>NC_085935.1:10000000-20000000 GCF_963556715.1 Cydia fagiglandana
AGTCACTTCATTTGGTCGACCACATCGATGTTCATCTTCACAACTAGAGCGACCTCGTTTAAACTCTGCCACCCAATATTTTACTGTTGTAAACGATGGAGCAGACTCCCCCAAAGTAGAATCTAGCTCCGTTTTAATACTAGTTGGACTAAAACCTTTCAAATGAAAGTATTGTATCACATAACGATGGCCAATTTTCTCCATGTCGGAAAATTTGTTCACAGCGTTCACTATTGATGGCTACTAAACAAAAGACAAACGACGCTATGTGTTCGAATTTCAAATTTAAACTTTATAAAGAGGTATTCTGTTTTAAAAAAGTATTTACTCAAAATAAAAACCTCTTTAAGTGTGTCAGGTCGGTCACTTCTGGGACCACCCTCGTAACTTATTCTAATAATGTGATTCGATAATCGTAAGTTTTACAGATTTACATTTCCAGGTGAAAAAGTAATTTGCGATTCTGGTATACTATGCGTCTGAACGGTTGTACACAATAAAGACTTACAATATACAAGTCTGTTTTTGTCCTGTAATTTTATACTGCGAAAATGTGTCTTTTGGCATATTTTTTACTCCCGACTATGGACTCGTAAGATACGTTGGTATATCCGTGAAACGGCACGGTAGTCGTTACATTGTAAAAACTATGAGAATGGCAACACCGTAGAATGGCCCTGAGCCAACTGGCGGCTTGGTCCGGATTCCGGATTACACCCATGCTCCTCGATACAGCCCGGGCTATAAACTATCCCCTTTCCACTCAAGCATTCTTGCATCATAAATATCGAGTAACCTTATTTGTGTTTCACGCTGAACCCCGCATACTAAGTCAATTTAAACTATGTATTTATACATCATGGATTTATCCTGCTGATTTGCTTTGTGATGCAAAAATATAACAACTTACCTAAACTGCTGTTATAATAATTGGCTTACTGGAATATTAGTTACCAGTTCGGGATTAACTAGCGTGTAGATAGGTATACAGTGGAACCTGGATAATTGCAATCTCAAGGGACCGGCCATTTTTTGTCAATTATCCAGGTTTTTCATTTAAGCAGGTCGTGTCAATTAACGAGGTTCAAAAAATCGTTGTGTCAATTATAGAGGTTCTCATTAATAGAGGTTGCGTTCTGACAAATTTCTTTTATGGAGGTGCAAATAACCTTTGTAAGTAGATTTACACGCTTACGTTCTGGGTTTTTGGTCTATATATTGCTTATGTCTATACTTGTGGGTAATTTTACATTACATTAATTACTACTTTATTTTCTTATTAATTACATTTGGGTTAAAAAAAATCCCTTGATTTGTAAAAGAAAGTTTTATTAGAATGTAAAATGCATACTTTGTTTTTGATTTAATCAAAAGTATTTCACCTACTACAGGCTGTGATAGATACCCAATAAATAAATTGAATTCGGGATGAAGATATAAATAAAATGATCATTGCGATTAAAATATTGTTTCTGCTGTCTACAACTACATTATTTCAATTACAGAGGTAATAAGTAAGACTCGTTTCAATAATGGAGGTAAAAATAAGAGCAAAAATAACGGATTCTTTTAGCACAGTGTCAATTATAGAGGTCTTAGTTGCGATGTGGTCAATTACAGAGGCAAAATTACGAAAAGCGCTAAAATCTAAATTGCAATTATAGAGGTTCCAAAATTTCAATTATAGAGGCCTTTTAGTCTCAAGGGACCGGGACCGGACTTTTGGTTGCAATTATTGAGGTTTTCCATTTATCCAGGTGCCAATTAACCAGGTTTCACTGTATTTATTTAGAGGGTGATGATATGCGATGCGAAGATTTAGACATACGAGTACTACATCATTATAACAATTTAGACATCGACACGATATTTATATACTTAAATATCAATGAAATATAAGAATACTTTATTATGTAAAGACACATGTGATATGAATATGACATGTGTCCTTAAAGTATCAATAATAACATAAAAAACTAAATATACTCACACATACCATCATTAGTAATAAGCATCGTAGAGATGATAAAAAAGCGAGCTTGATTTAGCACACTTAACTGCTGAAATTTAGTATTTAGTAAAATTATATAAAATTGAATTACATGACCTAGTTTTCAAGGATGTTCCTACTTTCCACTTCTTATGTAGTAAGAGGAAGTATGACAACTTTGTGCTAATCAATACATAATGCAGCCTTCCTTATGGCTTAATTCCAAGCCAACAGTGAGGCACTTTGCGCTACGACAATATAATTTTATTAATGAATGTAAACCTAATCGGAAGTACTAGGTTTAGTCTTCGGCATGTTACGAAGCGTTTCATCAATCAGTGAAAATGGAAATGACTGAATGAAAATGTTTATTTGCCTAGCAAATAAATAATAAAATAACAATTACAGACAGGTAAAATTTTCTAGTAGATGAATAATAATATCTGTCATCAGGAAACCCCGCTCTTCCGTTTGTTTACAATAACTGTTTCCGAAAGAAACTATTTGCATATTTAATTGAGTAGTGACGGTTAATCGAAAAAATATAATTTAATGAAATCCCACAATAGTACTCGTAGGTACGTATGTATCTAGAATAACATATGAACAAGAATTCTATATTGAATAGTTGATGCGTAACAACATTTCTCAATTTCGCTTTAAAATTTGTCATATAAATAATTGAACAGTCTTCAAACGACAAATAAATACCGAATAGGTAGGACCGTTTCTGTAGCTGGTGAAGCGGATCAAATTTCGTGATGTTGCGGTCGAGTAGGTACCTATAGGGCGTGATGCCTCACGAGATTTTATGCGAGCGAGCTTATATTTTCTCGTATTGTTCTAGGAACAATTTTCTGATATGAAACCCTTTGTTATAGTGTGATGCAAGCAGCTGGCTCGCCGCCAGTTCCTCTACATGTTTCATATTTCACTAGATCAGCGAGACTTACAACAGCTACATTTCATGATCAACTTTTTTTCTTACTAACATACATACATGAAATATGCTGAAATTGGTCATGTAGTGTCTAATATTAGATGTTTAACAAAAAACGCTGATATTGGGTTTTGGTACTTAAGTAGGTACCTATTTGAATTTATGAAACTCGATAGTTCTTCTTGTTCTCCTAAATGTAAGAAGAAGAAGAAAAAATTTCGCTCGTCATATGAAATGTGGTGAAATTGTTAAACTACTTGGATATACTCTTCTGGAACATAATCTACACATAACAAAGAGAATTAAGAGAAATAATCTATGAGAATAATTATGTATGTCCCATATAATAAAAAAAACTTTCATATGGATATGAATGATGGATAAACATACGGCCAGATTCTAATTTTAATAAACGTCAAAAATTTGATCTCGATACGATATTTCTTCAAACAAAAACGTCACTTTTGACATTGAAGGATCCGATCCATATCGTATCGAGATCTAATTTTTGATGTTTTTTAATATAAGAATTGGGCCGTTAGTGAACAATGTACATAATATATACAAGCTGTTTGCAAGGTGAAAAATATTTCGTGCCGTACCTACCAGTAAGTGTGAAATAACTAGTTTAAACTTAACCAGATCCGTATAAGAATAACGTATGATGTTGTATACCTATACTAAACCTACCAAAATGGATTCGTTTATAAACTGGTGACGTACATTCGTGTCGAATAGATCAGAAATATAATGTTTTACAATGTAAGTACTTGTAATAATTTATTCGACTAATTTGAACAGTGCCTTTCACAACACTTTGTAAAAGTGATGATAAAATAAATTGAATTGCGTGTCCAGTTCCTTAAAACTGGGTAAACCGTCTAAAGAAAATGGTCTAACTTCAAAGGTAGAAAAACAAACAATAGAAACAACACAATAATCATGTAGTTAAATACGTCGCGGGTTATGTGGCTTTGTAAAAAAATATTCGGAAATCGAACAAAAATAAGGAATCGATTGCACCTAGCTTTCCTTTTCATCATTCTGATTTAGGCAAATATGGCGGTACGAGTACGACGGGCCCTGTTCATGCCTCGCAGAATTATCCGTTAGTCGTTTCTCCTTTACAAAGCGAAAAAAGTTTTACCTTTTCCAACGTATGCTTTATTCTACCATTGTCAATAAAACGCGAGGCAAATGGCGGTACCTACATATTTATATGAATGAACCTCGAGCTTTTTACTAAAAAAATGCTATTTACACACGTCTTTTATTCGAAACGGATTTGGAATAAGAGTAGTATGAAATAGTGAGTAGACCAGAAAAATATACTGTAATTATATGTATTGAATTATATACTTATATCCATAAAAAAACAGTTTTATAGCACTAACGATCACATGGCAAAGCCTCGGACGGATATACAGACGGACATGGCTAAAACTATAAGGGAACCCTTATAGTTGAGCAAAGACAGACCTCTCAAAAACCATATGAAATCAAATTCACATTTTTGCAGTTCGAATTGGGCGGCGTCTATGGCGCAAAACCACATCATGAGTGTACTGTAGTTGCCAAGAATAAAAGGCTAAAATGTTTCAGGGGGGCGATTTTTGAATTTCGATAGCTCGATTTCGTCACTCGAAAATCAGTGGAAAACAGCGAAATGCTAATTTTTGAAAGACGAACGATAGCAATTGGGAACGTAGTGGTATTAACCACTCGTATTCAATTCTATTAGTAGAATTTAAATGCCTCGTAGTAGAGATATTATTACACGAAATACACGATATCGAGCGGTCGAATTTCAAAAATCGGCCCCCTGGTCGTACTTTATTAAGGTTTACTGCACCTTGTTCTATTTCTGTTCAGCCAACAGACTTTTTAGAGGTTTTCTATGTGTGTGTTCCTAGAAAATGTGAGGGAAATAAATATAGCGTATGATAATGAAGAATGGAAATCTAAGACCAGAGACGACCCAGGACCGACCGGCCTGGCGACGCATGATTAGAAGGGCCGACCCCAAGTAAATGGGAAGGAGCCAGGCAAAAGAAGAAGAAGATAATGAAGCTAAAATATACAGGATAAATAATCGCAAGAGTCGGCCGTCAGGCGTTTAGTTAGAAACGCGATCTGTTTGCTAGATATTAAACTAACCCGAAATAGAATGGGATAATGCGTCGCACGCGTGTCGCTGGCCGGACAGCTCTATCTCCACTGCAACAAACATGCCAATGTGTCGACGGGGATGTCCGATGTAGCTTATTAACGACTATGACAAACACTATCTAGGAGGGTTCGATTTTAATACATATCGGGCGTGGCCTGTAACAGGAGCAAATAATTAAAACATAGATTGTACTGCTCAAACGGTGACACTTTTGTTCAACAACTTTTAAAAATTATGAAGTATTTAGACTCCCTATTTTTCATACAAAATAAATATTATCTTCAATGAAGGCCATCGCTACGCCATATCATTGTGATTGACGTTGTTCGTCACGCCTTACACATAACAGAATTCGCATTACATTGCGTCTTAGAATAAACTTTAAAGTGTATTAAAAATCAAACCACAAGTTATTTTTAAAAGTCGCTGAACAAATGTTGGTCAGTATGAGGAGTACAGCCTACAGATTAATTTTTTGCTCATGTCAAGCCACACCCGGTATAATTAGGTACCTATGTATGAAACAAGGAGGAGGTGGTATTGTAAAGTTTGTCATAATACTACATATACATATATAACATAACTGCGGACATCAATTATCTCTATAAATTGGATATTATACTTTTATGTACCGAAAAATTATAAAGACAAGAATGGAACTCTTCGACGATTTCACGTTTGGCGATTTGATTTCTCGGTTAAGTTTGTTAAGCAAGTAATTTTTTAAGGATGATTTGTGTCAAGGTCCAGCTCTGATGATGGGTTACATGACGAATTAAAGGAACTCCTCAAATCGTGCTGGGGGCCGATTTTTGAAATTCGAGCACTCGATTTCGTGTATTTCGTTAAATAATATCTCCACTACTAGGCATTTAAATTCTACTAATAGTCAATACCACTAGATTCCAAATGTAGATCGCATGTATTTCAAAAATTATCATTTCGCCGTTTTCCACCGATTTTCGAGTGCCGAAATCGAGCGATCGAAATTCAAAAATCGCCCCCCTGGATTCAGATCTGATACTGTTTCAAACGCACCAGAAGCGCAAAACTGTTTAGTGATATGTTTGGTTTGCTTAGCCAGACAGGAACAAGTCTTGCAGAATGCTGCGTCAATAAAACTAAAAAACGGGAAATTGACCAGTAAGTACTTATTGCAACTTTTGACTTGGTACTGACTGCAAACATATTACATTTGTTAACATATAATATAAAAGGGATACTATTTTGTTTTATTCATCATATCGCTTTAGAAACAACGCAATTCTGAGGTGCATATATACTTAGAGGTAACAAGTTGGTTAAAAGTGTGAACGTTACATAATTTTAATATGCGTCTATTATGCTTATAATTTTTTTGTGATGAGTCTAAATAACACGCACGAAGAATAAAAATTATATTTGAAATAGATATACCTAGTTTATTATTAAAAATACGCAGTGCATTTAAAACATTTCTGCCATAATGTTCAACGTATTTTCGGATCCCGTTATCAACTTGCGATATGCGAGTGTGCCGATCGAATGCCCTTAATATCAAATTAGGAACATACTGATCTCGTTGAGAAGGTTTCAAACCCTTTTTTCGGTAGAAAGGATGACGGAGGGTCGTATTATCTCATTTATATTATTGTTGTATTTACCAATCTCAGTAGACACTGGAGCTTTTGGGATAAGTACCACATTTAGCGTTACCGAAATATGCTACGAAAATATTGAATTTCCGCCCTGTAACGTAAGCGTAAAGCTTAAGGCAAAGGATTTATATAAGTTGTGTATGTCATATTTGTACTACCAAATTAAATATATTTGTAGGCATTTTTTTCTTATACATTATTTGATATTGGCAAGTTGGTTAGCCAAAACTATTTGTCTATTATTTTAGGTAGGTAGATACAGATATATGGGTGACCTTAACGTTACAAATATTTTATTTTGTGAGGGGCATTCAAATGGCATTAACGTTACAAATTACTATGAAGTCATGCAGTAATCGCAGATTAGCTAACTATACATACTCGTATTAATTCATAGATCAGGAAAATAGTATGATCAATACTTATACTGTACTGTACCTACTCGTACATCTATATATATAAATGCAAGTGTCCTGACTGACTGATTCATCAACGCAGAGCCGAAACTACAAAAGATATAAAGTTTAAATTTGCACACTAGATTACATTTATAAAGTGTACAAGAGATAAGAAGCGATTTTGAGAAATTCAACCCCTAAGGGGGTTAAAAAGGGGATGAAAGTGTGTATGGGGTTAAAGTTTTCCTTTTAAGCTAGGAATTTGAAACTTCGTAAAAAGATATATTATTAAAATACAAGAAAACTAATTTCAGCGTGAAAACGGGGTTGAAAGTTTGTATGGATATCATAAATTTTTTCGAGCGCGGGATTTGACTTTGTATTTGGAGATATTATTAGAAGACCATAAAAGTATTTCAGCGATTTATAAAATTCATCCCCTAACAGGGTTAAAATGGGGTTCAAAGTTTGAATCCATTACAAATGTTTTGAAACTTCTTGGAAAGACATAACAGCCGATTACAAAAAAGTAATTGCAACGTTTTTCGAAATTCAACCCCTAAGGGGGTTAAAAAGGGGATGAAAGTTCGTCTTGGGGTGTAAATTTAATTTTATAATAGGAACTTGAACTTTTTGAAAAAAAAAGGTATTAAATTAAAAAAGATGAAAACTAATTCAAGCATTTGTGAAAATCATCCCCCAAGGTGGTGAGAAAAGGGTTGAAAGTTTGTATGGAGATCAGATATTTTGTGAGTACGGAACTTGAATCTTTGTATAACGGCATAGGTACCTATTGTGAGAATACAAGAAAAGTAATTTCAGCACCCAACATCAAAATCCACTTGACTTAAAACTTCATACAACTTGCTAAAAAAGAAAAGTACTTAATTTCAACATTGCTTGGATATGAAAATTATAGGTACTAAAAATGTAAAATGTTGAAGATAAGATTCCACGCGGACGAAGTCGCGGGCAACAGCTAGTCTAGCATAGATAATTCATATCTGACTACAAGGAAAATGAACAATTTACTCAAACTCCCGCTTTATGTTTCGTAATAAATTTGTGGTTCCAAATGTAGCAGAATAAAAGAGAGAACATGCGTAGCGTAGTGTTATCTGCAGTTATCAGAGCGAAAGGTGCCGAGGCGTACCTACGCGTCAGTCGTTCTCAACATTATTTTATCCCTCCCGTGGCACAATGTCACAACGGAGCGACTCCATGCCTGCGTGCCTACTTTTACGGTTCACATAAAACTTTATTGACACTTACCCTCACTTTATTATGTGTTAAATATATTTATACACCCAGTTCACTATCTGGTCTATTTGTCTAATAAATAAGATGGCTTAAAATAAACCAAAATCGTATTCTAAATAATCTCAAACTTTTGAGCGCTTTTAAACCGGAGGCAGATTCCTATTGATCGTCTCTGGGGCTTTGGTAATTGTCTTCTTTCAAAATGTTTCCTTTTTTCGTTAAGATTGTTCAGAATTTTTAGAAGTCGCCAAGGCTGTTAGCCGTTGTTGTAATTAAACGAGTTAACATAAATCTGAGCAAACGAGACGAGCGGAAGAGTCCCCGACCAGCCGTAACTTCGTTAGAGGGCGCACACGCCGCGCCGCGCCGCCCGGCAACGGCCTCCCGCCCTAAAATATCTCGCAATAAAATGTTCTCACTCAGATAATGAAATATTTAATCCAACCAAGACTTTCACCAACAACAGTGCAGACTTTAAAATTTTATACTTTAGTAAAATAACCAGTATAATAAAAACTATATAGAAACAAAGAAGAAGTATAGTAGTAGTTTTGATAGGATCCTTAACGTCGTTTTAGGTGGAAAAATACGTAGAACTTTTAGTTACGATAACGGTCAACACTTTCCATAAGTTAGTTTTAGAAAAAAGGTTCTTGGTGGCAAATACTGCGGTCTCTACACTTTTATGCGTACCTACGTTATTTATTTGTTATACTTAAATACACAAAGTAACTGTTGCGTCAAATATCTAAAACATAGTACCTACACAGCGCCGGGGAAACTTCTTCTCTAAGTAACTTTCGGTCATAAAGTGTAGAGTGATTTTATTCTGTGACGACACCGGCGGTGCTGTTTTCGACAATTCTTATCGGGCACATTGCCTCAGAGGAATCCGAAGAAGTGTGATCTACATTTACGTATAGCTCTCACAGACAACGAGCCTAAGTTATACTAGGAACCAGGTCATGGTCGAGACAATTTGGTATGTGAATTACATAACAGTGGTATTGGGAGCGCGTCACGGAGCCTCTGGGCGCCTACGCGTGTACCGAGATTACCCCAGGGCACGGTTGCCACTGCCATTTTGTTTGATGGACTGTGAACGCCTCAAATCTGATAAAATCGGGACACGTGATATAAAAATACCGTTTTTCTAGATTTTGTATAGAAAAATTATATAAGTATGTTAGAGTAAACACTTTATTTAGCGTTTTTTTAAATAGTTATAAGTACCTTCTCAGTTCTCAATTTACATGTTTATAGTTCGTTTTTTAGCATTAGAAAAAACTCCACAGAAGCAAGACAGCGAAGTCTTAGTAATAGGGTCCCGTTTTACCCTTAGGGTACGGAACCCTAAAAAACGGACTGTAGGTAGTTTAATGTTTTAATGTTTAGGTAGTGTTGGATAAGAAATGTTTGTTGGGTATCTGTAAACTGAAATGTTAACGGGCCCCATAAAGTTAGATATTTATCATCCGATTACAATTCCCCTGAATTCTAGGAATACAATTTGACGATTGTAATTAGAGTGAAACTGTATTGTTTTTGCTCGCTCTGCATATTGTAGTAACGCTGTTTGATATTTTAATTAACTTTAATGTCTAATGGTATCTACACCCTTCCAATTCTTAGTTATAAATATAGGTTTAGAGACAAAAAATATTAATACTGGCATTTGCGGAAAGGTCGGCACTGAAACGGACAAGGATGTTATTTTTATGTAGGTTTGTTAAATGGCACTTATTTCTTATTCAACATTGGATTTTTCAGGTTTCTTTTTAATGAGCCTATGCAGGCACTGGTTATTGCAAAACTATCATCTGACTTTCCAATACACAGGGAAAACTAGGACTTAATTGAAATAAGTTCGGTTTCCTCGCGATGTTTACCTTCACGGGAAAGCGACTAGTAAATATGAAATGATATTTCGTCCATAAATTCCGAAAACTCATTGGTACGATCGCGGGTATGAACCCGCGACCTCCGGAGGCTCCTGATTGAAAGTCGGCTCCAGATTGAAAGTCACACGCTCTTGCCGCTAAGGTCTACGAAATTTTCATTTACTAAAAGAAGAGTTAATTCGAAAAATCTTCAGTAGGCACGAGCCAATATCATCTCCAATGATGTCAGTTTAAAAGTCATACATTTGACCACTTGACTCGACTAAAACTTAACACACTATCTAGTGGTCCTGTACAGATGTTTTCTGTTATTAACTGTTATGTAGAGCCTAATTCACAATATGCTAGTTATACTGGAGTCAGTTATGTAACGCTGTCATACATGACCCAAAAATTTTTTATTAAGCTATGAGCTTCATCACATCTGATATTTGAGTAATTCTAAGCATTTCTAGCCTGAAGTGGGGGGGAGGGTGGGGTACAAAGACGGCCGCCATCCGTCATCTTTAAAAAAAATCTACTCTGATCCTGGTGGGTACTAGGGCAAGTTTGGTATCATTTTCGTATAAACCAAAGACGTAGAATTCATTGCTGATATTTGTTTTTTCAATTTCATAGTAATTTTACAAGAAAAACGTAAAAAGGTGAAAAATTTGGTTGGAGATTTTTGCTACGCGGAGCCGAAACTACAAAAGATAGAAAGTTGAAATTTGCACACTAGATTACATTTATAAAGTGTACAAGAGATAAGAAGCGATTTTGAGAAATTCAACCCCTAAGGGGGTTAAAAAGGGGATGAAAGTTTGTATGGGGTTCAAGTTTTATTTTAAGCTAGGAATTTGAAACTTCGTAAAACGATATATTATTAAAATACAAGAAAACTAATTTCAACGTTTTTGAAAATTCATCCCCTAAGGTGGTGAAAAAGGAGTTGAAAGTTTGTATGGATATCAAAAAAAATTTCGAACGTGGGACTTGAATCTTTGTATTTGGGGATATTATTAAAAGACAGGAAAAGTAATTTCAGCGTTTTGTAAAATTCATCCCCTAACAGGGTTAAAAAGGGGTTGAAAGTTTGAATCCATTACAAATCCGAGTAGACACACATTTCTTATTGCCTCCCAGGCTTGAAATGCTTAGAATTACTCAAGGAACATATGTGATGAAGCTCATAGCTTAATAAAAATTTTTTGGGTCAACTTTATAACTGCTTCCGCTATTACTAACATTTGTTTTAGGACCTTCATTATATTCAACACGCGATAATTGGATACTGTAGTAGAATCCTTAATAATTGATCGATTATATGTTAAACGACTTTGATTCTATTCTATTTAAGTCATGTCACGAATTAGAGATTTCATTCATTCGATTTTGTCGCTCTGACACTAACATGACGGAGGCTGTTGCCTGAAAAGTGTGTAATGACAAATGTATCCGCGGCTGTCCGACCTGTGTCACTCAAGATTTTCCTTCGGTCCCTTTTTCTAAGATTACTTGCAGAAAAAACGCGACTCATCGAGTTAAATGCAATTTAGTTGACAGACAAAATATGGAGAACTATGCACTCGTAAATATTTACCTACTTGTATATCTCAGAAAGTAAAGTTAGCAAATATTCAGATGAACTAGGTTTATATTGAGAGGCCCTAAATATTACCGATCGATTCAAATAGAGGTAAAGATTATTCGTATTTCGTCTTGATTCGCAATGAGTGTAGTGCTGATTGTTTATGTGATTATTTTCAGTTTTATTCTATTTAATGTGCGACCTTTTTCCAAATATGGGGTTTCAGCGGCATCATGCTTCTTAGCCTTTCTTCTGCCCTGGGGTCCTCAAGTTATCTGGTCACGTTTGTCCCAATACAACCTTTGATACCTGTAAATGCGAGCTGGCGGCTTTAAAAATCCCAATGGATGGATGGAGCCTGTGAAAGGTCGTCGTCGTCGCAGTGATGTGCGCAAGCGAGGCCGACAGCTGAGGAATATGTAATGTGTATGTATGGCAGGAAGTCAGAATGCGGCCAACTATAATCATTTAATTTTATAATTTTATCCGGGCGTCTCAAGTACCCCTGGAGTGACGAAGCCCTAAAAGACATGTCAAGTGGCGCAGAACTGGGCGGAGTGGCGTTCCCTTGTGTCAGAGGCCAACGGCGGGATTCGGGAAATGAATTAGAGATACGATATAGTAAAGATATGTGACATCCCACGGAAAAAGGTACCTTATGGCGGTTGGCGCTTAAGCTATTACTAACGCCGCTCCAATATTATTGCGGCGCTATGTGACGTAAGCGCCGGCCGCCACAAGGTACCTTTTTCCGTGGAACGTCACATATGTTCACTATTGCATATCTAGTGAATCTCTAACGAACCGCGGCGCCAGCCACCATAAGGTACCTTTTTCACTGGAACGTCACAGATATTTACTATTTCATATCTAGTGAGTTTCTAATTCATTTGCCGAATCGAGCCGCAAGATCCTTTTTAAGTCACTGCGCCAGTGTAGTAAGTGTTTTACGTTGATCTTTAACTTCCTATCTGACAACGAACCCGGGTCGGTAAGCTCTAATTTATTTTTGTAGATTCAGGTAGTTCACCTAGCTTTCTTTTTCTATATTAATTGTTAGTAAACAGGTGTAAGTTTTTTTATAATCGGCAAACCATTACACTGAATAAATCCTTAAAGTTTCAATTTTCTCTTATTTAGATATCTACACCCAGGGGCGGCCCCCAATTAGCATTTCGCCGTTTTCCACCGATTTTCGAGTGACGAAATCGAGTGATCGAAATTCAAAAATCGGCCCCTAGGTTATCTGATACTAGTACACCTAAACATAATCCAACTGAATTAAAGACTTGATACAACTAGTAAGTTCGAAGTGGACAATGAGAGAGGCTCGTGGGCGGCCAATCATCTAACACATGCTCATTCGCATCACGTACAGGCTATATGAGACGTCGCCTGTTTCACCGCAAATGAAGAACGCGTTTCACAGCACGAGTTCGGAAACTGGCCGTTCTATTTCTGTACATTTATTAAGAAGACAGAGTTAGACACAAGTTTTTATTTCCGTTCGTTAGTAGAAGCTTCGTTCATTAAGTTTAGTTGAGTCGTTTATTGAAAGTTATTGCGAATAGGTAACAGTGTTTGGTTGGAGCTTAACGAATGCAAATGGTTGCGGCTTCTGGCAGTAAGTGGTGAGCGCTCGGTATTTGGGTAAGCGGAATGGTTGCGAAGTTATTATACCTCGCCGGCTGAGGTCAATTAATATTGCACGTACGGTTTTTTTATTACGCGTTTCCAATTATGTTTAAATTAAAATCTTCTGATTACCGAGCTACTTTTTAAGTAGATACCGGTCTACATGTTTTTTTTCTATAGCTAATCCGCCGTGTAATAGAATAGTATATTTTTATGATTTTGAATTTTCTTTTGCTAACTGTCAGTTGAATTCAATATATTCCTTTTTTCTTCTTCCTCCCCGCCTTTTCCCGCTATACGGGTTATTCTGAATCTCCAGGCAGTTATATCATGAGCTTAAATTCAATATATTTTTAAGTAAAAGTTAAGTTAAGTTTTGCAAGCAAGGGGAAGTCCAAGTATATTTCGCTCGTACTTACACGCATGTTTAGGCGAAGCGAGACGCACGGGCGAATGTTAACTAAATGACATCATATTGATGTCAAAAAGTAAGTTTGAATTGGCCTCTAGTGGTCCGTATTATCAGTTATTGCAATAACCGAATGAAATAATAACAACATAGCGAACGTTTAGTAACGCGGAGCGTAGCGTGGGGTGTTCCGGCGGAAGGCAACCGGACGTCCTACTTCGGGTAATGGGAAATAATCAGATCCGGAATAACCGAGTTCAACTGATTTATTTCAGCTATAACATGCCTAATATCATAAGGAAGAGGACTTTTACTATAATAGCATCGCTTCAAAATTGAGTGGGGTTATGGGCTATTCCCATTTGTTTTGCAGAGCAGGCTAAGCGTTCATGAATATCTTTGCCCCCGTTTACACGAACGGGAAGGGGTTCCAGTTTTTCAGGCAACGCATGATTTTAAATGCTTTTAGAAGCAATAAAAAAAATCGTATGGGATTTAAAGACAAAGAATGCTTTTACAAAATATTCTTTACGTAAATACCTACATAATATTAGTAGGTATCAATTGAATCGTAATTTTTAGGGTTCCGTACCTCAAAAGGAAAAAACGGAACCCTTATAAGATCACTCGTGCGTCCGTCTGTCTGTCTGTCTGTCCGTCTGTCACAGCCGATTTTCTCCGGAACTACTGGACCAATTAAGTTGTAATTCGGTACACATATGTAAATCTGTGACCCAAATACGGACATGTAACGTAAACAAATGAATTTTAAACATAGGGGCCACTTTTGGGGGGTAAATAAGAAAATTAAAAAATAATAATTTTCAAACTATATCATGTTACATATCAAATGAAAGAGCTTATTGTAAGGATCTCAAATATATTTTTTTTATAATTTTCGAATAAACAGTTTAGAAGTAATTCAAGAAAATAGGCAAAAAATGACCATTCCTCCCCCCTTATCTCCGAAACTACTAAGTCTAAAATTTTGAAAAAAATACATAAAATAGGTCTATACCTATAGATGACAGGAAAATCTATTAGAAATGTACAGTCAAGCGTGAGTCGGACTTAATAACTTAGTTTTTGATCCGACCCCTACGGATTTTTTATAGAGATTTCACTCACGTTTCACATAAAAAATACATTGTTAAAAATGTTTACTAATGTGTTGCAGAATGTTTTCTGACATATTTTTGTATTGCATAATGTTACTTGGCAGAAATGTCGTTTGCCAGAATTACCTTTCCCATGTATCATTTAGCATACAATAATTTCGCAGAGTTGTAAAATCCAGAACCATATTTTGGCATACTGTTGATGATCATAATAGTCTTCTAAACGAGTTCGCAGATAAATGTATTGCATAATATTTTAGGTAGCATAAAGTTATCAAAATGCTTTAAAGTTAATCAGATAACCTAACCTAACCCACTTTTCTGGTGGCCGTTCGTTTTGTATGAGGTCGCAGTTCTAACCTAACCTAACCCACTTTTCTGGGAGCCGTTCGTTTTATACAGGAGGCTGCAGTTACAACCTAACATAATATTCTTATCTGGCACAGGTTCAATTTTGTTTGGGGGTCACAGTTCTTACTTAAGGCGCGGTGTGTAGTAAAATGCGATTTTTTGTAACCATATTTACAGACTTTTACAAGGATTTTAAGCATGATTTTCTAGTATGTATAACTTTAGTCCTTGAACTACGTTATTGCTTGTCAGGAACACAACGGCTCATTATTTTCTCGATAGAATCTTAAGTTGAAAACATGCTTAAAGCTGTCTTTTGATCCATATTTTAGAAGTACTACGACGAAAATGGATATGAAACTTACCTCATTCGATAGCTTTTAAGTAAATCTTCGTTATTACTGGTCCTTTTATCGATACGTTAATCTTTTCATTCATAATTTTATGAATTCAACTTTTGCCTACTAAATTACACCCTACGCGGCAATACCTTGCGCCCATTCCCCGCGCCAGTACGCCCGTGGCCACTGCCAGCGTCGGACCTATGCTAGTTTACTGGACGTTTCATAAAATGGGTAACCACTGTATAAATATGCAAATATGTTATACACACAATGTTTTTCAACATACTTACGAAGAAAAGCAAAATAATTCTTAATTATTGTGACATTTCAGTCATTCGCCCGTCATATTGTCAATTTATAACAAGTTGGGAAGCAAAGGCACACACCCATCTAACCAATCCGGAATTCAGTCACGATTGATAAATTGTGTAAACATATTTTATTAAAGGCTATTAAATTAATCAAATTGAATCATTTTTAAACATATGTGTACGGGATTCAAATACCTAAGATGTGGGAGTGTTTAGTGTATGGTGGTAACCATTTCACCGCTTTTAGTTTCCGAGTTACCTACATGCGTTTTAAGGGAAGTGGTCGAAAAATGCCTAAAATGGTTTCGTGTTTAATATTAGGTAAGGTAGAAGTACTAGTGCTCGACGCTGCACTAGTTTTTGACAAGGTATAGTGTGTAGCTTTCAAATAGAGCTCGATGGCTAATCCTATTGTCTATTGTTAAGTAAAACCGCTCGTGCCACGTGCCACAACCACCTGCATAAAAAATACGTACTTCGGTTACTGAGTGCCGGCGAGTCGAACGCTACAGAACCAGTTTAAAATGTGTCATCGAGATGCGTAACAAAGGCGCGTTATCGGAGAGCGCACCTACACTGGTTTTTTGAGCGTTGGCCTAGCCCGCGCTCAGGTGCCAAATAAAATAATTAAGACCCTTTTTTGCAGGTAAGTAGCACGTGCGGTTTTACTTAGGGGCTATTCATAAATTACGTCATTTCAAATTGGGAGGGGGGGGGTCTGGACATCGGATGACGGTAGCATGAAGTAGGAGGAAATGGGGTCATTTGGAGCATGATTTTTGGATGATTATAAGGGGGGGGGGGTCTAAAATCGTCAAAAATCGATGACGTAATTTATGGACAGCCCCTTAACAATAGACAATAGGATTAGCCGTTGAGCTCTATTTGAAAGCTACACACTATAATTTATGTCAAAGTAATATAGGTTAAATTTGAACGGCGACGATCTTTCTGTAGTCAAATTTAGTTCTTGTCACTTTGACATAAAGTGCCCGTGTCGAATACTAGTGCAGCGTTGAGCACTAGTACTTCTACCTTATTTCCGCCAAGTCCGTACCGTGCGATATGGGAAATTTATTCCAAAAAATACTGTTTTTATATACCACACTGGTGGCAAGCAAGCATACGACCCACATTCACCATAGGCTATGGACGCCTGCAGCTACGGGGATGTGACACATCATGCCAAATGTGGATTGATTTTATATAAAATAAAAGTCCTAATATATAAAATAAGCTTTCATATGTAATAGTTACTGATTTTTTAAAAGCGCTTTTCAATTAAAAGACATGTCAAGATCGGTTACCTTCTTTCGAGTACTTTCTAATGCTAAAATAAACGAACTACAGTATTCTTCCTTATTTTCAAACCTACTTGCCCGAAATTGACTTCTAGAATTAGACCAAGTCTGCGACGATTTTGATTGCACACGCAGTGCAAGTGTTAATCATAATTTCATAAAGGTTTGTCGTTCAAAATAACACTTGCACTGCGTGTGCAATCAAAATCCTTGCAGAATTTTCTTGGTCTAACTCTATTATATTTTTAAGGTAAGTAAGTACCAATTTCTGTCTCATAATAATTGGGTATAATTTGATTAGGTTCTTAGTTTGTCGGGGTATACTCTCATATTGTATATAATTTCATTAAATACTCATTAAAATACGAATTTGTTAATAAACCTTATTCGATATTAATTGCCGGAAAAAATCCCGGAACTGACAAATCAGAATATTCAGAATACCGATGGCGCCAGAATAAGGATGTAGACGTGCTGCGCGGAAATGGTGCGGCGGGGCGCGCGGGGCGCCCGCCCGCCTGTTCTACCACTCGTCTGCTTCACCCCCTCGGAAACGTAAAACTCAACTATAAGAGCGCCTTAACGTAATCCACTTTTCTGCAAGTAGAAAAACATTATTCCATAATGAAAGTATGCTGCAGGATGATTATGGTACATAAAATAATGCTAAACCAAAGTCAGCAAAAGTAATCTTCTGCTAAATAATATACTGCAAAATGTATTGTATGCTTAGTAATAATAATGCAAAGTAATATTTACTTATACCTAATTATCATTCTACTAAAAGTGTTTCTGCGATACATGTTATGCGAAGTGTATTCCTGACAAACAATATTATGCCAGAAGAAGGGAACCCTGTTAAAAATTGTGTAATATGCGGAACCCTTGCAACGCGAGTCCGACTCGCACTTGGCCGGTTTTTGTTATAGTAAACTATTTTATTATCAAGGAATAAAGATAAAATTAATACTTAATTTAAAAGTACCTAAACCTTAAAACCTAATCTTACAAGTGTGCCAATTTGCATTAATACTTTGCGCAATTTTCCCTCTCATAGAAAAGAAAAAAATACATCGTTTAGAGCGTATGGGTAATTGGGTATGTTGAAAACTATGTTTCTGTATTTGATGTTCGATTGTTTTAGTTGCGTACCTACCCATTGTCAGATAGGTATTTATGATTGGTTCTCAAACTTCCAGAAAATCATTAGTTATCTAGTTTTGCCCACCAATAACAAGCCAATTTTGGTTCTTGCCATTTCAATACACGTTAAAAAAGTTAATTGGGTACCGTAAAATGGGGTGAGTTGGGTGAAATTTGACTTTCAAACCTCGATAAAATTTTATTTTTACATGTGAAAACTGAATGGGTATATAATAAGTGGTTCGGACGTTTGTATTTTAGTTTGTATTTTATTTTGGGTAGTTCCATTTTATAACTTTGACGATAAAGAGGAAAAACCTACTTTACCCCGTAGTGCCTCGTATTGGGGTGAGAGGGTTTTTCATACAAAGGTGATTTTGGAAGATTGTTGGATCGATTTTTTTTTATTATGCGTATTACTATAGCCCCATTTAAAATTGGTTTACATTATTTTTGTAGCAGTAGCCTTAAAATCCCTTCCCACCCCCCTCTCAAACCTTCTCTCCCCATTCATAATCCAGCTCTCCCCGCGAAACCTACTCACCCCGTTTTACGGTACTAAACGAAAATATATCGAAATTGATTTCTAAGCGGCAAGCAACAATAGCCTGTACTGAATTTACATACTTTATAATTTATAACAAACTGCCCGATACAAACTTTAAGATAGTACGTCAAATATTGCTACTAGATATACCTACGATATTTATTTTAGATAGGTCAGTGTCAAAAGTGACGTTACTTCAAACAAAAATGACAGCTTTGACACACATACCTATCTAATATATGAGTCGCTTAACTTCAAACTCGGGTAAATCCATCTGTCAGATTATGCGATTTTGGTATTAAGAAAACGTAATAGGGTAGATATTTGCTGAGAGGGTCCAATGGATTTACCCGAGTTTGAAGTTAAGCGACACATATATATCTTTTCTAGTCGTTATATTTGACGTTTATTAAAGTTCGAATCGGGACTTAAGTACCTATATGTATTCAAATCAAAATAATGAATGACTAACGCGTGCCAGACAATTGCAGACGTTATGTAGTTGTTGCGCACATACCTAACTGAATACATAAACGCGGAATATATGGCGGCAAGTCATGTAGCTGATGCATACATGTAGGTATGCATGCGATACGCGACGGTTTCGGTGGAGCATCGATAAGATATTTCGTGTAGCGCCCCCGGCGTCGTCGAGGGTGTAAAACGAGAGAAAACGCGGTTCGTGTTATTACGTATTAACGTATTGCGTCTCATTTCCAATTACTAGATTTTACTAAACGTGCTTAACACTCGTTAAGTAGTCATTAATAATGATAAATAAAATTAATGTTACCTTTTTAACCCTTAAATGCATGATTTTTTCTTTTTGCCCGAAATTAATATATGTGTTACGTAATTGTTTGCTGACTATGGGAAAAATGGTAAAAAAATTATAACATCGATTTTCACTGCGAAATCAGTGTTAGAAGTTGCATAAGTAGGCTAAATCATATTTATGTAAATACATAATTTTCAGTAAGAGATATATGATAAACACAAGACACACAAACACACACACACACACAGACACGGATACATACACAAGGGAGGACGAAATCAACATCCGAACTCATAACGCCTTACGCTGCAGTGCTGCGCTCCATAAGGTTTTGGTGTCTAAGCTTCTTAGTAGACGTACTAAGCTACGGATCTACAAGACCGTGATCCGCCCCATTCTGATGTATGGGTGTGAGGCTTGGACACTAACAGCCTTTTAGTCACAGAACGTAAGGTGTTAAGGAAGATTCTGGGACCCGTCAAAAGAGACGATGGCAGTTGGAGGATCCAAAAGAATGCCGAAATAGAACACCTGATAGCCGAGTCGAACATAATAGGTGAGACCAAAGCGCATCGTCTCCGCTGGCTTGGCCATCTCGAAAGGATGGGTGAAGATCGGGCAGCCAAAAGGGCCTACCTGGGTCGACCAACTGGGCGCCGTCCTGTCGGTCGTCCTAAATACCGTTGGGCAGATAGAGTGGAGGCAGATCTCCGTGAGCTCGGCGTCGGCGAAAGCTGGCGGGATACCGCTCTGGACCGACCAAAGTGGCGTGCTCTTGTGTTGGAGGCCAAGACTCATTTTGGGTCACCGCGCCAACAAAGTAAGTAAGTAATCACTTATAATGATAAATCCTACTATCAGCAGAAAGATACACTATTTGTGATACACCTATGATAGAGTTTTTAAATATTAAAATACTTACAAACTCTTGAATTTTTTACTATTGAAATAATATATAAATAGGCATATAGTAGTATACCCTATAATGGACGTGGAACCAGTAATGGGACAAAAAAACATAATTCCTCTAAAATAAGTATCTAAAAGTAGTTTATAAACAATGGCTGTATATTATCATAAATAAGAGTCCTAGAGCTGTTTCAATTTGAAGTTTCATTAAATTTGGTTGTTTTTTAAGAAATTGGCGCCAACCCAAAAGTTGTCGTGTCACTGAAAAAAAATACCACTACGAATTCTTAACAACTTCGCTAAGAGAGGTGAGTTAATTTATTAAATTTTGATTAATTAATACTTGATGAAAACTAGAATGTGTTTTGTTAATTGCATTTACCATGAGATAAGGTATACAACACACTATGTTGTGACTCCACAGATGTAAAAAAAATAGTGGTATTTGGCCCAATCCCATTATAGGAGCTGTAAAACTGCGTGTCTCCTATGATGGGACAATTGACAGAATGCTGCTTGCCATGCCATAATTTCATGTTTAAACAATACAGAAGTAAAATGTAGTTACGAAATATGTCAACAGGAGGTATTCTCGGACTTGGGATAAATTAATTTCGTTTTCCCAAACTTTTATTTAACTTGCCCTGTTAGTTAGTGTGGGTCCAATCTTGGTAGCTGAATTTGAGCCACTTTTCGATTTCCGATTCAGTTGAAATTTTGTGTAAGTACGTAATTAAGTATGCAAATCGGATGATAATGCAATATTATGATAACATGGACCTGATCTGATGATGGAGACAGGAGGTGGCCATGGGAACTTTATCGCAATAAACCCTAACTAATTGTGTTTGGGTATATTAGAACTGTCTCGATGGATCTAATAACATAATAATTGGCTGTAGAAAGAAAAATACATTCAGCGATAAAAGCTTATACCAAAAATTGATTTTTTTGCCGTAAATTATTCCCCATTTCAATATTTTATACTGATAGAGCAATGTCCATTATAGGGGGCCCATTACTGGATCCACGTCCATTACCGGGGGCCCATTACTGGAGCTTTGGTGTCCATGACTGGAGAAAAAAAGCATGGTTTTAATTTGTTAAATATGTGGAAACTAATTGCAGTATCTTTGATACAACACGCCTAAAACATGAAAGACGGGTAGGACTTTCATCTTTTAACACGCTAAGCGGTAGACCATTTACATGTATGAGGGAAATATCATAAATACTCCAAATTTCCTCTTAAATGTCCCATGACTGGTGCTGTTACTATATATAGGTTTTTCTAATTATGTATAAAATTAGATGTTTTTTGTGTAGGCTGCAGCATGCAACTGCAATGCAACTGCATGCGTTTAAAGGTGACAGTCCATTTCCACCGACAGCTGCATTACTGTTCATTTTACTATGGAAATTGACAATAACACCGACGCGTTCAGTACTAGTAGTGCAGCTGCGGTCAGAAATGGAATGTTACCATAAGGGTTAATCAGTTTGCTTGTAATAACGCTTCACAATCAAAACAAACGGTTTGATTAATAGTGACTAGATATCATTAATAGGTACACAAAAACAAAGTCCCCCGCCGCGTCTGTCTGTATGTTCGCGATAAACTCAAAAGATTTAGAACTGATTTCCATGCGGTTTCATTTTCACCTATCGATAGAGTGATTCTTGAGGAATGTTTGTGTATAATTTGTTAACACGTGCGAAGCCGGGGCGGGTCGCTAGTAGTAGATATATTGGTTAAATATGAAAATATAACAAAGATTGTTTGTTTTGCTTATTATGATATTATTAGCTGTTGTTGAGGAATAATGGGAAGGCCGCGCCAGTTGCCACGCAATCAGATTCAACTACCCCTAAAATCCTCTTAGTATGTATTTAACGTATCAGCAAAACGTACTGAAGGGAGGCAAACTGTGAGTTTGTGCCCGTGCAATTATGAACGAGGTCAAATTTCATAGCGGCCGGTCGAATGCCGGGTGCGTGCGTGTCGCGCATTTAGCTGCTCATCGGGATAACCGCGCGGGCATCGCATCATTTGCGCAGCACCGACTTCATTTTCCCCGTAATGAGTTAGAATACCGCTCAGCGCCGTTCAATCGCATCCCGAATTTTTAATAAAATACCCAGCCTTCAAAATGTTCGAGCCGCTATGGCAGCCAGTTGTTTTCGCTTTCCAACTACACATTTTTAGAATACTATTTTTTTTTATCATGACACTAGGTATCTGCGTTCATATAAAAAATCTGAAATACATATGTAGGTTGGTTGACTGGTAGAGAATGCCTTAACGGCCACAACATTGAGTGACTTGCGACGGCGGCAGCGATAACAATAGGTTGGAACGAGACACAGCAAACGGACGTTTCGTTCCCACGTTGCACGTTGGCCGAGCCGTTGAGGCATTATCTACCAGTCAACCAACCTACCATTTGTATCTTCATGTATTGTGCAATAGAGATTCAATAAATTATTTCATTTTGTGTGTAGCTGTAGTTCGTGACATCACAAAAGATTTACTTTTTTTTCACTGAATTTTTTTATAATTCATAATATGCTTTAAGTAAAATTCAAACAACGAATTTGCATTCAATTTGAATACTTATCGGTGAGATATTTACCTGAGATATTACCTTGATGTAGATGAAATATCGAAAACGATTTGTGTTCTTATTCTCTCATCTTAAATGAACCACCAAAAAAAACAAAAATCACGCCAGTACGAACAAAATAATGTACCTATAGAAAAAAAGCTGAAGCACACGAAGTGGTTTTGCAGCGGTTTTAGTCGCTGTTTCAATCAGTCGTGCCGATCGGACTGTGAACGATTGTTTAGAACACGCTGCATTGCGCGTACTCGTACGGCCAAATAAGTTCCCATTGTGAATAAAATATGGCAGGACGATTTTTTGGCAAGTTTTCTATACAATGTTCATTGTTTGTGTTACTAACTCGTTTTAATGTATGGTTTCTAGTATTTTTATTTTATAGTTATTACATATTTTAAATTGATTATTTTGAGGAATATATGTCAAGTTAATATTTTAGTACTCACTTAGGTACTTGCCATTTGATCGAACCCGTTAATGCTTAAGTCAGAAATATGAGATTGGTACCTAAAAAAATCTGAAGTACCTGGTACATATTTTATTCAAATTCAGGTTAAAAAACCTAACCTGACATAAGCTAACTTGTGACGATTCTAATAAAGTGTATGTGGGCCAAACGGGCCGCAATTTTACTACTAGGTATAAGAAGCATGTTGCGTCATACAGACATAACCATTCAGAAAAATCCAATTTCGCCAAGCACTTAATAGATAATGGCCGCACTTTATCTGAGAATCATTCTTTTGATAATTTACATGTTTGCGAGAAAGGATTGCGTTTGAGTGTTCTGGAACAGCTGAAGATAATAATGGTGGAGAATGCCTAAAGCGCTGGCCACGACATTGCGCGACTCGCTTCGCCTAAGGCGACAACCATAGGTTGGAGCAAGACACAGCGACGGGACCTTTTGTTCCCACTTATGGCTGTCGCCTTAGCCTTAGCCTTAAAGCCGAAGCCAGTCGCACAATGGCTAGGCCGTTAAGGCATTAAGTCCGCCACTTGTACTTATTTATATTGTGCAATAAAGTTTAAATAAATAATAGGGACTAAGATGAAGTTGTCAAAGAATATACATTTCTGCCAAGTTGAATGATCGCACAGTGAAGATTGCGGATTTATAAATTGAATTGGTCCAACTGTCCCCGAGGAGGCTAGAGGCTACACAGCTGGCAGCGAATGCACACACTTGGAGCACAATGTTCGAGTAAGCTACGTTGAATGTAGTTCTGTTCTAAATCGACACACAACCAATTCCGAAATCGTGTTCTGTTCTAAATAAGTAATTTATAACGTTAGTTTGTACAACGTTGACTGCGTTGTTAGCGATTCCGTTAGTTCGACAGTCAAAATTAACGCAACTTTGTTTTAACTCGTTAAGTGTGTGTATAATAATGATGTGGAAAAAATAGGTACCTTTCAAATAAAAGACCTTTGTAATTGGTTACCAATTTTGTCGGTGTCTGTAGTTTAATCATCATCATTGGCCACAGCATCTTTGCAGATGATAGTTGCAGCGACTAAATAAAGTATTTTGAGGAGGTAGTCTACAGTCTAGGTACATCGACTGCGATAACTGTATAGACCAATGGCCGAACGGCACTTCTTGCCGCATCGATCACAGAGATCACAGTTTAATAGATGTACAAGTACTTGACAAGATGATGTTTGATACAAGATTGGTGTTTTGGTAACATATTATTATAAATAATACTTAGTTATCAATAAATCACCAGGCCATAATGTGCTGTTTCACGCTTAAAATCCAGATGAAGCATAAGGCCTTTTTAGGCATGGAACGCTACATATGTACAATTGCGCATATTTTCCAAATAGAACCCTTGTAACATATGTAATTCGTTTGTCAGTAACCTTGCAATTTTCCCACTTATATTAGTCGCGAAGTTTGCTGACTTCGCGACAGTGTGCAATATTCAAACACTGTCGCTTTGAGATACCTTTCTTTTTTTGAAGCTTGTTTTCGTCTGATTTTATGTCAATATCAATCGCTTAAGCTATTTTCGTCATTGAGTATTAAGGTCATGCGTCCTTTTACGAAACGTATTAGGATGAAGTAATTTTCTCCTACTCGTTTTTCGTCTTTGTTCGTCGTAAAAAAGGGTATGATTTATTGGCTTCGTGTCGCACAGTTATACTAGTCATGGACAACAATGCCCTATATTATAGTAAAATATCCTCCTTGATCTTTTAATTTTTGTCTCTTTCTAAACAACCGAAAAGTGAAAATGGCGGATAGGGAAAAACGATTATCAGCAGTTTTTTAGATTTGACAAACGTTAATGGATAGCGCCTCATTTGAGTCTAGCAAGATTGCAAAATCTAGTTACAAAATAAGTGGCGCCATGTAAACCCGTCCAGTTCCACAGTCAAACGCCAATTATTTTTTTGTAATATTTATATTACCTACTCCATTGTAAATGCAGAAAAATAATTAAAACTCAGTTTTATTAACTCAAAGGACGTGTCGGAAAACCAATGCTAATTCAATTTTAAGTTGCTTGTTTGTTTTATGTTTTCTGTAAGTCCTTAAATGTATTTAATACCACGCCCGCTCTTATAAATCGTCGAAGTTCTTATGTACATAAAAGTTGTAGCATGCTTGTTTTAAGCCAGTTGTTATGGGTTACGATTACCCTTTCATAGCTGTTTGCCAAACGTTAAAAATTCATTTAAGTATACCGGGTGTGGCCTGTAATATGAGCAAAAATTTAAACTGTAGGCTGTACTCCTCATACTGACCAACGTTTGTTCAGCGACTTTTAAAAATAACTTGTGGTTTGATTTTTAATACACTTAGTTTATTCTAAGACGCAATGTATTGCGAATTTTGTTACGTTTAAGGCGTGACAAGCAACGTCAATCACAATGAAATAGCGTGGCGATGGCGTCCATTGAAGATAATATTGATTTTGTATGAAAAATAGGAATTTTGTATAAATACTTCATAATTTTTAAAAGTTATTGAACACATGTGTCACCGTTTGAGGAGTGCAATCTATGTTTTAATTTTGCTCGTGTTACAGGCCACACCCGGTATAAAGTAGCACAACCCCTCTATTTCGCGTAATCGGGTAAACATATAAAAGCCGGCATTCCAAACAGTAGTCGTCATTTCTGCGGCTGCTACAACGGAATTTACGGAATGCCACAAATGAAGAACACGCGTTTTGTGCACAGGCTGAGATGCGACCTAACTACGTTATGTATCTTATATTCAGACATTGTAAATTTTATAGCATTTTTGGTGCAGCGGAGTGGTGTTAACGGAATTGGTATAGATTATTGCAACTGAAATGGTAAATTAAAGTTAAAATATTAACGTAATTAACGTAATTAATCATCAGGGTTGAAATTGTTCATACCAATTCCGTTAACACCACTCCGCTGCACCGAAAATGCTATAAAATTTACGATTTCTGCCATTATGTCGTGCACTTCCAAAGGCCAAATATTCGTTCTTAACGGTTTATGTTTGTTAATGGCCGAATGAACCACAAATATTTTGATACTTATATTTGTTGGTTGGTACTGTTACGTAGTGAAAATGGAATGGGCTGTAATGTAATATAGGTAACGTGTGTAATGTTCAGAACGCATGTTTCATTTGTACAAGTTAGTAACGGGTTCCAGAAGTTATTTACTTAAAATAAAACAAAGACTGATCCACCGGGACCACGGGCGCAATGCTACTCGTCGGGTGAAGGCAGATTTTATCTTTTGTTTTATATGCAATAAAGCTGTTATTGGCAAAAGTAAATCGAGTTTAGAATAAACATTTCTCTAATCGAAACATTAGACGTAAAGGTGCTTTTAATATTAAATAGCTTTTACTTAAATAAAGCCTAAGAATCGTGATAGTTTGTTTTACGTTGATGACCCTGTGCTCATGAGAATGACCAATGCCATGATCTCTCCTTTTTACCTTCTCAGGAAGAACCTCCTTCCGCAACCTGGTTCCAATAACTCTGGGCTGGTCTGGTTTTCCGTATATCCATGTCCCATTTTACTAAGTTCCACTGCATTTACTCATACTGTAGGCATCGTATTAACGTATTTACCTGCGCGCCTAAAGTGAATATGATGGCCTTGTCCGCGCCCGGGCTAGAATATAAATATCCCGGCGGAAATAGTAATGTTTACTGCAAAAGGTAATAATGGCGAAAATACGCGCTGGCAGAGGCGCCATCGCACAAGTGCACAGTAAATTATGCTCGCGTGCATTGAATAAAACAATAAGCCGGCGAGTGTACAGAGGTTAGCAACAAGTAGAATAACTTATCGCCAAAGATTAAATTTATTTTAAGTATTACCTAGTTTCCTTAAAAAAAAAACCAAGTTTTCACAACAAATTCAACAGCATGTAACATATAAATATCGGCATAACATTACGGCATCCCAAATAACAGAGGACCTTAATATTGGGAGAGTTTTCAGACGTTCTAGGAATACATAAATATCGAATAAATTCTGAGAAGTTGCCATTGTCCGCACTTTATTACTGTTTATTGCCAATTAATGTCTTATAGCAAAATTATTTACACCGTAATTAGAGACAGCTCTCGTTTTAATAATTAGGGATTTAAACGGCTTCATCGAAACTTGGAACGAGCTGTGAAATTAATAAATTTGCTCGTAACAATTTCTACTGGCTCTTAAGTGAAAGTTTTCAATATAAAAGCCATAACAGATATTGAAATCACACGACGCAGAAAATTTAAATTACATTTTATTTTGCTTCTCAGTAACATTTTCATATCCCACCGCATCATGAGGCATTACTCATTATTCAATGTATTTATACGAAAATGTTTGTGAAAAAGAATTTCCCCCGTTTGAGAACGGTTTTACGACTAATGGCGTTAAAACTAAAAACCTGTGCGTCATTGGCCCTAATACGAGTACAGCATCTATCCAGCCCATTACAGCCCGAGACATCTGACGAAACATTTGGTCTCAAACAGAAACCTTTTATTGAAAAATTCATTATAAACAATTTTGATTCATTCGTTTCAATTTCATCCAATCACTTTATTCTGGAATTTGTATTTTAGTTTTTTCTTTTACTTCTACCCAATCCCATATCAATTTTAGGATTTAATGCTTTGTCATGACTTTAAACGTGACCTTAAAGGCGAATTTTAATATTGTTTTTTACAGTATCTTACAATCATGGTGTAATTTTTTGTAAGTTTGGCTTATTTTGTGTAGGTACTCTAATTAGCATCGTGAAGTAAATATGTATAGGTATCAAATTAAATTAAATCGCGCATCAAAAGTGCATCACACCGAGCTTCGATATTATATCGCGCATGAATGCACGGTATTAATATATTTTCCGTATATGTATTTCCACTAGATCATTAAGCAAATTCGCATGCATATAGCGCTACAGCTTAAATGTCGTTATAAACATAACCAACCCGGAGCAGACTCAGATTAGGGAGTGGCAGAGCATAACATTTCCTGGCGGCGACGGCATTACTTCTCAAATGTAACATGAAACTCAATTATGATTAATGTTAAAACACTCTTAACAATTTCACGATGAATGTTTTATGGCCCGCCATCCGTTTTAATAAAACAGTAGCTAATAACATTTACTCATCTTATTATAGCATAAATAAGTAATTGATCGGCTTGTACTATTGATCTCTAGTACCAGCGTGTGATACATACCTAAGTAGTATAGCTTTTAACAAGTTTTTATTAAAAGTAATATCCTTCATCATAATTCATTAATTATATTATGATTTTCTGGGGCAATTATACAAATATTTTTTTAATTGGGTTAAAAACGCCGACTGGTAAAATTAACTATTTATAACTCCTAGAGTAATTAGTTAACTAATGTTTTATTCTTAATAAAATAAAGAAAACCGGTAAAAAGAGATGTCATCATAAACGTCAAGGTATCTTAAACAGTCGTCTTAAACACAGCAAAATTTTGAAAGGCGTTGTGCAATAAAAAAAAGGTTTTCCGCCTTTGATGTGTTGACGTGGCGTACGCAGAGATCCCGGAGGCCTGCTACCTCACACAACATTTTATTTCAGGATATTGTCTGACATCGAAATCTATAGCAAATATGATGATGATGATCGATGACCTCCATGATGGTAGTTCGGATTCGACTATTATATACAATTAAGAATTGTGAATTAACCTGTCGAATCGAACAGAGAAACGAGGACAAATAAAAACCGGGCAAGTGCGAGTCGGACTCGCGCACGAAGGGTTCCGTACCATAATGCAAAAAAACGGAAAAATTGCAAAAAAAAAACGGTCACCCATCCAAGTACTGACCACGCTCGACGTTGCTTAACTTTGGTCAAAAATCACGTTTGTTGTATGGGAGCCCCACTTAAATCTTTATTTTATAATGTTTTTATTATTTGTTGTTATAGCGGCAACAGAAATACATCATCTGTGAAAATTTCAACTGTCTAGCTATCACGGTTCGTGAGATACAACTTGGTGACAGACGGACGGACGGACGGACGGACAGCGAAGTCTTAGTAATAGGGTCCCGTTTTACCCTTTGGGTACGTAACCCTAAAAACGCTGTCACATCACATGCATGTACAGAATTACAGTGGTTTAAATAATTAATATTATGGGACAAGCATTAATTACTTTAATAAATATCCGTAACTTGGGAGCAAATTTTCATACTCATCACACAAATACATCACGCGTATTCGGGAAACGAGATAATCACAAGATCTAGAAACGATATAGAGATCAACTAGATTTACATTAGATATCGACTAGATGTGACTTGGATATCTAAGTCATAACTTGTCAAAATCGTTCAAGAGGACCTCCAGAATCGCGGAAACGTCAAATTTGACATATCTATCTTACAAATATCTTTAAATTATCCATATCGTAACTTGTTGAGGTCTAGTAGAGATCTAATTCATTTTCGGAATCGAGCCGCATGTCATTACCTGAATTCACGTGGACTAGTAGCTTCGTGGGCGGGGGTACATTTATTTGATCTCTTACTCTCGTGGAGACACTTATGGCAATTTGGCCGAGGTTTTATGTTATTTTCCTGATTTTCCCTGAGACTAAAAATAGATAAACTTCTGTTAGATTCTCGAAATACTCGTACCTGGTACAGTCAGCAGCAGAAGTTGCTAAGCGGGCGAGGTGTTCAAAAATCCCTTGACGCGCTCTTATTGTCTTTAAAGTAAAGTCGCGTCAAGATACTCAAGATCATTTTGAACACCTCACCTGCTTAGCAACTATTGCTGCTGACTATACCTACTAGACATACGAATCGCTTAACTTCAAACACGGGTAAACCCATCGATCAGATCATGTGATTTTGGTATTAAGAAAAGATAATTAAGTAGATATTTGCTGAGAGGGTCGAATGGATTTACCGAGTTTGAAGTTAAGTGACACATACCTACGTGTTTTTTCTTATTCGCAATTCTGCACAATATGAATTCTTCACCTTAGGAATTTACCGCATTCGTTTTTCTTCACGCTAAGTATTTTTATACAAACTCGTTTCTTCCTATTCGCGATTCTGCACTATATTAATTATTCACAACAGCAATTTACCACATTCGTTTTTCTTCATATTCGTTGTAATGTTATTTTTAAAGATTTACTGTTGACATGTGTATTCGCTTTATTTATTTTCCTTCTTAGTTAGGTTGTTTATAACCCAACTAAAAGAAATGATAGGACTATGCCTAATTGCTGTTTACATAGTACGATTTTTTTGTGTAATATCGTCTTGTTCACAAACCCCAAATTTTCCTGTAGTAGTATTTGTCCACAATCGTTATTGTTACTTGGGAGGATTGGGTAAATATTGTCCACACCTTATCTCTATACGTCGATCTCTCACGACGAAATGTGTAGGTACAGTCAACTTTAAAAATATGGGTGTAGCCAACTTATTCAAAAATATGTCCCATAGTTCTTAATTCATTCACATAAGAGCTGTGGGACATATTTTTGAGATGATTTGTGCACCCATATTTTTACAGTCGACTGTACCTTATAATTAAAGCACTAAACTAATGTGTAATTTTTAAATAAAAATATAAACCAGAAACAACGGCTAACTAAAGTTGTTTCCATAATTAACGATACGGTCTTTAGGTAGGTAAGTGCCCCTCAAAATATATATTCTTATTTGTAACTTCTAAACTAAGTAGGTATAACTAATAAATAAATATACCTTAGTTAGTTATATATAGGTAGGCAGTTGAAATTTCGGTATAAATAAATCCAGATTAACCCAAACCCGAATAAATATCTTAGAAAATTTCAACTAGGTATACCTGGCGGCTCACAAAATGTGTGATCAATGGTCATGTATTGAAATGTTGTTTGCCAAAGTGTTTGGCTACTAAATGGTAATCGTAGCGTTAACCTATGAATGTTTCTATTCAAATACTTAATGAAGATAATGTTGACCAGACAGATAAAAATGGTGAATTAAAATTTCGTTCTGATCTAATTCCGTCTTACCGAAACAAATAAAATATTATTTGCTGTTTTAATATTGTCGATAAACGAGAGAAATTAACAGAATTTCACGTCAATTCCCTAAAATGAGAATTTATTTATGTTCTGATAAAATTTCGGAGATCAAAGCAAGACAAAGTGAGACCGGACGATACTTTGCAAAGGTTTCCCCAGTGACGTCGGGGACGTAACAGCTAGGTATCGATCGCCGTGTACAAACTTATGTACCTATTCAATTTGATTTCATAAATGTGAAAGATTCATGTGTAATTATGAAAATAGTATCAAAATAATTTCGTTGGTGCATGTGTCGGCGGCCGATCGTAAGATCAGGCAGATCGTAATGTTCCTGTGTAATGTTTTGACGATAGTCACATTAAACCGATATATAGGTAGGATAGGTTCGTTAGGTTGCTTCAGATGCCCGAAGGGCAAACTGCCCAGAAATAGGAGCCCCGCGTAGCGGGGCTCCGTCGACTCAGGGAACGAGTCAAAGATTTTCAGGTTTCACGATATGCCTAGGAATTTCACCATATGCCTGATCTTACGATCGACCGCCGACAAAATGTCAAAATGAAATACCGGGAAAATGAAATATTTGTCTTAAACTACCTCATATATTCTGGACGTTTGCTTGCTGAGGTCGTGCACAGTTGAGGATTGTAAACATTTTAGCTAGAAGTTTACCGCGTAAATAGAAACGACACGACCGACGACGAGTGGCTACACTGAATGGTATTCTACTCGCATATTATGAACAGGTGAGTCGAATTGTCGTGCGAAACCAAATGTGAGCAATATCTTATACACATGGTTGTTACGGTTCTCGAGATCATTTAGTCACATTGGTTAGTTGCGAATACGAATTGCTTGGTCTCGGAAAGCGATGGAAATCGGTCAGTATGAAGTCTACGCCAGTTGGTTGCAACGACGCTAATTAATGTCCACGAACAGGATATAAGTAGAAACTAAGTAGTTTAAGTTAAATTATGTTATGAATACTTATTTGTCAAAGCGCTAGTCAGAATATCGTAAAACTACATACCGCTGTAATTTTCATAGGTAGGTACTTATATGATTTTTATGCGCATATTGCGCATACCAATAAAAATATTAAAGGATAATGGAGCACACTAAATCTTCGTTCAAGCAATGCCAAAAAAGTAAAATCCAGGAAATGTGAGTGATCTACAATTCCGGTCACGTAGCTCACTAAATCAATTCCATTTATATTAGGTATATGTTAATACATGCTGCTGCAATCGAATGAAATTCAACTACGCGGTTACGGTGTGAAAGCTGACAATGGATTCAATACCTTTTGTTTAAAGCGTTTTTTTATGTACGCGTACGAAAGTACGTTCGTACAACAATGCATGTTGCAAACTTTTTGGGAGTTTTATTGAGTTTTCACGAGCGAAATATTCTCTGAAATATTGATTTATTGAATTTATTTAGATTACTAAAAATGAATAAAGAAGAAACTTTTATAATAGTATATTTGTAAATAAGTAGTTCATAAAACCTACAACTGATATTACCGTAGAACTTACGATATATTTAACTCCGTAAAAATAGGTTTCAAAATACCTATGTTTGGAATTGCCTCCCACGTATTGTTTTCTGAGCCAATCTACTAGTTTTATAATTAATATTAATGAAATGGTGAGATATTGTAACCAATCTACTTGATTTAAGCGTACGTACGTTCTTTTTGTGTTTATTTTGTTTAGTGCACCTTGATTTTCATAACGAAAATACTTGAGAAGAGTTCTTACAAAATGCACTACTCGCATGTCGCCGCTTAGGAGACCTGAATAAAGAGAGCACGTTTAGCCATGTCGTTGCTCACTGAATGACGCGCTCGTAAATAATGTCTGCTTCGTAAACGACATCATTCTTCTAGCCTAGGTGGTCTCGGGAACATAATATACCATCCTTTTCCTAGTTTCTGCCTGCGTGTATAGAGCACAGCGCAACTTTGTTGACACATAACGACAGTTCATCATTTTCTCTGAATAAGATAGGTTGAACTTTGAAATCTGTCCTTGTAGCTATGCAATTCTAGGCGGTAACACCGCCCTTACATTGCAAGGTACAGTAGCGGTGCATTAAGAAAATCCGCAGTGAACGCCGGACGTATTTTTTGGGTATAGTTTTGTAAGTTAGCGGGAGTCTAGTGATATGATGCATACTATCTTCAGATTATATTAAATAGTAACTACCTTGTATCAAATGAAATATCTCCGTAAATGATAGGGCACAATCAACAAGGTAGGTAGGTAAGTTTAGTAATTATATTAGCAGAACTCTTCTTATCACAGCGACTAAATTACGAGGAATTATCAATATCCTGGTAGGCAGAAGTCATTATATTAATACGCAATAAAAGCTGGAACAGCGAGATGAGTGCGAATTCTAATTCATTAATATTCATGGTCAAATTATTCCTTCATTGTCTTCCAGCCAAATGAATTTGCTTCCAGAAAGGGAAATGCTTAAACGAAGCTGTGGTAAAACTCTAATGCTCACGTTTTCAGATGTTTTCAGATAATTGTTAAATAAATGAACTAAAGTTAACACGTTTTTGTTAAAATATTATATATTAACTAAGCAACAAGTTAATAATTCGTGTAGTACTGTATTTAGTTTTAGCTATAGTTCAGCAACTGAAGTAATTATGTCCGTACGAACTAATATTCATTCTATGTATAACTAGGGTCTATAAGTATTATGGAGAAGCAGTTGTCCACTTACTTCTTCGTTTCACTTTAAACTTAAAAATCCTAAACTGTTTCCGAATTTACCATCGGTCTCGCCTAGCCGTCTATCCCGCCATGCGGCACTCCACGACATCTTGACAAGGGCGCTTGTCAGCCCCAGATCATGCGAGACGATGGTTAGCGCCCCGATGGGATGTCGATAATCCCCTGGACGATGGGCCGTAGGTTGGTGCGGGATCAGCAGAAATGCCGGGGCGGCGGCGTACGCCAAAGAGCGCTTTAAAGCCAATAAATACGAGTATAGCTGTCCTGGCACTAACTATAATTGCAATGCACGTGAGCTCCACAAGGAGTTTGGGAAGCGGTGGAGGGAGGAAATAGGGGACCCTACCCTCGCGCGGGCAGCTTTCTCGCGCAAAGGCTATCGCTATACATTGCGGGAATGCTGCCTGCGTGATGGGGACCTGGCGCCTTGCTGAGAGGCCAGGGTTTGGTTTAGGTATTTTTAATATACTATTCAATACATTTTAAATATAGATACGGCAATCCGTAATATTTTTACATACCTATCCAAATGTTTTGGTGCAAACTTTGGGTGTTCCCACCACCTACCAATAAGACTTTTATTTTGGTTTAAATATTATCATTTAAAATCATAATGTTTTGCTTACAGACCCCTAAGTCGGAAATGGTTTAGGTAACCGTAACAATTTTGAAATAACTGCGGAGCGCAAAACCTACATGTTTGAAGATTTTATGCCTTTAATTAAAATCAATCTAACGCTCTTAGTTCCATATTTTTCATTACCTATTATAAACATTAATAAATTAAAGTCATTAATTGATGTAAAAGTAAACAAATTTCAAGTATTCACATATAAGGGTCAGTTTATATCTTTAAAACCCATATTGTTGTGTCACAAACTATTTTATCATCGGAGCAGTGACCGAAAGACGCGGCTGCTCGTGAACATACCGCCGCGCATTCGGCCAAGTCGTTTGCATTTTTCCACATATTGCTTACAAACATTTCTGGAACGTCAACATTTCTTCGTTGTCAAATGCTTTATTTGTTTTAAAAACAATTGTATTGATCCAGCATCGCATTGTCGGTAGAAATAATCTTGCTCTCATTCCTATTTTTGATAGATTTTTTAGTATAAGTATCGGCAAGTATTATGGAATTTAAAAATATATAATACTGTGTTTGGTTAAAGAGGTTAATCTCATACCTTTAAACGAGCAATTCTTGTATATATATATATTTATATTTCGGGGATCTCGGAAGCGGATCTAACGATTTCGATGAAATTTGCTATAGGTGCGGGGGTTTTCGGCGGCGATGGGCGAAAAATGAAAGGCGTTGTGCCCATGCCGTTACAAGTCATGTAGCGGCACTAGCGTGGCGTGTACGGCGCGGCGCGGGGCCGGTGTGGGGCGCACTCGAGTGTTTGTGCGCAAACAGCTGGCTGCAGTCGAGAACGCGGCAAACATGACTCGAGTACCACTTACCTGTGATACCGTCGCGGACCTTCTCTTTTTGTTATGGTTGCATCACGCTGCAGATATTTTTGTCGTTACTTGCGGGTAGTTACATATTGGTAGGTTCCATGTTTGTAGTCACTGTAACAATAGACCTGTAGTCATAGTCAATGATCATTTTGGCACAGACTATTTTGAAATTGTGTCGATATGGCTATTTTTAAACGCTATTTTTAAAACTACCACATATCTAACTACATATATAGTTAAATAAATGCTTGTTATTTGCGATCCATTACTAAGATTGGTATAAAATGCGCATAAATGGAATGGTGACGATAGCTCCTCGTTGCACGTAGGTACCAATCCTTCGGATGGGCGGAGGCAAGATGCGCATTTCAAATGCTAATAGAGGGATTATAGCAACGGTGATCAATTTTATTGCGAAAATTCTGATGGCAAGGAAATGTAATTTATAACTCCGTAATAATAACGGCGTTTAAAAGTGAGAAATGTTTCGTTCTTTTCCGTAATGTACCAGTATCTGTAGCTATTAAACTTAGATATTTTTAAAATAAGTACACGTTTTCGAAAAACTTAACTTAACTGATATTGTGTCAAAGCAAATGTATCTTTCAAAAACATCTCAAATAAACCGTAATTTAATTCTCAACAAGGGCAAAACCCCAACCACGATATAACCCTTAAAGTATGTTTTCAATCACCCGTAGCAAATACACTGGAATTTATTTATAGGCCTCGAAGGAAAAGAAAGTAGTAAAAGGAAGACCAATAAAAGTTGTTTCATTGATTGCCTGCCGCCCTATCTACACAAGTACACACCTGCCATGTAATGAGGTCCCTACTAATTTTTATGTTTATATTGGAATTCTTATTTTGCAAGCAGCTATTACTTATTGTCATTTACCTAGTTCTTACGATTATTTGTAGGACTATATGTTGGCGTTAGAATCGAGAATTTAATCATGTTACGTGTGTTGTATGGTGGATTGAAAATTAGTACCTACTGGCTTTACAAAATTATACACTGTCAGACTTGTAATACATAAACGATCGGCGCGATTCGGGAAATGAATTAGAGACTCACTAGATATGAAATAGTGAAGATAATATATCTTCACTATATCGTATCTAGTTAATCTCTAATTCATTTTCCGAATCGAGCCGAATAACTTTCGGTAATTTCTTAATTCTCGTCATACAGAATTTTGTACAGGTAATATCTGATTAGGTACTATAGGTAAGTAAGTGCCTAATGGAATTTTCCGATCCTTTATCTGGTATTTTACCCAAGAAGTGGCCTGTTAACTGCCTATGGTTTCGCCTAGGCGCTGCTGTACCACGGACGCAATAAGCGCGTAAGTAAGCTGCCTTCATGGCACTCACTATTTTCCATTTAGACAGTTACGAAACACATTGAGATCGTTTATTTAAATGATATTTGCTACCGGCGTTCAATTTTTGATAATACTTGTTATTATAAATAAGTATTAAAATCATAAAAGCATTGTCGGACTCTATTTTACTATAAAATTCCTTAAAAGCCTCAGATTGTCATCCTTCGTTATCTCGCCGAGACCCACAGTAATGTAAAGCAGCCCGCAAGTCCCTACGGCCCGTGATACGCGTTGTCAACACGGGATGCAGAAGACAGCGACGCGTATGTAACCATTTATTGCCCAACGGCACGGCAACTTCCCGCACCGATTTGCGAAATCTGGTAACTCTTTGACTATTGAATGTCGTCTTAAAAAATATATATTCTGATGTTTTTGCAGAAATCTAGAAATACGAATATATATTTGTAACAGCACCAATTGTAACATTAACGTAGTATTTAATAATATTACTTTTTAATTTATATGATTGCTCTTTTTTATCTGGGAACCAAACAAATTAACTAAACAATAGGTATACGATTGTTTTAATGCCTTCATCAGCAGTTCCATCTCATCAAATGTCAAGAGCAAAGGTATGAGTTACAATTAAAATAGGGACCCAAGTCACCATAGGCAGGTTTATAATTTGAGGAGCTCCCCTGATTTCCCAAAGATCCTACAATTTGATTCTGACCATGAATAACCAGCGATCGGAATTGGTTTTATGCAAAAAACTTCGAAAAATCATATTTTTCAAATTATTTTATACTCGAAATGTTGGAATCGGTTGTGTATTTAGGTAATGACTTCATATTATTAGATTGCCCAATTAGAAATGAAATAATTACCAAAGAATGAATAAATACTGTTTTCGTTCCCACACAAAAAATACCGGTATCGGATCCCTGGGACTAACTATTACTAACTAAAACCCTTAAAAAAGTAGTTATTTTCCAAATCAGTCTCGTCGTCCTCAATCAAATTGAAAACCTCATTGATTGATTGATTGATTGATTGAGTTGATTGAATTTTTTGAAGTCCGTTAAAAATATATCGAGTGGGCTCTATAAGCTGTAATTTAACATAATAATGATTTTGGGGTTATTGTTGACTTCGGTTGTAATAATATTATAGGGCCGATAGGAACAACGCCAAGGAGGATAATACGAAATTGGGAAAACCTTCATAATGGGTATGTAAATTTACTCGTAGTCACGGACCGACTGTACTAATATGCATAAGGTTACTTAAGCCACGGAAAATTCCATATTTAAAATGTGGATTACAATGTTCTCAGCATTAGAATGAAAACGGTACGGGTACCAGACCAGTTAAGTGTATAATTATCTTTGATTCTCTTATTATAAGTCCGTGAATAAATTTTGAACTTACTTTTAGGTAGGTAATATAACAATAAGTTCTCAAGCTTGGATAGGTACTTAATTATGGACCCAAGATTTTCTTAAAATAAAAATAGGTATTAGAAATAAATCAAATAAGATTGAATATGACGAGTTGATTATATTATTTTTTTGGTTTTACGTTTTACTAATCTTTATACCCATCATTTTAATTCAATAATTGTTACCTTTTATCAAGAAAACGTAAGTATCAAAAAAGGATAGATTTTAAAACAAAATGGTTAGAGTAGTTAAAAGATCGGTTGTTTAGATGATTTCAGACCATTAGAAATAAATAGTTACAGATATTTAGGTATTCTAACTAGTTTCATGTTCTTATTAAGTCAATGCAAACTTAACAGGCTTTTATTGCTGACTGTACCATTATTCTTTTCTTATAACCTAAACTCAATGCGGTTGTGTTTTTTTTCAAAGAGTTTTGCTTTGCTACTTTCCGAACGCATCATCAGTTCAGCTATATAGTAGCATACATTTTTATCCACTTATTTATTTTTCGTCTTAGGCTAGGTCATTTATAACATGAATATTAAAATAAAATACAAAAACACATAAAAAAACAATAAAAAATAAGTATAAACATATTATAAAAAAACCGGCCAAGTGCGAGTTGGACTCGCGTTCCAAGGGTTCCGTACATTACACAATTTTTAAAAATGTATTTTTTTATGTGAAACGTGTCTTTTTTTTTTGCCTATTCTCTTGAATTACTTCTAAACTGTTTATTCGAAAATTATAAAAAATATATATTTGGGATCCTTACAATGAGCTCTTTCATTTGATATGTAACATGATATAGTTTAAAAAACTTTATTTTTTAATTTTCTCATTTACCCCCCAAAAGTGGCCCCCATGTTTAAAATTCATTTGTTTACGTTACATGTCCGTATCTGGGTCACAAATTTACATATGTGTATCAAATTTCAACTTAATTGGTCCAGTAGTTCCGGAGAAAATCGGCTGTGACAGACGGACAGACAGACAGACGCACGAGTGATCCTATAAGGGTTCCGTTTTTTCCTTTTGAGGTACGGAACCCTAAAAACCTAACCTAGGGTGCCGCCAGCAGCGGGGCAGGGCCCAAGCTGCCGGTGGTCAGGGCCGCAGAGAGAGGAACCGGCGGACTATCCGCGCCGTGTTCAAGATCGCCGATTAGCATACATATTATTATATTGTTATTGAAATTATCGTGATTATACGAAATTTTTGCTCAGACAGCATAAAATGGTTCAAATGTAAGATTGGAATAAAATAAAATAATATAGTTACTACACAGAACAGCAGTGTTCTGTGAAAGTAAAAGACAACTCATAACTACTTTTTGGTATTAAGTCTGCCGTTTGTACGGTTTTCTTTATTTGTGCAATAAAATTTAAATACATTAAATAACTACTAAAATACCTATTGACGACAGAAATAATAAATTTTCAAACGTAAAATCCGTCGAGTACGTTTAAATTTTGACAAGCGATGCTCCGTTGCGCATTACAGCTGTTAGGTAACAGGTGTTTTGTTTAGCCATATGAGAAATACTGTAGGTATCAATTACTGAAATTATTCACTCTTACACTCAGTAATTTATATCAGAAATTTAAAAAGGTTCTCCTTGATTAAAGTGAAATATTGTAATAACTGTGGTCTCCGAGTTAGTTTATTAAGGAAAAAGGTTTTGAATGAACTATATTTCATATCATAGCTGTAAAGGTTTAGCGCCGGAAGGCGGGATGCCAGACTTCATGAGCGAGAGAAAATTTTCATATTTACGAGTTAGCTTATCCGAAGTAATATTTATTAAGTTCAAGTTTCTAGGAAATTTGGCCTAAAGTTATTAATTCTCATTTATATCTCACCTCACCTACTAATTTTACCTTGAACCGACATAAGCAGAGTATTCATTTATTTATTTCACCAAGAACATGCACACAGAAATAGGTTTTGGATTGATAAAATTAATTGATTTATTTCGAGTAGGTACCTATATCAAATGTTAATAATTACATACATAGTTATCGGGACACTAGTATTGTGGTTCTTGCACATTGTAGCCTTAATACTTACTTTTAATTGTCTCATTTTATACAGATAAAGTACCGCTATCGCCAGTTACAGATCCTGAGGGGCTCGCTCCACAATGAGTTCTTTGCTGTGGAATGGATTGTGCGATTTAGCTCCACGAAAAATGTATAGCCGTGGGGCCTGATTGAGAGCGCAATAAATTTGCGTTGCGTTTCTAAAGTCAGACTATATGTACCTACTTTTACGATATAAAGACCCCGTCTTCATCGATTAGGAAATACGCACGAATGGTTAGGCGCTGGGCGTATAACAGACAAGAGTCATATCATATCAGTTATTTGTATTAATATCTTACTGTAAGATGTTAATCTTAATGTAAGATTCTTACTATCAGCCGCATTATCTATTTGAATAATAATGAAATAGCAACGAGTTACATATAATATTTGCAATGTCACAAGTGTTTACACACAAATACATTATGAATTTGCGCTTTAATGGAAAAACTAAAATTTCAATAACTAGCTCTTCAAGTTGATAATTTTCATGCTTTGCATTGCTAGAAGAAGAAAGAAGAAAAAGAAAATAAATTTATTCAGGACGCTTACAGTAACTATTGCTTAAAACTAGTGGGCGCCAACTTTGCAATCTGATAACATCGGTATGAATTTAAAATTAGGTACTTGATTTATTTTAGACCTTAGGTACTTAATTTGTTATTAATTTTGTATGGCTATTTTGTACTGTTTTTATACCGTATAGTTTTTTCGATCCTCATTTCTCGTTTTATATAACATATTATCATTTTATGAGGTATATAAATGAGGTGATATAAATGTTATTTTGTGACCACAATACTAGTGTCTCAATAAGTATGTAATTATTATTTATAACGCATTATAAAAAAATAAAGGTATCTTTGTCTCGTAGGGTAAAATGTCAAGAAAACTTTTAAAAAGGCATGCTCTCGCAATATCAGTGTTCTGTGAGTGTGATATCTGCGGCCGGTGCGTGTGTGCGTAGGTGGGTGGGCTGGGGGTTAGCGGGCGGTCGAGCGGTTGGGGCGGGGTGTATCGATTCCTTCGGGGGCGCGTGCGCCGAGCCGGGCGCGGGCGACGGCTCGGGGGCGAGCGAGCGCCGCCAGCCGCCAGCCGCCAGCCGCGCAGTCCGCAGCCGGCCACAGCCGAGCGACGCCGACCCGATCACGCCGGCCGATACACTTTCCCCGCGTAACATTCACCGCGTCAACACTCGAACAACCTCAAACCGTCACACTAACTGGAATTGCCCTAGTGTAACACAGCCTGAAAACTGTTGAAACTTTATCATCGTTGTATTAACTGATAAAAGCAGTTTATTGTAAAAGTGATAACTTTATTTATGATAATACAAAATTTATAATTTGACGTTTTTATTTATAAAAAAATATATTTATGGTCTAAAGAGTTACGACCTACGATAAACTTAGGTAATCATATCATAATTTGTGTAGTGTTACTATGCGTAATATTTCAGTGCTTCAATATTAATATCTCAAGTGTTCGTGCCAGTGACTGAAAAAATAAGACTGAGCGTTGCTCACAAGTTCACGGGTCGTTAATTCAGTGGAGGAGGGAAACCGAAAAAAAGAGGTCTTCGCGTCCGTTCATCGGAGTGATAAAATTTATGACAAACGGTAAGGAAGATAGAGATAAGGGTCGGGTACGTAATCGCGGGAGCGGTGGCGGGCGGTGTTTCAGTCACCGCGTGTGGAAGGAGACTCGCACTAATTATCGCAACTTGTGAGCGCCCTCAGCGCGCTCTTATCAGCTGACGTGTATACTGTATGTACGCTACGTGCGAGCTCAGCTGAGCTGCTACGGCGTGCGGCGGACGAAGCCACAGTCTAGGTTTACCAGTATACCATCTACGCCTCCAGCGGAATATAAATGCTGACTTTGTAAGAGGCTTATTATCGTACCACGTACAATGTTATTTTGTCGAAACAAATAAATAACTCGTTGCGCTGGGCCCCATTTAAAGAGAGTCGACAGATATAAAAGGAAGCAGCTAATAAATTCCCTGATTCCGGTTTACGATCGCTTCGCGCATAAAATATTTAATATAAGAGTAACTCACCGATGTATCTATAGACGACCTTTTCTGTGCGACGTAATAAGCATAAAAATACTAGACGGCCGCTCGGCACACCGGGTTCAAATTCGCGTATAGATTTATGAGCGTGTCGTGTGTCTTGTGGAAATATACGCGCGCTCCCGGCGAGCGTCGTGTGTAGCGGGGGTTGTTGACTTGACGTAGATTTGCGACTGTGATCTCTAAATCTACACGACATTTGTATTAACTTTACATTGTAATGTTATTAGTTAAGTAAATAAGAAAATTTTGAGTTTTTTCCCCGAATAACAACGACCGCTTTCATGTAAGTCACTAGTAGTAGGCGTAGGTTTAGCTTAGGTATACAAAATATGGCCACAATCTAAGTATTGTACAGTTATATGGTGGTGGTGGTACATACAAATTATATGGTGTACCGAACTATTTGAATACTTTGGATGCTACTTACTATACGATGTTTACTGTACTGTAAACAATGAATAAAGAAATTACGAAAATGTAATAAAAAGCATATTGAGAAAAACCGCAATTCAACTTTTATAAGTAAAATAATTCCCATTCAACATTTGCGTTACAGTTGGGAAAGTTCGAACAATAGAAAGCAGCAGTCGTTAAGATAAAATAGGGTACCTCATTACTTTTTATAACTTTAACAAATAAAGAAAGAACTCTTGGGGCATGGACTTTGCATCAACCGTGTTCAGCATCAGTATAAAGATTTTATCTGCAGACGGAGCATGTCGTCGGAATAAATCGTCCCGTGACGCGAGAAGTTCAATTTTGTGTGAAAATTATGAACATGTTTCTTACCTCTGGTAAACGAGAATATGACGAGATAGCGGAGAGCCATTCCCGTCACGTCGGCGGCGCCCACGGCGTAATTTAAAAATTTCTGGCCCGACGTTGGTTGACCACCCCTGAATCGTATGCCGTATTCAACCCTTTTGCATACAAATAATCATGACTAGGGGATTTATGAGGAAACTAATGACAAAGCGAAACCTGAACAATATTAAAATATGATTGCAGGAGTTCTTGTCTGTTTGTAGTGTTTGTATAGGACTTTTGTGGTATTGTGATGCAAGTATTTAGAATTGTATTGAGAGAATGAGAGTTACATTATAAATTTACATTATAAAGTTACTTTATAAAAATGGTTTCATAACAACAAATATTTGGTTATTATGTAAGCATTTTTTAGTATTTGTTGTTGATTTTTTTTTTGAATTTAATAAAATTTTGTAAGTTTGAAGAGCTCTTTAGAGAAGTCGTTCTGGGTGGAATAAATACCAAATGCCAATTTGAGACAAAAATGTAGTACCTATATAATTTTCCGTTGAGTTACGAAGATACCAAGTTTTCGTAATAATAAAGGAACACTTTCAAGATATACGGTGAAATTGAAGATTATATTATACAGAATAGTTAGGGTACTCTATCTATCCACAAAAATGGGGAACAAATAAAAAAATGGCACATGTACCAACTTTTGAGGGATTAGACAGTTTTATCATGCATAGTCCCTTTATACCGGGTGTGGCCTATAATATGACCAAAAAATTAAACTGAAGGCTGTACTCCTCATACTGACCAACATTTGTTCAGCGACTTTTAAAAATAACTTGCGGTTTTATTTTTAATACACTTTAAAGTTTATTCTAAGACGCAATGTATTGCGACGTCAATCACAATGATCGTCCATTGAAGATAATATTTATTTTGTATGAAAAATAGGTCTAAATACTTCATAATTTTTAAAAGTTGTTGTACAAAAGTGTCGCCGTTTGAGGAGTACAATCTGTTTTAATTAGTTGCTTGTGCTACAGGCCACTCCCGGTATAAGGAGGTAATCCTTTTTGACATCATAGTAAAAACCATACACGCGTATTCGGGAAACGAGATAATCACAAGATCTAGAAACGATATAGAGATCAACTAGATTTACATAAGATATCGACTAGATGTGACTTGGATATCTAAGTCATAACTTGTCGAAATCGTTCAAGAGGACCTCCAGAATTGCGGACAAATATCTTTAAATTATCCATATCGTAACTTGCTGAGGTCTAGTAGAGATCTAATACATTTTCAGAATCGAGCCGATAGTCGCGGGCACCAGCTAGTATGAAAATAAATAATTTGCACTCAACTCGTAACAGTATTTATACTCGTACATGCTACGGAGCGTGCTACGCCGTAGCGCGCCTTCTTAGCACTTTGTTCTCGTAGCGCTTACAAGAGTCAACACTACAAAACAAGTTTCTCTAATTAAATAGTTCGTGGCTCACCGTGGATTTTCCCCTATTCCTATGCAGCTGTAATCGCTGAAGTAGATAAAAAAACTTTCAGGAGTTGATTCAGGTGGATTACAAGTTTTAACTCCGGCTTTACTTTTTCTAGTGTATTGCTAAACTTTTCTAATACTTTATCCCACTTAAAAAGTTGCTTTCAATTTTATAATTAAACGCTTTTGTCGCTATTTTAGAATCGTTTGTGGGAATACTAAATCAGTTCCCTAGAGGTTTTGTTACTTTATTCAGGTCGTGAAGTGGGTCGTAAGGAGGTGTTAAAGAGTGAATTGGCAAAAGGAGCGGATGAATGGAATATGCGAGCAGGTGCGCGTGAGCTCGCTGGTCCAATCGCGTCCGCGGTGAATAATGAATGGCGGCTCGATTCGGGAAATGAATAAGAGACTCACTAGATATGAAATAGTAAAGATATGTGACGTTTCACTGAAAAAGGCACCTTATGGCGGCTGGCGCCGCGATTCGGGAAATTAATTAGAGATTCACTAGATATGAAATAGTGAAGATATGTGACGTTCCACGGAAAAAGGTACCTTATGGCGGCTGGTACTTACGTCACATAGTGCCGCAATAATATTGGAGCGGCGTTAATAATAGCGTAAGCGCCTACCGCCATAAGGTACCTTTACCCGTGGGACGTCACATATCTTCACTATTTCATATCTAGTGAATCTCTAATTAATTTACCGAATCGCGCCGTGGGTGCGGGGCGGCGCGGGCATATCGCTCCGCGGCTCATCGCTGACGCGTCTCACTAACTCACACGCCCGATCATCGCCATTCCGTCGGTCCTTATTCATATTTAATGTTTATCCAACAAACTATGTGAACATTAACAATCAATCAGTCACAACTACAACTGGCTGATAACGCTTTTGTATTTATATTGCCGACATCATATTTGAACAGACGGATGACGGTTTTGAATATATATTTATGTAGTAGTTAAATTTTTGTGTTTTTGATGACGAGATAAATATTGGAAATAAATTGTATTTCTTGATTAGAGGTGTTTATTGATTAGATTAGGTTCCTACATTAAATATTATTGTAAAATACGTACAGATTAATAAAATCTACATTAAGTGCTCCAGATATTTTAATTAAGCCCGTCGCCAACTGCGGCATGATAAGTACGACTCTGCCCGATTCATATCTCAGAGTCTAGACTGTTAAATGTTAAAAAAAGTTATTCTCATTTCATTATCTTCCTCTGAAGTCACAAATATAAAAGGCATTGAAGAATAAAAATTGTTTTCACATTTTGCTTGATCTTATATTGAAATGACAGGCCGTTAAATGAAATCACCGTACCTGAACTAAAACAAGAATTTACAAATTGTTTATCTACATAATTTATATCAAACAATATACACATAGAAATGTATTATTTAAGGAATATATTTGTAACTACATACTCGTATAGTATATAGGTACTATTACCGTAACTCATAGCGCTAGAACATGTAAAATGTTTCGATTATTTGGCATACCTATTTTTTAAATCTAGATTTATGAAAAGACCTGTCCGCCCTCGGAATACCCAACTGGCGTGAAGTGGCGCAGAATAGGGCAGAATGGCGCTATCTTGTGTCAGAGGCCAAGATCCTCTTTGGGTCACTGAGCCAGTGAATTATGTATGTATGTATGTAGATTTATGAATAGAATACCGTTTACCATGCTATGGCAAACCAAAAAAATGAAATATGGTTATAGTACTTAGTCTATGTACTCGTATTATTAAACTTATTGCACCGTAGCATTAAAAACATTACAGAGTTATAGGTATCAAACAAATGAATATATGTATGTATTTACAGTAACTTTCTTCACATGAAATTGAATAGGTACGAGTTATACTTAAATGTTTACTTAAATATCAAATCAAATCGTGGGATTAGTTGTCAAGCGGACCCCAGGCTCCTCATGAGCCGTGGCATAATGCCGGGCCGGGATAGCGCCAGGAAGAAGGTTTACTTAAATATCATGTTCTTTAGGTAGGTCAGTTGCTTTTTCCAAATGTAGTTTATCTCATAAAATGTGTAGGGAAACGTATTTTATTCCGAAATCTGTTGCAGTAATTAGAATGTAAGATGGAGATAATTTACGAATACGCGTGATCACCATAAATATAACTTCACTTAGCAATTTTACAAGTTCAACGTGTTTTTCTCTTAATTATACCACATTATAAGGACGTTGTAGGATGCTTGACAAGGGAACAAATAAGGAAATAAATTGCTTTTTACCCACGACGCGGCAGAGATGATAATCACGACACGTTGTTGTTTTGCCTCTACGAACGATTTCTGCTACATACCGAGAAACCCATGTTATCGGTTACGACGTAGCGCTACGACCATAGCTCAGCGGTGATATGTGTTTTGTGCACAAAGGAATGTTCCGCGCACCTATCTCTGTGCGTACCTACCTCCAAATTAGGTTGACCGATTTAAGTTGAGTTTTTATTTTAATTATTCCTTTTGGAAACCTTGAAAAAATTAAGTATTAATTCACCGTGTCAATATCAAAATCAAAATAATCTTCGCTGCATGATGAAGAGGCTTGAATCAGCACTTGTTAATCACTCTATTGGTGTGGCTAATACTAATACCAATACTAAATTACATACGGTTTTCTAGCACTATGAATTATGAACGGTTACTAAGGTATTTTCGTTTTCTTAATAACTACATATATTTTAAAAATTACATCATATAGCTTATCGGTATACAAATACATGTAAAAAACAGATGACATGATAGGCAGCGTCCGGTCCGGAACGGACAGGTAACAAATTGTAGCGGCGGGGCAGGTGCGTGCCGGCCGCACTGTCACTCACCTTGAGAAATGCACCCTTCAAGATCCCTCTCAGCCTAAATAATTACTCCTACGTCAGCAGCGGACCTACACTCTCAGCCGTATTCGAACAATGACATACGTCAAATACTAGACATCGAAACGATATAGATTAGATATGTCAGTGTCAAACAAGTGTCAAAATTGACGTTTCTTTAAACAAAAACGTCACTTTTGACACTTGTTTGACACTGAAATATCCAGTCCATATCGTTTCAATGTCTAGTATTTGACGTATCTCATTGTTCGAATACGGCTAACGCCAATTTAACCTGTATATTTGTTTGCGACGTGATATCACCCAAGCCGCATTCGATCTTCAAAACCAAACTTGATTCTATTTTGATTTGACATTATAATACTTTCTCGCTAGAATATTAAGTGCGAGCGAAATACACTAAGAATAATATTAGAGAATGCCTATACCGGCATTAAGTCCGCCTGTTGTACTTTTTGTATGTGCAATAAAGTTTAAAATAAATAAATAAATATTAGTTAGAAGTCAAATTTAGACCAATTTCTAATTTTAGAATGTGTTGTTTTGAAGATGAGATATAGGTAATGCGTTTTTTGAATATCGTAACTGAAAATAGATGTTATTTTTATAACAATGTATGTATATTTGAAATGTTAGTTAAAGATTTACCAATCGAATAAAAATATGAAGAGAGTGAACTTACTCGTAACGAGATTCTTTTGTAATGATTAATATTATATTCATAATAGCTAAACTACATACGCTGTTAATACAGTTGGTTGGTTTCTAGTAGTAAGTAGCTTAAGTAGTTTGTAGACTAAATCTGGTTTAAATCTCATTATATTTTTTTGTTCCGAACTCTATATAATACAAATCAATTACACGTACAAGACCACTCAGTTAAGTGGTAGACCGCAGACCTAATAATTCAAATTGAAAGAACTGCTTTTCTTTGGATTTCATTTTATATATATATAATATATTGAATATAAAATAACTTATTAAAATAAACTAAAACTACAAAGAAATTAAAATTAATACTAAAATAAAAGAAACTTACCTATAAAATAAAAACCCTAATTATAAAAAGAATACCCCCTCTAGCAGGTTCGCCTGTGGCATGGTACCCATTACGCTGGCGGCGTTTCCTCGCTGAACCGCCAGGGCGATTCGTTGCGAGAAATCTGGGATCCCCTGTGGCGTCAACCAGCCGTCCCGACAGGGCCCTCACAAAAAGGCCTGCATGTCAGCTGACCAAGGGCCCAGTGTCTCTACCGCGAGCGCCGCAAACTCGTAGTCCTTAAGTAAGGACGAATATTTGCGGCGCTTGAGAACCTGGGCCTGGTCAGCCGCGCCGCCGGCCTGGGTGCGGGTGGCCTGGATATGGGACTGTGCGAAGGTATCTACGCACGTTGCGTCCCACACCAGGGCCCTACCTAGTTTCCACGGCACCAATGTGGCCCCGTCGGGGCGCTTGCCATCGTCCCTCGCCATGCCCGCGGGTTCGAGAATCGCAGGCACAGAGGCGGTGGCAAGCGACCGACGGACCAAATCATTGATGGTACCGTGGCGAAATAGGCGGCCGGCGCTTTTGGGGCATGAAAGGCCATGTCGGCCCAGCTGATCGACGTTTTTGCCACAGGCGCAAGTGTGAGGGACACATATTTTGGACCCAAGCCTTAAGCATATAGCTATTCTCAAGCTACTTGGGTCCAAAACGGTGCCTATTTGACGGGAAGGGAGTGCTCGTAGCCAATGGCCCGACTCGGGGGCTGATACGGCTAGAATTCGGGCACGTTCGAAGTCGTCCGGACTATCCTGAAGAAGTGTGGTATGAGCTGCTTTTAAGGGAGGGGAGTCCCAAGCCCGCTGAATGTGACGGGCGACTGGGATATCCTCACCCGGACACGACTCACACCAGGCCTCCCTTAGATTCGCTATCTCATCGTCAGGTATCTGAGGAAGGTTTAAAATAATACCGACGAGAGACAGCGAGCCGTATACTGAGGACAGGAACGCGGGTAGAGCCAAACTGGCCGAGGTGCGAACGCCCAGTCCACCCAGCCTTATCGGTAGAACCGCTTGGGTCCATGAACTATTGTCGAGATGAATGTTCAGTGTTTTGGAAAGGGTTGCCTGAAGGGAGGAGTCTATGGAAGACAGGATGGACGGAAATTTCCAAATTGGGCAACTGCGGAGTAAATACATAAATTTGGGTGTAAATAAGCAAAAACGGATGATGAAAAGAGCCATATGGGGATTTATTTTAAATAGGAGGTCTGATGTATTATTGAATAAATTTAATTTACAGTTAATGACGGGTGCGATTGATTCGTCAAAAATTGGTGAGCCTAAAAGGGTGAGGGATGTTTTTGAATGAACGGAAATATTAGGTAAAACTGCGTTAAAATTTGTTAGTATATCTATTTTTGTATTCAATGGAACGTGATTTGGAATAAAAATTTCGCATTTAGTGAAATTTAATGCAAGCCCGATTTTCGAAAATTTATCTATGATAGATTGTATATCTTGTAGTACGGTTAGTGCGTCTCCGCCAAGGGAGCCGTCATCTAAGTACCAACAATTGAATTTTGAATTTAGACTAGAGATGATGGGGTGAATGACCAAACTAAAAATGGCAGGCCCAAGCGGATCTCCCTGTTGGCAGCCCATACTTGACAAGATAATATCATTTCCAAAAAGTAATTTTGAAGGTGCTCCGTAGCATTGCCAAATGTATTTGTAAAGTTCTGGTAGCTCTTTTTTTACTTCTGCTAACAGAGCACCGCGGTCGACCGAATTAAATGCATTTTTGACATCTATTTTTACAAACACTTCGTAGTCCGGACGATTGAGGAATGTACGCGCAGCGTGCACTGCTGCCTCACAACCACCCTTTACGCCGAATTCTAGTTGTCGAGGTTTAAAGATCCCTGTTAGCCTTTGGTTGAATTGTCTGCAGCATAGTTTGGAGGCTAAGCGTCTGAGGGTGCACCCAACCGCAATCGGGCGGATACCGCCGTCCTTCTTGGCCAACGCCACCAGGTTCGCGCCGTATAACAGAGGCACAATATCTGTGTTAACTAGGCCTGAAAGCATCAGGTTGATTAAAGCTGTTATTTCTCTGAGTAGGGCCGACCTCGCATCGCCTAGTGTCATCGCAGTCAGATCTTTTAAATGCTGAGGAGACAAGCCATCCATCCCGCCGGCGGATCCGTTGGTGAACGAAGCTATGGCCTGACTCACTGCATCTTCAGTGACAATCACAGAGGGATCATCGACGGAGGGAGGATCTGGCAGTCTTGAAGAAATGGGAGGCTCTGGGTGTTTTTCTTTTAAGGCGGCGTAGGTAGCGGCCGAGTGCGCAGCCAAGTCGTCGCTAGAAAATAAAAGTCGGGCAGCACCACTCACGTTCCCTTCCGAAAGTTTATTTTCTATAGATTTTATTTTCGTATGAAGCGAATTATGAGTTGAGCGTGTATTATGAGAATTTTGAGGGATGTCTGGTAGATCAGATAAAGAAGACGTGTTGGTTTTAATTTGGGAGGTGAGTGATACCTTTTTTGATTTTTCAACGTGTAAAACTGTGAATGGAAACGTGAGCAGACGCTCCCATGCTTTAACAGAATTTTCTGCGACGACCTTGGCCACACACTCGGTGAGGCAGCGTGCGACGGTGAAACGCGCACCACGGGGTATTCTTTTCACAATTGGAATGTTGGCCTTCAACAGCCCTAGCCTGTCCGCAAGCGATATTTCAGCTGGCGGCGGTGTCGCTGTAGGACCCCCGGCGGAGGAAGACCCTGCAGGCTGAGAAGCGCTAGGAATCGGGGGGTCGATAGCCACACGGGTGCCATGCCGGTAAGCCGTATGGATAGCGAGACCTCGCCGACCTTTGTATTGCTTTCCGTCCGAGCACACAGGGCAATGCAGCAACTCCGGCGGATTCAGGCACGGTTGCGAAGGCATAAACACTATTAGCTAGGGTTCTAAGTTACAAAAAAAGGTCGAACCTTTTTTTTCTTGATTAAAGCATGAAACTTGGCACAGTTGTTCCTTATATCAAAACAAGCCGATTTCGATCGGTAGCCCGAAGGAGCCTCCCCTCTGGGGCACGAGAGGGGGGGGTCAAAGTACCGCTCCGCCCGGCTTCATTCTTAAAATTCTAACAGGCCCCGTTTAGCTAATAGGTCATATTTGGTATCAATTTCGGATAATTCAATAACGTAGAATTCATTTCTGGTATAAAAATTTAGCGATTTGTAGAAAAAAATAAAAAAATACTCATAGTATCTAATTTTTCAAGTGTAATTTTTGTTTCTTATTTATTGTCAAAATTAAACTGCCTGGTTTTTCTACATTAAAAAAATATGATGATAAAGCCTATTTAATGCAGATTTTAAAAACATAACTTTTACATACCTTTATTTAGAGGAAATCGCATTAAAAAAACTTATATCGTCTCGCGCCGGTGAATATCTTTTTACTGACATCGGCATCGATATAGACAACATCCGAAGTACAACACTCTGGAGACCGATTAAAAGTATTGTTTATTGTTGTAGATCCTATTATAGAGATAGAAAAGCGTACAAATATTATTTTATGTGTCGTTCAGTGAAAAAAGGGACCTTGGAACAAATTATCACAGAGCCTCGCGTTTGTATAGAAGCATACTCGTATTTAGTTAGTGCCAACCACTCCATGGACTCCATGGTCGCTGTTCTCAATATGGGTTATTACTGCAATGTTCTGCCGCCAGAGTGCAGCACTACCGACTCTAGTAAATTCATAGACTAACTTATACATGTAGATGTAGATGTAGTGTAGGGACGCCCGGTCAGAAGCAGGCGGGCTGTCGATCGCTTGTCGCGTTCGTTCAGCCCAGTTCCCTGGAGTTGGAGCTTCAGGTTACTATCCCGGCGGCATTCCCACACTATTCTCCTCAAATCTTCTTGTTTTCCTGCAGAATAAAAGGACATCTTTGAGTTCGACGTCCTTTAGTTCGTTCTTTTAGTGTGTCTCTACCGCATGTATTATATCGCGGTGCCGCGTACATAGTACATTCTGCTAGTAAGTGTAAGCTAGTCTCCTCCTTACCACAATGTGGATAGGAGGCGTCTCTACTAATTTTCATTATCTTGAGGTGTCTGTTGAGAGTATTGTGACCTGTAATGGTACCTGTCAATAGTCTCAGACTGCTCTTACCTAGTTTCAGAAGATACCTGGTTCTCCTGTGGTCTATACCTTTGATCATCATCTTCGACTGTCTGCATCCAGTCTCTTCTTCCCATTCTCTCTGTGCTTCCATCTCTTTTACCTTCTCTATGACTCCCTTCGTGACATCCGCTGACATAGACAGAGCCGGTTCCGGACCTATGTATTCCGTCTCCGCCCTTATCCTCGCCAGCTCGTCAGCTTTCTCGTTTCCCGTTAGTCCCTGGTGTCCTGGAACCCATGCCACCGTGACACTTCTTTGCTTGCCTATCAAGTTGAGCTCCTCTCGACATTCTCTCACGAGAGAGGAGGTAACTGATATTTTCTTTAGTGCCTTTAGTGCTGCCTGGCTGTCTGTGTATATTACGACAGCGCCCTCTTGTTTTACGCTCTTCTTGATTATGCTTGCGCAGCGCGTTATAGCACATACCTCGGCTTGGAACACGCTAGCATATCTACCCAGTGGTACTGATGCTCTCCCAGTTTGAGGATCACTATGCCCGCTCCTGCTAGTTTCATCGAGCTTCTTCTTGAGCCATCCGTGAAGCAGATGGTCGTCGGGTGTCCGACTTCCACCTTCCAGTTATCTCTGTCTCCTATGTGTATTCTATATTTCTTGTCAAATATCTCCTGCCTCTTTATAAGGTCATTATTGGCCATCAACATTTCAAGTTTTGATAGTGCCTCTCTTTGTATCAGCGCGTGTCTCTTGTCTACGCAGCTTCCTCTCCATTCGTTGCATGCTTTCATTCTGTACCACTCGGCTGCCCTAAGCAGAAAACAAGTATCTCGGAAATTTTCAAAAATGGGTTTTTTGGATTTTCGAAATCTACAATTTTAGGCGCATCTTTCACCAAAAAAGTAATTGTAAAATAATGCGTAGTTTTTAAAATATTCATGTTTTTAAAATCCAAGTATCTTTTTTTGATCCTGTATTCTACGCTGAATTCAAGTATATGTCCCATTTCTACGCTAAATTCAAGTAACTAAACAGAGATACTTGTAATTCATATAGATGACCGAGATACTTGAGTTTAGCGTAGATGTTCGTAACTGCGAATCAGTTTATTACAATGGTAAATTAAGTATATCCCAACACAATCTGCAATTTAGGTTAGAAATTAGTTACATAGTTATACAGAAGGTACCTTGTTTAAACATATACTTACGAGTACATAGAGAACAAATTTGCTTAGCATTATACGTGTCAAAGGCTAACACGTGAACAGTCTGTGAGATTTAAGTATAAAGAAAAAGTGTTGTTAATACAATTAAAATTATCTGTATTTAATTGTCTACAGTAATGAAAACAGAACACTAGAATGCAAGAGATAGACGCCTACGCCAAAGAAAGAGGAAATCATAATCATGCCGTATCCATGATAAAGGTTTTGGAAAAAAATAGAAACAAACAATAACTGACTGGATTCAATTGACCAAAAGGGAAATATTTAATCCAGAAATTGAATTTTTATAAAGAAATATATTATGTGGTTAAGTGAATCACATCTAAGATCAATCTCGAGGAGTCTATTAGTAGACTTAGACCAAGAAAAGTTTGCAGAGATGTTGAGAGCACACTCAGTGCCAGTGTTATTTATATCGTAATTTCATAGAAGTTTGACGTTTAAAATAACACCTGCACGCGTGTGCTGTCAAAATCTCTGCAGTTTTTGGTTTAACTCTAGCCACTAAAGAGAACCACCAATTACTTACCATATTAATAGGTAACATAGCCAAGAATCGATATTGCTTTATAAGAAATAGGGAAAACTGGCTTGAAGGATTTAATTAGATTTTTACTTTGTTACATAAGTAAAGTTAAATAGTAAATAAAGTAACTATGTACCTAAGTATTTATCTATGCAAGTATGTATATCGTCGGCATCGTCGCCTAGTACTCATAGTACAAACTTTGCTTAATTTGGGGCTAGGTCAACGGGTGAAAGATTGTCCCCAAATATTGATTTTTATCAATGGACTCACCAGCTCTCACCATACCATGCACCAGCCTCATTCCTATTAAAGACATCTGTCAAATAGGACTATAAAAATGCAAGTGCAAGTCGAACTCGCCCACCTTACAAATTTAAATTATTTCTTTTTTTGTAGGTACTTTATAGTTTTCAGATTATTCCCTCTACTTATAGTGTAAGACAATATTACTTGCCACAGTTCATAGTTCTAGGTCAACGGGACTTCCTTAAGCTACCTACTACCTACCAGTTTTAAATTTTGATTCCCTTGAGACTGTCGAATACTTACGTATTTTGACATAAAGACCGTATCTTTATTTACGTTAATTTAGAAGTTTGAAACCACCCATCTATGAAGACAGAGGGTTTGTTGAAGGAATGGCACATTGTATCACAAAATAACAATATGCTGGCAATAAATAAAATCGATGAAATAGGTACCAATAACCATGTGTCAGAAGGTCTGAGGATGGCAACATCAATTACTAATAAAAAAAAGTATATTTTCCAAAAGAAAATGAGTTTTAAATATATATAAAAAAATAAAAAAATTGTAAGCGTTTTATTATGTAACAGAAATTTTGAAGTCGACGAACCAGAAAGAAACAAAAATGAGTTATCGGTAGCTTATGTCATTAGCTTTCATTTGATACCATTTCCTTCAGAATTACATGAAAATTTGAAAAGTTATTGAACGGAGAGCCAAATATGTTTAGTATTTAAGAAGCTAAAGTGCTTGCTATTTCAAAGCTAAACACGAGATACTTGAATTTGTGTAGAATGGTTCTGAGATTTTCGGGCAGTAAACTACACAGAAAACATTTTATGCCTGTACAAAGTTTTATATACAAGAATATAAAAAAATAAAGTCTGTATAAGCTTAATTTTATCGCCCTTAACATAATGGTATAAAAAGATGTTATATTTTAGACAAAATACCTAACAAAACAGACAAATTACGTTTTTTTGCTCTCCTCAAAAATTTGTCAAAACTGAGTTACTTGTTTTCTGCTTAGGGCAGCCGCACTGTTCGGTGGCTCTTTTCTCTACCTCAATCCAGAGTGGCTTCAAGCCTAGCATTACCTCCATTGCGTGTGTCGGGGTCATTCTCATAGCCCCCGTCATCATGAGGCACGCTAATTTCTGGACTTTGGTTAGGTCTTAGGTCTCTTTGGTTTTCTTTAATATGTGCTCTATACCACCATGTCACGGCTCCATATAGCACCCTGGGTAGTATTATCGCCTTGTAGATCCAGTGGATCATTCCTGGCTTCAGTCCCCAGTTCTTTCCTACTGCCCTTTTGCATTGGAACAGTGTTCTTATAGCTTTAGCCGTCTGCTCTTTGATGTGAGTTTTGTGCCTGAGTTTACTGTCTAAAGTAACGCCCAGATATTTCAACTCCTCCACCATGTCTAGTTCTATACCTTGTACCTTTATGGGTTTCATCTCCTTTATTCTTCTATTAGTGAATAGCACCTAGCTTTGTTTTCGATGGATTGAGATCCAACCCTCTCTCTCTACACCATCTCAGTACCTGTCTGAGACCTCTTATCATTATATCTCTTATCGCAGTGACAACCATTCCTCTCTCTAACAGCACTCCATCATCAGAGTAAGCCTGCATGTACATGCCTCCTCTGTTGAGCTCTTTTACCATTGAGTTTAGAAGTGGGCACCACATCAGTGGGGACAGGCATCCCCCTTGTGGGAACCCTCTTCTTGGACTAATCGTCTTTGTTACTCCTCCCAGCTCCGCCGTAATGGATCTACCTTTTAGCATTTTCCCTATCCATTGCGCTATTGCCGACAGATGCCCTCACTCTTCAGACTTTCCTCTACGGCCTCGAAGGTTGCTGTGTCAAAAGCCCCCTCAACGCTCAGTCTGTCTTCTTGGGAATGGAAGCAAAAAGCAAATGACTTTTTCCAAACTGTTCTGACAACCCTACTGTGGCCAGAATATGATTGAAACTGACATATATACTTACAGTTTACTTCTTATTCATTGAGAACAGCGACCATGGAGTCCTTGGAGTGGTTGGCACTAATTAAATACGAGTATGCTTCTATACAAACGCGAGGCTCTGTGATAATTTTTTCCTAGGTCCCTTTTTTCACTGAACGACACATAAATAATAATATATGTACGCTTTTCTATCTTTATAATAGGATCTACAACAATAAACAATACATTTAATCGGTCTCCAGAGTGTGTACTTCGGATGTTGTCTATAACGATGCCGATGTCGGTAAAAAGATATTCACCGGCGCGAGACGGTATAAGTTTTTTTATGCAATTTTCTTTTAATAAAAGTAAATAAAAGTTATGTTTTTAAAATCTGCATTAAATAGGCTTTATTGTCATATTTTTTGTATGTAGAAAAACCAGGCAGTTTAATTTTGACACCAAATAAAACATAAAAATTACACTCGAAAAATTAGATTATTTTTAATTTTTTTTAATTTTGTTCGACAAATTGCAATTTTTTAATAACGGAAATGAATTCTACGTTATTGATTTATCCGAAATTGATACCAAATATGACCTATTAGCTAAACGGGGCCTGTTAGATTTTTTAGAATGAAGCCGGGCGGAGCGGTTCTTTGACCCCCCCCCCCTTGCCCCAGAGGGGGGGGTTCTTCGGGCTACCGATCTAAATCGGCTTATTTTGATATAAGGAACTGCTGTGCCAAGTTTCATGCTTTAATCAAACAAAAAAAGGTTGTTGCACTTAACATCCTCACTATATAAATATAAAATACAAACTTAACAGCTATTATTATAAAATATTAACAGCATTGAGTACCTACAAATAAAATCGTAAAAAAGGAATAAATACCTACTATTAAATATAAAGTAATTATGTACAACACACAATAAAATAAAAAATAGTCTTGGTTCTGTGAATCGATTACTAAATGCACACAAAATGGAAAAAGATGTTATACACTCAGGAGCGAGGAGCTGTACGGCGCGATGTCGGGACACTAAGTATAGGTAAGTAGGTATTTAGTTTTTCATAGGCAGTGGGCAATCGTAAGCAGCAAGCCAAAAATCATGAGTAAACATTATAAAATTTGTATTTTCACTGTTTGTTGATTTTGATGACAGCTTGTCATGTCACCCGGCCGGGCCATCAGAGGCGTTATTTAAAGTTTCCACCGGCAGCCCGCGGTCTCCGCGGAGAGATAACACAATTTGGGGATCGTCTATTGATTCTCACTTCAAATTGGTCGAAAAATTTGCAGATATGATTGAAAATAATTTTTTAATACAGTTGCTCAAAAAGTGCTACTTTACGTAGCTGTTTAGCGTGCGGAAAGTTGGTTATCTCGAACTAGTGCTTTTTACTTTTCCAATTTTTTTAAATTTATACTTGTTCCAATTCACGACTACTTATTGATGAGTGTTAATATTAGTTTCCTTTAAACGTCGTAATCAGCATAAAAACCTACCGTTAATGTAAGAATACGAAAAATATTACATATTTCATATTTAATTACTTACCTCTTCATCATTATAACACGTTTATTTTTTAATATTCAATATTGAAAATTCCGTTCTTAATAAGTTGACTGAATGGAACGGAATAGCTGCCAAACGCCCATAGATATAATATACTTAAAGACGACGTCTAACCGAGCTGTCACTGTTACCACTTTTGTTTAGTGTACGATTAACAATGTTTTTCTTATTTTTTCGCAACTGTATTAAAAAACGTCGTTCGATACACGTGCGGAAATGTCATTCTTCACTCGTCCCGAGTCTTGCCACTCGCCTGCGGCTCGTGGCAAGATATCTCGGTACTCGTGAAGTAATAACATACCTTCCGCACTAGCATCGAAATGTACTATTATTTAGGGAAGAGAGCTTTACTTTTACGTGTTTTCCGGTTGCTAGGTTACGTTTTTTATATATAATATGCGAATATGTATTTATAGAGATATTAGAGATATTATCAGATTCTACTTTTATCTAAAGAGCGATAATATAAAAGCTAATGTATCTAAGCACAATGACAATCTTATTTGTTTTCTTTTAGATTGACGGGTTTATGAATAAAAATCTTATTCCTGAAATACGGGATACAGTTTTGTATTGAATAAAATATAAGTAATTTTTTGCATGTACAAAAAAGTTTGCACATTGCCCCTCCTCCCTGAATATTATATTGCTATTCATTCCAGTCACGCGTGTCGGTGCTGTTTATTCACATTCGCTTTGGCGGAAGAAAATAATGGGGAAACTCCTTCCATCTACCCGGCTACCACCAACCCATCGTTTTTAAATAACTTTTAAGCTAAATAAGTACTTTAGTCATTGTTCTAAGAAATTGGTAAATACAAAATCTTAAACCAGTGTAAATCACATTGAAACTATAATAATGTATACTCGTAAATCAAGGTAGACCAAATTATTTTCATATCTCATGCTCTGAAAGTGGGTCGTTGTTGTTCTAAAAGGTGCGCAGAAAGTGATACGTTTATGCTCTAGTGCAGAAAAGTGGTGTACTCCTCTGCGTCCCCTTCCCACGAACAACTGGGTGGAAACAAAATGGAAAAATAGTGTCTATATTCCTTTGCCTGGAACAATTGGTAATTATTTAATTTTACTAATCCCACGTTGATCCTTTTTTTTATAAAAATGATGTAAGTGAATTATTAAAAACAGATTATTCTTGATTTCTTTCGTTAAATTCTATTTACTCGATTTCATATAGGCGCCAAAAGGAATACACCAAAAATATTTTTTTAAACCTTACACTTGCGTAAATGAGCAAAGGAAAAATCTTATACAGCCACAGTTAAACGTTTGTACGATATTAAAATGATTTTTAAAGTTATTTAGCACTATATTCATGAAAATAAAATAGAATACAAGATAAAAATTACTTATATTATTAATTAAATTGTTATTTAATATTTAAAATACTTTTATTATGTTATTACGTGGTGCAGCGCACCAAGGTCGCGGTGCGGTCCGGTAGTCTGTTGCGGCTTTTAGAACGAAAAAGTATAAAATTAAAAATTAAAAGGCAATCCCGCTGATTATCATACTATAATGAACAAATCATTTTGAAAATTACTGCAGTTTGTTAAAAAATGTGTGTTTAAATATTGCAATTTAGATGATTTTCGCTAGGGGTTATTAACCTTCACACATGTGAAGTCTCCGATTGCAAGTAAGTCCTAAGGAAAATAAATCATGGCCGTAGATCTATTAGGTACTTCCGTTACTGATTTTGCGAAATTGTCTTGTCTTGTTTGGTTTCCTCGCATTCGATATGAAAAGTAGAGTGTTTAACTCGGGTTACCCTTGGTTAACAATCTACTATTGTCAGATAAGTTAGACAAAGTGTTTAAGTTTGAACCATAGACCTAGGATTCGCTTGCGCTTGACAGACAGCTTAAGTGTGCGAAAGGGAAGCCATCACGTATATGAACATCCCATAAGTGCGAAAGAGTCAGACTACCAATGAGAAAACGTAACCACTTTTGAGTTTGACGACGGCCGCGGACGGCCAGGAGCGTATCACGGTAATTTTCAAATTGAAAAATATACATGGATTAGGACGAAAAGTATTAAATAAAGTAATTCAGTGAAGATGGTGTCTTGTAGTTTGCCGGATTGCAGTGTCACAGGGCCAAATAATCCAAGCAAATACTCATTTCAGAGGATTTATGATATTCCGAGCGAAATTTTCATAGCGATATTTTGTCAAATTAACAGCGTAAAAAGTGTAAGAAGCCGGTTTATACAGTTCATTATAAGTTTTTCTTCCGTTCCGTGCTAATATTTTATCATATTAGCCAATAATTTAGAATATTTTGTGTAAAAACATAAACTGTTAGTTTACGCTAGGGCTTGACAAAATGTTCATATGACAGTATCGATAACTTGTCGGTATATTAATAGCTATGTAATTATTTCTTCACAAGACATTATTAAGATATTATCTTTTATAACCGACTTCAAATAATAACGATTGTTATACTTTTTTGAAGGTGTTCATGTTTAGCGTGTCATGATAACTTCACTTTCCAACACAGTAAGAGTTACATTAAGATAAGTCTGCAACGATTTTTATGGCAAACGCAGTGCAAGTGTTATTTATACGTCATAATGTCATAGAATTTTAGTGTTTAAAATAACACATTTGAAAAAGTAGTCGATAAAGCAATCAAACATCGACAGATTATTAATATGTTGTAACATGACATCACTATTTCTGATCTCACATAGACAATTTACGCACACACTTGCATTTCATTTTTGGTCACACTTTTGAAGATTGAGAGTTGTTCTTTGTCATATAATTCTTTGGTTTGAACCTGGCGGCTGACATTCACTAGGAAACTAATTCGACATGATTTGACATGTATTTAAAATAAATGTATGGGTACGTACAATGCTTTTTGTGACTAACAGCCGAATTCGAACAATGAGATACGTCAAATACTACGTGTAAATGTTACTTTTATTTTCATGGTTCTACTCCTACTAACATGATGGAAGAGCAGGATCTCCTGCTACAGGTTATGTAGGTATATATATATATTACCTATTATATATATTATCCTAACCTGTATAAATTAATCTTTATTGAGTAACAAAAATAATATTTTTTTTCATTTTTTCACTCCTCATAAAATAAATACTAACTTAAAATATTTTTATTTCCTTAACATCACTTTAGTGAAAAATGGAAATATAACGTATTGTTTTACTTCTCATACTTTATTTATTTACTTACGTATTCTGTTAGTAGTAGTAGTAGTAAAATACTTTATTGTACAAAAAGAAACATAAAACATGAAAGAACACACATCATTAGTACAAAGGCGAACTTATCCCTTTCAGGGATCTCTTCCAGTCTCTTCTAATATGTTTCTTTTATGTACTTTGTGATCATATATCTTTGTGATCTCTTATAATATGTTTCTTTTAATATGTACTTTGTGATCATATTGCCAGTATGTACTTTGAAATTGTCTTTCAGGAAGAATATAGAATACTTTGTGACTAGCCTCGCTGAAATTAGCTTCTCTGAATTGTATTATAGTTGGTGTTTTATGATTGGAAAAGTTTAGGCAGGTATTGGGGACAAATTAAGACTTTCTGTGCCAAGTGCCCCATTTCCAATACAAAATATATACCTTGCGTGTTCTTGACAGTGAATGTATCAATCAATTATTTTATGCTTCTGACAAATGAATACATATCTACTACTATATATCTATCTATCTAAACTAATACCTTTAAAAGAGCGATTCTTGTTTATTTATATATTTCAAGGATCTCGGAAAAGACTTACGATTTCGATGAAATTTGCTATATGGGGGTATCCGAGGGCGATAAATTGATTTCATTCTTATCTTTGGAATGTTGAGTTTTTATAAATATGTTTTCCGAGCAAAGCTCGATCTCACACATATTATTAATCTTATTAAAATTCGTTCCAGGTAAGCAAACACCTTAGAATATGCTAGTTGTTTTGGGGCATATTAAATTATACAGATTTGAGGCCGCCTTCGAGTTTGTTAACGGATTCACCGGAAAGGGTCAGATCCTAATTGCTCTGAATATGTTTAATATTCATTACACTTTACACAGCTGAAAGGACTTTAATACAATGGCATTAAACTATTTTTGTCCTAGTAGGTAATTTAAACTTACATTTTGACATCAAAATGTTATGGTCTTGCTTTGATCAATACATGTCCGAACAAATACGAGCAAATTGCGCACGCTAATGATTTTGCTATCGGAATGCGTTTGAATTGGCCTCCACCCGGTTTGCCTTGCTATTGAACTATTACGGACTTGCTATTACGGACGAAAGTACCTATACACCGGTTATAACGTAATACATTTATATTGATAATATACATAACGTTAATACATACATAGAAAGAGTCTGGCCGTGTAGCCAAGATGCCAATCGCTCACGCTCCGAAGCGATCGAAACGCAACTGTCACTGTCGCACTAATATGGAAGAGTGATAGAGAGACATAAAGCTTTTCGTTGTCGAAGCGATAGCGATTGTAACCTTGGCTAGGCCGGCAGGAAAGAAAGTCGTGGAATGTAAGAGAGCCCATACATTCTAAGACTCTTCTTGTTCCGCACAGACTATATTATATACCCGGGTGCGGATGTTAGTTCGCTACACGCTAGCTGAATCTAGCTCTCATGTACACATGTCTCTCACGATGTCTATAACAACCTACTGTAGGTACTTGCCTTAGCACCGGAGGAACGCAAGTGTAAATATATAAAGCCCCATTTAGTTACACGGCTCAAGAACGTGCATTCGATTTTCGTTACATTGTCTATCGACTAAATTAATTGTAGATACTCTGTAGTTAGCAATGTATACAGAATATTGCATGCAAGTTCTTGAACAGACTAAATGGGGCTCCATGCAAACCCGGTGTCGACGAGATGCATGAATTATTATGGCAGGGGCGACAGCGGGTCAGCTAATTGATTCTTGAACTTTACACTCACAGCCTCTTTAGCTTCGCAGCAGGACAGTTCGCCTGACAGCCTAATAGAAAAGTTTCTCTACCTACTTACGCTTCTTTCGTTATTTACTATCACGACCTTTAATGATGAATTATTTAACAGTTAGTTAAAAAGGCAAAGTTAAGGCCTCGTGTAGCTATAACTTTAACGACCTTACGCAAATAAAAGAGATCTCTGAAGCATTGCACATATTATGCTCAGATTTAGGTTTGGGGAGCGATACGCAACTTTGGCATTTGGCATTAAACAATGGCATTGCCACCAGTTGTCAAGCACTTCCATGGTTTAATAATTTCGAGGTGATTATGACTCCCGCCATCTTGTCCGGTTGGAATCGCCACGTCACATCAGTACTTACAGGCCAATTCGAGTTTTAGTTATGATATCTGTTTCCGGTATGATACTGATCTGTCAGTGTTTAATGTCACTTTTGACAATGACAGATCAGTATCATATCGGAATCAAATCGAATAACTAAAACTTGAATTGCCCTATTGGTGCTCTCGATATCTAATCGTTTTTTTTTGTTTCTATAGCATTTTCGTACCCTGCCCATAATACATTTTCGTACGCTCTAAAATATTCGATATGTTCTCACTTCGATGTTGGCAAAATCATCGACGGTTTCGATGGACCCATTTTACAGAAAGGTTGTTGTGTGTTCAAAGAGTTTATTTTTTAGTTATATTTTTGAATTAATTAATAATTAAGAAGCCTTAGTTTTGTTTCGATGTCTTAAGAGGGCTGAATGACATATTGCCATACCATTTATCTGCAACATTGAAAACGGTAATTCACAAATAGGCCAAGCAATAAGAAGTTATAGAGGGAAATGCTCGGAACACAATTTTTGACTCCGTAGCTTTGTTTGGACTAGTTACGAGGTGAACATATCAAAAGTCCCCGGCCGTAGCCCCGGTGCTGGGGGGTAGAGGGGGGAAAGAAGGTCTCATTTTTCGGTTTTTCACTTATATCTTGGAAACTTTGCGTCTTAGCGACATGACTACTAAGACAAACCAAAAGCTGATAAAATTTGTTACAAGTTTTATTCAGTCAAGTTTTTCGATATCTTGAATAGTTTTTGAGATATCCGCTCTTGAAAGTTTATTTAGGGCTTTCAATTTTATCTTGATATCTACATTAGTGAAGCTCTTAGGCCGTGTTTGGTATCATTTTCGTATAAGTCGTGGGTGCTGAATTCATTTTTGGTATCACATTGACACCATTCCTAAGAAAAAACACATAAACTTTAAACAAATACCTTTTTTTTTTAATTCCTCTTCACGCTTAAACCGCTCAACCGATTTAATTGGGTAGGTAAAGTTTTTTGAAGATAGGCAAATTATATTTTTTCCCGATAGTATTCATTATAGCGATCACGGAAATGCAGCTCTTTTATTTTTATATCATTTTATTGATTAAATATAATTTTTTAAATGATCGATATGACGTTTGTGAGGTGAAATGGCAGACTCGATTAATTAATTCCTTGGCGCGTAGTAAATGGGACGAGATAGAAAAAAAATCGATGTCAACTGTCAGTGTCACTTAGCTCTCATTCCCGAAAAATAACGGACAAGCCTCATGTTACCTTGCGAATTGCTATTAATGTTATCATTGAGATTTTCGGCGACCTCAGCACGACCCACGGACTTCTGATTCCCCACGACATCTGCGCGTATTTGGACAAAGATTGAATTTACTTTCGATAACTTGGCACTGCATAAATTATTGGACAACGTTTTCTTCCCCACCCCTACACGACGGCCCCTACGCTGACCCTTGGACAGAGTTTTGCAAGAAAAATAAGCGAGTTCATACGAGATTGCGAGCAGATTCTACAAATTTGAAATTATTATCATAACAGTGATAAGCACAATGCCGTTGAATTAGAGGAGCAATGGCCGTACAGGAGTACGTATCCGTGAAATACATAGGTACAGAAAACTTTCTTCACTTGTGTTTTGATTTTTATTATTAAATTGCCATGAGCTGTTAAGTTCGTAAACAAGAAATCGGTCTAATTTTTTCTAACAATTTCTACCATCTGTTAGTTTTGTGTGGTTATCCTCATTTTATGAATGTTGTTCTTATTTTCAGGTGGATGTAAACATTCATTGGCGGTATTATACTGATGGCTAATTAGAACCATTGAGCCATGACATACTTCCTTGCAGTGTTATTCGGCTAAGCCTCGAGCATCCTGTGAATCTGAAGGATATAATTATTTCCATAAAAAAGAGCAATCGAATTAGGACCAAGATATCCCGAGAATCTAAAGACATTTTATAAAAAATGCAATAAAATGAAAATGGGAGACTCTCTTATTTTAACAATGTTACAAGATCATGACAATGTTATGGTCTATACTTATTAAAATTTTAAAACCAACATGTCTTTATCTTTGACTTGAAAATGTACAAATGATTTGGGTTAAGTTTTATGAAATGCAACTTATGCTAAAAATCTATTATTATTATATGTCAAATTATCGTGAACTCGATGTTGCTTAAGGCGTATCCAAATTAGTCAATTTTTCGCCAATCTGATTAAATTGCCCGATCGAATCGGGACGTACGGACGCAAACGCCAATTTGGCTCGCCGAATTCAACCGCCGATAATGACCAATAAAATGAGGTGCGGACACAAGAACACCAATTTGTGAGGCTAGTATTTTCGTTATGGGGCATTTTTTCAATTTAAATGGGTCTAATATCACCATAAATCTAAAATTGGAGATTGACGCCAATTTCATTTCTGATCAAATCGACCGATTTGATCAGTCCCGTCTGGATACCGCTTTAGCACCGCGAAAGGGCGCTGCGCAGTGCGCGCGGATTGACGCATGCGCGTACCGTATGCTTTGTATCTATGGTAATATAATTTTAAAAAATATGCAAATAAAAGGCGGCAAAGTTTATTCGTTGTGCAATACTCAATAAGTTACCGCTTGTTATTTTAATACTCGTAATAAACAAAATGAGTTCAAGTGACGAAAACGACCTGGAATAGACGGCATGCACCGCCTCATTTTAAAGCAGAAGCAAACTTAATAATGAATAACTAGCTTCCTGCTAAGTCCTGGGACAAATACAACAGGACTTACGACATGCTCATGCTGTGGAAGGACACAAGAAGGACAGCCAAAACGCAAGAAACACCTACTCTGAAAGTGGTTTTTAGCGTATTTCTGTGACCAAGTGAAAACTAAAAAGCCATCTACATTTAATATAAACTAAGAATATGCGTTGTTTTTTTAATTGTATTCGCGTCACTTTACCCCTATTAAATACGCTTTACTAAATTGAATTTGTTTTATTTCCTCACATAATTTGAGAATAGTGCTTACTATGTATACCTCAATGGAAGCAAAAATGTGGTATTTTTGCGAGTTGATACACTTGCTACTTGTGTACAGTGGCAAATGTATTAAACCCGCAATCAACACTAATCAATATGTAAACAGGCCCCAACGTGAAGCACATTTACCCTACAGACATACTTATCCATATTGACCATATTTGAACCTCTCAACTCTCTTCAAGGGCACGCCACACAGCGTGATTCTATATACTGTTGTAATGTTAATGCTTAAGGATAATAATTTGTGGATTTTAAAATAAAACGAAACGAAATTTACTGGATTTATATTATATTATTTTGGATTTATATTATAAGTTTTCTAAAGTACAGTCGCCATCAGATATATTGGTGCAGCTAGGGTGCTCATAAATATCTGAACACGCCTCTATTATCAGGGCGTGCGTGTTCAGATATTGTGAACACCTTGCCGAGCCCATATATAATAGCCAATAACGACCTAGTTATTAACACTATTACAATCTTAATCATTATGTATGTATAATACAACAATCACGTTTATATAGTCCTCACAAACGTATAAGTTACCATTTTGGCCAATATATCTTCAAAGCTTGGCACCGAATCGCTGTTAAAGACTTTGGTGTGCTCAAATACGCTGAATTTGGAAAGTAACGTCTGTACTTCCTACAAGACGGTACGACGCACTTTGAGTTCATCTCTGTAATATTCTATTTCCATTCGAACGTTTCCGGGATCGTCTCCATCTATTGTGTTGATACTGAGATCCAAAATGACTCGTGTAGCAGTCCAAGAGTCGTGGTGGAGGTGTTAATGAAAATGTTCTCCAAGAAGCAGTGCCAAGTAGTCGAAAGCAATCGTTATCATTATCAAAATATCCGTGTTGATCGTGCTAGGGACGTTAAAAATACTTATTCTAGAAATCACACCGACATCCAACTACAAGAAAACACAAATGTTTCGTCCGACCATTATTTTCCAATTATTTGCAAGTTATTTTCCAAGAATGACACTGACAGTTGACATCGATTTTTTTTCTATCTCGTCCCATTTACTACGCGCCAAGGAATTAATTACTCGAGTCTGCCATTTCACCTCACAAACGTCATATCGATCATTTAAAAAATTATATTTAATCAATAAAATGATATAAAAATAAAAGAGCTGCATTTCCGTGATCGCTATAATGAATACTATCGGGAAAAAATATAATTTGCCTATCTTCAAAAAACTTTACCTACCCAATTGAAATTTGGTATACAGATATTTCGAGTCCCAAGACAGGACATAAGATACTTTTTATCTCAATAATCATCCTTTAAAGTTGTGAAATAGAGTATGGGGGGAATTCAACTTCGTCGACGAAACTGCATTCCTGAGGTTAATACTGCTTAAGGTAAGGTTTGAAGTCATGTTTGGTATCATTTTCATCTAAATCACAGATGTATACCATCCTAAATTTCATCTAAACCGGTTCAGCGGTTATTGACTCCCCATACAAACTTCCACCCCACTTTTCACACCCTCAAAAGATGTTTTTCGGTATAAAAACTATCTTATGTCCTGTGTCGAGACTGAAACTATTTCTATACCAAATTTAAACAAAATTGGTTCAGCGGGTTAAGCGTGAAGAGGGATTTTAAAAAATATGTTTTTTTAAATTTTGGTTTTACTTCGAAATAGTGTTAATGTGATACCATAAATGAATTCAGCACCCCCGATTTGTACGAAAATGATACCAAACATGGCCTAACAGCTTCACTGATGTAGATATCAAGATAAAATTAAAATCCCTAAATAAACTTTCAAGAGCGGGTATCTCAAAAACTATTCAAGATATCGAAAAACTTGACTGGACAAAACTTGTAACTAATTTTATCAGCTTTCGGTTTGTCTCAGTAGTCATGTCGCTAAGACGCAAAGTTTCCGAGATATCAATGAAAAACCGAAAAATTCGACCTTCTTACCCCCCTCTACCCCCTAGCACCGGGGCTACAACCGGGGACTTTTGATATGTCCACCTCTTAACTAGTCCAAACAAAGTTACGGAGTCAAAAATTGTGTTCCAAGCATTTCCCTCTACAACGTTTTTTGAGCATTCATTTACTGACCTAAAAGTGGTTGTTACACGTTTTACAGGACAGAAACAGGCTGGCAGCGTCCGCATGCCACATTACTCTAGCGCGAGGTACTTGACATAATTAGTGCTTACCATGCCTACAGTGAGATATGACGACAACCGCGGCATGCGGCCAGTTTGAATCAATTATAGTTAGTACTTGAATACAGCAATTCATACGTTTGTAGTACGATTGTCATTTAGGCCAGGCCTCCATCTGTGGTTTTAGAGTAGATACTTCACTTTTAATATATAGGTATATAATATGTTGTCGTTGCCGTGCGAGTCAACCCTGTTTGTTTATTCATTACAGTTTAAATACGTTCTCAAGTTTGTCGAGAAGTCTGTGTAAGGAGAGGAATTGGTAATTAAGGTTGATTTGTTATGAGAGTCGTTAGAGGCGCGAATTTCGTCGGAACACATTTTGAACAAAGTTTTGTTTGTTAGATGGAAGTCTATGTGCGGGCCGCGCCTAATTATAAAGCCTGTGAGAGTGTTGCTAGCCGGAGCTGGCCCATTCGTTATTAGGACGTTCTCGCTGAAGGAAGTTTTAATGAAAGTGCTGCTGATGGAGATTTACTGATACCTACACGCGACACGAGCTTAAAATTAACTAAACGGTAATTTTAAATCGTTACAATTAGGATCGTACAATAAACAAAGAATTATATCGCTAGATAATATAAGTCATAGATGCTGCTTAAATCATCTGTAAAGATGCACAAGGCCTAATGATAATGATATAAATAAGCCAAGCATTAAAAATAACAATAATAGTAGTAGTAAAACACTTTATTGCACAAAAAAGAAACATAAAACAATACACTTATTCCAATACCATGAAATATTTTCGAAAACCGTTCTTTTTAGGGTTCCGTACCCAAAGGGTAAAACGGGACCCTATTACTAAGACTTCGCTGTCCGTCCGTCCGTCCGTCCGTCCGTCTGTCTGTCACCAGGCTGTATCTCACGAACCGTGATAGCTAGACAGTTGAAATTTTCACAGATGATGTATTTCTGTTGCCGCTATAACAACAAATACTAAAAACAGAATTAAATAAAGATTTAAATGGGGCTCCCATACAACAAACGTGATTTTTGACCAAAGTTAAGCAACGTCGGGAGTGGTCAGTACTTGGATTAGTCCATGGGCCAGCTGGTCAAATTTTTGAAAATGGTATAAATTGGGGGTACCAAGTTTCCTTTTCACAGTAGTTAGATAGGCTTATTATGATGTTAAAAAACCATGATTGCCATCTCAAAATGGTAGCTAACAAAAATGGCCGCAAATCCAAGATGGCGGATATTGAGTTTAAAAAATCAACCGTAACTCGAGAAGTATTCGTCCGATTTCATTGCAATTTTTTTTAAACAAAAGCTCTAAATGTGAGCTTAAAATCATGTTCCTATATTATATCGATAAAGTCAACCGTTAATTAGTAATTAAAGAAATATTGTAAATTTTCTTATTTTTTTGTGATACTTTTTTTTTAAATTGAGTTTTTACAAAATATCTTGTACATTACAAAAAAGTTTTAAATGAGGCAAAATAGTGTATTAAATTAACTTTAATTTGACGCACAATTTGTATGGGACTGATGACTGAAACACATGGAAACATGAATTAAATTTTACTTCTGTTTAAATTCACCGTTGACTAAATAACTGCGTACAGAACAACAAGCGTCAGATGAAGTTGTAGAGTACAAAAATGATATTTTTAGTATAATTTAATAATTTATAATAATAGTAGCAGGGCTCGGAAACCGTTTTATTTTTCAAACCGGTTTCGTTCATAAACCCGGGAACGAAAAGGATTTCGTTTCGGTTACCAGTTAAAAAACTGTTCTATTGAGATACCGTTGATATGCGTTCGCCTTTCGTTTTTGTGGAACTAAATTAACCGATTAAATTGAAAATGTCGAAGTAAGATAGGTAGAAAATCTCTTTCACAATATGACAACGAGGTTAACTGAGAGTCTCCGAAAGCCGACAGTAACCGTAACCGGTGTTATATCGTTCCCCGCGAACCATAAAATTCCGTTCCCCTTCTTACCAGTCAGAAGTAATTTTGTAGTTTGCGTTCCATGATGAATGATATAATGAGGTTTTAAAACGATATTAACAGGTATTTTGATACCGCCTACGGAACCTGAATAGTAGTATGATAGTAATATTGGTTTTGATTTGTTCCAAGTAAAAACTGGTATTCGGTATAAATAGAAATGTCTTCAGTGAAAATGTGTTCGGCTATAAATAAAGTGAACTAGATATGTGTAAAATATGTGGCGAGATAGGCCCGGGCCCTAAATGACGGACAATCTTGGGCATTGTTATTTAATGCAGCATTAATAAGGAGTTTTGAGGATATTACTAACCGACGTGATATACCGGATGAATTGTTAGGTATACACTGTGAAATATCACTGCCAATATAGAGTCCATTTCACCAATATCACGTCTTTAATAAAATTACAGACAAAAAGACTCCCTACGCTCGTGGTTCGAAAAATGGAATCTTGAGCGTAGCGAGGTTTTCACCACACCAACACGAGGAAAATACTAACTGTAAAATATCAAACAAAATCAAAGCGATTCGATTCAAAATGAATGTTATAAAATCTTTATCATTCAAAATCATCATTTAAAAGTCAATTTTACCAGCAAACATAAGAAAACAACTCAAAATTTGCATTTGATTATTTTGTCTCACATGTGAATAAAATGCAACTATCTTATCAGCTTTGGAACAATCAAGAGAGTCTTTATCAGCTAGTGTGGTGATGATATTGTAACTGAAGAAACATGTTATCATAAACCCAAGAGTCTTCTTCTTCCTCGCGTTATCCCGGCATTTTGCCACGGCTCATAGGGGCCTGGGGTCCGCTTGACAACTAATAAACCCAAGAGTAAAATCTCAAAATTCTGTATTTACTTGCGAAACGTATTTCTTACTTAATAGAGGATGTCGTTAGCGTAACAGATTCTTCAAAGATATTTTCTTAAATATAACTTAAGTAAAGAGTTTTCATCCGGTACCTACCTATATCACGTCGTTTAGTAATAGACTCTAGTGGACTCTAGACTGGTATACAATGGTGTCCAAGCTCTGAACCAGTTTGGAAGGCAAAACAGAGTGCAACTGGTATGGATGCCAGGGCACGAGGGATTCATAGGCAATGAAAATGCAGATGAACTTGCCAGAGCTGGATCTGTAAGTAACCTTATAGGTCCGGAACGATTTGTGGGGCTCTCACAGGGAACCATCATAACGCTAAAGACCATCTAAGATCAAACATCGGGAAGAATGGGACAGTCTGACGGGTCTAAAGCACGCAAAGCTCTTTATGCAAGGAGTAGACTCCGGTTGGAGCAAAAAGCTTCGGAAGCTTAGCAAAAGACAACTCCAAATCATAACAAGGGTATTTACAGGCCATTACGGGGTCAAAGGAATTCTGGCCAAGATGGGACACTCTGACAACACCGATTGGCGTATGTGTGGCGAAGAGAGACAGTAAAACACCTAATTTGTGAATGTTACGCCCTCGCCAGACAAAGAATGAAGGACTTTGGAGCAGGATATCTTGAACCAAAGGACTTTAAAACGCTAACCAGGAGCTTCATCATCCGGCACATGGATATGGTGGGAAAAGCTCTTGAATAGTTGACGGATCTTTTCTAGGGGGTAATTACGCAAAAGATCCCTATGGATCGAAGTGTATCCAAACAAGGGCCCCCGAAAACAATAAGATAAGAATAGACTCAAAATTCCTTATTAATGCTGCATTAAAATTGAATAATGCCTACTGTCCACCTTTTTGGGGGTGTACTTTACAAAATCGTCCTATTTCGCTACATATTATACAAATATCTAGTTAACTTAATAATAGCCGAAAAGATTTTCACTGAATAACTAGTTTTTAGCTAATTAATGTTACTAACGGTTAAACGCGATTAAATTTTTATTTTTTACCTTTTTCTGACGTTTCAATGAATAATGAAATTTAATCGCGTTAGATCTGTTAGTAACATTAATTATGTGTACAAAACGCAAGATTTTAACATAGTTTTTACTTGTAACAAATAAAACTAATAATACTATCATTCTAATATTATTATAATCAATTGCTAAAGTTATTAAAATATACTAAAAACATGATTTCTGTACAATACAACATCTATCCGAAGCTTTTTGTTTTGTACGTAGTGATTTAGTCAACGGTGAATTTCAACGGAAGTAAAACCAAATTCATTTTTCCATGTGTTTTCAGTCATCAGTCCCATACAAATTGTACGTCAAATTAAAGTTAATTTAATAAACTATTTTGCCTCATTTAAAACTTTTTTGTAATGTACGAGATATTTTGTAAAAACTTAATTTAAAAAAAAGTATCACAAAAAAAAGAGTTTTTTTTCAATATTTCTTTAATTACTACTTAATGGTTGACTTTATCGATATAATATATAACATAATTTTAAGCTCACTTATAGAGCTTTGATAAAAAAAAAAACAGCAACGAAATCGGACGTATATTTCTCGAATTATGGTTGATTTCTTAAAACTCAATATCCGCCATCTTGGATTGGCGGCCATTTTTGTTAGCTACCATTTTGAGATGGCAATCATGGTTTTTTAACATCATAATAAGCCTATCTAACTGCTGTGTAAAGGAAACTTAGTACCCCCAAATTATACCGAAATCTTGCCTGGCCCATGGACTAGATGGGTGACTGTTTTTTTTTTGCTTTTTTTTTGTTTTTTTTTTTGCATTATGGTACGGAACCCTTCGTGCGCGAGTCCGACTCGCACTTGCGCGGTTTTTTAATTTACGGAATCATGACACCATTATGTAAGTATCAATTAGAAAAACGACGAAAATTCTACCTTACACATGAGGAGGCGTTGAAAAACGTGTCAGTTACAAAATAATTGGCAGTATAAAGCTTTATTAGGCACGTCACATATATTGCCCGCGAGCGGTCTCCGCGGCCCCCACGACACATCACCTGTTTATGGCCCCATAAAGTAAAAATTTCGTTCTTGGCTTGTCTGTATATATTTTATGGGTCATTCTTTTTGATCGACACCATGAGGTTTACCTTCCCTGCTTCAAAATGATGAGGGCAGAAGCTTACGCCTGTTTATAGAGCTTTGCCATCAAGTTCGTGTTTACAGGGATTAATACGATTTAACCTTTTGGACTCCAATGACCGATATATCCGCACTGCAGGCTCAACGCCAAAGACCGATTAATCGGTCACAGACCACAGAGCAACACAGACCTACGTGCATATGCATAAAGTTCAATTTCAGTTTTGACACTTCGGTGACGTGGCGTCCGAGGGACAGCTTTTGTGTTTGACACGGCGTCGAAAAGGTTAAAGATATTTAATGTAGGGTACATATACAGGTGTCTGGAAAGATATTTTTCACTAGTCTTAGGGTCAGTTGCACCAAACTGTTCGTATCGTTAAAGAATTCGCAAAATTTTTATGTATGGAAAGTTACATAGTAAAGCGCCGGGGCGCGCCGGCTAACGTTGATCAGTCTGTCAAATGTGGTTGGTGCAACTGGCCCTTAGTGGTTATACCGTAGGTCCTTAAGTAGGCTCACAATGACAGCAAAAAGTGAATATCTTATAATGATGATGCCTGTCGAGTTTGTATAGAGTCGCATCAAACAAAGTCTGCAGCGGATTTGATAGCCCACACAGTGTAAGTCGGCTGCCCTAAGCAGAAAACAAGTATCTCGGAAATTTTCAAAAATGGGTTTTTTGGATTTTCGAAATCTACAATTTTAGGCGCATCTTTCACCAAAAAAGTAATTGTAAAATAATGCGTAGTTTTTAAAATATTCATGTTTTTAAAATCCAAGTATCTTTTTTTGATCCTGTATTCTACGCTGAATTCAAGTATATGTCCCATTTCTACGCTAAATTCAAGTAACTAAACAGAGATACTTGTAATTCATATAGATGACCGAGATACTTGAGTTTAGCGTAGATGTTCGTAACTGCGAATCAGTTTATTACAATGGTAAATTAAGTATATCCCAACACAATCTGCAATTTAGGTTAGAAATTAGTTACATAGTTATACAGAAGGTACCTTGTTTAAACATATACTTACGAGTACATAGAGAACAAATTTGCTTAGCATTATACGTGTCAAAGGCTAACACGTGAACAGTCTGTGAGATTTAAGTATAAAGAAAAAGTGTTGTTAATACAATTAAAATTATCTGTATTTAATTGTCTACAGTAATGAAAACAGAACACTAGAATGCAAGAGATAGACGCCTACGCCAAAGAAAGAGGAAATCATAATCATGCCGTATCCATGATAAAGGTTTTGGAAAAAAATAGAAACAAACAATAACTGACTGGATTCAATTGACCAAAAGGGAAATATTTAATCCAGGAATTGAATTTTTATAAAGAAATATATTATGTGGTTAAGTGAATCACATCTAAGATCAATCTCGAGGAGTCTATTAGTAGACTTAGACCAAGAAAAGTTTGCAGAGATGTTGAGAGCACACTCAGTGCCAGTGTTATTTATATCGTAATTTCATAGAAGTTTGACGTTTAAAATAACACCTGCACGCGTGTGCTGTCAAAATCTCTGCAGTTTTTGGTTTAACTCTAGCCACTAAAGAGAACCACCAATTACTTACCATATTAATAGGTAACATAGCCAAGAATCGATATTGCTTTATAAGAAATAGGGAAAACTGGCTTGAAGGATTTAATTAGATTTTTACTTTGTTACATAAGTAAAGTTAAATAGTAAATAAAGTAACTATGTACCTAAGTATTTATCTATGCAAGTATGTATATCGTCGGCATCGTCGCCTAGTACTCATAGTACAAACTTTGCTTAATTTGGGGCTAGGTCAACGGGTGAAAGATTGTCCCCAAATATTGATTTTTATCAATGGACTCACCAGCTCTCACCATACCATGCACCAGCCTCATTCCTATTAAAGACATCTGTCAAATAGGACTATAAAAATGCAAGTGCAAGTCGAACTCGCCCACCTTACAAATTTAAATTATTTCTTTTTTTGTAGGTACTTTATAGTTTTCAGATTATTCCCTCTACTTATAGTGTAAGACAATATTACTTGCCACAGTTCATAGTTCTAGGTCAACGGGACTTCCTTAAGCTACCTACTACCTACCAGTTTTAAATTTTGATTCCCTTGAGACTGTCGAATACTTACGTATTTTGACATAAAGACCGTATCTTTATTTACGTTAATTTAGAAGTTTGAAACCACCCATCTATGAAGACAGAGGGTTTGTTGAAGGAATGGCACATTGTATCACAAAATAACAATATGCTGGCAATAAATAAAATCGATGAAATAGGTACCAATAACCATGTGTCAGAAGGTCTGAGGATGGCAACATCAATTACTAATAAAAAAAAGTATATTTTCCAAAAGAAAATGAGTTTTAAATATATATAAAAAAATAAAAAAATTGTAAGCGTTTTATTATGTAACAGAAATTTTGAAGTCGACGAACCAGAAAGAAACAAAAATGAGTTATCGGTAGCTTATGTCATTAGCTTTCATTTGATACCATTTCCTTCAGAATTACATGAAAATTTGAAAAGTTATTGAACGGAGAGCCAAATATGTTTAGTATTTAAGAAGCTAAAGTGCTTGCTATTTCAAAGCTAAACACGAGATACTTGAATTTGTGTAGAATGGTTCTGAGATTTTCGGGCAGTAAACTACACAGAAAACATTTTATGCCTGTACAAAGTTTTATATACAAGAATATAAAAAAATAAAGTCTGTATAAGCTTAATTTTATCGCCCTTAACATAATGGTATAAAAAGATGTTATATTTTAGACAAAATACCTAACAAAACAGACAAATTACGTTTTTTTGCTCTCCTCAAAAATTTGTCAAAACTGAGTTACTTGTTTTCTGCTTAGGGCAGCCGAAGTGTTATGTATACGTCATAATTTCATACAAGTTTGACGTTTAAAGTGACACTTGCACTGCGTGGGCTATCAAAATCGCGGCAGACTGTTTACGGTCTGACTATAATATTATTCACGACAGTTGGTGTGGAGACTTTTTACGAAAATTTTGACGGTTCAATACAAATCTCGGGAAAGCTCATGTTTCACATGTCATATTTACCTACGAGTATACCACACGAATAGCTTTTTGGTAGCTTTTTGGTGGTTTTTTATCTTATCAGATAATTTCGGGAGCCCTTGCCGGATACGCCCCGACCCACAGGGAACGAAAAAGCATTCTAATGATCGGTTACCGGTATTTTTGTATGGGAACGAAAACGGTATTTTTTCGTTCTTTGTTAATTATTTAATTTCTAATTTGCAATCTAATAATACGAAGTTGTTACTTAAAAACACAACAGAGTCCTACATTTCGAGTAGGTATAAAATAATTCGAAAAATATGGTATACGTATTTTCGAACTTTTTGCACAAAACCGGTTCCGATCACTGATTCTACCACTAATATGTTGGTTTTCACCTTCAAAGATTTTTGTAGTTAACTATCTGAATAAAAGGACTGTAAATCAATCTGCGACACTGTTTACTATTACTGCTTTACTGTTTACTGTGACAATACTTGACCGTGTAATTTCCCTCTTTTTACGTATTTTTGGGTCAAGTATATCAAATGCGGAAACAATTTTTCATCGTTGTAGTTACATATACATGGGTACGTCTTGCATTTGTTGGACCCCGATTAATACAGCACTATAGAAACATTCCGTAGGTTTTATTTAATACATTTTATTGTTATGTCGGTGTCCTGTCAAAATGTGTTATATGAGCCGTAGGCTAATAAAAGACACGTGACAAGTGCATAATGACATTTACATACGTACAATAAAAGACGTTTTAAATACATTTGCGAAAAATAAACACAATAAAACGAGCAATCATGCCGAAATCACGCATAAAATGTTGATGTCCCATAGAAATCGGCGGCATATCACATCAGCCGGAATATATGAAATCTTCGTAAGATATCTAAGAATCTAGGTTAGGTACTTATATTTTCCTAATGCTAAAATCAATTTTAATCTTAGTTAACGATTTAACAAAGCTCGCAAAGAGCAACTTCCACGCTTTGCTTTACCCTCGATATTACTTGATATTATTTAAGTATATGTACCGTTTGAAAAATAAGTAATATTATGTATTGTAGATCAAATAACTGAAGTTATTGGATTTCAGTGAGACATATTTCTTGTTAAGTAGCAAATGGTATGTCTGTGAAGACATTGATATTGATCGAAAACAAGTTTTCCACTTATTGGACACAAATAAAATTATTCTTCGAATCAGAGAAACAATGCCAATCCTGATCAATATCTGATTGATTGCTATGCCATATTTCCTTCCTTATGTAGAGTGTTCCAATGAAATAACGCTATGGTTAACAGATATGTTTTTCAACCTGATAAAATGCGTATATTATATGAGTCATGACTCTTACGATACAAAAAACGACTAGTTATATACTACCTATTATGACAACTGATTTTTATATACTATCTTGAATACCTAACATAAGTATGTTAGGTTCTACTATAAGATTGGAAAATGTATTTTTTTTTATTTGCTCAGAGGACCAATATTATAGAAATAAGATGAATGGAGAGGGGAGAAGACCGATCGAGATGGTTTTATGGCACGTCCAGTAGGAGTACCACAGAATTGCCATAGTCTCAATTTTTATTTCTGCCAACTTCTATAATTTTTTCTCACCAAAACTTGGTGGGCAACAATGAGGGCCCCCCCACATCTGGCGTCTTTCGAGCGTCGGCGTCTGTCGGCGTCGGTCCAGCGCTATGGAAAATGACGTCGCTGCGCAGTTGCGTCGATGCCGCGTCGACGTTGCGTCGACTTCGGCCATAGAATTGTAGACGCCGACGCTCGAAAGACGCCAGATGTGGGGGGGCCCTGAGCCCGATTAAATTACGTGTGTTTTCGGTATTTTGTCAGGAACGTTAGAGTTAAGCCACGAAAAGTCTGCAGCGATTTTGATAGCCCTCGCAGTGCCAGTGTTATTTATACGTCATCATTTCATAGAACTTTGACGTTTAAAATAATACTTGCACTGCATGGGCTATCAAATCCGCTGCAGACTTTTCTTGGTCTGACTCTACCTACCTGTTTTTAATTTCGTCGCATTGCGTATGTTTCGTCCCTCACGGGCGCATCATACACTTGCTTTGAGCCTTATTTTTTATATACACATAAACCTTCTGATCCGGTACGTGTGTAGGATAAACAGTCTAACTATAGGTAGGTACATAATAATCGATTAATTAGGTTCAAATCCTGCGTAAGTATGTGGAGTTTGCAGGGCAGGTTCACGCTGGTCTGGAGTGGCTGGCGGCTGCGGAGGATTATCCTAACGCTACGTCTTACGTAGGCGAACAACGCGCGAACGCGGCGCGGCGCGGCGCGGCGAAATCAATCCTTTGATGCCCATAGAAGTGTCCTACGTAAGCGATCTCGTTGCGAACGCGGTGCGGCGCGATTTGCACGCGAATGTCAGGCGGCGCGGCGGCGGCCGCTTTCGCCGCGCCGCGCCGCGCCGCGTTCGCGCGTTGTTCGCCTACGTAAGACGTAGCGTAATGCCCGCCTGGCCGGCCCGGACGCGGCCCGTCGTCCCGCCGTCCTCTGAGAGCAATAACGTTAAATGCATTTTTAAATTAAACGAACTTTCAGTGAGCCGTTGGGCTATGGAGGTTCGATTTTTTTGCTGATTGAAAATCTGTTGCACCATCACTTTTTCGTTTGATGAAAAGCTTACTCGGTACTTGGAGTTTGTACAATGAGAAATGTAATCAATTAAAAAGCCCACGTTTTCCCTTCTTTTGTTTTTTTGGAAGCTATCTCATGCTGTAAGTAGACTTAAGTCATCATCATTGGCCACAGCATCTTGACAGATGATTGTTGCAGCGACAGTTTATTGAGACATAGGTATTGTATCACAGAAGACACTCGTACAAAAGTAGTACGCGTCAAAGATACATATTTCAATTTATAATTTTTGAAATATGCTTAACTATACTGTATTTGTATGTTTGAGCTATCAGTATGCACATACATACCTACTCATAAAATATAGTAGATTGCGGTCAGCCTACTGGGCACACTGCCCATCGGCAGTGACTTGGAGGATGTGTTTTATTTATAGGACTTTTATTTTAAGTTTATTTATAAATAGTTCGTATTATTATTTTTAAGCTTATTTAATGTTAGAACAGTGTTTATTTAATAGTAGATTTATATTATACATATTTACATATACGTGCACAATATCGTCGTGTTAGAACCTACAGACGGTCAAGCAAATCTTGTCAGTAGAAAAAGGCGCCAAATTCAAATTTTCTATGAGATGATATCCCTTCGCGCCTACAATTTTCAAATTTGCCGCCTTTTTCTACTGACAAGATCTGGTTGACCAAGTATACATCCTATTCCATTTTCGCATCTGCATGGAGATAATGATAACGTGCATATAGCACTTAGTTAGCAACGTATAATTACGTTAACGTTAGACTAGAAGGCCTTTTGTCTGCCATATTTAATTTTGATATAGCTGGAGCTGGAGTGAGCTCTTTGACATATTATGTTACTTTGTAATTGATAGTCTTACCCTACATATTACATTTTGTAGGATTTGAGTAGTTACGAAATCTATTGTACAATTTGTACTATTTAAAAATAATGTGTAGGTACTGTTTTCTCTTAGCATAATAAGGTATTAGATTGTATTTAAAATAATTTATTTTACACCATGCATGAAATAAAGCAGCAGCTATTTTTACACATTTGAGACCTTTTTTTCTTCTATACTATCGTTTCTATTTGAGACCTCGTATAAAACTATAAAGAGTACCTACGTAATTTTATCGTGACGTCACATGCTAGTGTTTCATATAAATTCCATAGTAGCAAAATCGTTTTGACAGTTCGAAAAAAGAAACTGATTTGACTAGTAGTTAGTTTGATTATGGTATTTTGATCCAGCGATACATAAACTCTGACACAACATATCAGCATGCATAAAATATGTGTGGTCAGATTCTTCACTTAGATTTACCAACATTAGAGTTAGACTATAATACTACTTGAGTACATACTAGAATTGAGGAGCTTTTTTATATTCAAAACCTGATTTGTCACAAAAAAATTAAAGTGAAGTTAATGTTATCAGCCTAATGGAAATTTAAATAAAATAGCACCGTTTCGTTACTGCATACATCTTATTTTCCCATAGTATTATGATTTATTACAGCGTGATCATATGCAAAAGGACTTTTCTCCACAAGAATCTCTTGTGCAAAAAGTGATTTGTCACTTCAGCCTATTGCTAGTCTGTTTTGCGGCCATTTTGCCTAAGGAGTAAACACTTTTTGTTTGATTTGGAAGGGATTTTGGAAGGGATCCTTACTTCAAACCTCTGGGGTACGAACAAAATATGATTTGTCCTCATAATGTTCGTGCATAAAAGGTTTTGTCCAAAATGTCCACGCATAACACGATTTGTCCATTTTTAAATCGTAAAAATCTAAGTTAATTTGTATGCGTAATTATTCCGAATAATAATAAAATGGTATTGTCCTTTAATGAGTTATATTAAAAATCATACTAAGGAATAAAAGGTATTAGTCTACAATATTATTTTTAATGAATAACGCAAAGTTTCAATTTTTTTTCCATTTAACTCAGTGTGACATTACGTTGACAGATGAGGTTTTGAATATTAACTCCTCAGATATAAATATCAGCTAAACAATTTTTTTTTATTCGGTAGACTAAAATGACATTTCATAGTATGAACATAAAATAACATTTCATACTATGAAATGTCATTTTAGTCTACTGAATTTAAAAATAGTACTTTACTTTTATGTAATTTTTTTAAGGCTTTATATTGTTTGTTATAATATTATAAAAAACTATTTTTACCTATCTGCCCATACGTAAAAAGCATCATATTTACTTACCTGTGATATAGAAACAGTAAAATACACTTATAATGCTATTCATATTATATATTTAGGTAAACAAGAGAAGGTTGCCCACGCTCACACACGCTTAACTAAGTAAATTATAGAGCCGCAGTTAATAAGCACCATACCTCATAAATCCTAAAGCCGCTAGGAGTTTTGGAAACTCGCATTAATTTTTGCGTATACGAGTCTGACAGAGGTGTCCCTAATTAGCAACCGGTGGCCGGCGAAGGCGAGCGGAGGCCGATTTTCGAATATTCTATTGTAATAAAAGTGACGGGTTGTCAAACTATCGGCTCGATTCGGGAAATGAATTAGAGAATAGATTAACTAGATACGATATAGTAAAGATATGTGACGTCCCACGGGTAAAGGTACCTTATGGCGGTTGGCGCTTACGCTATTATTAAAGCCCCTTCAATATTATTGCGGCGCTATGAGACGTAAGCGCCGGCCGCTATAAGGTACCTTTTCTCGTGGAACGTCAAATATTTTAACTGTTTCATATCTACTTAGTGGATCTCTAATTCATTTCCAGAATCGCGGTGCCAGCCGCCATAAGGTACCTTTTGCAGTGGAACGTCACATATCTTTACTATTTCATATCTAGTGAGTCTCTAATTCATTTCCCGAACCTAGCCGTGTACAATTTATTGTCATATTTATTATGTCGTGTATAATTCTATTCATTAAGACGAAACAGGAGCTGAGTTTCAAATATTTTAGGTAAATATACTCGTCTCTCTAACGGAAGCGGCTCCTACTCGTAAAACTAGTGCGATAAGGACAAGGCGAAAAATCCTGCGTAAAAATCTCAAAAATCGAGATTTCGTACTCGACTGTTTCCTCCTCCAAAACCTAACCAATCGTAACCGAATTTGGAAATCTAAATGATTATGAAATTATCTGTGTCGGACCGTTTTGCTTTTTTGGCTAATTGATATCAGTTTTGAATACTACGCCTCTCATTGCGGCATAGTCAATGAGGCCATTTTGGCCAGTTTTGAAGGGCTCTAGCGCCTTAAAAAACAAAAATATCAAAAAAAGCAAAACGGTCCGACATAGATATTGACAATATTAATCTGCTTTGAAAAAATCATTGCTCTAGCATCAAAATCCACGGAGGAAACAGTCGAGTCCGTTTGTATGGAGAAATGACCACTCCTGTTGGCTCCTGTTGGCCGTATTAATATTTTCAGGGGTCATAGAATTGATAAACAGAAAGAATTCTTAATGTAACACGTCATCATCATCATCATCTTCCTCGCTTTGTCCCACCTTTATTGCCACGGCTCATAGCCTCTGTTTTTATTTGTAAAAACTATAATGTCATAATAGCAAGAAATCAAAAGAAAGGTTGGGTATGTAGGTTTTTTCAGAATACCACAAAACCTTTAAAGAAAATCCATATTTTTTTTACTGGCGAGTGTAATTAATTACTATTTGGCTATAAGCAGGGTTCTAGGCGTAAGGAAGAGTTTGCCTTATTATAAATCAGCAGCAACTTTCACCATTTTTTATGAAATTGGCAGCCAAGGAATATTGATAGCGTATTCAAATTTTAATTTTAGCAAAATCTTTACGCTGCTTAAAAGTAATTATTATTCTATCTCAGCGACTTAATTGATTGCTCGGGAGATTCCTACAAGATCTTAAATATTTAACGAGGGCAAGCAGGCATTTAGAATTTTCGAATAACTCAACACTTGAAAGTCTGATCAAAATTATTCTTTTGCAACAAAACTCCGAATGCGTTTTGAACTGCGTTTAAAGTTAATGAAAAAAAAGTCGAAAGGAAATGGCCGTAAGAATAAGACTTACCAAAACGGCCTTAATTTCAGATTTGTCTTTTCAATACTACTTAATTTTCTTGTTTCAATTTTTGTTGTATTGGCGTAAATTAAACCTTGAGAAAATTACATTTTTTATTCTTTTAAAAGCAAAAGCCTTTGTTATTGTTATGTTTAATAGTAATTTAAGTGTGTTGTTCGGCGCTACGTCTCTATTTCATACTTGAAACGTTAATAAATACCTAATATCGTAATAACGTTATTATAAAATATGTCCATTTCTTTTAACAAACAACAAGAATAGCAGCTTATATTTATTCATATTTTATTGCTTGCCAAGAGCTATAAAATATGAAAACGAATGTGTAATACATTAGGTGTCCAAAGACTTGATTATACGAGAACTACAGTCTCATACTACTAATGTATTGTTGCATAAGCAAGAAAGAAAATATTGTTTACTGCGACCAAAATCATAATGGAATATCGCCCTGTTGAAATTGTAACTTTTGTAACGGTTTCTTGTCTTTTTTTACAAAGCCGTGATCTCATATGCGGCTAATATAATTTTTGCAGCAGTAATGATCTACACGTAGACAGGCTCATAATAATACATTACCTACTTTGTTTTCGTGAAGGTTTGAGTGGAACACATCTGTCCACTACATAAGCAACTTGGGATAAAAAAATACATTTTAGGGCCGATACAGACGGACTGCAACCCGACTGCAATTTGTATGGGAACTGCACGCCAACTGCAATGTCAGCGTGCAGTTTCCATACAAGTTGCAGTCGGGTTGCAGTCCGTCTGTACCGGCCCTTAGCGATATTTAGCGAATTCTATGTGGGTACATTTTGTTTTAGGAGCAAGTTACAAAATTCCGTAGAATTCAGTAACTACACACTCGCACAGGTAATATGGGAAAAAGATTGCTAATGTACTTAATACTGCTAGGTATTCTTGTTTTCATTATATCTTTACAAGTCCAATATCTTTTCCAGGATAGACCGAATAATACACATCAATATTTATATCTAATACTTTTGTAGCCGCAAGATATTCCGTAGGTATATTATGTTAGCTTCAATGTAGAAAAACAAGTGAGATTCAGTGAAGGTAACATGGAAGCGTGGCGGCACGTGGACTCTCGATGGGGTGCCGGTACATTTGTCACGGTGATTAAACGACGTCACAGACAGGCAAAATCGCCCCGAAAAGGTTTTATACAGGTTACTCGCATCGCCGCATATTGTATTTTTAATATCTTGCTACCTATGAAATTAATCTTTTATTAGAAATTTGTCAACCGTTATTGTGTTAATGATAAAATGGGCTTGCCAGAGTATCTACGTACCTATCTAGCTAGATGTTAGGCGTTCATGAAATGTCAGAATCTGAACACTAGTATCGTCAGACTTTAATGTTCATAAAGTATAGTTCTTAAACAATCAATCATATCTATCTTACTATATTATTACATTCAGTTCAATTTGTATCCTTACTCCAATATAAATCTAACGTCAACGCTCATTTCACTACAGTCGTACTCTAAGCACTGTTGACTCCGCAACGTTCTGCGTTGAATTTTAATAGGTCTTTCTAACTTCTTAATTGAAATTCTAAACGGAATTGTTCGTTGTCTACCAATATTCATTTCAGGATCTTCAATAATTTCCAATATTTCGTTTTGTAAAAAGGGATATTTAGCCTTGTTCCCATTTAATTAATACTTATTTTGTTTACCGCCTCATATAATAAACAATAGGCTCAAAGTGGGCGGAAAACTACATGATTTACGACTATCTATGTATTGATTGAGTATAATGACGCTTTTGTTTAGCTTAGGGAAATACCTGAAAATAAAGGAACCCTAAGGATCATTCCTTTGTGATCCATTTCTAAAGAACACGGGAACTTTTCAAGTTGAAATTGATATGAAATTATTTGCTCTCCCTTAAACCTGTAAAAAATCAGACATAAGACACCGCAGGCAAAATACGAGTATTTGTCGATTTCATAACTAAATATTACCAACAGTATCAAGATACAATGAAGGAATCTTTGAATGACACCGCATTTTTTCTACGGCTATCAGTAATCGACTCATACTTATAGTAAAATGAAACTTGAAGTAATCAGTGCGTACTAGGCACTAAACGTGTTATTAATTTATTACACTGTAAATATAAGTAGCTTACCGTTCAATCGAAATTTAAATACATATTAAATGAAGCGGGCTACAAATAGAAGATCAGGGCAGATATAGACGTTTTTATATTTAGTGTTCCGGGATTAGGAAAGATTTAAGTTGGATCCTAAATTGAATTGAGGTCGGGAAACAGGGGCAGTAAGAAATGGAGCGCTTAAGAAAATAGCGTAGTGCTCGTTAAGATAGGCCGCCCGTGAATAGTAAAGCGCCTAGGCAGTAAAGGAGGCGTATTCTGATAGTAGTAACTGGATATTAATTTGATCTGGATTTGATGTGGATATGATCAATCAGTGACAAAATAAATAATATATATATTAGGGCATTTCTCAGGAGGGCCGTTTTTACGTGTCCGGGGCAGTAATTGATTGAATTTACTGTTCAATAAATCTGAATTAATTTAGGCATGATCTTCAGCTTATATTCTGTCTGGGACACTATCAAATTATTTATTTATTATTTATATAATACAAGAAAAAGAAATTCAAATGCCAAAAATGATGTTCGGTGGGCGTGTCCCGCACCCAGATTTTATGAAACAAAAAATTATTACTCAAGATGGGGCATTAGATCGGAGTTATTATGGGTATTCACGCATAGGGTATTAGTTAGCTTATCATATTCTTTATATCACAATAATGTGTTTGCTCAACACATTGAATAAAACCAAATTTACGATGTGTCCCGGGCTAGTGACTGATATCGGTGTAATTTGCAAAACATGTCAGTACTCCTTCAAAGTTGTAGACCAGGAACTCAGTGTCTCAAACATAGTATGCTTTAGTTGTGCCTTAACCGTTGAATAAAGTAAAGGTACAGTCACAGTACAATAAAGTAAAGAGATTACAATCCCGACCTGGCCTTTGTAACAAAAGATACAGAAGGTAACCCACTTCCAGTCCAAAGAACGGTACTAGCAGACTTCCCCCATAGCCAACACCGTCCTGTTGTGTTCGAAATTGGTCTCAAGATACCTATCGTGCCATCCTACCCAGTCCCCCGCTGGAACTTCCAGAAAGCGTGCTGGGATGGTTTCAAAAAGAAACTGGATAGTAGCATCAGGTGGATCCCACCTGTCCCGGATAGCTATGAACGCTTTAAAAAACTACTCCTAGCTACCACTAAAGAGTTTATACCCAGAGGTTTCAGACGGCAATATATACCATGCTGGAATAAGGACACAGAAGATCTTTGGCAGGACTTCCAAAGTACTGGTGACCGCTCCACAGCCCACGAAGTCATTAAATCACTCGACTTAGCTCGCCGCGAGAAATGGGAGAAAACTGTTCAAAAAATGAACTTTACGCACTCCAGCAAAAAGGCATGGCACCTAGTGAGAAAATTGACTGACGGAACAAGTACAAAGAGGCCCAAACCAAACGTAAGCCCCAACGCAATCGCAGACAGGATGATAAGGATGTCTAGAGCGCCAAACCACAAATGCCACACCAGGAACATACGTAAAGAACTCTCTACACTCAAATCTAGTGCTGCACCCAACGCCACATACAGTAGACCCTTTACGGTAGATGAGGTCACAAAAGCTTTGAGCCACATCTCAACGAACAAAGCTTGTGGAGAGGATGGTATATTTCCTGAATTCCTTATTCAGAGTGGACCAAAGACCCGCGCGTGGATGGCAAACTTTTACACTTCCATAATGGATTCCGGGAAAATGCCTACATCATTAAAACGGGCTAGGGTAATCGCTATCCTCAAACCTGGAAAGTCTGACGACAAAGCAGAGAGCTATAGACCAATCGCTCTCTTAAGCGTTGTATACAAATTACTGGAAAGACTAGTCCACAATCGCATTCATGACGCCGTAAACGCAATCATCCCCCAGGAACAGGCCGGCTTTAGACCTAACCGTAGCTGCTGTGATCAGGTGCTCGCTCTCACAACACATGTCGAAAACGGGTTTAATAAGAACCTTAAATCATCTGCGGTTTTTATCGACTTGACTGCTGCATACGATACAGTTTGGCGCCAGGGATTGTTATATAAACTGTTGAAAATAATCCCGTGCATGAAAATCTACAGGCTTATTGAAAACACCCTTACTAATAGGCCGATACAGGTTTTCCTGGGTAACGAAACCAGCAGCGTCAGAACACTAAACAATGGGCTCCCGCAGGGTTCTGTCCTGGCCCCTCTCCTGTTCAATATCTACGTGCATGACCTTCCCGATACTGTGTCACGTAAATTCGGATACGCCGACGACCTGGCTATGATTACCCAACACCACAAAATGGATTCCACTGAACCAATCCTACAAAGAGACCTGGAAGCCCTCGACGACTTTTTCACCCGGTGGCGCCTCTGTCCTAACCCAAGTAAGACGGAAGTCTGCTGCTTCCACCTTAACAATAAGCTTGCAGAAAGAACACTGACAGTCAAGTTTAAAGGCACAATACTTAAACATAACCCGCACCCCAAGTACCTTGGAGTTACCCTGGACAGAAGTCTTACTTACAAGTGTCACCTACAAAAAGTATCGGCTAAACTGCAGACCAGGAATAGTCTAGTGCAAAAATTAACAGGAACAACTTGGGGAGCCTCTGCCTCCTGTCTCCGAACCACAGCGCTGGCCCTGGTTTACTCGACGGCTGAGTACTGTGCCCCAGTCTGGATAAATAGTGTTCATACCTCAGCCGTCGACACGCAGCTAAACCAGACTCTCCGTCTAATAACGGGATGCCTTAAGCCAACACCCACCCACTGGCTTCCAGCTCTTAGCCACATAGCCCCTGCGCACCTGCGAAGAGAAAAATGCCTCCAACGCGAATTATCAAAAGCGCACTGCAGTCCTAGCCTACCAATCCACCAAGACCTCGAGGGCTTCGGAAGTAAACGCCTTAAATCCCGAAACCCCCCTGCATTACTGATGGGAAATTCCCTGACCACCCGGACCCTGGAGGAGGCATGGACCACAGAATGGGAAGCCCTCAGAGACCAAGCCAACCCCTTCTCTACTTTACCCCTGCGTGTACCCCCAGTAGGCTTCAAGGAACCCCGCCGGGTGTGGTCCGCCCTTAACCGCCTAAGAACAGGAGTTGGCAACTGCGGCCACCACTGGTATAAATGGGGCTGGAGCTCCTCTCCTGCCTGTAACTGCGGGCACCCAGATCAGACCATCAACCACATCATTCTGGAATGCCCCCTCACTAGATACACAGGCCAAGTAGACGATTTTAAGACCCTGTCAGATGAAGCAGTTGCGTACCTGGGAAGGGCGAAATTTTAACGAAACCTTTGACATTGTAATCCAGTGACATGTACATATGCCATACGATAAATAAAGTACAATAAAGTGATTTTTTAAACGTTTCTCCTTCCTTCGCTGGGTTTGGTCCTATGTTTTTTTGAGATCGGTGGTGCAATTTACTCCGAAAGTTTTAGTGCAATTATCGTTATGTAAGTGATTAAGAAGTCATCGAAAGTACGTAAATCCACCATTATTACATCTCTTCTGTATCGTTCATGCTATTTCTGTAATTGCTAAAAAGCGATTAATTTTGATATCGCTGGTGTTGATTTCCCTGGTTTCGGTGGATTTTTTGACCACCGATATCAAAAAAGTGATCACTGAATTCAAATACTGCTTTGTAAACTAGTTTGTTGTACTAATTTATCATGTCTAAAAAGTGAAAGATACGTTGTACAAACGTAAAATTATGTTTGTAAGTAAATTATGTCATAGTAGGTACACAAAATCACTAGTTCACTATGAGTATTTTTTTAAACCAGACGTATAGACCCAATGTTTCTTTCTCTGTCTTGATATTCTTTTCCAGCCAATTAAGTAAATTATGTTCGTTGTCCTCTGTATCACCGGAGGCCCTACACCTTGATACCTTTAAACATGTCAGCCATGTTAAATAAATGTAGTCAATTAGATCCCACTTCTTTTAAAATAACTTGTGTATGCAAGTACTATGCAAGGTGAACCCAAGGGACAGGATGTACAGAACAAGGGATTAAAAATAAAATAGCATTCTAATGTCGGGATCGCTTCAAAGGCACTGAGCGTACCTACCTACTGATCGATATTTCTAAAGGATAGCCATAGACACAAATTCAACACAGCAAATGTTTTAACAATCCTCAATGTCTTATGTCTTTATCAACAACTTTGTTACAATTTAGCTCAAGTGTTTGAGGGTGCTGGAGATCATAATTAATTAGTAATTGGATCTTCAAGCATTACTCGACTACTTCAGATATTATAGTTTTAAATTGACGGAGTTCACGCTTTTAAACTCTTTTATTAAAAAAATACTTGTTTTCCGTATTGCATCACATTGCTTTATAAGTACATTAAATATTTAATGAGCATTGAACACCACTCAAGAGTGTATTGTTTATCGGGTGCAGGTAACATAAGTTTTTTTTAGATGCGTGTGCGGTCGGATTGCGTGAAACAAACATCTTCTAATTCATGGATATAATAATGCAATGAATAAATGATTATAATGTGCGAATTTGTGGTCGACAATGTCGACATGTCTGAAACTCGTTTCAAGACCACACATCACCCGATTATATGAGGCCAGTCATATAGTGTGGGATATCTTCTAGAGATGTTGATTTACAAGCCGTAATTTGGTTATTTTAAAATCTTGAGTCTATATCTATTAAATTTATGTAAGCTTTCGAGATCATTAGCCTTGTTACATCGCTTATCAACAAATAGGATTGAAAAATAATTATATAATTGAGATATAAAACCTAAATGTGATTTTGGTGTAAGCATTATTGAATTCGGTGACGCAAATTGATTTCAGTGCCTGCACATGATTTCGGTGTTTTTTAAATCTCAAATATCTTGAAAACTATAAGGTTCTAATGGAGGCCTCCACTACCAATATTTTTTATATTAAGGGTAGATTTTAGGAAATAAACTCGCATATTATATAAGTTAAAAAATAAATTTGGCACCGAAGTCAGGCACCGAATGTCAGCTCTGAGAATCGCCCATTAATACATACATACATAGTAGACCAGCACTACTAACATGTGGTAACATTTAAATAAGGTTATGTTATAGTTTTCATAAAAAAATAAAACTGTTGGAGCACAATTACTCAGTCTGGCACTATAGGTACTATTAGGGACCAGCGATTAAGTCTGTCAATATTTATACATATTTAAATATGGCTGTTTATGGAGTTTTTTGAATAGGTACTAAAAAAGTAGGTATCATTATTAAAATAGGCGGTATAATGTCGATTGACGCCAGAAAACAACTATCTATACTGACCGCGTAGCCAACATGCCAATCGCTTACGCTTCGTGGCGATCGAAACGCAACTGTCACTGTCGCACTAATATGGAAGAGTGATAGAGAGACACAAAGCGTTTCGTTGTCGTAGCGATAGCGATTGTCAATTTGTCACCTTGGCTAGGTCGGCTGGTCCCGTACACAACATGCCAATAGCTATCGCTCCGTAGCGAACTAAACGCAACTGTCGATCGGCTCGATTCGGAAAATGAATTAGATTTCTACTAGTTTCCGCGATTCTGGAGGTCCTCTTGAACGATTTCGACAAGTTATGACCTTATGACTTAGATATCCAAGTCACATCTAGTCAATATCTAATGTAGATCTAGTTGATCTCTAAATCGTCTCTAGATCTTGTGATTATCTCGAAATCCGAATAGGCCTGACTATCACACTAATAGCCATAGAGAGACATAAAGCGATTCGATGGCGAAGCGCAAGCGATTGTCACCTTGGCTAGGCTGCGCGATTATGTATTCGGTATAATAAAGTCCATGATGCTACGTTTTAATCTATAAATAAACCCATCCATTTAAAGTGTCTATTAGCAAAAGCCCTAGGGAAAATTAATTGAGTCCAGACAAGTTGTTTCAGTACACACAGGCAAACCGAAAATAAACAATGTGCTTTCTGCTCCTTCATTGTTTGTTTCATTAATATTTTTATGTAATTAGACAGAAATAAAGAGGGGAAGAAGCAACGTTTGAAGGAATGTTTGTAGTAAATAGGCGCACTGGCGCAGAGGAAGTCTTTTTATTTAATTGTTACAAGGATTATGCGAAGAATAAATAAAGTGGCCTTCATAAAGATAAATAACTGGTTCATTGAGTACCTACCTGCTTAACGAATAATTACGAATTATATATGTAGGTAAGTTATATTGTGTGGTATGTTTATGTATTTTTATATTTTTCTAAGTTTTGTAAAACCATGTTTAATATAGGAGTCGTAGTAGTAAGTACCTTGCAGTATACCTGTTACCTATATCACATCGAACGATAATAATTATTTTAGCCATACCAATAAATAAATAAGTAGTATGTAGTTAAATTCTTTTACACAAAAAATGAATAAATGCAATTTGTATTGTACCTTTTACGGAAAGTTTTTTTTATAGCGTTTGATTAAGCAATAACTTGGGTATGGGTATAATGGGTACATTTAAAACCGACCGCCTTTTCCGTCCATACAAAGTCAACCACTTTTATTGCTTTAGTGCTTTACTGTACCAAGTTCAGCTTTTGTCTACTTGAATCTGTCAAGTTTTGCGGTGAGACGAAAATACAAGCTTTATTAGAACAGTTTCAATTTGTGCACAGTTACGATTACTTGTTACCTTGTTCCGTTAAACCTTTTAAGAAGCCCTCAATTATCTTTGATGGCCGTGACCCTTTTACCTTTGACTCGCGCTCGCTCAAAGGTTCGAGACCTTCTATGCTTAGCGACTTCAAAGAGCACTGTCTTAAGTTGCCGTTCTTTTATATTTATGATTTGTAACAAAGTTTCTGAATTGAGTAACCACATTGCCTTCAACTTAACATAATTGTGTAGTTACAATTGCCGTATATATCATATTGTGAACGATTGTATTATTTTTTTGCCATACGAATAAATAAAAAGTTACAATTGCATGATATTTAATGAGGTTATCAGTTATCACACTGCTGCGAATTTGCACGTCGCAGTAGTGACAACCCTGAAGCTCCTGCGAGTCCTACGTAGGTATATTGTTTCAAACTCACATGTCAGAAGTTTTATTAATTGCATTTGATACTTTTAATGATGCGCCTGTGCCGTGGCATGAAATATCAAATGACAAAATATATATTGTCCTTTTATAATACTTTTGTTTATTTCTTACCAACAGTTAAAATTTAATAAGCTTAGCAATTCACATCATCCAATCACTACATGAAGTGACTACGCCGAGTTAATGGCCTTTAAATTCAGTTGAGATAAATTACTGTCACTGACTAAATTCTAAAGCACTGGAACTATTTGCTGGCATTAGCTAATTTAGAAGCTCTATGATGTGCGCAGTCATGCAGGAATGATGTGGACGACCACTGATTTATGCCAAAACAGTTCAAATTAATCATATTCAGTTTTCCCATTTAAATTTATGTGTATGCGATGGCCGGTTTTAAACCGGCGTCTTTAGCGCTAGGCTACCCAGCCCTAAGTTGCGTAATAAGTTACCAATAATTACACTTTCAACAACATTAATTAGCGAATTAATTAGTCCCGGTGCTCTGAAATTTTTCGGCGCATTAGCAAAGAGGCTGGTGGATGTAACTGGGGACCGTAGGGCTGGCAGCTTCCTCGCACAACGCATAAGCATTGCAATTCAGCGAGGTAATGCTGCCAGCGTCTACGGTACCTTTTATTGTAGTTTAGGTTTTATTTTTATTAATTTAGTATAATTTAAGTTTATAAGTTTTTATACAACATTTATATTGTATTATATGTATTAACAAAAAATGATAATTATATCGGTTACCTAGATTCTTAGATTAAGGTGACAGCTGTTATCGTAACCAAGATATTATAGAATTACAGCATTGTAATGTTAGCAACTGTGCCATCTAATCATCGATGCGTCGTCGTGGCACTCCTTATCGATGTGTTAAAATGTGACAATTATATTCGTCTCTTGTATTTAATTCCTGCCATCCTCTTCATCTTCCTCCCTTTGTCCCGGCATTTTGCCACGGTTCATGGGAGCCTGGGCTCCACTTGGCAATTAACCCCGAGAATTGGCGTAGGTACTACTTTTTACGAAGACGACTGCCATCTGTCCTGCCAACCCAGAGGATAAAGTAGACCTGGGATTAGTCCGATTTCCTCACTATATTTTCCTTCACCGAAAATTGACTGGTAAATATCAAATCATATTTCGTACATAAGTTCTAAAAAACTCATTGGTACGAGCCAGGGTTTGAGCCCGCGACCTCCGGATTGAAAATCGCATGCTCTTACCGCTAGGCTACCAGCGCTCCGCATTTAATTCCTACCAATTCCGTTAAAAAAATATTTTGTATTCAAAACGCAGCTATTAACGGAATTAGTAAAAAGCTTCTGGCTGCGGCAAAATGATAAGAGTTAGCGTTTGGGGTTACTTATTCATGGTGCAGTTATGCCGGTAAATAGCTAACAGTGCCGCTTTTATTACGGACTTTTGGTTTATGAAAATCCAGTCGAACCAATCCTATATTGTTGTTGTTTTGCCTCGATAATTTACAGATACATGATTAACACGCCCGTTTCGTAATGTCTGACGAATATAAACATGTATTTTAATTAAAACTAAATAAGTATTGATATATAATACATAAATAATAATTTTACAATTCATGCGATCAAATTAACATGGCACAAATTGATTTAGCCTTTTAAAGGCTGGTGAAATATTTCACCACAAGAGAACATTATTTTCAGTTATTAATGTGTGAAATCGTTGTGGGTTCACATGTTAATCGGATTTCGAGATCAGATATTTTGTTTAGGTAGGTACTTCTACTAGGAGAACAGAGACTTTTTTCTTAGACCTTTCGATTTTGTATGAAATGCTGATTTCAAAAGTATAACGCAGAGGAAAATAATAATTATTTTCATAAGATTATACATATTAGTAAGTTTCCTAGGAGTTTAAATAATCCACGATTGTACGCTGATATTAAACTTTTCTTAATCCTGTGTTCTATCTACGGAGAAAATGGGATGTGTCTGAGTACCATTTTAAAGAAAATTCAAGTATGCATTTGGTTTATAAAACTAGTGTTAAAAAGATCTAATAATTACATTCTGTATTCGATTTTTGAATACAGTTACGTAAATTATCGTGAATATGTTTTGCGGTTGAAATGATTACGAGTAATGCGCTTATATTTCCATGTTTGACGTTGCTATTTGCGACGAGAAACCATAACAAAAGGGAGGAAAGGGATCTAGCGGAATTGATGGAGTCGTCACTGCATCAGCCGTTTTATTTGTTATTTTTTCTGTTCAGCCCGTTGTACATCACGGGTTGTTTTAGTCAACAGAACTCTTTGTTGGAACGGTTGGTGAAAAACGTTGCTTTTTCATAGTCGACGTATTTATGTGAGACTGTTTACAGTTGACGAAGTGATAACATTGCTTTGATACAAGTGTTATTTTACATTAATACTCTTTGTGACTGTTTTGAGCACTTAGGTAAGGGTTCGTTAAAAATGAACGTGCTAGTTAGCTTAGCTTAGACTATTTTTAAAGGAAGTCTATTTCGTGTTTTTGTATTGCCCTGGAAGTGGAAACTAAAAATAAAACACGAGATTTATTTGTATGCAATTTTACCTTTATTCACTTTGAGCTTATTTGGGAGCCGCTTTAAACAGCTCTGCGCGGCTGGCAAACATGATTGTGATTGACTTTATACAATTTCAACTTTAATGAACAATCGTCTGTGAAAAAAATGGTATAAAGTTTATAATAATTTTGAGTACCGGGAAAGGATAAAACACAGTTTTTTCACTGAAATCATCATTCTACACTGAAAAAGAAGCGTATAGAGACTACTTAGTATCTTAAAATGTTACGTCTGCAAAGCGTTTTTTTAGTAGCTCACCCGATTAGTACCTACATACCTACTTACAGAGGAAAACGAAATCTGTTTTATTATGCTGTGTATTAAAAGCGTAATTGTAGTGTAGACCCTATGACAATGACTGTACTGTTCAATTACAAGTTAAAACGATTTTTTAAAAAATTAAAGTACATATTTACACATTACTTTATTAGATCAGTAGTTTAGTCCTATGGAACACTGACGCATTTATATTGTGTTTATGCATTAGTAGGTTTTAAGCAAATATGTCTGAACAAAAATAATAATAAAATGACGTACTAAGTTAATTGATGTTCCAATTACATTACACAATCCAATTTGTAGGCGTCGCTGATCTATTATTTCAATTATACTGAAATGGGCTCATAAGCATCTAATTCAGCCGATTTAAAAGATTTATTCACGAAAGAATGTTTGGATTGTTTTTGTAGAAACGTAAATGAATTAGGTATTAGAAAGAAAATACCCTTATAAATGACACCCATCTGTTATTATAAAGACTACAATCTTAGATTTTAAGGCGTTAATCTTTATATCTTTAAGGTCATTATATTGATGGCGACTATTTTATACCTAAGTAAGTACACAATGACAGGAACAAGGGTTATGTTAAGTGCTTTGGTGAAAAACAAATCTAATAAAGGAGCAAGCAAGACATATAGGACTGTGAGACCATTGTGTTGAATGGCGTGGACATTTCAGTATAACCCTGTTACTTTTTAAAATACTTTTTGAACCTATTTTGCATGTATAACCAGCCTTAAAATGCATAGTTTCCATTCATTACTTTTATTTTTTTGTAATGCACATTGTAATTTTTTCTTATTATAGGTTATATTTTTCTTCAGTTTTCCGTTGACCACGAATGCTGTCAAAGTTTCGAAACGTCCTAATATATTTGAAATGTCCGCGATATAATCCAAATGGATTATATCGCGTATAATAATATAGTTTTAATTTAAAATACATTCTTTGATCTTTCATTATTACTCCCTCCTCTCTTATTTTGCGCAGAAATTCAATATTAAAGTTGAAGCAATCGGGCGTATTCAGAATTTAATATTAAATGAAGATACAAATGGGACCAAAATAGTGTATATATATTTTAAGGCATAATTTGAAAAGATTACTAGCCGTATCGAATAAGGGATCCATCTCGTGCCTTAGCAGCTTTTTCCATGGAAATAAAAAAAAAGAGATTTTCCACTTTTCTATTGGCGTTTGTCGAATAAACGATTGTCATCCTGGCAAAGGTGTCTGTATTGTTGTTATGTAAAAATAGAAACCGGTATTCAATTGGCTCTTTTTCAACCTGTAACCAAGATGACTTTTCCAATATTTAATGGAAACTACTACAGGTACCAAAGTTCCCGCAAAAAATGGCAATGGCTAAAATTGATATAGGTGCTCATCGAAATTGGGCGCCAGCCAACTGGCTAATCATGAAAAATTACTAAGCTTTTAAAATTACCGGAACTAAGAATAAGCCATCATCGTTACCATTTGGTGTTCGGGTCGTAACGAGAGCAATTTGTGTAACAAATGGCATGACACCGTCCAACATGCTGATACATCGTTTACCATGGCCCGGCACGGGATTAGGAGGAAATTTTCCTTACATTCGACGTATTGTTCTCTTGTAAGAAGAGTAATTGTTTTTCCATTATGTGAAAGTTAAGTCTAGTTACGGCCCGGCTCCGACTTTGTGCGCCAGGCGAGAGAGGTGAGAGTACGAAAGGCCCGATCACTATGTCTCGCTCCAACGTATGGTTGCCGCCTTGGTCGAGCCGTTAGGTAGAATGTGGCCACACGACAATACTTAAATCGCGGTGAATGAAGTACTTACTTGGAGTTGTTCCTTTGCCATCCACTACAAATTGCTCCGAAGCAGTGTTTTTTTCTCAACTACGTAAATAACACCACATTATTTTTTTCCAATTTATTATATGATAAATTGTAAACTTGTATGCTTTTTGAAATCTATTAGGTAGTAATAGAGTACAAATAAGTACATTAAAATCAAAGTTTTGTTCACTCGAATATCAAGTTAATTCTTAATTCATTGGATTCAAATTCTTCATTCTTCAAATAATATTCATTGCTTTTTTAGGGTTCCGTACCCAAAGGGTAAAACGGGACCCTATTACTAAGACTCTGCTGTCCGTCCGTCCGTCCGTCCGTCCGTCTGTCACCAGGCTGTATCTCACGAACCGTGATAGCTAGACAGTTGAAATTTTCACAGATGATGTATTTCTGTTGCCGCTATAACAACAAATACTAAAAACAGAATAAAATAAAGATTTAAATGGGGCTCCCATACAACAAACGTGATTTTTGACCAAAGTTAAGCAACGTCGGGAGGGGTCAGTACTTGGATGGGTGACCGTTTTCTTTTTGCTTTTTTTTTTTTGCATTATGGTACTGTAACTAGCCGTAAGCCCTATCTATAAATATAAAACATTTAAGTAATAAAAAGCCTTAATTATGAAATTGAATTAGACTTTACTCATACTTCAATATAAATATTAAGTTAAAACGTTTGATAACAACGCCATCTGTGGGCAGTGGTGGGAATTAAGTTCATAACAAGTTATGTATTGACCGTCGGAGCGTTATCAACAAGACACCTAACGTTCAAGTAGTTGCGTAAGAAATTCATAGATGGCACTAAGATGTGACATCAATCAAAAATAAATCTTACGTGTGAGGCACAAGGGCTACACAGATAATGTGTCGTTACGACTTTTGGTTCTGAGGTATCAAATGTCTCAATTACAGAGCGTGTCTGAACTACTTCGTCGAACCAAAATAATTCTTAATAGTCTGGTTTTATTTTTCATAAAATCGAATGCGACTGGAAAATCATATTACTTTTTGGCAACCGGGTTTTTTAACCTAATTAGACCCCGCTGAATCCGAATTTGCCGGTTGCTCGATCGAAATCTTGACCGGAAGTGAGATATTTGACATTAAAGGTCCCTTTTTTTAGTTTTTCGTAAATAACTCTTAAACGGTGGCGCATAGCAAAAAATGTTCTATAACATAAGTAATCTGCATAAAATTGCCTACAAGAAAGATTTAGTACAACTTTTCGCTAGGATCAATATTCAAAGAGATATTAACGCGGGAAATTTAATTATAATCACTTCTAAGGTACCTTTTTTTAGTTTTTCATAAATAACTCATAAACGGTGGCCCATATCAAAAAATGTTGTTAAACGATAATAATCTACACAAAATTTTGAACAAAACAAATTCAGTACACTTTTCGCAGGGATCAATATTTAAAAAGATAATAAAGAGGGAAAGTTCTAGTATAAGGAATTCTAAGTTTCCTTGTTTTATTTATTCGTTAATAATTTGAAAAGTATGACTCATAGCAAAAAAAAATCTTATACATAAATAATAAACATAAAATTTTCTACAAGAAACATGTAGAACACTTTTCGCTAGGATCAATATTTAAAAAGACAAAGCAGCGGGTAAGTTATAAATAATCAATTTTAAAATCCCTGTTTAGTTTTTTGTAAGTAACTCCTAAACGGTGTCCCGTAGCAAAATAGGTTTTTAAGAATAAATTATCTCCATAAAATTTCCTCCAAAAAATATCTGGAACACTTTTCTCTAGGATCAATATTTAAAGCGATATTATAAGAAGAAAGTTAATTACAATCAGTTCACAGGTCACTTTTTTTTAGTTTTTCGTAAATAACTCGTAAACGGTGGCCCGTTGCAAAAGAATATTATACATAAAGATGAAACATTAAATTGTCCACAAAAAAGGTTCTGTACACTTTTTCGCTACGATCAATATTTAAAGAGGTATTAAAGGGGGTAAGTTAATTGTAATCAATTTCCAGGTCCCTATTCTAAAATCCTGTTGGGGGCGGTTCAAAAACTAAGTAAAGCCTAACAAGTTCCTTTTTAGCCCTCGCCACGTTGCGGATTTTCGATGGAACTAATTTATTTTAATGGCAATTATTTTGTTTGACATCCGACATTGAAAGTCATTGAATGTCACCGATGTAAACAAATCGAAAATGATTGTAAATATTTCAGGATAATAATAGATTTTGCAATCAAAATGCCCAAAAAAATTCACACCGATGCTAAACAAATAATTTTAAATACATTAAAATACTTGCGACAGAAAAAGGATACGGGATTCAGTAGCATTCCATTAAACAATGTTGTGAAATTATTTGTTGACATGACGGGTACTGATTTTCATAGTGAGTTTGTAATAAACTGGTTAGTTTTGTACTAAATATGAATATTAATTATTAAATTATTATTTTTCTCATTTAAGGCGTCTTTAGTGCTATAATCAAAAATATTTATTATAAGAATGAGCCATTACCACCACGAGTGACTGAATCTGGTAAATATATATACGGAGGTCGAATATTTAGAATCAAATTATGGCGGATAGGTAAATTATTCATACTTAATTATCAACTAAACATGCTCTTTCGATTGGGTTTCGATTGGGAAACATACTTCTACAACTCACATGTACATAATTGTATACCTCACTCGCTCTTGCACGATGCCAATACACACTGTCCCGACTATTCATGACGTACACGTATTGTTGCTATATGTAAGCTGTTTGTAGCGACATTATATCAGGGCTAAAAAAGAACTTGTCAGGCTATAATGTCCGACTCGCGGTTCAATGCATATTTCTCATAGGTTTTCCTGTTGCCTATAGGTAAAGAACTATTTTGTATGTTTTTTTTTTCAAAGTTTTAGACCCAGTAGTTTTGGAGAGCCCCCCCCCCCTTTATCTCCGAAACTCCGAAAACTTACAACATAGTTTTTTTTTAATTAAAAAAACTATTTTGTAAGTTTTGTTAGAAATATGCAGTCAAGCGTGAGTCGGACCAATTACTTAGTTTATGATCCGACCCCTACGGGTTTTTTAAAGGCAATTCACTCGCGTTTCACATATAAAAAATACATTGTTGAAATTTGGGTAATGTACGGAACCCTTGCAACGCGAGTCCGACTCGCGCTTGGCCGGTTTTATTTATAACATATTTGAAAGAATATATCAAGTATACATTTCAGCCTACAATCCAAATTAAAAGTACTGCGTACCAAAATAATTTGTTTCGCACGCACTATAAAATTGTGGAAGCCATTTGAAGCAATTGCCTGGAAATTCAATGTGTTGGAATAGTACCTACTATCTTTTCAAGTACGAAATTCATGTGTTATTCTCATTTCATGAGTTATGTACAATGGGTACAGTATAGACATACATTTGGTAACATGAAAAAACTGGTGTGCTTATACTAAATTATAACTATTACTTGCCTTATAAGTATGACTAATACTGCATTATACATACTTTACTATTTTAATTATGCAGGTGTACTCGGTGGGTAAAAAAAGTTACGTTTGAATGAATTTCGTAATTTGTTAAAGTTGTAATTAAAATGTACAGGGAAAGTTATAAATGGCATTGAAAAGCACTAGGCATAGGAACTATTTTTTGTAGGAAAGTCACTCCTGTAGCCTAAAAATGGAATATCCCAACCCTTGTCATATTTCCTTGTACGTATTCATGCTTTGCATTTAATTGCAGATAACTTTAATTTGTAAATTCGCTTTAGTTTCATACGAGTAAGTAGATGACATATGTTTGAATGAGATCTAATCAAAAATACTTACGAAATGTCTAAGATCATTGGCCATGTTCAGTGTATGGTTCCGTAGTTGCCTATCCGTTAAAATAAGCATACTTAAAAGCTGTTTCTTGTAGGTTTAACAAGCAAAAGGGAATATCTTTGCAGCATTTAATCTTATGTTAAGATCTACGTCCTATGAAATGACTTTTTTCAAAAACTCAGAAACGTCTTTTAATAGACGGACATAACACATTTTAACTAAACTACGTATAAGTGTTCATACCATACCATAAAAAGCAGTGGAATCGGATATTTCCAAGCAACATTGTTAAAAAATCTGTCACATTCCAAAGATAATTGTTTCAGCATCCAATTAAAATTCTAAGAAAACGGCAATAATAAGAGAACGGTCGGCGACCAAACGCCAAAGCTGGCCGTGACTGTCAGTCAAAGATAAGACAATTTGCGGAACGCACAAAATGTTAAAAGACAAACTTTGTCTGTTTACCAAGGCGATACTTTTACCTACCTCTCCGAAATCAACATTTTATAAGGCATTCCTTTTAAAATATAATATTCTTACGTATTAAGGTGGTGGTACTGGTGCTTGACGCGGTCCCAGAACGGGTCAACTTGAAATTTAAGTCATTGTAAGTTATAATATTTAAATAGGTCAATGTAAGTTAGGTAAGAATAGGCTGTTGCGTTCAGGCAGACAGAAAATAAGGTATTTAAATGATTCGATTCACAGTTTTGTTCTTTTGTGCATTAAACTTGAAAGGGTTGGTGCGGGCCGACGATTGTGGTTTTGTTAAATTGATTTTATATGTATTGCCGGCATTACTGGCCGCTTCTGTATTGTTGTAGCGACCCGGGAAGAGTCGCACACTACTTAAGTTTCCTAAACTATATTATATGGGTTTCACGTTTGTCGTATTGTTACGTAACGCCCACCCACACTAGTTTATGCTTGGAGTTACACAAGTACATTTTGTGTTGTGTCTTTAAATTGGAATTTCGTGTTACGTGAGAATTAGGAGACCTAAGCTAAAATAACAACTATAGTAAAATCGTTTATAATTTATAATAATTGCTAGACGGGCCCGCAGCTCCGCTCGCGTAAATGAAATAAAGAGTTTGTCTTATGTTTATTTAAATACCGACATTATTACATAATAACACAGTCCATTCCCTATCACAGTTATAAACCCTGGCAGGGTTGGATACATCTGCCATCAAATATATCGGTACGGCCAAGGTGCTCCAAAATATGTGGACGTGCACTCTAATTTTATAATCTTGGTTTATATTTAGTGGCTTTATTTGCAGCAATGCTTAGTTTATTTATATTGATATACCTTCTTGGCAATGGAGAATACAATACAGGGACAGATATACCTACTTTCAACGCCAAACATATGTTCCTTAAGACTGCGTCGTGCAAAATCAGCGAAAAAGGCAGTCACCGTTTAGTCGCTAGCGTCCACATCGCTTGATAAAAAAAATTATAATAAATATCATTATTATCCCAAAGAGTGTGTTTACAACGAATCACCCTTGAAAATTTGAAATCTTTTACAATATAATAAATACACTCATGCAAAGTTGTACCTAAAACGTGATGAACGAGTGTCAGCGTTTAGTAAAATTTGTATAAAAAAATCGATGCTCATGCTACAAAATCGAGTGATTTCGAAAGCCAGATAACTAGACTACAACGAATCAGGCTTTTCCTATTTTTCCTCTTAAAGGCTACAGAGAAATTCAATCGTAAACGTAAACTTTCGTAAAATTTCCATACATCCGCCATATCTGTCAAATTCTCCTTCTCCTCAGATGCCCGCTGTGGGCCGTTGGAAGCGGACGCGTACATGTTTTTTCCAAATTGACAGTTCAATTTGGCATATATATTGACAGAAATTCATGTCCGTATACGAATGATGATACCAGTGAAAAACTGTGTTCAAAATAAATAGGGTAAATGAATAATGTCACACGGAGATCCAGAGTCATTAAAATTTTGATTTGTTTTTATTCATAAGTCATAATACTTTAAAAATATAACAAATTATTTAAAATATATACAAACACAACCAAATCAGCGTAATTAGTTTCTTCCTAATTCACTAAAAATTAAAAAAGTTTGAAGATTTGTTTTATCTTATTGGAATAAATTTTCCTTGTGCTGGCATTCATATTACGTCATTTTAAAAACATATATGACATAATGTCAATATACTAGATAGACAATTTATCAACAAATTTCTTCACATTTTAACGTAAACAATATAAATTATTAAAATTTTATTTATGAAGACGAAGCAATGTTGTTCACATAATATCAGCAATAAATTTTTTAGTTTCAACCAGTTTTGTTGCTATTCTGAGAGCTATCACGTGCTTTGAAAGTTAATTCAATGATATATCATCAAGAAATTGAAACCAAGACTCGACCTGCAGTCTCAGCGAGTTTTTGTGGCTATATTATCAGTTGAAAGAACGATATTTCCATCGCAGTGGTATGGTTTACGAGTACCTATATTGGTTTCATGTGACGATGTTTATATAAATGTATCTATCAAATAACAACGTGCTTTTATTTCATTGATATTCGGTGCAAAACGATAACTCAGTAACGAAAAATAATTACTTATCAGAAATGCCTTAAAGTTTTTTCAGTGAACGTTTATTTATAGGTATTTATGAGGTCTTATGTCTTATCAGCGTGGCTTTGGCCTTTGGACATTTTTGTAATGCTTTGTAATAAGGTAGGTGAGGTATCTATATCCCTCATTTAATAACCTTTTTTTGAATGAATTACAATTTAATTATTTAAATAAATAAGTGGTCTACAAACATACATATCCGCTCGGTCCGCTAAAATAATTTAAGTGCCCTACATAATAGGTATATTTAAGATTAACAATCAGTAAACATCATTAATTACGCTCAAATGCTTGTTTCAGTACAAATTGGCTGAAATACTTCCGACATAAAACCTAAAGGTATAAAAGTACAATTTGCTAAGTAAACTGTCAATCTACATTAATTATAATAGATAGACTCTTAGAAGTCAGCTTACTGAAGATTATGAACAACATATAAGTACTTTCTAAATAAAATACAATTTGTTTTTCCATGACTCATGTAGGCCGTATTTTACTATAGACCATTTTAAATTGAAGATGAAATTAATTCATGATAAAAGCTAATAAGGCCCGGTAATATTTTCTGTTATTCTTGAACTTCTGTTCAAGTCAGTGTTCAACTGTCAGTGCAAGTAACAAGGCCCGGTTCCGAACCAACATGGTATGGTTTTTAGGGTTCCGTACCCAAAGGGTAAAACGGGACCCTATTACTAAGACTTCGCTGTCCGTCCGTCCGTCCGTCCGTCTGTCTGTCACCAGGCTGTATCTCACGAACCGTGATAGCTAGTGACAGTTGAAATTTTCACAGATGATATATTTCTGTTGCCGCTATAACAACAAATACTAAAAACAGAATAAAATAAAGATTTAAATGGGGCTCCCATACAACAAACGTGATTTTAGACCAAAGTTATGCAACGTCGGGAGTGGTCAGTACTTGGATGGGTGACCGTTTTTTTTTTTGCTTTTTTTTTGTTTTTTTTTTGCATTATGGTACGGAACCCTTCGTGCGCGAGTCCGACTCGCATTTGCCCGGTTTTTTTTATAAAACGTGTATTTTTCAAAAGCGCTGGAATATTTATATAACTATTTTGGTATATGAAGAAACATGAACAAATGAGAAATCTATATTGAATTGATTTGTTAATAATATCCTGATTATTAATATAACTATTTCAGTTAAAATAAAGGTGGGCCTTATATGCTTCACCTGACCTTATTCGTCCACATTTAGATCCTATAGCTATATTTGGTCACTTTGGCCGTCACTATCTATTTGATGCCGATTGTACTAACAATTAAAAGTACAGCTCATATGTACTTTTACCTGTACTGAAACTTAAGCATTTGAGCGTAATTAAAGATGTTCACTGATTATTAACATTACGTGTTAAAGAACCGTGTCCCGATGGTGCGTCCATTAATGAATCGCATACTAACGGATAGAGGTTTACGAGTACATTCACGGAAAAATGATTACAGGCAACCCAATACTAGTGGCTTAGTTGCCGTTTATAAATCGTTTGTGTCGAGCAAAATCAGCGGAAAAGGCAGTCACCGTTTAGTCGCTAGCGTTCACATCTCTTGATAAAAAAAATTATAATAAATGTCATTATTATCCCAAAGAGTGTGTTTACAACGAATCACCCTTGAAAATCTGAAATCTTTTACAATATAATAAATACACTTATGCAAAGTTGTACCTAAAATGAGATGAACGAGTGTCAGCGTTTAGTAAAATTTATATAAAAAAATCGATGCTCAAGCTATAAAACCGAGTGATTTTGAAAGCCAGATAACTAGACTACAACGAATCAGGCTTTTCCTATTTTTCCTCTTAAACGCAACAGAGAAATTTAAGGTTAAAGTTAGGTGAGGAATATAAGGCCCGACGGGTAACAAGGCCCAGCATTCAATAATAGTAGTTAAAATAACAATTAAATAGCTGTAAGCAGTACTGTAAAATACTGATAAGTGTTTGAGGCCTCCTCACTGAGGAGATTTTGTAATTTCATGACCGAACTGGACCAAACGTTGGAATGTTATGATAAGTCTTGTCATTCATGATAGTGTCGGGCCCGTATAAAGTAGTATGAACGACAGCCTTACTGCCATCCCAACTCTGTAGGTTTATAACATTAAAAATGTTTATCAGATCGTTTTCGTGGGAGACTGTACATTTTCAAAAGTTACAACGATAACAAAAGGCAGTGGTATTAAAAGATGCAGGAGTTTGCGGAGCATCGTAAGGTAGGTAAGGTATTAAATTAACACAATTATCGTTACGAAACACAAACTAAGCTTTTGCGATGTAGTACAATTTAAATCAATTCTAAAAGTGAAGTTTGTATAGGTATGTATATTCTTCTGAGAATAAATTGTCTTATACCTGGAATCGATTGTTTTAGTAAGTTAGGTAACAAACACTCTATATTACAATCTTGTACCTATTACAAATGCAAAGTATAGATCGTGTCCTTCACGAAAACGCGTGCCTTGACTTGTATTGCCATGTTATTAAAGGTTAGATTTACCAAATCAGCGCGTCATCGTGGATCACATGAAACTATAAAACAAAATGCCAACAATCAAATGAATCTAGGCCTTAATTTACTATACAGGGTGGAAAGATAAGTCGGGCCCTGGAGGGAAATTACCTTAATTATACCTTATTTTTAAAAAGAAACAAAACTGCATTCAAAGATTTTCTAAAACTCGCTTGCTTCGCCCGGGACTCGAACCGACTAAAAATTCCAAAAAATAAAAACTCGCAAGTTTATTCTACTAGTCGATACAGTTAATGTTAATGATAACATTTCTCCAAGAAACATTAGGTCTTACACTCGTCTGTCGTACAAAATATCCATAAAATCTAATATTTAGTACTTAAGATTTCGTTTGACAAGCCAAATTGAATAAAAAAAGCAAAATACTTTTAATGCAGTTTTGTTCCTTTTTGAAAATAAAGGAATGTCTCCTTTAAGTAAAATGAGCCAGCTTAAGGCTTTAAGGCTCCCTCCAGGGCCCGACATCTTTCCACCCTGTATACCATTTTAAATTTAAGGCGTAATTAATTCGAGATAAAGGATAATAAGGCCTAAAGGGAAATTTTGTAGGCCTTATTACCCACGAACAATGTGTGTGAACTGAATAGGATAAAAAGGAACTAGATTATAACATATTGTTCTCATGTTTAGCACAGTGTAATAAATAAATATTTTTTTATAACAAAAACGATCGTTATATGATAAGTACCTACACGCTGAAATGTATGTACATTTTACCTGTGTGAAAATTGTATAATTGAGATAAATAAACTAAATTATACTTACTATATTCCCTGTTATTCTTGAACTTGTACGTGGGCTAAAAAGGCCCTCTGTCTGTGCGGGTGACAAGGCCCGGCCCCGGGCCTTATTGAACGTGAGACGAAATAGTAAATTTAATTATTTTTATATAGGTAATTATGAGTTCTTTGATTTCCCGATAAGCATCACTTACTGACTTACAAAAGTATAAATGTAGTACATATGTAGTACCTGAATTTTATTAGAGGTTTTTAAAGCCTTATTATCAATTAAGTTATAAGTGAAATATAATAAGCGTCTTTAGTTGTAAAAAAATATTACAAGCCCTATAACTAATGAGGGGATCATTTTAGATATAGTCCACTTTTTTCGAGTAGGTAAATTCGGACTATGTTTACAAACCGCATACCATCGCCCATGACCACACTGTTAACTGACAGTTCGTAAACCTTATTACAAAAGGCATAAGGTCCACCGATGGACAGTTAAGAGCATCGCCGTTTGTACCTATCTTAATACAAATAAAAGTCAACAACGAAAATAATTAATTACCTAATACGTCACATACCTATGACATGACATGAACAAACAAGGAAAGCTATATATAAAAAGTGATTTTTCTCTGTCTTCTCACAAAGGAAAGCTTTGACAGTTTAAATTCCTCAAATAGGTCCGTAGTTAACACTAAACTCGAAACAGCACCTTTAAAAAAACATTAGGGGTCACTGACCTGTCCCAGTAAATTGAGGTAGTGTGCGTGAGCTGCGTTTGTGTGTGAAATGGGGTAATTTGACAGAATCTGAAAATTTACCCTCCTCGACGCCCTCTTAAATTGACACAGTTTAATTTATAATATATAATATTGAACGCGATGTAATACCTGAGGGCCTAAAAGTCGGACACAATGGCGAGGTCGGCGAGTTAATCTAGTTTGTTCGCCGGCTGCGGCGAGGGTGCTCGAGCGCTGAGAGGCCCAGCACAAATAGCCCCACATTTCTTCCTACAGACCACTCGAGGAGACAGCCGATATCGCTCGAACTCTCCACCTTTATGAGACAGGGTACCGGAAAACCTGTGTCACCGCGCCCGTTCTCGCGTTTCATCACGAGTTTTTTACGGTTTATTTCGGTTTACTCAAAGTTTAAAAATTCGAAATTAGTAGGTATTTTAAATTGGTACGTGATACTGTCAACTTGTGCGCGGCAATACGAACAATTAATTAGTCGTTACATTGTATTAGAGCAGCGCAGTGGTACGAGTAAAGTGGCTATTAAGTACATTGGGCCATCTGCAATGCACGATGCGGGTGCAACTTAAGAATGAATAAACATCTGAATACCTTCAGAAGCTACCAGTGGCGGAGCGTCCATAGAACTCGATTCCCATCGGCTTGTCTGATGTTCAGGCTCTTGGGCCATTGCCTTTAAACTTATGAAGAAAAAGAAGGGCAACTCAGCTACGGCTTGCCTACGAACAATCTAGACGCGCCGCCACTGGAAGCTACCTACAAACACGTCGGCAGTTCAAAATCAAATAATTCGAAACCTTTCGCTAACTAATTTCAAAAGTACAGTTCAGTCTGGAAGAAATCATGAAACTTGTCATGCACATAGCTTATGTAACAACACGCCAAATGGTTAACGAAAACAACAAGACACGTGGTTACGTTCTTAACCGATCACTAGCTTTCATAACTTTATATCTATTAGAGCTATACATTTACATACCTATAAGAGAGTCTATCTCAATGGGCGTGACATTTTGGTTTTGATTAATTGCAGTTCATTTCAACATCCATTCTCGAAAGTCCTAATGATATATCGTTCATACCCAAATATGATGTGAGAGACTGATGGGTTGGAATGAAAGTGCTTCGAATGTCAAATATTATGGAACGTATTTTCACACACACAGTCAATCTTAGGCAATATCTACGAATATTCCATTTGTTTCAATAAAATTTGTCCGCCTCCAAGTCGTAGTAGCCGTAATAGTAGACCTATTAATAATAATAAATATATTCAGTACGTCATTAAGCAAGGAAACTGTATGTGACTGAAACCTGAAATAATTTAGTGATTGGCGTATAGTTTCGTTACCATTTGACTCCATTATTTTGATAATCGTCTGGTAAATGTAGACCGACCGGTATTATATGTATACAGCGAGATTATTAGGAGCGGTATTTAAATTGTACAATTTGTGATGGTTTCGATATATAATATGATACAATCGCCCACTTTTGTTGGTGCGCCTCAAATGCGAGCCAGGTCATAAGGCATCACGTCACAATATGAGTTGCGCAGTGTGGTGGAAGATGCATCGTAGTGGGAGGCGCAAATCACCAACCAAAGTTGCGTTGCCGTCACTGGTGTGAGAAAAGTCTAAATGCAAGCTCTAAAAATACTTAAACAATTTATAGACCTAGTAGGTACTCCTTTGGTTATAGTCATTTTTGGCCTTTGGGCTTCAAAAAAATTTGGCCTTCCCGTAGAAAACGTCAACATCCACTCGACCAAAATGTATGATACGGCCAAAAAATTTTTTGTGATTTCGGAGTTGGTCCCATAGAAAAAGTTGTTCAGTATGGGCTTACCTAATCACCTCGCACGATATGGCTAACGGTCCAAAAATGACCCTGTATAATTTCTTCATTGCTTTCTAAGAAATTATACAACCAACAACAAATTTCAAGTGTCAATTTCTATCCTCTTATGAAATAGATATTATGTAATACGCACCCAAGTCTTTGTTTTCGCAATGTTAAGGAGTTATTGTTTCGAGGTTGAGCCAACACGTTTTAGTCGCAAATTAAAGTCACACAAAACGAACCATACGTTGAAGTACTAAAACACAATAGATGCCGTTAAGCCAGCATGAATGTTAAGCCATTCTCCACGACGATTAACTTTCAGCGTACTTCTGACTACCCACTGGGGATTAAGGTCGTGAGTCCGTTATTTATCGACTAGAAAGAAAAAAAACAGGGCAAAGACATTTTGACAGTAAGTTACAGAAGACGTGCTACCTACAACGTGATACGTTTATTAAATAGGTCTAAAGTTTTGTAATTATTAGCAGATACGTTACCACGCCTACTACGTTACCAACGACGTTACGAACTACGTTACCAACACTAAATAACTGAAAAGATGTCAGTCAAACATAACTTGGTTAAAAAATCATAACTGGTGGCTATTTGACTTAATTGAAACCATTGACTAAGTGAGGCTACTTTACCGAAAACCGCAATAAAGTGTGATTAGCAATTTAGATTAGAGTAAATTGGTTATGTCTCAAGTGTAATGGGTGTGGAGTTGATCGGGTGTCGTGGTGGAAGACGAGCTCGGGCCATTACGGCTTTGCGGCGGCAGTTGTGATTGATGACGCCAATTCGCCACTTGTCCGGGCCCGCGACGCGCGTCGCTTACCGGCCGGCTCCGCCCGCACTCTACCCGACAAACTGCGAGGATTTTTCAGTCTATTATTTACAAGGCGTACGAACTGTTAACTTGAACACGTTAGTATATTAAAAAAAAATGTTAATGCGTTATATTTTTTAATTCTAGAGTTTAGTTAGAATACCTGCACTTGTGATAAATTCATAATTGCTGATGCAGCGTTACTGCTGCAGCATTGCAGCAACGGGAAACGAGCGAGATCACTGTCATTATCAGTGTACTTCCATAAGTAAATAACGATTGTACGATCTAATCGCGATAGCAATGAGAGCTGCAACAATAGCTATGTCACATAGCCTAATATGTGACGTAACCTTAACGTTATAATATATGTAGAAAAACAGCTTATTATATAATGTCAGATCTAGTAAAGATAAACATGACTTTGCCGTGTAGGTTTAGAAAAGATGATTTTCTTATTTGTAGAGAGGTATGGATATTTTTTATCAACTCAGTAAAGTATTAAAGAGGCACTTCAATATACGTCACTTATTTATATAACGGGGCTCAGGGTAGTGGGTTAGGACTAAAAAAACATGGTTTCTTTGGTTGGTAAAATAATAATCTGGGATACAGTGGCCAACAGATATATCGGGGCGGCCTAACTATCTGAAAACGCTTTTATGGCTCCTCTACACGATGGGTCAGCGCGGGCCACTCCAAGGGACGCATTTATGCGTTAGAGGGAGCAAGTGATATTGTTATCTCATTCTACCGCAAGGCTGCGTCCCTTGGAGTGGCTGGCGTTGGCCCATTGTATAGAGGAGCCATTACAATAGTAGCGTGTTCAGATTATTTTCGAGCATTTTGGCCGCTCTGATATATATGATGGCTATATACTGTACATTGCCTAACTATTTATAATTTTAAGCATTTTAACTAACTTACCTACACAAAAAATAACGAGTGATTCACAAGCTCTACCTAATAACATAACATAATTATAATATTATAATTAATAGAAATAGGCTCGATGATAACTCCTCTCGTTTCCTCTGTAATTACGTAGAGTATTAACTGAATCAAAAGAAGAGTATTTATTTCATAAAACAAAAGCTCGGCTCAGCAGTTTTCTCGATCTTGCAGAAGCTTGTAGTAGGGTATACCTATATATTTAATTAAGTAAGTATCTGAAACAACCCTCTAGCATTAAATGTTGTACGCTTTAATCTAATTGCTTACCGTGTAGCGCTTTTGTAATTTAACCTTCAAGTCAGATAATGAGTTCTTTTGGTATTTATCAATTACTACACAGGTAATATATACGCGATGTAATTTCCCGGGTAAGCATATAAATTAATTAACACTTTGTCAGCACCTGCTCTGTACGTTTCACAATGTACCAGAGTTAATCCAACTTTACACGTTCGCAAGAGACACAAACTTTCCTAACAAATTGGGACACACAATCAGATGTGTCGAGGGTCGGTGTTCACATTGTATTATTAGAATGAGATCGGAGTTACTTAATCACTACACAAACTTCCTGTTCGTACGGTGTAATATATCAGCGTGTTGAGCATTAGAGCATGTAATGGTGGTAATGTAGTGAATGAAGTTTAAGACGGCAACATTTATGCAAAGCGGTTGAATGGGCAAGCGATCGATCACAGAGCGCGGCTGGCGCCGGGCGCGAGCTCGGCAGAACGCGTTATCTCCAGCAAGGCGACGTGTGGGTGCCACGCGCAGCTCGATCACGCTTAAAAAGATTAACATGTTACCCGCAGATTGATGTTTCCCAAAACTGACGGCTGAGATTTATTACAAAAATATTACACGCCGTTCAATTAATACACAGTAAATCTGGCCCTACCAGCTTTCCGAGTGCGTATCTACCACAGCGGGAACGGCTTACGGCCTATTGGTGCTTGAAATTAGCCATCACAGTCGACTCATTAGGCATCGCGCTCGCACTTTTTGGTGGCGTGAAATGTCTAATGATACGGCTCAAGGGCGTAGTAAGTAGGTACTAAGGTGTAGGTAACCTTATTTATTAGGGAGATCGTTCTTTATTTGTCATGTCTTGAAAGTTCAGAATCTACGTAGTAACGTTAGGCAGTAATTTTTTTAAGTTGTACAAATTTGGTATATTTTGGGTACTAAATTGTCATATTATCTATCCTACTACGGTACCAGGGAGCATGACATGACAAAGGATGCGGCATTGCTAAAACCCCTAAAAACAATAAATCTACGAACCTTTCAAGATGAAATGTCCTCCATAATGACCTCATTTTAGATATTTCGAGAGCACTTCTGTGCCGCGCTTATTCTTTTGGATGTCCGCAACAAAGCCCGACCATTTTCATATGCAAATTAATGGCACTAATTAAAAAGGTTTTCACTGAATTATTTATGGCATAACAACACCTTGACGTTATTAATTTGGAAATATTTTTATATTTTGTATTTTTGTCTATTGTGGACAATACATAGCAAGCTAAGTACGATTTTGTTTTGATAGATATGATATACGTGAATTACAAATTATTGCCACGCAGCAATGCTGCTGGTGGGCGAAAATGGTATTTCTACTTAAGATTTGATTAGCATGAAATATTTATGTAAAAATTTAGCAAGAAATCTAAAGCAACCGACAGAATTACGTTACCTACCTTCCCAACATCAAACAAGTGGAACGCGAGGCCGTTGCCTGCATTCAGAAATGGAATGACACCCAAAAATTCAGTAGACAACTTCATCAGTCACCGTATGTAATCATGTACTTAGGTCTAAAAAAACTTATACGCACCGCTGTAATTGTCATGTTTATTCAAATAATAAATAAATTAATAAACTTTCTCTCATAACCGTATCACTGTATTTGTATCATTAAATTAAACTCATGTTTTGACGAGACATCAAGGTCTGTGATGGGAAATGAGGGACAATCACAAAGCTCTTGCGTGTCATGGCTGTGATTGATGTCCGTCCCGGCTCTTTGTAAGTCGCTTGCGCAACTGAATAGGGTAGGCGTGCGGAAACATTTATGAATACCTAGGTTCTAGACACATGTGCTTAGCATATCGTGTTAAATAATCCTTAAATTACTGTTCAGATCTTTTAACAGGTGCGTCTTTATAAAAAACCGGGCAAGTGCGAGTCGGACTCGCGCACGAAGGGTTCCGTACCATAATGCAAAAAAAAAAACAAAAAAAAAGCAAAAAAAAAACGGTCACCCATCCAAGTACTGACCACTCCCGACGTTGCTTAACTTTGGTCAAAAATCACGTTTGTTGTATGGGAGCCCCATTTAAATCTTTATTTTATTCTGTTTTTAGTATTTGTTGTTATAGCGGCAACAGAAATACATTATCTGTGGAAATTTCAACTGTCTAGCTATCACGGTTCGTGAGATACAGCCTGGTGACAGACAGACGGACGGACGGACGGACGGACGGACGGACGGACAGCGAAGTCTTAGTAATAGGGTCCCGTTTTACCCTTTGGGTACGGAACCCTAAAAAATACCTAGTTACTTATTATACTTAATACTTTTATGTCGAACTCTTAAAAATAGTTACATTGGCCGCCAGAGGCCACTTGAAAAGCTTACTTGAAATGTTCGTGTTATCGTTGTCTGGAACTTCATCAAATACAAGTACCAAGTAAAGTTGACGAAATACAAAGTACGCCGATCTTGTCAAAACTTCGAGAGATTGGCTCACTTTACGAGTATATTTCGTCAACCTTAAATATCTAAGCTTGAATGATAATTAATAATTATATTCGTCGAGGAAACAAAATTAGGTATGCCTGAAATTTTAGCAAATTATGATTCGTCAGAGTTTCATAGTGAAGAGGAACCGGATTGAAACCGCGGGAGGTAACGTTGCTCATCTAGTTGACAAACGCTTTTAATTCTAACTCTAATTGCAAGGGGCAATCTAATCGTTCAGTAAAATTTGTCAAGTTTTGTTGGGCCGTATTTTGCCAGAAGAAAGATTGCAAATTTCATTTACAACTGTCGCATTGTTGTCGTGTTTATATTTCATTTAAATCAGATGTATACCTATTTGAACCGGGAGTATTGCGACTCAAAGGGTAAGGGAAGCGGAACTTCTAAAAAAACCGGGCAAGTGCGAGTCGGACTCGCGCACGAAGGGTTCCGACCCATAAAGCAAAAAAAACCGGAAATAAATGCAAAAAGAAAACGGTCACCCATCCAAGTACTGACCACGCCCGACGTTGCTTAACTTTGGTCAAAAATCACGTTTGCTGTATGGGAGCCCCACTTAAATCTTTATTTTATTCTATTTTTAGTATTTGTTGTTATAGCGGCAACAGAAATACATCATCTGTGAAAATTTCAACTGTCTAGCTATCACGATACGTGAGATACAGCCTGGTGACAGACAGACGGACAGACGGACGGACGGACAGCGAAGTCTTAGTAATAGGGTCCCGTTTTACCCTTTGGGTACGGAACCCTAAAAATTATGATATTATTGGCAGATGTTACTCATTCAAGTTTTTGGTAGGAAGGCTATACATACAACAAAATAATTATAGATTTTGTTTAAAATAATTAGTATAAAATAGTCCGAATGTGTATAATTCAGATTAAATAAGATGACATTCGAAACGTTTAATATAGGTCAGGTAAAATGAAATTAACAAGCCAATTCGAGTTTTAGTTATTCGATCTGTTTCTAATATGATATTGACAGACATCCGTAAGTCATTCAGTAAGTGAGTGGCATTCAAACGACCCAATTTGTACTTGTCATTTGGGATTAATGTTAAGACTTGTTTAACATGTAACACCTCTGGTGTTGCAGCAGTCTATAGGCTACAGTTACTGATCAGGCGGGCCTTATGCTTGTTTGCCACCGATGTGGTATTAAAAAATATGTTGGGTAAACGACATACGCGCAATACCAAATGATTGCTTTAAAAACTGTCTTCAAGAATATCATGACATTCATGACAGAGAACTGTTCTTTCAGATTTGTGATGATACGAATAGTAACTATCACAGTGTTCGATGCCGAAACACGCAGTCTTTTATAGAATACCTATAAATGGTAAAATAGGATGCTATTTTGCCATTTACTGTATTCTTTCGATGTTACGTCATGTATATGATAGCAAATAACGTATTAGTTATGTCGTAGTTATTACGTAGTAACTCAGTAATAAAAGCTGACCCGGTAAGCCCGAGGGGAACGATTTTCAATATCGTCCACCAATGAACACATTTACTTAATTCTTTTCTTGTGTATATATTCGATTTTGTTCACATGGCAAATACTTGTTAAATAAAAGAAATATATTTGTTTCAGGTAAAACCAATGTTTGACTCAATTGGGCCGATTTGCACCGCGCCAAAAACATGAGACGGGTAAGTCACTAAGATTTCTAGAAAACATTTCTTTTAATCATAATTAATTTGTTTATTTTTTTAGTTTATAATAGGGTGTAATCTAATCTAATTTTATTACATGTTTAATAGTAATTTTGACGTGTTTGTTCATAATTAATGTACATGTTTTCTGTTAAACTGCGACGCTAATCATGAACAATATTTTCAATATATTTTTTTTACACTTATCGCCCTGTGATTCGCCGCAGTCTTCTATACATTACATTACAGTTCCTCGATTAGGCTCCATTTCCCAAGCGGATCATTCACTTGTATTGTAACCCTCAAAGGGAATCAGTTCGCTGCACTGACTTGAGTTGTAATGTCGATATATTTATTACATTCAAATGTTAACACTCAGTCTCCTCCTATGAACATCCCACAAACCGTAACTGCCACTGCAGTCACTTTAATATAAGTAATTATGACTTTGTTAGAAAGAAAAAATGGATGATTGTTAAGCTTTATGAATAAAGTGGTTAGTATGGATGGATTTAAACAATCAACGATGTTTATTTCGATCTAAACAGTGGCCGCGGGCACGGGAGAAGGGTGTGTCAGGATGAGCAGGCGCGTGGGGCGGTGCGCGAGCGCTTGCGCGCGGCGGCGGCGGGAGGCGTGACGCGCAGGTGCGGCGCGTCCCGTCCGCGCCCGCGCCCGTCCCGCGCCCGCCCCGTGCGCGTGATGCGAGCGGACCTCGCCGCGCTTCACGCGTGGCTCGTCTGCTGCGCGGCTGCGCTCTCCGCTCACAAGTACAGCACGCGCGTCGTGAGGACTAAGTATGGCCCCCTGCGGGGTATCGTCGTGCACTCGCATCCGCAGGTCGAAGCTTATCTTGGAGTGCCATATGCCACACCACCACTTGGTAGCCTTAGGTGAGTTTGAGTTACTTCATTGTTTTATTTTGTTTGTTGTAAAGTATTCTGAACAGTTTTTTCACATATTAGGTAGTTGATTCCAAGTAATGGATAGTTAGTACCTACCTACGACCCACGCATACCTACTGAAATGATAAGGAAAGGTCCAATAACTCACAAGAACACCAGGAATGGAGGGTACATGAGGTATTTGTCGGCAGATACATGCCGCCGGTGACCCCATCCCAGTGGCGCACGACTCGGCTGGCGGACGCGTCGGGCCCGGCGTGCCCACAGGTGCCGCCCGCCGCGGCGCCGCGCGAGGAGGCGCTGCTGCTGCACCCGCGCGCGCGCATCCGGCAGCTCGAGCGCCTGCTGCCACTGCTGGCCAACCAGAGCGAGGATTGTCTCTACGTCAACATTTATGTTCCTGTGAATGGTAAGTAATATTATTTTCACCACACCAGCTCGGAAAGGTTTAGTTTGCACTTCAAAAACTGATAGCAAAGTTGCATTTTATTCACATGTGAGGCAAAGTAATCAAATGCAAATTTTGAGTTGTTTTCTTATGTTTTCTGGTAGAATTGACTTTTAAATGATGATTTTGGATGATAAATATTTAATAACATTCATTTGGTTTTTATTTGGTTTGATTTTGTTTGATATTTTACATTTAATATTTGCTTCGGGTTGGTATGGTGAAAAATTTTGTGTTTCACTGGGGGACAAATTTTGTTTAACCCTCGTTCTTTGAAACCCTCGCAACGCTCAAGATTCCATTTTTCGAACCACTCGCTACGCTCGTGGTGCAATTTTGGAATCTTTCGCCTACTCGGGTATCAATATTAGCACGAGCGGTTAAACAACAACTTTGCCCCCTTGTAAAACAAATAACTATTAAGGTTTATTGCTGCAGACAGTATACAGATCTCCTATTATATATACAGTATTGGAGCTGTACTTGTTCCGGGTCCTTATCACATTCAAGGCCAAGAACCCGACGTCGGGTCCACTGTTCGTAGCGACTACGCGCGCCATCCAGCGAAACCGTAGCTACGCGCTACGAGCGTAACCCGTAGCACTTAGTGGCAATGAATGTGTTAAAGAACCACTTTGTTGTCTGTCCGTCCGTCTCTCTGTCTGTCTGCCGCGACCGCGAACGCGTAGGTATCATATGGAAGTCTACCCTTCCTTGAAGTAGTATATAGGTATATATTAATTTATTAAAAGGCTGATCTGAATTGTTACCGTTAAGCATATCTGTGTTCGAACAAACTAGTTAATTAAAATATTCTAATAAAGTTTCAAATTTCACCCAATAGGCAGAAGTTGCGAATAAATGGAATTAATATCGTGTTTATCAAGAAAGGGGTATTGAAACGCTCGCTTATCAAGTATTAAAGAGGATTCATTGTTAACTTTGCTGAAACGCGGTGCGGCGATGCGTAAACACAGAGTTCAGAATTTGTTTGTATCGATTACTGCTCTAGAACGTATAACTCGGGATTAAGCCATGACACGACACGCCTCGCGGCTATTGAAAACTTGGAAAGTTAACCCCGCAAGGCGTTAAGAGCAATGTATGCAACGCACGGCTACCCATAGAATTTCATACGAAGTTGTCGTCTTTTATCGTAGCAATTTTCAACTGCAGGTCAAGATGCGTGCAAGAAACGCTTTTTACTGAAATGCCAATTCGCGCGCTTTAACTGGTAGGTGTTAGATATAATAGCAATTGAAGCACGAACACTGAAAGATATAAACGCGTTTATTTGTTTTATTATGCAATAAACTCCACGAGTGCCAACGTGAAAATTCTTACTTTATAATTCACCCAAGATCTGTTTTAATGAGTGTTTTAATGAACTTATTATACGCAGATTCCTTCTGTGTCACCTGTTGTTTAGAGTGGGACAATAATAAAGCATAATGGGTCTGACGTCGTTTGTTGACGAGTTATGGTGATGATGGCTGGCGAGCGATCGTTAATCTGTGCTGGGTGCTTGTGCTTTATTCAGTTTATTTCCCCGCTAATTCAACGTCCGTTAACCACTGATTTATAAATATGCACGGATTTGCGAACATCTGTACTAATGTGAGTATTTTCCGACGTGTATATGTACAGTCAGCAGCAATTAATATGTTCCTGTGCGGGCGAGGTGATCAAAATAATCTTGACGTGATTTTATTGTTAAGAAAATAAGAGCGCGTCAAGGTAATTATGAATGTCTCGCCCGCTTAGGAACTTCTGCTGCTGTCTGTACAGCGTAAATAATTCTGAACCTATCTAGTAACATCACGGCTATATCTATCTATTAGAATTTTCGTAATTCGGATACTTGCAATTTCTTGTGATGGGGATTAATTACGTAGTAAGGGTTTTGCTGTCATTGTACATACCGTGGAAGGCCTATAACATAAGAAAATAATTAAACTGTAGGCTGTACTTCTGAAACTGACAAACATTTAATTGGCGTCTTTAGAAAATTGCTTCCAATAATGTCCTTTATAAGGTCGTTTCTCAAAAAGTTGGCACCGCCAGGTTAACGTTAACGTTTTTCAAAAATTTTGCATTTTCGCATTTTTTTTTATTGGGATCGTTAAAAGGCAACTTTAACTATTAGAAAATGTGGAAGGGAAGCAATTCCTTCAATTAGTTTAGGAGATATAGGCGTTTGAAATTCAGGTTAATGATATCAAGGACAGGTGAAAGATATTTTGTCTCCAGGTTATCGATAGTAGAAGCAGGTTATCGAGAAATAAGTACAAATTCCAATGAAAATATTGACAGGTTATCGAGAGGCGTCATTAACCTGTGTCCGTTGCCGTTAACCTGGTTTCTTGTCATCGTTCACCTGTAATGAGTGTCATCCACCTGTCCACCACATCATTTTCAATGCCTTCTAAATATAATCGAAAAATGTGTCATCTTCTGTAAAAAGGGACCTTATTGTCCACCACGATGATTAAAATTTTGGATTCTGACCCACCTCACCTTCGATTCGATTCCCAATTTAACAACAAGTTTCTGTGAATAAGTAAACATTCAATCTTACTGTCTATTCACCCTGGCAGTACCTAGTGGAACTCAGGTTTGGTGCAACATAGGCACATGCAGTTTTGGTCATCCAACTCGTCTTGGTGAGCACTTGGGAGAGCAGAACTCAAGATAGAGCTGATGCTGGACCATCGCAGTACCTAGTGGAACTCAGGTTTGATGCAACATAGACACACGCTGTTTTGGTCATTCGACACGTCTTCATGAGGACTTGGGAGGGCAGTACCCAAGATAGAGCTGATGCTGAACCCTCGCAGTACCTAGTGGAACTCAGGTTTGGTGCAACATAGACACACGCTGTTTTGGTCATTCGACACGTCTTGATGAGGACTTGGGAGGGCAGTACCCAAGATACAGCTGATGCTGAACCCTCGCAGCACCTAGTGGAACTCAGGTTTGGTGCAACATAGACACACGCTGTTTTGGTCATTCGACACGTCTTGATGAGGACTTGGGAGGGCAGTACCCAAGATACAGCTGATGCTGAACCCTCGCAGCACCTAGTGGAACTCAGGTTTGGTGCAACATAGACACATGCTGTTTTGGTCATCCAACACGTCTTGATGAGCACTTGGAAGAGCAGTACCCAAGATAGAGCTGATACTGAACCCTCGCAGCACCTAGTGGAACTCAGGTTTGGTGCAACATAGACACACACTGTTTTGGTCATCCAACACGTCTTGATGAGCACTTGAGAGAGCAGTACCCCAGATAGAGCTGATGCTGAACCCTCGCAGTACCTAGTGGAATTCAGTTTTGGTGCAACATAGACACACGCTGTTCTGGTCATTCGACACGTCTTGATGAGGACTTGGGAGGGCAGTACCCAAGATACAGCTGATGCTGAACCCTCGCAGTACCTAGTGGAACTCAGGTTTGGTGCAACATAGACACACGATGTTTTGGTCATCCAACACGTCTTGATGAACACTTGGAAAAGTGGTTACTAAGATAGAGCTGATGCTGAACCCTCGCAGTACCTAGTGGAACTCAGGTTTGGTGCAACATAGACACACGCTGTTTTGGTCATTCGACACGTCTTGATGAGCACTTGGGAAAGCAGTACCCAAGATAGAGCTGATGCTGAACCCTCGCAGTACCTACTGGAACTCAGGTTTGATGCAACATAGACACATGCTGTTTTGGTCATTCGACACGTCTTGATGAGCACTTGGGAGCGCAGTACCCAAGATAGAGCTGATGTTGAACCCTCGCAGTACCTAGTGGAACTCAGGTTTGGTGCAAGGTCAGGTCAGGTTAGGTCCGGGTTCAGGTTCAGATAAGAGCCGGGATCCAGGTCCAGGTCCGACTCCGGGTTTGAGTCTAGGTCCGGGTCCGAGTCACAGTCCGGGCCCGAGTCTGGGTCCGGGTCCCAGCCCCAGTCCCAATCCAAGTCAAAATCTAAATCGCCAAACGTGTACTATGCATCGTTGAAGAGTTCTGTTCTAATCATCATCAGCAGTTCCACTTCATCAAATGCGACAGTTTTTAATGAAAATGCTTGATTTTCTGATGTAAATCCAAAAGTCACTATACGCATGCCTTTAAGGTTTGAGGAGTTCCCTCGATTCCTCATGGATCCCATCATCAGAACTCGAGATTGACAAAAATGCAGCTTATAAACTTATCTTGCTTAACAAACATAACGAAGAGGACAAATCGCCAAACGTGAACTATGCATCGTTGAAGAGTTCCGTTCTGATCTTCATCAGCAGTTCCACTTCATCCAATGTCACTTTTGTGAATGTATATGCTTGATTTGTAAATAAAAACACAAAAATCACTATATGTATGCCTTTAAGATTTGAGGAGTTCCCTCGATTCCTCATGGATCCCATCATCAGAACTCGAGATTGACAAAAATGCAGCTTATAAACTTATCTTGCTTAACAAACATAACGAAGAGGACAAATCGCCAAACGTGAACTATGCGTCGTTGAAGAGTTTCGTTCTGATCTTCATCAGCAGTTCCACTTCATCCAATGTCACTTTTGTGAATGTATATGCTTGATTTGTAAATAAAAACACAAAAATCACTATATGTATGCCTTTAAGATTTGAGGAGTTCCCTCGATTCTTCATAGATTCCATCATCAGAACTGGGTTTTGACAAGAACGGGACTAATCTGCATATACTTATACTTTTTACAAAACATTTTAATATATGTCTAAAACTAAAAACGCTCATAAGGTACCTTTTCCCGTGGGACGTCACAAATCTAGTTTGAGTATATGTAACGTGGATTTTAAATAATTATCGATCACCTGTCATATGGCAGGTGAAGGACGCTTCGTTCACCTGCCATTGCATCATTCACCTGACTTTTTTGGACAGGTTAACGAGACTTAAGACAAAAGTACAAAAATTTCAATAATATGCAGTTTTAACAGACAGGATAGTTTTTATTCCTAAATTAACACACAAAAGCGATATAACCGCTATATAATTATATAGTTACGAGTATTAGTTGTGGTATCAGTGACATTAACCTGCCGCAAAATCTCATCCACCTGGCAGTTTTAGCCAGGTGGACGATATGCAGGTGATGGGGAAAATGGCAGTTATATCGCGAATACACAAAATGTATTAGCTTGATGAACTCCATACTTAGGCATATAAAACTAAACTATTGTTTACGTTACATATCTTGATAGTAATGCGATAGGTTACATAATTAGCAAGATATCGACTCCAGGATAAAGAGTACTTACCCATTACAAACTCCAATTTCCGATACTTTGTCGTTTGTGTTTTATTTGCGAAGCACAATAACCACGTCTTCGTCCTACCAGGTGATAGCTGATGAGTGACGGCTTCAGCTCGTGCGGAGTGAGACGGGAAAGGTGCGGTGGGGGTTATACAATCGTCGTGAATGTGACGCGCCAGGTGACTGTTAAGAATTGCCTTGGACAAACTTTGAAGCCGAATAACTTAAAATATAAGTATAATATTGTTATGCGATAGTAATACTTTAAAACTTAAGGATATATGTTAATAAAATACGGTAATGCCGTTAAATTAAGTTAATATTTTGTGTGGTTTTCATAGCTCGGAACATCAGTACCTCGCGTTGGGACACGGCAGGTTAACGGATAAACGTAGTTACAATTTTTTTTTTTGTAATCAATATTTATTAAATTTTTTTCAAAGTATTAGGCCTCTGTGTAAAAAGTCTCTCTAAATATGTATTAATTTTTTATATATAAAAATAGTACATAACGAAAAAAAAGTTCTAACATAAACCTATTTACAGGTGGCGGTGCCAACTTTTTGAGAAACGACCATAAAAACGTTAATGTTTTTCTGTGTGTGTAGTAATTTACCCTTTAAAATTAAACCTACATATTATAAGTGGTGTTAAGAGCACTCTGTCTATATTATGTTAATAATTAATGATGATAATGCATTGCAAGCATCAGTTATAAATAAAGGGTGTACTGCCATCTCGCCGAAATATTTTTCGCCTAATTTCACTTCCCAACCAACTTATTGCAGTACTTTTAGTTGGCAAACCAATGCTTAGCATATTATTATTTAGCATAATTTTTATTTGACCACAATTTTATTTAGCAGATGTTCATTTTACCACGATTTATTTAGAAAAATAGTCACTAAGCAAATGTTTTATTATACCTAACTATTTATTGTTACATAACGTTTGCCAAAATTGAAACTTCGCATACTTTTTATTTGATCACAATTTTATTTAGTAGATGTTCATTTTACCAAAATTCATTAAGACAAATAGTCACTGAGCAAATGTTTCAACTTAGCTAACTCTTAATTGTCAAAAAACGTTTGCTTTATTTATACTTACTTTTCATAATATATTTTGATGGCTATTTGACCTGTTGGTGGCTTTTTTTTTAACAAACGTATCTACATATTTCCATGGACGGGTGCCACTACGCTAATAGATTTGATGACTGTACCAACATGTTTTAGGTTAGATGACTGCAATCCCCAAGAAAACGAACTGTTGCCAGAAAAGTGGGTTAGGTTAGGTTAGAACTGCGACCCCACGAAAACAAACTGTTGCCTCAAAGGTGGGTTAAGTTAGAACTGCGACCCCCGAGAAAACGAACTGTTGCCAGAAAAGTGGGTTAGGTTACGGTAGAACTGCGATCCCACGAAAACAAACTGTTGCCAGAAAAGTGGGTTAGGTTAGGTTAGAACTGCGACCCCACGAAAACAAATTGTTACCTGAAAGGTGGGTTAGGTTAGGTTAGAACTGCGACCCCCGAGAAAACGAACTGTTGCCAGAAAAGTGGGTTAGGTTAGGTTAGAACTGCGACCCCACGAAAACAAACTGTTGCCTGAAAGGTGGGTTAGGTTAGAACTGCGACCCCCAAGAAAACGAACTGTTGCCAGAAAAGTGGGTTAGGTTAGGTTAGAACTGCAACCCCGAAGAAAACGAACTGTTGCCAGAAAAGTGGCTTAGGTTAGGTTAGAACTGCGTCCCCACGAAAACAAACTGTTGCCTGAAAGGTGGGTTAGGTTAGATTAGAACTGCGACCCCCAAGAAAACGAACTGTTGGCAGAAAAGTGGGTTAGGTTAGGTTAGAACAGCGACCCTACGAAAACAAACTGTTGCCTGAAATGTGGGTTAGGTGAGGTTAGAACTACCACCCCCAAGAAAACGAACTGTTGCCAGAAAAGTGGGTTAGGTTAGATTAGAACTGCAACCCCCAAGAAAACGAACTGTTGCCAGAAAATTGGGTTAGGTTAGGTTAGAACAGCAACCCCCAAGAAAACGAGCTGTTGCCAGAAAAGTGGGTTAGGTTAGGTCAGAACTGCGACCCCACGAAAACAAACTGTTGCCTGAAAGGTGGGTTAGGTTAGGTTAGAACTGCGACCCCCAAGAAAACGAACTGTTGCCAGAAAAGTGGGTTAGGTTAGGTAAGAATTGCGACCCCACGAAAACAAACTGTTGCCAGAAATGTAGTAAACAAAATTACTACCTCCATCATTGAACTGCACATCTCGAAAAAACTACCTACGTAACGAAATAAAATGCTACTGTAATTTGTACCATGAGTAGTTGAGTACTATATTATTAGGGTATTTAGTAGTATGCATCACAATATTAGGCGAAAAATAATTTATGCCTATCAATACATTCGACATAACAATAAAAGACATTTTGAAACATGACCAACTAAATATTTTGCCATACAATAATATTGTAAATAATCATTTGCGACATGTTATATATGCGAAACATTGGTTTGCCATCTGATAGTTTTGCCAAATGATACTATGGGAAAAATAGTTTGGGAAGTGATAATTTGCCATACAATTTTCGGCCACATATTAGTAAACCTAAATAAAGGTAGAGTGATTTTTAGTTGAAGTTTAATTTTAAATGATGCTGAGTGGTTTGGATCTCTACCATTTAATTATGTATTTAAATCTCTCAGACATTTTTGATTAAGCTTTATGTAGGTACTTATATACTTAAAGTGAAAGTAAAGTAAAGTAAAATTTTATTTTAGAAATCAGGCCATTACATAAATTATCAGTTTTGTGGATCACACTAGGCTAAGCCTGTCCCGTGGCTCCACGTTTACGCATTATGTTAAGAGCGATTAAATATGCAGTATAGTACCGGTAATACATTACATTTTTAAACTTATATCTAGTGATATATGCAATAGATATAAGTTTAACCCCCCCCCCCCCTTGATAATAAGATTAGATAAGATACCGAAGACAAAAAATGCTTACGTAGAAACTAATTACCGTAATGACCCTTAATTAGTTAGTTTGTGTCGCCGAAGGCAACCTGACGTGACCCCTACCCCAAGAAAATAAGATAAGATAAGGTAACGAAGACAAATAAAGCCCACTAAGATACTAAAATGACATAAACAAACCGATTAAGGGACAAATAAATCCCATGGAGATAATAAAGTGACACAAGCAAACCGAATAATTGTCACGTACGCTAGGTCAAGTCTTCCGCCTGCTCTGCTATTATTATTTTAAAAAGTTAAAGAGAAAATGTCAACACTCGTACTTTTTTGGAAAGCTGAGGAACTCATTTCTGTATTTTGTACGCAAAGTGTCATACTTTTTTTCGTGCCTTAAAATGTTACAAAGTTTGCAGAAGATTACAAATAATTGTGACTTCAAATCCTTTTTTTTTGAAAATTTTGGAAAGTTTTGGCAATCTTTTTTTATTTCACGTAATCAGTAGTTTATTGGCTATTAAATGAATGTTTCTTTTAATTCCAAATTTGAGTAGTTTTTTCATAATTACCACGTTTTAGTCGAAAGGCGGGTTTTTTTAAACAAAAACCTAAAAACTCAAATAACTTGAAAACCAATGAGTTTTGACCCCTGGTTGACTGGACTTAAATCAATGCAAATGACCCATAGAATAATCCCTTTCAAGGACTACAGCGAATTTCCAACCAACCTGTATATACAGCATCGACTTAATGGTTAAATAGGTATATATTATATTTAATTATGGAAATTTGGGGCTTTGAAGCAATGGGAACAGCGTTTTAATTAGTGTTAATTAATTTCACCCTATCAAGTTTATATGTAACACATACTTCTCAAACCAAAATCAATGTGAAAGTGTTATTAAATATATTTTGTAACATTTTGTTAAACCTCACTTCATTTTTAGCCCATGTTTAACTTTAATGTTGGATTTATAATACAACATATATCTTAATACTTGTACGACTCAACGCACGTTGATTTTTACCTTAAGCGTTATTTAATAACATGTCAAGATTGATTATCATTTTTTTAAAGCTAATAAACGAGGTATATAGTACATAACTGCAATAAATGTACTTGACGACCGGTCTGGCCTAGTGGTTAGTGACCCTGCCTATGAAGCCGATGGTCCCGGGTTCAAATCCTGGTAAGGGCATTTATTTGTATTATGATACAGATATTTGTTCCTGAGTCATGGTTGTTTTCTATGTATTTAAGTATTTTTATATTATATATATCGTTGTCTGAGTACCCACAACACAAGCCTTCTTGAGCTTACCGTGGGGCTTAGTCAATTTGTGTAAAATGTCCTATAAAATTTATTTAGTACATATAAAAAATGCATCATTTTGAGACAGTCTCGCACAATCATCAAAGGTGGAAGCGTCTCCGGCGGAAGGCATCGAGGCCTCAATTCCGTAGTGCATTGCAGTGCATCCTACCCCTGCAAGCAGTGCGGAAGTGAGGCTGAGACACCTTGTGGCGACACCTCAAGACAGCAGGAAGATGAACATCCAGATTTGGTATCTTGGCTAGTATTGAAAAGCAAGCTGATATAAACAGTGACATACGAGTATGTGTAAGATTATTAAAATAAAACACCGGGTAATAGTATCCGGCAATTAGTTATATTTATGTATATATTTATTATTTAATGCCCAATGCATGATGGTACAAACAGTGAACATAATAACTTAAGGCATTATCTTCCAGTCAACTACTGGGCTAAATTTGTAAAGTAAAAAAAACTTCCTTATTTTAAAATATAGAAGGTAAAATATGAAGATATAAGAACAACTAAACATTAGATTTCTCTAGCCTTAATAAGGTTTATTTTTGAACTGGTAAAAGATTTTAAAAAGTTGTAAGGTACAGACCTATTTACTTCAACATTTTGTACATAAACGTAGCACCTCAATTACTGTACCTAGAACTACCTATGGGTATATTGCATGTTCGTAGCCTATAACCTAAATAATTATGTATATTGTTAGGCTCCTTATAATTAGTTTTTAATTGAGGGCTGTCACTTGCAAATGGTGTTTCGATTCCGCTAACCGCACGTTCTTTCTTTTATGAGAAATTCGTTATTTTTCCTCAATCCCCGCGCACAATCCCCTTTTTCCCGATGCGAGTTTAATATTTCTCAGGATTAGAAAGAAATTACTTTGTCACCTGCGCGTTTAGAGAGTATATCTTACAATATCAGTTTACCGCCATCAAAGAGTCGCAGAAAGGGTACAAAGGCTTTTTATGGTTGACTTGTTTTTGTTAGAAGAATACATTTCTTACCTTTCTCTCTTATTCTTATTTGAAAGGCTTGTTTGAAGCCCTTTTACTCTAGCGGAAATCTAATAATATTGATGTTGACACATCTGCTCTTAATTCTTTAAATCTCCCTCGTTGGTGTTAAATAATCCGTGTGAATGGGATTTTAAATGATAACGGAAAGGCCTGTATTTTTAGTCACCCCTTGTTTTATCTATGAATAGAAAGTAAAGTAAAGAAAAGTAGGTACTTACTGTAATATACTCGTACCTTAGGGTGTGTGAACTGTAAAGTGAATAAAAACAATGTTGACGTTTCATTATTGAATTCCAATTGTCAGTGCTTTGTGTTTCGTGTGGGATTAGAGTATCTTCTTCAATCTTTTGAGTGTCAGCGTCTAGTCAGTGCTAAGATAAATGGCGTCGCTGCGCAGTTGCGCCAAAGTTGCGTCAAGCAGCAGCCATAGAGTTAACTAGACGCGCTGACACTCGGGAGACGGTAGTGTGGTTAAGTAAAATATTTCTGTTTTCTTAGCAAATGGGTGATAAAAACATTCTAATTGGCAGGTGAAGGCGAGAGCGAGGGCGGTGGGCTGCCATGCCTGGTGTTCGTGCACGGGGAGTCATACGAGTGGAGCTCGGGCAGCGCCTACGACGGAACCACGCTCGCGGCGCACGGAAACATCATTGTAGTCACTATCAACTTTAGGTTAGGTGTATTGGGTAAGTGAACACTTTACGTTTAGACTAAATAATTAGTTTAATTACACAAACGGGTCTACCGCGATAATTGTTTTTACATTAATTTCCGACGTTTCAGCTGAGTTGCATCAGCTGTGGTCACGGAAAGACTCAGCTGAAACGTCGGAATTTAAAATAAAAACCATGAAATTATATCGCAGTAGACCCGTTTGTGTACCTAATAAAATATCTGTACATGACGCAAGAGTTTAAAAGTGTTATAAATAATTAGTTGCGTAACTCGACGGAAAATACTTTAAATACTTGGTTATTTGTCATTTAACTACATTTTTTTTTATTTGTAAATTAATGCTACCGCTAACATGAAAGGTATTTTATAAAGAACTCGGCATTGCAAACCTGCAGCTTTTACCTTCCTAGCTAGCTATAAAATAGAACTATAAACAAGTTTTCTAGCGTTTTTCCCTCGTCAGTTTTGAATCAGAATGCACTCTTCACTTTTTATATAATAGCACTTATTTCTTTATTTAAATTATTTCATCGAATTATGCAAGTATGAACAATTTTATTTATGACCCGTACGAGTAACAGGAAAATCTCGCCTGAGACCTGAGAGGTATTATTTCGCGTGCCATTTGGTTGTCAATTCCAATACAGCTCTGCTTACATGACCGTCACTTCCCATTTTGCTTTTGTTTTCAGCATTTAATATATTTGATAGGTATTGCTCGGAATATTCCTAAATATTTTTTATGCATATTTGTTTTACACGTTTCACAAATAGAATACTCGTACAATTCTAGAAGTAGGTAGGTTATTTTCTACACTGTGTAAAAATAAGGAGGAAGCTTTTATTTCAAGAAGGAATTAAATTCTTGAATCAATTTTACCGAAATAAGGTTTATACTTTGCGTTTCTATCATTCCTTATTAAACAATATAACTTATTCCTACTAACTTTAAGGTAGGCATTTTAAAAGCTGTTTCTGTCTGTTGGTTTCGAGTATAAACACACTTGTTTCTGTTTTACCTGTATTATCTTATAAACATCCAGGTATTCTAGCGGCCCGATTCCAACGATACGTCAGTTAATAGATCTAGAAAAGATATGGATTAGATATGTCAGTGTCAAACAAGTGTCAAAATTGACGTTTCTTCAAACAAATACGTCACTTTTGACACTTGGTTGATACTGACATATCGTTTCAATATCTAGTATTTGACGTATCTCATTGTTCGAATACGGCTAAAGGTATCTTCGAAGCAATCCTTAATGAATACCCTATTACCTACTGAACGCTGAGATTCATTTTAGACCCTGTCCGCACTTATTACCCTTTAGACTAAGGTCAATCAGTCTGTAATAAGAAAAACATATTTCGGTATCTACATATATACTTGTTTCCTTCTTGTTGTAATTGGTTTAATGTCGGTTAAAAAGTCCTCAATAAAGCTTTGTGTGCGAACTCGTCTTGTTTGAGAAGATTTTCAGTGGATTTCTTGGCGTAACTTTGTGGCATTAGTCATCAATCTGACGTATAAAGAGCCCATTTACGGCCTATTTGCTGCTTGAAGCTTTTTATAATAGCCATGAGTGGGTGAATCGAGGCTGCTCGAGTTGAAATGTTGAACGGGCTACTTTATTTAAGCTTGTTTCAAACGTGGCTATAGTTTGGGCCTTCGTAACTTAGCAGTACTTAGGTATGTGTACTATAACAAACTGAAATATTTACTTAATTATAAACTTAACCTTCAAAGCTCGCTTTGAGTTCCATGTGGACATGTCGGACTTATAGGTGGTTCGATTTTCATACAAAATTCAATCAAAGCTCATTAAGTAACTACACACTATTAGTACATAAATATTTCCGCATTTATCTTCCTTCGAATATTCGTTTGCGCGAAATTAACAGGAAAACAATGTTTCATACAGAAATCATGCAAAAATCATAGTTAAATTTTCATCAATTTTACGTATGTGTGTGTCACAAATGTCGTGTACAGATACATTTGCGACGTTGCCATACCATTTCCGACGTTGCCGGGCTGACCACGGCGCGAATTTGGAGTGCCGTCATGTTTAGTGCAATTTTGTTGACACTGACGTTTGACAGGTACTTAATTGACCTAAGCGAGAATAAGTACCCGAAGTTCGTCAGCTTAGCTAAGAACTATCATGGCGTGTTATGCAAACAGTCGCTTTTTTGCTTACAAACGGAAGATTCCCGGTTCGATCCCCAGTCAATTGTATGCTGGAACATAACTTTTTGTATTTTTGTTACATCTAAATTTCGTATTGTTTTTTTATTTTTATTTAATTTTTCTTATTATCATAAATCGATTGATTAAGTATGGTATGGGCTACACGTATTCGTTTATTTTTGACAAAGAAAATTAGAAATTATACTCTACCTAATCTCTCTTATTTTTACAATCAGGACTAGAGATGGGCGGCGGGTAAATACCCGGGGTAGATATGGGGTATTTATCGGGTATTTACCCAATCTACCCGGTATTTACCTTTTCTACCCAAATAAGTGGGTATAAATAAAAGTTGGAAACGGAGTAATAAATTGAATTGAGATAATGTAAATAACAGTTTTTTTGATACTCATGTAGTACTATAAAACGTATAATATTTGTATTGACTAAAAAAATTGACAAATGTTTAATATCTTAATACATACGTTCTACAATGCGTGTGTTTGTCACTCTACTCCTCCTAAACGGCTGGAACGATTAGGATGAGATTTTGTATGTATATTTCAATGGGTTCCTGAAGGGTTGGGAAAAACAATTAAACCCGGTAGGTGGCGCTGCTATCGGTATATAGCCAAATTCGATTTACTGAAACCGATTTGGGTGAAATTTTGTGTATATGACTATTATATATGTATATTTCAACGGGTATCTGGAGTGTTTAAAAAAATTATTGGACCCGGTAGGTGGCGTTGCTGTCGGTATATCACCTAATTTTATTTACTGAAACCAATTTGGATGAAATTTTGAGTATATATTTCAACCGGTACCTACCTGGATTGTTTGAAAACACTATTGGACCCGGTAGGTGGCGCTGCTGTCGGTTTATCACCTAATTTTATTTACTGAAACCGATTTGGATGAAATTTTGTGTAAGTATATTTCAACCGGTACCTGGATTGTTTAAAAACACTGTTGGGTGTTGGCTATATATATACCGATAGCAGTGCCACCTACTGGATCATATTGTGTTTTCAAACAATCTCATCATCATCACCAGCCTACTCTCGTCCACTGTTGGACGTGGGCCTCTCCTATTGCACGCCATTGAGCACGATATGCGGCAACTTTGATCCAGCTCTTGCCAGCCGCCTTGCGAAGATCATCGCTCCATCTAGTCTGAGGGCGTCCTACTCTACGTTTGCCGATGCGCGGTCTCCACTCGAGAACTCGTCTACCCCAACGGTTATCGGTTCTACGGCTAATATGACCGGCCCACTGCCACTTCAGCTTGCTAATCCGGTGGGCTATGTCGACGACTTTAGTTCTCTGACGGATGCCTTAATTTCGAATACAATCCCTCAGAGAGACTCCGAGCATAGCCCTTTCCATAGCTCGCTGAGTGACTTTGAATTTATGGACCGGTCCTATCGTGAGTGTCCACGTTTCTTTTGTCTTCAGACTCTGTGGGATTGACGACGTGAAGACTCGACGCAGCTTCCCATATGCTGCCCAGCTCAGCTGTATCCTTCTATTCGACTCTTTCTCGAAGTTGTTCCTTCCTAACTGCAGTATTTGCCCGAGATTTCGTTGAACATAACTTTCGTGTTGTCCAAATTCATCCGGAGACCTATGCGTTGAGAAGAATCAGCTAGACCGGTCAGCATATGCTCTAAATCCTGCAACGTCTCAGCTATGAAGACGATGTCGTCCGCAAATCGCAAGTGTGAGATGTATTCGCCATTAATGTTAATACCATGTTCCTTCCAGTCGAGCGTTTTAAACATATCCTCCAATGCATTTGTGAACAATTTGGGGGAGATGACATCCCCTTCTCTCACACCACGATGCATGGGGATAGTCTTAGTCTGCTGGTTTTGGACTTTTTGGCTATGGTAGCTGCGTTGTACAGACATCTCAACACTTGGATATATCGCCAGTCGACTTGGCATTGCTGCAGGGAATCCAGAACAGCCCAGACTTCAATGAAGTCAAAGGCTTTCTCATAGTCCACAAATGCTAAGCACAGGGGGCGATTATACTCTTCAGTCTTCTGTATAATCTGCCGCACTGTGAAGATGTGGTTTATGGTGCCGTATCCTCCTCGAGATCCGGCCTGCTCCGGTGGCTGAAATTCGCCGAGTCTTCGTGCTAGGCGGTTCGTGATGACCCTCTAAAACAGTTTGTAGATGTGGCTTAGGAGCGAAATGGGTCGGTAGTTCTTCAATAGGGCCTTATTTCCCTTTTTGAAGAACAGCACGACAACACTCCTACTCCACACCTCTGGAGATCGAAGAGAACGGCGTTAAAGATGTTCTGGAGCTCCTTCAGTGCAGGTTTGCCTCCCGCTTTCAGAAGCTCAATTGTAACGCCGTCCTCGCCTGGGGCTCTTCCATTTTTAAGCTGTCTGAGGGCCATCTCGATTTTGTCAGTGCTGATTTCTGGCAAGTTTTCGGTAAAGTGGCGAATTAATTTGGCTCTCGAATCCTCATTTTCGGGATCTGGTTGAGATCAAACAATCTAGATACACACAATATTTAATCCAAACTGGTTTCAGTAAGTCAAATTTGGCCATATACCTAACGAAAAAATTACTGTATTAAACAATAAATAAAATAAAATGTAGGCATATCAAAACCAAAATATGACAACAATTAAAAAATAGTAGGAAAATAGTAGACAACAACGAAATAAATATATATATATGCAGATAAAATAGTTATACACAAATTAACAAAGAATGTAAATACTACGGTATAAAATAGCTTAATTAAATTAACATTCCTACACCACAAATCAGTGAACAAAATGCACTCGTAAAAAAAAAATTAATTGTGTACAAAAAAGTTGTGAGATTGTGATTTGCATACTTTATTTTAACTTATTTTCATATTTATATGATAATAATATTGATATATCTTAGTTATATAATGAATGTCTTCAATTATACGAACAAATTTTAAATACCCAACAATTTGGGTACATATGGGTAAATATCGGGTAGATTGGGTAGTTTTGGGTATTTTCCCGGTATTTACCCGCCGGCGCCCATCTCTAATCAGGACATCCTCACTGCAATAAAAAAGAGATATATAAAATTTCCTGTGGATAAAATAATGGATTTTGTCTATGAATGAAAAACACAATTATTACTATAGTTTGGTTTTTTTAGCATTAGAAATAAGGTAAACAATCTTGACGTGTCTTTTAATTGAAAAACACATTTTAAAAATAAGTTACGGCAAATATGTAACAATTATAAATCAAATACGATCATTTATATTCTTCTGCTTTCATAAGTAATAGTTTTTTGATTTTTAAAAAGCGTTTAAATCTGTGTGCCTAGCCAAGATGCCAGTCGTTCGCTCCGTAGCGAACGTTAGGGTAATACCTGTCTCTATCACTCTGCCATATTAATGCGACAGACACGGCTGCGCTTCGGTCGCTACGGAGCGTAAACCATTGGCACCTTGGCTAGGCACCCTGGTCATCTGGAAAGCGAAACACATACGGAACGCGTTTCTATTACTCATTACAGTGGCCAGTTGCAGATTCGGCGGTAAACTTAACTATACCTAAATCTGGGTGCCTAGCCAAGATGCCAGTCGTTCGCTCCGTAGCGAACGTTAGGGTAATACCTCTCTCTATCACTCTGTCATATTAATGCGACAGACACGGTTGCGCTTCGTTCGCTACGGAGCGTACACCATTGGCATCTTGGCTAGGCACCCTGGTCATCTGGAAAGCGAAACACATACGGAACGCGTTTCTATTACTCAATAAAGTGGCCAGCTGCAGATTCAGTTTTAAAGTTAACTATACCTAAACCTGGGTGCCTAGCCACGATGCAGGCTAGTAGAGTTCTCTTTCACCTTCAGCAGAACCGGGAGATCCAAACCTACCTACTTTTCATCTAATAATCTCAAGAATCAGTGCATGATTCAAACTTTACCGGTTGCCGTGGTAAGACCTAGGATTTACCATATCGGTGTTGGTAAAAGCCCGAAGTAAACTAGTAAGATTTAACATTTCGGGCTTTTACCGATCGGCATCGGTAAAACCTAGGTTTTACCGGTAAATCCTAGGTTTTGCCGTACTTCGGGCTTTTACAGTAACATATATATAATAATTGCTCGTTTAAAGGTAAAAGATAAGATAAAAAATAGTTTATTCAAGTAGGCATATTACAATGCGCTTATGAACGTCAAATAAACCTTTACCGGCTCCAACCGTACACCTCTGCCCCGAGAAGATTTAAATCCCCCCTCAATTGGAGGAGGGTATCCCAATATGGGACCGGCAACAAACTCGGCGGGACACATCTTTTCAAAACATTATTACATCTTATAATTAACATGCATTACGAGTAATTAAGAAAAATACAATTTAAATTACTATAGAATTCATGCAATTATACTCAGTGAGTACATAACTTTATAGAATTTGATATAAAAAATAAACATATATGTACATGAAATCACAAATACGTAGCTCTTTCAGAAAACATATCAAATCTTACAAAAGGAAAAGAAATTAAAATCAATAAAAGAAATGAGAATACATATTATATGAATCTGACTGATTGTTATGAGATGCTTTCATACAATTTGATGTGCTTTCTTACCTGAGCTGAGTCACCTTTAACTCTACACATAATACAATATTTTTAATTACTACTTGTCGTTATTACAGTTTCTGGTTTGGACCATGCATGTTTGTCTGTCAAGTAGTCCTCGACTCTGTAATAAGCCTTCAACATCAATGACTTTTTTAAGTAATTCTTAAGAGCTGGAAAGGGTAATCTTAAAGCATCCTCAGGTAACTTGTTATAAAAATGAATGCATTGCCCAACGAATGACTTCTGTACTTTACGAACACGAAACTTTCTGATAGCAAGCTTATTTTTATTTCTAGTATTATAGTTATGGACATCAGAATTCTTAGTGAAGGAGTCTAGATTCTTAACAACATAAATAATACTATCATATATGTATTGGGAAGCTACAGTTAAAATATTAATTTCTTTAAAAAGATCTCTTAATGATTCACGCACCCTTAAATTATATATAGAACGAATGGCTCTCTTTTGTAAGACAAATATAGTCTGTATGTCAGCTGCTTTGCCCCAAACCAGAATACCATATGACATTACACTATGAAAATAACTATAATAAACAAGGCGAGCTGTCTCAACATTAGTCAATTGTCTAATTCTCCTCACAGCGTAAGCGGCCGAACTTAATTTGTTTGCTAGTGTTCTTATATGAGGACTCCATTGTAGATTTTTGTCCAATGTTAAACCAAGAAACAGTGCTTTATCTACCATCTCTAAGCATTCATTATTCAAAAGTATCTTAGTATCGACTGGTTTAACATTCGGCAAAGAAAATCGAATGCATTTAGTTTTCTTAGCATTAAGAAGCAAATTGTTCATAGTAAACCAGTTTAGTACATTAACGAGTGTGCTGTTAATTACACTGTAATCGGTAGATTTACGATCAACCTTAAAAAGTAATGATGTGTCATCAGCAAAAAGAACAATTTCACAAAGATTTTCTACTACACATGGCAAATCATTTATATAAACCAAAAACAGGAATGGACCCAAAATAGAACCTTGTGGCACTCCTAATTGGACTACAGTACCGCTAGACCGGGTTTTGTTTACAACAACTGTTTGTGTTCTGTTGCTAAGGTAAGAAGACATAAAGTTTAGGGCATTTACTGACAGACCATAGTGTTCTAATTTCAAAATGAGCGTTCCATGATCCACACAATCAAATGCTTTAGAAAGATCACAAAATATGCCAATTGCATCACAAGAATTTTCCCAAATATCATAAATATGTTTAATAAGTACCGAAGCAGCATCGGTCGTGGAACGGCCCTTTGTGAAACCAAACTGATTGCTTGTAAGTAAAGTATGTCTGTTGAAGTGACCCAGTAGATCATTTAACATTAACTTTTCAAAAACTTTACTTAGTACAGGAAGTATTGATATTGGACGGTAATTAGCCATATCACTCGAATCACCCGATTTAAAAAGAGGTATGACTTTGCTATATTTCATAAGATCTGGAAAGACGCCTTGTGAAATTGAAATATTATAAATTACGGTTAAGTAAGGCGCTATTACGTCCAAGACATGACTAATGACTCTAACAGATGTTCCCCATAAGTCTTCCGTTTTCTTTAAATTGAGTGACTTGAATGTTTTAACAATAATTGCTGAATCTACTAGACTAAACTCAAAGTTAATATTACATTTCTTAACATTAGCACAAAGTAAGGAATGAGCTCGAGACGAAGATGAATGTAGACATTTCGTGGTATTAATAGCTATTTTAGAAAAATAATCTTCGAATGCCGAGGCAACATCGTTGTTTGACATGGTCAGTTGTTTATCCGAGACAATGTTGACTTGACAATCGCGTGATTTACATTTACCAGCTTCCCTATTTATAATATTCCATGTTGTCTTCACTTTGTTGTCCGACACTTTCAGTTTAGAACTTGTATAGTTTGCTTTGGCTGTTAAACACACTCTCTTGAAGATTTTAGAGTAGTTCCTCACATAGTCCAGGAAATCTGTATTTTTGTTCAGCTCTCTCTCACCATAAAGTTCATAAAGCCTTTTTCTACTTTTATAAATGCCTACAGTAGCCCATTCACTAAACTTTGTTCTAGTTTTTGACCCACTAATAGTTTTCATACTGAAATTTTGATTAAAATGATAAAGAATTACGTTAAAAACATCTTCATACAAATTATTACAGTTGTAATGTGAAAATGGTAACATACAGAGACTTTTTTGAATTTCATTTTTGAATAATTCCAAGCGACTACTAGTAATGGGTCTATATGTTATTGTTTGTGGAGTATCATGGATATCGCTTAAGAAAACAGCCCTTTGACCGCTATGATCAGAATAAAAACAGTTAAATATTTGCTTATCTATACAGATAACACTATAAGATAACACAAAGGAGAAACAAAAAGAAATTACCTACTCGCACCAGTCTTGAACCCCAATCCTCTTGCACGTAGTTATTTCCACGAACATACCGTTACGCTATTGCAATGCAACATACTTACGTTGTGTGAAATTGTCTACTACAAGGATCACGGAAACACTGTTTGCATGTGTGAGTAATACTAGGAAAAAGCGTGACAGCAACACTCCGTCGAATTAAAAAGGTGGTTTTTGCACAATGAAGTATTCAATGTTTACTTTAATTGTTCAATATTTATTTAAAGAGTGCGCGAAACATACTTTTAAGTATACAAATACCATGACCATTTCACAAAAAAATAAAACCTGAAATTTTGCAAAAGTGGTGCCATCTAGCGAGAGTTAAGTTTTGAGTAACCTAGGCGAACCACCTTAAGTTTAGTTATTTAGTTAGAAAAGTTATTTTAGAAAACCTTTGAAATTGGAATTTGTGGCATGAGAATCGGACAATTGAATGCGTTTGGATAAAAAATGACGCAACAGGCCGTGTAGCCAAGATGCCAATCGCTTACGCTCCGTAGCGATCGAAACGCAACTGTCACTGTCACACTAATACGGAAGAGTGATAAAGAGACATTATGCTTTTCGTTGTCGAAGCGATAGCGATTGTAACCTTGGCTAGGCCGGCAGTTCTTGTTTGTGTTTTGTTTCAAATTTTCAATTGATTGTTTATTTTGCCATTTTAAGTATTTTTCATATAAAAAAGAATTCTAATAAATAATGTACGCTTACCTATTGATTATACCAAAGAGTTATTATTAGTAGAAGAGCTGTATAGTCTAAAACAAAATCCTTGCTTTTAAATTAAGAGCTAAAAGCATTATCCTGCAAATAATGTTTAAAACAAATATGACATCATTATTTGGTTAGCATTTGACGTAGGTACTTAATAGGTAGTTTTACGATGGTTCTTTTCATTGAAACGTTAATTATTAAAATATGTATATGTTTTTACTAGTAATTTATTTAAATAATAGGTTTAAGTGATGTTGATAAAATAATAGCTGTCCAAAAAAAGTGCGAGATTACGAAGAAATAAAGTTAAAATGGTTTGTTAACGTTGTCTTTTCTATTGAACTCCACTGAATATGGTAACTCTGATTGTCAAAAGTTGACGGTTGACAATCAGGGTTACTAATAATTACTCACTGGGGTCGGACAAAAAGTGCGGATGACGTAAAAATGACGTAATCTTGCACACAGGATGATGTTTGAGTTTGTATTTAAACTTCCGCGTGACATGTAGTAACAAAGTAGTATTAATGAAGTAACAAAATAATCGCAAATAAATCCATGGAATTAATAATACAGGTGGTAGGGTGATGTAGTGAATAAAATAAATTTCACGAATATGTAAATGTCTTTTAATATTGCTTACCTTCGTTGGTATATCTTAATTACAGCAAGAGCAGTATACGTGTTTGTCACGTACCTCCAAAAACGGAAAATTGCCACAATATTCGAGTAAAGATGACATTTTAGAGCGTTTTCTTATACATTAGTAAATATGTATAAATTTTAGCTAAATATAATCGTGAAGATACAATAGCTAAACAATAACGAAGTCAATTTATTGTTCATCTGATAGACAATGTGTCAGTCAAAAACGTACTTACTCATTTCAAGTGGCGATATCGTTTAATAAAGAGGTTGATAAATGATAAGTGATAATTGTTTATGAAAATCAAAAATACTATTTGAAATCATCCTATAAGTGGTTTGACGTCATCCGCACTTTTTGTACGACCCCTGTGAGTAATATTAAACCTTTGAAAGCGTACTTTATTTCCTCTAAGTACATTCTTACTTAAATATATTGTATAGGTACCTATAAGTAACATTAATTAAAGAATAAAAAAAGTTTTCATCTACAAGCAATAATTATTTAATAACATGATCTTTGGAGTCCGAATAAATGAATGAGAGAATTTCAAGGTTCCGATTTGTATTTACTTACAACGTGGTCGGTTGGTCGCTTTATCTCATTCCATTATCCTTAGTCTGCGGTGTGATTTTAAAATGATACTCTGAAAGCTAGTCTTCTACCGTGGAAAATGTTTTTCGAGGCATTATTTATTTTATCAACGCTGGAGCTACAAAACCCTTATCTTTAACTAATGAATGACTTTCAACGGCATTGAAATCCTTAATACAAAGGTTTTTTTGTCAACTTTTTGTAAGTCCCAATAAAACGAGTAGATAACTAGGTAAGCTGTTTATTGACAGATATCTATTTAGACTAAATAAGACGTTACCAGCTTAAGTAAGTTTCATCACTTAGATCAAAAGTCATATCGAAGTATATTTTCCTGACGTATAATATTTTAATATACAAAAAACAATTTGGTATATCAATACTCTGTTTTTGATATTAAAATTGAAGCTACTGAATTGGTGTAGCTTGGATGGAAGAATACAGCCTTTGAATGCGTTGACAATCGAAAATAGCGATTTTTGTAATACAAGTCATAATAATGTGATCGTGTGAATGGATCTGGATTGTCTTTGTCTGCTCGCATGAGTTAACATGCATGAGATGAGGGAAAATATATATTTATTGGATGGAAATAGGTCTGCTCATAGAAAATAGCATGTAAAGTTATATGCTGTTAGTAGTATCTTACTGTATTAATAGGGACGGTAAATTGTAATATGCACAATAAACATGTTACTCTATTTAACTTAAATATAAAGAGTTACTTTATATTGCTATAGACGCTAAATATGTTTACATCTCTTTGCATGACACTGACTTTTAACTGTGTTCTGCAATCTTGAGTCGTTTTTCTGGGTAACTTTATCGATTCTAAACTTGGTCTTACACCTATGTTCTATCGATCACGAAATATAGAGCAAAAGCTTAGAAACCAGGTTTAGAATCGATAAAGTTACCAGAAAAACGACTCAAGATTGCAGAACATAAGACTTAAGAATACACCTTAAAAAGGTCATTGGGCATTTTGTTCGGACATATGACCCACGGCGTACACAAACGAAATAGGGCTAGGTATGTAGGTAAATGTATCTGCTACACAGTGGTATGAGTCGCATTCTTGCAAGCCATGGGAGAATTGAGAAAAAAACAAAAATAATTACTTATCATTTTAGCATTTTTGCAATGAATTAAATCAGAACTATTGGAATTATTTCAAAAATACTTTGAATAGCTGCTGTTATATTGCATTGCTGATGTAATATTGTTTAATATCAGGAGGAACAAAAATAAAATCCAGTTCTAAAAAACAATATTTTTATTCTGCTTGATCAAAATCAATTGTCAAATTCGTCTAAAAAGGCAGCAGGCGCGAAATAAAGAGGGAGTCACCATTCACCACACCGCTGGAGGCTGGGATACTCTTCGAGCTCCGCTCCGAGGCGGAGGCGGGGTCTTCCCTCCTTCACACCGATTAAAGATATCAAGAAACCCCTGGAGAAGCTGGGCCACCCCAAACACGCCAAACGGATAGACGCAAGAGGGGGCCGTCCGGGCTGCACATGGGCATCTAATACGGGATGTCGGAGCTTCTCCACATGAGGGGTGTCAAGGTGGAAGCATGGCGCGGAAAGAAGGGGCCCGCGCAATGTCACCGCTGCCAGGGCTTCCGGCACTCATCACATGGATGTCACAGACAGCTCGCCTGCGTTCGCTCTGCGTCGAACCACACTGGGCCAGCCAGTGCACGCGACCTCTAGATCAGAAGGCCACCTGCAAAAAACTGCAGAGGAGACCACGCCGGCAACAGCCGCAATTGACAACATTTCATTTGCCATTGTGCTATAAAACATTTATCATGCTGCATGAACCACACTTTTGCACAATGCTGAAAGTAAAAACATTAATACCTAACACTATCTCGTACTGTTGAATAACTTTTTTCTGCCGGGTAATACATAAAAAAAAATACATATTTAGAAAAGTGAAATTAAATTCTCTATTTTAAAACTAGTTTGGTCTCTGTACGCGAAAATTCATAAAGTGGGTCAAAAACGCCCAATGACCTTTGTAACCCAAAAATTTTTGCACGTAGGTAAGCTACAAATACGAAAATTGCTTCTAAAAATGCGCAATTTTATTTTTGATCGTATTCATCGTCATCGATTAGTTTTTTGTCAATACTTACAGAAAAAAAAATATCGCGATACCTACACATAGATACATGGCATACCCATCCATCTCGCTCACGCTTAGTGGGAGTGACAGCAGAACCTGAACCCACGGGGCCTTAAGAACTACATATGTATATAACCATCAAAGATATAATCACTACGATTACCATGTATATAAATTGTTGTTATCAGGTTTTTTAAAGACTGGTGCTAAGGGGTCGGCGCAGGGTAACTTCGGACTGATGGATCTAGTAGCGGGCCTGCATTGGTTGCGCGAGAACCTACCCGCGTTCGGTGGAGACCCGGAGCGAGTGACCCTCATGGGCCACGGGACGGGTGCGGCGCTCGCCAACTTCCTCGCAGTCTCGCCTGTGGCTCGAGGTAAGGAAGGAACTTAATATTAGCATGGGAGCGATATACCCGCGCGCGAAGGTATATCGCTTCCTAGGTAGGTATAAGAAAAGTCTGTAGCGATTTTGATAGCCCATGCAGTGCAAGTGTTATTTTAAACGTCAAACTTTTATGAAATTGTGACGTACAAATAACATATGCACTGCGTGGGCTATTAAAATCGCTGCAGACTTTTCTTATACTATCTTTCGTTAGCATACGCATGAGGGAGCTATAGTGTCGGAACGGACGACGGGTGTGAAGTGGGTGAATACATTGAAGCGCTTAGAATAATACCTAGAGGTAAGGGTGAGAGTGAAACTCAGTCACTCAAAGACGCGATGCTCTTTGTATGAGAATTTAGGTGGATACATTCGGCGCGATTCAGGGAAATGAATTAGAGATTCACTAGATATTAAATAGTAAAGATATGTAACGTTCCACGGAAAAAGGTACGTTATGGCGGCTGGCGCTTACGCTATTATCAACGCAGCTCCAATATTCAGCCGGGGCAATGGTACCTTTTGCGGTGAAACGTCAAATATCTTTACTATTTGATATCTAATGAATCTCTAATTCATTTCCCGAATCGCGCCGATTGTCAACGTCATATTTCACAGTGTATATTGCCGTTATGACACAAGCTCTAATTAAAACAAAAGTAACTAATTTTTGCTTTGTGTTTCGACCATAATTGATTAAAAGATGTATTATAAAAATATAGCAAAAATAAAAATCAAAACCCAAATATGATGCTTTACAATCTGTAATACCTACTTTTTTACATGTAACAAACAAAATATTTAAAAATTTATCTACTTAGATGTTATATTTAATGAATACAGAATATAATATTTTTATAGGTATCTGATCTGTTACAATATTTGTTTAACTCTTATGGAGTAACGTTTCCCTCATCTGTATATAATACAATTAGCTGATGTTTACTCGTTCACCGAGGGTAAGCCCTGTGGAGATTTCATTATTTCGCGCAGCGCACCTACATCCCGTTTATATCCTCCGTAACTTAATGCGATTAAAGGGGCTAGCCGCTGAAGGCACGCACAAGAGCTTTCTCAAACGTAATTAAAAGTAAGGTCGGTCGACCAGAACTTAGCCCATCAACTTAAAAATACAAAAAAAACAAGCTTTGAAATAATAAAGGGGAAGGAAGCAAACAAATGTTTTTCCTTGAGGACAGATTTCATTATCTTGCCGATTCTTGTGTTCGAAATAACAAAATTAAATTAGGCTTTTTTTTTGTTTCAGAGCTACTGAAGCGTGTCATCTTGTTAAGCGGGTCGGGTCTCAGCTCATGGGCATTGCAAAGAGAGCCACTTACGATAAAAAGAAAGGTAACCCATTAGGATTGTGGATCTGCAAATGTCGCCCCTAGCTATAGAACACTACCTATTACATATTTGTCGCCGAGTATTATTCATGCCGGCTGATACGAGTACCTTCTTTTTTATTCTTAGGTGCTGATCCTAGCGATCGTTTTCGGAATAAAAGTACCTACCTATTAAATGAGATGGTTTTTAGGTAGCAGAGCAGACGGGTTGCCACGGCGACCTGCAGGAAGACGACCTGGCGCCGTGCCTTCGTAACAAGCCGCTGGCCGAGCTGCTAGCCGTCCGGCTCGACCCGCCGCGCTTCCTTCCCGGCTTCGCGCCCTTCGTCGACGGCACTGTTATAGTCAATCCGTCTTCCGTAAGTTTATTATTTACAAAAATCAGATCCAATAATATATTTGAGACGTTTACATTAATAATCGATTAATGTACGTTATGTACGTCACGATATCTACATACTGACGCTTAATGCCACCGCTATTCATTTCATCACAAAAAGTGAAAATATCGCGAACACGGGACCCCCTCAATTTATTTATTACACAGCAGCTTAGCTCTGGATTTGCTTTAAAATAACTACAGTCACCATCAGTCACCACCACCACCACGTCACCAATCAGTTACAGTCAGTAAACGATTTAAAGTAGGCAATTGAAATTCATTAGGTAATCAATAAAACGGATTCATATAAATATTCTGACATTATAATTTAGAGTGCATATTATAGGTATGTACCTACCTAAATTAAATTCGTTGTTGCACAAAATAGATCCAACACTTCAAAAAATAAAGTTTCCATTTGGACCAAATTTGTTTCATGATAACTTAGTTATTCTTTCATATATTCACAGATTAATATCCATCAACAATATCTTCTTGTAGGTATATTGAACATAGGGAAAGGATATATTAAATTTATTTCTAATATTTTCATGCAGTTTTATTTTGTGTACTTATTATCAATTGGTAATAGAATATAAAGTACTTATTTATCGGTATAAAAGAGCTTTCCAAAGTAATTTTACACTCAAATTATAGCTCTATTATGACACACCATCACTCATATAGTCTTCGCATTCGTCAAAGCTGCGTTCGTATGTTAAAAGTAAATATTTGGAACGGTTTCTGAACCCTGAACGATTTATAAAAGTCGAGGACTGGAAAGGCGTGAATGTGATAACGCTCCAGAAAATGCAAATCGCCTTAAAAGAAAACATGGACTGTTAAGTATATTATAGAACAACAACGATCTTTTAATATGTACGATAATCCATTAAATTACTTCTAAAGGTTTCGTCTCTCATATTTTCTACCATTTAAATCCTTCTACAATTAAATTGTAAATTTAAACCATTAAAATTTAACTGAATATTCATAACTTCAGAGCATAAACCTCCGGAGATTGAAGCTCATCGGGCCAAATGCACTGCAGCTCCAACTCAATCACAAAAGCATGTAACCCAAATTTAACCTTGTCGTGTCAGGGCTTTGTTTCGATTATAAGACCATTTTGCCTAGGGCGGTTATGTTACCCTAGCAAGTCTATATATATACATATACTCGGCACTTATCTAAGTCGGCGTTATATAGGCCAGTCTGTAGTTAGATGCGCCGCAGTTCAATTACATTAATTGATCGGACATCTCCGATGTGGCAACGTTGCTTCACTTGCCTGTAATGCAATGATACCTAGATTCGAGCAATCTGGCTGGCAGCATTTCGCACGCTTCTGTACACAAGATTTCACTAGTGTGTTGTTGACACCTGATTCGTTTTCTAATTATGTAAAAAAGTTAATCAAAACTTTATTAAGCTGTACCAAGAATCGTCGACAGATCTCCTGTAGGTATTGAAGAGATCAAAATAAATAAGCAATCATATTACGTCTAGTACTTACTTAAGTAGTTACAAATCTGTTTGAAATTTGTTCGGACGAAAAGCCCAAAGAGATTAAACTAATCGTGTCTCACAAAACAGTTGAGTTCTGAACTAATCTGGATTATTACAGCAGACTTCTACAACTTCAACTTCACTTTAAATATAAAACTAACTAAACTAGATTAAAATTTGATAACTCTAAAAATTGTTTAACTCAAGACTTTAATAGATATAGGTATAAAAATAACTGATTAGACTAAGATATTATTAACTGATACTAAAGTTGAACCTAGAAACAAAAATTAATAGTAATGTTATAACAGATTACATAGTTTTAAAAATGTTATAATTAAAATTATTTTACTTATCTTAAGTTGACTTGCATAACATACAATGTACATCTGGGCCCAGTTTTATAAAGTTACAAGTTACAAGTTTACAGGCGTTTACTGGCAACACTTGCTCCGTTTTTTACAATTTGCGTTTTATAAAAGTACTGTGTTACAATTTTACAGGTTACAGGTACAAGTGCCTGTAGCTCAACCATAGACGAAAATACGGGAGTTTTATAGTTTTAAACTCATAATCGAACAGGCGTTTTATAAAAAAATTGTAAATTACAAGTGTAGATTGGTACACTTGTAACAAAAACTTACATACGTCTTGAGTCCTGTAACAGCACAACAGCAGTTACTTGTAGACTCGTTTTCTGAGAGATTTTAAACTTTACTCTTTATTGTTAAGCACCAACGCCAACGATTGTGCCAGGGCATGCATACTTTTCCATGCACTGACCTTATCAGTTTTTGTTAATGTATCTGAAATATATAGTAAATAGGCTTGGAGGATATAACCAACGGAGACGCCATGTCTAAAATTTTCGATACAAAATAGTCTGCCGTTTTTTGCGGGGGAGGGGCACATCAAATGTATAGGTACGTCATGTCAGATAAACGTCAGTCCATACATATGGTTGACATGAGGTTGACCATTGGCCGCCTATTTTCGACAGAGGGGAACGCCTGTTAATGGCGGCTCCATTGTTAATTACTCCGAGTAAATAGGAAATAAAGTGACAATATGTTTGATATTGATTTTATTGACGATTCGTTTTATTTTATCTACTATACTAGGAAATGGAAAGAGATTATTGCCGATATTTGTCGTTGATTTATTAGCATTCGTCTCTTTATATAAGTATAGTGCATTCACATTATGGTAAAGTGTACTACTATTCATAATTTTCGATACACACCGTATTTATCTTTGAGCCGCTACCGAAACGATACATTTTGATGTAAGAATGTGAAAGAGTACCTACTTATTTACATGTTATTTACTTATTACGTAAATATTTCATTAAATCTAACTTAATCTGAATCTGAAAACGGCCCAAAAAGTATATCCTTGGCATGGAACGCCGCTCTCAACCACTCGATTTTTCCTTCATTTCTGGCCATTTTTCCAGTAATTAATATTTTACAGCAAACAAAAACACATAATTTAGTAGAGAACCGAGTATCTATGACACACGTTTTTTTTAAAATAGTGATGTCCTTCACACCTGTAGATTTCACATGTAATCGAGATTGACCGTGGTTCTTTACAACTGTAATTATTTATGTGTATTTATAAAACACCTGTAGCCGTTCACAGTGCATTACAGGTGCCTGTAGCCTGTACTCTTGTAACCTGTAACTTGTAACTTTATAAAACTGGGCCCTGGTCTCCCGCGATACAGGCCTAGCCTAGTGCGGGGACTCCTGGAATCTCTGAATGTCAAGTTGGTTATGCACAACTCTTATCAGTAACTCGTGTTGTTATGTTACCACTGTATTCTTTCTGTGCAATAAAAATATTTTTTACTTTTTTTTTACTTTTACTTTTCGTGGAGTTTCGTGCGCAGAACCTTAACATATGCTGCGACTAAACTTTATTCGCCATTTTAATATTTTATAGCTTCTTAAACCTTGTAGTAGATTTCTGAACTAACCATGTTTTAAAGATTATTTATCTTAGAAGTATTTAATTTTTAAATACCTACATACCTACAGTAAAAAAAGATTCTGTATATTACTAGATAATTCAGTAATAAAGATACAAATAAAAAGCGAGTCAGTAAATATAATAATTTGTTTCCCAATCCCAGGCCCCTCCGCCCACCGACAGCACACGGCTCGGCGCCGGCGCTGCCGCGGTGGCGTCCGCGGCTGGCCACGAGCTCGCCGACTTTTCACATAGGGAACTATTGTTCGGCCTCACCACTACTGGTAATTTTTAAATAATTCTTTATTTATAATATGTTAGGTAATGTTTGGATGCACATCAATTTATCTTCACATCAAATATAAATACGTACATAATATACATTTCCATAAAGCGCAAGGAAAATTCAAACATTATAGGTACATCAGATCATTCTGAGCTCTTACGACAATCAAACGTTTTTTCCATTAAAGGCATTGTTAAAGTATTCTAGCAATTATTTTATCTTTCTCTTAGGTCGGTAGAGCTATTAAAAGTCTGTTCTACTTTACTAATAGATTCCTTGGGTCTGGATCATAAATATGCAAAATGACATGCCATTCCTTGCAGAATCTTACCTGGAATTCAACGCTCAAGACTTGGAGTTCGGTTTCAACGAAAGCCGCCGGGACCGCATTCTGCGCACATTCGTTAGGAACGCCTACTACTACCACCTTAACGAAATATATTCCACCCTGAAGAACGAGTACACGGATTGGGATAAACCTTTGCAAAACCCCCTCAGCGTCCGCGACGCTACGCTTGAGGTACGTGCTCAACTTTTTTCTTACGCCTTCCAAAGATAAACTTTCAACTACTTCTAATAGAAAAGACGCGTGATGACACTGCTAAACTATGTACGCTTCTATTTGGGGATACGCTTCCGGGTTGCTCCAGAATATTAGGGAGTATTGCTATTAATTATTGATACTATATTTTCTGCAAGATAACGATGTTGCGTATATTTATGGATCCTATGTGAGCACGATATCGATAGTGGGCTCCAAGTTGATAACTGACAGGCTGAGTCGTCTATTCTCGAGCCCCCCGAGCCGGCGGTATCGCAGACGATCTCAATTAAGCTTCAAGTGGTTTTCGCAACTCACCGAGCGTTCCCGCGTCCTACAAAGGAAGTTAATGACGCTCGCGCACACTGAATACAAGATGGGCGCGGTGAAAGGCTTTATTAGAAAAGACTTGCATCTTCGGGTAAGAAATTAGCGTCGGCTCTGTTGCAACAATTAGGCCGCTTGGTCGTAGGTACTTAGAATTACGCAAACATTTTATCATGACTTTAATTTAACTTTGCTAGTTACGTTTCAGTTAGTAGTCTGTGGTACACGTTGTATAATTCCATTTTGCGCTTCCATTAGGTGCTTAGCGACGGGCGAACGGCGGCCCCACTTATCAGGTTAGGGTACCTGCACGCTCTCCGCGGTGGAACCACTTATTTTTCGCACTTTCACCACCTCTCGCCCGACAAGGATTATCCGCAGGTACGCTTTACTCTTGGAATTAGTTGACTTTTTATTAACTGACAACAAATACCTACAGAAATTTATATATTTCTTATTTTAAAAGCTTTATTTTTTATATTCAAGTATCAGATGTGCGTAACTATAAGTAGAATAGATAATAAACCAACAAAATCAAATGTGTAAATTGTAATGTGTTATTTCGTAGCGCCCTGGTTCTGTGCACGGCGAGGAACTGCCTTACTACTTGGGTGTTCCACTGTCCTTGGCTCATCACGCACAGAACTACACACAACAGGAACAGCGAGTTTCACGTTTATGCATGCACTACATCACAAACTTCGTTAAATACGGGTAAGTCCTCAATAGCATGCATACGCATCCATCTAAACGCGTAAGCCTCCCTGCGTATATACTGAATTTATCTTGATTGTTTTAAAGCACAGGAGGTGGATGGCATCTCGAAGTATTAATAAAAATGTTTTTGAAAAATATAACGCAACCTATAAAAATTTAATGTTATTGTAATACAATAACATTAAATTGTATATGTATACATTGATATCATGTTAGTGTCGATTTAGCCAACCAAGTTCATAACATATTATTAATAACTATTACATAATAAGGAGTAATAAACGTGCATTAAGCACATATTTTACTAACCCGCTGTGAAGATTTAAAGAAATCATCAAGTTTCCTATCACGTATGAAATAGAATTAGACGTACCAGCCCCTTTGCAGTTGACTTCAAGTTACGCTGCGGTAATCCGAGAGAGCACCACCGCGTAAACTGAGAGTTCGCGCGGTTTATGTTTATACACTAACAAACAATTATTTTAATTACGTGCTGTTGTTCTATGTTCCCTTAGTACGCAAAATTTGATGTAATTATGTTATAGGTAGATATTAATTCTTGGCAAATGTCTAAAATATTCGTTAAGGATTTTTTCCAATCCGATAAAACAGTTTTAAGAATTATGTAGTAAGTAGTAAGAAAGATGCATCTGACCTAGTTATAAACAGTTTTTAGTTTTTTGTTCAAATATTACAATACAATACTCTTTATTGCACACCTCACGTAGCTTACAATAAAAGTAGAGTAACATAAATAGAGACAATTGCGGTCTTATCGCGTTAGAGCGATCTCTTCCAGACAACCTTTGGCATATTTTTAAGCATCCGATATGATGTGACAGATGCTTACTATAAAGGTGCCTTATTTCAAATGTCATTAATGTGCGTAAAAACATGTGTAAAACTAAAAAATAAACAAAACCATAGTTTTTCCACACCTGATTCATTAATTCATTTTCATTTTGACAGTTCTAAATTTTATGAAACCCAAATAGCTTCGAGCAACACCGGCTTCCGACATGTCGGAAGGGAGGGGCCCAAGCGATATCTCGCCGTACAAATCTTTCTGCCATTTTTCGCGGGGGGAAAGGTGCACACAGTCGCATTTCGCACACACTTACATACAAAATCCAATCTGTAATGACGACACAAATACATAGAAAATGACACACGTCAAAGACAAATCTTGCAAACCTCGATCTCTTTTTGTGTACGGACGAGTGACTAGTGTGACACGCACACTAACACATTTTCGTTGAAGTATGTCATTGTATTCTGAGAGATGAGAAGTCGGATTTGTCGCTCGACCGATCCGCAATTTGTACTGAGCGAGCAAAATCGATAAATCCAACAATTACTTGAGACTAAAATATAATAATTGTATTTAAATGTAATTTAACGTATGATATGTAAAAAAAAAAATATTACATGTGAAATGTAACTCTTTCTTTTCGTAAATTCGATGTCCCCGACCTCTTTTTATAACAAAAAACCGAGCAAACAGGCATTTTTGTGCAGCAGTGTTCACGCGCGCGTCTGGACTCGGTCTAGTGAAAAATCCAAGTGCAACTAGTTTTATTACCCGCGCTAGATTAAATTGACGCGCTAATCTTGTACCTCGGCAGAGGGGAAATAGTGCGAATGCCGCCTCCCTTCCGTGTTGCTCGAAGCCAAATAGCATGAAATGACACCGTATATGACTTTAATTAAGAAGATGCGTATAATAATCGCACTCAAAATTATGGAAGCATCATTAAAGGGAGTGTTGTTTATGTTGTTTGAGCTTAGAAAGTTTTAAGTACACTTATTTCGTTTTATATGTCATTAAAGGGAGAACAATAAATTATTTGTCGAATAAAATGAAAATAATACATTATGTTTACATTGATGTGTTAAAATGAAATTCATTTTATAATTTAAATAAACATTTTTCGGTAGTAATCCGAACGACCCGACTGCGACGCCGCCACCAAGCCCACTGTTGGGCGAGGCACCAAGACTTGGCCCCAACCAGACGCCTTACTGGGACACTTATGACTCCATCAACCAGCTCTACCTGGAGATCAGTGCGTAACTGTCTTGTATTATAAATACATATATTATATTCGATTCTACCTATTATAATATCAAAAGAACAACTTTACGCTTTTAACAAACTTTTGGGCCCCAAACAGTATAATTGCTACCACGCGTCCGTTGTGCTCATTTATTTCAATTAGCTTTCGTTTTGCGGTACAGGTAGTAAGCCTGAAATGCGCAGCCATTACCGGGGCCACAAGATGTCGCTCTGGCTGTCCCTCATCCCGCAACTGCACCGCCCCGGGCCCGACATGCCGGATGCCGCCATGCGGCACCATCATTTTCAAGAAGATCCTAATTATTACGAAGGTAAGTCCACTTGATAAGTAATTTACTGTGCCTTTTTACATAAGAACGAAATATGTAAACATCATCATATTAATTTTTTTTGTAGGCGCTGTAAGAGTGCAGTCTCTGTCTCGAACACATGTGCCGCATGTCGTGAATCTCGATGGAGCTGGACGTGGCGACGGCGGCCGCAGCACAGCATCGCCGCGCACGGTGCCTCCACGGCCCTCCGTCCTCCCACCTGCACCCTCCACGGAGTGCCCCCCTAATGTCACGACGACACCCGTCCAAACTGACGACGCTCTGTTGCGGCGACTCGCTTCTTCTCATTATCAGTCTTATACTGCCGCTCTGACTGTCACAATTGCAGTCGGGTGTTTCCTTTTACTTCTTAACGTCCTTATATTCGCTGGCATTTATCACCAGAGAGGTACGCGTCCCCGGCGATCGAAAGATGATTTGGCTGAAGCGGGAAGCTCATCATCTTCCGACAATTATGATGGAAAACTCGACTATGAAGTGCGAGCGTTTGATGGGAAGGGTTTCGGTTTCGAGTGTAAATCTGCTCACGTGCCACGGGCTACTGGGTCTAAGTTTGACCTGCGGACGTTATCAGATTGCGGTGAGCCTACGTTTGGTGAATACAGTTGCTACGACGAGAAACATAGGGCGGCGCGTCGGTCGTTACCGGATGTGAGTGTGGGGAGCGCGATTGAAGCCGGTAGTGTAGTGTGTATCGGTGTAGACATCACACAGAAACCTGATATTCAAAAAGTGGATGGAAGACAAGATCTTATAGGTAGAACTAGTACTTTTGAACCTAGGGTAGTTGATAGTTCTACACAAGTGAAGTTCGGTCCAGTACCCGACCCGTCGGAAGGGGCATGCGAGTCCAACCCCGAGTCGGACTCAGGCGGTGCGAGCGGCTCGGGCATCCTGCGCGTGCCGCCAGCCGCCACGACTCCCGCGCCGCCCGGCATCATGAAGAAGAGAGTACAGATTCAAGAGATATCAGTATGAGGGTTTCTTGATGCCGCTGAGATTGTTGTTAATAAAAGGACTAAATTATAACGAGCTCACGACCACTTCACGTGTATATTAGAGTACTGAAATGTGACAAAGTAAATAAATATTGTATATATTGATACAGTATATTAGATAAATAATAAATGTGCGTACAGCGAAATGGAGTTAGAGGAATATATGTATTTTTCTCTGCCTTATGTGAATCTTCGGCTGTAAATATGTAAGTAATATTTCTTCTCTCTTCCGCTCTACTTGCTATCGTATAGAAGGTGTGGGAATAGGTTAACAGTCTGTGTAGTTAGTCACAGTACTTAGTTACAAAAATTCAAGCTAAAAATGTATAATTTGACTGTTACTACACTATGACTGTTACATTATTTCTACCCTTTATATATAGAATGAAGGAATTGTAGGTTCTTGTGAACGTATTTGTATGTAAAGTTATAAAATTTACATGTGAATATAACAATAACTTAGTAATGAAGTGATCTAAACTACTTACAATTGTATATATGGATACAAGAAGTATTTCGGGTAGTAAGAATAGTATAACTTTGAATGTTGTAATTTTTTTGTAAAGTTACTTTAAGTGACTATTACTTTGAGTAGTTTTTGATATGTAAGTAACAATTGTAAATCAAAATGACAAACGGGTAAGTACTCAAAAGCGCTAATCAAGTTAACTAAATCATTTGTTGACGCGAGGTCTGTTCATCTTATTTAAACCAAACAATTACTTCAAGGTAAACAGGGTAAAAGACCATTCTTTTAGGGTAAAACACCCCACTCTGTTAATATTTAAATATACAAGACGATAATGCCTAACGAGAGTAGTTGTATCATAATAATTCCAAATGTAATTGATTGACATAGGTACATCATTGATCCATAGCAAGATTGGTAACCTGTTGAATGCCGGAGTCCTGATGGATTAATTAAGTTCCATAATTATATGTATGTGATTCGCTGGTCTCACTCTAGATACCTAGTATTATTAATACACTAAACTATCAACTATCATAGGCTCGGAGTAATTAACAATGGAGCCGCCATTAACAGGCGTTCCCCTCTGTCGAAAATAGGCGGCCAATGGTCAACCACATGTCAACCATATGTATGGACTGACGTTTATCTGACATGACGTACCTATACATTTGATGTGCCCCTCCCCCGCAAAAAACGGCAGACTATTTTGTACCGAAAATTTTAGACATGGCGTCTCCATTGTTAATTACTCCGAGATCATAGGCCCCTATTTACCGCAGGTGTCATGTATTTGTTTTTTTACGACCTTGTTTAATTATTATACTCTAAAATTAAATAATAATTAGACTTCTCTTTTGAATGAAATTATTTCTGATACACAATAATAATCCGTATAATCATATGAAACATTGATTCTCAAAGTTGCATGAATCTATTACCTAGAGGATCTACCCACCTACCGCGATCTTCCTAGGAGTCTAGTTATAGGTACCTATCGTCCAATGTTGTCCAATTAATATAAATATTTTGATTCCACTAATATAAATCAATGTCAAAAACTATTGAATCGGACAAAGGGACAAAAATATGAAAACACTAAATATTTCAAAGGGCGTGTAGAAAATGTTGCCCCTTTGACAACGTTTATATTTGTATATTAACTTGAAATTTAATATAACGTGTAGTGCATAATAAGCACTAAAACTATATAAAAGTGCGAAATCATAAGTGAATTGGTTCGTTTATCATTTTTGCCTTTTCTATTGAATTTCAATATAATTATATTTCTTTGCAATCAAAGTCAAGCCAATTTGAAAAAATACTTATACTTTTTACCGTACAATTTGCCGTTTATATTGCAGTAGATTAGTAGCTAATGTGGCTTACCTTATACCTACATATGTATGAACTATCTCGAGCAACAACAATGAAGAACTTTGTGCGTGAGTACTTGTCCGTATTTTATCTTCACAGGAATTGATGATAATGTAATGGAGAGTGAATAAATCATTAAAAACATGTCAGTATCCACATTGTGACAAAATGTGAACTAGTTAAGATATTATTTAAATCGTGTTCAGAAGTGATACTGTATGAATAATTAACTTAACTACTCGCTACAAGTTGTTCAACTCAGTTAATTTTCGAGAATTGACGTGTGTATTTTTTCATCGCAACTAATGTCGAGTAGGTAGAAAGAATAAAACTAAACTATTCATAGGTACTACTCAGCTCGGCTGTTCGTTGCTGTCACACTCATATTCGCACCTGACAAAATGTTTCGTACTTGTGTTTCATAGAAACGTGACTGAAGATTGCCGAGAAATGTTAATATTCTGGTTTCACTGTACTGCAACTCTCAGGATACAGCGAGAGATTTATAAGTTGTTAATAAAAGTCAGAAGAGTTTCGCGAGTCCATGACAAACACGTGTATCGTTTTCTATATATAAAATTAAGTACGATCTCCTGGAAAAGACTTATTCGCAGTAACAATACTTCACGTGGCGGTTATTTTTAGTAAATTACCTGCCACTTTAAATATATTTCACTTGAACCTTTTCGAACTCTTGACACGTGTGATATCTACTTATATTCTTGAAGCAGCGTGCTCCTACTGAATTTGTTTTTCTTTGAATTAATTTACCAATTTATTTATCGAAAGGTAAATAAATGTAATCTTGTAGAAAAGCTTTTGGTACCTATAGACATTGCAGAATGAAAACTGATTTTACTGACTGGCAACCATATAAAAAATGTTATAAAAAAACGTTCTACCACAATATAAAGCGAACATCATCTAAACGTAATCTTAAATTCTAATATGGTTTATCTTTCAGGCGTGACGACCGCATCATATACCTGATTGAATTGTTTAATAAATTTATGAGATGCTTACCTGCAAATAATTTGAAAAATTTAGATGTTCCGATCGATATCAACTTATTTTGAAGTGAAATGTACGTATTTACATTTTTTTATATTTTGGTTTTATATATAGGGAGGTACAATCTTTTGAATTAAATCAATACATTACAAAAAATACTGCCATTATTTCTTGCCTTGGTACACGTACCTACTATTAGCCATGGGTAACTACAACATACATCAAACAATAAACTCTCAAAATCATAGGAATTGATTGTTCGGTAATGTTCGTACCTACCTTGCTTACACACGTAAGCCTAGAGTTGTTATGGAGAGAAGGATCATGTTATTCATGTTACATTCAATAATTATTGTTATTTATACTTAGTGATTTGTTATTGTTATGTTTATGTTATTTATGAAATAGTTCTTCATCAGCCAATGCCAAGCGTTTCGTGGCGTTGGCATTGGTGATTAAATATTAATTATTATTTACTTACGTGTCGAATTGTCTTAAAATGAGTATTGTTGATTTATGATTTCATCGTATGGTTTACTAAAATATGATGTAATTTTTACTCATATAAAATGTTCTATCAGTTTTAATTTAAAAAGTTAATTTTGCTCATGCTAACATAGGTACTGATCGAAAAACCTCCAGTGGATTGTAAAAAGTTAAAACTTATTTAGCAAAATATGTTGTTCAGATATTTAGTCACAAATGTTGACGTTCAATATTTAATATATCTGTTATATTGTTATTATTTTCAGTACTACGTAAGTAGGTACAGTCCTTGTTATTGTACCAATTAACGTATACATTTTGTTACAATTTGGCATTTTTAAACGAAATGCATAAAGTAAAATATGGTGTCGAATAATAAAGAATTGAAGTATAATTCCAATTTTATTTAAAATTAACCCATGTAGCCTAATGGAATCTTCTGGTGGCTAATATTTTCACTCCGTGGCTCTGTGGTTCAGTATTACTATCCAGCGTTTGACTGTTGTTTTGCCTGTGACGCAAAAGCGTCGCTAGCTGATGGGCAGGGGGAGGGGGCGCAGTTCATACATATGGTCGATGGTCAAGGGGAGGGGCGTATCTAGCACAACACGAAAATTTGCACTGCTTAAGTTGCACTCCTGTAGTAAAGTAGTAAATCAAATAAAAGTGTGTAATCAATCTCGTACAGAACTCATATTATTTTAGTAAATTTTCACTATAGGGTTGAAAATTTGAACGTATTGAGAGTAACGGAACTTAAGATTTTGTAATACTGTCCTTATTATTACTGAATGCAGGTGTTTGGCAGCTGTTCAACTGCGGAGATAAGAAGAAAAGGCTAGCGAAATATTTCAGTCGGAGAAAAGGAATGTCAAAGTAGGAGAAAAATCCCGAAGATCGGTTTTTACCGATTTAATAATAAAACCCCTGTCATTAAATCACTAACTACATAGTAGTACATAGTACATTATTGTGGAGGCCCGAAAGTAGCTACTTGCAGGCTTAGGATTCGTTTTAAATGGACGACCTCAGTAATTGAATCCGAAGCCAGCAAGTAGCCTTCCTATTGAGTCACATATAGAGGTTTTCTCAAAAAATGGTGCAAGAAATATAAATATGATAGAAATATTTTACAGAAGCAACGTTCTCACGTAGGATTCTCACCTATACAGGGTGATCAATCCAAATGGGTCAGTATGGAGAAGTCAGAAACTATGAGAGATAGCGAAATCTGTTCTTAGGAACCATGGCTTCGATTTTAGATTTAATAATAATAGCATTAATTTTTTTAAATCTCGGACTCAAACCTGGTCGAAGTTTCTGTAAACAATGTTACGTATAAATTGCAACCTTTAAGTTAATAAAGTGTTCTATTTTCAAATTTTAAATTAATTGGCTCGCCCGCTGAAAGAATGCGTTCTAATTTTAAATAAACGCAATTTGTAATGCATAATAATGAAGCAGACAAGATTGACTGGTCTATTCAGATAAATGATTCATAATGATGACCGATTCATATTAATGACAACTTTATGTAAATTCTTTAAATTGTGGGCATTTCAGTCTAATATTTACACAAGATTTCATAGGAAAATTTGGTCCTTATACTTTCAGGATCAATTATACAAACAAATACTACCTATACGCGATTATATAAAGAATATTGACAAGGTTCGACTCCCGATTATGTATGAGAGTTTAAAAAAAGTTTGAATGTCATTATTATTAAATCTAAAATCGACGCCATGGTTCCTAACAACAGATTTCGCTATCTCTCATAGTTTCTGACTTCTCCATACTGACATCTCCATTTGGATTGATCACCCTGTATATTTTCACAGAAAAAGTACTTAGAAACGAAAAATTTGCCGCCTTTATATTTTTAAATTTTAAAATAAAGGGTATTTTTCTGCCGAAAATAAGCCAACCTATTTGAGACAGCCAAATACTTGTAGTCGCGGTACCAACATTATAATAATTAGTACTAATAATCTGTTTGGCTGTTTAATGAGCCTACAGGCATTCATTTGATATGGCCATTTTAACTTTTAAAAAGTTTGGAACTCGACAAATAATGGAATTTGTATGTAATATTGCAGTCCCAAAATTGAGACTGCAATGTTTTTAACTTTTTAATTTTTTGCTGACCTTATGGTCAGTAAAAACTCCGCACTTCGCGACCTATTGTTTTTTTAAACGACAATGTCGACTTTGCCGTCCATTTTTGAGACAATATATTATACTTTTTTGTCTGCATGATTAATAATGTATTCCTGCGCTAAATTGTAGTCGTTTAAATTTAAAGGTTATTGTGATTTAAACTCCCTCCTTAATTGTTCAATTTGGAGTCCTAAAATGTATGTGTACACAAAATGTCATAGTACCCACTCGATCAATTATTAACTTCAGGAAGTTCGGACGAGCCCATTTGTTACCGAGTGAAACTTTTTAATTATTCCATTTGAATCTACAGCTTAGATAATTTTATCGTGACTTGAATTATTGAATGAAATTGCCAGATTTTTAACGTGTCGATGTATCATTTTTTACCTTTCTTATACTTTTCTCTACATAACAGTCTGCCGATTATTGCGGGGGAGGGGACGTAAAAATGTATTGCTATTTCTACATGATTTCTTAGGCTTGATGAGGCGACTCCAGTTATTAAATGCTCTAAGACCTATACCTATACGATATATTTCGAGATTTGAAGAGGTGAATGAAATCAATTAAATCATAAACAGTATGGACAAGTAAACTAATGTTTTAAATATCAGACTACTAACTCCGTTAAATACCCAAGTTCTCTTAATATTTATAGGGTAGTTTTTATAAATTCATTAAATAATACATATTCATATAGTAAAAGTTAGTCTCTTTTTATTTTTTTAGCCTAACAACAATTTAATGTTATTTAGGTATTATTTAACAAAGTACGTCATCCAGATAACCTGCGTCTCGTCGCTGGCACTCCTGTAGGGATATGATGGTCGTTCTATGTCTACGTCACAGCGTGATAAAACGGTGTCCGTCACTTTCTATCCCGCGGTGTTAAAAGGTGTCAGTTATTTTATCACGTGGATAAAGCCATCCATAATACGCCGGCTGCAATCGACTGTGTGAACTTTGGAAAACTCACTGACTCTTGTGTCGGGGGATCGCGGGTACCTCACCGTGAATGTTTTGTTTTAATTGGGGTATTTTCATCAGTTTATTAAGGTACGGTACACTCGACTCTTTAGATATCCCCACGGACAAGAATCGAAAGGTTTGAGCTTTTTGGAGGGTAGAACGATGTTACCTTTGCAAGGAACCAATTTGTTGGGAATCATTTTTATGATTGCCAGTAAACTAATTTTCGAGATATGGCATGGTGCCCTATCTTGTTGCATCTATGGCCTGCTGTTATATCCTTCAAATTCATGTAACTGTGGTACCAAAACTCTCACATCAACATCATCTTCACGTATTCCACTGAATTTACAGTACCGTTATTTTCTTGATTATTTTCAACTTAGGCCCAGACCGTACACCTCGTGATTTTTTCCGTGGGGATGTCTGAAGAGTCAAGTGTACCGTGGTAAACTGATGACAAGACCCCAATGAAAACAAAACATTGACGATGAGATAGCCATGATCCCCCGCAGCATGTGCCAGCAAGTTTTTCAAAGTTTATATAGTCGATTTCAGGAGTGCCTACGACGAGACGGATACGATTTAATTCGATCCATCTACATTAAATATGTATCTGCAAAAAAATGGCATTTAATTGTTACCAGAAAGGACAGTAGGTAATACAGTATGTGTCTGACCACCGGGCTTTTATTCCAAGGCTTGATTTTTTTGCTTTTCCATAGAAAACGTCGACATCTGATCAGCCAAAATGTATGAAAAAGCAAAAAAAAAAAAATTCGGGATTTCGGGGTTGGTGCCATAATTAAAGGAGCTCAGTTTAGCGAGTAGAATCGAGCCCTGGATTTAAAGCTCGATGGTCAGTAACACCCTGTATAGTTTTATTTCTGTCAATGATTCAGAAGTGCAAAAAATTTTGGCTCAAAACTAATTAATAATCACTTCGGTGTAGGCTGAAACTTTTAAAATGAATACTTATTAATCATGTGGAGTTGGACATAGTCATGTAAATAAATACCTGTACGTACGTACAGCCATATCTAGTATACTTACCAGCACTACGTTTGACAAAAAATAACAAATAAGTATTATTTAAAATAGCGCCTGGAGGCGCGGTTTTTGAATTTCTATCTTTCGATTTCGTGTTCTTTCTTTAACATCTCCACTTACTAAGTATTTAAATTCTACTAATAGTATTGAAAACAAGTAGTCAGTACCACTACATTCCCAATTTCTATCGCTTGTATTTCGAAAATAACATTTTGCCGCTTTACACCGATTTTCGAAACGGATCGCCCCCTGGTCCGCCGATTTAGTCGAAATGAATCACCCGTTAGAAGTTAATTAAAACGTCCGCAGGTGGCATTGTGTGAGGATTCATTTAGATCGTTCGGTTACGTTGCGACAAAGCTCCGACGTGTTGAAAATTGCAGTGACCAAATGTGACGCGGTCAGAAAACAGACCAATAGCATTAATCGAATGTGATCAGCCGATAATAGTTGATCGCAAAGTGCAAAGGTATACCTAGTAACTCCAGGCCTTCAGTTATTTATTTCTTTTACCAGTGCAAATTAAATTCGAGACTGGTAGAAATCGAAATCAACTAGAATGTGAACAGATTGTCTGTCTTAGCAAATTGGACTATAGACATATCACCTGCTATTTAGAGTATTAGTGGTAATCAGATCATCTTGCGATAGAAACCACCGGGTGCTGGTGTGCTGAGGCCAAGGACTTTTTCAGAAAAGTGGGGAGACGCATGAGGGAGAGAGGTTTGGATCCTTACACTAGGTCCTTCTTCCTGATGCAAAGGTTAATAGCGGTTCGACGTGGCAATGCGGCGACCGTAGGTAAGCTTAGTAAAGATGAATAAATAATAAATACCTGTAGGAAAGTACGTAAAACCCAAAACTCAGACATCATTTCCATCACCTTCACATGTTTGGCTCATCGTTGCGTAAAATTTATTAAGTTAATTTCTGTCGTGCCGAGAATAACTTAACGGGCAATGAATAAATAAGTGTCCCTTATAAAAAGTTTGCGTAGTCTCAAAGGTGCTCGCTTGTTCCCGGATTAGATGCGCATGTAAGCTTGTTATGCTCGCAATATTGGAAAAGTTTAGCGGAGGACAGAGGATTACAAAACTTCCAGACGGCATTGAGACGATACGGCGCAACATCAACTACAGAATACTCCATCTCTGCACTCCCCACACTTTTTGTTTTCTTGTACTCTATTACTTTTCCCTCTTTTAGTCGTTAAAGAGATTTAGATCAAACACATCTTCAGGAATAGACTACGTAGGTAGTAAAATATTTTACTACTACTACGTAGTTTAAGTTTAGATTTTTATTATCAATATTTATTCCTATAAAAATCTTTTAAGAAACGTTGAACATCCCAGAGCGCCGGATAACTTTAGTTGGTGCCTATCTAGTTATTCCAACTTTTAAATTCTTCTTCATTAACCGGCTCCACAATGTTGGCTAAAGTTGCTGAGTGCACCAGTTGGGGGTGCTCAGGAATTGCACAACTTAATTCCATCACCGCACGTCCAGGCGAGGGGGCGAATTGCTTTAAGTTAAATATATTAAACGGGACACACAAGTGTTTTAAGTCAAAAAGTTTTTGACTAGAAGCGTTTATCAAAACCACTTCCAACCAGAAATTTCAGAAAAAATACTGAAAATCCAATTATATTCAGGCAAACTACTTTTGACTAACGTGTTCAAAAATTCAGGCATAAGTACTCATTAGTGACTTATGTCTGATTTTTTTAGTTAGGAACATCTGCTTAAGGTAGGTATAGATTTTTTTTATTAGTGCATATTTTAATGTCTGACTGGAGTTATTAACCTGCGTTCCACAATAAATACGAGGTATGTTAATTCAATAAAAAAAGTTACGGCTATATTTATAATTGCATTCGTTCGGATGTGTGAGCGAGTCCAGCTTGTAGCGAACGGAGCGAACGATTGAAGCGGACCGCGAAACCTTCAAATTGAATTTTAAGCATCCAATTTGTTTGCGCGGTGGCAGCGCCTGTACCGTTTATACCAGTGGCTGTACTGAGTATCATCACCCGCCGCCCGCCCGCTAGTTCCCACACTCGAAAAGCGATTTTTGTCAGCCGCGTCGCGAGCTCTGCAGGGATTTCAATGAATTATTTATTATACGTGCAGATGCAACCAAGTAAACACAAAATTGTTTACAAATCCAAAGCTTTATTGGTTTCGTATCAAATACTTATACGTTGACTTTATTTATAATTTATCTGTTTATGTTTATTATATTTAAGTATGTAGCTATGTAGACACGTAATCGTAGATCTAACTACAAATTACTCAATACTTATATTAGGGCAAAGTAATATCTATAAATAAACTTTTCCAATAATATCGGCACTACTTAGAAAAATCTGGTATTTCACACTGCTACTCAAAGTTGAAGTGTAGTAACTCTGTATGCATTATGCCATACATAAATTAGATACCACATTTTTCTTTTGATTGATTAAAATAAGATACGAGTTTTCTTCAAAGTATATTATTGAATATGATCATGTTAAGTATAAAACTGTGACGGGTAGTCAAATTTCTACCTTATTTGGTTTGGATTTTGTCTGTTGCCCAAAATACATACTGATACTTATTATTATTAAAACATTACCTTCACAAAAATATCATAAAGCAATATAAGGAATACTTGGTGTTAAATCGAGTGCAACATTATTTACGTCACCAAAGAACTAAGTAAAATCAAATAGGTTGCCGACGATTAGGCAAATTACGTCATTATAAAGAAAAGCCAGTAAAAGGCGGAAAAGGAAATCTTAAGGAAAAGACCAAATACATTTCCGAAAGTGTCGCTTTACTAGAACGAAATATAAGCTAATATATCTCAGTATTCTCCGAAAACGACTTGCTGCCCGATTCGAACTTTAAGTAACGTCAATTAATAGATCTAGAAGCGATATGGATTATATATGTCAGTGTCAAATGTGACGTTTCTTCAAACATAAACGTTACTTTCGACACTAACACATCTAATCCATATCTTTTCTAGATCTATTAATTGACGTATCTTAAAATTCGAATCGGGCCGTTGTTCCAAGTCTAAATGACTCCTCCCTGAATGTCCACTTTATCCTCAGTTCATTATTTTTTATCCCTTCCAAATGTTCCGTTTTAACAATGTTGACCTACAGGCCAATTCGGAAAATTATATCATTAAGCTATCGTGCATTTTGATCGTACTTGTCCGTACATGTATTGGCGCGATTGAGACGCACGATAACTAAATGACATCATTCAGATATAATTCTGATAGAGTCCATCTATGTACCGATTTGAATAGAATTAATGTATCATTATAAACGTCATATTTTCCTAATGAAATTACATAAGGGATAATATTGTCATACTTTATCATTGCAAAAGTGTCTGAAGTTTATATATTTTTTGTATTCGTATACTTACTTGTAATTGGTCTAATTATTCGGTTTATTGGCATACTCGTATGCTTGTGATGCCGTGTAAATATATTAAAAAATAAATTGCAAATGCCGTACAGTTATCTTGTTCCAACTCTGTCAGCATACGTTCGCACTGGCCTGCTAAGCATTAATTACAATGCATTGTGCTTTTGTAACTTGTTTACAAATTTAGCTTTTGGTTTAGGTACTCTAATTCTTTAGCTCTTCGCGTAAAAAGCGTAAATATTTGTGTGTGTCCCGACGTATGTTATCATTGTGTGACAAAAAAGTTTCAATAAGCCCAGGACAAACAGAAAGTTTTTGCTTGCAAAAAGCTTGCTGTGACAATGCAGAAAAGTAAAAAGTGGCACAATAATTACACAGCAAAATGTACAGAAACAATGCAAGGTTCCTCACCAACTATATTGCCATATTCTATTCTAGTTAGTTAGACAGTAGACGCCGTTATAATAATTAATAGAATTTACTTTATATTAAAAATATGATTAGGTAAACGCTTCTAATAGGTACAGGTTAAGCGTTTAGAAATTTTACAAGCTTGCTTTTGAAAAACGTTTCATTATACAATAGGTATACATATCAGCACTCACTTAACCATTTCTGCTGTCAATTCGATTTTGTGTCTGTGATCACAAAATATTTTTTGTTAGCTAATGAGTGTAAGTACTTCAACTTACTAAGATTTATATCCATAAACTAGCGATCCTCTTCGGCTTCGCACGGGTTACCTAAAACCTTAGGAAATTATACGCCTTCCTTCCTCAAAAATCATTTTATTGATAGGTGAAAACCATATGAAAATCCGTTCAGTAGTTTTTGAGTTTATCGCGAACATACATATCCCACACACAGATTCGACGGCGACGGGGGACTTTGTTTTATACAGTGTAGTGATAGTAACATTTGACATCACATGTGATAACACCACTGGCAATAACGAACAAATACACACTCCTAGAAAAAACGAGATACATCTACGAGTTTTTGTAGTTACTAGAACTAGATATATCTAGATACAAAAATCTAAAAACCAAAGGTTACCGTAGTTTTTGCTCGTTCGATAGGACATGGCTATTTCTTAGAGCAAAAACTACTCGGATATGTTGTAACAATTTTTACAAGTGGTGCACGGGGAATTAATGGTTTCCAGATCCGAGTCCGAGGGTATTTTTTCTCGACAATGACAAATCACTACGTGCTCGTAATTACGTACTGCTATTATTTCGTATACATTCATTTACTATTTAGGATAGTTGTATTTTAGATGTTTCTTAGTTCCGTGCTAAATTTTTATCTGAAATTTTCCTTTAGGTAAGTATATAAGCTCTTTATTTCTTTACTTGGCTCATATAGCTCATATTAATAATCTTTTCTCAAACATGCAATGAAATATTGATGTTATGTTCCTTATAATAGGCTGCGAAGTATGACGTTTCAGGTGCGGCTAGGACAAAAGGTATTTAATGGAATTTCATACAAATCTTGCAGGCCTAGGCCGGCAAAGTCCTCTTTTTTAATTTTCATTTCACAGATATTTGTGACACAGCATCGTGGCATTCATCCATTAAAAAAAAAACTAGAGGCAGTATTGGCTTTATGGTTCGTAATGACACTGCCACTACGCCTATAAAAAAAAAACAAAAAACAATGTTTGCTATAAATTGCAGTTTTATTTGTATAAAATCAACATGAACTTAATAAATAATACATTATTAACCAAATTTAATAGTTTTATATTATAAATTTAACTACACAAATAAAAACATTTAAAATATTTCATCTAAACGTTAGCGGTAAAAAGGTCTACTCAAACACGCGTAGTTATTTTTTTTTAATTGTTATGGAGGTAAAGTTGAAAAATTTTCATTCTGTTTTATTGGATTTATGGTGCGTTGTTGATTTTTAGTGTTCCGTACAAAACTTTGTTTACGGAACACTTATGGGATCACTTCGGTCTTGCAAATCAGTTAAATACGTTTTTCTCAGAGACCGTTTGACATAGATACCTAAAATTTGGAACAGTTATAGCAATTACCACCACTCATATTGTAAATAAGTCAAAACTGCTTATTTCTTATTAAAGGGGGAAATTTAGGGGGTTGAGAGGGGTAGGCTGAAACTTTTTTCATTTGTAAGAATCGTGTGGGGTACCATTAGAAAGCTTGCAAAAAATTGAGTCGATGGACTGATTTTGACTTCATTTTAGACTGCAATAGTTTCGTCAAAAAATGCATTTAAAGTTGCAAGTTTTCATACAAAAATTTTCACCTCTGTCCTGGCGATTTTCGCGAAAACTATAGCTAACAGGCAGCTGACCAGTCAATACCCAACTTAAAGAAGCATGGAGACGGCGGGAAAATTATCAGCTTAACTTTATCTTTATTAGTTTTTCAACTGCAGCTTGACCTTTGGTTGCTTAGGGCTAGCTAACTGATGCTTACACTGGTCAATTCATATTAGGCGAGAAACATCCTTAGTTAAAACTTTGGCATTGAAATTTATGACTTATGTCTTTGACACAAAGTTTAATTCTGCTTGCTTATTTTTGTGGGATATTTAATTTTATCTCAATAGCCTACTATAAGTATGAGAGAGATCTACAAAATACGACCTTATTATATTGCAAATAAGTTTCAATTTCGAACGGGCTTTCCAACCAATGGACTAGGCATCTCAAAAATGTGAAAAATTCAAATTAAGAATTCCGTTCTTGACTGTCGTTGTGTTTTTTTTTCCACAATAGGACACATAGAGTTAGTAAGGCGTATAGAGATAATAAAGTCATTTAATATTTATGAACAGCTTTGGCCTCATGTATAGATTTTATTGAGGGTATCTGATTCGTCGAAACAATATACACAATATTCCTTTTCATTAAGTACCATTACATTTCTGTATTAATTGTATAACTATAATATCTATTAATTATATTCAGTACTTATGTATATTTTTGAACGGATCGGTGAGCAACAAGATTCAGGGCTATAACCGCGAAAATAGAAGTTCGCAAATTGCGAGCATTTTTCTCTGTCACTCTAATTACGCCTTCATTGGAGTAAAAGAGAAAGATCCCCGCAAATTGCGAATTTCGGTTTTCGCGGTAGCGCCCCTCAGTCCTGTTACGAGAAAATAATTTTGGAAGACATTAATAGTATATGAATATGACAGTTAAATATCACAGTTTTTAGAAACAAAGGTAAAATTGACGAAATATTTAAAGTAAGCCGATCTTGTTTCTTAGCAGTTCTAAATAATATTAAAGTCTATATATATGGCATAGAACTTGAAACAAAATCAAATAAAAAAAAACCGGGCAAGTGCGAGTCGGACTCGCGCACGAAGGGTTCCGTACCAAAATGCAAAAAAAAAAAACAAAAAAAAAGAAAAAAAAACGGTCACCCATCCAAGTACTGACCACTCCCGACATTGCTTAACTTTGGTCTAAAATCACGTTTGTTGTATGGGAGCCCCATTTAAATCTTTATTTTATTCTGTTTTTAGTATTTGTTGTTATAGCGGCAACAGAAATACATCATCTGTGAAAATTTCAACTGTCTAGCTATCACGGTTCGTGAGATACAGCCTGGTGACAGACGGACGGACGGACGGACGGACGGACGGATGGACGGACGGACGGACGGACGGACGGACGGACAGCGAAGTCTTAGTAATAGGGTCCCGTTTTACCCTTTGGGTACGGAACCCTAATAATAATGAGTTCTAAATTCAAATTGAAGGAGTATACATTTAAGGTATTATAGGCCAAGCGCGCACCACGATATTAATTTTTGCGACACGATTTTAGAATCGCGCTGTAATATATCGCAGAAAATTCACTGCGCGCACTGCGATGAAAAAGTCGACGATTTGTTCATTCTCAACATGGATTTCGTACCAGTCGCTTGTCATGAAACGTGTCTTTAATATGCGATTGCTGTATGACTTTGAGCATTTGGGTCAATTTTCAAATAGGCATTTTTTGCTGTCCCACGGCTAAAACTCGAAGTCCATAGGACTAAAAGACTGGGTATGTATATATTTTCATTCAGTGTATTATAAGCTCTAAAAATCATGCACAACTGTACCAAAAATATTATTTGGTCCTGACAAAATCGCATTTGAAGTTCCAAAAACGGCGAAATTTGCCGTTTTTCGCGTGTCCCAGTGGCGGCATCGCGCAATAAAAAAAATCATAACTTTGGATGTAGGCAACGTATTATAAACAACTTTGTATTTCTATAAAGAGCATTTTAAAAGAATTAATTTAATCATATTGATAAATTAATGCGTTATTTAATAAAACAAGGGAAGCCTTTTTATCGCTGTCCCGCGCGGCACCTGTTTTGTTATGACTTAAATATACCCTCTATAATCTTCTTTGTCTATTGAATAACGGTTAGATTAAATTTACAACGCAATAGTGCGGTTAGTTGGGCATCGATTGACATCAAATTGAAACCCGGAAATAGTTTAATTTATTTAAAAACAGATAAAAATCTCTTTCGATATATTTTGGTACGACTACAACGACATTTGTATGGACGCTGAATACGTTGGTACATAGTTGGAATAAAAATATTTCTTTTATAATAATAGTTGCAAATATAGTGTTAAAATATATAGTAAAATAAATAAGTGAATCTGTTGTATTGTGTAGGAAATACCGCAAAAAAATATTATTGGCGACATGTCGCGACATTTGTATGGCGACATTTATACGGCTAATTTGACCGTATAAATGTCGATTGTGGCATACAAATGTCGACATAGTGCCATACAGATGTCGAGAAGGTGTTATACATATGTCGCCAGGGTCTTATAAATGCAACAAAAATAATAAATAGTGGCATATACATGTTGATACTGCCATACAATGTCGAAATAATACCGTATACATGTCAAAAGCGCCTTACAAATGGCTAAATAGTGTCATACAAATGTCGATCTTTAAACGTCCATATCTAGCTAACTATAAAAAGTACAGAGGTGCCTCCTACAGTATATTTTTTGTTGTTAAGAACCCTTCCTAAAACGATGAAGATAAATCAGATTTTTCAAAAATAAAAAATTGCCATACAAATGTCGAAAAAACACCCTCTTCAAAAATTGACCCATTTATAACACAAAGGTGATCCCCGTCTATTTCCATAGTTAAATGGTCAACATCTAGCGTCTCATTTTGGGATGATGTTGGGGTTTGGAGAGCGAAATGCCGACTGAGGTCCGGCCGGGGTGCGATTTTATTATCATAGTGCGCGCGGGGCCATACAACTCCGCATGCTGCAATTCACTTTGCGACAATCGCGTCGCGAACAATCGCGGAAAAATGTGACAAATCACAATTTTAAAATCGCTGCGATTTTTTTGTCGCATATGCGCGCACTCACATATAAACAGATACGTTGCATTTCTGCGACAAAATTATCGCAGGACAAAAAATCGTGGTGCGCGCTTGGCCTTACTCTAAATTATTATAATACATCAAGCATTCGCGAGATGCTCGACTTCGGTATTCAAACACAAAGCAATAGTACAAGAATCTAACTAAATGCAAAGGCCGAAGGAGCGATTCGAAGATCCGAAGCGTCCGACAGACGCGCGCCTCCCGTAACTTTTCCAAGTATTTTTAAGTATAAGTGTCTAAGTCGCAAGATCCAAAGGCTGAAGTCGCATTGGGCCGAAAGCCCGAAGCATTCAGGAGGTCAGTTCTAAACACAGGTAATTAATACAAGTGTCTAAATGCGAAGGCTGGAGGCCGAGCTCCGCGTAGGGCCGAAGGCCTGAAGCCTGCAAGATGTCAGTGGTTATACACAGAACTGACAGCCTGGACGCTTCGGGCCTTCGGCCCTACGCGGAGCTCGGCCTTCGGCTTTCGCATTTAGACACTTGTACTATTGTTCTGTATTAAAGCACTGACATCCTGGACGCTTCGGGCCTTCGGGCTACGCGGAGGTCGGCCTTTGGCCTTCACATTTAGACACTTGTACTATTGCTCTGTGCTAAAGCGATGACATTTTGCTAAAGCTCGGCCTTCGGCCTTATCACTTAGACACTTTGTACTATTGTTCGGTGTGTGTAGTTGAATACGGTATCCTAAAAACAGGCAAACAACCTCAGTAAAATGTAATGATGCGAGCGGTGCGGCTACCATCAGTTTGGCATTGACATAAACGCTACCGTGGGCGTGAACGTAATTTACTTTCTATGCATCTCGCTCGTACTGATATATTAGTGCGAAAGAGATATACCTATAGGAAGTAAATTACGTTCACGATATCGTTTATGTCAATGCCAAACTGATGGTAGCCGTACGGAACACTAAATGCCTCGAGCTATCTCGGACTTGGCCAAATTATTTTACTTTAATATGAGTTCCGACGAAATAATTAAATTAATTGTAATCGTAGGTGTTGGAATTGGCAGCGTAAGCAGAATTGATTTTAAATAACTTGCTGCCTCTGCCGCCAAGTTAAAGACGAAGTATGTATATGGTTGCTTAATGCTTATGGCAATTTTATTATTTGAGAAACTAAGAAAAATGGCTTACAGTTTATTAGAAACAGTTTTGTGGCATATTTTAAATTAATGTAACTACAAATTCGTCAACACTGTGGAAATTATACTTATTTACTCCATGTATAAAGCAACGATGTATGTGAAACATGATATCAACATGAAAAGCTATGTAAACTTATGTGACGAAAACGATAGTCAGACGGATACAAGGCGAAAAAATCAAAGATACATGAAAATATACGGGTAGTAAAAACACACGACTCGTGTAAAACATACGCGTGATAATGATATAGGTACGTGTTGGTTATATTTTGGGTGTAGTTTACTTTTAGTTTTTTTTCTATAAATAAAACTTGGGTTTCGTGGATTTTTTATTTTATTTATTTCATTGCATGTTTGAGAAAAGCACTATACATACCTCGGCGGGAAATGGGGTTGCCCGCGCTCAGACCTATCCTATATGTCTTCGGCCGGCAACCCCTTTCGTCCCGGCCTCTGTAGTAATGTACTATTTTTATGAGAATATCAAAAATATGGTAGTTAAAGGATAGTATAACATAAAGGGTAAGTTATGATCTTTTCCGCTTTTGACCGTCATGTGAAAACTAGATGAGGTAAACAATTTGAGACAGAAACATATTTTCCAGTAACAGATCGGTCAAACCATTATTCAAAAGAGGCGCAATGATTTTTTTAATGCGAACTTGGTTTGAAACGAACCTTACGCGAGCCAACTCGAACGTGCACCTGAACCTGACATCAAACTGATATTCGAATATTATTGAAATCATATTAGTTAGTTGTTATTCGCGCGTTTATTTCGCTCTGACATGATGTGTGTCTGACATCTTCTACAATTCAAATAACCAATTGCAGATTTTCATTTAAGATATAATTGATATTGTACCTCTAAAATACAGAATTCGCTAAAAATATGTAAATTGATATGTCCTAATCAGAGTCCATGAGATACTGTAACTTTATTTATAGCAATTTGTGATATGAATACCATGGTTGCAATAAAGATAATTTTTATTAAAACTTGGAATGCACCTGTTTGTCGTTTGTAGAAACTCGTGAAACCTTAATCGTTGAGTTAAAACATAAGGTAAACGGCCCCAAGTTCGTGTTAGTACGTTATTTCGTTAGTTTTTTTTCTGGCGCAAATAATAAGGAATTCAAATATCTTTTATTCAAATTATACATATGAAAAAAATCTGTATTATTTAATGTCTTCAATAAAATGATAACCAATATTTTAGTGATTAAACTAAGAGTAATACGACGGTCGAAACTGTTAGACGGCCGCGAATAGCTGTGTTGTATGCGAGCACTTTTTTTAGGCGTAAGGTGCGCGCTCTCACTTGTTAAGCTTATAGGAAGGAAAAGCTAAACCCATTCGAATAAAAGTTTTTGGGAGTGTTTCTGTGGGTTCCTTAGTAATTGATTTGATAAGAAAAAAGATTGAATATATGCATAGAAATAACTTAAAATTGCAATAAATCGACTCACGAAATAGCGGTCATTTTATCTTACGTGTGTCTCCTATTTCGTGCCACTAACTAATCAAGGATTTTCTAGATACATTTTGAGTGCTTGTTTTTAAATATAACAACAAAGATAATTAAAAAAATAAATTAGAAAACAATTAATGTATTTCATGAAGTTTCGTATGAGCGAAATTCGGTATATGTTTTTTTCACTAGAATTCTCATAAAACGAGTTTGAATGTGACCCGAGTTAAAAAATTTAAGGTATGTTCCACGTATATTCTCATATTAACTACTAGCACAATTTTATTTATTATTGAAATTTGATTTATTTTTGTGTATGTTTATTTTTGACGTATAAGATAGTAAATTATTTTTTGTTAATAATTATTATTTTTAATTATCTTTTATTTTTTTAATTTTATTATTTTATTTTTTATTTAAATTAAATAGTTTGACTTTTAATCAAGTATTAAAGTACCCATATGGTTTACCTAATAAGTCTTAATTCAACCATTAAAGTCGACGAGTACAAAAAACTTTAAGCTAGCTCTCAATTTAACATTTTTTATTATTATTATTTTTAATTTGACCTTACAATTATTCGTAAGTAGGTAAGACCGTTAAATATTAAAAATGATTATCAGCAAATTATCAATTTATCACCAATTACTCTAAGAAAACTTTATGCCGAAACAGGGGACACGAATTCACGAATTTAGGAGCTGACCTAAATTTGTATCACGAAATGGGAGCCAAATAAGAGGTTCACGAAAAAATTCATATAAAAAAAAGTTTCAACTAAAACCCGACAGTTTATACATTAAATTATTAACAAAAAACTAATATAACATATTCAAAAGCTTTCAAGGTATTGATATGCTTAGTAATATTTAAAAAAAATACACAAACTCTCAACACACTCTCAAGAGCCTTAACCTGCCGAAACAGGGGCCCTTTCCTAGTCTTCAAGTCTGAAATCTGATTTGGACGTTGTTGAAAGGATCGTACAAGTCAAAACGCCAGTGTGTGTTCTTAAATAAGAACGAACTAGTACCTAGTATTATGTACTTTAGTTGGGTTGTGGCCTCTAATATAGCGAGAAGATCTATTGTGTTTATAGAATTCACAGATACGCCCAGTCGCCCACAGGGCGCTTTGAGGTCACTAATCTAAACCATGCCGCAGCTGCGTAACGTAGAGGTAAATATGAACAGTAACCCACAATACATAACTGTCTTCAAAATTAAACACGAAATTCATCGGAGAAATAAAATAGAAAGAAGAAAGTTCACAAGAGAATCGCGAACAAGTCTGAACCCTCATGATTAATGACGGACACGACACCATTCAATTTAATTCCCAAAAATCCTCTCCAATAAGATAAAAGGGAAAGTTTTATGGTTATTTTGTTTTTCAATAAATGTCTGTATATATTCTTATAACGCTTAACTATTCTGAGAAAGAAGAATAAAATATACATCATCGCTCTTTGTTCTTGATTTTCACTTTCTCATTGATTAGCTTTTTTAGCTTTGTTCCTACTTATAAAATAATAGATAAATATTGTGGGACAATGTTAATGTTCCAGATATGCCATATGATTACACATCTATATCTATTATCCCACCAAAAACATAAATGTAAAAAAGGAGAGCCAAGTTCAATACAAAAATTATGCTTGGCTTTGGGGCTCGCCGCAAAAAGAATGGAGATCTAAATGAGTGCCACTGCCAAGTTCTATGCAAAATCCAAATATGTATTTATAGGAACAAAATAACATTATAAACAAGTATTAAACTCTATTTCTTTGCTTTATTGGATACCTATAACAATTGCTGTTATTTAAAAAAATGTGAGATCTTAAAGTAGGTTAGATTTGACTTGGCCAGTTTTCATCAGTTATATCAATCATTTTATTTATATTGTAATTCTGATAAAACCTGGCCAAGCCAAAACTAACCTACTTTAAGATCTCACATTTTTTTAAATAACAGCAATTGTTATAGGTATCCAATAAAGCAAAGAAATAGAGTTTAATACTTGTTTATAATGTTATTTTGTTCCTATAAATACATATTTGGATTTTGCATAGAACTTGGCAGTGGCACTCATTTAGATCTCCATTCTTTTTGCGGCGAGCCCCAAAGCCAAGCATAATTTTTGTATTGAACTTGGCTCTCCTTTTTTACATTTATGTTTTTGGTGGGATATCAATACTTTTTGTAAAGAAAACTAGGCAGGGATTGAGATTTAATGTTTTTTCTTGTGTTTCCGCTGTATGGTTTTTACTTCTGTTCTTTGTATAATTATGTGGTGCCGCGCGCCGCCGACGACACACCGTTGGCCGGTTGTTTAGAGCGTATTACAAGTTTTTTGTATGGGGACACCACTTATTTTTTGACTAAATTTTAATATAGCAAATATAATAATACATATATTGGGGTAGTTTCAAATATCTGCTTGTATCGGTTCCAACGCTACAATAAAAAAATATTTTTTTTGTATGGGGACCCCCCCTATTTTTAAACTTTATTTTATTTTTAGATTTTTTCCTACGGTTACACACAATAACCGAGCTGGATTCCAAATTTCATCCTTCTAGGTCATCTGGAAGTAGGTTAGGTTTAGGTACTTATATGTCAGTCCCAATAAAAAGTGGTTTTTTTGTATGGGGACCCCCCCTATTTTTTAACTTTATTTTATTTTTAGATTTTTTCCTACGGTTACACACAATAACCAAGCTGGATTCCAAATTTCATCCTTCTAGGTCATCTGGAAGTAGGTTAGGTTTAGGTACTATAAGTCATAAGTCAGTCTTAAAATTTACGACTTTTTGACCTTCATACCTTTATAACCGTTTGAGCTAGCTTCATGAAATTTGGGCTTCTAGATATCCTTATGGATATAATTAAACACACGTAGTTTTATGTGTTTACGTCAAAGATGTTTTGAGTTATAGAAGGGTCAAAAGTGGCACCAAGTGGTTCGTGTAATATTACACTCGGCGCTGGCTAGCCAGTTCCTTTGCTTGAACTTGGCTTGACACGCTGCCGCGTGTCTAGATATGAGTAGATAGATATTCCACTAAACGTTTGTCAGTTATTCAAGGGTACCTAAATACATTTTTATATTTTTGAAAAAAATTACGCAAACTATTTAATGGGGCTACCCGAGGTTTTCAACGATTTTTGACAAGTTTTGAATCGTATCTTCTTTTTTTGCACTACAGATAGAATTATAAGGCAAACGGTTATCGGTTCTTCAATCTTTTATTTCCGGTTTTGTCCACCGTATTTTGAAAAAAATGAATACTTATTTTTTTATGAATTTTTTAAACATAGTCTAATAAAACACTTTTTTCGTATCTAGTTTGCAGTGTAGGATCTTACATGTACGAAATCCACATATTTGGGTTCGTCTTTGAAGTCTCGAAAATCGTGTCCAAGGTTTTAATTTTAAACTAATTAACACAAAAGTTATGGCCAGAAAACCAGTTTTTTAGCCTAAAATTGTTCAACTTTGATGCTAAATATCTCGAAGACAATGAACTTTAAAGTAAATAAGGGATACTATATTGCTTAAAGCCGTTGCTGTTAATATGATAAGCTACAAAAAATATTAGAAAACTATTATTAGGGATTCAGATTCAGAAGGTCATTGGCGTGGGGGACCCCCTTAATATCTAGTACCTATGCATGTTTTTTTATAATTATATCTCATATATTACATTATTTACAACATATAAGTAATTATCGTTGTCTATTGTTTACCCTAAGTATAAAAATGTATAATCTTAAATGTAAAATATCAATATTGAATTAAAACCAGAGCGGGTTAAACCGATATTGATATTTTCCTTTTTACGTATTTATGTTCGTTGTAAAAATTACTATTTTAATTCGAATTACCAACTTAGTATTAATTCTCATTGTCTAATCTTTAGGTACTGGCATTAAGCCTCCACATTTATATTTTAGTATCTATTTCATCGCGAGTGCTGTGGTTCACCAGCTTTGTTGACCGACTATACGTAGACAATGAATACTGTCGGTTAGACTATAACCAAATCCACATTGCTCGACGACCCGTGCGGTCCGCCAACGATGGTCGCTATTCACCACTGTATAAACTCGTTAACCACCTTGGAGCGAACTGTCAAATTTATCTAGAGTTAGACCAATAATAGTCTGGCGCGATTTTCATAGCCCTCGCAGTGCAAGTGTTATTCTAAATGTCAAACTTCTATGAAATTATGACGTCTAAATAACACTTGCACTGTGTGGGCTATCAAAATCACTGCAGACTTTTCTTGGTCTAATCTATCTGCTGCTTCTGTTTGACAGTAGAATGAAAAGGTTTGACAAAACATTAAATATGATATATTTTAATATCCAATCTATACCATCGAAAACTTTTATGGAGATTCCAATATCGCTCCATGGCTTTTGAGCTCCTTAAAGAATCTATTAAACAGAAAAGTTATATAACATCCGATCCAGGGCGACCGTCGTTTACTATCACTTTACTCATTTTTATATCGCCGTTTTGGGTTACTCGTTGTCCCAGATTCGAAGTGAATACAGAGTAGACCCCCATAATACCTACCCACGATACATGACACACTTCGGAAGTTTCCAAAGTGAATAGGTATTACTTGTTTACCTAAAACTTTCCTAGTTTTGTTGTTGGTTCCCTTCCCATTACGTTAAATTATTTGAGTACAAAGCTTTTTCTCTTGCTTCTAAGTGATGATAAATTTAAAAATATTTCTTGACACTAATGTAAGTATGAGTATTATGCTTGATATGTGATTGAAAATGAGTCTACATACTATCTGTGCAAATAGGTATGTATGTCATTTTATTTACTAAACCAACCTCGTTTAAACTTACAGAGTGCTAAATTATACTTATTAAATCGGCAAACAAGGATCATAACAGTCACAAGTCACAAGTTGAGCGGACAATATCCGGACCCCTCTCCATCAGTACTTTATTGAATGGTGATCTGAAATCCAGCTTAAGGCAATGTAAAGGCTGGTCGACGCAGAAGGTGCCGGGCGCGACCGCAAGCGGAGCAATAAGGCACGCAAAGCGGCCCAGCCTTGTCTTAATTGTCAATAAACGTGAGTCCCGACGCGCCCCCGCCGAATAATTAACGAACTTCCACGATTTTCGAGTTTGTAAATTGCCTCATGGTCTCGTCGACCCGCGTCCTGGTTTGCTGATATAAATTATGTGCGCAGAAAATTAATCTCGGTAATTTAAGAACACCCCTTCTTTAGAAGGTTCTATTTACTTAATCGTATTTTTACGAAAGCTTTTTCATGGTCCGGCTTGGATTATTTTCAGCTTTCATAAGCTTCCGAAAGGATGACTCACGTTAGATTGGGCCGTGTTCGGGCCTGAGCTTCCGGCGCATCGTTTTTTATGGAAAGCATCACGTGATCGCCTGTCATGTCATAGAAAAGTAAGCGCCGGAAGCTCCGGTCCGGAAACGGCCCGGTCTAACGTGAGTCATCCTTAACTGGTTTGGATTAATCATTCCGGCTCACGGTATGCTGTAATATGAAGATTACTATCAATGCTTACCCAAGCCAGCAAAGGCATTGGGGTTGATTTTATGAGTATAATTATATGTTAGTTGGTAATAAAAAAGTACTAAAAAGAAAATAGAGGACAGGAGATAAAATACCTTTTACTCAATCATGTTTTTATGATTAAAGACGTAATATAACCGTAAAACATACATTAATTCAAAGAAAGAGACTTGACATGTATTTATAATAGGTATTTCATAGCTACATTATTAAATTTAGTGGATAGCATGTACAAGTGTGTATTCTTATCTATATTCGAGAAAACTTGCCCACTGATTTGCTCATTTACACAAGTCTATTATATTATGAAACAGAAAATTTACAGATCCGTGCATTTGATTAAAATGTAAACATGCTTACAAATAATTCGCGGTGCGTAAATACATCAGCAAGATCGCACGGGCAGGCAGCGCGCCCACCCGGTGAGGCTGTTTGTGGTCAGCATTACCCACAAATGGTTCTCGTTGGGAAATCCCTTTTTCAGGAACTAATTCTCAAGGCAAAAGGGAAATAATTTTAAATTAACATGCGGGTGGCAGCTGCGCTAAGTTAGGTTATTTTACTATTTACCTACTTATCATTAATATTATTTACAGGTACCTACTACATATATAATAGAACGAGTGTAACTATTTTCCACTTTTCAACTAAATGTAGGCCCTTGTTCCTAATAAGGGATTAGGTACTCCAAAAAAAAAAAATTATGTAAATGTGGCTAAGATACCTAGAGCCGAATGGTTGTTAGTTCCAGTTTACCACGTTGAGGTGCATAACCGATCGAGAGTATTTGCAATACCTATATGTAAGTAGATTGTACTGGGTTTTGAGTCATTTGAATTGGGTCCATATTGGCTCATATACAATTCATTATTCGAATATTTCTAATAATACCGCTTTGTAGTCATAATCATCGTTTCTCTGAAAATTGTTCCTCATATATTTTTTTAATAGTTTTTTGTGCTACTACCTACATTATTCATAACGATACATAATCCGTTTTTTTTTACTCATAATATTGTCACTGAGAATGTATCTGTGCCCATGTTATTTGTAAGAATTTCTCGAAGACTAAGGCGAGCATTTGCTCTCGCTACGCTCGCTTACTGTGAGGGTCACAGGATTTCGGTTCTGTGAGGTTCTTACCTAACCTAACCCACCATTCTGACAGCATTTCGGTTCTGTGAGGGTCGCAGTTCTAACCTAACCTAACCCACCTTTCCGGCAGCATTTCGGTTCTGTGAGGGTCGCAGTTCTAACCTAACCTAACCCACCATTCTGGCAGCATTTCGGTTCTGTGAGGGTCGCAGTTCTAACCTAACCTAACCCACCTTTCTGGCAGCATTTCGGTTCTGTGGGGGTCGCAGTTCTAACCTAACCTAACCCACCATTCTGGCAGCATTTCGGTTCTGTGAGGGTCGCAGTTCTAACCTAACCCACCTGTCTGGCAGCATTTCGGTTCTGTGGGGGTCACAGTTCTAACCTAACCTAACCCAACTTTCTGGCAGCATTTCGGTTCTGTGAGGGTCGCAGTTCTAACCTAACCTAACCCACCTGTCTGGCAGCCGTTCGGTTCTGTGAGGGTTACAGTTCTAACCTAACCTAACCCACCTTTCTGGCAGCATTTCGGTTCTGTGAGGGTCGCAGTTCTAACCTAACCTAACCCACCTTTCTGGCAGCATTTCGATTCTGTGAGGGTCGCAGTTCTAACCTAACCTAACCAACCTTTCTGGGAGCATTTCGGTTCTGTGAGGGTCGCAGTTCTAACCTAACCCACCTTTCTGGCAGGATTTTAACCTGACTTGACCTACAGGTGCATGCTGTTATAAATAAAATCAAATATGTCAAAATCGACATGTCGAGTAATAATATATGCATAAATTTTAGTAATAGAGATATTTATGTATATAAATGACAATATGACGTCATATTATATGCGTATGTGTACAATGACATTATGAATATAATAAATTCGAAGTTCCAATGAGTATTGTTTAAAATGAAAATGTACAATGATCATTAGGATGTAAAATTATATGAGATACATTTTCGGAGTTTCAATAATCGAATTTGCAATTTTATATGAACTTTGGCGCACCCATTTGAATTACTTAAATCACAAATAGATCAAAAAATCAACTTAAACGTAACGACCAACACATGAATGAAAAGTAAAACTTTGCAAACCGGGGGAGATCAGGGCATTCCTCAAAGCGCTGGCCTTGAACGCGGAGCGATGCACTTTGGAATTCCAATGAGCCGGTTGCATATTCACAACTCGCCTATTGTGAGAAATTTCCCGATGCTATTAGGTTGAACTCTTCCGTTTTCCGTTACAACTTGAGTCTGAGTAACTATTGCTGTTTATTATTCATTTATGTATTAGCATAGCGCCTGACTGGGACGGTTGAATGGTTAAAGTTATGCGTAAAAATGCCTCCATCATTCATCCACCAAAAATCATCGAACATCAGCGACCATCATTTATAATATTCCTAAAATTCAATCGTGGATTTGATTGATAAAAATTTCAATTGGGGCATGAGTTATTTATTTATTCATTAATCATTCATGTCCTCAAACATATATTAGGACACATTTTCACTTTATATTGACACAATTTATACTATCCACCCATGCTCCATAGTATCTGTTATGAATTACTAACTAACCTCCAAATAATACAGTAAAATTATACATTTTGCGTTTGCGTCAAATCCGGTAGTTCTGATTTTTTGTAGGCTTGTATATGATGTAGGCCCAATGAATAATCCAAGTTTGTGACCTCGAGCGCCGAACGCAACTTTGTCAAAAATCGAATAAACCGCAATTTTTTTAGATATGGGCGATTATAACCCAAAAGTACTAGTTTTTGATAGTAACTTCCTAGGGCGTATTTAAAGTAGACTAAATTTGCTACAATAAGACACTAGAATGGTCTCTCTACATCTAGTATTTTCCGAGTTAAAGCCTTTCAAAATTTTATAATTTTACATCAGTTCTTAGCTATAAAATAAGGGTTAGATCACCGGCACGTTCTACAAAATATTTATTTTCCATAAAAAAATGTGTGAGTGCCTATTTTGAAAAAATATTTTTTTTATGGAAAATAAACATTTTGTAGAACGTGGCGGTGATGAATTCCATATAAATTCCTACCTAACCCTTATATTATATCTAAGAACTGATGTAAAATTATAAAATTTTGAAAGGCTTTATCTCGGAAAATATTAGATGTACAGAGACAATTCTAGTGTTTTATTGTAGCAAATTTAGTCTACTTTAAAAACGCCCTAGGAAGTTAGTACCAAAAACTAGTACATAAGGGTTATAATCGCCCAAATCTAAAAAAAATTGCGGTTTATTCGATTTTTGACAAAGTTGCGTTCGGCGCTCGAAGTCACAAACTTGGATTATTCATTGGGCCAACATCATAAACACGTCTGCAAAAAATCAGAACTACCGGATTTGACGCAAAAGAGCCAAGTTACAAAATTCGACAAAGTTACTGGATTAAAATTAAATTTCTAGTTATTAATATAGTATTAATGTGCTAGGATGCACGTATTGCTAGTGCACTACTAGTATTTATAACTTTGGCCGCCAAAAGTTGTTCCTGGAACTGGAACTAACAAAAACTCACATAGACATTTCTATGGGTACGCGTACTTACGTAGTTAAAGTCTATTTTCCGTTCGTTAATCCGTCTCGTCGTTCAACTTTCGGCGACATAGAGGTATCTACGAATTTTTCTCTTTAACTTTGTCTCTATTGAATGACATATTATACCTACAGCAAAACCCTAGCGTTATTTTCCGCGCTGGCACATGCAAAAATCTTCATTTACCTACATTATATGACGGAAAGGACGCTCACGGCAGTCGAGTTAATAGCTAATATGTTCACGGTTTTTGGTATTTGGTTAGAGAGATGTAGATTTCTCTAAATTCGCGGTTACTGATCCCTCTATACCGATAATGGTCCGATCTGATGTTGGTTTTACTAGTTCTGTGATTTTCTTAACTATGTGTCTCGCTATAGCAATGTTAACATACGTATTTAGCTAACCAACATATGATATAAGTTATCTTGGTTTGCGAGATAATCTAATTTAGGCTGTATATCCATTACCGAAGGATAATGGCGAGACCCACCGTGTTGTTCGTAGCAAAATTGTGTAATCATTTACCGACATTAAGAGATACAGATTTACAGAGACAGTTAAAGTGTAAATGGCTGTTTTGGTTTTAAGTAGTTGCTTCATGACAAATCTCTACATGGTTCCCTTACGCATGACGGCGGCATAAATTTACTTACACCATTAAAATGGGAGTATACTGCAATATATGATAATAGCCGTTTATGTTGATATATGGTGTCTGTTTCGCTTCTCATAAGGTAATAATAAGGTGGATATATTGCAGCTCGGTAACTCTATTGTCACTTAATCATGTCTAAAGTTTTCGCTAGCGAAAAAACTTTTTATATGCATGCTCGTAGCATAGTAATTGTGCTATGGAAATTAGCACAGAGTGGGACCCATTTATATTGTTTTTGAGAGTATCCGTTGTTGAATTTGGTATTTTTAGAATTTTGGAAATGGCTATATAGTATAGTTTTATGCACAACGCAGGCCATTGTACGCGAGGCAGATCGCTTAAGGGCTCCTCTACACGATGGGCCAACGCCGGTCACTCCAAGGGAAGCAGCCATGCGGTAGAATGAGATAGCAATATCACTTGCTCCCTCTAACGCATAAATGCGTCCCTTGGAGTGGCCGGCGTTGGCCCATCGTGTAGAGGAGCCATAAGACTGCGTCGGGCTCACAAATGTCAAAGCCGTGTCGTGTCCTTATTAAACAGCTGGCTGGGAGTGCGGTCCGTATTGTTAATGACCCGCATGGCAGTACTCAAACCTTTGACGAAATAACGCGGTCTTATTATTTTAATTACAGGGAAAATCACAGGAATATCGTCTTACCTGCCAAAAGAAGCTGTGCCAAATGTGCCAGCATGAATAAATTAACATCTAAATATGCCTCGCTTAGGATTAACGAATTAGGGTTAAAAAAGAAACGTGAAATGGCGTCCTTAATTTTGAAATGAAAGTAATTATTCGCCAGATGTAAAAGGACATTTTATTGTCTACAATAATACCGGCAGACACGTTTTTCCAAGAAACATTTTATAAATTATGCAAAGTACTCAACTCGAATAAAAACGTTGTTAAGTGTTTCTGCGACGAATATGAAGAGTTTGTGTAAGTTGGACATCTCGACGGAGCCCGGCAAAACTACGCGCTCCACCGCCATTACGCTTAAGGTCCAGTAGGTTCAGAAACCCGAATTTTTAAAAAGCTGTTGTTGTTATTGCTGTTTTGGATCACAATACGGCTGCCATAAAAAATAATCATGTTTAGGCCTCTCTCGAGGAACTTAATCGATTCGAATCCTGAGTTTTTGGCTTTCGCCCGACAGGAAAAAAACACTTACATATAATTAAAATGTATTTTAAAATTATTAATGGCACAAAAGCTAAAATAATAAAAATAGCTTTTAAAAATCGGCAATATCATGCACGAGTGAAGTTATCGATTTTTTTAAGTTAGGTACACGTAGGTACATAACATTAAAACATATTTTAATATTCGCGATCCGGGCACGCACATCCATCTCGTTCACGCTTACGTTCAGTGAAAGTGAGAAGAGAACACTAACCTACAGGGCCTTAAAATTAACACATTTCGGCACACACTTGTCGACCCTCGTCTTGGTAAATAATAAATTGCGCGTGATATTAATTTAATTTTCACTGGGAAACCAGACGGCCCGGGACATGCTCAATCGCTGCAACGATTCGTGATTTAACAGTATACCTTTTTAACCTCTGACGTAAATAGTTTAACGCGAGTATTTATAATTATTTCTGTGTTAAAAGTTTAGTAGGTATGCACCTACGTGTGTATTTGTTTATTTTCTATGGCTTTACAGTATCCAATCTTTTAATTACGAAACCTCTCCGTCTCTGACTGTACCTACCGTACCGTAATAAAAAGATAGCTAAAATTTATTTATAAGTAATATACCTACATTTATATCGCTGCTTATAGTGCTTATGCAACAAATTAAAGTGTGGACACGAAAAAATCTGGTATGCTAAATCTTTAAAATTAACGTGGATTTTCAAACACTTTTTAAAAATAATTTGTGGATATCAAACTACTTTATAAAAATACAATCATTTTATAATGCTAGGTTGTCTGATACATAGCATTCTATATGTACCTATACATATTCCACCGTACCTATATTTTCTTAAACAGCGTCCTGTTACAGTGCCATAATTGCATTTATATTTTCACAAGTTGTTTTACGCTCATTAGAATGTCATCTTACCAAAAAATTACTTGTTATAACTCTTTTCTAACAGCAAAACTAGGTAATATTAAAACTAGCAACACGGTAAAAGCATTCAACTAACTAACATAACACGAGATTCTCTTTAAACCCTTATAAAGTAAGCGCTTACTAAGAAAGAATTTTCAAAATGTAACCCCTGAAGGGCAATAAAGGAGAATCCACGGGATCCGCCGCGGGCCCGGGATGACTATTTTGTATGGAAATAAACAGGATTCTTGTTTCGCCAAGGTAATCTCGCACACTACACCAATTGGAGATTTTTTGCAAGTTAGTGCTATTTTTATTCAAATAATAAGCAAACGGGTTTGCTGGTGCAAATTGGTCTCCTACATTGTTGGAATAAAGACTGCATGTTTAAAATATAATGTTGAGATAAATATTTAAATATACTACGTAAGTAGCTTGTCTGCAATTCGTAATAAAAACGTAGTGCATTGACTCGTTTAACGGTAACCACTTATATTACGTAGGTATTTAATGAATTTGCGCCATTTGTATTTACTTATTTTCAATTTACTTATTTTATTCCTTGTTCTTTTCACTTCCCACAACTTCAACGTAGGTACTTCTGCTGGGCCTTAAAAGTTACGAATACAAAATACATTATGGTTCTGAGTCCGCCTTTTGTAACGGTATTTTTATATTTGGTCACCTAAACCACGGCTGCTGAAGTGGTGGAATATGTACACCAGAAGACCGGCTACACGCTGAGGGTGTTCCAGCTTCAATCGCGCCACTACGTGCACTTCAACTCTTTTGTGGTGCGCGTGCCGCAACCGCTGCAGGAGACCATCGAGTGCGCCGACTTTTGGCCGAAAGGTGTCGTGTTTCGGAGGTTCCGGGGCAAACTGCCGAATCCGACACAAGAGCAGCCGATGCAACGGAGCCACGCCGTTTTGTCGAGTAAATAGTGTTAGTTAGTTTTAAGTTTATAAAATACATATGTCTGTTAGTCTGTAAGGTATTCGTAATATGGGCCTTGTTGCCTGAATTAAGTAAATTTCTAAATAAATAAATAAACCTTAAGTTTAAATAGAGGCCTAATTAAAAAAACCTTAGGTTGTCTGGAAAAGATCGCTCTTTGGCGATAAGACCGTCTGTGGTCTGCCGTTATTCTTGATCTATGTTTCTGTATTGTTTTCTTTTAATGAGGTGTCAAAAAAACAGATTATTTGAGTTGTGTTGGAAAATATTTATGAAGGTACTATTGCACCTCGAAGCTTCCATTTTTAATTTCTTTAACCCTTCTTTGCATGATTTTTTAGTTTTGCCCGTAATTAATATATGTGTCACGTAATTGTTTGCTGATTCTGGGAAAAATAGTAAAAAAATACATCATCGATTTTCACTGCGAAATCATTGTCAGAAGTTGCATAGGCTAAATCATATTTTTGTAAATATATAAATATTAGAATAGAATAGTTTTTTATTCGTAAACACACAGACAACAGACATACATAGAAAAAACATAGTGAAAAATAAAGTGTCACGAAATGGTTCCATCTCAACATGTTGCTGGCGACTTCCAGCGCTGATCTTCCGATTAGACCATCAAGTGAGAAATAATCACGGAAGGTAACAGACAAAAAAATATTATATCCATACTATAATATTATAAATGCGAAAGTGTGTCTGTCTGTCTGTCTGTCTGTCTGTCTGTCTGTCTGTTACCTCTTCACGCTTAAACCGCTGAGCCGATTTTGATGAAATTTGGTATAGAGATAGTTTGAGTCCCGGGGAAGGACATAGGGTAGTTTTTATCTCAGACATCCCTCTTTAAGGGGGTGAAAAAGGGGGTGGAAGTTTGTATGGAGAATCAATAACCGCTGAACCGATTCGGTTGAAATTTGGTATACAGATAGTTTGAGTCCCGGGGAAGGATATGGAATATTCTAGAACATTCGAAAGTATTCTGGAATGTTCCACAATGATCTAGAATGTTCTCAAATATTCGACAACATTCCAGAATGTTCTGAAATGCTGTGGATTGCGCTCGAATACTCTCGGATGGTCTGGACTGTTCTAGAAACCCTCCCCCCAACCCCCGACCGACCCCCCCCCCCCCACCGAGAATATTTCACACCATTCTAAAGTGTTCTGGAATATTCCACAATATTCGAAAGTGTTCTGGAATCTTCCACAATGATCTAGAATTTTCTCGAATATTCGACAACATTCCAGAATGTTCTGAAATGCTGTGGAATGCTCTCGAATACTCTCGAATGTTCTGGACTGTTCTAGAAATGTCTAGCCCCGACACCTCACCAGGTACAAATTTTTGTAGGTATATATTTATATTTAAACATTATTGCACTTAATACAATTAAAATGTACAAATGGCGGACTTAATGCCTATACCAGTCAGCCATAGCCAACCATACCAGTCAGCCATAGACATTTTCTACCAGTCAGCCATAGCCAACCATAACTTCAACTACTCCTACTTCTTCAACTTCAACTTCTCCTACTTCTTTAACTGTATCTTCTCCAACCTTTTCTACTTCTTCAATTTCAACTTCACAACTTAAACATCTCCAACATATTTAACTTCTTCAACTGCGCCAGCGTATTCAACTTCATTTACTTCTTTAACTTCTCCATCTTACAAATTCTTCAAATCTCCAACTTCTTTATCTTCCTAAACTTCTTCAATTTATCTAACTTCTTCGACTACAAATTCTCTAATTATTTCAAGTTCTTCAACTTCGACTTCTCCAACTTCTTCGACTATTCCAACTTCTTCAACTTCTCCAAATACTTCAACTTCTTCAACGTCAACGTCTTCTTCTTATTCAACTTCTCCTACTTCTTCTCTTCAACTTCTACTTCTTCAATTTCAACTTCTCCTACTTCTTCAACTTCAACTTCTCCAATATTTTCAACTTCTTCAACTTCAACTTCTCCTACTTCTTTATCTTCACCTTCTCCAACCTTTTAAACTTCTTCAACGTCAACTCCTCCTATTTCTTCAAGTTCTTCAACTTTTTCAAATTCAACGTCAACTTCTCCAACTCAAACTTCTTCAATTTCAACTTCACCAACCTTTTCAACTTCTTCAACTCCAACCTTTTCAACTTCTTCACCTTCTCCTACTTCTTCAATTTCAACTTCTCCTACTTCTTCAACTTCAACTTCTCCAATCTTTTCAACTTCTTCAACTCCAACCTTTTCAACTTCTTCACCTTCTCCTACTTCTTCAACTTCATCTTCTACTACTTCTTCAACTTCAACTTCTCCAATCTTTTCAACTTCTTCAACTTCTACTTCTCTAACTTCAACTTCTCTAACTTCAACTTCTCCTACTTCTTTAACTTCAACTTCTCCTACTTCTTCACCTTCAACTTCTCCTACTTCTTCACCTTCAACTTCTCCTACTTCTTCAATTTCAACTTCTCCTACTTCTTCAACTTCAACTTATCCTACTTCTTCAACTTCAACTTCTCCTACTTCTTCACCTTCAACTTCTCCTACTTCTTCAATTTCAACTTCTCCTACTTCTTTAACTTCAACTTCTCCAATCTTTTCAACTTATATTTCTCTAACTTCAATTTCTCCTACTTCTTCATCTTCACCTTCTTCAACCTTTTAAACTTCTTCAACGTCAACTCCTCCTATTTCTTCAAGTTCTTCAACTTCTTCAAATTCAACGTCAACTTCTCCAACTCAAACTTCTTCAACTTTTTCAACTTCTACAACTTCTTCAACTTTAACTTCTCTAACTTCAACTTCTCCAACTTCTTCAACTTCTCGAACCTCCAAGTTGGAGAGGAGGTGGAAGTGATGTTAAGATACAAAATTATGGTTGTCTGTAAAGTCGGTTTACGGACGATATTTTTGCGTAATAACGCCATAAGAAAACATTACGTAACGTTACCATGGAGATCTGTCCACAACGTGACACTTTTTCGTGCAATGCTACCGGTGTTCATCGATTTATAAGACGTTATCACGTCAAAATTAATAAATAAATAAAAGAATATAATATCTTAAATTAAAAAGGGCTCAAAAGATCTTTAGTTACAAATAAAGAAAATTCGCATTTTTGACTAATTAGTCATTCATTTTGGGGGTAAAAAGAAGGGAGTAATAAAAAGCAATTTGTTAAAAAGTTATGGTACCCAAATTACTAATTCCACGCAGACGAAGTCGCGGGCAAAAGCTAGTATGTATATAAGGTAACAGACAAAAAAATATTATATATATTAGTAAGGGGTATCAGAAAAAATTTACTGCCATCAGAAAGGTACACTATTTGTGATATTCCTATGATATAGTTTGTAAATATAAAATAATTACAAACCCTGAAAAATCGGCCCAAAATCACATACTAAAAAAAATCATCAACTTCCAGGTTTTTCCATGTCTTTAAACAAATGTATTTTTTATAAATTAAAATAGTGCGTAAATTTATGTCAAAAATCAGAAAATAGATTAGTGTTGAAAGTTGACAGTGTTAAAAATAAATATCAATCACCTCCGAAAGCACCTTTATTTCATAGGACAATGTTATGATGGAAATTTCCATCACCATGCAAAGAAGGGTTAAATTCCTTAGTCGTGTTCGATTTCACGATTACTAATACACACACATATACTAATATAGCTTGTTTAATAGTACGGGATTGGGTGTAACGTAACGTGGTTGAGGTGTATTAACACGTGCGTGGTCGCGAGGCGCGGAGACGCCTAAGCCGGCGCAGCTTAGCGTCCTAGACTGTTTAATTTATCGTCTCCGTGGTTTGTTTGCACAAGTGCAAGTTAGCTTAAGCTCCGTCTTTTACAGAATTATCCACACTAAATTATGTTTATACTGTCCTTAATACCAGTGGCGTGCAGTGCATACAAAAAAAGGTAGGCACTAGGGTAGGCAGTCCATACAAAATGACCAAAAAAAAAGTTGCCGATTTTTATAGTTTGCGTTACATTCCTTCAAGAATGACTCTTCTAGAGCCCGATTTAAGTCTTATCTCCACTGCACGCCACTGCTTAATACACAGTTAAGAAGGTGCTTAAGTGATTTAGTGAAAGTATACATTTACTACCAACATTCAAGGCGACAATAAATAGCCGCGCACATTATACTGGAGTCAGTTACGGATCGCTGCCATATATGACCCAAAAATTTTTTATTAAGCTATGAGCTTCATCACATATGATCTCTGAGTAATTCTAAGCATTTATAGCCTCGGAGGCGATAAGAAGCGTGCGTCTAGTCGAGGAGGGCGGGGTACAAAGATGGCCGCCACCCGTCATCATTCAAAAAAATCTGTTCTGGTCTTGGTGGCTACTAGGGCAAGTTTGGTATCATTTTCGTATAAACCGAAGACGTAGAATTCATTGCTGATATTTGTTTTTTTCAGTTTCATAGTAATTTTGCAAGAAAAACGTAAAAAGATAAAAATTTGGGATGGAGGTTTTTGCTTTGAGAGCTAATAACTTTTGTATAGTGGCCAAAAGTGTCATACAAAAAAAGGTTTAATAAAGCGCAATTCATGCAGCTTCTAAACATATACATGTTTAGTAATATCCTACTGCAAAAAGATGGTGAAAAAATTATTAAATGACCGCAGCGCGGGTAGTTGGACTCTCGCTAGGCGGCATTTATCTTACAAAATGGTCGAGTACGAGTATCTACGTAGGTAACTATGCTTACTTTGCTAGATTTTATGATGACGAATAAAATGCTTTCTGTATATTTAATGTCCGCAGTTTCCAGTACACAGACATAATTCTGGTATAGGTTAAAAAAATAGACACAGGTATCCCCATGTCTAAAGAGGAGGGCGGCTCGCTTAACAAATAAGATTCTTAAGAGATCTTAAGAGATGTACAACCGCAATTTCAGGTTGGGTTAGGTTAGGTTCGTTAGTTACCTTTTATCCCTCAGAGCAGAAAATAGAAGCCCCGCGAGGCGGGGCTTCGTTGGTTTGTCACCAAGTCATACTTGCATAACCTATATTAGTATGACAAATATACATAGCTGTTATGATTTCTAAATATAAGCTCTCCGCATAATAGTTATTTGTTTTACAAGGGGGCAAAGTTGTTGTTTAACCGCTCGTGCTAATATTGATACCCGATCAAGCGAAAGATTTCAAAATTGAACCACGAGCGTAGTGAGTGGTTCGAAAAATGGAATCTTGAGCGTTGTAAGGGTTTCAAAGAACGAGGGTTAAACAAAATTTGCCCCCGAGTGAAACACAGAATTTTTCACCACACCAACCTGAAGCAAATATTAAATGTAAAATATCAAACAAAATCAAACCAAATCAAATCCAAATGAATGTTATGTGCAGGTTGAAGTTATTTATTAAAAACAACAAGTAAGTACCTATAAAATTACTTAAAGTGAGTTATAGCATGAAAATTATCGTGAAAATAAATATTTTGCCTCTTCCTAAGTAGTACAATTTCTCTCATAAATAGTGTTTTAATATTATCAGCAAAAATAAGAGCGCTATTTTATTAGAATAATTTCATTTATAATAGTTATTTCTCGGACCCAATTTTGGACCCGGGTATATCCTTAAACTACGTTCAAAAGAGAGGTATGGGCACTGTAAATGTCATCTCGCTTTGTGTGGTAGGGCACAGCACAGCGGATGTCATTCCAGATCTATCCGAGCAGAGCCCAACTGGGGCAGTACGTACTTACCTCCACCTTACAGAAAACACCGGTCAAATAACACTAGGCCCCACTCAAATCGTTGCAAGTGCATTAAAATTAAAGTGCATAAAATTATGTCTGTATGATGAATTATGTCTGGATGAAAGTATTTTATTCGTCATCATAAAATCTAGCAAAGTAAGCATACCTACGTAGATACTCGTACTCGATCATTTTGTAAGATAAACGACGGTCCGCAAGATAAACGAAAGTCCAACTACCTGCGCTGCGGTCATTTAATAATTTTTTCACCATCTTTTTGCAGTAGGATATTACTCAACGTGTATATGTTTAGAATCTGCATGAATTACGCTTTATTATAGTATTTTTTATATGATATTTTTGGCTACTATACAAAAGTAATTAGCTCTCAAAGCAAATATCTCCATCCTAAATTTTCATCTTTTTACGTTTTTCTTGTAAAATTACTATGAAGCTGAAAAAACAAATATCAACAATGAATTCTACGTCTTTGGTTTATACGAAAATGATACCAAACTTGCCCTAGTAGCCACCAGGACCAGAACAGATTTTTTTGAATGATGACGGGTGGCGGCCATCTTTGTACCCCCCCTCCCCTTATGGCCTCCCAGGCTTGAAATGCTTAGAATTACTCAAAGATCATATGTGATGAAGCTCATAGCTTAATAAAATTTTTTTGGGTCAACTTCATAACTGACTCCGCTATTACTCGTGAAAACAGAAGATCTTTGGGGCCTGTCTGTCAAAGTATTAGATTCCATCATTGAGTCAATTACACCATACTTAGCTGAGATTTTCAACAGATGCATTGATGCTGGAATTTTTCCAGATATTATGAAACATAGCAAAATTATCCCTCTGTTTAAATCAGGAACGAGAACAGATCCCACGAACTTTAGACCGATTTCAATACTACCGGCATTAAGCAAAGTGTTCGAGAAACTTATTCTGAATCAACTATTGTCACATTTCAACAGAAACAAACTGCTTGACAGCAATCAATTTGGTTTCACCAAAGGTCGATCAACTACTGACGCCGGTGCGGTACTTCTAAAACACATCTTTGATGCTTGGGAAAAAGCTCAAGATGCTGTTGGAATTTTCTGTGATCTGTCAAAGGCATTTGATTGCGTTGATCACGAAAATTTAAAGAGAAAATTAAGCCGCTATGGGATAAAAGCTAGTGCCCTTGACCTGGTCTCATCGTACCTTTCGGATAGAACTCAGCGAGTAGTTATTAATGGAACTCAATCGGCGGGGTCCCCGGTAGCCCTCGGAGTGCCTCAAGGTTCAATTCTTGGTCCCTTCCTGTTCTTGGTATACATTAATGACTTACCAAAAGTTGTGCAAGATAGACATGATATACAGGGTGATTCATGAGACGTGAGCAGGACTAATCCTGCACACTCAGTAACTGATAATTGATCGATCACCGTCGTATTTAGGTGAAACAACCACATTTTTTCCTATTTTTTAACTTTTTGGTGCGGGCAAATTTCATTCTCTACAATCATGGTCACCCTACAAGACCTAATTAATAAACACAAAACCTCTTTAAACGTAATGACAGCATTTTGATTACGAAGAAAATAAACTGTCAACTTGAGTGAGATACGAGTTTTCAAAAGTAATCAGACCGTGATGACAGCGATGACATTTAATTAGACACAGAAAATTGGTAGTTTAGTATTCTAAATTTAGGGTGACCACGCATGTCGTAAATAAATTAATAACTTTTTTTTCAACACGACTAGAAAATTAACGTTAATCTCACTAATATTGATACGAAACAGTTGCTTATAATTTACGAAATACGCAGTGTTAATCCTGCTCACGTCTCCTGAATCACCCTGTAGTGTTATTTGCAGATGACACTTCCCTTATATTTAAAGTGGACAGAAAGGAAAATAGCTTCGAGAGCATTAATGACGCGCTATCTACCATTGTAAACTGGTTTACGGCAAACAATTTGCTTTTGAACGCCAAGAAAACCAAATGCATCAAGTTTACGCTACCTAACGTCAAGCAGGTAAATAACAGCAAGATTAAAATAAAAGGTGATACGCTGGAATTTGAGGACCGAACTGTTTTCCTGGGAGTCACTCTAGACTCCAAACTGCAATGGCATGCACATATAGGCACTCTAGCCGGAAAACTTAGTTCAGCAGCCTATGCAGTGAGGAGAATCAAACAGCTGACAAACGTAGAGACGGCCAGGCTGGTATACTTTAGTTACTTCCATAGTGTTATGTCTTATGGAATTCTGTTGTGGGGAAAAGCGGCAGATATTCAGACAATATTTGTGCTGCAAAAACGAGCTGTACGTTCCATCTATGGACTGGGCGCTCGAGTATCCCTAAGAGAGAAATTCAAAGAAGTTAACATTCTTACCGTTGCATCTCAATACATACTAGAGAATATTATGTATGTTCGGAAAAACATCCACGAATTCAAGGTTAACAGTGATATCCATAACTATAACACTAGAAACAAACATAAACTTGCTGTGCCCGCCCACCGCCTCCGTAAGGTTAGTACGTCTTTCGTCGGGAACTGTACACGTTTTTATAACAAAGTCCCCACTGATGTAGTGAATTTACCACTTCATAAATTTAAGTCGCACATTAAGTACTCCTTGTTACGTAAGGCGTACTACACTGTAAATGATTTTATAAACGATAGAGATGCTTTTAAGCCGGTAGCTTGATTTCATTAGTATAATAAGAATTAAATAAATATTGTTTTTTTTTACATTGTGAATTAAATATGCTAGTGTCCAGTAGAATTGACACATGAGACAATGATGTTCTCGCTTGATTATATTGTTTAATTTAATTTTAGTTTTGGACACTTGGAGACCTTATACATCTCTAAGTACATATTTATTTATTTGATTTTTATTTTTGATTGTACATACTTACCTATACAGGGTGATTCATGAGACGTGAGCAGGACTAATCCTGCACACTCAGTAACTGATAATTGATCGATCACCGTCGTATTTAGCTGAAACAACCACACTTTTTCCTATTTTTTAACTTTTTGGCGAGGGCAAATTTAATTCTCTACAATCATGGTCACCCTACAAGACCTAATTAATAAACATAAAACCTCTTTAACCGTAATGACAGCATTATGATTACGAAGAAAATAAACTGTCAAACTTGAGTGAGATACGAGTTTTCAAAAGTAACCAGTCCGTGATGACATTCAATTTGACACAGAATATCGGTAGTTTAGTATTCTAACTGTAGGGTGACCATGCATGTCGTAAATAAATTAATAACTTTTTTTTTCAACACGACTAGAAAATTAACGTTAACCTCACTAATACTGATACGAAACAGTTGCTTATAATTTACGAAATGCGCAGTGTTAGTCCTGCTCACGTCTCCTGAATCACCCTGTATTTTTAATGTTTCTGACACTTAGAGACCTTTACATCTCTAAGTCAACTTAGGCTAGTAATTATGTGAAGCTATATTACTGTCTTTTTATGTAACATATGAGCACAAAATGCCGTGTCTTACAGCTACATGTTATTACTATTTTAATATTAATATAGGCCGGTAGCTTGAACATGTCATGCTCGCTTAAAAGTCTTTGCTTACGGTGGCGTTGTTGATCGGGTCGCCACTTTCCCGAATGAAGGTTGAGGGAGGCGATGGCTGAGATACGCGTCATACTCGTGAACGGGTGCTGTTTGTGGAGACTGGTCTGTTAAGCTAACACGAGCTATTATACTTAGTAACTTTTATTAATTAATTACAGTGAGACGCCTCATTCTGTTCTCGTATGTTTCTTTTCTTTTAATGAATGTATTAATTATACAGGATATTGACTCTTGGAGACCTTATACATCTCTAAGGATAACTTGATAAACTATATAATCTTATAGTTCTGACACCTAGAGACATTTACACCTCTAAATATTATAGATTTTTTTTGTGTGTTTTTTTATCTGTATTTTGTATGTAATTCGACATTAAGAGACCATATACATCTCTTAGTAATTGTAATACGTTAGATTGAATTGTTAGTTTTATTTTATAAAATTGTTGATGTTATTATTTTTGCTTTTATGTAAATTCAATGTTGACGTGTAAAAGTGCCCTTGTGGCCTATTTGCTGAATAAATGTTGATGTTTGATGTTTGATGTTTGATGTTTGAAAATGTATGAAAATCATGAGGCGTGTGCATTTGTCGTCGTGGAAGGGTATTCTTTTTATACAAGCTTTGATTTGGTGTCACCTGACCCATTGTCTGTGCGTCTGTAAATAAATTTCATCTAATACGAGTCAGCAGTTTAATAGTAAAGAGGGTAACTGACAGACAGACAGAGTTACTTATAATATTAAGTGGGTATTTCACTAAGTATGTAGATTTAACCGACTTATATATCACGTATATGATTTAACTTCTTCCGAAACATACGGTACGTTTAAAAGTGGCACGGCACTTACGCTACGCTACGAGTAGTTAGTACAGTCAGCAGTAGATGTTGCTAAGCGGGCCAGGTGTTCAAAATGATCTTGACGCGACTTTATTGTTAAGAGAATAAGAGCGTGTCAAGGTAATTTTGACCACCTCGAGCGCTTAGCAACTTCTGCTGCTGACTGTACCTACGGTATAAACAGCGCAGATTAGAAGTTATATATAAGTGCCTACAACCTACAACTGGCAGGTACAATATTAAAATGTTAGGTACCTACCAGTGATTTATCATTTTTAAGTAAGAATGTCATGTCGCAGACTCTGAGATTGTTTTGTTTCAATATAATTCTTTATTACACATGGTCCCAGATGAATGACGTGCATAAATTGAGACTCCAAATTCGTCAAGATCAAAGCACACGCCATTTAGGAAATATGAGAAGGCCATAACTCCTGTAAATGAAGGACGGGCGGATCAGAACGGCCGCCCGCGTCGGGGTTTGTAATGGAAGTGACAAGGGTTTCTTGAAATGATGGAAGGAATTTCAAGGGTTCTCCAGAAAGCACGTTTTATGGCTCCTAGTAAAGATAGCAGTCTCTCCCGTTGACTCCAGTTGAGTTTTTTAATGTCTATGCCTATTTTACTGCAGGATAAAGCTTTCAGAATAGAACATCTATATTGTTATCTATATTGTGCTTCCAATCATCCGACATGTTCCGAGTTCCAAGATCATACTTATCACAATTTCTAGAGCAAAGTATCAGTAAACGTTTACTGAATTATTGTGTGTTTCGTACCCGAAGCGTGACAACCCAAATCATTATAAAAGAAGCCGCAGCTGACCTGCTGCCTTTTGTGAAATTCTTAGTGTTAAATTTGACATGTATAATAATCCATTTTATTATGGAATAATATTAACATCAATAAATTGCTCTGATAATTAGATGATAATTAGATTAAGATTAATTACGATTCATAAGAGCTTGTTGCTAGGCCTACATGAATAAAGTATATTTTGATTGATTGATTGATTGATTGTCCTCTCCTCTATTTTCTACTTTTGTGTATTTGCTTTCCATAGAAAAACTGGGTATCTATTTTCAATGCTTTTAGGAGAGAGTATACAATGTACATGGCTGTCTTAATAGAGTAATCTACTCTAATACCCAAAAGGTTACATCAGATAATTTGTATCTACAAGTTAAAGTCTGGTCGTCCAGTAACTGATCCAGGCGGTTTTGTAATTGGTCGGTTAACCAATAAATGTTATTACTACCCGAAAATGTACAAATTGTTTGTTTACTTTTATTTAAATACCTAAAGATACAGACTATATTGAAATCGGACAAAGGAATGCTAGTTGTTCCGGTGGATTGTATTGCGATTACACAGCCAGATTGCACAATTCTTCTTACAGTAATTGAAAGTAATTATTCCATCGTGTTCACCCCGTTAATCCTGTGGCCGTAGTTTGCGACTACGCCTAAGGGAAGGAATAAATGAGCTCATTGTTCCAGGCTTGCGCTCAACCCTTTTTAAAACAGACAATACCCATTGTCATACATTCAAATAATCTTAAATTTGTTGAGATGTCCTTTTAAAGGTCGCAGACTAACGTCAAATATTTCAAAGACTAACGTCAAACCTAGAAACTAAATGTATTTATTAGATTTGTCATTATTCCGCTAGTAAAATAGGTAGGTAAATTCCTATGAATATTATTGAAATACGTTAGGTAAATACGTAACATATCAAACAATTTAAAGTAGCTACCCCAGAAAATATTTAAAGCGCAATACAGTAGAAATGTAAATTTTAATGGTGTTATTCATAAACACGCTAGAGTTTAGACCAAAGTAAGTTGGAAGCGATTTTGACAGCCCAGACTGTGCAAGTGTTATTTTAAAAGTTAAACTTCTTTGAATCTGGGCTCTCAAAATCGCTGCCAACTTAGCTTGGTCTAAGCCTACAAGCCTCAATTTACTTACTGTAATTCGGTTATCTTAGGTTGTCATTTATGTATTTGTAAGAAAGAGGGAAAAAATAAATTAACTAATTGAGACCTGTAAAGTTTTATGAATAAAAGGGTAAACTCGTTAGTCCCAGGGCTAATTTTGTGATTTTAATTTTAGAATTTTCTTTTATTTCTACTCCAATTTATTTGTACTAGGTATATACTGTACAAGTATACGGGGTCGGGGACGTACGACGTTAAGGTCAATTGTACAACAATGGTTAGGTAGGTTTGTTGAGATATATTGAAAAACCCCGCCTGGCAAATATTTGAAATTAGTTTCAGTTGGAGTAAACTATTGTACCCAGCTAGAAAGTTCTTCGCGACGGCGTACGCCTTTAGGCCGACGCTCTCATTTCTAAAAGTAGGCACCAGATTGGACGTCAACTTTTCCTCTTTTTCCTTTCTTGACACAAAGACTGGCATCTTTCGATAAAGAATGTGTTCATGTCCGTGTAAAGCTGAATATTCAGACTACCTACTCCTGTTTGTATAAAAGTCAATGTAAAACGACAAATTTGCTAGTTTATTATATTCGCTGGTCTGAGAATTAAATTGAATTTCAACGGCTGGTTAGTGTTTCATGTTGCAGTCAAATTAAATAAAACCCGACAAAGCACCTAAGCTCTGCTCGGTTAGTCAAACGGTCACATTGAAATAGGTACTGGCCAGAGAGCCGGTAAATACAATATTTGGAGTTGAAACATTTTGGCCGCGGAGTCGACAGGCGAAGCGCGCGCACGATAATAAGATGAAATTACCGCTCTTTATTCAATTGCCAATAAAATGGAGATGAAAGTGTACATTGATGTTAAATGCAACAATTTGATCATGAATGGTCATTTATGAAATGGAAAGCAAAATGTTTGTTGTTTTCAATGCTTTCAGGACTCATAAATAAGCCTTTGTTTTCTTAACGTGTTTTGTGGGTTCCGCGTAGTCAACTAGAAACCCTTACAGTTCAGACATGCCCGCCTGTCTGTCTGTCCATAGCTTAACTCAGTGATTGTGAGAACAGTCCTTACCCTAACAAAAGTATCCACTTTTCTATACAAGTATAATGGCGACGTGGGTACTTAAGGTGAGACACTTAGGTACAGTAGTAACAAGCTGTAATTTGGAACGAGTATATAAATATGCATATAGCACTCACGCCGACAGAGAGCTAAAATAGTAAATGAAGTCCAAAAAATGTGTCCCCCACTCCCCATACTCACTTTCAAAACGAAAAAATAAATACTTCCAATGAAACCTGCGAGTAATTACTACACATACATATACATATTTATTACACACATAATCGATTTCTGAATTTGAGGTTTTCATTTTTCAATTTTGAGGCAATCGAGGTAAGGTATCGAGGTTTCAGTCATCCGAAGATAGATCCCTTGGCTTTAACTTCTGAATCAAAAAGCCAAGCCAAGGATATCCTCAGGTTTATGCGCGAGTATCACGATTATTTAGCAGTTGGCGCTAGTGTGCACGTTGATGGGCTCTTAACATTATGTATGGTGAGTGGTTTGAAATTGTGATGTCTACTGTCTACCCCAAACTTTTTCATAGACTTTCCGTCGGGTAGTTATACAAATCTCTATTTTGACATTTTGCTTGGAGATCCGTTATCCGCGACCACTACCAGTGAAACATGCGACGAAACTTCGGAAAAAAAGGTAACATAATAAATTCACGATAGACCCGGTTTTCATTACCTACCTTGGACTTCTAAGTTACTTGTTATGTCACTAATGATAAATGAAGTGTACTGACGTTGAATTTAATGTGGGACCGGGACTGCGGTGCGCGTGTGGTGGCATAAAACTGGCACATCTCGCGACCGCATAGGAACACTCCCTACCTACAGCGCATCATACCCGCCTGGAACACTCGACACGCCAAGTACGTGACCATGCAGACGCTACATAAATTTTTTTTTGCAAGATTAGTGCAATGTACAATATTCTATCTAACCTTTTTAATATAAGATGGTTAAAGTTATACTATCAATACAATTGATGATCGAGGAGAGCAGACTACTACCTGAAAATACTAAAAGGCAAAATATTTGTACACATTTTTGAAAGACTGGCGAAAAAAATTGTTTATAAATACGAATTCCTAGTCACGTGCGGGAGCATAGGTACTAGAGCCCGGCTTCAACTTTTTCAAGTGACCTTTTCCCGATTAAGCACTGGCAAAAAAGCAGCACAGAGTGAGAAATAAATGGTGTCGAAATGTCGAATAGCGCTTTTTTCATTCGAACTTTGCCACTAAATCAAAAACTACTTCCATGACTGCGCCTATAACATAACGGAGTTGAAGATATTATGTTATATCATAGACATGGGAATGCCTTTGATATAAATATACTTTCCCGTATTGCTCTAATCTTACCCCAAAAGTATCTAATAAAAATGTTTTATGGTAGCTTAAATGAGAAAGTTTCTTTTGTCACTCTGACGAATACAAAATCCGTGAATTGTTTTAATATCGTAACCTAATTTATATTATTTACATATTTCTATGTAGGATGATGACTGTTATGGAGTAAAATTATTATTAATTGTATCCTCTTATTTCAGTTTTTAACGCGAAAACATGAATTTTAATGAATACATAGTTTGCTTTTATTACTGATGCAATTATATTCAAACATGTTTATTTTATCCACTTTGTTACTTAAATTAACATATTTAATAGTGTTCTAGTACAATGCATTATCAAGTTTTGCCGATGTTATAGTTGTCTAATTATTCCTCTACGAAGCCTAACGATGTTTGCCTTGTTAACTAAGTTTCGACAGTTTCTAGAAGTAAGTGACGGCTCACGAAGTTAATGTAAATCGACTGCGAGAAGGCACTTTTTTGCGACGTGATTTTGCATTTCATTTGTAAATCACCCAATTTCTTTGGATTTTTTTCCCTTTGCTATTAAAAATGAAAATTCTCAATAAATACTGTGGTGAAAATTCGCGATGGGAAATCTTAATTGGCTTAAATATACTTACTGGGGTCGGTAAAGACATTTTCTATTAAGGTGATTTTTGCAATCATATTCGGCGGCATAAAGTACTACCTAACATAAAATTATCATTGTGATTTGTATTTAATTTTGGTCATACATGTACTAGGTAAATTTAAATAGGTACTACAAAGAGTACCTAGCTCTTTGTCATCAATTCATCATCATACCTACATTACCTACAACCTTTAGAATTTTTTATTTATTGAGTACCTACTCAAAAATTTTATATGTAGGCAATACATATCTCCACAGTCGCCTTTCGCTCGGAAAAGTCAATACTCCAGTTAAACGCTTTTCCCATTTCAATCTTAAATTAGTTGCACGTTTTCCTGGGCTATTGGCGTATCTAGTGCCGCACAGGGAGAGACTCGATAGGATCCAAAACGTAAGCATTCACTTTAAAGGCGAACCGGTCCAGTGCAGTCATACATTCTAATCTTCCAATCGGATTGCAGAAGCTACTGGAGTGTAGCTATTTAATGGTTTAAAGCCAAAACGTTTAGAAAAATACCGCAAAAAAGTGAGACTGGATTCAGCTACATTACTTTGACACGAAATTACACGACAATTGCAGAAAAGGAGAATCTTTTTAGGGTTCCGTACCCAAAGGGTAAAACGGGACCCTATTACTAAGACTTCGCTGTCCGTCCGTCCGTCCGTCCGTCCGTCCGTCCGTCCGTCCGTCCGTTCGTCTGTCACCAGGCTGTATCTCACGAACCGTGATAGCTAGACAGTTGAAATTTTCACAGATGATGTATTTCTGTTGCCGCTATAACAACAAATACTAAAAACAGAATAAAATAAAGATTTAAATGGGGCTCCCATACAACAAACGTGATTTTTGCCCAAAGTTAAGCAACGTCGGGAGGGGTCAGTACTTGGATGGGTGACCGTTTTTAGGGTTCCGTACCCAAAGGGTAAAACGGGACCCTATTACTAAGACTTCGCTGTCCGTCCGTCCGTCCGTCCGTCTGTCACCAGGCTGTATCTCACGAACCGTGATAGCTAGACAGTTGAAATTTTCACAGATGATGTATTTCTGTTGCCGCTATAACAACAAATACTAAAAACAGAATAAAACAAAGATTTAAATGGGGCTCCCATACAGCAAACGTGATTTTTGACCAAAGTTAAGCAACGTCGGGAGTGGTCAGTACTTGGATGGGTGACCGTTTTTCTTTTTGCTTTTTTTTTCGTATTTTTTTGCATTATGGTACGGAACCCTTCGTGCGCGAGTCCGACTCGCACTTGCCCGGTTTTTTGTTTTACTTGTATTCGCGATCATATTGTGGGACTCGAAAGTTTTTAGGCACGTCAGATAACCTTACCATTTTATGTTTAGATAATGTTTTCATTTATTTATGCAGTGAAAACTTCTTTAGCGGCGCTGTGCACTTTTTGTGATGGGGAAAAAATTTTAAACTCGCGAGAGCGTAAGACGTAAGACGCTTCGTAAGACGGACACGTGACCAGGGGGCCGATTTTTGAATTTCGATCGCTCGATTTCGTCACTCGAAAATCGGTGGAAAACGGCGAAATGCTAATTTTTGAAATACGAGCGGTCGAAATTTGGAATCTAGTGGTATTGGCCACTTGATTTCAATTCTATTAGTAGATATTAAATGCCTAGTAGTGGAGATATTATTTAACGAAATACACGAAATCGAGTGGTCGAAATTCAAAAATTGGCCCCCTGATCGAAAAACTGTTACAATGTCATTGAGTTGTCACTTCTGTCGGCACTCCCGGAGTGCAACCCGTTGTTTATTTATATATATATTTCTTATTCTGCCTTGTAGTGTTAATAATATATGAGTTTATTTTTAACTCATTAAAATACAAATACCAAATAATGGGCGGGTAACTTGCGTCTTCACCAATCAAAAGTAGAAATAAAACAGGTCTGAGCGTACATATTTTACCTTAAAGAAAATTCACAAAGTTAAGTAATTTATAAAATTCTACAATGTTTATCCTTGTTCTATGAGGTTATTAGCGTGTTGTGCATAATGTGATACTTCATAAGGATAAAAAATGATTAAATAGTTGCATGACCGATTTCTATGCAGCTATGATTACAAGCTTAGGTACCTACTCTCCACGAGTCGCGGTATTCAAAAGATTTTCTAAGAATGGAACGCTTTGTACAATCACTTCAAATGACTTTGTAAGGAAATTTTATCACCGAACGGCAAAGAGCGCGTAAGTATAAGTAATATTAATACATCGGCTAGGGAATTTAATATTTGGTGAGGGCAAGAAAGTAAGGGAAATTCCTCACCTGAATTTCATGTATGAAAATGAGTGTTGTGGGGTTCGCCTCGGTGAGAGGGATAAGCGCTGAGCAGTTCTTTATGAGTTTCCCGAGGGATCAGAGCAAGTCGACGACGTAATGCAACAATTTAATGCCCACTCATATGAAAACACGACAAATATTGAGGTTTAGCTTTATGAGTGTGACTAAACATGTAAAGAACATAATATAGAGTGAGTCAAAGAATGTTTACGGTCTAAGTCGTCAGCTGTAATGTAGGGGAATAGTATTACATCTAGACCATTATTTAATATTTTGTTTCAAATAATTCTTCAGTTGTATCGTCAACGACACTCAGGATTAATCGGAAGTGGCATGCGATTGAGATAAACAAATGTTAAAGATTTTTTTCTAGTCTATTATGGTGTCCCACTGCTGGGCAAAGGCCGCTCCCCTTGTCAAAAAGAATAAAATAGTTATCTGTTGAAATACTGTAGTTGAATTTGAATATATTATACCACACTTAATTCGCATTCAAAGTTTATATTTATATAGTCTTTTGAAAAAGTGATGTATTCAAACTACAGTGATAGTTTACTTTCTGATTTGGGCCGATATTATTCTATTATTATTGTTTTTTTTTATTACGTTTTTCTGACAATTACATTTTCAATGCACCTATTATTATTTGTACGTTGATTCTGTATTCTATATTCTGTATAGTGAATAGCTGAATAGTAAAATGAAGAAAGTAGAATCTGAATAGCTTATTTTAAATAAGAAATACATTTAGGAACAACCTTTTGGTAATTTAAATAAAAGCACTTCAACAAGCGTTTAGGATGCTACAAACTATGTAAATATTTTTTTAATACCTAGTTTGTAAAAAAAGGGTTTTCGCAAACTCCAACTTTGAATATTTTTCTTAGCGCTTTATTCAGTTGCGTTTGCGAAAGAGTGATTGGTAACCACACTCAGGAAAATAAAATCCTGGATCATGACTAAGAAAATGTTACACAGACAATAGTATAATATCTTAAAATAGGATCAATAGTCATTTAAACATATTGTAGTTGATGATTAGATATATGATGTTGTTGTTGTTGTTGTTGGCTGGACATATGATATTGGCCCCTTATATGTTGCCTGTCAAATTTGATCATTGAAAACGTGACCTCGACATTTAAAACCATAGGTACATTTAAATTCCCACGCACGGATCTGAGCTAAGCATACAAGGAGTAGGTATAATGCGATCATCATCATCATCATCATCATCATTACAGCCTATATACGTCCCACTGCTGAGCACAGGCCTCCTCTCATGCGCGAGAGGGCTTGGGCTATAGTCCCCACGCTAGCCCAATGCGGATTGGGGACTTCACATACACCTTTGAATTTCTTCGCAGATGTATGCAGTTTTCCTCACGATGTTTTCCTTCACCGAAAAGCTAGTGGTAAATATCAAATGATATTTCGTACATAAGTTCCGAAAAACTCATTGGTACGAGCCAGGATTTGAACCCGCGACCTCCGGATTGAAAGTCAGACGTCATATCCACTTGGCCACCACCGCTTCGATAATGCGATAAAAACAAATATTTGACAATACATAATAAGCTTAACAAAACATACAGTTCAAAAATCGGCTAAATTAGGACGCTCAGCACGAGGAATTTCGTATATTGATCCGCCTGTGCAAGGTTTTGTAAATGTTTTGTAATTATGGCAGTAGTGTGAGAAGTGTGCAAATAGCGTAAGAAGCAAATATCTATACCCACCCACACCAAAATATTTTAATGATGGATAGTGTGCGTTAGTCGTGGATTTCGAATTTGTAATCAATTCAATTAAACGTATTGTTGAGTCACAATTAGAAGCAATCTGGTTTGTTAAAGGGCTTATCTTGTCATGTGAACTTGAGGTCCAGCCGCTCGAGACAGCCCGAAATCGCCAGAAAAAAGGGGACCTTAGTATTTATTTTATCTCTTTAATTTCTTTTTTTAATATTGGTCCTAGCGAAAAAAAGTACAACTTATTTTGTGACAAATCTGAAATAGATTATTTACGTAAAATATATTTTTTACCATGGGTTACCGCTTACGAGTTATTTACGAAAAACTAAAAACAATAAACGATTGTGGAACAAATTATAAGTAACATTCCCACCTTAATATGAGATCACTCTGACCCACGCTTAATATATTTTTTTATCTCCCATTTGTAAACAGATTTGTATAATAAACTATATATTTTTTAAACTTTACAACTATATTTTTTGTTATCAGATCCCTGCTACACTTTAAAAATAATGGTAATTATGAAAATATCAAAATTTCCTTTTTTTAGTCTTTTCTACTTTATGCTTTTTTTTTGGTAGAATGTGAATTGTTTTTGTTCTAAAAATAGATTCCTCGTTCTTAATTTATCCGAAAATGATATATCACATGCCCTAATAGGTATAGTTTTAGAGAAATTTTGCTCCAAGTGAAGCGCGGCAGAAGTTTGACGTTTAAAATAACAGTTGCACTGCGTGTGCTATCAAAATCGCTGCAGACTTTTCTTAGTCTCTCAAGGGCTGTGTCATAAAAACATGATAAATACATAGCAACATTTATATTATACATACAACAGCCAATCTTAAAGTCAATAAATACTACAACGATGTTGGTTACTATCACAATAAATTCGAATATGTAAAAGTCCCCAATAATATCACAAACATAATTAATTACCATATGCATGGACGAAAAATAACATTTAGGAATTGAGATAATAAGTTGTCTCAATTACTGGTTGCGAAAATGCGGGCCCCAAAGGTTGTATTATGTTAATTAGCAAAGAGTAGAAATAAGCCTGAACTGAAACGCCTTGATTATTGTAATAATAAACGATTAGCGTATCTCATCGCAAAGTGTCGCGGCATTAACTAAGTGTTAAGTACCTACATCCGCGTCTCGAAAAGCGTTCAAATTTACACCGCGAATCCTGTGGCACGTGTCACACGTGTGTTACATTGATTTGGTATATTAACAGTATTAACACCGCGCCAACAAGTCATGATTAAAATTTCAAAATTAAGTTTACGAGAGTTTAAGGTAACGCGGCAGTCCCTTGTTTTATTGCAAATAACTCCAATGTTACCCGAAAGTACGGAGGCGTTTTCAATTTGGAATTATTTGTGGCTATGTAGGTAGTACCAGCTATATGGCGCTGGATGGCTCGGATATTTGCATTTATTTGTGGAAAATTAAGATTCTCTCCGCAGAGCGAGAGCGCTCCGGTCCTCGCCTCGCCGCCCGCACCCACACGGTGCAATTTCCATCCACTGTAGATAAGCAAAGAAATATTTAAATAACACATGACGCTTTATTCTGAGATAGCTCAGTTTTGTAACATTCAGAAAGGGCTGCACTGACTAACTAGTTGAGTTTTATTTTTTGATTTTGTTGTGAGAGTTGCGATTATGATAACTTTCTGGTAGCGAAAACCGCAAAATACACAACGTAACACACACTACAATAGGGACTAATTAAAGTTTACGTAAGGTTTACATCGATCGAATTACCGCTGTACATAATTATTATAGGTACTATACAGGAAAAGATCATAATCCAACAAGTTCAAATATTTATTCCTATATAACATGTACATATAGACATCAATTACAAATAAAGTACAATTCAACTTAATTATTACAATTTAAAACACTACACCCAAATTACAAAATGATAAAAACTATAAATAACATCACAAGATCATAATTAGAGTTAGATGCCATGATAAATTGATCATACTTACCTAGTTTATTTTCATATAATAGTAATGGAATATATTAGTAACGTTAAATTATTAGTCTGCCGTCCTACCGTATCCGACCTCTCGTTAGGAAGATAAACATCGTTACGCGGTTTTACCTCAGTTACGACCTCTACTATGAAACAAAATGAGATCCATTTTCAAATTGTTACTAGCTAAATGAATAAACTCACGGAAGGGGATAAAATACAACTTGAGAGTTTATTAAACGTGGATAAAGGTTGACTTGTGGGCATAGAATTTCTTAAGGTCTTCTGTGCCTATTCACCTTTTGTGTAAGTCGGCCTTTTGTATCTTAAGTTGTAGTCTCTTTGTATAAGAATGCTAGTGCCTATTGCGTTGCTCCATAAACTTGTTAAGTTGTGTAATTTGTCAATTTATTTATTTTAACTTTATTGCACATGTTATGAGTAGGTATAGCATTGTATTAAGTAGATTCATTTGTTCAGTCAGTTGCTGCAGAAGTTGCTAAGCGGGCGAGGTGTTCAAAATTACCTTGACGCGCTCTTATTCTCTTAACAATAAAGTCGCGTCAAGATCATTTTGAACACCTCGCTCGCTTAGTAACTATTGCTGCTGACTGTTCACTCAAATTAACCTTGTCGATGCCGACGCCGTGCCATGTCACCGAAGTGTCAAAACTGAAATAAAACTTAATGCAGACATGCATATGCCTAAAATCTACGTTGCTCTATGGTCTATGACTTTAATTTATTTAAGATATTAATCCGTCTTTGCCGTTGGCCTTGCGGTGCGGATATATCGGTCATTGGCGTCCAAAAGATTAAAGTTCATATAAATAAATACATATATTCGTAATATTTTGTTGACTATGTGTTAAGCAAATTTATCGCATTGTCTTTGGTTTTCCATTTATATAATATTAATTTTAACGTTCATCAATCGGGCCATGAGTAGGTATACAGAGAAAAGCGAGATGCGGAAGGTTACCAAAAAATTTAAAAAGTTAACGGATATCTCAGAATTATTTCACAGACAATAAAGGCAACTTTCATTTTGAGAATATGAAATTTCGATCCCCATACAAAAATATCAGATCCTGAACATTTTCCATGTAGCGTCACGAACTGAAAGGCAATGACAGACCAGTTATACCCTAATGTATAGATATTTATAGATACCTAAGTATAATATGTAGATCATTAGCAAATAATGATATTTAAAAGCATTAGGACGACAGTGATATCGCTTATCGACATCGCATTACAAGTATCATAATCGTTAGCGCTGTGCGTGCCTGGTACCATGGCAGTTAAGGAGTTCACTTAGTCAGTGTAAAAAAAACTGTAGGAAATTGATTGGATTAAAATTTTGTTCAATTTGAAAACTTACGTGGCTGACTGTGAAAGTGGTTATGTGGTCCTGTCCTGGGTTATACCATCATGACGTTGTGCTCTTACTCAGATATACAATCCTTCAACTGTCTCACACTCTACAAATTGTAATGAGGAAGAAACATTTTCACACAAGAAATGAGAAACACTGTCATGCTCGCTGTCAATATTACTTTCTAATCTTAGGTACCTACCGGGCCTTCGGTGTATGCCTACGGGGCCTCATTTAGACGGTGCGAGAACTCGCATGCGAGTTTCATTAAATTACTTAATATTGGTGCAATGCAAAATATTTACTTACTAAACTATGTGGGTACAATAAAATATTTTGAATGTGCTATAATTCATCCTATTAAGTTTTGCCCCAAAACTTCGTTCACCAACATTGGATGATTCACCAATGAAAAAACCTCGGGTTAAGATAAACAGAATAAAGAGTGCTAAAAAGCTCATTAAATTCCGGTGAAATGAATAATTCGTTCAAATGATTTTCTATACCTAAACAAAACACGCCACCCCTCGGTAACAGTCCTGCTATTTCTCGAGGAATTTGCTAAAAATATATAATATATAATGCTGGCGAAATAAATAAACTGTTCACTCGTGCCCCTTCGTTGCTGGAAAAAATAAACTGGGCATGCACAACACGGATTAATGTGGTGTCAATTACACCGCTGTGAAACAAAGTATGTTTCAAATGTTTAATGGAGGGTAAAGCCGAACTGTAGGCATTGTAAACACGTCGGGAAAAAAGTATATTTGTTTTTTCATACAAATGAATGTGTATTGGAATATAAATATATGTATTGTAACAGGAAATAATTGTTTATCCATGTAAAAAACACTCGAATTCACATGGAAATATTCAGGTTCGGACCAACTTTGTGTTAACTTCGTAGTACGATTTGTGCAAACGTTCAGGAACTGAATAAAGTTAGTAAGGTCATGTATGGTGAGAGAAACATAGTTTATTTTGCTTGGAGCAAGTGAAGCAGTATGACGATTACCTACAAGTGACTTTTACACTAGTATATAAATATATGTATAATATGTAACATGTATGTATATGTATGTGTCCTTATTGTAGTGTATGGTCTCATTTTACTCAGAAGGTAACTTATATTTTATATTCTGTTAGCAACACAAAATTAATTAAATACGCAACCCATCTGCTCACCCATCTCTCATTATCTAATAGGTAGTGAAACCCAAGGAGTTGTTAATTCCGGCCCGAAGAACGTAGAGTCGCAAGGAACGAGTGAGAAATAGTTATGTTATTATTCCGGGTCAGGCCGTAACTCCTTAGCGATAACGAGGCCTTTGTCTCATCGCAACGTTATTTACGCAACTTGATTGATAGAGATGAATATTCAGACGGGCGGCGTCGACAAATCCCGCAATGTTTCGTCAGTAATGGCTTGTTTCCCCTCACCTTCTGGAATTGCAACATAAATCTCTGTCGAAAACGGATACTTTGCTTTACATCATTGTTCTTTTGCCTAATAATGAACGCACTAAATAAATTCAATTGCCCGGCGCCCGAACTGCCTGCAAGCGAGTAGGCGCTACGACGGTGAAATAATAAAGCTCTCAGCTCTCCGGTTAAGTGAACTCGAGGAATATCGAAAAATGTCAAACTGAGTAAGAAAAAGTAACTGAATTCAGCAACAGGTTACCTTGCCCTCATTAATATTAATGTGATTACAAGGAAAAATACGCGGCAGAGTATCAGAATACGAGACATTTCATCTTGATTATTTGAGAATCTGATAAATAAGTTCATGTTTCATATGACATTATGAAGTTAGGTTATTAATAATACATATATTCAAATTCATAAATATGGTAACATTTTTATAGTAGATACTTATTGCAATGGACTAAGGTGCAGAATTGTATAATTATGTATGAGATCGAATCTACATAGGGAGGCGGTTTTCGGGCAGTTGACCAAAACACGTCCGGAGGGAGCATAGATTACAGGAAGAGATTAGCTGATAGCGGCTGGCCATGTATGCTAAATAAATAATAGAGACATTTTAATACAAGGGTGCTAAAATGTGACCAAATATTTAGTAGATACAGAATTTTCTACATATACTAATTAAATTTAAAAAAAAGGTGTCATATATAAAAGAAATAAGATCTGAGGGATATCTGGTAAATGATTTTATGTTAAACAAAATTTAGAGGCGTATATGAGCGTACTTACTTGTATGTATGCATGTATGAACGTGCTTAACCATACACTGAAGGCTATGTGAATGTATGTATTTCCCCCGATCCGAACCCCTTAGGAATCCCTGGGATCAATTTATCTGTAATTTAATAATATACCGTTATTGTTTATTTGGATATATATGGACTAACGTTTTTTGTCATATAAGATTCGCACATTACAGGCATCATTTGGGAATAACAAAAAGCACCAAAAATCTGTAGGATCTTTTTGGAGCAGTTATTTTAACTAAATACTTTTTCACAAAATATATACCTATGACATTTAGCTACTTTTATAACGTTGTTAATAGGGGGTAAATTGTTTCCCTGAAGGGTAGAGAAGTTATCATTGTTCTGTAACTCTTTTCTGCGTTGCCCTTAAAGCTACGAGTAGTTAGTATATGAAGAGTGGAAAATAAGTTACCTAAATCTCGATAATACGAAATCGTAGTTAACATATAATAAAATGCTATCCGCATATTCCTTATTTAAAAATGTCATCATGCTCTATAAGTGGTACTTTCAAAGCCTTTTACATCGAAAAATCCAATATTACTTAACCATTAACTCCAAAGGCTTATCGCATTTATAGGTAGAGATCCAACCGCGTTTTGCTGAAGATAATTTGTTGAAGCGAGTAGGAACGCATTGCTTTAGGCGCAACCTGCGGCTGAGAATCGCAGTCGCCTATTTCATTGTTTCCTGAGCATTTAGCTAGCTGTTCGGCCGAGATCATAAATCCGTTCAAGAGAGAGCGTTGGCAAGGATTCCGTTTGGAATGCGACCAAATTTAAATTTTCTCTTTCTGAAATCATAAAGATCACTTTACGTATGACAAAGCGCACTGCATTGTCTACTTACTATCTTTAGTAGGTAAAACAAAGCATTCTTTGGGTATTCATTTAAAGAGCTCTGAGGCAAGATTCCAAAATAAAGACAAACGTACTCGTGTTTATTCCACAAGAGTTTTTAGTTGATATTTGTTTTACGCAACGCAACAAAGGGTTTCATGCCATTATCTTTAATACATGAAAATTTTTTTCTCAGATATTCTTTCGTGTTGAACGTCCCTTATTATAAATATTTTCTGAATCAGTTTTGAATAAGGTTTATGATATTATTGATGAAATTTGCAAAGTACTTATAGGTACTTAACTACTTAGTGCCTTGTTAGTACGATAACCCAATACAGCAAAATGTCGTTCTTGGGACGATTTATTTGTCGAGTTTTCTTGATCAAAAAGATAAATTTGATTTAATAGATTTACAATGCAACATTTATACTCGATTGCCAACTTCAAAGACATTCCAAGGTTTTAAGAAATGTATATCATAGCTAGTATTCTCATAAAAGGAGAAACTGACTACTTTCTATAATAAAATCTAAATGTCAAAAAACAGAAGTAGGTACTTTTATATACTTACCTAATATACATATTGTAATACAAATAACATGACTTTACCATATAATTAATTATTTCCCGTTACACTTATTCCCATTATTAGTATAATTTCAAGGGTTTCATTTAATAAATGTAGTGGGGAAACCAGACAACCATTTCCCTGGAGGTTACTGGTAAAGGTGGACTGAGTACGTTGTACAATAATCTCAACGGAACGGCCGCAAATAAAAAAAATGTTCCAATAGTCGCCTGTCTATTAAGAGTTGGAGTTTGTGCGGTAAGAAAAGAGTCTTAAAGTGTATTGGTTGCCATATATTCCACGAATCTTTCCGCACAGGCAGGGGTGCGAAACTCCAGACTTCGGCCAAATTCGGCTCCGCTCGGCTCAGCATTACTCCGAGCAATATTAGGTTTGACACAACTTGACATCCCTTTGCGTGCACGACCACAGATAAGATAATGGCTTGCATTTTGCCAACCCTAAATAACCCAAAGGGATAGTGCCATATATTAGAAAGGGACAGCATGATTCGATCCTGAACCGCTGTCAAACTTCGGTTTTGTAGGAAGTTTCCTTTCTGTACGGCATCGGCAGTACTATTATTTATTCTGTGGGTGTGTATTCACAGGGTGAAGTACAGTGGCAAAAACTCGGCCATAACACAAGCTATGGATGACTACATTCCTGCTGAGAAAAACACACTTATTATTTACTACGGTAGTTTGGAACAGACAATACAGAGTCTCGAGATCCGAACTCGATCCGGACTGAACACTCCGGATGCAAACGACGACAACAAGGGATCGAGCGAGCGCGTGTGGAATAAGCTGATATCTCATAACGGTTTATGTCAACAATTTACTGAGGTTTAGGAGCCAACTGTTCCAACGCTACAATTAATTTGAACTTCCGCGTTTCCAGTTGTGAAAATAAACATATAAAGCATGCCGACTGCTGCATTCCATAATTGGAACGAACTAATTAATCGGAAACTGTCCATGATGTATACCAGTTTGGAAATATCTAATTTGTATACCTAAATAACCTCAGGTCACCCTATACCGAGTTGGGTCCATACGAGTAGGCAGGTATATTGGTACACTTATGTATGAATTAAGCGTTATTGTAATTTTCGAATACACATTCAAATTTTGTGAATTCTCTCTCTTCTCCGTCGTTCCCTCATGACAGAGGATCGTGACCAACAACGATGTCCCTCCATTTATCGCGAACAAGGGCTATGTGGGCTGCCCTCTGCATGGAACCACATGCTTGTTTTATGGAATCCGACCATCTTGCAGGGGCTTTTGTGTCATAGTTATTCTAGTAGTTATTCTTTTTTAGGGTTCCGTACCCGAAGGGTAAAATGGGACCCTATTACTTAGACTCTGCTGTCCGTCCGTCCGTCCGTCCGTCCGTCTGTCACCAGGCTGTATCTCACGCACCGTGATAGACAGTTGAAATTTTCACAGATGACGTATTTCTGTTGCCGCTATAACAACAAATATTAAAAATATACAACAAACGTGATTTTAGACCGAAGTTAAGCAACGTCCGGCGGGGTCAGTACTTGGTTGGGTGACCGTTTTTTATTTTTGGCTTTTTTTGCATTATGGTTATTGCCCGGTTTTGTTTTTTAATTAAAATCAATCATTGTGTTTACACTACTAAATAACTCGTACAGATTTTTGAGGTCTGTACTAACTTATACAGCAAGTATATGTAGAACACGTGTAATTGATAAGAAGTAGACATGTACCAAATGAGTCGTAGGACTATTTTGTTAGGGTTGTATAAAACATTTTCCCGTGTCGCTTCGGAATCGCGGCTCCAAATGCACCGCAGGGAGAGGACGTATATTTCTATCCGGAGAGTCAATCCAATTTGTGGTGACAGCAGAGTGGCCGCTACAAATGCTTTTATTTGTTCAACATATTGTCGTTTCCACCAATAGAATTTGTTTCTTAATCTATTACAAACGAAAGCGAAAGTGATTGCTAAGCCGATGTACTTTGTATTTTTGTACCGAATGATTATTTGAACAAAACAAAATTATTGTTTTTTTTTTATAAACAGACCAATTAAACCAATGGTCAGTATTAGGTAATTTAAGAATAAAGAGTAGGTAATATGCATTTCAACTACATACTTGCCTATTATTTATTGTTTAAGAAAAAATGCTTGTCTAATTAGGTGACGGTCAACAGGTGTACATATATCAATTAAGCTACACACTCGAGAGTGGTTTCGACAGTGACCACAGAGAGGTTAACGAATTCCGACTCTCAGCAATTTCCTGTCACTGCGGCCACGGTATCCGATGCACATGCGATCCACGGCAATAAACTACCGCTCGATGATACACAAGATAAAAGTCGTTAAGCCGATTGAGTTTAAATTCAGAGATTCGTAAATGTCCGGTTTTGGGAATGATGCCAAATACGTAAAAAAAAGTCTATCTACGCTCTGCACATTTTCTCGGAATTTTCCGAATTAGCCTGCGGAAATCATAAGTTTTCAGCACTAATTTTAACATAAAATCGCTCCCAAAAGGTTCTTTTTCTAACCCTGGAGTAATTTGGTAGCCGGTCCAGTGACTTTAAAAATTACTTTGGATGAAATTTGGCCCACCGGACCAACCGATCTCCGTGAACATCGTGTATAAATAGCGTAGTATAAACCTAAACCTGCCTAGGTTGCTTCTTTTTCAGTCTAAGTTCACTTTGTTTAACTCTGAAATCTTAAGTTTATTTGGATTCTACTCCAGAGTAGAAAAAAGGGGATTAAATTAAATTCGTAAATTGCACTCCATAATCTCCATATACCTACATATTTGATATTATGTATTACTTATAACTTATAACCAGTATAATGTACAGCTTCTAAAAACATGAGATTAATTTTATAAGGTTATGAATAATTATTAAACTATGTAAGTATTAAATTTTTTGACATTTCTGATGAAGTTCTATGCTATCTCTTGTCATTACAATACTTATAATTCAGAATTATTAAAGATACCTATCATTGTATTTAGGTATGACGCAATTAACATATTGCATATTTAAAATTAGTATTTTGCTCCAATCTCCTCTACCATAAAGTAGAAACATTAATTTACAGAATTTAAACTGCATGTCAGCCAAGAGAAAGAGCATTGCGTGCACTGAACAACAAAGAGCCATTTAACGTTCACATTAAGTACTTATGGGGTTAATTTCTTTGTAACTTTTGATCATAAATCTTTATGAAAGCTGTGCAAGTTTTTGCTGCATAAAGCTAAAAAATAAATTTAAATCTACTCTTGCACGTTTACCTAAATATACACATAATAAATGCGTATTTTATGAGTTAAATATTTATAACTGACACATCAACGCAGAGCCGAAACTACAAAAGCTAAAAAGATGAATTTTGGATTTCAGGTTATAAATGTATACAAGAAATATGAAATTCAACCATTACGGGGGGTTAAATAACGGGGATGAAAGTTTGAAAATAAGTAGGGCACATGAAACTTCGATAAGTAGGTATATTTTATTGAAATACAAAAAAGGTGGTACAAACGGTTGGAAGTATTTTAGGTACAAAAATATTTCGTTAAATAGCTCTACAAAATAGCTGCCTTAAATGCGGTACACCGGTGCAAATTTACCAAAGCCTTGCTTCGTCTAACTTCAGATGGTATAGGGTAAAGGCACCAGTGCTCAGCCATGCACCAGTAGTCAGCCTTTCTTGCCTATTTTTGGCTGTAACTAATAAAGTTTTACAAATTTTCATGTGAAAACTAGTTAATATTATATATTGATAAGCTATTCATTGAAAAATACCTTAATTTTTAAACGAATACTCTACGATGATCCACAAAAAAAATTAAAAGTGGTGGTGTCTTCTGACATGAAAGGTTAAGAGATATGCGCCATTTTTTTTTTAATGTCACATGGTATTTTGATAAGACGATAGCAGCTGAATTGTGATTTATTTTTAAAAGAATATGGACTGCTTCACCTAATTAATACCTAAACTATCTGAAAAACGTAAAAGATTAATATTGATCCATGTGGAAGTAACATTTTTATGGCGGCTGACTATTGGAAACTACTTTTTTGTACAAAATCCAATAGTCAGCCTCCCCTGGCTGACTACTGGGTTTGAAGCAGTAATTTTAAAAAGGTCGTAAACCCAGAAGTCAGCCGGGGGAGGCTGACTATAGGATTTAGGATTTGTTATTATTTTAAAATGAAATGTAAGTCGTTAAGTCAAGCCCCTTTAAAAAAATACGTTATTATGAATTTATTTGATTGAAATACATTAAATACCCAGTAGTCAGCCCGTGGCTGACCACTGGACAATAAGCTCACTCTCTTCGAACCCACTAACCAGCCATTAGAATGGGATGGCTGGGCACTGGGTACCTAAAGGCTGTGTATTGGTATACAGGGGGCTGATTACTGGCAAAAATGCCCTTTTATTATATTTAATTAAATATTTCCAAAAGTTGAATTCAATTAAGTTTTATTCATTACAAAAATTAAACTTTATTAAATTCTTGAACATAAAAAACATTGATAATACCTATTGGTCCATAAGTGTGCAAATAATACGATCTTGAACATAGAAATTTCGTTATAAGGCTGACTATTGGTGCTTTTACCCTACTGTATTTAATTTAAAATACCTTGCCATTTAGTACATGTGTGTTTTGTCGATTTTATGTACGAGTATGCTGCTGTAAAAATTCTGTTGGTACCTTCTGTAGGTACGTTTATATGGAAACGCGTTTTCATTGAGCTCTTTCATTTGATATGTAACACGATATAGTTTGAAAAACTTTATTTTTAGATTTTCTCATTTACCCCCCAAAAGTGGGCCCCATATTTAAAATTCATTTGTTTACGTTACATGTCCGTCTTTGGGTCACAAACTTACATATATGTGTACCAAATTTCAACTTAATTAGTCCAGTAGTTTCTGAGAAAATAGGCTGTGACAGACGGACAGACAGACAGACGCACGAGTGATCCTATAAGGGTTCCGTTTTTTTCCTCTTGAGGTACGGAACCCTAATAGTGTTGTACTACTAATTTAATAATTAGTTTTTTAAATAATTAATCTATTTCAGTTTTCACCTATGAAAATGCGTTATAAAGTACTTGGGTAGAGGTGGTGATAGGCAAGGCTAAATAATCAATAATGTTAATGTTAACGTTGTTTTAAATCTTAAATGTTTTATATAAGTACTAATATAGCGTGTTTTTTTTTAAATTTTACTAACTATAATATGGATCACGTTGTCTGAATTATATTTTTTTTATAAGCAAGGCATTTAAGAAAAACTATTTTTAACTTGAGTAAACGCAATTTTTACTTATAACGGTTTTTTATCGTAACATGTACCTCCTTTTCATTAACGTTGTGTGTTTAATAAACAGGACCCCGCTGCTTGAACGAGCTACTTGCTATCTCCCTTATAACCCAGATATCGTCTGAGGTTGTCATTTTATAATGTTGTAACAAGAGAAGACTTTCATTTCATTAGGCACATAACCTACCATAATATGTAGGTACATCTAGTTAATTTTATTCTCAAGTGACTTTTACTGTTCGTCTGTGCAATTTTTTTAATTATTTATCCGTCGGCTATACCATTGTTTTTAGTAATTTTTAGTAATTTTTATTAATCAACGAGACAAATCCTCCAATGAAAAGAAGCCTTTAAAATAATGGTTAGATTAGAATCGAGTCTGGTGCCACCACACCTACCACCGTAGAAGACTACTAGAAAATAAATTCGCAAACTCGTCGTACGGTCAAGACGATCAGGTAGGTTGGGGGGTGAATAAACCGTTTAAAATGAATATGCAGGTTACATATTCAACCGAAATAAAATAAGTGAATTTCAAAAGAAATATCTATTAAATTAAAATGTTATAAATCCCTATGTGCCTATAATATCCAGTTTATGCCAAAAATGCCTCACATCATTTTGCTGTTGAGCTGATACTCTTCAACTGCTAGATAAATTTATATGAAACATAACTAAGAACCACCGCAAAACTCACTTTCACGTTAAAAAACCGCATCGAAATCGGCCTATCCGTTAGAGAGCAACGATGCCACAGAGATCTACATCTAATCAAAATTCGCCCAAATAACCCCTAAACAAACAAACATACCTACTGTGAAGTGTGACTAATAATAAGTGAAACAATTCTGTGACAACTGAATATTTACCATATTTGTTAGCGGAGAGAATTAAATATTTTTAGCCTTAACTATCATTAACCTACCCACATACACATTTCCCATTCCAGAGATTGGCAGAGGTCGCGCTCAAAGTAGCCGTGACGAAATTGCGTCACATTTCCCTAGTTAACTAGAGCACTACGCGAACCAACACTCGAGAGAGCGCTAAGGCTCTATTTGCAAATGGATTTTCTCGTTTTTTTCGCCCTAACGTAGATAAAATAATACCTAGTTTATGTGACTGGTATTATACAGTAGTGTTATCTTTTAAACGAATGGATGTAAAATTAATAACCAACATACTCCATTGTAAGACCACTTGGTTGTTTTAATAACACGTGCCCTTGGTAAATCAAAGCAGCATCTGCAAAATGTCTACTTTTCAAGTGAGAAGCAATGATTCCGTTAGTAAAACAAGTCTATATTTACACAGTTACAGTTAACGCTGTATTGATCCTTTAACAGAATAGGATTTTTATAGTTTAACATGTTTAGTTTAGCTACTTATTAAGTCCATGACTTACGTGGGAAGTTAAAACAAGAATTGCTCTGGCCGTGGCATAAAGGCAAACTAGTGAGTCTTCGTGGGTTCCATGTTGCATATAAGCAAGACCTACTCTGTGAGAAGAAAACCTGCACTGTCGGTACCCACGCTTAGACTCCAGAAGTCAGGGAAGTCCTTAAAGGTAGTAGGTGCCAAAATATATAATAAATTACCTGAGGTAATAAAAGAATTGAGTACTGAACGACGCTTCACACGTGAACTCAAAACGTTTTGCACAACAAAAGCATACTACTCGGTGAAAGAATTTTTGGATGAATGACTAAATATGTCGAAAGTCGAAACCATGAATGAATATGTATAGGTATAATTATAACTTTCATGACATGTCATCTTTATTCAATGAAATTGTGTTCAAATTATGTTTAGTATAATTCATTAATCATTATATTTAATCTAACTTGCATTGAAGCGTAATTGACTTGTATATAAATGTAACATTCATTTAATATTATAATAATATGTTTGTTCCCCTAATTGTAAATAATTTATGAATATGACGATGTACAATTAATACAAATAAAATATATTCTATTCTATTCCATATTACTTGATACCTATCAACTATCAAAAAGCTAACATATGAATAGCCGCCACCACCAGGCTACACAGTGAACATGAATTTTATGTCCATAAAGTTTTTTTTTAAACAGAAGCAGTTAATGAAATCATAATAGTCATAATAATCATTTGACGATCGGTCTGGCCTAGTGGGTAGTGACCCTGCCTGCGAAGCCGATGGTCCTGGGTTCGAGTCCCAGTAAGGGCATTTATTTGTATGATGATACAGATATTTGTTCCTGAGTCATGGGTGTTTTCTATGTATTTAAGTATTTGTATATTATATATATCGTTGTCTGAGTACCCACAACACAAGCCTTCTTGAGCTTACTGCGGGACTTAGTCAATCTGTGTAAGAATGTCCTATAATATTTATTTATTTATTTCTAATAATCTAATGTTCCAATCGAAAATGTTCGAAATATTAATATAACTGGGTAAAAACTAAATCAAAGGCACTTTGAAATATCAAAGACAAATAAAGTTAAAACATCAAAGTCAAATACGAGTACGTCCCATTTTAGCACTGAATTAGTGATTGAAGTTTGCTCTAATTGTTGGAGAATGAGTTGAAGTTGCGGGTTAATTGTCTCGTCTGTGCCTTGTAGCACCGCTGGCGCGACGCGCTTGAATCTATGTTGTTTTATTTTTTGATTTTTGATTGTACTGTAGTACAATAATGGCATTTGTGTACAAATATTGTTCAGTTGAATTATTTTAATATAACATTTTGAGACTTGTATATTTATTAAGGTTTCGCTTCTAATCGTCAGTACAAAGTAACATAAGTACTTACATATATTATCTAGGACTCGCTCAGTATGACATGACTAGTGGCATAACACGTCCCAGCGGCCTAGTCGTACTCAGTACCGAGTGTCAAGTCGACTTCCCTTGTCGACGTAAAATCAAACTTGTGTAGCTTAAATATGGCATTCAATCGAAAAGATTAAGAAATAATCATATTTGGATTGGACAGACTTTTCTAGCGTTTATCATAATAATGACCACATATTTAAACTGTGTTTGTTTTTACTGAAATATGATTAACTCAGCTAATTTTACGGTTTAACCCACGTGTTTTTACTCGGTCGCTTGACATGTTTTAGAGGGCCTAAGTCTCCATTTTCCAATACTATAGTGTTAAGTAGCGTATACCATGTGTTAAAAATACATAACGTAAGCGCAAACAGCCCATAAAACGCATAACCGAAATATTATGTAATAATAGTAGGTAGGTAATGTACTAATTTTTTATTGTTCGTTCTTGGCAACTTTAAGGGGACAGAGCCGTTTACGTGCCTATGTAATTTAGTTGGTTTATAATGTTTGAACAAAGCAAATCTAGACCGACCTTCAAGTATTGAGTGATAGTGACTGAAATGTCCTTACAGCGTGATCCACCCCGGGCAAACGCCGGCGCGTGTGATGCCGGCTGGCTACGCCATAACTCGATCCCGTGCACTTAGCCTCAGGGTAGTCAGGGTCGTGACACCTAATGCGATTACTGAATTTACCACACCAACCGTAAATTATTCTGATCAATATTTATATCATGTTTTTCAAAATTCATCACGTGAATGATATTTTTACTTTAAACATTTTGACGTAGGAATACATATTTAAATAGCGGTACGAGCAATACGCTTAGTGAAGCATTTACTGAGGTGTGCCAATAATGACTGTTCTAGCTATCTGGTGAAGTCAATAATATATCTATTTGTAAGATACGAATCCCATAGAATCCGAGTGTCAAAATTATTTATTAGTTAGTATTTGAATACCTACAACACTTTGTACCTAATCGAATAGTAAAACTTGCTAAACAATGAATGCCACCACTTGTTTGTTGTACAAAAATTCAAATCATTAGGTATTGTTACACTATGTAAATATATAACCCTCCTAGAAATATTAAAGCTTAAGTAGGTAACCAATATATCAGACCGGCTAGCATGACTTGCGTTCTCTCCATACTCCATATGAAGTCGCGCTAGATGTGGATTCACGGGCGAGACCATCGTGCTATCCAGCCTGACCAAATGCGACTAGAGTCCACACGCTACGTTGGTACTGTACGGTTACCATCAGTTTGTCACTGACATAAACGCCGTCGAGAACGTAATTTACTTTCTATACATCTCGCTCGCACTCGCATATTAGTGCAAACGGGATGTATAGAAAGTAAATTACGTTCTCGACGGCGTTTATGTCAGTGACTGATGGTAACCGTACTGACTTGTGGCAGTGATAATGTATGGCAAAGCAAAATTTGGCGTAGCACTTGGCGTGCCGACTTAGCGAACTCTCTATATCCATATTTTTTGCTATAACAACAATCGAATTAAAAAGTATAAATGCTAACAATGATTACCAGGACACATGTTCTGGGCTATTCTAAGTTATAGTATTTATGTTGTTATAGCGGCGACAGAATTGAGCGTTGACCAACAGGTCAATTCTAATGTACACTGATATCGGAATGATATTTGAATCATGTTATTGAATTTAATTATCATGCATTTCGCTCGTACCTACCATTGGCCAAGTCGAACGAACACTGATTTTCATTCAGATAACGTCCATTTCGCTTGTACTTGTCTGTACATGCATTGGCGCGGGCAAGACGCAAAATAAGTAATACCATGATTCAAATATAATTATTTTGTCAATGTAGGTTCGAATTGGCCTTACGTCAAATTTTAAACCATGTCAGTAACCTCTCTTCAATAATATCTTGAAAATCCTCAAGAAAAAAATATGGTGCACCAAGGAATGTTCAAAGCTTCTATTACGAGGTTTCTTTTTAATCTATTCGGAGAGAATTTAGAGGGCCGTTAGTGTCAAAGCGTGGCGTTCACTTCTTTCTTGTGAGCTCCAAAATATTTTTAGAATATGCAAATGTTACGACATTTCACTCATTTTATCTTATATCTTGTAAAGCATTTCATAAAATATTCATTCACTTTCCAATAAACAAGAATGTTTACATTAAGTTAAAGTGTTTATTATAGTGAGTGCCTCAGCAATTTAATTACTCTTTCTGTTCAGTCTATTGAAGGTTCCGTTAGTATTATTTTGAAAATCTAAAATATTATTTATAGATATTTTTCGATGTCGTTGCTGCAATGCTGTCATGATTAGAATGTTTAGGTAATCTATGACTCGTTTTATCAAGGAGATTGACAGTAATTTCGCCCGTGTCAACGTTGCAGAACAAACATTGCTTACGTTATCGTTGAAGAATAACGTTGCTGCGGTAATCAGGGTGTGTAGCCAACATGCCAATCGTTTACGCTCCGTAGCAAACGAGACGCAACTGTCACTGTCGCACTAATATCGAAGAGTGACAGAACTGATAGAAGACACAAAACGTTTCGTTATCCCGCACCCTGATCAAATTGATAACATCCTATTACAATCAGAATAAGCCTACCGGCATTTACTTCAACAGACAGGCAATGGAACAAAGCGGTTACCTTTATAATTTACTGTTGCACCGGACAGTTTTACTGCAGTGTAGAGGGAGTTGAATCGAGGCATCTGTTTGTTTTGATATTACTCTTACACTCTCTTGCGTCGAAAACTCACCAATTCGGTATAATGGTAAATGTAAGAAACTTAACCTCATCGTCTTCATTTAACTCGTGTCGTAAACGAAATAAATAATCCATAAATTTGTTACAACTTTACAAAATTCGTCAATAACTTACAGCAACTCTCCATAGAATTTTCGAGACAAGCGACATTAATTGAAAGATTCATTAACGGATTTTTTAAAAGTGTGTCGAATATTCAAACCCAACAAATAAGTTAATCTGTGACAGTGTTAGTGTCTTAGTGATACGTAAGTATAAGATTTATGTACCTACTACCATAGGTCACACATATCTGCTAACTAAATACTATAGCAACTCTATCAAAATTTCAAGGACTGGAGGAAAATATCTTAATCGCTTTTGAAAGTGCAATGTATATTATATACCTACCTACTATAAATTTTAAGAAATACTCTATTCCGATGACAAATAAATCTTAGACGGTTTTCTAAGACTTTTTAGGAACCGCCAATTTAAATTGCTTGTATGGGCGGACGTCGACGTACCTAGATATAAATCAGCCATGTGCGAGTACATCCACGGCTAAGTTGGCACTGCCGCGCTGCAGGCATTGTGTCGCACGTTCTCATGTGTTCCCACGTATTTTATATAAACCAATACTCCTGAAATTTCACTGCATTCTGATTATGTCGTCCAATTTTTATTTGTTCATTCAATGTACAAGATGAATTGGTCCTAGCTAATTCATTTACAATACCTAAAAGATGTATTATTTCAGTGTTTTAATTTTTCGTTCGGGTAGCGCACAGTCTTTTTAATTACGATTTACTTAAACTTATTTGATTCTGAATATGCGTAAGTAAATCTAAGTAAGACGACAAAGAACTCGAAGCACCATGAAATATGCAAACGTGCGCCACACAAATTCCGCTAACTCGAAAACGAAATGCAAAACTTGAACGTTGCTGGGACCAAGCGCGAGTCAAGTGTGGAGCGCTTGCCTAATAGGACAGCCAAGACTTGCACGGGCGAGTACCATGTGCCAAGTTCTCTACAATATTGTTGTGTGGTTAGTCGAGTTGCCTTGTTTGTCATCTCGGCCTAGTATGACTACTGTGGTTGAGTGTTATACAAATCACTCTAGGGACTTTATGTAGTCAATTATGAAGTTTAGCGTCAAAGGTAGGCGCTATTTGTCTACATAAAGTTGGTGTTGCAAAAGCGGCTTTAGTTTGTTTCACAACTGTAAGCTGTAGTTCTCATTAGCTCAACTGTAGTACTTCCCGTTACGTACTAGCCTTGTCGTTAAATTATGGATTCGGTGTAGGTAGTAAATACCGTTAAAAGTTATATAATGATTTTTTAACAGTTAATAACGTCTTTTCACCAATGTACTGTGCGAAAGCTAATTGACTGAAAAATCCCAATTCAAAGTAGTTTTGACCAAGTCATTTCTGAAGTTCAAATTCGTTTCATTTAACAAAAAGAAAGGTGTTTTAATTAAGAAAAACGCGTTTTTCACGACGCGGGTTTTCATGGTAGCATAGATAGAGACACATGGTAGCACAGATACCAGTACAAATATGATAGTCCTATTTGAACGTGACAGCGAGATAATGACAGTAGTTGTCAGCTCTTTTAATCACTTGGTATTCAAAGTAACACTTATTTTATCACGTGGACAAAGCCTACCATAATACCCCTGCAGTTATAATTACCAGGTAATTTTCAATAAATAAAACGAAAACTTGTTCCAATTCATTGGCTATAAAAACATAACGAAATAAAATGTATAAAATTACTATATTATAAATAGTTTACGTTTCCTTAAATACGTGACCTGCATGAATTCCGCGGTGTATGTACGACTGTATACCTACGTATGTATGTATGTACCTAGTACTAAACTCTTCTTTTGCTACTTTTATTCGAGTCCATTTGGTTAGGATTTAGGGGCTGTTAGCGTCAAATAACCGCAATTTAAACATTCCTTGTGCCGCCGACGCAATGTTTTCAAATATTGTTAAAATTACCACATTTCATACGTTACGAGCCTCCCGTGGCATCCTTATTGCTCGGAAATTGCTAAGAAACGGTTTTGTGATGTTGTTCCAGTTGATAATAGTTGGGTCTTCAAAAGCATTATATAAAGTTGTATCTACTTCTGTTTTATGAATTGATTTGCAACGCCGATAGTGGTGTATAATTTCAGAACACATTCACTGCGAATTAACGTTTTCATAGCGCTACGCTCGTAACCAATCCCAGCGTTTTCCCGCTTTGTAGAGGAAAGCGACTACGAACATAGAACCCACCGAGCGGGTTATCGGCGTTAAATATGTTAAAGTTTCCAAGTAAAGTACAGTTATTAAATGGTTTATCGACTTGGCGATGGCTAGTGTATCTAAGATGTGTCCTCGTCGAGAGGCTCTATCCAAGCGTCATCTTTGCATTGTGACTTTACCCTCCTTCCATAGCTAAATCCGCCCCACCCTGTTTCTCATTGTAGCGACTCGCCCCAGTTTTTAATCTGGAGACGTCGAATAAAAGCACAATATTCCACTCTCCAGATACGTCTGCTTGATGTTTGTTTCACTTTTAATCAAAAAATAGTTGAATATCAACTTCATATATACCTACTTATAACTTTTAAGAACCGTCTGTAATATCAATATCCATCGACATCATCCATGTTTTATTAAGGAGTAAACGACACATAATAAATGATTCACAGAAGAAAGAAAAACTACACGTCTCATATTACCGCCGCAATATTAATCTTAGGCCGCTCACTGAGTCGACAACACATCTTCTGGTGTAGGATTGTCTGCGACGTGCGGATAAATCATTGTAATATTACCAAGTCGGTGTGTGGCGGTTCGTAATATATCAAACAGCATAAAGGAGCAGACCGGCGAAGCAGAAGCTGCTTCAGTCTCGCCACTTCCCAAGCAGCCTCGCATGTGAGGAATGATACGCGGAATCGCGATAAATCTCCAATCGAATCTACAATGCAGCTAATTGTCAAATTTCTCATACCCTCTATGCTGCCCTAAGTAATACGGGGCGATTCACCAAGCGAATCAGCTTGGTCAGCTAGCACTAAATGATAGGACGAGATTCGGGAAATGAATTAGAGATTCACTAGATATGAAATAGTAAAGATAACATGTGACGTCCCACGGGTAAAGGTACCTTATGGCTTATGGCGGTTGGCGATTATTAACGCCGCTCCAATATTATGCGCTATGCGACATAAGCGCCAACCGCCATAAGGTACCTTTTGCCGTGGAACGTCATAAATCTTTACTATTTCATATCTAGTGAATCTCGAATTCATTTCCCGAATCTATCATTTAGTGCTAGCTAACCAAGCTGATTTCGTGTCTCCTATCACTGATTGAAACCCACCATAAATCAAATACGTCTCTAAAATAATGCCACCGCACGTCAAACATTATCTTGCGGCAACTTTGATGACACAAACTTTTCATAAAGCGTCTGTATGTGAGCGAGGGCTTTGTATTAGCAACAAAGCCTACCGAGGACTTACATCGCTGGAGCTTTTAGGCCGGTAGCTATCGTGCCCACCACAAATGCGAATTTACGCTTTGCATTTTGAAAAATTAAAAGCGACATTTTCAATGCAATTGCGAGCGTTCTTTCCACAGTCGGCGTGGGTAATGGCCACTCCAATCCGAAATTACGCGGTCTTTTTTGTTGCCGACGCTTTCGTAAACACTCATTTGTACCTTCTATTTCCATTGCACCCTCTTTTATTCCAAATTTTACCCGCATTTACTTTTAATCATTTTTTACGAATATTGCCATAAGTACATATGCCTATGATTTAAAGCAGTGGTTGAGTTTTATGTTCATTATTCAAAAAAAATTTTACGACGATCATAAAACCTCAATTATTGTTTTGCCTTGAACTTTGCCGTTATGAAGAAATGTAAGAAACCACTTCTTTACGAGTAGGTATAGGTTGAAACGTTTTTATACGCAATTAAAATCATCGTTATCTTTTTATGTTTTTGAATTTTTATCATTATATTTAACATTTATATGTGGGGATCGTATATGAAATTTATGGCAGGATACTCACTTTAATGTAAAAAAAAATATACAGGGTGGTCCAAAACTTTAAGTCCAAATTTTTTTTTAAATTCCTCACGTCGTGGGCTATCAGAATATACCCACATATGTTAGCCGACTTTTTGTAGTTTTCGAGTTATGAATTTTATAACTTTAACTTTTGCTAAGAAATTTCAGGGTGAGCACTTAATTCGGGGTTGGTCCCATAGTAAAAATTGCTCAGTATAATCCCAAAACCTCCCTGGCAACGGGAATGCTATTTGTTATTTTTTAGCCACCGGGCAGGTATAGGTATATATAAATTGATCAATATAAAGTTCATTTTAGTTTAAAGTTAAATATTTTTTTATGGAACGAACATGGAAAAACGTAGTGAAATGCATTAAGTGTGCAGGGATTTATATATTTTATAAATAACTCAGCGCTTTCCCATCTACTTTGGGACAAATTCAATGATGCAGACGTAATGATCTCAATTAGCTTAAATACGCAATTTAAATAACCAGATGTTGAATGGAAGTGTTGGAGTGTGCGCGGCAGCGAGTCTGAACCCGCTCGGTTTCACGTGGCTCTGAGAGAGCAATGGCGTCCTTAATGGGCACTAATAATAAAAGTAAATGAGCTAACGACTTGTAACAAATTGCATTATCTGCCGAAATGGCTCTTTGAAAGCATTCGGGTTGAGGTGCCGCGCCAGCTTTATATAACTCTTTGAAGTCTCTCATTTCAATCTTTGTGAATGGAACGAAAGAGAATGGCCGCATATTTTATGTAAGCTTTTTAACGCTTCTACGAGTACATTAGCTGGGTACCAAAAAAATGTTTCTCGATAAAAGTCAAACATCGCGTACTGATTTTATGAATACCTATCTTTGTTATTATGCTCTGAGTCAGAAACGATATTTAAATAAATAAGCGTGAGCATTTCGTTCTTACAAGAACGGTTGTACCTATAACAGAAAAGTAATGAACAGTGAATTTTTCACCGCCCATGTCACGGCAGCGAAACGGCCAATCCACATATTTCTACTGAGGTGCAGAGTTTGTAAAGTCTAGGGCTTGTCAAGTTAGAAGCTTGGTTCTAAATGAGATCTGATGATAACTTTTTGACAGTGCGAGCCTTATGGTCTCATATTGGCAGTGTTTTACATGAAAATGTTTTTATTGTTCGTATACTAATTTACATACCAATTACAATTACTAGTTTACATATCTTTCTAGGACTTCAAGATGTATATTCCGTTTTTTTTAGCATTAGAAAGAACTTCGCAGAAGTAAGCTTGTGGTTCCAAATCCGGCACTTTTAGCGGTAATAATTTGAAGTAAATTATATGTATTGACCGTGCTACATTAGATAATTCAATAATTATTAACAAATAACGAGCCTGATAAAAACTGCACGCTTGCTTCTGTGGAGTTCTTTCTAATGCTAAAAAAAACGAACTATAGGTACCCTAAGAATTTTTGGAGTGAATCAGTGACGAAAACGGTTTTTTTAGATATCAATAAAATCTAAAGTATAAGAGTAATAAAATTAAAACTTTTTATGTTTAATAACTCTACCATTGACATCATATCCAGAGAATTTTGTGTATCTGGTATAACCCTAGCCCAAGCTATGAGGGTTCAAAAAAAACGACGAATCGGTTCGAGAAAAGGTAGGTCGCTTGACTGGCCTTACAGCTCGGCCACGACATCGAGCGACTTGCGACGGCGGCAGCGATAACCATAGGTTGGAACGTGACACAGCGATGGGACTTTTCGCTCCAACCTATAGGTTATCGCTGCCGCCGCGGCTAGTCACACGATGTCGTGGCCGAGCCGTTAGCGGGCACTACCGTGCTCACAGAATAAAGGGAAATAATTATAAGTACCTACTTACAAATACCTGACTCAGAACTTTTAACAAGCTTGATAAATTAAGCCCCAATTATGAGAAAAGCTCAATTTTTAAAGTTGATAACACTTTAATTAGTTGTTGGAAATATTGATTGACTCCAACGGGCTCCGTAACTTTATTATCTCAAATGATGATTAATTAAAATTCCCCGAACAGGTACGTACCCGCTTCTGCTCGAAGTATAGTTTAATATGTTTTAACATGACAACACAGATAAACAATTGGTATAATATTATTATGATGAGATTAGAACTTAACCAAATAAGTCAGTAATTTGCAACAAATATAAAGGTAATTTTACCTAGTTTAGTATCTTTTTGTTTGATAATTTTGCTAGACTTTCAGTTATCCACGACGAAGCTAGGCCAGTGAAATCCGTGCCAATACGTCGCAATTAAAGATTACAATTAGCGGCAGATCCGGTAACACTGGATTTATTGTGTGTTTTTCAACACATAACGAATCCAATTTAAAATTAAATTTATAGTACGGCTAACCGTTGCTTGCCCATTGACAGTGATCTCGGCCGATTTTTTTGTCGTTAATTTAAACAGTGATGTATTCATAATTATTAGACCCCGCAGTTTAACTTCTAATTCTTATATCTATTGATGTGCCTAGGATTCAAGATTATAAACTCCATTAAAACCAAAAAAGTAACGTACGAATACAATCTAACTGTATCCAGTAGTCGTAGTCAGTGACAAGCAGTGCACAAATCGGAACTCGTGCTCCGCGCCAAGTGGCACCCTGCCCGTAATAGGGATTTCTGACAATACTGATACTTAATATTTTGAGAGGTGAAAACTACAGACTAAGGTCAGATTGTTTCAAATTTAATGTTAGTTAAAGTTACGTCCATTATACTAGGTACCCTATAGGTTTATTAGTTCTGTTCATGAGATGATAGGTATGGATGGAAAAGTACCTGTAATTTGACATTTATTAATTTGTTTTAATCTTTAAAAATAAATAACTCTTGGTAAATGGATTACTTCAAGTAATGCACGGTAAAACAATATTTAACATAGACATAGTCAACTCAAATTATATCCCATTACCGCGTAACGGCAAAACGACCAAACAGATTTTGCTGCGGTTTTCTTTGTAGTTTCGGACTAAAACCAGGTCAGGCTTCACAGATAAGGCGTTGGGGGCGTAAAGAATTACGAGTATACCGGTAGCTATGTATAGTTATATACATTCTAAAAATAATAATAACTGTACAATGATTGTACTTTTAACATTTTAGTATTTTCAATATGATTAGGAGTAGGTACACTGTAAAATCTTTCGGTTTGGGTTCCTTGTGAGCACGTTGTACACAACAGTAGGTAGTTGTTGTTGTTTAGCATTAGACTGTCTTTATTGCCATTCAATGATCACAAAGCGATATTAAACGAACTAGTGAACTAGTCTGTAAACTTGTATAATACTACTTTTTATATTTTTCTTAAAAATAAATCATTGATCACCAGTGAAATATTTAAAATTAATAGATGACGTCTTTAACTATTGTAAAAATAAGTTTACGAGTATTTAGTTTTTTATTTAGTTTTTGACTTCCTCCTGCAGTAAAACTGTTAAATCAGTACCTATTGCGGGCCTAGAATGTAAATTTGTAGTTAGATTAATCATTTTATTTAGTTACCAAAATAGTACCTACCTATATTAACTTAATAACTAGAATCGTACATAGACTCTTACGCAAGCTAACTCTTCGTGGCTTTTGCAATAACAAAGCAATTTCTATGGCACTTCCAATATGACGTTTATAATGATACTCCCCACTTTGTTCTGCTCAGTTCGTTGAAAAGTTAGCTTCGCCGAACTCTAAAAACCTAAACGTTTAAAACATTTCAACGTTTTCTAAATTACCAGATTTAAAATTTCATCACTTATCTTGTAAATATATACCTACTTACCGTGGCGCAGAAATAAAATGTTTAAGGTAGCGATCGCCTATAATCGTAAAAGAAAAAGGTAAAACGATTATTCGTTCACCCCATCGAGTTGGTTATCGGCTGTGGTATCGTTGATCTTCCTAATCCCGCTGCACCCTATTTTTTCAATTTTATTGCAGCTCCTGCCCATTCCAACTTCCGATTCGATTTGTTTTCGCAGCCAATTCAATGAAATAGCGGTCAAATTAAAATGTCCAAGTAACCTAATGAATCCGAACTAACTATTTACTAAAGATACATTTCAATTTAAGATAACATGGTGTTCCATTGCCCAAATTGGCAATAAAATACATATTTAAATTCTATTCAGTACTCAATTTGACATAAAATAACGTGGCTAATAATTTACAAATCACCTCCAGTGACTTTCTGGAATCAAATTAGTCGAGTGAGGTTTTCTCGAGGTACTGCAACAATATGACGTTCTTCAAAAAAGTTTGAAATTGTTTGAAAGGGACGACAACGCAAAAGTGACGTACTTATCTACAATACCTACATATTACGTAATATTAAGTCTTGGAATTACTGCAATGGTCATCGACACCAGAGGCAGAACCGCTTACTTGTTGCTTTAGTAACAGCAATAATCGTTTGAGTAACTAACCTCCTTGCTGGCAATAACGATTAGGTTAAACGGTAGAGCCTTTAGGGGGCGTCTTGCAAGCTACGAGTATTACGTATTCGTATATGAACCCATCTATGAATAAAATAATACTCTCATGGCCATGCCGCATGAAACCAAATACTAAATATTCCCACCATATATTGATATAGCACGTTTTAACTTAAACGTACTTTTTAAATTCTATACTATCTACAACTGTCTTACAAAATCGTGGGAAGCTTAGTCTTTGATTAACATGAAAGTATTTTCAAAGCCAATATTAAGGCCAATCCAGACGAAACAATTTTTTGCCAATATGATTAAATTGTCTTATCAAATCAGGTGCTATGGATGCAAGAATATTTTGATGCTAACTTATTTTCTGATCAAGTTGGTCAATTTAATTATCACGCCTGAACTTACCTTCAACAATAAGTAATATGTATATAGGTATTGACTGACTTGTCCTACAGTCCGGTCACATAAAAACGGCACCTATTATTAGCTCTGCTGTTCCGTTCCAAAGTAAAACAATGAAAAAAACGACAAAGTGAGCTATGTATTTGTCGGGGAAATCTAACAATGTGACAGGGATAGTCATACATAATCCAAGCACTGCCTTGGGGATGTGGGGTTCAGTGTTAGCGTTTTGCTGTAATTTTTTCCAGTCAGTGAGCGCTGTTGCATCCGTGTTACTAAACGACGTGCACTGGCTTCGACAATATCTTGCCCGGGTTCTTCTGACAGCAACAAATGATCCTATTAGAGCCGGCACGGCAGTCTGAGCTTAATAATTAGAACCTTATTTCCCGCTGCTTTAGTTAGTGGAACATAATTATGCCTCAAAATATTAATCTGAGTATCTCGTTAGTTAATCTACTTTGTCACTGGAACCGCCATTTTAATGGGGAGTTTGCTTTAAGTAGAGGCGCCTGTGGAAAAAGTTATTATTTTTTACATTTATAGTGTCGTTTTTATTTCACCACACATGAACTTTATATTAGATTATGTTCATAAAGTTTGTACAAAGAAGAGATGTAATTAAATTCACAAAGTTAACAACAGTGGTGGTGATATATTTAGGTACCTATTGTAACAGACTGACATCTACATTCATGTATTTACTCTCTCGGAAATTACTGAATCTGTTAGAATTGAATTTTCCGCGTTATATTGGCACTGTTAATGCGACAGTGGAGTCGGAACGCCATCTGGCTTCTAATCAGGGAACTAATAGGTAGCTTAGTTTTGATTCATTATTTACTACCCTGCAAAATTATATAATTTAATATTTTTAAATGAAAATTATTAAAGCAATATTTATTGCTTAGTTATTTAAATACTACTACTTCATTGTGCTTTTTAATTTATTCATGTTATCCTTAGAGATGCCATCTGTTGTAAGGCAGATGAATCAAAATACGCGGGAATGAAGTAGGCCAATCATATGCAAGGGTGGCAAATGTTAACCAATCAAATCTTTGGATTTTGATTCGACCATTGAGGAACTTCCATTAACATGGCGGTTTAGGGGTTCTCATGAAAACCGCGAGCGAGGTTATTTAAGGAACCGAAAAGAGGATTCGAGGCTTTTTCCGTCGGCAGAGCGTCGAGTCAAAAGGGAGTCCTGGCGGCGTAGCACGGTGGCGTTTTTATCCCTTGTCACCATACCTGTCACGTTCTAACAAGTATGTAAGTGCGAAAGGGACGCGCATAGTGATAGTCGATAAAAATGGAACCGTGCTGCGCCCGCTGTGAGTGTTAGTTTGTAAGGAAAACCATGTGTTAAGCTTGTTCACAGATATGAGTATTACCTGCCGTCTTCACGAATTCAAGATTTGGACAAGAGCCAGCAACCTCAATGGGCGAGACGCAACTTACAGCACCTGGTACCATGGTGGAGCCATGGGCGTGAAGACCGGGCGTGTGGTCACCGCGAGGCAACTACCAAAAACACTGCATCTCGTAATCATCGAGCGAAGCTTCACCTCTGGACCATGGGCGTGTATAATTACACGAATCCATCACGTGACCGCTGCCAATCAACTACTTATGACGTACGTTAATTCATTTACACTTTATTATTTGCATGTCATTTTATATCTTGAGGAAACCTACATACATATTGCGATCATCCATAGGCTGCAGTGATTGCCTACTATCCGTAGGTTTATAGACGTGTTGATGTCGACGAGCTAAAAATAGAATCATTATTTTTATATGCTTGTCGTATGAATAGCGGGTAGTTGCATCGATCGCTTTAGATTATACCCTTCATTGACAAACAAAAGTACACTTTTATTCATGGTTTATGTAAGTCCGATTCTCGTACGTTAGTGAATTTTAATACATATAACGGACTGGATCGCAGTGTAGTCTATTCAATTGTATTTGTACATTAAATACCTTAATTATGTATGTGCTGGTGTGATTATATTAATTCAACTTGAAGTTCGTGTAGTGAATGAGCGTTCTTATGATTATGGATTAACCAACTACGAAGGGAATAGGAACGTTAATGCGTTAATCATCATCCATGAGTGTGTATGTATGTATTTTTACCCGTTTTATTTAGATGGTAATGTAGGACGCGTCTTGATTTAGATATAAATGAAATAGGTAGATGTGTTTAATTAGATTTAGTTATTGTTGCATTCTTCGATTATATCTGTATCGGTTACTGTAAGTGGTTAATTATTTTAGGTATGAATATCGTTCAATAAACTTCCATAAATAGTATTGGACGTAACTTTAACGAACGTTTTAGATTAAGATACCACAAGTTTAAACATTATAATTATAAATATTTATTCTTGGTTTGACAGTAAGATACTCATATTATGAAGCAATAGATTATAGGTTATTTTCAGTATTAGAGATCCATAAATCTTTATTATTTTAATGATATAGAATATGTCGGCAATTCTAATTAAACTTACAATTTATAATTTTCATAATTGAAATGATGGTCCCTATAAATGCTTAGATGTCTTTGTCCATATAAAACATTAGCGCTGTAGGGCGTAAATGTTTGGTTAGATTAAAAATTGGTACGTATTTAAACCAACTACTTAATAGTTTATTAAACACTATTTTATTTCTCAATTTCCGGTTCACGAGTGGGTGCGGCAGCGAGCCCTGTTCCATCGACGGCTTCGGAGTGTGTCTCGGAGCATCCTCGTCTGAACCTGATCAATCCCGCTGCTACGGGCGCCCCTACCTTCTACATCAAGAAGCGACCGGCAGCACTACGCCGCATCTGAACCTTCAAGCTACTCACTGGAACCGGTGCAGTATTCACCTACGTGGGATGAGCAAGCTTTGTCTTCTCCACGACGTGAGAGCTTCGAAGCCCCGCCAAGCAGATCCTAATACCTACCTAAACGGTGACGTAGATCATTACCAATTATGTTAGGTGTACTTAAACGGTTAAACAGGATTATTGATTTATTACGGTGTATTTATCTGTAGGTAGTATTATGTAGGACATTCGCTATATTTGTATGTTTATATTATTGCGGTTTTAATATGAGAATAGGTAGATTTATATTTTATTACGGATTCTGGTTTAAAATGTAGGTACGGATTTTATTTCTTAACGTTCAATTGATTATTGATTTAAAATCTAGTCTATGATTCTTATGACTATCTGATGATTTATTTGAAAGCAAATGACTCTGACGACTTCTAGAACATTCTGTAAAGCCATAATCTGTGTGATAATACTGGTAATTGATACCTATTTAATGATCGTGATTTCGTATTCATATTTTAATGCTAGTATTCTCTAGTTCATCCAAACATGACTTAGCTAATCATATTATATATATATCTCTCTCCTACAATCTGGTTCAGCTTAAGCTGGTTGCGAATCACCGTATCATTTGTAAAGCATTGTAGTTACATTGCTAATGCGTATCATTTTATCTGTTATTACTGATATTTGGTAAACAGATTGGTATATTTCTTATGGTCTTAACATATTATACTTGAGCTACGAGTCCTTGTGATTCGCAAACAGCTATATGCTATAGAGTTCAAGAGTCATGAAATGCTATTGTGGGTGTATATTTTGAATAATTGGTATATAGTTTGATCTATATTTAGCCAATATTTTTACTTGCCCCAAATTCATTTGTCATATTGAATTAAGTCATTTGACTAGAGTATGGTTAATATCTATTACTACCATTTCAGATTACGTCCAATTAAAAGTATATTATATTTATTTACTAACTACATAATTGTAGTTGTTGAAGCTAGTCACATATAAGTGGCTGTTTTAACAATGAGGTATTTAGATGTTACCCAAGTTCATTTATTTAAGATATCGCTAAGCAATGGTTTATGTATACCAGGTTGATGAAATACGTCCATGTGTTTTATTATAGGGCCTGTCCTTGTTTCTATGAAGGGTGTCCCGTCTTTGGCCTTCGGCACTGAAGGGATCTTTGAAAAGGGATCGCTTCAGTGGTTGTAGCACGTTCAGTGGAGCTAAGCTAAGTATATTGATTGCATTAATCGTACGATTCATGCAATACGTTTACCAACCTCCCCTCGCATAGAGGTTCGTGCAACCTGGAGCTGAAATAGGCTGCTGGTCGGAATCTGATTGGATCTGGATAAATCCCTTTAGATCTTTACAAGACGCCTTTCACCTCCCTGGCGAGAAATCTGTGTTCATCGTTTGCTGGTACAAGCCATTAAAGACTCCTTTATATACTTACTGGTAGGATTATATACATTTATAGGACGAGATGGTTCTGTATCGGAGTCAATGATGATACGCAGGTTATTGGCGGGGCGCTAACCCCTTTGCCCGTTCATAGATAACTGAATCATTATTGATCTTGTCCCAAGCTCAGTAATGAGGACAACTTTATTATAAGTGTGTTTATTCAGTATGATTCAACCTGGATTCAAACCTGTATTATGAATTCTTAGCCTTTTGTTGTATATTGGGTAAAGGTAACAACCCTAATCCAACTGGCTTCTATTCTACTTTTAGTAGTTCTATTTTACTTTCGAGTAAAACTCTAAAATAAAATAATGAAATGACTGATCTCATAATATTGGGGGGCGACTCTTATATCATTGCTGTGTATATTGTCTCTCTCTTGGGCACTATTTGTCTATTCATTACTTACTAGACTCTGTTTCAGATCTACTTGTTTGTCTCATCCATATGTGAATTACTCCAATACGCAAATCTATTGGGTGCTCTGCATGTACGTTAGGTTGATAGGGTTTTACCAGAAGGTAGTACAGTCAAATGCACGTCCGACGACTAAGTCGAATAATATGACGAACCCAACATGGTTAGCATGATCGATTTTATATACCCAAGGGATTGCATACTATGCAAGTTACTATGTAACACCCCACTAGGGTTTGATAGGGACCACCTGAGGGTTGCGCATTTGAATGTACGTCTACATGACTTTTACTTCTCTGGTATTGCGTGGAGTGGATCACAATGGGACTACAGTTCAGACATAGTTGCTTGTGGTAGCGGCGTATGCACAGTAATTTTATAGGGCACACAAAGTGGCCTTCTGGTTGACTGCAATCAGTTATTTTATTTTAAAATGCTGTTCTATTAAAGATAAAATTGTAAGAAGCCAGACCACTCTCCTTTTCACATTCCTAAACTTATCTATTATAATATGTTCTGGAATAATGTTAATACGCCATTCACAACATAAGTTAATAATAAACCTTAATTTACTATATATTATTAATAGAACTTGTTACAACCTACTTTCATATTTAAACATATGGACTCAAACAGATTTAAAACTTACTTGATTTCATAATTTTCAGACACCCATTTATTTAAATTATAAATATATTGAAATTTGATATCTTACAATAGCATTTTGTATGAAAAGGGCATTTTATTTATAGTAGTCATTTGGTTAGTAAATAGTATTCCGTTATTTCGGTAGAATTATATGAATTGTTGTCTAGGAGCGTTATGTTTAGGATCTTTTGACATGTTAGTTTCATCTTATTTTAGGAGCGTTATCTGTTAAATCTTATTTATTACGTTGATGATTACGTATTAGGAAATATTTAGAATATGTATTGTGCTTGTTGGAACATATTCCAGATTTTATGTTATGTAGTAACATGTCTCACACCTCGGAGAGCTTTGGTTATTACTTGTCATAATGTTGGTCTATAATTCTCAGTTAGATGATCTTGCCATATTTTGCTTATATATTTACATAAGATTTTATTTCTTATTGTGACATATTTTATTATGGTTGTGTACAGGTTAAACTTGGGCAGTCAGGTTTTTGTCCCGTCTTGTTTTCCTGACGTAGGTATTTGGCCCTAGCAATCAAGGCGGTATATCCTAATGTGTCCTAACAAGACTTCATTGGATATAGAGCTTATAAATTATTGAATTAAGTCAGCTTTCAAACTTAACATATTTGAATGCAATAAATCAAATTCGTTAGCATTCAATACCTTGTTTATTTTATACTTCATCCCCTCTAGCCTAGACCCTTATATACTAAATTTCAGTAATATTTTCCAAAGGTTTCAATAATAGAGAAACTTGAGGAAAAATTTAGTATTTCAGGTTATAAAGCTTTTATAGTATAGCTTAGGCTGGATGAATTATTACAATATGGTTTAAGCCGTAACCAGGATGTTAACTTACTGTTTATTTTATTTTCGTGCCTTGCTTAAGGCACAATTTGTTGTTCGTGCAATGGTCTGAGGTCGAAAGTGATTCATGTTCTTTGTCTGTACTGTGTTCTAGCAAGTATTTTTATTACTTAAGCTGTTTCGATTAATTTTATTCCATTTCGATATGTGTTTAGGTCGCAGAATATATTTCTAACAATATTTGTTCCAGGTGTTTTTGATCACAGAATTACCTTAATTTCATATTGCTATATTTATGCTGTGTGTGTTTATAATATTTGATAATTTTCAGGGAATATTTTATCATTCGGTACGTATATATAAATGTGTTTCTTTCCTTTTACATGTATTATTTTACAATTGCGTACTATTTACCATTATTTACCTTTAGTTTTATTTTATTTTGGTCGCTATTTGTTGGGCTAGTGTCAGTTCGTGGCACAGTAACTTTTAAACGGTCATTTTAAAAGGATATGGTTATTTTATTATATATTTAATTGGTCCGTACATTTTATTGCATTGGATTGTTTTCACGTAAATAAATTATCGGAATTTAAAAGATTCAATTTAATTTTTTTTTTCATAACGTAAGTTACATTAGTCTTATTATACGTTTAACGGTACTTAAATACCGAATGAAATAGTTAGGCTGTAAAGTTGATAGTGACAATTTTCTAATTTTAAGCTACGGTCATTCTGTTAGGTCGATACGGTTAAATTATGATTCAGGCGCTGATTTTATAAGTGTTTTATATTGATTATTTTATTTCCGTTGCAGTTACTGTTTAAAAGGTAACCGGTTTAATGATGGGATAGTGTGTTTTGTGTCAATTATGTGTTGAAATCATTAATAATAATTATTTGGTAATTTTATTAAGTGCCGGTATTCTTGGTTCAGTTATATGAATTAGTGTTTTATTCGGTGCAGGTGGTTTTCAGATAAGTGATATAGTGATTCATTTGATAAAAGTGGTGGTTTTATTTAGAGCATGTAATTTCTAGATAATTATCAGTGATTTGTTAAAAAGTGGTGATTTTATTTAGTGCAAGTGATTTTGAGAAGTGGTTGTTCTACGATTTGCAATATGATTTCGTTTAGTGCGGTTGATTTAATTAGTGATTCTTTTGACAAAATAGTGATTTTATTAATTTATTGCTAGAACATTAATAAATAATAATAATAAAGCCTTTTATTTCCCAAATATCTTATACGTAATTCACGTGGGTTTTAGTCTTTAATTGTAGTGTATAGGCCTCCTCCAGATTCTTTCACTTTGTTCTGTTCTGGGCCACATGTTTTAAGGTCAGTTAACTACGTCCAAAGGATATTATTGCGAGAATAAGTAATAAGACATTATCAGTGATTGAGTTAAGGAAGTTTTTTTTTTGGTTCTTTAGTTCATTTAATATTCTAGTGAAGTGATATGAGTGATGAAATCTTGTTATTTTAAATCTAATGAAACGTGACTAATATTTTATTTCATTTTATCAGTTTTACAGTGTTTTGTTTCCTTCTCTCATAATTACTTAAGATGTCAGTTGTTGTTTATTATTAGTATTTTTACTCCGGTAAACTCCGTAAATATACTAAGGGCGATTGTAACAGACTGACATCTACATTCATGTATTTACTCTCTCGGAAATTACTGAATCTGTTAGAATTGAATTTTCCGCGTTATATTGGCACTGTTAATGCGACAGTGGAGTCGGAACGCCATCTGGCTTCTAATCAGGGAACTAATAGGTAGCTTAGTTTTGATTCATTATTTACTACCCTGCAAAATTATATAATTTAATATTTTTAAATGAAAATTATTAAAGCAATATTTATTGCTTAGTTATTTAAATACTACTACTTCATTGTGCTTTTTAATTTATTCATGTTATCCTTAGAGATGCCATCTGTTGTAAGGCAGATGAATCAAAATACGCGGGAATGAAGTAGGCCAATCATATGCAAGGGTGGCAAATGTTAACCAATCAAATCTTTGGATTTTGATTCGACCATTGAGGAACTTCCATTAACATGGCGGTTTAGGGGTTCTCATGAAAACCGCGAGCGAGGTTATTTAAGGAACCGAAAAGAGGATTCGAGGCTTTTTCCGTCGGCAGAGCATCGAGTCAAAAGGGAGTCCTGTGAGTGTTAGTTTGTAAGGAAAACCATGTGTTAAGCTTGTTCACAGATATGAGTATTACCTGCCGTCTTCACGAATTCAAGATTTGGACAAGAGCCAGCAACCTCAATGGGCGAGACGCAACTTACAGCACCTGGTACCATGGTGGAGCCATGGGCGTGAAGACCGGGCGTGTGGTCACCGCGAGGCAACTACCAAAAACACTGCATCTCGTAATCATCGAGCGAAGCTTCACCTCTGGACCATGGGCGTGTATAATTACACGAATCCATCACGTGACCGCTGCCAATCAACTACTTATGACGTACGTTAATTCATTTACACTTTATTATTTGCATGTCATTTTATATCTTGAGGAAACCTACATACATATTGCGATCATCCATAGGCTGCAGTGATTGCCTACTATCCGTAGGTTTATAGACGTGTTGATGTCGACGAGCTAAAAATAGAATCATTATTTTTATATGCTTGTCGTATGAATAGCGGGTAGTTGCATCGATCGCTTTAGATTATACCCTTCATTGACAAACAAAAGTACACTTTTATTCATGGTTTATGTAAGTCCGATTCTCGTACGTTAGTGAATTTTAATACATATAACGGACTGGATCGCAGTGTAGTCTATTCAATTGTATTTGTACATTAAATACCTTAATTATGTATGTGCTGGTGTGATTATATTAATTCAACTTGAAGTTCGTGTAGTGAATGAGCGTTCTTATGATTATGGATTAACCAACTACGAAGGGAATAGGAACGTTAATGCGTTAATCATCATCCATGAGTGTGTATGTATGTATTTTTACCCGTTTTATTTAGATGGTAATGTAGGACGCGTCTTGATTTAGATATAAATGAAATAGGTAGATGTGTTTAATTAGATTTAGTTATTGTTGCATTCTTCGATTATATCTGTATCGGTTACTGTAAGTGGTTAATTATTTTAGGTATGAATATCGTTCAATAAACTTCCATAAATAGTATTGGACGTAACTTTAACGAACGTTTTAGATTAAGATACCACAAGTTTAAACATTATAATTATAAATATTTATTCTTGGTTTGACAGTAAGATACTCATATTATGAAGCAATAGATTATAGGTTATTTTCAGTATTAGAGATCCATAAATCTTTATTATTTTAATGATATAGAATATGTCGGCAATTCTAATTAAACTTACAATTTATAATTTTCATAATTGAAATGATGGTCCCTATAAATGCTTAGATGTCTTTGTCCATATAAAACATTAGCGCTGTAGGGCGTAAATGTTTGGTTAGATTAAAAATTGGTACGTATTTAAACCAACTACTTAATAGTTTATTAAACACTATTTTATTTCTCAATTTCCGGTTCACGAGTGGGTGCGGCAGCGAGCCCTGTTCCATCGACGGCTTCGGAGTGTGTCTCGGAGCATCCTCGTCTGAACCTGATCAATCCCGCTGCTACGGGCGCCCCTACCTTCTACATCAAGAAGCGACCGGCAGCACTACGCCGCATCTGAATCTTCAAGCTACTCACTGGAACCGGTGCAGTATTCACCTACGTGGGATGAGCAAGCTTTGTCTTCTCCACGACGTGAGAGCTTCGAAGCCCCGCCAAGCAGATCCTAATACCTACCTAAACGGTGACGTAGATCATTACCAATTATGTTAGGTGTACTTAAACGGTTAAACAGGATTATTGATTTATTACGGTGTATTTATCTGTAGGTAGTATTATGTAGGACATTCGCTATATTTGTATGTTTATATTATTGCGGTTTTAATATGAGAATAGGTAGATTTATATTTTATTACGGATTCTGGTTTAAAATGTAGGTACGGATTTTATTTCTTAACGTTCAATTGATTATTGATTTAAAATCTAGTCTATGATTCTTATGACTATCTGATGATTTATTTGAAAGCAAATGACTCTGACGACTTCTAGAACATTCTGTAAAGCCATAATCTGTGTGATAATACTGGTAATTGATACCTATTTAATGATCGTGATTTCGTATTCATATTTTAATGCTAGTATTCTCTAGTTCATCCAAACATGACTTAGCTAATCATATTATATATATATCTCTCTCCTACAATCTGGTTCAGCTTAAGCTGGTTGCGAATCACCGTATCATTTGTAAAGCATTGTAGTTACATTGCTAATGCGTATCATTTTATCTGTTATTACTGATATTTGGTAAACAGATTGGTATATTTCTTATGGTCTTAACATATTATACTTGAGCTACGAGTCCTTGTGATTCGCAAACAGCTATATGCTATAGAGTTCAAGAGTCATGAAATGCTATTGTGGGTGTATATTTTGAATAATTGGTATATAGTTTGATCTATATTTAGCCAATATTTTTACTTGCCCCAAATTCATTTGTCATATTGAATTAAGTCATTTGACTAGAGTATGGTTAATATCTATTACTACCATTTCAGATTACGTCCAATTAAAAGTATATTATATTTATTTACTAACTACATAATTGTAGTTGTTGAAGCTAGTCACATATAAGTGGCTGTTTTAACAATGAGGTATTTAGATGTTACCCAAGTTCATTTATTTAAGATATCGCTAAGCAATGGTTTATGTATACCAGGTTGATGAAATACGTCCATGTGTTTTATTATAGGGCCTGTCCTTGTTTCTATGAAGGGTGTCCCGTCTTTGGCCTTCGGCACTGAAGGGATCTTTGAAAAGGGATCGCTTCAGTGGTTGTAGCACGTTCAGTGGAGCTAAGCTAAGTATATTGATTGCATTAATCGTACGATTCATGCAATACGTTTACCAACCTCCCCTCGCATAGAGGTTCGTGCAACCTGGAGCTGAAATAGGCTGCTGGTCGGAATCTGATTGGATCTGGATAAATCCCTTTAGATCTTTACAAGACGCCTTTCACCTCCCTGGCGAGAAATCTGTGTTCATCGTTTGCTGGTACAAGCCATTAAAGACTCCTTTATATACTTACTGGTAGGATTATATACATTTATAGGACGAGATGGTTCTGTATCGGAGTCAATGATGATACGCAGGTTATTGGCGGGGCGCTAACCCCTTTGCCCGTTCATAGATAACTGAATCATTATTGATCTTGTCCCAAGCTCAGTAATGAGGACAACTTTATTATAAGTGTGTTTATTCAGTATGATTCAACCTGGATTCAAACCTGTATTATGAATTCTTAGCCTTTTGTTGTATATTGGGTAAAGGTAACAACCCTAATCCAACTGGCTTCTATTCTACTTTTAGTAGTTCTATTTTACTTTCGAGTAAAACTCTAAAATAAAATAATGAAATGACTGATCTCATAATATTGGGGGGCGACTCTTATATCATTGCTGTGTATATTGTCTCTCTCTTGGGCACTATTTGTCTATTCATTACTTACTAGACTCTGTTTCAGATCTACTTGTTTGTCTCATCCATATGTGAATTACTCCAATACGCAAATCTATTGGGTGCTCTGCATGTACGTTAGGTTGATAGGGTTTTACCAGAAGGTAGTACAGTCAAATGCACGTCCGACGACTAAGTCGAATAATATGACGAACCCAACATGGTTAGCATGATCGATTTTATATACCCAAGGGATTGCATACTATGCAAGTTACTATGTAACACCCCACTAGGGTTTGATAGGGACCACCTGAGGGTTGCGCATTTGAATGTACGTCTACATGACTTTTACTTCTCTGGTATTGCGTGGAGTGGATCACAATGGGACTACAGTTCAGACATAGTTGCTTGTGGTAGCGGCGTATGCACAGTAATTTTATAGGGCACACAAAGTGGCCTTCTGGTTGACTGCAATCAGTTATTTTATTTTAAAATGCTGTTCTATTAAAGATAAAATTGTAAGAAGCCAGACCACTCTCCTTTTCACATTCCTAAACTTATCTATTATAATATGTTCTGGAATAATGTTAATACGCCATTCACAACATAAGTTAATAATAAACCTTAATTTACTATATATTATTAATAGAACTTGTTACAACCTACTTTCATATTTAAACATATGGACTCAAACAGATTTAAAACTTACTTGATTTCATAATTTTCAGACACCCATTTATTTAAATTATAAATATATTGAAATTTGATATCTTACAATAGCATTTTGTATGAAAAGGGCATTTTATTTATAGTAGTCATTTGGTTAGTAAATAGTATTCCGTTATTTCGGTAGAATTATATGAATTGTTGTCTAGGAGCGTTATGTTTAGGATCTTTTGACATGTTAGTTTCATCTTATTTTAGGAGCGTTATCTGTTAAATCTTATTTATTACGTTGATGATTACGTATTAGGAAATATTTAGAATATGTATTGTGCTTGTTGGAACATATTCCAGATTTTATGTTATGTAGTAACATGTCTCACACCTCGGAGAGCTTTGGTTATTACTTGTCATAATGTTGGTCTATAATTCTCAGTTAGATGATCTTGCCATATTTTGCTTATATATTTACATAAGATTTTATTTCTTATTGTGACATATTTTATTATGGTTGTGTACAGGTTAAACTTGGGCAGTCAGGTTTTTGTCCCGTCTTGTTTTCCTGACGTAGGTATTTGGCCCTAGCAATCAAGGCGGTATATCCTAATGTGTCCTAACAAGACTTCATTGGATATAGAGCTTATAAATTATTGAATTAAGTCAGCTTTCAAACTTAACATATTTGAATGCAATAAATCAAATTCGTTAGCATTCAATACCTTGTTTATTTTATACTTCATCCCCTCTAGCCTAGACCCTTATATACTAAATTTCAGTAATATTTTCCAAAGGTTTCAATAATAGAGAAACTTGAGGAAAAATTTAGTATTTCAGGTTATAAAGCTTTTATAGTATAGCTTAGGCTGGATGAATTATTACACTACCTACAACAGCCAAGGATTTTTTTTACAACTCGGGTTTTTCAATACGAGTAGATAGATAGATGATACATACATGTCCTAAAGCTTCCACTAATTTACATTATTTATACTGACTTACATACTTCAAGACGGCATCCAGTTCAGATTTATCGCGTCACTGGTTTGAGCTATTGAGTAGATATAAGTACCTCATAGTTTGATCATATCACATATCTAAGTCGTGTAGTAGTTACGGCGAGCTGCCGTCAAATGGTAGAACGCTGCAAGTCAAAAAACGCAGTTTTGAGAAAAACGCATTTAAAGGTTTGAACATTCCGGCCTTTGAAACACCCATTTTTCATAAACTTATAAGGTTGAAATTTACACAATATATACCTAAGAGTGCATTTTATATAGCCGACTAATGAAAATTTTATAAATTAGTGTATTTATTTAAATATTAGCCGTAAAGTGTTTTGCCAATAAGATCCAACTAAAAATAATTTATAGAAGTTCTTAGCAAAACGCTGTAACTCTATAGTTACATCATTTTGCCATAATTATTTCCTAGTTGCATCGTTTTGGCCTTTAGGTTATAACACATAAAGTGATTCATTGAAAAAAGAAAACATTGTAAGTGTAATTCTTAAAATGGATATGTAATTTAAAAAAAAAAAAGATAATTAGGATATTGGATTTTTTTAACTTTCAATTTTGATAAACGATATTAATATCAGTTTTTCAGTCTCTTGTCGCGTTTTGGCGTATTCTAAGCTCTTAATTTAACAATATTATAATGCAAGCAGAACGCTGCAGGTACCACTTACAGCGTTCTGCTTTACCCAATATTATGATGTATTAATACGACACAGAAATAAACATGCGTTAACCCTTGTTACAATGTTTTGGTATGCTTAGACTATAGTTGCCGCGTTTTGACAGTTTTCTACAGACTTAATTAAAACAGATATCAAAAATCTGAAGAAAGGGGATGATAGAAGAACATAAAAGGAATCATTTGGTCCAAGGCAACTTAAAACGCTGTAACTTGAGTTGCAGCGTTTTACCATTTGACGGCAGCGAGGTAGTTTAAGTTTATAGATACATATCCGGTGAATTTATACTATGTGAATTTGCATGTTACTTTATCGCTAAGGGATACTTGGAATAACTACTCATACAGTATTACAGTGTAGGATAATATTAAAACTGGTATTTTAAGATATAAGATTACAATATTATGACATTCGTCAGAAATACGCTTATTTTCAATAGAGCCTTCAAGTATTTTACAGCAGTAATCAAATTAAAATGACAAAAAAAAAATAATTGAAAAAAACTTTGTTGTTTTTCTGCTATCAATGATTTTATTGGTATTATCAAAAACTCACATAACAAAGTGGGTTCATTGTGACTTTACTTATTGTATTTCTATTGTTGCCTACTAAAACCATACTAATACCTAATAGTGGCTGTGAGCTATAACCTCGCAAAAAGCATACAGAATGTAATAACAAAAAAATAATTTGTTGAATCATTATCATAGCGAACTCACAATAGTCTTAAGTGCCGTAGACAATTAAAATCAAACAAAGACAGGCAACAGACAGGTTACAATACAAAATGTTGAACAGGATTTCCATTCAGTCTGAAATGTTATGACTACCTATTTATGTCACGGTTAGCAATCAGGACTAATTCAGTAGAAGGTTGTAATCCAGTAGTCAGCTGTAGTAGTTATAGGGAAAGTTAACAACGATTAGGATCATTAGCCGCACTTGACGAATTTATTTACCAATCATCAGTATGACCCAAAATAGCGAACAAATTCTCAAAAACAACAATAAAAGAAACCTTACGGTTTTTCACAATTTATAGTATGTACGTACAATATTGATCACAGCCTTAGCTATAGTTCGTTTTTTTAGCATTAGAAAAAAGGTAAGTAAACAATCTGACGTCGTTTTTAATTGAAAATTTTTTTGAAAAATAAGTCAAGGCAAATATGTAACAATTATGAATCTTATATTATACAATTATTTACATTCTTTTGCTTTCATAAGTAATAGTAATTGATTTATAAAAATCGTTTTTGCAATTAAAAGACACGTCTAAGATCGCGTACTCTTTTTCTAATGCTAAAAAAACGAACTACAACGAACAACCTATTACTTAGTACGTATACCTAAATAAAATACACGTTTGACAATGTTATTACAGTTCCGTGTCGCGACACGTTAACAGGTGTACGGAGGCAGGTGGGCGAAGAAGGCAATTTACGGACGCATCGGTGCCGAAATTAAATTCCGTACTTAAGTACCCTCTCACATTTCTACAAATTCAATTTCACAATATATTTTTTAATAATTCAAATAAAATAGAATTTTAACAAGTGTTAAATAAAAACCTGAGAAATATATATTATACTAGCGACCTGCCTCGGCTTCGCACAGGATACAGAAAAACTTAACAAATTATGCACCTAAACCTTCATCAAAAATTACTATATTGATAAGTAAGTAAAAACCGCAACCGCAAACCAAACATGCATACACACAAACAGACAGACGCGGCGAGGGACTATGACTTTGACAGATCAATTACACAAGTAAGTAGGTTCTTAAACAAGAAATAGGACTTATTCAAGCACGGAGTATTATTTTGCAAAGAGCGAAGATTAGAACAAAATGAATCACCGTGAGTTAGTTACGGGAGCGGACGTTAATAAAAACCAATGCCATTTCCGTCTAGGCGACCCTTTTACCATATCTGGGCGCGTAGCCAACGTGCCAATCGTTAACGCTCCGTAGCGTATCATACCTAGTCATCTCTCTCTATCACTCTTCCCCGCTATTGCGACAGTGTCAGTTGCGTTTCGTTCGCTACGGAGCTTTAATGACTGCACGTTGGCTACGCACCCAGATGTTTCTTGACATTTTCATAACGGGCAGTCGAATTAGATTAAATCAAACTGAATCCATATTTTATGGAAAGCTTCAGTAGAAATGATTTCCATTTCTACTAATATCACAATTCATAAAACTATTAGGTATCTACTAACTTATTTTTTGACGAAGAATAATGATTCTACATTTTATCAAGAGGAAATAATACGAGCCCATGTCAGTTAGGTTTTTTTTAGATCAATTTACTAGACGCTGAAATCTAATCTACCTAGGAAATGAATTGGTAGTTACAAGATTTTTGATATGATATAATAGTACTTATAATAGACGTTATTTAAATTTTTAAATTTATTTAAATTATCATAGATAGCATTTTCGACCCCACTAACTTTAGGCCGATATAAGCGTTACCGACAAAAATCAGAAAAAATTATAAAATGTTAAGTAAGCGACCGATCATGGAAATAAAAACTTCATTCAGATTTCATAAAATGCTATTTATTCGAGGCACACTTTTGGTAATAACATTTTGAAACGCGTGGTTAATCGGTATTAGGTAGTAACATCGGTTCCTCATTTTCCTTAGACTACAATAAAACATTTTTTTTTACTTTGAATGCAGTTTATCTTGTGTCTAAAACATTTCGTGCTTCTTATCAAAATATAAGGCTGTTTTTGTAGTTTTAGTTTTTTCCTCACACCGCGATTTAACGCCGCCCACACGTCACCGCTTTCGAAGACAAATGCAATTTTGATTTATAAAAACAAAGATTCAAAATTAAATTGAATTGAAGCCGTTTTCATAGGCCTCTGCTACAGGCTAGATTCTGGAGGATAAGTAAATACTTTGCATACAGTCCGCAGCAGAAGTAGCTAAGCCGGTGCGCTAGGTAATCAAAATGATCTAAACACGATCTTATTTAAATAAAGGTGCGTTTTGCTTGTTTTGAACACCTCGCCCGCTTAGCAACTTCTGCTGCTGACTGTACATATAAATCAATAATAATCAGCAAAGACGGAAACTAATTAACATATATGCACATGGAATATTCGTGCCCTTAGTTAGACGTAAGGAAGTTGAGAACATTCCGATCTGTATGATTATGTAACATGTGATTAACATCAATTAGTTAATTAATTCATAACTAATAATAAGCGAGTTATAATACCCTTTGTCAATAACTTATTTCGCATAGAGATGGTTAAAATTTTTTGAAACACTAGTTCACAAAAACGAATGTTGTGCCATCTAAACAGGTAATTACATTTTTTAGGTAACTTTTTATCTGTAGGTTTTATTTTGTAGTTCAATAGTAAGTTTTATTAATTTGTTTATTTCTATGTTTTTATGAATAAATCTTAAATAATTCTGACTTACCGATGTTTTTACCCTATGACCGTTTAAATTCACTTTAAAAAAGGTATCTCAATATTCTCCCAACCCTAGAAGGTCTTACGAATTTTGTATGTAGTCTCCTTGGGACCTAAAGTTTGCGTACATAACGCAGCTTGGCTCTTCCAATGCACTTCGGAGTTGAATAGAGAATCCCAGTGCAATGCATATTGTGAATGCAGCCAGTTCGCCTTGAGCGTCGTGTGTGGAGAGGATGCGATGATTAGAACGACTTTACATAAATTCGCTATATCCGTACCTGAATTTGAATAATAAGCTGCGCAACTATTTTGATAGTGTAAGTAAGTACTTATTAGACCAATTCCTAAGTTCAAAAGAACTTAGGATAAGAGAACGGCTTTCGTCTACTGTGCAATTACGAATTTTTAAGTTCTTTGACCATGTGTCCAGAAATGTGGAATCATTGGAAAAGCTGGTAGTCTAGGGCTAGATCGAAGGGAAAATATCTAGAGGACAATCTCCTAAGCGTGGACCGACCTCTTAAAATGACTGACGGAGTCATCCGTGGTCGAGAGCACTCAGAACGCTATCAACCATCAGAAAGGAGAGACATCGCAAGGGAAAGTTTGAAGTCCAACGACAAAACCGGTCATGAAGACCAGCCATGTGCGTCATCTAAAACAGGCACGAGCATTCTGATAAGAGTGTACGACTGAGAAGAAGTTCAAAAGTGAAAAAGGAGGAGGAGGAGAAAGTTCATGGCACTTATCTTTCATTCAGATGGTAATTCTTATATGATGAAATTTTTATAATATAACACGCACGCACAGGATAGGCCTACAAGAGACGGACATTAACATCATGCTCGAAGTATTGTCAGTTTAAATTGTTGACGATGAAATGAGATAATAATATAAACTCACATACAATTAACAAGTTTATTTAACTTTGCGACGTCACTTGCTGCCTATTTTTGTTTGGCTATAGGTACCTATCAGAAATCTTATCGAAATATATTTTTTAAGATTATTAATTTGATTTAGTAATGTGCAACATTAAATAATTAATGATCGTTCAAAAGGGGACAGAATTCGAAAATTCTAACTAACGACATCGAGCGATGTAACTTGTGTCGCTGCATGTATGAGCTCTAAGCACATTACCTTTGATCACAATGCCTTGTGAATGCAAGGAGCAACAAATTGCGTTTCCGCACATTATAGTGGAACAGCTATATTTAAGTATGTAGTTCCACTATATTCCACAACACTTCAGTTCATCACACAACACTACGGTGGTGGAAATATTATTTAGTACAGAAAGAGTATTTGTACACGGGACTATGATATTCCGGACATGTGGTCATCATATGCCTACGACATTTCTACCACTATTACTAAAATAATAAATATTTTTTTACTAATGTTCTACACTAAAAACTTTACTCGAATGTTAATGCTACTAGTGCATTTTTTCATTATAGCATGAGGTAGATATGGTGAGGCAATATTTTTATTTGAATTTTATTATTAAAATCGAGTCAAGATGTTAAGAAGTATAAATTCAATACCACTTATGTACTAAAGCCTCATAACTAGGTATCATAAAAAACGCCAAAACTCAATGTGGGGTGGCTACAGAGCATGACGTTTCTCATTGCGGTCGAATAATAATTGTTTACGAGTAACTATTAGTGCTAGCTGCCACGCCTCTTTATTTGAAGTTTGCTTCCACTAGCGCTATTACTGCTGTAGAATTCTCACCACACAATTCAGTCAGGAAACACAATTCAGTTAGGGTGGTTAGGAAAGTTGCTCACCTGCAATCTGAGCCATGGTCCGTAAACTTGTGCAGACAAAGCTGAAAGGTTTAGTCTTTACCTAGTCAAGTACGGCGCACATTACATTATTAAGCTCCGAACTAATAATTATCTAATCCGTAAACAACAGGGGAAGTGTTTATACAGGAAAGTGCTTTCTGTTAGGGTGAATTTTAAACAAGCGCTTCGAGCAGAACTTAATTATTTCATTATAATTAAATTCCATCAAAATTACTCATGCTAACGTATTAGACATTAAGCCGGTGAAAATTGAAAATTGTTAAATCGGCTGTTGTAAGATAATGAATCTACATACTTGATACAAGCTATTAATTAACCCCGACAATGTCGGTTTTAATGTTGACATTAAGGTAAAATTTATACAATGGAATAATAATTAAAACAGACACAATAAAATTGAATTTATCTGTAGAAAACTTAGCGAATTTATCTGTCGATCAAGCGTAGGTACTCCAATTTCGGCTATCGCAAAGAAAATTGTGTATTTATCTAGCAGTGATATCTATTGGCTTTACTTCAATGACAGCACGGGAGGCTCAATAACCGTCCAATTTGCATAACCTAATTTCTTGTGGCTGCGTCAAATTGCTGACAGATCTCGTAGGCCGCACTCGCCCATAATGAATGGCTTGTCGATCCCGATAAGACGGTAAATTGACGGGAATTAATGTAATCGCTAATGCTCATAAAAATAGTGACTACGATGTATGCGAGTGAAGTTTGGACGAAATGGAGAGAGCCCGGTAACCGGAGTGGCGTCGTAACCTGCGTAAGGCATGGCAAAGCATGACCAGCTCTGGTTGGACCAACTTAAGCAAAAACGAAATCGCAGAGGCTGCTGGACCACCCCAGGAGTCAAGACACGTCTGTGATCGATACGGCAAGAAATGCCAATCGTACAGTCATCGCAGTCGATGTAGGATATTGAAGAATAATAAGTCGCAGTGAAATTCCATGGAATATATTTGATACATAAAATCAGTTGACTGACGGTTGATTGCACAGACATTACAGACATGCAACCTACTAACAGATGTAGAATACCTCCTCAAATTACCTTCTTTAGTCGCTCCAACTATAATCTGCAAAGATGCTGTGGCCAATGATGATGACATATCAAATATTTATTACAATGTTATTACGTAGGCCGTTATTTAAAGTGAAAATCACAGAATCTTAATGCGCATCCTTTCATCTCCTTTCCACAAAATTAGTATCCAACAGCTTGTTTAATCACCGCTCCAAGAAAATCACCGACCGGTAATTGTGCTGCGAAAGCAAATTTCCCGCAAATAGCTTCGGAACTAAGTAAAACTAAACCAAGTAATTTCCGTATCGTACCTTTACAGGTGAACTGTGTTTGTATTCGGAGTTGATTGTAAGTAGATGAGCACAGCAAACGCAAAGTTTAACTAGGTACGTACTTGCAAATTAACGTTTCTATAGTTACTGTGTTTACTATTGAAATAGTAGCTATGCATGTACTGTCATTAATATGGCTTCTTAAACCCATTATTTTAAGTGTTCTGACTTCTGACTGCTGTTTACACAAAACACATTTTTATCGTACAACACATTTAAACATGACGTGTGTGCGTAGTTATATAAATTCAAATTAACTACCTACGAGTACACGTAACGGGATTAAGCAATAGATTAAATTGGCAATAAACCTGTCTGATGTAAACGGCTGAGTAAATAGGTAGGTACTAGATCAGTACCAGCTTATCACATAGGTATGTAATGTTAAATACCTACGTGTCTGTAACGTGTTTTTGAAATGGTAGGTATTACGTTTAGTTTAGATATATTTAAATTCGTTTTGTGGTTTCAATTATTGTTTATACATCGACGCGCGTATAGCGACGAGCATCAGATTCACTAGCTTTGCGGTCAGTGCGTGAAGCACACAATACGTCTAGTTGTCCTGATGATAGCCTATTGATAAACTAACGATACGCGCTGATTTCGTGGTTTCACAAATGTGATGAATTGGTACAGATCTTTCTCGTATGACGTTTAAAATATTTTTTCATCAAACTTGCTCATAAAGCGTGGTATTTCGTGGTAATCATCTATTTTATTTAAGTTTTTTTGTATAGGTATGTTTTATATTTGGGCCTCTAAAACCTATTCTCTTCCCATATATGTATGTAACATTTATTCCCTTAATTTGCTTTTCTTGCAAGATGATGAAAAAGGTATTAAAATTTAAATAAAAGCCTTCTATTTACTCTCGTTAACAGTTTTTTTAATTGATAATTTAGTTTGGCTACGGCGAATGTCCTTTTTTGGTTCAACCTCTTAACGAAATCAAGACAAGATTCATTAAGCTACGTTCATAAATATCATACTTATATATTTTTTATTTTTAAATTCGTAATTTTGATTCAATAACTTAATCTGACAGCGCTCTGTTTGGATCCTTACGTCCTCTCCACCGTACGTTGTTTATTATCGTCCATCACAAAATAAAGCAGAGGGAATAAGTTTATACTCATATTTTAGGCACCACTCACGGAAAAGTAAGCAATAAAATTATAAAGCGACCGTACCTAAGACTAGATAAGAATAGTGTGTATGCAGGTAATAGTTTTTGAGACACACAAAGGAGCCAAAAAAGCAAGAATGGGAGGAAATTAAATGCAGCGAGTGTCAGGTTGTTGGCATGTCTCGGAAAAATTAAATTCCTCTAAAACACTCTTCGTCTTGACGCCAAGTATTCCCGCGTTTGCTGCATGATAAACCTGCAATCTTTGCATGCACTTTTGCACTTAAGTTATCAAGTTTATAATAGCTCAAGAGGGACAGTGTTCGTATTTCATATAAAAATGAGCTTGGATTAGATCAGTATCTAATCCAAAATAAGAATGTATCACTTTTATCATATTGTCACCACTAGGTACATTTCAAAAGTATGGAAAAACGATCCTGTCACGCCAATATTTTTCAAATTGGCCACCTTTTTCAACAGGCAAATCTCGCTCGCTAGAGTATATGTATCACACATTGCACATAAAAACATGTAATTGGTTGTGGTATAGCTTTAAAAGGGACAGGGAAATTAAATCGTTATTATGTATATTACATATATATGGTATGATTAAGTAAGCATTTTTTTATCTAAACTAAGTGTCCTCTTCAAATGTTAGGCAGATGCCCCGGTTTTGGCCATCTTCGCACCCTTTTTGGCCAGTTGAAATTTTCACAATGATGTAGATAGAAAACCATAATTAAAATAATATTTTTTTTGTGGTAAAGCATTGTATGGTAACGAATTGAGTTTGTAATGATCTATAACGACAATAAATGGCCAAAACGGGGCCAGTGGCCAAAACCGGGGCATCTGCCCTATAAATGTATAATGATACATACCTATAAACAACGAATTATGGATATGGAAGAGGTATTCTTTCATCAGACACTACATTGTGAGCGAGTATTGTGCTGAACTGTAATCCAACTTCGGCCACTGAGTATACATACTTTTTCCAACCCGGCAAGGCAAGCAGCCTAGCGCCCGTTGTAAGTTGTGAGGCGTTGAACAAAATTAATGGCTTTCCAGGCAAGTCCTTCTCACAGAGCACGCCTCCTGCTTTAATCTCTCTAAACGTGATGCACTGCCCGCATCCAGTCTGTATTACGAGAACTACAATAGAACGAAACTTTTTAACAGCATCTCGATGTCGACTCCAGTGATATATAGGTATCCATATATCCACAAAGGTAAGAAGTCAGTATTGGAACATGAGCACTGTATTCTCCTAAGAACTTGCGAGGAATTATGTGTGCGAGGTGTTACGTTGTGCTAGTGCGCAAAACGTTCAAACTGATAAACAATACCAAGTGCGTAGAACATGTTGATGTCAACTTTAGCCAGTCTTCTCCGAGACCACGGGGATAACGCCGTCCTCGAAACGTCGGAGTAGGTAAAGCTTAAAACTTAAATACGCGATTAAATCCCTTGTGCAATTTAATAATGTTAGGAATTAAATTATGTTGTCGTAGGTTGAAAAGTTAAAGGGAAAAAAGGACCCCCGAACAAAGTGACATAATTCGCACATGTGACATTTAAAAAATCGTTTGACGCATAGGAAAACCCTGCATTTTTATTCCAGATTTTATTTTACCACTTTCTCGGTGTGATTAATATGTACTCGTAATATTTAAAAAAAACTGTTACTGAAACAAGCCCTAGACGGATAGACAGCCAGGCATGACCCACGTTTATTGGTCTTATTTACTCTAAATAAATATATATAATACAATTATAGTTGTCCTGATGATAGCCTATTGATAAACTAACGATACGCGCTGATTTCGTGGTTTCACAAATGTGATGAATTGGTACAGATCTTTCTCGTATGACGTTTAAAATATTTTTTCATCAAACTTGCTCATAAAGCGTGGTATTTCGTGGTAATCATCTATTTTATTTAAGTTTTTTTTGTATAGGTATGTTTTATATTTGGGCCTCTAAAACCTATTCTCTTCCCATATATGTATGTAACATTTATTCCCTTAATTTGCTTTTCTTGCAAGATGATGAAAAAGGTATTAAAATTTAAATAAAAGCCTTCTATTTACTCTCGTTAACAGTTTTTTTAATTGATAATTTAGTTTGGCTACGGCGAATGTCCTTTTTTGGTTCAACCTCTTAACGAAATCAAGACAAGATTCATTAAGCTACGTTCATAAATATCATACTTATATATTTTTTATTTTTAAATTCGTAATTTTGATTCAATAACTTAATCTGACAGCGCTCTGTTTGGATCCTTACGTCCTCTCCACCGTACGTTGTTTATTATCGTCCATCACAAAATAAAGCAGAGGGAATAAGTTTATACTCATATTTTAGGCACCACTCACGGAAAAGTAAGCAATAAAATTATAAAGCGACCGTACCTAAGACTAGATAAGAATAGTGTGTATGCAGGTAATAGTTTTTGAGACACACAAAGGAGCCAAAAAAGCAAGAATGGGAGGAAATTAAATGCAGCGAGTGTCAGGTTGTTGGCATGTCTCGGAAAAATTAAATTCCTCTAAAACACTCTTCGTCTTGACGCCAAGTATTCCCGCGTTTGCTGCATGATAAACCTGCAATCTTTGCATGCACTTTTGCACTTAAGTTATCAAGTTTATAATAGCTCAAGAGGGACAGTGTTCGTATTTCATATAAAAATGAGCTTGGATTAGATCAGTATCTAATCCAAAATAAGAATGTATCACTTTTATCATATTGTCACCACTAGGTACATTTCAAAAGTATGGAAAAACGATCCTGTCACGCCAATATTTTTCAAATTGGCCACCTTTTTCAACAGGCAAATCTCGCTCGCTAGAGTATATGTATCACACATTGCACATAAAAACATGTAATTGGTTGTGGTATAGCTTTAAAAGGGACAGGGAAATTAAATCGTTATTATGTATATTACATATATATGGTATGATTAAGTAAGCATTTTTTTATCTAAACTAAGTGTCCTCTTCAAATGTTAGGCAGATGCCCCGGTTTTGGCCATCTTCGCACCCTTTTTGGCCAGTTGAAATTTTCACAATGATGTAGATAGAAAACCATAATTAAAATAATATTTTTTTTGTGGTAAAGCATTGTATGGTAACGAATTGAGTTTGTAATGATCTATAACGACAATAAATGGCCAAAACGGGGCCAGTGGCCAAAACCGGGGCATCTGCCCTATAAATGTATAATGATACATACCTATAAACAACGAATTATGGATATGGAAGAGGTATTCTTTCATCAGACACTACATTGTGAGCGAGTATTGTGCTGAACTGTAATCCAACTTCGGCCACTGAGTATACTTTTTCCAACCCGGCAAGGCAAGCAGCCTAGCGCCCGTTGTAAGTTGTGAGGCGTTGAACAAAATTAATGGCTTTCCAGGCAAGTCCTTCTCACAGAGCACGCCTCCTGCTTTAATCTCTCTAAACGTGATGCACTGCCCGCATCCAGTCTGTATTACGAGAACTACAATAGAACGAAACTTTTTAACAGCATCTCGATGTCGACTCCAGTGATATATAGGTATCCATATATCCACAAAGGTAAGAAGTCAGTATTGGAACATGAGCACTGTATTCTCCTAAGAACTTGCGAGGAATTATGTGTGCGAGGTGTTACGTTGTGCTAGTGCGCAAAACGTTCAAACTGATAAACAATACCAAGTGCGTAGAACATGTTGATGTCAACTTTAGCCAGTCTTCTCCGAGACCACGGGGATAACGCCGTCCTCGAAACGTCGGAGTAGGTAAAGCTTAAAACTTAAATACGCGATTAAATCCCTTGTGCAATTTAATAATGTTAGGAATTAAATTATGTTGTCGTAGGTTGAAAAGTTAAAGGGAAAAAAGGACCCCCGAACAAAGTGACATAATTCGCACATGTGACATTTAAAAAATCGTTTGACGCATAGGAAAACCCTGCATTTTTATTCCAGATTTTATTTTACCACTTTCTCGGTGTGATTAATATGTACTCGTAATATTTAAAAAAAACTGTTACTGAAACAAGCCCTAGACGGATAGACAGCCAGGCATGACCCACGTTTATTGGTCTTATTTATTCTAAATAAATATATATAATACAATTATAGGTATAAACATATACCTGTTATCGTTAAACGGAGACCTGCTTGACTCATCAAAATTTCAAGCCCAATTAGATAAGAAAGGTCCATTTAAATCGGACCCATTCCTTTACCTTCTTTCGTGCTCTGTAGGAGGATTACAGAGTACTGAGTACTTTACCTGTTTTTATTTTTGATGAAAAAATTAGACCTTTCAATAAGTACCTTCTATAAAACTTCGTGTTTTACAAGTATGTAGTTATTTTACGGAATATTGTAAATTGATTGTGTGTTGATATATTTATACCTAGGTTTACTACACATAAAGGTACATTTTAAGCAGTTATCACACTGGATGCGATTCGCACGTCGCTCCGATGTGCGAGCGGGATGTCGCTATGATAGTTTCTCGCTCAAACATAGAAGCGACGTGCTAATCGCATTCATTATGATAACCAGCCGGTATTAGTCGGTAGGGTTATCCGAAGAATGACAATATGAACCCTAAAGGCTCCTCTTCACGTTGGGCCAACGCCAACGCCAACGAGGGACGCAGCCATGCGGTAGAATGAGATAGCAATATCACTTGCTCCCTCTAACGCATAAATGCGTCCCTCGTTGGCGTTGGGGTTGGCCCAACGTGAAGAGGAGCCTTAGTACTTAGCCAACGCTATCCGTAGTTCTGTCTATCTGTCAACAGACAAGAGTGTGCTTTTCTATTGCTGCTATAATTACAATAGATTTAAATAAAAACTTTGGTAGGTATTACGTGTATTACAATAAACTTGAAATATCTAATTGTGGAAGAAATACATTGGTAGGTATTGATATTTATGTAAGTATACGGACCTGGGACTAGCCAATAAGAGCTATGTTTTCGTAAACTCCTATGTAAACTAAATAGTACACTAGTGGCTTTTGGCTCGACATACCTGTATTATACTTTAGAGTTTCTGCTGACCTGTATGGATATGATGCTCGTTCTTGTCTACGTGACAGCGTAATAAAACGGTATCCGTCACTTTCTATCCCATGGTGTTAAACAGTGACATTTATTTTATCACGTGGATAAAGATGGATAAAGCTATCCATAATACGCTGGCTGGATGTCAGTATTGATTTTTTTAGATGCCACTTTATAATAAGTATAATAAGTATCTACTGTGACAATCAGTCACAACCGAATGAAGCTGATCCAGTTTCATGCCCAATTCATCAGTTTATGAAAAATAAACAGAGCCTTTACGAGCTGGTGTGGCGAAACATATTTTATTGTGTTTATTTATGACTAGGTAGCATATAGTTTGTGAATCCATTTACAACTGGACGAATTTGTTCCAATTATATACGTTGGTGTAGATACGTACATAATCCTCTTCAAAAAAGCACCTATAAAAAACAAGTTCTGGAAAAACAAAATGACACGTGATTCCCTGGCTCTCGATACTCGTATCTTATTATAAGTGTGTTTTATATCGAGCACATTAAAGGAAATGGTAAGTAATACCAGATACTCACCAGCTTACGTAATAAAAAAATGTAAAATAACTCTTTCATACTTATGCCGTCACAATGCTGCGGCTCAACTTTTAAGTCTGGTTTAAAAAGTTGAATTCTAGCTCACGTATTTAGCTGCACTGCGGGTTTCAAACAGCTTGCAAGTTAGATAGCACTTATTCTAAAATTAGAGTGAAGGCGTGGAGGGACTTGGTTTAGACCACTGTTAGAAACTTGTTTGAATTAAATTACTTATCTTGACTTTGAAGGTCAACTTAGTTTTAGGAGAGTTTCGTTAGGCTGTGACGGAGACCGTATATTATAATATAATATCATATCAGCGATTTTACTATTAGGTAGAAACCAAACTGTATTATAATTTATCCTATCTGGTTTTTTTACGTTTTCAGGTAAAACATACCTAGGTATACTTTTTTAATCATCATAATTTCATAATTTCAAAAGTATAAATGCAAGAGTAACTCTGTCTGTATGTTACACTTAAACCTCTGAACAGAATTCGATAGACAGTAATTGCAGGCCGGAAAGGATAAGGAATAATTTTTAACAATCATCATCATCATGTCACGCAGACGAAGTAGAAGAACATAATTGTGTGTGTCATTAAAGTCATTATAATTAAAAATAAATACTTTACTATAAACTGAAATAGTCAAAGTAGTAAATACTTTACTACTTTGTAATGTATTGGTGAATTAACGTAATACTATGGTGCTTACATAATACGAATAGAGTCAGACCAAGAATAGTCTGCAGCGGGTTTGATAGCCCACGCAGTGAAAGTGTTATTTTAAACGTCAAACTTCTATAAAATGATGGCGTATAAATGATACTTGGACTGCGTGGGCTATCAAATCCGCTGCAGACTTTTTTTGATCCGACTTTATCATATAAACGGAAAAATGGCCAAATAAAAAAGGAAAACTATTGATGGTGTACAATGCTCGTTAATCTAAGTGAAGTTTACGATATTTTGGATCAGGCCGGCTGTAAATCGTGGCGCTCGGAACGTGCCGTCTACAGTCACAGCATCCGAACCGGCAAACATACTAAATTCGTAGATTATTCAGAGCTCGCTTTCACGTAACGTAAGCAAACGCTGGTCTTTTTAAGACATAATGTAAGTAAAGTAAGGAACAGGTTGTTTTTTTTTTTATTGGCGCTTCCAACGTAGAATATACCAAACAATCATCATCATCATCATTTCTGCCTATATACGTCCCACTGCTGAGCACAGGCCTCCTCTTATTGCCGAGAGGGCTTGGGCTATCAAACAATAATGTACTTATATTTTTTTATGTCATGACATACTCGTAATAACGTATCGTGCGGCGTGCGGATCTGATTATATCAACATTATTTTCTTTGTAACAATAATAATTATTCAAGCGTTTGTAGTTCTAAGATAATTGTTTCTTCAGGCCGTACCACCTATTACTAATTAAAATCAACTAGGTAAGTATCGTTTTAGCTAATCAAGTTTTTCTCCCAGCAAGCTCCGTGACCTAAACACGGCACGACTGTAAAACTCTCCATTATATTACAATTGTATAAAATACTATTTTAAAATCTCGCTGTCATTACATTACTTTCCATTTTAGCATTTGTTGTAGAGCGGAACGAAGAAAAAAAATATTAGTAGGAATTGTGTCGACACAGTTTGTTACTAACCTGTTCATTTGAAAAGTATTTTAGTATTAAATATTAATGTATTAATTAAAGGTAGGTACACCTTTTCCAAATAGTAGTAGTAGTAGTAGTAGTAATCACTTTATTGTACACAACACAGGTTTACAAAAATAAATTACAGTAATGGAAGTACAAAGGCGAACTTATCCCTATAAGGGATCTCTTCCAGCTAACCTTCGATTAGATGAGAGGAAAACTCCAGTCAGGTCAGATAGACAAACTTACGGGATGTACAGTAATATTTAGAAAAAGTAAACTAACGTATTGTCAACTCATAAAATACATAAAATACATACTAGCATACATACAATACAATACAATATATATATATATATATATATATATATATATATATATATATATATATATATATATATATATATATACAAGTTTAAAGTAGAAATAAAGGTTAGTACTTAACCAGATCACGCTGATTGGAAAGCCAAAGCTTCTTCAGATTAGCCTTGAGTGACGCCACAGACTGGGACCGCCTGAGCGACAGGGGCAACTCGTTCCACAACTTCACAGCGCGCACCGTAAAAGAATTTGCATATGTTCGCGTCTTATTAGGCGGAATAGTAAGCGTGAGATTACAGCTAGATCGTAAACGGTGATCACTTCCTTCAGCCAGATAGCTAAATCTTTCCGTTAGGTAAGATGGGGAACGGGGGTTGAAGAGTATATTGAACAGCAACGACACGACATGCACATCTCTGCGTCGGCGGATCGGTAACCATTCGAGCTGGGAGCGAAAGTTGGAGACGTGATCATATTTACGGAGGCCAAATATATACTTGATGCAAACATTTTGTAAACGCTCAAGTTTATCCAGCAATTCCTCATTAAGGTCCAGATACGCAACGTCACCATAGTCTAGCAGAGGGAGCAAGAGCGAACGGGCAAGAGTCAGTTTAGTATGAAGTGGGAGAAAATTCTGCAGCCGTCGAAGAGAGTGGAGGGATCCAAAAACTTTTTTACTCACCTCAGCAACATGGGGAGACCAAGAAAGCGTCTGATCCATGGTGATACCCAAATTTCGGACAGTAGAGGAGAGAGGGATATTAGTCCCATCAAACAAAATGTCGGGTACCACCATGTCCGAAAGCTTGCTTACATAATAAGGACTACCAATTATAATCGCCTGCGACTTCCTAGCATTGATTTTCAAACCAAATTTGCACGCCCAGTCCCGTATGGATTTCAAATCAAGGTTGATTTGAGTAATCAATGAAGGAAGATCATCTATACTGGCCGCTGCATAAATCTGAAGATCGTCTGCGTAAAGATGGTATGATGATGTAAGTGCTTCGGTGATGCCATTAATAAAAATAGAGAAAAGAAGGGGAGAAAGCACTCCTCCTTGCGGGACGCCAGCGGTGAGCTCACACCAGTCGGACAGCTTGTCATCTACTCTGACCCGCTGGCGTCTGCCAGAAAGGTAGCTATGAAACCACGAGAGGGAAGTTTGTGAGATTTTTAGAGTGCTGAGTGTGCCTAGAAGGATGTCAAAGTCTACAGTGTCGAAGGCACTACTAAAATCAAGAAGAACAAGGACAGTTAGCTTTTTGCACTCTATATTAAAACGAATGTCGTCGGTAACTTTAACCAAAGCGGTGACTGTGCTATGCCCGGGGCGAAACCCAGATTGGAGAGGGTTAAACAATGAATTTTTATTAAGATGGGATTGCAGGCGACGGTTAACGAAATGTTCAATAATTTTTGATAGTATAGGAAGAATGGAGATAGGACGATATTGGGAGAAAGATGCTGGATTGGAGGTTTTTGGGAGAGGAATGACATGTGCATACTTCCAGGATGCCGGAAACGTGCCACTGGAAAGGGAGAAATTAATAATGTTAGAGATGATAGGAGAAATAAAATCCGCCACGAGCATGAGCATATCTACACTAAGGTTATCGTCACCGACGGCTTTCGTTTTAATAGTTTTGAGGATTGCTTGGGTGGGTTGGGAGAATAGTTTTAATCTACCCAACGAAACGAGGAATGTGAAAAATGATGAGGCTCTAATAATATGAATGCCTTTTACCCAACCCCTGGCGGTCCTGCGAGTCGCCGATACCCCGAAGGATTTTTGCGAATATTTATAAGCTGTAATATAAATGCCTCTATTCATATTCGATCTATGACCCCGAAAGGTACCTTCACATTACGAAAAATTTCAAATGAATACAGCCAGGGTATATTTGGCTAACACGCATGTATATTTAGTTAATATATCTTTGATAAAAATGGGAGAGAATAAAGATATTTAAGTCGGTTCTTTATTTATTCTGTTTGACATGTTTTCGGTTAAATATATATTTGGTTATCAAATTTAGGTTGAAAATTTCTGTAACTATTTATTCGACCGAATTCGCCGCAATACCGATGGTCGTTATTTATTTACTGTCAAGTAATGCTTTGCCGCAGTGAGTATGAATTATATATTATATATATTACATATATATGGTATGATTAAGTAAGCATTTTTTTTTCTAAAATAAGTGTCCTCTTCAAATGTTGGGCAGATGCCCCGGTTTTGGCCATCTTCGCATCGCACCCTTTTTGGCCAGTTGAAATTTTAACAATGATGTAGATAGAAAACCATAGTTAAAATAACATTTTTTTTGTGGTAAACCATTGTATGGTAACGAATTGAGTTTGTAATGATCTATAACGACAATAAATGGCCAAAACGGGGCCAGTGGCCAAAACCGGGGCATCTGCCCTATAAATGTATAATGATACATACCTATACACAACGAATTATGGATATGGAAGAGGTATTCTTTCATCAGACACTACATTGTGAGCGAGTATTGTGCTGAACTGTAATCCAACTTCGGCCACTGAGTATACTTTTTCCAACCCGGCAAGGCAAGCAGCCTAGCGCCCGTTGTAAGTTGTGAGGCGTTGAACAAAATTAATGGCTTTCCAGGCAAGTCCTTCTCACAGAGCACGCCTCCTGCTTTAATCTCTCTAAACGTGATGCACTGCCCGCATCCAGTCTGTATTACGAGAACTACAATAGAACGAAACTTTTTAACAGCATCTCGATGTCGACTCCAGTGATATATAGGTATCCATATATCCACAAAGGTAAGAAGCCAGTATTGGAACATGAGCACTGTATTCTCCTAAGAACTTGCGAGGAATTATGTGTGCGAGGTGTTACGTTGTGCTAGTGCGCAAAACGTTCAAACTGATAAACAATACCAAGTGCGGGTAGTTCGAAAAACTCGCGCGGCTAGAACATGTTGATGTCAACTTTAGCCAGTCTTCTCCGAGACCACGGGGATAACGCCGTCCTCGAAACGTCGGAGTAGGTAAAGCTTAAAACTTAAATACGCGATTAAATCCCTTGTGCAATTTAATAATGTTAGGAATTATGTTTTCGTAGGTTGAAAAGTTAAAGGGAAAAAAGGACCCCCGAACGAAGTGACATAATTCGCACATAACTATTTAAAAAATCGTTTGACGCATAGGAGAACCCTGCATTTTTATTCCAGATTTTATTTTACCACTTTCTCGGTGTGATTAATATGTACTCGTAATATTAAAAAAAAACTGTTACTGAAACAAGCCCTAGACGGATAGACAGCCAGGCATGACCCACGTATTGGTCTTATTTATTCTTATTTGGTCTTATATAATACAATTATAGGTATAAACATATACCTATTATCGTTAAACGGAGTCCTGCTTGACTCATCAAAATTTCAAGCCCAATTAGATAAGAAAGGTCCATTTAATTCGGACCCATTCCTTTACCTTCTTTCGTGCTCTGTAGGAGGATTACAAAGTACTGAGTACTTTACCTGTTTTTATTTTTGATGAAAAAATTAGACCTTTCAATAAGTACCTTCTATAAAACTTCGTGTTTTACAAGTATGTAGTTAATTTACGGAATATTGTAAATTGATTGTGTATTGATAATTTTATACTACACATAAAGGTACATTTTAAGCAGTTATCACACTGGATGCGATTCGCACGTCGCTCCGATGTGCGAGTGGGATGTCGCTATAATAGTTTCTCGCTCAAACATAGAAGCGACGTGCTAATCGCATTCATTATGATAACCAGTCGGTATTAGTCGGTAGGGTTATCCGAAGAATGACAATATGAACCCTAAAGGCTCCTCTTCACGTTGGGCCAACGCCAACGCCAACGAGGGACGCAGCCATGCGGTAGAATGAGATAGCAATATCACTTGCTCCCTCTAACGCATAAATGCGTCCCTCGTTGACGTTGATGTTGGCCCAACGTGAAGAGGAGCCTTAGTACTAAGCCAACGCTATCCGTGGTTATGTCTATCTGTCAACAGACAAGAGTGTGCTTTTCTATTGCTGCTATAATTACAATAGATTTAAATAAAAACTTTGGTAGTGTATTACAATAAACTTGAAATATCTAATTGTGGAAAAAATACATTGGTAGGTATTGATATTTATGTAAGTATACGGACCTGGGACTGTAGCCAATAAGAGCTATGTTTTCGTAAACTCCTATGTAAACTAAATAGTACACTAGTGGCTTTTGGCTCGACATTCCTTTATTATACTTTAGAGTTTCTGCTGACCTGTATGGATATGATGGTCGTTCTTGTCTACGTGACAGCGTGATAAAACGGTGTCCGTCACTTTCTATCCCATGGTGTTAAACAGTGACATTTATTTTATCACGTGGATAAAGATGGATAAAGCTATCCATAATACGCTGGCTGGATGTCAGTATTGATTTTTTTAGATGCCACTTTATAATAAGTATAATAAGTATCTACTGTGACAATCAGTCACAACCGAATGAAGCTGATCCAGTTTCATGCCCAATTCATCAGTTTATGAAAAATAAACAGAGCCTTTACGAGCTGGTGTGGCGAAACATATTTTATTGTGTTTATTTATGACTAGGTAGCATATAGTTTGTGAATCCATTTACAACTGGACGAATTTGTTCCAATTATATACGTTGGTGTAGATACGTACATAATCCTCTTCAAAAAAGCACCTATAAAAAACAAGTTCTGGAAAAACAAAATGACACGTGATTCCCTGGCTCTCGATACTCGTATCTTATTATAAGTGTGTTTTATATCGAGCACATTAAAGGAAATGGTAAGTAATACCAGATACTCACCAGCTTACGTAATAAAAAAATGTAAAATAACTCTTTCATACTTATGCCGTCACAATGCTGCGGCTCAACTTTTAAGTCTGGTTTAAAAAGTTGAATTCTAGCTCACGTATTTAGCTGCACTGCGGGTTTCAAACAGCTTGCAAGTTAGATAGCACTTATTCTAAAATTAGAGTGAAGGCGTGGAGGGACTTGGTTTAGACCACTGTTAGAAACTTGTTTGAATTTAATTACTTATCTTGACTTTGAAGGTCAACTTAGTTTTAGGAGAGTTTCGTTAGGCTGTGACGGAGACCGTATATTATAATATAATATCAGCGTTTTTACTATTAGGTAGAAACGAAACTTTATCCTATCTGTTATTTTTACATTTTCAGGTAAAACATACCTAGTTATACTTTTTTCATCATTTCAGCCTATATACATCCCACTGCTGAGCACAGGCCTCCTCTCATGCGCGAGAGGGCTTGGGCTATAGTCCCCACGCTAGCCCAATGCGGATTAGGGACTTCACATACACCTTTGAATTTCTTCGCAGATGTATGCAGGTTTCCTCACGATCTTTTCCTTCACCGAAAAGCTAGTGGTAAATATCAAATGATATTTCGTACATAAGTTCCGAAAAACTCATTGGTACGAGCCAGCCGGCCTAGCCAAGGTCACAATCGCTATCGCTTCGACAACGAAAAGCATTATGTCTCTCTATCACTCTTCCATATTAGCGCGACAGTGACAGTTGCGTTTCGATCGCTACGGAGCGTAAGCGATTGGCATTTTGGCTACGCGGCCAGGATTTGAACCCGCGACCTCCGGATTGAAAGTCAGACGTCATATCAACTCGGCCACCACTGCTTTGTTGAGGTATACTTTTTTAATCATCATAATTTCAAAATATTTTTTTATTTCGTTTCGCTCAACAGCAAATGCTAAAACGGAAAGACATGTAATGACAGCGAGATTTTAAAATGGTATTTTATACTCGTACAATTGTGATATAATGGAGAGTTTTACAGTCGTGCCGTGTTTAGGTCACGGAGCTTGCTGGGAGAAAAACTTGATTAGCTAAAACGATACTTACCTAGTTGGTTTTAATTAGAAATAATTGGTGGTACAGCCTAAAGATTCTAAATAATTCTTAAAGACACGCTTCACGAAAGAAAATAATGTTGATATAATCAAATCCGCACATTACGTTTCGATACGTTATTACGAGTATGTCATGACATAAAAAAATATAAGTATATTATTGTTTGGTATACCTATTCTAAGTTAAAAAGCGCCAATTTAAAAAAAATACAACCTGTTCCTTACATTACTTACATTATGTCTTAAAAAGACCAGCGTTTGCTTACGTTACGTGAAAGCGAGCTCTGAATAATCTACGAATTTAGTATGTTTGCCGGTTCGGATGCTGTGACTGGAGACGGCACGTTCCGAGCGCCACGATTTACAGCCGGCCTGATCCAAAATATCGTAAACTTCACTTAGATTAACGAGCATTGTACACCATCAATAGTTTTCCTTTTTTATTTGGCCATTTTTACGTTTATATGATAAAGTCGGACCAAAAAAAGTCTGCAACGGATTTGATAGCCCACGCAGTGCAAGTGTCATTCATACGTCATAATTTTATAGCAGTTTGACGTTTAAAATAACACTCACTGCGTGGGCTATCAAATCCGCTGCAGACTATTCTTGGTCTGACTCTATTCGTATTATGTAAGCACCATAGTAAATTACAAAGTAGTAAAGTATTTACTACTATGATTATTTCAGTTTATAAGTAGTAAAGTATTTATTTTTAATTATAATGAATTTAATGACACACACAATTATGTTCTTCTACTTCGTCTGCGTGACATGATGATGATGATTGTTAAAAATTATTCCATATTCTTTTCGGCCTCAATTACTTATCTATCGAAATCGGTTCAGAGGTTTAAGTGTAAAATACAGACAGAGTTAATTACTATCGCATTTATAATATTAGTAGGAATTATGTCGACACAAGTTAGTAACCTATTGATTTGAAAAGTATTTTAGTATTAAATATATTAATTAAAGGTAGGTACACCTTTTCCAAATAGTTTTAATCTACCCAACGAAATCAAGAATGTGAAAAATGACGAGGCTCTAATAATATGAATGCCTTTTACCCAACCCCTGGCGGCCCTGCGAGTCGCCGATACCCCGAAGGATTTTTGCGAATATTTATAAGCTGTAATATAAATGCCTCTATTCATATTCGATCTATGACCCCGAAAGGTACCTTCACATCACGAAAAATTTCAAATGAATACAGCCAGGGTATATTTGGCTAACACGCATGTATATTTAGTTAATATCTTTGATAAAAATGGGAGAGAATAAAGATATTTAAGTCGGTTCTTTATTTATTCTATTTGACATGTTTTCGGTTAAATATATATTTGGTTATCTAATTTAGGTTGAAAATTTCTGTAACTATTTATTCGACCGAATTCGCCGCAATACCGATGGTTGTTATTTATTTACTGTCAAGTAATGCTTTGCCGCAGTGAGTATGAACACTATTTTATTAGCTTTCCACCCCTCAACTTAGCTCGGTAGGTAAACTCGTCTCTAATATGTGTGTTTGTGAACATTAAAAATACATTAACCGTACTTAAGTTAACATTTTTACTACGGGTTTAAAGTTATGCTAATTCTGGATTACTGCATGAAGTAATAAATTAAAACGGACAGATTAATCGAATTACTATATAATTTTTTGGCAATTTACTGTACGTGGTAAAAATGTTTTAAGGATTTTTTCTTGTATTTTTTTTTATAGAAAAGGATATGGGACGCATTTACAGTCACCTGCAATAATATATTACACAACGAAGTCCTCAAGAATGTCTGACACGATCTTATGTGTAGAGCCATAAGGACGTGTCACATATTTATGCGGCCTTCGAATAGTAAAATATTATTGCGTTGCGTGACTGTACTAAGGAGTAGAGATATCAAAAGTAGAATGAATATCAACACGACTGACATTATTTAGCAACTTATTATTCAGGTATGAACCAAAGTTAAATCGGGCGACGCCGCGTCAGGTGAAACCAACCGATGTTAATGCTCGTAGCATAGCCTCAAATTTGCCCCTCAACACTTTGCATTTCTTTAACTCAGCAAAACGTTGTGGCGCCTAATTTGCATAGTTTTGATTTAAAGGCTCTTATTAAGTAATAATTAAGTATGGTGTTTACTTTATAAATTATTCTAAAATGTGACTATATCAGCTTTTCCCCTTTTTAAGCATTGACGCCCTTAACAGCTTAGACCTCAATCGAACGTAATCATCCTAATTCGATCAACATGAATTTGATCCATATATAATGCAGATCGAATTCAATATTCTATAATCAACCTTCGAATACGGCTATAAGTAGTTATATCTCATAACATATCGGAACTCGTACCTAATGACATACCTTGCACACATACATTAATATATACTATACAACCTATTCTCACCCGTAAAAATGAACGTAACGAACACGACGTGTGAGTCTCATAAATAAGTAAATATTACTTTTTAGGGTTCCGTATCTCAAAAGGAAAAAACGGAACCCTTATAGGATCACTCGTGCGTTAAGTTTGTGACCCAAAAACGGACATGTAACGTAAACAAATGAATTTTAAACATGGGGGGCACTTTTGGGGGGTAAATGAGAAAATCAAAAAATAAAGTTTTTAAAACTATATCGTGTTACATATCAAATGAAAGAGCTCAATGTGAGAATCTCAAACATATTTTTTTCATAATTTTATAATGAACAGTTTAGAAGTAATTTAAGAAAATAGGCAAAAAATTACCATTCCCCCCCCTTTATCTCCGAAACTACTGGGTCTAAAATTTTGAAAAAAATATATAATATAGGTCTTTACCTATACATGACAGGAAAACCTATTAGAAATATGTAGTCAAGCGTGAGTCGGACCAATTACTTAGTTTTTGATCCGACCCCTACGGGTTTTTTAAAGGCAATTCACTCGCGTTTCACATATACATATAAAAAAATATATTGTTAAAAATTTAGTAATGTACGGAACCCTTGGAACGCGAGTCCGACTCGCACTTGGCCGGTTTTTATTTACACAAGAGCTATTTTTAGACCCGCCTAATTGGACCGTACTCCAATAAATGCTAACGAAATAGGTAATTGATCACAGTGCACCAATATCTGGCGTAGATTATTTTCTATAGGTAATTAGGTAGGTACAATGAATGTTGTGATTTTCATTATCATGCCTTTGTGATATGAACCATTACTAGCCAACCATCGGTGGAAATAAGATGTGCTTACATATTCAAGTAGTAATTTTGTAACGGTAATTTTCGTACGGTTTTCCTACGGTAAGGTAAATGAACATTTCCAGGCTATTTAGTGTAGGTACTCGTCGTAACAGAAGAGCGGAAACAATGTGTGACCACCGGACGCTCCTTTAATTGGCGGTTCCGTTCCCGCCTTCCCGCTGACCCTGCGACTCGCGCACCCCCATACGGCACATTCTTTAAACATTTAAAGATTATCCGCAGCCTGTCATTAACAGGTAGTTATAATAGACTTATAGGCCGTTGCGCAAACAACAAATAGGCCATTTTTATTATGCATGATTGCTAGCTAAGTCGTAAGTGCCTGTATTGGAATAAATATAGGAGTAGAAGAGAAAAAGGACATATCGTGCACAAATTTCTTCATAGAGTTTAATTCAAAATACATACTTACGCATTTATTTTAGTATGGTTGTCCTAACGGCGCATATATGTATACTTATGCAAATTTTTTTTTTTTTTTAATTATGGCTTTTACTCCTTGCTAAATTTAGCAAGGTGGATTCTGCCAATGTCGAGGTATAGACTTTTGACTTGTGAGACGAGAATGTTCGGTAAAATTTTGATTTTTGTGGAAGGATAGACGGGAACCTAAAACAAACAAATTATTATGGACATCACAGACAAATACATGACATGACACAATTAACATACAATAGTACCAACATTAGTGAAAAAGAGCGGAAAGCGGATGACAGATTGTTAAGGCAAGCAACATAGCGGATGAAATGGAGGAAAAAACGTAGAAATTGAAATATATAGATAGATAGAAAAAAATTATTAAATTAAAAGGCGGCTGTCATTATAAACAAGTAGACAAGACTTTTCTAAGACTCCATAAATTACGATCTATTTTAAAAGTACTTATGATATACCTACAATAAAAGATCCATACAACACTATACGTATATGAAATTGGTCACCTAATTTATTTCATTTCTTATACTATACATATAGAATGCCTATGTATTCTACTTTCCTAAATAATACCTAGTCGAAATTAGAAGTAGTCTCGCCCTTCGGGCACCATAATATCTCGCGCGCAATAGGACACTTTCAATACTTCATTAACAACTTGACTTATTGACTTCTGTATTAGAACGTTTAGAACTAACCATATAAATATATATTACGCGCGTCATATGTTGATCTATAAACCAACCATAGATATTTTTAGAGTCCTTAAGTATATACATACTTATTGATTAACCAGTACGGATATGATGGTCGTTTTTGTCTACGTGACAGCGTGATAAAACGGTATCCGTCACTTTCAATCGCGCTCTGTTAAAAAGTGACGGATGATTTGTCACGTGGATAATTCCATCCATAATAGGCTTGCAGGCCTAAACAATATCCATACTAATATTATAAAGAGTGAAAGTGTGTCTATCTGTCTGTTACCTCTTCACGCTTAAGCCGCTGAACCAATTTAGGTAGTTGCAATTTGGTATAGAGATAGTTTAAGTCCCGGGGAAGGACATAGGATAGTTTTAATGTCGAAAATCATCCCTGAAGAGAGTGCAAAGGGTGGTGGAATTGAAAGAGTTAATCAATTGCTTAATAATTGAAGTAAGCAATGCGCGAATAGCTATTAACATTATCCAGGCGCTATACTCTCTAGCTGCTGTCGCTAATTCCACGCAGATGAAGTCGCGGGCAAAAGCTTGTATGTAAATAAACTCACAGCTCACAGGTCAGGTTACTCAAAGTTTATCGATATCACAGATGTCACCGCTCGTTGAACATAGAGGACGCACCTCAACGAGGCTTACAAAAGATTCACGGAGTACAGGGCAAACTACTTTCGAAATCAATAACATTTCATATGCTCCGCTTGGTCGCCTATGTAAATACCTGCCGAAGGGCTCTTTGGGTACTTTTGATCAATCAGAATACGTTTAAAGATGACACCGGGTTCTCTATGTAACATAAATTCTGTTATTCAACTTAGGTTATTTAAATATTTGTACTTACCGGTATGGCGTACTTACATTCTTGCGATATTATGCAAGGGAACTTGATTTTAAATTCACTTTGTACCTTCTTATTTCATGAGGATATAATTAAACATTCCCTACAGTGACTCTGATAGCTCATAAATGATCTCAGAGGTCTACTTATAATTAATATACCTACATATTACCTATGTGTACTTAACTAAGTATACAATGTTTACGATGTGTTCACAAGCAATTTATACGATGCTTAGAATAAAGCAATTATGCTAAAATATTAATTTCAGAAAACATTTTTTACAGTATTCTAATAAATATTATCATAAAAATATACCTACGTACATTCTTACTTCCACACCACGTTTTAATCCTAAAACTAAGCATTTATCATCTTTTAGTCATTAATGATTCATATTTTCACTCTAAAATGCTTTAGAAAAAGTAACTAGTTACATCTCCGCCTTTCTTTTTATTCCTTTTAAAGTGCTTGCGGATTCTAAAGTGCCCATAGCTTGTCTTTCAAAAGTTTACCCCGGCGTCCCTTTTCATATCTCTGCTTCAATTTCGCAGTGCAATTTATATGCACTTTGTAGCGGTGGGCGTTCAAAAGCACCTCGCAGCCGGAGCGTTTATTCGAGGAGAGTGCTACTGTTAAACGCCGTTTTTTCTGCTGAAGAAGCATCTTGATGACGGCGTTCATAGTTAATGAGCAGCCAGTATCCGGCGGTGTTACAGCGCAAATTGCCCGCTCTTTAGAGGCTCGCGTTTGCCAACTTGGTTGAAGCCGGTCTAGCGTGAAAGACGCTTCCGACCGTGCGTTATTGTTTACTGCCGGAATGACTTCCTTTTGCTGGTGCACCTAGAGACCGCCAAGTTGTTGCACTGCTGAAAGCTATCTTTTACCCTTGGCGAACAAATATCCATTAATACAGAGCGAAATGGCATATCGCTTTATGAGATATCTAGGTTCTCTGCCTAGCTTACAACTGTTTGCATTGAATGTACCGTACCCACGTACCTACGTTCGTTTATACCTACATAGTTACAATATGCAACAGTATCATCGTCAAACTTGTACTCTAATAGCGTTATTCATATACGTTTTACTGGCCTGAATTAGCTAGGAATCGTTTGTCTTTATCTGTCATTTTAACTTATGTATTTGTAAGAAAGGGATAAAACATAATTTAATTAAATCAGGCCCGTATATTATTATTATTATTAAAAATATACTGAATAAACTATCCCACTTACAGTATTTTACCTACTTCTAAACTCAATTCAAATTCGAGAACGTATAATGCGTAGAACCAAAAACTTTTCTCGTGTCATATTATAAATATTAGTGCTCTCAGCAGCACAGATGATAAATAAGTAGGTAGTTTATTTAAAATTATCTACCACAAACTTCATGGTCTACATTACTACATTCGTCATGACAATGTAATCGTTACCAAATGGAAAATATATTTAACGATTATGATGATACCGGCCAGGTGGCAGGTGATCTTGAACAAGAGTAATAAATCTACTTCGTCGTGGAATCGTACGGATTAATGACAGCGGCTATAATTGACGACATTGCGAACAATGTTGTAGTAAGTACAGTCAATCAATGTGATTCCTACGCCACTATAGAACCATTGTCATAAATCATAATGAATAAATTTGTTTATCTTCTACGACAGTGCTTATTGAGTGATGTATGATATATCTAGTACCTAGTTAAAGCGACGAGGTTCTATAGTGGCATAGGAATTAAATTGGTTAACTGTATACTCGTAAAACGAATGTTCAGAAATCCGACGAGCATTTTAATACGTAACTATTACTATCAACATATTAAGGTAACTAAATAACGAGTAAAAACAGTTGCATTGTAGCAGAATAAAGTGCGAATTAGAAGTTAATTCGTACTCGATTCCGATAAAAAAAAATAAAAAAATACATTATAATGATATCGCGAATAATAACAAAATGGCATTATTTTAAAATCGGAATGTAATTTAGAATTGGCCTCTTGCACTCGAAGTTGCCATTATATTTGAAACTGTTAACAAGCAGTTCAGTTAAAACGAACAAACATTTAAATCGAGAGATCATTCTATTTTTAAACAGACACTTGTCACTGAAAACTAATAATACAAATTTGAAAACGTGCCAAGTAGACAAGTCACCATGGGCCAAGGTTTCGTTTAGTTAAACAAAGGTAAGTAAAATATTTTTGGTCTATTACCCTCATTTTTTTTCAGAAAATAGGTCATAAAAAAACCGATTTCTTAAAATTTATTTTGTTCAATTTTGTTATATTTTTTTGACATGTTATCTGTGATAAAAAAGATCATCACTCATGGCTACAAACATTTTCTAGTGTAACAAGCATTGCCGTCTATTATCGTCTGTATTTTTAAAAGCTGCCATCGTTATAATTGCACAATACCATTAATGTAATGAAATTTGTTCAAGAAGCCTTAATATGTTATTGCTCGACTTACCTACGTTGAATAGGACAATTTGTTACTTAGCCAAAATTACACAAAATAAGAAATGAATTAATGTTAATTCTATAAGTACTATTTCTAGTAAGTGCTTATTTATTTCAAGCCATCATCAATATTACAAACTGAAAATATACTGGAAATAAGTTATTTTTAGTATTCATTTTATTAAAAGAAAATGATTCAGGCAACATACATAAATTAAATGATACATTTCATAAACTTAAAAACTAAACACTCTTTCTGCGACAGATTTAAGGGTGGGAGCAGAGACGACGTGTCAAATTATAGACCTATATCAGTACTATCATGTATATCTAAAATCTTAGAAAAGCTCATAAACAATAGGCTCGTAAATTTCTTTAATAAATTCAGTATTTTATCAAAATCTCAATTTGGATTCAGACAAAAACTTTCTACAGAAGATGCCGTCACGGCGCTTTCAGCACTAATTGTCGATAAAATAGATAAGAATAAAAAATGTATTTCAGTATTTCTAGATCTCAAAAAAGCGTTTGACACTGTCTCTATTCCCATCCTTATTAACATGTTAGAGAAGGTAGGTATAAGAGGTACTTCATTGTCTCTACTTAGCAGCTATCTTACAAACCGTAAGCATACAGTCAAACTGGGGAAGCACGTCAGTAATGAACGCCTAGTTACATACGGAGTACCACAAGGAAGTGTTTTGGGGCCGACCCTTTTCTTGGTGTATATAAATCAGCTGTGTGACATGCAGGTTGAAGCAGGAAATATATTTACATATGCCGATGACACTGCCATCGTTTTCTCGGGAAATACATGGGAAGAGGTTCGACAACACGCAGAAAGGGGACTAGCTAAAATTGCAAGATGGCTACACAACAACCTACTCACCTTAAACACAGCTAAGACTAATTATATCACCTTTTCAAATTATAATCGTACACAGCCAGATACTCAATTCTTGATCAGGATTCACACCTGCGAAAATCCTACACAAACCACTTGCTCCTGCCCAATCATAACTAAAGTAGAAAGTACAAAATACCTAGGTGTTATGGTTGATCAGCGTTTGACTTGGCATGCGCACACTGAAAGTATTATGGCAAGAACCCGTAAACTTATCTGGACCTTTAAAAACCTTAGACATGTAGCCACTAAAACACTCCTGAGTCAAATTTATGTACCGTAACATCGGGGTACTTTAGCCCAAGGGGGTTACTTTGTCCCAAAACGAAAAAAAGATTGAACTTCCCGTTACGCTGCACGTCAGGACCTATCGATGTATTTCGCGCTATTCATCGATAGATGACCGTATGGGGCGGTGGGTAGAAACAGTTTCACGTTAACAACGCTGATTGATCAGTCCATAATTTCGGTCACAAGTTGTTACCTATATACTACGCGATTTTATAATGTGCAAACTTTCTCTCGAAACAAAGAAAGCAAATAAGTTTAAGTGTTTGATTGTTATTAATCGTAACAGATATGTATCTAGGATCCTAATGTGATATAAATCATAGAATTTAAGACATAATTGTGAGAAGTATATGTTATTGAAAATCAAAGTATTCTTTGGCTATCGTTTTCGGGTTTCTTTGACCCATGGGTAAACATTTCCTTCACAGACCGCAGCGACGCAGATATAGTCTTGCTTCATTTACTGAAGCTCTCATAACGGCACGACATCAATCTGATAACTAAGAAGACAATTTACTATTGACGCTGGTTATAAATCACGATCCCAGGAACAGCAGCCAGTGGTTCGTCCTGTGCTGTAGCACAGGATGAACCACAGGCTCAGGTTTCAAAGACAGACTCTCTGGATTGTAATGGAATTAATGAAAACAAAGATAAAGAACATCTGCCGCATAAGTTTAATATCTTATATAATGATTATCAATTTTTAAGACTGATTTGTTACAGTCGACTGTTAACTAGGTGCCTACCTAGTAAAATAATTCTATAGGAAAACTAATTTTTCATATGATAATTATAGTTATGCACGTTAACTATTTCTAATGATTATGATGGATAAGTTTAGAAGGTTTTTCTGATTGTTGTGGCAAAGTTTTTATTAAAAAAAACCATGTTTAATAGATTTATTACTTTGTGTTGATTAGTTTGCTTTTTTAGTGTAATAAAAACAAATGAATCTTACTGCTATGTCCTTATTTGATATACATGTGTATTGTGTAATAAATCTAAACAGCTTTCTTTGCGCTTTTATTGCAAACCGTTACGTTGTACTCAATGAAAAATCGAGGGCCAAAGAAACCCGCTTCAAAGTGCAACTTTGGCTCAAACTTTGCGAAAAATTATAAAATATTTAAAGGTTGATTTATTAAGTTTTTATGTGCATGAGTTGATTATACCCACAGTTAAATACCTTTGACTATAAAAGTGTCATAATACGATTAAAATTGAAGTGCTCAAACGAAAAGTAAAAAGTATCTTGATTTTGGGACAAAGTACCCCGATGTTACGGTATCACTTGTGCAATCAGTACTCACCTATTGCATTACTGTTTGGGGCGGTGCTACCAAAACTAAGTTCCTAGAGCTTGAAAGTTATGTTGTTTAAACCCTACACATTCCCAACTAGCGACCTTTATATTACCTGTGACCAATTGTCAGTACGAAAACTCTATGTACTTCAGCTCATACTAAAAACTCATAAAAATACCGAGTATAAGCCTCAACCACAAACCTCACGCAGGAAGAATAGTAATGTTTTAATCGTTCCGACAGTAAAAACTGCATTTGCTAGGAGGCAACAAACTACACAATCTGCCTACCTATATAACTTCATAAATAAATATATAGATATTTATTCTTCATCCCATTTCGAGTGTAAAAATAAAGTATTAAAATGGTTAAAATGTAAAACTTATAATGACATAGAGAATATAATATCTAAAAGTTAATCTAATCATTTCAAATCAATCACTCATACATACACTTATACACACACACACACACACACACACACTCGCCCGAGTGCGCGTGCACATACTCATTCTCATATTAATTAATAATTTAATTATATCAAATTGTTTTATCATTATTGTTACCTACCTATTTCGTACACTAGTCGCTGGACTACTGTTCAGAAAATAAACTGGTATTGCTTGTATAAAATTTTCTTCTAACATTAGTTTTTAGTCTAATATTTATATTGCATGATATTGTAATTTTAAGTTTAATGTTAAATTGTAATAGTAATTGTAAATTTCTACCCTAACCTAACTAATGTAATAGCATTAAAAGAAACTGTAAATTACCTATAGTGGAAGAGCGGTATTCTCTTAATACAAGTATTTACAATACTTTGAAAAAAAATACTAGCCCATTACCTAAACATTGTATGCTACCAAATAAATATTGTTTGTATTGTTTGTATATTGTTTGTATTAGAACCAGCTCCATTGAATCGTCTACTCTTGTGTCGATGTCGGATTCGGCAGTTTGCCCCAATATCTTACGCATCTGCTGCGACTGCAGAGGACGCTGATTCGATTCCAGCCCCGGTACCCACTGGGGGCCGATTATTTAATTTCGAGCGCTCGATTACGTGTGGCACCTTTCAATAAATCTCCACACTATTGCTCGTATTTCAAAAATATCAATTCGCCGTTTTCTACAGATTTTCGAGAGACGAAATCGAGCGCTCAATATTCAAAAAGCGACTCGTTAGTCAGTTTTTCTTTCGTATATGACATTTATTCCAGTTTTTAATTTATATTAGTGTTTCTAGATACTATAAAAAAAAAAACAGAATATTTCCATTAAAGTAATTTAATTTTGAATTACAAAATTCTGCCCGCGACTTTGCCTGCGTGAAATGATGATGAATGGTTGAGAAAAACTTTCCTATGTCCTCAAACTATCTCCAGATCAGATTTCATCGATCAGTTCAGCAGTTTGAAGAGGTAACAGACGGATAGAGTTACTTTTACATTTATAATACTTACATATATCTATATTAGAATGAGAATTATTTTATTTAATCTTTAACCTATTTAATACCTACTTAAAGGTTACATATATGTATTAATAAATGGACCGGTATTTTTTTCAACCTAGCGTTTTCCCGGTCTAACATTAGGGTCCGATTTCGTGCCCAATCTTCTCCACTTTGCCCGGTCTTGAGTGGACCCGCGTACCTACTATAAACATATCGGTAAAGGTTGTTATGTAACAAATCTATAAAACAAAATTTACACATTTTAAAAACGAAAACTTAAGTAAAACTAGTAAAGGTACAGTTGGGTATAATATGAATGTGTGCAGTGTTGCATTAATCTGTCCTACAAGGCAACACACATACTAACCTCGCGCCTTACGTGTCACACGTCATGTTGAATAACTTTCTTTCCTGTTTTCAAAACTACTTCAATTGTGTCGCCTCACTTGATGACTTCGACATCAAGTGATTAATGTATTTTCAATTATGGCAATTGAACACAGTGCGCATGCGACGAAATTTATTATTAGAAGGACGTTAAACGAGATCACACGGTTATACTGACGGGTTAGAGACGGACAATACTGAGTTGAGTTGTTGTGATCTTGAGTGATTAATAAGTATTATACAAAGTATTTATTAGTGTGTGTGACGCCAGTGATAGAGTATGTACGAAACGGTTCGAAGTCGGAGAAGATGAGTGGCGATAGTCGTAAAACTGGCAAGTATCTCTTTACGTACTTATTTATTGCGACTAGGAGCTGTAAAATAATCGGCACTTTCTATTGAAGAGCTTTAAGTAAAAGCATTTTCATAGAGCCACGAATATCGTGTGTGTTTGAAGCGATAGCTTTTTAGTAAGTATGTTTTATTTGTATTGTGTATAGCATTCGTTTGCAAAATGTGATCAATGATTAAACTCAAACCAAATGAAAAATATTCAAAGTTTTTTTTTTAATGAATGGTGGCTTATAAAAATATGACCACTTTAAATATATGAATTTGCGATATCCCCAGTCAACTGTCAATCGATATTGATATGGTTAAGGCAAATTTCGGGCAAGTCACATTATTTTGATACAAGGTAGGTACTTTTATTTTGTTCAATTTTCGTATAAGCCAAGGCTTACACAATACAATATAAAATAATATAAAGTAATTTTCGGTTCCTATATAAACCTAGACAAGTCAATTTGTGAAGTCAAAACACGTATTTTGGCCTAAAATATAAATTATATAAAACCATACAAACCTAAAATTATGAGACCTGGAGCCCGATTCAGTTTTAAGAACTTGTTATGGTTTTGAACTGGTTATGATACGACCTTGATGGTTGGCGCGCATTTTACGCACGACTCTCAATTCATTTCGCATGACCACATAGTCAGCGTTCTTCAAGGTCGTTTCGAAACAAGATCAAAACTGTCACTAGTTGATAAATCTGAAATCTGAATCAGGCTCCTTATTAGCAATATGTACTTACTAGAACATACATAAACAACTGTTTCGTGCAAATAACAATTTTGTTTTGCGTTAATGTTGAGCGAATATCAATTATCAATATATAACGAATCTAGATCGAATAACTGTAATAACTTGCAGGCAAACGAACCGCCAATGTAACGCAGAATAATAACGCGACATGTTTTGAGATGGAATGCTCCAAAACGTGAGTAAGTATTAGCTTGCATTATAGGTATTTACAAATTTAATAAATAGTATATTAACATATTTAGTTCCTTATAAGCTGAACTTATTTTTCAATTATTAGTAGTTAAATTTACAATCATTAGGTACATACTTATTTCTTTTGTAGTATCTTGAGGTAACTAGGCATTGAATATTTATTTGTATAATGTACCTAGTAAGTACATTTTAGGAGCGGGCAAACTAACAATGCAAGTAAAGGCAGTTCTGGAATGCTAGTCAATGCGGCCCCTTCTGCGTCGGAGCTGAAACAATACCTGGGTGTTTTCATATGCGGTAAGTCCTTAAATGTTTCTTTGTAACAGAAAAAACTTTTGCCATGAAATTTTAAACAGTTGTCAGAAATATGCCATGTCTATATTCATATTTGTAATTGATTTAGCAAATTTCTATAAATGTTATTTAACGGTGATTGATCTGATCAGACGAAATTAGGATATATATATAGATAATCAACATGTTGTAATGAACTATAGAACATATGGAAATTGGTCAAAAGTATTTTCGTTGTCTTGTTTTTTGTCACCGAAAATGTGACGGTGTGAATCTTTTTGTATGGGGCGAAATTCAGTTTTTTATTTTTTCTCCAGATAATTATAATCTACAGCAAGAAAAACATGCAATAGAACTCAACTTTTATTATTTAATTGATAAAAGACAAAAAAGGAGCCAGACAGAGTGATCAGAAACAAGACAACGAAAATAATTACTTTCGAAATATTTACAATCAGTAGGTTATAGTTATATTTTTACTTAAAAGTAATGTAAGAATTGCTGATAGTTTGTGGACCTCTGTAGAAATGTTTAAATCTAGTGTGTCACTATAACATCCAGAATTGTTTATAGCAAAAATAACTCCAGCGACGGCGTGAGTAGAATGTATATTACATGAAATATTTCAGGAGTGACATTGTGGGGGAGCTCGTGGTTTTTATTGCGAGATGCCGTGCTCCCAGGCGGGTATCTGTTCAAGATGGCTGCCGTGGTGGCGGCGGGGTACATCACTGGCCACTCTCTGGAGAGATACACCACCCTGAACCCCGTCGTAGGAATGACATTAATCGGCGCATTGTATAGAAACTTGGGAACGGAGAACTATTTACAAAATCCTGCCGCGGATGCATTGGATTATCATTTAAGGTAAGGTTGAAGGAATACGTATCTACTTAAGAATGAAAATGATAAACTTATTAATGGACTTCAAATATAATCGAATCAAAAAGTACCTACTAATATTTTATATAAACAGCTCATCCCAACATTTTCATTCATACCCAATTATGTTTTCTTCGGATTTGTTTACGGCAGGAAAACAATTCCACTTTAGGGAATAGGTACTTAAGAGTGCTAATTAAAAATCCAATCAACAAAAGTACTTTTCATTTCCCCATAAAAGAATAGAAAAGGTTTTATTTTCTCGAATGCTTAAACAATTAATTCGGATCTCGGTAACCGCCTGTAGGAATCAATTTTCGGGGTTTATGCTGCGAGTAGGAGTGCTTCATGAGATTCTTTTGTTTCAGACGGATTTATCCCGTGATTATCTTGTCGAAGGGGCCTCTCAGCTGGAACTGGGAATATATTAAATATAATTCGGTAAAAGTTTTCTCATTGGCAACCCTGGATCGTGGAGTGTTTGTCTACTGCCGTCTTCGCCCATGTGCTTCTCAAATATCCTTGGTATTGGGGTGAGTTCGTGTGTATAGATAATACAAACAATTTAGCTACTTGATATGTCTAGTATATTTTGTATGTATCTAAATAACAAATTGCCCTGTGTTAAAACTAATTCTTATAAGGGCAACCTTCAAACTCAAGGTGATGATAGTAAACGTAGTCGTTTCTACTTTTAGTAGGTAGGTCATAATTAATATAATAGAGACTTAATTGTTTGCGACCTCAATCCGGAATGGTCGCATAGGGACTATCAGTAAACAAAAATAATTATGTATATGGTACCTGCATTGCTATGTTGTACACAATAATTTTAACCTCGATGTGAACGTTTTATCTGACGTCTGCGAAAGCCTTACGCAGACGTCAGATAACTATCCGTGAATAGAATATCGGGAATATTTATAACCAGCAGGCCTATTATTCGTATGGATGGCTTTATCGACGCGACAAAATATCTGTACATTTTTTAACAGAGCGCGATTGAAAGTGAGGGATATCGTTTTATCACGCTATCACGTAGACAAGAACGACCATCATAACTATCTGTACAGATCAAATTAAATCAAATGTTCTCTTCTAGGTGAGATGGTATTTGGGGTTGATTAAATGTACCATTCTAAATCGTTGGATCATAAAGAGAGAAACTAGATGCATTTACTGTCATATAAACGGTCTGAACTACTTTGGGGTGTTTGTAAGGAAAATGCGCATGGCGATTTATATACTTGAATTTATTATCGCAAATTTGTATGGTATAGTGCGTTCCTATGAAAAGTTATATAAGGCATTAGGTGCCTAGAAGTTAATTATTTGTGTTTGGATCTAAACTCAATAAGTAATATTTACACTGTGGTAATCCAAATGTGAAGTGCAACCTATGCCTTTTATTGCTCGAACTATTACCAGAATTTGATGAAGTCTTTAAACAATGACAATAACTAACGCACATACCATCCTGGGAACAATATGTATGTAAACTCGTCGAACCAGGAAAAACCCAGGAAAACCTTGGCTCGACCATTAATAATCAAAATTGTAATGTCTAGATACATTGGTGCTTACAAGTTTCAGTTGTCTAACAATAACAATTAACAATCTACTAGTAATTTCCAAAACAGTATACACAGCATAATTGCGGATGACGGCTTAACATGCACATGTTAAAATTAGTCTGTAACACTCAACTGCATAATACAATATCAGTACATATTTCCATTGACAATTCATTTACATCAAATTATCTGCGGGAACTTGAATCCCTGATTCTATAGATGTGTTTAACCATATGTATTAACAATAATGAGAGTCGAACTCATTGTATATAATTATAGAATGTCACCTTTAAATACTCGTAATATAGTTTGGCAGGTAGCATTATTAACTCTTGGCCTAATGTTAGGTACTTAACTGGATTATACTGCCCAACCGGAACCACTGATTCTAGATCTGGTTTTATACAGGATTAAATATAATTTACTTTACAAAGTTAGGTAACACTTGGCGATATTTCATAGCAAGAGCAAATCTAATGGTCGCGCCGTCCTCTTTGGTGTCTCGAATCTCAGTGTCCCTCCTTCATCCCCTGTTCTTAGCGAAAAACCTTTACCATACTAGCTTATCTCTACTTAACCTAGGGTCGACTTTATTAACAGTGAATAAAATACATTCTCGCTACAAGTGTCTGCACACCCCGTTTGTCGCGACGTCCCGTCCGAAGTTGATCGCTCAGGATTTGTTGTCTTCCTCCCGCACATGGAGCCAGCGTTGCTCTATCTCGCGCCCGCATAAGAATGTCAAAGTGCCTCGTAGGCGCCGCAAGCGCAGGCCAGGGGATGTTTCGCACATGTCGTCTGAAACATTCGAATAAACCAAGGTAGATACTGCTGCGTATCGTATTGTAGACCTTAGGGTCATGTGTTGAGGTTCTAGATTAGTTTACCGTTGTGTACAGTGACGGCCCTTTATCTCTCCCAGTGAAAGCTAGTATAAACGTTGAATTGCGTAGCTTTCTGTAGTTTCTTCGAAGCTATAAATTACCCTTGCACTTGTTTCTATGGTTTCGCTTGAACTTATTGTTATTTATTTAAGCCCGCTGTTTTTGTCCGTCTAACTATTTTAAATTTATTGCTTCCTCATGATGCTGGGGTGACGCTCTTAAATTATTAACACCTACTGGGTATCTAATACCAATATACCACCTCACACCCCTCTCTGGGTAGATGACCAAAACAACATCGTTCCCTTTTGGTCTTCTACACAAACTATGTAGAACAACAGAGGATATTGGTAACTTATCTCTCCCCTCAAATAACTGTCTCGGTTTAAAAAAACTAACCCCAGTCCACTCGTACATAAGTGAGCATTGTCTTTCTTTAACAACGGTCTATTATGGGAATTGTATTAGTGGGCAGTAAACAAATAAATAAAGCTCTAGCACCGGCGCCTATCTTTGTGTGGCTACCTGACTATGGAGAGGTCAATTGCTGCTACTGCTACTAGCATTTAATACTTATTTTAAATAACTAATAATTTTCGTAGGTACTCTTGAAGTCGCTACCTGTCTATGTAAGTCATTACGTATCTTTGAACGTTGTTCCTATGTGATAATGAAATTTAATTACAGCTGTATGTTCGACACTAATGCGTTTATATAATTATAAATTAATTAAGAAAAATTGCCGAGCCCGTAAGTTACAGTTTATAATAACGAGATCCCTTGACTCATTCGTCATCAAACAATCGTAATATTCACTCACTACCTCTCAAGATTCTAAGTTGCATTCGTCCACTCCTTTCAAAATCACGCAATACTCTGGCCAGAGATTTTTCATACTAAGTTCACACATATTACAATTAGTTTGCTGGTTATAATATAATTCCCATTCATTTCTGTTATTAACTATTTACCCATCATGTTTACATTTACTGATACTAACGCCTGTATTTTTGTCAAGAGATCTCGCCCCATAAAACTTAAAACTGCATCTAAAACAAACTTTCCCGTGTCCATATTATCCAAATTATGGTAAGATTGCAATTGATAAGATATACTATATCTTGTGGTATAGTAAAATTTACTTTCCTTCATTTATTCGATTACTGTCATGATATCAAAACCCCTTTGTTAAATGTATTCTTAGGAGTCTTTAAATATTGTTATAATAGAGTTTTCTATAAATGTAATATGGCTTTAAAATTTTAGTAAGTTACCTGATTTTTTTTTCTCCAAAAAAAATAATAGTTCGAACAGACAATGGCCTGGCCACACGTTACAGAGTCATTTCCTCATGGAGCGGAACATGCACTGCTATAAATATCGTTCGTCTAGTACGAGAGTGTTTAATTCCCTGGGTCTGTTGCGTCCAACAGAGGAGGGGCGCAAGAACAGTCGCTCCTAAGTGTAAATGACGATAGGTTTGATTGACTAGACCGGGTCCGTCATCCATAACGCCAAAACTTCTAGAATTGATCCCGTTTGCACCACCCACGTTAGGGCCTGGCTCCAGTAATATGTGTGATTGCTACGTAGCCTTTTCATATGGAGGGTCAGCAAGTGCACAAGTGCACTATGTTGGTTTGTGATAGTATTTGATGTTAAATGGTACCAGTTTGTTTTTTTTTTTTATGGCCAGTGCTGACCCTCAGCGCTTCAATTTGTGTGGGCACAGGGTATCCTACGCAAGCCGTATAACCTTGGTCTATACTGGCAATTAATCGAGTCCCTATTCTTCTTGACGTAGTAACGTCGAAGCATCCCTTCTAATGTGTACAAATTACAAGCCTCAATAAAAGATAAAATATCCAAATATAATTGTGTTCCAGGAACAAAAGAAAGCCCAGCAAATTGCGTCCTCAGAGGTTATCCCCATCCGGTTAGACTCCCTCCAATTCCGCGTCATAACTGCCAGTATACATGAAAGCTTTTCTACCTGAGATCAAATCTAGTTGTTTATTAAAGCCAGGCACATAATGTCAAATGTAAATTTTCTAATATTGTCTGTTCAACCTCGCTAATGACAGCTTTACTTGATTCCCAAACCCTCCCGACGTAAAACAATTTAAATTAGTGTCATCTGTAGAATTACTACCATGGACTATTTAAACGGGCAATCATAATTGATAAGTTCATTTTCAACAATTAATATTCATGTTCAATAGCAAATATATAAACACATTTTACGTGGAACAACATCAATTGAAATAAATATTTACTTTGTGTACTTCTGATTATAAAAAGATATATAAAACAATAGGTGCGTATAAACCTATAATTTTAAACGGTAAATCTTTCTGTGACATACATACATACAATACTACATGATCTTTCAAATGGATTATACATCGCGTTCGTCATAAATTCACAAGCGAAAACTACTCAGTTTTGCACTATTATCCGGTTTCCGCTAAGTTTCTCAACTCTAACAAATGCATCAACAGTAACTCTACTAGATCTTTACATAATTTACGTAACCTCGTAAATCTTATTACAACCGAATTTACTTTCTTATTATAACGGTAAAGTCCTTCGCTACAGAAGCTCGCACATTATTAACTTGATAATTATTATATGAGTTATTATTTATTCGACGGCATTAAAACTCGATCTAAATATTATCTCACTCTCCGCTTTAAATAAAATACCACACCTGTCACATCTCGCCATCAATAACTCTATTATATTACGTCCTATGGTCGATATTCCTACAACGGCATTCGTACTACGCTATCTAATCTTGAACTGCCCAAGGAAACCTTCTGGTCCTATTGTTCTCCGTTGTTTGGTACCTGCTTCGCGCCTATTTGCAACCTTCAAGGCGAATTTTAAACCATAGTCTAACCTAATCAAATAAAACTTGTATTACAAAAGACTATTTAGCTCTCAATTTAGCACAAAATATCTACGTCACTGTACACAAAACACACACAAAATAAAATTCAATGACATATAAGTAGGTATACTGTCTTGGATATTTTTAATTGTCAAACCTTAAAAAACTCACACTAATAATGGTTTTCAACTGGAGTCTATTAGCACTCTAGGTAACCTGATACCCCTCTCAGACCGTTCTCAAGTATGTAAATATATTTTAGTGATCGTCATATTAATTTAATAAATTTAATGTTTCCTACGTTGTGTTTGATTTTTTTTTTTAAGGTTCTTTTTCTAGTTGTGTCTTTTTTGTGTAGTTTAATTTAGACACAAAATCTAGATCCTGCGCCACGGCACCACGTGAGATGGTATATGGGGTTGATTAAATGTACCATTCTAAATCGTTGGATCATAAAGAGAGAAACTAGATGCATTTACTGTCATATAAACGGTCTGAACTACTTTGGGGTGTTTGTAAGGAAAATGCGCATGGCGATTTATATACTTGAATTTATTATCGCAAATTTGTATGGTATAGTGCGTTCCTATGAAAAGTTATATAAGGCATTAGGTGCCTAGAAGTTAATTATTTGTGTTTGGATCTAAACTCAATAAGTAATATTTACACTGTGGTAATCCAAATGTGAAGTGCAACCTATGCCTTTTATTGCTCGAACTATTACCAGAATTTGATGAAGTCTTTAAACAATGACAATAACTAACGCACATACCATCCTGGGAACAATATGTATGTAAACTCGTCGAACCAGGAAAAACCCAGGAAAACCTTGGCTCGACCATTAATAATCAAAATTGTAATGTCTAGATACATTGGTGCTTACAAGTTTCAGTTGTCTAACAATAACAATTAACAATCTACTAGTAATTTCCAAAACAGTATACACAGCATAATTGCGGATGACGGCTTAACATGCACATGTTAAAATTAGTCTGTAACACTCAACTGCATAATACAATATCAGTACATATTTCCATTGACAATTCATTTACATCAAATTATCTGCGGGAACTTGAATCCCTGATTCTATAGATGTGTTTAACCATATGTATTAACAATAATGAGAGTCGAACTCATTGTATATAATTATAGAATGTCACCTTTAAATACTCGTAATATAGTTTGGCAGGTAGCATTATTAACTCTTGGCCTAATGTTAGGTACTTAACTGGATTATACTGCCCAACCGGAACCACTGATTCTAGATCTGGTTTTATACAGGATTAAATATAATTTACTTTACAAAGTTAGGTAACACTTGGCGATATTTCATAGCAAGAGCAAATCTAATGGTCGCGCCGTCCTCTTTGGTGTCTCGAATCTCAGTGTCCCTCCTTCATCCCCTGTTCTTAGCGAAAAACCTTTACCATACTAGCTTATCTCTACTTAACCTAGGGTCGACTTTATTAACAGTGAATAAAATACATTCTCGCTACAAGTGTCTGCACACCCCGTTTGTCGCGACGTCCCGTCCGAAGTTGATCGCTCAGGATTTGTTGTCTTCCTCCCGCACATGGAGCCAGCGTTGCTCTATCTCGCGCCCGCATAAGAATGTCAAAGTGCCTCGTAGGCGCCGCAAGCGCAGGCCAGGGGATGTTTCGCACATGTCGTCTGAAACATTCGAATAAACCAAGGTAGATACTGCTGCGTATCGTATTGTAGACCTTAGGGTCATGTGTTGAGGTTCTAGATTAGTTTACCGTTGTGTACAGTGACGGCCCTTTATCTCTCCCAGTGAAAGCTAGTATAAACGTTGAATTGCGTAGCTTTCTGTAGTTTCTTCGAAGCTATAAATTACCCTTGCACTTGTTTCTATGGTTTCGCTTGAACTTATTGTTATTTATTTAAGCCCGCTGTTTTTGTCCGTCTAACTATTTTAAATTTATTGCTTCCTCATGATGCTGGGGTGACGCTCTTAAATTATTAACACCTACTGGGTATCTAATACCAATATACCACCTCATAGGTCTCCACCTAGGTGCCATATTATCGTCTGTATCTCCAGCTGTAATAGTACCCACCGCCATGGCATTTCATGGGCGAGGCTTAGGCACTAAGAACCAGGTGGCGAGTCTCGTGGCCAATGCGGGTGGACTGGACACCGCTGTCACTGAAGGACTTTTTGGCGTCATAAATAGTGCTATATTCGTCGCATCCCCTCTGGCATACAGAATTGTAAAGGTGATGTATATAATGACAGAAAGTTATTAATTATTCTCTAACAATTTTTTAAAGTGTAGTCCCATCCGGAAGAAAACATGAAACTTGGCATGCATGTAGCTTAATACTCGTATAGATTCTAAAAATGCGCAATTGTATTTTTGACTGAACTCATCGATTACTTTTTAATTTTGTTAAAATTAAAACACGATATCCGCGAATCCGGGCACGCACAGCCGTCCCAATAATGCTTACACCTAATGAGAGTAGAACCACGGGGCCTTAAGTATATTTACATGCACAGTACATACACGTGATATTTTAAGATAAGAAACTATAATGTTTCAATTGCTTCTTGGTAGGATATGCATTGATAACGGAATAAGTATTTCGTAGTACACTTGATGATCTGTAAATCGGTAAGTAGATAAAAAGGATAAAACACATCACAAAATATTAATCAGTTGTAAAGTTATAGCAAAAATAAACATTAAAAAAATTTAAAGCCGTTTTTAGGGTTTCATAGTCTAAATGGCAAAATTAAAACCCTAATAAATGTTTACGGTTTAAATAAAAAACGCAATAATAAGAATATAAAACATGACCGAATAAAAATTCAAATTTGGTGTATAAATATTTTTTATGCAATAAAGCTCTCTCTATCTTAATTTTTTTTAAGTATTTACATAAATCATTGCTAAACTAATTTTAAAATTTTACCGCAATTGCATGTTTTTTTATAAATAATCCAGTTGGACGTAATTTATTAATTTTATTATAAATAAAATAAAAGTTTTGTATTGCATTGTTAAGAATTTTTCTTTTTATTTTAGACGCTCCTAGCCATATTCGTAGGTATCGGACTGGGCGTATTGTGGGGTATTTTGGTGGATTTGCTGCCGGACCAGAAGGATGTTTACGCACCAACCATCCGGAGTCTGTTAATTTTCACCGGAGGTCTTCTACTCAGCTACATAGGAGGATATATTGGATGGGGCGGCACGTGTAAGTATGTATATGCGGATATTATACATAGAACATTGTGCAACATGGGGGTGTAAGTGACATATTGTACGAGAGTCTATCTATATAAACTGAGTGGAGTGAGTGAGCAACTCACAAAGCATTTGTCTACGCAGAACTGCTAAAAATTATAGATAGGTAAGTATCAAACATATTTGATTGATGTTCATTTATTTATTTTTAAATTTAAATAGAGTTTTATTCATAGATATACTTAGTTCGTGATCTTAATAAATTATACAATAATTTCACTTAAGAACTAATAAATAAATTACAGGTAAGGTAACCTAAAACTATAAATACAACTATACCTAAACTAACCCATAAAAACTAATCACAAATAACCCCGCATCGCCCCGACGCAAAGGTGCCCATCACGCTTGCCGCGTTACCGCGTTGAACCGCGATGAACAACCTCTGCGCTAGGAACGACCCGGAGCGTAGGGTGTAATAGATTTGTTCATTGATTGTAAATATTGTAATAGTTTGTAAAGACTAAAGGGGCCCACTGATTACCAGTCCGCCTGCAGTCTCTGGCCTTATCGGGCGACCTGCCGTCCTAGACCAATAACGTCCACAAACATAAGCGATTATTGCCGGCCGGCAATGGTCTGCTGCCACCTCTGCGACTACAGACGAGTCGTCATTTTCCCACCGTACGGCCGCCTGCCGGCAATAGTCTGATATAATTTTGACAGATCCCTACAAATTGACAGTTCGCCGGACGATGTTAGCCTGTCAGTTAACCGCAGCAGGCCACACATTAACAGTTCTATTTCAGATTTTGGACTGACGGCAAATCGGACTACGGCTCGTCGATTCCGGTCAGCGTCGACAGATATCTGCCGGACAGTCCGTGGCCTGCAGGCCAATTTACACACACATTATCAGATAGCCGGCCGGTGGCCTGTTGGCCGTCATCTGTTGTCAGCCGAGAGCCTTCAGTTTCGTGTTTTTCAACTAGTTTAATTTTTTCCTCAAAATGGACTGTCGACGTCAAAGATAATGTTTACACTTTTGGACCTTATTCCTTTGTAATAAGGCAAAAAATGTAAACCTATATTTTACTACTATAGTGAAACCTGGTTAATTGGTTATTTGGATAAATGAAAAACCTCAATAGTTGCAACCAAAGCTCTAGAGCTTTGGTTGCAACTATTGAGGTTTTTCATTTCTGGTTCTGGTCCTTTGGAACCAAAGGTCCTCTATAATTGAAATTATGAAACTTTTTTAGTTATTTTATTAGTTACATGAAATTTGATTTTGATGTTTTTCTTATGTTTGCCTCCGTAATTAAACAGATTGCATAAAGTAGTTACCTACTCTATAATTGTAACAGTTCCATTGTTTGGTCCTATTTATTATTTCTACTAGTAAAATAGGATGTACTTTAAATATTTATTTATTTCATTATTTTATACTTTATTGCACAAAACAAGTTAAAGGTACAAAAGGTGGACTTAATGTTTTAAGTTATTCTTTACCAGTCAATTACTGGCCCAACCAGAAACTATTTTACAAGCTTTTATTACCTAACTGACTTTCAAATCTGAGAAGGACGAAGGTTATCAATAGGGAATATTACGCGAAACTCTGCGTAGGGGGCGCCAGACCGTTACAGAAACGAAATACTACCAGAAAAAGGTGACGAAGTGGATTACTATATCTGGTGATGTACGTAATTTTTTTGTTTGATTTCTTGTAAATTATAAAAACCTATTACAAGGTATCAAACAAAAAAATCACTCGTAAACCGCCCAAATGGACCTAATATTATGTAGAAAAGGTTTTAAAGAGTAGAATGAATAAAACAAAAACATAACAGTAAAGTATTTTCATTTCTTTCAATTTGGTATACAAAGATAGCACCTAAATAAGAGCCGGTGTAAGTAAAAGTAGGTTGAATCCACCGCTTGCAGCTTCTAACTCCATATCCTTTTTTTGTAATAATAGTCACATAGTAGGAGAATTGCAGGTAGGTAATATCGCCACGCCACGCTCTGTAACGCCGAACACAGTTTGCTCCAGATATTCTTTTAACTTAAAACGGAATGAATTAATGTTGTCATAATTCGGATCCAACTTGTAGCTGAAAAATTTCAGGCATAGATCTTATCTCTTGTCTAAGCAGGTACTTCGGTTAGGTTAGGTGAGGTATCTCCATACTTGCGCTAGTGTTCCTACCACGTGTCTTTATAGCGTACTTTATACAGGGTGATTCATGAAACGTGAGCAGGACTAATCCTACACACTCAGTAACTGATAATTGATCGATCACTATAGTATTTAGGTGAAACAACCACACTTTTTCCTATTTTTTAACTTTTTGGTGAGGGCAAATTTAATTCTCTACAATCATGGTCACCCTACAAAACCTAATTAATAAACATAAAACCTCTTTTACCGTAATGACAGCATTTTGATTACGAAGAAAATAAACTGTCAAACTTGGTGAGATACGAGTTTTCAAAAGTAACCAGACCGTGATGACAGTGATGACATTCAATTTGACACAGAATATCGGTAGTTTGGTATTCTAATTTTAGGGTGACCATGCATGTCGTAAATAAATTAATAACTTTTTTTTTCAACATGACTACAAAATTAACGTTAACCTCACTAATACTGATACGAAACAGTTGCTTATAATTTACGAAATGCGCAGTGTTAGTCCTGCTCACGTCTCCTGAATCACCCTGTAGAATCATATCGCACAATTTTTGCAGAATGTCAGTCATGAAAAAAATCAGAATTGTGATATTATGTTTTCGATTTTCTTATAAAGGTATTTTTCATAGCTAGTCTTTTCATTGCTAGCTGCCGTGAACGCCAACGATGGTATACCTCCCGGCGTTATCTTGAGAACTATTAAAATTTTAACCACTGTTTTAGGTAATATTGGGAGGCTAATTTCCCTATTTGAATCTTTGAATGCTTGCTCCTTTTTTTCTCGGTTACACTTCCAGCAATCAATAATCATGTCTGTATTTTCGAATATATAAGCCACGCAAATACAATATGTCACATTTAAAATTAATAGAGTAAAAATAAGGTTTATGTTATAATTCTCTTTACGACATTTATTTTTGACTGACAGTAAACAACAGTTGCGACGTAACAACATGATAAATAAAGAAAAGTCTTGACAAACTAGATACATGCAACCTTCGCATTGTTGTATTCAGGCCTTAAAATTGTATAAATTTTATACTGACATCTGGTGATGTAGTTTGCACAATCGGAATAATTTTATTTCAATTTGACAGAAGCCCTACCGTATTTAAGATTAATAAGGTCTACTGGCCGTAAATTGTGTATGAAATTACAAGCAAATATCAACCTCAAAGAATTAAGTATTGGATCCGTGATGTTCGAAGACAAAAAGTCGTATGCTTATATTGCTTATTAGGGACTATGAACTCTTAAGTATTAGGAATAAAATAGAATTTACTAATGCTGTAACGTGTGTCGATCGCCGGCCGGCTACCTCATCATGTGTGTTTGACTGGACTCGAGGCCACGGACTGTCCGGCGGATATCTGTCGGCGCTGACTGGAATCGTCAGGCGGCCACACACGATCAGTTTGTGTAAGTCGTCAGGCCGAAAACTGACAGAAAACTGTTAGTGTGTGGCCTTTTGCGGTCAACTGACAGGCTGATATCGTCCGGCGGACTGGTAATCAATGGGCCCCTTAAGACAAATTCGTGCTCTGAATTTAACAGTTGGTGTTATATAACGTTAAAATTAATGTTAAATAAAGACAATCATGCCATCGCACGAAGAGCCACTTTAATAATTAGTCAACCTTCATTTCAATCGAATTCAATCAAGAGTATTACACCAGGAATGAAGCGTTATAAACTCGTACCGCCCAAGAATAAAATGCAAGATAAGCTTAATGCCTAGTGAGCTGATACATGACTATATATGTAGGCGGCCGATCGTAAAATCAGGCAGATCATTAGGTTCCTAGGAATATCGTGACTCGGAAAAATGATTCAGGCCAAGTCTAATTTTAGCTATTAGATATCAGTATCATATTGGAATGAAATCTAGAATCGGCCCGATTGTCGCGTCTAGTGAGTCGACAGAGACCCGCTACGCGGGGCTGCAATATTTGGCAGTTTGGCCTTCGGGCATCTGAAGCAACCTAACAAACCTGCCTGCCTACATATTGGTTTCGTGCCTAATCCATATCGTATCTAGTCGTAATATTTGACGTATCTTAAAGTTCGAATCGGGCCACAAGTTACTTATACAATATACACCTACGTTATCCGCAAGATAACTGCATCTCTCCACTTTCCTTGCGCCCGAGGGCTAAAAGGATACCGTCGTCGCAGTCATCTTACTAGAAATAAAAAGAAAAAGGCCGCTCCAAGTTACTATCTACTTAAATGTATTAGATAGCCGCCTTCTAAGTATGTAGGTACTGATATCAGTACGTTATCCTGTGTGCTCGCTTATTTTGCTTTGGAAGAAGAGAATAATAAAAAATAAGCTGTGACAGATGGACAGACAGACAGAAACACGAGCTATCCTATAAGGGTTCCATTTTTTCCTGTCGAGGTACGGAACCCTAAAAAAGTAGTATTATTTTGTCTTATACAGATTACCACATAAAATTCGCGCTTATGAATTCATTGACAAAAAAAATACCACTTAGGTACAGACATCGTTGAAGATAGGGCCTTAAATTTGAAGCTCTAACGGGGGTAATTAAATTGAAAGGTTGAAAGTTTTCAGCCAACGACCAGTACGGTTGCTGGTTACATTAGAACTCTCTTCGACTTTCTCTTTACGTCATACTTTTCTTCTCTCTCAGGCAACCCTGTACCTAGATCAACACGATGTTAATATTTCGCACGCGCAAAGTTATTCATTTAGGTACTCTCGATGTGGAACGAACTCTCTGCCATTTTTTTGTCAAGAGACTGTATGGTACGAGTATGGTTTACTTTAAAAAAAAGTTCACACTCACAGATCCAAAACTCAAGATCAAAAACCATTTTAAAAAAACTTTTTGTCATTAGTGCTAAGTGTACTCTAATAGATAAATTAATGAGACTTTCGTGTCCGTTGGTTTTTTTAGATCGATTTCAATACATTTTCCTTCAACAATCATTGCGTTTCATTAATTAAAATTACCAAGATACATGCATATTGAGAAATGTATTTGCTATTACTATTGTATGTGGCGCTGCATTTTCTTGCAAATCTAGTCACCAAGACTTTATAATAGAAATAGAAATTGAAATGCATGAGATCAAGTGAATACTTAAACTTCGAGCAAAGTTTAGGTATTAGTACAAGCTTCATCACACATTCGCTTAAACACGATTTATAAAGGCTTTATTTCTTATGTTAAGGATGATTTCATATCAGCTTTAGATTTTTTTAAGTGAATACTTCTTTAGCGGCGCTGTGCTCTTTTTGTGATGGGGAAAAAAATTTAAACTCGCGACAGGTCACGTGACCGACAGATTCGACAAATTGAAAATTCGTAAGACGGACACGTGACCTGATCGAAAAACTGTTACAATGTCATTGAGTTTTCACTTCTGCAGGCACTTCCGGAGTTTGCAACCCGTTGTTTTTTTTAAATAGATTTTACTCTTATGAATATTCTAAAAAAAAAAGAATAAAGAATATTTGAAGAAAGAGTATTTGATATGTGAATAAAGAGTATTTGTATTGTATTGTATTGTATTCTCTAGCTGGAGTTGCTATCATGGTGTGCGCCGTCACCGCAGCAACACGATGGAATCGGCGCGGCTGGCCTATCAACAACAACCCTGTATCAGAAGTATACAAGCTCCTCTGGCGAATCCTCGAGCCAATGCTCTTCACTCTCAGTGGCTACTATTTAGAGGTAATAGTACTTTTTACTAATTATAACTTTACTAATTTTAAATATCCCCTCCCCTAGGTGGATTGTCACTTTTGGTGTTTATCGTTTAACCCTACCCCCCTAACCTAACCCTAGTTCCGAACCCGAAGGTGGGCAATAGGGATTACGATGACCATCAGACCGTCCATCCCTCTGTCCGTCTGTCGCTGCTCTATCTGGCTGGATAGTTCTATCTCAAGAACAGTTTTAGATAGTGAAATTTTTTCAGAGTGTTTTTCTATCTATGACTATCAGGAGACAATGTAAGAAAAGCACCGGGGGCGGATATTAACACATTATCTGTCCTTGTATCCATTTTGATAGCAAAATAGGGGTATTTGAATATCCAAATAGATGCCTACACAAACAGAGACTATATCCACTTACAAAAATCGGCCAAGTGCGAGTCGAACTCGCGTTCCAAGGATTCCGTATATTACCCAATTATTAACAGTTTAGTTTTTTTTATATGTAAAACGCGAGTGAATTTCCTTTACCGGACTAAAACTAAGTATAAAATATTTCAAAATTACAAAATAAATATATTTGAGATTTTCAAAATGAGTTTTTTCATTTGATATGTAACACGTAACAGTTTTTTCATTTGATATGTAATTTTATTAATTATCCCCCCCCCCCCCAAATTGGCTTAGTGTTTAAAATTCATTTGTTTACGTAAGATGTACGTCTTTGGATCACGAATTTACATATGTGTAACAAATTTCAACTTAATTAGCTCAGTACTTTTGAAGAAAATGGGCTGACGCACAGACAGACAGACGCACGAGTGATCCTATGAGGGTTCAGTTTTTTCTTTTGGAGTTACGGAACCCTAAAAACGATATTAGTATTAGAAATTGGATAATACATTTTATTTTCCAGTCAATAAAAATTGGTTACCAACCTAAATCACCCGTTCTGCAAACATCCTTGTTCTGCAAATATTATGAACAACAATTTAGTAGATATACTCAATAATTTTCCATGAACTTCGAGTGTATGAATCCATAAAGAAGAATTTGGTGTTTATTTAATTTGTAATCTGGTGATTACATAGTAATTTGGTGATGGTGGTCCATCAATTGGATCCTATTCGGTGATAGGACCATCTACGTTATGCTTGCGGATTTCCGCATTTCACCCCGTGAAAAAAAAAATCTATCTATATCTAATTTACTATATATCTATTACACTTTCATGAAACAAACTACACATAGGACAGGTGGAACACCACCCTTTATCACAACACTCACAACATTATGGAGATCTTGTGAAAGATTTGTTTTTAATTTTTTTTGCGTTCAGTACAATAACGATGAAACTTTCCAGCTTTTATCGCATCTTCCCAGTAAACGGCTGAAGTAGCTGAAGAAACGTGACTCGTAGATTATAGATAGCCGTATCTGTATTTGGGTCATACACATTTTATAGTATGCTCGCGTCTTTCCTGTAGACATGGCATAGTTAAGGAAATCCGAAGCAAATTTTTACTCTTATAGGTTGGTTTTTTTTTTCAGTACTTGTCTTAACTAAGAAAAACAACATATACGTATATATGTATCAGTTTTAGGAGCATTCCATGAAATTGTCTACCGTTGTCCCGTACAAACGCGAAGTTTCTGAAAATTTAAAGGTATAAGAGATTCCTTTTCTATGACAAATGGTCAAAAATATGCACAGAAATATAATCGCCTGCTTTAAATGCCGAGAAAAAAGTCGCAACACAGGAAATAAAATGCGTTTGAACGGGACAGCCCGTGGAATGCTCCTTTAACTTTTTTTGGATTGTCTACAGAAATAAGTGACCTACTTCTAAAATGTGTTTGACCCATGTATACAACACGATTTTTCCAGCAATAAGTACACTTCAAACATCTCGAGAGCATCAATAGAGCGCTGCCTCTCTTTGCTTTTAATGGTTCACATTTCCGCTCCATGTGTGAAAATCATTAATTAATACATTAGGTTGACTTATTTCGTGCGTTGTTTTTACCATTTTCATATATTTAAACGGTGGTCATAATAAAATATGATGGTATTTCAACAAAACACTAAAATATTCATATAACATAACTTCTGTGAGACACAGAGATATTAAATAAATGAAGAACGGGTCACTCGCTCACTTTAAAATACGCGAGTGACCCGTTCTTAACATATTTAATAAAAACTAAACTAGTTTGTGATCTAAGGTCAATAGTGGCTAATTCGGTCATATATTCCGTCCACTATCGTTTTTCTCATGAACAACATTAATAATTTCGTCGATTAAGCAGCGATTGCTTTTAGTTTCAGCAATCAAAAGCAAATGATTTTTTTTTCCTACGATGGAAAATCAAAGAAATATACGCTCGTGGAAGGAATAGCCCCTATGACGGAATTAGTCACATTAACCTTAATTATGATATTTGATGCAGATATCACAAATAACGTTAGAAGAATTCGGGCGTATAGTTGCCTGCATCTTCCTGGCTCTGTTTCTACGGTTGCTGACGGCATTCCTGGTAGCCCTTGCCGGAGACCTATCAGTGAAGGAGAGCCTATTCGTAGCGGTCACTTGGATACCCAAAGCTATCGTTGAGGTGACGTAATCGTTAATATTACTATAACAAATCGTGCTTATTACTAATTGCTCAATCCGCATAATATATTAATGTTGAAATATATATGTATTACATTTATTTGTTGTGTTTAACGTATTAAGAGATATACAGGATCCTTGCTTTCTCGTGTTTGATTTATTTAGCAGAGACATTTTGCTCTATTAGTTTCTTTATTTTAGGATTACTATAATATATACATAGATAGGATGGGTGGATTTATACACATAATTCCGATATGATGAAATGAAACTACAATTCCTATTAGTTTAACACCCCTCTATTTATTTACAAATTTATAAGGAGACACAAATTAATCGGTTCGGTCGTCGTCGCGTTAACAAAAATCTTTACTTACAAGCCAACGTCCCAAAATTATATTTACCCGACGTTATTGCCACATTGCCAGCGACTTAGAGGCATGTAATTATATATCTTTGGAGTTAAGTATCAGTGCAAGACTGATAAAAATCTCTTAAATATTGTTGATCCTTAAAGCGGCTACGATATAATGTAATAGACACAAAAAGTATAGTTGCTTTCACTCTCCTGCTAAAACATGACGGCATAATGTTCCTATAAATATTTAACAATAATCGGGTATTTTCAGGAAATCGATCGGCCAATATTTACATGGTAAACGGTCCGTTAGTTACATGTGCAACTCATTAATCATAGTCAAGTGATGCCCCGCCCGCGCCCGCCGCCGCCGCCCCCGCGCCAGCCTTGTCACCGTCCTAATATAACTTTTAAGCGATCTTTTTCATTAACTAGTGCGGGATAAACCGCCTAGCGTCCAATTGACTTCAGTTTAATTGACTTCGAACTTCTGTCTGCCGGGTTTTACCTACTTTTAACCAAGTTTCCGAATTTTTACATATGATATCTAGTGTCTTTGGACACGTCTTTTTTATAGAATTTATAGTATCATTAAATAGTAAAAAAAAGACCTATAGTAACGGTACCATGAGACATTCAAGTGAAAATTTTAAGTACCCTCCTATTTTTGAACTTTCACTACCTATACATCAGTCAAATTTCTACCGCTTTGCGCGTAAATAGTTGAATGTCCTGTACGTTTTTTTATGCTTTCGACGTGTATAATGAAAGATAATTTTACTCCAGACACGGACAGTATGGACAACCGCTTCTCCATAAGTGTATATAAACGTAGTACCTACCTATTTTCCTCAGTGCGTATTGATATTATAGAAAATATTTGTACACATTTTAATGTAAGTTGACCCAATGCCCCTTCGTTTGATTTTTTTCTATTTTTTAATTATTATAAGAGTTTAAAAGCATTAAAATTTCGTATTTAGGAGCATTAAAAAGTTTGTATGATTTGAGGCCAAGGAGTAATACGCTGCATGCAGCAAACAGCATTTTACGTTTTCTGGCTCCAAACTATTTAAACCATTTTTTTAATAAATGGCCTCAAGCGTAACTTGTGTATGTAAAGATGAGGACGCGTAACTTCAACCGCATTGCGCAGGGTTGAGTACGGACTTAAGGCAGCGCCTCGGCGTTATCGTCGCGTTACCCTAAATGCGGCACTCGCTTCTTACTCACAGCTCAGCCGTTTACAAAACGTTTTATGCTCATTTGCAAGTATGTCTATAGTATATTTACATTTTAATTCGTAACAACTATGCGGCATTAGAGACGACTTATTCTTATTTACTTGTGGTGAAGCGTTGCCAGTAATAGCTCTGCAATAGTTATATCTGTATGTTGTTCAGAAATCCATTCATAAATTCTCTAACTGCCAAAAAATTTAAATTCAAATCGAAACACGGTTTTTTATTTTGGTTACAAAATATTTGAAATTAAGACGTACTAACTAGATAGCTTAAAATAAATTTAAATGGATATTTTTTAAATCTGCAAAACATTGCCACATATAAGAGACTTTTCACCACCGTCACTATGATAGTAAATGTGCTAATCCATTTCTTATCATTCTATGAGGGAGTTCTACAGTACCAACATCGTTATTTTAGGGAAGACTTACCTACTAATTGGCAATTAAGCAGTTAACAATTTTATGATGCATTTAATATTAAATACTCGCTGGTAAATACAATATATGCTTGTAATACTTTTTTTAATTAATCGTCTTAAAATATAATAATATATTATTAACTAATAGAAATAGTACAAAGAAAAAAACATATAAAATTCTAATTCTTTAACTACACACTTAGGTACATCAGAGTTATCAAAGGCCTTTACTAGTCCGCCATGACATTACAAACAAACCTTAATTACCTAATCTAGAATCGACACCGATAATGCGTAAGTATTTCTCTAGAGAAATAAAGCAATTAAGATTATCTGTACTTATAAGAAGAAACATGATCCTAACAACATTTTTAGGGTTCCGTACCCAAAGGGTAAAACGGGACCCTATTACTAAGACTTCGCTGTCCGTCCGTCCGTCCGTCCGTCCGTCTGTCACCAGGCTGTACCTCACGAACCGTGATAGCTAGACAGTTGAAATTTTCACAGATGATGTATTTCTGTTGCCGCTATAACAACAAATACTAAAAACAGAATAAAATAAAGATTTAAATAGGGCTCCCATACAACAAACGTGATTTTTGACCAAAGTTAAGCAACGTCGGGAGGGGTCAGTACTTGGATGGGTGACCGTTTTCTTTTTGCTTTTTTTTGTTTTTTTTTTTGCATTATGGTACGGAACCCTTCGTGCGCGAGCCGACTCGCACTTGCCCGGTTTTTTAAATACCTTGTTCTGCAGATATGTTAAGGGTGGATACTTATGTTCTTTTTTAGTTAACTGAAGATATTTTGTCAACTTCACTTAAAATTGTGCAAAACACCAATATAGCATAACCATTTCAAAGTATTTTTTACTCTCAAATTTAATAGTAAATATGTCAGAATGACTTATTGACTTCCGTGCTTACCGATAATACAAAGTATACAGCAATCTATCGAAAAAACTCGTTGTATTCTCCCGTTTCCGTGCGTAGGTTGTTAAGATTTAGATTCAAATTCTTATTGTCAATAATGATATGCCCTTAACGTAAATATTTTTTCAGGCTGTATTGGTTCGTGTGGCTACAGATTCTCTATGGGAGGCCAGCAGCGCCCAAGACAAGAAGATTGCGGAGCAACATTCAAATATCATCGTTATTGCAATACTAATAACGTCGACTTTAGGGTCGGGGCTAACGACTCTCTTAGGACCGATTCTACTTTCACAGGACTCGAGGGTTGCTCCTGAGGGTATCTATTATTTTTATCTGACTGATGTACCTATCAATCATTTAACTCTACACGTATAAATATGGTATTCTGTAATAAAACATTCAATCTATGGATATTGACTCTAATAGTTTTTGGCAGTTTATTTACTAAGAAATCATAAGTCAGTATAACTAGTAATGCAATTCTTGTAAAGATTGAATTAAAAAAAAATATATATAGTAACAGCACCAGTCATGCGACATTTAAGAGGAAATTTGGAGTATTTATGATATTTCCCTTATACATGTAAATGGTCTACCGCTTAGCGTGTTAAAAGATGAAAGTCCTATCCGTCTTGCATGTTTTAGGCGTGTTGTATCAAAGATACTGCAATGAGTTTCCACATACTTAACAAATTAAAACTATGTCTTTTTTCTCCAGTCATGGACACCAAAGCTCCAGTAATGGGCCCCCGGTAATGGACGTGGATCCAGTAATGGGCCCCCTATAATGGACATTGCTCTATCAGTATAAAATATTAAAATGGGGAATAAGTTATGGCAAAAAAATCAAGTTTTGGTATAAACTTTTATCGCTGAATGTATTTTTCTTTCCACAGACAATTATTATTGTATTAGATCCATCGGGACAATTCTAATATACCCAAACACAATTAGTTACGGTTTATTGCGATAAAGTTCACATGGCCACCTCCTGTCTCCATCATCAGATCAGGTCCATGTTATCATAATATTGCATTATCATCCGATTTGCATACTTAATTACGTACTTACACAAAATTTCAACTGAATCGGAAATCGAAAAGTGGCTCAAATTCAGCTACCAAGATTTGACCCACACTAACTAACAGGGCAAGTTAAATAAAAGTTTGGAAAACGATATTAATTTATCTGAAGTCCGAGAATACCTCCTGATTGACATATTTTGTAACTACATTTTACTTCTGTATTGTTTAAACATGAAATTATGGCATGGCAAGCATCATTATGTAAATTGTCCCATCATAGGAGGTATGCAGTTTTACAGCTCCTATAATGGGATTGGGCCAAATACCACTATTTTTTTTACATCTGTGGAGTCACAACATAGTGTGTTGTATACCTTATCTCATGGTAAATGCAATTAACAAAACACATTCTAGTTTTCATCAAGTATTAATTAATTAAAATTTAATAAATTAACTCACCTCTCTTAGCCAAGTTGTTAAGAATTCGTAGTGGTATTTTTTTTCAGTGACACGACAACTTTTAGGTTAACGCCAATTTCTTAAAAAACAACCAAATTTAATAAAACTTCAAACTGAAACAGCTCTAGGAGTCTTATTTATGATAATATACAGCCAGTGTTTATAAACTACTTTTAGATACTTATTTTAGAGGAATTATGTTTTTTTGTCCCATTACTGGTTCCACGTCCATTATAGGGTCCACTACTATAATAAGTTATTAAGGGTAAGGGAATATAAAACATTCCATTGGTTATATATGTAAAGGTATTAAAATGACTAATCCGTTGTTTCAGAGTTACATCCAGCAGACAATCCCTGACGCCGTTTCGATCCTCGGATCTTATTACAAGAAATGTGTCTCCTTTTAGTTATCAAAAACAACCATAGATGTGTCATTTAAATAAATAAAATTCTTCTAATATCACCTTGTTGTACCATATTTGCATAAAAATGATAACAAGGTGATATTGACATTATTTTCCTGTACAGTGACATATTTTATAAAACAAGGTCACTATTAAAGAACTGTTTTACCCCGTAGTTGTTTTACCAACTTTAACGGCACCTAATCGTAACTTATATACATTTGAAATTTACTTTTGATATTACGTGTAACATTTGCTGTTATGGTTGAAATTTTTTAAGCTGAACGTTTAAGACTATGAGCTCTCATTACTCTCATAGTCCTAAACGGCCAGCTTAATAAAAATCAACTGTACGTCATGGGGTGGATCCAGCTTTATGGTCAGTGGGGCCACATGGTAATATTCTAGTTATTTTTTCGCAAATAAAATATTGAAACTTATTTATTATAGACCATATCCAGGCCCCAGGATCCGCCTATGAATACGTCCATGTGGTTGTAATAATATGTGAAAAATTAAATATACATAGTTACATACAATTTTTCTTAAAATGCCAACAAACAAAGATACTTGTAATTGTGATTACTCGTAATTAAGTATCTATTTTATTTGCCACCTACATATTTAGATTGCTCTATCCGGATTGAAGGGCATAATTTATAATCTTACAAGAATAAACAGTACCTACCTATGCCTAAGAGGCTAAGTACATACTGTACATAGTAACTAAAAGTAATGCATACTTTTATCGAACTTTACGATCATAAACTATACAACTATAAGAAATGAAAAGCATTTTTTGTACCTACATTTTCACCACCTCTGTTAAACCATGTACATTTTTTATGTAAAAAGTGAAAAGTTTACACTAACAGGCTAGAATTACAAAACAGTAAGGTTTGGTATTTATCTCATTTTTTGTGATATACAGGACCTGATAAAAGTCCGTTTAAGTACTTAGATCGTGAGTTATAAATTAATTCATTTTCTTTTTTTAATGTGTACATTACAGTTAGTTTAAATTGTAAATTTTGTATATTTTATAAACATTAAGTACTTTCGAATAATATTTTTGTACCTTAGGCAGGTACAAAAATATTTATAGTTTCAAATTTATTTAGTTATACATACGAGTAACAAAGGTAATTTGGATTTTTAACTTAAATTATATTAAACTACCCCTTGACTACTGTTTTTATTTTATTCGTATCTCTCTCCTTCCTTTTTCGTATCTCTCTCGTCGCACAGAAAATAAAAATAGTCGTAACTACTCGTCAAATTATTTAATTATGTCCAATGGCAGAATTTTTCATAAATAAAAGATGAAACCTGCTTCTACAGTATTGACCCTTTGGTCACGGTTTTTAGGATTTCCTAGTCAACCATGAAGCCCAAAAATTTACAATTTCATCATTCTTAATCCTATCTGTCTGTTTGTCTTAGCTTAGTGTTATTAGGATGCTGTAATTTGTTGGGTGAATAAAACCTCCCGTACACGTATTCTAAGTATAAAATGGAGATCAGTTCTTTAGTCACTGCTACTTATCTTAAAGGAAGGGTTCGAAAATTGTACCTATATCTTCGATGACAAACTATTAATGAACAAGGTAACCTAAACAAGGTACTTGCAGTTGGTGGTCGATTTCGATGTATATGGTAAAAGAGCTCGTACAAGCCATATCTTCGCATCGAAATCAAATGAATAACTCCTATATGTTTCTTTATTAGCCAAAACTATAAGTACTCTTCAGTTTTGGGGAACAAACTGATGTTAAAGTACTCTACTAGTACCTACTTACTAAGTGTACATAACTAAGTGTTGTACTTAGGCCAAAATGGCGAGATATAACAATTACTTACTGAATGATTCGGCCCATGATACCTACTCCTGTCGCCCGAACGCCATGCGCAGTCGTTGTGTTGCGCTCGAGTGTCAACTGACCTCTCGTAGACCGATCACGAACGTAGCACCATGTATCATGTTCTTTCAAAAAGTTAATAATTTATTTGATTTATTTATTATAGTTCAATATTGTGTATTAATTAAAAAAAAAAGTGATTAAATGTTTATAAACAAGAAAATGCATAGTGGTAAGCAATGCTATTTTATTAATATGATTTCCTTTATTCATATTTGTTTATACAATAATATGACATAGGTATATAAAAAAAATACAAACATGTAACCTAAAAGAGTCATTTTACATTTGTTTATTGCTAAAGATGAGATTTAATTATAAATATTAGGATTATTATTTAATCGATAATTTAATTGATGCACAGCTAGACAAATTTAAGTAAGCTTATAGGATCGATCAAAATTAACCATTATTGGCATTTATACATGTTTAATTTACTTAGCAATTAAATTAAAATCTAAAAGATATAACGGAGGAAAGTAACTATTTATTACTGTACGTATTCGGTGCACAAGTTCTGCCACAAAGGTTTTAGCTAAAACCTTTGTGGCAGAACTTATAAATAAAAATAAATACAAATGTAAATACAAACCTTTGTAAATGTAATACAAAGGTTTAAATATAATAATGTAGCCATGATTTAAAAGCTTCTTTAATACTTATGAAAATAAAAATAATTAATTTTAAATTTAGATCGTGATTTTATTTTAATTCTTGGTTACATTGTGACTGTCGCTAGACGCAAACGCGCGGCTGGATTGTGATAAAACTGATTTAATTATCCTACGCAAAAGGGAGTAAAATTTAATAAAATATTTAAAATAGTTTATTTGTGTGAACCTGTACTTCAGCGTACCCTTCAAACCTTATTAACATAGAGTAGGTAATACTTTTCTGGAAAAAGCTTATTATTAACTGACGTAGATTTGGTAAAACGTGTAGAGTAGCAATGTTGGCAGTCAAATACACGTAAATTATATAAATAAAGTGAAAAGACAGACAGCTTTTATTTTCGGTAAGATTCAACCGTGTTATAAAAGAAAAGAAAAAATAGGGGAAAATCACATTGAACAACGCGCATGTTTTTGGGGTGTTTTTAATTACTTTTTTCGAATATGATATAAAATTATGCAAAACTGATACAACAAATTACGTGAAATAATATTGTAAGAAATTAACAATTAAAGAAGCTTATATAAACCATATACATATATGAATATGAATAATAAGGCAAAGGTAAATAAAACTTTTTTATCAGTAAAAACCTTTACGACAGAACTTATGGACTGACTAAGTATAAGAAACTTTTGATGTAACTTCGACATTGAAAAATGTTTACATTTAACTCAGAGTAAGTATATTAGAGTTAGAATTATTCAGACAGATTTATCAGCCATTAGTGCCATGACCTGACTTATTCTAGTGACCTTAAATAATCCACGGTCAATCTAGAAAAAGTTATTCTTAGTGGGAAAAAAGTTATCTATTTAGGGCCATGAGTGTTTTACGATGATACGATTTAAAAAATTTCCTCATATAATATTCTTAAAATTATATTGTGGCTATAGCCGTAACAAATAGAACTAAAACGTCGAGGAAAAAATTAATATGTGTTCACAATATAGTGTAATTTGATTGAAACGAAATTTCAAGAAAAGATAATATCAATATAAGTTTTATGGATTTATATTAGAAACGCTACAAAACTAATAAAAAATGTAATTTAGTTGTAGGCCGTTACGGTCTCAGTGACATCATATTATGAGATGAAAAATAGATAGTAACATTTGTAAATCGTTTCTTGCCACATAATATTAACATGAAAGTATGTACAAGTTACACAGTAGGAGAAAATACAGTTATTAATTCCAGAAAAAATAATGTCTAGCAACGGGTGCTGGGCCAAAATGCCGGTCCCAGACTAAATGGTCCAAGAACAGTGCGGTACAACAACACATTTTCACGATAAAAGTATTATTGAGGATACAGATTTGCATTAATTTGGTTATTAAAATTTGGAGACCGTGATGGCAAATATATAGGTATAGAGATTATAATTAAGGAATACAAATTAGTACTTATCAAATCAAAATTTTGGCGACTGAAAATATAATTGCCGTGACTTAATTAATATCAGCAATATCTAAGATAATTTTATATTGCAAAAGTGAATTATATAACATACAACATAGGAATAATAGTCATAATAGGGATGCTCAAGATATTGCGTGTGTGTACGTGTGTGTGTATGTGAGTATGTTGTGGCTCACGGAGAGGTGGTCATTCCACAACTTGGCAGCAGCAAATTTAAAACTCTCTGGTAGGACTTTTACATGCAGAATTCGACAATGCTGCCATTAATAACATTCACGTTTTGTATATTGGAGGTAAAAGTTTGTAGCCATTGTGCAAATGAAATTATTTTACAAATATATCAATACAATAATATGTTATTACATGGTCAATATATCAAAAATATAGAATCTGGGAGACCGAGCTTTGCTCGGAAAATATGTACAAAACTCAAAAATGCGCATTTTTCCAGAGATAAAACCTAGCGAGATCGATTTTTTGCCCCCGAAAACCCCTATGTAGCAAATTTCATCGAAATCGTTAGAGCCGGTTCCGAGATCCCCGAAAGATATGTATAAATAAATAAATATATAAACAAGAATTGCTATTGTGACATAAGACTGCAATTTTAAACTGCAATAATAGGTAGTATACGTAAATTGTACTTATATCTTTATTGCACTATTGAGGAAGCAATTATATCCAATCAGTTAATAAATTATGCCGGTAACAAAATATGGCTTTAAATATCGATTGTCGAAACCTAAAAATAGCTAATCTATTAAATAAAATAATAACTTTATGTTACGAATTAGTCTGAATGAATGTAATGTAATCTGTTAATCCGGAAACCAGGATTAACACTTACCTAAATGTAAAGAAGCGAAATACTTACGAGTAGGTGAGTACATATGTATATTTCTTGTGAAATAAGAGAGAATTCGTGTCTAATGTATGTAGGTAAATACTTAGTTAAAAAATGATAATTCGGACCAAACTCATAAAAATATAGTAAGTAGATATTTTTCAAACAGCCTGGGTACGTTGACAGACGTCATCAATATAATATTCCGAGATTTAGCGTTTTAAGGCATTTGTAAATTGTATGGAGATTTATTGTATACCTGCAGCTGTCACCATCCTCAAGTTGTTTGAAAAATACTATAGTATGAAAATTATAGTCACTTCTATTTTAAATTTGAAATAAAAACCAATAATATAATTATTACATTTACCTACAATAGGTAAGTACACCATTAATCACAAACCAAAACAAACTAAGTCAAGTTTTATTACAACAATATATCTAACCATTTTGCTCGTTTTAATCTTTGTGTCGAGTCTCTGTTATATGATACTGGGTAGTAAATGTTTTCCAGACTTGTGGATATCCGACTCTGCCAATTAACTCGTGCGGGTCGTATTTTTCGACAAACCATTACGCACGAGATAATCCACGCTCGCGTACCCCTCGTGATTATGCAAAAATACTGCTTTTAGGATCGTGAGGCGACGTATAAAGCGTCGACAAGGTTCCTTACACCTGATAAAGTCACATATTTTAATAATCATCTTGAAAAAATCACCTCAGCAGCAAATGCGCCACGTACTTACGTAAATCATACTCGTAAATTAGAAGAGGGTCACATCACATGCTTAATAGTGTAGTAAATAAAGGTAGTGGACCCCGCAGTAATTCCTCAGCCAGAAAAAGCTTTACAGTATGATAAAGTATCAATAAATAAAAAGTATTGTATAAATGCCCCCCGGTGCTCTGGCTATGGTAGCGGTCAGGGCATTAGCGGGGTCAGGGGTGCTAAGAATCTCCGGCAAAGATCCGGCTACCCACCCCGACGACGACTGGCCCTGGTAACACACAACATACGCACTATGAGGACTGACGAAAAGATCTGCGAGCTGGAAGAGGAACTGAGCAGGTTACACTGGGATATTGTAGGGTTATGCGAAGTCCGTAGAGAGGGGGAGGACACGACAACCCTGAAGTCTGGTAACTTGCTCTACCACCGGGAGGGCGACCAACAGTCCCAAGGTGGTGTCGGGTTTCTCGTTCACAAGTCCCTCATAAACAACATAATAACCATCGACAGTGTGTCGAGCAGGGTCGTATACCTAATACTCAGAATATCCAAAAGATATTCGCTGAAGGTCATTCAGGTATACGCACCGACCTCGTCACACTCCGATGATGAAGTAGAGGCTATGTATGAGGACGTAAGTAGGGCCATACATACTTCTAAAACCTACTTTACTGTTGTTATGGGGGACTTCAACGCAAAGTTGGGCAAGAGAAGCGGTGATGAGTTGAGAGTGGGGCAATTTGGGTATGGGCAACGGAACCCTAGGGGTCAGAGGCTGGCCGACTTTCTGGAGAGAGAGGAACTCTTCGTGATGAACTCTTTCTTCCAGAAGCCGCCTCACAGGAAATGGACCTGGATGAGTCCTGACGGTTCCACGAGAAACGAGATAGACTTCATCATGACCGACAAGAAACGGATATTCAGCGATGTCTCTGTGATCAACAGGGTAAAGACCGGTAGTGATCACCGAATCGTAAGAGGCTCACTGAATATCAATATTAAACTTGAAAAGGTCCAGCCTGTCCTGTCCTCCAGAAGCTCTTTAATTCCGTCTTGTGCGAGGGCAAAACGCCTGAAACATGGAATAGAGGCGAGGTGGTGCTGTTTTTCAAAAAAGGTGATAACAGCCTATTGAAGAACTACAGACCCATCACGCTTCTGAGCCATGTCTATAAGCTGTATTCAAGGGTCATCACGAACCGTCTCGAACACAGACTTGATGACTTCCAGCCTCCCGAACAAGCCGGGTTTCGAAAAGGCTATAGTACCATAGACCACATCCATACGCTGCGGCAAGTTATACAGAAGACCGAAGAGTATAACTTACCATTATGCTTAGCGTTTGTGGACTATGAGAAAGCCTTCGATTCGGTGGAAACATGGGCGGTGCTTGAGTCTCTTCAGCGATGCCATATTGACTATCGGTACATCGAAGTGTTGAAGTATTTGTATAGTAACGCCACCATGTCGGTCCGAGTACAGGAGCAGAGCACGAAGGCGATTCCATTGCAAAGAGGCGTAAGGCAGGGAGACGTTATCTCTCCGAAACTGTTTACTGCCGTAATGGAAGACACCTTCAAGCTCCTGGAATGGCAAGGACTTGGCATCAACATCAACGGCGAATACATCACTCACCTTCGGTTTGCCGACGATATCGTAGTCATGGCAAAGTCGATGGAGGAACTCAGCATGATGCTCGATGACCTCAACCGAGTTTCACAACGGGTGGGCTTGAAAATGAACATGGACAAGACGAAACTTATGTCAAATGCCAATGTCATCCCAGTCTCTGTTGGGAACTCGGTACTCGAAGTTGTTGACTCGTACATCTACCTAGGACAAGCAGTCGAATTAGGTACTCCAACTTCGAGAAGGAGGTCAACCGCCGAATCCAACTCGGTTGGGCAGCGTTCGGGAAACTACGTAATGTCTTTTCGTCCGACATATCTCAGTGCCTCAAGACGAAAGTCTTTAATCAATGTGTGTTACCAGCGATGACTTACGGCTCCGAAACGTGGTCTTTCACTATCGGCCTCATCTCAAAATTCAAAGTCGCTCAACGAGCTATGGAGAGGGCTATGCTCGGAGTTTCTCTGCGTGATCGAATCAGAAATGAGGAGATCCGTAGACGAACTAAAGTCACCGACATAGCTCACCGGATTAGCAAGCTGAAGTGGCAATGGGCAGGCCACATTGCGCGCAGAGAAGATGGCCGATGGGGTCGAAAAGTGCTCGAGTGGAGACCACGGACTAGCAAACGCAGCGTAGGACGTCCACCCACAAGATGGACGGACGACCTTGTTAAAGCCGCCGGAAGACGCTGGATGCGGGTGGCTTCCAACCGGTACGAATGGAGGTCCAAGGGGGAGGCCTATGTTCAGCAGTGGACGTCTTATGGCTGAGATGATGATGATGATGATTGTATACATTTCCAAAGAATAATAATAATAGTATTTAAGTAAATACCTAAAGTCTTAAATCGTTAATATCTTTTTACGGAAAATTGCTCCGTTTAAACTTTCTTCTCCGGACATGTTCATGTAACGTATTGCAACAATATATGAAATATCAAAAAAAAATCCCCGCAGAAATACCAATATTAACAAAATATAATTTTTTGGCGTGGCTTGGACCGGAAAATTGCTCAGTCTAATTTTTTCACTGTAATGCCATTTTATTGCCGATTTATACATACAAATTGAAAATCTAAAAAATTTACCATGTAACTATACTTTTTTTCAGAAATTGCTTTTTTACTCGCTGTGGAAAATTTATCTATCCATTTTATTTATTGAATTATGTTCACAGTTTTCTTTCCATTCAACTATAAAAACGTCCAAAAAAATAACGAGCGTATTCAAAACTAAACATGTCGGGAGCAGTGTATAGGGAGCGGGGTGTTCAAGGGATGACATTTCTTTTGGATATTTTGGATTTAAGTATATACGTGACTACTTAGTATATATTTAAAAAGAAATCAGGCTGAGAAATTTTCCACTCTCAGTTTTTTATAGTTCTAAAATACATAAACTTGGGTATGCATTTTTTTTGGATTTTCTTACCCACTACGCCAAATTATATTCTAAGATCATATAAGAAGGAAAAAATGGCAGAGCAATTTTCCGATGAAAATGAGCGCCAAAAAAGGAATTATCGTAAAAAAATATTCTCATGTTTTAGATTTTTTTCTAGTATCACATACTGATTACAAATAACTTATTTGGTAAAATACTTTTGGACGGAGGAATTACTCGGTTCAATATATAAACAGATTTGTATTTTTACGTGTAAATACCTAACTTAGGAGTGGTTTTTTTTTGGATATTTATATGTTAGTTTCAGCTCATACTATACAATAACCAAGCAAAATTTCATCGACTGAGAAATTAATGCATGGGTCTCCATACAACAACTTACTTCGTTTACTACACTATAATGCATAGGTATCCTCGTTAAACCGAACCAGGGGGCCGATTTTTGAATTTCGATCGCTCGATTTCGTCACTCGAAAATCGGTGGAAAACGGCGAAATGCTAATTTTTGAAATACGTGCGATCTAAATTTGGAATCTAGTGGTATTGACCACTCGATTTCAATTCTATTAGTAGAATTGAAACGCCTAGTAGTGGAGATATCATTTAACAAAATACACGACATCGAGTGGTCGAATTTCAAAAATCGGCCCCCAGTAGTAACAACGATTGTCTGCATTAAACAGTTCAGTACAACCTTTTTACATTTTTACTGTGCAATTTCAAGTATTTTACTACCTAAGTCCTTATAAGCTTAACTTATTTAAGAGCATTCATGCCTGTACGCGTGTTTAGAAAAGAGCGTTGCGAGGTTTAAATAAACTTTGCTCCCGTATGAAACAAAAATGTTCACCACAACAACGTTAGAAAAATCGCAACCGTAAACCATTACAATAAAATAAATAATAAAAAAAAAGTCTTATGTTACAAATCAAATTCAAATAATTACAATAATAATCGTTATGACATATAAAGCGTATGCGTATCACATACCTGTATAAGTGTTGATATTTAACATAATGTAAAAATCAATTCTGCCAGCCAGGATGAGGAATTAACTCAAATTTTGCACTTACGAGTATACTTTGGCACTCTTTTGGATAAAATGCAATGCAATGATAAATCACCAGTGTTTGAAAAGTATAAAGAGAGTTTGTCAAAAATTTATCTTATCATCAGATCCGGACCCGATTATACATAATAGAGGCAACTATTATCATCCCTTTCAAACTATAAAAGTGTTTCCCAAGTTGATAAAGTATGAAAGAAAGATGCATAAAAAAATCCTGACGAATTGAGAAAATCCCTCCTCCTTAATTTTAAAGTGTTAAAGCAATATAGCTCTGCAGTTATCATAAGATTTGTATTAATTTCCCTGTCTTTCGTCATCCAAGTCTTTAATTTATTTAAAAAGATGAATTAAAATTACTAAGAGACCTTGAAAATTTGTTTTCGTAACAGTTAAAATAATTCTCGAGGGTACCATTTGCATGTAAAGTTTGGGAAACATAAAATTAAGCGGAAAAGTAAGAGATGAAGAAATTTCCAAAGTTTAATTTTTGTTGTTGGAAAATCTTCATAAATTCATTAAGTGTAGGTACTTTAAATAATGTTAAATATGTATCTGCTTTAAATAGTTATCAAAATGCGCAAATTAAACAAATGAAAGAGCTTCTATGAACGCGAGGACAATTTACGTTCTTAATAGGCTACTGATTCAAAGATGCTGTGATGTGGGTACAATGACGCGCTCAGATTTGATAATAACTTAATTACTCCAGATAAGGAGACAGCAGCAGTCATCGATAACGGTGTCTACACAGTATACCTGAATGAGGAAGTTAAAACGTGAGTAAGTATATGTACTATGTACTTATCTACCTGTTTTCAATAAGATCCCAAATGGCTGGTTGAGTGATTGTTTGATAGCGAGATAGCTCCGAGCAATTAAAACTGATGAATGAAGACGAGCGATTATTAGTAATAATGGCAGATAGGCCAAGGGAAGGCGATGCTTCGAGTTCCAGCCACTCACAGTAAGAAGTTTCATGATTGATACTAGTTTTTCAAAGTGATGGTTCGTAGCTGACTAAGAGTGCGGCAAGAGGTACCTATTTATTTACTGTGAATGTTTTTTTTCCAGTGAGCCGCAATTTCCACCAATTATAAATTCAGAGAAAATAAATAAAATTGACAGTGTTGAAACTGTGGAAGCCAAATCAAATACTGACCAGCCAACAACAGCAACATTATGTATTCAATTATTAACTTTAATAATACTTGGTAAGTAATTATTTTATGTTGTTGATTTCATTATAATAGTGTTTTAAATATTAAAACGTAGTTTACCTGTGTACGTATAACTATGAGTTTATCAATTTATCATAAATAACTGATACTAATTATTTAATTTTAAGCTTAGTATTTATTCCTTATATTTCGTACATTTTAATCAATCAAATCAATTTAATCAATCAATCAAAGCATTTATTTTCAGGCAACTATAGCCCATAGATACATACCTTACAAACTAACATATATTTATGTATATACAATAATAAAATCTTAAATACTAAAAAAATACATTTTCGTGACGCAGTTGCTGCTGTGTTGTTGTTATGCATAGGTACTATTTTATGGTAATAATGACATAGCACTGTTTACAGGGTTGATGGCGTGGGGTCTGGCCTGGAGCCAGTGGGGCGACGGCTGGGAGTGGGGCGGGAAGTGGTTCAAGATTGGCCTCGTGGCAGCGGTAGCCTGGGGCAGTGGGCAAGCCCTTCAAGCCCTTACAACTATGCCTGGGATGTTGGCTGCCCTATTTACTGGCATTCTTGCTCAAAATACCGGTTTCCTTGACATGCGCGACTACATTGAAATAGATGGATTTTTAAGGTATGTAGCCACAATGCCTCAGTTTATTCTTGTGTTATGTTTTACGAATATCGGATTCAGAGTTACAATGAGAACGCCAGAACAATGAATAGTGGTTACTTAGATTTATTCATTGCTTCTATTTTGTGTAATCGGTAAGATAAATAAGTGCATTAGAAATACATATACTTACCTATACAAGCGGATAATGATAGAAAAGCAATTGTCACACTGTAGCTATTCAGATAGGGAAAAAGTGCTTACAATGGAAGTGCATCTAACCTTTGCCGACAGCTTGGGTTAGAGATTTTGGGAAGCGGGAGAACATAGGCTTTGCGCCAAGAAGAAGGAAAAACCCCAGATATGAGGGAAAAATTGATTATGTGGGTGAGTACAGGCAGTATATTTTCTAGGATAAGCATTACCATAACTCGTCCAATGTCATCGTGGTATTATTGGTTTCAATTGACCCACTGATCATAATGTTCTCTTTTATTGATCTACTCAACCAGCACAATTTGTATCTCGCCAAATTAAAATAATAACGACTGCCAACAATTAACGCGAGACCCTCGAGTTAAATTCGTAAGTGCTACGTAAATTCGTCAGACCTAAAAGTAAATATTTTTTGTTTTCGGACGGTACTAATTACCTACGGTAAATAATTATTCTACAATTATAGAAAGGCAAGGATGAGCATACCTGGGGCCCAATTTTTGAATTTCGAGCGCTGGATTTCGTCACTCGAAAATATGTGTAAAACGGTGAATTGCCATTTTTGAAATACGAGCAATAGAAACTGGGAATGTAGTAGTATCGACCACTCGTTTTCGATTCTTCGTTTAGAATTTAAATGCCTAGTAGTGTAGATATTCTTGAACGAAATACGTGAAATCGAGCGGTCGAAATTCCAAAATCGGCCCCTGAGCGTTTCTTTTATTTTTTGTTTTTTTTTTATATTGCCGCTTTTGTGTTATTTCTACTCAGAATCACGAGCTCTTTCGATCCTATCGGGATATAAAAATGTCCCAGAGTTTTTTTTCTATTGTGTTACCATTTCCCCATGTATGTTTGTAAAGTATATGGGGAAATGGTAACACAATAGAAAAAAAAAGATAAAAGGATAGTCTGAAAAATGTATGGAAATTTTAGACCACTTTTTTCCTCCCATTAGGATGAAAAGGGCTGGCGATCCTGACTAGAAATAACACAAAAGTGACAAATTAGGTCACAATATATAAAAATGGTAAAAATAAAAGAAACGATCACCTAGGTGGGCGTACATATACCGGGTGTGGCCTGTAACATGAGCAAATAATTAAAACATAGATTATACTCCTCAAACGGTGACACTTTTGTTCACCAACTTTTAAAAATTATGAAGTATTTAGAGTTCATATTTGTCACACAAAATAAATATTATCTTCAAAAGACGCCATCGCCATGCCATATCATTTGTGATTGACGTTGCTTGTCATGCCTTAAACATAACAAAATTCGCAATACATTGCGTTGCGTCTTAGAATAGACTTTAAAGTGTATTGAAAATCAAACCACAAGTTATTTTTAAAAGTTGCTGAACAAATGTTGGTCAGTATGAGGAGTACAGCAGTTAAATTTCCCGCTCGTATTACAGGCCACACCCGGTATAAGCGTAAATTATTGTCGCCCTATTTAAAATAAAATTACTAACAAGGAAAATATACTTCAGGAAAATATACCCAGTAGTGGTCCTTGGAAAAGGTTCACTGGGATGGAATGTGGACTACATGAGGAGCAACTGGCAACGGGTGGCGACGCTCGGCGGCGTTCCGTGGCTCGTGGAGGTGGTGGCGGTGGCTACATGTTCGCGCTTTCTTCTAAACTTCCCGTGGATTTGGGGTAAGAGTCTTTTTTATACCACGTTGGTAGCAAACAACGTGGTATACTTAACGGTGGTTAAGTATTAGATACAGTCAATATTCAGACACAATTGTAATATTGTTAATGAATAAATCAATAATATATATAATATAATATAACAAGCATACGACCCGCTCGATGGTAAGCAGTCACCGTAGCGTATGGACGCCTGCAACTCCAGAGGTGTTACATGCGCGTTGCCGACAGTTTAGTCTGCCTTTCTCAAGGTAGGTAATCTGCACCAATTAAATAACTATAGTTTTTAATGACATAGATGAGCCTACAATTATTTAAACATTCTGAGTCCTTTGTATTACCACCGACTAAGCAGTATCGCACGACGATTTAAAACAATAATATTTAGAATTCTTTATCGACTTGATTCCGTCAAGATAATACTTATTTATTTAATCTTTATTGCACAAAAGTAAAAACATCGTACCAAGGGTAAATGCAATGCTACAAAGCATGCTCTACCAGCCAACCTTCGGGCAAAGCAGATAAGTTGTAGGCGCGGCAATGTTAGATGTAAATGTAACATCTTGTAATAAATATTGGTATTAACTAACACAATTAAACTATAAAATATTATAGGTATACTTATCATAAATTGATGCACAGACATAAGTATTCATAAAAATACATAAATAATATCAATACAAACAGATACCTACATACAGAATCAGACAACCACGTAGGTATGAACATTTTTATAATATTTATAATCAAGATTTCTCCTGTGTAAAATTTCCAATATAAACATCCGATTTGCGATCGTTAGTGAATGTCACACTCCATATACCCAGAGTAATAAAATAAAATTTGTCACGGCCGCAGAACACAATGGGGAGCGTAGTGTGCGGTACAAAGCCAATTCAATAAAATCTGCTGCGGGACTCGTATTGCAAGGGGTTTGAATGCATTTTCACCGCATGGCGTGCATTATTGAAAGCGGCAGAAGCGCTGGCATTCAGGCTCGCTTTGCGATCGCTCTTTGTACTCAGGACTGACTTCTACTACCAAATTCACAAGAAACTTAGTCTCAACTGTGAGTTCCTCCCTGTTTAACTTGATATCTCGCTGTGATAACAATTTGTAATCAGAGATAGGTAAGTTTATTGTGGCTTGATGCGATGCGCTCTATAAGCGTTGCGAATAACATCCCTGAAGCGCACACGTTTAACTTATAGGTACCTGTCGTGGCTGCCTCAATTACAGGCCCGATTTACAAACAAAACCTCAAAGTGGAAACAGCTTTCAATGCTCGTTTCGTTTATTATTTTCACATTTAAGTGTTCCTTCAATTTGTTTTGTGGATTTTAAACTGTCGCTAGCAAATAGCCCGTTGAATTCTGCACAGACAATTAAATTGTAGTAGCGTAATGAATGAATTTTCAGGTTCCAGTTTGTTTTTCTGTGTTTGTTAAATTGTTACTGTTAAATTGATTAGTTCGGTTTTTGAAATACCTACATAGCATGAAAATATCGTAACTTTATTGTTTTCATATGTTTATAAACAATGACATGTAGCTTGTTATTTTTTTAAATCTTTTATTTAGAAAATCTCTATTTGTATATTTTACACGTGATATTTATTTAGTATACAAAATTGAAGTGTAGGTACTTAGACATGGCTAACTATATAATGGTTGTCACAACTCTTTTGAAGTCAGAAGCATCCTAAATATGTACTCGTACTTAATTGTTAAGAGTACATATAATATTTTCAGTATTCAGCAATACACTCAAATAAAGGGAGAACAAGTAACTTTGTTCAAAAATGAGTAGCAGTAAACTATTTAGTGTACAGAAACACAAGCGAAATGCAATGAAAAATTAGGTAAATGCAACTGAAAAGGCAAATTCAATATATGCAAAGGGCCCTATTTTCACTTTCCTTTACTTTAGTAATATTAAATTAAGAGCTATTTTCCAGGTTTCCTACTTGGTTCAGTATACTGTTCGTTGTCGTGGGCGGTGGTGATGCCCGGCGTCGCGAGACTAAGCGCCGCCAGCGGCTCCGCTCGCAACTGGGCGCAGCTGGTGAGCACCGCGGGCGGCACCGACACCGCGCTCAGTGTCGGCGTCTACGGACTCATCTTCAGCTTCATATTCACGGAAGAAAACCAACTGTATAAATATATCAAGGTATTCGTATAAATATATAATATATATATATAAATATAGGTATCGAGTTCTCGAGTAGAGACCGCGCATCGGCAAACATAGCGTAGGACGCCCTCAGACTAGATGGAGCGATGACCTTCGCAAGGCAGCTGACAAGAGTTGCCGCAAATCGTGCTCAATGGCGTGCAATAGGAGAGGCCTATGTCCAGCAGTGGACGAGAGTAGGATGATGATGATGATAATGATGATCAAGGTATTTTGATGACAAATAATGACATGGATTCTTGTAACTGCACAGCTCATCTTTCTTTGTCTTGTGCAATTTCTTTTATAAAGCGCAACTTGACGTACAAAGTCGCGTGCGACAAGGCAAGACGTGCCTTCTATATTCCCCTGGGATATCCCGCATCGGCAAACAGCTCATTTCTCATTCGTTTACAATGATGTGACTACGACTGCTCCTCATGCAACACGCGTATTTTCCATATGCTTCTGCCTATGTTTTTTTTTCTTCCTTGCGTTATCCCAGCATTTTGAGACGGCTCATGGGAACCTGGGGCCGGTCCGCTTGGCAACTAATCCCAAGAATTGACGTAGGCACTAGTTTTCACGAAAGCGACTACCATCTGACCTTCCAACCCAGAGGGTAAAATGGCCTTATTGGGATTAGTCCGGTTTCCTCACGATGTTTTCATCACTCACTACTGGTAAAAATCCTGAGAGACAACATCAAACTTGCACGCCAGTGGGCTTTTAAATATAAATATACACCCAGTATAGGTTCTACTGTAGACAAGTGGAATCGATAGACTATTTATTTTAAGCTGTTCTATAACTGCAGGCGGTAAGCCGCAGCGTTAAACGAACCGTGTCGGTTGGTCTACGAATAATAATTCTCACTCGTCTCGTCTCCACTCTGCAGTTGAATGGAATTCCAGGAAAATTATTTAAGTATTAAACTGAAAGTATTATTTTATACAGTTTCTGGTTTTTACCTGTTACAATCTCAAAATCTGCACTGAGTTTATGGACATTCAAGACTCTCAAGAGCAATGGAAACTGGTCACATTTCATAGAAATTTGCTTACAAAATTACTTTAATAATTATTAAGGGTACCAAACTTTCTGTCATTTTAATTACGTTTGCTTGAATATTGGGGTATTTCATAAGTTTTTAACTACCATATCTGCTGAGCTACATTGATCAGTCCGTCGGTTGTGGTTGGTTCATAGACAAAAATATCTTAGATTAAAAACGTTTTTCCTTTGTTAGTACCTATTTATTTACTTTTCAGACTTTATATCTAAAAATTATCTTTTAGGACTATTCTAAAGTACCTAAGGATTAAGTTGTAACTTTAATAATTTTTACTTCTACTTTTATAATTTTTGCCTCGGGGGGTTTTTTTTTACTTAAATTTAAATCGCTATAACATGAGGAACATGTGATATCACGATATGACGGAGCGGAATCACTTTGCACCAATAAGCCTTGAAAAATTCTATTAGGCTAAAGAAACTTGTGAAAAAGTTGATATATCAAGAATCGATTAGTTTTTGTATTTTTGAAATGTTGCGGAGACGTTATTGAATGGAAAGACAACCAGAAGCGGAAAAACACGAGTTAAAATGAGGAAAAAAAGAAACTAGGAACATACAGCGTGTTAAGTGTTAGACGATGGATTATATAGAAATTATACAAACTTCAAACAATAACACAGATTAAAAAGTTTTCCTTGTATAAGTTGTTAATACATTCCAGAAGATTTCAAGATAAAAATATTATTGCTAAGTATCCCCATTATTTATTTCTTCAGCAAGCCCCTTGTGATTGCATCAAACGTCGCCGTTAATTGATTCGCATAAGGGACATAGACTATAGAAATATATGGAAGAAATATTTGTGAAAATTACCTAAATCGATTTTAAAGAAGTCACAGCTCACAGTCTAAGTATTTTGATAGCATTCACCATGTTGTCACTACACTATAACAGTGCCGAAAGAGTATTTATACGATAGACATGCCAATTGCCAACAATGGCAAAAGGGTACTTTTGGCGAATGGTTCTAAATGAAGGCGGATGGCTACAGACTGGGTCCATATCAAGGAATATTTGAAAAGACACCTGTGTTATACTATCAACTAATCGGCAAATAACTCCGGCTTGAGCTACTTAATACACATGGTATTTGTCCTGCGGGCGCAGCATGGTTCCATTCTTCCATTTTATCGTCTGTCACTTTCTCACTTACATACTTGTTAGTACGTGACAGGTATGGTGATATGCGATAAAAATGCAACCGTGCTACCGCCGCTGGTCATCACTAAGGGCCCCCCCACATCTGGCGTCTTTCGAGCGTCGGCGTCGTCGGCGTCGGTCCAGCGCTATGGAAAATGACGTCGCTGCGCAGTTGCGTCGACGCTGCGTCGACGTTGCGTCGATGTCGGCCATAGAATTGTAGACGCCGACGCTCGAAAGACGCCAGATGTGGGGGGGCCCTAAGTCTGGGAGATGTCATTGTGAAATCCAAAGGCTGAAATGAAAGTCTAGTATATTCGTTTGACACTCGTAAACTATAATTTTTTCAGCTATATTCAATATATATTTCGCTCCAGTAGACCTTTATTTTCTATTTATTTGTAATTTTATGTGCCCACATTTTGGCGTATTCATGGTTTAAAATGTGATTTGGAAAAATGTTACAAAATGAATCAGTATTGTAAAAATAAAATATGCTTAATTAGCCAAGTAAATCAGTGTGTTATTCTGTTGTCATCAGGCTGGGTCGACCCTGTTTGTGGGCGTGATACTGGGAGTAGCATGGGGTATCCTGGCAGGGCTAGCACCACACCCGCGCGACTATTACGTCGCGGAGCTCCGGGTCCTCTTTGTGCTGGTCGGAGGACTCTTCGCCAACTTTATCCTCGTGCGCTTAGGATGGGCTGGAACCGGTATTACTTCTTGAATCATCTCAACTTTTTAATCCGAAATTTAATGTCTTTGCAACCATTGTAAAATTTCGACAATGAGGACGTAAGAAATATAGATTTTAAAATCAGTAAATCTCGCTTGTATGTGCATACTTATACTTGTACATTGATGCAAGTAATCATTGAAAACTGGTTTTCAATACAACGAAATTCGGATCAATTTTACAATTTATTATAAAGTCAAAAACTGAATTAGCAATAGAAAGCAAATTATCGCCTTATGCCTAAATGCAGTTAGAGAATTACGTGAAGCGTAACAATAAATATTTTATCTATTTATATCAAAAGAGAGAATATTTACCATAAGAGTAGCAATGCTAACTTTATTTAAGCTTAAATAATCCAGTATAACTAGGTTCACTGAATTGTAATCAAGTTAGAAATAATGTTTGTTTTGAATGTTTAGCTGGAGTTGCTGTGTTGGCCTGCAACGCAACGGCCGCGATGTTCTGGGCGCGAGACGGGTGGAAAATCAACAACAACCCCGCGTCTACAGCCTACCGGGTGTTCTGGGCTGCCTGTGAGCCAACTGTGTTTGCTTACACGGGCACTTTCTTTGTGGTAAGTTTCTCTTTAATAGTAAATAGGTAGTTTATGTGACTACTACATCAATAAACTGTACATGCTTTGTCTACACACATTATAAGCTCTTTATGCTGTGTTCAGGAACCGCATGCTACGACCAGCATTGCGGCACCGTTGCTTTGTCACGGATATCATAAGCGTCTCTAAAATATCGCTCGCTTATACACTGATTGATCGAACTGTAAACGATCGCACGTTTTACATGAAAGTGGTGCGAGAGTTAATTTCTAAACAACAAAACAAACTATTTTTGCGACAATTCAAACTAATCGTCAAAATGCGGTAAATGCAATTTTTTTATTCAGACCGCCCCAACAGACTCATCGTTCGATATCAAGTAGGTAACATGCGAGATTTGTCAAAATTGTTTTATTCAAATAAAACGTCTTTTAGACTGATGGAATGGATGTGAAATAAAAATTTAATTGAAATTTGAATGTCTTAAAACCGAATTTTAACGAAACAATTTATCGTTATGCTGGCCGCAATCTGCGGTTTTTGAACGCATCATAGAAGGTATGTGATATGTGTGTAGATATAAAATAAATAGACACCCTGGCGGCAACTTATTATCAAATGTATGTACCATAGACAGGTTTCTGTAAATAGAGTTTCATACACGTGTTCGTGGAGTCGTCTCAAGAGACACTACAGAACAATTCAACAGGAAAGAAAGACGAACAAACAATACAGTTAAATGCCACAATAATATGGTCCTCAAGTCAGCAAATATACGTTGTGTACAACATTCATTTTTATAGCTCGATTAACAAATACGATAAATCAATAGCAGCATTCATTCGAACTCACTCATAGTACTCAAGTACCTACACAAATAAAAATGAACGAAATGGGCAAAAAAATTCAAGGAATGTTCCTAAATTGGACAAGGGCGTTTCGGATTGAGTAGGTACTTTTTGTGAGTGTTACCCTACAACGCACATAGCTCGAGTTCTTTTTTTTTTGCGAAATGAATTCAACTTCGTTATTAGTTCCCGAAGCTTTCCATACTTTGCAGCATCCGTGGTCTCCGGTAAACTTTGGTGTTTGTCTGATATGAATATAAAATGGTTTAACCGGTATTTTTAAATTCATGCGGCATCTGCAGCTTCCAGGCTCCAAGTAGTGTGTCTGACATGCTTAGGTGCATAATAGAGAACTTTTCAAGGAATTTCTAAAATACCTGATAGGTATGCTATGTGTTAGAGCCACTCAAAATTATTTGCTTGGAATCGTCTTTACTGTTGTGTAGGTCATCAAACTGACCTGTGGCTTTCATTAATTTATTTATCCTTGATTATAACATAGAATGACGTTTTATAGTAAGTATATATAGAATACTAAATATTTTATAAGTCATGACCATGACGACTACGAACGGAGACTATTTTTGTTAGTACTTACGACTATAAGTACTAACAAAAATAATCTCCGTTGGTCCTTAAAAATTAATGAAAATTGAAACCAAAGCAGGCCGCGTAGCCAAGATGCCAATCGCTAACGCTCCGTAGCGATCGAAACGCAATTGTCACTGTCACACTCATGTGGAAGAGTGATAGAGATACATAATGCTTTTTGTTGTCGAAGCGATAGCGATTGTAACCTTGGCTAGGCGGCCTGGTTCCTTATGCACATAAAGTATAAGAACCCTTTTTTCTATAATCGGTTAAAAAACTGTTATGAAGTTTATTGAAGACTCCGTTTGACTCATCAGCATTTTTTGGACTCTTAAAAAGTTGTTTAATTTACAAAACAAAGGCCGCTTTAGTAAAGTCAGTACTCATTAACAAATATAGTAATATAACAATTAACAGACACGTATGTATGTATAATTAACAGAGCTCGGCAGGGGTGAGCCATTTTGACGTCACTTGTGTCAAGTGTAGATATTAATATAGATACATCTTAGAAAGAAATATTAAAATAAAACTTTATTAATTATAATTAAACTAAAATGACGATGCCTTATGTACAAATAAACTTTAATAGTAGCATATGGATGGATATACATATTATTTGAAGAGGTTTACTAAAAAAGGTTGCTATAAAATTTATTTGTTTTAATGGCGACGTAAAGATCGTAGCGGAAAGGCAGCCTAAATAAAATAATTTCTTTAGTTATTAAATTACACCACATACTTATACCATCGAATGACAAGGCATGTCCATGTTGTGCAAACTCTGAAAACAGCTCACCCCCGCCGAGCTCTGATAATTAAAGTCATCTTCGAATAAGTATAGGAAACACTAATGTCAAATCTGTATTAAAGATAGCTCGGTCATATCATACAACAAAAGGTCATATCTAGAAAACGTTATTGAACGTTTTTAGCGGCCACAGCTAATTGAGCGCCGCCGCCGCCGCGCGTAGGTAATAAGCACCAATCACGGCAATCACGCAGTAATCCACCCGTTCACAACATTGACACACAAAGCAATGAATTAACAATCGAAGAATATTGAATGTACGAAAAACCGCACCGGTTATTGTTTTGCGTTTTGTTACCCACGCGTGTGTTTTGTTTTGTTGTGTTTTTATAATGTGGGAACAAATCAATCAAGGCTGTTTGTTACATTGACGACTTTTCCTTTAATATTTGAGAAAACGAAAATAACTGTAACGTCAGTTTTTGGCATTATCAAAACTGGTCATATTATTATAAATATCTGCCTATCTGGGTGACCAAGCTTAGCTCGGAAAACATAGTATAAAAACTCAAAAATGCCCGTTTTCCCAGAGATAAGACCTAGCTAGATCGATTTTTCGCCTCCGGAAACTCCTAGCAAATTTCATCGAAATCGTTACAGCCGTTTCTGATATCTCCGAAATATATTTATAAATAATTATACAAGAATTGCTCGTTTAAAGGTATAAGATAGGCTACTTTCTTTTAGACAGCTTCAATACTTGATAATAATCAAACGTTGTGAGATTACTTAGGCTTAAACGCGGCACACGAAGAAAATAAGGGCACGCTTATTTTTTGCTCTTTCAATTACGCGTAAATATTTTTTGAATTTTCGGGGAAGGAAAACGTCGTGAGGAAACCGGACTAATCCCAACAAGGCCTAGTTTCTCTGGGTTGGAAGGTCGGATGGCAATCGCTTTCGTAAAAACTAGGTATGTAGTGCCTACGTCAATTCTTGGGATCAGGCTGTAAAGCGGACCCCAGGCTCCCATGAGCCGTGGCTTAAATGCCGGGATGACGCAAGGAAGATGATGATTTTTGGATTAATAAAAACTTAAATTAAAAGGCGCTTTGTACCAAAAAAATATGTAGTACATACGTACTTACAATAATTATATGTACGAGTAGGATTATGCCGTGAAAAGTCAAAACACAGGCAGACAAACAGATGATAGATTTCATATTTCTATAATAATTATAGCTCAGCTAATCCCCAAAGGTGATGTATTATTGGAAATCCACACCAATAACACATATTAGTTCTTAAGTAAAAAATCAGAGAAAAATATTTAAATTACATTGACTAAGTTTCATGTTTTTTTTATTTTTCAGATAGACAATGATCTGTGGGATGTTATGTTAATTGGGTTAGCAATTCTACTGATCTGTTTGACTGTGAGACTAACGACGGCAGCGCTCGTCTGCTGGGACATGACCCTCAAGGAAAGAATCTTCGTTTGCTGCACCTGGGTACCCAAATCCATAGTCGAGGTAGGTCCCCAAATCCAATCTACCCGCTAACCCCGAAATGATACTATGGGACGGGGATTCGACTGTTATAGTTCGTTTTTTTAGCATTAGAAATAAGGTAAACAATCTTGATGCATGTGTCTTTTAATTGAAAAACACATTTTAAAAATAAGTTACGGCAAATATGTAACAATTATGAGTCTAATACGATCATATATATTCTTCTGCTTTCATAAGTAATAGTTTTTGATTTTTAAAAAGCGTTTTTCAATTAAAAGATATGTCATGATTAGGGATGTACCGACTAGTCGCCGACTAGTCGGGAAAGTCGACGATCCGGCCACATTTGTAGTCGGCGATTAGTCGGCGACTAGTCGGCAAAAATGGCCGATTAGTCGGCACTTTATTAGTGAATGAAAAACAGACAAAAAGAAATGAACAGTAAATATGTACCATATGTTATATGTCTATTTTACTAAAATACCTATTCAGGTTGCATACGAAAACTTTAGTTCATATAATTGACCGTTTGATCGTTATCGTATGTTGGTGGGCTGGTGTTTTCCTCTACAGGTCGATCTCAACTGATTCTCGTGTAATTTGATATGCAAGTTCGATAGTTAAATAATTTTATTATAATTCCGTTTTTGGCTTTTTTTATGGTGGAGCCATGGGGAACTATTAATGATATTGCAAAATTTTCAGACTTAGACAGGGCACGTTGCTCGTAAAGACGCTGACCACAGGGGATAGGTTCTTCGAAACGCAACTGTCACTGTCGCACTAATATGGAAGAGTGATAGAGAGACACAAAGCATTTCGTTGTCGAAGCGATAGCGATTGTAACCTTGGCTAGACCGGCAGGATCGCAAAATAAAAGAAAGACAGAAATTGAACCTGTAGACTCTACAGGTTCAATTTCAATTTCAATTAGCTTGGCTAAAAGGTGTTCTCTACACTGTAGCGTAAGCAAAGGAGCAAAACCCCCCTACCTACTACCCGGACTACCTGAACTTATACGAAACTAATGATCTGGCCGACTAGCCGACTAGTCGGCCGACTAATCGGCCATTCGAGCGCCGATTAGTCGGCTAGTCGGCCAAATCAATAGTCGGTACATCACTAGTCATGATCGCTTACCTTCTTGCAAGTTCTTTCTAATTCTAAAAAAAACGAACTAGATGTACAACTAGTATGCTATATAATTACATAGATTCGCATGTAGGTACTTACGAACAAAATCCTACTAAAACGCCTGTTATCAATGTTTACGAGTATGGCAGGTAAATATTTTACGGACTAAAATGGCAACAATAAAATAACATAACATTTTTAAAATATTACCTACGGATTGTTTTGAAACTTTACACAAAATATCCGCACAGTAATTAACTGACGGAATTTTCTCTGTTAAAAAAATCAGCATTTCACTCGGATAATGCTGAAAGTAATAAATATAATCAATCATGAATTCTGATTTTAACAGCCAAATGTAGATACTTGGAGAAGAAAGTGAGCCATCACATTCATAGTTTTTATTCAATACAAAGAACGCCGTACCTAAGTGTTATTTATTAGGTAATAAGTAATTTTTATTAGCATCTTGTGTTGATAATGTCTTAAGTTATATGGTCCTTACTGACTACTGTCGTATGACACAAGTGATGCTATTAGTGTTATCATCTCGTAAATCAAGATTTTTAAGGGAAATAACTAAGAATACAAGTATCAGTATTGCGATACAGCGGGGAAATGCCGCCAGCATCCTTGGTCCAATGCCTCAGGGGCCTATTTTAGATTTAAGCTAGTTATTAATTTCGTTTAGTTATACCACTGTATATATATTGCATGTAAATAAATGATTTAAAAGAATACAAGTAAAGATTTGATGTTGATGATATATACGATTCTTAAGGCCCTTAAGGGTAATGTGTAACAGAATTTCATTAGTTTGTATAATTTTAAATTTTACTTCCGACATCATTGATGTATAATCGTTATTCTTCTTATAGCTTTCTAGTTTATTTTTACTGTGCCACGAATTATTTCAAATCTTGCACCAACTTGGCACCAAATGGTCGCGCTATACTTAAGAGGGGGCGAAATAAGTAAAAGTACGGTTTTGTTATCCTCGAAAATATAGTCCCTAGTTTCAGAGTGATTTTTTAAATACCATACCTGCCTAAATTCAATATAAAAACTGCAGTTTTACGTTAGGCCCCTCTTAACCTAGGATTTGGTGTGCAGCATAGACGGACTCTATTTTTATCTAACTGCTTCCAGGCTGTATTGGCACCAACGGCTCTAACGGCGGTCATCTCCCGGGGGCCCCACCAGGATTACGAAAACGATTTGGCGTGCGCGGTCAACATTCTGCGACTCCTGGTTCAAGCCATCATCATCACCACCCCCATAGGATACCTACTAACTAATCATTTAGGACCAATATTACTTAAAGTACCAAAGAAATCCTGTGACGATAAAAATATAACATAATCGTAAAGACTAGCTATTTACTCTTTATATCTAAGCCAGACCTAAGCTAAATTGTATAAGTTTTATATGACTTTGGAATAGTTCTCGAGATGTACTGTACATTGACTTTACTCTTATAATAATATAGGTAAGTAGTTTTGGCTTGTTTTATATAGATACGTGAATTCAAAGTAATCGAATTGACATTTTTATTTATATAAACAGATAGAATATTTGAATCTCTTGGTTGATTTGTTGGGTTAAATATTGCGTTATGTATTAGGTACACAAAATGTTGTTAAATTTTAATTTAATAGACAGAGTATTAGATATGAAGAAATAAATTATTATAATTATTTACTTTGTAAGACTTAGGAAAATGTCCATGCAAAATTATAGTTGAAACATCCTGGAGCGATATAAATAAGACTTTATCTATCTCTAAATTAATTTCAACATTCACATTTCTCACCTTTCATAAATAAGTTTATGGTTAATAAAGGTTTAATAGTTATAAAACTTAAAAAAAAAAACAACTTCAACTTTTATATACGCTAGTATCTGATTGGTGTTTGAAGTCGGTGCCAAACCAAATCTTAAAAGCGACGACAAGTAGGTACAGGTAGCATAAGTAAACAATTTAGAATATAAATATACCAAAGTCTTGATTCTTAAGTAATGTAACTGCTACTTAATTAGACGTAAGGATTTATTTAGTCATTAAGATAAACATTATTATAAGCTCGTAGGTAAGATATTAGCACTTTTTTCATGTAGGTAAGTACTTAAGTATTATTTTATTAGACTCATCGCAGTCAAGGTCATAGATATAGTCTGTAAAACAACTTTGTCAGTATGAAAAGGCGCGAAATTCTATGTGACAGTAACCATACGTGCCTACTCTTTTTAAATTTGCCGCTCTTTTCTACTGACGGAAGTAGACGTTAGATGTCGACTAAGAAATATCGCGCGTTTTGCTAAGTAAACTGACGTATGGAGTGACCACTCTTTCTTTACTTATTAACCGACTTCCATTTCATAGAAGGAGGAGGTTCTGTATTCGGTTGTGGCTTTTTTTTTTTTTCTATGTACGTTCACCGATTACTCCGACATCCGTAGTCCGATTTGAGTAATTCTTTTTTTGTTTGAAAGGAGCTACCTCCGAGTTGGTCCCATTTTAATTTGGTTCTGTTCTGATGATGGGATCCATGAGGAATTGAGGGAACTCCTCAATTTTTAAAGGCACATGCATGGTGATTTGGGTGTTTTCTTAAGCAACTCGAGCATTTTCTCCCGAAAACCACCACTTTGATGAAGTAGACCTGATGATGATGATTGTTTTGATGATAATGATGATGATTTTTTAAATGTAGTATGTTCAGCGATTACTCCGGCACCTGTGATCCGATTTGAGTAATTCTTTTTTTGTTTGGAAGGAGTTACCTCCACGGTGTTTCCGTATTATTTTTGGTTCTGGTCTGATGATGGAATCCATGAGGAATTGAGGGAACTCCTCAATTTTTAAAGGCACATGCATGGTGATTTGGGTGTTTTCTTAAGCAACTCGAGCATTTTCTCCCGAAAACCACCACTTTGATGAAGTAGACCTGATGATGATGATTGTTTTGATGATAATGATGATGATTTTTAAATGTAGTATGTTCAGCAATTACTCCGGCACCTGTGATCCGATTTGAGTAATTCTTTTTTTGTTTGGAAGGAGTTACCTCCAAGGTGTTTCCGTATTATTTTTGGTTCTGGTCTGATGATGGAATCCATGAGGAATTGAGGGAACTCCTCAGTTTTTAAAGGCACGTGTAAAGTGATTTCGGTGTTTTCTAAAGTAACTCGAGCATTTGCTTCCGAAAACCGCCAATTTGATGTAGTGCAAGTGTAGCCAAGTGTAGCCTTACCACGAATTTGACATTGACATATTCGCTAAGTTAGCGACGCTAACGTCTTCGTAACTTACTATTTATGCATCTCGCTCGCACTAATATGCCAGTACGAGCGAGATGCAAAGAAAGTAAGTTACACACACGCTAGCGAATAAATCAATGTCAAACTCTTGGTAAGCTGGTAAGGCTACTGATCGGGGGTTAGGGTTAGGAGTTAAGGCGAAGCGAAGTTAAGGGAATGGCGGTTGAAGGGCTGCTGGTTCAGGGTCGAGGGGTTCATGGATCAGGGGTTGATGCGCTGTGAGGTAGAGTGATCGGGGAGTTGAGGGATTGGGTCAGCGGCGGGGCGGAGGATGGATTTAGTGTAGTGACAGGAATTATAATTTACCAGACGGACTCGAAAAAATTCCTGATTAAGTACATATTTATTAAAGTAGATACACGAATTTAGTTTTAATCATGATGTTGTTTTTCATTCATGCGTCGCGCACTTAACAATGCGTTAAAAACTAAAAATGGAAAAATAAAAACTTTTTACAAAAAAAAGAAAACCGACTTCAAAAAGGATGAAATAACATATTATCCTTTTTAAGTCTATGCGTTACCAACTGATATGTTTGAAGTCGGTGCCAAGCCAAGTAGTAACAATACCCGTCAAAAATAATCAGCTTTAAACCCCATTAGAACTGTACTAATGAGTATTATAAATGTGTAAGTAATTCTGTCTGCCTCTTTGTCGCCTTTTCATGGCTAAACCATTGAACCGCTTTAGGTGAAATTTGGCAAGAACGTAAATTCCTTGATTTGTTTTATATTTTGAAATGTAGTCCTCTGAATAAGGGACGGGAAATAACTCAGTCTCAATCCCACGCTTGCGTGCCGACAAACATGGTACGGACTGTACCAAGAAGGTTTGATCGTGTGTTCTTAGGTACAGTCGACGTCAAAGATATGTTTACACTTTTGCACCGTACTCCTTTGTAATATGTAATATAAGACGAAAAGTGTAAACATATTTTTAACGACGACTGTACCTACAGAAAGTACGTTCATTGTCGTCGCGTAAGGCAATCCAACGTAAATCATTATAGAATCGCACCAAAATCATGGTATGCTTCAAACGTTGGCTTGGCACCGACTTCAAACATATCAGTTGGTAACGCATAGACTTAAAAAGGATAATATGTTATTTCATCCTTTTTGAAGTCGGTTTTCTTTTTTTTGTAAAAAGTTTTTATATTACTCTATGGTACGTACAGGCAAGAAAGTGGTCTACCACTTTTCGACTCTATCAATCAGATAATAGAGTCGAAAAGTGGTAAACCACTTTCTTGGCTGACTGTACGTGTGATTTTCTAATATGTAGGTACGACTCTTCATCTCGCTACTATAATTAGGTACTCGTATATTCGTAATATAATACGAGATACTAACTAATTACCTATATTGGTATGTTGTCTTTATTTATTTTAAACTTATAGCAATAAATCAGTCACTTCGCACTTATCTGGTTTTATTTATGGCAACTAATGAAACCGTTGACTTAGTACTTCCATTTCTATTGTGCTGATAAGCTGTGTGTTTTGGTATGTTAATTTTAGACTGTAGGTAGCACAACATGAACTTTATGTATTGTAGGAAACCATACAAATTTAATTTGCAGGCTACATTGTAAATTGTAGCTTATCGTACTTATATAAAGGCAAAACTCTCCATGCACGTGGGCAGACCTACTTAATCGTATGAAAAGTTCATAACAATTAAGCAGCATTATATGGCAAGGCTGGGGAATAGCAAGATTCAAGAAACAAGAAATTATTTTGATTTAAACACAGTAGGTACATATTATAATATACTGTGTTCATCGTTATTTGCGTTATTTGACATCTGTCACTCACAACAGCAATACAACGTAAAATGTCTTGCACATCGAAATCACAAAGGAAAACAAATGCACTGCGAACGTTTACGTTCAACGTCTTTTTTTTTTAATTTTAGGGTTGGCCGGACACCACCGTTATGAATCGGTAGTAGTCTAAGTAAATCGATATGAATTTTTCATTTTTCTTTTAATAAAAGTAAGGAAAAGGTGGATAATTAACTGTAAATATGGATATATTTATCGTCACCTAACAGACAACAAATTTGACACAGAAATAACATAAATAAACTTTAAAATAGATCCCCAGTTAGTTTAGATTTTGACGATGGGTGCGACCTACTCGGTCGGTGTATTAAATGCATTTACCTTGCGGGAAAACCATATAATTCTAGCTTTATTTAAATCTCAAATAAAAATTCATTATACGTCACAATTCGATACCTCAGTCTACGTGCCATCCATAGGCCACCAAACGAAGGAAAAACAGGGGAAATAATTCGTGTATGAGCGAATTTTGGCATAGTTGTAGGTCAAGGTGCCTTACACAACATACTGAAAGTACTGGTGGATGGGGGGTGTGCTAACGGGTGGAGGGGGGTTTAAAGGTCCCTTTTTTTAGGTTTTCGTAAATAACTCGTAAACGGTGGCTCATAGCAAAAAATGTTCTTATACATAAGTAATCTATATAAAATTTCCTACAAGAAAGATTCCGTACACTTTTTTGCTAGGATCAATATTCAAGAAGATATCAACACGGGAACCTTAATTAAAATCAATTTTGTGGTCTGTTTTTTTATATTTTCGTATATAACTCGTAAAGAGTGGCCAATAGCAAAAAATGTTCTGAAACGTAAATAATCTACACAAAATTTCCTACAAAAAAAATATAGTACACATTTCGCAAAGATCAATATTTAAAAAGTTACTAAAGAAGGAATGTTATTTATAATCAGTTCTAAGGTTCATTTATTTTTAGTTGTTCGTAAATAACTCGTAAACGGTAGCTCATAGCAGAAAATGTTCTACAACACAAATAATCTACATACAATTTGCTACAAAAAAATTATTGAATACTTTTCACTAGGCTCAATATTCAAAAAGTTACTAAGCGAGAAAGTTAATTATAATCAATTTTAAAGTATCTTTTTAGTTTTTCATAAACAACTGGTAAACGGTAGCCCATATCAAAAAATGTTCTTTTACATAAATAATCTACATAAAATTTCCTATAAAAATATACAAAATATTTTTCTCTGGGACTAATATTTTAAAAAATATAAAAGGGGGAATGTTAATTACAATCACTTCGCAGGTCTCTTTTTTTGCTTTTTCATATATAACTAGTAAACGGTTGCCCATTGCAAAAAAAACGTTATACTTAAATAATCGTGATAAAATTCTCTACAAAAAATATTATTTATACTTTTTCGCTAGGATCAATATTTCATGAGATATTAAAGGGGGAAATTTAATTTTAATCAATTTGCCGCTTTTTTTTTAGTTTTTCGTAAATAACTTGTAAACGGCGGCGCATAGCAAAAATTGTTCTTATACATAAATAATTAACATAAAATTGCCTACAAGAAAGAGCTAGTACACTTTTTCGCTAGGATCAATATTTAAAAAGATACTAAAGAGAGAAATTTAATTATAATCACTCTACACATAATAGTAACTTTATTTTTAAGATTGGGACGTATAGTTGTATAAATAAAATTTCTAATTATCTTCTAAAACTACAAAATCATCATCATCATCATTGCTGACGGTGATTTCGATGGGGGCTCCGTTAGTGCATGAGCCAGAGCATACACCGCAGACACTGGAGCACGAAATTCCTGCTTTCCGGCAGCTGCATCGCGCCCCACACCCGGTCGTGCATCGGCAAAATATGGTGTTGAGAATGGAGTCAGGTGCCACTGGGTCGTTGACTGTCACCCTTTTGACGTTTCCTGCAGTAGTGAAGTCGACAGTAGCATTATTGCAACGCGACATTAATGCCGACTGCATTACTGCCACAATTGTCAAAATCAATGTTGCTTAGTAGATATTTGCTATTTGCGACAGTAATTTTTTTATTTTTTTTATTTATTTAGAAACAAACAGTCTCGTATTGCTACATTGGATACAATTGCATTTTAGTAATATTGTAGACTTACAGTTTCCTTAATTAAATTATGTAAACCTAAACATTAAAATGTGAAAGTACATAAGAATTATGAATTATCTATATGAATCAAACATACTTAAACGGTGTATTAATTAACAGTGCCAGAAAATTTGAAAGTTATGTAGATGTAATAACAATTATAATGCCTGCTGAATACATTGTAAAGATAACCGTTTGAAATTAGATAGTGTTTCATGAAAAATATCTACATTTTGAAACTTTTCATCATAAAGCCTGCACGCTCTCCTAATGAAACCATGTTTTGCATATGAAGTACGACTACGGGGGATATGAAAGAGAGGTTTTTTTCTACAAGCTCGCTCACAACGCCGGGGTACTCTAAAAGAAAGAGAGTTTATTAACGAAGGGGCATCGATGATGTTATTAAGAATTTTGTACAGGATCAAGACATCAATACGTTCGCGACGAGAGCTTAATAAAGTAGTATTTTGTCTTTTCATGGAGGTGGTATAGTCTATGTATTTATGTCCAGTACGATACTCAATAATGCAGTCGACAGTAATGTCGCACTGCAATACTACTGCATTACTGCCCGAAAAATTACCTTTTCGACTTTTCATGAACTAGTGCTAGTTCTAGTCGACTGTAACACTATTACAGCGCAAATGTCAAAATCAATGTTGCTGCGCGATTTTCGTCATTTGCGACAGTAATGCGGTTGGCAGTAATGTCCCGGTGGAATACTGTAGCAGTAATGCTGGCGTAGTCTGAATCCAAACGGTACCTTAAGGCTGATATGAAAGATGTAGTAGTAGAAATTTTCGCTGTCTTCGGGTAAGTCTCGGTAGCTCAGTTGACTTGGCAGAACAATGGGTTGGTTCCAGAGTGTATATAATCTTTTTTGTATGAAATTTTATGTAGATTATTTATGTTCATGAATACTTTTTTGTTATGGGCCACCGTTTACGAGTGGGAGCATAAAATTGATTATAACTAACTTACCAGCTTAATATCTTTTTTACTATTGATCCTAGCGAAAAAGTGTACGGAATCTTTCTTGTAGGCAATTTTATGTAGATTACTTATGTATAAGAACATTTTTTGGTATGAGCCACCGTTTACGAGTTATTTACGAAAAACTAAAAAAAGGGACCTTTAAACCCCCCTCCACCCGTTAGCACACCCCCCATCCACCAGTACTTTCAGTATGTTGTGTAAGGCACCTTGACCTACAACTATGCCAAAATTCGCTCATACACGAATTATTTCCCCTGTGTGGCTGTTTTTGGTCTTCATTTGGTGGCCTACCAATCGTAATCGCTTGCTGTGACAATCGATTTGGGTTAGTTACATCCCTATATACGTCAGTCACAATGTGTCAAATAACGCAAATAATATTGCTTACAGTATAGGTATAACTTACGTCGTCATCTCAATTCATTCTGATATAATTATAAATCAGTACTAAGTTGACAGAGGGCGTACCTGCCTTTATCTTGGGATGTAATGTTTACTTTAATGCGACATTTCTATCATCAATTCATCATTCTCTAAGATTATTTACTAACATGCGAGCCAAAGGCAGGCATGCATTTAATGCACATACTTACTCCTTATATTGCCAGTAACCTACATTTTGAAAACAACGCCATCTACATCAGCCTTGTATAACTACATAGCGCCGAGGATGGCAGTAAAAATCAACGCCATCTATTCATTCGAGTAAAAAGTAGAGAGAACGAATGAATAGCTTCCTTACTCGAATGAAATAGGTAAAGCTAGCAATCAAATAACGCGTTGTCATTCATTAATGAAAGAGGGTGTTGTTCCACTACTTTAAAATATTTGTAGACTAACAATAATAACAGCAGCATCGCGATATCATAAATGAACAAAAATCGGCCAAGAGCATGTCGGGCTATGCTCAGTGTAGGGTCCCGTTACACAGACATAGGATGAGTGGTCTGTGGTTCCGTAATTACCATTCGGTCAGAATAGGCTAAACAGGGGCTATTAGTAAGTATCATGTACATTACAAGCATAAGTAGCGCTTTGTACGTTTCTTCACTAAGAAGACTTCTCTTCTTAGTAATTGCAAAAAGTTTTCACTTTTTGCAATAGCTCAAAAACGGCTAGTCCAATCATGTTCATTACCTATAGTTTTCATTTAAAGTATTTACTAAGCTTTTATTTTACGATTTTTCTCATAATTTTGGACCCATGGTTCAAAAGTTAGAGGGGGAGCGAGACACATTTAGTTTTCTTTCGGAGCGATTATAAAATAAAAATCCAAAAATATTTACTTTATCAAAAAATGATTGTATACCCCATACCATTGAGTTGAAGCAAAATTTATTTAAAAAAATATATATTTGCTGTTCTGTTGTCATGCATAATTTATACATCCATGCCATATTGTAGCTTTTTAGCACTAATTCAAAATTATTTATTTTTCAAAATCATTTATTCATTTAACATGCACAGGGTATACAGGTGTGTCGAATCCTCCATTTAAGTTAATAACTTGTATTAGGAGGAATTCGCTCTTCCATACAAGGTTCCGATGATCGGATCACGGACACGGAGCAAAGCCGCGGACAGACCGACGGACATGGCGAAAGTATAAGGGTTCCTAGTTGACTAAGGAACCCTGCTTCTGGCTGGTTTTTTCCTTACATACATATATTTATTTACTATGGACATAATGTATAGGTACTAAATATTACGTTTTTGAACCCCAACTCTATATTAATTGCGATAAATAAAATACGGTTACACCTGTGTAACCAGGACTGACCTAGGTATGTGCGCAATGTTCTAATAAACATTAGTGTTAATGATCTTGACACAGTGAATCATATGTAGGTACTTCTTCTATCACAAGATTCCTTCAATTAATGCGAGTACGAAGCGATGACTGCCGCGTGCCGCTAACGGAGCGCGCGCGCGGCAGTCCGATCGGACCCCGACGCTCGATTGCACACTCGCGTGTATCACACAGAGTCTAAACCGACCTGCAGCCGTAAATAGTGCTCGTGTAAACACTGGATCTACTGAAACGCGGATCCCGCGTGACAGTGGCACGGAGCCGTCCGCCCTCGAGACGCCGTACCGTGCGTGCGAGCACTCGCGACCACCTCGCAGCCGCCTGCAGTGCGCCGAGGTACCTACTCGGCCCAACGTCAGCCGAAGGCCTTAACGTGACCGCGACGAGGTGCTAACATAAAGACCCTACAGAGTCACGTACTCGTACTCCAAGCAGCTGACTTCTGTGTTATTTTTTATCACTTCCCATTCACCTTCGACGCAAATCTTATCTGTAAAAGCCAAGAAGTACTTTTATTCTCATGTCGTTTTTCTATATTTACAGTAAGTAAATCTATCACGAGATATTTGAATGGATCTGTTATATATTTTCAAATAATCTAACAATGAAGACGAGAGATCGTCGATTAAAGTACGACTCTCGGGGTGCAAAACAGGAGGTCAAAGGGACTAAGCAAGAAGTGCAAGGATCGAAACAATATGGAGTGAGTGCAGAAAACCGTGGAAAGAAGCCGGATGTTCGAGTGGACAAACGTTCAGCGAATACCGAAAACTCAGCTGGTCGGACGCGTGCCAAGCGGTCTGGGGTGGAAGCTGTCAAACTGCACCTGCAGGCTACTGGGGGCACGGGCCGATCATCCCGCTCGGCTACCTCGGTAAATTTGTTAATTTTTATAAAATTATTATTTCCATAGAGAGATTAAGCACTTAAAATGTTGTTGCAAAGTTCGAGAGCAAAGTCATTACAACAGATGTTTTCACAGACGTCAACAAATAATTTAAGTATATAGTCACATTTTGCGAGGCGGCGTAATCTATTTGTATAAGTACTGTATGTTGAAGCAGGGGCTGTATTCGTGATACCTATATACCAACAGGTGTCTCATGATGCTATAGAATGATATCCTCTCAGATCACATCACATGATTCACTTATCTTATTTATCGAGATAGTGCCAAATAATAGATGATCATCGTTTCTAAGTGAATAGCCCATTGTAATCGGATAGTATTTTGTAAACCTTTCCTATGACCGAATCTTAACTCGAGAGCGATAAAGCTTTAGGTATAATAACTTTTACGTAACGTTCTGAGAAGTAATATTTTTTATAGTGAGATTTGACAAAAACTTTTAATATTGGAATCTACCCGTACAAGTGAGTAATATAAACATATAGTCTGAACAATAAGCCACCGTCTTATAGGTACATTGCATCTTATAAATTATAGCTCGGTATCTATATTTACTGATACAATTTTGTCAGTAGATTTATCTGTTTGTTCATTTAATTCGAAAGAGTGTTTACATACCATCATCGGCAAAGAAGCGCATGTCCGACTATTGTCAATACGTAACTGACAAAACGTACCAAGACTAATCGAGACAAATGAAAAACCGGGCAAGTGCGAGTCGGACTCGCGCACGTAAGGTTTGTTGTATGGGATGGGAATGGGAGTCCCACTTAAATATTTATTTTATTCTGTTTTTAGTATTTGTTGCTATAGCGGCAACAGATCATCTGTGAAATTTTCAACTGCCTAGCTATAGTTTTCACGGTTCATAAGATACAGCCTGGTGACAGACAGACGGACAGACAGACGGACACTCGGACAGTGGAGTCTTAGTAATACGGTGCCCTTTGGGTATGGAACCCTAAAAATATCTATTATTAGGTACTTTAAGTACGATACCTACAGCCACCAACACGTCTTGTCAGATATTATTTATATTTTTTTTATAATTTTAAAATACATAGGTTCGAAGTTATTTAAGAAAATAGCCAAAAAATTACCATTCCCCCCTCATCTCCAAACCTACTGGGTCAAAAATTTTGAAAAAAATACACAAAATAGTTCATTACCTATAGATGACAGGAAAACCTATTAGAAATATCCAGTCAAGCGTGAGTCGGACTTATGTACGGAACCCTAGAAACGCGAGTCCGACTCGCACTTGGCCGATTTTTTAACTACAGGTCAATTCGAACGTGCACTGACATCAAACCGGTATTTGCATTATATTGGAATCATTATCAGTTATATAGCTGCCATTCTTTCATTGGAACACAAAAAATGTGTACAATTATAGGCTGTAAAGGGGCCCACTGATTAACAATCCGCCGGACGGTATTGGCCTGTCAGTTGCTCGGATCTGTCAAAATTTTGTTCTAACTGACAGGCCGATACCGTCCGGCGGACTGTTAATCAGTGGGCCCCCTAACCACGAAAATGGCTACTCGGTAGTACGGGTATCATCGTTATTATAAATTGTTAATCGTCACATAAATGGTGGTATCGGATCTATATCTGAATCCCTAAAGTCTTTTCTACTATCTTTGCATTCCCTAATATTGTTTGTCATAATGATCAGTTGTCCTAACACTCGTATACCCTAATTTTGGTTTCCCTATTATCGACTGGCCGATTTTTTTTTGTCCTAATATGTATTTCCCTAATGGCACTTTCCATATTGGGTATTTATCCTAATGTTATGTAGCATAATTCTTTTTTTGCCTAATTATTGTTAGGCCTAAATATTATATATCCTAACCATCATGTTACCTAATTTTACTTAGCCTATCGTTTCTTGACCTAATACTCGTATGTCCTAATTTAAATTTCCCTCCTAACCTAACCAATGGCAGCACTTCATTTTTGCGAGGATCGCAGTTCTAACCTAACCTAACCCACTTTTGTGACAGCAGTTCGTTTTTTCGAGGGTCACAGTTCTAACCTAACCTAACCTAACCCACTTTTGTGGCAGCAGTTCGTTTTTTTGAGGGTCACAGTTCTAACCTAACCTAACCCACTTTTGTGGCAGCAGTTCGTTTTTTCGAGGGTCACAGTTCTAACCTAACCTAACCCACTTTTGTGGCAACTGTTCGTTACCATTCATTATGGAAAGTAATTGTTATGATAATTAATCAATAGGAAAAGTAACTGTTATGATAAAAGATCATTAGGGCAATAGCCTATAGGTCAAAACAGTTAGAACATGTTATTTTATGCCAAACATTGTTAGGGATTTCGAAAATATGGTAAAAAACTTTAGGGATCTTGATAGTTATGGTATAAATGCTTAGGTCAAATGATTCTTAGGCTAACCATTCCATTATGGAAAATAATCGTTATGACAATTGATCGTTAGGGCATGTGCCCATTAGGACAAACCAGTTAGAGCAAGTGACTTTAGGACAAACGTTGTTAGGGATTCAGAATGACACCCGGTGGTATCAATGGTAACTCCCTATAGTTAAGTTAATTGCAATTGAAGTTTTTCCACTGATGCTCGAGTTTATTTATTTATTTATTTATTTAAACTTTATTGCACAAAGTATAAACAAAAATGTACAAATGGCGGGTAGTTTAAGGTTAGCTCTACTGCTTACTACACACCGTGACCACGATGAATCCGAAAGTTTTTAATCACGCATTACTGAGGCAGTACTTTATGAATGTTATGTGAACGGTCGAAGTTAACAAATATATGTGGTACTCCAGTAAAAACGTGCAGTTGGACATACTGGGGGCCCTAATTATAATAAAAATGTAATTTCAAACTGGCCTCCAGACTTGAACATTTGACTTTAACCTTTTAACCATTTGACATGCGTTTGCAGTCATTCAATTTCAAACCGTCATTCTTGTAGTAGAGATACGTTTTTGTTTTATTTATAATTAGGGAATGCAAATCGGTTATTTTTTGTATGGAAATAACCGCGGTTTCGGTTGATAACCGATTATTTCCATACAAAAAATAACTGATTTGCATTCCCTATTTATAATGTCATAGTAGATTGTTAACCAAGGGTTGAAAGGCACCCATTCCTGTCGAAGTAGTTTAGCGCTGAACGCAGTGAGAGCGCCAATAGTCCGAGACAGAAATGGTGCCTTTCACCCGAGTTAAACACTCTACTTTTCATATCGAATGCGAGGAAACCAAATAAGACAAGGCAATTTCGCAATATCAGTAATGGAAGTACCTAATAGATCTACAGCTATGATTTATTTTCCTTAGGACTTACTTGCAATCGGAGACTTTACAAGTGTAAAGATTAATTACCCCTAGCGAAAATCATTTAGATTGCAATATTTACGAAAACACACATTTTTTAACAAACTGCAGTAATTTTAAAATGATTTGTTCATTATATAGACGGTCAAGCAAATCTTGTCAGTAGAAAAAGGCGCGAAATTCAAATTTTATATGGGACGATAACCCTTCGCGCCTACATTTTTCAAATTTGCCGCCTTTTTCTACTGACAAGATCTGCTTGACGCAGTATAGTATGTAAATCAGCGGGATTGCCTTTTACTTTTTAATTTTATACTTTTTCGTTCTAAAAGTCGCAATAGACTACCGGACCGCACCGCGATCTTGGTGCGCCGCACCACGTAAATACATAATAAAAGTATTTTAAATATTAAATAACAATTTAATTAATAATATAAGCAATTTTTATCTTGTATTTTATTTTATTTTCATGAATATAGTGCTATTAATAACTTTAAAAATCAATTTAATATCGTACAAACTTTTAACTGTGGCTGTGTAAGATTCTGCCTTTGCTCATTTGCGCAAGTGTAAGGTTTAAAAAAATATTTTTGGTGTATTCCTTTTGGTTCCCGGCTTATGAAATCGAGTAAATAGAATTAAACGAAAGAAATCAAGAATAATTTGTTTTTAACAATTCACTTACATCATTTTTTATAAAAAAAGGATCAACGTGGGATTAGTAAAATTAAACAATTACCAATTATTGTTCCAGGCGAGGAAATAAAGACACTATTTTTCCATTTTGTTTCCACCTAGTGGTTCGTGGGACGGGGACGCAGAGGAGTACACCACTTTTCTGCACTAGAGCATAAACGTATCACTTTCTGCGCACCTTTTAGAACAACAACGACCCACTTTCAGAGCATGAGATATGAAAAGTATTTTGCCGCTACGGACTAAAAGCGTTAATTTGAATTTCACGCATTCTCCAAAACAAGTGTGTCAATACTCTTTTTCTGACAAACTGACATATTATGAACATAGAGTCTCATATTCTTAATTGACATGATTTGTGCACCCACATTTTTACAGTTGACTGTATGACTCTCGGTTCTGGAAAATAGAAATAGAGGGTACTTTTACATACCGGCTTCCTATTACCAAGTATTATTGTGTGCTACTGGCGAGTTTGTGTGGTGGAAAAACTTTGCAAGTACCTAGGCACCGCATCTGGTTAGTGGTTTACAAACCCGATTTATACATGTTCGTATAAATCTCATTCCCGCCCAAAATCGAATACCATCTGAAATTCTTTGTTATGACGATATTCACCTCCTTACATAATGATTTCCGAATAAATTTTAGGGTGACTGCTACAGTTATTGGCCCCTCCATAGTTATTGGCCACTCTTAGTGACCCTATACATGTATTATCTAACTTACTCGTAATCCAAAGTAATAACAGAGCGCGGCGCGTTCATTTTTTCTTCCATGGTAAGGGGTCATCCATTAATTACGTCACACCAATTTCTAGGTTTTTTTACCCCTCCCCCCCCCCCCCTTGTCACACTTGGTCCAGTTGGCAAACCCCTCCCCCCTAGTGTGACGTCACATTTTTTTCTACGAAATCGCCAAATCGAATTAAGTAAGTACCTAAGTATTATTAATATTTTATCAAAATATTTTTGACGATATAAATATTAGTAATTTTATAACCCAAAACTCCTTAGGAAAGAAAATTAAACGATTAAAAACTATTTTCGTTTTAAAAACTTGTTATTTAAATGTACAGCGAACTAAATAATTGAAATAAATTTTCGGTTACTGATGAAGTTAAAGTGACGTCACAAAGTTTGTGTCTCCCCCCTCCCCCATGTCACAATATGTCACATTTTCTTGACCCCTCCCTCCCCCTAAACGTGTGACGTAATTAATGGATGACCCCTAATAACCATCAGTCTGTCAAATCTTCCAAACGGTTTTATTTACATGATTAAGTAATAAACATTCAAACACATTTACAATTACATACTTAAGTCTTGATATGTAAAAACTATCAGCAATGGTTAAGTGCTTACAACCACTTGAAATTTAATATACTCATAGGTACATACCTACCGAAGGTTTAAGTATAATATACTCGTAGTTTCTATTAGATTATCCAATTGTATATCAGAATTTACAAGTATCATACATATTGTCAGCGGATAAGGTAAACATATGACAGCCGGTATAATCCACAACAGGTAAGTACAACTCGCTCGTGTCGTGACGTAAGATGCATGACGACTCAAACTCATTTTCCTTGGCACGTAGTTTTCGTCATTTCCCTACTTGACACCAAACAAGCAGCTGAGTGGCAGCAATCATAATGTATGTACCTACCAGTTCGACAAACATTTTTTACGAGTTACATACTAACAATGTAGCACGAAGTCATATATCCGATTGAATGTGCGTAACTTTTCATTATTTAATTTATTTCAAATGTATGTGTACAATGTATTTAACAATTGCTTTTACTTTTCGTTCAATTAAAACCACATGGGACTTTAACCTTTGGTAAAAGAAAAAAAAAATATTAATTTTTTTTGAAATATTACAAACTTTTGTTGTGAATAACATTGCTGTCAATGAAATCACTTATTCCAATTCGAATTTATAAATGAGGCAACATATAATGCTCCAATGTCAGCAGTGTCAGCACCTAACATTACCCTCAATAATCTGACCAGAAATGGCATAGGGGCAAATATAAATGAAAGAGAGATAGAATGATTTTTCGTCTTATTATATTTTATCTAAGTTTTGATGTAGGTTTGTAAGAACATAACTTATGAATTAGGTATATCAGTATCATTTCGGAAACAGATCGAAAAACTTAAAATTCGAATACGCCTGTTAGTCGTTTAAATCGTACTATGTGTTCCTTGTATAGGTACGATTTAAACGACTATTATATTTTATTGATGATTTCGGTGTTTTAAAAAAAGACTCAATCGTACCGAAGACAGTCCCTTCGAGAAAATACATTTTGACTAAGTTATTTGCCTAAGTGGTTTTAAATACCCATAAGAACTTTAGCGTACCGCACGTCATTATTTTCTCGTAGACGTCGCCTCATTTCCGAGTTACGGAATTTCATATCCCTGAAATGTCTCCTCATTATTTGTTCCTCGGATTCATATCACACTGGTGTATTTGTAAACACTCGTGATGTCAATAATATTATATATTTATACATGTTTATATATCTATATATATACCTACTCATTGTCCACTTTTGAATAACAGTAGGTAAATAAGTTGACTATCAAGTAATCTTTCCAATTTGACCTAGCCCATTAGAGACTCGACCAGTTCCATTTATACATTACAAACAATTTAGGGCCAAGGACTTCTTGAAATAAGTATGTATTCTATGTAAATTGTTCTATTTACCATTACCTGTTTCCTGTTCATGTCTTTTGTCAGTATTATGAATTTCACGTGACTCGATAAATGAAATAAGGCGGAAAAATTGCTAATGGACTAGTTAATTCCATGAAACATCTGCAGTCAGAGCATCGGATTTGTTTTAAACATAGATAAATTCGCGAATACCGTCCCGTGGCGGTGGTTCATTAACGCTACCGGTATAATCAACTAAACAAAGAGATTCCCTTATTCGCTACATGCTTGACGTCATTTCTATGATCGGTAGCCGTTCCATATTTTAGTAGAAGGGTGTTAAAACACGTGTTTTATGAAAAAAATTGGAGGTCGACGAATGAATAGTTACGTGAATTATTGTTAAATGCCCTTAGTCGGTTGGTCACGTAGATTACAGACAAGTCAGATTCCGCAGCCGCCACCCGCCGCAATATCGCCAGTCGGAGTCGCGGCCGTCCGCAGACGCGTAGCGCTCTCATCTTGCCCTTATCACCTATCAAGAGAAACGGTGGCCACTTGATCCGCGTGACTAGACCATCCTCGATACCTACCACTGTCGGTGACCGCGCTATCACAATCAGCGATAGTTGAGATACTGCCTTTATTGTGTTGTGACGGTTTTATTGTTTTTCGCATTAAAAATGTCATTTACGACTTCAACTGCTGTTATATAGTCGAAAACGCAAATAATATCCGCACTGTGGCTTACGCGGCACGCAGGTTTATATTGATGTGATCGATAAATAAAACATTGGAAAACGTCCACTAATCGGTAAGTGAGCTGCTACAACATTACAGCTTGGTTTTTATCTGTTTAAACGAAGTAATTTTTCGGTTGTTTAGGTTATCTTATGCTTTCTTTACATTGCAGTAATCTAAATGTAATCTGAAGGTTTATAGATTTATTTTTAATTTTTTCAGTATCATTACTGAGGAGTCGCATATTTTTTTTTGTATACACACTGTTAAAGTCGACCACTGACTAACAGTCCGCCGGACGATATCGGTCGGTCAGTTGTTCGGAACTGTCAAATTTTTGTTCTAACTGACAGGCCGATACCGTCCGGCGGCCTGTTAGTTAGTGGTCAGCTTTAAGTGTACTGTATAAATAATAGCACATTTTCTTTAATTCAATATTAACGTTTTTTAGCAATCTCTTTATGTAACATTTTATTACTCTGTTTTCAACCGTAGCCTTTTTCATTATATGTAGTTGTAGTTTATTGTGAGCATAATATGCATCTGGTAAACAGACGGACTGGCAGATAGACAGACGGACATAGCAAAACTACGAGGGTTTCTAGTTGATACTACCTAATTGCTAAACTGATACATTGGCGGCACATACTGCTCTAAAGTGGCATAACTTCATGTTTGTCTGGATGGCAAAATTATGATTTTTTTTATTCAAAACTAGATAATTAAATAGCGACTTTTATTAAGTTTTACTCTCAATCCCTATTAGTATTGTAGAACAGGAAAAATCCAATAAAAGTATTACCCTTGATTTTACTCATTAATATTGATTAAATACTTACTTCGATTAAGCCAACGTTCATAATTAGGTACTCGTACTTAATTATTGTATTTATTATGATATGATGAAGAAACTTCTAAGTAAGATTGCTGATTTTGATTTGAGCTACCTGGTCTTTTGCTGATAAACCAAAATGATCTTAAGAGTTTTTTTCGTCATTATTTTTTAATTATCATTTTTTTAATTATATTCAAAGTTTGAAAAATAATTACAATGGTATTGTTAGGTAATTAAAAGATTTGTGATTGTCTTAAAAATTGGATTGATTGATGATTCTTTTTACATGTATGCGTTTGATCAGTTTGAACACAATGGACGCAGCAGGCAAGAAAAATTATTAGCTTTTCATAAATTATATTATTTTACAATAATCTTTAGCTAAATGTTAGTTTTATGTCAAAATAGAACGCAATAATTTTGTTGACTTTTTCTAATTTTACAACTCTACTAAATAGTGTAAGTACTATGTATTTATCTCTACACTACTCTGTTCTGCTTTTCTTGTATCAATTGATCCGGCAACAACCTAAAGTTATTTGAATGAACGCATACACATGTGTCGCGGTGAGTTTTCCATCTTGCATCTTCAAATAAGTTTATGAGCGCAATTTTTTAAGTATATTTATTATTTTGGTAATTCCAATATAGGTAGGTAAGTACTTTATCTTGTGGAATAATTTCGAAAATGGACTCTGCACGGATAACGAATTATCCAATTATTTATTTAAAAATTTACTGTTTTACCCGTACCGTACACATAGGTTTTGACTTTTTTGTGATCTCTAGGTGTTTTTATTTATTTATTTAAACTTTATTTCACAAAAGAAAATTTATCGTACAAAAGGCGGACTTAATACAAAAAAGCATTCTCTACCAGTCAACGTTAAGGCAAATCAAAGAGATTCTGGGCGGTGCTACTAAGGGGTTGTGCACAAAACACGCGAAGTATTTTCGGCTACTTTTTGAAGCGAATCTATATACAGGCATTATAATTATAAACAGCGACTTAATTTCTTTTATTTAATTCAATTTTATTCACAAATAAGCTTACAGTATAATAAACCAAGGCGTTTATAAGTAATGTTTAATATTATACATGTTATATTAAACGTACACTATAAAAAGTACATGTCAACGTTACAAAAACAGAAACAAATTCAATTATCTAATAGTATGTCAATAAAGCAAATATCAATTTAGTTCAATAATTCAAAAACTCATACATGCTTTTAATAATTTGGTAAGACGCATGATAAGAAAATGTCAATGTCAGGTAACCGCAGAGACAATATCATTCAACAGAGCGATAGCTCTTGCAGAGGGTATGTAGCTTTTGCTATTTAAGACACTACATTCAGATAAGAAACACCTGATAAGAGATGATTCTTGAGATCTTGAGACTCTTAAGCATTGTTCTTACCGATATACCGATATGGACTGGACACGAGATAACTATCGAGATCATGTGACAGTATCCTCTTAAGTTTAATCAAGGGCACTTCCCCCTTCAAGGGTTTTGATGACCTCCGCATTTATCACTAGATATATTAGAGGAAAACAAATAAGTAGATGAATGGAAATGTACGCTCTTGGGTCAATCAACTTTTCGATCTTCATTTATACGAATATTTTTGTTATATGTATTAAATTCTTAATAGGCTTTAATGGTGCCTTACACCATATATTCATAGAGAACGTAGATTTAGAGAACGTAAATTCGTCCAGTATGGTCCACATTTTCCAAGATGGCTGCCATTCCTCGAGCTCCCCAAATGTCAAATAGTGTGGACATGAAAAAGAGACCTTTAATTAACATACGGACTTACCCGCACTGACCTTACATATCAAATTTCAGAATTTTCCTAGAGATTTCGAGGCTAGACCTAATCCAATTGTGCTAAAATACTCGATAATTCTTCTCGAAACTCCTCATGGTACCTATGTACATATTCACTTATTCAGGTAACTTCAATATTGTTGACTCATAAACTATTAGACATGGACCAAATGGACTTTGCCGAACACGAATATTCCGCCGAATGGTTAAGATCTTACTGAACCGAATATTGGCACAATTTACTCGGTGCATATATGTATAACATTGTAATAAACCATGCAAAAAATAATTTAATTAGCAGATAGAGGTAAAGTGCTTTGTAGGCAGTGCATTTTAAAATTAAATTAATTATTTCACCACGATATATTTTACAAATAGGAAGATATTTATTTATCGTCTTTATTCTGTCCCGTCAGCTAGGCGACAATAGTGTAGATAATTTGTTGCTAGAGATATACAGGGTGGAAAGATAAGTCGGGCCCTGGAGGGAAACTACCTTAAATCCTTAATCTGGGTCATTTTACTTAAAGGATACATTCCTTTATTTTTAGAAAGAAACAAAACTGCATTCAAAGTATTTTTCTTTATTTCTTCAATTTGGCTTGTCTAAAAAAAGTACTAAATATTAGATTTTATAGATATGTTGTACGACAGACGAGTGTAAGACCTAATGTTCCTTGGAGAAATGTTATCATTAACATTAAGTGTATCGACTAGTAGAATAAAATTGCGAGTTTTTATTTTTTGGATTTTTTAGTCGGTTCGAGTCCCGGGCGAGGCAAGCGAGTTTTAAAAAATCTTTGAATGCAGTTTTGTTTCTTTTTAAAAATAAAGGAATGTCTCCATTAAGTAAAATGAGCCAGCTTAAGGATTTAAGGTAGTTTCCCTCCAGAGCCCGACTTATCTTTCCACCCTGTATACTACGTTCCAAGAATATGCTAAGTAGGCGACCCATTTTTTAAAGGGCTTAAACTACTTAACATGTATATTTAGATAATTAAGGGCCCGCAGGTTCGTGTTCTTCTCTCACTTTCACTGAGCGTGAAATTGGGTTCGAACCGCGGATTTTTAGAAGCAATTTTCATACTTTTAGCTTTTTAAAGTGCGTTTTAGACCTATGTTCGTGATTTTTTTCAATCGAGCGATAATCAAAAAATCTGTTAAGACCCTAGAGACAATCCTCAAGATTGCTACTTAAATTTTTGGCCACAGTATTGTGATCAAAAGGAGAACAATATTTCAAAAACTCCGCTCTCTGAACCTACGGTGCCTTAAATACCTTAAAACCAAGGTTTTAATAGTGACCTAGGATACTGTAACCGCAACAAGTGACATGAAAAAGTGATCCACCCAAATACATAAATACTTATGTATTTTAATTACAACTTACAACCGATAAACACCGGCGTTCACTGCTAACATTGTATTGGTTTATTACAAAACCCTCGCTTACATCATATATTATATATTTAAATAAAAAAAAATTCAAACGATAACACATACGATATCGAAATCTAAACAACTTAATTGAAAATGCTTATCAATGATTTACTCTTACTATAAAAATACTAATTCGAATATTAAATTTTATGATTATTGATATTATACTGTAAAATATTATCAGTTTTATTAACATTTCTTCGCCTTGAAAACGTCACTGCGACTGTGACATCAGCACGGTACAGGAATATTAATTAGAGAGGAAAATTATAGCGCCTCACGCATCATAAGTAGATAAACAGGACTTGCATACTGAAGGCCAATTCAACTTGTTTAAATGATAGTTCGTAACATGATGCATTTTTCTTACATGCCACGATGTCACGGACGACCAAATTCCCTCTGCAAAATGTGTTTATGTCAAATTCTCTGGCTTCTCTGCTTAAAAGCCAATAGGAAATACCTACTTACCCTATAAGTTTTTGTTTAACGTTGACATGAAAAAATCGCACTTACTGCGATGTAATATTTTACACGGGTTCTAAAGCTTTCATTTTGCTACATTATTTTGTTGACATTGTTTTTATTTGCCATATTTCACGCCCCATGTTAAGCTATAGGCTTATAGGCTTTTAATGTTCGTTTTTGAATGAAATAACCTTTAAAAGTTTTATTTATAGAGTTTTGATGTTTGTTGTTGATGTATGGAGTTTTCTGTGTACCACTGGTTTATTTGTGTACGTACTATCCAACCCGAAAGAATGCGTGCCCACAGAGGCGTGCAGGCAAGGATATCAATACGGCCGATTTACTAAAAAAATCTATCCCATCAAAAATATTACCTACATGTAGAAATTCGGCACTACTTAAAAAAACAAATCTTAATTTGTCAATCAAAATAAAAATGTGGTACCTATCCATGTATGGTATTTATGCAAACACAGACTGCCTTTCAACTTTGAGTAGCAGTGAGAGATACGAGATTTCCAAGTAGTGCCGAAATGCAAGTCTCTCAACGCACCCATAGAACTCAACTGTCATAAATTATTACGTTAATACTATTAGGCATTTTTTTAAAGAAATAAAATGACTTGTCAATCACTCTGCTACGTAAGCTAATAAAAATAATCTATTATCTTTTTATTAGGAGTTGGTAATTTTATCTACTCCTATTTCATTTGATCGTAATATATTTTAATGGTCATTACCGTACATTGAAAATTTGGAATACTCGATACCAGACAGTTTACACGTACACATGCATATTACGTCGTATCAATAATAGCATTACGTTCTATTGCGTCACGATCCTTAATTTTTGCGTTGGACGTCACAGTTCTATAAAACAAATAGGTATTACTCGTATTAACGGAATCTTAGACATTAGTGGCATTGCTCGCGTTTATTGCTATCATGTGATTCTGTGTCATGTTATTTAATTTGAATTAATTGTTAAATTGAATACCTACACACGCGAGGAAATACCGCCGGCATCCTTGGTATAATGCCTCAAGGGCCTATTTTAGGTCCAAGCTAGTTTTTAATTTCGTTTAGTAATACCACTGTATATTGTTTGTAGGTACATATCTTGTTTGTAAATAAATTATCCAAATCATACCTACACATATTCCTTGGCGAAAACATGAGTTTACTTTACTGCTTTAGTTTTTTTTTGCAGGCTTGGGCATACCTCAGCCTTTCAGGCAATCTCTTGCTCTGCGGACTTTGGCAGAAAGTCAATAACGTTTGTTAAGTAAAATATATAAAAAACAAATATATATAGTCTGCGTGAAATTCACAACCCTTCTGATCAATTTCGCAATATGTTTTTAACCCATGTTCGGCAATGTGTTAATCACATGTTTGCGGTATTGATTGGAAGTACTCACGATAATTTACAATACTGAGATGTTGTATTCTAATTGACATTGTCATAGCCGGGCTACGCGTGACGTTGAGTAGGTGCCACTTAGGCAGGGACGTCGCGCCGGCCAGTGCGGCGCACTATCCTTTTAATATCATAGTTACTATCAATATAACAACAGTAGCACACGCACGATAAAGAAAGCCACTTAGAGTGGCCACAGTTCTACTAGTGACAGTGACTAAAGAAGAAAACAGCGTGATTGCATAATGGTCAGGTTTGTTTTGTTTACTTTGACGCTTGTATACATTTTCTGTCAGTTCGGAATATTTATGTAAAACGTATAATATTTCAGTTACATTTTTAAATGCTATCCATAACACATTGATTGTGATGTAGTTCAATTGTAAAGATTATTTTGTATAGTTCAACTCACAGTATTAATACCCTATGGTTTATAACACATGTGTGTAATCGTATGTGCGACACGTACATACTTAGTTAGGTTTCCACCGTGCTCGTTTATTAATCTGATAAACAATGCAGATCTGTTTTACTTGTAAAAGACCTTAGCTTTTTTTAGACTATATTTTTCGCATATTTTTATGATTTCTGTAACTGAATTAAAACGTGTTATTTCACATACATATTAAGATATAGATAAAGTTTGTACCTTTCTGCAGACATTGTTATATTCGGCGTATTTTTTACGAATACCTACTGTGACATGGTAGCCCTATTCTGCGACCAGTTTTTTGGTTAACTAACCTGATAATAACTACTTACACAATAAAGTATATGTAAGTATAAAATTGCAGCTATTATCTAAATCAGGATCTTATAGATCTTTTCATTTTTTAGATACTTATAAATATTAGTTTGTGACTTTGAAGTTAATATAAAATACTGAATAAAAAGATAAATGTACTTAAAGTTTATTCGCCTTCACCTTAGCTAATATGTACATATTATGATTTTAATGTATAATTCTTCTGACTTGAAATACGTACCGGAGTATATACTATAGCAAATTTTTAAGTAAGATCCACTGACACCTTGTATCCACAGACAATGTTGACATAAAAATGTCGTGACGACGCAGTTAGATGCTGGGCGCACGAATGACTTTATGATGGATCCAGCGCATCAATACCTTGGATCACTTGGTCGAATGTCAAAACTACTTGCATAAGACATACACCCTATCGATTTTCAAGCTTATTAACTCCCACAAATATGCGCTATTGTTTATTGACGGCCACGGCTGAAAGATATTAACGCCGTGCTGAACGATTAAATGTCACTACATTAGTACGTTGTTCATAACACACGACTAATAACGACAGCAATTAATGCTTAGGTGTTAATATCACGTTTGAAAATATTGATGCAACAATTAGTACCTAAATGTAATACTAATGAGATCTAATGGCAAATGAGTAGGAGACAAATATTCATATTTTAGTTATGTTAGATATTTTTCTTTATATACGTCCGTTCTCCCTTTTGCCAAAAGAATGCGTATTCAAAACAACGTACATAGCCAAATTATAAGGTAGGTACAATAATTAATATGTACCGTCATCAAAACTATACGCTTAGCAAACCCTCAAAGAAAAATGTAAAGTACCTACGGTACAACAGATGTAGTGCATATAATTATTTCCATCGTATTTTTACGGAAACGTACAAACGTGTCTTGCTATTTCAGTCAGTCTCCGTACAAAACTGAAGTTGACTGACAATAACCAGAACATGCGACACAACTAAAAACCGCTGTGTCGCCTAAATAATTTTTTAGCTTGTAAGATTTTACTATTGTATGTATGTTAGTTTGTAAGGTATGTATCTGTCGCAGTCGGATCGTATAATCCGCCGTATTACATTACGGCTAGCCGTTTTCAAAAACAGGGGCGTTTTGAAATGCGGCGGTTTAACGATTAGCCGTATTGAATGCGGCTGAATGAGAATCCGCCGGAATGTATTCGGCGCCATACGTTCTTCAACACGGCTAGCCGTAATGTAATACAGCGAGTCATTAGCCGCCGCTTTGACAGTTTTTAGTTCCCATTTTTAACACTCGTGGCGCTGCCTGACAAACGCTGGGGTGTCCATCAAATCTGGAGTTTGTCGGACTGTTTCTTTTCAAAAAAAATTTCCTTCGCAACTTAACTAGACGGAGCCCCGCTTCGCGGGGCTCCTATTTCTGAGCGGTTTGCCCTTCGGGCATCTGAAGCTACCTAACGAACCTAACCTACCTACCTATTGATTAAGTGAGACGTCCGTGAAAACATTACACTTTGGGGAAAAAAGCGTAGGTAGGTAATTAGGTTAGGTTCGTTAGGTAACTTCAGATGCACGAAGGGCAAACCGCCCAGAAATAGGAGCCCCGCTTGCGGGGCTCCGTCTATTTAAGTTGTGAAGGAAATGTTTTGGTAAAGAAACACATGTAGTGCGGTGGGACCATGGTAGAAATAAATTAAATTGCAAACATTGTCAAACTCCGGTTACGTAGGCGACCGAAAGAACTGGTCACTCTACAATGTACGATGCGGCTAAACGTGGGCCGCCTTATTGAAGAACGTATCGCAGTGACAATCCGGCTAATCGTCGAACCGCCGCATTTCAAAACGCCCCTGTTTTTGAAAACGGCTAGTCGTAATGTAATACGGCGGATTATACGATCTGACTACGACATATCTATGGGCCTTAGTTGCCTGATAATAAATGATATTTGATTTGATTTGATTTGATTTGAATAACGCTTAACCTCTAGCCGCCCAGAGACCTATAAAAAGGTCTCTTGTTCCATTCTAACTTGAACTTTGTGTTGACAAAATAAAATTTCATTTTGCTTGGCAAGGTTTGCCATATGGGCGGCTAGAGGTTAAAAGCGCCTTACGCGATACACAACCTTTCTCATTTTTAAAGGACTAACGGTCCTACCATGTGCGCTAAGATTGGTTGAATGTTTCCCAATCAGTGAGTGGAAAGTAAAGCGTACCTACATCGTAGGTACACAAATACTATTACTTTTAGTTAGGAGTACAACTAAGCCAAACTTTCTAATCAATATTTAGATCATCTATTGCCTCATTTCCGAACAGGGGATTTTTTTTGACAAACCTGTCAATTTTGTCGCTGACTTTACTTTTTCCAAAATCGTTACAGGTCAATCGTCATTTATTAAGATCATTTTCGTTCATAAATAAACTACATAATATTATGTCATGTAGGTAACTGACTTTTAATAGGTAAGGAAAGACGCCGTATGTCGGATTATAGTTTTTCAAATATTTCGCTCGTGTATAGTAATTTTCGCAAGTTACTAAACCTTATTTATGTCACTTTTTAGTGTGTCCAAACTTCTTAAACCCTAACATCAAACATCAACATTTATTCAGCAAATAGGCCACAAGGGCACTTTTACACGTCAACATTGAATTTACATAAAAGCAAAAATAATTAACATCAACAATTTTATAAAATAAAACTAACAATTCAATCTAACGTATTACAATTACTAAGAGATGTATATGGTCTCTTAATGTCGAATTACATACAAAATAGAGATACAAAACACACAAAAAATAAAATCTATAATATTTAGAGGTGTAAAAGTCTCTAGGTGTCAGAACTATAAGATTGTAGTTTATCAAGTTATCCTTAGAGATGTATAGGGTCTCCAAGAGTCAATATCTTATATAATTAATAATACATCCATTAAGAGAAAAGAAACATACGAGAGCAGAATGAGGCGTGTCACTGTAATTAATTAATAAAAATAAAGTTACTAAGTATAATAGCTCGTGTTATCTTAAACAGACCAGTCTCCACAAACAGCACCCTACAGTCAGTATCCACTTCAATTTAACTGGAACTTGGGTTTAGAAGCAAGTTCATCGTTAATGAATTCAAGAAGTTTTCCGGTGGGAGTTAGCAGCCTTGTCCATTGTTTGGCGACTCTTTTTGAATAATAAATAAAGTAATACCGCAATGTTTGGGCTTCATACTTAGATACGTATATAATTGTGTGTTGTGTTATGTTAAATACGAATCTGAAAAATACAGATACACTAACAAACAAACTAACACTAACTAACAAACGTTTAATATAATAAAGTCAACACAACAGTGTTCTTTGCTCAGCGGCTAGGTCTGGCGATTCGGTGGGGGAATGTCGATGTCGCCAGCATTTTGGGGAGTTCCCCGGAAGAGAGTGGATTTAGGGAGATTTTTTACATGTAAGTTATTATTGTTTCAGTTTTGTCTAGTTATAGCTGGATTAGGTATCTTCTTCTTCCTCGCGTTATCCCGGCATTCTGCCACGGCTCATGGGAGCCTGGGGTCCGCTTGATAACTAATCCCATGATTTGACGTTGGCACCAGTTTTACGAAAGCGACTGCCATCTGACCTTCCAACCCAGAGGGTAAACTAGGCCTTATTGGGATTAGTCCGGTTTCCTCACGATGTTTTCCTTCACCGAAAAGCGAATGGTAAATATCAAATGATATTTCGTACATAAGTTCCGAAAAACTCATTGGTACGAGCCGGGGTTTGAACCCGCGACCTCCAGATTGCAAGTCACACGCTCTTACCGCTAGGCCACCAGCGCTCAATAGCTGGATTAGGTATAATTAATTATAATTAGCTTTCAGTTTGATTTGTTTTTTTTGTTTGGGTGCAATTTTATACACGAGTAATATATGTTAAATTTAAAGAATTGAATAGGCTATTTCAATGTAATAATTAAATGATTTTAATGTAGGTTCATTTGGAACAGACGTAATCAAATTCCAGAAGAGTGGCAGTTTTCCAGTTTCCTTGTTAAAAATGACTGACACGATAAAACAAATTGATGATTAGAGGTACCTACTTAATTTCTATTTAATTATCAAAGTAAGGCTTTTATTTCTATTATTAAAACTAAACTACCCAGTCAACACTAACCTTGGTCTTCATTACGATCAGACCCCGAGAGAATTTCATCGCTCCAAACTTCAATCTGGGAATAAGGAGAATTATTTTAATTGTTATCACTTTTTATTACAATAGAATGTATTATGATACCTATGAATGTATTATGATTGGTAATCGGGAACAGTAGCGGAGCTGAGATAATAGCTGTACTCGTAGCATAGGCAGTAGTTTTAGGTATAATATAAGTATCTAGTTTCGGAACCCTACATGAGCGAGTCCGGGTCAACTTGGCCGGAAACGTAATCCGATAATTTATAGTTTTAATAAGGATCAAAAATAGACAATTTTAATAACAAAAATTCCGTGAGACTGTCATATTAAATATAGCTCTGTACCGAGGATGTCATCAGCAAGCTGCGATGTCGTCAGTTTTGTAGGAGTGAAATATGTCGAGCGTTTTTCGACTTAAAATACGTGAGTGGCTCTTTCTTAATATATTGAATAAAAATGAACAATTGTCAATTTTAGGGTTCCATACCTCAAAAAGAATAAACGGAACCCTTATAGGATCACACTATTGTTTTAATTACAGGGAGGAAGCAGCCGTCAAGGAAGTTAATGTTTCGTAATTATTTCTTAATAATCATTACCTTCCCCAGACTGGCATCCTCATTGCTAGAATACTTAATGATGTAATTTTTTTTTCACTAGTCGGGTTTTTCTATTGCCACAATAACAACACATAATATAAGGGCCCGGCCACATGTCAGTGGTGCATCGCAGAAATCTGCGGTGCCGCAAACTGCTCTGCGGCAACGCACGCCGCACCGCAAAATTTTGTGGTGCCGCCCGCGCGCAGTGCCGCCGAGCGGCGTGCGCGTTACCGATGATACATTTAATTTGTATAGAAATAACATTTTAAGTAATGCAAGCTCAGCTTATCTCCCTTGTACCCTCAGAGTGGTTACTTATAGGAGATTGTAAACCAAGGGATGAAAGGCACTCATTTCTGCCGAGGTAGTTTGGTGCTCGAACACAATGAGAGCGCCAATAGCCCGAGGTTGTAATGATGCCTTTCACCCCGGAGTTAAACACTCTACTTTTCATTTCGAATACGAGGAAAGGAAATACAATGTGTTTTTTTTAACTTGACTAAGTTTAATTTTTTAAAGCATTTCTTGAAACTTTACATATTTATCTACTTAAGCAAAGTGAGTCAGTATTTTATGAAATTTGCTAGTTAATAAAATAAATAAATGATTGTAATATCAAAAAAGACACAAGTTAGTAACTGTGTTCAATCGTAACAAAATTTTATTAAGACTTTTCCCGACTAGTAAAATCTACGATTCCACACATTATAGAGTAGGTGTAGCTAAGTACTGGATGGGTATATTGGGAAGTCAATTAAGTAAGTAATACATTAAAGTATTTTTTCTACTCGAGTACTTTTATCTGTCATTTACATAGTCACGAACGAACATATAAGGGCATAAATTATTCATACTCCTTAAAAGTCTATAGTCTATTGCCCAAAAAAGCACTTGTGTCGTTTTAGAGACATTACGATACGGTAAGCTAGTGCAGGGTAGCAGGTGCCACATACCGGTACATTGCTCCCAACGTGACAAACGATTGAATGCATACGGTTTTTATTAAAAAAGAAACAAATTTGTACTGAGTTCATTGCTACCAACATAATAAAAAATACTTTTATACCCTACAGCATCACGACCCTGGTGCGGTGCGGTAGTGTGTAACGGCTTTAAAAAAAAACATAACCATAGACATTACTCGTTTGTTTCTCGTTTCCCGCCTTTCCCGGTAATTTCTTGTTCTTTGAGTACTTTGCGTTACTATTTGTTTTGCGTTCATAAAAAGTGTTGAAAATGGACAAAGAGGATTACATTGTGTCTACACCTGAAGAAATATCCGCTGCAGCACAAGCAGCGACCGAAAATTTGTTGCCTAAGTACTAAATCTCAGCACCTATACGACAAATCTTATGAGAAGTGCATGGCGTGGAGATTGGAGCACAAAACTTCGTCATTCTCTGAAAACGTCTTTGGTGTATTTTCAAAGACTAATTGGAAGCACCGGATCAGATCTATCTTTTAAGCAAGGTTGGTATATGTTATAAAATTTTTTGATACACATTTTTAGGGTACACAGTACAACGAGCTATATTTATGTACAATTTTATATTTTTGCATTGAAACTGAATATTATTTAATTCTCCTTTTTCTTGTTACAGGTTGCAGTAATATTTGGTATTATGGGTGCTTGTCGCATACAAGAGCTACATACATATAGTATAATACCTACTATCCAAAATTTACATTGACATTGTCATAAATAAAATTTTGTTTATATTTTTTTGTATTTTATTTAATATTGCCTACTCATAGAAAAAGCATTGTATGCAACGTTGTATAAGTAGTCAAAAAATGCTCATGGCGTATTTATTAACAATGTTCGCCTTCGGCTCACATTGTTACCCACGCCACTCACATTTTTTGACCCCTCTTATAAAACTGTTGCATAAAATACTATAATGTGTTTTTTTTAGTAAATAATAAAGCTACTGTTGCATTGTCAGTAAAATGTAGGTACATATTTAACAACAAAGAAGACACAAATAGTACTCATAAGTAAGTAATAGTTACCATTCTCGTTGAACCATTAACTAAATGTACGGTTGAGGTGATGTTATGTAAAGTGATATATATTATTCTTCCATTGGCGGCTAAATATTGTAATTAAAAACAATGTGCCGCCATCAGGTTACAATAATGTTCTTTTGTAGTTCTTTAACTTGAGAATATTGTAACATTTGTTTGCCCTTTTAAACAATACCTAAAGATAGGTAGGTACATAAACAGCTACCTACGGCTACGGTTATTCAAAAAAAAGCCATGGCCTGCGTCTTATAAATTTTTGGTTAAGAGTCAATGAGACAGATGTGTGTACACCGTCTGACAATTTTTTTTTATTTCGTGATTTTGATTCCTGAAAATTTGGTAAAACATTGGTATTAGTATCTATTGTACCTAACTAATAACAAAGATGTTTTCATAAATATTAATTTGACGACCGGTCTGGCCTAGTGGGTAGTGACCCTGCCTAGGAAGCCGATGGTCCCGGATTCGAATCCCGGTAAGGGCATTTATTTGTATTATGATACAGATATTTGTTCCTGAGTCATGGTTGTTTTCTATGTATTTAAGTATTTATATATTATATATATCGTTGTCTAAGTATCCACAACACAAGCCTTCTTGAGCTTACTGTGGGGCTTAGTCAATTTGTGTAAAAATGTCCCATAATATTTATTTATTTATTTATAAATTCTAAGAGACAACAAGGTACCTATTCGAGTTTCGATACTCGTTATTTTGTAGAGGCCATTATCCTTTTACGTTTAAATTGGAGTGTCACAACAAGTAAACCGTCACAACTAGCTTCGGGTGAGCAATCCAATTAATGTCGTTGTGGAGCGATAAGCGTGGCGCGGCCGATTGACGGCGCGGGCGCATGTACACAACGCGGCCGGTGGGACTCGTGGTCGGGTCCTCGTGAGCGATCACATGACTGTGATGAGACCACTTAAGCAAATAAATTACTGGAGTGCTACCCAACAACCACTTCTGTCAATAGCTTCATACATTTACTTTTTCAATTTAATGCCGATCGTTAAAAGAAACAACTGATAAGATGTAGTTTCACAGTACCTGGGGATTTTGAACTAAACCGAGCTTATGGTGATCTGAACGTTTAACTGTTTTCGTTGTCGAACTTCGGTAAATACATTGTTATTAAAATATAGGCCGTCAATTATAATACCGATTCAGTAATTAAGTGATAGTGGATGTGACATTTAGAAATAGTTTGGCAAAATAAGTTATCTTTGAAACACTTTTTGTGTAATGTGTTTTTAATTTCTTATTTTAATTAATTAAAAGTAGTGCGTGATAAATTGATAATTTATATTTTATTGTTAAATAGTAAGTAAATATTTTACATTTATTTTAATTACCTTTGTTTTTCTGAAAATCTGGGTGGCTCCACTTCTTAAATCCATCCTTGGGTCCTAAGGACCAATCCTGCTAAGGGAAATCTCTTGTTCATGCAACGCCGTGGTTGACCTTTTTTTGCTCTGAGCAAACACAACTAATTTAAAAAAGATATTGAGACAAATTAAACATTAGACACAACGATTTGGACAGGAATGAAAATTAGGATAAGAAGTTATGTTAAAAGCGATTTATCCAATTTACATCTTTCATTTCTTTATTTTAAGTAAATTTATCAGAAAAAAGTTGAGAAGTATTTTTGGAGTTTTATAAAATTGACTTATCAGTAGTGTCATAATAATATATTTGAAATATTTATATCAATCAATCGGAACCGAAAAAAAAGTAATCAGCAAGCTTGTATACATATACAACGTCACTGCATGCAGACACATAAAACATTATTTGTTTCTGAGACGGTCAAGGCATGTCATGACTTAGTCAAAGCCTTCAGGCTTCATGGCTGAAAGCGTGATGCGAATTCAGTCGCAAGACAGTTGTGTCTGTAACTGGACACCCCGCGTGGCCGCGGCGCGCGCAGCTTTCTGAGACCTATTGCGTTCGCGCAACACCGGCGGATAGTGATTCAGGAGTTTACACCTAATCGATTTGAAAAAAGCTTGTAGAATGGGTACAAATGGAATGAGGTGCGTAATAAACAACAACAAATAATAATTATACACGGTGGTTTATGAATCGTGTTTAAATATTTTTTGTGGGAAAAATATATTGGCTAGGTACTCGTATCTGTTTTCGTTCGTTCTCTACAACCATCGTAGATCTTTATGACGGTATGATATATTTCTCCTATTCGATTAATAAAATAATCAAATCAAGAATCCGAATAACATTCGCCTGTGTGCCTAATAAATATACTGAATTCAAATAAATTCGTGATGAGTTAATTGCCCAGCAAAAATGATGAGTAATAAAATTATTAAGTAAGTTTTTACATAGTTACTAAGAAATCGTAGAAACTTACTTAGTATTTATATACTCTTAAAATTTACAGCTGCTGTTACACTGTAATTATCTGACTGTACCTAAGTATAAGAATAAAAATGTCATGAGTTTGTAAAATCCAAGTATCGTCCTAGTTAATCTCTAATTCATTTCCCAAATCGCGCCGTATGTCCCTTGTAAAAATATTAGTAGTAATGAATTACATAGCAACCAAAAATATCAATAAAAGTATCTATTAAATTTACAAATTAATAATAATTACACATACATTTTTGTCTCTTACGCGGTATAATTTTTTTTTTTGAAAATTCTTCGTCGTAGTCGTTAAAAAACAAAGATCCCAATGAATTATTACACTTTGAGTTAAGAGATAGTCCAGTGTAAGTGTAACACAGACCTCTGAAACTGAATGTGTGTTACAAATCAAGAAGGCTCTTATCACACCCGATTGAAACAATAATAAGGAATCCGGAATATATGTACACTCATAGCTTTCTAAAACGGGTCACATTTAGCATATCATAGTTGCTCTTGTGGATGTTGTATACGTGCATAATCGTTTTGGTTTTCGGTCGTGTATATAAGTAGCAAAATTACCGGGCACATAAAATATTAACTCTCCAAAGTGATAAATAAACGCTATTCACGTGTTTATAACACAATCTACAGTACAATAAGTAAAATTATGTTGCTTTACTATTCAACAATTAGCGACAACAATTTATACTAAGGTACTTCACGTGTTTACATTGTAGTCAGCGTTAATAAAATAGCGTAAAGTTGTAGTGAATGTAATTACCTATTCAAAATGATTTAATATTAAAAAACACGCAAGAAATAAGTATAACCTATTTTTACCTATCTACTCGACTAAGATGTTATTATTATTTTTTAATTTCTTATATTCATTACACAGTGCTTTTTTTATTTCCGTCAATTTCAAGGGTGCATTCATAAGCTTAAATCAAGTAACTTTTCTCAAAGACACCAGTATTCTAATTAACTTCGATTCGGAGATAATCAATAACTGTTTTTTTTCTGATAAGGCTCCTACGAGCGTGTATACTTCCCTTGGTGCCTTTTTACATATTGATTAGTGTTTATTAGTATGAGTTCATACATTTATATGCCAGTGCATGCATATACAATACAATACAACAACGCTATGCGACATTTAATTACTTTTTATAACAAAAATTGTTTAAATAACTATGCCGTTTAGTTTTCTTAAATGTACTTAACCATACCCCGAACTTAAAGGAATGAAAAAAAACACAGTGTACAATTTATAACTCAGAGTGAGTTTAGAATTCTTCATAAGTAGGTACCTACCTACATAGTGTTCGAGCCATCTAGGGCCAAATTAAAATAGCAGATGGGTAGGATGGGCACAAATTCACAAAAATTATTTGGAGGCCTTACGTATCTTGTAAGGACCTAACCTATCTGCCATTTTAATTTGGCAAGCGATAAACCAAACAGTTTATATGAATAGGTATCATCAGTTCATCAATCTAAGGCGCATCCTTATTTTACAATCCTTGGTTCAGTCGAGACGCCAACCTATAGAAAGACTGCATGAAATGTCATTGTCAGTTCTCAGAACAATCGATTAGACATCATCTCTATTGAGGCCGGGAATTAGCGAATAACTACTGCATTTTTAGAGTTCTGTAGTCAACTACGAACCCTTATAGTATCGCCATGTCCGAATATATCGAGGTATTGTATGAAATGGCAATATCAGCTCTCAAAACAATGCGAAAAATAATGTTATTTTTAATCGAACTCATCGTTTACTTTTTTGACTAAAATTTACAATTCAATAACTATGAGGTCCGCGAAGCCGCGCACGCACGGCCCGGCCGTCCGGTTAGTGCCCAGCCAGCTGCGTTCTGAGATGGGCTATAACCTCGAAAATCGAAGTTCGCAAATTGAGGGCATTTTTCTCTGTCACTCTAATTACGCCTTCATTGGAATAAAAGAGAAAGATCCCCGCAATTTTCGAATTTCGGTTTTCGCGGTAGCCCCTCTGGGCTCCTGCACCTTAGAGCTCATCAACGTGCACTCTAGCGCCACTGCTAAATAATCGTGATTATTTAAATAAGCCGCGCACGCACGGCCCGGCCGTCCGGTTAGTGCCCAGCCAGCTGCGTTCTGAGATGGGCTATAACCTCGAAAATCGAAGTTCGCAAATTGAGGGCATTTTTCTCTGTCACTCTAATTACGCCTTCATTGGAATAAAAGAGAAAGATCCCCGCAATTTTCGAATTTCGGTTTTTGCGGTAGCCCCTCTGGGCTCCTGCACCTTAGAGCCCATCAACGTGCACTCTAGCGCCACTGCTAAATAATCGTGATTATTTAAATATACCTGTCCTTAAGGTATTTAAAAAAGGGGCCGCTACGTACTGCATTTTGTATTTAAGTGCCTTTTGAATACATCAAACTAGTTTTTATGTTGCTGGATTCGTCAATCTGTGCGTCCAAAGTTAAAATGGCGTTTTTTGAGTTCATAAATCGACGAATCCAGTGACATAAAAAGTTATGTATTCAAAAGGTACTTAAATACAAAATACGTAGCGGCCTCCTTTTTTAAAATATTTTTCGTTAAATTTAAATTATCACGATTATTTAGCAGTGGTGCTATTTTGCACGTTGATGGGCTCTTAACCACATCCGCTCAAACACAAATAGTACCGGGTTTTTATTTTTATATATTGTATTAAATTTTTTGAAAAGTGGGCCAAAGCCATATACCTAATAGAAAACACAAGAAAACGGAGAGTTATATATCGAAGGTCAATGAGACCAGGGAGCCCTTAAATATTCATCGCGATGGTCAAAGAGCTTTTTATATTTAAATTAGAAAGAATCTGTGATTTTCCATGTATGTTAGTCTCGGTTCAAATTTTTAACGTAGATGTAGGCTTAGCAAGCACAGAAGTGCCGCCGGGACAGTATCTCGCCTGCAAGATAGACGACCCGTCTTTTTCTTACTGCACCAATTGGAGAAAGATACTACATACTACATCTACGTTGCAAATTTGAACTGAGCCCAAAAAAAAATCTGTTTAATATTCGGTATAGTATTCGTTGCATTACTACTTTTTACCGACCGCCTTAGTTAAATGGTAGACCTATAGCCGCTATTAAGCATTCCTTAGATTTTCTAGTTAAAACTAAACTCTACTAACTACTTATAGGTCATTTTTGACAACTCCAAAAGGTTTTAGTAATAATTAAATACTCTTTGCTTCATAATAAGTGCACTATACTCTTTTGAGAGTGATCCCTAGGTCTACTGTGAAAATAAGGCAATAGTAAAATGTAGTCGAAAGTGTGACAATACATTTTTCACTGTCACTTTCAGGTTCGAAAAACAAGCATCCGAATGACTGCTATCAAAGAGTACCCATTCGACCTGAGCGACCTACAGAATCAAGAGGCTAACCCTCCCCCGCCGGTGTCCGAGCGCCCCAAACAGCAGGCAGCCCCGCTGCCGCTACGGCCGTCTCTCGTGACTAACCCACACACTTCAAATCCGGACAACAAGAGAAAAGTATCAATTATGGCCGACGAAAACAGCAAAGACAGAGAAAATGCACCCTCCGAAAGGTAAATTTTTTATACCTACATACCACGTGTCCCAAAATTCTACGAGAAGCTGGCACCAGAAGATGGACCTGCTCATGACTACTCGAGGAAAAAAAAGAAAATATATATATGTATCTCAATTTATTATGGAATTACAAAAAAAAAGAAAATCGACACCCCTAGTGGTATTTTAACGACCATCGGCGCGATTCGGGAAATGAATTAGAGATGCACAAGACATGAAATAGTAAAGATATGTGACGTTCCACGGCAAAAGCTACTATTGCCCAGGCTGAATAATGGAGCGGCGTTAATAAATAGCGTAAGCGTCAGCCGCCATAAGGTACCTTTTGCGATGGAAAGTCACATATCTTTACTATTTCATATCTAGTGAATATCTAATTCATTTCCCGAATCGCGCCGCATGTCTACAATTTTTCAATTTTTTTTAAGTTTTTTTTCCTCGAGTTGTCATGAACATGTTTATCTTCTGGTGCTAGCTCTTATCGTTGAAATTTGGGAGACGTTGTATAAGTAAAAATAAGTCCGGTTTCCTTCATACCTAAGTTAAGTACGCTTTAGGATTATTGGGAATACTGTTTTTCACAGTCAATACCACGGGTGGATGTGTTTGCCCACTCTAAAACACAAACATGTCTGCGACGAATGAGCCATTGCTGTTTTTAAACAAAATATAATACATAGGTACATATTTTCAAAATCATAACACTTTATCCAGAACCAATGTTGAGGAATTATTTTATTAAACAACGTAAATTACAAGAGCTCCCGTCATTTTTAATAATACATACTTAAAAGCCGTAGCTCTTCGAGCAACAGTGAGAATAACAGCCAATATGCTGTCTGGTGTGTATTTTATAGACACGTGGCCTGAATTATGTAGGTAGATATAATAGATTGATATTGCATATCTTAGGTACTTACACTTAAATAGGTACGCAAAACAGGCCCGGCATCATAATTCCGCCATATTTTCGGTTCCACATACACACACAAAAATGTAATTTAAAAATTCACACATGATTCACATTGCTTTTCTTTCGGTAAATTCATTATTTTTGTATAGTTTAAAACTGGCTCACAATTCTTATAATGTCGGCAGTTTTATAAAATTGTACCACTTCAAGAAATAATAAGACGTAAAAGTTATTATTATTATTTTAGATTTCACGCACAGCGCTTAGGTAGTTATTTCTTTGCAATATTATATTTAAATTTGAAATATTTTATATGTAATTGACATGAATAATCTATATTGACATATTTATGCGTATTGATATCAACCATAAATAAAACCATTATTTATCTATGGTATTGGTAACCGCCTCTTTGGATACCATTCTGTTTCTGTTGCTATATTTCTATCCCTCTTGTTTCTACCAGTGTCTTAAAATATCGTCGGGTGACAAGCAAAAGTCACTAAGTACCACCACAAGTCCATAGCCATGTAGATGTAGATGTAGTGTAGGGACGCCCGGCCGGAAGCAGGCGGGCTGTCGATCGCTTGTCACGTTCATTCAGCCCAATTCCCTAGAGTTGGAGCTGCAGGTTACTGTCCCGGCGGCATTCCACACTATTCTCCTCAAGTCTTCTTGTTTTCCTGCAGAACAGAAGGACATCTTTGAGTTCGACGTCCTTTAGCTCGTTTTCTTTTAGTGTGTCTCTACCGAATGTATTAAATCGCGCTGCCGCGTACATAGGACATTCTGCTAGTAAGTGTAAGCTAGTCTCCTCCTTACCACAATGTGGGCAGGAGGCCATAGCCATAGTGAATCATATTAGTACTAAAGAAAGTCGATTTTAGTTTAATTTTTTTTTGTAATTAGTGACTTTTGCTTGTCACCTGACGATATGTCCTTCCCACTCCCATTTTAGCTTTTTACCGTTAGGTAATGATTTAACTTTGGTTTTTTTTAGGGATGTACCGACTAGTCGCCGACTAGTCGGGAAAGCCGACTATCCGGCCACATTTGTAGTCGGCGATTAGTCGGCGACTAGTCGGCAAAAATGGCCGATTAGTCGGCACTTTATTAGTTACAGAAAAACAGAAAAAAAAGAAATCAACAGTCAATATTTACCACATGTTTTATGTATATTTTACTAAAATACCTATTCAGGCTGTAAACGAAAACTTTTGTGCATAAATAATTGACCGTTTGATCGTTATTTTTTATTTTTTTTTTATTTATTTCAAAACAAGTTAAACAGCATAACAGTAAAAAATACCAAAGCACTGCTAACTTAAAGATTAAAGAAGAAGAATACAATATGTATACAATTCATCACAAGTTACAAAAACATAAATTAACACATTTTAAACAGTAGAAGGACGTGCATCCATCTTCTCACAGAACCTCAAACATTCAACACGCACAACCACCAGTCTGCTTGCAAACAAATCACACTGAGAGGCCGATGCGAGGAGCGCATTCAAAAGGAGCAAAGAACGAACCAGAGGGGAGTTCCTACGTGATACAGTTCGGGAAGCCGGGACTGCCAGGAGACAACGGTCACGAGGTCTGAACTCGATTCTGGTCCGTGAAGGAACGTACAGACGTACCAGCTGCCCCACCAGCTCAATACAGTCCGACAGTTTCACTTATCGTATGTTGGTGGGCTGGTTTTTTCCTCTACAGGTCGTTCTCAACTGATTCTCGTGTAATTTCATGGGCAAGTTCGATAGTAAAATAATTTTATTATTATCCAGTTTTTGTTTTTTTTTTAATGTTGGAGCCATTAAAATGTTATTGCAAAATTTAGAGACTTAGACAGGGCACGTTGCTCGTAAAAACGCTGACCATCAGGGGATACCTGGCGACTACGTACGGGAAATATAGCCTTGGAAATACTCCTACAAGCTGTCCTGACGGTCTGCTCAGGTTCGCAAAATAAAAGAAAGACAGAAATTTAACGAGGATTCTTGTGATAGGTCTTTGAACCTGTAGAGAACTCCTTTTAGTCAAGCTAATATGATGAATGGCGCAATCAAAGAAGCAAAACTATTGTTTTTCACCAGAACTTATACGAAACTAATGATCTGGCCGACTAGCCGACTAGTCGGCCGACTAATCGGCCTTTCGAGCGCCGATTAGTCGGCTAGTCGGCTAGTCGGCCAAATCAATAGTCGGTACATCACTAGTTTTTTTCTTTGATTTTAAATGAACATCACTTTCGCTTTCCTTTGGATAAATAAGATGGATTTTTTCATTTCGTGTTGACATACATTTTCGGGATAGTTGCAAAAATTTTTGATCGTTATATCCAACTATTATTTTTGTCTGAAAGTTTACTTTTGTCTGAATTGCTTTCATCAAAACTACAGGCGTTTGCTTATTACTGCGCGTACGGTATGTTCGTGGACTATTCGTGTCATCCACAATGACGCGCGGATTTGTCAAATCTAACGTCTTTGTGAATGACACGAACTATATCGATGTGAAACCTCTGAAAAAAAAAGTTAGTATGGCGAGTTTTAGATTGTTTCAGCCAGTAGACATTCTTAAACTAACAATAGCTAAATCGGTATTTTCTATCAAGCAAACCTTGTCAGTAGCAAAAGGCGCGAAATTTTAAATGTTCTATGAGACGCTATCCCTTCTCGCCTACAATTTTCAAATTTGCCACCTTTTTCTACTGACAAGATCTGCTTGACCAAGTATAGGTACGTATGGCCGTATGTTATTCTCCGTAAATATCATAAAAATGGTTGGAGCCTTTATCGACCCCTGGCTTATAATAAATAAGATAATTATGTACAGTCGAAGTCAAATACAATTATGTTTACATTTTTCGCCTTATAACAAAGGAGTAACGTGCAAAAGTGTAAACATATCTTTTCACCACATCAACTGGTAAAGGTTTCTTGATTGTTTAAAAACCGATAGCAAAGTTGCATTTATTTCACATGTGAGGCAAAGTAATTAAATGGAAATTTTGAGTTGTTTTCTTATATTTACTGGTTGAATTGACTTTTAAATAATGATATTCAATGGTAAATATTTAATAACATTCATTTGGATTTGATTTGTTTTTTTTGTTTGATATCTAATATTAATAATCTAATGTTAATATTTTCTTCGGTTTGGTGTGGTGAAACATTTTGTGTTTCACTTGGGGGCAAATTTTGTTTACCTAACCCTCGTGCTTTGAAACCCCTGCAAAGCTCAAGATTCCATTTAAAGAATTTGTAATTTTCATTATATTGTATTACCCTATTACTCATACTTTATACGAAACCAGGGGTGCGAAACTCCTGACTTCGGCCAATCTCGGCTTCGCTGGGCTCAGCATTGCTCCGAGCAATTATTAGGGTTGACACAACTTAATGTCCGTTTGCGTGCACGACCACAGATAAGATAACGGCTTGCATTTGACAACCCTAAACAGCTGAATGGGATAGTGCCATATATTAGAAAGGGACAGCATGATTCGACCCTGAACCGCTGTCAAAGTTCGGTTGTGTATGAAGTTTCCTCTCTTTACGGTAGTACTATTACTTATTTAGTGACAAAGTGTGGTATTTTTTACTATTGTACAAATTACTTAAATAGAAAATTGACGAAATGTGTATGGATCACTTTTAAAGAATTTACCTACTACTGACAATTTATTAGTTTATTTATTACATTTCAAAGCTTCACATTAACATTGATCATAGTTTTATAGAGAATAGCAACCAAGAACTTCACTAATATTAGATCATTTTGGTACCTATATCTAGATTCTAGGTAAAGTCTCGCAGGAGGCGTAAGGATACGTTCTAGTCCACCGATGTCTTAATAAGACAAATACGCAACCCAGTGCCATCTTTATAATATTTAGCGTAGGTACCTTTCACTAGCAACCTAGCAAGTCGTACACAACAGTGAATTAGTCATCCGTCTCTTGCACACATCACGTGACTGCCTTGGGTAACCTAAGTACCTACCACTTATATTAGACCTCTCCCAATAGTAAATAACCTTTATTAAACTAAATTCTATGCCTAGAATCGAGGGTCTAATGATCTGGGCGTGCTATTTGTATCAAACATAAGAAAAGACTGTGCCGTTCACATAAGGTTTATCTCTAAGTAATTTAATTTAGTCACATGATAGTGACACGTGTTTATATTTATTTATAAATACGGACACTTAATTATGTAGTAAGGTTACTACAATGACTCATTGATTGTTCAGAGAGTAAATGATTTTGTTTATTGTAGCATGATCACATTACAACATTACACGTCACGATTATTTTGAAGGAGATTCTTCTGTAAAAATCCATAGTGACAAAAGCATTTATTTTCGTATTATTTCCTTAACGTTCAAAATATTGAAAATGTTATAGATGCCTGCATGGTTTAAACGCCTACTTTCCATGCCGCGAGCCATTCATTGCTTTACCCGTGTTTATCCAATGAAAATATGGATGGTAGTAAATTTGCAGGCGCATAACAATATTAAAGACACGAATTTTGGTATACACTGAGACTCATTAGTAGTAAGGACTGTTCATTTTATTAAGCGGACACACAAAAAAGTATAAATTACATTTTTCTAATTCTGGAATCGCTTTATTTAGATAAATATAATAAAAACGGAAACCAACGCAAAACATTTTAATGTAAATATAGTATAATATAATAACATCGGTAAGATTTTCGTACTTTTACACGGTTGCGCCGTTCAAGTGCCTGCACATAAATTTTTGACACTTTTTGACAAGTTGTAAACAACATTCGTTTGAATTCTTTCAATGTTTTAGCTTCTCATCTACCCTTTTTTAAGTGCATCTTCACATTGGTCTAGTGCCACTCGATGGAGTGGAGCTCCGGGCAATTAGATGAGTTGACTTGTTTTTGAACGAAATCAATGTTTTTCAAATTCAGTAGCTTTACTTTCTGACCAGCATAGTGGGCACTTGCCAAATCAGGCCGAAATGAAGAGGTGACATTATGCGTCTGATAGACGGAAAGTACTCGTTATTAGATGCATTATTTTCTGTAAATGTCGCAACCAAAGTTCATGTCGCAAAATAGAACAAACTTTTTAAGGCCACAGGAACCAATTGCCTGCCAGACAAGGACTTTCTTCATGAATTGGTCAATTTTGATGTTACTCTCCTCGTCGAATATATGATCTTCTACAACGGCATGGTAGCATCAGGGCCATTGGTAACGTACTACAGCAACATTTTACGCATTTTCCGTTGTCCATTAAAATGCTACGAAATTTATCTTAATGTAAAATGTAGTACAGTTTGACGCTTCTTTTTTTCGATTGCTTTCGCTGCTCTGTAATTCTTTTGTCCATTTTTTTCTTTCTATGGGTCCATTTATTGTACATACTTCTTATATTTTAATCTGTGCCTACTCTAACGCCTGCTGTCTTAGGAATTTCGCGAACCGATAAGTAATTTATTGATTTTAACAGCCGCATGACAATACTTTTGTTTCTGGATTGGCCGGGCCGCTTCTGTGCCGGGATTTTGTAAAATCTTCAAGCATATGATGCCCTTCAAATGTTTTAATAATTTTATTCACGTTTAACTTGGAAAATTTGTACATATTTACGATTTTTCGCAGTGAATACTAGCCTGTGCATCCTTATTGCAGAACTAACTTGCTATGTTCCAAATTTGTTCGGTCCTTCGGGAAAAATATTTGACTATTATGGGAACAAATATGTAGCAATTGATAAATAAGGGATTGTTAATTATATTGTTATGAGCTGTACGTCAATTGATTTTAAATTCGCCGATTAAAAGAGGTGTAAGAGTGTCCGCTTAGTAAACTGAACAGTCCTTAGTAGTAGTAGTAAACACTTTATTGCACAAAACAAGTACATAACACAGAGAGAATACAGTAAATGTGTACAAAGGCGAACTTATCCCGTTAAGGGATCTCTTCCAGCTACCCTTATTACCTTATTAGTCACATCGCCATCAAACATCCAATACATATGTACTTGCTTTTTTCTTATATACAGAATATTCATTTATTTCTTACTTCTTGCGGGGTAGGCTTTTTGTCCATAGAACTCGATATCCATGCTTAGCTATTAAAATATAATTTAAGGACCACATTCGACAGATCTCCAAAAAAATATAACCCAAATTAACTTGGGGTTGCCCAACGAGTATGATTTTATGCCCCGACAATGCAAATTAATATTTTTTTCTCCAATATGCTCGGAAATGTTCACCTTACTGTAGCAAAAATAGTACGGGAAGTTCTTCGTTAATGTCAAACTCTAACTAAAAAACATCAAACTATCGCTGTCCTGTTCTAGCGGACGGGAAGTAAAAAAACACTACAGTAATAACTTATTACTGTAGTGTTTTTTACTTTTTAATAATAAAAAACGCAAACAGCCAATTATTATTGCCGCGAGCCGCTTCTACACGACCCGATCAGCTATCATTTCACGTGTATGATCGTGCGAATACTGCTTAATAAAATCAAAGATAATAATCTTTATATTTTTTTTTAATCTCATCCGTGTTCATAAAGCTTACATAGTTTGTCAAAGGACTTTCTCAGTTCAAACATAGACAAAGAGAATCATACTATCTTTGTCTTACACTAGTACTAGCACCCAAAAGAAAAGGATGGGTGTAGTTTTCCTGGTTCTTACTGACTGAAAAGTTGGTTTGACAAACTATATTGCGCAATTATATTGAATGAACGAATATTGAATGGTACTGAATGGCAGAATAAGTTTGTGCCTTTAACTTTTAAAAATTAATTAAAGAGGGAACTTGTTTTTGACATTTTGGATGTGAAGGTTTGATTTGAGTGATGCTTGATGCTTAAATAATAATTATTTTAGCTTATTTCCTCGCATGTTTGGAGAAAAGCACTATATATGCCTCGGCAGGAATAGCAATTCGTGGATTCGTCTTCTTTGTCGGACTCCGCTTCGCGTCGTCCGACAAAATCGAAACTCATCCACGAATTGCCCTTTCCCGGCCTCTGCAATAATGTACTATTTAAGGTTCGCATTTCACGACTTAAATAAATTGGTAAACTAACTCGGCAGTAATTGAGGCATTATGAGTTTCAACAAAGCACTAATAGACGAACAACGTTATGACACAACCCCAAAATGTATTTAAGTACATTTACGATGACCCATACGAAATCGCCTTTTCATACAAATGTAGCTCTCATTTTGCTCTCCGGATATTAACATTTATTGAAAATATCTTGACACCATTTTTGGTAAATATATCAACCACAGCTATGCCCCGACGTTTGATTTTTTTTCGACATTTTAATTATTAAAAGAGAAACGCATTTAAATTTTATGATATCTGTTTATTGCTCCTAATTTTTACAAGAATTAAAAGCCATTGAAAAAAGTCAAACTTAGAGGTACAGCTATGATTAATGTACCTACTTACATGAAATTATGTAAAAATGTTTTCCACAATGCCATTATCCAGAGAGGAAAATGGGGTCTATTTAATATTTTCATTCATATTTTTGTAAGGAGAATCGGCCGTCCCCTTTCCTCGCATCATCTATTTATATCTGGTTTCGTAGGTAAGTACTAACTTCACATACATGATCTTGTTCTAAATATATTCCCATCACGAGCGAGCGGCAGAGTAGTGTAATTGAGCTCACCGGTAACCAGTGAAACTGAAAGTATATATCACGTACTAAGCTGTGGATCTCGCGGTCATAATTACACTGGTTTTTACCGAGGTAAATGTATTAGTATGATTGAGCACTCGGATTCTGCATTTATCATGACCAGTTTTTTGTGTATCAGAGTCACATGATTTCAAGCGTGATAATTGTCAAGTGAATATTCGTACAAAGCAAAATTCGAATAACAAAAAAAAACTCCACACGCTCTATTCAGACTATTTCGTCACGGACACTTTAGTTATTTCGTCATGGAGACAATTGATTTATTACTAATATCGGTATTCAAGCATTATTACACTTATATGTATTTGTTTAACGTATGTAATAAATATATTACTAGACTTATTGGAGGTATATTCTAATTTTAAAAATATGATATTGGTTTGATAAGACTGGGATTCTCACTCGAACTCATACAATGATAGCGAAAAAATATCATATGTTTAAAATTGAATTATGTGTCCATGATATGTTAACCACTTGGTAGAATATCGTTCAGTATTGTTTTGCATGCATTCGGCAAATGTATGGAGGTATTAGGTATTCAATCAATCAATCTTTGGGTATTATGGCTCCATCGATATTGTCGATGATTCCGCCAACGTCAAGGTATTAGGTATTCATTTTTAGCACTAAGCAGAACCGTCTGGTAAAAAATATACATACCTATAGTTCGTTTTCTTTTAGCATTAGAAAGAACTTGAAAGAAGGTAAGCTATCTTGACATGTCTTTTAATTGAAAAACGCTTTAAAAAATCAGTAACTATTACTTATGAAAGCAGAAGAGTTATAAATGATGGTATTAGATTCATAATTGTTACATATTTGCCGTAACTTATTTTTAAAATGTATTTTTCAATTAAAAGACACATCAAGATTGTTTACATTATTTCTAATGCTAAAAAAACGAACTATAATTTTAAATTTAATCTAGGCCCGAACATAATTTTTCTTATGTTCGTCCGACATTTTTTAAGCAATGTTCTATTTTATTTTGCGTTCCAACTGTACCCTTTCTCAAAACACCAATTGATTTAACTCCAACTAGGTTCGTAGTTATCTATCCTATTTGGGTTCGTAGTTAGTTGACTATACACGGTGTAACATGAGGAAACCGAATAATTTTAACCACGCATTTCTGAGGTCAAAAGAAGTAAAAAATGTAATATGAGTTTAGGTCAATTTCGCCAAAAAAAAATATTTTTTGTTTCGTTTTTTTCAATTTTTTGAATGTATTTGTACATAAATAATAAATGTTATTGGTAAACTTGTCACTTAAAATTGATTTTTAAATTTTTTTTTCGTAGAACCTACTTTTTGCAAAGTGTTACTTGTCACTTTTTGACATCTATCAATAAGGATATTTAGACTACGTCCCTTAAGCAGCAACATCACCATCAAAAATGCCTTTTACACCATGTAACAATAAAAACTTTTTTTTTTTAATTAATAATATCTCTGAAACTAGGCGAATATCAAAAAGTTTATAGGACATTTTTGTCTCTAAATATGATCAGGAATACGCTGTTAATTTTATTTACTCATGTTACACCGTGTATAACTTAAATCTTTAGTATTTGGCGGTTTGAATTTGTTTAGTTAATAGCTTAAGTGTCGAATGGTCCTAAAATATTCCATTGGTTAATGTTAACTTCCTGGAATAAAAGTGACTTTTCGGATTAAATATCCTATAGTAACTACTCGCCTCAACAACTCGGCATGAAATACCTATGCTGTGACAGTTAAAGACGTTTATCAAGATGTTTGTAACGATTGAGTACACATTACGGTAAAAATCTATTAGAAACATAAAGTAATGAATTGTAACCGTAACGCATGATTCATAGCATTAAAATACCGCGTGTCCTGTCAGAGGGCGCGAGGTTGCGAACGCGCTCGGGTGTGGGTAGCGAGTACCTCGCCGAAGCGGCGCGGGAGCCTCTGCTGTAGGTACCTACTTACGAGCGTTGTTTGGAACTCTCGTATCAACATATAGCAGACTTCCGCCGCGTATCGCCCAACAATCGAAGTATTTAGTCGTCGTCCTCGTATCGGCATAAACGCTGCTGTAGCCGCGGGCTGCGTACGCGAATTTCTATGGCACAGGGCTCACTGTTGTTCACAAGTGAGTTTTTTACATGTCGGCCAATGACCGGTCCGCCGGCCGGTGAAATTCAGCTGCGCTCGGCAGTCACGTGCCCGGGGTGAGGCGCGGTGGGCGGCTCAGCCGCAGCCGAACCTTCGCTTATTATAAGATGCACATTCGCCGCGACATAGGTATGAAGCGCGCTGGGCTCAACAGTATGCCTCCGCGCACGCGACACTACCGCTAACCTCACGTCTATTGAACAATCCCCGAGTGCCATGTAGGATGTCTCACAGCAGCCTTAGTAATTGTCACTACGACAGCTACTTACCATCCGATTCATCCCTCGAGACAGAAGCTCTCACTAACCGGCATTGGTAAGTTTTATCAAAATAAGCGTTTTGAAGCTTTTCAATTTTATAACCACAAACAAAATTACTAGTAGTAATAGTAGATCTTACATATTATAAAAATAATAACTCGTACCGTTGTTAACGTAATAGAACATCATTTAATACGCTTGATATTCAAGAAAGCATAAAAGCAGGTAGTATTTATTTCTTACGAAAAAGTACATATTGTATATTATTCAATTACCATTGAACCTGATCACGTCTACCTAATAATATAACTAACTATCCGTTTTCTTTTCCATCTTATCTGTTCTGTTTTTATCTATCTAAATAATCAGGTACAGGTTGCATATTGTACTTATAGTAATTGGTAAGTTACATGCATAACACCAGCTGTTAAAAAACCGGCCAAGTGCGAGTCAGACTCGCGTTCCAAGAGTTCCGTGCATTACACAGTTTTTAACAATGTATTTTTTATAATTCGTTTTTTTAGCATTAGAAATAAAGTAAACAATGTTGACGTGTCTTTTAATTGAAAAACACATTTTAAAAATAAGTAACGGCAAATATGTAACAATTATGAATCTAATACGATCATTTATCTTTTCTTCTGCTTCGTAATAGTTATTGATTTCTAAAAAGCGTTTTTCAATAAAAAGACTTGACAAGATCGCTCACCTTCTTTGAAGTTCTTTTTAATGCTAAAAAATACGAACTATAAGTGAAGCGTGAGTAAATGTCTTTAAAGTAATTTAGTCCGAATCACGCTTGACTGCACGTTTCTTCTAAAACTTCTAAACTGTTTATTCTAAAATTATAAAAATAATATATTTGAGGTTCTCACAATGAACTCTATTATTTGATATGTATTTAACTGTAAATCTTTTTTTTTTATTTTCTCAATTACCTCCCAAAAGTGGCACCCATGTTAAAATTCTTTCGTTTACCTTACATGTCCATCTTTGGGTTACAAACTTAATACATGTGTACCAAATTTCAATTTAATTGGTCCAGAAGTTTTGGGAAAAATAGGCTGTGAAGCCTGTGAGAGACGGACAGATAGACGCACGGGCGAGCCTATAAAGGGTGACTTATGGTAGACCGGGCCGTGTCCGGGCCGGAATTACATTACTTTAATTTAATCGAATAACAATATAGGTGGTAATTGTTTGTTTACTGACCTACACTAACTTCCTTTAAAGACGAAACACGCAGTCAATAGGCTATTTTCCTACAAGTTAAATCTGTTACTTTTTTAAAGCTGTAAAAACGGTTTGCTTATATGGGATTTATATGAAACATTACATCGTGATGTCACGGTCAACTCGCCTACTTTTTATATTTCTATCCGATTTATTAAATAGAACTTGTGTTTAAAAAAACTCCTTTCTCAGTTTTTCTAATAATTATCTGGTGCTTTTTTTCAAGTGTATAATAATTTATTTTAAATACAGTATAATACCCTATTGTTAATCTTAAGCTACGAGCACCATCTAATATTGCGTGGCGTACCTATTACCTTAATTGCACAGAGCTTAACTCAACATAAGGGGGAGGCCTATGTTCAGCAGTGGACGTCTTATGGCTGAGATGATGATGATGATGATAACTCAACATTGACCAGAGCTTATAAATTAAATACCGTATTTCTGGTTGTTGGCAAATTCTGTTGAAACTGACCGGGTATGTAAATATCTAGATTTCGATTTTGTAATTAGGTAACTGCCAAAAACTATACTTTGTATCTTTAGGTATTTAAATAAAAGTAAACAAAATCGACCCTTAAATGGCTCCTTAAGCCAGTTAAGGGTAGATGAAAACATTACGTGATCAAATAATGTAGATTAAAGTCAGGTCGTACAGTGACTGAGCCAGGCGATTTTGTATTTGGTCGGTTAACCAATAAATGTTATAACTACCCGAAAATGTACACATTGTTTGTTTACTATTTTTTTAAATACAGACTACTATAGGCACAGAATAAATAATAGTACTAGGTACAGAAGACTCACTCTCCAACAAAACGCGTCTGATACGATCAGCACAGATACCTATGGTCTAGGTGGCGACAGCGCCACGCGCGACTTATGGCTTTCCCCAAAATTGAGGTGGAACGGATGTACTTTTAGCTACCTGTAGCAAAGCGACGAAATCGCGGAGTGAACCACGCCTGCTATAGGTATATTATTTTCAAAACGTTTACATCTGAAACACAAGTATAATTTGATTTCTAGATTGTGACCTCGGAGGTCTTGTCAACGAAGCTTTCATAATATAGGCGCTCTGTCAGGTTCGGGTAGCAACCAAATTCCAAGACTTGAATGAGCATGCACTGAACACGTGTAGAACGACACATACAATAAAAAAACAGGTCAATTCGAGTTTTAGTTATTAGATCTCATTCCGATATGATACAGATCTGTCAGTGTCTAATAACTAAAACTCGAATTGACTAGTAAATTTTAACTGGGCCAACAAAAAAATGTGACTCGGTTAGAAAAGGAAAGACCAACGTCAAGTAAATGCGCATTTCACTTTGTAGAGTATGCCATTGTATGCCACGCGTAACACTACAAACGCTTTATGTTATGGCCTTATGAGAATTTAAAATAAATTAAGCACGGCTAATCTTTTAGGATAAAGCTTACCTAGATTTCATTCATGTAGTCCCCGTCGCTGACGACTTGTGAAAAGTTTTAAGGAATGACTCACAACCCACATTTCATACATAAATCACGACTGACGCCAAGCGCGCACCACGATTTTAATTTTTGCGACACGATTTTAGAATCGCGCTGTAATTTATCGCAGAAAATTCAGTGCGCGCACTGCGATGAAAAAGTCGACGATTTGTTCATTCTCGACATGGATGTCGTACCAGTCGCTTGTCGTGAAACAATATGCAATCGCTGTATGACTGAGTATTTATACCACAAAGGTGATCTCCTTCTATTTCTATAATTAAACGGTCAACATCTAGCGTCTCATTTTGTAACTCCATTGGAGAAGCAGGTTCCGATATGTTGACGCTTGGAGAGCGAAATGCCGACTGAGGTCCCGGCTGCGATTTTATTATCGCAGTGCGCGCGGGGCCATACAGCTTCGTATGCTGCAATTCACTTTGCGACAATCGCGTCGCGCGCTGTCGCGGAAAAATGTAACAAATCACAATTTTAAAATCGCTGCGATTTTTTTGTCGCATATGCGCGCACCGCCATATAAACCCATACGTTACATTTCTGCGACTAAATTATCGCGCGACAAAAAATCGTGGTGCGCGCTTGGCTTAATGTGTATCGCCTAGGTAGGTACCTTATCATTTCGCACGCACGTTCGATTGTTAAATAAAACATAGACGCGTTTGACTATTGCGTCATCGCGGTAATCAAACTTTCCTATGCCAATATCTCAATGTCTTAACACTTTTAAAAGTATTTTCCTGTAACGATTATGCGAATAATACGTTCTATTAATCGTTCGCACAACCATGACATTTACGACTTATAATGGCGCGACAAACGATAATCTAAGCCATAACTGAAGCTTCTTAAAGGTGTATATGGTATGGTCGTGTTCATAGGTATAGCAAGTACGTAGTGCCCAATGTGACCCACATAGGATCAACAATTCACAAGCTAGCACATGACGTCTCGCGGAGGCTTGCCGGCTGCCGCGACCCGCGACGATCGCAAAGCGTATTAAGATCCCCGTACACGATCAGTCGATCATACTTTTTGTGCTGTAGATATCAATTTTCCATCCCGTGTAGGTACAGTTTTAAAATATATTTATTGCATTTAATATAATGGAACTCGATTTTATATCGTAGGTATGATACATACCTATAATAACATAGACGGTAATAGGAATGTAAGTTATTTGTTGAAATTTTCATTTCATACACAAGATTTTATCGCTGACTGTACTTTTCCATCAATTTTCATCACTCATCTGCAACTTATAGAGATTAGAGACGCTAAATATCTGTCTCGACGTACCTACATACTTTTACCCCGAAGAACAATTTAGTATAATTCCTACTCCTATCCTCGATTGTAGACAATCGAGTGTTACCAGGAATAAGGAAGACAATTCTGCTGACTTAGGTACAGGCCAATTCAAACATACACTGATAACAATCCGATATTAGAATGATATTGGAATCATATCAGTTAGCTGTCATTCGCGCGTTCATTTTAATTCGCGCGAGACGCCCGCGCGTATGACAGCTGATTCCAATATTATTCTACTTAATAACTCGTTTATTCCCGTTCTAATTAGCCTGTTAGTTCGATAAACCTATTGATTTGAGTTTAAATGTGTCTTTGCAATATATTACGCAAAAAAAATTAATTCATCTACGGGAAGCCTAAACAAGCATTCCGCCATCACTGCGGCCAGCTCATTCCTCTCTACAGACCTGTCCTAAGGTCGATATAACAACTTGATAGCGAATAAATCCGACTACTTTATAATTGCTTATGTACCTACATGCGCATTTGCTGAAGGAATTAGTTATTATGACAATATATTGAAAAGCAAATTATGTTAACAAGAATAGGATAGGAGTACCTCATGCACAGATTGTTACAAAACTCTCAAAATGTCGACAGGTACAGGCAAGCCAAGCGGAATAGGAAATATTAGACTTAATAAGTACTTAAACGTTAAATTTACAATCACTTACTGTCGGTTGTCAATAGGCGCTATTGCTCGGTAACTTCAGAGGTGTCAGCATCGCTCATCTCATTCTTTTTAACCGACTTCCAAATCCCAAAGGAGGATGTTATCAATTCGGTTGTATGTTTTTTATTTTTTTTATTTTTATTTTTATTTTTTATGTTTGTTACTCCATATCTCCGTCATTACTGGACCGATTTTGAAAATGATTTTTTTGATTGTATGTATATGCATACAGATTGGTCCCGTTTTTGTCAAAATCCAGTTCTGATGATGGGATCCATGAGGAATCGACGGAACTCCTCAAATCTTAAAGGCATACATATGGTGATTTTTATGTTTTTATCAACAAATCAAGCATATACATTCAAAAACGTGACATTTGATGAAGTGGAACTGCTGATGATGATCAGAACGGAACTCTTCAACGACGCATAGTTCACCTTTGGCGATTGGTCCTCTTCGTTATGTTTGTTAAGCAAGTTAAGTTTTTAAGCCACAATTTTGTCAAGCTTGAGTTCTGATGATGGGATCCATGAGAAATCGAGGGAACTCCTCAAATTTTAAAGGCATGCGTATAGAGATTTTTGTATTTTCATCAGAAAATCAAGCATTTTCATTAAAAACTGTCGCATTTGATGAAGTGGAACTGCTGATGATGATCAGAACGGAACTCTTCAACGACGCATAGTTCACGTTTGGCGATTTGTCCTCTTCGTTATGTTTGTTAAGCAAGTTTAGTTTTTAAGCCACATTTCTGTCAAGCTCGAGTTCTGATGATGGGATCCATAAGGAATCGAGGGAACTCCTCAAATCTTAAAGGCATACGTATAGAATTTTTTGTATTTTCAGCATAAAATCAAGCATTTACATTAAAAACTGTCGCATTTGATGAAGTGGAACTGCTGATGATGATCAGAACAGAACTCTTCAACGACGACGATAGTACATGTTTGGTGATTTCGAATTTCGATTTTGACTTGGACTGGGACCCGGACTCATACCCGGATCCGGTTCGGACCCGGACTCGGACTCGGACTCGGACCCGGACTCGGACCTGGACTCGCACCCGGACTCGGACCCGGACTCGGACCCGGACCCGGACCCGGACTTGGACCGGGACTCGGACCCGGACTCTGACTCAGAGACCCGGACCTTGACCCGGAAAACCACTATGATACCTAAACTAAATAAACCACTATGATTACCTACCATAAAATGTGGGTATGATGATGCCAAACCCCTCCCGCTCAAACTCCCGTACACCGCACCGCATGCGCCGTTAAGTGGATTAGGTTAGGTTTGAACTGCGATCCTCACAGAACCGAACAAAAGTGGGTTAGGTTTGGTTAGAACTGCGAGTCTTACAGAAACGAAATGCTACTAGAAAAGTGGGTTTGATTAGGTTCGAATTGCGATCCTCACAGAACGGAACTGCTATCAGAGAAGTGGGTTAGGTTAGGCTAGATAACTACGACCCTCACGGAAACGAAATGCTACTAGAAAGTACTGTTTTTACCTCCTTTTCTACATAGTGCACCATCTACCATAATCTTTCACCGGGCCCCATAGAAGTCGGTTTTTTTTTCTTAAAAATTATTAGTTTATTTCTTATTTTGTATCAACATGCGTCGGCGACGACTGGGTAACAATAGTCAAAGACAGGGAAATGTGGAGTAAAATGGAGGAGGAATTTACTCGTCAAGAGGTCTAAATAATAAAAATTCTAAATTGTTATATAGAATTATTACGGATTTAAACATGCATGTAAATTAGATTGATAACATCTAAATTAATTGATTAATGTACTGTAAAGGTATTTAATATTTCCCTCTCCCTCTCAGTAGACAAATGGCAAAAAGTGTCCTGCAAAAGAGAGAGTTTTAGTGTGGAATGCTCGTCCTCGGCCGATTTCCCGTTCATTGAATGCTACCAATTTTACACACGATATTAGGTATATTACACCACGATAAAGCAAATATCAAATTTAGGAAACACAAACGGGTTTTATGCACCAAATTTGCCTAGCATATTATATACAAATTCAACCAAAGTATTACATATCTAGATCCTAACAGTGCAACCATTTCACGTCAGAAATTTTAGATCGTGAATAATCAAAACTTTCCGACAGATACAAAATAAATTAATTAGCGGCGACCCCCAGATGCGGCGCATATTTAGTCCAGCATATTTTGCTGGCTGTTCAAAGAGGCAACGCCAACAGCGTGCTAGGCACATTTACCCGGGTACCCATCGACCCTAGTCTGTAAATTTCTATAATATTACTTTTTATATGTGTTATAAACATAAATAAATTATAAACAAATAAATTAATTTATGATTAACAGGCGTGTGCCTGATGACTATGTTAAGTACCTATATGTGATGAGTATGTTAAAACTACTGCCATGACATTAATACTGGCAGCGTATTGAACTAATTTAATTATTACTATCCGTCGTCGATAATCCGATTAACCTGCCAATGTGAAAAAACTTACATTAATGGGCTTCTTTCGGGAGATTTAGCAAATTTAATTGTAGTGACAAGCCAGAACCTTATTTATGAAACCTAAATTTTAAAAAACGGGCCACGAAGCTTTTTTTTACCTATGTACACAATAGGAGTTAAATTTCCGCCTCAGTAGATAAAATGACTTAAATTTTAATTTATTTTGTTGAAAAGTAGATTAATCTAACTGTTAGAAGAATCAATACGTCAAATTAATTCTTGCAATTTTCAAACAAAATAATTAATTAAAATTATCTTTTTTTTATCCAAAGGAATGGCCGCGTGTCAAGTCAAGCGGAGGGGCCATCGCGGCGAAAAAGCAACCTCCACAATGCTATGGCAGGAGACTTGGATACATCTTGGGGTAAGTAATTTGTTTTTTAACTATAAAATTGTAGCATGCACTTGCTGCCTTGTATAGTCAGACAAAAAATTTAAAAAAAAATGAGGGCGCCACTTCCTACGTAACTGTCACATTTTGACGTAAAATGCATGGCAACAATTTAGTTTGGATTTTTTTTAGATTCATTTTCTTAATTTCTACTATATGTTATATCAACCAAATAACTGAAGCCAAATAATTAAGCTAAATAATTGCATCTTTGGGTGCAAGTTTTATACAAGCTAACATGAAAGGAAGTGAGAGATAGATGACGAGTTAGGACTTACCTGACTTCTAAACGTTATATTATATGACAAGAAATGTACCTACGATCGAGTTTACAAACATCTTTAGAGGCCAACGTTCCAAAAATATATTTACACCACCTTATTGTCATTATTTGTCAATGTTATAAAGACGTGTAAAATGTTTAGAAAAGTTGGCTTGTAAAAAATTATAAATAAAATAAAATAAAAAACCTTTAATTCCACACAATGTGAACAATATTTAGTACCTATATCGATACTTAAAAAGAGACACCAATTAGCATATTGTAAATCTGTTTGGTTTAATGAAGAAAATATATTTTTTATTTATTTATTTATGCTATTAACATTCATATCCGTCAAAGTAATAAGAATTTCTAAATCCGTTTGTAGTAGGTACCTATTAAGACATTGTTGAGTTTAATTTACAATAAATTCCTTTTCGAAGTTTCAAACGTAATTAAATTATAAACGTACCTACTCGTAAGTTTAACAGAACCTTAACATATCAAAAATAATAAACACTGATTTTTATTTTGTAAAAAATAACGAAAATTTGATAAAATCTTACGGCATCGGAATCTTAATTGATGTACATTTTTTTAGAAATGGGCAGATATTAAAAACCGTTTGGATGTGTTACAAGTCCGACATATAACCACATAAAAATAAAATCCATTTCTACAAACCCATATCCAATGAAGCTGAACATAACAAACAGCGGAAACAATACGTGTACTGGCTGACCGCAGCCATTGAACAAAGACTTCAATAACATGTCACTGGAATTACTTTTGTTGAATGCTTTAATATATTTTTACCATACTAGTTCCAAAACGACTTTAAAAAGGATAAAATAATATAGACACAAATCTCTGTTTTAACATTTTGCTGGGTCATCAGTTAGTTAGTCGCGACCACGACCAGTGAAAAAGTTTTATTTTTCCCATCACAAAAAGTGCACAGAGCTGCTAAAGAAGTTTTCACTTCAAAAATGAAAATTGCTTGATTTGTTGATGAAAATCAATAAATCGTTAGGTATATGAAAGTAATCGTATCGTCGCTAATAACGTTTGAGTAAAATAACTTACAAAATACGGGCAAAAAGATGGAACATCAAGTGACTTTGAATGATAAATATGTAATACGGCTAGAATTTCCATCGCCTTAGTGTGGTGAAACATATTGTGATTCACTTGGTAACAAATTTTGTTTAACTCGTGCCTTGCAACGCTCGTGTTTGAATTTTGGATTCTTAAACTTACTCGGTTACCTATCAATATTAGTTTAATCCACAACTTATCCCCCTTGTAGAACAATAAATAGATATTTGCTTTTAATTTAAAATGGGTATCCATAGCGTTGCAAAGGTTTCAAGGATTGTTCCAGGGTTTCATTGGTCAAACTAACTTTGCTACGTAGTGGGACACAAAATTTTTCACCACAAAATTCAAACTTTGAAACAATACAAATCAAATCTAAATGAACGCTATTAAATAGATATTATTCAATCAATCAATCATAACTTAAAAATCAATTCCACCAGCCAACATGAGGAAACAACTCAAACTTTGCATCGCATTACGTCGTCGCTCTTGCTTGTGGCTTTCATCAGTAATATTTTGGTCCTCATTATCGCTTTCAATAATGACGACCCTAAAAAACCATTATAGACGTTATCTATCGTGAGCCTATTCATAAAATCCATATAGTCAAAACCTGTCCAAAATAACCAAAGGTCAGGTAAACTTCCTCGTAAATCTTACTGAATTGATCCGATTATTTAATCGAAAGTTGAGTGAAGAGTCAACTTACATGCAAAGTTTTAATCGTTCTTAAAATAAACAACGGGTTCCGAGTAACGGAGCTCACTGGAGTTAATAACGGCTGCGGGTGTAGGAACGAGCAGATGTCTTTGACGACACTTGACGGTTCACATGACATGAACAATACGACAATACTATATTAACTGTATCGATTGCTATCACTGTATTCGCTTTAGTCTCGAGTAACGCTCGTGTTTGCTCCTCAGATCGACCAACGCACATCGAAGGAAGATACAAGAAATATTCAACGACGTCCTCTATTTATTCCAAAAAAGCATTATCCCAGCAAAGTGAACACATAGAAAGGTGAGCATGCGTATTTTCACGGTGAATATTAACAGTGACTGATACTCACTCACTCAGTGAATCACTAGATTTTAGGCTACAACGTTATGATTGCTTTTAGGTCGTGGTGGTACGCTTGTTGTGCAAAGTGTCATCAAGAAGACTCCGGCATTCCCTCGTGGGAACCTCCTCATTGGCAGAAGATATGTCCATACCCGCTATGTCCATCATACCGGCAGTTCGCGCAGACCTTATCAGTATTCATCATTGGTAAATTAAACCTTTACGATTTATATGAATCGATTAATACTTAAGTACTTACTTAGAAAGTTTTATGAAAGTGAGGTATTGTAGGTGGTAATATAAGTGTTTTGGTGCAGGCATACTGGTGTGGGCGGGTGTATGGATCATCATGGGCGACACCGTGGCGCCCGGCGGGCAGCTGTTCACGCTGACTGTGCTCACCATCGCGGCCTACTTCGGCGGCTGGCTGATGGTCAAGATAACCACGCTCCCGGCACTCATAGGAATGCTTATCGTAGGAATTATTATGAAGAATGTTGGTTTTGTCCACTTTGATGAAGATTACCAAAAAGTCTGCTCGTATATAAGGTTCGTTAAATGTTACTTACTATAAGTGTTGATAGCCTTAGATCTTCTGTAGATAGCAAGAAACAATCTTTGTGCTGCATTCTGCAGGTAACATTATGTAGGTAATTAAATTGGTCATAATTCCTGTGCAAAAAGATATTGAAAAGCAGGCGTATTTTATGGTCGTGCTGCTTACCGCGTGGGTAACCATGATTTATTTAGATAGAGCATTCGTCCCTTGTATTATTATCACGCAGTGTTAGAAAGTAACTTTGGTTTTCTTTATCTTTGTCCATATTGCATAGCCATTATTTACGCTGGCAGAATTAGGTAGCAATCTAATATATCTAAAACATATATACCTATATAAAGACAAATTATCATAACTTATCCCATGTTTATCTATTGCAGGAAAATAGCTTTAACGATAATTTTAACACGAGCCGGCCTGGATCTGGACCCCGTTGCCATGAAAAAGTTCTTCTTTACTGTAATTAAACTAGCTTTGGTACCATGGACCTTCGAGTGTGTTCTGTGTGCAGTGTTGGGGCACTTCTTGCTGGGGCTACCTTGGGATTGGGGTACGTTGGTCATGATTACTCCTAATAATCTTACGTGATATTTGCACGGTTGAAAAAAAAACTTCGTAGATCTTTTACACGTGCGCTATAACCATGACAATCCACTGAACCAAGACATTAGGCCGGATTTGACATCATGAATTATTATATTTAAGTAAATGGACTGGCTTTTTAATAGGATTAATTATCTATATTACATTTAAACGATGCCAATGTTGAATTGGATTGAGTGAATTGTCTCAGTAATTGTCCTTGTGTATTACTTTCAGTCAGATTCCATATAAAGCCTTGATTTCTAATTGAAGGATTATGTATTATGTAGATGTAATAGTCATAAACAAGCATCGTTTACTTGGCTGGTTAATAATTATTAACAATAAAATTTCATTAATTTACATGCTTAACGTAGGTATACATAGTATACGTGGAGTATGGTCCCATTTCTTAATATTATAAGCAACTCACGCTCTTCTAGACTGGCTTATTTTCATAGACTAATGTTTCTCTTGCAGCATTCCTTTTAGGATCGATAGTAGCCGCCGTTTCACCCGCCGTGATTGTGCCTTGCCTATTCCGACTCAGAAACAAAGGCTACGGAGTATCTAAGGGCATCCCGACTTTGGTCCTCGCCGTGTCCGGAGTCGATGATGCTGCCAGTGTAGCCGTGTTCGGAATTGTCTCCTCCATCATGTTCTCTAGTTCCTCCATGACTATGAATATTATTCAAGTACGTATCAATTCAAGAATAATTTATTAACTATTGTGAAATTCAATTTTGGGCAGAAACAAAACAGTATGCATTTCGTTTTTTTTATTCAAACAAGAGTTCTTGTTTTACGAATTATTCTCTCGCAATTTTACATTGTTTCGAATCGGTATTTACCAAAAATACTTCTAATTTTAAATGTACATTCTAGATAAGCTGATTCTTAAGCTTGAAAGATCAAACTCAAAATTATCAATTAAATGCTCGTTACGCTTTACTCCAGTTACATAACTTTGATAAAATTTTATGCGATTAACATGTAAAATGCTTTACTTTCCAGGGTCCTTTGAGTATAATTGTTGGGATAGTGTTCGGTGGAGCTTGCGGCTACTTGGTGAAGGTAGTGCCGGAAAAGAACGATGCCTTTGTCGTGCCTCTTCGAGTACTGATGTTGTTGACGGGTGGGATAGTCTCGGTGATTGGTTCGGAAGAAATCGGATGGGGTGGCGCAGGTCAGTAGTGTGCATTTTTGTGAGTCAAAAGCACAAACATTTTACTTAAAAAAATTATTAGATCGAAATTGTTTGGCCAGGCGCAGAACCGTACTTTTTTAGAAAAATAGAGAAAACTTGAAGAAATACATATGTGTTTTGAAGTGCGATGAGAGTATATAAGTACCTGACGAGTATCTAGAAACAATTTTTCTCAAAATATATTAAAAATTGCTCGTCTATAACTTTTTTATTTGTTTGAAACTTTGAAGTAGTTAGTGGTGATTAGCAATGCACGCACGAGAACTTTCCAAAGTTGCGAAACTTTCCACATGAGAAATTCTCGGTAACTTCTGAGAATGTTCTCGAGAACGAGAATTTATTTATTTATCGTAGTTTATACCATGAATATTCACGATAGTTTAGGTGTAGTCCTTACCCCCAGAAAATTCCGACTTTTGGTCGTCCGCTTCCGGTCAGAAAAATGTATGACGGCCCGGCCAAACGATCAGACTTGTGGGGGGTGCTCGACCAAATGTCATAGAGGGACCCTGGCAGTTTTTGACGCCGCCATTTTTATCAATATGGCCGATTTTTTTTTAAACTTATTTAATTTCGTCCTAGCGCGCTGAAATTTTGGTCACAGAATCTCGGGGTCCCCTAGATACCTATGAAAATTTTTTTTTTTTGAAAAATGCTACAATTGCGGGAAAACAAGCCACTTTTATTTTGTATGGCAACTTTTAAACGGTGCGTGATAGGTGGGGGGTGCTCGACCAAATGCCATAGAGGGCCCCGAGACAAAACAAACTGCATTAAAAAAAATCAAAATGGCCGACTTTTTTTTTTTATTTTTTCAAGTTGGTCCGAGCGCGCTGAGATTTAGCATGGCGGGAAATAGAGGCCTCTAGATTCTAATGAAACTAAAAAAAGTCGAAATGTTCTCTGATATTCAGTGAGAATTTAAGCAACTTATTGGTAAATTTATCACATCAACAAGATAGCTAACTGTAATAGACAATAATATGTATATGCATAATAACATTTAGTTTTAAGTTATGCCTATTTAAACTTTATTTCAAGTATATTCTCTTGTTTAAACAATAATTTCCATGTTGCAGGAATGTTCTGAGAACATTCTCGAGAACGTTTCCGCTTTTTGGGAATGTTCTGCAATTTGTACATTGCTAGTGGTGATACGAAACAAATAAGTATCTTTTTTCACCTCGCTAAGTAGGAAAAGCGCTTTTCATTGAGCAAATACGAAATATACCTACTCGCAAAACACAGAATCTAAGGTTACTTAACAAATCGATTTGGCTATGATACCTATGCTAAGTTGAATGCACAAAATAATATTTGGATCGATCGATATTTCTTAATCGATTTGTTGTGTTACGCATTACGTAATATCTTCGTCAAATTGCAGGACCCCTAGCGGTGATCGCTTTTGCCTTCTTCGCTGGTAAAAACTGGTCGGAGCAGGGGTGGGAGATGGAAGACAACCCCGTGGCGACCGCCTTCGAAATATTCTGGATGTTCTTCGAGCCCATGCTATTCTCCGTTACTGGCGCTCAAGTTGTGGTATGTTATTCAGTTTTTAACAACCCTTCTGTGACATCCTCAGCTGCCGCATGATAACCCTATTCTAAACAATAATTTGTCTATCTTAATCATTGCTACCATAAACATTTTAATCCCACTACTGGGATAACTTTTAAGGCGCCTTTATCAAAAATGCCTTTTGTAAACAACATTGGGTATGCAAGTACTTACTTAAAAGTGTTCTAGAGAGTGGAGCAGATTCACTCCCATATTCGTTAATTACTTTAAAATCTATAACTCAACTTCAATTAACATTTACAGCGAATAGGAAATCATCAAATTAATTTCCAACATAACCCACTGATTAAATAAAAACAGTACCGAATTATAAATTACTCAGACTTTACGATTATATTCGTAAATTCACAGATCGCAGACCTGGAACTGGACTTAGTGTTCGTCGGAGGAGGTATTTTAGTTGGATGCATGGTTCTTCGCGCCATGCTTACTAGCACATGCGCTGTGAGAAGTAACCTCAACATGAAAGAAAAAATATTCGTCGGTCTTTCTTGGATGGCCAAAGCCACCGTACAGGTACAACCTCAACTCAACTACCTACTATTTTATGAAGTTCTTGATTACTTCGATGCATATATTTCATGAGGTCTCAGGTTTACAATTGGATCCTGTATATGTATAGCTGTAGTACCCTAAAATCGCGTCCTCAATGACGCTAACTAAATAGACTTTTTTTAAATATTTTTTTAGTGGATCCTTATCCTTATATAAATAATATTAGTTAACCTAAAATTTTGGAAAATAAACTAAAGTAAGATCTAAAATATGTGTTTTTCCTTAACAGGCTGCGCTCGGACCAGTTGCTATGGATTCTGTAAAAAAGATGGCGGAACTCGCGGGTACACCCATCGATCCCCAGTTAGAGAGATACGCGGACATTGTCCTGAACATCTGCATTCTGTCGATCGTGATCACCGCTCCTCTCGGCGCGATCGTCATCACAATCACTGGCCCTCGACTACTCACCAAGACCACGAAACCGCCTGTATTAGAAGGTAAGCTGCGCTGCTGTTGGATAAATTCTGTTGTGCCTCTCTTGATAGCATTATTCGATTTTTTCGCATACTTTATCGAATTTACGAACTATCTGGAAGGTAGCAAATACAGCTGTTCAAAAACCTACTTTCCTCCAGTTTCGATATTCTACTATCGTCTTAAATATTATGCTCTACATGTGGATACTGACTTCTTCGCCTATTCTCGTGCAAGGCTTACCGCAGCCAGATTCGAATTCAGAGCTTGTTAATCTTTTGTCTGATAAACAATGAAACAATTAAATATTTTTTGGTCACGGAAATCTGCCAGATCAAACTGAATAGTTAGGATCTAATTTATCAGAACTAATATACAAATCAGACAATCATGCTTTGAATTCACATGTCTGCAGTGGCCCTAAGAATGGAACGAATATGAATTTAAATGTTTGTCACAGAACGGGGGTCCTGGCGCGCTGTCACCTTAACGAATATCTCTGTACATTAGCTGATGTGGAAGTATATAAATACCGCATTTCTGCGGGAATTAATAATAAAACGTGACCTAACACATTTGTGTTTCTTAAAACAAAACTCTGCCATGAGTTTTGTGTACCTTAACATGATAGTGGTGGTCTATGGTGGTGGTCGTAATCAAAATCAAAGTTTGACCTTAGCTAAGAAGTTTAAAACATATTACTTCTATTCGTAGATATTTTATAAAAGGATGCGATATCTCCTTTGGGGTACCTATTTCAATATAAGTCCTTAGCTCGTACTAAGCAATTACAAATACATGCCTACCGCTTACCTCTGTCTATTCGTCTATATCAGCGGTCGGCAACAGGCGGACCGCAACCCTCCCTGGCTATTTTGTATGCAATATTGACAAACTTCAATGTCTGATAATAAAGTCATAAATATTAACAAAGTACGACCCGCGTCAACTTCGTTAACTACTATGTGGTCCTTGGCTGCTAAAAGGTTGCCGACCGCTGGTCTATATTGTATTAAAAGGATGCGATATCTCCTTTGAGTGTTTTTACAAATCCGATATTTTACTTTGAACACCAGCTAAAGTACGATTTTAATCGTTCAACAGGCTGGCGTCGATCGCACCGTCCGTCGATCCGTGACATTTCGATCATCGACGAAGAAGAAGTGGCGGAGCGCGATGCGGAGGCCGACGCGCCGGAGTCTCCGGAGCCGCCGGCGCCCGCGCCTGCCTCGCCCGCCCCCGCCTCCACCCCCGCGGCCGCCAGCACGCCCGCGCCCGCACCCATCACCGTCCAACCCAACAACCGCACATGACCGATCGACTCACTCTCTAAATAGCAACTTTTTCGAACGATCGATATCGTACTTAGGCCTCATTAGTGATGAAATGTATAACGATGGATTATTTGCAGTCTTTACCACCCCGACGTGTTCAGTTTCACCGCCGGCAGAGATTGGTAAGGACTGGAAATATCCACAGCATCGTGATATATCTAATTATCTACTAATTATATTTTTGGAATTTACTCTTGTTATATCATCAAGTACTTATTCCTATAATTCGTTACTTGTAAACAAAAACAATAATTCATGTTGTATATTTTATTAGATAAAACATAAAGAGATTTTAATTGCAACTATTTTTGATGTTATCATACGTATATGTATAGGGATGAGTGAGGGTATCTATACATATATTGAGAAGTGTGTCTAATCTTTATTTTTGTAACAAGATAAAGATATTAATTACATATTTAATAAATGTAGGCCTCGCTTTAAACAATGTTTAAAGACATCAAGTACTTTAAGTCTCTGTTTATTTTGTTTAAGAATTAAGTAGTTACAATATTACCTATTTATTATTACTTAGATTCAAATATAGGTGCACTATTAAAAATGTAACCACCTGTGTAGGGGCCTAATGAAGAAGTATTTTCACAGTATTCATAACTGTATAGTAGATAAAAAGGGAATATAGAAATACAATATGAATATGTACAAAGTACCTTTTAAGTGTAGAAATATTTCATCACGCTATATAATGTATAATTTAGTGAGTATTGAACTGTGATTTGAGAAATGGCTTCAAAAACCGACTTGTAAATAATCTACCATTAAAGTCATAAATATTTTGATGCATTTGGTACTAATACGTGTCGTAGGTACTCCTTAAATTATAGTGATATAGAATAGAAGATTTATGGTAATATGTACCAATTATAAATTGTTATGGGACCATATTGTACTTATTTATATAATTCGTATTATTCGTTTCTGTAGGTAAGTATTATTTGAACTATTACCTACGGAAACATTACAGTGATAATAACTAATTAGAATTATATTTATGGAAAACAGTTTTTGAGTTTTATTTTTTTGTAGATAAGGTGGTAAATTAACCGAGCATGAAACTGGACATTGTTGCTCCTAAAGCCACCTTTCGTCGGAGCTAGCTCTGTCCATAGCATCATACTCTCACCTTTAGACTCAGCTTAAAAGTGTATTAAAATAAAAACATTTTTTTTTAGCTAAAGCTTTATTGTGGTATTACATAAAATAGTGCGGTATAATTATTGAACTTAACCACTATGCTCCTAGATGGATAAGCTTTTTCTCATCACTCATTGCCATATAGGTACTTAGTTATATTTTCCTGGATCCCTATTGTAAAACATAGTTTTTAAAGAATTCATATTACTAAACATACATTTATTTAGCTGCTTTCTTAAACGATACGATAAGATATACACGCAAATAATTTTACTTACATGTCAAGTTTTAATGCTAATATTTATTTTAAACCATTCATAGAAGAAACCATCTACTTAGCATGTTAGTATAATGACTATAATGTATTACTACATTTTTTCTAACAAACTGTGCTAGATGATGGAATAATGACAACTATAAATTATGACTAGGTATACCTCGCGTGTCCAATGATCCCTATGGCTGTTCATTTGGAGCTGCTGTCACGTAGGTAAAAATAAATAATGTTTTTACGTACCTACCTAGACATTTTTTGGCATAATACATTAATTTATTTTGAAATATAACATTTAGGTAATAAAAATACGGTAAAAACATATTCCTTCAATTTTTTTTTAAATATAAAGCGACTTGGAGGAACTTTCATAGGGATCATCATTCGACGCGGGAAGTACCTAAGGATCTTTGGGGAAAACCTTGTAGATTGGTACGGCCTAGGAAAGGATGAATCTAAAACTTTTCTACCCCACTACTCTCAACAACGATAAGTGACATTGAACAATTTACTTTTATTTTATAAGTATTTTAACACACAAATTTATTGCTGACTTTGTGTAACTATTAAGGTAAGTACCTACTCCTTGAGGCCATACTAAAGAAGATTTGTTTGTGTTTTTCCATCGAGAAGGTCCGTTTACTACCTTCCGACTGTTGAATTGATATGAAATCCAACAAATTTTAATATACTTTTTTTGTTCAAAATCACTTACTATCTTACTCAAAAACATCATGAAGTGATTCATATTTCAGTTACAAGACTTGAAGCTAAATAAAATTATGTACCTAATTAAATACCAATTTTGAACTTGTCACGCAGGAATACAATAAAAAATTTGATGACTTTTCGAGTTTAGCATACTGTTTTCATGCGTGATGTGGCAATGTTTTAGAGCACTGTGTAACTGTGTATATTCGTTTAGTTATCTTGGATGGCAACTGTGTATCTCATAACCAATGTTTTATATTAAAATTATAGTATAACTGACAACACAATTACAATTAATGTCTAAACTAAGCTAATTGTTAATTGCTAGACAATAATCACTTACATGTGAACTACTTAAATTATGACTAGAGTAAATAAAGTTATACCTAGATTTTATAATCTGCCTAAGCAGTTGTGGCAAAATATAGTCAAACCTATAATTATTAAACGGCCAACTTAACGTACTTGTACGGACTTGTATACTTAGGTAGGAACTAACTTACTAACTATGTAGGTAATATAATTATGCAAAAGCTTCATTTGATTACCTACCTACCAGACCGCCGAATGAGTTTATGTTTATCGCACATACTCGTATGTAAGTACGAGTATGTTTGTCTAATTCTTTAGCACGGCCCACAGCCTACGAGGATTAACGGATTTCAACTATGTCAACTGACATGCAATTAGTTTCATCTTAGTTAAAATAAATAATAAAAATGGCAGATTTAGGGTCTAAAATGTAACTCCTTCAATTCAGATTTTATAGGTATTTATAATTATTTGTACCCAGGTACATTTGTTATATATTTTGTTTAAGTAGCATTACATTCATGTTAACGTAATTATCCATGTGATATGTCCAAAGTACTTACGTATTACAAAGTCGTCAGACGTGAAATGCTAAGTATATCTAGTGTTCTAATTAGTAATTGAACGAACATGCTTATATATAGGTTTGATTATAATTTGTCTGGTTATTTCAATCAGTAAAATAAAAGTTAAATGCAGAAGTTTACATATTAATATGTCTTTAGATCATACACTCGCAAATTAATAACAAAATTTTAAACTACTCGATTTCCGATAATTATGGAGCTCAAATTCTGATTGCAACTGAATATCGCCTAAAAAATTACAGAAAAATCTAAATTGGACACAATTTCTACTCAATATCTTGGGAAAAAACACAAAGAGAAAATTTTATTCAGTTGGAAAAGAAGCTGGTATAAATTGTCAATCAATATCCATATAGCGGATCATTGTTTTACCAATCAATGTTCTTAACTCATACCTACTAAGAAAAGAAAATATTCGAACGAAAATATGTGTATGACCCACCTTACGTTATGCGCGCAAAGCCGTAAACAAAAGCTAGTAGATATTTATTAAATATCACAAATAATCATATTTTAAGTGGCATTAGGTACTGAAATGCTTAATTACATATAGATTTAAGTCATATAGTTACGTAAACTTTAGAGCCACTTAACATTGTGTATCAGGCAGAGATACTTTGTACATTAATTTCATTTTAGCTTCAAAGGAGGCAGAAGTGTTACGTATACAAAATACAATTCAGATTTCTACTGTCTGGCAGACATCATTTCTGTTATAAACATCAGTCAAGTTAATATGCGTAAAAATACTTATGTTCGTAATTTACACATCGGTGAGTGTCGCAAACTAGGCTTTTTTAGCACATTCGGGCAGTGAAGTCCTCAAGTTAGTGCGCTCGTCAGTGCTGATGGTCCGTGAGAGGAAGGTGGAAGACGTACGACCGGACGACGAGGTGCCGTTTTTCAACGCGTCGGGTTTCTCCAGTCCTGTTAATATTCGTGCCGGTTAGAAAATGATGATGTAATCTCAGGTGGTAAACAATTAAATATACAACAACAATTATGCAAATTAGACGTGTGAATAGCTCATAATTAAAGTTTTTAGTGGTGCCAAAGAGAATTAATTGTAATAGAGAGGTAAATTCTGTGAAAAAATAAGTGCTCTTAGTTTGATATCCAAAACAGATGGCGCTGTACTACTCAATCAATGTATCTTTGGTGGTGCTGAAGTATTAATAGATTAGCCTATTCAATTAGTATTCCAAGTACAAAAAAGCGTAAGCTGCTACGAGTATTTATATTTTTGGATAAGGATATTGACTCCCATAAAAATATAGGTATGTATTAATGAATGTATAACTAAGTGCTGTATGCTAGTAATGTAGACGTAGAATTACTTGACCATCCCACGGCAATTTAATCACACAATAATAACATTCTATTTCAAGTAGTGTTAATTACACATAAACAAAGTGTTCATCACTGAGAGATTTTCTTGAATGTAGATAATATATAATATAAAAAAACAGAGTTCTGAGAAGATAAATCTCTTTTAACAAAAAAAAAGTTTAACTTTCTAAGTCCGCCTATTGTTACGGACAAGCAACTACGGAACCCAACACTGAGCTTGGACTAACATGCTCTTGGCCGCATTGATTTACTAAATTCTAAGCAATAATTTTATGGGAGTCAAAGAAACCGTGTTAGTTTGTTAATAGCAACATATTACTTGAATCCTTAGTTACAAGCTACGATAATGGTAGCGTTATTAACGTAACTAAAATGAAACAAGAAAATCTACAATAAATTCAATATATACTTGTATCAATCGGTATCCGTGAGCAACCTGAAAGAACAATATATCCTGTTTTATATGATATCATTATAATTATATGATCATTACGTATGTACACCTACGTATCCGACTCATTTGTCGATTAAAAGGCACTTCAAATCAGCGCCGAATAGGTACGTAGCATTAATCATATCATCGTCAATATTTTGATAACCAGATAGATAGAATATCGCTAAACTAATACATCCACAACGATATTCATTCATCTGTAAATATTCTTAAACTGGGATCTTTTTTAAATATAAACATAATTTACTTAACTACACAAACATGTTATTATATCTTTTTTATTTATCACAATACTATAATCACCAGAACCAACCAGGTAGGAACCATGAGCCAGCTGCTGAAAACCTTGCTACAGCTGCTTGAGACGTGAGACCCATTTAAGTTTAGCACCAAATTCCACAGGAACTACACAATAACTGAGCATAGTTGCCATAAATATTGCGGCTAGGATATACTAACTAGTCTACGTTCCACCCGCCGTTAAGATGAAACAGGAGCTGAGTTTTAAATATTTTAGGTAAATATACCCGTCTCGGAAACGGCTCCTAAAACTAGTGCGATAAGAACAAGGCGAAAAATCCCGCGTAAAAATCTCAAAAATCGAGGTTTCGTACTCGACTGTTTCTTCCTCCAAATTTACCAACCCTAACCAAACTTGGAAATCTAAATGATTATGAAATTATCTGTGTCGGACCGTTTTGCTTTTTTGGCTAATTGATATCAGTTTTGAATACTATGCCTCTCATTGAGGCATAGTCAATTAGGCCATTTTTGAAGGGCTCTAGCGCCTTAAAAAAACAAAAATATCATAAAAAGCAAAACGGTCCGACACAGATATTGACAATATTAATCTGTGTTGAAAAAATCATTGCTCTAGCATCAAAACCCACGGAGGAAAGAGTCGAGTACGTTTGTATGGCGAAATAACCACTCCTGTTGGCTCTAAAGGCTGCGTTTCCACCAAAGCTGAGCGGGTGAGCGGTACGAGAATGTGTAACGACGGTGTACCTACTTATAGCAGGCTATTTTCAAATAAGCGAGCGGTGTGCGGTCAGGTGGGAGCAGAGCTTTTTAATGTTTTTTGCTTTGGGTCCGTACCTCGTAACAGTCGCAACACATTCCTCGCACACATCCTTCAATTGTTTTGTATGTAAAAAAACCTCATTTCGCTGAGCTACATATTTCCACTAGAGCTGCACTGAGCGCGTAGGCAAACGAAGTGTTTCTATTGGTTCATGACAAATACATCCCTCGCCACGCATCCTCGCACAGTTTTGGTGGAGACGCAGCCTAAGACTTAGGTCCATTTATAATAGAAAATTTATATCAACTCTTAATACAAGCCAGCTTTCTAATAAAAGATGTCAAAAAAGGGTCTGGTTATGGGTGGTTAGAAGCTGCTGAGAAACGGGTCTCTTAAGAGGCGTATGAACAATTACCTACCTACTGGTGCAGACTGAGATCTTAGAAAGACTGCCAACTTTTTTTGTGCACTAATATTGAGGCATACCATGGATTGTCTTAGATGTAAATGACCATTGCTATCTGCCCTTTTAATTCGGCGACCCTTACCTAATCTCTTCCTGATCAAGTAATAAAGCTTCGGCTTCATGATGAGGATGATGAATATGAAGACTCCCTGCAGCTCGTTAATACGATCGATGATTTCCCAAAACCACCTCGGGTTCGTGGTTAGGGTTGACAGCATCTCGACCAACCAGCCGGCGCCCATCACAACCCACAGTTTTCCAGTCAGAATGTATCTGTAACATCGTATCACCTATATCTTAACATGGAACCACAGAATAAATAATAGTACTACCGTACAGAAAGGACACTTCCTACAAACCCGAAGTTTGACAGCGGTTCAGGGTCGAATCATGCTGTCCCTTTCTAATATATGCCACTATCCCTTTCGGCCATTTAGGGTTGTTAAAATTCAAGTGATTATCTATCTGTGGTCGTACACGCAAAAGTCAAGTCAAGTGATGCCAGCCCTAATAATTGCTCGGAGCAATGCTAAGCCGAACGGAGCCGAGTTCGACCAAAGTGAAGAGTGTCTCCCCAGCTCCCCACTGATCGAACGTCATGACGTTACCCATATAATTACAGATGTAGTGAATTATCTTTTGTGATCGTATTTCTCGGAACCGATCATATTTGTCATGCTGATTCAGTCAACCTAAGCCTTGCAAACGTATAAAATAAAAATATTTTTGTGGTGTAAATCCGTGCCATAAATGGCATAATAATCCATCAGAAATAGGGTTCCCAGATGGTCGGGATTTGGCGGGATTCTCCCGATTTTTAGCATGTGTTCCCGATTCCCGACAAAGTGAAACTTGTCCCGAAAAACAGCTTCACGTTATAAAACAATAATTTCAAGTTCCAAACTGTCGCCGAGCAAGCGAGCTGACATAGTGCCAATAATGTAAAATATCGTTGTTTTTAATATAATCACTTTAATATGAATGTATTTTTTTTTCCCGAATTAAGTCCCAAAATCCCGAAAAATTGATATTGTTTCTAGGGATTGCAATCCGGTCCGGCGGATCCGGTAATCCGGCCGGATCCGGCACATTTTTCATGATACCGGATCCGGCAATTTTCACCGGATCCGGTCCCGGATCCGGTAAAGTGAAATAAAGCGCTAAAATATAAAATAACAGCTTAAAACACTGCTAAAATTTAAAAGTTCTCGCCAGTATTCGAATTTTCTCGCTCGCAAACAGCAACACAACAACTTGTTTGTTAGTTGACGCCAGTCTTCTAGCCGACGAAATATGTGTCGTGAGATTTCCGTGCACCGTAAGTACTGGATTGGTTTATATTCAATTTATTGTGTTGTTACATTATAATTTAATGTACATGTTCTTTCGTTTTATTTTGTACAAACCATTTTAGCCCACTTATAATAAGTGTTACCTGCATTTAAAATATAATGAATAAATATTTATAAAATTAAATAGAGAAATATATGTTGACTTTTGACGACCGGTCTGACCTAGCCAGTGGGTAGTGATCCTGCCTGTGAAGCCGCGATCCTGGGTTTTCGAATCCCGGTAAGGACAATTATTTGTGTGATGAGCACAGATATTTGTTCCTGCGTCATGGTTGCTTTCTATGTATTTAATTTTAAGTATTTGTATATTATATATCGTTGTCTGAGTACCAACAACACAAGCTTTCTTGAGCTTACCGTGGGGCTTAGTCAAATTATGTAAAAATGTCCTATAATATTTATTTATTATTATTATTTATATGTTATTTTGTTATTATTATGCTACTAAATGTACTTGTATAGGTATACACGTTTATTGATTTTGTTTGCCAAAACTAAAATGGTTGAATTGAGAGCACCTTTTTGTTGGAAATGTGGGTTGGGCTATAGATATTTTAAGAGAAAAAGAAGATTTTGTTTCTGGTTAAGTAATGAAAACGTTGATTTTTGAAACTTAAAACAGCCGTCTTCGAATTAAACTGTTGTGAGACATACTAACATTGAATAATTTACGGTTTAGTCTCACTTGTTTTTAGTCACTCGCGCGACATGTTTCGGAGAGCCTAGGTCTCGTGTTAAGACACCCGTTTTATTAATCCATTAAAAAATATCCTTAACTTCGCATATAACGCTAAAAACATGATAAAATACGTGACTTGATGAATTTTTTATCCGCAATACCAATCCGGCCGGATCCGGCCGCATCCGCCGGATTGAGGTCAAAATCCGGCCGGATCCGGCCGGATTCAAAACCAGTCCGGATTGCAATCCCTAATTGTTTCCCGATATTAGCGCCTTTCAATCTGGCAACCCTAATCAGAAATAGAGGTGTTACGTTCAGAAGTTCTGTATACTGACTTGGCTCTATCATCGCGAAAACGGCGCTTGGCGCGGTCGCCGACGGAGCCCGCCTGGAGCCGGTGCACTTCAGACTTGACGCGCGCGCAGTGTCGCGCTGTCAACACCCACAGCACGAAGTTTATGCACGTCACCAGACCCATAGGGATCACGAAGAAAATGTAGTGTGGCCAGTCCGAGTTAGAATTTTGTACTGAAAAAGTAACAATAATTTATAAAAATGATTGTCCAAGCACTCTGTTACCGAAATATTCTACTAAGCTACGTCTCCGATAGTGATCCAAAAGACTCGAGCCCTGTTAGCTCTTTTTTTAGGGCTCGCCTCATCTCTTGGCGCCTAAAGGCTAAATTATGACAGAAGTTTTGCTTAAAGACTTACTTGTCCCAAACCAGCAAAAGTCCACTCCGATGTCCGCATCCAAGACTGCAGCCACGGGATACTTGTCCAGCAGGAACATGGTCAGCGTCAGAAGGATGGCGAAGCTCCACGCGTACAAGGAATACCATAGGAACCGGCGACGGTCCGCTCCGGACTTACGCAGTGGATGCACGGTGCGGACATTCCTGCAGACAAAGTAAAATACAAATACCTACAGAAAGTGTTTACTAATAGTAAAGCTAAGTATTTTGTAATTTCGCGCATTATACATCATATGTATGTAATATTTTCTTTTGATTTGGCAAAGCCTGTGTAAGAACCAGTTCTCTATGATAATGTGGAATATGTTGTGTAAATAAATAATATTTAACCTAAATATTTCATTTAAAGATGTAGATCCGGTTCGAAGGACCATAACATTTAATATTTCGCTTGATAAGCGAGCGTCAAATAATTTATTCGCATATATTAGGTAGGGTTTTTTTTAACTTTACAAAGCTTACTACAATTGGCATTATATACTTTATATTAATTGGAGATCCCAATCATCCCAATCGGTGGCAACCAACGGGTTGCTAACCAAATATGCTGGTTCACTCAAACTGTAAGTAATTTTCTGGTTGACTGTCCTTAATGAAATAGCCGAGTGAACAAGGGTTGAGAAAACAAATAATCACGCTGTTTATTTACGTTCAATATATCTAGTGTATATAAGTAAAAAAACAAAGTTGTTTTTACTATATATACTACTATAGTTCGTTTTTTTTAGCATTAGAAAAAAGGTAAACAATCTTGATGTGTCTTTTAATTGAAAAACACATTTTAAAAATAAGTTACGGCAAATATGTAACAATTATGAATCTAATGCGATCATTTATATTCTTCTGCTTTCATAAGTAATAGTTATTGAATTTTAAAAAGCGTTTTTCAATTAAAAGACATGTCAAGATCGCTTTCCTTCTTGCAAGTTCTTTCTAATGCTAAAAAAAAACGAACTGTCGTTTACGAGTTTCTTACTACTAATTTAATAAATGCGAATAGGTATTTAAGAACGTATGTTAGTTCCTCAATCGCGCATAAACGGCAGACCGGATTTAGATGACATTTGGCATTACAAGTAGATTACAATCTGAAAAGTGGCACAGGGTAAAGGATGACTCACGCTAGACCGGGCCGGGCCCGGGCCGAGACGACGACGTGTTATTTTCTATGACGGTTAATCGGTGATCACGTTGTGCTTTCCATAGGAATAGAAAGCTCCGGCCCGGCCCTGGCTTGGTCTAGCGTGAGTCATCCATTAGTTACCTACTTTGCATTCTAGAATGGAATATAGGTTGTTATATCTCCAACTACTATTTATTTATTTAACATTTTAAATCAGGCAACAAGTCCCATATTACTAATACCTTACGGACTAACATATATGTATATGCATTTTATATAAACACTATTTAGGCGACATAACGGCGTGGCTCAGTTGAATCGTCTCTGGTCTTGTGTCGGATTCGGCAGTTTGCCCCGTTTAGTTTGCCACTATGCAGGATAAAGTTTGCCAGTTTTACGACTGCTACGCCAGTCGCGGGCAGATGAATGTATCAGTATAATTGGTTCATTCTCTGAGAATATGTCTGCGGTAGCGTGTAATTACCACAACATTCTTCATACATTTTGTATGGATCGTGGCAATTAGACCGCAGACATATGTTTTTAGGGTTCCGTACCCAAAGGGTAAAACGGGGCCCTATTACTAAGACTCCGCTGTCCGTCCGTCCGTCCATCCGTCCGTCTGTCACCAGGCTGTATCTCACGAACCGTGATAGCTAGACAGTTGAAATTTTCACAAATGATGTATTTCTGTTGGCGCTATAACAACAAATACTAAAAAGTACCAAACCCTCGGTGGGCGAGTCTGACTCGCACTTGTCCGGTTTTTTGAGAAAGACCCAGCAATTAGACCGCAGACATAATATGTTTTTGAGAACGACCCATTTATATAAATCTGTATACCTAACATAGAAATTAATTTCTTTCACTAACCATTAACGCGGCAAAAACATTTAGGTATGTATGAAGAATACGACACCATTAATACAATTTTACTGCTTCCCATTACTGTTCAGGTCACGGGGGATTGGGCCGCTAATGGCGGATAAACTTCGGTGACGTACATATTATACCTACTTTATCAGATAATGGCAGTAATTAAGCGATAACAATAAAACCTCTTTCTACCTGTGGAAACTTGTAATTGGCTTACTGTTTCTATGTTATTACCTAACTTGTTACTCAAGCTGTAAGTTTTCCTAATAAATAAAATAAATAAATAAATAAATAAAAACTCTTGATAAATCAAAGGACAAGTATGTTGACAAACAAAGCAACCGAACATTACATTATATACTCTAGTTAGTCTAGTTTAATCTTTAATAAAAGTCAAACATTGGATTTACTTAGAAAACCGTGTTAAAAATTATAAAGAAAATATTTGGTAAGTTCTTAAAATTACAAATCAGCGTATTATTAATGTTGTGTAAGTATGCTATCATTAAACCGTTTATTACTTATGGAAAATAAAACATAATACAACAAAAAGAAAAGAAAAAAATACTACAACAGGGGCATAGCAAGAATGACAAACAATCACTAACACTAATCGAAAATAAGTACCTACCTAATGTAAGGATTTTCTCCGCTTTACTATTAGTTTAGAGTTAACAATTATACATTAGCTACCCCTGAAGGTAACTTTGAATGCGGTTAACACACTAGCGCCGCATCCAGAAACATCATTGTGTGATCAAAATCAGTGTGTTAGCCTCCTTATTTGCTAGATAGCTATTTAGAGTGATGCCTAGTTCATATTTCACTGTTTTTGGCAGTACTTCAAATACCCTCATACTTAACTGTCATAATTATAAATTATAACAGTTGAAGATTTAAATAAATAGTAAGCAAAATTACGGTATCTCGATAAGCAACTGCGACTTTCACTTGACCGACTTTTTATTGTAAACAATTAAAGACTAAGTATTTCAATATGAAGTACACAAAACGGACAAGTGACATGTTACAAATTAATTAAATAAGATATTAACTGAGTCAGCAGTGCCCAACCTTTAATGGATATTGTGAAAACACGTACCTACATAACATTAACTAACGCAATACAAAAGTGACGCGTCTGGCCAGACTGACACAACTCACACATTCGTGCCCCACTGAGACTGGTATATGGGAGGCCTAATTAGGGCCTCGCCTTACTGGCCTACGATATGACTCTATTAACAACAAAGCGCAACTTATACTGGTAATTTGATTTTCATTAAAGTCAATTTAGACGATGTTATTTCATGGCCTTGTCCGTTTAAATTAGCGAAACCATCACTTAGGAGTTTAGGTACCTGTGCAAATTACTGATATTTATTTAGGTAATCCACCTACAGTTATATTCAGAAATAAATAAAATAAAACTGACGTGTGCGGGCGTGAATTTAATGAGATATTGGCTGTCAAATTTGTGTCGTTCTATTATTATTTATTTGTTTATTTATTTACAAGAACGGTTTTGACACCAATTTAGTACGGTTACAATAACAATTGAGGCGTATAAATTGTTAAACATAACAAATTACATAGCAAATTAAAAGTAGCTGGTATTTATACTGTTATTTTACACCATGTAGGTAATTCTGTGTAAGTAATTGAAAGTATACGCCAGACTTACACTGCTCTAGGGAAATAGTTTTCTACTTTACTAGATTATCTAATACAAACTGATAATGAAAGAATTATACCTATTTAAATAAAGAATTGAGGTACTAAACATCCATGGGTAGATTTTTGACAAAATAGGCAATACATATATTCGAAACAAAACCAATAAAAAACAGAATTAGGTATTAAAGTCGTAACATACTACCGCACCGCACTGCACTCTGCGACATTGGTGCGGTGTGATGCGGCTATCATAAAACACGTTATTTGTCTAGATAGTGCTTGCTAATAATGCGATCGGCGCTGTTAACTCAACACATACAACTGTTCAGCCCAATTAGATCAAATAGGCGCGGGGAGACAACGGAGATGGTGAACTCATCTATATACCTGCCGGCCTAGCCAAGGTGACAATCGTTTGCGCTACGATAAGTAAACGCTTTGTGTCTCTATCACTCTTCCATATTAGTGCGACAATGACTACAATGAAGTCTATGAGCGGAAACGATTGGCATGTCGGCAAGGTACGCAACGCACCCTGGCTCATATAGACGAGAATGTTGACGTGCGTGGACAATTTTTCTTAAATAAATGTCTGCAGTAAGTAAGGATTCAATATTATTAAAATTAGGATTTATTGTGTGAAGATCAGTCGGGATAATTGCAACCATGAGGCAAGTGTGCCTAAGGCACGAAGGACGAGCTTATATGTTGCGGCACTGCTTTTTGTTACATTTCTTATTCATAATTCCCTTAACTCTTCCATCTTCGTAACGTTTTCATTGCTCAATATGCATGTGATTAAAGTCTCCAAAATCTCAGCCCCTTGCCTGGATATGTTTTAATCCTCGAAGAGAGCAAATAGGGCCATCAAACAAGTGAACTGTTATTTCTGTCCAATTTATCTAATTTGCATTTATGGAAGTTTTCAACTCGCCGCATTTTATTGGGTTTCTAAAACATCTCAAAAATATGTCCCATAGCTCTTTTGCCAGCGTATTAAGAACTATAGGACATTTTTTGAGTAAGTTGTCTACACTCTTGATTTTTACACTTGGCTGTAGTTTTAAAGTCTGTCTCAATAAATGTACTGCTGTTAATGTTTATCGAAGTTTTCCAAGATTCATGCGATGATGATCATACATCGGGGTTCGGTGCGGGAATGATTTCGTGTAGGTATTTATAACTTTGTTTATTGTAAAATAATTACCAACTATGAATTAAACGTAGGTAGTAAGGTCCAAATGTGCTTAGAAATGTTAAATTAGTATCGTTTTTTACAGTTTTTGCCTGTTATTTGGCTAGTGTAAAACATTCCCGCAGCGAAAACCCCGATGTATGATGATGACACGCATGCATAGCTATTTGAAGGAATACGGCCGAAACATAGGTACGCACAGACGATGTGATGTTATTGACTATGTAGAAAATTATTTCGTTTAATAGTACTACTGTGCTTATATACCTATCTTGTGTGTAAATAAATGATTTTTTCTTTTTTTCATGAAACTAAGAGTATTTTGAACATTACCTCAAGGGGTCATCCATTAATTACGTCACACCAATTTCTAGGTTTTTTGACCCCTCCCCCCCTTGTCACACTTGGTCACATTTGGCAAACCCCTCCCCCCCTAGTGTGACGTCACATTTTTTCTACGAAATCGCCAAATCGAATTAAGTAAGTACCTAAGTATTATTAATATTTTATCAAAATATTTTTGACGATATAGATGGGACGGCCGCTGGTTTGGGACGCAACCTGTGCCGATACCCTAGCGCTGTCCCATCTCCACGGCACTGCAGTGAAGGCTGGCTCGGCTGCCAATTCGGCCGAGCTTCTCAAGCGGCGCAAGTATGCAACCATAAATAGTGGTTGCATATTTGAGCCGTTTGGGGTTGAGACTATGGGGCCTTGGGGGGAAAGCGCCCACAGAGTTTTCAACGAATGTAGCCGCAGGTTAGTCGAGTTGACGCGTGACCAGAGGGCTGGGTCATATCTAGCGCAGCGGATCAGCATTGCCATACAACGTGGCAATGCTGCCAGCCTTCTGGGCACGCTGCCAATAGACGGCGATTTGGGGCAAATTTTCTATTTATAGTTTATTTTTAAGCTTAGTTTTTAATTTTAGTTTGTATTTTCTATTTTAAGGCTTTTTATTGTTTAATAATTCTTTTTTATTCTAAATGAAATAAATATTAGTAATTTTATAACCCAAAACTGCTTAGGAAAGAAAATTAAACGATTAAAAACTATTTTCGTTTTAATAACTTGTTATTTAAATGTACAGCGAACTAAATAATTTAAATAAATTTTCGGTTACTGATGAAGTTAAAGTGACGTCACAAAGTTTGTGTCTCCCCCCTCCCCCATGTCACAATATGTCACATTTTCTTGACCCCTCCCTCCCCCTAAACGTGTGACGTAATTAATGGATGACCCCTATATACGCTATACTATTATATTTATTTACTTTCACCTCAGCAGCTCGAACAAGGATACTTTGCTGCTTAAAAACAGCGAGCAAATGCGATTTTGCTCACTATTTTTCTATTTGAAGCAAAAAAGTACATAGAAAAAGGAAGTAGTACTAAACTAAGGAGTAGAGTTTGTGAAGTTAGGGCTTCTAGAGTTAGAAGCTTGGCTCTATGATATCTGATAACTTTTTGATAATGCGAGCCTTATGGTTTCGTCTTGGCAACACTTTACATGAAAATGTTTTTGGTGGGATTATATATTTCACTTTCACGGGAGGGACTCTCGAACACCTTCAAAATAGACTAATGAGTAAAATCACAGAAGATAGAGTCTTGAAGATATAATCGAAGAATTAAACAAAGGAAAAAGAGGTTGTATTTACTACTGTAGCAAAAGACAACTACTACAAGTAGCGAGCCACTTAAAACTTGACAGTACAGATAGATAAAACCGTGGATCAACTTCGAAAACTCATAAGTGAAAAACTCAAACCTCAAGATAAAAGAACAAAAAAAACAATGTCACACAACGATACAATATCAAACCGTTCGAAGGCACAAATTGGGAAGCATTCAAAAAACAATTGCAATTCTTACTATTAGGAAACGACATTCCAGAAGATAAGAAAGTGCCACTACTAATTACAAAATTATCCAGTACTCTTTTCGACAACATTCTTAACATTTGTAAAGCAGTATCACTGACAAAGTCTTATGATGATGTGCAGTCTTCTAAAGAAACACATAGCTCCATCTATTGAGGAACCAAACGGCAAGTAAATCGATTGATCAATATATCACAACTACCTAGTGAAACACAACATTTTTCACCACACAAACGCGAGGAAAATACTAACTGTACAACATTAGGTACAAATTAAATCCGAGTTATCCAAATTATACATTTATCATTCAAAATAAAATTATAACTTAAAAGTCAATTACAGTATCCAACATGAGGATACAGCTCAAAATTAACGGCACGTAAAGCAAAATTGCAAATACATACAATCATTCAAAGTGGATTATGTGCATATTGTTTTAAACTAAGTAAAGGATGAGCCGTCGCAAACACTCCGGACGTACAGGGCAAATAGTTTTGTAAAGTAAACAGATTGATACCAGTAATACTTGCAGAACTAATATTTATCACCATTGCGACAAAGATTTGACTAACACAGATTTATAACAAGGCATGCGGGTTTCATCGAGGCAATTCATAAATAAATATAAAATATTATAAGTTGCGAACGTAGGAAAACATGCCTCCCACTAGCGTTGCTGTTTATTCTAACATTAGTCACATCACACCGCACCGAATGTAGTTATTATTACATATTTGAAAAATGGATACTTCAAAGTCTGCTATTACGCCTCTTAAAGATTGAATATTTTTACTCAGACAGTATGGATCATGCATAAATTGGTCATTATTGACGGAAGCTCTAGCGAAGGTCTCCGTTTTGACTCGCAAACTGATTTCGTATCTCCGAATGCTCTCCTCACGGAATTCATAAATCGGCCCCCAGAACGGAACTCCTTAACGACAAGTAGACAACTTATTTTAGCTAATTGTAATTGTGGTCCTAAGTAATTTTAGTGGAAGTGGCATCTCAAACTATTTTGTGAAGTCGGTTTTTTTTTTATTACAGTTTATTTACTTACTACACATAGCTACCTACTACACGCACACACACTTTTTTAGTTATAGTTACTACATGACCGACATTGCCAGTTTCAAACCGTTATTATATAATGAAATTATCAGTATTATCACGGATAAAACCGATTTAAAGCCCGATTCCGTGATTACATTACATTTTTAAGAACTGAAGCAAATATACTTGGAAAATAACGTAACCTACCTACTCGTATTAAAGTATTTATCTTATTTTCACAGTTGCTTAGGAAACCACCTACGCATGCAGTTTATTTATTTAATGACCAGAAACATTTCGCTCTAAATTCGTAAAGATTGAGATACGAGAAGCATGAGTCATGGATATAAGGTACAGGTATCAATATAAGGACTTCATTATCAATTTCATCATGAATTGTTATCAATTCTTACGAATTTGCTGTCTGAAACTAGATTGCATTGTTATCATCGATTGAAAGGAACCACAGTCGGTGTGTATAACATAATAAACAAATTGAAAATGACTATGTCACCTCAAATCTCAAATATACGCCATATTTAACGTCAATAGTCATTTTCAATTCGTTTGTTGTACAGCGACCTGCAAAAGTGCATACCCACATTATAAATGGAATTCAGTCATAAAGCGGCTATGCATTTCTGTAGCTGGGTCTACGTATATATATATATATATATATATATATATATATATATATATATATATATATACTTGAAGTTATTAAATAGTTCGAATAAGGTGCAGTACCTACATGGTTACCTATACGTGACTGTACTTAACATAAAAAATAAGTTCAAAAACTAAAACCCGACTACTGCAAATCGCGCTCTAAAAAGTATGAAACAAGATAGAATTCTTATCTAAAATTATCAAGCAGGAAATATTATAAATGTTACCATTTTTTTATATAAAAATACAACGTAATATATATAATTTACTGAATTTTTTTTAATATATATTTACAGAGATTCAAAGGATCGCCGTGGTCGTATGCCACGATTATAAACTTAAGTAATGTGGCATACGACCACGGCGATCCTCTGAATCTATGTAAATATATAAAAGAGTCATAGGCACTAAAGGAGTCGGGCGTAGCCTGATATAGGCGGCGCTCTGCGTGCATTTCTGTACTGAGGACGCCCTCGCAAAAGTAATACTTATAAAGTGAGTAAATTATATTACGTTGTATTTTTATATAAAAAAATGGTAACATTTATAATATTTCCTGCTTGATAATTTTAGATAAGAATTCTATCTTGTTTCATACTTTTTAGAGCGCGATTTGCAGTAGTCGGGTTTTAGTTTTTGAACTTATTTTTTATTTAATTAATTTTGGGGTCATGATTTCGTTTCTAACTTTTTGAAGTCACTTTATAAGTATTACTTTTGCGAGGGCGTCCTCAGTACAGAAATGCACGCAGAGCGCCGCCTATATCAGGCTACGCCCGACTCCTTTAGTGCCTATGACTCTTTTAGTATGAGGGAGCCGAAGGCACCCGGCTTTGGAACGCGTATGTTGGGCTACGCCCGACTCTTTTAGTATGAGGGCGCCGAAGGCGCCCGGCTTCGGAACGCGTACGTCGGGCTCCGCCCGACTCTTTTAGTATGAGGGCGCCGAAGGCGCCCGGGTTTGGAACGCGTACGTCGGGCTACGCCCGACTCTTTTAGTATGAGGGCGCCGAAGGCGCCCGGCTTTGGAACGCGTACGTCGGGCTACTCCCGACACTTTTAGTATAAGGGCGCCGAAGGCGCCCGGCTTCGGAATGCGTACGTCGGGCTACGCCCGACACTTTTAGTATGAGGGCGCCGAAGGCGCCCGGCTTCGGAACGCGTACGTCGGGCTCCGCCCGACTCTTTTAGTATGAGGGCGCCGAAGGCGCCCGGCTTTGGAACGCGTATGTCGGGCTACGCCCGACTCTTTTAGTATGAGGGCGCCGAAGGCGCCCGGCTTTGGAACGCGTACGTCGGGCTCCGCCCGACTCTTTTAGTATGAGGGCGCCGAAGGTGCCCGGCTTTGGAACGCGTATGTCGGGCTACGCCCGACTCTTTTAGTATGAGGGCGCCGAAGGCGCCCGGCTTCGGAACGCGTATGTCGGGCTACGCCCGACACTTTTAGTATGAGGGCGCCGAAGGCGCCCGACTTTGCGACGCGTACGTCGGGCTCCGCCCGACTCTTTTAGTATGAGGGCGCCGAAGGCGCCCGGCTTTGGAACGCGTATGTCGGGCTACGCCCGACTCTTTTAGTATGAGGGCGCCAATGGCGCCCGGCTTTGGAACGCGTACGTCGGGCTACGCCCCACACTTTTAGTATGAGTGCGCCGAAGGCGCCCGACTTTGCAACGCATCCGTCGGGCTCCGCCCGACTCTTTTAGTATGAGGGCGCCGAAGGCGCCCGGCATTGCAACGCGTATGTCGGGCTACGCCCGACTCTTTTAGTATGAGGGCGCTAAAGGCGCCCGGCTTTGGAACGCGAACGTCGGGCTACGACCGACTCTTTTAGTACTGAAACGCGTACGTCGGGCTACGCCCGACACGTTTAGTATGAGGGCGCCGAAAGCGCCCGGCTTTGGAACTCGTACGTCGGGCTCCGCCCGACTCTTTTAGTATGAGGGCGCCGAAGACGCCCGGCTCTGGAACGCGTACGTCGGGCTACGCCCGACAATTTTAGTAAGAGGGCGCCGAAGGCGCCCGGCTTCGGAACGTACGCGTATCTTGTAAAAAATTGACTGTTTCATACATTTTGGCTGATCAGGACTTCTATACCTATTCACGTTATAAAATGTTGCAGGACATTAACAAAACACCATGTATAGCGGCCAAACAAATTTCTTTTGCAAAAACCTTCTTGTATCGCCGTAGTCGCGTAACACGCGGATAGAATCCAGAGCGCTTGTAGATTCATAGTTCGAATCACCTAACCGAAAATTTTATGTTTTATCTGGCGCATGCAAGCAAAGCCGGGTGCAAAAGCTAACAATATTTATATATTTGAAATGTGCTAATTGAGCTCTTTACAATGATGTATAACACGTCATCATTACCTAATTTTATTTTTTTGGTTCGTGACTTTATGACCTGTACACTCTAAAAAATTAAGACCAACTAAGAGCAGTTTTCTCTTAGTTGGCGTTAAGTTAATTACAACAATAACGATCTTATATAAATCAAAGAAAGCTGATTACTTAAAACAATAAGTGTATCTGTGATTGAACTAATAAAGTAGGTATGTTATTAATCCTAACAATTGTATACTTTGCATCTATTATTAACTTGTTGGCATAATTATGTAACGTAGGTTAATTCAATCCTTAACAATTTAATTAAAACAGATAAATATGTTAATAGTTATGAACATTTTAATAGTTTATTTGATTTTTTTGTCTTTGTTGATTTACATAAGATTTGGTAGTTGAATCAACTAAACATATAATATTTAGAACAACGAAGATAAAACACTCAATCCCATTATGATCAAGTTATTGTATTGATTACGAAACTAATATTCCATTCTACTAAGAATTATTTGTTAAATCGATTTTCTTAATAATTAAATTAAATAATCGGTTAATCCGATCAATCAAGAGATAAGTAGGGGGATCGCCTGTACACCCGCTCTCCGCCCCGCCCGCGCCCCTCTCGTGGCGCGTGCGACCGAGCAGTCAGTCTCTGTAGCACGCAGTTACGTTAAGCTCATTCAATTACTTATTCCTCTGGAAAAACCTGGTGTGTACAAAGTTGATTGCAGTTGTGGTAGTTCGTACAGTGGGCATACCAAACGCACCATTGCCTGCAGAATTAAAGACCACATCGCTGCGGTCAAGAACAACGACGCTCGCAAGTCAGCTATTGCTCAGTGTCACCTTGAGTCCGGTATAAGTCACTGGATCGAGCTGCATAGTCCCAAGGTCATTTTGACAGCACGCCACTATATACCAAGATTGGTAAGAGAAGCCTTAATTCACAAATAGAACAATTTTAATCGTGAAGATGGGTTTTTAAACTGTCAAATGTGTGGAATCTTGTGATTTGTTTGACTAAAAAACAACCAGTGACATCCGAATCAAACTCGCGTAGTGACACTGTGAGTGTAGTGTGCTTGGATAGACCAACAAGTGTGAACGTGATTGGACCAACGAGTGTTAACCTCTCGTATGCTTAGACACGGATCCGTGCGTGTGAATTTAAATGCAAAACGTTTACTTTCAAAATGATTAAATGAATAAATAACATCTTATTATAATATTTTTTTGTTTTATTCATTTACCCCCTTTTTATAAAACTCTACGGGCTTGATTTAGTTTAATTATGTTTTATCCCTTTCTTTGTTGTTATATTTTATTCACTACTTATTCGTTTAAATTTTATAAATTTCCTTTGTGCTAGTTTTTATACGCGCCGTGCTGAATAAATGCTGGTCCTCGTACTCGCATTATACTCAAGGCATTAGTCTTAAATACTAAGTAGGTAATACAGATTACAGATTTATTTCAGATCTTTTTGAGGATCGGCCTAGGCCGTTATGGCTTCACATTTCACAAGCACGCCTCCTCCCGTGTTTGTAAAGTTAAACCGGTCTAAGCCGATCGCCAATGAGATCTAAAATAAATGTATAATGTATATTTTAGTATTTAAGACTAATTCCTTGAGAATAATAACGAGGACCACCAGCATTATTCAGCACGGCGCGTATAAAAACTAGAGATCTGAAAGAAATGTTTTAGTAAATGCGACAAAGTAAGTCATAGTACAATTGAACAAGAATGGTATTGTACTAAACAAGCTTCATAGTTGAAATGATTAAACAATTAAGATTCAAATTGACCAATATCTTAGTTCAGGCTAATACGCCATAAGTCGGTGTAATCATGTTCTTAGTTGAACTTATTTGGGTCAAATAGTTAATACAGTAATTCTTCATGTTAACATTGATTTACATCTTAGTTAAACTAACTTGTTTGTTTTCATTATCAAGCCCTTAGTTGATCTTACTAGGATCAATTACTTAGCATAATTATTTTTCGTGTAAATATTGAACAAGATAGTAATTGGTTCAGTTACCTAACAATAGTAATAGCAATCAGAATTACCTTGTTTGATGTGTTTAAGTTCTTGTTAGGCTCGTATGGAATCAAGATGCTTGATTACGGCCATCAAGATATTGATAGGGCCAACCAAATTTTTTTTAGAGTGTAGAGGGCGCAGTGTTCATTTTTTTGTGACGCCATATAGCCTATAACCAGCGGACGATTAAGACGATTCGAATGACTCATCGTTTGTTAAATTATAATAAGTACTTTAGAAGTTATGAGGGAACAGATGAACATACATACATACATACATACATACATACATACCCACATACATACCGGTCAAAATCATAACCCTCCTTTTGCGTTGCCGTAGTCGGGTAAAAATAAGGTCTAAGTAAAGGATTTTTATAAAATCTTGCCTAACAAAAATCTTTTTTAGAGTCTGTACAAAGTTTTCGCATATGATGTAAAATATAAACATTGACTTACCCAAATGTCCACCAGATGTCCAAACACATGACGTTTAGCCAAGCGAACGCAGCCACGAACCCGAAGTAGATCATGTAACCTGAGCAAAAATCAAATCATATACTAGTTTGCTTTAGCAGCTAGGCTATTAAGCCTGTCTTAATAGTTGCCAGGGAGGTTTTGGGATTATACTGAGTAACTTTTACTATGGGACCCCGAAATCATGAGAAATTGAGGGAACTACTCTAATCTTAAAAAAATACTTATAGCGGTTTTTTTTAAACCTAACCACCAAGCATTTAAACAGTGCTATTTTGTGAAATGGAACATCTCATGAAGACCAGAATGGAACTCCTCCACTACAAGTATGTTTACGCCTTGGGGCTAATTGTAATGAGATGCATTTTGGTTGTAAACAATTTAAATGGCACTTCATGAAGTTTTATGAAGTCGGTTTTTCAGGGATCCGTAGTCCAATAAAAAGATAAAAGATAAAGATAAAAATAGTTTATTCAAGTAGGCATATTACAATGCGCTTATGAACGTCAAATAAACCTTTACCGGCTCCAACCGTACACCTCTGCCCCGAGAAGATTTAAATCCCCCCTCAATTGGAGGAGGGTATCCCAATATGGGACCGGCAACAAACTCGGCGGGACACATCTTTTCAAAACATTATTACATCTTATAATTAACATGCATTACGAGTAATTAAGAAAAATACAATTTAAATTACTATAGAATTCATGCAATTATACTCAGTGAGTACATAACTTTATAGAATTTGATATAAAAAATAAACATATATGTACATGAAATCACAAATACGTAGCTCTTTCAGAAAACATATCAAATCTTACAAAAGGAAAAGAAATTAAAATCAATAAAAGAAATGAGAATACATATTATATGAATCTGACTGATTGTTATGAGATGCTTTCATACAATTTGATGTGCTTTCTTACCTGAGCTGAGTCACCTTTAACTCTACACATAATACAATATTTTTAATTACTACTTGTCGTTATTACAGTTTCTGGTTTGGACCATGCATGTTTGTCTGTCAAGTAGTCCTCGACTCTGTAATAAGCCTTCAACATCAATGACTTTTTTAAGTAATTCTTAAGAGCTGGAAAGGGTAATCTTAAAGCATCCTCAGGTAACTTGTTATAAAAATGAATGCATTGCCCAACGAATGACTTCTGTACTTTACGAACACGAAACTTTCTGATAGCAAGCTTATTTTTATTTCTAGTATTATAGTTATGGACATCAGAATTCTTAGTGAAGGAGTCTAGATTCTTAACAACATAAATAATACTATCATATATGTATTGGGAAGCTACAGTTAAAATATTAATTTCTTTAAAAAGTTCTCTTAATGATTCACGCACCCTTAAATTATATATAGAACGAATGGCTCTCTTTTGTAAGACAAATATAGTCTGTATGTCAGCTGCTTTGCCCCAAACCAGAATACCATATGACATTACACTATGAAAATAACTATAATAAACAAGGCGAGCTGTCTCAACATTAGTCAATTGTCTAATTCTCCTCACAGCGTAAGCGGCCGAACTTAATTTGTTTGCTAGTGTTCTTATATGAGGACTCCATTGTAGATTTTTGTCCAATGTTAAACCAAGAAACAGTGATTTATCTACCATCTCTAAGCATTCATTATTCAAAAGTATCTTAGTATCGACTGGTTTAACATTCGGCAAAGAAAATCGAATGCATTTAGTTTTCTTAGCATTAAGAAGCAAATTGTTCATAGTAAACCAGTTTAGTACATTAACGAGTGTGCTGTTAATTACACTGTAATCGGTAGATTTACGATCAACCTTAAAAAGTAATGATGTGTCATCAGCAAAAAGAACAATTTCACAAAGATTTTCTACTACACATGGCAAATCATTTATATAAACCAATAACCCTCCTTTTGCGTTGCCGTAGTCGGGTAAAAACAGGAATGGACCCAAAATAGAACCTTGTGGCACTCCTAATTGGACTACAGTACCGCTAGACCGGGTTTTGTTTACAACAACTGTTTGTGTTCTGTTGCTAAGGTAAGAAGACATAAAGTTTAGGGCATTTACTGACAGACCATAGTGTTCTAATTTCAAAATGAGCGTTCCATGATCCACACAATCAAATGCTTTAGAAAGATCACAAAATATGCCAATTGCATCACAAGAATTTTCCCAAATATCATAAATATGTTTAATAAGTACCGAAGCAGCATCGGTCGTGGAACGGCCCTTTGTGAAACCAAACTGATTGCTTGTAAGTAAAGTATGTCTGTTGAAGTGACCCAGTAGATCATTTAACATTAACTTTTCAAAAACTTTACTTAGTACAGGAAGTATTGATATTGGACGGTAACTAGCCATATCACTCGAATCACCCGATTTAAAAAGAGGTATGACTTTGCTATATTTCATAAGATCTGGAAAGACGCCTTGTGAAATTGAAATATTATAAATTACGGTTAAGTAAGGCGCTATTACGTCCAAGACATGACTAATGACTCTAACAGATGTTCCCCATAAGTCTTCCGTTTTCTTTAAATTGAGTGACTTGAATGTTTTAACAATAATTGCTGAATCTACTAGACTAAACTCAAAGTTAATATTACATTTCTTAACATTTAGCACAAAGTAAGGAATGAGCTTGAGACGAAGATGAATGTAGACATTTCGTGGTATTAATAGCTATTTTAGAAAAATAATCTTCGAATGCCGAGGCAACATCGTTGTTTGACATGGTCAGTTGTTTATCCGAGACAATGTTGACTTGACAATCGCGTGATTTACATTTACCAGCTTCCCTATTTATAATATTCCATGTTGTCTTCACTTTGTTGTCCGACACTTTCAGTTTAGAACTTGTATACTTTGCTTTGGCTGTTAAACACACTCTCTTGAAGATTTTAGAGTAGTTCCTCACATAGTCCAGGAAATCTGTATTTTTGTTCAGCTCTCTCTCACCATAAAGTTCATAAAGCCTTTTTCTACTTTTATAAATGCCTGCAGTAGCCCATTCACTAAACTTTGTTCTAGTTTTTGACCCACTAATAGTTTTCATACTGAAATTTTGATTAAAATGATAAAGAATTACGTTAAAAACATCTTCATACAAATTATTACAGTTGTAATGTGAAAATGGTAACATACAGAGACTTTTTTGAATTTCATTTTTGAATAATTCCAAGCGACTACTAGTAATGGGTCTATATGTTATTGTTTGTGGAGTATCATGGATATCGCTTAAGAAAACAGCCCTTTGACCGCTATGATCAGAATAAAAACAGTTAAATATTTGCTTATCTATACATTCACAATTACAAAATATATTATCCAGACATGTTGCACTAGTTACACCTACCCGAGTAGGTTCAAGAAACAAGTTAAATAAATTGAATAGGAACCTATATAGGTTTTTTTTATAATATAAGAGGCAAACGAGCAGACGGATCACCTGATAGTGTGATCATGGACACCCGTAACACCAGAGGGGTTGTAAGATGCGTTGCCGGCCTTAAAGATGGGAGTACGCTCTTTTCTTGAAGGTTTGAAAGTTAGAGATTATTCCCGCGAATTCATTACCTATATTTACCTATGTACGGGTATACAAATGGGTATATGTACAATTATGTCTAGACATTGTATTTTTCGAGTAAATATTGTTTGAATTGAAAGTTACAGATTATTTCCGCGAATTCATCATTACCTATATACGAGATTACAAATGGGCACATGTACAATTATGTAGACATTGTGTTTATTCGATATGATCGAAAAACAAAACTCTATAAGAGGAATATTGTAAACAAAAACAGCTGGGGATTCCACTTACACATATAGGCAACTTCCTATATATCCATAAACTAAAGGATGACTCACGCTAGACCGGGCCGTGCCCGGGCCGTGGCGTCCGACGGTCTATGACGGCTGATCGATGATCACGTGGCGCTATTCATAGAAAACGAAGCGCCGCGCCGAATTCTCCGGCCCGGCCCCGGCCCGGTCTAGCGTGAGTCATCCTTAAAATTATATTATACGAGCCCTTGAACTATTAACAGATCCTGTTTGTTTTTTCCATGAAGCTTCGAACTAGAACGTTATGAATGATTGTGAACATTCCGGATGAGGTAGGTGTGAGCTATTTTTTGCATGCTCCTACTTAGCTATAGGTACCTATAAGTTATGTAATTTCATGGCAAATAAGATATTCTGAACAAATTAGCTTATATACGTCACTGTAAATGAAATGCTTCATTAGAAGTTAGTAGAACTATTCTAAATGCATTTGTTAGAACAATGATCAATAAATTAGTTATACTTAACACGGTCGACGACTTATATTTACGATCGATCGATCCTGATTCCTGCTTTAGTACCTCCTTACTTTGTATATTATACACTGTCTTTACTAGCTGAAAGTAGGCTAGAAATAGCTTAACATATTAGGTAAAAAAATTAGCTATAGCTGTGTACTTATTGTTTACAAACACGCGTCAAATATAGTACATTAATATTGAAAAGTATTCCTATGGAATATTTATGAAATAAGTAGACAGAATCAATCAAACTTCTTAGTAAAGTAAATAATGAGTCTGCCAAATACATTTTCCATCCAATTAATAAAAATAGAGAAAATAAAAATATAACCGTTCTTAAAAAGCCTTCCTAGTCTGGTAATGTGTGTGTTTAACAAGCTAGGTCATTTTAATCATTTTGGTAATTATCTACCTATTATGTAACAGACACACTTTATATCACCAAACTACGAATACGAAAAAACTATCTCAACATTTTACCATAACATACAAAAGAAGCTTTATCTCTAAAAAAAGTTGTGACGTGATGAAAGAAGGTGAATGAAAGTTGTGATATACTTAAAGTGTCTGTTACATAATAGGTAGATACATACCAAAATGATTAATGACCTAGCTTTTAAACACACACATTATCAGACTAGGAAGGCTTTTTAAGAATGGTTATATTTTTATTTTCTCTATTTGTATTAATTGGATGTAAAATGTATTTAAGGTGTTATTTATACAATACAACTATATAAATTTAAAAGGAAGTATGCTATCTAATCTACTCTGCCACTGACATCCGTAATGTGTCTATACAATATATTCAAATAGGTAGTTAATTTGATTCATTAATAATCTCTTAACCTACGTACGTCGCGTCGGTAATACTCGTCACGTCACTTAAAAAACCCTGCTGTAAAAACCGCTGGCAAATTTCACCAATGACATCATTATGCATTTTAAGTATTTTAACTGTCAGGAAAAGAAAAGTACAAAGTTCTATGATATGATAGCAATTAATTATATTATAAACTTACCAAAGAATACACAAAGATGATCCTCCACCCTGTCGTACTGGACCCTGGCGAGGAACGAGAATGCCAGCAGCATGGTGCCGGAGTGGCAGATCAGGGTGCGTCCGTGTAGGTTGCGCAGCTCTGGCAGCGACACGTACACCAGAAATGTCAGACCCAAGCACACCGCGGATATGGTAATCAGCTGTTGGGAAATTCAGTTATGTGAAACACTTGTGAAATAACCTCATATAAATAGAATCTAAAGATACCAATTAAATCTCAATGGCCTAAGTTACCCTCCAGGGCTAAAGTAACCCGACTTTACAGTATATAAGAATAGATAAGAAGGCAAGAAGGAAAAACTAACATAAAACATAAACTTAAATCTACGACGCTGCTTAAGATACGTAAATGAGATACTTCACGTCTATGTACTTATATAAAAACTTGAACAGAATGAGGAAAAAGTATCCAAAAACATAGTTGATAAAAAAGATCCAGTCAAACACATTAGGAATCATTGGATCTTAAGTAGTACGTACACTCACATACAAAATACAATACATGTCCACGAGATAGCAGAATTATAGGTACCGTAAAATGGGGTGAGTAGGGTCAAAACTGAAATTCAAACCTCGATAACATTTTATTTTTACGTATGAAAACTGAATGGTGTATGTAATAAGTGTTCCGGACGTTTGTATTTTAGTTTTTATTTTATTTTGGGTAGTTCCATTTCATAACTTTGACGATAAAGAGGAAAACCCACCTCACCCCGTAGTACCTCGTATTTGGGGTGAGAGGGGTTTTCATACAAAGGTGATTTTGGAAGATTGTTGGATCGTTTTTTTTATTATGCGTATTACTATAGCTCCATTTTAAATTGGAATACATTATTTTTGTAGCAGTAGCCTTAAAATCCCTTCTCACCCCCCTCTCAAACCTTCTCTCCCCATTCATAACCCACCTCTCCCCGCGAAACCTACTCACCCCGTTTTACGGTAGGTATTACACAGGATGGGCAAAAAATAAGTGAATTCCCGTTGCCAGGGAGGTTTTGAGATTATACTGAGCAACTTTTACTATGACCAACCCCTAAATCGCGCAAAAAAATTTGGCTGTTTCATACATTTTGGTTGTTCCTTTTTTTTATGGGAGAGTAAATTTTTTTTTCGCGATTTCGGGGTTGGTTCCATAGTAAAAGTTGCTCAGTCGAATCCCAAAACTAATTTTTTGGCCACCGTATACAGGGCGTCCCACGGCGATGCCACATGGAGGGAAAGTACCTTAAATATCATAGATAGCATATTTTGCTGAAAGAAGACTTCATTTTATTTTTAAAACTTAGTAAAGTTGCATTCATACTTTTTAATTTTTTTTGAAAAAAAATGTATGGAAAAAAATTATCGCGTCATTGAAGCCTTTCGATCGGTATGACAAAGCTACAAGGTATTTTTTTTTCTCGTGTAGCGGGTTCGATTCCCGGTTTAACCATGAAATTATTTAAAATGCAATTCAACTTGTTTTTTTAAATCGAAATAATGTCTTCTTTCAGTAAGATGTTCATTTACAATAATTAAGGTACTTTTCCTCCAATGACACGATAATTTTTTTCCATACATTTTTTTTCAAAAAAAATTAAAAAAGTATGAATGCAACTTTACTAAGTTTTAAAAATAAAATGAAGTCTTCTTTCAGCAAAATATGCTATCTATGATATTTAAGGTACTTTCCCTCCATGTGGCATCGCCGTGGGACGCCCTGTATATAAAGGTATCTTACCACAAATGACAAGTAGAAGTTTTTCTTAAGTTCAGGCGCGCCTAAGAAGCAAAAAACGGCTGCGACCTCGATAGGGTTGTCATCGTGGCAGTGTCGTCTGTCGAACTCCTCCACGCAATAATTGTCTTGCGCCCTGTTTCCTACTTGTTGCATAGTACCGTCCAGGTTCAAGCTGTGCTGGTCCTGCCAATTTTCTTTTCTGGTCACATATTTCCCTATCTGACATATGATTGATGTACGAATTCCCAGCAAATCTAATGAAAGAGAAAAACAATATGGTGATTTATGGCGTACTGGGTTATCTAGATAATGATTTAAAAACGTGAGTAAGATTTTATAATATACCTACTGTAAGTACTTAGGTATACTCTAGGGTGGTCCTTATTTCGCTTAATGTAAAATCTACTGCTAAAAAATCATTCGTTTATCAGAATTGTTAAATACATTTTAGGGGTTGCTACCGTACTTTGTTGACGTTTATCTCACTTTGTTCTGTTTGTCGATGTAAAGATTCCTTAGACTGACTCTAATTTAATGACTGTTTAAGAGAAAAGGTGACGATCGCTTCTCCGTACAAACGTAGTCCATATCTTCTCTGGATATGAAAAGTTTGCTTTTGATAATTATTAATATTAATCCCTCCGCCTATCGGCATCGGGCTTCTATTGTCTCGTTAATAAAGGCCAAACCCGCCAAACCTCCCTTATTGCACAATGTACTTTACCTACTATGTTATGCACCTATTAATTAACATAAACTTTATTTCTAAATTATTGACCAAATATATCAGATAATACATTTGGTAGTATTTATAATATATTTTCTAAAAGCATCAATCACTTATAAAACAAACTCCCCCGCTGTCTGTTTGTGTGTTTATATGTTCGCGATAAACTCAAAAACTACTGAACGGATTTTAATGAGGATTTTAACCCGTCAATAGAGTGATTCTTGAGGAAGGTTTAGGTGTATAAAATGTTAACCCGTGTTAAGCCAGGGCGGGTCGCTAGTTAAATAATAAGACAACCTTAAAAACGGCCCGCTCCTTTAAGTTTTAGCTGGAATATTCCAGATTTTTTAGAATCCATATATATATAGGGTCTACGAAATATCATTGCTTTTCGGTGAAGGAAAACATCGTGTGAAAAATGGAGGAATTCCAAAAGACCTAGTTTCCTTTCTGGGTTTCTTAGAAACTAGTGCCTGCGCCACTTCCAATGATTAAGTGGCTCTAGCGGGCTCCGGGCTCCTTTATGATAGAGCGGTACAAATTTACTTACCAGGAAAATCTTTATACTTTTCTCTCAAAGGATCCAGATATATTGACATGTTGAATGTTATTTCATAATCGGTATTAGGCACACATTCGCTCCTTGTAGATTTGCAGTCTCGGACTCTATAGTGCTCGCCTACTGGACAACACTTTCTGATAGGATATGCCCCGAAGAGTGTTGCATCGTTAGCACAAACTCTAGCAACTAAACCAGTGTTATCTTTTCTACGATCCATACACCATTCTCCTTCTCCCAATCGTTGTTCTCTTGTCATCGTTTTTCTTAAAGCAAACAAACTGCTGCCATAAATATGCAATGAAAATTCTTCGGACATCAAGTCTATCGAAAACTGTGTTCCTTTACAGTGAATTCCAGTGTCAACTTCAAATATACGAGGCTCTGCGCTTTTAATTTGTCTTACTAACCATTTTTCATCAATATCTTTATTAATACGTATACAAGCATTATTGATGGTGTCATAAGCATGATTTTCTGGACAACATTTTCTAATACGATCGATATGTAACACAGATTCTGTCGCGTTTTCAGTTTCATTAAAATTACATTTTAAAACTACTGTTTTTGGAATGTTACTTATTAATTCGCCATCTCGTATTTCTAAAACTATTCTATCATAACATGAATTGTGCTGGGATGTTGACACTACCATGCCCTCCGTTTTAAGTTCCTCTATATCTTCTTCTCCACATTCAGCAGGCATGCCGTAACTTACTTCTATGTCATCAGAGATAATTAATGGTGAGGTAGATATTTCATATTTTAAATTAGTGGATTCACGACTTTCACACTGGTAAATTGAAGATTCATTTACATTAGTAATTTTCACGAGGCTTTGATTCTCCGGACAACACTTATGAAATACCGTTAATTCACTTGAAACACTATTTGCACTTATTAATGCGAATAAACACATAATGGAGAGCCACATTTTCGTGTCTGCAATCCTTTAAAAATATATTAAAGAATAAAGTTCACAACAGGTGGTTGGTGTCGATCGTATTCGTGGGCATTGTTTATATTATAAATCGAGTTTGCCGGGCGGAGCGACGAGTTGCGAGCGCGGCACGGCGGCGGCGGCGGCGTAAACTGGAGTGGCCCGGAGCAGTGTCGGCGAGATGCCTCTGACCAACACTGGAGGCTGTTACGCCCTTGAAGTAACCGCGCGACCGGCCTTTTCGTATCTGCCTCGCAAAACACCCACGGCTTTTGTGCTTTCAAACTTAACAAAAACCACGCGGTTCGGGAAGCGAATAACAATGGACTGAGCAATTTTTGACTGCACTGAATCAATTTATTCATCGACAGATCGATAGGTACCATTTACGTTCACAACATTGAGTCAACTTAAGATTGTCCGATTGCTATAAAGACAGCGATTCAGGAGTTTTATCATCAGCTGATAACAAACACGACAGTGGAAAATGATTACGCAGAAGTTATATTTAAAATGTACTTTTTTTTATCGAATCACTATTTATAAGTGCTGCGCTGATCATAACAGTAGGTACTCGCGCGTACTACCTATAAACAAAAACAGTTTCTTTTTTCATATTTACAGTTTATTCATTTTCGTTGCTCTTAAATTTGTTGTTAACCATTTTATAGTACTTAAATATCTGGAAGACTGAGCTTTGCACGGAATATATTATAAAAACTCAAAAATGCGCGTTGCCCCAGAGATAAGACCTAGTTAGATCGAGTTATCGCCCCCAAAAACCCCCGTACCTATAGCAAATTTCTTCGAAATCGTTAGAGCCGTTTCCGAGATCCCCGAAATATATAAATAAACAAGAATTGCTCGTTTAAAGGCATTATATATATGTATTAATAGTTGAAACGAACGGTGAAATAAAATTTACCATAAAGAAGTGTAGCCAAAAAAGAGGTTTAGTTTATAATTTGTTTAACCTGAAACTCCGACCCTACAATCTTCACCGCAGTCGGCTAAAAAGACATTAGAAAAGCAAGCTTTTATACGTCTATAATCGAAACTAAGCATAATAATAAGAGAAATCAAGCATAATTTGTAAACTATTGGTACCTACGTCTTAACAATATATTAGGTAGGTACCCAGATTCTTGCAAAGTTAATATTGAAGAGAAAAGTTTATGATATTATACTTTCTCCTAGACATTTTTATTGTAGCTTTCACAGTTTTCATGAAAATTTAGAAAACCTAATAAGATTTTGGCAAAAAATTCATTTTTGGTACAAGCTCTTATCGCTGACTGTAATTTTCTGTCCACACAGGCAACTAATACTCATCGAGACTTTTCTAAGACCCCCCAAACACAATTAGTTTTTTTTTTATCACAGAGTTCCCATGGCCACCTCCTGTCTCCATCATCAGATCAGCTCCATGTAATCATAATATTGCATTGTCATTTGTCATCCGATTTACATAAAATTTAAAATTGCGGCTCTATCAGAGATCGGAAAGTGGATCAAATTTAGCTTCTAAGAGTTGACCCACACTAACTAACATACTAACATGGCAAGGTAAATAAAAGCTTGTAAAAATGAGAATATACAAGTGGGAGGAGGGGAGGGGAAGTAACTTCTCTGCGTGTTTCTACTTCAATTTACCTATTTATTATTATAAACTTAAAGTAAAAGCTATATGCATGCCATGTTTCGTGCTTTTTGCCGGATGAAACCATACCTCCAAACTAAATCGAGCTAAGGAGCCGAACTAGAAGTCTAGAGAAAATGAGACAAACACTCCCCAACAGTTTAACCGTGGGTTCATTAAAAAAGAAAACAATATTTCCAGGAAGACATTTTATTGCAAATCTATGAAAAATACAATTAACTTACTGCTACATAGGAGCTACCTAAAACATTATTACTTAAATAAATGACTTCAATTGGTTGGCACGTAAATAAGTTTATGAACTTACCATACTACCTAATTAATTACTATTACATTAAAGTTAAAAGTTGAATTTAAATTTAACGCTCGAAGAACATTTGGCACTAAGTATAAAATAATTACTCTATTATCATACCCTGTAGGATACTATCATACATGCATATTTTAAGTGTCTCTAAGCCTAACTTGGGCATACTTCGGCGGCATATTCGTCATTTAGGGCCTTACGCAGTTAGGACATCTTTGTTTTCGCATGTGTGTCGCGCAGTAGGTATCAAAATTAATCAAATATACCTATAAGTACTTACTGGCATTTTCATTTATGGTAGCCCCGCTAGTCGGCGTACTGGCGTATTTTTGTCCATAAGACCTGGCCGACTCAGGCTTAACCGGTTTGCTTAACCGGTCTAAAATTATTTACAGCTTGCTGGGAATTAATTCCTCAAAACGGTTTTTGGGTATAATTTGACTCGCCTATTAAACGTAGGTACAAAAGACGACTTAGGTAATTTTGATATCCGTCGACACGATATATCTAATGTCAAGTAATGTCGTAATGTCTATACTCCAATACACATATTTGCATTTAACTCGAAAAACAACACTCATGTGAAAAGAACAAAGCCGTCTGACAAACTTAATAGATCTATTACATTTAAAATAATCAGGCTTGTTTTATGAATCAATAGCAACATTGATCAAATGATCATGCATTGATCCATATCTTTACAGTAAGTCGAATTTGCCTCTATTCCAACATAAAGATCTAATGAAGACAAAAAGCGTTTTTGATTGACTAAGGTACATCGGATCGGACCCTTTCAACGTCACCATACAATAGCGTTCCGAATAGAAAGTTATCATTAAGAAAATGTTGTATGCGCAATATTGCCCTCCTAAGTCGAAAAGCGCTATCTCAAAAACAAATGATTTTGATAATGGAACTCTCAGTTATAGAAACTAAAGTATAAATTAGCAATGCATTTTCTTTTGAGATAGCGCCACTCGGCTTAGCAGGGCAGAATACGCTTTTAAAGAGTTTTAATGGCAGCCACAGCTCTTTACGACCATATTCTTGTACTTGCGCAGGATCACGTTGGCATCATCGGTGTAATACAGAACAGATATAGGCGAAAGCTTGATCGGTGCACACGACGGTTTTGGCACCTGAAATGATAGGAAAATACCAACCATTAAATCATTTGTTTCATAAAAGGTAGGAAAAAATTATACCGGGTGGGTATACCATTCCGAAGTTGCAGTTGTAAGTTTTACTTACGAAAACACAAATGGAGATTAAGCTATTTGTTATAGAGATAGTTATATGTATGTATTTCTTAATCTGAATAGGGTATTAGGTATTTGAGTACTATAATCGAACAATCAAAACTATTTTGCTACTACGCAATCTGTATGACACACTAGCATGTGACGTCACAATCAAATCACCTACTCTTTATGGTATTGTACGGGTTTTAAAATAAAAATTGACTAAAAATAACGGCTGTCTACGTTCCTCTATTAATCTTCGGGTGCTTTATTTCGTGAACGGTGTAAAATAATTTATTTTAAATATAGTCAAATAATTAACGCTTTTAAAGCTGCGCTGCGTCCCTAAACCAGGTGAGTAAAACTTACAAGTCTAAATCAACTGGCTGCCTGGTAATACAATAGCTTTATACAAACCTGTGTGGGATTCAACAGGTGAACCAATGTCTGCACTATGGCATGGTTGGTGGCGTTTTTATGCGCGTTTAGGGGGAAGTTGCACTCTCCACTGCAATAGAAAGCACCGTAACCATCGGGTGCGATAATCCAATCCTAGAACCAAAAAACATTTATTATTCTTCTTAGTATGTCATTTATAGGCGCTTACCAACTTTATTATAAAAAGAAAAATTTATCGATAAGAAGTCATCCAATTGCGTAGATGAAATTATAAATACTTATTACTTAAATCAAAATATTTGAAAAAAAAACCTACGCATTTATGCCAATAATGCCTACATAATTTTGGAAGAGCTGATGCTCTTGAAACTGCTGGATCGATTTTTATCAATCATTGCTAGGCTACGTAGGCTGCTACCACCAAAAATAAGGATCAAAGTGAAATAGTCAAATGACGTTCTAAAAGTGTTAATAATTTGTGTCGAAAGATGGCAGTAAATGTACTTACTACATAATTTACTTTCACAGCTAGAGGAATCTAGCTAGTGTAAATAGGTACTCTTTGACGTTATCGAAGATGTCAGCATTGTCAGCTTGCCATTGCTAGAACAGTCGTGGTAAGGCTACTGATTTAATTAGCAGTACACTACCCTATTTCGTGCGTGGTATATAAACAAGCCAAGTGCCATAATGATAAGGTTTCTTTTGTTGACGTACTTATAGTATAAGTATAGGTAGACAGGTACATATAATTTACTAAGTAGGTAGGTACTCCGATTGACGAGTCAATAAGCTTAATAATTGGGCTAGTATCGATCTCAATCCAAGTGACCCATATTTCCTCGCCGATTCGTCACCATGTTGTATAAGTGTTTAATTAATCGTTTTGTCAAGTTCAGGGTGTGTTAAATGCGCTGCTGATGTCTAGTAATAATTTGTATTATAATATATGGGTTTTGGGATACTTTACTGTGCTTACATAGCATAAGTACCTATTATAATAAAAGTTAAATCAGCTAGCGAAGTACTGATTAACTTGTTGGTTTGTTCAATCAGCAATAGCCAATCATCATTTAAGCCCAGTGGTGGATTTGCCCTAATGCCAAGTAGGCCCGGGCCTAGGGCGGCAAGATATTAGGGGCGGCAAATTATACAATAAATTATGTAAGTAGTCAATATGATGGGTCCTGAGAAAGGGGCGGCTGCAGGGCCTGGGGCCTCGGGCGGCAAAGACTGCAAATCCGCCACTGTTTAAACCCCGAGCGTCAGTCATTGGTTTCCGGGCGATAACTATGATATGAATTAAGTTGCCTCCTGAATGTCAGTTTATGGGCGCCTTGATGAAATGTGACCAGGATGGTCTTGAAAATTTTTTATACGCCATAATTTACCAGGAAAGAGTCAAGAGATTTGTAGCGATCATACTTACATACTAAGAAAATCATCGACTTCCCCAATCAGATTGAGTGACAACAGTAACAACACTCATCGTGATCAATTAATAATTAAGAAAATATATCCTTACCTGCCATTCTAAATCCTTGAAACTGACGTACAGGGTTTGAATTTCACAACTTCGAGTTGTCCAGTGTGATGTGTCTGGAACCAATTTTAACGTTGTTAGCGGGAAAGATGCCATTTTCATCGTTGCAATTTTTCATATCGGTAAATGAAATCGACTGTACTCTATTAAATTTTAACGATACAGGGTGCTTACGGGAATAGATTAATTTATTACTATAATAAGTAGTAACCTAAATAAATTAACTCTATCCCCCGTACCTATATGCATATAGACCAGTCCGCCCTGGGAATACCCAATTACCCAACTGGCGTGAAGTGGCGCAGAGGAGGGCAGAGTGGCGTTCTCTAATGTCAGAGGTCAAGATCTTTTTTGGGTCACCGAGCCAGTGATGTATGTATCCCCCATAGTTTAAAAGTTGTTTTTTTATTAATTGCAATTGGAGCGGACTGATGAACAAACGAATGAACAGCGTGCTACTACTTAGTAATAAAGTTCCGATTGGCCCTTCTGAAGTTTCGAAACCCTAAAAAAATTTCATTAAATATCAGTACAGATATGTATCTACATATACCCCCGGCAAGAAATCGGCAACTAACCTGTGAGGGGGTTTCTCAGGTAATTCTCCGAAGAGCCCGTATTCCGCCACCGCCGCGCCTCGCGCTTCCGTCGCCCGCTGGCGTCTGCAGCGCTCAACCTGGGCCCGCTCTTAAAGAAAGCCACGAGGAAGGGCTGCTTGCCCTCCACTATGGCCCCTCGAGGCTCCTCTAGCCCGATTTCCTCTGGTTTCATGTGACGTTCTGAAATTTACAAGCTTTAATTAACTGCTGCCTAGTTTTATTTTAGAAAATATAATACCTAAAACAGAGTGACCGTTCTTTAGCCTCACCGGGAATGGGATAGTGATACCTAGGTGAAATTTGTCTTTATAAATGTTTTATTAAATTAGCAGCTCTCCAAGTTTTCACAAATTATTTTAACCGGTTGAAGCGCTACCTACTACATACATACATAAGTTTTACTAAATGATTGAATCAGACTTCAGCAGCTTCTTGTGCAGTTAATGTTCCGTCACATAGGCGCGTTTTCGGGGCGTGAGCGTTTTATACGTAAAAGCGGGGCGCCCCGGTCACGCGCTGCCCGCAAACGCGCCTGTTTGACGGAGCCTTTAGGAGTACGAGTTATGAGGTTGGTAATGAAATTAATCCGCGATTGTCGAAGGACGTATTGAGCCACATGCCGAATGTATCCGTGACTTTGTTAGCTAGTGCTTGTCTTACATACTTAGCATACCTGGCTACTAGTGCGGGTGGATGGTAATGAAGAACACTCTGGGTGTCGGCGAGAGCGACGAACTACGCAACGAGTGCACTCTTCATCTTTGAAGCAAGTCGTGCGACAATAGAGTACCTAGCTGCGTGTGCGGGTGGATGGTAGGTGCCACGAGCCGAATACGCCCCTCGCCTTCCGCGTCAGTCAAGTAACATTAATAATATACTCGTATGTTAGTGTACCTGGCTGCGAGTGCGGGTGGATGGTAATGAAAAACCCTCTATTGTCTGCGGGGACGGTTAACCACGCACTGAGCGCGTCCGTTACGTTCAGTTCTAACCAGCCCTCTGACGACGCGCTTGTGTTTACTGCTGCTACTTTCTCTAATTGTAGATTTCTGCAACGTGAAAAAAAACATTTGTTCGTGCAATTTTTATTAATACGTAGGTAGTGGATGTATTTTAGATGAGCGGTAATTCTGGTAAAATTTAAACCGATCGAATCTAAGGAACTCGTGTTTTCGTCATGTCTGAAATCGATAGGTGATGAAAGGACTCTTAGTACACAATACACCCCAGTGGATATCCAAGCCAAAAGAATTGGCAATTAGGTGTATACTACTTATAATGCATCATTGTCACTGTCGCATTAGTCTCAGTGGTAGTCGTAATATCAAAATCCGTTCGTAAAAGATGTTATGGGGGCCAATTTTTGAATTTAGATCGCTCGATTTCGTCACTCGAAAATCGGTGGAAAACGGCAAAATGCTAATTTTTGAAATACGAGCGATCGGGAATCTAGTCTATTGGCCACTCGATTTCATTTATATTAGTAGAATTTAAACGCCTAGTAGTGGAGATATCATTTAACGAAATACACGAAATCGAGTGGTTGAATTTCAAAAATCGGCCCCCTGGTCGTTGCGATTGGAGTAGGAAAGTTGCGTACCCCAAGCTGTTGACGCTGATGACCCGATGCGCGACGACCGTGTACAGAGCTGTGGGGTCGTCGGTGTGCGCCGGAGCTTGGTGCAAGCGCAGCTCGGCGGAGAGCAGCGCGGCAGACGGCGGCGCGCCCGCCACCTCGAACCACACGTGCCGGCCGTGCTCATGTCGAAGCGCGCCCAAGTGATGCTCTAAAGATAACAAAAAACGTCTCAAAAATTCTCATACTTTTAGCTTTTGTGCAAAAGTAGTTACAATTAATGGAGACTATTAGACCTATGTTCGTGATTTTTAGGGTTCCGTACCCAAAGGGTAAAACGGGACCCTATTACTAAGACTTCGCTGTCCGTCCGTCCGCCCGTCCGTCCGTCCGTCCGTCCGTCCGTCTGTCACCAGGCTGTATCTCACGAACCGTGATAGCTAGACAGTTGAAATTTTCACAGATGATGTATTTCTGTTGCCGCTATAACAACAAATACTAAAAACAGAATAAAATAAAGATTTAAATGGGGCTCCCATACAACAAACGTGATTATTGACCAAAGTTAAGCAACGTCGGGAGGGGTCAGTACTTGGATGGGTGACCGTTTTCTTTTTGCTTTTTTTTGTTTTTTTTTTTGCATTATGGTACGGAACCCTTCGTGCGCGAGTCCGACTCGCACTTGCCCGGTTTTTTATTTTCTATCGAGCGAAAGTTGTTTAATCAGAGACTTCAAGACAATCAAAATAAGTACTTGTATTTTTTTTCGAATGTTATTTAAGTACTTAGAAAATAAAATAAATGTATATCATGTAGCAGTTTAACTCTTTATATTATTTGCTTGATTTCTTTGAGTTAATAAATGCGAAAGTAAATGTATTTCATGTAGCAGTTTAACTCTTTATATTATTTGATAGTGAGTGCAGTAAGTAGGTACCTACCTATATATTATAGTCTGATTCTATAGACTATACATACACGTCTGGACAACAATGATTACATATTCCATTCAGATTCACAATCGGTCGATAGGTACCCACTACCCATGCACATTTGCATAAATGCTATTGCAATGCCTAACCTGTCTCAATTCCCTACTTTGAACCGACACTCTGCATTCAAACACTTTTAGAAACTATGTTAGGTAAGTACGTATCGATATTGAGGTGTAATGTAAACAACCGGCGCAGTTTGTTCTTATCTACTCAATTTAGATTAGTGGAATCATAGGAAAAGCTATTTGCATGCTAATGTAAGGAGAGGCAGAAACAGGTGTTAGAGTCGTTCGGCGGGTGTAACACGAGCCCTATGCACGTGTATTGTTGCTTTATTAATTAACCACGCCTTGAATTCCAAATTTAGACATTATTTATTCCAATAATTGCGTCAAATCAATATCTAAGTATTTACCAGTGTTGGGCGTAATTAATTACTCGTGTAATTTAATTACTAATTGAATTACATGTAATTGAATTACAATGTAATTGAATTACATAAAATTTAATTACATGTAATTAAATTTTCTGTGTAATTTGCAATTGTAATTACATTAATTAGTAATTAAATTACTCAATTACTTTTCATTTACCTTTTTAATAATATGCAAATATGAACAAATTTACTTGGAGTAACTATAAAGAAAAACTTTTATGAATTCCATTATACGCTGGATAACGTTATAACATATTTTTTGTCCCTGGAATCATACCTTTACAGGGTACTATGTGACAAACCACGTTGAATATGGCGGTCGGCTCTTACGTCGCGTAGCACCGCATTAGTATTGGGGCGCCGCTAATAATGACGTAAGCGCCAACCTAAGGTGCCTTTCGGGTTGGACTGTAGCAAAGGGGGGCTGGGACTTAGAATTTTTTTTGACAAAGTGGTGTCATTATGACACTATTTTTAAATGATTGTAATGTGTAGATCACGTCAAAATAAGCATCTTTTACTGAAAAAACTTTTCTCTAAAATAAAAAATGGCTGAGTTAGACGCCTCCAAAGATTGATGTTTTTAAAGGGAGCTGGGACTTAGAAAATTTTCATCGCGAGTAGTGTCATTATGACATATATTTTAAATGATTGTAACTTATGGAACACGTCAAAATAAGCTACTTTTACTTGAAAAACTTTTTTCTAAAACTTTATTAAGAACTGTTTTAAAACCCCTGTTTTTTTCATTTTCTCAAAAAAAATTCCAAGTCCCAGAAACGGCCCCCCTTTGTTACAGTCCGCTATTTTCAATTTTAGAAAAAAGTTTTTCAAGTAAAAGTAGCCTATTTTAACGTGTTCTATACGTTACAATCATTTAAAATATATGTCATAATGACACCACTCGCGATGAAAATTTTCTAAGTCCCAGCTCCCTTTAAAAACATCAATCTTTGGAGGCGTCTAACTCAGCCATTTTTTATTTTAGAGAAAAGTTTTTTCAGTAAAAGATGCTTATTTTGACGTGATCTACACATTACAATCATTTAAAAATAGTATCTTAATTATTAATGACACCACTTAATCAGAAAAAAATTCTAAGTCCCAGCCCTCCCTTTGCTACAGTCCAACCAAAGTTAACATTGACAATGTTGCTTAGTCAAATTTAAAACCATTCAAAATGTTCATCTGATTTTGGAAATAAAGATGATCAAAAACTTGCATTCTATAAAAGTAACTGTAATTCAAAAAAGTAATTAAATTACAAATTTTAATTACAAAATGTAATAAGTAATTTAATTACTAATTACATTTTGCAATTGTAATTAGTAATTAAAATTTTAATTACTTTCCACATGTAATGGAAATTATTTGTTGGAATTACATTTTGTAATTGCAATTGTTAATTAGTAATTCAATTACTTTTTGCCCAACACTGGTATTTACCTACTGAGGTAATCGCTGCACGTGTTTTGTATAACAGTTTTGCGATTATACTTGCTGTAAAATGTGTATTGTAAATAAAGATGCCAATAGAAGGAGAGATTCTGGGAAGCGACCTGATAAGCTTTCTTTGAACTGATTGTGTTCTAAACATTACAAACCCGATAAATAAACATTTAAACATCCATCAAAGTATGTTATATATACCTCTACCCTATAAATACTTACATGTGCATATACCTGCCTTCTACTTAGTATATTTATTTTAACCGACTATCTACGGGAAGGGTATGTTTGTCGTATTTATGTAGGCACTTACAGGGTGCCTAGAAAAGATAACAATCGTTTGCGCCGTAGCGAAATACACGGTAATCTCTCTCTATCACACTTCCAAATTAGTGCGACACTTGCGACAGAGACATTAACGTTGCCTTCGCTACGCAGCGTAAAGCCGATAACGATTGGCGTCTTGGCTAGGCACCCTGCCCTGCCAATTAAGGCCCCGTTCGCACGGCAGCTTTTTCAACGCGCGTTAAAAAAGCGTTTGAATGACACAAATGGATAACCATGTATGTATTCACACGAAGGCGGTTTTTAAGCGCGGCGCTTTTTTATCGAGCACTGTTCGATTTTCGGCGTTGAGCGTTGGCGTCAAATTGAATAGAGCATACGGAACTCCGTGTATCTGTTCTCACAAGCGTTAAAAAAGCGCCGGCGCTGCTGTCAGTTGGCTGTCAAGTGTCAATTTTTGGTGTCAATCGTCAAGATTATTATTAGTTTCACCTTAAAATGTCAACTTATGCTTACAAATTCCTGAAATATTCGAACTATATTCAAATAATACGTCGTAATAGCAAATAAAGTATGGCTTTGCTGAGATGCGTACGTGGCAGTACGACTCACAAGTGATTTTTAAGCGTTCATATGAACACTAATATTGGAAACGGTAAAAAAGCGCCAACGTCGGGTTTTGGGCGTTTTCGGAAAAAAATATTTGGGTAAAATATCACTGTCCTACGACTTCGGTATACTTTTTTACCGTCAAATACTGTTTTAAAGTGGACTACATGTATACAAAAATTGTAAAGTGATTTATTATCTGAGTATTTATGGTAAAAAAACTGATTAAGTGGTACTTTAAAGTAAAGAAAATGTACAAAAACTGAAGAAAGGGAGATGATTTTTGAGTGTCCCATGCACACTTTGCATACTTTGGATCCAAATATTATATATCTGCCTCCTTCTAGGCCCGAACCTGGTTGTTGTGTGATAAGATCGTACCAGCCAAAATCTATTAAAAACCTTATTTTTTAGCACCTAAAGTAAAAATATGCATTAAAGTTTAATTTATTGTTGCCCTTTAATATCGACGTAGTGGAAATTTCCACCAACGTCACGGAGTTTTTACCAACTTAGTAGCAAAAATCTACTAATATCATACGGATTTTTACATGATCGTAACATTATGTTCCTATAATTACCCGGTGTTTAGGTTTTACAAGGCAATTGGGCTCGAAAAAAGCTAGTGTAGGTTGTGCGTCACGATGTGCAGAAATTTGTTTTCCACAACGAACTGAATTAAACTGAAGATAAGGAGTCAATTATTGACTAAATATTTATGAATTACGTTAGATTATTATGTGTTGTATGATATCAAATAATTATAATTAAGAAAATTCAAACGATCAGACCGCTATTTCGCTTTATTAACCAACCGGCATGCCTACGTCACATCCAAAACGTTACGTGATGTATTAGTGGAACAAAAAAACGTGACGTATGGAATGAAAATGCACGGTTTACATGCCGTCAGTTTAAGTTGCCAAAATATAGTAGGTAGAGTGATATTAAAAACAAACAAATAATTTTATTCTAGCTATATTCTTCTAACTACTCGACCTACTAGTAATTACTTAGCACCAGTGGCGGCTCGACCTAAGAAACGCTGGCAGGCGCAGGTTATGCTTTCGACTGCAGCAGTATTGCAGTACGACAATACTGCTAACTGCAAATGTCAAAAAACTGGGCAGCAACATCTTTTTTGATTTTGTAGCAGTAATTCAGTCGGCAGTATTATCGTGCTGCAATACTGCTGCAGTCGAAAGCATAATAACTGCAGGAAATTTCAAAATCTGTTAAGTTAAACTATAATAATAGGTATTAATTACTAAATTATTTAATTTAGTACAACATTAAGTAGGTATTAAATTAAGTAGCTATTTTCCGCACATGTAAACCCTTCATGTAGTTCCTAAACGCGATATTATGGTCCATAACGTCACTTTGTCCTACTGTGGCTGTGATTGATTTTATTATAATTTATATTAATTTTTAGGATAATTGATACTGATTTCGATCTCATTTGCAAGAATAATATATGATAATTATTAAAAACAACTTTTTATAATACCTTTACCTTGCGTTTTTTATAACAAAATGATTGCAAAGCAACAATTAAAACGAAAAATGTGACGTATTGGAAAGACTTGTTTAAATAACTTTATTGTAATACTTAGTATTGCAGTTATTATTCGTTTTTAGAAAATTAATATTGTTTTGTATTTCAATAAATAAAAACTGGTTCACTTAAAACACTCCGATCTTCACTTAAAACCTGCCTAAAACTTGTAACGTAATGGATCGTCACATTCGCTGTCATTCAGTTTAAAGTGATTTATTAGGAATATAAATAATTTATATAGAAAGAAAGTAACATTTTCATAAAATATATAAATAGTAGATTTAATTCAACCCATTTTTAGTAAAAAAAAAATTTTTTTTGGTGTGTGGAATTCCATTACGTGACGGACTCTAATTCTAAAAACGCCCTTTACCGCAACGCTTTTTAAGCTGTCGTGCGAATGGGGCCTAACGATACCTAAGTTCCGTAGCAAATATGCGTAGGTACTCAGAGGTCAGACATATAGTAGTCTTCTCTGCAGAAGTGCCCAGAAAATGTTGTTAATAAAAAGTAGACGTCTTAATCATAAAACAAAATAGTTTTTAGAGTTCCGTACCTCAAAAAGGAAAAATGCGGAACCCTTATAGGATCACTCGTGCATTTGTCGGTCCGTCTGTCATAGCCCATTTTCTCCAAAACTAATAGACCAATCAAGTAGAAATTTGGTATACATATATATATGTATACATACATGTCCGACATGTAACGTAAACAAATGAATTTTAAACATGGGGGTCACTTTTGGGGGGTAAATGAGAAAATAATTTTTCAAACTATATCGCGTACGTATCAAAGATTCAATATGTATATGTGAGAGAGAGAGAGAGAGAGAGCTTATATAAAAGAGCTTATTTTGAAAAAAAAACATTTTCTTTTTGCATTTTTTAAATAAATAGTTTAGAAGTTATTTAAGAAAATATCCAAAAAAATACCATCATCCCCCCTCCCCTCCCTTTATCTCAGAAACTACTGGATATAAAATTGTGAAAAAAAAATACACAATAGCCCCCTTATTCATAAACGTTTACTAAAGTTAGCAAGCCGATATAATAATCGTTTGTCCCTTTCCATCATACCAATACGTCGGAAAGGGATAAACGATTATTATCGGCTTGTCAACTTTAGTAAACGTTTATGAATAAGGGGTTAGGTTTAGGTCTTTACCTATAGATGACAGGAAAACCTAGTAGAAATGTGCAGTCAAGCGTAAGCCGGACTTAATTACTTAGTTTTTAGTACCCCTACGGGTTTTTTTAAAGACATTTGTCTCCCATTTCACATAAAAAAACGCACTTAACCGATTTGCAAGGCCGAAGTGATCCCATAAGAGCAACGCGAACAGTTATGTGCGGTGCTCTAAAAATACATTATTATAAATTAAGTACGAAACCCTTGAAACGCGAATCCGACTCACACTTGGCCGGTTTTTTCGTGGAGCCTGGCTGTCGCCGGACCGCCCAGTTTCCAGTTATAGGTTCAATCCAATCACGGTGGCATGCGATTTACTGAGTCATGCCTTACCTGGACTTTAACTACCTGGGTTCATTATGTTTCAAATGATAACGCCGACTTAACTGTAGGTTAAGTTGATGGCACTCGTAATTATGTTTGGAGTAAGTTGTTCGCTCTGTTTAAAAGTAACTATTCTTATAACCATCTCAGCTTGACCAATTTTTAAACAAGCAGATACGTTTGCGAGCGTTATTCCAAATTTTATATAGGAAAAAATGGGAAAAAAAACCTCACCTTCACCTTAGCTTGACTTGATGGTATCATAACATTTAAGTAATTATTACAGATATTCTATAGGTATACAACCAAAACATACCAATGCGACATTGAGAATTAGCAGCTACCTGCAAAAACAAACCAATGTTTGTTCAAACCAATGTTTACCTACTATAGGTAAGTACGTAAAATAAAAGTTTTGAAAAACTGGAAACACTTAAAGACACAAACAATGCAAGAAACTTAATAAACTGGTACTAACGTATATACTCGTACATAGAATTAAATGAATACGCTTAATCAATTATAAAATAGGTACAATAACAAAGTGCTAAACATACCATTATGCAAATATAAGGATACAAAACGCTGTAAATATAACGAAGTGTTATTACCCATGCATCTTATCTTCCCGTCTACCTACGCAAGTCGCCGTTGGTAAATTAGCGTTAATTCCTTAAACGAGATGGAAGGATATACTTACTTTTACTCTGGAACGTCATTATGAGATCGCTTTCGTCTATGGCATGATGTTCGTCGGCGCTGAGAGCCATCTCGGAGCTCCGCGTGGGGCGCGCTTGCTCGTGTTCTTCAGCTAGCTGCTTGTACACGTCCAGTAGGAAGCTGGGCGCCGAGCGGTCCAGCGCCGCGGCGCGCGTTCGCCGCGGACGCTCGCCCAGCCCTAGCAGATCCAGGATCTCATGCTCCACCACCATCCGCTCGTCCCGCGTCATCGCATGCTGGATCACGGTCTGATCGATCCCATTGTCGATATACAACCCCGAGAGAACGGCCTCCGCCGTCACAATAAACAACGTCAAACACACACATCGCCACGCTGTACCGGCCATGATGATGCGTAAGCGCACGCTCGACTGGCGCGAGAGGACCGAGTGCGGCGCGCGGAGCGCGGAGGCGCGGACGGGATCAACCGCTGAACCTGCCCACTCTCAAGGTGGGCCGCCGCACTCGCCACTCTCCCCACTACTAAAGCTACGTGTATACTGGCGTGAGCTCGGCACAGCCTCTGTAGCAACAGCGGGTATAACAAACCGGTCTGCAACTTTTATTGTTTCCACGACTTAAAAACAAAACATTTAAAATAAGATCTTTTTTTAAGGGCGCCAGCCCTACCTTCAATATACCTACCTACATTACATACATTTGATTACGGATTAGCGCGAGCGAGCGCGTTTAAACAATATCAATACAATTTTAAAATTGAATTCCAATTCCAATGCGTCAATCGTCATTAGTAGGTATAATTAAGTATATGCTAATGCTAAATGGCACTGGTAGGTACTATTTCTGACCCATAGCATGTCAACGTTTATCGCAACGATAAGGCCTCTGTGCATTCGTGCCTTTGTACTTTGCAATGTGCAACTATGTACATTATTATACCTACGTAGGTATAATAATGTACGGTTATATTCCTGTCTTTGCATCAACAGTCAGTCAACCGAGCCAAACAAGTTAAAATCAAGTTACGTGTGTAGCAAACAAGAACCTACCCAATAGAGGAAGTGTGAACAGAGCTTTAGGCGCATACTTTCAATATGATGAATAACGTAAACAATCCAAGAGCGGCACTCGACTGCGCTCAGCCCAACCAACCTCACTCACTGTAACATTTATTGTGAAGTTGTAAACATACGCATGGTTTTGAGCATGCCAAATACCTATTTATCTACTGTTTAAAAACTTGATTAGAAGAAATATTTTTTATACTGTTAAATATAATGTTTATAATTACAATTGCTTTGTAGATAAAAAATAAGACACCAAAATACAATAGGTAAGACACAAAAAGTGAAAGGAATTTCAGCATCGGCGATGTCACGACTTGTGAAATAACAGCGTGGAATCGCACTCCACAATAGATGGCGAATATGAAGGTACACACAGGTATCTCGTAGGTATATCTTACTACACAACTCACTACCGAAAAAAATCCTGTTATAATTAGATCCAGCTATTTGTAACATGCATAATTGGAGCTCGGGTCAGGCACACTGATTGAGCCGAACTAGTAATAAATTTTGTAAATTTTGCCGACATTTTTGTAAACTGTGGGAAGACTTGCAAGAATAAAATCGAGCCTAATTTTAGGTAGTTCAATCATTCTTTATTGCTTATCATATCATTAATTAATTACATTTACAACTACAGAGTTATTTTTTTACTTAACATACTTCTCCATGAACTTTTTGTGGAACTCTGATCTCAATGAGTCATTAATAAAAGTATTGGGTTTCTTCTCAGGTTCCGAACGCGCACAGTTTTTAAACACGACATCATCATCCCATCGTCTCTTTACCTGAAATGAACAGACATTATTAGAACGTTAAATTAAAAATGTATCATTTATAACAAGATACATACATCTAAGACGCAGATACATCACACTCAAACCTAACCTTTTTTTATGTAATCATGTCGGAATGGTATCAGACCGAGGTTTCGGTTTCGGCATATAAAGATCAAGTTTCGGCCGAAGGTACGGTTTCGACCGAAACTAGAACAGAACTGAACCTTCTGTATTGTATCGGTAAAAAACAAGACCGAAGTGATCCCATAAGTGTTCCGTAAACAAAGTTTTGTACGGAACACTAAAAACCGATTTCGGTCGTTACTCCTACGACGGACGGTAGTTACTTATGCAACAAGACAGTAGAGTCAGCAAAGTTGGTATTTGCTGCGAGTGCCGAACAAGCGAACTCACTACGCTACGCTCGTGATTCTTTTTTAAAATCTTGAGCGTACGAAAGCGTAACGAAGGGGTAAGGCACGAGGTACAATAATTTTGTCCTCATGTTGCACGTATCTATGAATCTCAACAGCATTTCGTTCACTGTTTCTTGGAGCTACTGAGATTCACCAAATTTAAGCTATTGACGTTCATGCGTGAACTTAAAATTTACTTAAGTCATCATCATCATCATCATATCAGCCCTTTATCGCCCACTGCTGAGCATAGGCCTCTCTTCTAGTACGCCACTTGTCCTGGTCCTGAGCTAATCTCATCCAGAAGTAACCCGCAATTTTCCGGATGTCGTCCACCCAACGAGCCAACGGACGCCAGGCGCTTCTTTCATTTGAAAGCGGCCACCATTCTGTTAACATTTTAGTCCACCTGCCCTCACTCTGCCTGTCCAACATGTCCTGCCCAGTTCCATTTTAGTTTGGTAATGACGAAAATTCGTCGTCATTTACTTAAGTAATAATAATTAGCCCTTTCAGCGAGTAGCGTCTCTAGCTTCACGGGCCCTTAAAACACGTATATTTCACGTGAGTAAATGGTCGTCCAAAATATAATTAATATTCAAAACTAAAAGGGATGAGGAACTAATATTCAAATAATAATAATAATATAGCCTTTATTCGCTGATATTCAAATACTAATATTGAAATCAAGCCATTTACGTAATAAATGTAATAACAACAATTATTAGTCTAAGAAATGAGTTTACACTTTCAGCTTCCTAACTTAGAAGGAAGGAATCAGTATGAATGGCGTGGATGTGCGATTGCGCCCCTCTATCGCGCCTTAGTGCCAATCAGGAAGAAATATTGGGAACTGTATCTAGTGGCAGACTTGCAGTCTTGGCCGCCCTTGGCCCCGGGCCCTGTAGTATGTACTAGCCGCCCCTTTCTCAAACATTTCATAATAGATTTAACATGAAATGGATTTCATAATCTGGAAACAAATCTGTGTAACTATGATTGAGGTTTGATTATAAAGTAATTCTTACCTTCAAGTCATTCTTTTGGCCCGCTGCAGAGTAGTTTAATAATGGATTTCCAGACAAAATATTCTCCATGCGGATTCTTTCTTCCTCCTGTTTCCGCTCAGCTTCCTGAAATAGTTTCATTATGAAAAACATGAAATGAAAAGGCACAATTAAAAAGGAAATAATATAAAGACAAAATCTATTTACGTGATATTGATCCTCAGTTTAATTTCATCCAAATCACTTATTGCATGGAGCTTTTTTATTTAAATAAAATATTTAAATAAAGTCTGATTGATATTATATACATATACATATGCTCAAGATAGAAAGGCGTGGAAGGATCTTGTGGAGGCCCTATGCACCTCTGGGGTGCCCTAGGACAAGCAACAACAACATATGTTTTGGACAGTGATTAACTTACCTTTTTAGCCTGTTCTAATGCTCTCTCTTTTTTTATTTTGTTCAGCTCTGCCAATAATGCTGCAGTATCATCATCAGAGTCATCAGAGTCTGATGAATCACCCTCTAAGGGATCATCAGCATCCAAGCTGGCTGCGGGAACCTGATCAATTTTGGGGCGCTTAACTGGTGGTTCATTTAGTCTGCGAGCACTAGGGGCTTTGCCGTCTTTCTCTCGGTCGTCCAACTCCTTGCGAAAATCGCGGGAACGCAGCTCATCAGTTGTGCCTTGACCTTGCTCTCTGTAATAAAAGTTGAAAATAAATGTTATTTCTCCTATTCTGTCCAATTTCTTTTGGTATTCCACCTGTCCAATTTAAGAGATAAGATAAGAGATAAGAGATCTTTATTTGCATACCATAGTACAGATGTTATATACATGGACCCTGGAAAGGGTGTAGCAAAAATTGGTGGTTAACAATTTCATAGTATTAGTTATTATTACTACTGACTTATACTTACGTTCGATACTTATACATTTTCTAAATTGCACTTTTAAGTTTAACAGCCTCTTCTAATGAATACTTGAATCTTATTACCTATAGACAAGGATTACTACATTAACTTATAAGTACCTACTTATTACTTTTTGTATTAATATAAAATATGTTATAATATAATACAATTATATTTATATTATATGCTAAGTTACTATTTATTTATTACATTACATAGTATCATCCTCCATAAATTCGGCTATTGAGTAGTAACATTTATCCATCAGCATAGTTTTAAGGCGGTTTATGAAGTTGGGGTCTGTTTTTAAATAAGTGGGGATTTTATTATAAACATTTATGGCTCTGTAGTATGGACCGTTCTTGTATATTTCTAATTTAGGCTCCGGGAGTTCTATGTAGTGTTGACGTCGAGGGTTTTGACAGAATTGGAATAAATGTAGGTTTTTGCGGACAAATGTTGCTACTTCCAAAATGTACAGAGAGGGGAGGGTCAGTAGGTTAAGATCTTTGAAGTGTGGTCTACAGCTGTGGGGTGGATGTATATTTACTAGGATCCTGATACATTTTTTCTGCATGATGAAAACGTTTTGAATGTCGGTGCTGTGGCCCCACAAGAGAAGCCCGTAGCGTAGCCATGCGACTGCTTGTGAGTGATACGCCGCCAGCGCACACTCTAAGGTAGTGCTACACTTTAATACGCTGAGTGCATACACAAATCGGGCAAGTTTATTTTTAATTTTTTCTACATGTTTTTTCCATGTCAAATGGCTGTCCAGTGTAAGACCCAATAAGGTGCAGTCGGGTACTTCTTTGATATTTAGGTTGTTTATTACAGTGTTGAGATTTAGGGGTTGCTTTTGTCTTGGTCTGAATTGGATTAATTTTGATTTATCATTATTTATTATGAGGTTGTGATCGTTGAGCCAATGAGTTATTGAATTAAACGTTTGTTCTATGTAGGAGCTGCTGCTATTGTTATCTGGGCATTGGAATAAGATGGATATGTCATCGGCAAACATAACAACTTTGTGTTCAGTGGATTTTGGAAGGTCATTTATGTAAATGAGGAATAGAATGCACCCTATGACACTACCTTGTGGGATTGAGTTCTCGATATATCGTATATTGGATTGTATATTGGATTTATATGTCTAAAGTGTATTTTGTCTCATATTTTGCTTAATGATAGAGTGAGACGCAATGACAATGAACCAAGATATTGGACAGATGGAATAAATCTGTAGCATAGATAATACAGTAACCCTGGAATTAATTCATGTCGTGTTTATCTATTACATGAATTATAAAATTTCGCCATAGTATTTAATTATGGTTTTGGAGTGCAATATAATTAGGCGAAGTAATCAAACCGCTTAAGACTTACGAAAGATACGAATGATGTTTCGATTTACTGATCTACATGTGTAATACCGAGTACCGACATGGATTGCTCTAGAGTCTAGACAAATACTTGACGCATAGCATAGTTACCTGTATTTAAGCTTTGTGTGGCCTGGCAAATCTCTGCTGGAGTATTGACGTGATATAGCACTTAGATCTTTTTCCCCACGACCTGTACCCCCTCTGGCAGGATCAAAAGTAGGTCTGGCTGCTGTAGTCATATTGACGAAATAATGTCAAAGCAACAAATTCAATTGGTGATACTACGATGACAAAACAAATGGACAAAATACACGACTTGCACGAGGAAAAAGATAATCGTAATATTTTTATACAAATCAATGTCAAAGACACACACAGTCGGACCACAGTCACCTCACCTCACCACAGAATGTAAAGTAAACGACAATCGAACGATACAGAGCGTAGGAGACCATACACTCTTATGGCTCCTCTACACGATGGGCCAATATACGCCGGCCAAGGGACGCATTTATGCGTTAGAGGGAGCAAGTGATATTGCTATCTCATTCTACCGCATGGCTGCGTCCCTTGGAGTGGACAAGTAGACACTAGATATAGGGCTGTCCAATAACAAAAAGTAAAATCGATTCGATTAATCCGGTGATTCGAAATAATCTAATGGCTGGTTTAGATTCGCGGCTCGTGGCTCGTCTCGCGGCGGGTCTCGTGGCTCGCCTCGAGCGCGTAAGCCCATCAAACTAATGATTACACTCTCGCCTCGTGGCTCAGCTCGTGGCTCGTCTCGGGGCTCGTAAGCTCGTCAAGCTAATATATTTTAAACACTAACGGCACGTCATAAGGTTTATAACCGAATGACAAGCCGAACGCGAGTGTAAACGAAAGCGCCCCGCCCGCGGAAGAGCCCCTCGTGCCTAAAGAACCGCACCTCCACGCGAGCCTGGCGAGTGCGAGCCGATCCACGAGCCCCCCGCTTAAATTCGCGTTTCGTGGCGCGGCTCGCGGCTCGGCTCGTGGCTCGCACGACGGCACGAGAATGTAAACCGCTTTATACAGGTCTATGTGACAGCTTCATTTCATTCATTTCAAATCAGTGTTGCCAGATGGTCACAAAAGTCACATTTTTCGTGACTTTTCGCCTTCTCGTGTGACCTGTGCGTGACTTACGATCTTGAGGCAATTTTTGTGACTTTTTAAGCTAGATGAATTTTGGACAAGTTTAGTTCTGCAATTTGTATTATTTAGGAACGCGGAGAACACACCCAAGTTGACACTTGCACTGACACCTTGACGTTACATCCACCATCATGTTTATTATAATAGTCGTGGCAAGATGAGACTTGTTACCTTGACATGACGGTGTCATTTAGTTTGATAGTAGTAGTTATTTTTTTTTAGTGTATAATTAATTTCTTTTAGCCTCATATCTCGAATATCTGTACGAATAACATTATAATTACTTCGGACAAAAGATTTATCACAACATTTTCTACAAATTTGGTTATATTCATTTTTACTCTGCGATCAATACTTTAGGAGTTACAGGCTGTTAAAGTTAAATAAAAGATAAAAAATAGACGGTTTAAGAAAACGTCGTTTTTTCGTAATTGTTCATCATAAATATAAAAAAAATAGTTTAGGATAAGCAAGCTAAGCGACCTGCTGATATAATATAAAAAAAACCGGCCAAGAGCATGTCGGGCAATGCTCAGTGTAGGGTTCCGTAGTTACCCGTCCGTCAAAATAGACTATTTGCAAAAACTCAAAAACTGCAAAACCGATTAGGTTCGCTATATTTTTCCTTGAAAGTCTTTACTAAGTTTTACTTTCACGATTTTTTAAATATTTTTTGACCCATGGTTAAAATGCTAGGGGAACTAAAGTGGAAAACACAACTTTTTTCTTTCAGATCGATTATTTCCGAAAATATTAAGTTGATCAAAAATAGTCCTTAAAGACCCTTATTCATTTTAAAAGACATATCCAAGACACCCACACTATAGGGTAAAAGCGAAAAAAAAAATCATCCCCACTTAATGTAGGGGAGTCACCCTAAAAAAATATTTTTTCTAGTTTATATTTTATGACTTTGTCAGTGTAGCAAATTTATATATTCATGCCAAATTTAATAATAGAAAGTAGAAAAAAATATTTTTTTATGGTGGCTGCCCTACATTAAAGTGGGGATGAATTTTTTTTTGCTTCCACCCTATAGTGTGGGATGTCGTTAGATAGGTCTTTTAAAACGAATACACTTCAAGAACCATTTTTTGATCAACTTAATATTTTCGGAAATAATCGATCTGAAAGAAAAAAAGTTGTGTTTTCCCCTTTAGTTCCCCTAACTTTGGAACCATGGGTCCAAAAAATATGAAAAAAATCATAAAAACATAGCTTAGTAAAGACTTTCAAGGAAAAATATAGCGAACCTAATCGGTATAGCTGTTTTTGAGTTTTTGCGAATAGTCTATTTTGACAGACGGGTAACTACGGAACCCTACACTGAACATGGCCCGACATGCTCTAAACCGGTTTTTTTTATATTTTATCAGCAGGTCACTTAACTTGCTTACTCCAAACTAAATTTTTTATTTATGATGAACAATTACGAAAAAAACCGGGCAAGTGCGAGTCGGACTCGCGCACGAAGGGTTCCGTACCATAATGCAAAAAAAAAACGAAAAAAAAGCAAAAAAAAACGGTCACCCATCCAAGTACTGACCACTCCCGACGTTGCTTAACTTTGGTCAAAAATCACGTTTGTTGTATGGGAGCCCCATTTAAATCTTTATTTTATTCTGTTTTTAGTATTTGTTGTTATAGCGGCAACAGAAATACATCATCTGTGAAAATTTCAACTGTCTAGCTATCACGGTTCGTGAGATACAGCCTGGTGACAGACGGACGGACGGACAGCGAAGTCTTAGTAATAGGGTCCCGTTTTACCCTTTGGGTACGGAACCCTAAAAAACGACGTTTTCTTAAACCGTCTATTTTTTAACTCTAATTTAACTTTAAAAACCTGAAGCTCCTAAAGTATTGATCGTAGAGTAAAATTAAACATAACCAAATTTGTAGGAAATTGTATGATAAAACTTTTGTCCGAAGTAATAGGCTACCTCGCACAACGTATCAGCATTGCGATACAGCGAGGAAATGCCGCCAGCATCCTTGGTACAATGCCTCAAGGGCCTATTTTAGATTTAAGCTAGTTATTAATTTAGTTTAGTAGTACCGAAGTAATTATAATGCTATTTGTACATATATTCGAGATATGAGCAAAAATAAGAAAAAAGGTACCTTTAACCCTCCCTGCACCCTCAGCACACCCCCTACCCTCGAGGACTTTTAGTATGTTTATTTAGACACCACAAGGTATACCTGTACCAATTTTCAAAACTACTCGAATTATTTCTGCAGATTTTTCTAATTTGCTTGGGTTATTTCTTAATTTTTTAACTTTCTCATTGACCCCCCAAAAGTAGCCCCCATGCTTAAAATTCATTTGTTTACGTTACATGACTTACATGTCCGTCTTTGGGTCACTAATTCCACCAATTTATACCAAATTTCAACTTAATTGGTCCAGTAGTTTCCGTGAAAATAGGCTATGACAGACGGACAGACAGACAGACAGACGCACGAGTGATCCTATAAATAAGGGTTCCGTTTTTTCTTTTTGAGGAAAAATCATAAAAGGTTAGTAGATTTTTTGTGAAATATATTATTTTCTGAATTTCTTCTAACAAAATCGATTTACCTACCCATACAATACAATAATATAAAAATGTGACTTGAGCAGCAAAAACGTGACTTTTAGGGAAACGAAACGTAACTTATGACTCCAGAGCCCTGGCAACACTGTTTCAAATTCATTCATTCACTCGCATCGCATCGCAAGTCGTAACGCCATAGCTTTGCGGATGCGTACAAATCAATCAAAACGTTAATTTAATGTGTATTCTTGCTATTTGTAATAGGATTTTGGTGTTATTGGATATCACGTATTAGTTCAAACTCTTCAGGTATGTCTTTTTCCCTAGCCTTGTGATTTTGCTTGAAATTTTCTAACAACCCTATGAAAAAAGTTTTATTCACTCCGCCATTTTGTCATAATGATTGATCGTTACGTTACTATTACTACATACTAAAAGACTACATACAACGAACACGATCTTGTTTTTTATTGATATAATTAACAAAGAATCTCTGCCCGGTTCGGCAACTAACATCCTATTATTCTGTATTGATTTGGCATACATCTTTTCAATTGTAGAATGGCTGAAGATCTTGACGTGGAGGCTATGCTAGAAGCTCCTTATAATAAATCGGTAAGTTTCATTTGTGCCTTGGTATATTATTTTAAACGTATTCTTAGATACCGAATTTATCATTAGTAACGATGTATTACTTTTCGGTGATAACATTGACAGGGTGCTTGAGTTTTAATCACCAATGCTATAGGACACGCTTAGATTTAAACATGTGTATCTACTTATTATCTTCAAGAAGATTCTGAATCCTTAAGGTTTAAAAATCCTGTATGTTAAAGAATTTTTTTTTCTAGAAATTCAAATCAAAATAAATTGTTTTAAACACAGTTATTAAATTTAAATGATACATAAATTTGTAATCTATAAAAGCAGCATATGATACACATACCATCATGTACTCCACCCCGTTCAGCGGTTGACAACAGCTAATTTCACTTGCTTTTTGGGCTGAAGCTGTGTGAAATTTTTAGATAAAGTACTTATATTTCAATAATTGAGAGTACAGTACTGAAAATGATGCGTGTCCTCTAGTATTAGTGTACATATTGTACTTATGTATACAATCTAGCATACAGCTCTTATTGTGTTATTTATTATATGAACTTAAACTATTTCTTATTAGCAGTTCACATGAAGACTTCATACTGTTCAAAATAAATATACTTGTTTTAATGGAAGACTTCTATATCTTTGATATGTATGTTTCATGAATGATGAAGCCATAGATATTACAACTCATTATTATATTCATTTTTCAAGTACCTCCTTAGGTCTGCTGTTCAAAGATGTTTTTGTTTACTACTTATGAAAGTTTTTACTATTTTCCTTGAATTTTAATGCTTACTTTCCAACATCTTTGAACAGTTAATGGTTAAATCTTATGACAAAACTACATTTGAGAATCATTTCTTGTATTTATAGAACTTTGTGGTAATAGTCCAGCATACTTCACCGACCTGAACAGACAGAGAGGTATCCAATACACTTAACTATTTTTTATTTGATTAAAATTGTACAATACCTTAAAAATAGAATCAGTTGGATATAAAATAAATCAGTACTGAAAATGATGTTTACCAAATGGATGTATTAAACAAGACGAAAGCTGATGGGACATAAATCTTTTGCAGAAGTATCCCTGTGTGATGTTAGCGCTGTGCGCATCCTTTGTCAGTGGTTTATCAAACGGTAAGTTTAGATGAGGGCATCGCAACAACCTTGACTCGGACAACAGCAGATTGTTTTATAAGCAACTCTTCTATCGCCAGCGACTTAGGCAGACTTATACCAGTAACTCTTAAGCTATTTTGCTAGTGAAGACAGCCCTGTTTTCGCTGGTGAAATGGTAAAACAAAGTTTTTACAAATTAAACTAATGCAATTTTATTTATTCACTCGGCGTGTGTTGCTGTGGCGCTGCTTCTACCTTGTGCTTTGTGTGACAGGATAACAATTCCTCATCAAAGCATCGGGACAAGTACTCTGATAAGCACAAAGATAAAGACCGGGAGAGCAGTCGAAGGTAAGACTAGTCAATTCCTACTTTGTTATAAAGAGTCCAGAAGATAAATGATAAGGATGCATGCTTATTAAAATTGTTTTAGTTCACTATTTTAAGTTATCTATTAATGAAAAAAGTAACGATTGTATTACACAGCCCCCGCGCGAATTCTTCCGCGAAGGAGTAGTTAAAAACTTTCAAACCTGTTTTACCCGACGGTTTTTATTTTCGTAGTTGCAAAATTGGCTGCTGCCGTATTTTCCCTGGACTCCTCAATTGCAAGCTGGAAGTTTCCAATAAGCTTGTAAATTAATATCATGCAATTTATTCTTATAATAATATAAATAATACACTGCTTAATGCAAACTTTGGCATTTACAGACGTAGCAGATCAAGAGATAGAAGAAGATCCCGCGACAAGGACTCTCGACGTTCAAGAGACAGGGAAGACAAGAGAGATAAAGATCGTGAAAGGGACCGCAGTGGGCGTAAAGATCGTGATAAAGAGCGCGATAGAGATCGTGATAAAGATCGCAGTCACAAAGACAAGGAGCGAGACAGAGATAGGGATCGCGACCGTGAACGCGAACGCGATCGTGAGAAGCGCCGCAGCAGCAAAGACAGAGAGCGTAGCCGAGACCGGGACCGGGGACGCAGCCGTGAGAAATCACACAAAAAAGAAAAATCTATAGAGAAAGAAAAAGAAGTACGAGAATACAGATCTAAATCTAGAGGTACAGAACCAAAACTTGATGAATTGCCACCGGAAGAAAGAGATTTACGCACTGTATTTTGTATGCAACTATCTCAAAGAATCAGAGCTAAAGACTTAGAGGAATTCTTCTCCTCTGTTGGTAAAGTAAGAGATGTGAGACTCATAACATGTAACAAAACTAGAAGATTTAAAGGGATTGCTTATATCGAATTTAGAGATGCTGAATCTGTGCCATTGGTAAGTATTTAAATGTACTGAAACAATATTCAAAACATTTATTTTTGCGATTTTCTATTTTATTTTAAGTTAACTAGTTCTCTTTGGGATACATCTACTAGAAGACTAGACAGACATAATATCAGTATTATCTGAGCAAAGTAATGCAATCAAATTATTATTATTTCTACATACAAAATAGTAACTTAGAATTGATTTCAAAAATCTAAAGAAAACATCAATAATATTCTAATTTGTTGATATATCTTACAGGCTCTTGGGTTAACAGGACAAAAGCTGCTTGGTGTTCCCATTATAGTTCAACATACTCAAGCCGAAAAAAATAGAGTAGGAAACACTCTGCCTAACTTAGCACCAAAGACAAGTAATGGACCAACCAGGCTTTATGTTGGATCATTGCACTTTAACATCACAGAAGACATGTTGAAAGGCATATTTGAACCTTTTGGGAAAATAGATCATATCCAACTCATGACTGACCCTGAAAGTGGCAAAAGCAAAGGATACGGCTTTTTAACGGTAAGCAATATTAATGACGACAACAGATAAATAAAAACCGGCCAAGTGCGAGTCGGACTCGCGTTCCAATTCCAAGGGTTCCGTACAGGTTAACAAAACATTAAATCGTCAAGCTGGTACTTCTAGATTCCTGTCTATGATAATTAAATTGAAGTCCATATTATGACATGTCGAGGCGGTTAAAAGTTGGTGTTCGGAAATGTATTACTGGCGCTACTATTACTCTAGTTATAATTAAAAAAAATATCTTTTTCCAGTTCCATCATGCTGCAGATGCGAAAAAGGCTATGGAGCAGTTAAATGGGTTTGAATTAGCGGGAAGGCCTATGAAAGTAGGAAACGTCACCGAACGCACTGACGGAGGCTCAAGTACGCGGTTTGATGCTGATGAGCTGGACAGAGCTGGAGTTGATTTGGGCGCTACAGGCCGTTTGCAACTCATGTTTAAATTAGCAGAAGGGACTGGATTGCAGGTATGTTCATCCTTAGAGTTATGTAGGGCATTATTAAAATCGTAACTTAATATGCACGTAATAATAATGCACGTATGATAATTATGCGCCCAGTAATTTATCTAAACCCTTTACCGTGGGTGCAGATTCTTCTTTCATTGAGCGTGAACGAGACGGCTGCGCATGCCCAGGATCGCGGATATCATGTTTTTAAATGGTTATTTTTTTAGTAAGTTAAAAAAAAAAGTGATCGATGAGATCGATCAAAAGTAAAATTGCGCAACAATTTTCATATTTCTAGCTCATAATATGCAAAAATACTTAAAAATATTGATAGTGCGTTTTATCGAGGGAAAGTCAAGAAATCGGGTTTCAAGTAGATGAAGTTACTAGAGAAAGGACTCAAGATTGCTATTCATATTTTTTGGCATATTAGTGATCTTAAAAAACCGCTTTAATTTTTCAAAAACTGGCTGAGACTACTGCAACTTAACCAAACAACTGGTTATATTTTCAGATCCCACCAGCCGCAGCGTCAGTCCTCATGGGCAGTGGCTCAGCGCTAGTGGCCCCACAACCCCAGGTGGCGCCTCCCATTGCCACCCAATGTTTCATGCTCAACAACATGTTTGACCCATCCAGGTAAATATTTAATTAAATATACATGTATCAGTGTAACTTTTAAATCAGCTGCGGGAAAAAGGAACAGGAAAAATTACGCTTTAAATTGATATCAACATAAGTATTTATACATATTTGGATTCAATACAATTTTTTTTATTAAATCACCAAAACATATATCGAAACTTATTACTCCATAAAGCCCTTTTAATGAATCGGCACGATCCCACCAACAAAAAATAATGAAAGGCCTCCAGGCTTTTCATTATGTCAAGTGTCCTACGCAATTTTGTTATACATTTTATTACGTGCTACTTATGTCTGTATGATAGATACGTACACAGCGTACACTGTATGTACCTATACATAGTGTTGCGCATTGATTAATCAATAATTCGTGTAACATATATAGGAACGACGACGAGCATGAGATTTTAAAGTTTCTTTTTTCCATTTCAGCGAAAGTAACCCTAACTGGGACATCGAAATAAGAGACGACGTAATCAGCGAGTGCAACAAGCATGGCGGCGTGCTCCACGTGTACGTGGACAAAGCCTCTCCCCAGGGCAACGTGTACTGCAAGTGCCCCACCATCGCCACGGCGGTGGCCTCGGTGAACACTCTGCACGGCCGCTGGTTCGCGGGCCGCGTCATCACGGCCGCCTACGTGCCGCTCGTCAACTATCATTCTCTCTTCCCCGACGCTATGACGGCGCTCACGCTGTTGCTGCCGAGCCGAGCGCGATAAGCGTTTACTAATGGACGACCTAGAGTATTTGCTACTTTGTTATTATTATGGTGATAACGTAATTATAGTTAATAAAGTGTACAAGTACGGACGTTTTGTGTGTTAATCGATGGGGTCCTCACTGGCGCTAATGAGTATTAGGGTGCTAACTTGAGCGGACGCTCGAGCGGCAGAAACCAGCAGAGCGATTATGTTAACCCTTTACCAGGCTGACATTTCAAAAATGACAATCTAATGTCAGTCTTACTCATCGAAAATAGAACACGACATGTTTGAATTGAAGTGCCGTATGTGGGAAATATAATATATCCCTTAGCCTGGTTAAGGGTTAAACATATGCGAGTGGCTGGAGATTGTTTGGTGTCATTAATACCTTATTACGTGATAACATCTCGGCGACTATATTTTATTTACGTATACAAAGAAATCGGATATTTTAAAAACCTGCTAGTCTTTTTATTGCTCTGTGCCAAAAAAATCTAAAATTATAATTTGATTGGGCAAGCGAGGTTTGAGTAGGTACAAAACCAGATAGATTGAGCAATCGAACCGTCAATTTATTATCTGGGTTATAATAAAAACATTTCATATAAATTAATATGTATTTACATTACAATAGCTCATCATTTATTTATACCCATAGTTAAAAGTTGCTATACTGCCTTTATCCAATCTATCTCTAAAGTAGCAGGACCTTTCTGTTTAACAGGCTCGTACACTCCTCCATACATTTGAATACCAATACTAGTTATTTGGGATACATCTACGGTCTCGTTACTGACTTGTTGGCCACGATAGTATGCATTAAATTCTGATAAGGGTAGATCACGGACCGCAAATTCATTCTCTGGACCCTGTAAAAAAAATTTTTATCAGTTATAATATATATATCTATTTAGCGAAAGGCAAATGCGCACGCATGGCATGGTTTGAGTCCTAGTGTTCAATATTACATAGACAGATTACACTGATAACAGCTTAAAAGGTATTATAAAATTAACATTTTTTTATTAAATAAAATCATTCACCGGAATTGAGAACCTCTCCTGTTTGAATATTTTGAAGTCTATTAAACAAACTTAAGAAAAAAAAATACAACCATGAAATAATAGTACACTAGCGCGGGAACGAGCACTTCCCGTGCCTATGTCGAAAGTTTAAAGGCCCATTTGCTCTGTAAAACGTTCGGCTGTCCCATTTCAAAACCTAGTAAGTGACAAATTTCTCAAAATTTGTTTTTTGTGTTATTTGGACCCACCTAGTAAGTCCTCACCCGATTACAAAGACACCTGCTCAAAAATCGGCATAAATAGCAGAGATTTTGACACCTCCAAACCTAGTAAGTAGCATGTATAGTGACGGTTTACCATTGTAAAACTCAGCAAGTCACAAATCCCATATCAAAACCTAGTAAGGGACTGAGACATACTAGGTTTTAGCCTGGTTATCCGTCAGGCTTACTAGGTTTTTGAACTGGGTATCCATGCATGACAGACGCGCGCGGCACTGAGCCGACCCCATATTAAAACCTAGTAAGTGTTCAGACAGAATTTTAACACCCAATTACAAGAGCGTAATATGCTATAATTTACAGTATCCTACTGATTCAGATAAAAATAATTCCCAGTAGTTACCACCATCTCACCCACTAGGTATTATCATCAAAGTTTAGTGGTAAATACCTAGAGGATTTTTTTTTAGTTGTTACAGTGGTAAAAAGTAAGAAAAAAAATCTCAGTTGTTACCACTGGTATTAACTTGGTGGTAACTAGTGGGAAAAACCCCGAAATGTCTTCAATGTTGATAAGTGATACACCAGGTTCACACCTAAAAAGAGCACTTACTAGGTATTGGAGTGGGAATATGTAACACAAAACATCGGTGGTCCCATTTTCAAAGTTAGTAAGGGGCATGAAACGTGTATAGATACAATATTATTGTATAATATTGATGTTGATACATGCAATAGTTACTAATCAACCCATTCATGTACATTTTTTATTCAGATTTAATTATTTTTTTGAGGCTGACACATTTTATGTTTTTACGCTCTCCTGTAAAATTTGGTCTGAAGCACTTACTAGGTTTTGCTATGGGACAGCCGCGTTGTACAATACACGTGCGCATAGGTAATTCGTAACTCGTATCGATTTAAAACACTCCCTTCGGTTGTGTTTTAATTTATCGCCACTCGTTGCGAATTTCCTACTTTCCGGACTTGTAAGGTAAATGTACGCTTCACCGAATGCTTAAGCCCTAGACTTACGTTTAATTTTTTTATTCGTTCTGATATTTTCTTACGAATATGTTCAATACTAAAATAGAAACATAGATAAATTTGTCCTCATTTAAACATACCTATAAATTACTGAAATGATTGGACGTGTATTAAAAACATTTTTAAAGTCATTTCTTCCAATTTCCTTGTTTGTACCGTTTACCGAACTAAGAAACGTGATTTGCACATTATACCGAATAGGGAGCCCGCATTACCGAACTAGGAAATAATTGTATGAAAATATGGTGTTGAGTGGTGCTCAAACTTCAGTAGTTCACTATTAAATCCCTACTATGCTTCGTTTTTTAGCATTATAAAGATGGTAAGCGATCTTGACGTGTCTTTTTTATTGAAATAATTCTTTTGAAAAATAAGTCAGTAAGTAAGGTACGCAACAATTATAAAACATGTACGCATATGTATAAAATAATTTGGCTGTTTCATAAATTTTGGCTGGTCCATTTTCTATGGAAGGGTAAATTTTTTTTCACGATTTCGGAGTTGGTCCCATAGTAAAAGTTGCTCAGTATAATCCCAAAACCTCCCTGGGAATGGGAATGTAGTTAATTTTTAGCCACCCTGTATGTGAACCACGGAATTTCATAACAAAAGATAAAAGTTAAAAAAATCACAATCGCCCACGACGAGAGGAATCTAAAAAAAATTTTTGAACATCATGCTTCATTATTTTTATTATCCTATTCAGTTTTTTTGTCCACATTCCAAGACTATTATCAGGCGTCCAATAAGTATGTCTAAAGTTTGAAAAGCGCTGGCATTGAAATAATGGTCACAAAAAATAAACATATAAATATCGACCTAGCCGTTATCGTAATAAGGATGATATTCTCATGAACGTCGAATAGAAACATGGCCAACGCAAACATGAGTTCGGTAGCAGAGACCATGGGTACCATTCACCGAACGGCCGTTCGGTGAACGAAACATGGAAAATATGTGGAACCTATTTCGCGAACGAATTTTGAAAATAGTATTTTAATCGTAATCAATGTGGTATAACTACAAATCTATCATTAAATTTAATACTTGAATCCATTACAAAACCGTACATGTATAAAGTTCTTGTTAATACTGACGTAAAATATCTAAAATTATTGTTTGATAATAGTCTTGCCAAAAACCTTATTTTGATGCCAAAAAGTCGTAAAACATGAACATTTCAAACGCAGTTTTATAATAATCTATATAGGTTATTGTTGTTCGGCAATTGCTCATAAAATTACAAATACATTAAGTTATTTGTGAAATTAGGTAGATAATCTAAATAGTTCGTAATCAACCATTAAAAAAATAATTTCAAAAACATACGCTTTCCCTGATTTCGGACGCTGTTCGATAATACCTTCCAATCAAATTGTCGGTGTACTCATCACCGAACTCACATTAAGCTTAATTTCTGATAATATGACTGCACTAAATTAATTAAATTTACTAAAATACACAAACTAATTAAGTAGTCACACTGAAAAACCATACTTTGAAACACAGAAATAAATTTAAAAGGTTTTATGACCTTAAGAAATATATGCAACTTCTTACCGATTTCTTTAAGGTTGCCCATACAAAGTGGCAATCGGGAGCAACGATCCGTTTCGATCAAATGCCACGTCCCAACTGCGGGACAAATTGGCCGACTCTGAGGCATAGTTGAAGGGATAGGTATTTAACTCGTGGAAAAAAAAATACGCAAGTAAATATCAGCTGTAAATAATCGACTTATAACCTAAAATAGAAGAAATTCGGTGATACGGACGGATATTGAGCGTTCGGTGGAGCGTACTTTTACCTTATCGTAAATATGTACTTATTTTGTAATATATACCACGGTCGTTTAGGATAAGTAAATAAATAAATAAAATATACCTAACGCGTATCCAACAAGCGTCGGTTAAAAAATCCTGTCCCTAAACCCAAAGGAAAGGACCTCAAGTTTACTGAATCACCTGTCGACGATTAAAAAAACATTACCCATATACGTGTGATTCCGAACAAGGGGTCGTCCAGAAATCATGTGATCATATTTGGCCTATTTTGACCCCCCTCCCCCTTGGTGATATTAACGCAACCCCCCCTGCCACAAGATCACATGATAATTATGATGCGGGTACCCTTAGACGCTAAGCAATCAAGGCCATGGCGCCGATGCGAGCTTGGTGCGATGAATGTTTTTTATTGGGTAAATAGTAAATACGCATATAAAATAGGGCGGATTATTTGATCTGATCAAATTTTTGATTACTATTGTTGTTTTTGTCTTTCCCGCTTTGAAAAAAAATTACACGTGATATCTTCTTTATCCCCCCCCCCCCCGTCGTGGTCATTCGTGATATTTTTCTTACCCCCACCCCTCCCCTAAACGATCACATGTTTTCTGGACGACTCCCATGGACTGTCACACAAGTTCCTACATCATTCATTTTTATTATTTATAATATCGTGATACTGTTACCATCTACCCTTGAATTATAGTCCTGCAGCGCTGGCTATATTTTGAGCCCTAACTTAAAGTAATATTAAAGTCAAATTTTTTTTCGCTTACGAATGCTGTTTTAAGTTGTTAATCTTACATTTTGTTTTGTGTCACAGATATTATTTGCTTTTTAAGTTATTTAATAATTTGTGGTAATTATTTTTATTTTGAATTATTTTGGAGAAAATAATATTCGAGAGAAAACATGTAACTGTGTCGCATTTAGGATAGTTTTTTTAATGTGAAAACATAGTTTGTGTCAATTACGTCCATTGCAATCGGATACTATGTCATACTATTCAAAATGACTCAAAAAATAATTAAAGTTAAAATAAATTGCTGACGTCGCATTTAATCGTATCAATATGTACATTACATGTTTTTGTGTCTTATTGAGGCACAGCTTCATAAGATTTTTGATAATTTTGTTCTAACAGGCTATTACCATAACAAAAGAATATTAAGGTTACTAGAGTTCACACCTTATTAATATAAAAGGCGGGATAGATAAGAAATATGAATTTGTGTCAGTTTCATCCATTGCATAAACAAATATGTAATACAAAAATAATGTTCGCGTTCATACGACGTTAGCGGGTAGCTCTTCACGGGCAACGCGGGCCGTGCACGGGGAGCGGGCGCGGCGGGCGCGGCGTGACCTTGGCGTGACGGCGGGTAAGGGCCTCTCTCTAAAAACCACACGTTGCGTACGCAACGCATGTTTACTTCGCCTGCGCACCAAATTAACGCAACCTATGCAAAGTTATACTACTACAAAGAGAACTTATAGATATTGTACATTATGTCACCATTTACCAAAATAAATGTAAGTGTGTAAGTAAGAAAGAGAATTAAGGTCTGTTTATATCTATACACATTGACAATGTGAAATTCCTCTTTGACATTCGTTACGTAATGTTGATTAACAAATATGCGACATATCCATCCTGAGAGCCTACCGCGAACATCGCAATTCGCAAATTGCGGACATCTTTCTCTGTCACTTTTATTACGTCTAATTGGAGTAAAAGAGAAAGAGTTCGCAATTTACAAACTTTAGTGTTCACGGTTACGCATCATATACTTGTGACAATGACAGGGAAAAGGTACCACTTGAGTAAAATTTGCTTATTAATGCCGTGACTTGAGGTAACTTTCATTCTTTGATAAAAATATTACTTCTTGAATTTAATTTATATTAATGTTATTAATATTTTGATTTCTATATCTAATTATCTAATCAAGTCTAACTTCAATATATCTTAATTATATGGACAAATAAATTTTAATATAAACATTTTTTTTTTTCATTATAAATAGCACAAACCAGTCTTTCCATACTTAACGTAAATTATGCACATTATTTTTTTAACGTATTTTTTTGTTCTTAGCATTTTTTTACAATAGATATTATTAATTACACGTATTGAGGTTATTTAAAGCCTGTTTATTCTTATGTTTTGAATACATTTACCTTAAATAATAATTACCAACACTTTTGATAGTTCAAGCTTCTTGGATAATACCTTTGGGTTCAATTGGCGTAAAGGACATTTTGGCGAAAATAAGTTATATCCACTACCGTAGCCTCAAAGGGCTTAACTGACAAAACGCGATTTTCCAGGAGAGCCAAAAATCAGTTTTGTTTTGAGAAAAAAATGAGACACTTTTGTTTGTTTGAATTAACTGATGCCTGTATGTGGCTTATTCCTAATTTTTTGAGGTCTTTTAAACTGATTTCTTGAATACAATGCTTATTTACGAAAATAGCATGTCCGTTACGCCAAAAAACACGACTATTTTTAAAAAGGCGTCCCTTACGCCTCTTCTTTGCAATATTGGCAACTTGCATTTAGGGAACACTATACTTCTAGTACTATACTTTACATTTTTTTTCCGAAAAATTATAGAGATGTATTCACTGTCAATTTTCCCCATTTTTGTTATTTTGGATACTTAAACGTGGAAAAGGTCGTTTTCTTAGCCACAAAAACAATGTTTTTTTTTATTTGTTTATATTACTTCAAGTATTTTAAATTTATTTAATTTGGTAGGTGAGAAGAGATCTCTGCTAAAAACAATTGAAAACCGAAGGGGAAACATGTTGGGGCACATGATACGTCACGATACTTACATAAACTCTATAATTGAAGGCAGAATAGAAGAACAGAGAGGCAGAGGAAGACCGAGACGTGCATATATTGACCAGGCCAAAGAGAAAATTAATGTAGTGACGTGACGCATCAGGAGCTCAAAACAGTGGCAGAGAAAAGAACGGAATGGCGAATATTCCACCGACAAGAGCTAGGCTACTATGAAGTATTTGAACAAATTAAATTGAAGTATAATTATTATACATTTACCCTCAATAATAATTACCAACACTTTTGATAGTTCAAGCTTCTTGGATAATAATTACCTTTGGGTTCAATTGGCGTAAAGGACATTTTGGTGAAAATGAGTTATATCGACTACCGTAGGCTCAAAGGGCTTAACTGACAAAACGCGATTTTTCAGGAGAGCCAAAAAACAGTTTTGTTTGAGGAAAAAAATGAGACCTTCTTTGTTTGTTTGAATAAACTAATGCCTGTATGTGGCTTATTCCTAACTTTTTGAGGTCTTTTAAACTGATTTCTTGAACTTACAATACAATGCTTATTAACGAAAATAGCATGTCCGTTACGCCAAAAAACACGACTGTTTTTAAGAAGGGCGTCCCTTACGTCTCTTCTTTATTGTTTATCTTATTAGAAAAAAGGGCGTAATGTACTAAACTTTAAACTGTTTTAGTACCATTTGGCGTAAATCCAATAATTTCGTTGCAATATTGCCAATATTGCTACTACTTGCATTTAGGGAACACTATACTTCTAAGTACTTACTATAATTTACATTTTTGTTCCGAAAAAATATAGAGATGTAGTATTCACTGTTAAGTTTTTCCACATTTTTGTTATTTTGAATACTTAAACGTGGAAAAGGTCGTTTTCTTAGCCACTAAAACAATGTTCTATTTATTTGTTTAGGTATATTACTTCAACAGAATCACTGCTGTCCTACCATTGATGTATATATTGATATACAACAATTTCTAACAAATTAATTTAACTATAGAAAGTATTATGCGTTATTTCTGTTTGTAATGTTAATTAGATTATAAATTTTACTTTTACATACTAAAATACTATTAGGTACAATAGTAGTTTAGAAATTTCATATGCCTATTCAGTAAAACTTAATGAATATGATCGCATATTTATGACATTACATTAGAGTAGAAAAAGGCCAGGCTTACGTACTTCTATGGATTTAAATGCAAACGTTAATTTAACTAAACAGTAACTTTCATAAGGGTAATCCTGTAAATTAGGGTTTAAACAAAAAAGTATTAATGATACGTTTTAATCAATAGGTATTATCAATGACCCTGTCACAAACAAAACTAAAAGTTATCAGTCTTACCCTAATTAAACGCCATAATTATCATTTGAATATAGTCATGTTTTATTATTTTCATAAAACTGATGAAAAAGTACCCACTAGTTCAGTTTAAATTGTCAAAATTTAGTAACCCTATAAATAAAGCAATGAGCACATGAGCAGGTAATGCAAGTACCTACATTACCTGCTCATGTGCTCATTGCTTTATTTATAGCTCATTGCTAAAAAATTCACAAGGAAAGTATAACTAGCTCATCCCACTTAAACACAAAAAAACAACAATAACACTCGTGTAAACATCCATTAGTTGTGGGCGTAACGTACATTTAGCACTCAAAAAGCGCAAAGAGGCGTAACGGACAAAAAATTACCACATATTTATTTAATAAAATTTCTGATGCAAAAGACATCCACGCAAATCGTACACAAAGTTGGGAGTTACGCCAAAATGTCTCACAAATTTTTTTTGAATTGGCAGATACGGCCAAATGCGTTGGAAAATTGTGTTCAAGCATTGATTTTTCATAGTGCTTAACGGACATTTTTTTCAAGTTATCGAGACGTTAAATAATACTATTCGATAGAAAAAAAAATACTGAGTATAACTGCATTTTCGCAATTTTGTCCCTTACGCCCTTTGAGCCTACGGTAGTAGTTATATACAGTTTTGTTCAGAATTCCAAGCGCTTTCGTTCGATATCTCTTAAAAAGTTGCCTTTTCGACCCAATTTTTGCACTATGAGTTTGCAAAAACAGCTTATCTCAATGGTAAATTACCAGTTATAAATTAGAAATATGGATATTATCGTAAAGGTTACCGCTATAAATATTGTTGTAAATGACTTACATGTGTTTTGTCGTCCTTTAAGCCCTTCATTTGTCTTGATGATTTTTCATATCGTATCTCGTATGGTCAATATGGTCGTAAAGGACATATTATACTACATATTGATATTATTTTACTTGCCCTTTATTTTCGTCCCTTTTGCGGAGGAAACTGCTGGCTGCTGGGGTGCTGACGCGAAACAATTTGTGCGTGACATAGGCAAAAGGGAGAGGATCCCCACTCTGAATCTTTTCTGGTGCAGAGGCTGTCCATAGCCATCCAGCGGGGTAATGCCGTGAGTATTATGGGCACTTTTGCACCGGAAGCGATAAAGAACGGGTTTGACTAATAGTTACTGTGTAATTATTTTTAAGATGTAAAATTCCTATGTATGAAAATTTTAATAAACAAAGTTCTTAGGATTTTAGATACTATACTATTATAACTCTTATCGGGATATACCTGGCATAATGAACTACCGTTTGATACATTTTTAAGCTTCGTAACAGTAAATTATGCTGAGAAAAGTTAACATGTGTAACGTGACTGGTAACTAATACACCCCGAATTTGGAATGAAATAGTCTGATAACGTCTCTTACGTCCCCCTAATAAACAAGATTCACTAAATTATCAAAAATTTCATGGGTGTAAAGGACATTCATAGTGTTTTAGACCAATTTTAAAAGAAATTAACTTCTTTCGTATTTAATTTATAGATATGATTGCTAATTAAGGGTAAAGAGACTAACATTTTGAGTACTTTTCCAATACACATCAAAAACATAGCTCGATAAACCACAAAAATATATTATAAACATTTTAAAAAAATGCAGTTTTTCGCGTCTCCTGAAAAGTAGCATTTTGTCCTTTACGCCAATTGAACCAAAAGGTATCGTAATAATATATATTACTAAAATTAATAAAATCAGTCTTTATATTATGTATCAACTAGGTACATATTATAGTTGCACATGCAAGTGCAAATATTTTCATTGCATTCAATTCATGCTATGTTGTGGGGGGCGTGGCTAACGATAATCGCAAGCCAACATTTTTTCTCATAATTATACCAACCCGGTGGAGCCCGTAATATCACCAAAATAATTACAACAATTATATTCTGCTCCTCAAACGAACATACTTTTTTTTTCAATAACTTTTATAATTTATGAAGTCTTGTATTCAATGTACATCATCATCATTATAATTGACGTTGCTTGCCAGGCTTTATACATCACAAAATTAGCAATACATTGCGTCTTAAAATAATCTTAAAAAGTGTTCTAAATATCGTATAAAAGTTATTTTTAAAAGTCGCTGATGTGACATTCTCATTCAAAAGGTAGGGACCACTTTGTCGTTTACCATAAAGACGAAACTTTATTGTATCTTTATACAAATAACCTGTCAGAGAGTCCTTATGGCAAGGATAAAGTGGTACCTTTTGATTGCGAACTTCACGAATGTTGGTCAGTATGAGGAGCCTATGAAAAGATGCCTCCGAATGAAATAAATACACTGTAATGGCTCCTCTACACGATGGGCCAATGCCGGCCACTCCGAGGGACGCATTTATGCGTTAGAGGGAGCAAGTGATATTGCTATCTCATTCTACCGCATGGCTGCGTTCCTTGGAGTGGCCGGCGTTGGCCCATCGGATAGAGAAGCCATAATGTTCATCTAACAAGCACCCTACCCGCGTAGGTAGCCTTCCCCGCGTACGCCGTTCATGCAAAGTTTTATTTTGCCAAATAGTAAAAAACCGTGGTTGAAAATGACCCAAATTATGAATGTTGTCTCGATGTGGCATTATAATAATGTAGACGTAAACTTAATAACATGAATTTTATTTTGTGGCAGATACTTGATTTTTATAAGAAAAAAAAATATTAAAAATAAAAGCGGTGGATGAATTTGACACACATTTGTTTGAATAACATATTATAATATCCTGTGAAGTACAACACTTCACTTACCGACTATAATTTTATTTTAGGCATTTTAGGTTCACTATTAGGTATTTATTAAATGTCATTATACCCGTGGATGAAAATGACACAAAATGCGTGTGTATGTCGGAAGCCACTTCGCTTTTACAGGGAAACAAAGAATTTCATCTCGAATATTGTTTTTACCGAATGCTGTTTAAAAAAAGAAATTCCTAAATTTCTACCTAAGCAAATACCTAGGATGACACAAATTATTATTATTAGGTTTAGTATGTGGTCTGGAAACTATATGTAAAAAATAAGCAACATTAATAATCTTATAACTTCAAAAGTTATTGCTACCGGACTATTAGTTGAATTCCTGTCGAACTTACTTATCTTTATTTTATAAGACACCAACAGTATGTACATAAACAAAGCAAGTAACTACATAACAGGTGTGCAACAACATTCAAACAGAGACTTTTAAACTACTTTACTAACTATAACTATACATTAATAGAGTAATTAAGACATGCATAAAAAACATTTTTTTGTAACCTACTTGTTAATTTAAATGTTTAGGAGCCCATCAACGTGCACACTAGCGCCATTACTAAATAATCGTGATTATTTAAATTTAATGAAATATATTTTAATAAATAATCGGCCAAGAGCATGTCGGGCCATACTCAGTGTAGGCTTTCGTAGTTACCATTCTGTCAAAATAGGCCAAACGGGGGCTGTTAGTAAGTATCTTAAGGGAGTACTTTTGTAGTACTTGCTACTTACGTCTTATTGATAAAAAAGAAGTTTTTTTGCAATAACTCAAAAACGACTAGACAGATCATGTTCGCTATAGTTTTCATTGAACGTATTTATTAAGCTATCGTTTCGCGATTTTCTTCATATGTTTTGGACCCATGGTTCAAAAGTTGGAGGGGCAATTTTTTTTTCGGAGCGATTATTTCCCAAAATATTAACTGTATCAAAAAATGGTTTTTGAAGACCCCTATTTGTTTAAAGACCTATCCAACGATACCCCACACTACTGGGACAAAGCGGATATTTGTTTCAAAAAATAGTAGGTAGGTACATTGTGCAACATACGTAAGTTGAATATTGCAAACGAGAGTAAGTTAAATCGCGACGGCTTGCCGGAGCGTCAAAAATTAAGCATAAAGACAAAAAACTGTTAATTATGGCACTAGAAACTTCATCATCCCTAGGGAGAACGCTTTTTCTATAACTCCCGCTAAACCTGCGTGCAATTCCACATTTACTGAGCGAGTGTGATGAAAAACATTTTGTATGGGAGGTACCCTAAAAAATATTTTATTTATAGTTTTTATTTTACCGTTCTATCGCAATACATGATTTATGTATCCATGCCAAATTGCAGCTTTCTAGCACTAAGGATCACGGTACAAAGCCTCGGTCAGACAGACAGTCTCAAAACAAAAACACTTTTTACGCTCGACTTAACATTCCTATCGGCTCTTCGTGTAACTTACTTGGAAAAATTGCTCAAAGGAATAATTAGGCTCGTCGTTTAAGTCCTTATGCCGTAAGACGACTTTGAAGCCGTTGAACTGTCCCTGGGCTCGGCACCGCAACTGCAACTTCGTGTACCCAGTCAAATCATCATATTTCCTTAAAGCCCTGACTCCAGCGAACCCTGACCCGTCTGTCTGAGGATTTAGCAGGGCGAAGAATATCGCTCGTTTGTATTCAGTGTTCTGGTGCATGACTAGAACTGCTTTAGACATTCCCACAGAGCGCACGGTATCCGATTGTTCCTGCCATCCCTCCACTCCGTCCGGTCCAGTGAAATCGAAGATATATTGTTCACCGTTCACGGCGTTTGTAACGCTATTAAAAGTAAAAAAATATTTATACTGGGTGACCTTAGCCATTGGACAAACCCTGAAATCCCACGTAGGGTTCTTTCTCAGAAATGCTCTAACGGATACATTTTTTTAATTAGAACAAAAGATAAAAGAATAAATTATCAAACAAAAGTTATTTCCAATAATCGACAACAAAAAGAAACATCTGTATTAGTCATTGGCAGTGCTTTTGACAATTTGTTTGAAAATGACATTGAATTAAATTGCTCTACTTAATTGCTCTGCAAAAACAGCGTTTTACTTTGTCAAAGTAGGTTATTACAAAATGTTCAGCTTTATCTTCGCAGCTGTGCCTAAACGTTTGCTTTTTTGTTGGCCAGTCACAAAGTGCATACTTAAATTGTAAGATATTGAGCCAGGGGCCTATTCGACTAGTGAGAATGACATATCATGACAAGGCTACCACGTCTGTATTTGATTCGGTTAAGTTGTGTTCTACTCGTAATGTATGGGAAGACAAACAAATTATAGCCAGCCTTTTATGAATGTAGTATGATACCTTTGGGTATGGTGCTTTACCCACCCTAGCGTCCCCTTCCCTCCCCCTGCCGCAACCCCCCCTTTTTGCATGAAATTTGTCTCGGTTGACGGTTTTTAATAATTTTTGAGAAAAGTATTAGACTTAAGAATTAAGTGTCAGATACGCTAGCGTGCGTAAAGCACCATACGCAAAGGTATCATACTACATCCATAAGCTTTCTTGATGAGGGGCTCCGAAGGTGGTCATTTGCCAGAGATGTGAGTTATTTGAAATACTTGTATTTAAAATGCAAATACAAAATGCAAAATACCTATTTTGTATTTAAATACCTTTTGAAGAAAACTATTTTGTATTTTATTTGAAATAGTTTTTGGGACCTATTTTCTATTTTCAAAATACTTTATAGTAGGTAGGAGTTACCAATTTCTTCTGATGTTACAATCCTGGCAACTCCCTCATTCTGTTAACATGGAACTGATGAATCTGTTTAGTAACGTCGCACATGACCACAAGAGTATCGAGTGGTTAAAAAAGTGGAATCTTGAGTGTTGCGAGGGTTTCAAGGCACGAGAGGAGAGCTTTGTCCAATGGCTAGGGACAACCTGTATATTATTTTTAAAATAAGGTTTTATTACCGTCGTCTAACTGGCTACCTGCTACTCATAGAGGACGATTTAAGGCACCAGGGCAGAAAAGTTTATTCTCCTCTCGTGCCTTGAAACCCTCGCAACACTCAAGATTCCACTTTTTTAACCACTCGATACTCTTGTGGTCATGTGCGACGTTACTAAACAGATTCATCAGTTCCATGTTAACAGAATGAGGGAGTTGCCAGGATTGTAACATCAGAAGAAATTGGTAACTCCTACCTACATTACCTACCTACTATAAAGTATTTTGAAAATAGAAAATAGGTCCCAAAAACTATTTCAAATAAAATACAAAATAGTTTTCTTCAAAAGGTATTTAAATACAAAATAGGTATTTTGCATTTTGTATAAATTTGCATTTTAAATACAAGTATTTCAAATAAGTCACATCTCTGGCAAATGACCACCTTCGGAGCCCCTCATCAAGAAAGCTTATGGATGTAGTATGATACTTTTGCGTATTAGTCCGGTAGCAATAACTTTTGAAGTTATAAGATTATTAATGTTGCTTATTTTTTACATATAGTTTCCAGACCACATACTAAACCTAATAATAATAATTTGTGTCATCCTAGGTATTTGCTTAGGTAGAAATTTAGGAATTTCTTTTTTTAAACAGCATTCGGTAAAAACAATATTCGAGATGAAATTCTTTGTTTCCCTGTAAAAGCGAAGTGGCTTCCGACATACACACGCATTTTGTGTCATTTTCATCCACGGGTATAATGACATTTAATAAATACCTAATAGTGAACCTAAAATGCCTAAAATAAAATTATAGTCGGTAAGTGAAGTGTTGTACTTCACAGGATATTATAATATGTTATTCAAACAAATGTGTGTCAAATTCATCCACCGCTTTTATTTTTAATATTTTTTTTTCTTATAAAAATCAAGTATCTGCCACAAAATAAAATTCATGTTATTAAGTTTACGTCTACATTATTATAATGCCACATCGAGACAACATTCATAATTTGGGTCATTTTCAACCACGGTTTTTTACTATTTGGCAAAATAAAACTTTGCATGAACGGCGTACGCGGGGAAGGCTACCTACGCGGGTAGGGTGCTTGTTAGATGAACATTATGGCTTCTCTATCCGATGGGCCAACGCCGGCCACTCCAAGGAACGCAGCCATGCGGTAGAATGAGATAGCAATATCACTTGCTCCCTCTAACGCATAAATGCGTCCCTCGGAGTGGCCGGCATTGGCCCATCGTGTAGAGGAGCCATTACAGTGTATTTATTTCATTCGGAGGCATCTTTTCATAGGCTCCTCATACTGACCAACATTCGTGAAGTTCGCAATCAAAAGGTACCACTTTATCCTTGCCATAAGGACTCTCTGACAGGTTATTTGTATAAAGATACAATAAAGTTTCGTCTTTATGGTAAACGACAAAGTGGTCCCTACCTTTTGAATGAGAATGTCACATCAGCGACTTTTAAAAATAACTTTTATACGATATTTAGAACACTTTTTAAGATTATTTTAAGACGCAATGTATTGCTAATTTTGTGATGTATAAAGCCTGGCAAGCAACGTCAATTATAATGATGATGATGTACATTGAATACAAGACTTCATAAATTATAAAAGTTATTGAAAAAAAAAGTATGTTCGTTTGAGGAGCAGAATATAATTGTTGTAATTATTTTGGTGATATTACGGGCTCCACCGGGTTGGTATAATTATGAGAAAAAATGTTGGCTTGCGATTATCGTTAGCCACGCCCCCCACAACATAGCATGAATTGAATGCAATGAAAATATTTGCACTTGCATGTGCAACTATAATATGTACCTAGTTGATACATAATATAAAGACTGATTTTATTAATTTTAGTAATATATATTATTACGATACCTTTTGGTTCAATTGGCGTAAAGGACAAAATGCTACTTTTCAGGAGACGCGAAAAACTGCATTTTTTTAAAATGTTTATAATATATTTTTGTGGTTTATCGAGCTATGTTTTTGATGTGTATTGGAAAAGTACTCAAAATGTTAGTCTCTTTACCCTTAATTAGCAATCATATCTATAAATTAAATACGAAAGAAGTTAATTTCTTTTAAAATTGGTCTAAAACACTATGAATGTCCTTTACACCCATGAAATTTTTGATAATTTAGTGAATCTTGTTTATTAGGGGGACGTAAGAGACGTTATCAGACTATTTCATTCCAAATTCGGGGTGTATTAGTTACCAGTCACGTTACACATGTTAACTTTTCTCAGCATAATTTACTGTTACGAAGCTTAAAAATGTATCAAACGGTAGTTCATTATGCCAGGTATATCCCGATAAGAGTTATAATAGTATAGTATCTAAAATCCTAAGAACTTTGTTTATTAAAATTTTCATACATAGGAATTTTACATCTTAAAAATAATTACACAGTAACTATTAGTCAAACCCGTTCTTTATCGCTTCCGGTGCAAAAGTGCCCATAATACTCACGGCATTACCCCGCTGGATGGCTATGGACAGCCTCTGCACCAGAAAAGATTCAGAGTGGGGATCCTCTCCCTTTTGCCTATGTCACGCACAAATTGTTTCGCGTCAGCACCCCAGCAGCCAGCAGTTTCCTCCGCAAAAGGGACGAAAATAAAGGGCAAGTAAAATAATATCAATATGTAGTATAATATGTCCTTTACGACCATATTGACCATACGAGATACGATATGAAAAATCATCAAGACAAATGAAGGGCTTAAAGGACGACAAAACACATGTAAGTCATTTACAACAATATTTATAGCGGTAACCTTTACGATAATATCCATATTTCTAATTTATAACTGGTAATTTACCATTGAGATAAGCTGTTTTTGCAAACTCATAGTGCAAAAATTGGGTCGAAAAGGCAACTTTTTAAGAGATATCGAACGAAAGCGCTTGGAATTCTGAACAAAACTGTATATAACTACTACCGTAGGCTCAAAGGGCGTAAGGGACAAAATTGCGAAAATGCAGTTATACTCAGTATTTTTTTTTCTATCGAATAGTATTATTTAACGTCTCGATAACTTGAAAAAAATGTCCGTTAAGCACTATGAAAAATCAATGCTTGAACACAATTTTCCAACGCATTTGGCCGTATCTGCCAATTCAAAAAAAATTTGTGAGACATTTTGGCGTAACTCCCAACTTTGTGTACGATTTGCGTGGATGTCTTTTGCATCAGAAATTTTATTAAATAAATATGTGGTAATTTTTTGTCCGTTACGCCTCTTTGCGCTTTTTGAGTGCTAAATGTACGTTACGCCCACAACTAATGGATGTTTACACGAGTGTTATTGTTGTTTTTTTGTGTTTAAGTGGGATGAGCTAGTTATACTTTCCTTGTGAATTTTTTAGCAATGAGCTATAAATAAAGCAATGAGCACATGAGCAGGTAATGTAGGTACTTGCATTACCTGCTCATGTGCTCATTGCTTTATTTATAGGGTTACTAAATTTTGACAATTTAAACTGAACTAGTGGGTACTTTTTCATCAGTTTTATGAAAATAATAAAACATGACTATATTCAAATGATAATTATGGCGTTTAATTAGGGTAAGACTGATAACTTTTAGTTTTGTTTGTGACAGGGTCATTGATAATACCTATTGATTAAAACGTATCATTAATACTTTTTTGTTTAAACCCTAATTTACAGGATTACCCTTATGAAAGTTACTGTTTAGTTAAATTAACGTTTGCATTTAAATCCATAGAAGTACGTAAGCCTGGCCTTTTTCTACTCTAATGTAATGTCATAAATATGCGATCATATTCATTAAGTTTTACTGAATAGGCATATGAAATTTCTAAACTACTATTGTACCTAATAGTATTTTAGTATGTAAAAGTAAAATTTATAATCTAATTAACATTACAAACAGAAATAACGCATAATACTTTCTATAGTTAAATTAATTTGTTAGAAATTGTTGTATATCAATATATACATCAATGGTAGGACAGCAGTGATTCTGTTGAAGTAATATACCTAAACAAATAAATAGAACATTGTTTTAGTGGCTAAGAAAACGACCTTTTCCACGTTTAAGTATTCAAAATAACAAAAATGTGGAAAAACTTAACAGTGAATACTACATCTCTATATTTTTTCGGAACAAAAATGTAAATTATAGTAAGTACTTAGAAGTATAGTGTTCCCTAAATGCAAGTAGTAGCAATATTGGCAATATTGCAACGAAATTATTGGATTTACGCCAAATGGTACTAAAACAGTTTAAAGTTTAGTACATTACGCCCTTTTTTCTAATAAGATAAACAATAAAGAAGAGACGTAAGGGACGCCCTTCTTAAAAACAGTCGTGTTTTTTGGCGTAACGGACATGCTATTTTCGTTAATAAGCATTGTATTGTAAGTTCAAGAAATCAGTTTAAAAGACCTCAAAAAGTTAGGAATAAGCCACATACAGGCATTAGTTTATTCAAACAAACAAAGAAGGTCTCATTTTTTTCCTCAAACAAAACTGTTTTTTGGCTCTCCTGAAAAATCGCGTTTTGTCAGTTAAGCCCTTTGAGCCTACGGTAGTCGATATAACTCATTTTCACCAAAATGTCCTTTACGCCAATTGAACCCAAAGGTAATTATTATCCAAGAAGCTTGAACTATCAAAAGTGTTGGTAATTATTATTGAGGGTAAATGTATAATAATTATACTTCAATTTAATTTGTTCAAATACTTCATAGTAGCCTAGCTCTTGTCGGTGGAATATTCGCCATTCCGTTCTTTTCTCTGCCACTGTTTTGAGCTCCTGATGCGTCACGTCACTACATTAATTTTCTCTTTGGCCTGGTCAATATATGCACGTCTCGGTCTTCCTCTGCCTCTCTGTTCTTCTATTCTGCCTTCAATTATAGAGTTTATGTAAGTATCGTGACGTATCATGTGCCCCAACATGTTTCCCCTTCGGTTTTCAATTGTTTTTAGCAGAGATCTCTTCTCACCTACCAAATTAAATAAATTTAAAATACTTGAAGTAATATAAACAAATAAAAAAAAACATTGTTTTTGTGGCTAAGAAAACGACCTTTTCCACGTTTAAGTATCCAAAATAACAAAAATGGGGAAAATTGACAGTGAATACATCTCTATAATTTTTCGGAAAAAAAATGTAAAGTATAGTACTAGAAGTATAGTGTTCCCTAAATGCAAGTTGCCAATATTGCAAAGAAGAGGCGTAAGGGACGCCTTTTTAAAAATAGTCGTGTTTTTTGGCGTAACGGACATGCTATTTTCGTAAATAAGCATTGTATTCAAGAAATCAGTTTAAAAGACCTCAAAAAATTAGGAATAAGCCACATACAGGCATCAGTTAATTCAAACAAACAAAAGTGTCTCATTTTTTTCTCAAAACAAAACTGATTTTTGGCTCTCCTGGAAAATCGCGTTTTGTCAGTTAAGCCCTTTGAGGCTACGGTAGTGGATATAACTTATTTTCGCCAAAATGTCCTTTACGCCAATTGAACCCAAAGGTATTATCCAAGAAGCTTGAACTATCAAAAGTGTTGGTAATTATTATTTAAGGTAAATGTATTCAAAACATAAGAATAAACAGGCTTTAAATAACCTCAATACGTGTAATTAATAATATCTATTGTAAAAAAATGCTAAGAACAAAAAAATACGTTAAAAAAATAATGTGCATAATTTACGTTAAGTATGGAAAGACTGGTTTGTGCTATTTATAATGAAAAAAAAAAATGTTTATATTAAAATTTATTTGTCCATATAATTAAGATATATTGAAGTTAGACTTGATTAGATAATTAGATATAGAAATCAAAATATTAATAACATTAATATAAATTAAATTCAAGAAGTAATATTTTTATCAAAGAATGAAAGTTACCTCAAGTCACGGCATTAATAAGCAAATTTTACTCAAGTGGTACCTTTTCCCTGTCATTGTCACAAGTATATGATGCGTAACCGTGAACACTAAAGTTTGTAAATTGCGAACTCTTTCTCTTTTACTCCAATTAGACGTAATAAAAGTGACAGAGAAAGATGTCCGCAATTTGCGAATTGCGATGTTCGCGGTAGGCTCTCAGGATGGATATGTCGCATATTTGTTAATCAACATTACGTAACGAATGTCAAAGAGGAATTTCACATTGTCAATGTGTATAGATATAAACAGACCTTAATTCTCTTTCTTACTTACACACTTACATTTATTTTGGTAAATGGTGACATAATGTACAATATCTATAAGTTCTCTTTGTAGTAGTATAACTTTGCATAGGTTGCGTTAATTTGGTGCGCAGGCGAAGTAAACATGCGTTGCGTACGCAACGTGTGGTTTTTAGAGAGAGGCCCTTACCCGCCGTCACGCCAAGGTCACGCCGCGCCCGCCGCGCCCGCTCCCCGTGCACGGCCCGCGTTGCCCGTGAAGAGCTACCCGCTAACGTCGTATGAACGCGAACATTATTTTTGTATTACATATTTGTTTATGCAATGGATGAAACTGACACAAATTCATATTTCTTATCTATCCCGCCTTTTATATTAATAAGGTGTGAACTCTAGTAACCTTAATATTCTTTTGTTATGGTAATAGCCTGTTAGAACAAAATTATCAAAAATCTTATGAAGCTGTGCCTCAATAAGACACAAAAACATGTAATGTACATATTGATACGATTAAATGCGACGTCAGCAATTTATTTTAACTTTAATTATTTTTTGAGTCATTTTGAATAGTATGACATAGTATCCGATTGCAATGGACGTAATTGACACAAACTATGTTTTCACATTAAAAAAACTATCCTAAATGCGACACAGTTACATGTTTTCTCTCGAATATTATTTTCTCCAAAATAATTCAAAATAAAAATAATTACCACAAATTATTAAATAACTTAAAAAGCAAATAATATCTGTGACACAAAACAAAATGTAAGATTAACAACTTAAAACAGCATTCGTAAGCGAAAAAAAATTTGACTTTAATATTACTTTAAGTTAGGGCTCAAAATATAGCCAGCGCTGCAGGACTATATGATGCTTTACGCACGCTAGCGTAGCTGACACTTTATTCTTAATTCTAATACTTTTCTCAAAAATTATTAAAAACCGTCAACCGAGACAAATTTCATGCAAAAAGGGGGGGTTGCGGCAGGGGGAGGGAAGGGGACGCTAGCGTGGGTAAAGCACCATACCCAAAGGTATCATACTACATTCATAAAAGGCTGGCTATAATTTGTTTGTCTTCCCATACATTACGAGTAGAACACAACTTAACCGAATCAAATACAGACGTGGTAGCCTTGTCATGATATGTCATTCTCACTAGTCGAATAGGCGCCTGGCTCAATATCTTACGCTACGTCTTACGTAGGCGAACAACGCGCGAACGCGGCGCGGCGCGGCGCGGCGAAATCAATCCTTTGATGCCCATAGAAGTGTCCTACGTAAGCGATCTCGTTGCGAACGCGGTGCGGCGCGATTTGCACGCGAATGTCAGGCGCGGCGCGGCGCGGCGAAATCAATCCTTTGATGCCCATAGAAGTGTCCTACGTAAGCGATCTCGTTGCGAACGCGGTGCGGCGCGATTTGCACGCGAATGTCAGGCGGTGCGGCGCGGCGCGGCGCGGCGGCGGCCGCTTTCGCCGCGCCGCGCCGCGCCGCGTTCGCGCGTTGTTCGCCTACGTAAGACGTAGCGTTACAATTTAAGTATGCACTTTGTGGCTGGCCAACAAAAAAGCAAACGTTACGTCAGCTGCGAAGATAAAGCTGAACATTTTGTAATAAGTAATAACCTACTTTGACAAAGTAAAACGCTGTTTTGATTTTATTATTTTACAGAGCATGACTGAGCGTTTTTATTTTGATAAGTGACGAACATCGAACATCCTTCCTTAGGCACGGTATGTCGTAGTTCCATTAGGGCACTTGGTTAAGCAATAAAATGATCTAAAGTCAATTTTGGAATTAACTTATGTTAATAAATTTATGACAGAAAAAACAACAAAAGTAAGTAGATACAGTAAAAGTGTGTAGGTACCTAATAGATTTTATTTACCTGTTGCTACTAAGAACGATCGCAGGTATTAACAAGAACACCGTAAACAACATTATCGCAATAACGCTTTTGATTTCTATTAATTTAATATCTCTTAACGCGTTTACTCAGTATGACAATTGCAAGTAACTGCGGTTACATACCTATATATATATATATATATATGTGTGTGTGTATTATCTAATAACGTAGACATATCTAGGTAAACAAGAATGCACGTGACTCTAATTATCTTTATTGGGTTATTGACGTCAAAAGAAAGTCCGCACAGCAACAGAAGATCCTACCAACAAAAAATAATGACATACATCATGGGTCGGCAACAAGCGGCCGGCGGGCCGAATGCGGCCCGCGAACCTCTCACTTGCGGCCCGCTAGCCCCCCTGGCTATTTTGTATGTAATATTGACAAACAACAATGTCTGATAAAGTCACACATATTAACAAAAGTGCGGCCCGCGTCAACTTCCTAAACTACTATGTGGCCCTGGCTGCTAAAAGGTTGCCGACCTCTGACATACATCATTTTAATTTAGGCTGCCTACAGGCACGGATCTTTGCTTATAATATGTCAAGTGCCCTACTCAATTTTGTTACTATTTCATATACATGCAAAAAACCGGGCAAGTGCGAGTTGGACTCGCGAACGAAGGGTTAAGTACCATAATGCAAAAAAAGCGGCCAAGTGCGAGTCGGACTCGCACATGAAGGGTTCCGTACCAACGAGTAACCTAATAAATAGCGGTTTACGATTTATGACGTATTAAAAAAAAACTACTTACCAGATCTCGCTCAAACCAATTTTTTAGATTAGGTACATCATATATTTTTTTTAGATTTATCATTCTCTTATTTTAGAAGTTACAGGACACACATTTTACCACTTTGGAAGTGTCTCTCGCGCAAACTATTCAGTTTAGAAAAAAATGATCTCAATATCATTTTTGAAGAGCTATCCATAGGCACCCCACACGTATAAAAAAAAATTTGAGTTTCAAGTTCTAAGTATGGGAAACCCCCAAAATTTATTGTTCTTTTTTAGGATTCCGTACCCAAAGGGTAAAACGGGACCCTATTACTAAGACTTCGCTGTCCGTCCGTCCGTCTGTCACCAGGGCCCAGTTTTATAAAGTTACAAGTTACAAGTTTACAGGCGTTTACTGGCAACACTTGCTCCGTTTTTTACAATTTGCGTTTTATAAAAGTACTGTGTTACAATTTTACAGGTACAAGTGCCTGTAGCTCAACCATAGACGAAAATACGGGAGTTTTATAGTTTTAAACTCATAATCGAACAAGCGTTTTATAAAAATATTGTAAATTACAAGTGTAGATTAGTACACTTGTAACAAAAACTTACATACGTCTTGAGTCCTGTAACAGCACAACAGCAGTTACTTGTAGACTCGTTTTCTGAGAGATTTTAAACTTTACTCTTTATTGTTAAGCACCAACGCCAACGATTGTGCCAGGGCATGCATACTTTTCCATGCACTGACCTTATCAGTTTTTGTTAATGTATCTGAAATATATAGTAAATAGGAAATAAAGTGACAATATGTTTGATATTGATTTTATTGACGATTCGTTTTATTTTATCTACTAGGAAATGGAAAGGGATTATTGCCGATATTTGTCGTTGATTTATTAGCATTCGTCTCTTTATTTAAGTATAGTGCATTCACATTATGGTAAAGTGTACTATTCATAATTTTCGATACACACCGTATTTATCTATTTATCTTTGAGCCGCTACCGAAACGATACATTTTAATGTAAGAATCATAAGAATGTGTGAAAGAGTACTTATTTACATGTTATTTACTTATTACGTAAATATTTCATTAAATCTAACTTAATCTGAATCTGAAAACGGCCCAAAAAGTAGATCCTTGGCATGGAACGCCGCTCTCAACCACTCGATTTTTCCTTCATTTCTGGCCATTTTTCCAGTAATTAATATTTTACAGCAAACAAAAACATAATTTAGTAGAGAACCGAGTATCTATGACACACTTTTTTTTTTAAATAGTGATGTCCTTCACACCTGTAGATTTCACATGTAATCGAGATTGACCGTGGTTCTTTACAACTGTAATTATTTATGTGTATTTATAAAACACCTGTAGCCGTTCACAGTGCATTACAGGTGCCTGTAGCCTGTACTCTTGTAACCTGTAACTTGTAACTTTATAAAACTGGGCCCAGGCTGTATCTCACGAACCGTGATAGCTAGTAATAACTACCTAGCAAATACTAAAAACAGAATAAAATAAAGATTTGAATGGGGCTCCCATACAACAAACGTGATTATTGACCAAAGTTAAGCAACGTCGGGAGTGGTCAGTACCTACTTGGATGGGTGACCGTTTTTTTTTTTGCTTTTACTCGCTGGACCTCAGCGAATTTGAACGAAATATTTATAAACATATTGTACTTTCAGTGTACTTCAGTGTACCTTTAATAGAATCTACTGTACCTCTCCCAGAAACGAGACATTTAACAAAAAAGGTCCACCCGCCATTCTTACGTCAGGTCGGCGGGTGGACCTGTGTAATCTTGGATTATACCGCACTCCAAGTATGTAGTTATAGTGTACTTTCAATGTACTTCTGTAAACTTTTAATAAAAATCAGTTTACTCGACCCCAAAACGAGCTATGCTCAAACTAAGGTCCACCCGCCCACCTGACGTCAGGTTGGCGGGTGGACCCATGAAATCTTGCATTATTTCACGCAAATTGTATGTATTTATATTGTACCTTCAGTGTACTTGCGTAAACTATGAATAGAAATCACTGTACTTCTCCCGGAAACGAGATATTTAACAAAAAAGGTCCATCCGCCATTCTGACGTCAGGTCGGCGGGTGGACCTGTGTCACACCCCGGACACTGGCGATAAAATGTATGAAACAAACGCGTTCCTACGCACAGACTGTGTGCGTAGGTAAGCTCGTGTAGGTAAACGCGTACCATGCTTGTGTGAGTGAGATAAGACGTGTGAGGGTTCTCGCCAGTTTGTTGTCAAGTTCGATGACCTCAATTACTCAAAACTCATTGCGCGAATTAGGAAGAAATAAGAATCGTATTATGTTGTAAGGTGGGTATCTAAGCTCAATTTATACAATAGTTTCCTATTTTGAATCAGTATAAACAAAGTAACGAAAATTTTGTAAGGAAATTCAGGCCACCAACATATTACGTAAGTTGTAAACATGATTTTTTGTTCATATAGGTATTGTACTGGTTTCAGTGTGATCTGATAGGTTTTGTAAATATTTGTTTAATATTTGAATATTTTACGTGGCCTCCGCTCTGCGCACCGCGTCGTCGCGTCCTTGCCAGCCGGTAACTGTGAGGTAACCGAGAGCGGGTGGGCGGCACTTTCAACGGGAGGCAGGGAGTGTCCATACTGTACGTTAGTACTCTTTATTATACTGTGCCTGTGTAATCTTGGATTTTACCGCACTCCAAGTATGTAGTTATAGTGTACTCTCAGTGTACTTCTGTAAACCTTTAATAGAAATCAATTTACTCGTCCCTAAAACGAGCTATAGATCAAAGAGTAAAGTATATTGGGAAAAGAGAGCCCTCTTGAAGCCATACTTCTAGCATACCCACAAGTTTCAGTCAAGTGGGGCTCAGTCAATTTGTGTAAAAATGTCCTGTAATATTTATTTATTTATTTATTTATTTAAGTTTCAAATTTTAAACATAAGTAGTTTTCAGCTTATCAAGCCACAGAAAACCTAAAAATATTGCAATATCAGTCACGATTACAGATCTAAGAACTGCATAAGTAAGTTTGTAATCCCATATAAATATATGCTATTACAAAGTTACTGTTGCAGTTCCGACATATACAGTGAAACCTGGTTAAGTGGGACCTGGATAAGTGAGAAACCTCTATAGCTGGGACTCATGGTGCGGTCCCGACACTTTAGCACTGAATTACCTCTGTTACTGAGAAAAAACGAACCTCTATAACTGGGATTCGTTGTTGTGATTTTATAGTCACATTTACCTCTATAATTGAGACCGAGAGTGTATTTTACCTCTTTTACTGAGACTATATTTATAAGATTACATTTTCCTATTTGTTTTTTTGAATTGTATAGGGAATTGACTTCTGTATCTGAGATAACGTCAATCTATGACCTCTCTAACTTGTACTTCATTGAACAATTTCCGTATTCTTACTAACTCTTAGTCTATCCACAAATTCCGCATTTGCCTAATTGTGTCTAAACAACTTCAAGTTTGATTTAGTTAATTTATGTAAGTAGTTAAAACTATCGAAACGAAAGCTGAAATTTTGATACCTAACACGAAAAAAATTTTTTTTTAAATTAAATTTCTAATACGCAATGAAGTTCGTATCAAGTTTAATTTAATTTTGAAATATCTATCCCTTGGAGAATCATTCAAAATAAATTCAAAGAAATATTTAAACAGACTTTAAAAATATTTAAGGACAAGGATTATTTTACCTTATTTTTAAAGATAATTATTAAATACCTTATTAACCACCTCTATAACTGAGACTATATCCTCTATTCCCACCTCTATTAATGGGACCCTCTGTAAATGAGACAGAAATTTATTTGTACCTGGCTAACTGGGAGCCTGGGTAAGTGGTAAACCTCTTTAAGTGAGAGAAATCTGCTCGTCCCTTGAGATCCCACTTATCCAGGTTTCACTGCAGTAGGTAAAGTAAAGGTACACTACGATGTACGAGGCGATTCTGAATGAAGATGTGTTTAGTTATGATATGTGTATACATAGTATGGGTATGAGTACCCGAAAAGAAGGACTGCCTACAAAAAAAGATGAGATCCCATCAAAAACATTACATGTAAAAAAGGTGCAAGTCTCGCAACGCTTTTACTACAAAAATGTTTTGAGATGTAATGTGAAACCAAGTCGGTTATTTTAATCAGTGCCAGGGGGTGTTAAAACCGTATCAATAAGATATCTTTAATTTGTAATACATATAATGACTTGGCAATCGCACATAATGCTTTACTCGCACCGTATTCGTAAATATGTGTATAGTAGTGTACCCTATGATGGGCGTGGAACCAGTAATGGGACAAAAAACCACAAATCCTGTAAAATAAGTGTCTAAAAGTAGTTTATAAACACTGCCTGTATATTATCATAAATAAGAGTCCTAGAGCTGTTTCAGTTTGAATTTTTATTAAATTTGGTTGTTTTTTAAGAAATTGGCGTCAACCCAAAAGTTGTCGTGTCACTGAAAAAAAAATACCACTACGAATTCTTAACAACTTCGCTAAGAGAGGTGAGTTAATTTATTGAATTTTAATTAATTAATACTTGATGAAAACTAGAATGTGTTTTGTTAATTGCATTTACCATGAGATAAGGTATACAACATACTATGTTGTGACTCCACAGATGTAAAAAAATGATGGTATTTGGCCCAATCCCATTATAGGAGCTGTAAAACTGCATACCTCCTATAATGGGACAATTTACATAATGATGCTTGCCATGCCATCATTTCATGTTTAAACAATACAGAAGTAAAATGTAGTTACGAAATATGTCAACCAGGAGGCATGCTCGGACTTCGGATAAATTAATATCGTTTTTTATTAGTGTGGGTCAAATCTTGGTAGCCGAGTTTGAGCCACTTTCCCGTTTTCCGATTGAGTTGAAATTTTGTATTCGTAATTAAATATGCAAATCGGATGATAATGCAATATTATGATAACATGGACCAGATCTGATGACCTATTTCAATATTTTATACTGATAGAGCAGTGTCCATTACTGGGGGGCCCATTACTGGAGCTTTGGTGTCCATGACTGGAGAAAAATAGCATAGTTTTAATTTGTTAAGTATGTGGAAACTCATTGCAGTATCTTTGATACAACACGCCTGAAACATGAAAGACGGGTAGGACTTTCATGTTTCAATACGCTAAGCGGTAGACCATTCACATGTATTAGGGAAATATCACAAATACTCCAAATTCCCTCTTAAATGTCCCATGACTGGTGCTGTTACTATAATGCTCAAACTGCAATTAGCGCTCGTTATGTTCAAAATTATTTTTAATAAGTGACGATGATCCCTATGCCATTATGCAGCCGTGCGATGGCCAAGTCCTTATATGTATTACAAATTAAAGATATCTTATTGATACGTACGGTTTTAACACCCCCCCCTGGCACTGATTAAAATAACCGACTTGGTTTCACATTACATCTCAAAACTTTTTTGTAGTAAAAGCGTTGCGAGACTTGCACCTTTTTACATGTAATGTTTTTGATGGGATATGTCTGTCTCACATTATATTCTATCATCGATTTGACGGAATAAAATGGATATGATTTTTTGGTTATGTAGCATAATTTCGAAAATCAAAAATCATAAGTACGCAATTCCTAAAGACAGAACATCGAAAATCAAATTGTCTAATGTACGAAATTCCTAAAGATGCTTGTCCTAATATATACACAATTAACCTTTTCGACGCCGTGTCAAACACAAAAGCTGTCACTCAGACGCCACGTCACCGAAGTGTCAAAACTGAAATTGAACTTTATGCATATGCACCTAGGTCTATGTTGCTCTGTGGTCTATGACCGATTAATACGTCTTTGGCGTTGAACCTGCGGTGCGTATATATCGGTCATTGGCGTCCAAAAGGTTAATCAAATGATCTCATTTTCGAAAATCATAATTCCTTTGTACAAGATGCCTAATGACAATACTTCGAAAATCAATATGTCTAGTGCTCAAAATAGCTACGTTCAAAAAGACTAATGAGTAATGACAATACTTTGCAAGTCAATATTTATAAAAAAAAACGTCACCTTTCTCACTTGTTTGACCCTGACATAACCCATCCATACAAGTGTCAAGAGTAACGTTCCTTCAAAAACGTCACTTTTGTCACTTGTTTGACACTGCCATAGCCCATCCATACATGTGTCAAGAGAGACGTTTCTAAAAAAACGTCACTTTTGTCTCTTGTTTGACACCGACATATCCCATCCATATATACAAGTGTCAAAAGTGTCTATTACGGTCCTCCAACTCACTAATGAAGTTTTCTAAGCCAATCTGTTGCCCTTGGTTCTTTTTCAGAACCTCAACTTCTTGTTTCAGCTGATCCACCTGCTTCCGTAAAGTCGGTAGTTGACGTACTCCAAGGAAACAGTCGGGGCATAAATATTTCAATGTCAGTGATTGAAGAGCGATTACCCTTAATTCCGTCACAAGCAATCCGCTACACTTTACACATATCAACCTATCGCACCCGCCACATACTATTTTTGGGTTTTGACTGTCCGGTTTAGGTAATTGATTAGTACACTTCATGAAAGCCGCCATTTTTGAGTTGATTTTGTGAGGTTATGAAGTAAAATTTTATCTGATCAAATAAGTCCACAAAACACAAACTCTATTGTAGATAACACTTACACACGAAATTTAATATTTAATTTAACGAAAGTCACGGCTTTTAGGTTGAAATAAACTATGTAATTCCCGATTATTTTACGCTTTTTAAAACACCAGTAACGAAAAACACAAGTGCAGCTAAAGTGCGGGTAGACCGGAAAAAAATGTTTTTTATTATACACCGTGAAATTTTAGTGGTTGTTTTCCCGCAACGAAATGATTCTGCTATCGATATACAGTCGATGTGTAATCTTTTTTTTAAATAATTTTAAGAAATGCCAGATTTATAAATGTGTCGAACGAAACTCGAAAGTGACCTAACACCAGTAGTAGCACTGCAGTAGTACCTACCTAATTCTTTTGAGTGAATGAAACAAAATAACCTAAAAAGTAGTTCCATTTATTTTTCCTTCACACATTTTACGTGCAGTTAGTTTGCAGATCCTTAAAAGTAAACATAACAAGTTAAGATCAAGCTTTTAATGATCAAAAACTTAAACAAACACTTAAACTTCCCGATACCGCAATAATTGTTCGAACTGCAATCCGCCACGTTCAATACACAATCACCTCTGTCCTGTGCATGTGCTGGCGTTTGAAACTGCCCGTGGTTAAGCAGCCGCTGTGTTGCGGCGACAATTTGTTCGTCCGTGTGGAACTTGGGGGTTTAAAATCCCCCGAAGACGCAGCGACTGTAAATGGTCCGGTTCCGCGTACAGTCGCCGGGCGGCGTGGGAGTCGTAGTTAGCCCTAGCCATAGACATAATATATATATAGACGTAGTCTCAGCGAGCTGTCACTGTTGCCACTTTTCTTTAGTGTACGATTAACAATGTGGCCCACGTTGCTGTAGCCATGTCGATAAAGTCATATCGATAAACTATCGACATTTCTTGCAATTTTAATTTTACTTCAAAGGCTTAACGATACCTAAAATGACCAAAAACGCTTTTATTCTTTATTGTGGTTATCAGATCACAATTTTATAGTCACGCCCCAGCAGGGAACCAAGGGAAAGTTCAGATATTTAATTAAAATACATAAATACCTCCTAAAATAGGTGTTCCGCAATAATTGAATTATATTATTATATTATAATATATTCATTATCCATTAGCATTTCAATAATGTTTATGTTTAACGAAGATATTGAAGCTTCAATTAATCGCAATTTCGTTCCGCTGTGTAGCGTTTATCGATATATAACATGATTAAAATCGACTTTTCACATCCCTAAAAGAGCACACATATACGCTTTTACGCACACATACACAGGGTGGGCGCATCAAGAAAGGCAACACTTGATTTGAAGTCCGCCTTGTCAACAGTATGGTTGTCCTTTTTTGACAAACGGCATTTTAAAAGAGCGAGGTGAGAGAAATGATACTAGTTGCTGCGTCGTGAAAGAGAACAAAAAAGGTTGGGCCCTTGGCCCTAGCGTACAGCTGCACCATCGCGACGTACTCTAAATTAGAATATTCGTAATGTCGATCCATTTTACTAGAAATAGCAGTGATGACATTGACAGGATCTGTTATCACATTAGTTTAATAAGCGAAGAGGATGTAATTATTCGATTTACCAAAGTTGACACAACGTAATGGCAATCATCAAACTAATAAAAAGGTTTTATTTCAACTGTTAATCGTGAAGGAACCTCGGAGTAATTAACAACGGAGACGCCATGTCTAAAATTTTCGGTACAAAATAGTCTGCCGTTTTTTGCGGGGGAGGGGCACATCAAATGTATAGGTACGTCATGTCAGATAAACGTCAGTCCATACATATGGTTGACCATTGGCCGCCTATTTTCGACAGAGGGGAATGCCTGTTAATGGCGGCTCCATTGTTAATTACTCCGAGGAAGGAACAGTCTAAGTAAATTTTAATTTCAGTTGTCAAACAGTAAAGCACTCTAGCCTGTTACACAGTTTAAAAAAGTAACATGTGCTTGTTTATTTGTTTATCTGTTTACAATATCGGGAACTGTCGTCGACTTGCAGTTTTAGTGTGTTACTATTGTTTTTCGCTTGTTCGAGTTTAGGTTATTTTTTTGGAATTTTTTTTTTTTGAAAACAGTTTATTTATAAGTTTGTCTATCATAATTCGAAAGTACTACCGATAGCAAATCGCCCTGCCGCGGGAAAACAACCACTAAAATTTCACGGTGTATATATACTCTTGGCGAAAGTTTTCCCAACATCTATATTTATATATTTCATTTATATTTGAATATATATCAAAGAATATAATACTCACTAGGAGAAGAACGGTAACTCCATACAAAAAAATGTCCCCAACCGTTTATACGTTTATACTACTGGCGCCCTCGATGTGTACCAATGGAACTAAAGTTAACAACCGGTTTAGCCTGGCGGGTATTGGTATTATAGGTATATAGTAATTATGTTGATAAACATATTTGTTATCTTCATATCACGAAATATATGAAAGATGCAAATATTACCCCTTGTTTGTGGTATTATCTATTGATTTAAATAAAATGCATATTTATGTTTATAACATTGTATTATGTTTTACATATAGAAATATACACTGAAAATTAAACCCTGACAACTTAATAAAAATAGACATTAATAAAGCGCATTCACAAAGTTTTCAGTATTATACAAATAACATTAGGCATGCCTACCTATTACACTTTACACACAGATACAAGTTAGAAATCTGTGTAAAATACCGTGTGTAAAGTGTAGTGCTTTACACACGGTATTTTACACAGATTTCTAACTTGTATTCATACATTTCTTCACGGTTAATTAATACGCTTTCCAGATGCGTTATGACTCGGTTCCTTCTGAACCCACTAAAGCTGTATAAATTTCACTCTGGCGGCTTCAACAGCCGTTGCTCCGCATTTAGCACATTTTCTATGTGCAATTGTGCATTGCTGTAATCTATGTAGGTACAGACTTACAGTCTTAAGTGGTTGTACCGCTACGTTGTATTTATTATTTAAAGATTTAATAAATAAAATGTTCGTTATGAACTTTAACCACAGCAGTTGGACAGAGTCATTGACAAATATATTTTTTTATTATGGTGGGTAGACGTACCTACCCTCCATATATTTTATGAACATTGATAAAGACAGTTTTGGAAGCAAATATTCATTATGGAACTTAATCGCGTGTAATTAAGTTTTAAGCGTTTTAAGTCCCGTTTTATGATTAATTATGTATAAAATTCGTGATAATTTAAATCAGAGTTGGGAGCAATGTTGCTGTAGAAAAATGGTTTTATTTTTATTACTCGCAACTTTTTCTCAGAGGCCAACGCACACATAGAAGCTTCAGGCGCACACATGCGCAATTATTTGGGGACATAACTTTCTTAGGAAGTGAACAGGCCTTGATATATATCAAGTCTAGAAGTAATATTTTACAACCAGAAGAATATAAATTTATCAAAAATCATCTAAACATACTTAAAAATCCTAAACGCTGCATACCGCTCTTACAATGCAGGTACGCCGCGCGACACAAAACATTTTTTTTTAACAGAGTTATGAAAAAAAATGTTTAACAAGTTTACTATTCTATATAGTAGGATAACTGGGCTATTCATAGTTTTAATTTTGTAGAGGATTAAAAAAAAAGTTAAAGATTTTTTTGAATTTTGATTTCTCGAAGTTTTTGTATGGAAGAGTGAAAATGTAGTCACAGAAATGAATTCTTCATCCTCGAATAACTCGAAAAAGACACCAAACTTGATATAGTTGCTAGATGTATATATGCAGATATATAACTTAAAGTGAGGCGCGCCGGAGCCACTTTAGGGTCGAGTAAACTGATTTCTATTAAAGGTTTACAGAAGTACACTGAGAGTACACTATAACTACATACTTGGAGTGCGGTATAATCCAAGATTACACAGGTCCACCCGCCGACCTGACGTCAGAATAGCGGGTGGACCTTTTTTGTTAAATATCTCGTTTCCGGGAGAAGTACAGTGATTTCTATTCATAGTTTACGCAAGTACACTGAAGGTACAGTATAAATACATACAATTTGCGTGAAATAATGCAAGATTTCATGGGTCCACCCGCCAACCTGACGTCAGGTGGGCGGGTGGACCTTAGTTTGAGCATAGCTCGTTTTAGGGTCGAGTAAACTGATTTCTATTAAAGGTTTACAGAAGTACACTGAGAGAACACTATAACTACATACTTGGAGTGCGGTATAATCCAAGATTACACAGGTCCACCCGCCGACCTGACGTCAGAATGGCGGGTGGACCTTTTTTGTTATATGTCTCGTTTCTGGGAGAGGTACAGTGGATTCTATTAAAGGTACACTGAAGTACACTGAAAGTACAATATGTTTATACATATTTCGTTCAAATTCCCTGAGGTCCACCCGCCATCCTGACGCTCACCCCCGACGCTATGACGGCGCTCACGCTGTTGCTGCCGAGCCGAGCGCGATAAGCGAAGCGAACGAATACGACCTAGAGTATTTGCTACTTTGTTATTATTGTGATATCGTAATTATAGTTAATAAAGTGTACAAGTACGGACGTTTTGTGTGTTAATCGATGGGGTCCTGGCGCTAATGACTAATGAGTATTAGGGACATTAGGGTGCTAACTTGAGTGGACGCTCGAGCGGCGGAAACCAGCAGAGCGTTTATGTTAAACATATGCGAGTGACTGGAAGTTTAGCGTCAACATTAAAACAACCTTAATACGAACATCTCGGCGACTCGATTTTATAATAACGTTACCTATACCAGAGATATATAAATAAAGTCTAAGAAAAAAACGTGCCTCGGACGGCCAAGGAAAAGTCATTCTCGAATAGATGGCGCCATTACCTTTGGCCTATTCTCGGCTAGATGGCGTTAACGACACCGTTTGGTATTTAACAATTTTAACACATATCAGTGAACGAACATGGGTCAGTAGGGAACAATAAAAACTAAGAATCATTTATCCGTAAACATATTTTGATTATTTTATACATTTTCAATTTTATTTTAAGTTTTAATCGTGTGTCGATAGATGGCAGTAAATGTACCGTGACTACAAAATTGACAATGACAGGACCCCTCTATAATATCTATCTATTCTTTTTGCCTATACAAACAAATCGGTTATTTTAAAAACCTGCTAGCCTTTTTATTGCTGTGTGCCAAAGAAATCTAAAATTAAAATTTGATTGGCCAATCGAGGTTTTGTGTTTTGATTGAGCAATCGAACCGTAAATGTATTATCTGGGTTATAATAAAAACATAGTTTAAGTTAGTACATAAAGGGGAGTGTAGGAAAAAACTAAATCATACCTTCATATAAAAAAATATGTATTTACATTACAATCGTTCATCATTTATACTCGTAGTTAAAAGTGGCTATACTGCCTTTATCCAATCTATCTCTAAAGTTGCAGGACCTTTCTGTTTAATAGGCTGGTACACTCCTCCATACATTTGAATACCAATACTAGTTATTTGGGACACATCTAGGGTCTCGTTACTGACTCGTTTGCCACGATAGTATGCTTTAAATTCTGAAAAGGGCAGATCACGCACCGCAAATTCATTCTTTGGACCCTGTAAAAAAAGGTTCAGCAGTTATTATACTTATTATATCTGTTTAGCGAAAGGCAAATGCGCACGCATGGCTTGGTTTGAATCCTTGTGTTCAGAATTACATAGGTAGATTAAACTGATAACAGCTTAAAAGGTATTATAAAATTGACATTTTTTTATAAAAAAAATCATTCACCGGAATTGAGAACCTCCCGTTTGAATATTTTGAAGTTTGTTAAACGAACTTAAGGTTAAAATAATAGTACACTAGTGAGTGTGATGAGCACTTTCCGTGCCTAAGTCGAAAGTTTAAAGGGCAATATGCACATTAAAACGTACAATAATACAGGTGCTCATAGATAATTCGTAACTCGTGTCGATTTAAAACACACTCCCTTCAGTTGTGTTTTAATTTATCGCCACGAATAACTCTTGTTACGAATTTCCTACTTTCCGCACTTGTATCGTAATAACTATGGTGCCTGCGTCAACTTCGTTAACTACTATGTGGTCCTTGGCTGCTAAAAGGTTGCTGACCGCTGATTTAAATAACAAGGTAAGTAACCTACTTGTTAATTTAAATGTTTAATCGAAAACTTAACTTCTTACGCGCGACTTAACAATTCGTGTAACTTACTTGGAAAAAATGCTCAAAGGAACAATTAGGCTCGTTGTTTAAGTCCTTATGCCGTAAGACGACTTTGAAGCCGTTGAACTGTCCCTGGGCTCGGCACCGCAACTGCAACTTCGAGTGTCCAGTCAAATCATATTTCCTTAAGGCCCTGACTCCAGCGAACCCTGCGCCGTTTGTCTGAGGATTTAGCAGGGCGAAGAATATCGCTCGTTTGTATTCAGTGTTCTGGTGCATGACTAGAACTGCTTTAGACATTCCCACAGAGCGCACGGTATCCGATTGTTCCTGCCATCCCTCCACTCCGTCCGGTCCAGTGAAGTCGAAGATATATTGTTCACCGTTCACAGTGTTCGTATTGCTATTAAAAGTAAAAATAAATATTTTCAAAATAAGGTTTTATTGCCGTCGTCTAAGTGGCTACCTGCTACTCATAGAGCACGATTTAAGGCGCCCGAAAACAATGAGGTTATATTGTTTTGTTTTACTATAGAGTTGCAATGACCACCTTCGGAGCCCATCATCATGAAAGCTTGATTGATGGTGCAATAACATTATCACCGAAGTTATATCGGTATACGTAATTTTGATTTAACTTGTAAGTACATCCAGCCAAGTCCAATAAACAATACAGAAGTGGTAGCCTTGTCATGATATGTCATTCTCACTAGACGAATAGGCCCCTGGCTCAATATACAATAAAATTTAAGTATGCATTTTATGACGACCGACTAACAAAAAAGCAAACGTTTAGGCACAGGTGCGAAGATAAAGCTGAACATTATGTACATAACCTACTCTGATAAAGTAAAACGCTGTTATTTGATTTCATTATTTTACAACAGAGCACGACTGAATGTTTAATTTTGGAAAGTGACAAGGTTCTATATATCTAACATCCTTAGGCACGGCATGTGGTTCCATTGGAACTGGTTAAGCAATAAAATGATCTAAAATAAATTTTATTGGAATTAACGTATGTTAATAAATTTATGTCATAGAATAAACACAACAAAAAGTGTGTAGGTACAGTCGTCGACGTCAAAGATATTTTTACACTTTTGCACCTTATTCCTTCGTAATAAGGCGAAAAATGTAAACATGTCTTTGACGAGGACTGTACATACATAATACACTTTATTTACCTGTTGCTACTAAGAACGCTCGCAGATATTAACAAGAACAAAAACACCGTAAACAACATTATCGCAATAACGCTTTTGATTTCTATTAATTTAATTTCTCTTAACGCGTTTACTCAGTATGACAATTGCAAGTCAATAACTGCGGTTACATACCTATGTGTATTATCTAACGTAGACATATCTATGTAAACAAGAATGCACGTTTGACTCTATTATCTTAATTGGGTTATTGACGTCAAAATATCGTAGCGTAGGACCCTGTGCGGATGACAGAGAGACCACACAATAACTGAAATTGTTAATATATATATGCAGACAATGTTGCTACTGATAGCTAATAGAATGCCCATTTTAATGCGCATGGCCTTCGCGTGATATATTGGGTGGGTAGATACATAATCAATTTTATTGATAGGTATAAGTACTAGAAAGGAGCTTTGGGATAATTTTGAAAATCGCTAAAATCTACTTAACTAGAAACACTTTCTACAGTAGCAAAAATAAGCATGATGCCTTGGTAAACGCAACCATAAGTGTTGCCATAGTTTTTTACTATTTATTTTATTTATTATAATATAAAATGTTAAAATTACAATTTACCCGTAACAATTCCGTACAAGTTTGAGAAGAAACTTGGGACAGCCAGGGGGACAAATGAGAAAAATAAGATACCATAGTCCACAGTTACTACCGACTCCACCGAGATGGTGGGAGGACAACTCAATGGGCTGCAATTAGGATAGATAGGTATTCTGAGTATTCAGTTTATCACCAGAGATGCGAAAAATACTTTATAAAAAGTATTTAAATACAAATACTTCCTTGATAATACTATTTCAAATGCAAAATAGTTTTTGAATTTGTATTTAATTACAAAATAGGTATTTTCAAAATACTTTTTTAAAATACAAATACTTTTCGATAAAAGGTACTCTGAGTGAATACCTGTCTGTCTGAATCAAAAAGTATTACTCTGAATTTCAGAGTTGAAAAGACTCTCTTTATTCTTTGAAATCAATCCTCTATCTAAAGTGCAAATTTATAGTTGTTTGCTCATATTAACCGGTAGGATGTAGATATGGATGATGGTTTTTATCGGCCAACTTTTAAAGATTAATTTGTAATGTTTCACAGTTAGTATAATGCCTCTCGTTAGTGTGATGAAAACGTCTCGTTTGTGTTTCACCAGGGCAGAAAAGTTTGTTCTCCTCTCGTGCCTTGAAATCCTCCCAACACTCAAGATTCCACTTTTTTAACCACTCGCTACGCTTGTGGTCATGTGCGACGTTACTAAACTAAGATTCAACAGTTCCATGTTAAAAGAATGAGAGAGTTGCCAGGATTGTAACATCAGAAGAGATTGTAACTCCTACCTACATTAGGTACCTACCTACTATAAAGTATTTTGTAAATAGAAAATAGGTCCCAAAAACTATTTCAAATAAAATACAAAATAGATTTCTTCAAAAGGTATTTAAATACTAAATACAAAATAGGTATTTTGCATTTTGTATTTGCATTTTAAATACAAGTATTTCAAATAAGTCACATCTCTGTTTATCACCAGACTGAAAATAGGAAAAATGCCTTGGGTAGGTATATAATAAACTAATAACTTAAAATCAATGAGAAAAGGGATCAAATCCAAATAACACATCTTTTTATGATATGTATTTATTTACTTCCAGTTATTATATAATATGTATTTGTAAAAGGTAAAAATATAAATTGTAGATATTTATCAACCTGCTTCGTGACACTTGCAATGCCACAAGTTATTTGAATTCATTTACATATTGATCGACGCTATGCGCCATGACATTCTAAATGTGTTAATCACAATAACATTGATTCTGAGTCATATTCTAGAATTATCTCGAGTTTAACAGTGTCTTATTATATAATACCATTTAATACCAACATTAAAATGCTACATTTTCTTATACTTACTAGATACCTTATTACTTCCCACCACCAGTTTTTTTTATTATTCCTATTCTCCTTAAATATTTCACAATAAATGGTGTGGCTGTTAACGTGATTGCCATTCTCACTGGAGCGAACACTTTGTGAACAGCGTAGGCTATAACGAAAGTTCCAGCATTTGATGATGCCAATTTTGAAACAGTTCCCTCTCCAATATTCAGCTTCTGCAGGACTGCAACTAGGTCTACTCCGCTGCAAAAACAAAACATTGATAAAAAATGCTAAGTAAATCTCAGTTTATTATATTTAACCAACTGTATATGAATATACAGACATATTACCAGAAAATAACTAGGGAAAATGGAATCTTTATCAAATCATGAATATGGGTGCTCTTTCAAATAATGAGATGCAAATATATTAGTATAAGAAACGAAAGCAAAGCAAAGTACCATACCATAAAGTCTATAAAGAGTTTGGAAATAGGTGTAACACCTGTACAGTCAATATACAGTAGATATGTTTACATTTTTTGCCTTATTACAAAGGAAGTATTTAAGGTTAAGGTGTAAAGATATATTTGACGTCAACAATACGCCTATTTATTTCAGCGTATGTGATAGTGTAAGAGGACTTTTTTTATGATAGTGACAAAAGACTTGAATGAAATTAATTCACAATCAACACAAAAGAAAAAAAATGTTAAAATGGAGTCAAAACATAGATTAGGGTACCATACCTATTCACTAGGAGATAACATCCCCCCAATGACATCAGTGAGATTGTGATATGAAACACTATCACAGTGGAACCATATTCTTTGACAGCTTTTTTCAACTTTTCTTTAGCACTCATTGGGGGATTTGCAACGGTACTCATGTTTCTTCTTCCCAGTATTACAGCTATGCTTTGAAAAAGTTAAAACAGTGTTAAAACAACTAACTTAATTTCCATCAATGATCTGTTTCAAAATATGTTAGTATGAACAAATGAACAATGCCCCACCAACATTAGTTATAGATAGTAATACAAGATTATGGCAGAAAGAATTTCAAGGCATAATGTGTTTACTTACATTTATTTAACACATTCATTGCCACTAAGTGCTACAGGTTACACTCGAAGTGCGTATTTAATTACGGTTATGCTGTATGGAGTGCAAAGTCGCTACAAACAGTGTACCCGACAGTCGGGTTCCTGGCGCTGAATGTGTCAACTATATCAAGTCAATTAGAGCATGATGATGTTAGTATCAAGCATTAGTAAGTAATCTTATGACCCATACCTGAGTTCAAGGCTTTGTCCCTGTACTCATTCCTTAATGTGAGATAATGAGCGCTATGGAGATGATCTGATAAGTATTTGTAACCCTGTCCCCACTGAGAGCCGGGCATGTTCAAGTGCGTGTGGTTCCCACTGAAGGGGCTCGGCACATTGCTCTGCATTGAAGAGCAAAGATTAACAGCTCCACGACAATCATACTTGTTCATGTGGGGGTCGGGTTGGCTTGTTATATCAATTTGCGAGAAATCCTGTTTCTTGTCATAAGCATTAATGACAGGACCGGACAGGTCTCGTTCCCTCAGTGGAGAAAAGCGGCCCATTTCAGCCGCATTGATGTCGACCACATTAGTCGGCAGCTTGAGGGCAGCCGCTAACGGGAATCGCAAATTTGTCGATATATGTATGGCCTTTCCCACTTGATTAGTGCCACCTGTTAAGAAACGCCAACGGTAAATAATTGATTTAGGTCATCATATATATACCGCAACATTCATATCATATTATTGCTTATTGTTATTACTTACCAAAGAAAGTATTTCCCAGGTAACTTTTGCCCAGGACGTAACAATTCGTTTTAGAATATATTTTATGAGACATATTGACACCAAATATTATACTTATTGATTTAGAAAACTCCTACGGAAAAAACTTTATATAAAACTTGTTATTCGAAGTTTAATAGACAAAGAAGTCGCTGTCACCAAGATGCGCAAAAGATCATAGTAGTGATTATATGCTCTTTGGATCATTCCATGATTCCATTCCGTTCCAACCATAAATGTCAAAAAAACATGATATGACGTCACATAATTCCACAGACCCAAGAAACATAAAGGCTCTATAGACCTTGCAACAAATCGCATGCGTTTTTCAGTACATTGCAGTTTTCGTTCGCCGCGACATCTATTGTCAACTAGCAGTACTGATAAATTCCGCTACTTGACGCTAGATGTCGACTACGAAATAACTCGCGTTTTATTAAGAAAACTAGGGGCTTTACGCGAAAACCGAAATTCTTAAGAGGGCGTCGAGGAGGGTAAATTTTCAGATTCTGTCAAATTACCCCATTTCACACACAAACGCAGCTCACACACACTACCTCAATTTACTGGGACAGGTCAGTGACCCCTAATGTTTTTTTAAAGGTGCTGTTTCGAGTTTAGTGTTAACTACGGACCTTCTTTGAGGAATTTAAACTGTCAAAGCTTTCCTTTGTGAGAAGACAGAGAAAAATCACTTTTTATATATAGCTTTCCTTGTTTGTTCATGTCATGTCATAGGTATGTGACGTATTAGGTAATTAATTATTTTCGTTGTTGACTTTCATTTGTATTAAGATAGGTACAAACGGCGATGCTCTTAACTGTCCATCGGTGGACCTTATGCCTTTTGTAATAAGGTTTACGAACTATCAGTTAACAGTGTGGTCATGGGCGATGGTATGCGGTTTGTAAACATAGTCCGAATTTACCTACTCGAAAAAAGTGGACTATATCTAAAATGATCCCCTCATTAATAGTTATAGGGCTTGTAATATTTTTTTACAACTAAAGACGCTTATTATATTTCACTTATAACTTAATTGATAATAAGGCTTTAAAAACCTCTAATAAAATTCAGGTACTACATATGTACTACATTTATACTTTTGTAAGTAAATTAAATTGTAATTCATTCAAAAAAAGGTTATTAAATGAGGGATATAGATACCTCACCTACCTTATTACAAAGCATTACAAAAATGTCCAAAGGCCAAAGCCACGCTGATAAGACATAAGACCTCATAAATACCTATAAATAAACGTTCACTGAAAAAACTTTAAGGCATTTCTGATAAGTAATTATTTTTCGTTACTGAGTTATCGTTTTGCACCGAATATCAATGAAATAAAAGCACGTTGTTATTTGATAGATACATCCACAAAAACTCCCTAGACTGCAGGTCGAGTCTTGGTTTCAATTTCTTGATGATATATCATTGAATTAACTTTCAAAGCACGTGATAGCTCTCAGAATAGCAACAAAACTGGTTGAAACTAAACATTTTATTGCTGATATTATGTGAACAACATTGCTTCGTCTTCATAAATAAAATTTTAATAATTTATATTGTTTACGTTAAAATGTGAAGAAATTTGTTGATAAATTGTCTATCTAGTATATTGACATTATGTCATATATGTTTTTAAAATGACGTAATATGAATGCCAGCACAATGAAAATTTATTCCAATAAGATAAAACAAATCTTCAAACTTTTTTAATTTTTAGTGAATTAGGAAGAAACTAATTACACTGATTTGGTTGTTCGTATATATTTTAAATAATTTGTTATATTTTTAAAGTATTATGACTTATGAATAAAAACAAATCAAAATTTTAATGACTCTGGATCTCCGTGTGACATTATTCATTTACCCTATTTATTTTGAACACAGTTTTTCACTGGTATCATCATTCGTATACGGACATGAATTTCTGTCAATATATATATGACAAATTGAAATGTCAATTTGGAAAAAGCATGTACGCGTCCGCTTCCAACGGCCCACAGCGGGCATCTGAGGAGAAGGAGAATTTGACAGATATGGCGGATGTATGGAAATTTTACGAAAGTTTACGTTTACGATTGAATTTCTCTGTAGCCTTTAAGAGGAAAAATAGGAAAAGCCTGATTCGTTGTAGTCTAGTTATCTGGCTTTCGAAATCACTCGATTTTGTAGCATGAGCATCGATTTTTTTATACAAATTTTACTAAACGCTGACACTCGTTCATCACGTTTTAGGTACAACTTTGCATGAGTGTATTTATTATATTGTAAAAGATTTCAAATTTTCAAGGGTGATTCGTTGTAAACACACTCTTTGGGATAATAATGATATTTATTATAATTTTTTTTATCAAGCGATGTGGACGCTAGCGACTAAACGGTGACTGCCTTTTTCGCTGATTTTGCACGACGCAGTCTTAAATCGCGGGGATCTTTCTCTTTTACTCTCATTCAGACATAATCAGACTGACAGGGACAAATGCCCGCAATTGACTAACTTTAATTTTCGTGGTTATAGCCATGATGTATGGAGTTACTACTCTTTCTTTACTTATATTTCTCTGTAGTTGCAGAACAGACAATCTACCGCGCAACGCACTGACCTACATCTCAGAAACGAACAAAGAAATAATATTCCAGCTATTTTTATTTACATAATTATATTATAAAAGTAATTTTATCCACAATAGCACCTAGACACAAAATTATTTACTAAATTATCTTACATTATTACGAAATAAATCGTAGATCAGAAATCAAAGCAATGTGATCAGATGGAAATACTATGCTTGGTAAAGCAGTATGGGCTTGTAGTTCCTCCACGCTGGGAAATGGAACAACCTGAAAAAAAAATAGGATTCTTTATAAGGGCCGTGTTGCATGATAAACTACAACTAAGTAATAAACGGAACTCCTTTTCTAACTTAACTTATTGGAAAAGGAGTTCCGCTTATAATATTAGTTGTAGTTTATTACGCAACCAGTGACGGATTTGCCTAAGGCACAGTAGGCCCGGGCCTAGGGCGGCAAGATATTAGGGGCGGCAAGTGACAAAAAATTCGCTGATGGTAACAAGACATAACTCAAAATGTAGTCAATATTACGGGTGCCTTGAAAGGGGCGGCTGCAGGACCTGGGGCCTAGGGCGGCAAAGACTGCAAATCCGCCACTGTATGCAACACGGCCCAGGGGCACATTTCTCGAACGACATTAGTCTAATACTATTAGTGTGTTGTCATGGCAACCCATACGATTAGATAGATCGGTCGCACCGCTGTCCAAACTGCTTGCGTGCCAGTCCAGTACGCGGCCTTAGTACTTTAAAACTAATGAGAAGGTTACGAGTACAAAGCGTGATGGAATACAGACCTGTTCAACTTCTATATTTGCTTTCTCATAATAAATGTAGTCTAAGCAATCTGCAAAACCTGCTGTGAAATTCGTATATTGAGGTGTGCCACAGGCACTTCCCAGAAGAATGTCTTGTTGGAGATTTAGATCACGGACAGCTTCATCTGGCTCTGCAAGTACAAATTACGTACTTAATGCCAAAATCATAATTTCTCTAAGACAGGACCATCCCATATTGATTCAGAGCCGAACAGATGTATCTGGGGTAGCCCTAAAATTGACAGTCCTCAGGGTCCTGTCCTGTCCAATTTTTTGTGCAATGTGTATTTCTGTGGTCTCACATTTTACTTAATGAGAGAGTGAGATGCAATGACATTGGACCAAAATATTGGACAGATGGAACACCACACCACCCTAAGATAGTAGATAGTAGGTATACTTGGTCAAGCTGATCTTATCAGTAGAAAAAGGCGGCAAGTTGAAATGAAAAATGTAGGCGCGAATGGATATCGTCTCATAGAAAATTTGAATTTCGCGCTTTTTTCTACTGACAAGATTTGCTTGACCATCTATATTAGGTAAGTATGAAGATAGGGTACGTGAGCCACTTAAGGGCGCACCAGAGAGTGGATCAGCTACACTCTAATAACACGAGTTAAAAATTGCCTACTCCAGAGCACACAGTCGCTGTGGCCGAAATCGGTCAGGAGAGCATCATCATCATCATCATCATCATCAGGTGCGAGTTGCGGAGACGTGCCCGTGGTACGATACAATAGTTGGTAGGTTAATTTTCAACAGTTATAAATGTGTTTTGATTATTGATTAATACTTAATTAATTGCTAAAACTAGAGGGAAGAGTGAACCATTTCAGTAAGTACATACTTGAGTTCCAATCAGGAAGGGAACTAGGCGCACTTCCGGTAGTATACAACTGGTAAATACCACATGATGGCACACTGTTAAAGTCCCCACACAATATTAATGATATCCTATGACCTGACCACTGAAAAAAAACACGAAATAAATATAATACATTAAATGAAGTGATTAATGGTTTCAGTCAACCTAGCAGTATTACCTTATCGTGCATCCTCTGCTTTATTTGTTTTAACCAATAAATAACCATCCCGCCTTGTAAAAGTCTTATATGGTCTGCATCAGGATGAAAGTATAAATGAGTGTTGCCGACTAGCAGTATTTCTTCAGGGTTCTCAAGTGATCTTAAGATTGTGACACTAGCCACTGTAGATCTGTCTAAGACTCTTTCTGCAAGGCTGCTGTTTTGTTTTACAGCATCCCAGATAGGTTTCAAATCTGCATTTGACTTGAGCGCTTCTGAAAGTACTATATGCTCCTCGCCCAAAAACCTAAAAATAAGAATAAGTGTTTATAATATCTGGGACACCCAACTTTGCTCGGAAAACATATAAAAACTCGAAAATACGCTTTTTCCCACAGATAAGACCACACCACCATATAGAAAATTTCATCGAAATCGTTAGAGCCGTTTCCGAGATCCCCGAAATATATACAAGAATTGCATGTTTAAAGGTGTTAGATTAAATCAGAGACATGTACATAACAAAAACATGTAATCTGCATGCAAAGGCAGGCCACATCATTTGAGCTCTCTGACAGTTTTAAAATAGATAGTATCCCAGACTTTCGTGTGCAGATTAACAGACTACACTATGTTTTGTCTCTGATCTTTTCAAAGAGAACATACTCATATCTTCCATCTCTGTAAAAGCAAGCCAATCCTTCAGCAACTTCTTTTCCTTTTTTATAAAATAAACCTTTAAGTCCATTATTTCCTAACAGTGGATCTAAACAGGTTTTAAATATTTTCTGGTCCACCTCTTGAAGGCATATAATGTCTGCATTGTAACCTGGAAAGTAGGTAAACATAAATATAATTAGGAATGGTTTAGGCATGATGCCACAATTGTAGAGGATGCTGGTTTGTTTCAGCCCTGGGCACGGGAGGCCTTGGTCACTTTTTCCTTTGTATAATATAAAATTTATATTGGTTATTAATAAAATTTAACATTATTCTCTTTTTCTCCCAAATCTTTGAGCTTCATCAAGCTTATCAATTGAAATCTGTAAAATAGAATAACATCATTGTAATTAATCCTTACCTAATAACTCCTTTATTATGAGTTGTTTTCTGTAATCTATATGCAGAGCATATGGTGGGCAATAAGGGTGGAGCACAGTTCTAGTAAATTCCGAATCACAATACAAGTCTGCCAATATGTTGTAACTGACACAACGGAAGCTGCAAAACTTTAATAATTACACACAATTGATCATGTTTATACAACAAACAATAAGCATAACTAGAATTAAGATTAACCTCTTGCCTGATAGAAGATTTGTAGTAAACATATGCCTTGTTTCAAACGGGCATCTACCAGGTCCAGCTTCTATATTGTTTTTGGAAATAGCGTCTACAGCTGGTCCTATGATTGTGCCGTTTTCTGTAAAAATAAAACTAATTTGTACATACAAATAACAAACTACCAGATATTTTTTTCTTTAACACATCTAAAGGACTTACTCGGAATACATTCTAGTTTTAATTTTTTTCCAATGTCTTGAACTGTAGGTATGTAACAATAACCAGTTCCTACTAACTCCCATTGCAAGTGCATCTCGCTTATAGTATTTCCTTTGTCGTTAACAGCTTTACAAGTGTACCAGTTATAAACACACTGCTTTGCGTCAGTGTTTTGAAAAGAAAAGTGTTCCGGGTAAACTCCAAACCCTGATAGTATGCTTTGAGGCAAACTCAAGCTTTCTATCCATGGCACATTGAACACAGCCTCATAAATATGATCTTGTATCTGAAACTTCACTGGTCCTGGCAAGGAAAATAAATCTAGGCAAGTTAAACTTTCAGGTAAACACTTGTCACCATCAAACACTTTTACTTTTATTTCTTCACTTTCACTTGCACTTTTCTTTTTGTTGCCTTTTTTTACAACTTTCTGAACGTTTGCTCCTATGCGAGTTAGTAAATTTTCCACGCTTTCTGATGGTTTTCGACTTAAATTGAACTGTCTTACAGATTCCTTAACTTTTAGTAGAAAAGTTAAATCAATTTTGTCTTCGCTTTTATTGTATCTAAAGTAACACTGTTCTGTATTCATGATACTTGATTTAGACAAAGCAATTCCTGAGTAAAATTTTCGGCCTATGTTAAATATTCTACAAAACATTGCATGATTTGCTTTCATCAGCATAGGTTAGCTTAGCATTTAGCTCCTCCTCTTTACACCAGCCAGACTTCTGTCAACACCAATGACAGTTTTTTAACCAATAGAACGGGGCGAACTCACTATAATTGCCATAGGTAAATATTTTGCTGTAGATGTTGAAAATATCGTGAACAAAAATTCTCTTTTCATGAATAAAAAATTTAGTTGCTTAGGATCAAAGAATATAATACTCACTAGGAGAAGAACGATAACTCCATACAAAAAAATGTCCCCTTCAAAAGTTCGTTTATACTACTAGCGCTCGGTAGGATACCATTGTAATTAGAATTGACAACCCGTTTAGCCTAGCGTCTCTAGCGGGTATTGGCAGTAATCCAGTTCAGGAAGCTAATGGTCCTGGGTTCGAATCCCGGAGAGGGAATTTCTTTTTGTATTATTTTATTTTTTGTTGGGGTCAGGTTTTTAAGAGCCCATCAACGTGCACACTAGCGCCACTGCTGAATACATTAAACTAATTTTTATGTTACTGGATTCGTCAACCTACCCGTTCAAAACTAAAACGGCCGTTTTTGTTTTGAGCTCATAGATTGACGAATCCAGCAACATAAAAACTAGTTTGATGTATTCAAAAGGTACTTAAATACACAATACAGTCAGTAGCGGCCACTTTTTTAAATACCTGTAAAATTTAAATTTAACTTAAATAATCACGATTATTTATTTTAGCAGTGGTGCTAGTGTGCACGTTGTTGGGCTCTTAAATTAGCATATCACAAATAAATAAAGAAATACGTTATAAGATAATGATTAGGTACTATATTTAAAAATTCGTCAAATATAAAAGGTTACAAAAGGTTACATAAAGTGTATATATGTTAGGAGCAATACATATGAATACATACATTGATATGGCAAATGGTTACAAGTTGTTATTACATCTATCCGGTTATCGGACATTTCTGCTTCACAGCTCCACGCAGCGTTCTTGGTCACCGGAAAACTAGTCTGTATATGCAGCAGATACGTGCTCTTTGAGCTTTTTCCAAGAAATCATATGACGGGCCAGGATTATATTATTATCTCGCGCTCAAGCCATGATTCACTTTCTAAAACAAAATAGTCATAAATTAAACAATAAAATTTACCAGCTTACTCGTAAACAATGAGAGGTTTTACATCTATGATGAATTTAGATTATAATTTCGGACGCGATATAGCGTCCGCGGGACTTACGGGGATAGTAAGATTAAATTATTATATTTGAATTTGGTAATTAGTACGCTCATTTTTATTTAAAGATTGATATATTTCTTACCTTGAAATTATCGCTGTTTCTGGTTTACTACAACGGTTTCCACACACACATTAGGGCTTTTCATAATCCGGATAAGAATTGTTGATGAAGTCGCCATTGCCGGATACATAATACAGCTAGGAAGGAAGAGCGACAACGGTTTAAATTTAACTAAGTCTGTGCGAAGACGCATTTAGATATATTGCTCGTACATATGAATAGTTTTTATTTTTAAATTAATAGATAAATAAATATATTTCAAGTGAATAAATCGTTTTATATGAAAATTTATATTTTTGGCGTTAAATGACTTAAATGACAGCATTGACATTACAGACTTTTGTCTTGTCTATGTTCTTATCGGCCAGACTCAAATCAAGGCCTATCAAAGAGGCCTATTAACAAAGATTTTTTTTTAATTTTATCAAGGAGGGTAGAGGCACGTCTACCCTTCATAGATTTTATGAACATAGACAAAGACAAACTGAAATAGATAATAATTTACATATTTCAAAAAATAAATAATAATGTACATATGACTTTGACTACTTCATAAAATACAAATCAAAATATATTTGATAAAATAATTGGATTTGTTCCTAGAAATCGTATAGACAAAGCCAGTTCTAGCAATGTTGCTGTAGTAAAATATTTTTATGGTAATTACTGGCAATACAGCTCTAGAAACGGAGCACACATGTACAATTATGAAGGGTCACGTCATTCCAAGGAAGTCAATAGGCCTTGCTTAGGATACAATTAGCACGTCGTTCCGATGATGTTTGAGTGAGACAACGCTATGCACGTATTATAATGATATTATAAAGACATCCCGCTCGCACATCTGAACGACTTGAGATTCGTATCCTTTGCTAAGCGCCTTAATAAATCAATGAAATAGGGGGTAAATATTCATAGTAAAAAGACTTCGTGCTTTTGTAGCTCTTGCATACCAATTATGGGAAACTTGCGACTTGCGCGGTTAATGCGCAACAGCGTGTTAACTGGAGCGAGTAAAAGAGGACTAACCCAAGGAGCATGCGCATGTTACTTGCGCTAGTAGCTCGCGCTACTTAGATAATATAAAATCACACAAATTGCATTTGGTAGGTTGAGCATATTTTTCACAGTTGCGCAATTTACTTTCGTCTGTAACAAATTGCCATAAAGCGGCAACATTGATGACGACGTGTCATTTTCACTGTACGCGTTGCAATAGAAGTGCCAACAGTTTACTACAGTATTGGAATCGGATTGGAAAGGCCAATAAGTTATATCCAGAGTTCGTGAATCCTCAATCTGTGTCGAACGATAACCAGTTGGTTTTGTGAATTGAGATATACACAGAAGCTAGAATAAAATGGTAAATATGAATGGTGTCTTTACATATAATATAATTCAATTTATAATTATAACGGTATAGTTATTATTTATTCGTGTCATGTTGTAGCCACCATCCCCGAGCTCGACGAATGTTGGATCAGGAGGCCGATCCCCCAGCAAGGCGACCGCTGCCCCTCGTTCGTCAACTGGCGGTACTGTGAGGCAACGCAAGACCACGACCACCACCGCAGCCAGGAGCCGCACCACAGGCGCTGGCTCCGGTGGCATGTGGCGATTCTACACTGATGATTCCCCTGGCGTTAAAGTGTAAGTGATATTACTTGACTTCATTGACATGCTTCCAATTGAATATTTATTTTGATATATAGTCAAACTATTAGATTAAGATCCCTGCATTAATATGTCATGTTTGCAGGGGTCAGGGCTACTGAGCAAGTAGATTTGCTGACTGTACATTTTATATTAGTTAAAGAGAGATATTAAAATATTAAACTTTTCAAATGCCAAAAATAATCTTGATGAAGTTGCAGTCGCCATTGGGATTTAACAGATTTACTAAAGATGTGTGTTGTGTGGCATTCAGGCATATAGAGCTACCATAGGGTCCATATTAGCATACTGTTAGTACTAACTCGGTTCTACTTTCTGCTATTATACCCACTGGAAGCAGAACTAAAATATGTATTATAAAAAATAAAAATCATTTTATTTCGGATATAAATCCATAGTTGTTAGTTACAAATATTTAAAAATTAACTTATAAAATAGTGTTAGTAGAATTACAATGTAATCTTAACCTAAGTACTTAACTACTAATTATATTAATGTGTTTTTGTCTTTGTTACAGTGGCCCCGTTCCAGTGTTAGTGATGTCCCTTCTCTTCATCGCATCAGTGTTTATGCTTCACATTTGGGGAAAATATACCAGAGCATAATATGTAAACTTAATGTTAAGTTCTACTTTAATTGTGCGAGAATGGATGAACTGTTAAGTGCTCTTGTACTGGGAGGTTAGGTTTAATTATCAATTATTTATCTAATGTTTTATATTAATTCAGAAGTAAATGTAAGAAGCAAACTTGTTGTATTATTTAACTGTTGTTGTTGTGATACTGTTACCTTCTAGTCTAGAGACAACTCTGTTCTGTTTGAGATCCTTCTGCAAACTTTTTTGGGGTTTAAACTCACCTGGTGAATTAATCACACAAACCCATGTCCTCACAATTTTATGTTTGTCTGAAATTATTTTGTGGGAACCTGTATAAATAACACAGCAATTGGTCTTTTAGTACACTGGTAAAGCTGAACCATGGATTTATACCTTAGAGCAACATAGCAAAGTAACATTAGTTTAAAAATTCAATCAAATTCATCATCTACCATCTAGTTAATTGAGAAACACTTGTATGGAATTGGTTCTTATTCCCCTGATCAACCTTGACTAAATAACCATACTAATATTGTGGCATTGTCCTGCCCCAGAGGGTCTACCGCAAACCACGTTCGACGTGTTACCTCCCTGTCACACTTACTTACGAGTTTACAAGTGCGACAGAGAGGCAACACGTTGAACCTAGTTCGCGGTAGGCCCTCAGCACTCCTAGAGCACGTCACAAATATCGCGGTAAACAGTATATCTATTGCCATTACCTGCTGGGCCTTGGGCTGTGTCTAGTTCCAGGTTTCATTTTTTTCATGATATAAGAGTCAAACGAGATTACGAATCGCCTGATGGTAAGCGTTTACCGCCGCCCATAGACCCCGCAACACTAGAGGGGTTGTGCGTTGCCGGCTTTTAAGTTGGGAATACGCTCTTGAAGGTTATAAGTTTTAATATTTAATTTGCCTAAAGATGAATCCGCCCTTGTATAATTAAGGGAGCGCGTGCCATCGGCTTCAGCGTTTGGACTCCGGTGCTATAGGATGAGCAGCCTTTCCACCGTACCTCCAGCTTCTTATATTCACTCTAGTGGTAAGACAGACAAGACCACGTGAAATGTGGGATGCTCTGATTAGGAATATAATAGGTAGTTGGAGGGAGACTGGGACTTCCTTTTTGCGTAATTCATGTATGGATTTAGGCAGACTTACCAGTCAGAACTGTATTCTTTCCTTCTAATATTTACCATTTTTGAAGTGAAAAGTAGTATCCTATTTAGAGTCCCTTACTACACTCACGATTCTTAGATGCTTTCGCTTGCTCAGGATTCCAAATCAGCACTCACAACAAAAGCTAAATTTGCTCTCTTGTTGCTCAAATAATTAGTAACTACTTTATAGGCGAAATTAATCCAGCCTCAGAGAATAGAAGTCGCCAGATTTTTTTGTGAATGTTTAGCATTGATAAAGTCATAGTCATTAGTCACCGCACTAAGCTAAGCTGCGAACAGACAAATGTAAAATATGAATAGCAAAACAAAAAGGGTTTCTTGTTTTCTGTACTCTGTACCATTCTAAAGACTGTAAGCAGGTAAGGTGTATTGGGGTTATTTTGATAAGTTCATTGAGGGTAGTTGTTCGTGATTAATTTTATTGAATGGAAAAATTCTAATAAGTACCTGCACCTTATTCTCATTGTTTTTTTTTAACAGAAAGTAATTAGTAATGTTTGTTTTGTTCCAGTTACCTTTTGCTAATGTATAAATGTTATAAATTATAATTATATCCTCAAGTTTCAGTTCGAAGAATTGGAGTCGTTAGTGTACTTGCAACCTGCAGGTAGATAGATAATACCGTGAGGAGCTGTGCTCGGTCCTTCATTGTTTACATTAACAATAGTAACATTACTGACTTGTTGAATATGTACATTTTATTGCATGCTTTGTGTTTTTATGCAGCACCTAACACTTTTGTCTCTAAATCTAAAGATGTCATTAGTTTACAACTGGACAATTCCTTGGACGGCTTCCCTTAAATTTGCTGGAGAACAATATAATAAAAACAGGTATGATAGTAAAATACGTTTTAATTACATTACACTGATCCTTAACTCTAAGTATTGTAAAAAAAGTAACTTAAAAAAGTAAAAATAATTATGAAAAATAATCTCCATAAACGAGACAAAAAGGTATTTACAAATATCAGCCTTGTTTCTATGTTACGAAATAACTGCCAGTTAGCTGCCAACTTGATTTATAAATGCAACAACACCAATTTTAACCCTAAATTTAATCTATCACACATAAGCTTCAACTCTTCGACCTTTAATTTTATCGAAAAATTGGCGCCATGACACTAAAGTTTTACTAGACCAGATCCAAAAACTAGACGTTATGCCAACAATCATAGTCATGAGATATTTTATCATGAACATTTCAAATTTCGGCCGCTCAGTCTCCTGGCGGGTAAAAGGGCATGGTATAGAGTAAAGAGATGATGAACACATATCCCTATGCCAGGTCACCATCCAGCTATCAAAATATGCTTGCTCATAAAACAAACACGCGATCACAATTAAAGCTGGCACAGTATACAGAACACCAAATACACCAATCCGAATCATTAGCTTCTCAAGTTTATCAGTCTTGGTGCCATCATGTTTCATGACTGTTCGAATGCGAAATAGAGAGACAAACCCTGCCAGGAGGAATACAGTACCAAGCACTAAATACACACATAATGGGGCTAGAACAAATCCTCGTAGCGCTTCTGCATTCCAAATTCCAACGTAGCAAACTCCAGACAAGACATCACCTAAAACAAAGAAAAAAACATGTATATTTTGAAGCCATTAATTATCATAAGGAAATAATAGTTTATGGACTACTTTTCATTATGTTCTATGAAAATATTGGTGAAATATTTAGGAAATATTAATTTTAAGACAAAAGGATCCAGTTCCATGGCACCCCTTTTTATGAACATTAAAGAAAAAAAAATACAATTAGTCCAAAAAATAATTATGTTAAACTAACCATCAACTTTTCCCATTGCTAATATTGATATGGTTTTGATTGCAGGTACAGCCCACGCAGCCAAATGGAAGTACTGTGAGTTGGCTTCAATAGCTTCATGACCCCATTTCAACCCAGCAGCTAAGAACCAAGTCAGGGTCAATATCACCCACCAGATACTTGAGGCCATACTAAAGAAATACACAACCATGAATAAGATGGTGCATGGCTCATGCTTGGTTCCTTGAGTAATAAGCATGGGGTTGGTTAGTCTCGACCCACCATGTGAAGATGGGAATGGGCCCTGGCAGCTCACACTGTCACCCGCACCCCAACCCATAATGTAGCTGCATGCTACCATTAAGTAGCAAACGGACAAAAAAATAATAGGCCTTTCAGGATAGCGAAATCTGTCAGTATCAATCAAAAATGTCAACACAGTGAATAAGCAGCTCAATGCACACAAAGTTGCCCAGATTCCAATCCACAGCCTTGAAAACTTCTTTGCATCTTGTTTGAAAAACATTCCATCACAAGGTGCTCCGCAATCTGGTTGAATCTTGTCTCCAACTATCAAGGAATAATCCAAATCAAAATTTTTAGGTACTTCAAACTGGGCTGGGCACACAAAGCCATAATCTTTTGCGCCAGGTAACTTAGCTGGGTCCCTTTCAATATTAGATTTGTAGTCAACTTTGCGATGCTTGTGCTCTGTGGGCTTGCGAGAGTCATGTGTAGCGTTGTTATCACCTACACATATTACGTGTTCATCTGTTGCCACTGGGAACTTGGAGCAGTCTAAGTAATCGGGCCATGAGAATCCAAAATTAGCCATTAATTCATCACAATTGTGCCTCGCGGATTCACAGAGGTGTCTGCAGGGCTGAATGGGTTTATCTAAAATTGTGCACACTGGAGCAAACATTGAACACAGGAAAAACTTAAGATCTGGTGAACAATTCACTTTTATCAAGGGGGTGAACTGATGAATTTCTGCACCAGCATCCTTCTGATTCGCGTGGTTTAACAAATTCGGAAATATCGTTTGATTGTATTGAATCTGTTGACAGAGTGGAATTGTAATTGGCTCGCAACGTCCATGGTGAGGCAAAGAATCACCTTGCAAAACAGTAACACGTGAAGTTTCAGTAACAACGAGTGAACATAGTACTTTTAAAATAAGAAGAATACACAATCTCCCCATTATGAATTGTAGTTACTTTCATTCATATGTATCAAATCACTTCTCGTAATCCATAGTAACACGATCTGTGTGTTTTATTCGATCAAATTTCATTCATGAATGGTAGAGAATTTATTACAGGAATTTTAAAGAAAAGCTTGAATTAATGCCAATGAACTTTTGTTAAGAAGCTATGCAGCATTTGTTTGTAAAACTTGATTCACGATTCACATAAATAAATTCATTTTAATTTGTATAAACTTAATAAATAAAAATACTGTGCGTAGGCCAGTGGCCATAATACAATACATATACAAATTACAACTTGTCTCTACAATAGACAAAACATGGTCACAGACAGAAACAACGCACCGCAGTGTGGCCATTTTTTATTTTATCCTTTTTTTAAGCATATTTATTACTAATATAATTAAGCAGATTAAATGTAAACAATGCTATTATTAATTATAATTTTTTGATATATATTTTATACAAAAGAGGGTATAACAAGATTATTCTGTCTGTCAATTTAAACAATTAGGAGGTATTTGAACGATTGACACCTTTTTTAGCTACTCGTCCCATTCTGTTACGAAGAGTATGCATGAGATAGCTAGCTTATCTTGCGTACTGAACGTGAACTGAGTAAATTGTCATTTCCACTTGACATGTTGACAACGACAATTTAATTTTAATTCAAGTGGTTGGTTGGCTTTGTTTATATTTTGGCTGAATTAGCCGAAACAGCAGCGATTTGTTTTGTTATTTTATTTCATACACGCATGTCGCATGATTCTTAGTCATTAAAAACCTAATAACCAATAGCTAAGTTTATTTAGTTTAGTAATACGTGAAGACGATAAAAAGGAACAGTACAAGTGATACGGTGTGATTAAGTCATGGAGAGCGGCAGCGACAATTTAGACGTAATGAAATTTATTAATGTTAAAGGCAACGTCGAAAACATTACACCACATAAAATTGCAGTTGTCGCTTTTATCAGAGAGTATGGTTTGTTGAAGATAGAAGGTGAGTTGTCTTTGTAACCTGCAACTTGGAAGATCCAAATTTAGACCTCTGCTATAAAATATTATACTTGCAGTATTGCACATTTTGATCTACTTCTTTTGCAAGTTTGGAATATTTATGTGGCTGATACTTTTCCTGTAATTTTTCTTACGGCCTCTTTCAAAATGTATTTGTATAAGAGATGCCATTATAACTATTTTTTCCATCATGTATTACAGACCCCAAAAAATATGACATTTATCCTTTTGTTACTATTTATAAATGCCTGAAAAACTTACTAGCAATTAAGAATTTAGTTAAACTATTAAAGTTGAATGCTTATTATATATTTCAGCTAAGGAAATGATAGACTGCACTATGGCTCCAAAGTACAGGAAAGATTTCTGTTTATTAGCACTCAAACTCATTCAGGTTAGTTTAACATATCTTTTCAGTTAGGTTAGTAAATGTCATTCTCAGATAAAGGGTCCAGATGTTCCCAGTGAGTTGCTATTAGTATAAAGATGTAGTTTATACATATTTTCAGTATTGAAAACAAAGAATAGTACTGCTTGTTCTTTTTTTTAATACATAGGTATACCGGGTGTGCCTGTAATATGAGCAAAAAATTTAACCGTAGGCTGTACTCTTCATATTGACCAACATTTGTTCAGCAACTTTTAAAGATTACTTGTGGTTTGATTTTTAATACACTTTAAAGTTTATTCTAAGACACAATGTATTGCGAATTTTGTTATGTTTAAGGCGTGACAAGCAATGTCAATCACAATGATAATGGTGTGTCGATGGCGTCCATTGAAGATAATATTTATTTTGTATGAAAAATAGGGAGTCTAAATACTTCATAATTTTTAAAAGTTGTTGAACAAAAGTGTCACAGTTTGAGGAGTACAATCTATGTTTTAATTATTTGCTCATGAGTCATATTATAGGCCACACCCGGTATACAGTTTTTTTAAAATAAATTTTCTAATAACGAATCTTAATATATGGTAATTCTTAGTGTCCAGATATGGAGTTCAAAGAATTGGAAGCACTACTCACTGACGGGCGCTATAATCTGTTAAGTGTACACTTGCAGAACTTTTGTGTGCGCCTACAGAACATCTACGTGAATGGCATCAGTGCCCTGATGGATTGTGTCACCTCGGCTGTTGACAAGCTCATGATAGAACAGACAGAGATAAATACATGTGTTGTTAGTAGGTGCAGTGTATTAGGTATGTTACATATGGCTTCATTCATTTCTTCTTCTCCTTCATTCCTATTTACAATCCATTTTATTAATAAATATAAAAAGTAAGTGTCCCTTTTTTTAATAAATATAAAAATATTTAACAAAAATAAAAATAATATATTGAGATATAATTAGATCAATCAGGATGTTCTGTTATTCAAATAAAATCTCTAATATCTAATTCAAATAAAATTTGCTGTAACAGTTACTGTTACTACATGAATTACCAACAGCTTATTGTGATTGAACTTTCAGGATTTTATCTAAGAAGAATAATGCTTCACCTAGACAAGCTTACCTTTGTGCAAGTTGTATCCTTATACAAGTCATTCTGCCTTTATTACCAGAGAGGCAGGCCAGGACTGATGATGAGGTCGTTAAGTAAAGAGGTATGGGACAAATTTTTACATGATATTAATCATAATTTTGTTTAAAGGCAGTTTCTATCAAATCACTACCCCAGTGATTAAAATCAGCAACTATAAGAACTGTTGCTGTTGAAGCTGTTCTAAAAAAATATGAGGCCAGCCATGAAGCCCTCAGAACATAGACTATGAATCCTTTAGACCGAGTTTAGAGCAATTATTTCATGCAACCGATGATGCCAAAAATGCGGGGGTGCGCGGGACGAGGTGAGCGAAGTGCAGAGAGCAGTGCGAGGTGAAGAAAGACACGGACGTCACACAAAGACACTTTCGACTCGAACATGGAGTAAAATTACCGTATGCGTGGCAGAGGGGGTAGCGCGACTATGCTCGGTCTAGAGGATTCCTAGTCTATGCCTCAGAATAAAAAAAAAAATCGTAACCCTTTTCCAGCCATAGTATGATTTATCGACCACATTCACGCCAATAGAATTTCAACATTAGTAGAGTGATTTAAGCTTCAAATTAGATTGCACTTTCGAGATATGTGACTTGTCTTCAAATGAATCATTCATTTATGCTGGATTCATTGGAATACATTCCGATTTTTTGGGAAAACCTTGTAGATTGGCGCAGCCTGGAAAAGGTCCTTTTTTCGTAGCTAACTAAAAGCAAGTATTCTATAGAGATACAAAGTAATAATACCAAATCTGAAAGGGATGGTCTTATGGAACTTTCGATAAGAATAGACAAGTTAGCACTATTATCCTTTGTCCTTGTAGCCTCATTCACTTTTAATTTTTGTACTACTAAGTCCACGTATAAATGGTACCCTATGGTATATATATACTTGCTTTTAGTTAGGAAAATATTCCAACTGTTACTTGAGGCTGAGGCACCATCATGGTAAACAAAATGACAAAATCAGCATGTATATACCTACTATACTATAAACCTACAGTATCCCAGATTACTTAAAATTTTTGCTACTTAATTTATGCTTGAGATGAAATAGCCAGCATTCCAAAAAAAGAAAAAAAAATCATATGATTTCAGAAACTAAATAATGTGGAACCCCAAGTGGCTTCGACGTCGCAGGCATTTGCTGAAGATCCAAAATCGTCTGAGCTATCTTTTAGGATGAACATTATAGACAGAGACAAGTGAGTAAAATATGATCGCCGAAACATGTTTCAAAATGTTTATTTTTCATTTCTAGAGTTTCTAGGAAAACACCGATCTATCGGATAAATGTGTGTATACTTGCGGCAATACCAACTGGCGACGACGACGACGAGATCATAGTGCTATCTCCTTTACCCTTGTTAAGACCAACCAAGAGTGAAAGAGATGGCAATATGACCTGACTCGCCACTTAGTTTTACGGCAAGTATAGCATTTGGACTAACTTGAGATTTATTCGTTTGTTTCAGCAGCTTCGAGGAATGCCAATGGTCTCGAAAGCAGGCGGAGCTGTTTACAGCCCAACAAGCCAATCTACTGCAGGTGAATGAGGATAAAGCTCTCCCGCCGCGCCAGCTGCAGAAAACAATCAACAGAATCATGAACGACATCCCGGAATATTCTGACATTGTATGTACTGACTTTTTATACAAGGTTACACCAGCCACTGAAAGTGGGATGGGCACACGTTGTATAGGTCATACTGAGCAACTTTTGCTATGGAAAAAGAAATTGACTCTCCCATACATTTTGGCTGGCTGATGTTGATATCTTCTATGAGAGTATCAATTTTTTGATCGCAATTTCGGGGTTAGTCCCATAGTAAAAGATGCTCAGTATAACTTATACAAGAGTATCCACCCCAGTTTCAGTGGCTGATGTAACGCGTTGTATAGGGTGGTATTTGTGATCAGAAATGAAAGAATTATTGAGTACAAATTGGGTTAATCGTCAACCAATTACTGACCACTGTCTAATAACTGGCCACCTTATACTAAAAATGAATTCTATTCACCTATAAGCAAATTTCATTTTTGTATAAGGTTTCAATAACTGGCCACACTTCAATAACTAGCCACCTTATACTAAAATTAATTCTGTTTATAGGTGAATTGAATTTATTTCTAGTAGGTATAAGCTGACCAATTATTAAACAGTGGCGAGTAATTGGCGTATTATCCTATCTAAGTTGGTGTTCAGAAATTCCATAATGAAAATTACTCCCGTGTCAAAACGAGACGCAATTCTGTAGTTTATCTTTTGGTCGTGGCATACTTCGCGCATATATCGTCGGGTGACAAGCAAAAGTCACTAAGTACTATCAAAAAATTTAAGTATCGATGCACTTTACTACACTTGTAACACGATTTATTGCCCAATAATTTCAATGGTGTTAGTTAGTGACTTTTGCTTGTCACCCGACGAATTATCTTCGTGCATAAAACGCAACATGGGTGTATATTTCAGCATTTCCTCAGTTTCTTAAACTGCATACGGATGAAAGAGTTTTGCGGCGCGCAAGACTCTCTCTACAACTGCTTCGACCGCGCGGTGTTTTGCGTGACAGGCAACAGTAGCGCGTGTAACGACAGAAACAAGAGTTTCCGCTACGCAGCTCTCAATAGGGCTGCGATGCATACCAAGTTTGGCCACAAGTAAGTCAAGAATGAATGTCCGGTTGAAACTATGCGCTGCTTACAGTCAACATAGTCAGGCATAGTGAGGGACAATAGAAGTATTTTTCTTTTTTAATATATATTTACCCTTGAGTTTAATGCATTTTTCAGATCGACTAATTAACTTATGTATACCATCAAAAATAGTTATTTCCGATACAAGTGCGAAAAAGAGGAAATCCGTCGTGTTTTAATTTACCGCCACTCGTTTCGAATTTCCTCTTTTCCGCACTTGTATCGTAAAAAACTATTACAGTACATATGGTCCTATTTTGCCCGCACTAGTGCGTAAAATAGCACTTTTCGTGCGATGTCAAAAGTTTAAAGGGCCATATGTACTGTAAAACGTTGTACGATACACGTGCGAATAGGTAATTCGCAACTCGTGTCGATTTAAAACACTCCCTTCGGTCGTGTTTTAATTTATCGCCACTCGTTTCGAAATTCCTATTTTTCGCACTTGTATCGTAAATAACTAATTTCATCTTTGCCCTCAGAATGAGCCAAAATAGCCTCCTTAACTTCTTCATCGTCACATTTTTTTTCCTCGTAGTTCTATTTTAAAAATTGGGAACAAATAATAATCACTGGGGGCCAGATCCGGGCTGTAGGGTGGGTGAACCAGCGATTCGTATCTCATCTACATATTTGATGATGACTGTACATCGTCACGTTCTGGGCTATATACGTTTTTTCTGTCATTCTAATTACGCCTTCATTGGAGTAAAAGAGAATAATCCTACAACTCAAGTGTTAATACAGGTAGTTAGGTGTCTACGTAGGTCTGTCACCTCGTGTTCGATTCATCATTATAAAAAGGAGCAACTGTAAGAAAATTATCATTAATAATAGAGTTAGTTTCGTTTTTATGAGAGTGAGGTGTCTAATTTTTCATAATAGTAGGTTGTCTTTGAGATGAAACAGGTTATTCCCTCCCGTTACCGCCGGTGACGGCTGGTAATACACGGGAATACTTAGGTCATACTGAAAATTCCTGGACTGGCCACTTAGAAAAAATAAATCTTGTCATATATCAGAATCCAGAAAGTTTCACTATGGCCCGCGTAACGCCCGTACTCCGGCACAGCTCACTGGCGATGGAGAGCGTGCGCGAGGCTCTGGCGACGGCGCAGGAGGCGGCGGACGGGTCGTGCGCGGCGCACGCGGCGGCGTGGGGCGCGCTGGCGGGCGGGCGCGCGCGCCGGGCGGCGCTGCTGGCGCGAGTGCCGCGCGCGCCGCGCCCCGCCGCCGCCGCCGCGCAGCTCATGGCGCAGCACACCGCCGTCAACTGCGTGCGCCCCGCCGAGGTCTTCCAGGTATTGTGCAAGAGGCCGCGCCACTCGAAGCCGTGCTATTGTATCTTGTGTCCATGGCCTACTGCATTAGTAGATCGGCCTGCTGGCCGATAGAGATGAGAAGGAATACCGAGTCCGAACAGTTGTTTTTAATATAAATGATGACGGACACAACGTTATATATGTAGATCAGCTTTCCCCAAACTATGGGTTGCCATCCATTGGTGGGTCGCGAGCGTATTTTGAGTGGGCCCTGAAGCTACTAGGAAATCTGAGTGTTATCAATTATATTTAATGCCCTTTTAAAGACTGCCAAGAGATGGGTCCCGAATTTGACAGTTTTTGTTAGGTGGGTCTGAGCAAAGTTAACTTTGGGAGCCACTGCTGTAGATTATTAGACGTTGTATAAGTCTTGTTCTTGACCATAGCCAAGAAACTAAAAAACGAATCGCTGGGCACTGTACACTAAAATGTAATAACACTAATAACTAGATAGAGGAAAATGTGATGATGACTATTTTATTTTACAGATTCTAACAAAAGGAGACTCCATCAACTACCTCCACGCCATGACAGATCTGACCATGGCGGGCCTAGCCAACACGGCGGCACTATGGTCTCTCTACGGCAAGACGGAAATGGCGTCAGTGGCGTGCCAACTCTTACTCAACCTGAACACAAGTAAGATACTGACTAAAGACTACATCAGCTCTAATGGCCTGAGCCTGATGGCTGGGTTAGAGCCTGTGGTCATTCTATACGGGAAGATGGATATGGCGTTAGTGTGTCAGCTTAACCTGAACACTAGTAAGATACTAAGGCTTGTTCACGTAATAAAGTAGCCACCTAGAACTAAGTCTTCACAGGAATATAGAAACTTTTTGCAATGCTGGTACGTGACATTCCAAAAAATATATAATAAAGTTTAAAAAAAGTATAAAATAGATGTCATTGAGTAAATAGAATCAAAATGCCGAGAATAAATGAAAATATTCGTAAATTAATTATTGTCGCCTATTGCAGCGAAAAGGGTGTCTCGATACGACAATTAGCAAAACGATATAAAATATCTAAGGATGGTGTGCGAAAAGTGATCAATAAATTTGGGCAATTTCATATTCTACATGATCTACCAGGTCGCGGTCGAAAAAAAGGCTGCGTGAAGCCTAAATTGGATGCCGCAATAGCTTCCTTGTTCCGCCATAATCCATCGGCCTCTGTTCGAGATATCGCCAAAAAGGTAAAGACATCGGTTGGAAATGTACAAAACGCTAAGAAGAGAAATAATCTTGTGACCAGAAAGAAACAAAAAATCCCAAAAAAAACCCCTGCTCAGATCGAAAGAGCAAAATGTCGTGCCAAAATTTTGAGCAAGTTTCTCAATCAAAATCGCGACCGATGCATTTTAATGGATGACGAAACATATGTAAAAAAAGACATGAGAACTTTACCGGGGCCTCAATTTTATACGTGTGTGGCTGGCCAGGATGTATCGGAAGAGCATAAGTCCATCGCTTTTGAAAAATTCGCCCCCAAAATCCTGGTATGGCAAGCTATTTGCTCATGCGGGCTGAAGAGTTCGAGCTTTTTTACTACTGGCACAATCAACGGAGATGTCTACCGACAGGAGTGTATTATGAAGCGAATTTTGCCCTTATATAGGAAACATGAACGGCCCCCTATATTTTGGCCTGATTTAGCTTCAGCTCATTACGCTCAAACAACCTTAAATTTGCTCGATAATCAGAATGTTATTTATGTGGCGAAAAACATGAACCCGCCAAATTGCCCAGAACTTCGCCCGATAGAAAGGTATTGGGCGAACATCAAGCGATACCTGCTCAAGAAAGGTGCAGTAGCGGACAGTGATGCTGACTTCAAAAGAATATGGAGCGCAGCCGCTCGTCAGTTCACTAACACGTCAATAACTACACTAATGGCAGGCGTTCGAAAGAAAGTAAAAAAATTCGCCAGTTCTTAAGGATTCCGCAAAAAAATGCATTGTATTTAATTTTTTAAATGTTTTCTTATATAATTACCTGTTTTTGTTATCTGTAGCGTTTGAAGTAAACGATTAATTTACATTTGCATATGGCTACTTTATTACGTGAACAAGCCTTAACCTAAGGGGTCATCCATTAATTACATCACACAAAAATCAGACTTTCAGACCATCTCACATTTTTAGGGTTCCGTACCCAAAGGGTAAAACGGGACCCTATTACTAAGACTTCGCTGTCCGTCCGTCCGTCCGTCCGTCTGTCACCAGGCTGTATCTCACGAACCGTGATAGCTAGACAGTTGAAATTTTCACAGATGATGTATTTCTGTTGCCGCTATAACAACAAATACTAAAAACAGAATAAAATAAAGATTTAAATGGGGCTCCCATACAACAAACGTGATTTTTGACCAAAGTTAAGCAACGTCGGGAGTGGTCAGTACTTGGATGGGTGACCGTTTCTTTTTTTTTGCTGTTTTTGTTTTTTTTTGCATTATGGTACGGAACCCTTCGTGCGCGAGTCCGACTCGCACTTGCCCGGTTTTTTTAAGCAAACTATTAGACGCAAATACACAAAGAGATTTTGTACAAGTGGAATTCCACCCTTACCCAACTCGCACTTGACTTAACACTAATCAATGTGTAAATTGGCATTAAGTATAGTCGCCATCAGATATATCGGAGCGGCCAAGGTGCTCACAAATATCTGAACACTCCTCTATTGTCAAGGCGTTAGAGCGCTTGTTGAGATATTGTGAACACCTTGGCCGCTCCGATATATCTGATGGCGACTGTACATAACAATTTGTAACTGTTACCCTGTTGATAGAATGCAATATCGGCGTCGGCAGCGTGTGGCACAACACGATGGCGCTGGCGACGGCGGGCGCGGGCGCGCTGTGCGCGGCGGCGTGGCGCGGCGACGCGGCGCTGGCGCGGGCGCTGGCCGCCGCCGCGCGCGCGCCGCCCGCCCGCCTCGTCGCCGCCAGGGAGCGCGCCCGGGCCGCGCTGCTGGCAGGTAACAGGGCAAGGGGAGTACTCGATCAAGACAACGCTGCCTCGGGCACGAGTTCGCGGGAGCTGGCCGCCTCTGCGACGCTCCGCCCCGCCGTCACCGAACGTCATCGCCCTCTAGGCGCTGTTGCCGAGTATCTTAGGGCAGGGGAATTGATAATCGATCTAACTTTAATACACATGACCTGCAAGTCCTGCAACACACACCTACATCTTCCGCAGCCCTCAGGTTAGGCTCTGCAAGCGTCGCCCGGCAGATTAAGTAGTTGCCTCAAGGTAAAAGTTGACAGAAGAGTAGAACTCAAGTCAGGTAAACTTTTCTCTTCAACCTATAACATTAATAGTTTTGTTATAATAATAAGCAACCAACTATTAGACAGTCTAAATAGGCTTTAAGGAGGTCAAACCCCCCTCCCCACCCCCTAAAAGCTATCCTGGGCGCAGGAATAGCCGCAGTACCGCGCGCATTAATCACACTCTTATAATATTAGCGTTCAACGGAGTTCGATTTCATATATACGAATAAAAATATTTTCTCTAAATCCTTTCAACAACACCATGTTCAAATGTGACAAAAAAGTGCGAATGAAAAATATGCAAATTTTATTTGCCTGATTTCATTTTACTGCATGTTTGTGAATATAACCATGAAGTTTGCTTTGTCAAAATATAAAGTTATCCGTGAAAATGCTCCATAAACGGAAGATGAATTCAATATCCACACTACGATCCCAATCCCGTTCCCGTACCTACCCAGCAGCAAAATTTTACAAAGGTCTAAAAATTCACACTGGTTTTCCAGGTAAATGGGAGGAAGCGGAACAAAATATAAAGCAATTAGCATCCTATGACAGATGGCAGAGCCAGTTATTGAAAGCGGAGATGTTTTACCTAAAAGGAGACGCAACAGAAGCGTTGGAATCCATTCACGACATATTAGACTACTGCAAGACTGAGGATGATAGCCTTCATTACATGTCTTTGAGGCTAAAAGCTATGATACTGATGTCTCAAGTACAACACACATTCAGTAGCATGCAGTCGACTAATATTATGTTGTTGAATGAAGCATTGTCATTGGCAAAGAAATATCATTTGCATTATTTAGCCGCTACAGCTGAAATGCACATAGCAAACGTACAACTGAATATGGGATGCGCCAAAAACGCACTAATTTTAGTCCGAAAAGTACTACCTTCTATAATGGCTCATGGCAGTGCATACGATATGGCTAGAGGTTAGTATCACTTAGCAAGGTGCATGCAACTAGAGATTATTTCGAATATGTTCACTAATCGCGTCCGTCACTTTCCACTTGGGAAGTAAACGTAACGCGATTTAAATCGCCAATGTGTTGTGCCCAAGGTAAAAGGAGCTATTTGCTAATTGTTTATTATGCTTTTCAGCACTACTTTTATACACGAAGTGCCGCATAGCCACTGCCCCTACGAGTGGCGAAGCGCGCCTCCAAGTGATACAATCATGCTGCGAAACACTAGAATCTGTCAAAAAGAATTTCACTAAAGTGGGTGCCCAAGCTCGTCTGTTGCAGACATGGTATTTACAGGTATGTAAGCCTCATCGATTTTCTCAATCGGAATTTATTTACTCTATGACTCAGACTTTTTATGGGACATGGAATTGAAATTCACAATGACACGGCAACTTATCTTTTGAGTTTGACATCCATAGTAAAGTAGGTACCTACTTTATGATCTAAGTACCTAGCGTAATGTAGTTTATATGAGTGATTATTAATCACTGATTGTTTTTCAGGCTCAGCTGTATAATGCTATGGGAAACCACGCAGCTAGAAATCAATGCGCATTTGTGTATAGACAACTCGAAACACAAAATCCAGTGGAACCAACAAATAACTTATTTATTATGTACTAAGTTAAAATAAAACAAAAATATAATTCAGTGCTTATATTTTATTTTACGAGTTACCTTGTTTAGTACATCTTATCATTTAAAAGGGCCCCTTGAACTATTTCAGACATGGTTACTTTAATATCTCTGCAGAGAACTTCGGCTACTAGAACTTTGCTCTTAGGCTGCGTTTCAGATGCGACGTAAGCGCCTTCGCCAAGTATTTGGGTGTCATTCCAGCAGTGACCAAGGGAAGCCTGGGATTCGCATATCCGTCCAAGTTGCAGCAATAATGATGTGATATCTTCCAAAAGCGAAGGGAACGCAGTACATATCCTTACTAGGGATTTCAAGACTGGTTGGAAGAGTTCTAGCCGCAGGTCGCTCGGCAGCACGGACAACAGTGTCGATAAGGTGTTGATACACAGTCGTGCTATGGACATAGCCTTGGGTAGCGCATATTGAATGGACAAATGGGACACCAAGTCAACAGCAAATATTTGCTTTTCAAGTGAAGCTTGGCTAAGCAGTTCAGGAATAAAATCCAAACAAATATGCATAGAAGGTATTCCCTGCACTGTAACCGGCAACAGTTCTCTGGGATATCCTTGGAAATGAACGAGTTTAGCAAGTGATGGTTCCGAAATAAAGACTTGGTGCAGAAAAGAACAAATAATACTCCTAACTTCACGCAATGACCACATCAATTCTGGCGTCGATTGGTCTTCTTCTGTTTCGAGGCAGGCTTCTAGTAATATTTGAAGTGCAGCACTCTCTTGAGCAGCTACTAATGCATTTTTCAACTCCTCCCTTTCGGCTTCTGACGTGAGCTGACCACTCTTTTCCACCAAAGGTTTGTCCAACAAATGTCTGCTAAGTTGACTCCTGGAAGCAGCCAAACTCGCTTCTAGAATTCTGAGTATGATTTTCAAAATAGGCCCACATCTGAAAACCCTTATGTCACAACGTAATACTTGTAATGGATCTACCAATACGTTTTCTTGTGTGATCGTAACGCTTTTTATGCTACTAATATCAAGTAGAGCATTTATAGTCATAATCCAGAGACATCTTGGCAGCACAGTATTGAAACGTAACCATACCTCTCGATATAATTCCTGAATGTGACGTGGTACATTATCTCCAAGTACGCTTTTGAAGTAACGGACAAACATTTCGGCAAACGGCCATATGTCAATTGGGTTTTTATTTAACATTGCTTTTAAAACCTTTCCAGTTTTGTATGGATTTTCTTCAATACATTGGAATGCCTCATTTATCGAGGATTCAGATAAATTTACATCTACTTGGTGTCTACAAGAATCGCCGAAAACTTGATCGTCCATCCAGTCGTCGACCAATGACAACTGAGGGAAGTGCGTCGCCAGTAACCTAAGCAGGGGGCTAAAGAGCCCACCATAACTCATTTGATCTTTCTGTGCTTGGTGCAACAAATATTTTATAGGCAACTCCGACAGGAAAGCGGCGGAATAACTCTTTACTTTTCTGCCATTGGCCTGAAGTGTCGCAGCATTTGACAGCCTCACGTCTTCATAAAGCAGCAGATAGTAAATCAGTAGCAACTGGGAGGCTAACGTCGGCTTTTCCAAATTAAATTCTGTTGATGATTCTCCGTTGTCCACTTCCATTACGTGAAAAACTTTCTTTTGTGCGTCGAAATTTGCACCGAATATGGAGTTTCTGAATACTCTCCGGATTTCCTCCTCAGTTATAGGTTTGTTTACGTACTCATTGGTGCCTTTATTGTTAATTACTAATATAGAATTAACATAAACTTCAACTAGGGCGGGCATGACAGGATGTAAAGGAGCTGTGCAATTGCAGATCTGTCGATAAATCCAGTTTTTAATCGGTACTTTATGCTTAGAAAACGCCCGCGATTTCAAAAGTTGATGAATGCAATGCACGGGCAGGTATCCGGCGATGTTGCTATTAAGGTTTACGGTAACCGGCACCTTCACTGCGTGCGCTGTTACAACCTGGAAACACAAATATATAAATTAGGTACACAAAGGCTACACTTGAAATTGAATGCTGAATTAACGGATTTAAATATAGGTACCTAATATGTTCATGGTTTATTTGAAAATTAAGTAGGTGCACTTTAGGAGCTGGTGACTCTTTCACAAAAAAAGCGGACTCGGAAAGGCGGACTCAATGCCACGAGGCATTCTCTACCAAAGATAAGACGCCATGAAATAAACCTAAACGTAGAGCAGACCTGTTCTGTGAATATTTCCTGAGTGAACGCCTGCTTGATGCGTGCCAGGCCGTTTGGGCGCACCGGCACGCGCATGCCCAGCGTGGCGCACACCAGCTCTCCCACTGCCGCCAGTTGCCCCGAATGGAAGTGAATGGCTATCAGAAGCAGCATCTCTCCAAATGAAGCTGTCACACCCGAATTGCTGCAATATGAATACATAAATGTTATTTGTTTTTGTGTTTAGTTTAGCGCCACTTGCATCATCCCTCTAACCCTGGGTTAACCGGTTAAACCGTCAACCCAGTGTCAAATTGTACTGGTAACCAAGGTAACTCCAGGTTTAACCCCGGGTTAGTGGGATGGTGCAAGTGGCACTTAGTAGCTTATTAATAATAAGGCTTATTTGCAACAGCGTAAGTTGTTGCGATTGAGCAAAAAGTACCTTTCAAAATACGCTTCTTCTTTGACAAGCCACTGGACCCACTCTATTGCTTTCTTTTCATGTTCAACTGCGGCTGAAAAGTGGAATGAACATTATTAGAAATTGTTGCAAATTCAAAACAAAGCATAAATACATTCAATGTCAAAGCAGTACATACCCATTAAAGAAGGGCAAGCCAAGATCATACACAGACTCAAAGAGACAAATCTAACTCCAGCTGGGGTAGGAGGTGGCTTTTGAGTGACGAGCCTTAAGAGACCTGCCACTTCGTCATCTTGAAACTTGATCCCTGCGATTCCTCTAAGGGCACAGTATAGTCTTAGTAGCGCAGAGGCATCAACGCCAGCAGAAGCCTCTTTTAGTCTATTTAAAAGCTCTTGACGTAATTTGGTGAGTGCAGCGTGGCCATCCCCTTTGCCTCGTTTATGAGAGTTACGTAAAAATGTTGCAAACCAGGCCCTCGTAGTTTGATCGGATCCAAGTAGTAATCCAGACATAAATGACACCTGTAAAGAAAATAGCAGCAGTGGATTACAATAACACTCAACATGGCAAAGAAATATTTTCCATTTATGATTGAACTGTATATTATAGTTATAATTACCAGGTCATCTTCATGGTGCGTAAGGGTGAGGGTTATGACAAGGGCTGGCAGACGCGATGCTGCAGCAGCTTTAGCTCTCACTGATGCCGCCATGTAGGGGCAGACTGCACAAAGTGTGCTGAGGGTTTTTGCTCTTATGCCACCTTCGTCACTTCTCTCTGTGTTCGCCACCAGGGACTCAACAACTATAAAAATGAACATAATTTAATGTATGTAATGTAATTTTTTGCATCATTGTAAATTACGGCCAGTCTAACTATAATTTACAATCTGAGGGCCTACAGCAAACATCAAACATGGATATTTAATTATCTGTCTTGCTCCTATTCATATGAAACCTCTCGTAAATATATCTTTTATTGTGGATTCACTTAATGCCTACTTAGTGTTCAAAAGAATCGCCGAAAACTTGTTTGGCCATCCAGTTTCTAACCAGTGACAACTGAGGGAAATACATTGCCAGTGTTTTTAAGGCATTTCAAGAAATAAACTTAATGAACATTATACCTTCTTGCAATGTGTCTGGCATGTTGGCAACCACCCATGATATTATAATTGGGCCTTTATTAACATGCAGCAAAACTTCAACCACATCACAAATGTTAAGCAAATTTGGTAGTTCTGCAAGACTTATACAGATAACATCTGTGATCTCCTCCAAATAGACATCATTGTCAAATAGTTCAGATGGTTTGACTGCACACTCAATACTTGTGTTCTTGTGTTGGTTGTACTCTATTATTTGTGCTTGCATTTGAAGTATCTCTGAAAGAACCAGTCGAACTCTTCTTGGTGAATCGGATTGCTCAAAGTCGCTGGCAATGCCATTCACAATATTTTGCACAAGGAATGATTCTGTGTATTGTGATCCATTTTTCTGTCTGCAATATAAACAATAAATAGCTCTAAAATCATTATATAATGATCAAGTTTTTAATGAATACCTACATAAATAAATTTTCATCATTAGATCAGCTTTATGGCTTTGGAAACATAAATACTACATTCAGCATCTAGGTCAGGGGTCACCAAATGGCGGACCAAGGTCCACATTCGGACCTTATTTAATTTTTTTGCTTATTTAATAAACTCAAGGAGAAACGGACCACAATGGTCTGAAGAAACTAATTGGTGACCCCTGTGGCCTATTTTATAAAGCTACAAGTTACAATTTACAAGCGGAAGTCTCTTTCTAACCCTATGTGTTAGAACGAGACTTCCGCTTGTAAATTGTAACTTGTAGCTTTATAAAATAGGCCACTGATCTAGATCTGTGTTGAATAAAAATATTACAGGTTAACACATTTATGTGGCAATCAGGCTGTATCAATGATGCTGTAATAGACATAAAAATCCTCACCTCATTTGTTGTTCCTTCTTTACATCAACTTCTAATGTATGGAACTCAATAGATAAAAGTGATACTATGAAGTTGACAAGGTCTATACCAGAGAGTAATGTTAGAATATCCTTCTTTGCTTCTGCACAGTATCTAGTGATGTCTAATGGTGATATCAAGGCCATGCGAACCAAGCATGGTATTATGGGTCTTATTTCATCAGTTGTACATTTCGTCAAAGTCTCTATGTCTAAATCTTTCAATGCTTTGAACACATGAGGTTGCACCGGTTTCATAAATTCTATGTCCATGGTAAGTTTCTGAAACAAACAATGTATTTGGTCATTCCATAAGAAACGCTACCAAAGGGTTGAAAAATGAAAACTGGTTTAAGAAGTCAAAACTAACCTATTTCCATAGAAAACATACCGAACCTTCATGTCACAAAAAAAAAACCGAAAAAAAATGTTTTTTTATGGTAGCTCCTGTACAAAAAAAATATTTTTAATTTTTTTTTGCATTTAACCCTGTGATGTGGGGTGTCGTTGGATAGATCTTTCAAAATGAATAGGTGTCACCATCAACAAGTTTTTGATTAAGTGAATATTTTCGGAAATATTCGCATCGAAAGAAAAATAATTATGATATCTTCGAGAAACAGTTTTTATTGTTAAGATAATGTATTTTAAAATAATTCAGCATCTATTACTTATATTTTTAATCGAGTTTATTAAAAAGACAATAATTTCAATAAAATGAGCCATAATTTCGTATAAATCTGTCTTAATTTCGTACTCGTAACACCCGAAACGAACCATGAGTAACACCTGAAACAGGTAATTTATTTTATTAAAATTAAATAAGAAGTGATACTAAGTGTGACTTCAGTGTTTCAGTAGACTATACTAACTATTATTACTTGACATAAATAAAACTGGAGCTTACTTGATAAAATTCGCTTAATTATACATTTTGGTACTGATGGTCAGAAGGTATAGGCCAATTCGCGTAACGCCCGAAACAGCTACTTTTTAGTGATTCTCTCGTTATTTCTCGTATACTTTAATAATGTGCGTACAGGAAAGGAAAATATTATCAAAGTAGTAGATGAATCAATAGTTATAACCTCCTAGTTCCTGTTACAATATCGAATAAAACCTTATTTTATGAGTTCAAGTGTAACACCCGAAACGGTGGAATGACCCATTTATAAATCGGAGATAAGTGAAACATTAGCAGCACTGGTCGCCTAGCGATAAAAGTGTGTGACTTTCAATAGACTCAACTCGGTTTCGACTTTCGAGCTTGGAACAAATGTACAAAATATCATATTTATTTACCAAAATATGATATTTACCAGTTGCTTTTCTGTGAAGGAAAACATTGTGAGGAAACCGTACCAATCCCAATAAGGCCTATAAGTTCGTTTATTTAGCATTAGAAATAAGGTAAACAATCTTGATCTGTCTTAATTGAAAAACACATTTTAAAAATAAGTTACGGCAATAATGTAACAATTATGAATCAAATACGATCATTTATATTCTTCTGTTTTCATAATAGTTACTGATTTTTGAAAAGCGTTTTTCAATCAAAAGACTTGTCAAGACCCCTTACCTTCTTGCAAGTTCTTTCTAATACTAAAAAAAAGGACTATAGTTTCCCCTCTGGGTTGGAAAGTCAGATGGCAGTCGCTTTCGTAAAAACTAGTGCCTACGCCAATTCTCGGAATTAGTTGCCAAGCGGACCCCGGGTTCCTATAAAGCCGGGATAACGCAACAAGAAGAAGATAGGTGAAACATTCAATGAATGGACCTCCACTAATGGACACATTTATTGTAGATGTGAGCGTAAATGTAAGTGTATGTGCGGAAAGAGAAGAGTCATATAATGTATTGGTTCTCTTATGTTCTACGACTCTTCTCTTTCCGCACAGACTCTATTAGTTAGACATTTTACGTGCAATATTATTTACCGATGTAGAACTCCGCGCCGTCCACCACACCAACTAACCAGTCACATTTACTTATTTTACTATCTGTTCACATAATCCGAGTAACGAGTAACTGCATTATGTATATATTTTTTATTGATAGCCAGGCATATTAAAGAGAAAATATAAAAAATCTTAATCATAAAACAATGCTAAATCAGCAGACGGCGTCGGAGCTTGACAAAAGGTGACACTGACAGATAATCGGGTTAAAGTTTGACAGTGACAGCAGTATTTTTTTTATACACGCCTAGAGTGCTACCATACAGCCATAAAACTTGTCGTGGTGTACCACAGTAACGACACGATTTTATGTTCACGACATTTTAACAGGGAACCATAATATGAGATCGAGCTCATTTATACTTAGTTGAGGCACGATTTTATGTCGAATGTCGAATCCAGCAACATAAAAACTAGTTTGATGTATTCAAAAGGCACTTAAATACAAAATACAGTACGTAGCGGCTCCGTTTTTTAAAGATCTAGAAGACAGCAAAAGTTAAACCATGGGCACAGAATAATTAATAGTACTATCGTACAGAAAGGAAACTTCCTACAAAAACGAAGTTTGACAGCGGTTCAGGGTCCCTGTCCCTTTCTAATATATGGCACTATCCCTTTCGGCAATTTAGGGTTGTCAAAAATCAAGTGATTATCTTATCTGTGGTCGTGCACGCAAAAGGAATTCAAGTGGTGCCAACCCTAATAATTGCTCGGAGCAATGCTGAGCCGAGCGGAGCCAAGCTTGACCGAAGTCAGGAGTTTCGCACCCCTGCCATGGCCTTACCAACTACTACTACTACTAGTAGTATTGTGTAGTAGATTTAGGCCGGAGCCCCACTGTTGCGCACGCTATGTGCACGAACCACGTTCCTATACAAAATTTCGTGGGATTGCCCACGGTTTGTATTAAAACGTGGGCCGTGGATGTAGCGTGCGCAGCAGTGGCGCCCCGGCCTTACGATATTGTGTTACATGCGTCGTGTGCAAGTATTTTATCTACATATTTTGTGTTGTTCCATCTGTGTTGGCAGTGGCGTAGCTAGGCGTGGGCGAAGTGGGGCGTCGCCCACGGCCTCCCGCCCCAAGGGGGGCCTCACGCGAGGCCCCTTCGGGCACATTGAAAGAAAAGGGCCTCGCAGATGCGACTTCGCCCACGGCTAGATTAATTCACGCTACGCCACTGTGTGTAAAGCCCCCTCCAGACTATGTGCGTGAATCGCGGCGCGACGTCGCGGAGCGAACATATCGCGAAGTTGACGTATGACTCCACACTCGCACACTTCATGGCGATTTCGCAGTTTGGTTTGCGTCAATATGATCGAGTTTAACTGTTAGTTATCTATGACATCATACGTGATTTAGCTGTTTTTCTATTTATTTTATTGTAAAACCGTAAAATATAGCTGCTTAATATATTATAATAATCATAATATAATTCATATTTATCTTGCCACAGAGGAGCCAAAATATTGTGTAATGTGGAGTCTTGCAAGTTCGCGCTTCGCGTCTCCTTTGACGCGGGCCGAAATACCGACAAAAAACGGAGAACAAGGCGCGAAGGCGTGAACAATCTGCGAAATCGACGCCACACTTGCGTTCGCGGCTTCGCCCGCGATTCACGCGCATAGTCTGGAGGGGGCTTTAGGGGGAACTATACTTGGTCAAACCAATTTGTCAGCCAGTAATAACCATTTTTGGTGCTAGTACTAGTGTAAGACAAAGATAGTATGATTATCTCTGTCTATGATTGAAATACAGTCCTTTGACAAACTATAAAAGGTAAATATTGCATTATTTTGCTACTTTGGGGTGATCGTCAACTTTGGACGCATAGAATGTCGAATCCAGCAACATAAGGGCCCCCCCACATCTGGCGTCTTTCGAGCGTCGGTGTCTGTCGGCGTCGGTCCAGCGCTATGGAAAATGACGTCGCTGCGCAGTTGCGTCGACGCTGCGTCGACGTTGCGTCGACGTCGGCCATAGAATTGTAGACGCTGACGCTCGAAAGACGCCAGATGTGGGGGGGCCCTAAGTAAAAACTAGTTTGATGTATTTAAAAGGTACTTAAATACAAAATACAGTACGTAGCGGCCCCCTTTTTTAAAGATCTAGAAGACAGTAAAAGTTAAACCATGGGCTTACCAACTAGTAATATAGGTATTAGGTACTGTTAAGAGAGAAAACACCATACATCATTAAATACAGGATTTAATACATAAAACACGGAAAACAGGCGTAGCTTCAAGTAAATCACACTCCGACGCAGTAACGGCGGTCGATCCTCCTCTGACAGTCCGGGTCGCGCCAATCGTAATGTCACAATTGACACCGACCTTAGAGCAGCGTTCGAGCAAACCACATAATCGGTTATCAGTTCGGCCTCCTGATGAAAAACCTTCGCCCACGAAGGTCAGCAAGTAGCACCACAGCACTTCCATCTTCGCGCACCTCCCCAATCGGTTAAAGGGAATCGTGACGTAGCCTACTGGTACTCAGCGACTCCGTTGACTGGGCTACAAATATCAAAACATAAGCTAATTGGCATCTGTTACAGTGCCAAGTCATATGCTGATGGATGAGACCCCTTTAGGCCACATCAGTATCTTTTTTTTTTTAGTAAGGCTCTTTATGCACTTTAGTAATTATTGTAGTTTTTTTTTTATGAAATTATCACGGTATCATTAATTTGATCATCAGCTCTCAAGCAATAAACAGTCGTCCGCTCATAGTATATCTAACCGTGTACTATCTCTTTTTATTTTATTTTAGGAGAATTAAAGAATTATCATGTAGTCAAGAGTGACCCTTTACAGCAAATGTCATATAGACACATATCAGTTCTTAAATGAAACATGATGTAGACAATATTCAGCTCTCTAAGCAAGTATCAACTCCTGAAGAAAAGCATCAGGTAGACAAATTTAAATTCTTAAGGCAAACATCTTGTAGTCAACTAACTGTCAGCTCATTAAGCAAACATCTTGTAGGCAACAATCAGCTCTTGAATCAAATCTCAACTTCAAAAGGAAAGCATCATGTAGACAAATAAAATATTCGCTCTTTAAATATTTTGTAGGCAACTCTCAGCTCTTAAAGCAAATAACAACTTCTAACTGAAAACTGTAGACTACTTTCAGCCTTTTTTTTTATCTTATGGATAATTAATAAGCTCTTAAAGCAACCATCCTATAATAATTGTCAGCTCTTAAAGCTAACACCAAGTATTAACTCCTGAATTAAAACATAATGTAAAACAAATATTAGCTCTTTAAAACAATCAGCATGTTGAGTCTACATTGTAGATAACTGTCAGTTCTTAAAGCAAACATCTTCTCTATTGAGATTCTAATTGTCAGCTCTCAAAGGGATAACAGTTACTGAAGGAAAACATCATGCAGATGTCGTAGATAAACTATCAGCTCTTAGCACACACATCTCAACTAGACTTTTATTTATTTGTTCAGCTGTTTGGGTAACTTTAAATCATGGGCTCTCTATAAGCAACTTTAATTTATGGGCTCTGTAAGCTAATTGGTATTATAGAGCTCTTTAACAGATTTGTAACATGACCTCTAATTTTTTAAGCATATTCGTAACATGGGCTCTTTAAGCAGATTTGCAACATGGGCTCTTTAAGCATTTGTACCATAAGCTCTTTAAGCTGATACGTTTTATGGACTCTTTAAGCATATTCGTAACATGGGCTCTTTAAGCAGATTTGCAACATGGGCTCTTTAAGCATTTGTACCATAAGCTCTTTAAGCTGATACGTTTTATGGGCTCTTTAAGCATATTCGTAACATGGGCTCTCTAAGCAGATTTGTAACATGGGCTCTTTAAGCAGATTCGTAATATGGGGCTCTTTAAGCATTTGTACCATAAGCTCTTTAAGCTGATACGTTTTATGGGCTTTTTTTAAGCATATTCGTAACATGGGCTCTTTAAGCAGATTTGTAACACATGGGCTCTCTAAGCATTTGCATAATAGGCTCTTTAAGCTTACTTGTATAATGGGCTCTCTAAGCATTTGTATCATAGGCTCTTTAAGCTGATACGTTACACGGGCTCTTTAAGCTTACTTGTATAATGGGCTCTCTAAGCAATAGTATCATAGGCTCTTTAAGCTTACTTGTATAATGGGCTCTCTAAGCATTAGTATCATAGGCTCTTTAAGCTGATACGTTACACGGGCTCTTTAAGCTTACTTGTATAATGGGCTCTCTAAGCAATAGTATCATAGGCTCTTTAAGCTTACTTGTATATTGGGCTATTTAAGAATTTTTGTAACATAGGCTCTTTAAGCATTCGTATCATGGGCTGGCTAGGCTGATACATCTCACAGGCTCGCTAAGCATTCGTATCATCGGCTCGTTAAGCTGATACGTCTACAGGCTCGCTAAGCATTCGTATCATCGGCTCGTTAAGCTGATACGTCTCACAGGCTCGCTAAGCATTCGTATCATCGGCTCGTTAAGCTGATACGTCTCACAGGCTCGCTAAGCATTCGTATCATCGGCTCGTTAAGCTGATACGTCTCACAGGCTCGCTAAGCATTCGTATCATGGCTCGTTAAGCTGATACGTCTCACAGGCTCGCTAAGCATTCGTATCATGGCTCGTTAAGCTGATACGTCTCACAGGCTCGCTAAGCATTCGTATCATGGCTCGTTAAGCTGATACGTCTCACAGGCTCGCTAAGCATTCGTATCATGGCTCGTTAAGCTGATACGTCTCACAGGCTCGCTAAGCATTCGTATCATGGCTCGTTAAGCTGATACGTTTCACAGGCTCGCTAAGCATTCGTATCATGGGCTCGCTAAGCTGATACGTCTCATAGGCTCGCTAAGCATTCGTATCATGGCTCGCCAAGCTGATACGTCTCATAGGCTTGCTAAGCCTCCTTTTTTTTGTGTATTTATATATTTGTATTTTATTTTTTTAATAAATATTTTATTTTTTGTATAGGTTGGTTTTTGTTGTTGTATAGGTTCAAACATTTGTATCGGTGGCTCTTTGAGCATATAGATGGGTCTTAGTCCCGCTATCACACAGGCTGCCTCAGTCTCGCAACGCCGCTCAGGTACGCAGTCTCGCACCGCCGCTCAGGTGCGCAGACTCGCACCATCGGTCGGCGCGCAGACTCGCACCGCCGCTCAGGCAGGCAGACCCGCACCGTCATGCAGGCGCACAGACTCGCACTGACGCTCAGGAAGGCAGGCCTTTGCCAGTACATTCTGCAACCATAACTCGGGGCAATAACTGTGTCATAACAAAGCATATTTGGATTCAACTTTTGAAATTATAGTTCAACTATCCTTGGCTCACTCAATATTTTCTTATAATTTATCAACATATTATTTGATCAGAATAGATTTAATGTCTCCCAGTGAAGACCTATGCCCAGCAGTGGTACATTGCACAGGCGGGTAATAAAATATTGATTTTGGCTTCAATTACATCAACATGCATCAAGATACACACACACACAAGACATGTTGCATACTCTATTGAGATCCTTGATAAAGTATTGACACTATCCCTCGTATTTATTATATTTATATTTATATATTTAGTTTTGTTAGTAAGTAATGTGAATAAAACATGTGGACAATTTATTAGCTTAAGGTGTAGGTATTCCAATACTGTATTAGCTTTAGAAATCCATCTTTCAATGTTATTTCTTCCCATAACGATATACCTAAGGTTTACCACTTTTATGACAATAGCAATAATTTTTTTAATATTTTATAACACACATGTAATGCTATTATATTATTACCATTATTCTATGACCTTGTCAGATTTTCAGTAAAATGGGATATAGTATTATTATGATTTGCTTGCATGAAACAGCCAAATACTTCAACTTGGTGAAACAAATAACTTTTGTTGTGAATACTTAACTTATTCTCTCATAGTGGTACATGCAGCATCCAACTTGGCAACTTTTGACATACTACCTGCAGTCATCTCTCACCACAGATTTCTTTTACTTCAAAGAATTCCTTGCACCATTCAGCCTGGTGAGGACTCCCCTCAAGCAGCTGCAGTAGCCATTTGTGAAGACATTTGCACATTCTAACAACACACAACATGCAACATTTAACAAACAACATAACCATGTGAGCTGTTTCTATCACATCATATTCCATATTATAATTTGTCAATTAGTTATAAGATTATTGCTTCAATTCAACTCAAGTAGTTTTTACTAAGTTTTCATGACTAAACAAGACTTAACTGGTAGGTCTCTTAAAATGACACAATTTTCAATCATCAACATAATATGAATAGTAAATAATTTAAATGAACTATTTTACAAGTAGTTATCATCAGTCATCACCATATCAATTGTCCCTATTTTATTTTATTTATTAATTCACTGAACTGACTGCCTGTTATAGTACGGTCAACATTAAAAGTAGGCACTGCTCCTTATTAACGGCACAGGCACATGTCACTTCATCCTTTCCATTTGGACATCACAGGCCTTTAGTGGCTATGCTGACCTGTTCTATTTTATTTGAAACATATTAACACATATTAATTAATTAGTGTAGGTGCATGACAATTTGAATATGTTAGGAACATGCCTCAATCGCCGCTTTGAGTATAATTTGGTGTAAGTCAATTATATATCTGACCACTCACTTGTTATGATTTTTATTATTTTAACCATGCTATAACTACAAATTATATGTGAATATCGCTCACATAACAACAATTTAATTTGGCCTTACCTTGTTCAATTTTGTATCGCTGATAATATTTCTTATACCGCCAAAACCTTTCACACAGGACAGTATTACTTACTCATTTGTATGCAATCATTCTGCAAGTACAAGGCCTCTGTGAGTATGCAGCCATAAAGCTTGTTCTGGTAAACTATACCTCCAGCATAAAACACATTTATTCTGTGAAAATATAAATGAAGCAACAACTTTATCTGAAATGACAATTATCACCATTCCATAATGTGGTCATGCTACGCTTCACACAACATTCTCAAAGGGATCATTTTAACATAGCCTTATAATACTATGTCATACAATGACCCAAGGAAGCAACTTGGTCGATCTTGCATAAATAGGCATAATAATAATAGCACACCACATAAGTACTCTCAAACTATAGTACTTTTCATCTTAGAATGTTTTAAAATATTAGTAACATAAAGCATTACTCAATGTTAAATAACCAATCTTTCATGTTGGTCATATGTAAAATACTTAATCCATTTATTTTTATTGCTAATGCTAATATTTACCAACATCAATCATAGACTAGGTGTTCAAACATAAACTCAACAGTACATCATAAGCGAAACCACTATGACTGATAAATTTCATAAACAATTTAATAATACCTTGATAGAACTTTCTGCGCTGAACGTTCACCAACACTGTTCGACATGTTCACAAACATTGTCTCCGTTATATGATTTTCATAAAATTGGGGTCCAGAATAAATATTACAGTGTGACTATAATGTCATTGCAGTAGTCTAGCTGGCATTCATAATCATAATGGTAATTTTGAATATTGCCTTTATTTGCATATTTTAAGACTAAATAATTATGATGAATGTTGTTATATGCCATTATAGCTGATATTTTAAGCTGTAAATTGTTTGCATATGTGCAAAAGTAAGTGGATACGACAACCTTTCACAGATTTTCCTTGATTGTATAATGATATTCAAGATTTGATACTATGGCACATAGTTTTTGGATTACTTACCCATAGATCATTTTTATAACTTACGTGGCTTGGACATCGTTCCAACAATTGAAACGACACGATATAGCTTACCAAATGTCGTATTCAAACTATTCTTGTTTCTTCTCATATTGGGCAAGTGTGGTTATGACGCCATGAACTACGGTGATGTACGTACACCGCCATCAATAATTTTCTTCATCAAATATGCCTTAACAAGGCTTCACCAAAGATTTATTTATAATATTCAATGATGAATGGTGCGAATATAATAGTAAAATCACTTGAACCGGCGTTCATTTGGTTAGCAACAATAAGCGGATGAACTACTGGCTTTTTGCCTTTCAGAATATATTGTGGACGTAAATTACGTATCGCGCTTCTGAACTGTTAAGAGAGAAAACACCATACATCATTAAATACAGGATTTAATACATAAAACACGGAAAACAGGCGTAGCTTCAAGTAAATCACACTCCGACGCAGTAACGGCGGTCGATCCTCCTCTGACAGTCCGGGTCGCGCCAATCGTAATGTCACAATTGACACCGACCTTAGAGCAGCGTTCGAGCAAACCACATAATCGGTTATCAGTACCTACAAAAAAACCGCCTGGTTTTGGTTTCAAAGGTAGAGTTGCATGTCATGCAAACCCTGCACAGATTTTAAAGTGACAGTGAGAAAGTACCACACCCTTCAAAACGTCATCCTTTTCCACTTTCGGCGCGATTCGGGAAATGAATTAGACATTCACTAGATATGAAATAGTAAAGATATGTGACGTTCAACCAAAAAAGGTACCTTATGGCGTTTGGCGCTTACGCTATTATTAACGCCGCGCCGCTCCAATATTATTGCGGCCGCCATAAGGTGCCTTTTGCCGTAGAACGTCACATACCTTGACTATTTCATATCTAGTGAATTTCTAATTCATTTCCCGAATCACGCCGTTTTTCTTCTTCTTTAGGTAAACCACATTCAGGTAAATCAGGTAGAAGCATCTTCTTTACATTCCGGGAAAACCCGCCACGTTATCGGCTACGATGTAGTGCTACGACGTGGCGCTACGACCGTAGCTTAGCAGTAAATGAGTTACAATATTGCGTAGGTACAATGGTACATTATACTTAAGGGCAACGCCGTATTTTAGGGCCAGCACCTTCCGCTATTTGGACATAACTATCCCATTGTAAATTATGCACAATCGGGGACATTTCCGGTGAGCCATTTCAGAAAAATGGATCTCGGTGGTCCTAACGAGCGCGCGAGCTTAGTGCCTCCCATAGAGATTTTAACCAATTACGATGCAATTAGCCTTAATAATGAAAAGGGTAAAAACAGGTAATGATAAACAATAGTAGTAAGGACAGTTAATTATTAGTTGCTGTTGTTGTGTTATAGACTAAGCTTCGCCTCCCCATAAAGATATCATATCATTTATTCAGTAATGGTCATACATTGTCATTTACCAAACTATACAGTGTGTTTTCTGTAACAGGAGCAATAAATTACACTGTAGGCTGTACGCCTCAAACTGACCAACAATTGTTCAGCAACTTTTGAAATTAACTCATGGTTTGATTTTTATTACACTTTAAAGTTTATTCTAAGACGCAATGTATTGCAAACTTTGACATGTTTACAGTGTAATAGGCCTTCCAAACCAATTAACATTTTAAGCGCCAGTTAAAACCGGAAATGGTGTTCATGTTTTTAATGTCACATGGGATATGTTATTGTAATTCTTAGTGCCAACTACGTGTATACTATTGCCAGTCTTCCTAAGGCGATGAGTGGGCTGGTCCAAGTCATGCTGGCGAATGTCCCGGAATCTTTTGCTGTTCCACTGTTTCTTGGGGAACGAACACAAGTTCGCTCGGACGTACTTTACCACCTCGAGAATAAACAGGGAGGGGAGTGTTAAAATGCGGAAATTAATAAAATGTTGGCGGTAACTTCTTGTAACTTGTTGGCGCAAAGATAACTAATTTTGGATGCATTTTGGATTTCTCATCTTAATTTGCAAATGCCGACCGTCACAATAACAATGGACGACAATAAACTTTACTTGAGCTAACTTTTTTTTCAACACCCACATTTTTAAGTGCCATGCTATTGGTCACCACTATTATGATTATCGCCTGACCATCTGCCAGACATTTAAACTTTTAAACGATATTTTCCCTTCACCGGTAATGTTTCCCATTGTACCTAACTTTCTGTATAGCTTAAATTTGTCCAACACGTGTAATCATTGTAATCAATAGTTGAGTATTGTAATTTATAAATACACAAATAGGGACTCACTTTCAGATGCAGAGAAATCAGAATTCTTTTGATATAAGTATATTTAAAACACTATATTAATAAAGCAACCGTGGTAAAGCAACCGAAGCGAGTGGTTTACTTATTGGTGTAATAAGTAATGAACACTATTTTGGTATACACATATAAAATATTAACGAAGATTCCGTCGCTAATAAGCAGTAGTTACCTGTTTTAATGCTGACGGGGATGTTTTATTGAGTGGTGCATGCATTAATAAGAAAAGTGCTTTATTGTTACCACGCGCAGGAATGTGGCCTACTTCAAGAGCGCTTTAATCTAAGGCGGTCTCGATTCTCACTACATCTTACCATATCTTACAAAACTAAGTGCCCCGCCGCGTCTGTCTGTTTACTGTATTTATGTATGTTCGAGATAAACTCAAAAACTACTGAATGGATTTTCATGCGGTTTTCACCTTATCAATAGAGTGATTCTTGAGGAATGTTTGAGTGTATATATAATTTGTTAAGCTATTGTGTAACCCGTGCGGAGCCGGAGCGGGTCGCTAGTATCTCATAGGGGCTCTGACTGAAGATAATACTATACTATTACTTATTCTGTGCTGAAAGTCTATGACGAATTTATATTCATTGTTGGTAGGCCGGGACCTGGACCCTTGACCGCAGATACGCTCGTTCTGTTATCGGCCTATACCTATCTAAAGGTCTAAGCTCTACCTATCTAATACTTATATACCTATGCGAGTTTTTTAGGCCAGTTAGGCCACTCCAACTCCAGTTGAATCGATGCTCTGCGAAATTGTCATTAATACTTAATATTTGACAAATGATATTTGAAATGAGCGCTGGTGGTGTGTGGTGTAGTGGAGTGGTAGGGGTCTGGGCGGCGGCGCGCTGCGCGGGCGGGCGCGGGCCGCGGCCGCGGCGGCGCGGTGGGCGGCGGCCCGGCAGTCGCACGCGGGCACGTGCGCGCACCGCCTTCGCGCCTCGTCCTGCGCGCCTTACCGACCGACGCGCTCAATATCTCGTACAATTATCATTCCTTCACAAAATCCTATTTAACATCCTAAATAAACAAAGTAGGAGAAACCCCCTTTTCGTTATCTCAAGTCAATCTACGAAAATACGTTAAGAAGATTTGTGGGTCAATAGGATTTTACAAAATTGCTTACATCACCTGGAAAAATCGGCGGGAAATCCATGTATGCGTTCGATAGACAGTAAGCCAAATCTTCCTGGGAATCATCTATTCCGATTGATTATTGCTTTCGTTACAGTAAAAACACTTTACAAATCTGGTGTATTATGAATAATAAATCCTTGCGTGACTTTTAGGATTACCTCCAAAAATATGAATGAAGCCAAAAAATACTTATCTGTATTAGGCTTTATATCACAGTCTGTTACTCAGTTTAACAATTAACGTACCTCGTAAATCATTTTATTTTTGCTGAACCAGGCTATAAAGGTATACTTACGGTGTAATTACTGTAATTTTTTATACAATACAGCTACAACTCTAGTCATTTTAACAAAGTAACTAGTAAGCATTAGGAAACCATTAAAGTTGGTTGGTATAGACTGTGTACTAACTTGATTTCTGAAATTGCTTTAAGTGTAACATTCAATGTTAAGGAAATAGTTTGTCAGTTGAGAGGTAGGTAGGTACCTCAAATTGGGATTAGTTATTATGTCCTTCCTCGTCGTATAATAACTTGTTATGATATAGATACCTAACGAATTGTCATGTATGTATAAATTACACAATTTATAACATTTCACGGCACGTATGGAGGTCCAAGGGGGAGGCCTATGTTCAGCAGTGGACGTCTTATGGCAGAGATGATGATGATGATGATAACATTTCACAATTAATTAATAAAACTCCTCTCATTATTTGCAAGTTATTATTAAAAACATAATATAGAGCTGTCTGTTAAGTAGAAGCTCTAACTGTTTAAAACCGGCCAAGTGCGAGTCGGACTCGCGTTCCAAGGGTTCCGTATATTACACAATTTTTAACAATCAGTGCCGGATTAAGATATTTTGATGCCCTAAGCATATCTAGGTGCCCCCTCTCCCTAGGGTCATCAAGATTACATTGATTTTTTGGTAAATTGAGAGAAGTTAATTGCCGCATTACAGCTGAGAATGGAAATCAGTCACATCATTTTATTCCGAAAATTGACAGTGCCGCAGCAGTAATGTTGCAACAGAGTACCTAATGCTGTTGCAGTCGCCACCCAAATGTCACCTTTATTATAGCTTAGAAAGTAATAGAAACGCGAGCGAAGCGAGCGCGGAAATTTTTCGATATAAAAACGCAATATGATAGACAGTTGTACATTTTTACTTTTAGTATGGGAATCAGTCACATCATTTTATCACGGAAGTTGACAGTACTGCAGCAGTAACGTTGCAACAGAGTAATGTTGCTGCAGTCGCCACCCGAATGTCACCTTTATCATATCTTATAAAGTTATTGAAAACGCGAGCGAAGCGAGCGCGAAAATTTTTCGATATAAAAACGCAATTTTACTTTTAGTCCCAACCAGGCGCGAATCCAGGATTTCATACAGAGAAGGGATGGGACAGTTTTCTATCAGCCTAGCTTCGCATAGGGCTCGATATTTAAGGGTCTCAGCGAGGTTGTTTTCATGCATAAAATATGCAAGAAAGCAGATCTTGCAATTGAATTGGCGAAGTGTGAGAAAGGCAGTAAGGCCCAGCCGCGAAAGAGGAAAGCTTGGATTTGGATCCACGCCCAAGTGTAATTAAGGCAGAAGATCAACTTTGCCGTAAAGCAGAAGGCCTCGCATAAGACCTAACGCCGAACAGCAAAAAAGTGGGTTGAAATCGAATCTATGCATGTAATCACGACTCTTCTACTGCTACCGATTGTTTCCCAAAGAATTAGGCGCCATTATTTTTGCAAATTAGCTTTTGGACAGCTAAAAAAAATCGTGTGGTAAAAACGATGTGTCTGTCCCTAATTTTAAAATTTGTCCACCTTTTTCAATCTGGCATTTTGGTGCCCCCCCCTGAACGTGGTGCCCTAAGCACGTGCTTGTTTTGCTTATTGGTTACAAAGTCTTTATTAATTCAACCATTAACACATTCAACACCAAGAACCCGACTGTCGGGTACACTGTTCGTAGCGAGTACGCGCTACATACGGCGAAACCGTGGCTACGCGCTACGAGCGTAACCCGTAGCACTTAGTGGTAATGAATGTGTTAAAGTCGACGAGTACAAAAAACTTTAAATAGCTCTCAATTTAACATTTTTTTTAAACATTATTTTTAATTTGACCTTACAATTACTCGTAAGTAGGTAAGACCGTTAAATATTTAAAATGATTATCTTATCAGAAAATTATCACCAATTACTCTAAGAAAACTACTATATCCTCGTAAGTCCTGTGTTTTTCCGACAGCAGTAGTCATAACTGCCGGCTGTACTATACCAAGTACAAACCAAGAATAGTGCTTCAGACCGAAACAAAAAGATGTCGATTTTAGAGAATTTTTGAAGTGAGGTCTTATTTTCAGTATTTTTTATGGTATGTTTATTATGTATAGCACCTCTTTAAGAAGGAAATTATTGAAAATATTTTGTACTTGTGTGAGTACATTGGGTTTTTACACAGTATAATAAAAAAAGAAAAAGGATTTATTTAATATTAAAATTAAATCATATATTTTCTCTAAACATCACTAAAGTAAAAAAAAAACTTTATTACAACATAACTAATCTTCTACTTATAAAAAGGTGAATAAAAAAAACTCTTTTCATTATTTTAATACCATACTACATCCACGGAGGTTGGATTTGGGTGCTCAAAACCTGGACTAGATCTCCAGACCTAACCCTTGCACTTTGCCCACGTCGCGCCCTTGTGCAATTGTGCTTCTACCACGGCTACGCCCACCTCATTGACCACGAGCACTTTGAAATCGATGACTAGATACACGTCCGCGTACTGCAACTTCTATTTATCTATCTTCATATTCCGAAAACGAGGAAAAGTCCCTATTTGATTCTTGGTCGGGTTCAGATATAAACATATCTTCATTATCGGAGTCCTTGAAGTCATAGTTATTGAGAAGTTGTGATATTTGTGCTTTTCATCAAACGCTAGAATAAGAAAAAAAATACTTGTAAGTTAGACCGAACGTACTACCGTAAGTACAAATTATTTTGACCAATCACAAACCTCCTTAAATATACAGGTTTCTTTGAAATATTGTTTATTTTACAATATTTATAATTTAAATATACTAATACATTCGTATGACAACAGAAAAAACAAGTGATTACTTGAATATAAACCGATTATCTTACTTCGTGCTGGCCAGCGACCTGACTGTGTGGCCATCTTGCGAAAAAGTGACACTGACACTGACAGTTGACTGTACCTGTCTAACATGGCAAAATTGACCATAGAATATAGAATGAGAATGACTGAGTCAATGTTGCCGTTGTAAAAAAACTACCCGATAAATGGGGAATGAAAAATTTGTACTTGAGTAAGTACATTAGGCAGTTACGCCATCTATGTAGTTAAAATGTCAGGTCTGAAGTGCTATCCTTAATTTGTACTTGTACAAGTACGCGGGGACTTACGAGGATATACTCTAAGTAATCCGGCACTGTTAACAATGTATTTTTTATGTGAAACGTGAGTGAAATCTCTTTAAAAAATCCGTAGGGGTCGGATCAAAACCTGTAATTAAGTCCGACTCACGCTTGACTGTACATTTCTAATAGGTTTTCCTGTCATCTATAGGTATAGACCTATTTTATGTATTTTTTAAAATTTTAGACCTAGTAGTTTCGGAGATAAGGGGGGGGGGGGAATGGTCATTGTTTGCCTATTTTCTTGAATAACTTCTAAACTGTTTATTCGAAAATTATAAAAAAAAATATTTGAGATACCTTACAATAAGCTCTTTCATTTGATATGTAACATGATATAGTTTGAAAAATTTAAATTTTTAATTTTTTCGTTTACCCCCCAAAAGTGGCCCCCATGTTTAAAATTCATTTATTTACGTTACATGTCCGTATTTGGGTCACAAACTTACATATGTGTACCAAATTTCAACTTGATTGGTCCAGTAGTTCCGGCGAAAATCGGCTGTGACAGACGGACAGACAGACAGACAGACAGACGCACGAGTGATCCTATAAGGGTTCCGTTTTTTCCTTTTGAGGTACGGAACCCTAAAAACAACGTAACGGGTTGCACTCCGGGAGTGCCGACAGAAGTGAAAACTCAATGACTAGTCCAAAATGTCTGCAGCACTATGTATAATTGACCCATCCTCCTTTCTATTGAAAAACTTTAGTTCCGAAATTGCTGGCCAGTGAGCTTAAATTTGTAGCGTTAATTGTTTAAAATTCGAATAGAAATTGTAAAGTTACCTTGCAGACCTCGCATCTAAATATACCTATTTGGTCATGATATTTTGAGTTTTATTCACCAGTACTAGTATCAAGATGTAGCTTTATTGAATTATATTGGAATGATATAAAGTTAGAATGTAACTGTGAGATCCTCGTATTTCAGCCCGTACAAGATTAGAAAATTGAGCTTTATTGCTTAATATAAAAGTCCAGTTTTAAATAATTGACGTGATTATGATACGTTATGACTAAAGTTCTGTGGTGAATAACATTGTCCGTCACACATGACATGACGTCAGCGCGTTACGCGTTACACTGTCTCGAGTTTATCATTTTTTCCCCACCTCAAAAAGTGCTCAGCGCCGCTAAAGAAGTTTTCTTTTCACTTCAAAAATAGAAATAGTTTAAATAGTTTAGTATAGTTTGAGACGCGAGGAAGGACATAAGATAGTTTTTATCACGGAAATCAGGGCAGAAGCTAATAATGAATACTTAGCATTTCACTTTTTTTATGTGTGATGTGAACCATAGTGCCAGAGCCGCTAGAGTGCTGAAATAGTTAAAATTTGTTTTACAAGCCGGCAATGTTGTTGTTTAACCGCTCTTGATACCCAAGCAAGCAAAAGATTCCAAAAGTGAACCACGAGCGTAGCGAGTACCTAGTTCAAAAAGGGTTTCAAAGCACGAGGGTTAAACAAATTTTCCCCCGAGTGAAATATAAAAAATTTCACCACATCAACCCGAAGAAAATAATATTAACTTTAAGATATCAAACAGAATTAAACCAAATCAAATCCAAATAAACGTCATTAAATATTTACCTAACATTCAAAATCATCATTTAAAAGTAAATTCTACCAGCTAACATAAATTAGCATCTGATTACTTTGCCCCACATGTGGATAAAATGCAACTTTCTTAATTTTTGAACAATCAAGAAAGCCCTTACCAGCTGGTGTGGTGAAAACAAATCTTGTTAGACGGGACTTATGTGTCTGAGGTAAAACACATGAAACAAATTAATTTGAGTCATTAGTGTCATTAGGTACCTACTTAATAATACAAACTAATTAATCAAAGTCATTAGCTTGCATAATTAGAGTCATTAGTCTGCTAGGTACTATCCCTCTTTATCTAATAACTGTGGGTGTATTGAATAATACATACCTACTTATACACTATAAGGAGATTATAATACCTAATTAAGATGTTTACAGGCGCTCCTTGGTGTGTAGCTAGCTTATTATACATATGATTACTGGTATATAGGAATGAGATACTTGCCTCAGTATTAGATTAAATTGAAACTCTGAAAAGGAAGATAATAATGGCATCGGTGTATAGTTACATTCGTGCAAATACCTAAACGACTAGAAAAATAACATAGTTCAATAAACTATCTAGCTTCTAGCTTTAAGTAGCTATATTACTTATCTATTCTACCTATTATGTTCAATATTCAAATTGTCCATAAATTGCAATCAGTAACATCGGCATCGGTAACTACAAAATTCATCGGTATATGTATAGTAACAGCACCAGTCATGGGACATTTAAGAGGAAATTTGGAGTATTTATGTGGAGGGAGTGGAGGGAGTCGGTTTTCATCCCGCTTCATAAGAAAGGATCGACAAAGGAGTGTGGCAACTACCGGACCATTGCACTGATCCCACATGCAAGCAAAATTCTCCTTCACATAATTAACCAGCGCCTGAAACACTTTCTTGATAGACAGGTTCCTGAAGAGCAAGCGGGATTCGTGAAGGGGAAGGGCACTCGCGAGCAAATGCTTAACATAAGACAGATTATTGAAAAAAGTCGAGAGTTCAACAATCCAGTTGTTCTCTGTTTCATTGACTACACAAAGGCATTTGACTGCGTGCAGTGGGGGGAACTATGGTCTGTACTGACAGAGATGGGAGCACCGGAGCATCTCATAGGATTAATTCGTAACTTGTATACTGACAACAGAAGCTACATTAGAATTGGATCAGAATGTTCCAAAATGTTCCAGACCAAAAAAGGAGTCCGACAGGGATGCATACTATCACCAATGTTGTTTAACATTTATGGCGAGTATATTGTCCGTAAATCTCTTGAAGGATGGCACAAAGGGTTTGCTGTTGGTGGGAAGAGAATTAATAACCTGAGATATGCTGATGACACTGTCCTTTTGGCATCTTCAATATCTGACATGCAAGAACTTGTCAACAGACTGGAGGTCGAGAGCGGGAAGTTAGGTCTTGCAATCAACCGAAGCAAAACCAAGCTGATGATTGTGGATCGCGCCGGCCGCCTGTCTGCAGCTCCTACAATCCAGGGTATAGACACTGTTGATGAGTTCGTATATCTGGGGTCAAAGATATGTAATGATGGCAGCTGTGTTCCGGAGATCAAAAGGCGCATAGGAATGGCTAAAGATGCCATGACGCGGCTTCAGAAAATATGGCGTAATCGGGGAATATCCAGAAACACTAAAATAAGACTTGTACGAGCCCTGGTATTTCCAATATTTATGTATGGAGCCGAAACGTGGACAATCAAAAGCAGAGAGAAACAACGGATCGATGCCTTTGAGATGTGGTGTTGGAGGCGTATGCTGAGAATACCATGGACAGCTAAGCGCACGAATCACTCCATACTGTTGGAACTCGACGTGAAAGTGCGATTGTCCACAATCTGTGTACAACGCTTCCTAAGTTACTTTGGCCATATAATGAGAAGGGGAGACGAAAGTTTGGAAAGGTTAATCGTTGTTGGTAATACTGATGGCAAAAGGTCACGGGGCCGTTCACCAGCACGATGGACTGACCAACTCAAAGGCGAGGAACCATCTCAGAAATTCTATGACGTGGTGAGGAAAGCGATGGACCGGAATCGATGGCGAGAGTGTGTTCGTGCCCGAACAAAACCCACCAACCACGATCATCAGTCATGATGGATGCGACCAAGAAGAAGGAGTATTTATGATATTTCCCTTATACATGTAAATGGTCTACCGCTTAGCGTGTTAAAAGATGAAAGTCCTATCCGTCTTTCATGTTTTAGGCGTGTTGTATCAAAGATACTGCAATTAGTTTCCACTATTTAACAAATTAAAACTATGCTTTTTTTCTCCAGTCATGGACACCAAAGCTCCAGTAATGTGCCCCCGGTAATGGACGTGGATCCAGTAATGGGCCCCCTATTAATGGACATTGCTCTATCAGTATAAAATGTTGAAATGGGGAATAAGTTACGGCAAAAAAATCAATTTTTGGTATAAGCTTTTATCGCTGAATGTATTTTTCTTTCCACAGCCAATTATTATTGTATTAGATCCATCGAGACAATTCTAATTTACCCAAACACAATTAGTTAGGGTTTATTGCGATAAAGTTCCCATGGCCACCTCCTGTCTCCATCATCAGATCAGGTCCATGTTATCATAATATTGCATTATCATCCGATTTGCATACTTAATTACGTACTTACACAAAATTTCAACTGAATCGGAAATCGAAAAGTGGCTCAAATTCAGCTACCAAGATTGGACCCACACTAACTAACAGGGCACGTTAAATAAAAGTTTGGAAAAACTATATAAATTTATCCGAAGTCCGAGAATACCTCCTGATTGACATATTTCGTAACTACATTTTACTTGTTTAAACATGAAATTATGGCATGGCAAGCATCATTCTGTCAATTGTCCCATCATAGGAGACACGCAGTTTTACAGCTCCTATAATGGGATTGAGCCAAATACCACAATTTTTTTCATCTGTGGAGTCACAACATAGTGTGTTGTATACCTTATCTCATGGTAAATGCAATTAACAAAACACATTCCAGTTTTCATCAAGTATTAATTAATCAAAATTTAATAAATTAACTCATCTCTCTTAGCGAAGTTGTTAAGAATTCTTAGTGGTATTTTATTTCAGTGACACGACAACTTTTGGGTTGGCGCCAATTTCTTAAAAAACAACCAAATTTATTGAAACTTCAAACTGAAACAGCTCTAGGACTCTTATTTATGATAATATACAGCCAGTGTTTATAAACTACTTTTTATAGACGGTCAAGCAAATCTTGTCAGTAGAAAAAGGCGCGATATTCAAATTTTCTATGGGACGATATCCTTTCGCGCCTACATTTTTCAAATTTGCCGCCTTTTTCTACTGACGAGATCTGCTTGACCCAGTATAGATACTTATTTTAGAGGAATTATGTTTTTTTGTCCCATTACTGGTTCCACGTCCATTATAGGGTATACTACTATATATACCGGGTGTGGCCTATAATATGAGCAAAAATTTTTACTGTAGGCTGTACTCCTCATACTGACCAACATTTGTTCAGCGATTTTTTAAAATAACTTGTGGTTTGATTTTTAATACACTTTAAAGTTTATTCTACGACGCAATGTATTGCGAATTTTGTTATGTTTAAGGCGTGACAAGCAACGTCAATCACAATGATATGGCGTTGCGATGGCGTCCATTGAAGATAATATTTATTTTGTATGAAAAATAGGGAGTCTAAATACTTCATAATTTTTAAAACTTGTTGAACAAAAGTGTCACCGTTTGAGGAGTACAATCTATGTTTTAATTATTTGCTCGTGTTACAGGCCACACCCGGTATATGTAACTACAGGTATTCGGATCTCATGTTTACTAATACAAAATATCTTACAACATAAAAGTTTCTTAATAATAGTTCGGCAATGTTGTTGCCTACGACAATCCTTAGCAACGCATCCTTGGCGTAGAAATCGACTTAATATGTGTATAATAGTTGTAACACACAGTCCGTTACTCCTTATTTATAATGTACCAATAGGTAGGTACATGCATTTTAGTTTCCAGCGCCTATTTCGTTAATATTGTAATATTTGTAATTTAGTTACAAAGGTGCCTGAAAAGTACATGAAGTATTTCGATTGCGTTAATGCGGTTATTGTATCGTAATTATTTATAATATATATTATTTAAATGTATCATGTGACGGATTATTTTCACAGACTAAAGTAGGGTAATAGAGCAGGGTGTATTACCAACGGTATTTTTAATATATGTACTTACTAAATCTATGTGTATATTACTCAATTATTCGGACGCGCTTGGCTTAAAACTGCTCCAAATACTTAGTCCTTAAAGGCACATTCTAGTACAAGCGAGAAAGAGAACGAGCAATAATATTTTGCAATATATTTTAATGTCATGCTTAATTTTTAGTAATAGCTAATAGCTTTAAATGGATTCCATTTAAGCCAATTTTAAAAGGTGTACATCTTTTGTTCAATGTGGTAGTTATACATTGAAATTCCATAATGTAACATAAACGCTGGCAATGAGTAAAAATCAGTGAAACAAATAACTTGTCGTTTAAAAGAGGCTTCACGGTCACGCCAGTTACGAGTGCGTCGTAACGATTGTCAATATTGAAATCAGCAGGTGTATGTATCTAGAGCTCGTGTTCGGACAAAACGGCGGTCAGTAGACAGTCGAGTTAATGGACGGCCATCGGAACAATGTTTCAGCGTGTAATTTATTCATTACACAGCCGTCCTCGATCAGACGGCGGTAACGGAAAGTCTCCGCCTGATGATCTCTGACGCACTGAACCTAGCCACATTAAACTTTGGTCACAGTAGGTTTGCACGTTAAACATGTTGAATTTTCCCCAACAACCTATACCTAAATAGGTACCTAAATAAATTCTCTAATAAATATAATTTAATCGCGACAAATGAATACCGGCGTTTTCCTTGATCGATTATTTCATTCTATTATTATACTAAAATTGCCTATAATCAATATAACCGCTTAGTAGTTGAATTCTTGTAGCTACTATACAACTGTTATTAGTTTCCAAATAGTTTCCAGTTTACATGTGTCACCATTAAATTAAATAATTATGTGGTAGTGAATTACGTAAATTTGTAGTGGTGAAATAAAGTGATAATGTGCCTCTCAAGTACATTAAGTTTGATGCAGTGAAAACAATGGAGAAGTCGATGCAAGCGCGGGCGCTGAATAAATTTTCATGTTGGGTATGCTTGGTTCCACCATGGGGCTTCTCGGACCTGAAGGAGGAGGAGTTGTATACGACGTACACGCAGCGGCAACGGCAACGCGCCGTGCCGCGGCTGCTAGCCGCCGGCGTCCTGCTGCAGGCGTTCGCGGCGCTCGTGCCGGGCGAGCGCGACCTGGCCTTCGCCTACACCTCCGTTACCCTCGCGCTCCTGCTCAACCTCGCCCTAGCCCTAGTCTACATAACGATACGCCCCGCGAGGCTCGCGCTCAACCACGTGGCTTGGCTGGCGCTCTGGATTCAACTCCTAGTGAGCGCGTCTCGGCGACTAGGCGACTCTTATAACGAATTGCTTGGTTGGGCTGTCGTGCTCCAATATTTCACGCTAGCCGCGCTACCGTTCCATTACCTGCTCCTGATACTCTATAGCACGATCTCATTCACCGCTTATTTATTGGTACAATACTACAGCGCAATGATTACGGAAAACAAACTTCCTGACGACTTCAGTTTACAGGTAAAGGCAATAACCGTAAATTAGTTCATTTATTTCCCAGTGTAATGTAACTGTCAGTGATAATATAAAATTAATTGCAGCAAATATCGAATGGGTTGTTATTGTTGGGAGCGACATTATTGGGCGGAACCGCTTATGGTGTCGGCGAATGGCAGCAACGATGTTCATTCAAAGTAACAAAAAGAAGTTTACGTGACAAACTCACCATTGAACAACAAAGCAAAGAACAGGTGAGGTTTAACATCGTCTGGCCTTTCCGTCAGAATATAAATCAGACAGAAAGTAAGCACACGTTCTATTTGCAGGAGCGGTTATTACTGTCGGTGCTTCCGGAACATGTTGCCGTGCAGATGCGAAAAGATCTTGGCCTTATTGATACGCAGTTCAAAAAGATTTACATGTCACGCCATGAAAATGTCAGGTAAGTTCCTGCTATTTTGTTCCTGCTACTGTAGTTAAAACCTACATATATTGCAATTACAAGATTATTTTAAGTGCCCTATTTGGCAAAATTAATATATTTTTTCCTATACAGCATCCTGTATGCGGATATTGTGGGTTTCACTGCGATATCGTCTACATATTCGGCGCAAGACCTTGTTGCAATTTTAAATGAGTTATTTGCTCGATTTGATCGCTTGGCAGAGGTAATTATACACAATTGTGTACTAGAACTTCCTAGACATAAGTCTAAGTATTTACGTTTAGATATTGTTTGAATCATTTTGCAGTACTCGATATTAAATAAAGATTGTTTTCAGAAATATCAGCAACTGCGCATCAAAATTCTCGGGGACTGTTATTACTGTATCAGCGGCGCCCCCGTAGAAAAACCTGACCATGCCGTCCTTTGTGTACATATGGGCCTGTCCATGGTTAAAGCTATTAAGTAAGTATTCATCCATTGAAATGCGGGAATTGTGGCTCGGTTGCGTGTTGGAAATGGGAGACTGTCGGTAATGTTTGACCAATTCGGTCCGTACATATGATGACTGGGATACGATCCCGTGATATTATTTGACAATTTACTATGGCATCTCCTGTACTTTCATATTAATAAATTTATATTCTGAAAACAACTAAATACCTACATATCTTCTTCTTCCTGGCGTTATCCCGGCATTTTGCCACGGCTCATGGGAGCCTGGGGTCCGCTTGACAACTAATCCCATGATTTGACGTAGGCACTAGTTTTTACGAAAGCGACTGCCATCTGACCTTCCAACCCAGAGGGGAAACTAGGTCTTATTGGGATTAGTCCGATTTCCTCACGATGTTTTCCTTCACCGAAAAGCGACTGACAAATATCAAATGATATTTCGTACATAAGTTCCGAAAAACTCATTGGTACGAGCCGGGGTTTGAACCCGTGACCTCCGGATTGAAAGTCGCACGCTCTTACCGCTAGGCCACCAGCGCTTTACTACTACAACTAAATACCTACATATAATATTTACTTATTGTTTTAATATCTGATTATAAAACATAGAGCTAAATAAAAAATAATAGATTTATGGTATGGAATTTGGATTGGGTAAAAATTTACTGTCTAGACTTAATGTAATTCGTAGTCTTCAAACTCAAACATTTATTCACCAAAAATTTCAAAATCTATACAGCTAGAATCAATGAAATGTTAGTGTTGTCATTCTATGTATGTAAATTTATCGATTTTTCCAATAATATTTAATTTAAATTTGTTAACCGACTTCCAAATCTCAAAGAAGGAGGTTATCAATTCGGTTGTATGTTTTTTTTTTATTTTTTTTATTTTTTTTTTTTTATTTTTTTTTATGTTTGTTACTCCATATCTCCGTCATTACTAGATCGATTTTGAAAATTCTTTTTTTGATTGACTGTATATGCATACAGATTGGTCCCGTTTTTGTCAAAATCCAGTTCTGATGATGGGATCCATGAGGAATCGAGGGAACTCCTCAAATCTTAAAGGCATATACATAGTGATTTTTGAGTTTTTATCAACAAATCAAGCATATACACCCAAAAAAGTGACATTTGATGAAATGGAACTGCTGATGATGATCAGAACGGAACTCCTTAACGACGCATAGTTCACGGTTGGCGATTTGTCCTCTTCGTTATGTTTGTTAAGCAAGTTAAGTTTTTAAGCCACATTTTTGTCAAGCTCGAGTTCTGATGATGGGATCCATGAGGAATCAAGGCAACTCCTCAAATCTTAAAGGCATGCGTATAGAGATTTTTGTATTTACATCAGAAAATCAAGCATTTTCATTAAAAACTGTTGCATTTGATGAAGTGGAACTACTGATGATGAACAGAACAGAACTCTTCAATGACGCATAGTTCACGGTTGGCGATTTGTCCTCGTCGTTATGTTTGTTAAGCAAGTTAAGTTTTTAAGCCACATTTTTGTCAAGCTCCAGTTCTGATGATGGAAGCCATGAGGAATCAAGGCAACTCCTCAAATCTTAAAGGCATGCGTATAGAGATTTTTGTATTTACATCAGAAAATCAAGCATTTTCATTAAAAACTGTTTCATTTGATGAAGTGGAACTACTGATGATGAACAGAACAGAACTCTTCAATGACGCATAGTTCACGGTTGGCGATTTGTCCTCGTCGTTATGTTTGTTAAGCAAGTTAAGTTTTTAAGCCACATTTTTGTCAAGCTCCAGTTCTGATGATGGGAGCCATGAGGAATCAAGGGAACTCTCAAATCTTAAAGGCATGCGTATAGAGATTTTTGTATTTACATCAGAAAATCAAGCATTTTTATCAAAAACTGTTGCATTTGATGAAGTGGAACTGCTGATGATGATCAGAACAGAACTCTTAAGCGACGCATAGTTCACGTTTGGCGATTTTTCCTTTTCGTTATGTTCGTTAAGCAAGTTAAGTTTTTAAGCCACATTTTTTGTCAAGCTCGAGTTCTGATGATGGGATCCATAAGGAATCGAGGGAACTCCTCAAATATTAAAGGCATACGTATAGATTTTTTGTATTTTCATCATAAAATCAAGCATTTACATTAAAAACTGTCGCATTTGATGAAGTGGAACTGCTGATGATGACCAGAACAGAACTCTTCAATGACGCATGGTACACGTTTGGTGATTACGAATTTCGATTTTGACTTGGACTGGGACCCGGACTCGGACTCATAGTCAAGTCAAGTCAAAAATACTTTATTCATGTAGGCCTAGTAACAAGCACTTATGAACGTTTTACATAATAATATATTATCTTAAGCTAATTATCAGAGCAATTTATTGAAGTTAATATTATTCCATAGTAATATTGGATTATTATACAGATCAAATTTAATACTAAGAATTTCACAAAAAGATCGTCAAACATAAAAAAAATTGTATAAAAAATACTAGTCTAGAATGTTTCTAGAATAAAATCTAAATGTCAATAACAAATGTCAATAAAACTTAACAAAGAAGTACATACATTGAATTATCTATTTCGAGTCACCATTAATCCCACGTTGTTTTATCACTCATGTAGTCTTGTGTGGTATAATAAGCTTTAGAAATAAGTTTACGCTTTACATAATTTTTAAATTTATTAATTGATAATTCAGTAATATGGTTTGGAAGTTTATTATAAAATCTTACACAATTACCCATGAATGATTTTTTAATTTTATGGAGCCGTGTGAAGGGCACTGCGAGCTTATGTTTATTTCTAGTATTAATATTATGAATGTCACAATTTTTCCTAAAATTAACAATATTTTTATGTACATACAGAATATTCTCATAAATATATTGACAGTGCACTGTCATTATGTCAATTTCCTTGAATTTATCTCTAAGTGAGTCTCTATGGTTCAATTTATATATTGCTCGAATAGCCCGCTTCTGCAGAACAAAAATGGTATTTATCTCTGAAGCACCGCCCCACAGTAAAATACCATATGCCATAATGCTATGGAAGTAACTAAAATATACTAATCGAGCTGTTTTCACATCAGTTAACTGACGGATTTTGCTCACTGCAAAAGCTGCAGAACTCAGTCTACTCGAAAGAGTAGCAATATGGGGACCCCACTGAAGTTTAGAATCTAAAGTTATACCAAGAAAAACTGTACTATCAACTAATTCCAATTCCTCATCCTTCACAATGACACTTGTTTGCACATGCCTTACGTTACTACTAGTGACAAACTGAATACATTTAGTCTTTTTCTCATTTAACAATAAATTATTAACATTGAACCAATTTACTACCTTTGAAATAGCATCGTTTACATCATTGTACGCTTGTTGCTGTCGTTTGACTTTGAAAATAAGTGAGGTGTCGTCTGCAAACAATACTATGTCATGGTGGGTCTTTACAAGGAATGGCAAGTCATTTATGTAGATAAGGAACAGGAAAGGATATTGACCCCTGTGGTACACCCATAGAGACCAATGACCCCGGTGATCGCTGTCCACTCACATCGACCCTTTGTATTCTACCATTTAAGTAGGACTTAAGTAAATTCAGTGCCGATCCTCTAACTCCATAATAGTGTAGTTTCCTGATCAATGTTTCATGACAAACGCAGTCGAACGCCTTAGACAAATCACAGAAGACACCTAAAGCATCTCGTGACTCCTCCCAGGCATCGAAAATATGCTTAATTAGCTCAACACCAGCATCGGTTGTTGAGCGACCCCGTGTGAAACCAAACTGCTTATTATGCATTAAATTATTGCCGTTAAAATGTCGTACTAATTGTGAAAGAACTAATTTTTCAAAAATCTTGCTGAATGTTGGTAGCACAGATATCGGTCTAAAGTTAGTGGGGTCAGAGCTGCTACCAGATTTAAACAAAGGAGTTATTTTACTATGTTTCATTAAATCAGGAAACTCGCCGCAATCGACACTGTTGTTAAATATAACTACCAAGTCAGGCGCTACAATTTCTACTAAGGATTTGACAGCATGGACAGAGACTCCCCAGAGGTCATTCGTTTTTTTGACATTAATTGATTTAAACGCCTTTATTACATCTGAGGTACAAACATGTTCAAAATGAAGGTCTCTACAACACTCTGGAGTGTTGTAGAGACCTTCATTTTGAACCATACCCGGATCCGGTTCGGACCCGGGTCCGGTTTGGGCCCGGACCTGGACTCGGATCCGGATTCGGACCCGGACTCGGAACCGGACTCGGACCCGGACTCGGATCCGGACTCGGGCCCGGTCTCGGACCCGGACACGGACCCGGACTCGGACCCGGACTCGGACCCGGACTCGGACCCGGATTCGGACCCGGACTCGGACCCGGACTCGGACCCGGACTCGGACCCGGACTCGGACCCGGACTCGGACTCGGACTCGGACCCGGACTCGGACCCGGACTCGGACTCGGACCCGGACTCGGACCCGGACCTTGACCCAGAAAACCACTATGATACCTTAACTAAATAAACAACTATGATTACCTACCATAAAATTAATGTAGGTATAAAGTACGATGATGCCAATCTTACTAGCCCCTCCCGCTTAAACCCCCGTACACCGCACGGCATGCGCCATTAAATGGGTTAGGTTAGGTTTGAACTGCGATCCTCACAGAACCGAACAAGGATTAGGTTAGGTTAGAACTGCGAGCCTTACAGAAACGAAATGCTACTTGAAAAGTGGGTTTGATTAGGTTCGAACTGCGATCCGCACAGAACCGAACTGCTATCTGAGGAGTGGGTTAGGTTAGGCTAGAACTACGACCCTCATGGCTCGTCTTCACGATGGGCCAACGCCGGCCACTCCAAGGGACGCATTTATGCGTTAGAGGGAGCAAGTGATATTGCTATCTCATTCTACCGCATGGCTGCGTCCCTTGGAGTGGCCGGCGTTGGCCCATCATGTAGAGGAGCCATTATACAGAAGCGAAATGCTAGTAGAAAAGTGGGTGGTTTTACCTCCTTTTCTACATAGTGTACCATCTACAATAATCTTTCATCGGCCCCCATGGAAGTCGGTTTTTTTTTCTTAAAAATTATTAATGTATTTCTACAATGTACCCTACATTGTAGATGTTCAAATGAGGTATGTCAACTTGGTACTTGTTTTAAAATAGGTACGTGCAGCAAACGACAAACTCCCCAGTGGACATGCGCGTGGGCATCCACACGGGCGCCGTGCTGGCGGGAGTGTTGGGGCAGCGGCAGTGGCAGTTCGACGTCTACTCGCGCGACGTCGAGCTAGCCAACAAGATGGAGAGCAGTGGGATGGCGGGGTGAGGATGATGAAACTGGCACCATGTAGTTCCAATTTACCTAGTGAAAAAATATTAAATTGCAGGTTTTCAACACAGTACTGGCTGGGGCTACCCGAGGTTATCATCGATTTTTGACAAGTTTTGAATCGTATCTCTTATGTTTGCACTTCAGGTAGAATTATAAGGCTATCGGTTCTTCAATCTTTTATCTCCGTTTCTGTCTACCGGATTTTGAAATAAAATAATACTTATTTTTTTATGATTTTTTAAAACATTGTCTAAAAAAACACTTTTGTCGTATCTCGATTGCTATGAATTGTATGAAATATCTAACTTATACGAAATTTACATATTTGGGATCGTATTTGACGTCTTTAAAAACGTGGGGTAGGGTTTTAATTTTAAACTAATTAACACAAAAGTTATGACCAGAAAACCAGTTTTTTGGCCAAAAATTGTTCAACTTTTATGCCAAATATCTCGAAGATAATTAACTTTCAAGTAAATATGGGATACTATATTATTGCTTAAAGTCGTTGTTGTTAATACGATAAGGTTCAAAAACATTAGAAAACTAAGGGATTCAGATCGAAGGTCATTGGGGCATGGGATCTTCTTTAACTACCCTTAAACAGTAAACTTTGGTAGGTATAGGGAGTGCTCCCGGTACTGGTTTTCTATACAAATACGGTACCGGAACCGGGAATTCCCGGTGCCCGCCGTACAAACTCAGAACCGGGAGCATTCCCTAGGTAGGTAGGTATAAGCCCCTAATCAGACAGGAGGAGAAGGATTTTGTTAGAATAAATAAAAACCTACAAGTTAACAACAAAGTTAAATAATACGATGACATGAAACTTCAAAGGTTTAATATTTTTAGGCGCGTACACATATCGGAGGTGACACTAAGTTTCCTAAACGACGAGTTCGAAGTGGAGCCGGCGCACGGAGAGCGCCGCGAGGAGATGCTGCGTCTGGCCGGCATCAAGACTTACTTCATTGTCCGAGTACTCAAGCCGGTGAGTGACTCAATTACCGTACTGTTGTCAGCTGATTGTTCAATTTATTTACACAAACGGGTCTACCGCAATATAATTTCATTGTTTTTACCTTAAATTCCGACGTTTCCGCTGAGTTGCACCAGCTGTGGTCAGCTGTGGTGTGGTGGTGAGGTGTGGTGGTGTGGTGTGGTGTGGTGGTGTGGTGTGGTGTGGTGTGGTGTGGTGTGGTTTAAGGTAAAAACAATGACATTATATATCGCGATAGACCCGTTTGTGTAATTAAATATGTGTACAAAACGCGAGATTTAAAGTGTTTAGTGCAAGTGCAATTTGTACTTCGTGAGATCTTTCCATAGGTGAATTTTGTGGTCGATCATCATTAGCTGATTGGAAATTTTCGTGTGTCACCGGAAACTGACCAAAGGCATCTTTTGTATGGCATCATCAGTTGCTTGAGTTATCTGTCATTCTTGAGATACTTCTACCAACGGTAGATTCTGTGATAAATCAGCAGCTGGCGTGTAAAAGTACGCGCGTACTCTTACACAGTACATTACTGCGGACTCTTGCACACCCGTAGTGCCCATATCGTAAACGTGCGGATGTCAGCAGAACTGCTCCCGTGTTTGGAGATTTAATTTAACTGTAAGTATATGTAGGTACTTACTTAATTTTTACAAAATAATTACCTACTCAAAAATACGTCCAAAATGTTTAAAATAACTAAGGTTGTAAGAAAAAAATCTTTAAGCTTACATAACTTCTGTATTTTCACTGAATATCTCATTATTTTCCGCAGAGCACTTCTAACCGCCGTTCACTTGATTCACTTCAAAATACGATATACCTAAACGCGTATCCTAAATAGCTTCGTGGATTTTGTTGTAAGAGTGCAATTAGACATTAGACCAGCTTACCTTACTATCTCTCTACATAAAATAGGTACCTACTTACTTACTACATAGTGCGGTACCTATTGCTAATGATAATGGTACAGGCGGTTTTGATTATTTCTGCATATCATTGTGATCGAGGATTTGAATGCCCATTTGAAAGTTATTATGCAATCTTGATAAAATAAAACCGATGGCCTTTCAAGTGGTATACTCCTCGTTGCATTATAGACGGAGAGTTGGCAGCCAAAAAATCACGTGATTTTGTAACGGTTAAGAGGCCCACTGATTAACAGTCCGCCGGACGGTATCGGCCTGTCAGTTGTTCGGAACTTGTTCAAAAATTTGTTCTAACTGACAGGCCGATACCTTTCGTTGGACTGTTAATCAGTGGGCCCCTTTAGGTAAATTACTTACAGGTGCGTTCGGGAGTGTTTCTGAATTATGACAACCTGCCTGCTGAAAACGGGGGCGTTTATGAGAGGATAAGTTCGATATAAGGACATGATATTTTATTTTCTAATAATAGGTGTGACTTGTGCCTACCAGGTATAGCTAATGCTACTACGCGAAAATAATCCTAGAATATCTCTTTCAACTTACCGATATTTAAACAATCTGTTTCAAAGACAATTGCGTTCATTTCTATTATTAACTTATTAAAAACATCCTGAACTGCGTTGCTGCTTTTGCTAATTAATATAACGTTGCGGTGAGCATTATTGCAGGCGCGTTTTGTACGTAATTGGTTGAATTGCAGTACATTTTAAACAGCCTTGCTTTATGAGGCCAAGCTGTCATAATTTAAGGACTAGAAATAGATTATAACACAATTTTAATAATAAAATAAGGTATCAATTGTTATAAAATTATTTGATTTTTTTTGGTGCCAGCTCTTCATCTAATGAAGGCTGGTTTCCTAATGGGTCAAGTCAGAGACTCCTTATGAAACGTCACAAACGATTTGCTCATAGAGTATGTGCGGAAAGAGAAGAGTCGTAGAATGTATTGGATGATGATGTTGATGAAATGTATGGGACATTTCACGACTCTTTTCTTTCCGCATAGTCTCTTAAGAGAATACAAATATGATAAAGATTTTTTTCTTACCTACTTAAACGTCTTTTACCAAATGCCATGAAAAATTAAAACCACAATAATTTAAGAAAAAAAACTTACTACAATCTTCAAAATGGTCCTATAGTCGCACCAATAAAAGTCTGCAGCGGATTTGATAGCCCACGCAGCGTACAAGTGTTATTAAACGTCATAATTTCATAGAAGTTTGACGTTTAAAATGACACTTGCACTGCGTGGTCTATCAAAATCGCTGCAGACTTTTTACGGTCGGACTATAGTAGTCCTGTTCGAGAAACTGAAAAAAATGAAAATGAGAGATAATACTCTTAAAAATACGTGTCATATCATACCTCATTAGATTCGTCATGATGCCTAGAACAATGTATTAGAAGCGTGTATTAGCACACAGAAAATATCAAAAGTTATAAGCAAAAAAAGGGGGAAATAAGTAAGTAGATATTTTTTATTTCCCCAATATCTCAAAAAGTATGCATATTTAAGAAACAAAAATTAATATGATTAAAGAGGATATTCCCAATAAAACATTCCATAATTATTGTAGAGCTGTATTTCCATTATTTATACTTTTTATTCAACGCTGAACACAGCCCTCCGCGCTCCATTTTCGGGAAACGCGCGCGGCGTGAAAAAGCGGTTACGTAACATTAAATAGAATTTTAAAGGTATTAAATATTCATAGAAAAATTAAAAAAATATATGGTGTATTTAAAACATGTCAACAAATGTACTTCTGGTAGAAATTGATCTTAAATTATTTTGTCAACAAGTTATTTAGCCAATTGTTAAGTAGCAAAGTTTTCTCAAACTTCCTTCTTTATTGAAAACGGAAAAAAAATTATAAATATTTTAGGTCAAACTGTATATCAAATCTTGGTAATGGTTAGCCTGAGTGATTTTGGTGCACAAGTACAAAACCAAGAGATCAGGATTTCAACGAATTTTACGAACATATTGATGATATTTCCATTCATGTTAGAGATTGCTAATTCAGACATATGGCAGTTAAGTAGGATGTTCTGAATATACTAGTATAGTTGTATTCTTGTTTATGTACTTTTTATGTTGTGAGGCATATTCATTTGTTAGGCAGGTACTTATTGTGTTACGTTGATTAGAGTCTGGCTACTGAAATTTTACCTAAAGATTTGGCGGGAAATTCAAAAAATCTTGGACTGGTCACACTTTGTGTAGTAGGAATTATAGTTTTGATACTAGACAATATTTTTGATATTATGTGCTCAAGTAAGGTACCTAAGGAAATAAATTAAATAAACGTTTACGTGCACTCAAAGTCAGCTCACGTAATTTCTACCACAATTTAAAGTACAGTCAACGACAAACACATATGTTTACGTTCAAATATTAAGATTTTATAGATATTTTTCAGAACTTTTAGTTTATCCGTTTTTTTATACACTTGTCCTATTTATGAGATTCAGGCATTAATAAATTCACTTACTTAATCAAAGTAATAGGCAAATGTTAGAACTAGTACTTAAAGTATCAAAATATTTATAGAGCACCAACCTCCAAATTTGTTTACGTTTGGTTAGGAGTTGTAAACATTGCAGTTTTTCGTTATACAACGCTACACGTCGACTTCGCACACTGTCGTAATTATTTACGAGCTTAAATAATAGTTGCCGAACCACACTCAGTATAGAAATTATTTATTTTATTTAAAATAAACCCCTTATAAACCGCAAACAATTTGAATGAATGACATCAATTGACAACTGACTTTTAGCTTTTTTTTTAAATCATAGACAATTGGTGATACAACAACGAAATATCTGTCAACAATTTTTGGCTAGCCAGACTCTAGTAGGAGTGCCCTTTTATGCTCGACACGTCCCTGAGAAGACTAAGCACTCGTGTACAGTAATGAATGATCATAGATTGTATATAAATAATAGTTTCGGCTAATTGTAAGAATATATCTATATCACCCCTATATCACCCTCGAAATTTTTTCATTAACATATTTTTTTTTTAAATATATGTGTCAAAATGTACTTCACTGGTCCACTCCTTATTTTTGGTGGTTCTTAAAGTCTACATAATATATGCTTATATTGAACATCGAAAGGCTTGTACTAATATGTAGTAAAATACATATATGTAGGTACACTCGAGCTAAAACTGATGGTGCAAAATCTGTCTATACGAGTAGGTATAGACTTATACCATGCCAGTTGTAGCTTGAGCAGTTAGTTATAACTATGTATTTATTAGGCATTTATTAGGCACTCAAGTCATAGCGACTTATTTTTTAAATGATATATATACCTAGTCGTAAAATCTCAATAAAGAAACCCGAATAGTCCGGGAGCCGGCTGCATGAAACAAACCTCATCAAAAAATAGAATATACCTACCCTGTAGAGGTACCTGACATTTAGTAGATTCCAACGCACTTGGTCGGCCTAGGCTTAACCTGGCAGATTTTGTACAAATGGCAAAAACGTTGGACAAAAATTCATCAAAAAAAACCTCATCGAAAAATAGAATTAAACTTGTATGGTAGGATACCTGACCTTGAGGACAGTAAAAAAAAAGTGGTCGGCCTCACCTTAGCCTGGCAGTTTTTGCAGTCCGACCAGATTTATTGGGTCACGTGAGAGCTACAATTTACCTCATCGAAAAATAGAATGAAACAAACGGATTATAATACCTAAAATAAGCCTGTCGACGTATGTCTTGGTCGGCCTCACCTTAACCTGGCAGTTTTTGCAGTCCGACCAGATTTATAAAAAAATCATCAAAAATTTTTTATCGAAAAATCGTATGAAACTTGTATGGTACGATAGCTGCCTTTGAGAACAGTAAAAAAAAAGTGGTCGGCCAAATCCTGTGTTGGCAGGTTCCTGTGTCCGACCAATTTTGTGGTACCACGTAAGAGCTACAATTTTCCTCATCGAAAAATAGAATGAAACAAACGGATTATAATAGCTAAAATAAGCCTGTTGACGTATGTCTTGGTCGGCCTCACCTTAACCTGGCAGTTTTTGCAGTCCGACCAGATTTATAAAAAAAACATCAAAAAATTTTTATCGAAAAATCGTATGAAACTTGTATGGTAAGATAGCTGCCTTTGAGGACAGTAAAAAAAAGTGGTCGGCCAAATCCTTTGTTGGCAGGTTCCTGTGTCCGACCAATTTTGTGGTACCACGTGAGAGCTACAATTTACCTCAACGAAAAATAGAATGAAACAAACGGATAATAATAGCTAAAATAAGCCTGTTGACGTAGGTCTTGGTCGGCCTCACCTTAACCTGGCAATTTTTGCAGTCCGACCAAATTTATAAAAAAATCATCAAAATTTTTTTATCGAAAAATCGTATGAAACTTGTATGGTACGATAGCTGCCTTTGAGGACAGTAAAAAAAAGTGGTCGGCCAAATCCTGTGTTTGCAGGTTCCTGTGGCCGGCCAATTTTGTGGTACCACGTGAGAGCTACAATTTACCTCATCGAAAAATAGAATGAAACAAACGGATTATAATAGCTTAAATAAGCCTGTTGACGTATGTCTTGGTCGGCCTCACCTTAACCTGGCAGTTTTTGCAGTCCGGCCAAATTTATAAAAAAATCATCAAAAAATTTTTTATCCAAAAATCGTGTGAAACTTGTATGGTACGATAGCTGCCTTTGAGGACAGTAATAAAAAAGTAGTTGGCCAAATCCTGTGTTGGCAGGTTCCTGTGTCCGACCAATTTTGTGGTACCACGTGAGAGCTACAATTTACCTCATCGAAAAATAGAATGAAACAAACGGATTATAATACCTAAAATAAACCTGTTGACGTATGGCTTGGTCGGCCTCACCGTAGCCTGGCAGTTTTTGCAGTCCGACCAAATTTGTGATACCACGTGACAGCTAGAATAGGACCACACATGCTGTATTCCATACGCAATTACGCATCATGACTTTGTGTACCTATCTGATGGGCGGGCGTATATGAAACGCCTTCTTGTACGTGCAGGTGATCCAGGTATACACCAAAGCTTAGTTTTCAATCGAACACTTGTAATATAAGAGGAAAAACTGCACGTGATCCTTCCAAAATTTAAATAAATGGTAAAATGTTCCTCCACGATGTTCTCAACGGGCATCTAGACTGCGTTGGATTGCTGTCACAGTTAGGGCTCCGCGCTCCCACGCGCCGAACACGTCACACCACACTATTCCATATTCCCTGTCATCGAACCAATTATGGCCAAAATTCTATTCTATTAAATTCTGAGTAGAATCGCACGTACCTATAATAAATCGTTCCAAAACATTGACCCTTTCTTCTCCTCCAGACGTGTTTTCAAATCACAAATTGCAAAGCAACTTTCCTGGTAGTCACGCACTATCACACCCACTTACACACATACACCCACCCACACACACACACACACACACACACACACACACACACACACACACACACACACACACACACACACACGAACACATAAATTCCAATAAATGCATACAAACTAATAGATTCGCTCGTTTATGTAGGTACTGTATGTATTTTTATTTTACTATTTTTTATTTATTGTTTACGCAAAATTAGAGCTATACCTACTATTTTAGGATTTTTTTTCCAGTTTACAGTTATTATTAATTTTTTCTCTTTTTCCTTGTACCTTAAAGACTTACAAATTAAGTTATATTTACGATTCTTGTACAGCACAAGTTACAAGTCTACCCACAGATGATTTTTTATTATGTATAAATTACAGGAAGTTCTGTTATTGGCTATGCTATAAGTTCTCATGTTTTTTGTATATTATTTAATGTAAACGCTGTTGAACTTCTCAATAAATATAAATAAATAAAAATACACAAGATAACCTCACATATATTAAGTGATTATCTTATTGTTATTTCTTCGACTCGCAAAGGCGTTATGTGTCCTTCAAACCATTTGATCTTATACATTTCATCTCTTAATGTCCAGCCACAATGTGTTGCATCAAATTTGATGCAAGTGGATTCTGCCGCACACTGCCACATTGAATTTATGAAAGCCGCCCGTAACAAGCCATACGTCAACAGGGTTATTTTAGCTATTATAATCCGTTTGTTTCATTCTATTTTTCGATGAGGTAAATTGTAGCTCTCACGTGGTACCACAAAATTGGTCGGACAGAGGAACCTGCCAACACAGGATTTGGCCGACCACTTTTTTTTTACTGTCCTCAAAGGCAGCTATCGTACCATACAAGTTTCATACGATTTTTCGATAAAAAAAATTTGATGATTTTTTTATAAATTTGGTCGGACTGCAAAAACTGCCAGGTTAAGGTGAGGCCGACCAAGACATACGTCAACAGGCTTATTTAAGCTATTATAATCCGTTTGTTTCATTCTATTTTTCGATGAGGTAAATTGTAGCTCTCACGTGGTACCACAAAATTGGTCGGACACAGGAACCTGCCAACACAGGATTTGGCCGACCATTTTTTTTACTGTCCTCAAAGGCAGCTATCGTACCATACAAGTTTCATACGATTTTTCGATAAAAAAATTTTGAATTTTTTTTTATATATTTGGTCGGACTGCAAAAACTGCCAGGTTAAGGTGAGGCCGACCAAGACATACGTCAACAGGCTTATTTTAGCTATTATAATCCGTTTGTTTCATTCTATTTTTCGATGAGGTAAATTGTAGCTCTCACGTGGTACCACAAAATTGGCCGGCCACAGGAACCTGCAAACACAGGATTTGGCCGACCACTTTTTTTTACTGTCCTCAAAGGCAGCTATCGTACCATACAAGTTTCATACGATTTTTCGATAAAAAAATTTTGATGATTTTTTTATAAATCTGGTCGGACTGCAAAAACTGCCAGGTTAAGGTGAGGCCGACCAAGACAAATCGTTCATTCGTCATCTATATAATAAACTCTATGGTTACTATCCATACATGTACCCCAGTCTATATATTCTCGGAATGGTTAACTACACCACCCTCGAGGCCAGAAGAAATGTGGCACTCGTAAGATACTTTTATCTCCTAATCCGTGGCCAAATACATAACCCTAAGTTGCTAGCACTTGTCCCGTTTCGAGTACCTGTCCACAGCAGTATTCAGCTGCGCCCTCGTCGCCGCGCGCTGTTTGCAGTCCCGGCGGCGCGGACCCGGGCATTATCCCACTCACCGCTGCACCGCGCATTGTCTCTCCTGAACGATATATTGGACAGCGACAGCGAATTTGACATATTCCAATCCACGGAACCTAGGTTTTTGTCAGTTAGTAGCCGATACCTGGAGTCAATAACGACGCCGAGCTCAATTATTGTATAGTTAGTACTTAAGTAAAATCTTACTCTCAATGTTTATATAATGTCACTCCTTTTAACATGTGTAGCTTGACTGTAAATGTTAAATTATGGAATAAATAAATAATAATAAATAATAATAATAACATACGTCAACAGGCTTATTTAAGCTATTATAATCCGTTTGTTACATTCTATTTTTCGATGAGGTAAATTGTAGCTCTCACGTGGTACCACAAAATTGGTCGGACACAGGAACCTGCAAACACAGGATTTGGCCGACCATTTTTTTATTACTGTCCTCAAAGGCAGCTATCGTACCATACAAGTTTCATACGATTTTTCGATAAAAAAATTTTGATGATTTTTTCATAAATTTGGTCGGACTGCAAAAACTGCCAGGTTAAGGTGAGGCCGACCAAGACATACGTCAACAGGCTTATTTAAGCTATTATAATCCGTTTGTTTCATTCTATTTTTCGATGAGGTAAATTGTAGCTCTCACGTGGTACCACAAAATTGGTCGGACACAGGAACCTGCAAACACAGGATTTGGCCGACCATTTTTTTTTTACTGTCCTCAAAGGCAGCTATCGTACCATACAAGTTTCATACGATTTATCGATAAAAATTTTTTGATGATTTTTTTATAAATCTGGTCGGACTGCAAAAACTGCCAGGTTAAGGTGAGGCCGACCAAGACATACGTCAACAGGCTTATTTTAGCTATTATAATCCGTTTGTGTCATTCTATTTTTCGATGAGGTAAATTGTAGCTCTCACGTGACCCAATAAATCTGGTCGGACTGCAAAAACTGCCAGGCTAAGGTGAGGCCGACCACTTTTTTTTTACTGTCCTCAAGGTCAGGTATCCTACCATACAAGTTTCATTCTATTTTTCGATGAGGTTTTTTTTGATGAATTTTTGTCCAACGTTTTTGCCATTTGTACAAAATCTGCCAGGTTAAGCCTAGGCCGACCAAGTGCGTTGGAATCTACTAAATGTCAGGTACCTCTACAGGGTAGGTATATTCTATTTTTTGATGAGGTTTGTTTCATGCAGCCGGCTCCCGGACTAGAATATCTTGTGGTGCATAAAACATCAGTTTCAGTATTGCACTGCACTAATTAATAATTACGTATAGAGATACGCTAGAGAAAGTCGGATGAGTATGCATTTATAGTTTTTGTTTTGTCATCTAGTTCGGAGGGGAGGACAAAAGTGCACCCGAGGGCGAGGCAGTGGAGGGTGGCGACTCCGCAGACACGATGTCCGACCTCAAAGACGACGACGAGGACTCGGTGAGTTGAGTGCACTCCCGCCGCGGCGCCCGGCGCCCGCGCCCCGCGCCGCCCCGCGACCTCTCCACCAGCCTAAATAAATAGGACACTGGGGCACTAGGCTCACGGGCTGCACTAGCCTACTTAGCTCTAGTCTAGATAAGACCGAACGCTTTAAAAGTCTCACTCTAACTGCCGGTTTCATTAGGTGTGTTCGAGCACAATCTTTAACCATGCTATACCATAAGCGCTCATACTTTGTTGCTTGTCAATTACATAGGATCGCTTCGTCCATTATCCGTAGGTTCTATCACCGCAAGAAGAGAGCAAGGGCAATGAAGAATTGAAAATACTCGCAATGTTACAAGAAGAACTCGTGACTCGAGATGACGACAAGTAAGTACATTTCATATTTTATTCAGTCTTTGATTGGAGTATTTGATGAGTTCCACTCGAAACATTTCCTTTGTAAAAATGTGTACCTACATTGTACATAAAGCATGAGTAAGCTCCAGTGTCTGTAGTAGGTTGGCCCGTCAGTTAGGCTTCATCATTTGCTTCGATTTAAGGTGAGGTGGGCTTAGGTCAATTAGTGGTGATTTCGATTTGACTTCTACTGAGCGAGCTTTGTTGCGGTCCAGACAATATCAGTAATAGGGAATAAATTGTGTCATGATTAGAAAATTAGATAAAAAGATATAAAAAATATTTAAGACGAACGAGCAGGACGCACGGGTGACTTTTAACAAAGACATACTTATTTAAATTTATATCATTTTGATGTTTAAATGTAATGTAAGTTTGAATTGATCTCCTAGTTCGGGATTAAGATTAGTGGCAACCTACATTCTTTTGATGGTAAATTGAAACGAAAATAGCACAAATCGGCCTGGGCCCTGGACCCACCTCATTTTAAGGATGATTAACGTTACGCTGTACCGTGTCCGACAGGAGTGCCGCTCGGCGCAATTTTTTTACATTTGTCCGTGTGGTGCCTTCTTCCAAGCTTTTACCGGCAAATGATGACACCGGTCACAATCTCGTAAGAGACACAATGTTGACATTAAATTTTAAGTGTGTTATGTGATGTAACGACTAACATTATATTAATTTTGATTTGTCTTTGACTAATTGACTCGGCAATTGCACGGCACGCTCTGGGCACGGTCCGATGTGGCGCGACACAGCTTTTTATATTACAAAATGATGATTAGGATTAATAGATATACAAAACCGAAATTATTAATAGCTGAAAGCAGCTGGCTCAACTGAGCGCTTGTGTAACCAGCAATAAACATGAAATACGTTTTTAAGGAAACACATCTCTTAGTTAGCTGATCTTGATTTACCGTTTCCTGTGTTTGGAGGATGTAAGTAGATGTTGGCGTATTTTAGGGAGCTAGCGGACGCAACGACGCTTTGCCTGACATTTAAAGCGGCAGAAGTGGAGGCCGCGTACGCGCGGCGCACGGACCCTTGCCCGATGGCGGTGGCGGCGCCGCCGGTGCTGCTGCTGCCAGTGGTCGTGGCGCTGGCCAGCTTCGCCGTGCCGCCCTCGTGGCCGCTGCGCGCCGTCTATCTCGCCTTCGTGCTCGAGACCGGCCTAATGAACGTCCTCTACTACGCTTACTTCCGATTCGCCCAGTACAAGGTTCCGTTACGCTTTATGTTAAATATAACTTATATGAGTCCTCATCATCATCATCATCATCAACATCATCATATCAGTCCTTTATCGCCCACTGCTAAGCATATGCCTCTCTTCTAATATGCCACTTTAGTCCTCATACAGCCTAGTAAGACAGCTATGAAATACAAAATTATTATAGCTATGTTATAGCGTGATATTGTTAGTAAGAAGAACTAAGTATGACGTCATACAATGCAGCGATCGATGCACCTCATACCTCATTCATAATTTTGCTATTTTAAGAAGCGTTGGAAGCGAAAAGTTAGACATGTTATTTACCTGATATTACAAAAATAGTTTAACTTCGTGTATTTATTTTATTTTATTCACATTGTATACTTATAGTACTACGAGCTTATCTGATGATGCAGTCAGAAGGTGATCGAAGGAAGTCCTCAAGGAAAAAACAAAAACGCAAGTTTCTCAATACTTTAAATAAGGAATTGATAAATACGTGCAAAACATAGGAAGTACAGTCAACGATAAAAGCACACTACGTCAACTTTTGCACTTCTTTTTGATACACAAAACTTTAATTTTGAGCAAAAAATAGTCGCATGGTTATTATTTATATTTTTGCCAGATGCGAGTTAGGAGGAATTGTATTAATAACAATAACGACAATAAAATTATTAAATAAATAACGACATTTTTTTACGTGGAGGATTCTGCTTCGTGAACGTAATTAATTAAATATGTCCATGTGTTAAAGCTACGTTAAAGATATACATATAGGTATCACCTTGCTACATTTATTATGGAGTAAGGTGCAAAATTGTAAACAAACTTTTTACATCATCTATACAGGAAGTCAACTGGAAATAGGAAATGAAATGCCACTAGGAAGTAGGTACAAGAACATATTAAGTAGAATCACTGCATAATACGATGTCAATGCCTCGCCTATAATGCTTTCGGTCTATAAGGTCGTAGTTAAATAAATATGCACATTTTTATACGAGTAGTTTTGATGTTTTCGCCTGAACAGGCAAGTTATACACCTACAAAAACGTCACAGTATAGGTCGTCTATTCCATATGGATATATGGATATCTGAAGTGACGCAATCGTTCGGCCAATGTGCCAATTCCATGGATATAAAATATTATCATCGGGCTCTTTCATTGTGGTCATTGGCAGAACACCAAATCAAAAGATTTTTTGTTTCCAATGACTTTAAGATACTAAGATAAGACTATTCTTGTATAGGTAGCGGACCCCATGTTCTCATGGGCCGTGGCAAAAAGCCAGCAGAACGCGAGGAAGATGATGATTTTATGATCCATATACCTACATTATTACTAAAATTATTACTCGCTTCTCAATAATCTCTAGGGCATATTTTAATATAATCATTCTTGTTCCAGAAAAAGTCCGTGAGTCCATACTGGAAATTGATATGCGGCACGTTTAACATAGCTATGTTCGTAGCCGCAAATATTGCTCCCTTGGTAAGTATTATCTTTGCTTCTATCTTGGCGCGGGTTCTGGAGACCGGAACAGGAATTTTCTTAATACTCGTAGGTTTAATTGTATAGCCTACCTGCTTAAAATAAATGAGTGTCATTGTTTACCTACCTAAAACGAACCATTTGTTAGATTTCACAACATGTATGTAGGAAATAAAGCACGTTAAAGCAAAGTACGTGACCGTTCCTATTGTGTGTTCCAGATAATCTGCGGAAACTACGAGGCCGCCATCGGCGACGACAGCCCGCGTCCGGACTCGGTCGTGCAAGGCGGCGCTCGGCGCTGCATACATCCCTCTTACTATTATCACGTAAAGCCTCTACTTTCACTAATGCTATTGTAAATTACGCTATGGATTGAACAATGCCTGCGCCTTCGCCTTTGTTTGCTGAGAATTTTAGAGTTATGTGTGAAATTTTTTGTTATCTTTTTCTGTTAAGCCTACAAAAACGTACTGTATCTAATATTTAAGTACCTATCTAAGCAAAAGAGAGTTTTGCGAGGGCTCTATTCTCGGCTAAGGGTCGGTTGCACCAAACTATTCGCATCTTTAAAGAGTTCGCTAAATTTTTATGTATGGAAAGTTTCATAGTAAAGCGCCGGGGCGCGCCGGCTGACGTTGATCAGTCTGTCAAATGTGGTTGGTGCAACTGGCCCTAAGTGTTACCTAGTTAACAGTAAGTTAATTGTTTCGCAGATAGGCGCAGGCGCCCTCTGCGGAGCTTTATGGGTGTCGCCGCTGTCGGGCGGGGCGCGCGCGCTGTTCCTGGTGGCGCTGGCGGCGGCGCACGCGGCGCCCGCGGCGCTGCAGCCCGCGCTACTGCACCGCCGCGCCAGCCTTGACCGCGACCCCTACACGTCCAGCTTCAACGCCTCGGCAGACTACAACGAGACCGCTTACGACGTCCTGTTAGTAACTACTCACTTTCTGCTTTCATAACTCTACAGGGTGTTACTGACCATGGGGCTTTAAATCCATACTGTATAACTAAAGTTAGTACCAAGAAAAGTCTGCAGCAATTTTGATAGCCCACGCAGTGCAACTGTTATATTAAACGTCAAACTTCTATGAAATTATGACTTATAAATAATACTTGCACTGCGTGGCCTATCAAAATCGCTGCAGACTTTTTTGAGTCTAACTTTAGATACCTACCAATATATATATATATATAATAGGTACATAGATAGGCTATTTCGCGATGTTTTGGAGTTGAACCATCGGTGAAATATCTAAGTTAAAATTTGGTACACACATTCTGGCAAACAGATTTATCAGTAGGTACAATAAAGGCACGAAAATATAAATTTATCTGAGAGATGTGAAATATCATTTTGCGCCTACATTTTTTTAAATAAACCCCGTTTTCAGGTATAATCTATATCTCATTGTTAAACTTCACATACATAAGAAGCCTTTAGGTCTATTAGAATTATCACGATGAGTATTTACTGTTTGTTGAAAGAAAAGTGCAGTCAGCGATGAAAGCTTGCAAATTGATACAAGCAATAAAAGTTCATTTGCCTGACTATGAACGCGAGTTATTCATGTTAAATATTTCAAAATGTGTGTGCGATCTTTAATTTTCGGTTTATATTAAGTTTATTATTTAATGTATAATACAATATAGGTATGTACCTACTCAGGTAGGTACTTATCGAAATATGTATGTACTTGTACTAGGTATTTATTATATAACAATATATTTTTTAGAGTTAGTTCTTTAATATTGAGTGACCTATTTACCCACTTAATTATCAATAATCTTACTTCTGCACATTCTCTACAGTATCAAAGTAGCTAAGCTCACCATGCAGTATATTGTTTACATTTTTTCTCATGCCAGAACACGAAAGATCTACAAATAAATAGCAATAAATCATCGCTTTAACTACACTAGTTGCGTGATTCATGATTCAGTTAGGCGCGTTGATGGAAAAAAGCATTCCTTAACGCGTTCCATTCGCCCACTTGGCGACATTGTTGGAATTATATCAAACGTTGCCTAGCACTAAGAACATTCCAAATCGACTATTTGCTTCGCTGTCGCTGTGTGTGTGTTGTAAAAATTACTCGATTTCGAGATCCCTAACAACAGTAACTATTAGGTAGGTGATGTAGGCATGTAGGTACAACTAGGTAGGTATGCGTATCTAATCAAAGATCAAAATTCTAGTTGTTCATCTGAGGCAAAGTTCTAGGCAAGCGTTGTGAATGTCCTGGCTATCTCTCTGACGCTGTGTACCTATATGAGTAGTTACGTAGAGGAGAGCGGGGTTAAACGTGCCGGGGGTAGGTTGTTCCGATGGGATTAGGAACTCAAGTAAACCATGGAGCGATTCGTATGGTGTTTGCGCGAAAACTCAGACCCCTATGCGGTTGCAGGAGCTATTTTCGTTGCTTCCATCATAGTAGAATATGTAGTAATTATGGAAAATAAATCAAAAACGAGAGCACAAGCACAACTAACCCCATGGATAATCACATTTTTGCATTGTATTTTTTTACTAACTGTTGATAGTACACAAAAAATAATCATACCTACTTATATTTCAACGAACTGTTAGCGTGTGTGAACTGAGATTAAAATATTTGACGTATAAGTTAGAATTTTAAGCAACGGAACAACCCGCCCCATAGCGGGATTAGTTGTTCCGTTCCGACCTATCTCATGAACAAAATCCGTTAAAAACTGTTTAACGATGCACAAAACTACTCAGAAACGCAGATAATCATTATTTAATATAGTGCAAGCCACATACCTTATTCACTTATTTCATAGATTAAATTTGTATTTTATGAAAATCGGCACGTCTAACCCCGCTCTCCCCTACATATAGAATACCTATGTCGACACCGGTATTTTATGTATCAATATAACAAACATTCATTGGTTATACGAGATGTATAAAGTTCAAGACTAAATCGTGCTTCAGATTAGTTAGATAGCTAATGTAGATGGCGCTGTACGGCTCTGTACATTATGCATTATGCGTTAAATCTGGTTGTAAGTAACAAGAAAAATTACGACACTGTGCAACGCCATCTTTTTCAGCTGTAAAACAGCGCAAGTGCGACGTTTTTACTAGATTGGACACATTTAAATATTATGTTTTTGCTAGTTCCGTGGTATGGCAACTGAGGTTTCGGGCATCCACTGGTGTCATCCAATTATTGAATGGAGAATACCTGTGAACAACCTATGAACAATACCGAAAGGCGTTTTGTTATTTGTGTCAGTCATCTAACTTTACAATAAATGCATGGCATCGCGTATAATGGAGAATATTACGCAAAACTCTGCGTAGAGGGCGTCACTAGCTCAATCACATGGCCTATCGTGAAACACGACAGTCGAAAGTTCGGTTTCTGCCTCTCTATCACTCTTGCCTATTCGATCGATAGGGAGGCAGAGGGGCTACCGCGAAAACCGGAATTCGCAAATTGCGGGGATTTTTCTCTGTCACTCTAATTACACCGTCGTTGGAGTAAAACAGAAAGATCCCCGCAATTTGCGAACTTCGATTTTCGCGGTTATAGCCCTGATCTCGATCGAATCGAATTTTTTGCGTTTCGCGGTAGGCCATCTGTAAACAAACTGCCTTAATTGCATCAATGTCATAGTGAAAACTTATCAAAAAAATAAGATTTAAGGCCTAGTACGAGTATGTATAAGTTACTCTATGGTTTAGTATGTGCACTAGTGCTGCACTCTGGCGGCAGAACATTGCAGTAATACTCCCTATGATATAATAATAAACGGTAATATTATATTTTCCAGGGCGCAAATCCACCTCGGCCGACATATCCTCATGCTGTTCTTCATAGTGATCGCGTTACTCATACTGAACAGATATGTGAGTAAAGATCCATATTTATGGTTCACAGTATACTGTTTATCTACTACACTAGTAGGTTATATAGTAGTAGGGTTGTCAAATACTATTGTGCCTAACTATTATCAAAAGTACCTGAAGTTTTAATTTTTAACAAGCAGAAACGTCTGCGAACGATGCTATTAAGCTTAGAATAAATTTAAAAGTGGAAAAATTACTGTCTTGGGTGAGACTTGAACTCACGGCCTCTGGATCGATACTCCAGCGCTCTGCCATCTGAACCATCAAGGCCCCATCCATAGCCAGCAAATCTTTCCACCATATTATAGGTCAAAGGGACCCTTAGCGACATCTACCGCAAGAGTGTTATACTTCTTAAACGGCTACCGGAGTTCCAAGTCATACCTACCTGAACCTGAAGTTTATTAGTATACAGGATGATCAATCCAAATGGGTCAGTATGGAGAAGTCCGAAATTATGAGAGATAGGAAAATCTGTTCTTAGGAACCATGGCGTCGATTTTAGATTTAATTAATAATGACATTCAAACTTTTTTTAAACTCTCATACATAACCGGGAATCGAACCTGGTCAATATTCTTTATGTAATTGCGTGTAGTATTTGTTTGTATAATTGACCCTGAAAGTATAGGGACTAACGGCTCAAATCGGGAAATACATTAGAGATTCACTAGATCGTGTTTTTTAATTTAATTTTTCGTACGTGTAAATAATTTTTTGCATAATTTATTACCAATTTTCAAAGTGCATTTTACACCAATCATTATTCAGTAGTTCAGTAGTGCCGTAGTTAGGGGCAACCCTATGCTGAGCTATTTATAGTGTTTGTTTGATTTCAGACGGAGTCGCTGGAGCGCGCGCGTCACTCGCGCGGCGAGCGCATGCGCGGCCAGGCCGAGCAAGCGGCCGACCTGCGCCGCAGGAACCAGGTACAGTATTTAGTGTATTTACCCCGTAATTATTAGTACCTATTACCTCCATATTCGAAAAAAAAATGACTAATAACATTTTGTTTCTTTCTAACAAACACAAAATATGTCAAACCAACGGATATCAGTCATATCCAATGAAGTAAATTTTTATATGTAGCTGTATATGTAACCGTAAAAACCCGTTTTTAGAGTTCCGTAGTCAATTGAGGAACAGTTAAAGTTTCGTCATGTCCGCCTGTCTGTCTGTCCGAGGCATTGTTCCGTGATCTTTAGTGCTAGAAAGCTGCAATTTGGCATGGATATGTATGTAAATCAATCAATCTGTAAAAGTCGTGAAATAAAATCTAAATAAAAATTAGAGTACCGAATGTACCGATACAGTCGGCGATAAAAGCTTGTACCACAAATGTCATTTTTGCCAAAAAAAATATTCAAACAGTGAAACAGCTAAAAAAATCTGGCTGTTATGCGTGTTAGTTCAGATTTTATATTTTTGTTCACACGCGCCCTGACCTATCTAACGTGAAATAAAAAATGGATGCATGTTTTTCATTTGAATATTCGGGCAGTCAGTTGATTTAAAGGCGAAGGTTGTCAGCCTACGGTCATGAATTATTAAAAAACAATAATCTTGCAAATTACTGTAAATATTATCTTAAGCAGGTAATATTATGTTACAAAATATATCATTTTTAAACCAGTAAACATCGAAATATAATGTATGGTTTTATATTTAAATATATTTTTCTCAAACATGCAGGGAAATGTTGTATTTTTTTTAAATATACATTTACATTATTTGCATATTGTATTATGAACAAAACAACGACAAAATGAACAACGACAGACTGGGAAAAAATTATATGAAATTCACCTCCGTCAATATCACATTGTGCAAAATTACCCACATAAAGAATAGGTACAAATTCAAATATAATGCTGTTTATACATTCAAAATGGGCTCATAAATCTATTTTAAAGTACTTAGCTATATATTATAATAAATGAATTGCCTGAATTCTAAATTTACTTCGACAATTAATAATAACATATCTGGGAGACCGAGCTCGAGCGAAAACTCAAAAATGCGCGTTTTCCCAGAGATAAGACCTAGCTAGATAGATTTATCGCCCCCGAAGACACCCATATAGCAAATCTCATCGAAATCGTTAAAGCCGTTTCCGAGATCCCCGAAATATATATATACATATAAATAAATAAACAAGAATTGCTCGTTTAAAAGTATTAGTAATAAATAAAAAATATTTGGGGACAATCTTACACAGATCGACCTAGCCCCAAACTAGGCATAGCTTGGTGACGATATACATACATACTTAGGTACATAGATAAATATATACTTAGATACATATCTTCCATAACTAAGGAATACGTGATAAGATGATATATTGTGATACTCGTATACACACAAATAAATGCCCTTACCGGGATTTGAACCCGGGATATACTCGTTCGTTTGCGTAGGCAGGGTCACTAACCGACTAGGCTAGGAGGCCGTTTTGTAATTATACAGTGTGGAAAGATAAGTCGGGCCCTGTAGGGAAACTACCTTAAATCCTTAAGCTGGCTCATTTTACTTAAAGGAGACATTCCTTTATTTTTTAAAAGAAACAAAACTGCATTCAAAGATTTTTTCTCTTTTTCTTCAATATTGCTTGTCTAAAAAAATCTTGAGTACTAAATATTAGATTTTATGCAGACTTTGTACGACAGACGAAGTGTAAGACCTAATGTTTCTTGGAGAAATGTTATCATTAACATTAACTGTATCGACTAGTAGAATAAAATTGCGAGTTTTAATTTTTTGGAATTTTTAGCCGGTTCGAGTCCCGGGCGAGGCAAGCGAGTTTTAGAAAATCTTTGAATGCAGTTTTGTTTCTTTTTAAAAATAAAGGAATGTCTCCTTTAAGTAAAATGACCCAGCTTAAGGATTTAAGGTGGTTTCCCTCCAGGGCCCGACTTATCTTTCCACACTGTATATGAATTAATAACAAACAGGCTTTGGTACACAACGTGCTGCCGCCGCACGTGGCGCGGCACTTCATGGGCGCGAGGCACCACCACCGAGACCTCTACAGCCAGAGCTACGCTGAAGTCGGCGTGCTTTTTGCTTCCATGCCCAATTTCTCAGGTAACTAAAGCATCTGTGGGACACTGACATATTTAAATATATTAAAACGCGTCAATTAAAATGTTCAAGTCGTAAGATGCTGACACAGATGCATGTGGCTCCAGATGAAGCTCCTTCTTAAGGATTAAATAAAAATGTGACCCGCGAATGTGACTCGTTTTAATATATTTAACTGCAACTCAATTTCAAAACATTCAACAATTTTAAACACATTTTGATTTAGACTTTTTCTTCTTGTCTTACCTGATTTTAAATAATTACTTTTTGTTTTCAGAGTTCTACTCGGAAGAGACCGTCAATAATCAGGGCTTGGAATGCTTAAGATTTCTGAATGAAGTCATATCTGATTTTGATTTGGTAACTATTACATATCTAATCTGTAATTTATAGGTATATAATCGAGCAAGCTATGTAATAAACTTTAGTATTGTTTACACTATGATACTGGTTACTTAGTAAATTATTACTTGATACTTAAATATATGTACGTGTAATAAATGTACAAATAAATGGCCGTACCACGATTCGAACCCTAGACCTCCCGCTTCGCAGGCAGGGTCACAACCGACTAGGCTAGAAGGCCGGTAAATGTAAATTAACTATCTTGTTCATATTTTATTTTTATTTTCAGCTGTTAGAGGATGCGAAATTCAGCAAAGACATCATTAAAATAAAAACAATCAGCTCCACATATATGGCAGCATCAGGCCTAAATCCCACTCGACAAATGCAGGTATGTATTATCTTCATCAAAATTCACTGCCAAGGGGCCTTAGGGGGCTACATCAGGGGTACGAAACTCCTGACTTCGGCCAAACTCGGCCTTCGTCACTCGAAAATCGATGGAAAACGGCGAAATGCTAATTTCTGAGATACCAGCGATAAAAATTTGGACTCTAGTGGTATTGATCACTCGATTTCAATTCTACTAGTAGAATTTAAATGCCTAGTAGTGGAGATATTAATTTATGAAATACACGAAAACGAGTGGTCGAAATTCAAAACTCGGCCCCCTGTTAGGGAGACCAAAGTGATAACTACATAACTTCCCACGCTATTAAAGGTTTGACGTAAGGCCAACATACAATTTTGTCCATTTAAATTAAGTCTCTGAATAAATTAATCAAGGGAATGCAATATTTAAAGCCCCCTCCAGACTATGCGCGTGACAGACAAATCGGACGTCGCAGACAGCGAAATCGACTCCACACTCGCGTTCGCGGCTTCGCCCGCGATTCACGCGCATAGTCTGGAGGGGGCTTTAGAAAAACGAGGAGTAAAATCACTTACTGGCTTATGCCGGCTACACACGTAACTATAAATCGTAGCGATTAAGCTATGCAGTCCGATTTGCGCAGTTTTATCTACCGTGTGTATGACAAATCGTTACGATAATCGACAATCGCTACGATTTATAGTTAACGTGTGTAGCCGGGGTTACGGACATTCCTTTGCGCTTTAAAAGGAATTGATTATGGTCGTGATCGTGACTATCTGTGTTATAACTAAGTATATCAGCGTATCATGAAATGTATGTTACGATGACGGGGATCAAGCTTCTATAACTGGGTGCGACTACTATGTCTGCACTTGTATCATTTATCTACCTACTTCTTTATGCATATGCATTATGCACTATGCTATTGCAGGAGCCGTTTTCGTTCCTTCCATTACAGTAGAATAGTAGTTATGGATCCCACTCTCCCCTACTAACTGGCCAAAACTTCTACCAAATCGAGACGAGTGGAAAAAGAGGGGGGAGGCGTTTGCCCAGCAGTGGGACACAGTGGGATTTTAAATAATAAATAACAGCTTGCTCCTATTAGTTGTTTTAACTTCCTGTTGGTGTGTAAGCACCAGAATTTCGTAAGAATACCTACATTGTGTTGCGAGGCTAACTATTTAATAATAAGTATTTCCAGTAGTGAATTTTCAAAATTACTTATAAAAAGGGCAACGCTCATGTAGCACCTGAGGGGCTGAGGGCCTAGCCAAGATGACAAATCGTATATATTCGACAAATGCCAAACCAAAAGTAAATAAGTTTTTGACAAAAATTTCATTTTTGGTACAAGCTTTTATCGCTGACTGTACTTTTCTTTCCACAGGCAACTAATGCCCATCGAGACAATTCTAAAAACCCCAAACACATTTAGGTTTCGTTGTTTTATCACATAGTTCCTATGGCCACCTCCGGTCTCCATCATCAGATCAGCTCCATGACACCATAATATTGCATTGTCATCCGACTTACGTATGTATGCAAAATTTCAGCTATTGGAAACCGGGAAGTGGATCAAATTTAACTTGCAAGATTTGATTACAGACAACGGTCAGGTGAAAGTAAATAAAAGCTTGTAAAAAGGATTGGTATTACAGATGGTACAAAAAGTCACGTGACTGTTTCCATATTATTCAAGTTTCGGTTGGCGTTTTCTATCAACCATTGTCATCTTGGCTAGGCACCCTGGAAAGCAAAATCAATGGAAGTAAACGGTAGCCGCTTGTTTTGTATTCTTGGGCGCGGTGAATATACAGGGTTTTTGTATTTATTTAGTCACCTACAATAATTTACGGGGTGAAAATATAGATCATATTGAGCAACTTTTGCTATACCAAAGACCAAACCCGAAATCGTGAAAAATGAATTGTCTGTTTCATACATTTTTGCTCTCTGGCCTTAACATTTTCTATCTATTTTATTTCGCGATTTCGGGGTTGGTCCCATAGTAAAAGTTGCTCAGTATGACCTATATATTCAGCCCGTAAATAAATGTAGGTGACTAAATAAACCGTATTTTAGTAGAATTTTAATAGACTGGGTGACTTTTTTATATAAGACGTTGAATAAATAGTTGATTCTCTAATCAGCCGTCAGACGGCACGCTGGTACGCTGGGCGCACCTGGCGTGCCTGGTGGAGTTCGCGCTGGAGCTGCAGCGCGTGCTGGCCGCCATCAACGAGCAATCCTTCAACCACTTCGTGCTGCGACTGGGCGTCAACCACGGACCCATTACTGCGGGCGTCATCGGCGCACGCAAGCCGCATTACGATATCTGGGGAAACACCGTCAACGTCGCATCGAGGATGGAGAGCACCGGCAAAGCTGGTTGCATACAGGTAAACCAACAAAAGGCGGATAGCAAAAAGCAAGTACTCTCTCTGTACCTAGGTGTCGAGGGCTGCACCATGGGCTCGTCTCAGCCCAGCCGCATGCCGCAAAACCTTCACATGCCGCAACAATCAATATTTTATCATGGATTTTGGGTAAGTAGGTATTAAAGCCTTTGAATCGTGTCAACCGCTACACCTTTAGGTATAATAGATTCGACGTATGGGGGCGAGTAAAGATTATACTGAACGTTTAATAAAATTTTATGAATTTGTCACATTTTTTGAGGTGTGTTCATACATAGGACCTACTGGAAATAGTACATACTTTCCCCGAAAATTAACGTGATCGATTGAGCCATTCATGACTTTCATGAGGGTTTTGCAAAAAAAAATCTTCATATTCAAAAGGTCCTGAGTACCGCTAAACACACTCTTTTGGCTTGTACGGCTTTCTTACATTGTATGAATGTACAGAACCCTCCGTTATAGGGTGGCCCGACACGTGCTTAGTCGGTTCTTTTACGAAAAAGTCTAGTCGGTTTTTCAAATGATTTATGATTTATTTCAGATCTAATGCATAAAAGCAATAAAAGAGACAGTAATAAAAACTAAATACTTACTCGCCGCTATTACTAAGTTATAATTAATGTGACGTCATGTTTTTATAGCAGTCTTCCTAAAACTCGGTTTCCTAGGATAGCGGTGCCGTTATTGTATAGCGGCTATCTCCATACAAAATACTACTCATCTATATTTAGCCGTATTATTTTGTATGGAGACAGCCGTATAGCGGCACCGCTGTCAGAGCTCATGAAACAAATGAGACTGCTAGTTTGAATATGATATTTATGTTGGTATATAACTAGTAATTAAATATTAAGTAAATCTAATTACAGTCTTTAAAAATCGAAACCTTGAGGTCATAATTTTTTAATCATATCAATATTTTATTTAATAAGTACATTGGATATCCACAAAGTTCATACAATTATAATAAAATATTTCGTATCCATTTAACTATAAATCCCGTTATAGAATTCGAAATGAATTCAATGTCCCTATTAAAATAAATATCTACAAGCATCCGTGCATTGATAACAATATTAATAAAAGTCAGGGTTATCCAATGCCACCTACAACAGAAGAGCTACATTGTTGTCACGGCAAGCGTAAAGCTATTATATTATACATTAATCACGCCTCTTTCAAAAGCATTAGTCATACAAGCAACGACACAATACCGCATTTATTAATTTAAATTTACTTACTCGTGGTTAGTCATTTATTGATTACAGCTTAAGCAATGTTGCAAAATTTTTAAGATTCCTCCATTACACTTTACACAGGGTGTGTCATGTCATCATGTGTACCCTGTATGCGACATAGGTTGAGAGCACTTCAAATATTGTAAAGAAATATGTATTTTTGTAAAAGTAAGTAGGTAGAGTCTGTGCGGAAAGGGAAGAGTCGTGAATGTATGGCGCCCAATACATTCCACGGCTCTTCTCTTTCCGAACAGACTCTAAACTAGTAGTATTAAATACATAGTAATGTTACATTCGTAGATTTTTTTAAAAACAATATTAAATTTTAAAATATCCTCTTTATAAAAAAACTGTTAGGGTATTGAAACCCTGCTCGAATGGGTGTAACGCGCGTCATTTACTGGCATCATTTTCGTGACCAAAATTAGTTCAGAATTTTATTGCTTCTATTAAGTGGATTATTTGCTTTTTACTGGTACCTTATTATGCCTACCATGTTAATGAACTACATTTTAATGGCGTTTCTTATGTCGTGGTTATTTTGCCCAAATTTCGAATGTCGCAAAACATTTAAGTTACTTAACTATTTTCTAGACTTGTAGCAAGACCGGCCGCCGGCCGTATGAAGCCTTGCTTATAGATTATGTGTCATAATAATGATAAATGAAATGTTGCCGACAGGTGACCGAAGAAACGTGCCATATACTTGAGACGTTCGGCTACTATTTTGAGCAGCGCGGCCTAGTCGCGGTCAAGGGCAAGGGTCAACTCATGACCTACTACCTGCAGGGCAGGCGAGACGCTTCCGCTGGACAAACTGACAATACTCACGTAAGTGTTACTTCATTTGCTCGTTGGGCCACAAGAGCAGTATGTTTACAAATTTTAGTAACAGTCTGTAACTTTGTATTAAGTTGAAAACTTTCAAGTTTTGCTACATGAAATAAACAACAGCAGTCATATAACGTTGAATTGTATATGTATAGCATATATTATCCCGGCGATAACACGATCGGTTAAAAATCGGCTAAGTACCATATAAGAAAGTACAGTGACAGTATGAAGGTTGTAAGCTCTTTTAGCTTCCTGGACTTTAGAAGAAGCTTGGACCTGTGGAGGAGCGGACTATTCAAGATACTGGTATAGCTGGATGAGCAAAGAAATAGAGTCGCTCTGAACAGTCTACCCGGACAGGCCAGCGTCCCACCCCGGCCTGTCTGCGCAGATCGCTCAGATCGCTCCTAACCTCCTGTAACTATGACAAGATGGGGACTGGGTATCGTGTGCAGCCTAAGCGGGTCGTAGGTACCTAACATTAGGTAAAACAAAAAAAATAAAAATCGAATTCTTTTCATTAGTTCTATGAAAGTAATATTCATTTAATTAGTTCTGTGAAACTAGAACCTATTATTTATTCTTAAATAGTTAATTAATATAACAAATGAGAAGTAAGCAAAATGTGTAGGTCCTGTATTTTCCGAGAATATAACTAGTTATTCGATGTATCAGCTTATTTATTTACTTAATTACTTAAACTTTCTTTCTCTTATGACTTGAAAAATATGTTGCATCAGCTAAAAGTGCATAAGTGGTAAATTATATTCTTGCCCTTTAATTATCTTGTATAATTAAATAAATCAAATTGAACATTAAATTGCAATTTGTTCAACAAAAATAACTATTCACGTCTACTTACTTACTTACTGATTGTATCGGTTATGAACAAAAATAAATATTAAGGTATTGCAAAGAGAAGAGATTAAGATTAAAAGAAATATACACAATTTTTTATGATCATTTTATTTTCTTATATTCGATAACTATATCTTTTACAGTGTTGTCACGTCCGCCCACTGCTCTCTGATTGTTAAATAGTACTAGAAAGCTGAAATTTGTCATGTGTTGATCACAATCACGCTGACCAAGTTGTAGAATAAAAACAAGATAAAAATATAGTTTTAGACAATAAGCATGTTTTGTTAACAGAGGCCTCATGGTGCCGAGATAGCAGCCAGTGGGGACACCCTGGCCAACGGCGCGGCACAGCGCGTCGCCGACCCCGAGGCAAACGTCCCGCTTCTATCCCAGTGAAGCCTCTGGATCTCTAACATGTCGAAAATGCGCTTTTTCCTCGTGGCCAAGCTTACAAACTGTATTGAGAAATGGTCAAAGAGTGAACTATTTGTCGTGTTTAAAACCATTTTTACACCTTTTTGTTTAAAAAAGTTGGATGGATACCGAGGAAATATTTGCTTATTAACAATTGCAAACATTTATATATGTACCTAAATTATTAAGCTATTTAGTAATTAATTTACTTATGTGGAGACTGTATGGAAACGGTTTACTAGCTATTCGGATCTAAGATCTAATCGAATATACTACGTGTCATCCGTCTAGGTATTGACTTCGGTTACAGTTAGGGGAGAGTAGGAGACTTGGTTCTATCGTACCGGTTTTCACTTAAACTTGATTTTTAATGAAGATAGTTAGGTACAAATGTGTTTGACTGTGCATATAAAAGTATCTTAGCTACACCAATGAGCATTCTAATATTAATTTAACATAGTCAAAATGCATTTTTTCGAAAGGTCTGTCGGACAATTTAGGCAACGGTTGGTAAAATCGTACCACCAAATTGTATGCATGAAGCATTTAGGAAATGTACCTTATGGTTTATATTAGTTTATAAAAACTTTTTACAAAAAAAAAGAAAACCGACTTCAAAAAGGATGAAATAAAATATTATCCATTTTAAGTCTATGCGTTACCAACTGATATGTTTGAAGTCGGTGCCAAGCCAACTTTGGAAGCATACCATGATTTTGGTGCGAATCGATAAGGATGTACGTTGGTTTGCCTTACACGACGACAATTAACGTACTTTCTGTAGGTACAGTTGACGTTAAAAATATGTTTACACTTTTCGTCTTATTACAAAGGAGTAAGGTGAAAAAGTGTAACCATATCTTTGACGTCGAATGTACCTAAGAACACACCTCAGAACACACGATCCAACCTTAGCACAGTCCGTACCATGTTAGTCGGTACGCAAGCGTGAGATTGGGACTGAAGTTATTTCCCGTCCCTTATTCAGAGAACTACGTTTCATAGTATAAAACAATTCAAGGAATTTAATTTCTTGCCAAATGTCACCTGAAGCGGTTCAGTTGTATAGCCATGAAAAGGTGACAAAGAGGCAGACAGAATTACTTACACATTTATAATAGTTATTAATACAGTTCTAATGGGATTTATAGTCATAAGGCTGATTATATTTGACGGGTATTGTTACTACTTGGCTTGGCACCGACTTCAAACATATCAGTTGGTAACGCATAGACTTAAAATGGATAATATTTTATTTCATCCTTTTTGAAGTCGGTTTTCTTTTTTTTTGTAAAAAGTTTTTATTTTTCAATTTTTAGTTTTAACGCATTGTTAAGAGCGCGACGCATGAATGAAAAACAACATCATGACTAACACTAAATTCGTGTATCTACTTTAATAAATATGTAATCAGGAATTTTCTCGAGTCCGTCTGGGAAATTACAATTCCTGTCACTACACTAAATCCATCCTCCGCCCCGCCACTGACCCAATCTCTCAACCCCCCCGATCACTCTACCTCACAGCGTATCAACTCCTGATCCATGTACCCCTCGGCCCTGAACCAGCAGCCCTACAACCACCATTACCCGACCCCTTTATCCCCGACCCCTTAACTCCTAACCCTAACCCCCGATCAGTAGCCTTACCAGCTTTCCAAGAGTTTGACATTGATTTATTCGCTAGCGTGTGTGTAACTTACTTTCTTTGCATCTCGCTCGTATTGGCATATTAGTGCGAGCGAGATGCATAAAAAGTTAGTTACGAAGACGTTAGCGTCGCTAACTTAGCGAATATGTCAATGTCAAACTCGTGGTACGGCTACACTTGCACTACATCAAATTGGCGGTGTTCGGAAGCAAATGCTTGAGTTACTTTAGAAAACACCGAAATCACTTTACACGTGCCTTTAAAAACTGAGGAGTTCCCTCAGTTCCTCATGGATTCCATCATCAGACCAGAACCAAAAATAATACGAAAACACCTAGGAGGCAACTCCTTTCAAACAAAAAAAGAATTACTCAATTCGGATCACAGGTGCCGGAGTAATCGCTGAACATACTACATTTAAAAAATCATCATCATTATCATCAAAACAATCATCATCATCAGGTCTACTTCATCAAAGTGGTGGTTTTCGGAAGAAAATGCTCGAGTTGCTTAAGAAAACACCCAAATCACCATGCATGTGCCTTTAAAAATTGAGGAGTTCCCTCAATTCCTTATGGATCCCATCATCAGAACAGAACCAAATTAAAATGGGACTAACTCGGAGGTAGCTCCTTTCGATCAAAAAAAGAATTACTCAAATCTGACTACGGATGTCAGAGTAATCGGTGAACGTACTACATTAAAAAAATCATCATCATTATCATCAAAACAATCATCATCATCAGGTCTACTTCATCAAAGTGGTGGTTTTCGGGAGAAAATGCTCGAGTTGCTTAAGAAAACACTCAAATCACTATGCATGTGCCTTTAAAAATTGAGGAGTTCCCTCAATTCCTCATGGATCCCATCATCAGAACAGAACCAAATTAAAATGGGACTAACTCGGAGGTAGCTCCTTTCGATCAAAAAAAGAATTACTCAAATCGGACTACGGATGTCGGAGTAATCGGTGAACGTACATAGAAAAAAAAAAAAAAAAATAGCCACAACCGAATACAGAACCTCCTCCTTCTATGAAATGGAAGTCGGTTAAAAATAACAAATATTGCCAGAAGCCGAATACGTACTAATACGATATACAAAAACACGTGGTCGTTTAAATGGTTGGCCATGCCATGGTACGATTTAAACGACTTTTTTTTAATTATTAATATGAAACATAAGCATAAAACATTGACAAGTTTTAAAATCAATGCAATAAACCCATATACAGCATGGCCCATTTAGATCGCTAGTTTTATTTTTTATTTAGCATCATTTTTATTTTTTAAAACGTCCGGGTTCGATTCCCGAGCTGAGTACATATTTTTTTTAAATATATGAATGCAGTTTTTCTTGTTACTCAAATCGATGACATGGTTCCTAAGAAGAGATCGTCGTATGTCTTAGTTTCAGATTTTCCCATACTGACCGATCTAAATGGGTCACCCTGTATAATTGTAGTTTTAAATACTGTTAATTGCGTATTTTTAACTTATCTGCCTAGATCATAAGTTTTGTTGTTACAACCCCACGAAAATCATGTTTCCTCTCTTTCGTTCGGATTTAACCAAAAATGCCATTTCTGATCATCGTGTAAAAAAACTAGGTTCTTAATGGGAAATCTAGAACGAATCTGGTACGAATTAACCGGCGGTGAAATATAGGCGAGTCTCCCCTACAGTCCAAAACATTGTAGGTAGAGCATTTATTTCTTAAACTAATTTACTAATTTGACTACTGGAAAAGAAATTTGATTTTGGCCACGAGGAACTTAAAATATTGTACCTCGGATAGTTTACGGACAATCAAACCATCCAAGATACATGCATGTATCTAATTTTAAATTTAGAAGATTTCTAAACGTTTAACGTTTGTGGTAGCAGTAGAGTTCATGTGTAAACTATCTCGAATGCTACAAAACTGTGTTTTCCCAATGCGTTCACTACGTACTCATTAACTTAACTTGATGTAACTCTAGTCTAAGGAAATATGTAATGAAAATGAAAACGCTTTTAAATGAGTCGGACAATACCAAGAATTCATCCATCGGAAAATGGAAATAAAAAAGCCTAGGTAACACAATCTGCTAGTGGATCTGGATTGCCATATCTAGTCTACTCTACACATGTTTAAGATTAAACGGTCACGTTTTCTGAAATGAAAACCTGGATTACGTATCAATTTGTCTGAGACTGACATGTAATTATTTTTGTACTTTCCACCTCATAGATTAAAACTTAGATAGTTCGATACAATATTTAACCACCGGTAGTCAAGCATTTGTTATTATTTTTAAAGGACATAACAAAAAAAGATTCATTAATCATTATTCATTATAGATTCAAGTACGTAGTTATGCAAAAAATATGGAAGTTTTACGCGCCATGGCATTGGCACTTCATAAAGTTTGTAATGAGCAGACATCGTAAATTTTAAGTATAGCTTTCTCGGTGCAGCGGAGTAGTGTTAACGAAATTGGTATAAACAATTTCGACCCTTGTGCATTATTAGCGTTAATTACGTTAATATTAACCTTAATTTATCATTCCAGTTGTAATTATCTAGGTACACCAATTCCGTTAACACCACTCCGCTGCACCAAAAATGCTATAAAATGTACGATATCTTATAACAGTTACTGTACAATACATATAAAACTATGTATGTAGGTACTTTGCAGCAGTTCCAGTAGGTATTCTAAGATGCACAAGTTGCATAAAGTTCAATAAAGCTTTGGTTAGGAATAGGGAGCATAGTCCATACAGCGATATTCAAAAAATATAATTTCGTAATTCAAATATGCAAGCTCGAAAGAGAGATTAATAACAAAAATATTTTTTTGAAGTTCGCGGTAAGCCTTCAGAAATATATAAGCTCTCTGAATGTACAGTTCATTATTTTTAGAATGCTCTAGGGAAGGGGAAGGTCCATGCCGACTTCCTGCAAATTAAATAAACCTGCACTTCACTCTCCGCTGCATTCTTTAGGGAGAACCGAACTATATATTTATATACCTACCTAATCGACATTTCATTGTTAGTAACGCTAATATGTACGTGGCCGAAGTGCTATTATAATAAGTATATTATTATTCTTCATAAAAAATATTTTAGGTGTGCCTTAAAAAGAGATATTTTGTAAACAAAACTGAATGATTTCAGTCTGGACGGTATGGATGCTTAATATAGCCGTATAATTTTCTCAAGACAACTACGGAGTTGGTAAATCATAAACGCACGTGTACCTGAAATACAGAGCTTGTAACCTATGCCAACAAATATAGGAAATATCCTGCTTTCAACGTTTTTGCAAGTATTCTCACTGTCGTCACGCATTATACGTTATCTATTACGTCTAACGGCGGTAATTAATATAAACACTTGACATTACGATTTAATTAGGTTCTTACTTAGTTCTTACTCATTTTGTGATTATCTTGTAGCTAATAGCGTGAAAGCCGTAGTCCGTAATGAGTGTTGCACATGTTTTCATAAACCGTTTGGTTGTTTGATTGATAGTTAGCACTAAAATGGTCAAACAGCGCCTTCACGATGCCCGTCAATTGAATAACGCTGACCTTATGCCACCGGGCGCCGCCGTCCATCCGTCACACTCGTCTGCATAACCCGCCGCAATATAGCCGTAAAACTCGGAGCTAATGGTTCGATTTGCGTATGTAGGTAAAGAGATACATTTATCTACCTACTTATTTACTTAAGTCTGAATTTCGCTACTGTTTTAATGACACATTTTTTTTATTTGTGATTCAATCATTTATTTCAATCTTAACATATCTGAATTAAATAAAATCAACCACCCGTAAAATTATTATTTTATATACAAAATACATATTGAATTAAATTGCCGTTTTTGACACTATTGAATAAACGGTTGCTTACATGATTACTTAACATATCTACCTAAGTATATTAAACCGCATATGTTGCAGGACATCAATCGGCCCGATAAATGTGAATACCACGGGCCATTAATTAATAAATGGACATCTAAAATTATTAATATTTTAAGAGATCTAGTTTAAACAAACATACGCTTAACGTGAGTCTATACGTAGGATATTTATAGTGTAAGAAAAAGAAATACGCAAGGTAGATGTAGTTACATTTATGGGTCAACAATAAATTGTTAATTTGTGAAATCCGTTGGGCGATAAACATCAAGAGTGTACTGATAATGTGATGCACAGCCATCGCGTAATGCAAGTTACATAATAAAAGATTCTCGCGTAAATCTATATAGAATTGGTGTTGCCTCCTTTGTATAAGGACATCTCCATGTATTTTAGTACATAGTCATATTATTGTGATAATCATTTCTTTACCGTAGCAGAATTCAGCTTAGCCTCATTTAGCCATGTATCATACCTCTGTTTTTTGTCTGTGGTCATTGATTGTAGGTAGCTTTAGGATGTGTGCTTTTATTAAAAGTCGCCTAGAATAATTAGCCTACTTATAGAAATGTACCGTTGTGGAAGTTCTACTAAAATATAGCCATCTAATAGATGATTTATATTTATTGAGAATATCTATAGTCTAGGTACTACCATATTTCAGTACATAATGTAGGTCTTTCAATCGTGATATTATTGTACGTAGTTAATAATTATTTAGAACTACATACTTAGAGAGATCGTTTATTTTTTTCTTTCTAGTGATAAATTATCTTCCTGTGATTTGTGACTATTAATAATTTTATACATATTTTAGCTCAATCAACTAAGGTTGAACCTCTCGTGGCTATAATTTTATTAAATAAAGCAATATCTATGAATGGTCAATTTATTTATTTTTGACATTAATTGATTACCTATGATGTGTCAGCCCACAGTTGGATTGGAAGTCCAAGTCCAGTCCAAATTAGAAATACGGCAATAGGTACGTTAATCGGGAGTATTAGGTACTGTAAAGGTTTGCAACCCTTACAGCCTTTTATAATCTGTGACTGGCTAGTCACGATATTCAAATTTAGAATATCAACCCGCTGTCAAATAGAACGCGGTGCGGAATTGGCATTCATATGGCATTCGATTAGAGGCAGCCATCGAGTGTAGATATTTAATTGTAAACTAGCTGAAAAAAAAATATATATATATATACACCGTGAAATTTTAGTGGTTGTTTTCCCGCGGCAGGGCGATTTGCTATCGGTAGTACTTTCGAATTATGATAGACAAACTTATAAATAAACTGTTTTCCAAAAAAAAATATATACAAAAAAATAACCTAAACTCGAACAAGCGAAAAACAATAGTAACACACTAAAACTGCAAGTCGACGACAGTTCCCGATATTGTAAACAGATAAACAAATAAACAAGCACATGTTACTTTTTTAAACTGTGTAACAGGCTAGAGTGCTTTACTGTTTGACAACTGAAATTAAAATTTACTTAGACTGTTCCTTCACGATTAACAGTTGAAATAAAACCTTTTTATTAGTTTGATGATTGCCATTACGTTGTGTCAACTTTGGTAAATCGAATAATTACATCCTCTTCGCTTATTAAACTAATGTGATAACAGATCCTGTCAATGTCATCACTGCTATTTCTAGTAAAATGGATCGACATTACGAATATTCTAATTTAGAGTACGTCGCGATGGTGCAGCTGTACGCTAGGGCTAACTACGACTCCCACGCCGCCCGGCGACTTTACGCGGAACCGGACCATTTACAGTCGCTGCGTCTTCGGGGGATTTTAAACCTCCAAGTTCCACACGGATGAACAATTGTCGCCGCAACACAGCGGCTGCTTAACCACGGGCAGTTTCAAACGCCAGAACATGCACAGGGCAGAGGTGATTGTGTATTGAACGTGGCGGATTGCAGTTCGAACAATTATTGCGGTATCGGGAAGTTTAAGTGTTTGTTTAAGTTTTTGATCGTTAAAAGCTTGATCTTAACTTGTTATGTTTACTTTTAAGGATCTGCAAACTAACTGTATATACACCGTGAAATTTTAGTGGTTGTTTTCCCGCAACGAAATGATTCTGCTATCGATATACAGTCGATGTGTAATCTTTTGTTTAAATAATGTTAAGAAATGCCAGATTTATAAATGTGTCGAACGAAACTCGAAAGTGACCTAACACCAGTAGTAGCACTGCAGTAGTACCTACCTTATTCTTTCGAGTGAATGGAACAAAATAACCTAAAAAGTAGTTCCATTTATTTTTCCTTCACACATTTTACGTGCAGTTAGTTTGCAGATCCTTAAAAGTAAACATAACAAGTTAAGATCAAGCTTTTAACGATCATTGATCAAAAACTTAAACAAACACTTAAACTTCCCGATACCGCAATAATTGTTCGAACTGCAATCCGCCACGTTCAATACACAATCACCTCTGCCCTGTGCATGTGCTGGCGTTTGAAACTGCCCGTGGTTAAGCAGCCGCTGTGTTGCGGCGACAATTGTTCATCCGTGTGGAACTTGGAGGTTTAAAATCCCCCGAAGACGCAGCGACTGTAAATGGTCCGGTTCCGCGTAAAGTCGCCGGGCGGCGTGGGAGTCGTAGTTAGCCCTAGCGTACAGCTGCACCATCGCGACGTACTCTAAATTAGAATATTCGTAATGTCGATCCATTTTACTAGAAATAGCAGTGATGACATTGACAGAATCTGTTATCACATTTGACATTAGTTTAATAAGCGAAGAGGATGTAATTATTCGATTTACCAAAGTTGACACAAAGTAATGGCAAACATCAAACTAATAAAAAGGTTTTATTTCAACTGTTAATCGTGAAGGAACAGTCTATGTAAATTTTAATTTCAGTTGTCAAACAGTAAAGCACTCTAGCCTGTTACACGGTTTAAAAAAGTAACATGTGTTTGTTTATTTGTTTATCTGTTTACAATATCGGGAACTGTCGTCGACTTGCAGTTTTAGTGTGTTACTATTGTTTTTCGCTTGTTCGAGTTTAGGTTATTTTTCTGTAATTTTTTTTTTGGAAAACTGTTTATTTATAAGTTTGTCTATCATAATTCGAAAGTACTACCGATAGCAAATCGCCCTGTTGCGGGAAAACAACCACTAAAATTTCACGGTGTATATATATATAAAAGAAGTGATCTACGGTATTTCTATTCCCACAGCGTCCTCCCATTTAGGCCGTCCCCTTTACATGGTGGAGGTGCGGGGTATAGTTCGGGGTATGTACATGTCACTATCAGAACAACTTTACTGATATTCAGAATTATAACAAAAAAACTTATTTTCAAACTTACTTAGTTTACTTCATCTAATTATATAGATTGTTAGTCCCGAGGCGTAAATCGTCACATACCTCATGAAGCAGAAATATATGAACTTCAAAGAGCTAATATCGCATTAAAACCATCACGGGTTTGGCCAATAGGCTATCCTTCATTTTCCTGAAAAAAGATAACCAAAAACGTTGTTTATAAAAATTTTTCAGTGTAGGGTTTTCACCTACACCGAAAAATGCAAAACGAAACAAAAGTCTTCCTTTCTTAGTAAAATTGCTACAAAGGTACTCATAACCCCCGTTTAAGGCAGCCTCTTTTGACCGTCGGGTAACTAGTGTAACTACTACGGAACCCTATACTGAGCATGGCCCGACACGCTCTTGGCCGATTTTTTAACCGACTTAAAATAAAAGGAGGTTCTCAGTTTGACCCGTATGTTCGTTTGTATTAATGTTTGCCCGCTATTATCTCGTGTTTTCGTGTTTGGCTGAACCGATTTTGATGCGGATATTTAAAGAAATAAATCGACTCTTGACAGTCTTTACTGAATCATCCCAAAACAGATATGCAGTACTTCAACACAGCCTGGACCATGGATAGGTATCATTCAAAATGTTCCGTGTTTTAGAAGGAGTGGTAGCCACTTGCATCATTCGCTAACGTGGGGTTAACCGGTTAAACCTGGAGTTACCACGGTTACCAGTTCATTTGAATCTGGGTTATCGGTGTAACCGCTTATGTGCAAGTGGCGGTTAGAGTACCTAATAATTCCTTTACGGGAACATCGTGGTCGATATAGTTACCTTAACCTGTAGCCGCCCATACGTCAAACCTTGCCAAGCAAAATGAAATTTTATTTTGTCAACACAAAGTTCAAATTAGAATGGAACAGGAGACCTTTTTATAGGTCTTTGGGCGGCTAGAGGTTAATATGTAAGTACATATATTTTTCTTTATACATTTAGGGTCTGATTCAACTTGACATTAATTCATTAATTCTTTATTATCAGAATACGCTGAACTTTGATGACTTCATTTATTAAATGAGTTTCGATGTTGCACCACTGGCTGAACGGTTATCTAATATTTTCTTGGGAGTATACAATAGGTTATTAACTGTATTTAAAATATAGTACATTACTACAGAGGCTGGGAAGTACGGGGTTGCCGGCCGAATGCATATAGACCTAGTTAGTTAGGATAGTTATGAGGCCGACAACCCCTTTTCATGCCAAGGTATGTATAGTGCTTTTCTTAAACATGCAATGAAATAATAATAAAAATTGATGATGGTGATTGTTTCATGTCCTAATTAATGTGATAGGTTATTCAGTGCGTGGGATTCATAAGGGGAACGAACATTTTATTTTACTTGGGGACTTTGAAAGGGGAACGAAAATTTGATTATTTTTGCGCTACGACGCACGGTTTAGGAGATACAGCCCAAAGAATATAATACTCACTAGGAGAAGAACGATAACTCCATACAAAAAAATGTCCCCTTCAAAAGTTCGTTTATACTACTAGCGCTCGGTAGGATACCATTGTAATTAGAATTGACAACCCGTTTAGCCTAGCGCCCCTAGCGGGTATTGGCAGTAATCCAGTTCAGGAAGCTAATGGTCCTGGGTTCGAATCCCGGAGAGGGAATTTCTTTTTGTATTATTTTATTTTTTGTAGGGGTCAGGTTTTTAAGAGCCCATCAACGTGCACACTAGCGCCACTGCTGAATACATTAAACTAATTTTTATGTTACTGGATTCGTCAACCTACCCGTTCAAAACTAAAGCGGCCGTTTTTGTTTTGAGCTCATAGATTGACGAATCCAGCAACATAAAAACTAGTTTGATGTATTCAAAAGGTACTTAAATACACAATACAGTCAGTAGCGGCCACTTTTTTAAATACCTGTAAAATTTAAATTTAACGTAAATAATCACGAATATTTATTTTAGCAGTGGTGCTAGTGTGCACGTTGTTGGGCTCTTAAATTAGCATATCACAAATAAATAAAGAAATACGTTATAAGATAATGATTTGGTACTATATTTAAAAATTCGTCAAATATAAAAGGTTACAAAAAGTTACGTATTATTAAGATATAAATATTTTCATTCCTATTAGGATTAGTGTATATATGTTAGGAGCAATATATATGAATACATACATTGATATGGCAAATGGTTACAAGTTGTTATTACATCTATCCGGTTATCGGACATTTCTCCTCCACAGCTCCACGCAGCGTTCTTGGTCACCGGAAAACTAGTCTGTATATGCAGCAGACACGTGCCCTTTGAGCTTTTTCCAAGAAATCATATGACGGGCCAGGATTATATTATTATCTCACGCTCAAGCCATGATTCACTTTCTAAAACAAAATAGTCACGTATAATCAAACAATATAATCTAACTTCCTAATTACTAACGTCGCTAATTCCTAAAGCCCCCTCCAGACTATGCGCGTGAATCGCGGGACAAGCCGCGAACGCAAGTGTGGAGTCCAGAATGCAGACCTGCGAAATCGACTCCACACTCGCGTTCGCGGCTTCGCCCGCGATTGACGCGCATAGTCTGGAGGGGGCTTAAGGTCTAAATTTACCAGCTTACTCGTAAACAATGAGAGGTTTTACATCTATGATGAATTTAGATTATAATTTCGGACGCGATATAGCGTCCGCGGGACTTACGGGGATAGTAAGATTAAATTATTATATTTGAATTTGGTAATTAGTACGCTCATTTTTATTTAAAGATTGATATATTTCTTACCTTGAAATTATCGCTGTTTCTGGTTTACTACAACGGTTTCCACACACACATTAGGGCTTTTCATAATCCGGATAAGAATTGTTGATGAAGTCGCCATTGCCGGATACATAATACAGCAAGGAAGGAAGAGCGACAACGGTTTAAATTTAACTAAGTCTGTGCGAAGACGCATTTAGATATGTTGCTCGTACATATGAATAGTTTTTATTTTTAAATTAATCGGTAAATAAATATATTTCAAGTGAATAAATCGTTTTATATGAAATTTTTTATTTTTGGCGTTAAATGACTTAAATGACAGCATTGACATTACAGACTTTTGTCTTGTCTATGTTCTTACCGGCCAGACTCAAATCAAGGCCTATCAAAGAGGCCTATTGACAAAGTTTTTTTTTTAAATTTTATCAAGGAGGGTAGAGGCACGGCTACCCTTCATAGATTTTATGAACATAGACAAAGACAAACTGAAATAGATGATAATTTACATATTTCAAAAAATAAATAATAATTTACATATGACTTTGACTACTTCATAAAATACAAATCAAAATATATTTGATAAAATAATTGGATTTGTTCCTAGAAATCGTATAATAGACAAAGCCAGTTCTAGCAATGTTGCTGTAGTAAAATATTTTTATGGTAATTACTGGCAATACAGCTCTAGAAACGGAGCACACATGTACAATTATGAAGGGTCACGTCATAACAAGGAAGTCAATAGGCCTTGATACAGCCCTATAAAGATTAAAAAAAATCGTACCAGAAACCATAAAACAAATACTGCCTATAGTTTATTTTTAAAGCGGTGCGATAGTGTGTTACCTCTTTAATGGCTGAATGCCACGATTGTGTGTCACAAACAAGGCCTATTGACTTCCTTGGAATGACGTGACCCTTCATAATTGTACATGTGTGCTCCGTTTCTAGAGCTGTATTGCCAGTAATTACCATAAAAATATTTTACTACAGCAACATTGCTAGAACTGGCTTTGTCTATACCAAGGCCTGTTCACTTCCTAAGAAAGTTATGTCCCCAAATAATTGCGCATGTGTGCGCCTTAAGCTTCTATGTGTGCGTTGGCCTCCGGGAAAAAGTTGCGAGTAATAAAAATAAAAACATTTTTCTACAGCAACATTGCTCCCAACTCTGATTTAAATTGTCACGAATTTTATACAATATTAATCATAAAACGGGACTTAAAACGCTTAAAACTTAATTACATGCGATTAAGTTTTATAATGAATATTTGCTTCCAACTGTCTTTATCAATGTTCATAAAATATAAGGAGGGTAGGTACGTCTACCCACCATAATAAAAAATATATTTGTCAATGACTCTGTCCAACTGCTGTGGTTAAAGTTCATAACGAAAATTTTATTTATTAACTCTTTAAATAATACATACAACGTGTACCGCTACGTACCACTTAAGACTGTAAGTCTGTACCTACATGGATTACAGCAATGCACATAGAAAATGTGCTAAATGCGGAGCAACGGCTGTTGAAGCAGCCAGAGTGAAATTTACTACTTTAGTGGGTTCAGAAGGAACCGAGTCATAACGCATCTGGAAAGCGTATTAATTAACCGTGAAGAAATGTATGAATACAAGTTGGAAATCTGTGTAAAATGCCGTGTGTAAAGTGTAGTGTATCTGTGTGTAAAGTGTAATAGGTAGGCATGCCTAACGTTATTTGTATAAAAGGTACTGAAAACTTTGTGAATGCGCTTTATTGTCTATTTTTTTATTAAGTTGCCAGTTGCCAGTTTTCAGTGTATATTTTTATATGTAAAACATATTTTAATAAATAATATATATAATGTTATAAACATAAACATGCCTTTTACTTATTTAAATCAATTGATAATACCACAAACAAGGGGTAATATTTGCATCTTGCATATATTTCGTGATATGAAGATAACAAATATGTTTATCAACAGAATTACTACCTACCAATACCCGCCAGGCTAAACCGGTTGTCAACTTTAGTTCCATTGGTACACAAAGACGGCGCCACTAGTATAAACGTATAAACGGTTGGGGACATTTTTTTGTATGGAGTTACCGTTCTTCTCCTAGTGAGTATTATATTCTTTGGTCTATACGATTTCTAGGAACAAATCCAATTATTTTATCAAATATATTTTGGTTTGTATTTTATGAAGTAGTCAAAGTCATATGTAAATTATTATTTATTTTTTGAAATATGTAAATTATTATCTATACTTGGTCAAGCAGATCTTGTCAGTAGAAAAAGGCGGCAAATTTGAAAATTGTAGGCGCGAAGGGATATCATCTCATAGAAAATTTGAATTTCGCGCCTTTTTCTACTGACAAGATTTGCTTGACCGTCTATATTTCAGTTTGTCTTTGTCTATGTTCATAAAATCTATAAAGGGTAGACGTGCCTCTACCCTCCTTGATAAAATTAAAAAAAAAATCTTTGTCAATAGGCCTCTTTGATAGGCCTTGATTTGAGTCTGGCCGGTAAGAACATAGACAAGACAAAAGTCTGTGATGTCAATGCTGTCATTTAAGTCGTTTAACGCCAAAAATATAAATTTTCATATAAAACAATTTATTCACTTGAAATATATTTATTTACCTATTAATTTAAAAATAAAAACTATTCATATGTACGAGCAACATATCTAAATGCGTCTTCGCACAGACTTAGTTAAATTTAAACCGTTGTCGCTCTTCCTTCCTTGCTGTATTATGTATCCGGTAATGGCGACTTCATCAACAATTCTTATCCGGATTATGAAAAGCCCTAATTTGGGTGTGGAAACCGTTGTAGTACCTAAACCAGAAACAGCGATAATTTCAAGGTAAGAAATATATCAATCTTTAAATAAAAATGAGCGTACTAATTACCAAATTCAAATATAATAATTTAATCTTACTATCCCCGTAAGTCCCGCGGACGCTATATCGCGTCCGAAATTATAATCTAAATTCATCATAGATGTAAAACCTCTCATTGTTTACGAGTAAGCTGGTAAATTTAGACCTTAGGAATTAGCGACGTTAGTAATTAGGAAGTTAGATTATATTGTTTAATTTGTGACTATTTTGTTTTAGAAAGTGAATCATGGCTTGAGCGTGAGATAATAATATAATCCTGGCCCGTCATATGATTTCTTGGAAAAAGCTCAAAGGGCACGGATCTGCTGCATATACAGACTAGTTTTCCGGTGACCAAGAACGCTGCGTGGAGCTGTGGAGCAGAAATGTCCGATAACCGGATAGATGTAATAACAACTTGTAACCATTTGCCATATCAATGTATGTATTCATATGTATTGCTCCTAACCTAACATATATACACTAATCCTAATAGGAATGAAAATATTTATATCTTAATAATACGTCACTTTTTGTAACCTTTTATATTTGACGAATTTTTAAATATAGTACCTAATCATTATCTTATAACGTATTTCTTTATTTATTTGTGATATGCTAATTTAAGAGCCCAACAACGTGCACACTAGCACCACTGCTAAAATAAATAATCGTGATTATTTAAGTTTATATTAAATTTTACAGGTATTTAAAAAAGTGGCCGCTACTGCCTGTATTGTGTATTTAAGTACCTTTTGAATACATCAAACTAGTTTTTATGTTGCTGGATTCGTCAATCTATGAGCTCAAAACAAAAACGGCCGCTTTAGTTTTGAACGGGTAGGTTGACGAATCCAGTAACATAAAAATTAGTTTAATGTATTCAGCAGTGGCGCTAGTGTGCACGTTGATGGGCTCTTAAAAACCTGACCCCAACAAAAAATAAAATAATACAAAAAGAAATTCCCTCTCCGGGATTCGAACCCAGGACCATTAGCTTCCTGAACTGGATTACTGCCAATACCCGCTAGGGGCGCTAGATAGGCGCTAGGCTAAACGGGTTGTCAATTCTAATTACAATGGTATCCTACCGAGCGCTAGTAGTATAAACGAACTTTTGAAGGGGACATTTTTTTTGTATGGAGTTATCGTTCTTCTCCTAGTGAGTATTATATTCTTTGGTCACAAATATCTGTGAAGACCCCTCCAGACTATGCGCGTGAATCGCGGGCGAAGCCGCGAACGCGAGTGTGGAGTCGATTTCGCTGTCTACGAAAATCGACGCCACACTCGCGTTCGCGGCTTCGCGCCGCGATTCGCGCACGAGTGTGGAGGAGGCTTGAAATGAAAATTAAAAAAAATTACTTCCCGACCTAGGCCTTCAATTTTGTATGAAATTCCTTTACAGTGCTCTGGAGTTGGTTGGTTCGCCCTAAACGTGATACTTCGAAACCTGATTTAACACCCGGAGCGACGACATAACATTGCATGTTTGAGAAAAAATATTTAACATCATGCATTAAATAAAGGCACCAGAAGAAGACAAAAGTAGACAGCAGTTATTTTTATCAAAATTTCTATTTACCAATAACTCGTATAAAACTATAAAGAGTAGGTAATTTGATTGTGACGTCACATGCTAGTGTTTCATATAAATTCCATAGTGGCTAAATCGTTTTGACAGTTCAAAAAAAGAAATTGATTTGACTATTTATTTATTGTGAAATAATTGGATACTTTCCTAATATACTTAAAATAAATGATTACACACCGTGCACGAAATAAAGCACCAGATAATTATTAGAAAAACATAGATAGCAGTTATTTTTAAACATAATTTATATTTAATAACTCGGATGGAATTATAAAACCGGGCAAGTGCGAGTCGGACTCGCGCACGAAGGGTTCCGTACCATAAAGCAAAAAAAACGGAAAAAAATGCAAAAAGAAAACGGTCACCCATCCAAGTACTGACCCAAGTACACGCCCGACGTTGCTTAACTTTGGTCAAAAATCACGTTTGCTGTATGGGAGCCCCACTTAAATCTTTATTTTATTCTGTTTTTAGTATTTGTTGTTATAGCGGCAACAGAAATACATCATCTGTGAAAATTTCAACTGTCTAGCTATCACGGTTCGTGAGATACAGCCTGGTGACAGACAGACGGACGGACGGACGGACGGACAGCGAAGTCTTAGTAAAAACGATTAATAATTACTTACACTAACTGGACAGATACATATACAAGGTATAACAAAATTGAGGGATCCGTTTAATGGCTCCTCTACACGATGGGCCAATTGGGCCATCATACTGACCCACTAAGATGGGCCAGCGTTTAGAGAGGGTAGTGGTACTGAATATGCCCTTAAAAGGATCCCCACTATTTGTGTTACATCCGGTACAAGGTACCTTATGGCGGTTGGCGCTTACGCTATTATTAACGCCGCTCCAATATTATTGCGGCCACCATAAGGTACCTTTTGCCGTGGAACGTCACATATCTTTACTATTTCATATCTAATGCATCTCTAATTCATTTCCCTAATCGCGCCGATTCAAACTATTTATGATGTAGGTAGGTTATCATCCCATTTCTCTGTAATTTAGGATGTATTAAAATATAATATCTGGGTGACCAAGCTTTGCTCGGCAAACATATAAAACCGGGCAAGTGCGAGTCGGACTCGCGCACGAAGGGTTCCGTACCATAATGCAAAAAAAAACCAAAAAAAAGCAAAAAGAAAACGGTCACCCATCCAAGTACTGACCCCTCCCGACGTTGCTTAACTTTGGTCAAAAATCACGTTTGTTGTATGGGAGCCCCATTTAAATCTTTATTTTATTCTGTTTTTAGTATTTGTTGTTATAGTGGCATCATCTATCACGGTTCGTGAGATACAGCCTGGTGACAGACGGACGGACGGACGGACGGACGGACGGACGGATGGACAGCGAAGTCTTAGTAATAGGGTCCCGTTTTACCCTTTGGGTACGGAACCCTAAAAAACTACTACATTTTCACCTCATCACCGCGGGGAAAATACCGCAGAACATTACAAATCAAATCTAAATTAATGTCGTTAATTCTACCATTCAAAATGATCCCTTGAAAATGTGTTGTAGAGGCTAGCATGAAGGAAGACATACTTAAAAATTGTACATACTTTAAGTTAAAATTTGCACCAAATTACTTTGCACACTAGAGGTTAAAATGCAAATTCACACAGTGATTTCAAGGAATAACAATGGCTTTCCGAGCTGTTGTAGCGTAAAGGAATATTCACATCAAGAAGGATCAACGAACGAACGAAGTGTCCGATTGGAATCAAGGGTGTGTTTGTTGGGTAGGATTGGAACCTGGAAGGGCGGGCGGAGCCAGTGCTACAGGGTCCAGACGCCTGGTCGAGGAGTGCAGTCGGTGGTGCGCCGGCGCCGGGCACCGCGAAGCGCACCGTGGGCGAGCGGGGCGCGCGGGGAGCTTATTGAGGCCACTATTTAACCGCGCGGCGGCCGCGCAGCGACCTGTTGTGATCCCGTCATGGCGCGCTCCGCCCGTGTCGCTACTCTGGCCGCGTGCCTCTTGTTCGCCTGCGGTGAGTCCTAACCTTTATACCTTTCGCCTCCACACGCCGCCCATCTCGCGACGTCACGGGTACGCGACGTCACACTAATTAATCAGTGCTTGCGTCAGTGTCGCACAAGTGAACAGTGAAATTGACCCCAGCTCGTCGCGAGGTAGGCTGTGTTTCCGCAGAGTTTACGAGCGAATGCAGCCGTGCGTCGCGCGGTTAAAGGACATCAACGCGTCGCGAGCGCTTCAAGGATATTCACACCCGACTCACATCTGCAAGTACCTATCGTGCTAGTCTCGTGTAGGTATGCCGATGCCGGTGTGATTAACCAGTGAACTTAATTACTTAGCAACACTATTAAATGGGCTAATTGGGAAAACGTTCCCTTGTTATGAAATCAAAACATGTAATTAAATGAGCATTCAGTACCTACATTAGATAATCACGATTACTCAGCTGACATCTATGCTGGTAGATATGCAACATCAGTGGACCTTTACAGTTGCATATGAAAGGTCACAAATGAAAGATTTACTTCGGAATGTAGACAGCTAGGCAGTCAAACCAGGGTATTAGTTGGGTAATGTTTAATATTTTGCAATAGTAAGTGTTTGGTAAAACAACTGTTTAGCACCTGGCGCGGCGCGCGCTTGCGCCGCGCCGGACTGCGGGAACTTTCACATTCGTTCCGCGTTGTGTTGCGGCCGCGCGCGCGCCGCTGACGTCACGCGCGCGCCACGCAGCCGCATCGCCGGCCGCCCTCGGGCCCGCACGAGCGGATTACAGCGTGCTTATCTTATTTATCAAATTCCATTGTAAAGCTCCGTCTAGTACTATTGATAGACAGTTAGCTCACCAAAACACAAATAGGTACTTTTCTTCTATCCTAAGTGGGGCCTGATTCAACGGCAGACATTTTGCTTGTAGGTACTTTTTGCAAGGTATAATCTGAATTGAAATGAAAATATGAAACTAAAATTGAGAAACTTAATCCTTAATCCAAGGTATGTAGGTTGTAGGTACATTTTTATTACGTAACTTATTAGAAAATTAAAGTTGATACATATTCATTTATACAGTTATTTATACAGTGTGTCACAAAAATTGACATCATATCTTAGGTCAAAACTATACACTATGTAATCACGTTTGGAATTTCAAATGATCGTTTATTGTTTGCGTAATTATAAACCTGTTATCAACTTTGTGCAAAACAACCTAAAGCTGACTTACTAATTAACCTTGGTATAATGTAACTAAGTACCTACTTAACTAGGTAAGTAGGTAAATGATAACCTAATTAGAAATTAAACTTTGATTAGAAAATTTTACGTGACAACATTGATTGGTTTTCCATTAACAGTACTTTTAAAAATATTGACTACGTTACCATAATGAATAGGTAGGTAACAGTCAGCGTCATATAGTAGGTAGCATCCAAAGTATTCAAATAGTTCGGTACGCCATACAAATTATATGGTGTTCCGAACTATTCTATCTACCTATCTATCTTTCTGGTTTAACCCATTGGTTGACTGGTAGAGAATGCCTTAAGGCATTAAGTCCGCCATTTGTACCTTCATGTATTGTGCAATAAAGATTAAAATAAAAAATAAAGTATTTGAATACTTTGGATGCAATTTACTATATGATGCTGACTGTACCTAGGTAGAAAAAAGAAACTATTGATATCCGGTAACAATAACATCTTGTCTTGTACTACTTTACCCGGCAACTCACATTAAAGGGTCGATGCTACGCGCGTAGTGACGTGCTACGGGCGTAGGCGTTTATGGCTCTACGGCGCATCCGGATGCGATGCGAACATCGCGTGTAAAAGGATAATAAGTACGCATATTGCATCTCGCTCACGCTTATTTTATTGATAGGAACGCGATACATAAGTAGAAGCATCATATCAATCAATAATGAATAAACTGAAAATGTTACTCTTGTGGTATTTCCTGTCCTCAGTCGAAAAACAACATACGGCCTAATTCGAACAATGCTTATAAGATAGCACAGCGATACGATATCGATCTGTCAGTGGCAATTGTGACGTTTTTGGTTGAAGACATACGGCCCAATTCGAAAAATGTTTATAAGAAGTTACAGGAATAAAGATAAAGATTGTTGGTTGAAGATAATGTCACTTTACACTGACAGATAAGTATCGTATCGGTGTGGCATCTTATAAGCATTGTTCGAATCAGGCCGATAGACGACTTAATACATAAGTATACATATATTTATTCAAAAAACGTATTTTGATTCGATAGGTCATTGAACTATATTTGTATAGGGACAATAGGGAGTAGAGACTTTAGTTGTTTCTTGTTGTTGTTGCTGTTGTCTTGTTTATGGTTTATCTTATGGTCCTCTGAGAACCTTTAGATGTGACGTGACCGTATACCATCTTTGACGAGTCTACTTAGTACTAATATTAGGTTCATTATTGTTCGTTCCCGGACACTCCTTAATAATTTCTTATCTTTTGCACCTAACTCCGACTTGTTTGCCGACGAAAGTCATAAACTTTTTAAAGATTTTTTACGTTTTTGCGAATCAAACATGTAATATCTTAGTAGCTTATTAATCGCTTTATTATTACTTAGGTACTTAATTTTACTACTTGATTTTACAGTGCATTGGTGTTATTTGTAATGCTGTAAAATTTGATTTCAATAAATATCAATATCAATATTATTAAATTTAATATAACGTATACTTATCAGCCACTGTACCTAAACAAATAATTTACCTAAATCACAAGTTTAGACCTGAAGACGAAGCAAGCCTACATATTTCTTTAGATAAAATGTCAAGGCACATTAATTGTATGTTCACAACATTTGATTATAATACAGCCAATTACTATACTTCGTCGAATAAATTAAAAGTTACCCTTTGCATTAATCTGCAATTCACTGCAACGATTAATTATCTTAACCGTTACCAACGACCAACTAGTATAATCATAGCTTCCTAGCAATCAGAACACAGCCAGGTTATTTGTGACAGTACGAGGATTTATGTGCTTAGGTTACACAGTATTAGTCATACGTTGTTCTTAGTCATAGTTTTACAAATAATTTTTCAAAAGTTTTATTATGTTTGTTTATTTCTTTCTTTGATTTTATATTGAAGACTGTTTTGATAGTTTTTATGTAGAATACACAACTTTTGTTTTTGTCTTAATACCTAAATAAAATGTAGTTACGTAAAATGGGGTGAGTTGGGTGAAATTTGACTTTCAAACCTCGATAAATTTTTATTTTTAAATGTGAAAACTGTATGTTAGTTTGTATTCTATTTTGGGTAGTTCCATTTCATAACTTTGACGATAAAGAAGAAAACCCACCTCACCCAGTAGTGCCTCGTATTTGGGGTGAGAGGGTTTTTCATACAAAGGTGATTTTGGAAGATTGTTGGATCGATTTTTTTTATTATGCGTATTACTATAGCCCCATTTTAAATTGGAATACATTATTTTTGTAGCAGTAGCCTTAAAATCCCTTCTCACCCCCCACTCAAACCTTCTCTCCCCATTCATAACCCAACTCTCCCCGCGAAACCTACTCACCCCGTTTTACGGTTTGTGTACAGACAGAGATACCACAACACCGTCATACAAATAGAAAGGTACTTAGATACTTGTAGGAGCTGTAGGTATAAGTATTACGGAATGCATAGGTAGAGGGTATTCGAGAAGTGACAAACAAAGGTTGTTGTTTAAACAAAGGATTTTTCTTAAAAAATATTTTCGTTATGTCGCATTCGTTATATGTTTAACTTGATTAGCATCATGTGTTATCTACAATCTCATATTAATTTCTCTATAAATAATACAACTTTCTTTACAACTGCCACTCCCCGCACGCGTTTGAAAGTCAAGTTTCTCGTGAGCACGTGTTTTGACGGACTGTTTAAAAGCTTCCGTCACGTATTCTAATGTGTTTGCGTCATATTCCTGTTATCAGTGAAATGCTCGAGTTTGAAGGGAGAACCTTTAAAAGGAAAGTAGAGAGGCGGCACTAAATATTCATAAGGTCGACTGCGGTATGCTAGCCACGCACCCGGTCGACGTCCGCGCCTGTCGCATAACATAACTGTCTATTTGTACTCGCTTAGTTCTGGAAGGAGCGCTGTCAACACTCGCTACTCAGAACACGTGCGCGCGAGCAGCGGCAGCGAGGCGCGCCGCCCTATCACGAACCGAGACCCGCCATTAAAACATCTATTTAACCGCTAAAGGTCTCATCACGCCTATCAGCTATATTCGAACTTTAAGATACGTCAAATAATAGATATGGAAACGATATAGATTCGATATGTCAGTGTCAAACAAGTGTCAAAAGTGACGTTTTTGTTTGAAGAAACGTCGCTTTTGACACTTGTTTGACACTGACATATCTAATCCATATGTTTTCTAGATCTATTAACTGACGTATCTTAAAGTTCGAATTGGGCCGTATATCTAAAGTGCAGCTCAATCATGGCAGCGATATATGACTTATCAATCTCTATTAACTGACTCTTTGACCTACAACATTATGTTGATGAGGCGTAACTGGAAATATTCCGCTATCATTATTTATAACGCGTTTTAGTTAAATGTCAAACCTTTTTAAGATTACCTACCTATATTCATACATTATTAATTAACATGTTAAGTAATCTGTGTTATGGTCAAATTTCTGAATCTGACGCAACAGTATAGATGTGTTGAATAACAGATCACAGATGACACTTAGCTTTAATTCAAACAAAAGACTGTTAATTAGAAGGTAAATCATAATAATTCATAATCATAAAATCCTTGTTTCAAACTCTACCAACATTGTTCCTTTACATATGTATATGCATATGAATACGAACTAAGTCAAATATGAAGGCTTTTTGCTACACGTATGCAAAAACAAATAGTCTTATTTGCGGTACGCAACAAAAGAAACAACAAACAAAATAAAACAACAAATCAAAGTCAAAGTAACAAACAACAAATTTGGATACTTACACAAAAACTAGTCGTCAAATACTCCCGTAAAACTATATTCGTCCGGTGACAAGCAAAAGTCACTAACTAATACCATTGAAATTATTGGACTATAAACCGTGTTACAAGTGTAATAAAGTGCATTGTTACTTTAATTTTTTGATAGTACTTAGTGACTTTTGCTTGTCACCCGATTGTTATATTGGTTGTAGGGGATTATTTATTGAAAATTTCTACTTGTTGTCTAATTCCTTTTCAAATAGCTTGGATACAGTGACAGCTGTCATCACAACACATATTTTAAGTTTTAAGATTACAAATCGTATGGAGATGACAGCTGTCACCGTACCCAAGCTAAGTAAAAATACTATGAATTTGCAATAATTATCTGAACATGGCAAATCTGAAGCAAGTTGCCTAAATTTATGGATACTACTAAACTGGTGCTATTAAATCAATCATGGCTATTTACATAATTCGCGGCACCTTGCTCGGGCCGGCACCTGCTCATTGGTAAATAAATAACACAGATTTGTTATAAATAAGTGACATTTTAGTTTAATGCCTGGTTTTGAGATTTCTGGTCTATGTATTTATGTAAAATACATATATCTGTCAACTTCTTATTAAGTAACAAAAACACAATTACCTATTGTAATTCTATTGTAAAAAATTAAAAAAAATATTTACTCGCAAATAAATTAATATTTTTATTTAATAACCAATATAAGCTAAACCGTAAATAAATAAATTAAAAACAACTAAAATTAAAATCCTAAGTAAATAAGTACCTACATAAATGTCACCCTGTATACCTACGGAAACAAGAGAAGCGCTACGCGCGTGAGACTGACGGCCCGATTCGAATTTTAAGATACGTCAAATATAAGGTACGTCAAGATACGATATGGATTAGATATGTCAGTGTCAAAAGTTACGTTTTGTTTGAAGAAACGTCACTTACACGTCATATCTAATCCATATCGTATCTTAAAGTTCGAATCGGGCAGTGCGCTCGCGCCGCGCTCGTTCGCTCGCGACCACGAGAAACCTAACCCTCTGTTTTTTTTGCGCTCTACATATTACACATTGCATAACGTAATCAAGCCACTCAATTATACGTACCTACACATAGATTATCTACTTTTTCTACTTCAGCGCTTCGATTCTTGTTAGTGACTTGCGGAATGAATGAAAATACAGTAATTATTGATCGACTGCCTCACGTGTGTTACGTTTTATGCGAACGGACGTAACGGGTGTATCACACAGTTCACACATAATTCGTTTACTATTGTGTTGTTCGCCTTTTTTTAACTCGGGTATAATTAGTTAAATATATTGCCAGTAACTTTATTACTCAAGTGTTTTTTTTCTTGCAAGATGATATTTCACCCAATTAATATTGTTCAAACTTGGTGAACGCATATACAAATAGCAGATTTAATGATGATAAATATAATGACAATAAAAACTTAGAATTTCACTGACACATTTTACTAATGACACAATCACCGTTTCGTTTGCATAACCGTGCATTAAAAATCTTATAGAATAAAAGACTTCAACGCGCGTGCTGTTTCTATGCGGACGCGATGCTATTCTACATTAATTATTTGCTCATTGCTTCTTCATAATTGAGTTTAAAGCGTAAATGAATATCCCATACGATATGATAGGTTGATTTTTTCGTTTAAAATACTATTTTTCATGTATAGTACCTATCCCTTTTTACGAGATTTTGTACTTTTCTGCTCAAGAGCTTTTTTTTCATACGTATATCATAATATGGTATGATATTTTGAAATGTTCAACTAATATCTATAAAACAAAATTTATTATTCAATAGGTACCTAATGTTAAAGGGTGAATGTCAAGAGATCGTAATCAACAAGTCAAAGTTGTTAAGCACGTGGTAGATCCGGGTCAAAGAAAACGAGTTTTTTTTTATCACATTTCGGACGGCAACATGCAGTTTTAACTATGTGTAAGACTATATTATACATATTTATACAATCTGATGGATGATCACTCACACTTACATATAATTATGAAATATTCACAATTAGTGTGTTCATTTGACACGATTACCTGTCGTGTTGCGAATTATAAGACTTCAGATATATAGTTATAGAACGTTTTCTAATTTCTGTTCGAAATTTATTAAAGAAATATGATTGGGACAGCGAATCGCAATATCTAGTTACTATAGCAGGGTATGGGCACAAGAAACATGACTACATGACATATACATATTGCGACATGAAACAGCAATAAATTTAGGAACAAAGAGTTATTAAGCATGCAAGAATAAAGCCTCATGTACTAATCGAGTGAGCAATCGAGCTGTGCTAGGGTCGTGGGGCAAACAACACAACACTGCGCGAGCGCATATGCCTCATGCTACTAATGAAGATGTATCCCGCAATCCGGTGCTCGCGGTACAATACTCGCGGTGAACAATTGTTATACCTACTGTGTTCTGTTCTTTATTTGCTTTCATAAGATACAACTATCATGCAAAATTGTATACAATAAAATAAACTTAGCCTAAATCATGCATAACTATGTTGTTACATCTATCGTTTGAGCTTACTGAAATCATGTAATAGTTATAAACGATATGCCTGAAGACGCAGTAAATAATTCACCTACTTACATGTTTATTTCCTGCGAGAAAATTGTACGCTGGGTTAGTTATGTGATCCTACATTTCATGGTCGGGAATAGTCTATGATAAAGTCAGCAGTCGTAAAATCATAGTAACGGTGGCGTAGGATAGGATACAACTGTAGCGCATTATTATTTTCCATCGTATTTTCACGGACACTTACGAACGTGTCTTGCTATTTTAGTCAGTCTCGGTACAAAAAGTACTGACATTGACTGACCTAGCACGGCAAATACGAACGTTTCCGAGAAAATACGATGGAAAACAATTATGCACTACGTACATCACTTATCATTACGCCGACTATTTTGTAATAAAAGCTACATACTCAAAAAAGTACGAAGCAATGTTGGTTTGGTTAGAGGTGGCAGCTGGGTGTCGCTAGGGCTGGGCTGCAGCGCCCCGGCGCGGCTGCCTCGGCTAGACGCTCTCGCAAGCGAGACAGTTAGATAATATTGCGAGAGCGTAGTTTCCTCGTGTTACGTGCACACACGGCCCGTATCTATTTTCTTATTGCCTGTTAGCAAACGCCTCGGTAAGTTTTAATTGATAAAAACTGCGTCTCTTTGCAGGATAAAATGGAATGTGGGAACAAGGTTTTATCGGTTTTGCATAGTTAAGCATGGAATCACTGCTAATTGTGCTGTTGTGTAAATACCTAGTAATTTGTTTTTGCGGTAAGCAAATATTTGAATCAATTTGATAGACATTAATCGTGCTCCAAGCTACAGACGTTTAATCTTTTCATAAATATATAACTGAAAAGCTCAAGGATATCAACTAATCTATTGATTTTTAAACAGCATTCTAAACATTTCGTCAGTCGAGAAGCGCACAAAGGCACCAAATGTCATACATAATCTTACCATTTGTTATAACGAGAAGAACTAAGAAAGAGTCGTCCTTGTCGCTTGCCCAAGCGCTGACATTTCGATGCCAGTCAAAGGTCACGTACGCTCACTACCTTTGACATTTTACGCTTCCAAGTGACATTTTATTTCTAAAACGAATAAAAACAGTAAATGAAATGTCAATACTCGCTTTGTTCAAGCTGCATTATTCGTGTGTAATAGTAATTTGCAATCGATTGCAACTATGCACCGTAAGTGTGTTAGGAAGGAGGTATTCGGTAATGGTGACCAATGCGCCTAACATGCATGCACGCTACGGTCACGAAATCATCTAAAGCGAAACTGGAACAAATCGTGTTTCGATGTGATTTTAATGTGATTTATTTTGTCGGACAGCGGTTGCCGACGGGCACCGATGGAAGCGGCAGGCAGACGACACAGCCAAGAAAGACGAGAGCCTGGAGCAGGAGCTATGCAAGGACAAGGACGCCGGCGAGTGGTTCCGGCTGGTGGCCGGCGAGGGCGACAACTGTCGCGACGTCATCCAGTGCACCGCCTCGGTGAGTACCTACCTACAACAGTAAAATACTACTTTTACACGCATTCCACTCCCTCACGCACGACGACGACCTTAGACAATTCAATATAATGCATTATTTAAACCAATTATACTTTATAAACGTACTATATTACTATAGTTTATTTTCACTCAAAGTCTTTTTATTAATTTATACTTAGAATTCTCTTGCCCTTGACATGCGTAACATTCTCAGTTACGCATCCGTTCACATTCCGCAAGTGTTTATCGAAACGATCTATACTTATTGAGAATGTTACGCTTCGTGAATCGATCAATCACATTGATAAATAATAACTTGTAATTTTATAGAGCTTTTAATGATAATTATATTTAATCGTAGGGCATTCAAGCTATCCGTTGCCCGGCTGGTCTATTCTTCGATATCGAGAAGCAAACTTGTGACTGGAAGGATGCCGTTAAGAACTGCAAACTGAAGAACAAGGAGCGCAAAGTCAAGCCTTTGTTGTACACAGAGGAGCCTCTCTGCCAGGACGGATTCCTGGCCTGCGGAGATGGCACCTGCATTGAACGCGGTCTGTTCTGCAACGGCGAGAAAGACTGCGCCGATGGATCCGACGAAAACAGTTGTGGTAAGTTTACACACAGTCTCACGGACGCCACTCATATTCAGGATGCAGCCAAGTAGTCATGGCAATGTGAGATCAACATAAGCTACAGGTACGTCCATATATGAATTAGTATAATAACCGTGATGACCTTACGACTCGCATTTCCTGCTGCTGCCGGCTGTTACAACAGCCCGCTGTTATAATTTTAGGTAAGTACCTACTGTAGAAATCAATTATTGTGGATTTCTAAAAACCCAGCTACAAATGCAACTGGTTTTTAAGTCATGGCACAGTTCAGTGTTGTTATGGTTTCATAAAGTCGGGGAAAACCTTTGTTTAGCACCTAATTTATATCACATACCACGTTATCAGTATGACTGCTGTGCAATGCAATATTTAGTGTAGTTCTAGAGTACCTATATATACGTATATTTCAACTACATTTTGCCAAGTTTTGTTATGTACGTGTAAATATCCATAACTAATAGCTGTCTGTACTAAAACAAGCAAATTTTAGAAGTACAACTAAAAGTTGAAGTGTATAAATTGATAATAAGACTAGGTTCGCTCCTAAAAGTGTGAGATTTATTACGGAGATTAAAAACACATTAGTTTTTATTGTACTATGTGTTTTTAACGTAGGTAAGTACATTAATTTAATGCAAACAAATCAAAACATAGAGACTACAAATACATAAAAACTAGACCGTAAGGCGTGACGGCCGACCCGAAATGCCAATCACTTGGCCTAAAAAAACATCTCACTGCCATGTCGTAATATACTTTAAGCAAATGGGGTGTTATTATTCATATTGGATCGAATATGTTAACGGGCGGCGTATTTATTGCCAATGATCAGTACCGTCTTTACCATGGCACACGGGGCCTGTGCCCAGGGCCCCCATCCTCGGGGGGGGGGGGGGCGAAGGACAGACAGTAACAGTATAATTGAATACCCATATCAAATAATCTCATACAAAAATGTTAGTTTAATTAGCTTTCTTTACTTTCCAAAGGGGCCCCAAATTCTTATAAGCCGAAGGGCCCCAGCATAGTTGAAGACGGCCCTGCTTTTGGAATGAGTATCCTTCGCTTCAGCATGACCGCAATACATTTTAATGCAGGCGTTCTGGGAAAAGCAGGTTCTACATAAACAGGCTTACATCACAAAGCGCTGACTGTTGTCGCGCTCCAAGGTTGCTGGAACCAGTCCGCGCGATCTCTTTCTTTTGTATTATAATGAAAGAATTAAAGAAATCACTTGTGTAAAAATTGTTAACTTAATCAATCACGAATTATTGTTCAACTCTGTTTTGCACAAATCACATTATATATAAAAAACTGGTGCCTACGTCAAATCATGGGATTAGTTTGTCAAGCGGACCCCAGGCTCCCATGAGCCGTGGCAAAATGCCGGGATAACGCCAGGAAAAAGAGGAGACATTATATATGTGTATGATTTTTTTGAAATTTAAATATGTAGGTACTCAATTTGCATGAATTGTACTCAAGTACATAAAACATTATTCCGATAGATATTTGGATTTATGAAATATTTGTGATTAGATTCGAAAGTCAGAAGTTATGATTTTTTCCTTATGTCATCATTGTTTTTTATTTAGATTTAATGATCGTTTTATGAAATTACTATTCCTTTCAAAATTAACATTAAATTTAGAAAATACTATAGTGTTTAACTACATGTACTTGTATATAAATAGGTACAGTGATCGTGTTAAACATGGCATAAACACTGTCTTTAAAGATATATATTTTTAGTCTTGGAATTATTCCGTTTATGAAATAGCCCCAATAAACTAAGACACATGTGAAGGTACATATTTACATTTTATAGTAATTAATCAACGAGCATACTCGTATAACCGAATCAAAAAGTGAAATCCAATCGGGTGTCAGCTGTAGCGAGTGATTTGATCAAGCGAAAGTACCCATACTGGTTCCAACTCTCGATCCGATAGGTACTCATACAAGTTTACACTACATACTTAGGTACGGTCTTTAAATGTTACTGTCTGAATTACACAAAACCAACTAAACTCACATTTATATAGGCAAATAAATACTTAATTTACTTACATAGGTATAGGTTTAGGTATAAACACCGTACTGCAAATTCCACTATTAAAAATAACATAATTAACATGACCTGTAATTCTAAATCAATTAAACACTCTAAACCTAAATCTGTAAATTATGATCTTGTTATACTGGTTCAATTAAGATCTGAGTTGCAAATTGACCGTTGCGACTGCGTTGAAATAAAGTTACAAAACAGTGTAGGCCCCTAACAGTAATTTGTTTTGTTGTAGATATCGACAACGATCCGAACAGGGCTCCGCCTTGCGACCCAAGCCAGTGCCAGTTGCCCGACTGTTTCTGCTCGGAGGACGGCACCACAATCCCCGGCGACCTGCCGTCCCGTGATGTCCCCCAGATGATCACGATTACCTTTGATGACGCCATTAACAACAACAACATCGAGCTGTACAAAGAAATTTTCAATGGCAAGCGCAAGAACCCCAACGGTTGCGATATCAAAGCCACGTTCTTCGTTTCCCACAAGTACACCAACTACTCTGCCGTACAGGAGACACACCGCAAGGGACACGAGATTGCCGTGCACTCAATCACGTAAGTTTACCAATCGAACTAAGTTTAATTTCAAAAACTACATTTTCGTCGCTATATTTAATTAATACCATATCTCCATTGATATTTAAATAACTACATTAGATAAGCCGCTATATCATGTTATTTTTTCCTAGGCATAACGATGATGAGCGTTTCTGGAGCAATGCCACGGTCGATGACTGGGGCAAGGAAATGGCTGGCATGAGGGTCATCATTGAGAAGTACGCCAACGTGACAGACAACAGCGTAGTCGGTGTCCGCGCCCCCTACCTCCGCGTCGGCGGCAACAACCAATTTACCATGATGGAAGAACAAGCTTTCTTGTACGACAGTACGATCACTGCGCCACTCTCCAACCCACCTCTATGGCCCTACACCATGTACTTCCGCATGCCTCACCGCTGCCATGGTAACCTGCAGAGCTGCCCTACCAGAAGCCACGCCGTCTGGGAAATGGTGATGAACGAATTGGACCGACGCGAAGACCCGACCAACGACGAGTACCTACCTGGTTGCGCCATGGTAGACTCCTGCTCCAATATTCTAACCGGAGATCAGTTCTACAACTTCCTCAATCACAACTTTGATCGCCATTACGACCAAAACCGTGCTCCTTTAGGTCTTTATTTCCACGCTGCGTGGTTGAAGAATAATCCCGAATTTTTGGAAGCTTTCCTCTACTGGATAGACGAAGTTCTCCAAAGTCATAATGACGTATTCTTCGTGACCATGACTCAAGTGATCCAATGGATCCAGAATCCTAGAACGATCACCGAAGCTAAGAACTTCGAGCCGTGGAGGGAAAAGTGCGCGGTGGAAGGCAACCCCTCGTGCTGGGTGCCACACTCGTGCAAGCTAACGTCGAAGGAGGTACCCGGCGAGACCATCAACCTGCAGACGTGCGTGAGGTGCCCCGTCAACTACCCCTGGCTCAATGACCCCACGGGAGACGGCCATTACTAGAGTTGAGACGATCTCGAGCCCACGCGCTCTAAATTAGTTCATATTCAATTGAGAGTGGAAATTGCATGGATAACATATTCTAAGTCAGAGCCAAAATGACAATATTATTTTCACGGAATGGTACTCCAATATGTTTAAGCTTTGAGTATGTTTTCATGTAAAGTCGAAGTGTACCGGGTCATAATCCCGTTCGTAGTGTAAGTGTACCTACTACCTAACTATATGTAATATAGCTCACATGAATATTTAATAGGACCGTTTAATACTTATGTGATTTTTCTTATGTAAGTCTGTTTGATAAAAAATTAAAATATAAAATACAAAATAAAACTCTATTTCATTTTCCATTTCGATTATACCTATCCAAAATGTATATCGTGCATTACTATACCGCACATAATTTAATTTATGAGTATGACTAGGAAGCTACTCACAAAATAAAAACAAAACACGAGCTTTTGCTATTAATGCTATTATTGATACCCGAGCTTACTAAAGACTCCAAAATTTGAAAAAGTGGAATGTCGAGTGTTACGAGGGTTTCAGCAAACATTACTTCCGGGTGAAACAAAAAAAATACCGTAAAAGAATAAAACTTTGCCCATGGCGTGATGACGCCCATAAAACATAAAAAATACACCTGCTTAAATGGCCTCATCATCATTAATTTAAAAATACTTAGATCAAACACCATAGAGTATGTGTAAAGTTGTACGCAACCTTGACATTCCCATTTGTAAAATTGTATTAGTAAGCGAGTCATTAAGTTAAACTAGTTCTCGGCAAACATTAGCAAAGCAACAACCTATTTCTAAAATGGTCCGCATTTTTTAAAATTACATTTCCAAAACCAAATTTTATATTAAAGGAATAAATTGAAAAATTACGCTTCCGGCAGAGCAATTGGCAGAGTTAACGCACGGATTGCGAAGGTTGCGGGTTCAAGTCCTGCCGGAAGCGTAATTTTTCAATTTTTTCCTTTCATATAATTTTTGGAATATCGCTGGGAGACGTATCTGCATATTTAAATTAAATTAAAAAAAAATGATTTCCAAAACCGCCCGACCAGACTATATTTATTATTAAGCTTAGAATAAATTTTTTAAGTGGAAAAATTAGGTACTGTTACTGTTATTTATTATTATCGTCACAGTGCCCAAATCAGCGATAGCGATAGTAACATAGCTGAACTTTAATATTAGTCCCCAGTCCCCAGCGCAACTTGATCAAGATGTACGTGACCGGCATGACTTGGTCAACAGTAACTATACAAACCGAATAAGTACCGTTCAACTCAAACAGTGTATTTTTATGTTTCGACTTATCACTATCTTAATCTTAAAATAACAACTAGACATGTTAGTATAAATATATCTAGATAATTCTTTAACACTGTTAAATTTACTAAGCAACATGGCTTTTCACTTAAAACACGAATCTAAAACAGCATTCCTTCTTTAAATGTAGGTATACGTGGAGTAGGTATACCAGCACGGATATAAATAAGTAAGTATTAAAAGACTTCGTAAGTATTCACAGCACATATTTAACATATTGAGGTAGTAGTATAACATAGGTATAATACAACCTTCCAGCTACCTACGTAGGTAGTATGGCAGTGTTTGTGAAGAAGGAAAACAAATTTATCTTTGAAAGGGTAATGACCATAAAACTTACTCGTGTCGTGTGGTTTGGGACATTGACTATACTTAAGAGCAATGAAAACCTGTTCGCTTGTGTGGTAATTTCCATAAACAGTAACCCATTTCATTGCTCTGAAGTATATTTCCAGGTAAAAAAACCGGTATAACAAATTATATTTATACTGTTGCAACAGGTATTATGTTTTGTCACGTGACCACATTTTTTCGAAGGATATACCAGTTGACTGTCTGGTTATTTCGAGTCTTTCATTATAGCTTTTAATGTAATATTCCCGCGGTATAATAAGTTTATGGTAAATTGTATGTCCCTCTGACGCATTGCAATGACACGCATGACAAGCCAAGCGGCAGACGCAGACAATAGTCGCGGGCGCCACCAACACGCCATTATGCACGACACTTTAGTGGGCGTCAGTTGCACATCATCACATTACAGCCATCTGCATACCTAGCACCAGCCCTGGCTAACTTTCCATCTGTTTTGCAACCCCGCGATGTAAATCTCGGCGAATAAGGACAAGTCGCGATATTAGAATGTTTAGCATCATCTAAACAAATAGAGAGTTGCAATCATTTAGTGCAATGACGCTGTATTTAGTGGGTAGTGCGATGCAGGCTGCGTCTCCGAGAGTGAAAGCAGTGAAAGTCATCTGAAGGCGTAGTGCGTCTTCGCGGTGGCAGCCATTCGGCTTTCTTTATTACCCTGATCTCTGAACAATTGACAACTTTACGTTGGACTCGATCAAACTCATAAGCAACGAAAGTTATACATAGTCTCTACACAATATTTGTCAATGGTTGTCGTTCATAGAACTCAATTCGGCATGATTATTTATAATCTCACTCAAGAAATGCAACTAATTTTTAATCTACCTACCTGAATGTCCTGAAAAGTCTGGGATATATTTGCAGTTTGTGAACCAGTTGAGTGAACGGGGAAGGTTCTATCAGCATTTTCCAAACTATGGGTCGCGACTGGTCGCGACCCAGGCAGATATTTTGCTTGCGACCTTTGGGACAGAGTAAAATAAATAACTTGAGGGCATTACCGTTATTTTCTCATTAAATACTTATACAGGAAGTGTACATAGTGCCATATGCGATATTGCAACTAAAATTTGAATATTAGAGGAATTCATATAAGTGACGCTAAATAACTTTTTGTGAAGTTTGTATTAAGGCGCGGTGTGTAGTAAAATGCGCTTTTTTGTAACCATATTTACAGACTTTTACAAGGATTTTAAGCATGATTTTCTAGTATGTATAACTTTAGTCCTTGAACTACGTTATTGCTTGTCAGGAACACAACGGCTCATTATTTTCTCGATAGAATCTTCAGTTGAAAACATGCTTAAAGCTGTCTTTTGATCCATATTTTAGAAGTACTACGACGAAAATGGATATGAAACTTACCTCATTCGATAGCTTTTAAGTAAATCTTCGTTATTACTGGTCCTTTTATCGATAAGTTAATCTTTTCATTCATAATTTTATGAATTCAACTTTTGCCTACTAAATTACACCCTACGCGGCAATACCTTGCGCCCATTCCCCGCGCCAGTACGCCCGTGGCCACTGCCAGCGTCGGACCTATGCTAGTTTACTGGACGTTTCATAAAATGGGTAACCACTGTATAAATATGCAAATATGTTATACACACAATGTTTTTCAACATACTTACGAAGAAAAGCAAAATAATTCTTAATTATTGTGACATTTCAGACATTCGCCCGTCATATTGTCAATTTATAACAAGTTGGGAAGCAAAGGCATACACCCATCTAACCAATCCGGAATTCAGTCACGATTGATAAATTGTGTAAACATATTTTATTAAAGGCTATTAAATTAATAAAAGTGAATCATTTTTAAACATATGTGTACGGGATTCAAATACCTATGTGGAGTGTTTAGTGTATGGTGGTAACCATTTCACCGCTTTTAGTTTCCGAGTTACCTACATGCGTTTTAAGGGAAGTGGTCGAAAAATGCCTAAAACGGTTTCGTGTTTAATATTAGGTAAGGTAGAAGTACTAGTGCTCGACGCTGCACTAGTTTTTGACAAGGTATAGTGTGTAGCTTTCAAATAGAGCTCGATGGCTAATCCTATTGTCTATTGTTAAGTAAAACCGCTCGTGCCACGTGCCACAACCACCTGCATAAAAAATACGTACTTCGGTTACTGAGTGCCGGCGAGTCGAACGCTACAGAACCAGTTTAAAATGTGTCATCGAGATGCGTAACAAAGGCGCGTTATCGGAGAACGCACCTACACTGGTTTTTTGAGCGTTGGCCTAGCCCGCGCTCAGGTGCCAAATAAAATAATTAAGACCCTTTTTTGCAGGTAAGTAGCACGTGCGGTTTTACTTAGGGGCTATTCATAAATTACGTCATTTCAAATTGGGAGGGGGGGGGGGTCTGGACATCGGATGACGGTAGCATGAAGTAGGAGGAAATGGGGTCATTTGGAGCATGATTTTTGGATGATTATAAGGGGGGGGGGGGGTCTAAAATCGTCAAAAATCGATGACGTAATTTATGGACAGCCCCTTAACAATAGACAATAGGATTAGCCGTTGAGCTCTATTTGAAAGCTACACACTATAATTTATGTCAAAGTAATATAGGTTAAATTTGAACGGCGACGATCTTTCTGTAGTCAAATTTAGTTCTTGTCACTTTGACATAAAGTGCCCGTGTCGAATACTAGTGCAGCGTTGAGCACTAGTACTTCTACCTTATTTCCGCCAAGTCCGTACCGTGCGATATGGGAAATTTATTCCAAAAAATACTGTTTTTATATACCACACTGGTGGCAAGCAAGCATACGACCCACATTCACCATAGGCTATGGACGCCTGCAGCTACGGGGATGTGACACATCATGCCAAATGTGGATTGATTCTATATAAAATAAAAGTCCTAATATATAAAATAAGCTTTCATATGTAATAGTTACTGATTTTTAAAAAGCGCTTTTCAATTAAAAGACATGTCAAGATCGGTTACCTTCTTTCAAGTACTTTCTAATGCTAAAATAAACGAACTACAGTATTCTTCCTTATTTTCAAACCTACTTGCCCGAAATTGACTTCTAGAATTAGACCAAGTCTGCGACGATTTTGATTGCACACGCAGTGCAAGTGTTAATCATAATTTCATAAAGGTTTGTCGTTCAAAATAACACTTGCACTGCGTGTGCAATCAAAATCCTTGCAGAATTTTCTTGGTCTAACTCTATTATATTTTTAAGGTAAGTAAGTACCAATTTCTGTCTCATAATAATTGGGTATAATTTAATTAGGTTCTTAGTTTGTCGGGGTATACTCTCATATTGTATATAATTTTATTAAATACTCATTAAAATACGAATTTGTTAATAAACCTTATTCGATATTAATTGCCGGAAAAAATCCCGGAACTGACAAATCAGAATATTCAGAATACCGATGGCGCCAGAATAAGGATGTAGACGTGCTGCGCGGGAATGGTGCGGCGGGGCGCGCGGGGCGCCCGCCCGCCTGTTCTACCACTCGTCTGCTTCACCCCCTCGGAAACGTAAAACTCAACTATAAGAGCGCCTTAAGTACCTTTTTAAAGATCTATTCCGAAATGTTACTAAAAGGCAACGGCAATGTAAATACCTAGTTATTTAACCGTTGTTATCGGTGGCAATAATTTAAATTATGTGTAAACTAATGTTTTTTTTTCTATCAAAGCGTTGTTGCTTCATTATACCTAAAGATATCAAAGTATTTATAGGTATACATTGTCGACGCCAGTGAAAGGAAATATTGTGAAGGATCTGTGTTGCGCGCGCCTGCGCTGTACGTGCTTCCCACTGCGCTTCAGAAAGTTCGTATCGTGGGTCTTTGAGGGACTATTCAATTGTATTCGTCGTATGATGTGAATAAATTATACTTATTGCTGGCACCGTTTAAGAGCTTATTAAACACCGAATAGTGTTAACATCGTGAACAAATACCAATTTAATTCAGCAGATAATGCTGCCAGCTGCCGTTATGGGCATCCGGGTACAAGTTCATTTGATTTTCAATTACTTATGTATTTATGCAAAGAAGCAAAAACCTCGATATGTTTACAGTATGAGAAACGGCAATTCATCTCTCTCTCACCTAGTCAGTGTCAATCATAACAGCGTTGCATAGTAAAGGAAGTTGATTCAAGACAGAATAGAAAGAGCTCCTACGTAATTCAAGGGCACTTTACACTTACCAATGCTTAAATGGTGTTTATAATTACCTGACGGGTGATAGCCTCGAGACAACTGCTAAGTTTTGTTTTCCACGCCTGTTTTGGTCAGGCAGGGCACACCTGCTACAAAGATGTAGGTATACTAGATATATACTCGTACGTAGGTACCTACGTAAATATCATATATCATAGTGAATACTAAGGTCAGTACCAATTTAAATAAAGAGAGGGACATAACCTTCCAATCCAGAGGGTAAACTAGGCCTTATGGGAGTGTCCGGTTTCCGCCGATGTTTTCCTACGCCGAAAAGCGAATGGTAAATCTTAACATAGTTAAAATCATTAGAAAAAATGATAAGTAGGTAGCTTAATTATCATACTATCAGGATAGATACCTATTTAAAAACTTGTTTGTGTTTCACAAGCAAAGATTGCTTTAATCTTACTCAATGCTTACAATATACCTATGTAGTAGGAGATACGTTATATTATAAGTATAAGAAATATATACCCTAAATTCCTTTATTTCTCAACCTTGAAGCCTATTAGGAACTACATGGATTAGATGTCAAACTGTGGTCTAATAATTATGTATCCGATAGTTTTAGAGATATTGGTCTAATATGAACAGCTAATTTGGTAGACAAACGATGTGAAGTAACAGAACAGCAGAAAGAACTCAATAAACTAGTATGAAACTGTAATAATTACAATTTGGTATTTACGATAAGTATGTATGCTCTAAGGCCTAGTTGCATCAACCACATTTAACAGACTGATTAACGTAATACAGCAGGGAAGTATGAAATTTCCCATACAAATAAATTTAGCGAACGCTTTAATTTAAACGGTGACAGACGGTTAGGCGCAAACGACCCTAATTGCTCTTATTAACATTAAACAATAGGTAACTAATTCCAAACAGGAACATAAATAAATAAATATATACCTACATACAAACATGAACGCTGAAAACAATTATATACACTCTTTTTATGGGCAGTCGTGTAAAAACAAGAGGCAATCGGAATCATTCGGCAGATAGCTACACAGTAAGCGTAAACAATATAAGTAGGACAAATACGTCACAATTTGCATGAGGACCTTTGGGGTGTTATGCTATTAATCTCGATTTATGTTTTTCGGCATTTCATATAAGATGAAGAGCGAGAGGTCACGCAGTAGCGGTCGGTAGGTCGGCCGGTGCCTCAGGCCACGAGTCGCGACCCCGGCGGCGCCGCGGCGGCGCGGGCGCTCCGTCTCCGCGTCGCTCTCGCCCCGTCGCCCGCGCCGCCCCAGCCGCGAGCTCAGAGCCTCATTCTTGGAACACGGTTACATAACCAAATACACCCGGATATGCCGCAAGGCCACCCATCTTCTGAGTAGCATTCGTAGACATGTCATACAATTAAAACACTAACTACATATGTACACCTAACAATAAGATAATATAAATAGTAATATGTAATTCTATTTATTTTTCGATTTCCTGCGTACCGTTATGATATGACGTTTCCGTTGTAATTGCGATATCGATTTATATGTATATTCTTATTTATTTATAAGATAGAGCAAGATAAACCTACATTTATGCAGGACCGAAAACTGAAGTGGTTCTGAAACTTCAGAAAAATACCTACTTAGACAAATGACTACACATGCTACTATTTAAAATATTTTTGATATAAGTACATAAATTAGAATACTAAATAAAATATACCCATATAAGTATGTAGTAGCAGCAGAGCGGGGTTCGCTAGGATTTCTGCGTCAGAGCTTCCTGTACCTACTCAACATTAAAATTATTGCAAAACCCTTTCCCGATGCTAATATAATTGAACAGTAACATAATAATATAATTAAATTGGTACCTACATAATACCTAATAATTAAAAAAGGCGAATAATTATTATTCGCCGGTTTTTTAATAATAGATACTACAAAACATCAAAAACTATTTTTCGGTAGGTAACCGATTCCTTTCCTTAAAAAAAACTTAGAAAATGTGACTGCAATAATTATTCCTACTACTTAACCCGGTTGCTGCGGGCAAATGTTAGTGTGAAATAGATGTCGACCTCGTGATATTACGAATATATTAACATTTTGTTCTAGAACTGGAAATAGCCCCGTCAATAAAATTATGTTAATGTTATTAAATGAAAATGCAATTCCTTACTTCTTGTAAATAATATACAGGAATGTAAAATTATATTAAAATAGGTCACGGGGTCGTCCTTTTGCTTTATAAAATGCGAAACGATATTATTTTTGGTAATGCAGGCAGGTACTGAAGTTTTATTTTTAACAAACGATGAATATTATTTAAATATTAATTATCATTGTAAAAAACACTTCACTAATTTAAGCACGTCATCACCACATTATATTTATCTATCAATGTATCGTAATAGACTAAATAGACGCAAATAACAATGAAAGTGGTGCTTCAATACTTTGCCAGTCTAAAATATTGCATTATAGTAGGTATGCAAAGAAAATTCAGAGATTTTGATAGGCTAGGTACACAGTGCTAGTGTTATTTTAAACGTCAAAGGTTCTAGCAGACTAAGCGAACAAGAAGTGCCCCCAACGACGGATTTGGTCATTCTTTCAGGTGGTGTACTGGCAGGTCCTAAGAACACTGCATGGGCTATCAAAATCGCTCCAGACTTTTCTGGGTGTACCTAACCTAACTCTAACAAGCGTAAGGCCCGCCCGATGGTTAGTACATATTTAGAATGATGGGGTGTGTCACGTGCACTGCATGTCAATCGTATCAAAAGCAGATTTTTTTATTTTAATTCCGAAATATATGGTTCGATATTTATATCGAACAATATTTTTTAAAATCTGGTTTTGATACGATTGACATGCAGTGCATAAATTTTACTGATTTCATATTCGAAGGGTTGATAGGAATCTATATTATATAAGTACCTAAATACAATTGATTTCCACAATTCCACTGCAGCTCAGCAGAAGACAGTAGTCAAGCGTCATGAATCTCGTAGTATAAGGTTTTGGAGTAGGTATATATATTACCTATTAACCCAATGCCGATTTGACCTCTGTACCCCTGGTAAATATCAAATGACATTTCGTACGTAAGTTCTGAGAAACTCAACCGAAAGGGCCATGGTCCTTAGTCATACTTCCTCAAGTTTGAAAGTCTCATGCTACACCACTCGGCTCTATCATATCACGCTCTTAATGAGTAGATACATCAAATTCCTAATTAGCATTTACAAATAAAACACCTAATGCTGCAAATTGATTTTCGTACCTACAGTTAGAGAGTGTATCGAAAGCAATCATTGTGAAATCGTATGAATCATTTTTGCTACCTACTTATAAAATCAATACTTTTAGACTAATTAGGTAACAATATAGGAACATTATAGTATATTTGAAAGCCATTATTGTCTCTAATAAGTTAAAAAAAATGTTAAATAAAAATAATAATCAATAATCATTAGAGTTTGGGTGTTTAGTTCACGACAGCGTCACCGAGTGCTTATTAAAGCTTGCATGTGATGCAGGGGCGTATATCACCGGGAGTAGCAGTGCGTCTAGGACGGGCCTGCGCCTACGAGCCTGTAGTATAGAGACTCATGCCTAAGGTTATATAAATAGGTGAAGAGGGGCAGCGGAGAGCTCTTGCACTTTCCTGAGCGAACAGCGCGACTCGGCCGCCAGTCCTCGGCGAGCGTCATGGCTCGACACGCGTACTTGTGCCTCGGGCTTTTGTTGCTTGCTTGCTTCGGTGAGTACCTACCTACCTTACATATTCATGCAAAAAAATTCGCACAATTTATGATTGATTAGTGATTACACAATTTATATACCTTTTGTCATAATTATTATTGTAGGTATCAGATTTTTTTAATTGAATATTACATATCTTTATAGAGATTAAATAATTTCATTCCCGGGTATAGGTATTGTTCCTGTTTAGTTAACTGACATACTTACTTATATAATTATTTCTAACTGGATCTATTATAAAAAAAAAATTAGCTTCAACTTAACTTAAATTAGTTTAATATTTAACTATTAACTCAGTGACCAAATTTATAGATATTGTATAGTAGTTGTTGCATTGTAAAAGTTTATAATAGAGTTAAAGTTCGTCAATATTCAATACTTCACCCGCTACGTGGCCGGGTACTGGCGCTGACCTCGATTTCTTTTCGATTCAACTTTCAACAACCACATCAACTTATTTATGGAATGGAATTGCAATTCTTGGACTTACTTAAATATTTCACGGTTGTTAACAAATAGCTCGTGAAGTACCGAGTTTCCTTCAGCGTCGGATACAGAACCACTTTCATTATCATGCTTACGTTTCACATCGCTGGCTGCATTACCAAAGGAACAGTACCTTCAGAACAAGTTTAAATTTAACTAGTCGTAACGACAACATAACGCTGCAGTGAAACGGTACCTACATTCCTTAACTCGCGGTGTTGTAATCGCGCGCTGAGCTGCGTTACCTAATAGGCGTTAAAGACCCAACAGCCTTAACTTACGATATTTTAGTAGCCAATAAAGAATTAATTACTTTTTTTACCATCGTACGTTAGCGATCACTTATATGTGTATCAAAAAATAAATCACAGCAAATCTAAACTTTCTTAAAGAACCAGGAAAACTATATAACATCACATCAACACATAAGATTAGCAGCTAAAATTATAAGTAGTGAAACTGCATAATTTTTAGAGAGATGTTAGTCGTGAATATAAAGTTTTTCTCATATGTTGTGTGTTGACGACCGGTCTGGCCTAGTGGGTAGTGACCCTGCCTGCGAAGCCGATGGTCCTGGGTTCGAATCCCAGTAAGGGCATATATTTGTGTGATGAACACTAATATTTGTTCCTGAGTCATGGGTAGTTTTCTATGTATATAAGTATGTATTTATCTATATAAGTATATATATATATATCTTCGCCTAGCACCCATAGTACAAGCTTTGCTTTGTTTGGGGCTAGGTTGATCTGTGTAAGATGTCCCCAATATTTATTATTATTTATTTATTTATGTGTGTTGGTTGCAGTTAGCGGCGAGCGTGTGAAGCGACAGGACGAAGACAACCCCTCCGACGATGTGAACGCCGAACAACTGTGCGAGGGCCGCCCCGCCGACGAATACTTCCGACTCACCGTCGAGGGCGACTGCCGTGACGTCGTCAGGTGAGGCCGACACCATATATCACCGTGTATCCACAGGTCAAACGACGTGGCGGTCAACTTTAATAATAACATTTCAGTAAAGCTGTTCAACAAAGAAGCACACTGTGGCCAAACTTACTACATATTTTATTAATTAGGTTCTGTCATAAATCTTAAAAGCTAATTAATTATTTGCACAGATACTTGTTTTTCAACTCTAAACATAGAAGAGAAAACAAGTATGTAACCAAACGAGTTTCTATGACCGGTATCTAAGCAAACCGGCGTTTAATCATCAGTGGATAGGTATTAACTACGGCTATTAAGCCCTACTTGCCTCATTAATTAAATTGCAAGTATTTATTACGAAATTATGGAAGAAACACCCACGCACAAATTTTAAGTCAAAAGTTAGAATTCCTGTTAGAATTTTTATTGCCGCTTGTAGACTTGTATTGATTTATTTATGTGCACTTTTTAGTATGCAAGACCTTGATATAGCAGGCTTGTGAACGGAACGCTCACCATCGTGTCATGAATATAATTGGTTCGTGTATCTGACTCACACAAATAAGTGACTAAAAGTAACTCATTCCATCGTACCTAAATATATAAAAAACGTTTCTTGTGAGAAAGACCTTTAAATATATATATACATATACTTAGGTATTAGGTATATTATATACTTAGGTAGTATTTTTATGTAATAGGAAGTTTTATAAGTGTTTTGTAACTAACAATCTATGGATATATACTTATGAAGAATCTGAAAATATGTAAACATTTTTTATTTATTTATATATAAGTATAGGGTAGCGATATATATAAGAAGTGTATAAGAATATTCTTATTTTATTAAATTTTTTAGGTACCTTCAATATTAATACCTACATGTAATAATTTAATTATTTTAATGACTGCTATTTGGGGTCACTCAATAGTTTCAACTCTAGTGTTTCGATTTTGATTATATTTACCTTAAGCTCGGGTGTGTCCGCCGAAACCGGTGCGCTAGAGTTGATATGTTGGGGGTGCCACCACAAGGTGCCAGGACTGAGAGCCTCGCTGTGTACAGGTGCGACCAGGGCGGCGAGAACGGCGTCACCAGGCTCGCCTCAGTGCGCTGCCCCGGGGGACTCGCCTTCGATATCGACCGCCAAACCTGTGATTGGAAAACACATGTTAAGAATTGTGACAAATTAGAAAGTAAGTTCTGACGAATGAAGGAAGTGGTCTTGCGGAGGGCTAAAAGGCTTCCGTCCCGTTGATTGAATTCCGGATTATACGCATCGTAACCGGACATGGTAGCCTTCCGCATTTCCACTTCCTAGCTATTTTTGTTGAATTTAATCGCGAATTTCTTGTCAACGCAGGTGCACTAGGTCAGGTCTTAAACAGATCACTTGCCCATCCGGACTGGCTTTTGATCTCGATAAACAAACCTGCGACTGGAAGGGTAAAGTGACCAACTGTGACAAACTCGAGAGTAAGTGCAGAAACAGATGCTATTCGCGCATAGCGAGCAATCGGGCTTGGGTAGAGGACCGCGCTGCACAGTAGATTAGGTGTTCTGCATGAGGCCCCGGATGGAGGGCCGGCCCGGACGGACCGACCCGCTATGGACGTGTCAACATTTCTCATAATGTTCTTAACTGTTATAAACCGTGATGATTCAAGAAAAGTCCCACTTAATCAAATTGTCTACGTCAGTTTCATACTTATGAGATAATGTTGATGCATAAACTTGTAATTATAAAAATAATAATAAAAAAATTACACTATCGAAGAGATTAGTAACGAATAAATAAGTAAAAACTAACTTGAAACACTTTGCCAGTAGATTTCACAACAGTCCCCCGCACACGACAGGCGTGTGCCTCCTTACCACAGCAACACAACTCTCCCACACCTCGCCCACGAGAATTTCTCTGACACTAACCCCACGCTTTAAGCTTCATTACTCTTCCTAGATTCACCAAACCAAACTACCAACCTAATTCCACTTTTTCTAGTTTTCGCATTGAACTTTTTAATACCAATGGATGGGATACACTAAACTTAATTTAAGCTTATTGGCACTGATATGTATTATACACGCTTGAAGTATTAATAGATACTAGCTTCGTTGTACATAACAATCACTTTATCCGAGTCCCTTTATGAATAAAACATAATATCCATTTTATTAAACAATAGACTGACCTAGAAAACAATCTTAAGAAATATACAATCTTTATTACTTATGGTATTGTGGTTACTTCAAAATGGATAATTATTCGATACGTATTTTCGATTCATGTTTGACAACTTTATTCATAAACGGACAACTTAATTACCATGTATTTTTTAAATTAAATATTCGAAAGCACTCGTAGTATAAATATGTATACCTAAAGCTCTACCACCTACTAGGAGGTTCTTTCAACATCCTTCTTTCTTACAAGTTTATCTTACCATTGTTACCATTATCATCTTATACAACTTTTCCCTCTTAATAAAATTCCTCGTGACTTAAATACTTAAGCATTAAAATGTCTCACCCACTTATTCTTTTCTTGTTCACAATGAACCTGTACGTCCCACCTTTAAACAATAGTCACTTTCATGCTTTGCCAAGTTTCTACCCCTTTCTTACTTTATCCCACGTTATCCTTAAAACACATTAGCGACAATTTTATGAGCACCACAGAAGATACAATTTATCATGAATAATTTTACACTTGCACAATATACGTACGTACCTACTACCGCTACTACGTACCTCACGTGAAAAGATCACATGAAAAGATCCTTACACGCCGTCCAGATTTACCTGACTCAAATTTAAGTTTTGATTTATGATTTTCAGAACCGAGGAAAATTCTACCAATCTTAAAAACCGATGAGCCTATTTGCCCAGAAGGAAAATTGGCGTGTGGAAGTGGAGACTGTATAGAAAAGGAATTGTTCTGCAATGGGAAACCCGACTGCAAAGACGAATCTGACGAAAACGCCTGCAGTAAGTTTCTAGTTTACTAGTCAATTATAGGATTGCATCAAGTTTTTAGCAAGAGTTTAACAAGCATTACCTACAGTTAATTGACTAAACTTAATTTTCAAATATGGTTGACGTCAAACAATTACTCGTAGGTATATACAGGGTGATTCATGAGACGTGAGCAGGACTAATCCTGCACACTCAGTAACTGATAATTGATAGATCACCGTTGTATTTAGGCAAAACAACCACACTTTTTCCTATTTTTTAACTTTTTGGTCAGGGCAAATTTAATTCTCTACTATCATGGTCACCCTACAAGACATAATTAATAAACATAAAACCTCTTTAACCGTAATGACAGCATATTGATTACGAAGAAAATGAACTGTCAACTGACCGTGATGACAGGGATTTCATTCAATTTGACACAGAATATCGGTACCTAGTTGTATTCTAATTTTAGGGTGACCATGCATGTCGTAAATAAATTAATATCTTTTTTTTTTCAACACGACTAGAAAATTAACGTTAACCTCACTAATACTCATACGAAGCAGTTGCTTATAATTTACGAAATGCGCAGTGTTAGTCCTGCTCACGTCTCCTGAATCATCCTGTATATCAGTAATTCGAAACGATAAAATGAATAATTATGTTTATAGATATAGGTAGGTATATATGAAAATAAGTAACATATACCATCATTTAGGTACACGGTGTTATAACTACCATATGAATAGGTACCTTAGCCTTATGGCAACGACGTGATAAGCTCTGTTAAATGGTCAGTTTTATGTATTGATGTTAGTACAGCAAATAACATTATTGTCCGTTTGTATTACAGCTGTCGACGTAGATCCCAACAGAGCTCCCGACTGTGACCCGAATCAATGTACACTGCCTGATTGTTTCTGCTCAGCTGATGGAACGCGTATTCCTGGCGGAATCGAGCCCAATCAAGTTCCTCAGATGATTACCATTACCTTCAACGGAGCCGTGAATGTTGATAACATTGACTTGTACGAACAAATATTCAACGGGAACCGCCACAACCCCAATGGCTGCCAAATACGCGGTACTTTCTTCGTCTCACATAAGTACACGAACTACGCCGCCGTTCAAGAGTTGCATCGTAAGGGACACGAAATCTCCGTTTTCTCGATTACACACAAAGATGACCCGCAATACTGGACAAGCGGTAGTTACGACGATTGGCTCGCTGAAATGGCTGGCGCACGTCTTATTGTGGAGCGCTTCGCTAACATCACTGATGCTTCCATTATCGGGGTTCGTGCTCCTTACCTCCGCGTCGGTGGCAACAAGCAATTCGAAATGATGGCTGACCAATACTTCGTTTATGACGCTTCTATCACTGCCCCTCTTGGTCGTGTTCCAATCTGGCCCTACACACTGTATTTCCGCATGCCACACAAGTGCAACGGCAACGCACATAACTGCCCATCTAGGAGTCACCCCGTTTGGGAAATGGTTATGAACGAGTTGGACCGCAGAGACGACCCCACCTTTGACGAATCTCTTCCCGGTTGTCACGTAGTCGATTCTTGCTCTAACATACAGACCGGTGACCAATTCGCCCGTCTTCTGCGACACAATTTCAACCGTCACTACAGTACCAACCGTGCCCCGCTAGGTCTGCATTTCCACGCCTCATGGCTTAAATCTAAAAAGGAATTCAGAGACGAATTGATCAAGTTCATTGAAGAAATGCTAGAGAAAAATGACGTCTACTTTACTTCACTCATTCAAGTCATTCAATGGATGCAAAATCCCACAGAGTTATCGTCTCTCAGGGACTTCCAAGAATGGAAGCAAGATAAGTGCGATGTGAAAGGTCAGCCTTTCTGCTCTTTGCCCAACGCCTGCCCCTTGACTACCAGAGAGTTACCAGGAGAGACACTGCGCCTGTTCACCTGCATGGAATGCCCGAACAACTACCCGTGGATTTTGGATCCTACGGGAGAAGGTTTCAATGTTAAGAAGTGATCTCTTAAATTAAATTAAAAGACTGTACACATAATGTAAATAATACTCAATACCTAATGTTAATAATAATTACATGTTTATTATGAATGTGTGAAAGGCCGATAACATTATGATCGTTTATTATATTTCTCAACTTGTAACATCCGACCCACAAGATAAATTTGAATAGAACTGATAACTTCATATCCGATTTTGGAATGCCTTTTGCGTGGGCACTAAGTTGACGTCAAACCACTGCCTTACACTTTTCTCAGCCAGGATGGATAGGCGTTAATATATGTAATATTAGGCTTACTTATTACCTACATAAAAAATAAAGAAAGGAAATTTGGACATCGGTTCATTTGATTACCTACCCTTGTTCCCTATTTGTTAGATGACAGAGCACCTCAACTATAAACTAGATGGAGCATTTATACTAAGGGAGTAAAGAGGCGCGGGGCGGAATTTTGTATGCGTAATCAATAAATGGCACCCCCAACCCTTTAAATTAGGGGATGATAGACTGTCATTGTGTTGCCCGGTATGATAAAAGCCTAAAATGGCGTAAGCTCCCATTCGCACGACAGCTTTTTCAACGCGCGTTAAAAAAGCGCTTGAATCTATCCGCACTCTAAATTCGATTTAAAGCCCCCTCCAGACTATGCGCGTGAATCGCGGGCGAAGCCGCGAACGCGAGTGAGGAGTCGATTTCGCTGTCTGCGAAAATCGACTCCACACTCGCGTTCGCCTCTTCGCCCGCGATTCACGCGCATAGTCTGGAGGGGGCTTAACGAACGGGCTATAACCGCGAAAATCGAAGTTCGCAAATTGCGGGCATTTTTCTCTGTCACTCTAATTACGCCTTCATTGGAGTAAAAGAGAAAGATCGCAATTTGAGGATTTCGGTTTTGGCGGTGGCCCCTCAAGGCTTAAAGTCGAAAATCCAACAACGCTTGATAAAAAGCGCCGCCGCTGTCGTGTGAATACATACATGGCTATCCATTTGTGTCATTCAAACGCTTTTTTTAACGCGCGTTGAAAAAGCTGCAGTGCGAATGGAGCCTAAGGCAGAGGCGTAACTAGGGGGGGGGGTTGGAGGGGGCACGTGCCCCGGGCGCCGTCCAAGGGGGGGCGCCAAAATGAGCAAAAGACCTGTACCTCTCCGCCTTGCTAAAAGGCAGCAGGGAAACTTTTGTCATCGCTTACGCTCTGTAGCGATCGAAACGCAACTGTCACTGTCACACTAATAAGGAAGAGTGATAGAGAGACATAATGCTTTTCGTTGTCGAAGCGATAGCGATTGTAACCTTGGCTAGGCCGGCTGCTTCAATAGCTGCTGCATATCTGTGACATGTTGTCTATCGACGACATTCATCGATATGCGGACGACAGTACTATACAAGGATGGCTAAAAAAATAACTAAATTCCCGTTGCCAGGGAGGTTTTGGGTTTTGGGACCGAGCAACTTTTACTACGGGACTAACCCCGAAATCGCGAAAAAAAAGTTTACCCTCCCATAGAAAATGGACCAGCCAAAATGTAGGAAACAGCCAAATTTTTTTTCGCGACTTAGGGGTTGGACTAATAGTAAAAGTTGCTCAGTATAATCCAAAAACCTGCCTGGCAACGAAAATGCAGTTATTTTTTAGCCACCCTGTATACCTACAGGCTGGTCCAAACCTTGACGCCCATAATTTTTTTTTAGAATCCTCGCTGTGGGTTATCAGAATATACCCCATGTACCAGATGTTAGCCGATTTTTCGTAGTTTTCGAGACTTATAACTTTTATTAAGAAATTCTGGGGTGAAGCTTTGCTTTGCTTTTCTGCCTTCTAATAATTGTTCGTGGTATTTGCACTGATAACTGAACTGGACTGAACTGAAATAGCAATGGGGAAGTGACCCCATAAAATAATAGTAGAAATAACTGTCAGGTATCGGTGCATTCTATCCAGAGTTTCGGTGTGGGATCAGGACAATTTAATCCGATTCAATCCCACCATGACTCAAATTTGTGCGTTTACCGCTAAGAAAACCTCATTTTTCAAGGCACAACCCTTCCCATGTCAGGGAGTATTGGGAGTAAGTTTTGCAATCCGGATCCGAAATGTATGAAATTATCCGGATCTGGATCCGGATCCACGGATTTTCTCATACATTTCAGATCCGTCGTGCAAACCCTAATTGGGAGCCTCGATCGGTGTTGACATCTCCATCAGTGACATCCAATAATTTCGTAGCCACCTTGCTGGGTAGGCTGCGCTCAGTGCGCTCGTATAAAAAAAAACTCGGTGTGCTCAATAAAGGGAGGCCACCGCCATAATTTACTCTGGGGTAGACTGATCCCATATATTGAGTACTGCTGTCACCTTTGGACAGGAGCACCTGGATGCCACCTTGGGTCCTTCAAATCAGTCCAAAGCCGCGCTGTACCTATGAATAGAGATCTCCAAAAAAGAAGTTTATAAGTTTTAAAACGGTCGGCAACGCGCATGTAACACCCCTGGAGTGTAGACGTCCATAGGATGCGGTGACCGCTTACCATCAGGTGGGTCGTAAGCTTGTTGGCCACCGATGTACTAAAAAAACATAGGTACCTACACTGTATTTGTCTACATTAAAAGTAAACTTATTAAAGCAAAAAATAACCCTTTCGTTTCGTTAAGCAGGCCACTGACGAGCCTTCCAAATGCATGCCGTTACAATGGATTCATCCAAATGGACGGCATCCTAATATTAAACATTGTACGTTTTTGACATTCACGGACCGATTTTGGATTGCAGCCACGCTATTTGGACTGTTGGAAGGCTTGTCAGTGGCCACCTTACGTTCATTTCGTTTGGGGGGGGGGGGGGGCGCAAATTTGGTGTCTGCCCCGGGCGCCATATCCTCTAGCTACGCCACTGGCCTAAGGGTTTGTCCATTATCACGTCAAGCCCGCTCCACACTCGTGCGCGAATCGCGGCGCGAAGCCGCGAACGCGAGTCTGGAGTCGATTTCGCATATCAGCGAGCTAGACTCCACACTCGCGTTCGCGGCTTCGCCCGCGATTCACGCGCATAGTCTGGAGGGCGCTTCATACTAGAATCACAATCAAATATTTTATTATACTAAATTGTCCTATAATATAAAATAAAAGGCGCGAAATTTAAATTTTCTATGGGACCAACACCCATCGCACTTACATTTTTTGAATTTGGCGCTTTTTCTCCTGACGGAAATGGCTTGACCATAAGCCCGCTCCACACTCGTGCGCGAATCGCGGCGCGAAGCCGCGAACGCGAGTCTGGAGTCGATTTCGCATATCAGCGAACTAGACTCCACACTCGCGTTCGCGGCTTCGCCCGCGATTCACGCGCATAGTCTGGAGGGGGCTATAGACGGTGTCTATAATATGTGCAGAGTTAAAGCCGTAACACACTACGCGGTGCGGTGCAGTAGTGTGTTACGGCTATTAGACTAGGATAAAGCCCCCTCCACACTCGTGCGCGAATCGCGGCGCGAAGCCGCGAACGCAAGTGTGGCGTCGATGTTCGCAGACAGCGAAATCGACTCCACACTCGCGTTCGCGGCTTCGCCCGCGATTCACGCGCATAGTCTGGAGGGGGCTTAATATAATATATCTCTGTCTCGCTCTCACTTATGAGTGGACGCACCGTGACCTTGGTGCGGTGTAGTAGTGTGTTATGGCCATAAAGCCCAGTCCAGATGGGACAGTTTTTCGGCAATCTGATATTTGAGCCCTATAAATTAATAAAATGCCCCCAAACGAAATCACAAATTGCTAATCTTGCTAATCAGTCATAATCGGTGGTCGAAATCGGCGAGCCGAATTAGAATTAGATCAGCGTTTGCGACCGCACTATAATCGCACCAATAAAAGTCTGCAGCAGATTTGAGAGCCCACGCAGTGGAAGTGTTATTTACACGTCATCATTTCATAGAAGCTTGACGTTTAAAATGACACTTGCACTGCGTGGGCTATCAAAATCGCTGCAGGGGGTTATTCGTCGACCGCCATATTGGTAACATCGCCTCGTGATTCATTTCTTTGTTTTTGCTCATTAATGTTGTTTAAAGTGTAATATTGATAGCGTATTATGCAGTAAATTAATGTGGAAGTGTGCAGATAATGAAAAATTAATCATGAAACGCGTTTAACCACCATTCTGGCGTCAACGCCGGGTAGCCCACGAGGGTCCTTGTAAAGTCCAGCTATCACCTTACAAGAGCTCATAACCCTAATACCGAACAACGTCGTGCTCTACGAGCATTTGGTATTTCTACCTCTAACCGTGGCTGGCTAGAGCCCTAGAGGCCATAATTTGATAGTTTTATACCGTACACTGGCTAAAGTTTATTTATTACAAATAATATTAATTCGATCCCACGTGGGATCCACTTTGACGTTGGCGAAATCATCGACAGTATCGATGGAGCCATATTACCCAAAGATTGATTGAAAATCGCTGCAGACTTTTACGGTCTAACTCTACCTGATTTGATCATACAATTTAATCAGTCAGATTGTCAAAAAATTGTTCCCGTCTGGACTGGCCTTTAGCGAGGATTTTAAAAAATCTAGTTGTCATTTGATGTTGTCATTGACTCATTGTTGTCAATGTTGTCATTGTTTCTGGTTGGCAGCCGGATAGTGTCACCCACTCCGCTGTTTCGCGATACTAACTTTTGGAGCTAATATCAATAGTTATTGTTTTCCAATGTATAATTTAATCAGAAACACTGTAGGACTCTTATAACACAATAATAAAATTAAGTAATCGCTGATCGTTAATAAAATATATGTTGAGACACAGGCGTAAATAACACATCAGATCTAAAATGTCTACACCGCTAATTGATAGATTTAAACAACTTGATGCTTACGCAAAAACATTAGAAGACTTCAGAGTAAAAACTGCAACGGGAGCCGCAAGTAATTGTATACACAATTTATTAAATTTAATTTTTAACTTACCTTCGATTAAGTGACGTGGTTTTTCTTTGTAGTAACTGTTACCGGCGCTCTTGTAATGGTTCTTCTCTTCCTGTCCGAGTTGCACACGTATATGTCGCCAAATGTGTCGGAAGAGCTGTTCGTAGACACTTCAAGAGGCCATAAGTTGAGAATTAACTTGGATATTGTTGTTCCCTCCATTTCATGCAGCTGTAAGTATACATTGATAAATTTATTTTAAAATAAAAAATGCATGTTCCTTAAAACATAAAACCTACTCACAATGTACGAGTAAATCAATAAGCATATAAAACACCCAAAACCTGTCTCTACGACCTATCCCTATTAACACATTTGGTGTCATCCTAATAGTTTCCCATACCGAAGGAATTTGTGGTGTTTTATCATTTGTCCGGGGCCCACGTCGCTGCTGCCATACATGAGGCCGGGACAAATTGGAATGATTGATATAAAAATACCTATTCCCATCTGTGCCTGGCAGGGACAAATTTGTGTTCTAATAATTAATTACAATTTGGGGAAGCCCAGTATGGTCAAGATAATGTTTAAGTAAGCAAAGCAATTTTTTTGTTATTCTGATGTGTTACTTATGAGGGCAATCAATGACTGAATATCAATAAAACAGAAACTTAAGATTTAACATTTACTTTAGTCTGCTACAACACTTGAGATGCTAACATCTTTAAAACAAACATTTTAGATTTAGTTCTGGACGCAATGGATTCTTCTGGTGAGCAACACCTGCAGATGGATCACAACATACACAAGAGAAGACTGGATTTAAATGGAACACCCATTGAAGAGCCACAAAAAGAAGAATTCATATCTTCCACAAGTGCTGTATGTGTTTTTGAATGTGTTGTGTGCTGGTTAGATAGTGGTGTGATGATTTTGAAAATTAGCTATAAACTGAATAACAGCAAAACAAGAATACATTTTAATGAAATTAATAATTTTAGGCTTTTATATAATTAAGTCTTTAATATTTTTTTGCCTATTTCTTTGCAATAGTGCCTTATTGACAATCTATGTATTACCTTTTGCCTAAAGCCTGTGTATCACAGCTATATTATAAATTTTAGGATTATCTGAAATGCTAGTAACCCATACAAGGGTGCTAGAACTACATTCAGCAACAATGAAAAGGGTAATGTTTGTAGCAATAGGACCGCCTGTTGTTTACCTCTGCTTGTGTTTGTTTTCTTTAATTAAGATGTACAATAAAATAGTATGTGTATTGTATTGTATATTTTATCCAGGTAAAGAAAAATTCCTCGGAAGTGGCCACAGTCACATGTGGAAGTTGCTATGGAGCTTCATTAAAGGAAAATCAGTAAGTAACTATTTATGGCATTCACCTTGGGTCAAAACATGCGATAACCAACCATGTCTGAGGTCATCTCCTTCTATCCAAAGACAGTTTATGAAATTAGATGCCAATAATATTGACAAAAGTGGGCAACCACTTCCCCAAAAAAATTTTCTTTTCTGGAAAACAATGTTTTTAAACATTTCAAACTCAAGCTTATTCTGCTTATTGAAACTTGATTTGCAGATGCTGCAACACCTGTGATGATGTTAAAGAAGCATATAAGTTAAGAAGATGGGCTTTGCCAGATTTATCTACTATTGAGCAATGTAAAGATGATGAATCTGTTGAAAAAACCAATATGGCTCTCAAAGAAGGGTGTCAAATCTATGGCTACATGGAAGTAAACAGGGTATGTTCTCAATCTTAGCACTGTAAATTATACCTATACTACAGAATAAATAAAATAAAATGGGTAAAATGCAGCAGTGTAAAAAAATGTTTTGCAATGAGATTAAAAACCCACAGATTATTGCAGCGCCATCTGCGTCAAGCTTTGCGTGTTTATCAAATGCACACCCACAACTACTGTCAATATACTTTATGTTATGTCTGTCTGAAATACCTACCAAATTTTATATATTTTTCTTTGATTTTCTAGGTTGGTGGAAGTTTTCACATAGCTCCAGGAAAAAGTTTCACAATCAATCACGTCCATGTCCATGATGTACAACCATATTCTTCTTCCGTGTTCAATACAACCCACATCATTCAACATCTGTCTTTTGGGACAGATATTAAAAGTGCTAATACTGCCCCATTAGATGGTGTCATAGGTTTGGCAAAGGAAGGTAAGCATATAAATTATAATCACTATATTCACAGAGATTAAACAATAAAAAAGCTTTTAACCTAGTAGGCTCCAAATATTTATCTGTTTTCTGGCCACAACAGTGTCTGTTCAAACATGTCATGTGAATAATTGAATATGATGCATGTATACTAGGAAACTAAATGATTTTTATATAGCTCTTAGACTTCTTAGAGCTATGGGACATATATTTGAGTAAGTTGTATGCACCCATATTTTTACACTTGACTGTACCTAGTGACTCCAAATAATAGGTGCCAAGTGTAAATTGACACACTAGCTAGTGTCAAAACCCCTCAGATACTTATTGTATTACAACTACAAGAAATATTGTAATAATCAATTGCTGGATTATTTTTATGTTAACTATTGATAACCCGAAGAACAATTATTTATCTCTTCTTTCCCTTTAATCCTTAAGAGGCATGTAGTATCAACACTCATACTAAAGCAACTGTAACATTATAAAATTGCTTATATTGGTGTTTATTTAATTTCAACATCAAATTACCATACTTTAGTATAGATAATATAAGATCAGAAGGTTCTGCCAGAAAAAATTCTATGTGACGATTAATATATCTATAAATCCAAAGAGTTGAAATCAATAAAAAAGAAGTCTTATTCTAGTTATGTATTAAAACATATATAACAATAATTATGTAACTACAGAATACACTAAGATATTCTCCAAATCAGCAGCGAATTCCAGTTCCAATAGCCATAAATGTCCCAAAAGTTCCACCTCCTTGCAGCATTACTTTTCCCACTGAGTGCACTAATTCTCGCCCTCTTGCACCATACCTACAAGAGTAAAATAATCATACTGAATACAAAACATACCATTTTCAATTGCAGCTGACTATTCTACAAACACTAAACATTTTTATGTTCAGAAATCGATTGTACCTGCAAATTGTTAAAAGTAAAACGAAGAATTGTGTAAATATAAACTTCTAACCTTAATGCCGTAAAGCCACCAAAGAGTCCACCGCTAGCCATACCAACGCAAAATCCGATCATGAAACCCATTTTCATTTTGTCGAAACAAGAAGGCCCTTGGTGCCCATACATGCCCCCGGGTACAGCAGGCATCGTTAATGAGTTTCGTACGCCGGAATTTCAAATATCAGTTTTATTCAGAATTAAAATAATCTATTTTTTTTAATGGATTTTTATTCATTTGACAAGACAAGTGACAGAACCATGACAGAACAGACTGACAGTTGATAGTTAGATTTTTTTACGTGCCACATTTATGTTGCCAACTAAAAAAAATAGTTTGGCACGGTAATGCTGGCTACACACGTAACTATAAATCGTAGCGATTAAACTGTGCAGTCAATGGAAGTCAATCGTCAGTTCTCCGCAAAGCTCATCCAAGAAACGTCATGTCATCATGTTAACTCTCTGGAGCAGTGGTGGGCAAAGTAAGGCCCGTGGGACAGGTCCAGCCCGCGAAAGGGTTATATCTAGACCGCCGCCGGTCATTTAAAAAAATTTATAATATGGCCAGCCATATAATAAAAATACATTTTTGCTGTAAATCTGGCCCGCCTCTGAAATTCCTTCAAGTTTTGGCCCCTCATGAAGAAAGTTTGCCCACCACTGCTCTGGAGTTAGATTTATGATTTCTCTATATGTGTATAATGTAGGTAAAGCCATACGATTAAATAAAATTAACACATTCAGTGCCAGCGCATGTTACGCGCTATGAGCGTAGGCGAAAACATGAAAAATCCCGTACATAAAAAAAATAGCAACTACGAACAGAGAACCCTACTATCAGGCCACTGGCACTAAATGCAGTACCGTCTTTACCATAAGGGCACGGGGCCCGTGCCCCGAAGGATAGACAGTTAGTACAGTCATTATATCCAAAAAACCGACTCTACCCGTGAATAATTAGTTCTTGGATTTTTTTTTCGTAGGTCCCTCGGGGGGGTCACTGGGAGTGTAAATTCAAAAAGTAGGCTGAATCAGGCTCCTGCGTATATTCGAAAAATGTTTTTTTTTTCCAAAAAAACGGTTTTTCTTCAATAACTCGGCCATTTTTGATTTTACAGTAAAACCGTAAGGACAAAACTTGTAGGAAATTTGATTCTCTACAAGTTAGTCCAGTCATTATATCCAAAAAACTGTCCCTTCCCGTGAATAATCAGTTCTTGGATTTTTTTTTTCGTACGTCCCTCGGGGGAATCACTGGGAGTGTAAATTCAAAAAGTAGACTGAATCAGGGTCCTGTGTATATTCGAAATCCGGTTTTTCTTGAATAACTGGGTCATTTTTGATTTTACAGTAAAACCGTAAGGCCAAAATTTTTAGAAAATTTGATTCTCTACAACTTTGGTCCTCACAATTTTTCTTCTAGGGTCGATAGTTTGGAAATAAAATTTGAAAAAAGCGACAAATCCAAAATATTTTCAACATCTCGTTTATTTTCAACTTTACGACATAAATGAAGAGGACTAAACTTGTAGAGAATCAAATTCTGAACAATTTTGGTTCCCACATTTTTTCCCCCAAAATCGATATTTTAGAAATTAAACCTGAAAAACGCGACAAATTCAAAATATTATCATTATCTCCTATGTTCCACGCTTTACGGGATAAATGAAGGGAAACACACTTGTAGAGAATCAAATTTTCTAAATTTTTTGTTCTCACGGTTTTACAGTAAAATCAAAAATGACCGAGTTATTCAAGAAAAACCGTTTTTCGAATATACACAGGACCCTGATTCAATCTACTTTTTGAATTTACACTCCCAGTGATTCCCCCGAGGGACGCACGAAAAAAAATCCAAGAACTGATTATTCACGGGAAGGGTCGGTTTTTTGGATATAATGACTGGACTAACTTGTAGAGAATTAAATTTTCTACAATTTTTGTCCTTACGGTTTTACTGTAAAATCAAAAATGGCCGAGTTATTGAAGATAAACCGTTTTTTTGGAAAAAAACCATTTTTCGAATATACGCAGGAGCCTGATTCAGCCTACTTTTTGAATTTACACTCCCAGTGACCCCCCCGAGGGACCTACGAAAAAAAAATCCAAGAACTAATTATTCACGGGTCAAAATCTATAATGACTGTACTAAGTAACAGTATATTTGATTACCCATAATAAATAGAAGATCTGTTAAATGTTCATTCTAATCTTCATTTAATTTATCAAGATCATAGTAGTAAAATGTTAGTTTAATTCGCTTTCTTTACTTTCCAAAAGGAAAGGGCTCCAAATTTTTATGTGCCAAAGCATAGTTTATAAATATATATTTATTTTTTTCATTACGTTTTTCATTTATGTACTTAATTGAATAATGACCCACGTGCGCACACAAGCGAGCGACGTGAAATACTGCCGAAATGAACGATCGCCATCCACACGCAACGATAAAACTGTGCAAACGCATCGACAACGATTTTTCTAATATAATTTGCAACTGCTACCGATCTACGATAATCGACAACGATTTGTGATGTCATATACACGGCAGATAAAACTGCGCAAATCGGACTGCACAGTTTAATCGCTACGATTTATAGTTACGTGTGTGGCCTGCATAATACGCACATTCTTCGGTTTCATTCATAGATGGTAAGGCATATCCAGACTAGTAAATTTTTCGCCAATCTGATTAAATTGCCCGATCGAATCAGGACGTGCGGACGCAAACGCCAATTTGGCTCGAATTCAACCGCCGATAATGAACGATAAAATGAGGTGCGGACGCAAAAATACCAATTTATGAGGCCAGTATTTTCGTTGTGGCATTTTTTCAATTTAGAGGGCTCTAATATCACCATAAATCTTAAATTGGAGATTGACGCCAATTTCATTTCTGATCAAATCGACCGATTTGATCAGTCCCGTCTGCATGCATGTCGTGCATATATGCAAGTTCATGGTGTGTTTTTGTTACAGGTGCAGTGATGTTCCAATATTACATAAAAATTGTTCCAACAGTATATGTAAAATTAGATGGTACAGTTTTGTACACCAATCAGTTTTCAGTAACTAGACACCAGAAGTCTAGTCAAGTGCATTCAGAATCTGGAATGCCGGGTGCATTTTTCACTTATGAACTGTCACCATTGATGGTCAAATATACAGAAAAAGAAAGGTGATTAATGCAACAGATTGTTCTTGCATATTTAATAGTTTTATTTTCATGACAGTTAATGTAATAAGTAATCAACATTTTTTTTTTTCAGATCTATTGGTCATTTTGCAACTAACATCTGTGCTATAGTTGGAGGTGTGTTTACTGTGGCAGGAATATTTGATACACTTTTGTATCATTCAGTAAATGCATTTCAAAACAAGATATTACTCGGGAAAACTGGTTAAACTATTTATATTATAATGTTTTAAGAAATAAATTATAATCTAAAACATTGCATTTTGCATACTGTTTACAAAACTCTGTATCGGAACCTTCAACCAGTTTTATTATTGGAACATAGTTTTCTTTTTTTGGGTTATACTGAGCTCTTCCAAGTTTCTGTAAGAATAGATGACGCTGCTTGATTCTGAAGTTCCTACTTAACAGTACCGCTGGTTCTTCCAATATCCTTTGGTGAGATATTTGCATTGTGTTGTGTATGTAATTAAATCTTTCTAGAAGTGTCTTCTGACCTGAAACAATAATAAATAAGTTAAGTTTAACTTGTAAGATTCATACAAATACTTAAAATGTTCAATTTAAAATACTTTGAATAGTCTTCTTTCATTGGTATTTTAAATCATACTTTTAAATTCTTATCCACTAATGCTCAACAAACATTTTAATAGAACCACAATACTTCCTAAAACTATGGAAAATTTATTTAATTCAAAAATATAATTACAAAGGATTTGGATTTTACCACAATTTTAACTAGACTTTTTAAAAAACCAGTCGGCCTGCCTAGAATCTAAGTGTAATTAATGGATAAGACAAGTGATCTAATAATAGTTAAGTTTAATATATTCAGAGTATTGGTATATTTAAGCCAAAATTTTGGTAGAGTTTTTATACTTACTGATCATATAAAGCCTTGGTTTCTTTAAAAGTAACTGCTTGAGTTCATGTTGTTCAAAACCCATCTCCTCTTGTAAAGCAAACATATTAGTCCTAACACTGTGAAGACTATAGGTAATTAGTTTCGGCTGCTTGGATGCCACTAATCTCACTTCCTTACCATGTAATAAAAATTTGTCTTGAAAAAATCCTAATCTTCTGTCTATTCTTGTTGTCCTGTGAAAATAGATAAAAATAATTAACTCATGTTTTCTAAAAAATATTGAATAACTTCATAATAAGGTTAATATAATTTTAAATGTACCTACAGTTAATATTTTTTCCAGTACTTACGTGAACATAAGCCAAAATGGGTTTCTTGTGATAATTTGCTTTATTTGATCCTCCGAAAAACGTTTGGATTGTAAGTAATTAATCCTTATTTTAAGGTCTTCTAAAGGCTCACTAAGAATAAGTGAATTCTTCGTAATAAAGCTGCCCAGCTCTTCAAAATCAACAAAATCTTTAAGGAATAAAAGGTGTTCCTTGATGTTTCTATCAAAGTCTAATTTAAGAAGCTTTTCTGCGTGGTAAGGCTTTTTTTCAATTATGCTTAGATCGACATTTAATTGAATCAATTTCTGCAATGTTTCAGAACTATTTACATATCCGGCTAGGTTAAAAGACTTTGGATAGTATGGAGTAATTTCAGACAAATCTTGTGACGCCTTTTCTAAAGCACTTGGTTCTGTATCACAGCCATTAGGCACCTTATATCTTGTTTGTATTAAACTGCTAAAATGCTTAATTTGAACACATTTACAAGCAAAACGATGTAACATCACATTTTCAACAACTCTTGAGAACATCTCGATGATTAGAAAAAAACACTTATTGAGGATCCCTTAAATACATGAGTTTTTTATTAATTAAATAAAAACACTCCCGAAATCTTAACACTCAGCAAATTGGTACACGAATGAATTATGATTATTATTAATTTATTATGAATTAAATTTAATGATGAATGGAATTGACACTGACACTTCATGGATATGACAGTAGTGATAGTGTTAAAGCAGTACTACACGGCTGTCGAACTTTCAAGGCTTGCTACACGGTCGCCGACAAGCCCCCAGACCGCGTGGCCTTGGCCGGTCCCGGACCGTGTAGACAGTTGTTACCAACAAAATTTGACCAAAATTGTCCAAGGACAGACCAAGGTCAGCCGGTTAGAAGGCTTGTCGGCGACCGTGTAGCAAGCCTTTTCTGCGCGGTCACGACATGAAGCGAGTGCATAAAATCTTTATTTTGGTCCCTTGTTGTGTATACCCCTCCACACTCGTGCGCGAATCGCGGCGCAAACCAGACGACTCGGAGTAATTAACAATGGAGCCGCCATTAACAGGCGTTCCCCTCTGTCGAAAATAGGCGGCCAATGGTCAACCACATGTCACCTATATGTATGGACTGACGTTTATCTGACATGATGTACCTATACATTTGATGTGCCCCTCCCCCGCAAAAAACGGCAGACTATTTTGTACCGAAAATTTTAGACATGGCGTCTCCGTTGGTTATATCCTCTAAGCCAGACGAGGACAATTTTTCCGATCAAATCAGGCCGTGCGGACTCCACCTCCAATTAGGCTCGCTGATTATGACCGATATTAGCCCCCATACGCACGACAGCTTTTTCAACGCGCGTTAAAAAAGCGCTTGAATCTGTCCACACTCTAAATTCGATTTAACGACCTAGTTGAAAATCCAACAACACTTGATAAAAAGCGTCACCGCTGTCGTGTGAACACATACATGGTTATCCATTTGTGTCATTCAAACGCTTTTTTAACGTGCGTTGAAAAAGCTACCGTGCGAAACGGATAGATTCAAGCGCTTTTTTAACGCGCGTTGTAAAAGCTCTCGTGCGTATGGGGGCTAAGGGCCTACCGCGGACACCGAACTTGCACCGAACCGAAGTTCCCTTCACGGTGCGGTGCGATAGTGTGTTACGGCCTTTAGATACATATACATAGGGTTGATAGGTATACTTGGTGAGAGGCCTTCGTCGACGTAGCAGACTAGCAGTAGCATCAATATTGAGTCAGTGTGGTGTGGTGCTGGTTGGTGCCGTGCTGTCGTTTATATCACTGGAAAGTCAAGCCTTCCGAAAATCCGAACTCGGAGTTACTTTCGCGCAAACCATATTGTGTGACATTATCGGAGGTAAAATTATAGTTTTTTTAACATTTCATTATTATTTTATATCCCTTATGGCCGGCAGCTGTCATTCGAATACGGTAGTCTACTGCACTTTTTTCAATTATTCATACTTTTCCTTTTATTGACTTAGTACCAGCCATATGGTATTATGTTAATAAATTATACAGATTCTCCAGTAAAGTTTTGGAACCTTAATTATTCCAAGATAAGTAAATTACAGTATAACCTTTCTAATTCAACGTTTTATCAGTATTACAACCTACATTTATACCTGCATAAGCTGATGCAACATTACGTTTCCGTATGTTACTACTTATTGTTGTATTTGATGTGAATAGGTCGTGTAATAATCATACCCAAGGGCTTTGGGTGCGGAATGTTTTATACTAGTCATAAAATAGGTAAAAACTGTAATATCAGTTTTTAATTCATAGTTTAGTAACTATATTACAATAAAAAAAATGTAAATACCTACATGAACTCATTCCCTCACCCAAAACCCTATTATAGGATTTAATATTAAAAAATACTTACCTTTATTGGCTTCTACGACAAGGCTTGTACAGTCAGCAGCATAATTTGTTTAGCAATTGAGCTGCCCACTCTGTTTCTGCTGCTTACTTTATGCATCTAGTTAATTCTGCTGCTGACTACACCTAAAATTTACTATCAGATGGATTTATTAAAGTCCAATATCTATCATTTTTTATTATTTATTTTTTCTATTTTCTCATTTTAGAAAAAAGTATCAAGATGGACACTTCAATGACAGGAAGCCAAATTCGTGAGAAATACTTGCAGTTCTTTAAAGACAGAGGCCATAGATATGTCCACTCTTCATCTACCATACCACTTGATGACCCAACCTTGCTGTTTACTAATTCGGGGATGTGTCAGTATAAGCCAATCTTCTTAGGTTCCGTGGATCCTAATTCTGATATGGCTACTTATGTCCGAGCTGTTAACACACAAAAGTGTATCAGAGCAGGAGGAAAACATAATGACTTGGATGATGTGGGGAAAGATGTTTATCATCATACTTTTTTTGAAATGATGGGCAATTGGTCATTTGGTGATTATTTTAAAAAAGAAGTGTGTGCCTGGGCCTGGGAACTTTTGACTAAGGAATACAAATTGTCCGGGGACAGACTTTATGTAACTTATTTTGGAGGAGATGCAGCATCTGGACTGGAAGCAGATTTGGAATGTAAGAATATTTGGTTGCAGCTGGGGATTCCTGAATCCCACATATTGCCAGGAAGCATGAAAGATAACTTTTGGGAAATGGGAGAGACTGGTCCATGTGGTCCTTGTTCAGAACTCCACTATGATCGTATTGGGGGACGTGATGCAGCTCATCTTGTCAATATGGATGATCCAGATGTTTTGGAAATTTGGAATCTAGTATTTATTCAATACAATCGAGAAACAGATGGGTCACTGAAACCCCTACCAAAAAAACATATTGATTGTGGGCTGGGTCTGGAGCGATTGGTGTCAGTGATTCAAAATAAAAGAGCTAACTATGACACTGATCTTTTTATGCCCTTATTCAAAGCAATTGAGGCTGGCACTGGCTCTAGACCTTATTCTGGTAAAGTTGGGGATGAAGATGTAGATGGCATTGACATGGCTTACCGTGTCTTAGCAGATCATGCAAGAACTCTTACAATTGCTTTATCTGATGGTGGTTGCCCCGACAACACTGGCAGAGGCTATGTGTTGCGTAGAATTTTAAGAAGAGCCGTACGTTATGCAACTGAAAAGCTCAATGCTAAACCTGGATTTTTTGCTACACTGGTACACACAGTTATAGAAATTCTTGGAGATGTTTTTCCTGAGATAAAAAAAGATCCTGAATCTGTCAAACAAATTATCAATGAAGAAGAAGTTCAGTTCCTGAAAACATTGACCAGAGGAAGAAATTTGTTGAACAGAACTATAGAAAAACTGGGTGACTCAAAAACAATTCCTGGAGAAGTTGCCTGGCGCCTTTATGACACGTATGGCTTTCCAATTGATCTCACGCAGCTGATGTGTGAAGAAAAAGGCCTTAACATTGACATGGATGCTTATGAAAAAGCTAAGAAAGAATCACTTCTTGCATCCCAAGGTAAAACTGCTGGACAAGAGGATTTGATAGGTTTGGACATTCATGCCATTAGTCACCTCCAAGAAAGTGGGGTGCCAGTAACTGATGATTCGCCCAAGTACAATTATGTAGCTTCTTCTGGCAAAGATGCTCAATACACATTTGCACCATGCTCTGCTAAAATTTTAGCTTTAAGAATAAATAAACAATTTGTAGAAGAAGTTTCATCTGGACAAGAGTGTGGTATAATATTAGATAAAACTAATTTCTATGCTGAACAAGGAGGTCAAATATTTGATGAAGGATATATGCTAAAAGTTGATGATGATAGTAATGAATTTACTGTTAAAAATGTTCAAGTGAAGGGTGGGTATGTTTTACACATTGGTAAAGTTGAGGGAGTACTCAAAGTAGGTGATTCTCTGTCCCTACACATTGACACAGAAAGAAGACGCCTAGTAATGAATAATCATACTGGCACACATGTACTTAACAATGTGCTGAGAAAAGTACTTGGAAATGATTCTGATCAAAGAGGTTCTCTTGTGATGCCTGATCGTTTAAGATTCGATTTTACTAACAAGGGCCCTATGACTACTGAACAAATTAAGGACGCTGAAGATCAGATTAAAGCAATTATAGCAGATAATAAAACAGTTTATGCCAAACATACCAAGTTAAATGATGCGAAAAAAATCAAGGGCTTAAGAGCTATGTTTGATGAGCATTATCCTGACCCTGTACGTGTTGTGTCAGTTGGCATACCAGTTGAAGAATTGGAAAAAAATCCAGATGGACCCAATGGCTTTGAAACTTCTGTAGAATTTTGTGGTGGTTCCCATCTTCACCAAACTGGCCATATTGGAGAATATGTTATTGTAAGTGAGGAAGGAATCGCAAAAGGTATTCGAAGAATTGTTGCTTTAACTGGCCCTGAAGCCATTAAAGCAGTGAGTAAATTAGGTGCCTTGGAAAATGATGTTAACAATCTTGCTAATGTAATAAAAGAAGAAGGCAATGAGTTTAACCAAAAAGATATATCCAAGCGAATTGTAGACCTTACAAATGATATATCGCAAGCTCAAATATCTTATTGGAAGAAGGATGAACTGAGAAATACTCTCAAAAACTTGAAGAAGCAACTGGATGATAAGGAGAGGGCCGCAAAAGCTATTATTATCACTCAAGTTACCGAGAAAGCTAAAGAGATGTGTCTTGATGAAAAGACAACGGACGTGATCGTTGCGGAGCTCCAGGCTCAAGGAAACACGAAAGCTCTTGATGGTGCACTGAAGCAAGTGAAGCAACTGCGCCCGACTACGTCGGCAATGTTCTTTTCGGTCGATGAAGATGCCAATAAGATATATTGCCTTGCTGCTGTACCTAAAACTGCAAACGCAAAAGGTTTGCTTGCGTCAGAATGGGTCCAATCAGTAGTTGAAGTTATTGGAGGTAAAGGCGGCGGCAAAGCCGAATCTGCCCAAGCTTCTGGAAACAACCCACAAGCCCTTGAAAATGCAATGAAAATTGCCAAGGACTTCGCTACTTCGAAGTTGTTCTAGTTTTTTTTCAAAGTGCTATTTATAAAAATTGCATTATTACCTATTTATTATTTACGGTTTTTCATTTAAAATATAAGCAAATAGATACCAGAGCATGGATGTTTTATTGCACCGTGGTCTGTGCCAGCGTGGAAATTAGCTTTGGCTAATTTAGTGATTGTAGGCTATTAGTCTTAACGTTGAAAAATACGAGAATTTTCCAACCTTCCGCAACTTGCACATCTGAGGGCATACCGATACCGCAAACACCGAAATTCGCAATTTGCGGGCATCTTTCACTCTAATTCCGCCTTCATTGAAGTAAAAGAGAAAAATACCCACAAGTTCGAAATTTCGGTTTTCACGGTATCATATCACGCCCACTGGTCATCCGTATCATCACAAGCCTTGCTTCCAGTAGAATACAGTAACTAAGGCTAACTTTCCAGCAAACAGTGCAAAAACCTAGTATTTTATATAATTTGTATGGGTAAAGTGTACAGAGCACTTTGATTTCCCTTGTCTTGCATGCATAGCATAGCAACCGGATACAGTTGTCATTCAGATCAAAGTGACCCGATTACGCAATGAAAACCGGTAGAGTAAATAAATTGTTATTACCACAGCAGAGATCGCGTGTATCTACTTCTAGGCCAATAACTAACTTTATACGGTTCCGTAATCTACTTGAGTTAGACCCAGCTAAGTTGGCAGCGATTTTGAGAGCCCAGACTGTGCAAGTGTTATTTAAGCGTCATAATGTCATAAAAGTTTAACGTTTAAAATAACACTTTCACAATAAGATCTCCCTTACTCCGCTGACGGGCCTGGGCGGACCCTGTCGAGCAATGAAACTGAGCCTTAACGCAAATCCTACGTTTGATAGAATATCCAAATGTGAGTCTTCTTGTCCCTTGTGCTCTTTCAGATACTTCTCGCTATTGTAATCTACTATAAACTAGTTCACTCGCACATCTAGTAATCACGCTACCTACAAGTAAAAAATCAAAGTGGTTTCAAAATTATTTAATTAACTTTATAGACGACTTTTGCTAGGTATAATTCAAACAAAATATTCTTATATAACCGACATAATACATTAACGATATCTACATAATGCATAAGTAATTAATATAGTTTAAACAAAATATTCATACAAGTATTTGGTTGGTCTTTTTACGAAATTAAGCACCAATTCCATTGGTGAACAATAAAATTCCTCCCGTTGAGGTGGTGCAATAATATTATTGTGGTAATATTGTACATTATTTATTTCGCTAATAGTAAATATAGGGACAAATAACCCCTACCACGGCAATGCCGATCACAGTAATAAAGTGTATTATTCTTGCCCGAAGCCCTCGGTTTCTTCGATGGCATAGTTCAGCTTTTCGCATAATTGTTCGTAACTCTTGTAAGGCGGCAAATCCAGTCTGTTGAAGCACGTGTGGGATCTAGGTAACCAAGTATCTTTCCCAACCTGTGAACAATATGCAGGAAAATTAATAATTAGTGAATGTTGTGGAATGAGGAGTTTAGGAATGTTGACCTTTAAAATAAACTCACATTGGGGTCAGGGATGGGATGGGATTTGGCTTAAAGGGCATCTGGGTCATACAGTCAAAAAATAAAACAAGAATTTGGCAATGCTGGTAGATGATTGGGAAGATTTAGCGGGAAACTTAAAAGCTTCGACCGGCCAACCGCATTGTTTTTGGATTAAGTGCTCTCAAAGCCTAGTCTAGTCTTAGTTAGTCTAGGCCCTAGACTAATTCGTCACGAATAAAATTGCCTCACGCTCAGTAATTTTTATAAGGAGCGGCTGTCACGTAAAATGTTTGTAGTCATTTTTTGTTCTATTAAATTTATTTATGGCGGATATTATGTACGATTTCCGATCACACTCGTACTTTAGGTCAGTTTAGGACCTAAACTGAGTGTGTGTTCATTGCATAAAGAATTTTATAAAACTCGCTTTAACTTATTTTGGAGGAGATGCAGCATCTGGACTGGAAGCAGATTTGGAATGTAAGAATATTTGGTTGCAGCTGGGGATTCCTGAATCCCACATATTGCCAGGAAGCATGAAAGATAACTTTTGGGAAATGGGAGAGACTGGTACATGTGGTCCTTGTTCAGAACTCCACTATGATCGTATTGGGGGACGTGATGCAGCTCATCTTGTCAATATGGATGATCCAGATGTTTTGGAAATTTGGAATCTAGTATTTATTCAATACAATCGAGAAACAGATGGGTCACTGAAACCCCTACCAAAAAAACATATTGATTGTGGGCTGGGTCTGGAGCGATTGGTGTCAGTGATTCAAAATAAAAGAGCTAACTATGACACTGATCTTTTTATGCCCTTATTCAAAGCAATTGAGGCTGGCACTGGCTCTAGACCTTATTCTGGTAAAGTTGGGGATGAAGATGTAGATGGCATTGACATGGCTTACCGTGTCTTAGCAGATCATGCAAGAACTCTTACAATTGCTTTATCTGATGGTGGTTGCCCCGACAACACTGGCAGAGGCTATGTGTTGCGTAGAATTTTAAGAAGAGCCGTACGTTATGCAACTGAAAAGCTCAATGCTAAACCTGGATTTTTTGCTACACTGGTACACACAGTTATAGAAATTCTTGGAGATGTTTTTCCTGAGATAAAAAAAGATCCTGAATCTGTCAAACAAATTATCAATGAAGAAGAAGTTCAGTTCCTGAAAACATTGACCAGAGGAAGAAATTTGTTGAACAGAACTATAGAAAAACTGGGTGACTCAAAAACAATTCCTGGAGAAGTTGCCTGGCGCCTTTATGACACGTATGGCTTTCCAATTGATCTCACGCAGCTGATGTGTGAAGAAAAAGGCCTTAACATTGACATGGATGCTTATGAAAAAGCTAAGAAAGAATCACTTCTTGCATCCCAAGGTAAAACTGCTGGACAAGAGGATTTGATAGGTTTGGACATTCATGCCATTAGTCACCTCCAAGAAAGTGGGGTGCCAGTAACTGATGATTCGCCCAAGTACAATTATGTAGCTTCTTCTGGCAAAGATGCTCAATACACATTTGCACCATGCTCTGCTAAAATTTTAGCTTTAAGAATAAATAAACAATTTGTAGAAGAAGTTTCATCTGGACAAGAGTGTGGTATAATATTAGATAAAACTAATTTCTATGCTGAACAAGGAGGTCAAATATTTGATGAAGGATATATGCTAAAAGTTGATGATGATAGTAATGAATTTACTGTTAAAAATGTTCAAGTGAAGGGTGGGTATGTTTTACACATTGGTAAAGTTGAGGGAGTACTCAAAGTAGGTGATTCTCTGTCCCTACACATTGACACAGAAAGAAGACGCCTAGTAATGAATAATCATACTGGCACACATGTACTTAACAATGTGCTGAGAAAAGTACTTGGAAATGATTCTGATCAAAGAGGTTCTCTTGTGATGCCTGATCGTTTAAGATTCGATTTTACTAACAAGGGCCCTATGACTACTGAACAAATTAAGGACGCTGAAGATCAGATTAAAGCAATTATAGCAGATAATAAAACAGTTTATGCCAAACATACCAAGTTAAATGATGCGAAAAAAATCAAGGGCTTAAGAGCTATGTTTGATGAGCATTATCCTGACCCTGTACGTGTTGTGTCAGTTGGCATACCAGTTGAAGAATTGGAAAAAAATCCAGATGGACCCAATGGCTTTGAAACTTCTGTAGAATTTTGTGGTGGTTCCCATCTTCACCAAACTGGCCATATTGGAGAATATGTTATTGTAAGTGAGGAAGGAATCGCAAAAGGTATTCGAAGAATTGTTGCTTTAACTGGCCCTGAAGCCATTAAAGCAGTGAGTAAATTAGGTGCCTTGGAAAATGATGTTAACAATCTTGCTAATGTAATAAAAGAAGAAGGCAATGAGTTTAACCAAAAAGATATATCCAAGCGAATTGTAGACCTTACAAATGATATATCGCAAGCTCAAATATCTTATTGGAAGAAGGATGAACTGAGAAATACTCTCAAAAACTTGAAGAAGCAACTGGATGATAAGGAGAGGGCCGCAAAAGCTATTATTATCACTCAAGTTACCGAGAAAGCTAAAGAGATGTGTCTTGATGAAAAGACAACGGACGTGATCGTTGCGGAGCTCCAGGCTCAAGGAAACACGAAAGCTCTTGATGGTGCACTGAAGCAAGTGAAGCAACTGCGCCCGACTACGTCGGCAATGTTCTTTTCGGTCGATGAAGATGCCAATAAGATATATTGCCTTGCTGCTGTACCTAAAACTGCAAACGCAAAAGGTTTGCTTGCGTCAGAATGGGTCCAATCAGTAGTTGAAGTTATTGGAGGTAAAGGCGGCGGCAAAGCCGAATCTGCCCAAGCTTCTGGAAACAACCCACAAGCCCTTGAAAATGCAATGAAAATTGCCAAGGACTTCGCTACTTCGAAGTTGTTCTAGTTTTTTTTCAAAGTGCTATTTATAAAAATTGCATTATTACCTATTTATTATTTACGGTTTTTCATTTAAAATATAAGCAAATAGATACCAGAGCATGGATGTTTTATTTCACCGTGGTCTGTGCCAGCGTGGAAATTAGCTTTGGCTAATTTAGTGATTGTAGGCTATTAGTCTTAACGTTGAAAAATACGAGAATTTTCCAACCTTCCGCAACTTGCACATCTGAGGGCATACCGATACCGCAAACACCGAAATTCGCAATTTGCGGGCATCTTTCACTCTAATTCCGCCTTCATTGAAGTAAAAGAGAAAAATACCCACAAGTTCGAAATTTCGGTTTTCACGGTATCATATCACGCCCACTGGTCATCCGTATCATCACAAGCCTTGCTTCCAGTAGAATACAGTAACTAAGGCTAACTTTCCAGCAAACAGTGCAAAAACCTAGTATTTTATATAATTTGTATGGGTAAAGTGTACAGAGCACTTTGATTTCCCTTGTCTTGCATGCATAGCATAGCAACCGGATACAGTTGTCATTCAGATCAAAGTGACCCGATTACGCAATGAAAACCGGTAGAGTAAATAAATTGTTATTACCACAGCAGAGATCGCGTGTATCTACTTCTAGGCCAATAACTAACTTTATACGGTTCCGTAATCTACTTGAGTTAGACCCAGCTAAGTTGGCAGCGATTTTGAGAGCCCAGACTGTGCAAGTGTTATTTAAGCGTCATAATGTCATAAAAGTTTAACGTTTAAAATAACACTTTCACAATAAGATCTCCCTTACTCCGCTGACGGGCCTGGGCGGACCCTGTCGAGCAATGAAACTGAGCCTTAACGCAAATCCTACGTTTGATAGAATATCCAAATGTGAGTCTTCTTGTCCCTTGTGCTCTTTCAGATACTTCTCGCTATTGTAATCTACTATAAACTAGTTCACTCGCACATCTAGTAATCACGCTACCTACAAGTAAAAAATCAAAGTGGTTTCAAAATTATTTAATTAACTTTATAGACGACTTTTGCTAGGTATAATTCAAACAAAATATTCTTATATAACCGACATAATACATTAACGATATCTACATAATGCATAAGTAATTAATATAGTTTAAACAAAATATTCATACAAGTATTTGGTTGGTCTTTTTACGAAATTAAGCACCAATTCCATTGGTGAACAATAAAATTCCTCCCGTTGAGGTGGTGCAATAATATTATTGTGGTAATATTGTACATTATTTATTTCGCTAATAGTAAATATAGGGACAAATAACCCCTACCACGGCAATGCCGATCACAGTAATAAAGTGTATTATTCTTGCCCGAAGCCCTCGGTTTCTTCGATGGCATAGTTCAGCTTTTCGCATAATTGTTCGTAACTCTTGTAAGGCGGCAAATCCAGTCTGTTGAAGCACGTGTGGGATCTAGGTAACCAAGTATCTTTCCCAACCTGTGAACAATATGCAGGAAAATTAATAATTAGTGAATGTTGTGGAATGAGGAGTTTAGGAATGTTGACCTTTAAAATAAACTCACATTGGGGTCAGCAATTGTCAAAGCTTTTTACAGATGACGTCACCATGGGATGGGATTTGGCTTAAAGGGCATCTGGGTCATACAGTCAAAAAATAAAACAAGAATTTGGCAATGCTGGTAGATGATTGGGAAGATTTAGCGGGAAACTTAAAAGCTTCGACCGGCCAACCGCATTGTTTTTGGAATAAGTGCTCTCAAAGCCTAGAGTCTAGTCTTAGTTAGTCTAGGCCCTAGACTAATTCGTCACGAATAAAATTGCCTCACGCTCAGTAATTTTTATAAGGAGCGGCTGTCACGTAAAATGTTTGTAGTCATTTTTTGTTCTATTAAATTTATTTATGGCGGATATTATGTACGATTTCCGATCACACTCGTACTTTAGGTCAGTTTAGGACCCAAACTGAGTGTGTGTTTATTGCATAAAGAATTTTATAAAACTCGCTTTATACGCGGCCGCGGGCTACGAAATATAAAAGATGAAATACTATTAAAAAAAAACCTTGATTATAGATATCTAAGCTAACATTATACCGACTTGCACATAGCAAAGTAAGGCAGTGTCATTATTTTTCATTGAAATTAGACAGTAATGATGACATTATCACACTTTGTCATTGCAAAAGGCATACAGGGTTAGGTTTGATACTAACCTTTTCTATACAAAACCGTTGCGGTCCGTTGGAGCCCATGAGCTCGGCGAACCCCCCCACCGGCACGCGGCACGTGCCCGTCACGAACTGCAGCAACCTCGCCCGCTTCTCGTTATCCATTTGACGAACAAACTGAAATAATGGAAAGGGATAAATTACTAACTTATTTTCAATAATAGTGGAACACTGTACTGCAAAACGTAATTCAAGACCGAAAAGAGTAAGACAATGTTGCCACTGCAATAAATTGTTTGTGTGTTGTATTCCTTTTGATAAATAATCACGCTAAGATAATTTATTTATTAGTAATTTTACTCCTACGATTTTATAAAGATATAGGGATAAGTTCGCCTTTGTACTTCCATTACTGTAATTTATTTTTGTAAACCTGTGTTGTGCACAATAAAGTGATTGCTACTACTACTAAAAAAAGTACTTTTATTTACTTATTTTTACATAAATGCAAGACGCGCTAGTAAAAAGTGGCAACATTGTCTTAGTTTTTTTTTGGTCTTGAATTACGTTTTGCAGTTTACGACTATCTTAAGGTTCCGTCACACAGGCGCGTTTTCCAGGGGGAAAAAGTGCTTTTGTGACGAAGCCTTTATTATTAAAAATGTAAAACTTGCAGTTTATTTTAAAAAAAACTGAATAAACCTTATTAAAATTATGGACCCTACAGAATGAAGAACCAGATGTTTTTTTACCATAGATTTGGATTTATATTTAGGACTCTCAAATTTAATGAAAATATCTGTTGATGTCTCAAAAATAAAGTAGGCAGGTAAGCGCTTCAATTTTGGAATGCCTATAACCTATCTGGAGTTATCATTGGCGCGCACCGACTGAATCAGCAACTGAGTCATTTGGCTGTGTCGATAGCATTAACTATAAACAAAGACATATGTAAAGTCTAAGAAAAAAACGTGCCTCGTAAATCAAGAAAAAGTCATTCTCGGATAGATGGCGCACACACCTTTAGCCTATGCTCAGCTAGATGGCGTGACGACACCGTTTCATAATTAACAATTTTAACACAGATATCAGTGAATGAACATTTACTATGACAGGACCCCTCTATACTATCTATTCTTTTTGCTATAAATCAGGCGGCTTATAACCAAGGTGACGATCGCTCAGGCTTCGCCATCGAATCGCTTTGTGTGACAGTGACAGTTTCGTTCGCTACGGACCGTTAGCGATTGGCATGTTGTCTACGTGGCCAGAAACGGTAGTGGTTACCTGCCAGAACCACGCGACCTGCTTGCTGGTGCGCGTGTAGTGGCGGTAGATGGTGTTGCGCTGCCAGTCGTCCACGTCCACCTCCTGCATGCCGCACAGCATCAGCTCCAGCTCGCGCTCGTCGAAGTACTTCAGCCACTCCAGCGGCACCACCTGACACGACCAAAGTTAAAACTATATATCAAATAAAAATACTAACTATAAAATATACTTACCTACAAAAACCAAACCAGACATCTTACACGGATCAGCAAAGCTTGTACTATGGGTGCTAGGCGACGATATACATACTTATACAGATAAATACATACTTATATACATAGAAAACACCCATGACTCAGGAATATATATTTGTGTTCATCACACAAATAAATGCCCTTAGCGGGATTCGAACCCAGAACCATCGGCTTCACAGGCAGAGTCACTACCTACTAGGGCCACTAGGTCAGACCTTATAAGATTTTAGAGTACGATAGTTACGACATAATCACCTAATAACGTATAATTATACCTCGTTAAATCCGTCAAGGAATGCAGTCGTCTGTTCTTCTATGCCCCGTGTCATCCGCCACTGCGTGACCAGTTGCAGGTACTGCTCTTTGTTTGACTGTAAATAAAAAAGTACATAGTCCGGTCAACATGCAAAAAAGTGTTCTACTTTGAAAAGGTCATATTTAGTTAACCTTTTCGACGCCGTGTCAAATACAAAAGCTGTCACTCGGACGCCATGTCACCGAAGTGTCAAAACTTGAAATTTGAAATTGAACTTTATGCATATATGTGCGTAGGTCTATGTTGCTCTGTGGTCTGTGACCGATTAATCCGACTTTGGCGTTGCGTTGGACTTGCAGTGCGGATATATCGGTCATTGGCGTCCAAAAGGTTAAAATGGTAACAAATATTATACATGCCCAAATAGCACACAATCAGTATCCTAAATCGCCTAAATTTTTAATATAGCCATGGCTGAGTAAACCTTGAAAAAAAAATCTTGTAAGCATTGTGGCAATATAACAGGCTATAGAAAGAAAGTCGCATGCACCCACAGAGGTGGGCCAAAATAATCACGTTATGGGTACCGCAAGAGCCTGGCAGGCCCAGGCGGAGATGGCGGGACGACCTGGACGCATATCTTAACGACTGGCCGGAGATTCCTCAAAACCGAGAAGAGTGGAAATCGAGGGGGGAGGCCTTTGCCCAGCAGTGGGACACAGGCTTATATAATAAAAAGAAAGAATAATCAACTCACTTCAGATACTCGTTCCTTGTCTCCGCTGGGCTTGAGTTCGTGGTGTATCACCTGGCCCAACACTTCGAAATCCACGCTGAACCACATTTCAAGGCCACATTCGTCAATATTGTTATCCCTAATCCAGACCAGCGAATTGTAGAACTCCGGATCGATCGATTCGATGTCTTTCATCGTCAGTTTCTTATTTAACATTCTCTTGTAGAAAGGCATCGTGAAACCTGAATAAATAAATCTGCCGTGGTACAGGGCCATGGCGATAAATCTGCCTATGAATTTGAAGTAGAGAAGGTGGTCGGGGTTGACGTAGCTGGCGGGGTTTATCTGCAGACTGTAGTTGTTCTTGTTGGCGTACTCGAAGAGGCAGTACATGGGGTTGAGCACCTCGTGCGAGAGCAGGAAGAACCACTCCCGACTGACGCCGCCGTAGTCGAGCCCCTCCTCGCCGCGGAATATTATGTACAGTCGTCGGCGGAGCTCGTACGCGGGGAGCCTCATTATCTGAAAGATAGATATTTAAGGTTATAATGCAGCAAAAATCGGGAACCCCTTACTAATGATATATATGAGTGATTTTTCCATAGGATCCCAGTTTAAATGCTTTTCAGTATAAGTATAAATGATGGCATGTCTTGTAGAAAGCGGAGGTTTAAAATAATATTTTGACCATGAAGGCGCATACTTTCGATTGGTTTTTATAGTACAATTTTTACAGAAACCTCCATTTTCTACAAGGCATGCTGTCACTTATACTGAAAAGCATTTAAACTGGGATCCTTCTTAATTTTTCTAAAATAAAGTCATGTAGACTTAAGTATTCCCGAAGGAGGAACCAATGAATCGTAGAGTAACAGTAAACACGCGGCCGTCAGTCAGGTCGGAAGGCGTGTGTCACCTGGTGATAGGAATCCTCGAAGAGCGTCTGCCTCGAGAGCGTGATCTTGATGTGGCTGGGCAGCGCGTTGCTCTGGCAGAGGTAGCGGAACTGGCTGAGCTTCCAGCGGAACGAGCGCTCGTAGGCGCGCGGCACGCCGTACGCGCCCTGCGGGCCCTTGGGCGCGCCCGGCCGCGGGTCCTGGAACGTGGTGGTGCGCGTGTTGTGGTCCACGAAGTACCGCGTGCCCTCCTCCGTGAGGCGGATCTCCCAGCCGCCCGGCAGCGCCTCCTCCAGCGCGCTCACCTCCTGGCCCTGCGACGACGAGCACCATATATACTTAACTCGTTCATAAACGCTCTGAACGAAAGGGTCTCCACGGAAGATCAGCGTCGGGGACCTCAAAGATTCCTTGACATAAAGCTGAGTGGAGACCATTTCATCTAATCTATGTCAGTCAGTGTTATTAGTTAAGTTTAAATTAAGCGTTTTTGAATAAAGTATCTTCTATTATATTCTTTGCGAAAACACTTTAATACTACGAACTACGAATACAATAGTACATTATTGTCGAGGCTCGGAAGTAGCTACTTGCAGGCTGAGGATTCGTTTTAAACGGACGACCTTGGGAGTCCGTTTAATTGAATCCGAAGCCAGCAAGTAGCCTTCCAGCCGAGTCATATATAGTGCTTTTCTCAAAAATGGTGCAAGAAATATAAATATCATAGAAATATTTTACAAAAGCAACGTTCTTACATATATATTTTGACAGAAAAAGCCCTTGCCGCCTTTTTATTTTTTTTAATAAAAAAATAGAAGTGTATTTTTCTGCCAAAAATACGACAACCTATTTGAGACATCTAAATAGTCGCGGTACTAATCATCTGTTTGGCTGTTTAATGGGCCTGTGCATTCATTTGATATGGTCATTTCAACTTTTAAAAAGTTTGGAACTCGACAAATAATGGAATTTGTATGCAACATTGCAGTCCCAAAATCGAGACTGCAATGTTTTTAACTTTTTAATTTTTGACTGACCATAAACTACGCGCTTCGCGACCTATTTTTTAGACGGCAAATTGGACTTTGCCGTCCATTTTTGAGAAAAACACTGTTACGAGAGTGCAACCACTCGGGTCAGAATAATTAATGTCCGATGTTACCTGCGTCCTGGGGTCCTCCCACTGCGTGGTGCGGTTCTTGTGGTTGACGTAGTAGACGCGGCCGTCGGGCTGCACTCGGCGCTCCCAGCCGGCCGGCAGCGCGCCGAGCGCGTCGTCGGCCGCGGAGGGCTGCGGCTGCGGCGCCGCCGCGGCCGGCCCGGGCGCTCCCCCCACCCCCACCCCCACCCCCGCCGCCGCCGCCGCCGGGCCCGAGCGCGCCGCCGCCGCCAGGCTCTCCGGCGGGGGGCCCGGGAGGCTAACTCGACCTTCAGATCAAATAAACAAAATTGCTCAAATCTTCTATAGGCCGGTTTATGGTGGTACGTACACGTACTGGGACGTCTGGGACCGATTTCTCGAGTACCTCCCTCTCATGGCCGTAAGTAACGTCACGCGTGGTGGTAATCATTTAGGTATTATCAAAATTAAAGTCCTCAAAAATGTACGTAAGTAATGAAATGAATATGCAAATCGATTTCACACACACGCCAAAATAGTAGGTACTGTAGATAATAGATAAGATAATATTCGATAACGCGAATTATGAGCGTCGCGTGATATAAATTTATAAATGTTCGTAAAAACGTCTTTGGTTGAATCAACTTTTAGAACACTAATTTCGTGTCCCTAGACTCTCTCTCTATAACAAAGAAAAATCGAATTTTCAAAAACCATGTTGATTTATACCCGGGCAATATTAAATCCATAAATATTTAATTAACACATTAAAAAACATTAACATGATCAGATAAAATTTACATTTTGTACGGCAACGCAGCAGAAAAAAGTTTGCTGAATGAAAAGTATTTGTTGTTATAGTGGCAACAAAAATACATCATCTGTGAAAATTTCAACTGTCTAGCTATCAGGTTCATGAGACGGCCTGGTGACAGACAGAGGAGTTTTAGTAATAGGGTCCCGTTTTTACCCTTTGGGTACGGAACCCTAAAAATGAGAAGAATATTGAGGTACCGGGTTGCGGCTCGTGTGTTTCGTCCTGTTGCTGGTGCGGCGGGTGCGGCGGGTGCGGGTGCGGGTACAGGAACCGCTGGTTGACCTGCGCCACCACGTGGCGGCGCTCGCCGCGCCAGTGCTGCAACGATTACGATTAGAATATTGACGTACCAGGTTGCGGCTCGTGTGTTTCGTCCTGTTGCTGGTGCGGCGGGTGCGGCGGCTGCGGGTGCGGGTACAGGAACCGCTGGTTGCCCTGCGCCACCACGTGGCGGCGCTCGCCGCGCCAGTGCTGCAACGATTACGATTAGAATATTGACGTACCAGGTTGCGGCTCGTGTGTTTCGTCCTGTTGCTGGTGCGGCGGGTGCGGCGGCTGCGGGTGCGGGTACAGGAACCGCTGGTTGCCCTGCGCCACCACGTGGCGGCGCTCGCCGCGCCAGTGCTGCAACCATTACGATTGTTAATTTAAGTTAATCTACTTTGGAATTCAGTTTACTTGAATAATAATTATTTATGACTAGTGTAGTTTACGCATTTTTTATTTCGCATAGCTTAAAACTTAATAAATACCTATCTAAGATATGACATCATTCATCATTTCATTTCAAGATATGACTGCCAAATTTATTTTTTTTCAAATTAGAATGGACAAATGAAAGTATAATATATGTATTATTATCGAACCTGCTCACAAAATTTAACGAGAATTAGTTGAGAAATGCGCCGACCTGTATCCTCTACACTCTCTACAGGAACAGCCGGACGGACATATAAAAGATATTTTGCCTTAGCTGAAACACCGGGACACAGATCGGTCTCCCGATCAATCATAAACTTCACTATTTATCATCCCCTATCTGAGTAAAGTATCATAAACCTTAGACGGTCAAGCGACCTTCACATTGTATGCCGCTCCGGTGTGCTCCGGGACATCGTTATACATGTGCATAGCGCAGTCTCGCACACTCACTGCAACTACGTCGAAAATGGCGTATTTTGTTACCTGGAAGCGCGCGAGCCGCTCGGTGTCGGGGCGCTGCCAGGTGGTGGTGCGCGTGTTGTGGTCGACGTAGTACACGCGTCCGCGCGCGTCGCGCCGCACCTCCCAGCCCGGCGGCAGCGGCTGCGGCCGCTCCCAGGACGTCGACCGAGTGTTGTGGTCCACGTAGTATCTGTATCACACCAATTACATTTTTTTTATATATTAGGGGACATCTTACACAGATCGACCTAGCCCCAAACTAAGCAAAGCTTGTACTATGGGTGCTTGTATATAGATAAATACATACTTATATACATAGAAAACACCCATGACTCAGGAACAAATATTAGTGTTCATCACACAAATAAATGCCCTTACTGGGATTCGAACCCAGGACCATCGGCTTAGCAGACAGGGTCTAGACTGTGTCATCGAGATGCGTAACAAAGGCGCGTTATCGGAGAGCGCAACTACACTGGTTTTTTGAGCGTTGGACTAGCCTGCGCTCAGGTGCCAAATAGAATAAGGAGGACCCTTTTTTGCAGGTAAGTAGCACGTGCGGTTTTACTTAACAATAGACAATAGGATTAGCCGCCGGGCTCAGTTACGAATCTACGAACTATAACAAAGTTGTGGTCAGCGCATTTTTAATACCTCTCCCGCTTGGCTATTTCTGCTACTAACGCTAACGTTCCAAATATACATTAATAGCAACTTTATATCGCATATTTATTCCTAGATTTTGAGGTCGTCAATTTTTTTTGTAATTCTGTACTGTAAATAACAAACAGGCGCCTCCGCGTGCGACGGACCCTCGCCGTGCGCAACCGCCAGGTGTTATAGTTCGTAGTTTTGTAACAGAGCCCGAGCTAATCCTATTGTCAATTGTTAACTAAAACCGCTCGTGCCACGTGCCACAACCACCTGCATAAAAACCTGCGTACTTCGGTTACTGAATGCCGGCGAGTCGAACGCTACAGAACCAGTCTAAAATGTGTCATCAAGATGCGTAACAAAGGCGCGTTATCGGAGAGCGCACCTACACTGGTTTTTTGAGCGTTGGACTAGCCCGCGCTCGGGTGCCAAATAGAATAAGTATGTCCCTTTTTTGCAGGTAAGTAGCACGTGCGGTTTTACTTAACAATAGACAATAGGATTAGCCCGCCCCGGGCTCTGTTACAAAACTACGAACTATATAATACACATAGCAGGCTAAATGAGGACCCACCTTCGACCGTAGACGTCGTATCGCATCTCCCAGCCGCCGGGCAGCGGCTCCTCTGGCGCGGCGGCGGGCGCGGGCGCGGGCGGGGTGTCGGCGGCGGGCGGCTCGGCGTGCGACGGGCCCGCGCCGTCCGCCGCCGCCGCCGGGTGCAATGCGCCGTTGCTCATAGGAGGCGGCCCGGGTGGTGGCTATAACAATACCCACATGTTTTAATTAACCAGTCACCCTGCCTACTAGGAAATACTCCCGGTTTGTATGGCGAGAACCGTGAATTCCCGGTTCCGGTACTGTAAGTATTTGTATAGAAAACTAGTCTTACTGCCAACATAGCTGGAGACCCATTGGGCCCAAATCCCAGTAAGGCCTTATTTTTGTATGTCAATTACGCTTTACGTTCCTCGGTTACAGTTGTTTTCTATTTTGTATTTGAGTGTTTATCTATAATATATGTATAGATATTATCTATCTATTTAATGTGTATCTTCTTATCACACATATACTCCAGGAAAGATACGCTTACGTTAAACATTAATTAGTAATAGGCAATTCTTTTTTTATTCCTGTTCTTTAGATCATTTTAAGATACTTTATTTTCGAATCCAACCAACTTTCTCTCCGGAAGTAGGTAAAAAAAAATAGTTTAAAAAAAGAGCCGTTCTTGTTTGTTAAAAATAGTAATAGTATTTTTAGTTCGTAAACGTGACGAAAATAATATATATAATGAGTCGACAATGGAATCGGTCAAAATATTTACACGAAAAATAACTAATTCAATAAATGGCGGGGCCTCACGGATATACGTCGTAACTTGATATATAAAAAAAGTTATAATTAGGTCTTTGATTTAATTACCATAAAACTACTTCATTAAGCTATATTTATCCGAGAATCCGACATCAATATTATTTGTATCACTTGTATATATATTTACGCCTTAAACGTGCTAGAAAAAATGGTTATAGATATAATTTCTAGCAGACTTTGTTCTGATAACGTTCAAAGTGATATTCAATACATAATCACACAAAAACATGGTCAATGTAATAAATAAGAGCAATTTAACAAATTCGCTAAATGAAACTACCAAATTTGAACTCTGTGCGCTAATGCTAAGGATTACATTTCCTTGCGGCGCGCGGGGACAGTTTCAATGCGGGCGGTGGCGGGAGTTCGTGCCAAGGACGCGTGGATAGTATGTAGGTAAGTATGTACTTAACTACAAGTTGCTACAAGTGACAGGCCAATTCGAACGTGCGCGGGCGTCTCGCTCGCACCAAATATTTGTGCGGCCAAGTCTGAGCGAAATGAACGCGCGCGTGAATGATAGCTAATTAAAAATAACTGATATAATTTCCAATATTATTTTAATATTGGTTGATGTTCAAATTATATACGTCAACGTTATGACCCACTACAAAAATAAAAATTTCGCATGACTATCGTTCTTATTTAATTTCAGAATGGCATAGTGTGGAGTCGCATTACAAAAGGAATACTTATTATCGTAGTCATTTGACAGTTTTGGTGACACTTTCACATTCTGTCACAGCGAAGTGTGTAGGTGTGTAACTCTTTAATTTTATATTAAAGTCTATCCAACAACTTTGTCAGTAGAAAAAGGCGCGATATTCAAATTTTCTATGAGACAATAACCTTTCGCGCCTAAGCGTCTGTAGACTTTTTTTTGAACAAACGTATTATATTGACTATTTCGTGCTCTTTCTATTCATAACTAGTTTACGTTCCTAAGTTTCATAAGTCAGACTATGCGCGTGAATCGCGGGCGAAGCCGCGAACGCGAGTGTGGAGTCGATTTCGCTGTCTGCGAAAATCGACGCCACACTCGCGTTCGCGGCTTCGCGCCGCGATTCGCGCACGAGTCGCGAGGAGGCTTAATAAGTATAACATAGTATAATAATAGTCAACGTCAAAGATATGTTTACACTTTTGCACCTTACTCCTTTGTAATAAGGCCAAAAGTACGGCTTTAAAATGACAACGTTTTACACAAAAATAAAACGCTAATTACATAACTTACCATATTCGGAACCTAAGAACAATATTGAGAGTGGCAACACTGTCATAGGAGGCTATTCATAAATAACGTCCATTTCAAATTTGGGGGAGGGGGAGGGTCTGGACATCGGATGATGGTAGCATGACACAGGAGGAAACGGTGTCATTCGAAGCATGATGTTGGGGGGGGGGGGGGGGGGGCAAAAATCGTCAAAAATAGATGACGTCATTTATGGACAGCCCCTAGGTCGTATTGTCTTTTCTAGCATATACGTCCCTCTCTCCCCCACACTCCTACCACACAGGCAGGTTGCTTTGTCAGTTATACAAGATAAATTTTCAAGTCATTGTCTCAAAATTATACATATGTGCACCATGTCCATAACTATAATACTAGAAATAAAAATAAGCTTGCTATCAGAAAGTTTCGTGTTCGTAAAGTACAGAAGTCATTCGTTGGGCAATGCATTCATTTTTATAACAAGTTACCTGAGGATGCTTTAAGATTACCCTTTCCAGCTCTTAAGAATTACTTAAAAAAGTCATTGATGTTGAAGGCTTATTACAGAGTCGAGGACTACTTGACAGACAAACATGCATGGTCCAAACCAGAAACTGTAATAACGACAAGTAGCAATTAAAAATATTGTATTATGTGTAGAGTTAAAGGTGACTCAGCTCAGGTAAGAAAGCACATCAAATTGTATGAAAGCATCTCATAACAATCAGTCAGATTCATATAATATGTATTCTCATTTCTTTTATTGATTTTAATTTCTTTTCCTTTTGTAAGATTTGATATGTTTTCTGAAAGAGCTACGTATTTGTGATTTCATCTACATATATGTTTATTTTTTATATCAAATTCTATAAAGTTATGTACTCACTGAGTATAATTGCATGAATTCTATAGTAATTTAAATTGTATTTTTCTTAATTACTCGTAATGCATGTTAATTATAAGATGTAATAATGTTTTGAAAAGATGTGTCCCGCCGAGTTTGTTGCCGGTCCCATATTGGGATACCCTCCTCCAATTGAGGGGGGATTTAAATCTTCTCGGGGCAGAGGTGTACGGTTGGAGCCGGTAAAGGTTTATTTGACGTTCATAAGCGCATTGTAATATGCCTACATGAATAAACTATTTTTTTATCTTTTTTTTTTATCATGCAGGATTAAAACTTTAGGTTCCGAATATGCACCGGATATTCGGTTATTATCCGGTATCCTATCTCGCCCTTATTTTAATATCCGGCCGGATACCGGATAGTAACTATGCTTGATATCGGAATATAATAGTACTCGATTATTATTTTAAAACAATTTAAACGTTCCATTCACTAGCTCGCGCACTAATTTCGTACCTAGTGATAGACCTATATGAGTCCGTGCAAAAGTTCATTACGAAACAGAGCAAAACTTCCACAATGCGCACCTGAAAAATCGGAATGTAGGTATATTTCCGCCGGCCGAATATTCGGCGCCCGAATACCGAATATTCGGCCTATGGTCAGGCCGTACATCCGGTATCCTGTATGCGGCCAAACAACTATCCGTTGCATCTGTAGTTCCGAATATGGTAAGTTATTTAATTAGCGTTTTATTTTTGTGTAAACGCTGTCATTAAACAGCTGTACCGATATTCGGAACCTAAGAATAATATTGAAGCATGTTTGTTATCGCCTGGTGGTGGGAAGACGCCAAACCAATGTGATTATACATATCCTATGATATACTTATTATGTGTATGTAATATAATTATATTATGAGTGTTTAATTAATTATGTAGTACACCCTTTATTGTAACACCAATGAGGAGAGATATTTAGTAAAGTATACAATTTGATAGGTACATTTTGTAAAATTAACATAGGTATATATGCCATTAAATAAATAAATAAATATTATAGGACAATTTTACACCGATTGACCTAGTCCCACAGTAAGCTCAATAAGGCTTGTGTTGTGGGTACTAGACGACGAAATATATAATATATACATATGTATAAACTAGACGGGCCCGCAGCTCCGCTCGCGTAAATGAAATAAAGAGTTTATCTTATATTTATTTAACTACCGATATTACTATGTACATAATATCACAGTCAGACAGCGTTGGATATATATGCAACCTTGCCAGGGTTTATAACTGTGATATCCCATTTCTTATTTAATTGTAGTCGTTACTTGGATAACTTAATTCGCAAATTTCTCAAAAAATGATGTGATTTGATAAATAAAAGGCAAGATTGTATCTTTTCATCTACGTAGGTATTTGTGACGTTCCACGGCAAAAGGTACTTTATGGCGGCTGCCGATTACGTCGCATAGCACCGCAATAATATTGGAGCGGCGTTAATAATAGCGTAAGCGCCAATCACCATAAGGTACCTTTATCCGCAGGATGTCACATTTTGCTATATTATACTAACCCTGAACGGGATAAAAAGACAAATTGCTGATAGATACTTAGACAGATGAAACCTCCTCGCCATATCATGGTCTACCTTAATACGTAGGTTCTACGTAACTAGGGCATGCTCCCGGGAATTCCCGAGACTGATTTTTCTCGAGAATTCCCGGGAACGGGCACTTTCAGCCAGTATCGGAACTGGAAACAAAATTCCCGGGAAAATATCGAAGTTTCGGGAAATTTATAATTGATATGTTATATCGATTTATGTCTAATTGCGAATTGGCTACAAGCCGAAATTATGTTGTACATACATATATATAGAAATATATATATGTATATATATATATATTTTTTCTTTTAAAACAATACTTTGTTCAACAGAGCAATGGTATATGAGTACGTTTTCTTCGACTGGTTACATTTGTAACCGATTAAGATCTTAAGTGAACAAGAGTTTAAGTGACAGAGTTTAGATGCGATCAGTTATTTACCCTCATATTACCAGCAAATGAGAGCTAGAGGAACAGCCACACGAATGGAACGTCAGTGTCATCTGTCCAGTCCACAAAAAAGGCTTGAAAAAGAGATGCTCAAACTATCGAGGAATCGCTTTACTCAATACAGCGTACAAAGTTTTGTCCAACGTACTGCTCAAGAGGCTGGAACCATATTCTGAAAGAATCCTTGGGGATTACCAGTGTGGTTTCCGCAGAAACCGCAGCATGACGGACCAGATATTCTTGCTCAAAGAGATTATGAAGAAGAAGTGGGAGAGTACGCCAAATACGCTCTTTGTTTGTGGACTTCACTAAGGCCTATGACAGCATAGATAGGGACGCTCCGTATGCCATTCTTGTAAATTTTAATATCCCTAGAAAACTAGTAGTACAGCAACAAAAGAGAGTAGGATGCGTGTCATGGTAGGCGGTAAGCTGACCGAGGAATTCAAGGTGATGACCGGTCTAAAGCAGGAAAATGCCTTATCACTCGTGCTCTTCAACTTAGCCCTTGAAAATGTTGTCCAAAAAGTGTTAACGTTGGACATAAGGCTGGAATTGAGCGGCAAGCACAAAGTGATAGGGTACGCGGACGACCTGGCTTTATTAGGGGAAAGCCGCGATGAAGTAGTACAGGCAGCCAGTGTCTTGGAGCGAGAGGCCCCTAGGATAGGTCACAGGATTAACCGGTCAAAAACTGAATACATGAAGCTCTACAAAAATACACGAGTTCAGCGCGGAAGTCTCCATGTTGGGGGTAGGAGGAGATCAATATTCGCATCTAAAAACGCCATGCGATGCAGCGCAGCCCTCCATAAAGTGTTGATGTCCAGGCTTCTCAGCAGAAATACTAAGTTAAGGATATATAAGACCGTTATCCGACCAATCCTTATGTATGGGTGCGAGGCCTGAACACTAACACAAAAAGAGGAAAGTCAGCTCATGGTAGCGGAAAGAAAGACCTTTCGTAAGATCCTGGGACCTATCAAAAGAGACAACGGCACGTGGAAGATAGGGGAGAACGCCGAAATCGAGGAGTTGGTGGCCGGACCCAATATCATCGGCGAAACGAAATCCCACAGACTTCGCTGGTTCGGTCACCTATTAAGAATGGGAGAGGATCGGGCTACCAAGTGGGCATACCTGGGAAGACCGACTGGTGGCCGCCCGGTAGGTCGGCCCAAGTACCACTGGGGAGACAGTGTGGAAGCAGATCTGTGTCAGCTTTAAGCCGATAATTGGCAGGAAACGGCGCAGAATCGGGAAAAGTGGCGTGCTTTCGTTTCGGAGGCCAAAACCCTTTTTGGGTTGCTGAGCCGTATTAGTTAGTTAGTTAGTTGAATCTTAGAAAACGTCTGAATTTGACTATTGACATTATAGATAGGTATATTTTAGTCGAAATAAAAACCGTTAAGTATGATTTAGTTTAAAAACTAATAGAAATATTAATTAATCATTTTGTTATAATCAATTCAATCAAAATGTTAACTTTTTTAATTTTCCCGAAATTTCCCGAATTCCCGGGATTTCTCGGAACTGGTCCTGACCCAATCCCGGGAAATTTGAAACCTTTCCCGAGACTGATATTGCATGCCCTATACGTAACGCGTATTAACTAGCCGTACCATTCGTATTCGAAAACACAAATCACTTGAAAACTGAAGGTTATGCCATTCACCATTTAAGTATTCAAATTTCAAACTTTATTATACACACAGAAAGATTTAAACTAACAAGACTCAGAAGAGACTTCATGTAGGTGTAAAATTGAATTCTAATGGTAACACGTGCACGCTTTACTAACTCGATGTGTTTTTAAAGATATGTACTTACTTCAGTATTTTCATTGGCATAGCCACGGTGCACGCAGGCAGCCTTTGAAAACACTTTCACATCATATCATGGCATAAGCCGTTAGAAACTGTTTTTCACCACACCAGCTCGGAAAGGCTTACTTTGCACTTCAAAAACTGAGAGCAAACTTACATTTTAATCACAAGTGAGGCAAAGTAATCAAATGTAAATTTTGAGTTGTTTTGTTATGTTTGCTGGTAGAATTGACTTTTAAATCATGATTTTGGATGATACATATTTAATAACATTCATTTGTATTTGATTATTACATTTAATATTTGCTTCAGGTTGGTGTGGTGAAAGATTTTGTGTTTCAATTGGGGCAAATTTTGTTTAACCCTCGTGCTTTGAAACCCTCGCAACGCTCAAGATTCCATGTTTCGAATATTGATACTCGCAATATTAGCACGAGCGGTTAAACAACAACTTTGCCCCCTTGTAAAATAAATAACTATTTCAATATAGCCAGCTAAACTGAGGTACAAATTCAAAAACTCACCAGTAGTTTAGCTTGACGACCTTCTAGATGGAAAAAGAGCAAGCCAATGACTTGAAAATTTGCCTTGAATAACTGACAAAGCAACCTGCCTGTGTGGTGGGAGTGTAGGAGCAAGGGACGTACAGTACCGGTCAAAAGTTTAAGTTCACTCTGTAAATTCGGTTAAATGAAGCTATAACACAATGTACTAATAAAAGTATTTAATAATCTTTTATTACATAATAAATTAAAGGTAATTCTCTAATTTAAAACCACAATTAAATAAAAAAGATCAGTTTTTGCCAACTTTAGACTCTTCAAAATATCCGCCTTTTGCTTTCAATGCAACACACACACACACTTTCGGCATTCGCGTAATTAGTTTTTGCAGTGGTGATGTCGAAATTTTATTCCAACAAATGTATAGGTATTCCCAAAGCTGTTCTTTATTAGTTGGCCGCATTTTTCTCACACTCCTGTCCAATTCATCCCATAACAACTCAATTGGATTGAGGTCGGGCGATTGAGGAGGCCAATCCATATATTTTAATTCTTTTTGGTTCTCTTTGGATGAAATGTAGTTTTTGCACAACTTCGACGTATGCTTGGGATCGTTGTCTTGTTGGAAAACAAAACCTCTGCCTACAATCCGTTTTCCAGATGGACAAGCGTGACGTTGCAAAATGTTATGATACATTTTCTTATCCATTATGCCATTGACTCTCACGAGATCACCAACTTTATCACCCGCAAAGCATCCCCAGACCATAACTGATCCTCCACCGTGCTTCACTGTTGGCAACACGCATTGCTTTATCATTCGTTCGCCTACTTGTCGTCGAACATATTGACGACGACTCCCTCCAAAAATTTCAAACTTCGATTCGTCAGAAAATAAAACTTTAGACCACTGTTCAACGTCCAGTTTTTGTGTTTCTGGGCCCATTTCAACCTCTTAACTTTATTCTGACTACGTAACAAGGGTTTTTTGGCAGCAATACGACCTTTTAGACCATAGTTTCGCAGACGCCGTTGCACTGTCGAAACCGATACTCGCTGTTCTCGGGTGGCGTTGAGTTCTTCGCAAATTTCTGGAGCAGTTAGAGTACGTTGGCGTTTGCTCTGCACGCAAATAAATTGGTCTTCGCTTTTAGACGTGACTTTTGGCCTACCTGACCGAGATCGACTGCAATTAAGACCGGTTTTTTGTTTTCGTTTCAAAGTACTCACGACAGCGGTTTGAGAAACCTTCATTTTTTCAGCGATTTTCCGCGTCGTGTAGCCCTCATTTGACAGAGTTACAATAACAGCACGAGTTTCGACACTAAAATCGGCTTTGCGACCCATTTTAAATGATTTCTAACTTCACGAAATCTCATAGGAAACACGGAACAAAAATATTAAATGGATCAAATTTTCCGAATAACATAAAACGATTCCTCCAAGAGGTATTTTTATTGTTATTTGGTAGTAGTGGAAACAATTAAACGTTTGAAATTCAAAACATATTCTATATTTGAACATAATTAAATATGATAACCTTATTTCGCAGAGTGAACTTAAACTTTTGACCGGTACTGTATATGCTAGAAAGGGGCAATACGACCTACGACAGTGTTGCCACTCTCAATTTGAGATGCAATGGATAGTTGTTTGGTCGGATACCGGATATTCGGCCTGACCATCGGCCGAATATTCGGTATCCGACCGCCGAATATTCGGCCGGCGGAACAATACCTACATTTCGGTTTTTAGGTGCGCATTGTGCAGGTTTTAACTTGTTTCGTGGTGAACGTTGGCGCGGACTCATTTCTATGTTCGAAATGAGTAGGTAACCTACGCGTGCAAGTGAGTGGATGTGGATGTTTAAATTGTTTTGAAATAATAAACGAGTAAGTACAATATGACCGTGACTGTTTCTTAAATCCAATTTGTTTACTCTGAAATCTAGCAAAGTTACTATCCGGTATTCGGCCGGATAGTGGGTCACTAATGTCACTATCCGGTGCATCTCTACTCTCAATATTATTCTGAGGTTCCAAATATCGGTACAGTTGTTTAATTGTTGCTTAATTTGGAGATTGACCCCAATTTCATTTCTGATCAAATCGGTCGATTTGATCATCCCGTCTGGACTCCACTTAACAGCCGTAACACATTAGCGCGCCGTTCAAGGTCACGGTGCGCCAAACCATAGCCTGATGTCATGTAGGTATGTACTTAGTCCAAAATTATGTTATTTACTAATTATGTTATTTATATGCATTGAACGTTAAATCTGAACCAATTCGATTACTATTCTATAGTGAATCAGCATGACTTGAAAAAGCGCGGCAAATTTAAAACATGTATGTAATAGTACATTACTACAGAGGCCGGGACAAAAGGGGTTGCCGGCCGAAGACATATAGACGGCCGAGCGAAGCGAGGCCGGATAGGTCTGAGCGCGGGCAACCCCATTTCCCGCCGAGGTATGTATAGTGCTTTTCTCAAACATGCAATGAAATAAATAAAATAAAAAATCCACGAAACCCAAGTTTTATTTATAGAAAAAACTAAAAGTAAACTACACCCAAAATATAACCAACACGTACCTATATCATTATCACGCGTATGTTTTACACGAGTCTTGTATTTTTACTACCCGTATATTTTCATGTATCTTTGATTTTTTCGCCTTGTATCCGTCTGACTGTCGTTTTCGTCACAAAGGTTTTAAGTATAATTTCCACAGTGTTGACGAATTTGTAGTTACATTCATTTAAAATATGCCACAAAACTGTTTCTAATAAACTGTAAGCCATTTTTCTTAGTTTCTCAAAGAATAAAATTGCCATAAGCAACCATATACATACTTCGTCTTTGACTTAGCGGCAGAGGCAGCAAGTTATTTAAAATCAATTCTGCTTACGCTGCCAATTCCAACACATACGATTACAATTAATATTAATTTCATTATTTCGTCGGAACTCATATTAAAGTCAAAAAATCAACAACGCACCATAAATCCAATAAAACAGAATGAATATTTTTCAACTTTACCTCCATAACAATTAAAAAAAATCATTACGCGTGTTTGAGTAGACCTTTTTACCGCTAACGTTTAGATGAAATATTTTAAAGATTTTGATTTGTGTAGTTAAATTTATAATTTAAAATTATAGAATGTATTATTTATTAAGTTCATGTTGATTTTATACAAATAAAACTGCAAATTATAGCAAACATTGTTTTTTGTTTTTTTTTTTATAGGCGTAGTGGCAGAGTGTCATTACGAACCATAAAGCAATAACTGCCTCTAGTTTTTTTTAATGGATGAATGCCACGATGCTGTGTCACAAATATCTGTGAAATGAAAATTAAAAAAGAGGACTTTGCCGGCCTAGGCCTGCAAGATGTGTATGAAATTCCATTAACGACCTTTTGTCCTAGCCGCACCTGAAACGTCATACTTCGCAGCCTATTATAAGGAACATAACATCAATATTTCATTGCATGTTTGAGAAAAAACTATTATAGGTTTCAATAGCCCTCATAGACCTGACTTTTATCTCGATATCGTAATTTTCTAGCGACAAACCCATTATCTATACAAAACTGTCGCAAAAATGTTATCGCTTGTATATCGTGGTACAGGATAGGATGGAGCCATATACTTACTACTAGCTTGCAGGTATCGTAATCAAACAAAGTGCTTGCTAAGTAGCTAAATACGCGCAATGTATTTTTATGTCAAAAATAATGTATTTATTTAATGTTAATTTAGTATGAATTATATAGTATGTATGTATATTGTTTTATCCACAAATATGAACAATTGTAGTTAATTTACAAAACATAATTTATACGGCCACAAATAAAATATTAAATGCTTCTAAAGTCTGTTTGGTTATTTCTACATGGAAACGAAGTCATTTCAAATTATAAAAACATTAACTGAACACCTTATTGCTACCTGCATTCACCGCTCGCCGCTCAGCTACCCACTGACGTTAATACCACGGCCTTACGTTTTATGACAGGACTCTGAGTCAGGGGAGTGGCACACTTGGTCCGCCATTTTAGTCAGTCATTCCATGTTCGGGTGCGCTTGCGTTCAGTCGAGTTTTGGAATATTACTGCAAATTTTTGTTGTTTGTTAATTTGTTGGTTATGGTGTCGACTTTTATTGCCCTAGTCGCCAAAATAAATGATGTTACTTAGTGAAATTTTAACCGACACCACATGGTAAAAATAAGTTTAACAATAATTACTTAGTTAAAAATCGAGTAAAAACGGTATTTCTAATACTTAACTTATATTTTTTGCTATTCAATTAAAGAGTACTAACAAAATCCTAACTCAATTAATTAGTGCAAATATTTTAAGGTTTGCGATTCCTGCTCGGCCTTGCGTCGTAAGGTGCCCGGTACCACTGTATTGCAGCAATAACTAGAAATGCTTACTTTGGCGAACATTAGCAACTGTCGTTTTTGATAATTACATTTTAGTGGTGAGGGGTGGTACTTAAATGACCGCTATTGAAACCTTAAATGGTTTTAACTTATAGGCGCGAAGATTTGAAATCCCTAAGAAAATTTTAATTTCGCGTCTTTTTCTGCTATCAAATTGGGTGTTTCGGTATAATAGCCCAATATAATTGGCCTATTATTGTATTAAATTTAACGCGCACGCAAAGACGGAAAGCCTGCAATTATATAAAATTTACTTTCTTATTTACAGCACTCTTGCCCAGATTAAAGCTGATAATTAGTTCGAATCTAGTCTCCCATATTTTTTAATTTCACTGGTACATATGTCTTGACCGAGTAACAAGTAAATATACTAAATACTTTTTTAAATATTCGCGCTCGGGGCGATGGAAGTTTCATCGTTCCGCCGCCCGCTCCATGCAACGACCAATCGCGATAGCTCGCTGGCTCGTGCGCGGCAACTTTAAAGCAACGATAACGTTTTTGATGGTTTTTTATGTTACGAATCATATTTCAAGCCGATTTTTACAGTATTCGACGATCGAGAACTCATAACGAAAATCCCATATGATATTGATCTATTACCATTTTTAACCAGGAAATTAAAGCACAACCCCATAAAACCCACCATACGGTATTATTTAGTGTACGATTAAATTGCAACGCTTGTACTTAGTATAATTTGGAAATAATGAGAGAAAAAATAGCCTATTACCATTTTTGAGGACGGAAATATACTGAATTTAATAATAACCGTAGGTTACTTACTTTAAATGTAGGATACATAATTATTTTTTGTGTGATTCATGCTTAATGTTATAAAGCAAATATTTCTCTATGAGTATTAATTTAAAAAATGTTATTAATATTTTTTACTAATTTTCTGTGAATTTTTATATTTTTACATTTTTTTTTAAATACCTAAATGTTATATATTTATTTGGATTATGTGTCGACGTAATCACTAGATTTATTGTCTGTCCCATACACCGAAAAGTTCAGCTATTACTAATTATTTCCATTCCGCCATACTAGCCGACCGTACCTTTCTTGGCCTAATACACGAGTAGTAGAATAGTACAGTCATTATAGATTTTGACCCGTGAATAATTAGTTCTTGGATTTTTTTTTCGTAGGTCCGTCGGGGGAGTCACTGGGAGTGTAAATTCAAAAAGTAGGCTTAATCAGGCTCCTGCGTATATTCAAAAAATGGTTTTTTTCCAAAAAAAACGGTTTTTCTTCAATGACTCGGCCATTTTTGATTTTACAGTAAAACCGTAAGGACAAAAATTGTAGAAAATTTGATTCTCTACAAATTAGTCCAGTCATTATATCCAAAAACCCAACCCTTCCCGTGAATAATCAGTTCATGGATTTTTTTTTGTACGTCCCTCGGGGGAATCACTGGGAGTGTAAATTCAAAAAGTAGACTGAATCAGGGTCCTGTGTATATTCCAAAAACGGTTTTTCTTGAATAACTCGGTCATTTTTGATTTTACAGTAAAACCGTGAGGACAAAAATTTTAGAAAATTTGATTCTCTACAAGTTTGGTCCTCACAATTTTTCTTCTAGGATCGATAGTTTGGAAATAAAATTTGAAAAAAGCGACAATATCAAAATATTTTCAACATCTCGTTTATTTTCAACTTTACGACATAAATGAAGAGGACTAAACTTGTAGAGAATCAAATTCTGAACAATTTTGGTTCCCACCTTCTTTCCCCCAAAATCGATATTTTAGAAATTAAACCTGAAAAACGCGACAAATTCAAAATATTATCATTATCTCCTATGTTCCACGCTTTACGGCATAAATGAAGGGAAACAAAGTTGTAGAGAATCAAATTCTGAATAATTTTTGTCCTCACGGTTTTAATGTAAAATAAAAAATGACCGAGTTATTCAAGAAAAACCGTTTTTCGAATATACACAGGACCCTGATTCAGTCTACTTTTTGAATTTACACTCCCAGTGATTCCCCCGAGGGACGTACGAAAAAAAATTCCAAGAACTGATTATTCATGGGAAGCGTCGGGTTTTTGGATATAATGACTGAACTAACTTGTAGAGAATCAAATTTCCTAGAGTTTTTGTCCTTACGGTTTTACTGTAAAATCAAAAATGGCCGAGTTATTGAAGAAAACCCGTTTTTTTGGAAAAAAAACCATTTTTTGAATATACGCAGGAGCCTGATTAAGCCTACTTTTTGAATTTACACTCCCAGTGACCCCCCGAGGGACCTACGAAAAAAAAATCCAAGAACTAATTATTCACGGGTAGGGTCGGTTTTTTGGATATAATGACTGTACTAGAACACGAGTATTATGTATAGGTAGGTAGTATTATGTATACCTACCTACTATGGGACTATATGCATTGGTTTCACGTGAATTACGCTGCCGCATACAAAACAAGAGACGGTCAAAAAATGTTCTTATATGCATACCATCTTCTACACTTTCTATAGAAACGTCTATGACCCAATAACAAAGACTAAGATTACCTATATATGTATTTTGTCAGGGTAAAGTACATTTTTAACCCTCGGGTTGTATGACTATGAAAATAGTAGGTAAAATATTAGTTTCAACAATCCAATCAACCAACTCCTAGTCCTTTCCTAGTCAGAAATCTTTGTCAAATTAAGGACTTGTAAAAACAACATTAATTATCATCATGATAAATTGTGACACCATATCTTTACAGTCTACAAGACTAAATCCCATCATTATAGGATTTATAGGTATTATCTACCCATTGCAAAACAAAACTACGGTAATGATAAAAATAAAGCTCAGAACACAATAATAAAGGCACTGAAGAAAAGTGTATGTAGCTAATTAGGTTGTTACCTGTGCGTCACATTTCACGTTATTTATTGAACGCTATTGACCTTGACGTTTTCAAGGTTGAGTAACGCAAAAGGTTACTTATTATGAAACGCGCTGGTTGCATTAAATAACTGTAACTACTGTAAGTCACCTTTTTAACGTTTCGTACTTCTAAGGGAAAAAAAAGGAACCCGGCGGAAAAAAAATAGGCAATAAGTGTATTGTTCCCCTATTATCTCCGAAAATACTAGGCCTAAAATTATAAAAATCAGCAGAAAATGTTCCTTTGCATTACAGCAAACCAATAAAAAAGTCAAGCTGAGTAGTTTTACAAAAAAAAGATATTTAGTGCGCGCATCCAGCCCGCAATTGGCCGGTGTTTTTTCAAATACCCCAATGATGGCAAACAAGCATACGGTACATTTGATGTCGACCGGTCACCAATAGTCTCATCACTTTCCTATATTTACCCCTTTCTTTGTAATCAACATTCGTCAGGGAATTTATTTAATAAATCGTCTTGTAACGGCCAGAACTCATTTAGTAACAAATCCCCACCTGACACCCAACCCAAACCCACCCAAACAAAGCTACTATATCAGTTCTGAGATAATTATGATGCTTAAGACAATAGTAGCAGATTATCTAATGAGTTTCGGTTTTCAATTGAGAAGATCATCTACATTATATGATGGACTCACCCTTAAGGTTTGGTTTCGTGGGCCAGTTCTCGCAGACTCCGAGTTGGGGTTGTTGCGCGCTCTGATCCTGCCTCGCACTCCATCATTAAGCGGACTACGTGCACTGCCACTGTTTGTTTCACCTAGTACCTCTTGACACTGGCTTAGGACAGAACTATCAATTTTTAAACCATCCAAATGTATTACTAAATCTGCCGCTTTAACTTCAGAATTACTATTTGCAGTGTTCTCCTGTGATGATACAGTTTTCATCAAGTCTAAAAAGAAGAACAAAAGCATAGTTTATTATATTTCATATGTTATATTAACAAAACATAAGGTCAGGTAGGCCAGGGGCAGCTACTCTATAAATACAAGGAGAGAGCAAGGGTTATCCCCATAACCCATAACACACTTTCCCCAGTCAGGAAATGAAAGCCACTCACATTGGAAGCAGGGACCGTATACCACATTTTTCATACAAATTAACCAGTATTCAATTTCGGTATCTTGGTTGTTTATGTATACATATTTTTGCACTTAATTTAGCTAATTTGACCAAGCATTATCCGTACCTAAATACTATTTTATAATATCAAAGAAATAATGTGAAAGCTACGAGATATTTTGATTATTAGTTATACCGGTAACAGTCCCCGGTTGGAAGTGTCTAAATCTTACTCTCTACTAATAGAATGTTACTGAGTAGGCGCACTTGACCCACCAGACCGGATGACAAAATTAGATGAAATTTTCTTACCCATTGACAGCTCTACATTTTCTAATTTCCCATTGAAGGAAAGGAGAACCTTAAGAAGACTTATCCTTTTCTCTCCAATAATATTATCTTTTCTAAAGCTGTGGTGATCAGCAAGCCGAAATAGCAGTTGTGACTGTGCAGTCACAAGCACTGTGAATTCCTCTTTCCATTTTGGATGCAAAGTATTCTTAATGACCTCAGTTCTCCTTGAAATTTTGTCATCTACAATGACTTGCAAGTAAGGATTTGGTTTAAAGAGTCCAGAACTTCTTATGGTTGCATTTTCAACTGAAATTGACATGAAAATTATAAGCATCTTTAAATATTAGTAATTTTTATTTTAATACAATACAGTAGTGTGGAAAGAAAGTAATTCCCAACTAATGGTGATATGGTAAACCACAAATTAATGTGAGTGTTTTACAACAACACAGCTTGGAAATGCATATTATTGCATATATTTCATGCAAATGTTTAACAATGCATTTTATACTAAAATTTGTAAATAAGAATAGCAATTTTTGTGTAGCCCTTTAAACATGCCACACTACCACAATGAAAGACGCCTAAGGTACTTTCTGTGCCCATGTATATCCAGATAAAGAAGCAAGCATATGCATTACCAAGTTATAGTACAAAACAATAAATAAGTCATGTTATCAGTACCTGTTAGACTGAGTTGGTGATATGTTGTTAAAGAAGTGGGAATAGTGAGTGGTGTTGTGCCTTCAGACATTTTGATTTGTTGGTCAGTTCATGTTCATTGCACTACATCATTGAATTCCATGGGCCACCTGCACAAATTAAGACATAACATAAAAATTATACCCTACTTTATTCCTGTGCTAATTTAAAATTCAATCTACATACTTCGCATCTTAAAAAACAGACATTCTACCATCTCTTTGTTTAGTAAACACTGTTTGTTTGTTATTGTTTTACTAACATGAATAGCTCAGAGTAGAAACATTATTGTGTTCTGTGTAAATCATAAGATAATAATTCATTTCTATAGAATGTATCTATTGTGTATTGCTGATTTTGTTTGACTTAATAAGATATTAACACTTGTGAATCTTGTGATATTCATAATGATCAATAGAAAAACACAAGTATTTTTTACACAGGACATTATTTTCTTTCAATTAGTTAATAACTAAATACAATTCTGTTGTTTCTAACAGAATTAAATTTTATTATGGCATTACACAACTGTGCAAAAATATGAATCATACTCTAAATGCAAGACATAGATACAACAAAATACACAACACAGGATATATTATATTACTATCTCTCTATATCTCAATTCTATATCAGAGACATATATAAATACCCTATATCCTCTCTGTCTATATGATACTATCTCTATAAATACTTATTAAGGTTCTGTACCCAAAGAGTGTCAATTAGAATTCAGAACACTGTAACTAATATCTTTTATATCTCTCTATAAAATAATAATAAAAAATATTAACAAAGGTAAGTAAGCATATAAAAGGTGAATGAAATTTGGTGTAATTCAGACAACAATGAAATAATATGCTAACATGAAGCTGATTGATAATGCATTCGGAACTTAGCCAAAACTCCTTGATGGAAATTCACAAACATTGAATTTAGGTTTATAACAAGACCTTGAGAAGTATTTAGTAGAATATTCAAAGGGAAGAACACAGTCCGTAATAAAAGTGTCTCTCAAAACAAATTGTAACATTGTATCAGTAAGAGGACATGTATCAAAACGAATTTTGAGTGTAAATTAATGTATGTAATAGCTTTATAGCTTGTTAAATGTGATTTAATTTACTTTAAACATTAATGAAGATACCTACTGCGTGTTTTTCCTGATGTAAGATTCATTAAAAGAATACTCTAGATAAAATTATTAAAATCACTCTTATCTAATCGTATCTCCGAGTAGAAATACAAAAACGTGAGGAAAGCCTAGGCAGTTGATGCAGTGACAGTAACATCACCTTTAATTACTTTACAACTTGAGTTGCATCGGGTATGCACCTGACAGTAAATTAGTCACAATGGAATCATGTCAAGAAGATAAACAAATAATTTAAGTCAATTACCTTAGTTGTGGTTGTTGGTTTGGTTTCCAGATTTCTTTAGATTAGCTTACTTATTATCATTGTTCCTTTCCTTATCGCACTGAAAGTCGCACTGCAAGGAAATAGAATAGAAATAGACAAGAAATCGACATTATACTGATTCATCAAAACGCACTAATTAAATCAGTTATAAAGATAATAAAGCCACGTATACCGAAAAACACACCTCAAAAATCACAATTAACTTACTTGGTTAAATAACTATTTACGAAAACTAAGTAAATAATAATGATCTGAAGAAAACTAGTCAGTCAAGTTGAGGGATTCGCTAGTGCACAGATAATAGACAAAAAGAAAAGTGTGGATAAACATCAGCAAAATGCCTGCCAATACAATCCTCCTGTTCTTCGTCTCTATGGACGAATCATAGACAACAGGATATGTATCAGGCCTTCATGTTCCTAATCCTATATTTTGTACCATATGAGACAAAATACAGATATTTGTCATGTAGTGTAACATAACAATAAAAATAAACAAGATATCAAAGAGCTTCGAAGTTTAACCTATGATCCCTATGATTGGAAACTTGTGTATCTGTGACTCTGTCTGCTGTCAAAATATTTGGAGTGGAATAGGAAATCGATCGATAGATATTTATTCGTAAATAATTAAATATTCATATGAAGGTTAAGCACTGTTCTATTTTAAACAAGCTTATAATTCCAAAACAAAAAGCGTGGAGAACCTTACCTACCAGTGCACCCTTGCCCTTGGTGAGTAACAGCCACAACTATTGAAAGTACGAACAGCTGATGATATAAATTCATTACCTACCCAAATATTAGGTTTAGTAACTTTTGTATTTGTTTTTTCTTGTTTTAAAAACTAGCTAACGTTTTTATTGTATATGTATCAGGAAGCTACTGAATATAACTGATTCTGAACCATATTATATGTCCTTCATGGCACTTGTGCAGAAGATGTAGGTGTATGGTTTTATTGTTTATAATGTTTGGTTATATTTTAAGTTTAAATAGCTCAAGTATGTAGAATTCGTTTCCATGGGTGATAAGGCATACATAGGTATGTTCCATTGAAATTACAATGTCTTGTAAACATCAACTATAATAACTTAGTAATCAATTACGACCTTGCAGTGTCAAATACAATGTTACAGCATATTACAACCAATCTCCCTTATTAGGCAAGAAGTGCCCATTGAGAATTTTGATTTTGATATAGATAACAAATAGCTATCCTTGTTGCTAGTATTCTTTTTTTTCAGAAAATATAGTGCAATGAGTCCTGTTGAAAGTGTACCAGTTGCTGTCCTCAACAATGTTGATGATTATGTGGAGTTACTTTATGATGATATCCCGGAGAAAATCAAAGGATCTGCACTAATATTACAGCTTGCTAGAAACCCAGACAATTTGATTGAACTGGCCCGTAATGGTATAAATGTTTAACTTACTAAATACATTTTAAACTATGTAGTGTTTTAGCTGGTACTTGCTTGTATAATTATAATTCTATGTGAAAATGTAGTAGCTAGAATGCTTAATATTTGGTGCAACAATATCATTCTTAAACAGGGCTGTCTACTCTGGACAAAAACTTGATCATGGACACATTTAGTTTTAAATTTAGTTTGATTGCATTTTGTCCCAGTATTAAGTATCACGGGAAATTATTTACACCAAAAATAAAATTGTATGTAGGGATACCCCTGACAATAAATGTCTGAAATCTGAATTGACCAGGGGTTGACACTCCCAGGTTGGATTTAAAACAAACCTAGGGAGTGGCAGCCCTGTTCTCAAAGAAATGGGACCTTGAAGCAGAACGCACAGCACAATGTTTTAACACTTTCAGTGCCAAGCGCCCCATTTCCAATACAAAATGAACCGGACTATCGGGCTCTTGGCACTGAAAGTGTTAAGAAGTGATCATGCACAGTTTTTTTCCTTTTACCCTGATTGATGTCTTGACCTGTTTCCAGAGGCTTTACTAAGTGCCCTGTCTCGGGTACTCAGAGAAGAGTGGAAAAGAAGTATAGAATTAAGCACCAATATTGTGTACTCATTCTTCTGCTTTTCTACCTACAATGATTTCCATCCAATCATCATTCAATACAAAATTGGCTCACTATGCATGGATGTAATTGATTACGAACTGAAAAGGTATGACCAGTGGAAAGAGAAAGTTGAAGGGAAGAAACAGATACTTACTCCTGACAAGGTAAGAGTTCATCTATACATCTAATTAATTGCAAAAAACATGCCTATAACTGCCATCACTTAAATCATTGAGATCTATTTTGGTCCAGGTTAAAAATGCAGGTGAGTTGGTATACCTGTCTTCCAGACAGACAGGCATAGGGTAACAAGATTACATTCATATTTTTAGGGTTCCATAGTCATGATGGCTAAGCAGAACGCTTATAAGTTCGTCATGTAAGTCTGTCTGTCTGTATTGTCAAAGCAATTTTAATCAGAAAGTAATAGATATTTTCTAACCAAATTTGCAATATACGAGTTTCTTTTTGAACCTCTACTAGTTTAGTTTACTAAGTAAGTAAGTAAACATTTATAAAATGATTTGTTCAGTATTTTCAAATAGGATTATTTCTTGCTTTTAGAGTGAATTACCAAAGAGCCGTATTCCAGAGCCGAAGCGCCGTCCGAAGTCGGGCACGTGGGCCGTGGCTGATGTAAACCTACAAAAAAGTCGCACCTTAGTCTCTAGCTACCATGAGGACCTGTGCAATGCCTCAGACGACTCTCTCTCCAAAAACGACGAGGAACAACTGAGAAGAAAGCTTAAAACTCTTTCTAAACGGCAAGAACAGCTTCTGAGAGTAGCTTTCTACATGTTACTGAATGTAGCAGACAATGTCAAAGTTGAGGAGAAGATGCACAAGAAAGATATTGTTGGTCTCCTCATCGGCGCCATGGAGAGGCATTCTAATATTGACCTACTTATCCTCATTGTTTCATTCTTGCAAAAACTTTCAATTTTCCTAGAAAATAAAAACAGCATGGCATCCAAAGGCATTGTTGAAAAGTTGGCGCCATTATTGGAGTCGCCAAATGCAGATTTAGTTAATGTGACGCTGAAACTATTATTCAATCTTACATTTGATACTAAACTACGCAACAAAATGATTAAAATGGGCTTACTCCAGAAGTTTATCAACTTCACAAGTAAGTCAACAGCTACTTAATAAATTGCAGCTAAAGAAATTTAATCATCATACTGGATTAACCTTTTGAACGCCAAGAACACTTAAAATCGTCGTTACTAGTCGTGCCCACTGCACCTTGGACAACTATAGGTGTTAGGGTTAGACCTAGATAAGTCTGCAACGATTTTGATAGCACACGCAGTGCAAGTGCTATGTATTTAAACGTCAAACTTCAATGAAATTATGGCGTATATAAGCACTTGCACTGCGTGTGCTGTCAAAATCGTTGCAGACTTGTCTTGGTCCAACTCTCTAACGTACTCTGTCAAAGTAAACTTACACTTTCTAGTAAGTACCTAAGGTTTACTTTACCAGGACCTTGGCGTGTCATTGATATTTTTGTTTATAACGTAAACCATTGAAAGGGTTAGTAAAATTATAATGAATGTTATGTTCCAGGTGACGATAAGCACATTAATTTGGCAATGAAAATCCTGTACCATCTGAGTATGGATGATAGAGTCAAGTTAATGTTTACGCAGTCGGATTGCGTCAAACTGGTAAGACTTAAATGGCTAACAATGTAATAAAATCTTGCAAGTCGATTTTATTTAACCTACTTCTAATAACTGTATTTATATCAAATTTTGAAAGTATTCATGATACAGTTGACTATGCAATAATTTGGTACTATCAAGCTGCTCTGATGAAGCTATCCCTTAGTGGCTACTGGCTACGAGGGGAACCCGCGAAATCGTGCTCAAATGATTCATTTTTAGAAGTCAAATTCATCATCACATCAAATTCAACTCTATTGACAGCTATTAAAGTTTAAATTGAAACAAATAAATTTTATTACATGCAGTAAGGGGTTAAAATTGATTATTGTGCAGAAATTTATTAACAGACATTTTGACTTTCAGTTGACGGACATGCTTCTATTGAACGTGAACAGCGAGAGCGGAATCGGCGGCGGCGCGAGTACCGACGTGCTTTTAGCTTTATGCGTGAACCTCGCGTGGTGCGAGCGCGCGGCGCAGCAGATGGCCGCCGAGGGGCGCCTCAGGGAGCTGCTGACGCGCGCCTTCCGCCATCGTAACACACTGCTTATGAAGCTGGTCAGGAACCTGTCACACCACGCGCAGAATAAACCGCTCTTTGTGGTGAGTACTGTACTGTACAACCAACAACACAGCTTTATGCGGGAACCTCGCGTGGTGCGAGCGCGCGGCACAGCAGATGGCCGCCGAGGGGCGCCTCAGGGAGCTGCTGACGCGTGCCTTCCGCCATCGTAACACTATGCTTATGAAGCTGGTCAGGAACCTGTCGCACTACGCGCAGAATAAACCGCTCTTTGCGGTGAGTACTGTACTGTACAAACAACAACACACCTTTGTGTGTGAACCTCGCGTGGTGCGAGCGCGCGGCGCAGCAGATGGCCGCCGAGGGGCGCCTCAGGGAACTCAGGAAGCATTGGCTTATGAAGCTGGTCAAGAATCTGTCGAGTGTCGCACCATGCGCAGAATAAACCGCTCTTTGTGGTGAGTACTGTACTGTACAGACTGTTGCCGAAAGTTGTCTAAAGGAGATGCTTACTTACGCCTGCCGTCAACGTAATCCAATACTCATGAAACTCGGGAACCAGTCGCACCGCGTGCAGGACAAACGGCTCTTTGTGGTGAGTCTCTTTCGCTTGCTCATATCCCATTCACTTGGGTTCGATGCATCATGTATTTTTCTTCCATACCTCTTTGTTACCCGTCATCTCATCATTCACTAGCGTTAGCTTCATATCTCCACAATTTCTATCCACACCCATCCACAATCCACCCACTTCTCCACAATCCATCCTCAATTTCTTTCATTTTCCTTTCCTCTTACGGCTCATACTTCCCTCCAAATTCATTCCTAATACCTTTCTCGTCACACGCCTTTTATCCCTACGCATCAGATATCTGTACCACGCTATGCGATTTGCCCTTACTTTGTAGTGAGTAAGCTTACTTACGTCTATCAGCCATCATAAGACAATGTTCTGATGATATAAATTGATAAAGTCATAATCAGAAATACACCAACTGAGACGACGTGTACCTCAACACAGTATTCTTATTTTAGGAATTCGTAGGAGACATTGCCGGGGCAGTGACTAGCAGCGACGCCGCCGAAGAGTTCGTGATCGAGTGCATCGGCACTCTCAGCAACATACTCGACTTCAACGGCGCGCTCGACATCTTCGCCGTCGTCGAGCGATACAACCTCATTCCATGCATCATGAAGATATTAGACCCTGGTAAGACGAACGCCCTCAAAACATTAGAACTTTTGTAGGTTCCGCTAACGTGGCTTACATTCGTGACCCAGTGGTGTTTCGCCAGGTGCGCCCAGATATGGTAAACGCGTGTTCTTCGCGGGACTTTATTTGTGGAACGCGCTACCGGTTAATTCACCAGATCAAGATGGACGCGCCTATAAAAGCAGTAGATTTTTGTTGTGTTTATTCGTATCATATTTTTGATCGTTAGAACTAAAATAGGACGGCCTACCAACGTGTCATTTGATTCGTGATATACTCGTCCATCCCCCAGCGGGTGAATCTCGAAAAATAACGTAACCCAAGTTAATCCTATAGAGATAGATGAAGTTAATTATTCATTAAGGGCCACTTGCACCATTCACTAACCCGGGGTTAACCGATTAAACCTGGAGTATAGTTCGTAGCTTGGTAACAGAGCCCGGCGGCTAATCTAATCCTATTGTCTATTGTTAAGTAAAACCGCACGTGCTACTTACCTGCAAAAAAGGGTCATACTTATTCTATTTGGCACCTGGACGCGGGCTAGTCCAACGCTCAAAAAACCAGTGTAGGTGCGCTCTCCGATAACGCGCCTTTGTTACGCATCTCGATGACACATTTTAGACTGGTTCCTAGCGTTCGACTCGCCGGCACTCAGTAACCGAAGTACGCAGGATTTTATGCTGGTGGTGGTGGCGGCACGTGGCACGAGCGGTTTTACTTAACAATAGACAATAGGATTAGCTCGGGCTCTGTTTGAAACCTACGAACTATAACCATGGTTACCATTACAATTTGACACTGGGTTAACGGTTGAACCGGTTAATCCCGGGTTCGTGGGATGGTGCAAGTACGAACATGGTGTGTGTGCGGTACAGACAGCAGCAGCGACCCGGAGCTGGTGCTGGAGGGCGTGGTGCTGGCGGGCGCGCTGGGCGCGGAGCCGCGCTGCGCGGGCGCGCTGGCCCGCGCGGGCGCGCCCGACGCGCTGGTGGCGCTGCTGCGCCTGCGCCAGGCCGACGACGACCACGTGCTGCAGACCGTGTTCGCCTTCCGCCAGCTGCTCGCGCACCGCCCCACCGCCGAGTACCTCGTGTCGCGCACAGGTCGGTACATACTGTCCGAGAGGGTTCCTGCGATTGATAGGTGCTTGACTATCAAAAACCACGTGGAAACGTTACAATTCTCTCTCACATGGTTCGAACGATTAAAATTTTAAAATATTTATTACTGTTTTTATGAAATAAAAATAATGTGTTATATAGGTATGTATTTGTTTTAATTTATATATTTTTTACGGTTTTTGTTGTACAGAAGCTCCCGCTTATCTCATCGACCTCATGCAAGATAAAAATGTGGAGATCAGAAAGATGTGCGACTCGTGTCTTGATATTATTTCTCAAATGCAAAACGACTGGGCAGCTAGAATTAAGGTAAGTAATTTGAAGCACGATCAACATGTACTTTAACTGCACTTTAGGTTTAGCGATACCACATCATTACAACTACTACTGGGAATTATTTTTCCCAGTAGTTACCAGTGGTAAAAGATGGGGGAAAAAATCAAGTTGGTACCACCGGTAGCAACTTGGTGGTAAATAGTGGAAATAACCCTTGTAAATGCATATTTATGATGACAGGTGGAGCGTTTCCGCTGCCACAATGGGCAGTGGCTGTCGGTGGTGGAGAGCCTGGGCGCGGAGGGCGCGGGCGCGGGGGACGCGGCGGACGAGCTGCCCCCCTACCTCTCCGCCGAGTACCTCACCACGCACCGCCTTGCCACCTCCGGTAACCTTTACCACAGAATAAGTAATAGTACTACCGTACAGAAACGAACTTACAAAACCGAAGTTTGACAGCGGTTCACGGTCGAATCATTCCCTTTCTAATATATGGCACTATCCCTTTCGGCTATTTAGGGTTGTCAAAATTCAAGTCATTATCTTATCTGTGGTCGTACACGCAAAGGGACTTCAAGTTGTGTCAACCCTGATAATTGCTCGGAGCAATGCTGAGCCGAACGGATAAAATTGAGGCCCATATGTATAGTAAAAATTTTTACGATACACGTGCGAAAAGAATTTCCTATTTATCGCACCTGTATCTTAAATAACTATTTCATCATTACTCTGTCGGGCCTAGGAGTCTGTTACTGTACCAGTTCACCATTAAATACCATATGCTGTCCTTCATGGATCTTGCATTATAAAGCGTCGGCTAAGACTTACGATTATTTACACATGAGCACTCTATAAAGGAAATATGTAGCTAAGGGTGGTATTCCACCTGTCCAAGTGTATTTTGTCTTACATTTTGCTTAATGAGAGAGTGAGACGCAATGACATTGGACAAAGAAATTGGACAGATGGACCACCCTAAGGCAATATGATCCTAAGAAAAGATATTATTTCATGCATAAACTAGAGGCACTAAAACTAACATAAAATTAATTTATAATTTCAATGTTTTATTTTAATTATTTATTTCAGATTCCCAGATATCACTTAACGACGATTCGGACAGTTTGTCTGGTGAAGTTGATATTAATCGCTCTAATGGAAGGTAATAATTTTCTCTTGTCCATAAAGCCCTGTATTCAATCAGTGGATGGATATCTGCCAAACTAAGACTAAGGGTCGGTTGCACCAAACTGTTCGTATCGTTAAAGAGTTCGCTAAATTTTTATGTATGGATAGTTTCATAGTAAAGCGCCGCGGCGCGCCGCACAGTGTTCGATTTCCCTCAAAAAATTTCCCTATGCTGTTAATTGCATAAATCAATCAAGGAATGCATTTGAAATGCAAGACTAGAACACCCAGAAGTCTATTTCAAATACTTTTTTTAATAAAAAATAAATTATATTTCATGACCTTGACATCGAAAAATTACTAAATAAATTCTACAAAAGTATCTGATGAAGAAGTCGCTTTTTAATCAATGTAGTTCGATAAAGAAGCCTTTGGCGCATATTTTCTAGTTCTTAGTTTTGGAATTTACCCTCTGGTTACCGAGTAATTCATATAAATAGAGATTTTTTATTTCATTTTTTTCTCCTAAATAACTCAAAAGTGCGACTTGTGACTAGCACTGACAGATTGCTCTTAACTAGGTCAACCACTGGTAAAAAAATTACGTTCCACTATCGCGGAGTTTGGGAGTTATCGAATTTAAAAATACAGTGTTAGGGTTGACCCTCAACTTGACCTTTAATTTTTAGTCAGAATTAATTCAAAATTTTCCTCTATTACAGAACTGTATATTGTTTAGACATACTCCAGGTACATAAATAAAAATACAGGAACACTGGATTGACGGGGGCAAAAGTGCACCAGTGCTAGTGATTAATTAAAAATCGACTAATCGTAAAAAACAATTTTATCCATCATTATCAAAATGGCTAAGTTTGAATACATTTAATTGTGTGCAAACCTCTTTCATTTATACTATACTTTGCACTATCCGATAAATATCGTGCCATATTTACTGAGATATTAGGTCTTGATGCGTGGTTAATCGACGGATTACATATTATACTTGTCGCCATATCTTGCGAGTATCCTATCGATGCAAAAAAGTTCGGTACTTTTTGCCGTACGCTCGCGGAAAGGCATGTGAAGAAGTCGTCATATGAATGGCATCCGATGACTGTAACGGTACACAAAATTCTAGTATACGGCGAAGAGATCATAGATTCATGTTCTCTTCCTGTTGGTATGCTCTCAGAGCAAGCGGCCGAATCGCGCAATAAATATTGGCGGTCAGATAGGGAACACCATTGCCGGAAAATGAACAGGAGAAAAACTATGATAGATCTCTTTCACCGTGCACTAGAATCATCAGATCCGTTCGTGTCTATGGCACACTACAGACAACGCCAAAAATCGTCCAGTAGGATTAGTCTACCAGAAGCAGTTCGTGAACTTCTGAAGCCGATTCATGAAGAAAACTTACAAGAGGCTGAAGTCGATGATGAAGATCTAGCTAATGATGGATCTTCGTTAATAGACGGTGATGAAAATCCATCCCATGTTGACGACTGCACGTTAGTTCTCGAAAATGAAAATGATTTGTATGAGCCACAAAATACATAAAATCTGAGACTAACTTGCGAAAAGAAACTATAACTTGACTTCTGAATTTCTTTCTTTCTTTTCTGAATTTAATGACTTTATTGTTTAACAAAGTGCACTGCACTTAAAAGTTTCTGCGTGGCCCAATGGTTGACTGGTAGAGAATGCCTTTTGGCAAGTCTGCCATTTGTAATTTCTTGTATTGTGCAATAAAAGTTAAATAAATAAATATAAATAAAGTTTCTTATTTTGTTCCTTAATTTAATTTAATCAGATTTTTTAATTACTCCGACCTTTCATATTTGTTTGACCTTTAAGTAACAACCCTAAAAAGTATAATTTGACCTTTATACGTAACTCCCAAACGCCGCGATAGTGGAACGTGATTTTTTTACCAGTGATAGGCCTAGTTGAGAGCCATCTTTCAGTGCTAGTTACAAGTCGCACTTTTGAGTTTTTCAGGAGAAAAAAAATGAAATAAAAAATCTGTATTTATATGAATAACTCGGTAAGCAGAGGGTAAATTCCAAAACTAAGAACTAGAAAATATGCGCCAAAGGCTTCTTTATCGAACTACATTGATTAAAAAGCGACTTCTTCATCAGATACTTTTGTAGAATTTATTTAGTAATTTTTCGATGTCAAGCTCATGAAATATAATTTATTTTTTATAAAAAAAAGTATTTGAAATAGACTTCTGGGTGTTCTAGTCTTGCATTTCAAATGCATTCCTTGATTGATTTATGCAATTAACAGCATAGGGAAATTTTTTGAGGGAAATCGAACACTGTGCGCCGGCTGACGTTGATCACTGTCAAATGTGGTTGGTGCAACTGGCCCTTATAAAATCAGAAAGATGTTACAAAAGATACACAATGCGACACTATGATTGGTCAAATTTATTTGTTGTCCACCATAATCCATACGAAATTTACGGTCGGGACAAACAATAGCGCTTTCGCTGCTACTCTTACTGAAAGGTACATAAGACTATAGTCGCACCAATAAAAGTCTGCAGCGGATTTGATAGCCCACGTAGTGTAAGTGTTATGTATACGTCATAATTTCATAGAAATTTGACGTTTAAAATGACACTTGCACTGCGTGGGCTACCAAAATCGCTGCAGACTTTTTACGGTCTAACTCTATCCCGTTCGATCATTTCCCCTCACCCTTCATGCCAGATTCAGTTATATACTAGATTCATGTTATATATTTTTATTTTGACAGAAACCCCACGGAAAGACAAGCGGATGAAATGTACGGAACAAATGCCCTGGCTGAGAAGGCTGTTGAAAACGACGGATTGTATACAAATAACCTCAAAGTATTTTCGTAAAATAACTGATCTGTTTACTTATTCTATGGTACGGAGGTACCACTTGTATTCAACCACACTAAGGTGGATCTACCTATATCCTATATACTGGATGGACTCAAGAGCAATAGAAAGTGGTAATTTTTATGGAAATTCTATATAATATGACACAATTTAATCACTTGTAATGTGTTAATGACTATAGTTCGTTTTTTTTAGCATTAGAAAGGAGTTGAAAGAAGGTAAGCGATCTTGACATGTCTTTTAATTGAAAAACGCTTTTTAAAAATCAGTAACTATTACTGAAAGCAGAAGAATATAAATTATCGTATTAGATTCATAATTGTTACATATTTGCCGTAACTTATTTTTAAAATGTGTTTTTCAATTAAAAGACACATCAAGATTGTTTACCTTATTTCTAATGCTATGCTAAAAAAACGGACCATAATGTGCAAATCAAATCAAAATAGTCATGTTAATGTTCAATGCCAGGTTTAAGTAGTATTTAATTCCTTCAATACTTGCCATATTTACCGCGTACCATTCGGCAAGAAACCGGAATTGTACTTACGTTAACCTGTTTGATTTTAGTACCCTATTGTCATATAGCGTACCTTAGTAAAAAAAAGTATTACAATATAGTCGGGCTAACCAACCCTTTACCACTACCTTACGCTACGTCTTACGTAGGCGAACAACGCGCGAACGCGGCGCGGCGCGGCGCGGCGAAATCAATCCTTTGATGCCCATAGAAGTGTCCTACGTAAGCGATCTCGTTGCGAACGCGGTGCGGCGCGATTTGCACGCGAATGTCAGGCGGCGCGGCGCGGCGGCGGCCGCTTTCGCCGCGCCGCGCCGCGCCGCGTTCGCGCTTTGTTCGCCTACGTAAGACGTAGCGTTACTCTAGCCAGGCCGCGTAGCCAAGATGCCAATCGCTTACGCTCCGTAGCGATCGAAACGCAACTGTCACTGTCGTACTAATATGGAAGAGTGATAGAGAGACATAAAGCTTTTCGTTGTCGAAGCGATAGCGATTGTAACCTTGGCTAGGCCGGCAGGAAAGAAACGAGTAGGTAAGTGGTATATTATGGTTTCAACTTTCAACTAAATTGTTACAGTAACACGGATAGGTTGTACTATGATCTCAATATGAATGCATATATGTATACTTTACAGTACATATGGTGCTACTTTACCACACTAGTGCGATTATTAGCATGTTATGTAACATGCTAATAATAACTATGTCGAATATTTAAGGGGCAGTATGTACTGTAAAACGCTGTACAGTCGACGTCAAAGATATGTTTACACTTTTGCATCTTACTCCCTTGTAATAAGGCGAAAACCGTAAACGTATCTTTGACGTCGACTGTACGATACATGTGCGAATAGGTAATTCGCACCTGTATCGTAATGTACTAATAAATGTTGCTTGATGCTTGTTTATAACTCCTAATAGTCCTAATTAATATAATTATACACTAGAATTAGCTGCACATCTAATACTATGTATATACCTTCGAGCAACAGTATATACATCCACTGCAATTGATAAGGGGTTGTGCACAAATCACGCGAGGTGTTTTCGACTACTTTTTGACCCCCCTCCCCCTTGGTGATATTTGGTGAGGTTTTTGGCAACCCCCCTCCCCCCACGCAACCTCACGTGTATTTTTTTGATTTTATTTCGTTCGACCTAATTTTAAGATAAATTGTCTTGTACATAGAAAATCGTGTTTATTTTTATATTTTCGTTTAATAGACTCGCTATTTTGAAGTGCAGAGTGAAAATCTATATTTAAAGAAACCGAGAAAAAGTATCTACTTATGTGGTAGGTCTTTTTTTCTTAGTTTCGTTCACTGTAGAAAAATACACGTGAGGTTTCCTTTAAGTTGCTAACACACTATCGCACCGCACCAAGGTCATTGTGGGACGCACCCATAAGTAAGAGGGAGAAAGAGATATCGCTTTCTCCCTTTTACTTATGGGTGCGTCCCACAATGACCTTGGTGCGGTGCGATAGTGTGTTAGCAACTTTATACCCCCCTCCCCCAACGTGATCTATCGTGATTTTTTCGTGACCCCCATCGGACCTCGCGTGATTTGTGCACAACCCCTAACCTAGTCCTTATTTTGTTAATGATTTTTAACAATATTAAATAAAATATCGCTAATAATGATTGCTTTTTATTTCAATGATTCCTAACATATAATATCTTGTAAGTTCAGCCAGGCGTGCTCAGAAAGTTTAGTGTCTGATCTGATGAAAAGGAATAAGTACTATAAAGTACAGCAGTAACACACTACTGCAACGCGCCGTGACCTTGACTACGGCTTTTACTCGTACTGTATAACTTGCTGAATAGTATCAGAGATAATACAATCACTAGTACATATAGCATTTTCGGCAGGATGTTCATTCCACAGCCATAACAGACTACCGCACCGCACCAAAGCCGCGGTGCGGTAGTCTGTCTCGGCTATTAACGTGGTTTCTCCCCACGGAAGAAAGAATAAGCGCGCCGCGCTGTCCCAAAGAGTAATAGGATGGTATCGGTAACCTTCGCGCCTACATTTTTAAAAATTTGCCGCTTTTTTCTACTGACGGAAATACGCGCCGTGTGCAACATGTATGCAATAACTTCGACGGAATTAAATTTGAACGCTCCCATTTGACATTTATGAGTTTATGACATTGACATCTCACTTCAAATCGCTTGCAATTTTCCAAAACTGCAGGAGGAGAGAAGAATAGATTTTCATCTTTAGATCTTCACTTCGAGAAATTTTAAAATGAGTGTCAACAGACTTCCTTTTCTATTGAACAAAATCCCAGCTGTTAGAGTGAACCCAGTCGTTTGCCGCTTTATGACTACGAGTAAGGAAGACGTAGAAACTCATACAGGCCAAGTAATCAATGCATCTTTTTACTTATCCTTTAACGGAATTAGCTTATTACACATCAGCATTTCGCTTTAAATAAAAATTACTGGTTAAGGGATCCTTGATTTTGACAACAACACATCAATATTATATAACAAACTAACCACAGATACATACAACTTATTCACAACATTGTCTAAAAATGTATAAGCTGTCTGATCATTTTAATAATATGTTAAATGCTTTTTAGAAATGGAGTTCCGACGACTACAGACTTGCTAGATTCGAAAATGCTCCAAAGCAAGTTAATCCCAATTGGGCTATAAAACTGATAGCAGGAGTCCCGACAAAGCAAGTCACCCAAAGAGTAGTATGGTGTGATGGAGGAAGTGGACCAGAAGGACATCCCAGGGTTTACATTAACTTGGTAAATATTCTGCATATTTTGCCTTGACAAAACCATTTTGTGGACGGGAAGTTGTTTATAATTTGTCCAGTAGTTTCCTAGTCAACAGATATTTCTCTCAACTTTTATTAATGTATTATTCTTTACTTTTTAGGACAAGCCAGGCAACCACTCCTGTGGATATTGTGGATTGCGTTTTGAGAAAAAGGATCATCATTAAAATTCACTAATGGTTGGCAAACTATTTCAATCACCCTTATTTGAAAATACTAGTGATCTATTATTTTATTATTGCTTAGTAATTAAATAAAATGTAGGTGAAATAAATAATTTATTAACCTTGTCTTTTCGGTTTACATTTAATATACACGGAGGCGGTTAGGGATATTGTGTCTAAATACAGTTTTGAGATAAGTGAGTAACATGTGTTTTGAAAGTCACAATTGAAAAAATGATGGCCTTTAAAATAATCTCTCACCACCTCTTTACACAAAATCTGATTGTAGCTATTAAAATAAAACAACAATTTAAGGTCTAATACCTAAATATAATACAAGTTATTCAAGTAACATTTCTATCACAGTAAGCATATTGATTGAAACATTGAAGTAGGTATTATGTTACCATTAGAAAATATATGGTGTTTTAACACTTTCGCAACCAAGCAAAAAACGGCGCACTACCCCAGAAACCGGTCGTCTATATCTGCGTACAAAACAACCCGCTAGGCGGGTTGTGCGGCATCTGAGCAAACATTACGAGTGCCTACCAGGCAGGTTCTTGGTCAGTCAAAGTGTTAATTGTAATAACAAAGGACCCATAAACCTTGGGTATGAAAGTAGAATAACAGTCATTGTCCTTAAAATGACTATTCTAATGATATCGCATTACTTAGATGAATTGAAATAATTTAATGGGCAGCCTACAACACACAGCTTTGGTATTAAAGATCATAAACATATACTTCAGAAGTGGCTAATGTGTGTTGCCAGCAAAAAACAAACTGAAAATTATGTTGCATACTTCCATGGGATATTTTCCTTAGTGTAATGATATTTTATTATGTCATCACACAAAGACTAACAATCAATAAATGTATTTGGAATTAACTTTCATAGCCCTTTACATACCCTATAACAATAATAATTGTAATATACTTGTAGAACTTACACAATAATTTTATTTATGGCAAATTATCAATAATTTCTGAAAATATTACTTATGAAGTAACTAAAATATTATTGAGTGAAATTTCAAAAAGCATTTACTAAAAATTAAAACAAGAAGTTTTAGTGAATGCTCAATGTAGTGTATAATCACAATGCAAACATATAATATTATCTAAGTATGGACTATAATAAATAATGAATATAACATCCCATAAATATTCACATTTTATTTAATTGTCAGGAGACATGGAGTTCTCATTTTGCAGTTGTTGTCTAATGTCAATGTTGGACTGAAGAAGTTCCTTCAATTTCTTGTGAATATCATCATTCTTTTGTTCCAGAAAATCAAGTGCCGTATTTAGCTCATCCAATTTTGAATCCAACATTTCATACTCTGTAAAGGTGAATTTGATTAAGTGTGCATATCGTCCAGGATAGAATACCGCATAACTAACAAAAGCACTAAAGCGGGATTTACATTACGAAATTAGTGTCATGCATGTTGAAATCAGTTTCACGAAAGTAGTTTCGATATATGCGGAAGTAATTTTGTGAAATAATTAGTGTCGTGAAATTCACAGTATCGCAGTGACCATGGCCGCATCAGCATCGAAGCTACACATCCGCAAAGCGCAGACACTTTCGCGACACTAAGTTTCCACGTCGTATTTACACTACGAAATTAGTTGCATGACACTAATTTCACCAAAAAATCGCGCAGAGCATGAAACTGATTTGCATTCGTGAAATTAATGCATGCATTATGAAAGTACTAAATTACACGTAAAACTGTTGGTAAAACTAATGTCACGAAACCAATTTCATGACACTAATTTCGTAATGTAAATTCACCTTTAGGTACAATTTCCTTGTACATTTTTGAAATTTCGAACTCTTTCGACTTAGTTAGTTGTGCGGTATTGGACTATCCCTTACGATAAGATGAAGCACTTGTGTAGCAAGAGCCAAGGCTTTAGTTCTTGCTAGACAAAGCAACCATTAGAAAGGTATTATAAGAACATTTTGTTTTATATTTACTTTTTAATCCTTACACACAAGTTCCACTAACACACATACAATCAATGTATATATACCACTGGAAGAAACTCGTTATTTTAATCATTGCATTCGTGTACGACATAGTAGGTACAAGGTAACAAATATGTGGACATGAATCCTGGTAGGGTGTAGCAAATTATTAAGTTTTAACACATTCAGCGCGAGCTACGTGCTGCGAGCGTAGCTGGTAACACGGGATAAACATTATGTAGTACGCCTACGAAAGTAGACGAAACAAGTTGCACAGACGAATAAAATTGTTATTCTGAAAAACCTTTACCTTCACAAATATTATCATCGTTGCTTTCGTCGCTCGGCGCAATTTCACTATCAGCCTCAGCTTTATCCTGATTGGGCTTGTTGTTCTCTTGACCAGCCATTTTGTATGACAGAAATATTAGCAAAATGTAATTAAAATAATATTTTTATTTGTTTTTGAAAACAGTAGAATGTAATGTATATTGCAAAATCGTTCAAGATGTCAAAAATAATAGACAAGCTAGACCATGTGTCAAGTGACTTTTCATAGATCATTATAAATGTTTTTTTAAGGGCATGATAATAATAACACACTACCGTACCGCACCAAGGCGATGCGGTACGGTAGTGTGTTTTGCTTTATCCTGAACGCAGCTATTTTTTATCTATGGTCTACTGTCAAGTCTTGAGTGATGACGTTTCTTTGAGGCAGTGGTGAAAACATCGATTTATAAAAAATAGAAAATTACGGCAATCACCAAAGGAAGTCTTTGTTTTAATTATTGACACTTTCTTTTAATAATTGAAAAATGTAAGTACAATTTGAAAGTTTTAGATATTCCTGGGCCCTGGGCCATATGTAGCATTTAGTAACTATATTTGTTTTACTAAATCAATCACTGTGACAAGCCTTGTATACGCCTTTTATTGTGTCTAGTAAACCTATCTTCCTTTTGTGTTAGTGCTTTAAGTTTTTCAGGAAATACGACTTAAATAATTATTTTATGTACAACACTTCAGTAAGTTTTATGCACAAAATGCAGTATATATCGAAGTAATAATGTGTTTTATATAACTAGACTTACAATGAAATAAAACTTATATTGGTTAGGAAATCTTATTAAGCAACTAGAACCTAGGATATTACATGGTTACGTTTTCCGACTTTATGTTTACATGGTCGGTAATAAAGTAATGAGAGTAATAAGTATTTCCTCAGACTCATCTAGTGCTTCATTAAATTTGGCTGCCTTACAGCCTTTACTGTTTGATAACTTATGATACTTATGATATTTCTTCTTATAATTAATTGTCAAAATGTACCACTAGTATTTTTTGACTAAGTACATAATAGTGCCAATAAAGTGAACAAGCAAAATTTAAAAACTTCTAATAAAAACACAAATGTTTGTTTGAACCCTTTTAAGGTATTCAGAAGGATGTTGTATTACTGGCTTACTACACTTTTGATGGTACAGACACCTGCAATAATATGTTAATCTTCAAAGGCTGCAAATATATGTGACATGCTCTTATGGTTCTACAAATAAGATACATTCAGATATTTTTGCTGCCTTCATTGTTTAACATATTATTGCAGGTGACTATTTATATACATAAGATATTTTGCAAGTGATAATATTTTGCAACTTTTTGTATTAGGGCTTGATAACACTTTGATTAGTACACTTATAATAGTTATAATATAAGGATCCAAAAAGAAAAAAGGTGGTTCTCTCATCTTAGGTCATAAAAATAGAAAAAGTGATGAACTTTAAATTTGTAAAAAGCTTTATAAACATGAATCTTTTGAAGTATGTGGAGTACAAGATTAGTGTTTAGTAGTAAATGTATGAACTCACACTAAAAATTAATCAATGTTTAAGCAGACTCTTAGTGTAACTTGACCCTAATGTTTAGTATACATATGGAACATAATCAAGTACTCATTTCAACTTACGGACCATGGCCATAAAAAAAAACATTAAATTGTTAAGATATTGATTATCTTGAAACCAGCAATTCCATTAATTTTTCTGTCTTTTCTGCTAACTAACACATTCAAAGGCTTTTTTCTTCTTCTGTTGGCCATTATGATGTAATATTTCTGTTTTCAGCAAGATGACATCAGGACCGTACAATTATTCTTATATATTCAAATATATAATAATTGGAGATATGGGAGTTGGCAAATCATGCCTGTTGCATCAGTTCACAGAGAAAAAATGTAAGTGTAGCTCATGGTATAATAATATACTCCGCCTGGTACTCTCTTCCCGTCTATTCGTGGTCACGTGACTGACACAAGCCTACATCATCATGTGACAGCGCTATATGATAATATGCGATAGCACTATACAAGGTGGCAATGTTTTTGTGACGTAGGCTTGTGTCACTCTGGGAAGAGAAGACCATGTTTTATTAGACTGTAGCTTAGGATTGCAGTGCTAATAATATATTATCTAATATTCTTTGGTATAAGTTTATAATATACCTTTGTTAATTTCTTTTAGTCATCCTAACCATGTCAACTGCAAAGGCATGTACTTAGTTTTCTTTTGTTGCAGTTATGGCTGACTGCCCTCATACAATTGGTGTTGAGTTTGGCACCCGGATAATTGAAGTAGCGGGACAAAAAATCAAATTACAAATATGGGACACAGCTGGACAAGAGAGGTTCAGAGCTGTCACTCGCTCTTATTACAGAGGAGCTGCTGGGGCACTTATGGTGTATGATATAACGAGAAGGTAAGAAAGACCCGTTTTTTGGGCGAAGAACCCACGTAGCGGAGTGGCACGGCGGAAGCGCGGTGCGAAACCTTGCATCACGATGTAGGCAATCTGCCTAGTCTATGCACACCACGCCGCGCCTCTGTCCACCGCAGCGGCACCGCGTGCTTGGTCGATGCGGATCACCTACACGGCGATACAATATCAGGTGACCAAAAAAGTTCGTGCGGTTTTAGGCGGCGCTCACTATAGAGACATGTTTGAACTTGTTGCGATTCCTAGCGCCCAATATTTAGTGTCAATATAACATGCACGGACTCGTCAGTATATTGATGCGCTCTATTTTGTTAACACGCTGTTCATAAGTAAATTATTTTTGTCTAAAATGTCAGTTAATACTAATGTGATTCGGGCTTGTTTGCTATACGAATTTAAACTCGGCACCAAGGCTGCAGAGGCATCTCGTAAAATATGTACGGCATTCGGTGAAGATGCAGTATCAGAACATACTGCACAAAAGTGGTTTAAAAAGTTCTTGTCTGGTGACGAGTCGCTTGAAGATTTACCTCGTTCGGGAAGACCCTCTGTTATTGACAATCAAGAATTACGGGCTGCCATTGAAAACGACACTAAGTTAACTTGCCAGGAACTTTCGCAAATGTTTGGTGTTAGTCATGAAACAATTCGTTTGCACTTACATCAGTTAGGTAAATCTTGGAAGTTAAGTAAATGGGTCCCTCATGAATTATCGGATGAACACAGGTGTCATCGAGTATCAGTTTGTTCAGCATTGCTTTCGCGCTATAAAACTGAGCCGTTTTTGGACAGTCTGCTTACAGCTGATGAAAAATGGATTATGTACAATAATACAAAACGAACTCATCATTGGTTGTCCGCAAACCAACCAGTACCACATGTACCGAAGACGCCAATTCATTGCCGGAAGATCATGCTTTGTGTATGGTGGACTGCTGCTGGTATAGTACACTACGAGTTTCTTCCCGAGGGTCAAACTATTACTGCTAAACTCTACTCGATGCAGCTTGAGCAAGTACACAAATCGTTACTTCAGAAGCAGCCTGGACTAGTTAACCGGAATAAAGTAATATTTTTGCAAGATAACGCTAGGCCACACGTTGCCAAGCTCACTCTGGAAAAAATTAATGATTTAAAATGGGAGTTACTACCCCACCCTCCGTATTCTCCGGATATGTCTCCAACGGATTTTCACCTTTTCTTGGCTTTAGATAATCATGTGATAGATAAAAAATTTCGAAATCAAGTTGAGATCGAAGAGGAGGTTGCCAATTTAGTCGCTTCAAAAAATAAAAGCTTTTACAAGGACGGGATGTATAAACTTGTATGTATCTCGTTGGGAAAGAGTTCTAGAATGCGAGGGTGCTTATATAAATGAATAAATTGTTTTATAAATAAATCTACAAGACTTTGATTTTTACCATAAAAACCGCACGAACTTTTTTGGTCACCTGATACTTGACGTCGCGCCACCGTCGTTCACGCCGCTTAGCTGTGCCACTCTGCTGCGTGGGTTCTTCGCCTTAAAGTATAACTCATGAACCTACACACTTATTTTATGCATTAAAGTAACTGTCTGGTAAGTGACAAGTAATTTGTAAACATTTAATTAATGTTGTATATAATGTTTCGATTTCACAATATGTTGCCATATGATTAAATAAATAAATTTATGCATTTTACGTTCAGGTCCACTTACAATCATTTGAGCAGCTGGCTAACGGACACACGTAATTTGACCAACCCGAGCACTGTGATATTCTTGATCGGCAACAAGTCCGACTTGGACGGCCAGAGAGACGTAACATATGAGGAAGCCAAACAATTTGCTGATGAAAATGGCCTCATGTTTGTAGAAGCAAGTGCCAAAACGTAAGTACATATTAACTTTTCTGATTAAATTTTCTCGAACGCGAACTAGTAGTTCGCCCCGAACTGAGAACTCGCGGATTCTAAACATTCATTTTAGAAAATCAATGTGGGCGAACTTAGTGAACCCCATTTTGTATTAATAGCCCTATGGGACATGCGTCTGCATCGGCGGCCGGCCGGAGTCAACTGCTTTTTTTTACATGGAAAACAGAGTCGGCCGGATAAATCCGGCCCTATCTTTACCCTAGTGTAAGACGCGCGCGGGCGCCGCGCACGTATTTACGGCATTTACGCAGCTGTTAGAGCGAGATAGAAAACGCGCCTGTGTGACTGAGCCTTTAGTCGGGGTGCTGTACTTATACATATATAGGGGCCTTCCCAAGCGGATCTTTGTATTAGTAAAGTGCGAGCAGTCGCGACTCGCGTCTATTGGCGCGGAATGTATGTAGGTACACCAAGCTCCATCTTAGAATCTTTACGCCAACTGCTGGTTATAAACTGACTCTTGCTAATGTTGTCCACAGTGGCCAGAACGTGGAGGAGGCATTCTTGGAGACCGCTAAAAAGATATATCAGAGTATTCAAGACGGCAGGCTGGACTTGAACGCCGCGGAGTCGGGCGTGCAGCACAAGCCCGCGTCGCCGGGCCGCCCGCTGGCCGCGCCGCCCGCCGCCAAGGACAACTGCGCCTGCTAACTGGCCACGAGCGACTGGGTCAGAAACGTTCGGGAAAATATGGGTCTTTTCTGCGGACATTACGAAAGTTAACGGTTTGCGTAGGTACCTACAAATTTTAAAAAGTATGTTTTAAGATGCCTAGAAGGTAAACTACGAAAATTAGGCTTTAAAGTCCGTTTATTTTATGATATCTACAGGAAAGACGCTTAACTTCGGCTCATACTAAAAAAGTTTTTGACCCGTGTACTCGTGACACGGCCAGCGGCCCGGAACCCACTCTTCGACCGTCTCGACAAGGCTAGTTTGCTTGGTGTGGAATCGACTTATCTTTATGAAACGTCCGAAAAACTTAAGGCGCCACAAGAAACAAAAATGAAACCTCCGCTAAAAGTTGTAGCTAGTACTAGCGCCCGCCCCGGCTTCGCACGGGTTAACAAATTATACATCTAAACCTTCCTCAAGAATCGCTCTATTGATAGGTGAAAACCACATGAAAATCCGTTCAGTAATTTTTGAGTTTATCGCGAACAAACACACAAACAGACAGACGCGGCGGCGGGGGACTTTGTTTTATAAGGTATAGTGATAATGCGATGCAGTGGATGCGTAAAATATGCGTCCATGTATTTTTGTGAAATTGATTTCAAATTGGCTAGCCTATTTTAAAGATTACCACAGCATAGTCATTTGGTACTGATTGACAATACTTTTATAACTGAGCAATCTGATTTTAAAGTTCATTTCAAAAAGAAATATTGTGGTAGAATAGTTTTGGTTTTTGTACGGGAGTGGCGTATCTGTTCAAGTATTATGTAATTTGTAATATGTGTCACGAGTGGCAGCCAGTGGGTACATCTCCACACTTTAGTGTGCACTAATGCTTTCGGGATATCATACTTTAATCGATAAGTTAACTAGAGTATTTAAAATAATAATATATAAGATTTTAAATAAGAGTATTACCGAGTCCCATTCTGCTTCTACTTATTTACATTCCAAATCAATCACTGGTTTATGGTGCATTACTTTAGAACAAAAGGGGTTTTCATATTTTTTCATTCATCTGAAGCCAGAAGGCAAAGTTGTCAGAAAGTGATTCATATAGGTTGATAATGTTTACTGTTTACCCATTTTTAATTTTTGTGTATATAATACTTGTGTGCTGTATTAATTTATTTATTCAACCGTGTACATGAACAGAAGTAAGAAACACTAATTATTAAACATAACATTGTTTATATTGAATGTTAGTTATCTTGACAAAAAGTTAGCCAATCATGTAATTTATCCGAACCAAAATCATAATATTCATGAAATTGTTTTAAGGCTGAGAGTCATCATCGGAATGTTGTAACTCGTTATTATGTTATTACGGTATTAAGCGGAAGACTAATTGTTATGGCGAAACAAAATTATTACATTATTTATGTTCCCTTTTGTAGTTTATCGAGAGAACTGGATGATAAATAGCAAAGAAAACTTCACTGGTAAAGTTCCTCTTCTCCGGCGAAAGATATGGGGGCCCACCACGAACTCCGAAATTCTAAGTTTTCTTGAGCTTCAGGAGTGACAGAAAGAGAAATACATAAACTCCGAATTCCAAAGTTCGCGCTAGACCACTAAAGCGGAATAGTTCAAGGCTACAAGCATTATGATACAAGTGCGAAAATTAAAAAATTACCTATTCGCACGTTTTACAGTACATATGGCCCTTTAAATTTTCGACATAGGCACGTGAAGTGCTAATTACCGCACTAGTGTAGTTATATCATAATTACAGTAAAATTTTATATGATCAGCGAGAAAATTACTGACTGCCTATGTTATCATCATCTTATCACTAAATGTTTCTATGAAGAAACTTCTAGCTCCGCCTCGCCCTCTAGGAGGAAATGTATCATTACTATCATAAGGTATACCTAGCTATTGAAATTTAACCAAGGGTGTGCAATATTCACAAGTTTAGTGTACCTACGTTTAATAACTTGAGTGGTACATGAAAATGATCACAAATACCTATTTTAGATAACGATAGATTTCTGATCGAATTATAAAGTACCTAACACACGTGTGTGTAAGTTGAGCTAATACTAATAGCCTATACATTCAAAAAATAAAGTACATATATATACATAGTATATTTCCGACTGCATTAAGCATTAAACCTATTATGTTAGATATGTGAACCATGTATATTGATTATTTTCAAACCCGCTAGGCCGTTACAGGATAAATTAACCGAAATCTAAAAATGCGTTTATCCATAATTAGTATAAGGTAAGGTGGAGAAGAGTATCACCGGGGCAAGACAAACACTTGTATGGAATCCTCATACTGTTTGTCTTGTCCCGAGCAAAATAAACTATGTTCGTCTTACCCCACCTTACCTTAGTCACGTTTTAGATTTATGTACCTACTCTAATGGTTTTTCGTCCTTTAATATGCACTTATTTTTGTCAACAAAATGTTTTACACTAGTTAATCAGTTATTTTCGTCTAATACAATTTCATAGATAAGTAGCTTAGGTACCTAGTAGGTACTACCTACGACATATTATGTGTAACTAACGTGTTAAATAAATATTATTTGTACAGTGTATACTTTGTTCTTTTCCTCTTTCTGATATTGATATTAGGGCATATTAGGGAAACAGGATAAATAATTCCGTAAAATTTAAATAAATCTCTTTAATTTTACTTTAAGAACAATGTTAGTTTGTTTCGCTTTCTTTATTTTCCAAAAGGGCCCCTAATTCTTATATCCCCAAGGGCCTTATCATAGTTTAAGGCGGCCTTGTTATACCTATAATTAAAAAATATTTCATTTGGCATTTTCCAAAGTAAATAACAAAGGCAGTTTGTATGGCAAATTTTGGGCTTTATCGACTAGCCAATAAGGTCTACCCACCAGGGCGTGGCGGATGGCTACCGGGCTGGATTGATTTAGCTTTACGTATACCTACTACGTCTGTGCCAAGTGAATTCATCCGATAATTCCGATACCAAAATTTGCACGTCCCATACATTGGGTGACACTACTTCCCTCAGTATTAAGGCCCCATTCGCACGACAGCTTTTTCAACGCGCGTTAAAAAAGCGTTTGAATGACACAAATGGATAACCTATGTATAGCTGGTCAAGCAGGATCTTGTCAGTAGAAAAAGGCGGCAAATTTGAAAAATGTAGGCGCGAAGGGATATCGTCCCATAGAAAATTTGAATTTCGCGCCTTTTTTTACTGACAAGATTTGCTTGACCAGCTATATATTCACACGACAGCTGTGGCGCTTTTTATCAAGCGTTGTTGGATTTTCGACTTTAAGCCTTGGTCATTAAATCGAGTTTAGAGTGCGGACAGATTCAAGCGCTTTTTTAACGCGCGTTGAATAAGCTGTCGTGCGAATGGGGGCTAAACGTAACTAGGGGATACACTGACCATATTTTTTATTGTATTTTAGTTTTATGCGTATGAAAGCTCACAGCTTTGGCTCACAGGCATGTCACTGAACGGTGGCTGGTACGGGTCGTGTCAGTAAACTGGACACTTTTGGTAAAGCAGTGGCACAACCAGTTGGACATAGCGGTTGGACCACGAGTCGGGAGCGAATATAAGTCCTAAAAGATTTTTAACTTTATACACTAGAGTATATCATGAATGATGCCGTCGCCTCGTTACCATACACTATATTTATTTTACTCATGTTTGAAAGGCTGCAATTAATTTACCTATACCATTGGGCTCCATTGCCTTATATAAGTTCGTTGGTGCGCAAATGGCTTTGGGCACATTTTCGTTGGTGCGCATGTTCGCTTGGCATTATATGAAAGGGCATAGGCACTTTGAAATCTTTGTTGGTTTCTCCCTTCAATAAGTGCCTCCCCATCACATAAGGCTCCATTAATTTATTACGTAAGAAGATTTAGGGAGGAGGGTGGTCGAATATGTATTATCTTATTTTTCTTATAAGGGGAAGGGTTTACGTTCTCAGTATTGACGTAAGAACCACAGTAAGAACATAAAGATAATAAAACTTTCTAAAAATATTTTTTTTTAATAAACACGGGTCAGCTTATTCTTATTTTTTTCTTAGATAGGGGAGGGAGGGGGTAAAAAAGGGGGGTTTTAGGCGCCATTCATTTATTACGTAAGACGATTTATGCCAGGTCTTACGTAATAAATGAACTTAAAACCTACGACTTACAGCGCAACGTGGCAGGCCACGTGCGCGGGTCGAGCTCAGTCAGACAGGGCGCGCAATGAGACAACTTCTTTGTATAGATTAAGGCTTATATTGCTTTAGCCACCTAATTAGTTTTATGGCTTGGGTCTGGGGACATACATTTTTAACTCACTCCCAGAAAGGTGGAACTTTTATACGTAAAAAGGTTTTACTTGTTAGTAAATTCTTTGAGGTATCCTGTACTGAGGGCCTACCGCGAACCACGTTCGACGTGTTGCCTCTCTGTCACACTTACGAACGTATTTACAAGTGCGACAGAGAGGCAAGACGTCGAACGAGGTTCGCGGTAGGCCCTCTGGAACAGCATTCTCTACCGTATATTTGTAATAAGATATTAAATAAAATCACAGCTAGTGTCGAAGTTGTATTTCTATAAAAGAGAAATCAGGGACTTTGCATTTCATTATATCCTCAGTATTTTGGTAAATTTAGAACTTACATAATAGTTAAAATACAAATTATATGTTTACATGGAATGAAAACTAAATGCATGTACTAAGTAGTTATGTTCTAAATACCACTTCCCATTTACAATACTGTATTTAAAACATTGAAGTAATGCATGTAGCTTGTATTATTTATCTTCACAATTTTGTATTGTTACACATTGCTATTTCATATTATCCTTACAGTATGACGCAATTTTGCTCAATTCAATAACTACATATTAATTACATAATTAAATAATTGATATCAAACTACACCTATTCAAACATCATCTATAGTGGGCAACCAAAATGCCATATTAGTACATGCGGATGCTAGCATCATAAATTTGGGGTTGAACTGAACACACTGTATAGGGGCTGGATGATCACCATTCAGGACACACACTTTGTACCCTGTGTCTGCATTCCACACATGAACTCGCCCATCTGTAGACCCACTGAATATGTACTGGGAGTCAGGGCTGAAGGATGCTTCAATGGGAATGCCTTTGTTGTTTAGATGCCCCGTAAATGTTTGTAGTGGTGTGCCATGGTAAGCATCCACTAATCTAATAATTGATCCATTTGTGCTTATCAGCATGGTCTTTCCATCCCGGGAAAATTTTAATCCTGTCCAATCACATTCTTTTTCTTGGTTTAGTTTGAATGTCACAAAAGGACCTTTGTCAAATGATCTCAGGTCATATAATTTAATGCTCTCTGAGTTGACTCCAGCTGCAAATATTAGACCTTCAGGATCGTAGGCAGCCACAGGTCGTCCTGATAAGTGCATCAGTCCTTGACAATTTGGTGAACGCAGATCCCATAAACGCAATGTTTTGTCTAAGGACCCTGATAAGAATGTGTCTTCCACTGGTGACAAACATAGGGTCACAACTTTTTTGGTGTGGCCTGGAAAGTATCTGATGTACTTGTTGTCGTGAAGAGAAAGATATCGGATGGTGTCGTCAACTTTAGTGGAACTGTGGATTGCAGTATTTTTAGCGTGTGTGAAGTGTATTAAGTCAACTCCATATTTTTTACTGTTTACCGTTATCATTTGAGTGCCTTTTTCACAATCATAAATAACGATCTGATCATCTTCACTGCACGATATTAACGTCTCTCCACTCGGTGAAAAATCTATACTGTTTATTTTGTCTGTATTTTCCCTGAACACCTTAGCGACCTTAAAACTCCGTACGACTGGATCGACTAGTTTCATCATTTGTAACAGATTCTCGTAACCAGGTTTTGTTAAAACGCCTTCTTTAAAAGAATGTAAAAATTGCAAAAGCTTCTGTTTTGAGAATTCAATACAAATTTTAAAGCATCTTTGTAGCGCACACCACTTTTGATTGACACTTAATATTTCCACAGGTAAAGTAACGAAAACAGTCTTTGTATTTGTACGAAACAAAATTTTTCAAGCACATTATCAGCTTAGCCAACTTAGCAAACAAAACTCTCTGCACGCTTGGGTCTATGGGCTGCTATCTCCTCAATATGGCCGAATGAGATATGTAGTTCAATCACAGGCGCTCATGGAAAAAAAAAACACTTGGGAATCAAAATGGACGGAGTGTAATGGCGTTCGTAATTGTTACATAGTGGTGCGAGTTTTACTGCAGTTTTAAGAGTTGAATCTCATTAATACGTTAGAAAACAGTTAAAGGCTTTGCCCTTGTAGTATTACACAGTAGCTGGCTTTATTCTATAGGCATTTTAATTGATCCCAGTTTCTTAGAATATGGTATCCATTTTGTGATCACAGATCAACCTTGTTGTGTGGCGTTTTCGGTAAGTACTAGCTTAATAGATTATGTTATTTTATGAGAATTATCGAAAATTATAAAGTATAGATACTTTTTGGCTATATTAATATGCAGTCGGCTTTTGCTTATACGGAGCATCATCTTACACTATAACTATCTACGTATAACTGTAGCTTTCCTTACCTTTGTTACCTTTCTAATGCACTCATTTCTGGACATATAGAATTAAATATACATCTCCATGTTCTTGCGTTACAAATGATTGTAGTTGAAGCTACTTAAATTATATAATGCTAGTTATTCGAATTTAACTTAAGTATATATATATGTATATAAAATAATTACATGCCCATAAAATTACAGGAATTAAGAAAGTAAGCCAGCTTGTATTTTGTTCTAATACAATATATGTATGCATTTTTGTCGTTTATGTGTTCATGTTTTTTATACTGGAAAAAATTAAAAAGAATCTTAATTTTATGTTAACTTACTGACTATTCTTACTAAATAAGGTTTTTTAAGCTTGAATTTACGGTTCCCTGATTTTATTATTCAAGACCCAGGAACATGCTGTATACCCGAAGGAAAAAGTTATATCGCTATATGTTTTTACATCATAAGCGTATAGCTTTTCCCCTTGGTCATACAAGCTAGGATGCATCTATGAAGACAGAAATCAAGAGAATTGTTAGATGTTTCCCGGGATTAGCAAGTAGTGATATTAAGAGGTAAGTAATATTAATAATAAATATAGGAATTTTTACATTTATATATTAGTTTATGAAAATTTTTCCATTGTGCTTTTTTGTGGTTATTGATATTTTTTTAAAGAATTTTAAAATTCTGTTTTGTCGTCTATGGGAAAATATGACAATATTTATTACCACAATCATAGTATAATTGCCCTAATTGTAATTATAATCAATCAGAAAATGTAAATATAGATTATTTATAATATAAATGATTTGATGTCATGTTTATGTAATTAAAAAAAAATTTGATTACTTCAACCCTTTAAAAAACTAAAGGTTTTTTTTTTTAAAAACATTTCAAGCCTTCAGCATATGAAAAACAATTATAAATACAAATAGATATTTTTATAGTGTGCCCTATAAAGGGATGAATAGCCAGTTGTTTCATTTGTATTCTGTTTAATCATAGAATATCATTGGTAGGTATTTCTGCTGTGTATGGCCATATGCTAACTACTAGGTCCATAATGTTTATATATGAAAAATATATTATATACATCAAATAACAAGTAACCTGTCAGATTTTAACCACAAATTCCTAAGGTCATAAGGAGCAAAAAAATTTTTATAACTTGCACAAATTAAGAAAAAAAAAAGAAAATTGTGTGAGTGTGTGTGTGTGTGCAAACGACATGTTACGGTAGAAGAGTCGACTGCAAAATTTTGTACCAAATTGATACCATGATAAATGCACAAGGTGGGTTGCCCAGGTGATGCTAAGACCGAATTTAGTCTCTAAATGCGGTCTTTATACACCTTTAAAATCTGTCAGGTTACTCTTTCCCATGGTGACCATGGTGTGTAGGTATGGAAATAAATATAATTTCACTTATCTTTTAATAGGTATTAAATAAATAAAAATACTATAAAGAAAGTATGTCTTATGAATTATGAATTAAAACATTAATTTTTTTTTATGTCCCAGATAAATCTGAAATTCATTGATTAATATAAGACAAGAAATACTAGTTGAAATACAATACAATACAATTTATACAATAATTAACGTGTGACAGTATGTCAGGAAAATGGATTAAGTCAAAATCATATTTGAAATTAAATTAGCTGATAAAATGTTGCCAAAATGAAGTTACGTCACTTAAAGGTTTAATTGTCTAAGAATATTTAGTTGCATAAAACAGTGTTTACTCCTGTTGTAAAATTTAATGATTGCGAAATTTATGACTAAAAAAACATTTTGTAAAATGTTACATAGCAATTATATGATATGAATTAATAAATCGGTTATCATGCACCAGTTAATTCAGAATTAATATCAGAAAACATATAACAATAGAAAGTTTGGGTCCTGCCAACAGAGCTACTAAGACTTACTCAATGCCAACAAATATTTCCACCACATCCTTCATATGCACCTTAAGTCCCCCCCCTAGACAATGAGTTTTTCCACTTTTCCTTTGTTATTCAATCAACCTACAGATGTGTAATAAATAAATATGTAATCAAAACATAAATTGTCACATTCATAATATTATGAAGTATAACATCGAATTAAAAATCAATAGTTAACTTATGTACCTGAAATAAAATAACTATGTATTAGAAATGAATGAAAATGTGTATTACTAAAAATGTTAGTTAGGTGTTCATGGTACTTTGCCGTTGTATTATATGTATGCTATCATGGTATCGTCTTGGGTCGTCCCATTCGTTCTTCGTCACGTTCTTAAGTTAGTCCTATTCTGCTTTCGTCACTCATTCTACATTGAAAGCCACCGACGATTGTGATGAATGTAGAATGAGTGACGAAAGGAGAATAGGACTAATTTAAGAACGTGACGAAAAGCGAATGGGACGACCCAAGACGATACCGCTAATTCACATATTTCATATCTGGGATAGTTGTTAGGTATATGTATTTTCATCTGTACCTTATACCACAGAAGAAATAGGAAAATCATCAGCAACTTTTTAATGTTTAATTCTAATAAAAATACTGTGATATATTAATAACAATAAGTGGGTTAAATTTTTGTAATAATAATAAAAAACCATGATTATTATTACTCACTCAATATTTACCTACAGACCTAATCCAAGATTATACCGCATAAAATCAGGTAGGTGTAGGTACATATTTATTTTTTTACGATTAGGAAGAAGTAAGTATTTAATGAAGCATTAGGTCCTAAATCTTCTTCTGCGGAGTTCTCGCTAACGTTATAAACAGGGATCGGAAATTCGGATGCTTTTATACCTAAACTTAGCAAATTCCCGGAAAATGCTCAGCAAGTATGGAGTCGGCTTCTTAAAAATATTATTTTAATTATTTAAGTTCCGGGATTCCGGGATCGTATGAAATATCTCGAAATAGTGATAACTGTCAAAATATTTAGTTTATGACAATTTTTAGCGATTTTGTTAACATACCAACACGTTGGTAAACGTTTTAACTACAAACAGGGTGTAACAAAGACATTACCGCATACCACATATTTTGTAAAAAGAAACAGTTGAAATATGTTATTTAAATACTTTAATTCGTATATGTGTATATGTATCCTAATTGCCGGTATTCCGGGAAATCCCGGTAAATTTATTAGCAAAGTTAAATTGAGTCTGCCTTCATACTACTCAATAACAACGCGGTGTAGGTACTGAGGCCGAAGTTTAGGTATAAAAGCATCCAAATTTCCGATCCCTGGTTATAAAAAAACGAAACTTACGCTTACTTCTGCCAAATCTGAATCAACGAAGCATAGCGGAAGCAACCGTGGGGGCGCGACGCGATTCAAGACTGATTTTCGTTTTTAATATGCAAATACGCCCATGGTCTTACATTAAGTACCTATACAAACAAATAATAACTGGTATAGTTGGTATGGTACAGAGCCGCAGCGCCCTCCATGTTGGCCGAACGCTTTAGGCGGCAGCGGTATGGTACATACATCCATGCTCTTTGAAATTATGATGATGATGCTGGTATGGTACAATAGAATAGCCCAGCTGATTAGGTGGTACGTAGGCCATTCACGCAGCATACAGCCGTATCTTTTTATTTATTTATACAAAAACTAATTTAACATTGCAAACAGCGAGCGTACGGTTTATCTGCCACCATTGTAATCTAACGGCCTGTCGCGGTTGCTTAACGCAGGTGCGTCCCAAGTTCTTAGCCATAACAGTAAAAAATTATGTGATGCATAATAAAACACCAATGACCAAACTATGCGAAATGCTAACATAGAATGTGATTTTACCCGTTTGACCGCCACAATCGGAAGTAGTATTTAGGTTCATTTTTAACAGTCTGTAAAAATGAACCTAAATGCTTTGTAATAAGGTTCACTATTGTGTTTAGAAAATCAAAAAAGAAATGTATAAAATATAATGAGAAATGTATATGTAATACTGTACTAAATATGTTTCAGTAGATTAAGTGTTACCTTGTCTTAAGATGTGTACCTATTATTAAATCTATATAAGTAATCACTTTAATACAATAAATAAACAAAATTAGTGCAAAGGATATGAATGAAATTATTCAAAATAATATTAGCTAAGACAATTTTTGATATTGCATATAAGAGATTAAAAAGAGAGATAATACTAGTCTTCCTTTCAGATTAAGATGGGCACATCAGATAATGATAGTACTCTTCAACACCAAATTATTATAATTCACTCTTAAAAGAGTGATGGACTCATACAATTTATTTGGTGACGATGGAAGCGGTATGTTGGAAGGACTCACTGATCTCGGTGGAACAGACAGCTTTGCTGGTAGCTCAACATCGGGTGTAACTGGAGACAATAAGGATTCTGCTGACAACAGGTTAACAGAGTATTATACGTAACCAATGATGTAGACATATAAATAATCAGAGTAGTTATTTTACAATTATATTACACAGTTACAGGCAACCTTACAGTCAAGGAAGTGTAGGTCAAGAGAGTTCAATTCAGAAACTGACTTCGTTTGGTGGAGGAAGTGCTGGGGGGCTAAGCAGCAGCGCGCAACCTGTACCGAACCCTGGGGCGGCACCTTCTGCCCCGGAATACCATGGCTATGGAGAGTATCCGCCCCGTCCGCGCATGCCTCAGCCGCCCCACGCGCCGCTCCATCCGACTCACCACGTACACCCGTCGCACCAGTACCCGGGGTACCACCCGGGGCCTGACCCCATGTATGGCATGCCAGAGCATCCAGGTATGAATATGAATTAGGTGTAATGACATGACGATTCCGTAAGACTGACCTGTGTGAAAAAATAATAATTGTGTAACGTGGTTAATTTTCTTTTACAAATCGCTATTCGCTATCTATTTAATGAGAGAGACACATCATTGTTATCGTTATTTTTAGGCATTGGAGACATGGGAGTTTGGTCGAATGCCCCAGCTCCTAACAGATACGCACCGATTACGCCGCCGTACAGAAATTACGAACATCAGCAAAAAATGCACCAATATCCTACTCAACAGGTAAGTCGAAAAAAAATTTATAAAGTCAAATTTGTTTCTTATGACTGTATTTACATTCTTTTATATCAAACTGATAAATTTTGTTTTATAGGCTTCTGCAATAGGAGGAATACAAGCCCAAAATGGTGCATACTTGCCCAGACAACCACATTTTTCACAACCAACATCACAGCAAGTTTATGGACAACAGCAGGTGAAACCTTCTTTCCATTTGAATTCTGTGAGTGCGATTTTTTTATTTCGTTGTTTATTATATAATATACTTATTTGTAATACATATACTTATAATTAATATAATGGTTATGATGATGTTATGATACATCCAAGTATGTTTGTTTGTGGATTTTGTATCTATGTTTGGCTTTTTATTAAGTAATTATTATATTATAGTATACATTTATTTGCATTTAAGTCATACATACCATAAAATAAATATACAATTTTTTTTTGTTTCTTTTTACAGAATTATCCCAATTACACGCAGATGCATCCACCGGCTGCATCTAGAATTAGTCAACATCCCTCTTACCACCAGCAGATGGATGTCAATCCTCATCAATATGGGTTACCCCTTGGTCAGCAAAATCATGGGACTGTGCCACAACATCAACCACACCAAAACATGTCAAGCCACTCAAGTGGCATAGCTCCCGGCATTCAAGGACATCCAAATGTTCATCTTCATCACGGGGGAGCGCCACCGCTTCATCATGTGGCGCGCCAACCTTCGGGACCTCCATCCTCGGCTGCACCTTCGCATCCAGTTCCATCACAAATGCCTTACGGCTCGCCCCATCATTCCATTTCTATGAATTACCAATCACATCAGGTGCAGCATCCTCTGGATGTGAATGTCACTAACCAGTACAACGCGCCTAAACCTCCGGGCATGGATGCTGGAGCTGCCCAGTACCGCCCCCCCTTTCCTCCACAACTATCTCCACAAATGTCGCCACGAGCACAAATGTCTCCAAGGCAACAGCAGCAGCAGCAGCAACAACAGCAGCAGCAGCCACCTCAACTATCACCCCGTCCTGTGATGTCTCCAGTGAAAGGGCCGAGTGCGTCGCCTCATGGTCCTAGAAACGTGGTTCAATCACCGAGTTCGGGTGGACCGCCACCACCAACATCTACGTCATTTACAACTCAAAATACCCTTCAAGCGCTTGAGCAAATGGTTTTACCAGCAGGTTCAGAGTACTCATACCAACGTAACCCGGCGTCACCGGCCGTCCCACATGTTGTTTCGTCACCTACTCATTGGAATCAAAACAAGATTCCTCCCCAACCTATGAACAACGTAGTGCCGGTTGAAACTGAACAACCTGCGAAACCTGGAGACCCACCAACAACGCAACCGCCAGTATTAGCGGAATTGAATAAACCCAAACCTGTCGCCAACATGGACAAGGATATGGAAAAGAAAAGCACTCTCGGTCAAAATTTGACGGAGAATGATAACCCTCCGCATATATTTATGCCGCCGTCAAGCGTAAGTAATGTTCCTAAAGAGAGTGTACCTGTTAATACATCTAATGCCAGCCTTAATATGACTTCAAACATTGTTAATTCGCCTAGTGTGTCAGAAACACCAGAACCACGTGAAAGTAATCAGTTAGGACCGCATCTGTCTAGCGAAAACAAAACTGAACCTATTGCTGCGCCAAAACATGAAGAAAAACCAGAGGCGGTTTTAGCCTCATTTGACACAGAACAAAAATTGGATACAAGTTCAAAACCAGTAGAAAACAATGTTAGAAAAATTAATAACGAGCAATCGATAGGTCAAAACACGCAATTGACCCAGGTTACAAATATGAACAATAAACCCATTGAACACTCGCAGATACCTTCACAAGTAAATAATTTACCAAATACTTTGAGTCATCCTCCCAATATGGCTACTCCTACAACAAACCAGTATATGCCCGACAATCTACCTCCGCTAAATATTAACAGACAACAAGGGTTTCCACCAAGCAGTCTTCAAAGTGTTCCTGGTAATATGCCAAATATATTGCCACCGGGCATTCCACCAAATTTACCGACTAACGTGTCAACTAGTATGCAGAGTAATTCCCCTCATAGTATCAACGCAAATTATCAAAGTGGGCCCAGTGCACTACCTCCTGGAGCACAAGCAGCTTCTAATGGGCAAACCAGTGGTGCAACTAACCATTCATTGCAACATGTGAATATGACATCAAGCACTATGTCACCCAGCTTACCACCACATAATACTCAGGGTAATTTACCTTGTATGCCACCCGTTCATCCAAATTTACCAGGAAATATGCCACAAAATTTGCCTGGTGCTACAAGTAATAATATTCCTAATATGCCGCCAACCACACCTGCAAATATTCCTAACGTGCCAGGATTGCCTATGGGAGTACAAAATATGCATCCAAACATGGGGCCCAATATGCAGCAACCTAATCAACCAAACATGATGAGTAATTTGCCTCACAACGTTAATCCTAATATGATTATGTTGGGCCCAAACCCTATGCCGCACCATCATATGCCGGGTATGTATCCATCATCACATCATCAAGAAAGGGCATCGCTGCAGCAGCAAATACAGGAGATATATTGTTTACCTCCTTCAGCTGAAAACCAAGAAAAAGTAAGGTGTCTTCAGGAAAGATTAGCCTTTTTGCAGCAACATGAAACAAATGATAAATGTAACGGTGGACCAAATTGTGCTATACAAAATCCTGTATACGGATCTAAAATGGTGGAGAGCCCTCAAGTTACGAGTACAACAGGACGAGGAAGAGGTAAAGGTCCAGCTAAACCTAGAAAACCTAGAGCCAAAAAAGAGAAATTGATTGGTACAATGCAGCCTCTTGATCAACTTCCAGTATCTGAAGATTGTGTCACAGCAGGTACTGGACTGAAAAATAACTCTGAGATGGATATTGATTTAACTGAAGATGTCACAAATTTAGACAGTAGTGCCATGATGATAGATGATCTTAATGGGGGCAAAGTGAAAAAATTAAGAGGTCCTCGTAAAAACAAAGAAAGAAAGCCCCGAACTCCTAAAGAACCCAAGCCAGAAATGGGCGAAAAACCAGTTAAAGAACGCAAAAAACGACAACCTAAAGATCCAAATGCTCCCCCTAAAAGACGCAGAAATGCTAAAAAAGACGCTTCTGATATTCAAGCAGACACTACTACTAATTACGATTTGTTGGAGAAAGACCCCAACGATAGTAAATCAATGGATGCTTCAATGAACCAAAGTTTCATGAGTGTGGATTCCCTTAAAAATCCACAAGATGGATCAACTGCTGACGAAACGAACGTCACTGATTTCGACGATATTCCTGTATCAAAGATAGCAATAAAAGATCTATTGGAAGAAGCAGAGGCCAAAAGAGATCTTGAAGATAAAGACGATGATTTAGATGCTTTTAATCCTAAGAAGAGAACAGCGAAAAAACGGTCATCTGGAAGCGGAAGTTGTAAGAAAATTGCGCTAAAAAGAACTCCCGGTGGAGGAAGAAGAAAGAAACGAGGTGGATTGATACCGGATTCGGATGGTGAGCCTGATGATTTAATGTCTACACCTCCACCTTCCCCACCACCTGAAGGTGATGATAGTTTAAAACGAAGATCAGCAAGAAATACTCAACGTAAAAAATACACTGATGATGTTATGTTGCGCTTGTCAGACGATGAATGTTTGGGAATACCTAGTACGAAACAAGAGAAGAAATTTGATTCAGATGATCTACTTATTAATACCAAAGATAATAGCAGGTTGGACGGCACTCCTAAGCCGAACTATATTTATATCAATACATCTGAGGAAGACAATATGATTGTTCAACACGTACTCGCCTGTCGTATGGGCAAAAGAGAACTTAAAAAGGAACCTCCGCCACCTGTCGAAACTGATCCGAAACCGGATCCGGAGAAATCGGAAGAGACCGCTGTCAATGACAACCCCGAGGAGGTCAAATCAGAGACTGTACAGTCTGACACGACTGAATCAAAGAATGAGTCTCAAGATGAAAATAAACCTGAAGAAAAACAAGAAACTGTAACAAAACCAGAAACAGTGCCAAAAGAAGAAGATCCTAAGGAAGATACTAACAAATCCGAAATTCAAAAAGAAGACAATGAAGTAAAGGATGAAAAACCTATAATTGTTGATGTTGAAGAATATTATGTCAAATACAGAAATTTCTCTTATTTACATTGCGAGTGGAAAACAGAAGAGGAGTTGTATAAGGGTGACAAACGCATATTTTCTAAAATAAAGAGGTTTAAGCAAAAACAAGCCCAACAACTGAACATTTTCGAATTACTGGACGAGGAGCCCTTTAATCCTGACTATATAGAAGTTGAGAGAATCCTAGATATGTCTGAGCATGAAGATCCTGCAACGAATAGTAAACTGAAGTACTATTTAGTTAAGTGGAAAAGTTTGCAATATGAAGATAGCACTTGGGAGCTGGAAGAAAACATTGATGTTGACAAAATTAAGCAATACAAAATTTTCAGCGAAATTCCACCAAAAGAGAAATGGAAATTTAAGAAACGCCCATCTACAGATAATTGGGTCCAGTTGAAGGAATCTCCTCTATATAAAGGAGGTAATACTTTGAGACCATACCAGTTAGAAGGTCTGAATTGGCTTCTATTTTCATGGCATAATAATCGCAACTGCATTTTAGCAGACGAAATGGGACTTGGCAAAACTATTCAAAGTTTGACATTTGTAAATGCCATTTGGGAGTATGGCATACGAGGCCCCTTCCTTATAATTGCTCCACTATCTACCATTCCTAATTGGCAAAGAGAGTTTGAAGGCTGGACAGATATGAACGTAGTGGTTTATCATGGTTCACAACAAAGTAAAAGCATGCTACAAGAGTATGAATTTTATTATAAAAATGATAAAGGTGAACCAATCACAGAAATAACAAAGTTTAATGTGTTAATCACGACTTTTGAGATAATAGTAACAGATTTTCAAGAACTCAAAACATTTAATTGGAGAGTATGTGTCATTGATGAAGCACATCGATTAAAGAATCGTAACTGCAAACTATTGGAGGGATTACGACAACTGCATTTGGAGCACAGAGTACTATTGTCAGGTACTCCACTGCAAAATAATGTTAATGAATTATTCTCCTTATTGAACTTCTTAGAACCCTCTCAATTTGCTAGTAATGATGCATTTTTGAACGAATTCGGGCAACTAAAAACTGAGTCTGAAGTGCTCAAGCTACAAGCCCTATTAAAACCTATGATGCTAAGAAGACTAAAGGAAGATGTTGAAAAAACACTGGCCCCTAAAGAAGAGACTATAATTGAGGTGGAACTGACGAACATACAAAAGAAATACTACAGAGCTATTTTAGAAAGAAATTTCAGTTTCTTACAAAAGGGTACTGCTTCTGCGCAAAATATACCAAACTTGATGAATACTATGATGGAACTTAGAAAATGCTGCATTCATCCATATTTACTAAATGGTGCTGAAGATCAAATACAATTTGACTACAAGCAGACTTACGGTGAAGACGATGAGGCCTACTACAAAGCCCTCATTCAGTCATCTGGTAAAATGGTCTTGGTTGACAAGTTACTTCCTAAACTAAAAGCAGGCGGACATCGAGTGTTAATTTTTAGTCAGATGGTAAGATGTCTTAATATATTAGAAGACTACCTTGTATTTAGACGTTACCCTTACGAGAGAATTGATGGTAGAATAAGAGGAAATCTTAGGCAAGAAGCAATTGACAGATTCTCAAAACCTGACTCTGATAGATTTGTATTTTTGCTCTGTACTAAAGCGGGAGGACTCGGTATCAATTTGACGGCTGCCGACACCGTTATTATTTACGACAGTGACTGGAATCCACAGAACGATCTACAAGCTCAAGCTCGTTGCCATCGTATTGGCCAACAAAAAATGGTTAAGATCTATAGATTGATTTGTCGCAATACATATGAAAGAGAAATGTTTGATAAAGCGTCGATGAAACTTGGATTGGATAAAGCAATTTTGCAAAGTATGAACACTACCCAAGGAAAAGAGACAGGGCTTAAACAACTGTCGAAGAAGGAAATTGAAGATCTCCTAAAGAAAGGCGCTTACGGGGCAGTAATGGATGAAGACAACGCTGGTGACAAGTTCTGCGAAGAAGACATTGAGATGATCCTGGCGCGGAGAACACAAGTCATTCAAATGGAATCCGAAAAAGGATCAACATTTTCGAAAGCTAGTTTCGCGTCTACTGGTCAGCGATCTGATATCGATATCAGAGATCCAGACTTTTGGAACAAATGGGCTAAGAAGGCTGAAATTGATACAACAGAAAAGAAAGAAGATGAAGATTTGATTGTTACAGAGCCCAGGAAACGAACTGTTATCAAGCGATATGGACATGATGACGGCACTGTAGAAATGTCAGATATGGAAGTGACGCCAGATTCGGAGGAAGATGAAGAAGGTAAGCTTTACTCCACAAATTGACAGTTTCTTTATTCAATAGCAGGAATATTTCTGTCGAATATTTGCAAACATTTATTCATTATTTTATTACGCTTATAAAACAGTATTATGAATTACATTCCAAATTTTACAAACATTCAAATCCATCCAAATCAAGTAGAGGACTACTTTCCCGAATTTACCTTTCGTGTTTATTTTTACAGGTATCAGCTTACGAAGTAAAAGAAAGAAAGAAAAACTTGGCAGAAAGGGTAGACGGTATGCAAGTGACGAATATATACCTCGTCACGAGGGTGTGTCGGTGGATGAGGAGGTCAACTACGGATCTTGGACTAGATCAGAATGTTTCAAGATTGAAAGAGGCTTACTTACATTCGGGTACGTTTATTGAAAATATTTTTAAATATGACATATAATGTATAGATAAGAAAATGTTGACTACATTCTTCACGTATGTTTCCTTCTTAATAATAAAATAATTTGACTTTACAGATGGGCGCGGTGGGACGAAATTATAGACAAAAATCAATTTAGAAAAGGTTGGACTCTTCCCGTGATAGAAGATTGTGCCCGTATTATCGTACGTATATTTTTGCCTTAATACTTCAGAAAATATTAAAACTGATTTATTCATTATATTTAAATTAATGAATAGTTATTATTTTACAAACTTCAGAATGATGACTTGCCATGCTAATACCGAGAAAGTTTAAGACTTTCGCTGAGTTCAATGTGCTTTTCTGATTGTACAACTTGTAATTGAAGGTCCACTTTTACATGTTGTGAATATATTATTATGATGTAATAATTGTTATAAACATTACTATGACCTTCATTCACACTTATAGGTCCTGTATTGCCTGCGGCACTACAAAGGGGACGAGAAGATTAGAAATTTTATTTGGGATTTAATTGAGCCCTGTGAAAATGGAGAAGTAACAATATCTCGAAATCATAGTGGCCTTCATAATCCTGTTCCACGAGGCAGAAATGCTAAAAAGAAAAACCGACCCAAAGACTTACCAAAACCCAATGATGTACCAAGGTGGGAAGATCCTAACCATTGGAGTTCGATTGAAAAATATGACTGTGAGGCATATTTGGAATCCAGTTATAAGAAGCATTTGTTTAGACATGCAAACAAGTAAGTCAAATTTCCTACCTTTATCTTAACCATAATCATATATGACACTGAAACTTAAATTGAATAATCCGATGTTTTGCAACTACATTTATGTAATGTTTAAAATAATTTTGATATCTCCCAAGAGGTAGTCTTTTTCATATGGATCTCAAAATAATACAAACAAAAGAATGACATGTGAATCTTCTCTTTTCCACAGATCCATATGTAATAGACCAATACCATCTAAATGAGTAACAAAAAATCTTGTTTCAGGGTTTTGCTGAGGGTTCGCATGATGTATTACATTAAACATGAAGTTATTGGTGATTATGCCACCCAAATTGAGAGCGGAATACATGCCAGGTGAGTTAAAATGATCATAGTTGTTTGAGCTTAGATTTGTGAAGCGGATTTCTTGTCTTGAATTTAATGCAACTTGTGCTATATGCTTCTGCTAGCTTTGCAGAAAATGGGAGATAAAGAAACAAGTACCTAATTAAGAAGTCTATATTTAATCAGTAATTTTTTCTTCTCTTTAGCTTAAAAAGCAAAGTAATTCTGTACCTACAAAAATGATTTGTTATTCACATCAAATTTCAACTATAGTCTATTTCCATTCAAATCTTAACTACATAGGTAGGCATCATTGATTAGTTATCGGAATTATAACTTTTAGTCTTTAATATTAATTTAAGTATAATTAAAATAAAATTAAAACATGTGGTTCTGTAGTTTAACCATTGATAAAATTGGACGAATACAGGATTTTCTCCTAAAAGATTTTGAGTAGGGTTTCTGGTTTCTCGGCCTTTTTGATTTCTCGAGGCACGGGAATTCTCGACCAGGATTTCTCGAGTTTCTCGAGTATCTCGAGAAATTTTGAAAGTTGTAAAAAACACCATGGTATTTTATTTTTTTTTGCTTTTTTACAAATAAGCGAACGCGAATCGTAGGTGAGATCAATAACCAAACGTATGGTAAATTTTTAGTCACCATAAATTGCTCTTTTCAATAATCACAAATTCAACAACAAACAAAAACTATACTACTAAAGGTGCAGGCGTGCGCGACGGCGATGTGATATGCTAATATAAAGTGTATATCTTGCCGTGTATATCTTAATAAATTTAACTTGATGTGACAAACTTACAGAAGTTTAACTACGTAATATTAATACTTACTGAACGTAACAATGAAGCTGCTACAATTGAGATGTTTTGCTAATAGGAATATATCGGGATGATTTAATTTATCAATAGTAATTTAGTTTTGAGGTTTTTGTTAATACATCCTAGGTCCTGTAGGCAATTCACTTTTGCATTAGAAAGAAGATACGAGATTTTGACGTCGTAATAAAAAGTTATGTATTGAGAAACATTTTTGAAAAATAAATCACGACTATTATGTAACAATTAACAAATCATATACGATATTTTATATTATTTTGCTTTCATAAGCAATAGTAAAAAAATAATAATAGCGGTTTTCAGTAAAAACACACGCCATGAATGTCACGATAGTTCAAAAGTTTCAAAACATGAAAATCGATTGAAGCCAGAACGCTAGGGGACGGATCAAGGCAGTTTTTTTATTTGGTTGGTTAACTACCTAATAAATTGTTTAAGTACCTGAAAATGTAAAAAAAAAACATTGTTTACATTAATTTAACTACCTAAAGAAATACACTATATACACACCACGTGTTATACGCGTTTTCTTTTTACTTATCACAAGAGCTTTATTTCTCGAGTTCTCGAGGCATAGAGAATTTTTTTCCCGTCTCGACTTAGGAGAAATTTCTCGAGATTTCCCGCCTCGAGAATTCTCGAGCAGAAACCCTAATTTTGAGATACATTTGCATTATATTTCATTATGTTATTTTCTACTTGGCCAAGTCGCTAAGGCACTATTGTAATACATACGATGTTGTTGTACTTAATAAATAAAATAAAGTCGGTTCATTAATAAATGTAATACGTTAGCTCGCTGGGCATGCGGGTGCCTCGGGGCGTGGACAGCGCGCCGCCGCGCGTGTGGTGGGACACGGAGTGCGACGTGTCGCTGCTGGTGGGCACGTACGTGCACGGCTACGAGAACTACCTCGCCATGCGCTCCGACCCGCAGCTGTGCTACGTCGACAAGCTCGGCCCGCCCGACGACGCCGAGTGCACCGACATCAAGTTAGTACCATACTATTTTGATAAAAAAAGAGAAATTTCCAACGCAGGCAGTAATCCATCGATAAGCACATGTAGTTGTTGCGCCTCCTTGTTGCCAGTTGGTTTTATGGCCCGGATGCTCAGTTGGTATGGTCTTTACAATAACAAAGAGTAACAAAATTAAGAGTAGTCTGTAGTGGCTCTGCCTACGAAGCGGAAGGTCCTGGGTTCGAATCCCGATAAGGGCATTTATTTGTGTGTTTATCACTAATTTTTGTTCCAGAGTTATGGATGTTATCTGTTTATACAAGAATACTGGGGATCTGTTTAAGGGCATATTGCATGGCATGCTCTGAAATGGATATCCCTAATGTTTTTTACACCTTGTATAAGTATTTATTATTTAACCTTTTCGACGCCGTGTCAAACACAAAAGCTGTCGCTCGGACGCCACGTCACCAAAGTCTCAAAACTGAAATTGAACTTTATGCATATGCACGTAGGTCTATGTTGCTCTGTGGTCTGTGACCGATTAATCCGTCTTTGGCGTTGGACCTGCGGTGCGCATATATCGGCCATTGGCGTTCAAAAAGTTAACTAAGATATAAGTATCATCGTCTAGTACCCCTAGTACAAAGCTTTGCTTAGTTTTGGGGTTACGTCGATTTGTGTAAGATTGGTTCCAAATATTTATTTTATTGGATGTTTAAGCGGATTTTGGTATCTGAATATTCTGATAACGGAGGCGCCCCCTAACTATAGTTCGTTTTTTTAGCATTAGAAATAAGGTAAACAATCTTGATGTGTCTTTTAATTGAAAAATACATTTTAAAAATAAGTTACGGCAAGTATGTAACAATTATAAATCTAATACGATCATTTATATTCTTCTGCTTTCATAAGTAATAGTTTTTGGTTTTTAAAAAGCGTTTTTCAATTAAAAGACATGTCAAGATCGCTTACCTTCTTGCAAGTTCTTTCTAATGCTAAAAAAAACGAACTATAAAGCTCTGAAAATTTAAAGTATCTCTTTCAAATATCCTTAATATCTCAATCGTTCGTTTAGGAGTGAAGAAAGAAAGGTCCGCGGCAGCGCAGTCGGCGACGAAGACTGCACGGACGACGTGTCGAGCGGCGCCGGCGCCACGTCGCCCGCCGCGTCGCCGCGCCCCGACGACGACGGCGGCGGCGGCCACCAGTGGCCCTCCATGCAGGACCTCAACACCCGCCTGCGCCGCCTCATCACCGCCTACCAGAGGAACTACAAGCGCGAGGAGCTCAAGCTGCAACAGAAAGCTAAGGTCCGGAATACATCTATACTGTACTCTAGTTTTTAAAAATTTGGGAAACACAATTATTTATTTATTTATTACTATTCGGCGATCCAACAGTATAAAATATCAATGGGTTTTATAAATGTGATACAAATTATATCATTTATACAGTAACACTTATCTAATATTTCTAGAAAATCTGCATTCATTTCAAATTTTTAGTTTCACCTGTCCCATTGTCCGTATGTAATCAAATCTAGCAAGCTAAATTAGTAGAGATGCACCGGATATCCGGTTACTATCCGGCCGGATACCGGATAGTAACCTACTATCCGTCCGGATAACGGATCCGGACGGACGCACGTAACATTGCTTGATTTCAGAGTAAACAAATTGGATTTAAGAAACAGACACGGTCATTATTGTACTTGTTTATTATTTTAAAACAATTTAATCATTCCACTGACCTGCACGCGCACTCATTTCGAACCTAGAAATGAGTCCGAGCGAACGTTTACTAGGAAACAGGTCAAACCAGCAGAATGCGCACCTGAAAAACCGAAATGTAGGTATAGTTCCGCTGGCCGAATATTCAGCGGCCGAATATCCGGTATCCGGCCAAACAACTATCCGTTGCATCTCTATAAATTAGGCCCACTTTCCATCATTTCATTGAGTTGAAACTCTACATACTCATGCTGATCTGATGATAGACAATAGAGAGGTGGCCATTGGAACTCTGTGATAAGACAGCACAACTATTGTGTTTGGGTATGTTAAAAAAAATGTCTGCTTTTATTAGTTCACAGTTGAAAGACAAGTACATATATTTTTAGTACCCAAATTGTGGTGGTACATTATTTAATCGTTGAATTCCGTCCAGAAGATGGAGCGCCGGGAGCGCATGGAGCAGCTGGCGCGCGACGAGGTGTCCGCGTGGCGCTGGAGCCGCGCCGACGAGGAGGCGTTCCGGCGCACCGTGGCCTCGTACGGCGTGGAGTTCGACCCCGCCACCAAGAGCCTGCGCTGGGGCCGCTTCCGCTCCCTAGCTCGCCTCGACTCCAAGAGCGACGACGCTCTCACCGACTACCTGAAAGCCTTTATGGCCATGTGCAAGCGCCAGTGCGGCCTCTCTGTGGGCGAAGCGGAACTGCCTACGAGGGCAGATCTCAAAGCGGAGCCTATTGGCGAAGAAAGAGCTATCGCTACACTCGAAAGGTATGTCCGAAATGTACCTCTTGCTCTTACCAAATTACGTGAATCATGAAATGAAATTAGCGTAAACACAGGATAAGAAATTAATTTTTATTTATGCAACAAATTTACCCGTGCCGTCGTAAATTAACTCGGGGTCTCTCGACAAGTGTGTTCAGCCGCATTTAAGATAGGGAACGACTTTTGCATTGTCATTGGTAATGTTTCGTGCAGAAACAGAGGCTCATTAAAAGTATCTCTTTATTCAGATGTTTGAGGGCCTTCTAGGTCCATTTGTGTAAGCTTGTCCTATATACTTATTTATTTGTGTGTTTGAGTCTCTGAAACGTAAGTTGATTCCTCAGGATCGACCTGTTGCGTGTGCTGCGCGAGGAGGTGGCGCCGCACGGGGCGCTGGACGCGCGGCTGGCGCTGTGCGAGCGCTCGGCCGACGCGCCGCCCTGGTGGCAGCCCGCCCGCCACGACAAGCTGCTCGTGCTCGGCGTGTGCAAGTGAGTGTTATTGTCCAGTAGCGAGCTGCTGCGGCTGCGCGAGGAGGTGGCGCCGCACGGGCGCTGTGCTAAAATAGGAGCCAAGTTCAATAATACTTTGAATTGAGATCTAAATGGGCTGCAATGTTAATTTTCAGGCCCAGGTAGTAATTTTTTTTATTGTATTATTTAATTACTTGATTATATACATATATGTTGCTATGCAGCTTAGTTACAAAACAATCTATTTATGATCTTATTTCTTTTCTACAGGCACGGATTGGGCGACACTTACCACAAACTGTTTTGTGATCCTAAACTACCATTCGCCGATTGTGCCAGCAAATGGTACAACAGTAATAAAAGCGGAGCAAAGAAGGCGGAGGAGAAAGAAAAAGCGTCGTCCGACGAGGACGAGAAGGGGTCGGAAGGCTCGGCTTCCGAGACGCGCATGTCGCTCCGGCGCAGTAAGCGCACGACCAACGTCGAGCGCGACGACGACGACACCGACGCGCTCTCCGAGCTCGAGACTCTGGCCAAGCTGGGCCGCGCGGACGAGGCGCTCACCCCCGACATGTGGTTCACGGAGCGCGCGCTCGAGACCCGCCTGCATCACATCGCCCACGCCGTGCAGAACTGCGAGTGGCCCTCCGCCTCCGGCTCCAAGAGCGACACCCGCAGCATCCAGGCGGAACTCCAGGAGGAGCGCAAGCAGAGTCAGAAGCGGCACATCGCCATCGACGTGGAGACGGAGCGCGCCAAGCTGCACGCGCTGCTGTCGTCGCCGGCGGCGGCGCACTCGGGCGCGGCGCGCGACGACGCCTCCAGCGACTCCGGCTCGCGCCGCTCCACGCCCGCGCCGCCGCCCGCGCACCAGCGCGTGGCGCCCTCCCCCGCGCCGGCCGCCGCCGCGCCCGTCGACCTCTCCGCGCCGCTCGACCTCAGCGAGGCGCAGGACTTCAGCCTCGGCCGCCGCACGCCGCAGGCCGCCGACGCGCCCGCCTCCGCCTCCGCCGCCGCCGCCGCCCCGAGGGGCAGGCTGGACGACACGCTCAGCAAATTGATGAAAAGGAAAAATGTGGTTAGTAATCTTTATTAAGCTTTGTCGATGTCTTTTTTTGGCAGATTTTTTTTAAGTATATCTACAACATTCTCGGTGACTTACTAACATTATTTTGCAGGCCGCCCCGGAGCAGATTGTCGGCAAAGAGAAGAAGAGGAAGAAGCTAGACGAAATAGTATTAGGTTTATCGGCGGCCAAAGGCCGGGGACCGAGCGCGTCGACGCCGGAGCCGCCGCGCGGCCGCGGCTCCATCCTGCCCGACGTGACCGTGACGCCGGCCGCTCCCCCCTCCTCGGCGACGCCCCCCGCTCAAAAACCTTTTTCGGTCACCGTCACCAACGTACCTTCGCCGCAGACGTCGAAGGATCTCTCGTCATTTTTACAGCAGTCGTTGGAGCACAGTAGTAAAGCCCCGAAAGTACCGTCGTCCTCGGCGACGATGAAAGCTTACTCTCACGAAGCTAAAGTGAACAAATGGCTGGCGGAGCAGGCCAGCGTGGAGCCGCGCAGGCGCGGCACGACGCCGCGGCTGGCGCCGGACGAGCACGTGCCGGTCGTGCACCGCGTCACGGGCAAGCGCATCGTCGGCCACAAGGCGCCGCAGCTCAGGAACCTTGCGCAGTGGATCGCTGAGAACCCTATGTACGATATCGACCCCAAATGGACGGAGGGAATCAAGGAGCACGTCAAACTACCGCAGGACGTGCGGAGTCAGAGACCTTCGCCCATGGCGCCCAGTAGCTCGATGACTGAAAGAAAGAAGGGTCGACCACCCACTCTGGACTCATCTACGGCAAATGTTTTGTCATCCGGGTCGCACCTGAATCAAAACGTAGCCGGGTTGAACCCGGCTCTCTTAGCAAGTCTATCAAGTTTGAGTGCATTTGATCCAAAAACACTAGCAGCAACACTCTCCAATTTGACAGGTTTCGACCCCAAACTACTAAATACATTTGATCCTAAACTACTATCGAGCCTAAGCAGTTTCGATCCGAAAAATAATCCATTGCTTAGCTCATTTAGTAGCATGCCCAATTTATTGGGAAACCTTTCTGGAGGTAATATATTTGCCAACTTAGCTGGTTTGGGACTGCCTGGATTTTCTGGTTTAGACATGAATAGCCTCGGCGCGGCTGCTGCCAGTGATTCTAAGTCGAAATCCCGAAAGTCTACTGATAGCGGAAGCGCGTCCAGCTCTAAAAATGCTAATTCACAATTTCCTTTCGTTTTCCCTAATCCTAACATGTTATATCCGCAATTGGGATTAGGCGGTTTAAATCCATTCGGAATGCATTCGGGGATATCGTCAGCGTATGATGCGCTAGGATTGCTTAGTAACAATTTGGCCGCCAGTTCTGGCTCGTCCACAATGCACAGCTCCAGTCATGGATCAGCTCGGGGAAGTTCAGTGAAGACTACGACACCCAGATCATCTACTGTCGTAACAAGTTCGGCGACTTCTCGCCAACAGAAGGTTTCAGACCGCCAACAATCAAGTCAATTACCTCAAATACTTTTACCACCGGATCCATATCTGCTAGAATCATTATCTAAACAGTCTATGAATTATGATGTCAGTCAGTTAAAATCAGACAAAAGAAGCAGAGAGACAGACAGTCATGAATCCATGGCAACAGACTTGTCCAAAAGTGACAAGAAGAAAGTTCCATATGATTCATTAAGATCGCAGATGCCACCAGAATTTGCTGCCGTGCAAGAAAAATTGTTAAAGGGTGACAAGAAAGATATTGATATTAGCAAAATGTTATTGGAACAAATGGCATCTGGTGCTTTGAGCGCCAGCCTAGTCAGCTCGGCAGATGCGAAAAAAGTCAAAGACATGGAGAAGGATGCCTACGAAAAACTCAGCAAGAGCTCGTCAGAATATATTGCGAGAGCTCTCGCTTCTGAAGATTCATCTGTACCATTGGGGTTGAAACGGACGCACGATGAAATGAGTAATGAACCGGAAAACTTGGCTATGCAAACACCTGAAATGAATTCCGCTAAAAAGGCAAAGGAATCTACGTCGTCAGAGTGTATTTCAGCCATGGATAAGCAACAAGATCATCCTACGGGAGAAATGGATCTAGAAGACCTCATTGCTCCTTCGACAGTTATCAAAACTGGTGTTAAAGCCAGTGATTTCGAAAAAAATGTTCCGAAATCTACAATAGACTGCCCCCCTCACATTGACAAAGAGGAAAAATCTCAACCCAAAGCCAGTACTTACGACGATTCAATGATGCAGAGAGGTGCCGATACTGCTCACGGTACCGAATCTAGCAGTAATATAGCCGAAGAGCAGAGCAAGGACACCGGCGCCGCTGAGGAATCTGGTAGCGTCGACGATACATCAGCCAATGACGGAGGCCGGCGAGGCAGCCGAAAAAAGGGCCGTAAGTCATCTGAAGAAGCAGCAGCGGGGCCGCGACGGGAGTTGCGCTCGAGTGCGGGCCGTTTATCGACAGAGTCCAATACAAATCACTGAAAAGGATTATACGGGCGGTACCCAACAGTTTGCATCACACTATTTATTAACGCAGTATTGCGAGATGTCTAAAATCGGTCTAGAAGTACTAAGTTGCACCTCTGTTTACGTTTATCATGTTATGTCTGTTATACGCGGAAAGTGACTAGGACATTCTCTTATTTTCACAGGTAATTCTGGCATACATAAAAAAATTAAAATAATGGTTAGGTTAGATGTAAGAATACTTTTCTTGTTATAACGCAGTGTATGTCGCAGACAAATACAAGCCCACGCGGTCTATCCTCGACCGGCCCAATGTGATTTTTAAAGGACATATTCCATATTTAGCAAGTTATGAATGAAAAGCCTGCATAGGTTGAGGTTACACTGAAAACGCCCTTGTCAAAAATTTGCTACTGAATTAATAACCTTTTAATTTTAAATTACAGTCCAAATTGTCTGGGACGTATACGGGACAAGGCGTTTGAGGGGTTAAAACGTGAACCAAAGGAAAATCAACTCTACTTTCCAAATAACTTAGTTTAAATTTCAATGGCTTTAATTGAGTATGGTGGGCAGGACGAGGCTATAGCATTTGAAACTGGTCAGGGTGCTTAGCCAAGATGCCAAACTTTAATGCTCCATAGCGTAGCGTTGTCACCCCTCTCTATCACTCTTTCTTATTAGTGCGACTGAGACCGTTGCATTTCGTTCGCTACGGAGCGTAAAAGATTGGCAAATAGACTACGCACCCAGTTATCTGAACACCTCAAGGATAATAGAAAAAAAAAACAAAAATGGGAAACAAATGGATGGTGTAGTCATTGGTATTTTCTTGCGACATCCATTACTTATAATAAAAAATTATAGAAGACTGGATACTCCACGTACTAATGACTATTGCAATTATGCTATTCATACATTTTGTCATAAGAAGTAGTTACATTTTATTATATTTATTAATTTATAACCATATACAAAGCTTTGATGAAATAAATGTTGGTATTGTGTTCTTGTCGCAGGCAGACTCCCTAATATAATATTTTAGGATCAATACGTCCTGTCTTGAGTTTGACCTATCATCAAATGAAATTACAAAAATAAACACCTTCATCATTTTGATACTGTTGTGATGTAAAGGTATCACAAGATCTCTTGCAAAAGGCAACACATTTTAGATTAATTCGTGGTCGTCAATATCTATATTGGTTTTGATAGGTATTTTATATTTGAACTTAAGGTTAAGTTAGACTTGGCGATGCAATTGCAATCACATTTTATTATTTTGTTTAATTATTTTATAGATTGTGAAATACGTATCAAGCTATGATTTCTTTTCTATTTTAAAAGTAAGAGCAACACTGGATGTGATAAAATAATTTATTACATTGTATTCTTATTAATCTTATTATTTTGCATTGCTGTATTGATGAACTGTAATATAGATAATTATGTGACAAATCATAAATAAATATGAAACGGATATCATTGGTTAATTTTGCTGTACAGTCAGCATCATATAGTAGGTAGCATCCAAGGTATACAAATAGTTCGGAACACCATATAATTTGTATGGTGTACCTAACTATTCGAATACTTTGGATGCTGCCTATAATATGACGCTGACTGTACCTACCTCTAGCCTAGCACATTATACTACGCAATTTACGTCTTGAAATGCAGCTACTTAGTTTAGAAGTAAACATATATATACCTACCTACGACCTACCTAGGTACCTAGTGCAACGAGGGGGGGTATAAATGAAATATTGCAGAAGATTATAGATACACGACACCCGCAATCAACAATCCATAACTCCCACGGGAACTACGAGTATAAAAATATATTTATAAGAAATGGCGAGCCAAACCATAAGCCCATGGGGGGTGCGAATGGTCGCATGACAGCTTTTTCAACGCGCGTTAAAAACGCTTGAATCTGTCCGCACTCTAAAGTAGCTAACACACTATCGCACCGCACCAAGGTCATTGAGGGACGCACCCATAAGTAAGAGGAAGAAAGCGATATCTCTTTCTCCCTCTTACTTATGGGTGCGGTGCGATAGTGTGTTAGCTACCTAAATACGATTTAACGACCAAGGCTTAAGTCGAAAATCCAACACGCTTAATAAAAAGCGCCACCGCCATTGTGTGAATAAATACACATGTATCTATTTGTGCCATTCGAACGCTTTTTTTACGCGCGTTGAAAAAGCTCCCGTGCGAATGGGGGCTAAAGGTATAGTCAATTTTCTGTAGCCCCCTCCAGACTATGCGCGTGAATCGCGGGCGAAGCCGCGAACGCGAGTGTGGAGTCGATTTCGCTGTCCGCGAAAATCGACGCCACACTCGCGTTCGTGGCTTCGCGCCGCGATTCGCGCACGAGTGTGGAGGAGGCTTGTGAAATGAAAACCTTGGTTAGACCACAGATTATTAATATGTGGTTAGACCAAGCTAAGTTGGCGGCGATTTTGATAGTGCAAGTGTTATTTAAACGTCAGACTTCTATAATCGAGGCGGTTAAGGACGCAGGTATAAGTGAGAGCGAGATAGAGATGTTTAGACCGCACCAAGGCAGGCGTGACTCACTCCGCGATTTCGTCGCTTTACCAGGGGTGCGAAACTCCTGAGATCGGTCAAACTCGGCTCAGCATTGCTCCGAGCAATTATTAGGATTGGCACCACTTGACTTCCTTCTGCGTGCACGACCACAGATAAGATAATCACTTGAATTTTGACAACCCTAAATAGCCGAAAGGGATAGTGTCATATATTAGAAAGGGATAGCATGATTCGACCCTGAACCGCTGTCAAACTTCGGTTTTGTAGGAAGTTTCCTTTCTGTACGGTAGTACTATTATTTATTCTGTGGCTTTACTACAGGGCCCAGTTTTATAAAGTTACAGGTTACAAGAGTACAGGCTACAGGCACCTGTAATGCACTGTGAACGGCTACAGGTGTTTTATAAATTCACACAGATGATTACAGTAGTTGTAAAGAACCACGGTCAATCTCGATTACATGTGAAATCTACAGGTGTGAAGGACATCACTATAAAAAAAATCTGTCATAGATACTCTGTGCTCTACTAAATGCTGTGTTATTGTTTGCTGTAAAATATTGGAAAAAATGGCCAGAAATAAAAGAAAAATCGAGTGGTTGAGAGCGGTGTTCGATGCCAATGATATAATTTTCGGGCCGTTTTCAGATTCAGATTAAGTTAGATTTAATGAAGTATTTACCTAAATAAGTACTGTTTCACATTACATTAAAATGTATCGTTTCGGTAGTACGCTAAAATAAGTACGCTGTGTATCGAAAATTATGAATACACATAATGTAACATAATGTGAATGCACTATACTTAAATAAAGAGACGAATGCTAATAAATCAACGACAAATATCGGCACCAATCCCTTTCCATTTCCTAGTAGATAAAATAAAACGAATCATCAATAAAATCAATATCAAACATATTGTCCCTTTATTACCTAAGTGCATGGAAAAGTATGCATGCCCTGGCACAATCGTTGGCGTTGGTGCCTAACAATAAAGGGTAAAGATTAAAATCTCTCAGAAAATGAATAATTTTAATAAAAATTAAGAATTACGAGCGAAAGAGCGAATCACTGAGACACATAGACCTATATAATATTTCATATTCCAATGCTGATACACTACAAGTAGCTGCGTGCTGTTACAGGACTCAAGACGTATGTAAATTTTCGTTACAAGTGTACCAATCTACACTTGTAATTTACAATATTTTTATAAAACGCTTGTTCGATTATGAGTTTAAAACTATTAAACTCCCATATTTTCGTCTACGGTTGAGCTACAGGCACTTGTACCTGTAACCTGTAAAATTGTAACGCGGTACTTTTATAAAACGCAAATTGTAAAAAACGGAGCAAGTGTTGCCAGTAAACGCCTGTAAACTTGTAACTTGTAACTTTATAAAACTGGGCCCAGGTAGCTAAAAGTCCATCCGTTCGACCCCAATTATGGGCTTTGCCATAAGCCGCGCGTGGCGCTGTCGCCACCTAGCGGCCATATCTGTGCTGATCGTGACAGACACGTTTTGTTAGAGAGTGAATCTTCTGTACCTAGTACTATTATTATTTATTCTGTGACCAAGGTCGCAGTACGGTACGGCCGTCTGTACGGACCATAATGTCCTCAATTTTCCTACTGGTCACAACTTTGACAGTTACGTTTTGTGCTGGCGGAAAGTGACACTGTCTGACGACATTTTATGACTGATTGGCAGAAATAGTAAACGTAACAACATTACCTAAATAGTAATAAAAGTTCGTGTAGTTATATTTATCCGAAAATGGAATCGAAGATTTAAACGATACAAGTAAGTTATGAGAAAAAGTATCTAGTAATAGTGGATTGAATATATTAAAAAAAAAATATAAATGTTTATGATAATTTTCAGGCGTAAACTTACTGATTTAGACGAACAATCATAAAATGGACGCAAGAGCGGCTAAACTGGCTTTAGCTCGCAAAAAGGTACTTAGCAACAACGTTATAATTTAATTATTTTATGTTACACATGCAAATCTGGTGATACACATACTAACCGTATCAAACGAGAGGAGCGACTTTTAGGGAGTCATTTTTATATGAACACGATTACAACTCGTTGTGTTTAGATTAAGGCTGATATTTCTAACTGTTCAATATCTGTGGGAACAAGCTTGCCAGATACATCAACTTATACTTATACTTTTTAAGGTAAACTTATTGTTGTTACAAATGTGTTGTCAACAGCCGCCAGTGTAGCACTAGTTGTTTGAAAACATTATGTAAACATTATCTAAGGCTTAGAGCATTTAACAACTGGAGATGCCTTGTCTGTAATGTTCTGTACAAAACAGTCTGCCAATTTTCGCGGAGGAGGGGCACGACAAATGTATAATGTAACATACAAATAAGAAAAAGCCATATCAAATAAACGTCAAACCATACAATAAGTATGACTATTGGGCGAGGTTCTCGACAGAGGGGTTAGCTCTTAAAGGCAACTGGTTGTTAAATACTCTAAAAAATTAAATAATATATGTAGTTTATCAATTGAAAGTATCAGCTTGTTTTGGTTTATTTGAATGGGAATCTCCACAAGGTTTTAAAATCTGAACCATTAAATTGTCTCTATTAAATGTACTACAAATTATATGGTAAAATATTAATATTTTGCTTATTTTTTCAGTTAAAAGATCATCAAGAAAAGAAAGTAGTCCTAAAAGAAGGAAATATAAATCAAGAAGAAACACAATCTAATAAGGAACCAGAGTCCTATATTGTGCCTGATACCCTTTCACTTATAAATTCTGAGGTTGTAGATGATGACAAGCAAACAATAAATCAGGTATATCAAAATGAAAATTATACATTGGAGGCTGTAAATGTAACAGGCCCACAGGTAAATGTAACAGAACTTCTTGTGTCAAGTAAAAGAGATCTGGAATTAAAAGTGAATGAGCTGCAATTGAAGTTATCCCAGACAGAGACTGAGTATGCTGCAGCTGTTGCCAGTCATAACTTATCAAAACAACATATTAACAATTTAGAAAAAAATCTGAAAAACTTGAATGACAAATATGCGGCTGCAACTGAAGATATTTTGTCAAAAGACAGACTTATTGAAAACCTCTATGCAGAAAAGAAAACATTAACTGACATTAATAACAACATGCAAGACCAATTGGAGTTTACAAAAACTGTTCTTACAGCTAAAGAAATTGAAAATGATTCGCTCAACAGTCAACTTTGTAAACTTCAAAATCAATTGGATGCTACACAATTGCATTTACAGCAAATAACAAATGGTTCAGCTGATTGTGTTACACCTAAAGGTGAAAAAGAAGATAGTCACATAAATGTGGCATTGCAACAGAAAATTTTGAACCTTGAACAACAATTGAAGAGTTTGCAGAAAGAAAGAGACCAAATAAGTTCACACTATGAACATTATGTTAATGATTTAAATTCCCAGCTAAAAGCAGTTTTAACAAAGAATGAAGAATTAACAAAAGAAGTTCAGGACTTGACCAACCGGGAAACTGGTCTTGTTGAGCAAATCGGTGATATGGAAATTCGGTTACAAAACTACCGTATACTTAAAGAAGCTGTGGACACTAAAGCAAGGACTAATATTGATATAAATGAATTGCAGCAAAGTTACAAAAATACCACGGTAATCCAATTTTGCTATTGCCTATTTCTTAGACTTATGATCATAATTTAATAATATGTTTACAAGTTTGCTCAAAAGAAAAAAAAATCTTGATGTGCAATCTAATAATAAAGTTCTAATTATATAACTTTACCTTTAATATTTACTTTTGCATTTTTTTTAGGAAGTGCTAAATGAGCTAAACAAGAAGTATGAAGAGCTTCAAAAATGTTATTCAGAGAGTGAAGCTAAAGTTAAGGAGTTAAGCCAAGCGAGAGAGTCCCAATCATGTACCCATGATGAAATAAGCATCACAAAACTAACAGCAGACATAACCAGTGATAAAATTGCTGCACAAAGAGCTACTGAACAGAATAGAAAATTGAAAACAAGTGTTCAAGATCTTGAGGAAGCTTTTATAAAACTGGTAAGAATGAGGATAAACACAGGCTGAGGCTGACTTAGGCCTCGATTTCAAATGACCTTGTGCCAAAAATTACTTGTTCTAATATTAATTCCTGTTCCACATGTCACATTTAAATTACCTACTTACCATACTTTAATACTTTCAGAGTCAAGACAAATTGGAACTGGTTGAAAAAATAACAGCAGAAAAGTATTTGAACAGGGAGCTGACAATTAAATTGGCTGAGTTTGAGGAAAAGGCAAAAGATATGCATATTAAATTAATGGCTAAAGATGAAGAAATGATAAGGCTACAAACAAGGTGCAGGGAATTGGAGAAACAGCTTGAGCAGCTTCCCAGTGACGCGAATGTCATTGAACCCAGTGAAGTAACAGAACATGAACACATTCACGAAGCAGAGGGAGCATGCAACCATGACCACCACCACCATCATCATCATCATCATAATAATATTGAACAAGAGGAGAATAAATATGAAGTTGAAGAAGCAGTAGAAGGCGCTACTAAGGCTTCATCAGAAACTTCAAATGATTCAAACATTCCAAAAGAACATGCCATGTTGAAACTTCAAGAAAGATTTCTCAAAATAATGTCGGAAGTGGCAGACCTATCAGATGAAAAACACAGACTCGAACATATAATATTGCAGTTGCAGAATGAAACTGACACTATTTGCGAGTATGTTGCACTTTATCAACAACAACGGAGCTTACTGAAAAAGAGAGATGAGGAAAGAAGTGCTCAGGTGAAAATATTCCAGGCAGAGTGTGATCGCCTGAGAAAGCAGTTAGAAGAGCTGGGAGCTATACTTATGCGCTTTGCTGGAGATGCGCAACTGTCTTCATATTTCCAAGATGAAGCTAAACAGGCTGATATGGCCAAGGTGATGGATTTGCTCACCAATTTGAGGCGTAACACATTAATTGATCCGAAAAAGATAAATGTAGACCTAAGTAATTTCCATCCTTGTAGTTGTTGTTCCGGTCAACTTATAGAAGTGTGATTTTATTTAATTATGATATGTATAATTATTAATTATAATATAACGCGGTATATTATATTTCACATGTAAAGCATTTACATTTATACAATAAATATTGTTGAAAGTAACCATGCTTAATGACTATAACGAACAACAAACCACCGCAGTCCCCGCACCATCTTCGCAAGCGTAAAATCGAGGAATTTAATTATGTAACTAAAATAGTGCTACTTCCTTTCACTACACGAGTAGGAAAAATTCGCTGGAATATAAACGCAACCATAGTCTTGCTTGCTTGCTTTAGGAGAAATAGGCAGCAAATTTTAAAAGCCTAGGCTAGGCTCGAAAAGTCCTAGTTCGTAATATGAATTGGTTTAACAGATAAAACAGATTATAGTTAATATAACTTCTCCATGTATTCTAGGAGATAAATTCAGTAGAAAGCTATATCGGCTTATAAGTGCCAGTGCGTACAATAGTACTAACTTAGTTTTGTTCAATTACAAAGGATTGGTCACTTAGAACTGTTCAGAATACTAAGTGAACACGCCGGCTTTACCGTAACTGCTCTCTATGAGGAGAAAAAGAAACAAAAAATAATTCCACATTATTTTGTATTCTGCTTCCGTCTTGTAACAATAGGACAAACAAAAACAATAAGCGCAGCGCACCCTTTAAATTGGGTTATCCCCACTAGTTACCAATGGTAACAATTTTTTTCTTAATCACTGGGAACAACTGGTTTTTTTTTCTCAGTAGCTACTACCACCAAAATGTTGTCAGTGTTCAATACTAATAAAACCTGGCAAGTGCGAGTCGTACTCGCGCACAAAGGGTTCCGTACCATAATGCAAAAAACGGGCACCCATCCAAGTACAGACCCCGCCCGACGTTGCTTAACTTCGGTCAAAAATGTCGTTTGTTGTATGGGAGCCCCACTTAAATCTTTATTTTATTGTTTTTAGTATTTGTTGTTAAGTATAGCGGCAACAGAAATACATCATCTGTGAAAATTTCAACTGTCCAGCTATCACGGTTCGTGAGATACAGCCTGGTGACAGACGGACGAACGGACGGACGGACAGCGGAGTCTTAGTAATAGGGTCCCGTTTTTACCCTTTGGGTACGGAACCCTAAAAAACGGGATATTTATATGTTGATTAGTTTTTCAGTAAACAGGGGGCCGATTTTTTAATTTCGATCGCTCGATGTCGGCACTGGAAAATCGGCGGAAAACGGCGAAATGCTAATTTTTTAAATACGAGCGATCGAAATTTGGAATCTAGTGGTATTGACCACTCGATTTCAATTCTATTATTAGAATTTAAACGCCTAATAGTGGAGATATTATTTAACGAAATACACGAAATCGAATGGTGTAAATTCAAAAATCGGGACCCTGCTCTTTAACTTAAGTTATACAAAATCATTTAAACAGTAAAACAGTTTTACCGGTACAGGTTTAAAATAGTCAGTACATATGAAAATGTATCTTATTTATATAGTCCGTTTTTTTTAGCATTAGAAAGAACTTCGCAGAAGTTCGCTTGTGGTTCTAAATCTAACACTTTTAGTGGTAACATTTTGAAGTAAATTATATGTATTGACCATGCTACATTCGATAATTCAATAATTATTAACAATTAACGAGCCTGATAAAAACTGCACGCTTGCTTCTGCGGAGTTCTTTCTAATGCTAAAAAAAACGAACTATAGGAATTCTTATTAATCTTTTCACCGCCATAGATGTCAAGTGACGTGCGCGGCTGCAGCACAATATCGACCTTCGTGCATTCCGGCAAGGTTCACGATGACGATGACACCTCGCACACGAAAGGCGTAATATATATGTCCATGCGTTAAAAGGTTAGTTGGAAATTAAATTTCTTCTTGTACGAACAAACAGTTCGACACCATATTTATCTAGGTACTTATTTTACACATATTTTAATATTATTAGTGTTAAACACTAACAAAATTTTGGTAGTAACTAGTGGGAACAACCCGTAACTATGTACTTGGATTTTAAATTACAAATTATTTCAGTGGTAGGTATAATGAAATAAGGTATACTTAGTGCATAAAAGGTGTACAGTGCCATTATTTAAAGTCTTCAAAGACATTTAAGATTGGTCAAAAACAGTGGTGGGCAAAGTACGGCCCGCGGGCCATCTCCGGCCCGCCGCCGGTCCTATGAAATAATTAGTATATGACATTATCGCAAATCAAAATAAATTTTGGCTACAATTCTGGCCCTCCACTTAAATTTCCTAAACTTTCTGGCCACCCTGAAGAAAGTTTGCCCACCACTGGTCAAAAATATCAGAACATAGACTAATACTTGCGGAAAGAGAAGTGTCATGGAATGTATGGGGCCCAATACATTCCATGATTCTTTTCGAACAGTTTCTATATGACAATGACAATACCTATTAACCTATATAAATACTTCTATGTGGTTTTAAATATTTGTCTGATATATAAGTACAAAATGAACTCACCGGTCGGACATATGACTTAATGTTGCGCTAGCAAATATCAATATTAACCCTTTTCCAGGCCTCTTTATAAGGTTTTCTCACAAAATCCAAATATATTCCAATTAATCCTGCTTTTATGATTCATTTGTAGTCACATGTTCCGAAAGTGTAATCTAATTTGAACCTTAAGTCGAAATGCTAAAGTTGAAATTCTCTTTCCGCGTATGTGGTCGATAAATCTTACCATGCCTGGAAAAGGGTTAAGTAACATGACCAATAATATCAAAAGGGACGAATGCTTTACGTTCTAGCTAGTCAGCCGAGCCACCTCTCAGAGAGAATCAGACTCGAAAACCTCCGGACCGAAACTCGGGCGCCTGTAACACGTTGCCAGCAAAACAAGAACGACTGAATGAAATTGATTTAACCTGATACCCTTATGATAAATATGTAGATACACTAGATTTCTAGTGCTGGAAGGTTACGTTCCGTAAAATGGCTCGAAACGTGCTAGCTACCTGTACCTACCTAATGACATAGACTAGAGTAGATATAGACATTTAATTAACAACAAAACGGATAAGTAAACTGCCCTTAAATATTAGGCGTACTAACTATTTATATTCAGGCCCGTCCATAAGTCCTTTCTCGGTAGTCATAATGGAAGATCAAACTAGTTTGCAAGAACAAACGACACGCATGTACTAATTAACTCCGAAATCAGATTTCAGCCACGGGCCTGCTGTGACTAATAACAAATTAGAAGTGTTAGGTATAATGTTATTAGATACCTATGATAAAAATTGCTGTTTTCAGGCAAAAGGCCATCAGTTGTACCTATTGCCTGAAAGCGTCACAAATGTACCTATACAACACATATCTCATGTCCCAGATACCAAGCGATTCTCCAACTCACCAAATACCTCACTGGCGTGACTGGCGCGACTTATCCAGCGAGCAGCGAGTCTAACAGTGCGGCCTTTGGTTTCGATTTAGATTATCTTATCATAACCTTTAACCCAGCCCTTCATACAAACAATATTATATGCCACATACGAGCAATGTAAAAATGAATCAATAATAAAGACTGCCAATTTAAAAGCTTAGTTGCGTTCAATCAAGACAGACATCATAAATATATGTATGAATAAATGACATCAGAGACAGTATAAGAGCGATCTTAGGAGTCTAAGACTCATACATTTTGTGTGGCACTGGGATCTAGCGTAATATTATATAATAACTCTAACTAGAGAAACGTCCTTAATAGATGGCTGTAAGTCCCATACAAAATATAGGTAGGTTAGGTACGCGAGCCGAGTCTGCAGTCACGAAATATATATATATATATATATGTATAATTTAGCTATTCTTTGTCATAAGCAGTCTTTCCCGTTCACGGAACAATGGTGTTCCGGACATTTGGGAGGCGTTGGCGGAGCTGAAATCGCAACGTAGAGGTCCTTTTGGCACTTTCATGAAATATTATGAACCTAACACCGCCGTAAAAACTCGCCCGTCATGGCACTCACGCGCAAGCAGCAAACGCCTCGACAGGGTGTAAGGGTAAGGACTATTGAGAGTTGATGGAAAATAATATGTATTGGGTATAAAAGCGTTGGACTAAATACTGGGCTATGAGATAAAAAACCGGACGCCTGCCTAATAAAGCGGTATCCAATTTTATTACAGGCTGAAAAGCGACATCTAAAATTTGCAGTCTTTATTATTACTCGTCTAAAGCCAGATGTACACCAGGCCAAAGAGAATTTGAAATAGAGGAATATTGTGTAGTCTATACATTTACTGCCATCTTTCGACACAAATGATTAAAAATTTTAGAACGCCATTTGACTTTGTTCCTTATTTTTTCACTGATATGTGATTGTTAAATGTCAAAAAGCATCGCCATCTTCTCGACGAAAGGCCATTTAAGGTTTGGTGCCATATTTTCGAGCAATAATTACTTTGACAATATTCCTTATTTCATTGACCAGGCTTTGGCTTTACACATTATAAATACAACACAGACAGTATACACTCTTACTAATCACAACACACAATGTAATCATAATGAGCAACTAGCAGTGTTTTTGGTATTGTTTTCAACTAATCTACATAGTTATCTATTAGTTTATACACACAGCTTTTAAGCCAACACTTACTATATACATTTATGTACCTATGGTTATTATGGATTATAAACATATTTAGATTGTATATTCTTTTTCTGTTTCCGAAAGTAAGATATTTGTGAAATAATGCCTACAATTTGGGTACAGTTCTAAACCTCGGCTGGTTTTGGACAATATGTGTGGTTTCCAAGTAAAAAATCTTACTTACGTATAAGGACGCTTTGACAGGGTATGCGTATAAGGATACAAGTAATTCTCGTCCTTAGGATACATTCGACAAAGTGGGACCTTTGACTAGAGCTTGACACATATTACAATTATACATAGGTACAGTTGTAATCCGGCAACCGGCACCGGCAACATTGACACTTTCTCGACCAATAATGATCAGCATTTTGACTATTATCATCGATTCTTGACAAGACCCGCCGCTAACATCGAAAAATTGTTATCTACCTCTCAGTCGCTCTTGCATAAGTACACGAGCGATAGAGAGGCAGATAAATATTTTCGTAGCGAAGGTAGGTTCTCTGAAATAAAATAAGGCTCGACTTTTGGAAACAGAAGAGTAAAGGAATATAGTAGGTATATTTTATGGTACCTATCGTTTTCTCTTCTTCTACTGCGTTTAATAAATAATTCAAAACCCGGTTGCTGATACGTACTAATACCGTCAACTACCTTACACAAAGCCTTATAATGAGGCATGGCCACTTCCTGCTAACCACAATCGGAAATCGAAAACTTCTATTAAATAGCTATTTTAAGTGGTCGCAGCTAGGGTTGGTGCCATAACCCATGAATATAAGTCGTTCAGTCTGTATTGAGCCTGCATAATATGTCCACACCTCAAGAACATTAAGTATATCAGGTACAAAATATCTGCCATATTTTTAATGTTACGCCGACATTTAACCTTTTCGACGCCGTGTCAAACACAAAAGCTGAGGAGTTCGCAAATTGCGGGCATCTTTCTTTGTCACCTTAATTACGCCTTAATTGGAGTAAAAGAGAAAGATGCCTCCAATTTCCGAACTTCGTCTGTCACTCAGACGCCCCGTCACCGAAGTGTCAAAACTGAAGGTGAACTTTTTGCAGCACGTAGGTCTATATTGCTCTGTGGTCAGTAACGGATTAATCCTTCTTCGGCGTTGGACCTACGGTGCGGATATATCTGTCATTGGCGTCAAAAAGGTTAACGCAATCAGGTAGCAAAGACAAAAACGAATATTGTCCTATAAAAATAAAGACAATTCTAAAACTCAGCAAACCTCAGACTTGGGTAGTCACAGCTAAATTGTTCCGTTCTCCGGACGCATGTTTACTTAGAATAAATAATATATTATCTATTATTTGCTACTTAATCATAATCAATATCTAATTAATTCGATATAATGTTCTTTTCATATGGTAAACACTTCCGGTAGTGTAGCAATCCTGAAACAATATATAACAAGTAAGTAATAAGTAAATTTTATTATACTTACTGTAATTTTAAAACATAATTATGAGCTAAATAGTTCGAGTTAGTCTTACCATCATTAATCGTCTTTTCGTGAGCTCTCGGTGGCTGATACTCTCCGGGGCTGTAAATTAAAACAATTTGCATCAGCGCAATAAAATCTGAGACTTCTAACTAACCACCACCCACTGGTGGTGGTTGCAATGGCGCACTGTTCTAACATAACACATAACATACCACAAAACACAATGCTTCAAAAAAAATCAATCCATAATGAATAAGTATAATGATGAATTCTTTAATTGTGCATGTTGTATCAATGGCATAGGAGAGATTACTTATTGACCATGATTTTAAAGTTATTAAATTAAATTTTATTTTCGCCGCCACGTCAATGAAAAAATAAAGTATCATCAACGCCATGTCACAAATTGCAAGTGAACAACCCGTATATCTAAGGGCCCCCCCACATCTGGCGTCTTTCGAGCGTCGGCGTCTACAATTCTATGGTCGCTGCTCGATGCAACGTCGACGCAGCGTCGACGCAACTGCGCAGCGACGTCATTTTCCATAGCGCTGACCAAACGCCGACAGACGCCGACGCTCGAAAGACGCTAGATGTGGGGGGGCCCTAACATATCAAGTCGTGGCGTGTGGGGCAGGATATGTAGTGACTTTAACTATATTAAGTCAATGGCGGCGAAAAGGTTAATAGAGGAATTAGTAACGACGACAGAATGCCTAATTGTCATTCGATGTATCTACAGCTCTTATGAATTTAAATGTAGGTACACTCAGCTGCAAAATTGCATGGCCACTTTATGAATGGATTCATTCATAATGTGCCAATGTCAATGCAATTTTGCAACTCGTACATATGAAGAGGCATTATTTAACCCTTTTCCAGGCATAGTGCACCCAACGATCACATATTCGCCAATATAATTTCAACCTTAGGAATCCGATTTAAGGTTCATATTCGATCGGTCTTTCGGGAAAAATTACTTATCATTAAATGAATCATCAAAGCTGCATACATTTTAATATATTTTCATTTTTTTGTAAAAACCTTGTAGTTTGGTGCGGCCTGGAAAAGGGTTCACAATAATATTAAGCATTAATTGAGTTACCGCAAAATATTGATGGTAAGCGACGACTCCGTAAACACATCCTACTGAGACTAGTATTTGAATGATCAGCCACACAATGACGTTACACATCTGCGCCTGGCCAAACAGCTGTTTTCCATTTTTGATACACAGCATGGATTCCGTTACCATTATGGCGCCGTACACCCAGCATTGCGTTCCAACTCTTTTGCAATTTGGGTCTGTTACGTAAATGTAATATTGCCTGAAAATAATAATTGAATAAAATAACTGTAACCGGATAATCGTATCATTCACATTGAATAATTGGAATTATATAAGTGCATAAACTCGCATCTGCGTGTGTGTATTCAATGACAATATCGCGTCAATGGTTTATACACTTTATATCTAACTCTATATAGGTACATAATTATAGTAGGATATAGGTTTACCTATCTTGTAGGATATTAAATATTTTATCTTTATGCCGTTTAGTACAGCTTTTATGTCTACCGTTCTCCAATTTTCCCTCAACTGCTCAAGGGTTAACTGGAAGAGATCCCTGAAAGGGATAAGTTCGCCTTTGTACCAATGATGTGTGTTCTTTCATGTTTTATGTTTCTTTTTGTACAATAAAGTATTTTACTACTACTACTACTACTACTCTACTAAGTAGGGTAAATGTGTCTTTTGAAGATATCTTCCAAACGTTCAGTGACCACACTTCGAACAGGGTTGCAATCGTTCTAAAATGTTCCATTTAGAAGAAACGTTTAACACATTCATTACCACTAAGTGCTACGGGTTACGGTCGTAGCGCGTAGCCACGGTTTCGCCGTATGTAGCGCGTAGTCGCTACGAACAGTGTACCCGACAGTCGGGTTCTTGGTGTTGAATGTGTTAAAAGACGCATTTACCTCGAGTGACGCATTTATCCCGGTTGGCTGTGGTATGATTTGAATATGTTTTTTTTATTTGTCTCTCTTTCAGGTTGGACAAGAATGCTTTCGTATGTCCGGATGTTTTCGTCTACATACAGGTCGCATCTCTCAACCATTCTCGTGAAATATTGTGAGCAGGTTCAAGAATTAAATATGTGGGTCATTCTAAGTTAAGAGGTAATCGCTTGTATGAAGAAGTGGCACAACATAAATGTTAGTATTTTGATCTAATTATACAATATTTTTATTGAAACAACTCTTTTATATATATTTGTAAGCTAATCAGTCATTTTTTTAATTTTTTACCATTTTAGAAGACACCAGGGGAGATACCATACTTTTTCTATGTAATAAAGAGAGAAGGGTCTCTCCCCTGATCTCTTTAAAAACAAACAAAATCGAAATTTTGATCAGCCGTCTTAGAAATTCGGGCAAATTAAAGTGTAATGATTCATTTAAACAAGAATTCATACCTCCACTATACATTTTGGAAAATTATGCGCCAGGGGAAAGACGCCAGGGGAGTGACTTTTTCATGTCAAATCAGATATAATTGTGCAAGTATTTATTGTAAATAATAAAATTAAAGTATTTATATAATCTATGCATAAACTATAGTAAATATACAAATACAATTAAGCATTTATATCAATCATTTTGAAATAAAACTGACCAGGGGAGATATCACTTTCATAAAACAACACTGTCAAGTGAAGAGGTCAATGATCAAAATGACTGACAATCGGAACCAAAAGATGACTGTCGCAGGGTTGGTCGTTAGTATTGAATGAAATGCATCTATTGGGATTAAAATGGCAATAATTAAAGCTATAAACCCAATATTTTTACATTTACATAATGGCCAGGGTAGGAGACATAGAATCTGGGGGACAAAATTTAACATAAATATTTTTTATGAAAAAGAAAAGTTTAAAGGGTTTTATTAATAACATTACAGTCAATATTTGTTTTAGTTTATGAAGTATATCACATTTAACGGATTTATGGGAAATACATCTGGATAAAATTACTGATTTATTGTAAAACCTGCAAAGGGACAGGCCAGGGGAGGGGACTTTTGCATGTTTGAGGTGCAATTGTGACAAAACTGAATTAATTAATAAATTGAAATTGACTGTATATAGAGGAAATGCAATCTTTTAAGGGAAATTACCATAATTAATTTAAATTGTTTAAGAAAAGTATTGATATGTATCATGGACACCGTTAATACCTCTTAACTTAGAATGACCCATGTATAAAGGTATTTTTAGTGTTCCGTACAAAACTTTGTTTACGGAACACTTATTTATTTATTCAGTTATCGGAATTTTACAAAATGGTAGAGCCATAGGGCTTGTGAGGTCTACAGCTCTCTTGCATTGCATAAAATAAATATGAAGAATACCAGAAGTTATGGCAGAAATTACAAAAACTTAGCAGATAAGTACTTATTTATATTTAACTTTTTAGGTTTTGTGGGCTCTACCTTCTACCTTTGCGAAATAGCGTTGAATTACTTCGATTTATTTTATTCTAACACCTGAAACTTTAGTCTACTACTTACGCAATAAAATCATGACTCGCGATACTTTTCATGAACCTAATCACAAAACATTTCCTATGAATTGTGAATTATAATAGATGGAGTAGCAAAAGAAAAGTATTATAAAGCAACAGTTACCTGACAGACGGAGCCACAATGACTCCGATGAGACACAGCCGGGCGCTGACCAGCGGGTGTGACGGCGGCATTTCGAATATATGCTTCAAGAAGAATGTATTCAATTCAGATATTTGCCAAAACACAACAAGTTGAGCCAATGCGAAGAATCTCATGTAGGTGCAGGTAGGGTCCAGCCATCGCACTGGGGCCCATTGGACAGGGGTGAATTGAAGAATTGCTCTTTTGATCTTGCCAGTAGTAGATGAGATGTCCCTGGAAACGACAAATCGTTTGATGAGTATTATGTACTTAATGTGTGCAGCCAATTAGTATAAAACGAATCTGATCTGATAGTCAGGCAGCCGTAATATTTTTTGCACTGCTTTAGGCACCCTAGGATATTCCTTTATCTATGGCAAATTCTCTATATATACCTACATATATTGTTTGTCACTATTGTGAGCTCTAAAGAAGACAACTGATTTATAGATATACATTGCCTAGCAGGTTAACCCACAAAGGTGTTTATTCCCATTTTCCCAGTTTAACATAGAAACGCTGTGATTTCGGGTCTTTAATAAACCATGGATATTTGCTCACCTTATGCTGACCCATTTGTATTCTCTCATTTCTAAAATTTTACAAATCTTCAGGCCGCACCAAATGCCCAAACCGTTACAGAGCAATACATCCAATATCACTGAATCCCACCAACATTCAAGAAAATTTGGCAGCAAATGTGCAAAAGCTATTTCTGTTATTTCCCACATGATAGATATTGCCCACAACAGGCCAGCATGCCGGAACAGTATAGCTTTAAACGTCCATCCTAAGAAATGTCCCCAGGCAAATATATCACAATGAGACCAGACTTTAGCAAAACTAATATCTGAACAATTGACAGCATACTCCTGGAAACAAAGAAATTATGTTTTAATGTTAATCAATTAAGGGCATTATTGCGTTTTCCGTGGTTAATGCATGAAATGCATGCCAAATTAAATATAAACATGCATTAATTACCTTGTCCATGTCAATGTGAAAATTACGAAGGTTAGGATCAATCCAGTACATTATCTCATTCACCGTAGAATAACTTTGGAATAATAAGAACAATAGAGCCAGCAGGTAAAGTACGGACATGCCAAACACCATCCTCCACAAAGCAGGGTGAGGTCTTGTAAATGGCCCATTTGGAAACGTAAGGACTGATATTATTAGGAAAAAAAATACAACACAACATATTCCTGACCATATGTTTTCTTGAATACTTGATTCATCCCTGTAAATACAAAAACACTAATAAATTAAATTCTGTTAATTTTATTTTTAGGAAACCATGCACACCAACACAAGTTTATGTTAAAGACAATATGGGCTAGGATTAATCTTCTAAACCCAATAATATTAATTTTAAGGAGCTATACCGCTCTACCCACACATTGCACTGTCAAAATATCCCTTATTGCTACTGAAGAAACTTAATTAAAATAATATTATCAGATACACCATGTGATTGGTCATTTAACAGAGATATGACAAAAGTCATGTAAAAAAATGTCTTATTGGGATCTGATTTAAAAATTCACCCCATGTCATTGTCAAATGTTTTAAATTATTAAAGTTTTGACTAGCTTTGAAAGTTTACATCATTTATTAAAGTGGCACTTTTAATAACCAACATCTAATGTATACCTACAGCTAACTAACCCAATGTGGGTTAACAACAAGCAAACAATGATATCTACTATCCCATCATTTAGTGTTCATTCATAATATCCATATATTGGGTGTATCAGATTTAGTTATTATCGAAAAATTAACATATCAATAAGTGACTTCAGTAAAGAACAAAAACTAAAAAAATATACTTACATTTACAAGGGTGCAAATAACCTGACTAAATCTATCTTAAACCTTTGAACGGCATATGCGGTGTGTGCTGCGCTTCGTCGTAAATATCAAATAACTATTATTTGCATAAATATATAATATATTTTGGTATAAAATATTTTGTTCGCAATATAATCAGGAATATATAACTAGACTTAGTCAGGTTATTCACGCCCAACCTATATATTTACATAAAATAAAATCATGCTGAATGAAACATTATCTCAAAAGTCATTTACAAAATCACAGAAATAATATCATGGAAATTACAGTAAATTAGGCACTCTTTTTCAAACTAACATAAACAAAACACATGGTGTTAAAAGTTAGATGAATTATTTGTCTTAAATAAATATCCTTTGTAAAATGACATGTTAGGACAGTGTTATTGTTATACTTAATTGTCGGTAGAGAAGACCAGCTGATGCATGATAGAAGATAAATTTTCCAGGGTGGGTCGAAAGTTGGATATTAAGTCCTCAAGATAATTATTTCTGCTAGTTACATCAGACAAATTAATTTTAAATTTATAAATGGTAAATCGGATTTACAATGGGGTCTCTATTGTTTGCCAAATAGTTTTAAGTCATAATGTATTGTTTGTCCGAATTTTCGTTAGTCATAATTGGTTTTTCTCAGAAACGCGTAACTTTTCAGGATTGCCATAAAACAAACCTAACCTAACCTAACCTATCTATAGAATAACCTTAGGAAAATCCTGAAAAGTTAACGGTTTCAGTTTTATGACTAACGATTATATGACAAACAATACATTATGACTTAAAACTTTATGGGAAACAAAGGGACCCCTTTACAATGATATAATATCAAAATCACAATACCTGACAAACGCAGTATAAATAACCGAAGCAATAGACACTGCCAATAGGGTTATAGTATGAGGTTTGTAGAAAAATTCTATGGATATATCATCAACCGGTCGTTCATTAATAGAACTAAAGGCATTCGCATATTCAGAAGACGGTGTCACAGCGGGTCCCGACATTTTTCGCTCCTTCATAGTAGTTATATAATACACTCAATAAAAATATTGCAAAGGGTGAAACCAGCCAATTCTCAACAGACATTGGGCTAATCAAATATTGAAAAAATCAGATCGTGGTGGCTGTGGCGACTTTTGACATGACAGTGACATATAAATTGGATTGTTGCCAGTTTAGAGCTGTCAAAATTATAATTGCGCATGTAACGGGCTCTATAGACGTAACAATATGTCTTCGGGTTCAATCTTGGAGGATGTAACCAAATGGAGTAGCCATTAACGGCGTTCCCCTATGACTATAGTCCGTTTTTTTTAGCATTAGAAAGAACTTCGCAGAAGTTCGCTTGTGGTTCTAAATCTAACACTTTTAGTGGTAACATTTTGAAGTAAATTATATGTATTGACCATGCTACATTCGATAATTCAATAATTATTAACAATTAACGAGCCTGATAAAAACTGCACGCTTGCTTCTGCGGAGTTCTTTCTAATGCTAAAAAAAACGAACTATAATGGTGATACATATTGTATGGACTGACATGGCTATTTTTATGTTACGTATATATATGACGTGTCCCTCTCCCGCAATAATCCGCATTGTTTTTTTTTGTACAAATAATGCGTCTTGCTTATATCCTCCAAAGTTTCAATCATGCTCAAGGCATAGGCCAAAGAATATATAATTATTGCTAGTTGCTACGATTTAGCATAGGTATGAAGGGTAGAGGTAAGGAGAACAATCTCGTATGGGATAACTGTTGTTAGTGTTCAGCTGGCTAAATATAATAATAGTTCAAATTCTCTCCGGGGGCGCTAGGGTAGTACTTAATTGAAACTATTTGTTAGTATCAACTCTTGTTTATTTTTCAGTGTAAAGTATACAATAAAATATTAAAGCGTTGCATTACATTAATTGCTTCTGTCTCATTTAGTTCATAATTAATATACGAAAACCATATTAATTTGTGTCAATGATGTAGAGTTTAAAGTAGGTACACTAGGTACGCACCTATTACATGAGTAATATATATAATACCTTTTTTGTATATAAATAATATAAATTTGTCCACAAACATATTAGGTACTTAAATTAGATATCCCATCCCAACCTCTGCAAAAGGCTCACAATTTCTCACTTCTAGTATGTATTACAATTTACAATATATTTTATACTTATTCTTAATATTTTTGCCTTTGTTAGAGCACTCGTGAAAAGTTATATACCTAGGTATATCTTTATCAACCGACTAAAATTGTAAATACTTTTACTTTTGAGTAGACTTTCGAGTTCATTTATCTCAGAACAACAATAGTCCAGTCATTATATCCAAAAAAACCGACCCTATCCGTGAATAATCAGTTATTGGATTTTTTTTTCGTAGGTCCCTCGGGGGTCGGGGGGGTCACTGAGAGTGTAAATTCAAAAAGTAGACTGAATCAGGCTCCTGTGTATATTCGAAAAACTGTTTTTCTTGAATAACTCGGCCATTTTTGATTTTACAGTAAAACGGCGAGGACAAAAATTGTAGGAAATTTGATTCTCTACAAGTTTGGTCCTCACAATTTTTCTTCTAGGATCGATATTTTGGAAATTAAATTTGAAAATCCAAGAACTAATTATTCACAGGTCAAAATCTGTGACTGAACTACAATCTCGTCAAGAATATTGGCAAAGCGTGTTAAGCGCTTATTACCTAAATCTACACGAGTCGCCGGGCCCTTTTGTAGGATATTCAGTTGGCCTACCCATAAAAAGTGCCCGGTGACCGTGAATATGTATGTACTTAATAAGCTCTTTTTGTAGGCACTTATAAGGTGTGAAAACGGAATATCTACTAAAAATTAGAAGCACTTTCTGCTGTAGCAACGGCAAGCAAGATGCCTTGGTAAGCGTTGCATTAGGGTAACTAAGAACAAGAACTGCCAAATGATGAAATGCTTCTGGTTTAGTTTAAATTAACGATTTTCAAAATGACCGCGCTTTCGAGTTACTTAGGTACGTACTTATATGAAATTCTCGCAATTCGAATAATTTTCGTCAATTTTGAAATCTATAGATAGGCGACTATTTAGTCAATTTATAACTCGGTTTTTGCTCAGATATAAATGAAATAAGTTGTACAGGATGCGACATTGGACATTGCTGTTTGAATGAAAGCTTTCTTTTTACTCCTCTAATATATATCAAATTTGTGTTACACATTACCTTATATTATAAAGTAGCATCTCAGTTTAATAAGGCCCCATTCCCTTATAAAAGCTCATAAAAAGCGATAATAACAAAACTATATTAGGCACCTTTTCCCAATAACAAATATTGTAATTTAATCAAATAAATGTTTACACCACCCACTCAGATGTGAGGTTTGCTTTGCCTCTTGGAAGGAATTAAACGGCCACATTATATTATGGCTGTCTGACGTGGGTAACGTCAAATGCTCACATGTGTGTGCGCCGGTCGCTGGTTTTTTTGTTTTCCTCATAGGTGGTGTGAAAAGTAGTAAGTACCTATGTGTCACATGGCAGCAATATTATATCCACCTCGAGTGTTAACACTTGAATACCTCACTACACTCAGGATATTATTTTAGATCCTTCACGTCGTTCAGGATCCAATGCCACAAATATATCATTTAACTCCCTTGTGACACATACTACTAGTAGGTATATATGTACTTAGATTTGCTCGGTTTTCGCCGATATAAATATCAAACAATATTCTGCCAACTATAACAAAGTGTTTACAATAGGTACCTCAAACTACTAAAATATCAACTGCCTTACAACTTACACCGCCCGCCTTAACTTAGGTACTCTTAACTATTTCAACCTTTACGGCCTGCAGTAAAGTAGCTCATAGCTTTGAAGGCACCACTATCATCTAGTTCAAAACTTAAGTTTGTATTAGAAATATTAATATTAAAGCCATGCTATTGCCACAGAATAAAGAACATCTAGATTCTTTGATTTTCTTTGGTCTTCGCAAGCTACCCTATGACCTATATAGCCTAAGCAACGCTTAAGGGGCCCACTGATTAACAGTTCGCCGGACGGTATCGGCCTGTCAGTTGTTCGGAACTGTCAAAATTTTGTTCTAACTGACAGACCAATACCGTCCGGCGGACTGTTAATCAGTGGGCCCCTTTAGTTAGTATGACCGTCTTCTCGACGAGGCCGTGCCTACGGTGCACACGCAACTCAGTAGGTTGAGTAGGTACTGTCTTGGTATGTAAATAATATCTATAGATACATTTGCGCATTATTTTAAGGAAAGGTCATTTAGGTGACAACGGTATATATTGTACACATATTGTAGGACACAGTCCAAGGACGCGGGCCGCCGTCTCCCGAGTTAGGATCATTGCTAAAAGCATAATACCTTACTTATTGTTAATTTTGTGGTTAAAGCACTTGTGTGATAAACAAAACGCGGTGTAAACCCTGATTGACCAAACAAATATAGAAATATATAGTATTGACTGGTTAAGACTTCGAGTCTGAGTCCTCTGCTTTTGGACTAAAGTTTTTGAGAGTCTTACAATTAGGACGATGCTAGAGTCCTTGTTAACTTATGATAGCTCTTAACAATCTCTAATTGACGTTAAGTTTAGCTCATAATAGCTAGAATTGATTAGGTAATAAAATTACTACTTATCGGATTTTTATAAGTGGCATGTAGTTGATGAAGTGTTACCTATAATATCTGTGCTCTTGCTTATGCAATAATCGAACTTGAGATTTACCTAATATTAGTTTATGTGACTGCTACATAATGAAAGGCAGCAATATACGAGTGTGGGTTTATGAAACGAACGAAGTGAGTTTCATAATACGCTTACACGAGTGTATTAATGCCTAGTTATGTACGCAGGTACATTACACTGTTACATACACTGTTTTATCTACAGACATTTTATAAGCTCTCTACGATGTGTTCAGCTGCTCTGCCGCATGTCGCGGATATCAGGGCGCCTAGCCAAGATAACAATCGTTTGCAGAAAACGAAGTTCGAAATCTGCATGTCATTATAAAATCATTTTGACAGATACCAATTTCTTACAAAGCAGTATATCTGTATGCTGGCCGTAATTTGCGTTTTTTGAACGCGTAGAAAGTTTATGATATGTGTGTGGATAGATAATTTTATCTATGTACGAATTTAAATATACAAAATTAAAGTATATCGTTAAAAAATAGGCAACGGACGACTCTTACTCGGCTGTTTTATTCCACATTTCGTACAGTCGCCATCATATATACCGGAGCGGCCAAGGTGTTCACAAATATCTCAACAACTCCATTATTATCAAGACATTAAAGGGATTTTTGAGCACCCTAGCCGCTCCGATAGGTACTTACATCTAATGGCGACTGTAGTAATTTGTCTGAGGCCTAGAGAACTATCGTTTAAAATTAAAACATTAAATCACAGGCACAGGACCACGACAAAAGGTGGTGTAAAATAATTCATTTGTGCTCAAAAATAAATATGATCACTGGTCAAATTATGTTATTGAAAATGGACTGTCATCTAAGTAGGCCATAGTTTCAATCACTATAGGTAGGTATATGTGTTTAGCTCACGATTAGCTTTAACACTCTTAACTAATGTGCGGAGAGGCCGGCAAATTAGAGCATTAAGTTATTAAAGTGAACTGCACATTCAAAGTGGTTCGGTCGAGCATGCCGGTAAAGATCGATTGTTATAGGATAGCGGTGCCGTCACATAGCGGCCGTCTCCATACTAAATATACGGCTAAATATGGATGTCGTAGTATTTGTATCATTTGTATGGACTCGGCCGCTATATGACGGCACCGCTATCCTATATTTAGACCGTAAAAAGTCTGCAGCGATTTTGATAGCCCACACAGTGCAAGTGTCATTTTAAACGTCAAACTTCTATGAAATTATGACGTATACTTAACACTTACACTGCGTGGGCTATCAAATACGCTGCAGACTTTGTTTGGTGCGACTATAGGAAACCAGAACATTACTGTAACAGCCCCGTTTCCTGGTTTGACATATTAAAATAGTTAAATAACTAATGGTCACGATATCCACTAAGATCACCTGAGTGATATACAGATATGATTAATACAAATAAAATAATAACATATAATGCAGTTTCAACGGCTTTTACGTAAACAATAACGTCTTTATTTCCGCAACTCATAAGAAGTATATTCCTCCAATAATAGGCTATTCCACATTTTTTTTTTCAAATATGTTCGTATAGATTTGATAGCTAACTGGTGTTTTTATTTGATAATTCAATTTTGATACATGAAACTTCCCTATTAACTGTGACCCCTTTGATGATCTCAATGGATATTATAGTTAATTTATGTTTCTTAAATTAAATGATAACTAATTGATAAGTCTTTAAATGAATCTCAATATCCTTAATCATCTACAATTCTACATGTATCATTGTCATAATTCATATTGTGAAAATAGAAATAGCAAAACGCTCAAAACGTTTCACGACATTATAATACAGTCTCTTATTTTGTTTCTTCATTTATACAGGGTGTGTCTGACCATGGGGCTTTCAATCCAGGGCTCGATTCTACTCGCTAACTGGTCATGGTCAGAAACATACTGTATATTAATATAATTTATGGCTGATATACATAAAAGTACATATAATATAATAAGATGCATGAAGTTGCCAAAATACAGAGTAAAATATAAATCGTGAATCTAAATATTTTTAGGTACAGTCAGCAGCAGAAGTCGCTATACACTCCAGGTGCTCAAAGAGAGGTAAACGTTTAAACTGTCAAAAAGTTGTTGACTGTCATGGTAGTATTTACTTGTGAGCGCTCAACGTGTCACAAATATGTTAACAGTCGCTATTCATTAATTTCTACACTTACAACAAGTCATTGATACCTTAGCTGTCAAAAAACCAATGGTATCTAAGCGGTCAACGTGTCAAATATATCTGAACAATATGGAAAAATAGACTTTAAAGCATACAAGTATGGTCGAATATTGAATAAAAGATAGCCATGCTAATTTCAGGTAAAGCGTTTTGACAATCATCGAAAGCAGTACAGTCTTGTCATCACATACATCTATCTCACGTTTTGCCCTTCAACCATTTGACAGGAGCCTCTCGGTCAACTTACTGCAAACTATTTCTTTTAACAGAATCGTCAAGACGAATGACACATAGCAAAAGCTAACTGAAGCCGAATTTAGAGCCAATTGTCAAGGCACGTCGTGGTCTCAGTAACAGGCGTTTGCTTTTCAAAGCAGAGACCGCGGGTTCAAATCTCAGTCGTACGCACCTAGAGATTACAGCTTTTTGTTTTTTTTTTTGGATTTCATTTCTATTATTAATTTGTCTTCTGGTTTTATGTTAATTTCGCATTAGTTTATATAATTTTTGAAGATAATGTCACATGTAGCGTATGTACGACTTTCTATCAGGACGTTGTAGGTTTGAACCCGCAGTGGGCGTTACTTAGATTACTCCTGTGCGGAATGCCATTTGATATTTACTACTCAAAAATCACGTTTGTTGTATGGGAGCCCCACTTAAATCTTTATTTTATTCTGTTTTTAGTATTTCTTGTTACTTATAATAGCGTCAACAGAAATACATCATTTGTGAAAATTTGAACTGTCTAGCTATCACGGTTCCTGAGATACAGCCTGGTGACAGACGGACGGACGGACGGATGTCGATGGACAGACGGACGGACAGCAGAGTCTTAGTAATAGGGTCCCGTTTTACCCTTTGGGTACGGAACCCTAAAAATGCTGGTCTCTTCGAAAACTGACTAAATTAAATTAAAGGATATGAAAACAATGCATTTTATTAATTTCAGACATCATGTTTCATAGTAACATGTATTGCTTAAGACCTACACAATCGATATCTAAATAGAAATAGTCTTAGTTTTATTTTTCAAAACGTTCGGGGTTCGATTCCCGAGCTGAGTACACATTTTTTTTAATGTATGAATGCAGTTTTTGGTGTTACTAAAATCGATGACATGATTCCTAAGAAGAGATCGGTGTATATCGTATAGTATCAGATTTTCCCATACTGGCCGATCTAAATGGGCCACCCTGTATAGTATATTTTACTACAATAAGTGGGCTAAATAAATATATTAACATAGGTTTATAATATGATCAACGGTTTGGAAGAACAGCCGCACATGACAGTTAAAATAAAAAAACCGATCATTCTACTACTTATTTATTGTATAAGTTTGACACTTAACGATAAAATACTTCTTTAAGAAAGGAGGTGTAAATTCGTAGTGCTACAGTATTTATTTTAAAGTTAAACAGATAAAATGTTGATGCTTAGTTACCATTGAAATAACAACTGCTTAGCAACTGGTGGCACCCTGGCTGCTGACGTACGTGATTGGCAGTGCGTGTAGGTATTAATGACAGCAGCTTGAATTTGATTGCTTAGTTACCACTGACTTTTTAACCGTTATTGTCATTGTGATTAAATAAGGGTGTATGTGTTAAAGAAAAACTCAGAAGTTAAGGTATTTGTGACGAACTGAAAGCCTACGTGAAAATGACATCTTAGATGTCCTTATTTTTGTGACGATTGAAGTGTATATGTTTTCTTGGACACCTTGCCCGCTCAGGTATATCTGCTGCTGACTGTATCTATTTACCTACTTTATCATACTCTGAAATATTTTTACGATTCATGATGTAGAATATAAAGCTGCAAGTACGTATTAAAGCCTGACCAGGAATATATGATCACGCGCCATGTTGCGGAATTTCACTGGTATTAATGTATACTACACGCCACTACACGGTGTAACATGAGGAAACCAAATAATTTTAACCACGCGTTTCTGAGGTCAAAAGAAGGAAAAAATGTAATATGAGTTTAGGTCAAATTCGCCAAAAAAAAATTTTTTTTTTGTTTTGTTTTTTCAATTTTTTGAATATATTTGTATATAAAAAATAAATCTTATTGGTAAACATGTCACTTAAAATTGATATTAACATTTTTTTTCGTAAAACCTACTTTTTGGAAAGTGTTACTTGTCACTTTTTGACATCTATCAATAAGGATATTTAGACTACGTCCTATATCACCATGAAAAAGGCGTTTTACACTATGTAACAATAAAAACTTGTTTTTTTTTTAATTAAAATTTTCTCCGAAACTAGGCGAATTTCAAAAAAGTTTATAGGACATTTTTCTCTCTAAATATGATTAGGAATACGCTGTTAAAATTATTCGGTTTCCACATGTTCCACCGTGTATACTGCACTGTCATCCTATGCTCGTACATGAGAATAACAGCGCCCTCTTGACAATGATCATAATATTAATACTGGTCAGGCTTTACATATTTTTTTGGATTTATAAGGTTAGGCCTTTTTCCTATTAGAGTGAATAGTAACTTAAGAACTTTTGTAAATGCTTGGTTTATAAAAATACTTAAAACTCTGGAATAGTGCTTAATTGCTCAATTGCTATGGCACAAAGCTGTCTTGTGAAGTGATGTGCCATTCCCAGGAATATTCATAGTATCCTAAACTTTTAAAATCATAATCATAATGTACATTTGCGATTGCACTATTTAAAAAAAACAACTTATACATCGTGAGATGCAATATAACCCGAAAGTGTTTATCAGTAGGTATATTTCGATGCCGAATTTAAATAAATAAAATTACACTAACATAAACTTTTTTTTGCTATTCCGTGATCAATATCAATAAGCCAAAATTTGACCTGTCTTGATGTCATGGCCATATCATGGAATTGGCCATTTATGACCTGCTAATAAAACTAATTATCAACGCTTTGCCATACCGGTACCGTTACGTAGAATCATTGGACGGTTATGTAGCATAAGTTCTAAAATCAAATTTCCTAAGTACGAAATTCCTAAACACAGAACATCGAAAATCAAAATGTCTAATGTACGAAATTCCTAAAGATGCATGTCCTAACACATTTTTTATCGAAGGATCTTATTTTCGAAAATCAATATTCCTTCGTACAAAATGCCAAATGACAATACTTCTAAAGTCAATATGTCTAGTGCTCACAATGGCTACGTTCATAAAGCCTAATGACAATACTTTGAAACTCAATATTTCCCAGAACATTTCCTTCTTATCCTGATTCGACGGAGCCCCGCTTGGCGGGGCTCCTATTTCTGGGCGATTTGCCCTTCGGGCATCTGAAGCTACCTAACGAACCTAACCTACCTATTGATTTATTTTAGTGTGACGTCCGTGAAAACATTACACTTTGGGTAAAAAAGCGTAGGTAGGTTAGGTTTGTTAGGTAGCTCCAGATGCCCGAAGGGCAAACCGCCCAGCCCCGCTTGGCGGGGCTCCGTCTAGTTAAGTTGTGAACAAATGTTTTTTGAAAAGAAGGTTTCATACGTTAGACTCTTGAAACTACGAGTAAGGTCAGCTAGACATAGGACAAATGTTGTTGGAAATTTTACAATGTATACATTTTAAACTTAGGTCAACTGGACGTAGGAAAAAAGGTCGTTAGTATTTTCGTGCACTAGCATTATTGTACTTTAGACATTTAAAAAATTGGTTATTTAACCGTAGGACATGCATCTTTAGGAATTTCGTACATTAGACATTTTGATTTTAGATGTTCTGTCTTTAGGAATTTCGTACTTAGGATATTTGATTTTAGAAATTATGCTATATAACTAATGTATATATCATATTGTATTACGTCCGTCCATAAAACCACTTTCTTATTAAATATTTATAAACTCGAATAAATAACGAATTGACATCTGCGCCTCTCTCTACCTGTGTTAAATGCGTATTAAACTACACCCTACAACTACATGGCAACACCATGTACAGTTAGTAACCTGTATTTGTTGGTAATAGCTGGGAATAAACCAAAAGGCAAGGCAAATGTGACTGAGCTGGGCTTGGAGTATTACCATGAACTTTTAAATAGGTGCTGCTTTTGGAACTTCCCAGTAAGCAGCAGCTTATGTAGCTTCAGTAGCTTATGAAACTTTTATAGTAACTATATAGCGAATTATAAAACAATAGTGGTCTAGCCGTTTACCGTTATTTCTGTAGAAATTTCAATCGTTCTCAGGAATACTCTGATTGCTGTTGAATCATACCTAATTTCCTAGAAACTAAAAAAACTATCACAGCAGTATTTAAAATCACAATATAATTTTAATTTCTTAAAATCTCACTAAAATAATGTTAACAACTTATTTTTCTTAAACAAGATCACGCTACATATTCTATTTTTTTATTGTATTAAAGGGTCTAGCCGTGTTTGTATGGGGCATCGGCCCCAGAAGCCAAATTGATTGCCGTTTTGCCAATTTATTAGGCCAGATGTAAGATGCTATTTCACCAAAAAAATAACCCTAAAATGCTGCAGGTTTTTGAGAAAATAAAAAAAAAGAAAATTGGTTTTCATTTTTTTTATCTAAACTACCGAACCGATTTTTTTGTAACTTATACACATTATGTAAGTAATCTAGATGAATTATTAAAAAAAATGGAGTTCCAAATATCCTTATAATTAGTAATATTTTCACTTTTAATTTTTCAAAATATTTTTTTTATATTTCCGAAATAGGGACACCCACCAATTTTGGGTATTTTATGTATAAATTAATGTTCTATAACATATATTTTTTTCAAAAATATTCATTTGGCTCAACAGGGTAAAAATACCGTATGTATGTAATGTATGAACAGACAACCGGGAGAACTCCCGGTCCCATATATCGACCAACGCGCCGCTCTGTACGAATTTGAATTTCGAACGTAACAAATTGCTAAAATGGATTGTATTATTATTGGCTGTATGCGGCTTGGTTGTCGTCGTGTCACGCAAAAACCTGCAGCATATTAGCGTTATTTTTTTGGTGAAATAGCATCTTACATCTGGCCTAATAAATTGGCAAAACGGCAATCAATTTGGCTTCTGGGGCCGATGCCCCATAAAAACACGGCTAGACCCTTTTCCCTACTTTAGGTAATATTTCTGAGAACAGATAATAGTAAGAATATTTCTAAGAACAGCACACATCACTAAGGGGTTATTCAGTGTCTGAGCATCTATTGTACTGCCGTTTGTAAATATGTAATTCTGGGGCAATGTAAATATTATCTATTGCTGTATGCTGCACGGACAGCTGAGCAGTCAATTTCCAGCGCAATATAAGTATTAATTGATTTAGTTGCCTTGGACGTATCATTAAACAATATGTAATAAAACGAATTACCATTAGGAACGCTTTTGGGCCCACTTGAGGTCATCTGCCCTCGGCTTGCAGCCCGTCAAGGCTTCAATGACGTTTTCTAGAGTGGACCAGAAGCGTAGCTTCTCGAGCGGCCAGTTGAGCCAGCCGGTGGTGATGCAGAAGTAAGTCTCGTGCGGCGCCACGTGGTGGATGCGGTGGTGGCGCCGCGGCAGCACCACGTGCCATTCCTGGAGCGCCACCACCCACGACGGGAGACCGAAGTATGTGTGCGACCATTTGTGGATCTGAAACGATGTCGATACTATGATGTTTTCATTTCTTTAAAGTGCAAGCGTTTTCTAAAAAATAAACTCATGTTTATCGGACGGTTATGCAAACTTATAACTGACTTAACTATATGCAAAGGACGATACTATCTCTTTAGTTAGATTATTTGAAGCGTTTATAAAAGCTATAAATAGGTAGTGTATGTAGGTACGTCAACATCGTCAAATAAACACGGATCGTGAAGCACAAAATTTCGCACTTTAAAATATTAAATCGATGATCTCACCTGATTAGTCATTGCCACAAATATACAACAGAAGTACCAGTACGCGATCCAATGGAACTCTCTCTCGATACTCGTATTGTCGAACGTCAACAGCTGCCATACGATCCGCCCTAGCACGGGTATGGTAATTGCGAAATTGTCGCCATTGGTTTCCACAAAGTCGTGTCGCGTTATTGAAGTAGGGTCAATGTGATGCTCACGGAACGGTCTCAGGAAATTCTGAAAGTAACAAATATGTACATTCATTTCTCTAGATGTTTATTACAAACATAAACAATCCTCTATCACCGTTATAGTAAGAAATGCTTCATGGAAATGTAATTTCGATTTACACTTTTACTCTGTAGCAGAAAAATAGTCAATCGATAACTACGAAAAATGTTTTTCTTTATGAATGTATGCAGTAGGGATTTGGGCAATGGTATTGTGCGTTAAGTTTCACCTAAGTACGAGTATTTCCTCCTATTAGGATTTTTCATAGTTACGTACCGGGTAACGTTAGAAAAATATACAGTATGAAATTTTATTCACCAGCCATACACTGCCAGTTATATTATAGGTCATACTGATTGCCGCTGATTTCTATTGCCCACCCAATTTATTTTCGGCATTATTCCATAATAAAAGTTCAGTTGTTCAGTATGACCTATAAATTCACTATTCAGAGTATGACTGTTGAATAAAATTTCACCCTGTATACGTAATGTTTTTAGCTTTACATTATTCAACTTTCCATAGTATGTAAGTATGAATGTATTGTACCTACAGATTACACAAAGATACAGAATAGTATAGGTACTTATAGTAGGCACAAAGGCGATTTATCAGTCAGCAAAGCATACACAAGATAATAAAGGACGCGCACAACATTTTTTTATTGTAGTCGTAATTTGACTGCTGAACTAGACAACGCTGTACGACGTCAGCACAGCGTGTGTTAGTGTTATATTTTATACGTTATACGTCATCAACATCATTTTATTGGAATCTATTAGAATATAGATTAGGCTAAGTCTGTCCATGAACTTAGTAATTTTTATTCATAATAAACAGTTTAAAAATGATTATTTTTTAATTTCCAATAAGTTTGACGTTTAAAATAACACTTGCACAGTCTGGGCTATCAAAATCGCTGCTGATCTTATAACCAGAATAGCGCCGTGCAGCGCCATCTAGTTCTGCGGTCAAGCTGTGGCTATATTGTGTACTCAAACATATTTATGTCTATAAACTGTGTATACCAAATTATTCCAGAAAAACGGTTTACTAACTACGTACAATTGTGCAACTGACACGTAGGTAGGCAATCATCTGAAAATACAGTCACATTGAGGACTTCCTTCTTTTTATCGTTTATAATACAACAATAGTGGATAAAAGTGATGATGCAGAAACTAACTAATTCATAAAGGTGATTTTTACTGATAAATATAATATTTACGATTAAAAGAAATTATGCAATAAGACCGGTCAATAATGCTTTACAAAACTCTCAACTGCTGGATTAGGATTAGGGCACATAATAGATAAATATCTGGAAGACCGAGCTTTGCTCGGAAAAAATATAAAAACTCAAAAATGCGCGTTTTCCTAGAGATAAGACCTAGCTAGATCGATTTGTGGCCCCTGAAAACCCCCATATAGCAAATTTCATCGAAATCGTTAGAGCCGTTTCCGAGATCCCCGAAATATATATACATACATATAAATAAATAAACAAGAATTGCTCGTTTAAAGGTGTTAGATAGGTTAGATAAAATAAAATAATGGTATGTACTACTTACTAATCTAAGATCTGAAGTAGGATCGACGTTCACTAATTCACTGATCTGCTTACCGGATAAAAATTATACTTAATCAAATCAAATATGTTCCTGAACATTTAAATGTGCAGCTGTTAACAAAAGTGCAAGACCAGGAATACAGATTTTTATTAGGTGGTATACATAAAATATATATAGATAAAATAACTACCCTAGACAAAAAGTGTTAGGTCACGTTTAAGTATATGGTAAAAGGGACACGTGTATAAAGTATTCAATATCAACGTGTATTATTTAATTTTCCTGGCTCGTGTAACTTAATTGGTTCACGAATTCCGAAGCATGTCGGAAACCGTAAAATTATTTAATTAGCTTTCTTGCCATTAGGTCACTATATTTTCAATTTTAGGGTTTTCATTCCTGCGACGAGCGAGAACGATTTTTCTTCTCAATAATTTAATAAGTAGGTACTAGCTGAAGCTGCTATACATCACCAATTTGTATTCTTGATTTTATGTCCTATACACTAGTATTACAGTCCTGTGTCGCATTTCGGAGATTGCAAAGCGAACTTTGCTTTGTCGGGTTTAAGTTAAGGTTTATTTTCAAAATAAGAGTATTAAATCTTATGTGCTAAAATTATTGTAACTACATTCTAGAAGACACTAACTCAATACGCTCAAGCTAAAGCAATTATAAATTGACAAACTCAATTTTCTCAATAAAGCAGGTGGCACGCTACCGTGTGAATATAAACATATGGATGAAAGCTGATGCGACAGTGCAATGTGGTATTTTCTCAATATAACTGTAAGTGTAGGCAAGTATAGTTACAAAACGCAGTCTAAACTAAACTGTCGAACATTTATTAGACTCATACTAAGATAATATATATTTAAACATCGTTTTTGTTACCAACGTAGACGCTTATACAAGAAGATATATACGATTTGGAGCGTTGTTTAATCGAAGAAATAAGAAGCAAGTGGCTCAATTGAAATTGTCGCGACTGTCGCGAGTTAACACTCGCCAACGCCTGGGATACAATATCCTACAGTGCTTCAAAAGCAGTAGTAACCCCAGCTTATACAAAATGCATGCTTTAAACACAGTACAATTTTTGTCGGGTTTTATGTGTCAACTGAATTGTCCTCGACCGTAACAGTAAATAAAGGGAGTGTACTGAAGGCTTGGTACCTAACTGATTAAAATGTTCGGTCATCGTTCACTCGCTGGAAATTCCCTTGTGCGGTGTTTTTTTCACGCAATATTTGCATTTTTTTGACCATGACCCTACTCCTACTAGTACTACCTATGCCTACCTACTATAGATCTGTGAAGTGTTAATATTACTTGCTAGTAATTGCTAAATACAATCTATCAATACGACATACGAATACCTATCTACATTAGATAAGATGAAATAAATATGTTCAAATAGATTACAGAATTTTAAAAATTCATAACAAATATGTACTGGCTTTACTTGTTCACATTGATTACTTATTTATTTTATCAATTTCTTTGTTGTTTTTCTGTATATTAGGATATACCCACACTATACTTATACTAAGGTGTATTCGGGTAATACCGAATGTCGGATAATTCCGAAATTCAGATGAAAATCACCCTTAATTCCATCATAATAAAAGTCTCCTTTCGGAATTATCCGACAGTTTTAGACATTCGGAATTACCCGAGTAAACCTTATAGATATATTATATAAATTAGTAGGTATCGTGTTGCCCGTGATTGTTATGGTGTTCTATTGTAAAATCATAGCTACATAACATCCGGAATATTAGTTAGGTACCTACCTATAGTAAAACACGATGTTAACGCGTAGTGTCGGAATTAGAGGTTTTGTTCCTTTAAAAGACACTAAAATCGCAAATACAAAAAGTAACATCTTATTAACAAATAAATAAAAGTACTTACATAGTTTAATCAGGCATAAGCCATAACTCAAAAACAATAAAATTTAAACAATTGTTCGAAGAATTTCTCAAGTTATTTTCTTGTTAGGGTTCCGTACCCAAAGGGTAAAACGGGACCCTATTACTAAGACTTCGCTGTCCGTCCGTCCGTCCGTCCGTCCGTCCGTCCGGCCGTCCGGCCGTCTGTCACCAGGCTGTATCTCACGAACCGTGATAGCTAGAGAGTTGAAATTTTCACAGATGATGTATTTCTGTTGCCGCTATAACAACAAATACTAAAAATAGAATAAAATAAAGATTTAAGTGGGGCTCCCATACAGCAAACGTGATTTTTGACCAAAGTTAAGCAACGTCGGGCGTGGTCAGTACTTGGATGGGTGACCGTTTTCTTTATGTATTTTTTCCGTTTTTTTTTTTGCTTTATGGTACGGAACCCTTCGTGCGCGAGTCCGACTCGCACTTGCCCGGTTTTTTTTTTACACAGAGATCAATGTTTGAACGAACGTAGACGACACATTTCTTTGAGACTACCCTACGCTATTAGTCGTAAACCTATTTTAAAAAGTTGTTTCTAAAAAGAAATATTTATATAACACCGACATCTAAATTTTACAAGCAAAACAAATTATTATGGACATCGGATGCTCGGACGGACGTGTTTCTTAAAGCGTGAACGTTTTGATTTAACTGGCACAAGCCCCTTAAATCTACTTTGAGAAACTATGCAATTGTAAATATAAACTGAAAATGTGTGTCACTGCAGTAGCCAAGCCATGCGAGTCAAAGTAGGCAAATCAAACGTAATTTAACGAATTTGCTTTTAGTAGTTTCAGCAGTGTTAGTTATGAAAATGTATTAACACAATAGCAAATTTATGAATGCGTGTTATAGTGAGAAAAATTATATATAATGCTGAATGCATTTACAAAAATTTTAATTACTTTGCCAATAATAGGTAGGTCAACTGCTCCCCAAGTGTCCGCAGCCCAGTGCACAAAACCCGAAGCAAAGTCAGCTGTTAGAACACCAGCTATTGCTGCCAATAATAAGGAGACATCAGCACGAATGTGCCGAGCCATCAGGAGGCCCGCACACACGCATAATGTGCAACAAACCACCACGCACACCCATTCCTGTAGTCTCTTGCCTGTCAAAACAAAAGTTATTATCATCTCATGCATTACAATTGGCTGCTTCTCCACCAGACTTGCGCTGAGCTAAGGATGTGATTGATATCTACCAATTAGGATCGTTTATCTTTATAGCTCTGCCCTGCTAAGCCAAGTAGCGGTATCTTAAATAAAAATTTAATGCAAACATACCTTACATTCTTTATCTAATAATTCAATTTTCAACGTTTTTGTTTTTGAGATGCCGCTATTCGGTTTAGGAGGGCAGAGCTGGTGGTAACGAGTTCAAGGTAGCTTTATTTTAACAATAGGATGGTAAAGGTAAGGATGAGAGCTGAAGGTTTTTGCAAGCTGTTAACATCACAAATATAATACGGTACAGCAAAATGCAATAGAAGGCGGCGGAATAGCTTTTTTTAGCTTAGTTTGATATCGATCACAATTTAGCTACCACTTACATCTCTGATGGAAAAACAGATTTAGTGCCCTACGGAACTCTATAAGTGATCCCGTAAAAAATCGACTATAAGCGATCGATTAGCGTTACAAAAAAAAATATTCAGTTATTAGCATTTTAGTTCAATTAACTGACCTAAAGGGCTTTCTGGTAAATGTAATGTATCTTTCAGTCCTTCCATTTCATTTGCACTAAGATTACCTACCAGAAATACATCATCTGTGAAAATTTCAACTGTCTAGCTATCACGGCTCATGAGATACAGCGTGGTGACAGACAGACGGACGGACAGACGAGACGGACAGAGGAGTAATAGGGTCCGGTTTTTACCCGTCGGGTACGGAACCCTACAAAAATGAACTAATTTTATTTGGATTTTAAATTTGAAGGTAATAGTAGTTAATGTTTAAGACAATATTAGGAAGCTAGAGTAGTTCATAAGGATACGTAACCATTTATGTTGGACTGTATACTGTATTATCTATTATACATATAGTCTGACAAAAAAGATTACAAATTAAAAACTAGCAATACTGTAATGTCGTCCCTTTCAAACCAATTTATACCTATAAGAAAACGGGACGACACTACAGTATTGCCACGTTTTAATCTTTTTTGTCAGACTTTAGGTACGCATTAATAATTTGGGTTTAAAAAAGAAAGTTCATTTCCAAATCGAACGACTATTATTGGCATTATCGCCTAACTAATCGACTACTCGTTACGAGTTATGTATGAAGTAGCCGAGCCGACACTTATAAAGTTGACGCTATTTTCTGAATAAACTATTGCCCACTTGCCGGCTATATTTGACGTTAGCTACGTTAGGACGGCCATTTGTCATGTTCGTAGGCAGGGATAATTAATATAATTACACCTAACTACTTATATTGATTCGAGTAATACCCGTGACATGACAAAGCCTTACAATAATGCGAGTAGGTATTACGGTTTCTGTCTAATAGTTCGCTGAAACTTCAGTGTTCACGGTCAAGTGAAATGTACCTACACAGATCGAAGTTAAGACTATTACAAGTCGTTTGGTTGAATCATTTTAATCATTACCTACTTGATGGCCACCTTTTAATAATTTTCTTTGAAAATGTAGAAAAAACACGATATCGACGGACGCGTTTTGAATTTGTCGCTTTTTTCAAATTTAATTTCCAAAATTCGATCCTACAAGAAAAATTGTGAGGGCCAAACTTGTAGAGAATCAAATTTCCTACAATTTCTGTCCTCACGGTTTTACTGTAAAATCAAAAATGGCCGAGTTATTCAAGAAAAACCGTTTTTCGAATATACACAGGAGTCTACTTTACTACTACTATTTTTTTTATCATTTTAGAATAAACAGTTTAGAAGTAATTTAAGAAACTAGTCAAAAAATTACCATTCCCCCCGAAACTACTAAGTCTAAAATTTTGAAAAAAATACATAAAATAGGTATTTAGGGGTTGTGCACAAATCAGGCGAGGTGTTTTTGGCTACTTTTTAATTGTAATTTAACTGTAATTTTGTATCACTGTTTTATTTTATAAATGAGTGTCCTGACTAAGTGACTCATTGACGCATAGGAAATTACAAAAGCCAGAAAGTTGACTTTTGAGTATCAAGTTATAAGAAGCGATTTTAAAGATCAACACTTAGGGGCTAAAAAGGAGATGAAAGTTTGTATGTGGAACAAGTTCTATGTTTAGCTATGAACTTGAAACAGTTGAAACTTTGTGGACAGGTATTTCATTAAAATACAAAGAAACTTATTTCAGCATTTTTTTTTGTTTGTTTGTTTATTGTCATTTATTGCATACATGTACATTGATGCATAGAAATACATGATGTTAAATACAATGTTAGGAAGCGTACATGTTACCCTGTGAGGGTGTTACAATATGATTGTAGATTTTTGAATATTCATCCCCAAAAGTAGTAAAAAGGGATTGAAAGTTTGTACCTATATTAGGATCGAACATTTTTTGAAGTGGGGGACTTGAAACTTTGTAATAAGGCATGTTATTTGAATTTAGGATAAAAGAAAAGTCAAAGAAAAAAAAGAAAGAAAAAAGGAAAAGAAGAAAGAAGAAGGCGTTTTTGAAAATTCATCCCCTTAGAGGGTTAACAATGGGTTGAAAGTTTGGATCAGGTCCATTTATTTTAAACCTTCTTAGAAAAACATAAATACAAGAATAGTACATTGTGTATTAAGGGCGGGAAATAAGAAATTACGAACGAGTGTCAATTTTAAGCCCGACGCGAAGCGAGGGCTTAAAATGTTCACGAGTTCGGAATTTCTTTACCGCCCGTGGCACACACAATGTTTTTCATCACACTTGTAAGGAAAAAAAGGAGAATTAATAAAAACAAACTTCTGTATAAAACACTTTTCCGCCCTAGGGCGAAAATTTCAATTTCCCGCCCGCAAGCCCTACGTGTAAATAAGTGTTTTACATCACACTTGCTCGGAAAAGATTTTTTCCGCCCTAGGGCGAAAATTTCAATTTCCCGCCCGCAAGCCCTACGTGTAAATACATCTTTTCCGAGCAAGTGTGATGAAATAGTACATTGTGTATTAAGGGCGGGAAATAAGAAATTACGAACGAGTGTCAATTTTAAGCCCGACGCGAAGCGAGGGCTTAAAATGTTCACGAGTTCGGAATTTCTTTACCGCCCGTGGCACACACAATGTTTTTCATCACACTTGTAAGGAAAAAAAGGAGAATTAATAAAAACAAACTTCTGTATAAAACACTTTTCCGCCCTAGGGCGAAAATTTCAATTTCCCGCCCGCAAGCCCTACGTGTAAATAAGTGTTTTTCATCACACTTGCTCGGAAAAGATTTTTTCCGCCCTAGGGCGAAAATTTCAATTTCCCGCCCGCAAGCCCTACGTGTAAATACATCTTTTCCGAGCAAGTGTGATGAAATAGTACATTGTGTATTAAGGGCGGGAAATAAGAAATTACGAACGAGTGTCAATTTTAAGCCCGACGCGAAGCGAGGGCTTAAAATGTTCACGAGTTCGGAATTTCTTTACCGCCCGTGGCACACACAATGTTTTTCATCACACTTGTAAGGAAAAAAAGGAGAATTAATAAAAACAAACTTCTGTATAAAACACTTTTCCGCCCTAGGGCGAAAATTTCAATTTCCCGCCCGCAAGCCCTACGTGTAAATAAGTGTTTTTCATCACACTTGCTCGGAAAAGATTTTTTCCGCCCTAGGGCGAAAATTTCAATTTCCCGCCCGCAAGCCCTACGTGTAAATACATCTTTTCCGAGCAAGTGTGATGAAAAAGTATTTTCAGCTTTCTTGAAAATTTTATGGGGTGAAGAGTGGTTGAAAGTTTGTAGAGTCTGTGTGGAAAGAGAAGAGTCATAGAATGAATTGGATCCCATACATTTCACTACTCTTCTCTTTCTGCACAGACTCTATTGAGAATGAAAATTTTTTTGAAGTGAAACTTCAGAGATTAACATGATATTAGAAAACAAAGAAAGCAAGTGGATAGAAGTGGAAACTTGGTAAAAGGACATTATATTAAAATAGACAAAAACTGATATCACCATTTTTGAAAATTCATTCCCAAAGTTTGTGACAAAAGGGTTGAAAGTTTGCATCGGGAATGAAAATGTTTGTAAATAGTGAACTTAAAATGTCGTAAAAAGATACAATAATAGAAAACAATAAAATAGATTTCAGCGCTTTTTAGAAATTTATTCCCTAAGGCAGTAAAAATAGTTTGAATGTTTGCATTTCAGTTAGGGCTTAAAACTTCGTAGGTTGTGACAAACAAATATGATGCGATTTATAAAGTAGTAGAAGTAAGAGATCTTGGTGTTTACGTAGACAGCGAGATTCAGCTCACTTCTCATATCGACAAAATTACGTCAAAGGCATATAGAATGTTAGGTTTTATTTTCCGACAAAGTAAAAATTTTAGTGATCCTCGAACCATTATTTTACTTTATAATGCCTTTGTCAGATCGCATTTAGAATTCGCTTCGGTCGTTTGGAGTCCTCAATATGCAGTGCATATTAATGCCATTGAAAAAATCCAAAATAAATTTATTAAATGGTTGAAATATAGATTCAAATTGTTTGATAGTGATAACATGGTAAGTCTCCAGCTGCGCAGGGAGCAAAAAGATCAAATTTTTCTGTTTAAATTACTAAACCATCTAATCGAGTCGCAATATCTTATTAGCAATATTTCATATAGATGTCCTAATTCCCGAACTAGATCCAAAGCTTTATTTGCCATTCCATTCTGTCGTACTAGGTACTTCAAAAACTCATATCTTGTTAGAGCATGCTCTACGTATAACTCTAAATATTCCAATTTTGATGTGTTCAACATGAAGCTGGGTAAATTTGTCACCTCAATGAAAAATAAACTATAACCTAAATAAGAACACACTTACATAAGTATAGGATGTAGGTAACTAAGTATTTGTTTTTTTTTCTCGTTTTAACTAGCCAGCTAAAATATCAGTTCAATAACTTTCGGTTTACTTGATTGCTTTGGATAATACTTTTGTATTCTTTGTATTTTATTTGTATCCTTTGTATTTCATTAAGTTATTCCCTTTGAGCATTTCTGTTTTAATTTATCAGTGGAAACTGTTTTGGCTTGTGTATTATTAATATTAATTCATATTGTGTAAGATTGAAAGCTGTTTGTTTCCCAATAAAATAAAATAAATAAAAATAAATAAATAATTATTAACACATGAGTATCCATCCCTACATCTATCTTTTGCTGCATAACCACCGACATACAAATCTACGCGTCAAAGTTGTTATACATACAAGATTACTCAGAAGTTCACAACATGGAGTTTAATAAGTTTTTACATTCATCTATTATTTCATCTATTATTAAAGATAATGGAGAACCTCTATGCTGTAATATGCTAAGTGCAGTTTATTACGGGATCACTTAATCATTATTGCTTTTACTTTTAGTTAGATAACAATGAGGGTATAAGTTAATGTTGAGTAATGAGAAGGGTGCAAGCGTACCTGGACTGTAGAGTTCCGCCAGCTCCTGCGCTCCTCGGTGCCGCGGGCCCCAGCGCGGCTGCTTCCCTACTTCACTGGAGAACTGAGTGTTCGCGTTCGGGTCATCTTCCGACATCGAGTGCTCCAGGATCTCTCTCTCAGTTTTGACTGGTGCCAGCAATGTTGTAGCCATTGTGCTAGCGTACTCGAATTGTTCGCAGCTCAGCCCGCTCAGGCCATCCCTTTTGGCGCAAGGCGGCATCGGCAGCGGGAGAGTCATAGCCTTTTATTTATTTTCAAAGACAGGTAGCTTCATTAAAAATAATGTTCCAAAATATTATCCAATAGGCACACTGCGGTAAACTTCACGTTAGTTATTGTTAAACTAAATTTGAAATTTTACTTCGCTTAGAAAGTATATTTTCAGGATAAATAAATAAAATAGATAATAATCGCTCATTGCTCATATACGGCTGGTCAATTGAGTGTCACTTGATCAAGTTGTTCATGTCATACCGAATTTGACAATAAATACAGGTTTGCCAGGCAGCTTTTCGTGCTAAAGGCCAATCTAGACGGGGCAATCTCATCTATCGTTAACGCGTACAAAATCAAAAGGAATAACACACCATCGCACCGCACCTTAACCTTGGTGCGTCGCACCCAAGTCGCACCCATAAGTGAGAGCGATTGTGAGAGTGCATTTTAGTGCACCGCACTTCCATTAAGGCCGTAACACACTATCGCACCGCACCAAGGTCATTGTGCGACGCACCGATAAGTAAGAGCGAGAAAGAGATATCGCTTTCTCGCTCTTACTTATGGGTGCGTCACACAATGACCTTGGTGCGGTGCGATAGTCTGTTACCACTATTATGATCGCTCACAATCTTAAAGCCATAACAGACTGGCGTACAGGACCGCGACCTTTGGTTGGTTATTATGGCTTTTTTATGTTCTGGCCATAGATGAGCTATACGCGTGCCTCCTTGAGGGACAAAACATACGCAAAGCGACAATATTAAAAACACGTTTTAACTTTCCTGACAAAATACCAAAAAAAAACTACGTAATTCGGTCGGGTTATTTGTTGCCCACCATAAACCATACAAAAATTTTGGAGGGAAACAAACAAAAAGCGAGCTGTGACAAGGACAAGCAATAATACCGCTTTCTCTGCTACTCCTACTGAAATTTCCATAAGTGCATCTCGTTCGATTCACTGAAAATGGTTCGATCGTTTGGCCCCTCCCCCGTGTCATCTCTATGTTATTGTACTTCTATGGTTCTGGCACAGTCACTCTGTCAGTAGAAAAAGGCGGCAAATTTAAAAAATGTAGTCGCAAAGGGTTGAATCCCCATAGAAAATTTTTATTTCGCACCTTTTTCTACTGACAAAGTGAGTGTGTCTGAGTATAGTTTGTTCTTATAACCCCACCTTTGTGATTATAGGATTTATGAAGGAAAGAGATGCAAATATCGCAACCAGGAAGCCTACTCGATCGAAAATCGTTGGTGCCTGCCTCTCTATCGCACTTCCCCATTCATTTTTCGGTGTTGGTTGGTTGGTCAGGGACTCAGGGTAGGCTATTATGTATGATTAAAGTTGTTATGGGGAAACTTCTATCAAAAGGAGTTAGGCCTCCATATCAAGGATTTTACTTTCAATATTTTATTTTCAGCTTGGACGATTAATTTAAATAACTACATATCTTACCACGACACCTAAAGTTTGTGTACGGTACTTAGGGGTCATCCATTAATTACGTCTTGATTACGTCACACGAATTTGACCCCTCCCCCCTTCTAACTTACACTCCTGGTCACATTTGGCAACCCCCTCCACCATGGTGTGACGTCACATCAAGTCTTCAACGAAATCAGCAATTTATATAGTAATTTAATGACATGAAACCGATTAGGAATAAAAAAAAAAGAAAATCACGAATAAGAATTATTTAAATCCCTATTATTTAATACAGAAAAATCCAAACAAGGTTTGGAAACTAGAGTTAGACCAAGAAAAGTCTGCAGCGATTTAGATAGCCCACGCAGTGCCAGTGTTATTTTAAACGTCAAACTTCTATGAAGTTATGATGTATAAATAACGATTGCACTGCGTGAGCTATCAAAATCGCTGCAGACTTTTCTTGGTTTAACTCCAGGAAAGATAAAGTGACGTCACAAGGTTTGTGATTTCTCCCTCCCCCTTGTCACATTTTCTTGACCCCTTCCCTCCCCCAAAACGTGTACCTATCCTTTAATTGGTCAAACCAATAAGACAAAGACAGTATGATTATCTCTGTCTATGGTTGAAATGAGACAGTCCTTTTACTAACTATATAATCTTATATAATACTTAGACCAAAATAAGTATGCAGCGATTTTGATAGACTAGACCACAGACCTGTCATTATCATCGCTGAATGGCCTAGATTGTGCAAGTGTTATTTTAAAAGTCATACTTCTATGCAATTATGACGTACCTATATAATAAATAATATAAATATCACTTGCACATTCTGTGCTGTCATAGTAGTTGCAGAGTTATCTTGGTCTAACTCAACCTGACTTTCCCGAGTCTACTTAGGTAGGTAGTATATGAGCTCAATGAGTAACAGAAATAAGATCGTCAGAGCGAACACATTCTATCATCGTTCATCTAAAAATATACCTCAGCGTTATTTTGATCATACATGTTTCTGTTCCTTTCAGTTTTGTTCGTAAATACACCAACTGTTGAGAAGTGATTTGAGTGTATTAGAATAATTATAATTTATTATTTACGTTTATAACGGCATCGGCATAGTTATATGACGAAAGTCTAGGCGCTCATAAAGGTAGGTGCGTAAAATCTAAATCGAGACTTAGACGAAATTGTTTGTTTTTAGGATAAGATTAGATAATAGATTAATATGATAATTGATTGATTATTTATGGACGTTTAAACTTGCTTATCCGCGCGTTATTTTAAATAAATGAGGATTAATTATGATCGAAGAAAAATAATTTGATTAATTTGCACCGGTTCCTCAAACAACTTGTACAGCTTGACAAAGAGTATAAAAGGTAATAATTATATATGTAAACTTATGTTAGGGCACCGACTATACCACTTATACCAATGGAAAATCGATTCAAATTATATTCCGACAACGATACATTAGGTATATTAAATTTCAATTAAATTCTAGCCCATTGTGGCTAATACAAGCATGAAAAAAATTTTCACCACACCAACTGGTAAAGGCTCTCTTGATTGTTCAAAAACCGGTAGCAAAGTTGCATTTTATTCACATGTGAGGCAAAGTAATCAAATGCAAATTTTGAGTTGTTTTCTTATTTTTGCTGGTTGAATTGACTTTTAAATGATGATTTTCATAAGTATTTAATAACATTCATTTGGATTTGGTTGGTTTTGGTTTGATACAGTTAATATTTTCTTCAATTTGGTGTGGTAAAAAATTTACGTTTCACTGGGGGGCAAATTTTTCCCCCCTTGCAAAGCTCAAGATTCCGTTTTTCGAACCACTCACTACGCTCGTGGTTCAATTTTGGAATCTTTCGCTTGCTCGGGTATCAATATTAGCGGTTAAACAACAACTTTGTCCCGTTGTAAAACAAATAACTATTTTAGGGTACCTCCTATAATGTATTATGGCGCGCTTTTTATATGGGGCGTCTTTACTCGCAGGGCACGCGTCAAATAAGATAGCAGTTTTACTAGAAATATTTGAATCTCACGATTAGTAAAATCGACTGACATCTTCCAAAAACTTCATGTCACAATTAGCTGCTAATTGTACTAAGGTGCGTTGGGGTAAAGAGCGAGGTTCAATTATCTGCAAAAAAAATTGGGTCGATTAGTAGAGGAGCCGTTCATTTTTTTCGGTTACTAGAGGGGCGTTGTTTTTTGGGTCGATTAGAACTATTAGAAGCCATTAATTTGTGGACGGGTAATGCAATGGAATGGGTACTGTAATGTAATGGGATGAAACATAGTGCGGCGTCACGGCAGACCTAGAAGGAGGTGGCGGCACGATCTTGTGTCTTTCGGAAAGATTGGCCTAATATTGCCATAGAACGAGACGCGTGGAAGAAAGAGAGGGAGGCCTTTGTCCAGCAATGGGACACAACAGGTTAACAAATAAATAATAATAATATTAATAACTAATAGTGGCGAGTCACCGCCTGCCTCGATGACGGTGTTAACATTGTTATGGCAGGTGTCCGGACCTATTTTACAATAGCCCAGTCTCATTGTCCACCCAAACATCAATCCATAAACCGGTATACTGTTCACTTTTTCTACAATAGTCCCAATGCCTGCTGCGACCGGTTCACGGGTGTCTATTGTTGCGCCTGTGAACGGGTTCCAGCAGGCGTGCTACATGACATTAAAACTCTCCAAAGGGCCTCTACGTGTTGGATCTATATCCCCACGCAAGCCTATCAAAAGACCGGGATTTATAGGCCCGTGAAGTCCAAAAAGGAGATACATTAATAACTAATAATAATAACGGTATACTGTTCTCTTTTTCTACAATAGTCCCAATGCCTGCTGAGACCGGTTCATGGGTGTTTATTGTTGCACCTGTGAACGGGTTTCAGCAGGCGTTCTACATGACATAAAAGCTCTCCAAGGGGCCTCTACGTGTTGGATCTGTGTCCCCACGCAAGCCTATCAAAAAACCGGGATCATAGGCCCGTGATATCCAAGGAGATACAAATATTAATAATAATGTAATGTAGAGGTGTTAATTTTTGGGTCCATTGATAGAGCGGTGATAATTCATGAAATCATGACCGCTTAGTGATGAGCGTTAATTTTTTGTAGGGCAGTAGAGGGAGGAGGGACGTTAATTTTTGGGTAAATTAGTGGAAAAGTATTTGTTTTTGATCGAGCACCTTACAGGGAAGAGTAGGCGCGAGGGTTCGATATCCCATAACAAGCCCTGCTAATAAACTGGTTGTCCTGTTTGTTGGCATAAGTTTCAGTCAACCTACCTACAAAAAATAGTGCGAGGAGATAACTTATTCTTTCTGCAGTTACTCTTTCTTTCAGTTTCGAAACATAGTGATTCTAGATAATACCTATTTTAAAATATGTACTTAAACAATAAACATTATTTTTCAGGCCAAGGACAATGTCGAGATACAAACAACCAAAACCACTTGAAAGTATAGCTTTGACCAGGCTTGGTGACTGGATTGCAGTACAGGCGGAGCTTCTTATGGCGCCCATTTCAGCACAAGCTCAGCGGGACACTACTATTGCTCAAATATCACTATCGCGTCACATCGACAGTATTCGTAATTACATTGATTACAACGTTCCATGGATGGTTCATGATTTACTGGTAACTGAAGTTATAAGAGCGCTGTCGACGCTATTGGAAAACACTAAAAAGGCACACTTTCGAGGATCTATGGGAAAGTTTGTCAGTGAAATGAATGTCATTGTGAGAATGGTCGAGACTTTGTTTACAAGAAATTTGACTTATGTTTCTATCGATATCATACCAAAAATGATGCGTAGCGTTTTCTATTCAAAATTACAAATGCTATCAGGTCTAGTTTACCTAAACCTGGGGTCTCTCTCTGGAGGCTGGAAAACAGCCGACATGGAAGGATCCATAATTGAAGCACTCAAAGAACTTCATAATCTTAAATACTTGACAATAAATTACGATTGCACTGATAATATCTTACATTGTATAATACAAAATTGTAAAAAAATCGAAAAGTTGGATGTATCTAGTTCCAAATGCGTGACAAATGAAAGTATTAATATCTTGGCTAAGTTATTAACCCTGAAAGCTATACAATTATACAGGACATCTGTGACATATGAAGGCTTTGCAAGATTACTCATTAAGAGTAAAAATCTTGAGGATATTGGGCGCTGTGACGATATTGGTAAAGTTTTAGAATACATTGATTTGACAACTTCTTCTGCTAGACCACTAAAGTTGAAAACATATGTTAGTCGATATGCGCCGGCAAACCACTTGCAGTTAGCAGTAGATATGTGTCCGGATATACGAAGCATGACTGTCTTCCACAATGCTGTGCATGGCGATTTAATGATGCTCATAGGTCTTAAGGACCTTTGTGAGCTTAAATTACTGTCGTGTGATTTCTACGGAGATCAAGTTAAACAGATACTTCAAGTTAAGGGCTGTAACATCATACATCTACACCTTGAACACGTGGATCAAATAGATTTAAACGCTTTAATGTATATTAGCCAGATGTGTCCTCTTCTAGAACATTTGACTCTCTATAATTGTACATTGATACAACATACGTCGTTATATACAAAAAAGTTAGAGTTATTGCCATTCCGAAATCTAAAAAAGTTTACTTGTGTAGCAACTTGCAATGATGATCAATTATCTTTTGTTCTCGCTAATGCCTTAAATGTAGAATATGTTCACTTAGGTACCGCCGTTAATATAACAGATGAATTTGTATTCAAACTTTTAGATAAAAATCCCCTGATACATTTAAAAGAATTTCGGATCATGCATTCTGATTTCTTAACTATAGTATCGATTGAAAGGATTATTCAGAGTTGTATGAGCCTTCGAATACTTGTAGAGTTGGAAAGTTGGACTTCACTAACAGAGAGTGACCGAGAATATGTTAGAAATTATATTAAAGTTAGTAATTTCAATATCGACATGGCTCCTATTAGAAGATATGAGGTACTGAACAACTAAAGTTTACCTAGTCTAGCTATAAAGTCTAGCAGAAACTATGGTTTTCAAGTTATTTAAATAAGTTTTATATACCTAAAGGGACTAATAAATTCTAATGATAACAAAAAAATAAACCTTCCAAACTAGTCCGCAATTACCCCAATGCCCCTTATAAGAGTTCTGTGACCAAGTGTGACAAGTGACTGAGGGGGGTCAAAAAACCTAGAAATTCTTGTGATGTAATTAATCGATAAGGGGCTATTCATAAATTACGTCATTTCAAATTAGGGGGGGGTTTGGACATCGGATGATGGTAGCATGACGTAGGAGGAAATGGGGTCATTTGAAGTATCAAGGGTCAAAAATCGATGACGTAATTTATGGACAGCCCCTAACCCCTCGTATTTTTTCGGAACTTATTAGTACTTATTGTACCTACTGAGACTGACTGAAATAGCATAACACGTTCGTGCGTTTCCGTGAAAATACGATGGCTAACAATTACTCACTACATCTGTAGCACTTATTTTGTTTCAATGCTTTCTCAAATAAAATAAATTCAACCCAATTTGCTATATACCTATACCAAGCCTATACCTAACAATTCATGTTTTATATTATAAATAGTCAAATTTTGTATGGTGGGCCTTACATGGCAATACCGTAATGTGGTTGGACAAATATTTTAAAACTAATAAGAGGTCTTGGAAACCTAGCATTTTTTGATTGCGTATAGCTTAATAATCACTTGGAATTTAATTAGAACATTTCTGGATGTTCAGATTGCACTAAAAAAAAAGCTTTTAAAACCTATACAGCAATTTTCATACAAGATGCAGATCCGCATCCCACCCTAGTGTTTTCAAGTGAGACATTGCTATCACCATATGGGCATTGGCTATAGTGTTAACTCACACCCTGGAGCAGTGTTATCTGTGTAATAGGCTTTACTGAGTGTTAAGCATTTTGAAATCATTTATAAATTGTAAGTTGTTTTCAATTATATTGATCAAAATCCATTACATTTGTAAACATCACACATTATATGCAAATATGACTAGATGTATCATAAATTAACATCATTATTATCACCCTCTGATATTAAGTTAGGTATAAGAGCAAACATGTACACCGGATATATACCATTTGGAAAATTTGTTTGTTTACACTGTTTTATCCTTTTCAATTTAGCTTTGCCAAAGATTTTTATGTATTCTTTCAATGGTCTTGTAACTGATGAATCTGCATCATCTTTTTCTGTTTTCCCAGAAGATGTCACATTTTCTTTAACAATAATAACTCCATTTTCTGACAGGGCATCCCTGAAATCAAATAAGAAAAAAATTATAGTTATGTACTGTACATAGGTTTTGCTAATAGAGTCTGTACAGAAAGAGAAGAATGTATGGGCTCATTCTCTTTCTTGCACAGACTTTTTTATGGATCCCATTGTTTTTTTTTCTTATTATGAATGTATAATTAGTTTAACATGTTTTTTTTTTAACATGGATGATTGTTGATGTCTAAATGCAACTGTATAAAACTAGCATTTTATTGAAAACTGAACTTATCAACATGCCTACTGGTAACAGTAGTTAATATTAAATCATTTTATAAAGACATTTATCATACTATGTTAAAATGGATAAATTTCTTAACTTAATTTAGTTTTGTTTTTTTTTTCTTATCAGGTACCTAAATAGCATTGTACAAGTTAGGATAATACCTAACTTAGTTTTTAAGAAATGTATAACTAAATGATAACAATTACATAAATATATAGGTAGCTGCTAACTAATTATTACAGATCAAATTCCAGGCTCTGTCCATGATACATATTTTAGATAAATGTAAACAAAAAGATTTCTCATATTTACCTGCAATATGTTAAATATGACAGCAAATCATCATCTTTTAAATATCCTAAAACCCACTGGTTCCAAATTAGATCATATTTTTTCTCTGGTCTAAATTCTTGTAAACTCACTTTATACAAATTTCCTAATTTTTCTGCATTATTTCCAACATATTCCCTAATGGTGTTTATAAATTTTTCATCTGGTTCAATAACATCCACTGAGCTGAAATGAGGTATTAGTAAATTCTTAGATATTCTTCCAATGCCGGCTCCACAGTCAAGAGCTAAATTAGTAGATGGTGGATTTTCGGACGAGAGAATAGACTGTAGAAACAATCTGGATCCTTGAATATCTACATCCGAAATGAAGCCAAAACCTCCGAGTACACCATCAACCGTAGCCGGGATTTCGGACCAGTACTCTAAAGCTTTTTCATAGCATATAGTTTCTTGAGAATCGGTCATGCTTGATAAAATGTGTTATCCCCGAGATGCAGGAACACAAGGCAGTCAATATCGACTAACTTGTATTTCCGAACACGATAAATTCTTCATACACAAGTTATTCCAAATCACGTTATCAGACTTTATGTATTATATACTACTTTATTCGCGTTTTCCATGACCTCCATGCGTTTTTTATAGTTTTCGATTGATTTGACTATAATAATTTGACTTGACTTTGACACTTCTGACAGTACATATTAGGGGCTCTACAGTCTGTTAAGCCCCCTCCACACTCGCGATTAAATTGTCCCATCAAATCAGGCCGTGCGGACGTGCGGACTCAAACGCCAATAAAATTTGGCCTCTTCCACCAATTTTAAATTTATGGTGATATTTGAGCGCTCTAAATTAATAAAATGCCCCCAACCTCGAATATTAGCGTCACAAGGTATTCTTTCGTCCGCACCCCATTTTATCGGTCATCATCATCATCATCGGTCATAATCGGCGAGCCAAATTAGATTTTAAGTCCACACAGCCTGATTTGATGGGACAATTTAATCAGATTAGTGAAAAAAATTCTTTGTCTGGACAGGCCTTCCTTTAACTTGACTACTGCTAGAGTCTGGCTACTGAAATTTTACCTAAATTATTGGCGGGAAATTCAAAAAATCTTGGGCTGGTCACACTTTGCTTAGTAGGAATTATAGTTTTGATACTAGATAATATTTTTGGTATTCTGTGCACAAGTAAGGTACCTATGGAAATAAGCTAAATAAAAGTTTACGTGCACTCAAAGTCAGCTTACATAATTTCTACCACTATTTAAAGTACAGTCAGCAACATACACATATGTTTACGTTCCAATATTTAGATTTTATAGATATTTTTCAGAACTTTAAGTTTATCCGTTTTTTTATACACTTGTCCTATTTATGAGATTCAGGCATTAATAAATTCACGTACTTAATCAAAGTAATAGGCAAATGTTAGAACTAGTACTTAAAGTATCAAAATATTTATAGAGCACCAACCTCCTAATTTGTTTACATTTGGTTAGGAGTTGTAAACATTGCAGTTTTTCGTTATACAACGCTACACGTCGACTTCGCACATTGTCGTAATTATTTACGAGCTTAAATAATAGTTTGCGAACATCACTCAGTATAGAAATTATTAATATTATTTACAATAAACCCCTTATAAACCGCAAACAATTTGAATGAATGACATAAATTGACAACTCACTTTTAGCTTTTTTTAAAATCATAGACAATTGGTGATACAACAACGAAATATCTGTCAACAATTTTTGGCTAGCCAGACTCTAGTATGTGGATATGTGGATCCCTTTAATAATATTAACGCGCGTTGTATGGCAACACAATGGTAAACGTTCTTTACGTCAACTTTTATGGTGACAGAGGAAGGGATTTTTTGAAGATTCCAAAATGGTTAGTGAAATATTATTAAATTTCCTTTAATTGTGCCGATCTTGCCATAATATAAGATTTTTAACGTCTGATTGTATAATTTGTGACATATTTAAGATGCAGGGGTGTATATTTTCAGTGACACTACAGTGTGAATGAATGCCGTTTAGAAAATAATTGTTTCTTTCAAGTGCCGTGTTTTGTTTGATATAAATTGAAATTTTCATGCTTAATCATGCGGGAAAGTGCAGGTTTCCCCTTTAACTAGGGAATTTTCGTCAGTGTACCAGTTTGTTTTGATTCTCATAACCTCTGTCAGAGACAATGAAACGACTGTAACTCAGACGATACGAACGTTTAAAGTTTCTTCGGGCCCAGATACAGTCTCGCCAGGATACAGTTGAGAGGTGAAACTTCACTTTAAAACCTATAAAATAATACTTAATGGAACACATTATTTGTTACAGGGTAAGGTTAAGTGCTCAGAACTGCGTACGAAGGACAAGAAGGAGCTCTTCAAACAACTGGAAGAGCTGAAGACTGAGTTAACAAATCTCAGAGTAGCTAAAGTCACCGGTGGAGCAGCTTCCAAGCTGTCTAAAATGTAAGTGTATTTTTTAGTTTATTTATTTCTTGGAGTAAAGGCTATTACAGGATGCATTATTAATAAATGTTATAGGACATTAACAAATAAGAGATCTGGTCCATTTTTTGATGAAGAACAATAAATATTCATCATATTATAGAGACGGGATACAAAAAAACCAAGAGTTTTTACTTAAGTTTTGAATGAATAATTCAATCTTGATCAACCTATAATAGTTTAAGCTCTCTCTTCTAGTTCTGGACCATGAAATTTGTTACATATTGAAAGAAATTGGTTGTTTGCAGTTAGTATTATTATTAGAGAGCTGGTGGGCCTTTTCTACAGAGCTGGTTATTGGATGCATTGTACAGACGATTGGATTTTCAAGTAAAAAATATGATGATAAAAAGTAAATCTTATTAACTAATATAAAATTTATATTTTCACTTTTCAGTCGAGTGGTAAGGAAAGCCATTGCCCGGGTATACATTGTATACCACCAGAAGATGAAGGTTAACCTGCGTAACCACTACAAGAACAAGAAGTACAAGCCCCTAGACCTGAGGCCCAAGAAGACCCGTGCTATGCGCAAGGCCCTCACAAAGCATGAAGCCAAGATCAAGACCAGAAAAGAGATCAGAAAGAAGTCTCTCTTCCCCCCAAGGGTTTATGCTGTTAAGGCTTAATAAAATCACTTAAATATTTTGGTGTTTTTATTTTCTCATCAAACAAGAAGTCTGTAACTAATACAGAATTATTAATAGCAATCTAATCAGATCTAGGGAATATGCTTTATTTGTGCAAGGTATCGTGCGGTAATATTGACGACTACGCTATTCGCGTCCGTTAAACCTGTTGCCCTTTGGGGGTCATCCATTAATTACATCACACGTTTAGGGGGAGGGAGGGGTCAAGAAAATGTGACATATTGTGACATGGGGGAGGGGGGAGACACAAACTTTGTGACGTCACTTTAACTTCGTCAGTAACCGAAAATTTATTTAATTTTTTTTATTCGCTGTACATTTAAATAACAAGTTTTTAAAACGATAATCGTTTTTATTCGTTTAATTTTGTTTCCTAAGCAGTTTTGGGTTATAAAATTACAAATATTTTGATAAAATATTAATAATACTTAGGTACTTAATTCGATTTGGCGATTTCGTAGAAAAAATGTGACGTCACACTAGGGGGGAGGGGTTTGCCAAATGTGACCAAGTGTGACAAGGAGGGGGGGAGGGGTCAAAAAACCTAGAAATTCGTGTGACGTAATTAATGGATGACCCCTTGCATGTCTCAACCCATTGTGGCATATTCACTTGATCTGGATGCACCTTTCAAAGCAAAGAATGCAAATTTCTCACATATCTATGTGGTTTGCAGTCTATGTCTCCTTATCCTATTACTTTTTTTAGCTCTTACAGTTCTGGGTCACTGAACCTTGTTTTATCAAGTAGTGGTTAGCCTTGACTAAGTAATGTAAAACTAAAACTTTGTTAACATGGCGGATTGAGGATGTATCTCAACATGTTCATATCATGTAGGTAGGTAGTCAGGTACCTATTTTTATCCAGAATGCCAGTGGTTTCAATTTTGGTCTTGGTTGTTCAGATATGCCAAGCTCCTATTTTATAATTCTTCATGTTTTTGTTTCTTGCGGTGGGGGAATGACCAAAATTCGGAGCCCAATCCTATAACATCTCTTTCTCTTTTAGCAAATGCAGTAAAGGATGAGACACAGTTCCCAATGAAATAATTAGCTTTCCCAAGAATTGCCAAATCCATGTGAGGATTTGGAGGCTTTAAGTTTACAATAGATACATCTAATCTGTGCAAGGCATTTGTTAAATCATCAACCATGGGATTGGAATCTGAAGCCACAAAGACATACTTTATGTCATTCAATCTCTTTAGTACTCTCTTTATTTGTCTGAAATAAAAAAAATTGAATTAATAGGATAAATTATATTCATTAGTCTCACAAATTTCAAAATTAACCCATTATCCTTTTGCCCACAATCAATCAATATACCTAATGACAGCTTCTAACATTTCAAATATACCTTTATTATTTGGATGAATACTCTTGAAAGTTATATAAAATAATTAGGGTATTAAGAAGCTAATAGAATAATTCAATCTCTCTGTCTTATGATGGGTATCTCTACCTTATACCCAAAATGAGATATTAGACAATGTCCTGTCAAGAGTAATATTATATATCTAGATTTAAAGTAGAAATTTTAAAGAAGTAGAAGTTTTCTAATATCATACTTAATGATGTCCGACTTTGATGGCAGGCACATGGATTCTGTCAGAGGCCCTCTTTCATTTTTATAGCCCACACACTGAGGAGCAGCAAATAATAGAGGGCTGTCCTTCACATGTTGACAAGCCCTTGCCCAGTCCTGGCCGTTCCGGAGGTGGATGCCAAGAAAACCACCCCCACTCATGTTTTTCTTTATGAACTGCCTTGATCTTGTTGCAATGTCATCACTCCATTGCATGTACTTATGCAAAGGTCTATTTTCATTTTGCACAGGAAAACTGGCAGGAGCACCTGAGAAAACAAAACAGTACATACTTATTAATCTTATTCTGCCCTACTAAGCCAAATAGTGCTATCTTAAAAGAAAATTCATTGGTAACTTATACTTTAGTTTCTATAGCTGTTCTATTATCAAAATCATTTGTAATTAAGATAGCACTTTTCAGCGTAGGAGCGGAGGGCAGTATTATGAATAAAAAAGCAAACAACCAAAAATAATTCAGATGCCAATTTTGATCATGCTGAGTGCTGTAAGGAAATCACCTGTGAAGGCTAACACTGGCCATTTTGCAGCTGGGTATTTCTGCTGCCATTTTTCAATCATAGCAGCATTGGTTGAATCATAATTCAAGGGCCCATAGAATTCTGATGCTGCAAAGTCTATATTAAATGTATCCCAGAATGGACCAAACGGGTTACCAGATTTTGCATTGCAACTATTATCTTGTTCTCCTTGCCGTTGAGTGTAACAGAAAGCTACCCTTTTTTCACTTGGCCAGAGAGTGGGTGCAATTTCAGACATGAAGTGTTCCATTTTTATCACCTTATGATACTGGGCTAAAGCTTCAGGTTTAAAGTAAGTGTCAAAAGGAACTTGCCTAGACCTCGGCTCTCCGTACCTGTATTCAACCCATGGAGGTAAAATCAATGTTCTGTTAAGGGCTTTACTGAATGCTAGGGCGCCTAGGAAGTGATCTGCTTGGTTACCAAACCTGCCTGTAAATAATTATAAAATTAGAATTAAGAAAAGTTGCCTTGTAGTTATTGCGAAGAGCTAAATTCGTTTAGTAAATACCATTTGCCATGCCGGTAGAACTTAGAACAAAGGTGCTTATGCTTACCCATACAAGGACAGTATGCCAAGTACCCATTACTATCCTGGACATCAGAACAAGCTAATTCTATAGTAAATAAGAAAAACAATACGCATTTTAACATATTGATAAATAAAATACGAATTTTATTCCTTTTACTCTGCACAAGTCGAAATTTCAGTTACACTTTTGACAGTGACAAGACGATGACAAGTGACATAACCCGCAGAGGGCTACCGCACCGCGAAATCCGAAATTCGCAAATTTCGGGGATCTTTCTCTTTTACTCCAATGAAGGCGTAATAAGAGTGACAAAGAAAAATGCCCGCAATTAGCGAACTTCGATATTCGCGGTTATGTCCAGTTTACATTCGCGTGCGAGACTCGAGTGTAAAGCGGTATCCAAACGGAACTGATCAAATCGACCGAAATGAAATTGGCGATATTAGAGCCCTCTAAGGCCAAGCACGCACCACGATTTTAGAATCGCGCTGTAATTTATCGCAGAAAATTCACTGCGCGCACTGCGATGAAAAGTCGACGATTTGTTCATTCTCGACATGGATTTCGTACCAGTCGCTTGTCGTGAAACAATATGCAATCGCTGTATGACTTTGAGTATTTATACCACAAAGGTGATCTCCTTCTATTTCTATAATTAAACGGTCAACATCTAGCGTCTCATCTTGTGACTCCATAGGAGAAGCAGGTTCCGATATGTTGACGCTTGGAGAGCGAAATGCCGACTGAGGTCCGGGTGCGATTTTATTATCGCAGTGCGCGCAGTGCCATACAACTCCGTATGCTGCAATTCACTTTGCGACAATCGCGTCGCGAGCAGTCGCGGAAAAATGTGACGAATCACAATTTTAAAATCGCTGCGATTTTTTTGTCGCATATGCGCGCACTGCCAAATAAACACATACGTTAGACCCCATTCGCACGACAGCTTAAAAAGCGTTGCGTTAAAACCCGACGTTGGCGCTTTTTTACCGTTTCCAATATTTGTGTTCATACGAACGCTTAAAAATCACTTGTGAGTCGTACTGCCACGTACGCATCTCAGCAAAGCCATACTTTATTTGCTATTACGACGTATTATTTGAATATAGCTTGAATATTTCAGGAATTTGTAAGCATAAGTTGACATTTTTAAGGTGAAACTATGGGTGAAACTGATAATAATCTTGACGATTGACACCAAAAATTTACACTTGACAGCCAACTGACAGCAGCGCCGGCGCTTTTTTAACGCTTGTGAGAACATCCGTGTATCGGAGTTCCGTATGCTCTATTCAATTTGACGCCAACGCTCAACGCCGAAAATCGAACAGTGCTCGATAAAAAAGCGCCGCGCTTAAAAACCGCCTTCGTGTGAATACATACATGGTTATCCATTTGTGTCATTCAAACGCTTTTTTAACGCGCGTTGAAAAAGCTGCCGTGCGAACGGGGCCTTACATTTCTGCGACTAACTTATCGCGCGACAAAAAGTCGTGGTGCGCGCTTGGCCTAAATTGAAAAAATGCCCTAGAACGAAAATATTGGTTAGGCCATAATTGTTAAAAAAAAAAGAAAAGAAAATATTGGCCTCACAAATTGGTATTCTTGCGTCCGCACCTCATTTTATCGGTAATATCGGTCATTATCGGCGAGCCAAATTGGTATTTGCGTCCGCACGTCCTGATTCAATCGGGCAATTTAATCAGATTGGCGAAAAATTGACTAATCTGGATACGCCTTAAAGGCCCCATTCGCACGACAGCTTAAAAAGCGTTGCGTTAAAACCCGACGTTGGCGCTTTTTTACCGTTTTCAATATTTGTGTTCATATGAACGCTTAAAAATCACTTGTGAGTCGTACTGCCACGTACGCATCTCAGCAAAGCAAGGGCCCAACGCTTTCTGTTCTCTTTGACGGCGCAGCAACTAGTATCAATTCTCTCTCCTTGCTCTTTTAAAAATGCCGTTTGTCAAAAAAGGACAACCATACTGTTGACAAGATGGACTGTCCCCTTTTTAGGTGACCCAGGTTGTGCATGTGTGCGTAAAAACGTATATGTGTGCTCTTTTAGGGATGTAAAAAGTCGATTTTAATCATGTTATATATCGATAAACGCTACACAGCGGAACGAAATAGCGATTATAGTCCGGTGTCCGGCTGCATGAAACAAACCTCATCAAAAAATAGAATACCCTGTAGAGGTACCTGACATTTAGTAGCTTCGAACGCACTTGGTCGGCCTGGGCTTAACCTGGCAGATTTTGTACAAATGGCAAAAACGTTGGACAAAAATTCATCAAAAAAAACCTCATCGAAAAATAGAATGAAACTTGTATGGTAGGATACCTGACCTTGAGGACAGTAAAAAAAAAGTGGTCGGCCTCACCTTAGCCTGGCAGTTTTTGCAGTCCGACCAGATTTATTGGGTCACGTGAGAGCTACAATTTACCTCATCGAAAAATATAATAAAACAAACGGATTATAATAGCTAAAATAAGCCTGTTGACGTATGTCTTGGTCGGCCTCACCTTAACCGGGCAGTTTTTGCAGTCCGACCAAATTTATAAAAAAATCATCAAAAAATTTTTATTGAAAAATCGTATGAAACTTATATAGTACGATAGCTGCCTTTGAGGACAGTAAAAAAAAGTGGTCGGCTAAATCCTGTGTTCGCAGGTTCCTGTGTCCGACCAATTTTGTGGTACCACGTGAGAGCTACAATTTACCTCATCGAAAAATAGAATGAAACAAACGGATTATAATAGCTAAAATAAGCCTGTTGACGTGTGTCTTGGTTGGCCTCACCTTAACCTGGCAGTTTTTGCAGTCCGACCAAATTTATAAAAAAAACATCAAAAAAAATTTATTGAAAAATCGTATCAAACTTGTATGGTATACGATATCTGCCTTTGAGGACAGTAAAAAAAAAGTGGTCGGCCAAATCCTGTATTGGCAGGTTCCTGTGTCCGACCAATTTTGTGGTACCATGTGAGAGCTACAATTTACCTCATCGAAAACTAGAATGAAACAAACGGATTATAATAGCTAAAATAAGCCTGTTGACGTATGTCTTGGTCGGCCTCACCTTAACCGGGCAGTTTTTGTAGTCCGACCAAATTTATAAAAAAATCATCAAATTTTTTTATCGAAAAATCGTATGAAACTTGTATGGTACGATAGTTGCCTTTGAGGACAGTAAAAAAAGTGGTCGGCCAAATCCTGTGTTGGCAGGTTCCTGTGTCCGACCAATTTTGTGGTACCACGTGAGAGCTACAATTTACCTCATCGAAAAATAGAATGAAACAAACGGATTATAATACCTAAAATAAACCTGTTGACGTATGTCTTGGTCGGCCTCACCTTAACCTGGCAGTTTTTGCAGTCCGGCCAAATTTATAAAAAAATCATCAAAATTTTATTATTGAAAAATCGTATCAAACTTGTATGGTATACGATAGCTGCCTTTGAGGACAGTAAAAAAAAAGTGGTCGGCCAAATCCTGTATTGGCAGGTTCCTGTGTCCGACCAATTTTGTGGTACCATGTGAGGGCTACAATTAGGGCTTGCATTCCGGAATTCCGGAATCTCGAAATTCCGGAATCTCAGACAAATTTTCCGATATTACAATTCCGGAATTAAAATTCCGGAATTGGATTTAAGTACTTTTTTCAGGTTTTAATACGTTTATTATTGAAAATTGTTAAGAAACTAAAAAAATATCGAAAAATCGTATGAAACTTGTATGGTACGATAGCTGCCTTTGAGGACAGTAAAAAAAAGTAGTCGGCCAAATCCTGTGTTGGCAGGTTCCTGTGTCCGACCAATTTTGTGGTACCGCGTGAGAGCTATAATTTACCTCATCGAAAAATAGAATGAAACAAACGGATTATAATACCTCAAATAAACCTGTTGATGTATGGCTTGGTCGGCCTCACCGTAGCCTGGCAGTTTTTGCAGTCCGACCAAATTTGTGGTACCACGTGACAGCTACAATTTACCTCATCGAAAATAGGATGAAAAAAAAAACGGATTATAATAGCTAAAATAAAACTGTTGACGTATGTCTTGTTACGGACGGCTTTCGAACATCAAAAATTAAAAAGGGGAAAAAAAATCCTAGTAGTTACCACCAACTCGGTTTGGTGGTACCTACTGGGAATTTTTATTCCCAGTAGTTACCTATAGGTATATTTCCACAATTTGTCGCACACTATTGCAGTATTTTGGAGAAAAAAAAAACAAAACCGCATTGATAACCTTCTCCTTTGGGATTTGGAAGTCGGTTAAAACAGGAGAATGTTTACAATTTTTTTTTTTTTTTCTGGCTTACTCCCTGCAATTTTGCACAGGGTGAATTTGCCAATGTCGGTGTTGACTTTCACACGTGAGGAGAATGTTCGGTATAATAATTTTGCATTTTTGGGAGGATGTAGTTGGGGAAACCTAAAAACAAATAATTGTTATGAACATCACAGACAAACACATGACGAATACAACGATTAGCAAAAAAGCGGGAAGCGGATGACAGAACGTTAGTAGTGCCAACATGAAGGAAGTGGAAGAGAAGAAAACGATATATATATGTAGATAGAAATAGAGAGTATAGAATAAAACGAGTATAGATTGACATGAATTATACGCATTAAATTAGAAAAGATAAGACAATATTTAGAGTTTTATGTTATTTGTTTGTAAATATTTAATTAGAATAGAAGTTAGCTTAGTATCCATGTGGCAAAGAAGCGAGCTAAAGCATATAGGTCGCGGAACATTATCGGGTAATACATCGTACAGCGAGTAGCTACATTTTGTACAAGCAAAGAAGATGTGGTCCAAGTTGCCCTCATCCAACCCACATTCACACAATGAGTTCGCACGGACACCAATCATAGCCAGAAATAACGGGGTACATACTTTGCCTAAGCGTAAACGGCAAATGGTGGATATTACCCACTTCGGAGAAGTACGGAATCGATAGAACCACGGTTTTCGAGTAATTCGAGGTTGTACACAGCCATAATGTTTACCAGTTTCCAATCTAGACATATCCCATTGCCTCTGCCATGTATTAAACATATCAGATAGCGCACAACTCAACAGGTCAGTACTGTAAATTTCCTGTTTTAGTGAACCAATCTCAATCGCCCGTTTTGCCCATATATCAGCCATCTCATTGCCTCTACCACAGTGGCTTGGAACCCATCCCAGAACAATATGCAGGCCCCTCGATTCACACCTACGTAGCACAGCTTTAATTTGAAGAATCAATGGAAATTTGGCTTTAAATTTTAATTGATTGCCTACTATTGCCTGCAGGCAACTCCTACTGTCAGAGAAGATAATTGTTTTTTTAATGTTATGTGTGTCTGCATATTTGACAGCCTCCAGAATTGCAACTGCCTCACCTGTGAAAATGGACGCTTGAGGAGGACATTTAAATGGAAGGACGATATTGTACCGTGGAATCCACACCGCTGCTCCCACACATCTTGCAGGATCCACCTTAGAAGCGTCAGTAAAAACCGGTAAGTAATCTTGCCATTTATCTAAAAATTTATTAAATTTGTTGTTTGCTCCTGGATCATCTTTGAAAATTCCTATGTCTAATATGACCTTTGGTGAGTGTGTTAGGGTCTCAAACGCCACTTCAAATAATGGGTTAGCACCTGATTGATATAAACTGGGGCGGATATTAATTAATTTTGAAAAAGAAATTACTATTCTGGGAAAGGCTTTATATGTCCAATATCTGCTTTCAGTGACCTCCAGTGCCAGCGCCTGCAAGCGCGGGAGCAGCAAGTGGTTGCTGTAAGAGCTGGCTTTAATCAAGAACCTGTCGGCGAGGTATTGTCTGCGTAGAGCCAACGGCGGTTCAACACCTTCCACCTGCATGCCATTTTTGGGAGAGGGAAGCATAGCACCTAGTATGATCCTTAAACATTTCGCCTGTATAAGATCTAATTTATCTAGACCATCCTTATTGCAGGGTTCCATTAAAAATGACCCATAGTCTATACTATGGCTACGTATGATGGCATTGTATAGTAGCTTCTGGCAATAAGGATGGGAGCCCCACCAGACACCTGACAATGCTCGAAGAATATTAATATTTTTCTCACATTTACCCAGTACATATTTGTGGTGCGAGGTGCCAGACATTTTATGATCTAAAATAACACCTAGAAATTTTACTGACTCTGTATTTGGAATCATCACACCACCATAACGGACATCTGCGTCAGGCATGGTCCTTCTGCGACTGAAAGTCACTACACAGCTTTTTGTTGGCGATAGGGTCAAACCATGTTCATCAAGCCAATCCTTGAGGTAACCCAAAGCTGTATTCAGACTAGCAGTGGCTTTGTCCATTGATTTTGCTGAGGTGTATAAGACTAGGTCATCAGCATACTGCAAGATATTACAGAAGGATAGGACAGATTGCTCCAAGTCGTAGGTGTAGATACTGTAAAGCAGGGGGCTGAGCACCGATCCTTGCGGGAGACCACGCCACAAAGTTCGAGGTGGGTAATAGGAATTACCATTCCTAATTTTAATTGACCTACCCATGAACAATTTGGTGACAATATGTACAATCTTCGCGGGAATGCTCAGATGTAGCATTTTTGCCCTGAGCACCGGAAGAAGGACATTGTCGTAGGCCGCAGAGATATCTAGAAAACATCCCAGCAGATATTACAATTTATTGGAAACAATGTATGTGATTTGACAGTGACAGCAACTCTACTATGGAGGCGCCACCTGGCGTGATAAAATGTCAGTTATGCCTCCTCATTCTATCTGTAGTGGAAAAGTAGGATATACGATTCAAAACTTGTCAAAAATCGATGAAAACCTTTTTATTTTTGACATCTGTGAGACATCATCTCAACGTCACTGTTACTCTGATACCACGTCGGTAGTTAGAAAACGTTATTTAGATATTAGATAGATTTATGAATAAAATTTGAACTGAATGCTTTCTTTTTTTTTAAGCCCTCTAAGACCTCCATGTATTCATTTACTTATGACTTTTTTCAGTTAGCATTATTAAGTTGAGTTCAAGCTGCGAAGAAACCATATTTTCAATATAGAAATTATTATTCTTTATAAATGTGGTCGGACTGCAAAAACTGCCCGGCTAAGGTGAGGCCGACCAAGCCATGCGTCAACAGGTTTATTTTGCTATTGTAATCCGTTTTTTATTCATCCTATTTTTCGATGAGGCAAATTGTAGCTGTCACGTGGTACCACAAATTTGGTCGGACTGCAAAAACCGACAGGTTAAGGTGAGGCCGCTCAAGACATACGTCAAGAGGTTTATTTTAGCTATTATAATCCGTTTTTTTCGTCCTATTTTTCGATGAGGTAAATTGTAGCTGTCACGTGGTACCACAAATTTGGTCGGACTGCAAAAACTGCCCGGCTAAGGTGAGGCCGACCAAGCCATACGTCAACAGGTTTATTTTGCTATTATAATCCGTTTTTCACTCATCCTATTTTTCGTTGAGGCAAATTGTAGCTGTCACGTGGTACCACAAATTTGGTCGGACTGCAAAAACTGCCAGGCTACGGTGAGCCCGACTAAGCCATACGTCAACAGGGTTATTTTAGCTATTATAATCCGTTTGTTTGTTGTAAAATTGGTCGGACACAGGAACCTGCCAACACAGGATTTGGCCGACCACTTTTTTTTTACTGTCCTCAAAGGCAGCTATCGTACCCTACAAGTTTCATACGATTTTTCGATAAAAAAAATTGTAGATTTTTTTATAAATTTGGTCGGACTGCAAAAACTGCCAGGTTAAGGTGAGGCCGACCAAGACATACGTCAACAGGCTTATTTTAGCTATTATAATCCGTTTGTTTCATTCTATTTTTCGATGAGGTAAATTGTAGCTCTCACGCGGTACCACAAAATAGGTCGGACACAGGAACCTGCCAACACAGGATTTGGCCGACCACTTTTTTTTTACTGTCCTCAAAGGCAGCTATCGTACCATACAAGTTTCATACGATTTTTCGATAAAAAAATTTTTGATTATTTTTTTATAAATTTGGTCGGACTGCAAAAACTGCCAGGTTAAGGTGAGGCCGACCAAGACATACGTCAACAGGCTTATTTTAGCTATTATAATCCGTTTGTTTCATTCTATTTTTCGATGAGGTAAATTGTAGCTCTCATGTGACCCAATAAATCTGGTCGGACTGCAAAAACTGCCAGGCTAAGGTGAGGCCGACCTTTTTTGTTTACTGTCCTCAAGGTCAGGTATCCTACCATACAAGTTTCATTCTATTTTTCGATGAGGTTTTTTTCGATGAATTTTTGTCCAACGTTTTTGCCATTTGTACAAAATCTGCCAGGTTAAGCCCAGGCCGACCAAGTGCGTTGGAAGCTACTAAATGTCAGGTACCTCTACAGGGTAGGTATATTCTATTTTTTGATGAGGTTTGTTTCATGCAGCCGGCCACCGGACTATTAATTGAAGCTTCAATATCTTCGTTAAACATAAACATAATTGAAATGCTAATGGATAATGAATATATTATAATTTAATAAAATAATTCAATTATTGCGTAACACATATTTTAGTAGGTATTAATGTATTTTAATTAAATATCTGAACTTTCCCTTGGTTCCCTGCTGGGGCGTGACTATAAAATTATGATCTGATAACCACAATAAAGAATAAAAGCGTTTTTGTTCATTTTAGGTATCGTTAAACCTTTCAAGTAAAATTAGAATTGCAAGAAATGTCGATAGTTTATCGATATGGCTACAGCAAAGTGGGCCGCTTTGTTAATCGTACACTAAATAAAAGTGGTCCCACTGACAGCTCGCTTGGAAGCTATCTGTATATATTATTATATCTATGCAGCAAAGCCATACTTTATTTGCTATTACGATGTATTATTTGACTATAGCTTGAATATTTCAGGAATTTGCATAGACCTAGGATTCGCTTATAATTCTTTGGGTGAAACTAATAATAATCTTGACGATTGACATCAAAAATTGACACTTGACAGCCAACTGACAGCAGCGCCGGCGCTGCTGTCTGAATAATAATCTTGACGATTGACACCAAAAATTGACACTTGACAGCCAACTGACAGCAGCGCCGGCGCTTTTTTAACGCTTGTGAGAACAGATACACAGAGTTCCGTATGTTCTATTCAATTTGACGCCAACGCTCAACGCCGAAAATCGAACAGTGCTCGATAAAAAAGCGCCGCGCTTAAAAACCGCCTTCGTGTGAATACATACATGGTTATCCATTTGCGTCATTCAAACGCTTTTTTAACGCGCGTTGAAAAAGCTGCCGTGCGAACGGCCTAAGGCCTAAGGGGTGGACTCGTCTGGCTCGCGTGGAGGAGCGGTTTTTTGTGCGCTTGCAGAATGCCTACCGCGAACCACGTTCGACGTGTTGGCTCCCTGTCACACTTACGTACGAATTAACAAGTGCAACAGAGAGGCAGAACGTCGAACGTGGTTCGCGGTAGGCCCTCTGTTTACATTTGTATTCGGCTGTCATTCTACAAACCGTTATACCAGTGGGCCTACCGCGAACCACGTTCGACGTGTTGCCTCCCTGTCGCACTAGCGTACGAATTTACAAGTGCGAGAGAGAGGCAACACGTCGGACGTGGTTCGCGGTAGGCCATCAGACCGTGCCGTTTGTGTTTAAAATCGATTAGCTCGACCGAGACGAGATGTAAAGAGGGGCTACCGCGAAAACCGATATTTGCAAATTGCGGGGATCTTTCTCTTTCACTCCAATGAAGGCGTAATAAGTGTGACAAAGAAAAATGCCCACAATTTGCGAACTTCGATTTTCGCGGTTTTTCGCGGTTATAGCCCTCCTGTGCAAAAAGAGTAGAAATTAAAGATTACAACGTCGAGCTAATGATTACAACAGCTTGACAAAAAAAGAGTAGAAATTAAAAAGTGGCAACACTGTAGTGTCGTCCCTTTCAAACCAACATATATAAGAAAACGGGATGACACTACAATGTTGCCACTTTTTAATTTCTACTCTTTTTTTGTCAAGCTGTTGTAATCATTAGCTCGACGAACTTACGAGTTCGAGGCGAACACGAGACGAGCCACGAGCCGCGAATGTAAATAAGCTTTAAGGCTGGCCCATTGCGTACAGGGGTCTTTAGTGGTGGAAAAAAAATCCCACTTTTTACCAGTGGTAACTACTGGGAAAAATTCCAGTGGTTACCACCAACTCAGTTCGGTTTGATGGTTACGATTTTTTCCCCAGTAGGTAAAAGGTGGGAAAAAAACTCCCACCACCACTGGTAACAAATTGACGATAACTTGTGGGAACAACCGGAAGTATAGGGGGAGTGGGCGGAGTGGCAGTGTTCTAATACGCGTATATACTTATCAAATTGTTAGGAAAAGGAGCCATTCTTACACAGACTATAGCGCACTTTTAAATAAAATACTTATGCTTGAAATAAAAAAAAATATTTTTTTAAATTAATTTATATTTTTACATTTTATCATTTAGGCTAGTCCAGAGAAAAAATCTGATGCATTTTTAACACTACTAGATGGTAAATTATTACTCATGTCTTTTTTCTTGTTCTGTTTTTGACTAACATCAATAATGGAGTCAATAGTTTCAAAGTACGAAATATTCCAAAATTTGACATCATTGTCATGTGAGCATGAGGCTATGTAGCAGCCATCATGACTTATATCTAAACACTCAACAGGTAGGCGATGCTGCCCTACAATGCCCAATTGTCTCTGAGGAAACATATGAGCCGCTCTTAGTACTCCATCTTCACCAGAGGTCACTACAATGTTTTGAGTGATAGGTACCATACAAGAAATTGAGTGCTTTTGACCAATATACTCATCACTGTGCAAGCCAAATTCCTTCCAGTTAAACAAATACATTTTTCCTTTAGAAGAGCCCACTAGCAGCTTTGTGTCTGAACGAAACAGTCCCATGCATGTTAGCTCTGAATCATAATCTTCAGATGTTGAGTAAATTTTGCTGAAACAATACATCAAAATAAAATATAGTTGGGTTTAAAAGGTTTTTATAGGTGCTGAATAAACATGAATGTTATAACCATAGTATACTGTCAGTCTTACCTTCCTTTTAGATCAATAGAGGTCAATACACCATCTCCACCAGCACACACCAAATATTTCCGTGCATCGTTGGTGATCATGTCTGCTACATGTTCTTCGCCAATTTTTATACTGAATATGGGATCAGGCTTCCTCATGTCCCACAGTTTGACAGTACCTGCATCATCCCCTGTGAATTTCAATGTGTTTTTACATGCGCCCTTTTTAACTTTTTATTTTATTTTCAGAGTTTTCTGATTTATTTTATGTACTCGTTCAGGGACAGACCTAGGTTGGAGTAAGCAGTATGATGGCACAAGGTACCAAATAGGGAGAGGCATGGGAGCCCCGTTTTCAGTTTGTAGTCTTGCAAGAGTAGGAGAGCACTATCTACAGACTACTGGAGTGAGAAAATATAGATAGCTATTACCAAATCAGATAACTGCCTCCTACTCTTGTGCAAGCAGGACCATGAGTACTATATTTTATGAAACTAAACAAATTAATTTAATACATTCCCAAGTTTATATAGGTCTCTTTTACCTGTCACAATTTTGTTATTGTCTAAACATAGCATAGAATAGACAGGTTCATCATGTACATTTTCGTAGTTTTTCTTCAATTTCCCTGTTTCAACATCTGTTACCATTATAGCCTTGTCCTGCAAATAAAAATTAAGAGAATTTAATGTTAGACAAATGGAGACTGAAACAAAAATATATTGGTTGCAACTAGTTGCATTAGACTGCACAATTCGTTGGAATTCATTAGTAACACTGCTGAACTAGTACCATTTTTAGTGCCTGTAAGCCCGTTCTTAGATATTATATGTCAATGACTAAAAGTCAATTCCACCAGCCCACATGAGGAAACAAGTCAAAATTTGCAAAATGACTTTGCCTCTTTTGAGGATAAATTGCAATTTTATCATCGGTTTTAGAAGAATAAAGGGAGCCTTTAGAAGTTGTGTGGTAAAAATAATTATATTTACCTGTAATACTTACTTTTGCAGTAGTGTACATAGTTGTACCTTCAGAATCAAATTCTACATCTCTGCATGCTTTCAGATGCAATTCCAATGTATTAACAAGTTTTGTTTCATCATCATTGTACTCATACAATAAGACGTCTCCCATAATATTAGCTAGAGCAATCAAATTTTTTGCAGGATTAAATGAAATGTCTACAATGAAGTCCTCACATGTTATGGTAGGAGGATGATCTCGTGGCTTATTTTTCTCAGCTTTTATGGCCTTAACAACCTCATCCTCATCATCATCGTCGTCATCATCTACTTCTTGTGTTTCCAGCTCACCAGCCTCATTACCACTCATGTCTTGGTCATTGTTGCCTGTGCTATCTGGAAGCCAAACATCTGTCAAGTTAATTTATGTAGAACTAAAGTTGAGTGTTGAAAAAGGCGATTTTGAGTCATAAAAAATTTAATGTTGATGAAATGTTGACACACCCGGGCCTCAATATAATGAAACGTAATCCCAGCGTAGATATATGTGTGGATAATAGCGTAGATATATCTATATATGACACAATATGTTTTATACAGGTGCATAATAAGTAAATCATACTTTATAAAGTAGTACTTGGTATGTAGGTTATATTAAAATTACGTGATGTACATGTACCGTTATCATCATCCGTAGCATATTCTTCGCTAGAATCACTGCCGCTTTCGTCTGAAGAATTCTTTTCAAAACCTCGAAACTCAATAGTCATTTTGAATTTGAGTATTACAATAATATTTATTTACAAATGAGAACACGGCACGGACAAAGGACCACACTTTTTTGACGTTTCTTTTTTTTGATTCGTCTCTAAATGGCCATTTACATTCGCGTGCGCGCCACGAGCCGAGCCATGAGTCGAGTCACGAGACGCGAGTGTAAATAGTATGACATCGGGCCCGCGAGTGTGCTCGCTCGGCCGCAGAGGGCTCTCTGTTGCACTTGTAAATTCGTACGTAAGTGTGACAGGGAGGCAGCACGTGAAACGTGGTTCGCGTAGGCCCTCAGACCTCTACCTTCCATATACTTCTACACTCCATACTTCCATACCTCAGACGTTCGGATTTTTCCGTACGGAATGACATGTGCAAGCGAGAGAGCGCTATGCACTTGTAGAGCGACATCCCGTTCTCACCTGTCATTAGTTAGGAAACCAAATGAAAATTATTAGTATGTTGTTGATTTTGTTCCATAACAAGAAAAAAAACTCGTATTTCGATGTATTGAGAGTCTAATTTTAAGTAACACTGGAGCCACTTTGCTACCTCACCCTCCATACTACCAACCAACCGTTTTCAATCTCATCTCACCTGCTAATCTGTCAAGTGTCAACTTCAATTCAACTCGGAAATTGTAGTCTTGTTTGGAAAATGCTATCTGCTTGTCGTGTTGCGTTTAAATAATTGAACTCTCAGTGTTGTTGGTATTTTACGCGATTATTAACCGTTGAAGGTACCTTACGCTCCATGTCATTTACGCACTTACATATAACAAATATCTAAGCCGACAAATGATTAGAAAGATTATTTAGCAGTAGATAATGTGGTTACCTATACAGTAGGTACATGAACTATTTGTATCGTGAGTTGTTGTGTTTGTTACAGTGCAACGGAAAATTTTATTAGAAGAGGTAAAGTGAGTTAAAAGTCAAGGGTGTTAGTGAACTTAAACGATCCTGAGTTATTCCTACTGTGATTTACGTGTAAAGGAAGAAGTTTTGGTTTTAAATGATAATCCTTGAAGATAATTTAAAAGGTAAGATCCTATTTAATATTCTGTTCAATGTACTGTACCAAACCAGGTGTTTCTTTTTGCGTATTAATACCAGAATTGTTAGATTGATAACTTATAAAACCAGGGTATTATTTTAAGTTTTCTAGCTTATCTACTTATAAGTACATACTTGTATAATACCAAAATGGTATACCATTTTATAGGCGTGTCCGGTCTTCTGTTCTATAGCCGAGTATTTAGTCTGTTGCTTTCACCCAATAGCCTAAGAGTTCATTTTAGATTCTTTCAGCTCTCAATAGCTCTTACACCCTGGCGGGTTTTACCTCTGCGTTCGTCCCATGACATGGGCAAGGGCAGCATATGCTGGTAATCTGGTAATTAAACTGTTGAATGTACAACATTTTTCACCCGACCACCATGAGGAAAATACAAGCTGTAAAAGTAGGTATCTCTCTAGCCTCATGTCGCCCAATGTACATTACAATCTCTGTTTCAATGGAATATCAACCGTAATGAAAGCATAAGTACAAATTAGCAAATTTCTTTTGTCTCATAAAATTTTCTAGCAGTTGTAAATCAACCTAATTATAAACAACTACATTCAAACTTCCAACTACAATTTGACAGCACAAGGCTGGAATTCTGATATTAAAGCCAATATCAGTACCAATATTCAACTAGGGAACCGTCAAATTATTTCTCACCACACCAGCTGGTAAAAGCTCTCTTGATTGTTAAAAAACTAATGAGAAAGCTGCGTTTTATTCACATGTCTGGCAAAGTAATTTAATGCAAATTTAGAGTTGTTTCCTTAAGTTGCCTGGTAGAATTGACTTTAAGAAAATGAATTTGAATGATAAATATTTAATAACATTCATTTGGATATGATTTTGTTTGGTATTTTACAGTATTTTCCTTGCATTGGTGTGGTAACAATTTTTTCACCACACCAGCTCGGAAAGGCTTACTTTGCACTTCAAAAACTGACAGCAAAGTTGCATTTTATTCGACGATCGCAATTGCAATGATCAAGATTCCATTTTTCGAACTTTGGTATCTTTCGCTTGCTCGGGTATCAATATTAGCATGAGCGGTTAAACAACAACTTTGCCCCCTTGTAAAACAAATAACTATTGTGTTTCTCTCTGTGTCAAAATTTGTTTAACCCTCAACCCTCACAACGTTCAAGATTCCACTTTTGGAACCAAACAGATCTTGCGCTTGCTGGGGATTGCATAGATCTAATATTTTAGATTTTATTGATAGTTATCTAAATAAATAAGTGTTCCGTGAACAAAGTTTTGTACGGAACACTAAAAACTGACCAAGTGCGTGTCAAACTCGCTTTCCTCGGGTTCTGTACATTCAGCGAAATGATATACATGGAAGTATTCTGTGCGCTCAATTATGACCCAACGCAAACTACCCCGCGATAGGCGGTACTTACAAACTGCTCGATTGGCAATCTCAGTACGCGACCGAGATGACAGTCAGTGACAAATGGCTAAATTGATTTATAAAAACACCGTTTTTTGTAATTAAAAATATATTCATGTGTCGTGAAGTGCTGCAGAAGTTATTTTAGTTCATACCAAGGACAGTGGAATCACTTTTCACTTGTAGTAAACAGATAACTTCAGTAAAATTTGGAAAAAACATGACGATTTGTTTTCAATACTACCGTGCTAAGCTAAAACGTAACAACTGCATACGACTTTCATAACAACATACGACTTTTTAAATTTCGAGGATAATAGGGATGGTGTTATGCCAAATGAAGTAGACTATTTTATTAACTTGTGTTTGGTTTAGGTATTTTATATATAATTATAAATAAATTCCTTCTTACAGATTTGTATTTTCCTTTTTTATTTCATGAGATGGAGCTATAAAAAAACTACCTAGTTATTTCAAATTAATAATCAAATTTGGTATTGCCATTTTACATTACTTTCCATTCAGATTCCCACAAGATGCTATTCGCAGAGAACTATGGAAAAAAGCGTCCAATTAGAGAGACATGAAATTGAGTGGATGCCTGGCAAGATATCTAGAATGGTGTACTTTCGTTTGGGCCAAATACGTTTCGCCAAATTTCACTTCCCAACAAACTTATCGCAATAGTTTCATTTCCCAAAGAAACCTTTAGCAAATTCCGCAGCCTCCTCTCTATTAGTACCTATGTAAATTGTATGCCATGCAATATTTTGGGACATGTAAGTTATGCTTAATGATACATTTGGGTTTACTAATGAATGGGCCAAAAACGTTTCCCAAAGTATCACATCCCAAACTATGTTTCCCAAATTATCATTTCCCAAAAAAATGTTTGGCAAAACAACTTATCGCAAATTTTCAGTTAGCAATAGTCTTTTTTGGCAAGTTATTGTTTAGCAAATAATTACTTAGACAAGTTTCATTTTCCCAAATATTATTTAGTCAAATGTATCATTAAGCATAACTTACATGTCCCAAAATATTGCATGGCATATAATTTACATACCAATAGAGAGGAGGCTGCAGAATTTTATTTGTCTGGTATTTAATTGATCATTACATATACATAGTAAAATGTAACGTCAAAAAAAAACATTCTTACTGCCAAAAATATGTAGTAAATGATCACTAAAATTAAAACTCCATTTTAATGTAAAATGATAACCAAATTTGTTACATCTTGCTATTCTATTAAAGCAAATAACACCAAAGTAATCATTGTAATCCAAAAATATTAAATAACCACCAATATGTAAACCACAATTTAGTTTAATATGTCATGCAAATTCTTTACTTCTCGTTATTCTATTAAATTAATTAATCCACTTTGATGACCTTTTTCTAGTACATAGTATTTCGTTTCTGTAAGGACCGCAGTTCTAACCTAACCTAACCCACTTTTCTAATAGCATTTCGATTCTGTGAGGGTCACAGTTCTATTCTAACTTAACCTAACCCACTTTTCTGATAGCGGTTCCGTTTTGTGAGGATCGCAGTTCAAACCTAACCGAACCCACCCAAATTACGTAGAATTTAACGTACCTATATTAGCATTACAAGAAGTACTTTAAATAGAGATGCCTGTTTGTCAAATTTGCGAAGTGACAATTTTGACCAAACATCTTTTTGGAATATAATATTAGACAATAAAAAACGTTTGCTAAATAAGTTTTTGTCCTAATACAATTTGACAAAGTAAAATCATGCCAAATGATTATTTGACCTAATAAATTATATGCGAAGTGTCACTTTGCTAAAGGTTCCTTTGGGAAATGAAACTATTGCGATAAGTTTGTTGGGAAGTGAAATTTGGCGAAAAGTATTTGGCCCAAACGAAAGTACACCGCGCGAACGGCTGTGGTCCCATACAAAATTTTCATTTTGCACCTTTTTCTACTGACAAACTTGCTTGACCGGCTATATACATATAAAATATTCTGAACTGAAAGTGGGGATTTATTGTGACTCCGCCTGTTCAAATATTTTTGACCCGATTCTTGTACCCATGTAAATTTTGCAGACTGTATAGCCAGTCCGATTTCTAAGATCAAGTTCGCCATACATTTACTGTGGCGTACTTGATCTTAGAAAAACGGACAGACTATACCTGAACGTGACTTCGCACTGCCATACAGATAGATAATAAAATATACAAAATACTTATTATAGCGGAATACATTTATACAACAATGATATATATTTACTTATGTTGAGTTAGTCTGTCATGTCATAACAACATTTTAACTAGTTATCTTTTAATCTGCATTAAATTATTATACGTGAATTATTTGACTGGTTCTTCACTGTATGGCATAAACCTATCCCTGTCCAAGTCATATTCTAATCAAATATGAACCGCGAACTCTAAGCGGCCAGTACGTACAGCAAGAAGGTTATTAGCGGATTAATGTCGCTGATTGGTAGTTATTGACATTATATGCATTTCATCTACACTTAGCTATGTACCATTAGAGTAATAAAGATGACTCTTATTTTGTTTACCAGCTTTGATTACAGGCTCTGTAAACGCGTCGTCCTATTTGAATGTAGGCGTAATTGTGTATGTGTGCTAATTTGGCCCGAGAATTTGAACGGTAATGTTCCTAAAGGCGGTTTCCATACTAAATATATGCGTTCACTGTGTACATTAAGTACGACTCATGCTTGACTGCACATTTCTAATAGGTTTTCCTGTCATCTATAAGTAAATGGGGGGAATGGTTACTTTTTGGCTATTTTCTTAAATAACTTCTAAGGGGTCATCCATTAATTACGTCACACGAATTTCTAGGTTTTTTGACCCCTCCCCCCCCTCCTTGTCACACTTGGTCACATTTGGGAAACCCCTCCCCCCCTAGTGTGACGTCACATTTTTTCTACGAAATCGCCAAATCGAATTAAGTAAGTACCTAAGTATTATTAATATTTTATCAAAATATTTTTGTCGATATAAATATTAGTAATTTTATACCCCAAAACTGCTTAGAAAAGAAAATTAAAGGAATAAAAACGATTATCGTTTTAAAAACTTGTTATTTAAATGTACAGCGAATAAAATAATTTAAATAAATTTTCGGTTACTGATGAATTTAAAGTGACGTCACAAAGTTTGTGTCTCCCCCCTCCCCCATGTCACAATATGTCACATTTTCTTGACCCCCTCCCTCCCCCTAAAAGTGTGATGTAATTAATGGATGAACCCTAAGTGTTATAGGATATACTAGGAATATTATTCTCAACTCTCAACAATACTCTACACGAGCTACCTAACCGTCCGAACCGCGTCATATTAGCACGTTCCGTTCTCCGTCTCCGTTCGTCAACGTTCGTTCGTAACGCCAGTCGCGCACGTTATAGCTGGGCACGTTAACTGGGCACGTGCGCCGGCCACGCGACTCGCGTGACCTACTATTGGCCCGCCTGCGCTCGCTATTATAGCGTCACGTGTATCTTCGGGTATTCTCGTGGTATTCTCATATTTACGTACTTGTCTTCGAGGGGGCAGATTCCCCTTAGTTTTTAATTAAAAAATTCTTTATTGGGATTCCGATTCGCTCGCCAGGAGGCCGATTTTTGAAATTCTACCACTCGATTTCGTGTATTTCGTTAAATGATATCTCCCCTACTAAATAGGCGTTTAAATTCTACTAAGAGAATTGAAATCCCATCAAAAACATAAATGTAAAAAAGGAGAGCCAAGTTCAATACAAAAATTATGCTTGGCTGTGGGGTTCACCACAAAAAGAATGGAGATCTAAATGAGTGCCAAGTTCTATGCAAAATCCAAATATGTATTTATAGGAACAAAATAACATTATAAACAAGTATTAAACTCTATTTCTTTGCTTTATTGGATACCTATAACAATTAGGATTGTTAATTTTTTCTAGACCCCCATTTTTATTTTATTTTCTGAAAATATAGGTTAATTTAAGATACCATTTTGAATGATTTTGTAATTCGTGGCTCGGTTGAATATTTATAATTTATTGAAAATATGAGATACGACTTCTCGTAAATTACATGTCGTCGGCTGATTAGGATAATGCACAAGCAACAACAAGCATTAAAAAAATAGTTGTCATTGTCAATTGATTGTAATGTCACCTGTCGACAATGTCAGTGTTACGTGTTTCTATAAATAACAATCGTCTGGAATGGAAAACTCGTTTATTTTGAATCATTAATTTCAAAATACCTACGCTATAAATTTGAGAAAGCTGATTCCAGAAATCTGCCTAAGTTATATAATATAACTTAGTTTTATTGGAGTATGTATCCATATAGCATCCAACTCCAACCATAACTTGGCTGAAATCAAGGGAGCAAAAATACAAATGTAAGTTACCTACATCATATATATTTTAACTGATTCGATTTGTAAGAAGATTGGATTCATAAAATCGTTACAAGCGTCCATTGCTAAAGGTAATAGCTTAGCACCCAGTGGGTGCTTTCTACCGGCTTGTCACCATTGTTTGGATATTGTTCTACATACTTATACTACTATATTAGGAACATGCCAATTTTGCTAATTATATCCTATTATTTCAGGTCATCGTGATTCCTATTTAGATACAGCTGTGAGATATGTAACTGCACTTGGGCCCAGAACAAAGTTGAGCATTTTGTATTGAAACGAACGTCATATTCATTATTAATCGTCGTAATACTTTACGACCGTAAATAATGCCTGGGAACAGAGTAAATAACAAACCATACACTTCTCTTCTGGATGGTCAACAAGAAGCCATCATTGTCAGATGCTCGTGCAGAACATGATAAACATACATTTAATGTAAAGTTACTATTTTTTTTGGAAACATATATAACATATTTCCCAAATTAATAAAAAAGTAGGTAAACAAAAACATGTTTTATTATTCACAACTCTTTATTAAGTCTTGTCCACCATGATATCAGCAGCTTGAACTGCAACATGTACCTGGAAATTAGAAATTATATCTTTTTAAAGCAGTTTCAGGCTGAATTTTGAGTATGGCTATGTATTCTTGTATATTCCTTCTTTCTAGTAGGCACCATCTCTGTTTAACGGTTTGCCTTTAGATACCCTGGCTACATTACCACAGAAAATAAATAGATACCATGACCCTACCAATAAAGTGAGCTTTTAAATACTTAATTGTAGTAAATTAATATTAATTTTATACTTACATCGACGTGATTCTCACAGCAATACTGTGTGTAACACGTGAAGTAGGTAGGTATTCCAAGTTTAATTCACGGCACCATCTTTCACGTCGTAGGTCTTCGTGGATTCGAACTATTATTTTTGTGAATCATTCCCACACATAGGAACAAGGTTTTTGATATATTATTAAGCAATGAAATCTACTGTTTAGGTATTAATTATAAATCAAATTGTAACAAACAAGCGCAGCGGTTTAACTGAAAAACTTTGTTATGACAATCGATGACAATGATAACTTTGACAATACGTGAGTGACGGATTTATTTACTATGGTTCGATAACTTTTATTATGCAATGACTTTACATTCAGCCCAGGAGAAGGTCAAACTAAGGTCATAAGGATATTTGTTGAAATATCTTCAATCCTCAATTATTATATCGCAGCAAATGTCGGAAACTGTTTAAAAACCTTATATCTCGAAATGGTTTTCGAAATAGAACATTTGAAAAAAAATGAACAATCCTAATTGCTGTTATTTAAAAAAAAATGCGAGATCTTAAAGCAGGTTAGATTTGACTTGGCCAGTTTTCATTACATCAGTCATTTTATAAAGTTATTCAATATATATATTTTGTAATTCTGATAAAAACTGGCCAAGCCAAATCTAACCTACTTTAAGATCTCACATTTTTTTTAAATAACAGCAATTGTTATAGGTATCCAATAAAGCAAAGAAATAGAGTTTAATACTTGTTTATAATGTTATTTTGTTCCTATAAATACATATTTGGATTTTGCATAGAACTTGGCACTCATTTAGATCTCCATTCTTTTTGTGGTGAACCCCACAGCCAAGCATAATTTTTGTATTGAACTTGGCTCTCCTTTTTTACATTTATGTTTTTGATGGGATATCAATACTTTTTGTAAAGAAAACTAGGCAGGTATTGAGATTTAATGTTTTTTCTTGTGTTTCCGTTGCATGTTTTTTTCTGTGCTTTGTATTAATTATGTGGTGCCGCGCGCCGCCAACGACACACCGTTGGCCGGTTGTTTAGCGCGTATTACAGGTTTTTTGTATGGGGACCCCCCCTATTTTTTAACTTTTTTTATTTTCAGATTTTTTCCTACGCTTACACACAATTACCGAGCTGGATTCCAAATTTCATCCTTCTAGGTCATCTGGAAGTAGGTTAGGTTTAGGTACTATATGTCAGTCACAATAAAAAAGAAATTTGTATGGGGACCCCCCCTATTTATTAACTTTTTTTTGTTTTTAGATTTTTTCCTACGCTTACACACAATAACCGAGCTGGATTCTAAATTTCATCCTTCTAGGTCATCTGGAAGTAGGTTAGGTTTAGGTACTTATATGTCAGTCGCAATAAAAAATGGTTTTTTTGTATGGGGACCCCCGGTATTTTATAACTTTTTTTTATTTTTAGATTTTTTCCTACGCTATAACTGAGCTGGATTCCAAATTTCATCCTTCTAGGTCATCTGGAAGTAGGTTAGGTTTAGGTACTTATATGTCAGTCACAATAAAAAATGGTTTTTTTGTATGGGGACCCCCCCTATTTTATAACTTTTTTTCATTTTTAGATTTTTTCCTACGCTTTCACACAATAACTGAGCTGGATTCCAAATTTCATCCTTCTAGGTCATCTGGAAGTAGGTTAGGTTTAGGTACTATAAGTCTGTCAGTCAGTCTTAAAATTTACGACTTTTTGACCTTCATATCTTTATAACCGTTTGAGCTAGCTTCATGAAATTTGGGCTTCTAGATGTCCTTATGGATATAATTAAACACACGTAGTTTTATGTGTTTACGTTAAAGATGTTTTGAGTTATAGAAGGGTCAAAAGGCACCAAGTGGTTCGTGTAATATTACACTTGGCGCTGGCTAGCCAGTTCCTTTGCTTGAACTTGGCTTGACACGCTGCCGCGTGTCTAGATCGAGTGGTCAATACCACTAGATACCAAATTTCGATCGCTCGTATTTCAAAAATTAGCATTTCGCCGTTTTCCACCGATTTTCGAGTGACGAAATCGAGCGATCGAAATTCAATAATCGGCCCCCAGGCCTTTGGATTCTGATGGCAGTAATCGCATTTCAATTTTAAAGTAAAATGGTCATACATTTCGGTTTTTGCTTTTTATTATGGTACCTATTTTAAAACGCGACCCTATTACTAAGACTCTGCTGTTCGTCCGTCTGCATGCCACCAGGCTCTATCTTATGAACCGTGATAGCTAGGCAGTTGAAATTTTCACAGGTGATGTATTTCTGTTGCCTCTATCTATTACTCAAAATACTAAATAAATATTCAAGTGAAGCTCCCATACAACCAACGTGATTTTTAGGGTTCCGTACCCAAAGGGTAAAACGGGACCCTATTACTAAGACTTCGCTGTCCGTCCGTCCGTCCGTCAGTCCGTCCGTCCGTCCGTCCGTCCGTCCGTCTGTCTGTCCGTCTGTCTGTCACCAGTCTGTATCTCACGAACCTACGAACCTTGATAGCTGGACAGTTGAAATTTTCACAGATGATGTATTTCTGTTGCCGCTACAACAACAAATACTAAAAACAGAATAAAATAAAGATTTAAGTGGGGCTCCCATACAGCAAACGTGATTTTTGACCAAAGTTAAGCAACGTCGGGCGTGGTCAGTACTTAGATGGGTGACCGTTTTCTTTTTGCATTTTTTTCCGATTTTTTTGCTTTATGGTACGGAACCCTTCGTGCGCGAGTCCGACTGGCACTTGTTTTGCGTAATGGCACGGGACCCTTCGCGCGCGAGTCCGACCCGCACTTGGTCGGTTTTGGAATTCCGTATACAACGGTGACAAACAGAACTAAGCCTCATCATTTCTCTGTCGTTCCAGGCTGTATTTCAACTATTTCATGTGCTGTGCCGTAATACTTGTAAATCTTGCACGCCATTTATTTCTTGCAAATCTTGCAATCCATGATAGGTGTTAAGGTACATGTATCTATTATTTTAAATCTATCTATTATTATAAAAAGTATTTACCTATATAAAATAAAATTGAAATCCTCACTACACCCTTTCATTTGATATGTCACACAATATATTTGGAATACTTTTTTTATAATTATATTTTACTAGCTTTTGCCCGCGACTTCGTCTGCGTGGAATTAGTAATTTGGGTACCATAACTTTTTAACAAATTGCTTTTTATTACAACCTTCTTTTCACCCCCAAAATGAATGAGTAATTAGTCAAAAATGCGAATTTTCTTTATTTGTAACTAAAGATCTTTTGAGCCCTTTTTAATTTAAGATATTATATTCTTTTATTTATTTATTAATTTTGACGTGATAACGTCTAATAAATCGATGAACACCGGTAGCATTGCACGAAAAAGTGTCACATTGTGGACAGATCGCCATGGTAACGTTACGTAATGTTTTCTTATGACGTTATTACGCAAAAATATCGTCCGTAAACCGACTTTACAGACAACCATAATTTTGTATCTTGACATCACTTCCACCTCCTCTCCAACTTGGAGGTTCGAGAAGTTGAAGAAGTTGGAGAAGTTGAAGTTAGAGAAGTTAAAGTTGAAGAAGTTGTAGAAGTTGAAAAAGTTGAAGAAGTTCGAGTTGGAGAAGTTGACGTTGAATTTGAAGAAGTTGAAGAACATGAAGAAATAGGAGGAGTTGACGTTGAAGAAGTTTAAAAGGTTGGAGAAGGTGAAGATGAAGAAGTAGGAGAAATTTAAGTTAGAGAAATAGAAGTTGAAAAGATTGGAGAAGTTGAAATTGAAGAAGTAGAAGTTGAAGGTGAAGAAGTAGGAGAAGTTGAAATTAAAGAAGTAGGAGAAGTTGAAATTGAAGAAGTAGGAGAAGTTGAAATTGAAGAAGTAGGAGAAGTTGAAGGTGAAGAAGTTGGAGAAGTTGAAGGTGAAGAAGTTGAAGTTTAAGAAGTAGGAGAAGTTGTAGTTAGAGAAGTAGAAGTTGAAGAAGTTGAAAAGATTGGAGAAGTTGAAGTTGAAGAAGTAGGAGAAGATGAAGTTGAAGAAGTAGGAGAAGTTGAAATTGAAGAAGTAGGAGAAGGTGAAGAAGTTGAAAAGGTTGGAGTTGAAGTTGAAAAGGTTGGTGAAGTTGAAGTTGAAGAAGTTTGAGTTGGAGAAGTTGACGTTGAATTTGAAGATGTTGAAGAACTTGAAGAAATAGGAGGAGTTGACGTTGAAGAAGTTTAAAAGGTTGGAGAAGGTGAAGAAGTAGAAGTTGAAAAGATTGGAGAAGTTGAAAAAGTAGGAGAAGTTGAAGTCCAGACCATCCGAGAGTATTCGAGAGCAATCCACAGCATTTCAGAACATTCTGGAATGTTGTCGAATATTTGAGAACATTCTAGATCATTGTGGAACATTCCAGAATACTTTCGAATGTTCTAGAATATTCCATATTCTTCCCCGGGACTCAAACTATCTGTATACCAAATTTCAATCGAATCGGTTCAGCGGTTGTTGATTCCCCATACAAACTTCCACCCCCTTTTTCATCCCCTTAAAGAGGGATGTCTGAGATAAAAACTACCCTATGTCCTTCCCCGGGACTCAAACTATCTCTATACCAAATTTCATCAAGCGGCTCAGCGGTTCAAGCGTGAAGAGGTAACAGACAGACAGACAGACAGACAGACAGACAGACAGACAGACAGACATACACACTTTCGCATTTATAATATTAGTATGGATATACGCGCCAATAATGGTCGCCAAACTTATCGCCCGTGTTTGGTTTACCAACTAACTTATGAATACCAAATTTCAACTCAATCGATCCAGTAGTTTCGGAGCAAATTGGCTGTGACAGGCGAACAAACTGACAGAGTGGTCCTATAAAATAAGGGTTCCCTTTTTTCCTTGTGGTACGGAACCCTAAAAACGTGACCTTTGAAAATTATACAGACAGAATGCATGCGAGCCATCGTCAAAACACTATTGCTTTGCATCGCATTTGTGACATTTATGTTGTAGTTAGAAGAAGTATTGCACATAATAAATACAAGACACAGAGTGAATATAATAATAAATGTGTAAGGTAAACGTACTAGTGCTCGACATGCTAATGCCCAACAGATGACACCTTGCTGTCACCTCTATTGACAATGACTTAAGTTTCAAGATGACATGTACTGGGACCGCGTCGAGCACCAGTACGTTTACCTTATAAAGGTAAACTAGTTTCTTTAAGGAACATCGTCCAGCCACTTTAAAGTTTTTGGTAAACTACAGTTTTGTATCGAACCAATGAAACGATTTAAACAATGCTCTCCCAATCTTAAAAAATATTCTCCCTCGTTATTGTGTTGTTGTTACTCAGGCATGTGTATAGACACGCGACACGTCGAGTAAGCGTTATCCGGGAGTAGGTATTTAAGAGGTACGCCTCTACTTGTAGAGTTAGGTGCAATGCACGTTATCACTTTATCAGTTATGTTTTCATTATGTAAACTTTATCATACCTTTTACAGTGTAAAATTTATAGGTATCTATTTTTGCACCTCAGGATTTTTAACATTGCGCGTAGTTAGGTCTTTTGCTATTTTGCGCACTTCGCGCAGTCATTATACGTCCCTCGTCTCTTATTGTGTCGCACACCAAAAACATAAAAGTTAGTTGGTCTAACCAATTTGTCAGTCAGTAAGACCCAGGAAGACTATACTCATCCTTTTCTTTTGGGTGCTATAGTACGAGTACTAGTGTAAGACAAAGATAGTATGATTCTCTCTGTCTATGATTGAAATGAGACAAGGCCTGTTCACTTCCTAAGAAAGTTATGTCCCCAAATAATTGCGCATGTGTGCGCCTGAAGCTTCTATGTTTGCGTTGGCCTCCGAGAAAAAGTTGCGAGTAATAAAAATAAAAACATTTTTCTACAGCAACATTGCTCCCAACTCTGATTTAAATTATCACGAATTTTATACATAATTATTCATAAAACGGGACTTAAAACGCTTAAAACTTAATTACACGCGATTAAGTTTTATAATGAATATTTGCTTCCAACTGTCTTTATCAATATTCATAAAATATAGGGAGGGTAGGTACGTCTACCCACCATAATAAAAAAATATATTTGTCAATGACTCTGTCCAACTGCTGTGGTTAAAGTTCATAACGAAAATTTTATTTATTAAATCTTTAAATAATAAATACAACGTAGCGGTACAACCACTTAAGACTGTAAGTCTTTACCTACATAGATTACAGCAATGCACATAGAAAATGTGCTAAATGCGGAGCAACGGCTGTTGAAGCAGCCAGAGTGAAATTTATACAGCTTTAGTGGGTTCAGATGGAACCGAGTCGTAACGCATCTGGAAAGCGTATTAATTAACCGTGAAGATATGTATGAATGAATACAAGTTAGAAATCTGTGTAAAATGCCGTGTGTAAAGTGTAGTGTATCTGTGTGTAAAGTGTAATAGGTAGGCATGCCTAATGTTATTTGTATAATACTGAAAACTTTGTGAATGCGCTTTATTAATGTCTATTTTTATTAAGTTGTCAGGGTTTTATTTTCAGTGTATATTTCTATATGTAAAACATAATACAATGTTATAAACATAAATATGCCTTTTATTTAAATCAATAGATAATACCACAAACAAGGGGTAATATTTGCATCTTTCATATATTTCGTGATATGAAGATAACAAATATGTTTATCAACATAATTACTATATACCTATATACCAATACCCGCCAGGCTAAACCGGTTGTCAACTTTAGTTCCATTGGTACACATCGAGGGCGCCAGTAGTATAAACGTATAAACGGTTGGGGACATTTTTTTGTATGGAGTTACCGTTCTTCTCCTAGTGAGTATTATATTCTTTGGTCCTTTGACAAACTATAACTTCCGTTCATCATCAAAAATACAGGAGTACTGTGCAAACTACCTATAGAACTTAAAATAGTTTAAATTGTCTTCAAACACTAAATTTAACAGTTTTTGTCATAGTCATACTCGTAGTATTTATTCATGATCAATACTGGATTGTGTTTGAAAATAAATGAAGAGAGATAAAAAACAACAACAAACTTTTTATCAAATATACAACCAGACAAACAAATATCAATCATACGTAATTTAGACACGTATAATTTAAGTAAGTAGGTACTTCTAGCACTCTTTGTACTTTTACCTATATATGTATGTTTTGTTATTTTTGTTGCAGATAAAATATGGAGTGGGTTCTTAAGAGTCCACAGATACATAGCATATTCAGCAATCTTGGCTTTATGCATGCAGATGGATATCACGTAAATGACAACTGTAATGGTGAGTTCAATTCTTTAGATAGTACTTACACTATCCTAAAATTGGCAACAGACAAAGACAATAATATTATTTTCAAAATAGATAATTTTGTAGTTTACAAGTAACAAACAGCTAAAGGAATGTTCGTTAAAGGTGTTAAAGGATTCGTTTCTGGTATTAATAGTATTACCAGTACCAACCCATCGTTGGCCATCAGTCACTATTCCGAAACCCTTACTCGAAACGATTCCTTTACTTAAGTACGTTATTTACAAACATCTTGTAGTATACATACTACAAGATATTTAAGTGTTAAAATACAAAAATTGTAAGATTTGTAAGTGACTGGTTTAAAAGCACAGACCAACGTGTTTAAAAGTGATTGAGGAACCTACTGAAATAGATACGAGTAGGTAGTCAATGTACGAGTAATTCTCAGTAAACTAAACAGTGTCTGATTAAAAGGTGATGCGATGTTAAGTCCAAAATAAGATGACAAGGAATTAATAACTTTAAATATTTTTTCAGCTGCCCTCGAAACTATTTTACACAATATTATAACTGAAGATAAGTATCTGAGGACATACCGCAGGAGCATCAGTTTCGGGCAAAACATAAAAAAGGACTTAATACCTCTTTTGATACACGCTAAGGAAGATAAAACTATAGAATTGCTAGTGAGAATACTAGTCAATTTGTCAATACCCATAGAGTGTTTGCTATCAGTTGAAGTAACGTCGCAATCAGATTTTGGGTTGCATATAGTATTTGAAATAAACCAGTTACTCACAGCCACTAAAGCGGCCTTTACTGGTCCACGGGCAACAAAAGTAGTTGTAGACTTTTTAAAGAAAAATGTGGATCCTGGTCAAGCAATAGTGTCACCGGAACAATGTACAAATATAAGTAACAGTCTTTTGTTATTGAGAAACATACTACATATACCAGAGGACTTCAAAAGTCCTATTCCAGGCAACAATGGATCTGGTCACGCCGTGCAAAATCAGATTCTCTGGAACATGTTTAGCCAAAGCGTTGAGAAAGTACTGATTAAGCTAATGATTATACCGGAAGCGGTAAGTGATCAGCTCTCCAATGTTAACATTTGCTTTCGAATCTCGCAAATGTGCTTGTTTGCTCTGTCAATTAAAAGCAGTTCCCGGTCGTATGATTCGATTTCTTGAATAACGGTACCATACAAAGTTAGTATAATTATGATCATCAACTTTCGAACTCGAATCGTGCAATAAGGTAGGTGCTTCTAATGACAAAAAAGCAATATCCGATCGTAAGATTCGATTTCTAGCAATGCAACAGTTAAACAAAGTTAAAAATACAGTTGAACAGCTAAGTATTGTCAAATATAGTTTAAATTAAAACGAAACTAAATTATTAATTAAAACTGAATCGGGGTGCCGACGCGGATATTTTCCAAGTGATTAGTGACCACAGACCTTCGGTGATCGCTCCGTGCGTTGTGTTACGTGATGGGGTTAACGTAACGAGGACTCCTGCGCCTGCGCTGGCGGGTCCCGTGCTCCTGCGCCGCGCTGACGTCTCTCTGGCCTCCCGTTCGACGCCCTTTTGGTCTGTACGATGGCTTTTACACACATTGACTGCCAGAATGTGTATTCTCCAGGTGGTTCTGTAAACTTTTCACTTTCAAATATCGGTGACATGTTAACAAAGTAAACCTATGCGTACATGTGCTGTTTCTATTTATTTGAATAGAGTTAATTATTATTATTTATTAATTTAACAGTTAAAGAGCTCTTACATTTTGTATAATATGAACTATATATAATTCTTAGTAGCGCTGCGATTTTTTTTCCTGTTGGTTGCTTTAAATTCTCAAAAATAAAATATTGTTTAATATAATAATGCGGTGTTGAATGAGATTAGGTTTGTGTTTTGTACTTATTTTATATTCCAGACTAATTGGGGAGTTACAATGGTACAGCTTATAGCACTGATGTATAAAGATCAGCATGTTGTTACATTGCACAAACTTCTCAATATGTGGCTGGAGTCGTGTAATTCTGAGAGTTCAGAAGACAATGAAAGTAACACTTCTCCACCGGATAGAGGTACTTAATAAATGTAGTCAATTTATATGTATAGAGTATAGACAACATTATAAACAAACATATAATTAATTAACATGTTTTAGGTAGTGAAGATTCATCACCTATGCTGACATCAGATCCGACGTCAGATTCATCAGATACGGGTGGTAGCGGAAAAAGTAACGATGAACCAAATTCGGAGACCAATGGGTGGGGAACCTCTGAAAACATTACAATGAAAGATGACAATCAAGAGTTTCTATCTCCGTTACCTGATGAGAATGACATTCACATGAGGGATCAAGATCAAGACACATTCGTTGGCGATGAAAATATGAAGTCTGATAATGTATGATACGTTTTTACTATTGAAATTAGGTTTTTTTAACATATTTATAAATTAAATCAAGATTGTTGATGTAACTTAAATATTACAGGAAGAAAAAGTGATGTCAGAAGATTTGCCAACCGAGACAAGTAATAATCAACAGCCAGCAAAGGCTGAGAAGAAGGGGAAGGGGATAATATCTGAAAATTCTGACTGCGGATATGCAACGCAAATCGAAAATCAAGAGTCAATTTCTACTTCAAGCAACGATGACGAGATACCTTTCAAAAAACCAGTTCACCAAAAACCACATAATCCTAAACAAAGAGTGAACACCAAGGCACGGACTGCTGTTACATTACAAGAGAGAAAGCGTAAGAAGATAACTAAAAGGGGTAAAGCGAACATGTAAGTAAATTCTAACGTGATTTTTTTATTTCATATTAAATAATTAAAGATATTCAAGATTCATTGCATTTCAGTGAAAATCTAATTCGTTATTTCAGCATAAACGTACAAGGGCTTACTCATCAAACTCCAACAGATGATGACATATCCAATGTGCTTAAAGAATTTACTGTTGACTTTTTACTCAAAGGTTACAATTCTTTAGTACAAACACTACACAGCCAAATCCTCACAAACGTATTATTGGAAATCGACACGTCACATTTTTTCTGGTTAGTGACTTATTTCCTGAAGTTTGCTACCCAAATCGAGTTGGATTTAAAACAAATTTCCGGTGTAATATCTTTTGATATAGTATCATATTTGACCGCTGAGGGTGTCAATTTATGTGAACAATTTGAATTGGCTGTTAAGCTAGACAGAAATAACTTGAAGCCAAGTAGCCGGCGTCTTCACCTGGTAAGTGTTAAGATGTCACATCATACTGTGTTTAAAATACTCAGTCCTGTTCTTGTATGATAAACCCTTAAATAACCTTGCTTTTCAGGTTGTTACGGCCATCAGAGAGTTTGTACAAGCTATTGAAGTGTACAAAAAAATTCCACATATTTGTACCGTTGATAAAGACGCCCTTATAACATTACAAAACAAAATGTGTGAAACCGATGAATTGAGGTTACTTTTAGTGCTGCTGTTACGTCACTATAATCCGAAGTACCATTCCAAGCAGTATTTACAGGTATAAATTAAGAGCTTGTTATGTAAAGTACAAAATAGTACATTTGTGGATTTGTGTGTCATTGTGTACGAGTCCCAAGATCAGGGCGATGGTTCTGTTGTTTCAAAATTCTTGGTGGAGCTATTGTTTATGGAGTGGTATAAATACTGATTCTTTTTATTCTTGGGCCATTTTCCTTATCTCCAGACATACGAGTAGTTGCATGTATCCAAGAGTTCTCCATGTTCTCCTGGAATACCATCTTATCCCGGTGACTTCCCACATTTTAGCGATTTTATGTGTTCTACCACTGAACTGAGCCCTTTTATGTTCTTAGTTCTAATTGTTTCGTATGTTTTACAGGACCTCGTTGTAACAAACCACATACTGCTGACGTTTTTGGATAGCGCCATGAGAAATCCGAACTACACCGGTTCTACCGACATTGTAGAACACATTAAACAGTACGTACACGTATTCCCTATCTCCTGCAGTAGGTATATCGGTAACTCGGTACTTCGGTAGGTTAGGTACGTAGGTAGGTAATATTAGACACAATATTTATACATACTTTGTAGACGCATGCCGTGCCGCGTGACTTACTAGGTTTTATGTTGTATCTTGTATTGTATGTTTACATTTTTTGTCGTTCCTTATTCACCGGTAAACAAACTACCTCAAATTATTACCGCCATCATGAAATATTGATGTACCCAGCGGATGAATCAGTTTGTTGTGTTCTTACTTTATGTAACAAATGGTGACTGGTGGGCCGATATCGAATAAGACCTATTGGACCTATTAAATTCAATTACGCGGAAATACTTTGTTCGTAGCATGAGACGTTACTATTACTTCTTCCCGTGAACTATTAAACTAATATTATCTTTATCTTCCTAAGAACCAGCATGCTAAAAATCTGCTGTTGAATTGAAATTAATAATATAGGATATAAGAATATCTCTTCGAGTCAAAACCAACGAAGTGTTATCGCGAAATTTTGGAGTTACATTACGATACAAGTTCGAAAAATAGGAAATTGTACGTTGTACGTACGATACATGTGCGAATAAGTAATTCGCACATGTATCGTACAATGTTTTACTGTAGGTACATAAAAATAACACCATGTGTACTGTAAGTGTAAACAATCATCTTTCGTTATCCAACATGTGATTCGTGTTCAGTGTCTTTATTGATTCGCGCACTCAAAGCAGTTTTGATACAGGTTCGCGGCCCCTGAAATAATGTACCAGTACGGGCTATTGCTAGAAGACTACGCGGTGAACGGGGAGTACGTGAACGACTGCGTGTTCACGATCATGCACCATGTGGGAGGGGAGCTGGACAGTTTGATCAGTTTATATCAACCTAAGATATTGAAGACGTTCACTTCTATTTGGAGGTCTGAATTTGAAATATGCGACGTAAGTGAAAGATTGTTTTCGTCTGAATTGGCATCGCTTTTTAATCAAACTGTTTTTTTTTCGTTAGGGTCGTCCAGAAACCATGTGATCATATTTGGTATTTGGCCTATTTTTGCCCCCACCCCCCTCCTCCTGCCACTAGATCACGTGATACTTATAGAATGTTTTGGGTATATATTTATACGCATATAAAATAGCGGATTATTTGATCTGATGAAATTTTTGAGTAATATTGTTGTTTATGTTATGGCTTTCCCGCTTTGAACAAAAAAAATACACGTGATCGTATCTGCTCTGACCCCCTCTCCCCCATCGTGATCATTCGTCGTGATCATCGTGATATTTTTCGTACCCCCCCCCCCCCTCTAAACAATCACTTGATTTCTGGACGATCCCTTTATTGTAATCGATTCCTTAAGGATACCGCAAATAACTTATACAGGCACAAACGTTTTAATAATTGCATGTTTAAGTTATATTAACTTTATAATATTGTACTCGTAATTTATAGATTATTGTTCTTACAGGATTGGTCTGATTTAATAGAATATGTGATAAACACGTTCATAAAGAAACCGCACGCGCTGTTAACTACCGACAATTTTAGAATGGATACACAGATATTTGACGAGAAGAAAGTCGTTACCGAACTCCAAGCAGTAGTTACGTCTGCAAAGAAAGATCCCCAGCCTGCGGCCGAAGGGGGAAAGAAAAAGTCTGCACACAGCAGTGCGAGCCAGTCATCTAAAGAAAGGTATTACATAACATTTAAGGCAAAACATATTTAAAAAGTACGAGTTTTGTCTTAAAGATGCAAGTGGAAAATTTAACCAACAATTTTATCTCATTTAATCATATGTATGGATAGGTAAACTGACAAAAATGTCATACGTTACTATGGTTATGTACCCCGGGTCTTTCATTAATATACATGGTTCTGTAGGATTTGAATTCACCAAATACTACCTATTACCAAATTTTGTGGTAGTTACATTACATTATTATTTTTAACCGACTTCCATTTCATAGAAGGAGGAGGTTCTGTATTCGGTTGTGGCTATTTTTTTTTTTCTATGTACGTTCACCGATTACTCCGACATCCGTAGTCCGATTTGAGTAATTCTTTTTTTGATCGAAAGGAGCTACCTCCGAGTTGGTCCCATTTTAATTTGGTTCTATTCTGATGATGGGATCCATGAGGAATTGAGGGAACTCCTCAATTTTTAAAGGCACATGCATGGTGATTTGGGTGTTTTCTTAAGCAACTCGAGCATTTTCTCCCGAAAACGACCACTTTGATGAAGTAGACCTGATGATGATGATTGTTTTGATGATAATGATGATGATTTTTTAAATGTAGTACGTTCACCGATTACTCCGACATCCGTAGTCCGATTTGAGTAATTCTTTTTTTGTTTGAAAGGAACTACCTCCGAGTTGGTCCCATTTTAATTTGGTTCTGTTCTGATGATGGGATCCATGAGGAATTGAGGGAACTCCTCAATTTTTAAAGGCACATGCATGGTGATTTGTGTGTTTTCTTAAGCAACTCGAGCATTTTCTCCCGAAAACCACCACTTTGATGAAGTAGACCTGATGATGATGATTGTTTTGATGATAATGATGATGATTTTTTAAATGTAGTATGTTCAGCGATTACTCCGGCACCTGTGATCCGAATTGAGTAATTCTTTTTTTGTTTGGAAGGACGCCTCCTAGGTGATTTCGTATTATTTTTGGTTCTGGTCTGATGATGGAATCCATGAGGAACTGAGGGAACTCCTCAGTTTTTAAAGGCACGTGTAAAGTGATTTCGGTGTTTTCTAAAGTAACTCAAGCATTTGCTTCCGAACACCGCCAATTTGATGTAGTGCAAGTGTAGCCGTACCACGAGTTTGACATTGACATATTCGCTAAGTTAGCGACGCTAACGTCTTCGTACCTAACTAACTTTTTATGCATCTCGCTCGCACTAATATGCCAGTACGAGCGAGATGCAAAGAAAGTAAGTTACACACACGCTAGCGAATAAATCAATGTCAAACTCTTGGTCAGCTGGTAAGGCTACTGATCGGGGGTTAGGGTTAGGGTCGGGGATAAAGGAGTCGGGTAGTGGTGGTTGTAGGGCTGCTGGTTCAGGGCCGAGGGGTACATGGATCAGGGGTTGATACGCTGTGAGGTAGAGTGATCGGGGGGGTTGAGAGATTGGGTCAGTGGTTCCTGATTACATATTTATTTAAGTAGATACACGAATTTAGTGTTCATCATGATGTTGTTTTTCATTCATGCGTCGCGCTCTTAACAATGCGTTAAAACTAAAAATGGAAAAATTATAACTTTTTACAAAAAAAAGAAAACCGACTTCAAAAAGGATGAAATAAAATATTATCCATTTTAAGTCTATGCGTTACCAACTGATATGTTTGAAGTCGGTGCCAAGCCAAGTAGTAACAATACCCGTCAAAAATAATCAGTCTAATGACTATAAATCCCATTAGAACTGTATTAATAACTATTACGTATAAATGTGTAAGTAATTCTGTCTGCCTCTTTGTGGCCTTTTCATGGCTATACAACTGAACCGCTTCAGGTGACATTTGGCAAGATAGTAAATTCCTTGAATTGTTTTATATTATGAAACGTAGTTCTCTGAATAAGGGACGGGAAATAACTTCAGTCCCAATCTCACGCTTGCGTGCCGACTAACATGGTACGGACTGTGCTAAGAAGGTTTGATCGTGTGTTCTAAGGTGTGTTCTTAGGTACATTCGACGTCAAAGATATGGTTACACCTTTGCACCTTACTCCTTTGTAATAAGACGAAAAGTGTAAACATATTTTTAACGTCAACTGTACCTACAGAAACTACGTTAATTGTCGTCGTGTTAGGCAAACCAACGTACATCCTTATCGATCCGCACCAAAATCATGGTATGCTTCCAAAGTTGGCTTGGCACCGACTTCAAACATATCAGTTGGTAACGCATAGACTTAAAATGGATAATATTTTATTTCATCCTTTTTGAAGTCGGTTTTCTTTTTTTTGTAAAAAGTTATTATCTTTTAATAAAGTACCTATGTTATGTCTACTGATTGACGGAACACCGCAAACAGCCTTGTTATTATTTTCTCTTTATTTAATCTTACATCTTAGGCTAGGTTTTTATTATATTGATAAAAAAGTAAAATACAAAAAGTTATGCAAATTATTCTTTAATTGATTTTATTTTGCAGGTGGACTGAAGAAGAACTGACATCTTTAAATTGGAATTATCTGCAATGCAAGACTCATCCGGATGTCATCGGCGAAATCATAAGATGCCTCAAAGAAGACAGCACAGTTAAGTCTAAAGATTCTGTGATCAGAGAATTGTACAAGCAAAATATAATAAACAAAGAGGAGTATGAAAAACTGTCTAAGTCTGAAGTTAAAACCGATAAGGGCGGTAAGATGAACAAAGAAATGAGGGATGTTGAAATTGGAAAGCTTTGTGAGCAACTAAGACAGGACGGAAAAACTAAATGTTTTGACTGGGTTCAACAAGTTCTACTTGAAACTTGTTACGCAAAATTGCAAATTGAGAAGAGGTACCGTAGCGAATGCGGCTCGACCGCGGGTCAAGCGGGCATCCATCAGTTCAAGTTGTTTAATCAAGGGTTCAATTCGCCAGTGATGTCTCCTGTGTCCTATCACGCTCTACGTAAGTATTTATGTAGTCTCGTTTTTTAGTGTTCCGTACAAAACTTTGTTCACGGAACACTTATTTTCTTTTAATTTAGTTCTATCTTTCACTGTGATCTTACAATTATATTAATGTTATGAAACTACACAACGGGACTTAATCGCGTATTTAAGTTTTAAGATTTACCTCCGACGTTTCGAGGACGGCGTTGTCCCCGTGGTCTCGGAGAAGACTGGCTTAAGTTGACATCAACATCTTCTAGCCGCGCGAGTTTTTCGAACTACCCGCACTTGGTCTTGCGCACTAGGGATGTCACTCTGTCGACACACAACACTAACGATATTTGATTTATCGACTGTCAATATTCTTTTCCGCTTACATTTACTAATGACTGGATTCCATGTGGATGAGATCTTAAAACCCTCGTCCCGATTAAAATTGCAATGTTTTTTGATTTCAATCGCTTCTCGCACTTTTCTACTGTAGAAATGGCGATCTGTGGAAAGGATTTTAGGGTTATGCAGCTCAATCCAGTAATAGTAGTCAATTATATTAATGTCGGCAACTCAGTGTGTGATATAGATACCGATACTAAGTGTATTGGTATACATACCACTCGTACAAGTACTTAATTATTCCTTGGTGGGTACGGTCGAAATCCTAAAAACCGATTTATTACATACCTACCTACATCGGTCAAAAAAATTCACTCTTTCAGTGTTCTTTACTGCGCGGTGCCAATTTGTGAGATAGGTATATATCGTAGCGACTCGATTCCTCAACGTCAAGCCTGTGACGAAGCCCGTTCAACTAACCTATAAACCTAACGACGTGTTGCATAGCGGAACCTATCGAACACTTTAAGCTGTAGGGCTTCCCAGGGAGGGAAGTTTTCTTAGTCACCATTCTCACCAAACAATGTTTTAATACTTTCTTTATTTTATAACTATCCCTTGATTCTTGAATGTTCTACATATTACTTATTCTATTTCAATTATTTTTCCAGTTCTTAATCAGTCTGTGCCCCTGGTACCGTGGAATTGTGAACAAGCAGCCATGTGCAAGGATTTAAAGTTTTTGCAACTGCTACATAAACTGGGATTCCAAATGCCGGTCGACACCGGCAAAGTATTCATAAGGATACCGCACGTCTGGTCAGCTGAGGTCTTGTACGAAGTGGCTGGCAGAGTCGCTGTTATTGACACAAGTAAGTTTACTCCTATTGACGTTAGGTTGACCTACATTCATAAATATAACGCGAAATTGTAGATTTTAGAATTACATTCAACAATTCTTCTTTCTGTGTCAAATGGCTCAAAAGATGCTCAGTAAAATTATGGAACTCTGTATGGAATATTGTCGAAAAAATGTGTTTTTCCTGAATGGACTCAATGAATGCTCCAAGGCAGCGTCCCAACAGTTTTTAGGGTTCCGTACCCAAAGGGTAAAACGGGACCCTATTACTAAGACTCTGCTGTCCGTCCGTCCGTCCGTCCATCCGTTCGTCCGTCCGTCTGTCATCAGGCTGTATCTCACGAACCGTGACAGCTAGACAGTTGAAATTTTCACAGATAATGTATTTCTGTTGCCGCTATAGCAACAAATACTAAAAACAGAATAAAATAAAGATTTAAGTGGGGCTCCCATACAACAAACGTGATTTTTGACCGAAGTTAAGCAACGTCGGGCGGGGTCAGTACTTGGATGGGTGACCGTTTTTTCTTTTGCCTTTTTTTGCATTATGGTACGGAACCCTTCGTGCGCGAGTCCGACTTGCAATTGCCCGGTTTTTAGGGTTCCGTACCCAAAGGGTAAAACGGGACCCTATTACTAAGACTTCGCTGTCCGTCTGTCCGTCCGTCCGTCCATCCGTCCGTCTGTCACCAGGCTGTATCTCACGAACCGTGATAGCTAGACAGTTGAAATTTTCACAGATGATGTATTTCTGTTGCCGCTATAACAACAAATACTAAAAATAGAATAAAATAAAGATTCAAATGGGGCTCCCATACAACAAACGTGATTTTTGACCAAAGTTAAGCAACGTCGGGAGTGGTCAGTACTTGGATGGGTGACCGTTTTTTTTTTTGCTTTTTTTTGTTTGTTTTTTTTTGCATTATGATACGGAACCCTTCGTGCGCGAGTCCGACTCGCACTTGCCCGGTTTTTTCTTAATACTTAGATTACATACCTGTTATGAATTAATAATTATATTGCAAATGAAAACTGTTGTTTAAAAACCGGGCAAGTGCGATTCGGACTCGCGCACGAAGGGTTCCGTACCATAATGCAAAAAAAAAAAACAAAAAAAAAGCAAAAAGAAAAAAAACGGTCACCCATCCAAGTACTGACCACTCCCAACGTTGCTTAACTTTGGTCAAAAATCACGTTTGTTGTATGGGAGCCCCATTTAAATCTTTATTTTATTCTGTTTTTAGTATTTGTTGTTATAGCGGCAACAGAAATACATCATCTGTGAAAATTTCAACTGTTTAGCTATCACGGTTCGTGAGATACAGCCTGGTGACAGACGGACGGACGGACGGACAGACAGCGAAGTCTTAGTAATAGGGTCCCGTTTTACCCTTTGGGTACGGAACCCTAATTAGTAATAGGGTCCCGTTTTACCCTTTGGGTACGGAACCCTAAAAAAACCTGAGTATATAATAGGTACCTACTTTTTGGGATGTTAATTTCCCGTCAGTGGAATTCTTCCTATATGCGTCTTACGTTCGTAGCGCTAAATCAGCCATTCTCAAAGTGTGTTCCGCGGAACCCTAGGGTTCCGCAAAGCCTCTGTTGGGGTTCCGCGAAAATATACTTGTTATAATAAGAAAAAAACCAGCTCTTCTATAGGTATATCTGGTCCACACACACAGTGATGAACGAAAATTTTTAATTTGGGGTTAGGTCAAATATTTCGCTTGCCGAAAGGGTTCCGTCACCAAAAAAGTTTGAGAACCGCTGCGATAAATGATACGACATGTGCATATAATAACTTGAAGTTTTGCTGCCATAAATCAAACTGTTAGAATACATATCTAGTAACGGTGACGATGGAAATTTCCGTTTTCGCCCGACATTGCAGTATTTGCTCTACTATATACTCGTATTTTATCTACACACATGTCATTAGTGCTCTATAATGCGTTCAGAAACCGTAGGAAATGACAAGCTTTATTACAACCAATTTTACTATGAGAACTTTCTTATCTGTGGTAGTAGGAAAATTTGTACTTTAATGTTCATAACGTTATAGATCTTTGTAGGTTATGAGTTTAAATTTGGAACATCAGTCAAAACTCAAGTAGGTGTCTATTCTAGTATCCATAGATATTAAAACAGTTATCGATACGAAACGTCAATTTAGTATGTTTTTTAAATATAAACCGCACGACATTTGATCTCGAGTGACATGAGAATAGGGACTTCATTCTTATGTCTAGGAATTAAAAAAAACTACGGATGTGTGACATGCGTGAAAAAAGTTTTCATTCACCGCCATTTGACGTACAGTTTATCTTTTAGTTAGTTTTAAGTATGTGTTTCGATAAAGTAGTGTATGTAACTGTACATAATTAGGCATTAAAACACTCGTGTGATCCTATTAAGAAACTCACTAACGTTCGTTTCTTAAACCCACACTCGTATTTTAATGCCTCTCATTATGTAGCAGTCACATAAACTACTAATGTTAGGTATGTAACATTTGCGTTTGCTTACCGAGAAGCCTGCGAGAGCTTTATTTATGCAAGTGAATTGCAATCAATTTGTACGTAACTAAGCGTAGTTAAGAAGCTATGTTAGTGAAGCTGTAATTGATTCATTTGTGTTACGCAAATTAACTATGTAAATTGAATTGTATATTGTACTTAACTCGTACACATATAAGTCTATAGCATACCTACGCTAACCCCGGAGTAATTAACAACGGAGACGCCATGTCTAAAATTTTCGGTACAAAATAGTCTGCCGTTTTTTGCGGGGGAGGGGCACATCAAATGTATATGTACGTCATGTCAGATAAACGTCAGTCCATACATATGGTTGACCATTGGCCGCCTATTTTCGACAGAGGGGAATGCCTGTTAATGGCGGCTCCATTGTTAATTACTCCGAGACGCTAACACACTTTCATTCATCTAACTAAAATATAAATAGCTTAACTGTGGTAACACAATGGAATCAATTAACTTTAGACTAATGAATACAGGTGCATGACTATGTACAATTTTTTGCAATTCACTCATGCATCTGTTATATACAGAGTGTTTGGTACATCGTTTGCCAAATTAAAACGGCAGATAGGTTGAGTCATTTGCTATCTTCTCTGGCCTAGAAATTTTTAATTTGGCGCACATTTTTTTTTCACTTCTATGCCAGTTTTTCGTAAATTTCAAATTTTTACTTGTGTAGTAGTAAAAAAAACCATGACCAATTTTGTTTTTCTAGACATGAGAAGATAGCAAATGACTCAACCTATCTGCCGTTTTAATTTGGCAAACGATGTACCAAACACCCTGTGTATTATAGTTTATACATACTAATAAGTACGTAATACTGTTTCTGTTATTGTAACTTGGGTAAGTACAGTGACAGCTGTCACCGTATCAAGTTTTACGGCTAGTTACTTGCTAGCCTTGCTAGTTACACTATTTAATAACATTTATTTGAGTGATAACTCTACTACGTTTTTGATCAGAATATCGAATATTAAATAACGAATTGGTATAATTTGTTTCGAAAATATCCCGCAAACAAAAATTTTTCTCAACTGTTTCACGCTAATCATATGTTTTGTAATTGTTTCAAGCAAAACTAAAATTCTCCGTCAGCGAAGTAACTAGTAGCGGGTCCAAGAACGCTATGCAGCAGTGCAACTCGCCGCTGTCGACGCTCACCAAGGACGGCCCTTCAATGATCGCCGCGCCAGAGAACTTCTATCAGATACACAAACAGAAACACCTCGCTTCTATTATGAATTTTACGCCTACGTAAGAAAGCTGCTTCTTATCTTTCTCATTGGCAAATTTACCCTCCAGTCTCCAGTACTCTTACCGCGACTTTACCGCACTCGTACTTGAAGGAATAAAGGGTTAGGTGTACCTATAGTATATAATTACATGTACTCGTAATGATTATGATAGAATAAACTTATTTAATACGAAGATTTAAAAACGTGACGCATTGTTTTCAAAAATAAGGAAAACTTTATGCTCCAAATGTGCCCATGGCTACGAAATATCCGACAACATGGAACATGATAGTTATTGATATACAGAGAAGTCTACGTTTTCATACATGGCCGCTTTACTTAAGAAGTTGTTAGACTAGTAGTATTGCAGATAGAATAATAAAGCACAGACAATATAGCTGGCGTTATTCAAATCACGTTATTAACTCGAGTTCAATGTATTACAGGCCAGGTTCGTCATTCCACACGGATGTTCAAAACGAGAGCAAACGCTGTTGGCTGGAAGTAGTGCAACAGTCTCAAGACCTTCAACTGACTTGTACCGTGGGAAGGTAAGCGAGCTATAGGTATAGATGTACTGCATAATTGTTTCCCATCGTATTCTCTCGGAAACATTCGTATTTGTCATGCTACTTCAGTCAACCTCAGTACATTTTGTACAAAGCAAGACACGTTCGTGCGTGTCCCCCAGAAATGTACGAGGTTGTGTTTTTTCACATGCAATATTACCCTAGGGTAATATTGCATTGTCACCCACCTTACATATATAATATGTGAAGTATCGACTCAATCGAGTAATAGGAAGTGAGTCTAATCTGCCTTGTAAGATTTGACCCGAACATACCTACATACAAACACTGGAAATTCAATAAAATCTTGTAAAAATAAACGTTGTATGTAAATTTGTTAAGTGTCCTGAAAAACGTGGAGGAGCTAAGTAAATCGAAGGAATCTTCGAGTTCGGCGGTGCAGCAGGCGGCCGCGCCCGCCGGGCCCGCGATCCTGCCTCCCAAGGGCTTCATCGCTCAGCTCGAGACCCACTCTGAGGAGTTGGAGGATAACAACAGGTAACATTCTTCTTTCTCGCGTTATCCCGGCATTCTGCCTCGGCTCATGGGTGCCTGGGGTCCGCTTGTCAACTAATCCCATGATTTGACGTAGGCACTAGGTTTTTAGCGACTGCTATCTGACCTTCCAACCCAGAGGGGAAACTAGGCCTTATTGGGATTAGTCCGGTTTCCTCACGATGCCTTCCTTCACCTAAAAGCAACTGTTACAAATATCAAATGATAATTTGTACATAAATTCCGAAAAACTCATTGGTACGAGTCGGGGTTTGCACCCGCGACCTCCAGATTGAAAGTCGCACGCTCTTACCGCAAGGCCAGGTCCAGCGCTTTTTTACAACAACAGGTAACATTGACTGGTACTTACTGTGCGGAACTTGCAATAGATAATATACCACTTCAACATAGAATCAGGCAATAGTCCTGTTTAGGTACGATCATTCGCTTTATTTTGATATGCAGACATGTCGCACTAAGAGTTGACAGAGTGGTTTTCAAAAGAGGTTTTTAATTTCATTTGTACGGTCGATTAATGAAAACTGGCACGAATGGAATGACGAAACCTTCATTATATGAGTGACACCTGTATCCTGTATATCTCAGCCTTTATACAGTCAGCGCCACCATTTTATTGGTTAATGTGATATTTTCATTCAGTCATTCTATTCGTGTCAGCTCTTGTGAATCAACCTGTACCCAATTGGTGAATGAAAACCGAACCGTACAAAAACTAAATTTTGGCGCCTTTCATCGAAAATGTTGGTCTGGGTGGGAGAGCAGATGACGGCATCTCCCCAATGATCCACCAGTTCCACTATATAAGCAATTCGTAGTCCCGTCAGTCGCTAACACGCATTTTTCTTAACTGTTATAGCGTCAGCGAAACTGCATCGGTCGCATCAGACCTAACCCGTATGTACGTTTCGGACGAAGAGGAGAAATTGGAGATAGCGCTACGGCCGGGCGTCGCAGCGAATGGTGTCGCCGGCGGCTCCGCCGGCCGCGCCGAGCGCTCCGCCGCCGAGCGACCCGGGGTCTACGCTCCCACTTTCTGAACAAAACCAAACACTATTCTCACATTCTATTCTCACGTCGATGTCCAGCGATTAGAATAAGTACCTATTGGCTATGTGCACGACGTTGGCGCCTCTTGGCGCTTTTCGGAATCGTTTAATTATTTGACAGTTGCCTTTTAACAGATTCGGTCTTACATATTATTTTGTGAAAACGATGACTTAGTAAGTTCGCCTTGAACTAGTAATTTTAGTAAAACGTGATATGAAACTACTTTGTGATACATAATGTGAACGTGATAGGTCGATCAGCACTGACTTTTGGGTTATGCTGAGGCGGGACCATTTCGTGGTAAACAATTTAATTTATTTATTTTATGTTAAAATTTCTATGTTGTTTTATACTTGTGTACATGTTAAGATTTATCACGAATAAATACGATGAAATTAGACGTTTAAAATGCTAATTCATCGCCGAATTTAATAGCGTAGGTATAAACCGGCACCTTGCCTAAAAGACAGGGTACCTACCTACTTGAAAATTGAGCCCTGGTGATTGGTATTATATGCCCTTAACTTTAACTCATTTGGGCTTGTCTAAATCATTTGGGCTTGTTTAAATATGTCATCAAAATTACGAATAGGTATAATTATACCGAACTAGTATATTTATGTTTAATTTTTATTCCCACGTTCTTTTAAAATAGTACACCTTCGTAAAAGATCAAGTCCTTTAAAAAAATGTAAATCAAGGCAGGATTGGCAACTTAACTACGTCTGTAGGGTAGGTGGGAGTTTCACTCAAACGCCAATGTCAACGATACTTTTATTGACTATGAAAACTTATACATATAGGTGCATACATTTATGGGTTCATACAAAACTGGTTACTTCCTATCTAACTTAATATCGAATAACAGACGGCAAGGTTGAGCACGCCTGTTACCGATGCAAATTGCCAAGGGACAGTCGGGAACCTATCGCCAAGGCACTAGCTAAACCTAGGGAGGTCAGGGAGAAGACTGCAAGTGGCTATCGAACTCCCGACCGAGACTTGAGACTACCCAAAGGACAGAGGTGTACCTATCGCTAAGGCAGTCGCTAGCTAAGTCATCTGATGCGGCGCGGGCTGCGGCTTTTATACCGCCCGGTCGGCGATCGTCGTGCGCGCTCGGTGCTCCTCGGTGGCTGGCCGGTGTGACGCAGTACTGTGCGAGCGAGAAAGTATTCAAGCCCACGCGTCGTGAGAATTAGTATTGTTACATTCTCCCCCTCTGGTACTCGGTAACGTCCCGTGAGAGTACCAGGATCAGTATTGTTACATTCTCTCCCTCTGGTGCTCGGTAACGTCCCGTGAGAGTACCAGGATCTGTATTGTTATAGTCTCTCCCTCTGGCACACGTATGTCTGAAGAGAGAGTAGGTACCAGGACTTGTGTAGAACGATATCTCCTTCAGTTTTCGCCAAGTTGGCACTATCCTTACAGTTACTGCCTGAGAGGGTGTTCGACGGAACCCTCCCCCTGGAGTGAAGCTGGTCTGAATAGCATACATCAACTGTATTGGTGTTACTGTGGATTTTCTGTTGCTACTATGACTTCTTGTTGTGTTGTTACTACCTTCTTTAGATGATTCGTCGTTTGCCTCCTTATTTATTTTGTACAGTCCCATTTTACACGTAGGGTAGTTTAGAAAAATTATGTAGGGTAGATGCAACTTCTTCTTTAAAAGAGTGGGTAGTTGTCATTGTTGAGCGTGACAGCTCACAATAATGTTAAAACCAAGGGACAGTCTATGAACCTATCGCCAAGGGACCTAGGTAAGTCTTGGAGAAGACTGCAGGTGGGCTATCGAACTCCAGACTCATTATGACTCGCCAAAGGACAGAGGTGTACCTATCGCTAAGGCAGTCGCTATCTAAGTAATCTGATGCGGCGCGGGCTGCGGCTTTTATACCGCCCGGTCGGCGATCGTCGTGCGCGCTCGGTGCTCCTCGGTGGCTGGCCGGTGTGACGCAGTACTGTGCGAGCGAGAAAGTATTCGAGCCCACGCGTCGTGAGAATTAGTATTGTTACACGTCATTTATTTTTAATCTCCCAAGAGGTGGTTTTTATTATTGTCTAAGTACTCTTAAGTTAAGTCATATGAACTAAGGTTATAAGCCTATTTACCAGCCAATAAGTAAATCTTAAGTTATTAAATTTTGAATCGAGTTTTGATAGACTTCAAATGGTGTCTGGGTATTAACAATGCTGATGTTTCTTATTTCACTACTTTTGTTTCTGTTTAGTAATTAACTTTGAAATATCCAAAAATCATTAAAATTTAACAGCTAATTCTTTATAAAATGTTTTTACAATTTTTTATTCTTGATGTATACCGAATCACCTTTCTTGTCTTTACAATGAACAAATGTCGAGCGTTATCTGTAATTTTACCGTAGTTAACAGTAGGTAATTACAATTACATTTAAACGGGCGAATAGTCATAATCCCCCATTCCGTCGGGTTTGTATTGAGTCTCTTTAACAATATTAGCCATACCTTCCTTATAGCACAATGTACAGTCACCACGCGAGATTGTTATGCCCTTTAGGTTTCTTTTATTTTATAAAAGTTTAAGACTAAACAATTGTTGAAAGTATACAGAATTACACATAAAGGGATGGACTCACTCACTATCTATTTTGTTGTGTGAATGTTTGGTTAATTAAATAATACATTCATAGGTATTCGTCCGAAAAAATATATTTATACCTATTCAATTTGCCCACCTAACATAGCACATAGCCTATAAGAATAATAATTTTAAAGTAGCAAGTAAGATGTTTAATAATGTCATTCGATGTTTGGGTGTTGTTAAATGTTCTTGTGTTAAGTTTTATAATTATATAATGAATAATGGTCAATTTTAATAAATTTGATGTAATTCGTTTACTAATAATTGCATTTTTTTGTTACTTTACAATTCCAATCTAAATAAAGTAAATAATCACAATAATCAATTATTTAAATGACGTACTGGTTATGAACATTTTCTAGTGCCAATTTAACTTGGTCAAATAGATAAAGCCAGGCATTTGTACACGAATTAAACAGACTGTGATATGACGAGATTAAAGGGCTTAGGTATCATGATTTACTATGCTTTTAAAAATTCTACGCTGGAAAACATAAATAATGGAGATTATTCCCGTATGTTGAGGATATCTTTTGAAGTAGGTGCGTTTCTTTCAAACCAGAAAGACTGAAGTACCGCTGACTTTAACGTTGTTTTAGAATATATGTCTGTTAATTAGGTGTATAATGACTTAGATCACATTTCAGTTTCACATATTCATGCAATTATATACATAATTGTTTAATTATTAGCCAAATGATCCAAATCAACGAGAACAGTTTCTACTCTAATCTGAGTCATATTCGCTTTTAGCAGTTAGTAATAATATGTGATGTACCCGTACCTTATGGCGGCTGGCGCTTACGCTATTATTAACACCGCTCTAATATCATTGCGGCGCTATGCGACGTAAGCGCCAGCCGCCATAAGGTACCTTTTGCCGTGGAACGTCATATATTATCTCACTCGCCTGATTAGAGAGCTTAGTTGGCGCTGACAGTGTCATGTCAACTTATTGTGGCCGTATTTTATATTAATTGTGTAAATTATTAATTAACTATAAAAACATTCTCTTGTAACGAAATTTATTTGAAGTTATTAAATTATGTCCCTGCCTATGATGCAGGAGGTCACGGATTCGAATTGTTAAACACACAAATCAATGCTCTTATTTGTCACAAATATTTGTTCCCGAGTTATGGAGGTTTACTATGTATCATATGTGTCTATATAAAAGTCTCCTACCCATAGTTTGGGGCTAGGTCGATCTGTGTAAGATTGTCCCCATTCATATATATTTTATTTATATAAATAAAATGTAATGTTTCCTTCGGTTCTTTAAGATAAATCTTCCAAGGTAGAAAAAAATAGACAAACAGGTGACTTTCGTGTGTTTGTGTGTAGTTTGACATGAAAGAGGCAATTTTAACTAAATAAAACTATTTTGACCAGTCGCTACTTTTTTGAATGGCGGGGCGAATGCTCATTGGCTGATGTAAGACTTTTTTGAGGAAGGGATAGTTGTCAGTAAAATAAGAGAAATATCTGAAGCTATTTTTCATTTTCAATACCTATATGTGACGTTCCACTGGAAAAGGTACCTTATGGCGGTCGGGGCTTACGTCACGTAGCAAGGCATTTGTATTGAAGCGTCGTTAATAATAGCGTAAGTGCCAACCGCCATAAGGTACTTTTACTCGTGGAACGTCACATATACTTCCTGGTTCCCACTTCCCACGTTGAACATGAATGGTTAAAATACAAGTCGGTTAAAAAAATCCACATATTTATTGAGCGGGTTGAGCCTATTGTCAACCGTGTTAAAATTCCGGGTCCTAAATATTAACGGCAATCTTGTTTCAATTGGAACTTTTACCTGATTAAGTGTATAATGCAGATCATTATGAGGTTAAGTAACAGCGGTATTGCGATTTAAAAAAAAACCTAAGCTTAATTGAACACATAAGTTTTACTCATCTATAAATTAAGTAGGTACATGTAGGTAGAACTGTAGTTCGCAAACTCGTAGTAGGAACGTTTGCGAACTAGATACACATTTTAACATTTCAGGTCACAATCATATTTAACGCATAACACTTACACATGTAGCAACAATTATTATTAAATTACACAACATACAACACTCACAGCAAAACAACATACCTATGTACCAACCTGACTTAAATAACTGATCAGTGGGAATTAATTATTCATCGCACTATCAAAAATATTAATTGATCGGCGTTACTAGGTACTATTTTCCATGATATGGCCTAACTGCGCTATACCGTTTTGATTCGTCGTAATTATGCCCTTCTTCGCCTGCATATGAATTATGTCCTTCGTTGGGAGCGCCGTAAGAGTTGCCTGGAGCGCCTTGGGAATAGTCATTTCCGAACGCCTGCTGATTGTTTCCATAGTTGAATCCGTCACCGACGTGTATGTGTTCTGTTAATGGTGCGTACGAGTGTTCGTGTCCTGAAGGCGCGTCGTAAGCGGGGGCTTGTTCCGCTTGGTAATCATCATGGGGTTTCGCTTCGCCTGCTTTCTTGTGGGCCTCATGATGCGGCCTGAGCTCTACGGTCCTCTCCTTAGGCAGCTGAATAACATGCGGCACATGGACGGGATATGGTTTATTGACATGAACTGGGTACGGCACTTTCTCTATCACCTTCACCGGGTATGGCACTGGAATCTTTACCGCGATAGTTTTGGTTATCTTTATTACTTTGACAGGCGTTTCGTGTGTTTCCGTGTGTTGTCCTAAGTCCTGTAGTTCTGTTTCGTAGTTTTCCACTGGGATTATATGGTGAGAGGCGAAGGTGTAGTATGCGCAGCACAGTAGAATTATAAGTTTCTGAAAGAAAGAAATGTTTATGAATAAAGTTAAATATTTCAAGAGCGCGAAAACTTTTATACGTTATCACAAGCGAACTAAAATCCCAGAGGTAGGTAACTTCTAATTCAAAGCAAAACTAATAAAGTAGGTAGGATTAACATAGAACTATTTTTTGCTAATTTTAGGTAGGTATATATACAGAGATGTGACTTATTTGAAATACTTGTATTTAAAATGCAAATACAAAATGCAAAATACCTATTTTGTATTTTGCATTTAAATACCTTTTGAAGAAAACTATTTTGTATTTTATTTGAAATAGTTTTTGGGACCTATTTTCTATTTTCAAAATACACCGCGTACTTTATAGTAGGTAGGTAATGTAGGTAGGAGTTACAATCTCTTCTGATGTTACAATCCTGTGGCAACTCTCTCATTCTTTTAACATGGAATTGTTGAATCTGTTTAGTATAGTAACGTCGCACATGAGCACGAGCGTAGCGAGTGGCTAAAAAAGTGGAATCTTGAGTGTTGCGAGGGTTTCAAGGCACGAGAGGAGAACAAACTTTTCTGCCCTGGTGAAACACAAACGAGACGTTTTCATCACACTAACGAGAGGCATTATACTAGCTGTAAAACATTACAAATTAATGCTTTAAAAGTTGGCCGTTAAAAACCATCATCCATACCTACATCCTACCGGTTATTATGAGCAAACAACTAGAAATTTGCACTTTAGATAGAGGATTGATTTCAAAGAATAAATTAAGAGTCTAAGTCTTTTCAACTCGGAAATTCCGAGTAATACTTTTTAATTCAGACTAGGTATTCACATTCACTACTCAGAGTACCTTTTATCGCAAAGTATTTGTATTTTTAAAAAGTATTTTGAAAATACCTATTTCGTATTTTGTATTTAAATACAAATTCAAAAACTATTTTGTATTTTGCATTTGAAATAGTATTATCAAGGAAGTATTTGTATTTTGTATTTAAATACTTTTTATAAAGTATTTTTCACATCTCTGTATATATATGAACCTAATCCGCAAAAAGGGAAGTGCCGTAAAATGTGCCTACTTTGCTCCCCACTGGATAATTGTGCTCCAACAGTTTTTATTTATATATATATATATATCTACATTAAAACTATATCATAAGCTCATTTTAAGTGTTACAGAGTGATCTAGCCTAATATGTAGGTATGTATGTAACCCAATGGCTAGGTCACCCATGTTCTTTTATTGATTTTTTTAGGTATTAGTTTTAGTTTTAGTGTTACATTACAACACAGTATGTATATTGTATATGTATGTGTAAGTATGTACACATGCCATTAATTTAAAAAAATATTTTTTAAATTCTATACTATGCTTAAACGATGATACCAGTACTTTAAAATAATTTACTAACCGTCATTTTGACTCTTCACGCGTACGTCCAAGCTCCTCCGAAACTGCAGAGTGGCAATAAAAGTAATGATTGGCTTATATATTGGCGCGTTCTCTGTGGCGAGCGGCGGTCTGCAGCGGCTGCGTTTACTTTCTTCGGCGGTCACTTGTTGCTAGTTCCGCAGCGCCGATCGCGGCGGTGCACCCATTGTCGCAACTTCCTCGCGCAATTCATAATATCTTTCTTAATTTATTATGTAACATTAAGTAGTTCATTGACTTTATTTGCTCCAGTTAGATAGGTGTCGTACCATATACGACATTGATTATTTGTAAACCTCTGTAAAACCTACGTATAGACGTAAGTACAGTCGTCATCAGATATAACAGAGCGGCCAAGGTGTTCACAATATTTGAACTCGCACTCTAACGCCCTGACAATAGAGGCGTGTTCGCCTTAGCCGCTCCGATAAATCTGATGCCCGCTGTACAATAAAATAGTAGCATAACTAACCTACATCACAATAGGAACAAAAAGTACGAAATTCGCAACAAGTGGCAATAAATTTTAAATCGACACGAGTTGCGATTTATCCATTCGCACATGTAATCGTACGTTTTACAGTACATATGACCCTTTAAATTTTCGACATAGTTACGTAATGTGCTCATTATCGCACTAGTGTAAACATTTTTACAGTACATATGGTCCTATTTTCCCGCACTAGTGCGTAAAATAGCACTTTTCGCTCGTATGTCAAAAGTTTAAAGGGCCATATGTACGGTAAAACGTTGTACGACCCACGTACGAATAGGTAATTCGCAACTCGTGTCGATTTAAAACACTCCCTTGGTCGTGTTCTAATTTATCGCCACTCGTTTCGAATTTCCTTTTTTTCGCACTTGTATCGTAAATAACAATAGCGCACGCGCACGAGCACGTCTACGTACACGCAGCCGAGTTCTGGCCTTCATTCGTGTCAGGTAGGGTTATCTGTGCCTTCCTCTCATAAAGTTATTGGACACTTTCCTGTTTAAAAACTTCATTCTCAAATTTCAAATTAAAAAAAAAATTGATTGACTGCCTAACATATATATTAGGCAATCTGTGTATCACCGATATTTTTTGGGTTCCGTACCCAAAGGGTAAAACGGGAACCTATTATTAGGGTTCCGTACCCAAAGGGTAAAACGGGACCCTATTACTAAGACTTCGCTGTCCGTCCGTCTGTCTGTTACCAGGCTGTCTCTCACGAACCGTGATAGCTACATACAGTTGAAATTTTCACAGATGATATATTTCTGTTGCCGCTATAACAACAAATACTAAAAATAGAATAAAATAAAGATTCAAATGGGGCTCCCATACAACAAACGTGATTTTTGACCAAAGTTAAGCAACGTCGGGAGTGGTCAGTACTTGGATGGGTGACCGTTTTTTTTTTGCTTTTTTTTTGTTTTTTTTTTTTGCATTATGGTACGGAACCCTTCGTGCGCGAGTCCGACTCGCACTTGCCCGGTTTTTTTCTATAGGTATCCGCCGTTGCGGTCAATGACGTAATGTCACCACTCCAGTTAATGCAACACGGTCTCGTAACAGTAGCGATAAAATGATGTAAGGACTGTAACACAGACTAGATTTTAACCTCTAGCTGGGGTGGTGGATAAAAATAGCAAAGAAATTTGAATGGTGTTAGAAAAAAAAAATTGTTTTGTTTTACAATCGAACAAAACAAATTCAATTGTTCCAATTAATTTGTTATTAGGACCGTGAGACGCTAGAGGTTAAAGCTTGTATCCAAGACTAGTTGAAAAAAAAAAAGACTTTCAAAGTAAGCTTTTTTTTACGCATTCAATAACAGTGCGAGCACTATGAACAGAGAACCTGCCTAATGGGTCGCTGGCAGTGAATGTGTTTAGAAAAGTGTCCAAGTTATTCATACAAAACTCAAATAAGAGATAAAATAAAATTTATTAAGAATTTATATAAACATAGAATGATAGGTAATTATTAATAGTCTTTTGGTCTAAACTCTCATACGGTCGGACAGGACCCTCACTATGGAGCCAGTGCCACCCACATTGTAAACTTTCTCATGCCAAAGGAGCAGATGCCCGCTAGATCCCTCGGATGGGTACTCGAAGCCCCTGTAGATGTATTTCATCAGTATGTCAATGTCGTCCTGGGACAGGTTTGCTACGGCATCTTCAATTTGTGCAGATTTAATGGCGAGCAACACTTTCAATGTGAGTGTAAGGGCATTGTCCTGTAACATACAGACAAAAACATTACATATAGTTAATTTTAGTGGAAATACTAAAATTAACTATTAAGAGGACTTACGACTATCCAGTCTTAGTCCTCTTCTTTCTTCTTACACATTCCAGTTTATAATATGTAATATGTGCTACCACTAGTTGTTATAACATTTTCCTTTAATATGTTCCTAACAATGTGACATATTTAATAACTAAAAAAAAACAGATTCTCTACTCACCTTTACTTGTTGATTGGAAGACCCTAATGGTGCATTGTCCAGAACTGTTTTGAGTGCTTCATTGTATTTTCCTGTATATTATGAGTTATGGATTTATTTTGATAAGATAAATTAACATAATACTTATTTTTATGTCAGCTCTCTAACCCCATTGACTCTATTTGAATTAATCCATATTATAGTGCTAATCACAACACAAACATTTATGTTTTGTCTTTACTAAGTATTGTTGCTACCATCAGGAAACCCTTGTTAACTCAGAGGATATAACCAACGGAGACGCCATGTCTAAAATTTTCGGTACAAAATAGTCTGCCATTTTTTGCAGGGGAGGGGCACATCAAATGTATAGGTACGTCATGTCAGATAAACGTCAGTCCATACATATGGTTGACATGTGGTTGACCATTGGCCGCCTATTTTCGACAGAGGGGAACACCTGTTAATGGCGGCTCCATTGTTAATTACTCCGAGCTTGTTATCTATGTTGTGGCACTAGGGTCACTGTACAGTGGTTAATTAATTAAATATATGCAGCCATAAATTAATTGCTGTGGAACTGTAAACTAAATGCTGAAACCTACCATGAACATAAATGGTTTAATTGGAATTATTGGGAACTATGAGAGTTAAAGCTTTGAATCTGAAAATTTCACTAAGTACATACTAATAGTAGGTACAAGATTTTTATACCCGTTTATTATAAAGCACTTACTTCCATTTCAAGATGTTTGGAAACAAACTACATAGAACATAAATTTATTAAACTAATGTTATTAATGACAAGTCATTATTTCATGGGGCGTAAAATTGATTCTATATAGAAGCTTTCGTTATTAAAACCTCATGTTCGAAGAGGCATAAGGATGATCTAATAAATGGTGGTGAATGATGATTCATACACTTCAGAGGCAATGATAAACAAATGTAACTACATGGTCACGCGTCTAATCACAATTATTCGAGCGAAATTCGGTGTCATGCATGCAATTGCGGTATTTGAAAAGGATATTGATTCAATAATGCAGAGACTTCCCCCTCATCGGGGCCGGCGGGCATAGCTTGCTCGGCTTCATCCTCTTTGAAGTTGTCTTCATTGTATTGATCAATGTCTATTTTTCGGAAAGCTGAACTGGAGGTATTTTTAGCCATGTTATCTCTTCTCGTACACTTAACTTAAAGCAGGTGACTGTTATTATTTAGATTAATAATAATAAAACTGATGATAGGTGCAATTGCAATGTAAACTTCACTTAGTTTATTTTATTATTTTATTTAGCACCCTGCCCATATAATAATACAGTCTGAGTGAATGAAAGACACGTCAGATGTCAATTCATTGACAATTTGATAAATCGAGTCCGATTGTAGCTTAAATATTTCTCAGTGTTTACGACTGGAACGCAGTGGCGTAACTAGGGGGGGGTTGGAGGGGGCACGTGCCCCGGGCGCCGGCCAACGGGGGGGCGCCAAAATGCACAAGACCTTTCGTTAGGAGGGAGGGGGGGGCGCAAATTCGGTGCCTGCCCCGGGCGCCATATCCTCTAGCTACGCCTCTGCTGGAACGACAAGCAAAGCAAGTTTTATTGAATAATTCCTTTTAATATATTTTAATATTAGAATCAAAATCAGCAGCAGCAGAATCTGAAATATTTAATCAGTTTTAATGAGAAAGAATGTTTCATTTTCGTTAGCATGATTTGGACTACCGTGAAGAGAAGGCGATAAGCTGTATCCAGACGAGACAATTTTTCGCCAATCTGATGAAATTGTCCTATCGAACAGGCCGTGCGGACGCAAATACCAATTTGATTCCCAGATCATATCAGCAGGTGCGGGCACAAAAATGCCAATTTTCATAGTAGAATGCAAATTGGTGATTTACTTTGTGTACGTGTGGACGCTAGATGAGATTGACCAATAATTTTCCTGAACAAATCGACTGATTTGATCAGTCCCGTCTGGATACCCCTTTACGTTAACTGCGTTCATGGAAATTTTAACTAATAATCGAAATAATATCACTCAAAGATAGTTTCAAATCTCAATCCCACGTATGTATATCAACAATTGATTTGTGTTGTTTAAAAGATGTAAATGAACGCCATTAATCACTTGTAATTTGCAATTTGCATCATCAACTGGCAATACTTTTATGACATCGACGAAATGGGTGTTGTCATTGTCAAATAGTTGTGAAACATTTTGTGAAATAATCAAGTTATGTATATGTGATGTGGTGTGAAGCTAATTCTATTGTTTATTGTACTTTCTATTTGTGTCCTGTTTTTGCATATTGCTAATTATCTGGCCAACGAGGGCTGCAAAAAGCACAGTTGTACTCGCCCATCTTAAATCCCTAAACTTTGCCACAATGACAATGGGCGATGAACTGCCTGTCACTTCTTTGGTTTTGCCCGTTCTTATTCGCCCTGTGTTAACTCAGGTTTGTACAAATTGATTAACAAGATATGTAGGTACCAGGAAAACGTTTGTGCGATAATGCTAATCATTGGTACTAATGTTGATAAAAGCTTCAAGGCTGCCATATATCATGTTGAAATAGTGTACTACGTTTTATATTTCAGTTGGAGAAATATGATTTGGGCGCGTCTCAGACATTACGAGCAGCCCTTACTAAGGCGGAGGCTGCAGTGCCAGGGCTTAATTATGATTTGGTGGCTGGGATAATGCGAAGAGCTGATATACCTGTCAATATGAATGAGAGTTTACTGCGTTTGCAGGGGGCTCTTACAGAATCAGAATGTAAGCTTTGTGTTTTTATTTATTATTGGTAAAATATTGTTGACTGTCTAGACAAGTTAATGTAGAACTGCTTTAACAATAGGAACCTTTATATAAACTTAGAGAGAACCATGTAAAATAGTTTCATTCTGAATGACATTTCTCACTTTGCTATAAAATCTATCATGCTTTTTTATTAGTATTTGTATTGTATTGTATTGTAAGAGCAGTAATGCTTTGTAACAGGGTGATTAGTATACCTTCTGAGGTCTAGAAGCAAAACAATACCTTCTTTAAATTTGGAAGTGTCTCTTATTTAATAAAAGAAAAAAGCTATTGGAATGTATACAAAGTTATGTTTATAGTGAGTTATCATTCGGGTTGGAGACTAAATTCCAGAACAGAGCACTCAATTGTTGACTTTATTTAATTTTTATTAGAGTATTTAATTTACTCTATAATATTAATATTACAGTTACAACTTTTAATTTCATTAAATGATGGTTGTTTAAATAAATTACAGGTGCTGATCTAAGGCTGAACAGGTCTGAAGAGGCATTCCAAGAATTAAACAAGAAATCTACTGCATTGAAGAAAATTTTGAGCCGCATTCCTGATGAAATAACAGACAGAAAGACATTCCTGGAAACTATTAAGTAAGTTATAGAAAGAAGAATAATATTTAGCTTAGATAAATTAAATAACAAGTAAAGTATACACTGTTAAATCTTATGCCTGGTGAAGTTGATGAAATATAAAATGAGCAGATCTTGTTCAAATTCAAAATTCTTTGAAAAAAAAGCTCACTTTTTATTATGTCAACCTTAAGGGCTTGTGCACAAATCACGCAAGGTTTGATGGGGGAGGGGGGGTCACAAAAAAATCACGATAGATCACGTTGGGGGAGGGGGGTATAAGAAAACCTCACGTGTATTTTTATACAGTGAATGAAACTAAGATAAAAAAACCTACCACATGAGTAGATACTTTTTCTCGGTTTCGTTATACATAAATCTTCACTCTGCACTTCAAAATAGCGAGCCTATTTAACAAAAATAGAAAAATAAACAATATCTTCTATATACAATACTATTTATCTTTAAAATAGGGCGAATGAAAAAATTTTGAAAAAAATACACGTGAGGTTGTGTGAGGGGAGGGGGGAATCCAAAAACCTTACCAAATATCACCAAGGGGTAGGGGGGGTCAAAAAGTAGCCGAAAACACCCTGCGTGATTTGTGAATAACCCCTAAATCTTATAATAATCCTACTGCATGCATGTGTTACATGAAAGTGGGGATGTCAACTTAACATATTTGGCACTATTTAACCCTTAATTTGACACACAAAAGGGGAAGGTAGTAAGTCCAAATCCCTGTGGCACTTAGGGGTTTGGGAAATTTAGGGTATAGAGATTACAGATTAGTATCTTAAGTTCCCCTATGTCTTGTATGTGGGTGCTGTATGGTGCTACATAAGCACAGATAAGACACAGTAACAGGTGACTTTCTAACTATCAGAAGTGGAAATGCCAATATTATACTTAGACAACGCTATGTACTCCATAATTGTTGTATTGTGTGAAGTACTTTGGCTCTATTGTACTTGTGGTTGTACTTAATAAATAAAATAAAGTGGAAAATAAACACATCTTTATTGTAAGGGAATAATTACAAGTATGTTAATTTTAGAGTAATTTTATGTATATTAAGTACATAGTTTTTAATGGATAGGTCTGAGCAAGGGCTTTTGGCGGGGGAGGAAATAATATGAAAGCCTGTATTTAACTATACTATATTATACAATCAATTTCTGTTACAGAGAGATTGCATCGGCTATCAAGAAACTTCTGGATGCTGTCAATGAGGTGTCCCAATATACACCTGGTCCCGGAAAACAAGTGCTAGAACAAAGGAAAAGGGAATTTGTCAAATACTCTAAAAGGTTTTCAAACACATTGAAGGAGTACTTCAAGGAAGGACAGTAAGTACCATTAATATTATTTTTGATGTTTAATTTGACTTATTCGGTCAAGTGTCCCAAATGTTTTAAGCCGAGAAAGAAAGCCAGTAGGGCTAGAGCAGCGGTCGGCAACAAGCGGCCCGCGAGCCCCCCTGGCTATTTTGTATGTAATATTGTCCAATAACAATATCTGATAAAGTCACACATTTTAACAAAAGTGCGGCCCGCGTCAACTTCCTTAACTACTATGTGGCCCTTGACTGCTAAAAGGTTGCCGATCGCTGGGCTAGAATATAGCAGCTGGTTAGGACTAAGCTAAGAGCGGCTGGCTGCTGTCACCTAAATTGCTCTTGTGTGTTTTATACTCAGGAAACCTTAGAATAGTTTGTAGTTATTCTCGGCTTAAGAAATTAATGTCGGCTTTAGAAGTGCCAGCTTTAAACTCAGGGAATTCTTTAATTCCGCTTCCAACAGTTGTTTCACAGTATTTGTGATTTAGTATCTACATAAATAAAATAAAAAAATTGTAGTATATATGGTGAGGTACTCAGGCATAGGTGATGGTACTCGTCCTAGTACTGAGAATCGGCTAATCAGTCAAATCATACAGAAGGCAAAGTGGGATTTACATCTTAAATCTGTCAAAAGTGATGGGTCTAATTAATTGTATGATTAGAAAATATTTTTTTAGTGTTCCGTACAAAACTTTGTTTACGGAACACTTATGGGATCACTTCGGTCTTGTTCTTATATTGAAATGTTTCTTTTTCAGGGCCAATGCTGTGTTCGTGAGTGCTCTTTATTTGATCCACCAAACAAACCAAATCTTATATACCGTAAAAAATAAGTCTGAATAACTTTACCACTTCTGTAATAGTATTTACTAATTTGTCAAGTGTATTAGTTACATATGAAATAAACATGGATATGGGGTTAAATACCTAGTTAATCGAAAGTTTAAAAAGTATAAGTATAGGATATTGTTTTTCATGTGCAGTCTTAATATAAAATAATCATTTTACACCCTAGTTGATAACATCAGTGGCCACAAATTGTAGATTGAGAGTCTTTGAAGTTCTTAAGACATGGGCAGTAAAGATTTGGTAATTGAGTTCTAAGCTAACGAATATACTTTTACCAGGTGAAATACATGTTGTGGAATCCAGGTGGAATATATTTTGGGAGAGTGTAAGAGCACTCAAATAATTTTTCTATATTGACATTTATTGGGAGTTTAAACGGTAAATTACTATTTATTACAAGATTGAAGATTACTATTTATTTATTTATTATTGATTGCTAAAGTTTTAACGACATTGGGAAAAGTCTTATGGCTGAAAGCTTTCAGGTATTCGTATTAGTATATCGAAATTTAAAAATTCTTACCGTCTTTCATCCATCGTAGGATATGTGTACATTAGGCAGTGTTGGCATCAATCTGAACTAAATCAATCCGGATTGATCAATCGAATTGACGCGTCAATCCGAATTGATCAATCCGGATTGATCAATTCGAATTGAATCAATTCTGATTGACGCGTCAATCCGATTGAATCAATTTGAATTAACGCATCAATCCTCAATTCTGATTAAATCAATTCTCAATCTAGATTAACCATAGTCCCTAAGATTACTTTTCAAAGGTGTAAGTTTTTGGGACTTACTTACTGGACTTAAATTCGATATCTGAGGTTCCCAGAGGTTCGAAAACATGTTACTGATGTCAGTATTGATTTATTTTATTTATTTTATTTATTTTATTTATTTTATTTATTTTATTTATTTTATTTATTTTATTTATTTTATTTATTTTATTTATTTTATTTATTTTATTTATTTTATTTATTTTATTTATTTTATTTATTTTATTTATTTTATTTATTTTATTTATTTTATTTATTTTATTTATTTTATTTATTTTATTTATTTTATTTATTTTATTTATTTTATTTATTTTATTTATTTTATTTATTTTATTTATTTTATTTATTTTATTTATTTTATTTATTTTATTTATTTTATTTATTTTATTTATTTTATTTATTTTATTTATTTTATTTATTTTATTTATTTTATTTATTTTATTTATTTTATTTATTTTATTTATTTTATTTATTTTATTTATTTTATTTATTTTATTTATTTTATTTATTTTATTTATTTTATTTATTTTATTTATTTTATTTATTTTATTTATTTTATTTATTTTATTTATTTTATTTATTTTATTTATTTTATTTATTTTATTTATTTTATTTATTTTATTTATTTTATTTATTTTATTTATTTTATTTATTTTATTTATTTTATTTATTTTATTTATTTTATTTATTTTATTTATTTTATTTATTTTATTTATTTTATTTATTTTATTTATTTTATTTATTTTATTTATTTTATTTATTTTATTTATTTTATTTATTTTATTTATTTTATTTATTTTATTTATTTTATTTATTTTATTTATTTTATTTATTTTATTTATTTTATTTATTTTATTTAGTTTATTTATTTTATTTACATTATTTATTTCTTTTATTTTATTTATAATATAATAAGATTTATAATAAGAACACACCACACAGGTAGATATAAAGATAAACAGAGGAACGGCAAAAAAACTTGTTTATGCTGGAGGCTTCATAGATCGCTCATGCCAACCTCGATTATTCAATAACAACTTGAATTTAAGTGTGCGTAAAGATTACAATCGTTTGAACTGGTCAAAAACTTTATAATGAGGTAACTGAATAGACTTGGTTTTTATTTCGGTTACCGGTAACAGAGGTTAACCGTATCTGATACGGTTACCGAATCAAAGTGTTACCTTATCAGACGGTTACCGTTATGGTAGGGGTTTTTACAACCGCTTCTAAAATAACTCTATGAAAAACCCCGGTTAAGGTAACCGGTTCCTGTCCCTGGTAGAATCTAAATATTGCCATTGAAACCATGTTTTGCACCTTAGATATCGATTTTGAATGCAAGCAGTCACTTTCAAAAAATGTCACTAAAATGTCCCGAAACAGGACACCTTTCAATATTGCAGTCGAAAAGATGTTTAGAAACCTCTGGCTACCTCAGATATCGATTTTAAACGCAATCGGGTAATTTCTAGAAATGCCCCAAAAAAGGGCATCTCTCAATATTTCCCTCGGAAACAAGTATCGAAACCTTTGGGCACCTCAGATATCGATTTTGAACGCTATCGGTTAATTTCAAGGAAAGTCCCGAAAATGTTCCAAAAAGGACATCCTTCATAATGCCGTCAGAAACAAGTTTCGGAACCTTTGGTAAACTCGGACACCGCTTCGGAACGCATTTGGTCAGTTTCAAAAACTGGCCTAAATAAAAAGGACATTAGGTGTACATACAAAGTAATCGTCAATCCGAATTGACGATTGAGGATTGAGGATTGGCCGGTCAATTCGAATTAACGATTAGTAATCGTCAATCTTCAATCAGTAGATTTAGAATTAGTTTCGTCAATCGTCAATCGTCAATTCGAATTGATCGGTCAATCCTCAATCGTCAATCGTCAATTCGAATTGATATTTTGCCAACACTGACATTAGGTATCTGTACCCTAATGACGTAAATTCATAGTTATTTTTAGATATTGGACTGTTCACATTTGGTTCTTGTTTCATTAAAATGCATACACTATTTTAATGATGTAGCGCAATATTAATATGATGTATATTTAAATTTATAGATGTAGTCTGTAATTATTATTTAAATAATGCATAGGTACAGTTGAAGTGTTTACTTGTGTTTTAAAATTGTACCTACGAATCACAATTTACTATCGCAATAATATTATTGTGTTTCATATATCACACTATATACTTAGGGGCTATTCATAAATTAAGTAATTTCAAATTAGGGGGGGGGGGGTCTGGACACCGGATGATGGTAGCATAACGTAGGAGGAAACGGGGTCATTCGAAGCATGGTTTTTGGATGATTTTAGGGAGGGGGGGTCAAAAATCGATGACGTAATTTATGGACAGCCCCTTACATAAATACCGATCGTGACTATACCTCGTGTAGCCACTACTCTACATAACCTATGACTGTTGTACTTTACCCTAGTATTATAGATATAGAAAATGTTTATAAAAATAATGTTATTATATTAATTTGCACTGTTCTGGAGATACCCAACTAATAGAGAAATATTTTTATATGATGTTTTCTTTTAACCATACTTTGTCATGCTAAACAGTATATCCATATTTTCCATCAGTCTCGTAGTGTCGTCATTTTAGCTTTTTTGCCTATTCCGGTATTACCACTTAACCTGATAAAATTGAAGAAATCAGACCGCATAGACGTATATACGTTTATTCTTTGAGGTGTCCATATGAAGTTATGAACATACCTATCTACTAAAAGTTCCCGAGGGTGGGAGACGAGCCGGCGGCGGATGAGTATTTTGATTACATCTCGATAAGGGGTTGTGCACAAATCACGCGAGGTGTTTTCGGCTATTTTTTGACCCCCCCTCCCCCCTGGTGATATTTGGTAAGGTTTTTGGCTACCCCCCTCCCCCCACACAACCTCACGTGTATTTTTTGAAATTTTTTCATTCGACCTAATTTTAAGAAAAATTGTATATAGAAATATTTGTTTATTTTTCTATTTTCGTTAAATAAACTCGCTATTTTGAAGTGCAGAGTGAAGATTTATGTTTAACGAAACCGAGAAAAAGTATCTACCTATTACGCATGTGGTAGGTGTTAGTTTCGTTCACTATAGAAAAATACACGTGAGGTTTCCTTATACCCCCCCTCCCCCAACGTGATCTATCGTGATTTTTTCGTGACCCCCCCCGCCCTCTATCGAACTTCGCGTGATTTGTGCACAAGCCCTAACCATTACAAATATCTAGTCACTTATACATTAATATTATCTACATAAAATTTTATATAAATTATGCAGTGATACCTGGATAATTGGGACAACGAGGGACAAGCAAATATGTCTAACGTAAAGAGGTATTGCACATATTCGATTTAAATAAAATCCTATTCTACTTCCCCAGGGTTTCAGTTAGCCAGGTATAAATCAATTTCTACCTCATTTCCAGGGGGTTCCAATAGAGGTGAAAATAGACGTATTTCAGTTATAGATGTGTTTAATAAGGTATTTTGCAAACATTATGTACCTACAGTCAACTGTAAAAATGTGGGTGTACAAATCATGTCAAAAATATGTCCCAAGTATAACTCTTATATCAGTGAATTAAGAACTATACTAGATAGTAAGAGGTTTACCCAAACATAAAGTATATACGATGGCATATACCTATACCATAGAGAAATATAGTAAGAATAGAGTGCTCAATCCATATATCAGTTTAGTACCAAAACGACTATTATTTTCTTAGTCGATGCTAGATATTGAATAGCGGAATTATCAGTAGGTACTGCTACTTGACAATAGATGTTCCGACGACCTAAAAGTCTATTGCTCAACAATTTTCAACTGATTATAACCGGATTAACCGGAACTCTATTTTCAACTTCTGGTTTTAAAATTAGTTGTAAATTGTTGCCCGATACAAATTTTCGTGAGTCGCGACTCTAAGAGACTAGTATCAAGTAGGTACTAGGTACAGTCATCAGCAATAGTATCTTACACAAAAAGGGCCGCAAAAACATATGACGCGCTCTTATTGCGCTCCAAATAAGAACGTGTCACATATTTTTGCGGCCCTAAAGTTCGTTTTTTTTAGCATTAGAAAGAACTTGCAAGAAGGTATTAAGCGATGTTGACATGTCTTTTAATTGAAAAATGCTTTTTAAAAATCAAAAACTATTACTTATGAAAGCAGAATAATATAAATGATCGTATTAGATTCATAATTGTCACATATTTGCCGTACTTATTTTTAAAATGTGTTTTTCAATTAAAAGACACATCAAGATTGTTTACCTTATTTCTAATGCTAAAAAAAATGAACTATAGTTGTGTAAGATACTATTGCTGATGACTGTACCTACTGGTAAGGTAAGTAGGTACTGATAATTCCGTTAGTCGATGCTAGATGTCGACTGCGAAAATAATAGTCTTTTTGGTATCAAAACTAATGTATGGAGTGAGCACTATATTCTTACTATATTTCTCTATGGTATAGGTACATTTCATCGTATGTAAGTACTTTATGTTATAGGTAAAACTTTTACTATCTTATCTCTAATATTAACAATAGTCGTCCTGCAGACACATCTGTCGGCCGAATAAATAAGATTTCGCTTAAATGTGTTATCTTCGATCCGGACATCTCGGCTGCTCATAAATCAGAATAATGCATTCGATGCGATTCCATTAACGGTTTTGTATTTAAATTTATCCCTCAGTTCAGTCACAAGCTGTCTCTGAGCAACGTACAACGTTAAGCGAGTCCTGTTCATGTTCTTGAAAATAATAAATAATGTACCTAGGTATATCTTAATTCTTAAAAGGCAAAATTAGGTATTTAATTATCGTTGACGTGCACGCTTTGCGAAAGCTCAAAGCTCCATACAGTCGCTTTTGTAAGTAGGACTTTCTAGGTAAAAGACCTATCAAAACTTACAGTCGGCGCAACGATAGAAAGTAGGTACTTATATTCTACACTACACCCCTATCTATCTATATATATAAATGCAAGTGTCCTGACTGACTGACTGACTGACTAATTCATCAACGTAGAGCCGAAACTACAAAAGCCAGAAAGTTGAAATTTGCACACCAGATTGCATTTATAAAGTGTACAAGAGATAAGAAGCGATTTTGAGTAATTCAACCCCTAAGGGGGTTAAAAAGGGGATGAAAGTTTGTATGGGGTTAAAGTTTTCTTTTAAGCTAGGAATTTGAAACTTCGTGAAAAGATATATTATTAAAATACAAGAAAAATAATTTCAGCGTTTTTGAAAATTCATCCTCTAAGGTGGTGAAAAAGGGGTTGAAAGTTTGTATGGATATCAAAAAAATTTTCAAGTGGTGGACTTGAATCTTTGTATTTAGGGATATTATTAGAAGACAGGAAAAGTAATTTCAGCGTTTTGTAAAATTCATCCCCTAACAGGGTTAAAAAGGGGTTGAAAATTTTAATCCATTACAAATGCTTTGAAACTTCGTAGAAAGGCATAATAGCCGATTACAAAAAAAGTGATTGCAACGTTTTTGGAAATTCAACCCCTAAGGGGGTTAAAAAGGGGATGAAAGTTCGTCTTCGGGTGCAAATTTTATTTTAAGCTAGGAACTCTAACTTTTTGGTAAAAAAGGTAATAAAGTAAAAAACATGAAAACTAATTCAAGCATTTTTGAAAATCATCCCCCAAGGTGGTGAGAAAGGGGTTGAAAGTTTGTATGGAGATCAGATATTTTGTGAGTGCGGAATGCGGAACTTGAATCTTTGTATAAGGGCATAGGTACCTATTATGAGAATAAAAGAAAAGTAATTTCAGCAACCAACATCAAAATCCACTTGACTTAAAACTTCATGCAACTTGCTAAAAAAGAAAAGTACCTACTTTATTTCAACATTGCTTGACAAAAAAATGAAAAAAGAAATTTCTGTGAAAATTAATAGATACTAAAGATGTAAAATGTTGAAGACAAGATTCCACGCGGACGAAGTCGCGGGCAACAGCTAGTACTGTATAAAACTAGCCTCTAGAAGTTGATTTATCTGACATAAAAAAAAAACTAGTTTTGCCTTGGACAGACAGAGTACTTATAACTAGAATGCTTTATAATAAGTCCGCCTTTTGAACGATTTATTTTGTTATGGGAAATAAAAATTAAATAAAATCATGATCAAAATAATAGTCAATGGATGGTGTTAGCGATGTCGGGAGTAATATTGTTATTATGGTAAACGTGTATTGTTTAAGTTAAAATCAACGAATTTTTATCCCGGTCCGATATCACACGCGTAGCTCTCGAGCGCGAGCATTCAAATAAGGCGCTCGAAGACGCTCGCCTCAACGTAACAGAAGCGTTTCGATACGGTCACAGCAAAAGCAGGTAAACGCATCAGCTGCCTTCTAAGTTATCGCTATCGATTTTTCTTTAGGGTCACCTAATCAAAATGGTCGCCCGGCATTTCAGGTGAAAAAACTTGTACGCGGAAATATGTGGAGGTCGAGGATCGTGGCTTCCCGTGTCAAGTGTCACGGACACCGGCCGCCCCGCACTGAGGGCGCACGACCCGCCATTGTGCGACAGCACGACGAGACGAATCGCGACGCAGGCTTCTTGACCCACGTAAATGCGGTCACGAAATCATTTTATTCCATCTTTCTCCGACACCGAGTCGTCCAACTGCCAAAAACTCACTCGATTTATTCCCACGACTCACAACAATGCCAGTGAGAAATTAGAGATTGAGACCAGGGGGCCGATTTTTGAAATTCGACCGCTCGATTTCGTGTATTTCATTCAACAATATCTCCATTACTAGGCATTTAAATTCTACTAATAGAATTGAAAACGAGTGGTCAATACCACTAGATTCCAAATTTCGATCGCTCGTATTTCAAAACTGAGCATTTCGCCGTTTTCCACCGATTTTCGAGTGACGAAATCGAGTGATCGAAATTCAAAAATCGGCCCCCAGTCTGCTTTTCCATGATTATCTAACCGAAGCTTGAAGAGTAGGTACCTACATAATGTACACAGTCTAGGCAAGCTTAACCTTTCCTAAGCATATAACTAAATTAGTTTTCCAAATATGAAGGGAGGGACTATTACGTACAACATTTAGGTACAACTACAAGTACATACATGTACATACCTATTAATATTTAAGTTGGGTGTGTGACCTTTTCCTCGTGGTAAGATGAAAAACAGTGATAAATAATTTTGCATCTTGAATATCTTACTACGCTTGTGATTCCTCTGTATTCTTACCACAGGCAAACCTTCGTTTTCTCGGGATTAAATCTAGCACCTGCGTTAACTTCAAATTAAAACTTAGCAGTGCGTCAAGATCTAGGTAAATATTATAGGTAACGAACACGTAGGTAGGCAGAAGAATGTGCTCAAATAAAGATATCGTTAAAATCGCTTTGGAATTGGAACCAAACACACTAAACTAATTGAACAATTATTATAGGTCACTTTCTTTCCGGATCGAATTCATTACTTTTTATGACTCCGAACCTCAACAATGAGTCAATCATATGGATCAGTTAAAATATTCATAGCTTCGGAGTGGAGGCGTAATCGATTTCAACTCTGACGCGTCGGTCCTGCGCCTCGTGCGGCTGCGCAGGCAGATGAAAGCGCGTGATACGACACCTAATACGAACGATTGTACTGCGTGAAATGTGTTGCGTCTCATTCCTATCTGCTTAACCGCATCATATCAGTAGATTGTTGTTAAAATATGCAAAACCAATTGAATCCGAGCGACTGGGTTTGTACTAGCTAGTGAGAGCGACACTATCAACACGCTATAGGTACAAATAAATCATATTGGTAATTCGGGTTTCGCTAATTTACAGTAAATTAAAACCGATGTTTGTTTATTTAGGTGGCCATATGCTCCATGTGAATTGGCTTAATGACTGCGCTCTACGAAACGCTCAACTCATGAAAGTAAGTATCTATATTAGATTATCAGCAAAAGGCTTGTATAAAAATCTTTCATTAGGTATCTTCTCAATTTGGTGTCGTTAGCGAAATGTTTAAAATATTCTTGTTTCAAAACTGAGCGTAAATCAACCTGATAGCGATAAATCGATAAAATACAAATTGAAACAATAAATGGTCCCATTCGAGTCGTATATTTCCGTTTGCGTATTAGCATAGCAGACTACAAAAAAGCTAGTTGTGGATGCAACACATGCGGAATGAATCGTCCAAGAAGCTCCCCCGTGATTGTTGCACATCAATCTCTGGTCTCCGATGCAAAAACAAAGCATTTGTTATTGAAGATATTATCATTCGATAACCTAAACTGCTAACGTGATTTATACTGACGATTCGATCTGTACATTAGGTATACAGTAAGAATGTATGAAAGTTCAACGACGAGTTTGCTTAATTCAGGACGGATGAGTCTAATTCTTCTATGTAGGTATGTACATAAACATCATCTGGGCGCTGCCACGCAAGGGTTATATTATATACTTACATACTTGTCTTGTCTGCGACGTTTGAGGTTAACAATTCTTTAAGTTTAGGTTCTAAGTCAAGTTTAGTATCATTTTCAACTAAATCAAAGATGTAGACATAGATTTCATCGAAATCGGTTCAGCGTTTATTGATTTCCCATACAATCCTACACCTTACCTTTCATTTTTAAGGTATTTTTTCTGGAATAAAACTATCCTATGTTCTTCTCTCTCTCTCTATACCAAATTTTATCTAAATCGGTTCAGCGGTTATTGAATCCCCATACAAATTTCCTCCTCCCTTTTCACACCCTTAAGGGATGATTACTGAGATTAAAAGTATGCTATATGTTATTCCCTGGGATTCAAACTATCTCTGTACCAAATTTTAACAAAATTGGTGCAGCAGTTTAAGCGCGAATATTTTTTTCATATTTTATGTGTTTTTACTTCGGAATGGTGTCATTATTATATCAGAAATGAATTCGGCACCCCCGAATACGGAAACGATACCAAACTTGACCTAACTTGACTTGACTTAAATGATACAGATATCAAGATCAAGTTGAGAGCCGCCCCCCTAAAAATTTACATCAAAAATCTCGGTGGCTCCACTTCTTGAATACATCCCTGGGTCCTAAGGACCAATCCTGCCAAAGGAAATCTCTTGTTCATGCAACGCCGTATGTTAGGCCCAGCGCCATCCGCTAAATGTAACCTTAAGGTGTAGTCGATAGAGTTAGACCAAGAAAAGTCTGCAGCGATTTTGATAGCCCACTCAGTGCAAGTGTTATTTTAAACGTCAAACTTCTATGAAATTATGACTTATGACGTATGTTATAAATAACACTTGCACCGCGTGGGCTATCAAAATAGCTGCAGACTTTTCTTGGTCTGACAAAAGTTATATTTGACATAAAAAATTTACATAAATGATAAGACTTTGTCATTGCAAATACCATACCTGAATGGAAGGGAGTGCTTGAAAGGATGCAAGACAGATATTCGTAGATGTAAGTTAATTTTAAATTAGTAAATTTAAGTAGTTTTAAGTTATGAATCTATGTAATGCTTTGGCGCAAGCTGTAATGTTATATATAACTTGATTCAATAAATAAATATAAATACAGTCTTCCGACTCTACAGACTTACTTACACAGGTATGATTGCTAAAGGGACCCACTGATTAAGAGTCCACCGGACGGTATCAACCTGTAAGTTGTTCGGAACTGTCAAAATTTTGTTCTAACTGACAGGGGAAAATTTGTAAGTTTGAAATGCCATGTAAATTATTGGCTGGTATCTGATCACCAGATATAGTAATCCACTTCGTCTCTTTTTTCTGGTAGCATATTTTATTTCTCTAGGGCAGGCGTGGCTCACTGCGCTGTCGCCACCTAGCGGCCATATCTGTGCTGATCGTGACAGACGCGTTTTGATAGAGACTGAGTCTTCTGTACCTAGTACTATTATTTATTATGTGCCTAGGGTCCCAGTTCTAACCTAACCCACAAAATCGAAATCGCCAAACCATGCGTCGTTGAAGAGTTTGGTTCTGACCATCATCAGCAATTCCACTTCATCAAGTGCGACACTTTTTAATGAAAATGCTTGATTTTCTGATGAAAATACTAAAATCTCCTTAAGTATGCCTTTAAGATTTGAGGAGTTCCCTCGATTCCTCATGGATCCCATCATCAGAACTCGAGCTTGACAAAAATGTGGCTTAAAAACTTAATTTGCTTAACAAACATAACAAACGGGACCAATCTGTATGCCTATACATACAGTCAAGGAATTTAAATTCCGACCCATTTCGTACTTTGTCACAGTGACAATCAATATGAAAGCCGCTAGAGACCTCATACGGTTGTCACTGTGACAAAGTACGAAATGGGTCGGAATTTAAATTCCTTGACTGTACAATCAAAAATATAATTTTCAAAATCGGTCCAGTAATGAGGGAGATATGGAGTAGTAACACACATTAAAAAACAATCGAATTCTCTTTTTGAGATTTGGAAGTCGGTTAAAAAAACCGGCCAAGTGCGAGTTGGACTCGCGTTCTAAGGGTTCAATACATTACCCAATTTTTATCAATGTATTTTTGATATGTGAAACGGGAGCCTTTAAAAAACCCCTACGGGTTTCAGTCGGATAAAAAACTATGTAATTAGTCCGACTCACGCTTGACTACACATTTCTAATAGGTTTTCCTGTCATATATAAGTAAAGAACAATTTTTCTTATATTTTTCAAAATTTTAGACCCAGTAGTATCGGAGATAAAGGGGGGAATGGTAATTTTTTGCCTATTTTCTTGAATTACTCCTAAACTGTTTATCTTAAAATTATAAAAAAAATATTTGAGATTTTCACAATAAGCTCTTCCATTTTGATATTAACACGATATAGTTTGAAAAACTTCATTTTTTCATTTTCTCATCAAGCCCCCATTAGTGGCCTCCAGGTATAAAATTTATTTGTTTACGTTACGTGCCCGTCTTTGGGTCACAAACTTACATATAATTTACCAATCCAGTAGTTTCGGAGAAAATAGGCTGTGACAGACGGACAGACAGACGCACGAGTGATCCTATAATGGTTCCGCTTTTCGCTTTCGGGGTACGGAACCCTACAAATGATAAAACTTTAACACACGGTCTAACTCGACGTTTACCCTAGCGAGGTTTGCTAAGAACGCGACATGTGTAAGTAAAAGTACCTAAGTAATCTAAGTATGTACATAAGGTGTACCTAATGCCTTTTTGCCGAATTATGTTTCGTCAAATTTAATTTAAAAACCAACTTTTCGCCGAAATTTTATCTCGCAAAGCAATTCTTGGCATAATTTTACTTCGTGATTTTTTTATATTGCAAAATTTTATTACGTCAAATTTTATGTGGTAAATAATTGTGTAGCAAATGATTTGCTAAGGCAAGTAGGTAACATATTTATTGTCAAATTTTATGTGGCGAATAATGATTAAAAACAAAACTGCTCCCAGAGATAGGTGAGTTAGGGTTATATTTTTTGACCCTAAAAACGTAACTGGTCCCAGAGATCTGAGGTAGGTTAGGGTTATTTTTTTGATGACCCTAAAAACGAAACTGCATCCAGAGACAGGCGTGTCTCACTCCGCGATTTCGTCGCTTTGCTACAGGTAGCTAAAAGTACATCCGTTCCGTTCGGCCCCAATTTTGGGGTTTGCCATAAACCGCGCGAGGCGCTGTCGCCATTGCCACCTAGCGGCCATATCTGTGCTGATCACAACAGACGCGTTTTGTTAGAGAGTGAGTCTTCTGTACTTAGTACTATTATTTATTCTGTGCCAGAGATAGGTAGGTTAGGGTTATTTTTTTTATGACCCTAAAAATTAAACTGCTCCCAGAGATAGGCAGGTTAGGGTTATTTTTAGTGTTCCGTACAAAACTTTGTTCACGGAACACTTATGGGATCACTTCGGTCTTGCAAATCAGTTAAATGTTTTTGATGACCCTAAAAACGAAACTGCCCCCAGAGATAGGTTGGTTATGTATGTATTAACTCACATTATAGACGGGTCTAACGCGAATTATATTCAATTACCTTTATTTACCGACGTTTCGACACAGGTTTCACTGGTCGTGGTCGCGGCTGACTGATTGTCCCAGCAAAATGTCAAAACAGAGATTTGTGCATCTACCCGACGAAAAGTGTATGGAAAAGTTTGGGGTAGACATCACATTTTCAAACCACCCACCACAATTGAAATCAAGAAACACCCCAGGAATTTTAATAGGGAGGATGGTTTCAACTTATCGCCAACTTGGGAACCAGTGATACAGAAGCTAAAGCCAAAGGATCTATCTTCGGACGGGTGCGTGGATATTGTGAGTGTTGCGTGTCGGACTATTGACAATAATTAACATTATGTGTGGTGGGTGGTTTGAAAATGTGATGTCTACCCCAAACTTTTCCATACACTTTTCGTCGGGTAGATGCACAAATCTCTGTTTTGACATTTTGCTGGGACAATCAGTCAGCCGCGACCACGACCAGTGAAACCTGTGTCGAAAAGTCGGTAAATAAAGGTAATTGAATATAATTCGCGTTAGACCCGTCTATAATGTGAGTTAATATGTATTCAAAACGCGAAAGTTTAAAATATTAGGTTGGTTATGATGGTTATATATATAATCAAATCAAGGTATACCAATGAATAAATTTGACGAAAACATAATCGACATCTTAAAAAAATCCCAGGTAATAATTTGTTTAACAATAATTTACCAAATCAGTAGTTGGGAAATAATAATTTGACCAAATAAAAATATGGGATATGTAGTTCGGGGAGTTAAGAATTTGCTAAATAATTTTCGTCGGAACATTATTAGTAAACCGTACCTACATAAGGTCGTCCTCCATATGATCGATTCGTTCGAACATGGTACGGACTGGATAAAAGGTCCTGCTTCCGTTCTGCCGAATGCCATTACGTTGATTTTAGGTAATCAACTTCATGCTTTTAAAACCGGCTAAGAGCATGTCAGGCTATGCTCATATTGCTCATTGTAGGGTTCCGTCCGTAATAGTTACCCGTCCGTCTCAATAGACAGCCATGAACGGGGACTGGCTATTAGATTAGTTTACTGGGTATTCTGTAGTAACATAACAAGCGAAAGGGAGTACTTTTGCACCACATTGACTAAGAAAGGAAGATGTTTACATAGCAAAAAGTAAAAAACGCCTTAACCGACCATTTTCGCTCAGTAAGGACTCTATCGTTTATTATAAATACACATAAAACCTGGTATAACTGTTGACGTGTGTATTATTTTGTATAATTATGTTCTTAAGGTATAATCTGGGGGTATTTTTAAGCCATATTTGATATAAGAAGGTTTTACTTTTATTTTATTTTAGGGACTTTATGATGATTTTAATACCGTCTAGCAAATGTAATTTGGACAAGCCTATCGAGCTTAATTTGAGACTATTTCACCGATTCCTTGGTACGATTTAAAGAAACAAAATATGCCATCTAAGTGTCCTTTTCATGATTGCTCAATTGAACATCCACAGAATAAATGTGGTTAATTTTTATCTTTACATGAAAACGACTTTTTATGCAACATTTTGGATTCCCGTCAATTTCTGACGCCAGCGAAATGAGGGAAACAGCTAAAAGAATCTACCGAAATCCAAAGCCTAACGGACATTCATGGCGTTGAACTATGGCTAGAACAGGTCGATAGAAACGCTCCATGATGGTTATATTGTAAGCCAAAGTCGGGGTTGTCGTAAGTAACATGCCATATTCTCTAAAAGGCCACCAAGCACAGATCCAAAACTTTTTTCCAACTAAAAGAAATGATTAGACTATGCCCAGATATTTCGCTTTACGAATCATATGTAATTGCTGTTTACATAGTACGATTTTTTTTGTGTAATATCTCGTCTTGTTCGCAAACCGTAAATTTTCTTGTAGTATTTGTCCAAAATCGTTGTAGTTACTCGGGAGGATTAGGTAAATATTGTCCAAACCATATGCTTTACGTGATCTCCCAGGACGAAATGTTACTTATTATTAAAGCACTAATTAAACTATACGTGTAATTTTTTAATGAAAATATAATACCAGATAAAATGGCTAAGTAAAGTTGTATTCATAATAAACGATACAAAGGAGGGCCTCACACAAGGGTCACGAGGCCCCTTCGGGCACAGTGAAAGAAAAGGGCCTCGCAGATGAAAATTCACCCACGCCTATAGTTCGTTTTTTTTAGCATTACAAAAAAGGTAAACAATCTTGATGTGTCTTTTAATTGAAAAACACGTTTTAAAAATAAGTCACAGCAAATATGTAACAATTATGAATCTAATACGATCATTTATATTCTTCTGCTTTCATAAGTAATAGTTACTGATTTTTATAAAGCGTTTTACAATTAAAAGACATGTCAAGATCGCTAATCTTCTTTGTACTTCTTTCTAATGCTAAAAAAACTATAGATTAGTTCACGCTACGCCACTGTACCCATTATATAAATGTACGTTCTACCGTATTCAGTACTCAAAAAAATTGTATATGTACCTACTTGTTATATATTTCATGTTGCTAGGCATCGTTGATACGATTTTACATTATTCATGAGTGACATCTTCTCTAGACTGAATGTGTTCAATTTTATTCGCGGCGTCTAGTTTTTTAGGATTACATGAATTTTCGCTGATATATTCTCGTAAATCTTTCATAGTTGATAAATTTCCATGTTTCAGCAGACAGATGTGCGGATGAAAAGTTAGGCGGTGTAGCAAGCGGACTACAAATTCATGCCTAATGGTATTCTTAATAAAATATTAATGTAGAATGTAGCATCGTGGAGTAGGCTAGGGTGTTTCATTTTTACAAAATCCGATTTTCTTTCGATTTCACTTTACTTTAATACATGATCCCACTTATGTTGGTGTAGGTAATATTTTTGGAACATAGATTTATAATATCTATAGATGGTGTCTCAGCGAGCTGTCACTGTTGCCACTTTTGTTTAGTGTACGATTAACAATGAGGCCCACCTTGCTGTAGCCATGTCGATGAAGTCATATCGATAAACTATCGACATTTCTTGCAATTTTAATTTTACTTCAAAGGTTTAACGATACCTAAAATGAACAAAAACGCTTTTATTCTTTATTGTGGTTATCAGATCACAATTTTATAGTCACGCCCCAGGAGGGAACCAAGGGAAAGTTCAGATATTTAATTAAAATACATAAATACCTACTAAAACAGGTGTTCCGCAATAATTGAATTATTTTAATACATTCATTATCCATTACCATTTCAATTATGATTATGTTTAACGAAGATATTGAAGCTTCAATTAATCGCTATTTCGTTCCGCTGTGTAGCGTTTATCGATATATAACATGATTAAAATCGACTTTTCACATCCCTAAAAGAGCACACATATACGCTTTTACGCACACATACACGGGCGCATCAAAAAAGGCAACACTTGAAAAAAAGCGCGGGAAACGTGAAACGTGGCGGTTGTGTGTTTTGGTTTCTCGTACATTTAATTTAATTTAATATAAGAATAAGATCAAGGAATTGGTAAATTGTATATATTTTGGATAGTATTACATGTAAATATTGTTTTTTTTTGTATATATTGTGACATTCACTCATATTAGGTAAGTCTTTTGTAATTCTTTACCATGGCGGAGGATGATCCTCCTGACCCTGGAGGGGAAAACCTCCAAGTTGGTATTAATGTTGAAATTGAATCTAGCATGGACACAGATACATCAGTAAATAATAAGAACGATTTGAAAAGAAAAGTATATAAAAATAAGAGGTGTAAAGATTGTAACAAAAAGAGAAAGCGAAATTCTGGTGGGGAATATGTTTGCGAGTGTGAAATTGTACAGAAGACCCAAGCTCATACTATTACAAATACGGACACAAATAAAGTAGTTTCTGATATTCAAACAACCAAAGTTGGCAGAAATTTATTTTCAACATCTGATGTTGTACCGTTTACGGTGCATGTTCAATTAAAACAAACTGATCCTAACTCGTCCCTGCACCCGGTGTCTTTTGGTAGGTTCTTAGTAAAAAACGGCTTCAAAAATATTATAAATGGTAGTGTGAAACGTATTGGTAGGACAAGAATTTCTATGGCTTTTGCAAATCATATCGATGCTAATTTGTTTGTGACCAATCCTCAACTTGACAAAGAAAATTTAACAGCATACATACCATCGTTTACAGTAACGCGCATGGGCCTAGTCCGTGGTATTCCATCACAGTGGACGGAGGAGGAAATAGTGTCTAACATTTCCGTGCCCATTGGATGTGGAAAAGTACTTAAAGTTCGACGTTTGAACCATAGAGTCACAGTTAATGGTACCGTTTCATGGCAACCCTCTGAAACAGTTGTCCTAACTTTTGATGGTCAAGTTTTATCAAAGCGGGTATTTTCTTGCTACAACTCATTGCCTGTTGAACTGTATATCTTTCCCACAATCCAATGCTACAACTGTACTAAATTTGGCCATACGAAAACTAATTGCAGATCTAGACCCAAGTGCTTTAAGTGTGGTCAGTTGCATCCCGGTCATACCTGTTCAGTGGAGGAAGATGATGCCACTTGCTGCCTTTGCAATGGTTTTCATTTCGCCACGAACAGGGCTTGCCCGGAGCACAAGAGACAGAAGGATATTAAAGTAACTATGGCTAATAATTGTATCTCGTATGGCGAGGCAGTTAAATTACATCCAGCTGTTTCAAAATCATTTGCTGATGTCCTTCTGACACAGTCATCGCCACAGTCGCAGTCTCCACAGTCTCAGCCAAATTTACACCGTAGTGTCCATAATCCAGCCCCAAGTAGAATCATGCAGTCACACAGTTATAAAAAGACAACTTTTTTGAAACCACGTACAGTTAAAAAACTTATAACAACAGGGTATGATGTAGCAGCTCACAATGCTTTAGTTAAAGAGTATACCATCCCATCTCCTCAAAATGGCTGTGCACTACAGCAGGAGTCTGTTAAAGATAATGTATCAGTAGCTGAGGAAATACAAGCATTGATTAATCATTTATCTCAGCCCAATGTAAGAATACCGTCCCACGTTGCCCCCATGCTTGAAGAACTTGTTTCAACTATTAAAAATAATGGCCAAAATTATACAATGGATTCTGGAGGCAATTTTATCTTTTGGTAAATATCTGCAATACAGATGCTTCTAAGATGTCCACCAATGGCTGTGTTGGTATTGGTGTTCTTCACATTCAATCCAATATTTACCAAAAGATAAAATTGCCTCCAGAATCCTAAGTAGCAGATGCAAGCAAGCAAGCATCTGCAATACAGATGCTTCTAAGATGTCCACCAATGGCTGTGTTGGTATTGGTGTTCTTCACATTCAATCCAATATTTACCAAAAGATAAAATTGCCTCCAGAATCCTCTGTGTACAGTGGCGAGTGCTTTGGAATCCTGAAAGCATTAGAATTTATCATCATAATGCATCTTAAGAAAACAATTATTTTTTCAGACTCTTTAAGTTCTCTTCAGTCAATATCTAAATTTCCTTTTAAATCTAAATCTCATAATCCAATTATCTATCAAATCCGTAGCCTATTGTTAAAATGTCATCTACAAGGGTATTCTGTCTCTATTGCTTGGATTCCTGGTCACAGAGGGATTAAAGGCAATGAAAAAGTTGATGAATTAGCTCGATATGCGATTAGCTGTGGAGACATGTTCCCATTTAAAAATGTTGTTGAAGACCTATTAGCTCTGCCCAAATTATACCTACGACAGGAGTGGATGAACCAGTGGACATCGGGTGCAGGTACTGCTCCTGGGTTACACTATCGGAGCATTCAAACATCAATTCCTGCCAAACCATGGTTTGCTAAAATCTCGTTGCCAAAACCGGCTACCAGTATGTTAATCCGAATGAGGTTGGGTCACGTATGTACTCCGCAACACCTGAAACTGCTGAATCGCGTGGCCAGTTCTGCATGTATTTGCGGAGCTGATCCCGCTGATCTTAACCATATATTTTTTGCGTGTAACTTACATGATTGTTCCTTATTGTTAAGACAGCTGTCAGATATAAAAGTTCCGTTTCCTACATCCATTACATCTCTCCTGCATATTAATGATTCCTCTCCATATGTATTTAAAATATTATATTCATTCCTTTCACGTCATAATATAAAACTATAATTTATTATACTATACCTCTCCTTGATCCTTGTCCAAAATTCCGAATTATCCGTTATGTTGTAATCCTTTAATTCCGTTTCCCCGTTTTACTCGTTTGGCTGAATGCGCCAGGAGCGCGATGCCATAAAAGAAAAAAAAAAGGCAACACTTGATTTGAAGTGACAAGATTGTCAACAGTATGGTTGTCCTTTTTTGACAAACGGCATTTTTAAAAGAGCGAGGAGAGAGAAATGACACTAGTTGCTGCGCCGTGAAAGAGAACAGAAAACGTTGGATTTGGAGGTTGTTTTATTTTTTATTTTTATGGAAACCATTTTTTCTAATTGCCCGTTTGACATTAAAAGCACGACTGTAAACATGCTGTACTCTAAAAAATATTGCGATATTGTAAAAAAGAAAATCGAAGTACTATAGAGATTTAAAAATCATGTTTAGGTATTTTTGAAACATTTTTACCTTGAATGAAGTTTAGGATCTGGTCTGGCAAACCAAATTTGTTAGTAAATAAGAACAAAAAAAACCCATTCCTTTCTTTTGGGTGCTAGTACTAGCTTAAGACAAATAAAGTATGATTCTCTCCGAAGAGATAATCACTACGTTATTCTGCCTGTATATGTTCGAAATACGAAACTCCCTGGCCAAACTATATAATCTACTTAAGTTGGTTACCAACCATTCTTTAAACTTTTCTAGTTGCATTTAAAGTTTTTAATTTACCTAATTTATTTCAGAAACATTTTTGATCAGTACCTACTTTCATAAAGCGTACGATCACTTAAATCATCCATGCTGACAATGTGGTAAAAAAACCGGGCAAGTGCGAGTCGGACTCGCGCACGAAGGGTTCCGTACCATAATGCAAAAAAAAACAATAAAAAAGCAAAAAAAACGGTCACCCATCCAAGTACTGACCACTCCCGACGTTGCTTATAAAAAATCACGTTTGTTGTATGGGAGCCCCATTTAAATCTTTATTTTATTCTGTTTTTAGTATTTGTTGTTATAGCGGCAACAGAAATACATCATCTGTGAAAATTTCAACAACGGTTCGTGACACAGCCTGGTATTTTGGTATTTTGTACAGCCTGGTGACAGACGGACGGACGGACGGACGGACGGACGGACGGACGGACGGAAGGACGGAAGGACGGAAGGACGGACGGACAGCGAAGTCTTAGTAATAGGGTCCCGTTTTACCCTTTGGGTACGGAACTACGGAACCCTAAAAACTAGAAAATAGTTATTTGTACAACAAGAGATCAAAGTTTGATATTTCTTCGAGTGCTTATTTTGAGCCCCGTGCAAGCGAAAGATTCTATACTAGATTCACGAGCGTAGCGAGTGAATCTAATTTAGAATCTTGAGCGTAGTAAGGGATTCAAAAGCGCACGAGATGTAAATAACTTTGATCTCGTGTAGTACACAAAATTTTTCACCCTAAGCAGTGAGAACATACCTAGAGGGACAGAGATAATAGAACCCAAGTATATCGAACTTGTATTAGACCCCGCATGTTGAAATGACATTTGACTATAAAGGTCACTTGAATGACATTTTGTCTCACTCAGTGAGCAAAATGCGATTTTGCTCACCCATTTTGTCTAACTCAGTGAGCAAAATGCGATTTTGCTCACTGAGTGAGACGAAATTCCTCAGTGAGCAAAATCGCATTTTTAACTTCAATTGGGTATTTTTAATGTATGGGCTCCCAACTCAACTATAATATTCATTACGATAGGCTTTTACCTACAGCTTTTAGTCAACTATAATGAAATTGACCAATCACAGCTCTCCGCGATCAACAGGACGAAACAAAAGCAAAGCTCAAATTAATTATTTATTTTAGGTTGGAATATTTGGAATATTTTAGAAACAATTGGTTCATAAGTCAGAAACGCGCATGTGACACCCTTAAAATAGCAACATCCATAAACTACGAAAACCACTTAGTGTTGCTTATTAGTCTCCATAGGCTACGGTGGCCAAAATCGAGAAAACAACTGTCTAAAAATTTAATTTAGCGCGGAGCAAGTACCGGGCCTCATGAGTTACGAGAAGGTGTCGTTGACCAACGCGCCGGGCGCGGCGGCGGGGGCGCGTACCAGTATGAAGGTATCGCGGCTGCTTGCGTATCTTAGCTGTGTATACTTTTGGTTTGGTTTGTTTGTATGATTCTACTAGTTTAAAGTATTATTTTTGTTGGCTCGTAGAAAAAGTATTGTATACAATAGTGATATAATCAAGCTTTTCAATCTCGTACCTGACTTAGGCAACTCAGCAAGCTTCGTTGCCTAAACACGGTACTCGACTGAAAAGCTCTCTATTATATCACGATTGTATAAAATACTATTTCAAACTCTTCTCTTTTATAGGGTAATTAGGACAAGTCATTAAAATTTTGACAACGTATATCTTTTTGAAATTCATTAAGTTCTATTTGAGGCGAACAGCCTTTATCCCAAAGACCTATCTGTTCTTTATCCACTCTTCCAAAAGTGAAACACCCTCGTCTCGTGTAGGGGCAGCGCGGCGAGGCGCGGGGCGGGGGCGCATATGCAATGGCGACGACGACTGCCGCAGCCAAATCGATGTAAATCTAAACACGCTGTATAATCCGGTCTGTTTTGACGGGTCAAGTGTCTGTTTATTGTAACACTGAGTACCTACAGTCCTACAAATCTTCCTCGCGTTATCCCGGCATTTTGCCACGGCTCATGGGAGCCTGGGGTCCCGCTTGACAACTAACCCCATGATTTGACGTAGGCACTAGTTTTTACGAAACTAGAGGGGAAACTAGGCCTTAAGTATTGGGATTAGTCCGGTTGCCTCCCGATGTTCTCCTTCACTGAAAAGCGACTGGCAATTATCAAATGATATTTCGTACATAATAAGTTCCGAAAAACTCATTGGTACGAGCCGGGGTTTGAAACTAAGTGCCAGACAAATATGAAGGCTAAATGAGCTAGTTATGGCTAGGTAATATTTAGGGCAAAAAGTATAACATTGTCGGTCATCAAATGCGTTTCTGAAATTGGAATGTACTTGTACCTATTAAAAATCGTGTTTATGAATAACCAACAATGCACTGTGTCTTTTAGAACGGCATAAACCTCTGAAAAATGCGAGACGTAGGTCGCAACAAGAAGGACTGACGATTTGTTCGAGATCGCAGAGTTGATAAAATACTTACGTATAGGTTGCTCTGGAGATCCTCGGGGAAACCTCGAACAGTGGACGTTTTCCACCTGGTGTGATGATGATAAATCTAAGAAAAGTCTATTTTCACCTCAGGTTTGGGACTCAATAAGGCCAGTTAGCAAGACAGCATAACTTGGGATAAGGTAGCCGAATAGACTCTTAGCTTCAATACGATGAAACCGGAAAAGTGGTAATGTTAGGAATTAGGAAGGAACACCCCTTACAATAAAAAAATGGATAATCAGATCACCCTAAAAGAATTACGCGTAATATGTTATTGTTCAGGTGGATGACGAGTTGTGCAATATTGCCGGAGCATCCCTGTTCCCATAGGCGCAATCAGTTCCCACGCGAGGGCTCCGAGGGTCACTCGTGAGATAATGCCGGGCTGCGGCGACGCGCGGCACCCGCGGCCCGCAGCGGCGCACCCTGCATCTGCCGCCTGTCGTGGGAGTGCGTCCGGAAACCGATCGCACATCGCACCAACAATAACACACAAATCAACGAACCGACCGTGGCAGGTCCGCGCTCACCCCTCTGGAAGCTGTGGGAACTGAACTCCATGTTAATAATACCATTTGCGAAATCGCTTTATGAATCTAAACAAACCAAGCTCGAGTGGTGTGGGGTGGCATAATGGGTGATGCTGAATAGATGCACACTGACCGGAAGCGAGGGATGGTGTACCTATGTAATGTATACAGTTTGTTCAAACGTAGCTTTCCCTTTGGAAATTTTTTAGGGTTCCGTACCCAAAGGGTAAAACGGGACCCTATTACTAAGACTTCGCTGTCCGTCCGTCCGTCCGTCCGTCCGTCCGTCTGTCTGTCACCAGGCTGTATCTCACGAACAGTGATAGCTAGACAGTTGAAATTTTCACAGATGATGTATTTCTGTTGCCGCTATAACAACAAATACTAAAAACAGAATAAAATAAAGATTTAAATGGGGCTCCCATACAACAAACGTGATTTTTGACCAAAGTTAAGCAACGTCGGGAGTGGTCAGTACTTGGATGGGTGACCGTTTTTTTTTTTGCTTTTTTTTTGCATTATGGTACGGAACGCTTCGTACGAGTCCGACTCGCACTTGCCCGGTTTTTTTTAACGAATTAAAGAAACTAACGGAACTTAATTGTACGGGATTTAATTTAATATGTATGTACCAGTGGCGGCGCGTCCATAAAAGCCGATTCCCACCGGCTTGCCTGTTTTTGGGCGTTTGAGTAGAGTTGTAAAGGAAATATGTAAGCCAAATTAGCCCCTTCTTGCCTATGGATATGTTTGACGCCGCCTAGTGTACCTACGTAATCCTGGTAACAGTAGGTAACTGTTTTGTAAAAGAGTTGTCTTTTTATTAAGCACAAGGAACCGTAAAAAGTCTAGTTAATATATAGTAACTAGATAAATAATAATTTAGTTTTTGTATCAAACTTACACCATAAACATTGTTACATTTATTTCGTTTAAAACACCCATTTGCTTTTCCAAAACTTCAACAGCAATATATCATGCGTTTGCAATTACAATTATTAATTAGTTTAGTTTGTATGAATCATGATCGAGGGGCGAGGGCGCGGCGACCACCTGACGCACTCATCAGCTCGCTGCGTGCCCTGAGCCCTGACCGCAGGCCGCACGAACCTAAATTATCACATTTTCTACACCAAAGCCATCATTTAGTGGCCCTTAAATACATTACAAAATTATAACTAATTGAAAAAAGTAAACAACAAATGTCAACCATTTTGAAATAAGATGGGTAGCAAAAATCTAAAGTAGATTATTGGATTGTTGATAAACAAAATAATCGGCCAAGAGCATGTCGGGCCATGCTCAGTGTAGGGTTCCGTAGTTACTATTCTATCAAAATAGGCTAAACGGGGGCTACCTATTAGTAAGTATCACTTATGTACATTACAAGCATAAGAGGTACTTAGTACCTTTGCAGCGCTTTATAGGTACGTCTTTTTACTAAGAAAAGACGATTTTTTGCAATAACGCATAAACTACTGGACCGATCATGTTCGCTACAATAGTTTTCATTGAAAGTATTTATTAAGCTGTTGTTACAGATTTTTTTTTCATTTTTTTTAACACACGGTTTAAAAGTTTTATGAAGCTTTCAGGCAGGCCGTTTATGCCGCAAGTCAAGTGAACGATACGATTAAGTGGAATTGATTTCCACTAACTTTTGAAAATTGGGTATTACCAACTTATACAAATACAATACTCGTAGGCGAATCGTCATTAAAAGATGCACCAAGCTTGTAAATAAAGCGAGTGGAGCGTGGGGTTCCGGACCATAAGTTTTTCGATTAGATCGCGCGCGTGTCGGACGCAACTGTCAGAGTCGCGTGCCCACTTAATAAGCTCTTAATGAAATTAACGACTGTTGCGACGTGCCATATTGATGGGGATGACCGACAAAAACGAAACAATTACAAATTCGTATGCTGCCCGTTGGTTTGACCCCTGTTAACGTATAAATTACATAATTGTTACCTGCATAATGTACCCTAAATGCAAACGTACATATGTATGTACATTATTAGAACCTAATAGTAATATTAGATTAATAGGTCAGTAGACCAAGCGGTTAATTTAATAGTACATGTTATGTGTATTATGATTGTTATATAGGTTGATATAATATGTACGTACACTTATTTTCATGTCGATGGAAAATATTTGCTATAATTTTAAGGGAATCAATATTTCATCAATAAATTAAAGTTGTAGGTATCTATGCCTAATACATAGTGTGTCTCAAAAAGCGACGAAAAATGTGTTTTATACATACAGTGAGTGTGTAAATCCAATACGGGCGAATATTACCTAAACGGAGGGTAGCATATTACCAAAAAGTACACTTGAGTGTAGGTACAGTCAGCAGCAGAAGTTGCTAAGCGGGTGAGGTGTTCATAATTACCTTGACACGCTCTTATTCTCTTAACAATAAAGTCGCGTCAAGATCATTTTGAACACCCGGCACGCTTAGCAACTTCTGCTGCTGACTGTACCTAATATACCTACTTATGTGATAGAGTGTTTTTTCTGACAGTTTTGAGCTTTCTAAATGAAATAAAATGAATGTTTTATATTTTGAATATGTCTCACACTTTTGATGTAAGTAACAAATTGTCACGTAACACAGTTTTCTTAAACGTAACGTAGGTAGAACAGATTCAAAACGAAATTGTGTATGAACTTTCCAAATCAAACTTCGTTGTGCAAATAGGACAAATACAGATTAGCATATTTTTTCTTAAGGTTCTTTGTGTGTACAGCGGCATAAAGAGGGTAACAATCCATAACTAGGTAATGTAAATTCACGATTAGGTATCAGCGGCATAAGGGTTTTCATTGTAGAATTTATCAAGGGATTCACACACATGAACACTGTTGACTGTTTACCTTTACTTTGCTCCTTGCTATCTCCAGGCCCTGTATTCTAACAGCCTACTGAGCGTTCGACACGGAATGACCGGTATAAGGGGATTTTTGATTATGCATAGCTATCTTCCACCTAGAGGTACATTTACACTGGTTTGGTCTAGGCAATGTGCGCAGTAAGCTATTGGATTAAGGGTCTTGGGCCCTCCTGAGACGTGAATGAACACGTGCGGTATTGCGCGGCCACATGTGCGCCGGCATTCACACCGGCTCTTTTTCAGACCAGATTAGATAAGGAGGGGCGCTAGTGTAATTAGTTCGCATGATTTAGATGTTGAGACTCCGACAATATCTCAAGTCATGTACGCAATCTGTAGTTAAGTGCAAACTTATCTATTTTATGGCGTAGGTTTTGTACTAGTAACAAGTTGAAATATAACGACTAGCGTTGACATAAGAGTAGAGCTAGAACAAAAGAAGTCTGCAGCGATTTTAATAGCCCACGCAGTGCAAGTGTTAATTATAGGCAAGTACGTCAAATTTTATAGAAGTTTGACGTTTTTAATGACGCACTGCGTGGTCTATAAAAATCGCTGCAGGGGGCGATTTTTGAATTTCGATCTCTCGATTTCGTCACTCGAAAATCGGCGGAAAACGGCGAAATGCAGATTTTTTAAATACGCTCGTATTTAAAAAATCTGTATTTCGCCGTTTAAATTGCGAATTGAGTGGTATTGACCACTCGTATTCAATTCTATTAGTAGAATTTAAACGCCTAGTAGGTAGTGGAGATATTTATTGAACGAAATAGAGCGGTCGAAATTCAAAAATCGGCCCCCAGACTTTTCTCGGTCTGACTCTAATGTACCTATCTAAGTTGTTCCCATCCCATCTATACGTATGGCTTCAAATTCTTATTGGATTATTTTTAATAGACTGGATTCTAATTAGGTACCCGCACAAATATTCTTATAAGACAGCGCACATCGTCGGGGCTATTAAAAAGCGAATGACCGATTTTACCTGCACAACCGATGAATTACGATGTTCTTAAAAATCTTAACGCTCGTCATTCCACAATAAGAGCAGGAGAATATTGAATGAACGTCCAAAAGAGGCATACATTTCCTGTCTAATAAAAGGGTTAATTGAAGGAAGTTCATTGAACCCTGAAGACTGAATTCGAGTAATAATATCCCTGACAATAGGTACATTTTCAAAATGATATACTCCAACTTAGTCAAAGTTCACAGTTTGTGTAATAAATGTAACTTAAAACATTTACATCATTGGTCAAGCCTCATGTTACTAAGGATATCGATTTAACTAAATCGCGACCAAAATTTTGAACTAATGCACTATTTATGGAATATGTATGACTATGTAAGTATGTCAAATGCTGATTTAGTCCATAGCATAAATTTCTCCTATTTTTATTAAATATGATTTCTGGATTCAATATTGTAATAATTTGGATCATTCTCACGTTACGAGTTTTACCTCGTGACTAATGAATATTTATTAGTGCTCGATATATTGAGCATATTTTTATGAATGTATCCAGTGCGTTCACCGCGTAACGTATTTTGGTGCTGCTTACCATTATCATGGGAAGCGGTTGTCCCACCTGCCCTCGGCTTCCGATCGCTTATTTTTGACTCTCAATGGATACCAGTTTGGTTTTCATCCGATACAATGATTACCTCAGCAAACAAGCAGAGTACTGGTTTAAAGTTGGATAATATGATAATTAATTATAAACGGGGAATAACAATTATTATCTGTATTGTAAATACCTAATACATATATATCAGAATCAGAACGTTGTATGGAAAGTTCCAAACGAAACACGGCCCGCACATTACACTGATCATGTTGCATAGTCAATAAAGAATCGGAAGTCTTTGGCAGGTGTGTTTATTCGATATCCTAACGCTTAGAAACTAAAAACCAACCCTAATAGTGACAGTGAGGGACCGGAACCAGTTATACATAATCAAAGATTCCTAATTTCAAGCTTTAGTTTTGAGGATTCTGGTCTGGATGGTATCGTCTTGGATCGTCCTATTCGTTTTTCGTCAAGTTCTTAAATTAGTCCTATTCTGCTTCGACACAAGACGATACCTTCTGGATGACCCGCTTCTCCATACAAACGTAGTCCCTAATTTCCTCTCTGGATATTGACATTGTGAAAACCATATCCCCTACACGTTAGGTAAAAAAAAAATATTATTATTATAGGGTAAGGAACGAAAATAAATTTGCATACTTACCTACAAGTTTTTAAAAGCTCCTGTAACTCCTGAGTTTTTTTTTACTTAATTAAAAAAATCGAAATGGATCAAGCAAAGGGGGATAGCTGTATTTAATATAGGTAACCCAAATAAAATTATTAATGTTATAGTTATTTGTTTGACAAGGGGGCAAAGTTGTTGTTTAACACTACCCGAGCAAGCGAAAGAATCCAAAATTTAAAATGGAAACTTGAGCGTTGCGAGGGTTTCAAGGCACGAAGAGGGTTAAACAATCTTTTCTCCCGAATGAAACAGAATTTTTCACCACACCAACCAACTGTAAAAAATAAAATACAAGTCAAATTCAATTGAACGTTATTAAATATTTATCATTTAAAATCATCACTTAAAAGTCAATTCTATGGGCCAACATGAGTAAACAACTCAAAATTAGCATCAGATTAGACTTTGCCACACATGTGGATAAAATGAGTCATTTTATCTGTTTTTGAAGTAGGTACTAAGAGAGCCTTTACAAGATGGTGTGGTAAAAAAATAGGTTCCATATAATATCCAGAACGGAAAACGGTTACTACGTTTGTATGGAAACACGGTATCGCGCGGTCGTCCACTTTCGTCTTAAGCGCACACAAAACCAATCAAAATTTGTTCTTATTTATTGTATAATATTTTTTTTACTACTACCACCACCACCACCACCACTAAATTGTGTTTTTGATTTCATATTATTTGATGTCAGTCTAATAAACTATTCTACTTATTTACATTATAGTGCGTAGTGTTATATTTAAATGTATAAATGATTCAATAAAAGGGATTTACCATTACAAAACATTATGCAAATAATATGAACCGGTACAAATATCGTCACCAGAGCATACGCCGGCCTCCGGATGTAAGGACTCTAAATACGTACGGTGTATTTACTCAAGACGCAAGAGCACATATAACACGTGCGTACATGGATGGCCATCAGGTAAAGGGGAGCTTTCCTACAGCTGTTTCCACAAGAGTAACTTTAAACCACGCCTGCTTAGGGTTGCCATATGGAAGAATTAAATGTCCTGATAAAAATCCTGACATCACCCTAAAAATCCGGACATTTCTTGTAACAGAGATTTGGCGTAGCTTGAACGACGCCCCAGCGGCGCGCTGCTCTCTGCGGTGTACTGCATCGTTGAAAGAAATATTATTGTTTTCGTTGATTACTTACTAATACTTTTATGTATATTTTCATTCATGAAAACTGTGTTAACTTTGTAATAAATATATCACGGAAACATTTTTTTATAAGGTCATTCCTAAAAATACGTACACTTGCCAAGTCCGACCGCAATCCGGACAAAGGGTCAAAAATCCTGACATCGGACATGTCAGGACAAACCCGGACGTATGGCAACCCTACGCCTGCTTGACTTGCGCAATCTTTGGCTAGTTGTGAATAGGGGCCGAGGAAGAACTGATTTTATTTTAATAGGTAGGAAATAGCTTACTTGAATTCGTACGTAACAAGTTTCAGTTTCCGGGTGGTATAAAATAACAAGAATATAATAAGTACCTAATAGTTACATAGCACATAAAATATCACCTAAGTATTAAGGATCCTAAGTATTAAGGGTTCTTTCCGATTGATTAAATTAAACACTTATGGCTGATGATAGGACTTAATATTAGTTAAATTTATTGCTGAAAAGACATAATTAATATTTATTTATACTTTATACACTTAAAAAATATTACATAGGAAGGTACACATTTTTTTACACACACAAGTAAATTATTCTAAACTAAACTACGAATTAAATATAAAAAAACTTCACCAAAGTCCTCTAATTAAATATGAATATTATAGAATTTTGCTAACTAATGGGGCATAGAGCGCCAATACTTATGTGAAAATTACAAAAAAAGGATAAAGGGGTTTCCTGGCTGGATTAGAGGATTTGCTGTGAAGTTTTGCTCAGCTGATACGCGCCGCCGCCGAAACTGCCGAAAGGCGAACTTCTTTGAAAGTGAGACCGTCTCGGGAATGCACCAACCTGCAGGGGTCTATTGTGGCGCGGGCGCAGCTGCCGGCGCGCTCAGGCGTACGATACGCGACTTCTGAGATTACAGCGAATTGAATTGTGCTTGTTGATACCTACGCAATTTTATGGCAAGCCAAGAACCCAAAATTTTATAGCTATTGGCGCTATGATATGCCCCATAAGTTAGGTAAACTTTAAATGCATTTAAATGATTTTGACAGACAACTTACATGATTATTTTAATAGATGATAATATGAGTAATTCGAGAATGAAATATCAGGTAAGAAATAAAATAATTCAATATTTATTTTCTATCAACAAACAAAAACTTTTCTGTTACGGTAACGTGTTTAGTTGTAATCACTATAATATTAAATTAAAATCTAATCTTCAGTTTACCAGAAATCTAATATGTAGAGGTATAAAGCGCGGTGTGCACGGATTGTGTTTGTGCCCGTAACTTGCTAAGTATATAGGTCTTTAAAATACTCTAAGCTATAATATTTTAAACATGCTACTGGATTGATTTTATTCTTGTGGGTAAATTTCCTTAGAAATTTGCAGTTCACTTGTCATGATTTCATCATCGATTTTCGAACTAAGCAAAAAGCGTTCGTCGTTTGACGGGAGTCCGACCCTATTTTGATACGGTTATCTCGCTTTTATCGATCCAAATGATTTCTCGTTAAAACGAGATAGAAGCTGTGTGGTGTGCCGCTTTGTGTATTTAAACTATTTTCATTGAGTTTACATAAAAGGATGGATCGTGAAAGATGAATGAAGGTCGTCGTTTTTTTGCAATCGGGAGGTTTGTGTTTGAGCGGAACGATCTTTGTTATTTTGTCCCCAGATATATTTAATATAATTCTACAGATTAAGCTGCCTACCTGCGAAGGTATGTTTTTTATGTGTAATTGTTTTAATAATATACCTACGGCATTTTGTTCAAAGCACCCATAGATAGGTGTACTATCAAAACCATAATTCACATAAGTAATAAGTGAAGAGATAATGGAGTTAGCACATAGGTTATTGGCGAGATGTATAGCTTTCCTCTTGTTAAGGTTAGTTACGCAAACGTCGCGAGATAGCGGGACGCAGATAAGAACAACTGGAGCCCAGGCCCTGAACCCGGCTAACCTAATTGACAAGCGGAGCCCGCGCGGCGCGCGCGCACGCTTCACATCATCGATCAATTTGACCACCTCACAATCGACTTACGAAATTCACATTCGTGCAGATACTGATCCTGTGCCACAATTACCGTACCGGTAGTGGCTTTACGTTCCAATCACGTCATTTTCTTTGTTATTTCGTAAAAGCCTAGCATAGAAGATATTGTACGGTGAAACTAACTGCTTTAGAATTGTATTTCCTAGACTCCAATTCAACTTATGTAAAGCAGTCCAATCAATCAGTTTGCGTTTCCGATTTATTCCAAATAAGCTCCGTAACGGAACTCTATTATTATTGTTAGAGTAGATCTAAGCGATTGATTTCATAACAATTTAATTGTAATAGTTAGTAGGCAGTACAGCGGTGTGTCAGCAGCTGGTCACTGTTTCCGCAATTTTGTTGTGATTGCAAACAATGGAACAAGTGGCAGGGCGGCGCGGTGGCGGGCGGCGCGGGCGCGACTCGTTTAATAATTTACAACTAGTTATTAGCGCGTGCGCCGCGTCGCGTCGCTGCCGCCGGCCGACCGACTGGTTTGGCGTGTGTCACTTTTTCATTGGCTATATTAATCTTAGCTACAAGTGACACAATAAACAAATTTAATTAAATAAATGTCCGCTGCAGACGGCACCAATATTTGATCGGATTAGTGAACTACATAATATTGTTATTGTTTATTGTACTGTTGTCAAAGACAAGAAATCGAACAGTATTATTATTATGGGTGATTCCATTCGTTCCAATTTCTCGCCATTTAAAAACGCTTAAGCATAATATAATATTACCTAAAGACTTAAAGACAGTACCTGTTATTATATACAAAAAGATTTGAATTTCCGATCGACACGGGGAGGCCTACCATTTGCCATACGGCTCCATACATAGTTGTTACTCTCCCTGCATGAAGACCAATAAGTTGTCGCGCACAGGACTTCAAGCGAGCTTGGTTCATATTAGTCGCGTGTTGGCACATTTAACACAACAAATCAGAAAATGACCGACACATATGTTACTAAGCTTGTACGCTGAAATTACTATGACCAGTTCACTCGCTGAATCGCTGAAAGCTGAATTCGGTGACAACACAATTTTTCCATACAAAAAGACAGGTGCCATATTTAGGCATACTTTATACTATTGCACCTACGAGGTCTATCTATATCCCAATATAATTTTACTTATAGGCATCGTATCACATCGTATATAATTAAACTTTACTATACAATACAAATACTCTTATTGCACACCTCAATACCTATCTAGCTAGACATCAGTTTGCACAAAAGCTGAACCTACCTCTATTGATGATTAAAGACAGTTGCATTGGTAGCTGACGGGTGTAATGGAAACCTCTTCGTGTTTGATGACGCTCGGTTAGTTAGCCGCTGCGTGCGACGTGGACAGTAGAACAATCGCCGGCCGGCGCCCGCCAGATTCCATCTCCGACTATTACAGACGGTCCAAGTTTCTAGGCTATAACCGCGAAAATCGAAGTTCGCAAATTGCGGGCATTTTTCTCTGTCACTCTAATTATGCCTTCATAGGAGTAAAAGAGAAAGATCCCCGCAATGGGTTTTCTATCAACTCAATATAATACATAGTAGATATCTCATCTTGGCTAGGCCTATTTGAAGACTAAATGATATCGCAGTTTTCCCCGGTCACAAATGTCACAATAGAGAAATATTTTTACAGATAATAAATATCTGGATTTTACCAGGACGTTTCTCGGAAAGGTTAAATCCGGGAAATTCCGGCAAAATGGCAGCCCTGCTGAATTTACAAGACGAAACCAATAATAAGATTATGGTATAATTAAATAAGAACAAACTAGAAAGAATTGGTGCTTTTGGAGACTACTGAATAGGATCAGGCAAGACTGACGAAACATAGGTAGGGATGTTTACCATATTATTTTTCTCCTTATGCCGCTATAACGGAAAGTACTTAATTAAAAATTAATTAATCTGAGTCATAAAAAAATATGATATAATTCACTGCTGCATTTGGGTATAACGTGTTATTCCTACCCTACATTATTTTCTTTGCTTGTGTTTGATTCTTCGATTAAAACAAGTAAACAAACACTCGCCTCTTGCGACTTGCACCACGCGCTAAGCGCCATGGTATTGCTTACAATTCGTATCCAAGACGCAATCCCTTCATACACTTACATCATTATTTCTAGTTGTTGACAGGTCCGCTAACTTACTGAAGATGTTAACTGACACGTTCTGTTTTTATGCTTAAGGAAAAAATAATGTTTCTGCGCTCATTATTTTTTTACCTATAAATGTACCCATGAAAAAACATGCTTCGAAGATACTTCTTCTATAGAGACAGTCTGCTATTTTTATATTTGTTGTTTATCAAATACGGATGCAGTTGAAAGGTAATAATTTTGTAACAAATGTCCATTCTAAAATTGCGTTTCAACGCGTAACAATAGCTTTAATGTTCAAATCAATCACTATCACAGCTTATTTGTCGAGCCTGGAGTCAAATCCGCGAATTAATAGCACGACGATCGGTGCGGAGCTATCGACGGATATGGCCTGTAAACACGTCGGCTGTATCGCAACAATCTATTTATAATCGCGGCGACCACTGTGTGTTAAATGTGCGATGTTTACGAGCGGAGAACTGCGCTAGAGCCTATGTGCAGTTATCGAGTGACCTGTCGATGAACTATCCAAATGTAGGCATAGTTATTTAAAAGTAAAATGACTAAGTACAAAAACGCAGTCGACATGTTTATATAATCTGATTCGATTTATTTGATGACATGGCAAGGGGTGCCCCTTAATACGCCTAACATTAATTGACATAATATAAATTCGCATAACAGATTTGGCATAACATAATTGTTCATAACATTGAACAGGCATAATAATAAAATTGCATAACACTTATTGCGCAAAATAATGAATCCGCATAATTGAAATATGCATAACATTATTAACTATAATTTTAACTCTCATAAAATGAATGCGCATAATTTTATAAAGCGAACGAATTGGATGTATCAGGGCAAAACCAACTTTATTAGGTTAGCCTTCGCTGTTAGGGTTTTTTTTAACAACCAGATAATATATATATTCACATCCTAATTAATTCCTCAGATCTAATTAAATAAATAAAACAATATATACAATCAAAATTACATTTGTAAGTACCTATACAGTTACGAGTAGGTATATTATAGACCTATATGTTTACCAGTGTTAATAGTGGTATTCATGAACCTATACTTATAAATCGGTAGGATGGAAAAAACCATCCAAACTAGGTGATGTAACAATCTTTTTCTTCCTTTTCCATTTATACCATTTAATAATTATGCAAAGTAACGTTATGCTTGTTACATTTATCCCAATTCATCATTATGACAATTTATGTTATGCGTATTAACATTATACGTACTCAGTTATGCGAAATAATGTTAGGCGTTTTAAAATTTATGCGTAATATATGTTATGCCAATTTGAATTAGGAGTATTATGTTATGCGAATTAATATAGACCCCATGGCAAGTGATGGCCAAATAAGCATCTAAAGCATTTTCAGGGGTAAATTAATAGAAAACCAGTCTTCAACCACACCATGATATGAAGACCAAAAGGCAGTATTGATTAGTGTGCGTATTTGGCGTATGCTGTATCTCAGTTTTGTTCTCTGCACTTCAATTGTCACTTGTCAGTTGCAGTGCGAGTTGCAGTTATCGACATGATTGTTAGTGGAGGCACTAATCTCGCAGCGATTAGCGGCCGGCGGCGGCGGCGCGGGCGCTCCGGCGCGCCGCGCACGTGCGACCGGTGAGTAAGCTCTATGCTACAACATACTCTTATTTGTTTATACTAATCCCACAGACACAGACCCACGCCTCTTACCTCTGAACCAGCAAGGTTCCAAATCCCTTGCTCTTTAGTACGAGCGCCTGCAAACGTAAGATGGTTGTAAACACACCGGTCCTTGGCGCAACTGGATCTACACTGTCACGCGAACCTAACCCAAGTAAACAAGCACTCGTAAGAATTTGTTGCTGAATTATTAGTAGTACAGTTTAATTGACCGCTACATTTACATACATTGCTATCAATTGTTGATATAATATATGCTTAGGCCTTATTCTGTTCAGACATACCTAGATAGATGCTGAATATGATTGTGCCCTATAATGTTTAATTTTGTATTATTTATTGGAAAATCCCTTTCATGCGAGGTTTTTTTTTTTTCATTTGGGAAAAGATGTGATCTATTTTTGAAATTATGTGAAGAAAAGCAGAGCTGAGTATCGTAAACCACCCAACTATAGTCGAAAAGCTTTTAACTACGATGCCTATTTTTATAGCGGACAAATTTAGTCAACATAATACTTATAATAGTTATAATCATAAGTACCCAAGCCAAAATACGTTTGTAACTAAAAATTCATAATTAAGTACATATCTTAGCATAACACGTGCAGATATTATTAACTAAGCATTTAGGGATTTTAGTATCGTACTATTATCATATAAAATATGACTATATGTATAGTATAACACTTTTTACAGTCGCTACCTTACACGTCACAGTCTGCGTCATTTCAGGTACGTTATCAAAGTGTGATTTTGATTTAGTGGAGGGTCAGCCAGCTGTTCGGGACCGTTACAGTCAAAGCATCGTTTAAACTTACACAATGAGTGTAAGGTTCGTAGAAAAAGCAGTCTGCGCCCTCACCTGCGCGGTGCGCGCGCACGTGCGCATCTGGAGTCGCAGGCGCAGCTCTAACGCCGGCTCTGTTGCAAAACTTCACACATTCGCTGTGTGTGCATATTGCACGTATTTGCCGTGCTTTTTACAAGTTTTTGTTTACTTTGCAATGGTAGTATGTATAAACTTTTCTTACCTGCTTTTCCGTTAAAACTTTGTAATCAACCTTTTAACTACTCGCTGGTAAGTAGGTACATACTTAAGCTTGACGATATAATTCCATAAGGTATGACTCATCGATAAGTATCTAGTTGTCCAATTTGTTCATAGAAACGCCCTAATAATCATAATCATAATAACGTAATGATAGAGACGACGTGTTTTAAAACTTGTCAGAAAACTCTCCACGACTCGGTATCGTCAGCGTGAAAAGCATGACTCATTTCTGTAATTAAATTATACATATGTATACCTATTTGTTTTAGCTGCTTTTTAGGGTTCCGTACCCAAAGGGTAAAACGGGACCCTATTACTAAGACTTCGCTGTCCGTCCATCCGTCCGTCCGTCCGTCTGTCACCAGGCTGTATCTCACGAACCGTAATACTAGCTATGTATCACGGTTGAAATTTTCACAGATGATGTATTTCTGTTGCCGCTATAACAACAAATACTAAAAACAGAATAAAATAAAGATTTAAGTGGCTCCCATACAGCAAACGTGATTTTTGACCAAAGTTAAGCAACGTCGGGCGTGGTCAGTACTTGGATGGGTGACCGTTTTCTTTTTCCATTTTTTTCGGTTTTTTTTTTGCTTTATGGTACGGAACCCTTCGTGCGCGAGTCCGACTCGCACTTGCCCGGCTTTTTAATAGATATTTAGTAGTCTTAGTCGACCAGCTTATTATGTTAGCACCATAGTATTCGATTGGCTACATTCCACAACCCTATATTGTTGGGTATATGAAACGGTCGAGTAATCACCCAGTGTCATGGCCCAAAACTCAATTTAATCAATCCCTTTAGTAAATTACAGGCGTAGCAAAAAGCTACTAAGCTTTGTAATAGAGCATGTGTGTTACCTGTGCGGGCGCGGGCGGTTCGCCACGCTCGTCGCATCACTGTTCCCGACCACCCTTTGGCCATGCTTACTGGCCCGGGAACTTTCCCATTAATTTCCATTAACCAATACCCATTTACATCCACTAATGATTTTAAGATGATTCTTCTCTATTTCATTAGCTAACTAAATTTTAATAACAATATAATTAGGAAGAAAAAAAATAGTTGGTCGAATGAAAAAAAGTTTTTTGTTAACAGAGGTGCTTTAAGATTGTTCCCATTATTAAACGATATCGTTATAACCGTTATGATTAAAAGTCACCCTTTACAGCTTTATTTAGCATACATTATCGAGAACTTGAATTAATAGTCCACATAAAGTCTGTGAAAACGTAACCTGTTATTATATAAAACGAACCCCTCATTAGAGAACATTTCAATAATAGGTAAATAGTTCTCATGAAGCCGTCGGTGTCTGTTAATTTCTTCATTTCAAGTTCTCAGGGGAGAGCGATTATAGATGAAGTCAACCCATTATATTATACCCATTATTACAGCGATTGTGCATTACGGGAACAGACTCATTACTAAATATATACCGATTGGCACCTACTGTTCACTACACACAATAAAATAACTTGTCGGTACTGCAATTGCAACGTATTCGTAGCTACCTATTATACTTAATATGTCTGTTGAATACAATTCGGGTTCTTTGTTCTGAGTAGAGTTCGCTAAATAAATGTGTATAGACTGTTTAGGCATTTTTAAACCGGTAACCCATATTATTATAATGTAAATTAAATCAACTCAGTAATAAGTTCAAGCATTTACGTGAGTCATATCAGATTCTGTTTTTAAGCTTTATCTTTTCGATGCTGTCATATTTAACCTCGTCGGTTACGAAAATATCTCATCATCAACAAGAAAAATACCGCCCTAGACAGTCGATCTCGAGAACGGGACATATATAAATAATATATATATATATATAAACATATATAATATCCGAACCGGATAATAAATTATACGTATAACAATTCAAAAATTACGTATTTAGGTGATAATAATTAATGATTACATGTTGCTAAGTTTTGTTAATTACTCTACATTTATTTAGTTCAGTTATACTTTGTTATAATTATAACTTTAGGTAAGTATGTGGTTAACAAAGTGCAATTACCCGCCTCGTTGTCAATCGCGATAAAGGGGTGAGCAGCGCGACAGTAAATAAAAGATAGAAAGTAGCTTTATTACCATTACAAGAATAGATTGGAAGAGCTTCTGTGCGCGATATCGGCGCGACGCGCACTCTCGCGTAGGCATGTCTAATTAGAATCCATTTATACTAGTCTACTCACCTTTCCTTTATTATGAATTGCTTGTGTTTACGAATTTACTAATCTTGTCTGTCAATAATTAAATGATTTCGCGACTTTAGTTTAATTACTATGTGTAATTAAAGTTAATAGTCATAATGATCTATATATACATTCAGATCACACGACAATAATGTAGGTATTTTAATATAAGGGCCTATTTTCAGAGCCATCACACTCATAATCAGATTGGATTCGAATTAGGTTTGTCGAAAATAGACAAACTGAATACCTCCCAGAGTTTGTAATGTAAATTATCCGCCAATATAATATATTAACTATTTTGTTTAGGTAAACATGAGGTCCGCTTTACAGCACAATTTATTTAAAAAGAAAAAAAAAATTGCGGTAAATGACGAGTATAGGTACTAGTACCTACTTATACTTTGTTTACAGACGGACAATTGGCAATCTGTATATAAAGAAAATACTTAGAATAGATCGTATTCTAATGAATTATCCTTATCTAAATGCTAGGTATTGGAACATTATAAACTTAAGCAGGAGGTTAGTTACTTCCGCAAATCAAGTTAAGTGAATCTCGCGAGTAGCGCGGGCGGCGGAGGCGCCCTACGATAAGCGAGCGCGCCGCCGCCGCGCAAGCGCAGCGCTAAGTGACCCGATAGCCGCTGACGAGTCAATCGCGCCCACGCATGCACGCTACCCGCAAGCGCCAATCTGGTCAACAAATCGACGTCCCCAAGAGGCGTATACAGATTTAAAAAACAAAGTATAATTATTTGATATTTTTAATATTAATATCAGTGCATCTAGCTCGGCCTCGTGGATTTGTGCGATAAGGATGCACCGAAATTAAATCAAATCACAATTATATTTATAAAATCTGCAATTGCCTCCAAAAAAACTAACATGCGTCAAAATTTTGGATTGTACTGTCCATGTAGGTACTTACCTACTTACATTAGATAGGTGCTTTCAATTGTTTTGAAAGATACCTCTTTGAGTTAGGTTCCGTGCTTATCACTTATCACCTAAAGGGCCTTAAACTTGTACGTCACCGATTTATAAGCATAACGAACAAAAGATATCGTTAATTGAATTCCTTATTGTTCGCAGCATTCTAGAGTATATACGCTACGCCAAAGCAGGTCTCTAGAAAATAATTAACAATCTTAGGGCTTCTTTTAATCCTGTTTTGTGCACACAAAAGAGAAATGCAGGCGTGATTATATGTTAAATGCGCTTATGGCAGGAGCAAAGGAGCCGCCCCAGGCAGGCGTAGGAGCCTAATGCAGTGTCTGTGTCCGCGGATAGCTGCGCCCGCGGCTATCTGCGCGTCGCGCCTGCGCGCTACTACTCACACGGAATTGCAATCGATAATCCTTATTGACGTTGGTTAAAAGGACTCATTTAAAAGGCTTACTAATCAGAAACCATTTATTTACATGGGACATGTTAACACGGGCTTATTCTAGAATTTAATAAAGCGATCGGATAAATCTAAAAGGAAAACTCGGGTAGGTAAATCAGTACCTACACTCGAGAGCAACTTATATACAACTATGGTCCAAATTCAAGTTTCAGTAAAATCTGTAAAAAAAATTAAAACTATATTATAGCTTGCTAGCTTTTTCTATATTAAAACTATAGTATCTAATATAGAAAAAGCCTCACCCGGATTCATAAACGCACGTTACTACAAACCTCAATTAGCTAATAATCGTTTGTCATTTTGACTTATGTATTTGTAAGAAAGGGATAAAACATAATTTAACTAAATCAAAATCAAGCCCGTAAAGTTCCATGAATAAGGGGTTACTTAAGTTTATATAAGCTCCAAAATAAATTAAATGAGTACAAATCAAAAAGGCTCGTTAATAATCAACGTGAAAAAAATTGGGCCATAGTTGTATAATAGGACTATAGTTACCTGAGTTTACGATATGAAGGCTACAACATTCCTTTAATATTTGTCTTAAGTATTGTTAATTAATCCAATTAAAAATGTAGGTACCTATGTAATGAATGCTAAGAGAATAATGAAATAAATGCGGTCGGCATGCACGACTGAGATGTTTCACAACACGGTGATAGGTAAACTATTGTGCTAAAGTGCGCCGTACGTTCATTAATTGAAAACCAACTGCAATAGATACCGCATGTGGCAATAGCGCCTCACCAAGCCATAATTATCTCGTCACAGGTCCGAGATCAATCAAACCATATCACGTTATGTGGGTCATTAATTACTATAAACAGTAATTACTTTAATTATTCCTGACAGTCTTTGTGTTAAGTCGTGAAGTCGCGGCACGGCGCCGAAGGTCGGAGTCTATTATTGTAGGGAGAAAGGTTGATCAAATGCTCCCGTCAAAACCATCGTTGCAAAACTCCGCGGTCCTAAGTACCTCGATGTAAGCCTTGTGTGCCTTTGAACACGAGGTAACGATCCGGGTTGTAATTCTATAAGTTTAATGTTTGTTCTGTACCGCTACTGCTCTTATTCATAATAGGATCGCTGATTAGCAAGTTTTCCCGGTATCTACCTATTAGCAATAGAAACGATTTTTATTTTTTAAACAAGCAGATTTTTCCAATTTAGAGCATTTCTCAAAAAGTTTGTACTTACATTTCGATCACATCTTAGATTTCTATAAAAATTGGTATGCTGGTAAAGTACATGAAGCTGAACAACTTCCACCATATTTCCCAAAATGTCCCACAAAGTTTCTATGAAACATTCCTTTTTTGTTACCAAATGTGTAAGGAAATCTGGTGACAAAAAGGAATGTTTCATAGAAACTTTCTGGAACATTTCGGGAAATATGGTGGAAGTTGTTCAGCTTCATGTATACTTACTTTACCAGCATACCAATTTTTATAGAAATCTAAGATGTGATCGAAATCGGTACAAACTTTTTGAGAAATGCTCTTTAAATGATGTTTGATTTACTTTTTTCCTAGATTTTTGGTCATCTCTTTATCGTTTCTTATAAATAAATAAATTAATTTTTGGCACATTTGGTCCGGGTAATAATCAGAGAGGGCAGTAACATTGTTATATTTAGTTTTACTTATTATTATTATTAGGTTTATTTTAATTTATAAGTAATTTGTATGTTTTATTGTTAGATCTATCTGTTATTCATGATGTATCTTTGTTATAAATTGAATAACATATAGCTACCTTGCTCCTACTAAGGGTTAAGAGGTTTGCGTTATATACCAAATTACTTTATACATATACCTACTCTACCTACATATGTAAATACTTACATTTTTGACACGCTATTTCAGACGCAGATCGTTATATACCGCACAATGTACTCTGCAATATAGGTACCTACTATATACTAGGTATTACTTGAAGTCCTTCTCCAATTTCTTTAATTCAAAGTAGCCAGTGGGTTGGTAAGTATATAAATGAATGCCAATTTTCTCTTAATGTCGTGAAATGGATTGGTTTTCCTCCTGGAGTGTTCAAATGTATTGTGAATAGCCAGGCAACAGTGGTGCAAGAGCTGGGTAGGTAAGGTACTCGCATGCTCACTGCGTGCCGCCCGCATCTCGAGCTGTCATAGGCACCCCGTCAGGTGATCTTTGGGTCCGTGACTCAACAGTTACACTAACGAACCGGTGCGGCGCGTGCTTCATTGTGCCGTATTATCTATCATTATCTCGCTAGCCTAGATACAGACGTATTCTATAACGCATGTAGCAATATCAAATATAAAACAATGAGCTTTTAATAAAGCGAACGCCCGCCATTCGCGTTCAACCGGATTAATAAGTTTTGTAACATGTCACGGTTACTTTACAGACTAATGTACCTATATATATGTCCCTGTAATCGTACAGTTAGTTACATTTATGCTTGATCTATTGCAAATTTATAAATTAGTCGTTATAATATACCTACCTAAGATCTGGAGCGAGTGGTTTTAACAGCGATATTTATACGGAATTTAATATTGTTATTCTCGATTACTATATAATCATCTAACAAACGACCCAATTAATTAATTTATGTCGGTTAGCTCCGGCGGCACGACAAAATTATACATAATCGATGTCGGCTTCTGCTTTGTTCATTCAAGTCTCTTACGCATCCTATTTTAAGATAATTCATATATAACTTACATAGTTAGGTATTTAATGACACTAAATGTGGTAATGGGGAAAATACGCGTGCCCAATATATCAAGTGTAAATTTATTTCTTACAAATTTCGGAAACATACCATAGATTCTGGAGCATTAATTGACTGCAGATAAGTGTTGAACTTGCTTGCTTTCACACTGATTTAGCGCATTTCTTTAGCGGCTGTACATGACCCATATTGGCCATATCTCTCAGTCGATTTATAGCTGAGCTGCAGTGGCTGAGCGAGTTCCGTAGCAGGTGAAAATAAATCACCCACAGATTGGAGATACTTACCCACTTGTCGGAGCTAAACGTTTACGGCCCATGATTAATTCCATTAAGTTCACCTTACGATACTTATCGATAGTTATTATGTTTCATTAGTGTTGTAAACTATCTGTACCGTCAAAACGATCCATCAAGGTGTTAAGTAGAATCGTCGGCGTTTTCGGCCATAGGCCCATCACGTGTGTTTATCGATCGGCGCACAGGCCACTTTGTAAAAAACACCTGCCATCGACACCCTATACAAGCTCGATTATAGCGCATTCATCGCATCATATCATTAAATCATCACCTTTCATATTAATTTTGATTTTGAACCTTTGAACCTTTGCCCGGTTAGAGTTTTGCTCGAGAATTTGAAGTATATTGCTCTATATCTATATAATTATTATGTTTAAGAAAATACTTAGTAGGTAAGTTTATTCTGTAACGATCTCTTTAAACATTAAACTCATGGTCTGAAACAGCAGGAGGTGGATAGGTCATGGGGCGTAGCCCAGGGGGTCTACTCTGAACATTAACAATCGAAACGTTATTTTAGTCTTGCTCACTACCCAATAGTAAAACTTTAGCGTAAAAGAGACGACGCATATTGGAATGGCAAGTTAGAACAGAAATGCATGTGCATGCGCAGGGTGGTCGTCCTCCGTGACCGGGCGCGTGCCGCTGCCGTGACACTCGGAAGCCTTGCGACATAATTGTGCAGCGTGCGGTACATAAGTACTGTTAGTTTAATAGCCGCTGATTTACTTAGACAGCTTTCATTTATATCCTGACAGCCTTTAAAACATAGGGACAGGCAGACGAACGGACGGACGGAGAGACTGACATGACGAAACAATAAGGGTTCCGTTTTTGCCATTTTAGCTACAGAACCCTAAAAAACTACCACTTTTTATACATACAAAGACGATAAACGCTAGTTGATCATGTTTATTAATATTGCTCATAATCAATTTATACGCGTTAAATTTAAATCTTGTGACACGAATCGTATAAAGTAGTAATGTGCGTTAAAAACCCTAAATTATTAAGGCTTATAAGTATAAAATTATTCACAATAATGATCATATCTTAAATTTCGCACCCCATTAAATTCATATCAGACCGGACACTCTACCTCGCTCGACTTAGCAAACGATTTATCGAAAAAGCTAGTCACGAGCAGGAGATTAATAATTAGTGTATGCGATGTCGCCGCGATTATCGACGGTGAGCGACGGCCGACGCGGCGTCGGCGTCGGGGCGTTTTCACAACGCGGGGCTCAGTCTGGCACTCGGCACCGCTGCGAGGAAGGAGGCTAAGTTCGCCATCACGATGTCGCTACTCAACTTTCGACTCGGCCGTCGATTAAGAATCACTTGCGACAACACTGGATTGATCGATGTAGCCCTTGGCATTTGTGCGATATAACTGTACTCTTTATAACAAATAGATGACACACTTAGTTAGGGAGTTGTTGAATTGACACATGTTAAATTGATTTTATCTCACGAACACTACTCGCGTTACTCAGAGCGATATCTTGCTCTCTGCTACAATTGTCTGCCTACTGGAACTCGTTAGGCATCTGACCGATTATGAAATTGCGAGATGAGTAGGAATGTTTTTTTCTTCGTTGGGTAAACAACCGTAAAACGAGTAGCCTCGCTTAATAAGCTTTACTCGAGAACGGGTTAAGGCGACCGCACGTGGATAACCGCCGTGGTCGGCGGCACTTCAAAGCAAACACTCGTTTAAGCCAATTGTGCGTGCCAGCGCGCCGCGCGCGCAACTACAACATGTAATTATACGGTTATAGGGCGCACCCCCGCCTTCTAGTTATACTTCGTAAAATATACGACTGTTCGTGATATACAACCCTAAGTCGACTCGTTAAGCGCTATATCAAATAGTTTCGTTAGTTTTGAGATTAAACTCGGCACCCCGGCACCGGCCCTCCGATTCACAAAAAACTACCATCTGTTGAACCACAATCGGGATAACGCCTGCTGGGTCAGTAATTGACCGCCATCACACTATTTCCTAATAAACTTTTTCTATTGTTACAAGTTTACTACCAAGTAAATATTAGATCAATAATAAACCTATTATAACAATTTTAACAGACGCAGACGCATCTCAATCACACCTTATATTATGATTAAAACAGTTGCTAAGGTGTTAGCCATTGTTGTGATAATTATGTAAAAACAAATTACGAATATATATATATATATATGGTCACCTACGGAATAAACCACAATGGAATCCCTAAAATGCATTTTATTAATTGAAATAAATACTTAAGTAAACATATTACTGTAGGTACATACTTACATACCCCTTGGCCCTTTTCCACCCCTTAGGCCTTATCTAGCTGAAGCCTAAAAAATAAAAATGTAGTCTGCTGGGTCTGCAACTGCATCGCACATAACTAGGTAGGTAGTACAAGTATAGTTTTGACGAAACGCGACTCTACGGAGAGTAAAAATGTCGGTTCTAGTATTATGTTGTATATATGTATATGTATTTCGTACCTACGCTGTACGCTATGTTTATACTTTGTGCTTGGTTTAATTATGAGGTTTGTTATTTTTTTGCTATAATTGTCAGTTAACTCTACAAAAAATCAATTAATACAAAATCAATAAATACAAATGAGAACATACAATTAAATTAACCTACCAGTCCAAAACATCTTTGCCCTCTAACTGTTATTTAACCAAGTCAAACAAAAACAGTTTTGGACAAAAACTTGGTAGTCTGATATCACATTAATATTGTTAAAACTGTAATTTAAATCAATTTCCGGCGCACGGGTTAACCCTTTCAGCCGGGGCGTTACAAGCGTTTATGATTTTATATTAGTGTATAATCGGTCGGATCTCGGGCTGTGGGCCCTGCCAGCTGGGTCCCGGCCATCTCATTTGTGTTCGTCATCTAAAATATTAACAACCGTATTAATTTGGAGGAACTGATTTCTTCAAGAAACTATTATGTAATTTCTATGGTTATTATTGTATAACGGTTTTTAAAACGCATTGTGCTTTTCTACCATCTGAAAGACCATTATCTGTTTCAAAATAATAAATGTGACATTTTTTTCGGATGCGGTTCACACGCTATAGGTACCGGATATACTTAGTAGAGCTCCGCAGTCTAATAGTTGCGGCTCGGAGCTCTATACAAGTACAAGTCGCACTTGTTGCTTGTAAAGCAATTTAAATCAGGTGGTGCAAGCGATCCTTATTGAGTAAAGTAAGCTTTGGACCGGGTGTTTTAAATAACAAATTTATACCTACAGTTAGGTGTTCGGTCCATTGTTTAGCGGCGTATAAAGCACCGCGCCGCCCGGCTGCGGCGCAGGTGGCGCGCAGATTCCCTTCCAAACTCCTAACCCGATTGTTTCTTGCTTTATGGTTATTAGTGGAAACGTATTGCAAATTATGTCTTTGTCGAATATTACACTCGGACCCTACTTAAGTTGATAGGTATATACCTACGTATGTATTTGGTATACTTATATGTACCTATAAGGTCTCAAATGCAATGAAATGACGTCGAGCCCTCGCCTAATCTATGGATTTTGATTGATATTTTATTCCGGAAATAATTATAAGGTATCTGAGATAAACAATTATACCTAGGTCCTTACATAAATGTGCCTTGCCGTGTAGGAGGTCTGGTACCTTTAGGAAAACGTTGTTTCTGAATAATTAAAAGCCGTGAAATGATAATAGATAAATTAAATCGTTATTACTTATTTTCTAGTGCAAAGCAGTTAACTACAGAGATAAGTTTAAAAGGATCAACTTGATGATGCTATAAAAACGTCATGAGAAGATGAGATAGTGGTATTGTAGTAAGCGGCGCAGGCGCCGGCCCGGCATGGCACTGGCTGCGGCGCACCCGCGACTATTACTTACCCAGATATTTATTAATAAATCGTGGACCATCAATCACCGTGAGGTCAAAGCTGTACGCAGAATCAGAATGTTCGCTCTTAGCAGTTTTTAATGAATTGTTTTTGTGGTCGATACATATTAAGCATAGTAAACGTGCGGTGGCCGACGTTGGTGGGCGCCGTAGTGACACGCAACAACGGATTATTTCGACGGACTATTTATAATGTGGGTCTCGCAGACCCGGATCGCGGACGATGGAATCTGCTCCTTTGTCATTGGGGCAACCTGTTCGGTCGGGCTCGAACTCACGGCGAGCACAATGTAATGTAACGGGCCACCTGATTAACCGCCATTCCGCCCGTGAGCTATGCAGATATCGGCCGACGCGCCGCCACCACGCCACGCCGCGCCGCGCCGCGCTGTCGCACCGCACCGATCACTGATCATATTAATTTCAAATGATAGATAGCTTTTATACTGTTAATGCTCTATTACGATACAGATAACAACATCAAGGTTAGTGAACTTTGATCTATTCGGATCATAGAATTTGATACATAAAACATAGTTCTTTGTAACATGTTTGAAGTAAATGATTACATCTATATAAATACCTAAAGAACTTATTGTATATGTACCTGTATGTACGATTAAAGAGCCGACCTTAAACCCATTGAACAAGTGCAGTCTCAAGCTTTTTTCAGTTTTTTGTGTGCAGTGTTCATACCGGTAGCACTTATGTTTCTCTTCCTTCGTTTGTTTTTTGCCTAGATTTTTTAGGCGGTAAACCGAGTCGTAACCAGTAGCAGGTGTAAGGAACAAATATTTCACACGGATACGTTACATTAGCTTTATAATGTTGCAGTCGGAGGAAGATACCTATTACGCATGTAGGAAAAGGAAATGACCTACTTATAGGTATTTAATTCATTACGATATGGCCACTGATACGGATTAACGGACTGATTCATTTAGGTGCTGGTGAAAAATATCGTTGTATATATTTATTGTGTAGGGTTTTTTCAGTAAGTAGGTATCTCTTGTTTGCTTTAATTTTAAGTTAATATTTTACTTTAATGTTATTTTACTTTAATGCTATTTTACTTTAATGTTGTTTTATTATGGTTTACTGTGAACAAAATACGGCTGAAGGAATAATATCAAGGCGTAAGCGGTTGAGCTTATCAACACTATTCGCTACGAATTGACCAAACGTGAATCTCTGAATCTGAATCGAGAAAAGTATTTATCTCAGGTTTTTTTGTAACATTATTATAATAAAAACAGGATGTTAATAAGTGCTGTTTTTATTATCTATAAGTAATAGATGTTACTTAATAATGTGTTGGTAATTTTAAAAATTTTTGCCACTGAATGGCGTTCTTCGAGTAATTTACTCTACGTTTTTTATTTACACGTACTTATCTACCAGAAAAACGTGTAACATACAATGATCTAAAATGTGCAACTAGTTGTCACTATAATCTTAACCTTAAATCCCAAGTATTGAATCTCTCCAATGCTGTCAGCATCCGCTGCCAGTTCTCACGAGACAGGTAGCCGCTTCCGCTCATCCTGCCTCTACAATATAAATAAGACTCGTATTAGTGACTATTACAATGTGTGCATATGCAGTGCTTCACAAATAGTCAGGTAGTTGTGGGATCTCTCAGAACTACTCGTCGGAAGCCGGATAGAATCATTAACCCCTTTTAAGTAACACAAAAGTAATTTATGCTGTAAAAATGCATATGGATGGAATAAAAAAAGTTTCTCAAGTTTTGCAACGATGTTCTTTATGATTCAAATATCAAATGCGCACTTTTTATGTGTATTTTAGCAGTTAGAGATTATTTTAGCATGCGTAATTCAGGAAGTACGTTGACAGGTTCACTTCGGAACTGGTTCGCGTTCGCCGGGACTCCCCGTCCTGAGAGTCGACTCTGCTATAGTGCGGCTATACATAAATGACACACTTTTCAGGATTTCAATTATTACTGTTTTGTCGTACCTACCAACATGGTCGATATTATTTTGTAGAAAATTAATAAGTAGTGTTAGTAAATATTTTATTAAAAAAAATGATAAAAATAACGTATAATTTTTCATGACTGCTTATCTCAATAAGTACATTATTTAACTTGTGTATGTTGTATAATAATTATCTTAAATTAGATAAATTACTTGAATATTCTATATTACTATACTTGTGTACCTACGTATAATAATTATCTTAAAATAGATAAATTACTTGAATATTTTATATGTAGGTATTACCATACTTAGCTAAATTCTTATACCTTTGAATATTCTTCAAGTTGTTTTAGATCTGATAGTCTGATGTTAAACTACTTTAATTTTTGATAGGTAGTTTAGGTAAAGACCAAAATTGTATACAGGAATATGATCATTCCAGATGTAAGTAATTATTTATTACTATATTTTTTTACCGTATATAACTTAAGCATTTTTTGTAGAGCCCCTGAGACATTTTGAACTTAATGAGTAGGAGCCAATCCACGACATGCGTACGCGCTAGCGGCGACGCACTCACAACCCTCCATCCGCGCTCGGTGATCTATTGTTTGCCGAGAGAAATGAAACGAGAAAAAAACTCGTTCCCAAACCTATCGTGAGAAATCATGAAATGTGCTCCGCATTCATTAAGCGACGCTCCGGCAGAAATCAATAAATATCATATTACGCTACGCTGCCCATGAGAACCAGGTACACGATGGTTGTCGATTACTGCTGGCCTACGTTGAGATGATTCAAGTCAACAGGTAACAGATTAAACAATATTAATTGACCGAGCGTTAGCGAAGCTGGTCATCGTTTCAGCTTGTGGGCAAAAATGCTTTCGTATGTCCGGATGTTATCCTCCAATGGTCGTAAAGGTCTTTGAGGATTCGCTACACTTGTGGCGTTACCTATTGGCCAAAATAGATCTTAAGACAGATCTTAGTATTCTTATACTCTGCTGAATGCCCACTCTTGTTTATATACCCAGATTAAGTGTTATTTTCTAAGTTTATCTATGTACACTTGTAGAGCAGGTACCTATGTAGGTAGGTATATGCTGCAATGTCCATCCATTACAATTATTCTATTACAATATATGTATGCCGCGTTGAAGCTATGTTTGTGATTATGCCAACAATGGGTAGTCACAGATGTGAAATATGATTGTTGGCACGGAGGTGACGGAGCGAACCGTGCACCGCGCCGGCGCGGCGGGCGCTGCGCAGGCGTTGCGCCACCACCGACCCGGCCGCCGCCCGTCGCCTGCGACGTCGCCAGCGCACCCGCCTGACTCATGCCCATGGATTCTTGTTTCCTACCACTGTACTATCACCAACATTATGCCCAAACGATCTGCCAACGCATTGTCTTTGAACTTACTGTTTAGCTATAAATGTCAACGTTGATTTACTTCCAGTCTACTAGGCACCAGTGCGGCGCGAATATTGTGAATATTACGCTTACAAACTACCTGTGAACATTGCTGTTCAGACAGTTGTCATAATTATTATCTTACGCTTAATTGCGTGTGTTGGGGAGTAAATTGTGTGTTAAATACCGTTCACTAGCTAACATTAGCAAATATTGATATTATGGATGCTTATTTATTACTTCTCTGTATTCTTAGAGATATATTACCCAGGTAATAAGGGGAGAATGCCTGCTCTGCTAGATCGATACCTGCTGATGACTTTAAAGACATGTATGTACGTTAAGCTGTGTACGAGTAATTAAATAACCAGCTGATAATGACCAATATATGGTTTACATGCACATGCTGTGTTAAGGTGTGGTAGTTGAGAGAGCGCAATTTTTGAACAATCGTACCGCTTTATAGATAACAATAAGGTCGCCAAAAATTTAATTTGCAATCTTGAGGATTGCCTCTAGTGACTACATTGATTCGAATCCTGATTTTTTGATTTTCGCCCGATAGAAAAAAACGTAGGTCTAAAACGCACTTACAAGAATTAGTAACAATTATTTGTGCACAAAAGCTAAAAATACGTGTATGAAAATTGCTTCTATGAATGCGCAATTTCACTTTTGAGGGAAATCATCGATTACGTAACATAATATGGGACTAGTCCTGAAATAAATATTACACATTCATTCATTCATTCATTACTTTTTTTGTTAACTGTTACAACAAATTAAAATTCAAAAACATAATATCCATGGACTCGAGCACGCACATCCATCTCGCTAACGCTTACGCTCAGAGAGAGTGAGAGAAGAATACGAAGCTACGGAGCCTTAAGTTTGGAAAGAATCTGTGCTAGATAATTATAAGCACTTAAGGCCATTCAATAAGTCATGGGACCTCTCGTGTAATGTCGTCTTTGGTCGCAATCGTGCCGCAATGTGCCGTTACTAATAAAACCGAGACATGACAACTGATCGTGTTGTACTTACAAAACAGTTAATAATTAACAAGAGCCTTTGTCATGCACTCACATGTATGAAAAGGCTGTGCTTGCTCGTAAAGTGCAGGCTCCAGATTCTTGCAGTCCATTACTCATAAGTTCCGTTGAACGTATATTTATACCTATAAACGAAGATAACATTTATGCCTGTTACCCTATCGCCATATATCGCTTACTGCAGGCATGCCGCGAGTGGTGCGAGTTCACCAGCCAGAGTAACAACAATTCACCCACGCATGGTTTTGTAAATGTCAGATTGCATCTACCCATTTATTTCTACGTGTGACTCTCTTCTATCATTTGTCACTATTAAAACTTTCGCAGTTCTTTGTGTACCTTATTAGGTTTGGGATATGAGGCTACTCGGAAAAATAATTTATACTCGTCAGAACAAGTGAACGTAAGTGGGCTGGCGCTTCAAGCCCGCGGCTGCGCGTATGACTGCGCCGTACGGATTTTATTGCAATCTTGATTAATATTTATGATTCAATTCTTTGTCCGGCTCGTGAAATACACTTGGCTCGTGCTGACCATAAAGTGATAAATCGCTTAAGGCAAACACTTTGAGTATTAGTCCAATTCGCGACGCATCTCCGGAGCCTAGGCCGACTCCGGCATCGTTAAACTCAACATTAATCACAATGGGGTTTACGGATCATAAATTCGATATTAGTGCTCTTTTGCAATGCCTCGTAAGTACTTATCCTAATTCATTCGCGTAAGTTACTATCTTATAAAAACATGCACCACTAAACACGTACTTACTGTACAAGAGTTGTTGCCTACGCAGTCAAGAACCTGGGCAATTGAGCATTAGATGGCTTCCAATCAGACCACCCACTTTGCATCATATTGTGATCAAACAACTTTCTAGCATTTTAGTTCAGATTAAATGGTAATCTGACGTGCACGAATGATTCGCGACTATTGTCAATCATGAATCGACTTACACGATTGTCAACTGTCGCAAAACAATCAAAGAAGATAAATCTAAGATGAGAATAATTATTTGCCTAAATACTTATGCAAATGTTCATGCGCAGTCGACGGCTATTAGAAAGTAGTACGAAGAATAGTAAAATGCCGGTACCTAAGTGTAATGACGAACAACGGACAGGTGATGGTAGTTTTGGTTGGAGGAAGTTGGATGGTTGGGCTGTAGCTATAGAGGTCGGCACGCCGCGCGCACTCGGGCGCGGACGGTAGCGGCGTGTCACAAACAAACGCTCCTGTTTGACAGATATGATCTGCCGTTGCGCGCCCGTCTGTCAGCGCTCCACTCTGTTGTGACAGCTAAGAACTCTGTTCAGAAAAGAAAATAATTAATTACAGTGTATCTCACAGTTCAGTTACCAATTTTTTTAGTTCATTGAGTTTTTGACTTGTGGAGATAGAATAAGTATAATGATGAATGGCATTATGCTTTCACTGAGATAAAATTTTATCTAAAAGCTTTAGCACTAAAAAGCTAGATTGCATGTTTACGTTGGCCTAAATATGGTTGTCTTGATGTTAATGATATAAAGCTAATTGATCGACTGTCGTTCTAGTTGGTGACGAAAGTGAACCACGTCGTGATCAACTCTCCCGAGCCCCAAAACAACAGCGAGCAACACTAAGTGCCGCTGCTAGGATTTGGTTCTTTGGGGCACAGACAGGTGCGTGAAAAATTACCTAATATGTAGTATCAGATGCATACATTTTGTAGACATTTGTAATAGAAAAAGAGTGAAGTCAAATAGGCGTAGGGCGTTGAACCGGTACGATCAATTATTAAATTATTATATTTTTGAATTTACGTTTATGGATGTAGAGCCCTGTCAGCTATTAGCAATTTTCACGTCATTTGCAAATTATTGTTTAGCGAGTTCGATTGCAAGTTATTGTAACTAAGTAGGTACTTACCTATAGTTAATGGTTAACTAACATATTATACTTACAGCTTTATTGCCATCACATGTAGGGTTCCTTTAGGACTTCCATCCTACACTCTTCGCAGTTTATTGTTTGCAGAATCTAGATATTCCTTAAGTATCTCACTGCCATGTAAAACTAGATTATTGCTAAAGATAAAGATACCCAGCCATTGACTTTATCTTTATGGCCTTTCTCTGTTTGTTCGGTGTTTGCTTTCTATCAGAAATCCAAATTATTATTGCGTTTAGCATACTAATATTTTGTTAAATTCTTGATTTGATTTTGATTGACCGTCCTTGCAGCTATCGACAGGTAACTAAACAATGTTTAGGCACATCATGCATTTTGATTTCTCATGCTCTGAAAGTGGGTCATTGTATATCTATGAAGTGTACAGTGATACGTTTTGGCTCTAGGGTGTTTTACTTTCCAAGTACTTTGTTTTAAATTGTTTTAACGATAATTTGGTTTTAAATGGATTTGTTGTACATTTTCATTCTGATATATTTTAACTCCCCATTCCATAAATAACGATACTTTTACCTAAACTGAAACATTTACATGAAATACTATAAAAGTTTACACTTAAGTCATTAATCTTTAATAGTTATTTGTTTTACAAGGGGGCAAATTTGTTGTTTACCGTCTCATATCATGCAAAATTGAATTGAGATACCTATCATCTCAATTAAATGCGTTTTAAGGTTATAAATTGTATGGTGATGACAGCTGTCACCGTACCCATGCTATTAGAAAAATACTATAGCGCGTATGAAAAGGATAATATGTATGATATATTATCTTTTTTGTTACTTTGCATTGGTGAACTGATAATGAAATGACCGACACGGTAAGCCTTAGTTAACTAAAGGTTGAGGCCCGGATACGTGCCCACATTAGTTCCGTCGCGCACGCTCTGACCCGCACGGGCCGCATGTTTCCTCGTACGTAGGTGTGACAGAAAAAATCCAAAGGGTAACATTTTGTATAGGGATGTTCGCGCACGGTCAACGCATTTACATTCCTCACGACTCGGGGTCGGTGTCGGGTCGGGTCGATTTGTGGAATTGATTGACCACATAAAAAAAACTGAACCAAAAATCGATGGAATTCCTTAAATTGAACAGACCTTCTCTACACGCTAGCACTCATGCTATTTAGAATACCGATATTCAACATGGAACCTCCTAAGTAAATAAAATACACTACGTACGTACCTACTTGTCATAGGTATACATATAATCAGTCTTACAAGTTATAAGCTACCTACATATTATCCTCCGAAACAATGTTTGCACATCTAAGAAAAATGGTTTTTCCATTTGGGATTGGACTGATCACTGATACGAGTATTTAGTACACGTGGAAAGATTACTTTGTAGGTACCGCTATTAATTTTAATTGTATTCTCTAATCTTCTAGCTAAACTAAAAGTACCTAATAAACGCGACGATGCGACATGCGACGGCGAGAGCGACCATATCAAATCAAAATCATTTGCATTTTTTTTAAACATATATTATGATTTAGGTTCGAACTACGGGATATCTTAAGTTAGAACTACGTATATATAAGTACCTACATATACAAGCTGTTTTCCTAACCACACCGATATGTATGAAATAGTTTATATTGTAATTTATCGCGAGTTCAGAATTGATCTAATAGTAAGTTGCTCAGTATGCCTGATATACGAGTAAGTATTACATACCTACTTAAGAGCTCTTTCTACAGTTCGGACTACTTCGGATATTCTTAAAATTCTAACTACATACGTATATCTAGTGAACACGTACCGTACAATTTCCGTGTCATAAGATAAGGCTTTTCGCATCATAGTCGTAGTAATCCAACGATGAGCTTGATGCTGATTTAACAATTTGTTATGATTTTGAACTGGTTTTGATACGACCTTGACGGTCGTCTTAATGATTAACGTGCATCATGCATCTCGCGTACCTACTCGTACAACTGTAACTTCATTTCGCACGCACCAATCAGCGTGAGCCATGTTCAAGGTGAAGTGGTATCAAAATAATATCAAAACCGTATCAAGATGTTAAATCAGAATTGGGCTCGAGGGCACGAGGAACTATAGTCGTTTTATTATGACCTTCTAGATGCCGTGTAATAGCTTTGACAGGTTGCTGCTTGGTTTAATTTAGTAGGAATTTAATTTTAATGAAGTTTTTTTGCATAATAATGTATTTGTTTTCAGTTAAAACTTATATTGTAGGTACTAGGAATAATTTCATGTATATATTATACAGGGCGTCCCACAGCTATGCCACATGGAGGGAAAGTACCCTGAATATTGTAGATGGAACATTTTACTGAAAGAAGACATTATTTTAATTTTAAAAACAATTTAAACTGCATTCATGATTTTTAAATAATTACATGGTTGAACCGGGAATCGAACCCGCTACACGAGAAAAAAAAAACACCCTGTAGCTTTTTCATCCCGATCGAAAGGCTTCATCATAAGGATTATTTTTTGCTAAATAACATAGTGTCAGAAACTAAAGGAAGACCATGAATTTTTAACATTTGATGTGAAATTTAGCGAAATAATCAAAAGAGAGCGGCTTTGTATTCAACAGAATGACACTCATTTTGAGCATTTGATAAATGAAATTGGTTAATTTGAATTAAAAATGTTAAAATTCATGGGTTTCTTTTTATTACCGACACTATGTTATTTAGCAAAAAATAATCCTTATGATCGGTATGAAAAAGATACAGGATGTTTTTTTTCCGTGTAGCGGGTTCGATTCCCGGTTCAACCATGTAATTATTTAAAAATCTATGAATGCAGTTTAAATTGTTTTTTAAATTAAAATAATGTCTTCTTTCAGCAAAATGTTCTATCTACAATATTCAGGGTACTTACCCTCCATGTGGCATAGCTGTGGGACGCCCTGTATACCTAGGTCATTAGGAAATAAGAAAAGATCCTCACAAATTAAGATAAGCCTCCGTGCGGATAGATGTGAAGTATGACTCACGCTAAACCGGGCCGTGCCCGGGCCGAGACGTCCGACAAGTCATTTTCTATGACGGCTGATCGGTGATCACGTGGTTCTTTTCCATAGGGAACGAAGCACCGGAAGCTCCGGCCCGGGCCCGGCCCGGTCTAGCGTGAGTCATCCTTTACGTTGTTCCAAGTGTTCGTTCAATTTAATTGAAGGGATGTTTACAAAAACAACATAACTGCTTATACGGTTGACACTTTTTTAAGAACATTGGTAATCGTTTCAGGTGTCATCCAGTGTAGTCAGTTATATTGTTTTTGTAAACATCCCTTCGGCAAGCGAAGTGGCTTACATAATGCCAACAATTATTCAAATCAGGTACTTAATTCGACAATTATAGTAAGTATCAGTATATTAGTGTTAAAGCTAATTTATTATCTAAGTAGGTATACAATGTAGTAAAAATAATCTAAATATAAGTACATTATCACAATCAATTTATTATACAAAAAGGACAATAGGTACATCATACAAAAGAAGACACAAAATTTACACATAAAATGACAAACTAACAAATATCCTTACATTTTATACTATATAATTAAAACTAATATTACTTAAAATTACCTAACCCAAAACCCGTTCTATGTTATGCCCGGTACTTACAGTAGTAGTACATTATATCTGCGAAATAAAAGATCTAAGCGTATTTTTTTATGTATGCCTATGTTTTATATTTATATCCTTATAAAAAAATTAAAAACTAACAAACAAGTTTTATTTTATCAAATTCGTGTACTAAAAAAAAAATGCTCCAGGTGAGGCTCGAACTCACAACCCCGGCATTACTCACGAGCACTGTCTTATAAGTACCGTGCGCTAACCAATTGCGCCACTGGAGCGACGGGCTGACTCACGAAATTACGGTATAGCTGCTACGGCCTCCCTTCCCTCCCTCGACCCGTCCCTACCTCCTCTGTATCAATGGATGCCGTCACTATATGGCGTGCGCGTTCAAATTATGTAAATTATATTGCTTTTAACGTCAAGTTACGTGTTTTAGAATTGCAATGTAATGGTATTTGTAGAAGTTAAGATGTTATTAAGTAATTAAGATAGGTAAGTACAAGATTTTAATCTAATTCAAATAAAACCGAAGTACAGTTGCCGCCGTCTTGAGGTTTAGATCAGATAGGTACCTATATAAGGCTTCTGAGTTCTGTGTCATTAACGTACTATCTTTGTATTGGTTATTTCGAATAGTAAATTAAACTTTTAATATTTTTGCTACTTGATACTTTTTCGTACATATATGGACTTAAAAGGAATACTTAGCTACAGGTCATATTAGATTATTAATAGTTAGGTAGGTATGGTATATCTAAATAAATAAATAAATAATAAATAAATATTATAGGACAATTTTACACAGATCTACCTAGTCCCACAGTAAGCTCAATAAGGCTTGTGTTGTGGGTACTAGACGAAGATATATATAATATACACACATATATAAATACTTATATACATAGGAAACATCCATAACTCAGGTACAAATATTTGTGATGAACACACAAATAAATGCCCTTACCAGGATTCGAACCCGGGACCTCCTGCTTCGTAGGCAGGGTCACTACCGACTAGGCTAGGAGGCCGTTAATCTATGTCACGTACACGTACTATATTATATTGTTATACATATAGGTACAGTCACCTGCAATAATATGTTACACAACGAAAGCCGCAAAAATATCTGCAACATCTTATTTGTAGAGCCGTAAGAGCGTGTCACATATTTTTGCGGCTTTCGAAGAGTAACATGATATTGTGACTGTACTTACCTCCAAAAATTCCGAACATAAAATAGTTTAAATAGCTAAGTAAATTCGTATTGAACTCTAAATAATCATAATACTCATGGTTAGGGGTATTCTAATCCATAACAATACTTATACATATAACCGTTTATAATTCGTTTACCGTTTCCTACTAATTCGACCTGGTTTGCCAATATACATACCATTGTGCGTGAGGGCAGAATCCTCACGGCGTTTTTATTAACAATAATACAACTACCTACTTACCTAATTATATCTATTTTGTTTCATAAACACGAACGGTAATCATAGTTTCGTATGGAGTTCAAACGTTATACCAACCGTAGACACATGGAATTGTTATCTTCAAATGCTGACCATGTTATTAGACTAAAACATACTATTATCATTATCAGTGGAGCTATAGGTAGGTACAAGTATAATAGCCGTAAGCGCACGTGGCGCGGCTCGCGGCCATTCGATTAGTGCTCGGTGAAATGATTATGTTAATCGCCTATCGAGAAATATAGTTTATTGTTCTCCGCTCCTTACTTGTGCCATAGTAAGTAGAATATTACAGTAGGAATGAGTAGAAAATCATACCAGATTATCTAATAGTATTTTTTTCTACTTACTAACTCTTTTTACTAAGCGGACTTCCGTTGAACTAATTTATTTAAATGTGATCTGTGACTCCGATTATGTATATTTAGTGCAATAACTCAATAGTATACCTACATAATTATATGTATTTACATATTTGTATAAATTTTAATTCATTTACTTATTTATTAAGTTGACAATGTATGTGTATTAACTTGTGAGTCTTGTAAGCACTTTAGGGTCAACTGTAAGCCCGCAAGAGCTTTTTACAAATAAAATAAATATTGTAAGCAGAGATTTTGTAGGTAAGTAGCTCAAACCTAAGAATCTTTTTAACATGTACCTACCTAATCAGTCCTATTTGTAATTGGGTATGGTGTAGGTCAGCCACAGACAAAACATCCTCCAGACTGAGCATAGTCGCGCTACCCCCTCTGCCAGGCATACGGTAATTTTACTCCATGTTCGAGTCGAAACGACGTCCTTTTCCCGCGTGCTTTGCGCGTTTTTGTGTCCCGCATTTTTGGCATCATCGGTTGCATGAAATAATTGCTCTAAACTCGGTTTAGAAGATTCCTAGTCTATGAGGTCAGCAAACAAAATATTCACCTACTATACCCAATTAAACTCAGTTTCAACCTTCACACACCTGTCACAAAAAAAATTGAATTGACGATTTGACGTACTGCGAGTAGTGTAAGATGTGTGTGCAGAGGGCAGCGAGTCACTGCCACCGGCGCCGCCCGGCGCTGCGCCCGCGCTTCCGATCTCTCCGAATATCAATTAAACCCAGCTCCGAACTGTAACATTTATCCCTGCGAAGTGTAATTATACACACCCCTCTTATTATAGCCTTCTTGAATGAATGCTCTGAAGGGTTTGTTTGTTTAGCATGTGGACAGTAAATCATTCTAGTGGGTACAAATATAAAAATGTAGATCAATATTAATTACTAAATAATAGAGTCAATAGAGGTACCTGGGTCATCAAAATATATTTATTATTGTTTATGATATTTCCTTTATATTTATGTAATATTATATTATGTTAGACCTCCAAAAATAGGTAAGTAACCTATACGTAGGTAGGTATTTTTGTTGTAGCACCGTCCTATACCGTATATGTAATGCATCGAGAATTGGTCCCTCGAAATGAAGTCTAATGCATTTTTATGTCAAGAACAAGTATTTATCATAAATATAATTTTACTCAATAGCAGGGACCTACAAATACATAATACTTTAGAATGTGCAGTAGTTTGCTTAGTCAAATAAATTTTAAATATCTTTTAAAGTGTCAAATATTTGTATGTGTACAAATTGGGTGTAGATAATAATTACGTAGAGGCGGGTGCTGTAAGATCGCAAGCGCACTGAGCCATTCACCTGCATTACCCGGTTGTGAAATTACCTACAATGTCATAAAGTAACCCTAGACCTCAATTATGCCCGAGATAAGCAGCCAACACAACTCACGTAGCTAATCGCTGTTGCGTCGTTGAGACGGAGATTAGGACCTGCGTAGATGTGAACATCTATTTGATATTGGATCTTATTTTTGTACTGTTTTAAAAACGTTATAAACCTACTTTAACGGAGTAGAATATTATCGCGTAAGTACCTATAATAAATGTATTCATAGCATACAATTTGCAAAATATATCGAAAGTAGAATCGGTTCAATTAAGCTTTCAAAATTCATAGTCGCTAGCTCAAGTGTCAAATAAGTAATATAAGTATAAAATAATAAAGTGTCATCTTAGAAAATTTTCACTAAGTATACCTATTTAATTAATAAATAACTTACCCCCTTTCATAAAACTTTACTTACAAGCCTCAATTAGTAGGTAATTAATGTTTTATCCTTTTCTTACAAATACGATGAATAGCTAATTTATGTAGGTTATTCAGGCTTGTAGCGTATTTATGAGTAACGATTTTAGTATTTATTTATTTATAATTTTATTTTATACATATGTTGTCAAAGGGTTACGACTTCAATAGGAATTCACATTTTCTAGTAAAATATGTTTATAAATTCAGAGTGTCCATTCTATACTAGTATTTATATTTATTATTTGATCAGCTAGAGGCGGGCTAATGGCACTGGCCGGTGGAAATATCGAGTGGCGGCAAACTGACTGATCAGTTCGATCGAGCAGGACAATTGCCCTTAATGAAAGTAATTAACACGACGCGATCGGCCGACATCGATAGCGACTTTGTTTAGGCACAGGCCACAGTAGGCGGGCTGCAATATTAATAAATCGTTGTACCATTAAATGTTAGATTATGTTAACTATTGAATATTAGATAGGTAGATTCAATCAAAGCACATTAGGCATAGCAATATTTAAATGTAGTCACTAGTGGACGAGACTAAACTTCGCATCGAACTGAGTATACCTAGTATTTCGTTTTTCTTTTTGGCACATCGAAAGTAATGAAAACAATGCCATTGAATAGTTGATGAATACTTACTAGTGTTATTTTCTAATCTAACTTTTTACCTTACCTTAGTGACCTTGTTTGAAATGATTTGTACTTTAGTATCCACAGATTAATCTGTTGATACTTATCTTGAAAAAGGTTGGTAGGTATCGTTACATCCAAAAAATAAACTTACGCACTTACATACATTTTGCTAATTATTTGGTAACGTACTCCAATACTGCACGGTATGTCGCGTTTTGATTGTTTATAATTGATTCACGTTTAACTAAGTCACATTAGCAAAATAATTGTCAGCCAGAGTGACAAGTGTTTATTTTCCTTTATTACACACGTACCTAATAAATAGCGTCACAATATCGTCATTAAGCCTTGTTTGCTGTGTCACTCCGTTCTCGTATACTCAAATAATCGCAATTTATATCAAGTGTAAATGCATGATTTTTTAAGAAATGTATCTTTAGTACCGTCAAACTTGCCAACATTGCCCGCTTTTTTCGAAATAACACGTTTTTTCTGAAAAATAGATATTTGGCGGGTTTGACGGTAAATAACACCGATGATGGTGGTGATTTGTGAAGAAGTGCGGTGTGTTTCTGTGTAATACCATAATGACTTTAATGACAGTTATACTCGTAAAGTCACTTGTCGGTTTATTTGCCATCTAGCAAATTCAGCATATGATATTAGTAGGCCGAATTCGAGCGGTCGCTAAAAAATAAAAATACGAGGGCAAGTAGCGATAACGAAAGTATACCTACCTATACCTACTGTTGTACTGTTAGGCTGTATCTTTTACGCAGCATTGGGCGCGGGGCAGCGCCGCCGCGGCGTCCGCGCAACCGGCGTGGACACCACAATGCGCGCCTAAATCAACCTACACACCCATTTTAATTGCTTAAATAAATTTAACCATCTCGTACATGTATATTAAATAATAAAGAGTCAGAACAAAGGTTCACTATTAAATAACTTTAAAACGTTAATTGATTTCGTAATTGATCAAGCGTTTGAGAATTAAGTAGATATGTAGTAAATTTACGTATCTACGAATATCTATCAAATTCAATAATGAGTAGGTACTCGCACTATCAAAGATAAACGTTCGTCAATACGTAGGTACACAACAAAAAAAATCGCTGTTTACGAACAACTTGGCCTTGCACCTAGTAAGTAAATCGTCAACAAGTAAGTACCTATAGGTTTTACCTTTATCAGAATTAAGAATAGGTATCATTAACTGCAGGTTTAGGAAGAATGAAAGGTTATAAGCAGCATGTGGACTTAAATTGACATACACTATAAACTTTCATTCATTGAAAAAACGACAAAACAACAAAAACGTAAGTAGGTACCTAGTTCTTTTCTTACCTACTTAATACGTGTTATTCCCATAAGAAAACCACCTGTTACAAGTGACGTACATATCCATTGCATCAGTAGGTCCCTAATGGAACGATTGACCAAAATCAGCACCTATTCCGAAAGTTTCTCACGAGAATAACTTATAATGTAACATTAAGGATCGTTTGGCGGATGTGCAACAACTTTCACGCAATTCACATGTCCAGAATAGGTAAGGAACAATTTGCTAGAGTGCACCTGCAAATCCTTCCACTTTTATTTGAAAACACAGTTCAATTGTTTGGCTTGGGAGCGCCAAAATCAGCTGACTCAGGTAAAGAAATTCTTCCATGTAAACACATCTTTTCTTTACTCGTGTGAACAAGTTCAAGAAGATTCAAATATGATTAAAAACTCAGAGATTACACATTCGAAGTTTTTTCGAACCCACCTTTATTTACATTTTATATGAGTAAGTGTAGATCAAGGTTACGGCTGCATTCATTTTATGGGCTACGGTAAATCAAGAACAAATTTATCGATAAAGCGGTATAAAGCTAATAGTACGACTTGTTGGTGTGTTTGAATAAGATATTTCCCAGATACGCCTATGCATATGTAAACGTCTAGTACAAATATAAATATTGTCACCTATATCTCCTCCAAACTTTCAAGGTTACCGTCACAATTTCACATTCTTGTAAATAGTTGCGTATAAGTACCTACCCACTTTTATAACCTTCATTCATTTTAGGTGAATCTTTACTTAGAACACGTACCTATTTATTAGGCAGTACGTATATATATTTACATATAATAGACAGGGAGGTAGGTACACATGGGATTATTAAGTTTTTGTGTGATATTTGTAATAAGAGTGGAGATAATTATGGCCACTAGAAAATTAACTCGTTTATGATTCAGGTGTTGTTTATAGATAGGTAGTGCTAATAATAAAATTAATGAGCATGTAAATCATAAGTACCTACCCAATAAACGTAGGAGCTGATTTGTAATACCAATAAATTACCAGCAGGACAATGTTAAATAAATCCATTGCATAATAAACGATTGTTATATAATAAAACGCAGCGTAGACAGGGATAATGAGCCTGCAATAATTAGATAGGTAGTTAAGTATCAAATTTATATGGGCCATAGGTATGCGTCCGCGCCGGGATGCTATTGTAATCGCCGCAGTCGAACGAGCGAGGCGAATCAAAATAAGTGCTGCCTATTGCTATCTCCGATTAGTCTATATGTTGTGTACCTCGAGGTGATGGTTACATATACTGGTTCGTGGAGTCGATTGCTAGCCTTTGCCAGCTTAGTAATAGAACTCGATTAACTTTAGCTACCTCTCATCTATAATTAAGTATATGTGACCTGTATTACAGTGTAGTTCGAGACGGTAAGTAGACGGTGTGTGGTGCGAGGCTAATATCGACACGTGAGCACGTGACGAGCACAATAAGGACAGACAGAACAAGTCGGCTGCGGCGAGGAGTCACGTGTGCCGAATCAGGGAATTTTCGGCTCATCATGGATATAACTGCAAGGAAATTGAAAATACAAAGATGTCATAACCAATCGAAGGTGTTACGTTGCACCTACTTGCAAATTCTATATTTACGATTCCATTTGAAATAGGTACTGATGCATCGTAAGAAATATGAAACTATCATTCGTATGCGAAAACGAAAAATATGGTTTATAATGACGTCTAATTTTAATCTTTTGCTTTATAATATACCTAGAGGTGTGTTACTAAAAATAACGAGTTAGTTTCTTGGTATTGTAAGAGTCCACTGGGCACCCTTTGGTTTGTCGACCGTTCTAGCTCAGAGAGCCTGCACATAGTCCAGAGTTATGCAGGTCAATTCAAACGAACGCTGACATCAGAATTATGTCAGTTAAGTAGGTAGTTATCATGCGTCTCGGACGCGTCAATACATGTACGGACAAGTACGGGTGAAATGCACGATAACTGAATGACATCGTTTAGATGTCATTCTGATATTCAAGTAGGTATGTATTAGAAAGTCGTAATTTTCTAATTACTTACAGGTGCCTACTCACAGTACCCACCGGCCAATAATGTAACACATTTGTGTTTTGTTTGTATGAGCATGTATAGAGTAAACAATACCTAATAGTATATGATTACTGCTATGAAATAGGTACTGTGAATTACACATTTCTAGTCTATCTCTTGATATGTGTTTTTTAAGGGCTGAGACATTCATTTTATACAGTATTAAAAATATCAATAAGACCAATAACTATTATGGTAGAACAATAAACTTGAACTCAAAATTGAAATATCTGCGCAGTCTATACCCACACTATTGTAGTGGATGCGAAGATGAATCAAGACAGTATAGAACTGAGATCTACTCCGTGTACATAAAAGCATTCCTCGCCGAGAGATGAATGAATCGAAGCATGTAGCTCGTTTTGTTTGTAATGTATGTTCATAAAAAGTGCGTTCGGTCTCAGGTGCACACCTGTTGAGGCGCCGAGACCGTGGGACTTGGCAGGTAATGTTCGGACGAGCATACGCAAAAACTATTACAAGAGCGATCTTGGCATTTGCTCCGTAACTTTACTTAGTACAACAGTGAAATTACTTTTTTTTATCCTACGTCGGTGACAAACAAGCATACGGCCCGCCTGATGGTAAGCAGTTATCGAAGCCTATGGAAGCCTGCAGGAGGTGTTAAATGCGCGATGCCGACCCTAACACCCCGCACCCTCGAGCCTGAGAGCTGTTGCTGTTGAGCTTTGGTTCTATGATGTCGGTTTTTTTTGCACTATGGATGTATTGGATATACAGACGGAGACGGTTTGCATGATATGATAATATTATCGCGTTTCGTTGTCGCGAAAGTGAAAAATAAATGCTCTTTTTAATATTTTTACTCAGGTAGCTTACCTATGGTAATAGGTAACCTATACCTATGCATTAACCTGGTTATGTATAATTTTACTCTATCTCACTTGCGCTAATCCGCTACTCTCTCAGTTCAAATTAAGTCATTCAATCACAGACAGCTCTCGCCACGGCTACTATTAAAATGATTTTGTCAACCGGCCAAATATGAGTAGGTACTCAAGTATTCAGGCCGCCGTAAATACTTCTTTATTTCCCGCGGCTACATAAAGAAAGCACGAAACATTCGTGTGTAGGCAGAGGGCACACACATATTGTAAAGATTCGTGTTTAAATTTTTGCCCATATCTGGGCACGGTGGTGCGCGCATGTAGACAGATGCAGATATGCTAAGAACGGGCAGATAGGGCCAGCCGGCGGCGGCCGTAGGCGTGAACATCGAGCTTGGCCACTCACTCGAGTGCTACTTGCCGATTTATGGTCTTCCTCAACACAACTTTGTATTAAGGTTGTAACTATTCGATATGATTGTTTTAAAGAAACAATGCCATTATGTTAAAATTTCTATCTCTCCGTAGGTAAAAATGTTCCAAGTTGATTAATGTGTAGGTACTTATCTCAATATCAAAAGAGAGGAATGCCTTTTGTACAGTGTATTTCCTTATGTGCAATAAAGATTAAATAAATAAATGCTACTTAAAATTTTCTTACCACGCGAAATTGTGTGTACCTAATAATTACTTATTTAAGCTTCTGCAAAATTATAGGGTTAAACTCAAAATCATTCAGTGATGTTTCGGGAATACAAGTACTTTATCCTTTTATTACGTTTCCTTGCATTTAGAATGCAGTTTCTACCTTTATAATTTCACCCAGAACTTTTGCGTATGTTACTCACATTTACACAATGCGAAATGCTTTTTTGCACTCCTATTGAATAATCGGGTATGTGTGATTTAGTGCCTTGTTGATTTTATCCACATTCCGCACCGTTGTATAATGCCTGGCGCAATACGAAATTCCATTAAGCTTTTTGAATGCGAATAAAAGAGGATTTTTGGAAAAAAATCCGTCGCCGCTCTCGAACAGGTTATTGTTCAGGCTTTAAAGAGGAACAATGGCAATGTTGTGTTTCCAGTTAACCATGACAAACTGTGCTGTTTACCTGTGCATTTGCTTATTGTTATTCGTTGCATTGCATAAGTACAAACTTATTCCTAATGTTTCTTTCAGATTAGGTACTGCAACTGATCGGAGTAACTTAACATATATATTGACCTTCTATTCCTAAGGCTATATGGACAGTGTTATGTATTATGGTCAGTATGTTTTTTATTGTGATCAGAAATGTTTTTTTGTTGCTAGGTGCCCTGGGGTCATAGTCCGAGTGAACTCAAAATGTATCACGTGTTTTGTCGTGTGTCCGTTGTGCAATCGATACACCTAGCGCTTATTCTGCGTCGTCTCGCCCGTTGCTGATTCACCAATAAACTAAGCAGAAAAATCAGTCGCACGTTTAAAAAAACGTGCAAAATTTAGGCTATTATAGACATGATTGAGTTTTCTCAGAGAAACCTTATCTTTTTATCGTATTTCTTAGACAAAGATATCTCCCATCTAACTCGTTCTCCACGGGTGCTTCCTAGAGGAATTTGGGCCTTTCGGGTCACCAAATCCATTGCAATGAAGGATGGAAACTAGTACTTAGGCGGTTTGTTGATTACGATAAAAGAATAATAATTGGAAGTCATGTGGTCGCGAAGCTGTATATCATTACGTCGAGCGAGAGTTAAGCATTTTATCACGTGGTGGCCGATACACGACTCCGTGATCGATCAGGGGTGCGATATTCAAAAGTGTGTTACTCGGATAGCGCACGTCCGTATAACGTGCGGATGTCTACCATGCGAGATAAGCCACCTTAACCTGTCCGGCTTTATCATTTTATATGCTCAGTCAACAGTTCCTATACAAATAAGGCAAGAAAAATAACGTCAGATTGTATCGCAAGTATAGAGACTATGTCAATGTTAGGTACAGTATCAAGTATCAAAGTTGTATTTAGTGTCAATTACATTACGCAATTTACCATTTTGGCACTTACGTATTAATGTGGTATTTTTTATTAGTGTTCCGTACAAAACTTTGTTCACGGAACACTTATGGGATCACTTCGATCTTGCAAATCAGTTAAATGCGTTTTTTATTATTATTTTAGGCAACTATTGACCCATAGACAAAATAGGTATGTTAAAACCAAACCAGAAACCTAATAACACCATCAGGTCAGGTCATCAATGTGTTGGATTCCTCGTCATTATCTACAAAACTATAGTTAGAGATAGCGGATATGCAGATTCTAGGTAGGATCACGTGGGATGTAAGTAAATACTCGAATTCAGCAAGTTAATCATAAATTAATTAGTTGGTGTCATCCTGGTTTACACGAGAGGCGCGTTTGTGGGTCATAAATCGTCGTCGTTTGTTTATAGTCCCTGTCGCGCGGCGGGCAGGTATTGACAATGACATTGGCGCGGGTTACGAATGACCGACCACCGTTCTGCGTTTGCACGTAATATATCTCTGTGCTCTACTCGAGTGGCGAAAGTTTGTTTATATAACACAAGGGATTGAGAGATGCACATAAATAACGCGAAGGTCGCCATAAGTGGGCCGCTGGCGGCACTTCCGGCCGCGTGGACGGCACGTGCGCTGCAGGATGTGCGCTGCATATGAGCAAGGACACTCAATAATAATACATAATATCAATCATTAAATCATGCAACCGTATTTTGCAGTATTTTACCATCCTCCGAACATTCTGTAAGATATGCGTAATATTTTACCGTATAACGCTACGTCTTACGTAGGCGAACAACGCGCGAACGCGGCGCGGCGCGGCGCGGCGAAAGCGGCCGCCGCCGCGCCGCGCCGCGCCGCGCCGCCTGACATTCGTGTGCAAATCGCGCCGCACCGCGTTCGCAACGAGATCGCTTACGTAGGACATAGTACAGTCATTATAGATTTTGACCCGTGAATAATTAGTTCTTGGATTTTTTTTTCGTAGGTCCCTCGGGGGGGTCACTGGGAGTGTAAATTCAAAAAGTAGGCTTAATCAGGCTCCTGCGTATATTCAAAAAATGGTTTTTTTTCCAAAAAAACGGTTTTTCTTCAATAACTCGGCCATTTTTGGTTTTAAAGTAAAACCGTAAGGACAAAAATTGTAGGAAATTTGATTCTCTACAAGTTAGTCCAGTCATTATATCAAAAAAACCGACCCTTCCCGTGAATAATCAGTTCTTGGATTTTTTTTTGTACGTCCTTCGGGGGAATCACTGGGAGTGTAAATTCAAAAAGTAGACTTAATCAGGGTCCTGTGTATATTCCAAAAACGGTTTTTCTTGAATAACTCGGTCATTTTTGATTTTACAGTAAAACCGTAAGGACAAAATTTTTGAAAATTTGATTCTCTACAAGTTTGGTCCTCACAATTTTTCTTCTAGGATCGATAGTTTGGAAATAAACTTTGAAAAAAGCGACATATTCAAAATATTTTCAACATCTCGTTTATTTTCAACTTTACGACATAAATGAAGAGGACTAAACTTGTAGAGAATCAAATTCTGAACAATTTTGGTTCCCACCTTCTTTCCCCCAAAATCGATATTTTAGAAATTAAACCTGAAAAACGCGACAAATTCAAAATATTATCATTATCTCCTATGTTCCACGCTTTACGGCATAAATGAAGGGAAACGAAGTTGTAGAGAATCAAATTCTGAACAATTTTTGTCCTCACGGTTTTACTGTAAAATCAAAAATGACCGAGTTATTCAAGAAAAACCGTTTTTCGAATATACACAGGACCCTGATTCAGTCTACTTTTTGAATTTACACTCCCAGTGATTCCCCCGAGGGACGTACGAAAAAAAAATCCAAGAACTGATTATTCATGGGAAAGGTCGGTTTTTTGGATATAATGACTGGACTAACTTGTAGAGAATCAAATTTCCTACAGTTTTTGTCCTTACGGTTTTACTGTAAAATCAAAAATGGCCGAGTTATTGAAGAAAAATCGTTTCTTTGGAAAAAAAACCATTTTTCGAATATACGCAGGAGCCTGATTAAGCCTACTTTTTGAATTTACACTCCCAGTGACCCCCCCGAGGGACCTACGAAAAAAAAATCCAAGAACTAATTATTCACGGGTAGGGTCGGTTTTTTGGATATAATGACTGTACTAACACTTCTATGGGCATCAAAGGATTGATTTCGCCGCGCCGCGCCGCGCCGCGTTCGCGCGTTGTTCGCCTACGTAAGACGTAGCGTAACACGTTACGCATTAAGTATTTATTTGCATTTCTTGTTGAGGACACTGGTGATATATTCAAGGATGCCATCGATATTCTATTTCAGTACGCGAAATAGTCGTAAAACATGACGATTTACAATTGAAAAGTTGTTACGAAAGCTCACCGTATAAAAGAATAATTCTTACACGGTGTGATATACTGCGACATTCATACACGCGAAGAAAAAAATTAATTCTTGATTTCCTTAAGTTATTGGCACAAAAAAGGAAAATTTAAGACGTGCCAATTCAGACAATGCGGGCTGAAGTTAATCTTGCCGTGATCAATAAACTCTCTGATTACACATTCATGGAATACTTCGTAAAGGCTCTCACAAAATATATTTTTATCTGTTGTCGCAAGATTTCGGATAAAGTTTAGGTTCGGTAGTTTTGGGGAGTTAAAAGTGAACATTTTGTGAGATTGGACACTTGGAAAATATACATAAGGGAAATTTATAAAAATAGATAGAACATCCAACAGGTTACCTAAGAAGAAGGGTAGATATAATATAGGGCTATGAATGCCATGATGATATTAACTTTATATAGAGATAAAAGATAGCCAAATAAAATTATATAGCTAAACATATGGGTCAACAGACGCATTTATAAAAGGGAGCCAACTGATCCAGGTCGTGTAAAAAATGTGCCAGCTGACCGTTTCCTACTTCGTTGTTATAATTACCTACTAGCGGCGAGGAACGAGGTGACATGGACCAAATTGGCGCATCTGTTACAATAAACGGGATTCCACCCAGCACCAGCCACTGCCCATGGGCGTCATCTGCGATTGTTTTTTTCTAATACGTCGTCCTTTGTTTTTGTTAACTTGTGTGTATCGATTTAATCCTCTATATTTTATGTGAAATTGTGTTAGGAATGTAAATTGTCATAGAAAAAAAAAGATTCCTACGCTAGAGTTTTCTAACAGGTTCAATTAGCTACCTACTCTAAGTAAAACTTTAGGTACGAGTATAACGATAATTAACAACGTCTTTAAAGTTAAGAGTTTACTACGTTTAACTATGTACTACAAAGAACTATCTTATCTTATCTTACCTTTAGTAGTACTATTATCAACCCGCTCCTTTTCTTACCTATTAGCCACGTATTTGCTACTTCATAAAACAATACAAATCCTCTTTATTGCACAACCTCAAAATAAATTTACAAGGAAACAAACATGATACCTACATAAAGACAGAGGTAAACAAAAGGCGGCTTTAACGTTAAAGAGCGAACTCTTCCAGACAACCTTACAACAACCAACAACAAGTTTGTGTTAAATTACTTGAGTTGATGTTTAAGTTTTTTTATTCATTTATTTCGTGATTACCGCGAAACAATTAAATATATCTATAGAAAATTGAGTTCCTTAATAAATAACTGTCCGACAACGAGGCGAAAGGTTTTGCTTGTATGCATGTGAATGAAAAGTCAATAAGCCTATTTCCAAATGCGAGTCCACGCGTCGCGCCGCGGTCCCACGACCGACAAAGTCTGCGTTTGACAAACATGTCGCTCTATACAGAACTCCTGTGACACATCAACTCTTCAACGTACATTTCAAAAGGGTGACCATAACGCAGACGATAATCCCTTGTGGTATTTTATCGTTTTATAATTTCACAATGGCTTGATAACTTCTTTTCTCTTCGGTTTACCAAACTGCTTTCTATTGTATCATAGTGCTATCAACTATTTTGATTCGAATGGATTTACGATTTTGAATAAGTAGGCTCAAAGTATTTATTAATAATTGATTTTATAGCACTGTAAAGCGAGTATTGTGCGTCTGAAAAATTACTTTACGTATGTATTTTTAGTATGATTCTAAAATGGCAAGCCATGACTGAAATCTAATAAGCGTTTTAAAAAATTACACATCTCGATATCTGTATATGAACAATTTGCAACATATGTCTACTTCTCTCCTCTCTCATCTCCTCAATAAATAAATAATTTATTTTGCCTTGCCCTATAGAGATGAACCTTTTGAATAAAAATTAAGCAATAGGTATTCCTAATTATAAGATCTACACTTTTATTGTTATAAAGGATTGCCTTCACAGGCCATAAGCTTTATACAACACACACACCTGCTCACCATTCAGAGTTCCAAACAGCGAGTACAAAGAGGCCTATTCAAATGTTAAACAAAAATAGCGTTCGATAGACAGCAGCACCACTATATTGAATTAACTTGATGGCGGAACAATGCTTACATCGATATCTCTACCTACTTTCTTTTTAAGAAAGACAACAAGGCTCCTTCTTGAGAGAACGCTGACAAGCCCGCTGCGACACAAAGAAGATCGACGGCGGTTGGCCGCGGCACAAAGGTCAGCGCGGTTCGAGATCACCTTACCCGTACCTACATCGGTCGCAGCCGCCCGCGCCGCGGCCGCTCCGCTTCGTGAGGCGGCGAGCCTCGGAATACACTTTTGTGACTCGACGAGCATTATCGCGCGATCTAGGAGCGGAGATGCTCCTCATAATGCGTCCAGATAAACCCGCTTTGTGTCGTGTGCTCTCTATAACAAGAAGAATATTCCATGAAAGGAGCGCGCAACGCAACAGGTACATGCCCCCGCGATCATCTACTAGATTAGGTGACGTGTGGTGGCTTTTCACGTCTTTGGTTTTACATTACATTTATTTTTGAATGCAGGTACATATACATACGTGGATACGAAAATGGGACCAACGACGGAACGGAATGCAAGATAATCCAGAATATTATTAATAAGTAATTAATAAACAAAAGAAAGATGTTCACTTCTCACTTTATTTGTCTTCCTCTTTTAAAACATTACCAATTTATGTACAACATACATATTCCTAGTTGTTTTGGGTAGGTACAGTCACCGTCAAAAGTAACGGATGAAACGTCAAATGTATTCTCTACCTTCTACCTTTATCTAATATCTTAACAAAAAGAAGTATGTCTCTAAATGTAAAACAAAGACTGTGACAGGTACTTTTGCACGCGAACTATATAAATATATCACTATATGGAAGAGTATTTCTGGATGGCTGATACCTAATAATGACCAAATACAATACCTATGTACTTACCACCTACATACCAGTCCTACAGGTATAATAACACAGGAGTTCAAAGTGCAGTTTCAATAATCTGTTGCTATAAAGTAGATTGAGTCTGACTGATGTAACAGGAGATTAACCGAGTCGGGCATGAATCAAGCTTGTTGTTGGCGCATGCGCCATGACACGTTTAGTAGCACTGAATTAAACAATCACGGCTGACTCATACCTAATACCGGTTAGCTATAAAGACAACACAAATTATCTTTGTCTAGTTTGTTTCGCAGACAAAATGCCATGTAGCTACGATAGCATAATTCTAAATGATTTAGCAAGCTCTATCACCAAGCAGCAATACGAAATTAATTACGGTTGATTCATAATTAGTAGGCACCTAAATTTAAGGGATTGGTGATTAGGAACGCGCAGAATCCTGAGATCTGGCTCTCAATCTATTTCTCACAATATTTCGAAATTTGCACAAAGAATGAACATCTTTTTCTTTGGCAGGTACGTAGATATCAGCAGAAGGAAAAAAGGTTTAGCCAATAAAATAGATGTTGCGGTGCGTGATATCTCATTTGTTAGTAATCCTTTAACCAAACAGAATTATGTTAGCGAGGCAAATTGCACAATACATTGTCTGTCGGTTGTGTTCGTGGTGTGTGGTGCGGTGCGGTATGGTGGTGCGCCGTGTCCGTGGTGTATGTAAGTACCTGCGCGGCGTGCAATGTGGAGCATGCGATAGAGCGGCCCACCCATGGCGGCCGACCAACAAAGGCAGCGCGACCGTGAACGCATTCACGCAATCCGCGAAGCTACCCTAATAAGTTACCTACCCACTGTCGGACCTACGAGAGCCATCCTGGATACTATATGACACGTCTCGCTTCATGTTATTTAGTCTTGCAGAACTACCGGCCATGCGGACACGTACCCACATGTAACACTGCATGTGTAGCGTGCATAGCTCGGTGTGTTGGTGTAATGTTACATTATGATTGGAAGATGCTGAGATAACAAAATAAGGCTCTTATAATCGCTACACGCGAGGCCGTATTTCCTCCATGTTTGGAATTTATTTGATAGCTTGGTCTATGGAAGCCATAAACATGGGGTGAATATTGTAGCTGTGTCTCAATTAGTTCATTCTGCTACCTACTGGAGAGTTGTGCGTCGAGACTTTCTTCTTTATTGCGCTCCTACAGGATGGTTGCAATTAAGTACAAATAACGCATAATGTACATGTGAGAGAGTAGAAATATGTACGTAATTGATAGTATACATACGCAGCTTAAGCGTCGTCTACAGGCCTCTCTATCCTACAAATTTACAATGTTACAATAGGATAAAATTAAAGTCAGGTACGAATATTTATGTAGAGTCGATCAAATCTGAGAAATTATTATAGCGTTCTTTATTTATTTTCCGTCAGCCATAAAGTTTATCAATGAGTATATCAATAGCGCTAGTTTGCATAGATAATGAATGACTCGCCGCTTCTCGATATTGATCTAATTACCTTTAACAGCGTACTATTATCGGCGATCAAAAGGCCAGTGGTCCACTAAATTGATTGAATGTGACACAGAAATAGTACACACATTTTGTATACTTTAGATAGCGTGAAATCATTCAGTGATCGAGCGCTGAGAAAACCAGATCTAAGTGCACGTTTGTGGTCAATTTAGTTAATTTAAGGGCTCTACGCCGAACCGCAACAGTAGGTAAACAAAACTTTTCAAAAATGCAGAAGGATATGTACAGAATAGATAAACTTAAACTAGCTAAATCCCTAACTCAAACTAGGTAATTCAGTCAGCGATATTTTGTAATTGCTTGATCGGGGTCGATTTAATTGTGTGTATTAGATATAAAAAGATCGATCAACGTAGATAATACATTAAGTACACACCAGAAATACATAGTTAAGTACGGCCAAGAAGGAAATTCGAACCAGAAACGAACTTAGTTTTTGAATACCAATGCAGCCACGTAATCGGAAACTCTGGAAAATATAGGGTATACTTTATATCTAAACGTAAAATCTATTAACCACCATAATAACTGAACTTTAAAAACCGTACCTTTACCCACTGACATCGTTCCGGCATCGGTTACGTAAGACAATCAATCGCGATCTAATATCGCACAAGCCATCTGCTCATTTTCTAATCGATTCACTTGCATAATTGGACTGATTTGCACAGTGGCCTCTCCGGTCATCGAGCTGGAGTGGACCGTTGTGCAACTGAACAGAGCTATACAATTATCGTTGCTCGGCAGATGAAACGCGAAATTAATGTTTCACTGCAAAATTACCGCGTCTCTTCGTAGTTTACTTAGTCAATATCAATCAATGTTTACTAATCAGAAATTTTGATACTACACGGTGGCTAAAAAATAAGTGCATTCCCGTTGCCAGGGAGGTTTTGGGATTATACTGAGCAACTTTTACCATGTATAGGGATTGTAATAGAATCATTCATTTACTTCGATAATTGGTATTATTGCGTGGCCCAAATTTTAATTGTAGCTACGGAGCTATTTGATGCAACATATCTTCATTGTTTGATGATGGCTGTAGATTAGAATTAAATGCCACAGCCCGGCTAAGCTATAATTCGTTGATTAAACGATTGGTAGGTACCGATAGATCTTAATTCTGTGCGACACTATAATTTCCAAATGAAAACTTGTTGGACCGAAATACATACAATATACAAAATACTTATTTAATTTAATTACGGGTTGTATTAATATACTTATGTAACTAGATACATATACCTATCCAAATGGGTATATTTTGAATTGTAAACAAAATAAATAAACTAAACTCTATATCCAAATTCGACGTAGCAGTTATGTTAATTAAATGAACAAAATATTCAATTATAGGGTTTCCCGTACTAACTCTAGAAAATTACAAAAGTACGAGGCAATACAGATTGTTTCCTGTCGTTAATACCTAAGCTCCGGTTTAAATAATCATCCTCCCTTTCCATTTCAGTCGGAAGAAACAGAAAAAGTACGAGGAAGGTCAAGAACATGTGGTTCCGATATTTTTGAAATTCGTTAGGGGAGCAGGCGGCGAGGTCGATGCCCCGTTTAACCAAAAGGAGGGTTGTCACCGGAGCGTCGTAGAATGTCTCTTACGTGAGATATGAAAAGGAGGGCCGCGTACGCGCACCCCGATAACACCACGTCTCATGGATTATGACAGTAGCCTATCTCCGGCTGTTTAGAAATTCTCGTGACGTCATGTTTAAATTTTTGTTTCAAACGCATTTATTGTACCTATTCTTTCCTATATTCATTTTATGAAAATAGGAGAAACCAGGCTGGAGGTCCAGTTTTTATGTATGTGAGCTGGGCATGTAATTTTTTTTGTCTTTAAGTAGATGGATTACTGTATGTTGGTAATTCTACTCTGGTTACACCGGCAGGTGAGGGGATGACGATCTTTTATTTCGGGACTGAGTCATAGCGAGCTCATAGTTGTGTGCAATAGAAAAGAGAAACAAGCAATTACGCAATTAACAGTCGAAATACTCTAAATAATTAATACCAACCAATTTTATGCCGATTAATTGTTAGCTCAAGCCTTAAAAACCTTAATTATTATGCTATTTACTGTTGTTAGCTTCCAATTGGTAATACAAAGAGCTGCAATAAAACTATAAGTAATTGTAATTATCTATTAGCCAGATTACGTAGAGTTGAAAAGAAAAACAAATAAAAAAATACAAATTCCTATAAAGGATTATGAACGGATTCATACCCGAATATATTGCCGAAGAAAATTGTTTTACTTAGGTACTCAAATTGCAAATTAAATATTACCTACAGGTGATGATGTCGGTGGTCGTCCGTACAAGTGGCCAGGGCAATGTTCTCGTCGCTTACTAACACCCGTCTCATTGAATCAGCAAAGCGTGACCTCCAAACACATCGCTATTACAGATGTCATGATCACATTTGAACTGGTTTAGCCGACACTATTAGTTTAAAGTGCAGAGAAAATCCCTGCACCGATCCATGGTCTCCGCGCTCCAGCGCGGCCTCGCCAAGGGCCGCGCCTGCGACTGATCATCGAGCGCCATAATCTTCGCTTCACTGCTCTTTATAATCGGTTCTTATTGTATTCGCCTCCATTATATTGTCAGATATGCTCCTTCGATAAATTTAGTTGTCGTTGAGCAATATCTTGTTCGCTTGAGCGGAACAGGATACTCAATTTCCTGAGGAGTTCGTATCATTATGTGTGCGATCACCTTATGACGCCACACCTATCTCAGGAATTTGATGTTATTCGTAGTGTTAAAAGAATATTTAGCTTCAACCTCGTCGTAACAAATTAATAGCTTCATTAGTTTATTCCGTTAGTATACCCGTGGTTAGGTATTCACTGACCAAGGTTTTGGATAGTAACTACAAGTACCTTTTGAGGTGTTGTACAACAAACAGATGTTGTACTAAATAGATAAATAAATATAAATAAATTACAAACGATCGGTACAAAATTCATTATGACAAATAACAGTCAGGATATTAAATTTATTTTTTCTGAAATTACAGATTGTAGAGTAAATATAAGTTTTGATCATGCGTCTAAGGCTAGGAGGTCCGCGGATAACCGTCGCTGCGGTGATAAGATTTCGCGCTGACTGGATACTAGTTGGTACAGCGGGCACAGACAGTCGCAGAGATGGTGAGGCGAGGGTGACAGTAATTGACAGGTCGGTGCGCACAGGACACTTGACGCACGTGCGAGTGGACTGGGCCCCCGTACTAAGCAGGATGTCTTTAAATAGACTAAATGCCTTTGTGAAGGCATGCCCTCCGAAGGGTGGCGGCATCCGGCTACGATCGCGCACATGATTTGCTTCTTAAAGGAAACTTATAAATAACTTGCTTCAATTATTCTAAACCATTCAACTATGAACATTATTTGATGCAGCTGAATAACCCGTGTTCCAGTTTGTTGCAAGACCCTTATCCGAGCATCGCTGACACTTTACTACACGGAATGTCTATTGTTTCCAATTCATAAATAATTTACTATGAGAAATATTCTAAAATCGCTCCAAAATCCTAACTTCAATGCTAATAAATAGAAACCTATGTAGTTCAATTCACAACGATAATATTATATAATTTTTTTTTAATTTAATAATCGTCATTACCTTCATAGAAAAGTGTTCAGCCGATCGATGACGAAGAAGGCAAGCACTAAATACTGGGGGGACAATTCGATATGCTTAACTGACATGAGGTGATCTCGTCACGATCACCACACGACATTTATTTGCCAAGTTTGGCTTCCACACTTATCCACATTAGAGGTGAGGCGTATTTATAGTAAATAAAACCGGGCAAGTGCGAGTCGGACTCGCGCACGAAGGGTTCCGTACCATAATGCAAAAAAAAAAGCAAAAAGAAAACGGTCACCCATCCAAGTACTGACCCCTCCCGACGTTGCTTAACTTTGGTCAAAAATCACGTTTGTTGTATGGGAGCCCCATTTAAATCTTTATTTTATTCTGTTTTTAGTATTTGTTGTTATAGCGGCAACAGAAATACATCATCTGTGAAAATTTCAACTGTCTAGCTATCCCGGTTCGTGAGATACAGCCTGGTGACAGACGGACGGACGGACGGACGGACGGACGGAGGGACGGACGGACGGACGGACGGACAGTGAAGTCTTAGTAATAGGGTCCCGTTTTACCCTTTGGGTACGGAACCCTAAAAATGGTTTTGGAACAGATTCTGTCGTGGACGACTTTTATAGCGTACTATCAGCCGTATAAGTGCATGGCGGATTTATCAATGAATTGATTCATAATTTCTCCATGCAATACAAATAGGTACAATGAGCTGCGACGAGGAGGAGAGGTTTTAGGGGTACTTATAACTAGGTACCCCTAGTTATAAGTAGAAGTACGGCCACTCAAACCTCTTACGGCCCGATTCGAACTTTAAGATACGTCGAATATTACGGCTAGATACGATATAGATTAGATATGTCAGTGTTAAAAGTGACGTTTTTGTTTGAAGAAAAGTCACTTTTGATATTGACATATCTAATTCATATCGTATCTACTCGTAGCCATAATACTTGACGTACCTATCTTAAAGTTCGAATCGGGCCGTTTAATCTGTATGCAACAACTTTTTAAATGTAATAATATCTAGGTACTTTATGTGGGCCATACTGAAAGTTTCTGGATTCTGATATATGAGGCGACTTATTTTTTCTAAGTGGCCATGCAGTCCAGGAATTTTCAGTATGACCTAAGTATACGATCGGTGTCCCAACTTAAGTACCCACGTCGCCATACTAATCGTATAGAAAAGTAGATACTCATGTTAGGGCACCAAAAATTTTTAATTGTTATGTGAGACCATTCGCATTTTCGGGGTAGTGTGTTGTGTGTTTCAGTTTAACCTACATTTTTTAGAGTATGATCAGGCATACATAGCAAAATCATAACTATTAGGTGTGTAAATAATATTATACATACTTCTCTACTTATATACGCACGCATAAACTTGGATAAAGAAGACGAGTAATAATTGAAATGCGCATTAAAATCCGGATCTTGATTCTGTAGGGGCGACGTATGAGTACATGCCTTCACAATGTAGCCCTTGCACGTGTTAGTTAAAAGGGTCCCTCGGGAGTTTTCTTGGCATGTATGTACGCATTGTACCTTCAACGTACCTGCAAAGCGATCAAACAAGTGTTTCCGGTCAGGGGTCTTCATATCCGGTTTGTTTGCGCAACTAACTCGCACGTCGGTGACGCGACGCGATTGATCAAAGGCAAATTCTTATAACATTATATTTTAGTAAAGTACCTATATAGTAACAGCACCAGTCATGGGACATTTAAGAGGAAATTTGGAGTATTTATGATATTTCCCTTATAAATGTAAATGGTCTACCGCTTAGCGTATTAAAAGATGAAAGTCCTATCCGTCTTTCATGTTTTAGGCGTGTTGTATCAAAGATACTGCAATTAGTTTCCACATATTTAACAAATTAAAGCTATGCTTTTTTTCTCCAGTCATGGACACCAAAAGCTCCAGTAATGGGCCCCCGGTAATGGACGTGGATCCAGTAATGGGCCCCCTATAATGGACATTGCTCTATCAGTATAAAATATTGAAATGGGAAATAAGTTACAGCAAAAAAAATCAATTTTTGGTATAAGCTTTTATCGCAGAATGTATTTTTCTTTCCACAGCCAATTATTATTGTATTAGATCCATCGAGACAATTCTGATATACCCAAACACAATTAGTTAGGGTTTATTGCGATAAAGTTCCCATGGCCACCTCCTGTCTCCATCATCAGATCAGGTCCATGTTATCATAATATTGCATTATCATCCGATTTGCATACTTAATTACGTACTTACACAAAATTTCAACTGAATCGGAAATCGAAAAGTGGCTCAAATTCAGCTACCAAGATTGGACCCATACTAACAAACAGGGCAAGTTAAATAAAAGTTTGGAAAACGATATTAATTTTAGTCCGGGAGCCGGCTGCATGAAACAAACCTCATCAAAAAATAGAATATACCTACCCTGTAGAGGTACCTGACATTTAGTAGATTCCAACGCACTTGGTCGGCCTAGGCTTAACCTGGCAGATTTTGTACAAATGGCAAAAACGTTGGACAAAAATTCATCAAAAAAAACCTCATCGAAAAATAGAATGAAACTTGTATGGTAGGATACCTGACCTTGAGGACAGTAAAAAAAAAGTGGTCGGCCTCACCTTAGCCTGGCAGTTTTTGCAGTCCGACCAGATTTATTGGGTCACGTGAGAGCTACAATTTACCTCATCGAAAAATAGAATGAAACAAACGGATTATAATAGCTAAAATAAGCCTGTTGACGTATGTCTTGGTCGGCCTCACCTTAACCTGGCAGTTTTTGCAGTCCGACCAGATTTATAAAAAAATCATCAAAAAATTTTTATCGATAAATCGTATGAAACTTGTATGGTACGATAGCTGCCTTTGAGGACAGTAAAAAAAAAATGGTCGGCCAAATCCTGTGTTTGCAGGTTCCTGTGTCCGACCAATTTTGTGGTACCACGTGAGAGCTACAATTTACCTCATCGAAAAATAGAATGAAACAAACGGATTATAATAGCTTAAATAAGCCTGTTGACGTATGTGTTGGTCGGCCTCACCTTAACCTGGCAGATTTTGCAGTCCGGCCAAATTTATAAAAAAATCATCAAAAAAATTTTATCGAAAAATCGTGTGAAACTTGTATGGTACGATAGCTGCCTTTGAGGACAGTAATAAAAAAATGGTCGGCCAAATCCTGTGTTTGCAGGTTCCTGTGTCCGACCAATTTTGTGGTACCAAGTGAGAGCTACAATTTACCTCATCGAAAAATAGAATGAAACAAACGGATTATAATAGCTTAAATAAGCCTGTTGACGTATGTCTTGGTCGGCCTCACCTTAACCTGGCAGTTTTTGCAGTCCGACCAGATTTATAAAAAAATCATCAAAAAATTTTTATCGATAAATCGTATGAAACTTGTATGGTACGATAGCTGCCTTCGAGGACAGTAAAAAAAAATGGTCGGCCAAATCCTGTGTTGGCAGGTTCCTGTCTCCGACCAATTTTGTGGTACCACGTGAGAGTTACAATTTACCACATCGAAAAATAGAATGAAACAAACGGATTATAATAGCTAAAATAACCCTGTTGACGTATGGCTTGTTACGGGCGGCTTTCATAAATTCAATGTGGCAGTGTGCGGCAGAATCCACTTGCATCAAATTTGATGCAACACATTGTGACTGGACATTAAGAGATGAAATGTATAAGATCAAATGGTTTGAAGGACACATAACGCCTTTGCGAGTCGAAGAAATAACAATAAGATAATCACTTAATATATGTGAGGTTATCTTGTGTATTTTTATTTATTTATATTTATTGAGAAGTTCAACAGCGTTTACATTAAATAATATACAAAAAACATGAGAACTTATAGCATAGCCAATAACAGAACTTCCTGTAATTTATACATAATAAAAAATCATCTGTGGGTAGACTTGTAACTTGTGCTGTACAAGAATCGTAAATATAACTTAATTTGTAAGTCTTTAAGGTACAAGGAAAAAGAGAAAAAATTAATAATAACTGTAAACTGGAAAAAAAATCCTAAAATAGTAGGTATAGCTCTAATTTTGCGTAAACAATAAATAAAAAATAGTAAAATAAAAATACATACAGTACCTACATAAACGAGCGAATCTATTAGTTTGTATGCATTTATTGGAATTTATGTGTTCGTGTGTGTGTGTGTGTGTGTGTGTGTATGTGTGTAAGTGGGTGTGATAGTGCGTGACTACCAGGAAAGTTGCTTTGCAATTTGTGATTTGAAAACACGTCTGGAGGAGAAGAAAGGGTCAATGTTTTGGAACGATTTATTATAGGTACGTGCGATTCTACTCAGAATTTAATAGAATAGAATTTTGGCCATAATTGGTACGATGACAGGGAATATGGAATAGTGTGGTGTGACGAGTTCGGCGCGTGGGAGCGCGGAGCCCTAACTGTGACAGCAATCCAACGCAGTCTAGATGCCCGTTGAAAACATCGTGGAGGAACATTTTACCATTTATTTAAATTTTGGAAGGATCACGTGCAGTTTTTCCTCTTATATTACAAGTGTTCGATTGAAAACTAAGCTTTGGTGTATACCTGGATCACCTGCACGTACAAGAAGGCGTTTCATATACGCCCGCCCATCAGATAGGTACACAAAGTCATGATGCGTATGGAATACAGCATGTGTGGTCCTATTCTAGCTGTCACGTGGTATCACAAATTTGGTCGGACTGCAAAAACTGCCAGGCTACGGTGAGGCCGACGAAGCCATACGTCAACAGGTTTATTTTAGGTATTATAATCCGTTTGTTTCATTCTATTTTTCGATGAGGTAAATTGTAGCTCTCACGTGGTACCACAAAATTGGTCGGACACAGGAACCTGCCAACACAGGATTTGGCCAACCACTTTTTTATTACTGTCCTCAAAGGCAGCTATCGTACCATACAAGTTTCACACGATTTTTCGATAAAATTTTTTTGATGATTTTTTTATAAATTTGGCCGGACTGCAAAAACTGCCAGGTTAAGGTGAGGCCGACCAAGACATACGTCAACAGGCTTATTTAAGCTATTATAATCCGTTTGTTTCATTCTATTTTTCGATGAGGTAAATTGTAGCTCTCACGTGGTACCACAAAATTGGTCGGACACAGGAACCTGCAAACACAGGATTTGGCCGACCATTTTTTTTTTACTGTCCTCAAAGGCAGCTATCGTACCATACAAGTTTCATACGATTTTTCGATAAAAAAATTTTGATGATTTTTTCATAAATTTGGTCGGACTGCAAAAACTGCCAGGTTAAGGTGAGGCCGACCAAGATATACGTCAACAGGCTTATTTTAGCTATTATAATCCGTTTGTTTCATTCTATTTTTCGATGAGGTAAATTGTAGCTCTCACGTGGTACCACAAAATTAGTCGGACAGAGGAACCTGCCAACACAGGATTTGGCCGACCACTTTTTTTTTACTGTCCTCAAAGGCAGCTATCGTACCATACAAGTTTCATACGATTTTTCGATAAAAAATTTTTGATGTTTTTTTTATAAATTTGGTCGGACTGCAAAAACTGCCAGGTTAAGGTGAGGCCGACCAAGACATACGTCAACAGGCTTATTTTAGCTATTATAATCCGTTTGTTGCATTCTATTTTTCGATGAGGTAAATTGTAGCTCTTACGTGGTACCACAAAATTGGTCGGACACAGGAACCTGCCAACACAGGATTTGGCCGACCACTTTTTTTTTACTGTTCTCAAAGGCAGCTATCGTACCATACAAGTTTCATACGATTTTTCGATAAAAAATTTTTGATGATTTTTTTATAAATCTGGTCGGACTGCAAAAACTGCCAGGTTAAGGTGAGGCCGACCAAGACATACGTCGACAGGCTTATTTTAGCTATTATAATCCGTTTGTTTCATTCTATTTTTCGATGAGGTAAATTGTAGCTCTCACGTGACCCAATAAATCTGGTCGGACTGCAAAAACTGCCAGGCTAAGGTGAGGCCGACCACTTTTTTTTTACTGTCCTCAAGGTCAGGTATCCTACCATACAAGTTTCATTCTATTTTTCGATGAGGTTTTTTTTGATGAATTTTTGTCCAACGTTTTTGCCATTTGTACAAAATCTGCCAGGTTAAGCCTAGGCCGACCAAGTGCGTTGGAATCTACTAAATGTCAGGTACCTCTACAGGGTAGGTATATTCTATTTTTTGATGAGGTTTGTTTCATGCAGCCGGCTCCCGGACTATTTATCCGAAGTCCGAGAATACGTCCTGATTGACATAATTCGTAACTACATTTTACTTCTGTATTGTTTAAACATGAAATTATGGCATGGCAAGCATCATTCTGTCAATTGTCCCATCATAGGGGGTACGCAGTTTTACAGCTCCTATAATGGGATTGGGCCAAATACCACTATTTTTTTACATCTGTGGAGTCACAACATAGTGTGTTGTATACCTTATCTCATGGTAAATGCAATTAACAAAACACATTCTAGTTTTCATCAAGTATTAATTAATTAAAATTTAATAAATTAACTCGCCTCTCTTAGCGAAGTTGTTAAGAATTCGTAGTGGTATTTTTTTTCAGTGACACGACAACTTTTGGGTTGACGCCAATTTCTTAAAAAACAACCAAATTTAATGAAACTTCAAACTGAAACAGCTCTAGGACTCTTATTTATGATAATATACAGCCAGTGTTTATAATAGTAGTTTATGTGACTGCTACATAATGAAAGGCATTAAAATACGAGTGTGGGTTTAAGAAACGAACGAAGTGAGTTTCTTAAAAGGATCACACGAGTGTTTTAATGCCTAATTATGTACAGTTACATACACTACTTTATCTACACACATATTATTACCTTCTATTATATATTCACTAACCTCATATTTCAACCGACATCCATCGTTGCTGTCTGACTTAACTCGCAGATTTGAGAGGTGGCGGCTCCTAAATATCTTTTTATCACTCATTTTACACGATACTTTTGCTTAAAGTTTGTTTAAAAACAACTATCAAATCAATTTTATAACCTAAAACTAATTAAAAGATGAAACTGTAAGTCAAATGGCGGTAAATGAAAACTTTTTTTCACAAATGTCACGCATCCGTAGTTTTTTTTAATTCATAGACAAAAGAATGAAGTCCCTATTCTCATGCCACTCGAGATCAAATGTCGTACGGTTTATATTAAAAAATATACCGAATTGACGTTTCGTATCGATAATTGTTTTAATATCTATGGATACTAGAATAGACACCCACTTGCAGTGGCGGATTTGCAGTCTTTGCCGCCCTAGGCCCCAAGCCTTGTAGCCGCCCCTTTCTCAGCATCAGCACTCATCATATTGACTACATTTAGATCAGGCAACGGAAAGATATATTATAGAGGGAAATGCTTGGGACACATTTTTTACTTAGTAACTTTTTTGGACTAGTTAGGAGGTGAACATATCAAAAGTAGGGGGGTTTGGTTTGAAGGTCACATTATTCGGTTTTTCGCTTATTATATCTCAGAAACTATACGTCCTTGTGACATGATCATAGGAACATAGGTTTTACGAAAAAATAAGCAAAATCTTATTCATTTTAAGTAGTGTCCGACCGAAACATGTTTTTTTGCCGAAACCGAAACCGAATGTTCGGCTTTGGCTCTAGTTTCGGCCGAAACCGAAACCGAAACTTTTGTAGACTTGTTAAAATCGTTGAAAAAATGTCATAAAACCCCTTTTATATACACATATTATGGGGCTGTCAACACCCAATATCCTTGAAATTGATGTTACTTAAGCAGTTTTTAAAAAAAATTACTTGAGTTACACCAAGATAATTCTGCAACATTTTGATAACACACGCAGTGCAAGTGTTATTATAAACGTCAAAGCTTCTATGAAATTATGACGTATAAATAACATTTGCACTAGTCGCACTGCGTATGCTATCAAAATCAATGCAAAATGTTCTTGATCTAACTCTATTCATTCGTCAGTCAAGCTAACATGTAGATACAGGGCCAACCAAAAACGTGAGCGCAAATTTTTTGTTGACAATATCGCAAGGCCGGATACCAATCTTCACCTGGGCCTAAAAGTCCGAAGTGCCCTAGTGAGGCGAACTTTCATGCGAAGTCAAAGCCGTGCATGGCTTCAGGATAAGAAGTTGAGCACAGACTCCAACCAATGTCCTTTGTATTAAAAAGCGAGACCGCAGGCCGAGCATGGCGCAGCGAGGCGAAAGGCTAAGCTGAAGTAGAGGACATGTGGAACACAAACCAATAATAAATTGAGGTAAAATCACTCATCACTCCGAAACAATTAGACAGTGTGTGCGTTATAGATATTGACAGCCTCTTAAGACTGCGTCCACCGTCGCCCTGATTAGTGGAATTGTGCTTATACATGAATCAGTATAATATGTAGGTATTAATATTGTTGTCCTACTTATTCCCCAACTTTTAGTCTTATTCCGAAGTACCATTTCGTAAGTTTCGGCCCGGCCGAAAGGTTCGGCCGTTTTTTGGCCGAAACCGAAACTACAGCCGAAACATGATTTTTTGGCCGAAACTGGCCGAAACCGAAACCGAAACCGAACCTTCGGTCGGACACTAATTTTAAGTGACAGTTTTACCAATAACATTGACTTTTTATTTACCTGCAAAAACTTTAAAAAAATCTAGAAAAGAAACATAAGAAAAACATTTTGTATTTTGCCTATTTTCTTGAATAACTGTAAAAGTAATTGTCCTAAAATTATTAAAAAAAAAATTTGAGCTCAGCTCTTTGATTTGAGCCCAAAAATGGCCTCCATATTTAAAATTCATTTATTTACGTTAGGTACACGTCCATCTTTGGGTCATAAACTTACATATGTGTGCCAAATTTCAACTTAATTGGTTCAGCAGTTTTGGAGAAAATAGGCTGTGACAGACGGACAGCCAGACGCACGAGTATAAGGGTTCCGTTTTTTCCTTTTGAGGTACCGAACCTTATAAACGAGGAACAAGGCGCGAAGGCGTCAACAATATGCGAAATCGAAGCCACACCCGCGTCCGCGGCTTTGCGCCGCGATTCGCGAAAAAGTGTGGAGGGCCCTCCAGATATCGTAAAAATTGTAGCTTGTAGCAAATTTAACCAACTTTCATTTTGTATAATGAATAATGATCATGTCGTTCGCATATCGAACGCATAGTTTCCGAGATATAAGCGAAAAACTGAAAAATGTGACCTTCAAACCTGTCTCTTCCCCCGGCTCAAGGGTTACGACCGCGCGGGGACTTTTGATATGTTCACCTCCTAGATAGTCCAAATAAAGTTAGGTACAAAGTCAAAAATTGTGTTTCAAGCATTTCCCTCTATAGGTACCTTTTTTGAGAATTCGTTGCCTGGCCTACTTAATTTTGAGTCATTTTTTGTTATCATCAGCGAATTTTTTGTCACAATTTGCCGCCCCTAATATCTCGCCGCCCTAGGCCCGGGCCTACTGTGCCTTATGGGAAATCCGCCACTGCCCACTTGAGTTTTGACAGCTGTTCCAAATTTAAAACTCATAACCTTACAAAAATCTGTAAAGTTATAACTTTAAAGTACAAATTTTACCTACTACCACAGATAAGAAAGTTCTCATAGTAAAATTGGTTGTGATAATGCTGGTCATTTCCTACGGTTTCTGAATGCATTTTAGAGCAGTAATGATATGTGCGTAGATAAACTACTTTTAGATACTTATTTTAGAGGCTTTGTGGTTTTAAGTCCCATTACTGGTTCCACGCCCATTATAGGGTACACTACTATACTTGTATAATATAGAAGTAGACAGGAATATAGGATGAGATGGATGATTAGATGATAATACTGCCCAACTCGGAACCCTATTTAACAACGTGGATCTATTGACCTGCCTTGCTTAGGCACTATACCTTGTTATGTTTAACTTGTTTTTTGGATAGGTAGGTATAAAAATAATTGGTTGTATTAGAAAAAGATGATACAGTCCGTCAAAGCTAAATCTGCACCGACTTTAATATGTAAGTACAGTACAACAAAGTGTGGGCCTGTAGGGGAGTCATTATTAATTAATATTATATTGTCGTAGAAATTTCACATTCACGATGACATTTCCACACTTTGTCATTGTACACGTACAGTAACTAGGCGCCATAGGTACCTACAGAGTTAGCTTGGTCAGACTCTAATACTGGTAACTCAGGTAACCTCATCATTCTCATCAAGTATTACAACTACTAATCGATTTGATTATGTACATACAATACCTACGTCATACGGGAACCTATGTGTTTATTATATATAGTTATTATAAATGAAAAAATTAACAGGGAAAATATATACTTAAACTGCACCTATTCGTAATATGAAACCGTTAAATTATAATAGGCCATAGGTGTCACTGAGAATTTGTTTACAAACGGAAAAATAAATAAAAAGTATTACGGAACAAATTGCAAAATGACGAGCGGAAAGCAATGACCCGAGTCGTCTAATTACCTTCCAAGTCGGCAACCTAGTCAACCTGCACTGTCTTGCAATTATGTAACCTAAGATGTGTATTTTATTTCGTATAACGCGTATAATAATTTTTTCATTAGGTATCTAAATTATATGTAGTGCATATTGCAGTTTCTGGATGGTCTATTTATAAACTAATGATAGTGGTAATATATTGATTCAGTTGTTACTTTGCGCAAGTTTATTGTAATCAAGTACGACAATATCAACAATATCTTCAGAATTTTGTGTATTTATCGGGGTTGGGGTTGATATCATATTTACGCTTCAGAATGTGCCTCTCGACCGTGGGTAAAGGAAGACTTTGAGGAAATTAAAGACTGGTTCGCTAATTTTTTTATTAAAGCAGAATACGATTTTTAGGCCACCTTCTAATCTAATATCAACGTATAAGCTCTAAGTGAATAATTTTGGTTGCTTACACCAAAGTAAGCCTGGTTTTGTAGTTTCCACTAAGCACCATTTCTGGGCAGTCTTATGAACAATTGTCTCTTGACTATATAAATCAACCAACAGATAAAAATAACACCGTAGAAGTCAGAAAAACGCGTAGCAGGCCGATATAGCATTGGTTAAGTCGGACTACATCAAATTCCCTTTTAGTTATGAACCAACTAGCCCAGAATGTGAGCTAAATACCTACACGATATCCACAACACATGCATTTTTTTAGACATTACTTTATTACCTACATCAGTGTTACGGTTGGCAAAGAAATAGAGCGTCTTTTATACAGAATGGATAAAAAATAACTGCATTCCCGTTGTCAGGGAGGTTTTGGGATTACACTGAGTAACTTTTACTATGGAACCAACCCCGAAATCGCGAAAAAAAAAATTGTCCGTTTCATATATTTTGGCTGGTCCATTTTCTATGGGAGAGTAAATTTTATTTTCTCGATTTCGGGGTTGGCCCCATAGTAAAAGTTGCTTAGTATAATCCCAAAACCTCCCTGGCAACGGCAATGCAGTTATTTTTTAGCCACCGTGTATGTAAGTAGGTACCTAAGTTTGGTTTTCACGCATTGAATGGCTTACGCTACGTCTTACGTAGGCGAACAACGCGCGAACGCGGCGCGGCGCGGCGCGGCGAAATCAATCCTTTGATGCCCATAGAAGTGTCCTACGTAAGCGATCTCGTTGCGAACGCGGTGCGGCGCGATTTGCACGCGAATGTCAGGCGGCGCGGCGCGGCGCGGCGCGGCGGCGGCCGCTTTCGCCGCGCCGCGCCGCGCCGCGTTCGCGCGTTGTTCGCCTACGTAAGACGTAGCGTAAGCGGAGCACCCGGGCCCCAGGGCGCGTCATTCAGCTCACGAATGGTAACAATATAACAAGTTCTGCAGGTGGCGACTGCGTATCAATAGCGTTGATTACACCTCCATTCAACATCACTCCGTGAACCTTACCTGGACAACCTGTTCACATTTAGATAACTATGAGTATGTACAAGGTTTTAACACTTTCAATGTACTTAGTTTTAGTTACCTATATAGCGCAAACCACTTTTACTCACAAAAAATTGAAAACGTAACATATTCATGCGATAAGGTGACGAGCGTTCGCGATTGCATTAGGTATTTGTATGGGATTAAACAGCGCGCCAAGCGAAACGTATTGAAAACTCAAAATCCCATACAAAATTACACTTAACGCAAGCGCGTCACGTCACGCTATCGACTGACTAGGGGTACAGAAACATGACCTACACATCTAGTACTAGGTTTTACCGATGCCGATCGGTAAAAGCCCGAAATGTTAAATCTTACTAGTTTACTTCGGGCTTTTACCAACACCGATATGGTAAATCCTAGGTCTTACCACGGCGACCGGTAAAGTTTGAATCATGCACTGATTCTCAACCCCTCCCGCTCAAACCCCCGTATACCGCACCGCATGCGCCGTTAAGTGGGTTAGGTTAGGTTTGAACTGCGATCCTCACAGAACCGAACATAAGTGGGTTAGGTTAGGTTAGAACTGCGAGTGTTACAGAAACGAAATGCTACTAGAAAAGTGGGTGGTTTTACCTCCTTTTCTACATAGTGCACCATCTACCACAATCTTTCATCGGGCCCCATAGAAGTCGGTTTTTTTCTTAAAAATTATCATCTAATAATCTCAAGAATCAGTGCATGATGCAAACTTTACCGGTCGCCATGGTAAGACCTAGGATTTACCATATCGGTGTTGGTAAAAGCCCGAAGTACACTAGTAAGATTTAAAATTTCGGGCTTTTACCGATCGGCATCGGTAAAAACTAGGATTTAGGTACCGGTAAAACTTAGGTTTTGCCGTACTTCGGGCTTTTACAGTAACATATACATTGCGTTTATATTCGTACTATCTTTGGGTACTTCTACCTATTGATCGTAACCAAAGCAAACCAAAGTGTTGTAAATTCATATAATGTCGTTATGTAGTTTTTCGGGGAGCGGTGCGTTGATGCCAATCTGATAGCTGAGAGTACGGAACCCTCAGCTAGCAGCTATTTTACCGCAATAGCGCGCCTCTCATTATTTGTATACTTACTCACAGAAGGTATTTGAAGACTAGTCAGAATGTCCAAAAATTATAAAGGAACATTGGTTGCAAAATAGGTAGGTGCATTAATTTATTTTAGTTATTTCTATATATTATTGCAAAGTGCAGCTGTACTATACAGAAGCTTTAAATTACTTCTGTTGCAATTGCACTCAAACAATTAAGTCATACGATTCACGAACTAAAAAAGTACGTTTAATTAAAGCAATTTATTTTTTGTTATTTGTGTCAAATTTTATTCTTACTACCTAACTAAGTGATAAGACAAGTGTTAATAGTAGCAGTGGTTACTAAACTAAAATCTCTTAGTAGGTTTTTCCCGCCTCCATACCAAATTTCATCTAAATCGGTTCAGCGGTTTAAGCGTGAAGATGTAACAGACTGAGTTTCGTCTCGCTTTTATAATATTAATATAAATTCCTATTATCTACTAGGGATAGGAATGTGACAATCATTTGTGAAGTTCCACGGGTGAAGGTACCTATACTGCCTTATGACAGTTATGACGGTTGGCGTCTACGTCGCGTAGCACTGCATTTGTCTTGAAAAGTCGTTAATAATAGCGTAAATTCCTGGGATTCTTGGGACTTAACTAGGTACTTGAAGTAGGTACCTTCAATTTCTTCAATATTTTATTCAACGAAAATTATCGTCTAAAATAAATACTCAAATTTAGGTAGGTACTAAGTTAAGTTATGATTAAGAGTCAAATGTAAAATTTCTACTCGGCCCAATTATTTATCTTCGTATTACAATTTCTAGCAATGAAAACTAGTACCAGATATAGATATATGATACTTGAATGTGTATGTGATGTTGATGTACTTATGTCGAATTTCATGTTATTTCATAATGTCGTTTTAAGATGAGAGCGGAACTTCTATTGATCATCATCATCATCATGATCTCAGCCATAAGACGTCCACTGCTGAACATAGGCCTCCCCCTTGGACCTCCATTCGTACCGGTTGGAAGCCACCCGCATCCAGCGTCCTCCGGCGGCTTTAACAAGGTCGTCCGTCCATCTTGTGGGTGGACGTCCTACGCTGCGTTTGCTAGTCCGTGGTCTCCACTCGAGCACTTTTCGACCCCATCGGCTTCTATTGATGATTGAATAGATTCGTGTGAGTCCTAATAGTTACAGCCTTACAGGTAGGGATTATGTGAAAATAATAATGGCAAGGTAATTTTTGAACGCTCTACCTACTCCGGCGATTAGGTGAGTGCAGTGCTGCGCCCGCGCGCCTGAACGGGGGCCATTGTCTTCCACTTCCATATTATTATGGCCATTATATTTGCTTGTTCAAGCGTGTTTTTATCGCTTGTTTATTAACTTTGATCGGTGGCTGACATCTTCATGAAGATTTTAAATAATCATTGTTTTATGATACGCAGACAATAGCAGTAATCACAAAGTTAATAATGAACTCGGTTCTTTGTGATTTGTTTAAGAGAATCGAAAGTGATACCGAAAATACGTAGGCAGAAGATAGAAAGTGGGTAGGTAACATTTTGATTCCATTGTTTCAAGACCTAAATATACATGAACTCGAATATTCACAGTCATGCCGTATTAAAATAAATGTATGGGTAGGTTAGGTGCCTATGGTTTATAGAATTTCAAGTTAATATTTAAAGAAATGCAATATTATGGTTAGGTACTTACAGGAGTTCGATGCGCATATGTAAGTGATACTTACTACTAAACAATTTATAAATTATGTAACTCTAGTGGACATAGGACACCGATTATTATTATCACACAAGTTTGGCATCAATTAATTAAAATCTGACTCCGCTCATTTCTTTGAAACAAAACCCCAGAGTAAGCTAAATTTACGGGTCAATGGCAACGGCAAAAATACAGTATTATGTAATGGTAAACAAACACACATCTTGCACAATGCATTCGGAATTCCATCTACAATATGAAATGCAATAATTATACACGCTTGCTACATTAAATATACCGGGTGTGGCCTGTAACACGAGCAAATAATTAAAACATAGATTGTACTCCTGAAACGGTGACACTTTTGTTCAACAACTTTTAAAAAATATGAAGTATTTAGACTTCCTATTTTTCATACAAAATAAATATTATCTTCAATAGACGCCATCGCCATGCCATATCATTTGTGATTGACGTTGCTTGTCATGCCTTAGACATAACAAAATTCGCAATACATTGCGTCTTAGAATAAACTTTAAAGTGTATTAAAAATGAAACCACAGGTTATTTTTAAATGTTGCTGAACAAATGTTGGTCAGTATGAGGAGTACAGCCTACAGTTAAATTTTTTGCTCGTATTACAGGCCACACCCGGTATAGAAAGGTAAATGTGAGGGGGCAGGTAGAGGAGCCTCACAGGGATGATGGGAATGAAAAGGCAGGATCCAGAGCGATGAGGGGTATTTATTATTTAAATAAAAAGGCACCTGTAACAATACAGGTTACGTGTTAACAGATAGGTATGTATAAAAACACTTTCGTAATTCAGAAGGTTAGAAATCAAATAACTTACAATATGTGCCTTGGTGATGATGTAGATATATATCTGGAAGGTGTGCAGGGCCACAAAAACGAGCACTATACTGAACTGCACGCACTTATGAATTATTACGTTTACTAATAAAAATCACACTTAAACGGTCGTGTTTAGAAACTTGGGAAGTACAGTCCGTTAGATAAAATGATGTTTATCGATCAAAGTATGTGATCGAACTGAAAATAAAAATCATTGAATGGAATTTGGAATAGGATTTGAATTTTAAAAGGGAATTTAGAATTTGTATGGTGCCAGAAATAGTATGAAGGTCGATAGTGTAACGCTTCGTTACACGCACCGTTACACTACCGGGGTCGCCCTGGAAGGGAAAATCCTGGGGCTTATGGCCAAAGGATTTTTCCGTAATATAAATATAATGTAATGAATATGGGTATGAGTGATAAATTTAGAAGGTGGGGATGTTATATACAATGTTTATCATACAAGAGAGGCGATTTAAACATGCATACCAAAGGACATTCATACGTCATCTTATAAAATTTTGGTTAATTGTTTAACCAAAATAAGTTTCAATAGAGTACTCCTTTAAGTAGAGGACGTACTCATTAAATCGCTCTCCATTAGTATTAAGGCTTATTAATCAGTAACCACCCGCTGAATATTAATGAATCTAAATATAATATCTACAATAATGTGTACCTACAAAGAGTACGATTGTTGAAATTTATTCAACAAAATAATGCCGTATGGAATGTAGGATTACTACAAAATATCATAAGATAATTCCTTAATGGAATTAATAAATGTACTGTACGGTACGTATGTACCTAAGTACGTAAATATGAACGTTATGTCAAGGGAAGAAATATATAAATAAGTATTGTTCTAACTCTGGTAGAGTTAGCTTTGAATAACGTTATATGAACGTAATATAACGTTATATAAATTAAATAGTATAAATGAACGTATAAATTCGTACTAAGTAGGTATGTACGAAATGTAATGAGTCCGAAATGTATAATGGGGATGAGGTATAATTATAAATGTATAACATTATATACAATATTTTACAAGTTAGGAGCTTAGGAGAAAAGTAGCTAAGTTTGAGCCAAATAAGAATCTAATTAAGGAAAAACAGTATATTATTTATTTTAGAATTTTGGGGAGAGGTTTAAGGTCTCTAATATGCCATCGTCCGAGCATTTTGCCGGACATGTCTTGTAGGACATATACTAAGGGTGATATTTTTTTTAGGATAGAACATTTAATAAACTTGGGTGCAAGTTTAGCAGAATAGTGTTTAGGAGAATTACTAATTGCGTAATTTCGTTTCCAGACGATGTCATTTTCGTTGAATTCGAAATGTTGGTGATGTTTATTATACGATGAAGAATTGGTTTGGTGTGCTCTCCAAAGACGGGCTTGTACTTCGGAGAAGACAGGCTGGAGAAGACCAAGATTATCAGCGTATTCGTCTCTGGGCGCGAATATAATATCATCTGTGAGATCAGATTTATCGTATGCTGATCCACATGTGACTAATTCGCGACCAAATACAAGGAAAGAAGGAGTATAATTTGTTGTTTCATTTACGGAAGTATTAATAGCAAATTGTATCTTATGTAGGTTGATATCCCAATTCCTGTGGTCATCCTGTATGAATGAGGATATTGCTGTGGTAACAACTTTATTATATCTCTCCACGGGATTTGGTTGGGCGCATTTAATTGCGCAATAGTGTATTTTTGGGATCTGATAGGAGTGGAATAAATCCGTTGTCTCTTGACTAACGAATTGAGGACCATGGTCAAGAATTATGGTCTGTGGGATTCCGTACACTAGGAAAACTAGGTTTTCTAGAATATGAACGATTACTGATGACGTAGCACGTTTAATCGCAAAGAGGAGGCAGTATTTTGAAAAACAGCAAGTAACGACAAAGATGAATCTGTTGTGTTTTAGTGTAGTAGGCAAGGGGCCGATCAAATCTATTGAAATGCATTGAAAGGGTCGAGAGCATTGCTTAGGTTTACCCATTAGGCCAAGTTTTAGTTGGGTTTGGTGTTTGCAAGCTAAGCAAGTCTCGCATTTGGCAATAAAATTTGAAATATCTTTGTACATTCCTGGCCAAAAATATTTCAATTTAACTTTATTGTATGTTTTAAATGTTCCGAAATGAGCGCAAGTTGGGGTGGAATGATTTTCTGTGATAATGGGTATTCTGTACTCTAGTGGGATAACTTCTTTCCAATTATACTCAGATTGGAGTAACGAAGGGGTTTTTGAGTATCGGTATAATTTATTATTATGTATTATGTAATCTGGAGTGGTGTTGGGGTTAGAACTGCATTTAGCGTAGATATTATTATACCAGTCGTCATTGGTATTAGAACTATTGTAGTTAATAACGTCTACTGAAGGTAAGCGTGATAAAGCGTCAGGGATTAGATGATCTTTACCACGTTTATGTTTAATTTCGAAGTTAAATGTAGATAGACGAATACTCCAGCGGGCTAGACGTCCGGTTGGATTATCTAGATGGAGAAACCATTGTAATGCGGAATGGTCTGTGTAGATTGTGAACTTTAAGCCGTTGTCAAGATAGCAACGCCAATGTTCTAGGGCTAGTAAGACACTTAAGAGTTCTCTTTCTGTAATTGAGTAATTTCTTTGGGGACCAGTTAGGGATTTGCTCATATAAGCAATGGGTTTCTCAACGCCATCAAATTCTTGGGTCAGCATGGCACCGATGCCGAAGCTGGATGCATCACAGTGGACTGCGAAGGGTTTTGAGAAGTCTGGGCATTTGGGCAAGCAAGAACAGGGTAGAGACTAGAGCTTCTTTAATGGATTTAAAGGCATTGTCTTCTAGTGATGTCCATTTAAATGGTGGTGCTTTTTTGGAAGTGGAGGTAAGTTTAGTTAGTGGTGCAACCTTTGTGCTGAAATCGGAGATAAAGCGTCTATACCAACTTGCTGTACCTAGGAACTTTTTGACTTCTCGAGGAGTTGTGGGAGGTGGGATGTTAAGTATTGCCTTAACCTTGTCAGGATCTGTTTGAAAGCCGTGTTCATTAACTATGTAACCAAGATATTTAAGTTCTTTTTTGAAAAATGAACACTTGGGGAAGTTTATAGTAATGTTGGCTTGTATTAGCCTTTGGTAAACTTTATTAAGTAAAGTGATGTGTTCATCGAAAGTATTACTTATGATGATAATATCATCTAAGTAGGTAAATACTGAGTTATCAAGGTTTTCAGAAGGGAATAACGCATCCATAAAGCGTTGTTGGGTAGCAGGGGCATTAGTCAATCCAAAAGGCATTACGCGAAACATGTACATGCCTTTTGAGGGTACATGGAAACTAGTTTTAGGTCTATCAGAAGGGCGTAGGGGTATTTCCCAAAATGCTTTTGCTATGTCTATCGATGATAGATATTTAGCATTTTTTAGATTATCTAGAATGTCAGAAATGAGTGGGAGTTTGTAGGCATCTTTGCGCGTAATCGAATTTAGTTTACGGCTGTCGATGCAAAAACGCCACGTTCCATCTTTTTTAGGAGTTATTATGACAGGGTTTAGCCATGGGCTTTCACAGGGTTCGATAACATTAAGCTTTAGCATTTCATCAACTTCTTTGCATAAAGCTTTTTGTTTCTCTGGAGAAAGCCTATAGCATCGCTGTTTGATTGGTGGATGGTCACCGGTATCTATGTGATGTTCAATGAGGTGGGTTCGTCCTAAGGGTTTGGTTTCTGTTGAAATATTTTTAAATTTTTCAATAATAGTATCTGAAATTAACTGTTGAGTTTCAGAAAGGTTGTCATAATTAGTGATGTGTTGGTCGCAGGTGGAAATAACTAGGGTATCTATATGTTTATCAGAATATGACGTTATGTCAGGTAATATGTGGGGAGCTATATTGAATTTTCTCCAAAAATTTGTGCCTAGAATCAAGGGTTGCTTTACAGTAGGGATAACATGAGCGGTAATAATAGCCACAATATTTTTGTACGAAATTGGTAGTTGAATTGTACCAATAGAGTATATAGGGTAGCCGTCGGCTACAGAGCCTACGACTTTATGGTCGTAATTTATGGTAAAATTGTGGGATAAGAGAATTTTATGGGAATTATTTCCGAAAATAGTTAAAGCACTGCCACTGTCTAAGAGGCCACATAAAGTTAAATTATTTGTCTGGATGTTGACATAAGGTCGTTCATCGTATGGATCTTGAGTGAAAAGTGCTGATGTAGTATTGTATGATGACATAAATAATTTAATGGTATCTAACCATTGGTTCCATTCTGTAGCAGTAGTTTTATTTAAGTTACTTTTCTCCTTTATGCGTTTTTTGGAAATTTATGGCAAACTATACATTTTGCAAAAGTGACATTTTGTTTGCCACAGCGGAAGCATACTATATTTTTACTTGTACAAATATCTAAAGAATGATCGTTTGTTCTGCAACGCGGACAGGAGTAACGTAACGTAGAAGGTGGTGCTGTTACAGTATGGACCGGTTTATTAAATGGGAATGGTGGTATATACGGTTGGGAAGGGGGGGTATGGTTAGAATCTTGTTGAATGTTGGTATAGTTGCTAGAGCTATAAGTAGAGGTAGTATTACAGCTTTCGTACCATTTGCACGATTGGAATAATGTGTCTATAGACGTAACATCTGTAGGAACTAATCTGGAACTGTAATAAGGGCTCATGTTTCTACGGAGGATATCTATTTTTTGTTTTTCAGAAAGGGGTTCATGTAATTTGGAAAAGAGGGCTTCCATGGCTGAAAAATACATTATTATTCGTTCATGTTGTTTTTGTTTACGGGAATGTATATTTTGTAGTAAGTTGTGGTCATGGTCATGCAATTCGAAATCTTTTAAGAAGTGGGTTTTAAATGATTTCCAATCTGTAAGGGTTGTTTTCTTTGACCTATACCAATCTAAAGGAGTGCCTGATAAAAAATCGTATATATATTTGTGTAAGCGTTTGTCGTCAATGTTACGCGCAATTGCAAACTCTTCGATGTTTCGAATAAAATCATAAGGGCAACTATCGCCTTTATAGTTGAATTTTTTAAAATCGCTTGGTTTTGCTTCAGAGAGGTTGGTTAATTTTCGAGCAAGTAGGTCTAAATTTGTGGAATCATCTATCAAAGAGGTTGCTGACGCGTAAGTTGACGTTGTTGTTGACGGTTGTGACATGTTAAATTTTGTTTGACATTTTGACAAAAATTCGCATATTTTCGAATAGTTGTCAATAATTTCTGGAGATAATTCAGTGGTAATATAGAGACGTTCTATTCTGTTATATAAATGAAATAAGAAAACCGCTATTCTATCGTGCTTCGCTTGGTTGGTGGTCGCAAGCTGTAGCTGAGAAGAAACTATTGTGAGGCATCTGCTAATTTCGGTGATATCCTGTTCAAGATCATATGGGCTGGAGAGATTCGAACACGGGTCCGCGAATAAATTTGGAGTGAGGAGCTGTCTTAAATCATCAGCCTGCGCGGTGGCTGGGAACTGAATGTTCCTGAGTTTGAGCTCATAGATGAGTTCAGGTTTATTTAATAGTGCTGGATTCATTGTTAATTAAAGTGGATACCTATCACGAAGAGAATAATTGATGTTATCAATATAAATAAAATATGTAGTTATTAAATTTTATTTTTTATTGAATCGAAAGGAGAAGTTTATTGTGATATTAGGCTTAGTTGTGTATATTTATTTAATCGGGTGAAGGATAAGCTATCGGATTATCTCCAACAGTACTGCCGTAAGTCAGGATTGGTTCGCACTTCAGTGACTCCAAGGAGTTTTAAAAACACTTAGGATTGAAACCAATTTGTGAGATTTCAGTGGAAATCTTGGATTGTGTAATTGTATGTGATAGATGTTTTGTGTAATCACTATGTTAAGAGTTTTGTTACGTGGCGCGACAAAAAGCGTAGGACGCTGGCATAATAGGGATTAGAAAATAGATATAGATAAATTGGTATAAGATGATGAATGATGATAGATGTATATGTAATTGGTTATTTAAGGGGGGAATTTTGGTTAAACGGTTGAGGATTAGATAAAAGGTTGGTTGTAAAATAGAAAATTAAATAAAATGATGTTAGGCCGAGAGATATTGCGAAAATTTGAGTTAGGTCGACTATAACCTTTTAGAATTTTGAAAAGATCTTAAAGCTAGCAATTACAAACAATATAAAAAAAAAATTGTGAGAAAAAAGAAAAATGTAGGACTGGAACAGCTGGTTGCGGTTGTTGGGTAGGAGCAGGTGCTGGCACGGAGGTACTGGAACGGGCTGCTCAGCGTCGTAGGGCGGGTGGGTGTCTTGTCAGGTCCGGGTTTGAGCACGTTGATGGCGCCAGTGTGAGGGGGCAGGTAGAGGAGCCTCACAGGGATGATGGGAATGAAAAGGCAGGATCCAGAGCGATGAGGGGTATTTATTATTTAAATAAAAAGGCACCTGTAACAATACAGGTTACGTGTTAACAGATAGGTATGTATAAAAACACTTTCGTAATTCAGAAGGTTAGAAATCAAATAACTTACAATATGTGCCTTGGTGATGATGTAGATATATATCTGGAAGGTGTGCAGGGCCACAAAAACGAGCACTATACTGAACTGCACGCACTTATGAATTATTACGTTTACTAATAAAAATCACACTTAAACGGTCGTGTTTAGAAACTTGGGAAGTACAGTCCGTTAGATAAAATGATGTTTATCGATCAAAGTATGTGATCGAACTGAAAATAAAAATCATTGAATGGAATTTGGAATAGGATTTGAATTTCAAAAGGGAATTTAGAATTTGTATGGTGCCAGAAATAGTATGAAGGTCGATAGTGTAACGCTTCGTTACACGCACCGTTACAGTAAATGCCCAGCAATGCTACTAATAATTTCTAAAATCAACAGCAACACCCTCTTTTACCTAGTACATAGGTATCCTAAAAGAAACAAAATATTATGTAAGTATTTGTAACCGTTAAGTTGGAAAACACATTTAATTGTAAATAAGTAAGTCAATCAAAGATTTATATTAAGATGACAGTGTGGTTAACTTTAACTTATTAACAATCAACTTTAATCCCGAGTCCTCGTCAAATGACGAAGTTCATGTCGCGTCAATGTGATTTACCTTTCTTTGGCACTTAAAATTCGAAGGCCATTAAACCGAACGAGATTTCGTCTGAGACGATGGCCCGTAAAAGTTTCGCAAGAGGCGGTCGTAACCCATTTTGGTTATAACTCGCCGTGACGCGCCTCGCTTATACGCAGCGAGCGGAGAAAATAGGGAGACGGCCATGGCCGAAAACAACAATGAGGTACTGTTACCATAATGACACTTTATGGGCACAAACATCGGCTGTGCTGTGCCCGCGCCGACACGACACAGGCCGCGGCGGTCGCGCGATGCACGAATGTGGTCCGCGCATTGTTTCCGCGTTATGCCGCCAACATCGAGGACGACATTGATGCCTCGCGGACAAAGGCACCATTGCAACAGCCGAGCGATGTATGTACCAGGCAGGACCGACCTCCTCTGACATTCAGCTCACTTCTTAGAATCGGTTCGATTGCTGAACTCGTAACTTCCTATTCGCGGTCGCGCAATCTTATCATACTTGCTCATAATCATAAATAAAGCTCTCGCAAATAAGTCGCAAACGGAATGATTTCTTCTATCCCTACCATTTTATTCGATTTCTTGATTACACTATTGGTTTGCGTATAGTAAAGTTTATTTTCACCGTAACCGAGTCCACGAGTCTGACCAGTAACCGCATTTTATTATGCAAGTGCGATCTCACACCGCAACCCAGCTCACGTCTGCATTTTATGTCCGGAAAGATGAAGTTGTAAATAAATGCGTACATAGCCACAAAATTGGACGATTTAATGTATTGTTACCAGTATAGGTAAAAGCTTGGACTTAAGACATCAACTTTCTTTTAAGCGGTCTTGGGCTTTCTTGAAACTTTCTTTATTAATGACTTGTGGTAAATGTATGGACTTGTATAATAAAGCAATAACCTTTTGGAGATGCATTCTTGCACTGCATATAATTTTAATGCCTTCACTCGAGTTATGAAAAGGATTAAGTTTACCAACTGAGATGGTTTCAAGTGTTCTTAATATGATTTAATAGTATGTATTTTCTACACCTTTGGAAAGAAGGTGGTTAAAATACTGCTTTGTATTAGCTACAGTGGGGCAACATTGTCCGCCCTGGGCGGTCCCGGCATGATCAAGAGCACTACGCAGGACTGCACAGACGCAGCGCACCGTTTCACGCACGCGAGAGACGTCTAACAGAATGTAGATATTTACAGCCTCCAGAAGCACCGGACGGCTGGCCCTGTGGTCTACAGACGCAATCAATAACCGCGCCCTGAAACTGCTACCGCTATACAAACAAGTTATTTTAGTTATTGTTATTTCGTTATTAGTTATCATACTCGTATTTTATGAGATGGAAGTAAGACACGATAATACAATGTAAGATTGACTGTAATGCCATATAGATTCATATAGAGTTTGGTAAGTACATACATGTGTTTTAGGGAAAATGTCTACGTGGTAGTGATGCAGGTAAGGTAAAGGTAAGGCACCTACCAAAAAGATTACTGAACAGGATCGTGCTTCAATTAAATAGATAATGTGTGTCAGAAACGCGCATATAAATCAAACAACAATGGGGTGCAACGTATCATCATCACATGTGCTAGAGGCGGCGGCTCTATGCGCGTGGGCCAGGTGCAACAATCTCGGCAGTTGTCGCCGCGCACGCGCACCCTCACTGTGCTTTTAATAAATTTCAATGCATATAAAAAAGGATCTATCAAAACCGGTAAATAAACCGGTGTTCGGGTGCAACTATGCAGCGCTCTGGCGCAGATCGCTCGCCCTTCGCGAACAAAACACCGTTTGTTGGGTGTGCAAACAAGTTTTGATTTAATGAAAAGGTGTCCCGGAACGGGAGTGTTCACTGTTTGCTCTAAGTAATTAGGTACCTTATTTCAGTCTATGTATACTAGCTATTATCGTACATTTTAGCCGTGGTTGAACGCTACTATATACCAGAATAATGTTATCAATATCAATTTTTCAAGCGCTCGTGCTAATGTTATCAATATCAACCCTAGCAAGCGAAAGATTGCAAAACTAAGCCAAGAGTAGCGAGTGGTTCAAAAAGTGGAATCTTTGTTAAACAAATTTTGTCACCGAATGAAACACAAAAATTTTCACCTCGCCAACGCGAAGATATATAAGTATACCGCCACTAACTGTAAAATATTTCATTCAAGCATGCTGAAAATCAATTTAACATTTTTAATAGGTACCTTCATTTGGTCCTAAATGCGTGTAATCCGAGTTTGCGCAATCCCAGGAGGTGTGCACAAATATTTAGTCTTTTTTAGTTTTAAGCTCTTATAGCTCGGAAACGGTACGTCCGACGAAAAATATGCTCCAATCACGGTAAAAATCGATATGTGAAGGATCCGAAAGATACCTTAATCAATTATAAGATTAGTCAAAGTTTGTAAAAAAATGGCCAAGTGCGAGTCGGGCTCGTGTTCCAAGGGTTCCGTATACATTACACAATTGTACAACAAGTGACATTTCTTCAAGGAAGAAAGTCACTTTTGACACTGACAAATCGGTATCGTATCGCTGTGACATCTTATAAGATAAGCATTGTTTTATTGGTAACAGTTTGGTAAGTACGTCTCTCTCAGAACTTCTCAAACTGTTTCATTTCATCCCTTCTATTATCAGTACATGTAGATGCCACCAAACTTGATAATCTACTGAACTATTGCTTTGTACTGAGATTAGAACGCGTAAGATCTTACATGTACCTACGAATAAATAATAATAACCACTAAAGCAAGTAATGTATTAGAATTCAGTTTTGACTAAAAACATCCAAAGGGAGTTAGTTATAGGAAAAGGTTAAATATAATGACGGAACCGTTACCCGTCATGTTCGCTTAATCCGCGCCTAGCGATCACTTGTCCGGGCTGCAGGCTGCAGCTGCCCTCGCGGCGACCCCAGTCCTCGTCCCCCTTCTTACCAAAACACTATAAATACCATTCTGTAGTTAAGAAACGAAAAAAATACTGTAACGGTGTTATTCTGAAAAAAAATCTCAAAATGTGGGAAACGTACAAATCCCGTTTCCCTGAGCAGAGATGTAACTCTGTCTACCCCAGACTCCACGGATTTAAATTATGCAAAAAACTGCGAATAACATGGGATACTTACTTACTAGTGTATTTTTTGCCGAGAAACAGTTATTTTAAATATCACTTTAATAACTGCTTACAAGAAGAGCCACATATTCTCTGGTCCTAAATATTTACAGAAAAGAAAGCGACCGATGAACAGCACCTACGAAATATTTAATTATAATTTTACAGCTTTCCTCTTTCAAAATAATTGGTGGTGTAGTAAACTTGATGTAGGTACTTACTCAAGCGAGTCCCATAAAATAACAGCGAGGGACGTGTACTTTTACACAAGCATATTCACTCACAAACGTGTCGGCTGTCGAGATTTCGAGAAGTCGTGCAAAGAGCAAAAGAGGTCAATTCTGTGAGGGACCCATCGCGAACGCGTATGAACGAGGACGAAAGAAAAGTTCCGTGTACGCTTCACTGCCTTCAATATGTTTGCCAGCGTAGTAAAATTGGTACGCATTAAAATAATGTATCAAATAAAAAAATGGTTAATGGCATAGTGGGAAATTTGATTAAGGGATACTTATGTTTTCAATTTACTGTCGAATATATTCACGTCCACGCACTAAATGATTATTCAGTGACGGGTGTGACAAATGTGTTGATTGATATCAATCACCTATAGGTAAGATCGATTTTCCATGCAAATAAATACTGCACAATATTTTCAAGATGCCCTGTCCCTACTGCACCGCAGCTGTAGCATATATGTGCATGTGTATTGCTTGCTTGGTTACATAGGTACAATTAATAAGTTATTAAGGTAATAATGCTATACATATGTAATTAGACTTACTTCGCATTAGGTAACATAACATATCTTTAAAAACTTTTATTATTTTGTACAGTCAAACCATTAACAAAGAAAGAACAATTAACCTAAACCTAACCTAAGAAGACCTGACTTTACAGTGCCAAATTTTTATGGTCCTCGTAAACAGTTCCACTTAATCAAGAAATTCTTAATTCTAAAGAAAATGAAACAGTTATTGTATAAATAAACGCGTATACCACTTCTATACGATTCTACCTTCTATGGAATTGATTGATCATAATATTAAAACACTTGAGAATTTTCTATATTATATAGATTTATCCAGGATCCTGTCACCAGCTCTTGACCGGATGACAATAGGTAGAATATATAAACAAATTAGAATTTCCAAATTGAGCATGTGCTCTCGAAATATGATGTACATATTTGGTAAAACTCATTTTTTTTGCGGATACTTCTTTATGTTATAGCATATTTAATTTTTATTTAGTACGAAAGAGGTAGTAGTAGAATATTTATTATTACGAACTAAACTAGCCCTATTCATGCATTCAATGTATAAGCAGAAACAAGCGGTAATAATACAGGAAACAATTATGCACACTGAAACATTCTTATTTTTTTTAACACATAACAAAAGAATAGTTATATATAATTATTATGTAAATACGTACCGACACGAAGTACTTAAAGAAACAGACCTTAAGGTAACGAATTAAGTGCGAGATCTCGGCTACTGGTGTTACATTGAATGTTATATGTATGTGTAGGAAGGTATTTGCGTCGCGCTCCTGCGCGGTGCGTATGCGCATGTAAGAAGGCTGCGCAGGATTGCGAGGGGTGAAAGGTGGCCGGTGCCGGCGCGACGCACCGGCCGCGGCGCGCTCGGCATAGCGTGTGCCGAAATCTCAGCTGTTGCCGCTTGCCACTATACAGTATGATATATATCTTTAATATTAGTAGTATTTTTTATGTATAAAAGTACTTGTATTTAATAGCGAAATAATCTGCATGGGAAATAAGACGTATTTAAAAATGAGGTACAGGACATTTAATTCGTGTATGTAAAATGTTATGTATAGATATTTATTATACCTAGGTATTTGTTACCGTGTGTCGTCATGTATTCTTCTTCAGAGAAAATTAACTTCTACTGAAATTTTGCCAAGGAAAAAAAGGATAAAAAACATCAAAAGACTTTCCAATTCCATTACTAAATATTCTGCGGAAAAACACGAACGGGTATAATCTTTCAGAAAATATGTACTTTAATCTTTGGAAAATGCCCAGATAAAATAATTTGGTTCTTAAAAATAATGTAAGGACTTTATATTTAGTGAACACTCTGTATCTACCATAAAATCGACCCATCTGTGTTAAAAGTGTTTATAAAAGCGTTGAATGGCCCCTGTGCGCTTTATATAGAATACTCCACAGCTATGCCATTATTCAAAATTAAACTACTCACCTACCTGCAAGTGCAGGACTCATGATTCAAAATGTCGTAAATGTCGTTTATTACTGTAAACTAAAAGCGACTGTAAGAATATACTTATTTTTAGTTAACACATGAAATTATGCCTTATGAATAACTACATTAGGTTTACTTTACGCTATAACAAAATACTATTCGTAACCGAAATGTAAGAGAATTCCCCCGATGAAACGACACCGACACCTGAATCAGAACTTTGGAGTTATGCCCTTACGGCGGTTAAATTTGGAACAATGAATGAGGGAGACCCTAATCGTTTTGCTCGTAACCAAAAAGCTTTATGGTGTAGAGGTTTGTTTAGAGGAGGGTGACGGTTACGTCGTTCCTTGTCGCGATATGGGCTCAGTGCAGATGTGCGATTCGGGTACAGACATGTGATTCTGCGCAGCCAGCTGCTGGCATAGCTGTGCACTGATTCAATGCAGGGTCAGGCTCCACTAGTGGGTGCTTCGCTTTGTGTGACTTGCGTGTGTATGCTCTGCAAACAATGATACAAACGCACGCACACTGACAAATGTGGGTAGGTCGGCTCAGGTGTGCCAGGGGTTATTATTACATTTTAAATAACAAACGACCATTAAATATGTATATACGTTTGCTAAACATATAATATACCTACATGGATACAAAATAGCCGTGGACGTCGTTCTATGATAGAACTTCTATCTAAAAGTAAATAACAATCTAGTACAAAAAACGCGCAGAAAAAAGAAGAAACGTCAGATTATTTATTTCATTTGTATGTATTGATAATAAACAAGCAAATAGGTATACATATAAACATACATATCAGAAATTTTCATACAAAATAACTGAATTATATCTTTTATTTAACAACAGTTCAAAACTGCCTGTAGTTCAAACTTCTATGAGATTAGAATAACACTTGCACTGTCTGGGCTATCAAAATTGCTGCCAACTTAGCTTGGCTTGGCTTGGCCAACTCTACAATAGATGTTCGGCATGGGGATCACGAGAATGAGTTTTGTATTACAATGTAATCTCTAATCACTTACCTACAATTAATAAACAGAAGTAAACTGAAGAAATTGTTTTGATGATTTCACTTCGCGCGCTTCAATGTAAAATCTCAAGCGAGACTGCCGTATTCGAACTTAGATATTCACAAGAGACGACAAGTAGGTATTAGTACCTACAGTATAGATCCATTCTAGATACCTACGTTATAGTTTAGATATCAACTAGTTCTCTTTTGCAGCCAATTGCAACCAATGTCACTTTTACGTTAGATAGAGTAAGATATCTATTAGATGTGAATTGGATCTCTAAGTCATATCCTGTGGAAATCGTTCAAGAGTAGGTATCTCCAGAATCGCGCAAATGTCAAATTTGACAGGTTAGATCTTAAACATATCGTAATCGTATCTTGGTGATGTCTAAAAGATATCTAATAGATGTCTATTACAAAATTCGAATCGGGCTCAGATGCACCACAGGGTTCTAATTTAAGGTGACATTCGGATGTGGACTGCAGATGGAAATTGACAGATACAGCGGCGATTTAAAGTGACATTCCATTTCCAACTGCAGCTGCAATACTGTTCATTTTCTATGGGAAATGACAATGACAGCGACGCGTTTCCATAGTAAAATGAACAGTATTGCAGCTGCAGTTGGAAATGGAATGTCACTCTTAAACGCCGCCACAGTAATGTCGCAACATAAATAACATAATACAGTAATTTTATACATTTCGCGTTTGCGTTAAATCCGTATTTCTGTTTTTTTGCAGACGTGTTTATGATGTTGGCCCAATGAATAATACAAGTTGGTGACTTCGAGCGCTGAACGCAACTTTGTCAAATATCGAAAAATCCGCGAAAATTTCAGTTTTCTTTTAGATTTGGGCGATTCTAACCCTAAAGGACTAGTTTTTGATAGTACCTTCCTTAGACGTGTTTAAAGAAGACTAAAATTGCTACAATACGAGATTAGAACTGTCTCTATGGATTAAATAGTTTCCGAGATAAATAGCTTTCAAAATTTATATTTTTTTGATTGGTCCTGTGGATCCGATTTTTCTCTCCCTTTTTGGGGAGTAGGCACGGTACGATCTCGTAGCTACTGGGCTAAATCAGCTTTGTTTGGCCTTAGGAACAATCGTGCCAAGCGGCATCGCCTGAGTCAAAAGTGCACACTCACTGCACTCACTTAGCTTACGAGCTCAATTTCAAAAAAATCTAAATCTTGAAAGCCTTTATCTCGGAAACTATTCAATCTACAGAGACACTTCTGATCTCGTATTGTAGCAAATTTAGTCTTCTTTAAAAACGTCTGAGGAAGGTACTATCAAAAACTAGTCCTCCTAGGGTTAGAATCGCCCAAAACTAAACAAAAACCGAAATTTTCGCAGCTTTTCGATTTTTGACAGAGTTGCGTTCGGCGCTCAAGGTCACAAACTTGTATGATTAATTGGGCCAACATCATAAATAAGTCTGCAAAAAATCAGAACTACCGGATTTGACGCAGAAGAGCCACGTTACAAAATTCTACAATTTCACTAGATTAACAGTAATACAGCTACACTTGAAATCCGAATGTCGTCTTTACAGTCAAGTACCTAAGTTCATCCGTCCAACCGTGTCTATACCAAGTGACAAAATTTTAATTACATGGCATTAAAAAGCCCGCAGGGAATAAATAATACGCTACTGCATGAAATCAGACATTGCATAGTGATGTATGCATGGAATTAACCGCCAATTGTGCGACATTGAGAGCGGGCTGGCATATCGCGCACCACCTGCCCGCGGCGCCCCTGTCCATCGCTATTTCCGCCATAGCGCACGTCCCCCTGCTCCGGCGCAGCTCGTGCCCGACCGTTACGCACGCGACATAGCACCTGGCCGACGCAGCCGCCGCGCCGCGCCGCCCCGCCACTCCGCCCGACAAACATTATCACATGATAGCTCACTTATCAATCATGGGATGAACGTGGTAAAGATTTATGTATTAGGAAAATAGTGGATTTTTAATTTATCATAATTTTATGAATAACACGGGACTTAATCACGTAAAAGTAAAACTTACGTTCATTTATAGATTGACGTTTCGCTGCCCTTACATTTATTTGCTTATCACTGGATTCCAGGAATGGGAAAAAAATATCCCAACACATTGGATCGTAAGTGTTGTGAGTAGGCAAAGTGACAACCCTAGCGTACAAGTGATTTATAAAAACAAGTGCGGGTAGTTTGCAAAACCCGCACCTTTGCACCCGGTACAGCCCGCGGAGGCCTTTTAGATTAGAATATTTTAATATTTAGATATATTTAAGTTACTTTTGTATGATTATTTATGTACCCTGTATATTCTTAATAAAATTGGTTTTCTTTTCACTAAACCCGCGCAGTAAGATGTTGATACAATTCCTCTCCAGTCTGCCTGTGACCACGAACGTAACGTCACGTTCGAAACGTCAGGTCATAAATTAACGTAAGTTTTACACGATTAAGTTCCGTGTCAGTTATAAAATTATGAGTGAAAATCGTGTTAGATTTAATTAATCGTTAATGATCTGGCGACATTTTAGTGTTTATAATGCGATGCTTACTAAATCTTGTCTATCTACTTACTTATCGGGAAAATGATTAAAAATTTAGGGTACTTATTTATTTTATATTATGTAGGTAAGTATATTATCTAACAATTCTAAAAAACAATTTTAAATGTTTTTTCTACTAATTTTGATAAAAGTTGGTAGGTATGTACTTACCTAGTACCTACCTACAAAGCTAAAGCTCTAAAAATAGAGCCTCTCAGGCCTCTCAGCTATGCTACCTACTTCGTTGTTGGGATTCCACACTCTGAGAGGAGGGAATCAAAGGTTATGTTATCAAGGAACGGAATGACACAGACCGTATACCTACATATAGTTGGTCAGGCAAATCTTGTCAGTAGAAAAAGGCCCGAAATTAAAATTTTCAATGGGACGATAACCCTTGTCGCCTACATTTTTGGAATTTGCCGCCTTTTTCTACTGACAAGATTTGCTTGACATCGCGATATACACAAATTAAGTACGAATATAAGCCCGTTTAACTTTATACGGCTTACTTAAGAATTACAAGTAAGTAAGTATTAAGTTAAACGAATTTTCCCCAGTTAAAAATAGTTTTCCTAAATGCCACTGTAAAAAATTTTTTTTTTTTTGTCAAAAGTATAGTTTTCGCGAAGGGCAAGGCGAAAACTATAGTTTAATTATTTCTTAGTCCAAATTAGTTTCCAGAAAGTACCTTGACACGACACGGTGACACGGTGTTCTGCCAGACGTTAAAGATTGGTGTGACTACGAGAGAAGCGAAGAGGTAGTAACCAGACCAAACCACAGAATAAATAATAGACCAAACTTAGAAAATATTAGTTTTTCGTAAATTTGAGCCTGTGCCCAGACGTATCGACAGAAATTATTTTAATTTCGTTAATTACCAAGGCATTGTTTTGGCCAAACATGGAAACCTTGTTTTGGCTTGTGAAAACGCTTTTTAACTTAGAACGGCATATTACGGTAGAATATAAGTATGTATACGTATTAAGATTTTTTTTTTTTTATTATGAATGGGCTTACTCATGGCCACAGACTAGCCGAGGCGTAGACGTGGCCTACGATGGAGCGAGCTCGCCCAGAAGGTGCCTGTTCACTCTTGATTTGAAGGTTGCCGGGTTATAAGAACACGGAAATATAGACGCCGGCAAGGAATTCCATTCCTTGGCAGTGCGCATAAGGAAAGTAGAAGCAAAGCGCTTCGTGCGAATTGGTGGAATATCTACCAAGTAAGGATGGAAACCGGCCGTGCGTCTAAAAGTCCGATGGTAGAATGGGGACGGTGGAATAAGCTCGTGTAGCTCTTGGGCACACTCCCCGAAGTGCAACCTGTAGAATACCGACAGGCTGGCGACTTTCCGCCGATGGGCCAAAGACTGAAGCTTAGCCGTTAGCTTCTTGGCGCCAATCATCCTCCTGGCTCTGCGCTCCACTGAGTCCAAAGCGGCGAGTTGGTATTTAGCTGAGCCATCCCACAGGTGGCTGCAATACTCCATACACGACCGGACTTGAGCTTTGTAAAGTGTTAGAAGCTATCCAGGTGTGAAGTATCGCTTCACCTTATTTAGGACGCCCAGCTTTCTGGCCGCAGTTTGTGCTTTAGACTCAATGAAGCTGCCGAAGCTGAGGACTGAACTCAGCTCCATGCCGAGGAGTTCCAGGCTGTCGGTAATAGGTACAGATGCACCCCGGAAAGAAGGAGTCAGGTCGAATGGACTCCGTTTTGCGGAAAATAGACACGTCTGCGTTTTGGAGGCATTGAACGTGACCAGATTGTCATCACCCCACTGGGAAACGAGACTAAGGGTCAAGTTCATTCGCTCAACCATGGCCTCTCTCTGTGAACGTATATCCTCCCTGCTGTCCCCTGCACTAGCCAAATATCTCTCAACAACCGTACTGTCATCTGCATAACCTACAATGCTGGGTTGCAGCATGTCGTTAATGTGGAGCAGGAAAAGGGTTGCGGAGAGAACAGACCTCTGAGGAACACCGGCGTCAATGGCCATGAGGTCCGAAGAGCAGCCATCAATAACTACTCTGATCGACCGTTCACTCAAGAAATCAGATAGCCAGCTACAAAAGTCAGCAGGGATGCCGTATGCAGGAAGCTTGCTAAGGAGACTTGCGTGCCAAACCCTGTCAAAGGCCTTCGAGATGTCCAGTGAAACAGCAAGTGTTTCACCGTTCCTCTCGATGGCCTCGCCGCAGCAGTGCGTGACATACGCTAAAAGATCCCGAGTAGACCGACCTCGGCGAAAGCCATATTGAATATACTAAATGGGACCTAATAATTTAACTAATATTCATTAATCACTATCGGCAGGAAGTGAATGAATGAAAAAGAAAAACAAACATATTATTCCAAATTTTACCGCGAGTAATGGCAATAAAGAGTTCATTAGGACGACGATAGTAATTCCGATGTAAGAATTATTTACTTAATGTGTTGTTTACCGTCAAGCATCTTCCGACGGATTGTTTACGTTTCCCAAGCGTAAAGTGAGATAACAAATTATTAATTTCACAAGGTCTTAAACTAATTAGGCGGTAATGAATGACACCGCCTTGTTGACCATCGGGTAGTTATTTGTTTTCCTAAACGACAAACACAAGTTATTAGTGAGCTGTAGGTAGAAATTAATTTTCCCATGATAAGAAAAATGCTAGCTATAGAGTAAACAAGTTAATTAATATACGTGCACTAATGTTTTGCTACTCAATGAACATTGTTTTTATAGATAGTTCTCTGAGAATTCGTATCACACCCCAGGAGAAAACGAAAAATCCATCTAAAAATAAAGAAACTACAAGCTATTTCTCACATAGTTAATCTTTACAATAACAATAATGACGACCAACGACAACGTCGGTCACCCAGATTCCTTTTATAGCAACCCAGCAGAAAAGTATGTAAAGGTTCTTAATACCAAAACCAATTAAGCCCGTTATAATATTCATGATAACTGCCTAAATAAGAGATACTGAGAAATTTTAACCGGGGCAAGGGATCTTTTATATTGCATTCTGGTCTGAATTAGGCGATAATGTTGGCCAGCGAACATCGCGATTAGTCACGGCGGCACTGCATAATCGAGCAATTGATGTCCATTTCATGTCGATCCCTTGACACATATATCGGCTGAGTCATTCTGCGAATTTCTCTACACGTAGCAAGCACGTCATCGTGATGCGATTATCTGATCTGTGAACATTGGTATGGGTTGAAGAGTCAGCACTTTGCTCTAGCTAAACTATATTTCCTTAAACACCTAGTAATGTGTCATCACATAAATGTCGCGATTGCATTAGATACTAAATTTTGAATCGCTTGACACCTTAGCGAGCACGAACATATAATGCCATTTTATGACAGCCAGACTACATCGCTTTGTTCTCATTGTGGCATTATTTATAACGAACACTTTTCTTCTGTGAGAATTCCTAAATTAACCAGTGTCCCTGTAACTGTGACCTGTGAGAATAAACGGGTTGCAAAAAACATAACAAAGAGCATGGTCGTTACAGTTCCGCGTTCCGAAGGGGTTCGCAGCGTATCTTGTTTGATTTGATACATAAGGAAGTAGGTACCTTTGTTATCGTTTTGTGGCAAAAACTGGTTCCGAATGTTTCCGGTTACACAAATCCACACGTTATTATTGTTATCGTGTCGCCGTGGACTCTCTTCGGACGCACAGTTCCCGAGACAGATAGTCGTCGTATTCTTGCAATGATCAGATTACAATTATCTGCGTCCATTAATAAAGTTTTCCCACAGGCCTGAGGCCTCCCTCACTGAAGTTATCTTTGCTGCTTATGATAATAAATTAGCTTCATCACTTTGTCTGTCATATTTGTGATTGAACTTTCATATAGATTTGAATCTTGGTTGATTCTAGGCTGCCTATTAAGTATTAAATGATTACAGATAGGCATTTCATTGAATAGAAAGTGAGATTCTGATGTTCTGATTTATAACTAGGTTTATGGATGTTTAATTAATAGGTCAGTTACACATTCAACCAATCATAAATTAAAAAAACACAATTACTAAATAAGATTGGATAAAAAATTATATTATTATTAAGGTCCCGTACCTCAAAAGGAAAAACGTAAGCCTTATACAATATAGAATCACTTTGTTGTGTCTACTCCGTCTGTATGTCACGGCCCTTTATCTCAGGAACGCGGGGAGGTATAGGTATCGAGTTGAAATTAAAACCTTATATACTCAGATCTACAGCCCCTTGAAGCTGTAAAAAAAAAAGACTTCTAAGTTAACGTAAAAAAAAAATACGGCCGTTTATGCTGCAAAAAACGTAGGTATATTTCGATACTCTCAAGGGAATCAAAATTTATAGGGTATACTTCCCGCTGACCTAGAAATATGAAATTCGCCAAGTAAGTTGATCTTACACTACAAGTACAAAGAATAATCCAAAAACTATAAATTATTAAAAATAAATACAACGTTTAACTTGTACGGAACCCTCGGTGCCACTCGGTGGTCGGGTCCGACTCGCACTTGGTCGGGTTTTTTTTCTCTCTATTAGGCTAATGAATGACCGAGTCGCGTGGTTTTGTTTGTTTACTTTAAGTAATATATGTAGACTTTTTTACATTAAGTATATTAATATTTTTTGTGGTTTGTATTATGCAACAGCTTTGCAAGTAGGTAATATAATTGCCAAGTACTTAACTACATACCTACTCACCGATGCAAGACCGTGTAATCTCGGCTTTCGAGGATTATTCAATAAAAATAATAATATTTCGCACAGGAAGGAGGACAAGGTCACAAAGTACGATACGATGTCCCATATCACAAAGAACATTAGGTATGGCATGAGGCGCTTGCTCGTGTGTCATCGCGGTGTCAGATGACTGCCATTTTTGCTTAGTTAAGCATATATAGGTACTGACTGGCAACCAAGCTATTGTGGTGATAAACACATCTTTTGTTTCAATAGATCTTACACATGATGTATTACTCATCGGTGCATCCATAAAATTACTTAATGTGTTTCACAGGTTTCACTATGTATCTGTCTGTTAAGAGGATACATTGGTTGGGGTGGTCATTTGATCCATACAAACTTTCTCGATTATCGCTACAGATGTAGTGCATAATTATTTTCCATCGTATTTTCACGGAAACGTACGAATGTGTCTTGCTATTTCATGCAGGTACAAAAGTTTGACTGAAGTAGCATGACAAATACGAACGTTTCTGAGAAAATACGATGGAAAACAATGATGTACTACATCTGTAACATGTCTTATTAACTGACGAAAAGTTCGTTAGGAAATTGGATCCGTCCTAAAGAGCATTCGAATGCGCAGTTCAAAGGTGCTTAACCTCAGGATGGACAAAAAACTGGTGGCTGGTGTGTGGGTATGTGGCTGCACACCGGTGCTGAAGCTGGGCATATCGCACGAGAGGCAGCTCGCCGGGTGCGGCGGCGCAGGTGCCGCCGCCGCCCCGCGCCGCGCCGCGCCGCTATTGGCCGCGGCCCCGCGCCCGCCGCCGATTGGGCGCAGCGCACGTGCGCGGACTACCCGCCGCCACCTGGCCGTCGCTGCCGGGGAGCGCATATAAGCGCGGCCTTCCCTCACCGCACCACACCCGAGCTCCGGACGTCGACGAGCGCACACGTCACTCGCGTCCCGAACACGACTCCGCTATTACGACTCCGGCGCAACGTACATGTTTTGGACTGTTACATTTGTGAACTTGTGATACGATATTATACCGGACGTTTAATAAAAATAATTCTTTGTTAAGTGCTTGTGAAAAAGTGAAGATGCTCGTTGAGGATTCGCAAAATTCTCGCGCAATGATGACGAAAAAATATGCGCACTGTCCGCTGAAGAAGCGGCCGGTGTTGGTGCGGGAGGAGCGGCCGGTGTTGGTGCGGGAGGAGCGGCCGGCCACGCCGCCCACTACGCCGCCGCACCCCGCCCACCTCGCCACTACACTTTATTATGACTATCCTACTTGTAAGTACTTAATAATATTTCTTATATAACTGAGAGTATGTCTTAATTATATCTAAATAGCGACACCGGCATAGAAATTATCTTGGGTGGTTTTTCACATAAAGATGACAGCTGTACTTACTATTGAATCAATTTTTGTTTGTGTTTAATTATCATATAAACTTTAAATCTCAGAAAAAGATAGTAATACTAGTAGATTAAGTCTCAGAAAAAAAGTAATATTTTATTGGTAGTAGATAACTGATATTTTTTTGTTCGTTGCTAACGAAACATTTCTTTTGTCTATAGGTGTTTCGGAAAATGACGAACCAGAAAACCTGAGCACGAAACCAGAAGACTTATCGAAGACCGGCAATTACCCAAATAAGGCGTCGTCGCCAGTGGCCGCAGCTGCCATCAAGTCGGAGCCCCGCGAGTGGCCCCAGCACCAGCTGGAGTACCTCGCCGCCTGCAGAGCTCGCCTGGAACCCACTCCGGCGCCGATCGAACTCGCACGCCCCACACCTCAGTACGCCTATCTACCTGCACTCTACGCCCCCTACCCAATGGAAGAAATTTACCCAACCGCGCCCTCCCTATCACCGCCGGTCCATTCTCACCTTTATTCCCGATATTCGCCTGCGTCCCCACCGTCTTCTATTTCGCCTCCTCCATGTCCCGAAGATCTCCGGTCTCCCGGCTCAGTATCTTCAGACTCCGGAGTATCTGTGTCCGGCCAGAGACGCCCTCGCTACCAGTGCCCAGATTGTGCAAAGTCTTACTCCACTTATTCCGGTCTCTCTAAGCATCAGCAATATCACTGCGCGGCCGCCGAGGGGAGTCTCGCGCGCAAATCCTTCAGCTGCAAGTATTGCGCAAAAGTATACACTTCGCTGGGAGCCCTCAAGATGCACATCCGTACGCACACACTGCCCTGCAAGTGCCACTTATGTGGAAAGGCTTTCTCTAGACCTTGGCTCCTCCAGGGTCACATTCGCACCCACACTGGAGAAAAACCGTTTTCTTGCCACCACTGCCGCCGGGCGTTCGCCGACAGATCGAACCTGCGAGCTCACCTGCAGACGCACTCTGATGTTAAGAAGTACTCGTGTTCCGGGTGCGGCAAGACATTCTCCCGGATGTCGTTGCTGAGCAAACACTTGGAGAGCGGGTGCGGCAGCCCCGGCAGCCCGCCCTTCGAGTACCGGCCCGAAGCGCTGCCCGCGGCGCACGCGCACCAGTCGCACCAACCGACGCCGACCATTCATGCCTACTGAAAAGACTGACTTAGCCGTATTTGCAGAAGTTGAGATCTCGTTTTCAAACTACTATCACTCGCTGTTATCACCTTTAAAAATCTTAAACTATCCTTAAATATTTCTAATTATTTAAACTTTGTAAATGTTTTGAGAAGAAATTGTGTGCATAGATTATTTGTAAATACTAGTTTTAAGTATTTTGTTACAAGTGCTGTAAGGGACCAATATACATATATTGCATACGATAATTATTGTAAGTTAGGATAAGTTGGATATCACAGAGATATCTCGCCGCCAAACCAGCGGCTTCGCTAGTCATGTGGCATTTGCCGAGTGTCATACACTTGTTTAATATATTCGTATCCTAAGCCATGTACAAAGTGCCTTAATTATAATACAATAATATATTTCATGAAAATTATAGCAGTATGTTTATAAGACGGTATTATTTAAATTAAAGCTATATTAAACATGCGACACCTACTCACGAGGCTATATTTAAGCCGACTGCCGAATTGCGTTCCTTTCTGTTACCTCTAAATCAGAGAATAATAAAGTATACTACATTGAAAATGAATTAATTATTTTCTATTAATCACCCTCTTACTTCGATTCCCACTCAACATAAACGTGGGAAAGTTCTACAAAATCAAACAATAGAAAGTTTGGGAATAAAAGTCAGGGCTGGCGGGGCCCAGGCCGCTCTCGTATTTGATAGGGTTCCATGTTTTGTTTGCGATACAAACCGATCGCTGTAAGTAGTCATAGCCGAACGAATTTATCGTTAAATAACATTCTAATACCATTATTTTGAAAACATTTAATTACATTGGATCAGACCTATTAAAGAAAGAGTATGAGGCATTACCAATATAAGGAGTATTAGCCAATATTAAACTTGCTTAGGTACTACTAATTGATATGATAAAGTTATCATACCTATGAGTATGTAGTATGAGGTGATTTTTTGGCCAAGTAACTAAGATACAGACAACACGTACTTACGAGTTTTCGTATTTACAATTCTTGAGATCAATTGTTCCGATCATACGTAATGTAAATTTTAATAATCATAACCTACGAGAAAAAAGTTCTAGCCAAACACGCATAATGCACGGTTCCGTAAATTCCGTTCGTTAAAAAAAAGCAAACGGGCGTATCTTTGCGACACTTACGACCTTTTACTAAAAACAGGAGTCTTAGGCGATAACTATAATATAGCTCAAACTATTATATAATTAAATAAATCAGCATATAAACTTGGGCTATAGTTCCCACGCTGGCCCAACGCGGGTTGGGGACTACACATATACGATGCTGTTCTTCATTGAAAAGCTAGTGATAAACATATATATTCCGTACATTAAGTTCCGAAAAACTCATTGCTCCAAACGTCAATTTCACGCGGTCACCACCGGCACCGCATCTCTTTCGCTCTGAATTGATAATACCATTCAATATACTTTTTTCGTTAAGGTAAACACGGATAAAAAAAAGATCTTAATCCAAAGAATATTATTTGTTTCAAGATCTTTTCGAATTTCGATATAAGGAAATCCGACAATGTAAGTATACGTCCACGAAAGAAAATGTCTTGTAAGAAATCTCGCATAAGTACTTAATGGTAACATTCCATTTCTGACTGCATCTGCACTACTAGTAATAAACGCGTCGCTGTTATTGTCAATTTCCATAGTAAAATGAACAGTAATGCAGCTGTCGTTGGAAATGGACTGTCACCTTAATTCGGGATAACTGAGCGCACTTATTTCTTGAAGTCATGCCTCACTTAAAATTGAAGGATGCGGAAGGAAAAGTATATTTATTAGACAGAATTTATTAAATTACGAGTTGAGTAAACAATAAAAAATAACTAGCAGAAATAATGGAATAATGAGAAATATCTCATACGTATCTTAAATATTGTGAAATAATTAGCTTTTGAATGTGAAGCTTTCTATAGAGGCCAATTCGAGTTTTTGTTATTTAATCTGTTTCTAATATGATACTGATCCTATCAGGGTCAAAAGTGACATTTCTTCAACCAAAAACGGTAGGTAGGTACAATTGGTTTGATCGAACGCCTGAAACCAGAAACCAGTGTCTAAATCACCGATGTTTTCCTTCACGAACGAAACTTTGTACGAAATTAGTGTACCTATAGGTACGTGAAAAATGGTAGCATAACACTGAATTTTATATTCCAATAAGAACAGTCTTACCAATAAGAAACAACTGGTTCCTAATAAAACCAAACGCGCCTACAACATGTTGCTAGTAGTTAGGGAGGCGAGGTAGCTAAATGGCGTAATTCAACGGCGCCGTCGAGACCTATCAAAATCGAAAGATAAAATAATTTCGAAAAGAAAAGCTCGTATGGCAAAAACCATTTTAGCGGTGGGTTTGGCGTGTACGGTTTTTCAAAAATGTTAAAAAAAACAGTTACTTGGGCATTCTCGAGCGCGTCAGATATTCATACTACGTATGCCCCGAGTGCCTCTGATAACAACGGTATACTAATCTGCCGGTTTGCGTGGTGGGGGTAGGCATATACAGTAGTCAAAAATGCAAAAAAAAAAAAATTTACTCGAGCGCGTCAGATTTTCGGAAGGGGTGTTAAGTAGGCCCCAAGGAAGCTTCCTTTAAAAAAACTGACGATTTCGGCGTGACGATAAGTTGCGATGAATTTTTGAAAATGCAGAAAAAAAAAGTTTTTTTGAAATACTCGAGCGCGTCAGATTTTCATAGGGGAGGTTTATCTCGGTATCCTGAAAGCATATTTTTTTAATCTGACAAAAATGTTGGTGGGTTCTCTTAATCTGACCGAAAAAGGTTTTTTGGTTTGGTTTGGTTTCTTTTTTTTCCTTTCTTATGTAAAGAGACCTTTTTGGTGTAAAATAAAATTACCTTTTTTGTTTATTTAAACTTTTTTTTTGTAAAATGTATCGTTCGCGACTTATATGCCGCAACGCGTTCTTAGGAAGACGAAATGGCTCCTCCACACTTCCGGTCATGCGGAAACCGGCAGATTTTGTATTTTTAGTAAGTTTTAGATTATATTCTTCAAAATAAAAAAATAAAAAATCGCGCTCGAGAATGCCGGATTAACGTTTTTTTTTTACAAGTTCGCGACCCTCTATCTCGGCGGCGTCAAGGACTTATCGTCAGATTAGTTAAATTTAGTCTTTAAACACTAAAATCAACCCCCAATATCTTAATCTGACGCGCTCGAGTATTTCAGACTATCCATTTTTTTTTACTAATCTGATCGTCTATCCTAGGCGCGCGTCACTACATATAGAGCTAAATACTTTACAAGGTTGTTCTATTAGGTCTAAGGTATCTCTCATATCTTAAACTGCCACGCTCGAGTATTGCCGAAAATTCCCCTATTCGCCTCCCTAACTATAGCAAACACAATTAAAACAATGTGCAGCGGCACTATAAATTTCTAGTAAACAAAGCTTGAAATCATTTATAGCCGCAGCGAGTTAATCGGAGACAATAGGTTGGCGGTTAGCGGGCACGGATGTGGGTCGGACAGAGAGGCATTAGACGGTGGGCGCCAGGCCGACGGTCACCCGGCCACGAGGTCACCGGGCTGCTCCCGCTTACCCGTACCCGGCCAAATCCCTTCATTCTATATTAGCTACACATGCTCTTACAATGTTGCAATAGCTAGTTTAATCATCGCACCTAATTATTATTTCGTGTGCTTTTGTTAATTTTTTTATTAAAAGTAGCGATATCTCAAAACGCTCCGTCCCGTCAGTAGTATGTATGGGGTCATCCATTAATTACGTCACACGAATTTCTAGGTTTTTTGACCCCTCCCCCCTCCTTGTCCCACTTGGTCACATTTGGCAAACCCTTCCCCCCTAGTGTGACGTCACATTTTTTCTACGAAATCGCCAAATCGAATTAATTAAGTACCTAAGTATTATTAATATTTTATCAAAATATTTTTGACGATATAATTATTAGTAATTTTATAACCCAAAACTGCTTAGGAAAGAAAATTCAACGAATAAAAACGATTATCCTTTTAAAAACTTGTTATTTAAATGTACTTACAGCGAAGAAAATAATTTAAATAAATTTTCGGTTACTGATGAAGTTAAAGTGACGCTGACGTCACAAAGTTTGTGTCTCCCCCCTCCCCCATGTCACAATATGTCACATTTTCTTGACTCCCTCCCTCCCCCTAAACGTGTGATGTAATTAATGGATGACCCCTATGCATGACCTTATTAATTTGCACTCAATCTTGTTACTAGTCAGGTGAGCTCTATAGTGATCGAATTACTAAATAGTCTAGTTTAGCTATCGCATTTTTCAAACATAAATGACAGTGACATGCAGAACTTGCAGAAGATATAATAATGATTATAGTTCTCAATGAGTTTTAACTTCCTAGTTTTTTATAATACAATACTCCTATTGCACACCTCAATAGAAGAAAACAACATGCGATCTTATCGCTAAAAAGCGATCTATTCCAGACAACCTCCAGGTAGCGGAAATGAATAAATATATCTACATACATACTTACATACACTTGTGTAAGTACTTAGATATAAAAAGGACCGGGTAGGTACCTACTTTAAAATATAATAGTATAATCTGATGAGGTGTGAGATATAAATTTTTATATTCCAATAGGTAGGTATACTTTTTCTTAGATAGTTTCTACGGTAGTTACCAATTGCCACTAACCCGACAAATACGAATTTTCAAGATTAATTGAATACCAAATAATAAGTGTCCTTAAATGTTTCATGTAAGGTGACATGGGTCAATGTTTTTGTGACGCAAGCGATATCTAATTTTATCCTAATCAAACGTAATGTCATTATCGTGTAGCTTGCCAGTAAGAAAGTTGTCCAATATGATCACAATCTCCGCAGTTAACCTCCGACCCTGTCAGGCAAATGCACGTTTCTTAAACATTTAGATATCGGAACTTTTCTGTGGAAATGTTTGGAATTGCGATACTATCCTCCGGCTATATTCACGTGCAAGGTGTATTTGGAAAATTCAATTTACAATTGTTATGTAACTTCATATATCTCTTAATCATAATCAAGCACTATTTGGCATACCTATGTGTTCTATGATTAATGCTCCCAATGTCAGGAATTAAGCAGGCGACAATGATAAGTACGAACACCTGTACCTAAAGTGTAGTATTTATGGATTATATGGCTTAGACCTAGGTATACAGAGATCTCATGGGTATCATAGATTCTAATCTAAGTGAAGGCGTTAATAAAACTAATTACTTAAGATAGCACCGTCGAGACAGATAAGAGAGCCAGTGGGAGCAAATGAGGATGGTGCATTAGTTAACAACGGTGAGTACTTTGTTGTGTGGAGTTTAGCAGTCGCGAAGAGACCAACATTCACATGAGTACACGCACGAGTGCCAATTAGAGGCAACAGAGATGTGCTGCGTGCGCGCGCGACGCGCCGTGATTGGCCGCGCCGCCACCGCCGCGGCACGTGCGCCTTCACCAATCCAATGCATTCTCATTAATTAATTCTGTTCCTATTTGCATCGTGATTATCTAATCTCAGATCGACCTGCGATATGCCGTACCAATTAGAGTTCACACCTAATAGCCTAATAGAACTTTGAACTTTTCTATTAGTTATAAACGATCGGCTTGCTGATAACGCGAATGAGTTTCGACACCGTTCTGACCTCGTTTACGAAGAACTAGTTGCTATTATTTATGTATTTCTTATTGTTTGTAGCCTTTGGAGCGATTGATCAGTCCTTCGGTTATGCAAGCTTACGCGTATGGAGACGCGCCGGGTGTTGGGGCTGTGAGCCTAGATCTGTCTAGATTTAGGGCCGACGGCGGCAATGGGCCGAGTCGCCGCGCCGATAAGCTTGATTTGTAACGTCGCGCGTCGACGCCGGCGCGTGCGCACAAATAAACGCGATTTCAAAGCGCACCTTTCAATAAATTACCTAACCCACTCGTGATATGACATGCTACAATTTATGCTCTTCACAGTTCACATTTTAGGAATATTACAACGTCAATTCGCAATTCCTCTTAATAACGGCGACAGGTGCCATTTCCGACAATTCCTTGAAATTTAAGAACATCAATTTAAGATTTGATCATATAATTTTGCGGTTAAAATGTACTCAAATGTTTAGGTATGTGTATTTTCTACTTCGATTTTGCAACGGGGGACGCATCACTAGAACTGTACAAATTTATACTTCTGACCGAATTATTTTATTAACAGTTAATGAATTTTAATAATTTTGACATTAAACCTTGCCACTCTGTGAAAAGGTCAATGTGTACCTTATTTTAATTGATCCAAAGTATTTCAATTAACTATTCCACGTCGCCTTGATTACAATTAACTACAGATAACTGTTTGTATGAACATATTAATGTAACAGTAATAGGTATCTATTAAATTGTAGTTACGAAATAGGCTATGTTTTAATGCTAATTAAAATCTGTGTACAAGTACGCGTTGTTAACATGCTCAGTAAAGGCCGCGCCTGTGTCCTAATGCTAATCACATTTAAGACACACGTCGCACATTGGTATTAGTACCTACAAAGGTACACCCAGCTGCAAAACTGCATGCCCACTTTATGAATTAATTTTACATGTAATGTTGCAGTTCGCTTTACATATCTCACATACAATTCAATTATGTTACATACAATACAAACAAATTAATAATAATATGTTATATATAAGTAAGCTATGCTGTGCCCTTACAGGGTGTGAGACATTGTACATTATATTAGACTTGACATCTATAGGTACTGTACCATGGTTCCAATAAAGAATTATGAATCTACGAGGGTATTCAGTATAAATATTGATTACAAATTGCATTTATTAAAAAAAAAACATAATAAATAATATGACCGACGAAGTAGCTAAGCTATATATATGTTATTTGAATGCATCATCATGATTTATCAAATTGGCCATCGGTTTATAATAAAATAATATTTTAGTCTATTTGTTGGGAGGTAGGTCTAAAAAAATCTGGGGATGTTACTAAATGAAGTACATATGTATATGTATATTATATTTCAAATTATTACTGTACCTAAATATAAAAGAAAATGATACGTACCTATCTAAGTTTAATTTAATATGAGTATAGAAGTTGGATCATCAGTATCTAATATGTTTAGGTACCTTTACTATTTAACTATAAACCTTCGTTATTAAATTTATACTTCATGTAGAATGTTTATGACAGCCATGAATAGGTAGGACGCGATTGTTTTTAAACTAATATACATTCACAAAAGGTGGTCATAAAATCATTGTTGAGATACAATACCGACGCGCTGCTTACAGCTAATCAATATTTATGCACCTTCCGGGATTTAGTCATATCGGCTAGGCCTTATCCTGCGGCGGAACACACTGACATTATGGTGGGTGTGTTAGTACAGTCGGAGTCATTATAATGACTCGCAGCGTTCAAGAAATATCTAAGTAAGATTATAACCCGTGGAGCGCCCTAGCAAGACACGTGTGATGTTAACTTAATTTGGGTCGTAGCGACTTAGTATCAAACGTTACTACAGATCAATATGGGTCAAATTGCTTTTGCATCAATTTTTTGTATGGTGGACGTTCGACGGGTTAAGAGAAGATCCAACTAAATTAAAAAATGTTGTCATGGTAGGCCATCATATACGATTAATCAAAGAAAAATCAAATCACATTAATCAAAGGCTCTAAACAGAAGAGTAGGTACTCAACCCGTATCACTCCAGAAGAATATTGCACCAACAATACAATGATGATACGATAAGCTATAGCTACAACAACAATTATATCCTTTTGTTATCGGTCTTCCTACTGTTCCTGGTAGTCCTGTGATCGCTTGGCAAGATTTGGCACAGGGTTGGTTTTTTTGAAGGTCTACTATGTAAACCTTTCCACCACGACGGGAATATGACCTGAGGAATGCAATAAGCTTGGAATAAACTTGGTTCATTTTAAAAAAATCAGAATGTATGTACATACTTCCGCTCTGACAACGCCGGTGTATCGCTGGCAGGCGCGCCACAGCTCGCCGCGTCGGGCTGCCCGGCCGACGGCGCGGCGCGGCGTCGCTCGCGCGGTGATAAATCGCGGGATCCAGTGCCAATACTGCGCCTGCGACTGAGGTATGCTCGCGTCGACGCGTGGGCGATGCCAGCCTCAGCAGATTATTCACTAGTAGCACAGAAAACTAAATAATAAACACTGGTATCCTTCGCACAAAGTTGCATCCCTCGTCATCGTTACAGATGGCGTCGCTTCAAGATTTCAGTTGAGAACGCCAATATCAAAATGAAATAGACAAGCAGTATTCGCAAGCGAAGTCAAAATTGCGCACTTAGCTTAGATGTCACAAAATCGGTAAAGGAGTTGACATACAATCATTATAAGAAACTCGACTTTAACTGGAGATTTACCTGTCTATTTTTTGACTGGTCTCTCCTACCTAGTAGCCAACTTTGTAGATCCGCGCAAATGGATTCTGATACTTCACTGCTGCGACGTCCGATGTTTTCATATTCTCACTTGGATTTATAAACAGAGAAACTGTGGAGAAAGGGGGACTGCGAGAGACTGCAACGGTGACAATGTTCGTAGCTCGCGTAGCGCGGATTGCGCGACGTCGATGGAAAAGAGTTCAACGCGTCATTCCACGACTTCATAAACGTACGTTGTTTTTAATACCATTTTTTTTACTTAAGAAATGCATAAAATATTAAAAATAATGTTGATTTAAGTAAAATAACACAGTCACAGTTAATGAACAATATTCATATCCCTTGAGGAATAAATTTGTACATTGGTAAGTTTTGATGACAAAAACACTCGGTGAAAAACTTTGTCTGATTTTTGACTGGTATTATTAAAAAACTGAACAATTTGAAAACGTTAACCGTGGTACCTAAAAATTGGTTAACCAGGTACATAGCGTACTACCTACTTGTAAATAATTACATTCACTGTTACACTGCTTAGCTAACCAAATATGTTTTCAAAATATACATATTACGTTTGGGCCTTTATTTCTTCTCCAATGATAATTGCATTCCAGCAATTACATAAAAGTCAGTTGCCTTCTTATAATGAACGCATATTACGCATACCATAAAGTAAGTTGAGCAGTTGGTCCCAATTCCCGTCACGATCATTAGCATGGAATAATAATCACGGTGATCTGTCACCGGTAATGCTATGCCGGTGAGGAAGAAAATAAAAACATGACCCGACTCGTTACAAGGCGAGAGCAGACACTGAATGCGATTATTTAGGGTTCCTTCGTATACAATGCGTAATTAATATAAGGGCACTTCTAAATAATGTCGTACCAATATTAACCGTATTATAATATTGTTCGTTATTAGCCGTAACGTATTTATATGACAGCACAAACCTTATTTCAGCTTACTGTGACACTAGGCATACTGTGTTACTGTGACACACTTCTTTAAAACCATCATAGAAGGCAAGATAGAAGGAAAGAGCGGCAGGGGCAGACCAAGACGTAGCTATGTATGTAGACCAAATAAAAGAAAAAGCTGGTGTCGTGTTTTATCAAGAGGTCAAGGCTATGACTTATGAGAGGGAGAAATGCAAAATACTCCACCGAAAAGAGGATACCTCTTAAATTGAAGAAGAAGTGACACTAGGTCGATGTGTGTGAGATTGTTCAGTATTTGTTGATTGTAACATATTATAAAAGTTGGTATGCAAAATTGTTGTATTATAGTAAAACTAGCGTACAGCGTATAGGATGAATAAATCTGCCACTACGGCTTTGCGTCTGAATTTAGTGATCTCTAACAAATAAAATCGAAAGCAATGAAAATGAAGCGTTAACATTTTTGGTCGGGTGATAATTTGAAATTATTAATTTCGTTTGATTTTATCCGTTGCTATATTTGTAAGTAACATAAATTTATGTATAAACTTTATTTACAACAAATCCTTAGCGTCGATTTGAAATTTCATTAGGTACCTACACAATTAACCTGCAGGCGGTCTTACAGGTATCAGTTAAAAGCGCGATGACGCATCAGACAATAGTCCTCTTAAAAATGAAGCAGTGTAGATAACGGTAAGACGCGTGGGCGCAGCGCAGCGCAGGCTCTCACCTCCGACCCGCGGTCGGTTACATCATATTTGCGATCCGCTCATTTACATCGCCATTTCTATCATTCATCTATTAGTACTCAACAGTTAGTAGCCAATATATGTATTAATGTGAATGATGAGTTCATATCTCAATATTTATTAACGATGTTTTAGAGTCATACCTATTAGTCAAATAGTAAATAGAGGACTAATAGGTCAACGGTTAATAAGGTCTAGTAAGTCTTACTCCGAAATCAAACGTTAATAATTTAGGATATGAGAGGCTAAAAGGACTACATGTACACTTTGATCCTAAACGGAATAAAAATCAGAGTAAAGTTAATCAGTTTAACCTTTGAACCCGGCACTAAGGAAAATAGGTAGGTACATATACTTTGCTCTACTTAAAAGTACGAGTTTTAATTTTCTAGGAAATAACATTTTATTACCAAGCGGACGGTATACGGCCACATAAATGCTAACCGAGGTCACTCCCACCTGAGCTATTACTTCTTCCAATAATAGCAATAAAAAAAGGCGCTCGCGCTCGATGTCGCTGCGGGCGAGATCGATTGGACTCAAATTGTAACTCAAAAAAACCCTAAAATGAAAACAATCACGATCAGACATCACGAACGTTTATTATTGTAGATAGGTACTCAAGAAAGTGGACCGTAAAAGGCAAATACACTTATACTTTCCTTTTACATGTACATCAAGAAAAACATTAAAACTTAATCATATCAATTAAATGGACGCCGTTCACTGAGATGATCGTTACATATGCGTGTTTTATAAGGAGAAATCAGCGCTAAGATACTCTCATCATTAAGTACATTCGTTAAAACCTGCAAACAGTAAAATCTGTAACAAGCAACGTAATAAAGGCGATAACAATGAATAAAATGGCAATAATAGCAGGTGAAATCGCGACAGGTCCGGGTCTCGGGTCGCAGTCCGTAATTATAAATAAAATACGGCAAGTGCGCGAGCACCACCGGCGCTGTCCGCGCGGCGCGCCCGCATCCGCGATCCGCGCTGAGCCGAACCGATGCGGTGTGCGTGTGCGCCTGTGCGGTGCCCTGGGCCAGCGCAGCGCCAACACACACCATGTCCTTGCCAACTCTTTAACGTCTTCTATACTTTTTACCAATTAATCAACTGTATTCTACGTACATACAGCGGCAGTTTGTACCTAACTCTTTAAATATTTCATATGTTAGTTACTTAGTCTAAAAATGGTGATATCCGACAATCTGATTGTTTAAATTTATTAGAAAAAAATAGCATATTTTTAGAAATAGATAAATAAGTGTAAATCGGGTGCGAACGCAAGCAATTTCTGAAGATAATTTGGATTTTTATGATGTAATAATCTATATCATTCAAGTAATTTATGAGTACCAAAATATAAGCATTTATAAGATTGGCGTCTTGTTACTGCATCATTCCGGTATATATGGCGAGCAAGTTGTGAAAGTTATCATAAAATTTGTGGGTTTTATGCTTAAAAGTTACCACGAGAGCGAGCAGGATTACCATATAGCAAACGAAGTCAAAATTAAGTAATACATATTAAATGATGGTTATCGGGCTCTTTGTTTAATTGGATGGTCATGTTAATTATTGGATTCAATTGTTATCTACGTCTAACACCAACTGTCGTGCACATGACGGTTAGATGAGTGTTAGCGTTGTTGTAAAAAGTGGTAATGTCACGAGGATAGGGGTAGAGGGTGTGGTGCGGCGGAGCGTGGCGCGGGCGGCGGGCAGCCGCGCACGCGCCGGTATGAGCCCAGCACGTGCCCTGTATAAATGCTGAATTACTAACTAACATATTTTTTCCGCGACAATAAACGTTAATGGTGGCTATGATGTTACCGAGGGTAAGTCAAGTTTCCATCAATTACAAGGTATTATATTCGTTGACTCATGCAAAGTTTCGATGGATTTCTTCTCACGGGGTACTCCTATGAAGTTTATGTCTTCGTTGGTTCTGTCGTCTAGAAATTTATTTATAAATCTCAAATTTGAGGAAAGTCCCTGACTTGCTCTCATTAGCAAAGAATGGAAAGTTGTAAATCCGAAATACACCTGTAAGTTGCGAAATCTGTGCTTGGTCTCTGATAACCTTTGGCTGCGCTGAAGCGTAGGCGATCTAGTTGCTCGCCTGCGGCCACCCAGTGCGCGATATTACTTACATCCTTAACATTTTCGTATCTCCCACTGTGCTCTTCGGGTTACTAATATTCATATGTCACACACCTATAAGTATGTAATACGCAAGCGGGTTAGCGAACGCAAGCCGTTTGAGTAGGTATTCATTTTGTTTTGTAACTCACACAATAGACTGGGAGATGAATCTTACTTTTGCTTCGCTGTCAGACGAGTTAGAGAGATTGATGTTTTATTTAAATATCACATTTTTGGAAAAAATTTACGTGACGACATACATATGTAGATTGTAGAGCAAGTGAGTTACCTGTCTTTAACATTGATTTTGCTGCAATGTTGGGTCGCCTTTAACAAACAACAGCCTACTTCTAAAATAAGTCCATACTATTTTAAACGCAGGTAATGTCACAGGTAATGTGTGCGTATGTATATTCTGGTTTTGTCCACTTAGGATCATCTTCATTCGTGACTCAATTGTTATTTAACAATTAATAAGCGGACCGTGCAGAGCCGTCAGCAGTTGCTATAAAGGGTCACTCAAAACTCAAAACATTTTGTACGGCTGTATCGTCATAGAAACGCGAAGTGCGACACATTGGAGCGTCAGGTGCTGCTCCGCCACGGTGGGTGACGCTGGTGACCAGCAAGTGCGGCCACGCTAGCGCGCACCGTTGGCAGTTGCACGCGCCGCGCACGCGACAGGTGGATGTTACGCGCCGTTACATCCTAACCTATTACGAACGACTTAACTGATATACCCTTGAATTATTTATACCTACATACACTACTATGAATACTTCCGGGCTTTAGAAGGCAAGCTATAACCTGGCGATTCAGTTTGCATTACACGACATCAGTTTTCAAGTTTTCCGTCAGGATTAAGTAGAACTATTGGAATAGGTATAATACAATACTATACGTAGCACACTTTAACACATAGGACGTAGAAGAAGAAACACAATCGGCAACAACATATAGCAGTACCTACAAAGCTTTTTCAAATAAAGTAGCGAACTCAGGCCAAAAACTGGTAAAGCAATAAGATGAAAACAGGAAAACAATACAGTCCATACAAAACTTGAGATGAGAAAATGTTTACCATAAGCATAAATATTATAAGATAAATTGGAGTCCGAGGACCTTCACATTACGAATGTAACCGTTACATACTTAACATTAAAACTACTTTAAAATGCTACCTACCTCTTAAATATCACAAACTGAATCAGATCAATCGTGACCTCTCTTGACAAGTGCATTTGCCTCAATTTTTTCGGCGACTCGGCGGCAGGTAATATCCATCAATTGGCGGTGGACACTCAGTCCGGGAGCCACGACTGTCGGGTGCTTCGACCTCACGCACTCGCAATTTACAGCTTTATCACCCGTTATTATTCTTAATAACATGCTGGACCGCGGCGACGCATTAGCCTCATCAAAATTCGCAAACTTTTTTTAATTATGTTACCATTTTATGCCGACAGCCGAACATATACGATTAATGAATTTAAAGTGTCTCTTTCTGACATTAAACGTACTACTTATATGTAATGATTATCGGAATACGATCATAAATCACATTCAACGTCAAAAGGCTTCGAAGAAAATTCGCTACGAGAAAACGCGGAACGAAAAAAATTAAGTAAAATATCCGGCCATCTTCAATCTTCAGATTAAGATCCTGCCTGTTTGCAGAGATTTTGAATTCCACGGGCTCAAAAAGCTCTTTAAAACTCATTACATCACCGTTATGGGCTGTAAGAGCGTGAAATTTCCGTAATTGGTAATGTGGTAGGATAATTTTGAAGGCAAAAACAAAAGTGCTATGCATCTTATTGCAACAATGCGTGCTTCGAAGAATGAACTCGAAATCTTTTTTTTTATTTGTATACAGAAATCGAAATCGTGCACTTATCGTTGATATATGGCATGTGCCATAAGTATACTTAAATAACCAAAAGCACGACTCATAAATACTTATACATTGTCGCATCGGTATTTTTTGTGACTCCTTAAGTGTCAGTATCCATTACGTGGTAATCAATCATCTTGAACATTCAGGTTTCAATCTGCGTTTGCGCCGCTTTTGGCCAGGCGAGGCTTTCGACACGGGCGCAATCAATATAGCAGATAAATGCGATAAGATCCGACGCAGCGCGCCCCCCGGGGCCCGCGCCCGCGCCGCCGCCGGCTAGCTGCTGACTGCGCATCCCGACCGAAGACATCTTCATCCTAATAAATTTCAGCTCGTTTTACACTTGCAACAGCATTCAATTGACCGCAATGCAGGGATAATGAAATACTCAATAAACAAAGGAAATATGTGTATGCCAATGCCGCTAATATTTACGACTTTAGCATTTAAATACAAGATATTTCAATTCCGCTATGATACGCAGAAGCAAAGTGCGTATTAGTAGCGCGCACGCAGTATATAAATTGTGGAGTGCCCTTAACAACTTAAGTGTTGATGCGCCGGAGTGGAATCATTTATTATTTTATTGAATGATTGTATCTCGTTCTTGATTCAGCACAATGTTTGCAACATTCTGATATTCTAACAATGAAACGACAATAAATATTACTGGTGTATTAATCATACTTTACGTATTTATCATAATATGTAATGTTGTTGGTGATTTAAGAACTGATTGTTGAGATTTGAACGAGCAACAATGGTGCGGAGAAATGACACAAGCGTCTGCATATGCATAGCTTTTTATGGCAATGCCATAACGAACTAATTGTCATACCCCGTATCACATTCAAACTTATATGGCGCACGGCAGGTTTGAGTTTTTTTATATGACTGCAGTAAATGGAGGCCTCAATGTGTAGATGATGTGGTGGTTAGACGTAGGCTGAATGTGGCGTGATCACAATTTATTAATCTATCGGCTATAAGAGGGCATGCGGGCACAGGTGCGCACACGACACGACTTTGTACAGGTAGCGCCCCTATCCTTTGCTACTCAGCTATTTCTTCGTCCACCTGTGTCCTTTATAGTGACCAATGTTGCTAAAACTAAAAGATCTTCACAAAAAACTAATTGCTTTAACAGCTGTTACTGATTAACGTTAACGTTTTGGGAGTGTTAGAATATAAGATCTGTGATTAAATTCTTAACTCACTGCTGTTATCATACAATCTCATTATTTTGTATTAAATTAAAAACGACACTCATGACTTGATTTAGTACCTAGTTACCTAGCCTATATAGTAAATATAAGACTATGACCTAGGTTGGGTAATCTTTTGTCGAATGAAATAATTACCTCTTAATTTTGAATGTGAAATGTTGTTTGAAGTGTATTAGTAATGGATAGTATCCATTAATGAGCGACACCAGACGGCTGCTATCGTCGACCATAAGTTACACGGGCATTAGTAAGCTGGGAACTAATTGCGAAGGCGGGCCGATTTCCCGGCTAGTGCTGAAGCAATTAATACTCCCAATCTTTGAGTAATCTCCCTTACTACGGGAGCCTCATTAACAACCAAGTTTCAAGACAAAAGTCATTAATTAGTATCATTGCTGCACATCGTACAATTTTTTTATATAAAACAAAATTCAAACCGTACTTATTCGTTAACGTAATCAATAATCATCTAAGTACTACGAAACTGTTAACACTATTAGGTTGTTTATAACAATTTTATGTACATATTATGTTTTGACCCAGAAATGGGTTTTGATGTCTATAAATTTTTTATCATCAGGGACTTGTTGTACAATGTGAAATGGTCTGATATATAAAAAACACCCCGTGTGCGAGTTAACACCTTCATATATTCGCCCTGCGTGAAGCCTCGCCGGGGTCTAATTTGTAAAACAGTTAAAAAGATAAAAGAAAAGGAACAGGAACTAAGGTGATGAGATGACTTGACACATTATTTAAATTTAAAACAGGTTGGAACGTCCGATTTTTTTCTCGAGGTTGTTATTTGATTGTTTTGTCGGTTTAACATTTCCAGTGTGTTTTTGCAGTCAAAAAAATATTGCACCATATGGGGTCTTGTCTTTTGAAAGAGACGGTTTTAATGAACAACATAACGAAAACATATGGCCAATTAATTTCTGCGATTAAAACCATAGACTTTTATGTAGCTCCACTAAAAGAATCGATCAATCGAGGTAGCAGAACGATCACACATGTCACTACCTACTAACTATAGAGGTATGAGATGCATATAAGTAAAAAAATCAACTAAAATTGTTATTCTTTTTACCTACTCATTTTGAGCAAAGAGCGAGCGAATGAGCCTACAATAGTTAGAACCACGTAATAACGTAGCGAGAAACTCAAAAGGCACTAGGTGAATATTTTGGTCGGGTGTAGGGTGTGTGGTGTAGCGCAACATTCGTTTGTCTTCCGATATCACTCCGGACAGAACTTCTGCTAATCAATATTAATGCCAAATTATCACTCTACCTATTGTGTTTCGACCAATGATTTCTCGGGTAATCGTGACAGTTACTAAATGATTATTATACAAATATGCGTATCAAATGCTCTGTTTACTGAATACTCTTGCAATCGTTACTCTGCCAATGAATCCGGCTGTGAAGTTTTTGTCGGCGAAACGAAAATCAGCGTATTTTCCACGAAAAATCAATAGGGCATCCTCCAGATCAACTCCCCCAGGCGACGGTTGTACGAGCAATATAGCCCATTGCCACTGTATGACAACTGTCTGATTTTCTTGCAGATCTTCTATAATTCGATCCCGCAGACTCTATTAAGAAGCTCGCTCCATTCCCCTTTAAGTGACATTGAGCCTTCTTGTAAAACCATATCTCAGTGCCGTATGTCATCTCAGGAGCTAGCAACGCTTAAAACATTTGTCCAAAATTATTCTCCAATTTTTTTATAATCTGAATTACTAGTCTAGTATATTTGTGTTGTATACAGTCGTCCAAAATTTCGAACGTAATATCCCCATCCGGGAATGAGTAGGCACCTCTACCTATTACTTTTGGAATATTTTGGTACTTCAGGAGTAGATTCCCAAGAAGTTAATGTAAGGCTTGCCTAATAGAATATAAAGTAGGTACCAGAAGAAGTGTTAAAGTGACTAGATTATTATATCATAACACATTTCAATTGGCTTTGTAATTCAATTTTCACCACATTCAAAAGCGCAAATGAATATGCGTGGTAAGTCACAATCACAACCTGCTCAAAAGCGGGTTTCTCGGCGCGTCGAGGCGACCATCTGGTGGGCGAGAGCTTTTTTTATTTTCCAAACGTGTCGTCTTGGATTCTTGTTTTTTGCACTGGCTGGCGCTCGCTCTTTTTCTTTTTTATATTGCGGAGTTGCAGTTAACAGGTGGTTGGCAGTGTGCAGGTGAGATCCGAGATTTTAACACACATTGGATTAACCTTAGTGTGAGGATTCGTGTTCCCTGACTTTAACCTCAAGATTAAGTAGTTAGTTAGTCTGTGAGTAAATTATGATTGTTTTAAGTTATAGACAAGTTTTATAGACTAAGTACTCCAAATTACGTGCAAGTTGCGGAAAGTTTCCAAAAAGTTGGAAAAGTTCACGAAAATTTCACAGGAAACAAAGGAAATTAAGATATGGAAAATATTGATTCCCGAAGTTACCGATATTTTCCAAGTGGAAATTTCGCAATTTCGAAAACCAGTAAGTACTCCTAAATCCTAAAGGTACTTATATGGATGTCCAAGTAAATAGATATTGATCGATGCGAATACAACTTGTCATTATTTTCTGTAACAAACCTATTACCTGATTGTGTTTACCATATAACTGTATGATATAAAGGATACATGCCGTCACAGACATTTTCATTTATGATTCATTTCACAAGTCTCAGGTGTGTCTGTGTAATATGATTTACCCTTACGACTAGGAACAGGTTGTAATGGCCAATACATTAATACTATCGTTAGCGGCGAGCTACCTATACAGGCTGATTCATGAGACGTGAGCAGGACTAATCCTGCACACTCAGTAACTGATAATTGACCGATCACCGTCGTATTTAGGTGAAACAACCACACTTTTTCCTATTTTTCGACTTTTTGGTGAGGGCAAATTTAATTCTCTACAATCATGGTCACCCTACAAGACCTAATTAATAAACATAAAACCTCTTTTACGAAGAAAATAAAATGTCAAACCTGGGTGAGATACGAATTTTCAAAAGTAAACAGACCGTGATGACAGTGATGACATTCAATTTGACACAGAATATCGATAGTTTAGTATTCTAATGTTAGGGTGACCATCCATGTCGTAAATAAATTAATAACTTTTTTTTTTCAACACGACTAGAAAATTAACGTTAAACTCACTAATACTGATAGGAAACAGTTGCTTATAATTTACGAAATGTGCAGTGTTAGTCCTGCTCACGTCTCCTGAATCACCCTGTATACAAATACAGGTCTCAATTTCGTAAGCAAAACTCTATGACTAATTAGTTAAGTTATCAAGCTTATTTACTCAGACAAACACAATTACTACAATATATCACATCATGGATTTTTGGCTTAACATAACAGGTATTAGCAGAGACTTATGTGAAAGCTTGAAAAATTGTGCCTATTACTGTGAGTGAGCTCAATAGGCTGTCGGACCTGCACCGTTAGACTCCAGATCACGACGCGGCGGATTATTTGAGAGCACAAAGAGAGCGAATGCGGAGCGACGGACGGACACAATCAGTCATCGCGGGCGTTGTCATACGGGCTGCGACGGAGGACGCGCGACGCTCACGCCCGCCGCGCCGCCTGCGACGCAACGGTCGCGTTTGCCTTTGTCACCGACCAGCTCAGATTTGTTACTTCTGAAATCTACTTTACTCCAACCAGCCGTGTGACAAGCGTGCGTAAATGCTTCCACCGTAACAAGACAAGAAACGTAAAGATTATCCATATGCTTATGACTCCGTAAAAGCAAATGCACGAATCCTAGTTTAAGAGAGTTGCTTAAATCGGACTTATTGATACATACTTTCTATCTCACTAATAAAACCCATATAGGCAAGTGATTAAATGTATAAAATAATCGTAGTGAGGGTTATTGCTTGAACAATAATAATCACTACAGAAACTTTCTACAGAGTCGTCGCCATTTGGATTGTCCGGCAGTAGGTTGTAAAAATCGTTCACCCATAAAGTGAAATATAGGTTAAGACGGACTCTCTCGAAAATTCATTCAAAGTACCGTAATCTCGTCCTTTTATTTTGTAATTTCTTCTTACCACCAATTTTGAGCAGTCGTTTAACATTTTAGGGCTCGTTTTATGATCTTGTGTCTGACGAACATCCTCATTCTTTTATTTCTTATTATGGTTCTTCATGTATGACTGTTCACTGCTTGGAATGGGACTCCCTTAGCCAAAATTTTGTAACTGCTACCGATTTTATGTTAAAATATGGGCGTTTTTTTATAAGGATTACCTATTCAATTCGACTTTTGAGGGGTACCTATGCTGCCCCAGCATAAACTAGTTACTTTTAATACGCGGCATGGAGTAGGTAAGTCAAGTTTTAATGAAGGCTCAGAGACTCGGTACGGTACAGCACAATGGGTTTGTAGTTTTCGCGGCGGCGGCGCGGCGCGGGCGCAGCGTATTGTCGGGGCGGTACGGGAGCCGCGCGCCCACGCCGGCCGTCCCAGCGCCTTGTCCCTGTCAACGGTACAGAGCTCAACCGCTTAAATATCTTACTTTCACAATTGTAATAAGCCAACGTCAAGAACTCATCATGTTCAACAGCGCACGCGCCTTACTTCGCTCATATATGAGAACAAATTTTGTAAGTGTTAACGAAATACATAATTAGTTTGCTGCAGTATATCATATACAAATTTCTTACGTGTAAAGAAGATTTTTTTAATAAGTTAAATACGTACTTAGATCATGAGGTTCATAGCACTTAATAAGGTTTATGACAGAAAATAATATTAGTATGTATTTCCTATAAATAAAATTTGCTCAATGTTAACGGTCACAAAACATGAAATACTTATATACACTAGTAGTTCGCCCCGAACTGTGAACTCGCGTTTCGCCAAAAAGATCAATTGAATGCAGTGCTACTTAGTCCGAGATGGGCATTTCGTAATTGATTCCTAATTCCACGATTACTTGAAATTTCTTATTCTAATCGGTAATCTGATTACCGATTCCCAGATTACTTTGTAATCTAACAATACCGAATTACTAAGTACAATTCCATTTGAGGAATCAGGAATCAATTTTCGAAGACTACAATTACTAGTAATTGGAATCAATGTAGATTCCTCATTACGGGAATATATTACTTGACTCCTTTCAGATTACATTTCGTACTACTATCAAAAGTACAATTCGATAGTAGATATAGATGTTGTTGACTTACTAGGATGCATCTACCTATACCTTATTTGAAACAGGTGTGTAGATTTCGAAAATGATGATCATGACCAATAAAACGACATCCATGACGACTTTTATGACATAGTGCATGGCCGCCATTTTGGATTCCAAAATAGTCATCATTTTCGAAATCTGCGCCTCCTAAAACCTATAAAACGATATCCATGACGACTTTTATGACATACTGCATGGCCGCCATCTTGGAATTCAAAATAGTCATCATTTTCGAAATCTGTGCCCCCTAAAACCTATAAAACGACTCCCATGACGACTTTTATGACATAGTGCATGGCCGCCATTTTGCAATCCAAAATGGTCATCATTTTCAAAATCTGCGCCCCCCAAAACCTATAAAACGACATCCATGACGACTTTTATGACATAGTGCATGGCCGCCATTTTGGAATCCAAAATGGTCATCATTTTCGAAATCTGTGGCCCCTAAAACCTATAAAACGACACCCATGACGACTTTTAAGACATAGTGCATGGCCGCCATTTTGCAATCCAAAATGGTCATCATTTTCAAAATCTGCGCCCCCCAAAACCTATAAAACGACATCCATGACGACTTTTATGACATAGTGCCTGGCCGCCATTTTGGAATCCAAAATGGTCATCATTTTCGAAATCTGTGCCCCCTAAAACCTATAAAACGACACCCATGACGACTTTTATGACATAGTGCATGACCGCCATTTTGGAATCCAAAATGGTCATCATTATCGAAATCTGCGCCCCCCAAAACCTATAAAACGACATCCATGACGACTTTTATGACATAGTGCATGACCGCCATCTTGGAATCCAAAATGGTCATCATTATCGAAATCTGCGCCCCCCAAAACCTATAAAACGACATCCATGACGACTTTTATAACATAGTGCATGACCGCCATCTTGGAATCCAAAATGGTCATCATTTTCGAAATCTGTGGCCCCTAAAACCTATAAAACGACACCCATGACGACTTTTATGACATAGTGCATGGGCGCCATTTTGGATTCCAAAATGGTCATCATTTTCGAAATCGGGGCCCCCTAAAACCTATAAAACGTCATCCATGACGACTTTTATGACAGAGTGGATGGCCGCCATGTTGGATTTCAAAATAATCATCATTTTCGAAATCTGCGCCCCCCAAAACCTAAAAAACGACATCCATGACGATTTTTATGACATAGTGCATGGCCGCCATCTTCATCTATATTTTGTTGCATACTTACCTTGGCCGCAGACGTTCGGAATTTTCATTCAGTTTCCGTACGGAATGACAGGTAGGTACGGGACGTCGCTCTACAAATGTCATTCCGTTCGGAAAATGGGGTTGGCCGGTCGAAGTATTTTGAAGATGGCGCCAGCAAGCTTGCCCTGTCAATCCCTAGAATTGTGTCAATTTTATTTTTTAATGAATACACATGTCCTGGATACCAGTCATTTAAGCCAAATCTCATAGACAAAGAGGCAAGCTATGATGGCGCCATCTATGCAAACCTTTGACAGTTGCCAACCCCATTCCGAACGTCTGTGGCCTTGTGGCCAGGCTAAAGTCGACAATGGATTGAAAACGCGTGCGAATATAGTTGTCAAATCAAATTTGTCAGTAATTATTTACTTGTTCTTATGAACACAAAAACTATACTCGTCCTTTTCTTTCGGGTGCTAGTACTGGTGTAAGACAAAGATAATATGATTCTCTCTGTCTGTGTTTGAAACGAGACAGTCCTTTGACAAACTATAATTGTAAGCTCTGTGGAGCCTTTAACTGAGTCACCATAGAGATTAAATAAAATAAACTGTATCTGTGGTAAGCCGTAATATTTCTTGTAAGTACCTATGGAGTGTAGAACCTCTACCTTCCATAGTTTCTTGCCAAATGTCAAATACCTATACTATGTTTATTTTTATCTTGCTAATTATTTCAAAATGGTAAATTTAAAGACGATATTATAAAAGTGCAAGCCGAGCGCTTTCATTTGATACCAAACTCGACCATACTTTCTTACAAAAAAGATGACCAGAAATGCATGACCCCTCACAATAGCTTTATAGCATTTTAAGCTCTTCTAGCTTAATAACCTCTTGATAAAGCCTGCTCATAATTTAATGACTAAAATTTACTGCCCTCAACTACACGTTTACCCAATTTCATTTAAATTAGGACAAATTTACTTAAGTTCTTGAGTATCAAACTATCTTCTGACAGTTCAGCTTAAAAACATCGAAATGCCGGGACGTGCCGCTAGCCGGCCGCGTGTCCGAAGTCGAATGTAAGAACTTCGCTTCGCTTCGCTCGCTCGTTCGATTAACTATATGTAGGTATGTATACTGTATTGTACTCTAAGTAATAAATACTAGATAACTCAAAATTTTAAGAAAAAAGTATAATAATGGATGATTCATTACCCCTTACGTTCTGTTTCATATAACTTCCTCGAAATAGTAAAACCCCGACCCCCCGATCTGAGATCCGGTTATAAAATCCACAAGAAACCAGCAAAACTCCTTAGATAATATTAGGAAAACAAACAGAGAATCGGGATTTTTCTATTAACATTTGTAGTAGACTTATTCCACCAATACTCTAAAGATTTTAATATCTACTTATTATAATATCGCCCAAATAGAGTTACGTTAAAAAAAAATATCTAGATAAGCGCGAACAAAGACGATCTTCTTAAGAAATGCTGCATGCGGAATTGGATTTCCTGTGTTTTCAAGTAAATAGCAAAAACGCCTAAAACTTTTTCATCTTAATAGGTACCTAATACCTACTTTAAACTACCTATTTATTTAAATTATTTAGATATTTATGTCTGTACTTTCATGCTTACATACCCATTATGTTTACGTGATAATCTGTCGAATCGAATATCTAATATGCATATAAAGAACTTTCATTTCGGCGTCGGAACAATGGCGTTGATTCGCGAGAGGTTAAATAGGTAACAGGGGAAACGTTGAATATTAATAAGGTGAAAGTTCACAGGACCCTTCAACAACAGTATTTTTGACTCATTGACAAAACCTAACTTTTATATGACTATAAGGATCCGATCGCAAACTTGATAAGTCAATTAAATCGTCAGTTTTTATAAAGGTTAACACGAACTGCAATTGAAGCAGTTAGCAGCATGTTAATTTTGGCGCAAAAAATTGTAAACGCAACAAGCCGAATCATAACGCATTATAAAGATTACGATTTCAAATGGTTATCTTGTTCTTTATTCAAATCGTCTCAAGCAGTTACATAGATGATTTGAATTTATGTCTCTTAATTATCATTGATAAGCGATTTAAAATTTAACAATTCAATTGAAAAATATGAATAAATAATAAAGATTATGTGGATATAAATAAATCATGTTTGGTTCAATGAACCCATGGTACACTGAGAGGTGCTCCGACGACGACGCACAGGCTTACAGGGAGAACACAATCCCGACACGCCCGCTTCCTTCGACGAACAAGTGACTGCGCTAATGAAGCACTGCTCATCTAAATATTCATGAAGCCAGTCATCGCGTGCGTGCGCGCTCCCAAAACTGGAAGCTTTGCGTCGACGCACATAGAACACTTTCTACAAAAGGGCTTGTATTCACATCAACAAAGGCCTACGCGGTCCTAGACAGATACAGCAGCCACTTAATGGTATTGCTTTTATGAAAGCTTTTGCAAATACAATCCAATGCATGATCTCGTTTTCTTTCAAACTGTAGCTAAATATAGCGAACAGAAAAAGAAACCAAAGAGCAGCTACTATAGATGAAATAATTTATAACCCTCAATGTGTGCATCTTATACATATGTATTTTTATTTCTATGTCAACTATCTATTGAGAGAAAATATATTTTAATTAATTACAAATGGCTTTTATTACAAATCCAAAAACTTTTGTAGCGCATCAAAAGTCTTGACACGATCAAATAACCCGGCACATCAAATAGAGAATCAAATTTGTTCCTAACTAAGTATGGCCATATTAAAATGATGTATATCGAAGCACTGCATCGAGGAATCGAGATTGCAAATCAGTGCGGAGGTCGCTCGGCCTCACACCGGAGACTTGAATGACTCATAAACACTGTGATTTACTGAGTCCACCGGTGATTTGTAGTCTATTAATTTCAGTGTCGCTGACCGGAAGATAACACTAACCACTTACAGGACTCATGGAGAACATACATTGTATAACGATCAATATTAAGCTGTAAAAAATCGTTAAATCACGGGTGGCACGTGTTCTCTACGAAAACATAAAAAGCCTTATCTTTATTATCTCAAGTAAAACGAACACGAGTAGGTAATACATCTACTACGAAGACAATATTTATGACCATGATTTATGTCTGAAATACAATTTCGTATCGAATTTTGTTAGTTCATCTTAAACGGTTATTCCTACCTACGCTACGTATTATGTCACTCGGTTTGCCTGTCTAACTATGACTTTAACAATGCAGGTAAGCTACTAACAATGTAACGTCTTACTTATGAAGATATAGATAACTATTTAATAAAGTAACAGTAAATCTTTCTTAAGATCATATGTAGGTATTTATGAATTGGTGTTTAATAGATACCTATACTGCATAATACTCGTATTCTTAGTAATATACCATTAAATATTAATCTATACACATTGTAACTTTTTATACTAATAAATATTTCTTTAATAAATTCATGATATAATAAAATAATGATGAGGCGTGACGGTTATGGCAAATAAAATAGTTAGAACAAATTTTATAAAGTGCAAGCCGCAAACCAACAAGCACATACTTTCCGTCGAACAATGTCCACGAGTGAGGACTTATGGCATGTGCCGAGCCTGCGTTGTATTCGACTTTGATATTATACATCTAGTAACCATAATTAACTGTGATATAGATAATTGCGAAATTTCCGTTTTTTAAATTACTAAATAGCGTAGGTAGGTAGGTACATATACCAGATATACTATAACACTGAAGCATTACAAGGTTTCCCTGGGTCAGATTAAATAATAAATAGCTATACATTTATTGTTATGTCGATCACGAACTACGAATATATAAAATACATTGGATTAGGGCTCCTAGCCACCTCGCAACACTATAACACTTTTATACGACGACGTGAATTTAAACGACAAACTTTCAAGCAAGTATTTACTATATTTAGTCCACCTTGTATTTAATAGTGCTTACCATTATGGGACGCTTAATAACACTGGATATTTTATACCTAAATGCGTTAAAGCTAGTTTAATTAAGAAGCAGTATATCTCTAATAAAGTTACGAGTATATGAGATGAAGTATTCTTAGAAATACTTTACATAATAGTTATACAGTGAAATTTTAACCACCGTTCACACTATGCGTAGTGACTTTATAGGTCGTACTGAACAAATTTTATTATGGGGCCAATGCTGATATCGCAAAAAAAGTCCTCGTTATTCTGAGTCGAAATAACAAGTTATAAACTGAAATAGTCACTTGGTGGTGAATGTTCGTCATTTTTCGTATAGTTATATGACATCTATTTAATTAAATTTATACTTTATCCATAATAGTGCTTATTTACAAAAACGTAAGTACTATTACTTAAGTTTTTGTAAAACTGTACTGTTGTTAGTTTTTCGAAAGTAGTGAATGAATCAAAAATATCCTGATAGACGAAGTTTAACAGAAACAAAATTGCGGAATGTATACTGTATTCAAAATTAAGGGCACACGTCATTTTGAAAAAAAAAATTTAGATCACTTTATTCTTTCAAATCTTACAAGGACAGAATTTACACAGGAAAAAAGTTAATTTGTAATTAAAGTAGACGAAACGGAATTTTATTTATCAAAAGCAACAGTATCTAAACTGTTACAACAGGTAATGAATTTGATCTCGATTTGTTATGGATATGATTTGTCAGAGTCAAAAGTGGCGTTTTTTTTTCAACCAGAAACGTCATTTTCGACATTCGCAGATCACATCCAAAACCAATTCAAATCAAATTCTTAATCTGTTATTACAATCAGAATATACATCGCGGACTATTTTCATTCCTTCATAATTAGAACTAACCATACCTATACCAATTTACATGTGTAAACAGCCAAGTGCAGTGCAGTTCACGGAATGCTATAACAATTGCTTGACAGCCTTTGCGTTCGTTAGTCTGTTGATGGCTTCATTCGATATTAGAATATTTGTTAGTTATTCAAAAATGTTCGCCCTCGTTATAGTCGGTGGCCGCGGCGTGAGCTATTATTGCTAGTTGCTTAAGGAATTCAGTCTGTGCTGCACTGATCGACATCTATAACTATTTGTGTTACCTATAGACAGTCTTTAGACCTTAGACAAATAAAATATCATGGGAATTTACAAATTTACGTGTGTTCACTCGTATTGAAGCTATAATAAATAAATTATTTACACATTACTTTTATAACACCTTAATGATGAGTTGCAACTGCAACAGCCTGCGTTGGTATTTATTGAGACCAGCCTAAAGTACAATCGCAGCCGTAAGAAATATAAGCTTTCACAAAGCGAGTAGATAAGAGAGTCACCATTAATATGATAGAGGGATGATTTTTGTGTCGGTCAGAAAGCATTAAGTGCGCGGCCGCGATGTTTATCGAGCCGTACATCGAGATCAGTCGCCATTAGCCTGCGTGCGCCCGCGCCTGCGACGCCGCGCCGGTGAGAAATCGTCCACGCTGCGTGTCATTATCGGCAATAAAGAAAGCAAACACTATAACGGATAGTTAAACAACAATTACATTAGCTACGGGTGACGATGGTTTGGAGTTAAATTTGCAATTTCATAGTTCGTAAACAATTGAAGTAGGAACTTATTCTATATAAATGAAGAAAAGTGGTACCTTGACCCATTGCACTCTTTGCCAGCGGTATACCTACTACTGCAGATATGTTCTAGAATACTAAGCTGCAATAAGCTACGCAAGTTGTAATATTAAAGCTGTAAGCTGTAATATTTTTGTAAGCTGTAGCTTTAAATCTCGTATAAAGCACTTGCACTGTAAATTGCCAAAATTCGACTGCAGGTATATTTAATGCTTATACCTAGTAGAAAAGAAGAAGTGTTAAACGAAGCACTATTAATGATATCTATATATTTCAACGCGGGCAGGTAAACGTAAGTCGCATACTATAATACTAATACTTTATAATAAACTTAGAAAATTTATACTATAGATAAAACGCAATCGTACGACTATGAGAGAACATCGCCAAGTTAGTGCAGGACATCTGACTGCGTACTCGCATGTCGCCGAGAGAAAGCAGTGCATGTAGCAGGCCGCGAACCTGACACGTGCTTATCTAATTAGTATAGGGTGTCGGGAACTGGCGGGTGCGCCCCGACCGCAGGACGGTTACGTGCGGCGATGCCCCGTAGCCGGAACGAAACCAGAGAACATTGCTTACAGGATTGGTTACAGGTAAACAGTTCATCTGAAAAAACGTTAGTTCATAAAGTACAAAATATTATTTTTTCTAATTTGGCTTACAGGCGTATTCTGATTTAAATAACAAGTCAAGAATTAAATGTGGATTGGTTATGTAGGTATCTGATCTGTTGCTTTAACCAAAATCAACGCTTTAGACCCTGACAAATCAGATCCATAACTAATCAAGAGAAAAGATAAACTCAAAAATGCGCATTTCCCCAGATAAGACCTAGCTAAATCTATGTGCCCCCGAAAACCCCCCCATACTTATAGCAAATTTCATCGAAATTGTTAGAGCCGTTTCCGAGATCCCCGAAATATATAAATATATATTATACAATTTTAAGGTATAATCACTTTATGAATGGATTTCATTCAAAATGTGTCCATGCACTTTTGCAGCACGCTGTACGTGCTTTCGTAGTTGGGATTAATATCAAAAAATATAACAGAATACTATCGGATGACAAATCCTTGTAATACAATTAATTTAATCAATTACAAATTTTGCTCTTATTAAAAGTATGATAACTACCCTTGAAAGAATAAGGTTATTCGGAACTATTATACCTTAAATATAATTACTGTGATTGCGCAAGTTCACACAAAGGCAATTCATTATATGTTAATTTCCACTGATGCATATTTTAAAATTAATGATACAAATGACTTTAAGATTATCAGTAACGTCTTTTGTATTAATGCCAAATTGGTGGCCGTTAAGTAACAGAGCAGAGTTGGCCAAGTCACGTTTAACTTTATCGGTACAACATCGCGAAAATTACGCAAGGAACATAACGATTCTATTCTCAATGACCAGAAATAATTATTAAGATGCCACATAGGTTCACTATCAGATCTCTAATTGACTGGAAGAGATCACTTAAAGGGATAAGTTCGCCTTTGTAGTTTTTACTAATTTTATATTATTTTTAATATGTCTTTTTGCACAATAAGGAGTTTACTAGGTACTATTACTACTGCTCCTAATACTTAGCTGACATTTTAGTATAAATCAAAATCCATTTCAGAACTTTACATATGTATTATTATTTAATATTTATTTTCGTTTAACTAGAATTGAGGTAGAAAGGTATGACTTTATTTCTTCTTAGTAAAAGTAAGTCAATAAACCGTTATTTTTAATTTATAATAGTTAAATAAATACGAGTAGAATACCATTCCTATCACACTAATTACTAATCTAACTGAGAACATAGATTAATGGATCCACCCTTATTTTAATTAAACATTTTGTATTATTAAAATAAGTTGCCTAAGTAAGAAAAGTTCTATTATCTCTGTCCCCCTCATCGCCAATCTATAGTCCTAAAAATTCTGCGCAATAAAATTACAAAAAAGACAAGAAAAAAGACTATAAGGGGTTAAACCCCTGAAATACATATTTTTTACATAAACCACCAATTGTAAGTTTCTGTTTGGCCCAATGGTTGACTGGTAGAGAATGCCGTATGGCATTAAGTCCGCTATTTGTACTTTCTTGTATTGTGCAATAAAGGTTAAATAAATAAAAGCCAGTGAATCCGAGTTTATAATAGGGCTCCCAGAAAAAATATTTAAATTATATGTAGGTAATCAGGTACCTACAATATTTTTTTAATTTACGCACTGACGTTATTACTAGGTAATTCTAAATATATAGAGAAGCAGTATTAAAATCATTATAACCGATAAATAAAAAACATTATATGTCGATTCTTTCCTACTCCATTTTATTTTCCTATTCCATTTTCCACATTGTCGGAGGTCTGTAGGTACCTAGAAAAAAATCGAAGGTTGAGCATAAATCGTGGGAAAGATCTACATAGTTAGCGGCGGGTCGCGGCGCGTGCGCCCCAGCGGACGTCTCACTTAGCTGTGATCGTGCACCTGAACTTTAACTATACTACTTTGACTCCTTTAGAAATTTAGCAGTTCAATTCCATTGAAAACTTTAATTCGTTAGAGTAAGTTTGATATACCTATCAACCAAAATTTACAACAAGTCAACAAATTAAAATTAAATTTAAAATCAACAGTTATTGTCGATATTCGTTCCTTAAATCAACAAGCAATCCTGTAGGTAAGCAACAAAACCAGAGAGCTATTTCTAGGGCAATGCTATAATTTGGTAATTGGATGTGCTTTCATTTAGTGGAACCATAATTTTAGGAATAACAATGTTCGAAATCGTGCGATGTCGGCGAATCTAGGCTACTGTAGTTAAGAACTCAGACTCTTTGTTTAAATTCTCGGAACTATAAAAACCACATGCTATTCTAAAATCTAATGCCATTCGTTTTTTTTTGTATATCTTATACATTCGTTACAAAGAATTTAAATAGGTAGTCTAAGAATCTTAAGACTAATAAATGTTACGTAGATTTCCCTTTGAGTCCTGTAATCAAACCAAAATAAATATAAATTTAGGTAGGTACTTATATTTATAGTGATATGATGTTAGACCAAATTGATAATTTATACGTTTTAATATTAAATAAAAAGTTATCTATCTATATGTATGTACACGTTACTAAAAACCAACTCAGTTCATTTGCAAGATTTGGATGAAAGTCTAACAAAGTAGTGGGTACCTACCTACCTAAATTCCTAAGAGTAAGTAGGTACATAGTATTTAAGGGAGATTCGCAAAAAGTAAACCTACGTAAAAAGCCAACCAAAATTGCTACATATGTAAATATGTTTATTTTTATTTTTTGCGACAAATCCTTCAAAACAATAATTGTTATATTGCTTATGATGCAAACATATGTAAATTATCGTATAAAGTTGAACTTTAGTTAAGTGGCGGTATGAATGGTATGATTGTTCGATTAAACATACCTAAGGTAAGTGTCCCTGTGAATGACACTATTAGGAGGAAATTAAGACATTTACCCGGAAAACTACTTAACTATGACCCATAAAGACTATTGGTGTATGCAGATTTATAAACCAGTTCTTCCTTAATATCAGCGGAACAATACATTGTATAATAGTAATAACAATTATTAATTATTTCTGTTTTCCTCGATATCTGAAATTGTATGTCCCATTGTATGACTATGAAAAAAAAATGTCGTTGACCCAGTGTATGACATGGAGGTGCATCAAGTTTACATGATAGCTGTAACCAATGTATGACACTAGTTACGACCCAATGAATGACACCTCAATACGTAACTGTCATTCACTCCACCACCATAGTAAAACAGTGTATGACACTCATGTCAGATACTACTCACATGATCGAAAAATAATTGGTTTTTACAGAGTATATTAAAAGTATGTCTTTCTTCCTTACAACATGGCCAATATTAAATTTCATAAAATAGTAATTTGTGCGAGTGAATGACATAGATGTCATACACTACTAAACGCTAAATTTTTTTACCAGTGTATGACATGTCTTCTAAATACTAACGTAAGGAAAATAATCTACTTTTAATATACAATATCAATGGTTTGGTTTATTATGTAACAATATGAATAAGCACTTACTAATTACTTATAAAGTCCTGTTTTTTATTTACACTTTTAAGATGCAAAATCTTAACAGATGTACTAAGAAACCCGACGCATAACTATATCGATGCACGTCCTAGCAAAAACTACCTCACAAAGTGAAAAATATTTAACGTATTAATGACAGCTTCGGAACAAAATTCATAGATAACACATGTAATCGATTAAGGCCCACTTGCACCATTCCACTAACCCGTAGTTAAGCGGTTAAACCTTTAACTTAATGTAAAATTGTACTGGTAACCATGGTAACGCCAAGTTTATCCGGTTAACCCCGGGTTTGTGGAATGGTGCAAGTGGGCCTAAGTCCTGTTTTATGTTTATAATAAAAACCGTTTTCTTGTTTTTCAAAATAAACTGCGTAAAAGTCATACATTAGGTCAGTGTCATCCATACGGACGTTTACCTTAGTCATACATTACGAAATTTGGGACATGCCACGTTTATGTGAAAATCCGGTAACTAATTAATTTTTCACAAAGTATTATAATTCATAATCTGTAATCGAAATTTCATTAAAATTATTAGCCTTCAGATATTTATAGGTGAAAGCGGCCACTTTTGCGAATAACCCTTCGCATTCCGCACAAAAGAACTAACGAAAATATGCATGCAAATGAGGTGAATTGTAGATCGATTGAAAATAGATCGTGTGTCAGCGGTCGGGAGGCTGCGGGGCATGATCATCGGCCGCGCGCGCACGACCGACCCACACCAGCCGCCAGCGACACGCCACACACACTACTAAACCAAACAATGTAAAAACACAGATATACACTCCTAACTTTATTTTTACTCGAATAATTGATATCGGTTAGATTAAGACAGTTAGCGCCACTTGCACCATTCACTAACCCGGCGTTAACCGGTTAAGCCTGGAGTTACCATGGTTACCGGTACAATTTGACACTGGGTTAACGGTTTAACCGGTTAACCCCGGATTAGTGTAATGGTGCAAGTGTGCCTTTGGTAAATAGGACCCATTCGATTCTACTACGTATTGTGCCTACAAGCAAAATTTGTAGATAAATGTAAAATAAGATATCGCATGGAGAAGCCACTAAGAACTAGGTTTCTAATCGAATGTTTTGACTTTTACTATTTTCATTTCTTAATAATAACTGTTAAACAGGAGCAAACACATGTAAATTGTTAATTGTCCAATCAAATAGGTATAAACTACGAAAAAAGCATACGCCCAATACAGTCATTAGATACGTTTAGTATTCGTATGGGCAGTCGTATTTTACTAGAGAAAGTACATTTTACGAATACGGGTAGAAGTTAAAACGATTTCACACTGACCTTTCCTATTGTTTGTGTTGTGAAACAAAGGAGATCGATATAACGACGCAATTAGTGATTTCTAACGCAATAATTTATGCTTTAATATTTCAACCATCTCGTTCTGTGAACGCACGACGTTCCCTCATTTGGCCCATAAATTACTCGTGTGATAATATCGGCGCTCAAGCTTCTTCGAAGTTTATTTTTTGGTTCATCAGATTTGATATAGTATGCCACGCCATAATTAAGACATAAAACTAGAGGTAATTGTGAACGAACCTCATATTTAAATTATTCGGGCACCGACTCCGTTGTTTGGTAAGGTCTTTCGACGACAAAGATCAACTTGTCAAAAATATTAGAGCAGGCTGACCTTTTGAGGTTCCGTTATGCATCCGAGACGGTAGAACAGTCCAGCGACGACTTACAAAACAAGGAATATTAATATTGCATTGTTAAATAACAATTGGGTCACTAAAGAACCATTAAAGCAGACGGTTTAAGGCTTTTTTACGTTTTTGACACAACATGGATTCGTCCTCATTTGACAGCACGAATGAAACAAGCGTTTAGTTGAAACAGTACATTATGATGAAACGTAATTGCCTATTTCGTCTAACTGTCCGTCTAAGGTGTCCGAATGTAATTACCAAAAGTCAAAATGGTCCCGCCCACGAGTACTCTCACGAGATGTGACGTCATTCTTGACAACCTGCTCACAAAAGTCAATTACGACACTATGTTTAGTGTGTCTGCACTATATCTTTATTATGGCGCTTTGTAATGGTTTTATTTATATTTGATTGCAATTAGAGCTTTATTATTACTCTGTTATAAATTCATAGTTTACTAAAAGTGAGTACCTACTTTGATTATACTGATTTAAACTTTCACGATTATTAAACACTACTTTAATTATGTTTCAAAATGCTATTAAAATAATCAAATTATTACCAACTTAAAAACATATCGTGCCTATCTTTGTTTGGTTGATATTCTAAGTTGAAATGCAGTTACTAACACTATATCTGCACTCCTATTCATAATTACTAGAAAGGAAAACTTTTGGTTGACAGTAGGAGACAGCAGTTTCGAAAACGATTTCCAAAACTGAATTAGTAGGTATTATTGGTAGGTATTTGTAGTTCCTTTTTTTGTTTGTTTTAAAAGTATCTTCAGGGGGCCGATTTTTGAATTTCGACCACTCAATTTCGTGTATTTCGTTCAATCATATCTCCAGTACCCGGCATTTAAATTCTACTAATAGAACTAATAGAAAACGAGTGGTCAATACCACTCGAATCTCAATTTCTATCGCTCGTATTTCAAAAATTAGCATTTAGCTGTTTTCCACCGATTTTCGAGTGACGAAATCGAACGCTCGAGATTCAAAAATCTGTCCCCAGATGCATTCAAATTGCGAGTTATCCCATCATTATAGAAAATAATAAAAGAATTGTGAATTATGTACCTATTCAAAGAACTTCGGTTTGTTAGTCACGTTAAAACTCAAGAACGGTTGAACCGATTTGCCTGATTTTAGATTTGATTTAATTTATGTTTGGTGAGAAAATGTGGAAAACTACGTCTTGCGTCAAGGTCGTATAATAACAAAAAAAGTCCAGTTAATATTCTAAGATAAAAAAACACCTTAGCTCACTGGCTCCTCTCCTGGTCTATAAACACAAATCAAGCAATCCCGTTCCATCAGTTTCTTCCCTGTGGAAACTTGTCGTCGGCGGCGTATAGCCTGGCCGATTTCTAAGATCTAGTTCGCCATACATTTACTATGGCGTACATGATCTTAGAAAAACGGACAGACAATACCTACTCGTACTGCTATAGTTGTACCAGCCTAAGCACTTGATCAAATCTTATTTTTGCAATAAAAAAAAAGAAGTCGTTCTAGACGTCGAAAAATTATTGAAAATAAATAAAAGTGTATTAATTATTGTTTGTTAATAACCATCAAATAATGAATCAGTTTTCTGCAAGTGGTTGGACAGTTGGTAGGTATGTTATGGTGCCGCAGCATGCATCGCTTCCCAGGATCGGTAATCTCACATAAAGCAAATGTTCCGGGTGGATGGAGCACGTAACTCCGGTGGAGTGACAAGACAATAATTGCACTGAACCATCGGACGACGCCCTGTGTATATCTCTCAAGACAAATTTACGTTAGCTTTGATCAGAGACAGACTATTCAACTATTAACTTTAGATAAACTGGAACAAGAATCTTTAGTATCTATAATGGACGGTCGGATCAATAAGAAGCTTAATGCGTCCTTTAACTCCACAGTTTTATGAACTAGAATCTAGATTGTACAGGTATGTGCATAGGTAATATATTATTTTAATTTCGTTTGGCTTATTATTTTATTATCTTATAAATTCATATTTAAACTTCCAGCACTTCGGATGTCTAAGATATAAAAATAAAATTGTAGCGCAGAGCGTTACATTCTTTACTCCACGGTTGACTCCATCAATTAGAGTGAGCATTTAATCGGATAATGATGACAGATAATAATCTGAGCACCGTTACGAATATTCTAAGCATTTTAAAATAATAATAGCTTAATGCGGTCAGGTTTTATCTTACAACCATTATACAACTATTCGCAAGTTTTATAATTATTTATACCACTATACATTGAAGAATTATTGAAGTAAATATACCTTGCATTGGAATAACTGGAATGTACGCATTGTTGCTTGCTTTTGCGATACTGACGGCAAGTAGGTATTGAATCAATATATAGAGTTTCTTGTTTGCAAGATACATATTTTAGATTTACCAAACTAACCCAATTCCTCTATGTACATGTTTTGAGAGTGTCTCCAATACTAGTCATTTAGTTACCGTTTTATATTTTTTATAACGGTCATTTGAATCAAATCTGGAAGTGATTAATGAGTTATAAAATGCCGATAGTGTAAGTAGGTGTATTAGTTATGAAGGTGGACTTGACAGACGTAATATGTTGTGAATTCTTTCTACTAGTGTAGTCATGTTATATGAGGTTCAATGAAATATACTGGTTGATTGTGGGGTCGTGATACTCGTATGGTATGGCACGGGCCCAGGGGTATCTTTTTTTCACGATTTTCATGTCGGTTCCATGGGAAACCTTGCTCAGTTCACCTCACCTAACTACATTCAGATTAACGTTGAAGTTGGTAATTCTTAGCTACAATATATGTCAACAACCAAATTGGTTAAAGGTTAACTAATGGTAACCCAAAATCACAAGCCATTTACTTTCTAGATCATAGCTTAAAACATCACGACATTGTCTCGTTGAAAAGTAGATCGTATCACCGCATCAAGCAGAGAGCGGTGCCGAGTGCCGAGTGCCGAGCGCTCCGTCACGGCGGGACCGACCGGCGACAAGTGATCGCGCACAATCACTAATTGAATCAGTTGCTAGTCACAGCCACTGGCACGCATATCACTTTCAGTTGACGAAATTATGATTTCTTCCGCCTTATCGCATCGTCTGATTTTGAGGAATCCCTGATGAAACTGCGATACCGCTGGAGCATTACAGCTAGTTCAGTAGCCCGAGTCATGTGCGATTGTACGTACCTTATATGTATGGTAAACAGATGATCAATTCATTTCATCATCTTCAAGCAAGTGCATGCAGCATCGTGATCACTCAGCTCAGAACATCTATTGAGAACTGTGTTCAAAAGAGAATTCAACTAGTAAATTTTAAAATGAAGGGAGGGAAGACTTGCTTGACATCCGAGATACAATCAGAAAAGAAGATATTCGCCGAACGTGATTACTCGATTGCAGGCTTCTTGTGGCAATTGGAAACCGACAAAAATTATAAACGTTCGGGCATTTTAAAGAGCTAGAGTAGCGTCCATGGTTAGGAAAACGCTGCACTGCAATCAATAGGGTGGACGAAACACCACACTTTATTGGCATCGGTAGAGGCTTATGTTCAATATTGGACTCTTGTGACTGATACAAGTGATACATTGATAAATGTGTAGAGATGACGCCTTCTTTTCAATCATTAGTTTAATATGGTGATCCACCTACGTGTGCCAACAGCCAGATCTACTTATATGAAGTATTTATTACAAGTCAGCGATAATTATTATTGGCCGACAAATCTTCACTTAAGAGAACCGTTACTCTGTTTTGTTGCAGTGAAAACATTCATTTGTTCATTTGCATACAATGGGCTGGTGCCAAAAAATATTGGAGTGTAAACGCTTACCACGAACATATTTATGAAAGTTCTCTAAGCTTCATAAAGATACGACACGAGAATACTTGATATTATCATTTGTTATGTCGTTACTTTGTTATTATGTTACCTACTAGAATAAAATATAAGTATGTTTTCACCACACCAGCTCGGAAAGGCTTACTTTGCACTTCATAAACGAATAGCAAAGTTGCATTTTATTCACATGTGAGGCAAAGTAATCAAATGCAAATTTTGAGTTGTTTTCTTATGTTTGCTGGTAGAATTGACTTTTAAATGATGAATTTGGATGATAAATATTTAATAACATTCATTTGGATTTGATTTGGTTTGATTGTGTTTGATATTTTACATTTAACATTTGCTTCGGTTGGTGTGGTGAAAAATTTTGTGTTTCACTCTGGGGCAAATTTTGTTTAACCCTCGTGCTTTGAAACCCTCACAACGCTCAAGATTCCATTATTCGAACCACTAGCTACGCTCGTGGTTCAATTTTGGAATCTTTCGCTTGCTCGGGTATCAATATTAGCACGAGCGGTTAAACAACAACTTTGCTCCCTTGTAAAACAAATAACAATTTTAATACCAACTGTGAGTTGTTAAAATATAGTGAATGGCAAAGATTGATTTGCTTTGGTTTAAAGTAGAAACTGTTTTTACATTATAAAAAAAGGTTAAAGTAACAATAAAGTTTACCAAAAACATATACGAGTAAGTAAGTACACTATAAAGGGCTTATCCGTTACCTCAACAATGTAAAAGAACAAGGCCTACTCTCTCATATTTAGACCTGCTATTAATTCATACAAAAAATGAACCGTAATTAAATCGACCATTGTGGTTGACTACATGTGTATGCAAATGTGGTTTTTATGCGTGGCACAGATAAAACAATATGGAAACTGATTTATGGCAGACGAAGAAAAGCAAGTGATCCACCCACGTGTTTAAGACTTAAATAGTGTAGATAATGTAGTTATGGTAATTAAAGAAAAAGGATGCTCAAGATTATTTATGAATTATATACCTACAGCAGAAATACGCAAAACTACATAATAATGAAGTCGTCTTTATAAAGTGATATTTAAGAAACGCCTAATAATGAGAATGATTTATTCGAATGTCCGTTTTTCGTTGCTAATGTATGTATTTATTTCCTACATATGTTTAATTCAAACACACTTCTGCATATTTAAGCAGGCATGCTAAACCAGAGGCGTAACTAGGGGGGGGTTGGAGGGGGCAAGTGCCCCGGGCGCCGTCCAAGGGGGGGGCGCCAAAATGGGCAAAAGACTACCTCTCATCCTGGTAATCTGGCCCACAGCTCAGAAAAGCAAAGAGAAAGCCGATCTTTTAGGTACTCTTTTTTGCCTAGAACTCGACCTTAAAAGACGACGGTAGCGCCCTACCGCCCACCATCCTTCAGTGCGAATACTCTATGCCAGAAACTTCTATCAAGCAGAGGGATATTCGGTAGGAGTTGCTATGCTTTCATTTTATAAGGCGAGCGGGCCGAGTGCTTCAGAGAGTTCAGAGCTGTGTTCCGTGTTAGCGCGTCTTTTCCCTCAGGGGTCTCCTGTCGGGAAGTTACCATTTTATGGACAGTCCAAGAGACTACCTATGCAAATGGATCCCTAGCCCTTTGTCCGGCAGGCGCATATATATGAGCCGTAGTAGACGGAACCTACTCCAATAGCTGCTGCTGCATATCTGTGACATGTTGTCTATCGGACGACAGTAGGTACGGGGATTCCTATATAGGCTGGTTAAAAATAACTACATTCCCGTTGCCAGGGAGGTTTTGGGATTATACTGAGCAACTTTTACTACGGGACCAACCCCGAAATCTCAAAAAAAAAAGTTTACCCTCCCATAGAAAATGGACCAACCAAAATGTATGAACCAGCCAAATTTTTTTTCGCGACTGAGGGGTTGGTCCCATAGTAAAAGTTGCTCATTATAATCCCAGAACCTCCCTGGCAACGGGAATACAGTTATTTTTTAGCCACCCTGTATACAGGATGATCTCTACCGCTCGTAGGTAAGTACAATGAGCTGTTGTCTGAAGAATTGTTTGACATGCTGCCTAGTTGCCAACGGTGACAGCTTGCCATCACTGCACCGCTCGCCGTATTAGGATAGGCAGAGTGTTTAAATCCTCACACCCTAGAACCTAAATGGTCGCGTACTGTGCGGTTTAAGAGGAATTCCTTCCACAGTGGTCGGGAGGAAATTTGTCGAAAAAAGGGAGCTCATTCCACAATAAATTGATTAAGTTCCTTTTTCTCGAGAGGCTACAGTATGGAGATCTCCAAAAAAGTGCATAAGTTTTAAAATGGTCGGCAACGCGCTTGTAACTCTTTTGGAGTGTAGACGTCCATATGATGCGGTGACCACTTACCATCAGGTGGGTCGTAAATATGTTACCCACCGATGTCACAGAATAAATAATAGTACTAGGTACAGAAGACTCACTCTCTAACAAAACGCGTCTGTCACGATCAGCGCAGATATGGCCGCTAGGTGGCGACAGCGCCACGCGCGGCTTATGGCAAACCCCAAAATTGGGGTCGAACGGATGGACTTTTAACTGCCTGTAGCAAAGCGACGACATCGCGGAGTGAGCCACGCCTGTCGATGTATTAAAATAACACATATACACTGTATTGTCTAAATTAAAAGTAAATTTTAGTTAAAAAAAAAGTAACCCTTTTGTAGTTCATTTCGTTTGTGTGTGGGGGGGGGGGGGGGCGCAAATTTGGTGCCTGCCCCTGGCGCCATATCCTCTAGCTACGCCTCTGTGCTAAACCAACAGCACGTAGGTAACTTTTATTAAGAGTTTAGTTATAAGTAAATAGATTTACTATTTCTGAGTGTTATGAGCTATGGAGTCGTACCTAATATCATAACAACGTAAGAAGAGAGAATTTCTCATTGCATCGATCGGTAGGCATTTACAGGAGTTACTTTACTTAATACAGCAGTGCGAGTGGAATGCGTTTCGATTGATAGGTATGATATTTTCACAATTTGGAATATGCCTCGAAACATGATAAGCGTATTCGACTCGTCACACGGCTACCATGTCTACTATCATATCAATTGTATAGAAGGTATCTTTTTCTACACTATTAAAAGACAGCCCAATGCGGATTGTGAACTTCACACACACGTTTTTACGTCGATGTAACAGGTTTTAACATATACCTAACAATTATTAAATAAGTTTCAAATTATCGCCGCGATTCGGGAAATGAGTTATATATTCACTAGATATGAAATAGTGAAGATATGTGACGTTCCACAGAAAAAGGTACCTTATGGCGGCCGGCGCTTACGTCGCATAGCGCCGCAATAATATTGGAGCGGCGTTAATGATAGCGTAAGCGCCAACCGCCATAAGGTACTTTTACCGTGGGACGTCACATATCTTTACTATATCGTTTCTAGTTAATCTCTAATTCATTTCCCGAATCGCGCCGTATATTTCGTACAAAACAACTATTTACGGTATGGAAGCCGCACGCCCTATAATTGTATCAATTGTAATTCGGTTAATTGAGCCTGCTGATTTTATATTTTTATAGTCAACTATAGTAGCAGCAGGAAAAGCCAATTATATATTTTATCAATTTACTGCACTGTATTTATCAATAGTACCTACCTACCTTTCCTATTACCTACCTAAGGGCTTAGGAACTTAAAATATTTATTTCACTTTAAATCAGAACTAATTCCACCACAATAGGGAATTTAATTAAATATATGTTACGTTAATAAGCTCCACTTGCACCATTCACTAACCCGGGGTTAACTAGTAAAAGCTGGAGTTACCATGGTTACCATTACAATTTGACACTGGGTTAACAGTTTAACCGGTTAACCCCGGGTTAATAGGATGGTGCAAGTGGCGCTAAGTAAATATATGTACAGCAAAAGCCGCCTCCCTATTTAGCTACCGCCAGTGGCAAGTCCTCGGACTTGGTGTCCGATCCGGAGATGGCCGATAAACACATTTCGGCACTGGCTCTTGACGCAGATGAAGTGACCTAACGGAGCTTTTCCCCATTGTAAAAGTGATTGTTTTAAACTATTAATTGTACCGATAGTGCCGCGAACGAACAATACACGAGCTAACTAACAATGAAACCGGAAAAAATCTTTTGCACTAATGTCTGGCGTTCGTGACCTCTTAAAACGTTTTAACATCCAATAAATTATAGCCATATGAGTTGGTTCTCTGAAGACACCTGTTATTATAACATAGACACTGAGTTAATGTCGTCCTCTTTTCTTTTGTGGCCTGTGATGATGCATGCCCGTTATATTGAAGCTAAATATTCATACCCGATTTGCTTTGTTCACTTTTGTTACAAATAAGTTGGAGCTGAAACGCACTTCTCAAAATTTATGAGCAAGTGGCAGACAGACAAGTATAAAAATATGGTATTATACTTATTACTTGTTGTAAATAAAGTTACTAATAACCGTTCATAGTAATAAAAATAGTCAATATTAGGCATGTCTGTAATAACACCACTAATATTTATTTGTTTTATAAAATATCAGTTCATAAGAGCATATTTAAAGCAATTTTTTTCTGTAATCGATACTATAGTTAAATACAGGGTGATTCATGAGACGTGAGCAGGACTAATCCTGCACACTCAGTAACTGATAATTGATCGATCACCGTTGTATTTAGGTGAAACAACCACACTTTTTCCTATTTTTTAACTTTTTGGCGAGGGCAAATTTAATTCTCTACAATCATGGTCACCCTGCAAGACCTAATTAATAAACATAAAACCTTTTTAAGCGTAATGACAGCATTATGATTACGAAGAAAATAAACTGTCAAACTTGAGTGAGATACGAGTTTTCAAAAGTAACCAGACCGTGATGACATTCAATTTGACACAGAATATCGGTAGTTTAGTATTCTAATTGTAGGGTGACCATGCATGTCGTAAATAAATTAATAACTTTTTTTTTTCAACATGACTAGAAAATTAACGTTAACCTCACTAATACTAATACGAAACAGTTGCTTATAATTTACGAAATGCGCAGTGTTAGTCCTGCTCACGTCTCCTGAATCACCCTGTATAAAGATTTGGGTACATTTTACTAAAGCTTTAATCATGCCTACTAAGTACTTTAAAGAAATGGGAGGTTCGAACATACCTGAAAGTGTTCGCAAGAAAATTAGGCTGACGGTCCATTTATTTTATGATGTCCAGAGGAAGACACATAACCTTAACTCGTACTAAAAGAGTTTTTGACTCTTAAGCGTGAAATGACTCAAATGACGTTAGGGACCATCTCAATTGGCAACAGGACACGTAATAAAATAACACATTTGGCAGTTATTCCCGAAATTTAATTAATATTAATTGACCTGTAGATCACTTTCCTTCCAAGGAAATTAGGAGATTAGAAATAGGTTTCAAAGTGATATCGTTTTCTACGACTTCAGGTGTGCTGTCATAGAGTAACGGTTTAGTTCCGGTACAGACCTACAGATACCACATTGTTTTTTTTATTTTTATAGGTACACACACATGCCATAAACCCTCTATGATGCGTTCATAAACCACAAATTACGACCAGCATAAACTGTTTTTAGAAGTGTTAGAACAAATTTCTTATATATTATGTGAATATTTTATTATTGCATAATTTTATCGATTGTATCGATGATTAAAATTCCAACAACTCGGAAAAACAAAGTACCTAATTCGATTTGACATCTATTCTAATATCAGTTGACATGATTTTGTATTAGAAATGGAGTGTCAATCAATTGCATACAATTTTGACAAATCTCGCAAACAAAATACATATTTACTGTAACATATTTCATATCGAACGATATGGTAAGTAGTAGGGGCTGACTCTAGTTTGCCTCTGAATAAAAAAGAAACTACGGTGGCGTGACATGCGTGAAAAAGTGTTCTTTTATCGCCATTTAACGTTCAGTTTATTGTATATAATTAGTTTGTTTTGTTATTTATAAACTAACTACATACATCGCTCCTTTTACACTTTCGTGTAAAATGAGCGATCAAGATATTTCGGAGACACCTCGCCTGCTTATCAACTTCTGCTGCTGACTGTACAAGGGTGGAATAATGTAGACGGGTATAAATTATCCATGTTTATTTACATATTACGTTTTCTTTTGATTTTGGTGAGGTCAGAACAGGTTTAACGAAAAGTAGAGCGTCGCAGTAGGCAGGTTGGGGTCAACTCTGCGTGCTCCCTGCCAGCTTCCTCACTAAGCGCGGCCGGTGAGTAGTTGATGTGTGTAAATTGAGTGCTATATCTTCAGAGATTAGGAGTGCTGAGCGCTATGATTTGGTTTTGCGGGCGGAAACGGGCGCGCCCACGCGCAGGTCAGAGCAGTGACCTCAAAGCTCACCTCGGCGCAGCATCGCAGCCTGCGCCCGCGCATATATCCTCGCGCATACACCTCATTGTTCCACCTTCCAAGCAATGACGAGTACAGGTAATTGGGTATCAAGTTGACAGGTTCATAGTGTAGCGTAAATCTACGCTAATAGCGTAATAAATTTGTGGTGCTTGTCTTTTACACGTGTTTTCGTCGTAATTTAAAATGAGAGGAATCCTGTTGAGTTGAGTATAATACTTTGCTGGTTTAAAATGTTTTGTTTGTCCGTTTTTAGCTGTGGCTTTTAATAATTTTATCGACTCTTGCTACAATACATTCAGTAAAATCGTATGTGGGTATCGTTGTTTATATTTTTAAGTGCCATTTTTTGAACAGGAATTATTGGTAATAACCGAGTAAATTAGCAAATACATATTATATATTATGTATCGATAGAAAAGATGCTAACGATAAATGTAATTACTCCTAAGTACCTACTTGGAATCACTCGGGAAACTTCACTCCTATAAATCTAAACCACTTTCCTATGATTATATAGAATAGAACTTATTGACTCAGACAATCCGATTAAAGATAGCGCGAGAGCCTGCGCGGGCGCGATATGAAGCGGTTAAATTAACTTTCATAATTAGAAACACCAATAAGGCAGAACGCCCAACACTACACAAATTACACCTGCGTTACTAATTATGGCGGACGCGGATATATCATCTCTTACCATGATTCTTACTTCTAACCGTGTTAAAATTGTATTTATTACTCACATCTGTCACCCCGGTAATGACTACCGCGCATGAAACCTGCCCCACGGACGCATCAAACATTTCGAATCAATTAGTCTGTTTGAGAAACACCGTCTTAATGACACCCGCAAACCAGTCCAATTTAGTTCGTATTTTGAGGGTTCTTTATGTACCTACTTGTAGCCCTTATAGGTAATAGTACCTAATTACTATATACACCTAATATTGTAATAAATAAGATATCCGGTGTTAGCAATTTTTTGCATAATACCTTTAAGGCTTTAACTGGAATATTATTATTTATTTATTCTAATTATTATTGATTCTGTAAGCTGCAAACCTCGCGAACCCATAATATTCTCAAAAACTGAATTGACAAAAAAATCTAGTACACGAGAATCGGTTGAAAATGCTACCTGTAGTAACATCCAACATATCCGAACATTTGAATGCATTTTTGTCCAAGCTGAAACGGAGACCTTCGCTCCGCTCGGTCAATAAGCAAACTCATTGAAGTACCTACATGTAGCTAGAATTTTAGGAGAGCATGCTTTTGGGAGTACTTATTCAGGTTTATTTAGGTACCTCCGCGCCTGTCGCTGTTTCCATATTAAGATTCTGAAAATTATAGCGATAATATTACAATATGTACAAGGTTTTATTTAGTTTCACCCGTCCCGTTGCCTGTCGTTCTGTAATCAAATCTTGCAGGTTAAATTTGATCCACTTCCCGGTTTCTGATTGAGCTGAAATTTTGCATGCATGTATAAATCGGATTACAATGTAATATTATGGTACCATCGAGCTGATCTGATGATGGAGACAGGAGGTGGCCATAGGGACTCTGTGATGAAACAACGCAACCTAATTGTGTAACGGGTTTTTAGAATTGTCTCGATGAGTATTAGTTGTCTGTCGTAAGAAAAGTAGAGTCAGCGATAAAAGCATGTACCAAAATAAAATTTTTGCGAAAAACTTATTTTGTTGGTAGGTCCGATCAATAACCACATGGTAAAAAAATCTAATGCGTATTAGCCCACTTATATAGGTAGTCAAGTACCTATATCCTATTGTTAATAGAATTATTGCATTTTGAAGCAAGACAGTATAATTATTTAGCTCTAAATATAGGCCCACTCGTTTATTTCGAAAAGGGAACCCTACAAGCCAATTAGTCACGAGCAAATCGGACGTTAACATTCTCCTAATTTTTCACCAGCAGAGCGAGAGCGGTAAAGCGGGAAGTACCATTATGTTTAAAAATCAAATTTTAAGACAGAAACAAAAACAGAACAGACAGAACGCTATAATTGCAAATAAGTATGTATTGTGTGGAATGTTTACATTAATTGCCGGAAAACTTATTTTATGTTAGATAAGTAAACTGATTTTACGGACCCACGAATTTTTAGACACTTGCGCGTCATGTTTCATGTGGTTTATTACCAAAATAATGTTAATTTGTCTCATGAGTTTAAATTCAAGCATATTTTGTTTATATTGAGCTGGGTACTTATTTATTTCCATTCAAACTCAAAACAAAAAAATATAGTACGTACCTACTTACTACTTACCTACAGAGATAAATCTGGCATTATTGCCAGATGATTTTTTTATAAAATAAATAATGTAACCTTTCGTTTTGAATACGTAGGTAAAAAAACAAAATATAACTAACTATATGCGTAATGTAGTATGATTATGTCGGTATAATGTAGGTACATACCACGGAACAGTAAGGAAAAGTATTAAGGTGCAAAAAAATACACAAAATCTGTTACATATAAATCGCAAACCACGTAAACCGGCATTATAATCAATATTTTCATTTTAAGCTACATTTCTGATCTTGATTTATGGCATGCGGTTTAACTTGCGGTATTATTAACAAGTTGTAAATCATCGATCGGGAATTAAGACCACGGTGAATCGCCAACCTGAATTTGTTGACGAAGGCTTTAATAGTACAAGTCTTATGACCTAACACTACTGCGTTTCGCAGCACTATAGTCTGTATCTTTAGGTATTTAATAGAAGTAAACAAATAATTAGTACATTTACGGGTAGTTACATTTGGTTAACCGACCAATTACAAAACCGCCTACATTATTTGATCGTGTAATTTTTTCTTCTACCCTAATAGATTTTGTTTACTTTTATTTAAATGCCTAAAGTTACAGAGTTATACAGGTACATCTTGATCTTTTGTAAACAACCACACTGCCGTGCTATGCCAAAAAGGCCTATCCGCTGTTTTAGCGAGATTGGTTAAGCGTAATTTTGTGGTTTGGAATGTTTGGATAACTTAAATTTGGTAATAGCCTACGCTGGCATGCTAAATAAGAAAACCGCAACCGATATTAATGCCGTCTTTTTTTCAAAAACCTACACTTAAGAATTATGATGTGTATTTTGGACATGTGCCTATTAACGTGCTTGGAAATGGGAATAGAGGTAATTAAGTAGGTGGTAGATACTTGGACATTTTCACTTTTAAAGTGTACCATTTAAATTTTTTCGTATAACCATCAACTTTTGGGTTATATTTTTACTCGGAATAGCGAAGACTATCGATTTAAAAAGAAAATATAGTGTCCCAGAGGCAGTTTTGTGACGTAGGTATTTTCACATAAGTAGCTATTACATTTTGTATGGACCGTCACTAAACGACACCCAAAATTTGTATTAAAAAATTGGGGATACCTTTTTTATTGCAATCAAGTAGGCTGAGTCGAAATAACCCAAAAGTTGTTAGTTTAAAAAAAAATTAATGGTACCTACCATTTTTTCTGAAAAACGTCACATTATTTTATTTAGGCATTATTCAGGTAAGTACTTTTGAGTTTACTGAAAATAAAGCAAATTGTGATTTACAAAAACACAATCTGTCTGTTTCTAGACATATTACCTTATATCGGGGCAGCATAATACCTACTTTTGAAATTTAGTGTTTATTTGAAGTTTTCCTCATGGATTACCATCAGGCACGCTTAGCATTGGAAATCAAACAGAACTGTGAAGATGTTTCCCAAACAACACCTGACGCATGTTTGGGGCTGTTGGCCTGCCACTTCAAAACAATGTGTCAATAATGAATTATTAATTCAGGAAACGACCACCATTCATACTGTGATTTAAAGTGTATTATGATCCACTTTTAATGCCTCTGACGTAAATATTTGCGAGATCTGGAAAAACAAAATCTAGGTTGGATCCAGTATGTTAGATAAATATTGATATATGTATTCCATTACAGATGTAGTGCATAATTATTTTCATTTGTATTTTCACGGAAACCTAAATACGAACGCGTCTTGCTTGACTGAAGAAGCATGACACATAACGAACGTTTCCGAGAAAATACGAAGGAAAACCATTATGCACTACATCTGTATCTGATGATGTACGGTCAGCATCATGTTCTACATACAGAGACATATCTCTTTATGTTGTTATTAGGAATAGCTACATTCCATCTGTTCAATATCTTTGTCCAATGTGTATTGCATCTTACATTTTGCTTAATGTGATAGTGAGACGCAATGACATTGGACAAAGAAATTGGACAATCGGAATACCACCCTCAGATAATGTTATATTATTATGTATAAGTACTTTTAAAGCGTAATCTGATCCGCTCCTTCGATGCTGACATTACCTACTTAAAATTAGCAAAGTAGCTAGGTGTAATCTGTGGCATGATATGAGAAGATGCGGTAAATCTAGTTTCAATACAGATTACTGATTAACTCAATAAAGATTGAATTCGGTGGGAGGGTTTACGTCGGGATGGCGAGCGGCAGTGGCAGCAAATGCATCACGGGCGATAATGAACCGACTCGTGTGCACGACTGCGGCGCGCTTGCGCACACGTAATGCACTATCCTGGCCTCGCCGAGTCGTGCCACACTTACTCGTTGCCATATAAAACAACCCTTCTTATAATATTTGACTGTGTGAACGTTACCTTGGAAGCTTTACGATGCGTGATTGTTTGGGTATACGTTACTTAATGAAACCGATGTGTTCGATTGCTTCGTGCACAATTACTTTACAAGTAGATTGTGGAACTTTAATTAAATTCATTCATTCCATTTCGCATGCATCCGCATTGGGCTAGCGTGGGGACTATAGCCCAAACCCTCTCGTGCTTGAGAGGAGGCCTGTGCCCAGCAGTGGGACGTATATATGCTGAATTATTTCTATTAATTAAATTTCGACAACGAAAACTTTACAGCGACACAACATAAAAAGGCGTGAAGTGGTTGAAAACTAAAACTCAGGTATCAACCTGGAATGTATATCTCTGTAAAATAATAGTATTAAGGTTTCGGACCTGTTTAATGTTCTTACAGGACAAAGTTGCAGTGAAAATGGACGCCATTTGTGAACAAGACAGGATCTCGGGTTTCTTAAACTGGCACCTCCCACGTGGTGGCTTGTGCCCTTAACCTTTCGAGCGGCCGCAGTGCAGTTTATGCGCCTTATAATGCGCTCTCCGCACTGGCTTATACGGCTGCCCGTTTGTCTAAATTTGGAGCAAAAGCTACCACAACACAATTAAGTAAAAAGTGCACTTACTTGGTCTTGCACTCCTTAAGGGATAGTCTGTAAATGTTTCAATATGCACCTCCGTTTGCTTATGAAGCTAAATGAAAAATATATTGTTTACCAGCATAAAATTCCAATTCCAATACCAGAAAAAAATCCAAAATTAAGATTGAAGGCATCCTACGTACCAGTTTCCAGAAAAAATGCACAAACCAATGTTTTAGGGCTCAGACCGAATAGACCAACTCGATTAGCTAACAATATGCATTACCAAAAACCCTGCTATATTTAACATGATTAACTGGTAATATAGAGAATTGCTTCATTATCTCACAATCAATATTAATTTTATTCCAGCCGAACATTAGTTACAATGTAGTAGTAGTGAATTACAATGTGTATGTAGGTATTAGTTAGATAGCACGCTTTTGCCATACATTTAAAAGTGCACGATTACACTTGTGCACCTAGCATGTTCGGTATCGAAGTCCGCGACAATATCGTGCGCACCTGCGGCAGCGTCGGGCCGGCGCCGACGCCGACGCACTTTCAAAAAAGGCTTACGTAGCGACCGCTACACTATCCACGCGATGTCTGCCACTATTTATCAGGTTAAACGATTACTACTCTCAGCAGTAAAACATATAGGTATTTAGAGATGGGTGAATGAAATCAAAGACACGTGTAAAGAACGTTAGTAGACAAAATAATAAAAATCGAAAGGAGACTGGCAATGGGATGATTGCGATGCGATTTCAATACATTCTACTTATGTTAGTTATTATTACATACATAGATACCTGGACATTTTCAGTTAAAATTGTAAAACCATAAATTTTTTGGATTAGTTCTACACAGAATCACGAGGACTATCAATTAAAAAAGGAAAAACAAGCGTCTGAAAAAGAACTCAGTTTTATGACACATTTTTACATACATTTTTGATGAAAAACTGCAGACTCTTATTTTCTTTGTTTCAATCAATAGTCCTCTTGATTCTGAGTCGAAATCGAAACAAACCTATGTATGTAATAACAGTAGCATAGCGTATAGGTACAAGGGAACATTTTAACGGAAACATAATAACTGGGGATATTAAAAAAAATTAAAGTAGCCGAATTCAATTAGCAAATAGTTTTCCTATTCCTCTATGGGCAAACAAAATTAAGATTCATTCCATGACAAATCCACTCATACTCTCACTTATAACCACTTATAACCAAGATCCATCCTCGAATTAAATTACAATTTTGTAAACGTACATTGAAAACCATAACTTACAATTTGATTTAAAAATATAGAATTGGCAATAATGACATCACGAGGACTAAGAGAATGCAGGATTAACACAAAACAATACGAAACGTAGCAAATTGCCAATACTTTCTAAGAGACTAACAACGACTAGGTAAAATAGACGAATCCATACTTCAATAAATTTCATATGAAGATAAATCAAAGTAATAGGTATTATTATTTTACATAAAATAGATGTGATGGTTAATTGTGGCCTATGGTCCATTGTTACTCTGTCTACCCATTGTAGTCTAACTAATTTAAAATCTGAGATGAACAAACAATTTATTACAGCAACAAAGATTATTGTTGTCACAACAAAGTAAGATTTAACAATAGTGCAGATATGGTATATTTTATTTAGCCGTGTCGAGTCTCCCACGCCATTGGATTCAATTATGGAGGAAAAGCAGATAGGTCGGCTCGCGAGTGGTCCGCTCGTGACCCGTAAATTGGAACGGTCCGTCGCACGCCCTTGTCGCACCTTGGTCGCCGGCCGCTCGGCCGCGGTCGAACACTGTCCCGACAACATAACACTGTAACGGCACCCAAATCGACATCCCTACAACACTCACCAGATTTTACTTCTCACGCACATCCAATTTAAGACCATCGACACAAGTGTACCCGATCCTTTTGTGGGTTTAACTATCACTCTATACAACGACAAACTGTGCCGTGTGATATACACACGAAATTAAGGCACGATACTTACTACGGGTAGAAACTAAACCTTGCTTTCTATTATTTGTTGGCAATTTAGTTTGGTTAGGTACTTTTACTAGGTAATATTAAAGTGGGTAAACTAGTTTTGTATTATCAACATGAATTGTACGATTTGTGTGGTTATAGTACTTATAGTTAACCTCGGTGTAAAGGAGTGAGTCAATAAAGTAGGTTAAGTTATAGTATCATAGGTATCGGATAAGGGTAGCGTTAACAGGTGTGCGCTCCGTATTTGGGCCATAATGTCTTACAAACAATAGACAGTACCTACAAGCGGGGCGCTTTAACGAGAATTCAAATCATAAATGTTCTTAAAATAAACAAGTGTTGGTATTCATATTTTTAATTGGGATCGTACCATTATAAAACAACCTAAGCGGCTGAAACTTGAGTAATAATTTAACAATAAATAAAGGAACTACTAATGTGGCCAATAATATTGTTAATAAAAATGTAAATTGTGGCGAGCTGTTGGGGAGTAACGACCCCACGAACCCGAGTGCTCCCGAGAGTCGGTCAGGGTCTCCGTCTCCGGCGTGTCTTCGTCGGTCGGAGTGGACCCCAAGGGGACCCGCAGGACTCTCAGCTCTGGCTTGCCTTCATTGGCCGTCCAGAGAGGAGTCGCTAGAGCTATGTGCTCCAGGGGTGGAAGTGAAAGATGCATAAGACGCGAGTTGGCACAGTGGCTGGTAACAGCCACTGGGTAGAAAGCGGCGCACACCTCTCGACACCCCTGAGCCGCTCACACCGATGTTGCTCCTGGTCGTCTTCGCGACGGCAGTTTCAGGGGCCCATCTAGTCAACGGCGAGTCACCGCCTGCCTCGATAACGTGTGTTAGCATTGTTATGGCAGGTATCCGAACTCTTTACAATAGCCCAGTCTCATTGTCCACCCAAACTTCAATCCATAGACCGGTATACTATTCACTTTTGCTACAACAGTCCCAATGCCTGCTGAGACCGGTTCATGGGTGTCTATTGTTGCACCTGTGAACGGGTTCCAGCAGGCGTTCTACATGACATTAAAGCTCTCCAAGGGGCCTCTACGTGTTGGATCTGTGTCCCCACGCAAGCCTATCAAAAAACCGGGATTATAGGCCCGTGATATCGAAGGAGATACAAATAATAATAATGTATGAGGGAGGAGGAAACCGTCCGAAAATTCTTAACATACTTATTGCATATCAATGATAAACTTTGATATCTACATAAATAGCCCATTTTAACAAAACAATGCCCGCTGCTTAACTAGCTCAGGTACCTACTTAGTTTACTTATTCTCAAACATATGGAATATAAAGTTAGTAAGTCATACTACTGTATGGCCCACGGAGCAAGATAACAATCTCACCGAACGTGAAGCAACCACCATATAGTTTGCATTATTTACGGAAATGTCTTCGTATGGTAATATAATAACGCTTAAAAGGGCTCTTTAGCGCTAAGTAGAGTTTTTTCTTGTTTTGTTTAAATTATGATTGCTTTAATTGCCGTCTCCTGGTGCCGTAGCGAGCAGCGAGCATACTTCTAAGTTAATTTTCCAAGTGCGCTAATCGCACCCGATTAAACGAGAATGCGACAGGTCTCGGCAGTAATGAGTACAGAAGGAATAAACTGAGGTAAAGATGTGTATGCGCACACCGTTTACTGAACCGTTTCTTTATAACACCCCACATAACTACACAATCGTAAGCATATTTACTATTCACATAGAAAGGGAAACAATCCAGGGCAAAAAAGGTAATAAAATTTAATGAGCCAATTAAATATTCTGCTAGATCGTTTAGCGTTGATCTGCTCTTTATAATGGAGTCACTTTGACCATACTTGGAAATGGTTTAAAATTTGAATATCTACCACAGGATAAACTAGCTGTGAACGACAATGTGATAATACGAGTATTATATTAAAACAACGACTACGTTGTGTAGGCAGATTGAATACATTCCAAATGATATTTTCATAAAACCAAGATAACTATAGTTAGAAGAAAAGTACCTTAAGTTTAAAGAACTGTAACTCAATTACAGATTATATTTATATAGGTCTGTTCTAATTAGAAGTTCGTTAAAATTGTAGCTTATGGCAACCATAAAAACGACGGTTTTGTCATCCGTTTAAATCGAATAAGTAGATTCTTCAACACTACGGGGCACACGTAATAAGAAAAGGTACACATGTACAATGTACATGTGGTACTGATATCATTTTCAACCCTTTCTTTCGACTTTGCCGTAGTTCGGTAACAACTAACTTATTTAAGTAAGACAGTTGTACATACTATAACTCAAAATATTCATATCGTTTTATTTTATTTCAGCAGACAGCAAAGTACTACAGAAACGCGTGCGCAACGTGCGGATCTAAATTTTTTTTAAATTTATTTAGGTAAACAAACAGTCACTACAAAAAAGGCTTAAATATAAAGTGTTTTTAACACTGTATATTTACAGTATGTGTGACCAACACCGTTCACCACTTATTACAAGGTACATACTTTGATTATTCGGAGCTTATACCTCTGGAGCTTAAGGCTCCGGGAGGCATTGACAAGGTAAAGGTTATTATTACATTGAGTTCATACATCATAAAATTAAATATTTAACGCTTAATAGTTAACAATGCATGCAGCATTACGTTACATGAAACATGCAGCGTTAAGTTATATGAAATTATACATAGTAAGTACATTAAATAGTACATTTTGATTCGCTTCATATCACTAGATGCTACATAATTGGTCTAAGCTAAAAGCAGATTTGACTTCTATTAAGACTAGTGGACAACCGTACATACAAACGTAGTCCTCATTGTCTTCCCTGGATATTGACTTCATGGGAAATACATATTTCTACACAATGTATTTTATAGAGTCTGTGCGGAAAGAGAAGAGTCGTGGCAGAAACGGGAACTAACATTTTAAATTTTATATGGCAATCAAACCTTTGACACCTGTCTTGTAAAAAGTAAACAAACTTCTGTCAATGTATATTTTTATTAACAAAAACCGCAAGTTTTATGTATAAAATATTTTCAAAACACGATCAAACCGTACATAAAACCACAAGGAAAATTATATTTAACATTGTTCGGTTTTGTCAGCGGGAAGAAAACGGCTAAAAGCCGACTATCGACTTACAAAAAGTCGCGGAACGTGTTTCCACTATTCGCGGGTATTGATGTTGTATTTAATACTAAATAATTACTTATTTAATAAGCCCCCTAAGTAAGGTGTCTCCGGTACATAATCGGTAAGTATATTCATTCAAAATATATATTAATTTTCATAAATGTGCAGGTCATTCATGATCTTTAAAATAACTGACAAATAGTCTTGATACTTGCCATTTTATGCATATTTATATGTAATTTCTTTTTCAGGATTGTGTAAAAGTACCTACGGTATCTCGAATAAAACATAAGTGACATTGAATATACAGACTTCGATTACAAAGAATAAATTTTTTCTAATAAAATATTTCTTTATTTGTAAGTTCGTTTACTAGGTTCTGAATAAAACTTTTTCTAATAAAATATTTCTTTATTTGTAGGTTCTGTTAGTTACGAAATTATATTTCATATTTAGCAGTGACTTTTCGGCGAAGTAAAATATCGTGAAATGAGAGAACCGGACATATCCCAATAAGGCCTACCTACTTAGGCGGTCGTCACACTGCTCCGCATCTCGCAGCGGCGTCCGTTGACACGTTTTTTAACTTTGTATGCAGAATCTTGATTTTGTATAGAAAAAACGCATGGTACGACACACTGGCTCCGCGTCGACGCGCGGAGGAGCGTGACGCACGACGACTCGCGCGCTCGGACGGAGACGCGGTGCGTGCCGCAGGGTATGTCACACCGAGCTCCGCGGTGCCGTACGGATTTTAGTGCAAGAAGGACGTAGGTGCAATGGATATCGAGTATATCGACGTCGATAAGTTTATTTTTGAAATTGAAAGTCGTCCAGCAATTTGGAATATTAAATGCGACAAATATTTTGCTTAGCAAATAATCAAATGACGAGGTTGACATACGGGTGCAATTAAAAATTTTTTCTTCGTGTTGCCTTAAATCTTGGTAATCTGTTGGTAAAAGACCCATTTATAGGTCTGGTTTGTAAATAGGGATGTACCCACGCAGTGTCTTCTGCGTTTTATGACTCGATTGTACAAAAAACAAACTGAAAGTATCACCGCAGCGTCCTGAATAAGTTCCGTTTCCATTTTATCGACAAATAGGAACTGTTTTCACCTTAACGTTCGAATGTGAAATGAACGCGAGACGGAAGTAACGCGGGACGTCGCGCATCGCAGCTCCGGACGGAGATGCGGAAAAAACTCGGACGTTGCGTTGGTGCGTTGTCCCCGCATGCGAGTCCGTTGCTCCGCGTCTCGCAACGAGACGCGGCGCCAGTGTGACAACCGCCTCATGCACTATTTTTATTCATATTCATATTTATTATTAATAATGTACACATACATTACAAGTCAAGTTTACAATGGGTGAAATATATCCCAGATAAAATTACAGTTCTATTGCCCAATTTCTACCCGATCTACCCGGTTTTAATAACTGTTGGACTGCACAGATTAGGCAGTACATAAATGAGAGTCGTATCTTGTTCGGTACTAAAATTACAGTTGTATTGGGCAGATTCTTAACTAGTTTTAGCAGTTTTGTCAATCGCAGTCACTTTTTAGTATCTAGATATAAAAACAAGTGTGTTTTACAAAAAAAAAACTAGTGCCTGCGCTAAATCAGGATTGAGTTGACGAGCCGACACCACCACCAGGCTCCGTTTAGTGAGCCGTGGTAAAAAACCGGAACAAAAGGGATTCAAGTATCATGACCTTTAGTGTCGTACTATAATCACGTGACCAGTGTTGTCAGCATAGCAAAAACCATAAAATAGCACTAGCGCGCCCTCAAATCCCACGACTCTTCTCTTTCCGCACAGACTCTACCTACTAAACATATTAATTTTTTGAACTTTTTTCGATGTTTTGATAATTATAAGAGCGAATAAAAATAAATCATACAAATTTTTAAAGCTCTTACCTTTTATACATACCTATTTAATATATAAAATCGACCGAAGTGGCATGGCTGTGATTAATATATGTACATATATCAAATTGCATAAAATTATTTTCTGTATTCCAGATGAAAATAGGGACTACGTTTGTATGAAGAAGCGGTCACGTAACGTATCGTCCCCTTTCCTTTAAAACAGGACTTTTCCTTTTTTATAGGTCGTCCAATGACGCTTACTTTTCCGAAAAGTAGAGATGTCACCGACGATTTTTTTCTTAATTCGTTCCGAACCAATTCCGAACCCAGTAAGTTTTACAAGAAGGTGGAAATGCAACAAAAACAAATGGGGAATTTTGAACTATGACCAATCTTTCAAGTAACCGTACTTCGCTGTTGTCAATGCGTTCTGTATATGATTTAGATAATTATATAATTTTTCTATATGGACAATTTCTGTAAAATATTTATAAACACAATAGTTACAATGTTTTTATTTTTATTTAGCGCGCTGAATAAGAATAACTAATAAGTACCTACATATTTTCCGTCTTGGAAATAAAGTATATTATTCTAGAGATCCTTAATTCGCGTGGAGATATTCAGGCTAAATATTATATTCAAGTTACATTATGCTGGCTAACCTGTTCATGTGAGGTTGTGCGTTTTATTTTCCCGCAAAGTATATTTAATTGGAACTACTTAGAATTTTTCACCACAGAAAGTGAATAACTTGCAACTCATTATGCTCTTCTGAGAAGTAACTTGACGATTAATGGACCTAGAAAATGAAACTTAGAACTAAAGAAGGTACTTAGTGATCGAGGACAGTAAATAAGACAAAAACATAACATATTTAATATAGCTAGGTACCTATAAGAAAATCCGCAAAACGCAATTCCATGTATTTACAGAAGCCTTACTTAACTTATCGAGGTAATTTCGATAAAGCAACCCCCACCAACCGACCAACCAAACATATCATATCTTAATCTGACACTCTCGAGTAACTCTAAAATACCAACGGCGGTGAATTATAAGAGAAATCTGTTGCACTTTAAAGAAAATTAATAGGCAATTTGCAAAGGAAATAGCATAATCGGCGGCCTACTACAAATGTAAACTTATACATCACGAAGAAAATTACATAGCTGCGCCTTAGATGCTAATAAACGATTTGAACACTAAAAACTCTTTACTAAACGTGCGTGCATAATGAGCACGTCTAGGTCTTAATTATGTTATCATTCAATGATGTGACGAGGCTCCGAACGGACGCATACATAAATATTTAATTGAATGAATAACACGTTTATCGTAGTCGTCGAGTTGTTCGCGGAAAGCAACGGGCGTGGCGCAGCGCAGCGCGACCGCTTGTTCTCGTCGCGTTTATGGCAATGTACCACTTGATTGCCGAAAGATGACTTCATTTCAATTATCTGATGACTGAGACTCAATAAACAAATGATGGGGAATAACAGTTAGGTGAACCACTCGACTAAAGAGATGATCCCGGTAGGTACTTATAACAAACTGATTTGTGACGTGTTCTCAATCGTATTGCATAACACGGATCGGCTAAATTGTTATCTAACTTGTAGAATAGGTATACCCAGACAGATCCCGTTTGCTATTGCTATGGCTTTATTGTTTCTCTGCGATCTCGTATAGTTCGATGTTGAGCACGATTTGATGACTTTGTAGTTTTTACCCATTGAGATGTAATGTAACCATAGTGGGAAAAATTTATACTAAATCAAAAGTTGTAATCAAGAAACATGCCTTATTAACTTCAAATAATTATTCAAATACAAAAAATAGATAATTCATTTTCTTGCTACCAGCTCATAATGAACAGTCTGATAATAGTGATAATGAACGTTTGTACAAAAAATATTTAAAAAAAACCTCAATCATGTCTAACAATATCGTTCAGGAGTTGAGCATCCTCCTAATTTCAAGAGGCGCTGCCGCACCAAATCAACTTAGTTTCGTTCTATTAATGTCATACCTATGGATATCAGAATATACAGTAAAACTGGGTTAAGTTGGACATGGATAAGTGAGAAACCTCCATAGCTGGGACTCATGCTCAGGTCCCGCCGCTTTGGCACGTAATTACCTCTGTTAGTGAGACAAAATACACCTCTATATCTGGGTTTGGTTTCGGTTTTATTGTTTCGGTTCAGTTATCGAAATCGGTTTCATTCTTTTGAGCGATAAGATACCAAAGATATGCTGACACATATTAAACCTCTGTTTGCATGAGCTGGAACATTAACTATCTTACAATAATATTTAATCAAAAATATTTATTGAATACGTATTTATTTTTAATAGTTAGGTATATAGGTACTCGTATTCTTTATTTTCTTCATGTGGTTTGAAAGGACGACCTGTTTTTTTTGCTTTCCAAAGATAATAAATGTCCAAAAGCATAATAACTTATTCACTATCAGGAAAAAATACGAAGGTATCAATGTAAATTGAAAGTAAGTATTACTCAAAAATCGGTGCTTACAGCGAATATTGTCAAAATAAAGGATCATAATTTATGGAAGTCGAACCTCGAATAATAAATGAATCGACGCAATAAAAAATTATTCACATCGTCAGCTTTCCCTTAATACTCATGTCATACATATTAAAATATGAATTTTGTACCAAGCTCATTATTTTCTGTGAAGACGTACAGCGTCGTTACGTATTGTCGAGCCGATGTAATTTAATGTGTTGTACGGAACCCGTGATCAATAACTGTTGCGCTACCAGCATAAACAACCTGTCGAAGCTATTTTTCAAGTACCTACTTCTAAAAGCTTCTACGTGACCGTTCAAATAATTGAAAATGGTAACAGTGTGATTTATGCAAATCGATAGCTTGACGTTCAATTTAAACTGTAAGCCACGTTGCGCCCGCGGCGTCGGCCATTAGGCGCTTCGCAGGACACGCGCTGCCTCCGCCTTATCTCGTCTCTGATGTCCATGTTCATAACGCCACGCCACACACTCGCGGCCCAATTCGAACTTTAAGATACGTCAGTTAATAGATCTAGAAAAGATATGGATTAGATATGTCAGTGACGTTTCTTCAAAAAAAACGTCACTTTTGACACTTGTTTGACACTGACATATCTAATCTATTTCGTTTCCATATCTATTATTTGACGTATCTTAAAGTTCGAATATAGCTGTCGGGCTCGGGGACCCGCTGGACGATACCGTTTCAATACTGTCTTCTACACATTTATCTCAGTCCAGAATGAAACTTGAGCAGTATCAAAAAGCTCAGAAAGCACTATAGTAACAGCACCAGTCATGGGACATTTAAGAGGAAATTTGGAGTATTTATGATATTTCCCGTATACATGTAAATGGTCTACCGCTTAGCGTGTTAAAAGATGAAAGTCCTACCCGTCTTTCATGTTTTAGGCGTGTTGTATCAAAGATACAGCAATTAGTTTCCACATATTTAACAAATTAAAACTATGCTTTTTTTCTCCAGTCATGGACACCAAAGCTCCAGTAATGGGCCCCCGGCAGTGTTGGCATCAATCTGAACTAAATCAATCCGGATTGATCAATCGAATTGACGCGTCAATCCGAATTGATCAATCCGGATTGATCAATTCGAATTGAATCAATTCTGATTGACGCGTCAATCCGATTGAATCAATTTGAATTAACGCATCAATCCTCAATTCTGATTAAATCAATTCTCAATCTAGATTAACCATAGTCCCTAAGATTACTTTTCAAAGGTGTAAGTTTTTGGGACTTACTTACTGGACTTAAATTCGATATCTGAGGTTCCCAGAGGTTCGAAAACATGTTACTGATGTCAGTATTGATTTATTTTATTTATTTTATTTATTTTATTTATTTTATTTATTTTATTTATTTTATTTATTTTATTTATTTTATTTATTTTATTTATTTTATTTATTTTATTTATTTTATTTATTTTATTTATTTTATTTATTTTATTTATTTTATTTATTTTATTTATTTTATTTATTTTATTTATTTTATTTATTTTATTTATTTTATTTATTTTATTTATTTTATTTATTTTATTTATTTTATTTATTTTATTTATTTTATTTATTTTATTTATTTTATTTATTTTATTTATTTTATTTATTTTATTTATTTTATTTATTTTATTTATTTTATTTATTTTATTTATTTTATTTATTTTATTTATTTTATTTATTTTATTTATTTTATTTATTTTATTTATTTTATTTATTTTATTTATTTTATTTATTTTATTTATTTTATTTATTTTATTTATTTTATTTATTTTATTTATTTTATTTATTTTATTTATTTTATTTATTTTATTTATTTTATTTATTTTATTTATTTTATTTATTTTATTTATTTTATTTATTTTATTTATTTTATTTATTTTATTTATTTTATTTATTTTATTTATTTTATTTATTTTATTTATTTTATTTATTTTATTTATTTTATTTATTTTATTTATTTTATTTATTTTATTTATTTTATTTATTTTATTTATTTTATTTATTTTATTTATTTTATTTATTTTATTTATTTTATTTATTTTATTTATTTTATTTATTTTATTTATTTTATTTATTTTATTTATTTTATTTATTTTATTTATTTTATTTATTTTATTTATTTTATTTATTTTATTTATTTTATTTAGTTTATTTATTTTATTTACATTATTTATTTCTTTTATTTTATTTATAATATAATAAGATTTATAATAAGAACACACCACACAGGTAGATATAAAGATAAACAGAGGAACGGCAAAAAAACTTGTTTATGCTGGAGGCTTCATAGATCGCTCATGCCAACCTCGATTATTCAATAACAACTTGAATTTAAGTGTGCGTAAAGATTACAATCGTTTGAACTGGTCAAAAACTTTATAATGAGGTAACTGAATAGACTTGGTTTTTATTTCGGTTACCGGTAACAGAGGTTAACCGTATCTGATACGGTTACCGAATCAAAGTGTTACCTTATCAGACGGTTACCGTTATGGTAGGGGTTTTTACAACCGCTTCTAAAATAACTCTATGAAAAACCCCGGTTAAGGTAACCGGTTCCTGTCCCTGGTAGAATCTAAATATTGCCATTGAAACCATGTTTTGCACCTTAGATATCGATTTTGAATGCAAGCAGTCACTTTCAAAAAATGTCACTAAAATGTCCCGAAACAGGACACCTTTCAATATTGCAGTCGAAAAGATGTTTAGAAACCTCTGGCTACCTCAGATATCGATTTTAAACGCAATCGGGTAATTTCTAGAAATGCCCCAAAAAAGGGCATCTCTCAATATTTCCCTCGGAAACAAGTATCGAAACCTTTGGGCACCTCAGATATCGATTTTGAACGCTATCGGTTAATTTCAAGGAAAGTCCCGAAAATGTTCCAAAAAGGACATCCTTCATAATGCCGTCAGAAACAAGTTTCGGAACCTTTGGTAAACTCGGACACCGCTTCGGAACGCATTTGGTCAGTTTCAAAAACTGGCCTAAATAAAAAGGACATTAGGTGTACATACAAAGTAATCGTCAATCCGAATTGACGATTGAGGATTGAGGATTGGCCGGTCAATTCGAATTAACGATTAGTAATCGTCAATCTTCAATCAGTAGATTTAGAATTAGTTTCGTCAATCGTCAATCGTCAATTCGAATTGATCGGTCAATCCTCAATCGTCAATCGTCAATTCGAATTGATATTTTGCCAACACTGGCCCCCGGTAATGGACGTGGATCCAGTAATGGGCCCCCTATAATGGACATTGCTCTATCAGTACAAAATATTGAAATGGGGAATAAGTTACGGCAAAAAAATCAATTTTTGGTATAAGCTTTTATCGCTGAATGTATTTTTCATTCCACAGCCAATTATTATTGTATTAGATCCATCGAGACAATTCTAATATACCCAAACACAATTAGTTAGGGTTTCTTGCGATTAAGTTCCCATGTCTCCATCATCAGATAAGGTCCATGTTATCATAATATTGCATTATCATCCGATTTGCATACTTAATTACGTACTTACACAAAATTTCAACTGAATCAGAAATCGAAAAGTGGCTCTAATTCAGCTACCAAGATTTGACCCACACTAACTAACAGGGCAAGTTAAATAAAAGTTTGGAAAAACGATATTAATTTATCCGAAGTCCGAGAATACCTCCTGATTGACATATTTCGTAACTACATTTTACTTCTGTATTGTTTAAACATGAAATTATGGCATGGCAAGCATCATTCTGTCAATTGTCCCATCATAGGAGGTACGCAGTTTTACAGCTCCTATAATGGGATTGGGCCAAATACCACTATTTTTTTACATCTGTGGAGTCACAACATAGTGTGTTGTATACCTTATCTCATGGTTAAATGCAACTAACAAAACACATTCTAGTTTTCATCAAGTATTAATTAATTGAAATTTAATAAATTAACTCACCTCTCTTAGCTAAGTTGTTAAGAATTCGTAGAGGTATTTTTTTTCAGTGACACGACAACTTTTGGGATGACGCCAATTTCTTAAAAAGCAACCAAATTTAATGAAACTTCAAACTGAAACAGCTCTAGGACTCTTATTTATGCTAATATACAGCCAGTGTTTATAAACTACTTTTAGATACTTATTTTAGAGGAATTAAGTTTTTTTGTCCCATTACTGGTTCCATGCCCATTATAGGGTATACTACTATAAACCGTATCTTTCTTCCTCGCGTTATCCCAGCATTTTGCCACGGCTCATGGGAGCCTTGGGTCTGCTTGAAAACTAATCCCAAGAATTGGCGTAGGTAGCTGAGCTACGCTACGTAGGCATGTAAAATAAAGCACTAAACTAAATGTAAAATAAAAGCGAATTCAAGTATGTATATTACGAGGACAAAACGTTTTCTAATATATTAATTTACCGACTTAAATAAAATATCCGATATATAGATTTTATATGTACATCGTAAACGCTGGTCGCGTTTCCTCACTGGATGAATTTAATACTACAATACGATACAAGTGCTAAGAGTAGGAAATACGCATTTTCCTTTTCGCACGTGTATTGTACAACGTATTACTTACAGTACATATGGCCCTTAAAATTTTCCACACACGCACGTATATTGCTAGTTACCGCACTAGAGCGCACAAATTATAGCACCTTATGTACCTACTGTAAATAAATATATTAAGTAGAGTATATGTCTTTTGCTGATTTTGTCACTAATTTGCCTTTATAAGCTAGTTCCAAAAATAAAATTGAATGATAAACAAACAGATCTGTACAGGTAGTAAAGGCATGCCATGCCGAATGTAACAATTTTAAAAACTGAGCGCTAGTAACTCCGTTTTTAAGGTTCCGGACCTCAAAAGGAAAATAAACAGCCCGCGTAGCCAAGATGCCAATCGCTTACGCTCAGTAGCGATCGAAACGCAACTGTCACTGTCACACTAATATGGAAGAGTGATAGAGAGACATAATGCTTTTCGTTGTCGAAGCGATAGCGATTGTAGGCCTTGGCTAGGCCGGCTGAACCTTAGACAGAAAACTCTTAGACAAGTTAGAGCGCTTACAGAATGTCTGTATAAGATTCATTTTCGGCCTACGGAAGTACGATCATGTGTCTTACTACCGTCAAAAACTCAATTGGCTTCCAATCCGCCGCCGTAGAAATCATCACACTCTTTCTCTTCTCTTTAATGTTCTTTTTACACCTTCTTCTCCTCTATACCTTTCTCAAAAATTTCAATTTCTGGCTGAAAAGGCAGTGGCCACCGTCTGCGTTCGAGCGCGAATTTATCACTTGCCTTCCCTCCTCACAAATCTCGAGGATACAACAAGTCCTTCGCAGTGCGTCCAGTGAAGCTGTGGAATGAGCTGCCTGTGTCGCTCAGGCAGGCACAATCGGTTGCGTCGTTCAAGGAGAGGTTAAAGAAGTTATGGTTATCTGATTTGACTGATTAATTTGTCTATATTTCTATTGTATAGTTGCTTTATATCGTTCTAATTCTTTCCAATTTTTAGTGTATTTTTTTCCCCATTCCTTTTTGTGTAATATATGTATGTTTATCCTATAAATTTTGTATGTATTTATATCCTTTATCTTTCTGGTACCTTGTTGTACATTTTGCTGCATTTGTCACCCTCTTTTCACTCTCTCCTCTCATCTACTCAAAGGTTAACTGGAAGAGATCCCTCAAAGGGATAAGTTCGCCTTTGTACTTCTTGCTAATTGTATGTTATTTTTAATATGTCTTTATGTACAATAAAGAGTTTACTACTACTACTTATAGTTAGGATCACTCGTGTGTCTGTCTGCCAAATACGCGCAATTTGAAGTACCTAAAGAAAGAAGTTCGTATTCATATTCACAATAACTAAAGGCTGCGCAAACCCAGGAGCTTATTTAGGTAAAGTGGGCAATAAAATATCCATCATCGAGTCACGCTTTGCTCGATCGTTTAAAAGAAAAACAAGCCAATATTTTCGGTCATTGCATTAACAATTACTGTCAGATTATTTGCAATTATGTGCCCTTAAAATAATTATTCAACATGAAAGAAACATTAAGTCACAATAAATGTCTTAACAGCATAAAAAGTTGTATAACATCAATTACATGACAAACAATACAATCATAAGGATGATGAATAGTTTACGCAACTTTAATGTCTCGAGTCCCTTAATATACGAGTGGAATATTACTCGAGGAAATGTTACCCTGCGAATTACGGTAGGCAGTGGTGCAACAAGAAGAAACTTTATGCTCTTGACACCGCTCTCCATCTACAGAATCTTACTACTTACATTTCAAGCGAAGTTTGATTACTACGATCGTTACAATAAATGGTTCCCTTTGTCATAGATGTTTTAAATAAAGGTCTAAAGGACCGATTCGAAAGTTCAGAAGTACCTATAGACCCCTAATATACGAGTATATAAAAACCCTGGAGTTGCAGACGTCCATAGGCTACGGTGTACTACTATATACATAAATGCAATATTCCACCGCATAAATAGCAATTTTCTAGTTTTCCCTATTTCAAGACGGATTCAACTCAATTATGACGTCACTATCAAGTACCGTTTTGTACGGGGCGTTTCGTGTATAGAATAATTACTGTAATTTCTGACTTTTGTATCGCTTCAATGCCATGGGTGTATTGCTCCGTTGAACCTTAAACTAAACTGGATCGATTGACTGATACAATTAATAAAAACGTGTCATCTAAACTTGTCATACATTGGAATGGAATTCATAAATATAGTGGCCATGCATGTACTGCGTTTCGCACCTAGGTACTCGTAAAGTATTCCGAATATTGTTATTCATTTTCCCAACTCTTACTTAAAAATAAGCAAGGATACTACTTATTTAGATTATCCGAGCGTAAACATTGCCTTAATAGAATGATTCATCACCAACCGCCAAGTGAAAGTCAGGCGCACAAAGTTCGATCGAGACACTACCCGATAGCACACCTGACAATGAACAATAAGACCCACAATAACATATCACACATCGTATAAAAGGCTCTTGTCCCAACAATACTTACTTAAGCTAGAATAACACTTCAGTTCGGTGAAAAAAGAGCACTTGGGATATGTTACAATGCGCTGCACTCGCACGTGGTCAAAAGCCAAGGAGTTATTCTTGGAGGCATATATTTGTTTACTGATGACACCCACTGTTAAATACAAGTTTGGGGCTAAACCAGTTTTGTAAACTATTATTTAAGTTGTCATATTTCTTTGTACATATTTAATTTAAGTTTGGCCCCGCAAGATAAGCTGTAATTGAGTAAGTAAGTATCAAGTAGGTATAAGTTGTGATAAGTCCAGGAAAACAGTTTAAAATACATAGGAAGAATGAAAGATCAAATAATCGGTTGACAGAAGTGTACATACAAAGGGGAGACAACCGAATAACAAATGCTACCCATATGTACCTACATATTATCGTATGGTACGTGGGTATCCGGTCTATCCTATTCATGTAAGTTGCAGTAAATATAATAGACATATTTTGTACATTAAATATTCATAGCATATTACGAATCACGAATCACGTCAACACTATATACAAGTCAACACAATAGGTATATGTAGAATAGACTACTATTACCGTAATTCTATTGCATACAACATTTATTTTATAAATAGATAAATATCTGTTTACGCAAATAAATCACCTACTATACCTGCATCGGTTCCGTTTGTTTAGCCGATGCAGGTGTGCTTACTCGCAATGTAATTAATGAATAGGTACAAGTACAAATTGCTCAATAGCCGAGTTGTTGTTTGAAATTATCTTCTACCGTTCTCGCCATTTATCAATCGAAGGTGTGATGGTCACACATCAACTTATGAAAAGCGTCATTTGAGACTTTAACAATAAAGCTCGCACTTGCAATACTTTCTAAACATTTGACAGCTTGACCTTGCTGTTTAATTGAGTGCTACTTATACACCGACGTTTATTGGAATATATCAATACCTTGACACGTTGGGTCATTCAGTCACTTTTTACGTACCTGCCTACATAGATATCTCAAGATTATGCTGACTGGCACAAAATCAATGTCCACCTTTGATCTTTTGAGAATTCGAGATATCTTTATCTATGAATATCGACGTTCGTATTATTATACCTAGATACCTACCTATACTTATTTGCGAAACTTGATTATATTGTTTGGAACAATATAATGCAAATATTTATGATAGCCGTATAAAAACGTGTTCGTAACCCAGAGGCACCTTGGACGTATTATATTGTTTGACAAAAACAAATAGATGTCTAGGAGAATTTAGCTGGGCGGTATTAAATAATCAGATTACAGCCTCAACATACATACGACATACGGTTCCGAGACATATAGACATTTCATTATAAGTGGGCCGTGCATAAAATTCTAGTAGCAAAATATAAGCCACGAAATGCGCCATGCTCGGCATCAAGCTCCAAGCCCATGCGAGAAAAGTCAAAATCGAACGCCGTACCAAGGCGAAAAACGCAGAAGTAGAAAGAGAAAATAAAGGTGGTACAAATACTTCATTCGAAATCCGCTCGAATCGAAGAAGAATCGAAGGCCGCTAGACTCCGATGGCTCGGGCACGTCCCATACAACCATTTCCAGTCGCCGTTACGACGCGGTGTAGACACATCTTGTGTCGACACCGTCTGTTTCGGTCACAATTCCAGTCGCAGAGTCGTCGCCGTGTCGACACAGTTACCAGAAATGGGGAAGGGTCGACACATGACACAAAGTGACATAAAGTGTGGTCGCCGTGTGCACACATTGTTTCGGGTTTGCGACTACTTTATGCCAAAATCATTCGTTCATTTTGTTCCTGTCAAATGGAAACTGTCAGATGGAAAAATAGTTAAATAAAAATAAGTGACATTAATACGCCATCTCTAAAACGGATTACAAGACGTAATTATATATTGTTTGCATTTATATTACAATAGGACTTAAATTATTATGGGGAATTAAACTGTTCGAGTGATTTGATAAACTAAGTGTAATATAATCAACGCGCCACCACATTGTTTTAGTTTAGCCGGAAATGAAATTGTTTACTTCTCAGTGCTTGTGTTCATAAATATATTATTTGATGCATTTTTAGTACTTCGATGCGTATACTATACTTAAATAACAGAAATATCGCTTTACATACTACGAAACTTGTTAATTATGATGTATAAATATGGTTTAAGGCTGAGAAATATTGCAGTCACAAAGTAGTCGCAAATGTTTCGACTTTGTGTCGACTCTGTGTAGACACATGACACGCGCTGTCAAAAGTAATAACAAAGTTACTGGATTTGCAAAATGGCTCCTTGTGTTCATTTGTTTTCAGATATTCTCAAAGTGTAAAAATGACGTGGTCAGAGATGGGACTTAATAGATTAACTGTTTATTCGACTAATTAATGGAATAAAAAAAGTTAATCCTCAAATTTTAATCACGATTAGTTTAGTCGACCTAACATAGATTGAAATTGAATTAATCTGAACATTAATCGAATAAATTATCGATTAAATCTCGGTTGGAAGTTGACAGGGGGCCATTTTTGCACGTAAAAATAATAGAAATGTCTTGCATGCAGATGGTAGCCAAACACTTTGTCATAAAAGTCGAGATGGGTGTCGATTTATAGGTTTTAGGGAGTGCCGATTTCGAAAATGATGACCATTTTGGAATCCAGAATGGCGGCCATGCACTATGTCATGAAAGTCGTCATGGGTGTCGTTTTATAGGTTTTGGGGGGCGCAGATTTCGAAAACGATAACCATTTTCGATCCCAAAATGGCGGCCATGCACTATGTCATAAAAGTCGTCATGGATGTCGTTTTATAGGTTTTAGGGGGCCCCGCTTTCGAAAATGATGACCATTTAGGAATCCAGAATGGCGGCCATGCACTATGTCATGAAAGTCGTCATGGGTGTCGTTTTATAGGTTTTGGGGGGCGCAGATTTAGAAAATGATGACCATTTTGGATTCCAAAATGGTGGCCATGCACTATGTCATAAAAGTCATCATGGGTGTCGTTTTATAGGTTTTGGGGGGCGCAGATTTCGAAAACGATAACCATTTTCGATTCCAAAATGGCGGCCATGCAGTATGTCATTAAAGTCGTCATGGCTGTCGTTTTATAGGTTTTAGGGAGCGCAGATTTCGAAAATAATAACTATTTTGGAATCCAAGATGGCGGCCATGCACTATGTTAAAAGTCGACATGGATGTCGTTTTGTTGGTCATGGTCATCATTTTCGAAATCTGCTCTTCCTAACACCTATAAATCAACATCTATGACGGCTTATATGACAAAGTGCACGGCAGACATCTTGGAATCCAAAATGGTCATCATTTTCGAATTCTGCACTCCCTAAAACCTATAAAACGATATCCATGACGACTTTTATGACAAAGTGCACGGCACACATCTTGGATTCCAAACTGGTCATCATTTTCGAAATCGGCACTTCCTAAAACCTATAAAACGATATTCATGACGACTTTTATGACAAAATACGTGGCGGCCATCTTGGATTATAAAATGATCATCGTTTTCGAATTCTGCACTCCCTAAAACCTATAAATCGACATCCGTGACGACGCAAGTTATGTTTATTTTCAGATCTAACAAATTGCTACAGAATACAAAGGACAAAAAAAGAAGCGAGGAGGTAATGAAACAAGCAAAAATACAGATGATTCCTCGACGCAATAGGATGCTTCTTAAATTGTGTCCAGATTTTTTTGTCATAAATGTTTTTATTTTTCACGTATTACTCTCACAAGTTCCGTGACATTTCGACCTTGTAATTTTTTAAGTAAATGTTTTTGTTTATCTGTGAGGATCTCACTAGAATAATATAATCAAGGTATGTTTCTATTTGATGATTGAAATAGTAACGCAAAAAAAAAATATATTTGTGTCTTGTATTCCTGCCGAAGACTTTTATTTTTCCTTTTCCTTCTACACAAGTTTGGTCAAGTAATAAGAATTTAGGGCTCTCAATTTTATTTTGACTTCTACAACAGTAAAGCTACGAGGCCATGTTTGGTATCGTTTTCGTATAAATTCGCAGTACCAAATTTAGTTATGTTATCACATTGACACCATTCCAAAGTAAAAACATATAAACTTACTTTCTTTTAAACTCCTCTTCACGCTTAAACTGCTGAACAGTTTTAATTTAAATTTAGTACACATATATTTTGAGTCCCGAGACAGGACATAATAAGTTATCTCAAAAATCATCCTTCAAAGGTGTGAAATGAGGTGTAGGGAGGAATTCAGAATTGACTTCTTGAAGTTAATACTGTTTAAGTTTAGGTTTGAAGTCATGTTTTTTTTTATCATTTTTAACTAAATCAAAGATGTAGACCATCCCAAATTTAATATAAATCGGTTCAGTGGTTATTGATTTCCCGTACAAATTTCCACGCCTCTTTTCACACCTTCAAAAGATGATTTTGGTTATAAGATCTATCCTATGTCCTGTTCCGGGACGCAAACTATTTCTATACCAAATTTCAACGAAATCGGTTCAGCGGTTAAGCGTCAAGAGGAGTTTAAAAAAAACCGACCAAGTGCGAGTCGGACTCGCGTATTAAGGGTTCCGTACATTAAGTCCGACTCGCGCTTGACTGCACATTTCTAATAGGTTTTCCTGTCATCTATAGGTAAAGAACTATTTTGTGTATTCAGACAGACAGACATACAGACGCACGAGTGATCCTATAAAGATTCCGTTTTTTGCTTTTGAGGTACGGAACCCTAAAAAGATTTTTTTAATTTTGTGGAATGGTTTCAATGTGATACCTTAAATGGATTCAGCAACCCAGATTTATACGAAAACGATACCATACACGGCCTAGCACTTTCAAGAGCGCTAAATAAACTTTCAAGAGCGGATATCTCAAAAACTATTCAACATATCGAAAAAATTGACTGAATAAACTTGTAACAAATTAAATTAACTTTCATTTTGTATAAGTGGCCATGTCGCTAAGATGCATAGTTTCCGAGATATAATCGAAAAACCGGAAAATGGGACATTCAAAGCCCCCTCTCTTCCCCCCGCTCAAGGGCTACGGCCGGGGACTTTTGATATGTTCACCTCCTAACTTGTCCAAACCAAGTTACAGAGTCAAAAATTGTGTTCCGAGCATTTCCCTCTACAACTTTTTTGAGCATTCGTTGGCTGACCTAAGTAGCTTTTTGCATTTCTTTAAAAACTTTTCTGTAAAAGGTTGACGGGTGTTGGGTGTTTATATGGTTTTGGTCGATTATTATCATTTGCATCGCCCATGATGACTTACTAGAATTACTTACGGCTCACACGAGACACTAATAGTAGTTTGACAAACCTTGGTTTTCAAGAGGTATTTTATATTGACATTTGCTGTCACAAATTTGCTGTCAGATTTAGTCGCAAACCGCACGCAAAGTGCACACAAATGTGTCGACACCTTGTTACGGAAAAGTGTACACACGGCGACGACACTTTGTTTCGAAACAATTCTAGACACATTGTGTGGACTCTGTTACGACACATCTGACATTTAGTTACCACTTTGATGATTCTGCGACTGGAATGGTTATATGGGGTATAGTCCGGATGGAGGAAGATCGCGCAGTCTGGAGGGCGTACTCTGGAGTACCAAGTAGCCGAAGACCGTCTGGACGCCCTAGGTACCGCTGGAGAGACGAAGTGCAGAAAGACAGCGAACTCGGCGCCGTCGACTGGACAGAAACGGCTTTGGACAGAGTAGCATGGCGGTCTTTGGTATCGGAGGCCAAGATCCACTTCGGGTCGTTGCGCCACAGCAGTAAGTAAGTAAGTAAGTAAATTGTGGTATTTGAAATTACCCGACTTAACTTGATCCTCACAATACGAATACTACAATGTATTATATGACATACCAACACATATGAATCAGGACGTTAAATATTACCACTTGAAGTATTAAAGCGTTGTATATGGGTTAGTTAAAACCAAAATATTAGTTTGCTAATCCGCGGTAAGACGTGCTAGTCAATCAGTGCTAACCGTTATACTTACTGCACTGATTTGACTTTTCACTTGGTTAACACTGATTGATTCATCATGATCAGATCATTATTAATTTCAACTAGATTTCAACATTTGCTGAAAATATTTTGTAAGGAAACTTATGTTATATTTATATTGAGTCAATTAGATAATGGTGGCATTTTTTACAGATCGAAATTAGAATGATTCCTTCACATACATACCGATACCTATATCCAGTGGCGGATTTGCAGTCTTTGCCGCCCTAGGCCCCAGGCCTTGTAGCCGCCCCTTTCTCAGCATCACCCATCATATTGACTACATTTAGGTCAGGCAACGAAAAAGTATAGAGGGAAATGCTTGGGACACATTTTTAATTTAGTAACTTTATTTGGACTCTTTAGGAGGTGAACATATCAAAAGTCCCCTTGTCATATATTATCATATTGTCATATCAAAAATAGTGACCTTCAAACCCCTTTCTTCCCCCGGCTCAAGGACTACGGCCGGGGACTTTTGATATGTTCACCTCCTAGATAGTCCAAATAAAGTTAGGTACGAAGTCAAATTAAAATTGTGTTTCATGCATTTCCCTCCATAGTTACCTTTTTTTGAGAATTCGTTGCCTGGCCTAATTTTGAGTTATTTTTTGTTATCATCAGCGAATTTTTTTGTCACAATTTGCGGCCCCTAATATTTTGCCGCCCTAGGCCCGGGCCTACTGTGCCTTATGGGAAATCCGCCACTGCCTATATCGTAAAAGACCTTAAACTTTGTGCCTTATACTATCCAAAATTTCTTCTGAACACTAAATGTGGAATGATTACACTTTTGTAACGTTTATATTAGTCTATCAAAGGTACCATATCACTAGGGTGCCACATGCAGTCATGCAATGCCGTCCATCTACATGTTACCGATGATAATAACATTAACAATAATGTCAATAGTGTGTGCGAAATTTCGGTTTCGGCATAAAAATCATATATCGGCCGAAGTTTCGGTTTCGGCCAAAAAACTGCCGATTGCCGATTTGCCGAACGACTGTATTTTCGGTAGTGTCCAACCGAAGTTTGTTTATTATTTATATAGTTACTTTGTTTTTTAATTATATAGTTGGTAGAAAGGACTTATGTATAGTGTATTTAACATGTACAATTGTATGAATAATTAGCTTCGACAAACACACAGAATAAAATTATTGCGAGTTTCTTGAGCGTGCCAGTGGCAAGCGTGCATTGTCCGCGCGGGCGGCAGTTAGGAAACAATCTGTCGCAAGCTCACCTATGCTTTGAATGTACCTCATTTGGCCCATCATCTATTCGGTGACAAGTTCTAGGCTAAACGTCAATCTCGCCTTATTTATTTAGGTGGATTTCCAATTGTTGCGCTCGGATGCCATTATCAATTTTCATCATACTTTTTGACCTTAGCGTTCATTTATTTTTACTTGTAGCGCGCTACAATTGTATTGCAGATACATACATACTTACTGATTTTAATTAATACTTTCTAGGTGCTAGGAACCGGTGGTGGCCGAGTGGATATACGACGTCCGGCTATCAATCTGGTATCAAATCGCGGGTTCCAATCCTGGCTCGTACGTATCAATAAGTTTTTGGGAACTTATGTACGGAATATCATTTGATATTTACCACTAACTTTTCAGTGAAACAAAAACATTCGCGAGGAAACCTTCATACATTTGCGAAGAAATTCAAAAGGTGTATGTGAAGTCCCCAATCCGCATTGGGCTAGTGTAAGGAATATTACCCCAAGCTCTCTCGCCCAAGAGAGGAGGCCTGTGCCCAGCAGTTGGACAAATTATAAGTATTATAACTATTGTAAGACTCGCATAGTCATTAAATGTTGACATGACATTTCTACATTGCATTAATTGTATGTGACGCAGCACACGAGCAAGGGCTAGAACACATGACGTCGGGTAAAGCAGAAAAGCTGTCACGTCAGCGGATCGGCGTGACGTGCGACACATGCGCGACGCGACGCGACGGGACAGCAGCACCCCGGGCTCGCATCGTGTCGCCCGTATCGCTTTCACGTCGTGGTTATCGCCGCAATGATAATCTGCATAGTGCGAACCGTTATTGAAAGCCACGGTACTAGTTTGTGCGTGAAGGCTACAATAGCGGCACTTTAATCTGATATTTATTGGCCGAGAGACCGAATGAGGCTATGTGAGGTGACCCAAATCTGGAACTAATAATAATGTATGTAATGCGCTGCTCTAGTGAACTTCTCTAACGTCGCGTATACCTTGTCGAAATCTAGCCTGTTACCTCGGAGGCGTAAATTGCTTAGCCAATAAATGTAATGTAGTATCGATTTCAAATAGAGCTTAGCTATAACTACTCCCGTGCCTGCCTATTTGCTTATTTACGCGTAAAACCAGTCGACGATTAAGGCTCTTAAAGTGATTACAATAACAGTAAAGTGAAGTTCAAGTGCTTCGCCTGAATAGGTAGCATGCTATCCACGGCTAAATTATCTCTGCAGCCAATCAGACTTAACTGAATGTTATTACAAAATTATGGACAAACATAATTTAAATTTTGTGTCGAAAATACAAATCACTAAAATATTATCAAAAAATTAGACCTCATCACCCGTTTATGCGTAAACAGTAAACGAAGACGTAAGTTTTTATATGTATTCAAATTAATTAAGACAGCTGAAAAATGTTGTATCTACCTACTCAAAGTTTTGTAGGTATAAACTACCTATAACGACGTCGTCAAAATATTTGATAAGCTCTTAATAGATCGTGTAACATGCTGTGCGCGTAAATAATAAAATCAGCGAAATGATATACATGGAAGTATTCTGTCCGCTCAATTATGACCCAACGCAAACTACCCCGCGATAGGCGGTACTTACAAACTGCTCGATTGGCAATCTCAGTACGCGACCGAGATGACAGTCGGTGACAAATGGCTAAATTGATTTATAAAAACAACGTTTTTGTAATAAAAATATATTCATGTGTCGTGAAGTGGTGCAGAAGTTATTTTAGTTCATACCAAGGACAATGGAATCACTTTTCACTTGTAGTAAACAGATAACTTCAGTAAAATTTGGAAAAAACATGACGATTTGTTTTCAATACTACCGTGCTAAGCTAAAACGTAACAACTGCATACGACTTTCATAACAACATACGACTTTTTAAATTGCGAGAGTAATAGGGATGGTGTTATGCCAAATGAAGTAGACTATTTTATTAACTTGTGTTTGGTTTAGGTATTTTCTATATAATTATAAATAAATTCCTTCTTACAGATTTGTATTTTCCTTTTTTATTTCATGAGATGGAGCTATAAAGAAACTACCTAGTTATTTCAAATTAATAATCAAATTTGGTATTGCCATTTTACATTACTTTCCATTCAGATTCCCACAAGATGCTATTCGCAGAGAACTATGGAAAAAAGCGTCCAATTAGAGAGACATGAAATTGAGTGGATGCCTGGCAAGATATCTAGAATGGTGTACTTTCGTTTGGGCCAAATACATTTCGCCAAATTTCACTTCCCAACAAACTTATCGCAATAGTTTCATTTCCCAAAGAAACCTTTAGCAAATTACACTTCGCATATAATTTATTTGGTCAAATTATCATTTGGCATGATTTTACTTTGTCAAATGTTATTAGGACAAAAACTTATTTAGCAAACGTTTTTTATTGTCTAATATTATATTCCAAAAAGACATGCTGCGCCGACCCCAAGTGAATGGAACAAGGGCAAGAGAATGATGATTATATTACAATGAAGTATTTGAACAAATTAAATTATAATTATAATTATTTATTATTTTTCAGTTGATGATTTTATTCCAAAAAGATGTTTGGTCAAAATTGTCACTTCGCAAATTGGACAAATAAGCATATCTATTTAAAGTAATTTTTGTTATGTTAATATAGGTACGTTAAATTCTACGTAATTTGGGTGGGTTGGGTTAGGTTTGAACTGCGATCCTCACAAAACGGAACCACTATCAGAAAAGTGGGCTAGGTTAGGTTAGAACTGTGACCCTCACAGAATCGAAATGCTATTAGAAAAGTGGGTTAGGTTAGAACTGCCGTCCATACAGAAACGAAATACTGTGTACTAGAAAAAGGTCATCGAAGTGGATTAATTAATTTAATAGAATAACGAGATGTAAAAAAAATTACATGTCATTTTAGACTAAAATATGGTTTAAAAATTGGTAGTTATATACAATTTTTGGGTTACAATTATTACTTTGGTGTTATTTGCTGTAATAGAATAGCAAGATGTAAGAAATTTGGTTATCATTTTATATTAAAATGGTGTTTTAATTTTAGTGATCATTTACTACATATTTTTGAGGAATGTTTTTTTTTTGACGTTACATTTTACTATGTACATATATGTAATGATCAGCTAAATACCAGACAAATAAATTCCGCAGCCTCCTCTCTATTGGTACCTATGTAAATTGTATGCCGTGCAATATTTTGGGACATGTAAGTTATGCTTAATGATACATTTGACTAAATAATATTTGGTAAAATGAAACTTGTCCAAGTAATTATTTGCTAAACAATAACTTGCCAAAAAAGACTATTGCTAACTGAAAATATGCGATAAGTTGTTTTGCCGAACATTTTTTTGGGAAATGATAATTTGGGAAACATAGTTTGGGATGTGATACTTTGGGAAACGTTTTTGGGCCATTCGTTAGTAAACCATCTAGAATATGTTCTATTCATGAGATATAACCCGTGAGATAATCATACCCGGTCTCCTATATGTAGATACATTTTTCCTATCATGCTTTCACTGAATTAATTTAACAAATGCACACAGAAAAGAGCGGCAAATTTAGAAAATGTAAGCGCGCGAACGGCTGTGGTCCCATACAAAATTTTCATTTTGCACCTTTTTCTACTGACAAACTTGCTTGACCGGCTATATACATATAAAATATTCTGAACAGAAAGTGGGGATTTATTGTGACTCCGCCTGTTCAAATATTTTTGACCCGATTCTTGTACCCATGTAAATTTTGCAGACTGTATAGCCAGTCCGATTTCTAAGATCAAGTTCGCCATACATTTACTGTGGCGTACTTGATCTTAGAAAAACGGACAGACTATACCTGAACGTGACTTCGCACTGCCATACAGATAGATAATAAAATATACAAAATACTTATTATAGCGGAATACATTTATACAACAATGATATATATTTACTTATGTTGAGTTAGTCTGTCATGTCATAACAACATTTTAACTAGTTATCTTTTAATCTGCATTAAATTATTATTCGTGAATTATTTGACTGGTTCTTCACTGTATGGCATATGGAAGGTAGAGATGAGGAAAACAATCTTCATGTATTAAAAAGTGTCCCTCAAAAACATTAAATAGGCCGCGCCGCGGCGCCACTGTGCATCGTGAACCAATTATTGACGGTCTTTTAGCCTTGTCGGTAGTGACCCCGCTTATGAAGCAGGAGGTCCCGGGTTCGAATCCCGATAAGAGTATTTATCAGCTTTTTATTATTTGTATTTGTAGGTATTTAATACCAATATATAAATTAATATTGATATACATATGTAAGTTGGAAAAGATAGAAAACAGAAATTGTGATGACCAGCATCACTGGAGGAGGCCTTCACCCTCACAGGAGGGGTTGTTGCAGAATAAATTACAAGAAAAAAATATAATTACTTACTACTTATTACATAACCAAGCATAATAGAACATTGATTTGAGGAATATTAAATATTATTGTAATACTAAACCTAATGTAAATTTAAGTTTATAATATTGTGTTTGTTTTACCGGCGAGAAATAAAAGGCTCTTTTTTGTTTTTCGTTTTTAATATTAATATAAAAGTAAAATATAAAAACACTTACAAAACAAAAAAAAACACCCGAACACATTTTTATATATGTATAATGTAGTGGCGGATTTGCAGTCTTTGCCGCCCTAGGCCCCAGGCCCTGTAGCCGCCCCTTTCTCAGCACCCATCATATTGACTACATTTTGAGTTATTTCTTGTTAACATCAGCGAATGTTTTGTCACAATTTGCCTGCATCTGACCCTTGATCCAGTCTCTAGGTGTTGGTCGAGACTCTTCGCTATGAGACCGTCCGCTGAGACGACTATCGCAACAATGATCGTCGAGTCAACATCCCACATGGCGGTAATCTCGTATATAAAGTATTACGTACCTAAGTATCACTAGTGAGATTGAGTTGGAAATCAAAACCTGAGTGTGCGCGCTGCGCGGTAGTTTTCAGCGAATGCGAGTTCTTAGTTCGGGGCGAACTATTAGTAATTAAGACAATAACTTGGCATTTTTCCTATTCATTTTAGTTTTGGTTTTGGCTGCGGCGTAACGTTTATTTTTATATTTTGCCAGAAAGTGGGCTCGCATAACTACGTACATATCGATAACATTTTTTAATATATGTTTGAAATGGTCGACACATCCAACTTTTATCAATGCTCCTTTTAGTCATTCTTGCGTAATTTCACTGATCGTCTCCATATTGGTTAACGCTTTGCTTATTACTCTTAACATACATATATTTCTCTATCATTTTGGTCAGATTGAATAGATCGTCACTAGCATAAATTAACCCGCCGTATAAATCCATTTTATCGATTACGTCGTTTCTCACTAACAGTTTTCCCTCATTAGGACTCATTTGTATGAGTTTTAAACAATTATTGCATTTTACGATTTTTCGCAATTTGCGGACGATGTACCCAGCAATGTAAGACTGAACCGCGTCACTGGTTTACAGCCTCGTTGTAATCATGGTCTTCATAACCATGAATCAATGGTTACCAGATCCTTCGCTCCTAGTAAGTTCTTCAGCAAATCCTTGCCGGAAACATTACAACCGGGCGTATTAGGGAAAAACGAGACGCCAATCGGTAAACTTGTGCAAACATTTTGGGATCAGGCGGCTTAGCACGGTAGCCTTTTTATCGCTTGTCACCATGCCTGTCACGTTCTAACGAGTATGTAAGTGCAAAAGGGACGCGCATAGTGATAGTCGATAAAAATGGAACCGTGCTGCGCCCGCAGGGTGATCGTTTCCTCCACACGAATATCTCATGACGGAAAAAAAACCGAGACGACTATCGCAACAATGATCGTCGAGTCAACATCCCACGTGGCGGTAATCTCGTATATAAAGTATTAGTAGGTATCACTAGTGAGATTGAGTTGGAAATCAAAACCTGAGTGTGCGCGCTGCGCGGTAGTTTTCCAGCGAATACGAGTTCTTAGTTCGGGGCGAACTACTAGTAATTAAGACAATAACTTGGCATTTTTCCTGTTCATTTTAGTTTTGGTTTTGGCTGCGTCGTAACGTTTATTTTCATATTTTGCCAGAAAGTGGGCTCGCATAACTACGTACATATCGATAATTTTTTTTGATACTTGTTTGGAATGGTCGGCACATCCAACTTTTATCAATGTTTCTTTTTGTAATTCTTGCGTAATTTCACTGATCGTCTCCATATTGGTTAAAGCTTTGCTTATTGCTCTTAACACACATTTCTCTATCATTTTGGTCAGATTGAATAGATCGTCACTAGCATAAATTAACCCGCCGTATAAATCCATTTTATCGATTACGTCGTTTCTCATTAACATTTTTCCCTCATTGGGACTCATTTGTATGAGTTTCAAACAATTATTGCATTTTACGATTTTTCGCAATTTGCGGACGATGTACCCAGCAATGTAAGACTGCACCGCGTCACTGGTGACAGCCTCGTTGTAGTCATGGTCTTCATAACCATCAATCAATGGTTCACCATTATCTAGTATATGGTCGAGGCTTTCCAGCCATGCTTGCTTAGCCTCGTTTGAACCAGTTACCATATCCTTTGCTCCTAGTAAGTTCTTCAGCAAATCTTTGCCGGAAACGTTACAACCTTTCGGAGGGCGTATTAGGGAAAAACAAGACGCCAATCGGTAAACTTGTGCAAACATTTTGGGATCAGGGTGATCGTTTCCTCCACACGAATATCTCATGACGGAGAAAAATCTCTGAAAACAAGTCAAAATTATTATTCAATAAAAAATATAGGACCTCGGGTCTCAAACTATCTCCATAATTTTATCTAAATTGGTTCAGCGGTTTAAGCGTGAAGAGGTAACAGACACACTTTTGCATTTATAATAGTACTAATATTTGTATGGCTATGTTCGTTTTTTTAGCATTAGAAAGAAGGTAAGCGATAAAAAACGTCCACAGCCCAAAGTTACGCCTCATTTCAAAAGAATTAAACCCAAAAACACCAGGCAGAAATATATTGATGGGTACATTAAGTATATGGACTAGGTAGGAACTGTATCCTAAAAAAATATGTGCCACCTGTCATGCTTAACGGAGCTCTCTTAGACAGAGTACAGAGTTTCAAGTACCTAGGGCATATTGTTACTGCGGACCTCAAGGATGATGTGGATATGGAGCGGGAGCGGAGGGCGTTGTGCGTAAGGGCGAACATGTTGGCTCGCAGGTTTGCTCGTTGTAGTAGTGACGTGAAGATAACGCTTTTCAAAGCGTACTGCACGTCGCTGTACACGTGTGGCCTGTGGGCGGACTACACGCAAAGAGCGTACAACGCGCTCCGCGTCCAGTACAATAACGCATTCAGGGCGGTGTTGGGGCTGCCCCGCTACTGTAGCGCTTCGGGCATGTTCGCGGGGCCCACACGGCCTGTTTCCACGCCACCATGCGCGTGCGCGCAGCTGCGCTGGTGCGGCGCGTGCGGGCCAGCGCCAACACTGTCCTGGCGATGATCGCAGATCGGCTTGACTGTCCTTATATTGTGCACTGTTGCAACAGGCATGTAAGGACAGGTGTAGGTTAGTTTTGTATGTATTGTTGTGTTTTTGTGTATATATTGTATATCATTATTCTTTAATGTGATTTGTAAATTTTTAAATTTTATTGTTAATTTTAGTAGATTATATTTAAATGTAATGTTATTAATGTTGTGTAATCAAAATGTAAATAATGTAAAAATATGAGTATAATTAGCTTGAATTAATGAATTTTAATTTATTTTTTATTTTTAAAAAGGCTTTCTGGACTTTCTCCAAAAGTAAGGCAGCATACATGATGCAGATTCCATACAAGCAGATTCATATTCATTGGATTACATAATTAGTAATTATTATTTACCTCCAACGGATCTTGAGATAGGGTTGCTGTCATCAAATACTTGTAATCACATGCAACATTCAGCATATCCAAAATTTCAAGTGTTGCCCGTAAAGTTACTTTTAATCCAGTTAACGTGCTCCTTGACACAGGTATTTTTTTTTCGAGCTTTTCCCAGTCTGCAAGGAATTCTAAAAATTCCTGGATTGCCTGAAAAAAGTATTTCTTCATTAAGTAAACAAGCTTCAAAGCTATACAATGAAATATTAAGAGGAAAGGGGACGGCCGCTTCTCTACACAAAAGTATAGTCAGTAGTAGACATTTACAGATATTAGTAAGGAGCAAAAAATATATTCCATACAAATTTTTAAATGTTCCTAATTTTTATATTAAACTAAAAATTACAGTATAGGCTGTATAGGTGCCAAGGGATATATTCAGGTTGCGAGGCGGCGGCGGTTCCGGCATATTAACATTAACACATAATATTCACTACCAGCAACGCATAATTATATTAATTCTAATTATAATCGGCATAAAATATTCTTCACTATAAGAGGTATCTACTAACAAAAATACATTAAAAGGTTGGCTACTTCTGGTTTAAGGCACCGTCCGGCCGGTCTTTCTTTATGACGGTCTTCCCTTAAATGTTATAGTGAGTAGACGGACTTAGCTGATAGACGGTCTTCTCCGCATTGACCTTAATTTTAATCGCCAACTATTTCTTACCTTTCTTCGTCTGCAATTTTCATTCACGTACAGAGCATCTCTTGGTATACGCGAAGACATAGCTTGTATCAAATTGAATACAAGATCAATAAATTTTTGTGTTGCAGTTGAATCCTTCAATTCCTCGCAATAGGGTTGATATCACTATCAACGCCACGCCATGGCGACCGAAATTTCGTGACCAAACACCTGTTTTTATAAGATTAATAATATTAGTTTTGATGAGCCGAAAGTCCTACGAAATAAATCCGGACAATCAATGAAAATTATTGATTATATTTATAGGTACATACTTCAGTTGCAAGAGGAACATTCATTACTTGAAAACCTTTCGGTTTCAAATGCGCTGGTGTTAACTTGTAAGCGATTTTTAAGTTAGGCTGACGATAATTCTCTTCCTCTAATACCGCTTCCCAATGTCTTTTTTTCACAGTTCCGTAAGGGGTCTGAAAAAAGAATATTACATTAGTTTGACTTCGTATTATCATTTTATACAAGGCGAAATTGTTATCTCTGACCAAACTCTGAGGGGTGAATATAGGTCATACTTAACAACTTATACTATGGGACCAACCCCGAAATCGTGAAAAAAAATCTGCTGTCTCATACATATTGCGGTGAATCAGTAGAGTCAATGTTTTCTATTAAACAGGCGATTTCTTTTTCGTGATTTCAGGGTTGGCTATAGTAAAAGTTGTTCAGTATGACCTACATATTCACCCCTCAGAGTTTGGTCAGATATAATAATTACACCTTGTATATTTTTAAAATTATCATTACTCATGCATTACTCTTAATTAACCTTGAACTCTTGTAGCTTATCATCCAAAGTAGATGTTCGAAAACATTTCACTAAATGATTAAAATCTGAAATCATCCATAACCGTCGTGAGCAGTCACAAGGGTGTTCACAGCTAACAGTGTCTTCATTTACACCGAATATTTTCCATACTCCTCGGTTCCAAGGTGCACCGTCCATCACAACAGCATCAACACAAATTCCGCTGTTTTCCATTAAAACAATACACTCTAAAACTAGTTTATGTAGCGGTTCGCTTTTGCATGAATTTTTCGATAAAAAGCAACCTAAGGCTTGAACCCATCTACCTCGAAAAGGCACAAACTTGAACACCAAAGCATGGTCCGCTGTTGTATTTTTTAAATTATCTGGAGTGTGTTGCCCCAGGTCAACAAAACCATTAAATTTCATGGTTTGAGAATCAAAATAAACGCCTTCACTTAATTTCATTTCATCCACTAAAATAACTCCTCGTTTCTCCTCCTTCTTCATCGCCTCACATCTTTCTTTTAAACTAAAGAAAGTAGAGGATTGGAATCCATATGCAGAACAGCTGATTTTGCTGAGATACTTATTTAAAGTTTGTACAGAAGGAAGGGGTAAAATATTTCTTTTACGTATAAATTCATACGTATTCCTGCTTTTTATACGTATCAACATGCACTCATAAATCCATTCTAACGTATATCGACGACCTTTTGTATTATTTTTTTTCGCGGCTTCAAAACATGATCTCACGGCATTTTGAAATTCTTTAGGTAGTTTTGAAATAGATGCTTGTACTACGGTATCCGATTTCTTTGCACACTGCGCCTTAGCCAAGGAAATTTTCTCTCTTAATTGGATATTCTGCAATTATATGAACGGTCGATATGAAATTCGTTACTCAAGTAGGTACAATGTATAAAGTTATAAGCCGACAAGATATTGTAGTAATTAAAATGTGGCAACATCGTAGTGTCGTCCCGTTTTCTTAGATTGATTTGAAAGGGACGACACTACGATGTTGCCACTTTTTAATTTCTACAATTTCTTGTTGGTCTATAAGCGGGTGTGCGAATAAAAAACAACAGCTAAGTAAAGTGGTATCCAGACGGGACTGACCAAATCGGTTGATTTTATCAGAAATGAAATTGGCGTCAATCTCTAATTTTAGATTGATGGTGATATTAGAGCCCTCTACATTGAAAAAATCCAGAAATGGTATCCAGACTGGCCTCACAAATTGGTATTCTTGCATCTGCACTTCATTTTATCGGTAATATCGGTCATTATCGGCGGTTGAATTCGGCGAGCCAAATTGGTATTTGCATCCGCACTTCGATTCTGATTCGATCGGGCAATTGAATCAGATTGGCGAAAAATTTACTAATCTGGATACGCCTTAAGGGACTTCGAAATGATTTCGAAAAATATGTATGAAAACTTCTTGCTCAAGTTTCTTTTTGTATTATTTTACGTCTTCAATTATACAAATACAGTATATTATAGCGTCGCCTAGTACCCATAGTACAACTTTTGCTTAGTTTGGGGCTAGGTTGACCTGTGTAAAGGCCAGTACACAATGGGCCAGCGTGGGCCAGTCTGGGGGACGCATTTATGCGTTAGAGGGAGCAAGTGATATTGCTATCTCATTCTACCGCATGGCAGCGTCCCTTGGCCTGGCCGGCGCTGGCCCATTGTGTACAGGGGCCTTTAGATGTCCCCTAATATTTATTTATTTAATATGTTTTTGATAAAAAGCCGTAACAGACTACCGCACCATACCGCGACTTTAGTGCGGTGCGGCGCACGTATCGATAGTCGTAAGGTGGTCGCCGTACGTGCGTTAAGAGCCCCCTCCAGACTATGCGCGTGAATCGCGGGCGAAGCCGCGAACGCGAGTGTGGAGTCCAGAACGCAGACCTGCGAAATCGACTCTACACTCGCGTTCGCGGCTTCGCCCGCGATTCACGCGCATAGTCTGGAGGGGGCTAAGGATGTAGCTATAATTTGGAGCGTGAAAGAGATATTTTAACCGCACCATCAAGGTCGTGGCGCGGTGAGGTAGTCTGTTACGGCTTTAATGCCGGCTACATACGTAACGATAAATCGTTGCGATAAAACTGTGCAGTCCGATTGTCCGATTGTCGATTATCGTAACGATTTGTCATACACACGGTTCGATTTATCTGCACAGTCGGACTGCACAGTTTTATCGCAACGATTTATCGTTACGTATGTAGCCGGCATAAGACTTACCGTCCTCTTCAGACGCTTGCATTTATGTACAAGATTTGAAGCGCGCCGTTTAGCTTCTGCCATTTTTTGTAATAGAGTTGAAGTGGAATTACGGTTCTGCAAACGATTTCGTAATATTCGACAAGATTTACATCTTGGGTACTGTTGATTTCTTTCGTAAGTATCATCACCAATAATCACACCTTTACAAAATCTGAAAATTGATGTAATTATATATTAGATAAATTCGTTTTTATCTTTTATTATTCTCCTGTACCATTGTTTATGTATAAATAGTGCTTTAATCTACAGGTACCTACATAATAAGGGTTCTTAAAATACACATAAAAGTCGAGTTTTAATAGGATAGGTTCAAGAATTAAGACCTATTTAATGTACCGTTACATACAATATTTTTAATGACAAAAATGTTAAATAAAATCAAAGTTATTAGGCTTACGAGTTATCCTTTTAATTTAAATACAACTGTTACATTATGGTATATATATTCATAAGACGACTGCAAACAGTTGTATTATCGCCTACACCCATAGTACAAGCTTTGGGGCTAGGTTCCTCGTATTCGAAATGAAAAGTAGAGTGTTTAACTCGGGTGAATGGCATCATTTTAGCCTCGGACTATACTCTCACTGCGTTCATCCCTTGGTTAACAATCTACCAAAACTTACTTATTGTCGTCAATCTGAGTACCAACGCACAAAGGCCATCTTTCAACCGATTTTAAGTAATCGTAGGTGTTGTCATATGAATTAATTTTCTCCTTTAGTGGCAATTGTTCATTATTGGGAAAAATTACCTGCAATTAAATAGCAATTATGTTTCGTTACAAATTCAAATCATGCCAACCGAATTTTATTGTTACATTAATAAACACTTACAGTGACAGTTAGATCATCGTTTAAACGTATATGTAAGTAAGTAAGTAAGTAAATACTCTTTATTGCACCACAAAGAAAAATAAAATAACAGATTTACAGTGTAAATAATGGTAGCAACAGGCGGTCTTATCGCTGTAAGCGATCTCTTCCAGACAACCTTGAGAGTTGATGTTTAATCTTCTGAGTTTTTGGATCCATTCGCATAAATTCCAGCCCATTAGGATTTTCTGCATGTAGCCAAAAAGGCGGCAACAACGAAAATGCCCGAAACTTACTTTTAAAATTCTCTATTGGATTAATTGTTACATGAAAATCGAACTGAAACCGTCCAGTAGTTTGTTTATCGCAAAGATACATTCAAACCCACGAACAGACAGTCGCGGCGGGGGACTTTGTTTTATAAGGTGTAGTGAAAATTACATACTTACCGTTGGTTGGAAAAAAGATACGGATTTCGTAACATTTTTCTGTTTTTTCCTCTTACGCCCACTTTGGCAACTGTTTACGATGCAAACTTTTCCCATTTTTACTATAGAAAATATATCCTATAGCGGTGGATTTGCCCTAAAGCCCCACATTCACACTCCTACCTTGTAGGCCGCCTCGTAGTCCACGTCGTTGGGTAGGATTGTGTATGGGGGTTGCGGACTACGAGTCGTCCTACCGTTTAGCCGTTTGTAGGACGGCTCGTAGTCCGCAACCCCCATACACAATCCTACCCAACGAGGCGGACTACGAGGCGGCCTACAAGGTAGGAGTGTGAATGTGGGGCTTAAGGCCTGGTAAGCCCAGGCCCGAGGTGGCTAGATAACAGAGGTGGCAGTCTATATGATGCGTACTGAGACAGGGGCGGCTAGTTTTACTGCACAAGGAAATCCTAAATTAAATAAATCACTTTATGAAAATTTTAAATAAAATTTCAAAAAACTGACAGCGCACTTCACTCAGTCAATAAGGTCTAAATTCATGTTAGTTCCCGGTACTACCTACTAGCGCCACCGGAGAGATTTCGAACTATTCTTTATACTGACAGCTGGACACTTTTACAACCGTCTTATCATAAAAGATAGCTCTCCTTTACTTCTACACTCCATAGTATGGCATAAACCTATCCCTGTCCAAGTCATATTCTAATCAAATATGAACCGCGAACTCTAAGCGGCCAGTACGTACAGCAAGAAGGTTATTAGCGGATTAATGTCGCTGATTGGTAGTTATTGACATTATATGCATTTCATCTACACTTAGCTATGTACCATTAGAGTAATAAAGATGACTCTTATTTTGTTTACCAGCTTTGATTACAGGCTCTGTAAACGTGTCGTCCTATTTGAATGTAGGCGTAATTGTGTGTGTGTGCTAATTTGGCCCGAGAATTTGAACGGTAATGTTCCTAAAGGCGGTTTCCATACTAAATATATGCGTTCACTGAATAAAATTGACAATATTTCAAAATTTTCAACTTACGAGTAAGCTGGTTAGAAAGAAGATGAGATTTTAAGCAAACCATATTTTTTTCTTTTTAAGCGACTTAAAAAAGAGGTTATTGATTCGACCGTTTTTTCTCTTTCTTATGTTTTTTACCTCAGAACTCCGAAATTTCAAAAACGATTTAGAACACATTTTTTTCTAAAAATTAGGTACTACGCTAGTATATGCATGGTATGCATATCTTCCTCGCGTTGTCCCGGCATTTTGCCATGGCTCATGGGAGCCTGGGGTCCGCTTGGTAACTAATCCCAGGAATTGGCGTAGGCATTGGTTTTTACGAAAGCAACTGCCATCTGATCTTCCAACTCAGAGGGTAAACTAGGCCTTATTGGGATTAGTCCGGTTTCCTATGTTTTCCTTCACCAAAGAGAGACTGGTAAATATCAAATGATATTTCGTACGTTCCGAAAAACTCATTGGTACGAGCTGGTTGACCCGCGACCTCCGGATCGCAAGTCGTACGCTCTTACCACTAGGCATAGCGCTTCAAACTTCACATAGCCATGTGTGCCTCTGTCGATACGCGACTTTTTGTATGTAAGTAGGTAGGTAGCATGTAGCGTTAGAAACTAATGAGCCGATATTATTATTGAATGGGATGTCCTTTTGTCCTTATGACGCGGCTGACATATTCAGCCAATATTGAAAGGAAGAAGTTTTTTTAAACAAAAGCCGTATTCGGGCTTAAGTTTTTCCAATGTTATCCTCGTTCCATTGTTTGTACCATTTAACGTCAGATCAAGAATATTTTTTTGAATGATGGTATCATCATCACCATCATATCAGCCAGAGGACGTCCACTGCTGGACGTAGGTCTCTCCCAAAGAGTGCCACAATGACCGGTCTTGCGCCACCCGCATCCAGCGGACTCCCGCGACCTTTACCAGGTCGTCAGTCCACCTTGTATAAGTAAATAAAAACCGTGTAGCATATGTGGGTGCTTGGAACAACGAGGGTGTCACATGCGCTATGCCGACTCTTTACATTTTTGTGTATTCGTTGCTGACGCTTAAGGAACCAACGCATGTATTTACCTAGGTTTTTGTCACACGTTTATCCTTCGCCCACATATCGCTTTCTTTCTTAAATCAGGATATTGTGTTATTTTTCACCGGAATATTTTAAATACTCCTGTTATAACAATCAATACCTATTTATACAAAATAAAATAAATAAACGCTAAAAGATTACGAGGATGCGACACGTTCTGGGTGTTAACGAAATAAATTGCCAATTTTAAGGTACAAAGCTCTTGAAATTAAAAAAGAGTTAAGCATTGACGTTGGGCGTGGGCTGACGGCAGGCGGCAGGACGCTATCGATGAGCAATTTTGGTTCCGTTGAGATTATCTTTTGATCGGAGCAATTTCTCTCCGGTCTTGTTCTTGATAACATCAAGAGAACAACGGTATGCATCGTTCTGCATAATTATAAACCAGGGATTAAATCCGTGAATTCATGCAACATATAAGCTGGCGCTGCAAGCGTCATAAATATCGCTCTCTGTGCAGCCCAAAGGAATACGAGGGAATGGCAAAACATATTTACATAAGGTGAAAATATAAACGGCTTAGGTCTGTACTGTACCTAAGGCCCTATAAGCCTTCACCGAAAGATACCAACAAAAGGTGATTTTTGAGTTTACAGGAAAGCAAAGGTCGTGGATTCGAACACTTCGAATTCTAATTCGTACCTACTTAGTAATGAGCTTTCTCAGAACTTATAAATAAACAAAATATTATAAAAACCATAGTCTAATAAAACATGGTCTTCTCTTCCCAGAGTGACACAAGCCTACGTCACAATAACATTGCCACTTTGTATAGGGCTATTGCATACTATTATACTTATAGGGTCATTTTTGGACCGTTAGCCATATTGTGCGAGGTGATTAGGTAGGTCATACTGAACAACTTTTTCTATGAGACTAACCCCGAAATCCCAGAAAAAAATTTAGCCTTCCCATAGAAAATGCCGACATCCACTCGACCAAAATGTATGGAACGGCCAAAAAATTTTTGTGATTTCGGAGTTGGTCCCATAGAAATAGTGGTTCAATATGGCCTACCTAATCACCTCCCACAATATGGCTAACGGTCCAAAAATTACCCTGTATAGCGCTGTCGCATGATGACGTAGTCTTGTGTCAGTCACGTGGTCGGAAGAGAGTATCAGGCGGAGTATATTATTATACCATGATAAGAACCATCTTACACAAACCTACCTACTACCCGCGGTAAGCTCAATAAAGCTTAATTGTGTTGTGGGTACTGAACGACGATAAAATATGTCACTAAAATATAATTATGTAAGAAGCGGCATTCGGACTTCTTCAGTTTTGTGTGAAATGTATCAAATCAATGTTAGCTACTCGTTGGGTATTGAATTGAGTAAATCAATATCATTATCAAAATCAGATTTTTAACATTTGGTCGTTTAGGATTTGGACGTGATTCGGACACAACAGTGAGACGTATGTATACTTAAGCTGAATTATGTATTAAGGTCATAACTTGTTTGGATATTGACAGCTGTCACCGTACCAAAGCTATATGAAAAATAATAATAGACATCAAGGCATCTTTATTCACACTGCTAGACACATACTTACTTACTGTTGGCAAAGATCATTACGATACAAACTATATAATACTATGTAAATGCGATATATGTAAAGCATCGTAAAGAGATAATATATATAGCATCTAATGGGTAGTTACCTTATTTATTAATTATATTTTAAAGTATACTAGTAAGTTAGTTCCGTTACAGTTACGCCAGAATTTGGATCACTCGTAAGAAGATGGTAACAATAAAAACGGGAACGCAAATCTCAAGAGGGCGCTTAGGAAGAGAACGAGGGCAATCAGAAACAATTTTCTATTACTATTTTATCGTTGGACATATTCCGACAACAAACACGACCGTCCCGAGCCGTGGGAATGCCCCAGTCGAGTAACGGACGGACAAATGATGTTGGGCGATCTATTGCTCGTAATTGATGACGACTATTGTACGGTTTTGAAAGAGCCACGAATGTTTGTCTTCGTTCTGTTACCTTCTGTTTGTTGGCTCGATCCGACCTGCTATTGTACGAGGCAAACGAACTTAAGATTAATTCTTTCTCGCGTTAAGTACAGTTTACATTTTCAAGTGCAGGCGATCCACTTGACATCGGGTCATTGCGTAATCGCAGTAACAACTAACCTCTTAGAGTTATTGGTTCAGATAGATCAGAGCTTGTATAAAGAGGTTAAGCAAAGCAAACGAACGACGCGAAAGTTAGTACCTACATATAAGCGCATTACCTGTCTCTAGTCAGACCAAGCTAACTCGGCGTTTTTGATAGCACAGACTGTGCAGAGCAAGTGTTATTTTAAACGTCTTAATTTCATAGAAGTTTGCTGAGTTAGCTTGGTCTGACTCTATCTATATACAGGGTGATCAATCTAAATGGGTCAGTATGGAGAAGTCAGAAACTATAAGAGATAGCGAAATCTGTTCTTAGGAACCATGGCTCCGATTTTAGATTTAATAATAATGGCATTCAATTTTTTTTTTAAATCTATCATACATAACCGGGATTCGAACATGGTCAATATTCTTGTTGTTTGTTTGTATGGAAACTTTTAAACGATGCCTGATAGGTGGAGGGTGCTCGACCAAATATCATAGAGGGCCCCGAGACAAAACAAAGTACATTAAAAAAAATCAAAATGGCCGACTTTTTTTTAAATTATTTTAAGTTGGTAGGAGCGCGCTGAGAATTGGCATGCGGCGAGCCTAAAGGCCCAAGATTACAATGTCAAAAAAAATATTTTTGAAAAATCCAAAATGGCGGCGGACACGGGCAAAGACAAATTTCCAAGTAAGTTAAGCGAGCCTGAAGGGCGAGCTTCAGGCCGGGAGGCCGAAGGCCGACCCCAGTGGAGGGCCGAAGGCCCGAAGCCTCCACCCCGACGCCCAAAAAGCGACTCCCAATAGGAAAAGTGTTGGGTCGTGTTTAAGCTCCAACTTCCCCCTCTCGTGTGACGCTTCGGGCCTTCGGCCCTACGCAGAGTTCAGCCTTCGGCCTTCGCAAGCCTCGACGCTTCGCCGTGGGGCATTCGGCCCGCCGGCTTCGGTCATCAAGACAGTTGACTTGGTAGAACGCTTGGAAGCACCGAATTCACGCAGTTCGGCCTTCGGCCTCGCGTTTTGGGAGTCGGGGTGGAGGCTCAAGGCATTCGGCCTTCCACCGGGGTCGGCCTTCGGCCTCCCGGCATGAAGCTCGCCCTTCGGGCTCGCTTAACCTACTTGAAAATTTTACTTTGCTCGTGCCGCCGCCATTTTGAATTTTTCCAAAAATATTTTTTTGACATTGTAATCTTGGGCCACCAGGCTCGCCGCATGCCGAATCTCAGCGCGCTCGGGCCAACTTGAAAAAATTAAAAAAAAGTCGGCCATTTTGATTTTTTTTAATGTACTTTGTTTTGTCTCGGGGCCCTCTATGATATTTGGTCGAGCACCTCCCACCTATCACGCATCGTTTAAAAGTTGCCATACAAACAAACAACAAGAATATTGACCATGTTCGAATCCCGGTTATGTATGATAGATTTAAAAAAAAATTGAATGCCATTATTATTAAATCTAAAATCGAAGCCATGGTTCCTAAGAACAGATATTGCTATCTCTCATAGTTTCTGACTTCTCCATACTGACCCATTTGGATTGATCACCCTGTATATTGCGTGTGCGTGTAACACAGAGTAACAGGTAGGTACAAGATACCACCTACGGCGCCACTAAAGGTATTAAATGGGATAAAGATATGCTTACCTACGCAAAATTCTTCATGAAAATGTTTTAATCATGCTGTTTGTTGGAATGATAGTTTAGTACAAATTTAAGCATTACGAAGAAAAAATTGAATGTATGTATGTACTAGGTATGTATTTTATTACAATTAGTATAATTGCGGTCTAAACTTGTACAATCGAACAAATTGATTTGTATCTCGCGATAGAACGTTTTCACAGTAAGTGTCATAATATAATTTTACTTTTTATCAATGTAATCCAATGACGTAGTACATGTGAAAAGGAAGCACTGTGGGCCAGGAATAAAGTTGTGTAAGTTAAATTCTGGTAAAAAGATAGTGAAATTAGCTCATACGTAAACCAACTAGCAATAAAAGCAAAATCGTATAACCTGTCCGCTCTACAAGCAAGTAAGTGAGGTAGATACCTAAGCAAATGATAGGAAAAAGAAATGAGCGGGTTTAACTCGAGGAGTTATAAATGCCTTTATTCAGTAGTGTGCGGATGGTAGGCTCGTGGTGATAAATATAGAAAATAGCGCCGGGCGCCGGCGCCTGCGATCGCTATCGGGACATGAATCAGCGTCGTCGCATCGCCGCCGCCGGCGCGAGCCGCGACCACCCGCACCCGCGCTACCAACTCCACCAGACCTAGACTACCACCTACTTTTAGTAAACCTATTTGTCTACTATCACATATAACCTTTGAGCCAGGAATCCAATTATCAGCAAATGCAAACATCGGGAATTACAGCTACAGCTTCTGTATCATCGGACTACGTGGTACAAAAACATTTGTGTATCTGACGTAGGTACTTACAGCGGCAAATTATTAAGAAGAGGTTCAAGTCCCACCCAAGACAGTAAATTCTTCCACTTTCCATTTATTTCTAAGCTTAGTATATAATTATTACATTTAACTATATAAATAACATAAAACACGATACCCAGGTATTTATTCGACACTAAAACAACCTCAATAAAATCTTATATCTTTATTTTGTGTTAATAATAATAAGCTTACATTCCAATAGATTTAAATTTAACAGACTATTATACTTATTACACGTATAATAATGAAATGTAGTGTTTTTCAGTATGTTTGCAAAATACACATTACATTGTATATAAATTTTCGTACAAACACTTCGTATTTCACGGTAGCAAAATTCATTTCCATAAGGCACTCTGCATCCTTAACTACACACACGGACGAAACGAAGATTTCACGCTAGTGTTCAAAAGGCCTCCTTCGAGGAAATGTTACAATGTTAAATTCCATTACATATATTTATAAGGGTAAGTAAGTTTGACCGCTCTAATTATGTTCGAGACGAGAATGACGGAATTCAATTTGCTATAAGTACTTATAATAAGTTCTTGTTTTGTTTCACAATAACCAATGACACGTTAAGTAAGAGCCATCGCAGATCAGACACATCTAAAATTCTGATTTGCAGTGTCCATACTTCTGAAAAACATCTGTCAGAAAATTATAATCGAACAATTCCCAATAAGTCCTAGTTTCTCTATTCACCGGAAAGATTTCTCGGACCTTTCAATTTCTGATGGTAATTGGTAATCATTACTAACATTACCTATTCTACTGATATTAAAAACAAGTTACTAAATAGCGTTGTGCGCGGTGTGGCCACTGTTTTATTAACATGTTATTGCTTATTTATTATTAAACCTGCAGATCATAACTACATAATTATTCCCTTGCCTAGGATACTAATACTAGTATAATTTTACTGACAAAAAAAATACTGGTAGTAAAAGTTTTTAATACTTATAACAGTTATTACCTTCGATTTAATACCAATTTTTAATGGTAATTACAGAGAGTCACTTGGTCACTTATTCATTATACCTTAAACATAACATACAGATGAAGTAGGTAAGTAATAATATTTTTTTACATAAATAAAATATAAATGACGAAATGATTTTTAAATAAGTTAACAAATCTGAAAATATAAATAAATATTACACAAATTAAGATTATTTCAATTAGCCCTTGCATATTTATTTCGAGATACAATCTGGTTAAGCCAAAAGTAACGAGCCTACGGGCCCCGCGGCCGCGCGCGGCCATCATTAATTTCCCTCTGTAAATATTGCCTGCGTATTAAACGCGATTGTTTTACGATTAACAATTTCTTTTCGAATGTATTTCTGTCGACAGTTAGCATTCCAGCAGATTACACGATACACATTAATCTTCACTTAATATTACAGGTTGTATTGCGTTTTTAGGGTTCCATACCATACGGATGACAAACTGAACCAGATTACAAAGCCTCAGCTGTCTGCCTGTCGGCAGTTGACATATTAATAATATTTATTATTACATAATACATACGTTGACATAGTAATTTATTATTACATAATATGTATTGTATTATGTAATATTTATATTATAAATATTTGGTATGATGCGCTGTTAGAAATTAATAATAATTTTAAAGGGAACAAACTAACAATAAAATAAACCTCAAAAAATACTGCCTGAGAACAAATAATCAAACCGGTAAAATGTGAGTTGATCTTGAGAAGAAAATTAACTCGTCATAAAAAATGTGTACCTATTAGTTACCACCAGGTTATATTTTCATACTTCTAACTAATAATTGTATTATTCATTTTACGAACAATGCCTGATTTGCAAGACATCTTTTAAGCTACTCTCAAGTTACTTTCTCTGTACCTAATAGTGGATATCACTGTAGGTATCTACGTATCTCTTCTTCTTCCTCGCGTTATCCCGGCATTTCGCCACGGCTCATGAGAGCCTGGGGTCCGCTTGACAACTAATCCCATGATTTGACGTAGGCACTAGCTTTTACGAAAGCGACTGCCATCTGACCTTCCAACCCAGAGGTATAGGAGGTGTAGGTATCTACGTATATGTATATAAATCTGTAAAAATATGATAAAAGGATACAATGTAGGCATACTGTAAACACAAGCGCAATGAGTAAATACTTAAAACTTGTAAATTTTAATTAACACTAATTACACAACACATTAATTTATCATTAATATGTAGGTATGTACCTAAATATAAATGAATAAGTATTAATTTATGTAACATAAAATGCTTTCATTGTATTTTAATTAAGTAGAACCTACATGGTACATACCTACTTAACATTTTTTTCAGTGTCAATCGGTCGCATCGCTAAAGGCGAATTTAAAAAAATTATGGCTTTCTGACGGAACTTGAAATCTAAAAGATGTATGCGGTTAGGTAGTTTTAGTATATATGTATTATATCATATACAATGTATTATATGTATTATATATTTTAAATATATATAGTTGTTTACATATTTGTTATATTTCATATCCCATACTTTGTATATAGGTACATAATTATAGTAGGATATAGGTTTACCTATCTTGTAGGACATTAAATATTTTATCTTTATGCCGTTTAGTACAGCTTTTATGTCTACCGTTCTCCAATTTTCCCTCAACTGCTCAAGGGTTAACTGGAAGAGATCCCTGAAAGGGATAAGTTCGCCTTTGTACTAATGATGTGTGTTCTTTCATGTTTTATGTTTCTTTTTGTACAATAAAGTATTTTACTACTACTACTACTACTACGAGTAAAAATACGAGATTTCGCCTGACATTTAAATAATACATATAAATACTTTGTATGTTATTCCATTTACTTAATATATACATATCTCACTAAAAGGAATTAATTGTAATTTAAAAATTAGCATGATTGGTGAAAAGGATCTTTCGAGATAGTGTAACAGTAATGGTCGATAAGTCATCGAAGGGACGTACAGACAGACGCACGAGAAGCCCGCGTATTCTAATCGCTACGAATACAGGCGAGTTATCGACTAAACCGAACCTGTATAACTGTGGACTCGATACTATATACTACAACTATTTATAATACGAGTATAACTTGTTAAGAATGCGTTAATCGATCACGAAATTGTAAAGTTACAATCTATAACTCTAGAAAAAAAATAGTTCTTTCAACTTCAAACAATGTACAAGTTTGTAAGAAAACTGAAAGGTAGATATGTAGGGGATAAGCACTAGTTACTACGAGTACTTACTAAAGGCACTACAAAATAAAACTGCTTTAAAAAATTACCGATTTTCTTTGGGAGACATTCAAATCACTTACAAACACCTATACATACTTGATTAAAAGTTAAACACATTATTTCTGCCAAGGTTTCGTACGTCGGAGTTCACACTTATACTGGTTCACCTGAGACCCCAACCGCCCGCGCGTCCATGCGCGATAGGAGCCCCAGCGATGCTCGCACTCGTCCAATCTCTCGGACGATTTATCTGAATATCGCGGACTGTAATTACGGAACTTACGTTCGATGGCGCTGTTACAATTAAACTAGCGGTGCACTCGCGAAATAATAAATAAACCAGATAATATCAACAACATACATTGCCGATTTCGAGAATAACAATACAGCTACCTTTTATGAAATATGTCTACAGTAACTGATGCGTTGAAATTCCACGGAGTTATTATAGCAATTTTGATACGGAAGAAAATTGGAACATATAAATAATACGCGTCGATAAAATGAGAGCAGATAATCCATTGCATTTGGTTATATGAATATTCAACCATAGCTCATAAACTTATGGTAGATAAGTAGGTACCTACTTATAATTCGGCACCCATGTTTAATCTGTCACGTAGGTACTTATGGCTTTGTTTTATGCTCATATTGCTCATACGAGAACATACTTAGGTTCAGTCAATCATCAAACCACATAGATTGCAGTTACATGCTTTATTTATTGAAATTATTGACATTAATTACCTACTTACGTAATAAAAATCTACAAGTACTTAATAAAACACCACCCAACATTGCTTTTAAGTTGGATTTCGCAGTGACTGGGTTTATAAGGACTGTTCATTTTATTAAGCGGACACACAAAAAAGTATAAATTACATTTTTCTAATTCTGGAATCGCTTTATTTAGATAAATATAATAAAAACGGAAACCAACACAAAACATTTTAATGTAAATATAGTATAATATAATAACATCGGTAAGATTTTCGTACTTTTACACGGTTGCGCCGTTCAAGTGCCTGCACATAAATTTTTGACACTTTTTGACAAGTTGTAAACAACATTCGTTTGAATTCTTTCAATGTTTTAGCTTCTCATCTACCCTTTTTTAAGTGCATCTTCACATTGGTCTAGTGCCACTCGATGGAGTGGAGCTCCGGGCAATTAGATGAGTTGACTTGTTTTTGAACGAAATCAATGTTTTTCAAATTCAGTAGCTTCACTTTCTGACCAGCATAGTGGGCACTTGCCAAATCAGGCCGAAATGAAGAGGTGACATTATGCGTCTGATAGACGGAAAGTACTCGTTATTAGATGCATTATTTTCTGTAAATGTCGCAACCAAAGTTCATGTCGCAAAATAGAACAAACTTTTTAAGGCCACAGGAACCAATTGCCTGCCAGACAAGGACTTTCTTCATGAATTGGTCAATTTTGATGTTACTCTCCTCGTCGAATATATGATCTTCTACAACGGCATGGTAGCATCAGGGCCATTGGTAACGTACTACAGCAACATTTTACGCATTTTCCGTTGTCCATTAAAATGCTACGAAATTTATCTTACTGTAAAATGTAGTACAGTTTGACGCTTCTTTTGTTCGATTGCTTTCGCTGCTCTGCAATTCTTTTGTCCATTTTTTTCTTTCTATGGGTCCATTTATTGTACATACTTCTTATTTTTTAATCTGTGCCTACTCTAACGCCTGCTGTCTTAGGAATTTCGCGAACCGATAAGTAATTTATTGATTTTAACAGCCGCATGACAATACTTTTGTTTCTGGATTGGCCGGGCCGCTTCTGTGCCGGGATTTTGTAAAATCTTCAAGCATATGATGCCCTGCAAATGTTTTAATAATTTTATTCACGTTTAACTTGGAAAATTTGTACATATTTACGATTTTTCGCAGTGAATACTAGCCTGTGCATCCTTATTGCAGAACTAACTTGCTATGTTCCAAATTTGTTCGGTCCTTCGGGAAAAATATTTGACTATTATGGGAACAAATATGTAGCAATTGATAAATAAGGGATTGTTAATTATATTGTTATGAGCTGTACGTCAATTGATTTTAAATTCGCCGATTAAAAGAGGTGTAAGAGTGTCCGCTTAGTAAACTGAACAGTCCTTATTAATACATGCTTTAAAAGCATTATTGATGCTTACTATCATTATTACTATCACGTAAAAAATTACTACTAACCTGTATCGTTGTAAGTACGAGATTTTAGTATTGATATAAGCTTTGCCTTAACTTGCTAAGATTTTAATTTGAATCAAGCTTTCCGAAAATTTAGTTCATCACTAAAAAGAGGCGTCAATTATTTTGGTACAATTTTTATTATTAGGGACTTAAATAATTATTGCCTGGGTGTACTTATGTTACTTTTTTTAACGCAAAATCGGATGAATGAATAAGGACAAAGAAAGTCGTATTCAACAGCGAATGGGCACTTCAATACTTTATCGTAATCTTCTAAGCAAAGTTTAAAAGCACCTAATACAAAATTCTTCGCAAATGTAGACGCGAGCAAAAGCCATAGTGAGATTAAGGTAAGGAAAAAAACTTACCCCCATTTCATAAACGCGCTACAAAAGCCTCAATTAGCTGATAATCGTTTGTCTTTATCTGTCATTTTGACTTATGTATTTGTGAGAAAGGGATAAAACATAATTTAACTAAATCATGCCCGTAAAGTTTTCTGAATAAGGGGGTTAATCATTACTGTTAAGCATTACGCATCTAAGTTTAAGAAATGGCCCGTTTTACTTGTCTATTAGTATTACCAACAGAAAATAATTAAAATATTTTATCACAGATATTAGGAATTAAGAATGTTATTACTTACATAGTTATTATGTGCAGCGTTTGGAATCGACAGAATCAATTTTATGCCAGTGAGATGAAATGTGCTGGTGCACATAGTATCAACTATTTCAAATCCTCAGTTAGGTTCTACTACCCTCCAGTCAAATCAGCAACTCTTAATAAAACAACAAAAGGGTGTTTGTTGGTTTGAGAACTGGATAGGGACGTTTTCGATTAATTAGATTTAGCTGATTTTAATAATTAAAAGGACAAAAACATGTTTAATCTTGTCTTTTTCTTTCTATTTCCGTAATTATATAATTTCTCCACCCCTATGAAACAATTAACACAATTTATAGAAGAATATTATCTCATCAAATCCGTCAACTCCGATTACTGCTTATACAAATAATGAAACGCCTTCACCTTTTTTTCATTACTTTTACCTTAAATAATGTATATTGAGCAGAAATATCCGCTAATTTTAACGAAAAAAACATAATGTTACCTAAATAAAAAATTCAAAATAAGTACTAACAAAAAACACGCGTTTCTTGGATGGATGGATGCCAAGTCGTACAGTGCAAGAATGCATTTTAATGTTTAATATAAACACTAGGTACTGTAAATACTTATGTAGGTAAGTCAAAATAAGCGCTATCCAAAAAGGGATACCCCACAGACACATAGCCCTCATAATACTTAACCCTAAAGCCCTATTTAGACGATGCGAGAACTCGCATGCGAGTCTCAGTACATTGGGGTTTTTGATCGGTCGGTCGGATTGGACGTAACCAACAGTTCGCAATGTAACTAAAATCGCATGCGAGTTCGCGCGCCGTCGGTTACGTATAATTCAACCCACCGATCAAAACCTGCAATGTAATGAAACTCGTATGCGAGTTCTCGCATCGTCTAAATGTGCTCTAACTCATATAGTACGTATAAAAGATCTGAATGCGACATGAGATTCGTTCAACCAATTTCCTGTTAATAACAACGTTATTATATCATATCACATCAGTAAATGTTAGTAAGTATTTGAGTTCGTTCACTGTCGAGTACTCCGTACATTTTTGTAAAAAATTAGTCTAATCTTACAACCAATCACAGCTCTTCATGCCTCCTCTTTTCTGCGGACGCTTCAACAAAGTTCTTAAAGTCCCGTCTCTCTCTTACGTAGGCCGCACACTCCTCCACCAGTCGCAGGAACTCATCGACGTCGAACGAGTAGTTGGTGAACTTAGCGTGTGATCCACCGCCTGGTCCGTGGCCCTACAACATCAAATAGCATTAATATGAAAGTATCAGTTAGTGTAAGCAAATCTTATCAGTAGAAAAAGGCGGCAAATTTAAAGAATGTAGGCGCGAAGGTATCTTCCCGTAGAAAATTTGAATTTCGCCCCTTTGTCTACTGACAACATTTGCTTGACCAACTTTATTAACCCTTTGACCGCTATACTAAATAAACTTACTATCGCTTATAGTTTGAGAAAAAAGAGTAGAAATTAAAAAATGACAATACTGTTGTAGTGTCGTCCCTTTCAAATCAATATACATATAAGAAAACGGGACGACAGTACAGTATTGCCACTTTTTAATTTCTACTCTTTTTTGTCAGACTGTAGGTATTGTAGATGTACAGTAAAGTTGTGGTGCATATTTATTTACCTTTGTATTTTCATGGAAATGTACGAGCGTGTCTTGCTATTTAAGTCAGTCTCGGTACAATAAGAACTGAGGTTGACTGAAGTAGCATGACAAATACGAACGTTTCCGAGAAAGTACGATGGAAAACTATTATGCACTATACTTATGTATGTGTGTGATGGTCAAAGAATTAATAAAAGCAGAGAAAAGAAACGGTGTAAAGTCTAAGAAAAACGCATTTAACTGATTTGCAAGACGAAGTGATCCCATAAGTGTTCCGTGAACAAAGTTTTGTACGGAACACTAAAAATCGTGCCCTTGAGATTAACGGCCGAACTAGATGACGCTAAGGTAGAAGTACTAGTGCTCGACGCTGCACTAGAATTCGATATGGGCACTTTATGTCAAAGTGACAAGGATTAAATTTGAATACAGAAAAATCTTCGCCGTTCAAATTTAAGCTATATTACTTTGACATAAAGTGCCCATGTCAAATACTAGTGCAGCGTCGAGCACTAGTACTTCTACCTTTGCCAGCCAGAGGGCCTACCGCGAACCACGTTCGACTTGTTGCCTCTCTGTCGCACTCGTATATTCGTGTGACAGGAAGTGACGTGTGACGTCGAACGTGGTTCGCGGTAGGCCCTCTGTGTTACCTCATAACGTCCGTATATCTACTTCAGCTGTCAAAAGTGGAGGCACGAAATATTCTTAGGTATTACACCACGTCTCTTAATAAATCTATCTACCTACTCTACATTATTCTACATAAGTATCTACTAGTGAAGCTGATAATAAAAATTTCGGTATGTTTTTGAACTAAAATAGCTTACTCAATATCTGCAATAACGAACAAAACGCTGGTTTTTCTCGACTGAAAGATAATAAAAGGCATAATACTAACTAATACTATAAGGAATTATGCTCTGTGATGCTGATTTGTTTATGTTATTTAATTTTTTACACGTTTTCATTTCATCTTAAAGTCTTATGAGTTATGTTACTTGATACAGCAATGGGATAATAAATAAAAAAATAACTTAAAATTCGTTTACCGTAAAAAGGCTTCAAAGCTCAAATGTTTTTTTTTATAAATAATAAGCAATATGTATTCTGGGCCCATAACCTACACTCAAGCAGATGATGATGCAAACTGATGCAAAACTTTGCATGGAAATCTCTATATTTTATATATAAATTTCCATGTAAAGGTTCCAATGCATCCCTTTTTCGTTGCTTTTATTGTATTATTAAAAAAAACAGGTTGCTTGCTAACCAAACACTGTAATCATAAAATAAAGTTTAAGAAGTTGACATTTATTCATGAAAAAAAAAATCTAGATACTTTTTGAAGGAAAATATTGGAAAATGGTTGACGCGTAAATATTACGATTTTAATGCGCTGCTGAATCAAAAGCGACAATAAACAATAACCCTCTTATTCATAAACGTTTACTAAAGTTGACAAGCCGATAACAATCGTTTGTCCCTTTCCGACGTATTGGTATCATGGAAAGGGACAAACGATTATTATCGGCTTGTCAACTTTAATAAACGTTTAGAATAAGGGGGTAAGAACAGAAGGTACGTTACTGCATTCCCGATTTCTTAAGAAATCTGCATTTAAAACTATAAAGGCATGGCATACCTGGTCTTGTTGAACTAGCTTCGTCTTGTCCCGCCAAGTAACATACTTAAGTCCGCGCAGCCGCGCCAGGTCTGCGTAACAGTTTGGATCTTCACAATTGTAGCTGAAATTAACAGAAATATATATATATATATATATATTTTAATGGTTGAACATAACGTAATACACTGGTACTCAAATATAACCAAAGCTTATATACATCCCACTTTTCTGGACTAAAGCGGGTTGGGATCTTTCTTTACATACACTTTTGAATTTCTTTGTGGGTGTAACGTTTCCTCATAATGTTAATGCTTCGCTGATACCTTGGTGATCTGATCTGGTCATAAGTTGTTATAACTCATTGGTACAGTCCCCATCAGATATGTATATCGCTTCAACGTTTTATATACCTACATATAGAGACTTTGTTTATATATTTATGAACAGTATGAACACCTCGGCCGATCTTTATTTATTATGGTCGCTTATCTGATGGCGACTTTACAAGTTTACAAGTCAGGATTTGAAGATATCAATCTACAATCACAATTTAACAATTATACGAGTATGTACAGTCAAGGAATTTAAATTCCGACCCATTTCGTACTTTGTCACAGTGACAATCAATATGACAGCCGCTAGAGACCTCATACGGTTGTCACTGTGACAAAGTACGAAATGGGTCGGAACTTAAATTCCTTGACTGTACTCAATAGAAAATTCGATGAGGTGGAGAATGCTTCATGTGGTCGTGTATATTTTTTTAATATTGTTTATGTGCCAACAATGGGTATTCAGAAAATTCTGTCAATTGAATGAGTACAAATCTAACAAAACGGGGTCAGTCAAAAAAACTGTTGTTAATTGTCTACTTACACTTCAAAAGCAGCAGCCCAGTCGGGTAAGAAGAGAAGGTGAGTAAGACCGGCCCCGTGCATGCCAATAAACACATCTGTGTTGTGAGTAATCTCCAACTGCTCCGCGAACGGCACAGACCTATCGTACACAACTCGTTGCACGTGATATCCTTTCACTTTGAGCAATGCCTCCACTATTTCCTTTTCATTTAATATAGTTCTATAAGTAGTCCCTCGGGACAGTAGTGTTACTCTTACTTTATCATTTTCCCTAATTTGAGGCCTTATATTGAATGAGTGTAGAATATGTTTTGAAAATGCGTGGAATAATCCACTTCGTTCACAGCCATATATCTGAAAGAAAATTAGATCCACATTAATTGTTAAAAATCTTGACATGAATTGTATAATGCTCAGTAAGGAAAACTAAATACTAAAACTACAATTAATCCCTTACTATGCTACCGTCCGCTAGAAAATCGCCGACCAAGTACTTCACAAACATACATACATATATTTACGCCTATTTTCCGGAGGGGTAGGCAGATACCACAGATTTCCACTTGCTACGACCCTGACATGCCTCTTTCGCTTCCTTGACTTTCATAACATTCCTTATTCACGCTCGCCAGTTTAGGGTTTAAAAACGGTCTGAATTAAGTGAAATGGCTGTAGTGAAAATAGTGTTAAAATAAATACTTGGATAAGTAGTATGAGTAAAAGTTCTTATCAGAAGCAGATAAAATATTTAAAGCAACTTACCAAAGGAGTATTGTAGTATAAACCAAAAATCATTCTGGGCAGAAGAGGGAACACAACATTTTTAAAACACACCACCTTCCCTCTGAATTTCTTCAAGTCCCATATAGGATTGACTGTGAAGGATTTGAACGTATCTTGAAACGCTGACCCATATGTAAATGTCTCCCAAACTAGAATGTGGTTGTCCCTTGAGAAAGTGGACGCGTGAGTGGAGTTGACATGAAGTGATGCGTATAAATTGAAGAAGTCACAGAAGTGGTGGTACATGTTGACAGCTGGAATGATGAAAACAGAACTTGGTTAATTTTTAGGGTTCCGTACCCAAAGGGTAAAACGGGGCCCTATTACTAAGACTCTGATGTCCGTCCGTCCGTCCGTCCGTCAGTCACCAGGCTGTATCTCACGAACCGTGATAGCTAGACAGTTGAAATTTTCACAGATGATGTATTTCTGTTGCCGCTATAACAACAAATACTAAAAACAGAATAAAATAAAGATTTAAGTGGGGCTCCCATACAACAAACGTGAATTTTGACCAAAGTTAAGCAACGTCGGGCGGGGTCAGTACTTGGATGGGTGACCGTTTTTTTTTTTGCCTTTTTTTACATTAGGGTACGGAACCCTTCGTGCGCCAGTCTGACTTGCACTTGCCCGGTTTTTGAATACAGCTATAGGAGCATTCCATGAAATTGTCTACCGCTGTCCCGTACAAACGCGAGTTTTCTGAAGATATCCAGGTATAGGAGTTTCTTTTTCTGTAACAAGCGCCGAAAAAAAAAGTTCTAATATACGAAATAAAATGCGTTTGTACAGGACAGCCCGTGGAAGGCTCCTATAGCATTCCCCAGTCGCGGTTGCCATCAGGCTGTTTAAACTATTTAGGGTGTGCTGCTACTATTGTACTTGTTTGATAAAGATGACGATGCCCGATATCAAGTACTGGTTTACCATACAAAAATAGTCCCGGAACCTAAAATTCCCGGTTGTCGTCGTACCATGATCGCACAGTATAAAAGCTCGTATACAGTCAGCGGAAGTTCCTAAGCGAGCGAGGTGTTCAAAATTACCTTGACAGTTGACGAATAGTAGTAACAAAATAAACCTTATTTTTATACAAAACTTACTTGCGTCCAGTTTCATAATATAAGTTGGTTTGTCAATAGTGAGGTCACATAGCCCATCATCCACGGGTCTGGAAGGCGTTCTCACGAAATGTTGAAGCTCGGAAGCCCATGACTGCAGTTGGCTGAAATGCTCCGCTTCTTTCTTCAGTCTGTCTGAGTAGAACTTACAGTATCCACCTGAAATTGCGTTCAAAATTGCATTTAAAACAGGTATCACTTCTGCATTGCGAGCACGCGACGTGACCCTCTCTTTCTCTCTTTAATCCTTCTCTAGTGTTAGGCGTGAATTTAATCAGTATTATATGTTTCATTTTCTCTTTGTATGAAAAAACCGCGCAACTACATGTCGCACCAAGTACAGTCACCTGCAATAATATGTTACACAACGAAGGCCGCAAAAATATCTGACAGTATCTTATTTGTAGAGCCATAAGAGCGTGTCACATATTGCGACCTTCGAAAATAACATATTATTGCAGGGCTATAACTGTGAAAATCGAAGTTCGCAAATTACGGGCATCTTTCTCTGTCACTCTGATTAAGTCTTGATTGGAGTAAAAGAGAAAAATCCCCGCAGTTTGCGAATTTCGGTTTTCGCGGTAAGCCCTCAGGTGACTGTACAATGGAAGGTACCTTTAAACTCACTTTGCAACTCTTCTATTTTCCAAAAAATTAATACCTACCTTTTAGATAGATGAACTCAATATCTTGTGGCTGGTTTTGTTCTTTAAAAACCTTTAGTACCGTTTGGTAAACAAAGTTTCGTAACCAGCTACAGAATGGGAATCAAGATTCCCAGTTTGTAGCCGATTACGTATTGGGCCAGCGTGGTACCGCTTGGTAACTAAATTTGGTAACTAGCTACAAAATGGAAATCTAAAATTCCCTGTATGTAGCCGGTTACGAATTAGGTCAGAGTGGTACCATTTGGTAACTAAATTTTGTAACCGGCTACAAAATGGGAATCCAAAATTACCTGTTTGTAGCCGGTTACGTATTGGGCCAGAGTTACTGGTCGGAGTTTATTCTACCAAATCGAGGCTAAAACAGTGTAGGTACATACAAAAGCACTTCAGACCTATTGTCATTGCATACGTTTATTTTAAGTTTTAATGATAATTTCTCGCTGACTGTACATTTTATCAAAAATCTGTGAATACCAATTGCCACCACTTAAACAGTTAAAGATGGCTTCCCAAGACCATTTTGGAGTGACAGCAAGCTGCCTTTACTGCCCCATCTCTACTTTCCACCCTTAATACAACTTAATGAACCACTTCAAAAGTCCCATTTTGTAACCAGTTACAACGCGCGATATTTTTTCCCGTTTGGAAGCTGGTTACCAACCGTGGCTATGAATCGGTAATTCAAAAGTCCCATTTTGTAACCAGTTACAAACCGGGATTTATTTTTCCCGTTTCGAAGCCGGTTACCGGTTACCAAACGTGGTTACAAATCGGTAATGGAAAAGTCCCAATTTGAAGCCAGTTACGAATTGGTATTTCTTTCCCGTTTCGAAGCTGGTTACCAATTTTTAGTTACCAAACGGTACTAAAGGTTTTAAAGGCTTGTTTTATAAGATTTAAAAAAGCAACATTATAAAACCGTGGGGGAAAAACCGGTCAAGTGCGAGTCGGACTCGCGTTCCATGGGTCTCGTACATTACTAAATTTTTAACAATGAATTTTTTATATGAGAAACGCGAGTGAATTGCCTTTAAAAAACCCGTAGGGGTCGGATCAAAAACTAAGTAATTTCTTCTAAACTATTTATTCTAAAATTATAAAAAATATGTTTGAAATTCTCACAATGATCTCTTTCATTTGATATGTAACACGATATAGTTTGAAAAACTTTGTTTTTTAATTTTCTCATTTACCCCCCAAAAGTGGCCTCATGTTTAAAATTCATTTGTTTACGTTACATGTCCGTCTTTGGGTCACAAATTTACATATCTGTACCAAATTTCAACTTAATTGGTCCAGTAGTTTCGCAGAAAATGGGCTGTGACAGACGGACAGACAGACGCACGAGGGATCCTATAAGGGTTCCGTTTTGTTCCTTTTAAGGAACCCTAAAAAGCGTATGTTCATGATAATTAAAACGCACCACTCACGTTTTTCTAGGCTTTATAACGGTGTTCGTGCAGTGACACATGTCGAACGACTTAAAACCGTGACTGATCACTTTTACATATATACCCAGTAAATTTTTAAGATTATCTAACAGATAACATCAACCAATTAACAACACCGTAAAACCTCCCAGTCCAATACTGAGCGGCTACCGCGAAAACCGAAATTCGTAAATTGCGGGGATCTTTCTCTTTTACTCCAATGAAGGCGTAATTAGAGTGACAGAAAAATCCCCGCAATTTGCGAACTTCGATTTCCGCGGTTATAGCCCTGCAACTATGGCCCACAAGTTCAAAAGGAAATTAAGTATCATGTTCCTTTTGGTTTACTCCGAGTTTTTCCTTCAATATATAAACATACCTAGCCTTATCTTATAAAAAATACAATAAATACTTTAATACACCTGAACGAAAAGATTACAGTAAATTTTGGACCATGGTTGGGAGCTTTGGACTATATTTGGGAGGTTTTACGGCACCAATATTTTTGGCAATACCATAAATAATGTTCAGATCAAAATTGGAAATGCCTGCAGACTGCAGACTGAGCCTTGCAAACTAAATAAATGGTGTATCTACTCACCTATTTGTCCAGGCCCAAGAATGTCAGACTTGTAACGCAGATTATCCCCCCGGCCAATCAGTCCTGTGAAATTGAGCATCAGGTTCCGTCCTCTGCAAAACCTACAACAAACAAAAGTTACGATCTAACGTAATGTATATAAAATGTAATGTATATATGTAACATATGTATAAAATGCGTACACTTTTATTTTATGAAATTATATTATAGTTTTTAATTTCCCACACAAAATGGTAAAAATAAATTCCTTCTAAGTGGCTATTAAATGAATTTGAATCATATAGAAAATAAAATAACTAAACCTTGGTAATTATCATGATGGTATTGTAAATAAGTTGGTAAAGTTGTTGGTTGATTGTCGCCTACCAAGGCTACCATTGATTTAATTATGAATATAATATAATGAATAGAAATTACTATAAAGTTTTATCAGAAAATATAATGTTTAGAAATGGCATGCTGAATATATTTAAGATGTCAATAAACATTTATTACTTTGATATTTTTTTGGTTTTATTTGTTAAATTTTTAATGTTTATACTTAATTCTAGCAGTTTAATAATTTCTCATACTGACCAATTGTAATTGAGCATCCTGTATATAAAATTCTAAAAGGTGACATGTTGTCATTACCTGTTAATTCTAAGATCTAAGAAAATTTACCTTAAATACTTTGAGCATTCCAAGGATGAATCATGTGGATATGATGGTTCACACATCACCATCAGTTCACTGATTTGCTCCTTAATATAGCCTGGAAAGAGATAAATACCTTTAAGAGTTTATGTAATAACTTTATTATTCAAATAAAGAAATGTAAAAAAAAATAGGAATTTTGGAAGAGGAGAAGGGCCTGTATAGTAAATACTAGCATTTAACAGGCTAGGTCGATCTGTGTAAGATGTCCCCAATATTTATTTATTCATTTTTATTTTCTTCATTATTTATAACAGTCTTACTATAGGTACTCTTTCATTCACATTTGATGGACATTTATCTTCCAGAGAAAAGTTGGATGGTATTATGATATGGTTGGTAATTTTGAGTAAAAAGTACATGTACCTTATAGATAAAAGAATTACCATTCCCTGTTGGATCACTATCATGGACTGAGCATGGCCATTTCACATAATATTAATGTATTATTAAAAGACTTACCGAAATCCGCTTGTGTAAAAAAAGTCTCATATTGCGCCTCTTTCGTTTTTACCCAACCTCGATGATCGCCAGGACATCGTGGTCTAACATGGTATGAATTACTTCTTTCACAAGTGGGCTCATAACCCCAACAAGCTTTCATTTCAGCTAGAGCTTTGTAGGGGCATTGCGGATCTTCAGCACACGATTTGGCGATGTTAGGATATGCATTAAAAACATAAGGAAGATGTTCTGCTGGTACATTTAAATCTTTTAAGTTAATAGAGTTAGTTGCACGAAGATTTAACAAAACCAGACATAATATTACAAACATGGCTGCAGCATTTAATAGCAATATCTCCTAGCGTGAATAAATTACATTTATTATTCAAGAAGATACCTTACTTCATTAATTAATAACGACAAATAAAACCGTTCATGTTTATACAACAAAGGTTAAGGTTATGTTTATTGTGTAGGCCGTGGCTTCTTCTTCTCTGTGCAATCATTTGACATTGACAGCTGCCACAGGTAATGCAAACGGTTAAACTATTTCATAACATAGCGAATGAAATTTTATTGATTATCAGGTAAACCAACATTACAACTTCAAAGATTGTACGCATGTATGCACCACCTAACCTCATTATACTTACAATAGATGGCACTATTCTTTCGCGCCTTTTCCGGAACCGACATAAAATTCCCGGGCGTGGGATTATACGGGTACCACGTGAACAGCGTCATCCAATCCAATCAGCTGGTATTTGGGCCCGTTCGATGAGTTTTAACTGTAGAGTTTGCCTTGTTGCCGCGTTTATATTTGTATTTTTATTAGTTTAAATAGTGATCATGTTGCGTTAAAGTTTACAAGAGACTTGAGACTTTTATGTGGTTTGGAAAACATACATTTTGACTTCACGATCAGTGTCTTTCAATCAAACTGGTACCAAAATTATATGTCGCCATTTTGATCGTACAGTATCAAACTAATTTGTTTGGTCTTCAACAAACTTATATTTCTGTTAGACCGTCCCTGTGACAGAAATGTAAATGGATGCGCAATTGCAAAGAGTACAAAGAAAATGTCCCAGAAAAGTAGTACAGTAAATTTTCTTATCCGTGACGCCAATGGTTAGTAATTACGCTTGCCCTCGTCTACCTTTATGAATATTACTTGTTGTATTTAAATTTCTGCTCATATTTCACCATAATTTCTATAGGAATACTCTTTGTAATCGATTTATATCAAAGCTTTTTCCTGTGTGACTGTTTAAACAAAGATTCCGCCTGAAGCGCAAAAGGCGCGATCCCGGCATTTCCTTTTCGTGTGTAAACAGGCTGTGGCATAACCTTTAAAATGTTGTTTAAAACTAATTTATTTTTATATGATTATTGGTGATGTTCTGACTTTTTCACTCTTCAAGGTATTAGAGACAGTATAAACATCTACTGAGAGGAAAAAAATACATAATTAACCCCCTGCTAAGTGTAAAAAATCTAATTGTTTTAGGACAGCCTCAGATGGTTAAAGTAGTGCAGAATACTAATCAAACTATTGGTCAAATTAAACTTAAACAAAATCCTGTAAAAATTATTAAGCTGCCAGCTGCCTCAGAGGTCAATACACAGGTAACCAATGATTTGTTTCCTTTTTTCCTTTATTAATTGAAACATATTTTAAAATGATAGGCCCACTTTTAGTTTTTGTTTTCTCTAGGGTTAGATAAGAAAGCATTATAGAATCTTACATATCATTTAAAATCAATAACCAAGGTCAGTGCATTGGCTTATTATCTTAATCTTCTATGCACATTACCTTATGTAGTAGTTAAATGATTAGCTCAGTTAATAATGTGTCTTAATAAGTTTACTCAGATATTAACTGAAATGGTCATCATCGATAGTAAGACAAGCTTGATTCCTTGGATTCAGATGAAGCTCATATTTTATTTTACTATCTAATGCACTTTCTGACTGACTGTAATTTTTATCAACTGTTATTGATAATTTGCAATTGTAATAAATGGTGTTTTCTTTACAGGCTCCTCTATACCGGACTGTTAAGTTGAGTGGCATTAAATGTGCATCAAGTAAGTACTAACATTTAATCATGACAAAACTGTTTTAACACTGATTTATGCCCTGTAGGGGTACAGTACAAGTTTGTATGCTGCTAAATCATTCAATGACTAATAACTTCTCCACATTTCTTTTGTTTGGTAAAACAAACTTAAATAGGATTTTTATTGAATGGCCTAATTATTTTTTGCCGGGCACATTATTAACTGCTCAGTGCTCATAGCCCAATCCTTACTATCAAATTAAAATAAATTTATAAGTTACTTAATCATTTTAGCAGTTTACTACTTAAAACTTCATAATGTTATTAATTACATCATAATGTTACTAAATACATTTTAGGTTAGGTTGAACACACTAAATTTAATGAATGCTACTAACAAACTACCTAACTTGCAGCGAAGTGCTAAGTATCTCTCAAGATGAACTTGATGATCTTATCCTAAATACTGACAATGATATCATTGCATGCATTTATAATATTTATACCTACCTACAAGCAATTGCTTTGCATAAAAAAGAACTTGGTGTTGCCCATTAATTCATACACTTATTGAGATTGCAGGGAAATAAAATATTTCTTTATTATGCCTACTTCAACTCCAGACAGATAAATTTCCTAGACACTTATGGCATCTTTTACAAAACTAAAGGTTTTTCTTTCATTATAGCAAAGGCTAGTATATATAGTAGTAGTATAGGTATATGTTTGAGTATTAAACATATGATTTTGAAATTCAATTCCATTGAAGTTGATGTGGTCCGTATCTATTCAATCAACCAAACACATTTACTGGCAAACACTGTGACTGTCTCACATTATTTCCTGGGACTCATCTATCTATATAGGTTCATCGGTTTAAGCAGAAAGAGATAACACACAGACAGAGATACTAACACATTTATAATATTAGTAGGGATTAGAAATTAATTTAATAAGGTGTAAGGTATATTATAAATTAAATTTAGTTTGTCTCAATTAAAAGAAGTGTTACTGTCATAGGTAGTAGAATATATGTGATTATATCAGTCGTCAGGGACTTATTGGATCATCCCATCAAGCCTATTAAAGTGGTAGTTACTGAATGCTACTCTGATTTGGTACTTCTGAAATGGACATATAATAGGGTAGGAGAAAAACAGAAAGCCTTATAGTTTCGTTGCATCTACTTTACTCAAAGTATAACACATACACCCCGCCTCTATCATTCACATTCACAATGCGTCCATGCAATTTTGCAGCTCTCTTTATGTTAATAAAGTTAATATTTTATAAGGTGCTACTTGTTAAGTTTATAGGTAGGTCGAACCTTCGCGTTTTCTGGCCAAAAACTATGCGCAAAGAAGACCTATGGCGTATATGCCGACAAACACCCATTGGCCAAGAAATTGCGACACGGAAATGGAGATGGATAGGACATACTATTCGAAGAGGGGAAACAATAACGCAACCATCGCTTTCGGTTGGAAACCGCCGGACGGAAGCCGTGGCCTCGGGCGCCCTGTACACTCTTGGCAGCAAGCGGTCCGTCACAAATGAGCTACGAGCGGTCGGGTTGAGCTGGAGCGAGGCAAGAGCGATCGCTGAAGATAGGAAGGTGTGGCGCGAGCTTGTGAAGGCCCTTTGCACCTATGGGGTGCCTTAGGACAACAACATAACACATACACCCAGCCTCTATCATTCACATTCACAATGCGTCCATGCAATTTTGCAGCTCTCTTTATGTTAATGAAATTAATATTTTATAAGCTGCTTCTTGTTAAGTTTATAGGTAGTTACAATAAATTAAAAAATATTTTAAAGGGGCTACCATTTATGTAAAACAATTGAAAAAAAAAAACTATATCGCCAAACAGATACTTAATTCAAAATCTCAACGTAACAAAAATTACGTTAACGTTTATAAATAGGTAGGTAAGGTATTTGATTAAGTAGGTACATAAATATATTTACGAAAATTATATTGATCATCAGCGGCTGAGTCATCATTAAGTTTTCGTCAAATACTTCCTTAAATAAATGACTTAAGTGCTTGGAAGTAGAGATGCACCAGATATCCGGTTACTATCCGGTATCCGGTCATTATTTTAATATGCGGCCGGATACCGGATAGTGAAGTACTATCCGGCCGGATACCGGATAGTACCTAACATTGCTTGATTTCGGAGTAAACCAATTGGATTTAAGAAACAGACACGGTCATAATCGGACTTGTCTATTATTTTATAACACTTTAATCATTCCACTGACTTGCACGCGCACTAATTTCGTACCTAGAAATGAGTCCGCGCGAACGTTTACTAGGAAACAGGTCAAACCTGCAGAATGCGCACCTGAAAAACCGTAATGTAGGTATGGTTCCGCTGGCCGAATATTCGGCGGCCGGATACCGGATATCCGGCCGATGTTTAGGCCGAATATCCGGTATCCGACCAAACAACAATCCGTTGCATCTCTACTTGGAAGACACGCGCTTTATGTAGGTAGGTATGTCACATACCTACCTACCGCACATACCGTATGTGCGCTTTTTGTTTTTCTCATCATTATGCGTAGTGCGGCACATAGATAGGTACTTAGCCGTTTTTTTGCAATTAAATTTCTTGGCTTAGCTTCAAAATTTGAGAGTGTCACAGTATATACAGAAGTATTTTAAAAAGTACCATTACTTAAGCAACACAGGTGATATACTCTTATTTTTGTTCCTAGTATTTCATACTTTTCATAGCACTTACTGCTAGCTATATGTAGGAAACCATACTAATATTATTAATGCAAATGTAACTGTCTGTCTCTCTGTTATCTTTTCACTGATTACTCATTTATGAATTTGACAATAACACATGCAGAAAGCTGAAGGCTGAAGCCCTGGCTCGCGTTTAAAAAAGAAACAACGCGTTTACAAGTTGGCTGTCTCTCTCTTGCTAACAAGCACACATGCATAATAGAATACCTACAACCTAATACTCAACTTAATAGTGATTTTGTATGTAAAATCACTATGCCCGTACACACATACATAAAACTGTTTTACGTTTAGCATATCCGTAGTCGGTTAAAATAAACTCAAAGCCTGATTGATGCCCAATACATTGCCCACGTTCAATTGATTTTACAGGTGATGCCCAGATTTAATCATTAGGATACTAAAGTAAACCAATTGAGTGTTTCTTTTCTCTTAAAATAGTAGGTATTCCTTTTTCAAGGCCTAGCTCTTAGTGTAGGTATTCATTTTGGCACGCCACTGTGACACCGGAGGTAGGCCAGCCCAAGAGGCACCGAACCAGCTTAACATGGTACCGTAAAAATTGCACGATTTTCGAATTTTGGCCAAATTAAAGTTTTTTTATAAATTTTAACAGCTGTTAGCGCCAGTATTCGCTATCGACAGAACAACACCTCTGTAATCTTGCTTCAATATTCATCACGTCGTACACCGTAAGAATAAGCGTAAGAAGCAAGTATTTGTCTTGTACGGCGTTGTCCTCAGGAACAGAGATCCTACTTATTTTAAACATTTGCATTATTAATAAAGGTTTAATAATTGTTTTCAGAATTGGTTCAAGTACCTGTTGACACATTTGCTCGTCTGCAAAAAGTTGTTCCGAAAACTGAACCTGTGGAGCTAGAAGAAGTTACAGTAAGCAGTATTTCATATAATTTATCCTTCATAAAGTCCACCGGTCCTCGTAAGCAAGTACAGGGGAAAAAGTACGGCAGTGTCCATGACGCGGCACAGTTATAGTTGGTTATAGGTACCTATACTTCCACTCCTTCAACTGAAAACTCATCAGACTTGAAAAGTAGGTACAAAATCAGTCACGTCAAATCACTTTGTATAAACTTCATAGGTTTGTACATCGACTATTAAAATTTAATGAATTTTTATGCCTCCCAAAAAATAAGGGGTCCCCCAGTCCTTAAGGCTCGTACACACTATACAGGTTTGTGAATAAAATATTAAAGGAGGATATTTCGGGGATAATACATTTTCTAAGTAAAATATAATATTGTAATTTTCATTTTAATGCCATTTCGTTAAAAACGTTAAAGCAAGAAAAAAAATGTCAACACATGTTTGGGCCAGCCTGTAGTTGTTGGCAACCGCGGCGTATTTGCGATTGAAACCTTAGCCGCCTCAAATGGTTAAATAAACTTTAATAAACACCATAATTTAACAGGAAGAGGAGCCGAACGTGTTAGAAGAGGTTAGCATTATCGAGAGCTTGCCCACCGTAGTGCCAGTGACGACGAAACTAGAAACGAGTACAAGTACAACCAACGGCAAGACCAGTTACTTGCCGACCATGTCCAGTGCGTCCAGGCGGAGACACGACTCCGATAATGAACCACCGCCAGAATAGTAAGTTTACATGTCACATAGACGGAAATTGTCTTTTATTAGAAAGGTTCACATCACACTCGAGGGCGCTGGTGGCCTAGCGGTAAGAGCGTGCGACTTTCAATCTGGAGGTCGCGGGTTCGAACCCCGGCCCGTACCAATGACTTTTTCGGAACTTATGTATGAAATATCATTTGATATTTACCAGTCGCTTTTCGGTGAAGGAAAACATCTTGAGGAAACAGGACTACTCCAAATAAGGCCTAGTTTACCATCTGGGTTGGAACGTCAGATGGCAGTCGCTTTCGTAAAAACTAGTGCCTACGCTAATTCGTGGGATTAGTTGCCAAGCGGACCCCAGGCTCCCATGAGCCGTGGCAAAATGCCGGGACAACGCGAGGATGCCTCGCAAGGAAATTGTCGGGCTAATCACTGTGTTGGCCCTCAGGATTATCAATTTGTCAATGTCCACCACACTGCCATTGTCAAAAAAACCGCGCAAAGCAGCTCAATCTGTGAAGACGATTTCGAGGCAAAGCGAACTCACGCCCGACCTCGATTCCTCGGACAAAGCACGTCTTTACAGACGCGAGTGGCTTCGCGCGGGCGGGACTGGCGCTCGCAGCATAATAATTGACGATAATTAATAAATACATAACATCATTTGTAATGTTGATTATTTTGATTTCCAGTACCACAAAACGACGTAAGCATGCTGATAAAGTTGGAAAAGGTCTGCGGCATTTCTCCATGAAAGTTTGTGAAAAAGTGAGGACTAAAGGGTTTACATCGTACAATGAGGTGGCAGACGAGTTAGTGTTGGAATTCTCGGCTGGCATGCATGGATCAGCTGACAGTCAAGTATGTAGCATTTCGTGATACTTTATTTTCGTTGTTTTTATGAAATAGTTATATAAGTAATTTGATAAAACTAGTGACTGAGCTGTAGACCTCGCGTTCAGCTTAGAAAATGTAAAATATTTAGTTCATTGAGTTTTTATCACAGTGAACTCACGATGGTATTAAGCTCCAAAGACGCTATTGGCCTTTGATATACAATATAAAAGTCCTTTATGCCAATTTCCGCTTCTTGAAAAATTTTCAAAAACTCGATCGACAAAAAAACTAATAATCTGGTCACAAAATTTCACGAGAATCGGTTAATAATTGCGACCTGTAGAGGAGAACAACTGGACATACGAAAGCAAAATGCCTGAATTAAAATGGAGACTTTCGCTAACGACAGACATGAAAATGTAAGACATCAGCGAAACCGTTCGGAAATGTTCTCGGTTTTGTCATGCTACTTTGAAGGACTAAATTTGAGAGAGTAACACGAAAATTAGAAGCGTGTTCGGGCGTTACTGTATTTTATTTAAAAACAATACTTTTTAGAAAAGAGGTTTTCCTTACAAAAAGTTACCGTTTAGCATTTCACCTCTATTGAAGCAGTGTTTGAATACGTTGAATCTCTTTCTTCTATAATATCTATTAATATTTCTCAGCGAGCCAGGCGTATAGATTCCTCCATATAGAGCCCTAGAGCTCACTGTCAGGTAACATCTGTACTTGTTTGAAAACTCAGAGAACTTCACGTTTCAGCAATACGACCAAAAGAATATTCGCCGGAGAGTATATGACGCCTTAAACGTTTTAATGGCCATGAACATAATATCAAAAGAAAAGAAAGAAATTCGGTGGTTAGGACTCCCAACTAATTCAGTACAAGAATGCACAGCACTAGAAAAGGAGAAACAAGCAAAACTGGAAAAGATTCAGAAGAAAACTCAACAACTACAAGAACTTATTTTACAGGTAATAGAATTTTAATGCTTTAACATACACTATAGTCTGTATCATTAGATATTTAAAAAAGAGTAAACAAAATCTACCCTCAGCCATTTGAGCCGGTTTAAGTCAAGCCGTTCATTGACAGAACCAGGGCCCTATTTCACCAACGTGACAAATGTCGCATTTGTCGACATCACTGTTACAGACGTCACAGGCCTCCATAGGCTACGGTAACCGCTTACCATCAGACGGGCGGTGTGGTTGTTTGCCACCAACATGTTAATTAAAAAAAACTCCACTATATCGCCAGTAAATATGTATTTATTTTGCGAAGCTAATGACAATTGTCACAAGAAATACGACAATTGTCACGAAATTCCGACACAGAACTCATTTGCTGTCAAGAATTACCGAAAGTTCTTTGAAATCTTGTGACAATTGTCATCATTATCATCATAAACATCACAAGAGAAATAACTGTTTTTTGCCGATATAATAAAGTTCTTTTAAATAATACAATGATGGTGACAAACAGGAATACGGCCCGCCCGATGGTAAGCGATAACCGTAGCCCATGGATGCCTGTGACGTCAGCAACAATGAGACTTGTCGAATTGTCGCACCTGTCACGTTGTTGAAATGGTGGTTTTGTATTTGGTTGGTTAATCTATCAATGTTTTCAACTTTTGTTTGTTTTCAATGTTTAAGTACTTAAAGATACAGAGTATAGTTATAATAACTTCCTTGAGATGGTAGTTTGGCTAATACAAAGAAGTACTTTATAACCTATCAGTCTTATGACAAAAAATTATGAATGCTAATGAACGGAAACTTTCTTCCAGCACATCTCATTCAAGAGTTTAATAGAAAGAAATAAAGAGGCCGAGAGCAAAGGTGTTAAACCATCTCCGTCCTCTGCCATTCATCTGCCGTTTATAGTTGTGAATACTAGTGATAAGGCACTTATCGACTGTAGTATATCAAATGACAAGTAAGTTTATCACGAAATATTATCGTGTTTTTATATTAATTAACATGCCAGTGCAATATATTATTATGTAAAACATGTCTTGATATCTGAAAATAAGTGGTGTGACTAAATTAACTAGAATAATGGAGATTACGCCATAGATAGGCTTTTTAGTAATTTGACTAATTAGTAATAGTAATTGCCTAAATCTACTTTTGGTGTCCTTAGAATGTGCGCTTCATAAAATACATACAAACAGCAACACTCTTAGCTATACATTGGTGGACCTTAATTTTACAAAAGGCATAAGATCCACCAATGGGCGGTTAACACTGGGCGATGGTACCCGGGTGGGATTCAGCATGAGTAAAAGTTTTCTCGTGTGCCACAATGTTTCACTTACCCAACTTGACCATAACATTGTTTTATTGTTTTCAGAACAGAGTATATGTTTAATTTCAACAAAAGGTTCCAGATTCATGATGACATAGACATATTAAAGAGGATGGGACTATTATATGGTAAATATCTTTCTTCTTCAATTCTCATCTACTCAAAGGTTAACTGGAAGAAATCCCTTATAGGGATAAATTCGCCTTTGTAATGCCTATCCTGTACCATACATTTGTGTTTTGTACAATAAAGAGTTTATACATACATATACATACAAATATCAGTTGGAAATTTTTATCTCTTGACAATACTTTTAACCACTAAAGACACTAAATGGTCCATATACCTTCCTATTTAAAGCAAATAATCATATGACAGTATCTACCTACTAAATACCTTACTAAACTATTTGCATTCTTGAGGGAAACTAAAACTTAGCTAAATACATAACAACTATTTATACTTCATCATCGAATGATGATCCCTGACATTTCCTCCAAGTCACTTGGATAGGCTTAATTTAAAAAATAAGTTTTGACCGTATTTGTACTAATATTTTACAAACTGTCATTAAGCCCCCTCCAGACTGCGCGTGAATCGCGGGCGAAGCCGCGAACGCGAGTGTGGAGTCGATTTCGCTGTCTGCGAAAATCGACGCCACACTCACGTTCGCGGCTTCGCGCCGCGATTCGCGCACGAGTGTGGAGGAGGCTTTAGATATAGGGGTCATCATTGGAAGCGCGACTCGCGCGAGTTATAAAATGATTCTCAGGCAAAAAATTTGGATTCAATTTTTATTTTACTTTAATTATTTAATTTTTAATTGTTGATTTTACTTGGGACATCTAATTATGACTGGCGAAACAATTACCGCCTTACAAGATGCGATAGCATAATTGGTCGTTACTATAATAGTGTTTTACGTAAATTTAAACAAACGTGATTTTATTTTAATTGCTTATTTCTCTCCATGTTTTCCAGGTTTAGATAAAGGAGAATGTTCAGAAGAAGAAATTGAAAGAGTTAAGAGCATGGTACCGAAATCGTTAGAGTATTATGTAGAACGTGAGTACTTGAGTAGGGTGACTGCTATAGTCATTGGCCAGTATATAGTAATTAGTCACTCCTTACATGCCAATCGAAACATTATTTAAGTGGCCAATAACTAGCAGTCACCCTAGCGTATTTAATTTTAAATATCAAACTAGAAAATATTGTGTCGGCTTCGTAACATATATATTTATTTTAAATAGCCTATATTGTGTCCCACTGCTGGGCAAAGGCCTCCCCTGTCTTTCGCCACTCGTCACACACACACGTCGTTATTAGAAAATAATCATTATGTGTCGGTCTCGTAACAAGAGCTTATCTGAAGGCCTAAGTACCGATGGATCGACAAGGTCCAGAAACACTTGTGCGACATCTTAGCGGCTGCATGGCGTCGGATCGCACAGAATAGGAACGAATGGCGAAATCTAGTGTCAGAGGCCAAAATTGTATCTATTTGAATGGAGAAAATTTCGTAATGGTCTGACTTCCTTAAGATTTCGCATTCAGGTACATCGGGGGCTTAAAGTGATGTCATATTTTTTTTTAAACATTGAAAGTGGCGAAATTTGTAAGCAAATCCTTTCCAAGTTTTTTTCGGGGAGCCACTTTGCAAATAACGGCTTTTGGCTACTTTATTTTACTAAACGCAGTTACTTCTATCGTTATAGCTAGCTTTAATTAAAATTGTAATACACTTAATTTATGTTTCAATATTCCCCTGTTTGGGGAAAATTCCCGGGAACACCGGGAAGTTTCCCATTTTTAAGATGACATCTGTCATCGTATCCAATCTGTTAGAAAAATAGTATAGGCCCCGTGCATGAACTAGGGAGCAGCGTAGGAGCAGTCAGATTTTTGGCGCGAGGCGTAAATTGTGTCGTTTATGCTTCCGATTCAGGCCACAAGATGGCAGACCCTCCAACGCGCACGGTCCCTATAGTGTGTGTTAAAAAATTGACATTCCAGTTGTGGTCACAGATTGTATAAAGTAAACGCATCATTTTCAGAAATGGGTCGAGGCGTCACATCGAAGCTCTCTAGTATGCTCGAAGAGGAGCTGGACGAGGCTGCGGAAGACGAGGAGGAGGGGGTCGAGGCGGAGGGCGAGGTGGAGGGCGAGGCGGGACCGGAGCCCGAGGCCGAGCCCGACGACGAGCCCGCGGAGTACAGGTGAGAACCTTCACAACACAGAGAACGAAGTAAGGCGCCGGGAGGTTGAATGCTGAAAGCAACCGTGGCGCGGTATTCCATTTTGATAGCCCATAACCAGACATAGGAATCCGCGGGGCAAATTGTGAATTAAGACTTTGTTTGTGCACTTATGGTACTAATTACAACAAAATAGTCAAAAATTTGCTTTTAATTGCCTAATCGTTTAAAACAGCCTAAATTTGGTTCTGATTAGCACCATAAGTGCCAAACATAAAGTCTTTATTCACAATTTGCCCTGCGGATTCCCTATATCTGCCCATAACATACGCGCTGGTCCAGGCGGTATGTATAAATGCGTTGCCCAGTTTGAGGTGTAGGGTAGGGTCTACAAATAGTAGCTATGTCAAAACTGCTGTTCAGCCAGGGGTGCGAAACTCCTGAGATCGGTCAAACTCGGCTCCGCTCGGCTCAGCATTGCTCCGAGCAATTATTAGGGTTGGCACCACTTGACTTCCTTCTGCGTGCACGACCACAGATAAGATAATCACTTGAATTTTGACAACCCTAAATAGCCGAAAGGGATAGTGTCATATATTAGAAAGGGATAGCATGATTCGACCCTGAACCGCTGTCAAACTTCGGTTTTGTAGGAAGTTCCCTTCCTGTACGGTAGTACTATTATTTATTCTGTGGTTCAGCGTCATCTTCAGCTGTCAATGTCAAACTTGGAAGCACGATTTTTTTTAAGGTTCAGTCATACAGGCGCTTTTTCAGGGCGGCGCGTGAGCGTTTCATATGTAAAAGCTGAGCGCCCCGCCCGCAAAACGCGCCTGTGTGACGGAGCCTTTACACATCTTATACTAAATAATAAAATAATGTTTGTTTTACAGCGACGACAGCAGCGACGTCGACGTGTAGCGAGCACCCGCGCCGCGGCGCGACTCTTATATCACCACGGGCTTTACTTATATTCATACACAGTTTTATCATATGTCCGACGACCGGTGCGGCCTCATTTTATACAACTATTGTACAATGGAATGTCAAACAATATGTTGCTGACGTGCATGGTCAAATATCAAAAATGAAGTGAAAATAAAACGATTTTATGAATCATGTACGGAGTTTTTTTTTTATATGTAGATTCTGCCTGGTTCCTTCACTACTATACTAAACATGACAACTCCAAAGAGGAAATATTATATTTTTATATGGATACATAAAGGATAAATAAAAATTACGAATTCAAAAAAAAACAAGAATAGTTTTGCATTATCAATTTTTATTTACACATTCACTGCTGCGGCGGCGGCGGGTCGCTATAGTTCGTTTTTTTTAGCATTAGAAAGAACTTCGCAGAAGTAAGCTAGTGGTTCCAAATCCGGCACTTTTAGTGGTAATAATTTGAAGTAAATTATATGTATTAACCATGCTACATTAGATAATTCAATAATTAAAGAGCCTGAAAAAAACTACACGCTTGCTTCTGTGGAGTTCTTTCTAATGCTAAAAAAAATGAACTATAGCAGTAAATAATTATGTTAATACACTACCCTATAATTTCGGTAATTATAGGATTTAAGCTACACACCTCATAGATATTGGATATGATGCTGCATATCCCACAGGCCTGCATTTCAAATTGGGGGTTGTTCCTTCTCAAGTCGGGGAACATCACGAATTACTTCATTACTACAGCTAAGTCAAAAGGGAAATTTTGAGGAAACCCCCCTAAAGATTGAAGGGTAGCTTTCGTAAAAATGAGTGGCTGTACTAGGTAGTTTATTCTTTTTTTTTGTTATTATGTAAAGAACTAAAACTACTGTTAGAGGGCATGTTAACCTCAACATTATAAAGACACAGAACTCCAAGGAACATACATATGATAATTAAAAAAATAAAAAACTATGTTACATTTGGATTATTTTATTATCTTAAATTAACATATACCTATTACAATAATTTACTCTAGAGAGGTACAGCAACCAACACTACTTTAGGTCGTCATCATCAAACAAATCTTCAAAATCTGGAAAGAAAAAAGTTTTTTTATTATATAGTCTTTGGAAGTCAAATGGTTAGTTATTATGTTACAGAATTTGTTTTTCCTTAATATACTGCAATAGAAGGTTGTGTTGTTACTGTTGAGAATGGCAGTTTAATTAGCTTCACTACTATTTCCAAGAATAAACTTCTAGGCTAATATTGAGGTTATTTACAGAAATAGCGGATTTTTTAAGTAATTAAGAATATAAGATATGTACCATTGAAGAAGTCTGCGTGGACTGCTTTTTCATTTGCAGCCAAATCCATGAGAAGATTGGATGGGCCACCAGCCTGCAACATAGATACGACATTAACTAGTTTTTAAAACAAAATAGTAGATCTGATTACTATTAACAGCACATACTTCTTCCAAATCCATCCAAGGTCCAACTCCTTCGGGAAACATTTCGTCAGCGGCAACGGTGGGCTTCATGGTTGCTGAAAATTGGGTATAGTTTCACTTAGTTAATATTACGTAAATAATAAACTACGAAGTATAAATAAACTATTAGTTATTTTACCAAAAAACTGACTGCGTTCCCACGTTCACAACAAAACAATACCATAGACAAGGAGCAGAAAGCAGAAGACAAAACGTCACGCGGATGACATTTGACGGCAGTATTTTTCTCCCTATAAATATATTCAATCGACCAGTGAAGTGGTTTGGAGGTGGTTAGTAAATTAGTGTTGCCATTATTTTTGCACATGGAGCATATGGGCTGCACATCTTAAAAGCCATACAAGACCATCATACCGCACCGCGAACTTGGTGCGGTACGGCACACGTATCGATAGTATGTAAAGTGGTCACCGTGCTTGCGTTAAGGACGCAGCTATAAGTTAGAGCAAGAGAGATATTATGATCGCACCAAAGTCGCGGTCCGGTGTGGTCATCTGTTACGGCTCTAAGCAGTATCCAGACCGGTCCAGATGTGACAATTTTAAGCACCCTGCACTGCTGCATCTCTATCGCTCTTGCATATCAAGCCCACACTCGTGCGTATTTCGCAGATCTGCGAATTCGACTCCACATTCGCGTTTGCGGCTTCGCGCCGCGATTCACGCACGAGTGTTGAGGGGGCTTTAGAGTGATAGAGAAGCAGATAACGAAATTTTGGTTTTCGTAGTGCGTCCTCACCATACCTACATTATTTCTAAACCCTATTATTATTTATTACACGACTCTAGATAAATAAGCCACCTTATCTCATTTTGACATTGGCTTAAAGAACTCGCATCCAGGCCATAATTGTTTTAAAAAAAACATTTTGACATCAATGACATGTGACACCATAGACATAATATATATATAGACGGTGTCTCAGCGAGCTGTCACTGTTGCCACTTTTGTTTAGTGTACGATTAACAATTTAACACCACCTTGCTGTAGCCATGTCGATAAAGTCATATCGATAAACTATCGACATTTCTTACAATTTTAATTTTACTTCAAAGGTTTGACGAAATCTAAAATGAACAAAAACGCTTTTATTCTTTATTGTGGTTATCAGATCACAATTTTATTGTCACGCCCCAGCAGGGAACCAAGGGAAAGTTCAGATATTTAATTAAAATACATAAATACCTACTAAGATATGTGTTCCGCAATAATTGAAATATTTTATTATAATCTAATATATTTATTATTCATTAGCATTTCAATTATGTATATGTTTAACGAAGATATTGAAGCTTCAATTAATAGCTATTTCGTTCCGCTGTGTAGCGTTTATCGATATATAACATGATTAAAATCGACTTTTCACATCCCTAAAAGAACACACATACACGCTTTTACGCACACATTCACAGCCTGGATGCATCAAAAAAGGCAACACTTGATTTGAAGTTCACCTTGTCAGCAGTATGGTTGTCCTTTTTTGACAAATGGCATTTTAAAAGAGCGAGGAGAGAGAAATGATACTAGTTGCTGCGCCGTCAAATAGAACAATAAACGTAGGGGCCTTGTGTGACACAAAACTAAACGCTGCAGATAGAGGTTATTTGTTGTTATTTTTAATTAATTATTATAAATAATTGTTTATATAATGTTATCTTATGAAAATAAATTAGTTCTTGCACCTATGGTACGCATAGGCACTTTACCTATGAGATTATTAGCTCTTCGGTATGGTGCTGATATAGTATACACAGAAGAACTAATAGATTGGAAGTTTTTACGTTCAAAGCGCAGAATTAATGGTAAGCACTCATGTTTTTTCCTAATAAAATAGGTTATAGGTAGAATAATCCTATTATCAGAAACTTTCTCACCAAATCATTATTTAAGTGTTTAATTACAATTCTAATGATATGGAGAATAGACTTACTGGATAGTAGGTAGCTTATAAATCAAATAATAATAATTTATCCACGTTCCAACTTTATTGTTTCAGATATACTTAACACTATAGACTATGTTGACCAGACAGATGGCACAATTCTTTTCCGGACATGCGCTGAGGAACAAGACAAGGTTGTTTTACAACTAGGCACTTGTGATGCAGAGCGGGCACTGAAAGTTGCGAAATTAGTGTGAGTAAACCGAATTTTCTTTATTCTTGAGTAAACAAAATAATTAAAAACAAACAAATTGTATTATTAAACTTAGGTACTCTTATTTGTTTGATCAATACATGATAACAGCTAATCATACTAAATAAAAATAGCAAATTAACCAATCAAATGTTATTATTTTCTTTTTCGCCCTGTGCTCTTACCAATAAATTTCAACTGCATGAATAACTTTGTAATTGTAAATTACAGTCCAAATTTTCAATATGTTTATTTGTTTTACTTTCAGACTAATGTTATTATCTATAATTTCAGGGAAAATGATGTGGCTGCAATAGATATCAATATGGGTTGTCCTAAAGAGTTTTCCATAAAAGGTGGAATGGGGGTGGCCCTGATGGGACAACCAGACAAAGCATGGAAAATACTAAATACACTAGTCACTAATCTCTCTATACCAGTTAGCTGCAAAATAAGGATACTGAAGACCCCTGAAGAAACATTGGAACTTGTGAATAAATTAGTAAGTTCAGGCATTAAGGCTATAGGGATCCACGGCAGGACAAAAGAGGAGAGACCCCAGCATTCCGTACATACAGATGTAATCCGTTATGTCGCAGAGAGGGTATCTATACCAGTCATTGCGAAGTAAGTTCTGTGAGCATTATTTATGCATTATTCATATTTAACAGTGTCATCCATGCTTTTCATATATATTTTGGTTTATAAGAATAAAATACAATTTACCTTGGTAGATAATATCAATTGAAACTCAAGCCCATACAAAAACAACTGTCTATTAGATACCTACATGCAGTAAATGTCATCACTTCCATACTGCCCTGCTAAGTCAAATTGCTAACTTATACTTTAGTTTCTAGTACTGAGAATTCCATTTTCAACATCATTTGTTTTTGAGATAGCGCTAGGAGGGCAACATAGTACCTATTTTAGAGTCAAACACATAATTATATTGTTTTCATTTTTAGTGGTGGTTCAAAAGAAATAGAAAAACACAGTGACATATATAAGTTCAAAGAACTGACTGGGTGCAACAGTGTCATGCTGACCAGGGCAGCCGAGTGGAACTGCTCCATTTTCAGGAAGGAAGGCTTATTGCCAATGGACACAGTCATCAAGGAGTACCTGAAACTTGCTGTTGATTATGACAACTCACCATCAAATACTAAATACAATGTACAAAATATTCTAAGAGAGTTGCAAGAGACACTGAGAGGAAGGCAGTTTTTAGAGTGCCAGACGCTTGAACAAATATGGTTGGTGTTACAGCTAATAATTTAATGTTACATTTCATAATTTAATATCCGTAACTACCTAAATATCAATCATTAACATGGTCACATTTATAGATTACATAAACAATTCATCCTTTCTGGTCATTGTGAGTTAGTAAAATATTATAAATTTATCTTAACAGTGACATATGGGATTTGGGACAATACTGCCAGGAGAAACAGTCTCAATATCAGAAAATGGGAATACAGGGGAGATGGCAGGTGACACCTGAAGATTTGGAACCACCTTATAAAAAACAAAAAGTGATAAATGACCTTGATGGAGTGCAACAAATGAAGGTAAGGTGTTCCTCTATGCTAAAATATTATTAAAAATTCCTTTACATGCATGTAAGATCTAGAAGGTTTATCTAGGCACTCCCACCGTATAATTATTACATACTATACCATTATTTACATATGCATCAGCAAATGTGTGTAGAACCTGAAATTTTTGCCTGATAGTCTCTGACTTTGCCTTATCCTGTAGCCACCCATGCATCAAAACTTGCCAAGACTAATGCAATTTTGTTTTGTCAAAATAACAATTTAAATTAGAATGGAACGGTAGACTTTTTTATATGCTTCTGGGCATCTAGAAGTTAAAGGTAACGTCTTTCCACTTGATTATTATAGGGGAACAGTAAGAGACCAATAATAGATGAAGATTATTATTATATAATTGCTTTTGCATCACATGCTTTCCTTTTAACCACTCCAGTCCCAGGTTAACTAGTTCTATTTATTTTACAGGTATGTTTTATACGAGGCAATTTTGACGATTTAAACTTGCCAAAAGCAAGATTACATGCATGGGCAGGGAAAAATGGCCATAACTTGCCAGTTTATGATACAAAGCAGGTAACTAAATTGTTCCGGACCATAATTACATTTAATGGAAAAAAGTATACTTCATCATTTTGGGAAAAAAATAAAAAGTTTGCAGAGCAGGGTGCAGCTTTAGTTTGCTTGTTCTATCTGGGTTTGGTAACAGAAGATGAATTGTTACAACTTGGTAGTATAATTAAATAATTAGAAATAAAATAAAAATTGTTTTATTAAATAGTACTTCTAAATATTACAAAGAAACAAATAAATTACGTTTTTATGTTCTGTATACTTTCCACTAATTTTTGATTTAATTCTTCTAACTTCAATTTCAGTTCACCGCGTTTAATTGTGTCATTCTGTAAATTCTCGAAACTCTGGAAACATTTAGAAGCCTTGCTCAGATATTCGTCTTCAGCGTCCAATTTTAAATCATAAACTTTATCATCTGCATTAGCTATGTCTTCCAATATGTTTTGAGTAGTAGGTAAGTTTGGTATCGTATATTTCTTCGCATCCATTTTCAAGTAGAGTGATTAATCCTTTGTGCAGAAACACGGTAAATTAGTTTCACGAAATATGGATAATGGAAATTTTAGTAGATTTCATTTACATTCGTATAATAATGATAATAGGTTAGATTGCCTTGCCCGTCACTTTGACAACTTATTGACAGTGACAAGTGCGAGCATAGATACAAATAACCAGGTACTATGCTTTTGATAATGAAAAATTCATGTTTTTATGTTGGCTGTATTGTCTTTCAGAACCCCCCATTGGTACCCTAATTCTTTATCTGTAGGTCGTATTTGTTCTTATTTATATATTTCCACTAGATGGCGCTGCAAGATTAAACTACATTAATATTTCATTGCGTACATAGATGGCTCTGTAAATCTGAAATGATAGTAAATTATTTTATTACAAAGATAGAGAAGCAGAAAATAGTCGTTTAGTAAAACAATGCTGAGCCTATTAGAGCTTTTCTGTTAAAAATGCGCAGCTCATGGGTCCGCTGGGAAAATAATCCCAAGAAATGGCGTTATTTACGAAAGTGACTGCCATCTTAGTTTCCAACTTAGAGGGAAAACTAATAGGGCCGATTTGCGTCCACGACAACCGGACTGAAAATCGCACGCTATTATCGCTAGGCTACAACGCCTTATGGCGTAGAAATCTGAAATATGATTATAGTTAATCTACTTTTCTGAATATTTATAGGCCTATCTTATAGCTCCAAAACAAAATACCATACTGAAGCCCTGTAACGTCGTGCCAAATTTGAAATTTCATTAGAGGCGCAACGACCCACGACTCGACGCGTCCGAAACGCGTTGCTTATAGATCAGAGTCTATTATAAGGAAAATAATGTTAATATTTACACGCTCTTGATAAAAGTTAATTAGGACGCTCTACATCGACTACGTTGTTCTGAACTTCAACTAATAACGTATATAATAACATTATAATAAGTTCACTCGATACAAAATGACCAATTTTAATGCAATATTTGGTAAGTACTGTAATAAAATACAGTACTTATATATACTATATGTTATTACACTTATTACGCGAATATGATCCCCATATAACATCGTGTTTTTTGTGTTTCTTCTTGTCGGAAATTTGTAGAACTCTTAAATGGCAAAGAGGCTTGAATTCGCTAAAACGGTTAAATTCAAAATCATTTAATGCGCGCATATTACCATCTATCATCTTATTAGGTACCTAAATACATAGAGATCTAAGCTTTTGAGCCTTCTTATACTGATTATGCGCTTACATATTTTAACTTCAAATGTTTACTAGTCGCCTAAAAAATCTTTAGTACCAACTGGTCCGAGATCTGATACGTTGTGTAGTGTAGTTATTTAGTTGGATAGTTTGCGGTTTCCTGCTGCGACCGCGGCTGCATCGACCTCCATTCAGGACGCTCGGACGTGCAGGCTTTATGTCTTTAAATAAATGCTTTTATGTACCTACCTACGGTAAGCGTCTTGCGAACATGGGTTCAATAACTTCAGTAGAAGATTTTACTTGTAGGTATAGAAAGAAGATACAACTAGAAAATAATGTCTGTGACGAAGGATTAGGTGCCTACATGGTTGAACTGTTGTGTCGATAGTCCACTATCTTATAGATAAGTACTTAGGTACTAGACTGATCTAAAGATACCTTTAAATTTTTGAGATTCTCACAATGAGCTCTTTCATTTGATAATAGGTATGTAACACGAATTATACTTTGAAAAACTTTATTTTTTAATTTTCTCATTTATCCCCCAAATGTGGCCCCATGTTTTAAATTCATTTTTTACGGTACATGCCCGCCTTTGGGTCACAAACATACATATGTTTACCAAATTTCAACTTACTTGGTCCAGTAGTTTCGGAGAAAATAGAAAAGAGACGGACAGACAGACGCACGAGTGATCCTATAAGGATTCCGTTTTTATCCTTGTGAGGCACGGAACTTTAAAATCGTATAAGTCAAACGAAGGGGCATAGCTATGGTCAATATATTACCTATAAATTGTGTAGCAATATTTTACATATAGTAAGGTAATATCCAGAAATATCGGATACGGTTAGTAAATGTCAGGAACAACGCCGTAACCCGATAAGGTTCGCAATATATTGAACGGCAAAATAATAACCAAAAGGATTAAAAATGCACTTGGAAAAACTCACTGACACAGGACATGGAGTATTACACCAGGCAATCCCTCTAAGTGGATCAACATGGCAGACGACCATTACGACCAAGACGAACTCATCAAAGCAACAGGAGAAATATATCAACTGGACGAAACCGACAGCGAATCAGACGAAGAAGAACCAACAACAACAACAACCTCGAATCGACGAGCAAAAGGCACCTCAAGACGGCATCGACCCCTAGGCCCTACTTGATACAAGATATCTCGAAGACCGAAGTGGAAACGACGAGCAGCATGTCACCAACGCTCTCCTTCGACGACATAACCTACCCCTCCTAATTTCCAATATTGGCTTGAGGCTGCATAGCCGGCTGATTCTATCCCTCTCCCATCCCAGAGCGTGTCACTCCCCACAAATTTCGTCCCCTGGTATGCCGGTTTGACCGGAGCGGGCATGCCCCGGCTGGGTGTGGCGCATTCTTGTCTTGTCTTGTATAGTAAGGTAATATCCAGAAACGAATATGGGGACTACGTTTGTATGGAGAAGCGGTCGCCCACTATCCTCTTAAGCGTTTCTAATAGTTTTTATTAAAACACGAAATGAACGCAGCATCGCATTAATGATCGGCCTGTAACCCGAGCGGCTAGGCTCCCGGTGTCACATGCGTACAGTGACATGACGTGGATGGATGCGTCGGACAAGCCGGACCACACGGTGTGCGTTGCCGCTTAGACAACCACCGACTAGACAGTATCATACAGTATGTAAGCTAACGAAAAACATTTGCTTAAACCCGTTAATGTGTAGGTCACACTGAGCAACTTTTACTATCCTCGTGCCGCCCACCATACAAAATTATAGCCAAGGAAGTTAGAATCTTTTTGTATTTTCAATTAGGTCGAATTTCATTTGTTTGAAAAATTAACGAGACAAATGAAATGCAACCTACTTTGTTTTTAATTACGGTTGACATTCCATTGAAACTGAGTGTACATTTGGTGTACATCCTGATGCACATTGGGCGGCACGAGGCTATGGCACCGACCTCGAAATCGCGAATAAAAATTTGGCTGTTTCATACATTTTGCTGGTCTAGCATTGACATTTTCTATGGGAGAGTCAATTTTTTTTCGCGATTTTGGGTATGGTGGTAATACCTAGTTGCGTGTGACCCATTCATTAACGGGCTTGAGTAAATGTTTGCGTTAATTTACATACTGTATTAGTTCCACATTCACATAAGTAAAAATCGTGTACAAGTAGGTATATGCGACGCAGCACGGACTGGGCGGCAGAAATCGTAGATCTACATAAATAACACAGAAATTAGAACGTTTACGTTTCATATATGGCCCGATTCAACCTGAAATAAGACTGAGAGAACCATAATGTTGATCTATTGTTTAATATTTGCTATGGAGTGTATCCACAACTCACAACGATATCGACATGGCTAATATACTTATGTAATGGCCATGACATGCCACAACGCTGTCATGATTCTCGTTACAAAAATGCTACTTATTTCTATACAGTACATATCTACCATAGTTTATCGTTTTATCGAAAAGAATAATGAGAAGATATCACAAATATGGCCATGGTCACCGTTTCATCACTTACCGCTTAGTCTTTTTTCCCGTCATTGAGGTTGAGATTCTAATGAGTTTTTTGATTTACAGCTGAATGGGCCCGCGAAGGAAATGTCCGCGTGTCGGGGCCTAACCGCGAAATTACGACGCGCGACCGATTGCCGGCGACGGCTACAAAACCACAACATTTTCTTCGTTGCGGTGCCCGTATAATAAGAAATCTGAATGCATCGTGCTTAGGTATGTACCCGTAACCTACGCATTTTTTAAAGCTAAACGATCAATCAATTATTGTGGTAGCCAAACGAGAAGACGCTCTTGAAATCATTGTTTTTAACGGCTGGAGTGTAATAATTAAGCGAACTTTTAGAGATCATAGAGGATGACTCACGCTAGATCGAGGCGTCCGACATGTAATTTCCTATTACGGCTGATTACGTGGTGCTTTCCATAGACAAAAAAGCGCCGGAAGCTCCGGCCCGGCCCCGGCCCGGTCTAGCGTGAGTCATCCTTTAAATACCCGTTTAGATCAAAAATTTCATGGAGAAATTGAACTTGCTCTTATCATCTGCGATCCCTAACGCCGACATGATGACTATCTTAGCCTAGAGACTATCGTCGTGTACTAGATCACTAGGCAATTAATCAGTATAGGTACCTCAAGTCTACCTATAATATCTTTCCTTTAGTTAAGACGATACTAAGATAAATTAAATAGGTAGGTAAGTATGCGAAAAATTGAATGAACTCTGTAAAATTCCGTAATGCATCTACCTAATTAACATATTCAGTCAGGTCAGTAGGACGCTGGTGTAGTCGCTGTGACAACACAACACATTTTCCAAATTTTCGTCCTACCCAAACTTGTTTTTAAATTAATAACTACTAACTATCTGAATATGTAAATTAAAAAAAACTCATGAACATATATTTTTATAAATTTGTAGCTACGATTTGATATATGGGGCTTAAAAGTTGAAGGGATATTTGTATTGACAGCGACAATGGCCCGTCACGATGTGTCACCCTGCTTTGTATGGATATTATTTAAATGACAAGCAACGCGACACTCGCAACTCGACGTGAAAGGCATATTTTCGACAATTCAAAGGACGACTCTTCAAATCTCAACATGTAGCATCTCATTACCGCTGGGGTCGCAAAAATTAAATTAAAAAGTTTCCAAACCCATTTGTTTGCACTTGAAAATACTTATTGAAGTCGGGGGGTGAGATCATATTGTTGGCACTGTTGGCAGGGGTCTTAATATCAATCAATATATAGGAATGGCGGAATTAAATTTAAATTCATCATCGCTAAATCGACGCTTATCATGAATAGTGGCACAACTCAAAATGAAATGTGTGGAGACTGTCTGTTTGTGGAGACTGGTCTGTTAAGCTAACACGAGCTATTATACTTAGTAACTTTTATTAATTAATTACAGTGAGACGCCTCATTCTGTTCTCGTATGTTTCTTTTCTTTTAATGAATGTATTAATTATACAGGATATTGACTCTTGGAGACCCTATACATCTCTAAGGATAACTTGATAAACTATATAATCTTATAGTTCTGACACCTAGAGACATTTACACCTCTAAATATTATAGATTTTTTGTGTGTGTTTTTTTATCTGTATTTTGTATGTAATTCGACATTAAGAGACCATATACATCTCTTAGTAATTGTAATACGTTAGATTGAATTGTTAGTTTTAATTTATAAAATTGTTGATGTTATTATTTTTGCTTTTATGTAAATTCAATGTTGACGTGTAAAAGTGCCCTTGTGGCCTATTTGCTGAATAAATGTTGATATTTGATATTTGATATTAATGCTATTGCATTTAATATTCTATCTTTTACTGGTAAGATTTAAAATCGAACGGCATTTCATTTTGTTTTATGCCACTATTCATGATAAGCGTCGAAATATAGGTAGGTACACCACTTATTGACCCTTTAAAATTGAAGATGCACTTAGATAGGTATATATATAAACGATGCCTTAATAAAAGATAAAATGTATGTATGTATTTACTTTATTGTACATAGAAATATAAACATGAGAAACACAGTTACAGAGTCAATTAAATACAACAATGGCGAACTTACCACACTTATGTAGGTACTTACCACATTTATTTTTATTTATCTTCTTTGTAAAATAACAAATAACGTTGTGGAGAGAATCTTCATGTTAGATATAACATTATATGCATATCTAATAATGTGTTTAATACTCGTTTTTGTAGGTACATTAACGAATTTAAATTTTAAACAAACAATAATATTCAATTGGTACGCAACGCATCTTTGATCGTTTAAATTGAGAGCTGAGCGGCATTAGGCCGAGGCGCGTGCCGAGACATAATCAGGAGATCTCATAAATAAATTGTGAGCTTTATGTAGAAAAACAAAAGGGGGTTAAGTTATTAGGACGGAGCAGGGCGCGCGTGCCTGCGCGGGTGGCGCGCCCTGACACTTAATAAATTGCTTTCGGAGACAGATGATGCTCTGAAAGAATGTTGTTTTAAAATCTTCACATTTTGCTACCAATGTGAAACCATCTGTCACATTTCGGACCTAACAGCTTAATTGCTTTCGAAAGAAAACATTTAAAAAAAGGATTTCTGATTTATCCTTATTTCATAGTTATTAACACATTTAGTGCACACTTATTAACATGTGGTGAAATATATACAAAAAGGATTATATTTGCAAATATGTACATATGTAGTAGCAGAACACGATGCGATTAAAAATTATCCGCACAACGACGAAACACGAAACAGCATAGACATGTCAGATAATTTGGTTGATATGATTGTAATATCATAATTACCTCTACTACTTACCTATAGGTATTTCAAATAGATGTTGTGAGCAATATGAGGTATGTTTCAAATTAAATAGCTAATAGCTACGCATGTATTGCTAATTGGGTGTCTCTCTCGCGTCAGCTTTAACTGATCCCCATCAAACAGAGCAGTCGTACTTTTATAAGTGGCTATTTAAAACACAATGATATATTATAATAGCGACGACAAGAGCCAACTGCTCCAGTTGTTCCCGGAATTTACGAGCGCCCGAACACGGCAAATACATTTGTTAATAGACACATTAGGCGGCAGTTAACTCTGCGCCGGCGCTGCTCAGTTTAATTGCCGACATTATTTCACCGTTCTTACCCAAAAAGCACATGTGTAGTATTGTATCTGACGAACATACAACTTTCTAATGTTATGAGAGCAGTTGGGTGGAGGTTGTCGCTTGATTGTTACCCGGTGCTCTCGATATCAGCTTTGGGCAATTGATTGTTACACCTAATTGCCGTGCTAATAATGGTTGTTTCAACACAAAATGCGTTTACTCTAATCGGATTTAAAGGTTATTTTGCATCTAAATAAGTAACATAATCAATTAATCAGTTTCCTCGAAAACTGAGCATTTAAATGCAAAATTTCGACATTTAAAATCCAAGGCATAAAATTTAGGAAATTCATAAGTTGGTTGTTATTATGTTATTATTAATCTGTTGTAGGTTGCTTTATTGGCTTTATTCCCAATAAATACCAATTCATCGCTGTCATAAAGGAGGAATCAATATCCTCGTTGCCAAATATGGCAATGTTGGACAACTCATACATCCTTAGACAAGGATAATACTTTTGTGATTTGCATACAAACGGCACGATGAGTAAGATTGACGAGTCATTAAATGAAACGGCGTCCTTTAACCCCGATTCTTGAGCAGGAACAATGGCAGCGGCCGCTAGTGTCAACAAACAGCAGTCCCGTCCCGATTAATTTGCTAACTTTCTATTGGCAAACTTTTGAAAAGAGTAAATGGTATGAAAAGTAATACAAACAATGGTTGTGCAATTAGCATAATGGCAACGTGGGCTGGTATTGTTTTAGCGCATTGTGCGATGCGTATGCGCTAACGAGCATCAAGTGGCGCGTGCGCCGGGACGCCTCTTTGTTTCCGGATCTCCGCTCCATGTCACCATTATTTTGTTCAACATAATGCGTAGTCACGATATTATCTTAATAATTCATTAGTGCATTTAGGGCTCAGTTTTATACCCTATTAAAAAAGGGAAATAGAAATCAGTTCCACAGAGAATGAAAATCCCTTCAAATTCTGCAAACACTTTTCCATCTACTATAATTAACTATCATAATGGAAATGTTTTCGCCTCAAGACAAAGAAGGTATGTAATTTAGTTAATTAGGTAATAACATACATCTAATTGGCCTTAGCTTATAACACACCTATCGTAAATGTATGAGTTAACTATTTTTGACGGTTTTTCTTTAAAATTACTTACCAGTGTATTGAAATATCTACATTATACTAAGCGTATTCAGGAATGTTGTCTCATTGTGTTGATTTCAAGTAGCTCAATAAAACAGATCAACCGTCAAAAAGGCTAATACGCTTGTAGCTTGCGATTGTCGACGTCGCAATGTCTGCTGAGCTCAATAAGTGCAGCCACGGTAGATTGCACTCGATTGAGAGCGAGATAACAATGTTGCAATGAATTTTGTCCATTCAGTATTCAGTTTTACAAAGGGAGGTTTAACTGGATGAGAATGGTGTAGGGTATTGGAGAGGCTAGCGCCTGGACCACCGGCGGAGGCGGTGCTTTGCCGCGCGGCGGAGCGTGCGGGCGCGCTGCCAGTTCGCTGCCTCTCAAACGGTCTCACTAGATAGCGCCTTCTGTGCCAATCTAACAACGAGAGCTGTTACAATAAAAATGGGCCAGTTATAACAAATCGTTATCTACTTGTTAGTTTAAATCTGTAAACCCTACCCCAGGTTTGCTACGTCTACCTACCTACTCGGTTAGAACTTCTAATTTCTAAAATTTGTGTTTGTAGGAATATCATTAACGTGCTTGTTTTATATGAATAACTATCCTTATTTCGTAGTAGGTACCTAACATATTTTTTTATATCCGCTGGAAGTATCTTATTGCCTTAAATTGGGTTATAGGGTCAGCTTGACTTATACTTGACATTTCAATAGTTTCACGCATGATATTAACAATTAAGTTAGTTCTGCTAGCGTATTAGAACGTAACAATGATTATAATGCTACAAGCAAAGGTAGCAAGGCAGCCGTATTGTCAAGCGCCCATTCATGCCACTGCTATTGAATACCAATCAATACTCATCTGAGCATCTCTTATTCACGCATACTTTAACATGCAACAAACAGCGCTGCAACTCGCGCATCGCACCTCGCTGGACCGCTAACATTTACCTTTAAAAATAAACCTTAACAATTTAGACATAAGATTTAAATTTAGTTCAAAATGCTCGCAGTTCAGAGGCGGCATATCATAACACACTTATCTAATGTTATTCTTACTTAATCTTTTGTACACGTTCAATTTTTTTGTTACTTTTATTGTAATGTTTGTGTGTCTATGTTTAGTAATTCGATAAAAGAAAATCCATCTCTCCGAATAGGTACAGTCACAAAGAGCTCTTTCAGAATGTAATCGAGATTCAGGCAGAAAAAAGTTTCCTTTATTTGCGTTAATCTTGTTTCTTTGCTGTTTTCTTACATTTATAGTATTCTTAATTTAAAAAGTATAGATTACTGTTTAGGGTTCCGTACCCAAAGGGTAAAACGGGATCCTATTACTAAGACTCTGCTGTCCGTCCGTCCGTTCGTCTGTCACCAGGCTGTATCTCACGAACCGTGATAGCCAGACAGTTAAAATTTTTAACCGACTTCCATTTCATAGAAGGAGGAGGTTCTGTATTCGGTTGTGGCTATTTTTTTTTTCTATGTTCGTTCACCGATTACTCCGACAGCCGTAGTCCGATTTGAGTAATTCTTTTTTTGTTTGAAAGGAGCTACCTCCGAGTTGGTCCCATTTTAATTTGGTTCTGTTCTGATGATGGGATCCATGAGGAATTGAGGGAACTCCTCAATTTTTAAAGGCACATGCATGGTGATTTGGGTGTTTTCTTAAGCAACTCGAGCATTTTCTCCCAAAAACCACCACTTTGATGAAATAGACCTGATGATGATGATTGTTTTGATGATAATGATGATGATTTTTTAAATGTAGTATGTTCAGCGATTACTCCGGCACCTGTGATCCGATTTGAGTAATTCTTTTTTTGTTTGGAAGGAGTTGCCTCCAAGGTGTTTCCGTATTATTTTTGGTTCTGGTCTGATGATGGAATCCATGAGGAATTGAGGGAACTCCTCAGTTTTTAAAGGCACGTGTAAAGTGATTTCGGTGTTTTCTAAAGTAACTCGAGCATTTGCTTCCGAACACCGCCAATTTCATGTAGTGCAAGTGTAGCCTTACCACGAGTTTGACATTGACATATTCGCTAAGTTAGCGACGCTAAACGTCTTCGTAACTTACTTTTTTTGCATCTCGCTCGCACTAATATGCCAGTACGAGCGAGATGCAAAGAAAGTAAGTTACACACACGCTTGCGAATAAATCAATGTCAAATTCTTGGTAAGCTGGTAAGGCTACTGGGGTTAGGGTTAGGAGTTAAGGGGTCGGGGATTAAGAGGTCGGGTAATGGTGGTTGAAGGGCTGCTGGTTCAGGGCCGAGGGGTACATGGATCAGGGGTTGATGCGCTGTGAGGTAGAGTGATCGGGGGGTTGAGGGATTGGGTCAGTGGCGGGGCGAAGGTTGGATTTAGTGTAGAGACAGGAATTATAATTTCCCAGACAGACTCCAAAAAATTCCTGATTACATATTTATTAAAGTAGGTACACGAATTTAGTGTTAATCATGATATTGTTTTTCATTCATGCGTCGCGCTCTTAACAATGCGTTAAAACTAGGGAATGCAATACCGGGATACCAGGATCCCGAAATACCGGGATCCCGCATGCAATTTGCGGGATTAATCCCGCTCGTAAATTAAGCGGGATCCCGCGGGATTTGCGGGATCGAAGAGCGACGTGGTTCTTACGTGTTACTACAAGGAACACAGGCTCGGGCACGTGCCTACTGGCGAAAATTCTTCACGGAGCCTAAATGCATCTATGGAGGAAAGGGGTAATGACACGGAAGAACATTTTACCCGAATTTGTCTATTTATTTCATCACACTTACTCGTAAAAGGTGTTATTTTACGTAGGCGACGCGGTCCGTAAATCTTAAATTTGTACCCAGGGAATTTTGTAGGTACGTCCGAAATTAGGTAGATTTTTTATTGTTTTCCCTCTTTTTTCCTCACAGGTGTGATGAAAAACATTCTGTGTGCCACGAGTGGTACAGGACTTACGAAATCGCGTTAATTAAGCCTTTACACACGTTCTTAAATTCTTGATTACTGTCATTATACGGTATTCTTTTAATACAAAATGTACTATTTCTAATTTTAGTTTACTTTTTGTTTTCAACCTTCAAATTTAGTACTAATTCGTAAAACTGTATACTAACTTGCGGGATCCCGCAAATACCGGGATCCCGCGGGACTTAAATTGGCAATCCCGCGGAATACCGGGATTGAGTTCCTCATGCGGGATTGCATTCCCTAGTTAAAACTAAAAATGGAAAAATAAAAACTTTTTACAAAAAAAAGAAAACCGACTTCAAAAAGGATGAAATAAAATATTATCCTTTTTAAGTCTATGCGTTACCAACTGATATGTTTGAAGTCGGTGCCAAGCCAAGTAGTAACAATACCCGTCAAAAATAATCAGCTTTATGACTATAAATCCCATTAGAACTGTATTAATAACTATTATAAATGTGTAAGTAATTCTGTCTCCCTCTTTGTCGCCTTTTCATGGCTAAACAACTGAACCGCTTTAGGTGAAATTTGGCAACAATTCCTTGAATTGTTTTATATTTTGAAATGTAGTCCTCTGAATCAGGGACGGGAAATAACTTCAGTCCCAATCCCACGCGTGCGTGCCGACAAACATGGTACGGACTGTGCCAAGAAGGTTTGATCGTGTGTTCTTAGGTATAGTCGACGACGTCAAAGATATGTTGACACTTTTGCACCTTACTCCTTTGTAATAAGACGAAAAGTGTAAACGTATTTTGAACGTCGACTGTACCTACAGAAAGTACGTTCATTGTCGTCGTGTAAGGCAATCCAACGTAGGTACATCCTTATCGAATTGCACCAAAATCATGATATGCTTCAAAAGTTGGCTTGGCACCGACTTCAAACATATCAGTTGGTAACGCATAGACTTAAAAAGGATAATATTTTATTTCATCCTTTTTGAAGTCGGTTTTCTTTTTTTTGTAAAAAGTTTTTATCACAGATGATGTATTTCTGTTGCCGCTTTAACAACAAATACTAAAAACAGAATAAAATAAAGATTAAGTGGGGCTCCCATACAACAAACGTGATTTTTGTCCGAAGTTGGGTGACCGTTTTTTTTTGTTGCCTTTTTTTGCATTATGGTACGGAACCCTTCGTGTGCGACACTGAACCCGTGAAAATAAACAATACCATCACATCTTGTTTTTGGAAAAGGGAACTTAATTAATAACAAACATCAGGAGTGGTCATTTCTCCATACGAACATACTCGACTGTTTCCTACGTGGGTTTTAATGCTAGAGCAATTATTTTTTCAACACAGATTAATATTATCAATATCTGTGTCGGACCGTTTTGTTTTTTTTGATATTTTTGTTTTTTAAGGCGCTAGAGCCCTTCAAAAATGGCCTAAACGGCCTAATTGACTATGCCGCAATGAGAGGTGTAGTATTCAAAACTGATATCAATTAGCCAAAAAAGCAAAACGGTCCGACCAGATAATTTCATAATTATTTAGATTTCCAAGTTTGGTTAGGATTGGTTAAGTTTTGGAGGAGGAAACAGTTGAGTACGAAACCTCGATTTTAGAGATTTTTACGCGGGATTTTTCGCCTTGTCCTTATTGCACTAGTTTTAGGAGCCGCTTCCGTTAGCGAGACGGGTATATTTACCTAAAATATTTAAAACTCAGCTCCTGTTTCGTCTTAATCAAGTTTAACTAAACGAATCGAGAAGGACAACAAAATAATCCTAACCGTTACTTCTTCTTTGTGAGATACGGAATCTTATAAAACCGGTCAAGTGCGAGTCGGACTCGTGTTCCAATTGTTCCGTACATTACTCAATTTATAGCAATGTATTTTAGGTGTGGAAAGTGAACGAAATGTCTTTAAAAAACCCCGTCGTATCAAAAACTAAGTAATTAAGTCCGATTCACGCTCGACTGCATATTTCTAATAAGTTTTCCTGTCACCTATAGGTAAAGAACTACTATGTGTATTTTTTTGGAAAATTTTAGACCCAATAGTTTCGGAGATAAAGGAGGGAATGGTCGGACAGACAGACAGACAGACGTACTAGTTATCCTATAAGGTTTCCGTTTTTTACAAGCTTTTATTTAGTTTCACCTGGCCGTTGTCTGTCTGTCTGTCTGTAATCCCATCAAAAACATAAATGTAAAAAGGAGAGCCAAGTTCAATACAAAAATTATGCTTGGCTGTGGGGTTCGCCGCAAAAAGAATGGAGATCTAAATGAGTGCCAAGTTCTATGCAAAATCCAAATATGTATTTATAGGAACAAAATAACATTATAAACAAGTATTAAACTCTATTTCTTTGCTTTATTGGATACCTATAACAATTGCTGTTATTTAAAAAAAATGCGAGATCTTAAAGCAGGTTAGATTTGACTTGGCCAGTTTTCATTACATCAGTCATTTTATAAAGTTATTCAACATATATATTTTGTAATTCTGATAAAAACTGGCCAAGCCAAATCTAACCTACTTTAAGATCTCACATTTTTTTAAATAACAGCAATTGTTATAGGTATCCAATAAAGCAAAGAAATAGAGTTTAATACTTGTTTATAATGTTATTTTGTTCCTATAAATACATATTTGGATTTTGCATAGAACTTGGCACTCATTTAGATCTCCATTCTTTTTGCGGCGAACCCCACAGCCAAGCATAATTTTTGTATTGAACTTGGCTCTCCTTTTTACATTTATGTTTTTGATGGGATATCAATACTTTTTGTAAAGAAAACTAGGCAGGTATTGAGATTTAATGTTTTTTCTTGTGTTTCCGCTGCATGTTTTTTACTTCTGTTCTTTGTATTAATTATGTGGTGCCGCGCGCCGCCAACGACACACCGTTGGCCGGTTGTTTAGCGCGTATTACAGGTTTTTTGTATGGGGACCCCCCCTATTTTTTAACTTTTTTTACTTTTAGATTTTTTCCTACGCTTACACACAATTACCGAGATGGATTCCAAATTTCATCCTTCTAGGTCATCTGGAAGTAGGTTAGGTTTGGGTACTATATGTCAGTCACAATAAAAAAGAAATTTGTATGGGGACCCCCCCTATTTATTAACTTTTTTTTGTTTTTAGATTTTTTCCTACGCTTACATACAATAATCGAGCTGGATTCTAAATTTCATCCTTCTAGGTCATCTGGAAGTAGGTTAGGTTTAGGTACTTATATCCTTCTAGGTCATCTGGAAGTAGGTTAGGTTTAGGTACTTATATGTCAGTCACAATAAAAAAGAAATTTGTATGGGGACCCCCCCTATTTATTAACTTTTTTTTGTTTTTAGATTTTTTCCTACGCTTTCACACAATAACTGAGCTGGATTCCAAATTTCATCCTTCTAGGTCATCTGGAAGTAGGTTAGGTTTAGGTACTTATATGTCAGTCACAATAAAAAATGGTTTTTTTGTATGGGGACCCCCCCTATTTTATAACTTTTTTTAGTTTTTAGATTTTTTCCTACGCTTTTACACAATAACTGAGCTGGATTCAAAATTTCATCCTTCTAGGTCATCTGGAAGTAGGTTAGGTTTAGGTACTATAGGTCTGTCAGTCAGTCTTAAAATTTACGACTTTTTGACCTTCATATCTTTATAACCGTTTGAGCTAGCTTCATGAAATTTGGGCTTCTAGATGTCCTTATGGATATAATTAAACACACGTAGTTTTATGTGTTTACGTTAAAGATGTTTTGAGTTATAGAAGGGTCAAAAGTGGCACCAAGTGGTTCGTGTAATATTACACTTGGCGCTGGCTAGCCAGTTCCTTTGCTTGAACTTGGCTTGACACGCTGCCGCGTGTCTAGATCAAATCTTGCAAGTTAAATTTGATCAACTTCCTGCTTTCCGATTGAGCTGAAATTTTGCATGCATGTTTAAATCGGATGACAATGCAATATTATGGTACCTACCATCGAGCTGATCTGATGACGGAGACAGGAGGTGGCCATAGGAATTCTATGATGAAACAACGCAACCTAATTGTGTTAGGGGTTTTTAGAATTGTCTCGATGAGTATTAGTTGTCTGTTATATAAGAAAAATACAGTCAGCGATAAAAGCTTGTACCAAAAATGGAATTTCTGCCAAAAACTTATTTCCTTTTGAGGTACGGAACCCTAAAAACTAGTCCTCACTGGCATTACGATGCTACTAACTTCAATTTCATACAAAAATACTATTTACATTTGTGGGCAATATAAAACGTGACGATCCGCGCGGGGGCTTCTTCGCCGAGGCGGCGCCGCCTCCTCACGTCCGCGGGAGATGGACCAGCTTCTGTTATTTGCCAGCAGACCCACCAAATTACCTCTAATAACAATCCACGGTAAATTACTTCGTTTTCTACTTTTGTTTCTCAATCAACCATTTATTATTGCTTGAACTTATTGTTGCATATCGAGCCGAGTTATGGGCTGTTGTCTTTATTGCTTTGTTGAATCGAAGGCGAACTAAAAAAACCGGCCCAGTGCGAGTCGGACTCGCATTTCTAGGAACTATTTTGTGTAGGTATTTTTTTTAAATTTTAGACCGAGTTTCGGAGATAAAGGGGTAAAGGGTAAAGTTCAGTTTTTTCCTATTGAGGTACGGAACCCTCACAAGTATGCTCTCTATCGACCCATAATTTATACTAATCATAAAGTCTAACTTACGAAACAGTCAACACACGACAACGGGAATAACAGCTCAGGATTTATAGTTAGCCACTTATGACTGATGCCATTTGTTACGAAAGGTCTGCCCGCTTGCCTTACTGCAATTAAAGAAATGGATCGTTAGTTATGCCGGAAATAGATTTTTAACCGTGTTTTTGTTATGAACATGACGTAAACGAGTTGAAGGGATAATTAAAGATCGATTAACCCTGCCCGTGCGCGGGCTGCTCGTCCGGGGCGCAGCATATTGTGTGCGAACACCCGCGCAGAGCCTTGATGCTTGCAATGTTGCCAGGTGATGTAAGAGGAAACGTAAAAACAGCATATAAAAACATAGATTTCACAATTCAAAATATTCCAGTGTTATGTATACGTTATAATTTCATAGAAGTTTGACTTTTTAAAAAACACCCGCACTGCGTGTACTGTCAAACAAAATCTCTGCAGACTTTTCTTGATCTTACTCTATTTTATAATACTCGTAATCAATTTAAATTATCTCTGTAAACTAGTTATCTCTGTAGCTACAATAATGTAAAAGTGAACCGCACGGATCGGTCACAAATCGGCTAATACATCCAGAATTAGTGAAATATTAGGAGTAAATGCGAAAAGGTGATAGCTAGCAACACAAGATGCTCCTCGCTCTGAGGGCTTACCGCGAAGCACGTTCGACGTATTGCTTCTCTGCCGCACTTGTACATTTGTACGTAAGTTCGCGGTAGGCCCTCTGAACCCCGCGTGCGTGGGCTCCTCATACACTTGCCGCGCACTATATCATCGTATCGGTCACGCGCGCCTCGCTCCAATTTTATCCCTCCATAAATGGTGCAACGACAGGAAGGGTTGGATTTTAATTACGATATTTTTCTATTATTTCCTTCGCTGTCTTAGTTTCGGAGCAAGGGTCGTGAGATGAAATAAGTTCCGTTTTTTATGAGGTCACGGTTAACCCTCTTGATAACGTTTATCGCACATCTGGTGGAAATGAGATTATTGTTGTTTATGCTTTAATAGGTTTTTTTTTCGTCATTGATTAGATCGATTAAGTAGTTATAAGTCATAAAACTGAGTCATGGTAGTCGATAGACTCGGTCTAAATTTAGATAAAACACAGCAGGTACGTTGCAAATATATAAGTGGTCAATGATTTTTAATATTGCTTGTTCTTTATTTTTATTGATATTCACTACACTAAAAAAACCCTAATAAAAAGAGTACGAAGACGAACGAAGAGTACCAAAGCTGTATGCAGCTGCAGATTTTAAATAGAAATGAAAAAGTTTTTGGAATACCTAAGGAATAATTTCGCATCTGCATGAGATTGGTATTTAAACTTCTATGTTGGGCTTCAATCTTAGCAGATGAATTTTTGTATTTACTAATATAGAGGTTTTATTTCGAGGGTCTACAGTAGGCGACTCTAAGGGGTTCTTAAAAAAGGAGTGTAGTTTTTCAAAGAGTCAGCAACTAGCATGTAAGCTTCTGGATTGGAAACGGCTACGGTAACCGCTTGCCATCAAGCGAGCTGTATGATTGTTACCGACTTAATACATAGGTATAAAAAAACTAATGAAATAGAACTATTGTAGGTATCAGTCACCAACTATTTCACGGTGCTGACGATGTGACATGATGGATGCCACCCAAGTACACGACACGGTGTCGTGCTCTGTCGTGCGCGAAACACGCATGCGCGCCCGATTGCGCTCGAACACCGCGAACATCACTATATATATCGATCACCTCTGACAATCTACGCACCATAAAAAATACATTGAAAGGGTTAAATTGTAACTGTCATACAGTTTTGTTATTTTAATTGTAGCTTTTATACAAGTCAACTAAAGGAGGTGCTAAATTAGTTTCAGTATTTGTACTCGACGAACTGGAATGTTAACGGTTTTATTTTTATTTATAATGGTACTTTTTTCAAAAGTTCACAAATTCATTTAAATGCACTTTTTTGTATTTATCGACAATTTAAAAACAGCTTATAATGAAATGTCCAAGCTATTTAGTTTTTAATTTTTTTTAAATTGGAGAATTTGCAATTTTAGGTGGCTTAACTGTAATATATATATATACGGTCTATGGTAGGTAGGTAGAATTATTTAACTTGAGTAGATTGGTATTCTTATTTTCAATCTGTTTATAAATATCGAACTACTCAGTCAGTATTGGAATTGGCACAAGTGGGTAGTAAAAATAGTTTCTCCCTTTTATATCAAAGTTATTTTTTTTCATTGGTTGATTCCCGTTAAATTTATAACTTTAAACTAAAATTAAATACGTTGTTAAAATTAAAAACACATGGTTTTATGTGAGTTTTGGACTCAGTACAAAGTGCCCGAGCATTATGCAAACACTGCTCGATGGATCGAAAGGATTGTCGCCGTCGCGTATGAATAATCATAATTCGTTTGTCGCGGATTTGTGTACTTAAGCGATTAAAGTTATTTGAATACGGCTTTAAGCGTATAGGTGCAGGAGTGGGAGCTCTGTACGCAAATACAGATGTTCACACTTAGGGATCACGCACAAATCACGCATATTGATCGCGATATTAAAATAAAGGGCGCGATTGAGCTCATAAGAGTTGAGATTTGAAATTTTTCTGTACCGTTAGGTTCACGACGGTTATTATAATAGGTGTGTGATCCTAAATGCAGCGCTAGCTTGATAATTGATATCGATATCATGTCACCATTATGGCCCGTGATCAATCACGCGCCACGTGTTTGTAAGTCGGACGTTTTTTATCCAAAAAATGCTTTTTTGCACAAAAAAGCTTCAAGTTTTAACAAAAGGCCATCGCGATAAAAATAGGTACACAGTAGATAAACAAATATTGGAGCGGGGGCGTAGCGGAGCGTGAAACTGGAGGACAAAGGCATTAGCCAGGATTAGGACGGGCATTAATGTTATTTGATTACTTAGACACATATCCGAGATGGGAATGTATGGATCCCACAAAGAAGAGATCCTTTTCAGCTAAGAGGATTTGAGTGTGCGAGAGAGCGCTACTTGTAAATAAACATGTAGATAAAAAAGTCCTTAATAACTTCGTTTTTTTTTTTCATTTTACCTTAGCTATAAGCTCGTTACTTGTAGTTATAATAACAACAGTAAATAAATTTAGTTATTTACATATTATGACAACAGATTTTAAAAATACCTTCAGGCGAAATAAATTTGCTATATAATATTTAAAATTTTCAAGTTTTGAACACATATTAACTCACATATATAGACGGGCCAGTGAAACCTGTGTGGAAACCTAGGTAAATGAAGGTAAAATAAAATAAATTCGCGATATACTCGTCTATAAATGTGAGTTAAAACTGTGTTTCCAAAATGTATTTAAATAAAGCATTTTCACATACTACAAGCTTTCAATTTATTTGATTAATTATATAACGTAAAGAATGCCATACTCGTACGTTCCTTATATACGCTACGCGCCACGCTACGGCGCTACTGTAGGCGGCTACGGCACGCCTGCGCGGGACGCGTGCCAAGCCGATCGATATCGCCCGTCTACGCCACCTAGCTAGACTGCGACTATATAATATGTGAGTACCTATAAGTATCTACATAACACATACATGTATACATATCATCACACCTATTTATTTCCCGGATAGATAGAAAATAACGGAATTCCACTTGCTGCGCTTCTGGTATACACATACCCACGTGTTTCACTTTCTTCAATTTCCTATTACCTGCCCACTCCTCCCTTTCCTTATACTTGCTCGTCGGTTTAGGATACTCTTGAGCTGGTTTTACTTTATAATTTCCCTGATTTTACGAACGAACGGAGAAATTTCATCGACGGTGACGGCTAATTATCAACAGCTTATTAGACTTGACAGACGTTAAATAATTGTAGAATTCACTGAATTTTATTCTAAACTATTTCAACTTAGTTTCTCAGTGAGCTGTAGATCTCGTGATGATAGCTTTAAACTAAATAAATATATGGCTCCGCCATTTTGAAAAATATTCAATCACTGAATCGACAATAAAATCTATTTAATCACCGAACCTGCTCACAAGTACTTAATGTAAATCCCAAAAATGTGTATTTAATCTAATATAAAATAAAAGAAGATGTAGCTATGATCACAATGCTTCACAGTACTAAGTTGGCAAGTAACCGCAGCTTACATTTCGGATTAAGTTGTATTCACACGTACCGTACAACAATAAAAAGGATATTCAACTAAATCGGTGAAATATGGAGCGATAAGGCTCTGACATTAATCATCAAACGCGCGTGAAATCAAATTACCGTTTACCAGTCCCAGCGCAGGGAAAGGGTTGCCTCTAGGCGAGACCAATGCAACCCTTGCAATGGCTATATCTTTCTCTTTTCCTCAAATACGGCAATTGCATTGTTAAAACAGGACAGCGACTTCCGATTTCATGAACGTTCACCGCAAATCAAGAATTGTGCAAATCGAAAATGCAAACAAATTGAGTCACGGAATTGGTTTTGTGTAGGCGATAAAACAAGTTATTATTTCTAATGAAAATGTCACGCCGATATTCCCCCGGTTTCGAAAATCAATATGATCGTGATTTTCCCAGGGGATCAGAAATATATATTACTACTAGTACCCGTAAATACTAGCAAGTAAAAAGTAAAGTAAACGATCTAATTATTATTGTTAAACCGATATCAAAAAGAATAGGATTCACGTTTCGTCGAATGTCTTGTAGTATTTTGTAGGCATTTTCTCCAATTTCTCTAAGGTGACTGATGAAGGGGACCGATAAGAACTTTCTTATTTGATTGAAAAGATTCAGAGTTGGTTTCATTGTCGTCAGATCAGGATCTGAAAATGTGAACCTGGAGAACATAGGAATCTAAAGGCAGAACGATTTGGGTAACTTCTGCGTTTGCTAACGGATGGCACCATTTTCTGAAGACGACCTGATGATGAAAGCCATAACTGACTTTAAGAATTTTGTGACGTCGGTTCGTTTATTTCTTGAAGATTAGAACTATTAATTGACTTACTTGTAAACTGACTTTTTGTAAAGAATTTTAGATTAAATTACGCATTTAGGAAATGAGATTCCTCGGGGCCATTCAAAATATTTAATCTCTTATGGATTGACGGCGTAATAGCGTACGCTTTGAGAGCACAAAAGTATTCCGAATACGGTGCATTCCCGTCAAACATTAATCCCGCGATTGACTTTTGTAAAGGGCTCGGTTTTTAATTAGGGCGAATGGGCCTGCAGTTTAGTGGAGGCGGACGTGCTCGGACAATGCTCGTGATTGACACAAATTACCTCTAATCGACAACTACGCACACACGCGCAAATCTGTAAATTCTATTCCATTCTTGACGCCTTTGTGCAACTTACGGCGCTTAATATAGGTACACTCGGGAGACACAGTATGCTTTTTGTATAAAAAATTCCAAGCATTGTGACCCGTCCTCTTTGCTCCCGTCCTCTTATCAATATCTTACATTTTTAAGTCAGTTCGAAAACTGTTTGTACTTTTAACAGCTTGATGATTGGCCATGCAAAGACGGGCGTGAAAGGGCTAACAGTTGAAATGTTGTGCTCGATTTAAAATTTAATTTAATTGTATTTTAATCCCAACGATAAACGTCAATCAAGACTCTACGATACATGTATCAGTAGAGCTGAAAGCCCGTTGCGCCCCCGACGCCATTCAAAACGGATTTCTAGCAAGGGGTGAAATTAAAATGTCAAAATAGTAGCGACGCAGCGCGAGGTATTTGTCTCCGGCATTATCAGAGGGCATTGTGCGTCGCTGCCTCTATTCTATTATGAAAAACGATACCGTTTAAGCCGTTCTTTCAACTTTTTGAACATTTAAAAAACGGCTACTTACCTGCATGTTTATATTGTGTTTTATTTGATTTTTAACAATGAGATATTGCCCTTGTAATGTCCGTAATAAGGAACTTCCTGTCGATAGTTAAAATCTTCTCACATGCTCAAATCATAGCTTCATATTTTTTCTGTTTTATTGAAAATTAAGGCGTAGGAAGATATGTTCTTAATTAATTATAACTGGTTGCGGTAGATATACTCGTACAAATGTTCTTAATTAATTATAACTGTGGCACCTACAGCTCAGTCTCAATCACACACATCAACCTATATTACTTTTTGGTATTTGATAAAAAGCAGAAGAGTGCCCCGAACATTCCTTGAATTTCATTCTATTATTGTATTCTCTTTGAATTCATTTATTTGTATGGCTATTGAAATCGGGGCTGCGAGGGTTCGGAGGGCAAATAAATAATTACACGCATTCTGCAGATACTTGCCCTCTGGCAGGCGCAGGCGTTCACCCCGACATTTTACGTACACTAATAGTAGCTATTCCCCATTAATAACTAAACGCCAATTAGCTATTTTTTCACTTTCATATGTATATGCTTATACACACTTCTTAACCTAAAATGCTAGTGAACATTAGACAAAATGTCCCAACATGTCCCAAGCAGCCTAAGTACTTATATGCGACAGGTTTCATAATGTTAACGCTATGCTTTTTTATACAGGGTGGCCAAAAAATAAGTGCATTCCCGTTGCCAGGGAGGTTTAGGGATTTTACTGAGCAACTTAATAATATGGGTCCAACCCCGAAATCGCGAAATAAAATTTGGCTGTTTCGTACATTTTGGCTGGTCTATTTTCTATGGGAGGGCACATTTATTTGACGATTTCGCGGTTGGTCCCAGAGTAAAAGTTGCTCAGTTCAGTTTAAGCCCAAAACCTTCCTTGCAACGGGAATGTACTTATTTTTTAGTCAGTTTGTATAGTAACACCAAATATCTTAGCCAAATAATTACCTACCTACTTATAAGTATATTTCTTACGTTACGTAACTTACGTACTTAGGTATATTTTCGCGGCTTTTGATATTCATTTATAAGTACATTCATTCAAACCTGTAGGTAAATTATTCGTAGGTACGCTCATATTAATGTTTGTAGACAAATAAGTAAGGCAGGCACAAAATTATTCCAACAAAAAAATATTTCTGCGAAAAATCATAGAGCATAGGATAATAAACGCTTTTGTGCTTCGTGACGTTTTTTAGTGTGTCAATTAGAGTTCTGTATGCTGACGGCCCAGCGTGAGCTGACGGCGCGCAGCGGGGGCGCAGCCCCGGCCGCCGGGGGCCCGCGGGTCGGCCCGCGACGACAAATCGCACGTGTTAGGTGAATAACGACGGATCACCCTGCAGAACCCTCATCACATGTGACTGTCCTATAAAATTTTCAAAATTGCAATTTTATAGCAAAAATAGAAATAAAGAGAATGCTAATATATGTGCTCCTATTTTTTCGTGATCGATTTGACATACATGTTAAAAAGCACATTTTATTTTATGACTTAGGTACTAAGGGTTACGACCAAAAAATTAGTTTATTTGAATTCCGGGAATCATTGGTGAATGTTTCGCCTGGCTGTATTGTATCCTTGTGACTATACCTCAGCTCCAATCTACTGCACTAGTACTCGTAATGCTAATTTTCACCAGGTAAATACAGTTTAAATGAGAACTCCTTATAATCCATCACTGTTTTGTGTTCGAATTCGTTTGTTTTCCAACGTCTTTTAATTATTATGTAGCAATAGTAATTATTTCTAAGCAATTTTTATTACACTGTAACAAAGGTGTACCTACATATAGAATAGTTTTTGCGTACAGTCTTCTATGGGCTAAAAAGCAATTATGATTTCGCAGTCGCTACTGTGGCGCAGAGCGACCTGCTGAGCTGCCCTATAATTACGGCGTGAACGACATTTCCAAACCCATTGAAAACGATAACACGGAAGCTGCGTCGAAAACTTAAAAAACTAAGTAAGCATTGTTACAGTAATGCATTTGGGAGTAAATATTGAGTGCGCACAATACGGGCCGCGACAACCCTTGAATGAGGTCCGCGGGGTGCCATTAGGCTGGGCCAAAGAGTTGCCGATGCCGGGACCCGCGCTGCGAGCGGACTTTGTAAATCTAATTAAAATATCAATATGGTCACCGTAGTTCGCGTCGACAATTTGATTTCACGCCTCACGCCCTTCGAATATTGTTGCATGTTAATTTTTCATAAATTATGACTGTTGGATGACAAAATACAATTTTCGATAGTTATGTTTTTCGTTATTCTGTTTCTGTGCAAGTGGAACTCGACCAGCTAGTTAATTATTTTCATTTTGAGTTAAACTAGTTACACATAGAATTAAGTAAGACCTAACTTAGTACCGTAGTCATCGTTTAACGTTTATTATTAAGTGAATATATCTCTATTGAAAAAGCGTGATTTCTCCGAAAGAGCATCGATTATTCGCCCTTCACGACATACTCGTATACAGGAGCACAATAAAGTCAACGAGTCATAGATCTGTCACATTCCGGCGAGTGGCGTGAAAGGCTCGATCTGTCGACGATCTGTGCAATAGTCGCTACCCTTATTTTTTCTCACTTGCCATAAAGGACCCAGGTAGCAATACAAACAGTAATAAAAACGTGACATATCAATCGATTTTTTGCTAATGTCGCAAATTCGCACAAATCAAACATTGAAGTGTTATAAATGTTGGATAACAATGATTTCGAAGTCTCGCGGCGGGGAACGGCGCAGACGCATTGTGATTCGGGATCATTAGTTAGCGAATGTCAGTCGAGATGTATAGATTCTTTTCGACTTTTCGCCTAACCTATTCGTTACAAGAAGGTAGCTACGTAAACATCTTATGCTGTGATTTATAGTTCCTTTTAACACTCATCGCTGTTTGTATTTCACCTGCATCTATTTGCTTTAGTTCACAGAAATATTTAGGGGTAAATGGGCTCATTATGTGATGTTTTATTTTTTAAGCAAAATGTACCCATATCATTCGTAACTATAACTTTATTTATTAAGAGAATAATATTACTAATATTAAAAACGACCAACTATTTATCATACGTGCTAAAGGACAACTGTTACTATGCACGGCTGGCGCAATATTTCATCGCAGCATTCTCGCAAAAAGGGTTCGCTTTTTTGTTTTCTATGACAATTGTCACCCTTTTACTTGTCATTCAATTAAATAATGTCTGGTCATTTGGGGCGGGCGGGAACCTAGAGCAAGTTGCATGGGGCGCGTGAGCCGGTCTCGGGTCGCTTTTAGGGTTCCGGACCCAAAGGGTAAAAATGGGACCTTATTACTAAGGGTCGGTTGCACCAAACTGTTCGTATCGTTAAAGAGCTCGCTAAATTTTTATGTATGGAAAGTTTCATAGGAAAGCGCCGGGGGGCGCCGGCTGACGTTGATCAGTCTGTCAAATGTGGTTGGTGCAACTGGCCCTAAGACTCCGCTGTCCGTCTGTCTGTTACCAGGCTGTAACCACATGAATCGTGTTAGCTAGTCAGTTGGAATTTTCATAGGTGATGTATTTCTGTTGCCGTGTTTCTATGACAATAAATACTAATAACAAAATAAAATAAATATTTAAGTGGGGCTCCTATACAACAAACGTGATATTTTACCGTTTTTTGCGTAATGGTACGGAAGTTACGGAACCCTTCATGCGCGAATCCGACTCGCACTTGGCCGGTTTTTTACAACGCTCGCTTACTCGGCGCATCATAAGAGTTCCAGTGTAAGTTGCAGCATTGATATGCAGTTGTTACGATTGTTGAGCTCAAATTAAATTAGAAACAAGCACGCGGACGGGTGAAAAGTGCCTACGCTATCGCTGTTCGTAGTGAAAGACTAGCAGCTGCATTCAGATTGTACAAATTGTTATTAATTTGATATTTATATGATATTAACTCATATAAGTCTCTACAGTCTCTATAAGTAGGTATCATCGCGCTTGTTAGAATATTATTATCCTATGTACAAATTGTATTACGTATGAAACTGACCTGTTTCTCTTTGAAGTCCAATGTTGATAATATATTGCACTATTTAAACACTTAAACACACCTTCACGTGAAGTTTACACAATTGGTGATTTATGTGGGTACGATACGAAACCACGGTAGATAAGAGAAACAGGGGTAGTGGTAACTTTAATAATAATATAGTAGTTAAACTACTACTAAGATTTGTACATTACTTTTAAGTGATTTATTATGTATTTATATTACTGATTAGTAATTATGTATAACGGAATTTAATGAAAAGATGTTATAATCATTTTGTGTTGGATATTTTGATAAATAGACGAGGTACATGAGAAACCACGATTGTGACGTCATTTGTGGAATGACAAGTGGCATAATTAACCAGGTGCAAGTGGTTGGCTAGCGATGGGCATAAAAGGGCCCGACCAAATTCATTTGGGTCAGTCTGCTTTGAGCATCAGCACTGAGTTAATCGTCGCCAAAGGAATATTCAAAGTTAAGTAAATACTATGTTGATAATTAATAATATGTATTATAATAATTAAGCATTTACTTGATTAATCAGATGGATTAATTAATTCAAACATCTCTTAGTGAATAATTACTCTTAGTAATTATATTTATTAGTTGTTGATAATAAGGTGAATAAATAGGATGATTGACTTTAATAAACAGTTTTACTTTCAACACACGTAGTGTTTATTATTTTATTTATGATACTTATAACCCCAATAACAACCAGTGATTGTTTTAGCAGTTGTATATACGCTAATTATACGCTAAACATAGTGTTATTAAGCAGTAATGGGAATAGAAGTAATATCGATTATTCATTTTGAGTTTTATATTTAAATTTGCTTATTTACATGGAAGTGGGGTTTCTCCTTATTTACTTAGACAACTATTTTAATTCGCTTTTCTCACATCAGAAGTGGGATGTTACACACATTCTATGCCTACAAAACTAATGTTTCAGGAGCAGTACGAGTATAAGGACTGATTATGCTAGTCAAAAGCCGGACGCTACCCAACTCTAAGAACTGTATGCTGCGCTATACTGGACACAAGGACACTGCTGGTATCTCACTTTCAGTGAAAACCCCAGAAACTGCCGCACCTGTGAGACGCTGCGGAGTGGCGCCTTTCTGGAAGGATGACTGATGAATTACCTATGTTGTTTCTGGTATGTTAAAATTTGGTTTAACTTAAAAGTAGGACTGTTTATGTGAAATACCTTAAACATCGTCAACATCAGTATTATTACCTTCACCGCGAAACTACCTACGAATAATTACTGATTTGGATAAACGTAAACATCTGCTCTTTTTATAACCGGTCGTATGTAACCAGCCATAATGAGACTTAAATACATATATTCTATTTATAACGACGATTTAGTTATTGATTGAATAGAAGAATAAAAAAGAAAGGGTTATTTATTTATAGCCCGGATAAATATTTTTCGAAATCGGTTAGCTACAACTCTAATCTTATTATAAGAGTTTGAGGTCTCCATTAAAGACTACGTTTGAATTTAGCTAAGCGGTTAAATATAATGGGCATTTGAATTGTAACTTACCGCGTGTCATAAGTTAGATATGTCAAGTCACGTTCAGCTGCCGGTTACTTAGGTTAGTTTTTTTTAATAGTCTGATATCAAAGTCACATATTTTAAAGATACATTTTATCTCACCGATTGGGATCTTAACAAGACACTGTTTAAATAAGTATAAACAGTAAATAAAATAATATTCAATTGTCAGGTCGTTTCAAAATGTATACTGTGTAGGATAAAGTCAGCATGCTTTTCAGTCTTCATTTACAAGCTCCTCGTAAGCTTATCGATATACAACAGTCTGTAGTCGTGATACTTGCATACATAGTAATAACGGTTATTTACAATTTTGTACATACCGTCGTAAGATAGGAGACTTACTGCGAGTTCCGTGTACAGATAGTAATACGTGTTTTAAAATTTGGACATAAAAGCGTTTTTGATAGTATGCTTCCAGTTAGCTTAATAAATTTACTGATTGATTGAATATTAAATGACTACTAAAAATAAGATATACCTCAGTGACAACTTTAGACAATACGTCATACAAAAAGTAGACTAGTCAGTATTGTTCTTGTGGTTATCAGAGGTAATAAAATTGAAGTCCCTTATTAGTAAATAATGTTTTGAAACCGTGAAAGTTGAAAGGTAGTGTTTTGCACATGAAAATTATTCAGTAAATAAAAAGGACATATTCTCTTGGTAATAAAATTACTTTATTAAAAAAAAAGAGGAAAATACACAACATAGAGTAGGTACGATCGATTAATGAGTATAAGATAAACGTATTCCTTTAGGAAAATTCGTCTAGCTGACTTGTAAGGCACGTAAATAAATAATAATACAGTTATATGTATATGTACCACCATTCACATGGTCAGGTGGTAATTAATTGTACTAGGCAATTTTGTACCTATGACCTTCTGTAGGGCTAATACGGTCGGTTCTTTGTCATTTGCCACCATGCCTGTCACGTTCTAACAAAAATGCAAGTGCGAGAGTGACTTATGGAATGGCGGGTGATAAAATGCGACCATAATACCGCTGTCCTAGAGAATTACTTTTGTATGAAAAGTACGCCTTTGTACGACAAGTTCTTTTGCACAATTAAGATTCAACTAGGAGATTATCGCGTTTTCTGCTAAATAGGTTTAAATACAGTTACGATCGAAGCTCTAAAAAAAAACATAAGAAGTACGTTTCCTATTATATGTAACCGCATTTTTGCCATCGAAGCTTCAGAGATAGATCTATACATATTGAATACATTATAGAGAATTCTGACCAATGACTTTTAGAGTACCTAGTTGTTTTGTGGGATGGCCGAACGGAGTTAAAAATTATGTTAGGTTAGGTTTATATAAAATTCTTAGTAGTTGGTCCAACGTAGGAAGTTCTAATAGAATGAAAATGAAAAAAAAATGTTTATTTCTGTTAAACAATAAAGGATAAGATCTCCTTGTAGGATAAACATTACCAGTGGCAGGAGAATGGTTTTGAAACATAATTTATTGTAAATTAATTAGGGACATAGGGCTCGCAGAATGATTTTCCATTTGTCGCAATTTTGAGCGGCTACTTCCAGCTCTTTCCAGTAGAGTCCACTTGAGCCAGCCTCCTTCTCAACTGACCGCCTCCATGTTGTACAAGGCCTCCCCGACCGTCTAATGCCAGCCAGATGCCAAACTAATTTTGTATTTAACAGATACGTAAAGCTTAGTTTTATTTCCCCACTTTTAAGTTCATTATTCATTGTGGTTGTAAGCTTATAGAAGAAGAACTTAGTAACTTTTACGGAGATTGGAGGTCTTGGATTGGAAACTTCCATGTGTTGGCGTTCTCATTTGTCAAAAAAAAAGAAGAGATAACATTGCCTACCAAGTTGGAGGTCCCGGGTTCGATACCCAGTGGGTACATCTATTTGTGTGTTTATCGGAAGGATATGTTCCTTAGCCGTGAATGTTTTTTTTTTATGTATATAAGTATGAATATTTATGTACATATGCATAAATATATTTATACATCTCTATCGTCTTCTAGTGCCCGAAACATATGCTAGTTGAGCTTGCTATGGGACTAAGAAGTTTATATACTTATGGTGATAATTTATGTATTATAAAAAAAAAGACAAAGTAAAGAGATGTATGTAAGAGATGGATGTTGGTTGGTCATATGACTGACGATGATGATGGTGATGTTATGAGCAATTCATATATCACTTTATGGCCAATAAAAAAAAAGAGAATGATGTATGAAAGAATGCTTGATGAAGTTGAGAAATCCATGGTGAAAAAAAAAAAAAGAGAGAAATGCAAAAAGAAATAACTGGTGCATTTGTACACGTGTTGGCCTGAAAAAAAAAAGAAAGAGAAATGCAAAAAAAAATAAATGGTGCATTTGAAGTGTTGGCCTGGAAAAAAAAAAGAGAGATGCGCAATATATATGTATATGTTTATCTTATATTTTTTTATTGGGTGCTAGTACTAGCACAAGGCAAATATAATATGATTCCTTCTATCTATGTTTTACATGAGACAGTCTCTGGCCAAACTATAGAAATGGGTATCCAAATTGTATGATCATACAATACTTAATTAACAGACCATAATGAGGTGTACTTCGGGAACGAAGTACAAGTCAGTATGGCCGTGTTAGAATATTATTATCCTATGTACAAATTGTATTACGTATGAAACTGACCTGTTTCTCTTTGAAGTCCAATGTTGATAATATATTGCACTATTTAAACACTTAAACACACCTTCACGTGAAGTTTACACAATTGGTGATTTATGTGGGTACGATACGAAACCACGGTAGATAAGAGAAACAGGGGTAGTGGTAACTTTAATAATAATATAGTAGTTAAACTACTACTAAGATTTGTACATTACTTTTAAGTGATTTATTATGTATTTATATTACTGATTAGTAATTATGTATAACGGAATTTAATGAAAAGATGTTATAATCATTTTGTGTTGGATATTTTGATAAATAGACGAGGTACATGAGAAACCACGATTGTGACGTCATTTGTGGAATGACAAGTGGCATAATTAACCAGGTGCAAGTGGTTGGCTAGCGATGGGCATAAAAGGGCCCGACCAAATTCATTTGGGTCAGTCTGCTTTGAGCATCAGCACTGAGTTAATCGTCGCCAAAGGAATATTCAAAGTTAAGTAAATACTATGTTGATAATTAATAATATGTATTATAATAATTAAGCATTTACTTGATTAATCAGATGGATTAATTAATTCAAACATCTCTTAGTGAATAATTACTCTTAGTAATTATATTTATTAGTTGTTGATAATAAGGTGAATAAATAGGATGATTGACTTTAATAAACAGTTTTACTTTCAACACACGTAGTGTTTATTATTTTATTTATGATACTTATAACCCCAATAACAACCAGTGATTGTTTTAGCAGTTGTATATACGCTAATTATACGCTAAACATAGTGTTATTAAGCAGTAATGGGAATAGAAGTAATATCGATTATTCATTTTGAGTTTTATATTTAAATTTGCTTATTTACATGGAAGTGGGGTTTCTCCTTATTTACTTAGACAACTATTTTAATTCGCTTTTCTCACAACGTACCAATAAAAAAGCGTAAGCGTTAGACTCATGTTAGAAAGAGAGAAAATATTTTGTCAGTATCAAATCAAAAACCTTTTTTTAAATCTGAATGCCGCTCTAGTTCCACTTTACTAGGTAGTCCTCTAGTTTCATTTGACTTTGCATATAAATAAAGAATTCCTTTGCTTACCCAGTTAGATGTTTTCGAATTTATTTAAACGTCATAAATAATTTCATAGTTAAAAGGTGTTATTTAAACGTCATAATTTCATAGACCTTTGAAGTTTTTAAAATAACAGTTGCACGTTTGTACTATAAAAATCGCTGCACGAGCTGCTGTCGAGATCGAGATCGTCAAGCCATAAAGAGCTTTTGTACGGAGCAGACGTTGTGCACTGTATTTTGCACCCTATACGCTGTGTCGTGTTCGCGCCTCCCTCGGCCCTCGGCGCAAAGTGCGCGTCAGCCTGCGCACATTAATCATCGCCATTATTAAACTTGTTAATGTGTTTATTTGAAGATAACGCTTTATAAACGGTGCCGTCCGCTCCTAACAAAATAAGCTTTCTGTAATGACGTGTAAGCGACACAGCTAGCTGGAGAGTGCATTGTAAAAAGCTTTGATTAATGGTTGTTCTTTTTATTATCGATTAAAACGGCTTAAAGTTTGTAAAAATTGTGTTTTTCTTTTAAACTTGATTAATGATTTTTATAGTTTGTACATTTCTTAAACGGATTATAGATTTACGAGGCCTAATTACCTAGAAAACAATTTTCTTATTCGAAAACCGTTGCATTTTCAGATGGTTCTCAAGTCCAAACAAACGGTCGATCTAAATTTTAAGGCCACCCGTCCGTAATCTCCGTATCGTCAGAGATGACTCAGATGACGTAACGCATTCGGTGACCGGCGGCGCCGGAGCCTTGCTCGCTCTCAAATTTATAAGGTAGCAACGATATTTTACTCACATACATTTGCGCCCTTTTTCTATTACACCATAGCGCGGTGACGGTGGCTATCGAGGTATTTCCGATGTAGCGCAATCATGACCTATACAAGTGAAGTCATACAACCTACGCTCAATGGCTTTGCCAGACAGCCGGCCTAGCCAAGGTTACAATCGCTATCGCTTCGACAGCGAAAAGCATGATGTCTCTCTATCACTCTTCCATATTAGTGTGACAGTGACAGTTGCGTTTCGATCGCTACGGAGCGTAAGCGATTGACATCTTGGCTACGCGGCCAGTTTAGACAACCGGATAGCGCCTGTGTTTGCGACCATTTATGCGACCCACTGCCTACTTCTCGGAATCACGCGTAAAAACCGTTGCGTAGACTGTGACCATAGTTTTCCTCGTTTGATAATATTTGTATATCATCATCATCATAATCATATATGTATACATATCTATGTAATTGGTTTTGGTTTGTGTCATTGCCAACCAAGCTAGAAATATACTAATTGTAAATAATTGCATGGCATAGGTATAACAGGATTCGCATAACTAAGTATTCAACGATATTTTCCTATTTGGTTATACCCTGGAGCCAGCCAAAGACAAAGATCGAAGTACACCCACTCCAGAAGTTGAGCTTTCAAATTTCGATATTCTCAGTATGATCTCTGGCCCATCCTGATTCGAACTTTAAGATACATCAAAAATTTACTAAAGATACGATATAGATCGGATATGTCAGTGTCGTTTCTTCAAACAAAAACGTTACTTTTGACACTGACATATCCGATCCATGTCGTATGGTTAGTAAATTTATGACGTATCTTAAAGTTGGAATCGGGCCGTATAAGATAACAACTTGAGTGGTAGGTAATAGGTATAAAAACACCGTTCCATTGAACATGACTTTGACCTTCACAAACCGAGAAATTCCAAGTGTATTTCCCCGATATTGTATTAGACAGGAAATCCCGTGCGTCGGGACTATGACTGTGATCACGATGTATGTCTAGTGGTAATTGTGTTTTTCATATCGATGTTTACTTACATCTTGTTGCGATTTTTATGCGTGCCAATCAATTCTTATTAAATGAGGTCGTTTACACTGGACACGGTCCACTAACTTTAAATCTACAACCTACACAAGTACATATACAGCTTCAAATTTATAATCTCTACTTATTACAGAATATTGACATTGAAAATTCGGTGTGATTCAGTTTTTGGATTTTTGTTCATAATTCGGAAATTGGCATAAAGGACTTAAGCGCCAATAGCGAAGTATTTTTCACTTTTACATTTTCTAAGAATAACGCGAGGTCTACAGCTCACAGAGCCACTAGTAATATTTATGTACTAAGGCATCCTGCATTGGTTTTCCGCGTGGTTGTCTGTGCGTCATGCGCGTACATCGTAAACTTGATGACGCGAATTTACGCCGTCTTAATAAGGCACAATGGAAACCAGTCCTAAGGCAGCTCACGTATCCACGTGATGGTCTGCGCCACTATAGTGAGACCCAGACAACTTGTGACGGTTTGGTTTTGATACGACCTCCACGTCGTTATCCCTAGGTATAGGCCCCGTGCATGAACTATAGGGGGCGGCATATTAGGAGCCGTCAGATTTTTGGCGCGAAGCATAATGTACATGTGCACATATGTTTCTGAGTCAGACCACAAGATGGTAGACCCTCTAACGCGCAAGATCCCTATAGTCTTGGTGATCACGCACGACAGTCACTTAATTTCGCATGCACCAATCAATCAGCGATCTTCAAAATCTTCAAGTTTGCATCAAAACCGTAACAAGTTGTTAGATCTGAATTGCGTCTTTGGCGAATGAACATGAAACGAAATGTTGATATGTACTTATACGAACTTGGTTCAGAACTTTCAGGAGGCAACTTAGGGAGGCAAATAATTTTTATTGCTATTTATAAAAATTAAAGTCGATCAAGTTCATTTTATTTTTACAAATTAGTGACGATAACACGAAATAATATATCGCCGCGAAAATATTTTATTCTGCTTACGGTTATAGCTAGAGTTGGGTCGAATATTCGTTAATTATTCGGTATTCGGCATATATGCCATATTTTTCAATGTTCGTATTCGGATTCGGCCGAATAAATAGTTCGGTTCGTACTGTCGCATATTTACCGAATAAACATTTTTTAAGGGTGTTCGCTAGTTAGCGCGGATGTAGGTACTGCACTTAATAGAAACACGATGAAAAAATTAACCATACAAAATAATTAGGCTCGCTTACGAGATACGAGCTTTTTATAGTAACTGTCTTGTTGACAGTTATTTATTACTTTAAAAAGCTTTACATTGCTGCTCGGTAAATTTTCAAAAATTAATTAAGTGTATTAAAAAAATTGGATTTACACACTTTACGAGTAGGTAGGTACTACTCGTATTCGCACTATTTCTTTAGTACAAAGAGGTAGGGAGTCCTAATAGAACTCCATTCCCAGCGGCTTGCCTTGAGTTTCGCACTTTATTAACTAGCTCTTGAAGAAAAAAAAATACATATGTACAAATTAGTTCCAGCTTGAAACACACTGACGATTCCGCCTTTCTAATAATATTTAAATAGATAGCTAATAATTATTTATAGGTAGGTACTATTTATCTGTTATTGGGTATGTTTTGACTTGAATTTTAAACTTTCCTTTTCTTAACGATAACTTGTTCTGTTATACAAAAGAGTAAAGCACAATAACACAATTGTTTAATTACAGTAGAGCTGGCCTAATGGTCCGTTATTGCAGTTAGAATTTTTACAGATTCTCCAAATTTTAACAAAGCTAATTTTGTTGCATTTTATTGCCTCGGAATGGGATCAGCAACCATTAGTGCTGTTTTTGCTACGCCTTTTATGAGGGTGTCGCTGGAAGGCCACGCGGGCCGGCGAAGACAAAGGGGCCGGAATCACTCGCATAAACAATGTTTGACGGCTTCTTTGCCGGTTTATGATTACGACCCGGCGGATCTCTTTGGCATCTGCCGGTGCATTAGAAAACTTACCAACGAACGAAATACGAATTAGATATGTCACAAAAATATTTAAATGTCTATGCTTACCGAAGGCTTGACCGCATGAAGCTGTTTTGTCTTTTGTTGAGTAGGTAAAAATAAAACATACTAGTTTTAGTCACAAATCTCAGCTATTTTCAACTAAACAATCCCTGCGCAACTTCTTTACAACCGCCTGAGAAAAGTGGTAGACCTATAATCTCGCCCAAGAAATTTACCTACTCAGCTATAAGTAATATTGGAGAAAATCGATAAAGCATTAATTAATCGGTTATTTACTACGGCCCATTTTTATACAGTTAGTTTGGCCTATCTTTTACCCAATCTACTAAATTTTGTCCTTGGGATATAAAAAAAACACAATTTAGATTAAAATGTAGGTATCAGATAATGAAATAAATATTATACATTTTTATTAGGTAAGTATTATGACTTTATATAGGTCATTTAGGTCTAGTCTAGACCAGCGTATTGAAGACTATGATTATAAATTTAGACGGATATTATTGCCATTATTAGTATGGTCAATTGGTCATGAATACACTGACCTAATACAGGAATTTGTGTGCTAATAATATTAGTTTAAGACCCTGCGTATTATTTATTTATTATTTCATTTATTTATTTATTTAATGGGCCTGCCATGAGAAAACAACTTTTATTTTATGGAGTGTTTGAAAATTGCTACGGACATAATATATACATACTTAGGTAGATATACTAGTTAGTATATTATACTACCTAGTATTCGTTTATTATCTAAAGACTAATCAAAATTAAATTTAAACAAAATCATTTAATAATGTCCGTAGAACACAGTTCCGGTACTATAAAAACTAATTGTTAAAAGGGTGACAGAAAAATAAAAGAACTTAACAAATGACTGGACTGCCCATGCCCAAGCCGTGCCTCACATTAAAATACATGTTAATACAAACACGTTGTAACCCTTTCTCGGTGAATGCTTTTTTATTGTCTTTATATGTAGGGGTCAATGCATAGTTTTTGCTTTGCAACGAACAACTGTGAAAAGGTTTATTAATCAATTAATTAAATGTGTTTCGGTCATTGTCATAGAGCAAATATGGAAATGAACCGGTACGTAACAATGTTTTGATTTATTGGCCGACATAAAAGGGTTTGCTCAAGGTGAGAACTTAGACTACATTTGTTCTTCTTTTTTTACATTGGAACAAAGCAAATGACGTTCTTGATACAAGAACAATGAATCTTCTTTTACGAACGGCAAAAGGGCTAAGAAAGACTAGGCACTGTTACAATTACAGATCAGTACTTACTAAATTAAATTAATGTAACATGTCTTAAAAAATGGTGCCTTATATATCTTTTAGTCTAGGTATAATATCTAGGACGATCTAACAGCGTTTAGAAAAGCAAATAAAAAAAATGTTATGGTTTATCGATTCATAACGAATGATATAAACGAACGTAATAAACTGAAAATATCTTATACATATTACCATTACATTTACGAGTAATTAGTACTTATCTTATCATTAGGGCTCGTGTAGGAAGTGGTTAGTACAACTTATCATTCACTGTTTTGATTTTGCGTGAGAAAAATATTTACTTAGTGTGCCTTAAATTAAAAGCCCTCGTATTTTACGATACTGCATGATAACTGATAACTTTTTATACGCTAATTAAAGCTATTTCTCTAAGGCTAGTAGATTACGGTTTAAAATGAAAATATGTAACTGCGGAGACGGTGACGTGAACCGGCATTTTTTTCTACAGAAGAAATTACACTATTACACTATTTTAAAATTATTTATCCCCAAAATAATACCTAATAGTACCTAAGTATTCTTTTCTCATTGCTTATCACAATTTTTATCAGTTTCGCCTGTGGTGGGCGTGTGAGCAGATTCTGTGGGAAAATCAGAGCTGATATTATCTATGGGAACAAAAATACTGTATAAAATTATTTACATACTTAAATAACTTCCTTCTTTGTTATTAATATTAGTGATTAGGTCCCATTTTTAAAGTTATGTGCGTGTGTTTGTTTGTTTTTAAGATGCATTTAGCTTTAAAATGAGGCTAAAAAATTGTAATTTTTATATGGAATTGCTACACGCACAGATATAATATAGTATATTCATATCTGTGGCTACACCAAAGAATATAATACTCACTAGGAGAAGAACGGTAACTCCATACAAAAAAATGTCCCCAACCGTTTATACGTTTATACTAGTGGCGCCGTCTTTGTGTACCAATGGAACTAAAGTTGACAACCGGTTTAGCCTGGCGGGTATTGGTAGGTAGTAATTCTGTTGATAAACATATTTGTTATCTTCATATCACGAAATATATGCAAGATGCAAATATTACCCCTTGTTTGTGGTATTATCAATTGATTTAAATAAAAGGCATGTTTATGTTTATAACATTATATATATTATTTATTAAAAAATGTTTTACATATAAAAATATACACTGAAAACTGGCAACTGGCAACTTAATAAAAAAATAGACATTAATAAAGCGTATTCACAAAGTTTTCAGCACCTTTTATACAAATAACAGGCATGCCTACCTATTACACTTTACACACAGATACACTACACTTTACACACGGCATTTTACACAGATTTCCAACTTGTATTCATACATTTCTTCACGGTTAATTAATACGCTTTCCAGATGCGTTATGACTCGGTTCCTTCTGAACCCACTAAAGTTGTAAATTTCACTCTGGCTGCTTCAACAGCCGTTACTCCGCATTTAGCACATTTTCTATGTGCATTGCTGTAATCCATGTAGGTACAGACTTACAGTCTTAAGTGGTACGTAGCGGTACACGTTGTATGTATTATTTAAAGAGTTAATAAATAAAATTTTCGTTATGAACTTTAACCACAGCAGTTGGACAGAGTCATTGACAAATATATTTTTTATTATGGTGGGTAGACGTACCTACCCTCCATATATTTTATGAACATTGATAAAGACAGTTGGAAGCAAATATTCATTATAAAACTTAATCGCATGTAATTAAGTTTTAAGCGTTTTAAGTCCCGTTTTATGATTAATATTGTATAAAATTCGTGATAATTTAAATCAGAGTTGGGAGCAATGTTGCTGTAGAAAAATGTTTTTATTTTTATTACTCGCAACTTTTTCCCGGAGGCCAACGCACACATAGAAGCTTAAGGCGCACACATGCGCAATTATTTGGGGACATAACTTTCTTAGGAAGTGAACAGGCCTTGGGCTACACGTGTACTTACCTTTACAAAGATAAACACATGAAAAAAACCGGGCAAGTGCGAGTCGGACTCGCGCACGAAGGGTTCCGTACCATAATGCACGAAGGGTTCCGTACCAAAAGGCAAAAAAAAAACGGTCACCCATCCAAGTACTGACCCCGCCCGACGTTGCTTAACTTCGGTCAAAAATCACGTTTGTTGTATGGGAGCCCCACTTAAATCTTTATTTTATTCTGTTTTTAGTATTTGTTGTTATAGCGGCAACAGAAATACATCATCTGTGAAAATTTCAACTGTCTAGCTATCACGGTTCGTGAGATACAGCCTGGTGACAGACGGACGGACGGACGGACAGACGGACGGACGGACGGACAGACGACGGACGGACGGACGGACGGACGGACAGCGGAGTCTTAGTAATAGGGTCCCGTTTTACCCTTTGGGTACGGAACCCTAAAAACACACTAACTAGACTATATTTGCAAGGGCAAACTCTAACCAAAACCTTAAAAGTTTGAAGCTAGCGCGATCGAAAAAAAAATACAAAAACAGCTGTAATTTTTATTTATTTTCAATGGTATAATCGTTACCCTGCAGATCACAGCAATATAATGTCAATATAAAATAGGTACGAGGGATATGACTAGGAAAATTGTGAAGAGTGCTTTCATATTAGTTATGAAGATAAACTGTTAAAAGAGCTTGAGTTGTATAATCCGTAACATTTTTTTTTAATTTTACAGGGAAAAAATTTATGACGTAAAATTTACAAAATATACTCGTGTATCATCGTATCCGTACAAAATATAACCTCTTTTCACCAAACTTTACAAACGAAAGATACGGAACCGGATTAATATTATCCTAAATATGACAGGAAATATACAAGCACACTTCTAATCTTCATATTTTTTTAGCAAGAAGCATTTCTGAATTTAGTTTGATATTTAACCACCTTTTTGTGAGTTTATCATACTTGAAAATGTTATCGAAATCGGTTCACATGATAAATAATTATCCCTGAAACCCTACATACAAACATCAGGTCGCACAAATTAAATTTAAAAATGTAGCTGTACACAATTAAACTTGGTCAAAAATCTTTCGTGTTTTGTAAGTTTTGACGTTTGCAAGTTTGAGTTAAACGAACTCGCACGCACCGGTTTTTTCATTTGATATTTATATTACAACTATAACATAACAAATTCTTTAAAATAAACTTACTTATTTAGTATATTTTACTTTGCTACAGCTAACATAATTATTTCTTGTATGATCTCTTATAAATAAAAGCTTATATTATAGAAAATAAGAAAACAAATTAAAATTCAAACCATAACTTTACTGTAATTCAGACGGTCTCAACATATGGGTACCTGCCTACTAATGTCTCAGAATAATTATTTCTTATTTCGAAGTTCGTGATTTTGAAACAATTGTAGCACTTATGAGCCAAGCCCCGAGATGCGACGCGTGGCGCGCCGTTGGCGGCAAAACCCTCACTCATTGAGCCAGGAATGTCGAGATCAAACACCATACAGCACGGACACGTGTCCGCTGCAAAGAGGAGTGTCGAAAGAATTTCAATATCAAACGAAATATTCGAAATTATATTCACCGTTTATTAAATAGCTAAAGTGAATATACCTACAGTTCGTTTTTTTAGCATTAGAAAGAAGTTGAAAGAAGATAAGCGATCTTAACATGTCTTTTAATTGAAAAACGCTTTTTAAAAATCATTAACTATTACTTATGAAAGCAGAAGAATATAAGTGATCGTATTAGATTAATTATTGTTACATATTTGACGTAACTTTTTTTTTTTTTGGGTGTATTTCAATTAAAAGATACATCAAGATTGATTACCTTATTTCTAATGCTAAAAAAACGAACTATAATAACTATATAGGCATATCGCTTTTAAAATCGATCTTTATGCCTTTATGAACTCAAGTCGTTGTTTATTTATTTATTTATATAGCCCTTTATTCTGAACATGATTGTTGGTTTTTAGTTTTGAATGTTTATATGAAGTCTCTTGGTTCAGTGTGCCTGTCGGCAAAGGCCTCCTCCAACTCCTTCCAGTATTTCCTCTCTCTTGCCACCCTTGTCCAGAGTGGTCCCACTGTGAGTATATTTCGTCTTCCCATCGTGTTAATTGAGGGCCTTGCGATCTTGATCCATCTGTAGGGTGCCACATGAGAATTCTTTGGCTCCACTTCTCTGTCTTGCATCTTATAGTGTGGCCTGCCCACCTCCATTTTTGCATGTCTATGTGGGTGAGGATGTCTGTCACTTTTGTTCTGGTTCTTATGTCAGAGCTGCGGTTTCTATCCTGTAATTTTACACCGAGCATGCTCCTCTCCATAGCTCTCTGGCACTTTACAAGTTTATCTCGTTGTTTTTTAGTAAGAGACCAAGTTTCGCAGCCATAGGTTAGACATGGAAGCACACATGTGTTAAAAGTTTTGCTTTTTATCCGTATACCAAGGTTGCTTTTCATGATTTCTTTGAGTGACCAGTATTTGCTCCAGCCGGATGCTATTCTTTTTTCAATTTCTTTATCCATTTGGTTCTTGAAAGATATTATTTGACCTAGTCGTTGTTAATCTTTTGAATTTCCTTTCAATGTCAGTAGCTGATTCTGCTACTAGCTACTACTTGGGCGGGATTCATATTTTTACCTTTAAGTAGACCGTTCGGCTCAATTTATTTATGTTTTTGGTACAAATTTATTATACGTATAACATAAATGTAATGTCCTTGGCACTGTCCCAATATTTGCCACCTTCAACCCAAATTCCGTACAATAGAGGTGATACACAGGACCACAAAGTTGAATTAATAGACTTAACCTGTCAAGCAATAGGAATAGGACGTTTTTCTTACTACTTAAATTTATTTTTTTATTCAAGCGAGACCAACAAAGGATCAATTTCGTTAGTGACACATATTCGTTATTGTAGGTATAAGCTAGATATGAGCGCCGATAGGCATTTAGCCGACGGCGGCGCGCCGGTCAAAATCGGTCGGCGGCGGCGGCGAATCGGCGGCGTGGCCTTGAAACACCTTTGATTAATGAAAAAAGGATAATTTAAACCAAAATTTTACCGGAAAAACATGTTTTTGCTGTAAGACAGTTATAAAATATGTGCAATTTTTCAACAAACCGATTTATGTCAAAAATGAGGTCTAAGGCCGAGTTCCACCTAACACTGAAGACCTAATTCCGACGCCTTCCCGTGCGAGGCCAGAAGCTGAGCTGCAGGTAAGTACAGCTTGGCAAAAAAGAGTAGAAATTAAAAAGTGGCAACACTGTAGTGTCGTCCCTTTCAAACCAATTTATATAAGAAAACGGGACGACACTACAGTGTTGCCACTTTTTAATTTCTACTCTTTTTTGCCAGGCTGTATGCAGCTTAGAATTGAACGCCAAGTGTGAGCTTGGCTGACGGTCGAATGCCCGGAGCGCCGATTACGGTGCGCTCCTGTGCGAGGCCGAAGGCCAAGCTGCAAGAGAGCAGAGCTTGGAATTGAACTATTGATCCAGTGTAAGCAAGTCTGAAGGCCGATAAAGGCCGAGGCCATCACACACACACATCACATTAACGCTTTAAAGACCTGGAGCTTTCCTGCAGGTGCATTCGTGCGAGGCCAAAGGCCGTGCTGCAGTGGAGCTAAGATCGGAGAAGAACCAATGACCAATCATTTTGAAAGCAAGGCCGAAAGTTAGGCTCCTAACAGGGCCGAAAACTTGGAGGTTCAGATAGCGTCTTACTCCTATGCGAGGTATGCGAGGCCAAAGATTGGGCTTCAAGAGAGCAAAGCTTGAAATTTGAACAATGGCCAAGCTTAAATGAGACCCGATTCCGTTTTCGACGCCCTTCCGTGCGAAGCTAACGGCCGGACCTTTGGGCGTTAAAACGCTTAATATCTGAAATTACCCCCTTTTTACGTATACCTTTTAAAGACATTCAAACCATGCTTGCAATTATTAACTTCGCGGTGAATGAGGATGAGCTAGCCAGCTGTCGAAATTAGTCATTTCGTTGCCCTAACACTAGTAGCGTGGTTACCAAACAGAAAAGTTTGAATTTACCATCAATATTTTTGAATTATATGGACCTAAAATACCTTTTGAATGTCTTTAAGCTATTCAGACTGGCGCCGTTAAAGATCTAAACTAGATAAACATATATTTTCTGATTCTGAAAGCAGTAGTATCTAACAAGGTCACGCCGATGCCACGCCGATAGCGCAGCGTCGGCGGCGGCGGCGCGAAAATTTTGTCGGCGGCGGCGGCGCGCCGGCGCGGCGCTCATATCTAGTATAAGCCTTCCTCAAGTCTAACCTTTCTTACAGAATCAAATAACTATTCAATACATACTTACAAGGAAAAGGAGAGAAGGACTACATACTCAGTCATTATTATGTAAACCATCGATAAGTGTATACTTATCCTAAAATGTTCAATTCTTTTTGTAACTGACGTAAGCGTTTAATAGCTTCCGTAAGTATAAAATGTAACAACAATGCCAACACTTTAAGTTAACGTTATCTTGATCGTCATGATACTTTAGCAACACTCGATACGTTTAAGAGCCCTCTCTTTTGTTAAAAAAGACGAAGGATATGTGTCGGGCCCTGTGATTATCCAAACGTTCAGCTTCTGTCTAAATGTTTAAAGCGATATTATCTGCTTGGTGATTAATGTTGTATTTTATCCAGAGGAAATATTGTCTGCTTTACCCATTTAAGACTATATAGAACATTATAAAACGAAATCATAAATATTAAAACACTGTTTAAGTATGACAACACAATTTCTATTTCTGACAGATGTACCTACCACGTAATAGTTATTTGTTTTACATGGGGGCAAAGTTATTGTTTAACCGCTCGTGCTAATATTGATACCCGAGCAAGCGAAAGATTCCAAAATTGAACCACGAGCGTAGCGAGTGGTTCGAAAAATGGAATCTTGAGCGTTGCGAGGGTTTCAAAGCACGAGGGTTAGTTAGAGGGAAACTTAATCAAATCCAAATGAATGTTATTAAATATTTATCATCCAAAATCATCATTTAAAAGTGCTACAATGCTACCAGCAAAAATTAGAAAACAACTCAAAATATGCATTTGTTTAGTTTGCCTCACATGTGAATAAAATGCAACTTTGCTATCAGTTTTTGAAGTGCAAAGTAAACCTTTCCGAGCTAGTGTGGTGAAAAAAAAATAGACTATCAATACACACTAAGCACCTAAAAATATTTTTAAATGGAGTTCCATGCAATCTAAATAGCATAAAAGTGAGCTCATGTAAAATTTTGCGGTTACCCCTAGCTAAGAACAAACTTGATAGAAAACGTCATCACCCATTAATTATATAAGTCAAATAGTAAATTTATTAGTCAAATTGGGACAGACTATATGTAAAATATTACTAAATAATCCAATTATATGGCATTCATAAAGTCTTGATACTGTAGTTAGTCCCGTAGTATCAAGACTACATAGTAATGGGTACCTACAAAATTAAATTCGAGTTATGAACTCTTATAAAAATAAAAGAAAGTTCCAAATTCAAAGCGCAAAAATTGGCTTACTGGTTAGTCGGGAAAATTATGTATTCTAGATGTGGAAGTTTTAGCGTTGCGAGGGTTTCTAGGCTCGTGAGGCAAACAAACCTTGCTGTCGGTGTCGAGTGATCACCACCGCGAGGGAAATACCAGAACGTAAAATAAAATACATGTATTTCAAATCGAACTGAAATTAATGCTATTAAATACAATTAATATTCAAAATCACCACTTAAAAATCCAACCTGAAGACCCATCTAAAAAGGGACACTTTCTAGACGGGTGTGGCAAAATGAATACGTATTTGAAAGGTCCTTTTTACCTCTAGCTACCTATTTAATTCAACATTTTCGAACTTTACCAACGTTAGTTTTACAAATAGGTTCGATTTCGGTTGATAACATTTTATAATAATAATTCCAGTGTCATGTCATGGTGTTCGAAGTCCGGCCCCATGTGCAAATCCACGTAGCTCATATGTGGGTCCCTTTATGCGTTACAGTATACGAGTATACCTACAATTAGGCATTCAACGAATACAACTGTCGAGTTTAGCGATACGATAATATCACATTTCATACGTTCTATCGGATCCTGAGATCCAGCTCCCCTTTCATAAAACTCGTACATAACAACATTTATTTTGTTACAAAGGAACAAAAGCTATGATATAAATACATAAAACACTCGAAACGTCGAAAGAGGATAATACCATCATTATACATTCATGTGCCTTGTCGTTTACAGTATTTATTTTGAAACATGTCGAGGGGGGAAAACCCTCTTTTCGCTCGAAAGCTCCCGAAAGCGCGCGTAGAGGCGTCGGGCGGCGCTTCTGGGCCTGCTCATTGGGCCCCGGCCTCCCCTCCAGGCGGCGACTCCGCCCTGATGGAAACTCGGGCCGAGCAATGCGCGCAGCGAGCGTTCATTCATTCCACAGTCACGCGCTGAACCGCCGACACGTAGTACGTTTTGACGTTTCTTAGTATAACTTGAATCATCGTTTGTTGAGTCAGTGCAGTGTAGCAGGAAAGTGATGGTAGGCTGGGTGCCCGTGTGACCGATTGGTGTTATGCACGCCATGAGCGACCCTTCGGCCCTGGCTGGCATGTTACCCTTTGATTCTATTGGACTGTACGAACAGCCGAAACCCAGATTCATCTTCAAGATGCCGCGAGTGGTTCCCGATCAGAAGGCGAAATTCGAATCCGATGATCTCTTTAAAAGGCTGAGCAGAGAGAGCGAGGTATCTATTATATTATTTAATATTCAGATATTAAAAATGTTACCATTTAATAAAACTGCCAGAAAGTACTCATACATGTTTGATATTTACTTATAGAATTAATAATTTCAGTCCATCAGTCAATTTGGTACCTATCAGTATTTTCCTGTGTTACTGCGGTTACTATTGTCTGTGTAATATTAATATAATTCGTTGTAGACAGCCTTATTTTTTTTTTATTCTATAAACGAACAAATTACAGTCTAGAAAGTTAAAACAAGACCCATTGTAGGCAAAACCTTGAAGATGTGTAATCAAATATTCCTCTATCCTGCTTGTGATATCATTATTTGTATGACTGGTGCATTGGTATTCTACAACTACCTTCGTTTCTATATAATTACAATTAAAATATTATATATTTTTAAATTAGGTATTTACTATAAACAAAAACAACTTAATAATGATTACAAGACGGAATTATTACATAATATATTTACTTATTTCAGTTACAAATTTATAGAATAGAATAGAATAGAATAGATTTATTCGTAAGCACAAACAATCGGAACAGTACATAGTATAAAAGAAAACACAAAATAAGATTAAAGTGCCACGAAATGGCCCCATCTCAGCATGTTGCTGGTGGCTTCCAGCGCTGATCTTCCGATAAGACCATCAAGTGAGAAGAATCACGGAAGGTAACAAACAAGAAAAAAGACAGAAATAACATTCAGTCAACAGTTAATTAAATAAGAAAAAAGTTACACAGCAAGAAGATACAACATAACGACTATTTACAATTAAGATTAATTAATACATAATGTATTGTAAACTCTTAAAACATGTTCATAGCTACTTATTTAAACAAGTTTGTATTAATTTTCACTTAGTACACCTTCCCGTCCCGTCCTGGTGACAGCATACATAAAGCTGGCTGCTTCTAATGATGGACACTAAAGCTACTGAAGGCGACCATATCAGCTCTGCGATCATTGTCATTTGACCTCATAACGAATCGGCATCATGGAAAATGGGTTACTTGTTCAGCAAATCATGTTTTTTTGGTCAAATCAAGATCTCTAGTTAGTGTCTACCTACCTAGTTTGTTTGGAACGTAATAAAATCTTACATCTTAATGACGACTATTTTTCTGCGAAGTGTCCACTTGCGCGAGACACGCAACTATTAAAATACAATTAATGATCTATTAGGACTATTAGTTAGCAACTTAGCATACTAATTTGAAATTATATTAAGAACCACGTTTATTTGACTATTAAATCCGGGTTCAACAATTTCAACACTACCACCACTTGGACTCGAAATATCTTAACATATTAAACTAACGGATCTTAGAAATCACTTTTTTATTGATTTCTTTTGATTGATTAGTTGTTATTTCCGTGCTTAGTACCCAATTAACGTTATTTGCATAAGTAAGCAAACCCAACCGATCGAACATAAATATAATTTTCTCTGGATAAAATAATGGGAGTAGGTGCCTACCCTACCCTACTCAAAATAGGTAGGTAGTACCTACCTAATAATATTGCGAAGCACGACCAAAGCGAATATAATTAAGTATACTTCGTACTTATAAATATACTTAGTCAATTCACATTGTTGTGCATTTTTCTTCCATTTGTTTAATGTATTATATACACTACACTACCACCGAATTTTATTATTTTAGTAGGATGTTTAGTCTTTCAATTTGTTTACCGGTAATAATGATTTTAATGATTCAGCCCTCTGTAAGCTACCGTTGTTTATCAGATTTGATCTGGGATCCGAGAGAAATCGACGTAACTCTTAAATGAATAGATTTATTCCGAAATTAAATCATGGTGGTCTTTTCAGATAGTAATTTCAGGTTGAAGAAAGTCACTGTTGACGCTTGACAGATCATAGTTATCCAGATATCCATAACCATTTCATAACACATAATTACTTTCTGAATAGGCCTCCAGATCGATAAGCTACTAACAACCTAATACTTACTTTTGTTTCAGGTACGATACACGGGCTACCGCGACAGGCCGCCAGAAGAGCGCCAAATGCGGTTCACCAGCGGGTGTCGCGAGGGCCACACCGAGATCGCCTTCACCGCCACCGGCACCAACCTGCAGCTGGTATTCGACCACTCACCCTACAACAACAGAGGCTGCGACTTCCAGAAGGAGAACGGCAAGGTGAGGGCTCCATTTAATACATTGTCTGAAATTACTGTTAGCCTAAAGGCTGATTATGTTCCAAAGATCTGCGAGGCTAAACTAAACTACGAAAACCGATTCTAGCTAAAGTTGGACCTAGCTATAAACATTGATTATTCTAATTATGTAGTGGATAACATGCGCGTACGTAGGGTCCTAGCTAAATTGGTTGTTCAATAGTTACGCTATAGTATTTCCAATTTAGCAAGAACCCGAAATGGCATAACAATCCCGTTTAGTGACTGTACATAATAAGTAGTAGTAATTGAAATGTAGGTAGGTGTTAATAAACATTTATTAACACTCTAATTTTCATGTTTGCAACCTTATTATATAACTTATAAACATGTACAATGTACATGTTGTCTCATACTTTGCCATAAAATCGCAGCCGAACCTTTCGGCTGGGCCGAAACTTAATATTAAGTTGGTACTTGCATTATATATAAAGCTGGCCATACACACTAGGATACGTCTGCGCAGTTTTACCTGTACAGTTCAACTACGCAGTTAAAACGGAGCGTCTGTGGCATTGGACTGTGCAGTTTTCTACGACTGCACAGTTGACCTGCGCAAATATGAAAATACATTTTTTTTACCTGTGGGCTCTTGAACTGTACCTACACTACCTACAGGTAAAACTGAGCGTGTGTGGCATTCGCCTGCGCAGTCCTCAGTTGATCTCGGAGATTGTAGATCGCGAATAGATTGCGATTGCATAAAAATGTCTCAATAGGGTTTACGTAACATCCTTAGATAGTATTAGAACAAATTAAATTATTTCAGTTTATCCTTAGATAGATTCGGTAATATTCAGGATATATTTTAAATTCCTTTCAAAGTGCTCCATCAACAACCAACATCAAGCACAGCTGACGACGGTGCCATGGCTACACAACTGAGAGTTTGTGCTGGTTTACCGCTGCCGTATTGTGCTTCACCCAGCTAGGGTTTACTGTGCAGTTAAACTGCACAGGAAAACTGCGCAGGCATACTCTAGTGTGTATGGCCAGCTTTAAGAAATTAGTCACAGAAGCTTTATTTTCTTTTCTTTTTTATTTAAATCGCAGAGCGTGGATCCTGACCTACGTCGTTATCGTTACAAAAAAGAGAGAAACTAATTATGTAGATATTGAGTAGATAGGTAGTGATAAAATAAATAGGTAGGTAGTGATAAAATAACTTTGGTGTCAAGGTTACTTATACCAGATATTTATTTAGTAATTGTCTACCAACCCAAAATTAGGTAATTAAATTAACATAATCGCGGTTATCAATCATAAAAAAATGATATGAATACTTATTCTGATTCATATTCCTGATTTAGGTAATCAAGTGAGAATCACGTTTTATAGTGATTCATCCTATAGCGGGCTGTATTAAACTAATGGCATCATTTTTCACCGGCCCAGCATCAGCGGCTCTTCCGGCCTGCATTTTCATAAACCAAATTAAGACATAAATTCCTTTCAAACTTGTAATGAAAGAAATAAAGCCGTAACACCGCAGATAACGTGTTGGTCACGCTCCGAGTTCATCTGGTACAATTAAGGTCGACTACTCGAAAGTCGTCCACTATGTGGCGATTAGTCTGATGTGCTGTGAATAATGTTGACGCATACATTTCTCGTATAAACATAATTATATTGAGCCATAGTCCTATATAAGATATACGCCGGAGGTACGAAGAAAAATATGTCCTTTTTTTATTCATTAAATATTGTTCAAGGGCGTCAAAAAGCTACGAACTTGTAAAAGGTTTTGTGATTACTGTAGGTTATTTAAAATTAGAACTAAATTTATAAATACATGTAACTTTTTTTAATCCACACAATTAGAGTAACACATGGCTGCGTGATACTAGCTAGACTTGGCGTAGGTGAACTCCTTTTTCTAACAACTTAGCCACAGTTGGCTAAGGGAGAGAAACGGGAGATAAGTCAGTACTTATCTCCCGTTTGTAAACAACTTATTAGCACGTATCTAAACCTTAAAAAATAATCCTTTAAAAATGTAGGCGGATAAATAGGTATGTTGCAAAATATGGGTACCTGCATAAAAAATGCTTATCCAACCTATTGTTATCTTCAAATTTCATTAGTTAAATTCTGTTTATAATCTGAATACCTACCTACTTAAATATCTATGAGGAAACTGTAATCATGGCACTCGTATCGTCCTGTTGGTCCAATTAGTTTTGAAGTTGACACACGGATATTTAGACACTGTACTGTAGTACTGTGTACTGTATATTGTATTACTACGTTAAATATTTTAATAACGATAAGGAAAATTGTTGAATATACAACGAGTCTTTCCTCTTGTTGTGGGAGCAAAACAGTTAAATAAGCGTATAGAATATTAACGGATTACTAATAAATACAGTCCTTGTTTGAAATATGTACGTTAGTATTGTTAGTAATTGTAGCTACCTACTGTATATTACACTATATCTCAATTTTAGCCGGCGGCGATCCATATGGTGCCTCCTTTATTGAATTTAGCCCCTTCGGCGCTCTCGTCGCGCCAGACACCCGCTGTGCTTCTGTATGAATACTTAACTTACGTATATTTATTTACATTTGGTTCATTTAACTGCGCGCTTCGATGCGCACATGAGCCCGTATTATAAAACGATATTTTATTAATGGCCATCCATGTGCTTAGAATTGATCTAAGTACATAATAAACATACCTACTCAAAATGGTTGCCAATAATGCCTATCGACCTACTCTTAGTACGAGTCTTTTTATTGTCTTTTGGTATAAACCCCGGTATGAAATACTTACTTAACTATTATCTTGATAGATAAAAACTTTTTACAAAAAAAAGAAAACCGACTTCAAAAAGGATGAAATAAAATATTATCCTTTTTAAGTCTATGCGTTACCAACTGATATGTTTGAAGTCGGTGCCAAGCCAACTTTTGAAGCATACCATGATTTTGGTGCGATTCGATAAGGATGTACGTTGGATTGCCTTACACGACGACAATGAACGTACTTTTTGTAGGTACAGTCGACGTTAAAATATGTTTACACATTTCGTCTTATTACAAAGGAGTAAGGTGCAAAAGTGTAAACATATCTTTGACGTCGACTGTACCTAAGAACACACCTCAGAACATACGATCAAACCTTCCACAGTTCGTACCATGTTTGTCGGCACGCAAGCGTGGGATTGGGACTGAAGTTATTTCCCGTCCCTGATTCAGAGGACTACATTTCAAAATATAAAACAATTCAAGGAATTTACTTTCTTGCCAAATTTCACCTAAAGCGGTTCAGTTGTTTAGCTATGAAAAGGCGACAAAGAGGCAGACAGAATTACTTACACATTTATAATAGTTATTAGTACAGTTCTAATGGGATTTATAGTCATAAAGCTGATTATTTTTGACGGGTATTGTTACTACTTGGCTTGGCACCGACTTCAAACATATCAGTTGGTAACGCATAGACTTAAAAAGGATAATATTTTATTTCATCCTTTTTGAAGTCGGTTTTCTTTTTTTTGTAAAAAGTTTTTATTTTTCCATTTTTAGTTTTAACGCATTGTTAAGAGCGCGACGCATGAATGAAAAACAACATCATGATTAACACTAAATTCGTGTACCTACTTTAATAAATATGTAGTCAGGAATTTTCTCGAGTCCGACTGGGAAATTATAATTCCTGTCACTACACTAAATCCATCCTCTGCCCCGCTACTGACCCAATCCCTCAACCCCCCCGATCACTCTACCTCACAGCGCATCAACCCCTGATCCATGTACCCCTCGGCCCTGAACCAGCAGCCCTTCAACCACCATTACCCGACCCCTTAACTCCTAACCCTAACCCCCGATCAGTAGCCTTACCAGCTTACCAAGAGTTTGACATCGATTTATTCGCTAGCGCGTGTAGCTTTCTTTGCATCTCGCTCGTACTCGCATATTAGTGCGAGCGAGATGCAAAAGAAGTAAGTTTCGAAGACATTAACGTCGCTAACTTAGCGAATATGTCAATGTCAAACTCGTGGTAAGGCTACACTTGCACTACATCAAATTGGCGGTGTTCGGAAGCAAATGCTCGAGTTACTTTAGAAAATACCGAAATCACTTTACACGTGCCTTTAAAAACTGAGGAGTTCCCTCAATTCCTCATGGATCCCATCATCAGAACAGAACCAAAAATAATACGTAAACACCTTGGAGGCAACTCCTTAGAAACAAAAAAAGAATTACTCAAATCGGATCACAGGTAAGGAGTAATCGCTCAACATACTACATTTAAACAATCATCATCATCAGGTCTACTTTATCAAAGTGATGGTTTTCGGAAGAAAATGCTCGAGTTGCTTAAGAAAACACCCAAATCACCATGCATATGCCTTTAAAAATTGAGGAGTTCCCCCAATTCCTCATGGATCCCATCATCAGAACAGAACCAAATTAAAATGGGACCAACTCGGAGGTAGCTCCTTTCAAACAAAAAAAGAATTACTCAAATCGGACTACGGATGTCGGAGTAATCGGTGAACGTACATAGAAAAAAAAAATAGCCACAACCGAATACAGAACCTCCTCCTTCTATGAAATGGAAGTCGGTTAAAAATAAATTGAAATAAAAAAAGTATTTTGCGCATAATTTCGTACCACTGATCCGTTTAATACCGGTCACACGTCTGCCTACATCTAAACTAATTATATAAGTAAATTATACTAATATGCCGCGCAGTGCTAAGAGTACCTGAGTACCTGAACTTACGGCCCCTTATAACCAATAACCAATAACTGCAGTCCAATTTATCAAAAAGTTGATAGTGACATACACAGTCATTTCCCGCTGCACAGTCGCGTCGCAATAGGAAAGTATTCGTAACCTTAATATTTAAATGAAAAACGTAAAATAACGTAATTTTCTTTGTCTAAATAATTATATCCTATAAGCAGGCCTTAGAGGCTTATATTTCTATCGTTTCTAAAATTGTGTCTTGAAAGAAAGAAAATGGTCCTTTTTTCACAAATCATCTACGAACCGCGAACGAATTATTATTTTTTGTCAAAAAAAATGTAACCTATACTTCGTTTTTTTAGCATTAGAAATTAGGTAAACAATCTTGATGTGTCTTTTAATTGAAAAACACATTTTAAAAATAAGTTACGGCAAATATGTAACAATTATGAATCTAATAAGATCATTTATATTCTTCTGCTTTCATAATAGGCCAAGCAATAAGAAGTTATAGAGGGAAATGCTAGGAACACAATTTTTGACTACGTAACTTTGTTTGGACTAGTTAGGAGGTGAACATATCAAAAGTCCCCGGCCGTAGTCCCGGTGCTGGGGGGAGGAGGGGGGAAAGAAGGTCTCATTTTTCGGTTTTTCACTTATATCTTGGAAATTTTGTGTCTTAGCGACATGACTACTAAGACAAACCAAAAGCTGATAAAATTTGTTACAAGTTTTATTCAGTCAAGTTTTTCGATATCTTGAATAGTTTTTGAGATATCCGCTCTTGAAAGTTTATTTAGGGCTTTCAATTTTATCTTGATATCTACATTAGTGACGCTGCTAGACCGTATTTGGTATCATTTTCGGATAAATCGGGGGTGCTGAATTCATTTATGGACACCATTCCTAAGAAAAAACATATAAACTTTAAACAAATACCTTTTTTTTTAAATTCCTCTTCACGCTTAAACCGCTCAACCGATTTAATTGAAATTTGGTATACAGATATTTCGAGTCGACATAAGATACTTTTTATCTCAATAATCATCCTTTAAAGTTGTGAAGTGGAGTATGGGAGGAATTCAACTTCGTCGACGAAACTGAATTCCTGAGGTTAATACTGCTCAAGGTAAGGTTTGAAGTCATGTTTGGTATCACTTTCATCTAAATCACAGATGTATTCCGTCCTAAATTTCATCTAAACCGGTTCAGCGGTTATTGACTCCCCATACAAACTTCCACCCCACTTTTCACACCCTCAAAAGATGCTTTTGGTTATAAAAACTATCCTATGTCGTGTGTCGAGATTTAAACTATTTCTATACCAAATTTCAACGAAATTGGTTCAGCGGTTTAAGCGTGAAGAGGGATTTAAAAAAATATTTATTTTTAAATTTTGGTTTTACTTCGGAATGGTGTCAATGTGATACCATAAATGAATTCAGCACCCCCGATTTATACGAAAATGATACCAAACATGGCCTAACAGCTTCACTGACGTAGATATCAAGATAAAATTAAAATCCCTAAATAAACTTTCAAAAGCGGGTATCTCAAAAACTATTCATGATATCGAAAAACTTGACAGAATAAAACTTGTAACTAATTTTATCAGCTTTCGGTTTGTCTTAGTAGTCATGTCGCTAAGACGCAAAGTTTCCAAGATATCAATGAAAAACCGAAAAATTCGACCTTCTTACCCCCCTCTACCCCCCAGCAGCGGGGCTACAGCCGGGGACTTTTGATATGTTCACCTCCTAACTAGTCCAAACAAAGTTACGGAGCGGAGTCAAAAATTGTGTTCCTAGCATTTCCCTCTACAACGTTTTTTGAGCATTCATTTCTTGACCTATAAGTAATAGTTTTTGATTTTTAAAAAGCGTTTTTCAATTAAAAGACATTTCAAGATCGCTTACCTTCTTGCAAGTTCTTTCTAATGCTAAAAAAAACGAACTATAACTGGAAGAAATGCAGCAAGTCAGCAACAACTTGGATAGGAATTAATTCATGGATTACTGAATTTCTCGAATATTCCCTCGAGGCAGGAGGGAAAATAATTCACCTAAAATCGATAAAGGGAAAACGTTAGTTGCCATTGGAGAGCGTCGCGGCGGCGCGCGCCGCTCCGCCCGTTCCAACATGGCTGCCTGCACTCCCACTTTTCTTCCTACCCTCTTTGTAATAGCCAAGTAATTGAATTATGATGCAAAGTGAATAGGTACTGCTTGCAATAAAATAAATACTACATACTTGCGTTTTATTTTAAATAAGGAAGGTATAGGTACGTGACCTGACATAACAGTATCCTTAACATCACATTTTATTATTACATGCTATACTTACTTAAATAAGTAGGTAGGTTACAAAACATTGGATTAAACATAATTAAACTCTATTAATTAAACTAATAAAATACATAGTTTAAAAAAATGGCTTATGATACTGCCAAATTCGGAACCTTTTATTTTGTATGAAAACCTAGTAAAGCAAGTGCATTACGTATGTTTGACGGCAGTTATAGTTTAATAAGTTTCTACCTATTTTAATTAATAAAAAAATGTTTATTTAGCAATTAACCACATCAGTATACATATTTGGACGTCTGATGGACCCCAAACTAGGCTGAGCCTGTATCTTAGGGCCCTGGGAGTGCAAATAAAAAAAACAATAATAATAAATAAAATATGATATAAGCAGGTATAAGTTTTAAGTATTTACATAAATCAATAGCATTTACACATTATCTTGAAGATATAAATACATAAATACCTATTACAATGATAAAAACGGCGAAAATCTGTATTTCAATGAACCCTACTGTTACCGCCACGTAATTCCTGTAAATAGTTACATGCACCGTAGTATTCCGAAGTTATTGGATTCCAAACAATAATGCGTTGTATATTGAGCAACATTGGTTTGAGTAAAAATGGCCAAACAACAGAAGGCAAGCGAAGGATCCGATCGCGTGCTCTTTGTTCCGCATCCGGTGCCAACAAACCTTTAATTTGAAACTGTTATTGTGGCAGATACTCGCCAAGGATGCAATTTCGATAATTATGCTCATTCTTTTAATTTTTAAACCATTCTTGTTTGACAAAGCATAGTTTGTCGCTTGCCGTATGGCTTTTAAGGTTTTTAACATGTTAACTCCTCTTTTACATAGGTTTAAAAGTTAGGTAAGTAAGTACTTTATTCTCGGGTAGGTATAGGTAATCGGACATTCTGTATTCATTTAAAAATATATTATTAAAAATTAAGTATATAAGTACTTATATTAAAAACTTTACACTAGGTTTTAATAGAAAAAGAAATATGTAGGTAATACGTAACTAATTCTTATTGAGAACGTTATATATGTACATGTAGGTATATGTATTATGTATTCGTATAATAGCTGTGCAGTGTACAATAACATCTATACATATATGAAACAATGATTATAGGTACCTAAGTACTTAAATATTTAAATGTTAAATAGGGATTAAATTTATAAAATATGTTCTTGCCGGTACACAATAGGTAATCGAATAATCAAAAACTAGTAATTTCTATTCATAGAAATCGGTGACACATGATGTCACTTAAAGAACCTTCCTTCCTCATGGCAGTACCTACTGCTACGCCACCAACAGCGTCCATTTTTTGCGCGATCCATTTTTTTTGTTTCGTAGTTTAAGGTAGTAATTTATTATGTTTTTTTTGTCGACAGGCCCACATAGTGTCCAAGTTCATAATGAATGGCGTGTGCGTAAGATGGCGAGGTTGGATCGACTTGGAGCGGCTGGACGGGGTCGGGTGCCTGGAGTTGGATGAAGAGCGTGCGGCCATTGAGGATGCAGCGCTGCGCGACCAGATCGAGAGGTACAACCAGCGGCTGCGGGACTTCGAGGATAAGCAGCGCGTATACCGCGAGCACGGTGACGACCTGCGCGCGCACTCGCACGCGCACGCGCAGCGGTGCCATCAGGCGCGCGCGCCGCCGCACGCAGCGCACGTCGCTCACCCCCACCCACACCCCTCGCACCCTATTCACATGAAGTCCCAGGGAGCTCTCATCTCGTAAACCAAAAAGCCGAAAATATACATACCCTACAGTTCTGTGGTAGGTATGTAGTTTTTGAACGTTGGACATATACTCGTAGCGAAGACTATCAAGATCACCAAATTGCGTCCTCTCTTCTTAACATTAATGATGACACTATAAAATAATCTGCTTGTAGGAATATTCTCGTTTTTGTAAACGTAGCACCAAAAGTCTGACTGTGAGTCACGTAATAAATAATAAGAGTATTACATTTAATTATTTAAGAATTAACAAATGCCGTACGATAACACCTAGCTCAAGTACTCAAATTGAATTAGATTACTTACTAATAGCGATCTACATATTCGTTTCAGTCACCAATACACTTGCATTTGTTGTGTTGACCTATTGATAAGGAATTTAATTTAATTTTCGTAAGGAAATATAATATCGAGTACCTATAATATAGCAATGCAAATGACGGCAAAAAAACAAACATGTACCTTTGATGTATAGGTTCCGCGCCAAATAATAACTTGGATATAGAAGAAATGAATTATAAGTTATAACATTTCTAGGGTCAAGCTTAGTTTAAAATCTGCAATGTTAGATTATAAGTTAATTAATACGACAGTAGAAAACAATTGTTTGTGATGTCAATAGTATGAAAATTCCACCATAGTTACTTACTGCAGAAAACTATACGGTAACTATAAATATATGTAGTAAGTGCTTGAACATAAGTATTAAGTAAATACATTATACCTACTCATTATTTTTAAATTGATAAATTAACATGTACCTACCTATAGAGTTCTGGTTATTTAAACTAAATATTGTCTACTATTGTATACTTTTGCTACTTACTTAATTAAATCAAAGTATCTGTTCTTGTTTACTTTGTGTTATATTATGTTATTTATTTTTAAGGAAATTGTGTTAGGTAATACAAAGAAAAACTTTTAATACAATTTTTGTGATAGTAATGTAAATAAAACCTAATGATATTTTTAAATTGTAATTTTATTTGACATATTAACCGTATTTTTTGCAAACTGTTATTTATAAGGCATCCGACATGTCTAAAAGTGGAATCATTAGCGTTGTGAGGGCGTCAAGGCATGAGGGTTAAACAAACTTTTCATTTCTCATGCCCTGAAAGAGAGTCATTGTTGTTCTAAAAGGTGTGCAGAAAATGATACGTTTCTGCACGAGAGCATTTTAGGTTCCAAGTACGATTATATATTTTTTTTTACTACTTATAAGCAATTGAAATTTGGATATAAATGGATTTGTTATACAATTTCCATTCATCCCTTGATTAACAATCTACTATTGCTACCGAGTATTAGAAAAAAAATTAACCACACCAACGCGAGTAATATCTGTAAAACATTACGAATCAAATTCAAATTAATTAATGGTCTTAAATATTCAACATCATCACTTAAAATAAAAGCCAATCAGCATGAGGAAACAACTCAAAAAGAACTTAAATACTTTGCCACTCTAGTGGATGAAATGCAACTTTCTCATCGGTATTTGAAAGGTATTTGAAGAAAGAGAGCCTTTACGAGTCGGTAGTAGTTGTGGTGAAAATATTTATATGTGACCAAGTCCAGCGCTCTGCTACCATCACGCACAACAGCTCTCCAATTCAGGCTGGATTGATTGTATGGGAAGACAGCATTAAATTTCTATGTAAGATAAACATATTGTGAGAAAATTTAATCCTCATGACAGTGAGCTTGCTCCCTAAGATCAACATTTCTGCCACGACTCACGTTATAATTGATATCAAGTTACTAAATGTTCATCAATGTCGCGAGGTCCTCTGACTGAATAGAACTTCACAGGCGTTTGATGCCTGACGGCGGCCGTTAATTTTACAACAGCATTTAGTGCAAGCAATCAACTATGAGCTGTTCAACGAGCATGAATGTGAACATTTCCGTGGCGGCTAAATTGCGTATAATGAGCGAGGGCGGAGCGGGTCGGCGGCACAGGTGCGGCGCGTGCGACCGACCCGACTCACAAAACTATCACGGCTGTGCTATTATTAAGTACAAATATTTGAATCCTGGTTAAGTGTAACTGCGATAAATTAATAAATATGTTGAAGACAATTTAAAAAGATTCAGAATGTCAAAAACTGGGCAAATCTTGCCCTATGGCGACTAAAAACGTAGCATATCAGATTAAGCGTCAAAAGTATCTAATATCTAAAGAATCTCCAATTCATTTCCCGAATCGCGCCGTAGGTCCCTGACCTAAACGGATCTAAAATTAAGAGGACACGCCATGCAAACGTAGTCTCCATTTCCCTCTCTGGATATTGATATTATGGAAAATGTTTTTGTATATTTTGATATATACTTATTATTTTTTTATTTGTCTAAAAATTAGAAGCGAATTTCATAGGTATGTACTAATTTTTAAATGCACCTAAATCTTAAAATAATTCATGATATAAAAAAAATCAAACAGAGTAGTAAACAGAATAGTTGATTTACAACAAACTGTATCAATATACATATGTATTAATAATGTTTATATCCAGAGATAAAAATGAGGACTACCATTGTACGGAAAAGCGGCCGTGGCCTATCCTCTTAATTCTAGGAAAGTGTTCAGTAATACTTTTCAGTGAACCCATTCAATGTTCAGTACTATTGTTTTGATTTGAATAGTTGAATATGTAAGACGCTGGCAATTCCCTCTACAAATCAAAAATGCGGATTTATTAATAAAGATTCCATTTATCCAGGTTTGCAAAAGCTCTGGTAACATATAACAGAAACATGCATTGGTCCGACAATTACTATTACTTTATTGGATCGTATTTGGCGACCCCTGCGCCGGCGCAGTCAGGACATGCGATGCCTAATTGCATTTAATTTGACTAGCGCGCGCAACACGAAAGGGATCACCACCCCTAACTTTTTTGCTCCAATGCACAAAGCCTCGTTGAGCATGATACCTGTGATCAGAATTAACTGAAACTAATGGTAATTTGTAGGGCTTTAGCTCGCTCATTATTTTTACATGTTGCGCGGTATAACTTTGTTATTAGTGACTGTAGGTATTTGTTACACCTTTCTAGACCAATGGCTAGGTATCTTATTACCTTAATAAATCAATGTCTAGTTAAACGCATACCGTAAAATGGGGTGAGTTGAGTGAAATTTGACTTTCAAACCTCGATAAAATTTTATTTTTATATGTGTAAACTGAATGGCGTATATAATAAGTGGTTAGAAGGTTTGTATGTTAGTTTGTATTTTATTTTGGGTAGTTCCATTTCATAACTTTGACGATAAAGAGGAAAATCCACCTCACCCCGTAGTGCCTCGTATTTGGGGTGAGAGGGTGATTTTGGAAGATTAGGTAAACGGCCCCAAGTTCGTGTTAGTACGTTATTTCGTTAGTTTTTTTTCTGGCGCAAATAATAAGGAATTCAAATATCTTTTATTCAGATTATACATATGAAAAAAATCTGTATTATTTAATCTCTTCAATAAAATGATAATCAATATTTTAGTGATTAAACTAAGAGTAATACGACGGTCGAAATTGTTAGACGGCCGCGAATAGCTGTGTTGTATGCGTGCACTTTTTTTAGGCGTAAGGTGCGCGCTCTCACTTGTTAAGCTTATAGGAAGGAAAAGCTAAACCCATTCGAATAAAATTTTTGGGGAGTGTTTCTGTGGGTTCCTTAGTAATTGATTTGATAAGAAAAAAGATTGAATATATGCATAGAAATAACTTAAAATTGTAATAAATCGACTCACGAAATAGCGGTCATTTTATCTTACGTGTGTCTCCTATTTCGTGCCACTAACGAATCAAGGATTTTCTAGATACATTTTGAGTGCTTGTTTTTAAATATAACAACAAAGATAATTAAAAAAATAAATTAGAAAACAATTAATGTATTTCATGAAGTTTTGTATGAGCGAAATTCGGTATATGTTTTTTTCACTAGAATTCTCATAAAACGAGTTTGAATGTGACCCGAGTTAAAATTTTTAAGGTATGTTCCACGTATATTCTCTATTAACTACTAGCACAATTTTATTTATTATTGAAATTTGATTTATTTTTGTGTATGTTTATTTTTAACGTATAAGATAGTAAATTATTTTTTGTAAATAATTATTATTTTTAATTATTTTTTATTTTTTTAATTTTATTTTTTTATTTTTTATTTAAATTAAATAGTTTGACTTTTAATCAAGTATTAAAGTACCCATATGGTTTACCTAAGTCTTAATTCAACCATTAAAGCCGACGAGTACAAAAAAACTTTAAGCTATACTGCGTCAAGCAGATCTTGTCAGTAGAAAAAGGCGGCAAATTTGAAAAATGTAGGCGCGAAAGGATATCGTCCCATAGAAAATTTGAATTTCGCGCCTTTTTCTACTGACAAGATTTGCTTGACCATCTATAGCTCTCAATTTAAAAAAAATTTTAATTATTATTTTTAATTTGACCTTACAATTATTCGTAAGTAGGTAAGACCGTTAAATATTTAAAATAATTATCAGCAAATTATCAATTTATCACCAATTACTCTACGAAAACTTTATGCCGAAACAGGAGACACGAATTCACGAATTTAGGAGCTGACCTAAATTTGTATCACGAAATGGGAGCCAAATAAGAGGTTCACGAAAAAATTCATATAAAAAAAAGTTTCAACTAAAACCCTACAGTTTATACATTAAATTATTAACAAAGAACTAATATAACATATTCAAAAGCTTTCAAGGTATTGATATGCTTAGTAATATTAAAAACAAATACACAAACTCTCAACTCACTCTCAAGAGCCTTAACCTGCCGAAACAGGGGCCCTTTACCTTTGTTGGATCGTTTTTTTTAATTATGCGTATTACTATAGCCCCATTTTAAATTGGAATACATTATTTTTGTAGCAGTAGCCTTAAAATCCCTCTCGCCCCCCTCTCAAACCTTCTCTCCCCATTCATAACCCAACTCTCCCCGCGAAACCTACTCACCCCGTTTTACGGTACGAAACGAATGAATCTCAGGTTACCGTATGTATAAAGTAATACAGTCTTACTTTCGTCATAGGCACTTGTTTTGTAGATGGTCCTTCGAACCGGATAACAAAACAAAACATACAGTGATTTAAGATCAACTCATATTGTAGGACTAAGAACTTACTGTGCTTTCTTAATTGTATAATAAAAAAAAATACTGACAAAAACTTTGAATGAAATATCACTCAATCCAAAACTATTCTTTGCTATCGCTCCATCTTTTGCAGATTATTTGACACTTTATGCGGAAGTAGCTGAGTCGTCTCATTCGCATGAGATACTATCGCGGGTTATATTGTGACCGACGGCACCTTGACCGTCAAAATTGAGCAGGTAGCCGACATGATCTTTGACGATCGACCGCAAAAAACTCGGGACGTGTACAAGAGAAATCAGAAACGAACGCTATCCAGATCCCGTGCACAATGAACCCGTGATTTATCAGGCCATTCTTTTTGCGCAAAAAGCGCAGGTCAGTGTCGGAGCGAAGCACCAAAAGGGCATTTCGTGTAATCCGCGCACAGAGCGTGGGAAAGGCGATCGCGCTGGGTCCTACATGTACCGGGTAACAAAGTAAGTTCATTTGGTAAATCTTAACATATACGTACCTACTAAAATAAAGTTTGATATTACAAAATTAAATTTTCTAACTAGTATTTTTGGTAGTGAGCTCATAAGGTCCATTAACCTAATAAACTTCATTAACTTCATGTCTATTTATTTAATATTTAATGGCAATCATTTAAGCGCACATTTCGGTTTAAAACAAAACGCTTGCAAGTCTTGTAAGTACCTAATGTACCTATGGATAATTTGTATGTGGCCAATTGTGGGTAAAAATACCTATAGGCAAGCTCACCATAAATCAAATAAAATAAAAGAGGAAGTTATTCTAATACTCTATTTTAACAAGAAATTATTCACATTTCGTTGTATTTAATCTCAATGTCCAACCAGGTAAGTTACAGCTTCATTCGCAGCCTCCAAACGGTGATAAATCTTTCACCAGTGCACTGCCACTGTATTGTAGGATTGATAGATGGCACTCGCGATAACTCAGACAACGGCGTTAAATACACTTGCTGACAATAACTTGTTATATGTTATGAATCTTGCTGTTGAAATCCTTACAAGAATGTCGGTATTATGTGACTTCCGGGCAGTGACATAATCACATAGTCACATAATCAGGTGGAAGTTATAGTAGATTATAAGTATTGTATGCACAATATCACGAATATACTGTACCTATAGAGTCCGTCTAAGCTTACTCTGCAGTCTGCACCGACGTTGATGTTACAAATTTTGGAGGTGCAAGTATATTAAATGTCATATTATCATACGTCTCTGCAGAGTTAGCTGGTAAGCAGCATGGTCAGCCACATAAAAATTAATGTAAACTAGCACAGAATGGCTGACGGGGTATTAAATAGTATTAACTAATTGTATTTAAATCAGACAAGTTCACTATAATGTAATATTTAAAAGTACTATTAGGGTAGGGTAGGTTTCATGTTACTTAGTCAAAACGTTTGTTCGATAATTACGGGTGTATGAAAACGTTCAGCGACGGGCTTAAGTTGGGCCGAAGTAGAAAGTTGTTTATACTCAACACCATAGAGTTGTTATCCGCAACATACACCGATAACGTTTTCACAAAATGACCAATTTAAGTCAGACCTCCGAATAAGGATAGATATTAAGAATCTCCGAGTGAAGTATACTGGAGTCTAACGCTTAACCAAGACATTATTTTGTGAATGAAGTGGCAGGAGGATAGGATAGGAGTCATACGGCTTCCCGAAGACACGCAAACCGGCTCGTCTCACACGTGAGTGCCCATGAGGTGGGCATGAGGCTTCTTGCGGTTTTCGTATCGTCCCTTATACTGAATACTAGTATAAAATTGATACGATATCAAACCACAAGATCATAACATTTCTCGTGTAAAAAAGCATAAAATATTATACATATAGGTACGTAGAACACCAACTTTTTTTGCAGAAGCAAATTTTATTAAAACGATAATCAACGAAATTTGAAATTGGCTTTTTATGTAAGTACTCGTAATGACTTATTACAATCCGAATAAATTTGTATAAAATTTTAGAGTTCTTAGATTAATATGTGTGTAGATTGTTGCGCAAATAAAGGCGCATTATCCGGTTCGAAGGACCAAAATATGTGGATTATGTCGGTCTTTCAACTAGCGAATGCAAATCGCATTACAAGTAGGTTAAGTAGATTAATTAGTATCAGGTATAAATTCACACCTAATGTTATATAAAATCAAAAGTGTAAGATAGGCCAATACTCTCTCCAGGCGCGTATTGTAGCACGCACCGGCTCTCTCGGTGCTAGACTAAGTGACATGTGCATACACCGATTGCAATGCAACATAATAAATAGCTGATAGCCCAGCAGTTCGATGACCTACTTATATGTCTCACTCAGGATAAGATGCAGATCACAGCTCTGTTTCGGCCGTTCAGTGATGCAGAAAGTGTGGACATATACATACCTATACTCGTAAATAAAACAACATTCTGAAACATCAAACCATCAAGCGATACTCGTTCCAAATAAATAATTATCTACATTTTAATTATGCCAAGTTAGAAGTTAAATAAAGCTGTTTGTTTATCCAGGCAGTCCTAAATTACACGCTGCAGAGCGCACATCAAATGCTGAGTTTATAGCCCAAACGCGCCTGCGGCACTTTGAAACGAGTAGCACCATCTCACGCATATGTTTCCTCGAATTAACGTCTGTTTTCTGTGAAGAAAACGACAGTCGTTAAACACGTATAGATTACTGTATAAAACAATATAAACTGTTTGTTTATAATAAAAAGAAAAGAGCTAAGACATCCGGTGACGGGGTTATGTTGTGAGTCATAACTTAGGACATAAAATCTTGATCAGTGAATTCTGTAGTTACGATAAGGCATAGTCGCACATGTAACAAATTGACAAATAATGTAGGTAGAAGCATATTTTTACCACGATCACAATTGTGTGTACCTATTCAGAAGTGATCGTTATTAACATGTTAAAATGTAACTGTCAGTTAATCGTATTTGTCATGCTACTTCGTCAAGCTCAGTATTTTTTGTACTTAAGACTGACTGAAATAGCATGACACGTTCGTACGTTTCCGTGAAAATACGAAGGAAATTAGGCACTACATCTGTACTTACCTATTGCAAATACTTTGAAAATGCAGTGTTCGCAAGCGTTCAAAGCGAATAAATACCGAAGAGAGAGGATTAGCCGTGCGATTCCACAGCTTCGGCAAATACTAGCTGCCCCCGTGCTCATTCGATGCTCTATTTGTGTTAAGATTATCACGCGACACAATATTATTTCACGATTATTTTTGCTTGCTCAAAGCAAGTGTCAGGATTTTTTTTATTATTTGCACTATTTAGTAAATAACGTAGTGTCTGAGCAATATCTTACACAAATCGCTTAGATTTTTAAGAATTGTGTTGTCGGTACATACTACAGTTCGTTTTTTTTAGCATTAGAAAAACTCCGCAGAAGCAAGCGTGCAGTTTTTAACAGGCTCGTTAATTGTTAATAATTATTGAACTATCTAATGTAGCATGGTCAACACATTTAATTTACTTCAAATTGTTACCGCCAAAAGTGCCAGATTTAGAACCACAAGCGAACTTCTGCGAAGTTCTTTCTAATGCTAAAAAAAACGGACTATAGGTAGGGTAGACGATAGTAACTTATAGTTGAATCATTTTTATTTTATAGTTCATTTTAGTAGGATGCCAATAATTAAATTAGACAAAATATCCTTTAACTCGGAAACAAAATATATTCGTAATGTAATACCTAGGTAACTAATTTATAAAATTATGATAACACTTAGTGTGCAATATTGAAACTTAGAAAGGAGTGGAACAAAAAACAAAACGCGATCAACAAATTAGAATATTTCTACGGTATAGGTATTTATCGTCAACCAGCACACCTTATTACACTAAGCAGAGGGGCTACCGCGAAAACCGAAATTCGCAAATTGCGGGGATTTTTCTCTGTCACTTTAATTACGCCGTCATTGGAGTAAAAGAGAAAGATCCCCGCAATTTGCGTACTTCGATTTTCGCGCCCAGGTGCGTCCAAAAAATTTACGTGTTCAAAATGTTCTAAATTGTAACGATTACAATAAAAAAAAATTCAAGAAAACAATTAAGTATAGTATGCATGTGCTACATATGCTGACAATTCAATTCAATCAGACAAATATAGTAAAATTTCCGATACCTATTATTTATAGGGAGAGGAGGACGAGAATCATTGATAGAGCAGAACTGTGTGAAAGGGTAGGTATTAAAATTAAATCGGTATTAAATCGCAGGTACTGCTCGCACATGAAGGGTACGCAATAAATGATAATCCCGCACGTGTGGGATAATCTCAGCTAATTGAAGCGGCTCATCCCGCGCGTTGATCCCTCACTCGCAATAAGAAACGGAGAAATTAAATTAAAAAAATATTTCTATACCTACTTATCCAAGATATGAAGGAAAATGATATGTATGATTTTAGTTAAATGGACTAGCATTTATGTCATATAGCTCAGTACGTACTCACGACATAGCTCTCTGTCAGCGAATTAAAATTATGTTAAGGGACATATTTTTGAGTAAGTTGTATGCACCCATATTTTTAAACTGTACAAGTGTATATATATATATATATACTATGTCTAGAAGCTAGGTGCCACAGTCTAAATTCAAAAAATTTTAAACACCTAAATTGCGTAGCATTATAAACACCAAATTTTATGCATAATTTAATTACCTGGACAAGTTATATTTGTTCCATTATATTATTTCAAAACTAATCCATTTTCCGATTTTTTACTTAAATTTACGCAGTATTTTGATTTATAAAAATTAAGTACATTGGTTTTAAGACGAAATGTCGGAAAACTTGGAAAACACTGATTTAAACTTTCACGATTATTAAACATTATCAAACTGCACAACGGCATAACCCTAAAATCCTTTCCACGGATCCCCATTTCTACAGTAGAAAAGTGCGTGAAGCCATTGAAATCAAAAAACATTGCAATTTTAATCGGGACGAGGGTTTTAAGATCTCATCCACATGGAATCCAGTCATTAGTAAATGTAAGCGGAAACGAATATCGACAGTTGATAAATCGAATATCGTTAGTGTTGTGTGTCGACAGAGTGACATCCCTAGTGAGCAAAACGTTCAAACTGATAAACAAGACCAAGTGCGGGTAGTTCGAAAAACTCGCGCGGCTAGAAGATGTTGATGTCAACTCAAGTCAAGCTCAAGCCAGTCTTCTCCGAGACCACGGGGACAACGCCGTCCTCGAAACGTCGGAGGTAAATCTTAAAACTTAAATACGCGATTAAGTCCCGTTGTGCAGTTTGATAAACTTGGAAAAACCCGGAAGTTGATGATTTTTAGTATGTGATTTTGGGCAGAGAGCAGATCGGGGTGTGTAATTAGTTACTTATTTGCAAAAAGAAAAAAAACATGCATTTGTGGGTTAAGTATAAGCCCAGCCTGTAGGTACTCTTCCGGCACCTCTCCTGCCCATCTGACGCTGTTGACCTGTGGCCTATTTTATAAAGCTACAAGTTACAATTTACAAGCGGAAGTCTCTTTCTAACCCTATGTGTTAGAACGAGACTTCCGCTTGTAAATTGTAACTTGTAGCTTTATAAAATAGGGCACTGATGTCCGTAATTACCTGCCATTTATATACAACGAATAAACGTTAAAGTGAGTATTATATTCTTTGCGTTAAACCACGAAATGTGTAAGGTTAGGTTAGTTTGTAATTTTCCTAACGTTATTTTATAATTTAACTAGCGAAATTGTAAATTGACGATTGTTTACAATTTTTACGGTGACAATACACTTCGTCACAGAATAAATAATAGTACTACCGTACAGAAAGGAAACTTCCTACAAAACCGAAGTTTGACAGCGGTTCAGGGTCGAATCATGCTATCCCTTTTTAATACATAACACTATCCCTTTCGGCTATTTAGGGTTGTCAAAATTCAAGTGATTATCTTATCTGTGGTCGTGCACGCAAAAGGAAGTCAAGTGGTGCCAACCCTAAAAATTGCTCGGAGCAATGCTGAGCCGAGCGGAGCCGAGTTTGGCCGAAGTCAGGAGATTCGCACCCCTGACTTCGTGTAAAAAGGGCTTCGTGTAAACAGGGATGTCTACGTCTACAACAATGGCTACATGCTAGTGACATCTATTTTTGAAGATTGGATTTAGCTTACGAAAATAGTTTCATAATAATTCCCAACAGATGACGGCACAATAGCACTTTTATTGTCAATATTGTAATGTTGCATACTTGATATTCGTTTCCTCAAAATTACAGCCCTCGTGCTTTGTTCCTCATTCTATACCTTCTATAGAATATTTTTACTCTTATCTGTGGAACAGTGTCAAAAAAAAAATGTCACACACCTACACACTCAGCTGCTTTACGCTACGTTTAAGTTTTGATTTTAGAATTAATTACTTTGTGTTATTGTTTATGTTTTAGGGGCGTATACTGTAATAAGTAATAATCAAAGCTGTTGTTAAATCATTATCATAAAAAATGGGCGAAGAAACAAATAGTAACGTTAAAGAAATTAGAGAACTATACTCCATGTTCCATCAGGAATACATAATTATGGCAGAATAGTAAGTAAAACTACGATATATTCGCTGATACACAACACATGTTAACTTGAGGATAAGGCGCATGAATGACCCAATTAGTTATAGCTTTTATTGATATTTGACAATGTTAGCAGTCCCTAATTAGTTTATGTTCTTAACTTTTCAGTCGTATGCTGCAAACTGAAAATTTGGAAGGAATTTATGTTATACCGTCATATGAAAACTCATTTCGTAAGTCTTACTTATCCATACTTGTAATATACATTAAGTGTGACTTTTGTAATTCATGTCTATAATGTGGTTTCAGAGTGGTTTGGTGTAGTCTTTGTGAGAGCAGGGTTTTATGAAGGTGGAGTGTTTAGATTCACCCTTACATTACCTGATAAATTTCCCAATGAAGAAGTCCCTGTAAGTACATAAAATATTAAAAATATGTACCAATTAATGTCTTCATAATGGTTAATTTATTACTAAAATCAATTGCTAATTATTTTCAGGTTTTAGCATTTACTTCACATTTATACCATCCTGCAGTTGATGCCAACACAGGCATTCTTAATCTGAGCCAAGTTTTCCCTGAATGGGACAGAAAAAGGAACCATATATGGCACATCTTGAAATATCTACACCTAATATTTCATAATTTGAACATGAAAACACCCACTAATGTAGAAGCTTCAGTAGCGTAAGTTAATCTTATATAGAGTTTACCCTCACAGGTAATTAACCACATGAACTATTATAGTAAAAATTTATTTTTTCAGGTATAAAACAAACAGGAAGATTTTCACTGAAAAAGTAAAAGAGTGTGTAGTTGCCAGCATTGACCATGTTTATGATGAACCACCAACGGAAGACAAGCACTACATAACATTTAAACCCTATGACTCAAAAATCCATGACTCTGCAAGACATCAAATGCTGAAACCATCTACACCAGATGAAGGCATGAATCAGGGCATGTCATGGGTGCAACCAGGATCTTACCAGCCGTTCTCCAAGGAGGAAACCACATAAGCTATTATAATCAGTAATATTTATACAGATTATTATACAGCCATATTGAACACCTGTGATAAAGAAGCAATTACATATTAATAGCAACCAATTGATATCAAATATTTCTTCAGAGGTAATAATTAACACTTTCACTACCAGACAAAAAACGGCGCACTACCCCAGAAACCGGTAGTCTATAGCAGCATATAAAACAACCCGCCCAGCGGGTTGTCGGGCATCTGAGCAAAGTTCACGAGCGCCCACCAGGTGGGTTCCTGGTAGTGAATGTGTTACAAGTATTATAAAAGTTTATTTAGATATCACAGGGACACAGCAGCAAGCAAGACTAATAAAACATCACTAAAGACCATTGTGTGTTTGATAAAGTTTATTAGCACAGGTGCTGTGACTATTTTACAGTATTTAATAATATTTGTTATGATTCTTAAGTTTAAGAGAACTAGTTAACATTTTGTACAAGTAATTCTAATATCAATAACAATATATTTATTTAGCTAATCGGGATCAGTCTTTATTTTTATTCCATGTTCATCTACTTTTTTTTGGAACCAATTTTGATCTAGTTCATATTTCTCATTTTTCCATGTAAAGTGAGTTGGTGGGTGTCCATCACCACTGTGAAACTCAAAATGTTTACTTAGTTCTATAGAAAGTTTGGATCGTACCAGGCCAATTCCTCCATACTTGTCATCAGCGGGATGATATACTCTGCCAGTCAAGGGTAACATGTAGATTTTTTGAGGTATGAATGGTGTGATTAATAGTTCGCCTGCATACCCAAATGTTACGAAGTCTTTCTTATCTTTAGTTATAATATGTGTGTAGACAATTGGAACATCATCACATCTTATATAATTTCTTTCTCTACCACATAAGGATATAAAAGGAAATTCTTCAGTGTATCTTCCAGTTTTGTTCAGTCGAATCCTCTTAAAAAAGAAGTCTAAAAATTTTTTCTCTTTAAAGCATGATGTAAAGTTTTTCATTTTAGAATCATCCAAAAACAACTGTAACAAAATATTACATATGAATTTATGATTGTTATGATTAACTGTAATGTAATATAACAGAAAAAAAAATCTCCCAAAAATAGATACGCACCATCCCTTGATGATCTATGTAGTAAAAGTATTCTCTGATTTTAGGCTCTGGTTCTTGACCTTGCACATAGTGCAGCATACACTTTTGAGCTACTGTCTGATACCGGAAACTACCCAAGTATCGAGGCATTTGCAACAACTGCGAAAGTGCCTTCATAATTAAGACATGTATTAAAAATAATATTCTGAGTGTACTGTTTTGAACTTTGATAGAAAAGTAGAAAACGTCATTTTGGGGCTGCCAGTGCAATGAAAGAATAAAACGTAGTGGTTATATTCTCTTTGGAAAGAATGTGGGTGTGGTGAGCAAAGAATATAATACTCACTATCTAGGAGGTGGTGAGGGCTTCAAATTCAGCTGAACCCGTTATTTCAAGTTATTATTTGGTAACTTTTTTCTCATTTTAACTACTTTCATCTCTACTCTGTTGTCGCGTTCGCGGTTTCGCACCGCGATTTGCGCACGTGTGTAGTGGGGGCTTTATACTAGTGCGTATCTGTGGTACTTGCTAATGTCAAAATCCATCCATCCAATCCATTTTCATTTACTCAGTTTCTAAATAAAAACAACTGTTTAGCAAATATCTCAACCAAGATTTCAAGTGTTTTTCTCTTAATGCATAGGTTCTACAAATAACTAGTTTCGTCGTGCCTATTTAATACATTTTGGCTTTCCTTCGCACAATTCGCAAGGTTAACTTCTCCGTAAATGGAATGGAACTTTAAAAACTACAACTAATCATGGACATAATCAGAAGATCATGGAAACTACGTATGTATGCATGCATTTCAAATCAATTCGTTATCATAATATATAAACAAGATAAAAGTTAAGCATGATACTATGTTACAGAGGAATTCGTCGCCCACAAGGCGAATGTCAACTGTTTGGCCATGGGACACAAATCCAATCAAGTGCTAGCCACTGGAGGCGATGACAAAAAAGTTAATCTGTGGGCCATTGGCAGGCAAAGCTGTTTGATGGTGAGTAAAGAATACCAATTGTAGTTGCTCTTGTATTTATTATACGAAAAATAGTATTAATCCAATTAAAATTTTTAGAGTTTGAGTGGTCACACAACGCCAGTAGAATGTGTGTGTTTTGGCCACTCTGAAGATTTAGTCTGTGCTGGCTCACAGACTGGAGCTTTGAAAATATGGGACTTGGAGGCAGCAAAACTACTCAGAACATTTACTGGACACAAAGGAGCTATCAAGTGTATGGATTTCCATCCATACGGGGATTATCTAACTACAGGCTCTTGTGACAATAATATCAAACTGTGGGACACAAGGAAGAGAGGCTGTATTGTGACATATTCCAGTCACAGACTTGCTGTAAACAGTTTGCAGTTTAGCCCAGATGGACAATGGATTGCCTCGGCGTGTGAAGATGGTAACTCTTTATTTTTATGAAGTGTAGTTTGCAGATAAGGTATTTTCAGCTACAGATTAATTCACTAAAAATAAAATAGATCAGATATGAAATTGGTTGATTTGCATCACTTGTAAATGTTGATGAAGTTAATGGCATTGTTTAATAACAATGCCATTAACTTAGCCAGATTAATTTTAAACTAACATCAAATTTCAAATTCAATATAAAATAAGTTGCTTAACTTCTAACTCGGGTAAAACTGTCTGTCAGATTATGCTATTTTGGTATTAAGAAAAGGTAGATGTAGTGTAGGGACGCCTAGCCGGAAGCAGGTGGGCTGTCAATCGCGTGTCGTGTTAATTCAGCCCAGTTCCCTGGAGTCGGAGCTGCAGGTTACTGTCCCAGCGGCATTCCCTCACCATTCTCCTCAAATCTTAAGAAAAGGTAATAAGTTATACATTTGCTGAGTGGGTTGAATGGATTTACCCAAGTTTGAAGTTAAGTGACAAATATGGTATAAGATTACACTGACATGCTAAAGTTGCACAGTTACCCTGTAACAGAATCATTCAAATGTGTTGGTCCAGTGTATGAGTTATGCTTTGTTTGTTTTTAACAGGTATTGTCAAAGTGTGGGATGTAAGAGTGGGCAAGGTTCTGCAGGAGTTTAGAGAGCACACAGCAGCGGTGACTTGTGTAAAGTTCCATCCCCACGAGTTCCTCCTGGCTAGCTGCGGTATAGACAGGACTGTCAACTTCTGGGACATGGAGAAATTTCAACTGGTATCTAAGTTTGAAAAGGAGAACACTTCTATTAGGTAATGGCCATATACTAGATGTAGATGATAGAACTTGAACGAAAGAATTTGAACTTGCTTTACTTACATGCTTTTGCTTAGTATTTAATTCTTTCTGATTTTGACATAAAGCTTTTCTCATACCTTTACTGGAATTACTTTGTTACTGGAAATACATAGTCTTCAATTTCTGTTTTAGGTCTATGGTGTTCAGCGAGGATGGCACAACTCTTCTGGGGTGTGGTAATGACGGTCTGCATGTGATTGGCTGGGAGCCCGCTCGAGTATTTGACACTGTACATGGCCACTGGGGCCAAATACATGACATCACAGTTGCCCATACACAACTTGTAAGTACTACAAAACCTGTGTGTAATATGTGGTCATTGATTATTCTTGTAGACTTCCATAATCTAAATAAAGCTGTAAGTTATGAATCTTTGTAATGTCTAATTCAGTTCAAATATATTTATTTCTCTAAGATTATAAATCACTTATACTTATAATGTCTAATTAATTTAATATACCTACAATAACTATATCATACATATTGAATTGCTGGAAGAGGGATCCTCTCCCACTATACAGCCATGAACACAAGTGTTGTTACCTGGATGCTGCTTAAGAGCCAACAGGAGTGGTCATTTCTCCATACAAACGTACTCCTCGTTTTCCTCTGTGGTTTTTGAAGCTAGAGCAATGATTTTTTCAACACAGATTAATATTGTCAATATCTGTGTCGGACCGTTTTGATTTTTTTGATATTTTGTTTTTTTTAGGCGCTAGAGCCGCAATGAGAGGCGTGGCATTCAAAACTGATATCAATTAGCCAAAAAAGCAAAACGGTCCGACACAGATAATTTCATAATCATTTAGATTTCCACATTTGGTTACGATTGGTTAAGTTTTGGAGGAGGAAACAGAGGAGTACGAAACCTCGATTTTTGAGATTTTTACGCAGGATTTTTCGCCTTGTTTTTATCACACTACTTTAGGTGCCGCTTCCGTTAGCGAGACGGGTATATTTACCTAAAATATTTAAAACTCAGCTCCTGTTTCGTCTTAAAACATCTGGCACAGATGAAAAGGCCAAATATTATTATTATATTGTCTACAAAATACGGGAGTCAATCTGGGCTCCTATACTGAGTGCTTTCGTACTATAACCAGATTGTAACTGGGCTTGATAGTTGTTTGGGAGATTTTATAAAATAATCTGGTTTCTGTAAGAAATAAAATCATTTTCTTTAATACTACATATTACCATTTGTAAAATACATTGTCTTACTATCCTATGACACTATTTCAGTGCCAAAAAATATGCATGAAGGAGCAATCAATTTATCAATTAGAATAAAAAAATATTATATTCTTTAAGTATAGAACAAAGGTATATATAATGCTCTGTATATTTTGTTATTTCAGATTGCTGGGTCATTCCATTCAACATATGTGTGTTTGTCAGTGGTTGATCTCAGTAAGGTTCATCCATTTGGAGGGCCGCCACCTGTGACAGCACCTGTGGTACGAGATTTGTCGCCCTTCCAAAAAGGACAGTCTGTTAGGAAAAGTTTCTCAAAGGAAAAACCATCTAAAGAAGGTAATTTAAAAATAGTACAAACATAATAAAATTATTTAGTTCCGTTGTTCCAATATTTATTAAAAAGGTACTTATCAACCTTTTTAATGCAAGCACACCTGGAGCCAAAGTCAATGCCTGTTAATTATTAAGAAAAGGTGGTCCATAGTTAAATTCACTTCAATTTTTAGTTATAAGTATTCTTCCACTCATTAATTAACTTAGAAGTTGTGTAAGTTACGGATTGTAGTTGGTACGTTAGAAACTCACTATGAGAATGGTATTTTGTCGAAAAACCCCCCAATAAATAAGAGCAAACAAATATTTTTCATCAACTAGTCAATGACAATTTACATCATTGTCAACAATTATTAAAAGTATTTTAAATACAGAGACGATCAACGGCGAAGTGCGCTTCGACCGTGTGGTGATCTGGGTGTAAGCCTTTAGCCTAACATCTTGGGGAAAATCTTTGGACATACTATATCTCATTCCGACTTTTCACATTTGAAGTGATCCATAAGTCAACGCCCCTGGATGAGAAGACCGCGGAGGAGTCCACGTCCGGCACGGAGGCGGACGAGGACGGCGCGGTCATATCCAACATCCATGACTACACAGAAATCTTTCGGCCTTCCAGGGCATGTGAGTATACTCTCACTTGCTTCTTGTTCGAAATACATTATTTAGCTTGTACCTAATAATAATTTTGATAAAGATTTTAATGAAAGAGACAGACAAACCTGTTGTTATATTAATTAATTTATTCTTTAGTGAATCGTACGCCACCACCAGCAACCAGTTTATCCTCTGAGGACTATTCATTGCCAGGTAGGTAGAGCAACACATTGTAATAATACAAAAAAGTCCTAACCTACCTAACTACCTAAAACTTAACCTTAACCTTTTGTCCTAAGTACCTAAGACTTGATGCGATTCTAAAATCAAATGATAAAGATATTTTATAAATATTTGTAAAAATCAGTTATCATCATCATTAATCATCATAACATCAGCATGACTCATATAAATTATTATTTGTTATTTTTTTATCCTTTAATGAACATGCACATGGAATAGTCATCCGCCTTGTTACGTTAATCGATAGCTTACACTTATCATTGACACTTTATGCTAAGCAGATGTTGACTCCTAAAACTCACGCGCTTCTTGCCATTTAAACACACACACATTGACACTTACTTGGCTTCAATAAGCAGAAAGTTCCGGAGTACATTTCAATCGAAATCTAAAAACTTGCCGCGTTTTTCTACTGACATAACGCGCGGTCTTTTGAGACTAAGGGTCGGTTGCACCAAACTGTTCGTATCGTTAGAGTTCGCTATATTTTTATGTATGGAAAGTTTCATAGTAAAGCGCCGGGGCGCGCCGGCTGACGTCGATCAGTCTGTCAAATGTGGTCGGTCTTTAACGATACGAACAGTTTGGTGCAACCGACCCTAAGGCCGCGACATGAACCTGGCGGACTTCTGGCGTCCACTCAGTAAAGCGACTTACCCACACATACACAATGACGCGTGTACAGACGTGCCGCGCACACATCAAATGATTTTTGATGTATGACGTGTCCGCCCCCCTGTGTTGGTGCAACTGGCCCTACGAGTAAGTTGAGTGTAACTTGCAGCCGAGGAGGTCATGGGTAAGGTCAGCGCGGGTCTGGGCACGTCGCTGCGGGACCTGCTGCTGGACGAGCCGCCGCGCCCCGCGCCGCTGCCGTCGCCGCCGCAGCGCCACCGCGCCGACTACTCGCGCATACCCACCTCCACTACCGGCAAAGCGGAGCCCTACTCGAGTAAGATATTGCAGCTGTGCTATAGGAGCCACATTAAGGGCTCATTTAGACGATGCGAGAACTCGCATGCGAGTTTCATTACATTGCGGGTTTTGATCGGTCATTTGAATTGGACGTAACCAACAGTCCGCAATGTAACTAAAATTGCATGCGAGTTCGCGAGCCGCGCCGTCTAAATCAGCCCTAACCTAACTGATGACCAGGGTGTTGTGAGTCTCTGTCTATCTCAATTAGCTGATACTGCACGGGCGAATTCTCTTGCCTGAATCAAATTTTAAATCATCCTGACCACACTATTACGAGACCCGATGATCTCTCTGACGCTACCGCAGCACCACGGCACCATGCCGACTATCCAACTATACTACCGTCAAAACGGAGTCCTTTTCAAGTAAGATATATCTGCAGATTTGTTAAATATGGGTATTCCTTTGCCATACGTCTTTCCTGATGTAGCGTGGTTCTGATGATGTTCGCAACCGCCGCGTCATTGCAACGACTGCTTGCGCGTCGCTCCACTGCCGTCAAAGCAGAGCATTTTTCAAGCAAAATATCTTTGCTCAATTATGTTAGCTAGGTATAGCTTGGGCAAGGCCGGTATTACGATATTAGGCCAATGATTGTTGTGCTGCACCGATTGAATTGCAAACCCACCTCAACTGCTGTCATGGCGGACTTCTTTTCACGTGAGGTGCTTATGAGCTAACATCATCTATTTAAATACTAATTTGCTTATTGGCTTTAGGTACGTCTTACAATGTTTACAGTGATTTTTACATTAATCATAGCACATCATCGTCACATATGATGTGCATATGATGAATGGATAATACCGCTATTTATAATTACGTTAATAAATATACCAGAATTAGATTTTAACGTCATAATCGTCCCAATAATAAAATAACTACAAATCTAAACTTCAACAACATAACAACATTAATAACTCATAATAGAGTAACAATTTTAACATAATAGAGTAACAATTTTAACATAATATTAATATGTTGTGTAATTTTTCATGCGCTATTTAACCCAGGGTCGGTGGAGAACAACGCTAAAGAAGATAACACATTCACAGCGCCGCCAAAGCCTGCTTCCCGGGACTATGTCATGCCTCAGCCTCACGCCGCCAACTCGCTTAACCGACATAACTCATGTAAAGAATCTAAATCTACTGACTTGAGTAAGTTTAATCATTGTCTGGACTATAGATTATTTGAATGATAACTCCAGAAAATGATACACAATTTTGAGAGTTATAGTGTTGGTATGAATCACGACAGTTTTAATTAGAGCAACTGCTATATCGACATACACTGATGAACAACTGCCAGGCACATGGGTCTAGTAATAAGGATAGTAGAGTAAACTAGCTAAAGGGATTTTCTTGCATTTGAAATTGTGTATCTTTTTCTAGAGCTAGTTCTTTGTCTATGAGATATCTGTGTGTGTTTGTTTGTATATAATGTGTCGCAATGAAGTCATAGAGTTGATCTAATATTCCATAGCGTCCAGTAGTAATACCAAGACATTGAGATGATATTGTGACTGTCTCGCGTTTACACCACCAGGTAACTAGCTTACTTAGTATGGCAAGAGCTGGAAATCTCCGGTTCCGCTACTGTTTTTGTATAAAAAACGAAAACATCTAGAGACCCATAAACTATATCTCTTATATTTAGTAATCTAATTATAACAGTGGTGCATCAAGAATAATTTGTTTTTCATTTTCAGCAGCAGGGAACCTGTTAAGATCGAGCAATAGTGAAATGTCATTAGTTCAACCGTCACTAGGACCACGGTCTCTTTCGTTTACCAGGACATCTTCAGAAACAACAAGGTACCTACTATTTGATCTAATAAGGAATTATATACCTACATCATGTTCTTCAATTATTTACAAACAAGATACAGGATGTAACTAAACGAAAAGCAATTACTCAAACCCGTTAATGTTTAGGTCATACTGAGCAACTTTTACTATGGGACCAACCCCGAAAACGCGGAAAAAAAATTGGATGTTTCATACATTTTGCTGGTCTGATGTTGAAATTTCCTATGGGAAAGTCAATTTATTTTTCGCGATTTCGGGGTTGGTCCCATAGTAAAAGCCCCACTATGACCTAAACATTAACGGGTTTTAGTAATTGCTTTTCGTTTAGTTACATACTGTATATACAGTGGTATTACTAAAATAAAATATTAACTGGCTTAAATCTAATAAAATAGGCCCTTGGGGCATTGTACCAAGGATGCTAGCGGTATTTCCTCGTTCTTCAAGCATTTATATAATTTCATTAATTTATTTTTAGGCGACGAGTAGATAATATAGTGAGGGAGACGGTGGTCGTGTCTCGGCCTACAGATACTGATGAGCCGGAGTTCGTGCCCTGCGCCACAGACAGGCCCGTCGGGTTGGACCTCGACGAATTTTTACCGGTACGTAAACACTACTTCATTTTTAGGGTTCTGTACCCAAAGGGTACAAACGGGACTCTATTACTAAGACTCCATTGTGCGTCTGTCACCAGGCTGTATCTCATGAAGCGTGATAGCTGAACAGTTGAAATTTTCACAGATGATGTATTTTTGTTGCCGCTATAACAACAAATACTAAAAAGTACGGAACCCTCGGTGGGCGAGTCCGACTCGCCCATGTCCCGGTTTTAATTTTTTATATAACTTGCAATTCACGTAAAATACTTTTACGAAAGTTAAAAGCTACCTAATTTTTCCGTCAATGGAATCTTTGAGTGATACCCAGCTTGGAAAAAAGTTGGTCAAAGATAATAAAATCGCCCTGTGTTCAGTGCACATGCATCGAATACGTAACAGCCGCCCGCGACCCAGTTTAGTTTGGCGATGCAGCCGTCTGTCCAAGTCAATACATTTTATGCCATCGTCGCGATCGAATGCATTTTGACATTTTAATATCCTGAGTCAAGACCAAGACAAGTCTGCAACGATTTTGATAGCACACGCAGTGCAAGTGTTATTTTGAACGTCAAATCGTCAAACTTTTATGAAATTAAAACGTATAAATAACACTTGCACTGTGTGTCATACGTGTGCTATCAAAATCAATGCAGACTTTTCGATTTTAGGAACTTTAACATTTTAGAATTAACAGTAACATTCATCATTCATCTTTCATTCAACAACCACTGCAAGCTTGCATCCTCAATACCCTGTGTATTGGTTCCTACCGACTGCGATGCACCGCACCGCACAGTCGCGACGCTCAGTTAGGGGACCCCAGGGGCCTATACCACGAAACTTACAATTACAATTTACAAGCGACAAGTTACAAATATGTATTTAGTACAACTGGGCCTGCCACAAAATTTACAAATGACAAAATTGTAATGGAAAATTTATACAAATGTGTAAATTGTCGCGACAAATCTACAATTACGCGTATCACAAAATATTACAATTTACAAGCAATTTTCCGGAAAATTTGTCAATTTTGTAATTGACAATTGTACGTAAAAGATTCGTGTTACAACAAATTGTAGGAGAAGGTATACATATTTGTGGAAATGTAAATACAAGTTGACAATTCTCTCGGCATGAGTCAAGATCATAATACAATTACATACCACTGTGCGTCTTTTCGAATTTTGCCACATAGTGTGTCTTAAATACTTCCAATCCTTATCCAATATATCTAAACTTTTCAATTGACAAGCTATTTCTTTCTATTTCTTAATTTTATCATCGTGAGTCAATTGACTACTAAACTTCCCGAATAATATTTCTTTGGGTTCCAAAATTAAATTTAAAACGAATTATGTCTTGTATAAACATTTTCAACCAATTTTAATGACAATGTAAAAAGATATGCTAGTTATGCTCGTAAGGTATTTTTAAAGATATAAATGAAATACCCTCAACATAAACTATGTGAGGAATATTAATACATATTTGTCAAATTGTAATAAATACAATTCTACGTATGTCACTATATTATTACATGTATGACAAAAAAAATTGTAATAAATACAATTTTATATTTGTCACAATTATGTATGTTATCATGACATACCCTCTATGTTTTGAGTTACGGGTCCTCAAATGCAAAATATTTGTAAATTGTAGACTTGTACATGTGACATGTGTAAAATTATTGTGATACGTATTTTTGTTTACAATTTAACAATATTGTCGAATTGTACACTTGTAAAGTTTCGTGGTATAGGCCCCAGGACTATACTATTGGAGTTAACATAATATGTAATTCGTATATTTGTGTAGAGGGCGCTAGCGGTGGGTGGCGCGCGGCGCGGCGTGCGCGGCGGGCCCGAGCCCAGCGAGCAGGAGGTGCTGGGCGTCATGATGCGCGGACACGACTCCATGATGGCCGTGCTCAGCGCCAGGCAGCGGGCGCTGCAGGTACCAACCTATACTCTCTCTAGGACACAACACGATCAAGGCTCTACCGCGGACTCCAATGTTATTCTGCAATAGATGTCATAATTAAAGTAAAAGTGACCAAACCCTGTTCTTCTTCAATGGCAAAAACACAAATCAAAATATTTCATTAAATAATTCGATTTGTACTCTAAATAATAGTCTGGCAAAAACGACTTGTCAGTCAGTAACAACCAGGAAAATTATACTACAAGAAAAGAAATGTAAACGCCTCTCGTAAACAATCTCCTGCCTGGATGTCAGATGTGGCATTATGGCCGTAAATATTTCCGATGTTAATAATCGGAGGGGAGTTCGTCAGATTTTGAGTATTCTGACGAACCTTATATATTTATTTATTTCTCTTTCTCTACCTTTATTCAAGTGAAGTTACTTAAGGTGGTTCGCTTTTCATACAAAATTCAATCAAAGCTCATTAAGTAACTACACACTATTAGTACACAAATATTTCCGCATTTATCTTCTTTCGAATATTCGTTTGCGCGAAATTAACAGTAAAACAATGTTTCATACAGAAATCATGCAAAAATTATAGTTAACTTTTCATCAGTTTTACGTATGTGTGTGTCACAAATGTCGTGTACAGATACATTTGCGACGTTGCCATACCATTTCCGACGTTGCCGGGCTGACTACGGCTCGAATTTGGAGTGCCGTCATGTTTAGTGCAATTTTGTTGACACTGATATTTGACAGGTAGTTAATTGACCTAAGCGAGAAGTTCGTCAGCTTAGCTAAGAACTATCATGGCGTGTTATGCAAACAGTCGCTTTTTTGCTTGCAAACGGAAGATTCCCGGTTCGATCCCCAGTCATTGTATGCTGGAACATAACTTTTTGTATTTTTGTTACACCTAAATTTCGTATTGTGTTTTTATTTTTATTTAATTTTTCTTATTATCATAAATCGATTATTAAGTATGGGATACACGTATTCTTTTATTTTTACAAAGATAATTAGAAATTATACTCTTCCTAATCTCTCTGATTTTTACAATCAGGACATCCTCACTGCAATAAAAACCGGGCAAGTGCGAGTCGGACTCGCGCACGAAGGGTTCCGTGCCATAATGCAAAAAAAAAAACAAAAAAAAAGCAAAAAAACGGTCACCCATCCAAGTACTGACCACTCCCGACGTTGCTTAACTTTGGTCAAAAAACACGTTTGTTGTATGGGAGCCCCATTCAAATCTTTATTTTATTCTGTTTTTAGTATTTGTTGTTATAGCGGCAACAGAAATACATCATCTGTGAAAATTTCAACTGTCTAGCTATTACGGTTCGTGAGATACAGCCTGGTGACAGACGGACGGACGGACGGACGGACGGACGGACAGCGAAGTCTTAGTAATAGGGTCCCGTTTTACCCTTTGGGTACGGACTACGGAACCCTAAAAAGAAGTGTATAAAATTTCCTGTGGTTAAAAATAATGGATTTTGTCTATGAATGAAAAACACAATTATTACTATAGTTTGTTTTTTTTAGCATTAGAAATAAGGTAAACAATCTTGACGTGTCTTTTAATTGAAAAACACATTTTAAAAATAAGTTACGGCAAATAAGTAACAATTATAAATCTAATACGATCATTTATATTCTTCTACTTTCATAAGTAATCGTTTTTGATTTTTAAAAAACCTGATAACACTGAGTATGTGGGCGAAGCGCTGCTGGCCTAGCGGAAAGCAATTCGGAGGTCGCGGGTTCTAACCCCGGCTCGTACCAATGATTTTTCGAACTTTTGTACGAAATAGCATTTGATACCTACCTATTTATACACCGATACCTATTTTTCGGTGAAAGAAAGCAATGTGAGGAAACCGGACTAATCCAAATAAGTTTACTCTCTGGGTTGGAAGGTCAGGGCAGTCGCTTTCGTAAAAACTAGTGCGCATGCCAATTCTGGGATTAGTTGCCAAGCGGAGATTGAATATCTGGGAGACCGACCAAAGCTTACAAAACATAAAAACTCAAAAATGCGCGTTTTCTCATAGACCCAGCTAAGAGATCAAACCCCTTATAGCAAATTTCATCGAAATCGTTAGAGCCGTTTCTGATACCATCCAAATATATAAATAAATAATTATATATCTAATAATTGCTCGTTTAAAGGTAAGATAACACAAAGGAGAAACAAAAAGAAATTACCTACTCGCACCAGTCTTGAACCCCAATCCTCTTGCACGTATTTCCACGAACATACCGTTACGCTATTGCAACATACTTACGTTGTGTGAAATTGTCTACTACAAGGATCACGGAAACACTGTTTGCATGTGTGAGTAATAGTAGGAAAAAGCGTGACAGCAACACTCCGTCGAATTAAAAACGTGGTTTTTGCACAATGAAGTATTCAATGTTTATTTTAATAGTTCAATATTTACTTAAAGACTGCGCGAAACATACTTTTAAGTATACAAATATCAAGACCATTTCACAAAAAAATAAAATCTGAAATTTTGCAAAAGTGGTGCCATCTAGCGAGAGTTAAGTTTTGAGTAACCTAGGCGAACCACCTTAAGTGTTTTGTTTTCTATTTCAGATATTCCATTCAGTTCGAGTCAATAAAAATTTGAAAATTGCCTTAGAATCAGTAATCGCTCTGGAGGATACATCAGTAATTTTAGACATTTTGAACGTCATGGCGCATAAACCGTAAGTTATTCTCTTTGAAAATGTCTTCCACTTTTGCAAACTATTTGAATAAGAACCGTTTTATTTTAATTTGTTGTATTGTTTCAGGTCACTCTGGAATTTAGACATTTGCCTTTTAATGCTTCCAAAAATATACGAATTATTGCAGAGCAAATATGAGTCGTAAGTATACCTACTTTAATATCATCATCAAAATAATTATACATTATAAACACACTACACATAATACCTAAGCATTGGCCTTTTAGGTTACGATTTTTTACCGATTGTATAGGAAAGGTGGTCATGTGGCGTTACATTCTATACTAGACTAACTAGCGTAGGTTTTGGACTTAAGACTTACTACTTACATCACATTAGGTACATGCATTGCGGCTGCAACGCCCTCCGGCTGATCGTGCGCAACTTCTCGTCCGTGGTGCGCGCCAACGTGTCGGCGCCGGTGCGCACGCTGGGCGTGGACATCCCGCGCGAGGAGCGCTACGCCAAGTGCGCGCAGATCCACCGCCTGCTGCTCGACGTGCGCGCCTTCCTGCTCAAGCGGCAGACGCTGCAGGGCCGGCTCGGCGCCGCCTTCCGCGACCTCCACACGCTCATGCAGCAGGGGCTCGACTGACCGTCGCGATCGCGGCTCGGTTATATCACATACCATAGACGAGAGCTATAGTACACCTATGCCTATGGACATAATAGTGTATACAAACGGCTGCACCGGATCGATACCTTGGCGCACGTTCGGTCGTGTGTAAGGTGGTCCACCGTACGTCCGTCAAGGACGCAGTTATAAGTGAGAGCAAAAAAAAGATATTTTGACCGCACCAAGGTCGAGGTCCGGTACGCCCGTCTGTGATGGCTTTAACACGGAACCTAACTTTACTATACTTCTTAAATCTATACATACGATGCATTTTTAAGTGACCTTTTAATTAAGTATTAAATTGCTGTGTTTTGTGTATCTTTCCAAGCGACTAAACATTTTTTACGATACTGCCTCTTTGGTTTCCTGACTGGCAAATAGACTTAAATATATAAGATTTTAGTTTTTATCTAAGAAACCTATGAATATGTATAATTTTATAGAGAATTCCTCATACCTTCATGGAAATTAATGAGTATTAAATTTGTCATCAAAGGAATTTAAATTAAAACGGGCGTAATTCCATATTTGTCATTTTAAGGTGGCCACTGACGAGCCTTCCAAGTCTAAATAGCGTGGCTGCAATCCAAAATCGGTCCGTGAATGTCAAAAACGTACAATGTTTAATATTAGGATGCCGTCCATTTGGATGAATCCATTGTAACGGCATCCATATGGAAGGCTCATGAGTGGCCTGCTTTAGTTTTAGTCTAACTCCAATTGCTTCTTAAATTCCGTCCTTTAGTTACAACGCCCCATTAGTATTAAGTAGTAGGTATTTAGTATGATTTTATAATTTAACAAATTGAACTTTATCTATGTCATCATGAGACTAATTATATTTTATAAAATATCTATATTCAATAGCGCAATCATTTTCAGTGCTGGTTACTATTAATCCCCTATCACTATTTATTATTTAGTGGGATGTTTTCAAAACTAACTCCATTATGATTATAACATGTAACATATTAACTATGGCCATGACAAAAAAATCTCCTAAAGTTGTGGGGTCCTTGGTAACTTTAGGTACATACTTCTCAGGCCAAACAGGCTTCTCAGGCCTGAATTTTTTAGGTTAGGTACCTTTATTATTATCTTGTCACCTAAATTTAAAATAAACCTTTATCTGATAGATTTATTTCGATTTATCTCAGTGATTTTGATGCAAATGCAACCATATCAGGTTCGAGCTTATTAGGGATTGGAGCCCAGTCCACTTTGAGAATGGTCTAAAGGATTAATCAATAGATTTCTAACGAAAAGTAAGCCATCTTTTGGACCAAAAATAATTGTCCGGGTTCAATATGAGTGACATACAGTGGTTTTATACTATTCATGAACCAATTTCGATTTTTTTCTGGACTGGTTTGGTTTACATCAGTGCTAAGTTTACATTAGAGCCTAGCACCAACTAGGGGTTCCATGGGTTTATACTGTTGGTTTTAGGCGTCTAGGTCCTTTGCTGACATGAAAAACGATACAGTCAACTGGCATGACAGAATGTTTGTTGAAAAAGCTTTTACATCCATGTCCAATTTAGTAGATGCAATAGTTTATCATCTATGTACTATGTATGTGGAGTAGTTGTACAGAGAATTACACAGGCATGTTTTATTTTAAGTAATTAGACAACAAATTATAATTGAATAGACTGAATAATCATGTAAAAATTAAACAAAATAATTATTTAACTTCCAAGAATAAATCAACTGAAATAAATACCATTTTCAATATCTGTTATATACATTTATTTCTTCCTGATAATGAACATGGTGAAACAATTCATTTCTTATGTACTCAAGTTTATTAACATTAATTTGGACAAAGGTACTAATGATTAGTACCATCGCCTACAATGTTAACTGTACATCGGTGGACCTTATGCCTTTTGTAATAAGGTCTACCGATGTACAATTAGGAGTGTTGCATGTTCTAATGCCAATGTTCGATGGTTTGGCGCGTGATATAGAGATGAGGCTTACTGTTAAATACAGACCAGGAAACATTGGGTGATCCATTTTATATTTTTATATAGAATGGACAATACTTAAATATTTACTCTTTATTCAGGGTCTACAACTGTAGTCCATGATACTGTTTTGGAAGCCAATTTTGATGAATCTGAATTCAGATTTTTACCCGTTTTCTTGGGCTGTTCATGTAATCGCTTCTTCTTATTCCTAGGTCCTTGTGGTTTTTTATCACTTGATGCTCTTTTTCTTTTATGAAATGCTTCCATTTTCTTGGCTAGAATCTCATCAGATATATCTTTCTGCATCTCCCCATCATCACAATCTTCATTTTGGTCAGCTCGCATAAGACGTTCAATCTCTGGATTCATCCCTTTAAAAGAAAGTCTTCCTTCCAACAAGTCTTCGCAGAATATAAAACTTGACTCTGATACATAGTTGCCAGACGCTGTACGCATCTCATCCGTGATAATATTAGAGTATAAATTTTCATGGCCTTGAGTGTTTTCTAATTCTTTTTCTATCCTTTCCTTAGTTTTTCTCATAAATTTCATATCCAGCACAGATTTTGGTAGTTGCAATTTCTTTTTTGATCTATCCATGATTCTAACAAGAGATACTTTCTTACGTAAACCGTTTGTCGATTTTGTCTTCCTACTGATGTCTTGTGGATGAGATACAAGATATATAACCGTTTAAAGCAAAAATAATAAAAAATGTATAATCACTTTAAACTCTTGAGAACCATGCTCTATTTATTTTATTGACAATTGACTGATTGACATAAAGCGAAATTTTGACAATCAAATTTTTTTTTCATAGTTTACAGACGACGCGACTTTGGTGTGGTCCGACGAACATTCGATCGTGTGTAAGGTGATCCACCGTACTTTCGTTATCTATAAGTGAGAGCGAGAAAGATACATTTTTACTTACCGCACCAACGTCGCAATCCGGTGCGGTCGTCTGTAGACACGATTCGCGCACGAGTGTGGAGGGTGCTTATTATTATTAATGAACATATTTAAGCCATTTCATAAACAGCCCGTTCGCTATTTATCTTTTAAATAGTGTTTATGACAGTATTGACAGTGACGGATAAAGTAAAGTATAAACATGGGCATGCCGTGATAACCTAAAGTAATGAGAAATATATACTAATAAAAAATGCAAGTGCTTGAAATAGATAATGTTAAGATTTTCAACCTTAGCGCTGGAAAATCTTTACCAGATGTAAGTTTACTGAAGCTGTTGTTAACTTGATTCAAAACAAGCGCATGCAAAACATGGTACATGGTATTTAATTTTACTTGTGCAAATTTTGTTTTTCTTACAGTGGTTAACTGAACGAAAGAAACGTGCATTACTGAAAAAAAATGTAGACCTTCGGAGAAGAATCGAACTCATCCAAGAGTTCGATATGCCAGGAGTCAGTACCAACATAAGGGCATCTAAAGATGGACAATACATAATGGCAACAGGCATTTACAAACCAAGAATAAAATGTTTTGATGTCAATAACTTGTCTCTGAAGTTTGAGCGCTGTCTTGATTCTGAAGTGGTTACATTTGAAATATTGAGTGATGACTACACAAAGGTATGTTTCTGTATCCTGTTGGCTGTGTTTTATATTTTATATTAAGAACATATGAATATTAATTTCTTATTTGTATTTCAGATTGTCTTCTTACAATGTGACAGATATGTAGAATTTCATGTTGGGCATGGTCGCCATTACAGATTGAGGGTTCCCAAATTTGGTAGAGACATTGCTTATCATCGACCCTCATGTGATCTCTTTGTTGTTGGAGCATCATCTGTAAGTGAACTATTCCAATTTTTTTTACTCATGATTAAATGTATACCTAAATGTGTATGTCATACTTTAGCTGGATCAATAAATAGTATTGTTTTTGTGTCTGTATAACTTAGCTTTAAATTCAATGGTATATAAATCGGATTCATGCAGATTATTAACACATTCACTGTCACACCTGCTGGGTGGGTTCATTTTGTATTCGAAATGGGGAGTTTGGCACTAAAAGCATTAAGATGGCTGCCAAAGTAGACCTATTTATGGAATGCCCCTAACAATCAGGTATAACATTTCAGGTTAAAGTTGATAAAGTTGACAAACTGATAAAGTTCAAATTTTTATTTATTATGTTTTTTTTTTAGGAAATTTACAGATTAAACTTAGAAGTTGGCCAGTTCATGGCACCATATGTTACAAAAGCCCATGAAATAAATTGCTCAGCAGTTAGTGAGGATCATGGCTTGCTTGTAGTGGGCACAGAGAGTGGGCATGTGGAGGCTTGGGATCCACGAACAAAGTCCAGGCAAGGCATACTGGACTGTGCCTTACATTGCACAGACTCCGAATACAGGTATAATTATGGAGTTATTTTTAACATACCAAATAGAACCCTATACTTAGACAACAAGATAAAATAGTGTACAGTAGAGTGATAAAGAGTGTTATTATCAGAGGTTGGTGAGGGTGAGCTATTTGCCTTATAATTGTTTAATTGTTTATTTATTAGACATTCATAAGCATAACAGATGCACTAAATCGCTTACAAACTAGCTATACACTTCTTCTTCATCCATTTTTTCATTAAATTAAAAATTAAATTAAAATTATTATAAAATTTTTCATGTCACACATTTCTTGGTCAGATAACGACTCAGGAATACTGAGAGCTCTTTGCCAAAACTACCAACACTATCCGCGAATATGTCGATCTGCGGGGCAACCTTGGACAAGACATTAAGAAGCTCTAAAGCCCGAGCCGTGGGCGAGTTAGCGGCGCGGCGGGTGCGCGCGGGGCACCCCGCGAACAGGCGCGCCGGGCGCCGCGCGGGCAGCGCGCTCAGGCCCGGGGGACAGGGACGCCACACCGGGACGAACAGGCCGAGTCGAGCCAATACACTCGGATTATTTACTGTGTTGTTTATTACTCCATAGTAGTGTATCAACAACAACAGTTTCCGCCTGAGCTCCAGCGTATGAAGCCCCACCATACCCGAGACGAAAAGCGAAGGATACAGGAGAGGGTAGTATCCATACTGCCTCTTGTACAGGTATCGGGCGAATCGTCTTTGGACTCTCTCCACCATTAACTGGTATTTTTCCTCCCTGGGGTCCCACGCTATGGCTCCATACTCTAACTTGCTCCGGACGTAAGCATTGTACAACAATATCGCTACCCTGATGTTTTTAAACTGCGCGGATACCCTCATTATGAACCCGAGCGTTTTCGTAGCGGCTTTACACGTCTGTGTTATATGTGTACGGAAGTCCAGCTCCACATCCAGTTTGAGTCCCAAATCAGATATTTCACTGACTCTTTCAAGCGGAACGTCTCGAAGATGGTATGCAGCGTACACTGGTGAACGAGCCCTAGTAAAAGTGACGGTTTTACACTTAGATGCGTTAAATTGCAGTTTGTTAGCATCACTCCAATCTACAACAGCCTCAATATCTTTCTGCAGTTTGGCACAGTCATCCCGTTCACCAATCTGCAGGAAGAGCTTGAGATCATCTGCAAATAATAGGCACCTAGAGTTTCTGACGACCTTCGGTAGATCGTTGATCATCAGTAGAAACAGAGTCGGTCCCAACGTGCTGCCCTGACTAACACCTGATCGGGTGTAATATGGCTGGGACTGATATCCGGACAATGCTACGTACTGACTACGACCACGTAGGTAATCTGCAAAAAAATTTATCAGCTTAGGCGTGAATCCGAACCCAGCTAACTTCTGTAGCAAAACGTCATTGTCAACCAAATCGAACGCTTTTTTGAAATCAAAATAGGCCGCGTCTACCTGGGACCGGTGATCCATGGCTGTATTCACATAATCTATAAAGCAGATGTGATTTGTTGTGGTTGATCTACCAGTCCTAAAGCCATGTTGAGCGTCATCAAGTTGAGCGGCCGTTTGATTTTTGATTCTATTGTTGACAACGGTTTCGAAGACCTTGCCAAAAACTGACAGCACCGCAATGGGCCGATAGTTACTCACATCGGAACCGACACTGTTCTTGGGTACAGGTGTTACTCTGGTGATTTTCCAGCAAGAAGGGTAGGTAGAGTGCTGTAGTGCCAGATTAAATATATAGAGAAGCGGTTGCTCCAAAACACTAATACAATCGCGGACTAAGAAGGTCGGCACCCCGTCCGGACCCGAGGCAGACCGTGCCCTAAGAGCCCTGACCGCGCGGCGCAGCTCCCGCGCGTCCACGCTGTCGACAGCCACACGCGTCGCATCAGCCTCCGTCGCGCCACAGCGCGCCGCCTCCTCGGCGTCTAAGCGCGGTGCCTCACTGTGGAACACAGAGCTAAAATATTCTGCAAACGCTTCTGCTGCCTCCTGCCCGACCACGATTTTACCTTTATACGAATAGGTACTTTCGCGTCTATCCCTCCTTTTGTTCCTAACATAACTCCAGAATTTATTTGGCTCATTAATAATATCTCGCTCAATGTTATCGAGGTATCGTCCATATGCAACTTTGATTAACATTTTGACATGCCCCCTGTAGTATCTATAGAGCTCTCTGTTAAACAATTTTCCCGTTTGTTTGTATTTTTTTAGGTGAAAGTATTTGCTCTGAATATACCTGATAATTTCCGGTGTATACCACGGAGGATAGATATACCGCCCGGACCTTTTACTTGGCCTTTTATTAGGAACACAGCTAGATATACATTCTTTTAATTTTGTATAGAAAGCTTCGGTCGCCAATTCAACATTACGTGTCTGTAAGACCTCGCCCCAATCGATACAAGCTAGTGATGCGTACAACGACTCAAAATCGGCTTTACGAAAATCCCACACCGGCGGCACGGTGAATAATATGATTACACACAAATTATAAAGGTAAATAGCTCACCCTTGCCAACCTCTGGTTATTATATACAGTTCAACTAACACTAAGGTATAGGTAGAGTTTTCATTTGGACTACTGTGAAAAAATTGCTTTCAAAAATTTCATCCAACTTGCAAATAAATTTAAATCAATATGTTGTGGACCTAGATAGTTAACTTTGGTGTTGTTTTGTTTTCAGAAATGAGAGTTTACCTGTGATTACTTCCATAAGATTTGATGGACCACTGAGAATGGGTGTTGGGACAAGTACTGGCCATGTCCTTCTGTACGACATCAGATCCAGCAAGCCTCTTTTAGTCAAGGATCACATGAATGGGCTGCCAATCAAAAATGTACAGTTCCATGAAACTAAGGAATATGTGTATTCAATGGATTCTACTGTTGTTAAAATATGGGATAAGAACACTGTAAGTTGCTGAATATTTTTAATCATTTAATATACAACTTGTAATTTTTTGTATATAAATACAAAATGTAGAATAACTTACAGAAAATAACAAAAAAAAAAAGAAACATAAGAATAAGAATACCTTTGATGATCTTCCTTAAATACAGTTAATAATAGATTAAAGTTAATATTTAACGCTTTCACCGCCAAACTATCATTCACAATAAGCATAACTATCCAACCTTCGTGCTTCAATTAGGATTTTAATTACAAATATCTATACAATTTTGACTACTTAATCAGTAAATTTTTGTTCAAGGGCAAGCAATATACAAGCATTGAATCATCAGCTGACTTTAATGACCTTTGCATCATTCCCAATACTGGACTAAGTATGATGGCAGTAGAAGATCAGAAGATGCAAGTTTACTATATTCCATCACTAGGTAAATTAAACTTCGAATTATCACATATACTTACATAGGTTTGTGTGCATAGAATGTTGGGAAAGTTATATTCTGAGTTATGATGTTGACTCAACAGTGTTTTGTTTGATGTTGATGAAGTAAGAGAAGAGAAGAATGGGCTTCTGATTCTGGCAATTTTTTTAACGTTTACTACCGCGCCGGTGCAGAGATGGCAGTATAGGAGGTTGTGTTGCCTAAGACAATTTAAAATTATGAGCCTGTAGATGACTGTACTTTATTCACTAGAGTATAAAAAGATTAAAGCGTATTACACACCACGACATAAAAATGTACTTGTACTTTACAAACATTCTATTCAACAACTTTTTTACTTCTCATGTTAGTAGGTACTTTAAGATCGTCTTTATAGATAAGGCATAAAAGCTCAATTAAGGCCCTATTGACTTAGCAATAGAGCTCAAAGTCAAGATCCACATACAGCCGCTGGTCGCACCACCAGCACTATTGCTTCAGCTCAAGATAAAAAACCTTATTTAGTTATGTTTTAAATTTTCTGACAATTAACTCTTTTAATAGGCCCTGCTCCAAGATGGTGTGCATTCCTCGATAACTTGACAGACGAATTAGAGGGACAAGGGAAACAGACTGTGTATGATGATTACAAATTCGTGACCAAACAAGAACTGGAGTCTCTGGGATTGGACCATCTTCTTGGCACAAACCTTTTGAGGGCATACATGCATGGGTAAGTTTTGTATAGATTATGATTTAAAACAAACTGCATGAAATACATAGGTATTATCAGGCGTGGCTCATTCCGCGATTTCGTCACGTCGCAACAAGTAGCTACTAGCTACATGTACAGTCGACGTCAAAGAGATCTTTACGACTAACGTTACAAAAAATTATTTACACGACTTTATTGTCATAGCATTTAGGTCGTGTAAACATTTTTTTGTTAATTTGGCTGTAAATTTCTCTTTGACGTCGACTGTACATCCGTCCCACACCACTTTTGGTGGCTAGCTATAAGCCGCGCGTGGCGCTTGCGGTTAGCGGTTAGCGCTAGGTGGCGCATATCTGTCCTGATCGTAACAGACGCGTTTTGTTAGAGAGTGAATCTTCTGTACCTATTACTATTATTTATTCTGCGGTACTATGGAAGATTTCTATTAAACATTGAAAACATTTTAGATACTTTGTTGATGTGCGACTTTACAAGAGAGCCAAGTCAATAGCAGATCCATTTGCGTTTGAAGAATACAAGAAACGTAAAATTAGAGAGAAAATCGAACAGGACAGGCCATCAAGAATTAAAATTGAAGACAACTTGCCTAAAGTCAATAGAGAGTTGGCGTCCAGACTTATGGAGGATGAAGGTAGAAAGAAGAAAAATCCATCTAAACTTCTTAAAGATAACCGCTTCAAGGTAAGTTTTATTAGACAATTCCATAGTATATTTTTAATTATTTGGAGAAAAGGGCCTTTCCTGCAGCAACATTTTAATAGCACACTGACCAAATTAATTCATGCGAGCTCAGTTTGTTATGAGTGTGTTACTTTAAGTACTAACAGCATCACTCCTAACTGTATATCGGTGGACCTTATTACAAAAGACATAAGATCCACCGATGTACAGTTAACAGTACATATCTGATTAACACTAGGTATTTGTTACCCATAGAACAAGACATTAATAAGTATAGTATAGTCCTTATCTTATAACTTCATGGAACCATTAATATAATGCTAATTGTTTTATTTCCAGGCTATGTTTGAAAATCCTGACTTTGAAGTGGACAAGTCGGCAGAAGAGTACAGGTTACTGAATCCGGTGCTATCCAGGCTGGATAAAGATAAAACGAAACCTAAAACAGCAGAAGTTGAACCTATGGAGGTGTGTATACCTACGTATTATATTCGTAACGCCCACCATACAAAGTGTTTGCTAGCGAAATTTGAATTTAGTCGTATAGTTAATAAGGTGGAATTTATTTTATTAGAAATTTAACATAACAAAGGAGATCAATATATGTATCTTGTATAGGTACTTTAATAATCAATTATTTTCAATTCTATAAATTAAAAAAAAAATAGAATGGAAGCCAGTCGCGATTCTTAGGTACCTATGAAATTTTAATACACCTGATTATCCACATACATACAATAATCAAAAATAAATATGTAAGTTGAGTGACAATGTAATATTATGGTACCATCGAGCTGATCTGATAATGGAGGCAGAAGGCGACCATTGGGACTCTGTAATAAAACAACGCAACCTAATTGTGTTTGGGGTTGTTAGTTTTGTCTCGATGCGTATTAGTTGCCTGTAGAAAGGAAATAACAGTCAATAAACCAAAGTGCGAGTCGGACTCGCGCACGAAGGGTTCCGTACCATTACGCAAAAAACGGCAAATTCATGAGTTACAGCCTGATAACAGACAGACAGACAGACAAACGGACGGACGGACAGCGGAGTCTTAGTAATAGGGTCCCGTTTTTACGCTTTGGGTACGGAACCCTAAAAATAATATATTTGGCAAAAAACTTATCTTTAGTATGTGTTAATGTATAATAAAATCATGTTATATTTAGGAGGATGAACTTGAGGACAAAGACTCAGATAAGGAGCTTTATCAGTCTAGCGACGAAAGTTCGGACGACGACCGCGCATGGGTGAAAGAAGTCAAGAAGCAACACAAAATGATCAGAAAGACACACCAACACGAACAGGACCAAACAGAAGACAAGGAAAAGGTCTACGAATTCAGCGAAACACCTAAAACAACTAATATCAAAGCAATCACAAAAGTAAACAAGGCCAGTTTAGGAGATCGATTAGCAAGGGAGAACTTTACAGCAACAGTCACCGGTACTGGAGGCAACAGAGAGATGAAGTTCACAATGAGAGGCAAGAAATCAGAATCGGAAGCACAAAAGAAAATTAAGAAACACTATCAGGAAAGAAAACAGATTGTCAGGAGAACAGGGTATTTAATGAAAAAGAAATTACCTAAAATGTAGAATAGGTATCATGTTGCAAGGACGACTAATAAATTAAATGTTGAACTTGAGTCTGTTTTTTTTTGTAAGTACAAACTAGTTTAAGTACAAATTATATTTTTGGGAATATAAGGTGCAAGTGTTAAAATGATGACAAAGTTATCTAGGTACCGTCTGGGCGTTTCATAAAAACAGATTGTATTCTTTCTCCATATTTATCTCTAGGGTTATCTGAGTTCAACCTTGATACAAAACCTTTGGTTTTATGTTTGTGCATAGGTTCTTTTTGTAAGTCTTTAGTAGACTTGAACGCTTAGTAGTGAAATATTGCCATGAGCTAACAATCATTTCGTTGGGTATCTTAGGTAAGTACCTATTACATTCAATGCTAAATCAAACTTAGTACCTACGTCCAAAAGAACTCAGTGTAGGTATATCAGTTTCCCTGGGATCATCATGTCATTTATTTTAGAATATCAATCAGCCCATGTGACTTCAAACCGCAAATTCAGCTATATAAAATTACACTTAAAATCTTATCACTCTCGATTTGTTTCTGATTTGTGACCTTCAGCTGTATTTAACAATATTTATGTAAATGTAATGAAAAGGTTGCGCACTGCTGCATTTAAGTGCATCATTTTATTGCTATAAACAATTAACATGCAAACAAAGTGCTTCGTTTGTTGTGATCAATGTTAAGCGAATTGCATCCTTTTTTAATATTCGATATTTTCTCAGTGGGAAAGAGACAATGTTACATAATAAATAAATGTAATGACCGACTTAATAGCTCATAAGTACCTTATGATGCACAATAATAATGGATCATACGGCAGCGGTAAGTTACAATTACCTTCTTTTAATTAAATAATGAAGTTTGTTTGTCGCCGCAATGAGTGACTACCCTGTTATTATAATGTTGTAAGTTATCTTTTCGCATAATATGCACAATGTCAATTAAAGTGTAGATATGGGCAATAAACTGAATAATGTGAAGTTTTCAAACGATTACGTAGCGAGTGATCTATTGGACAGCCATGTGCTGGGGCGCGACAAGCTGGTGGAGCCCGCCATGGAGAGGTCCACGAGGTCCAGTCTGGACGCCAACAGTGTTGACGTGAGTACTACGTACTATGTGTAAATATCTATCTACCATACTTAATTACGATGTTTAACGACACTTTTTCTTTGCACTTAACGTTTTATCAAGTTTTAATGTCTTCCTGGTTCAAGTTTATTTTAATTTTACTTCAGTTTTTTTTTTGTCGAGCTTGAGTGCGTAGCTCTAATGAAAATGCAAGATGTAAGCAGCTATTCTTGAGAGCGTTTTAACTAATTTATTGAATATAGTACTAGCTTTAGGGGCGTTTCCATTAATTAGTACCTGTTGTATGTTTGATATTATTTACACGGTATAATATATTTCAGATCGGTGAAATAACTGAATCTCCAGATACGGAGTATATGAGTACGTCTGCTATTCTACACTATTGTAAATCTAAGGTACGTGGTCATTACTATTCCTAATTTCTTACCTGTAGACTTGATGCTTAATTCATTGTTGTTATTTATAGTATAGCCACTTGATAATAACGTAAGTCACACACCGTTTTGACATATTTCATGGGGTGAGACTTGATTTGTACAGAAACTAGCAAAGTATTACCAATGTACCTAAGTAAAGTATTCGTAGAATCCTTATTTAACTTAATTTTAATGCGGGTTTGTATAAACTGTATTTGTAGGATTTTTTTTGTAGAGATGTGTTCAACAGCATTTAATCATCAAAAATATAAAAAAAAAAACAGAATAAGCAACAACAAAAACATGGCGCTAGTACAGAGTGGAGGTAGACGGGTTAGGTAGGGCTGCACCTGCACCGTCATTGAGACCGGAGAAATGTTGGATGGGTTTGAATTTGTGCCGTGTCCCACGGATACACATACTGGTGGCTCGTATTATCGAAATTATAATTTTGGATCTTAGCCAGCCCATTACTACACTAAGGGATCTGTCCCAACGGTCAGCGATGGCTTCACAGAGATGTTTGATGAAGGTGGACATTTGCGGAGCGAAGACTCCATCTACGGATGTGACTGAAAGTTACGTGACGCTTTCACAGGCGTTCGAATATTATCTTTTTTTCCTATATTTAACTTAATATTGTTTTGATTTCAGATATTGCTTCCTTATCTTAAACTTTTAACAATAATGGGATTGCGTCCAGTCGTCGATTCTTCAAATTCCTCAAGATTCTCTATATGTTTGTCACACTTACATTCTGCGCAAGTTGCAGTATTTATGTGTTTAGGATACATACTTCAGTACATGGCATGTTTCAGGTAAGGTTTACAAAATTATACTTGTCTATAAACTTTTCTAAACCACTTATGTAATTCAAATGACGCACAAATAACTGCCCTTACCATAATTCTAACCCGGGACCTCCTGCTTCGTACCGTAAGGGTGACTACCGATTAGGCTAGGAGGCCGTCAAAGTCTACGAATATTCAGTTTACAATGTGATATCGTCGTGTTTAAAAATTATATATAATATTGTTGTATACCTAATTCCAGACGAGACCGAGGTTTCTGCTACAAGCTGGTGCCGCTGGCGCTGGAGTCGTCCCTCGAGTACGAGACGTACAAGCAAGTGTGCTACGGGAACGTGACGCTGACGTACATCGGCCCCAGCATACTGCACTTCCTGGGCTTCCTCTACGCTCTCTATTTGTTTAGAATATCCGATAATGAGCAGCTCCAGAATCTTATGGAAAGGGTAAGATGCATTAAGGTGGTTCGCTTTTCATACAAAATTCAATCAAAGCTCATTAAGTAACTACACACTATTAGTACACAAATATTTCCGCATTTATCTTCTTTCGAATATTCGTTTGCGCGAAATTAACAGTAAAACAATGTTTCATACAGAAATCATGCAAAAATTATAGTTAACTTTTCATCAGTTTTACGTATGTGTGTGTCACAAATGTCGTGTACAGATACATTTGCGACGTTGCCATACCATTTCCGACGTTGCCGGGCTGACTACGGCTCGAATTTGGAGTGCCGTCATGTTTAGTGCAATTTTGTTGACACTGATATTTGACAGGTAGTTAATTGACCTAAGCGAGAAGTTCGTCAGCTTAGCTAAGAACTATCATGGCGTGTTATGCAAACAGTCGCTTTTTTGCTTGCAAACGGAAGATTCCCGGTTCGATCCCCAGTCATTGTATGCTGGAACATAACTTTTTGTATTTTTGTTACACCTAAATTTCGTATTGTGTTTTTATTTTTATTTAATTTTTCTTATTATCATAAATCGATTATTAAGTATGGGATACACGTATTCTTTTATTTTTACAAAGATAATTAGAAATTATACTCTTCCTAATCTCTCTGATTTTTACAATCAGGACATCCTCACTGCAATAAAAACCGGGCAAGTGCGAGTCGGACTCGCGCACGAAGGGTTCCGTGCCATAATGCAAAAAAAAAACAAAAAAAAAGCAAAAAAACGGTCACCCATCCAAGTACTGACCACTCCCGACGTTGCTTAACTTTGGTCAAAAAACACGTTTGTTGTATGGGAGCCCCATTCAAATCTTTATTTTATTCTGTTTTTAGTATTTGTTGTTATAGCGGCAACAGAAATACATCATCTGTGAAAATTTCAACTGTCTAGCTATTACGGTTCGTGAGATACAGCCTGGTGACAGACGGACGGACGGACGGACGGACGGACGGACAGCGAAGTCTTAGTAATAGGGTCCCGTTTTACCCTTTGGGTACGGACTACGGAACCCTAAAAAGAAGTGTATAAAATTTCCTGTGGTTAAAAATAATGGATTTTGTCTATGAATGAAAAACACAATTATTACTATAGTTTGTTTTTTTTAGCATTAGAAATAAGGTAAACAATCTTGACGTGTCTTTTAATTGAAAAACACATTTTAAAAATAAGTTACGGCAAATAAGTAACAATTATAAATCTAATACGATCATTTATATTCTTCTACTTTCATAAGTAATCGTTTTTGATTTTTAAAAAACCTGATAACACTGAGTATGTGGGCGAAGCGCTGCTGGCCTAGCGGAAAGCAATTCGGAGGTCGCGGGTTCTAACCCCGGCTCGTACCAATGATTTTTCGAACTTTTGTACGAAATAGCATTTGATACCTACCTATTTATACACCGATACCTATTTTTCGGTGAAAGAAAGCAATGTGAGGAAACCGGACTAATCCAAATAAGTTTACTCTCTGGGTTGGAAGGTCAGGGCAGTCGCTTTCGTAAAAACTAGTGCGCATGCCAATTCTGGGATTAGTTGCCAAGCGGAGATTGAATATCTGGGAGACCGACCAAAGCTTACAAAACATAAAAACTCAAAAATGCGCGTTTTCTCATAGACCCAGCTAAGAGATCAAACCCCTTATAGCAAATTTCATCGAAATCGTTAGAGCCGTTTCTGATACCATCCAAATATATAAATAAATAATTATATATCTAATAATTGCTCGTTTAAAGGTAAGATAACACAAAGGAGAAACAAAAAGAAATTACCTACTCGCACCAGTCTTGAACCCCAATCCTCTTGCACGTATTTCCACGAACATACCGTTACGCTATTGCAACATACTTACGTTGTGTGAAATTGTCTACTACAAGGATCACGGAAACACTGTTTGCATGTGTGAGTAATAGTAGGAAAAAGCGTGACAGCAACACTCCGTCGAATTAAAAACGTGGTTTTTGCACAATGAAGTATTCAATGTTTATTTTAATAGTTCAATATTTACTTAAAGACTGCGCGAAACATACTTTTAAGTATACAAATATCAAGACCATTTCACAAAAAAATAAAATCTGAAATTTTGAAAAAGTGGTGCCATCTAGCGAGAGTTAAGTTTTGAGTAACCTAGGCGAACCACCTTAACATTTACAAATAGGTACAGTCGCCATCAGATATATCTGAGCGGCCAAGGTGTTCACAATATCTGAACGCGCACTCTAACGCCTTGACAATAGAGGCGTGTTCAGATATTTGTGAGCGCCTTGGCTGCTGCGATATATCTGATGGCGACTGTACTCGAGTAAAAATGACGGAGAAATGCACAACGACATATAAAAGTTGCATTTGCTTGCCTCGTGCTGTTTGATTATTGATTTATCCAGTGTTTTAACTCGGAAAGGCTCTTATTCTTTGAAAGCCATTTCCTTTGAAATTATGAGTTACTTTTTCACGTAGCTTGCTTGTAGAATGGGCTATACCTACTATAATGTTTGTCACTCGACACTCTGGACATTATGGCTCCTCTACACGATAGGCCAACGCCGGCCACTCCAAGGGACGCATTTATGCGTTAGAGGGAGCAAGTGATATTGCTATTTTATTCTACCGCATGGCGTCCCTTGGAGTGGCCGGCGCTGGCCCATCGTGTAGAGGAGCCATTAAATTGTGTTCACCGCTCGTACCATAGCCCACACTGTTAACTGTACAGTCGAGTGTATAAATATGTATACATAAGGTCCACCGAAGTACAGTTAGCAGTGTTGCTGTTTGTACCTTGGAAATCTCGCAACTCAAATTACTCTTTTTATACTTACCTCAGTTTTGAAGCACTCCGTCGTACATCCAAATATGGTGCGTTTTTTTTTAGCATTAGAAAGAACTTCGCAGAAGTAAGCTTGTGGTTCCAAATCCGGCACTTTTAGCGGTAATATTTTGAAGTAATTAAATTATATGTATTGACCATGCTACATTAGATAATTCAATAATTATTAACAATTAAAGAGCCTGATAAAAACTGCAAGTTTGCTTCTGTGGAGTTCTTTCTAATGCTAAAAAAAAACGAACTATAGAGTAGTGCTACATCAGTATTTTCCTAAGAATGAATATGTTTTGCAGGTATTTTTACTATCGTCGTACACCCAGCAGGGCATGGCCTCGGCCAACCCGAAGCGGCTCTTGCGCCTGCTGTGGACGTTCATCATTCTGAGCGTGTTGTGGATGTGCCTGTCGCTCTGCTCGGTCAACCTCATGATGGCCGAGGGCACCATCATGTTCCGGTGGATGGAACAAAGGTAATTTTTACATTGAGCTACATTTTTTGGTGTCAACTGGAAAAATATGGGTGTAGCCAACTTATTCAAAAATATATCCCATAGTTCTTAATTCGCTGACATATGGGACATATTTTTAGATGATATGTGCACCCATATTTTTATAGTTGACTGTATCTAATAAAAATATAAGTTATATCATGATGAGTCACGTAATAATATCATAGACCTGTCCAACCTGCGTTAATCAGGTTAATCACAACGCACGGTTCTCACGATCCTGCCCGATGGTTGTATGGCAGGTTTTGGACTCTATTGCTAAGTCAATAAGGGTCTTATTAGAAGCTTTTATTTTATGCACTAGATGACTAGAGTATAAAGAAATAGTTTATGCAACCTACACACGACATAAAGACGAACTTTGCGAGCATGAAAGTAAAAACAGTTTCTGTTTCCTGCTCCATCATCGCCATAGCTTTGGAACCGGAGCTATTGTCCATTGCATCGGTTGGTATGTCTACGTCTACAAGTCGAATAACGGAAAATAATTATTATTCATAATATTTATCCATTTTAAATCTACCTATTTATGATACATCTCGAGACGTAGTGAATATACGTGGCTAACGTGGCTTTGCCTTTTCACATGAAGTAAGTTCTCAATGAGTTTTCGTGTTTACAGTTCAAAACAAACCCTGTTAATCCTGAAGATCCTGCTGGTCGCCTGCACGCTGGTGCACGACATGGTGCAGGCGACCATCATCACGAGCTACTGCCTGCAGGCGCAGCTGCTGCAGGCGCACCTCATGTACCTCAAGGAGCGCCTGCTCAACAGATCCACCACGCCACTCAATTGGATGCGAGTGAGTACTTACTCAACATTATTAGATATTTAAAAAAAAGTATCAGTGTCTCCTGGGTCACGGGGTTTTTTCACAACAACGGCGCCACTTAACTGTATGTGCGTGAGTGGAAATAGGTACTCAATAGAGCAATAACACATTTTTTTAATTGTATCAATATTATCTCCTGGGTTACGGTAGTTTGCCCCTGTTTCTATGAGATTTGGCATAAAGGGCTGGCATCCAGGGTATAGTCGCGGACGGTCTAGAACGCAAAATGACTAGTGTAATATTTTGCCTATACCGCGAATAACCCGAATCCAGGCCATAAAATTCCATTAAAAAAACAAAAATTTGACTCAATTCTAGAGATTGACAGGGCAAGCTATGCTGGTGCCATTCTGCTAAATACTTTGACCGGCCAACCCCATTGGTCGAAGACGCCTTCTGTCATCGTTCATATAGTGCGGTAAAGAGATACATTATGTTCTTATTCAATTTGGGTCATAGGTTAGGGTTTTTACAACGTGAGTATAAAAGTACAATAAACACAAAACATTACAAAAAAATATATAAGCACGTTATAAAAAACCTAACCTAGGGTGCCGCCGGCAGCGGGGCAGGGCTCAAGCTGCCGGTGGTTAGGGCCGCAGAGTGAGGAATCGACGTATTATTATTATTTTCTCCAATATGCTCGGAAATGTTCACCTTACTGTAGCAAAAATACTACGGGAAGTTCTTCGTTAATGTCAAACTCTAATTAAAAAACATCAAACTATCGCTGTCCTGTTTTAGCGGACGGGAAGTAAAAAAACACTACAGTAATATACTGCGTCAAGCAGATCTTGTCAGTAGAAAAAGGCGGCAAATTTGAAAAATGTAGGCGCGAAAGGATATCGTCCCATAGAAAATTTGAATTTCGCGCCTTTTTCTACTGACAAGATTTGCTTGACCATCTATAACTTATTACTGTAGTGTTTTTTACTTTTTAATAATAAAAAACGCAAACGGCCAATTATTATTGCCGCGAGCCGCTTCTACACGACCCGATCAGCTATCATTTCACGTGTATGATCGTGCAAATACTGCTTAATAAAATCAAAGATTATTTTTATATTTTTTTTAAATCTCATCCGTGTTCATAAAGCTTATAATAATACAATACAATACAATACAAATACTCTTTATTGCACACCTCAATAAAATAAGACAATACAAAAGAAAACAGAAATACAGGCAGAGGTAAACAACAGGCGGTCTTATCGCTAAAAAGCGATCTCTTCCAGACAACCTTTGGGTAGCGGAAATTAATAAATTTACATATGTCAGTAGGTGTTGCAAGTGCAATGAAAGAAACTTATCACTAAATACATCGAAAACAGACAAATTACCATGCAAAAAATAAAAATAAACAGAATAAAAATACATATACAATACATAAACATACTTACATAGACATACATAAATAAATACACATATTATATATAATATAATATAATATAATATAATATAGCAGTGTCAGCCATAGAGAAAGAGTAACCAGATAAAAGCATTAAGGAAGAGATAAGAAATGGAGTTTAAGTAGTCTCTTAAAAGAATTAGGAGACTGAGCGCACCTTAGGTCAAGAGGCAGAGAATTCCAAAGTCGAACAGCTTGAAAAGTATAGGAATTATTATAGTATTTTGAAGCGGAAGAGGGTACAGAAAGAATTAACTTCTGGGCGGACCTAGCGGAACAGAGATAACTGAAGCGATTTTTGAGATAGCGTGGAGTTGCAGGGTTGAAAAGAATAGAATATAGAAGGGACAAAACGTGAAAGTTACGACGGAAGCGGATAGGGAGCCACTTGAGCTGTGAACGGAAGTGAGAAACATGGTCATATTTGCGTAACCCAAATATAAACCGAATGCAGACATTTTGGATACGCTCAAGCTTATTAAGTTGCTCCTCAGTGAGATCGAGATAAGCCACGTCAGCATAATCCAGAATGGGGAGGAGAAGAGTTTGTGCGAGTGCAATTTTGGTGGGAATGGGAAGGAAGTTCCGTAATCTTCTAAGTGAGCCTACTGCCGCGAACATCTTCCTGCTGACTTCGCCCACCTGAGGTCCCCATGATAGAGTACTGTCGATGATGATGCCAAGGTTCTTTACTTGTTGCGAGTACGGAATTAGAACGCCATTAAAATAAATAGAAGGAACGCCAGCAAAGTCAATTCGGGGAAGCAGTTTTGGGCTACCAATTATAATGGCCTGGGTCTTTGCTGGGTTAACTTTAAGGCCAAAACTACGACTCCAATTCGAGATGCTCTCTAAGTCGCCATTCACCTTACCGATCAATCCGATCAATAATATAGTTTGTCAAAGGACTTTCTCATTTCAAACATAGACAAAGAGAATCATACTATCTTTGTCTTACACTAGTACTAGCACCCAAAAGAAAAGGATGGGTATAGTTTTCCTGGTTCTTACTGATTGAAAAGTTGGTTTGACCAACTATATTGCACAATTATATTGAATGAACGAATACTGAATGGCAGAATAAGTTTGTAACTTTAACTTTTAAAAATTAATTAAAGAGGGAAATTGTTTTTGACATTTTGGATGTGAAGGTTTGATTTGAGTGATGCTTGATGGTAAAATAATAATTATTTTAGCTTATTTCCTCGCATATTAAATATATTAAGAACGGGTCACTCACGTATTTTAAGTCGAAAAACGCTCGACATGTTTCACTCCGTACCGAGGAGTGTCATCAGGAGCTTGCGTTTACGGTGACGGACCGGCGCAGACTGCGGGCCGCAGCTCTCCGCGCCCGATGACTCGGCGCAGGCGCCGGTGGCGGCAGGGGGAGCGAGAAACTACCCTCGTTTATGGCATTATTGTCAAATGATGGGTTGCACACAACACTCACTACGTCATTCGCTAATGGTGGTTTGGAACCATTCTGCGCCGGTCCGTCACCGTAAACGCAAGCTCCTGATGACACTCCTCGGTACGGAGTGAAACATGTCGAGCGTTTTTCGACTTAAAATACGTGAGTGACCCGTTCTTAATATATTTAATATGTCTGTGTCTCACGGAAGTTTTGTTATTAAAATATTTCCTCGCATGTTTGGAGAAAAGCACTATATATGCCTCGGCAGGAATAGCAATTCGTGGATTCGTCTTCTTTGTCGGACTCCGCTTCGCGTCGTCCGACAAAATCGAAACTCATCCACGAATTGCCCTTTCCCGGCCTCTGCAATAATGTACTATTATTCCAGGAGATCGCCGAGTTCCAGAAGCTCCTCAAGTATTTGAACGACGACCTGGCGCCGGCGGTGTGCCTGTTCACGATCGTGAACATCTCGTGGGTGGCGTCCGGCGCCATGTGGATGTATAGCCTGGACAAGGTCGACACGCAGACGGAGCCCATCGTCGGGATCAGTTTGCTGAACTTGCTGCTGTGGATCTCGGCGGCTATCGTGCCATTTATACAGGTGCTTAATTGGTCAAATTCGACTAACTTATTACTTAAGCCACAACACGTACAGCGCCGTAAAGCGCAAACTGCTTCAGCTGTCCAGTCTGCTACGATGCTTTCTATTGATTTAAGTTTTTTTGACCGAACGTAGCTCAGGTCTGCGTTTCAGCTTGAGCAAAAATGCTTTCATAGCGTTAGAAGCAAATACAAAACTGTGTTCAAATTGAAAACGTTTTAAAATTTGTCAGGTAGTACAAGTAGGACAGTGGGCCTAAAAACTATTTGAATTGTAATGATATACTTCATAACTAAAGCTATTATTTCACTTTCAGGCAGCGCGCCTCTCAAAAGAGTGCCGGCGTACAGAGAGCGTGGGCCACGAGCTCTGCGTCCGCCCGTTCCTGCACCAAGACACGCCGCACGAGGACGTGGCCGCCGTGCTCATGTACTCCACGACGCTGAGACTACGCGCCAAGCTGTTCCACCATCCAGTCGCCGGCCGGTATCTCTGGCTAGTGCTTACTGTAACACTCGTTGGGCTGTTCTCGCTGGGCATGTGCCATTATATATAACGACTTAACGACACGGCCATCCTGATATAGGTCACGTCCCACTGGTATCCAGAATTAAAGACTTTATCCTGCACCCAGACACGCCGCACGAGGACGTCGCCGCCGTGCTCATGTACTCCACGACGCTGAGACTGCGCGCCAAGCTGTTCCACCATCCAGTCGCCGGCCGGTATCTCTGGCTAGTGCTTACTATAACACTCGTTGGGCTGTTCTCGCTGGGCATGTGCCATTATATATAACGACTTAACGACACGGCCATCCTGATATAGGTCAGGTCCCACTAGTATCCAGAATAACCCCCTTATTCATAAACGTTTACTAAAGTTAACAAGCCGATAATAATCGTTTGTCCCTTTCCACCATACCAATACGTCGGAAAGGGACAAACGATTATTATCGGCTTGTCAACTTTAGTAAACGTTTATGAATAAGGGGGTTAGACTTTGTGCAAGCGCGTAACAAGATTATAGCGTACCGCGTTGCGGTAGCTCCTAATGCTCATAAAGACAGATGGAATACCAGTTTACCGAAATACTTTTCGTTACTTATTTCACCTGTTAAAAATCTTTCTATAAACAAAATGGCAATACTCTACACTGGCTTGAGTTCGGACTTTTTTTATAAAGTTAGAAATGTAGTAAAATTTTCTATTATTAATAATTTAAAATAATGAATGTTTTTTTTAATTACCATAATGTTTTGGTTTACATTTAATGTAACTAATGTTTTGTTACATGTCAATGAAATAATAAAATGCAGTTGATTAATTACACATACCTATATTTATTTAAAACAACATTGTTTACATTTGGCACTACCTATTAAACTAAGTAAACTTAACGATACGGAAATGTTATTTAGGCTATGCGCATGTAAAATTACACATAAATTATCTAACCACAAAATAACACTGATTTTAAAAATCTATTATATAATATAAACTACAATGTTTATATGTTCATGCTATTTACTGCACACTGGCACATAATATTTTACGCAATAACGAGACTAAAATGACTAGAAAGATGCGTATCCGTACTATTTTTTAGATCAAACAAAGAAGAACTTTACATAATACTGCGTCCGCGACATTGTTATGATATTCAATGTAATTAATAAATAATAAAAAAATCTTACTTTTTTTTTAAATCTTGTAACCTGCCCTTCTCAAAATAATAATATATCATAAGTTACGGGGCGTATTTGCTGAGCCATATTTTACTAGGCAGTTATATAGGCTACAGTTTTACAAAATTCCAAAAATAATTGTTGTGAATTGTTGTATATGCTTTGCTTTACTTGCTCATTAGTTTTGCTCAAAAAAGTAAATAGTAGGTAGTAGTTGACAGTTAATTACCCGCATGATTTTTCTCAAAGAACTATTGAAATTAAATAATCCAAATCTGGCCAGGCCGCGTAGCCAACATGTCAATCGCGTACGCTCCGGAACGATTGAAATACAACTGTCACTATCGCACTAAAATGGAAGCGTGATAGAGAGACACAAATCGTTTCGTTGTCGTAGCGATAGCGATTGTCACCTTGGCTAGGCCGGCAGCGGTGACACAATCGGCCTTAGTACTATCAATACCAATCATTGACTCTATTAAATAACCCTAACCATACATGAACCTTACTGCAACGAGATAAGGCCTACCGATGTGTACATGACTAGTCGACAATGTGAATAACTAGTCTAGGTCGAGCAGCGCGTGCCTCGCGAGCTGCGCGCCCCACCAGGAGTGCACGTCGCTGAGCGCCGGCTGCTCGGCGCGCGCCGCCAGGGGGCTGTTGTGCGCCTGCGCCGGCCGGGTGTTGCTCTTCACCGCCGCTGAGGGGGAAACAATATACTGGCACATTTGTTTTACTTAATAATAAATATCATATAGGAACCGTGTGCGTTGGAAGGCCTGCCATCTTGTGGCCTGAATGGGAAACATGTGCACATGTACATTGCCGATGCAAGTGCTACCGTCTAACGTTCTGGTAGGTACGTTTCCTTGTGCATGGTAGGTTCTGCCATCTTGTGAGCTACATCGAAAGCATAAACGTCACATTTACGCCTCCTCATGTTTATTGGAATCAGTATTTAAAGCCTAATGTAATAAAGTTGCCTGGACTTACGTGGAGATTTTTTATTGAGAGCCGGATGTGGATCACTCAAAGTGGGTTGCAAATATCTCTTTTTACTTTCCGGACTTTCAGGCCTGCGAAACACAGATAATGATATGAGAAAACTTAATATGACATTCACAGATAAAATATTAATAGTATTGTTTAAAAAACATCATGAAGTTATAAGTATTAATAAGTACTTTAAATATGGTAATATTTTTGTACCTCGGTAAAATCGCGATGGATGGTAAGCCAGGTCTTTTGAATGGTTGCTTCGTGGAGGATCTCTTAGGTTGCGAATCAAAGGACGATGTTATGTCTGAAATATAAACTTTATTGAAATATTTTGATGCAGTAACTAAATAAATTGCATAAGTATAATTACTTACTCGATATAGCTGGTTGCGATGTGGACTCTGTGATTTCCGTACGACCGGCGTTGGCGCTGGCCTGCTGCAAATATAGACAATATTAGGTAAAAACTAGAGATGAGAATAGTGAATTTGGCCGAATACCGAATATTCGGCCCCACCTCTCGGCCGAATACCGAATATTCGGCATGAAATGCGAACATTTTGAGTCACAATTATTATGAAAACTGTTCGCCAACAAATCACAACGTTTGCTAACATATATTTTTATGTTGAATAGAATCAATTAATGTAGTTAGAGTCAATCAAAAATCAGACCCATGATAAAAATAAAATATTCTGTAATCAACAAATGCTCAAAAACGTACCATGGTATTTAACCTTTTGGCCGCCGGACCTAGTCCGCAAAGACGCTCACTCACACGCCAGAGCAAATTTTAAGTAAACAACTAATAAAAAGTTTAGGGATTGCAAATAGTGATATCGATATTTACAATATTATGGTAAAAATCTTTTTAATTTAGCTTTGTTCTTATCCTGTTTTAATTTCATTCCAAATTGCCAAAATTAAACATATGTTTTACACCCGAAAATGTTTAAAATATAGGGATTTAACATAAAAAACAACCACTAAACAATGTCGATTCAAGACGTGATATCGCCGCACTAGGCTGTACGAGAAGTCTTTTATACAAGACAACGGCGCCCATGGACTGCCCGCAATGCAGACCGACAAGGACTGTTTCCGCGCGGATCAAGTAATAATAGTCTCTAGGTCAACGGCGTAAGCGCTTGTCGGTACGTAAACTTTATTGGCGTAACGTTAAAGCTGCGCATCATGTGTCGATAAAGTCAATATACCGGAACTGTTTTAGTGAAAATTACACGTGGGTTGAATTTTTAATGAGTGAAGATATTATTCCGGAATTAGAATCTATCATTATAATTTCAGTTTGGTTTACATTAATCTATAGGTAAACTCTTATCAAAAAAACGTTCAACGACTTGTTACAAAAAAATTACACATTAACTTCAATGTTATAACAATAAAAGTAAAGTCTGATAAACAGGTATGTCCCTGTACCACACTTGTGCGAAGCGGTCGCTGCGGTCTATCCCTTCCCACTAAGCTATAACATCAATTATTTTTTTTATTTATCTCTTCTGCAATTAAATAGTCCACAATCTACAATGGCAAATTTACTTGTCTGACTCTACTTTATAGAGCTAAAGAAGCTACCTGAACTTTAAATATAGTTATGCCTATCTGACTCTCGTTCTACGTATTCTAGTAAGTAGTTACCTACTATTCGTTGAAAAAAATTGGCGATTAACAAGTGTTCAAATACTTAGATAAAAACATATTTCTGACTTTATATTTACTTTAAAAATTCCCATATCGAGTTAACATTCCCATCCCTAGCTGTCTTTTATACAAGACAACGGCGACGAGGAACATGAAAAATGTTGAAAATTGGAGCAATTTTTTTAAATGCCTTATTATAAAAGAAGGGATTTATATAGCGGCTTAAAAAGCAAATAAATGAAAAAACAAAGACCTTAAATATGAACACGAGTGTAAATGAAATTGTAATTGTTATTATTTTCACATTAACTCAGTGGTTGAATTTGTGTCTTGTATACAAGACGACGGCGCCAGCGTATCGTTCTATCGTTGTCTTCTATACCGGACAACGGCGGTCAAAGGGTTAAATAACTTTCCAAGAATACATTATATACCTAGTTTTTGGCTGTGTTTTTGTGTAATTTTTCTTTTTAGGTAGGTGCAACAGGTATTCGGTATTCGGCCGAATAGTAGGCAACATTCGGCCGAATACCGAATATTCGGCAAAGTGGCCGAATAAGCCGAATACCGAATAGTTGCCGAATATTCGTGGCATCCCTAGTAAAAACAACTACACAACTACATACAAAAGTGTTTCCTGGTTTAAAAAATCTGTAAGAGGGAAAACCAGACACTGCTGATTTTACATTTTACGATTATTTAACCTATTGGACGCCAATGACCGGTCTATCCGCACCGCAGATCCAACGCCAAAGACCGATTAATCGGTCACAGATCACCGACCAACATAGACCTACGTGCATATGCATAAAGTTCAATTTCAGTTTTGACACTTCGGTAGCTTGGCGTCCGAGTGACAGCTTTTGTGTTTGACACTGCGTCGAAATACCTAGTTAAGGACGAGTGATTTAAAGATAAAGCACGGATCTGCTGCTGGAATAAATTGATGATTAGCTCGTTACATTTGATGCATAAAAACATATAGCTATGTATAGGTATTGCAGAGATATGAAATATTGGGCTGGATAGTACTGTTGAGATTTTGGTTACTGTGTATATTGTGTATGACAGTAAAATATGAGATTAGAAAATACAAATTTGTATTGTTTCCTGCATTAAGGTGTGAAATAAGGGGTGTTTGTATTGTATTTACCTGGGCTTCTGCTTCCTGTTTCTCTTTCTCCAGTTTTTCGGCCATATCGACCACTTGCTCATTAGTCTTTCTTAAACCGGCTATTAAACTTGTCTGCTGTTTCTGTAACCAAAGAAAAGAGTTATTAATAAAATTGTTGACGAAATCCTTACATCCGTAAGAAAATAATAAATGAAGCGCTAGCATTTTTATATGATATTCCTTACCACAGGTTGTCAACTTATTTATGACATGTCTCCTGGGTTACTTTTGAAAAGTATGCTTTAAAGGCTACCCAAACATAATTAATTTGACAACATCGTCATTGTAAGCTTTTTTTTTAATATGAAGCCAATTTTTGTGTTTTGTTTAAATAACACCGTTGTCTCTTGGGTCACGAGCCACAAGAAAAACCACAATACAAATATTAAGTAAATGAATACTAACGCTGCTGTTAGCGCGTATCTTCTTCAAGCAGCCCTCGAGCCAGGTGCGGATGGTCTGCTTCGCGACTTCCTCCTCTATCAGGAACTCGAACTCCTCTCTCGCGAGTAACTCTTCCATTTGCAACGATTTGCGAATGTCCACCGTGCGGTATGACAGCATACTGTAAGGATTTATATAATTATTTATAGATGTATTGCGTAATTGTTTTCCTTCGTATTTTCTCGGAAACGTTCGTATTGGTCATGCTACTTCACATTTCAGTCAATCTCAGTACTTTTTGTACTTTGACTGAAATAGCAAGACACGTTCGTACGTTTCCGCGAAAATACGGAGGAGAACAATTATGTTACTACATAATATATGTAAAACAAGTTTGCATTGAAGAACATACGGTATTATAGGTAGTTCATTCGGTTGAGCTGTAATAATTTATGACATAATGACTTGGGAACCATTAACGATCGGTAACTAACATTTGTTTTAAACTGCTATGAGGAAGTTCCATAGCGACGGATATTTTAACTCTCATAGCGGGAACTATGCCATCGCTGGGGTCAAAAATATTTTTAACGTATTAAGTATCATAAAAGAGTTAAATCTCGCGACTTTTTGATGTGATTGGAGTGTCTGTAGTGAGGGAACTTTCTACCTAATAACACCACATAAGATTATTCTTACATTAACAACTTTTAGTCAACAAACCAACTTACTTTATAACATCATGGAAAGTGACATCTTCGCCATTATGAAGTCGTTCTAGTTCATAACACATGTACTTGAATAACAAACGTTCTTTGTGCGTGTCGCATTCCAATCGACCCTTCAATAGGCGCAGAATGAACTTGACCTGGAATAAAACAGGTTAAATATTAACTATAGCATACTTCTCATCATAGCAACCGAATGGGCACCACAGATCACACGAGGCAGAGGCAGACCAAAAATGAGATGGCGACTCATTTTGTGGCGACTGGCGGGAGCATGCACAAAGCCGTGACGAGTGACGAAAGACAGGGGGAAATATGTATAGGCTATACAAAAAAAAATACTTCTCATGGTGCAGTACCTATAGGTAAAGTCGCGAAAGAGCTATAGATAACATATGGCATTATTAACCTTTTAAACGCCATGTCTATCGCGTGCATCATAGTGAACCTTGTCAGAATGCACTAAGGTTGATATTCGGCTGTAGCCGAGCGCGTCAGTTCACGTCTTTGACGGTCAAAGGCTTAAGAACTTGGCTGCATAATTATGTAAACAAAGAGTAGATTATATTCTAGCAATGGGTAATACGTAAGCCTACCTTTCTAACAGGTATGACGCCCTTTTGATGCACGTCGACAATATTCCATGTGTTCTGGAAATTCCTGATGTCGGCGTATGACAACAGAGCATCCTCTTCGTTCGAATAAAATAATGAAAAGTTCTCCATGATAATAGCTGGAAGAATAAATTGTAATTGTACGGAAATTTAAAAAATGTAGGCGCGAAGGTTTATAGTCCCATAGAAAATGTGAATTTCGCGCCTTTTTTACTGACAGGATTTGCGTGACCAACTATATATACTATTTGAACATACAGCAGTAGGTAGTCCAAAAAGACAGACTTATTCAAATTTAAACTTTAATCCCTTGTGTTTGAGTTGATATATCGCGTCCGCAGTGACAATCAAAATTTAAATCCTAAAGGTCCGTTTTAGGCGGGCACAATTAAACCCCTGGGACCTAAAGAGTTAAATAAAAATGACATTGTAACTCCTAATTGTCCACAACTGCATTTTTAGTAATTACTCTAACTAGTCTAACTCAAACAGTCTTTCATGCTAAATATATAGAGGTGTGGTACCCAAGTGTAACATACCCACAAGTAGATTAAGCACGATATACGTGATGATGACGTAGAAGGTGCAGAAGTAAGCCAGCGACGCAGTGAAGTTTCCACAGTCGGTCTCCCAGTAGTTGTCGGCGGGCGTGCAGTACGGCGGCGCCACCATGCAGTCGTGCATTATCTTGTTCCAGTCCTCGCCCGTTACTATGCGGAACAACATTGCTACGCTGTGGATCGGCGAGTTGAAATTTGCACGTCTGTAAGAAACGAGCGAGTTAACAAACACATACAGCTTGGCAAAAAAGAGTAGAAATTAAAAAGTGGCAACACTGTCTGTGAAGTCAGTTTGTCAATCCAGTGACCAAAAAACAGTATTACGCCATCTATTTCAGTTGTCAATAATAATCATTTAAATGTGTACGAGCAGGCCATTAGCCACTATAATCGGGGTCAATCAACCTTATTTATTTTCGTCATCTATGGTTGTAAATAATATAATTAACGCATTTCAATGGAGGTATTATTGCCGCGCAAAATTATGAGCATACCAGATACTTTATTCATACATAGGTCACTAGATAAGTTTTGCAATAGACAATTTATGAAACGAACTCATATACATTTTAAAACTATATTTAAGAAAGTAAATGTTTCCGGCCAATCATTGTCTATGGAAATATAGTTTTAAAAAGCATACTTTATATAATAGGTCAAATCCTTGTTTCATATTTGTCTATTGCAAAGCCTAGATAGTGACCTATGTACTGACCTCCCAATCCCCTCGCCATATTTAACGTTCCCGAAGACGATGGTCCCGGCCAGCGCGTAGAAGAAAACCAGCAGGAACATGCCGAAGATGATGAAGAAGCTCTTGCAGACGCTCACGCCGACCGTCAGCATCAGCATCTTGAGCGTCGTGTGCTTGCCCGTGATCGTGAAGAAACGGAGGATCACCACCATGAACCCCACGAAGTACGATAGGTCATTCTGGAAAGTTGAGAAGTTTTAATTACACTTTTAATATCGTGTAAAATTATCAGACTCCTGTGATATTTTCTATTTTCGTGATTATTCGGGCGTTTTTATATTTGTACTTCATTATTTTATTTATTATTTTATTTAGCCCGTTACCCAGGATACAATTTTCTTCTACTTACTTACTATAACGTATTACCTTTTCTTAATATAGTGCGATATAAAATAGTAGAAATTAAATAAAATGGAACTAAAAAAATTCCATACTAAATTGTTGCCATGAAAACATTTTACTTACCTTAATAATTTTCTACAATTTCTTGTAGGACTATACCCAAATCGCATAATCTGACAGATGAATTTACCCGAATTTGAAATTCATCATCTCAGCCATAAGACGTCCACTGCTGAACATAGGCCTCCCCCTTTTTTGGGGGGTGAATGCCATAATCGCCACGCTTGGCAGGCGGGTTGGCCATCGCAGTCGAGTACACCGAATTTGAGGGACGCTGCTGCCATGTCCAAGACCACCGGTGGACGGGTGGTCTTGGACGTGGTTTAAGGACATACCCCGGTCCTGGACGCAGTTTAAGGACATACCCGGGTCCAAATTTGAAATTAAGCAACTCATATTATAAAAAAATGCAGAATTGCAGCTTTAATCTCTGGAATCCCAAGGGTGTAAAAATTAGATTACCAAAAAACGATCTTAAGGTTTAAAATTTAGATTGTCTTTTCGGACGTGTCAACGTGACTGTCTTCAGCACCACCTCCACTAATACTAGTGCAGCAGCGCCGATACTAACGACCTTACCCCGTACCGTGTTGTCGCCAATTGCTGACGCTCCGTAGCGAATGAAACGCAACTGTCACTGTCACACTAATACGGAAGAGTGATAGAGAGACACAAAGCGATTAGATGGCGGAGCGATAGCGATTGTCATCTTGGCTAGGCCACCTGCTCTACTGTAGAGTACCTTCAGTGTGAAATGCATGAACACCCAGATGCAGCCGGCCACGGTGACGAGCAAGTCGTAGCGGTTGCGGCGGCTCTGCCAGTAGCCGCGCGGCGTGAACGCCACTGTCTTCAGCAGCACCTCCACCACGAACACTAGCGTCAGCAGCGCCGATACTAACGCCAGCTGCTCTGTTAACGAAGAGTCGCGAGACCACTGAAAGTTGAACAGTGCAATTGCTTTTTAAATAACCCAAATTACAGATCAAGTGTGACCCTTTACATCTTAAATTAGCTCTCTATTCTTTCTTGACTTGACATAATACCATAACTACATTTTAATGAATGATAAACGCAACAAATTATGAAATGAAACAGGACAGGACTAAATTGTTTTGGTTCGTTACATCTGACAGTCATCTGAAGGGGAAATTATCCGTACTTATACGTTGGAATGCTAAATTATTGACGATCATATTGTAAATTCGTATAGATTAGTGTAGGAATAATTTATACTGTAATTTATCATTATGAAATAAATAAACTAAACTAAACTTACAGTGACAACTAGCAATCCACTGTTAATAAGCACGACTATCGCTATGAACCTCTTGAAAATTATATGCTGCGTGACGTCGTAAGCGAAGGCGCGCACTTTCCTCCCGTCCGGTCGCGGTGGCAAATGCAGTGGCTGGGCAATTTTCAATCTCTTTTTTAAGTCGCACCTGTGCACACAAAACAATACCATTACCAAAGGAAGTCTAAAAACCCTTGTTCCCCAAGCCACAGTTGAAGTAGATGGCGTTCTATGATCTTGTGTTATGTTTTCTGTCAACGAAATTGTCAAACGTCAACATTCGAAAACCTGTTATGCCATCTACATTCGCTGTCAAATTCGAAGCACGAATACTTTACAATCATATCTTATACAATCTATACATTTGCCACATATCACATACAGCTAGGTAAGTAAACTGAACGTCATGCGTGGTTTTATGCAAGTAAATCAGAATATAACATTTAGCGTCATAATAAGACTTTCGCGCTAATTAACTTATATACACCGTGTTTTTTTTTGATTTCAGTTAATTTCAAGGGTGCATTCCTGAGCTTAAATTAAAAGTAACTTTCTCCAAGACACCGATATTCTAATTAACTCCATTTCGGATATAATCAACAAATTATTTTTTTCCTATAAGGCCTCTACAAGCGTGTACACTTGCCTTAGGGCCGGTTTACATATTGGTTAGTGTTTAGAATGAGTTCATACATTTGCTACTAAACTTAAGTAGAATCTCGGTCGATCGATGTTCGAAATGACATTGATATGTCACAGATTTCAATTGTTTGGTTGAGTTAAATGTAATGATCGTGTTACAACAACGCTATATGCTACATTTAATTACTTTTTCAATTTCATTTTTTACTTTAAAAAAAAGCAAAAAAATATATTTTTTTGAAAATTAACTATGCCAATTAGTTCACTTAAACGATCTTAACCATACCCCGAAGTTAACGGAATTCAATAAAAACACGGTGTATAATAATAATAAGTATGAACATACCATCTCCTTTGATCTACAGTAAGCAGGGCGGTGCCTTTGTTTTCGGAATAGTTGGCAATCACGACGCCGACGAACAGGGTTAGCCCAATCATGCACCCGAGGAAAATGTACACGTGTATATAGATAGCATGCATCTGTAAACAAATTCATCAATTCAGGTATAAGGTATATTAAGGTGTAATTAAGTGACGATAAATAAACCACAAGGTGTGTCATAAGACGAGTAACTATGTATCGTACAGGATCATTAGGCTGATCAAAATGTTGTTGCTTTTATTCTACCTGGGTACGTAAGAAGATGATAAATGTTCCGGTATGGCATTGTTAGAAAGAACAGATACATTCTTTTCTTATTTCAATTTGCCAAGTCTTAATCAACATTGCCACAAAAACTTAGTTTTTGAAAGTGACTCAAGAGAGTCAATTAAATTATATACAATTTTTAAGAACTAATTATAAATAATTAAATGTTTAAAAAAAATCTCATGTTAAGTGTGGTTTATATACTTACAGGGCCAAGTGCTTTTATCAAGACGTCACGGACGTCTAGCCACCCCTTAAACGAAAGAACTTCAAACAACGTCAACAATGCGTCGCCAATGTTATCAAAGTTGAACCGCTTCGGGTTTGCCCTGTAATAAATAACAAACAGATACATTTGACTTATAAAAATCACTACCATTTAAATCAAAGCTTTTAATGCTGTCACAGTCAGTCGCTGCCAAATCAGTAAAAAGTAAGCTCAGATGGACTCTAAAACTATATCTAAATTAAAAAAAAAAAGTAGTCCCCATTCATTTTACATCGATTAATACATATTCTTACCACACTCTAGGCACCAGCATAGATGGAAACGTCTCATTCGGCCCAGGTCTGATCTTCATCTTAGTAACGAACACTCGTCTCATAAAAACTCCCACACAGTTTTCTCGTTCTAAAATCGTGGGGTCGTTGCATCGCGCTAACCTATCGCAATTGAAAATTATTGTGAATTATTTTAATAGGAACTTTAACTATATTTAGTAAATTATTAAACAGGAATTTTACCTTCCTCCGTATAGTTGAACGCCGTAACTAGCAAACACAAACATCAGTAGTATAAGGAGCGTTGATACCTATAAAACATCGAAAGTTATATTTTAGGCTGTATTTAAAAACTATTCAAATGAAATATACGGACAAAATAATATTCATTTTTAATAAAATAATTAAAAAGTGACCCAAGAGACATCACAAAAAACATCAACAGGCAGAGCGGTCTTCAGCAATGTTTAGATGGCGAGAGATCAAACTTTGTACCTCCGCTAGCGGCTGCCACCCAACCCCCAGAACTGGGTATATTTCGGTTGATTTCTGCGCCCCATGACGGTCCACATAGACCAAGGCTCGCAGCAAGCAACAAAGTCCCAGTCCCTACATGTATATTTAAATGTAAAAGTAACTCTGTCTGCCAATCATTCCTTTACCTCTCTACGCTTAAACCGCTGATTTAGATGTCATTTGTTATGGAGATACATTAGACATTACACAGGATAGTTTTTATCACGGATTCATCATTCTAAATCGAGAAGTGGCGGTCAGAGGTTAGTCATAAATATTGATCCAATCGTACCAGCAGAATCTCCTTGAAGCCACGGCACAGCTCGTAGACGACTTTGCGCATGTGCGGTACAAGCGTGAAGATACGGAGGGGACGCACGCAGCGCAGGATCATCAGCATCTGCGCGGCCGAGCCCGGCGGCACGCGGCGCGGCATCCAGCACAGGAACGTCAATGATACCTGCACCATCCAGACTGTTAATTAACAGTTTTTAATCCTTATTGCAAAGACATAAGGTTCAATGATTCACCGTATATCGCTGATATACGGCCAACAAGTGAAAATTCACGCTATATGTACCTACTGTCGTTACTTACCGACTCAGAAATGTACAGGGAATTGTCAGTGTCAGGTGTCAATTGTTACGTTGGTGAAATAGGCGGCAGGGGCCCGTTTCTCAAAAGCTTGTAACTTGTAATACAAGCGATGTCACTTTTTGAGAGCTTTAGCTTGTAAGATTTTTACTATTGTATGTATGTTAGTTTGTAAGGTGGTGGTCTATGGGCCTTAATTGCCTGATAATAAATATTATTTAATTTTGTTAGAAAGTGACTTCCACTTATATTACAAGTTACAAGCTTTTAAGAGACGGGCCCCAGATATCCTAAAATGACAATTTGATTAGCCAATTTCCTACCCAATCAAATCAACCTGCTTATGTACTGCAGGATAAATTAGGGAAATGGCTGTCATATTAGCACCTGAGATAAAACAATACAAGGATTCATCTAACAATTACTTACAATGTAAATGAAAACATCCAGAACTGCTGCCGCGTCTTTGAGATAAGCTTTCGGAGTAAAGAATAAACCGTCGGCTAAGATTTTTAGTGCCAACTCGAAACTCATGAATACTACAAATCCGTATTCTGCAATCTGAAAATAAAAATATTAATTGATGATCCCTAATTGTAAAAGCGATCGGTTGAGTATTTCTTCACGTGGCATCCTACCTGTAGAACAAAATTTTCCATAACCCTGTAGGTAGGTGTTTCAAACATCATAGAAAAGCATGACAGAGTAGTGACCATGATCATCACCCAGTCCAGATAAGTCACTAATCCCAGGAAGTTACTGAAACATAACATTAAATAATTTTCGATGTGGATAATAATTAGTGCATACGAAGCCATAGGGGTCATCCATTAATTACGTCACACGAATTTCTAGGTTTTTTGACCCCTCCCCCCCTCCTTGTCACACTTGGTCACATTTGGCAAACCCCTCCCCCCTACAGTCCGTTTTTTTTAGCATTAGAAAGAACTTCGCAGAAGTAAGCTTGTGGTTCCAAATCCGGCACTTTTAGCTGTAATAATTTGAAGTAAATTGTATGTATTGACCATGCTACATTAGATAATTCAATAATTATTAACAATTAAAGAGCCTGATAAAAACTGCAAGCTTGCTTCTGTGGAGTTCTTTCTAATGCTAAAAAAAACGAACTATAGTGTGACGTCACATTTTTTCTACGAAATCGCCAAATCGAATTAAGTAAGTACCTAAGTATTATTAATACTTTATCAAAATATTTTTGACGATATAAATATTAGTAATTTTATAACCCAAAACTGCTTAGGAAAGAAAATTAAACGAATAAAAACGATTATCGTTTTAAAAACTTGTTATTTAAATGTACAGCGAATAAAATAATTTAAATAAATTTTCGGTTACTGATGAAGTTAAAGTGACGTCACAAAGTTTGTGTCTCCCCCCTCCCCCATGTCACAATATGTCACATTTTCTTGACCCCCTCCCTCCCCCTAAACGTGTGACGTAATTAATGGATGACCCCATATGTGACAGTTAAAATATTAAACTCTATTGACTTTGAGGCAATTAAAGTTCTATTTTTTTAATAATTTTATATGACGCCGAGTGCATGCAGTTAAAGGGTTGAGATTAAAGAGTAATATCAAATGACACATTTTACATTTCATAAGTAAAATCAAAATTTATTTTATTAGTTTTAGTTTTAATTTATTTAGTTTATACTTAATTTTAATAATAGTTTGTATATGTTTTGTTATTGAATAAATTACCCTTATCTAAATCAAAATTAAACATATATATTCAACGCATCTTCACGCTTCTTTCTTTTCAAAAATCAAAAGTGACCCAGGAGAAAGTATTTTTACACTGAAACTGCTAAATTTCATGTACTTGATTTCATTGACTTCTTAAGTCAGGAGGAATCAGCCGCGAATGCAGATGGATGGTGATTTGAATTCAGCCTCGGGCACTGGATGCCTTGGTCACACATGTCTTTAGAATACAACATCTGTTTCAGTAATATTAAAACTATCTTACTGAAAACTCTTGTAGTGCACCTTCCTCTCGTTCCCAGTGACGGGGTCTCGCAAGCGCGCATCATACCGCGCGTCCACGATGGCGCGGCAGATTTTTCTGAAGCGCGACTCTCTCGGCACTATTAACAGCGGCGTGTCAAACAAGGGATGGTTTTCGCGGAGATCTTCTTCTCGCTGATTCCTGAGAATACAAGCATGTTTCTTAAGAATAAGCGCGTTTGTTTTAATCCAGAAACACAACTACAGTGACCAAAGTCCATTGATTATAGGAACTTAAGTCGTATTTAATAAGGCAGAAACTTGCAATCATATCCAATCAATGAATTTTTGCTTTACGCTATACGTCCTACTGCGGTGGTGGCCGAGTGGATCTGACGTCCGACTTTCAATCCAGAGGTCGTGGGTTCAACTCCTAGCTCGTACCAATGAGTTTATCGGAATTTATGTACGGAATATCATTTGATATTTACCACTAGCTTTTCGGTGAAGGAAAACATCGTGAGGAAACCTGCATACATCCGCGAAGAAATTCAAAGGTTGACACTGACACCTTATGTGAAGTCCCCAACCCGCATTGGGCTAACGTGAGGACTATAGCCTAAACCCTATCGTGCTTGAGAGGAGGCCTGTACCCAGTAGTGGGACGTATATAAAAAAAATATTTATTTATTATACTATACGTTCTATAAAATAAATGGAAGAGTAAAGGTGGTAAGCTTACCTTCTCATCTCTGCCTGCTGTCGCTTGGCCTGCAGCAGGCGAATGTCGAGGTACGGAGGTCGTGCCCGTGAGGACGGCACGACGCGGGACGCGGCGCCTATGTCACCGTTCTCCAGCAAGTGCTCGTACGTCTGCTTTAGCTTGATGGAGCCACTGCGCACAGACCGCCTTATAGATCGGGACCCGAACCTGGATATTGATTGATAAGATATCAAGGAATATTCTTAATTTCGTTATACTTATAAGGGGTCCTCGGGTGGAGCCATTACAGCTCGAACTACTCGTAATTGTGAAACACACAATAGTGTTTTGGTGTATATTATTAAATTAGTAAAAAAAATATCCGGCATAGCAAGTTAATCTCTGCTACAGAGAATACAGACTTACTTCTTTTGATCCACACGCAACTGTTTCGCACTAGAAATGGTTCCCTGTGACTTTAGCCCCGATTTGCCTCCCGTCGCCAACATAGCGGAATCTCCTAGAACCATGCGGTGATTGTTCGAATCTCTGTAAAAGTGAAAGAGCAGAATTAATATAAAATTGTAATTTGGCATCAAAACCAAATATTAAAATAAATAAAAACCTTTACTACGACGTGGACACGAACAAAAACAATGGGTACCTGAAAATAAATAAATTATAAAAGAAAATAAATTTATAAAATAACCGAAAATATGCTTTTATGAACTAAAGTTGAAGAAAATAAAAGGTGATTTTATCAGCGGCGCTCCAGTGGCTTCTTCCTACTCCGACTACTACTACTTACTACTACTTCCGACTCAAAATATCAACACTAACGCATTTTCCACTTACTCTATAATAGAAGCGACAACGTGCCGCCTCAGCGCCGAACTTGGTCGCTGTGAAGGCGGCGCTACCACTAGCGTCTTAACCAGGCATCGCTTGCGGTACGGGAAGGAGATCTTGTCGGCGCCGACGTACGCGCGGCGCGACTCGTCGCCGTTCGGCGCACGCGGCTTCAGCGGCGCTCCCGCGGCTTCTTCCTCAAGCTCTTCGCATACGAACTGGCGCATAAACGACTCGCGAACCTGATAAAACCGGGTTAAAAAAGTGTTCCGTGAACAAAGTTTTACACAGAACACTAAAAAGTATTGGATGTATTGGATTTTCTAATGCCAAAAATATAAGCACAATCTATTAATTTAGGGACTTACCTCGATTTACGTCTAATAATAAGTATCGAGTAAAGTATCACATCATATTTAGATACAATGTATTTAAATACGATCCTATTTAAACCGGATAAAAAAACTCAGCCGACACGTCATTATCATTAATTTGGATTGGTCCATTTTATAAGCGATTACTAATCACAGTAGCAATGTTCATTTGAGTTTACAGCGCTATAAGTAGAAAACAATGACAGTTGAGTGGAAATTATAAAATGACCTTTGGCAAATTGAAGTCTCCAGGTACTTTATGCAGCTTTGTCATTTGCGGGCTGTCAGGAAATTTCTCAAAGATTCTTAGACGAAATGGCAAGGTCTCTTTTATCTCTGCACTCTGTTGACGATATCTCAGCTGTTTCAATTTCTTTATATCCTCGTCTAACTCCAAGTTGTCCAAGATTACTGCTACGAAAAGCGAGAGCACGATCTGGAATACAAATTAGATTCATTAAGTACTTTTTCGAGTATGTTATAAAAGGGTGAATCAGCATTTTCTTTTCACTGCGACCAACGGTTACGTTCTCTTAGGTCACTCGTAGGTTTTATGGTATATTTCAATAAACCAAACATGATTATTTTTGTAGTAGTTGATCTAAGCCCTTCCATGATGTGCCCAAGCATGTTAGTAGAACGTGTTGGTACCACGTTTCATTTCTTTTAACAAACTGTGCTACTTTTGTCCCCTGGCTGACGGGACCAAATAACAAAAATAATCCAAAAATATTTTATGTAACGAGTTTACGCGTAGATGTATTAAAAGAATTCTTACCAATGTGACGAAAAGATGGTATAAAATGAAGTAAATAGCCACCAAAGGAGTCAATGTCTGACTTGTCCGAACCATGGTTTCATCCATTACTTCTACCCACGCTTCTTGGGTCAATATTTGGAACATAGACATAAAAGCCTGAAACATAAACAGTTTAATGCATTCATTTAAAAGAATAGGTCAAGCAAGAGATGTAATGCCATGCAGGGTGACGTGCTTTCTGTCTGTACTATGTGGCCTAAAGTTATCAACTAGAGCTTACCTCGGGAAAAGCCTCAAACTTTGTAAATTCGCACAAGAAACAGAATAACTGCATTGAGATTGAAGAACTAATAATTAGCAAACACATTGTGAAGATTATGAGACTTCCTAATTTTTTTCCTGGTCCAAATATCTTGTAGACAAATCCTTCCAATAACGGCGACGCTTTAATTAATCTTACAATTCGTAGAACCTAAAAATAAAGTAAACAGTTTATTAAAATTTTTGTTGTTTGATTTTCTGTGCCATCACCCAATAAAAACTGTATTATCGTCTCTAAAAATGTTTTTCGTAATTACTCGTGCGCCCGCTAAAATTGTATGCCATTCAGCTGAGTTGAATTACATAATCCCTACCCTTAACGCTAATTTTAACAACTTATACATTTCAAGAGTGACCCAGGGGACAACACTAAGAAATAAATAAAAAGCTACAGGAAAACATACTGTATCCCAAATTTAACAAGGTTAATTTAATATTACTGTAAGCATAATAATGTGAACTGAAAAAAAAACAGATTAAGAATCCACTTTTTTACCTGAAAGTATGTAAAGCCTGACATGTAGAGCTGGGGTATTATGTGAATTGTCGTTCCTATAGCCAATAGCAGTTCAAATTTGTGGACAGAATGTTTAAAGTAGCCTTTCCAACCCAAGCACCATATTTTAATCAGTGCCTCTAAATCCAAGAATATAGTAAACGCAATCTGTAATATATTAAAATGCATTAGCACATTACTTTTAACAATTCATTATTAAAAAAATAATATTGTAAATAATGAAATGGAAAGGAAGGAATGGATAAGTTTTATTACTTTACCTCAATATAGTAGTATTTCTCATAGAAAAATTCTCTTGGATTGCCATCGTGTTTGAAATTCATAGTAGCCGTTATAATGCCATTAGCTAGCACCACGCCCATGACTAGCAGTCGAAAGTACGCTGATCTTAACATTTTGTGAAAAATTTCCGGAGCAGTACCTAAAATTTACATGACACAATTTACAGAAATTACTGTGATAAGATTTAAGGTTCACCAATTGTTTTACGAATAATGATAAAAAAATCGTGTAGCTTTTCTTGTTTTTTGTTCAGTAAATTCCAGGGTTGATTTAAAACAAAAGGGTACTATGCCTAAAATTACCATTCTATGACACAATTGTCTCATTTCTGTTTATTGCCGTATTTAATAATTATTAAAATCACACTTTTCAAATGTGACCCAGGGGACATCACCAAACGAATAAGCAAGAAAATGTTGGTAGTAAATTATAAAATTACCTGAATGTTTATTTTCATCAATAGTGACCAGTTTCCAGCAGTTATCATCCCCAGTGAAGAACTGTGTGGTGCTTCCCTTTGTAATCGGGTTCCTCACCCCCCACATTTGCTGGAACTGAACTCTTATCTCATTGAAAGTTTCAGTAATCACGGCTATGAAGACGTTCTTCACTAGCCAGGCTAAGAAGAAGATCATGGTGCTGGAAAATAACGTTTATGATGTATTCATGCGGAACCATTTCAACGCCATGCGTATCGTCACAGAATAAATAATAGTACTAGGTACAGAAGATTCACTCTCCAACAAAACGCGTCTGTTACGATCGGGACAGATATGGCCGCTAGGTGGCGACAGCGCCACGCGCGGCTTATGGCTAGCCACCAAAATTGGTGTGGAACGGATGTACTTGTAGCTACCTGTAGCCAAGCGACGAAATCGCGGAGTGAGCCACGCCTGGTATCGTGTACGGCGCGTCATCGTGAACCTTAACGTAATGCACGAAGGTTGATATTGGGCTGTTGCCGCGCGCGTCAACTGACGTCTTTGGGGCTATTCATAAATTACGTCATTTCAAATTAGGGGTGGGTCTGGACATCGGATGATGGTAGCATGACGTAGGAGGAAACGGGGTCATTCGAAGCATGATTTTTGGATGATTTTAGGGGGGGGGGGGTCAAAAACGATGACGTAATTTATGGACAGCCCCTTTAGCGGTCAAAGAGATAAATAATACGTATCTCTCACGCAACTATTTATAGTCCTGTAGCGCTGGCTATATTTTGAGCCCTAACTTAAAGTAATATTAAAGTCAAATTTTTTTTCGCATACGAATGCTGTTTTAAGATGTTAATCTTACATTTTGTTTTGTGTCACAGATATTATTAGGAAAATAATTATTCTACCAATATGTAGAGGGACACACTCCAGTGAATAAATTCTTTAGTGATGAAAAATGTGGCCTTACCTAAAATAAAGAGCAGACCTCCATGTTGGCAACGAGTCAATGGCTCGGTACATAATAAAGACCCATCCCTCCTGAGATGACGCCTGGTAAACCGTAAACAAACTTGTCACTGAAACAAAAAAATAATTATGAACAAAGTTATTTAAGACTTTATGATCAGTGGCGTAGCGTGAACAAATCTAGCTGTGGGCGATCTCGCATCTGCAAGGTCCTTTTGTTTTACTGCGCCCGAAAAGGCCTCGCGCGAGCCCCCCTCGGGGCGCGAGGCCGTGGGCTTGCCCACTTCGCCCACGCCTAGCTACGCCACTGGTTATGATTACAGTAATTACATTAAAAATCAAATAAAAACTATATGTCAATCAAAAGAGCCAAATATACAATTTACTTGCTCACCAAATTCCTCAAATCCTTGGAATCCCTGGATGTATTTGGACAAGTTAAGTTTCATACACTTCATTCCTTTGGGACACTGGTAGCCAGAATCAGGATCAGGCGAACAAAATGTATCAGGAATGGCTAGAGAGTTTATTGTTATATGACTGAAAGTTCAGATATTTATTAATATTTTTGAAATGCTGCATAGTAGGCATAAATGCTACAAATTAAATAAAAACAATGGCAAACATAATTATGTTTTCTATTCATTCATAGAATAACTACAATGCTATTATATTTATTTTGTGCTTGGCATATGGTTTTTGTACATTTGAATTTCTATGTTGTTGTAATAATCATCAGATCAATATTACAGACACTAATAAGATCAAACAAGCTGGTGGCGTGTTTTAAATATAGACTGTATTTTGCTAGAGTTAAGGTCAATAATTAAATGGATTAAAATAAAACCATCTGCCAAGAACAAAGTCACTTTGATATACCTGTATGATTCTTATAAAAAAATATGCTGCATGGCATTCTATACCTAATATAAAGTTGTTAAAGTGGAAATCCTGTCGAAAAATGGGGATCAAGCTCAATCAAATAAACATCTAAAATATTTCAAAGTACTTGAATGATAATTTGGTTAATAATATCTTACTTAGGACTAGTGGTGTTTCTGACACAATGGTGGGTGAGTTCACCAAAAAATTGCACCCCCAGCAAACTGTACAGTGACATGAAGAAGAGGAAGAACAATGTCACATTATAAATCTGCTGGCTTGATCTCCTGCAAGACAAAAAAACACAGAGTTACGTAAGTGTCTCTTTTTGTCAGGTGACAACCAAAACTCACTAATATTCTTACTACCACAAGTACAGAGCCATTATGAACCAGTAGTACCAAAACAAGGTTGATTTTTGTTTCATTATTTTTTGTAATTAGTAAGCTTTGTTTGTCACCTGTTTTGTATTTCTATAATCCTTTTGAATGTGAATATATTTTTAATATAAAACAAATAGTTCAATCACAGGTTACGAAAAAACTACTATTTAGCTTGACTTTGGTTACAGGTAATTGTAGGTAATACAAGAAATACAGAAGCATCAAACCACATATTTGTTATAGACATATGTTGCGGGTAATGCTAGAAGATTATATAGGTGTTACATGTTGCATCCTCACCCATAACATATACAAGGCCCACAAGGGCACAGATATAACAAGTATTTAATTTTTTTGACAAATCATAGAGGATTACTTACTTAAATATCTGATTAATTCTTGATTTTGGCATAGAAAATTTCAAGAATACTCTCAGAAATCTTATCATAATTAATGGCCTGGGTGCCCTCAAAATGCTGAGGTAGCTGTATCTTGGCACAATCAATGTCAACTCAAACATTTGCAGCAAAACAGACACCCACAAGAAAAATACCATAGATGCATCAAACTGGCACCAGTGATCTTTCAAATAGGCTACATCTCCCTGGAAATTACAAGAAACAACAAGTTATCAATTTTTTACTTTTTCATACTCATATCTAAAAACCCCTCTAATCTGTTTTTAACACGTTCAAAGCTTATTGACTTGTCCGGCCTGGGAATGAAATTATAAAATACCCGATAGTCAGGTTTTCGATACTGAATGTGTTAAAACAGAATTGACACCATAAAACCCACCATACCAAACATTATAACCATGTTTCATTCATGTACCACAATATAGATTGTCTTGATTGTCTCAATATAACAGAAATAATAACATAATAAAATAGGAAGTAGAAGTAAAAACATATAAGGACTGTATCGTTTATTATAAATACAGATAAAACCTGGTCTAACTGTTGACGTGTGTATTATTTTGTATTACTATGTTCTTAAGGTATAATCTGGGGGTATTTTTAAGACATATCTGATATAAGAATGTTTTACATTTATTTTATTTTAGGGACTTTATGATGATTTTAATACCTTCTAGCAAATGTAATTCGGACAAGCCTATCGAGCTTAATTTGAGACTATTTCACCGATTCCTTAGTACGATTTAAAGAAACAAAAGGTTAATATGCTGCCAAAATATGCCATCTAAGTGTCCTTTTCATGATTGCTCAATTGAACATCCACAGAATAAATGTGGTGTATTTTATCTTTACATGAAAACGACTTTTTATGCAACATTTTGGATTCCCGTCAATTTCTGACGCCAGGGAAATGACGGAAACAGCTAAAAGAATCTACCGAAATCCAAAGCCTAACGGACATTCATGGCGTTGAACCATGGCTAGAACAGGTCGATAGAAACGCTCCATGATGGTTATATTGTATACCAAAGTCGGGGTTGTCGTAAGTAACATGCCATATTTTCAAAAAGGCCACCAAGCACAGATCCAAAACTTTTTTTCCAACTAAAAGAAATGATTAGACTATGCCCAGATGTTTCGCTTTACGAATCATATGTAATTGCTGTTTACATAGTACGATTTTTTTTGTGTAATACTTATCTTGTTCGCAAACCGTAAATTTTCTTGTAGTATTTGTCCGAAATCGTTGTAGTTACTCGGGAGGATTGGGTAAATATTGTCCAAACCATATGCTTTACGTGATCTCCCAGGACGAAATGTTACTTATTATTATAGCACTAATTAAACTATATGTGTAATTTTTTAATAAAAACATAATACCAGAAAAAACGGCTAAGTAAAGTTGTATTTATAATAAACGATACAGTCCTTAGTGTATGTTGGGGAAACACCAAATTAGTTCTAGACATCAAGTAATTCTGAAAATGATTGATGGAATTATTGATGGGAATAACCCATGTTCAGAAGTGTTTTGTAGCTAACTGAATACACCTTAGTGTAATTAAAATAAATTACAGACAGGAGATAATGTTATCTATAATAAGGACTAACAAATTTAATCATAAACTAATTTTACCTTAAGTATTCCTCTTATGTGCATTTTGGCAATCATTTCGGCAGTGAAAAATAGAGTCACACAGCAGTCTACAGCAAAAGTGATTGTTTGAAGTGAAGGATATTTTTCAAATGACTTGGGAGTATTCAGTGATACGGATACTAGACTCATTAGAGCACAAAGTCTTAAAATTCTTCTCACCCATAGCTGTAAACAAAAACATTAGCGGTTTAGTAAATGATAAAATGGTCCTTGCGGTGCAAGAGAGAGTGCAAGAGATACTTGCAAATTCATATAACAATTTACACTTGCTTACCTTATTTACCCATTCTATGTCAGCACTTTCATTAAGGGACTCTTCGGGACCGTAGTCCGCGAGGACTGGTTCCCCTTTAAGACTTTGTTTTCTGCCTAGCATCTTATCCCCTGTAGTAGCACTACTATAGTAATATTTTATATACAATTCTGGAATCTTGAACTTAGTAATTTTGAAATATCAACTGAATCCGCTAGCTTTACCCATTGTTGTAACATTTTAAGCTAACCAAATCAAGAGACTTGATGAAAACTTTCATTTTCAGTCTCTGAAGTAAATTATCGATTTGAATTTGTGGTGTGGAATGTTTATTAGTGACTGACAGTTCTCACATCAAGTTTCCTTTAGTAATATAACGTATAACGGACTGTATAGCAAAATAAATCAGCGTGTTTAAATGTAATACAGGATTTTAAAACACGAAAAGTTTATATTTATTTGTAAAAATAATCTCGCAAATAGTTTTTAGACATTATGTACCACAATATTACAAAAATTAAATCACCTTCTTCCTGGCTTAGGTCATACCCGAAACGGAATGTTTTCAGCCGATCTCACACTGCCGGATCGTCTAGCGAGCCGAGTGAGTCTGGTGTCTTTGGTCTGGTGTACGATGGGTGTACGACATTCTTTGTTTCATGTGGACATATCATTATCAGATGCTGTCAAAGGTGTCATTGGTGTCAAAATATACGGAACAAACATTGTTGTTGGTTGAGTTATTTCAGTGTTTTTCGTTATTTAAAGTAAAAGTTTTCAATTAAAATGTGAAATATATACAACCAATTGGACATATACGTAAAACTTAATTCACAGGAATTCTTCTGTTTCTCAGTTTTTATTATATGATGCGAACTTTGTCGATGCATGAACACTTTAAAAAGTTATCGAATATTTACTTCAATTAGTACAACTAGTGTAGTAAATGTTTATTAATTGAAATAAATACGTTTATTGTCCGTTTGTGCGTTAAACAGTCTACAACATGTTTATTTATATGAGTAAAAAGGTACTTCTTTTTTGTTATTCTATAGGTTACTATGGTGATGAGACTTCAGCAATTCGTATGGTTCAATAGAATTAGGGAAAAGTATAATCAGTTTAATTTTCCTTTACACACTTTTAAAGAATAAATATTGTCTTATCAGCAATGTAAACTTAAACCTATCATCCCTACTAATATTATAAATGCGAAAGCAACTCTGTTTGTCACCTCTTCATCCTTACACCGCTGAACCAATTTAGATGAAGTTTTATATGCAGACACTTTGAGACCTGAGGATGGACATAGGCTAGTTTTTATCTAGTTAGTTTTAACCTCGTAAGTCCCCGCGTACTTGTACAAGTACAAATTAAATTCGAGTTTTGAACTTTTACAAAAATAAAAGAAAGTTCCAAAATCAAAAGCCCAAAACTTGGCTTGGGTCTTATGAGGATAAATAAAATACTTTACTTTAAGATTACCCTTTTTTTTGGGTTACAGTTAAAATACTGAATAATAAATGCCACTACAATTATATATTTATGTTGAGGAATTATGAAGTGATGAGATGATTTACTTTTAGACGAAGGTTGCTCATGCGCAGCAACATAGTTAAAAAAAATATGTACATACTTATTGATAATTATATTTTCAGATTGCCATACCCAAGCAGTCAAATGTTACTTGTATATCATGGAATCATTCCTCAGGCTATATTGCAGTGGGTGGGGAAGAAGGAATGTTAAAAGTTTTGAAATTGGAATCTGGTAATTATTTTTCATTATGTTGTCCTAGAATAAGCATCCAGCAACATATATAATTGTATTAAAAGAATTGTTAAAACCCACAAATCTTGGAATTGCATCTTCATCAAAAATATTTAGATTATTCCTATGAGTTTACACATTAATATAATTCTTTGGTGTACTTTATGGTTGACTAATGTTAGAATCGAATTTACCAAACTTGCCATAAATACTTTCTAGATACTACTATTGTTACATGTAATTTCACAGGTGGTGGAGGAAATCTGTCTATGAACTTGAGTCTGGAAGGGCACACGGGCCAATTGCGAGTGGCCATTTGGAATGAGGTGTACCAGAAACTGACAACAAGTGATGAACACGGAGTCATCATTGTCTGGATGTTGTATAAGGTAGATATCACAATGTTCACTTCATTATATCAAATTTAATGTGTATTGGACGAAGATTTAACTTAATTATTACTATAGTTCGTTTTTTTTTGCATTAGAAAGAAGTTGCAAGAAGGTAAGCGATCTTGACATGTCTTTTAATTGAAAAACGCTTTTTAAAAATCAAAAACTATTACTTATGAAAGCAGAAGAATATAAATGATCGTATTAGATTAATAATTGTTACATATTTGCCGTAACTTATTTTTAAAATGTGTTTTTCAATTAAAAGACTCATCAAGATTGTTTACCTTATTTCTAATGCTATATAAAAAAAACGAACTATAAAAAAAACGAACTATAACAGCAACCCGCTTAGGCCCTTGCTATATGCATTATTATAATGTACACTCTGTTTTAATTTAATTAGAACCTTTCATAAACCAAATAAAGTAGCATGTATTTTGTTTCAAACTTTCTCAAACAAACGAAAGTAATCCCAAGTTACTATACAATAAGGTTCAAATTAAAAATAGGAAAATGTTAGTATGATGGACCTTCAGGACCTTACAAGGATAAGGTCGGTTCAGAGCACTTTTAAGGCTTATTAGCCAAGCTCTATTCACACCTTTAATCATGATGATATGAAAATAATAATAAGCTTTTTCCTAATTCTGTGTATAATCCTTTCTTGTTCTTAAAGGGGTCCTGGTATGAAGAAATGATAAACAATAGAAATAAATCTACTGTCTCAAGTATGGCTTGGGGCTCAGATGGGCAAAAGATATGCATTGCCTATGAGGATGGTATGTTGCTCAAAATATACATTTATTAATTTACCAGATACAAGTAAAGGTTTAAGAGCTTGATATTTGTTGTCTCATTTGCTTAAGCCAATCAATTTTCTCTTTCTCTAGGTGCTGTCATTGTTGGATCTGTGGATGGGTCCAGGGTGTGGGGTAAAGACATAAAAGGGCCCGGCCTAACTGCTGTGCAATGGTCTCCAGACAACACTCAGTTGCTGTTTGCTCTGGTTGGTGGAGAGCTGCAGTTGTATGACGACCAAGGAAATTTAACAGTATGACAATGTCCTTAAAGGCCTGTGTACACCGGGTGCGTGTGCGTAGACGTGCCCACGCTCGTTGTAATATACCAAAACTAATGAGAGACGGCACACTGCTTGCGTGACGTGTGCGAGCGGGACGCAAACATTATAGCGAACGCGCACGTGTACATCTACGCACATTGCATGCACGCCGGTGTGCATAGGCCTTAAACTCTTACACTATTAACATAATTTCACAATATTTTACATGCAATATAATCTAGATAAAATGTGTGTAATACGCCATTGACATATAATATCTAAGGACGGGCTAATGGGGCCCTAAAAATTGTACTAGTTCAGCGGTGTTACTCACGAATTCCAGCCAATCGTGCAGTCTAACGCAACTAGTTGCGACCAATAGCGCGCGTAATGCGAACTCGTCAACCAATCGCGCGCGTGATGCGAACTCATCAACCAATCACGTTGTAGCGGTTTCACACCGCTGTACTGGTCATTGTCATGCCTCATAATTATTGCCCGTAAAGCCAGTCTATATCCAAAGAGAATTAAATCACTACGTTTCCATATCTATGTCAATGGTGTACGCACATTTTATATGAATATCTAAATATCAACCCTCTGCACTAGCTATTACCCTATGACTCCCAAAGACGGCAACTGACGCACGCAAAGTTGAAAAATACCAGCAGTATTTATTTTTTGTAGATGCCAGTTGCCATAAATGGTGTGACAGCATCAATGGAGGTGGTCGCGATGGATTGGTACGCCGGCAAGGCGCCGCCCAACCGGCCAGTGTTGATGATATGCTACAAAAGTGGAATTATATTGCTGATGAAAAATTGCGTGGAAGAAGGTATCTAATACAATTTGACTTGGACTTCGGATTTTTCTAAAACAGTATAGTGGTCAGTGTGGCCAAAACGTTAATGCAATTGACCATTCTTGACCATCAACCTGTACAAATTGAACTGTCAACTGTAACCGTCCGTTACCGTTTGCGGTTCAATTTATAATGGTTATTGCAATTAACGTTCAGCCAACACTGATAGTGGTTGAATGATCGTTGAGACATTGTCCCACAAGTATTTGACTTTATTTAAGATTTCCGATCTACTTTACAGTAAGGTACTAATATCAAGTAATATTAGGAACTAAATTTCGAATTAGATCAACTTAAAATTACTTCCGACGTTTCAACCACTGCATCACACTGGAAAGCTTGCTAAAGTAAACTTCAATATCTTCTAGCTGCATGAGATCTTTGAACTACCCACGTTTGGTCTTTTTTATCAAGTGAAACATCTTGAACACTAGTTTTTGTCATTTATCGGCTCATCTTTCAGCTTTGTTCAATGTCTGACTAAAAATAATATATTTCACAGATAGTATAGTAGTTGAAACCAACATGATGGCGATTGACTGCCATTGGAACCACAATGGAACTGTGTTGGCTGCCGCCGGGTGCACATCAGACCAGACCAATGTGGTACAATTCTTCAGCGCCTATGGAGAGGTAAGACCACTTACTTATGTAGGTATTTTAATGATTATTAAATGTTCAGTTTTTAAATAAGAAAGATAATCGCGTTGGGCGATATTCAAACTGGCTTTGGGCAGGGGTGCGAAACTCCTGAGATCGGCCAAACTCGGCACCGCTCGGCTCAGCATTGCTCCGAGCAATTATTAGGGTTGGCACCACTTGACTTTCTTTTGCGTGCAGGACCACAGATAAGATAATCACTTGAATTTTGACAACCCTAAATAGCCGAAAGTGATAGTGCTGTATATTAGAAAAAGATAGCATGATTCGACCCTGAACCGCTGTCAAACTTCGGGTTTGTAGGAAGTGTCCTTTCTGTACGGTAGTACCATTATTTCCTCTGTGCCCCAGCCCAGCGATTTGAGCCGCGAACTTTAAAACATTTTCACCCTTTACTTTTGCAGCATATTCGAACATTACGAGTCCCTGGCGGGGCGATGCGTTCGCTATCCTGGGAGAAGCGGTCCCTGCGTCTCGCTATCGCCATCGACTCGTTCATCTACTTCGCTAATGTGAAGCCCGACCACAAGTACGCGTTCTACGGAAACACGCTGGCGTACGTGTCTGGCACGGAAACGGTTACATTCTGGGATACAGTTACCTTACAGGTAGGTATTCATTTATACATTACGAGTCCCCGGCGGGGCGATGCGCTCCCTATCCTGGGAGAAGCGGTCCCTGCGTCTCGCCATCGCCATCGATTCTTTCATCTACTTCGCCAACGTGAAGCCCGATCACAAGTACGCGTTCTACGGAAACACGCTGGCGTACGTGTCTGGCACGGAAACGGTTACATTCTGGGATACAGTTACCTTACAGGTAGGTATTCATTTATACATTACGAGTCCCCGGCGGGGCGACGCGCTCCCTATCCTTGGAGAAGCGGTCCCTGCGTCTCGCCATCGCCATCGATTCTTTCATCTACTTCGCCAACGTGAAGCCCGATCACAAGTACGCGTTCTACGGAAACACGCTGGCGTACGTGTCTGGCACAGAAACGGTTACCTTCTGGGATATAGTTACCTTACAGGTAGGTATTCATTTATACATTACGAGTCCCCGGCCGGGCGATGCGCTCCCTATCCTAGGAGAAGCGGTCCCTGCGTCTCGCCATCGCCATCGACTCGTTCATATACTTCGCCAACGTAAAGCCAGACCACAAGTACGCGTTCTACGGAAACACGCTGGCGTACGTGTCTGGCACGGAAACGGTTACATTCTGGGATACAGTTACCTTACAGGTAGGTATTCATTTATACATTACGAGTCCCCGGCCGGGCGATGCGCTCCCTATCCTGGGAGAAGCGGTTCCTGCGTCTCGCCATCGCCATCGACTCGTTCATATACTTCGCCAACGTGAAGCCCGATCACAAGTACGCGTTCTACGGAAACACGCTGGCGTACGTGTCGGGCACGGAAACGGTTACATACTGGGATACAGTTACCTTACAGGTATTCATTTATTTTATTCCAGCTACGCGATAACCATCTATTACCACCTTCCCTAAAATAAATACTAATGGAAACCATATAGCCAATTTTTTTTATGATTTATGATTTTTATGGTCAATAATATCAAGATGCCTAAATGTCTATGTCTACCGATACGTTAGACATTCGCTTTCGTAAAGACTGGCCAGGTCGTTGGTGCACAAATAGTAACCATGTTCGCTCGGAATTATATGAACGGGCCTATCTCTACTTTTGAAATCTTTGGTTACACGGGTGTTTTATTGTTTCAGTCGTGGGTGAACCATATTCCGGATGTAATTGACATGTGCGGCACGGATGAGTATTGTGTTATTGCCACACTCAACATGCTAATTATCTCCAATCAACAAGGTATCCAATGTGACGGTTAGTATTGCGCTTATTTAATTTAAGCAGCCTGAAACGTATAACATAAATTATTCTCCTTAAATTGTTTGTGTTGTACTTTTCTTTGCTCATTTAAAAATGTTTTTTTTTAGCTAAGGTTGTAAGTATACCCATGGTGTACGTGGCTATCAATAGCAAAGCGACGGTAGTCGCTGCGTCGAAAGAATCATTTCTGGTCTGGAAGTTCTCGACGCCGTCCAGACCAAGTAAGTTTGCACTATATCACTTATTTATTTATAATCTATAAAAACAATACTGTTATTATATTATTCAGCACTTATCACAATGTAGAGAGATGAAATATCAAATATGTGTCCACGATAACATCCAAAATGTGTATCCAGTCTATTTTTGAATGAGTTGATCGACGGTGCACTAACAACAGTTTCTAGTAGGGAGTTCCTCACATTTACCACACGATTCGGCAAGAAGTGTTTTCTAGGGTTAAAGATTTATCGCATATGTTTACAGGAAGTACAGAACATTTATTTCGCGCCGACGGGACGCCGGTAAACACAGGAGACGTCAGTTACCAAGACGATACCATTTGCTGTATTACTTGCTCAGACAGCCATCTCCTGGTCGGTCGAGATTCTGGCACGATTCTCTTCTTCTCACTTGTGAATTTCAAGAAGATTACTTCGATCAATATGAACTCGAGACCATACAAATTGGGACTTAATTCTAATTCCAGGTACGTTTAGTAAATCTAAGCTAAAATCAGTTCTATTAAACAGCGTTTTACTTGAATCGAAGGAATTTGAACCTTTTATACAGAATTTACATTCCATATTTCAATGACGGCGCTTATGCCATCGATATTTTAGCATGAAGGAAAAAGGAGCTCGTTAAATAAAGATTTAAAAAAAATGAAGGTAAAATAAATTTACGGTGTACAATATCCCGTTCACCAAAGGCGACTAATACTTGCTAACCAATAAACGACCTTGAAGTCATAAATTTATTATTTAATTTAGATTATCTTTAATGACCTGATATCTTGTCAACGGAATACGAAAGGTTCTTAGATCATTTAGTAACTGGAGACGCCATGGCTGTCATTTTCTGTACAAAACAGTCTGCCGATTTTTGCGGGGGTGGGGACGTCACATGTCAAATTATTCCTACATGATTTGTATGTAACGTACAGATAGCCATGTCAGTCCATACAAAAGTTTGCACAACTGTGCAAGATTTTCGGCAGAGGGGTAAGCTCTTAAAGGCGACTCCAGTTGTTAAATGTTCTAAGGATGGTTAGAACTCCCATCTGATAAGCTCGACCTATCTTGAAACGTTCTAAATTTCCAGCAAATTCTACGTAATTGACCAGCCGGGTTCCTTATACCTCCTCGACACTGACATGGCCAACAACATCAGTGTGGGGCAGGCGCTACGCAAGGACGTGTGGAGCGCGCTGTGGGCGAGCGACAACCCGCAGATGCTGGCCGTGGCGGAGAAGGCGCGCCTTTATGTCATGAGGGATACGGAGCCCGAGGAGCCGCTCGCGATGCAGGGCTACCTGTGCACATTCAAGGTAACCTCCTTACGGATCAGCCATACAAATGAAAAACCCATAATTTGAACATTTAGTGCAGGGAATAAAGTTGATGTTGGTTTTGTTTGAAAATTGAACAAATGCGACTCTGTTCCAATTGAATATGTTTTAAAATGTATCGAACTGAATAAGGACTTTAGGTAGGACCAAATGCCGCTCCCCTGGTTCTCCATGACTCCCGATTTAGCGCTTCCTCCGGCCAGTTGTTACGGAAGGCGTCAAAGTCGTTCCGCCATCTCTGCCTGAGCCTGCCCCGCCCACGCTTCTTCGTCGGCATCCACTTGGTGGCTATGTTAGCCCACCTATCCGGGTGCATGCGATAGACGTGGCCAGCCCAGTCCCATTTGAGTCTGGCGGTTTTTCGCCAACGTCAGCAATGCGAGTTTTAGAGCGCAGCGTGGTGTTCCGGACGCGATCGGTCCTTTTAACACCTAAAATGCTGCGCTCCATAGCGCGTTGGCAAACCTTCAGTTTATTTTAATTTTTAAGGAGCTGGAGATCACAACAGCGCTACTAGACGGGATCACGGACAAATGCACGCCGCAGCACATCGTGCGAGTGGAAGTCAAGTCTCTTAGAGACACTCGGCAGCTCATCGAGAAAGTCGGCTTGAAGGAGGCAGAGAACTTCATTAAGGACAACCCACACCCGCAGTTATGGTATATACTCGTATATTAGAGTTAAGTCGGAACTTCCGATTGGTATTACACATCCGCTTCGGTTCCGTTACTTTTGAATCGGAAGTTATATCGGATATCAAAGCTTAGTGCGGCGGCGGGACATGAGCGGCGTACATTAATAATAAACTGGTCTATACCTGTCATACGTACGCTCGTCTCCCCACTTGCCAAGTGTTGACGTGCTGCACTTTAGTGGTTTTATGCGTATTATTGAATTAAAAATACCTATTTGACAGTACTGACTCAGGCTCCCCGGTTCCGTTTTCGGTTCCGATTCCGTTTCTAGTTCCGATAAAGTAATTTTAAAACATCCGGCTCCGCTTTCGGTTTCGATAAAACCACATCCGTTACATCCCTGCTTCATACCTTCCAAAAAGGTTTACTATTGTGTGTTGTATGAAAGACGTGGTTGTTAAAAATACAATTATAATCGAGATCGAAAAGTACTTAAAAACTCACTCTTTTCTTGCAGGTTGCTATTAGCTGAAGCAGCATTAAGAAATTTTGAAAGTGAGTCAGCCTTGGAGACGGCGGAGGCGGCCTTCGTGCGGCGTAACGACTACGCGGGAATCAGATTCGTCTCGCGACTGAACGCGCTACATTCGAACGCCCTGAAGAAGGCAGAAATACTTGCTTACTTTAAAGACTTCGATGCTGCTGAAAAGATATACCATGATGAAGATAGACGGTAAGATTTATATCTCGAAAGTTTTAGTTCGTATCGTGAAAATAGCTTTGGTTGATGGCGCCGAAAGTTTAGTTGTCTGTGGAGGTAGACAGAGGTACGACACAGGAAAAATATCATTCGTCATTAGTACAAAGGCGAACTTATTCCTTTATGGGATCTCTTCCAGAATATATTTATATGATGTTGGCGGCGTCGGTGTTAGACTTGCACCCTCGAAGCGTATTGTATGTTATATAAATATAACTATTTTCGTTATAAGTAATGGTTACTGTATTCAATAACCATTACTATTTTGGTGAGTGGAACTGCTTGAATTTAATTAGACAGACCAAACTTAGCCAGACTATAGATACCTTATACATATTGCTTTAAAAAAATCCATCCTGAAGTTACAAAAATTAGATTCAAACACTCATACGGCTCCTACGCATATTTAATTTGTCCCCAGAGACTTGGCTATAGCGCTCCGAAAGCGCCTCGGGCACTGGTTCCGCGTAGTCGAGCTGCTCAAGCAATCCGCGAGCACCACGGACGCGCAAGTCAAGCAGGCCTACAGCAACATCGGCGACTACTATATAGACCGACAGAATTGGTAAGTACTGACATATTGCTTAACTGTAGAGGAGTTGTAAGTCAAAAACAAATGTGTTTTTAATATAAAATTATGTGACAACTGTGGTGTCATTGCATGTGAAAACCGTCGAATGTTGAGCCTCATTAGAGCGCAATTGAGACAAACTTTTGGGCTCAGGCCGTAATCTCTTAAGTCATTGAAATCTTAAAGCACTGTGGGCGACTTCCAGAAGAATAATAGGCTTACTGAAACGAAACTGCCGCTTAAAAAGTGACCTTATCGCTTTATTTGTAGGAACTGCCTACGTCAAAGATATGTTTATAATTTTGCACCTTACTAGGAGGAGGAAGAGAAGGGAGGAGGAGTAGGAGAAAAGGAGGGAGGAGGAGTATGCACCTTATTACAGAGGTAATAAGGCGAAAAATGTAAACATATCTTTGACGTCGACTTTACTTATATTTGTACCACTGAAACAGTTAGAGTAGAGTTTTAAGACAGTTACCCTGTCTTAAAACTCTAATCCTTAGATCATCAATCACTTTGTGTAATTCTAATTGTGTCTCAAAATTATTACCAGGACCGGAGCTCTCGAGTATTACACGATGTCCAATAACACGGAGGGGTTGAAGAAGTGTTACATGGCGCTCGAGGACAACGAAGCCCTGTCGAAGCTGTTCACTGGCTCGCCTAGGCAACCTAAGGTTTGGAACCAATTTTTGATTTCAGTTCACCTATGGACATCTATTATCGAGACGATTTTTTTAGAACCCATCTCATATACATTATCTCAGTTATAAATAGGGTGGTGATAGTGAGGTTTAAATTTAAACTCCATCTGAACTGTATGATCCACTCTGAACTGTACGGCACATTTTCATATATTTTGTTGGGATATCCTGTAGTATCATATCACATAAGTTTAAAGGCTTTTTGTATTGGTTTTTAGAGTACATATTAGTATCATACGAAATATTTTAAATAAGTTCTTTTTTTTAGGATGCGCCCATGAAAACGAACATTGACGAGATGGGTGACATAATCAATGAAACGCCTTCCGTTCAAGGAATTATGCAGCTAAAGGAGACGGGTCGCATGTTACAAGCTGCGGCCATGGCATTTCAGGTACCATTACCACCAGCTTCTAAAACAATAAGGACGTTTTTCTTTAGTTATTATGAAACATAGTTTATTTATGTTTTAGCTTGCTAACATTGAGGCATCAAAGTGCGTGTCTCCATCCCGCATAAAGAAATTATACATCCTAGCCGGACACCTGTACACTCAGAATTCTGTGGGTAAGTAAATAATAACTCCAAGTCTTGACAATGGTCCAATTACTGTATTGACAATGGTACAATTACTGTAATATGGATCTTGCTAGCAAGGCCAGTGGTTGCACCCAAGTGGTTGCGACATCGTCATTGTTAAAATTTGCTCGCATGATAAATTACGCAGTTAGTTCTCTATAGGTATTTAATGTTTGTCACTTCGTCGATGCGAAGTGCAACCCGCCCATAGTATTATCTGTGGTATTTCGCTAAAAGGGGTCAATACGATAATTCCAACGAGTACACGCGTACTCGTACTATTAATTAATAGTGTCCGACCGAAACATGTTTTTTTGCCGAAACCGAAACCGAAACCGAATGTTCGGCTTTGGCTCTAGTTTCGGCCGAAACCGAAACTTTTGTAGACTTGTTAGAATCGTTGAAAAAATATCATAAAACCGCTTTTACACACATATTATGGGGCTGTCAACACCCAATGTCCTTGAAATTTATGTTACTTAAGCAGTTTTTTAAGAAAATGACTAGAGTTAGACCAAGATAATTCTGCAACGATTTTGATAACACACGCAATGCAAGTGTTATTTTAAACGTCAAAACTTCTATGAAATAAGACGTATAAATAACATTTGCACTAGTTGCACTGCGTATGCTATCAAAATCATTGCAGAATTTTCTTGGTGTAACTCTATTAATTCACCAGTCAAGCTAACATGTAGATACAGGGTCAACCAAAAACGCGAGCGCAGCGAGCGCGAAATTTTTTGTTAATAAGGCCGGGCTTAAGGCAAGGCCGGGTACCGATCTTCACCTGGGCCTAAAAGTCCGAAGTGCCCCAGTGAGGCGAACTTTCATGCGAAGTCAAAGCCGTGCTTCAGGCTTCAAAATAAGTAGTTGAGCACAGACTCCAACCAATGTCCATTGTATTAAAAAGCGAGACCGCAGGCTGAGCATGGCGCAGCGAGAGTTATATCTCATGAATAGAACATATTCTAGATATCTTTCCAGGCATCCACTTAATTTCATGTCTCTCTAATTGGACAGCTTTTTTCCATAGTTCTCTGCGAATAGCATCTTGTGGGAATCTGAATGGAAAGTAATGTAAAATGATAATATCAAATTTGATTATTAATTTGGAATAATTAGGTAGTTTTTTTTACAGCTCCATCTCATGAAATAAAAAAGGAAAATACAAATCTGTAAGAAGGAATTTATTACTACATTTATAATTATATAGAAAATACCTATACCAAACACAAGTTAATAAAGTAGGCTACTTCATTTAGCATAACACCATCCCTATTATCCTCGCAATTTAAAAAGTCGTATGTTGTTATGAAAGTCGTATGCAGTTGTTACGTTTTAGCTTAGCACGGTAGTATTGAAAACAAATCGTCATGTTTTTTCCAAATTTTACTGAAGTTATCTGTTTACTACAAGTGAAAAGTGATTCCACTATCCTTGGTATGAACTAAAATAACTTCTGCACCACTTCACGACACATGAAGACATTTTTAATTACAAAAAAACGTTTTTATAAATCAATTTAGTCATCCGTCACTGACTGTCATCTCGGATGAACTGAAGTTGCGAATCGAATAGCACCGCCTACTATCGAATAGTTTACGTTGGGTCATAACTGAGCGGACAGAATACTTCCATGTATATCAGTTCGCTGGGCCGAGCGGATACTCGGCCAACGGCTACGTGCGACAGTGCTATCTCATTCACTCCGATACAATTAGACAGTGTGCGCGTTATAGGTATTGACAGCCTCTTAAGACTGAGTCGACCGTCCAGTGGCGCCCTCACTAGTGGAATTGTGTTTTATAATAAACCAATTAAATTATGTACCTATACCACCTATACATGAATCAGTATATGTACCTAGATATTAATATTGTTGTCCTACTTATTCTCCAACTTTTGGTCTTTGTCCGAAGTACCATTTCGTAAGTTTCGGCCCGGCCGAAAGGTGCGGCCGTATTTTGGCCGAAACCGAAACTACGGCCGAAACATGATTTTTGGCCGAAACTGGCTGAAACCGAAACCGAACCTTCGGTCGGACACTATTAATTAACCGTAGGCCGTAGCATTAAAAAGGTCTTCGTTTTAATTCGGGCATTTTGCTTTCGTATGTCCGGATGAGATTCTCGATGAGATGCGAAAAGTGGCACAAGGGACTAAAGCGTCAATAGAGTCTATGGCGCTTAAGATTTGTGTGTTAACTGTGATAACGACTCAATGAAGTATTTTTACATTTTGAACACGAGGTCTAAAGGTCACAGAGCCACTAGTGGCCCTAGTTTATCTTTTTCAATCCGTCAATTTCATAGTAAAAACACGTATTAACCCTTCCTATGTCTGAGCACTGATCAGTGTGAACGAATTTAAACCTATCGTATTAAACAATGGATTTTTAAATTCATGCGCACTGATCAGTGCTTAGACATACGAAGGGTTAAATACTGGTGTACGTTAAATCAGACGGAGCTACGGGGCGGGAGGCCACACGCAGCTTCCGGCTGGGCGCCGCGCAGCACTGGCTGGCCATGGCGGCCGAGCGCGCGCTGGCCCGCCCGCCGCGCCCCGACGCCGCGTTGCGCGCCGCCGGCCGCCTGGGCGCCGTCGTCGACGACCTGCATCCCAACCAGCATCTACAGGTATGATGGCATTGCGCCCGGGCGCAACGGAGCGCGCTTTAGTCCGACCTCCGCCCCGATCTCGGGTTAGGCGTCGTTTGCATGCCGTCGTCGACGACTTGCACCCCGCACAGCACCTACAGGTAGCTGTCGGTCTGGCATGAGATGCGTTCTCGCGCGCGACTCCATACATCTAGCGCGACTTCGAGTACAGACTCGCGTGCGAGAACGCAGCTTACGCTAGACCGCCTGATGTGAATGTAACAACTAGTGTCCGACCGAAACATGTTTTTTTGCCGAAACCGAAACCGAATGTTCGGCTTTGGCTCTAGTTTCGGCCGAAACCGAAACTTTTGTAGACTTGTTAAAATCGTTGAAAAAATGTCATAAAACCTCTATTATACACATATTATGGGGCTGTCAACACCCAATATCCTTGAAATTGATGTTACTTAAGCAGTTTTTTTAAGAAAATTACTAGAGTTAGACCAAGATAATTCTGCAACGATTTTGATAACACACGCAGTGCAAGTGTTATTCTAAACGTCAAAACTTCTATGAAATTATGACGTATAAATAACATTTGCACTAGTTGCACTGCGTATGCTATCAAAATCATTGCAGAATTTTCTTGGTCTAACTCTATTCATTCACCAGTCAAGTTAACATGTAGATACAGGGTCATCCAAAAAACCAACCAAAAACGCGAACGCGAAAGTTTTTGTTGACAATATCGCAAGGCTGGGTACCAATCTTCACCTGGGCCTAAAAGTCCGAAGTGCCCCAGTGAGGCAAACTTTCATGTGAAGTCAAAGCCGTGCTTCAGGCTTCAGGATAAGTAGTTGAGCACAGACTCCAACCAATGTTCATTGTATTAAAAAGGGGGACCGCAGGCCGAGCACGGCGCAGCGAGGCCAAAGGCTAAGCTGAAGTAGAGGACATGTGGAACACAAACCAATAGTAAATTGAGATAAAATCACTCATTCGTTCCGAAACAATTAGACAGTGTGCGCGTTATAGTTATTGACAGCCTCTTAAGACTGCGTCGACCGTCCTGTGGCGCCCTCATTAGTGGAATTGTGTTTTATAATAAACCAATTAATTTCTGTACCTATACTATACATGGATCATTATAATATGTAGACCTATTAATATTGTTGTCCTACTTATTTTTTTCGTAAGTTTCGGCCCGGCCGAATTTGGCCGAAACCGAAATTACAGCCGAAACATGATTTTTTGGCCGAAACTTGCCGAAACCGAAACCGAAACCGAACCTTCGGTCGGACACTAGTAACAAGTTAGGAGCCTAGGCACAACACTGGTTCGAGATGGCAGAGAACCAAGCGAGGCAGAATTTGCTAAGAGGGGGAGATGTTCTAAATTATCTGAACACGATTTTATTGCTAAAGAAATAACGGCGTGTGTATTATATAATTTAGACCACCTCACTCGCATAGCTATTTTTGCTACTTGTAGTAGGTACCTTTGCTATTAGTCTTCTTTGTACTATATGTATCGTACCCGGAATTGCTACAACTGGCCAACCTAATTCAAGTCAAATAAAATTATAATTTAATTCACGTCGAGTCAACAAAAGGCCAATGAACACGAAGCCATACGACGCGTTCTCGCGACCAGTATAAGTAGAACCACCTGAGCTCAGCGAAATGAAACACGCAGGTTTATTTTATTTTCTTTTATTCATAAGGCACACTATACAGACGACATTCAATGCATGATTACAATAAAAGTGGTAGGCTTTGTATAAAAATGCCATCCAAAATTAGTGAGCACAGCAAGAACAATAAGTAACAACGAGCAAAAACTATCCTAAAATTATTAAAAAAAACACAAAATATCTTAAAACATACTAAATTTTAAAATTACATAAATGATCGTAACATGTTAAATTGCTTACTATTGTTGTTGTGTAGTATGGTGGCCAAGAACACTAATGACTTGCCTCTTGAAAACTGCTAGCCGTGAGTTGAAAATATCGATGTCTCTATATTGTGAAACTAAAGTTTCACCACATTAGGTACATTTAGATATTTGAATTTGCATTTACATAATAGTTACGTAAGTATACCATGGACCGCAATGAGAACAAATGAGTCCATTCTGAGAGAACTCAAAATCACCAAACGACTCTCAACAATCTGCCAGGAGAGGGCTCTTAGATTCTTTGGGCACATAATGCGGTCGCCACACCACAGCCTCGAACGTGACATCATACTGGGGCAAGTTGAAGGCAAGCGCGCTAGAGGAAGAGCCCCTGCAAGATGGTCGGATTCCATAAAACAAGCATGTGGTTCCATGCAGAGGGCAGCCCACATAGCCCTTGTTCGCGATAAATGGAGGGACATAGTTATTGGTCACGATCCTCAGTCATGAGGGAACGACGAAGAAGAAGAATAGTTACGTAGTCAAATTCGAGTAGATAAGATAAAGCAGCTACTTGAATGTAGGTATGTACCTATAGATTATGTCATCCACGAAAACGCGTGCCTTGACTCGTATTGTCATGTTATTAAAGGTTAAATTTGCCATATCCGCGCCCCATCGTGGATGACACGACTTATATATATTTGTTTGCAGATTTTAGGTATGCATAGCTAATTGGTTAGGAACTAATTAATTTGCAAGTAGGTACTTAATTTAAATGTGCTCTGATTTTTTTGTCTTCAGGTATGGTGCACAATTGCAACGATAGCAGTGGAAGCGAGAGCGTTTGAATTATGTTCGAAGGCATTCATTAAACTCGAAGCTATAGATGTGAGTACCTTTGTTTTTAGTTCTCTTTTTTTTTCTTTATTCAATAGGTATTTAAATTCTAACAAAATTCTAAGTATTTGGTCCTGAGATAGTTCCACACAATCAATTTACATTTATGGCAAATAATGTCAGTACCGGTCATGTCAACGTCTAATTTAAAACAGTAGGTGCGTTTTACGCTGAAAATCCGCAACGTGGCAAAGGCCAAATAAAATCTTGACGGGGGGCTATTCATAAATTACGTCATTTCAGATTAGGGGGGGGGGGGGTCTGGACATCGGATGATGGTAGCATGACGTAGGAGGAAACGGGGTGATTTGAAGCATGATTTTAGGGGGGGGGGCCAAAATCGTCAAAAATCGATGACGTAATTTATGGACAGCCCCTAGGGTATAAACTAGCGAGAATCTAATAGACCGGGAGATAGTGACACATTTTACTGGGTCATTTGTACCAGTATGGCGGTTCGTCAGGGGTCTAAGTACGTAATGAAGGAAAGAAAAATGATGGTCATAGCGCTGGTACCGGCGGCCCAATCGCGTGGGCGTTAGTCGAACGTGTCGGATAAAATACGAGTATCCAACGATTTGTTCCACAAAAATCCTCGTATTTTCCGATAGTCCATAAAAAAGAAGTAGGCGGTAGCGTAATGCCATACTTCTCCGGTGTGACTTACAGCCCGCCATACTGAGGCGAACACATTAATTTAAAAAAAAAATTCAACCATTTGTGCCAAGCTAATTTTTGCTCAGGTGATCATCGTCGAGCAGTCATTCATGGACATCACCATGCCATACTCTTCGGACGGTTCCAAATGGCCGCCATACCGCCGCAAGGGAGTTAATTTTTTATTTTGCTAAACGATTTGTACCAGTATTGCATTTAAATTTTTGGAAAGTATTTGATAAAATGTGACCGTTATTATAATTGCCATACTTATAGTAGGGGGAAAAAGTGCTGCCATACTTGAAAAACTTATTTAATCGACACGTTTCAAAAATACGACTATGTATACGTAAAATAATTTTTTACAGCATGGCATCATCATATTCTGTTTGTTTGGATACAATTATACCTAAAAAAAAATATTCCAGATTATTACTACGGGGCGGACGACTGTGAGACTTAAGCCAAGACTTAAAACAAAAAAAAATTTTTGACGATTTGTACCAGTATGGCATTTGGATTTTTGGAAATTATATGATGCAATGTGACCATTATTATATTTGCCATACTTCTAATAGGGGGAAAAAGGGGCACCATACTTGAAAAAAAAAAAATATTATACACATTTGCCACCTCCTACAGGTATGGTATTATGAGATTTCCATTTATGATCACACAGAAAGTCTTGAAAAAAAATTTCAAGATGGTACAAATCGTTTAGCAATAAAAAAAAAATTAACTCCCTTGCGGCGGTATGGCGGCCATTTGGAACCATCCGAAAAGTATGGCATGGTGATGTCCATGAATGGCTGGTCGACGATGATCACCTGTGCAAAAATTAGCTTGGCACAAATGATTGAATTGTTTTTTTTTTAATTAATGTGTTTGCCTCAGTATGGCGGACTGTAAGTCACACCGGAGAAGTATGGCATTACGCTACCGCCTACTTCTTTTTTATGGACTATCGGAAAATACGAGGATTTTTGTGGAACAAATCGTTCGACACTCGTATTTTATCCGACACGTTCGACTAACGCCCACGCGATTGGGCCGCCGGTACCAGCGCTATGACCATCATTTTTCTTTCCTTCATTACGTACTTAGACCCCTGACGAACCGCCATACTGGTACAAATGACCCAGTAAAATGTGTCACTATCTCCCGGTCTATAAGGTTTAATAAATCATTACTTGTTACAGCCCGAAAACTTTGAAAAGTTGGCAATTGAAATTTTTACCAGATGTAAACCTAAGGATGTAAAGGGAAATAAAATCGACTGCCCAAATTGTAACGCCGCCATACCCGAATGGTAAGTCATCAATCTAATAACTATGGTTTTACTTACTATAAAGTTTGTTGTTGTATATAATGTATATGTATAAAAACACATGTTGGTGCAAATAACCGGCTAGCACGAATGACCATGCGATTTGAGGCGAACACGAGATAACCTACGCAGCTCTTTCCGCATTATTTGCTCCTTGATAGGCAGTCGTGCCAACATCCTGTCATGTCTCGTGTGCCAATACTCTGCAGCGGCGCCACCATAATGAATGCCAATGAATTATATGGTGAAATGATGTACCTATAATGTTTAAGGCTGTACCGTTGATAAGAAACGAAATAATCGGGTATTGAAAGTGGCGCCACTTTCAATGTCAATGATGTACCTTAGGTACATCATTTCACCATATAATTAATTGGTATTCATTATGGCGGCGCCGCTGCAGAGTAGCACACCATGTTTCATGTTCACCAGTGTCACCTTGCTGTATGTTATCAGGAAAGCAGTTTGCCCCGGCTGTGAGACCGTGTTCCCGGGCTGCGCGGTGTCGGGGCGCGCACTGGCGGCGCCGCGCGCCGTGTGGGCGTGCGCCGCGTGCGCCGCGCGCGCGCAGCAGCACGAGCTAGTGCTGCGGCACTCCTGCCCCATGTGCCACGCACCGCTTTAAGGACAAACCGGGGGTGCGAAACTCCTGACTTCGGCCAAACTCGGCTCAGCATTGCTCCGAGCAATTATTAGGGTTGGCACCGCTTGACTTCCTTTTGCGTGCACGACCACAGATAAGATAATCACTTGAATTTTGACAACCCTAGATAGCAGAAAGGGATAGTGCCATATATTAGAAAGGAATAGCATGATTCGACCCTGAACCGCTGTCAAACTTCGGTTTTGTAGGAAGTTTCCTTTCTGTACGGCAGTACTATTATTTATTCTGTGACCAAACGAACGAATGACGTGCGCAAGAACAAGTTTCCAGGAAAGCAGTGTGTTCTGGTTGTTCCCGGGCTCGTGCTGCGGCACTCCTGCCCCATTTGTGCCATCACGCACCGATGTAAGGCAAAGCAAGCGTGTGACGCACAAAAGCATGTTTCAAGGAAAGCATAATAGGAGAAGCAGGAATAAACTCAAATTGAATTGAAAATAACACATAATATTGGTTATTTATGCCGTTCTTATTTTCTCCGCCGACGAGAGCGAAGCTCTTAAACATTTGTGATTATTAATCCGTCCTTAGTATACAATTTGGCAGATAGGGTTAGGTACGAAGAATTCGCTGTTTATATATTAAGATAAGTATATAGGTACATATATATTATACATTAAGATAAGTATTTAAGTATATAGGTTTGTAGGTAATTTATCTAAGCCTTATTTACTATTGGGGTTCGATTCCCTGAAATACTCGAGTTTTTAGGGTGGAATCACATCTCTCAGCATCGAGCCGCATTTTATATACATGAGAATTTAGTATGAAGACGCCTACACACCGGAAAGCTGGAACGCTGGAAGCATGCGACCGCATCTTCATACTTTAACGAGCGATTTCTCATATATAAAATGCGGCTTGGTGCTGATAGATGTGATTCCACCCTTAGTCTCATAAAATCCGCAATTTGTCCGAATAATAAGTAATAATTTATAATGAAATAATATTTCCTTGTTTTAAATCACTTTATTGATGGTTTTCAAAAGATGTGTTTGACATTGTGTTATTGTGGGTACAGTAACTAGTTGAATATGATGTGACTAGAAAATTACTGTTGTCTTAGTCTTATAAATAACGGTTCTACAAATGCAATGTTTTTAAATAATAAAGGTGTTTAAACTGTATGTAATTACTTGAAACGTTTTTAAATATAATTCCATAAAAAATAACAGATTTCCATTCCTAATATCCATCCCTAAATAAAACAATCCTGATTTATCATTTGGCTTCGTTTGCAAACACCAAATATGGTTTTTCGCTGTTTTCACGAATCTACATCACATTATTCTAGTACTTTAACAAAATTACTATAAATAATACCACATCTTTGTACAAAAATATAACCAGAAATGCATTAAAACAAAAATATTATACCTAATATTAGGTATCAAATAAACCCAATTAGGTCGTTTTGCAAATGCTTTTTAAGCAGTAATTTTCTTTTGATTACCCACATAGTGAAGCAAAACGACCTATCTAAAACCCAAAAGTACCTAAATGGTATGCCACATTGACAATAAAAGAAGAATACACTTCTTATGCTCCATACTACAGTATTAAGTAGAGGTGACTCATTAGTGATTACCTATCTGCTTATTGTTCAGGTTTTCTCCACAATCAGTGCAAGTGGTGTTTATTACTTTTGCATAAAAGTGTTTATTCTATAAGCATGGCTAAATACTATGAAATATAACTGACGTAAGTTACATTAGCCTAAATATTCCACTAAATACTTTAGTATGGGTTGAAACAAGTTACATTAATTTGATCATAGTTCTGCAAGTAATAAAGTTAGGAAGAAGAAAATAATTAAACAAATAAGATGTCCTAATTACCATTGAAACCCTAAACCCTATTGCGCAAAGTTCTTTGGCATATCCATTTTAGAGAATTGTAACGTATTATCAATTATCTGAAACAATTCTGGCGGTTGAGGAATTCTTCCAGTTTCTAACTTAGACCATAGTGGAATGTTGTCTAGAGATATTTCAAATGCTCCGGATGAGACAAGTTGGCCCTCAAGCATGTTGGCGAGGAAGAACATCATCATGCAGGCATACAGCTTGTTCTCCAGGCACCAACTCCACCAGGCCGGCTGTGGCTTGTTGAGCCACGCAAATATGTTCACTCCACTCAGTATGCACATGATCAGCAACATTTTTGCAAAACCCTGAAAAAAAAGAACATTTGCAGCTTGTTATTATAACACAATTATGTTGGTAAGTTTTACTAATAAAAGTAGGATTAGTAATGGTAGACAGTTTTCAGTCAGTATGTTGCATCTCTATGTAATTATGTACATTATGGACACTGTACACCATTTGTAAACCTTGCTGCAACAACATAAGGTCTACAACAATTTTGTAAGGTTCGTAGCTTTCTAATAGAGCCCGAGCTAATCCTATTGACTATTGTTAAGTAAAATCGTGACACATGCCACAACCACCTGCATAAAAACCTGCGTACTTCGTTTACTGAGTGCCGGCGAGTCGAACACTACAGAACCAGTCTAAAAGGCGCGTTATCGGAGAGCGCACCTACACTGGTTTTTTGAGCGTTGGACTAGCCCGCCCTCAGGTGCCAAATAGAATAAGTACGACCCTTTTTTGCAGGTAAGTAGCACGTGCGGTTTTACTTAACAATAGACAATAGGATTAGCCGCCGGCTCTGTTACAAAACTATAACTATAGTTTTAACTACAGTGTGAGTAAGTGCGAATCCTATAATGGCACCTGATTGCAATCAACCTGGTTTATTTGTGTCAATATTAACTGCCATCATTTATAAAGTAGTTGAAGAATCTAAATTAGTAAAAGACTAATTTATTTAGTAATAACATGTCTATCTCTAGAGTCAATAAATAAATAGAGATAAGAAGAAAATTGTGTGTTCACATCAACAGCAAGTTACGTTCACTATACCTACAAATATGTAGAAGATAAGAATAATGATAAGATTCCTCTACTCTCTTCATGTGAGGTTTCAAAGAGGCTATAATGGTTATATTAGTTTGCGCCTTACAATACCTAAACGCACTTCTCAAATCAGCACCTGAATGCGATGTTTTTGCCAGTAGTTGGAAGACGTTATGTGACGAATGTAAGAGGTTATGTGAGGCGATGGATGATCACCCGTCTTCAGTTAGTATTTAAGATTATTGTTATTGTATAACACAACTTTATGTTAACGTTTTAGGATAATAATAATATTGTTTGCATTCCACAGTGCCTTAGTGTCTCACTGTAATACTGTGTAATATGTTTGAAATAAAAAATAAAATAAAAAATATTAAAGATAGCATGTGTACTTGAAATAAAACTAACACAATGGAGGAGTGTCTTGTCAAAAGGGCTTATTTTTGTATGGTGTCCATAGAGCCCTTTTAAAGACTCCTCAATTCTTTCCTAACACTAATCAGGACTTAAATCACTTCTTTTTTTTGCATTACTCACAAACATATTTGGCCTGGGAAAAACATAATTCATACCATACTTGTCACAAAAATCAAGATTCATGGACATACATCATACAGGCAGCATAAGGAATATAAAAAAAAAACCGAGTGCAAGACTCGCCCACCGAGGGTTCCATACTTTTTAGTATTTGTTGTTATAACGGCAACAGAAATATATCATCTGTAAAAATTTCAACTGTCTAGCTATCACGGTTCATGAGATAAAGCTTGGTGACAGACAGTGAATTCTTAGTGTTTTCCGTTTTAACCTTTACAGAACCCTAAAAAGAACTAAGAATAATAATTATGAATTGGCATTGCTTACTATCATCCTTGAGAGGTACATGTTCATGCCAGGAGGGTCATAGTTGGCGCCAATAACAGAGATGTCTGGATATTTTTGGGAAATGATTCCAGCATAGTCTTCAAACACTTTCCTGTATCCGCACGAGTAGCTGTAATTAAAATGTCGCAATTAAATACACTTGACAATAACAGGAACTAAAATCGGGAGAATAGTAATTCAAATATCCTCACCAGTAGTAGATGTTCATGATATGCCCAACTCCTCGGCCAATTTTTGAGGCACTGACTGCTTCGTTTTCATTAGCTTCCACATAATTATTAGCCAGCAATAGCATACAACTAAATATGGTAATCACACTAATGGAAACCCGAGAGTGGCTGAGTAAGGACATGTTGAAGTAAATAACAGCGAGTAAAATATAATAAATTCCCGATTATTCAGTATTTTAGGTAAAATCACGAGCACTTATTCTGCTTCATCCAATCGCAGCCAAAGCATCAAAATTTCGACATTCGTCATACCTTGACAGTGACGTGACTGGGTTGCCAGGATAAAAAAGAATAATCCGTGCACCACGTGCAAACACTTTACACATGCTTTACACTCGAATAATTCATGCTGATTAAGCGGTTAAGGGAAGCAACAGGAGACTCGTGCGCAGGCAGCTTTCAGCGCGGGAATGCTGCCGAGGGGCCTAGGCTTTGAGGGTAGGTTTCCAGGATTTTACATAGGTTTAGTTTTTTATAAGGTACTTAAGTAAATTAAGTTTGTTTCTATTATTTACGTTAAATAAACAATCACTAAATATCATCTACACCTTATCTAGGACATCTAGAGCTTCAAATTATGGAGTGTAGAAGTATCTCTACCTTCCATACTTCAAATGTCAAAACAAATATGACGTTAATGACGTTTTGGTTTGTAATTTGAGCGTGAGCGACCGTGACTAACTATATTTACTTACCTGCAAATTGATATTATAATAAAATAAAAACAAATAGAATAAATAATAAATATTAAAATGTCTCATAACCATTGTCACAATGGATGCCACGATCACGACCACACAAGTTCAGAAGAATTGGGTATTCAATATAACCTTTATGAAAAAATTGATAAGGAGAATTTACAGTGTTTGAATGAGATGGTGGAAGGATCAGGTAAAACAGTATTTAAGCCATGGGAAAGGCGGCATGATACAACTCAAGTGAGTATTGAGTCACTTAACATTTTGCCCGTACTATTTTCGGCTTCTATGTTATCTAAATGTAATAATACTATTGGAACTAATTATTAACAAACATTGTTTTTTTCCAATACCTCTGCCTCAGCTCAATAGTATTAAAGCGGCGACCATCAACGAAATATTTTATTTTAAAATATCATCATGAGGCAGTAGTTTAAAACTTATTGCCATAAAACAAATCAGTCTATAATCCCGGGTACTTTAACTTGACAATTGTCATCTCTCACTTACAATGCAAGATTCGGATTTGTGATGTGGTATGAGGGTAATTTATGGTATTCAGATTACCAAAAAAATTATGCATAAAAATAATAAAACTGATGTACCAAATCAATTTTCAGTTTGTGGAGAGTGACGCAGATGAGGAACTCCTTTTCAACATCCCATTCACTGGCAATGTTAAACTTAAAGGCATAAAGGTAGCATCGGAAAATTCTGATGCACATCCATCCAAGTTGAGACTGTAAGTACCTAAAATAATATTTCTGATAAGAATTTGAGATTTAAATAAAATAGATTGAGAAATACCTACCTCTAGTATTGGCATCCTCAAACAAAAAGGCTGCTAAAGTCAACTATTCTGTAAGGCTTTAGTTTAATTCAATCATTATGTTAAGTAACTTTTTTTTGCATAATGATTGTAATAGTATGATTTTATACCTTTATTATTAAATTTAGTGTCTTTGCTTTTTACCTGCTACTAAAGCCATTTTATTAAATGGAGTTTCCACTTTGTTGTATTACTGTAACTAGGTGGATCTAGGCTATTCATCTAATATTTAAAGATTATTTTTGTCATTGCAGGTTTAAAAACAAACCTAACATGACATTTCATGACGTCACAATGGAACCAGATCAGGTGTTTGAACTACACAGAGACAGCGAAGGTGTATTAGAATATGCTCCCAAGTAAGTGATATTTTTTTAACATTGATAGTATTTATACGCCTAATCATACAGTGCTAAGTATTTAGCTGCCGGTGGCGAAAAAACTGATTACTTGACATGGTACATTTGTCAAAGGTATTTATCTAATAGTTTATGATTACACACTGATTTCTTAAAAACAATGGATACCTAACCATTGTTTTAAAGAAAAAGACATGTATGTACAAATATAGGGCTAAAATAAGTTCTGTAATCCTCAATGTGCAAAACTAACTTGGACTTTCCTGGTTTCATTTACGTAAAATTTAATAAATATATATGTACCTACACTTTGAACTTAAGTCCACCCTGTGAATGGATCTATGAAGAAATTATTTAAAGTGGGTAAGTACCACTTGTCTAAGATTTGAAAAATACTGGACATATATGTATATGTAACATGCTAAGGTTTTGAATAGTTTTTGTAAAAATAATGAAAAACTGCAAATCAGCTTACAAAAGTTGAAGAAACAACCACTTGATTACTTTTAACCATTTCTAATTATTTGTCTAAATATGATTATATGCATGCCAAATTACATGCTTTCTTTCGGGTGAAACTGGAATTAGACAAAAACTAGATCTGTACTTTCGTTGTACAGAAGTTAGAAGCTAAATATACTTATAGTTACACACCTTAATATAAATAAGGATGTCTTCCAATATATTGAGCCACTTTGGTCGTCATTATCTATTTAATTCTGACTGTACATCCTACACAACACTTTCATTTAGCAAATATCTATAGGTACCTACTAAAAAAATATTTTCACTAGTGAGTTTTATTCAAAGAGAGTACTTTCTATATACTTTACTATTGTTACAGAATCGTCACGTTTTCTTCTGTAACCCATTTGACTATGCACTTTCCGAGTAACTTCGGTGCGGACAACACGAAAATTTACTATATCGGCTTAAAGGGAGAATGGGCGCCGGCACACAAACATGGTGTCACCATTTGTACATATGAAGCTAGGCCCAATCTCGACGATCATAAATTAAAACATTTAGATTCTGTATCCAAGCATATAGAATAGGCAAATATTATACTTTCATATTCGCTCGGCCTTACTAAAGTTGAACCAATCTAATTCAATTACACAGAAATATATATGTCACATAAATACAGATATACTACCAATACGAGTAGTAGCGTCATTAATTGACTTTAATAGGTTCAGCTTGTATCGGCCAGATTGCAACCTAATTTATAACACCATCTGTTTATACCTAAACATCGCAAGCTTTTGTTATTTATGAAGGAAAGGGAAATGTGAAATATGTACTACAATATTTTAAAATAAAATATTTTGATTATTTATGTGTTTTATTGTATTATTTATAACATATTATTTTCAATAATTATATTATATTTACAGAAAACATATTATCTTTAAAAATTTCAGTTTTATTTGCAGAAAGGTAACTAAGTAGGATTGACTTAACGAAACTATTGTATTTATTTCAGGTTACTATGTACCTATGTAATAAATACTATGTAGGTATGTAACATTTTCTAGTAATAAATATATTTCTTATGTATTTGTATGCAGAGTAGTACATAAAAATCATGCGCCTAGTAACTATAGTAATTAATGTAACTAGGTCCTAGTTACATTAATTATTATTCAGTGGAAGACCTTGTTTTTAATATTTACATGAGAAAAAACAATAATCCCAGGTCTTGTTCGGGTACTTAAGTATAAGTACTTATTATCACAATTTACCCCAAATCTACACAGTTACAAATTAAAAAAATCAAGATCATAGGTACATATATGTCAGTTTTCTATCGATTGATACTATACGAATATAAATTACCTTGCATTTCCAGAACATTGAACATCTATTAGGAAAGTAATTACTTAAATTAAATTAATGCTCTAAAGAAGGCAGTGATACTTTATTTAAGTTAATCGTTACTTAAAATTAAACTCTAATTACTACTAGATTAGATACCTAGGTATAGGTAAGTTCATCGGCAGCACAGTATCACACTATCGTGTCGCGAATTGACAATATTTCATACTATAAATCTTGCGGAAACATCAAAATATTCGGAAAATAATTACTAATTAATTTTGGTATGTAATTACGTTGACTTTCAAATCTTGCTCACCTATCGTTAGGTACCACTTGTTTTCCGAATGAAATAAAAATGACACGAGTTCTATATTACATTTCTACGATAATCGTTCGATTATGAGCCCGGCTGTTCCTGGCGACGTCGGTTCCGCCAGCCAGCGACGCGCCTTCGGGTGCCTTGGTAGGGGTAGCCGGGCCGGCGGCCGTACGGCGGGTACCGCGGGTTCTGCCTCACGACCGCGTTGGGCACGGCTCGTATGTCGCCTTGCTGTTGGCTAGAGGCGGCGGGCCAGCGCCTCATACAGACAGAACATCTGGAAAGACAAAATGATCAATAGGTTTTTGTAAATTAATAACATTTTCGACACGAAACTTAGGTAGATAGTAGTTTTCCAAACGTTAAATTTAATATACAATTTTGGAAGTACCTAATACACATAGAATGTGATAAATCCATAATTTAGAATACGTGACTATATTTGTCTTAATAGCGTCGGCTCTGGTGCCAAACAGCCGCGATCTGAGAGATTCCTTACCTTTAATAAATGTGTACCTAAAGTAAAAGTCTATAATTGAAGGCAGAATAGAAGAACAGAGAGGCAGAGGAAGACCGAGACGTGCATATATTGACCAGGCCAAAGAGAAAATTAATGTAGTGACGTATCAGGAACTCAAAACAGTAGCAGAGAAGAGAACGGAATGGCGAATACTCCACCGACAAGAGCTAGGCTCTTAAGAACAATGATGATGAAAGTAAACATTAAACTACACCTTATTGCTGTAACCGGTAAAACAATAAATAGGTGGTAAATACTTTCTTATTACATACCTGCTAACTTTCCTGATATGGTCAGATTTAAGCGTCTCTTGGTCTGGTTTTGCGAACATCTTATTGTCTTCAATAGTAGAAAGCCAGAAGCCAATTCCCATCGCGAAGTAGTTGCACCGACCCAAGCCGTTGCACTCTATAGAGGGGCGGATACGGAACTCTCGCATACAAGACCCAGGAGAGACCAAATTTTGGCCAGCTGCATCGGTTCCCGCTGTGTGCTGAGGGATGAAAAATAATGATGTTAAATCTCTCATATTTATATTCATATGCATTTCGTATTCGAGGACGTTTTGATGTGCTAGACTTTCTATGCATATAATATCTGTATAATAATTGATAATTAAGTTATAGAGAGTTGAATCTCTCTGTGCTACATAAAATGATCTGATATTCACCATTCACCATATCGATTTTCAAATATACCGGGCCACCATATCGATTTTCAAATATACCGGGTTTGAGTTTTCTCATCACTCGTGTTTACTGAAAAGTTATATTTACCATTAAGAAACTGTATCCCTGCCACAATTCTTCCCATCCATTTGGACAGGACGGCGCTATTGTAGTTTGGCTGTGTAGTGCAATAGCCCTCGTTGGTGCTTCACACACTTGGCACCTGGAGCAATGATAAAACAGGTTTTAGGTGCTAATAATATATATAAATATTATACTTCACATGATATCCTTAATAGTATTTAATTATGAAAAAAACAATTAAAGAATCCCGACACCATCTCGACAAAAATCTACCAAGTACCAATCCTATATAAAAACCCGCACTCCAATCCGCTTGGTTTCTGTTTCTATGATGCCACAGGGAGATATACAGAGTCATATACGTGTTAAACTTATGTGATATGACTCAGTCTATAGGTAGCTTGAGCTTGCTTTGAAATCCTATAGTTTCAACACAGAAATTCTCTACAGTATGTGTAGTAAGCGTGGTGTGTACGAGTACCCAAGTTCCTTAAATGAGTTTTAAGCATTAGTAGCATAAATATTTCATAGAGTGTACCTTGATATATAAGGTCCGATGGAGTTTCCTCGAATCGGAGTCATGTCCATTGGCATGGCTTCGTTAGTCGACAGCCAGTAACTGTAGTCCTCACGTTCGGCAAAGTTGCACACACTGTTCAAGTTGCAGAACATATATGGCATCGTAGTGAATCTGCGCAAGCAGCTACCCGGTGCACCTGATAAATCACTTGTTGATTAATTATTTAAAGTAAACTAGTTAACGAGCAATGATTTTTAGAAAAACAAAAATACATACCAAGATCCTGTCCATTTGCTTTGCCGTTGGCAACAATGTGCATTAGTGAGAAGCCGTCCCACAGAGGATTAGATCCAGGCGGACACTGCGGAATCATACTACTTTGTGAATGTATTGCGAAATAATAGCCTCTTGATTTTGGGACCGGTGGCGGAGGGCCAGGTATACCAGGTATTCCTGGGCGCCCGTTGATACCATCCTCGCCTCTGAAACCACGGATGCCTTTTTGTCCTTGAAGTCCCGGTGGTCCCGGCAGGCCGGAGAATCCTTGAAAACCAATGTCTCCCTTTTCTCCTTTTATGCCATGGTATCCGCTTCTTCCTGGTGCTCCTGGTCTACCCGGTTCTCCCTTATAACCATCAATCCCTGGGAAGCCTATGTCACCTTTCGGACCTGGTATTATTTGGGAGGCTGCAACAACATCACCCCTCTCACCCTTTATGCCTTTTAGTCCTAGACTTCCCATTTCACCCGGAAGTCCCATGTCTCCCTCGAGTCCTTTTAAACCAGGAGCGCCTCGCCTACCAATATAACCATTTCTGCCATCATTGCCTCTCTCGCCTTTTCTTCCTGTAAGTCCCTCAGTACCTGGCCAACCTACATCGCCTGACATTCCTTTTGGGTTTATTATATATCCGACTTCACCTTTATCTCCCTTTTCTCCACTGAGACCTGTAGCTCCTGGTAATCCTACTTCTCCGGGTGCTCCTGAGAGTCCTCGGCGGCCTAGTGCACCTTGATCACCCTTTATTCCTTTGGGACCATGAAAGACGAGGCCTGGAACACCTGGCTTGCCTCGAGGGCCATCAAGGCCATATTCTCCTGGAGCCCCCTTTTGTCCCATCGCTCCATACCATCCATCCAGGCCATCAATACCAGGTGTACCGGGTTCACCTCTTTCAGCATTTAAACCACGCAAACCTGGAATACCTGGAGGCCCCTGGTTGCCAGTCTCACCTTTCCGACCAGGTAGACCTTGATCACCTTCCTGACCTCGATAGCCTATTTCACCACGTTGACCTTTAATACCTTTTAGTCCAGGATATCCGGGTGCACCTATTTCTCCGGGGTTTCCCGGGATACCGTCCAATCCTAAGTCTCCTATGTCTCCTTTGGTACCGTGCCCATAACTGATCAATCCCGGCTCGCCTCTTTCTCCCGGCGATCCCGGTAGTCCTCTCTCGCCTGGTAAACCTTGTAAACCGGGTAAGCCGTCTAAACCAGCATTTCCAGGTCTTCCTGGTCGCCCACGGAAGCCCTTTTCACCTTTGCCACCAGAAAATCCAGAGAATCCAATTGAACCTTTCACTCCTTTCAGACCATCTAACCCGTTTCTTCCTGGTTTGCCAGGAAGTCCAGGGAAACCTTTGTCTCCTATTTCACCACGCTGTCCTGTGAGTCCAATTTCTCCTGATACTCCTTTACGGCCACGTTCTCCAGGTGGTCCATATAGTCCATTGTTACCTTTTTCGCCTTTAGGACCAGGGCCTCCGTTATAAACTAAACCATCATCTCCAGCGTCACCTTTTGGACCTAATAACCCATCTAAGCCTGGCTCACCGGGGAAACCCATCGCTCCTTGTTCTCCCATATCACCTTTCAGTCCGCTGAAACTCCTTTCACCAGGTTCTCCTTTCGGTCCCGTAAAGCCATAATCTCCTCTGTCTCCTTTAATTCCAGCTGGACCCGGCAATCCCATGCGACCCATATATCCAAAATCACCTCTTTCTCCTTTAATACCATTTGGACCTTGCATGCCTGGTCTGCCAGGTGTACCTACTTCTCCGGGTAGACCAACGTCGCCATAATCTCCATTTTCTCCTGGGAGTCCCCGTTTACCTTTTAAGCCCGGAAAGCCAAATGCTCCGCCTTTACCGGGTAAACCTGTTAGACCACGGAAACCTTTTTTGCCAGCCTCTCCTTTTATCCCATCTGGACCATCAATACCAGGCAGACCAGGTTCGCCTGGAAGGCCTGGGGTTCCTGCAAAGCCAGGTAGTCCTTTTGGGCCGTTACGCCCCGGTATGCCTGGTGCACCCCGTACGACGACCCCTTCCATGCCCTTACGTCCCTGTTAAAATAAATAGATATTTAATAGATACTATAGCATCTATAGTTCATTGAGCTGTGGCGTGATCGTTGTGGCATTATAAAGTTACGAAAGCTACTTGATTAAGTAGCTTTCGTAAATTTGATATAAGTAGCGTAGACGGTATATTAGTTATATCCGATCAGAACATTCGTTTCCGTCATGGGCTTAAGTAGCTTTTCACACCATTATCAGCTGTCAACCATGTCTAGGTAGCATTAAGACGTAAAAAACTGGGCAAGTGCGAGTCGGACTCGTGCACGAAGGGTTCCGTACCATAATGCAAAAAAAAAACAAAAAAAAAACGGTCACCCATCCAAGTACTGACCACTCCCGACGTTGCTTAACTTTGGTCAAAAATCACGTTTGTTGTATGGGAGCCCCATTTAAATCTTTATTTTATTCTGTTTTTAGTATTTGTTGTTATAGCGGCAACAGAAATACATCATCTGTGAAAATTTCAACTGTCTAGCTATCACGGTTCGTGAGATACAGCCTGGTGACAGTCGGACGGACGGACGGACGGACGGACAGCGAAGTCTTAGTAATAGGGTCCCGTTTTACCCTTTGGGTACGGAACCCTAAAAATCTAATTTTTAACTATAGAAAAACAGGCCAAGTGCGTGTCTGGCCGCGCACAATGAAGCGCGTTTTCGTCACTTACGTCCTTTTAATATGATGATGGTCTATGATCCGGTAAAAGAAATACCCTCATCTATTATGTATTATTGATAAGGAATAAATGATAGATAATATTCACATTAACACTGCACGTATGTTGCCTAATTAAATTGCGTGCAGTCAGTATTACAGTAGGTATAATTAATTTTCCTTAATCGATTTCCGGTGTTAATATAATATCCTCATCTGTTATTTAATCGTATGTTATATCAAATGAAAGCTTATTTGATTCTTAATCTAACTTGAATAAATTACCTTATTAAAAATTGGTCCAGTCCACGGTTAAGTACCTTTAGCCTAGATTAACCGATTTAAAAATTTACATCTGAAATGATTACTGTTTTCTTGTCATTTTAATCAATACATATGTACATATTTACAATTAAGTCATCACTTCATCCGTTTAAGGGGAAATCAATTATGTACGAACATTACTCTCTCAAAACTCGCTTAAAAACCTATCAGAATAGGTAAGTTAGGTAACCCTGTTTGAAATAACTTCAGTACAGCTTAGGTATTTTTAACCGTGCATCAAGGAACATAATATAAGTAACTAAAGTGCAAAATAGTGCTCTTAAATACGATAATTCTAATGATAGCTATCATAGTTGAACTTACTTGGAATCCCATTGGTCCTCTTGGACCTGGCTCTCCAGGTCCTCCCTGTTCTCCTTTCGACCCCATTTGACCAGGACGACCAGGAATTCCCATATAACCGGGTTCCCCTTGGTCACCCATGATGCCTCGGTTGCCGGGAAGTCCTGGCTCCCCAGGTATGATTGGAGCACCTGCGTCACCGCGGAATCCTTTTAGTCCAGGGATTCCGGCGAATCCTTCATCTCCTCTCTGTCCTGGAAGCCCGGGTTCTCCGTAAAGGCCCCAGTCGCCCTTCTCTCCTGCTATTCCTTTTATGCCCTTTTCACCGCGTTGGCTAATTCCAGTAAAACCTTGGTCACCTTTGTCGCCAGGGTACCCGTCAAAACCTGTTGTCCCTCGTTCTCCTTTTCGCCCAGGTTCTCCTAAACACCAGCATAAATATAAATATTATCATTTGCCACTAGAATATAGGCTGAAGAATCTCGCGAACCTGCAAATTCTCGTCGATACTTTTTTTAATCCTTCTGTACGGTGTCAGTTTCAGTATTACGGATCGAGGATAAAGGTAGAGGATTTTAAAAACTGCCAATTGCAATGCATTGCCAATTGCATGGTTGCAATAAAGAATTATGAATTATGAAAACATTTAAATAAAGAATAATTATGAATTATGAATTTAACGCCGATATCGAGCTAAATTTCGTTGATTTATCCGAAACCATGAATATACACTGAACATCATGTGAGTTCAATCGGTACTGAACGGGGCAATCTGTATATATTTTATAGTCGAAGTAAAAAAACTTAAAAAATTGACTAGGCATGATTAGTAATTTAGTATCCATTTTATCATATTCGTACTTTATTATCGATCACCCTGGAGGCTAGTACTCTTTATTATACTGTGCTGGAGGTATGTTTACTATGCATTTTTTTAAGTTTATACTTTCTCGCATATATGGGGTGTCCCAGAAGTAAAGAGACAAATTTATGTTTAATTTTTTAATATAAAGCAAGCATTTAAAGTAATTATTTTGGTTGAAAGTTGTAACAAAATTAATTGAATTATCATGTTTATATTAAATTTGCGCCCACGACACCTTTAAAAGCAATTTTTCTAAGATTGTCCGCGGCCCGACGCATTACGGCTGTTCCAGATTTAGCTGCCACTTCTTTGGACAATTTGGTCCACCGTTGCTTAAAAGCTTTTATGGATTTTGGTTTTTCTGATAGTTTCTTGTATTCTTTTTTGCATAGGGACCAAAACATTTTGATACCGCGTGCTTGTGGTACATTTGGAGCGTTATTTTCTTTAGGTACAAAGTTGATCTCTTCACACTCTAAGTACCGAGTAACTTCAGTAGCGTAGTGGCACGTTGCCATGTCCGGCCAAAAGATAACCTGATCTCTGGAATGATGCTTGTCTATGAATGGTATCAACCGTTTAATAATGCATTCATTCAGATACACCTTTGCGGTCATAGAGGCTGATGATATGTATGGCTCGGAAACATTACCAAATTCGTCGATAGCTTGCCATACTAAATACTTCGTGAAAAATTTGGCTCTTGGTACAAATTTTTGGTCGTAACTCAGATCTTTGCGACTGGTTGAATACTGCTTTCCAGGAACATCGCTGGGATCCGCCGGAACATAAGTTTCATCGTCAATAACGAGCACTTTCCTCAGCTGACTGTTATAAACTCTTCGACACCCTCTTTTAGCACGTTCCTCTTGGTCCTTTAAGTATTTAGGAGCTGATTGTTTCACGTATGCTTTTAAACCTAGATCGTTCCTCTTCATTCTGGCAACAGACGATTTCGATAGTTTTAATTTATCCGCAGCTTCTCTGACGGAAGTTGAAGGAGTCTTGTCAAAAATCGATTTAACTCGATTTACATTTCGAGGTACCGTCACTGTCCTATTTCTGCCCGGAATCTTCCTAAAACGAACCTCAACCATTTTTCGTAACGTCTTATTATTCTATATATACTAGTTCGTCTAGCTCCTTCTTGAAGAAAGTGTTTTACTGTATCATTTCTATTGTGAGACTCATAAAATAGAATAACTCTATTAGCAAATACTTCATATTCTTGACGTTTCATTTTGAAAAATTACCATGCACTAACGAAATTCCCGCTTTAAATGACAGATAGCAAAGCCATAGACACCATGACATCAAAACTTTTTTTTCTTGTGAATATTTTTTTCAGCCAGTGAGACTTTGAAAATTGTCTCTTTACATCTGGGACACCCTTTATTAATGCTGAGATACAACGATACAAACTAAATAAAAGCTAATATAAAATCATAAATAAAATGCCATTAACTGATTACCTAAAACTTTATAAACATAAAAGTATGTAAGTAAGTAAAATATTCATTGCGTAATTTGCGTACCTTGATATCCTGGTGGTCCCGTGAAACCTTTCTCCCCTTTGACATTAAATTCGTTCCCAATGGCTTCTCCTGTTTCTCCTACAGGGCCGTCGTCACCTGGCGAACCGGGTAGACCTCTGAAACAGTCAAAGTAGACGTTGTACATTGACTTTACATCTTCTATATTCTCAACTGAAATAAATGTCATATACTAAGAAAAAGTGACCAAGGCCTCCAGTGCCCCAGGCTGAATCGAACCAGCGTCCTCTGCTATCGCGGCAGGTGCCTGAACCACTCGGCCACCGGGCCACAGCGGCATAGGTCAAATTTTTCCAAGTATATGCACTTCTTACTGAAGGCTTGTGGCGCCCCGTGGCCATCCCTAAGGTAGAACAGTATGGTTCGAACCTTCTAACTGTATCATATCTCATGATGATACCGAGTTAGCGATAGAGATGGCGCTGCCAATCAATACTATGAAGTATTTGAACGAATTAAATTATTTTCAGATTTTTTTTTTTTTCTATATTCTCCACCAAAAGACAACAGATGATACAAAACAATCAAAATTCACTCCGCACGGTAGTACATTAATGAAAAGCAAAATAATTAAAGATACATAATATGGATTACTTGAGGCCTGGTTCTCCCTTTTGTCCCTGAAGAAAATGAATGTAGTATGCGTTCGCATCCGCGCCACGCCGCCCAGGCAAGCCGTCACTGCCATTCAGACCGTCTCGCCCACGCAGACCTGGCCGTCCCATATCACCAGATTGGCCCTTCATGCCTATTGGTCCCGGGAGACCGGGGAAGCCAGGCATGCCTTGATCGCCAGGAAGGCCAGGTTCGCCGATGAAGCCTACAAAATTACACTTTTTTAAACGTTTCAACTTACACATTGGTGGTGTTCCGGATGTAAACAACGATCATCCGAATTATCGGTTTGGCAAAATGAGAATATTAGGTTTGCACTGTTTGCAGTATCGTACCTGGGTCACCCGGGGGACCGACGTCGGCCTTAGTGAGAGCAAAAGACTCCCTCTGTAGTACACCAGGCGCTCCAGCAAAACCTTTCCGTCCTCGGGCACCAGACGGCCCGTCAGTTCCTTTGCTGCCCTTCAGTCCGGGCAATCCGTCTGTTCCCTTTTCGCCCATTGTTCCTCGGGGTCCGGGTAAACCTTCGGGGCCCCGTAGACCATCCGGCCCACGGTTGCCTGGCTCTCCTCTGGCTCCTCGCGGACCAGGTGCTCCTACAAACAAAATGATCATGTCAATAGATAGAACACACGTTGAATTTTATAACATGAAATTAAATTTATATATCTATATCTGATCTATATACATAAACGCAATATTTCACCGTCAAAATCACAATTTTCTTGTTTTACATCGATCATTGATCGTGACGTCACGGTCAAGTATACCGTTTAGTAAAGAGAATATTGCGCGTAGATTACGATTGTCAGACTTTGACTGACATTTTTGACTTTCTTTATTGCTTGAATGTAATGGATCCCATATGCATGTCGCAGTCGGATCGTATAATCCGCCGTATTACATTACGGCTAGCCGTTTTCAAAAACAGGGGCGTTTTGAAATGCGGCGGTTTAACGATTAGCCGTATTGAATGCGGCTGAATGAGAATCCGCCGGAATGTATTCGGCGCCATACGTTCTTCAACACGGCTAGCCGTAATGTAATACAGCGAGTCATTAGCCGCCGCTTTGACAGTTTTTAGTTCCCATTTTTAACACTCGTGGCGCTGCCTGACAAACGCTGGGGTGTCCATCAAATCTGGAGTTTGTCGGACTGTTTCTTTTCAAAAAAAAATTTCCTTCGCAACTTAACTAGACGGAGCCCCGCTTCGCGGGGCTCCTATTTCTGAGCGGTTTGCCCTTCGGGCATCTGAAGCTACCTAACGAACCTAACCTACCTACCTATTGATTAAGTGAGACGTCCGTGAAAACATTACACTTTGGGGAAAAAAGCGTAGGTAGGTAATTAGGTTAGGTTCGTTAGGTAACTTCAGATGCCCGAAGGGCAAACCGCCCAGAAATAGGAGCCCCGCTTGCGGGGCTCCGTCTATTTAAGTTGTGAAGGAAATGTTTTGGAAAAGAAACACATGTAGTGCGGTGGGACCATGGTAGAAATAAATTAAATTGCAAACATTGTCAAACTCCGGTTACGTAGGCGACCGAAAGAACTGGTCACTCTACAATGTACGATGCGGCTAAACGTGGGCCGCCTTATTGAAGAACGTATCGCAGTGACAATCCGGCTAATCGTCGAACCGCCGCATTTCAAAACGCCCCTGTTTTTGAAAACGGCTAGCCGTAATGTAATACGGCGGATTATACGATCTGACTACGACATGCACATTTGATCGTCAAAACAAACCTGATAGCTGTCCTAGGTTATAATTTGTACTTTCAGTACCTAAGTACTTGTAATAGCAGTTGAATAAATAACTAAAGCTTTTTTGTAACCATTTTGCTATCAAATAACTTTACCTGATTGGCAAAATGGACAGTCATCACCACGTTGTCCTTTAGGTCCATAATATCCTGGTAAGCCAGGATCACCAGTGTCACCCACTTCTCCGGGCCGGCCAGGCCTTCCGTCTTCTCCAGGTGGCCCGGCTCCGTAAACTCCTGTTCCAGGATAACCTGGCGGTCCTCTAAATCCAGTATCACCAATATCTCCTCGAAGGCCAGGCAAGCCATCTAAACCCGATATGCCAGCTTCACCGGGTTCACCCTTCACTGTATTGCCTGCGAAACCCTTAGGTCCGGCAGATCCTTGTCGGCCAGGGTTACCAGGCAAGCCTCGAGGTCCTTGCGGGCCAGGGAAGCCACTACTGCCTGTTTCACCTTTAGGCGATATTCCGGGATTACCGTCGCGACCCGGAAATCCTGGAGGTCCCGGCGGCCCAGTTGGTCCCACTATACCAGGAGAACCAGGTTCGCCATCTAAACCAGGGTATCCCATAAAGCCGGGTTCACCCACAGGACCCTGAGGACCCGGTGCACCCCTTTTTAATGGTTCGCTAAAAGATTCATCGAACACTCCTTTAGGTCCTTGGAATCCCTGTTCTCCCGGGGCTCCCGGTCTCCCGTCTTCTCCTGGTTCGCCAGGTAGCCCGTCATTTCCATCTTGTCCTGCATATCCGGGAGCACCTTTGTCTCCTTTTGGGCCGTCCGGGCCTGGGGCACCACGATGACCAGGTTTTCCTCTAGGCCCTTCTTCACCTTCTTCGCCTTTGTAGCCTTGCGGTCCGCGAGTACCAAAAGGTCCCTGAATAAAAAAATTAAATAAAACAAGTGCACACGTGTCGTACTCATCTGCAATATTACTCCGAGGTTTATGTTATTTTAATTTACAAAGAAGAAACTCGCCGTGCAAAAGGCGGACTTAATGCAAAGCATTCTCTAGTCGGTCAACAACTTTCATGTTATGGGGAGTATAGTATCGAGAGTAATATTAATTACTACCTAAGAATAGATATACTTACATTTAGTCCTCTTGCTCCAGGTTCTCCCCGTCCACCTTTATCTCCTCTATCTCCTCTTTCTCCCCTGTAGCCTTTAAATCCCTTGGATATGATGGTAACGTTTTGTCGAGCTTCGTCGATGCCAACGTATATAACGGTGCCCTTTGATCCAGGCTCGCCATCGAGACCAATATCGCCTCTGTCACCTTTAGGCCCTACTGTGTCTTCGCCGGGTGCTCCCCAACTACCCGGGTTTCCTCGAGGTCCCGGTGGGCCCTAAATGTAAGAACTAGATTTAGAGACGTACTTATGTAAATTAAATCTACTGCTATTAAAATTAATATTTAGATCCGGAAAAAAACTGATTGGTTACGTCTTGATACCGCATATAATTACTTTTGGTGCAAAGTTTTACCATTAATAGTGGTCTTATTGAACAATAGTACAAAATTTTATAGTTATATTGAGTGTGGTACCTGTTCACCATCTTCACCGGGTGAGCCAGCTTCGCCAGCATAACCTCTAGGTCCTTGTAACCCGAATGAACCAGGAAATCCCTTCTCGCCCCTGTCTCCTTTCGTGCCTCTCGAGTTGGCTCCTCCGTCTCCTGCCATACCTCGCCGGCCTTTATCTCCTGGAAGCCCAGGTTGACCTCTCTCTCCAGGGAATCCAATAGGTCCCGGTGGCCCTGGAGTACCGTCAAAACCGCTGCAACCATCCAAACCCGGGAGGCCTTGAACACCAATTGGTCCTTGTGATCCCTAATCGAAAATAAATGCGAAATATTAATGTGTATAGTTAAAGTTTTATATCGTTATTGATTGTTTCTTTATTAATTATTCCGATAAGTAGGCCATTAACAACAATACTATTTATACTATCTAACAATTTACTTACATCATTTCCAGGGAATCCCATTCGTCCGTATGGTCCATCTGAACCCTGAAATAAAAATAAACAATAACAAAATATTGCTTGCCGTGGTAGAATCTGTGATCTGTTACTCTGTACCTTAATCATAAAATAAAGTAGGTAATAGCAGAATTTATATGTCATTTGGAAAACTATTACCGTTTCAATTATTTGACTAGTAGCTAAGGTATTTGTAGATATCTATTTTATTTTAATGTATAATTGTGTCGATGTAAGAGTGTTATGACGCACCCGCTCTCCTTTATCTCCTATATCTCCCGGTTCTCCTCTGTCGCCAATTTCTCCAATAGGCCCTTGGCGGCCCTCGGGGCCGTCCTCACCGTAGTTTCCCTGGGACCCCGGAGGGCCCGGGGGGCCCGGGTCTCCTAGTTCCCCTTTGATCCCGGAGCAGTCGATCGGGCAAGCCGTCTGATTGCATACTGCCTGAAAAGTAAAAAAGTACAAATAGTTTTCTACCTATTTCCAATCAGTTGAAACAAGATAAAAGTGTAACATTTCAATTAGTTCCATCAAGACAATATTGTTTGGCCTTAGGTGCAGTTTGGCTTTAGTCAATAAAAGCGTCATATATCATTTAAAGTTGCTTCGTAATTACTTACGTAATTTAGTTTTGTTTTTGAGTTCAATTGCTTTACCATTCTAAATGCGTTGGCTTGAGATGGATTTTACAGCAAGGACACTGAATGATGTCATGAATAAGCTAGCTTTTGTCATTTAACATTAATAAATCATTTCAATTAAGTCGGTCATTCGGCCTTAAGTATAGTCAGAAGGTAGTTGAGACATTTACATATGTATGTTTGGGAACGTAGCTTTCTCATTATTTTTGTATCCCTTGTATGTACACAGCGGCACAGTAGTGTCGCTGGCCCAATATCAATGGGTTGGTTGGTTGGTTAAAATTCGACTTAATGTCACCTATGGAGCATTCCACGGGCGGTCCCGTACAAACGCATTTTATTTTCTGTGTTGCGATTTTGTTGCGGCATTTAAAGCAGTCGATTATTTTTCTGTGAATATTTTTGACCATTTGTCATAGAAAAGGAAACCCTTATACCTGCATATCATCAGAAAATTCGCGTTTGTACGGGACAAACGGTTGTCAATTTCATGGAATACTCCTATGACGGCTATGACAATGTTCAAACAGTTCGATAAAAGAGAAACATAGAACTCTGTAACATTGGTGCATTGGTAATTGCGCTTGTAATATAACACCATAAACGTGATATACCTACTCCATACCTTTCTATCCTCTATATATATATATGGATCTAATCTTGCGATACCATAAATGACGCACGCACCTTACCTATGTGTAAATTCCGATCCTTGTTTACTTACAAGTTGAGTTCAATAATATGTAACCATTTTTTCACCTTATTGCATTGGATTAAGGTGCTGAAATGAATACATATTTGTGAACTCGGCTATACAAAGAATATCAGATCATCACCAATATGTACAATGACATTTAAGACATCACAACCTATTAAAGTGTTATAACAATATCAATTTGCGTTTGTCATCAAACACTTGCGTTTAAATTTGCATGACGCAATACACTTCTTAGTACTTACAGTCATAGTTTTATGCACTTTTGATTACTGATTGCAACCAGTGACATAGTTTCAGACATTTCTCTTATGTAACATATCGTTTAGCTACTGTCTATCTTGGTCATAGGTATTTTAAGTTTTATTTTAGACCCTCAAAATAAGGTAGAAGTACTAGTGCTTGACGCTGCACTAGTAATTTTGCCTTACTTATCACTTGGCAATTCGTAAATGATAAAGAAAAACTTTAGTAAAGCAAAAATAAATTCTACAAACCTATACCCAAGTGCGTGTCGGACCACGTATACGGAGGGTAAGTACCTTCATACAATAGAAAAATCTATACAAGCAAATGAGCGCATCTCGCGGCACTTACGTCGTTTTAATAAAAAGATTTTGCCTTTATCATATTCACAATAATTTACATGGAAAGATTTTTTAACCTATTTCTTCATTTTAGGGTTCCGTACCTATCTCAAAAGGAAAAAAAGGAACCCTTATAGGATCACATTGGTGTCCGTCCATCCGTCTATCTGTTAAAACCCTTTATCTCGGGAACGCGTGGAGACTGGAGGTATCGAGTTCGAGAAAAAACCATAAACTTAGGTGTACCTACAGTCCCTTGAAATTGTGAAAAATTAAACTTACAAAAATACAAAAAAAATACAAAAAATTTATTTCGTTACCAGGCATAGATAACACATAGGCTTAACAAAACAGTTTCACTTAAAATATTACAATTTGGTTAGCAGTAGCCTCACACTAGGTCAAGCCTGTGTCGTGAGGACTCTAGGAAATTCCAGTAGATTTATCAATAAGATGATGCGAAAACAAATACAGATATAAAGCGAGTTTACAAATATAAATGAGCTAATATAAATTAAACTATTTTTAACTTCTAAGTTAACGTAGATAATATAAAAATAATCGGCCAAGAGCATGTCGGGCCATGCACAGTGTAGGGTTTTGTAGTTACCATTCTGTCAAAATAGGCCAAACGGGGGCTATTCGTAAGTATCATAAGGGAGTACCTTTGCAGCGCTTTGCACATTACGTCTTTTTACTAAGAAAATATTTTTTTTTTGCAATAACTCATAAACTACTAAACCGATCATATTCGCTATAGTTTTCATTGAAAGTATTTATTAAGCACTTGTTTCACAATTTTTTTCATATTTTTTGGACCCGTGGTTTTAAAAGATAGAGGGGGGGGGACATATTTTTTTTCTTTCGGAGCCCATATTTCTGAAAATATGAACTATACCAAAAAATGGTTTTAGGAGACCCTTATTCGTTTTGAAAGACCTATCCAACGATACCCCACACTATCGGGACAAAGCAAAAAAAGTTAAAAAAAAGAACTTTTGTATGGGAGGTACCCTAAAAAAATTTTTTATACTTTTTATTTTACCGTTCTGTTGCAATGCATGATTTATGTAGCCATGCCAAATTACAGCTTTCTAGCACTAACGATCACTGAGCAAAGCCTCGGACAGACAGACAGACAGACAGACCTGGCGAAACTATAAGGGTTTCTAGGTGACTACGAAACCCGAAAAAGATACGGTCGTTTATGCCGCAGAAAATGTAAATTTCGACAATCAAGGGAATCAAAATTTATAGGGTGCTTCCGGTTGACCTACAACTATGAAATTTAGCAACTAAATTAAAAGAAAAACAAAGAATACAAATACAAAGAAAAAACCGAAAAAATAACAGTTACATTTGTACGGAACACTCGGAGGGCGCGAGTCCAACTCGTACTTGTTCGGATTTTTAATAAATATCTTAATTTTTGCATCCACGGTTCAAAAGTTAGAGCCGTTAGAGGGACCAACTGAAGTTACTTAAATAAATATCAGGAATGAATGAGGTAGAGTCAGACCAAGCTACAATATGTAAAAAAGAGCGACGTTATGCAATTGCAAAACGTGAAATAATTGATATCAGCTTAATGGTGGTGGACGGTTATGGAACGAATGAGTCATTAGTTGCAATTCAAGGAACGGGCTGGATAAACAATCATTGCTGTGTCCCAGAAGATAACGGCCATTCGCACATCCCGCGAGCCCTCCCCGCCCCGCGGCCTGCGCCCCTCACCTCATCTCGTTGCCACGAGCCAACACCCTCGCAAAAGTTACAAAGTTTTGGGTGGTTTAAAAAAATTTAAATCCATGTGTGAAGGTTGGTACGAGAGATAATGAATGAATGAATGAAAGAGTATTAAGGGGCCCACTGATTAACAGTCCGCTGGACGGTATCGGCCTGTCAGTTAGAACAAAATTTTTACAGTTCTGAACAACTGACAGGCCGATACCGTCCGGCGGTCTGTTAATCAGTGGGCCCCTTTAGAAAACCGAGCTGATTGATTTCTATTTTCTTATTAAATACGCTATTAAAAGTAGAGTGGAAATGCCCATGAAAACCAGAAGCAAGCTTCTTAAGATTAAAAAAAAACTAATATCAAATACAGTATTTATAGATAATAGAAATGTATTATAGAGAGTAAACGTGCTAACAAGTAGATGTTACCCCTTGAATAGATTGTTGGGGTTTCTGTGACTATACGTCATGCATGTCTTAAAAAGATATCAAGCGAAACTTATCAATGGGCCAGGGGGCCGATATTTGAATTTCGATCGCTCTAATAAGACTATATATTACAGCATTTACAACCACAAAAATGTATCTTTCTTAAAAGCCAAACATAGGTATGTATTTGTTGTTTTGTTAATTGTCCTTTACAGGATACGTTAAGCTCGGTTCCCGAAATATCCTCTTACGCAATTTACACTTTCTGGAGACAACCTTGTTTTTAAGAAGACATAAAACTTCCTTAAAAAAGGTTATTTTTGACAAAAGTTATGTTCTTAGCGAATTCCAAATACCTAATGTTTTAAAATATAATAAATTACTCTTAAAAATAAAAGTTGTTGTTTCTGTACCCGTTAAGGATGCAGAACCCTTTGGTTGTGATCAAACGAAACGATTCTCGAACTGACGTAGTTTTGTGGTTTATAAAAATTGTGAGCATTTGTTTTACCAATATTCTTAACTTGCAGGAACTCAAAAGACAAATTAAAATCCAATCTGTGTGTGATTAGACCACCCATAAGGTCGTGAAGTTAAAGTGGACATGTGATCAATTTGTGATATCATAGCCATTTTGGTACATCGTCGGGGCCGGTAAAAATCAATGCGCCCAGTGTACTAAAGTTATAAACACAGAACATCCTTTGTCGTGTCCTAAGAAAATCAGTCATAGTCTATTCTTAAAGATACTGTAACTGTGTCAAAAATGGAGCGGTCGGTTGGGATTTACGAGCTGTTTGCCGGAACCCGGCGATGGTGACCCCGCTGCGCCCGCGCCGGGTCGTAAACCTGCTCCCAATACCCGCTTCATCGTTGTTAATAAATGAAATACAGGAGTTAATTACATTCGGGTGTGCTCGTGTTAGATTTAGTGTGTTTAGCAATTTTCAGAGTTCCTTATCAAAGAAGTAGGCACCTAGTCCTTGTAGTTGCTATGTCCAGCTATGTCCGTTCTTAATGAATGAAATACAGGAGTTAACATTTGGTTACGTATGTAGGTGATCTAGTTTGTTATTCCTATTTATTTTTATAGTTCCGAATCGCATAAAGACCTGAAATAACACGCTAAATGACTTATAACAATTAAAGATTGAGACATACGACTGGTTTTCAGAGAATCTAAGTTATTTACGCTTCTAAAAATGTAGGATATAAGGTGCAAAAGTTGGGAGGATATTAATTCGGGGGTTTTAATATCTCTCTTTTTTTCCTTTCTTATTCTTATTCTCTTTTTTCCACGGTAGGACGTTTCAGGTTAGTAAATAGGTTCTTAGTTTGTGCATAAATTTGTTGTCATTTGTTTACGTTACGTGTTTTACATTTAATTAGGTACAGTTACAATTGCATATGATATAATGCAGAGGCGAGGCGCATATTACTTCTATTATTTCATACCTCGAGACGTGCTGATGATGCGGCTTTTGGTAAAAAAATGGCGATGTCACCAGATTTTAGTTTTAATACTCGGAATATAATATGATTTCACCTAAAGCCAAACTGAGTTGTCATTAATGAAAGTCGACTAACGCTTGCTATTGCTAGCCGGAAGTTTACATAGCTATTAACGAAGTAAGTGCATATCGGCAAGCACACTTCGTAGATCCTTCAGGAGAGTAACGCAATCGCAAGTTAATGGTGCCGGTCATTGCCTTGCGTTGCTCCACGAACGCCGAGTTTATCGATTATGTTCATTTATTATTTTTATGAGCTTTTTTACAAATCTACCACTAATTTTCTTTCTTTCTACCTTTGTTTCACATGATCGGAAATGATGACATGGCGAAAGCTTTTAAGGTTTTAATTTACTTGCTCTGGTTTCATAATATAAGTATGTACTTATTTAGTATATTATATTTTTCAATCTCTTCCTGGCGTCTGATTTTATTGAAGTACGAGTAGGTAAGTACGTCACCAATGTACCGATCTCTTGAAAAGATTTGCGATAGAGACGGGTTTAGGCATTCTGTAATAAAACGATACAACGTTTAAAAAATTGGCTTTAGTTAAGCTAGTCAATCGTGAGAGGTACAATAAATTGGAGCAAATAAACAAAACAGAGACCTTCGCTTCACTTAGTTAGTAATCAGATTTATCGCAAATGATTAAGTACCTATTTTTCTTTTGTAGTTCATTTCGATCTAATATAAGGCGGACTTTATGCCCTTACAACTTTGCTACCGTCAACCATTTGCAATCAACCACAGTAAGTTTAATATGAAGGATTACTGATACTGGATACTGGATTACCTAATTACATAATTACTTACTAAAAGTTAAAAAAAGGCTAAAATTATCATGCTATTTCTTTTATATTTCAATGTAATAAACACAATGCAGGATTTTCAGGAATGAGGATATCCAGTGCATCATTTTCTGTCAGCGACTCACGCCAAATTTAGAACAGGAATATGGACGCACGTCCGACTGGCTTTTGTTACTGCGCGCTGAAACTATTGACCTATTTCACTTTACTGGAAGTAAGCAATAACTTTCAGTGCAATGCTCGCGCCGTAAAATCGGCGGCGCACCGCGTAACCAGCAAAGGGCGCAAGTGTGCTGCACCTGCACCTAGCGTTCCGTAATACGTGTTGTCCTGTTCTGAAATAAGTGTAGGTATTTGTTGGGTTTCCTACATTTAGGTATGTTTTATTGGCACGAGGATTTTCTCATCAATGTTAGATATTCTTATCACCAACTTATTGCTAGATTTTCATATGAGGAATTAAAAGTGGTCACTAAGGGTCGGATGCACCAAACTGTTCGTATCGTTAAAGAGTTCGCTAAATTTTTATGTATGAAAAGTTTCATAGTAAAAGCGTCGGGGCGCGCCGGCTGACGTTGATCGGTCTATCAAATGTGGTTGGTGCAACTGGCCCTAAGTTGTATTTACTAGATTTTGCTGTACAAATGTGGAATCTTTAGCCTGATGCCGCTATTAGACTTTTAGAGGAAAGACAGAGCTATAGCTGCTCTAAATCCTAAAGACATTCACTGTTGATCAGATAAGACGAGGTCATTGTTTTTTGATAGCTAAGGTAAAAGTTCCGTTATTTATCAAATAAATCTGGCCAATAAGTAAATTCTGTTGGTACATATTGTGCCACTAAATACCGACACGACCACACGACTGAGAGCGGAATGGCCGGTGGTGTGTCACATCGGCGAACGATATCGGTGCATTGTAAAATTTCAGGAACATCGTTTACTTCCTCTTGAGTTCAATGTTCTGTGTACGTCACAGTGATAATAGAGCATTAGTCGATGAGTAGTGGCGTGCATTGACAAGGCGAGTCACCCCGGAGCAACCGGCGCTCTCCTGCACGTCACAACAAAATGGTATATTTATGTAATGTAAGCAACTGCCCTCACTGTTGATAATAAAACAGATACATGCCTTCATTGTTATTTCAAGCAATTTGTACTAATAAAATAACACATTTTTATACGTCTTCTTTAAGACGGGGAACCATGTTATCATTATCACATTAATTTAATATCGTCAATTACCTTCTATTCTAAATTACTGCAGTGAACTTATAACTCCCTTCGCAGGGAGGTAAATAAGTTCACTGCAATAATTTGCTTTCAGATTTTTTATAAATTAGGTGCAATATTGAGTCCAATTATTAAATTGGTGATCGGAATTCATTCGAAGAGATGAGATGTAATATGTACTATTATATTGTTAAAATATATAAAGTAATTTTAGATAGTAGTGCTTTAATTCGCAAAGTAACGAACGAGCTAACGAGTACCTCCTGACGAAAAGCTATAAGCATAAAATCACTTCGTTGACATATATTATCTCACATTGATATAAACCGTGGGAGTTAAAATAATTTCGGCAATAATTAATTGCAAAAATTGTGTTAAATAAAATACCTAACGACAAGTTGATAGCAGGCTTCCTGTCGGTCGATAATAGGATGTACTGGTGTGTCGCGACCTCAATACAGAGCTTTGTCAGTGGAAGCTGATTTTGACCTACTTGTGACTGATACTTTATATTTATGTAGATCAAATCCGTATGGACAGAATTAGCCATATAGGGTGCGAAGCGTTAGAGGCGAGTTCCGGTCTAGTCCCAAAATTTTAAAAATGTGTTCCTAATAACATTACAAATATAGATACAGACTAGAGTACCAAGGTTACGTCATTTAATATTATTATAGGGTTACGACTTTTCATTTAGGTACAATCTTGAAACTAGATTTTTTGTCTTAAGATCTCATTCGTAGTTTATTAACAGAATGTTATTGGTATTAAACAAAATAGAGAAATAAATATGTAATCAAGAGATTATTAACTTCTATGAAATTAATAATCTCTTGATTATTAATTTCATAGAAGTTAATTATTTTTACAGCTTTACATAGGTACTCATGACAGTATGGGTACCTAAGTAATTATAAGAGATATTAACATATATGATCGAATCCATATTTTTTGCAGAATTCTGATAAATATCTTTATATAGGCACCTATATTTTATTTTTATTGGGTATTATAGGCTGAAAGATATAAAACACCGAATAATTTTGTGTACGTAATCGATATATTACTTATATGTATACCTACATATAACATAGTACTTATCTCAAATTAATAAGTGTCTGACATGATATTTCGCAAACCCCCATCACGTGGCAGAGCGTGTGTATGCATTATCAGTACTTCGTTGTTAACGAGAAAAATGTTCAATTAAAGTTATTTTATCATAATTTTGCTACTTAGTTATTCTACTAAGTAGCAAAATTATGACTATAAAATGTTTGAAACAACCTTAACACTATTTTCAATCCTGACTTTATGTCGAAAAGGGACTAAAATTAATTTTTAATGTATTTTAACCCTTTGAAAGGCAGAGGGAATATATTTCCCACCTGATTTTGAACTTTATTTTAAAGCGATAGGTTTCAATTTTGCATAATTTGTGAACCCTTATGCCTTATAAAGGGTTAAATATATTAAATAAATAACAAAATCATTATACCTATTACTTTTTACTTTTAAACTCGAACAAGGTTTAAAGTTTTAGGGGATAATATATACCTTTAGCCTTTTCACGAGTTTGACACTGACATATATTCTTACGTAACTTACTTTTCACCACACCAACTGGCTCATGGCTCTATTGATTGTTGAAAAACTGACTGTGTCAAACTCGTGGTAAGGCTACTTATATTTATACAGGAAGTCCGTATTTTAATTTGATAAGGTAATGTTTTGTTTTACATCTAAATATACAGGATAGCGAATCATTGTGGCCTTTGACATGTTTATCTTAGCTATGACCGTTTTTATGAATTGAAGCCAATTCCGTAGTTTCAGTAGGTATATACATATAAAATGTTGTCCCAGTTCTTATGAATCGACCTAAATATTTTGAATCGGAGACATACAATTACCCACTTTCAACGTAATAAAACGTACATGACATATTAATTAGGTATCTTATTCTTAATAATAAATTAATAAATAAATTCTCTGATAATAAAATTATCAACGACCTATTTAGTCAGTTGGCCTAAACTACCTACTTACATACCTATATATTCAGCAAAAGTCTTCCGACAGACTATTAAATAGGTATTTTAGAAGTTATTAAAATTGTATGAAATAATAATGTCAATAGGTACAATGTTACGAAGTCTTCGAGTTACTAGCGAGTTCTCATAATTTCATAATTTTCATAATTTATTCATTGCTTTTATGGGTTTTACAAGATGTTAAAGTATTTACATGTTCCAGCATAAACCCCGTTGGGGCACAGCAATATACGTAAAGACTTAAAAACTAATATTACTATAAACTATACTAAAAAAAACCGGGCAAGTGCGAGTCGGACTCGCGCACGAAGGGTTCCGTACCATAATGCAAAAAAAAAAACAAAAAAAGCAAAAAAAAAACGGTCACCCATCCAAGTACTGACCACTCCCGACGTTGCTTAACTTTGGTCAAAAATCACGTTTGTTGTATGGGAGCCCCATTTAAATCTTTATTTTATTATGTTTTTAGTATTTGTTGTTATAGCGGCAACAGAAATACATCATCTGTGAAAATTTCAACTGTCTAGCTATCACGGTTCGTGAGTTACAGCCTGGTGACAGACGAACGGACGGACGGACGGACGGACGGACGGACGGACGGACGGACAGCGAAGTCTTAGTAATAGGGTCCCGTTTTACCCTTTGGGTACGGAACCCTAAAAACTAGCACATACTAGCAATTAACATTTAACATTCTCTCAATGGTTATTTTTAGGGTTCCGTACCTAAAGGGTAAGAACGGGACCCTATTAGTAAATAAGACTCCGCTGTTTGTCCGTTTGTCTGTCACCAGGCTGTATCTCATGAACCGTGATAGCTAGACAATTGAAATTTTCACAGATGATGTATTTCAGTTGCCGCTATAATAACAAATACTAAAAACAAAATATAATCGTTAATTTAATGCCGTTTTTTGCGTAATGGTACGGAACCCTTCGTGCGTGAGTCCGACGCGTACCTACTTGGCTGGTTTTAATGGATGACTTAAAGAGCCGCAATTGTACGTTAAAACAGCCGCGTTTTGCCGACCCCTGATCTATCGCAATGAGGGGTTTCTCTATTTTGTGTATAGTCAGCTGCAAATTGCAGTTTTCAATAAAATCCTATAAAACAACATAAGAAAAATATCTGTCACACTATGATATAGTTCTACAAACGGAGTAAAATCATCTTCAAAAACTGGCGAGAAAGTTACGTAGAATTTTCATGAAAATTTTAAGTAGGTAGTTTCCTCACATTGACTGGCACTACTGGCAGGATATCCTTTTAGTTAGATGATGATATTATTGAATAATGAATTCTCAATAGCATTCATTTGGATTCGATTTGAAATGTTTAAATATGGTTTAACCCTCGTGCTTAGAAACCGTCGCTTGAAGGTCGGCCGTGGTTCAGCTTTGGAATATATATTTTTACTCGGATATCAAAAGTATTAGCACGAGGAGTTAAACAACAACTTTGCCGCCTTAAGAAACGAATAATTATTTTTAAAGCTTAATCATCTTTTTTTCCTCGAGGTGTGTTCTGATATTATTGCAGCTGGCTGTAGGTCAGGCTCAGCCTTGAGGAACCGACTAAGAAGAAGGCTGTAGGTACCTATAATGACCAAAGTTTTTAGGTATATCAGGGTGTTTTATTACCAACGACGTTTTGAGTTGATTCTTTTATTAATAAAATCTTTTTTGGGTCACGCGGCCATTGAGTGATAAGGGCATGTTGTTGCCAGTAGATGAGTTTATATCAAATAAAAATGATAAATGATAATAGTGCAAAGGTTACCGTAACACTTGATATAAGACCAACGAATTACTTTACAAAGAAACTTGTATTGAGCAATGCGCTTAGTTACATGTAACACTGTTTAAAAATAGGCTATACCCTAATAGCATTTTCTTGTAGGGATTTTGTTGGGCCTTTGTTTACGTATTAGTTGGGCAACCGTTATATTTGGCCGTACGATTTGCTGGAGGGCCCTCGACAAAGGCCCTCCCGAAGATTCCCAACAGAGGGCCATTAGAGTATTTTTTTCGTTGGGCCTATTTAAATAAATCATACAATTATTCAACGGTGGTGGTTTTGGTTGGGCCGTGGTTGGGCCTATACATATTTGTTTGATGGTTGGTTAATTGTTACATTTGGCCGTACGATTTGCTGGAGGGCCCTCGACAAAGGCCCTCCCGAAGATTCCCAACAGAGGGCCATTAGAGTAATTTTTTCGTTGGGCCTATTTAAATAAATCATACAATTATTCAACGGTGGTGGTTTTGGTTGGGCCGTGGTTGGGCCTATACTCATTTGTTTGATGGTTGGTTAATTGTTACATTTGGCCGTATGGCTTGCTGTAGGGCCAACTGCAAAAAAATAAAAAAGGGCAATTTTTTCGTTGTGCTTCTGTTTGCAAATTCAACAATTACCCAACGGCAAGTCAGGTAGGTCGGTAGGTAGTCGTGCATCAGATTGAAGGCCCAACACAGCTTGTCCCACAAAGGGCCAACATTGTAACTTTAACGTTGGGCCTTGTGTAGGATTCTTACAATACTACCGTAGGTAAATAGTTGTGTAATTTATAGTGTGCCTACAGTCTAATTATGTAATGGGCTTTTGTTTACGAGTCCTACAGTTACCCTACGTTAAGTAAGTGGTAGAGTAATACGACGTTGGGCCTTTGCTGATAAATATGTATTACAATTACACTACGGTAGGCATTGGTTGTATCCACATGAAGGCCCTAGGCAGCAGATGTTGTTAATCTTCTCTGTATCGTTCCAATTTTAGAATATGTACTGCCGAAGCAAGTACACTTACTATACACTCTAATTTGTATATATACTAACCGCACTTCGAAACTTCGTAAGCGAGATTTATGTTTTTTGAGATTTAAATTGAGAAAATGTTGGTAAAATACAATTTTTTAAATTTACGTATAAATTTTATAGTTATAGCTATTAGATTTATAAGTTACTTTAAAAAAATATTATGATTATATCCGGAATAATCGAGAAAATAACTATAACTTCGATGTTTGGAGACAGTAACGCCATCTAGTGACGCCACAAGCAAACTCAACTGGTATTGTTGGGCATCAGTACCACAGCCAATGTTGGTAAATGCGATATTTGTACTCACTGGGCCAACGAATGTTATCGTTGTTTAGCCACCGGTACCAAAATACACAAAGGCCCATTGTTAGGCGTCAGTGCCACAGCCAATGTTGGTAAATACGATATTTGTCATCATTGGGCCATCGGATGACATCTTTGACTAGCCAACGTTACCAAAATACGCAAAGGCCCATTGTTGGGCATCCGTGCCACAGCCAATGTTGGTAAATGCGGTATTCGTCACCATTGGGCCAACAAATGTTATCGTTGTTTAGCGAACGGTAGAAAAATACACAAAGGCCCATTTTTGGGCCTCCATGCTACAGCCAATGTTGGTAAATGCGATATTTGTCGTCATTGGGCCATCGTATGATATCGTTGATTAGCCAACGTTACCAAAATAAACAAAGGCCTATTGTTGGGTATCAGTGCCACAGCCAATGTTGGTAAATGCGATATTTGTCATCATTGGGCCATCGGATGATATCGTTGATTAGCCAACGTTACCAAAATACACAAAGGCCCATTGTTGGGCATCAGTGCTACAGTCAATGTTGGTTAGTGCGATATTTGTCGTCATCGGGCCATCGGATGATATCGTTGATTAGCCAACGTTACCAAATAAACAAAGGCCCGTTGTTGGGCATCAATGCTACAGCCAATGTTGGTAAATGCGATATATGTCGTCATTGGGCCATCGGATGATATCGTTGATTAGCCAACGTTACCAAAATAAACAAAGGCCAGTTGTTGGGCATCAATGCTACAGCCAATGTTGGTAAATGCGATATTTGTCGTCATTGGGCCATCGGATGATATCGTTGATTAGCCAACGTTACCAAAATAAACAAAGGCCCATTGTTGGGCATCAGTGCCACAGCCAATGTTGGTAAATGCGATTTTTATCATCATTGGGCCATCGGATGATACCGTTTATTAGCCAACGTTACCAAAATACACAAAGGCCCATTGTTGGGCATCAATGCTACAGCCAATGTTGGTAAATGCGATATTTGTCGTCATTGGGCCATCGGATGATATCGTCGATTAGCCAACGTTACCAAAATAAACAAAGGCCCATTGTTGGGCATCAGTGCCACAGCCAATGTTGGTAAATGCGATATTTGTCATCATTGGGCCATCGGATGATATCGTTGACTAGCCAACGTTACCAAAATACACAAAGGCCCATTGTTGGGCATCCGTGCCACAGCCAATGTTGGTAAATGCGGTATTCGTCACCATTGGGCCAACGAATGTTATCGTTGTTTAGCGAACGGTAGCAAAATACACAAAGGCCCATTGTTGGGCAATACTGCCACTGCCAATGTTGGTAAATGCGATATATGTCATCATTGGGCCAACGAATATTATCGTTGTTTAGCCAACGGTACCAAAATACACAAAGGCCCATTGTTGGGCATCTGTGCCACAGCGAATGTTGGTAAATGCGATGGTGGGCCAATACAAAATTAACGTTGGCTACAGAACGAACCTCATCCCAACGTTTTCCCTACCGTTGGCACCGTGGGCCCCAACGAAAATGCTACTAGGGTACTTACTAGAGTTATCTGCGGCTAACGATCAAAGAAAGCTTTATACAATTTTGTACTGAAAACTTAATATACGGTACTGATAGTTTAAGCACCTAAATAAAATTAAATGCCTGTGTGGGTTAGTTAAGATTTCATAAATTCATTCATTCATTAGGCCTTGTGCACCTTTATAGATGATTTAAGCAGCGTCTATTATGACTTACCTATGTTATCTCGCGACAGCGTAGCTCGTGGCTATATAACCCAATCCTTGCACGGCACAATCGCCCACATTACAATACAATTACAAAACCGATTATGAATTAATATACTTAGATATTTTTTTTTTATCTACCACCTAGAGTTGGACTAAGAAAAGTCTGATTTTATAGCCCACGCAATGCATGTGTTTTTTATATGTCATAATTTCATAGAAAGTTTGACATTTAATAACACTTGCACGATTTGATAGCCAATCAGCTGCAGATTTGGTCTGACTCTGTACCTATATTATTTATGTTGTAGTCATTCTAAGAGAAAACGATTTAGATCTATGTTGGTAGGTACTTATACTTATATGTTGAAAATTTAAGAAATGCAATTGCTACTACTTGACCAACTGTCAAAAGTTGCTTACTTCATTTATTTTAAGTAATTATTACAATAATAATTGAAGTAATAGAAGGCTAAGCTGAGTTGGAGGCAATATAGGTAATAATACTAATAATAAGATTTGCCAGCAAAGACAATCTTGAATTTCGCCTCAACTTGATCGAAATTCGGTCGTGGCCGCAAAAATGTATATATTTTAAGCACTGAGGCAAGTTTTTGATAGCCTCTATCTTTGACATTGCATAATCAGTATAATCACAGTCGTTGTATATATTTATGTTATCGTCATTAAAGTATTAATGAGCCAGTATCAATGAAATGTTAATTGTGATGGCAACTTCGACTATAATATGATAAGGCCTTTGACTCTGATCCGCTAACAAAACTTTGCAAAAAATTGTACCTAGCTTATGTATATGGTCACATAGTCGTCTTATCATATTTTGGCCTCGTGCCTAAGGGCTTGTGCACAAATCACGCGAGGTCCGATGGGGGGAGGGAGGGTCACGAAAAAATCACTATAGATCATGTTGCTGGAGGGGGGGTATAAAGGAAACCTCACGTGTATTTTTCTACAGTGAACGAAACTAAGAAAAAAAACCTACCACATAAGTAGATACTTTTTCTCGGTTTCTTTAAACATAGATCTTCACTCTGCACTTCAAAATAGCGAGTCTATTTAACGAAAATATAAAAATAAACATGATTTTCTACATTACAAGACTATTTATCTTAAAATTAGGTCGAATGAAAAAATTTCAAGAAAATACACGTGAGGTTGTGTGGGGGGAGAAGGGTAGCCAAAAACCTCACCAAATATCACCAAGGGGAGGGGGGGTCAAAAAGTATCCGAAAACACCTCGCGTGATTTGTGCACAACCCCTAAATATCGCTCGGTAAAATAAGTTCAATCGTCTTTATATTAAATTATGTCGGAGGAAACTTGGGTAGGTTTTTTTTATATAACGCACTATTTTTACGAAAGTGTGAGGAAAACTAATAAATGTGTCTATAAAATTTTATTGCAGGTTTATTGTAAGGACTTGTTTAGTTTTCTTTAGAGCTGTTAATTGGTATTAAATAATTTAATAATTTCAAGACTGTTCTGATGGGCTACCTACTTTGTAGCTGCCGTAGCGTCTGCGAATAGATGTCATTATGATACCATGGCCACACAATCGGCCGCCAGATTATATTGATTATATTCTTGTACTTTGACGATCATAATATGAATTCTTGTAGATTGATGTATGTATCCTAACCTGCAATTTATAATGTAATATTTATTACGAAATAAATGAATCTGAATCTGATAGGATTTAATAAACCAATTTGACACATTTGACCGAAAAAATATCAAATTATTTATTCATATGAAATGGTTTTAAGAGTACTCAGTCCTAGGTATTAACTGTTCAAGTAATGTATGGATATGTTCAATTATTGCAGCGCGAATCTCTAATATTTTTGATTATTGTATTGAATCATGCCTAATTAAAGTGCTTAATCTAATAGTCAAGTTTGTCTAATTACAATTATTTACAATAATAATGATGTAATCATTAGAAGCAGTTGCCTTGGCGACTTCGGGGTCGTCATCGAAAACGATAAGACGAGATAAATAATAAAATAGAAAAAATTATACTTTGTATCCTATTACTTTACATCTAGCTAGCCATAGTATACTTTATACACCGTGTTTTTTTTCCAAATTCCGAATATTATTATTTGTATTTGTTAAACTAAGATACAACAGTAGGTCTTAAATGTATAAATAAAGTATCAGTAGTATCACTATGCCTCGCCATAGTGCATACAAAAAATACAGAGACATATATCGCACATTTTGAACTAAAACTTAATAAATAATTAAATAATACACGTTAAATTAATAGGTTATAAAATGTCCAGAGTCTGACCAAAAATCTTGGATTGAGTAGTATGCCTTAGTTATTAGGAAAAACTCCGTTAATTTTAAAGCTGCATTCTTGAGCTTAAAGAAATTTGACTTGGCGGGAAGACAGAAGTACTAGAAAGTACAGAAGTACAAGAAAGAAGTTTGCTAATAAAAGCAAATACTATCTCCGAGTACCTATCGATTTTCGAAACGACATGATCTTTGACGTCATTCATTTCCTTCAAGCTTTTGGTTTGAGTGTGCGGTGTATGTATACCGAGCTTTACGCTCTTGCCTACATATTTATAATAAAAATAAATACAGTAGATCCTCGATAACACGAATCTCAAGAGAAATAGCATTAAGTTCGATTTAACGAATTTTTGTCGTAGGTACAGAGGGTATCGAGGGTAACTTAGAGGGGTTTTTGTTCGTCTTAAACAGGTTCGAGTTACAGAGGTAAAACGAAAAAATATTCGTATTAGAAAAGTATAAACACCGTAAAAATACAAACGAGTAAAGTACTCGTAGTCTTAGTCTTACCCCCTTATTCTTAAAACTTTACAAGCCTCATTTAGTTTTTCTAGTTAAAGAGACTTTTGTTAGTATGTAGATATATACATAACTTCGACATATAGACATGGATAAAACAATAGGTACGTCTATTTTTTTTGAGTTATGGAGGTGATAAGTTACGGAAAGACTGTAGCATCTCCTGTATAATTGGCTCGTAAGTGCGATATCGGACTCCATTGAAAGTTAAAGTTGCAATACCGATCGTGGCTTGTTCATTAAAGTCCGTAATTTTTTTTATACAGCGTGTATTTTTGATACGACCATAAATTCAAAATATTACTACAAAATCGTTTCATAGCACTGAGACCTACGTCTCATTTCATTTACCGGTTGTACCTTTTAAAAAATTCTTATTAAAGTGGGAAGAACAACTCTCAAAATAAAAGCAAAAATAGCATATTTTGGCGGAAAAATATTTACATCCATGAAACTTTGTTTATGACCTTTATCTTGGCATAAATGAGGACATGCTTCACGATGGATGGTCAGGAGCTATATACCTACAGAAAAAAATAATGTTTCCTCCCACTAAGGGTCGGTTGCACCAAACTGTTCGTATCGTTAAAGAGTTCGCTAAATTTGTATGTATGGAAAGTTTCATAGTAAAAAAGCGCGCCGGCTGACGCTGATCAGTCTGTCAAATGTGGTTGGTGCAATTGGCCGTAAGTGCTACACCTGCATATAAATCCGAGCCCTCCTATATCCACCTGCAGTGTACAAGAGGGCGAGGAGGTGATGAAGGGTGGAGGGGGGGAGGGGTTGTAGTTTGGGCATGTACTTAACTAATGCTCAGGGCTAATTAAACGTGTCTAGACTCAGGAATACACAGTTTCAGTAAAATTGAAAATCGAAAATGGTGTCGGTAGGTACAGTCAAGGAATTTAAATTCCGACCCATTTCGTACTTTGTCACAGTGACAATCAATATGAAAGCCGCTAGAGACCTCATACGGTTGTCACTGTGACAAAGTACGAAATGGGTCAGAATTTAAATTCCTTGACTGTACTATACCTTCAAGAAGCATAATACTTACATATAATAATAAGAAGCATACCTACTGAACTTAAATTATCGCATACAACGTTAAGTTATAATTAAGTAGAATTCAAATGAAGAAACTTAAAGCGAATTGTAAATATAACATAAACGCTTTTTACAGGGGTGCTTTTATTAAGAAAAGCGTAGTACTTAGGTATTTTTTTTAACTCGTCGAAAAGAAAATTATCAGGATCATGAAAACGGTTCAAGGACGAGGAAACATTAGTTTCAAGTAAAAAGTTGTTTGTTGTGTATGGATGGAATCAGCAGAATCAGTTAGGTCCTTCACGGCGGGATAAAAAGTAGATCCGCAGGTTCCCGGCGATATAGGCGAGTAATATCTCTACGATTCCGTTTCAAATAGGAAATCCTTACTGTACGGTATTTATGGTATGATGCCAATTCCATAGCAGGCACGCCATACATACACATAAGTTTGTCATTATTTAAACTAATAAATATTACATAACAACTATAAATAATTAAATAACTAACACCTGAAAAAATATTTATGCATCGAAAAAGTTAATTAGGTATAACCTACAGAAAAATATATATTACGTAGACGTAATTTTATTTACAAACCTATCGTATTCTTGCGCAGCTTGACTACAAGTTAATTTTTCTCAAAAATGGACGGCAAAGTCGACTTTGCCGTCTAAAAAATAGGTCGCGAAGCGCGTAGTTTATGGTCAGTCAAAAATTAAAAAGTTAAAAACATTGCAGTCTCGATTTTGGGACTGCAATGTTGCACACAAATTCCATTATTTGTCGAGTTCCAAACTTTTTAAAAGTTGAAATGACCATACCAAATGAAGGCACAGGTCCATTAAACAGCCAAACAGATGATTAGTACCGCGACTATTTAGATGTCTCAAATATACTGCGTCAAGCAGATCTTGTCAGTAGAAAAAGGCGGCAAATTTGAAAAATGTAGGCGCGAAAGGATATCGTCCCATAGAAAATTTGAATTTCGCGCCTTTTTCTACTGACAAGATTTGCTTGACCATCTATAGGTTGGCGTATTTTTGGCAGAAAAATACACTTCTATTTTTTTATTAAAAAAAGTAAAAAGGCGGAAAGGGCTTTTTTTGTCAAAATATATATGTACGAACGTTGCTTTTGTAAAATATTTCTATAATATTTATATTTCTTGCACCATTTTTGAGAAAAGCACTATATATATATGACTCGGCTGGAAGACTACTTGCTGGCTTCGGATTCAATTAAACGGACTCCCAAGGTCGTCCGTTTAAAACGAATCCTCAGCCTGCAAGTAGCTACTTCCGAGCCTCGACAATAATGTACTATTATCATCTGCTAAAACTTTACGATAAGTTCAGCGCGTTCAGCGCTTATTCGCGCGTTGATGTCTTTTTAGCCGATAGAGGTTATATAGCTAACACCCGAGGCGAGCAAACTCTACCTAGCCACATGAACCCTAAACACACGTTAAGAAAAGGGTACTTAGTACTTACTGCGGAGGATGGGGTGCAGGTGAAGATGAGGAGCACGCAGGGCGCGAGCAGCAGCAGGAAGGGGCGCGCACGCGCCGGGCCCGACATGGCTGCGCCGCACTACTGGCCCCGGGCGCTGTGGAGAGTCGCGGGCGAGCGCCCCGGCCGCGACGGGGCGGGGCCCCGGGGGCGCAGCCCGCGCGCCGGCCGCGGCCGCCCGAGCCGAGCGCTCCTTAGTATCCCGTCCCGGCACTAACTGCGCGCGCGCACGGGACTCAGGCGCTGCGCGCTCCGGGACATGGCGGTCCACTTGCTATGGTGAGCGTACTAATATAAACTACTTGGAATTGCGAAATTCTATACATAGAAAGGCGACCCTATTTTTTTTTCAGAATAAACTATGCTATATTATTTTTAAAAGTTTTAAATTTCACAGTTTAAATAAGTTAAAACAAATACTGGTAAATAAAGTATTTTATTTTATTTTGCAGTTTGGTGGCCGCGCTGCCCCTAATTGGAGTCAACACGGTAAGTTTTTTTTGTTTCAATTACAAGTTATCTTATTAGAATTTGGTGAAAGTGATTAAAATCGCATAAAAAGCAGCGGGAATGCGGCGGGCCGCCGGGACCGGGACCGCCGGCCGGCTTTACTCCTCTTTTTGCAATTTCTGCCAAATGCGAACATTTGGTCAAAGTCAAACTTCAAACAGTTCAGAGAAAAAGATTACCATACAATGTGCGTCTTTCAACTTACAAAATTAAATTCAAAATATTTTTATAATAAATAGTAAATGCAATTGTAGACTATAAAATCTTATAAAGAAGATTAAATTTAATTATTAAATAGATCAAACCCGAGACCGACAAACTTTATCAATTCTCGGATGTAATGCGCCGGTATTGCGCAAACCTATATAGCACTTCCAGTTTTACAAAGCGCGTGTAAAATACATACCTAGAAATTTAAGTAACATTTAATTTATGTTTAGTAGGTATTTTAGTTAGTAATTATTTTTCAGTCTAACAGTTATGACCTAAACTTAACATCAATTTATTTATTTTCAATTTAAATGCGAAGAGAACCTCTTTTAATTAAATTTGGTTTTGAATTATATTTCAAATTTACCTACCCTCCCCCATGGCACCAGCAATTCATTATCCAATAAATCTCGGATAGGAAAATACTCAATCAAATTGGGAATAGCTACGAAATTAAAACTGTAATATCATATTACTAATATGCTTGCAAATGTATGAAAACATAATATACAGAGGCGTTATAAGTACGTCAAATTAAATTTTAAACTTTGTACAGGTTTCTGATTAAGTATAACCATGCGTTCGTTGTTAACAGAACATTTATCTGATGATAACATCCGTTAAGTTTTTTTATGTAATTAGGTATACGATGTAAAGTGGAGGTCAAATATATAAATATCTCCAGAAACTGATTACGCATGTGCGGGCTGCGGGCACGGGCTGCGCGGCTCGCGCACTGCCCGACTGATAACCGCCACAATTCTCGATGGACATACTTTATATTATACAGGGTGGATTGTTAAGTGTAACTATGTAAATATTACAAATGAATCAAACTTTAAACTGACATTGATCCCTATAAGACAGGTTTACCGAGTTTAGGGCTCAGCCGACGTATTAGCTTTATCCATCTATATCCACGTGATAAAATAACCGTCACTTTTTAACACCGTTGAATAAAAAGTGACGGACTCCGTTTTATCACGCTGTCACGTAGACAAGAACGACCATCATATCCGTACAGGACACTATTCCTAGGCTGTCTAATAATACCCTTCTAATATGTAATAAGCTGCATTTTGATACCTAAATAAATCATTTTTCATATTTTTCATTTTCATTGAAAGTAACTTGCCAAAATTTTCATATAAATATTAGTGACCAAAATTTAAATTATTAACGTTCAAATTCGTTTAGTATGACGTTCGTAGAGTGGCTTTAGTTAAAAAGACCTAGCTGTACCGTAACCGTAACGTAGCTGATATTCCTTTCCATTAATTTCGCCGCAAATTTTAAAAATAATTTAAGACAGACAGACACAGAGGACCTACCGCCAACATCGAAAAATCGAACATGGTTCCCTCTCTACCGTTCTTGCAAATTGGAGCGATAGAGAGATAAGTAGATAACAATTTTAGATTTTTCGTTGTTGGCAGTTCCCCCTCAGGACACACACTTCACAATGATTCCGTACTTTTTGAGTTTTTGTTTATTTTTAATTATTTAAAAATGCATCTGCTTATGGTTTCGCCATGTCTGTCTGTCTGTCTGACGTTTTGCTCCGTGATCGTCAGTGCTATAAAGCTGTAATTTGGCATGGATACATAAATCATGCATTGCGACAGAACGGTAAAATAAAAACAAATTTTTTTTTTGCGGTATCTCCCATACAAATGTTGTAGGTGGGAGACATCTTAAAAAAATGCTTTGTGCCAATAGTGTGGGGTAATATCGTTGGATAGGTATTTCCAAACGAATAAGGGTCCCCATAAACTATTTTTTGACATTATTAATATTTTCGGAAATAATCGCACCGAAAGAAAAAAAATATGTGCCCCTCTAACTTTTGGACCATGGATGGGTCCAAAAAATATGAAAAAAAATCAAGAAACAAAAGCTTGATAAACACTTTCAATGAAAACTATAGCGAACTCGATCGGTCCAGTCGTTTATGAGTTTTTGCAAAAAATCTTCTTTTCTTATTAAAAAGACGTAAGTTAGTACAAAGCGCTGCAAAGGTACTCCCTTATTTATGATACTTGTTTACTAATAGCTCCCGTGTGGCCGTTGAGAGAATGGTAACTGCTAAACCTACACTGAGCATGGCCCGACATGCTCTTTGCCGATTATTTTAACGTTTCTTAAAGAAGGTGAACCGATTTGGATTTTTTTGTTTGTACCTAATGGTATACTTGTTATCAGGATCTGATGATGACAAATTCGAGAATTCGAGGGAACTCGTGTAATAGGTACTTGGGTAATTGGGTAATTAGGTATTTTAATTCGAGCGTTTGCATTTGAAAAGCATCATTGTGTGAATCATCAAAAGATTATTATATGTAAGATAATCATATTTATATAAATACCTAATTTTAAACTGTTTTGTGAAGTCGGTTCTTCTTAAGATTATTAATACAGGTGTTAGGTGTAAGTAGCCTCTACACGAGTCAACCACCTCTTAATATTATACAATACCTAATATTGCTTATTGCACAATCAGTAATAACTACCAATATGTACTACTGTACCTATACTACCTATACGGAAACTAGTGTTCGTTTACAAAAGAAAGCACACGCAGCTAAATATCAAGTTGCATATTCAGAATGCAAAACGTATGTTACTAGCTAACATGCACCGTGCTATTAAAAACTCAATGGCATACTGGCAAACTCTTATACTTATGCTTATATACTGCAGCACTAGTTAAAATTTATAACTAGTCCAAATGTACCTAAACATATTACAAATGTGGTCAAAAGAAATGAAAGACACCAAGAATGACAAATGAGTCAAATGACAGACCTACTGATGTATCAGTTAGGTATAGGAGTATCGTTTTGTCTTTTGTATTTCAGTACTTTCATAAATTTTCTATTCGTTCGGGAATACTTACAAATTTATTTACATTGTGAGCTAGGTAGGTACTCTACGGCAGTTAGACTTTGAAATATCCCCAGGGGAGCGATTTTTGAAATTCGACCACTCGATTTCGTGTATTTCGTTCAATAATATCTCCACTACTAGGCATTTAAATTCTACTAATAGAATTGAAAACGAGTGGTCAATACCACTAGATTCCCGCTCGTATTTCAAAAAATAGCATTTCGCCGTTTTTCACACATTTTCGAGTGACGTAATCGAACGATCGAAATTACAAAATCGGCCCCCTGGGCGTTTAAATCTATCCATTTATTTAACTAGACAACATTATAAAGAAAGATAATTGTAAATTAACCTACGTGTATTATTTTTCAGCAAGATGATTCGTGGTTCGCACAGAGAAACGAAATAAATTCTAACCCAGGATACTATCCCACGGGAAGTTATCCAACGAGGAATACATACCCTCAGTATCCGGACGCATCCAGAGACACATACTCCCAGTACCCAGATGCGTCTAGGAGCTCATACAATCAATACCCGGACGCATCTAGGAACTCGTATTCGGATCCGAGGTACAACTACGGGGCGTCGCCGTCTCAGCAGCCCGAGCCGCAGCCGCCGGCCGCGCGCGAGCCCTACGGCGCCCACTACGATCCTATCACCAAGCAACGCGTTACGCCGCACCCGAACTGCACCACACGCGCCTCTTGCCAACCGTTGTGTCTTGCGCAGAAAGGCGCTAAGGTATGAATTTACTTGCAACTATTACTCAATCAATATCAATACCCAAATTAATTTAATCAGGTCAGACGGCACTAGACTAGTAGCTGTAATGACAAATATTTAGACACAGCAATTTTTATAGCGGCATTTTTTATGTGTAACCCATTCCAAATTTTAATTGTATAGAATGTTATGCATGTCATATCTAATAGCATTACTACCTACCTAAGTTACTTCTTACTGACTGGTTAGATTTAAATGTTGATGTCTTTATAATTACGATTATTTTTCCAGGGAAAACAAGGTTCCTTCGGTCCACCTGGACCTACAGGATTACCTGGGCATGAGGGACCTGAAGGACCATCGGGTCCAAAAGGTCAAAAAGGAGAAATTGGTTCAGTAGGTCCTCGAGGGCCGAAAGGTGACAGAGGAAAACCTGGTCAGCAGGGATTCCAAGGTTTTGCGGGACGTCCTGGACTACAAGGTGACCCGGGCAGGCCCGGCGACCGGGGCAGAGATGGTTGCAATGGTACAGACGTAAGTAATACCTATTCTGTGATTAAACTCATTATTTGTTCTAAGTACTTTAAGTTTACAATTTCTGTACAACGGCTGGGCTTTTGGTTACATCCTGAAGGATCCCAGGGACCTCTTTGGCGATCTAACCTAATAGAGCGAATGATATTTCGTATCCAAGTTCTAAGAAATTCATGGGACGAGCTGGGGTTGGACAGTAACATAAGCATTATTGATGCAATTATATATTTATTTTTGGTAGCTAAATAATTTTTGTGAAAATAAAATAATATTTAAAAATAAAAAAGGTTTCTGTTCGATAGCACAACTAATACATATTCCTTTGAAATAGTATGAGCTTTAATACTAGCGACATTGCTTCTGCGTTTTAATCATCAAGATTTGTTTAGGGTGACGCGGGTCCTCAAGGCGAGAGAGGGTATCCAGGACCTCGCGGTTTTCCGGGTACTCCGGGGTCAAAAGGTGACAAGGGAGAATCCGCAGCCGTCGGAAGATATCCAAAGGGTGACAAGGGAGAGCCTGGGTCTGCCGGAGATCAGGGTCCCGTAGGTCCCATCGGACCCACAGGGGAGCCCGGCCCACAAGGAGTACGAGGCCGACCAGGATACGCGGTAACTAATTACTATATATACATCCAGTCCTTAGTGCAAGATTCCTAAAGTATTTGTGCCGGCTTTACTATTACGTGTGCATGGGCCACACTGAAAGTTTCTGAATTCCGATACATATATGAGAAGACTTATTTGTCTAAGTAACCAGTTAACTAATACTTTAAAATTTAAATCTACTGGTATTACTGCCACAGTTATAATTTATGTTACCGAGTTTGTGTTAAAGAGCGTTTATCCACATACCAATATTTCAAATTGCAGGGATCACCAGGTCAACCAGGTGAAAAAGGTGCTAAGGGCCCAAAAGGTTTATCGATAAAAGGTGACAAAGGTGACAGAGGAGACCAAGGCAAGAAGGGTCAAGCTTGTTCGGAAAAACCTTTACATGTGGAAGTAGAAAAAGGAGCCATCCTGGGAACTCAAGGTGACAAAGGAGATAAAGGTACAAAGGGCGAACCAGGGATGCAGGGTGAAAAGGGATTTACGGGAGAAACTGGCGAACAGGGATTACCCGGTCTGGTAGGACCAAAAGGAGAAAAGGGTATTCGTGGAAATACTGGTGAGCGAGTAAGTACAATGATAATGGATATTTATTGTAAGAAAACGCTCCCTTCTTTTTTTTCATTTCACTGGACATAAAAAACATTTTCCCTTTATCAATTTCAAATAATAAATGAACTTTTAATTGCTACAGTTCCTACAGGTATTTGTCACAATTACAGGGTCGAGTCGGTCAGTTTGGTGCAAGTGGACAGAGAGGACAAAAGGGTGACAGAGGTAACGAAGGCCTGAGAGGTCGTGATGGCAGACCCGGATCAAAGGGAGAGCCGGGCAAAGACGGAGTCCCAGGCTTGAGAGGTCTTACCGGTGTGCCCGGGCCACCCGGTGGCAGCACAGGGTCAGTTGTTGGCCCGCCCGGTCCGGTCGGACCTCGAGGTAATCCTGGCTCACCGGGAGCAAGAGGCACGGACGGAAATCCTGGAGAACCGGGCCGCCCCGGCCCGATGGGCCCACCAGGAGGACAGGGAGTCCCCGGCACACCTGGGCGAGAAGGCCCACCTGGAATGAAAGGCGACAAAGGAGACACTGGACCCGAAGGGAAACCTGGACTTGCTGGACTTCAGGGGTACAATGGACAAGACGGATACCCAGGCGAGAGAGGACAAAAGGGCGACAGTGGCATTTCGATTCCGGTAAGTTTACATTTATATTATAAGTATTTCTTGGTTCACCAAAAAGTTATTATTTGCCTACTAGACCGGGAGATAGTGACACATTTTACTGGGTCATTTGTACCAGTATGGCAGTTCGTCAGGGGTCTAAGTACGTAATGAACGAAATAAAAATGATGGTCATAGCGCTGGTACCGGCGGCCCAATCGCGTGGGCGTTAGTCGAACGTGTCGGATAAAATACGAGTGTTGAACGATTTGTTCCACAAAAATCCTCGTATTTTTCGATAGTCCATAAAAAAGAAGTAGACGGTAGCGTAATGCCATACTTCTCCGGTGTGACTTACAGCCCGCCATACTGAGGCGAACACATTAATTAAAAAAAAACAATACAATCATTTGTGCCAAGCTAATTTTTGCACAGGTGATCATCGTCGAGCAGCCATTCATGGACATCACCATGCCATACTTTTCGGATGGTTCCAAATGGCCGCCATACCGCCGCAAAGGAGTTAATTTTATTTTTATTGCTAAACGATTTGTACCATCTTGTAATATTTTTTTCAAGACTTTCTGTGTGATCATAAATGGAAATCTCATAATGCCATACCTGTAGGAGGTGGCAAATGTGTACAATATTTTTTTTTTATTTCAAGTATGGTGCCCCTTTTTCCCCCTATTAGAAGTATGGCAAATATAATAAAGGTCACATTGCATCATATAATTTCCAAAACTCCAAATGCCATACTGGTACAAATCGTCAAAAAATTGTTTTTTGTTTTAAGTCTTGGCTTAAGTCTCACAGTCGTCCGCCCCGTAGTTATAATCTGAAATTTTTTTTTTGAGGTATAATTGTATCCAAACAAACAGAATATGATGATGCCATGCTGTAAAAAATTATTTTACGTATACATAGTCGTATTTTTGAAACGTGTCGATTAAATAAGTTTTTCAAGTATGGCAGCACTTTTTCCCCCTACTATAAGTATGGCAATTATAATAACGGTCACATTTTATCAAATACTTTCCAAAAATTTAAATGCAATACTGGTACAAATCGTTTAGCAATAAAAAAAAATTAACTTCCTTGCGGCGGTATGGCGGTCATTTGGAACCGTCCGAAGAGTATGGCATGGTGATGTCCATGAATGGCTGCTCGACGCTGATCACCTGTGCAAAAATTAGCTTGGCACAAATGGTTGAATTGTTTTTTTTAAATTAATGTGTTTGCCTCAGTATGGCGGGCTGTAAGTCACACCGGAGAAGTATGGCATTACGCTACCGCCTACTTCTTTTTTATGGACTATCGGAAAATACGAGGATTTTTGTGGAACAAATCGTTCGACACTCGTATTTTATCCGACACGTTTGACTAACGCCCACGCGATTGGGCCGCCGGTACCAGCGCTATGACCATCATTTTTCTTTCCTTCATTACGTGCTTAGACCCCTGACGAACCGCCATACAAATGCGATAAACCGCGGTACAAATGACCCAGTAAAATGTGTCACTATCTCCCGGTCTATATATACCAACTAATACATAAACTATATTCAGATTTTTGGAAATGGCTGAAGCCACGCTAGAAATAGACGCTTAAACACTATAGTTTCAAAGTATCCCCTTCTACGTTTTTGGAATTGGTCACAAGTACTAGTTTTTTTTCTCTTAGCTTATAATTGTGTCCCACCTTAGTCCCACTGCCTGGTAAGTGCCTTTCCTCTTGATCTTCACGATTCCGGATATTATGTTCGGGACAGTTCGATTAGTAGTATTACCTACCGGCCAGCTGTTGAGATACAACTGGCCGGTAGGTAATACTACTAATCGAACTATCCGATGCCAACTTCTCCAACACCTCTGGACTGTCGACTCGATGATGAAATTGATGAACGACCGGCGATGAAGCTGAAATAGTAACTGGTTTGACACCAGGCAAGGAGCATAAAAGCGGTAACATCGGGGGGCTTACCTCTGTTACTAAGTACCTAATGTTAGCAAAGTTACAGCAAAAAATCAACTGACCCACGATCCACTGCACCCCTTACTCCCCTTCCTTCTAGTATAATAAATAACGATACGAGATTAAACCTACGCAAAAGTTACTTTTATCCTAAAAGTGACTGTAAGTATCCTCTGTTTTAGGGTGATCGAGGACCAAGTGGACAACCAGGATTACCTGGACTGAAAGGTCAAAAAGGAGACCGGGGTTACCAAGGATTGAGAGGCGCTCCTGGTAATTCCACGTTAGGGACCCCGGGTATGCCTGGGGATGTCGGACCACGCGGAAGAAAAGGAGACAAAGGAAACCCTGGTCAACCAGGATATCCGGGCGAGCCGGGAACTAAGGGAGACAGAGGCGGTGTCTGCAACGACTGTAGACCAGGAGCGCCCGGACAGAAAGGTGACCGAGGATTCGATGGCTTGCCCGGGACGCCGGGAGAGCGAGGCCCGCAGGGGCCCCCGGGCGTACCCGGCCAACGCGGTCCCGACGGCCTTCATGGATTACCGGGAACACCAGGAGAACCGGTAAGTCCTTGTGATTCATATTTAAACACTTTTGTTTGCTTCAAGTTAGTAGTATACCAATATATATGAAATGGTGCTAAGCTTATCGTTTTTCTGACTGTACATGATCTTTAGATCTATTTTACCTAACTACCGCAAATATGAAAGGACAATGTTTTTTGATTCTTTTAATAATAAATAATATTAAGTAATTTACTCGTTAGTATAGCTGATTGTTTTTTTTAGCTCGTTCAATAGTTTTAACACATACCTACATATTATAATAATCATATTTGGTACAGGGTAAACAAGGTGACGATGGTCCAATGGGGCCTCCTGGGAGCCCTGGTCTGCCAGCAATGATACCGTCAAATCTAGTAAAGGGGCCCCCTGGAGAAAAGGGTGAACGAGGGCTTCCGGGTCTCAGAGGGCCAAAAGGAGACAAAGGACTTGCTGGCCCTCCCGGCAGTAAAGGCACAATAGGCATGCCGGGGTACAAGGGTGACCAAGGTTTGTCCGGCGCGCCTGGAATCGATGGAACCCCTGGAAGACACGGTCGACCAGGTACCCCTGGTGCAAAGGGTCTTTCAATAAAGGGCGAGAAAGGTACGCCTGGAGAGCCTGGATTGCCAGGAGATAAAGGATTCCCGGGAAGAGTGGGTTTGAAGGGCGAACCTGGCCAGTGTCCTGCGAATTTAAGGGAACTTACAAAAGGTGACAGAGGGGCGCCTGGCGCACAAGGACCGCCGGGACCAGCTGGTGAGTACTTAACACTTTGACTACCGAGAACCCGCCTGGTAGGCACTCGTAATGTTTGCTCAGATGCCGGACAACCCGCCCAGCGGGTTGTTTTGTACGCAGATATAGACGACCGGTTTCTGGGGTAGTGCGCCGTTTTTTGCCCGGTTGCGAAAGTGTTAACTAGCTGTTTATATATTATTACTAGCGACCCGCCCCGGCTATGCACGGGTTAACAAGTTATACACATAAACCTTCCTCAAAAATCACTATTGATAAGTGAAAACCGCATGGAAATCCGTTCAGTAGTTTATGAGGTTATCGCGAACATACAAACACACAAACAGACAGACGCGGCGGGGGACTTTGTGTTATAAGGTGTAGACACTGTAGCCCTACTGCATGTGAAGCCGGTCTTTAATATTCCTTGCCATTTATATGTTACATTTTTGGTTACCTATAAGTTATTTTCCTACCGCTGATATCTGTGACTAATATCTGTTTACAGGCATACCTGGAGAAAAGGGAGACCAAGGCTTCACAGGTCTAAAAGGAGATAAGGGTGAACTGGGTGCTCAAGGAAAAGAGGGACCAGTCGGGCCACGTGGTCTTCCAGGAGCTCGCGGCGAAAAAGGAAGCATGGGAATTATGGGCTCCCCAGGATCTCCCGGTGAAAAGGGCTTGAGAGGTTTCCCTGGTCTTCCAGGTACGAGAGGGCCTAAAGGAGACACTGGCCTGTCTATGCCTGGCCCACCTGGACCTGCGGGTAATGACGGACTAAAAGGTGACAAGGGTTTGAGAGGTGAACCTGGGAAGAATGGAAACGATGGACCACCCGGCTGGAATGGACTTCCAGGCGAAAAGGGAGATAGCGGTCGACCAGGAATTGCGGGGCCGCCTGGCCCACAAGGTCTTAAAGGAGAGCCTGGACCTGCAGGTCCCCCTGGGATGAGTGGTATTCCGGGAACTCCTGGACCTGTTGGCGACAAAGGGCAAGCTGGCTACCCTGGAATGCCTGGACAACCTGGAGTTATTGGCCTTCCTGGAAAGACAGGTGAACCGGGAATTCAGGGTCCTGATGGGCCTCGAGGGTTCCCTGGAAGACGAGGACCAGCTGGACTTCCTGGTACTCCCGGTCAAGATGGTGAACCCGGACAGAAGGGAGATAGGGGACCTCCTGGTTTCACTGGTGAACCAGGCACACCTGGCATGGACGGCATCCCTGGTCTGGTGGGTGCTCCTGGTGAAAAAGGTGATCAAGGCTTTGAAGGGCCACCGGGACCGCCTGGCCCAATGGGACCAAAAGGTGACAAAGGAGATAGAGGTTTCACGGGAGCCCAAGGCCCTAGAGGAGAACCCGCCTTACCTTCAGAAAAAGGACAGAAAGGAGAGCCAGGCTTAACTGGACTACGCGGTTTTACTGGAACTCCAGGTAGAAATGGAACAAAAGGAGACAAGGGTAATGCAGGGTTCCCTGGATTTGGTAGACCTGGGCCCGCTGGAGAAAAAGGTGACGCAGGGTCGCCAGGTCCACAAGGGTTTACTGGAGAACAAGGGTTACCTGGCGATCGTGGATTTACTGGTGCCAGAGGCGAAAAGGGTGACATAGGTTTACCTGGTAACGATGGGTGGCCGGGAATAGACGGAAAGGATGGGTTGCCGGGTAAGCCTGGCGACAGAGGTCTAACGGGTGCACCTGGCGCACCAGGTGAGAGAGGAGATACTGGAGAACCTGGAATGGACGGCATCAATGGAATAAATGGAAAAGATGGCCCGATCGGCCCTCCAGGACTTCCAGGACCTGTAGGATATCCTGGCCTTAAAGGCGAAAGAGGCTTGCCTGGTGTCGCGATAGACGTGAAAGGAGAAAAAGGAAACCAAGGTTTGCCAGGTGCTCCAGGCTACCCCGGGCAGAAGGGTGAGAGAGGTTTCACCGGAGAAACTGGTATTCCCGGCGACAAAGGGGAGATTGGATACCAAGGAGAGAAGGGTTCAACTGGACAATATGGATTCCCAGGAGATAAGGGTAAGTTGCTACCTTACTATTTTTTTAACTACTGTCTAATTCTCATTTACATATCTTCGTTATAATTATGGTTTAATCGATTGGCCTAGCTGACATGTAAAATTTAGCTTTGCTTTTAGGTCCAATATAAGCACCCATGAAGGGTAAAACTTGATTACTTCGCTTCCAGGAATGGTCGTTTTCATATAATGATTCTTAGAATATTTTATTTTGATACCTGGTTGTTAAGGACTAATTTGTTATGAATTAACTCTATTTTGATTATGCTCGAAATCAATATGCCTTATTTTCACAAAAAATATCTCTTTTAAATATGTATAGGTATTATACATACGTATTTATTAATTGTGTCAGTACGAGTAATCGTTTAAATTCACTATAACATTTAATTGACAGGTGACACTGGACCTGCTGGACCTGCTGGCCTGCCAGGATTAACAATTAAAGGAGAAAAGGGTCTTCACGGTATTCCTGGTAAACACGGACGTCCCGGACCACAGGGCGCCCCCGGAGAGAAGGGTGACCGAGGCTTAACAGGTCTTCCGGGACCTTCAGGTTTCCCCGGGACGCCGGGCAGACCGGGAGATCGCGGCGAGAAGGGCGACCAGGGCATGGAAGGCGTTGCCGGCCCGCCCGGCTTCGACGGACCACCAGGCCAACCTGGCCCTCGTGGTTTTACTGGCATCAAAGGTGAAAGGGGTGAAAAGGGCGAGACCGTGATGGGATATCCAGGCGAAAAAGGAAACCAAGGGCCCCCAGGCGAGCCAGGAATGCCAGGATTACCAGGAGAGAAGGGTGACAGCGGAATCGACGGGCGTGATGGACCGCCAGGAGAGCCAGGTGTACCAGGTGAAAAGGGCGATCGAGGATTCAACGGTTTCCCTGGACAGCCGGGCTTGCAGGGCATTAAGGGTGACAAAGGAGAGTCAGGACAGGTCGTACTCGGACCTAAAGGAGATCGGGGACCACCTGGTTTCCCTGGATTAAACGGCCAACCTGGTGAAAACGGTATGCCCGGCCCGCCTGGCATGGACGGTATCAACGGAGAAAAGGGCGACAGAGGCATGACGGGACCGCAGGGCCCGCCCGGCCCACCTGGCGAAACTGGAGCTCAGGGATACCAAGGTGACCGAGGCGAAATCGGTTTAGCGGGACAACCTGGCCCACCTGGAATTCCTGGACAACCATGTACCAACACCGACTTTATGACCGGAATACTTCTGGTGAAGCACAGTCAAAGTGATATCATCCCTCAATGTGAACCTGGCCATATCAAACTATGGGAAGGCTATTCGCTATTATACATAGATGGTAATGAAAAGTCCCATAATCAAGATTTAGGTTACGCTGGATCTTGCGTAAGAAAATTCAGTACAATGCCATTCATGTTCTGTGACGTGACTGGGACGTGTAACTACGCCAGTAGAAACGACCGCAGTTACTGGCTGGCGACTGGACGGCCGACGTTGATGATGCCCGTGGAGGGAGATGCCATTCAGGAGTACATTTCAAGATGTGTTGTATGCGAAGCGCCGACAAATGTAATTGCTGTACACAGCCAAAGCGACATCGAACCTCCCTGTCCAGGAGGCTGGAGCTTGTTATGGGCGGGATACAGTTTTGTTATGGTAAGTAGATTTTCTTAATCACATAAAATAAACCGAATCAAGTTTACCTACATTACAAGAGGTAAAATCTAGACTTTGCCGGTTAGTGTGCTCAATTTTTATGCTGCTGTAAAGGCTGCCTATGAACTTGGGGCCTTAACAGATATTACAAAAAATCTAGTTAAATTCAGCTAAAGTTTTGGACCCTTTCTTGAATATCCACCATATGGCCATATAAACATGACTTGATGTTATGTACACTATATTGATGGATCACTTTTTCAACAGCACACCGGCGCCGGCGCGCAGGGCGGCGGCCAGGCGCTGGCGAGCCCCGGCTCGTGCCTGCAGGACTTCCGCGCCACGCCACTCATCGAGTGCAACGGCGAGGCCGGCACGTGCCACCACTTCGCCAACCTGCTCAGCTTCTGGCTCACGATCATCGACGAGAGCGCGGCCTTCGGCGCGCCGCCACGGCGGGCCACGCACAAAGGAGACTTCAACTCGCGTTCTCAAGTGTCTCGATGCGCAGTGTGCATCAAAAACTCATAATTCTATACATGTTTTCACTCGTGGACAGTATACTTAAGGCGACCCTATGTGTATGCAACTTAAAACATAATACCAAAAAACTACACGGGGCAAACTAGGTACTTTAATCAGTTCAATATTTCTGTGGTGTAATTTTAACTTGAACCGGCATTGGCATCATATAATTCTTAATGCGGATTACGTTTTAAACACGTTGCCTGTGACAAGATCCCGCAGGTAGGTACCTAATCTTACTTTAATATATATTAAATAATTTATAAATATGATGAATGCATACCATTGCATTTTATTAAAACGATGTTTAGTTTCTTATATGGCTCGCCTCTTATGAATAAAACAGCTTTGGTTTGCTAAGTTATCTCGTTTATAAATATGCTTATTCGGGCCTAATTTAAGTAACCAGCGTGAGCCCTGAGGGCATACGGCGAACCACGTATGTTGCCTACACGTCGAACGTACACGTGGTTCGTGGTAGGCCCTCTGGTGACGTAACTATAAATGGCTCGTTGCAAGGCGTTGATGAGCAAAACAGCTATCCCAAGCGTATGTATAAATAATTCTTAGCACATACGTCGTGTATCCACCAGTAGACAACTCAGATGGTATTAATTTTATCTCGAAACGAAGATGAGCCCGACATGGAGTTTAGACTAGTCTATTTGGTTAATGCGAACTGGTTTGTAGAAATTATTTACTTTTAAAATTTCATGGCAGATATGTTGGCCTACTGAGGCATATCGAAAACCTCGCCCCTCGAAACCCTAAGTTATAATAATTGCTTGATATATATGTTTCAATAGGTACCCATTTGATTTTTTCCGTAAGCTTCAATTGAGATCTCAATTGTGAGTTTCCATGTAATGTTATAAGTTAACAGTGTTCCTGTTTTGAATAGGGTAAATAAAGCCAAAAACACCAAAGTTTGTTTAATAGTTAGGTAGAATGATATAGTAAGTAGAATTAATGTAAATGTCTTTATAGATTATTTTTATTTATATGGAGTTAATTCAACTTGATCCTGATATTTGGGTTTCTCCTTTAATTTGGAAAAAGAAAGTGTTTCGATTTCCGAATGGGATCAGTCCAAAGTGCATAGTAACAGTTACTAAACTTCTTAACCCAGTTTGAATGATATAGGTCAAGTTGTAAGGAAATATCTATAAGAAGATAGTTGTAACCACATTACTTATGATAGATAATACGCTTGTGATAATTTAAATGTGCCTTAATCTGTATATAATACACAACCAATACCACTTCACTTTCAAATTCACTGTTATATAATGTTAAACTACTTGAACACAATGTATAGGTATACTCTTATATATCTTGTATCTAATATAATGGTAATTAGGTATTTCATATTCTTGAGAAATATGTGTAGTGAAGATAAATGTTGATACAAGCACTGCCATTGTAGATAATGTTTTATTTTTATAATTTATACGTGCTTAAGCCTAAATACATAATAAATAACAAAATTGTATTATTTTGTATTAAGTACTCATATTCTCTACCCGATCCATCCAGTCAGTTAGCCAAAAAGCTGGCAGCGTCTTTGGATAGTCTTTGATCTCTTGGAATGGCTTATTCTCTGGCCGACGTAGACGTAGCTGTTAGTCGTCTAGTCTAGCCTATTAGTCGCCTGAGGCATAAACTTAGAAAAAAAAATTATGAGCCCTTTCCCCACTGTCCTAAATGGCAAAACGTAGCAGGTCGCCTGTAGGTGCAACAGCGCAAGCGTGTCGACACAGGTGAATTTCACACAAGCGACCTCCCAGTTTCCACGGCATGAGTGTCATTCATGGTTCTTGTAACCAGTCCAGTTAGGGACAAAGACGGTACCAATCAAGCCCTGTTTCCCGCTTTTGGGTCTGCTACAGTTACTGCTAGCTAGCTCAGGGGCGGCGGCGGACGGTGCTAATCCAGGGGCTTCTCCTACTGCTTCTACGATTTAAAGGAAATCGGAAACGACTGTCGAGGTGTATGTTGAGGATGAATGAGAGGGTTGTCTTGAAAGCGAGACCCATTATACTATTTTTTGCTAAGGGCTCTTTAAGGGTGTTGAGGATGTTTCCAGATAGGGTAAACAGACAACACCTTATGAGGATGCTATGTGAGCTAGGACAAGCTGGTGTATTCAAGTACGAGAACTACGAGATGATATTAATATTCATATAATCCACGCCAGCACTATGTGCACCATGTGCAATTAATTTGTACTTTCAACTTGTCAGTAGAAAAAAGCGCGAAATTTAACATTTCCGCGGGAGTTCAACCCTGGCCTCGGCATCCATTTTTTAAATTTACCATCTTTTTCTACTGACAAAGTCGCGGTACCAGAGTATATCCAGGATGATCTACTCTATTAAACCTTGGGGCCGTGGGGACCTAGCGCGCGTCGCCTCTATGGGGAGTTATCAAAGCGCCTCATAGAGGCCTCCGGTGACCAGAGGGCTGGCCTATATTTTGCCCAAAGGATCAGCATTGCCATCCAGCGGGGCAATGCGGCTAGCCTTCTGGGCACCCTACCTACGGACCATGACTTAGGGCAAATTTTTTATTTATAAGTTTTAGTGATTTGTTATAAAGTTGTAAAAATGTTATTAAATAAAATTACCCTCTATTAAATGTTTTTTTTTTATTTAATGGCAACTCTTACAAAACCTTGTGTCAGCTGTCATCGCGGGAATTGATTGAATCGTTGAATTATTTACAGACAGGCTACTCATATTTTATTGAAACACGCTAATTTTGTTAAAGGAAATGTGTAAAAAAAATTGAACATTGTATTTGTTAATTTTTATTTAAAAACAGTATTAATAAGTTGTAATATTTAACGATGTTTGAGTGGGCCTATAGTGGTGCTAACAGAGCCGTTCCCCGAAATGTGGGGCCCGAGTGCGCATATTTTTTATCGTATAATAGGCAAATAATTGAAACAATTATAGTTACTGCATTGTGCTCATACATTTTAGTAAGTATCAATAACGTAAACTTGTAACTTAATTAAGCCACGAGTGTTTTATCTCTTTTAATTTAATTAAAATTTGTACCATTTATTATAAGTAGATCTAACTAATAAAACTAATACCTCTGTAACTTAATAAAACTTATCTGTATCTCTATATATTGTTGAAATTTTGTAAGGACGTAAAGAAATGTTACTTTACATAATTGCTTTTTTTAATCCATCATATCCTAGATTGCTAAAACACTATTAAATTGTTTTCTATAGTAAAAAACCGGGTAAGTGCGAGTCGGACTCGCGCACGAAGGGTTCCGTACCATAATGCAAAAAAAAAAACCAAAAAAAGCAAATAAAACGGTCACCCAATTCACCCATCCAAGTACTGACCACTCCCGATGTTGCTTAACTTTGGTCAAAAATCACGTTTGTTGTATGAGCCCCCTTTAAATCTTTATTTTATTCTGTTTTTAGTATTTGTTGTTATAGCGGCAACAGAAATACATCATCTGTGAAAATTTCAACTGTCTAGCTATCACGGTTCGTGAGATACAGCCTGGTGACAGACGGACGGACGGACGGACAGTGAAGTCTTAGTAATAGGGTCCTGTTTTACCCTTTGGGTACGGAACCCTAAAAAGTATAAATGTTGGAACTAAGATGTTGACTCCCCAACGTTGGTTTTACACATTAGTTATATTAATTTTGAATGACAAATTACATGTTTAAATATTTCAGGTAAAAACTTATCCAAAACTGGTATTACCACATGATGAAATTTATATTAAAAGTGACCGGGGAGGCAAGAGATTGCTCGTCATACTTTTGGCCTTACTATGGGGAATGGAGATTGGATTTAAATTTGCATCTCGCACTGTAATATATTTGTTGAATCCATGTCATGTTACAACATTAATGCAAGTAAGTAGGCAATCAGCCTTCACAAATCCCACTCATATATGTGATTTTATAATTCCCACAATTCAAATATAAAAATCGCCACCTGAAGAGTAGTATTTTAAAATAACACACTTAACATTGACTAACTAGAATTACTTAATTCATTTGAAGAACTTAGTTACAGTGTTACAACATACATTAAGTAAGAGTAAAAACGAAAGCAATCATACTAAAAACTGTTCGATTTCCTTAAAATTATTGACTTATAAGGTACATTCCGTTACATTTCTGGACTCCGTCATTCAGTTGAATGTTTGAATGTTGTGCCATAAGCAATAAGTTAGACTATTTACATAGTAATGTTGTAATTTACATTTCAAATTTACTTAGATGAGTTCTAATTATTGCCTTAAATACATAAATACAATGCAAACTTTCCTCGTTCCAAACATTTAAGGAATGTGATATGGGTATCTACGGGTCAGGGGTTTCCATTTAGGTTAAAATGCTTGGTTTGCATACAAAGCCATTACTCTATAAGTACCTATTCACAACATTGGGGCTTGTACGGCTTGAATACAATATGATTATATTTGATAAGCACAAATTTGTCACAATAGAATGATTACACTGCTGACATCTAAAATGTGACAGGAAATTGGGACATGGATTATTAACAGTTATGGAACTATTATAAAGAGAGCTTGCAAAAGAAATATAACACCGAAATAAAACAAGAAAGATATATTAAATTTTAAAGTGGAAAAATTACTGAGGGACAGTTATTTTAAGTCTAACTCAAGGCAGTAATTATTCCACTTATTTCTGAAATATTTAAAAGATTTGAAGTATGTATTGTGTTCAATTTTTTGAATATTCTAAAAATGTAACTTTGAAATGATAATGAAATAAGATTTTTTTACAGATATACTTGTTGGCTGCACCACCCAGTAGGACAGTGACTGCAGTCTTTCGCATACACTTATACTTGTTAAATGGGCCTCTGTTAGCTTTTTTATTTCCTGAAACAGCATCACGACAGGTAAATATGTGTAACTACTCAAGAATAATTTATTAAAAACCTATTCGTTTCAATTATATTCGGCACTTGCTAATTTTTAAGTGTTCTTCTTAGTCTGGGGGGCAGTGGCTAATAGTCCCTGCCCCGCTAATCCTACCAAATTTATAAAATTAATAATTAATGTGTATCATCATAGATCCCCGCTGAGGCTGCCCTGTACTGGATACAACATGGCATGATGTGTGTGATACCATACTATCTATTAAGAATTGGTGGTAAGTATTTTGATATTCGCATCTTCCATTATTAATTTTATTATTTAAATCTAATTGCGTCAATGATAGATTAATTAAATTAATTTTCAGATTCCAATGATAAATTAATTAAATTAATTTTCAGGTGTGTACAATGTAGAGCCACTTGGTGATTTCAATTGGGCAATTGTTAGTTACTGCCTTAATCTGTTGTATCACTTCATAATTCTACAAGCTATAGCAATAGTAAGTATATTACGTCAGGACTATTTTTTATGATACGCAATAGTAAACTTTATTACAATGTATTAAAGTCCATACCGTAACCTTTGCCTGTGTGTGTTTTATAAAGTGTACCTATTTATACTGGTAATATTGATGATGTACTGTCATCCTTCAACAGGCACTGAGCGTTCTTAGAAGGGATCTCCCTCGGTCACGTCTCCTTCCAGCCGTGACTGGTTGATGTCAAATATTTCGATTTTCAAATTTCATATCTTAAGACAGACCGATCACTGGAGACATCGCTAATTTCACAGCAATACGGTGCCGTGTTGCGTTGTTATTAAAACAGAGACTTATTACCCATTTTAGTCTTCGTTTAGGAATGTTGAAGTGACAATTGAATTATTTGCAGCCGGCTCAAGTTAACCTGAACCACATCATATGCCCGGCGCTCTTGGACCCGTTCGAGGGGCCGTGGTACCGCGTGGCCGCCGTGCTCCACCAGGCCGCGCTCTGCCCCCTCCTCTGCAAGGGCTACTGCCTCGTCGCTGACTTCTGTCTCACCAAGTTCCCGCCCACAAAGGTCAAACAACAACTCAAAGAATTACTCCAGGACAAAAAGGCAGACGTCAAAAAAGACTTGTAGGTGCGTGTCAAATTCTTTTTGTGGCGTTCTTAAGGTAAAGGTACCACGTTGTCGGATTTCGGTAAAGACGATTTCTAACCACTGCGATCATGTCATAATTCTTTAGTAACAATGCGTGGAACAATTTACAATTGTAATTTATAAGTGAAAATTCACATTATGACAGCATGACTGTTAGAAGCGAATCGTCTTATTTGCACGTTTTATTAGTCTTGCAACGCTTTAATAACATCCGTCCGTGGTACCTCTTTGCCTAAAACGACACTTTAATGGCTGTAACCCCTTTCAGGGTAGCTAGAATCTCTGTGAAGTTGCCTAATGTAGTACCTAAAGAACAATATTTCATCGCGTCCATTTCGTTTGGGTGATTATTGTTGATAATAAACTAAATAATTAATAAATCATGATCTCTTATAATATATAGGGAGGCCAAAGGGTGGGACTGAATGCAAACGACAAGCTATATCGTTGTTCTTGGTGTGGTATAATTCGTCATCATCAAAATAGACGTCATCATTTTACAAAGCAATCTTTTCCTCATCAAGACCTATATTGTGCGATAAAGGCGACATGAACACGACTGTTAATTAAACGAGGGAGGCAGGTAGGTAGAAATCTAATGCCTTAAAGAGCAAAAGTTTTTATGACTCTGGTTTAGGATGCAGTCCTAAGATGTTTTAACTTGGAAACAATTGAATGCTTGTCGTTGTAGCTCCGATTCAGACTGTAAAAACCGAGATTGTGCTGGTTTCTTCAACTTGGCCTCTAGTTTTTTAATGAAGACAATTCACGGACTATAAATCTAGCTTGTTTAGGTAGGTATTATTTTGTTACGTGTTAAAGTTTGAACTATCAGGTAATGTAAGTCAAATTATACTTAGGAATGTTTTGAGCTTATGAGCTCGGACGAAACTAATTGAGTGAATAGTTATATTTTATCTGATTGAGTGATTGCATTAATGTACACTTATACAGCCATCTTCAATAATATCTGACTCTGTCGGTGTAAATCCATAAACATATAGGTCATAGGTATTATATTTTTATCTTAAAACAGTCACTCCATCGGATGCAGATGAAAAACAGACAACAGAGTTGCTTAGTACCTAAATCGTGTAACAGTATTAAATTAGGTAAGTACCTAAAATGAGTCTCATTAGGAAGGTACCTTGACGTTGTTCTAATAGCTTCCAGTCAATCCATACAAAATTGTGTCAAACGGGCGCAATGAAGAACACTATTTAAATGTATAGTCTATACTCTACCTATTTACCTAGGTACTATATTATTTATGTCACAATTTTTCTGCACTCACCTAGGCTTTATTAATTAATCATATGGATCAAAACCTAAATCAAGGATTGGGGCCCAGATGTTCTTGAAATCTTTAGACAGGGCTGGAATATTATTGTGGTTGACTGTACCTACACCCAAGTTAACCGGAACAAATATCTGGACCCTACCTTGTACAGTCTGAGGTTGAAGCCTATTTGTAGTCTGGCTAAAGAAAGTTGAACCCACGAGTTAACACTATCGCTGCGGTAATTACTCATTAGGTAATTCACCAGTAACTGGCCTCCTTTGACTAAAAATGAATTCTGTTCACATAGGTAGTGTTTATTATATGTCATTATTTATCGTATAAGGTGGCCAGTAATTGAAACCTTACATTAAAATGAATTCTGTTTATAGGTGAATACAATTCATTTTTAGTTTAGGGTGGCCAGTTACTGGCGAATTACCCTACTTTAACTTAGTTACGAGTTAAATAAGTGTTCTGACCCTATGTCGCATCGATCTTGTTAAATTATGCGGTAGTACGAGTTGGCAGTAAACGAGTAGATATATATATACCTACTCATGATGTAGTCGTAGGTAAAGTGGTGCTGCCTGTGTTATTCATGAGTACAGGGCTATAACCGCGAAAATCGAAGTTCGCAAATTGCGGGGATTTTTCTCTGTCACTCTAATTACGCCTTCATTGGAGTAATAGAGAAAGATCCCCGCAATTTGCGAATTTCGGTTTTCGCGGTAGCCGCTCTGAGCGGCTTCGTACAGTCGAAAGTTTTAATTTATAACCCATTTCGTACCTTGTCACGGTGACAATCAATATGACAGTCGCTAGAGACCTCATATTATTTTCACCGAGGTACAAAATGGGTCATAAATTAAAACTTTCGACTGTACTAAGGGCCACCCCCCTACCACCACACCAGGGCACCACACTAGCGCCTTTTGAGCGCCGGCGTTTAGTGAGCGCTATGGAAAATGATGTCGCTGCGCAGTTGCGTATACGTTGCGTCGACCAGCAGCCATATAGTTGGCTACGTCGAGGCTCGGGAGACGTTAGTGTGGGGTGGCTCTTAGTCTGACTCGATCGTTAACAGATATGTTTGGTCCAATATAAAGGAACTCAATGTAGAAATGTATTAAAAAAATATATACGAAAGCTACGGTTCCGTAATTGTAGGTATGATTATAGAAATTTTCATAATTCATTGTCTATGCGTTCTTCCGTCCGATTTCCGCATTCTCGTTAATATAATATTAATTTAGTACCTATACCTACTATTGATGATTGGGATAAGTTGCCGAGAAGACCCCAGACTTCCAGAAAAATGCCGGAACTACGTTAGATTTAGACCAAGCTAACACTGCAGCGAATTTGATAGCACAGAACGCGGAAGTGTTATAAACGTTCAATTTCTGTGAAATTATGCGGTTTAAATAACACTTCCACAGTTTGTGCTATCAAACACGGTTAGTGGAGTTAGAGTTAGTTGGACCGACTCTAGGAAGATAATGATTTCATGTTGAAACATTTAATAGGTATATACCTACAAGTACGGAACCCTCCCATACAACCATTTCCAGTCGCCGTTACGACGCGGTGTAGACACATCTTGTGTCGACACCGTCTGTTTCGGTCACAATTCCAGTCGCAGAGTCGTCGCCGTGTCGACACAGTTACCAGAAATGGGGAAGGGTCGACACATGACACAAAGTGACATAAAGTGTGGTCGCCGTGTGCACACATTGTTTCGGGTTTGCGACTACTTTATGCCAAAATCATTCGTTCATTCGTTCATTTTGTTCCTGTCAAATGGAAACTGTCAGATGGAAAAATGCTTAAATAAAAATAAGTGACATTAATACGCCATCTCTAAAACGGATTACAAGACGTAATTATATATTGTTTGCATTTATATTACAATAGGACTTAAATTATTATGGGGAATTAAACTGCTCGAGTGATTTGATAAACTAAGTGTAATATAATCAACGCGCCACCACATTGTTTTAGTTTAGCCGGAAATGAAATTGTTTACTTCTCAGTGCTTGTGTTCATAAATATATTATTTGATGCATTTTTAGTACTTCGATGCGTATACTATACTTAAATAACAGAAATAACGCTTTACATACTACGAAACTTGTTAATTATGATGTATAAATATGGTTTAAGGCTGAGAAATATTGCAGTCACAAAGTAGTCGCAAATGTTTCGACTTTGTGTCGACTCTGTGTAGACACATGACACGCGCTGTCAAAAGTAATAACAAAGTTACTGGATTTGCAAAATGGCTCCTTGTGTTCATTTGTTTTCAGATATTCTCAAAGTGTAAAAATGACGTGGTCAGAGATGGGACTTAATAGATTAACTGTTTATTCGACTAATTAATGGAATGAAAAAAGTTAATCCTCAAATTTTAATCACGATTAGTTTAGTCGACCTGACATAGATTGAAATTGAATTAATCTGAACATTAATCGAATAAATTATCGATTAAATCTCGGTTGGAAGTTGACAGGGGGCCATTTTTGTACGTAAAAATAATAGAAATGTCTTGCATGCAGATGGTAGCCAAACACTTTGTCATAAAAGTCGAGATGGGTGTCGATTTATAGGTTTTAGGGAGTGCCGATTTCGAAAATGATGACCATTTTGGAATCCAAAATGGCGGCCATGCACTGTGTCATAAAAGTCGTCATGGATGTCGTTTTATACGTTTTAGGGGGCCCCAATTTTGAAAATGATGACCATTTTGGAATCCAAAATGGCGGCCATGCACTATGCCATAAAAGTCGTCAGGGGTGTCGTTTTATAGGTTTTAGGAGGCGCAGATTTGAAAAATGATGACCATTTTGGATTCCAAGATGGCGGCCATGCATTATGTCATAAAAGTCGTCATGGATGTCGTTTTATAGGTTTTAGGGGGCGCAGATTTCGAAAACGATGACCAATTTGGATTCCAAGATGGCGGCCATGCACTATGTCATAAAAGTCGTCATGGATGTCGTTTTATAGGTTTTAGGGGGCGCAGATTTCGAAAACGATGACCAATTTGGATTCCAAGATGGCGGCCATGCACTATGTCATAAAAGTCGTCATGGATGTCGTTTTATAGGTTTTAGGGGGCCCCGATTTAGAAAATGATGACCATTTTGAAAAATGGCGGCCATGCACTGTCATAAAAGTTGTCATGGGTGTCGTTTTATAGGTTTTGGGGGGCGCAGATTTAGAAAATGATGACCATTTTGGATTCCAAAATGGTGGCCATGCACTATGTCATAAAAGTCGTCATGGGTGTCGTTTTATAGGTTTTAGGGGGCGCAGATTTCGAAAACGATGACCATTTTGGATTCCAAGATGGCGGCCATGCACTATGTCATAAAAGTCGTCATGGATGTCGTTTTGTAGGTTTTAGGGGACGCAGATTTCGAAAATGATGGCCATTTTGGAATCCAAAATGGCGGCCATGCACTATGTCATAAAAGTCGTCATGGGTGTCGTTTTATAGGTTTTAGGGGGCGCAGATTTCGAAAACGATGACTATTTTGGATTCCAAGATGGCGGCCATGCACTATGTCATTAAAGTCGTCATGGCTGTCGTTTTATAGGTTTTAGGGAGCGCAGATTTCGAAAATAATAACTATTTTGGAATCGAAGATGGCGGCCATGCACTATGTTAAAAGTCGACATGGATGTCGTTTTGTTGGTCATGGTCATCATTTTCGAAATCTGCTCTTCCTAACACCTACAAATCAACATCTATGACGGCTTATATGACAAAGTGCACGGCAGACATCTTGGAATCCAGAATGGTCATCATTTTCGAATTCTGCACTCCCTAAAACCTATAAAACGATATCCATGACGACTTTTATGACAAAGTGCACGGCACACATCTTGGATTCCAAACTGGTCATCATTTTCGAAATCGGCACTTCCTAAAACCTATAAAACGATATTCATGACGACTTTTATGACAAAATACGTAGCGGCCATCTTGGATTATAAAATGATCATCGTTTTCGAATTCTGCACTCCCTAAAACCTATAAATCGACATCCGTGACGACGCAAGTTATCTTTATTTTCAGATCTAACAAATTGCTACAGAATACAAAGGACAAAAAAAGAAGCGAGGAGGTAATGAAACAAGCAAAAATACAGATGATTCCTCGACGCAATTGGATGCTTCTTAAATTGTGTCCAGATTTTTTTGTCATAAAAGTTTTTATTTTTCACGTATTACTCTCACAAGTTCCGTGACATTTCGACCTTGTAATTTTTTAAGTAAATGTTTTTGTTTATCTGTGAGGATCTCACTATAGTTCGTTTTTTTTAGCATTAGAAAGAACTTGCAAGAAGGTAAACGATCTTGACATGTCTTTTAATTGAAAAACGCTTTTTAAAAATCAATAACTATTACTTATGAAAGCAGACGAATATAAATGATCGTACTAGATTCATAATTGTTACATATTTGCCGTAACTTATTTTTAAAATTTGTTTTTCAATTAAAAGACACGTCAAGATTGTTTACCTAATTTCTAATGCTAAAAAAACGAAGTATAGAATAATATAATCAAGGTATGTTTATATTTGATAATTGAAATAGTAACGAAAAAAAAATTATATTTGTGTCTTATATTCCTGCCGAAGACTTTTATTTTTCCTTTTCCTTCTACACAAGTTTGGTCAAGTAATAAAAATTTAGGGCTCTCAATTTTATTTTGACTTCTACAACAGTAAAGCTACGAGGCCATGTTTGGTATCGTTTTCGTATAAATTCGCAGTACCAAATTTAGTTATGGTATCACATTGACACCATTCCAAAGTAAAAACATATAAACTTACTTTGTTTTAAACTCCTCTTCACGCTTAAACTGCTGAACAGTTTTAATTTAAATTTAGTACACATATATTTTGAGTCCCGAGACAGGACATAATAAGTTATCTAAAATCATCCTTCAAAGGTGTGAAATGAGGTGTAGGGGGGAATTCAGAATTGACTTCTTGAAGTTAATACTGTTTAAGTTTAGGTTTGAAGTCATGTTTTTTTATCATTTTTAACTAAATCAAAGATGTAGACCATCCCAAATTTAATATAAATCGGCTCAGCGGTTATTGATTTCCCGTACAAATTTCCACGCCACTTTTCACACCTTCAAAAGATGATTTTGGTTATAAGATCTATCCTATGTCCTGTTCCGGGACGCAAACTATTTCTATACCAAATTTCAACGAAATCGGTTCAGCGGTTAAGCGTCAAGAGGAGTTTAAAAAAAACCGACCAAGTGCGAGTCGGACTTGCGTATTAAGGGTTCCGTACATTAAGTCCGACTCGCGCTTGACTGCACATTTCTAATAGGTTTTCCTGTCATCTATAGGTAAAGAACTATTTTGTGTATTCAGACAGACAGACATACAGACGCACGAGTGATCCTATAAGGATTCCGTTTTTTGCTTTTGAGGTACGGAACCCTAAAAAGTTTTTTTTAATTTTGTGGAATGGTTTCAATGTGACCTTAAATGGATTCAGCAACCCAGATTTATACGAAAACGATACCATACACGGCCTAGCACCTTCACTGATGTAGATATATCAAGATAAAATTGAGAGCCCTAAATAAACGTTCAAGAGCGGATATCTCAAAAACTATTCAACATATCGAAAAAATTGACTGAATAAACTTGTAACAAATTAAATTAACTTTCATTTTGTATAAGTGGCCATGTCGCTAAGATGCATAGTTTCCGAGATATAATCGAAAAACCGGAAAATGGGACATTCAAAGCCCCCTCTCTTCCCCCCGCTCAAGGGCTACGGCCGGGAACTTTTGATTTGTTCACCTCCTAACTTGTCCACACCAAGTTACAGAGTCAAAAATTGTGTTCCGAGCATTTCCGTCTACAACTTTTTTGAGCATTCGTTGGCTGACCTAAGTAGCTTATTGCATTTCTTTAAAAACTTTTCTGTAAAAGGTTGACGGGTGTTGGGTGTTTATATGGTTTTGGTCGATTATTATCATTTGCATCGCCCATGATGACTTACTAGAATTACTTACGAGCACACGAGACACTAATAGTAGTTTGACAAACCTTGGTTTTCAAGAGGTATTTTATATTGACATTTGCTGTCATAAATTTGCTGTCAGATTTAGTCGCAAACCGCACGCAAAGTGCACACAAATGTGTCGACACCTTGTTACGGAAAAGTGTACACACGGCGACGACACTTTGTTTCGAAACAATTCTAGACACATTGTGTGGACTCTGTTACGACACATCTGACATTTAGTTACCACTTTGATGATTCTGCGACTGGAATGGTTATATGGGCTTACCCTTACATAAACCTATTTAAAATGCACTTGGTTACATCGTTTTTGAACACTGACTTAACTTCACAAAAATACTCTGTAGATACTTTTCAAACAGTAGCTTTTCTTATAATACCTAAGCCTCGAATATACCTACTGTACCTATACCTATAATAAATAAATTAAATAATTGAAAAGCCTAAAATAACGATTGAAAAACGATCAAAAGTAAGTTTTTGATATTATGCTATTCGCATATAAAACATAGGGTAGAAATTTGCGGTGTGACATTCACTGTTGGCCGATCGGTTGTATAGTACCTAATCTCATTTCTATTAGGCTTAGGATGCCGTTAATATATATATACAGGGTGATCAATCCAAATGGGTCAGTATGGAGAAGTCGGAAACTATGAGAGATAGCGAAATCTGTTCTTAGGAACCATGGCTTCGATTTTCGATTTAATAATAATGGCATTCAATTTTTTTTTAAATCTATCATACATAACCGGGATTCGAACCTGGTCAATATTCTTGTTGTTTGTTTGTATGGCAACTTTTAAACGATGCGTGATAGGTGGGGGGTGCTCGACCAAATATCATAGAGGGCCCCGAGACAAAACAAACGACATTAAAAAAAATTCAAAATGGCCGACTATTTTTTAATTTTTTCAAGTTGGTCCGAGCGCGCTGAGATTTGGCATGTGGCGAGCCTGGAGGCCCAAGATTACCATGTCAAAAAAAATTTTTGGAAAAATCCATAATGGCGGCGGACACGGGCAAAGTCAAATTTCCAAGTAGGTTAAGCGAGCCCGAAGGGCGAGCTCCAGGCCGGGAGGCCGAAGGCTGACCCCGGCGGAGGGCCGAAGGCCCGGAGCCTCCACCCCGACTACCAAAACGCGAGGTCGAGCTCCGCGTAGGGCCGAAGGCCCGAAGCGTCACACGAAAGGGGGAAGTTGGAGCTTAAACATGACCCAACAATTTTCCTATTGGGAGCCGCGTTTTGGGAGTCGGGGTGGAGGCTCCGGGCCTTCGACCCTCCGCCGGGGTCGGTCTTCGGCCTCCCGGCCTGAAACTCGCCCTTCGGGCTCGCTTAACCTACTTGGAAATTTGACTTTGCCCGTGTCCGCCGCCATTTTGGATTTTTCCAAATTTTTTTTTTGACATGGTAATCTTGGGCCCCCAGGCTCGTCGCATGCCAAATCTCAGCGCGCTCGAACCAACTCGAAAAAATTAAAAAAAAGTCGGCCATTTTGAATTTTTTTTAATGTAGTTTGTTTTGTCTCAGGGCCCTCTATGATATTTGGTCGAGCACCCTTCACCTATCACGCATCGTTTAAAAGTTGCCATACAAACAAACAACAAGAATATTGACCAGGTTCGAATCCCGGTTATGTATGATAGATTTTAAAAAAAATTGAATGCCATTATTATCTAATCTAAAATCGAAGCCATGGTTCCTAAGAACAGATTTTGCTATCTCTTATAGTTTCTGACTTCTCCATACTGACCCATTTGGATTGATCACCCTGTATATATACCGGGTGTGGCCTGTAATATGAGCAAAAAATTTAACTGTAGGCTGTACTCCTCATACTGATCAACATTTGTTCAGCGACTTTTGAAAATAACTTGTACTTTGATTTTTAATACACTTTAAAGGTTATTCAAAGTCGCAATGTATTGCGAATTTTGTTATGTTTAAGGCTTGACAAGCAACGTCAATCACAATGATATGGCATGGCGATGGCGTCCATTGAAGATAACATTTATTTTGTATGAAAAATAGGGAGTCTAAATACTTCATAGTTTTTAAAAGTTGTTGAACAAAAGTGTCACCGTTTGAGGGGTACAATCTATGTTTTAATTATTTGCTCATGTTACAGGCCACACCCGGTATATGTTACGTCTGATATGACGTTCGACCAACATCGCCGATTATTATCTGTATCAATTTGAAATGAAACTGTATTTCTACGCAGCAAACATGCCAACTAACAAATATCCTATCTAGTCATAGCGATTCTGAGAACAATCAATAATATTATATAAGATTATGCATTTTTTTTTATAAAAGTAGTTTGACGGAAAATATGACAAATATTTAGATTAATTTTTATGTATAATTGAGTTAAGTATTATATATACATTGCGGGTAATATCATCAGTCATGCTCACGTAGAATTGGTGTAGCGGTCCTCCGGGCCGCCTTGGTAACGTCGCTTTGGTCAACAAAGGGAAATAGTTAATTTTTTTTATACTTTTTAGGGCAAAGGTTATGGTTACGCTATAAAATGCTACATAGAGCCAGGTCGAGAAAAATATATGTGAACTTAGGGTAGGACAAGTCGTGCATTTCTTGCTCTAGAAAGGATCAAAGAGAAATAACAATCGATGAGAAGAATTAGTCAATTATTGGCATTATTCGCCTTTCATTGGATAATAGTACTCACAACACAACACAAGCATTTTTGAGCTTACTTTTGGGGTTTAGTCAATCTGTGTAAAAAAAATTTTTTTGTACTCTTATCAAAATCCAGAAATTAGTCGGAAGCTAGTAGTATACCCTATAATGGACGTGGAACCAGTAATGGGACAAAAAAACATAATTCCTCTAAAATAAGTATCTAAAAGTAGTTTATAAACACTGGGCTGTATATTATCATAAATAAGAGTCCTAGAGCTGTTTCAGTTTGAAGTTTCATTAAATTTGGTTGCTTTTTAAGAAATTGGCGTCAACCCAAAAGTTGACGTGTCACTGAAAAAAAATACCACTACGAATTCTTAACAACTTCGCTAAGAGAGGTGAGTTAATTTATTAAATTTCAATTAATTAATACTTGATGAAAACTAGAATGTGTTTTGTTAATTGCATTAACCATGAGATAAGGTATACAACACACTATGTTGTGACTCCACAGATGTAAAAAAATAGTGGTATTTGGCGCAATCCAATTATAGGAGCTGTAAAACTGCGTACCTCCTATGATGGGACAATTGACAGAATGATGCTTGCCATGCCATAATATCATATTTAAACAATACAGAAGTAAAATGTAGTTACGAAATATGTCAATCAGGAGGTATTCTCGGACTTCGGATAAATTAATATCGTTTTTCCAAACTTTTATTTAACTTGCCCTGTTAGTTTGTGTGGGTCCAATCTTGGTAACTGAATTTGAGCCACTTTTCGATTTCCGATTCAGTTGAAATTTTGTGTATGTACGTAATTAAGTATGTAAATCGGATGATAATGCAATATTATGATAACATGGACCTAATCTGATGATGGCGACAGGAGGTGGCCATGGGAACTTTATCGCAATAAACCCTAACTAATTGTGTTTGGGTATATTAGAATTATCTCGATGGATCTAATACAATAATAATTGGCTGTGGAAAGAAAAATACATTCAGCAATAAAGCTTATACCAAAAATTTATTATTTTTCCCTAACTTATTCCCCATTTCAATATTTTATACTGATAGAGCAATGTCCATTATAGGGGGCCCATTACTGGATCCACGTCCATTACCGGGGGCCCATTACTGGAGATTTGGTGTCCATGACTGGAGAAAAAAAGCATAGTTTTAATTTGTTAAATATGTGGAAACTAATTGCTGTATCTTTGATACAACACGCCTAAAACATGAAAGACGGATAGGACTTTCATCTTTTAACACGCTAAGCGGTAGACCATTTACATGTATACGGGAAATATCATAAATACTCCAAATTTCCTCATAAATGTCCCATGACTGGTGCTGTTACTATACTAACCTCTAGCCGCCCAGAGACCTATAAAAAGGTCTCCTGTTCCATTTTAATTTGAACTTTGTGTTGACAAAATAAAATTTCATTTTGCTTGGCAAGGTTTGACGTATGGGCGGCTAGAGAGGCTAATGTGTTTTGCCAAAGATTCCTATTAAATAATTTTATTTCTTAACCATCAAAAAGTAGAATCAACAGGGAGAGATACATGAATAGGTAATTAGTACAGTCATCAGCAATAGTATCTTACACAACTAGGGCCGCAAAAATATATGACGCGCTCTTATTGCGCTCCAAATAAGAACGTGTCACATATTTTTGCGGCCCTAGTTGTGTAAGATACTTTAGATACTATTGCTGATGACTGTACCTAGTGATACAAACAAAAGGTATGCAAAATTGTAAAAAAATTCGTCAGTTGGTTTCTGTTATCTGTAACATAAATGTTACATACGAATCGCAGACGTAAATAATAAAATAATGTAGTTACATTATTTGCTACATGTAAGTAGTTTATATTTCCATAATGGATTTTTATATCCAATGGAACATAAAGCCACTGAAGCGTATAGATATTAAGCTGCAACCTTCAAAGCGTTTCATACAACAATGTACTCTGCAAACTACGATTATGGTCGGTTATCTGTAAAAAAAGGCCAGCCAATGGCATACTTACGTAATAAAATAATTATATTCATGTGACTTCACTCACCTGGCCCACTTAGAGATACATGCCATTATTCTATCATAATTTCAAACGCTTGAGTACTCTCTACATATACCTACCGTACCCACATGTGGGATACTTACTTATATAGCCACTATGCTACACATTGAATAATGTGTTTAACGTATTTATTCCACCAACTTAATTTAATTGGTCATAAGAAGTCACAGCGATATCGCGTTTTTGAATCTCGAACCTTCTTGTAGGTAGGTAATTCCATAACATAAGGGTTCACAATTGGATTGTACATGTTGTACTTGCATAGGTATTTACGCGGGGACTTATGAATCTATGCCGTTATCCTCTTGCCCAGGGAGAGTTCCAATTTGTACCTAATTTGGAATCTTAAAAGAATGAGAATAATAGATTACTTGTTCGCTTTAAAGGTGGTATTCGGAATGGTTCTTTTCAGGTAATTTATCGTAAAATTATGTAAATCAAAAAAGAAAATTCATAAAAATTGTGTGTTAGATGTGCACCAGAGAGCTCAATTAGGTATTTATCATAAATTCAGCACTGAATTTTTGTGGTCACGGAATAAATTCAGATATTGTTGTGGCACCTGGTCATTGTGGTGGACACAAGATTTTATATCAAAATTTTCATTTTTCATACAAGCTTTTATCGTTGGCTGTACCTACTTTTCTTTCAACAGGCAACTAATAGGTACACATCGAGACAATCCTAACAAACCCAAACACAACTAAGTTGCGTTGTTTTATCGCAGTTCCTATGGCCACCTCCTGTGTCCATTATCAGTTTAGCTCGATGGTATCATAATGTTGCATTGTCACCCCACTTACATAATATGTAGGTATGTGATGTTTTAGCTCAATCGAATAAATAATGGAAAGTGGGTCTAATTAAGCAAAAATTTACCCGAACCAACATACCTATTACAAACATTGCAAGTTAAATTTAAAAGCTTGTAAAATCTGAAATTCAGCTCGTATGCCGCCTTATAATGAATATTACTTTGTGTTCTATTTTTTTGAATTTCCATAGTGTTGTGAATATGTACCTACATTTTAATCGTTTACCTACCTTGCTAAATAATGTCGACGAAAATAAATAGCAAAGTACCTTGTCGCTAAAGAATTTTAACACTGATTTAAATGGCAGAATAGAACATAGATCAGATCTAGATCTGGTTGTGTAGAAAATTAGGGCAAACACCTAGGACCTAGTGTACAGATATGGTTGCGGAAAATTATGAAAAAGTTGTTTTTGAATTTAGTATATATCTAGGATTAAAGTGACTAGTGCGGCCATAACGTGGGCGCAGGCAAACGCAGCACGTTCGGGTAATTTAAATCTCAAGTGGCAATAATATTTTAATTTTATATATTCCTTGTATGAAACATATTTTGGTTGGTCTCACAGTAAAAAAAATTCAGTATTCAAGACCTACTTTCGTTCACCTAGCAGAAATGTGGAAAAGGGTAAACAAGCGCCGTCTGCATTTATAAAAAAAAATGGCTCTCCTAAAACGAAAGTGTAGGTATATTCTGGTGTTAATAAATATATTTCCTTAAATGGTTTCATATCAGTGAACGGCTGTTTCATATTCATAAACTTGATACAAGAAAACTCAATGACGTGTCAACTAGCAGGCACATCAAATTGTCAGTAGGTACATAGTTGTATTTAGAGGGTTTTTACATGTATCCATTTTCAGGACACAACAGAGAAGTTTCCCTGTCCCTCTTAGCAGTAACATAGCAAAGCAGAAAGTGTCTGGCGGTGTCCCTTTTGAGGTCTCGTTGTTTGGGACACCATGTAAAAAGAAGTATGCAGGTACGTACTTCCGAAAAAAACGGCGTTTATTGGCGTCGCATTAGCGAAGTATTTGTCCCAAGTGTGGCGTGGCGCTTTGATTTCGCTTTCTAATTATGTAGACTGTGAATTCGATCGAAGCGTCATACAACCACAAACGGTACAAAGAGTTAAGTGATGCCATTTACAACAAATTGTTATTTCGGTGAAACGCTGCTTTGTATTTGGATAAGCAGTATTGTTTTTATGTTATAATTTACTTGTTTCTGCTTATGTAAACATGTGCAAATATCTAATAATGCGACTAAGCACGACCACACGTGGCCGCCGCGTAATTCTTGTCAGCCTGTGATTAAACGAAATAAAATAATCTACCTAGTTATCATAAGAATTCACTGGTTTGTTAAATAAAGTATTGACTAAAAAGTGCATTTTTATTGTATTAAACCTAAGTCCCACAAAGGCAGGACCGTATTATCAGTAAGCCCCCATTCGCACGAGAGCTTTTTCAACGCGCGTTAATAAAGAAATTGTCCGCACTCTAAATTCGATTTATCGACCAAGGCTTAAAGTCGAAAATCCAACAACACTTGATAAAAAGCGGCACGCTGTCATGTGAATAAATTACACATGTATCCATTTGTGTCTTAGAGGATATAACCAACGGAGACGCTATGTCTAAAATTTTCGGTACAAAATAGTCTGCCGTTTTTTTGCGGGGGAGGGGCACATCAAATGTATAAGTACGTCATGTCAGATAAACGTCAGTCCATACATATGGTTGACATGTGGTTGACCATTGGCCGCCTATTTTCGACAGAGGGGAACGCCTGTTAATGGCGGCTCCATTGTTAATTACTCCGAGATTTGTGTCATTAAATTCAAATGCTTTTTTAACGCGCGTTGTAAAAGCGCCCGTGGGAATGGGGGCTAACTAGAGAAATGTTAAACTCAAGACCCGGTCCAGACGGGAACAATTTTTTATCCAATCTGATTAGCTGGCTGATCAAATCAGGTGGTGTGGGCGACGAAAATGCTAGCAGGCCACTGACGAGCCTTCCAAATGGATGCCGTTACAATGGATTCATCTAAATGGACGACATCCTAATATTAGATATTGTACGTTTCTGACATTCACGGACCGATTTTGGATTGCAGCCACGCTATTTGGACTGTTGGAAGGCTCGTCAGTGGCCACCTTAAGACGGATAATGGAGGTGCGGACGTAAGAATACCAGTTTGCGACGCTAGTGTTCATGTTTGGGGGCATTTATTTAATTTAAAGCGCTCACATATCACCGTAAATCTGAAATTATAGATTGACGCTGAAATATTTTTTAATCAAATCGTTCGACTTGACTATCCCGTCTGGACTGGCGTTTACGTGTCTCTCTAGTCTCTACCTACTGAAAGTAACTACCCTACACTATAGATGTGCAAATTGCAGAAAGGTTCTATAAAATTGATCGCATAATAAGATTAATAAAGATAGTATAACAAACCTAAAAACTAAATTGGGTAAATAACTGCCATGTTCTTTACTCTAATGGTCATTTTATTGCACAAAATCATTAGGTACTAATCGTAAAACCACCATTCTCAATCAGTCAACTTTAGGGCAATGCAACATAAATTTAATGTGCATCATACATTATTATTATTAACCAAAAGAAAATAAATAATAACTTAAATCTATAATCAAATATATACAATTTTTTTTACATAATACTATGGTATCTCAAATAAATGCTAACGTTTTTTGAATAATATTCACACTCATGAAATGTAATAACTGTAATAAGATTATAAATTAAAATAGAAGCAATATATACAAAAGAAAAACCACCACTATATTGATGAGCCGAACCATACGGGTCTACCTTAGAGACACTTGCACCAACCAGGAGGGCGATTTTTTAATTTCGTTGTCAATTCTATTAATAGAAATCACTGTAGAAATTAAATGCAATACACAATATTGAGTGGTAGAAAGTTTAAAATCTGCTCCCTGGTACATTTTTGCCCCAGCCAAACCAGGTCATGATCATCATTATCTAGATATTGTAGGTAGCCATCAGCCATCTAATGGTGGACCAAGGTAAACCATAGACACTTCAGTATTTCCATACACAGCTGACACAGTTGGATACAGTCGCTTGTTAGGAAGACCTGAAAGAACATAAGAATTAATTAGTGTTCAGTATGATAAGACCAATCAATGAAGAATTCTAAAATTCCAAAACAATCATCATCATCATCAATACAATAATGTATTATATAAAATATGAAAATGTTTCTTTTATAGTGTTTGGACTCCTTTAAAATGACTTAATCCAGCAAAGCACTTAGCTATTTTAAATGCTATATCTTTAGTCATGTGCATAATTTAAATATGATTTATAAGTACATCCAATAACTCCATAACTTTACCTTTAAATGCAACTCCTAGGAATTCATAATTTCTTTCAAATGACAAAGTGTTATCCTCACAGTCTAATATCACTCGTATGCGCTCACCAACCTGCAAAAAGAAAACAAAAACCTTCATTATTAGACACATTTTACCTTTTTTGACCTAGTATTTTTTGTCGTTAAGTGTGAAGCTTCAGGGGTAAATACTACTTAGATATGCTATTCTAAATAAATTGTGTTTTTTATGAATAAATCTTTAAGACTTACTTGATATTTAGGACAGTTGTTAAGCAACGGATAGTGTCCTTGCGTGTCACCATTATGCAGTAAGTGATTGTCCACAAGGTTCCATCCCCAACTCTGTTCATCAGCCCCTAACAACCCCACGTAGCCTTGGCATTGTAAAGGTGCTTCTTTGGTTGAGATGCCTACCACAGCTACGGTCCCTAATGGACCCTCCCATATCACTTCCCAGGCATGTCGGCCATAATTGAAACCCACTTTGCCTCTGCAAGCATCTGTGCTTTGTGCTACTGGATTCCTGTAATATTCATTAGATTCAATTGAAGTAGAGTCATTTTATAGATAACATAAAATTTACATCCTTGGGATTTAAGGGGTTATTGTTACTATTATCATTCTTAACAATGATAAATTAAAATATGGTATTTTTTAAACAGTATAGATGCTTTCTATACTAGATCAAATAGCATTGAGGTTAAAGATAATACAAATAACAAATTATCATGCTGGTATTACTTTGTTTAGCTGTAGATAAAATACCTGTGTAAAGTGAATCCATTTGGTTTGACATAAATGTTTCTGGAGCAGTCATGCGGATTCCAAGCATGAAAGAAAGCCTTAAGTTTTGCCTTATAAGTTGTTAATGTGGAAAGCAAGTCAGACTTCATGACTTCTTCAGCCAATCTTTTAACACAATGTATTCTCCATACGTCGTTGTTTTCATCACTGAGGATCCTGTACCAGCTCTTACAAACCAAGGAACAATTTCGAAGATCTTTCACAGATAGGTATGAAAATATATTTTCCAAAACAAGGTCCGGAACTAATTCCGCAATAGAATAACCTTCGCACAAATGCAGGTCGTTTAATGAGTAATTTAATCTTTCCATTACTTTAGATTTATTTGCAGAAAGCGATTTGTTATCATCTTATCGTTTCCATTTTATTTTATAAAAATGTGACATCAGTGTAATCACATCAAATGTCACATTTGGATTGTCAAATCAAGTGCAAATCAATAGAAGAGGTGGTGATCTATGACTTAAAGGCATAACCAGACAAAGGACTGCACTGCGGTGCGGTCTAAATATCTCTTTCTCGCTCTCACTGTACTGTATAGTAGTCTGTTACAGCTTTAAAAGTTCTATTTAACCTTTGTAGTCTAAAGCCCCCTCCAGACTATGCGCGTGAAACGCGGGCGAAGCCGCGAACGCGAGTGTGGAGTCGATTTCGCTGTCTGCGAAAATCGACGCCACATTCGCGTTCGCGGCTTCGCGCCGCGATTCGCGCACGAGTGTAGAGGAGGCTTAAGGGGTTACTGCGAAAACCGTTTCTCTTTTACTCCAATGAAGACGTAATTAGAGTGACAGAGAAAAATGCCTGCAATTTGCGAACTTCGATTTTCGCCCTTTGGTTATAGCCCTGTATTTAATGAGACGGACGTACCAGATAGGACTTTAGTACGCTCGTCTGTTGGCACTATTACGATTGTTTTAAGCCTCCTCCACACTCGTGCGCGAATCGCAGCGCGAAGCCGCGAACGTGAGTGTGGCGTCGATTTTCGCAGACAGCGAAATCGACTCCACACTCGCGTTCGCAGCTTCGCCCGCGATTCACGCGCATAGTCTGGAGGGGGCTTTAGATTTCAAAATTCGGCAGAATATATTTCAGTGGCAGAATGTAGTGTAGACATAGATACTATTGCCGAAAAAAAAAGATCATCTGTCACTGTCATGTTGTTTGAGTGGCGTGAAGCCGAACCGAAGGCAGTGTTTTTGTGCAGTTTGCTTATTCAATTAACAATATAATTGGAATCCAGGATTTTCATGCAAAATCTGCATGCAACCATGCCTGGAATTGAAGTTGCTTCAAGTGATGAAGATTATATTATTACTAAAGCCAAAGAAGCTCAGAAGCATAACATACATTCTGCAAAAGCATGGATGCTTACAGCAAAAACACTATTTCCCACAAATTTCAAGATACAGTTTGAGGCTTATCTGATGGAAAAACAATCTGGTAACTTACAGGAAGCAGCAGAGTGTTTCACTTCTCTGATGTTGTCACGTCAAAATCTTCCAGAACTTTTACCAGAAATATCGGCCATCGCTAACGCTCTTAAAACGGCAGAATCAAGTTTTTTGAGTCAGATGTTTGACAAAATATGTCCAGATATACAACTAACAATATTGAAGACTAGTGTAGAGAACAGTGATGACACCATGGAGCACTGTCGGTTGTTGGTTTTATTATTGAAAAAGTTTCCCCAACTTGGAGTTGACAGTCTGGTAAAAACATTAATCAATGCAGATAAGTTCTTCAGTGACAATAGGTATGCGAGGCTTCTGGTTGTGGAAACTCTGCCCCTTCTTAGCTCCTTAGAATCCCCCCGATTGTTACAGCGGTTACTGGTCAAAGCTATTGATTTTTACAACTCTTATGTCTATGATGAAACAGAACATGATATATCAGACCCATGGCTAAGACTCTATGGTGTATTAGATTTACTTGGAAGGCAACTTGGCTGGGATCCTTATCTGATTAATTACAATAATAGCTTAAATAGGGAAGCATATTTTCAAAAGCTACTGACATTAAGAAATTGCGATGACTGTCGTCAATTGCTGTATTGTGGAACTACTTTCTTCTTGAGATCACTTTATGAACAAAAGTCACAGAAAGGAAATCATATTCTTATAGAAGCCCTTGCAGATCCAGACATAACACCATTGAAGCGAAGAAAATCAGAAATAGAAGTTACAGGAGTTTCATCAAATCAGTTCCAAGCTGCAGCTAATTGTTGGGAGCTGCTGCACAGTAACGAGGTGATCTCTCGGGAATTCATGAAGTTAGCTAATCAGTTGCAAGTGAAACCTTGGTCTGATGGATTTTCTGAAGAATTGGCACTTTATCAAGGAAGATTTGATGAAACAGTTCAGACAGTTCAAGGCAACAATCTTGCTGCTAACATAATGAGAGTTTCTTTTAACTTCTTCCACAAGAAATATGCAGCATGTGTGGAAAGCATACTGGCAGCCCTGCCACAGCTGCCGTCAGTCGAGGGTGCCTTAGAGACAGAGCTGATTGTTGGTGGCACTCACAGACATCTACACTTTTTGCCGCTTACTAAAGTAGCAATTATGCATTACTTCTGTACTCTGCTTATAAGAATTCTTCTCAGCACAGGGAACAGTTCAGATTTAACCTATGGCCATATATTAGTATTGATGCAATTTGGATGGCCCCAAGAAGAAGCGATTTTTATGAACATTTTGGATATTATAAAACGAAAGGGTGTATTTCACTATCATTTATTCTCAGCATATATTATACATATAGACATACTGGAGGAGCTGAGTTTCATGTGGAATGATCAGAATAACAGTGTAGCATTGGATATTTTACCAAATTCCCAACAGCATCTAGGACAGAGAAGGATCGGCACTAGGGGTGCAGACAAGGGAGTAAAAGAAGATTTTAAACAGGCCATGAAAGCCCAAGTTGCTAGAAGTAATGAGTCTATCTTAAACTTGATGATACAGTTTATAACATCAGAACGGTCCTATCTACTTCAAATTTTATGATTTCCCTTTATGTAAAAAAAAAAGGTTTTTTATTGTAAAAAAGTGTGCTTTTATTATATTTATACTAGATGAAAACCCGGCTTCGCTCGGGTAAAATAAATTATAATAATAGGTACTAATTTTGAATTGAGTAATTATTTACTTTAAGACTTCAAACCTTCATCAAGGCAGTTACATACCTATCTCATCTCCGATAACTTTAAATCCATAACATACAGTTTAACTGGTTTACTAATATGTGGCCGAAAATTGTATGGCAAATTATCACTTCCCAAACTATTTTTCCCATAGTATCATTTGGCAAACCAATGTTTCGCATATATAACATGTCGCAAATGATTATTTACAATATTATTGTATGGCAAAATATTTAGTTGGTCATGTTTCAAAATGTCTTTTATTGTTATGTCGAATGTATTGATAGGCATAAATTATTTTTCGCCTAATATTGTGATGCATACTACTAAATACCCTAATAATATAGTACTCAACTACTCATGGTACAAATTACAGTAGCATTTTATTTCGTTACGTAGGTAGTTTTTTCGAGATGTGCAGTTCAATGATGGAGGTAGTAATTTTGTTTACTACATTTCTGGCAACAGTTTGTTTTCGTGGGGTCGCAATTCTTACCTAACCTAACCCACTTTTCTGGCAACAGTTCGTTTTCTTGGGGGTCGCAGTTCTAACCTAACCTAACCCACCTTTCAGGCAACAGTTTGTTTTCATGGGGTCGCAGTTCTGACCTAACCTAACCCACTTTTCTGGCAACAGCTCGTTTTCTTGGGGGTTGCTGTTCTAACCTAACCTAACCCACTTTTCTGGCAACAGTTCGTTTTCTTGGGGGTTGCAGTTCTAATCTAACCTAACCCACTTTTCTGGCAACAGTTCGTTTTCTTGGGGGTGGCAGTTCTAACCTAACCCACCTTTCAGGCAACAGTTTGTTTTCGTAGGGTCGCAGTTCTAACCTAACCTAACCCACTTTTCTGCCAACAGTTCGTTTTCTTGGGGGTCGCAGTTCTAATCTAACCTAACCCACCTTTCAGGCAACAGTTTGTTTTCGTGGGGACGCAGTTCTAACCTAACCTAAGCCACTTTTCTGGCAACAGTTCGTTTTCTTCGGGGTTGCAGTTCTAACCTAACCTAACCCACTTTTCTGGCAACAGTTCGTTTTCTTGGGGGTCGCAGTTCTAACCTAACCCACCTTTCAGGCAACAGTTTGTTTTCGTGGGGTCGCAGTTCTAACCTAACCTAACCCACTTTTCTGGCAACAGTTCGTTTTCTCGGGGGTCGCAGTTCTAACCTAACCTAACCCACCTTTCAGGTAACAGTTTGTTTTCGTGGGGTCGCAGTTCTAACCTAACCTAACCCACTTTTCTGGCAACAGTTTGTTTTCGTGGGATCGCAGTTCTAACGTAACCTAACCCACTTTTCTGGCAACAGCTCGTTTTCTTGGGGGTTGCTGTTCTAACCTAACCTAACCCACTTTTCTGGCAACAGTTCGTTTTCTTGGGGGTTGCAGTTCTAATCTAACCTAACCCACTTTTCTGGCAACAGTTCGTTTTCTTGGGGGTGGCAGTTCTAACCTAACCCACCTTTCAGGCAACAGTTTGTTTTCGTAGGGTCGCAGTTCTAACCTAACCTAACCCACTTTTCTGCCAACAGTTCGTTTTCTTGGGGGTCGCAGTTCTAATCTAACCTAACCCACCTTTCAGGCAACAGTTTGTTTTCGTGGGGACGCAGTTCTAACCTAACCTAAGCCACTTTTCTGGCAACAGTTCGTTTTCTTCGGGGTTGCAGTTCTAACCTAACCTAACCCACTTTTCTGGCAACAGTTCGTTTTCTTGGGGGTCGCAGTTCTAACCTAACCCACCTTTCAGGCAACAGTTTGTTTTCGTGGGGTCGCAGTTCTAACCTAACCTAACCCACTTTTCTGGCAACAGTTCGTTTTCTCGGGGGTCGCAGTTCTAACCTAACCTAACCCACCTTTCAGGTAACAGTTTGTTTTCGTGGGGTCGCAGTTCTAACCTAACCTAACCCACTTTTCTGGCAACAGTTTGTTTTCGTGGGATCGCAGTTCTAACGTAACCTAACCCACTTTTCTGGCAACAGTTCGTTTTCTCGGGGGTCGCAGTTCTAACCTAACCCACCTTTGAGGCAACAGTTTGTTTTCGTGGGGTCGCAGTTCTAACCTAACCTAACCCACTTTTCTGGCAACAGTTCGTTTTCTTGGGGATTGCAGTCATCTAACCTAAAACATGTTGGTACAGTCATCAAATCTATTAGCGTAGTGGCACCCGTCCATGGAAATATGTAGATACGTTTGTTAAAAAAAAAGCCACCAACAGGTCAAATAGCCATCAAAATATATTATGAAAAGTAAGTATAAATAAAGCAAACGTTTTTTGACAATTAAGAGTTAGCTAAGTTGAAACATTTGCTCAGTGACTATTTGTCTTAATGAATTTTGGTAAAATGAACATCTACTAAATAAAATTGTGATCAAATAAAAAGTATGCGAAGTTTCAATTTTGGCAAACGTTATGTAACAATAAATAGTTAGGTAGGTATAATAAAACATTTGCTTAGTGACTACTTTTCTAAATAAATCGTGGTAAAATGAACATCTGCTAAATAAAATTGTAGTCAAATAAAAATTATGCTAAATAATAATATGCTAAGCATTGGTTTGCCAACTAAAAGTACTGCAATAAGTTGGTTGGGAAGTGAAATTAGGCGAAAAATATTTCGGCGAGATGGCAGTACACCAGTTTAACTTTAAACGTACTATTCCGATATATCTTAAAACAAATATGTATGTAATAAAAAACCGGGCAAGTGCGAGTCGGACTCGCGCACGAAGGGTTCCGTGCCATAATGCAAAAAAAAAAACAAAAAAAAGCTAAATAAAAAACGGTCACCCATCCAAGTACTGACCACTCCCGACGTTGCTTAACTTTGGTCAAAAATCACGTTTGTTGTATGGGAGCCCCATTTAAATCTTTATGTTATTTTGTTTTTAGTATTTGTTGTTATAGCGGCAACAGAAATAAAACATCTGTGAAAATTTCAACTGTCTAGCTATCACGGTTCGTGAGATACAGCCTGGTGACAGACAGACGGACGGACGTTTTACCCTTTGGGTACGGAACCCTAAAAAACCTAATCTAACCCACGTTAGGTTTTTTAGGGTTCCGTACCCAAAGGGTAAAACGGGACCCTATTACCCTTTTGGCCGCCGGACCTAGTCCGCAAAGACGCTCACTCACACGCCAGAGCAAATTTTAAGTAAACAACTAATAAAAAGTTTAGGGATTGCAAATAGTGTTATCGATATTTACAATTTATGGTAAAAATCTTTTCAATTTAGCTTTGTTCTTATCCAGCTTTGATTTATTTCCAAATTGCCAAAATTAAACATATGTTTTACACCCGAAAATGTTTAAAACATAGGGATTTATAATCAAAAACAACCACTAAACAATGTCGATTCAAGACGTAATATCGCCGCACTAGGCTGTACGAGAAGTCTTTTATACAAGACAACGGCGCGCATGGACTGCCCGCAGTGCAGACCGACAAGGACTGTTTCCGCGCGGATTAAGTAATAATAGCCTCTAGGTCAACGGCGTAAGCGCTTGTCGGTACGTAAACTTTATTAGCGTAACGTTAAAGCCGCGCATCATGTGTCGATAACGTAAATATACCGGAACTGTTTTGGTGAAAATTACACGTGGGTTGAATTTTCAATGAGTGAAGAAATTATTCCGGAATTAGAATCATTCATTATAATTTCAGTTTGGTATACATTAATCTACTAAAATCTTACCAAATTAACGACGAATTGTTATAAAAAAATAACACATTGATGTCAATGTTAGATAGGTACTTACTTTTAACAAAAAACTAAAGTCTGATAAATAGGTATGTCCATCTGTACTAGTCTTATACGAAGCGGTCGCTGCGGTTTATCCCTTCCCACTACGACGCTATCAGCTCAAAATAAAATCAATTATTCATTTTATTTTTTTATTTATCTTTTCTGCAATTAGTCAACAATCCACAAGGGGAAATTTACTTGTCTGACCCTAGTTTTTACAGCTAAAGAAGCTGCCTGAACTTTACATATAGTTATTATGCCTATCTGTCTCTCGTTTTACGTATTCTAGTAAGTAATTACCTACTCTTTACCAACAATTGGTGATTAACAAGGTTTCAAATACTTAAATAAAAACATATTTCTGACTTTATTTTACTTTGAAAATTCCCATATCGAGTTAACATTCCCATCCCTAGCTGTCTTGTATACAAGACAGCGGCGTCGAGGGACATAAAAAACGTTGAAATTTGGAGCAAGTTTTTTAAATGCCTTATTATAAAAGAATGGATTTACATATTTGTTTAAAATGCAAATAAATGAAAAAACAAAGACCTAAAATATGAACAAGAGTGTAAAAGAATTTGCAATTGATATTATTTTCACATTAACGGAGTGGTTGAATTTGTGTCTTGTATACAAGACGACGGCGCCAGCGTATCGTTTTCTCGTTGTCTTGTATACCGGACAACGGCGGTCAAAGGGTTACTAAGACTTCGCTGTCCGTCCGTCCGTCCGTCTGTCACCAGGCTGTATCTCACGAACCGTGATAGCTAGACAGTTGAAATTTTCACAGATTATGTATTTCTGTTGCTACTTACATATCACGGTTCATGAGATACAGCCTGGTGACAGACAGACAGACGAACAGTGAAGTAAACTGAAATAAATGTCATATACCTACTAAGAAAGACCGGCCAAGTTCGTGCCATTACGCACAAAACGGCAAAAAAATACGTTTGTTGCATGGGAGCCCCACTTTATTTATTTTATTCCGTTTTTAGTACTTATTTGTTGTTATAACTGTCTAGCTATCACGGTTCATGAGATACAACCTACAGACAGACGGATAGAGGAGTCTTAGTAATAGTAGGGTCTTGTTTTTACCCTTCGGGTACGGAACCCTAATAAAGTGTATAGATTTCTAACACAGCAGAGATCTAGTCTTTCTAGTGACTAATAGCCTTGTATGCTTGTTTGCCACCAACATGGCATTTAAAACATATTAATAAAAACTTACTCATTTCATCGGTCATATACAGCCTAGTATTGGCTTTAATATATATTGGGTCTGAAATATTTTTTTTATTTAATTTTTTAGTATGTATAGCGGCAACAGAAATACATCATTTGTGAAAATTTCAACTGTCTAGTTATCACGGTTCATAAGATCATGAAATACAGACAGACGGACGGACAGACGGACAGCGGAGTCTTAGTAATAGGGTCCCGTTTTTACCCTTTGGGTATGGAACCCTAAAAAGTGACCAAGAGCTCCAGTGCCCCAGGCTGGAATCGAAACAGCATCCTCTGCTATAGCCGCTGGTGCCTGTGCCATTTGGCCACCGGACCCCAGCGGCATAGGTCGAATTTTTCCAAGTATATGCACTTCTTACTGAAGGCCCAGCGTTCCACCTGGCCACCCCTAAGGTAAAATTGAAATTATGTAGAATTGGGATTATGTAGAATTAAGCTTCTGTAAAATTGAAATTATGTAGATTTGGGAATCTGTAAAATTGAAAATCTGTAGAATTGGTAATCTGTGATAGGAATCTGTAGAAATGAGACTAAACCCTTAGTAATGTGGTAATAGGGGTCCCGTTTTTAGCCTTTGGGTGCAGAATCTAAAAATCAACCTTGTTTTGGTACTATGTACTAAGCTTCACTATGACTCTGAAATTGTAGCAGTAATTAATTTTGTTTTAGTTGTCACCTGACGATTTATTTAAGTCAAACTCTGAAGTTATTATTTTACACTTTTATTTGAATCAGCATAAAATATATCTTTTTATATATACTAATCTTTTTATATATATATTAATCTTATATTCAACTTACATTGACTCCAGAGATTACTTCTTCTTAAACCTTGTGTTTTCCCGGCCTAGCACCGGGGTCTGCTTTCCTGCTCAGTCTTCTCCACTTTGCCCAGTCTTCGGCATCCACTCACATCACTCAGATCACTTATTATTAAAAAATTAGCTTCATTCAATTCACTGATAAGCCTCAAGTTTGATTCTTTGAAGTTAGTCTAAAACACAAATATCAAATATGTCCACCATACACTGTAGTTGTTCGCACTGGTTCACACTGGATCATATAATCAGAGTGGAGTCAACTGGTTCTTAAACTCCAGAGTTTCTTTGAATTACTTTTGTGACTTAACTTCACTTTCATCTCGCTTTAGTTTGTCAAGCACATTCCTTCAAGGTTCTTCCTTCCATTCTGAAATGTATAAATACAACTGAGTATACTGTATATAAAATTTGTGTCCCGTCTGGTCTAGTGGGTGGTGACGTTACCTATAAAGCCAAAGGTCTTGGGTTTGAATCCTGGTAAGGGCATTTATTTGTGTGATGAGCCGAGATATTTGTTACCGAGTCATGGATGTTTTCTATGTATTTAAGTACTTCCAAAGAGACGTTCAGCGCTATCAGCTATGAACTTTGTAACATGTAATGGGTCTCACATATGGAATACAATGGGAACTATTGTCATAAACCAACAATTGTGGCAAGGTTTGTCCAAGTAACAAAATTATGTGAGAAATTATGTATCAACAACAAAACAATAATGAAAGTTGAAACAATTATGTGGTTTGAAGATACTCACGATTTTCGGCATAGGTTTATATATTTGTTTTACGCGTTGGTGCCGTGTCATCGTTAGTATTGTAGTCACAAACATTTAAACTGAAAAATAAGTTTTAATTCCCATCAATAATGCATCTGTCATCTTACACAGATAGTGATTATTATTCTCTTTGCAGAGCAGTGACAGTAGTCGTTTTTTTTTAAATAGGCTTTCTACACGCTCGACGCCAAACGCGCCTGTGTGACGGAGCCTTAAATGTCATATACCTACTATTGTAAGAAAAACCGGCCAAGTGCGGTTCGGACTCGCGCACGAAGGGTTCCATACTTTTTAGTATTTGTTGTTATAGCGGCAACAGAAATACATCATCTGTGAAAATTTCAACTGCCTAGGCCTATCACGGTTCATGAGACAGACAGACGGACAATGAAGTACATCTGAAATAAATGTCATATACCTACTAAGAAAAACCGGCCAAGTGCGAGTCGGACTCGCTAATAGGTTCATAGGGTCATATCCAGCCTAGCATTGCATTGGCCCCGCTTAAATATTTTAAGAGCGCTCTTACAAGAAAAGTCGAAATAATGCAAAATTGATGATACTAGTCGACGAAATTCAGGACTTTGTGCTCATTATTAGAAACAATGAGTACTTGTTCCAGTAAAAGCGTCTTCTTATCTTTTTAAATATCGTTGTAAATATTAGAAAAAGGACTTATTAAATTAGTAATGAATTTTTTTCTGATGGTCGTTTCCGAAAAACCCCGTGAAGCACTGAACGGCAAGCTCTTATTTGGAAATGTTGAGAAGTTTACTCTACTAAACCTGGCTATTTGGTATTACTAATACCCTGTACTTTAGGCATATCAAACGATATTTTTCCTACATACCTTTGAGAAAGAGAAAATCAAAGTAAAACGAACTCAATTTTCTCTCCGAAACAAGTGTCAATTTCTACGAAAATCTACTTAATATCGAAGTCATTTTCATACTCAAGCAATCTGCAACGTTTGCTTATACTGTTGGTATACATTAGTGTTTATGAAATTCTACTATAATTTTTTGGCAATTTTTTGAAAACTACTCTATATTACCGATGACGCGCGCTCGCCAGCTCAGTGCCGCGGCAGAGCTTGTACAGGCAGGACGTGTGTCGGTCGGCTCCGCACATTTTCAACGGCGACGACGAGGTTTTTTATCATTGTGTGCGGCGGGCGCCGTGTAAAACGCTATTCTGTGTGCGTGTAAACCGCAACGAGAGACTTTGATCCTAGCACTGTTTTTATAGTATTATAATTTATAATGGTACAGTTTAATAAACTACCGGACAGGATTAAAAATATTTGAAACGACCTGACATTCTATATGTATTTATTTGACTCAAGATAGTACTCAGGGTCTGATGATGGAGCCGGAAGGTGGTCACCGGTACCAATCAACCATGCAACTAAACCACTTTGTGTTTAGGCTCGTTTTATTCATCTCAACAAGATCTTTGACACAAGATAGTACTCAGGGTCTGATTTTGGAGCCGGAAGGTGGTCACTGGTACCAATCAACCATGCAACTAAACCACTTCGTGTTTGGGCACGTTTGATTCGGCTCAACAAGATCTTTGACTTAAGATAGTACTCAGGGTCTGATGATGGAGCCGGAAGTTGGTCACCAGTACCAGTCAACCATGCAACTAAACCACTTCGTGTTTAGGCTCGTTTTATTCGTCTCAACAAGATCTTTGACACAAGATAGTACTCAGGGTCTGATGATGGAGCCGGAAGGTGGTCACCGGTTCCAATCAACCATGCAACTAAACCACTTCGTGTTTAGGCTCGTTTGATTCGTCTCAACAAGATCTTTGACACAAGATAGTACTCAGGGTCTGATGATGGAGCCGGAAGGTGGTCACCGGTACCAATCAACCATGCAACTAAACCACTTTGTGTTTAGGCTCGTTTTATTCGTCTTAACAAGATCTTTGACACAAAATAGTACTCAGGGTCTGATGATGGAGCCGGAAGGTGGTCACCGGTACCAATAAACCATGCAACTAAACCACTTCGTGTTTGGGCTTGTTTGATTCGGCTCAACAAGATCTTTGACTTAAGATAGTACTCAGGGTCTGATGATGGAGCCGGAAGGTGGTCACCAGTACCAATCAACCATGCAACTAAACCACTTCGTGTTTAGGCTCGTTTTATTCGTCTCAACAAGATCTTTGACACAAGATAGTACTCAGGGTCTGATGATGGAGCCGGAAGGTGGTCACCGGTACCAATCAACCGTGCAACGAAACCACTTCGTGTTTAGGCTCGTTTTATTCGTCTCAACAAGATCTTTGACACAAGATAGTACTCAGGGTCTGATGATGGAGCCGGAAGGTGGTCACCGGTACCAATCAACCATGCAACTAAACCACTTCGTGTTTGGGCTCGTTTGATTAGTCTCAACAAGATCTTTGACACTGAAGATACACAAGGTTTGATTATGGAGCTGAAAGGTGGCCACGGGTACCAGTCTATCATGTAACTGAACCACTTCGTGTTTAGGCACGTTTTATTCATCTCGACAAGATCTTTGACACAAGATAGTACTCAGGATCTGATGATGGAGCTCAAAGGTGGCGACGGGTACCTGTCTATCATGCAGTGTTGGCATCAATCTGAACTAAATCAATCCGGATTGATCAATCGAATTGACGCGTCAATCCGAATTGATCAATCCGAATTGATCAATTCGAATTGATTTAATTCTGATTGACGCGTCAATCCGATTGAATCAATTGGAATTAACGCATCAATCCTCAATTCGGATTAAATCAATTCTCAATCTAGATTAACCTAGGGTCCCTTTCCCTTCCCTAAGATTAGTTTTCAAAGGTGTCCTTTTTAAGCACTTACTTACTGGACTTAAAGTCGATATCTGAGGTTCCCAGAGGTTCGAAAACATGTTCCTGATGTCAGTATTGACTGATGTCCCTTTTAGGGACATTTTTCGAAATTGGCCAATTACGTTCATATTCGTAATCGATGTCGACCATAGGTCCCGAAAAATGTTTCGCGCGTCAGTATTGAAGGATGTCCCTTCCATTTCGGGACATTTTTTTAAATTGATCGTTGGCACTTTAAAACGATATCTGAGATTTCCAAAGGTTCCGTAACATGTTTCCGACGGCAATACAGACGGAGTTTCCTTTTTTTTCTGGACATTTATGGGACATTTCTTCCAATTAACCGATTGCGTTCAAAATCGATATCTGAGGTGCCCAAAGGTTTCGAGACATGTTTCTGACGGAAATTCCGAGAAATGACCTTTTTTCAGCAGGGTGGTGTAATGCAGGTAGTAAAGTAAGTACGCGGCTAAAGTGTAGAATCTAAATATTGCCGTTGAAACCATATTTTGCACCTCAAATATCGATTTTGAATGCAATCAGTCACTTTCAAAGAATGTCACTAAAATGTCCCAAAACAGGACACCTTTCAATATTGCAGTTGAAAAAATGTTTAGAAACGTCTGTTTACCTCAGATATCGATTTTAAACGCAATCGGGTAATTTCTAGAAATGTCTCAAAAAAGGACATCTCTCAATATTTCCCTCGGAAACAAGTTTCGAAACCTTTGGGCACCTCAGATATCGATTTTGAACGCTATCGGTTAATTTTAAGGAAAGTCCCGAAAATGTTCCAAAAAGGACATCCTTCATATAGCCGTCGGAAACATGTTTCGGAACCTTTGGTAAACTCAGACACCGCTTTTGAACGCATTTGGTCAGTTTCACAAAAATGGCCTAAATAAAAAGGACATTAGGTAGGTACATACAAAGTAATCGTCAATCCGAATTGACGATTGAGGATTGACCGATCAATTTGAATTAACGATTAGTAATCGTCAATCTTCAATCAGTAGATTTAGAATTAGTTTCGTCAATCGTCAATTCGAATTGATCGGTCAATTCTCAATCGTCAATTCGAATTGATTTTTTGCCAACACTGCTATCATGTAACTGAACCACTTCATGTTTGGGCTCGTTTGATTCGTCTCAACAAGACCTTGGACACAAGTTAGTACTCAGGGTCTGATGATGGAGCTGGACTGTGGCCACGGGTACCAGTCTACCATGTAACTGAACCACTTCGTGTTTGGGCTCGTTTGATTCGTCGCAACAAGATCTTTGACACAAGATACTACTCAGGGTCTGATGATGGAGCTCGAAGGTGGCGACGGGTATCAGTCTATCACATAACTGAACCACTTCGTGTTTGGGCTTCGTGTTTGGTTTATCACCTAGTGTCAAACATCTTGTTGAGACGAATCAAACGAGCCTAAACACGAAGTGGTTTAGTTGCATGGTTGATTGGTACCGGTGACCACCTTCCAGCTCCATCATCAGACTCTGAGTATCACCTAGTGTCAAAGATCTTGTTGAGACTAATCAAACGAGCCTAAACATGAAGTGGTTTAGTTGCATGGTTGATTGGTACCGGTGACCACCTTCCGGCTCCATCATCAGACTCTGAGTATCACCTAGTGTCAAAGATCTTGTTGAGACTAGTCAAACGAGCTTAAACATGAAGTGGTTTAGTTGCATGGTTGATTGGTACCGGTAACCAACTTCCAGCTCCATCATCAGACTCTGAGTATCACCTAGTGTCAAAGATCTTGTTGAGATAAATAAAACGAGCCTAAACACGATGTGGTTTAGTTGTATGGTTGATTGGTAATGGTGACCACCTTCCAGCTCCATCATCAGACCCTGAATACTGTCTTGTGTCAAAGATCTTGTTGAGACGAATTAAACGAGCCCAAACACGAAGTGGTTTAGTTACATGATAGACTGGTACCCGTGGCCACCTTCCAGCTCCATCATCAGACCCTGTGTATCTTCAGTTTCTTGTAACTTGATTCTTGTAAATAAGCGAGTACCTATAATTTCTTTCGAGTAATATACGTTCATAAGTACGAGTATGGGGCTATTCATAAATTACGTCGTTTCAAATGGGAGGAGGGGGGGGGGTCTGGACATCGGATGATGGTAGCATGACGTAGGAGGAAACAGAGTCATCCGAAGCATGATTTTTAGATGATTCGAGGGATGGGGGGGGGGGGGGTCAAAAATAGATGACGTAATTTATGAACAGCCCCTATGTACATTTGCACTGCATTTAGTATTTTCGTACTTACCAAATAACAGTTTTAGGACTTTATAAGTTAAGTACAGTTAGTGTTGTTATGGTTGATTTCAATATGCTTCGCGATGGATCAAGAATGTTTAATCCATAATTGTAGTGCGAGTGTGGTAGAAGGGATCGGAATACTGAGCTCGCACGGCCTGCCGCAGCGCGTAAAATACCTAAACTCGCTCAACCCCGAAATGTAATAGCACTCTTAAGAGTGTAATAGATTTGTAACCGGTCAGCAACGTGAGTCCCTTGGAGAAGCAGAGGTCTAGTCTAAACTCCCACTTACCATCGGCATTAACAGCCTTGTATGCTTATTTGCCACCAACATGTCATATTCATAATCATAATAGCCTTTTATTGCCAAAAACTAAAACAGTATTACATTAAATATATAAACAAATTTACTTAGAAACTAACACATCGTATTCACCGGATAAGTGTTCAGCGTGTCATCTGACACATAGGCCTCTCCCAGCTGCTTCCATTCCTTTCTATCAATGGCTTTTCTGGTCCAGGTGGCGCCCCCTATCGACTTGATGTCATCCATCCATCTTTTAATTGGTCTACCTCTTTTTCTGTTACCGTCTCGTGGTTGCCAGTCTGTAATTATTTTGGTCCATTTTTCCTTACTATCCCGTGTCATATGGCCTGTCCATTGCCATTTTAACTTTCTTACTTTCTTGATTACGTCTTCTATTTTCGTTTTTGCTCTTATTTCATCTGCTCTTTTACGATCTTTTAATGTGATGTTCATCATACTTCTTTCTATTCCTCTTTGGCAGGTTCTAAGCTTTTGGAGATGTTTCTGAGTCAGTGCCCAAGTTTGGCAGCCATAGGTTATACATGGGAGGATACACAAGTTGAAAACTTTTTTCTTAGCTGACATTGGAAAGTAATTACTTTTAAGTATCTCCTTAAGCGACCAGAATCTTTTCCAAGCACTTGATACTCTTCTCTCTATTTCTAAAGTTGTCTGGTCTCTGAATGATATAATTTGTCCTAGATAAGTATAGTTCTGTACATATTCGATATTTTCATTATCTACTATTATGGGCCTTTCTTCTCTGTTTGTCATTATGTTCGTTTTTGATTTATTTATGGTAAGTCCGACTATTCTGCTTGCCTCTGTCAGCTGTTGCAGCATGTGTTGGAGCGTCTGAGCGTTGTCAGTTACCAGGACTAAATCGTCAGCAAACCTCAAGTGGTTAAGTGTCCAGCCGTTGATATTTATGCCAAGTGTATCCCATTGAAGGTCTCTGAATATATCCTCCAGTAAGGCAGAGAATAGTTTAGGTGACAATGGGTCTCCTTGTCTTACCCCCCTAGCTATTGGAAACTCTTCGCCAAGTGTTTCTAATTTTATTTGTGCTGTGCTATTCGAATATATGTTTTTAATCAAGCGTATGTATTTTTTTGGCACTCCTTGCCGGATTAGAGCTTTCCAAAGCGAACCATGGTTGATTGAATCGAATGCTTTGCTATAGTCCACAAATGCAATGTACAAAGCCTTTCCGTATTCTTGGCATTTCTCTATAAGTTGCTTTATAACATGCATATGATCGACAGTTGAGAATCCTGCTCTAAAGCCAGCTTGTTCCATGGGTTGTTCTTCATCCAGTACACTTTCTATTATATTTAGCAGCAATTTAGAGAACACTTTGTAGATATTAGACATAAGGCTTATGGGCCTATAGTTTTCAATCATGCTTCTGTCTCCTTTTTTATGTAGTAATATAATGACGCTTTTGGTCCATTGAGATGGTATAAGTTCCGCACTTAAAACGGTGTTGTATATCTCTGTGAGTTTTCTCAAGTTTTCCGGAGTAGTTATAGAATGTCTGATCATCTCATTTGTTATCTGGTCTGGTCCTGGTGCCTTGTCGATTTTTTGAGTGCTAACCGCCTTTTCTACTTCTGACTGAAGAAATGGTGGTATGAACTCAGTCTCGTCGTCTACTAGAGTTATACTAGAGATCGGGGTGCTTTCTTCTGCTGTGTAGAGATTCTTATAAAAATCAGTTGCTGTTTGAATTATTTTATTCCTTGTCCTTACTTGCTTTCCTGTTTTATTTTTAAGATTTGGTATCCATTGTTTTGTTTGTGTCAATTCTTTTAAGGCTTTTTTGACTCCTCCAGTCTTTTTGATATGGTGGTTTAACACAGCTGTTCTTCTTTTCATTTGGTCCTTTTTAATAGAATTACTAATTTTTTTTACTTAATTCTGCAATATCCTTAAGATTTTTTCTGTCTTTTCCTAATTTTAATATCTCCTTTCTTTGTTCAATTAATGACCTGGTCTCTGTTCCAATTTTTTCTATTTTGTTTTTTATAGGTTTCTTGAATGATCCATAAATTTCATTTAACTGAGTGTTATATAATTCGTCTGCGTTATTTCTTGAGTTGTGTACATAAATATTGTTGCTCATGACTTTATTTGCTGCATTGAATTTGTTTCTACTTTTTCTTGGTTCTTTATTGTCTATCGCTGCTCTCACCATTCGATGGTTGGTATTAAAGTTGAACTGGTTTAAAATGCTTATGTCTTGGAACACTTTTCTATTATTAGTTGCAATGTAATCAATTTCATTCTTGTATGATCCGTCTGGCGAAACCCAGGTCCATTTGTTCCTTGGCTGTTTTTTGAAGAAACTGTTCATGAATGACAGATTGTTTTCTTGGGCCATATTAATCATCCTTTCTCCATTTTTGCTCCTGATGCCATGTCCGAATTTGCCTACTATCATTTCTTCTCCAGTTCTTTGCGTTCCTATCCTGCCATTAAAGTCTCCTATCACCATAACGTTTTTACATGTATCTTGTAAGGTTGCTGAAAGCTGGTCATAGAAAATGTCCTTCCCGTTTTCATCATGTTGTTCTGTGGGAGCATACACTTGGACTATAGACCATTTGTTATTGTATCCTGGTAAATGTATATTAAGAACCGCTATTCTCTCTGATATACCCTTGAATTCCTCAATGTTTCTTTCTAAATATTTTTTAACCATAAAGCCAACTCCGTGGCTTCCTTTTGTTTCACCTTTGTAAAATAATATATATTCTTGGTGGTCTTCAATACTTTCCCCTAATCTTCGCACTTCACTTAATCCTAATATATCCCATTTTATGTTAGAAAGTGCTAGCTCTAGTTCGGTAAGTCTTTCTTGTGTTCTTAGTGTTAGGCAGTTCAATGTTGCTATGTACAGCTTTTCAGTTCTATTTGTTTTCAATGTTTCAGTGTTGGGACTATTTCTTATAGGAGCTGGAAGGGATTGGTCCTTAACCCCCACGGGGACCAGCCGGGTTGGGAGTTTGTTGTGTATTTTCTCTGTCTGGTTAATAGTTATTCCTTTGTGTGTTGTGTTCTTCCGGTTTCCGATGTGTGTCTTTACAGGTTTTTTGGCTGCGCTTCTTGTCATATTAAAACATATTAATAAAAATTTACTCGGTCAGCAATGTGAGTCCCTTGGAGAAGCAGAGGTCTCGTCTAAACTCCCACTTACCATCGGCATTAACAGCCTTGTATGCTTGTTTACCACCAACATGTCATATAAAAACATATTAATAAAAATTTACTCATTTCATCGGTCATATCCAGCCTACCATTGCATTGGCCCCGCTTAAATATTTTAAGAGTGTAATAGATTTGTAACCGGTCAGCAATGTGAGTCCCTTGGAGAAGCAGAGGTCTAGTCTAAACTCCCACTTACCATCGGCATTAACAGCCTTGTATGCTTGTTTGCCACCAACATGTCATATTAAAACATATTAATAAAAATTTACTAATTTCATCGGTCATATCATATCCAGCCTAGCATTGCATTGGCCCCGCTTAAATATTTCTTTAATTTGTTTTTAGCATTTGTTGTTATAGCGGCAACAGAAATACATCATTTGTGAAAATTTAAACTGTCTAGTTAATCTAGTTATCATGGTTCATGAGATCTTGAGATACAGCCTGGTGACAGACAGACGGACAGCAGAGTCTTAGTATTTAATAGGGTCCCGTTTTTACCCTTTGGGTATGGAACCCTAAAAAGTGACCAAGGCCTCCAGTGCCCCAGGCTGGAATCAAAGCAGCGTCCTCTGCTATCGCAGCAGGTGCCTGTGCCATTCTGCCACCGGGCCACGGCGGCATAGGTCGAATTTTTGAATACTAAACACAATACTCCCATGGAACGCTTTGAAGTTCAAATCTCGTTACGTTACGATGGCGTTTGCACTTTGCACTATGTTCGGTGACTATTTTTTATTGTTAACACACACAATACACTATTTAACAGGTTTTTATCACGTATTTTCGAATAAATTAGTAATTCAAAACACCCCAAAGCCGAATGGTTTGACGTCTAGGCAGTGTTGCAATCGTCTTAAAAGCCGTAACAGACTATCGCACGTTCTGGCTTAAAAAAAATTTATGTAATAATTATACCGGTATACATATCCATATGAAACGAAACTTAATGCAAATAATAACCATTATACATACCGGAGTCATCAAATAAACAGTAATATTCGTCTTGGTTTTTATTTAAAAAAAAAAACGACCAACCTAACTTGTAAGCATGTTTGCAGTTTCTAAACGCAACAAACGCTGTCAAATGACAATCAACAAATTGAACATTTGCATTCTTTGTCGACATTTTTTCACTTTTAAATGCAAAATACTCGACAATACGAATTTTGCGGATACATGTTCTCGATTCAAAAGTGATATTTTTTCAAGCTCTTTCGATTGAGCATAATTTCATTTAGGTCTACCGTCAGAGCGGCTCACGTTTATTTATAAAGAAGATATGTAATTAAAAATATTTAATTCTAACACATTATTCTATGTACTTCCTTCATATGTGCCTACAGCCAGCAAAAGATTACGCCTTGTAAAATGCAAACTTGTTATTGGTGAATTTTTCGTAGCAAACGAACGCAACAAAAATTTATCTTCCTTTTTCTCCACCGGGTTATTAGGTGCATCTTCAACCGGCACTTCGTCAGTTATAGCAGCGACATCCCAAAGTTTGATTGTGCAGTCCAAAGAGCCTAGAAACAAAAAATGAATGTTAGATAAGCTTTTAGTCATTTTAATTCTAAATATCAAGTCACAAGAACCTACCGCCGCCAAAAATCGCTCTTATTTTAACCTTTTGGACGCCAATGACCGATATATGCGCACCGCAGGTTCAACGCCAAAGACCGATAAGTCGGTCACAGACCACAGAGCAATATAGATCTACGTGCATATGTATAAAATTCAATTTCAGTTTTGACATTTCGGTGACGTGGCGTCCGCGTGACGGCTTTTGTGTTTTTGACACGGCGTCGAAAAGGTTAAAACGATATGAAATTCGCGAAGGTCGCGGTCCGGTGCGGCCGTCTGTAACGGCTTTTATATTGAAAACTTGCCTGAGGCTAAAATAGTTCCGTCGCGACTAAAAGCGAGCGCATGCAGGGGCGCGGTGTGCACGGGCGGCAGCGCGGCGGCCGGCGCGCCCGTCGACACGTCCCACACGAGCAGCTCCCCGCCGCCGCCGCCGCCGCCGCCCGACGCCAGCCAGCGCCCGCAGATGGAGAACTGCAGCGTGAATACTGCGCACTGCAAAAATACACTTTTTCACTTCTCATGCTCAAAATGTGCACCTTTATGTCGTGCGTAGACGACATAAAATCGCATTTTATGCTCTAGAGCATAAAAGTAAAATTTTCTTCTAAGACTAAGGTAATCGGTCTCAACAGCCAAACAGTTAAAACATATTGCACAATTTTACTGAGCAATAAAATTGTGTTGATGACATAACTTGTTATATTATTTTATTATTGCTACAATTTATTAGAAATCCGTATTTTCTGTCATTAAATATAGTATATCACATAAAATAGGAGTCGATTATCGTTCAAAAATGCTCCGAAATGTTTGACTTGGCAGAAAACCAAGCGTCTGAAACTCTGATCACATGTTGAAAATTAAAAAAAATAAAAATAAAAGTTAGTTGGCGGGAATTGGTTATGTATTATATTATGTTCTTTCGCTTTACGACAATTTCGTGGTGTAAATTGCCGTGAAAAATATAATTTTATTTTCCTCGCAATCGAAGTGAAAAGCACGAGTGCACAACAAGGTCATACATGTCCATTTTTACCCTCGTCTACTATTTTGTTCTTCGCTTCGTCGCTCAGACCAAAAAATTGCCTCAGATAAGAATGGAGCACTTTATGCCCTTGTTGTACAATCTGCTATTGTTTCACTGAGCTGGAGCAATTAAAGGACGCATACAGTATGCTGTCTTGTTACACCGTTTACTCTGGTTGCTTCCAACACGATGCAAGCAACTGAAGCACGTGTAGGCACATACAAAGGGTCTACTGGGAAAATAGAAAATCTAAATTTCGTTAGAGTTGAACCAAGAAACGTCTGCAACGATTTTGATAGCTTACGCAGAGCAAGTGTTTTTTTAAACGTCAAACTTCTATGAACACTTGCACCTTGCACTACATGTGCTATCAAAATCGTTCTCTATCTGCCTTTCTCTCGTTTTTTCCAGCATATTCGAACTATACAAAGATAGTTACCTAACTAAACTTTGATTCTTACGTTAGTACCTCTCTTTACTTAGTTTAGCTGGCAAAAAAGCAGGGACAAGTAAGACTCGAAAAAGGTTATGGAGCCGTACTGAACTTACCTTATGGCCCGTCATGATTCTCACTTGAGTTCCCGTCAAACAGTCCCACACGCGAACTGTTCGGTCGCTGGAGCCTGTGGCTATATAATTTGAGTTCGGATGGAATTGCACGCACTGAAAGTAAAAAAAAGGTGCAACTTGAAATGTGAGAATATTATAAGGGAGGTATGTATTGGGTTGGGATTAGTCCGGTTTCTTTATCATGTTTCCTTTTACCGAAAAGCGACTAAAATATCCAAAGACTTGTGGCTTTGAAGTTGCAAGGCTACCAATGCTTCTAACATGCACGGGCCTGTTTACACACTGATTGTTAAGTGCGAGTTTATACATTTTCTACTCACTTACGTTTAGTAGCAAATGTATGGACTTGCCTAAACACTAATCAATGTGTAACAAGGCCCTTATTAAAAAAATCCTTACATCAACGTCCGTGAGATGGCCAGAGAAGATCCTCAGCGGTTGATGGTGGTCCGTGGCCCAGAGGCGAGCCGTGCGGTCGTGGCCGCACGACGCGAAGTAGTGCCCGTGCGGGGACCATCTCACATCCCATACCGGCCACACGTGGCCTCGGTATGCCACTAGACATGTCCAACATTGTAGGGACCATAGTCTCACTACAACAAAATGATATATATATAAGTAATGATCTACACCATAAATTTAAAAATATTTTAGGACTCAGGATGTGGAGATATGTGTATGAACTTTTGGTTGCAATTGACCAACTGGTAGAATAATAATGATTAAAGTTTAAACAAGATTGATGAAATAGCCTGTTTTTGTATAATGAATGAATGAATGAATGAATGAATGAATGAATGAATGAATGATCATTTATTTGTCAATAGTGGGTTTACAAAAAGGTCTTAAAACTATTTACAATATGTAAGTATATAGGATCTCCACATTGTGCCTACAAACTAGCATACAAATTTAATTAAACTAGCCTAATTCCATGCAAATATTAAGTTATCTATTAAGGAACTCGCCCACACTGTAGAAACATTTCTCACACAGCCAAGCTTTCATCATTTTCTTAAATGTTGTATTTTTTTTCCCTTTAAATTCATCTGGTAACTTATTATAAATTGTAATGCACATGCTGTATGAATTTTTAGACGCTAATTCTAGTTTTGTAGCTGGTTTGTGTAATTTATGCCTGTACTGTTGTCTAACATTACGAGAGCTCATCTGTTGTGCTTCTATAAATTCATCTTTATATTTATGAACAAACATACAGACCTCAGCTATATATAAGCAAGCAACTGTTAAAATATTGTGCTGTATGAAGAAAGGTCGACACGATGCACCTCGCTCTAAATTAAAAACAGCCCTGACACACCGCTTTTGAGCCAAGAATATTTGATTAATTAGTGTACAATTACCCCAAACAACTAATCCATATCTTATTGTTGAGCTAACGTAACCATGGTATGCCATTAAAGCTGCTTCTGTGGAAACTGTTTGTCTGGTGCGTCTCAAGGCAAACACAAAACTGTTGAGTTTTGAATAGACTTTCTCTACATGTTCTCGCCATTTGCAATGACAGTCAACTATTATTCCCAAAAATTTCGTATATTTAACTTCTTCTATAGGATCGTTATTATAGTTTACATTTAAGTTAGGCGGCATAACTCGTTCTGTATGAAATTGAATATAATTTGTTTTTTTAATATTAATCTTCAAATTATTTACTTCGAGCCACTGAACGGTTTGAGCTAATGCTAAATTTATATCATTATTATATGTCAGAATATCATTACATTTAATTATAATTGATGTGTCATCTGCAAATAGAATACATTTGTGGGATAAGTAATTCGGCAAGTCATTGATATACATTAAAAATAGTAAAGGTCCCAATATACTCCCTTGAGGAACTCCGTAACCATTGTTTATATAGGAAGATCTATAAGATTCTATAGATCGAGAATTGTTACAGTACTTGAGAATCTCTACACATTGCATCCTGTTATCAAGGTAGTCTTTAATCCAATCGAGTGCGGGACCTCGTATACCATATCTGTATAATTTGGCAAGTAGTCGCTTATGGCATACAAAATCAAACGCCTTACTCATGTCCATAAATAGGACCGTAACTGGCGTTTTATTGTCTATTGCATCTATCACACTTCTAATTAATTTGAATGTTGCCAGAGATGTGCATTTGGATTTACGAAAGCCGTGCTGTTCTTCATTAATTACATTATTCTTCTCGAAAAATTTTATTAGTCTATTATACATAGCCTTCTCAAATATTTTTGCAAAAATAGGTATTAACGTAACTGGCCTATAATTACTCATTTCGGTTTTGACCCCGTTCTTATACAGAGGCTTAACCACTGCCATTTTTAACTCTTCAGGAAAGACTCCCTGTATGAGTGAAAGATTAATAACATGAGCGAGCGGTTCTGCAATAATTAACATACTTTTCTTAATAATGTCAGTTCTCACGTTATCATGTCCAACAGCATTTGAATTATTAAGCGAACAAATTATTCTAATCAATTCATTTACATTGATAGGATTCAGAAACATTGTTAGATTATTATTATCAATTTGAATGTCATTGGTAGTAGTAGATATCAAATTATTATTTACTATTTCAATAAAGTAATTATTGAACCTTTCTGCAATGTCTTGAGGATCAACAATACATTTTTTATTTATCACTATTTTATCCACTGATTTACTGTTACAGTCCGCAGAGCTATACTTTTTTATAATATTCCACACTGCTTTACATTTGTTACTATTTTTGTTTATATAATTTAAGTTTTCTGTCTTTCTATGCGCTAATATACAACGTTTAAGCAAGCGTGTATAGTTTTTATATCTTAATAAACATTGTTTACATTTTCTGCCTAATAAATATAACTGTCTTTTTTTACGACAGCAAGCACGTAAGCCTTTTGTTAAACATTTCGAGTTAACCGATGCACTTGTCACCTTAATTCTAATGATGGGAAAACATAATTGATAGAACAGGAGATAATGTTCATAAAAATTTTTGAACGATTGTGCTGCATTATTTTCTTCGAACACGTCCTTGAAAGATAATGAGGATAAACACAGGAGAAACTTTTCTTGATTTTCTTGACTGTAGTCCCTCTTAGTTTCATACCACCATTTTACTGGAGGAGGAATGCGTTTTTTGATAGGCATAAGAAACGTTTGTGCCGTATGATCAGAAAGACCTAAATCATGTATTATTGTTTTCCCGTCCTTCACATTGGTTGCTATGTGGTCTATGCAGGTTTCTGTATCAGCTGTAATTCTCGTAGGTTTCGTATTAGTTAATCTTAAACCATAAGTTTTTAAAGTTTGCTCAAGTTCTTTCGATATTGCTGTGTTTTTGATAGTGTCTATATTGAAATCCCCACAAAGTACATATTTTTTCCTGCTGTGACGACAAGCGATATGAAGTAATTCGTCAAGCTTGTGAAAGAACAATGATGAGGGCGATGCTGGAACCTTATTTGTATAAACACAGATCACGACTATGCTATATTGTGGAATAGTTACAGCACAACATTCAAAAACGTATGATTCAGCAAGATGTATAATTTCTGTGACAGGTGTAAAGCTCAATGTATTTCTAATTAGAATCATAACTCCTCCCCTTTTTGCTTGCTTACGGGAGTAATGGGCAGCTACATGGAAGTTTTGTATTTTTAAGTTGGCCTCTGATCCTCGAAGAATATTGGTTTCACTTAAGCATAAGATATCTACATGTGCACCTTCATTCTCTAGATCTAGTATTGTAGAGGCGAGTAGTTCTTGTTTATTAATTGCCCCTGAAATATTTTGGTGCATGATTCCTAATCTGTTTTCAAAGGCGTTAGCGACGAAAAAAATTTGCCCCTGACCGTTGATTCAGCTGTTATCTTCTGCCTATTTGATACTTCCAAATCTGGCGCCACTTCAGGTCCTTCGTCAATACTCAAACGAGTTTCAAATAACCTGGGACAGACGGATAACTTTAATTGCATTTGCGACCAGGCGTTGTACAGGTTACAAGCTATTTGATGAGCAATTTTTTTTACGGTCAACATCTTTAGTTGATTTCTAGAAGCCCAGTCTCCATTGCTTAAATTTAGAAGTTCACAATGTTGAAATTGGTTGGCTAAATATTCTATCATATTATTTAAGGCCGATTCATTAAGGTGGGGAGAACTAGTCACTTTTGATATTAAGACATTAGTGTTTTCAGTATTCTCAATAACGTAGTATAAGTTTGCGAACATCTTGTGAGGGTTATAGTCATTACTTCCCGTTAGTATTATTAAAAAATCGTTTTTGGTAAGTGAGGTACGTGCTTTAATCGCTGCTTGAAGAACCTGTTTTGTGTCAGCTCCTGGGCATGAGTAGCATATTATGTTAAAATATTCCCCATACATTTGATGTAGAAATGACCCCACATTTGTCCCCTGTTGATCAGATACTATGAATAGCTTTCTTTTATTTAGACCCTGTTTCGTTCGGTGCTTAAAATCTTCTTCAAATAGTTTTATGTATATATTTTTGTGATTTTTGGTGACACTATGAGTTCCAAGAGGTTTAAAATATGTGCCTAAATCTGCTGTTTTGTTTGATTTTTCTTTCATGATCGGTGGAGTATCTTTATTACGCGTATTTACTACATTGCCCTCGTCTGGTCTCACTGTAGGAGGCTCTGCTACCTTTTCGGGCGTTTCGTTCGGTGTTTGTACAAGTGACAGTTGTGATTTGTTTCTTGTGACCTCATTCTTATTCTTTTTTGTGGCACTTTTATTTTTTACTGGCGTTGTAGATTTGCAGACATGAGTAAGTTGTTCTATTTTTAATTCATAATCGACAATTCGTTTGGATAGCGTGCCATTTTCTGATACTAAATTTTCGATTTCTAGTTCCGCTGAGCGCAATTTTTCTTCAAGCTTTGTAATTTTATTTGTCAAATCGACTATTTTGTAGCTGTTGTTTAAACGTAGCTCATTTAGACTTCTATGTAAGTCACATTTTGGTGTGGAAGTTAATGCTGAGCTATCAGTTTGTTCGTCATCACTGTCATCAGATAGAGTTTCAAAGGAATTTTTAGTGTCGACATTTACTTGATATTGTACACAATCCGGTATGCTATCCTCTGAACTCTTTGAAATTGGTGACGCTGAAGCTGATTTTGTTTGGCTCTCTTGTTGACATGAGTTATTTTCCAACCTATCCAACCTCTGAGAAGATGAAGTAGTTTCTACAGTTTGTTCATTGTTTTGCTTATTTTTAGTTTGTCCTGAAGTCGATGCTTTGTGGAACTTGTTTTTGTTCATAATGGGTGTGCTTGTTTGCTGATTAGTTTTACTCCTAGTGGGCTTTTTATGGAGACAATTGACGCAGGTCCAGTCGGCTTTGCGTTGGTTGTCCATTAAATTGAATATTTTTTCCTTATTGGTACAACGCAAGTCATATGAAAGCTTGCATATGGAGCATTCAAGATATCGTTTACCGATGATTTTGTTGTGACACTTAGCACAATATTTTATCTGTATGGGTGTCATTGCTAATTTTGCGTGAATCAGAACGCATATATGATATTTAGAGCGCGTTTCCGAACGTAACAGCCACTGACAGTTATGTTGTCAATGTCAAATGTCAAAATGCTCGATCAGCTGTTGTTCAACCCTTATTTTTGTGTTATTTTTTTCCAAGATTAGCTGTTAATTTTGAATGTTTTGCTTGTGTGAGTGTGAATTGTGTTCAAAACAGATTTGTTTTTATCATATTTATACAAAATCAGCTCACCATGGTGCGTTTTACGATGTTTAACACTTGCGGTGGAGTACTGTTATTCGTTTCACGGGTGCGGCGTAAGTTTCCACTTGATTATACTATTTATCCTATTCAAAATTGAGCCAGAGCGAATTACACAAATGCTTCGTGCTTCGTCACACACACACCGACGACCTGTTAAATATTGTAGGCGTATGGAAGTTATGTATATATATAGAAGTGACGTACTATTTGAATTATGATTGCAATGTATGAAAAAAAGTACCTGTTGCATCTTCTGAGCAGGATAACAGCAAATTCTTAAATGGATCAAATGAAACTTTGTAGACTGGTCCTGAATGCCCGAATAGCGTACGACAAGCATCTCTATCTCTTTCCTCCATCATTCGTACAAGAACATCTCCTGTTGAAAATACCAAAAAAAGAGAAACTCGTTTTACAATTATATGGACGAAACTTCTATTAGTAGTGTACTATTATTATGTTAAGATAGAAAATCGAATGACTACTACAGGAAATAATTGCACTGTACCTGCTTCTCTATCAATGTCTTGCAATTTTTCAGCAGATTTCATTCCACGTAATCTTACAGGTGTCAAAGTCCATACCTGTTAAATATTGTAGGCATTATTAATGAGTGAAATCATATCGGCCATATTAAGCTTTTTAATGTCCAATGTTCTCAGAATGTCATTATCGTACTTATATAGAAATACTAACTTTGATTGTAGAGTTGTTAAAGCCGACAGCCAACAGAGTAGAATCGTCACAGATATCAGCACAGATAGCCGTGTGGCCGCTGTTCAGCAGAGTATAGAAGCAGATGGAGGGAAGACTTTCCGGTCCCAATTGCACACGTTTCGCTGCCTCTCTAAGAGCTTTTCCTTTTTCAATTTTGTCCATTTCTTTTCTGTAAATAATGAAAAGTTGGTTTAAGAAAAATTCTTATAGGATTGAAAGTTCGCGACCTCCTACCCTTGTTGGTAGCGGCCCTGCCTACGAAGCTAGAGGTCCCTGACATTTGTGTGTTTATCACAGATGTTCCTGAGTTGGATAATTTCTATTTGAGCTTACAGTCTTAACTCCATATGAGGAAGATTATCCAATATATACTCACAACTTCAACAATCAAAACTTTGTATTATAATTAGAGATGCATTTATTTCAATAGATAAATATTTCTTAACATGCCTTTGTCAATTAACATGGATTAACTGTTTGTTTCAAACAGAATATGACATATTCAATATCCAACTTACAACTCAGGCAAAGGAATTCTGTCGTTTGGAGGTGCATTAGGATCAGATTTAGGTTTCTTCATGAAAATGTTGTCTTTTTTAGCTTTTTTCTTTTTTGGCTTATCTGGAGTTTCTTCAGTTTCCTCTTCATCTTCAGTGGGTACGGGAAACAGTTGTATATCTGGCTCCTTCAATAGTCCATAATACACTTTTGTGCGATTCTCTGCAATCATAACAAAATATGTAAAAACATTTAAGTTTATATTTGGTTTAAGTATGTGATTTGATCACACCTGCTCTCAAATATCAATTTTGAGAGCTGAGTAGAGATGCACCGGATATTCGGTTACTATCCGGTATCCGGCCGTAATTTTAACATCCGGCCAGATACCGGATAGTGACTTACTATCCGGCCGGATACCGGATAGTAACATTGGTTGACTTCGGAATAAACAAAATTGGATTTAAGAAACAGTCATGGTCGTAATTGACGTAATCGTACTCGTTTATTATTATAAAACAATTTAAGCATTCCACTGACTTGCACGCGCATTCATTTCGAACCTAGAAATGAGTGAAGTGAAGATGAGCGAACGTTCAGGAAACGTCAAATTAAAATTTAATTAAATATCAAAACCTGCACAATGCGCACCTGAAATACCGAAATGTAGGTATAGTTCCGCCGACTGAATATTCGGCGGCCAGATACCGGATATTCGGCTGATGGGCAGGCCGGTATCGTATCCGGCCAAACAACTATCCGTTGCATCTCTATAGATGAGATTAGGGGGCAGAATGGAGGCTCAATACACGATCATTAATGGGGAGAGGTGCTTAGGCTTGTAATAAATAAGAGTCAAACCACTTCTCGGTGCTTCTCCAAGTATGCTCCCAATGCTAGTCCGGACCTGAGCCAGAGTCCGGCCGGGGCCGTCGTGGATGTCTATGTGGATGTGGTTATTGATGATGTTTATGATCACTGTAGAACTCTTTTGTTCATGCAGATAACGCTTGAGTTGCGATGATGCATCTCTTGACATTTGCACTACAAATTTGTTGGTGCTAAAATAAAATATTATATTAAGAACTTAGTCAAATTTCACCAATTAAATACAACAATCAAACAAAATCATATGGACCAGTCATGGTATTTGAAATTGGAGTTATTATTTCAATGCAGGAAATTTACAAAATTACATTACTATAATACCCTCAACTAGGAGGACCAATGATTTACTTAAGATCACAGAACCATTGGATTGGATGAAGGCTATGTATACCAGTACATGGACATGGTATATTTATATCTAACAGTGGATGTCTTTTGGTTATGGTGACATACAAAATATGTAAACTGTCTTACTACCACAAATACTGTTTTAGATTAAGAAGATATTTCAAATGGCGTAAGTTACCTATAGATCTCTGCCAGTTCATTGCCCTTTATTTGTTCCTTGCTTTTAACAATTGATATTTTCTTCAAATCTTCTTGATAGTAGTCTTCCTGTTCTGGTCCAAATTTCTCCATGAAGTTCATGGCATGTTCATTATGGTCGTACAATATGAGCACCATGTACATGTGCACGAACACTGGGTACAGAAGTGTTGAGAGCTCATGCTGAAATGCAATGCATCAGGGTATAATATAAATAAATGATAAGTGAAGACAATTAACCTATTAGCGCCTATTGTATGCGCTTGGGTACCTTAAGTATTGAGTAGGATTTAACTTAATTCTCAAACTTAAGTGTACTGTAACTTGAGTGTATCAGAAAAATTAGAGATTCCTAAAAGTTGGTGTAGGAGCTATGGAGCTAATGTGTTAAGAATAGAAGCCATGTAAGTATTTAAAGTAACCAAAAAATTTTGAAATAAAGATATTTTGGGCCAAAAAATTTGTTTAACTTATTATAATACCACAAATGTTCCTCATAAAATACTTGAATGTGTTATTTAAAAGTACGCCATGTCATAAAATAATATTAGAGAAAAATGTGAAAGGTGGCCAGGTATGAAATCTGTATTCAGAAATAAATGAATCTATAGGTGATCATAGTGCATAGATTTGTCACTACAATCATGTATCAAATGGTAAATCTAACAAGATTTATAATCATTCAAGATAGTCACTTAGGAGTCCCATTTAGACGATTATATGCTTACTAATATAAATATATGCAATAATACGTCCCTATTAAACACGTTACGAGTGCACCTTACCTTGTAAACATCTAAAGAAGTTTCGACAAACTTTTTCAAGCTGTCGTAGGCGAATTCATAACTATATGGATCACTCTCTGTATGATGTGAAGTCAAAATGTTAGCAAGTTCTACTTCAGGTAAATCCAAGTTTTCTATTACGGCATCTCCCAAACTTGCTTCTTTCCTAAGTATTTCTTCAGTACCCTAAAGTAAAACAATACATTACAATTAGAAGAAGAACGCATACCGCAATACAAACAACAGGTATTTTTGTAAAGTTTACCTTAAGGTTATATTTTCTCAGCAGTTGCAATACCGCCAGAAGTGGCGTAGATTTCTCCCCCATTCTTCGCACCTTAATTCACAATTAGTATACTAAACTAAATTTAATTAAAAGACTTAAAAGAGGAATAATGCAAGTAGGACACAAAGTGTCAGGCAATTGCAAACGTCAAACAGAAATTTTGGCATCACAAAAATGTTGCCAGAACTTCATATCATAATTTGATGGCTTCTCTACACGATGGTCTTAAGCCTCCTCCACACTCGTGCGCGAATCGCGGCGCGAAGCCGCGAACGCGAGTGCGGCGTCGATTTTCGCAGACAGCGACATCGACTCCACACTCGCGTTCGCGGCTTCGCCCGCGATTCACGCGCATAGTCTGGAGGGGGCTTTACGCCGGCCACTCCAAGGGACGCAGCCATGCGGTAGAATGATATAGCAATATCACTTGCTCCCTCTAACGCATAAATCCTTGGAGTGCAAACGGTGCGACGCAACAACAACAACAACAACAAGCAAAATTGGTGCGATGCGATCAAAGAATACAATACTCACTAGGAGAAGAACGATAACTCCATACAAAAAAATGTCCCCTTCAAAAGTTCGTTTATACTACTAGCGCTCGGTAGGATACCATTGTAATTAGAATTGACAACCCGTTTAGCCTAGCGCCCCTAGCGGGTATTGGCAGTAATCCAGTTCAGGAAGCTAATGGTCCTGGGTTCGAATCCCGGAGAGGGAATTTCTTTTTGTATTATTTTATTTTTTGTTGGGGTCAGGTTTTTAAGAGCCCATCAACGTGCACACTAGCGCCACTGCTTAATACATTAAACTAATCTTTATGTTACTGGATTCGTCAACCTACCCGTTCAAAACTAAAGCGGCCGTTTTTGTTTTGAGCTCATAGATTGACGAATCCAGCAACATAAAAACTAGCTTGATGTATTCAAAAGGTACTTAAATACACAATACAGTCAGTAGCGGCCACTTTTTTAAATACCTGTAAAATTTAAATTTAACTTAAATAATCACGATTATTTATTTTAGCAGTGGTGCTAGTGTGCACGTTGTTGGGCTCTTAAATTAGCATATCACAAATAAATAAAGAAATACGTTATAAGATAATGATTAGGTACTATATTTAAAAATTCGTCAAATATAAAAGGTTACAAAAAGTTACGTATTATTAAGATATAAATATTTTCATTCCTATTAGGATTAGTGTATATATGTTAGGAGCAATGCATATGAATACATACATTGATATGGCAAATGGTTACAAGTTGTTATTACATCTATCCGGTTATCGGACATTTCTGCTCCACAGCTCCACGCAGCGTTCTTGGTCACCGGAAAACTAGTCTGTATATGCAGCAGATACGTGCCCTTTGAGCTTTTTCCAAGAAATCATATGACGGGCCAGGATTATATTATTATCTCACGCTCAAGCCATGATTCACTTTCTAAAACAAAATAGTCAAACAATATAATCTAACTTCCTAATTACTAACGTCGCTAATTCCTAAGGTCTCAATTTACCAGCTTACTCGTAAACAATGAGAGGTTTTACATCTATGATGAATTTAGATTATAATTTCGGACGCGATATAGCGTCCGCGGGACTTACGGGGATAGTAAGATTAAATTATTATATTTGAATTTGGTAATTAGTACGCTCATTTTTATTTAAAGATTGATATATTTCTTACCTTGAAATTATCGCTGTTTCTGGTTTACTACAACGGTTTCCACACACACATTAGGGCTTTTCATAATCCGGATAAGAATTGTTGATGAAGTCGCCATTGCCGGATATACAGAGAAGGAAGGAAGAGCGACAACGGTTTAAATTTAACTAAGTCTGTGCGAAGACGCATTTAGATATGTTGCTCGTACATATTAATAGTTTTTATTTTTAAATTAATAGGTAAATAAATATATTTCAAGTGAATAAATCGTTTTATATGACAATTTATATTTTTGGCGTTAAATGACTTAAATGACAGCATTGACATTACAGACTTTTGTCTTGTCTATGTTCTTACCGGCCAGACTCAAATCAAGGCTTATCAAAGAGGCCTATTGACAAAGATTTTTTTTAAATTTTATCAAGGAGGGTAGAGGCACGTCTACCCTTCATAGATTTTATGAACAAAGACAAAGACAAACTGAAATAGATAATAATTTACATATTTCAAAAAATAAATAATAATTTACATATGACTTTGACTACTTCATAAAATACAAATCAAAATATATTTGATAAAATAATTGGATTTGTTCCTAGAAATCGTATAGACAAAGCCAGTTCTAGCAATGTTGCTGTAGTAAAATATTTTTATGGTAATTACTGGCAATACAGCTCTAGAAACGGAGCACACATGCACACATGTACAATTATGAAGGGTCACGTCATTCCAAGGAAGTCAATAGGCCTTGCCCAGTAGTTTCGGAGATAAAGGGGGGGGGGGATGGTCATTTATTGCCAATTTTCTTAAATAACTTCGAACCTATGTATTTTAAAATTATAAAAAAACATGTCCATATTTGGGTCACTAATTTACATATGTGTAGGTACCAAATTTCAACTTAATTGGTCCAGTAGTTTCCGAGAAAATAGGCTGTGACAGACGGACAGACAGGCAGACGCACGAGTGATCCTATAAGGGTTCCGTTTTTTCCTTTTGAGGTACGGAACCCTAAAAACGAAAAAGTTGACAATATATTTAACAAAAAAATTACAAAATATTTAAAAAACAATAGTTTTAATAATATGCAAGAGTATAGTAATTGGCTTGAATGAGGATATTTACTCGCCTCCTCGTGAAGATGGTCATCACGATTTAAACTTTTCATTTATTCTAAACTCTCATGATAATTTTATTTATTATATATGTCGGCGCCGATCGTAAGATCAGGCATATCGTGAAATTCCTAGGCATATCGTGAAACGTGAAAATCTTTAACTCGTTCCCTGAGTCGACTGAGCCCCGCTACGCCGCTACGCTACGCGGGACTTCCTATTTCTGGTCAGTTTGCCCTTCGGCAATCTGAAGCAACCTAACGAACCTATCTTACCTAAGTATATATTGGTTTAATGTGACTATCCTCAAAACAATACACAGAAACATAAATACGATCTGCCTGATTTTACGATCGGCCGCCGACATATATATATACAGGGTGATTCATGAGACGTGAGCAGGACTAATCCTGCACACTCAGTAACTGATAATTGACCGATCACCGTCGTATTTAGGTGAAACAACCACAATTTTTCCTATTTTTTAACTTTTTGGTGAGGGCAAATTTAATTATCTACAATCATGGTTACCCTACAAGACCCAATTAATAACCATAAAACCTCTTTAACCGTAATGACAGCATTTGATTACGAAGAAATAAACTGTCAAACTTGAGTGAGATACGAGTTTTCAAAAGTAACCAGACCGTGATGACAGTGATGACATTCAATTTGACACAGAATATCAGTAGTTTAGTATTCTAATTATAGGGTGACCATGCATGTCGTAAATAAATTTATTAATTTTTTTTTTCAACACGAGTAGAAATTTAACGTTAATCTTACTAATACTGATACGAAACAGTTGCTTATAATTTACAAAAGGCGCAGTCTTAGTCCTGCTCACGTCTCCTGAATCACCCTGTATATATACCTCCTACCTATGCTATATTTCGTGCACGGTTTGAAATAATTTATTTTAAGTACAGGAAACATCCCTATAGCTGGCCAAGCAAATCCAGTCAGTAAAAAAAGGCGCGAAATTAAAATTTTCTACGGGGCGATATTCCTTCGCGCCTATTACATTTTTCAGACAGCTTTTTCTACTGAAAAAACCAGTTTTTTTTTTTTTTTTTTTTTTTTTTTTTTTTTTTTTTTTTTTTTTTTATACTATACTTATCTGCTTGAGCAAGTCAAGTATAGTTTTATACTAAGTATACTTGACTTTGCTCAAGCAGATCTTGTAAGTGGCGAGTAACGCACAGCCTAAAATCATTTAAATTATGATCTTGGAATATTTTTTATAAGATCAGATTGACATTTAATATTTACCACTAGCTTTTCGGTGAAGGAATAACATCGTGAGGAAACATCATACATCCGCGAAGAAATTCAAAGGTGTAGGTATCTGAAGTCCCCAACCCGCATTAGGCTACCGTGGGGACTATACTCTCGCATGAGAGAAGGCCTGAACCCAGCATTTGGACTTACAAATATAAGCTGATATATTATTTATTATATTATACTTGTTAAAGTTAATTCAGTAGGTAGGTACATTAAATATTATTTGTTTTACAACCCGGCAAAGTTGTTGTTTAACCGCTGGTGCTAATATTGATACCCGAGAAAAGATTCCAAAATTGAACCACGAGCGTAGCGAGTGGATCGAAAAATGGAACCTTGAGCGTTGCGAGGGTTTCAAAGCACGAGGGTTAAACAAAATTTGCCCCCGAGTGAAACACAAAATTTTTCACCACACCAACCCGAAGCAAATATTAAATGTAAAATCTCAAACAAAATCAAATTCAAATGAATGTTATTAAATATTTATCATCCAAAATCATCATATAAAAGTCAATTCTACCAGCAAATATAAAAAAACAACTCAAAATTTGCATTTGATTACTTTGCCTCACATGTGAATAAAATGCAACTTTGCTATCAGTTTTTGAAGTGCAAAGTACCTAAGCCTTTCCGAGCTGGTGTGGTGAAAATAACTATTTCATCACACTCGCTCAGTAAATGTGGAATTGCACGCAGGTTTAGCGGGAGTTATAGAAAAATCGTTCTCCCTAGGGAGTTATGAAGTTTCTAGTGCCATAATTAACAGTTTTTTGTCTTTATACTTAATTTTTGTATTGCAAGTGTGATGAAAAACATTGTGTGTAACTCGGGGCGTAATAATATTGCAAACTCGAACAAGCCGTCGCGATTTAACTTACTCTCGTTCGCAATATTCAACTTACGCCCCATGTTGCACAATGTACTATTTATTGGTCTTTGTTAATGAATAATGATATTTACATACCTTTCCATATACTTACCTATCAATCTGATTTGTTCTTACCGCGTTGAATTATCGTGTAAGCCTCGTGGAAATAAGATTAATGGTTGCAATTCTATGGAAATCTGTCTGTCATATAACGTCATTTATCATTAGTAACTCGGCATTAATCCAGTCCTATGTTGTAGGCATAATATTAATATTACCTGTGTACAGTCGACGTCAAATATATGTTTATCTACACACATATCATAAACTGTCTATGATGCCTTCAAAATTCGTAAATAATGGCCCACATTACGATAAACTGTTTTGTTACAGCAAATTTCTTATCTGTGAAAATGTGGTAATAGCTTCATTACTATATCAAAATCGATTTGGTAATGCATTTCAAATTTCGAACATCTCTGAAAAAAAAGCAATTTGATTTGACCCCTATTCTAATATCAGTTGAGATTACGTTTTATTCGAAATTAAATGACAATTGCGTACAATATTGACAAATCTCGCATGTAAGTTGGTATCGGACGATATGGTAATCGACCCCGACTCTAGTTTGTCTCTGAATAAAAAAAAAACTACTGATGCGTGACGTGCGTGAAAAAAGTTTTCATTTGCCGCCATTTGACGTACAGTTTATCTTTTAATTAGTTTATAAGTAAAAAAAAATTGTTTTGTTGTTTTTAAAGGAACTATAACAAAAGTTTCGTGTAAAATGTGCGATAAAGATATTTCGGAAACACCATCTCATATCCGCGAGTTCCGCCAGAGAGCAAAGTCGGCTGTAATATGAAGTTAGTGAATATATCATAGAAAGTTTATAATATGTGTGTAGATAAAGCAGTGTATGTAACTGTACATAATTAGGCATTAAAACACTCGTGTGATACTATTATGAAACTCATTTCATTCGTTTCATAAACCCACACTCGTATTTTAATGCCTTTCATTATGTAGCAGTCACATAAACTACTATTACACTTTTTGTCTTATTACAAAGGAGAAAGGTGTGTAGGTACCTATTTCGGTGTAAAAGTTGGTTAATTCAGCTATAAAATAGGCTATATCAGCTAAGATTAAGTGGGATACTAAGAGATATTATGGGGCAAGATAAACACTTGTGGGGAAAATAAACAGTTAGAGATATTTAAATATAAAAACTAAATTAAATAATAATACTAAAAATAAAATTAACTTAAAAATACTTACCTAGAAGGATATACCTGTTTACGGTACCTACGGTTATTCTTACCCCGAATAACTATGTTTTTCTCACCCCACCTGTCCGTATATTTTTTATTTGGATAATGTAAGGCGCAAAATGTATAGGTATGTAAGTAGGTACATACCTACAGGCTTAGGCCTCTGCGATAATGATAGCAACTTAGGTACCAATTTTTTTTGTTACATTATTTTGCAACTTACACCCCATATGGTTAATACTTTATGTACAGTCAGCCAAGAAAGTGGTTTTACACTTTTCGATTCTGTCAATCAGATAATATATTAGAGTCGAAAAATGGTAAACCACTTTCTTGGCTGACTATACGTACCTGTATGTATTAGTGATAGTGTCAGTGTTAGTGAAATAAACGTCGTTAATAAAACAAATTTAAAGGCTATACGAGATTTATTTTATAAGCTTCCTGTTTTAGGACTTACCTACAAAATATTGGTAAAGCGGAAGGATTTAGGGGTAGACACCGTGACTATTACTATTACTACGAACTCACCGATAAGGCACCAGGCTCAGAGGGTCTACTGCAAAAACGAAAATAGAAATTTCGTTATCTGCCTATAGAGAGGCATCGCTGGTCTATATGTGACGTCCCACGGAAAAAAGTACCTTATGGCGATTGGCGCTTACGCTATTATTAACGCCGCTCCAATATTATTGCGGCGCTATGCGACGTAAGCACCGGCCGCCATAAGGTACCTTTTTCGTGGAACGTCACATATTTGAATGATAGAGAGGCAGACATTTAGATTTTCTGTTTTCGCGGTAGGGCCTCAGATACCTAAAAGGTAGATATAATCTAAAATGCATCTTAGCAGTTTCCTTTCAGAATACCTAAACTATAGTAGTACGGCCACGACTGAGAAATTATTTACCTATATCTGATAGTTTCGAATTACCAAAAAATCCCTATTATGTAGGTAACGCCTTTACAATCAATAGATGTTGGAGCGTTATTCAAGGTAGCTCTAAAAAAAAGACTAAAGGTTGCCCAGCAGTGGGACACTCGAATAGGCTAGAAAAAAAAAGGTCGAAGGGCTAGGCTTAGCGTTAGTAAGCCTAGTCCTTCAAGGTTTGCTATTTGCTAATGAACAAAAAAATACCTTGTGGCTACCTACCTACCCTACCTATTCGCACGTAAGTAGTTAACAACTGCAACTGCAACTGGTTGGTTGCAACTGTACCTAAAATAAAACTAGTTAATATTATTTTTGTTACCTACAGTTTCCTCTCAGTATCTACTCTAGAAAAACTGAGAAACAGAAGGTAGGTCAATGCTTTTTATTACACGTGGGTGCGAATTCCTTATAATGTAATAACGTCGCGATAATGAATTTGCACTGGCGCGTGGCGGCCAGCGAACTGATATACATGGAAGTATTCTGTCCGCTCAGTTATGACCCAACGTAAACTATTCGATTGTAGGCGGTGCTTACAAACTATTCGATTTGCAACTTCAGTTCGTCCGAGATGACAGGCAGTGACGGATGGCTAAATTGATTTATAAAAACAACGTTTTTTTGTAATTAAAAATGTCTTCATGTGTCGTGAAGTGGTGCAGAAGTTATTTTAGTTCATACCAAGGATAGTGGAATCACTTTTCACTTGTAGTAAACAGATAACTTCAGTAAAATTTGGAATAAACATAACGATTTGTTTTCAATACTACCGTGCTAAGCTAAAACGTAATAACTGCATACGACTTTCATAACAACATACGACTTTTTAAATTGCGAGGATAATAGGGATGGTGTTATGCCAAATGAAGTAGACTATTTTATTAACTTGTGCTTGGTTTAGGTATTTTCTATATAATTATAAATGTAGTAATGAATTATTTCTTACAGATTTGTATTTTCCTTTTTTATTTCATGAAATGGAGCTGTAAAAAACTACCTAATTATTTCAAACTAATAATCAAATTTGATATTATCATTTTACATTACTTTCCATTCAGATTTCCACAAGATGCTATTCGCAGAGAACTATGGAAAAAAGCTGTCCAATTAGAGAGACATGAAATTAAGTGGATGCCTGGAAAGATATCTAGAATATGTTCTATTCATGAGATATAATTCGTGAGATAATCATACCCGGTCTTCTATATGTAGATACACTTCCACTGAATTAATTTAACAAATACACACATTATCTGAAAATGTTGATCATTCGAATCCACCCTCTACCGTCACATATATGTAGGTTCTCTCTCAAGCCATTTCCATCAGTAGAAAAGAGCTGCAAATTTAAAAAATGTAAGCGCGCGAACGGGTGTGATCCCATACAAAATTTTAATTTTGCACCTTTTTCTACTGACAAACTTGCTTTACCGGCTATATACATATAAAATATTTCCATTGGAACTGAAAGTGGGGATTTATTGTGACTCCGCCTATTCAAATATTTTTACCCGATTCGTGTACCTAGTACCTACCCATGTAAATTTTGCAGGCTGTATAGCCAGTCCGAATTCTAAGATCAAGTTTACCATACATTTACAATGGCGTACTTGATCTTAGAAAAACGGACAGACTATACCTGAATGTGACTTCGCATTCGCACTGCCATACAAATTGATAATAAAATATACAAAATACTTATTATAGCGGAATACATTTATACAACAATGATATATTTACTTATGTTGAGTTAGTCTGTCATTTCACAACAACATTTTAACTAGTTATATTTTAATCTGCATTAAATTATTATACGTGTATTATTTGACTGGTTCTTCAATGTATGGCATAAACCTATCCCTGTCCAAGTCATATTCTAATCAAATATGAACCGCAAACTCTCAGCGGCCAGTACGTACAGCAAGAAGGTTATTAGCGGATTAATGTCGCTGATTGGTAGTTATTGACATTATATGCATTTCATCTACACTTAGCTATGTACCATTAGTGTAAAAAAGATGACTATTATTTTGTTTACCAGCTTTGATTACAGGCTCTGTAAACGCGTCGTCTTATTTAAATGTAGGCGTAATTTTGTATGTGTGCTAATTTGGCCCGAGAATTTGAACGGTAATGTTCCTAAAGGCGGTTTCCATACTAAATATATGCGTTCACCGGTGGCGGCGGTGTGACCCGGCAGTGTGACCCCGGCGGCGTGGCCGGATTGTGTGCGGTTAGGGGAACATTATGATTCTTCTTAAAAATTAACTGAAAATGATCAAAATATCTTTGATTGATGACTGCCTGTTATCCCCATGAGGATTATTATGAAGCTTTAAGAGCGGCTATTGAGTTGGCTGGATACTGTGCTTATTAATTCAGTATTCAATTATGACGAGTTTTTTACTTAAAGTGTTCGAAAACACACCTATTGTGACTGTACAGTTGTACACACGTTCACATACTTTTTTTCAATTCAATTAAAAATATTTATTTGCATAAATAAGGGTACAAAACAAGTGGCATACAAAGTTTACATTATCATTCCTTGTTTTGTCATAATATGGAGCGATTATTTCCAAAAATAATTACTTTATCTAAAAATGGTTATTGGAAACCCTTATTTGTTTTGAAAGGCCTATTCCTAAGTTAATGGCGTGGGGTAATAATAACCCCACACCATTAGTTTAAAGCGGAAAAAAAAACAACGGGTTGCACTTCGGGAGTGCCGACAGAAGTGAAAACTCAATGACTAATCCAAAATGTCTGCAGCACTATGTATAATTGGACGTAGTTTAGCGTAAAAGATCCATCCTCTAAAATTTGTCATTTAAATTAATGACTTTTCCGTTTGACAGAAAGTTCAAATTTTACTAACAGATTTTTGTGGATTGGATCTTTTACCCTAAACTACGTCCAATTGACCCATCCTCCTTTCTATTGAAAAACTTTAATTTAATTCCGAAATTCCTGGTCAGTGAGCTTGATTAAAATTCGAAATTCAAATTTGTAGCGTTAATTGTTTAAAATTCGAATAGAAATTGTAAAGTTACCTTGCAGACCTTGCATCTAAATTATATGTTTGGTCCTGATACGATATTTTTGCTTCATTCCATACTACCTTAAAAAGCATTGTGCTCCCATTTTGCCCATGTACGTACACCTACGTAAATATCTTGTGATTTTGTTATGTGCTTCGACAAATAATAGGTAAACGGTAACTAAGACAAAGAAAATGGAAGTGGTGATTGGCATTACGATTTTTTTTGGACGACAAAGTGGCGAGTAATCTTTGTAATAGGTATTAATGTAATTTAGCACGGGATACCGCCGAAGCGGAGTCGAGCCGAGGCTCGCTACAAATTTAATTATCCCATAATAATCACGCTGACATTTACCTAAGAAACTTTCATTTGGTCTGAGCTAAGATTAAACGAATTAAGCGACGCCGGTGACAGGTAATTATATGTAACGAAATGCCTACAATTTATGCTACAAAGACATACCTAACGACCTAGCTCTAGATTTTTTAGATGAAATTAAGAGAATTTTCAGAATTCTGTACTTCCTTTAGACATTTAAATCAATAATAATCGAATATGGCTCTCACCATAACCGGGACAGAGTGTGTACCCAGTATGCTTTTTCGAATCGATTTATATCTTTCTAATTATTAGGGAAGTGGTTAGGGTAACTAGGTCTGGTCCAACTGTCATGGAATCATCTGTAACAGAGGGCCTACCACGAAAATCGAATTTCGTTAGCTACACAGCTAGGATTTTTGCAAGAAATTGTTTGTTCAAATAAGTTCAAATAAAGTCTTAAATGCACAACTTCTGCATTGATAGAAGTAAACTTATTTTATGAGTTGATTGGGTTTTTATTTTGTCAAACTTGTAATTAAATAGTAAGATTGGTCATAGCAATCCAGCGCGGGAACGCTGCCTGCGTGATGGGCACCCTACCAAGGGCGCAAAATTTTGATAGGTATTTTTCAGCTTTAGTTATCTTAATTGTAATTACTTTTAGTTTTATATTCATTTTATAACACTTATTATATATATAATAAATGAGTTTTATAAAATTAGTTAAATATCTTTTCGATTTGTGCACGAGTACTATGTCGTTGTGTTGGCGTAAGCTTAAAACAATACGATTTACATAGCTAATTTTGGTAACACAATGAAATCAATTAAATGTGGACAAATTAAGATGAAATTAAGGCCTTTCCTACGTAAGTACATTTTTTTTGCAATTCACCCAAATTTCATCAAGGTTCATCTTACCTCTATTATGGCGTGATCTGACTTTCATGAGCGAGCCATTATTAATGTCGTGGCAGTCATGGCGGAAAAGGTAAGTTCTGATTTCTGATCAAGAATAACCATTTGTGTGTTCTGAAATGTATAAGCCGCATAAATATTTTGTTCTTGACAATAACTAAAAAACTGTATTTTTAACAACCGCTTTTCTTTTCGTCTCCAAATAACCCCGTTGTGCCACTGTAAGGAATGTTATACCATATCTGACATGTTCCAAAAGCATTTTATTCATATATATGGTACAAAAACAAGTCAAAAAAACAATAAATAAAAATAACTTAAAATTAAACTAAATACAAACTAAAATAAAATAAAACTAATCTAAACTAAATCTAAAAAAGGCCCCTGTGGCAAGGTCCCCAAGATGCTGGCTGCGTTACCCCGCTGAACTGCCAGACTAAAGCGTTGAGCGAGGTAACTGCCAGCTCTCGGGTCCCCAGTTGCGTCCCTGAGTCTCTTTGAAAGCATTTTATGTCCATTTTATCAGCTCTATCAAAGCAATTTGAAAAAAGTCGGGGTAAAATACGTCAATTGGAACTGAACGATTTCTGTAAGGATCATTTATAATTTTGATGACGCCCATTAAGTTGAACATTCGTTTAATAGTGTATTTGATGTTACCAGGTGAACCCCGATCCAAAGGGTCCGCAGAGAAACGCTTATCTCACGCATGCCTTGTCATGTTACAAACGCTTGAAAAAGGTACCTACGCCTAATCCCTGAAAGTAAGGGCAGCAAGGCAAGTGTCACTCATCCTTATCTAACATTTCGGAACAGGCTCTTGTCCAGCGGATATATCTTATTAAAAATACGAAGCTCCCGACATGAGATTCAAGTGTCAGTAGAAATGAAAGCTAGGCTTTTTTTTTACCTAGTAAACTTATGAAATATAGATAGTAGGTAGAGAACTAGGTTATGCATTATTTAGTAGGGTTTCTGAGAGGACTGTTTATTATTATTAGTCTTCATATGTACGACAAAGCGCTATTGTTAGTCTCAGAGCCAGCTCCAACAATGGTAGTAGTCAAAGTTTGTAGACCCAAAGATATGTATTTATTGGTAAGAAAAACATAAAATCTGGAATTTAAAGGCTGGGTTTAAAACTCATTTTTGTCCGATTTGATTAACGTAAACGAAAACTTATGTTTTTGCAGGCAAGTTATATCTATGGCATGTTGTAATTGTGTGTGCTGTGTAACAATTAGATTCAACAACCTTTGCTGGCCTGCTGTTCTAACTTTAAGCATTCCACCAATGAACTGATGCGAGGCATCGGATCGAGTGAATAAATAAATTAAGTAATCTATATAAATAATCTTTGTCTACCTACACGTAGAACTGGGTATTAAGGTATTGGTGAGAGTTCAATACTAAAGTGTTTAAATAAAATTAGTTGCGTGAGCGTGTACCTAACTCTCGAGCGACTTTTTATGCTACCGTATACTTTTACTTTGTAACTCTGTTCTCGTGTAAGTGACTTGTATGTCTTTTATGAGAATAAATATCGTTAGACCGTTTACAAGTAGGTATGATCGAACAGATATAAAAATAAAACATAGGTATGTTAACTAAACAGCTACATATTTACCTGATTAAACCGTTAAAAAAATCTCATTTATAAAAACATGACTGTGCTCCACTCCAGTACCTATTAATATAATGTAGGTCCTTAATTTGTCTATTTACTAGTTTACCTGTAAATGTGTAAACATACTTAGGTAATACGTTTCAAAATACGTCATTATCTTTCGCACGCCGGTACCGGTACACAAATAACAAGCGCGCAAATACGAACCCCTGCCATGAGGCAGTAGATGAGGATGACCTCATCTACTGCTTACTAAGGCTGAACCTAAGTAAATATTATTCCAGGTATTAAACTCGCTTCTTGGTTAACTTTAAAAGCACAATTATATCGAATCTGTAATTGTTTGAGTAGGTAGTGTAAAAATAGTTTTTCCGGCTAATTAAAAGTTAGAGTCTGTGCGGAAAGAGAAGAGTCGTGGAATGTATGGGGCTCAATACATTCCACGACTCTTCTCTTTCCGCACAGACTCTATAGGGGATTGTGTACCTAAATCAATCAGGTATGTCGCTACTAATCAACCCGAAAACAAAACGCTTTTCTTAGGTACCTACCCATAAAAGACCTCAGTTACATAACAAGTTAAAGTGATCTGGGGGCACGGTAGTGCCTCCGCCAAACGAGCCAAGCGAAGTGCAAGGGCACTTTCCTTGCATCTGCCTTTACTTGAAGCGCTTCGTCGTTTTTTTAAACCTCATAACTTGGGTTTGGATTATACCCAAAATTATTGGCATTGTCAGTAGTTGGACAGTCGGACTTAATTGCATAGCTTTTATACTATAAATTTTATTGATATCTAACCCCTATTTCGTCACTGACTTACGACCTAGTACCTAGTTCTGACGTAGAATAACTGGGTGGCAATTTAAGTATAACGTAGTAACGATTAGGGTTTCTGGTTTCTCGGCCTTTTTGATTTCTCGAGGCACGGGAATTCTCGACCAGGATTTCTCGAGTTTCTCGAGTATCTCGAGAAATTTTGAAAGTTATAAAACACCATGTTATTTTTTTTTTGCTTTTTTACAAATAAGACTCACGCGAATCCCCTCATGATCAGGTCATCTAAAAAGCAAAACGCTTAAGTAGCAAAATGCCTGAAACGGATGTCTAAGAAGCTTTATACCTAAGAAGTAAAATACATTACAATCATAATGCCTAAGACTTAAATCACCCAAAACGTCAAATGTCTGAGTAGCAGAGTCACAAAATATGCTGTTGCCTAATTTATGTAATGTCTAAAACGCAAAACAGCTGAATGGCAATATACTTTAAATTAGATTTACCTAAATTGTAGTATATCTGATAAGCAATTGTCCTGTATACACCAATAAGTAAATTATCTTGACGTGTATTTTACAAAATAGGGATCTATAATACGAAAATTTTGTTGCTGTGGCATCATTATAGTAGATTTTTTAGTCTTGAATTAAAAATTGGAGTATAGAGCCACCCGGCACCCGCTACAATTGTAGTGTTATTGTGACAATTTGACAAGCTCTTCGCGAAAGTAATATCTGTTTATTGGCGAAATTATTAAGTTTTTTTAGCACACATCCCGCCCGAAGGTAAGTGGTAATTGTGGCCTATGGACGCCTGCAAAGCCAGTAATGGACACTTTCACATTTGTCGCACCTGTCACCGTGGTGAAATAGGCCCTTGGAGGGCTTAAATCCTTAAAAGTTAGCTTGTTTTAATTAAAGGAAACATTCCCTTATTTAAATTAAAAGCGGCCAAGTGCGAGTCGGACTCGCCCATGAAGGGTTCCGTAGCAGCAAGTAACATATAACATAAAAGTTATTTATGACGAATTAAAAAAAAACTACTTACTAGATTTCGTTCAATCCAAATTTGGGTGGTAGTTTTGATGGTAATGTACATCATATACGCAGTTAATCCCATGATAATTATCTCATCATCATCACATAGCGTGATGTGCAAGTCGCAAAATGTGCAGGCTACGCAGGATTCATGTTCTATTAAAACTTTGTTGTACAGTTGCAATCAGACATATCGAAGTGGCCAAGGTCTTCACAAATATCTTAACAAAGCCTTTATTTGGTTATAAAAATCATGGTCTGATATTTTTGAGTACACTGACCGCTTCGATATATTTGATGGCGACCGTACCACGCGTTTGGCAGGTAGTGAAATTTAAAATGTAATTTAAAGTCAATAAAATAGGCTTATCACAATTAATATCTTATAAATTACTTTTATTAATTTGCATATTGCTGCTGCTGGTATGTACATTTTTGCTGACTGTACAACACTGACCGCTCCGATACATTTGATGGCGACTGTACAGTCAGCGTCATATAGTTCGTAGCAGTCAAAGTGTCAAAATAGTCACACCATACAAGTTGTAGGGATGAACTATATCGCTGACTAAAAGGTAGGTAGGTTACCTGTTAGACGACATGGTGCGTTTCTGGCATTTTGCTACTAGGTCCTAATGCGATTTAGGTAATCAAAAAAGCAGACATGGTGCGTTTCAGGTATTTTGCTATTAGGTCCTAATGCGATTTAGGTAATAAAAAAAGCAGGCATGGTGCGTTTCAGGCATTTTGCTAGCTAGCTGTTGTGCGTTCTAGGAATTTTACTACTTAGGCTTTTGCCTTTTTAGATGACCTGATCATGAGGGCGCGAATCGTAGGTGAGATCAATAATCAAACGTATGGTAAATTTTCAGTCACCATAAATTGATTTCTTCAATAATTACAAATTCAACAACAAACAAAAACTATACTACTATACATAGGTGCAGCCGTACGCGACGGCGATGTGATATGCTAATATAGTGTATATCTTTATCTTGTCGTGTATCTTAATAAATTTAACTTGATGTGACAAACTTACAGAAGTTTTACTACGTAATATTAATACTTACTGAACGTAACAATGAAGCTGCTAAATACAATTGAGATATTTTGGTAATAGGAATATATCGGGATGATTTAATTTAATTTATCAAATAGTAATTTAGTTTTGAGGTTTTTGTTAATACATCCTAGGTCCTATAGGTATGTAATTCATTTTTGCATTAGAAAGAAGATACGAGATCTTGACGTCCTAATTAAAAGTTATTGAAAAACACTTTTGAAAAATATGTGGCAAATATGTAACAATTAACAAATCATACACGATATTTTATATTATTTTGCTTTCATAAGTAATAGTAAAAAAAAATCAATAGGGTTTTTCAGTAAAACACACGTCATGAATATCACGATAGTTCAAAAGTTTCAAAACATGAAAATCGATTGAAGCCAGTACGCTAGGGGACGGATCAAGGCAGTTTTTTATTTGGTTGGTTAACTACCTAATAAATGGTTTAAGTACCTGAAAAATAAAAAAAAAAACATTGTTTACATTAATTTAACTACCTAAAGATATAATACACTATATACACAGACACACCACGTGTTATACGCTTTTTCTTTTTACTTATCACAAGAGATTTATTTCTCGAGTTCTCGAGGCATAGAGAATTTTTTTCCCGTCTCGACTTAGGACAAATTTCTCGAGATTTCCCGCCTCGAGAATTCTCGAGCAGAAACCCTAGTAACGATTGATATATTGTAGGTAAGCCTGTTTATCGTTTTAAATTTAGTTTAATGTCTTAAGCATACTAGTTTCTTAACTTTACACAATAAAAATCTTTTTTTTCAAAACTTTTTATTGGTAAACAGTAGGTAATTTAAAGATACTTTAATTCACTATAAATAAGAGATATGTCTCGCAGGTCACCTGGCTCAAAGAGCAAGGTGTTAAAAATAACTTTTAGCAAATAGGTTTATCAATCGAGTAACAAAATTGTAAAAATGCATTACAATGGATAATAAACACATCTTAAGATAGCACCTAAATTTTTTTTTATTTAATGCTGTAGTCATTTGAACTACTTATAACAAGATTGACGTCAGTCTTAAGATCCGTCTATTATTTCCATATTATTTAAGGATCATTATTTACATCATTGATTTCTAAATAAATTTGGCAATAGGATTTAGTATACAACTATAGGGGCAATATTTAGTTTTATTCTACTACTTAACTCTAAATTTGGTCTTTGTAAAGCTACACTTACTTTAAAACAGGGATGACATTATTAAAGTAGCGAACATAAAATTAGAATTATTCTACTACATAGTAATTATATTTAAAAACTCGATGTCAACGCTTAATGATTAAAATAATTAACAAGTTACTTTAAATAATCTTGTCCGTCGCATAAAGTTAAATTTGACACGTTATTTTCTATTTGAGTGACATACTTCACTTGTTGGCAGTAATTAAATTAAAGGCATTATTAGATCCACACGGTCGCTGGGCACTTGCGAACGGGAGCCGGTTAACGGGTGCTAATTGCTAACCAATCTAACCACCCTAGAACTGCAGTTTTCAGTTCTACGCATCAGGACACCGTTACCTTTGCAATCCAGACCAAGTATTTTTATAACGATGTTCTGATATTTCGTGAAACGGAAAACAGCTGTTCTAGTATGTGGCGACCGTATGGATCTAATAACCGCTACATACAGTACATATTATTGACTGGTGCCAAAATAGACGTCCAAGTGGTGGGTAAAAATCTAGTCACATATTACACATATTTCCAAGTAAGTAATCATTTTAAATCTCTATTTGAATACATAGTTAAGTCCTTTAATATGTGCAATTTTAGGTGATATAGTAACTAGTTATTGAGAAATGAGGAAAAAGCCTATTGATATTGATAAAGTCAAGATGTGGATACAATTTTAATTTATATTGAGAAGAAAAAGTGGCTTTTATTTCAGATTATATTCCATATTCCAGTCTTTGTTTAGCAAATTCCAATGATTTAAATAAAATAGTCCAATACTGAGTGCATACGTTCGTGACATGTGAGTACATAGGTGCCTAATCAATAATTACTGAATATTAGAATGATATTAGATATTTGTAGGAACGCACTAACATCAATGCTTACTTACTGACGACTGTCTCACTGTTTTTGTGTCACTGTCTATCTGGTAGGGACTATCTTGTTACAAATGTTACAATCCAAATTACAATAAAGTGGAAAATTTTATTTGATTTTCATAGATGAAATAACAAATAATAAGTATTAGAGCCTGACAAGATTCTATTTGGCTTTTCCCATGTTGCGGATTTTAAGTGGTACTAATTATATTTCACTACCCCAGCTCGTAACGTAAAGGCTCTCTTTATTATTCTAACGCGCCACATCGAAAAAAAAACCTACTGACGAGAAAATTGCATTTTATCCACAAGAGTGTCAAAGTAATTTGATGGAAATTTTGACTTGGTTCATCGTATCGGCTGTTTAGAATTTGCTTTTAAGTGGTAATTGTGAATGATGCAATGTTTTTCAATTTTCCTTGGGTTAGTGGTAAAAATTAGTCTCGCTCAGTGACTTTCTTCATTCGGTAGCAAAGTTTGTTTTACCCTCGCAACGCTCAAGTTTCCGCTTTTGTTACGAGGGTTAAATAACTATTACCTTACTGACAAGGAGTAATTTTGACAACAGACGTTAAAAGTCATCGAATGTAACCGATGTAAACAACAAGACAACATTTCTCAATTATAAACCATTTTACCGCAAAAATAACTGGTTAGTTGGTTTGGATTTACATAATAGGTTTTATTTTCTTATCTAAGGTTTAATGTGTAAAGTATTATGTAGGATGGATCTCTACGACAAAAAAAGTACTTATGTCTAAAAATAATGTGTCGCTCCCATCATTGCTATCAGTACAAAATTAGGTCCCAGTCCCACGTAAAAATAGAAAGTAAGTTTTAAAAATAGTTGTTTGACATTCCACAATTATTAAGACGAAGCCATAACACACTGTACCGACTATACAAGACGTACGCACATTATTGCCACAATATGTAAGCTGCTTGTAGCGGCTTAGGGCCAAATAGAATCTCCTCAAGCTTTATTTCAAAACTAGCTGTTGCCCGCGACTTCGTCCGCGTGGAATCTTATCTTCAACATTTTACATCTTTAGTACCTATAATTTTCATATCCAAGCAATGTTGAAATTAAGTACTTTTCTTTTTTAGCAAGTTGTATGAAGTTTTAAGTCAAGTGGATTTTGATGTTGGTTGCTGAAATTACTTTTCTTGTATTCTCATAATAGGTACCTATGCCCTTATAGGTACAAAGATTCAAGTTCAGCATTCCGCACTGACAAAATATCTGATCTCCATACAAACTTTCAACCCCTTTCTCACCACCTTGGGGGATGATTTTCAAAAATGCTTGAATTAGTTTTCATGTTTTTTAATTTATTACCTTTTTTTTCAAAAAAGTTAAAGTTCCTAGCTTAAAATTAAATTTACACCCCAAGACGAATTTTCATCCCCTTTTTAGCCCCCTTAGGGGTTGAAATTCCAAAAACGTTGCAATCACTTTTTTTTGCAATCGGCTATTATGCCTTTCTAAGAAGTTTCAAAACCATTTGTAATGGATTCAAACTTTCAACCCCTTTTTAACCCTGTTAGGGGATGAATTTTACAAAACGCTGAAATTACTTTTCCTGTCTTCTAATAATATCCCTAAATACAAAGATTCAAGTCCCACACTCGAAAAAATGTTTGATATCCATACAAACTGTTAACCCCTTTTTCACCACCTTAGGGGTTGAATTTTCAAAAACGCTGAAATTAGTTTTCTTGTATTTTAATAATATATCTTTTAACGAAGTTTCAAATTCGTAGCTCAAAAGAAAACTTTAACCCCATACAAACTTTCATCCCCTTTTTAACCCCCTTAGGGGTTGAATTTCTCAAAATCGCTTCTTATCTCTTGTACACTTTATAAATGCAATCTGGTGTGCAAATTTCAACTTTCTGGCTTTTGTAGTTTCGGCTCTGCGTTGATGAATCAGTCAGTCAGTCAGTCAGGACACTTGCATTTATATATATAGATAAAAGCTGTACGGCAGGCAATAAATAAAATATCATATACTCGTAAAGTATCAAGTACATTAAACCATAAAACCACTTAACTTTGACTTCAATTTACTGTTGTCAAATATTCATTGCTATTTGCTGGTTACCTTACTTCGCATTACTGACCTTTGAAAAAGAGCCACGAGTGTATTGGTGATATCGGAATTATGTGGAATAAGCAAAATGTGGTGTTTTGCGACACAGACTGACAGACCTTTATTGTAATGAAATACCTAAGGTTTATATATTCGGGTAATTCCGAATGTCGAAAACTGTCGGATAATTCCGAAATGAGACTTTTATTATGATGGAATTAGGGGTGATTTTCATCTGAATTTCGGAATTATCCGACATTCGGTATTACCCGAGTACACCTTACTTTATTGTTAACTGTCTATTTATTAAAACTCAAAAATAGCAACAATGTAAATATACTAAATAATTTATAATGCATGACTATTGTCTTAAGGGGCCCACTGATTAACAGTCCACCGGACGGTATCGGCCTATCAGTTGTTCGGAACTGTCAAAATTTTGTTCTAACTGACAGGCCGATACCCTCCGGCGGACTGTTAATCAGTGGGCCGCTTTATTAGATTAAATACCAAATCGAACTTTATGCGTAAAACAGCATAGCTCTGGTCCGGTTATGTGATCTGCGTTAGTACCTACACCTTTGCGTTGCGTACCGTACCGAGTCTTAATGAACGCGTAGGGTATGCAAATGCAAATGCAAATGCAAAGGTACAGCTTGCTGCACCTATACGTACTAAGTACTATGCAGGAACCAGGGTTGTGCTGCATTACATATGCGATCTGATTTGGCCTGAAAATAGTCTAAGCTACTACATAACTTACGACAAATAACAGTCTAGTCTAGTAGGTAACCCTAAAATTCAACTTGTAATGAACGGACGATAATCGGAGTATAGCTACATGGTATTATAATAACTAATTACTCGTATATTGTACCTAATGAATTAATAAACCTACGGAAATATTAAAGCTTGGAATACACGACCATAGCCGCAGTTACTAAAAGTTTGGATTTGCTTTCCGAAAGTTCGGAAATATATTTGCTTCGACTCGATTTTTCAACAGCCGGAGACATACGAGTACTTAACGAAAAGCATTTGGGCTTTCGAACTTCTGAGTGGATCTTTGAGTCGAAAATGCCGCTTGTACCTACTGCATATAATCAAATTGATGAATTTAGTAGGCATGTACGGGTTGATTTAATTTAGAGATCTTGACTCGAGCAGTTATGAGTGTCGAGTGTTCGCGGCGGCACTTCTTCATAAGGAGTGACGTGCGCAGAAGCGAGCTCCTGTGCCACGCGCTCCGCGGCTCCTAGCACTCGCAGAAGGTTCAACCCTGCTAACTTTTTAAGGTCTTCTATACTCCAACCGGACTCCATTAGCTCAGCAAAGAGTAAAGGATACGACGACACGTCTTCTAATCCTTGTGGCGTGCTGTTGAATAAAGTTCATTTAGAAAAAAAAAATGCTTGCTGAGAGATTTATATTACAAGGGTACGTAGCCAACATGCCAATCGTTAACACTCCGTAGCGAACGATACGCAAATGTCAGAGACACAGCGGTTCGTTGTCGTAGCCGCGTAGCGCAAGCGATTGTCACCTTGCCTAGGCACGCAGGTAAATACTCACTAGTTGATACCATCGTAGCCAGCGCCAAGCCCCACGCTGTCGACTCCGGCGACGTCGCGTATGTGATTTATATGCGCTGTAAAATTACAACATGCAAGTAAACACTATTTTTGCGTCCCCCGTCAAAATATAAGTGATATGTGATAGAATAAATACCGAATCAATTACTTATGAAGAAAACAAAAAGGTAAAATCGGGTGGTAAGATATCAAGCTTGTGGGTAGCGATGGGATTCTAATTTCTAATTAGATGTTATGTTTTTTATTGAAGAATAAGTGTCAAATATGTACCTATAGCGTTCTGAACTGTAGCGGTTTCCTTGCATGTAAGAAACGAGGTGTAGAAATTGACCATGATGAGTCCCTTGTTGGCGGCCAAGAGCCGTAGCACGGTGTCGGGCACGTTCCGCGTGACGTTGCAGAGCGCGCGCGCAGACGAGTGCGAGAAGATGACCGGCGCGCGCGACGCCATGAGCGCGTCGCGCATCGTGCGCTCCGACACGTGCGAGAGGTCCACCAACATGCCGAGCCGGTTCATTTCCTTCACCACCACCTAATCATAGTGTCCAATTAAAATCTAAAAAATATATTAAAATTATGAGAGCACAGAATAGACCGCAGATCGCTTTCATGCATATTTTTCTCCTAGCCTCTGCATGCATAGCCTTTGTCACAAACAGATGCAAATACATACATCAAACTGCTCTCGGGGTAAATACAGGTCATATTTTGAAAACCAAATGGATTTTTTGGACAAGAAGCATTATATCCCGATTTAAAAAATATTCCTTAACTTTGAATGTGATCTGAGTTTCAATACAATTTATTGTAAAAGATATATGGTATTGATATTGCTTGATAGTAAGCATTCCTTGTTCGCGGAAGTGAAGCCTGGCTACCTAGGCATTGTTCTTTCCTGCCGTCTGATTAAGTTTGCCTAGTAGGTATAATTAATTGCTAGGCGCCGCTTGGAATACAATACCTACAATAGCTTCGTTCTGAAATGGAGGTGGAAAGCAGTGCAAGTCGTGAAATAGCCCGGGGTAGCTACGTTAGGAACCAGTGCCAACCGGGTATTTGATGGCGCTCCATTTCTGCCGTATCGAAAATGTACGCTCGGTGTTGCTCTTTACTACCTACTGAAGTGGAACTTGGATACAATACAAAGTAAAGCTGTGCACCTTTATGAGCGTTACGTAACTTAAAAGGAAAATCATGATATGGCCTAAACCACAATATCTTTTTAGTAATAGTTAAAAGAGGTTCCGCTTGTGCTTACTACAACTGGTATTCTAGAAAAGTGCGCGAAAGGGGAAGTTTACGTTAACCTTGCTGTATTTCGAGTAAACTAGTTAATAAAAACAAACAAGGACTATTGAATTTATCTACTTTTTACTTACTTCCCTTTGGAAAAAGCCGTTATAACTTATTTACTGCATTTTGTTGTTTGGCTAATAAAACGGTAAACTTACTTAGGGAAAGAGACCCTTTAGTTACCTCGTCTATCTAAAATTCTATCTATCTGATATATCCATGCGTTTCTGTGATGGATCCGCATGTCGCATCTTGTTATCATGTTAATCATGCGGTGTGTGCCATTGTTTGGTGTAAATCGAGTGTAACATAGATAATCATGTCCTGATATCAGGTACCTATATATATGACTGATTTTGTCAGAGGTCGCCACGTAATAAAAACATGTTAATTAGAGTTCAAATCCATACTATAGGTACTTACTATAAATGTGAAAATAGTGTCTGTCTGTCTGTTTGTTACCTCTTCACGCTTAAACCGCTGAACCGATTTAGACAAAACTTGGTACATAAGTATTTAATATAGTTTGGGCCCCGAGAAAGGACATAGGGTAGTTTTTATCAATCATCAATTCATCATCATCATTCCACGCAGACGAAGTCGTGGGCAGAAGCTAGTCCATACTTTATTATATATATATTATAATATTATAAAAGGAAGTCTGTCTGTCTGTCTGTTACCTCCTCACGCTTAAACCGCTAAACCGATTTAGTTGAAATTTGGTATAGAGATGGTTTGAGTCCCGAGGAATAATATAGGATAGTTTTTTTTATCCTAAAAGTTATCCCTTAAAAGGGTGGAATTTTGTATGGGTACTTAACAACAAACTGCACTACAAACTTTGTCAATAGGAACTGTCCGGCCCGCGCGGAGTAGCACCGGCGCTGGTGCACGATTTAGTTGAAAATTGGTATAGAGATAGTTCGAGTCCCGGGGAAGGACAAAGGGTAGTTTTCATTCAAGAAATCACCCTTTAAGGGGGTTCACCTGAAAAGGGGGGTTGAAGTTTGTATGGGGAATCAACAAAACGCAGATAGAAAAAAATTAATTAATAGTTTCACACTGACGAAGTCGCGGGCAAAAGCTAGTTCATGATATTTAAAGATAATATATATGTAGAAGAAACCTTACATATATACAGGGCGTCCCACGGCGATGCCACATGGAGGGAAAGTACCTTAAATATCATAGATAGCATATTTTGCTGAAAGAAGACTTCATTTTATTTTTAAAACTTAGTAAAGTTGCATTCATACTTTTTTAATTTTTTTTGAAAAAATGTATGGAAAAAAATTATCGCGTCTTTGGAGGAAAAGTACCTTAATTATTGTAAATGAACATCTTACTGAAAGAAGACATTATTTCGATTTAAAAAAACAAGTTGAATTGCATTTTAAATAATTTCATGGTTAAACCGGGAATCGAACCCGCTACACGAGAAAAAAAAATACCTTGTACCAAAAAAATAATTCTCACATTGAAGCCTTTCGATCGGTATGACAAAGCTACAAGGTATTTTTTTTTCTCGTGTAGCGGGTTCGATTCCCGGTTTAACCATGAAATTATTTAAAATACAATTCAACTTGTTTTTTTAAATCGAAATAATGTCTTCTTTCAGTAAGATGTTTATTTACAATAATTAAGGTACTTTTCCTCCAATGACGCGATAATTTTTTTCCATACATTTTTTTTCAAAAAAAAATTAAAAAAGTATGAATGCAATTTAACTAAGTTTTAAAAATAAAATGAAGTCTTCTTTCAGCAAAATATGCTATCTATGATATTTAAGGTACTTTCCTTCCATGTGGCATCGCCGTGGGACGCCCTGTATACATCTGAGCATGCTTTGCCCACTGTAATACTATTCCTATTCATCCTTTCATTAGTCCACGCTTGGAAAAACGCTTGCCTACTGAAATTCGCTTTGACAATGGTTCTTTTGCAGCATAGCCCGTCGCACAGTAGCAGTGAAAAGTATATTTTTACATATTAATTGTTTCAGGAAGATTTTTTATACTACGTACGAATTTATTATAAAACATTATTGTTCAGAAATCCTCGCGAGTGCGTTTTCGCAACGATGGTCCTGATTCGGTATTATTATGCTAATGGGCATGAATACTTCGGATACTTCCACAAGTTCCACAGATAATATCCTTAACAGCGAAAAAACTCCTTTAACCTTAAGGATCCATCATCTGGCCTTTTATGTATACCTACAGCGATTTAAACGGCTTTTTGGGTTATCAAAAGAGGTACTCGTATAAGCTGTATCTATTTTTTATTCAGTCGTTAAAGATGTAAATGTCTGCTTCTAACCTAACGGTCCGTATGTTTTTACGACTTGTTATTTGAAAAGTTAGTAAGTGATGCTCACGAGCCTGCGTTACGCGCTGAGAGTTGTTCCAACAAAAGAAAATATGTATTTCGCAAAGTATCGTGGCAAGGAAAACAATGAGTCTGCTTCGCAAGCAGCTGGAGGAGATACAAAGCGAAATATTGCGGTGCGGCAGGATGTTTATGATTATGGCACACTCACTTCACTCGACGTCTCAATCTTTACGGTTTCGGTTTGAGTACCTGCTTCAATGTTACTTCGAGTACCTACGCGTGGCGTCAATGTAAGTTGCGATGTAAAAATTAAATCGGGATATGCTAATTACGAGCAAATTTTAAATATTATTTTCCTTGTTTGTATATTTTTTTATATTACCTATGTATTAAGCGTACAAAACATCTCATCATATTTTCAATTCAGTTTCTTTTGTATACTGGTTCTCAATACCCTAAATCCATACGCTTTGTCCAATGGTTAGGGGCATGTTGTATGCGATATGATTAATTTCGGGCCATTTCCATAGTTTTATTAATTAATCAGAAATGCTACCTTGTTTAAATCAAAAAACCTTTTATAAAGTGAATTATACCATTTATATACCAATTTGCTTACAAAAGGATGTACAATCAAATTGAACACTATTTTGTGTCCAAAACTTTAAAACGACATAAAAATGTCCTTAATAAAAGGGATCGGACAATAAATCCAGTCCTAACGAGCTTCCTTCAGGAATTTGCAATAAAAGAGATTACAACTTCTTAAAGAAAGATGAAGACTACAGACAGATAAGCTGGAAATCGGGCTACAGAGGCAAAATAATACCAAAATATATCACATCTCATCTAATTTACTTTAAGTCGCACCGTAATTAAATTAAAACTTGTTTTCTGCATTTCTAAATAGATGGCAGCATTTCAATATACAGGGTGGAAAGATAAGTCGGGCCCTGGAGGGAAACTACCTTAAATCAAAACCAAGCCAAATTTAAGAAAAAAAGAAAAATACATTGAATACAGTTTAGTTTCTTTTTAAAAATAAAGGAATGTCTCCTTTAAGTAAAATGAGCCAGCTTAAGGATTTAAGGTAGTTTCCCTCCAGGGGCCAAATTCGACATGTACAACTGTCAGATTTCGCATCCACGTCAAATCAACAGTTGATTTTATTCCATACTGAGTGTTGATTCCATCAACGGTGGATAATATCATTTGGTACAACCAAAACTCAACTCTAAACTAAGGGCGGTTCGGTTTGGTTTGCTTGTCACCCTAACTGTGGATTGTTAATGTCAAATTTTGACATTGTACGTATTCGAGAATTTATGATTTTTCCCACATCAACGGGAGATCAACACGATACGTCAAACGTCGCTTGTCGAATAGGGGTCCAGGGCCCGACTTATCTTTCCACACTGTATGTACATATATACTTATGTATGTCGTGGCCATTATCTGATTTTATCATTTCATGAAATGCTATTTCAGAATTGATCAGTTTATTATATAATTTAGGTTTCACTTTTTCCTGATATTCAACCGATCATTTCATGGACTGACTGTTTACATCATGAAACGATCAATTCTAAGATCTAGCCATATACAGGATGGCTAAAATAGAACTGCATTCCCGTTCCCGTCGCCTAAAAATAATTTGGTTGTTTCATACATTTTGGCTGGTCCATTTTCTATGGGAGGGTAAATATTTTTTTGCGATTTTGGGGTTGGCCCCACAGTAAAAGTTGCTCAGTATAATCCCAAAACCTCTCTGGCAACGGGAATGCAGTTATTTTTTTACCACCGTGTATTAGGTAAAGGAAATAGTAATTGGGTCCTACAAATCACAATAATAATGATACTAACTTTTCCAAAAGGCGTAAGTCCACCGCGAGGCGATGGCTCGATTCGGTCGGCAGAGGCGCACTCAGCCCACGGGGTGTCACAGGTGGAGGTCAAAGTGAGGTAGCGCACCCCCACTTGGTACAAGGTTCTGAGGACGCCGAGCGACCCGCCGATGGCGTGCCCCCCCTCCACGCCCACCAGTGAGCACATGCGGTGGTTCGCGTGCGCCGATACTATATCTGCGATCACACATGATTACACTCGGCAATTTTTTTCGGTAAATAATGGTGCTAAAAGTATTAAGGCTTCATTGTGCCACGAAAAAGCGCTTAACACATACACTTACACGTAGGTAGCTACGGTCGTACGTATAGGTACCTTTTTTGTATGTGTAGGGTAACTGCTATCGTTATTGGCCACTACACAGTAATTGGCCACTCTTAACACTCTTTCAATTGTCTTGTTTCTTTCTGATTTGTTAAGAAAGGCTAATTACTATGTAGTGGCCAATAACTAGGTAAAGCAGTCACCCTATTTACACGATGAATTAGTTTATTGATACTTGGCTGGAATTTTGTATTAAAGTAGGTACATCGTAGTTCATAGATTATCTTAAAACTCCCCTTTCATTTGACTCCTATAAAAGACTCATCAGAACGAAGCAGTTTCTCAATGATGACATATAGGTATGTAATCTAAATGATCTAACTGTGGTGTAATTTCAGGGTTCACAGTTTAAATAAAATATAAATATTTGGGAGACCGAGCTTTGCTCGGAAAACATATAAAAACTCAAAAATACGTGTTTTACCATGCAGAGGTAAGACCTAGCTAGATCGATTTATCGCCCCCCAAAACTCCCAAACAGCAAATTTAATCGAAATTGTTAGAGCCGTTTCCGAGATCCCCGGATCATATATATGTCACCGTAAAATTGTAAACACTCGTCAGTTTATAATAACGCTAGTTAGATTATAAACTGACGGTAGGGAGATTATAATCTAACCTAACCTACGTTAGATTATAAACTAACGGGTTCACAATCTTACGGTGTCATATATAAATAAATAAACAAGAATTGCTCATTTAAGGGTATTAGACAAGCAATTAAATTTAAAGCCCTGACCGAACGAATAAACCGTTTATTAACATAATTTTAAAGGAAAAAATTAATAGAGTTAGACCAAGCTAAGGCTAAGCTAAGCTAAGGCAGCGATTTTGATAGCGCATAAATATCTTAACGAAAAATAAATTATATTGCTTTATAAAAATTTACATCGTTGCGAAGAGAAGAATGTACTCTATAGGGTGGTCCTTATTTCGTCGATGTTATATTTTTCTACGGGGCACCCGCTTAATGTATAATCTACCCCTAAAAAAAACAATGTAGTTTTTTTCAGAATTTTTTAAATACATTTTAGGGGTCGCTCTACGTCTACCATTAAGTATGGAGCATATTTTTCAAGGGATCACTGGGTGTTTAAGGGTCTTAACTTTTAAGTGTCGACTTTTTCTAAGTAATAATGCCTGATGAAAAAAAATATGGAACCTCTTGGTGAAAAAATGTTGCTACGGAATTCAGCGTAGCACACGTAGCATTGTTTGCTACGGGTGGGTTTATTAGAAAATAAGTTGTAGATTTTTAGACTAACGGCCCTATTCGAACTTTAAGATACGTCGAATATTTCTGCTAGATACGATATGGATTAGATATGTCAGTGTCAAATGTGACGTTTCTTCAAAGAAAAATGTCTCTTTTGACACTGACATATCTAATCCATATCGTACTTATCTAACCGTAATATTTGATGTATCTTAAAGTTCGAATCGGGCAGTAATTATCCTTAAGGCGTTGTACTCGTAAATTTAAATAAACTAATTTAAATACCTAAACAACGGGGCAAAAAGAAGCTCGCCGATGGAAATTAATTAAAACCATCTAGGGTTTTTATTTATGTCTCAAAGTCAAGACAACGAGTTTTTCATGCAAATAGCTCGGACGCAAAGAGTAGATTACCTACAAAATATAAATCTGATTGTACAGCTGCGGCGTTATAACAATCCGTCTTTTGTGAAATGTTAATCTAAAAAATAAGTGTGTCGACAAAGCCTTTCCCCCGGCTGAGGGTTTGCATAAATACTTTTAATTGAACACATGTTTCAACAACAAGCAACTTTTAGAATGTACTTTAGTACTGAATAGTAGTACTCTTCTTTTCATAAAGGTACCAGATCTCGTGCTGCTACGCCAAAATTGTAAATATATGTGTAAATTTTTCGCCTTATTACAAACAAGTAAGGTGCAAAAGTGTAAACATGTCTTTGTGGTCGACTGTACCGGACGCTTGTTAATTATAAACTAAAATGTATGATATATGGTGCAGCTGCAAACGTTAATAATTAATGCTAGTAATAATAGCACTAATAGCGTACAAAATTACCCGGAGCTAGCCGGCCAACGGCAGCGCTTATGACAACGTATAAGGGAAATATTTAATAAACAGGTAACATACCGTCAGCAGAGGTGCAGAGAGTGAGTTGCGGATGGTATTTATCCGTGAGCCGCTGTATGAGATCAATTTGCTCGAACGTCAGCTGCACCGCGTCCCGGTGTTGCGCGTCGCATGGCACGTACGCGGCCCAGAACTGCGGGAACAGAAGACACAAACTTGATTAAATATCACGCACGACCCCACATGGCGTTGAATGAGAATGACTCAAAGTAAAATACTTTTTGTTCAATATTATTTTGTTCTTTGATACAGTTATTTACGCACAAACGACAATTTTATATGCCAACCAATTAAGAAGTCACGGGTGCTCAAACAAGATGAAAAAGCGTATAGCCACGTCAAATTAAGCCGAATTTGGGCAAGCTGCGGAAATAATTCGTGTAGTTTTGAAAATTGGTACAGGCATACCTTGTGGTGTCTAGATAAACATACTAAAAGTCCTCGAGGGTAGGGGGTGTGCTGGGGGTGTAGTGGGGGGTTGAAGGTACCTTTTTTCATATTTTTGCTCATACTCGTATCTCGAAAATGTGTACGAATTGCATTATAATTACTTCGGACAAAAGTTTTAACATAAAATTTACTATTTTTAACGTTTGTATCTGCCTTATAAATAAATAAGTAAAAAAAAAAAAATTTACTACAAATTTGGTTATGTTTATTTTTACTCTGCGATCAATACTTTAGGAGCTACAGGCTGTTAAAGTTAAATAAGAGATAAAAAATAGACGGTTTAAAAAAACGTCGTATTTTCATAATTGTTCATCATAAATAAAAAATTTAATTGAGAATAAGCAAGCTAAATGACCTGCTGATAAAATATAATAAAAACCGGCCAAGAGCATGTCGGGTCATGCTCAGTGTAGGGTTCCGTAGTTACCCGTCCGTCAAAATAGACTATTTGCAAAAACTCAAAAACTGCTTAATCGATTAGGTTCGCTATATTTTTCTCTGAAAGTCTTTACTAAGCTTTACTTTCACGATTTTTTTCATATTTTTTGGACCCATGGTTCAAATGTTAGGGGAACTAAAGTGGAAAACACAACTTTTTTTCTTTCAGATCGATTATTTCCGAAAATATTAAGCAGATAAAAAAGTAGTTCGGGTAACTACGGAACCCTACACTGAGCATGGCCCGACATGCATATGGCCAATTTTTTTATATTTTATCAGCAGGTTGCTTAGATTGCTTACTCTAAGCTAATTTTTTTATTTGTGATGAACAATTACAAAAAACGACGTTTTCTTAAACCGTCTATTTTTTATTACTTATTTAACTTTAACAGCCTGTAGCCCCTAAAGTATTGATCGCAGAGTAAAAATAAACATAACCAAATTTGTAGTAAATTTTATGTTAAAACTTTTGTCTTAAGTAATTATAATGCTATTCGTACAGATATTCGAGATATGAGCAAAAATATGAAAAAAAGTACCTTCAAACCCCCTCTACACCCCCAGCACACCCCCTACCCTCAAGGACTTTTAGTATGTTTATCTGGACACCACAAGGTATACCTGTACCAATTTTCAAAACTACACGAATTATTTCCGCAGATTTTTCTAATTTGCTTAGGCTAGTAGCACTTTTTGCGCATAGGTACAAACATAGGTAGACGTGTTTATAACAGCAATTAATAAATTACTGAATATTGTTTCTAATGCAGTTTTTACGCCTTTCGGCAGTAGGTTTTGTTGCGATTCTTGGGAACCATAGTAAAAATTATGTAATTTAAATACAGTACAGGATTGCATGTGGACAACGACAATTAACACCCAATAAATAACGGTTGCAAGGAAATAAATGCCTTTGACACACATGCAAATTATATATTTACGGTTCACGATTAGGAATTTTTATATAAGGACTTCGAAAAAATAACCGTCAGGGAGCCCCCTAGAGCTATTTAATAAATTGGTTATTAGCGCGGAAAATGAAATCATATGTAGCATTTTTCAAATAAATCCCGTAATTTGTTACAACGTCAGTCACGAGACACGGACGCATACAATAAAGGTGTTATTTAGTAGTAGAATGTTCGCTACGAAAGAAATAACGCTTAAGGGTCAATTTCTGAACACGATTTTTTTTCTGTCCGTGATGAAAATCGCGGGATAGCATCAAATAATACTTACCATTTTTTTTTTACATAAAGAAGCCACACTTTTACACCGGGTTCCATATGAATTCACTGATTAATTGGTTTTTAGAGTACACTTAAAAATACCTAAAGGCTCAAATTACTACTCCCGTGCCCTGTCCGGAATCTACTTTTGAGCATAATGAAAAATCCTACGAAAAATTCTACATTAGTATCACTAATTTAGTGTCAAATACTTAAACTAGATGATATTTACTATCACTGAGCACATACACTATTAACTTCATTGTGGTAAATAACTCGTGATCGAAGTTTAAATTTTGTCCGAGCTCGCGAGTAAAATTTCGTCGGCAAAACTCAAAGGGCTCTCACAGCCGACGTCTGTATCTGAACCGCCTCGTGTCCCGCCTCACCTGTACTGGCAATATTCGGCTGATTCTCAAAGCAAGCGGATGTACGTCAAGCCGTGGCGTGTTCGAGCAAATCGCATAAGTATTTCGGAATCCGGGTGGGCGACAATTTTTTTCTAATTTCGATGCCCCTTATAAATTTTATTTCCCACATAGCTTTTCAAAAACAATTGTCATATTTAGGAGCCCTTTATGTATCTTTATGTAAGCGATAACATAACAGTTTGATTAAAAACGATTTAAATTTTTGGCGAATTTTTTTATTACGAATTCTAATTTCCGTGCCCTAATTCCCGTAGAATATTTACCTAAAACAGCTGATTAAGTGGCACGGGAATTAGAAAGTATTACATTTATTGTCAACAAATTTTTAATTGGGGGCACTGTAAGTTAATTGGTAATGTTTACGTCATATTATTATTACATATATATATATTGGCATTGAATATATATTATATGTAATAATAATATGACGTATATCTTTCTATTTTACATTTAAGGAAATCTCAGAGAATGCACAAAAATCTATGAACGGTTTTTTAGTATAAGTACTATAGTACATACTTACAGGGTGGACCGGAATAACCCGGGCAATTTTAATACGTAAGGTAAGGTGGGGTAAGACGACACTGGGGTAAGACTATCACTTGTATGGAATCCTCGTACTGTTAGTCTTGCGCCACCTTAACTTATTCATTTATCATATTATAATATTAAAATATTATATAAACATAAAACTATTTTTGGAATTATTACATATTATAATACCCGTACCTAAGGTTACATGAAACAAAATGAATCAAATTTACAATGGTTTTATTTTGTAAATTTGACAGCTGACAGCGTAAGCCGTATAAAATTTAAATATCTGGGAGACCGAGCTTTGCTCGGAAAACATATACCTACCTAAAAACTCAAAAATGCGCGTTTTCCCAGAGACACCTAGCTAGATCGATTTTTCATCCCAGAAAACGCCCATATATGATCAAATTTCATCGAAATTGTTAGAGCTGTTTCCGAGATCCCCGATATACAAGAATTGCTCGTTTAACAGATTAGTTGTTATAAATTAGCTTTTCTAATAGGTACAAGAAAAAATAAATATATCCTATTCTTACTATATTATAAATGCGAAAGTATCTCTGTCTGTCTGTCTGTTATCTCGTCACGCTTAAGCCGCTGAAACAATATCATCTTGATGATACATATTTGGCATGGAGATAGTTTGAGGCCTGAAGAAGGACAAAGGATCTGGGGGCACGGCAGTGCCACCGCCAAGTCGAGCAAAACAAAGTGGCACGGCCGTACCATCAAATCTCAATAACATTCTATCTAAATAACATTTAATTTGAGCATGTAGTCTAAGAATTAATACACTTTAAAATCCCTTAGTTTTGTCACTGGCACAATCACTCTCAATCAATATTATTTTAAGGTACTTCTAACATACCCACAAGTTCCAAATTTGAAAAGTAATTAGGTTTGAAGTTTTTAAGCCAATAAAAATCTAATAATACTGCAATATTAGTCACGTTCTAAAGATAAATGCATAATTAAGTTTGTAATCCTATAGAAATATATGCGATAACAACGTTACCTTTTAGTTCTTACAATTAGTAGGGAAAATAAAGGTACACTACGATGGACGATGTGAGTATGAATAAAGATGTATTATGATATGTATATACATAGTATCAGTATGGTATGGGTATGTTTACCCGAAAAGAAGGACAGCCTACAAAAAGAGATGGGATCATTTCAATTCATGTAAAAAGATGCAAATCTCGCAACGCAGTTCTTCTACTCTACTACAAAAAAGTTTTGGGATGTAATGTGAAACCAAGTCGGTTATTTTAGTCAGTGCCAGGGGGTATTTTGTAAGCAAGTTTTTTTTAGGAAGATTATGATATTTTTGAGAAATTACTTAACCAACCTACGCTATGAAGATTTTTCCGCAGGGCAGGGACACCCCGTATACCTATGTGTAAACTAAGGCGGGGTAAGACTAACTTAGTTTATTTTGATCGGGGCAAGACTAACAGTATGAGGATTCCATACAAGTGATAGTCTTACCCCGGTGATAGTCTTACCCCACCTTACCTCATATGTGTTCAAACAATTTTTCGGGTTATTAATTTATGAAGGCAGCATATTCGATTTCTTCAGATTAACTTACACAATAACTTCTTCTCACTGTGCCCCTATTTATTTCTTAGTATCATTTCCTATAAGACCATATACCAGATCATACACCTTGTACCTATCTACATGCAGATACATAATGACACTTTTTAATGAATAGTTTTGTATGTAAAGGCTGACAAGTTTACGAAACTACTCAAAGTATTGTTTTGAAATATGTACATTTTACTAAGAAAGAGAGATTAGTTGTCATTAAAATAAAGGAAAGTATTAGTCATATACGTACTTTTTAGTGTAACATACTTTCGTAGATGTGTCGTTCGAAACTAAAATTAACGAAGGTAAATATGTCCGATGCCACTTCAGTATGGTTGCAGTATATTATTGTAGGTTAAAATATACATAAATAATAGTTTTAAGTACCAAAATAAGTTAAGAAAACAATTCCCGTGCCGTGTTCTAATTTCCGTCCTAGTAAAATCTAATTTCCATGGACACACTAATTCCCGTGCCCTGACCAAAATTTTAAATTTAAATAACTTTTATAGTTTTATGAATATTTTTATCCCATAAGAAAATTAATATTTATTATATTTTTTTTCAAATTCTCAGCATTTTTTTTTTGTGTAATGTTGGTATTTCAAAATTCCATGGAAATTAGACAAAAATGCTCGTTTGGTGAAATTGACCCTTAACGCTACTGTGTACCAGTGGTTGAAAAAGTGTGACAGAATAAAAGCTTACAGGTGGCTTGTCGACTTTATCAGTGAGATAGCTGTGATGTAACATTTTACTTAATTAAGTTTTTCTTATTAATTTACATTAAAGTTCCCCTGAAACTTCCTTTGTTGATTAAAATCAGAATTTTGTATGTGCAGAGAACATAATAAGATTTTTTTTGCGATTAAATCCGATCATCTGTGCGCGCTTGGCGTGCGTATACATAGGTATAAGTCATAATTTCATTCGAGAATGGACTTCTATGATAATAAATTTTACTTACCTGTCCGGCCACCCTCCCTTGTTTTAATCGCGGCAAATCGGTGTGGCTCCATGAACTGGTGGCCCACGGTGATATTGTTCGCAAATCCTCATCGAATCTGAAACAAAATTGAATAACTAGAATTTGAAATTACTTAGGTGCTGTAATAACAGTTATATTATTGCATTTCATGCACATTCGAGCCGATATGGAATATGTTTAGTTTGTTTAAACTTTAAACCAAAAATATCAAAATTATAAACCCCTAAAAACTTGTTTAAAGCACTGCCATATCTCTTTATCTTGAAAAGCTTCGCACTAAATTAATGCACAAATCAAAGCAGAGTGCAGTTGTTCAGTCAGTAAATTTACAGAAGCATTAGTTAAAAATCTTTTGTCGTAGTAGTATATTATAGTATAGTATAGTATATAATATAGAAATAATTAACTCCAGGACACCAGGTAATAAAGTCCTCGAGGCTCGCAAACAATTTCATCTCGCGGAGATGAAAGACCTTAATAACGTATTCTTGTTAAGAGAAGCAAAGGAGATAACACAGACGAAAAAGAGGGAACAAAAATAGTAAATTGCAATTTTCCTTAGTTCCATTCCTGTCTATCGAGGTTAGCTCGTATAAGATTAATAGATTACTGCGCTGCCATTAAGGTTTGTAATTGGGGCAATAATCCTTCAAACGGATAAGCGGTTACCTAATTTAACGTCTAATTTGACATACCGTGGCTTTGGTAAAGTAATATAATCTTAAGCTAATTTTAAAAAGGCATCTTCACGAAAATAGTGGAGGATAGATAATTCTGATAGTCACATCTATTGATATATTTTATAAATTTCTAAGAAAGACGATTTTATTTGTTTCGGTTTTTAGGGTTCAATCAATCCAATTTTGCGTCGATATCTTTTCGGAGCGGTGGATATGAACTAGTTGTTGACGTTTATAAGTGTAATATCTGGGAGACCGAGCTTTTCTCGGAAAACTTATAAAAAACCTAAAAATGCGCGTTTTCCCAGAGATAAGACCTAGCTAGACCGATGTTTCGCCCCCGAGTACCCCCATATAGCAAATTTCATAGAAATCGTTAGAGTCGTTTCCGAGATCCCCGTAATATACTATATTTATGTATATTTATTTATATTTAGGAATTGCTCGTTTAAAGGTATTCGATTTGATTAAAATTTAATCTCAATGCATTACTGCACTTCTAATAAGGGTAACATTCCATTTCTGACTGCAGCTGCACTACTAGTACGAACGCGTCGGTGTTATTGTCAATTTCCATAGTAAAATGAATGGTAGTGCTGCTGTCGTTGGAAATGGACTGTCACCTTAAGGCTACTTGACGATCGTTAGCTAAATATTGTAAAGCCCGCTCCACATGGTAAACCTGCAATAGTGCAGTCACCGCGCGCACTGGCCGGTGGTAAAAAAAACTAAGCCATTCGCCCGTCTTTTGGTTTTTTCTCATCAATTTTCTCTTGAAATTTTGTTGCAAATAGCACAACTCTGTTTTTATATTTATTTAATTTAATGTGACTCGATGCTTATGACTTGTGTTAAAAGTAAATACAAGGGCTGCATTAATGCAGGTAAAATTTGTATAATTGTATTTATGTAATACTTACATATAGTATTAAGTTTCTGTTTATGTTTAAATTTAACCTAATCCAAGTCTTATTTGTATATATGTCACTGGTTTTTTGTGACTGCATGAGGCTTGGCTTAGGTTCCGACCCGAAGTATATGAACGCACGATTGTTTAGGTATTCTGCTTTTAAACTGAAGACGTACCTATGACTGTCGCTGCTTATTTTATTTATTTTTTGCTGCTGAAGATTTTCTCTACGTGGGTCTTGGTGGGCCTAAAGGCGCGATTCGAGAAATAAATGAGAGATTATTTACTAGATACGATATAGTAAAGATAATATTAACTTTACTATTTCATATCTAGTGAATCTCTCATTAATTTTCCGAATAGCGGCGCTAGCCGCCATAAGGTACCTTTTGCCAGGGAACGTCACATCCATCTTTACTATTTAATTTAATATCTAGTGAATCTCTAATTCATTTCCCGAATCGAGCCGTTAGTCATCGGACGCAGTAGCACCCGCGGCCAGAATTGCTCGTTTGGAACGACGAAGATCGGGGTTCGCATTCGGAGTTTTCATTTACCGCTCTAGCTAGCCGGCTACAGCATACGAACCTGAAATCTTTAATTCTGTTGTGTAGAAACTTCCTTATATTCCAGGGTAGGTCGTTGTGTCCGTCGATGAGAGGGGACTCATGGAGAAGGCGCTCCGCCAACCGGAGACGTTCGTGCAGCGGCGCGCCCGGCGGCGCACGGAGCGCTAGCGGGCCTGCCACGCACGCCGTACCGGCCACGAGGACTAGGATCGCTACGCAACACCAGCGCCGGTGCCAAACGGAGAACCCTGTGTAGGTAAGCATGTTATGTTAAATAAAGAGAAATATCTGTTAGGTTAATTATTATTAGGTTATTTTCAAATGAGAAATTTAAGATGTCCCAATCCCAAGGCTAAAATTCCAACATTTGTACGGCTACTTTGACCAGACAAATGTCGAATGTGGCATACAAATGTCGAATGTGGCATACAAATGTCGAAAAAATTAACGATGCCATAAAATTTCAGTATTGCCATAGGTACAAATGTCGGAAAGGTGCCATACAAATCAGGATCTTATAAATGTCTGTAATACAATTGGAGGACAGAACGCCAAAATCAATATTGCCTAAGATGTCCCATTCCTTGATAAAAGCTCAATTGTGATCGACGTTTATCTTAACAACTGACTTAAGTACAAAATAAAACCCGATTGGGGTCATAGTAATCGGTCGTGGGGAAGCCTCCGATAATCTTGCTGTCAAACGCAAGCACCGAGCGGCGTGCGATGCGATGGCGAGGCGGACGTGTGTGGAAATTGTACGGAGAATTAGCGGCTTGTTCCCCGCCGTATAACCGCACACTACATTGCACATTTATCCTTTTAGTGGCTCCATTCTCGATTGTGCCTCGAGCTTGCTGACTGCGTAAAAGCCCGACGCTGATTATCCTGCATTTTGATTTTCTTAGTATCGATTCGGGAAAATAAACATTTTTTAAATGGCTATATTAGGGCTGTGTTTAATCTGGATTATGCGATGTTTATGCCATTATTGTTTCCACCTAGTCGCGATTCTACACAATATGAATTCCACGCAGCTGAAGTTTATCACGAGCGTTATTCTTCACAGTCATTATTTCAACACAGTCTTGATTCTACCTAGTAGCGATTCTACACAATATTTATTCCACACATCTGCAGTTTATCACATGCGTTATTCCTCACAGTCATTATTTCAACACAGTCTTGATTCTACCTAGTAGCGATTCTACACAATATTTATTCCACACATCACACATCTGCAGTTTATCACATGCGTTATTCCTCACAGTCATTATTTCAACACAATCTTGATTCTACCTAGTAGTGATTCTACACAATATTTATTCCACACATCTGCAGTTTATCACATGCGTTATTCCTCACAGTCATTATTTCAACACAATCTTGATTCTACCTAGTAGTGATTCTACACAATATTTATTCCACACATCTGCAGTTTATCACACACAAATATCTATATATATAAACGTGAAAGACCTGACTGACTGACTGACTGACTTAAATCAACGCACAGCCCAAACCGCTGGGACTAGAAAGTCCAAATTTGGCAACTAGATTCCTTATAAGGTCTAGGGGTCCACTAAGAAAGGATTTTTCAAAATTCATCCCCTAAGGGGGTTAAAAAGGGGATGAAAGTTTGTATGGGGTTAAAGTTTTCTTTTAAGCTAGGAATTTGAATTTTCGAAAAAAACATATATTATTAAAATACAAGAACACTAATTTCAGCGTTTTTGAAAATTCAACCCCTAAGGTGGTGAAAAAGGGGTTGAAAGTTTGTATGGATATCAAATTTTTTTTCGAGTGGTGGACTTGAATCTTAATATTTAGGGATATTATTAGAAGACAGGAAAAGTAATTTCAGCGTTTTGTAAAATTCATCCCCTAACAGGGTTAAAAAGGGGTTGAAAATTTTAATCCATTACAAATGCTTTGAAACTTCTTAGAAAGGTATAATAGCCGATTACAAAAAAAGTGATTGTAACGTTTTTGGAAATTCAACCCCTAAGGGGGTTAAAAAGGGTATGAAAGTTCGTCTTCGGGTCCAAATTTTATTTTAAGCTAGGAACTTGAAACTTTGTAAAACAGTATCAAATTCAAATACAAGAAAACTTATTTCAGCGTTTTAGAAAATTCATCCCCCAAGGTGGTGAAAAAGGGGTTGAAAGATTGTATGGATATCAAAATTTTTTTCGAACGCGGGACTTGAATCTTTGTGTTTGGAGATATTATTAAAAGACAGGAAAAGTAATTTCAGCGTTTTGTAAAATTCATCCTCTAACAGGGTTAAAAAGGGGTCGAAAGTTAGAATCCATTACAAATGCTTTGAAACTTTTTAGAAAGGCGTAATAGATGATTACAAATAAAAATTAATTCAACTTGCCAGTGTCTTAAACCAAGCGTCATCGTGGATTTTACGACCATCGAACACCAGTTTGCGCCACTTATCTCTGTCCGCAGCAAGCTCCTCCCATTTATGAACCGGGATGTTGAAGGAGTTCATGTCTCGCTTGACGCAGTCCTTATGCCGTAGCATCGGCCGACCGACACTTCTCTTAGCATCAGCTATGGCGCCAAGCAAAACACGTCACGGCAAACGAGAAGGTTGCATTCGGAGTTGTGTAGAACCACATTAATAAGAGTTGCGACGATTGTATAGTAATATATTTGTGTGTGATAAACTGCAGATGTGTGGAATAAATATTGTGTAGAATCACTACTAGGTAGAATCAAGATTGTGTTGAAATAATGACTGTGAGGAATAACGCATGTGATAAACTGCAGATGTGTGGAATAAATATTGTGTAGAATCACTACTAGGTAGAATCAAGATTGTGTTGAAATAATGACTGTGAGGAATAACGCATGTGATAAACTGCAGATGTGTGGAATAAATATTGTGTAGAATCACTACTAGGTAGAATCAAGATTGTGTTGAAATAATGACTGTGAGGAATAACGCATGTGATAAACTGCAGATGTGTGGAATAAATATTGTGTAGAATCGCTACTAGGTAGAATCAAGACTGTGTTGAAATAATGACTGTGAAGAATAACGCTCGTGATAAACTTCAGCTGCGTGGAATTCATATTATGTAGAATCGCGACTAGGTGGAAACAATAATGGCATAAACATCGCATAATCCTTTAATCTAACTTGAAAGAATATTGGTAGCTTATTGCGTACATTAATAGGTGTTCCTTGCATTTGTAATGAGACGCCCGCAAGATTACAAGAACAGTGTTCGATATTGAAATTGGAACAAGAGGACGAAGCAGAATCGGATGAACTTGAACATCAAAACCAATATCTAAAGGTATGCTCAATTAGATCCACAGACGACCTAGAAGCCTAGAACAGATTAATCCTAAAATAGATTAATCAAGTGAGCCGATCCTAACTGTAATGGGATAAGGCGAGATCGATAAAGAAAGAGCAATTCTTTGATTTAAAAAAACATTTTGAAATTTCTCAACAAATACAACTCGAAAATACATAATTATATTAAAATACCTAAAGGTACTTTTCTCCATGCCCTCCAAAGTGGCTCCATTTATGATCAATAATCCCATGTATAGCATCAATACATGATAGCTAGAAGCTTAAAGCAACACCTGATGATTTACATAATAAAATTCGTGTACCAAATAACCAGTGTGACGATGATGCGAAAATTCTGGAAATCGAATACTAGTAACGTAATCGAGTTTCTAACGTTAGCCCGCAACGCTTTATGCCGTACGAAATTTAGAGATCCAATTTTTGCAATAAAAAGTATGGTGCAAAAAGCATTTTTATATCGTTTCAGCATTTTATTTCGTAGCAGCCATTTTATACCGTTCACTTGTTTATTGTGGAATGGCTGGGGGATGTATCGCGCACAGAATTATTCCGAAACAGAAGTCTTATGTTTTGGCGATTTGTGTGAAAACCAAAAAGCTAGTTTTTGTGTCACGACTCATATACATTATACATGTAGGTATATGCCGTCTTTGGTGTATTTAGTAACTGGCAGAAGATATCGGCTTGATCCCAACCACCACCACCACCGCCTCATCATTATGCAATCTTTAACGTTAGTTCTTTAGCGATAGGGACCAATTTCGATGAAAATTTGAACTAGCATTTTCGATCGAGCATAGAAGCTTAAAAGAAATTATTTAACACAGTGTACGAAATAAAACACCAGATAATTACTAGAAAAATATAGATACTTAGCAGTTATTTTTAAGTACAATTTCGTCTGAATAAATCGGATTGAAATATATAAAAAAGTAGGCGAGTTGACCATGACGTCACTATAGGTAGGTACATGTTTTCAAATAAATTCCATATTAGCTTATCGTATCGAAAGTTCTAAAAAAGAAGCTGATTTGAGTAGTAAATAGGAAAGTAGCCAGTTAAATGGGCTTTGTAGACCATAATTAATGGCACGCAAAGATCGCAAAGATGTAGTTAGGTGACAGTACTTAATTTCGTGAAACTCTGATAGGTACATTATATTGTACTTATTCAAAATGAAATTACGAACTATTATTAAAATAAAAAGGTTCCAAATTCAAAACAAAAGGATATCTCCTGGAAGCCACGAGAATAAATAATATATGTCTGTGGTATCACGGGAATAAAAAGCATTTCATAACGCATGAACTCTGTAGGGCTTTGCCGAGTAATAAAGTGGCTTTGAAGTGCGAGTTGACAGGTGCTTGTCTCGATTAAGTCGTTTTATAACTGAGGGTATACATACTATAATATATAAGACCACCAAAACCATGTAACAAAATGTATCTTTAAGTTATTTAAATAAAAGTAAACAAACAATTTGTACATTTTCGGGTAGTTAGTACATTTATTGGTTAACCAAATAAATACAAAACTATGACTGAATCGGGCACTAAACGACCTGGGGGCCGATTTTTGAAATTCGAGCGTTCGATTTCGTCACTCGAAAATCGGTGGAAAATGGCCAAATGCAAATTTTTGATAAACGAGCGATAGAAATTGGGAATCTAGTGGTATTGACCACTCGTTTTCAATTATATTAGTAGAATTTAAATACCTAGTAGTGGAGATATTATTGACCGAAATACACGAAATCGAGCGGCCACTATGTAAGACCTCTTTATTTAGGAAAAACTGTTACGTTATGAGTATTCTTGTGTACAATAATTTACCATATGAGATAAGACAATTACCCGACAAATTATTTACTACCAGATTACATAAATGGTTAAAAGATAAATGCTTTTATTCTTTAAAAGATTTTCTGGATTACTCTGTTAACTAAATGTATTTAATTATAGTGACTTTAAATTAATTGTTAAAGAAACTTATAAATATAATATATTCAATAATTAAACTCTACTTGACTGCATGTTATATTAATGATTTAGTATTAGTTTCATAGTTTTGACATTGTAATAAAGGTTGTTTTTTTTAAGCTTTAAGCAAATAAATATTTCTATTTCTTCTATTCTATTTCTAATTTCAAAAATCGGCCCCCTGGGGGCCGATTTTTGAATTTCGATCGCTCGATTTCATCACTCGAAAATCGGTGGAAAACGGCGAAATGCTAATTTTTGAAATACGAGCGATCGAAATTTGGAATCGATTGGTATTGACCACTCAATTTCAATTCTATTAGTAGAATTTAAATGCCTACTTAGTAGTGGAGATATTATTTAACGAAATACACGAATCCGAGTGGTCGAAATTCAAAACTCGGCCCCCTGACTTTAGCCTACATTATTTGATCATGTAATGTTTTCATCTACCATCAACTGGCTTAAGGAAGGCCATTTGAGGATTTTACTTTTATTTAAATACCCAAAGATAGAGAGCAACAGTACCTAACTGATATGCCACTGGGATATCGGAAAAATTACCTACAATGTGACATCACCCTGCACGAACTTGTGCACCGATTTGAGCTGATACAGCAGTGGTTTCCAATTTTGGGGATCACTTTTTTGTCCTCCTTGGACACGTTTATGTTCACGTTTGGGTAGTCGATAGTTGGCTGTTGACCCTTAGACGATCAGTCATACGCTGGGAAGTGAGCATCACGCCATTCACGCCCACCCTTCAAAAGTGTATTTAGTGTTTTTTAATACGGTTGCTTTAAGGTTAAGGTTCGTTTTGACTGATGCTTTTTACGTCTCCAATTTTTTTACTTTTTTTCTGACTGTAATCCATACGCCCACGTTCACACCAAAGGGTTTGGATATTTGAAAACTTTGAATAGTTTTAATTTCGCCTACCCTACCTTATCTTATCTCGGGACTCGTGGATAATGACACACTATGCAAGCCACATTCCTGTAATACTACAACACCTATGCATGTGACGCAGTACTCAGTCTATGCGGTCGGTCATTCTTAAATCCTGGACCAATAACGCTCGAGCACGCGAGCAAAGCTGTAGTGTTGAGGAGTCGTTAAATAATTTTGCGGTATGAAGTCAAGTACCTGTACTCGCATAATTTTTTCGTTTCGTTTTTGTTATAAAAGGTTATTTTTTAAATATTTTGTTTGTTTTTACTTCGTTGGAATGGTGCCAATATGATACCATAAATGAATTCAGCATCTCCAATTTATACAAACCCGATTCCAAAAGTGGCCTAGTAGCTTAAATGATGTAGATATCAAGATAAAGTTAAACCAAGTCAGTCAAGTCACTTCTTAAATCTATCTTTGGGTCATTAGGACCAATCCTGCTAAAGGAAATTTTTGGTTCACGAAACGCCGTATTTACCATACCGCGACTATATACCATATTATTTATTTTCAATCATGTCTGGCTCACAGCGGAAACAAAACGCCAGAACATAGACTGTTACCTTAGTAAACTCACAGTTCAAAATGACCTAAACCGGTCCAGGGGCCAGAACCGGGGTATTTGCCCTAAGTCACCAAGGAAAAATTCTGATGCTAAGTGTACTTTTTCTTCATGAGCACCACCACAATAGTATTTTATACAATCGTGATATAATACAGAGCTTTTCAGTCGAGTACCGTGTTTAGGCAACGAAGCTTGCTGAGTTGCCTAAGTAAGGTACGAGATTGAAAAGCTTGATTATATCACTATTGTATACAATACCTTTTCTACAAGTCAACAAAAATAACACTTTAAACTAGTAGAATCATACAAAAAAATCTAACCAAAAGTATACAGTGAAGATACGCGACCAGCCGCGATACCTTTGTACTGGTACGCGACCCGGCCGCCGCGCCCCGCGCCCCATGGCGGGCTGGCCAACGACACCTTCTCGTAACTCATGAGGCCCTGGTACTTGCTCCTTGCTAAATTCAATTTTTAAACAGTTTTTTTCTCGATTTTAGCTACCGTAGCCTAATGGAGACTAACAAGTAACGCTAAGCGGTTTTCGTAGTCCATGGATGTTCCTATATTAAGGGTGTCACATGTGCGTTTCTGACTTATGAAGCAATTGTTCCTACAATACAACCTAAAATAAATAATTAATTTGAGCTATGGTTTTGTTTCGTCCTCTTGACCGCGGCGAGCTGTGATTGGTCAATTTCATTATAGTTGACTAAACTGTATCGTAATGAATATTATAGTTGAGTTGAGAGCCCATACATTAAAAGTACCCGAAGAAGTTTGGTATACGAAATCTTAATTCAAGAATTAAAGTCGACGAGTAGAAAAAAGTTTATATACTACGTACAACTATAACGTAATGATGGCAATCGTCAAAGCTCAGAGGAAGGGCAAAAACAAGCGGGAGGTCTATTGATTAAAAGACGTTCGCATGAGCGGCGGCTGAAGTGCTATACACGTCCCGTTAGAAAATTGCTCACCGTGACTATTTGTTGGAGGGCGGCCCGAGCCGAGCTGTGCCAAAACCACAATCATTATATTATTGACAGTAACTTGACTTCTCCGAAAGTTGTATTCACGAAGCATTAAAAAGTCATTCATGGTTTAGGTATACTTATATTAACGGTGAAAGCTCGGCTCTAAATATCGACTGATCAAAATTTACTAAAAAATCTACCGGCTCGATTCTGAAAATGTATTAGATCTCTACTAGACCTCAACAAGTTACGATATGGATAATTTAAAGATATTTGAAAGATAGATATGTCAAATTTGACGTTTCCGCGATTCTGGAGGCCCTCTCTTGAACGATTTCGACAAGTTATGACTTAGATATACAAGTCACATCTAGTCGATATCTAATGTAAATCTAGTTGATCTCTATATCGTTTCTAGATCTTGTGATTATCTCGTTTCCCGAATACGCGTGTACGTAATTTTAGTGATTAGGAACGCGCAATTTTATATCTTTACGTTGCAATTAAATTCTTATGAAGTCTAAAAACTAAATTTTCGGCAGTCATTTAGAATACTTATTTTATTACCTATGCCACCAATGACAGTGTGAATTTCAACGTTTTTGGAAGAAGGTATATACTTGCCCTAATTATGAGAATGTATGACGTTTGTGGATTTTCTGAAAACGGTGTACCATTTACTTCGCATAAATACGAAAATAAAGTAGGTACTGAATTTTATGTGTTACTGTGCTTGGTCGTGTAACGGTCAGCTGTAGTAGGCGGTACCTAATTCCAAAAGGTATATTTTCTATCTGTGTAATTTTCAAAGGGATTTATTCTGACGACATTTGGGATAGGTACATGAGAAGTTTTACTGTGTTGTGAGTAGGCCTTCTTATTTTTTTACGTTCTTACATGAGAACAATTGAGCACTTTAGCCTTAATGGGCTTAACTGAGTTAATATTTTATTTATTTTTACCTAGACAATGCGTGATTTTTTGCCTCGCGTATTTAAGTAAAGTGAGCTGCGAAATTGCATGGAGAAATGCAATAAAATAAGCACTTAAGTATATAGGCTATGGTGTCTCTCTCACCAGGGTGAGAATTGATTGATTTCTGCCATTTTGGTACCACCAAGACGAGCCCTGAGAGACTGCTTACTATGCTTATTTATCTGGCAAAGCAAGGTTTGTTACCGTACCTGGTGGTTCAAAGCCGATACGACGGGTTGCCGGTGGAGCTTTGCAGGTTCTCTAGGCGTAGAGCCGGTAGCTAGCCACTAAAGCCTCACTCACTGGAAGAGTTGCCTGTTGTAGTAGAGCTGTGGCTGGCAGTGGAAGTGGTGCCGGTGGACAACCACTGCGGGGACTTGCAGACGCTGCACGCAGCCGGCCGCACGGTGCCACGCTCAGTCACGTCAGGAGCTGGCGCAGCTCGCTTCTTGCCCTGAACATATGCATAGGAATATAAAAGGACGGCATTGTATCAATGTGAACATCTGGAAAGTAATACGAAAATTCCATTTCAAAATATTGTGACTTTAAAAAATGGCACTGGAAAATTTTGTCGGTTTGAAATAAAAATTAAGAATTCAATATTAAGTTAAACCATACAAAAGCATACAAATGATACTCGTAATTCTGACATAGCAAATAGGTAACGAGAACACTGAAAAAAATATTTGTATGCTATCATTGCTATCCGGTCGCTGTCAAGCACAAATAATTATCTTAAAATTGTATATTTTTTACAAAACATTTTATTAAAAACCTTTAGAATAAAACAGATTAAACATACATTATATTATAAACTAAAACTAAAATAAACAAATATAAACTAAAATAAACCTAAGAATGAGTAAAACTAACTTAACAAATAAAATATTGCCCCCCACTCTGATTATAACATTTTTTTATAACAATTAATTAATCAGGTCATATGCGTGTGAATGAGCAAAACCCTTCGACAAAAACACGGTATATGCATTAAAACCTTTTTTTTAATTAACTTTTCTTGCTGCTCCGTTTAACATAAATTCAATCTCGATGTACTTTACAAAGTTGATAAAGTTGTATTGACTTAATTATTTATATACTATTCTATGGTTAGGTAAATTATTTGGTCTTACTCGTACAGTCGTTTATTTATTTATTTATTTAATAGATCACCGCGAAATTTTTTTCAATAGATCACCTAGATTGTATTTATTATATTTATAACTTACTCGGAGTTGCTTGTTTAAATTTATTTGATGCTAAATCCTACATTCATATTCATTATGTTATGTATGGCAAAAACCATTTTACGTTTAGCTCTGTGGTCTAGCATTACATCGTCTCTCGTATCATTTATCGAGTATTCCACGATGATTAATTTTCAATTCATTTCATACATTAACGGATCATAATCAGTTTCATAATCATCATTAGTGCCATATTCTATCACCAGTGATGCTCGCTCTTGGCATTTAATAATGTGCGATTTGTGAAAATGATTATCGTCTAAATTAGGCGCGCAATCAACTCATGACGTAGAATTAACGCGAGTCGAAATCAGCTCGTTAAACTAGATGGCATTGGATTGTAATACAGGGGGAAATTAGATTTTTTCAGCGTGGTATGCTATCTCTTAATTCGTACATTGAAAATGTACGAAATCCTTGGTGCTTGTTTAAAACTCATATCTACCTACGTTTGAATCACGTGTGTTTTAGTTATTTTAAGACAAGTCACAAAGTTACAAAAATATCGTTATCGCCAAAATTAAAAGTTTCCAAAATACATTATGGTCCTAACGTTTCTTACTTAATTGTTTCGTCGGTAAGTAGCGCAAAAATGGTTACCTACAATAACAATAGTACTTCTTCTTAATCTTGAAAGGGGTATAGGTATTTCCAAAAATTTTCATAAACTGTTCTGTACGTAGGTATAGTACCTAAGCAATTTTATGGAAATTAAATAGCATCAGCAGAGCATACCTATACAATATTGGAGCTGGTTACGCGGATAAAATATAATACCGGTTTTATGTTAAGTAAAAGAGGGTAAGCGGGTTAAACTTACATGGGTATCGTAGAATATGGAAGGTATACGGTTATTGCCGCCCGACTCGCACGTGCAGTGAGAGCGCGCGCCCCGCAGACCGCCCATCGCTATCCTGTCAGCTTCCACAAAACTTTGTGCCTCGTCATCTACTAAATCGTTGTGAGTACTTTTTGACCCCTCCAAGCTCTCATCACGCGTCCATAGGTCTGACCCTCTATCCCTGAACCGTTCACTTGGAAAATCGTTATATGACATTTGCCTTCTTATACTTCGACATCGGCTGCGGTTATCTAGAGTGGAAAATTTCATCCTTTCAGGCGCAGGAGAGTGTCTGGTTAGCATTTCGTCATTATTGTCGAAACTTCGCATTTTGATCATTTTATGGGGTGCCCGTCTACCACTATCTGCATTTACATTGCACTCTCTGAGTCTATCAAAACATTGGTCGACGTTCCCTGAAAAATTTGCATAAGTAGAAGCATTGTTTTTCAAATCGTCTTTCGATTGAAATTCTGACGAAGTGAAAATGCAGCTTTGGCTGTTGACCCTCCTCTGCGTCTTGTCGACTACAGACAACATTGATAGTTTCTTGAGAGAGCTCGCCGAGCCAGATGTTATCTCGGCCAGTTGGACCGCGTTTTGGTTTTTCTTAGAAATCGCTTCGCCACCAATCTTTTTTAAATTAGATAGTTTTCTCTTTATCTTTTGCACAAGTGTATTGGTTGGATCATACGAAATCAATTGTTTAGAAAAATAATTGGAAACTCCAATATGCTTATTCTTTGTATATTTTCTGTCTAAGCTGCGATGCGAGGCTATATTTAAATGATTTCTGTTGGCTCCGCGTTTTATTCTTTCTAAATCATAGATATTAAGCGTATGACCTCGATGATCCACGATGTCTCGATGGCAGTTTAAGTAATTGTTCTGTTGTAATCTACAGTTGCAAACTAAGTCAAAGTCATGGTCTGATATGTGTTTATTGAAACATTGTCGTTGTGCTGCGAGTGCGAGACACGCTTCGCAGTCGACACCCAGTAACAGCTCAAGGCTCGTGTTTCTGATGAAGCCATCGCTGAAGGTGCGTGATCGAAAGTTGGCTGGGTTCTGTTCGACATTTTCCCAGTCGGAGACTAGTCCGGCCCCACTAGGTAAACAGGGCGCACCGCCCGTGCCACCTGCGTCGTCGTCCACCATGGTGGAGGCGTCCCGGTTGACGTGGATGACACGCGGTGGCCGGAATACTCGACTGTCGCTTCTCACCGAACTCCGCGATGGCGAAGGCGATGGTCTCTTGAATCCGTCTACTTGAAGCATGCTTCAGTCTTTACTTTTCGCTTTGGTGGAGTATTTACCTGTGAAAAGAAAAACAATCAATAAGTTAACGGCTACTATTTACAGGACGCGCAATGTCTTCATACGTGAAATTTTCATATTTTGGAGCTCAAGGCACAACTTTAGTAGCGAAAACTAATCTGTGCACCTGTGGTATTTTAAAACCTTTTTGGACGTAAATTAACCGGTTAGTCTGAAAAATAAACTTTAACCGAATAACCTACTTCCTACGAATTGTGGGATGACACATTATACCTAACTAAATATCTATGTACCTACATATTGCAGCAGTTAAAGAAAACAATTTATTTTATTGGTTTTAAATTGCTTATTACATAGGTACATATAGTCTTTAAATTTATATTTAACTATATTTTATACTTAAAGTCTTTAAATATAACGTAACGTATTTTTACAGTTAGCTAACATTAGTAGTTCATTCCGATTTCACATAAATTCTAATTGCCAACTAAAACACCTAGCTCCTTCCGTATATAAAGTTGTATAAATTCTGGATAAACGCCCCTAATTGATTTAACAAGATTCCAAAATAATCGCACCTTTTCCTGAATAATATGTAACTCGTAAAAGCGCCTATCTGAATCAGTTTGGTAAAAGTCTTGTGTATCCGGTCGGTTTTCCGGATGTTCCACGGCCCGCCGAACTGGGAAATCTGATATGTCTGAAGGCTTCACGAAAGCCGCTTGAATTATTCAGCCTAAATCCTGACAGTGTAGGTACCTACTTGGAGATGCTTACTGACAACCGTAAAGTTTGCAGTAACGAAGTTATCTTCAATAAGACTTTTGTAACTAACATGTGGAAAATTCGCTGTGAATGCAGGAACATGTGAAGTATCGCTTACACCTGCTATACCTAACGTTACTCTTTTTTTTAACACATTTGCTCGTAACGTGGAACTTATTGAACGCTTTTAGGCTCATAACCTAGGGTTATGAGCCTTGAGCCTGAGCCTTGAGATAGTACGCACGCGTGCTGTTTTATTATACTATCGCACTTGTGTGTAATGTATGATAACAGATCGAGTTAAAATTGTAACTAACTGCAATTTAAATGTATGGAGAGGGAGCTATCTTAAATTGGTCGAGTATATTTTACAATGCGGACGCTGACGCAGGCAAGAGCAGGCAGTATGACAGATGCAGGACTTTTACTAATTGTTTTAACAATTAAAATTTATTTAATGTGAAAGTTTCTTTTTTTTCCCCGCAAGTTTATTTAATTTGCAATGTTTGTATATATGTTCAGGTCAAATCTTGTAAAATAAATTAGACTCACTTCCCATTATTCGATTGAGCTGAAACTTCACATACATAATTATGTATGTTGGGTGACAATAAAATAGTATCGTCCTATCAAGCTGATCTGACGATGGGCTTAGGAGGTGGCCATAACAACTCTGTGATACTGATAAAACAACGTATTTAACTGTCTTGTTGTATGAAGGTAATGAGGGTGTGAATTTTATCATTTTATTTCTCAAAATGATTTTGTCCAAAAAATCATTTTGTATCAGAAATGAAACTTGACCACAAACTGATTGACACACTTCTTAAAATGCTAAGAAACCGATTTCTAGTCTTTATTTCATGACTTGACAAAGAAAGTCGTATCAGAAACAAATTGGCCGTGTCAGACCAAAAATCGGCATTCTAGCGTAACAAAACTAATAGTGTCGTCGGGTTAATATTTCGCCTAACCAATCTGAAAGATAATTCAGTAGAGACAGGTAAATCATTCATATTCTATTTCCAAGGGCTCTATAAAGCGGTCTTGAATACGTAGTAGATTGTTAGTCAATGGTTGAATAGCACTAATTTCAGTTGAGACGATTTGTTTAAGCGTAGACAGATGCCAATTAGTACTGTTATTTAAATAAATATATTGAAATATATTTTCACCGCAAAAGTTCAAAAACGAATGAGAACGTTGCGTTTCATTCATCCACATGTGTGACAAAGTATAGTCAGACCGTAAAAAGTCTGCAGCGATTTTGATAGCCCACGCAGTGCAAGTGTCATTTTAAACGTCAAACTTCTATGAAATTATGACGTATACATAACACACTGCGTGGGCTATCAAATCCGCTGCAGACTTTGTTTGTTTCTACTCGACTCTAGTCGAATGCAAATTTTGAGTCGTTCCTTATGTTGGTATAATAAATATTTAATAACGTTCATTTGGATTTGATTTCAATTGTTTTTGTTTGATATTTTACAGTAAGTATTTTCCTCGCGTTGGTGTGGTGATAAATTTTGTGTTTCACTCGGTGACACTATTTAATTACCCTCGTACCTTGAAACCCTTGCAACGCTCAAGTTATCAAATATGGAATATCAAGTATGGAAAATATGAAATGATTTTCCATACTTAAGTTTCGAATAACTCGTTGGAACGAGCCAGGACTTGAACCCACGACCTCTCTGGAATGAAAGTCGGACATCAGATCCACTCGGCAATCACCGCTTCGCGAATGTAAATAAACTTCTTAATTATTTATATAATATATTTTATTATGTAAGTCCAAACCGTCTTTTTTTCGCGCGGGTCTAAAATCTCGGTAAACAGACAAACACAGTGTAAATCAGTTTTTGGCAAAAATTTCATTTTTGGTACAAGCTTTTATCGCTGACTGTACTTTTCTTTCCACAGGCAACTAATACTCATCGAGACAATTCTAAAAACCCCAAACACCATTAGGTTTCGTTGTTTTATCACAGAGTTCCTATGGCCACCTCCGGTCTCCATCATCAGATCAGCTCGATGACACCATAATATTGCACTGTCACCCGACTTACGTATGTATGCAAAATTTCAGCTCAATCGGACGCCGGGAAGTGGATCAAATTTAACTTGCAAGATTTGATTACAGACAGACAACGGTCAGGGGGCCGATTTTTGAAATTCGACCACTCGATTTCGTGTATTTCGTTAAATGATATCTCCACTACTAGGCGTTTAAATTCTACTAATAGAATTGAAATCGAGTGGTCAATACCACTAGATTCCAAATTTCGATCGCTCGTATTTCAATAATTTTTAAGAAAAAAAAACCGACTTCTTTGGGGGCCGGTGAAAGATTATAGTAGATAGTACACTATGTAGAAAAGGAGGTAAAACCACCCATTTTTCTACTAGCATTTCGCTTCTGTAATGGCTCCTCTACAGGATGGGCCAACGCCGGCCACTCCAAGGGACGCAGCCATGCGGTAGAAAGAGATAGCAATATTACTTGCTCCCTCTAACGCATAAATGCGTCCCTTGGAGTGGCCGGCGTTGGCCCATCGTGTAGAGGAGCCATAAGGGTCGTAGTTCTAGCCTAACCTAACCCACTTCTCAGATAGCAGTTCGGTTCTGTGAGGATCGCAGTTCGAACCTAATCAAACCCACTTTTCAAGTAGCATTCCGTTTCTGTAAGGCTCGCAGTTTCAACCTAACCTAACCCTTGTTCGGTTCTGTGAGGATCGCAGTTCAAACCTAATTAACCTAACCCACTTAATGGCGCATGCGGTGCGGTGTACGGGGGTTTAAGCGGGAGGGGTTAGTAAGATTGGCATCATCATACTTTATACCTACATTTTATGGTAGGTAATCATAGTGGTTTATTTAGTTAACATAGTGGTTTTCCGGGCCAAGGTCCGGGTCCGAGTCCGGGTCCGAGTCCGAGTCCGAGTCCGGGTCCGAGTCCGGGTCCGAGCCCGGGTCCGAGTCCAGGTCCGAGTCCGGGTCCGAGTCCGAGTCCGGGTCCGAGTCTGGGTCCGAGTCCGGGTCCGAGGCCGGGTCCGTGTCCGTGTCCGGATCCCAGACCGGATCCGAGTCCGGGTCCGAGTCAGGATCCGAGTCCGGGTCCGAGTCCGGGTCCGAATCTGGATCCGAGTCCAGGTCCGGGTCCGGGTATGAGTCCGAGTCCGGGTCCCAGTCCAAGTCAAAATCGAAATTCGTAATCACCAGACGTGTACCATGCGTCGTTGAAGAGTTCTGTTCTGGTCATCATCAGCAGTTCCACTTCATCAAATGCGACAGTTTTTAATATAAATGCTTGATTTTATGATGAAAATACAGAAAATTCTATACGTATGCCTTTAAGATTTGAGGAGTTCCCTCGATTCCTTATGGATCCAATCATCAGAACTCGAGCTTGACAAAAGTGTGGCTTAAAAACTTAACTTGCTTAACGAACATAACGAAGAGGAAAAATCGCCAAACGTGAACTATGCGTCGTTGAAGAGTTCTGTTCTGATCATCATCAGCAGTTCCACTTCATCAAATGCGACAGTTTTTAATGAAAATGCTTGATTTTCTGATGTAAATACAAAAATCTCTATACGCATGCTTTTAAGATTTGAGGAGTTCCCTTGATTCCTCATGGATCCCATCATCAGAACTCGAGCTTGACAAAAATGTGGCTTAAAAACTTAACTTGCTTAAGAAACATAACGAAGAGGACAAATCGCCAACCGTGAACTATGCGTCGTTGAAGAGTTCCGTTCTGATCATCATCAGCAGTTCCACTTCATCAAATGTCACTTTTTTGGATGTATATGCTTGATTCGTTGATAAAAAACCAAAAATCACTATGTGTATGCCTTTAAGATTTGAGGAGTTCCCTCGATTCCTCATGGATCCCATCATCAGAACTGGGTTTTGACAAAAACGGGACCAATCTGTATGCATATACATTCAATCAAAAAAAGAATTTTCAAAATCGGTCCAGTAATGACGGAGTTATGGAGTAACAAACATAAAAAAAAATAAAAAAAAACATACAACCGAATTGATAACCTCCTTCTTTGAGATTTGGAAGTTCGTTAAAAATTAACATTTCGCCGTTTTCCGCTGATTTTCGAGTGACGAAATCGGCCGATCGAAATTCAAAAATCGGGCCCCAGGTGAAAGTAAATAAAAGCTTGTAAAATAGCTTATATCGAAGCTTTAAGGTAAGTTTACAGCTAGATTACGACACTAGACCGGTACACGCAGTGTATTACCTAGTCGGCCCGATTCCAACTTTGATACGTGAGTTAATAGATCTAGATAAGATATAAAAGACGGACGGACGGTCTTAACGGGATAAGTTCGCCTTTGTACACATTTATTGTATTCTCTCTGTGTTATGTACTTGTTTTGTGCAATAAAGTGTTTACTACTACTACTACTACTAAAAGATATGTCAGTGTGAAATGTGACGTTTCTTCAAACAAAAACACCACTTTTGACACTGACACATCTAATCCATATCGTTTCGAGATCTACTAATTGACGTATCTTAAAGTTCGAATAGAGCAGAGTGTCTCTGTATTGAACGCGAGTGTCTCTAGTCTAAACTAACCTTAAAGATTTCGATATAAGCTACTTTAAAACGCGCGACAAGTTGCCTCGCGTAGAGATGGGTTGCCGGGTATTTACCCGAATCAAAAAGAATAGATAGTATAGAGGGGTCCTGTCAAAGTAAATTTTGTAGTCACGGTACATTTACTGCCATCTATCGACACACGATTAAAACTTAAAATAAAATTGAAAATGTATAAATGAATTAAAATATGTTTACGGATATATGATTATTAATTTTTATTGTTCCACAATGACCCATGTTCTTTCACTGATACGTGTTAAAATTGTTAAATATCAAACGGTGTCGCCAACGCCATCTAAACGACAATAGGCCAAAGGTGTATGGCGCCATCTATTCGACAGTGACTTTTGCTTGACATCCGAGGGACGTTTTTTTCTTAGACTTTATTTATCTTATACGGAGTTATATATATCTCTGCCCGAATCTACCCAAATGGGCGGGTAGATTATTTTCTTGTGTGACATGTCGATTTGGGTTGTATTGAAGATATATAGCGTGTTAGTGGTTGTAAATATTGTGTGTCATTTAGAAATGGTAACAGTTTAGTCTAGTTTAGTCAAGACTGACAGACATGACGCAACTATAAAAGTTCCTCATTGACTACGGAACCCTAAAAAAGGCCTATAGTTCGTTTTTTTTAGCATTAGAAATAAGGTAAACAATCTTGATGTGTCTTTTATTTGAAAAAAAACATTTTAAAAATAAGTTACAGCAAATATGTAATAATTATGAATCTAATACAATCATTCATATTCTTCTGCTTTCATAAGTAATAGTTTTTGATTTTTAAAAAGCGTTTTTCAATTAAAAAACATGTCAAGATCGCTTACCTTCTTGCAAGTTCTTTCTAATGCTAAAAAAAACGAACTATAGTTTCCACTCCGGTATGCAAGGTAAGATGGCAGACGCTTTCGTCAAAACTAGTGCCTAGGCGAGTTCTTTGAATTCCAAGCGGATACCAAACTCTCATGAGCGGTGGCTTGCTGAAGCTTGATTAATTAAATGTCTTTTTGATGCGATGTCTTTGTGAAGCTACATTTACTTTGAGTTAATTAACCCGTGTAATTAACCTTTGTGTATGCTTAATAGCAGAATGTATGTTCAATTTATATACGATGAATTTATATGTTTGCTAATAATAAATGGCATACCTACAGGATACAGGACTATAGGGGAGCATACGAAAGGTTAACCAACAAAATTATGTACACTCACTGGGGAGCGAGTGAGAGCCAATTAAAAGAGTACTTAACAAAAAAGTTATATATATATGGGTTTTTAACGTCGTATTTTCAAGTTAAAACGTTCTTTTTGCCACTGGTTTATTGATTCTATGTATACTACTATTAACTATTGCCGACTTAATTGTTTGTTAAACATAATTATGATTTGGCTATTACATCATCGAGTGTTTCTTGAAATAAGAGGGATAATAGGTAGGTACATTGAAATTGGCAACCAGTTTTAAATAAAGGTTTGTGACTATTTGTATATATTTAACATTGTTTGTGATAGCAAAAAATAGCTTGAACTGTGGTTGCGAAAACAGCTTTATAAAAAATCCAATATACATCTGTATTTTTTATTTACAATTTCTCTCCTTGACAATGTTGCACTATGTGTAATATGTCTATCCATAAAACAGCTTTTTAATGTCGCCGTTCGCCCTGCTTGATGCGTTCCTAGTTGCCGTATGAATAATCATTGACATGTTTTCGCAGATCACGAGGGGGCGTGTTTGTGTCAGCGGCGGAAAATCCTGAGCCGAGACAATGAGTAGACATATAGGTATCTCGACAGACGTGTCTCAGACACGGCGACGCGTGGCGGACGACGGTAAGCCATTTTTGTCTTGTTCGTTTTACCGCTCTGCAATGACAATACGCTTTTACAGCTTTGTCGTACGGATGTGTCGAGTGCTCATTTTCGGTACATATTCCTGCCGTCATCGTCGTTGACTCGTATACATACAACGTGTCCTTAACTGTTGGTCAAACCTTCAACGTTTGATCGATATTAATTGAGATATTTGTAACTAAGTACCTAATTGTAGATTTTTATTCATAAAATAAATATAACAATTAAGTAAACATACAAAATAAGTACTAATAAACTGAAATAAACCTAGGAACGAGTAAAACTAAATAACTTAACAAATACAATATTACCACTCTTATTATCCCGCGGACCAAATGTGCCAAAATTACTGGAGCGGCATTACCTCGCTGAATATTAAAAAAAGTTATGTGAAAATCGTATAAAAAATATTCTATCTTAGCCTGAAACACAGAAAACCTAGTCCTACAGGACGCTCACTGACTTACTTTGTAGGTAATTTAATATTCCTTTTATAAATATATTTTTAAATTCCCAAGAATCTGCGTTTTCACCTAGCGCTTTTTATGTTTCCATAGCTAAAATGGCGTCTATCCTTTTGTCACAGCCATTGTATCTAATGCAATTTGGAACATAGGAGTATTTTGTGAGCCGCACTTAGTTTAGAAGTTTAAAAAAATAGGGAGGGGGGAATAGGTTGCACGACTCCATTTATGTAAGTGATTGTGTAAAATATTATTTTGGTATAAATTAACGTATGGTAATTATTCGATAAATATTTAAAAATATCTGGTTCCTAAAAACGTGTTTCAGTGGATCATATAAAAATAATTGAATCGAATGCCAAACAAATGTGCCTCCCTCCTCTAACTTTTTAACTAGGCTTACAAAAAAAATTAAGAAAATATAGCTTTATATAATTAATAATACTTTCCACGAACATTGTTTTCAACATGATTTTTTCTAAAAGACGTAAGTGCCTCGAAGGTACCTCTTCTTGCTTGTATGGCTTTTTATGCACTTAGCAGGTTTTTTTGTAAAAATCTAAAGGTTACCTACATTGTATAATTATGAATTTATGACATTACATTATATTGCACTACTACACTACGACTACTATTGTGATATGTCGAAACACATTACTTTCTTATACCATTACGTGCAAAAGGTTTAGTAAAAGAAACATTCAATTAACGTTGATTATTGTTAATGTTCCGAATATGGGGCAAACGATAATGGGACTCAGTACGAATACCCTTCTTATACAATAAACCAACGAAATAATAGGTATAAGCAATTAACAGAACCAAAGAAAAATATTATTGTATTACACTATTCCAATTATTACGAAATCCATCCTTCCAACGAAGTGGAGGTACGCCAACATACAGTGAGTTACATTGTTTGGGCATCTCTCAAACAGCGTTCCATTAATAGAATAGGAAATATCTACACGGGAGAAAATAAAAGTGGCTAAGAGATTTCTTAGTAAGTAAGCGGTCATTTGTAAGCAGCCGAGAAAAATGCTCACTCGTCCAGAAAAAATAATCGAGAACGGTTAGCGACGTACCTTTCTTACGCGAATTTTTCACCGTTATTTACGACGTCTCTCGAAACACTGTGTAAACACCAGTATTTCCGAACAATTGAATACACAAGAATGATCGTCTATTCAAATGGGTGCAAATAGTAAATCGTGTGCTCGTACGTACCTACCTAGATTTATTCAAATATGAAAAAACCGGGCAAGTGCGAGTCGGACTCGCGCACGAAGGGTTCCGTACCATAATGCAAAAAAAAAGCAAAAAAAAAAACGGTCACCCATCCAAGTACTGACCACTCCCGACGTTGCTTAACTTTGGTCAAAAATCACGTTTGTTGCATGGGAGCCCCATTTAAATCTCTATTTTATTCTGTTTTTAGTATTTGTTGTTATAGCGGCAACAGAAATAATACATCATCTGTGAAAATTTCAACTGTCTAGCTATCACGGTTGGTGAGATACAGCCTGGTGACAGACGGACGGACGGACGGACGGACGGACGGACAGCGAAGTCTTAGTAATAGTGTCCCGTTTTACCCTTTGGGTACGGAACCCTAAAAAAGGAAGCAGGCCAGAAGACTTCATCTTTTCGTGCAGATTTTTTGATATCTCCCAGATTGCCATTCAAAGTCTGCCCCAGTCGCTATCGGTTTTTCGAGAAGGTTGACCTAATGCAGTTATGTATATTATTCAGTCAAATAACACCGGTTCTGGCAAACGACCGACTCTTTTACCCCATAGAGGCGATGGCCACGAATTACTTTGCGTAACAAAATGCTGGGACGCTGAAAACTACTTTGTGAAACAAACTTTTTAGTACAGTAAGTATGTAGAACCTTGTCATAAAACTTTCCAAGTTTCCGGAATATTCATCCAAATGTAGTGATGCTCTCCATTGGCACTTTATAATACTTCTACTTAGTTATTCCAAAATAGTTTTCTTTCTTTCTGTTTGAAGTGACTTGAGAAAAGTTTCAACACGTGATCTCTCGCAGGAAATTGGATTTATCCAGCTCAACATGGATGAATCGCACAAAGAAAGAAGGCAGCAAATTCCTCTCGTGTATTGTTTGGTCGCACCTTGGGAGTTTCGATTACCTAACATACGATGGTTTGCATACTACTCCGTTGAGATTTTTTGTGATTCAAGATTTCTTTTGCTCCTGTATCTTTTCTTAAAGTTAAATGTGTTGTGTGTGGTTTTACTCTTTGTATAAATTAAATGTCTCTTTCTCTGGTCTTTCGCAATACACCTATATTTACGAGTAAGTATTAGATACAGATATTTTCGGACAGTCTTTATTAATTAGTTTATTATTTAGGTACTTATGATATTTTATAACTTTTTAATAATTAGCTATGTATCTCATTTGACCAACGACTAATGGTCTGGACGCTAGTCACGTAAGATAAAGAAGCGGGTTCGATTCCCGCCTCGGCCAGTCGGCCACAGGTGAACTTCTTCAGTTTTTCTTTAGTGTAAGATATCTATTTCAGTTTATATCCTAGGAAAGGGTTTTCTTATATGTTTATAAAAATATATGTATATTATGTACATATTAAGTACAGATAGAGATTAAAATAAAAACATTAAAAACCTTACGCAATGTTATTATTCAAGACCTACCTTCCTACATTTAAACGTAGCGAAAAGAAAAGAATATACGGTGAAAGTTATTAAAATTCCAATTATTTTCATGATATAGACCACAAGTATATTCAGTTTAACTCCAAAAGAAGCTCGCTTTTTAACTGTCAGCATCAGTTCTAAAACAATTTGCCGAGACTCAAATTGAGGTTATTGTTTTATATGGCAGTCGTGAATACTTAATTGGATTTGAATAAGGTAAAGGCCCTAAAGATTGACGCGGTACCTACTGATTATTTCGCCTCTACAGAATGTAAATGGAATACAAGCCAATATTTTATTGATGAATAGATCGATTGAAGCTACTGAGTACCTACTACCCCTCGGAGTAATTAACAATGGAGCCGCCATTAACAGGCGTTCCCCTCTGTCGAAAATAGGCGGCCAATGGTCAACCATATGTATGGACTGACGTTTATCTGACATGACGTACCTATACATTTGATATGCCCCTCCCCCGCAAAAAACGACAGACTATTTTGTACCGATAATTTTAGACATGGCGTCTCCATTGTTAATTACTCCGAGTACTACCCACCTACAGCTATACAATAAGTGTATGTTTTTTAACAGCTTTTTATTAAGCTACCTGTGTATGTGTCTATGTCTGTACGGGTCAAACCCTTTGATTTTGCAGTATATGAGTATGTAAGTCGGGTAACAATGCAATATTATGGTACCATCGAGGTGATCGGATGATGGAGACAGGAGGTAGCCATAGGAACTCTGTGATAAAACAACGCAACCTAATTGTGTTCAAGTTTTTAGAATTGTCTCAATGCGTATTATATAATTAGTTGCCTGTGGAAAAAAAAGTACAGTCAGCGATAAAAGATTGTACCGAAAATATTTTTATTGCCAAGATCTTATTTTCCGTTTTGCTTGACTGTTCTTTGAAATTTGACAAGACAAGTCTCCCCCCTGACCCTAACCATGTAGACACGTAAAAAATAATACTAAAAAGAAGAAATAGATAAAACCAGTCACAACAAGATTTTTTTATTCTGTTAGGTACCCTTGCTACCTATGTAATAAATATACATAAATAGGTACATAGTGTTGTATGATTTGCGCGTACAATCGTAAATAATAATTACCATATCAAAGAATATAAATTGCAAATGAAAGGTTGTTTCTTGTAAAATATTAAGAGGCATCTCTCGTTAGTCGGGTACTGGATATTCGTATTTGCCCTCTTCAACAAAATGGTCTTTATGGGCAGTGTGAGCGTGTGTGCGTGTGCGGACACACAGATTAATCGATGTGGGTAAAGTTTGCGTGCGGACCTGGCGTGGCTCGTTTCTCGTCAAAATAACCGTACTTAAGTACATGTTGGAAACGCTAAACGATAGCGCGTATTCCTGCATTTGTATTTTGGCAATCATATTTGAGTACATATTTTAATTCATGGAACCACGCTGCTAGATCTATTGATAACAACAATGTTAAATGAAACTAATTTGATAATATAGCTATGAAGTTTTTTTATGTTTTCCAAGGTTCCATATAATGCCTTATTATATAAAGAGTATACAAAAATAGTAATTTTTTTTATTTCCGATTAAAAACTAATACTTAACAATATCATTAAAACTAACTATAAATTAAAGATTTAAAAACTAAACTAAAACTAAACTAAACTAAACTAAATTAATAAATTAACTCTAAATTAAACTAAATTAAAACTAAGCTAAGAGTAGAGTATACTGGTGTATCTCTTCAGATGAATCTGTTAGAATCTAGAATAGCTAAATTTGCATCTCTGCAATATGACCGATTAGGTGTTTGATATTTATTTTATAACTGTATCCTATTATTAACTGACTACCTGCCAACATTTAATAAAAAAATTTAACAATCCTTTTGTGGTTTTGTGGACGACCGGTCTGGTCTAGTGGGTAGTGACCTTGCCTATGTAATGAAGCCGATGGTCCCGGGTTCGAATCCTAGTAAGGGCATGTATTTGTATGATGATACAGATATTTGTTCCTGAGTCATGGTTGTTTTCTATGTATTTAAGTATTTATATATTATATATATCGTTGTCCGAGTACCCACAACACAAGCTTTCTTGAGCTTACCGTGGGGCTTAATCAATTTATGTAATTTATTTATTTATACTTTTATATCTAGCCTATGCTGCTGTGGTTTAAAATTTGTAGAAACAAATAAGATTCACTTAACTTCTATTTATCTAACTAGATCCTTTTTTGTTTAATTCCGTCTAAAAATAGAAAACACGAAAATGCGTATAGTATTAATTCTGTCACACCAACTATATTTGTATGGAAAAACTGTCATTCTTTGTACTCTTTTGCGCGCGAATGCTTTAAATATTAAATGAGTTTTCAAATGTAGGTACGAGTACCATATGGTAGGCAGTAAGTATTATGAGTCCATTGTGTTCACTGCTGGGCCGGGTTGCCGCCTCCTTCTCCATTCGTCCCGTTTGATGAGACGAATTATAAGCAAAAAACTAAACGTAATTTGATATTACTCGTAGTGCATCTTGCTCGTGCATTGGTGTGCACAAAAAGTATTGTGAGTGATATTAAATCAGGATCGAATGGGATTATTTCTACCCCATCAGTCTCTCAAAAAGACGGTGTTAGACGAGGCGAACAAGATCGGGAAGTCTTGGAGCGAAATGAAGCGAGAAGCTCAAGATCGGTCTACATGGAGAGTCACTGTGGACGCCCTCTGCCCTGTCTAGGGGACATAGGATCTTAAGTCAGTCTCCCAAAAAGAAGTTGTTTAATTTTAAGTCTCGACGCTAAATATGTGGTGATATTTTCCTGCAAGTCATCTTTCATGCGCCAGACATGATCAACCTAAGTTCCACCTCAAAAACAATCACTTCATAAAATAATATTTCAAATCAAATAATACTAAGTTACACTCCTATATTATACCTTGTACTTCTTGCGCAAGCAAATACAATTTGTTCTGAAAGTCGCCGTCAAAACACAACTCGTCCCTTGGGAAAAACAACAGCAGTCGGGGTTGAGGCAAGAGTCAATTTCCGATGAGACTCGGCGGGTTTCAGTTTAACGTACATACCTAAAGTCGATAAAAAAATTCGTTTTCAAAAATATAAGAATAATTATAACCGATCGTCCTCAATGGGATGAGGCGGAATTGTTTCACTCCCATTATCCCTACGGAAATTAATTTTATTAAAATTTTAATAATGCATCAATATATTTTGAATTGAATTGTTGCAAACTGTCGCCGTGTCGGGCTGACGTAGGTACGACAAATAAAAATATCGCAAATAATTGAGGCTAAGGAAATACAGCTGCGACTACGAAAATACCCGTCTGATATTATTATTCAGAAGTTGATTTTGCATTTAGAGCGCAAATGTTTGAAATCTCAATATGAAAAAATTAAATTAACGTGCTCGCATTTTCCAAACATTTTATTAGGCTGAATCTAAAATACATACAATACAAATACTCTTTATTTATTGCACACCTCAACAAAAGAAATCACAAGCGGAGGTGAACAACAGGCGGTCTTATCGCTATAAGCGATCTCTTCCAGACAACCTTTACATATTTGAATATTTTATTTCACTTTAGTAATGATTCCATTTCTACTTACGAAAAACAAATCTGGATTTCCCTTTATATATAAATTGGGTTAAGAAATTTAATTTAAAGTTACAGAAAGATTGAGAATAAAGGCTACCACAGAAATATCCCGAAAGTATTTATTCGGCTCAAACAATCAGTGCCCCTTTAACAAAGTTCGAGCCTCCTATACAAATAGGGGATTATTAAAAGCTTATCATCACGTAATATAAACTGGAATGAGCAATAATCGGTCCTATTATTTTGCCCTGTGCATTTAGTCGAGCTTCAACGATTTGTCAGCAATTATTTTGCGCTGTACATACTTAAATCATGATCAATAACGCTATTAACAAAAATAAATAATATTCAGAAATAAATCTTTACAAATTGGTAATATCGTTGATTGCGTTTGGGTTAAAATAATCGACCATGCAAGTTTAAGCGAGATGGTCATTTAAGTAATATATTTACATAATTTATATCATGCATCCTAACGATTCTAATAAACATTTGAATTGAAATTGGTTATATTCGGATGGTCCTAAATATACTCAGCAACGATGCCACGCTATAGAAATCTAACGTTTTAATTCATTTATTTCTCTAGTCTACTGTTCTAAAACATAATTAAAATATTTTTGCACGAACATTGCTTTATTTTTACTAGAAAAAGCAGGTTTGTGCGATCCAGTATAATCTCAATACATGTTATAATTTATTAAATTAATTTTGTAGAATTATCTCTCGAACACCTATCGAACAATTTGTATGGTTAAGATGACTTTAGATTTTTTAATTATTACATGAGTTAGGAGCTTCAAAAATTTTATATGGAATTTGTTTTCACTCCTAACTATTTATAGGCATAAATGAAATTAAAAAAACTCAAACGAAGGGGCATAGATAGTTAATATTCATAAATTCTGTATAAATATTTAGCATAATGTCAATCTTCTCAATATACAGAGAGGAAAATGAGGACTTTGTTTGTAGGGAGAAGCGAGCGGTCGTCCACTATCCTCTTCATCGGTGCAAATTGGTCAATCGTACCTACAGCGAAGGCAGTGCTACGACTTTCTAAATGCTACGCTGCGTAGGCGCAGCTGGCGCAGCGTAGCATTGTAGCTCGTAGCGAAATTTGATTTTGTCCCGTTTTGTTTCGTAAAAAAGGTTTGTAAAAGGATTGATTTGTTTATTAAATGGTTTAATAGAATATTATCCAGGTAATACGCAGCTGCTACTGATGGTTAAAAATATACACGACTTAATAATTAAACGCCAATGTACGTTGCTAGCAGCGAACGATAATACATATAAATATTATGTGATGAGCGATATGTAGTTCAGTACAGTCTGTAATGACGATATTATTATTATTTTATGTACATAAATAAATTACAAAATATACCCACCTGCTTGAATCCCACTTAGCTGTAGTATTGTAACCAATTTTTCGTTATAACTTACTTATGTTACATAAGTAGGTACCTATCGAAGTGTACAAGTGGAATGTCAGAATTAAAACACGACATAACGTCTCGAATAAAAATGGTTACTGCATCTAAATTATACGTGCCGTAGTTAAACAGGACAAAAACTTAAATTGGTAAAAAGTTGTAAACTTTTAGTAAACAAATTCTCTTTAATATAAATACCTACCTCTTCTCCACTTGAAGATAATGTTCAACAATCACTATAATGTCGCACGAAAGTCGTATAAATTAATTGCTCCACGGAAGCTTTTCATGATATAGTAATGTGACATTAGTCTCGTCATTCAAACACAACGAGGTCCGTATTAATGGCATGCTTTTAACGCCGCGCAGAGCGTTCGTCTCCGGCGCTGTGAGAAGGACGAGAGAGCGCTCTCCGCTCGGCGGCAGCGTGGGCCCGAGCGGCGGCGGGAGCGGTGAGCGGATCTGTCGCGGCGGCGGCGCTAACGGCGCGACGGCGTGGGGCGAGCAGCCGCGAGGAGCGCGTGGGTCGCACTGCCACCGCCGCTCGCCGTTCGGCGCGAATAATCCATACCGGAGCAGCGAGGAGGCTGTATTTACCGGACCGGAGGGCGGTCGCGCGAGCCGGCTCCGACTGCTCCCGCCGCCACAGGCCCGCGCCCTGCACCCGCCGCCTGCCGCCTGCGCCCCGCATGTTGACACAATTTCAAATAATTTTAGAATCTGTGCAACGAAATGCGTTTTTACGGCATGTATCGTCTTTCAGTTATTTAGATACACTATTTCATATGTGCATTAGAAGTAAATTAATATTGTGGTATATTAGACTTAGAAACTTCAAGGAAAGTTTACTAGAGTTGAAGTTTAGGTATGAGGCGGTTTATATCATTTATTTTGCTATGAATTATGAAAAGTGTATATGTTAGGGGTAATGTTAAAGTCAAGTTTACCCTGATACGAGTATAACTCGTGTTACCCGAGCCTATTAGGTAAAGTCCGAAAATTTTAACATGGGTACTGTTAGGTGTCGCAGCATCTCTTCTGACATTGCATAGCCATATACCTAGACGTGTAAGGGTAAACGCCGAAAATACAGATTAATGTTGTTTAAATTTTCGGACTTTAACCAAAAGGCTCGGGTAATACTAGTTGTTCCAGAGTTAATTTATATTAACCTGTAATATACAGTATGTGTCTGACCATGGGGCTTTAATTCCAGGGCTTCATTTTACTAGCTAAACTGAGCTACTTTTACCATGGGACCAACCCTAAAATCGGGGATTTTTTTTTGGCTTTTCCAGAAAACGTCGACATCTGATCAGCCAAAATATATGAAAAAGTAAAAAGTCGGGGTTGGTGCCATAATAAAAGTAAAAATAAAACAGTTTAGCGAGTAGAATCGAGCCCTGGATTTAAAGCCCGATGATCAGTAACATCCTGTATATGAAGTTTATAATAAAATATGAGTAGTGGTTTAAAACCCAAAGGAGAGCAAAAAACAAGTAAAAGCTTTACTCGTTATATCGATATAACGAGTAAAAATTTTTTTGGTTATTTTTTATTACGTAATCAATGGTTTGCAACGATTAATCCTTTTATTACAGCTAACGAAGCTAAGATAGCGCAATAAAGTTAAAAATTCAGAAAACCTATCTAAATATACATAAAATTGTAATAAATAGAATAAAATGGAACTAAAAAATTCCATACCTACTTAATTGTTGCCATGTTAAGCATTTTACGTCAAAAATATAACAGTTACTTAGGAAGTGGCGCCCTAAATAATTTTCTACAATTTCTTGTCAGGCTATATTTACGCTTCATCCGGTAGGAATTGAGCAATAAAATAAAATGAGACTGGGCTTGGATGTTTTGTTCTTCTCTGTTGCGATAATAATAAATAACGTTGACGTGACCAGTTTATTAGTCGCGCATTTAGTGGTCGGCCAAAGAAACAAGATTTCTGATTTCCACCGCTCTCTTGCAGATAAAGGGTCTGAAATGAGGCCCGTCGTGATATATATCGCGGCAGGTAGTCTTGAAACGGAAAAGTTACATCCGCGACGAGACTCGCGCCAGTGCCCGCTCAGAGTCCCATTTGTTTATTAACCATATCCTTTGTGTTCAAATGGCTTTTCACGAAGATTTAATGCTCTCGTACTTGGTTCGCGGCTGATTTCAATAGATTTTTATTTATGGAAGTAAATTAATGGTTTTCCATTTTTAGAATAACAGAGGAAAATAAAATCTCCCGTAGGTAATAGGTACGAACACTTTTTGTCTCATCGATCAAAAAGTTTTGAATGATAATCGTTCGTACCTTAAGTTACTCTTGGAACTTGAAGTTTAATTGAGGGGAAATTTTTCCAAGATAATATATATAATGTAACGGGGCGGCGTAATAAAGGGCTATCAAGTAGAAAAGAAAAGTGAATGAAACGCCACTACCTCCATACATCTCTTGAGAGTGTAGTAAAAGGATGTTCGGGTCGCGTCAACTGACATGTACATTTGTATGAAAGTTTCGTAGCTCTCTCAAATAGCTATCTGTCGGTCAGTCCATCCGTGGTTATGCCAGGTTTTTTATAGGGTTGTTAGTGCCTCTTATTCACAGTGTTTAATAATTAGAGCGGTGAAACATAAAACAATAACCGAGCTTACTTATTCTGTGACCGAGCGAAAGCGAACATCTCCATTTTAACTTGGGCAAACCACCGACAATACTGACGTGGCATAATAATAAGGCATAAAAAATATTTAAATAATGCGGTTAAATAAATATATTTCCCCCGAGCATGTTTCTAAGTTTGGGAGATAGTTAAATGTTTAAGTGGGGTAATTGGGGAGGACAAAGGTGTAACTTAGACATTTTTAGGGTTCCGTACCCAAAGGGTTTACCCTTGAATTGCCGACAGACATTTCATCGAATGTTATTTCGAAGACAACGTTTCAAGTATTTTCATTTCATCGACAAGTCATTGCGTCGAAGAATTGATACTAGTAAATTTAAATCTAGGACTTTTAATTGGCACTCGAGTTATTTCGTATATAGTTTATATCGTGGTATTTCTTTACGAGTTTTCTTATTTCATTTTGGATTGCATTTAATACAATTTATTACACATAAAATTATTTCAAAATGTAATATTTGACTTTGATAGCCGTGCGTTTGTGTGTGGGGTCGCAGTTCTAACCTAACCTAAACCTACTTTGATAGCCGTTCGTGTCTGTGTGGAGTCGCAGTTTTAACCTAACCTAAACCTACTTTAAAAGCCGTTCGTTTTTGTGTGGGGTCGCAGTTCTAACCTAACATAAACCTACTTTGAAAGCCGTTCGTTTTTGTGTGGGGTCGCAGTTCTAACCTAACATAAACCTACTTTGAAAGCCGTTCGTTTCTGTGTGGGCTCGCAGTTCTAACCTAACCTAAACCCACTTTGAAGCCGTTCGTTTCTGTGTGGGGTCGCAGTTCTAACCTAACCTAAACCCACTTTGAAAGCCGTTCGTTTCTGTGTGGAGTCGCAGTTCTAACCTAACCTAAACCTACTTTTAAAGCCGTTCGTTTCTGTGTGGGGTTGCAGTTCTAACCTAACCTAAACCGACTTAGATAGCCGTTCGTTTCTGTGTGGGGTCGCAGTTCTAACCTAACCTAAACCTAAAATTGTTACACCAGAAAAATGTATAAATGAGTAGTACGACATATAAAAATATATTAAAGCAATACGTCGAACAAATGAATTGCAATGTTTAGTAGTTGTGCCAATTAAAATAATTTGAAACGAATCAGCGATCAAGTAATATTCGTTGAATAGTATTTCTACGCAGTAAGAAAAATTGAAATAAATAGTATATGAAACAAAATAACGCGAAACAATATTACTAGTACTAACCTTTCGATGAATCGTTGTCGATGAAATAATATTCGATGAAAAGTTTGTCGGCAAAACAAGGGTACACCTACCCAAAGGGTAAAACGGGACCCTATTACTAAGACTTCGCTGTCCGTCCGTCCGTCCATCTGTCTGTCACCAGGCTGTATCTCACGAACCGTGATAGCTAGACAGTTGAAATTTTCACAGATGATTTATTTCTGTTGCCGCTATAACAGCAAATACTAAAAACAAAATAAAATAAAGATTTAAGTGGGGCTCCCATACAGCAAACGTGATTTTTGACCAAAGTTAAGCAACGTCGGGCGTGGTCAGTACTTGGATGGGTGACCGTTTTCTTTTTGCATTTTTTTCTGTTTTTTTTTTTGCTTTATAGTACGGAACCCTTCGTGCGTGAGTTCGATTCGCACTTGCCCGGTTTTTTGTCTATGAAATCATCTAGCTGGTTGTAAATTTGACCCTAAGACTGGTAAACCCCGATCCAAAGATTCAAGAAGTCAGCCATGTTCAAGTAGGTAATTGGGGAATATTTCTTATATCTAATGTTACACCCCTCTCTTGTCCCCTGTTCTCCCATTTGACGGTACTTATTTGCGTTTTCAAATGAAGTTAGTTAGGCACTTAAATACGTAAGAGACACCCGAGTCTTGATTTATTCAATTAATAAATGTTATAATTTACTTCATTAGTAGGTTTCGAAACACATTTTCCGAAGATTAAACAAAAAATATATGGCACATTGATAATGCAAAAGGGTTTACGTTCACAATATTTAACTTTACGTCATGCATGTCAATGTACTCAAGGTACTGCTCACACGTTATGATTGTTTCTTATCATACCCATAAAATAAAATCAGTGAAATCATTTGAGCGTAAATGGGATGTGTAACATGGTGTAGCGTCTTGGAGGATATAACCAACGGAGACGCCATGTCTAAAATTTTCGGTACAAAATAGTCTGCCTTTTTTTGCGGGGGAGGGGCACATCAAATGTATAGGTACGTCATGTCAGATAAACGTCAGTCCATACATATGGTTGACATGAGGTTGACCATTGGCCGCCTATTTTCGACAGAGGGGAACGCCTGTTAATGGCGGCTCCATTGTTAATTACTCCGAGTGTAGCGTAGATGTGCTTGTACGTGAACTCGACGACTGCATCACGGCAAGGAAATGATATTTCCGATATGGTGGTAGGTAATCAGTGCCGACCAAGAAAGTGAATTAAAAGCAATATAAGTGGAAACACTTATCTGATTTTTGTTTTGAGGGATTCACGTAGTACTTATGTAGTGGTAAAATATAAATTGCTCAGACATGTTCGGCAGTGCCCGCAATTTGTTCGTAAAACACAGGAAGTGCCCATTTTTTATCTTTTTAAATTTAAAAAGTTAAGACCCGGCGGACAAAATTAATGAGTTTTCGTGCAGGTATGAAGATTCATTATTATCCGCTGCGTTAACTTTTTATATTTTTATGTTTGCATACAAAATGTAATTGCCTAAGGAAACAATACATTCTGTCAAGGAATACTTAAACGTACTATCCTACCCTACCTAATACTACCCTATCCAGACGTACCAAATGACACCTTTAACGGGGTTCTGTACCAAAAGGTGAATAAGGAACCCATATTTATTTATTTTACCTTAATCGCTGTTTTGTCTTTAGGAAGTTGAGCACACACCTACATTTAACAAAAATATATTTTAAATTAAACCCAACCAAAATATACAAGGTGTCCCAAGAAGTAGTGATATACTGAAGCTGGGAGGTAGAGGACCTAGAGGGCTATCTGAATTATCCCCCATGTATGTTCCGCGATTTTTCGTATTTTCGGAGTTATGATTTTTTTTTTCACCTATGCCAAATGCTAAAGCCAAACGGTAATTTTTTTACTGTGATTTTATTTTTTAAGGGCCCTTGAAGTTGTGAACATACTGGGTAATTTTATCTTTCTTGGCTTTAAATATTTTTTTAATTCCATTCAAAGATCTAACGATAGTAAATGTTACCATACTGAATTGGCCTATCTATCAGCTTAGCACACAAAAAAAATCAAGCATCTACCGCAATAATTCACGTCACCATAAATAAAAATCTCATCGTACTCGGCGATAGGTGAAAAATTAAAAAAAAAATCATAACTCCGAAAATACGAAAAATCGCGGAACATACATGGGGGTGATTCAGATAGCCCTCTAGGTCCTCTACCTCCCAGTTTCAGTATATCACTACTTCTTGGGACACCCTGTGAAAAAACTGTCATAGAGACCATCAGTCGACGCGAGAGATAGGTACAGGGGGCCGTTTTTTGAATTTCGATCGCTCGTTTTCGTCACTCAAAAATCGGTGGGAAACGGAGAAATGCTGATTTTTGAAATACGAGCGATATAAATTTGGAATCTAGTGGTATTAACCACCCGATTTCAATTATATTTTCGTATCTAACGGCAAAACTCTTAGATAACAAAAAGAAACCGTTTACGTTTAAAAAGCAAAATAGAAAACCTCGCAACTCCCGATCGCCATTTTGTAAAAGGAATACCTCGTATCTCCACCCCGCCAATCCCTTAAGTACAGTCTGCGATGGCGTTGTGATTACATGTCAGCTTTGCGTAAAGATGCTTTTCTGCTTAAAATTTAATAAAATATTTTTTTTTGATCCACAATTTACCTTGTTCAGATCAAAAGATTATCCTCTATCTTCAAGGATTTTTATAGCAAAAATCTTAACTCCCGATTAACTTTCAAAATTTTTTTAAGAAACACTCGTAACTCCAAATTTTCCAGGTTCAGATGAATTAAATAAAAAAAAAACTAACCGAGTCTTCATGCAAAATTTTTGGTAATTTTGTTTTTTGTGCCTCCTGTAAAATTTGGTCAGATTGAGTTACGAGGTTTGCGATTTATGAAGGGTAAACTGTTGTTGCAGACCATAAAATAATCCAAATGCCATCACATGTATTTAACATTTTTTTGCAACATTTCCAGAATTTATTTAATACATCATCAAGATGACGCACATTACTCGAATAGCTTCAGAGTATCCTTCGGGATTTCTACTGAAATGTTACGGTGGAAGAGGCCGTTGCTTACAATACATGATGGATGCTAGTAGTGTGTTTATGCCGCTCCGAGACCAAAACTTTTCCGCCAGAGGGCGACAGTATGTATGCGCAAGGTAGTGACAATTTAGTTCACCCTACTCCCCGCTAGATGGCGCCACTGTGTATGCGCAACGTTAGTTCCAAAGGTCGCCGCTAGATGGCGCCACTGGTTAGTTCACCCTACTCCCCGCTAGAGGCGCCACTGTCTATGCGCAACGTTAGTTCCGAAAATATCCGCCAGCCCCGCCGGAGGGCGACAGTATGTATGCGCCGCTGGTTAGTTCACTCTACTCCCCGCTAGAGGCGCCACTGTGTATGCGTAACGTTAGTTCCAAAAATCCCCACCAGCCCTGCCTGGGGGCGACAGTATGTATGCGCAAGGTTAGTTCTAAAAATCCCCACCAGCCCTGCCTGGGGGCGACAGTATGTATGCGCAACGTTAGTTCCAAAAATCCCCGCCAGCCCTGCCTGAGGGCGACAGTATGTATGCGCAACGTTAGTTCTAAAAATCCCCACCAGCCCTGCGTGGGGGCGACAGTATGTATGCGCAACGTTAGTTCCAAAAATATCCGCCAGCCCTGCCTGGGGGCGACAGTATGTATGCGCAACGTTAGTTCTAAAAATCCCCACCAGCCCTGCCTGGGGGCGACAGTATGTATGCGCAACGTTAGTTCCAAAAATCCCCACCAGCCCTGCCTGGGGGCGACAGTATGTATGCGTAACGTTAGTTCCAAAAATATCCGCCAGCCCTGCCTGGGGGCGACAGTATGTATGCGCAACGTTAGTTCCAAAAATCCTCACCAGCCCTGCCTGGGGGCGACAGTATGTATGCGCAACGTTAGTTCCAAAACTGCAGTATCAGAGGAGAAACGCAAAAAGGCCCATCATGTTTGTTTTATAATATGAGGCATATATCGGCGTTTTTTTTTTTTTTTAATACCACGTCAGTGGCAAACAAGCAGACGACCCCACCTGACAGTAAGCAGTCACCGTAGCCCATGAACGCCTGCGAATTCTATTGTTACCACGGATGCATTTTTATTTGCGTTTGGTTTTATCGCTTGTGCTTATCAAATGTATGGAGTTTATAGTTTACCAACCGCAAAGGGGTTTTTCTTTTATGATACCACATTGGTGGCAAATAAGCATACAGTCCGTCTGATGGTAAGTTGTTACGGTAGCCTTTGGACGCCTGCTTGAGAGAGCTGCCTCAGTTTAGGTATTCAAGTCCCCCCGCGGGGGTGGGGGGGAGGGAAGGGGAGGGGAGTGACCTTGACCTTGAGTGACCTTGACCTTGAGTGACCTTGACCTTGAGTGACCTTGACCTTGACCTTGAGTGACCTTGACCTTGAGTGACATTGACCTTGAGTGACATTGACCTTGAGTGACCTTGACCTTGAGTGACCTTGACCTTGAGGGGGCGTGACCTTGAGGGGAGGGGGACCGGGAGGGGAGGGTGCCTAACGGGGTGAGGGGAGAGGGGAAGCGCCTCGGCGACACGTGAGCAGTCACCGTAGCCCATGGACGCCTGCGAATTGCATTGTTACCACGGATGCATTTTTATTTGCGTTTGGTTTTGTCGCTTGTGCTTATCAAATGTATGGAGTTTATAGTTTACCAACTGCAAAGGGGTTTTTCTTTTATGATACCACATTGGTGGCAAATAAGCATACAGTCCGTCTGATGGTAAGTTGTTACCGTAGCCTTTGGACGCCTGCAACTCCAGGGTGGATACAAGCGCGCTGCCGACTGCCCAAAGATTCAATAACTTTGTTTTAAAATATGAGGCATATATCGGTGTTTTTTTTAATACCACGTCAGTGGCAAACAAGCAGACGACCCCACCTGACAGTAAGCAGTCACCGTAGCCCATGGACGCCTGCGAATTCTATTGTTACCACGGATGCATTTTTATTTGCGTTTGGTTTTGTCGCTTGTGCTTATCAAATGTATGGAGTTTGTAGTTTACCGACCGCAAAAAGACTCAATAACTTTTTTTTTTCACATGTCCCAATGGGTAAGGAGAGGCATAATAAAATAATGTTTTTACTCACATAATATTTTTATTTCGTCAATAGACTTTAACTATAGTACATATGTAAAATCAAGAAAGATTATTATATCTAGCATAAATCTATAAATAATCTATAATAGGTATCTATTTCATTATGTCCTAAGGCTAATGTTTGATGCGGTTTGGATGGGATTGGGAATCGCTTATCATCATAATTCTTGAGAGCAATTTTGTTGACAGTTTGCGAATATAACTGGTGACCTTTACTACGGATAACATTCATGTTCCTATACTGAGGTGGAGCGTTCATAATACAATTGTGATAATCCTCACCGGAAACAGTTTTAGCTATGACACATTTTTTTATACCCTTGATTTTTTTAATAACATTATCCCCTTCCTTCTCTTTACCCCCCATTTTCCCCATTAAAACATCCTCTGCTGCTGCTTTCTCCACATAATAACACTTTGATCTTATTCCTATAAATTTTGAAATTATTCTCCCACTAACCTCGTCCTTCATTTTTCCCAATACATTCTTATTAACTCTAGGTAACGCGTAAATATTATCTATTTGGAAATCTGATGTATCGAATTTATCTTGTACATCCGGTTTGATATCCTCATAGAAATCATTTGTATTAATGTCATAGATGAATGAGTCTGTATCTGTATATAATAGTCGTATATTTTCACTATATTTAGGTAGCATATAATTATAATGGAAATCAAACATATGGGTTTTACTTAATTCTAAGACTGTAAACCCTACATATATAGGCTTATCATATTTTATACAATTTCTAGTCATTTGTATTATCGAAACATCATCATTGATTATGCATGAGCTATGAAAGTTAAGACGACCGATTAGAGCGCGCGCACCTAACCGTCTTCCCTGACTCTCCCAAGCACTTACTACTCTAACATCCTGTCGTTTTTCAACATTTTCCATAGTTTTACCAAAGACTGCATTGTTCATTAATTTATAAAAGTCTTTCTCAAACTTGTTTCTAGACTGTATTCTTTTGTCTGTATTAAGATCAATGTACGATTTAAGCCATGGACGTTGAGTAAACTCAAGGATGCGGTGGATTTTTTTTACTTTCAACCCATGTCTTATAGCCTGTAGCAGATTTATATAATGAATTACATAATTACATTTATCTTCTAGTGTAGCTAATAATTTATTTGTTTTACTCATCCCTATCGATGGAGCCTTATTCTCAAAGCAAAACGGGAGGTCATTGTGTAAATCATGTAAGCTCGTAGGATACTCTAAATCTACTTAAAAAAAGTAACCCTTTTCATTTTCGGGGCATAATTTAGTCATATCGAAATTGATGGTTTCCTCTTCAGATAGCCAGCGAAAACCTCCTACAGGTAAATACTGGGACATAGCCCATCCATACAAATTATTTGCATCTAAATAAACTATATAATTAGAGGGTTTATCTGAATCATAATTTTTTAAATATTTATTATTTGCTACTGCAAATTTCCCACAACACTGACTCAACCCCCCTCGTATTCCGGATGAAATAAATTTTATTTTTGACATGTCAGTGAGTAGCTCTAACTCAATTTGAGTGTGCTTTAACATAGAGTCCCAACTGAGTCCAGGGGCGGTATAATAGTGAGCCGGGTCGAGCTTATACGTCTCAAGACAGACGTCACGGAAGTTCTCAAAAACTTCTGCCAATAACATGACGTCAGTCTTAAGGTAATGATCGCTATACTCCCCCAGAGTTCCAATTTTGAAGGCATCCCAAACATCTTGGGCATGCTGGTAATCCTCATCGGAAATGGGGGAGCTGGCGAGACTGTTATAGAAGGCGGTCTGAGGAGGTAGCGAAGTTTCCTCAAGCTGCGTCCACCCCCGTACGTACTCATAGGGGAACACCCCCTTGCGTGTTAGTAAATCTATTTTATCATGAGGGAAATGTGAGGTGATAATGTTAAACTGATTTTTTGGAAGGTTTTGCGCTAATGTATCTAACGAGGACGCCATAAATCTAAAAGAATCTATAAACCTAAGATCTAACTCTAAAACATCACTCTTCAAAGTAAGAGATATAAATTTCTCTTTATTCTGAGGTATAACATTAACATTGTCATACTTTTTCAAGGACTTAATTATAAAGTGTGAGTCATACCCACTGAAGTTATGCATCACTATTGGAATTTCATTACAAATTTTATAATTCAAGTTGCAGTTAGAATGTGCAGCGCCCCTAAACTCACCTGTGAGATGACAGTGATCCCGTACCCTATCATCTCCCAACATTCCCCCACAAATATGACAGTTTATTGCAGACTGGAATTCTACCTGCTGCTCTCGTGTAAGAGAACGCATAGGTATTATAGTTTTAATCTTACTCGCAAAGGGCGCTAACTCGGTCTCCAATGATTTAATAAACTCTTTCGCACAGTCCTCGCCGCGAAATGTCACATATTTAGATTTTGATTCGTCGTATGAGCATTTGATATAATAACCAAAGCTATACGGCTCATGTGACTGATAGTCTACAGTATATGAGGAAGATTGAGATGGCGTGCAAGTGGATATAATAGGTTTTAACATAGCCTCGAAATCTGCATACACGACAACTGGTGCTCGTAATTGATAGCGAAAGTTTTTAAATTTTAATATATTTTCTCCATCATTCGGTAAAATGGTCTTTACATGGGAACAGTCGCGTTTTATATGTTCCTTGAATTTTACTTCATTGGAAAAAGGTAAAAGACATCCATCACAAAACCACATCTTATGACGATGTTTTGAAAGCTGTGTGCTTATCAACCTACTTATATCTTTAATCCAGCAAAAGTGTTTTTTGTCACCATCTTCTATTATGAGCATGTTTATATGACGGTCGCGTCGCTTTTTTGTATGATATACCGGTCCTGCTATTGACTCATCAATAATTTCAAAAACATTAACACTTATATTATTCAACTGTTCAAACCGTTTAATCCCGCACAATGACATGGGAAAAGACACCCCCTCTAGGCTTAGTATGTCCTTAAAGTGGGGATATGACGAGGGACGATCCCCATGTTTATCAGCGGGATATAAAGCACTTACAATGGCCCACGCAAAGCATGCGTCATCATCATTCTTAACATTAATACAGGCTTGCCTCCCTTGCACCCACTTTGGTAGGGGCAGGTATGATGATCCTCGCAAAGGTTGATATTTGTTAATATTCACTTCTAGATGTAACACTTTACTTATAGCCCACCCACTGTCCCGTTCTTGAAAGTCTTCAGCCTTAACTCTGATCTCCTCCATAAACAATTGATAAATTTCATTTACGTTGCACCCATCTAATGAAATTACTTTATTCTTGGTGTTGAAAGATTTCACCTCCTCCACCTCCTGATCATTATCATTCACCTTGATCCATTTACTATATCGTCCGAAAAGTTCCAAATTCACCTTAACAGCGCTCTTAACCCTAGATATATTCTCCTCTATGAGATTAACAACTCGTTGGCGTACACTGTCCATGAAATCGTCAGGAGTGAGATATTCTTCCTTGGTAAACAGTCTATAAGAGATGATCCGGCTCTTGAACGCTGATGTTAATATTTCAGTGTCTTCGTCATACATCTTACATTTTAGACTGTGTTTATGCATTGCACTTTTCAGATGATTATGCAATGATTTTACCTCTATATCACAAGTATCACATTTTTGCGTTTTGGAGGGTGATGCGTCATCATTAGCTCGTACTGATGGCCCTTCATCGCTAACTCGACTGCGTTTCTCCCCCACCAACCGTTGATTTGATTTTTCACATTTGGTAGGTATGGTATTTTCACGTTTTAAACTCGCTGACTTATCCGACTTTAAATACTTCATACAGTAAGTCACATGTTTAAGCATGTTGGCTCTCTGAGTAAAGTTGCGATTACAATATTCACACGGAAACATTTTCAATTGTCTTGTTACGTGGCTACACTGAGACTGACGCGAAAGGAAATGATTTGCGGGTGTGCCGTGTGGCGGACCGCGGGCAACTGCCAGGCCCTGCGCGTGCGGCTGCGGAGCGCGGCAGAGCGGGGGAGGGGAGACGCGCTGCATCACGCGACATCGACCTTGAATGTGCACGTGTGCCTTGCCCCGGCGGAGCAGTGACGTCATGCGCAGGTGTCAGGTGTCGGGTGGCACCAAAATGGCGGAGCATTTCCAAACCCACAACTGGCGGTGGGCGTAGGGAGGAGGGGAGACTCGCCGGCCAGGTGCGCCATCAAGGCCGATGTCGCGTGATGTGGGGCGGCCCCCCGGTCATCGCAACATCAAAACGTCGTAAGTGACGTGAAATTCATGGCGCTTACATCGTTACAGAAGCGGGGTGTGAATCTCGTGACCTAAACGTGTAAGCGCCGGGGAATTCACGGCGCTTACGGCGTTTCAGTCGACTGAGAGTGACGCAATATTGCGCAATGTTGTGCAATTTGCACGTGTTTCTTTCGACTGCGAGTGACTCAATATTGCGTCATCGGGTAAGTATTCTCTGGAAGTTTCTATTGTGAAATAAAAGAAGATGGGTTTCGTTTAGTTATTTTTTATTTTTCATCAAAATTTAACCGATTCAATGGAAAATATAGGTATTACACAAAATATCGGCGGCATAACACTTGATTTCAGAGTCGACAATATCGTTTACATTGCACAAACTACCTATGATATTGCGTGCCTGTTGAATATTGACGGGGTGATATATCTTGAAATGTTTCTTGAAAAAGTTGAGACGGTTCTCGTAGGTAGACTTTGTTTTGTTCAAGTATCCGATACGTGCGTTAATACACTCCACGACATGTTCGATATGGCTCCATTCCATGTGGTTTATCACCAAGGGGTGTGAGTTTGTCATAGGTTCGTGATAATCGTCACAGGTGAGTAAAAGTAACGGCACCGGAGAGATACACATCTGAAGACGATTGCACTGTATCAGTTGCGGTGAAACACTCATTGGGTTATGAAAGAAGTTTCCAATGACTTCAACTTTTTCCGCAAACATTGCATTCCATTCTTCACTGGTGAGTTCATATCGCCCATTAAAATTGACACAGACATCTAGTCTGATTTTAGCCTCAATAAACTGCATCTTCAAGTATACATGGATATTTTCAATCAGAGCACTTGCACCAGCAGGACAGCGTTTGAGATTGTAGACACTCTTGCTCAGCTCACAGCGACCGACACCTTCACCGCTGCCGGAACAATCAATCGACGGTGTGTAAGAAGGTGAATAAATGTTTGAATAATTCATTTTTTATTTTATTTTAAAGGCTCCACGACACGTTTACGAGTGAGGACGGTCAATGGTCTACTGAATAATTTTACGAGTGGTACTGGTGAGAGCGTTATACTCAAACAGTGAATCGTTGATGATGAGACAGTATGCCGTGGTGTTAGCCGGCACATTCTCTTTAAACTCCATTTCCAATTTAATATCAATAGCACCAGCTCCCGAGTTGAAGCTGTCACACTGTCTTGACGTGTCAATGACAATTAATGGAGACTGTGTCTTGTAATGAGCGTAATTTACTTGAGGGCTGGTATGATGACGGTTGTAGTACGACCGTTGGAAATTGGTAAATGCGTCGTATAAGAGCGCATAGTTGTTTGTTTTAAATTCAGCCGAAAAGGGATCGTATGGATAATACTGTGCGTTCAAATACACCCTGCAATTGGTAAGATTACAATGGTCGAATATACTCATATCTTTGCTCTTCTCGTTCCTACGAGCCGTTTGGAAACCAACAATGAGATAGCGAGGTTTCTCCAGTTGAGTGCTAGTCTTGATGCACCAAATATGACGTTGTGAGGCAGGCAGTATGGGATATTCGTACAGTTCCCAGGTGCGGAACGCTATCTGAACCGGTATGCCCCTCTCAACATACGACATTAGACGCAATTACTCCTTATCAGATACTTTTATGACTGGCATCCTCCATGTGACACGGGTGATTTCAATCTCACCATTTGGTGTTGGCGGTTGCGGTACCTTCTCCGCATCAACGGGTGCTAAATCTAAACAGTTTACATCTGTACTGGCGCGATTTAATATCAACTCGTGTTTCCCATTAATTATAACCTTTTTATAGTCCTCGGCGAAACCCAAGAAATGAGATAGTGGTATAGTCACAGTAAACTTGTCTTGAATCTTTTTAGCACCAACTTCCCACCCCGCTGTCTGAAGACTATGGTCCATTTCCTTGGTGTATGAGACTAGTCCCTTAATGGTGGACGTGATACCGCAGTTTCTCGCGCGGTCAATCTCCACACCGTTCAATTCATAACGAATGTCTTGAAATAAAAATGCAGCACCGTTGTTGATCAGTAGACATCCTTTCTCCACTGTGCCCTCCACTAATATTTGACTGTGACTCGGTAGTAGAATTAAATCTTGACGGTTGATACATATGTGGATGTTGTCGTTATTTTTGAACGAGTCATTATACGGAGTGTACGGGTGAAATTCTATACTTTCTATACTATCATCGAATAACACCTTCTCACCAATGTTTAAGATAGATGATGAGGACATACTTGGAAACCGATACTCTGTAAAAATGCACTATTTTCTCTAGTCAATTTCTTTGGCTGTTGTAGTGACTGGCGTTGCTGTCTCTCGTTGTTAATACGACGACGACGACGAGTAGTACTTGCCCCCACGAGAGCAAGATCTCGACTAATTGTAGAAGTGTTGTTACCAAGGCTTTTATTGTTATGAATAATCATTTCTTTTTATTTTTTACTTTTTACGAATATGCAAACGAAGTGCAATGCTTTCACCTCGAAAATTCACCGTATTACCGTGCTCGTTTACAATGCGCAACTCAATGTTTTGTATGCGATTGTTACTCTTCTTGACAGGTAAATATATAATGTTGGTAGGTTGTTCAATAATTTGATAGCCGGGCGGGACGTCAGGTGAAAACTCGTGTAAAACATGCGACGGCTTGTTGTTTACGAATGAGCCCTCCACAATATTGCACTCTATTCTTATAGTGTTTGTTATGATTATGTTTATTGTTTTATCCGACCAATGTGATGATTTTGCTTTAAGCTTTTTCGGTGAATAACCAAACAATGATCCTATGCTGTTTGGTTTGTCAAAGTGAATATCATACTTTGGCGAGAATATCATACACTTGGAGGTATTGTTGTTTACAAAGATATCTGCCACCGCCATTCTTTCACCCTCTGGGCCTTTAGCCCTCTTGGTCATTTCCTCCTTCAAGAGGTGTATTATACTGGAGAGCTCGTATGAACCTTCAGGAATCGCGATTACATCATATCCATAGTGAAACAGATTATTGCTCTTATCAACATTGGGAATAGTGTTGAAAGTCTTAAAGTACACGAGAGCACACTCGTAAAAACCATCATTGTCCAATTCTAGAGCCGGTTGAAAGTCTACATTCAACACAGACTCGTTACCGCTCAGACTTATTGTGAATGATGTCATGGACATGATACCTGCTGCTGCTGCTGACGAGTAGAAGTTTAATGTAAGAATGAAACTACACATGTAATGCTCATGATATTTATTTAAAACAAACGCTTAGCATTGGTACACAGGAAATCCAAACACAAGTGTCCACAATTTACAGTATTAAATTTCTGTAGGCGATTGTAATTATACTCTATTCGCATGTTGCGCTGTAGTTTGGCACCGTTTATATAATCAATAAACTCTCGAGGTGGTCTCAAATCACCAAAGCTATCAAAATATAGACAATAATCACCCTTTTTCGCATAGGCACACCAATGTGTACCTTCACCACGCTGAGAGTCTAAATTAATGATACCAGTTTCATAATAGTGAGGATTCTTTGGGAGATTATCTCGCATGAAAACACCTCTAAAGTAGGGGATTTTCTCTCTACGTGCAAATCTCACAATGTCCAAATCGGTGAGAGCTTTATCCATTGGAGGTAAATTTATTTTCTTGTTTTTTTTTTTCTTTTCTTCATCAATTTTGCAGTTGCTGCCGCTACTGTTCCATTAGCCGGTGTAATGTAGAGTCCCATTCCACGTTTATAAGGTGCTAAATATAAACCTCTACCGACAATCTTGCTTTCGGTATTATTATTATTATTATTTCTATTCTTTACCATTTCATAAATATTTTTAGCAGCAGTGGTAACACCACCGGCCAAAGTTCCCGTGGCGGCTAATGCACCCAGTAGCGGTATCAAAGCCGGTAGGAAACCGCCTCTCTTAGGTATTGGGATGACTCGCTGTTTCTGATGTCCCTTGACAATTTTCCCTTTAACAAAATGTTTTGCCGCTTTTACGCCCACTTTGAGTAGTTTATTAGCAGTTGTATCCTTCCTTTTCGCAATGTGTTTTTTTACAGCGTCACGACTTGCTTTTATGACTTTTGATATGGGGACCATGCCCATACCGTGTTTAACTTTATACTTCATAATCTTATCTACCGCTAACGCGGCAATGCGTTCACCAATTGGATTGTGACCACGCCAACGATTTTCAGCAGCTTTGGCCAATTGTAAATCTGCTTGATGACGTCCCTCCAATGACTTGTCACGCGAGTAGGTAATATCGTGTAATTTACAAGCTTCGTCGAGCGGATTCACACCGGGATCGTTGCGAGCCAATCTCTCCTTCAATCTAGTACCGGGACCGCAATAATTGTAACCGGGTATGTGCGCTTCGAATGGTAGATTATTAATTAAACTATTTATAATACCACCACCGCTTATGTGAGTCTGCTGTCTACGTCTACGTAGTTTGGGGTTATGTTTAACACTAACCCCACCAGTGTGTGTTATCATCTCAAATACCTATACTTGACTGTGTACGTGAGTATAAAGTATGCCTATATATATATATATTTAATATTTGTGTGTGTATATGTGTGAGTATAAAATAAACGTCCTAATGATTTGATATGTCACAGTGAAATGAAGCTTAAAAAACAAAACACGTCGCTCGCTATTAAAGATTGGAGTGTTGTTCTGGATGATAATGTGAAACAAACAGTGACTCATCGCTCCTTTAAACACGGCTCGTTGCTGGCGAATAACATTAGATGTCTCATCTGTGGACCTTCCAACTGTGGCAAGACAAATGTTCTATTGACTCTGCTCTTACATCCGAACGGTGTAAAGTTTCATAATGTTTATCTTTATTCTAAATCATTGAATCAACCCAAATACCAGTTTCTGAGTACAGTTTTAGAGCAAGCGGGTGACATTCCGTTTCACACGTACAATGATAAGAGTCAAGTCGTCCCACCGGAGGAAGCCGCCGAGGACAGCGTCATTGTATTCGATGATGTGGCTTTGGAAGATCAAGATGCCATTCGTCAGTACTTTGCAATGGGACGGCATCGTTGGTTGGATTGTTTCTACTTGTGTCAGACATATAGTAGGATACCTAAACAGTTGGTACGTGACAATGCCAATCTTATATTGCTATTCAAACAGGACGAGTTGAATTTAAAACATGCCTATGACGATCACGTGAACACCGACATGAGTTGGGAAATGTTTAAGGGAATTTGTCGCGAGTGTTGGCAGAAAAAGTACACTTTTTTAACAATCGACAAGGAGAGAGACATTAACAAGGGTCGATATCGTAAAGGATTTGACGTTTACATTATTGTATAAAATTTAGTGTCATCTCCGGTTTATCATCAGTTTTATGTTGTCAGCTACTGAGGAACAACGTCTTTATCTAAAATAACAAAAGCAAACATGTTTGGTAATAAAAAGTTGAAACGGAAACTCGTAAATTCAATTGAGAGTGTAAAGAGAAAAGTAAAGGCGTTGCGAGCAGATAAGACATCGCTTGACACTTCGCTAGCGCAAACCTTTGAACCAATCACAAAACCGCTCAATGTTTTAATGAATAAAGCTTTGGAATCCAAGGGTAATAAGAATCATGATGATGACGATGACAATGCTAAACCAGCAGTTATGAATAAACCTCATGGACCCTTGATAAAAACCTCCACACCATTGCCACAACGTTCACGTAAAAGGAAATATCTGATCAATACCGAAGAACCCAATAGTAAACTGATCAAGTGGAGTAATCATCCTTTAACAAAAACACACCAGATTGATAATGATGATGTTGATTCTAATGATTATGACGATGATGATGATGATGATGATGAAGATGAAGAGAAAAAAACAGAGGGAGATGAAGAGAAAAAAACAGAGGGAGATGAAGAGCTTAGCGATGATGATGAAGATATGAAATCGGCTCTTGAAATTGATGAAGGTGGTAATAGTAGTATTGATGATCTACAAAATAAATATATTAAACATCTTGTTAAAACACCAAAGATACCATTTGGTGTTTATCTCGAGGATGATAAAATGCATATTGGTAATAGTCGAGTTAGAATCATTGATGACGTGTTGTATATTAAAGATTCACGATTCAACATGACTCCTGGACTGTTGGAACTTATCTTTAAACGAGTACCAAACAAGAATGTAATTTTGAAAAAAGATGTAGATGATTACAATAAGATTTTAGACATGACAAACGCTCATCGTAGAGGATTCTCACCCAACGGCCAATTGAGTGGAGATAGAAGTTTAAAGTATCTGCGCTACATTAAACAACCACAAGAATCAAAGAAACATAAAGAAGGTGGGTGTTTGAACTCTGGTAAAAGAGATATATTAACAACTAAAACTTTTTATCCAAAAACCGATTACATCTATTGGGATGACCCAAACGAGCTGGTGAGCCGTTTACAGCTTTTGATAGCATCACAAAACGCTGGCAACACCTCTCATTCGAACGAGATCAATGCAATCGTTGAGGAACTAACTGAGAGCGGTATAATTTTAAAGTAAGAAAACAGACCCGCTTCTGTTTGTTGTTTTAAAAGCTGTTTTCCGGTAAAACCGATCTGTTTCTCCCTGGTTACCTTGTTATAAATACTGATGAAGGCTCCCTCCATCGCTCACTTTCACAATGCCTCTTAACAAGTTTGGACAATACTTGGGCAGCGAATCTACAATCCGTGACGATATAAAAGTGGAACGAGATTTAGTCAATTTTGAAAATAGACGAGTGGCAGGAATTCACAAGTCTTTCCTCAAAACTGATGCCATCTGTAGAGCTGAACTAGATGAACAAGTAGTATTTTTAAACACAAAGCTAAAGGCGAATATTAAAGATATAAAAGATTTACGGGTAAAGCTTGAAAAATTATCAGAAAGAATTACTGCACCAACTCCGTCACAACCTCAAACACCACCATCGACAGCGGCAACAGTTCCAGGAAAGCGCATTGCATTGAAGAAAAATGAGTAAGGCTCAAGTAGTCGACGAGATACACAAGTATGCGAGAAAGACATTTCCACGTCGACGATTCATTCAGAGGGGGCTCGATGACACATGGCAGATTGATCTAATTGATATGCAAAAGTACTCCAAGGATAATAACAACTATAAATACATTCTAGTGTGCATTGATACTTTTTCGAAATACGCTTGGATGCAGCCGCTAAAATCCAAGAGCGCTGACGATGTTACAAGGGCAATGAGCAAAATTTTGAGTGAAGGTGGGAGAAGGCCCAAGAATATTCAGTCAGATGACGGCAAGGAATTCTTCAATCTCAAGTTTAAATCGCTCATGACACGTCATCATATCAACCACTACTCTACCTATAGCGTCATGAAAGCTTCCATAGTGGAAAGACTAATTAGAACCTTAAAACATTGGATTTGGAAGCAATTTAGCTTGAATGGTTCTTACACATGGGTACAACTGATAAGCCAAGTGGAGCATTATTACAATAACAAACCGCATCGTACTATCGGTATGGCGCCGGCGAGTGTGAATAAAAACAACTCTAAACAGTTGTTACATAAAGTCTACGATAACATTAAAATTAAACCACGGGCCAAGTTCAAGGTGGGTCAACATGTGAGAATTAGTAAATATAAATCCACCTTCGCCAAAGGCTACACCGGCAATTGGACTACGGAGATATTTACAATAACTAGAGTGCAAACTACTAATCCAGTGACATATTTACTTCAAGACGCTAATCACCAACCCATCTCTGGATGTTTCTATGAACAAGAGTTGCAGAAAACTAAACACCATGACATTTATCTAGTGGAAAAAGTGTTGAAACGTCGTGGAAATAAAGTGTATGTAAAATGGCTCGGCTTAAATGAAAAAAGTTGGATAGATAAAGATAACATTGTCTAACTATTATTATGTTCAATAAACATTTATCTACTCTAAATCAATGAGGTTTCATTCAATAAAACATCTCTATATTCAGTAATATTATATATATTTATTGTTATTAATTATTATTAGTATACCTATACGTGTACAGTTATAATACATGTGCAGTGAGCTAGCAATTTAAAAGTAAACAATGAAAAGGAAACAAAAATACACCATAATTAATAATCACCAGAATCTATTATGTTTGGACCTACCACACAAAATATGACATTAATTAAATATGTAAAAGATTCCGCATTGCACACTGCGCGTGAAAAAAGTTCCGCTGTAACACCACGTAACAAGTCAATCCAGTCTTGAAAATTGATTTGGGCGTCTCCCACTATTTCTTCCGCTTCATCGTTTAAATCGTCCCACATTACAATTAAACGATAAATATGACAATCGTCACGGTGACCTTCGACATATAAACTTTTCAACAATCTCGCCACTTCTGCTCTAAACGAGTGTAATGGCATGGGCACGCGCCATCTATTAATCAATGTATTCTTTTGGAACGCTTCCATCCACTCGTTTTTACATTGTTGATGAAAAGATTTCACTTCATTGCTGGAATCGCTCTCGTGGCCGTAGTACAAGGGATTGGTGTGTTTTTCCTGGCCCCCGTCGTCTTGTGCTTTCGCTGTTGCCATCGGTTGTGCGGGTGGTGAGTGTGAAGTGGAGCTGCTGCAACCACCGTCACAGCCGCCGCCGCCTGTAGTCGTGGACAACCAGCACTGGCAGCACCAAGCGGTCATGGTACTGCTAATGTCAGCTGGGGAAGACGTAATAAAAATATTGTTATTGTTTATATTAAAAGTAAGCAAAAAGTGTTTCTAATTGAGAAGTTTTTAATTACAAAGACAGAACAGAGTTCATATACTCAAAAAATTAGTATGATACAACTATACTTGAAAAGAAACTTACATTTGGTATGTGATGAAGCTTGTGGATCCATTGTTGTAGAATATTATTTCAACACGATAATTGTAGTGACACTCTAGTGAGAATGTGGTAAAATGACTGTTTACTATGGCTGAACATGCTCTTTTATAAACCCGGTGGAGGGGAGCGGGGACATAGGAGTGCGGGGTGTAGGGAGCGCGGCATAGGAGAGCGGGGTGTAGGGAGCGCGGCATAGGAGAGCGGGGTGTAGGGAGCGCGGCATAGGAGAGCGGGGTGTAGGGGGCAGGAGGGCAGGGTGTAGGGGGCGGGGTGTAGGGGGCAGGGGGAAGGGGGCGGGGTGTAGGGGGCAGGGTGTAGGGGGCGGGGCGTAGGGGGCAGGGTGTAGGGGGCGAGGTGATTATGAGAATGTAGTCGAGAAATTGAGGCTGGTCCTACCGTGACGGGGTGGCCTAGAGGGTTCATACAGTGTGTGGTGACGATATCCCCGGTTAGCTAAAGATGCGCCGGTTCGAATCCGACCTTCGCCACTGGAGACCACCCCGTCACTTTTTGCGTTTCTCCTCTGATACTGCAGTTTTGGAACTAACGTTGCGCATACATACTGTCGCCCCCAGGCAGGGCTGGTGAGGATTTTTGGAACTAACGTTGCGCATACATACTGTCGCCCCCAGGCAGGGCTGGCGGATATTTTTGGAACTAACGTTACGCATACATACTGTCGCCCCCAGGCAGGGCTGGTGGGGATTTTTGGAACTAACGTTGCGCATACATACTGTCGCCCCCAGGCAGGGCTGGTGGGGATTTTTAGAACTAACGTTGCGCATACATACTGTCGCCCCCAGGCAGGGCTGGCGGATATTTTTGGAACTAACGTTGCGCATACATACTGTCGCCCCCCACGCAGGGCTGGTGGGGATTTTTAGAACTAACGTTGCGCATACATACTGTCGCCCCCAGGCAGGGCTGGCGGGGATTTTTGGAACTAACGTTGCGCATACATACTGTCGCCCCCAGGCAGGGCTGGTGGGGATTTTTAGAACTAACCTTGCGCATACATACTGTCGCCCCCAGGCAGGGCTGGTGGGGATTTTTGGAACTAACGTTACGCATACACAGTGGCGCCTCTAGCGGGGAGTAGAGTGAACTAACCAGCGGCGCATACATACTGTCGCCCTCCGGCGGGGCTGGCGGATATTTTCGGAACTAACGTTGCGCATAGACAGTGGCGCCTCTAGCGGGGAGTAGGGTGAACTAACCAGTGGCGCCATCTAGCGGCGACCTTTGGAACTAACGTTGCGCATACACAGTGGCGCCATCTAGCGGGGAGTAGGGTGAACTAAATTGTCACTACCTTGCGCATACATACTGTCGCCCTCTGGCGGAAAAGTTTTGGTCTCGGAGCGGCATAAACACACTACTGATGCTCCGTTAATTAAATGAACAATTTGATAAAATATTTCATCGGATTTTGCACCAAATAAGTGTAATTGCAAATTGCAGTACTTTTGTATGACCGTTTACCATACCATACTGACACAAGACCGTTTTAACTTAAAACTCACTTGTACGCATAATATACTCAAACATTACTATTAAATGTAAATTAAAATAAACCCCTACCCTATATCCAAATTAATTCATTTTATGTCAAAAATCCTCCGCTTATATCAATCATACAATATTATATAATGTCACTTTATAATATATTTACAATAAAACCTTTGGTGAAGTAGATCTGCCAATCTGCACGATTTCATGGCTCAATATGAATTTATGATTGATAATAACAATATGGTCATAAAAATCGTATAATGAAATGGAACTGTTTATATTACGATTCTATTATAAAAGTAGGTATTTACCTACATCATATAAACATCAAATATTAATACACCTTATATTGGTATGTAATTATATAGGTACCTATGTAAATAATTGCAGGCTCTTTCCAAATATTTAGTGTTATGCTAAGCTAAACCACATGAACACAAGTTGCGGTGTACGAATATTATAATGGAATGCTTACAATTCAATTATCAGGCCCACGTACACACAAACTTTACGGTATTGGTTTTGTTTATTGGCAAATTAATTTCTAATTGCGGTAATGAATTGTAAATTACAGTCTTAGGTACATTGAAATCTAAAGTTCTTTGGTGTCGACGGCTTTGTGATCATTAAACCATTTTTTACCATTTAAGGGCTTAAGATAAGAGATGAGGACAATATATAAATATTGTAGGTACATACCTATATATAGATATTGACAAAAGTTTTAAATATTAATAAACCCTTATTACATACTAAATATAAAATATTGTATCCCTGTACGCTTTTGTTTAGAAGCAGGTAAGAGTGTAAGGTAATATCAAACGTTATAAGACACCTCGCTCTCGTGCTCGCAAGAACTCTATTAAGAACGAACGCTTTATCGGATATAGTTAACCCTAATCCCTCGTAAGCCTAGCAGTAAATTTATCAAGAGAATATTGTATTCTGTGTTCATCGCCTGAACCTTGCTTATAAAGTTAGAGAGCTACGTTGCTGGCTAAATTACCTAAACCTCATTATCTTTCGTAGGTTTACTGAGCGACGTGAAAGTTTTCAGTCTCCCATTAGTAGATGAAACAAATTATTCTCAAATATTTACCTTGCATTAAATTTTACCTTTACGAGTATAACAGGTCGGTATTATACAGTGTGGAAAAATAAGTCGGGCCCTGGAGGGAAACTACCTCAAATCCTTATGTTGGCTCGTTTTACTTATAAAGGAGACATTCCTTTATTTTTAAAAAGAAACAGGGCCCGACTTATTTTTCCACACCGTATATGTTCTATTAAATAATTTTACTATTTAGTCAATTCTGAGACTGTGAAAGTGTTTGTCATGTTTTCTCTTCGGAATTTCCAAAATAAAAGAATTACTCTCGGCACACTTTTTTCAGACGAGTCCCTAGTTATGTTAATAGGCACTTACATGACATTGATCCTTTTCACTCTTCCTTGTCTAGTCTCAAAATTGAACTTAAGCGTAAATTGTTTTAGTTTTAAGTATTAAAAATCGTTTTAAATGACAAAATGTATAAATGTAACTTTCAGATTGTCCTACCTACCAACTAGTAAAATAAATTGATGACAACTTATCCGATAATACTAAAATAGATATTGATCTTGAACTTATTTACCAATTTTCTACTTACCTACCCTACTATAATCTAAAACAATATTGATTTTGTTTGGAAGACTGGTAAATACAGTTTAAGTAGATATGGCTCATAATTACAATTTTATTTTTTCTTTCTGCGGTTATTATGTATGTTAACATTATATACCTACTCATAAATGAACCTCCAGGTCTGTTTCTTAAGTATGTTACGTACACTACATTGTACTAAAAATCCATTTGTATTATGTGACTGTTTGTGTTCTAAATAAATCAAAAAAAAAAAAAACGTAAATTGCATGTCCAATTACTGAGTAACGATGACGCAATGACGGGCTGTTGGTCGCATATGGCGGCATTTATTTTTGGGGTCCTGCAAAAGCGGAGTTTGAAAATCAAATTAGACTCTCAATTAATGTTTCAGTATAGAAATTGATTTATCCTTTTGACCGCTCAGCACATTTGTGTGGCGTGGCGAGACCGAGAAACGCTTATTAGATTATTTAAATATCACATTTTGTCAATATTTTGTGCCGTCATTGCCGCATTAAATACCTACATGTAAATGTAAAAATAAAATATCTTCCGAATTATAAAAATATTAGTCGAGCAAGCTCTATTGAACAGTTAACTTATGAAACACTACTTACTTATGTACACCCAGCTAAAAAAGTGCAAGGCCACTTTATGAATAAATTCTATTTCAAATGTGTCCATTCAATAATTGTTCTATACTTACCTATACTTATGTATTATCTTCTTATAAACTTTCAAGACGGACACAATGTTAAGCAATGGACAAACCCACTAGAACTAGTATATCGGGGCCGCACTGCTCAGCCTCCGTATTTCCTACTTGTATATGTATTGTTGGGTAAGATATCATCAAATATGGATTAGTCAATTTACCACTTTGTGTGGAGTAATGTAAGAAATCAGTCTAAAAATACATTACAACTTAAATACTAAAGATTTGGTGCAATACTGTAAATTATTGATAGATTATTCCCTTTCCACAATAATCTGTGCTATTGAGTCGAGAGTATAAGTCGGTCGCCCAGTTTAAAGCGGTGAGATATCATATCAGATAGTCTGAAAACTCCCTAACAGATTGAAGTTGTCTGAATGTTAGGTAGGTTATACGGAAAGTTTACCCGTTGCTACCCTATAGGTACGTAGCATTGGATATGTAGAGTAATGGTCGTAAAAGACAGGACATGCCCATGTCCCTTACGCATATATTTTATATGTATAGGGTCTGTTACAACGGGTTTCACGGGTACTGTCCGTTTAGGACCACAGAAACAAAAATTAAATGTTACAAACTGGATGTATTTTTTTTTAATGCAATTTTGACTAATTGGATTGTAAAAGAATTGGTTGGAACCACGGCTCGCGCTCCCGGTACAAACAGCAACACTCTTAACTGTCAATCGGTAGACATTATGCCGTTTATAATATGGTCCTCCGATGGATAGTTAACAGTGTGGGCGATGATACCTATTTTTTTTAAAATTATGAATGGCCTTACTCGTGGCCACAGACTAGCCGAGGCGTAGACGTGGCCTACTACGATGGAGCGAGCTTGCCCAGAAGGTGCCTGTTCACTCTTGATTTGACCTATGTAGTGCAATCGTGTGAATATACGCACATAATAAGATGAGTTGGTATTTAATTCCAAGTTTGTACAGTTCATACTAAGCCGAGTCGGTTTCTATTCTAACGCAATTACAATTTTTGAATTATTGTAGGTAAATAGACCTCGGGTTTAAATTCGCTCGTAGCAGGAAATTGTATCCTCCGTTTCTTTAATTCGAAAAGGATTTAGATTAGATTTATACACTGGTCGTCTTAATGTTAGCTAAGGATTACAGAGGACGAATTCAAAAACAAACGATTTAAATATTTTATAGTAGTTTTATTGATTCATTTAATCTTCATTGCACAAAAGAAAACTTAATGAACAAAAGGCGAACTTAATGCCAATTAAAAAAAAATGACTACCGCAAGTCTGATGGGAAAATATTTAAGGTTTTCTTGTAAATATACATAATTTATTTCATGATTAAAGTATCTGTATATACATATATTTTTAGATTTATTGGGGAGCAGCTATAATTTGACTGATTATGTAGGTACTCACGAGTTTAATGCAGTTGTGCAAGGGGTTGAAATTTCAGTACAACTCACATGAGACGAAAGCTACTAATCAAATTGTAAGTTAAGTCGTAGCACGACCCAGAAGTTAATTTTCTAACGAAAATTGATCTTATTGGTATGAGATTAGATCTATTTTCGCTAACTAACTATATGCGAGCGTGATGCCCTGATAATTGAATTGAGTTGAATTATTATTGGATTACATTTAGATTAAACAAAATTCGGAATTGGTATGTTTGCAAACAACAGTGTTAGTGCTGGAGTGGAGACCACGGACTAGCAAGCGGAGCGTAGGACGTCCACCCACAAGATGGACGGACGACCTTGTTAAGGTCGCCGGAAGACGCTGGATGCGGGTCGCTTCCAACAGTTCCAACCGGCACGTATGGAGATCCAAGGGGGAGGTCTATGTTCAGCAGTGGACGTCTTATGGCTGAGATGATGATGATGATGATGATGTTTGCAAACAAGCCAGCTTTGACTTTACAAGTTTTACGTAGAATCGCTGAGGTCATGATGTAGGTATACAATCATACATGCTTTGACAAGTTTTTTTTGTTCACTTCATTGCAAATTATTAGAAGTTATACATATCGTCCCAAGCCGACTCCATATTATTTTACACTAATTTATCAAAATAATTATTTAATCATTTTAATTTAAATGTACTTATTCAAGATAAATCTCTAAAAAATATTTTATTCAAGTAGGGAAACAACAAGAACTTTGGATCTTCATTTAATACAAATATCATCTTAAGCTAAACTTATCAGTGTATTGTTTTAATGGAATTATTAATAGGTACCTATTATTAAAAATATTGAATTGTTATAGAGATGTCAAACTTCATAAAAAGATTTTTACATTAAGATCACAAGCAATAAAATAAATGTATAAAAAAACTTACCTACATACATAGACAATCTCCTCAAAAAATCTGTATTCATTACTTATGTCAAAATGAAAACGTAACAAAAGTAATACATAAATTATACAATAGAGATAAGTAGCTAATTATATACATATTATGATTTTCTTCATTATTACAATATAATTAATAATTAATTAATTCAAGTCACATTAATCCAACGTAGTCATTAATGTATCTCTAGTCTTGTGTGTAAAATTGGAGAGTAAGCTGGTGTAGTCCTGCATAAGCAAAACGGCTTAATCAAATACATATAATTACAGCGTAAGCCTTAATCACTTCGGTAGCTTCAATGCAGGTTACATCGAACAGCAATAACAATAAAGTTAGCTACGTTAGCTTTTATAGCCTTCTCCGGAGTTTTGTTTTGGGCGACTGAGAAAACATTCATTTAACACAAACTTTTTATGGTTCCGTCAGACAGAAAACAACCTTCACTAATAGGAATTCCTTCGTAACACTGCAAATGGAGGGACGTGCTGCGAAGAGGGTGTTATCCGAATCATATTTTCATTTCGGACTCAATGGATTTAGTCGGAAACCTGTCCTATATCTATTTCAGAAAATGAGCTGGTATTATAAGGAAAATAAAACACATATTACTCGGAAATACTATATCAGTATTATATTTATCATTACATAGGTACCACATAAAGTAAAACATTGTCATTAATCTTTAAAATGGCCAGTGTGAAATTTTAAGCCTCGCACATGAATTGTATTGTAGTAGGTTTATAAAATACCTATTTAGATAGAAAATTTGATTCACTCTGTATATTCCATAAAACAAGGCTGCCACTATAAATCTCCCTCGGTACTTCGCATTCAGATCCCTGGGGGAAACAGACCTACAAAATAACTACATAATCGAAATCTACGGGCTATCGATCAAAATAAAACACTAAAAGGTCTCTTCTGAATCTCAACCTTTGCGCAATATGTAAAGAATGAGTAAAACCTCTTTATTAAATAAAAGTCCTTATTTGTTGACGTCTAGTATGCTTCCGAGGAAAATAAATTTGTTCTGGTGGATATGGGTAGACTCCGAGCACTCGCCAACAATATCATATTGAACCTATATAACTATCTATACTCACTCGCCTACGTAGTTATTGCTATAGCTATTGTTTGCTTGGTCTAACGTCTCGGCGTGCTTACTTCATACTTAACCATAAAACAAGTAAAGTTGTTATTAGGAAATGCCAACAGAAAATAGGATTCGCCAAAGGGGAATAAATTCGGATTGCAAATTAGCTAGGGGTTATTGATTGTAGAACTGAAAGAGGGTCCAATTTTATTAGTCAACTTTCTTATTACCTGCTGCCGGACTTAAAAGGGGTAAGTAGGGATTGAAGAATCCTGCAACGAAATCCCTGATGAGACTGTAACAGCCCGTTTTAGACCCCAGGCCAGGAACCAAACTCGTTAGACATAGGCTTTTCCCCCAGGCTCCCCTCGTATAGTGTTAATGGGAATTAATTAGGTACCTACACAAAAAGTTTATTATTATATTGATGTTCTGCTGCTATGATAGGTACAATAACTAGGTAATTATATAGACTAGAACGACAGAACTATAATAAAAACTACTTTAAAAATTCTGAAGTGACCACGTCAAAAAACGCATCGTAAGCGGGAAAGCGTACCTAATTTCCTTGAAACAATGTATAAAAATAAGTTTGAAGTATGTATTAGAGTCCAAAGTATGTAGTTATTACGCGTGAAATCGTATCAAGTGGATTATACTGTGCTTTAATTATTCTATAAATTTTAAAAAGATTTTTTTTATCTACATATTTAATAATAGTACATTACTATAGAGGCCGGGACGAAAGGGGTTGCCGGCCGAAGACATATAGACGGCCGAGCGAAGCGAGGCCGGATAGGTCTGAGCGCGGGCAACCCCATTTCCCGCCGAGGTATGTATAGTGCTTTTCTCAAACATGCAATGAAATAAATAAAATAAAAAATCCACGAAACCCAAGTTTTATTTATAGAAAAAACTAAAAGTAAACTACACCCAAAATATAACCAACACGTACCTATATCATTATCACGCGTATGTTTTACACGAGTCGTGTATTTTTACTACCCGTATATTTTCATGTATCTTTGATTTTTTCGCCTTGTATCCGTCTGACTGTCGTTTTCGTCACATAAGTTTACATAGTCTTTCATGTTGATATCATGTTTCACATACATCGTTGCTTTATGCATGGAGTAAATAAGTATAATTTCCACAGTGTTGACGAATTTGTAGTTACATTCATTTAAAATATGCCACAAAATTGTTTCTAATAAACTGTAAGCCATTTTTCTTAGTTTCTCAAATAATAAAATTGCCATAAGCAACCATATACATACTTCGTCGTCTTTGACTTGGTTCCAACACCTACGATTACAATTAATATTAATTTCATTATTTCGTCAAGATTTCGTCGGAACTCATATTAAAGTCAAAAAATTAACAACGCACCATAAATCCAATAAAACAGAATGAATATTTTTCAACTTTACCTCCATAGCAATTTAAAAAATATAACTACGCGTGTTTGAGTAGACCTTTTTACCGCGAACGTTTAGATGAAATATTTTAAATGTTTTTATTTGTGTAGTTAAAATTATAATTTAAAATTATAAAATTATAGAATGTATTATTTATTAAGTTCATGTTGATTTTATACAAATAAAACTGCAAATTATAGCAAACATTGTTTTTTGTTTTTTTTTTATAGGCGTAGTGGCAGAGTGTCATTACGAACCATAAAGCAAATACTGCCTCTAGTTTTTTTTAATGGATGAATGCCACGATGCTGTGTCACAAATATCTGTGAAATGAAAATTAAAAAAGAGGACTTTACCGGCCTAGCCCTGCAAGATGTGTATGAAATTCCATTAACGACCTTTTGTCCTAGCCGCACCTGAAACGTCATACTTCGCAGCCTATTATAAGGAACATAACATCAATATTTCATTGCATGTTTGAGAAAATACCTATTTACTACGTTCATTAGTAGCAGGTATATAGCTAGGTAAGTAGGTACAAATTAATACACCAGTTCTCTCAGATTGATTAAAATTTGGAGCTACTCTGCTTGTTCAAAGACCGAGAGGACAGAAATACTTTAAGTCGTCGGATTACTCCGCCGCGCCGACTCCAACGTGCGCATATTATTATAAATGTTTAATTGCACTGCAAGTCGTTCTTAAATAAATTTAACAAGTTGGTACTAAACATTTAACTATTACCTAACTTTGGTTGGAACCTGCAGATAATTTAACTGGCAGGTAATGTATTCAGGAGGGTGGATAAGTAATTTTGCCCCATTTAATGCTCGCAGCGAGAACTATTTTGTGATTCACAGAGACGCTACGATTCATGAGCACAATCATCTGTTAAAACATTTAAGCTGTTTAAACATTTACCTTCGCGCTGGGAATTAAATATAGAAATCCTCACGGAGAGAGTAGCATGCCTTGTTGATCATTGATTTATTGGCAGATCGGGGCTTTGAGATATCCCGACTCGCACATTATTCACTAAAAACATCATAAAGCCACTACGGGTGCCCGGGAAGGAAATGGGAGTATATGTATCACTGCAGAACATATCTGTTAGGTTTATGGATTTATCAATTACTTGGGAACACACCAATTTATTCCTTCACTATGTAGTTGTTGGCATTAATAGTATTGAGTAAGACTTTAACGCTTTTTCTTAGAATTGAAATCATATCAATTTTATTTTTCATTAGTTCGATCACACACTGTCCCAGCTTGAGCAGCATTATGTTTCCACCATCATGCACCACTAAAAGGGTAGGTACACTAGGTATCGGAATTTCTTCACGAATACCCAGTGTAGTAATCATTTACTAACTCTTTGTACCTAAAGTTCTCGTTTAATCATGCGATGTACTTGAAGGTACGAGTGTCCCCCGGGGCCCCGGTACCCGAGCGTGTTGGCCCGCACCACGCAGTCGGCCTCCGTGACCGGCATCTCGTGCTGCCGAGCCAGCGCATACGCGGTCAGCTCCTCGCAGGACATCATGCCCATGATACGGCCCACCAGTTTCATGCGCACATCCGCCATGTGTAGGATTGGTCTCGGGTTTGGGCGAGCTGGAAAATAATGGAAAGTTTAGTTAAAGTGGGGGTAGTTAGAAGGACTTTATTGGGAATTATCGAATGAAAAATATCCACCAGTCCTCCTTAATCCTCATTAATCGAACTTCGTACACCGTTTGCTGTGTTGTCTATTGTTATTAACGTAGAGCGGCTAAAACCGCACAGCGTAGAAATATTAAACCAGAGTTAAACGAAACCAAATTATTTGCTCCAGAAAATCTTATTGGCCTATTAATAAAAAATGTAAAACTAGTCCATAGCACCACTATTAAATTTACTTACATTTAATAACGGACGGATGGACGGTCTATCCGAAATATACATTAAAATCCTTTCGGGTATTTCTCCAATTTGATTTATTTTTATACATGATTTCTAATTATTATAAAATGTGTTATAAATACAAGTACCTATACAAAATCCTTTCAATTTGTAAACCTGTTACCGTCGTTAGCAAAATGAAGAGATGTTTTAACAAAATGTGGTCTATTTATTATCATTATGAGGCAAGACGGGCGAGGAAAGTTAAGAGCGGAAATGGCGCACGGTGGGCAAGTTTTGTGGTCGGGCCGGGAGCACTTTGTGGGTACCTTTATGGCGTTGCTCGGCGATGATGAGGGCGCGGTATGCACCCGGAGTCCCTTGGCGCAGCATCAGAATCTGTAAACCATCTCGAGGCTCCATTAGAAACTCGGCATCCAACCAGGGTATCCCCAAACCTGGATCTATCGAGTCTACTACAGCTTTTATTCTTTTTAAGCGCTGAAACCACAATACACATAAATTATTTTAGTTGAAAACAATGCGAGCTGACAAAAACAAAAGTTAGAAGTTTTCTACTGGACTGGAAAAATAGAGCCGAATTCGTCAGATTTTTTTGTATTAATAGTAGGTAGGTATGCAACAATTTTTAGGTTAAAAAAGTACAGCCGCAGAACATTAATGCCAATAAATAGAAATAGTTTATAAATCAGGGTTTAGTATTTAAATCTTTAGCTTATGATGTTCATAACACTGCAAAATTGACGATTGAACCGATCATGAAATATTCTGGTATTGTAGGTACCTAATAATTAATTTCAATACTTAAAAATCTGCATGCAATATTTTAATGTAGGGATATTACGTCGCAAAATATATTTGGAAAGCTTTTAATAACAACTCCACAGATTGATTACGTTTTGTTAGTCGTAAGTCGTAATAAAATCACCTTGTATAACTTTTAAACTATGTGGTAGTTAAACGCTTATAATTTTAGTCACAAATGAATGTTCATAAAAGTCTATTTTAGAGTGACATTCCATTTCCAACTGCAGCTGCAATACTGTTCATTTTACTATGGAAATTGACAGTGACAGCGACGCGTTTCCATAGTAAAATGAACAGTATTGCAGCTGCAGTTGGAAATGGAATGTCACTTTGTCTAACCATTTGAGAACGGTTTGTCCGGTTAGATTCACAAAATCAAAGAAATATACCTACTCTCGTGGACGGAATAGTCCCTAAGACGGAATTAGCCACATTAACCTTACACTAAAGTAAAGATTTGAACAATTAATTATTTATCGAAGTATTTTAAAATTGTAAAATTAGTACCGAGGATACTATGAAGATGAAAAGACGTTATGCATAAGTGAACATATTTAGTTCAACACAATAAAACTGAATAACATATTTTAGCGTTAATCATTCAATCTTACCTTAGCTGATAATAACGAGAACACAATGAGTGACAACTCAGTGGTGTCAGCCCATGAGTAAAATATTTTCCACATGGCATCGATTACTTCTGTCGGCTCGAAGTGCGCGTCTCGTTCGAATTCCTCGCAAGATGTAGCGTTCTTCCCCCACCTGGTTCCCGGGGGTTCCAAGACTTGTGGCAATACAGCTACACCGTGGAAAACAATTTCAAATATCCAGATCCACGTAAACATTCTTGTTGCCATTCGGTCGGCAATTTCGCTCCCTTGTTTACCAATGCGAGGTTATATAGCCCGTTGCAGCACAGATTCGATATCCGCGCAGATAATCCAAGGATTAAGTTACTCGTATAGAAATGACTAATGGTGGTGTTATATGTACAGGTTCTATATGTCATAGGTATTAAGCAGCGTTCAACAACGAAGGTGTGTGTCTACACACACCTTCGTTGTAAGTTTACGAGTGTAAGATTTGTCACAGGTACGGGTGTGGAATATAGCAGTGGCCTGGTAAAATAAGGAATTAATTATGATAAATAAAAATTAAAATAAATATCATAAAAAATTACTAACTAAGATCAAAGATAAAGTGCTTGTGTTGTACGAATAAATATGAAGGCAATAAAAAAAACATTAAATAAAGTGTGTGTGTCAGCTTCGATGCACAACTGGAGTTTACTCTTTACTTATTCAATGTCAACAACAACTGTACATTTTTCGCAGTTTGAATCTTATATTTTATTTTGAATTTTATAGTCGTTTGAAGGGTAAACTCCATAGTCGTGTGTCGGAGCTTTTTATTTACATAAACATGATCTCTTTTCTAGTATAAAATATGTCGGTTGGAGCCCCAACACTTGGTGGGTTGTCAGTCACCCTAAATTTCTTCTAATATTCACGATTTAATAAATATTAAATAGTTAGATACCTTCTCTTATATAAAATCATCACAGTTAATATATTTTTAATTGTGTAGTCTTTGACGCATATTGTTTTTGATTGTCATACTCGACAAATATTCTTTATTTTGACAACAAGCACCTCGAATTACATATTTGTACGATTTAATTAGTCAACATCTGAACCACTGAAGCTACGTACAGTTTAAGAATAAATTATAAAAAAAAAAACAGAATGAGCACTAACAAAAACATGGTGCTAGTGCAGTCTGCAGAGTGGAGGTAGACGGGTTAGGTAGGGCACCGTCATTGAGACCGAAGAAATGTTGGATGGGTTTGAATTTGTGCGGTGTCCCACGGGTACACATGCTGGTGGCTCGGATTATCGAAATTATAATTAAGAATACTTGATGCTCAATTAACTACATTCATTTTCTATGTCGTCATAATAATCATAAAGTCTACAAAATATTTTACTGGGCGTTACTTAAATGAATACTGCTTTTTTTAAATATAAATAAGTAGGTACCTAAATAAAAACAAAATGGTATATTTCGTTCGACACCCTCAAGATACTTAATCAAAATTTATAGAGTAGGTACTTCCTGTTGATCTAGAACTATGACAGGTAAGTAATATCGTCTTACACTACATACAATAAAAAAATGAAAACTATGAATTATTAAATGTAACTCTCGGTGGGCGACACGCTTATGTCCAGTTTTTAGGGTTCCGTATTCAACTAGAAACCCTTATTTATGTAGATTCGCCAAGTCCATTCAAATACATACAAATCGTATGTTACCTATTAAGTATAACTCTTTTCATTGTTATATTGTATACACACTTGAATCACAAGATTTGTAACGTTCCAAGAAATGGGGTTCCGTCCTAAACAAACAGGCCAATTCGAGTTTTAGATGTTCAATCTGTTTCCGATATGGTACTGATCTGTCATTGTCAAAAGTGGCATTTCTTTAACCAAATAAGTACGTTACGGGGATCTTTCTCTTTTACTCCAATGAAGGCGTAATTAGAGTGACAGAGAAAAATGCCCGCAATTTGCGAACTTCGATGTTCGCGGTTATAGGCCTGATCGAATAACTAAAACTCGAATTGACGTAAAAGTCTGGAGCGCCGTTCGAACTTTAATAATCTGTCATTGATTTGTTATTGATATGTTATTTGTTACCTCACTTATTACTTCAAGCGCATTTCGCTCGCATCAGTACCTTTCGCACCTTTATAAGTACGATCGAGGTGCACGGGCGATTGATGTCAAAATTAGTTCAAATTGAAAAGTCAAATCGGTCTTATCTACCTACTGATACAATGAGAAGTTGTTAACAGCTTGCAACAGAAAAAAATGTCGTTACCAGGGGTCGTACAAAAAGTGCGGATGACGTCAAACCACTTATAGGATGATTTCAAATAGTATTTTTGATTTTCATAAACAATTATCACTTATCATTTATCAACCTCTTTATTAAACGATATCGCCACTTGAAATGAGTAAGTACGTTTTTGACTGACACAATGTCAATCAGATGAACAATAAATTGACTTCGTTATTGTTTAGCTATTGTATCTTCACGATTATATTTAGCTAAAATTTATATTTACTAATGTATAAGAAAACGCTCTAAATGTCATCTTTACTCGAATACTGTGGCAATTTTCCGTTTTTGGAGGTACGTGACACGGAAGTTTAAATACAAACTCAAACATCATCCTGTGTGTAAGATTACGTCATTTTTACGTCATCCGCACTTTTTGTCCGACCCCTGGTCGTTACCATTTTTCTCACTGTGCATGTATTATTTATGATTTTATTTATTTATTTAATCTTTATTGCACAAAAGAAAACTCTTATAGTACAAAAGGCGGACTTAATGCCATAAGGCATTCTCTACCAGTCAACCTTAAGGCTAAGCAGAGAGATTGTGAGCGGTGTTATAATTACAACAGCAAAAACGATCAATAAATACATAATAATAATATATTGATTTTATAGGAAAGACATGTCTATCTCTTGATGGAATGCGCTCTCAGACACGCGATCTTTAAGCTCGCCATTCTTACAAGTTTTAATTCAATTTTGTTAAGGTAAGCAAAAGTTGCGCACCTATAAATTTTCATTATCATTATAAAAGTAGCACCGTCTGGCGTGTAAGGAGCCTCAAATAATGTTGGAAGATTTTATTCCTTTCCGAAAAATATTTATCACCACTGCAACTGGTGCAGTTCGCGCTGGATACGCTGAGCGAGCTCAGAGTCGTAAACCACGTCTCCCAGTAGGACTCTCCTAGTATCCTATATGTAAGTTCTTCAGAAAGATATACGTTTTCAGGTTTTATTTTATAATTAAATAACAAAGGTTAATAATAAATTGTATAAATAGGTACATTCTTAAGAATTGATCAATTACCTACTTATATTACTTAAGAATATTAATACTTGCTTATACATACTATAAATTAATTAGTTTAATTACCAAGTAATATGAAAATTCTACAGTGATAATAGATAAACAAAACAAAAGCAAGACTTTTGGCTCAAACCTGACGTCTATGTAAGTAGTTAGTAGTAAAAAATACTGATATAATATACAGTTAATGCAACATATTATATACCTGATGTACCTACCTTATAGTTTTAGTAATGTTTCAAATGGTGCCTGCAATGTGCGCAGCGGCGGGGGATTACATAACCACCAGTCATCATCTTAAATAATGTATGTATAAGCATAATTCAATATCTTCACGTAGCGTAGGGACTGGCGCAGCGCTGGCCTTACTCGGTTTCCATATTGTTCCACATTTTCAGAATGGATTTTTACAGCGCTTTCTCAATATTCAATTTCATTGTTTAAACAACGAAATTGGATTGTCGGAAGAAATTCTTATGGCCGTATAAAGTGTACTCAGCATTGCGGTGAATCAGCTTTTCAGGTCATCGCTTAAAAGTTTAAAGTGGATGTATGTATGTAGATAGGTATGTGCAGAATATCTGGGAACTTCGAGCGGTAGAGGAGAGGGGCGGAGGGGGATAATTACGCCTACGACATCTGAATTTCTATTAAGAGCAAACAAGATTGCTAACAAGCTTGTGGGGTATTTGGTTTCTGGGGAACAAATAATCTTATTTCTGTGGTAACCATACAACGGCTCGTGCTACTGATAAATGAGTTGATACCACATGTGATAATCTGATAACAGTCGCAGTTAGTAACTACACTATAGAACGATTTAATAAAGTACCTTTGATACTACCTATATCTATGTTATCTTATAATGGTTTAGTTTGATCTGATATGAGCGTCTGGCATTTCACGTTATATCCCGCTGCCTAAAAGTCTAGCTTAACTTCCAACTGTACAGGGAACGTAACAATTGGATTTTAATTCAATTTTAACTCACCATGAGATAATGATGTTAAACAGTCCAAACTGTTTCTCGCTCGAACTTAAATCATATTGTATCAGCAGATAACTAACCAGACAACGGATAGACGTAATTGACTTGCATGAGGCAGCTATTGTGATTTTAGTTCTGTTTCTAATCCCAGACAAAATTCATAACAAACTATAGCATGTAGCATATCATAGTAAAGAGAATTTAAAAAAATGCTTAAGATGAGAGGCTGGTAATAAATAATATACTAAGACAGTTTAAGACGTTTGAGGTCCGGGGTTTGAATCCCGGTACGGCATTATTATTTGTGCGATGTTCTTGTATCATGGATGTTTTCTATGTCAGCAAAGTAATTAGCTTAGCACCCCTGCGTACAAATATGTATGCAAGGGTGCTAAGCTAATAGTACCTATTTAAGAATTCTAATACTAAATACAAACGTTATAAAATCGTATTATCAGAGGGACGTTTTAAGTTTGAACGTAAAAAACACCGACGGAGAAAAAAAACTAGGATGAAATTAACAGTTACCTATTTACATAGTTGGTAAAAAAAATCACGTATCAAATAACGAACAGTAGTTATATTTTTATTTCATTTAGCTGTTAATTTTTGAGTAAAATGCGCTATTATAAGTACAGTAGATAAGTGGGGTAATAAAATATATAGGTACGTATTTCATACGAAAGTAAGCATTGAATACGTGCCAAGTTATATTATTACGAATTTACGTCCCACATGATTACTATACAAGTCGTGGCTACACACCAGTGAAACACGCGCGGTGAATGACCTCTCAACGACCGATAGCGATTTGACACTGGTTTTAAGAGTCCACGACAAGACTACTATGGGCTTGTGCACAAATCACGCGAGGTTCGATGGGGGGAGGGGCGTTCAAAAAATAGCCGAAATACCTCGCGAGATTTGTGCACAACCCCTATAGCGTGGCAGTTTAGCATTGTGATATTGATCTTTCCAATGAGTTTCGTGAAACTGTTGTTAAAAGAGAATTTTTGAATCCCCTTTTTAGGGTTCCGTTGTCAACCAGCAAACCTATTATGGATCGCTTTATCCACATTTATCCACGTGATAAAACAACTGTCACTTTTTAACTCTGCGGGATAGAAAGAAACGGACAACGTTTTATCACGCTGTCACGTAGACAAATACGACCATCATATCCGTACAGGAACCCTTATAGTTATCGCTTATCGCTATAGGTATGTCCGTCCGAGGCTTTGCTCCGTTATCCTAAGTGCTAACTAGAAAGCTGCAATTTGGTATGGGTATATATGTATGTACCGGGTCCATATTGGGTCGCATAATAACTGATTGTCCTAATGTAATGTTACGCTACGTCTTACGTAGGCGAACAACGCGCGAACGCGGCGCGGCGCGGCGCGGCGAAATCAATCCTTTGATGCCCATAGAAGTGTCCTACGTAAGCGATCTCGTTGCGAACGCGGTGCGGCGCGATTTGCACGCGAATGTCAGGCGGCGCGGCGCGGCGCGGCGCGGCGGCGGCCGCTTTCGCCGCGCCGCGTTCGCGCGTTGTTCGCCTACGTAAGACGTAGCGTTACGCATAAAACTCATTTCGCATAATTGTTATTGTGCTGGAAATATTAAAATTTCTGAAAAATTATAACACAAACCTAACCTAACCTACCCTATTCTACACAACCTATGCAAAATATTTTCGAAAATACTTTCTGTTTCAGCTGGAGAAAAATTATGGGTAAAGAGATTTATGCGTAACATTACATTATGACAATCAATTATTATGCGATGAGATAGGATCCCGTATGTACCTAAATCAATCATGCCGACAAAGTGGTAATGTATAGATAAAATTTTTAATGGCAACGGCATGAGCATCGGACCCTTAAACTGTCAGATACCAGTGATGGACACTTTGTTCTTTTACTGTGTAAAACAACATCGTGGCCCTTAGTTTATATAACATACTTAATGTTCATTACCCTTTACTATTAATCTGACGTCACCCTGCCAGTTTTAAAGTAAGTTTCAACACTAATTTATTTAGATTTATTCTACTATTTAAATCAGATCCTAGCAACACACTTCACCCTATCTGCCGATTTAATCGTGATCGAAAGTTACCCAAACGTTATTGCGCAAACACTGGGCTGAGTGTGTTTAGGGCATGATAAGATGTGTCTGACTAGGTACCTGATTAGATAGAGATCGTATTTTAAATTTAGCACGGTAATACTGACGAAATTGTTAAGTATTTTTAATTGTTGATGATACGAACTGTGTGTTGACGGCATGAGCTTGCATTTATTCCTGCTGTCAGCAGGGCAGAAAGTTATTTGTTTAAAGACAACATATAATTGTCTACCTTCGCTTTTTAGCGATAGACCGCCTGTTGTTTACCTCTGCTTGTATTTCTGTTTTCTTTTGTATTGTCTACTTTTATTGAGGGGTGCAATAAAGAGTATTTGTATTGTTTGTACCTATTGTATTGTATAATTGCATGACCTGAACGAAATAAATAAATAAATATTATAGGACATTTTTACACAAATTGACTAAGCCCCACGGTAAGCTCAAGAAGGCTTGTGTTGTGGGTGCTCAGACAATGATATATATATAATATATAAATACTTAAATACATAGAAAACAACTCAGGAACAAATATCTGTATCATTATACAAATTAATGCCCGTACCAGGATTCGAATCCGGGATCATCGTCTCCATCGGCAGTGTCACTACTCCCTAGGCCAGACCCGTCGTCACCATGGATAACGATGGCTTAATAATATACATGTCTCCAGGGTATCAAACTTTCCTTATCAAATATCTATACTTAAAATTAAGTTAGACGAACTTTTAGTACCTATCAGCATAATGAAAATTGAGTAATTTAACTAAAAATGATAATTCAACTGTTGTCGTCGGAAAGCCACAGAGTATTATTTTCATTTATCGTGTGGTAGGTATTTTGGCCACCCAACAGTGTGTTGCTCTGCTGATAACTCTATTAATACCTATCTATCTCCTCTCGCACGAACTTCCATCGCAGTGTATTGCGCCCAGTGGTAACAGTTACAGTTTTATTGGGAAAAAAATATAAGAGGGGAGAATATATAGAAGTTAGAAACGACGGTTTATTGAAGGTTAAAAAAAAAACTTTTTGAGTCAAAAAATAATTTATAAATATTTTTTTCTACCTAAAGTCATAATCTTTTTGTACGATTATAAATGGTTGTGAATTGTGAAAGTGCAGGTACTGTATTTACTGTAATAGCCCTTCGACTAACCTAAAAAGTCAGAGAACGGTTAAATTTAAGATGTTACGAAGATTTGATCACTGAATCTTATAATATAACACAGTAAAAAAATTGAGATTTTGTTTTAGTGAAAGCGGTGCCTAACCTAAATTATAGACAGGTAGAGTCAGACCAAAAAAAGTCTGCAACGGATTTGATAGCCCACACAGTGCAAATGTTATTTTAAACGTCAAACTTCTATGAAATTATGACGTAGAAATAACACTTGCACTGCGTGGGCTATCAAGTCCGCTGCAGACTTTTCTTGGTCCGACTCTATCATACAGAAAACTAAACAAGCGAAACGTTTTTCATGTCGTTAGGCTGGTTGGTATTATGAGCTGTCGTTAAGCTTGTTGACTTGACTCAGCCTTGTTAAATAATTATTTATTCATTATGTTAATATTGTTGTTGCTCCGTTAACGTTTCATTTTCAATCATTTACCGATCTTCGAACCGAGTGGTCTCAAGTAGCCTAAACTATTGTTATGTGTTTAAACTAATGTATTTTGTCCAGAAATAAACGCAGATTAACCTTGTGCGCGGAGTCGCCGGTACAAACGTGCGATACGCGTGTGTTTGCGATAGTGTTTGTCTGCGCCTCGCGTCGCCTTGTTGACTCTCTATTAAACATAGACTCATTTAAATATTCCATTCGAATATTCGCTTAGAAAAAAGGTTCTGATTTGTACGTGAGTAATCTATTTTTGATTTTTTAGATGTAGGTATTTGGATAATTTTTGTCAAGTATACCTCAAAATAAAACTGAGAAGTCGTTACAACGATTTAGTTATTAAATATTGTTGTAGCTCACATTGTTATTCGAAGTTTGATATCATTTTGAACAAGATTATAAATTATTGTTTTCTTAAAATTAATTTGGAAAATAATCTACCGATACCGGTTGCATATACATAGATAAGTATCCTATCAATACATTTTGATTTATTTTGTGGTTTTTCAATCATTATTATTTGTGTGCTTTTTTCTAGAATAACAAACTTTATTTATGTATTAACTAGGTATATTTTTAGTTGCCTGCGTGTTTTTCTGTGCGTATATACAGATATATGTATTGATTATTTATGAGCCGGCTTCACATACCTATTTAACTTAGTGATATAGATAGTTTACTCAGTGGTTGTGTAATTTATTCACGGGTTAACATATTTAGTTGCCAACCAAAACCAAGTATTTGCTTATTGGCGAGTATGTTCGTAGTTTGCACGTGTTAATAACATTTCTGAATTAATCTATAATTTATTGCTCGCTTTCACAAATGAGTTGGTAACCAAACGTGTGACAAGCAGATTATTTAAATTAAATTCATTTTGAATTTTAAACACCATATTTAATATACCTAACCAATTTTTACGGCCTCCTAGCCTAGTCAGTAGTTACCCTGCTACGAAGCACAAGGTCATGGGTTCGAATACTTGTAAGGACATATATTTGTGTGTTTATCACACATAGTTGTTCCTGAGTTATTGATGTTTCTATATACATATATACGTATTTATACAATATAACTTCGTACTAGTGGCTCTGTGAACTGTAGACCTCGTAAACCACCAAGGCCGCCATTTTGAAAAAATAAAAGCTATTTAATCATCAAACCTGCTCACAAAATTTAACGTGAATTGGTTGACGACCAGTTCCGGACTTAAGGTACGAATTCATTTTTGGAAAAGCTGAAATGGTTTACTGAGCTTACTGTGGGACTAGGTCGATCAGTGTAAAATTATTACGTATTAATTTACTTTTACATCGCGCGACACTCTTGTTTTAAGCGCGACCATCATACGCCGACAGTATTAACAAACTCTAGTGTAGAGACCGTCTAAATAATTTCATATTGTATTGAAAATATAATAATTGTTTCTAAAATTAAATAGCATGCCTTACAAATATAATATAATAAAAAGTAATCGTCCATTAATTCATTATTGATTTGGTACTTGGACCAGGATCGGGTTTTGTAACTAAAATCCCCCTAACTCCTTTTATAATAACAACATCTTAAGACAACTGCTTACCTATAGTATATATACTCGTATATTTTATCAACTGTTGCTTATTTATATTTTAACGAGAAAAATAAAGTGAATATGTTTATAAAAAAATTAATCATATCATTATTAATATCACTGTTTATACGGCACTGTCACTAGATTAAAACGTGAAGAATCTAATTATATAAAACTCGCAATGATGTTAAGGTGAACGACCGGATTTTTAGCGATAGAGGAATGGCACTCGGTATTAATTTCTCGGGTAATAAAATTCTTAAATTCGTTGATCGTCCTAAATTTTATAATATATATATATACAACTATTTTTATTTGGGCATTTAAGGCGTACAAATGAGTATAAGGTCAGTGAGTCGTATCAGAATTTTTTGAATTGTTTGTACTTATGACTAAAATTTTGTCTATCATAACTTTTTCCTTCTAAATTTATAAGAAATTTAAAGATGGTAAGTACTTACCGCCTCTTTGATTATATCGTTACTTCGTAAATAGAAGGTATATGAATGTTGTGACTATTCCGTCTTTATCGGCGTATTTTTATTCCCGGTGGGTAATGATATGAATAGGACTGCCAATCCCGTATTCTATATTCAATCTCAGTGTCTGCGGAAAGAAATATTTTCAGTCCCGTGAGATCCCGATATTTCAATAATTCCACATAGGAATTAACGCTATTTATACAAGGCATAGAGCTTTTACAAATATTCTTATCAATTCAAATTAAGTCACCCAGTGTTCGTTGATGTTTGTATGGTTAGGTAGAGTCTGGTTACTGAAATTTTACTTAAATGTTTGGCGGGACATTCAAAAAATCTTGGGCTGGTCACACTTTGTGTAGTAGGAATTATAGTTTTGATACTAGAAAATATTATTGATTTTCTATGCACACGCAAGATACCTAAGGATATAAGTTAAATATACGTTGACATGCACTCAAAGTCAGCTCACATCATTTTCACCACTATGTAAAGTACAGTCAACGATAAACACATATGTTAACACTTTCTCACCATATACCATTGTAACAAGGCGAAAAATGAAATGTAGTGTAAATAAGACCATGCTCGATAATACCGTAATATTAATCCATTACCAAAAAAATACATAATTTCTATGCCAAATATGCTAAATGCTAAGTATCAAAATATTTATAGAGCACCAACCTCATAATTTGTTTACATTTGTTGAGGAATTGTAAACATTGCAGTTTTTCGTTATATAACGCTACACGTCGACTTCGCACATTGTCGTAATTATTTACGAGCTTAAATTAGTATTTTATACAATCGTGATATAATAGAGAGCTTTTCAGTCGAGTACCGTGTTTAGGCAACGAAGCTTGCTGAGTTGCCTAAGTCAGGTACGAGATTGAAAAGCTTGATTATATCACTATTGTATACAATACTTTTTCTACGAGCCAACAAAAATAATACTTTTAACTAGTAGAATCATACAAACAAACCAAACCAAAAGTATACACAGCTAAGATACGCAAGCAGCCGCGATACCTTCATACTGGCACGCGCCCCGACCGCCGCGCCCGGCGCGTTCGTCAACGACACCTTCTCGTAACTCATGAGGCCCTGGTACTTGCTCCGCGCTAAATAAAATTTTTAGACAGCTGTTTTCTCGATTTTGGCCACCCTAGCCTATGGAGACTAACAAGCAACACTAAGTGGTTTTCGTAGTCTATGGATGTTGCTATTTTAAGGGTGTCACATGCGCGTTTCTGACTTATGAACCAATTGTTTCTACTATACAACCTAAAATAAATAATTAATTTGAGCTTTGGTTTTGTTTCGTCCTGTTGATCGCGGAGAGCTGTGATTGGTCAATTTCATTATAGTTGACTAAACTGTATCATAATGAATATTATACTTGAGTTAGGAGCCCATACATTAAAAATACCCAATTGAAGTTTGGTATAAGAAATTTTAATTCAAGAATTATAGTCGACGAGTAGGAAAAATAGTTTGCGAACCTCAATCAGTATAGATATTATTAATATTATTTAAAATATATCCCTTATAAACGGAAAACAATTTGAATGAATTACATAAATTGACAACTGACTTTTAGCTTTTTTTTTAATCATAGACAATTGGTGATACAACAACGAAATATCTGTCAACAATTTTTGGCTAGCCAGACTCTACTAGTTTTATTATGTGTATAAATAATTTAAAAAGTAACGAACATTAGAATGACCGATGATACGCTTGAATTTGTTTTTTTTTTGATCTTCATTATACATGCCATACTGAAAGTTTCTGGATTCTGATATATGAGAAGACTTATTTTTTCTAGGTGGCCAGTCCAGAAATTTTCAATATGCCCTAAGTATTTAGTACTTACCGCTACATTTATTATAACCAAAACTTTACACAGAATGTCGGAAGCATCAATTTTTTTTAAATCTTTTTAGCAACTGCCTCGGAATCCCACGCTTGTAATCACGTATTTTGTTGTCAACGTTCGAATCGGCCTCCTCTAGTCATTCTATAAACTTATGGACAAGAAGCGTGAAAACATGTTCATATACTTATAGCCTTATATTGTTATAGTTGCGTATGGGAGTCATTGTTTTCGGGTTTCGGTCTCGTGCCGACGGTAATTCATTTTAACACCCTCGCACCCAGGTGGGATGTCGAGACGCTTAAAATATCGTTATCAACGAAAACAATATTTCTTAAGCAGTAAAAATGCCTCGACGGCTTTGCCGAGCTGCTGAGTTTTTCCTGTAGTGATTTATGTTTAATTAGAGTGTCCTTCACATTTTTGTGTCATTCGCCATTCCGAATTTAAGAAGTCCCCAAGAGCTGCAAAGGCTGATAATTATTCTGGTGAATAGGAAACAATTACCAGCTATTAATGACATTTGGGGGTCATTCGTAAATGATGTCACAGGTTAAGGGGTTGGGAGGGGGTCATGAACATGTGACATGCTGTGAAAAGGGGGAGAAGAGTCACTTTGTCACTGAAATTCTTGACGTCACTTTAACTTCTTCCGTAACCGAAAACAGTTATGATATTTTTATATTCGCGGTACAGTATTTAAATAATATAAACAAACACTTGTTGCAATGATAATCGTTATTACTTACTTATCTTATTACTATTCCTAATCGGTTTAGTGTTATGGCATTTCTAATATTGCTATTATCAAAATATTTTTTATAAAAATAAAAAAACCCTTCTCAAATTGCCGATTTCAATAAAAATATAATTGCCAAATATGTGACGTTACACCAGGGGGGAGGGGTTTGCCAAATGTGACTAGTGTAACAAGGAACAGGCAAGAGGTCAAAAAACGTATACTTTATGGATAAGGGGTCATCCATCCGTCTAGAATAAATATTGTAATTATAAGTTGCAGAATTGTTTTGAACGTTTGGAATAATAAAAGGTACATGGTTATCCAGAACTAGATTGAGTATTAATTAAGTACGTCAGGTGTGAGGTGAGAACCAAAATTCGCGAATTGCAAAAATATAACTACCTAAACAAATTTTAACCTTATTCTGGTACTCGCACGGTTCACCATGGCTCTTAACTCGTGTTAGTAATTAGTGAGTTTTGGTTGTCATCTGACGATAATTTATTATGATTTGAAATTACTTACTTCTATTAACATTTTTCTGTGTATATTTTACGTTAACATATTTTTTGTAATTGTTGTCAATTTAGCTTCAGATGGCTTTAGGTAGTTATTCTTCAATAGGTACTACAATTACTCATTCTTGCCTTTTTACGATACATTGTGACATAATTTATCAAATATATTAATATGTGCAATTTTCTATGTTGCAGATAAGAAACCTTAAAATTAAGATTTAAAAAGGTGAATGGTACAATACCCACGTTAGTATAGAAACATAGTCGAAAACCGCTACCAATTTACTTGGTGGGTACATACCGCTCTAATAATGACATAAACATCCATTTCGGTAAACAATAACTAATTTATTAGGGTTCCGTACCCAAAGGGTAAAACGGGACTCTATTACTAAGACTTCGCTGTCCGTCCGTCCGTCCGTCTGTCACCAGGCTGTATCTCACGAACCGTGGTAGCTAGACAGTTGAAATTTTCACAGATGATGTATTTCTGTTGCCGCTATAACAACAAATACTAATAAAAACTTTTTACAAAAAAAAGAAAACCGACTTCAAAAAGGATGAAATAAAATATTATCCTTTTTAAGTCTATGCGTTACCAACTGATATGTTTGAAGTCGGTGCCAAGCCAAGTAGTAACAATACCCGTCAAAAATAATCAGCTTTATGACTATAAATCCCATTAGAACTGTACTTAATAACTATTATAAATGTGCAAGTAATTTTGTCTGCCTCTTTGTCGCCTTTTCATGGCTAAACAGCTGAACCGCTTTAGGTGAAATTTGGCAACAAATCCTTGAATTGTTTTATATTTTGAGCGCGACGCATGAATGAAAAACAACATCATGATTAACACTAAATTCGTGGACCTACTTTAATCAATATGTAATCAGGAATTTTCTCGAGTCCGTCTGGGAAATTATAATTCCTGTCACTACACTAAATCCATCCTCCGCCCCGCCACTGACCCAATCCCTCAACCCCCCCGATCACTCTACCTCACAGCGCATCAACCCCTGATCCATGTACCCCTCGGCCCTGAACCAACAGCCCTTCAACCACCATTACCCGACCCCTTAACTCCTAACCCTAACCCCCGATCAGTACCTATCCTTACCAGCTTACCAAGAGTTTGACATTGATTTATTCGCTAGCGTGTGTGTAACTTACCTACTTTCTTTGCATCTCGCTCGTACTGGCATATTAGTGCGAGCGAGATGCATAAAAAGTAAGTTACGAAAGCGTTAGCGTCGCTAACTTAGCGAATATGTCAATGTCAAACTCGTGGTAAGGCTACACGTGCACTACATCAAATTGGCGGTGTTCGGAAGCAAATGCTCAAGTTACTTTAGAAAACACCGAAATCACTTTACATGTGCCTTTAAAAATTGAGGAGTTCCCTCAATTCCTTATGGATTCCATCATCAGACCAGAACCAAAAATAATACGGAAACACCTTGGAGGCAACTCCTTCCAAACAAAAAAAGAATTACTCAAATCGGATCACAGGTGCCGAAGTAATCGCTGAACATACTACATTTAAAAAATCATCATCATTATCATCAAAACAATCATCATCATCAGGTCTATTTCGTCAAAGTGGTGGTTTTCGGGAGAAAATGCTCGACTTGCTTAAGAAAACACCCAAATCACCATGCATGTGCCTTTAAAAATTGAGGAGTTCCCTCAATTCCTCATGGATCCCATCATCAGAACAGAACCAAATTAAAATGGGACCAACTCGGAGGTAGCTCCTATCAAACAAAAAAAGAATTACTCAAATCGGACTACGGATGTCGGAGTAATCGGTGAATGTACATAGAAAAAAAAAATAGCCACAACCGAATACAGAACCTCCTCCTTCTACGAAATGGAAGTCGGTTAAAAAACAGAATAAAATAAAGATATAATGGGGCTCCCATACAACAAACGTGATTTTTGACCAAAGTTAAGCAACGTCGGGAGTGGTCAGTACTTGGATGGGTGACCGTTTTTTTTTGTTTTTTTTTTGCATTATAGTACGGAACCCTTCGTGCGCGAGTCCGACTCGCACTTGCCCGGTTTTTTATTTAATTTAAAGCCTCTAAAGCCCCCTCCAGACTATGCGCGTGAATCGCGCGCGAAGCCGCGAATGCGAGTGTGGATTCGATTTTCGCAGACAGCGAAATCGACTCCACACTCGCGTTCGCGGCTTCGCCCGCGATTCACGCGCATAGTCTGGAGGGGGCTTTAGAAATTCTACATGATTTGCATTCGAAGAGGTTCCGTAACCCCCTGAAACCTTATTAATAATAGTCTAGATTCAATCACGTAGGTACCTGTTTATTACCATAACGGCGTTTCACACGTGTTATGGGCGTTTCGAAATTAAAACCGGTTAAGTCTCGTCCCGTTTAATTAAAACGGCGTGTGAAAATCGGTAGTCCCTAACTACCTAAACATAAAACCGACGATGCCAGGTAAGTGAGGTAAGTAAGTATACACGGTGTAACGCTCCTTTCTTTCGGGTTGTGATTAATAACCGGTTGAATTATCATTCGCATTCAGGGCCGCAGTCCTTATCATCCAGTGCCTATTATTCGTTTTTGTTTACTTCGTTAAAAGGTTAAAAGTGTGTTCTTCTTATATAGTTTGGTGTATTCGTTTCTGTTTACTTGGTGGTGTCATATATCTTCATCCTGCCGGCCTAGCCAAGGTTACAATCGCTATCGCTTCGACAACGAAAAGCATTATGTCTCTCTATCACTCTTCCATATAAGTGCGACAGTGACAGTTGCGTTTCGATCGCTACGGAGCGTAAGCGATCGGCATCTTGGCTACGCGGCCTGTACTGTTATTATTAAATAAATCGGCACTTTGTGTTCGATTAGTATTTAAATGCGAAAACAACTCTTTATTTCTTTATTACACAATATGCTAGGACGAGAAAATTAAACCTCTAGTGCATGTCATAAAAATATTTGCATTAATTTGAACTTAATGCACTAGAGGCTTAAGTATGTACCTATATGATGTATGTATTGACGCGCGTTAAAATGTTATCAGGTCGTTACATTGAAAGTACATTACCTATACTATGTAGTCTTATTTGTATTATATAGTATTATAATGATAAGAACACCCTCACAGATCTTTACTCTGACCCCACTCTCGTTGTCAAGTCACGTTTCTGATAGGTAGGTCAGAAAGATTTATCATTTACTTACTTAAATAGCGTTCGTCTTCTGTAGGCAATCATAAAGTATATAACCAATACCTAGAAGAACTTTGATAATGCTGTGATAATATTAACAATAGATATTGTGTTTAATTATAATAGTTAATCATTAGTTAATCACTTTGTTGTTGTTCGACTTGTGTAGGTAGGTACCTATGTACACCGAGTAGGTGCTCAGTATACATTTGCACATAATGCTGCCGTGTATACATGAAAGTTGTTCGAATGGGCTTTATCAATATGTTCCAATAAGCATTGATACATGGCAATGCCAGCCGATGCACGGCAGCCGATGTAAATGTCCTATTAGTGGTTTCTCAGAACAGTTGCCAAGAAAACGGATATCAATGTTTCGTATCTACTATCTACTAAGTTCTCCCTGTTTCCATTAGGTAGATATTTCACCTTCATTTTTATATGAAGTACCTACCTACACTACCTAGGTATAACCATTCAAAGGCGTGGTGTTAAACACAAATATCAAAACAGTGGAGGCTGACTTGAATCATCTTGATGAAGTATTCAATGAGCCGAAAGATGATTAGAAAATTAATTTATGTGCTTCCATCTTAAGGCCCCTTGGGACCCGTGGGTTCAGGTTTTTCTCACTCTCACTGAGCGTATGGGTGAGCGAGACGGCTGTGCGTGTCCGGGATCGCGGATATCATATTATATTTTTGAACTTTTTTTGTAAGTTTTAACAAAAAAAGTAACCGATATTTTCGCTCAAAAATAAAATATTGTTGATGTTCGTGATTTTTATCTATAAGTAAAGTCAAAAGTAAGGTTTCGAATCGATTAAGTTACTAAAGAAAGGCCTCAAGATTGCTAATTAAATTTGGCAACCGGGCTACTAATGGATTACCGAAATTTTTTTGCCAGATTTTCATATCCCAAACAATCTATCCCAAAAATATAAAAGCCAACTAATCATTTCCCAACTAAACAAGACGCATATAAATATTTTCCAAGAGAACGATATGCAAAAAAATATTTTGACATTTCCTTACTTTGGCAACATTTAGTTTACCAAATTTTAATTACTCGAAATTATTAGTTGCCAAAGAATACAAAAACCATAACAAAACATGACAAATGTTACAGTTATCAAAACAGAAATTGCCAATTTTTATTTGAACAAATTTTAATTACTCCTAATGAGTACTTACCAAAGAAAACAAAAACCAAAACAAAACTCATGGGTCCATATTGGCTCATATACAATTCATTATTCGAATATTTCTAATAATACCGCTTTGTAGTCATAATCATCGTTTCTCCGAAAATTATTACTCATATATTTTTTTAATAGTTTTTTGTGCTACTACCTACATTATTCATAACGATACATACATAATAATCCGATACATACTCATAATATTGTCACTGAGAATGTATCTGTGCCCATAATGTTATTTGTAAGAATTTCTCGAAGACTAAGGCGAGCATTTGCTCTCGCTACGCTCGCTCACTGTGAGGGTCACAGGATTTCGGTTCTGTGAGGTTCTTACCTAACCTAACCCACCATTATGACAGCATTTCGGTTCTGTGAGGGTCGCAGTTCTAACCTAACCTAACCCACCTTTCCGGCAGCATTTCGGTTCTGTGAGGGTCGCAGTTCTAACCTAACCTAACCCACCATTCTGGCAGCATTTCGGTTCTGTGAGGGTCGCAGTTCTAACCTAACCTAACCCACCTTTCTGGCAGCATTTCGGTTCTGTGGGGGTCGCAGTTCTAACCTAACCTAACCCACCATTCTGGCAGCATTTCGGTTCTGTGAGGGTCGCAGTTCTAACCTAACCCACCTGTCTGGCAGCATTTCGGTTCTGTGGGGGTCACAGTTCTAACCTAACCTAACCCACCTTTCTGGCAGCATTTCGGTTCTGTGAGGGTCGCAGTTCTAACCTAACCTAACCCACCTGTCAGAAAGGTGTTTCTGGCAGCATTTCGGTTCTGTGGGGGTCGCAGTTCTAACCTAACCTAACCCACCATTCTGGCAGCATTTCGGTTCTGTGAGGGTCGCAGTTCTAACCTAACCCACCTGTCTGGCAGCATTTCGGTTCTGTGGGGGTCACAGTTCTAACCTAACCTAACCCACCTTTCTGGCAGCATTTCGGTTCTGTGAGGGTCGCAGTTCTAACCTAACCTAACCCACCTGTCTGGCAGCATTTCGGTTCTATGAGGGTTACAGTTCTAACCTAACCTAACCCACCTTTCTGGCAGCAGTTCGATTCTGTGAGGGTCGCAGTTCTAACCTAACCCACCTTTCTGGCAGGATTTTAACCTGACTTGACCTACAGGTGCATGCTGTTATAAATAAAATCAAATATGTCAAAATCGACATGTCGAGTAATAATATATGTTTAAATTTTAGTAATAGAGATATTTATGTAGAATGACATTATGAATATAATAAATTCGAAGTTCCAATGAGTACTTATTGTTTAAAATGAAAATGTACAATGATCATTAGGATGTAAAATTATATGAGATACATTTTCGGAGTTTCAATAATCGAATTTGCAATTTTATATGAATTGTGCGCACCCGGTTTAGACTACCGCAACATATTCAAAAGTATGGCTTAATTGATAAAAAAACGATTGTGGCAGATAACAATCACTTTTTTTAAAGCAAGGGAGTCGGCAACCGCTCTATTTTGTAAAGTAGTGGATTGCTATACATTTATTTGAACAAACATTTTATAAGTAAAGATATTTTTGGACAAAATAATTTTGTCCAGAGATTTATTTGACGAAAATAAATTTGAGCGAACATTTTATAGTCTAAGTAAAACATTTGAGAAAAAAACAGTTGGTCTTATAAAAGTTGCAAAGTAATAGTTTGGGAAATGATCATTTGTCGGAATTTAAGTTTGTTAAATGTTCATATGGGAAAGATTGAGTTGACAAACGTGCAGTTGGTAAAATTTGGTTGGGAAACGAAATTTGGTCAAAAAAGTTTCGGTATATTAAAAGGATCCCTTGGCAACCATATTGTGTTCTAAAAAAGCTAAGAATTTTCAAAAACTTTGCTGTCTGGACCTACGGCACCTTAAGGTATCTTTTTAATAAAGCGTTATCGGTTACGTTTCTGCTCTTGTATCTACTTGATGCAATAACTGTGGAGGTGTTAGCTATGTATCCTACGAGCACAGATTATATAATAGTTCACTACAAGTAACGGTCGGGCATTACAAGTCGTAAATAAAAATCTGTTTTATTATTAAATCTATATTATATTATTGAATATGTTTCAATTAATTTAATTACTAAGTTGTTTTAATCCGCTTTTTTAAACGAACATAGTCTAAATATAATAATTAGGTAGGTATTACCCTCGTATTACCTACTATCGTTAATATATACCAACCTATTTAGAATGGAGATAATCATTTGCTTAATTTTATCGTGATTATTCATTAGTCCAGCATTTTAGCTCAAGTGTAGGTAAGTACAGTCACCTGCAATAATATGTTACACAACGAAGGCCGCAAAAATATGTGACACGCTCTTATTGCTCTACAAATAAGATCGTGTCACATATTTTTGCGGCCTTCGAAGAGTGACATATTATTGCAGGTGACTGTACTACAGTTCCATCTGGAAGAAAGTACACGATCATATGAAATATAATTTTATTATAAATTGGTTGCTTATGCAGTAATTGGATATGATGATGTCGTCGTTGTCTATGTGACAGCGTGATAAAACCGTGTCCGTCACTCTCTATCCCACGGTGTTAAAAAGTGACAGTTATTTTATCACCATCCATAATCACCACCAGATAAAGCCATCCATAATACGCCGGCAGGTATATGAAAATATATGTGCAGTGTGCAAACAACTCGTCAAGTTGTTGTACCTAATATTCTCTCACATTTACGTTCCAATTTTAAATTTTTCATGGTTTTAGAAAAAAAAAGCTGTTGAAGTTACAATAAAACTGCTACGATTGTAAAAAGGTTGTTACTATACTGGCACATGAGATTTCAGATGATTTGACAATAAACGTCAGTCAGCTATAAACCGGCTTTTAATTATTACATTGGCGACAGGATTTCGGATTTTATTTGTATTTTCAGTTAATTTATCGGGCTATTTAGTATTTAAAAATGCCTTTCGGGAAGTTGGAACCGTTTGACTTGACATCTAAACAGTGGCCGGCATATATCCGCAGAGTGGAACAGTACATGGTATTAAATGAAGTGAAGACCGAACTGAAGGTGCCTCTGCTGATAACAGTTGTCGGGCATGCCACGTATACTCTTATGTGCGATTTGTGTTCACCGACACTTCCTGAGGCCAAAACATTTGAAGAGCTGGTAAAATTATTAACTGATCATTTGGAACCGCAGCGATCCGAGATTGCCGAGCGGCACGTCTTTAGGCTGCGCCGACAGCGAGTTGGCGAGCCGCTCGCAGAATATTTGCAGAACTTAAAGCATTTAGCGAGCACTTGCAGTTTCGGCACCAAGCTCGAGGAGAATCTGCGCGACCAGTTCGTGTCGGGACTGGCAAACGAGGCGATGCGATCTCGGATATTCGCTGAAAAAAATATTCAGTATAAAGAAGCGGTGGAGCTGGCTCTCGCCCTAGAGGCCGCGGAGAAGCACGCGGAGGTGAGCGGCGCAGTGGTGGCGCCGGCGAGCACCTCGGGCTGCGACGGCGGCGGCGGCGATATTGGCGAAGGTTTGCATCACGCGAGTGCTCGGCGCGATAGGCGCGGGCCCGGAGCCGGCGGCGGCGCGGCCGCGGCCCGGGGCGGCACGGCGCGCGGCAACCAGGCGCAGTGCTGGCGGTGCGGGAAGGCGCACCGGCCGGACAAGTGTAAATATATGCATTACAACTGTGATGAATGCAACACGCGCGGTCACTTGAAGGTGATGTGCGGTCAAGGACGCGAAGAGGCTCGTCGACAGTTCGAACGGCAAAATTACATGGACGAAGAATCTGAATGAGGATTTATTTACTACGTAAGTTTCACCGCAAGGTAACAAACCTTATTTTATAACATTGAATGTTGACGGACAAGATGTTGTTTGTGAGATCGATACGGGTAGTCGTATTTCTGCTATTAATGAGGACTTTTATAAGCAGAAGTTTGCTCATAAAATAATTAAACCTAATGATAGTTTCTTTCGCGCCTACTCTGGGTCACCAATCGAAGCCCTTGGATACTTATGAGTTGACGTTGCGCTAAACGGTATCAGGAGTAACTAACTTGCCATTGTACGTCATTCAAAACGGAGGGCGGCCCCTTTTGGGTCGTGAATGGATACGTGCTCTTAAGGTCAAACAGTTATAAATGAGATAGTGGAGGGGGACAGACTGGTGACCCAGCTGTGTAGTAAGTTCCCAGAGGTGTTCACGGATAAATTAGGTACTTGTAAAAAAGGCATTCAATTACAGCTCACAGACCACAACCCTGTTTATGTTCGTGCGAGGCCGGTACCGCTCGCGTTGCGCGAACGGATTGAACGCGGACTTACACGACTGGAGCGCAACGGAATCCTGTGCCGCGTTGATCATTCTGACTATCGAGCCCCAATAGTACCGGTAGTTAAACAAAATGGAGAATTGCGCATTTGTGGTGATTACAAGGTGACGGTAAATCCTAAGCTTAAGCGTGATTCCTTACCTCGCACAGAGGAGCTGTTCGCTAATCTTAGCGGGTGGGAGCAGTACATTACACTGGATTTACGTCACGCTTACGAACAGTGTCTGTTGACGGAGGACTCGCAGCCGTGCACTGCAATCACCACTCATGTGGGTACATTTGTGTACCGTCGCATACCGTATGGGCTTTCGGACATTCCGGAGAGGTTCCAAAGGCTTATGGAGGAAACTATGCGCAGGATTCCTAATTGTGTTGTTTTCCTGGATGACATTTGCGTGACCGGGTCTAATAAACAGCCGCACAAACTAAACTTGCGCGCTGTACTTGAACGCTTCGCACCATGGGAATGACCTTATTAACAAAGATGGTTAACGACCAGATCCGATTAAGCTAGACGCCATTTCCAATGCTCCAGAACCGAAAGATGTATCGCAACTTAAAAGTTTTCTCGGGCTGTTGAATTATTACGGAAAGTTTATACCAAATGTAAGCCCTTTGTTGCTTCCGTTGCATGCGTTGTTAAGAACCATAGTTTGGAAATGGGTTTCCGCTTGTATGCAGGTCTTTTTAGAGGCGAAACAATTTTTTGTTAGGTAAACTGTTGATAGCAGCGCCTATAACCTCGGAGACTGTAAGCTATGTTAAATTAGTTGAAGGCGGATTCCGTTTTAAATAGAATTTATGGTTATGTTCTGTTTGAGTGGCCGTCTGTCGCGAGCTGTGAGGATGAGAAACATGGACGCTCGTACAACTATCCTTACGTTCCGATCCGTAGGTATTTGCGCGGTTTGGCTTTCCTGAGCAGCTCGTGACCGACAATGGTTCGCCATTCTTATCTAATGAGTTTAAGAAGTTTTTTGTAGAATATTATATTAAGCACGTTACGTCAGCCCCATACAGGTCATAAGGCAACGGTGCCGCTGAAAATGCGATAAAAACAAAGAAGCTATGAAAAGAGCTCTGTACGAAGGCGCGGACGTACCTACCGCTCGCTCCTAATACGTTTATTTTCCAATACCTATCTTAACTGTGTTCGTAAGAGGGGAGAAGTGGTCGTAAGGTAGGGTGAAGTCGCAAACTGGTCCAGTTTCGTATACGGTTGATATGGGTCAGGGAATCGAATGGCGAAGGTATGTAGATCAAGGGTGTGGGTGCTGACGAAGCGTTTGAGGATGCATCGGACGGTGAAGTTCAGGCAGCACCAGAGCAGCCTTTGACGCAGCACGTTTCCGCTAGCGCGGGTGTCCTTACGCCACCGGTGGATGCTCTGGCCGCGCCACCGCCCGATGCTTCCGCCCGTGCGTTGCGCGCTTGGATGCGGGCTAGTCTAGCTAAGTAAGTGTAGTGTTAGTCAGTAAATAGTACTAGTTGTGTTTATGTCTCTGGTTGTGTTTTATTATGGTAAATCGTTTAAACGTTTAGTTAAAACTTTATTTTACTATACCGGGTAACTAACTTAAGAGGGAGAGATGCTACGATTGTAAAAAGGTTGTTACTATACTGGCACATGAGATTTCAGATGATTTGACAATAAACGTCAGTCAGCTATAAACCGGCTTTTAATTATTACAAAAACTACCAAAGTGCAATACCACAAGCCCATTGTAATTATACTTAGATTTAGATATTAGGTAGCCTACCTGTAGCGGCTGTACCAAGTTAGCTGCACTTACCTGCCTTTAACAAAACAGCGAAAGTGCTTTTTTGTAATCCTTTACCCTTTGTTTGATCAACAGAGCTCTGAGATTTCAATAAGTAAAAGGGTATCTCGGATACCTATACCCCCGTTACTTAGTACATTAAATTATTCGCAACCGTTGTCAATAACGACTGGCGTTTTCCTTCTTCCTTTACGTTTCCCAGGCCTAATGATATTGTGCGCATTATGCTTTCAGGGAAAAGGTAGGCACGTTTATTTCATCAGAAACTACCTATTTAATGACAAATCGCCTAAAAGATACAATACAAAGGACAATGGCCCTGCATTGGTTGCTCGAACAAGAATGATAACCGATATTTGTTAGGGTTCAATATATCATTTATATTCCGTTGTTCGATACAACAAGCAAATGACCGGCGAGGGACATTATCGGGTTATTTTATCGTTTCGTGTAATTATTTTCTTCTGAAAACTATACCCTTTTGAAACTACTAGTTATTTCCAGGCAGAGTTATAAGTTATATGAACGTTTCAGCCCGTGCTTTAAAGACGTCTGAAAAATTACTTTCCGTTTGTCATGTTCCTACTAGCCGTGGCGAATTGTTAGAACCTAGAATTTCATTTCGCAATTGCATTGTTCGTTTTAGAAATGAGCTAAGCAAGCGGGATATTTTTTTCGTAATTAAACTATCATTTAAAACTTCACATCTATTGTAGGTACCAACTTAACCTATACATAGGTAAATGTAATAGACGTTTGATTTATGTTCCGTATTGAGAGTTAAATACCTTTTGCTACCACGACTGTTATTCATCTATTGTACAGACTAAAGCCCGCGTTCGCTCTCACCGGAAGCGTGGAACTATAAAAACGTTTTTTTATGTTAATTTTGAACAGTAATATAGGTACTTACTCACTGCAAAGTTTAGCTTTACCAGTGAGCGATAACTTTTAGAGATTTTCATGCCCTCTATGACCTTTGATCTGTAATATATAGGCTGCTTGGATTTGTTAAAAATGACCATAGCCTATTGTTTGTGACAGTTGTATCTGACGCGAGTGATGACTCCAACGAACGGCGAGGCGGTGGAGCCTCCGGAGGTGGTTGTGCTGGACGGGGGCTTCTCGTCGCAGCTGTCGTGCCACGTGGGCCACGTCATCGACGGCGACCCGCTCTGGAGCGCCCGCTTCCTCCACACCAACCCCGAAGAAGTCGTCAACGCGCATTTGGACTTTTTGAGAGGTAATGTCTAATTTAAAAGTGGAAAAATTACTGGATTGGGTGAGACTTGAACTTACGGCCTCTGGATCGATACTCCAGCGCTCTGCCAACTGAGCTACCAAGACCTCATCTATAACCAGCGAATCTTTACACCATATGGGTCTAGGGGTCTAGCGACATCATGGTGCAAATTGGCCTTAAAGATGTCGATCAAACATCGTTTCGACAAAACAAAATTGATTTTAGCCAGCCCTATATTTACTTATAACAAATACGGTGTACGTAATCACTAATCAAACATGTAAAAAACCGGGCAAGTGCGAGTCGGACTCGCGCACGAAGGGTTCCGTACCATAATGCAAAAAAAAAACAAAAAAAAGCAAAAAGAAAACGGTCACCCATCCAAGTACTGACCCCTCCCGACGTTGCTTAACTTTGGTCAAAAATCACGTTTGTTGTATGGGAGCCCCATTTAAATCTTTATTTTATTCTGTTTTTAGTATTTGTTGTTATAGCGGCAACAGAAATACATCATCTGTGAAAATTTCAACTGTCTAGCTATCACGGTTCGTGAGATACAGCCTGGTGACAGACGGACGGATGGACGGACGGACGGACGGACGGACAGCAAAGTCTTAGTAATAGGGTCCCGTTTTACCCTTTGGGTACGGAACCCTAAAAACAAATGCGAGCAGAAGCATGCCAAACAACGATACTAGGTTTACGCTGCCCGTATTTAATTTTAAAAACCGTGATTCTGTTCAATTAAACACCAACAAATAGTTCTTGGCATTTCTTGTTTACTTTGGCTTCCCTTTGCCGTAGCCAAGTTGGAGATTTCAGTTGTTAACGCATGACGTGAACCCCTGCGTAGTTAGGTACCGTAGGTACCTGATCAAATTCTTATACTGGCATGCTTCGTTTGAAAATGAAATAAACTCTTGTTTACGCTACATGTAGTATGTATAACAAGCTCGCAATCACAGAAATAAGCTTTCTGACATTATACACATATATCTTACGCCCTCAACATAAACCCTCTACGGTGCGTTCAAAAACCGCAAATTACGGTCACATAAAGATAAACCGTTTTGTTAGAACTAATTTCTTATGCGTTAAAATGTTTATGCGTTTTGTTATTTCGTTATAACATAGTTGATATTAATATAATTTATTTAATAATGACATTTTCTGAAAAACAAATTAAAACTTTTCTGAAAAATAAATTAAAGGAATGATATAATGCCTTTCATTATGTGACATTCACTTAAATTACGATTAGCTTATTGTACCTACATAAGATTACAATAACATTAAAACTAAAATATGTACCTAATTATTAATTGTTTTTATTACTATTTATTAAAAGTTCTACATACATGACAAAAAACATACAACTAAGGCTTACAAATAAAAATTAAAACTATAAATTTAAGAAAACAAACCGCTCCCTGCCGTTCCCGGTGCAAAGGTGCCCATGATGCTCGCAGCATTTCCACGTGTTTTTTATTCAGCTACAAACATTACTAAGATAAGTCAAAAACTTTCCTCTTTAGCCAAGTTTTAATAAAACTTTGTAAATCCATGTTACAAACTCAATCTAGACAGAAACACGGTGGGAACACGTATCTGAATGTCGATTGGGAACAAAAGACTTCAAAGTACAAAGGCCCAAATTGCAGAATACCTACGTAGGTAGTATTCGCACCGATCTCGTCAAGCCCGATGACATCACGTATCAATACCTGAACGTGACACTGCCACGCACAACTAACCCCTTTGAACTGGAAAGTAATTGCGTTGTTCTACATTCCAAGGCAAAGTTTGAATGAATTTCTGCGCCGCACACAGCCAGCAAACAAGTAAGCTTTCACGTACATATGCGTGTTTTGACGAATTACACGTTAGGTCGCTTTTAGCTCGTCATTTCTTGTATCCAACAGCAAGAGTGCGACCTCGCGTCGTGTCATCGTCCTCTGAAAGCGCTTTTCTTCGCCACAAAACGGACCGTTTCTTTTCATAAGGAAAAGCTGAAAAGTGTCTCCATGCAAATAACTCCCCAGAGGGAGACAGCCTACTGCCTCGCTTTGCTGCCTGCTATGGTAGTGATCATTATGAAAAAAGACATGAAATGGGCCCTTATTTTGTGAAATTTAAAGTTTTTATGCCAGAATTTTCATTTCAACATTTTATGTAGGTGTATTTTAAATGTTTACCGACATACCTATATCGACGTTTAGGAGTTCTGTAATGTTTTAAAAGAACCTATTAATTTACCTAATTATAAATTCAAGTGTTAAAATATGCGAAAAAAAGCGCAGCACTGTTATTTGGCTACGGCTTTCTTATAGCTCACTTTGCGTTGTAATATCCAGCTGTTTCCAAATGATTATTATGATTGACGCTGGTTACAGTTGCCAAGATTTGCCGCTGTTTCTCCCACATTCGCTAACTGCCCCGCATTTGCATAGTGTAGAGTAGACAGGAGGGAAAAGGCAAGAGGCCAAACTTAGCTATAAGTAGGCGCAACACAGCCCGCAGCCGCGGCTCGCAGTGAGCCCGGCTACAGGCCGTAGCTGCCATTAATCACCTTGTCTGTCTAATACGTTTTCATTCGCAAGCCGTGCGCCGTCTTCTATTTACATAATTATTTTCTAGTAGGCATGAGTTCCTTTTGCCGATAAGTTCCTTATTGCTCAACTACTGAGCCTCTTGAAGCGTTACTAAGTTTTAATAATATTAACTTAACTGTTTACGTCTTTTAGCCGCACCCTGCTCACATTTAATACTAACAGTTCGCAGAAGTTTAATATTTATCGAGTTAGTTTACTAATATAAACTTATACGGTATGATTATTTTAGACAGGAGGCTTGTGTATTCGCACAAGATTAATATCGGGTTTCATTTGTTTTAATTAAGATAAGATAAGAACATTTATGATATATGGTATTTAAGTAAACTACACTTAATACATTGAAAATTGTTCACTTTATAAGGATAATTTGTTTGACAGCGATCCGTTTTAATTTTTTAGTGTTGTTCAGAACCATATCCAGAATAAGAGTAGGTTTAGGGCTGAACTGTATCATCACCCATTTAGCCTGAGGTCAATGGGAATTGATCTCTGTCACATGAGACATGCGAGATTTTTCCAATCGGGCCTTAGAAAATAATATGTGAAAACGAGAGAGAGGCATCAATCTTGTTGGCAGTTGAAAATGTAGTAAATAAAGTTGTTCTGTTAGTGTATTAAGTAATCAGTAATATTTGAATTTATTGCCTGAGAATATCAATGAGACTAAAAATAGTGATTAAAATAATGTATTACATATTTGAGTTTTCCATAGGTACCTACTAACTTACAAATATCTACACAACACATTTTGAGTACTCAGTGCTATCGAAAATGGGTATTACTGAAGTATTATTTTATCAGTAATAGGTATTCATTCTCCCAATTACTTGTACGTATCTTTCCACATATTTTTTTGTTTACAAGCTCTGCTACAAACTTAAAATGATAGTCCGACGTACGATAAACACAATAGGTATATATTTTACTAAACCATCATAACAAAAATATAACACAACATTAACAGATATTACGTAATGACACCTAACATCGAATTCAAGTAAATAAAAATAATTAACCTGTCAATATAAATCTATCAATGGCGCAATGCCTTCGTAGAATCCAATTCCAACAATCTTGCCTAAAAGGCCTTCTAAATTAAAACTTGTCAGGCTGCGGCTTCAGTGGCGAGCGTTCTTTTTTTTTTTATTATGAATGGGCTTACTCATGGCCACAGACTAGCCGAGGCGTAGACGTGGCCTACGATGGAGCGAGCTCGCCCAGAAGGTGCCTGTTCACTCTTGATTTGAAGGTTGCCGGGTTATAAGAACACGGAAATATAGACGCCGGCAAGGAATTCCATTCCTTGGCAGTGCGCATAAGGAAAGTAGAAGCAAAGCGCTTCGTGCGAATTGGTGGAATATCTACCAAGTAAGGATGGAAACCGGCCGTGCGTCTAAAAGTCCGATGGTAGAATGGGGACGGTGGAATAAGCTCGTGTAGCTCTTGGGCACACTCCCCGAAGTGCAACCTGTAGAATACCGACAGGCTGGCGACTTTCCGCCGATGGGCCAAAGACTGAAGCTTAGCCGTTAGCTTCTTGTCGCCAATCATCCTCCTGGCTCTGCGCTCCACTGAGTCCAAAGCGGCGAGTTGGTATTTAGCTGAGCCATCCCACAGGTGGCTGCAATACTCCATACACGACCGGACTTGAGCTTTGTAAAGTGTTAGAAGCTGTCCAGGTGTGAAGTATCGCTTCACCTTATTTAGGACGCCCAGCTTTCTGGCCGCAGTTTGTGCTTTAGACTCAATGAAGCTGCCGAATCTGAGGACTGAACTCAGCTCCATGCCGAGGAGTTCCAGGCTGTCGGCAATAGGTACAGATGCATGCAGATGCGTTTTGCGGAAAATAGACACGTTCTGCGGCGCGTGCAGCATAGCGTCCAGTGTTCACTGAGTTCAAATGTTTGTATTTCATTTCTTTTCAGCTGGAGCGGATCTGATCATCACAAATACGTACCAAGCGTCAATAGGCGGTTTCGTGGAGCATTTGGGCGTTAACGAGGAACAGGCGTACGCGCTAATAGAGCGCGCCGTTGAGCTCGCTAAACGCGCCCGCGCAATCTACCTCGAGGAATTCCAAAACTTCTTGCAAAATGGTAAGAACAATATTGTCGCCATATAATTGAGCATACCTTGCTTTCGTAAACACGTCCCACTTATATTAGGTTTCTTTTATTATAATCCCTATCAGTGCGTACACATCATGGCATCTGCTGCGCCATTAGCATAAATGAAACGTAGAATCTTGAGCCGTTTACTGAAAGGCGCATTATGAGAACTGAAAGTACATATTAGGGTAGTAGATAGGTAACTACCTACCTATACATATTTATAGAAACAACAAGGAAAAGAGCCATCGTAAAAATGGGATCCATGAATGAAAGGAAAAATGTTTAACCTGAGAAATAAAGTAAACAAAGTAACAACGAGCAATTTGTAATTGTTTTATGAGTTGTAATTAGGTACCTACGAAGGAAAATACGGCGCTAGAAATGATTTATTATTCCCGACATTCCCGTGTCTGTCACAAAAACATGGCAATTTAATTGCAAGAGTTTTACTCAAAACAAAGGTTTTATGAGACAAACTTCCATAAAGGACGGATGCAAAAGCATGCCTTAATTACAGTTTGCAGAGGGTCATGGGATTAGGGTAGTGCCAAGTTTACGTGTATTCTATTCGCTTACTGAATGCTGTCGAACTTTCACCTTAGGTATCCAGTAAATCGGAATCCTTAACTCCTATGCGCAATCGGATATCATACATACTGGTCGTCTTAGATGAACGTTCGCCTGAGTTCGGTCTGAAATCGGAATAACAGCTCTTTGCGATGAAATAGAGCGAGCTGTTGACACTTATTGCGCTTTGTTAATGCTATGTCATGCCGTTAATGAGTACTTGTTGATTTAGATCACGTGCCGCTGGTAGTGGGGTCCGTCGGTCCTTACGGGGCCCATTTACACGACGGCTCCGAGTACGACGGCAGCTACGCGGATACAACATCAGTGGAGGTAAAAATAACCTAGCCCCGATATTGCTACGCTATCAGGTCAACTATAAATATTAGACGAATTTCACCGCAACAGTAGCTCATTAGTGCATCGCCATTTTCAGCTTCTACTGCGTCATAGAATGCTTTTAGGGCGGCAGAAATCGGAAATGGCTTTTGAATTAAATGTTAAATGCAACGCTCGCAGACTAAGTTGTAAACTCTAAATGAGTATTTTTATTGTAGTAGTTAAGTTACGAAGTAAAATTTCAGGATTCAACATGAATAATTACGACGTAATATTAAATTTATGAACAAGGTTCGCGCCTGTGGATTGGAGCGAAGCGCATTGTAAGAAATATCAAATCATACTTTGTTTTAAAAGTTCAAATGCCGCTCAGTCTTAATGGTACAAGTACGTAGGTACATATGTAGGTATATTATATAGTACTAAAGCCACGACAGGAATTCCTTTGTTCTGTGGATGGAGGCATAGTTATGATTCATATGATATACATCTGTACGGAGCATAATCGTAACATTATTTTTATCTGCGCAAAACTACTTTTTATTCCATAGACATTCCGAATAATCCGGGACAAGCTTAAATTTTATTGTCAACTAAAGTGGAGATTCTTGAGATCGTACCTACTCTACTGAACCCCCCTAGCCATGAATGCATAGCCTAATAAAGGTTGAAAGCGTCAGCTAAATCGTAAAGAGGGCCGTAAAGTTGCTGACAAATTAAAATTTACATCGGCAATATGAAAAAGTCCCATTCTCTTTTCTCTTTTTTTGAACCGGACCGGCATTTGACTGGGGCGGACAGTTAATTAACGATAGGTACCAAGATAGAACAAATGAACATCAGTAACAAACATGATGTAGCGAAAGTATTTACAACTTTAATTTATTTTTATGTCCCATTAAAGTTTCAGGCATGTTTCATTTTAAAAAATGTTGTGTCTAACCAGTCACCAACCATAACCAAACGAATCACGAACGAAACAAAATTGATAGCATTTTTACCCGACTGCGCGACGCAAGGGAGGGTAATGTGTTTATTGGATAGGGTGGACAGTATATCACTCTCGTTAATATAGGTATGCAATTATTAAGTAACCAGTTTTTTGTGTCTACTTTATATTGGTTATTTTAACTAATGCGCGATGGCACAAAATGACGAAGTTATGCTGTAGCATAATATTGCACGATGACTACGATGAGTGCGAAAATAATACGCCTAAAGCTGTAGTGCTGTTGCGCCAAGTGACGGCTTATAATATTTATCATTTATTAAATTTAGTGTAATTTAGTGTACTTTAAAAAAGACACGCACACACACACACACGCACACACACACACACACACACACACACACACACACACACACACACACACACACACACACACACACACACACACACACACACACACACACTCATTTTGGAGCTCTTGAAAAAACTTATTTAATAATTCTTTTTGCTATCTTTATAGATAACTTCTAACGTAATATTTCCTCATTGTTATAGATTTTGTATAACTTTCTTAACAGTATTTAGTTAATTATAAATAATACTCGCCTGTACAATATACATGAAAAGTACATAGAGACAAATGGAAGGTAGCTGGTACTTATAGCACAGGTTTATACCTAATTTAAGTACCAACGAAAGATCTTAGACAGATATACCTATGTAACATAACTTATAAAATTATGTATAGAATGTAACCTTTTGAGCTTAATAAACTTTATCTTATCTTATCTTATCAATATTTTGAGCTTTTAACTCTCTACACATTTATTTGTATTTAACAGACAATGCGCGAATGGCACCGACCACGCATTCAGGCGCTCGTGGACGCAGGAGTCGATCTGCTTGCGCTTGAGACTATCCCGTGCCAAGAGGAGGCTGAAATGCTTTGCGAGCTGCTCCGAGAATACCCCCACATGAAAGCTTGGCTGGCCTTCAGTTGCAAGGTACCTTTTGTTTGCAAGTTACCTACATGTATGTGTTTTTAGCGAAAAGACCGCCTGGTGTTGTTTAGCTCGTTATGTTAATTAGAATGAATTTAATATTGTTTTAATCGTGCACAAATGAATAGGTATTACTACTACTGCATGTTCGACATGAAACTAAGGTAATATAAGCAAAATTCTTTGCTACGATACACGATAAAAGTAGCTGGATTGGAAAACTAGTTATTAATATACTTAGATTTTAATAGTCAGGGTGCCTACCCATACAACCATTTCCAGTCGCCGTTACGACGCGGTGTAGACACATCTTGTGTCGACACCGTCTGTTTCGGTCACAATTCCAGTCGCAGAGTCGTCGCCGTGTCGACACAGTTACCAGAAATGGGGAAGGGTCGACACATGACACAAAGTGACATAAAGTGTGGTCGCCGTGTGCACACATTGTTTCGGGTTTGCGACTACTTTATGCCAAAATCATTCGTTCATTCGTTCATTTCGTTCCTGTCAAATGGAAACTGTCAGATGGAAAAATAGTTAAATAAAAATAAGTGACATTAATACGCCATCTCTAAAACGGATTACAAGACGTAAATTATATATTGTTTGCATTTATATTACAATAGGACTTAAATTATTATGGGGAATTAAACTGCTCGAGTGATTTGATAAACTAAGTGTAATATAATCAACGCGCCGCCACATTGTTTTAGTTTAGCCGGAAATGAAATTCTTTACTTCTCAGTGCTTGTGTTCATAAATATATTATTTGATGCATTTTTAGTACTTCGATGCGTATACTATACTTAAATAACAGGAATAACGCTTTACATACCAGTGTTGGGCGTAATTAATTACTCGTGTAATTTAATTACTAATTGAATTACATGTAATTGAATTACAATGTAATTGAATTACATAAAATTTAATTACATGTAATTAAATTTTCTGTGTAATTTGCAATTGTAATTACATTAATTAGTAATTAAATTACTCAATTACTTTTCATTTACCTTTTTAATAATATGCAAATATGAACAAATTTACTTGGAGTAATTATAAAGAAAAACTTTTATGAATTCCATAAATTCCATTATACGCTGGATAACGTTATAACATATTTTTTATCCCTGGAATCATACCTTTACAGGGTACTATGTGACAAACCACGTTGAATATGGCGGTTGGCGCTTACGTCGCGTAGCACCGCATTAGTATTGGGGCGCCGCTAATAATGACGTAAGCGCCGACCTAAGGTGCCTTTCGGGTTGGACTGTAGCAAAGGGGGGGCTGGGACTTAGAATTTTTTTTGACAAAGTGGTGTCATTATGACCCTATTTTTAAATGATTGTAATGTGTAGATCACGTCAAAATAAGCATCTTATACTGAAAAAACTTTTCTCTAAAATAAAAAAATGGCTGAGTTAGACGCCTCCAAAGATTGATGTTTTTAAAGGGAGCTGGGACTTAGAAAATTTTCATCGCGAGTGGTGTCATTATGACATATATTTTAAATGATTGTTATAGAACACGTCAAAATAAGCTACTTTTACTTGAAAAACTGTTTTCTAAAACTTTATTATTAACTGTTTTAAAACCCCTGTTTTTTTCATTAACTCAAAAAAAATTCTAAGTGCCAGAAACGGCCCCCTTTGATACAGTCCGCTATTTTCAATTTTAGAAAAAAAAAATCAAGTAAAAGCAGCCTATTTTAACGTGTTCTATACGTTACAATCATTTAAAATATATGTCATAATGACACCACTCGCGATGAAAATTTTCTAAGTCCCAGCTCCCTTTAAAACATCAATCTTTGGAGGCGTCTAACTCAGCCATTTTTTTATTTTAGAGAAAAGTTTTTCCAGTAACAGATGCTTATTTTGACGTGATCTACACATTACAATCATTTAAAAATAGTATAGCCAGTCCAACCAAATCAACCAAAGTTAACATTGACAATGTTGCTTAGTCAAATTTAAAACCATTCAAAATGTTCATCTGATTTTGGAAATAAAGATGATCAAAAACTTGCATTCTATAAAAGTAATTGTAATTCAAAAAAGTAATTAAATTACAAATTTCAATTACAAAATGTAATTAATAATTTAATTACTAATTACATTTTGCAATTGTAATTAGTAATTAAAATTTTAATTACTTTCCACATGTAATGGAAATTATTTGTTGGAATTACATTTTGTAATTGCAATTGTTAATTAGTAATTCAATTACTTTTTGCCCAACACTGTTACATACTACGAAACTTGTTAATTATGATGTATAAATATGGTTTAAGGCTGAGAAATATTGCAGTCACAAAGTAGTCGCAAATGTTTCGACTTTGTGTCGACTCTGTGTAGACACATGACACGCGCTGTCAAAAGTAATAACAAAGTTACTGGATTTGCAAAATGGCTCCTTGTGTTCATTTGTTTTCAGATATTCTCAAAGTGTAAAAATGACGTGGTCAGAGATGGGACTTAATAGATTAACTGTTTATTCGACTAATTAATGGAATAAAAAAAGTTAATCCTCAAATTTTAATCACGATTAGTTTAGTCGACCTAACATAGATTGAAATTGAATTAATCTGAACATTAATCGAATAAATTATCGATTAAATCTCGGTTGGAAGTTGACAGGGGGCCATTTTTGTACGTAAAAATAATAGAAATGTCTTGCATGCAGATGGTAGCCAAACACTTTTTCATGAAAGTCGAGATGGGTGTCGATTTATAGGTTTTAGGCAGTGCCGATTTCGAAACTGATGACCATTTTGGAATCCAAAATGGCGGCCATGCACTGTGTCATAAAAGTCGTCATGGATGTCGTTTTATACGTTTTAGGGGGCCCCAATTTTGAAAATGATGACCATTTTGGAATCCAAAATGGCGGCCATGCACTATGCCATAAAAGTCGTCAGGGGTGTCGTTTTATAGGTTTTAGGCGCAGATTTCAAAAATGATGACCATTTTGGATTCCAAGATGGCGGCCATGCACTATGTCATAAAAGTCGTCATGGATGTCGTTTTATAGGTTTTAGGGGGCCCCGATTTAGAAAATGATGACCATTTTGAAATCCAAAATGGCGGCCATGCACTATGTAATGAAAGTCGTCATGGGTGTCGTTTTATAGGTTTTGGGGGGCGCAGATTTCGAAAACGATAACCATTTTCGATTCCAAAATGGCGGCCATGCACTATGTCATAAAAGTCGTCATGGATGTCGTTTTATAGGTTTTGGGGGGCGCAGATTTAGAAAATGATGACCATTTTGGATTCCAAAATGGTGGCCATGCACTATGTCATAAAAGTCGTCATGGGTGTCGTTTTATAGGTTTTAAGGGGCGCAGATTTCGAAAACGATGACCAATTTGGATTCCAAGATGGCGGCCATGCACTATGTCATAAAAGTCGTCATGGATGTCGTTTTATAGGTTTTAGGGGGCCCCGCTTTCGAAAATAATAACTATTTTGGAATCGAAGATGGCGGCCATGCACTATGTTAAAAGTCGACATGGATGTTGTTTTGTTGGTCATGGTCATCATTTTCGAAATCTGCTCTTCCTAACACCTATAAATCAACATCTATGACGGCTTATATGACAAAGTGCACGGCAGACATCTTGGAATCCAAAATTATCATCATTTTCGAATTCTGCACTCCCTAAAACCTATAAAACGATATCCATGACGACTTTTATGACAAAGTGCACGGCACACATCTTGGATTCCAAACTGGTCATCATTTTCGAAATCGGCACTTCCTAAAACCTATAAAACGATATTCATGACGACTTTTATGACAAAATACGTAGCGGCCATCTTGGATTATAAAATGATCATCGTTTTCGAATTCTGCACTCCCTAAAACCTATAAATCGACATCCGTGACGACGCAAGTTATCTTTATTTTCAGATCTAACAAATTGCTACAGAATACAAAGGACAAAAAAAGAAGCGAGGAGGTAATGAAACAAGCAAAAATACAGATGATTCCTCGACGCAATTGGATGCTTCTTTAATTGTGTCCAGATTTTTTTGTCATAAAAGTTTTTATTTTTCACGTATTACTCTCACAAGTTCCGTGACATTTCGACCTTGTAATTTTTTAAGTAAATGTTTTTGTTTAGCTGTGAGGATCTCACTAGAATAATATAATCAAGGTATGTTTATATTTGATGATTGAAATAGTAACGCAAAAAAAAATATATATATTTGTGTCTTATATTCCTGCCGAAGACTTTTATTTTTCCTTTTCCTTCTACACAAGTTTGGTCAAGTAATAAGAATTTAGGGCTCTCAATTTTATTTTGACTTCTACAACAGTAAAGCTACGAGGCCATGTTTGGTATCGTTTTCGTATAAATTCGCAGTACCAAATTTAGTTATGGTATCACATTGACACCATTCCAAAGTAAAAACATATAAACTTACTTTCTTTTAAACTCCTCTTCACGCTTAAACTGCTGAACAGTTTTAATTTAAATTTAGTACACATATATTTTGAGTCCCGAGACAGGACATAATAAGTTATCTCAAAAATCATCCTTCAAAGGTGTGAAATGAGGTGTAGGGGGGAATTCAGAATTGACTTCTTGAAGTTAATACTGTTTAAGTTTAGGTTTGAAGTCATGTTTTTTTTATCATTTTTAACTAAATCAAAGATGTAGACCATCCCAAATTTAATATAATTCGGTTCAGCGGTTACTGATTTCCCGTACAAATTTCCACGCCACTTTTCACACCTTCAAAAGATGATTTTGGTTATAAGATCTATCCTATGTCCTGTTCCGGGACGCAAACTATTTCTATACCAAATTTCAACGAAATCGGTTCAGCGGTTAAGCGTCAAGAGGAGTTTAAAAAAAACCGACCAAGTGCGAGTCGGACTCGCGTATTAAGGGTTCCGTACATTAAGTCCGACTCGCGCTTGACTGCACATTTCTAATAGGTTTTCCTGTCATCTATAAAGAACTATTTTGTGTATTCAGACAGACAGACATACAGACGCACGAGTGATCCTATAAGGATTCCGTTTTTTGCTTTTGAGGTACGGAACCCTAAAAAGATTTTTTTAATTTTGTGGAATGGTGTCAATGTGATACCTTAAATGGATTCAGCAACCCAGATTTATACGAAAACGATACCATACACGGCCTAGCACCTTCACTGATGTAGATATATCAAGATAAAATTGAGAGCCCTAAATAAACTTTCAAGAGCGGATATCTCAAAAACTATTCAACATATCGAAAAAATTGACGGAATAAACTTGTAACAAATTAAATTAACTTTCATTTTGTATAAGTGGCCATGTCGCTAAGATGCATAGTTTCCGAGATATAATCGAAAAACCGGAAAATGGGACCTTCAAAGCCCCCTCTCTTCCCCCCGCTCAAGGGCTACGGCCGGGGACTTTTGATATGTTCACCTCCTAACTTGTCCAAACCAAGTTACAGAGTCAAAAATTGTGTTCCGAGCATTTCCCTCTACAACTTTTTTGAGCATTCGTTGGCTGACCTAAGTAGCTTATTGCATTTCTTTAAAAACATTTCTGTAAAAGGTTGACGGGTGTTGGGTGTTTATATGGTTTTGGTCGATTATTATCATTTGCATCGCCCATGATGACTTACTAGAATTAATTACGAGCACACGAGACACTAATAGTAGTTTGACAAACCTTGGTTTTCAAGAGGTATTTTATATTGACATTTGCTGTCACAAATTTGCTGTCAGATTTAGTCGCAAACCGCACGCAAAGTGCACACAAATGTGTCGACACCTTGTTACGGAAAAGTGTACACACGGCGACGACACTTTGTTTCGAAACAATTCTAGACACATTGTGTGGACTCTGTTACGACACATCTGACATTTAGTTACCACTTTGATGATTCTGCGACTGGAATGGTTATATGGGTAGCCAACATGCCCATCGTTTAAACCTGTAGCGGACGATACGACAATGTTTCTGTCACTCTAATATGGAAGGGTGATAGAGAGATGATTACGCTACGCGACGGAGCGTTAACGATTGACATGTTGGGTAAGCACCCAGGTTTTTGTTCCCAATTTTTGTTTGACAATTAATATTTTTTTTGTATTTTACTCGTAGATAGGACTCGCGCGTTTTAATTGCGTATAGCTTTCTTACTGATCCAACGTTAGTCCGTATGTTTTCATTACCTTTAAATTCAGTTCACGATTTATCCGTTTGTCATTTTAACGATTCGTCAAATTATTTTTAAGTGCTGCTTTTCACGAGTATTTCGGGAAGGCACGAATGGAACCTCGGTTTATTGAAGGTACCTTTTAAATAAATTCTTATTCGGGTGAGCTTTATCTCTTAAACCACTTGTATTTATTATTCCTATGGTTGTATATACACTTCCTTGTATATAAGTTTTATAAAAGTACACCCCTTTGCGGATATGTATCTATAAATATAAATAAGCACGTTTTATTCACTAAAAAAGATATGTTTATGTCAAATAAAACAAAGCTAAAGCAGTATGCAACCACAACACAAAATAAACTTAATTTAACCACAGGATAAACTTAAATAGCAAAAGTTATAGCGAGATAAAGTATGTTCTTGTGAAGAGAGAGAGTGTAACAAAATGAACGTTAGTTAGTGGTTAGTTAGCAGGTTGTAACCTTACATGATTGCTGAAGATATCAATGTTAACGAACTGTTAATTAATATCACTTGATAACTATGCCTACTTGGTTATAAAAAAACTGGTAGGTAGACCAGCGTTATTAATTTTCATACTAGATTTTAATGCTTCACTTACAATATAGAAAGAACATGCATATTGAATAATTATTACATAGGTAATTTAACACGCTCCTTTTTTGCATTTTAATCAGAAAATTATTTGCTCTATCAGGCGTAAGCGAGACTAGTAAGTGAGGTAAGCAGTGTCACCCAATGTATGGGACGTGCAAATTTTGGTATCGGATGAATTCACTTGGCACAGATGTAGTATACGTAAAGCTAAGCCAATCCAGCCCGGTAGCCAAACGCCACCCCCTGGTGGGTTAGCAGGGGGGCATCCAAAGTTACACGCTACATATCGGCTTCTATTTACCTACCACCTCGAGTTTGGTATCATTTCCAGATAAATCGGGCATAAGGAATTCATTTTTGAGACATTTAATGTACAGTTTAATAGAAAAAAACAAAAATATTGACGAACAAATCAAAATCGGTTTGCAATTTTTTATTCAATTATTAATATTATCAGCCGAAACTACAATTGCTAGAAAGTTGAAATTTGCACACCAGGTTACATTTATAATGTGTACAAGAGATAAGAAGCGATTTTGAAAAATTCAACCCCTAAGGGGGTTAAAAAGGGGACGAATGTTTATATGGAGTTCATGTTTTATTTTAAGCTAGGAATTTCAAACTTCGTTATAAGATATATTATTAAAATACAAGAAAACTAATTTCAGCGTTTTTGAAAATGTATCCCCTAAGGTGGTGAAATAGGGGTTGAAAATTTGTATGGAGATCAATATTTTTTTCGACTGTGGGGCTTGAAACTTTTTATATGCGCATATTATTAGAATACAAGAAAAGTAATTTCAGCGTTTTTAAAAATTCATCCTCTAAGGGGGTTAAAAAGGAGTTCAAAGCTTGAATCCATATAAAATTAATTTGACTGCCCCCCCTGCCTACCTGCCAGGGGGTATGGCGGATGTATACCGGGCTCAATTAGCTTAGCTTTACGTATATTACATCTGTGCTAAGTGAATTCATCCGATACCAAAATTAGCACCTTATGACACTAGAGCTATCCCAGGCTATAGTCATGTTTTTTTTTAATATGCCAAGAAAAGGATAAAATACCATTTCAGCAATTTCAGCATTACCAGGTTGTACGGCCACAACTTTGCATCAATGTTTGGCAATTGACTCGAGAAAGTTGTCAACCTGCTTTATTTGAAACGCTATCGCAGCTTTGGCCTAGTTTAAATCTTGCTCGCTTCGGTTGTTGTTTGTAACAAATTTCAAGACAAGCTATTAAAACGGCAGACGATTGGAAATTCTGCGAAACAACATAATATATTTTATTCTCAGCCCTTACCTTTAGTACGAACTACCCTACTAGCTATCAATAGGTACCTATGGTTCCCTCTTACATTAAAATATTAAATAAAATATTATATTATAGGACATTCTTACACAGATTGACTAAGTCCCACAGTAAGCTCAAGAAGGCTTGTGTTGTGGGTACTCAGACAACGATATATATGTATAATATACAAATACTTAAATACATAATAAACACCCATGACTCAGGAACAAATATCTGTATCATCATACAAATAAATGCCCTTACTGGGTACATTAATACCTTAAATGCTTATTCAGAGCTAACGAAGCAATTTTATATTTAACCTCGAAATCACAAAAAAAATTGCCTGTTTCATGGCTCCTCTACATATTGCTATCTCATTCTACCACATGGGTGTGTCCCTTGGAGTGGCCGGCGCTGGCCCATCGTGTAGAGGAGCTATCATACATTTGGGTTGGTCCAATGTTGATATTTTCTATGAGAGAGTTAATTTTTTTTCGCGATTTCGCGGTTTGATGAGATCGCTATCGATGACTGAATTAGAAAAATTGGTTCCTGATCACTAAAAATCATCGTATATATCTGTGTTTAGTACCTATAGTATTAAGTATTTTTTATTAACTTACAGGATAACCAAAGCATAGCTCACGGCGAAAGTTTCCAAAAAGTGGCAAAGAAGTGTTGGGAAGCGAACCCTGACCAGCTGGTGGCCGTGGGGGTGAACTGCTGCGCGCCTTCCTACGTGAAAAATCTCCTGAAAGGCTTCAACGACGACCGACCACACGCGCCGATTCCACTTATCGTTTACCCCAATTCAGGCGAAAAATACAACCCCGAAATCGGGTAAGATTTCGCAGTTTGATAAAACTAACTATTACTCTCGGTCTCAAACATCGGCCATTTGACCTTATACGAGCAAAGTGTACGGATAGGAACTATTGTTAAGATTCCATTGACTTTTTATCTTCCGTAATAAGCGTTATCTTATCTCAATAGTGTTAGCGGTAGGTACACCCCGAAAATTCAGTAAAATGCTGCAAATGTGTTAAAGCTAGGTATGAAAATCGCTACGATTGATCTTTAGACCATTTGAATAAAATTGACCCGAAGCACCAAAAAATAATAAAAAAATAAAGGAATTATGACGTCATCTTTTTTTTTGTATGGAAAAATTTTTTTTGGTTCGGGAACCTATATTTATACAGCATACTTTGGCTGTGTAAAACAAAGATCCATTATAAAAGCGACTAGGTACTCCTTATCAACTGAGCGAACGTCTTAGTAGTGATAGATCACGTTTCAAGATGACTGGGAACCTATTCCATTCAAGTGCTCAACACTTACGTATTAAAGTTGGTGCCTACATGCACTGTAGCTTTTTATAACGCTTATGGCTGGTTTAACTGTAATATATAATCTAAGTCTAAGTCATACATTCTACATCTACGTTAATGTACATCATCATCATCATCATCTCAGCCATATGACGTCCACTGCTGAACATAGGCCTCCCCCTTATGGGGGGTGAATGCCATAATCGCCACGCTTGGCAGGCGGGTTGGCGATCGCAGTCGAGTACACCGAATTTGAGGGACGCTGCTGCCCGTCCACCGGTGGTATTGGACGTAGTTTAAGGACATACCCGGGTCCATGTTAATGTACATATCAACTATTAATTAATAGTTATTGAATTGAACTTCACATATACTTACTAAATAAAGATAATCTAATTACTAATTACAAATTCCTAATGATTATTGGGGAGTATGGAAAATAAAGTACCAATAAACATTATGCTATCTGTCTATGTATCTACTTGTTAATTTCTAATAATTACAAAAAAAAACAGTTACTTACAGGCCGCACTTGTTTTGCATCTATATGTATACATATCTATGCCTGACTGTCTACTTGTCAAATTAAAAAACGGTATTGTATCATGTTACCCCCTTTTTTCCCGCAGTTGGATCGACCGCGACAAATGCGAAGCCGTGGAAGTGTTCATCCAAGACTGGCTGGACCTCGGCGCGCGGTACGTCGGCGGCTGCTGCCGCACGTACGCGGCAGACGTCACCCGGATCCGCAACCAGGTCGGCAAGTGGCGCGAGCGGTTCCGCTTCCAGAACTTTAACGCGGAAACCGCCAGCCAACACGTCTCCTAAATACCGACATTACGCTTCTTTATGACCCTAGTCGAACAAGACAAATGACCGAATTTATTAATGTTCCGAGACTTTGAGTTACCTAATTAGCTTCCTGGCCTATTTAAATGGCCGTAAGTTTTATAAGTGTGTAAATGTTAAGATGTTTAGAAATATTGATTAATACTGTTCATTGTTGTAAGTTTCAGTACTTACGTACGTACTTTGATTACGTAGATTCGTACTTTGATTCGTGGGGTAAAATCGATCAACGATTTTGAAGCTTTAATGATGTCGGTTATTGAACGTGACCTTAAAAATCTATTGATGTCAATTGAGACATTCTTAACAGAAATACGTTACATTATGAACGCACTCAATCATTTTTCATCAATGTAAAAAAATCCATGAATGAAAGTATGTAGTCTACTGTGTTATACTTACACGGTGTAACATGAGGAAACCGAATAATTTTAACAGCGTATTCCTGATCATATTTAGAGACAAAAATGTCCTATAAACTTTTTTGAAATTCGCCTAGTTCCAGAGATGATATTAATTTAAAAAAAAGACAAGTTTTTATAGTTACATAGTGTAAAAGGCCTTTTTGATAAAAAAATACACAAAAAAAATTGAAAAACCAAACAATACAAAAATTTCTTTTTGGCTAAATTGACCTAAACTCATATTAAATTTTTTCCTTCTTTTGACCTCAGAAATGCGTGGTTAAAATTATTCGGTTTCCTCATATTACACCGTGTATATTGTCAGTCAGAAATGAGCAGCAATTTATAATACCAAAATAAACGTATTTTTGAGAAATACGAAAATCAAATCTTTGTATTATTGCCTCTTTTTGGGGCGGTTACTCCTTGCTTTGCATCAGAAGAGAAGAAGAGCTAAACTACGTTGGTACAGATCAAAACAATTTTTTTGGAAGCTTACGTTCATAAATGTTCGAAGTTCGATGTTTGGTCAGATGCCTCTCCGTTAGGGGTCGTCCAGAAATCATGTGATCATATTTGGAGCTTTTATTATTAGTGTTTTAAAGTTGGTGCGATAAATGTTTTTTACTGGGTAAATACGCGTATAAAATCGAGCGGATTACTTGATCTGATTAAATTTTTGAGTAATATTGTTGTTTTCGGCTTTCCGGCTTTGAAAAAAAATACACGTGATATCTTCTCTGACGCCCCCTCCCCCGTCGTGATCATTCTTGACATTTTTCTTACCCCCACCCGCCCTCTAAACGATCACATGATTTCTGGACGATTCCTTATATGTATTGTGGTTCATAGCGCTACGCCATAGCCCGTAGCATTTTAAATTCCATGGTAGGCAATCGTAGATTTTGATGCAAGTGTGCAAAATATGTAATTTGGTACGAGCTCAAAGATATCCTAATGAGGAAAGCCTCACACGCGTATATTGGGAAACGAGATAATCACAAGATCTAGAGACGATATAGAGATCAACTAGATTTACATACATTAGATATCGACTAGATGTGACTTGGATATCTAAGTCATTACTTGTCGAAATCGTGCAAGAGGACCTCCAGAATCGCGTAAACGTCAAAAAAATATCTTTAAATTATCCATATCGTAACTTGTTGAGGTCTAGTAGAGATCTAATTCATTTTCCGAATCGAGCCGTCAGGCGAGTTAATTGTAATTTATGAACCTGCGCTGAATTTGACTTTTTATTTTTACGTTTACGTCAACCAAGGTGACAATGGATCATTAGGTCCTTAATCCTATTCAGCCAATTAAACCAATTTTTTTAATGTTGAATTTTATTTTTTTACTTTTAATTATTAAGTAATGGTAACGAGTCAACCCGGATTTCGCGGGTTCAAATTCTGGCTCACACTAACAATGAGATTATTTAAAATATTGCTTTGCCGCCCGAGAGATTATGTATTTAATGTTGACGAAATAATATATAAAGTGAGCCGACCTTGTTCAAACTTGTTCGAGTCACTTTATATTTCGTCAAACTTAGCTGCAGACTATACGTTTATCCTAAAAATTGGCTTTATTTACGTGATAGTGTAGGTCATTTTGATCATTACGAGAATGATGGTGTAATTATAATCAATAATACAGTTTTCCGACTAGGTATTTTTTAAGTGGCGTGCTCTTATGTTGGAGGCCAAGACTCATTTTGGGTCACCGCGCCAACCAAGTAAGTAATAGTATGTAGTAGTACATTTAGTTTTATGGTCAAAATAAAAACGAAGTATGTATTAAATATATAAACGACATATATTAACGATATATATTAAGTATAGTAACTTATTTAGTAAGACATATTTAAATAAGTGAGTATATGTAGATACGTTAATATTCCTTTAGGTATTGTCTTTTTAATTATTTAGCGCGCTATAATGTCTTATTTTATTTGCAGAAATCATAGATATCCATTTTCTGTGAATTTAATTGTTTTTCCGTGTTAGCTAGAGTAGAATGGATTTAGCGCGCTCACCGCTCAATCTGAATTCAGATTTTGTATTTAAATTTAAGTATTTTCCTCTCGAATTCGTGAGATGTTTTTTTTTGCTTGGCAGCTGAGCAAAGGTTGATTGCCTCTTGTGACTGAAAAAAAAATTTTTAACCACCAACGCTCGTGCTTTAATTTGGATTATTTTAGCTTTCAATATCATCCTCAAGCGAGAATTAAATACTATTACATATTATGTTCTTGTTTTATGTTTGTCATTAGAATTAATTTGTATTTAGTAGCCGACACAAAAAATCTCATTAATTATGTTAAATTTGCGGCTGACAATTACCTACTGAAGTTTAGCCTAAAATATTATTGAAAATAGGAAGCGACAAAAAATATAAAACGTAATATTGCCACCGAATATATATTGCGGTTAAATGCCACTGATTGCTTAATGTGAACGTGCCTTTAACGCGATTAACACTGAAATCTCTGAATTAATTAATATTCGATCGATTTTAACGCACACGATAAATCAAAATGAACGTCACCCATTACTGCTATTAATTAGCAAGGAACCGTTAAACGGAAGATCATTGAAGATCATCGTGGTATTCTGTGGATTTAATCAAAATTAAATTAGTCCTTTTTAAAGCCTCACTCGTTAAGCACCCGGCTAAAGACCATTTTGGCTGTTTTATTAAATTTATCCGACACCCGCTTTAATAAAAACGAAGACGGCGCGGCGTGTCGGTGTTATGCAAATGTGAAATTAGCGCAGATTCCAGAAACTTCGATACTAAATGTATTAGTATTAGATAGGCTGCTCTAATCCAGTCGATTACAATACATATAGGGTAACATCAACTAGGTATATTTCGTTAATTAACTTCGAGTGATATTCGGCTCGATTCGGGAAATGAATTAGACATTCACTAGATCTGAAATAGTAAAGATATATATGATGTCCCACGGGTAAAGGTACCTTATGGCGGTTGGCGATTATTAACGCCGCTCCAATATTATGCGCTATGCGACGTAAGCGCCAGCCGCCATAACATAATTAGTGAAAATGTAAACGCCACATATCTTTCTTTACTATTTCATATCTAGTGAATCTCTTCATTTCCCGAATCGCGCCGATTGAACCATCTCAACTTGATTTCAACGCTTCGGATGTCTGAAGTGAAATCTGATAGTATCCTTTACGGTTACGGCAGATACAAGGGCTAGAACTGTGGGTATGTAAAGGTAGGTATAGCGTATAAGTATGTATAAACTCAAGACGATCGCATTCAAGACTTTTGCAATAAGTGTGCAAACTAATCAGCATTGATGATAGCCAGTACCTATATAATCTTATCATACAGTAGCTATAATCTATTACATCAATTTTATGGGATAATCTTACACAAATACACCTATTTCACCATGCGAAATTAACATTCGGAAATATTTGAAATCAGTCCATCTACAAATAAGTACAAGCATTTGTATTATTCTCCATTTCCATTACCTCCAAATCCTACAATAATATTGTGAATTTCTTAAACATCTTTTGTAGAGTACATATATCCATGTAGAAATATATTTTTGGCTGGCGGCATAACTGGCACAGGTAAGCCAGCGATCTATTGTGGCATTTATGGCTATTGTATGTTCTTCCTAGGTACCTACCCGTCGAGGTATTTGGAAGCGGGTCTTAGTAACTACCTCTACCTAGGCATAGGGTGTATTCATAAATTGGTTTCTACTCGGCTGGGAGCTCATCCCTAGTACCTGCGATTTAATCCTGTACCAACGTTATACGTTATAGTTCAGTGTTATTACCTACTGCGGTCCGCCTTCACGGATAACATAGAGAAATACTAGATTAAGATACCTATAGGTATAAATAAAAACTGATATCTAGTCTAGCATTTGATTTTCTTCTGTTTTATTGCTTAATTTTTTTACTTAAATACTTCTACGTGTAAGTTTAAAAAGGGGAAAATATTTTAACCTTGCCCTTTATATTATGTCAACTCTCTATATTTACCAGTCAAGGGAACAGTTTCCCTTTATATTTCCCCTCCAAGTTTATAATAGCCTGCAGTGACCCGTAGAAGATGAGCGTTAAAAATCTACAGGCGTTAGCGTTAGTTGACCAGTCAATGCTGCTTCGCCCCTTGCTTGCATTTCAGTGGGGAATGGCGATGGCGTTTCGCCTGGATAGGCACCCACTGAACCGAGCCGGCCATCACAACCCGCCATAACAGTTCAGAATAGTTTCAGTTATATATTGCATGACCCTGGCGTTAGAAATTAACGTAAAGAGCCTTTCATTAAGAGCGAAGTTGTTTATTGGGATGTTTATCGCGCAGCTGCGTGGCGAAACCTTTGTTTAGTTTCGGCAAATGGGTCAATGTCGCAAAAACGACTTGCGGGTAAGATCGAACTGCAAAGCTAAAAAGTACGAGCTACCTACCCGGGTTAGGTTAGGTTAGGTTAGTTACCTACTTTGACATTTGATGAGTAACTTTGATCTGTATATATTTTTACTACAAAAACTTTTGCGACGTAAGCATTGATCATCCGTGAAAATTACAAAATACCCGATAAGTTATTTTCAATGCTTTTTACAAATAATTATAATATACAAAGTTACATGAAAAATATTTGAATATGAGAAATGAAAATTATATAGCGCATAGAGCAGCACAAGTAGCGTGAAATTCAAGAGCCCTTAGGAATGGATGGGTGGGCTTATTTGATTGAGGTGTTTGACACACCATTGTTAATCACATTATTATTAATGCGTTTATACCTACCTACGCATGTAGTATTATTATTTGACTGTGTACCTACTTATGTATATATTCTAGATGTTTTCCAAGAATGAAGAGATCCGCAAGTCGTACTTGCTATACAAAATGTTTAAAGTGACAGTGGGCGGTCGGTGCTCGTAAATACGGTGGCTACTGAGAAAGAATGGTTCTTGAAGGGCGTCCATGTACCCGAAGCACGTACCGAAGAAAGGCCTCTATAAAATTAACTTGAGTGTGATTCAGAGTTAGAATGGATACCTACTTTGACAGCAGTAAAAGTATATACAAACAAGTAAAATTATGAAAGTATTAGGCTGCATGACTTAACGACGAAAATAAATTTATTCACTAAATCGTCTATCATGCTCTCGCCCTACTTTTACATTAGACTGATCTGTATGCGATTTATGACTTATTTAGGAAATAACAGAATACCTAACGAGGTTCCTTTTTCCCAACACATGGGGTTCTCTTATTTCTTTTAAATTACCGAACCCTAAAAGCTTGATGAAAGCGGCCCTAATTTAGAAAGCTCGATCAATGAAAACGGTTTGTGAAATGGAAGGGTCCGGTGTGAACACGTGCAAATGACATTCAAACAAATGAAGATTTTCTTGCCGTATACCCACAAAGCCCGACAGCATGAAAATTAGATGTAAGTTTATCGGTTTCTAGCACGTTACTTCAGATAAATTCGATTTGAGACTATAAATGCGATACCTAGTCTAATTCTGGCAAAGATATTTTTTTAGAAATATTCTATCTGGTAGAGCTTTGTGCATACCGCTTATTTTGATACTACTTATATTGAATATTTTGAACATACCTCTATTTTATATACATTTTATTTTTGCTGTCATTAAGAAAATATACTACAATTTGAAATTTCACCAATATGATTCTCGAGAGCTTGAGTATCAATAGAGACTCAGTCTCATTGAATTGTTACTTTCTTCAATTTTCTTAATTTGGCATTCGGCAAATGCAGTGATCAAATGAAAAGTATGAAATATAAGATAATACAATTTATTGTTAATATAATACTCATTACAGGTATATTAAGCAGTCATTGGATTAATTAATTAATTAACATTTACTCTCCTTAACATCTTTTAAAATATTGTTAGATTGTAAAGCAGCAATGGCAAGATTTCTTTCTTGTTTCTCCTCATTCAGTTGCAACTGCAAGTTCTTAACGTCCAATTTGAGCGTTTTTATTTCGTTTTGTAATCGCATAACAACGGCCCACAAGCTCGGCGACCCGTGCGCCGCAGTCGGGTGTGCAGGCAGGGACGGCGACCTCACTAGAGCTTCAATCGTCAATGGGCTCTCGTCGTCGCATTCTGGAAACAAAATTGAAACGTAACGGAATACAGGCTTTCATCTTGTTGCTTATTGTCTAAGCGCCACTTGCACCATTCCACTAACCCGGGGTTAACCTGGAGTTACCATGGTTACCAGTACAATTTGATACTGATTTAACGGGGTTTACCCGGGTTAGTGGGACGGTGCAAGTGTCGCTAAGTAATCATTGAATACCCACCTTGCAGCAGCGTGTGAGTTCGTGGCAGAAAGGCAGTAAAATTAAGTGTCCTAAACCATCTGTGATTTATTATTAGAGAATGGAATGAACATAGGTAGTAGTATAGAAAGTGCCCGAGCGTGAAATTTGTGTTCATCACCATCAGTTTTGTGTGGTGTTAATACACTGTGTAAACCGCCGTTACCTCGATGTACACGTGCTTTTTTTAATTATAATTTCAAAGTAATCTTTTTTGTAGAGAAAATAATATCAGTTATATCAAGTCATATGGATTAAATATATCCAGCAATAAAACTGCTGTTAGTGTCAGCACAGGTAAGTAGAACAGTGCAGAATTTGGCTGGTGTATTTGACAGTTTTAATACAGTAAAATTATACATTTTGCGTTTGCGTCAAATCCGGTAGTTCTGATTTTTTGCAGGCTTGTTTATGATGTTGGCCCAATGAATAATCCAAGTTTGTGACCTCGAGCGCCGAACGCAACTTTGTCAAAAATCGAATAAACCGCAATTTTTTTTAGATTTGGGCGATTATAACCCTAAAGTACTAGTTTTTGACAGTAACTTCCTAGGGCGCTTTTAAAGTAGACTAAATTTGCTACAATAAGACACTGGAATTGTCTCTGTACATCTAATATTTTCCGAGATAAAGCCTTTCAAAATTTTATAATTTTATATCAGTTCTTAGCTATAATATAAGGGTTAGGTAGGTAATTTATATGGAATTCATCACCGGCACGTTCTACAAAATATTTATTTTCCATAAAAAAATGTATGAGTGCCTATTCTGAAAAAATATTAAAAAATATAAAAATTTAAATATAAAATTTTGAAAGGCTTTATCTCGGAAAGTATTAGATGTACAGAGACAATTCTAGTCTTATTGTAGCAAATTTAGTCTACTTTAAAAACGCCCTAGGAAGTTACTACCAAAAACTAGTACTTTAGGGTTATCATCGCCCAAATCTAAAAAAAATTGCGGTTTATTCGATTTTCGACAAACTTGCGTTCGGCGCTCGAAGTCACAAACTTGGATTATTCATTGGGCCAACATCATAAACAAGTCTGCAAAAAATCAGAACTACCGGATTTGACGCAAAAGAGCCAGGTTACAAAATTCGACAAATTTACTGGATTATTTGACGTAGTGATGTAGTTATCTACTAAATTATTGAATAACGACGTGTAAGGTGTTGAGGTACTAAGTATTATAATGTTAAGATACAAAAGTTTTAGGTTTATATTTTCTAAAAGTTTATTTCATATAATTTGCTCAAAAAATAAATTATAAACTAGGTAGTTGCCTACTATAATACATATACATATATTATGCATAATTGTTGTAAGATAAACATTTACTTTAATGCAACACTGTATACATATGTATTTACGATAGGTATTTAATAGAATCTTAATAGTTATAAATACTTACTGCAGTTTTTAAAACTGCCTAAAACATTAGTTGACAAGAACAGTTATATAATTAATACACATAAATAAAACAATTACACAGGACGAGAAATACATAACATAAAATAGTTAGATTTGGCGGATTCTTTTATCATACCATCTAATGGCTTCAGGAGGTACATAAATATTGTTTTAAATAAAATGCTATAAATAGCTAATCAACAAAACCAATAAGAACAGTTTTGCACTGTATCTAAGTAGGTATGTCATTTTGCACCAAATTTGTAAGGCACCGCTACAATTAAAATACCTACAAGGTGTGCATTTTATTTAAAACGTATTAATTAAATTAGTACACCAATTACAAAACAATACAGCTAAACACCTACGAGTATGACGATTACATTTTCCAAATGTCTTGGATATTTGAATCCAATATGTTATTCTCATCCATGTTATGTCATTTCAAACATCATACATTTTATACCATTTTCGGTGCAGCGGAGTGATGTTAACAGAAGTGGTATTAAGCAATTTCAACCCTAATGATTAATTAGCGTTAATTACTTTAATATAACCTTAATTTACCATTTAAGTTGGAATTATCTATACCGATTCCGTTAACACCACTCCGCTGCTCCAAAAATGATATAAAATTTATGATGTCTGGTCATTATATCCATGTTAGAAACACAATTACCATACTCGTGCTGTGACGGCGAAAGGAAATAAATAATTCAAGTATTCCTGACTCCAATTTAAAGACAACACAACGTCCTTATTCGCACTATTTGAGATTACATTACAGAGAGAAATCAAGAAATTTATTGAAATTCCATTTTGTAAGTTACAAAACTCATAATTATACCTTATCTGAAGGCTTATCTATAATTTAACCGACCAATGCGCAAGCAAAATGATGTTACAGAAATCTCAATTGTTATTAATTTATTTGGATACACTTAACAACTAGCAGATATATCACGAGTAGCATCTATGAGCCTACAGTGCAACGATTTGTTATGTGATAAAGAAAATATTTAGTAAGTTCGTTTTACGGCACTATTTGACATACGTTGACTAATTTAATTATAAGGTGTCACGGTCCGGTTAGTCCAAAATATCTAGGTAAAATTACAAAAAAGTTAAAAATATTTACAAGCCCAAGATTTATTTTTGCTCTCTATCCCTGTATTAACACGAAAAAAAAAGATCAAAAATGTAACAAACATGTTTGACCTTTTTATCCGGACATGTTAGAAACCAAATATTTTTGCACATCTATGCTAGGTACTGACTAAAAGATAGTTAAAGTAGTAGTCTGCGGCCCAAGTAAAATAAAGTGGAGGGAGATGTTATATCAGGCTGCAAAGTTTATAGAAAGGAGTTACCTATTTATATAAGTTTGTAAGTTTTTTTTTTAATACATATATATATATATATATGAACAAATCAGCATTCATTCTATAAATGAATTGTTAAGATTAATATAATAAATAATGTTTGAATAAAATAAACAAGCATTATACATAGATGAATATTGAATTCGTTAATCTGCTATAACCACCGTAAAACATTATTTTCATACTTTCACCTCAGATTTAACATCACATGTAGCATATTTATAGCGATAAATTTAAAATAAATTTCTAACTCTATTTATAAAAAGCGTCAATCCATATCTACGCGCTATGCCCGTTAACTACACTGGAACAAATTCGGGCATAATAAAGAACGATCAACAGAGTTGGGTATTTTGCAACATTGCAGTTGGCACTGCTGTAGTCTAGTGGCCGCGTATTTACATACACTTTGCACGGTTGCAGTGGCGCGTTTGCGTTCAATATTTAACGAATAACACGCCGCGCCGCCCGCCGGTGCTCTGATTACCCACTGCAACACCTAATGTTTACTCATGTTTCTATTAGGAACCTACTCACGTATACTAAGGTCAATTATACATTTTATAAAGTACAATAGGAATTTATTTATTATTTACGATGGTGGCGGATCTAATGTTTTAAGGCATACTCTACCAGTCAACCAATACCATACCAAGGATTACTTGGATTTAATAATAAAATATGCGTACCTATCGTTAGCATTCTCCGATACATTTTGAACATGCACAATTTTATAATATTTATGTACCTATACTAATTAGGTCTAAAAAGTTCTTTGGTATTTAATACGACGTGCGAATGGGATGCAGTGTGCTAAGTGTCTAACGGGCGTTAAGTATCTAAGGGCGAGGTTTATATAGTTAGACGGTTTTGGTTTTCACGTAAACAGATTCACTTTCTAGTGAGGAACGTTACACATCACGAAAGGGTCATTATAGCACTAAACCATTAATATAGTAACGGCGGGCGGCTGCCACTGCTCCCAAAATAGTATCACCTGAGAAATGAAACTGCGGGCAGTTTTGGATACTGACGCAATTTTCATAAAGCACCTACCATGTCACACCTTCAAACCGGCACTACCGACTAGTTACTCTCAACATATTAGTATAAATAATGTTCTACACAATTCAAGGCATGCATTTTCTATTGTTACATCCAATATGCACCATAAATTTTATTATATATATAATACAATCAAAAAGCAAACCTATAAAATTAATGATTTACAAATCATCTAACCTAATATGTATATTAATAATACTGCACTCGCTATGGTAATATATACGCGTGTTACGGCGATATATAACAAGCTGCAAAAGAAAATAAGACGATAACCTTTCAAAAATATACTTTTCTGACTAGAAAATGTAGTATCTTTTACTATGCTAAATTACAACCCGGTAGGGTTCGTCCCGTCTTATTTCCAATTTGAATCGTGGTTGAACTAAAACTTAAGCACATTTTTAATATCGCTTTCGTTAAATCGTTACAGAGCCACATCCATTAAAAATAATGATACGATTAGAATCGATATCTTTCTAAATAAATATAATTTCATTAGTATGAGTCATCGTTTAGTAATAATATTAAAAATGGGTCAATGTTCACGCACATTAATGTAGGTAACTTTTAATAAATGATGGATTAATTAAATGAGAGACGCCTTTCGAGGACCACGGTCAAAACGACCGAAAAAGAGAGAATGACTACTTGTGTCAGTCAAAGTGGTGAGATTTGGTGAGTTGTTTGACGAATGATCCGCAGCACCAAGTGGAGGAACGCGCCGAGCGAGCGGCGCGGGGAGCGACGAGCGGGGCGGGCGCGGGCGCGGAGGCGGGAGCGACCGCGCGCAGCGCCGCCGCGAGGCTCGGGTGCGACCCGCTGCGCCGTTCCCGACCCTCGCACAGCTTCTGCCTGCGCTCCTCTGAACATTCCCATAGATTCGGGTTAGAACGGTTCATCTGGAACTTGCGTTCCGAGAGCAGCCTCCTCGTCTCGGGGCCGCGGTACAGGTAAGTGTCGGCAGCTGAGCTTTTGTTACGCTTCACTTTCGAAGACTTGCTGCATCCTACGTGGTCGGGGGTCTCACTTCTTTGGACTATAGGAAATTTAGTGTAGTTATAGTGAAAAATGTTAGAAGCGGGTGCGTGATATTGTACTTTACCAAGAGACAAGTGACCGCAGTCCACTGCAGGTGCGATATAAAGGCAGCCGCATGTAACAAAATAGAAAGTTTCAGACTACCGTGGCACATAAATACACCTGGGTTAATACATGTAGGTACTTAGATACTGTGTGCACATCATAGCACAGTTGAAACCAGATTCACCGTTTGCATATCAACGTGCTCGTTAGTTACGTCAGTTAGGTTACAAAATGCATTAATAATATAATCATTTCTACTTATACCTATTACTGTATTTAGTGTCCAATGGTAAGAAGAGAAAAATGCGATGAGTTGCTTACTAGTACGAGTATTTACTAAATAGTTTTATTATGAGATTCATAATAAGAGTATCTTTTATTTCTAACTAGACTAGAAAGCCGTTTTGTACTGGATTTTAGCATTAACGGAATTTTCTAAATAGGTACACCGTACAAATTAAAAATAAAATATTCCTTTAACAATACTTACTTTTTACGAGTAGGTAACAGTAAATCACTAGAGTAGTAAGAAAAGTTAGTAAAGCATGCTGCAACCTCATGCACTATAAAAAGTCTGTGCTCACTTAGGATAAATAACACGTATGTATATTGAGTATAGATTATAGTGAGTGTTTACGTACGTAAATAAATAAATAAATAAATACGATTATTACAATCGTTAACAACACCAACAACAAAATGTCGAACAAGTATAAAAGTACAAGCGCTACTTTTTATGACTAGCGTTATATTTGGTTTAGGGTGTTGATTATTACACATCATTCTAAAAACCAACTGATAATACGGTTTCTTGACTTGGCATGTCTCCTCCTTGTAGCCTCGAATATCTCCAGTGGTATATTGGGTACTGCATAATAAAATATACAGCAATGTTAGTAAAACCCTTTACTAGTATTAGATATTAGGAAACGGGTAGCATAACAGTTATTGTTTAAATTGTCAAACGTTTGTCCAAATTTAAGTTTTGTTTTAGTCATACAAATTTCAGGACATTATTAATTAGTGCAACGCGCATACTCGCGACAAACACAAAAGGTACTTGGAGACTTCATTAGGTAGGAAATCGCAAGGCAATCGGGAATAACTCGAACAACACGCACTCCAGTCAGACCATTAGTCATAAAATTTGAAAACTACAGAATCTATTTTTTAGTATCACAGACGCAACACACCTAATATAACGTGTTTTTTTCTGTCCAATATGATATGAATGAAACGAGATACTCACCAGAACTTACAGCATTTCTACAGCGCGCCGAAGTACAATAGGCTTCGATGACCTTAAGAATAAGAGCGTCTTCTTCATAGGAATTTGACTTTCGTTGGTGTGGTGCATACGGATGCGTCGGACCTATGTTCTCGTCGGAGCCCACCGTGAAGGATTGCGGCCGCAGGGGCGGCGCGGGGCGCAAACATGTTATACTCCATCCTAAAATAGAAAATTTATATCAGTTCAAACTTCAAACAAATAACTTCTTTATACAAGTAAATCCAGTCATTCTACATTCACCTACCTTTATTGCTGTAGTTCGATCCCGCCGTGTCGATGAAATCAACGGAAGAGAATTTTTTACCGATAGCATTTTTATTTGGTTTGGCAGGCGACTGATCAATAGAGTCGCAAGAATTTAAAAGCCAGCGGGCCGACTGATTTTTTTGTTTATGTTTTGACGTTTGCTGGGTATGCTGCGAATAGCTTTGATGGTTGTTGAATGAGTGTGATCTTTTGTGGCTTGTTAGACCTGACGATAAATCAGCGTTATTGCCGTCTGTCATGGCCATCTACAAAAAAATAATAATATACATAAGTTTTTCAGTCCAGACTAAACATACATATTTTAAAAATACCACACAACGTATATATATGACATGTACTTTAACAAATCTAATTTAGGTAATCAGGTTAAGTGAGCATTGCTTTAAAAGCGAAACATTTCACTCTATTCTGTTTCGCTTTTAAAGCAATGCTCACTTAACCTGATTACCTAAATTAGATTTGTTAAATGACAGTTTATGTCAGAAATCGTACTTGTTTATTTTGATCGGAATATTGTAATGTCTCGACAGTTCCATTATCGTTTACAGAGTATTCATCAACAACATCTATTTAAAGCACACTTTACAGCCCACATTTGTGACCCGGCTCCATCTCAGCTGGAATCTCAGTGCCTAATACGTATTTATATTTTTATTACGGTACTCAACCGTTACATTTTATACGATCGCTTTTTAATTTTCTTAATATTTTATGGACCCGGGTTAAAATGAATTTCAAACGATCGCATTCACTTTGTAGGTACATTCACATAGTACTTTATACATGTGTACCTCCAGTGATATAGGCACAAGTAGTAGAAGCATATCCATGCACTTTTCTTAAATTGTTAGTAAATGAGGTATCTAGTTGCAGTGGCAGGTTTTTTTTCAGTTAGTAAGATGAATAAACACAGGCAAGGATGATCAAGTAAAGCACTGCAACACTGGGGTAACTAATGACAGCATTAATGGTTACAAAACTTCAAGGCAGTAAGTATTATTATCTTCAAACCAGTGATGTACAAACAGTATCTCTTTACAAAAGTATTATCCTTGCCTGAGTCGGTGACCACTGTTATGGGTAACTTTGCTTTCATCCACCAATGCGCATACAAGTCCGAACGATACACCATGAAGCCACTCTTTGCTTCAGTTAATCCCTTTTGGAATTTAGATAAGTCCTCGCTGCGAGATCTAGTTTTACGAGTTGCCATACTTTCTCCTCTTTTTGCTTGGACCTTTTCTTGATCAAAAACATCACAATTCCGACGTTGATTCTCACGAGACGGTCTATCAGTTTTCATATCGTCACCTTCTGGCTTCTCCCTGAATATACGCATGTGGTAGTGTAGGCTGGGTTTTGTGCGCTCCGTTATATTCAAGGTACTCCACTGACAGGGTACAGGCTGTCGAACATTCTTTGGAATCTCTAAATGGGTACTGGGCTTGCGGTAGATACGTGGTGGAACTTCGGGTTTTAGTTTGATTTCCGGCACATATCGTTCGATGTTATGACGAATGGACGTCCTTTTAATTTGTGGCGACGACACCGGCGGGGTGGCTGCATACGTAGAAGTCGTGTGGATATTTGACGAATCCATCACGTCAAGACTGGTTTCCGACGTTACACTCGTAACGCAAGAAGTTCTAGCCGTAGAACCGAAAGGAGATGTGCATCTACACTGATCTTCGAAATTAGCTGCCTCTATTTCGGACAGTGTTAAATTTTTACGGCGCTCATCGAAAGTTCCCTGTGACAAATTGTCTACTATTTTTTCATGTCCATCAGAGTCATTTCCAGTGCTTCCGCCAGCATATTCATGCAAGTTCAACTCGGGAGACGCTAAGTTGCAGCTTCCGACCACTCCCGAGTCCGAAGATCTCGGGCTAGGGCATAAAGACCTGTTACAGCATTCACACTTCTTGCATAACTTGTTTCCGTCAGACTGTGAACTCATCCTTTGAAGTGTGGATTCATTATTTTTGCAGAAGCTTTCAGTTTCCACCATTGACTTCGACATTGAACGCCTGATTCTTTTATCAGAATTAAGAGAATGCTTACGAAAAGGAATATCGGTATTAAGGTTCATGTTAATTACTTTAACGTCATCTTCTTCGTTTCTAAACATTGGAGGCGGATCAATGACTGGATGATCAGGGTAAATAAAATCGTTACAGAGTTTTGGGGATGGTGGTGCGATTTCTTGCAATATGTCTGTTATTGGATTTTCTTCTACCATATCTTGAGAATATGTTTCCTCTGTTGATTTCCATAGCTTTGGGACAGAATCCTTTTTAGCATTAATGGGAAAGCTTTGCCTCGTAGGAACAAAATCAGAATTTTCATATCCCATCATATTCATTTGAATATCCTGATCAATGTTTACCAAATCTTCACATGCCATGTAAGGTCTCACTTCAAAAGAAGAGTTTTCTGTACTTTCTGAATATTGTGCAAGTAGATGTCTGTCACAATTCTGCACACGTTGGGATTTTTGTAAAGGAGTCTCTTCAGGGCTATTCACGGCTTGAAAAATATTCGAGTGGGATGGAATTGACAAAAATATATTTTTCGTACAATCCCCCCTAATTAATTCGGACTCCTCGAGGTTTAGATTATTTGTGCTATCCATGTAGCGCATGTAGCCATAGTTACTCCCCCAACTACTAACAGAGGAACCAGTTCTAGGGCTGGTAATATCCTGAGCATTTTGCCTCAGCATTCTAGGGCAGGGCAGATCATCTATATCGGCGCAACTGGAGCTCGTATATGACTCAGTAGTGTCCGATTCCCTTTCACTATCGCTATCCGACCCATCTGTTTCGGTGCCAACAGTCCCGTCATTTTCTATTCTTAGCCTTATATGGTTCTTATGTTTTCTCAATACGGGTATTCCCGTTAATTCAAAGGCTTTTGCCCATGTTCGCTCATGTAACAATTTACGCAACATTTGTCTAGTGATTACCTTTTTCTTAACTAGTCTCGCAAAATATTTGGTAAGTGAATAGTAAGGTGATGCAGAGGGGTAACTGGGCGGTGGCAAAGTCACGTGATAAAGGCTTCGGCGGCTAGAATTGATGCTAGACAGCGCCCCTTCAGAAGGGGAACGGGTCAGCTGTGTAAAACATCATAAAAATACCTTAATATTGCAACTATTTCAACAACACTAATTAAGTCTTCACAGTCATCCGTAACAGTAGCAAAGTAGCCAAAACACATACTGATCCGGTCAGGCGCTATTATAGTCCTAAGACTAATTGAGCTCTCTCAAATAATTATGTAATGCAAACCTTAAATCACTGATCTTAAAATCATTTTCTTTTATATGTCGCTTTTTGGTTTACGAGGGCGGTATACAGGCTACACCAAGGACAGTTCCGCGGCTGTGAATGTATATAATCTGGACGAGGGACTTAAAAGATGTTCGCAGTCACAAAATAAATTAGGTGGTCAAACTGGGATTTTACATACATACATCGATCCTTTTTTAGACATTATCTTGCTTGCTTACGAAATATAGAATGTATCTTAGCTACTTTTAAGGAACTTGGCTAGATAATCAAATAACATCTTAATGAATATACTTACATGTGGCAGTGATTGCGGCTGACCAGGTTCATGTGCAGGACTGCTGGTGTTCGAATGTTTTTGCAACAAACTGACCCAGTTGTCGGCCTCCGCTCGCGTCTGACACACCGCTACTATGGTGTCTATCATTGGACCACTAATTTCAAATGCATTCTTCCTTGTTTCTGAGTCGTCCAGTTTGCAGACTGTTATGCCGGTCAGTGGCAGACAACCCTAAAATGGAATTAGGTTATTAAAATGACTCAGTAAACATGATGAAAACTAATATTTAACAAAGAGAATGGTAGGTAACATCTGCTACCAAGATATCAGTGCTCGACTTTTAAGTCAACAAGAGTGAGAGGATCCTGTATGTTTTGGAGTATAAGGGCCCCCCCACATCTAGCGTCTTTCGAGCGTCGGCGTCTGGTCAGCGCTATGGAAAATGGCGTCGCTGCGCAGTAGCGTCGACGTTGCGTCGAGCAGCGGCCATAGAGTTGTAGACGCCGACGCTCGAAAGACGCTAGATGTGGGGCCCTAAACTATAACATATCTTTGTCGTCACGAGCAAGTAGAAAGCGCCTCCTTTAAGCTGCTTTTTCTATCACTCTAGCAATTTTTTTTACTAAAATGACAGATAGGTAATTTTAACAAATTGCAGAATACAATATGTCATTTAAGTAGGTATCCGGAATATAATAACAAAGATGACCTAAACCTCTCTTAAACTTAATTAAACTTAAAACTCTGACATATGACAACAACCTCGCTCCGTAAGCCTGTTAATGTACTCGTGAGACACACTTGACGGATATTTGTGCAACAATAAAAAAAACCGGCTTTGGTTTACATCTGAATTATCGTTTAATATTTAACTTACCTCATAAACAAAAGCCGACACCCTCTTACTAACAGATAGCAAAAGCAGCGCCGAAGGGAAAAGCACGAGGTACCGGTCTTGGTGCGAAGGTCCCACTGCTACACTGCCCATGTGCAAGACATCGCCTAGGGCCGCTAGCTCGCCACCGGGCCATCCGCGCACTTCTCCTGTTACTACTTGGAGCTCTAGCTCTTTTTGCCGCCGTAATGCTGCGCAGCCACTCTAGAGGGAATAAATAAAAATATTGGAACTTTCAAAGGCGAAAATGTACCTATTGGTAAAAATAAATTTTGCCATTAGGTACATTTTTGAGCGTCTGAGCTTTGGATTCTTATTACGTAAGTAAAACAAGTAAAAACGTGATATTTTTGCAACCTTTCATTTAACTCCACAATTTCACATGTGCGTTTGTTTATATTATATGCCGCGTCAGAGGCCCCTCTCGGCATTTGGAGTTATCGCAAATGGTGGATTTTAGGCCGATTAAACTTCGTGATTTGTTATTGTGTTGCGTCGCTGCGTCACTTTCGTTTGACATATTGAAAAAAAGAGAAGCTACAACATGATTGCATAGTAACCATTCAGAATAGGATGGGTAGGTATACAGAATTACCTACAGACTTTGAGTAAGCTTGGGTAAACATTTGAGGGCGTGTACCTATTTAATCAGATTACCTCGACATGATACAAATCTTGCAAGTTTTATGCATAAAAGCACTTAGCATTTATTTTCATGGTTCCCTCATCTCTCGAAGCATCCAAGCGGGGAAAGTTACCCAGTAACTTGGTTAGTTCAACACTAATAAACAATTGTAGTACAATGTGTGTTGCCCCTGTCCGGATGTGTTTTGTGAACATGTCGTGCCAGCTCTTGCCATCCCAGGGTACTTGCTAAGCCGACAGAATGGCTAGGATAGGCCCACAGTCACATTAATACTTACAGCTATATCTTTGTAAACAACTGAAGCGCGATGTGTGTCGCCCCTGTCTGGATGCGCTTCATGAACATGTCGCGCAAGCTCTTGCAGCATCGCCGGGTACTTGCTGAGTCGACGAAATGGCTTGGATAGTCCTGCTGTTAGTACTAACACTCCAGGGCATACAGCACCGGCATTCTCCATCCATGTGTTAAGTTCCTCCCTAAAAATTTAGGGGATTAAAGTATTTGTCTCTTTAATGCATTGTTCAACCAGTGGATATATCTAAATAGCGATTTTTTAAATGTTTCAGCTCCTGATTAAAATAATTTATTTAAATATAAAACAAAGCTTTAAGCGATATAGTACTAGGTTGAATGTTCAATTCAAATAAAAGCATAGCATTTGCATCAATACTTTTATCAAAATGCCATATTTTGTACTCAAAAAGATAAAAGCCACTATCCTTTAAAATAATTGACTTACTTGTATTTGTCGAGGATGCACACTGCTTTAGGATGACCAGCACAGTATGTTTGATGCACTGATTTTATCTTTGGAGCCCATTGCAAGAATAGGCCACCCACCCGCTGGTCTGGGCCTGTTTTGGTTGCACATTCTTCTAACAGGGAAAGGAACTGTTCATGAGTTTGTAGCACCTCAGTTATATTGCCTGTCAATTGCTTGAATTCATCTCTTGTTAGCCTAAAAACAATTATATGCTTTGGATTTTGTCATGATTGCTACTTACTACTAATTTTAATACTAATTTTAGTTAAACATGCATGCCAGATGATGATGATGAGATGATGAGATGCATGCATGCAAGAGCTGGGTGTATTGGGGATGGGGTGGGAGGAGGCTACCCAAGCTGCCCAGGACCGGAGTCAGTGGAAGAAAAAGATTCGAACCCTACACCCCAGCAGGGGGTAACAGGATGGAAAGAAGAAGAAACATGCATGCCTAATAAATATAGTTAAAACATGTTTACTGTTAACTTACTACTGCTTATTGCTTTGTTATTAACAGATTTTATATTTTTAAATTTATACAATAAACAAAGTTCATAGAACCAAATGTTACCAAATAACTAGAGGTACAAAAGTATGGTGGCAAGCAATAATATGTTGTACTAAAAAGCTGCAAAAATATCTGCCATGATCTTATTTGTAGCACAATAACCTATTTAGGTGTCCGTGCCTTCGCTTGAACCACATTATGAGATAACACCCTTGTAACTCAGCCCTAATCAAGCGAATTCATCAACTAGTAGCGCCATCTATCGCGCCACTCAAGTACTAATGTCGCCCGGTTGCCAGCGCTCGGCTGCTTTCTCTTCAGTACGCTTTTGTAACTCAGCCGAGCAACACGTTTACAAAGCAAGTTTAAAAAGATCGAGAAATTTAAATCGAAAAAATATTTTGTAAATCTCCGACTTCGTGACATTCCGCTCGGTGCCCATGGCCCAGCGACGAGACGCAGTGACCTTCCTACAGGCACCGTCATAAAAAGTACACGGGTACTTACGCCTCATGGCCTTGTCCTGTGGGACAACAAGCGTCGTCCCGTGAGACGACAGGGCGTCGTCCCGTGAGACGACATGGCAACGTCCCGTGAGACGACAAGCGTCGTCTCGTGTCTCGTGAGACGACAAGGCATCGTCCCGTGAGACGACATGGCGTCGTCCCGTGAGACGACATGGCGTCGTCTCGTGAGACGACAAGGCGTCGTCCCGCGAGACTACAAGGCGTCGTCCCGCGAGACGACATGGCGTCGTCCCGTGATCGTCCTGACAGATGACATGGCAGCGTCTTGTAAGACAACGAGCATCGACTCGTTAAAAGACCTTGTGACATTTCGCTCAGTGCCCGTGGACCAGCGATGAGACTAAGTGAGCTCCTATGGCCATCATCATTGAACAGAATACGGGTATAAATGGCACATGGCGTCGTCTCGTTGGACGACAAGCGTCGTTGCGTGAGACGCCATAGCGTAGTCCCGTGAGATGACATGACATCGCCCTGTGGGACATCAAGCGTCGTCCTGTAAACAATAAGGCGTCATCCTGTGATACGACAGGCATCGCGATGAATTACGTCATCATGTGAGAAGACATTGCGCCATCTTGTGGTATCGTCCCGTAAGAGGATATTGCGTCCCAAGGGACTACATTGCGTTGTTCCATAAGACTACATTTTGTCGTATCGTGAGACATTAATGCGTCGTCCTATGAGACGATATCGCATCGTCCTCTGAAATGACGTTATCTTGTTAAACAAAAACCGTTGTCTCATCAGTCTCATGGCCTACCACTAACACAGTAGTGGACGACTTATTGGTCGCTTTATCGATCGATGTCTGCACGGCCGGACTCGCATTTAAAATCTGCATGGTCATGAACCAATGTGCGACCCAGTCATTGTAGCCGACCAAATGGTGTGTCTTTTAGAACCTTTTAGAACGACGAGCAGCAGAATTTCTATTGGCGGGTTTGGCGCGAAATTGATAACGAAATGTAGTTACAGTAATTGTTTCAACCTGCCGGGAAAAAAAAAAAAAAAAAAAAAAAAAAAAAAAAAAAAAAAAAAAAAAAAAAAAAAAAAAAAAAAAAAGGGACGGTTTCCGTCTTGGTCGTGTACAAATGTTGGTCTTGGTCGATAACTGCCATCTCAATTGCCGTGAGATACCAAACAAACCAAAAATATACATTCTGAGGATCCTAAACTGAATGACTAACTGGCCATGGAAAATAGCAGTTAAGAAACTGTGAAAAGGGAAGAGTACAAAGTGAAAAACCGTGTGTTATACTTTGCCCAACTAGATCCTATACCAAAAAGAGAGAGGGGGAGGCAAGAAAAAATTGACGTTAGCTTTAAAGAAGGAAAGAAGACTAAAACTCTCTCTTCTAAATAGGAATACCAATACACGTATAATGCCAATTCATTAACGGCTCTGTCATAGGCTAACAAAAGATATCTCTTTATTGCGGCTCTAAACCTGAAAATAAATAAAGAGTTAATGATATATATGAGTGTATAATCATCGCACTAAATCCCTCTCTTAAATGATGAATGACTATGAGACTTAATAGTGTCTTTGGGAATACTGAAGCATCTCTAAATATTGACCATTAGCTAAAAAATTGCGACCTGTCACAGATAAATCTTTTACTTAGGTTAAATCGTCTACTATGTAGCTGTGAAACTGAGACCACTGAACTAAGAGTAATATCTTGAAAACACAGGGGCAGGATCGCATTCCGTCCAAGAGACCGAACTGACAAAGGCATTTTTAATGCTCTAAGCAACAAGCTCCACTTCGGAAGAGTATCTAAGCAGCGGGTTGTGAATCAACCTGCGCCGTCGGTATAACAATCATGCATCATAAAACGTTGACCGTAAACGTTACATAGTTCAATTTCAAAGGAAATGAACTACTACTGGTGATATAACTATCGGAAATAGACGGCATTTGTAGGAGGTGCTTTTACATAATGTCTAAAAGGACCCTATATAGTACAATTTTAATTTAGTATGGCAATCCGCATAGTTACCCATGATTGTTCAATAGGAGGTGAAACATCGGCTTCTTTAGTGGTAATTGTTATGCCTATGTAGACGATGAAGCGCCCCTTCAAATTACTTATGTAAATAAATAAAGAATTTATGAAAAGATTTTTCGTAAGAGTTAGAGTGGAGTTACTGATTCTGTTTCGAAAAATCGCGTATTGAATTAGAGGTGAAGGCCGACTAAGGGACTAAACTGTCGAACCAACAGCCACGGTCCACGGCTTTACCTTCATCTAAATTATGATTGTTTAATTTTTCCAAATAGATAAATTAAAATGAAGTCACTTCAGAAACTTTGAAACCAAGTGGACTGCGGAGCAAGCCAATATACATACAAATGTACAACGTACGTAAACGTACATACTATCCGTAATATGTAGAAAATATTTGCAGGCAGTCACCGATAGCAGATACCGGATTCTGAAAGAACACGGATCAGAAATATCCTTCTTTCGATTTCCAGATGAGAGGCTTCCTTGGCAGATAAGGAAGTACTCACATGATTTTATAAAGAATAACAACATACGGTGGTTCAGGCAAAATGCAAGATCTAACCGAAATGTGATCCTGGTAGTGAATCATGACTACAAATATGTTCGCCGATTAAATAGAGCCTGCAATTTACTCTAAAAATCAACACTAGTTCTGCTGACATTGCAGCATTGCCAGATCTAAGTACTACAAGCTTAGCTGAAAGGTAGTAGTCCAGGGACTCCAGGGTTTACAGCATACTGTTGTAACAAGTCTAGTAGGGCATGTAATTGGAAACATCATCGTCAATGCAATTAATTAGAGTTCCAGGTGTAGTACCCTACAAAATCATCGTATCTTGGTTATAGGGCAGATGTGCTGCTAATAGAATTACAGCATTAGTTGTGAAGACAACTACAATTCATATATTCATATATTCATGATAATATGCTTACATCATTGAATATAAGATATCTGTAGACATATATCAGTGTTACGTCAGGCGTAGCTCACTCCGCGATTTTGTCGCGTCGCTCCAAGTACATGCGGCCCACACCAATTTTGGTGTCTAGCACTAGTAGTTGCCGCGCACCGCTATGTAACGGACACCTGCTCGCGTTTGCGCCACCTTGCGGTCATAATCTGTCGTAATAGACGCGTTTTGTTAGAGAGTGAACCTTCTGTACCTACAGTACATACTATTATTTATTCTATGATTACGTCAAGGTAGTGACATAAATATAATATGTCGCAGAAAGGCCAAGATCATCAAATAATTGTTTATTTGTGGGCATCATGATGCCTAATTAACCCTAGGGTTCCCTCACGACAATAAAAACAGTCTAAAATCAATTGATACACAACTTAATTGCACGAAAGCCAATAAACAACATACAACGTCCTTGTATTGCTAAATTTCTAACCAAAGTACCTACAAATTATTAATAATAATAATTCAGCCTATATACGTCCCACTACGGGGCACAGGCCTCTTTTCACTCGCGAGAGGGCTTGGGCTAGGGTCCCCATGCTGGCCTAATGCGGATTGGGGCTTCAAAGTACAAATTAAGTAATCAAATTAATATTTGGTAATGAATGCGTATACACATGTTAAGGTTTGACAGGAATTGTGTCACAGCATCGCCCGCGCGCGCCGGTGCTGGCGCTGCACTTGAGATTAGATGATATCATGAGACACCCGTGGTTTGTGCAACTACAATGCTATAATGCCAAGAACTTATTGGTTCTCACCATATACAAATAATAATAATGTTTTAATTTGTCTGGGTGTTACGAAAGTTTCGCAATTGGTTTGTAAAGGTTGCACTACAATTTAAAGTGGATAGGTCCACCTCCTCTTTTCTTAGTCAAAGAGTCTTCCATCATCAGTCAAGGGGTTTTTACACTCTTATAGAATATTGTATGTATACAAAAGCATTAAAAACTCACAAATCGTGCTAAGTCTAACAATAAAGCATCGTACAATCCATTACCAGCGCGCGAACCATAAAATCTTCAGTTTGGGAATCAGCTTGCCACCAGAAAGAGTGAACTTTAAACAACCTACAATTACAAGCCTATGTTATAATTAGCCTAAAAATTATAGGTGAAGGCATTGGAATTATTCAAAGATTAAAAAATCTTCTAAAATATTCTACTTGGTAGACGGATCTTCAGTCTACGCACAATATCATGGAGAGATGTCATCCACAACAACTGGAGTTGTCAGCATCACTTTAAATTCATAATCATCGCCTTCATACGATTGTCACCTGCGTGTCAGTGATTTTGTTCATTCGTTAAATACATGACTGACAAGCATATAATATAAAAGCTTGGTTGACCCGGCACCAGCTTAATTGGCATGTTTCCAGTTATCTGTGATTCATAATTGACACTTGAAATAGGTAGGAGGACTAGGAGGCCTTTTCATATAAGAATTAATATCTATTCATGAATTACTATTAATATGGTTGTTTTTAAAGCAACCCTCGCCTAAAACTAATCAGTAAGGTAGGATGTATTATCGGCTCAGTTGAAACTACTGCTGAGAGTTGTTACTAGTTAGTAACGCATACATTAAATCATGAAGTGTTGTATTTTCTTCTTCACTTTCTGACGCTACTTTCAGGCAGAGGAGTACTCGATTCGAAATAAATCTCAATGGCTTCCACAAATAAGTACATCATGTTTATAATTTTTTGGTTTTACTCATTTGTTTACGGAATATGTTGTCCTTATGTAATGATAGCCCATTAACAAATAAACCTGGTATACCTAGTCAATAACTATTTATATCTAAATAATGACAATGACGTATTCTAGTGGGTACCTATACTTACGAACATTTGGTTATTTGTCCACATAGACGTATATAACATTACATCTGGCCTATCATATGATGCAACTTACCAATTTATATTAAATTGTTGGAAAATACGATAAATCAGAGATCAGAGAGGACCCAAGCTTTTCCAATTAGTTACAAATTTTAAACAGTTGATGGGCCGACAGTGCTATTTTTGTGGTAAGCAGTAGATAAGTAGTAGTAATATCATGTAATGATATTACTACAAAACTCATACAACAAAACCTTTTTATCACCTAGTGGGCTATTGTAAGGAAAGCATCAGAGGTAGTTTGGACGGGTTTAATGTAAAACTCACTCGATGTGGTTCACGTTACATGCATCAGAGCTACTACTACAGATAGTGGTTACACTTAAAAATTGTACGACCTACAAGTACCTTCTTATATCTTTAATTATGACTTTAGGGACAGTTTTTCAACTAATAATTACACAGTTTTGTTTTATATAAAAAGTTAAGTAATTTTATAGTCGCAACGGATAACTTATGTTGCCAGTCAGTGCTAACAATTGTCTCATCTATCGGTAATTTCAAATAAGGAAAATCTAGTTTGACGCAAACAATCCTTTAGTATATCTATATGGAATAAATTTCAAGACCACGTTCTTATTATGTGATTTTTGCATAAATAATAAATATTATCAGTCACAGTACGCCCGGACCAGCGCCGGCAGAGGTTTAAACACGTCTCATAATGTGGTTCAAGCGAAGGCACGGACACCTAAATAGAACCGTTTTTCCCCCGAAGGGTAAAAAACGGATATTTAGGTTCCTGCCGAAGCTTGAACCACACCTAAGGGCCTTGCCGGCTTATGTGGTACTGAAGAGAAAGCAGCCGAGCGCTGGCAACCGGGCGACATTAGTACTTGAGTGGCGCGATAGATGGCGCTACTAGTTGATGAATTCGCTTGATTAGGGCTGAGTTACAAGGGTGTTATCTCATAATGTGGTTCAAGCTTCGGCAGGAACCTAAATATCCGTTTTTTACCCTTCGGGGGAAAAACGGTTCTATTTTTGCAGTCTTTTTTGTGTACGATATTATTGCAGATGACTGTACACCGTGTAGGTCGATGTGGCGCGTGCACAGCTCTTGTGAGCAAGGACCCGCTACGGATACGGGCGAGCCTTGCTCATATGCATATCTGTCGCCAGTTTTCCCTTAGTCCCCTTATACGACACCCACGGGACGAGATGGGGTGGTGCTATTCTTTTCTGATGCCGGCTCTACACGGCACACACCGTGTAGGTACTCTTGTTCGGTTTTATGCTCTCTTAGTTAAAATAATGGAATGAATATATTTGCTTGCTTACATGTCACTATTCTCCAGGGGTTGAAGGAAGTTACTGGCCAGCCCCTGCATCTCGGCCACATGTGCCTTTTCTGAATCAATGATGTCTTTGAGGACAACATTTCTAAATGCTTGAATTTCAGATGCTGCTCTAATAGGAGATGTAGTTAAAGATCCAGCTTGATCTAAAATAAATATAATGTTAATTGTTGAGTATTAAAGTCCAACAGAACCATTATATAAAGTATTTACAGGCATCTACCAACTGTAAAATAAAATGCAAAATGAGGACATTAGGATTTCATTTTGTTACCACAACAGACTAATTTCATGATTAAAATTGCAATGAAGTTCTGCAGAATAAAAAACATTACCTTTACATTCTGTAACATAATTACTAGGGAACCATCCTGTGGTTTCCCCTAAGGTTCCCTCCCACCAGCCCCCTTCCTCCTTCTGAGTGACTGTGATAATATCACCCTTTTTGAAACACAGTTCGTCATTATTCTTGCCTTTGAATGAGTAGATTGCTTTTACTAAGCAACTTTCAGTTGACATTGTGTAGAAACTCTAGCACCATGTTATAAATTTGCTGTAAAACAAACAACATCTAAAAACAGAGTTAAGACAGAAATGGTAATAGAAGGTATAACTATTTTAAAGACCTTTTAATCAAAAATAAATTCAAGGTAGCATTCACGCTACTAAACCAAGTAGGTATTACAATGTGCAGACTGTTGGAAAGTTAATATTCCGCTCTTGTTACTTACTGATTTTAAAATGTCCTCTTTGCTTTTGGTAGCATAAAACACGTAATTACGACAGGATGTCAAACAATTTCCGGAATTTGCGAGATGACTGAAGGGACCAAAATGACTTATGGATTCTTGTTCATAATTACACTGACTGGGAATATATCATATATTTAAACATAACACTTATTACTTCTAATTTAAAATAATGGGTAACTGAAGAGGACACTGATATAATTGATACAAAAAGACAAAAAATATTTTATCACACAAACTACTCTCTACTACACTGACTTGACTTCCAAAAATAAATACCATAGACTAGACTAGACTTTACCAAACCTAGACAAGGGATGCGACAGATAAGGGCCTCTACAAACTTTATCGATAATCGCTTTTGATTTGCATTATGATTTATGAGGTATTTGATCGATCGATTGAATTCGTTGCATCTAGCGCTTATCCGGCAATTACTTAAAATTGCATTACCTTTGTTAGCTCCATAGAACTTATAATAATATCAAGAAAATCGGAAAGTTCTCTGAACGCGCTTCAATACCACAGATTCCACAGAATATATATATCTTGTCCTCCAGTCGCTGTCAAGTGTCAACTAAATAAAATGTAATTGACTGACACAGTCAATTTGTTATTGATAAAAATTAAAAATTGATAATGCTCCCTACTTAAAGAATTTAGTTTGCTTCCAATTTTTATTCTGGCTTGGAGTATGGTCACGTACAATAAAATGTGAAATATTGGGCGTGTATGTAAATGGTTATATACAAGGTTGAAATGGTGAAAGTGATCAATCCACAAAAAAACAATACTCCAAACATTACTTGAGCTAAATAATGAGTTGCGTTACTATCTAGATTGGTTATTATTTTTGAACTGCGTAGTCTTATTCGTTACACACATAAGGAGCAATGGAAAGTTCATTAGAGGATAATTTATACAAAGCTGTACAATCTGCAGACCAAGAATCGATTGTGTGCCTTCTAGACAGAGGTAAATAATGAATATTTACGTTGTTATATATCTGTGCCCTTAAATTTTACACGTAGGATGTATACTGTTAATGATACTACATCAATAAGGATTGCCTAGGTACTTGAATTATGCAGACATTGTAGTTGAGTAGGTAATTATTTACAAACCTTTTTCTTAATTTCAGGCGCAAACCCAAATAAGATAGCAAAAAATGGTAAAACTTCATTAGGTGAAGCATGCAATGTAGGAAATTTAAGTATAGTGAAATTGCTGGTTGATACCACAAGATCTAGACAAACTACACATTCAAGTAGAAAGCGCCATTTAAAAACGCACAAGCGCAAGATAAAAAACGATGGATCTCAAGAAGAAACAATTACTAAATACAAGAACCCTAGTGATAGAAAATGTATGGGTTTGCAACTTGAAAATATAGGCCCAAGTCAGGATTCCAAAAGAGGTGTCAACCGTGGATACTTTGTGTTTATACACAGTGATGGCTCAAGTAGTGACGAGAGTAGAATCACCAGTTTACTGTCTCCTTTGAGTCCAGTATCGTTGACACCCTCACCACAGGATGACTTGGAATGGGACGAAGAGATTGGCAATGTGGCTCCTACCACCAGTGAAGATGAGACTTGGACTTCAATGTATAAGTGAGTAGCATTAAATTAGTCATTAATCATAATAGAGTCTGTTTTGAAAGAGAAGAGTCATGGAATGTTTTGGGCCCGATACTTGGGACTCTAATATAATACTGTTGAAAACTTTTACTGCTACATATGGCAAATTATTTGTTGATTAAAGATAATTTTTAGGATTCCGTGCCAAGATATACATAAGGAACCCTTTTATTCTTAATAAATTTTTTTTTCATTTTTCCACTTCCAGATGGTATGCTTCAATATTAGAATGCACCGGTGCAGCAATTGCATCACAATCAATAGAGATTTATGGAATTGATCAGCAAGATGCCTTTATGAGAACTGCATTACACTATGCAGCTGAGCGGGGACATGCAGAGGTTGTGAGATTGTTGTTAGATGCAGGTAAAAGTGCCAGCTTTTAGAAAATTTTAATACAGCTAATAATAATTCTTATCAGGAAGTCCTACTGAACAATTTTTACACTTGCTATACTCTGTGGGGTTAATATGTAATAGGTCATACTGAATTTTTTTTACTTTGGAGCCAACACCAAAATACCGAAAATGAAATATCACCTGTTTCATTAGGAAACATTGACATATTTATATTATGATAATGATTCGCCTAAATGTATGAAACTATTTATATTTTTCCGCATTTGTCGTTGTTGGCCCTTTAAACATCTCTCAAAGTATGGTCAGACATAACATAATAAAATCACCTCTTAAAAAAAAGGGGAGTGCCCATTGGCAGTAGCACGTAACAGTATCAGTATCATACCAGAAAAAAAAATATATATTCGTTGAGGTGTTTTACCATTTTATTTTTTGAAGTATGCATTAACATTATACATCTCTAAGGATAACTTGATAAACTATATAATCTTATAGTTCTGACACCTAGAGACATTTACACCTCTAAATATTATAGATTTTTTGTGTGTGTTTTTTTATCTGTATTTTGTATGTAATTCGACATTAAGAGACCATATACATCTCTTAGTAATTGTAATACGTTAGATTGAATTGTTAGTTTTAATTTATAAAATTGTTGATGTTATTATTTTTGCTTTTATGTAAATTCAATGTTGACGTGTAAAAGTGCCCTTGTGGCCTATTTGCTGAATAAATGTTGATATTTGAACGAGTTTTCTACCTATCCATCTTAGGAAGCAAAGTGGAAGTGATGGCCGGCGATGGTTCCACTCCCCTACACGTCGCGGTAATTAAGGATCACCCGGAGATTGTGAAAATGCTGTTGTTGGCAGGCTGCCATGTCAACAACAAGACACATGAGAAAATGACGCCGTTACACTACGCAGCTTCTAATGGATTTATAGATTTGGTAATTCAATAACCTACATGTTATGTATTATTTATTTTAAACTTTATCGCACATAGAAAAGGTACAAAATGCGAATTTAACGGCTCAAGGCATTCAATTCATTACCACCCAACATTTATTATTATTCTTTATTTATTTACTATTTATTATTTTCTCAGACAAAAATGATGCGTGTAATCACAAGCTACTGGCCGATATTTTTTTGCCCTTTTGCCCAAAAAATTAATTATTGTTAAGTAAGTCATGTTTGATTATAAAAAATATTATTAGAAATGATCATGATCACTCTATATGACTTTTGAGTTATAACGTGTACAGTATCGTTGGCTTTAACCGATAGTAAATGCATAGGTAGTTAACTAAACAACAAAAAAAAAACCGGACAAGTGCGAGTCGGACTCGCCCATCGAGGGTTCCGTACTTTTTAGTATTTGTTGTTATAGCGGCAACAGAAATACATCATCTGTGAAAATTTCAACTGTCTAACTATCACGGTTCGTGAGATACTGCCTGGTGACAGACGGACGGACGGACGGACAGCGAAGTCTTAGTAATAGGGTCCCGTTTTACCCTAAAAAACAACCAGTGATAATGATCTAAATTTCCAAGGCATAGGGTTGTTTTTTGCTCTTCTTCTGGAATGCTTATGCCCGTTCAAAGTTTAACGGTATTCTTTGGATCTAATGGTGGTCCCACACTGGCTTTTATATAACATCGTGTGACAGGGACAACCTAACAGTATAGTGTTTATGTTATATGTATAACATAATAGTATTGAATTATTGATAGAACATTTAAACAGTCAGTGTGGGACCACCAATAAACAAGCGATGCTAGTTAGTAGTAGTACCCAACGTAGTAATAGTAATAACGTAGGAACAAGTTAAACAATTGCATAATTTATTTCAGGTAAAAATCCTAGTAAACAATGGTGCTAACTTGGAGGCCAGGGACACCAGTGAGCGCACAGCTCTGTTCTTAGCAGCCGGCAGAGGGCATGTTGATGTGGTCAAATACCTCATATCAGTTGGAGCTAATGTTAATGGCGAAGAAATTCATGGTACATACCAATATAAGGTCAATGTGGCTAATTCCGTCATAGGGGCTCTCCCGTCCACTAGCGTTTTTCTCGAACAACAAACAACATGTGATAATTTCGTCGACAAAGCAGCGAAAATATCTGGGACACCGAGTTTTGCTCGGAAAACATATAAAAACTCAAAAATGCGCATTTTCCCAGAGATAAGACATAGCTAGATCGATTTATCGCCCCCAAAAACCCCCATTTAGCACATTTCATCGCAATCGTTAGAACCGTTTCCGACACCTCCGAAATATATACTCGTCATCGTCATCATCATCTCAGCCATAAGACGTCCACTGCTTAACATAGGCCTCCCCCTTATGTGAATGCCATAATCGCCACGCTTGGCAGGCGGGTTGGCGATCGCAGTCGAGTACACCGAATTTGAGGGACGCTGCTGCCCGTCCACCGGTGGTCTTGGACGTAGTTTAAGGACATACCCGGGTCCCGGGATATACTCGTACATATAAATAAACCAAAATTGCTCATTTAAATATTATGGATAATATACCTTTTATTTTCAGGCATATACTTTGTATCTACTTTAATTGCAACCATCTTAACATGCCAAATTACTTTATTTCAGGATATACGCCACTTTGTGAGGCAGTGTGGCGCAGATTTCCGGAAGTAGTCGAAGTATTATTATTGTCCAGAGCTCGAATAACACATTCCCACAAACTTTTACATTATGCAATAATACAGAGACAGGTATGTTTAAACTATAATAAAAAATACACCCATGATCTAATAGGTTTGGCAACTGTTAAATGCTAGAGGTTAAATGTTTACGTAGATGGCGCCAGTATAGATCTTCACTGTTTTGTAGTTTAGTCCTATGAGATTTGGCTTAAAGGGCCAGACCAAAAAATAAAAAAACCGGGCAAGTGCGAGTCGGACTCGCACACGAAGGGTTCCGTACCATAATGCAAAAAAAAAAGCAAAAAAAAAAACGGTCACCCATCCAAGTACTGACCACTCCCGACGTTGCTTAACTTTGGTCAAAAATCACGTTTGTTGTATGGGAGCCCCATTTAAATCTTTATTTTATTCTGTTTTTAGTATTTGTTGTTATAGCGGCAACAGAAATACATTATCTGTGAAAATTTCAACTGTCTAGCTATCACGGTTCGTGAGATACAGCCTGGTGACAGACGGACGGGTGCGCCAAAGTTCATATAAAATTGCAAATTCGATTATTGAAACTCCGAAAATGTATCTCATATAATTTTACATCCTAATGATCATTGTACATTTTCATTTTAAACAATACTCATTGGAACTTCGAATTTATTATATTCATAATGCATTCTACATAAATATCTCTATTACTAAAATTTATGCATATATTATTACTCGACATGTCGATTTTGACATATTTGATTTTATTTATAACAGAATGCACCTGTAGGTCAAGTCAGGTTAAAATCCTGCCAGAAAGGTGGGTTAGGTTAGAACTGCGACCCTCACAGAACCGAAATGCTCCCAGAAAGGTGGGTTAGGTTAGGTTAGAACTGCGACCCTCACAGAATCGAAATGCTGCCAGAAAGGTGGGTTAGGTTAGGTTAGAACTGCGACCCTCACAGAACCGAAATGCTGCCAGAAGGGTGGGTTAGGTTAGGTTAGAACTGTAACCCTCACAGAACCGAAATGCTGCCAGACAGGTGGGTTAGGTTAGGTTAGAACTGTGACCCCCACAGAACCGAAATGCTGCCAGACAGGTGGGTTAGGTTAGAACTGCGACCCTCACAGAACCGAAATGCTGCCAGAATGGTGGGTTAGGTTAGGTTAGAATTGCGACCCCCACAGAACCGAAATGCTGCCAGAAAGGTGGGTTAGGTTAGGTTAGAACTGCGACCCCCACAGAACCGAAATGCTGCCAGAATGGTGGGTTAGGTTAGGTTAGAACTGCGACCCTCACAGAACCGAAATGCTGCCGGAAAGGTGGGTTAGGTTAGGTTAGAACTGCGACCCTCACAGAACCGAAATGCTGTCAGAATGGTGGGTTTGGTTAGGTAAGAACCTCACAGAACCGAAATCCCGTGACCCTCACAGTGAGCGAGCGTAGCGAGAGCAAATGCTCGCCTTAGTCTTCGAGAAATTCTTACAAATAACATTATGGGCACAGATACATTCTCAGTGACAATATTATGAGTAAAAAAAAACGGATTATGTATCGTTATGAATAATGTAGGTAGTAGCACAAAAAACTATTAAAAAAATATATGAGTAACAAGTTTCGGAGAAACGATGATTATGACTACAAAGCGGTATTATTAGAAATATTCGAGTAATGCATTGTATATGAGCCAATATGGACCCCAGACGGACGGACAGCGAAGTCTTAGTAATAGGGTCCCGTTTTACCCTTTGGGTACGGAACCCTAAAAAAATAATCAAAAATTTATAGCTTTGCACTACGGGGTAATTCCATACACGAGGCATACCTTTGCGTTGTTGACTTCATCGGTTAGTTTCCGCAGTCGAAGAAAGATGGCGCTCTATGGAAGAAAATTGAAAAATATGCATGGAACTCCCCAGACCGCTTTGGTTTCAATAATATTTATCATATCACTGTAAATATATACACTGTATAATTTTATATTCATGCCTTAATTTTTAGGAGGAGATTGTGAAAATGCTTGCAAATTACGGCGGAGGGTTGAATCTCCACAACGATAATGGCGACACGCCCCTGCTGCTGGCGGTGAGGTTGTCACAGCCTGGGGTTGCCAGAATTTTATTAGAAAAGGGTAAACATCTTTTATATGCTTTATAATGTTGATTAGTCGCCGACGCTCGGCAGACGCTAGTGTGAGGTTTTCTAAATGTCATGCTATCAAGCAAAGTCTTGTACGGTCGCCATCAGATGTATCGGAGCGGCCGAGGTACTCACAAATATATGAACACGCCTCTATTGTCAAGGCGCTAGAGTGCGTATTCAGATATTTTGGAGCACATCGGTCGCTCCAATATATCTGATGGCGTCTGTACCAATGTAATTGGCGTGTGCGTGATTTTTTTGTTAAAAATGACGGTCATATGTTTAATCCAGAATTTAGGAAATGGTATTAATTATATGAATTGTTTACAGGTGCCCACGTTAATTCCTGTAACAGCATAACTGGAGCCACCGCACTCCATATAGCTGTTGAAAGTATAGACTGTCCTGAAATATTTGAGGAATTGCTAATTTGCCTGTTAGAGTATAGGATAGATATGAACGCGATAGCGCTTACCGGCGACACTGCCCTAAACAGAGCGTTACTATTACACAAGTAAGTTATAATAAATATTATTTCCGAACGCTGCCTTTAGACTTACAATAATAATGGTTACCTCTAGTTCGTGACTGACAGGTGGTACATTTTATTATACCTATCTATAGTAGTAATCACAAAGCACACACTACTGGTCAGCGTCTTTAAAATGGCAAGGTAATTTATCTATCCAGTATCTCTTGGCGGATTAAGTACCGCTGCAGTCTAATGTATCATATTAGGTACAACAGTTTGTGGGTACAACAGTCGGTGCAGCGATCCGTGCGGCTCGAGGCAGCATCACTTGCTCCACATGGCTGTCAGTTTTTTCGTGAATCTCTTTAGCCCTGTATAGCGCACAATAAGATGTTATAAGAAAAAAATACCCTATAACATAGTTTGTATTTTTTCCTTAAAATGAATTTTTAGGACTATAAGGGCCACCTTGAAATGAGGCTTGAATTGACAATTTCTTAGAAACTGGTCCGTTAAGCACATTAAGCGTTAAGTTACATTATAGTTTTATAAGTCAGTACATGCGTATTATTTTATCACAGCGCTCAAAACAAGTACATATACAGCCTATCAGAACGAAAGGCAAAGAAAGAGACCCATTAATGTTTAGGTCACACTGAGCAACTTTGCTATGAAACCAACCCCAAACCCAAAAACGCGGAAAGAAATTGGATGTTTCATACATTTTGCTGGTCTGATGTTGAAATTTCCTATGGGAGAGTCAATTTTTTTTTTCGCGATTTCTGGCTTAGTCCCATAATAAAAGTTGCTCAGTATGACCTAAACATTAATGGGTCTCTTTCTTTGCCTTTCGTTCTGATACATACTGTATATTATCATAATCACAATGTAACAAGCAACAACGCCACCACTCACGCACACAGCAACGCTCATAACTGATTCATTGTTTTACAGAGATCACGCGGCGGTGTTGCAAATTCGCTACGGAGCCAACGTCAATGCCTGTGATTTGCATTCCTGCGGTTTAGACAACTTATCAATAGCAAGTAGGCGACGTTCGAATAATCTAGCTCGTATGCTAATAAAGGCAGGCCACCATATAACTACACCTGATCCTACTGCAGCGGTCCCTAAACAAGCCACAACAGCCTACTGGCTATATCATGCTAGCAGACAACCACATAGCCTATCGGACATTTGTAGAATGCAAATAAGATCTATGGCTAAGAAAAAAATACTATTTCAATATATATCAACATTGCCTTTACCTACGAGCTTAAAAAGATTCCTAATGATGGAAGATGAAGGTCTATAGTTGCTAATGACTAGTGAATTGTTATTATTACTGAATTATTTTTAAATCATTGTTTATAATGTTGTCTTTATGATCAATATAAATATTTATAGGTTATAACTGTTATAAGCAAGTCAAGTAGGAGATAGGTCTACCTATACTTCCTACCCAACACTCTTTCATATCGTATTTATGTATTAATACTTTATGATTTGTTGGTTTAACATTTTCTAGTCACGTTTGAATGTTTTACTTACATAGACTGATTTCAAAAATATCAGAAAAATTACAGGTGGATCGCAATATAATAACATTGAATGATCTTTTGTAGACTAGGTAACTCATAACAATATGTTACAAGCGAGGCAATAATATATTATATTTCTAAACTTCCCTTATACAAACTTCAGTTTTGGAAATCACAAATCAGTTATTCTATTGTTTTATTTTTATGATAACACTATCTTCTTGATTATTAATTATTCGTTACTATAACTTTTGTCTCTCGCGCAATGTTCGATAGATCCACCCATATTGTGTCTTAATTGTACCAAATGGAATTGTACATGTACAGTAATAAATTAAAAACACTTTACATTCATGCGTTTTATTATTACTAAAACATTGTTAGTACAAAGGTGTAAGTGGAAAATATAAAATTGATTATGTTTCTACTAATGCGATAACCGCTACAAAAATTACCAAATTACGAAATAAATGCTTTGTTTACACATGACGATATTTTAGATAAAACTTAAGATTAACCCTCTTGGAATGGACATAAAACTGCAAAACACACATGCAGGTATAATTCAAAACACGCGTTGTGGTTCTTATAATTAACAACTAAGTATTTGCAAGTATACGATAATTAAACAAACACATTGCACCACAACGACAATAACTTTAATTGAGAATCCGTCAGGTGTAAACTAGGCATAGGACTAAGAAATAGTACTTTCAAAAAGACTCAACAACCAATCTCAAAATCACTTCACAATCCCATACTTGGAAATAGACATGAAGATGAACTTTATGCCGATAGCATAGAGTTCACTACTATTTGTGATTGTATAAAGCAAATAGACCAAGAAAACTCTGCAGCGATTTTGATAGCCCACGCAGTGCAAGTGTCATTTATACGTCATAATTTGATAGAAGATTGACGTTTATAATGACGCTTGCACTGCGTGGGCTATCAAAATCGATGCAGACTTTTCGTCTAACTCTATCGGTTACTAAATAAAAGTAACCCTATCTTATGTGAAGAATCTTCGATAGTGGTTGTCAAGGGATGCCATGAGCAATAAAGGTGACTACAGATGGCTTATTATTATATTGTGATGAAATGTCATTATTAATCTTAACCTATACATAAAATAGAATAGCAAAATGTATAGAGATATTTTTGTTTAAAAATGTTCCTAACATATTTAACATCACTTTATTTTATAAATTAAAACGGTATCTTTAAAATGGCATTTTGGTCAAAAATATCCTTCTATTATATTTATACTACTACTTATAAATTAAAACCTTTGTGATTTTTCAAGTGCCATATAACTTTATAAGCATCAAAATAAGTTTTATATTATAATATTGGGCGAATCACAGAATCATAATAACATATATAAACATATCGCAACACCCTGGAAATGTAAATAACACTGTAACAGGGCTGCAAGATGTATAAATGACTCTATATATAAAAAAATATAAACAACTTAACATAAAACACAGCATTAACTTCGAAACTTCCAACTAATTAAATTATATCAAACAAGTAAACAATATTCGATGTCAATAAAATAATTATGGCTTTCTAATCTATATAAAATAATATAATATAAACAATACAGGGACCATTTCATACTTATTCACCATGTTAATCTTAAGTTTCCAATGACCCTATCCCTATATCATTATAGGGAACGTGGCCATTAGCCATAACAATATTATTTTCATATAAAAGCAATGCACACTGGTACAGTCACGTTTCGTGATTGTTGCGTCATTTAGGGTTCTAGCTGAATTGGACATTCCATAGCCTAAGTATTGAATAACCAATTTAGCTAGAACTAGAATCCTAATTGGCTCAACAATCACAGAGCCTCTAGTCTCCAGCACAGCAGAAGTAACATAGTAATAATTTTTATAATTTACAATCTCAAAGGTGTGACATCAAAATAACTTAAATACTTAATAAAATTATAGAAATCATGAAAAAATAAAATTTCTGACAAATTGAACTTGTTTCAATTCAATAGACCAGTATTTTTCATGACGCGAATCCCATCTCATATACAAAATATTTCACTTAGGTATGTATTGCTTTATGGCTGGCAGAGGCTTCGCGTCCCCGCAGGGGGTCGCGACCCACAGATTGAAAGACAATGAAATACACTATAGAGTAATCTCTAATAATCAAATTATTCAGTTCTGTGAAAGTTCGGTTGCAACACGACCTCTCTTGTCTTTAACATTAGCAAGTTCAGGACATGCTTCTAGTAAAATGTTGATCAGGTCGGTACGTTTATTAGCTATGGCCTTGTGAAGAGCAGTCTCGCCATCCGTATCTTGCATTAACACATTTGCTCCACACTGAATAAGGAATTTCACGGTAGCTGCTTTACCTGAAATGGAAAATAATTTAGAGGTATGTTTATGATAATTTTGCTTTTATATAATCTAAAGAGGCTGAATTATGTAGAACATTGGTTACGTTAAGTTCAAAGTAATCTACATATATCTAGAACACTGGGGGACAAAATTTTTAATACTAAAATACAAGGTCTCTGGAGACACCACGTAAGAGAATTTATGGTCCACACATATGCGCTTGTTTACCAATTTAGTATGGAAGCGCAAGCACCTACTTCAGGTGAGTCTACGTTTCTGAACTGTATATTCATAATGCAGTGTTTGTTTAGTCTGTTAAAAAAAAAATATCTTTATTTGCTAGAATATGGTATATAAAAATAACGTAACGGATTTCGATAAAATTTGGCAGGTAGTATACCGGAATTCAATCCTAACGCCAATATAGTATGAGGTTGGTTACACTAGGTAGTAAGGGGAAGGATTTGAAGGGGTTAACAATTTTTTTCTACAAATCTTTTACCTGCAGCAGCAGCCTTATGAAGTGGTGTAGCCAATCCACTAGTCTGAGCGTCAACACATGCTCCAGCCCCCACCAGTGTTCTACATATGTCTACATGACCATTACGTGCGGCGTAGTGCAGTGCGGTGTACCCAGAATTGTCTGGCTTATTCACAAATTCCTTAGCATTGTTTGCTTTATTTATTAACTTGTCCACTTTTTCTTTGTCACCATTAAAAGCTGAAACAAGATTGGCTGTGTTATTAAGGAATAGTAATTTTAAAATCCAGTTAGGTGTAATACACAAACAAGGTTGCGGCACATGAGTAGTTAAGACAGGTGTCACATCTGCCATAATTTAATTTCGGTGTAATAGTATGATTTCATTTTTTTCATTTCATCATCATTTATTTATTGACAACTTACATTAACAGGTATACCAAACATGTAAGTTATAAACATAACAAATTATTGTATTACTATATAATATATACATGAATAATACCTAATACTAAACTATGACGGTATAGTCGTGGGTGTGGAGATCGACTCCAAATACCGAGTTGCGGTGGCTAGGAGTCTCGGTTCCTTTTGTGAGAATATGTCCGTCAGGGGGTCGAATAGAAGAATATTATTTATGTGATTCAGTGCTACATACAGAGGGCTAGTGACTAAAGTTACTGTGTTGGTGTTGGGAATTGTAAAAGAGGTGTGGGGCGGGGTCGAAGAGTAGTTCTCACAAATGGCGTAGGTACTTTAAAAGTCACATATTGCAGTAACCACGGATTTGTGATTGAGCCACGTATTAATCTAATGAAGTATTTTATGACTGCAAGTTGTCTCCGTATCTCAAGACTTTGATGACCGACCATTCCTAACACAAACTGCGTAGGATACATGTAGGGATAGTAACCATACTGTTTCCAGTACAAGTATCTATCAAACGATTTCTTGCAACGATTGTATTGTTATAGGGGCAGGTTTTTGCAACTCAATGGCTAGCGCCTATTTTGCGTCAGGTTTATCTAATAGATTAGAATTGAAAAAATTAACTTACTTACATTTGGATTTACAATACAATACAATACTCTTTATTGCATACCTCACATACACGTAGTTTGAATAAATGGACAATAACATAAACAAAGACAATAGAGGTAACAACAGGCGGTCTTATCGCTTAAGAGCGATCTCTTCTAGACAACCTTTGGGTATCGGAGACATAAGAATTAGAATATATGGTAGGATTTATAGACAATGTTTAAATGTATTGATACAAGTTTTGTGCTTATTATTTCAACACTTCTTCTTCCTTGTCGTATCCTCATGGCTGAGGGACGTGACGAATGTGGACACTTTTCACCAGCGCTCTCCAAGCCACTCTGTCTTGGGCCCAGTGCATGCTAGCCTGCAATGTGGCGTTTGTCTCTGACGTTATTCTGTCCGCCCAACGCGTGGCCATACGTCCACCCCTACGCTTCCTTGCCATACGGCCAGTAATAAGGAGCTTTTCCAGGCTATCTGGCCCTGCCCTGCTCAGATGGCCGAAGAAACTAAGTACACGTTGGGAGCAAACAGTGGAGAGCCTCGTTGTAATGTTAAGTTCGTCGAGAATTGATGCATTTGTACGGCGTTCAGTCCATGAGATCCGGAGCATTCTCCGCCAGCACCACATCTCGAACGCATCTATCCTGCGACGGGTTTCGGTTTTGATGGTCCAGGTCTCGGACGCGTATAAGAAGATCGAGAAAACAAGGGTCCGCATTAGTCTGATCTTTGTTTTGCGGTTTATGCTTCTGTTATCCCATATTTTCTCGAGTCTTTTCACCGCAGCTTTGGCCATCTGTGCTCTTCTAACTACCTCTGAGCCGCATTCCCCATCGTCACTTATTTGAGATCCCAGGTACACAAACTTGTGAACCACCTCCAGATCGTGCAACTCGTATGTTCTCTGCGCTTTACCAGGGCGGTCAATAAACATCAACTTCGTCTTACTTCTGTTGATTTTAAGACCATACTCATTGCTGACGAGCTCAATCCTTCGCAGCAACAGTGCAAGTTCGTTTTCAGAGGCACCTATTATAGTCGTGTCATCTGCAAAACGGAGGTTACTGATTTTTTGGCCACCAACCTGGATACCCCCCTCCCAGCCTTCCAATACCCTTCTCATTATGTGTTCACCGATGAGATTGAACAGCTGCGGTGACAGGATACAACCTTGCCGCACTCCTCGTTCAGCTCTAAAGGGTTGTGACACAGTGTCCTCTATCCGCACTCTAGACTCGCTGCTCAAGTATAGGTTTTGCACAAGAAAGATTAGGTGCTGCGGTATCCCCATTTCGCCCATTACTCTGAACATTTTACCCCAGTTGATGCAATCAAAAGCCTTTGCGTAGTCAATGAAGCACATAGCCATAAAGACGTCGTGCCCTCTGCATTTCTCAATCAATTGCCTCACGTTGAGTATTTGCTCCCGAGTACCTCTACCCCTTACAAATCCTGCCTGCTCCCTGGGTATTTGCCTGGCAATATAGTTCTCTAGCCGCTTGTTCAGGATTTCAACACACACATCCAATAACTTAAATAAAAATGATTAAGAAAAAAGTAAACTTCACAGGCTTTGAAAGGTTGACCTTATCAGTCATCAGGTTGTTAAGATTAGTAGAAATAAAGTAATACTAGAACACTTACCAGCATTCCATATTCCTCTCTCCCATTCCATTTCCGATAGTGTCTGACAAACCGATTGGTTTGCAGTTGTGCAGTGAGTGTGATCACAATTGACATGATCCATTTCTAAACATATAAAGACAGCAAAGACATAGAAAGAAATATATCTGTTAACATTTATAGCTCACGCTGAAGAGTCCAGGTGATCTCATTTTCTCCGGTGCTTGAGATTATTTTATAGCCAAGTTGCGACAACGAGTTTATAGCATGTAACACATTAGTTTTAATGCCGACTCCATTTACAACAACTCCAGATCCGGGGTATTTTTTAGTCAGTGCTCTTATTTCATCATCGCCTAATCCAAAGACGGAACAATCAGATGCATGTAGGGAGCCCTTAATGGCAATGTATACAACTCCTTCTTCAGTCAAGGGGATAGTGTTCAGATTGGCAGAGGAAGTATCTTGGCTACCTTTGGTATCCATAATAGTTAAAAAAAGGATAGTAAAAAATATAGTGTTTCACAAATTACACTTCGTCGTCTTTTGCTGGCTGCTGATAGTTACCAAAGTGCATAGCCTCTTTGCTAAAATTTGTGATGTTGTCCTGCTCTACAATCACTGATGGTTCCGGTTCTGAAAACTCCTTTCTCATAGTCCACATGTATTCATTATAGTCTTGTTTGACTGCTGTAGAACTTGATGCAACCACTTTGTAACCCAATACCTGTAAAAATTAACATATTTAAAAATAGAGGTGATAATGTCAGGCTTTTAGCAGAGAACTTGCATAATTAGCATACAGAAATGAATATAATATGCTATATTTCACTTTGCAAATATTACAATAAGAACTTAAATTTAAATCCACACCATTAAGGTTTAGGGCTATTTGATTTGTCTGAATGTTACTTGTGCCATTTTAATATCTTCTAAATTATCATGTGCCAATTGAAGCTCTCATGGCCAGTTTCAATTTACTAAAGTAATGGGTCAATTTTAGATTGGTGTCAATTTAAAAATTCACCCAAAAGCACTTTCATGTAAAGATTTAAACATTTAAGGTTTTTATGTTGCTAGTACAGTCTCTTTGTGAAATTGAGAACTGTAGTACTTATTTGCAAGACTCGCAAAATCATATTCTAGATACATAACATTCACTGCCAGCGACCTGCTAGGTGGGTTGTTAGTAGACGTTTTTCGTTACAAACGGGAAAATCTGTGTTATGGGCTACATCGTAGCCCGTTCCGAGCGCTGGCAGTGAAAGTCTTAATAAGATTTGAAAACGGCATGACTCATTTCTTACTAACGACGTAGAAATATAGGAACACGCCCCAACAGATCAGATAACATTTACAACTTACCTCTAATGCGCTCAGTATTACACAGGGGTGCTGCAAGTAGACAATCGTAGAATCATCACAGTACCCGCCACACGCAAATCTTTTTAACTGCTCAATGTCACCAGCTGAATAAAATACAATTTCACTTGTTAATTGAGTCACCGTCAGTGAGGATAAGGATTCTTTGTGCTAATGGAATATGCTTATCATGACTATATACATCCATGTTTGTTAATAAAGTCAACAAATGTAAAATTCAAATAGAATATCAAGATAATAAGAGTTGATCTCTTTGCAGTCAATATAAAATAATATAGGTACCTTTTAAGCCGGATACTAAAACACGCCAAGGGTTTTTATGGCCATAAGATGCGAGGTTACCTCTGATCAAAATGTAGGGCATTGATTACGGATAAGTAGAAGCTTTAAATAAACGTTTTATTTATTTAGATGTCCAACTACGAAATACAAATAATCAAATCCAATGCAATAGTCAAATCGAATAAACAAAGTGATTGTTTTTTTTTATGTCACCATAAAGTATACAAAGTTATGCAGTATTCTATTTTTTACAAAATAAAAGCTCTAACAGACTGGCGTACCGGACCGAGACCTTGGTCCAACTTGGTCCAAACTAAAGGCCAAACCAAGTCCAAACTCTTCTTGGTGTCGTGAAGGACAGAACAAATGCAATTCGCTTAAATATATATATAGTTGGTCTAACCAAATTTATCAGTAAATAAGAACAAAAAAAACTATACTTATACTTTTCTTTTGTACTAGTTACTAGAGTCTGGCTACTGAAATTTTACCTACATTTTTGGCGGGAAATTCAAAAAATCTTGGGCTGGTCACACTTTGTGTAGTAGGAATTATTGTTTTGATACTAGACAATATTTTTAATATTCTGTGCACAAGTAAGGTACCTAAGGAAATAAGTTAAATAAACGTTTACGTGCACTCAAAGTCAGCTCACATAATTTCTACCACTATTTAAAGTACAGTGATATTTTTCAGAACTTTTAGTTTATCCGTTTCTTTATACACTTGTCATATTTATGAGATTCAGGCATTAATAAATTCACGTACTTAATCAAAGTAATAGGCAAATGTTAGAACTAGTACTTAAAGTATCAAAATATTTATAGAGCACCAACCTCCTAATTTGTTTACATTTGGTTAGGAGTTGTAAACATTGCAGTTTTTCGTTATACAACGCTACACGTCGACTTCGCACATTGTCGTAATTATTTACGAGCTTGAATAATAGTTTGCGAACCTCACTCAGTATAGAAATTATTAATATTATTTAAAATAAACCCCTTATAAACCGCAAACAATTTGAATGAATGACATAAATTGACAACTGACTTTTAGCTTTTTTTTTAAATCATAGACAATTGGTGATACAACAACGAAATATCTGTCAACAAATTTTGGCTAGCCAGACTCTAACTAGTGTAAGAAAAAGATAGTATAGGTAAACCAGAACTTTGGGAGTATTGTCAAGAGGGCGCTCGTTTTGAATTTTATATAGCAACAATTTGTATAGTGGGGACAATGGAAATTGGCAGATGATTTTTGTTTTATTCCGACAACTTTAATAAGTGCGAAGTTTGATAAGTGCGAAGTTTGGATTTTGGATATTTCTTCGGTTTTTACGCTTAAATGGCTGACTCGATTTAGATAAAATGAATAGCGTAAAGTCAATAAGTAAGCAAGAGTTATAAGTAAGAATTTATATTGATAATTTTACAAATTAAATTATTTAACGTACCAAATATGTTCTAAATCAAATTATTACAAGACATCCACCAAATCGTGACGACCTGACTATAGTGACATTTGTCCATAAGTTTGAAACTTACCCGTCAATTCAGATGCTAATTTCGTTATGTTTTCTAATGGAAGAAATTCCTCTGCCGCACGTTTTTTTTTCCAATAAATAACTATATACACTATTTACAACTTTTTCTCTGTAAAATCTAAAACTTTCGGCATAATTATTGCAGTCTAATAATAATTCACACGAAACTAGACAAAGCAATGTTTACATTGTCAATATTGACAACTATCATAGAGGGTAGATGTTGTCTATTATTAAAATTGTTGCCATTGCTAGAAATTAGTACCAACAAATTTCCGTAACATGGCGCACCCTCAATAGATCCTGGTTCACCTTATATAATTCTCTCTTTCTACGTTTGAAATGAGACAGTCCTTTGACAAACTATAGTTGCGTCTGTAACGGTTTTTCATTTTGTTTTTTATACGGACGAAGTTATGCCTCTCTTTCTAATAAATTAAGTTTTAGCCTTAACACACTGCCGCACCGCACCGCAACCTTGGAGCGGTGCAATAGTGTGTTATGGGTTTAAGATTTATTTATAAGTATATAGCCGGTCATACAGCTTTGTCAGTAGAAAAAGGCCCAAAATTTAAATTTACGCCGCGTACATACAATACGCTGGGGTCAATATATGTAAGGGCATTTTGTCATGTATTGTAGTGACTTGATATAGGTATATAGATGGTCAAGCAAATCTTGTCAGTAGAAAAAGGCGCGAAATTCAAATTTTATATGAGACGATATCTGTTCGCGTCCAAATTTTTCAAATTTGCCGCCTTTTTCTACTGACAAGATTTGCTTGACCAACTTTACATACGCCGTCTCATGTGTCCTTGTGTTGGCGGCAAAGTCGTAAAAAAGTAACTATCACTGTCTATGGTACGATGGCCGCGAGCCATAAAGCCCCCTCCAGACTATGCGCGTGAATCGCGGGCGAAGCCTCGAACGCAAGTGTGGAGTCGATTTCGCTGTCTGCGAAAATCGACGCCACACTCGCGTTCGCGGCTTCGCGCCGCGATTCGCGCACGAGTGTGGAGGAGGCTTAAGACTGTTTGTCGTTGTGGAAGTGAAGTTATATTGTGTTTACGAGCGCATTGCCGAGCCGGTGTTTATGTTTAGGTGTTACATAGTTACATAATTAGTATAATTACTAATTTAACCATAGAGGTACAATAATATAGAGAAGACACAGGGGAGGGGCCAAATGACCGAACGAGATACACTTATAGAACTTTCAGTAGGAGTAGCAGAGAAAGCGGTACTATTGCTTGTCCTTGTCACAGTCTCACATTTTGTTTGTTCCCCACCTTTTTGTTAGTATGGGCTATGGTGGGCAACAAATAACCCGACCGAATTACGAAGATTGTTTTTGGTATATTGTCAGGAATGTCAAAACGTGTTTTTAATATTGTCGCATTGCGTATGTTTTGTCCCTCACGGAGGCACGCGCACACCACTTCTATAGGATGCTACTTCTATGAATTTAACAAACACTAAAATTTCCGTCATATCCGTACACGGCGGGAAGAAGTTGATATCTGGCGGGAAAAATTGAAGAAATTTGAACCTTAAGTAGTTTTATGTTAAGTTCAAATTTCTTCGGTAGAATATCTCGAGTTATCAACTTCTTCCCGCCGTGTACGCATATGTACATATATGAACCAGGGACGCCCTAGCGACATCTACCCGACTCCGGTATCCGTTTAAGAAGTTTAGCATAGATAGTCTAATAAAACATGGTCTTCTCTTCTCTTCCCAGAGTGACATAGGCCTACGTCACAATAACATGGCCGCTATATATAGCGCTATCGCATATTATCATATAGCGCTGTCGCATGATGACGAAGGCTTGTGTCAGTCAGGTGACCTAGAAAAGACCGGAAGAGAGTACCAGGCGGAGTATATTTTTATACCATGAAGTTTAGTATCTTACGGACCTTACGGAGATGACGGGTCGTGGGTTCAAGTCCCACGCAAGACAAGAATATTTCCACTTTTAATATTTGTTTCCTAATCATTTATTTCTAACCTTAATAGCATCGTTCGCAGACGTTTCTGCTGGTTTCTGCTTGATACAAAATTAATTTAATGTATTTTATCAGATACTTGCGATCATCACGGCAACACAATTTTAGTGTACCCACCTTACCTAGGTAGAATGTACTTAAATCTATTAGTCATGTCTTATCTTTCGCACCCAGCGTGACCCAGCTGATGTCTTTAATTTAACAGTAGTACGGCAGTACTATTATTTATTCTGTGACAGTAGGTAAATGCGGGTTTGGCAATTTGGCAAGGCCGCAATGGTGGTACCTAAAGTTCATATTATTTATTCATATACATATGTATACATAGACCTAACGTGTCAATTGAATAGTGATACAAGAACGAATTTATTATTAGATTGATTCTAATCCTACTATAATTTCTATTATAGGTAAGTATGTATATAAATATTTAAACAATCATCAATCAGTAGCCATAGTGGTCGGGCCAGGATAATAAATAATGTCACCCACACCCAGTAGGAGCAGGAGATTTCTCCATTTTAATAATAGTGCTATTTTGTGCCATTAATCTAACAAAATTGTGATTTACAGTATCATAATGATACCATTTCGTTCTTAAACCTCCATGAAATCGGAATTCCGCCTAAACTTACTCAGTATCCTTACGCTACGTCTTACGTAGGCGAACAACGCGCGAACGCGGCGCGGCGCGGCGCGGCGAAAGCGGCCGCCGCCGCGCCGCGCCGCGCCGCGCCGCCTGACATTCGCGTGCAAATCGCGCCGCACCGCGTTCGCAACGAGATCGCTTACGTAGGACACTTCTATGGGCATCAAAGGATTGATTTCGCCGCGCCGCGCCGCGCCGCGTTCGCGCGTTGTTCGCCTACGTAAGACGTAGCGTTAGGTATTTAAATAAAAGTAATTATATTATTATTTATAAACAAACAGTTTATACATTTTTGGATAGTTATAACATTTATTGGTAAACCGACCAAATACAAAACCGCCTGGATCCGTCTCCGAACGACTTGACTTTGACCTTCATTATTTGATCCTGTAGGTAATGTTGTCATGGTATAGTCGCGAACGGTCTAGAACGAAAAATGACCACATATTCTTTAGGTTCCTTTAGGTTCGTTACTACCTTGGGTTCTTACTTAGGTTCGTTAGTTATCTTCAAATGGCCGAAGGCCAAACCGCACAGAACCGTCGACATCGCTAACGAAAAATGACGAAAATAAAATAAAACGACGGAAAATGATGTAGGCATTTTGCGTTCTGGACTGTTCGCGATGTAGACTAAAAGCGATATAGGCAAAATGTTACACTAGCCATTTTGCGTTCTAGACCGTCCGCGGATAACCGTTGTCATCTACCCTCAACTGGCTTAAGGATTCATTTGAGGGTAAACTTTGTTTACTTTTGTTTAAATACCTAAAGATAGGTACAGAGTATAGGTACTTATAACTCTGCGTATATTTAATAAAATGAAAATGAGCCGTAAACGTCATATTTTTATAGAAAATTACGGGTAGTAGGTGTGAAGGCGAATAACAGAATGAAATGAAAATGACGAAATTAAAATAAACTGTGAGGTAAGTAGGATTTGGCCTCCTTGCCAAGTTATACCTCCTTCGTAGAGGCGCAGCTTCGCTACGAAGTGCTTGCTACATCGTAGCGCGTAGCGAGCTTCTCCATAATAAGTTAGGTCCTACGAAGCATAAATATTACTATCGGCTTGATTCGAACATTCATTATTTAAAAAGTATAGCTTCAGTCCAGTGGGACAATTTCGCCAGTATCAAGGTATTAGGAGCTAAATAGGACGACTAAAATGATTAGTAATGAAAATACACTGAAAATGTTTACGAAAATACACTGAAAATAATAAGGTCGAGCATGTTTTGGTCTTTCTATATTTTTCATTCTGCATAAAAAAATCATGTAGATTGCTGAGGTGGGCTGGTCTAAGGGCTGACAATACTTGACAAAGTGGAAAATTAATACTTTACATTACAAAGTTTCACCAATCACTGACAAAGTCACAGAAAGTACCTAAGCTTCGTTGTTATTGCCACATTGGCATTACCGAACAAGGAAGGGAGCGGGAACACCAAAGACAGATGAACCAAAAGCTATAAGGCAGGCGGTGGACAGGTGCCTCTGCCTCTCATTTGGAAGCTAAACTTAAATTAGAACCCCAAGAAAAAGAAGATAAGGAATAAGATTAACATTTTTATTTGATGGATAAACAAGAATAATCATAATAAATAAATATTAAAACTAGAAATAAAATAAAAATACCTACAAAAATCAAACCAATTACAAAAATAACACCCCGTCTAACAGGTCAGACTGCGGCATAGACCCCATGAGGAATAATAACTCGTATTTAAAAGTGCTGTGATGAATTGTCATAGGTTGCATAACATCATACTAACTTCGACTTAGGGCCCGATTCGGATTATGAAATAGACATCTATTAGACATCTTTTAGACATCACCAAGATTACGATAACGACATGTTTAAAATCTAATCTGTCAAATTTGACATTTGCGCGATTCTGGAGATACTCTTGAACGATTTCCACAGGATATGACTTAGAGATCCAATTCACATCTAATAGACTATATCTTACTCTATCTAACGTAAAAGTGACATTGGTTGTCCGAATTGCGCTGCAAAAGAGACCTAGTTGATATCTAAACTATAACGTATCTAGAATGGATCTAATATGTGTCGTCTCTTGTGAATATCTTGAAGTTCGAATACGGCAGTTATACTCATGATTTCTCATAGGAAATGTTTTGACGTTTCTGCGGATCGGTTCCGGTTCATTATTGGTTAGGGATAAGCTTATTGAGTAAAGTACTTACGATATTGGTGATATTATTTCCTTGCCGAAATTGTAAGCATCTGTCCGAGAAAGGACCACGAAAGGTTTGCCCTGGTACGGGACAGTGATTGATTATTCCACTTACACACAGCTGAGGTTTTATTCATTTGAGGTCCTACGGAATAAAGAGACTCAATTGAGAAAGATTAGCGAGGCTTAGTAAAATAAACCTTTCAGACTGAAAGTAAATTTAGCCGAGTGGCAAATATAGCGACGTTGGCTGACGCTTTGTGCTATGTAGGTACCTACTCAGCCGCGTTTGGCCGCGTGGACTTTTGTGAGGTTTCTTGATGTGGTTGTTGTTTGGGGAAAGTTTTATGAAGTTACTGGCCAGGTGTAGCATTATCTAACGAGCTCTCCAGGTATACACATGCATTTTCCTATCCCTTAAATTAGGAGCGAACAAATACAGTCCACTTTAATCGCAAAATTTATTATAATTATTGCAAAATTTATTAAAAAATTTAAAGTGCATTTTTTCGACTTATGTTCATAATTTTTTATATCGAGAAAAAGTCAAAAACAAATTCGAAACGCGAAGGTAGGTATATAAGTAAAACAAGAATAAGTTTTTGCAATAATTTTATTTTTGGTTCAAGCTTTTATCGCTGACTGTACTTTTCTTTCCACAGGCAACTTAATACTCATCGAGACAATTCTAAAAACCCCAAACACAATTAGGTTTCTTTGCTTTATCACAGAGTTCCTATGGCCACCTCCGGTTTCCATCATCAGATCAGCTCTGTCATAATAATATTATTGCATTGTCATCCGATTTATACATGCTTGCAAAATTTCAGCTCAATAGGAAACCGAGAAGTGGATCAAATTTAACTTGCAAGATTTGATTACAGACCGACAGACAGACAACGGGACAGGTGAAAGTAAATAAAAACTTGTAAAATATATAAAACTTTATACAGCACTTAAGCAGATATTTAATTATTTGTTACCTATGCAAATAAATGAGCAATCTCACAAGAAACTAAGAAACTTTAGTGCACTATGTAGGTTTTTATACACACAACGACACAACATTTCCGCTTTGAAATGAGACCGTGGAATTAGGGTTGCCTCGAATGAAATTTTTTCTCCTAAACCAAGTCATACTTTGTTGTTTAAAGGACGACTCACGCTAGACCGGGCCAGGCCCGGGCCGAGGCGATCGACACGTCAATTTCTATGACAGCTGATCGGCTATCACGTGGGGCTATAAAATGATGGTAGGATTTTTATCGCCTGTCACTATGCATGTCACTTTTGCACTTACACACCTTTACACTTACATACCGTTAAGTTGACAGTCCATTTTCAACGACAGCTGCATTACTGTTCATTTTACTATGGAAATTGACAATAACAGCGACGCGTTCAGTACCGGGAGTGCAGCTGCGGTTAGAAATGGAATGTTACCATTAGAATGCACGAAACTATTCCGCAACCCAAAACCCCGGGGTATTAACAGCATGACGATTAGTCAAAACGTTGAAGCTTTCAACAACCCTTCCTGAGCTCATGTAAGCTTTTATTGTAAGCGGTGAATGTTTTACCTTAAACGTGGTGTGATTAAAATAATTGCGTGTAACATATGTTACTTGCGGCTTCAAATGGTAGGTAGCTTTTCAGTGGCGGCGCGTCAAACATATCCATAGGCAAGCCGGGATTAATTTGGCTTACATAATTCCTTTACAACTCTGCTCAAACGTCCAAAAACAGGCAAGCCGGTGGGAATCGGCTTTTATGGAGGCGCCGCCAACTAGCTTACCGAGTAGGTATACTTGAAGTAATTGGTCCAGCAGTTTCCGAGAAAATAGGCTCTGACAGACAAACGGACGAGTGATACTACTTATAATAAGGGTTCCGTTTTTTCCTTTTGAGGTACGGAACCCTAAAAAAATATTCTAGATCGGAATACCTATTATTTTATCTTAGTAGTTTATCAAAATATACCGGGTGTGGCCTGTAACACAAGCAAATAATTAAAACATAGATTGTACTCCACAAACGGTGCCACTTTTGTTCAAGAACTTTTAAAAATTATGAAGTATTTAGACTCCCTATTTTTCATGCAAAATAAATATTATCTTCAATGGACGCCATCGCCACGCCATATCATTGTGATTGACGTTGCTTGTCACGTCTTAAACATAACAAAATTCGCAATACATTGCGTCTTAGAATAAACTTTAAAGTGTATTAAAAATCAAACCACAAGTTGTTTTTAAAAGTTGCTGAACAAATGTTGGTCAGTATGAGGAGTACAGCCTAAAGTTTAATTTTTTGCTCATATTACAGGCCACACCCGGTATAACATGAAAAATACACTAGATTTTAATCAGATACCTACCTACTTTTAATAACAAATATACATTTCTATTACAAAAGATTTTTTAATAACAGTTATGTAGATTGCTTTTATTATTCTTGGCGAAGTCTAATCAACATTTTCGAAGGACAGAATTAAAGTTTTTAATTAAGTACCTAATCGGAGCAAGAGCTATTCTAAATTTTTTAAACAATATTATTTAAACCATACTGAAATAATTTTTTTGGGTTAAATTGGTGCTGTCCGTAGAGTAGAAATGAAATTATAAGTGTATAATGTCGAGGAAGCTTTTATTATTTGTGCAGCTGGAGAAACGAAAAGGAAGCAAGAGTCGCTAGAAAGCGCTCATTAATTAGTCATATTAGGAGGAATAAATCTCAAACTGTATTCAAGGCATATTTATTTATCATTAATAGATACTTTATTTACAAAGCATGGAACAAAATTCATTTTGCCTAATAGTTAATTCGAATAGATTGACCAAGACCTAAGGAGAGAGTAGGAGTGAATGTGTGCCGACATAATATGTGATGATTTACTTAATATCTTTATGTATTCCTATAATGGCTAAAATATGTTAGTAGTGCTTACTATTATTGTTTGTATGTCTTTTCCATATCTCGGGACCATGGGGTCCCGGACCTTTGGGAGGCGTACGTGGGGCCGAAGCCAACAGCGCAGAGGCCCTTTAAGACACTTTAATCTAAAAGCAAGGGATACACGTGGCGGATACCATCCCCGAACGCACAATGTGATACATCCGGAGATGGTCCCCGCCAGGTGCAAAGACTATTGCAGTGCAGCACTTTTGTGCTGCGATGGGAACTAAGGTCATGGGCTATAGATTTGAAAGTTGGATGGACTGGATAATGGGCTATGGGAGAGACTAGCGGACACCTGCCGTGACAATCAGTCTCAAAATTGTATCAGACAGGTGGTGACTCGCCAACTCATTGAGTGGGCCCCGCAATGGCCGCACGCACAGTGCGACAACAGGGCAACACTTTGGAGTGGATGTGAGGTTGTCGAGAGGTGAGTCTGCGGTAGCCAGATCCCGGTAATCCGTTCAGCAGGCCGCCGGCGTTATGACATTTTACACTTCCAACCTGGAGCATAATAGGTCCCGCTCTTGCGACTCCACTCTGGCCGGCCAATCAAGGCAAGCACAGAGGCGAGGGCCAAATGACAGGGCCCTCTGGAATAGGGGTCCGCGGTGTCGCCACTCACCGTCAGCTCGCCACAAGCTGCCCCCGCGGGGCTATTATTGTTATTATTATTTTCAAATGTTGTTTATTTTATTGTATTTTATTGTAATTGTATTTAATGTGCATTTCAAACACAATCTTGTATTGTTGATGAATAAATATGATATGATATGATATGATATGATATTATGTAATTATAGTACGAACTTTGTTTAGCTACTGAATCGTCTAAACAGTTTAAATAATAAGTAGGTACTTATTAGGAAATGTCGCTAGTCTAGAACTTTATACCTATTGTGAAATATCAAACACTTTATCGATTATAATACAGATTTTTTAGAAGTTTTTCATTATTCGGAACCCACGCCTAAGGAACGAACCGATTGACGTCTCATTCACTAAAACTAGTCCAGCCGGCCTAGCACATGATTGGCGCGACAGTATCTCGCGGCGAGATAAACTACCCGTCCCTTTTTAATAAATATAGTTAGAAAAAGACTGGTAATCTATCTCGCGGCGAGATACTGTCGCACCAATCATGTGGTTGGCCTACAGTATTTTTAACTTTACTATGTTAGACACATCAATATACTTCATAAACTAAAATTATAACGCTTTCTGTACTAGGGTAAAATTGAGGGTTTCCGCGATCGAGATTTTCACTAGATGGCAGCACCGTGACGAGAGGTCTTTTTGACAGCTGCTGTCAAAATCCACCAATAAAAAAAAACGGCCAAGTGCGAGTCGGACTCGCGTTTCTAGGGTTCCGTACATAAGTCCGACTCACGCTTGACTGCACATTAAATTTCGAATAAGTAGGTTTTCCTGTCATCTATAGGTAAAGAACTATTATGTGTATTTTTTTTCAAAATTTTAGACCCAGTAGTTTCGGAGATAAAGGGAGGGAATGGTCATTTTTTGGCTACTTTCTTAAATAACTTCGAACCTATGTATATTAAAATTATCCATTTCCATCTTTGGGTCACTAATTTACATATGTGTACCAAATTTCAACTTAATTGGTCAAGTAGTTTCCAAGAAAATAGGCTGTGATAGACGGACAGACAGACAGACGCACTAGTGATCCTATAGGGCAGTGTTTTTCAAACTTTATGGTGTCACGGCCCTTTATGACCACGACATTTTTTTCGCGACCCCCAAACCCCATTTCTACGTTTTTATATCTATATAGAGTCTGTGCGGAAAGAGAACACGGGGCCGATTTTTGAAATTCGACCGCTCGATTTCGTGTATTTCGCGCAATAATATTTCCACTACTAGGCATTTAAATTCTACTAATAGAATTGAAAAAGAGTGGCCAATACCACTAGATTCCCAATTTCTATCGCTCATATTTTAAAAATTATATAATTATTATTTCGCCGTTTTCCATGAAATTCAAAAATCGATGAAATGAAATGTATGGGGTCCCATACATTCCACGACCTCTTTTCTCACAGTCCATCAATGTTCGATATCAAAATAAAAAAACCGGCCAAGTGCGAGTCGAACTGACAAAAAAATCAAAATTCTTCATCTGCGAAAATCATCTATCACGGTTCATGAGATCCAAAAAAGCGTTTTGTGAAATTAATTCCCAGCAAGCTCCACATCATTTTAATACTCGTACCTTCATTTGGTCTTAAATGTGAATAATCTGAGTTTGCTCCATCCCAGGAGGTGTGGATAAATTTTGAAAGCCTTGACATTTTACCTTGGATTGACAAAACCACTCGAAATAGAGCAGTGGTTCTTAACCTTTTCAGTCCGGTCACCCCTATGACTAACTAGGGAACCTGATTTTACCCCTCCTCCCAATAGTAATAAAAATTAAAACGTGTACGTTTGTTGTATTGTTATATTAGGTTAGCTTATTACCCCCGTAAAATACCAGTTTTACCCCCACGGGGGTAATTACCCCTAGGTTAAGAACCACTGAAATAGAGGAACCCACCGTCAAAATTAATCCCATATAACCATTCCAGTCGCAGAATCATCAAAGTAGTAACTAAATGTCAGATGTGTCGTAACAGAGTCCACACAATGTGTCTAGAATTGTTTCGAAACAAAGTGTCGTCGCCGTGTGTACACTTTTCCGTAACAAGGTGTCGACACATTTGTGTGCACTTTGCGTGCGGTTTGCGACTAAATCTGACAGCAAATTTGTGACAGCAAATGTCAATATAAAATACCTCTTGAAAACCAAGGTTTGTCAAACTACTATTAGTGTCTCGTGTGCTCGTAAGTAATTCTAGTAAGTCATCATGGGCGATGCAAATGATAATAATCGACCATAAAACCATATTTATAAACACCCAACACCCGTCAACCTTTTACAGAAAAGTTTTTAAAGAAATGCAATAAGCTACTTAGGTCAGCCAACGAATGCTCCAAAAAGTGGTAGAGGGAAATGCTCGGAACACAATTTTTGACTCTGTAACTTGGTTTGGGCAAGTTAGGAGGTGAACATATCAAAAGTCCCCGGCCGTAGCCCTTGAGCGGGGGGAAGAGAGGGGGCTTTGTTTGAAGGTCCCATTTTCCGGTTTTTCGATTATATCTCGGAAACTATGCATCTTAGCGACATGGCCATTTATACAAAATGAAAGTTAATTTAATTTGTTAAAAGTTTATTCAGTAAATTTTTTCGATTATCAATCAATCTTTGGGTAATATGGCTCCATCGATACTGTCGATGATTTCGCCAACGTCAAAGTGGATCCCACGTGGGATCGAATTAATATTATTTGTAATAAATAAACTTTAGCCAGTGTACGGTATAAAACTATCAAATTATGGCCTCTAGGGCTCTAGCCAGCCACGGTTAGAGGTAGAAATACCAAATGCTCGTAGAGCACGACGTTGTTCGGTATTAGGGTTATGAGCTCTTGTAAGGTGATAGCTGGACTTTACAAGGACCCTCGTGGGCTACCCGGCGTTGACGCCAGAATGGTGGTTAAACGCGTTTCATGATTAATTTTTCATTATCTGCACACTTCCACATTAATTTACTGCCTAATACGCTATCAATATTACACTTTAAACAACATTAATGAGCAAAAACAAAGAAATGAATCACGAGGCGATGTTACCAATATGGCGGTCGACGAATAACCCCCTTTTTCGATTATGTTGAATAGTTTTTGAGATATCCGCTCTTGAAAGTTTATTTAGGGCTCTCAATTTTATCTTGATATATCTACATCAGTGAAGGTGCTAGGCCGTGTATGGTATCGTTTCGTATAAATCTGGGTTGCTGAATCCATTTAAGGTATCACATTGACACCATTCCACAAAATTAAAAAAAATCTTTTTAGGGTTCCGTACCTCAAAAGCAAAAAACGGAATCCTTATAGGATCACTCGTGCGTCTGTATGTCTGTCCGTCTGAATACACAAAATAGTTCTTTACCTATAGATGACAGGAAAACCTATTAGAAATGTGCAGTCAAGCGCGAGTCGGACTTAATGTACGGAACCCTTAATACGCGGGTCCGACTCGCACTTGGCCGGTTTTTTTTAAACTCCTCTTGACGCTTAACCGCTGAACCGATTTCGTTGAAAATTGGTATAGAAAATAGTTTGCGTCCCGGAACAGGACATAGGATAGATCTTATAACCAAAATCATCTTTTGAAGGTGTGAAAAGTGGCGTGGAAATTCATACGGGAAATTAATAACCGCTGAACCGATTTATATGAAATTTGGGATGGTCTACATCTTTGATTTAGTTAAAAATGATAAAAAAAAACATGACTTCAAACCTAAACTTAAACAGTATTAACTTCAAGAAGTCAATTCTGAATTCCCCCCTACACCTCATTTCACACCTTTAAAGGATGATTTTTGAGATAACTTATTATGTCCTGTCTCGGGAGTCAAAATATATGTGTACTAAATTTAAATTAAAACTGTTCAGCAGTTTAAGCGTGAAGAGGAGTTTAAAAGAAAGTATTTTAATAAGTTTATATGTTTTTACTTTCGAATGGTGTCAATGTGATACCATAACTAAATTTGGTACTGCGAATTTTTACGAAAACGATACCAAACATGGCCTCGTAGCTTTACTGTTGTAGAAGTCAAAATAAAATTGAGAGCCCTAAATTCTTATTACTTGGCCAAACTTGTGTAGAAGGAAAAGGAAAAATAAAAGTCTTCGGCAGGAATATAAGACACAAATATATTTTTTTTTGCGTTACTATTTCAATCATCAGATATAAACATACCTTGATTATATTATTCTAGGAGATTCTCATAGATAAACAAAAACATTTACTTAAAAAATTACAAGGTCGAAATGTCACGTAACTTGTCACTCATTGTTTTTTGACTTGTTTTTGTACCATATATATGAATAACATAATAAATAATATTGGTAAACTTGTCACTTGTGAGGGTAATATGAATATGTGAAAAATAAAAACTTTTATGATAAAAAAATCTGGACACAATTTAAGAAGCATCCAATTGCGTCGAGGAATCATCTGTATTTTTGCTTGTTTCATTGCCTCCTCGCTTCTTTTTTTGTCCTTTGTATTCTGTAGCAATTTGTTAGATCTGAAAATAAAGATAACTTGCGTCGTCACGGATGTCGATTTATAGGTTTTAGGGAGTGTAGAATTCGAAAACGATGATCATTTTATAATCCAAGATGGCGGCTACGTATTTTATCATAAAAGTCGTCATGAATATCGTTTTATAGGTTTTAGGAAGTGCCGATTTCTAAAATGATGACCAGTTTGGAATCCAAGATGTGTGCCGTGCACTTTGTCATAAAAGTCGTCATGGATATCGTTTTATAGGTTTTAGGGAGTGCAGAATTCGAAAATGATGACCATTTTGGATTCCAAGATGTCTGCCGTGCACTTTGTCATATAAGCAGTCATAGATGTTGATTTATAGGTGTTAGGAAGAGCAGATTTCATGTCGACTTTTAACATAGTGCATGGCCGCCATCTTGGATCCCAAAATCGTTATTATTTTCGAAATCTGCGCTCCCTAAAACCTATAAAACGACAGCCATGACGACTTTTATGACATAGTGCATGGCCGCCATCTTGGATTCCAAAATGGTCATCATTTTCGAAATAAGGGCCCCCTAAAACCTATAAAACGACACCCATGACACCTTTTATGACATAGTGCATGGCCGCCATTTTGGAGTCCAAAATGGCCATCATTTTCAAAATCTGCGTCCCCTAAAACCTCTAAAACGACATCCATGACGAATTTTATGACATAGTGCATGGCCGCCATTTTGGAATCCAAAATGGTCATCATTTTCTAAATCTGCGCCCCCCCAAAACCTATAAAACGACACCCATGACGACTTTTATGACATAGTGCATGGCCGCTATTTTGGATTTCAAAATGGTCATCATTTTCTAAATCGGGGCCCCCTAAAACCTATAAAATGACGTCCATGACGACTTTTATGGCATAGTGCATGGCCGCCATCTTGGAATCCAAAATGGTCATAGTTTTCGAAATCTGCGCCCCCTAAAACATATAAAACGACACCCATGACGACTTTTATGACATATTGCATGGCCGCCATCTTGGAATCCAAAATGGTCATCATTTTCTAAATCTGCGCCCCCCAAAACCTATAAAACGACATCCATGACGACTCTTATGACATAGTGCATGGCCGCCATTTTGGAATCGAAAATGGTTATCATTTTCGAAATCTGTGCCCCCTAAAACCTATAAAACGACACCCATGACGACTTTTATGACATAGTGCATGGCCGCCATTCTGGATTACAAAATGGTCATCATTTTCGAAAGCGGGGCCCCCTTAAACCTATAAAACGACATCCATGACGACTTTTATGACATAGTGCATGGCCGCCATTTTGGATTTCAAAATGGTCATCATTTTCTAAATCGGGGCCCCCTAAAACCTATAAAACGACATCCATGACGACTTTTATGACATAGTGCATGGCCACCATTTTGGAATCCAAAATGGTCATCATTTTCTTAATCTGCGCCCCCCAAAACCTATAAAACGACACCCATGACGACTTTTATGACAGTGCATGGCCGCCATCTTGGAATCCAAAATGGTCATCGTTTTCGAAATCTGCGCCCCCTAAAACCTATAAAATGACACCCATGACGACTTTTATGACATAGTGCATGGCCACCATTTTGGAATCCAAAATGCTCATCATTTTCTAAATCAGCGCCCCCCAAAACCTATAAAACGATACCCATGACGACTTTTATGACATAGTGCATGACCACCATTTTGGAATCCAAAATGGTCATCATGTTCTAAATCAGCGCCCCCCAAAACCTATAAAACGATACCCATGACGACTTTTATGACAAAGTGTTTGGCTACCATCTGCATTTCTATTATTTTTACGTACAAAAATGACCCCCTGTCAACTTCCAACCGAGATTTAATCGATAATTTATTCGATTAATATTCTGATTAATTCAATTTCAACCTATGTTAGGTCGACTAAACTAATCGCGATTAAAATTTGAGGATTAACTTTTGTTATTCCATTAATTAGTCGAATAAACAGTTAATCTATTAAGTCCCATCTCTGACCACGGCATTTTTACACTTTGAGAATATCTGAAAACAAATGAACACAAGGAGCCATTTTGTAAATCCAGTAACTTTGTTATTACTTTTGACAGCGCGTGTCATGTGTCTACACAGAGTCGACACAAAGTCGAAACATTTGCGACTACTTTGTGACTGCAATATTTCTCAGCCTTAAACCATATTTATACATCATAATTAACAATTTTCGTAGTATGTAAAGCGTTATTTTTGTTATTTAAGTATAGTATACGCATCGAAGTACTAAAAATGCATCAAATAATATAGTTATGAACACAGGCACTGAGAAGTAAACAATTTCATTTCCGGCTAAATTAAAACAATGTGGTGGCGCGTTGATTATATTACACTTAGTTTATCAAATCACTCGAGCAGTTTAATTCCCCATTATAATTTAAGTCCTATTGTAACATAAATGCAAACAATATATAATTACGTCTTGTAATCCGTTTTAGAGATGGCGTATTAATGTCACTTATTTTTATTTAACTATTTTTCCATCTGACAGTTTCCATTTGACAGGAACAAAATGAACGAATGAACGAATGATTTTGGCATAAAGTAGTCGCAAACCCGAAACAATGTGTGCACACGGCGACCACACTTTATGTCACTTTGTGTCATGTGTCGACCCTTCCCCATTTCTGGTAACTGTGTCGACACGGCGACGACTCTGCGACTGGAATTGTGACCGAAACAGACGGTGTCGACACAAGATGTGTCTACACCGCGTCGTAACGGCGACTGGAAATGGTTGTATGGGATGTCACTAACAGCAAACTAACAGCAAGGTTGTTGGGGATCAGACACTGGTAAAATATTTCGGATTTAATAAGATTTTACCAAAAAAAAAAAACAAATTCAAAGTGGAAACCACTTTTTACAATGTTTGACTAGTTACTAATTCACGATTTCAGATATCGATTTTTACCATAATTAGAGCCAATTTTCCGTCGTACGTACCATTTTTGAACTACAAGCAAAAAACTGAAAAAGAGCAGAAATTTCTCCGCAACTCCTGGAATGGAGCAAACTTGGATTACACTAATTTAGAACCAAATAAAGGTATTTAGACGATTTCCAGCTTGCTGGTAATTAATTCCTGGAAAAAATCTAATTTGACTGGTCTAACAGATCTTAACTTATTTAACTGTTTAAAAAATACAGTTTACCTATCTAATAATGTTTTGTTTTATTGATACGTTAACGACCGTTAAATTTTAAAGGATTGGATTATTTTTAAGTTAAAAAAATGAAATCTGCTTTCCATAAGTTTCTTTCAGGACTGAGTTTCGCGACCCCCCTGGACATGTGCCGCGACCCCCCTGGGGGTCGCGACCCACACTTTGAAAAACACTGCTATAGGGGTTCCGTTTTTACCTTTTGAGGTACGGAACTTTAAAAACATGGTTAAAGATGATTGGTGGATTTCACAGCTAGACCTCTCGCCACGGTGCTGTCATCTAGTGAAAAACTCGATCGCGCAATCCCTCATTGACAGAAAATTCAAACATACGAGTAGGTGCGATATTGTATATAAGATACCACGGGTGACCCTAGGGCTGGCTCATTCCTAGGCCAAAGAATAGGCATAGCTATTCAGCGTGGGAATGTAGCCAGCCTTATGGGCACCCTTCCGCAGGGGACAGATCTGGGGGACCTGAGGTAGGTGGGTAAGTTTTATTTATTTATTTTATTAGTTTTAATTTATTTAGTTTTTCATTCTTAAAAGTAAAAAAGACAAGGTTTTAAGATACCGTTACATTATAAAATTTATAAAAATTCCCGCCCTTAGCAGCTTCCACTGATGCCCCGGGCATTGTTCCCGGGTGCCACCCGCATTACCTGTCAAATATAAGCTCAGCTTTAAGCATCTTCTCTTCGATCCAATAAATTACCATAGTATTTTTAGATAAAAAAAATATTATTCGTGTTAGATAATATTAAGGGGCTACCCGAGGTTTTCATCGATTTTTGAGAAGTTTTGAATCGTATCTCCTTTTTTTGCACTATAGATAAAATTATAAGGCAAACGGTTATAGGTTCTTCAACCTTTTATCTCCGGTTTTGTCTACCGGATTTTGAAAGAAATGAATACTTATTTTTTATGAATTTTTTAAACATTGTCTAAAAAAACACTTTTTTCGTATCTTGCTGTGAAGGATCTTACATGTACGAAATCTACTGTAACTAGACGCACTAGCTGATCTAGTTAACATAAATAATGATTGACACAGCTGATCAATCGATCTATATTATTTTCATAAACTTTAAAACCTCAATTATTATATACAAATGTTAATTAAAATAAATACATGTAAGTAACTATAATATATGCATTCAGTAAATTAATTTTAAATAACAGCAAAACATTCTCACGAGAAATTCGAAACAACAAACAAAAACTTAACTGAGTCAAGTTTGTAGTGGGCCATTAATCAGAAAAACTGATTCGCTGAATCCAAAGAGAATGGAATGTGTATAGAGAATTACTGTCGGTGAATTTTGTAGTCACGAAGATTATGCTGCCATCTGTTGACGCAGTATTGAAACTAAAGATGAAAATGTATAAAAATATCAATAAAACATATATATTTACATATAGACATAAATGATTTTTATTAATTTTGGAACGCCATGTGTTTTGATCCATGTTTTTTACATTGATGTGCATTAGAATTGTTGAATATCAAGAGAGTGGCGCCATCTGTTAGAGAGTGGCTTTGTCTTGATTTCCGAGGCAAGGGGTTTCTTTTGACTTTGCTTGTCTTATGGGATTCACATCTCTTTGCTAAAACTACTCAAGATTGGAACTTGAGTTTAAAGGAAATAAATAACAAAGTTTTTATTTTGAAGTGCGCCTAACGCGTCAAATGCGCCTAACGCGTTTCGTTAATGTCTTTTATGGTTATAAATACCCCCACGCCAAGCTGGGAACGTTTTATTCTATTTTTGTCCGTCGGATTGTCACGATCTCTGGCTCGCCCGTAGACGTTAAAACAAAGGTGTTATTTTTACGGTTGAATGTTTGACATTACGTAGCTACTATGTTGCTTTTTGTCAGACTGTTCAATTGCTAGTTCAGTGTAAATACTTACGTGTGTTTTGGTGTTTTTGTGTTTTAGAGCCAGATTAGTGTCTGATTGCACGGTCAATCAACCGAAAACGCCTAACCTAGCGGTGATAAGCAGGCTTTTCCGGGAATCCAGTAGAGTGTTAGGTCCAGGTCGCGAGAGGGGCCTGGCGTCAACCTTTTTACCTACACAGGTGACGATTATACCTCTTACGTTATCTTCAAGGTCTGACAGAGGGATGTGAGGATCTCACGTGTGGATCATTAAGAGTAATCTTTACTCACTGAAATCTGTTGGTAATTGAAGAAGCGTGGTCTTGTTATATATATTTATATATTCTCATTTTATATTTGGAATAGGGCGCCTTATTCGTCAGTACCCTTGGCTACGGCCTATACTGCGGAGGGAGGCAAATTACACAGACACTAGGGTTTGCAATACCTCGGTTTTGTCGGCCGAACGTTTACAGCTTAAATTAGGGTCCCTCTCACACACTTCCCCCCCCCTGTAATACTAGAGGTTCGCTTCTAGTCTTACACATTAGAATAGGTGAAATTGGGGTAGAGTTAGGGTAGAGTCATTATTTGGGTGTTAGGGTTAATTATTATTTCTTTCTTTATTATTATTTATTATTTCACATGTATTTTGGTTACATACAGTGTTAAAATCATTAGAGAGTTAATTGTTTTAAAATACAGAATAAATTAAAGTCTAGTTTTAGTAGCATATGGATGGGTTACTGAGGCTCGTTTATTAAATATGATTTAAAGGTAATACATTTTTATATTTGGTGAGATAGGGGAACAAAGTTATTTGAGGACATACTAAATAATTTTGTTATAGGGAGCTAGTGACAGGCGAAGCAGTTCACTAGTGACAATTTGAGCTTTTCTATATTGGGTATCTAAGGGTTAAAAAGTCATGTTTATTAGACGATCGCTTCAGTATTCCATACATTTATAGTATATTCAGATAAGTTTCTTGGCGTTTCTTCTTGTCTGAAAATAGGTTCCGAAACGCAGATAAAAGTAAATATTACATAGTGTTTAGGAATACCTATTAAAAACAAAACAAAATAAAATAGGTATTATTTAGTTTAGAGACCCGACTTCATCCGAGGCGTGACAGTAGATAAAGTATGTTTGTACGTATTAATTTTTGCAACATTTACATATATATATTTTCCTTTAGCTAGCTAGATTAGCGAATGGATATAAAAGGAAAATATAATTACAAACAACAAGGGCTTACACTACTGTTCATGGTAACTGGTCACGGTAGGGCTCGGTAGAAGATAAATTCTAAAAAAATATAATTTAGTATTTAATTTTTTTCATATGATAGTGTTATAATATAGAAATACAGTAGAAATATTTACAATTACATAGGGTATTTTAGGGGTAGTATTTTAAATCCAAATCTAATCAGTCTGCACATAAAAGACGAAGGGTACTAAGGTTCACAACGTATTAATTTCACTAGACGATCACATGGCCAAATTTATTTATTTTTATTTATTTATAATTAATTCTGGATGAGTTTTATTAAAGTAGATTAACTAATAGTGGGTTAAGGTACACTACATATTTCGGTTCGTCTTTGACGTCTCGGAAAACGTGTCTATAGGTAGGGTTTTAATTTTAAACTAATTAATAACACAAAAGTTATGGCCAGAAAACCAGTTATTAGCCTAAAATTGTTCAACTTTGATGCCAAATATCTCGTGAAATTAGAAGTAAATACGGGATACTATATTGCTTCAAGCCGTTGCTGTTAATATAATCCCATCAAAAACACTACATGTAAAAAGGTGCAAGTCTCGCAACGCTTCTTCTACAAAAAATATCTTCTACTACAAAAGATAATTTGTAATAAGTACATAAGTATAATGACCTGGCCATCGCACGGCTGCATTAATGACTTATGGATCATCGTCACCTATTAAAAAGAATTCTAATTGAACATAACGCTAGCGCTCATTGCAGTTTGAGTATTACACATTATTACGAGTACGGTACGAGTAAAGCATTATATGCAATATGTGTATACAATATTAAATTTGTAACTATGTCAAATCGTGTACATGTAAATACGACACGTTACGAACGACATAAAGCGGGCAGATATGAATGGGTAGCGAACTCTTGTTCCTTTTAAACTCTTTATCTTGTTGGGTTTGTACTAGAATTCAATGCATTTTTGAAGTAAAATGTTTAAACAACGTAAATCAGTGTTACGGGTAGAAGTGCCGTAGACGCTACCGTTCGGCTCGGTACCAAACAACAACAAATAAAACTGTAACCGTCCGACTCGATATTGGTTACTCGGCCCGGGCTGTAACAAAATAAATTCAAAAACAAGCGCACAGGCCAATTTGTTCACTTTGCCTGATGAAAAGATATAGCTCACATAAAATAAAGACAAGATTTTATAGCAGCTAGTTCAATGTTTAATTCTAGATTTCCACATAGTTAAGGGTAATGGTGAAAATTTATCTAGCACGGTTAATCAGTTGTGGTGATGGACAAACGTGAAAAACGTTGTATACGTAAAGTGTGCCAGAGCTCGGAAAAACTTGCGATAAGCTGGCGCGCCTTCACTGCACATTTAAATAGAGGCACTTTATTATTAGTTGGTTTCTGTGAACATGTTTTTCTTCTCTAGCGTGTCGTAAATATGCTATGCTAAACACTGGCTGCATTATTTATACTAAGGAACTATGTTGCCCGGAAAGTTCTTTTGCCGCATTACGTGTTTGTTTATAACTGTAGGTAGGTAATTGCTCTATAAAACTATTTTTACTTTTGATCATAGCACAGTTGCTTGGGATTTCAGAGTAACATACAAAATAATACCGTATAACTTATTGTTGTTATTTTATTTTACAGACAAAAATAAAATTCACCAAATACCCTGCGAGGTTTCGGCAAAACAAGTTGCACGGCAGTACAAGAAGACTTTGAAATAGAGAAAAGTTGTTGTTTACCTCTCGTGCTGAAATTCGCTTAAGCAGGCCACTGACGAGCTTTCCGAATGGATGCCGTTACAATTGATTCATCCAAATGGACGGCATCCTAATATTAAACATTGTTCGTTTTTGACATTCACGGACCGATTTTGGATTGCAGCCACGCTATTTGGACTGTTGGAAGGCTCGTCAGTGGCCAACTTTAGAGTTTGTCAAGCTAACACGAAGAAACAACTCAGAATCAAATCACTTTGCACTAGCTAGAGGTGAGCTAGAGGGTATCATCATTTTATCGAGTTTTAGGAGTGGGTTCAAAAAAGTTAAAAATATGAGGTGTTGTGAATCTAGGTATGTCTAAAGTAGTTGTATTATGCTTTCATTGTACTTTTGTGCCTGTAAGAGCGGTCAGGCAAGGCGTTTCCAAGTTGTAAAGAAATAGCAAAAATAAAACAGTTTTTGTATGACAATGCACGCGGAGTTGTATGGAAGTTCATACTCTACATTAATTTACTACTCTACTCTAATAGTACTGAAGTATAAGAAGCTTATTCAATTAATAACTTTAAAAAATATTAGCATAATATCGTAATTATGGTTTTATACATATATTATGGACATATTTCAGAAAGTACATACGCCTAACTTATGTTCCTTAAACATTAGGTATGTACATGATTTGGTCTCGTGAATATCCATATCTTGCAAAGCAATTTGGATCTGACTACAAAAAATCTCTACTAAACAAAGAACGAGCGGGAGATAACCACGCAGCTAAATTAATACCTAGATAACTTTTGCTTTTAAATAGGCAAGCGAACTACTTGATGATTATGACGGTTTTTTTTAACAGAACACAGATTAGAGCAAAATTTTCGTTAGCTGTGACATATTAACGCCGAAAATGCTTGAATTTTTCCTTACAATCGTCATGTCTGATAATTACGATATTTGCATCATTTTTCAAGAGCATATGTCAAAGATAATTGGTTGGCAGTGGAATAGCGTGATGTAACGGAGTGTTGGTCGGCGAAGGCTCGACTCGACGCGCCCTAGAGCGGCTGAAGGGCTCCGCCGCCGTCTTCAGTGCTCGTATCGACAAGCTGAGGCGCGGACGCCACCCGCCAAATTTGGCCCGTGTACTGCTATACCACGTGTCGACGAGGCTCTATACGAGTTTGTGAAATATAAAGTGGTACAAAGTGATCGTTATAATTAATTCTCTCAAATATTAAAAAGGAAACTTTCTTGGAAAAGTTTTGTTGAAGTTTCTGTGAAATAAAAGTTCATAGGTGAGTTTGAACTTTTTTAAATATAAAATTATGTTTGTGCCGGCTATGAAAATTTTGTTTTCCTAATTTGAATTTATTTACTAAGGAATATTTAATGCATAATAATAAGTTTAATAATCGGCCAAGAGCATGTCGGGCTATGCTCAGTGTAGGGTGTAATTGGCCAAACGGGGGCTATAAGAGAGTTTGAGCTATGAGTGAGACCTTTGCAGCGCTTTGTACTTACGTCTTTTTACTAAGAAAATATTTTTTGCAATAACTCAAAAATGACTAGACCGATCATGTGCGCTATAGTTTTCATCTAAAGTATTTATTAAGTTCTTGTTTCACGATTTTTTTTCCTATTTTTTGAAGCCGTGGTTCAAAAGTTGGAGGGGGGGGGGGGAGGGAACATATTTTTTTTTTCTTTCAGAGCGCATATTTCCGATAATATTAACTATATCAAAAATAGTTTCACGAAACCCTAATTAATGTTGGAAGACCTATCCAACGAACGATACCCCACATTATTTAAAAAAAATCATAAAGACACTTTTTATATGGGAGTACCCTCAAAAAACTTTTTTTATACGTTTTATTCTACTGTTCTGTCGGAATGTATGATTTTTGAGTAGGTAGGTAGATGACTATCGGTACTTATATGTAAAGAACAGCGATAGCGGCGATAAATATATAAGTGTGTAGGTATACAAATAAAAAGTAAAACCCGATATTTTTTTTTATTATATAAAATGCTTGTCTCGATACACTTCTTGTTTATATTCGTTTCTATTAAACCTTTAAAACAACACAATTACCTACCTGCCTATTACAGTCATCGAAGCTATTATAATAAGCTCAAATTCAATGAGATTGCTTTATCCCGGATCACACAGTAACACACCCGAAAACAACGTGTATACCGATAGCGCCGCGTTTTCGGAAACATAACACTGGACAGGGTGGAGGGTTTTAGTCCGTAGGCAGCTGGAGCAATCCCAGCTGCTCGGCTGGCTACCTTCAGTCTCCATCACCAGGTATCAATCAACATTGAATATGAATTAATGAGATCAGAGTAACGGCGCGATTCGGGAAATGAATTGAGATTCACTAGATATTATTATGAAAGTAAAGATATGTGACGTTCCGCGAAAAAGGTACCATTGCCCCGACTGAATTTTGGAGCGGCGTTAATAATAGTGTAAGGGCCAGCCGCCATAAGGTACCTTTTCCGTGGAACGTCACATATCTTTACTATTTCATAAACTAGTGAATCTCTAATTCATTTCCCGAATCGCGTCGTGAGTGCCAGTTGCACCAACCGGCCTTGACAGACTGACGCGGCGGTTTACTATGCAACTTTCCATACAAGAAAATTTTCCGAAATCTTTAACAAAGGCAAACTGCCGTATTCGAACTTCAAGATATTTATTCACAAGAGACGACACGTACTAGATCCATTCTAGACACGTTATAGTTTAGATATCAACTAGTTCTCGTTTGCAGCGCAATTCGGGCAACCAATGTCACTTTTATGTTAGATAGAGTAAGATATCTATTAGATGTGAATTGGATCTCTAAGTCATATCCTGTGGAAATCGTTCAAGAGTATCTACAGAATCGATCTTAAGCATATCGTTATCGTATCTTGGTGATGTCTAAAAGATATCTAATAGATATCTATTTCAAAATCCGAATCGGGCCCATACAGTTAATTTGGTGCAACCGACCAAGTATTTTATTGCCACTAGCCATACAGTAGTCTTGCAAAAATATATACATACGACATAGGTGTGGCAAATTTCAGCCAAATCATACATCAAAAACTGTACAAGTGCGAATAGGACTCGCCCACCGAGGGTTCCGTACTTTTTAGTATTTGTTATAGATAATAAATACATCTGTGAAAATTTTAACTGTCTAGCTAGCTATCACGGTTCATGAGATACAGCCTGGTTACAGACAGACGTACAGACGGACAGTGGAGTCTTAGTAATAGGGTCCCGTTTTTACACTTTGGGTACGGAACCCTAATAAAACAAAGCCCTCTTTCGCGTCTGTCTGTTTGTGTGTTTGTATGTTTGCGATAAACTTTTCATAAAAGAGAGATTCTTGAGGAGGGTCAGGAAGGTTTAAATGTATAATTATTAATTAGTTGAGGTTTACACGTGTGAAGCCGGGGCGGGTCGCTAGTTTAGATAAAATTTAGAGATCAAAGTGTAACGGCGCGATTCGGGCCAATGAATTAGAGATTAACTAAATACGATATAGTAAAGATATGTGACGTCCTACGGTTAAAGGTACCTTATGGCGGTTGGCGCTTACGCTATTATTAACGCCGCTCCAATATCATTGCAGCGCTATGCGACGTAAGCGCCGGCCGCCATAAGGTACCCTTTTCCGTGGAACGTCACATTCACTATTTCATATCTAATGAATCTCTAATTAATTTCCCGAATTGCGGCGCCAGTCGTGATAAGGTACCTTTTGCAGTGGAACGTCACATATCTTTACTATTTAATATCTAGTGAGTATCTAATTAATTTCCCGAATCGAGCCGTAAGTTTACATGGGCCTACGTGTTCTCATTTATTTATTCATCAAAAATGTAAAATTATAAAAAAAAACAGAATGCGCAACAACATGATTGATTCACACAGCTCCAGGCCAACAATAAGTCATTACCTAATGCAAATAAGTTCAATCAGTAGTATTTTGTCACTTAAATATTTTAAGGGCTGTAAATACATCACAAAGGGTTGCTTGAGTTGCTTCCGTGACGGAGCAACGGAAGTTCGTTTCGGTTCGGACGCACGGCTATAATTGGGTAATTTTCGGTTGTCAAATAAAATTGTTTCGAATTAACAATGAACCGAAATTAAAGCGTAAATGCACTGAAAACCAATATTACTCTATATTTTGTAAAGCGCAAGTTTACACTTAATTTCAGAAAATATCAGTGGCGGCGCACAATAAAAGTCGATGCCCACCGGCTTGCCTGTTTTTGGACTTTTGAGCAGAGTTGCAAAGGAAATATGTAAGCCTAATTAGCCCCGGCTTGCCTATGGATATGTTTGACGCGCCGCCACTGGAAAATATTATCTGGTCCTCTTAACCATAAAGGATGACTCATGTTAGACCGGGCCGTGCCCGGGCCGAGGCGTCAGATATGTCATTATCTATGAAAACGAAGCACCGGAAGCTCCGGCTTAGTCTAGCGTGAGTCATCTTTAAATTGTCTTTGTTTTACCTGACTTACATAAAAGGAAGCCATTTTAATGATTTTCGTGTGCATGATAGTTTCACGCTTCCTACAATTTTAAATATCTGAGGTGTCAGAATCGTCTCACTTACATACTCGTAATACACATCGGTAACTCGTGGCACTTAGGCAGCACTTGACAGTTTCTAACAGACTAGTGATGTGACAATGTTCTTCTTATACGAGTCGAGAAAAAGAAAGCACGAAAAAAAGGAATTTTAATCATTTCATATGACATTCGTGATAAACAATTAATATTTGTTCTAAATTTTCACTAGTCAGCCTACGGCTTCTACTTGAGAAAATCCACTTTGTGTAAGAAAACGATCTTTCAACCTCCACTGACGTAATGGGTAAAAAAAGCATTTTTTTGTAAAGTTGTAGCGTATTTTTATTGATATTCTCATTGATTTCAACTTCTTTATTTTGTAATAAGTTATTGATATTTTTTGTTGTAAGATATCCTGGATTTTTTGATAACACTATTTTCAGCTTTCGATAAACAAGTTTACCTTTGTGGTGCAGTCTCAGTAATGAAAGTGGCTTTTCAATTTTACCTATAAATACGATCTCCATAGACTCTTTTAGAAAACGTGTCTCATCACTAATCTTTTAAGTGCTACCTAAATGGCACGAGTTACCGATGTTTACTCGTACGAGTAAGTATCAATTAGTTACTTTTGATTTAGTTATTTTTCTCCCTATTCCAAAACACCGGTGTTATAATTATTAGGTATATAGGTACCTACTTATCTACTCGTATTGCTCATATTATTGTCAATATATTTTAGAGGTTCGGTTATCATAATCATAATATCGTTTATTGCACCATGGTAAGCAGTTGTTACAAAAAATGCCAAGTATAAAAGTTTCTCATGGACCCCAGAAGGGTGTTGCAAACGTTTCCTTTAGCTAAGTATCAACCAAATTACTTAGGAACACCAACAAGCCTTAAAATTTAATGCATATTATTCTTTATTCATCATTTTTCTTAGGCTAGGGTTTTTATAATATGAATATAAAAGTAAAATATAAAAACACTTACAAAACAATAAAAAATACATATAAACATAAATGTATATTATTATTGATATTAATTTACTTAAGAAAACTATCATTAAGGAATTCTGTGACAATTCTGCTTTTTCTGTAAACAAACAAAAGACAATCTCGGTAATCTCATAAGACCTTCGAGCAACACGGAAGGGAGGCGGCATTCGCACTATTTCCCCTCTGCCGAGGTACAAGATTAGCGCGTCAATAAAATCTAGCGCGGGTAATAAAACTAGTTGCACTTGGATTTTTCACTAGACTGAGTCCAGACGCGCGCGTGAACACTGCTGCACAAAAATGCCTGTTTGCTCGGTTTTTTGTTATAAAAAGAGGTCGGGGACATCAAATTTACAAAAAGAAAGTTTTTTTACATATCATACGTTTAATTACATTTAAATACAATTATTATATTTTAGTCTCAAGTAATTGTTGGATTTATCGATTTTACTCGCTCAGTACAAATTGCGGATCGGTCGAGCGACAAATCCGACTTCTCATCTCTCAGAATACAATGACATACTTCAAAGAAAACGTGTTAGTGTACGTGTTGTGACACTAGTCACTCGTCCGTACACAAAAAGAGATCGAGGTTTGCAAGATTTGTCTTTGACGTGTGTCATTTTCTATGTATTTGTGTCGTCATTACAGAGGGCCTACCGCAAACCACGTTCGACGTGTTGCCTCCCTGTCACACTTACGTATGAATTTACAAGTGCCATAGAGAGGCAACACGTCGAACGTGGTTCGCGGTAGGGCCTTTGATTGGATTTTGTATGTAAGTGTGTGAGAAGTGCGACTGTGTGCACCTTCCCCCCGCGAAAAATGGCAGAATGATTTGTACGGTGAGATATCGCTTGGGCCCCTCCCTTCCGACGTGTCGGAAGCCGGTGTTGCTCGAAGCATAAGACAATTCTACAACAACAAAAGACAACCTCGGTAGGTTAATAAATGTGGCACATTCCTAGTGCACACTTGTTAAAATCTATTTAAGAAAATAATAAGTTCAAGTCGGTGCCAAGCCAAATCTTATAAACATCAACACACTGTCGAACCGAACAGTGGCGTAGCGTGAACTATCTAGCCGTGGGCGAAGTCGCATCTGCGAGGCTTTTCTTTCAAGGTGCCCGACCGAAGGGATCTCACGCGAGACCCCTCAAGAGACCGTGGGCGACGGCCCACTTTGTCCACGCCTCTACGTCACTGGAACCGAATGCCGACCCTGCCGGTCTAGCCAAGGTTACAATCGATATCGCTTCGACAACGAAAAGCATTATGTCTCTCTATCACTCTTCCATATAAGTGTGACAGTGACAGGTGCGTTTCGATCGCTACGGAGCGTAAGCGATTGGCATCTTGGCTACGCGGCCTGGTGCGATAAGAAAAACATAAAGCTGTCCTAATGGATACTAATGTTTCGGGGTAGGTACTCGTATTATTTGGCGCATATTATCCTAAAAGGTTTTTTTTTATCATCATTCTGCAGGACTCGTTCGTTAAAAAGTTTCGCGCTTAGGGTAAGTTTCGAATTTCAAGGCCTGGAGTTCAATTTAATTACAGATTCCGGATTACCGGTGCATACACAGTAGAATAAAACAAGTTTTTGTAACGTACCTATAGGCTTAATCACTTAGCTTTAAGACTTACTTTCTAAAATTGCATGTAATTTAGGGAAGATTATCTAATCTTCAATAATCTGTCAAAAAAAAATTAACTTTTATGAATTATATATATCAACTTCATTCGTTGAGGTAAGTCTTGGGTTACTTACCGCGAAAGTTAGAGTCAGGCCAAGATACTTTCAGGTCGAGACGTTTAAAATAACACTTGCACATTTGTGCTGTAAAAATTGCTGCAAAGTTATTTGGTCTGACTATGGAAACTGATTGTTGAATTTAAACTACATCCCGACCCGACGTTTAGAACCCTTTACCTACAGGGTTCGTGGTCAACGGGTGACCGTACTTGAATATCAACAAAGAGAATTTGAAACACTCTATTCTCTTTGATGTTACAGATAAATAATAAAACAATACATATGTTGTAAAAACAGAGAAAGGAAATGTTATTAACTGAAATAGGAGGTATTTAATACAAAACAAGTCTGATGTAAAAATCAATAGCAGTAGTGATTATTACTAATTAATATTAATATTATAATAATTAATGATTATTATAATAATTAACTAAATGTTGATATTTAGTTAATTATTATAATAATAATTATTTTTTTACGTTTAGAACCCTTTACCTACAGGGTTCGTGGTCAACGGGTGACCGTACTTGAATATCAACAAAGAGAATTTGAAACACTCTATTCTCTTTGATGTTACAGATAAATAATAAAACAATACATATGTTGTAAAAACAGAGAAAGGAAATGTAATTAACTAAAATAGGAGGTATTTAATACAAAACAAGTCTGATGTAAAAATCAATAGCAGTAGTGAATATTACTAATTAATATTAATATTATAATAATTAATGATTATTATAATAATTAACTAAATGTTGATATTTAGTTAATTATTATAATAATAATTATTTTTTTTACGTTTAGAACCCTTTACCTACAGGGTTCGTGGTCAACGGGTGACCGTACTTGAATATCAACAAAGAGAATTTGAAACACTCTATTCTCTTTGATGTTACAGATAAATAATAAAACAAAACATATGTTGTAAAAACAGAGAAAGGAAATGTAATTAACTAAAATAGGAGGTATTTAATACAAAACAAGTCTGATGTAAAAATCAATAGCAGTAGTGAATATTACTAATTAATATCAATATTATAATAATTAATAATTATTATAATAATTAACTAAATATGCTGCTGGCGGCATCCTAGGTTAGGTTTTTTATAATGTGTTTATACTTATTGTTGTTTTTTATGTGTTTTTGTATTTTACTTTTATATTCATGTTATAAATGACCTAGCCTAAGAAGAAAAATAAATAAATGAAAAAACTAAATATCAACATCGTATGTACAGCCTGGCAAAAAAGAGTAGAAATCAAAAAGTAGCAACGTCTTAGTAACGTCGTGATTGTGTCAACACATTTTTTTTTATTTACATCAGTGGTGGGCAAAGAACGGACCGCGGGCCACCTGCGGCCCGCGAATGGATTTCATCCGGCCCGCTGCCGGTCGTATGAAATAATTAGAATATGGGCTATATGGCATTGGCCCACGATTATCACAAATCAAAATAAATTTTGGCTACAATTCTGGCCCACCACTTGAATTTCCTACACTTTCTGGCCCCCCCATGAAGAAAGTTTGCCCACCACTGATTTACATCATAGTTTATGTGAAAAGCAGCATGTGTCACACGGTATCAAAATTATTTCGTCTCCTTCTACGTCCAGGATTCTATTGTAGAATCCATGGCTTCATTCAGGATTTAATGTAGGCCCTTGACGGAAATATATCATTTTGATCCCGTGTAACTTGTAACACAAACTACTATAGTCACTTTAAGGATATTATGTAGAATTAATAATGAAAATCTCAGTACCCTGGTCGACCGAAATTTAAGAATTTGCGTAGTTAGGAATCAGAATTTTATACCTATAATTTCAATATTAGGTATTATATTTTTGCCTATGAAATGAATATCATGGGAGTGAGTGTTCAGCATGAGTTATCTTATCATAGGTAGTAGTTTATTGTTTTGTGGGCATATAACGGTCCGTGGAGTTCGTGGAATTAATTATTATCTCACCTTGTAAATTAATCTATAATAATATATCGCAACTTATTGAGCTCACATATTCTTTACTGAACCTACCTACTCTTATTGATTTTGGTTTTTCGATACAAAATACATCACCTTCCACTTTGATGGTTTTGTAACACTCCGTAATTACACAAACGTGGTCACGGAAAGGCACCACAGCTGGTGCAACTCAGCCGAAGCGTCGGAATTTAAGGTAAAAACAATGAAATTATATCGCGGTAGACCCGTTTGTGTAATTAAATATTCCTGAATTAAATAATCAATTCATTATTTCGTAGACGTCTAGGTATTTTAATTGATTTTAAAAGAGATTATGTTTCTGAAATAAATCGTAGAAAACACTAATAACTTTTTGGGAAAATTTCACTTCACAGAGTTAGCAGGGAATGCCTCGGGGCCCGATTCGGATTTTGAAATAGATATCTATTAGATCTCTTTTAGACATCACGAAGATACGATAACGATATGTTTAAGATCTAACCTGACAAATTTGATATTTGCGCGATTCTGGAGATACCCTTGAACGATTTTCACAGGATATGATATGACTTAGAGGTCCAATTCACATCTAATAGATATCTTACTCTATCTAACGTAAAAGTGACATTGGTTGCCTGAATTGCGCTGCAAAAGAGAACTAGTTGATATCTAAACTATAACGTATCTAGAATGGATCTAGTACGTGTCGTCTCTTGTGAATATCTTGAAGTTCGAATACGGCAGTCGGTCACGGACGGCTTGAAGGTTTTACAACCTTTTCAGCCGTAAGTTAGCTGTGATTAGACTATTAATCAGCTTTGATGTAGGTACTTATTACATTTAACTTCGTTTGGAATGTTGATAAATTTAGCCATTCAAGTAAATTGCTATTCGCGTTTAGGCTCTCGTTTTTAAAAGGAATATAACCTGGACCTAAATGAGTTTTATAGAAAGAGGCCCAGGCCGGGATTACAGATCTTTATAAAACACGACCCAGGCCACTCACGGTGCGATTCGGGAAATTAATTAGAGATTAACTAGATACGATATAGTAAAGATATATTATCCTTACCATTTTATATCTAGTGAATCTCTGATTCATTTCCCGAATCGCGGCCCCAGCCGCCATAAGGTACCTTTTGCCGTGGATCGTCACATATCTCTACTATATCGTATCTAGTTAATCTCTAATTCATTTCCTGAATCGAGCCGTCAGAAACATTTGCGAATAAAATATTTTATAAAATAATACATGTTAGATGGTTACAATTTATTTTTAAATTGCCTACAAAGACATTTCTAAATTAAATTGCTTTAACATTTTCTGACTAGGTTGAAATGTTTTACTGGCTTGGAAATATTTTCCCTCATGACATTAACATTCCAAATAGGTAATATTTATTTTCAAGCAACTCAGGCCCATAGACACATACCTAACGGACTAATTTATTAACCTACAATACCTATATAAAAAAGAAAACTAAACACTACAACTAAAGTTAGTTGCACTTGTTTAGCCGCTCAGGGTGACAGTTTTTATAGTGACGAATCTATTTTTTGTTAACTATATTGAAGTGTGATTCCAACTTTACCTATTGTCAGCTGTCAATAGTGACATTTCTGGCTAAAAACTGGTACCTACCTATGCCAATTTATGGGATTCGTTACCAAGCGGACCCTAGGCTCCCATGAGCTGTGACTAAATGCCGGGACAACGCGAGGAAGATGGTGATCTGCTCTTTGTAAAGAGTGTTATTTATACGTCATAATTCCATAGAAGTATGACAGTTAAAATAACACTTGCACTGCGTGTGCTATCAAAATAGTTGAAGACTAATATTGGTCTAAATCCATCAAGTAAAATCTTTGAAATTAAAATTAATGCAATGACTGTGCCAATGCTACAGCACTTTTATTTTTCGTCAAGATTTCTTCTTATCTGTAATGTAATAAAATCTCAGTCAAGAAGAAATTACTTTTATTCCTGTCGACGGAGCAATTGGCTTACATGAAGCTTCATTTTACTAACGCAAAATTGTAGGTTTTATATTTACTCATTGTTTGCGCCACATATATAATATTTTTCAAACTAGAAGGGTAGGATGACAGGTGTCATTTCTATATAATTTACTAGATGACCCGGAGAACTTCGTTTCATCTATACCTACCTTAGAGGATATAACCAATGGAGACGCCATGTCTAAAATTTTCGGTACAAAATAGTCTGCCGTTTTTTGCGGGGGAGGGGCACATCAAATGTATAGGTACGTCATGTCAGATAAACGTCAGTCCATACATATGGTTGACATGTGGTTGACCATTGGCCGCCTATTTTCGACAGAGGGGAACGCCTGTTAATGGCGGCTCCTTTGTTAATTACTCCGAGATACCTACCTATCAAGTTTTTTTTCATTAGAACCTTCTCCTGACAATAACAAACACAACAAAAAAAAAAGAACTAGCGGAATTGGTCCACTAGTTCACGCGTGATGCCATGACCAAGTGAAATAGGGATTGATTTTTTATATGTATATGTAGATAACCTACATCCGCCAAAGCTCGTAATAATGTATTGAATTGAATTGACAGCTGTCATCCTACCCGTCGAATATTATATAAATAATATAACCTTTTTTATCATCCTTCTCGTCGGGTTTTCAATTATACGGCAAGGCGGAAAAAGAAGTGTATCGGTAGCGGTGACATGACACATGTCAATAAAGAAAATATTCGCCACTCACATGATTGATATTTTTCAGTGACCTCTATTATTATTATAAAATAAGGGTGAAAGCTGGCAAGTACCTTTGCTAAAAGCATGTGAAATTATTTTAATTGAGTACAAGTGACTAAAATGTAATAATGTGATATATTTTTAGAACCGGCTCCGACTGTCCTTTCATTTAATACCACACACAATTAGTTTCTGAACAAACAATATTTCTTTTCCATATAAAAAAAGATGACGTCATAACTCCTTTAAGTTTTTTTTATTCTTTGGTGCTCCTGGGTCAAATTGATTCAAATGGCCTAAAGATTAATCGTGCCTATTTTCATACCTCTAACACCATTTGCAGCTAATTCCCGAATTTCAGGGTGTACTGCTATCACTAATAAGGATAAACCAGAACCAGTAAAATATTGTGGTAAGTTTTTCCGCATCCCTACCCGTTCTATAACGCCATGGAACACACACGTCAAGAATGCAAAATAATATTTAATATTTGCAAGGGTTAGACTAATTAAAACCTTAAAGTTGGTTTGATATAATAAAATAACGAAGTCACCGGGACCATAGCGCTTACTTGTCCCTCGCCCAACGGATCGGCATAGCCATCCAAAGGGGGAACACAGCCTGTCTTTATGGGGACCCTTCCATAGGAATCGTAAATGCATTTCATAGGAATCGGACCTGGGTCACACCCCGGACACTGGCGATCAAATGTATGAAACAAACGCGTTCCTATATGCGCACAGCTAAGCTCGTGTAGGTGAACGCGTACTATGCTTGTGTGAGTGAGATAAGACGTGCGAGGGTTCTCGCCATTTTGTTGTCAAGTTCGATGACCTCAGTGACTCAAAACTCATTGCACGAATTAAGAATAAATAAGAATCGTATTATGCTGTAAGGTGGGTATCTAAGCTCGATTTATACAATAGTTTCCTATTTTGAATCAGTATAAACGAAGTAACAAAATTTTTGTAAGGAAATCAGGCCACCAAAATATTACGTATGTTGAAAACATGATTTTTTGTTCATATAGATATTGTGTTGTTTTCAGTGTGATCTGATAGGTTTTGTAAATATTTGTTTAATATTTGAATATTTTACGTGGCCTCCGCTCTGCGCACCGCGTCGTCGCGTCCTTGCCAGCCGGTAACTGTGAGGTAACCGAGAGCGGGTGGGCGGCACTTTCAACGGGAGGCAGGGAGTGTCCATACTGTACGTTAGTACTCTTTATTATACTGTGCCTGGGTGATCTAGCCTAACAAATAAAACCCGCTCGATGTCCAAATCTAACGTCACGAGTTTCGCGCAGGGCTTCATAATGTTTTACTGCTTTCGAATTTCCCAGCTTTACGCCTCCTCTTAACCACTTTACTAGACTTGCGGCGCGATTCGGGAAATGAATTAGAGATTAACTAGAAACGATATAGTAAAGATATGTGACGTCCCACGGGTAAAGGTGCCTTATGGCGGTTGGCGCTTACGCTATTATTAACGTCGCTCCAAGTAAGCGCCGGCCGCCATAAGGTATCTACCTTTTTCTGTGGAACGTCACATATCTTCACTATTTAATATCTAGTGAATATCTAATTCATTTCCCGAATCACGGCGCCAGCCACCATAAGGTACCTTTTGCAATGGAACGTCACATATCTTTACTATTTCATATCTAGTGAGTCTCTAATTCATTTCCCGAATCGAGCTGTTGGTCATAAAAATCTGTTGTCGGCTTACGATCCACTATTGATTCCCCCTAACCACAGAATAAGTAATAGTATTATCATACAGAACGGACACGCACCGCCCCGCCCCGACTCGGATTACCTCGCCCCGCGACTGAGTTCTGACGGACTCCTGACGTACGCTCAGTTCGGCTAGCGACGCCGCGACGCGATGACGCAACGTTCAAAATGCCGGTGTATTGTGCGATGTACGGGTAGTACGGATACCTACTTATTGTAGAAATGAATAATAATATAGTTTTCCAAAGAGACGAAATATGTATCAGTAAATAAGGCTATACTTTTGCGTAAAAATAATAATATCACATGAATTAAAACCCGTTCATTGAATTTGTGAATGTTAAGCCAACATTTAATATTTAAAGTACCTAAGGTAACTAGACCTTCTACACAGATATTCCTCGTAAATGTTTTATTTTTAGTTTAACATTCTTTTCACAAAAAAGAACTTGTTGGTCGCGGGACATTCGCGTTTGATTTTTAATTTAATTTTAAGAATTTAAGAAATAATTATGTAAGTATGTTATATAAAATAATCAATAGGCATCAACAATAAGGTACATTTAATAATGGCGTGTTGAAAGTCCAAGTACGTGCAGGACTATAAACTGACAAAGCCAATTCAACAATTGGAGCGAAATAAAACATAAACCTATATTTTGTTAAACATAAGCCTATATTTTGTTTTTTACGTATTTCGGTCGAATTATGCATATGCAACGCAGCGGGCCGCTCGTCGTGTCCTTCGGCCGGCCTCGGCAAACCTCGGCTTCGCCTTCGCCGCCGCGCGCCGCACGAGTCAGCCCTAAGCCACTTACTCACACAATGACGCGTGTACAGACGTGCCGTGCACACATATAAACGCAAATGATTTTCGATGTATGGCGTGTCCGCCCTGGCCCTAACTACAATCCTGGGAAGGGTATCCGTATATTTCGTATTAAATCGTCATTATTGCCCTCAATAAAAGTGCTTACTATAGGACTACCAGTTGGCTGATTTGTGTAACGTTATCATGTTTATCAATGCAAGCCAGTCATTTGGACTCCAATTTTGTAACTTGAAATGGTTAATTGTTAATTCAAATTAAATATTTAAGTAACTGTGTTCGCTTACGTATTCTAAATTTGTGGGTGTGCTAATAAAATAAATTAAATCATATTTGATAACTTTCTGTTGGTTTATGGTTCGTTTCTGTGGTTCAATTATAAAATTATAATTGAGTTTAATTTTAAATAAGATTAAAATTTTATTAATTAATATACCTATTCAATCCGTTAATTAATATATCAAATCAGTTCTGAAGATGGGATTCATGAGGAATCGAGGGAACTCCTCAAATCTTAAAGGCATACATATAGTGATTATTGTGTTTTTATCAACAAATCAAGCATATATTGGCTAGCCACCAAAATTGGTGTGGAATGAATGTACTTGCGACGAAATCGCGTAGTGAGCCACGCTTGCTGTTAGTGAAACACGAAGACCTTAATTATCGCCAACCTAAACTCACGCTACAAAGACGTTCATCCCCGCCAGTACCTACAGTACACCTAATAGTCTCATTAGGTTTATGTTAACTGATTAGGGTCATAATTATGCTCCCGTATAAATTATGCAGGTAGCTACGCTGTGGTAAAACCTTCATTAACGCCCTGAAGGGCTAATTTGCCAATTATAAGACAATTGGCCAATTAGCTTAGCAAATCGCATGGGTTCGAAGGATTATCACCTCAATGTATACCAGACACACAAAAAACATTGTGATTCTTGTGAGTGAAGTCATGAAGCTACGATGGCCAATTAAAGGATAACTCACGCTAGAACAGCCCGGGTCTGGGCCGAGGCAACCAACACTTCATTTTTATGATAGGTGCTCACGTGATGCTTTGTATAGAAAACGAAGTGTCGGATACTTTGGCTCGTACCCGGGCCGTTCTAACGTGAGTGATCCTTAATATCTGGGAGACCGAAATTTGCTCGGAATACATATAAAAACTCAAAAATTTCCCAGAGATAAGACCTAGCTAGATCGATTTATCGCCTCCGAAAATCCCCATATGGGTAATTTCTTCGAAATCGTTAGAGCCGTTTCCGAGATCCCCGATCCCCGAATTATACATATACAAATAAATATACAATAAATAATAAACAAAAAAAACCGGGCAAGTGCGAGTCGGACTCGCGCACGAAGGGTTCCGTACCATAATGCAAAAAAATAAACAAAAAAAGCAAAAAATAGCGGTCACCCATCCAAGTACTGACCACTCCCGACGTTGCTTAACTTCAAAAATCACGTTTGTTGTATGGGAGCCCCATTTAAATCTTTATTTTATTCTGTTTTTAGTATTTGTTGTTATAGCGGCAACAGAAATACATCATCTGTGAAAATTTCAACTGTCTAGCTATCACGGTTCGTGAGATACAGCCTGGTGACAGACGGACGGACGGACGGACGGACGGACGGACAGCGAAGTCTTAGTAATAGGGTCCCGTTTTACCCTTTGGGTACGGAACCCTAAAAATTGCTCGTTTAAAGTTATTAGATTTATATTATTATGATATGGCATTGGATAGTCAATATAGGGTTTTTTGGATTGCGTAGTCAATTAAAAACGCTTACAGTTTCTCCATGTTCTTTTGTCTCTCTGTCTGTTCGTCACCGGCTTAACTCAGTGACCGAGTTAAATAGTACTAAAAAAGTGGCTGTGACATACGGATAGACAGACAGACAGACAGACTGACAGACATGACGGATAAGGGTATATAATATAAGGGTTCCGTTTTTTGCCATTTGGCTACGGAACCCTAAAAGTAAATAGCTAAATCCTCATGTACCTGTTTTAAAATACGTTGAACGTCGGAAAGAAATATTTTGAATCGGTAGAGCGCTTCATGCCGTTAGTGCCTTGAAAATAAGCCCTTTTTTGCACAGTGATTTGTAGAGGAAACCCTCTAAACTGGTACGTAACTACAATCAACAGGGTGTTACTTTAGATTTTACCAAGATTGTTTTTACCGTACATTTACAAAAAAAAATGCTCCATAATTTAGCCAATTATTTTTGTGTCTCAAAATTTATTGGTATGAAATAAGTCGATAGGTATGATAAAATCACCCAATACCATTAAGGGTTAAATAGGATGGTATTATATTTTTTCAAACTTTGACAGTTTTTAAATTAAAAATCTAATGGTTGGTGATATTTATCATATATCATGAAGTTGAATGGTTTTACAGTACGTTAGGTTGTTTAAACAGCGAGAACAGATTGTACAAAAAGTTAATTTAGTCAAATAACCGTCTGTTGACTTTTTGTTAGAATTTTATAATTAAAAATTAAATGCTTTGCAACATGTTATTTTATGAAAAAAAAACCCCAATTGGTAAAAAAAATAGCAAATATATGTTTGAAGCATGAAATACTGAGAACAATAAACACCTTTTTCACTTCTCATGCTTAAAAAGTGCACCTTTATGTCGTGCGTAGACGACATAAAATCGCATTTTATGCTCTAGAGCATAGAGCATAAAATGCTAGAGCATAAAAGTAAAATTTTCTTCTAAGACTAAGGTAATCGGTCTCAACAGCCAAACAGTTAAAACATATTGCACAATTTTACTGAGCAATAAAATTGTGTAGATGACAAAACTTGTTATATTATTTTATTTTTGCTACAATTTATTAGAAATCCGTATTTTCTGTCATTGAATTTATAAATAAAATAGGAGTCGATTATCGTTCAAAAATGCTCCGAAATGTTTGACTTGGCAGAAAGCTAAGCGTCTGATACTCTGATCACATGTTAAAAAAAAAAAGTTAATTGGGGGTTGGTTATGTATTATGTTCTTTCGCTTTACGACAATTTCGTGGTGTAAATTGCCGTGAAATATGTCCATAAATGTCCATTTTTACCCTCGTCTACTATTTTGGTCTTCGCTTCGTTCAGACCAAAAAATTGCCTCGGGTAAAAGTGGGTCACTTTATGCCCTTGTTGTACAATCTACTATTTTAAGTATATTGGATTTGGTACTTAGACTTAATTTGGAATTTTTATAATTCTACTGGAGATGATTAAGCATCACTGCATCATCCAGCAATTTAGTGTTCGCGTAGGCACTGACTCTTTTTGAAATATGTACTACTTAAATCAACTTTCTATGCTTCAGCAGTACAATACAATACGACTGAACTTCGTTTTCGTGCCAGCTTAAATCTATTTTTTCTTTCCGTAGACTAAAATGACATTTCATACTATGGAATGTTATTTTATGTTCATACTAGGAAATGCCATTTTAGTCTACCGAATAAAAGAATAGACTTTACAAGTATTTTCACAACAGCAAAGATATAGGGGGCGTTCGCTGTTTCAGAATGGTTTCGCAAATTAAACGAAACGAACTTTAGTAGCATATTAATTGTTTTTATTTCTGCAAACGGTAGCACAAATATTGATTTCAATCACTTAGCGCTTCGATATTTCAAGCATCGTTTAAATTCGCTGGCGAAGGCAAAATTTACCATTTAATCACACCGCCTACCTAATATAAGCATTGCCGTGGCAATTACATAGGTATCATTTTGTATGGGGACAATTAAGTACACACTTGTTAACTGGTGGAAATGTTAGCTAAAGAACGAAACATGTAGGTACCTATCGAATATTACGAGATTATTATGTTAGTATTTACTAATAAGGTTTCTACATTAGGTAACAATCTAACAATCCTTTAGACTTTTAGTACCTAAAACGATATTCCTTTGTAGGCCTTAATTACAGTAAAATTGCACGAATTTTACAGAAAAAATATTTAAATTTGCCTCTTTCATTTTCCGCTAATGTCGAAACATTCGAAATGTTTTCAAGTTTAGTTTTTATTCACGCTTAACATTTTTAATTAGGCCAATTCTTTTTCTTACTCGTTGTCATTGTAACGTTTTTTGGGCATCGTAAAAATAAATTTAAAACTCGTTAAAGTTTGTTCGGAAAGAGAAATACATTCCACGACTCTTCTCTTTCTGCACAGACTCTACATAGTTTCAAATCGGTATTCAGGGATTTTATCAAATCAGTAAACAAGCCTGGTAAAATGACAAAGCTAGTTGACTTTTTGGACGATTTTCTCAAAGGAATTAGACCACCTGGAGGCCGATTTTTGAAATTCGACCACTCGATTTCGTGTATTTCGTTAAATAATATCTCCAATACTAGGCACTTAAATTCTACTAATAGAATTGAAATCGAGTGGTTAATAGCACTAGATTCTAAATTTCGATTGCTCGTATTTAAAAAATTAGCATTTCTCCGTTTTCCACCGACTTTCGAGTGACGAAATCGTGCGATCGAAATTCAAAAATCGGCCCCCTGACTGAATTTTTCTAGACAAATAAATGATAAAATGGATTCGCTATTAAAAGATCTTTCGTGACGTGATCATATTATTTTATTTGACACTTTTAGACCTAGCCCGCTCCTAGTACCTAAAATAAATAGAAGAAGGTTACACGTATGAGTAGGAGTGTAAAGGGCCAATCTAATCTATAAATATAACGATTCCATAATTTCGACGAGTCGGCCAAAAAAGTTTAACAGCACTTAGATAAGGTTCGAATATGTAAGCCACTTTTAAAAGTCGATACGACTCGACAACGGCTCAGTCGTAAAAATAGAAGTCCATTTACGAGTATTTTAGGATTTTTAGGGCACAATCATATTTCAACACGCACTTCCATGACCTTTGCTACGATACCCGACCGGTCGAACGTTGGTCGAAGGTGTCTATGTCTACAGTAAAAAACCGGCCAAGTGCGAGTCGGACTCGCGCACGAAAGGTTCCGTACAATTACGCAAAAAAACAGCAATAAATCACTTTTGTTGTATGGGAGCCCCCCATTAATATTTATTATATTGTTTTTAGTAGGTATTTGTGGTCAAATCCTAGAAAGGGTCTGGTTTTTCTCGCTTTTACTTAGCGAAACTCCTATAAAGGGGTCCACTGATTACCAGTTCGCCGGGCGATATCAGCCTGTCAGTTAAACGCAAAATCGTCGGGCGAACTGGTAATCTGTGGGCCCCTTTATAATTCTAACTGGAATTTCAACATTTTCTAGGTATCTGATTGAAATGAAATTTCGTGCTCTTCCGTAATTCCTAATTGTCTGAAGGTGGCCAAAGCAACTATGCAAAGAAAATGCTGTTCAGTCATCAATAAAACGGGATAGCAAAATAGTTATTTGTTTTACAAGGGGGCAAATTTGTTGTTTAACCGCTCGTGCTAATATTGATACCCGAGCAGGCGAAAGATTCCATAATTGAAACACGAGCGTAGCGAGTGGTTCGAGAAATGGAATCTTGAGCGTTGCGAGGGTTTCAAAGCACGAGGGTTAATCAAAATTTGCCCCCGAGTGAAACACAAAATTTTTCACCACACCAACCCGAAGCAAATATTAAAGCAAATGTAAAATATCAAACACAATCAAACCAAATCAAATCCAAATGAATGTTATTAAATATTTATCATCCCAAATCATCATTTAAAAGTCAATTCAACCAGGAAACATAAGATAACAACTCAAAATTTGCATTTGATTACTTTGCCTCACATGTGAATAAAATGCAACTTTGCTATCAGTTTTTGAAGCGCAAAGTAGGTAAGCCTTTCCGAGCTGGTGTGGTGAAAAATATGTTATGTTACCAGTGTTTTTACTGTATAGGTAAGTTTGTGGACAGAGTACCCTTTACTGCACGGTAGATAGATAGGGCTAAAATTATGATAATAATATTTTTGCTTTTTAATAGACGGGCAACATAGTCATTATACATATAATGGTTAGGTACTTTTTTAATTTCAGGTACGGAAGCCTAATAAGATGAAATATTGTCTCAATTAATATTTCATGTATACTCGCACAAGTTGTATTGACATTTTATTGGCAGTAGGATTTAGTATTCATTAACTTTATTTCATTTCGATAGCAATAGCAACAGATGTGGATGACAGTATTGTTGTGCTGTTAACAATCGCATAGATACTTAGGTATTTACAAGTTACAGCCCCTAATTCATCCGTTTTCTATGTTTTATGTGGGTTTTACGGACGTCAGGCAGTTAATATTCCTCATTTTAAAGCTGTCTGCACCCTGAAGGAGCGAAACCCTTACTACTACTTTAAAAACCTAATCCCAAACATTTCCGCAAACAGAAGTATTAACGAAAGTGACTGCCATTTGACCTTACAATCCAAAAGGGAAACCAGGCGTCATTTTGAATAATCCGATTTCCTTACGATGTTTTTCTTCACCAAACTCGTAAATAATAAAGACAAGGAGCTTTTATTTGTGTAAGTCGCAAGCCTTACCGCATAAGTAATCGTCTCCTAGGTTAATAACGTTCAAGTCACGCTATATTATGACTGTGCAATCCATTTAACCAAAACTTCCGTAACGATAACTTTAACCATACCATAACACAAGCCTTACCTGTGGGAGTAACTAAAATTATAACCCCAAATTTATTATGACTTTGCCGAAGTTTGTATGTTAACTATTATATAAGTTATTTTACTGCCCAACTATAGATAACAAGGTACCCCGTGTTACATTACTTACATTAGATAACTCATAATAAAATTGTTTGTCGTATTGTCCCGCTATTAATAGAAGTTCTAATTATTTTCCAATGTGACATGCGTCATTAACATGGTAAATAATTTAGGTAGTAACTAAACTGGGCTAGCGTGGGACTTGTAACCCAAACCGAGTGGGTCGAATAAAGCTTGTGCCATGGCCACAGGGCGGACGGCGGACACGCCATACATCGAAAATCATTTGCGTTTACATGTGTGCACGGCACGTCTGTACACGCGTCATTGTGTGAGTAAGTGGCTTAGGGCTGACTCGTGCGGCGCGGCGCGCGGGGAAGGCGAAGCCGAGGTTTGCCGAGGCCGGCCGAAGGACACGACGAGCGGCCCGCTGCGTTGCATAATTCGACCGAAATACGTAAAAAACAGAATATAGGTTTATGTTTTATTTCGCTCCAATTGTTGAATTGGCTTTGTCAGTTTATAGTCCTGCACGTACTTGGACTTTCAACACGCCATTATTAAATGTACCTTATTGTTGATGCCTATTGATTATTTTATCTATATATATAAATGCAAGTGTCCTGACTGACTGACTGACTGACTGACTGATTCATCAACGCAGAGCCGAAACTACAAAAGCCAGAAAGTTGAAATTTGCACACCAGATTGCATTTATAAAGTGTACAAGAGATAAGAAGCGATTTTGAGAAATTCAACCCCTAAGGGGGTTAAAAAGGGGATGAAAGTTTGTATGGGGTTAAAGTTTTCTTTTAAGCTAGGAATTTGAAACTTCGTAAAAAGATATATTATTAAAATACAAGAAAACTCATTTCAGCGTTTTTGAAAATTCATCCCCTAAGGTGGTGAAAAAGGGGTTGAAAGTTTGTATGGATATCAAAAAAAAATTCAAGTGGTGGACTTGAATCTTTGTATTTAGGAATATTATTAGAAGACAGGAAAAGTAATTTCAGCGTTTTGTAAAATTCATCCTCTAACAGGGTTAAAAAGGGGTTGAAAATTTTAACACATTACAAATGCTTTGAAACATCGTAGAAAGGCATAATAGCCGATTACAAAAAAAAGTAATTGCAACGTTTTTGGAAATTCAACCCCTAAGGGGGTTAAAAAGGGGATGAAGGTTCGTCTCCAGGTGCAAATTTTATTTTAAGCTAGGAACTTGAAACTTTGTAAAAAAGTATCAAATTCAAATACAAGAAAACTAATTTCAGCGTTTTAGAAAATTCATCCCCCAAGGTGGTGAAAAAGGGGTTGAAAGTTTGTATGGATATCAAAATTTTTTTCGAGCGCGAGGCTTGAATCTTTGTATTTAGGGATATTATTAGAAGACAATAAAAGTAATTTCAGCGATTTGTAAAATTCATCCCCTTACAGGGTTAAAATGGGGTTCAAAGTTTGAATCCATTACAAATGCTTTGAAACTTCTTAGAAAGACATAATAGCCGATTACAAAAAAAAGTAATTGCAACGATTTTGGAAATTCAATCCCTAAGGGGGCTAAAAAGGGGATGAAAATTCGTCTTGGGGTGTAAATTTAATTTTAAGCTAGGAACTTTAACTTTTTGGAAAAAAAGGTAATAAATTAAAAAACATGAAAACTAATTCAAGCATTTTTGAAAATCATCCCCCAAGGTGGTGAGAAAGGGGTTGAAAGTTTGTATGGAGATCAGATATTTTGTGAATGCGGAATGCGGAACTTGAATCTTTGTATAAGGGCATGCCTTATAGGTACAAAGATGCAAGCTGCAAGGGGGTACCTAAGAGAATACAAGAAAATTAATTTCAGCAACCAACATCAAAATCCACTTGACTTAAAACTTCATACAACTTGCTAAAAAAGAAAAGTACTTAATTTCAACATTGCTTGGATATGAAAATTATAGGTACTAAAGATGTAAAATGTTGAAGATAAGATTCCACGCGGACGAAGTCGCGGGCAACAGCTAGTATAACATACTTACATAATTATTTCTTAAATTCTTAAAATTAAATTAAAAATCAAACGCGAATGTCCCGCGACCAACAAGTTCTTTTTTGTGAAAAGAGTGTTAAACTAAAAATAAAACATTTACGAGGAATATCTGTGTAGAAGGTCTAGTTACCTTAGGTACTTTAAATATTAAATGTTTAACATTCACAAATTCAACGAACGGGTTTTAAAGCCCTTTATTCGGTTAAGGACAGATTCTGGTTTGGGCAGATTCTGGTAACGGCAGATTCTTTTTATGGCAGATTCGTGTTTGGGCAGAAATTGGGCAGTCGCGACCAAAAACTTTAAAAGTCGATCAGAACAATCACATTATGCAATTTTTTTTTTCATTTTCGTACAAATTGTATGGGGAAAGTTTTCTTCAATTTGTGGATTTTCTAACCGGAAATTTTTTTTTGGTATCATACTAGCTTTTGATCCTGGATGGAAATAGGATCGAATGGCATAAAAAAAGTTTGTCACAAATTATGTTTTTCTCGCACCCTGTATGTTTTTTCCAAAATCTGTAAACGCCAATCTTCATTAATTTGAAATCGGTCGATGGTCTCCTGAGACCATTTTCGCGTAGCAACACGGGATCTAGTAGCTGCCCTCACTGACCCATTTGGATTTTCCACCCTGTATACTGAAAATTAATTAATGCTAGTGACCCGAAACTTTTGCTATCGGGTATATGTATGTCGCTATGACGCTTAGTTACTATGACCATACTGTGACATTATTGTTTTTTTATTACATTGCTAAATTCAATGGTAATGATAATGACTAAAGAGGATTGCAATATCTTAGAGTACCTAAATGATTACTGGCCACTTGACAGTAATGAATAAAACGATGAAACATATTCCTTGTCTTTCAATGTCTGCCTGATTTAAACGTAGCTGATTTTAATTTGCGACAATTTATTATTTCTAACCGTGAATTGAGTAAAATGGACATACCTGGACCAAGTGGTGCCTATGATGTAAAAATAATAAGCAGTAAAAAAGGTAAGCCTGTAGCTCTTCATGGAGGGCATCGCTATAACTTTGTAAAAAAGAACAAATCAGGAAGTACCAACTGGCGGTGTTTTAATAAAAAGGAATGCAATACATCTATAACTTTAAATGCCCAGAATAAAATAATTAAAGAATCAAAACATACTTGTGCCCCAGATTTTGTCAGTAACAAAGTAGACGAGTTGATGGTTGGTTGTAAGAAACAGGTCTGTATCAATCTAGAACCGATACCTACGATATACGAAAATTACTTCAATAGCTGCGGTCTAAATTATGAACACATACCATTATTTAATACAAAAAAAGATTCCCTGTACAAAGCAAGACGGGATTATTTAAATCTTGACAGAACATGTTGCAGGAACCAGCGAGAACTGAAATTACCCAATAAACTGGTTGAGCATATTTTTTTATATGATGATGCCCAAAACGATGATGATAGAATTTTATTCTTCGGCACTGATTTGGCCAAGCAGTACTTTGAAAAATTCAAAACATTTAGTGGAGATGGTACATTCAGGGTAACTCCTAGACCATTTTATCAACTGTTTACTTTGCATGTTAATTTCTCTAGCGGAGATCATACTGTGAATTTTATACCGTTGGTATATGTTTTACTTCCAAAGAAATGTCAACAGACATACAAAAGAATGTTCAAGGTTTTACGAGATCAATTTAAAATGCAGATAACACATTATAAATGCGACTATGAAATTGCACAAATACCAGGCTTAAGAGAAATATTTCCTGAAGTTAAAATAACTGGCTGTTTTTACCATTTTTGTAATGCTGTGTGGAGAAACAGCAAAAAACTTGGATATTCAACAACAGCTGATGGTTATAAAATAACACGTCTGTATACCATGCTGGCATTATTAAATTCAAAATTCATACCTGAGAGCTATTTGGCCATTCACGAAGAAGCGAAAGATTGCGATGCCTTCTTAAACTTTGACAAGTATTTTGTTGGGGAATGGATGAAAAAAATTACGTGTGAAACTTTTAGCTGTTATCGAGAAAATATAAGAACCACAAACTCAATCGAAGGTTGGCATCGAAGAATAAATAGTAGATTTCCAAAAAAACCAACTTTATATTACTTTATTCAGTTACTAAAAAAAGAAGCTGCAATTCAGGATAAAAAAATAATACAGACTGAATTTACTTCAAAATTGAGCTGCGGTCAAAAAAGATTGAAGAAATTAATAGAAAAAAACGTTTTAATTAATGAAATAATAACAAATGTTGAAGCTAATGATATCACACCATTGAGAGGCTTAAAAAAACTTTCAACCTTAAAAATATTTAAAAATAAATAATAGACAAACAAGTACCTATCTAAGTACATATGAAATAAAGCTACTGAAGGAGTGACACAAAGTAACTGTTGTATTTTCTTTTTTCTGTATTGCATTTATGCTCTAACCAGGATCTGTTGTTATTTTCTTTCTTATATTTATGTAGACGTACGATTTATTCATAAGTTGCACCAATTGTATGTAAACGGTTATATGTTATATGTAAATATAAGGTCTTCACATACAATTTTTTTTCATTAAAAAAAAATCTCGATTCCGAGCTCTCGCTGATTTATTTATACCTATGTGTGCTTACCATGACTTGTATTCGATTGCGACTCTGGCAATCGAAAATATGTCCGTCTCGCTCCTACCACTACTTTGGCACACTGGTGGGAGCAAGACGAGCATACTTTCGATTGCCAGAGTCATAATCGAATACAACTCATGGTAAGCTCACTATACACATGAAATAACAATACACTCCTTTTTTTGGGCAGTCCTGTAAAAAGTTAGGGTTCTAGACACTTTTTTCGATGATTGTATTTCTGCCCAAACACGAATCTGCCATAAAAAGAATCTGCCGTTACCAGAATCTGCCCAAACCAGAATCTGTCCTTAACCGAACCGAACCGTTGCAATCACTTTTTTTTGTAATCGGCTATTATGCCTTTCTAAGAAGCTTCAAAGCATTTGTAATGGATTAAAATTTTCAACCCCTTTTTAACCCTGTTAGGGGATGAATTTTACAAAACGCTGAAATTACTTTTCCTGTCTTCTAATAGTATCCCTAAATACAAAGATTCAAGTCCACCACTCAAAAATTTTTTTTTAATTTCCATTCAAACTTTCAACCCCTTATTCACCACCTTAGGGGATGAATTTTCAAAAACGCTGTAATCAGTTTTCTTGTATTTTAATAACATATCTTTTTACGAAGTTTCAAAATCCTAGCTTAAAAGAAAACTTTAACCCCATACAAACTTTCATCCCCTTTTTAACCCCCTTAGGGGTTGAATTTCTCAAAATCGCTTCTTATCTCTTGTACACTTTATAAATGCAATCTGGTGTGCAAATTTCAACTTTCTGGCTTTTGTAGTTTCGGCTCTGCGTTGATGAATCAGTCAGTCAGTCAGTCAGTCAGTCAGTCAGGACACTTGCATTTATATATATAGATTATTATTTTTACGCAAAAGTATAGCCGTATTTACTGATACATATTTCGTCTCTTTGGAAAACTATATTATTATTCATTTCTACAATAAGTAGGTATCCGTACTACCCGTACATTGCACAATACACCGGCATTTTGAACGTTGCGTCATCGCGTCGCGGCGTCGCTAGCCGAACTGAGCGTACGTCAGGAGTCCGTCAGAACTCAGCCGCGGGGCGAGGTAATCCGAGTCGGGGCGGGGCGGTGCGTGTCCGTTCTGTATGATAATACTATTACTTATTCTGTGGCCATGGCTTAAGGCTCTTTTCTCTCTCTTAGTTACAGTGATATAGTGTAGAGGTAGGTAATTAGGTATACTCGTGCCTATTGTTATGATACGGCAAAAATGCGTATAAAATATTATGTAGGTATTTATAGGCAGATATTGATGACGATAAAGCTAGATATTTTCCGTACCTGAAATAATTAGAAAATAAATATGTGGAGAAAAATAGAAACCATAAAAATGCTTAAGAGCCCATCAAAGTGCACACTAGCGCCACTGCTAAATAATCGTGATTATTTAAATTTTACGTAAGATGTTTTAAAAAAAGGGGGCCGCTACGTACTGTATTTTGTATTTAAATACCTTTTGAATACATTAAACTAGTTAATATGTTGCCTGGATTCGTCAATCTATGCGTTCAAAGTTAAAACGGCAGTTTTTGTTTTGAGTTCATAGATCGACGAATAATCGGTTATGAAATTTTACCAACATAATCGGTTATAATATAACCGAATGTTTCGGTTACGGTTATAACCGATTTGCATTCCCTAATGGGGAGTCAAATATGAGAATGGAAATTGTATAACAAGTCCATTTATACCCAAATTTCAATTGCTTATCGTAAAAAACACTGTAATTGGAACCTAAAATGCTCTAGTGCAAAAACGTATCATTTTCTGCACACTTTTTAGAACAAAATGACCCTCTTTCAGATCATGAGAAATTGAATGGCGATGTTAAGTACTTTAAACACCAAAGAAAATTGATCTCATAAGTACTGCTTGAACAAAGTTTTGTACGGAGCATTAAAAACCAAGTTAGGAACATACTTACTTAATTATTTACCTATATATACTTATGTACATTACATAGATATATATTAACGCCACATTTTAGTGGCATTTTCCCTCAATCAGTTCTCATTTTACAAACATGTTTAATTTAAAATAAGTTTTAATTATAATGAAAAAGTTTGGACAAGCACGTGCGTGAGCAATAGTAAGCTCATGTGGTTGAATAGGTTGCTATGTAAACAGTAGAAATTCGGTAGCTACTGGCTACAAACAAATTTGCTTCATTCGGGCGGCCATTAAAGCAGCTAATTTACGATGTTATCATACCACACTGGCACATTGGGTACCTACATCAGCAATAAAATTGGAGAGCACATGTAGGTACTACTTATGAGCTTAAGTTATGACCCATATCATTTTGCACAATGTGTTTATGACTCCTTAAAAAAAGAATTTATCGTATTCCTACAGCAATATTACATAACATAACATAAAAGGTGAAAGCCAAACTCCAAAATATTGAAAACATTTATGAAATCTTCTATTTTGGCGATCTCAAAGATTTTTAGAAAAAAGAAAAATACGATCATTAATCATCATCATCATCATCTCAGCCTATATACCGTCCCACTGCTGGGCACAGGCCTCCTCTCGAGCGCGAGAGGGCGCATTAATCGTTTAATTATAATTAAAGGATTGGTTTATTTATTTCGCTTGACGAAAAAAAAACGGGACAATTGTCCAATGAACAGATTGATGTACAGTCACCACACGGGAATGTTAAGCCATTTAGGGTCCTAGCTAAATCGGACATTCAATAGCGCAGATATTGATCAACCAATGTAGCTAGGACTTTAAATGACATAACAATCGCAGAGCGTGATCAGGGCCGGATTAAGCATGTCGGGGCCCCTAGGCAGTCCGAGGCTCGGGGCCCCCTACAGTCAATTCTACACACAGCATATTCAGCACAGGGAAATAATTTTGCGTTTTTAATTTCAATCTTCAGGCGTCGGCCGAGCCGATCCAAATCGAACGATGTCTTTTTCGCTCTTATTGCGTGGACAGAAAGCTTTATTCTATCGGTTTTTGCCGATTGCGCGTCGTGTCAAGTGTGGGGAGAGCCCTGTAGGCTTAAGGCCAATTCCCAGTGGAATACCAAAGATGTTAGCTTCAGCGTCACTTTCCTATCTACCTCTAATGGAAAATTTAAAGCGAGGCTAAAGGCTACGCTCAACTAGTGCCGCAAAGTTGATTTTCTCAATAGTTAATATTTTGCGACGCTGAACAGCGATTGTCCGACCATAAGACCAAACGCCGAGCCACATGATTAGAATCAACCTAATAATGAAGACCTTCCATATGTTAAAATCACTTAAATTACTAGAGTTAGACCAAGATAAGCCTGCAACAATTTTGATAGCACTCGCAGTGCAAGTGTTATTATAAATGTCAAAACTTAACACGTATAAACAACACGTGCACTACGTAAGCTACTTATTGTAAAGAACCAAAAATAACCGCGAGCGCAGCGAGCGCGAAATTTTTTGTTAAAAATATCGCAAATTGTGAAAGCTTGTTAAAAGGCCGGGTATCGATCTTCATCTGCGCCTAAAAGTCCGAAGTGCCCCAGTGAGGCGAGCTTTCATGCGAAGTCAAAGCCGTGCTTCATCAGGCTTCAGGATAAATAGTTGAGCACAGACCCGAACCAATGTCCATTGTATTAAAAAGCGAGACCGCAGGAGGACCTTGGCGCAGCGAGGCCAAAGGCTAAGCTGAAGTAGAGGAGATGTGGAACACAAACCAATGGTAAATTAAGGTAAACAGTGAAGGTGAAGGTCAAGCATTCCTATGAAAAACTGGGGACACGTTCTTCTTCTTTCTTTTTCTTTGTTTTTATCAATAGTCGTCGAGATTCTGAGTCGAAATAACCAAAAAGTTGTTGGTTGTTCGAAAAAATGTAAACCATTTTTCCTGAAAACCCCTATTATTACAACTTTACAACAGGTACGCAGAATAAACTGTAACGTATTGCTTCAATTTTATTACAATATTTCATTAATTTAAAAAATGGATGGAAAATAAACAATAACAAAGCATGTACTCATTATTATAAATATAAAACATTTACTCATGAATTTTGACCCTATGGAACAAAATTTTATTTGGTGCGCGCTGAGCCGCCGGGGCCCCCTAGGTGAGGCGGGGCCCCCTAGCCGAGGCGGGGCCCCTAGGCAGTTGCCTACTTTGACTTAGGGTTAATCCGGCCCTGAGCGTGATGGTAGGTACCTTGGGTATACCTCGTTGTACGTTGTAAAAGTCTACCTACTCGTAATAAATTACTATGTCAGAGTCAGAGCAATAAAGAGGCATCTGCCTAAACGAACTTAAAACGATAATGATTTTAAGGCGTTTAAAATACTGCTAAACTTACATCTTTATATATAAACGCGAGCGGCTCTGACGGTAAAACCGAATGAAATTATGCTCAATCGAAAGAGCTTGAAAAAATATCACTTTTGAATCGAGAACATGTATCCGCAAAATTCGTATTGTCGAGTATTTTGCATTTAAAAGTGAAAAAATTTCGACAAAGAATGCAAATGTTCAATTTGTTGGTTGTCATTTGACAGCGTTTGTTGCGTTTAGAAACTGCAAACATGCTTACAAGTTAGGTTGGTCGTTTTTTTTAAAATAAAAAGCAAGACGAATATTACTGTTTATTTGATGACTCCGGTATGTATAATGGTTATTATTTGCATTAAGTTTCGTTTCATATGGATATGTATACCGGTATAATTATTACATAATTTTTTTTTAAGCCAGAACGTGCGATAGTCTGTTACGGCTTTTAAGACGATAGCAACACTGCCTAGACGTCAACGACGGCTGTTATTCGAAAATACTTTATCCGGTACTCCAGACGTGATAAAAACCTGTTAAATAGTGTATTGTGTGTGTTAACAATAAAAAAATAGTCACCGAACATAGTGCAAAGTACAAACGCCATCGTAACATAACGAGATTTGAACTTCAAAGCGTTCCATGGGAGTATTGTGTTTAGTATAAACATCGGTCTCTCAGTTGTATTTTAATATTTCAGAATGGTTCCAAATATTCTTACATGTCAAGGCACTACTAGCTACCTGGAAATGCAAGTGAAAGCAACCTTGAAGCAGCTGTGATAAACTAATAAGTGAGCGAGATGAAAATGACGTTGTTCAAAGAAACTTTGAGTTTAAGTGCCAGCTGACTGTAAACAGTGTGAAACAGTGAAAAAGCTACAGTGTATTGTGGACATATTTAATAACTGTGCTTTAGTGTAGACTATGAATCAAATTTGAGGTGTATCGGTGAATTGGAAAGTGAATAAAAGCTAATAAGTTATCTCCGGAGTCAATGTAAGTTGAATATAAGATTAAATATAATAAGATATATAGATAGTATATATGTCGCAGTCAAAAGTGTGATCTGGTCAAAAGAACTTTTAACCGACAAAAACAGGCAAAACTGCTTTTGACTGAGCGTGTTGGTCAAAAGTAGTTTTACCTGAAAATCATTGGTTAATAGTAATTGTGACTGTTACTATCAGTCAAAAGTACTCTCAGAGATAGGTAGGTTAGGGTTATTTTTTTTTGCTACGCTCAAAAAATGAAACTGTTCCCAGAGTTTGGTAGGTTAGGGTTATTTTTTTTTGCTACGCCCTAAAAACGAAACTGCTGCCAGAAATAGGTATGATTTTCAGGTAAAACTACTTTTGACCGACATGCTCAGTCAAAAGCAGTTTTGCCTGTTTTTGTCGGTTAAAAGTTCTTTTGACCAGTTCACACTTTTGACTGCAAAAGGTTGGGCTGGACATATGGCAAGGGAAGGTAAAGATAAGTGGGATAGAGAGGTAGCGGAATGGTATCCTAGAGATGGAGAAAGGAGAGAAGGAAACCAATAATGAGGTGGTCGGATGACATAAAGAAGCATGCGGAGCCGAATTGGATAGGGACGGCAAGGGATAGAGAGCTGGGGGAGGCCTATGCCAAGAAGGCAGACTGAAATAATTATTAAAAAGCAATGACATAAAAATTATTTAATAAAGTTACTAACGCTACGTCTTACGTAGGCGAACAACGCGCGAACGCGGCGCGGCGCGGCGCGACGAAAGCGGCCGCCGCCGCGCCGCGCCGCGCCGCGCCGCCTGACATTCGCGTGCAAATCGCGCCGCACCGCGTTCGCAACGAGATCGCTTACGTAGGACACTTCTATGGGCATCAAAGGATTGATTTCGCCGCGCCGCGCCGCGCCGCGTTCGCGCGTTGTTCGCCTACGTAAGACGTAGCGTAAGGAAAAAATATTGAAAAACTAATTGATATAAATGAAATGTGAATTTATTTAAATGTGATATGTACTGAAATTTAATTTTTTGGGCAATAAAGGCTATTCTATCCTATTCTATTCTAATTTGACAGGTGACAACAAAAAAAACATTAATTCCTGCTAAAATTTCAGAGTCATAGTTAAGCGTAGTACCAAAACAAGGTTGATTTTTAGGGTTCTGTAGCCAAAGGGTAAAAACGGGGACCCTATTAAATACTAAGACTGCTGTCCGTCTGTCTGTCACCAGGCTGTATCTCAAGATCTCATGAACCGTGATAACTAGATTAACTAGACAGTTTACATTTTCACAAATGATGTATTTCTATTGCCGCTATAACAACAAATACTAAAAACAAATTAAAGAAATATTTAAGCGGGGCCAATGAAATGAGTAAATTTTTATTAATATGTTTTAATATGACATGTTGGTGGCAAACAAGATACAAGGCTGTTAATGCCGATGGTAAGTGGGAGTTTAGACTAGACCTCTGCTTCTCCAAGGGACTCACATTGCTGACTGAGTAAATTTTTATTAATATGTTTTAATATGACATGTTGGTGGCAAACAAGCATACAAGGCTGTTAATGCCGATGGTAAGTGGGAGTTTAGACTAGACCTCTGCTTCTCCAAGGGACTCACATTGCTGATCGAGTAAATTATTATTAAAATGTTTTAATATGACATGTTGGTGGCAAACAAGCATACAAGGCTGTTAATGCCGATGGTAAGTGGGAGTTTAGACTAGACCTCTGCTTCTCCAAGGGACTCACATTGTTGACCGAGTAAATTTTTATTAATATGTTTTAATATGACATATTGGTGGCAAACAAGCATATAAGGCTGTTAATGCCGATGGTAAGTGGGAGTTTAGACTAGACCTCTGCTTCTCCAAGGGACTCACATTGCTGACCGGTTACAAATCTATTACACTCATACTAGGGTACCGTACCTGACTAGGGTACCGTACCATACTAGGGTACCGTACCTGAAGGGTAACTAAAAACGGGAACCTATTAGCGATTCCGACTCGCACTTGGCCGGTTTTTCTTAGTAGGTATATGACATTTGTTTCAGTTTTACTTCATTGTCCGTCTGTCTGTCTGTCTGTCTGTCACCAGGCTGTATCTCATGAACCGTGATAGGCAGTTGAAATTTTCACAGATGATGTATTTCTGTTGCCGCTATAACAACAAATACTAAAAAGTATGGAACCCTTCGTGCGCGAGTCCAAATCGCACTTGACCGGTTTGATATTTCAGGCTCCGTCACACAGGCGCGTTTCGCGTGCGGCGCGTGAGCGGGGCGCGCCGCTTTTTCATATAAAACGCTCAGGCCCGGCTCTGAAAACGCGCCGGTGTGACGGAACCTTTATTTCAGTTTACTCCACTGTCCGTCTGTCACCAGGCTGTATCTCATAAACCGTGATAGCTAGATAGTTGAAATTTTCACACATGATGTATTTCTGTTGCCGCTATAACAACAAATACTTAAAAGTGTTCCGTTCTTGATGGGTGAGTCCGACTCGCACTTATCCAGTTTTTTTTTTAACGAATTTAATATTAACGGATAGGCATTAATATTAAAGAATGAAATAGTAGTCATAATTTCCATACTTTCTCTTTAGTGCCATGAAGGGTAGGTACAAAAGGGTTCCCTCTTTTGAGATTGGAAAGTGGGCTAGGTTATAAATGCGGCCTTCACAGAACCGATCTGCGACCAGAAAAGTGGGTCAGGTTAGAACTGTGATCCTTATAGAACCAAACTGCAACCAGAAGTGGGTTAGGTTAGGTTAGAACTGCGACCCTTACAGAACCGAACTGCTACCAAAAAAGCAGATGAGATTTTTTTAATTACATATTTGTTTTTAGATATATCGGAATAGTAAATTTTTCGAGTTAATGTTACGGATTTAAAGTTTTCTGAGATGAGATAGGTTTGTAACCGCCTTGATGAAGGTTTGAAGTCTAAAAGTAAATAATTACTTAATTCATAATGAGTATTACCTATTACTATTATTTATTTTACCCGAGCGAAGCCGGGTTTTCATCTAGTTTAACTTATTTTGGGTCCTTTCATTATTTTACGACATAAATACGACAAAAATAAAATTGTATAAAAAAAAGAATAAGTACGAGTATTCTGTGATAATGCGCTGCAAATTTACCTATACTCTGTGTCTTTAGGTACATTCGCCATCAGATATATCGGAGCAGCCAATTTGTTCACAAATATCTGAACACGCCTCTATTGTCAGGGCGTTAGAGTGCGCGTTCAGATATTGTGAACACCTTGGCCGCTCCGATATATCTGATGGCGACTGTACTTAAATAAAAGTAAACAAATAATTTGTAAATATTCAGCTAGTTATAACATTTATATTGATATAAAACCACCTGGATCTGTTACTGAACGACAGACGACGACGACGAGATTTTGTTTACCTACTCTTTTTTAAATAACTACCTAAAGATACAGACTATAGTACGAGCTGCGTGTTTTGGAGTAACTTACACTTACTTGGAGTTATATACAACGAAAGATCAATGCAAAAAAAATCATGATTTATTACTCGTTTACTATTTTCACAGTACATACTTGTACCTACTGTACAGGCGGAAGTCGCTGCTAAATTACACTCGTAAGCGTTACGACAGAGATAAATGCTTGCGAAGCTGCTCCGGGCCCCCAGACCATTAGAGTTTATCTCACATATAAAGCACTGACCCTATTTAACTGTAACTTCGTTTCTGTGAATCTAATTTGTAACTTACGGGTACCTAAAGTTATAAATCGACAACGATCAAGGCAACCCTTATTATTTTAGTTGCTAAAATGGGGTACCCTGGGCTATTCTGTTGATATTAAGTAACTGTAGTTTCAAAAAATGCTCATAGAACATCATGACACAACTTTACATTTTCTCTTTTTTTGCTTATTAGGACATTTTACAGGTATCTGTTACTTACTCCTTATTTTGAAACTATATATGTGACGTTCCACGGAAAAAGGTACCTTATGGCGGCTGGCGCTTACGTCACATAGCGCCGCAGTAATATTGGAGTGGCGTTAATAATAGCGTAAGCGCCAACCGCCATAAGGTACCTTTACCCGTGGGACGTCACATATGTACAACGAAATATGCGTGTTATCTCTCTATACGAGTACATAGTCTCTATATTACGCATGACGCTACTGCTCAACAGTCAAGGGTCATTCTTCAAAACGGTAAATTTTCTGCGTCCAGACGGGAAAAGTACGTACTATTTATTAAAAGTCTTTTTTTTTTCCTAGCCTACTTTGGTGTCCCACTGCTGGGCAAAGGCCTCCCCTCGTTTTCTCCACTCAACCCTGTCATCGGCATTTTCCTACCATTTGGACAGAATGCGTCCAAGTTGTCCCGCCATCTCCTTTTCGGTCTGCCTAAACTCCGGCCTACACCGTCTACTGTATTCCGTGGGTCCCACTCAGTAACCATTTTGGCCCACCTTTCTGGGGGCCATGCGGCAGACATGTCCGGCCCAGTCCCACTTAAGCTTAAAGCGGTCTTGACGCCTACATCTACAACTCTAGTTCTGGAGCGTAGTTCCGTGTTTCTGATCCGATCAGTTCTGCAAACACCTAATATACTACGCTCCATCGCACGCTGGCAAACCTTGAGTTTAGATTTTAGAGCCTCAGTTAATGACCAACTTTGTGCACCGTAGGTTAGAATGGGCAGGATGCACATGCCAAGGAGTTTGCGCTTGAGACACAAGGGAAGGTCGCCCTTCATTAGCGCTTTCATGGACCAGAAGCTCTTCCAGGCGTTCTCGATACGTCTATCGATTTCGATAGACCGCCTGTTTTCGAAGGATGCTATCTGGCCCAAGTAAACGTACTCGTCGACTTATCCATTATTAAAAATCTAACCTCATTATTTTTTTTATTAATTACGAGTAGGTACTTCACCACTTATGAAAAGTGGGACACGATTTCTTTTTTGTTTAATGCTATAGGCAATTATGTATTTAAAAAAATACAAAGGGCCGAAACTGTAGTACACACCATACTTGGATAATAAAACGACCTAGGGCGGAAACGTAGGTATTACTTTTAAGGGGCCCACTGAATAACAGTCCGCCGGACGGTATCGGCCTGTCAGTTAGAACAAAATTTTGACAGTTCCGAACAACTGACAGGCCGATACCGTCCGGCGGGGCTGTTAATCAGTGGGCCCCTTAGCCAATAGATAAACCATGAGCCACTTTCAGTGCGTAAGAAATGAAAAATAGTTAAATACAGTAATATATCGTCCAAGTAGCGAACTTAAACCTCGACTTTAAAGAAGCCTAAAGAAGATTAGAACACGAAACGGGGGATTGGGATCGATTTCAAAATCTTATGTTTTTCAGCTTATTCTCGTCACAAACTTTGCTTTCATGTCTCGAGTTCGCTTTTAGTAACCTAACCCCAAAATTGAAGCAGGACCCTTATTCTGATTATATTAACAGGCTTGTTTGAACTGAATTTGTTATGGTATATTTGTCAGTGCCAAAAGTGACGTTTCAAATAAAGAAATGTCACTTTTGACACTGACAGGTCATATCTATCTAAATGGTTTTCACGAAAACGACTTCCATTATACCTTCCAATTCAGAAGGGAAAATAACAACAGAAATTTTGATCTAGATCTAGACACGCGGCAGCGTGTCAAGCCAAGTTCAAAAGAAAAAAGAAAAGGCGACGCAGCGGTCGTGTGTTATATTACACGAACCATATGGAGCCACTTTTAACCCGTGCGTGGTTACGATATAGATCTCAATTCTTTTTTCCGACGAAATCAACAACGACGAATATGCGTATATTGTACTTGGCTCTCATTTCACATTTATGTTTTTGATGGGATAACTCTAACACCTGATCACCATTAGGTCGATTGTCTTCATATTCACTGTCAACTAAAACATTCTTCATTATCTAAACTACGTTCCTGCTGAATATTGATCAAAGATTACTCAATAAGCTCAAGATAGTAGTATTAAGCATGAAGGTATAAACATTTAGGTATAATTGGGTGTATTTCATTCGCCAACAAACTGTTTCGCAGTTTGGCGAAGTTTTGTAATAGTTTTAAGTGTTTTTTGTTTATTAGCAATAAATTAAAAAAAAAAAAAATATCCTCCAACAATCGTGTAACTTACAAATATGAAAAATGCACGACAATATAAATACTTGACCTTAAGATCTCATTGCGCTCAGTCGATTTTTACACCTTTAATTAGCTTAAGTATTTGCTTGCTACCCTAATATTAAAACAGGTAGGTGATCATAAAATATGCATCAACGTTTGCGCTAATTGCGCTATGATTGAACTCTAATAAATATGGAAATTCAATATAATTAAATTTCGACACCTTTACCTCGACGTTCCGCATTTACGCCTCATTACCTATGCTTAATCAATAATTGGATTGTCAACTGAATTTTAACGTGAACGTAAACACTCAGTGTGCAGTGTACACTGTAAGCAAATTTTCAATCAAGTATCCCAACAGCCGACGTGCTTTTGCATAGTAACATTGATCAACCAATTATAGTTAGACCAAGCTTAGTTCGCAACGATTTTGATAGCACGGAGTGTGAACGTGTTATTTTATATTTATAGTGTTAGGCATCATTTATTTATTACCTACGTACGATGATTTAGGGGGACGAAAATGTCTTATTTCTTTTACAAAGGGGGGTGGGGGGAGCGCGTCTTCATAGTTCTCACGTCACAAAGATGCGAAAACTTTCAAATCTCTATGAAATTATGACGTTCAAAATAATCGCTTCTAAAGAAATAAAAATGTATGTGAGTACCTATTTTTTTTTGTTTCAAACCTATGGCGCGGGATATAGGTGGAAAGGTATTTTAAAATAAATAGAAGTATTAAAAAACATTATTTTATTTTTTTCGGAAATAATCGCTTTGAAAGAAACGAAATGACAATTTTCTATTGTGTCAGTGTCAACCCTATAGACACAGACAGTGTGGAATGTCCTTGGATAGGTCTTCAAAATACATAAATAGGGTTCTTTAAGCAACATTTTTTATGGAATTACGGAAATAATTGCTTCAAAAGATATAGAAAAGGTTTTATCTTTTAACTTTTGAAGCATCAGTAAAAAAAATATGAAAATTAAAAAAATATATATTAAAATTAACCTTGACCATATTTACTTATAATATTTTATTTTATTTCATAATACATGCATACAAACTTAATATACATACCTACTTATAAATAGAACATAATTAAATAACTAACCTATAAAACTTAAACAAACTAAATCTAAAAATTAATAAAATAAACTTTAACATTACACTTAAAATAAATAACTACAACCCTATTTATTTATGTTCAGAAACATATTTTCTTTCATGAATACAATATATTTAAGTTTGATCCGTCAGGTAGATTGGTAAAAGTCGGTCATATTTATACATATAAAGTATCTCCTGCTACATGTAGAAATCGTATCACCATTAGTTAAGCGTTTGATAAAGCTGTTTTTTTTCTGCAGGTGCATTGAACAAAGGAACGAAACTGGTTGTGTCGGAGCAAGAGAATTTTTGTAAGTACCTCTCAAATATTTGAATAGTAAAATATGTAACTATTCAATTATATCTGCTTAGCACGAAATAAACTTTCTAAAATATACATAAGTATACAATCAGTTGCAGAGAAAAGGTATAGAAGTTTGTATGCAAAGGTGCTAAGCTAATAGTATTGCTGGCTGTACTTAGAAAAGTAGCGATGGACATTTAATTAAACCAATGAATGAATGAATGAATGAATGAATGAATGAATGAATGAATGAACGTTTATTCACAAGAACATATGGTACAGTACAGTGGATGTTATAAATTTACAATGTTGACCCTTAATATGTTCTGCCATAAGGCATGTGAAAATTGTTTTTCCATGACATGACAAAGCCATGTATGTGAACATTAACTGCATGCATGCAATATCTTAAGTACTAAGTATATTATGCTAATGTAACCCTTAATATCTAGATAGTAAATGTTGAAAGTCATGCGTATTATTATTACATTAAATGTCAAATTACAATTGTCGAATGTCAAAGGTTCTATATAGGTATAAAATTATATGGGTATAATTACTAAAACTTATAACTAAAATATTCGTCAAGCGTGTAGAAACATGCGTTACATAATATGTTTTTGAATTTATTTTTAAACTCTGCCTCTGGAAGTATCTTAATAGATGCGGGAATATTATTGAAAATTCTGATACACATATAAGTAATATGCACTTTTTTGCCTTATTTTTAACTTGCATGGAGGTAGCGTCATTTGATATTGCCTGAGTGATCTATTCGTCAAGTTGTTAAACGATGGAAAAAGTTCTAAATTTTGTTTTACAAATACCGCTGCCTCATATATATACAGACATGGGAGTGTTAGCAGTTTAAGCTCAGTAAAAATAGATCGGCATGGATCTCTTTGTTTTTTGCCATATATCGTTCGTATGCATTTTTTATGAACCAAAAATTTCAAGAACCTCGTTCTGCCCAACAATGTGATCCCTAAAGGACATTATTCCATTTTTAGCAAGTTATGAATGAAAAGCCTGGATAGGTTGAGGTTACTCTAAAAATATTTTTTTTTAACTTAAAACGTGAACAAAGGAAATCAACTCTAGGTACTTTCCAAATAATTACAATCTACTTGCCTAGAAAAACAAAATTGGTCATATTATTTTTTATGCAAGTAAAAATTTGAAATTTACGAAAAACTGGCATAGATGTGAAAAAAAAATTACGCCAAATTAAAAATTTCTAGTCCTGAGAAGATAGCAAATGACTCAACCTTTCTGCCGTTTTAATTTGGCAAACGATGTACCAAACACCCTGTATAAAATGGCAAAAAAAAAACGCTCGTAAAATGACTGCAAGCGATTATTTTTTAAATTTAGCTACTTGGCCACTTGTATTCTTTTTTTGAATAAATTTGCTTCTTATACACCGTGTTTTTTTTTTATTTCCGTTAATTTCAAGGGTGCATTCCTGAGCTTAAATTAAGTAACTTTCTCAAAAACACCGATATTCTAATTAACTCTATTTCGGAGATAATCAATAATTTATTTTTTTCCTATAAGGCCTCTACAAGCGTTTAAGCTTACCTTAGGGGCGGTATACATAATGATTAGTGTTTAGAAAGAGTTCATACATTTGCTACTAAACTTAAGTACAATCTCGGTCGATCGATGTTCATAATGACATTGATATGTCACAGATTTCAATTGTTTGGATGAGTTAAATGTAATGCTCGTGTTACAACAATGCTATATGCTACATTTAATTACTTTTTAAACTTAATTTTGGTTATAAACAAAGCAAAAAAATATTTTTTTTTTTGAAAATTAACTATGCCATTTAGTTTTCTTAAACGTACTTAACCATACCCCGAAGTTAACGGAATTCAATAAAAACACGGTGTAGACATAGAATACAGGTGCGTGCGGGTCAATTTTAATTTTCGAGCATCTCAAAACTTATCGAGTGACCTACGTATTCATCGGCCACCGGCCCCTATTTCACCACGGTGACAGGTGCAACAATTGTCGACATCACTGTTACTGACGTCACAGGCCTCCATAGGCTACGGTACCGCTTACCATCGGACGGGCGGTGAGGTTATTTGCCACCAACATGTTAATAAAATAAAAACTCCATTATATCGCCAGTTAATAAGTACTTATTTTGCGAAGCTAATGACAATTGTCACATCTCTATTCGGTTACATATCAGAATACCGAAAATCGATTTACCTAATGTTGAATCACCTATGCTCGTTTCGCCTATTTTTTTAAATACCTAATGATCAATTAACCTAAGCTCATAACACCTAATGAACGAATAACCTATTGCACGTTTCACCTACAATTGGTTTACCTAAGCTCAGAATACCTATGCTCGATTCACCTAAAGTTGAAACACCTAATACTCGAAATACCTAAAGCTAATATACCTAATACACGAAACGCCTAATGTTGATATACCTAATGCACGAAATACCTAAACTCGGTATACCTAATGATCGAATTGCCTAAAGTTAACATACCTACTGCACGAATTACCTAAAGTCGGTATACCTAATGATCGAATTACCTAAAGGTAACATACCTAATGAACGAAATACCTAAATTCGGTACACCTAATGCACGAAATACCTGAAGTCGATGCACTTAATGAACGAAATATGTACCTAAAATAAAAAATATAATTATTGTTTAGTAGAATATTACTAGGACATACAACATGTAGTATACATTTTTTAGCCAAATTATTCAATTGGCTAACTATTTTTTATTATAATATAAGGTCTAGTCATTTGCCAGAGTCCAGATAGGTGCGACGACGAGTAAAGCGAGGAGGAGCGTGTTAGGTTAACTGCGACCAAACAGTGCCAAAACCGACTTTTATTTCATCGTCATGATGTTAACTTACAAAAATTAAGTTTTTGATAAGATAGGATACGATAACTAATTTTGTATCAGACTTACAAAATCATTCTACTACCTAAAAAGTAGCGTTTCAAAAAGTGTATTTTTAAGTTGTTATCCGAACAAACAGTTTCTACTGTAAGATTGGGAAATCATACGAATTATTGGGTGGAATTGCCACTTGATCATTCGGCAAAATGATATGAATTTTGTTCTAGGTATATAGACTTTAGGTATTCCGTGCATTAGGCATATCGACATTAGGTAATTCGTGCAGGAAGTATATCCACTTTAGGTATTTCGTGCGATAGGTTTAACAGTTTTAGGTATTTCGTCCATTAGGTAAATCAAGTTTAGGTACATCGTTCATTAGGTATATTAGCTTTAGGTGTATCGTCCATTAGGTATATCAGCTATAGGTGATTCGTGCATTAGGTATAATAGCTTTAGGTGAAACGTGCAATAGGTAAAACGTGCATTAGGTACATCGTGCATTAGGTGTTTCGGCCATTAGGTTATTTGAGCTTAGGTATTATAAACTTAGGTCAGTCAATGTTTAGGTAAAATGATCGATAGGTAATTTAAAAATAGGTGAATCAAGCATAGGTGATTCAACATTAGGTAAATCAGTTTTCGGTATTCTGATATGTAACCCTCTATTCTTGGATACTGAGAATATAACACATCTTCGATAATGATTCGTTTCACTTAATCTCCATTCGACCCTTCAACTACCAACTCATCAGATGTGTAACTATTGCTATTAAAGTCAAAACACCTCAGGGATTGTATTTAGGCTGATAAGCTTAAATGGTAACACATACACTACTCTTAAATGTCAATGGATTAATACCCACGTAACTCTCCTACACACAAAAAAAAAACAAATAAGAGTAAAAAACCGGCCAAGTGCGAGTCGGACTCGCACGCGAAGGGTTCCGTACCATTATCTATAAAAACGGTTGCTTAGCTTCGGTCAAAAATCACGTTTGTTGTATGGGAGCCCCACTTAAATCTTTATTTTATACTATTTTTAGTATTTGTTGTTATAGCGGCAACAGAAATACATCATCTGTGAAAATTTCAACTGTTTAGCTATCACGGTTCGTGAGATACAGCCTGATGACAGACGGACGGACGGACAGCGGAGTCTTAGTAATAGAGTCCCGTTTTACCCTTTGGGTACGGAACCCCATAAATAAAATAAAAGAACATTTATTGGTGCCGGGTTAGCGTTGTGTTGTGAGATATCGCTTAGATATCGCCTACACTTCATGTCAACAAAAATCCAGAAGGTTTGTAACGTTGCACGTTACTATATGTAGGTAATTGAACTAAACATAATCTTAAACTCAACTAACACTTAAAAATAATAAATAAATAAGAACTGTAATCATAGGCTTAGAATGTAGATTTAACCAAATCAATACATTAATTTACGAAATGAACGTAACGTTTCTGTGCGCGAGTGTACTTTCGGCCGAACAACGTTGTCAGCAGATTTGCCCTACTTATACGACCGGCCATCACTCAGCGCCCCACTCTCCTTCCAATCGCTTAAGAGAACGGCTGTGCCGGCTGCGTTCACGAGCCTCGCGCCGTGACCCTGCACGCGCCGGACGGTCCTCGTTTTATTTAAAATTTTAATTGTTATATTGAGAAAAAGTTTAAATCAGTAAAAGTAAGAAAATAACATAAGTAATTATGCTATTGCATAAATCAAAACGTAATTAAGTTCCGTCTTGCACCCCGAGTAAAGGGGTGCAAGTTCCGGATTCAGAACCTGGGCGGCGGCGCGGTATTTTGCTCCCGGCCGGCCGCAGAGTACCCCAGGACGCAGAGGCCTCCGTCCACTCCAGCACCAGCGGGTCACGGCACCTTCCCACTGTTCCCCATCAACCCGGAGCGGTCCAGCGACACGACCAGCTAGCGCGACAGGGGAGTACCGTCCATGCCACGGAACCAGACGGCCATTTTTTTAAAATCATAACGGACCTTTACCACGGCCCTCGCTCGGCAAAATTGGATAGTTTTTTTTTAAATAATAAATTATTTATTTGTAAGCAACTGGGTGTTTTCCTTGACCACCCAGCCCTAACCGCTTCAGGTTCACGGGCCACGGCCCAATTCGAACAATGCTTATAAGATGTCACAGCGAACAATACCGGTCTGTCAGTGTCAACAGTGACATTCCTTCAACCAAAAACATCCGTGACACCCGATTGTTATATTTGTATGTTACATCCAAAAAAAATAAAATAAATGTAGAGTAAAATGTAAACTTGACTATGATATTAACATAAATAACGTCTCAGCTTCATAATATTTATCTTTGATAACTTTAAAATAAATTACCTAATTAACTTAAATTAAATTAAGACATCTTTTGGAAAATAAAGGAAAACTTGATCCTTTGTTTCATGTGAACTTTAATTTAAGGCTATTTCAATAAAAAGCGTAAATTTCAAATGAAGTTTAAACTTTCCTTGTAACTTTTATCGTAACAACGTAAATTTTTAGTAGGGAATATCGTAAAAATGGGTCAATTTCACCAAACGAGCAAAGAGCATATTTGTCTAATTTCCATGGAATTTTGAAATATTGTTTGATTCATGAAATTATGAAAGACATTTCAGTTTGAAAATTCGACCCGGACACGGGAATATTCCTGTCCATGGGAATTGGATTTTACTACATATAATGAAAAATATTTGTGAATTTACAATTTTATTTCAAAGTGCTTGGTCGTAGAAAAAGTATTATACGCAACGTTGTATAACTGAGTCAAAAAATACTCGTGGCGTCTTTATTAACAATTTTTCGCTTCGCCTGAAATTGTTACTCACGCCACTCGCTTTTTTGACCTCTCTTAAACAACGGTTGCATGAAATACTATTTAATGTTTATAGTTAATGCCGTGTAGTAATTAATTTTTACTTAAATTAAGAATATATTTTTCGGTTACAGTAAAACAAGCGTTACCGAGCATATTGAAGGGAATAAAAATATGTTAAATTGATTACATATTTCGATATGACTTTACAAACTTTGAACTATATAGTATGTACTGGACATTGTGTGACATAGGCTCATCAGCTAATAAATAGCTGCTCGCCTATAATTATATAATAATATTTTTATTCCCTCCAACATGCTCGGGACAGCAACGGGTTTACCCGATATACCCTTGTATGAGGCTACAGACAGATAAATATATACACTCGGAATACAAAATAACCATTTCATGCTCGGATAAAGCTTGTACTTTTTGGAGTTTTGATTGACGTCTACTTTAATTTACTCTTTTGCGACAGCTGTCGGTTGCTACTAAAATATTTATATGCAATATTATCCGGTACCTATAATTAATAATTATATTTACATTTAGTCGCTGGTATATAAATTCAGGCAGATCGTTTGAAGCGGACACGTCAGTAATTGCAAGTTTGCTATTTATAAATTGGAAACTGTCGGTCCCCGAGAGTGCTAGTCGAAATTATGTTCACAGCTTGCGATTCTAGCGACCCCATTAATGCCTGTTACATTATTCGGAGGTTTATTCTCAAGTGCGCATTTAAGTGATCGATATCAAATTAGTATTCTGCGCTCGCCCACTCTAGAGTACAGCTAAATGTGTGCGAAAGCAACATACAGATTTGGATTATCTTGGTTTTGTATTTTCGTTTCTGAATACAAATCCCTGACTAATACCTTGACAGCGATAGATTAATGTGTTTAATTTTACACACCATGTACAGATATTAAAGCCCTGGATAATTAAACCGGCGGTCGGTACCAACAGAAAGACTTCAGCTTGGAAAAGGATTTTCTCTTTTTATTTTACTGTTTTGTCTAGGTTTTAGGTTTGTCACTTTGTTAGTAACTTGAATTCTCATAGAAATATGTAGAGCTTGTGAAGTAGTAATGTTATATCGTATATATTGAAATAGTCTTGTTCAAGTTGTTTTCACCTTCTGCTACTTGGAAATTGTAGAAATTGATGTTTCTAAGTAGTAGTAGTAGTAGTAAATATTTTATTGCACAAAGCAAGTACCTACCTATGTACTTACATAACACAGAGAGAATACAGTAAATGTGTACAAAGGCTATGTTTATCAAATGTTAATATTGCCAGAAGTCAATGTTTGTTAGTCAAATATTGTGCCCGATTCTGAAACCATCACTAATGTTTATTTGGATGTCATTTTTTTTCTATTAAGCTAATTGGACGAATGTAACGGTACGAGGCACCTATTTAAATTAAGATGTATTAAAATATAACTTAAAATAGTACCTACACATTATATACCATATTCTTAGGAATCCTCGCCTTAACGCATTCACTGCCAGGGGGCGTGGCCTAGGAACAAACTTGTATGACGCACATGTGCGTCGGGGGCAGTGAATGTGTAAAATTGATGTATGTCAATATGTATTTCAAAATAAGTCTGGGCTGTCTGGATTTAAGCCTTTGTATCAGTAGGTAACTATCCAATTTTACTAATAATTGAATTTTCATAGCGCCTCATTTATTTTTGTACGGCGAGTTTGTTATTAAATACCCGTTTAATTAATTTTCGGGCATTTTCGCTTGTTATATTTTAATATATTGGTTGTACCTATTCCTATGTAGTGAATCGTAACGGGACTGGTCAGGTGTTGTTTGAAATTCTGGGCAATGTTGAAAAAGGAGGCATGAATACTATTCATTTACCTATTTAACATAGACTAGGAATCCTCTAGACCGAGTTAAGAGCAATTATTTCATGCAACCGATGATGCTAAAAATGCGGGGGCGCGCGGGACGAGGTGAGCGAAGTCCCGAGCCGTGATTGGTCCGTTCAAAGACACGGACGTCACACAAAGACACTTTCGACTCGAACCTACCTTTTTTCCCCAAAGTGTAATGTTTTCATGGACGTCACACTAAATTAATAGATTATGTTCGTTAGGTAGCTTCAGATGCCCGAAGGGCAAACCGCCCAGACATAGGAGCCCCGCTTCGCGGGGCTCCGTCTTGCTAAGTTGTAAACCAAATGTTTTTTGAAAAGAAACAGTGCGGTGAGACCACATGGTAATATTATCGCCTATGAAATAAAATGAATGCGAAAAGAACCACTTGGAAAGTATTAATTATAGAGAAAGGAACGCCGGTGAACACATGATAATGGTGACATCTATGAACGAAAACAAACTCTAGTGGGGAAAAATGCTACGCGGAGCTAACGCGTGCTAGCTACTCGTGGTGCGAAACTCCATAAGACTTACCTATGTGTTTTTATTATAGATTTTAAGATAAAGGCACTTTATTTGGAACTTGTTATTTAGTTCTCTGAGCACAGAAGATTTTATTTTAGCATTGCGTCGCTTCATATCTCGACGAGGAATGCCTCAAGAGATATTTTGTGACAATGGGAGAAACTTAGGCGGCAGTCGCGAGATAGGCGAGTTTCTCAATGCTGCCTCCAGTCAATAGGTAAGATAGGTACAATATTCTTAATAAATTCCGGAGCTCGTCCGGAAATAAATTATATCTACTTACTAAATATAACATTAGTAGGGATTACCGGATGTCGGGTAAAATGAATCTTTTGAGGATTGTCATTTATTATGAACGGCTCAGCAGTGCTACGTCATCAAAAAGTTTTAAGAGAAGCATAAAATTCACAAAAGTTTCTAATGGGAGTAGGTAATTTATTTTAATAATATGTATATCACTACGCCTTATAAAACAAAGTCCCCCGCTGCGTCTGTCTGTTTGTATGTTTGTTCGCGATAAACTCAAAAACTACCTACAGAACGGATTTTCATGCGCTTCAATCATCTATAGATTTCTTGAGGAAGGTTTAGATGTATAATTTGTTGACCCATACCTATGCTTGAGACAAATGAGGCAAAGGCATTACTACGGTCAAGTGACGTTTTTGGTTGAAGAAATGTCACTTTTGACACTAACAGATCGGTATCGTAACGATGCCCATATAACCATTCCAGTCGCAGAATCATCAAAGTGGTAACTAAATGTCAGATGTGTCGTAACAGAGTCCACACAATGTGTCTAGAATTGTTTCGAAACAAAGTGTCGTCGCCGTGTGTACACTTTTCCGTAACAAGGTGTCGACACATTTGTGTGCACTTTGCGTGCGGTTTGCGACTAAATTTGACAGCAAATTTGTGACAGCAAATGTCAATATAAAATACCTCTTGAAAACCAAGGTTTGTCAAACTACTATTAGTGTCTCGTGTGCTCGTAAGTAATTCTAGTAAGTCATCATGGGCGATGCAAATGATAATAATCGACCAAAACCATATAAACACCCAACACCCGTCAACCTTTTACAGAAAAGTTTTTAAAGAAATGCAATAAGCTACTTAGGTCAGCCAACGAATGCTCAAAAAAGTTGTAGAGGGAAATGCTCGGAACACAATTTTTGACTCTGTAACTTGGTTTGGACAAGTTAGGAGGTGAACATATCAAAAGTCCCCGGCCGTAGCCCTTGAGCGGGGGGAAGAGAGGGGGCTTTGAATGTCCCATTTTCCGGTTTTTCGATTATATCTCGGAAACTATGCATCTTAGCGACATGGCCACTTATACAAAATGAAAGTTAATTTGATTTGTTACAAGTTTATTCAGTCAATTTTTCGATATGTTGAATAGTTTTTGAGATATCCGCTATTGAAAGTTTATTTAGGGCTCTCAATTTTATCTTGATATATCTACATCAGTGAAGGTGCTAGGCCGTGTATGGTATCGTTTTCGTATAAATCTGGGTTGCTGAATCCATTTAAGGTATCACATTGAAACCATTCCACAAAATTAAAAAAATCTTTTTAGGGTTCCGTACCTCAAAAGCAAAAAACGGAATCCTTATAGGATCACTCGTGCGTTTGTATGTCTGTCTGTCTGAATACACAAAATAGTTCTTTACCTATAGATGACAGGAAAACCTATTAGAAATGTGCAGTCAAGCGCGAGTCGGACTTAATGTACGGAACCCTTAATACGCGAGTCCGACTCGCACTTGGTCGGTTTTTTTTAAACTTCTCTTGACGCTTAACCGCTGAACCGATTTCGTTGAAATTTGGTATAGAAATAGTTTGCGTCCCGGAACAGGACATAGGATAGATCTTATAACCAAAATCATCTTTTGAAGGTGTGAAAAGTGGCGTGGAAATTTGTACGGGAAATCAATAACCGCTGAACCGATTTATATTAAATTTGGGATGGTCTATCTTTGATTTAGTTAAAAATTATAAAAAAAACATGACTTCAAACCTAAACTTAAACAGTATTAACTTCAAGAAGTCAATTCTGAATTCCTCCCTACACCTCATTTCACACCTTTGAAGGATGATTTTTGAGATAACTTATTATGTCCTGTCTCGGGACTCAAATTTATACGAATTAATATGAAATACTGCGAATTTATACGAAAACGATACCAAACATGGCCTCGTAGCTTTACTGTTGTAGAAGTCAAAATAAAATTGAGAGCCCTAAATTCTTATTACTTGACCAAACTTGTGTAGAAGGAAAAGGAAAAATAAAAGTCTTCGGCAGGAATATAAGACACAAATATATATATATTTTTTTGCGTTACTATTTCAATCATCAAATATAAACATACCTTGATTATATTATTCTAGTCAGATCCTCACAGATAAACAAAAACATTTACTTAAAAAATTACAAGGTCGAAATGTCACGGAACTTGTGAGAGTAATACGTGAAAAATAAAAACTTTTATGACAAAAAAATCTGGACACAATTTAAGAAGCATCCTATTGCGTCGAGGAATCATCTGTATTTTTTGCTTGTTTCATTACCTCCTCGCTTCTTTTTTTGTCCTTTGTATTCTGTAGCAATTTGTTAGATCTGAAAATAAAGATAACTTGCGTCGTCACGGAGGTCGGATGTTTTAGGGAGTGCAGAATTCGAAAACGATGATCATTTTATAATCCAAGATGGCCGCTACGTATTTTTTCATAAAAGTCGTCATGAATATCGTTTTATATAGTAGAAGAGCGGGCCGCAAATTTTCTAACCGACTTGATACCACGATGAAATTCACAATGGTTTCCCATAAAAGTGATGCTAAGTCCGAATTCGATAGTCTGCCACGGCGGAACTTGCCGAAAGTACGAAAAAGAAGGCCACTTCCGGTGCCAAAAAAGGGGGTTGATTTAACCCATCTGATACCGAAATAATAGTTATGGCAGCAGTTAGAAATTTACATGTAGACACATAAAAGCGAAGTCTGCCAGTATTTTTTTTGCCGGAAGTGCTTGGCAGACGCTCTCAAAGGTGGCCACCGGGACCCCTAATTTAACCCATCTGATACCACCATGAAACCAATTCCAGTCGGTAGGTATGAACCCTCATGTCAGGAATATATAAGTCTGCCAAGGCTATTCCTGCCGAAACACCTTGGCAGACGAGATTATGTGAGCAAGGTAACCATCGGTTACCGTACACTAACCCATCTGATACCACCATGAAACCAATTCCAGTCGGTAGGTATGAACCCCCATTTTAGGAATATATAAGTCTGCCAAGGTTTTTCTTGCCGAAACACCTTGGCAGACGAGATTATAAGCAAGATGATCATCGGTTACCGTACACTAACCCATCTGATACCACGATGAAATCAAGTCCAGTCGGTAGGTATGCACCCTCATTTCAGGAATATATAAGTCTGCCAGGGCTTTTCCTGCCGAAACACCTTGGCAGACGAGATTATGTTAGCAAGGTGTACATCAGTTACCCTACATCAACCCATCTGATACCACCATGAAACCAATTCCAGTCGGTAGGTATGAACCCCCATTTCAGGAATATATAAGTCTGCCAAGGCTTTTCCTGCCGAAACACCTTGGCAGACGAGATTATAAGCAAGATGACCATCGGTTACCGTACACTAACCCATCTGATACCACGATGAAATCAAGTCCAGTCGGTAGGTATGAACCCTCATTTCAGGAATATATAAGTCTGCCAGGGCTTTTCCTGCCGAAACACCTTGGCAGACGAGATTATGTTAGCAAGATGTACATCAGTTACATGAAACCAATTCCAGTCGATAGGTATGAACTCGCATTTCAGGAATATATAAGTCTGCCAAGGCGTTGGCAGACTTGACTTGGCAGACTGGACTTGTCAAACAAGGTATCAGATGGGTAAATGTAGGGTAACTGATGTACACCTTGCTAACATAATCTCGTCTGCCAAGGTGTTTCGGCAGGAAAAGCCCTGGCAGACTTATATATTCCTGAAATGAGGGTTCATACCTACCGACTGGACTTGATTTCATCGTGGTATCAGATGGGTTAGTGTACGGTAACCGATGGTCATCTTGCTTATAAACTCGCCTGCCAAGGTGTTTCGGCAGGAAAAGCCTTGGCAGACTTATATATTCCTGAAATGGGGGTTCATACTGTAACAACATTTTTTTAAAGCCTCATAGGCATTAATATATTTCGTTTCTAATATAAAGGCCATCTAGCGTTGAGCGTTGGTAATACTGTTTTTTAATACTTGCATTGATCAACAGAGGGCGTGAGTAGCTCGCTATCGGATTTTTCTTCAATAAAATGTTTACTCTTATTAATTTACAGAAATTAAAATCTTATTAAATATTTTACAACTTTCTTCTTTCCTTTTTGGAAATTATTATTAAGTATCTTTTCTTATTGAAACGAGTTTTGGAAGCTGTATCTTCATCGTGCGCGCAACGAAACGCAGCGCAGCAGTGGAAGTATCTTCGGTTTGATCTGTCAGCTGTCATTTTTATTTCGGATGTGATGGAGTAGGATGTCGATCCGTTTTCTTCAAAGGCCAGTGAGCCATATTGTTTAAATCGCGGCTTAAACCGCTTAATCGTAAGTATTTTTCTTGATCTACGTATCAAATTGTTCGAGACGTGTTCAGTGCTTATTGTTTTATTACTTATTTTCAGGGAGAATATTATGTTCCTCGTACCATAACCTCTGAAGGCCCCATGCATCGACATGAAAGCACGGACTTACAAGCCGGCTTCTTTTCTGCATTGGGTAAGTTGCTCAACCGTTCTGGCGAATTTCAACTCTCGTCGAGAATCGGCAAAGCCACATACTTATTGTTTTTTAAATTATTTCCAGGGCCTTCAGGCAGGCCTTCAGGCAGGGCTTTCAAGAAAGGGTATTTCAGAAAGAGGTTTATTTAAGAAGAGGTTTTCGTTTACCCCTTCAGTCCCCTAGTTAGTCAAGGGCGTCGGCATGGGCGAGGATGTGCTCCAGACCGCGCTGAGCTGGTGCTTCCTTGGCGGCTTAACTAGCATGGACGTTCGGAGGCGGCGGCTGCGGCACCGGGGTGGTTGAGCTCACCACCACGAATCTGCAAGGCTCGTTTCTCATTCCTTATCTAACTGGAGGTCAGACGGTTTTTATTATTTTATAAAGGCGCCCAATATTCAAATATTTTTACCCATAGTTACCAAGGTCTTCCAGCCTATTGAAACACAGACTCACCCCCTGTGCTCTAAAAATTAATACCTATTTATTTAAATTACGACTGAGCTAGCTATTATTATAATATTACCTTAAATGTCTTGTCGGAATGGTAAATATACTTGTTAATACCAATTTCTTTATTTTTTTATTTTATACCACTATAGGGCTTCCCGAACCGTTACAGTGGCGCCCAACGTGGGGCTCTAGTGTGTTCAAGCTGGAAGACCATTATTCTTTTTATTATTTCCTTTGTAGTTAAAGCGGTTAAGCACCGTGTGTTGTGTATAATGGAGGTTATAAAGCAATAGCCATTCTTGTATTCTTACAATTACTTATTAATTTACCTTAGTGTTGCGGTACTGTGTAATTAAAACTAAATATTTTATTTATACTTTTGAGAGGTTATCTTGTAGTTATGAAGGTAGTAAGTTAAATAATTTGAAGTAGAATGTTATGAACAGGTGTTACAAGTATTTCTGTACCTATTTTATTGTACATTTATCCTCATTGGTATGGTTGGCAAAATAATTGTTAAAATATTATTTAAAAATAATTAATTAATTTAGAATATTTTGTTGTAGGAGGTTTCTTATGTATTAAAAGTACAGTCAGTTGGATTTATTTACCTTTTTTTTTAGTGACTTACCAATTATAAGTATTCAGTTTTACTTATTAATTGCTAAAAGTGCTGACCATACCTACCTATTTTATTCTTTTACCGAAGTGAAGTGTAAGCAAGTTATACCTAAATTTTCTTTCAAATAGTACCGCAAGCTTATCTATTCTTTTTATGCTTAATGGTTGAAGATGAATTTGTCTTTTTGATGTGAACGAGGTACAGTCAGCAGTTTTTTTTTTTTATAATGTTGTACTAAATTTATTACTGGTTGTTCCGGAAGGTGGTTAATTTAAAATTAAATAATATTACTTACTATAGATGTGTAGGAGAATAATTAAGTACAGTCAGTCACATATTTGGTGCTGTTTCTACCTTAAATATATTATTACTAGCTTAATGATAGTGAATTGCGGTTTTGTAAATGGTGGCACAAGATATTCATGTTAAATATGTAGTACTTTTGGAACCTTAACACAGTAAGTTAAACATGTGAAGAGCATACAGGGTGATTCTAAAAAAATAATAATTTTAATATCCATTTAAGTTTTGAATAACTGGTTGACCTCTTAGTTCTTTAATCGTTTAACTTAGTCCAACGTGCGCATTTAACAATATCCGGGTTCATTTCTTTGAGGTTTGTCTTTATTGTTGAATCTTATTGTAGGGTTTTGTCCGGGAGTTATTTTATTTACCTACTATTCCTTATCTATTATCTCGACTTAAATCGAGTTTTTTCCTTATTACCGTTACGTTTATGGAGTAAAGACTTAGTTAATAGTTTCTTATCGGTGATTGCGTGTTTTTTTTTGTTGTTGTTGTTTCGGTAGGAGGTTTTTTTATGTGTTTCGTGCAGGTGTTTATCTACATAGTGTCCGGAAGGGAAAATTACCTTTCGAACACGCGTACCTATTACCTTTCGATCGTGTCTGAGCAAACGTAACTCAGGCACGTGGTTTGTTTGTTTTGGTGGGCGAAGAGGACGATTTAAAGACTCTTCGCGTGTTTACCGGGGTGCTGGCGCTTTAAACCAGCATTCCAATCGGCACTGGCTGGTCGGGTTTTGGCGGATTTTAAACCGTCAAGCTCTTAATAGCAGTGCCATCTTCTTTGCTAACGCTTTGCGGTATGACTTAAATCATATGCGTGAACGTTAATGTTGATGTTAGGGGGTTGTTATGTGGTACACGCCTTAAAGCGTTGTCCGCAAACATCGGATTTTTTGTGTGTCAGACTGACAGACTTGCATTGCTTGAAATGGAGCCTGTACAGTCGACTTCCTTGTGAGTCTCGTGTTGTTTCGAACGTTACCGTCTGCTTGTCGTTCAGACACAGCTGGTCAACGTATCATTGTTGTTGTGTTATTGTCTGATTACCGCGTTCAGACCTTGACGTCTGATAGTCACGGCCTGATATGCGCGTTGTATATATTTAAATTAGTTGTAGTACAGTCACCGATCTTAGTTATAGTAAATTTCACTTGGCTATATGCCGTCTTCCGCTGTATCTCTTGGACGCACAACCCGCGGCCTGGGCCGTTCGTTATGTCACCAAGAAATATTACGCGATGCGACGTTTTGTAGTATTTAAATGTAGCTTAGAGCTTTACTTGCGAATGTCAAGTCCTTATAAAGTAAGTATAGTTTAGTGCGTGGGTTCGATTTGGGTGGTTGTTTTTTTTTATTAAATTTATTATTTTGTGCGGGGTAACTATTGTTTACTTTCTGCGGATGGATGTTTGGAGCTGGAGACCAGCTCAAAATTTTGCCTACGTCAAAATTTTATTCGGGGAGGGATGTACTGTAACAACATTTTTTTAAAGCCTCATAGGCATTAATATATTTCGTTTCTAATATAAAGGCCATCTAGCGTTGAGCGTTGGTAATACTGTTTTTTAATACTTGCATTGATCAACAGAGGGCGTGAGTAGCTCGCTATCGGATTTTTCTTCAATAAAATGTTTACTCTTATTAATTTACAGAAATTAAAATCTTATTAAATATTTTACAACTTTCTTCTTTCCTTTTTGGAAATTATTATTAAGTATCTTTTCTTATTGAAACGAGTTTTGGAAGCTGTATCTTCATCGTGCGCGCAACGAAACGCAGCGCAGCAGTGGAAGTATCTTCGGTTTGATCTGTCAGCTGTCATTTTTATTTCGGATGTGATGGAGTAGGATGTCGATCCGTTTTCTTCAAAGGCCAGTGAGCCATATTGTTTAAATCGCGGCTTAAACCGCTTAATCGTAAGTATTTTTCTTGATCTACGTATCAAATTGTTCGAGACGTGTTCAGTGCTTATTGTTTTATTACTTATTTTCAGGGAGAATATTATGTTCCTCGTACCATAACCTCTGAAGGCCCCATGCATCGACATGAAAGCACGGACTTACAAGCCGGCTTCTTTTCTGCATTGGGTAAGTTGCTCAACCGTTCTGGCGAATTTCAACTCTCGTCGAGAATCGGCAAAGCCACATACTTATTGTTTTTTAAATTATTTCCAGGGCCTTCAGGCAGGCCTTCAGGCAGGGCTTTCAAGAAAGGGTATTTCAGAAAGAGGTTTATTTAAGAAGAGGTTTTCGTTTACCCCTTCAGTCCCCTAGTTAGTCAAGGGCGTCGGCATGGGCGAGGATGTGCTCCAGACCGCGCTGAGCTGGTGCTTCCTTGGCGGCTTAACTAGCATGGACGTTCGGAGGCGGCGGCTGCGGCACCGGGGTGGTTGAGCTCACCACCACGAATCTGCAAGGCTCGTTTCTCATTCCTTATCTAACTGGAGGTCAGACGGTTTTTATTATTTTATAAAGGCGCCCAATATTCAAATATTTTTACCCATAGTTACCAAGGTCTTCCAGCCTATTGAAACACAGACTCACCCCCTGTGCTCTAAAAATTAATACCTATTTATTTAAATTACGACTGAGCTAGCTATTATTATAATATTACCTTAAATGTCTTGTCGGAATGGTAAATATACTTGTTAATACCAATTTCTTTATTTTTTTATTTTATACCACTATAGGGCTTCCCGAACCGTTACAATACCTACCGACTGGAATTGGTTTCATGGTGGTATCAGATGGGTTGATGTAAGGTAACTGACGTACACCTTGCTAACATAATCTCGTCTGCCAAGGTGTTTCGGCAGGAAAAGCCCTGGCAGACTTATATATTCCTGAAATGATGGTCCATACCTACCGACTGGAATTGATTTCATCGTGGTATCAGATGGGTTAGTGTACGGTAACCTATGATCATCTTGCTTATAATCTCGTCTGCCAAGGTGTTTCGGCAGGAAAAACCTTGGCAGACTTATATATTCCTAAAATGGGGGTTCATACCTACCGACTGGAATTGGTTTCATGGTGGTATCAGATGGGTTAGTGTACGGTAACCGATGGTTACCTTGCTCACATAATCTCGTCTGCCAAGGTGTTTCGGCAGGAAAAGCCTTGGCAGACTTATATATTCCTGACATGAGGGTTCATACCTACCGACTGGAATTGGTTTCATGGTGGTATCAGATGGGTTAAATTAGGGGTCCCGGTGGCCACATTTGAGAGCGTCTGCCAAGCACTTCCGGCAAAAAAAATACTGGCAGACTTCGCTTTTATGTGTCTACATGTAAATTTCTAACTGCTGCCATAATTATTATTTCGGTATCAGATGGGTTAAATCAACCCCCTTTTTTGGCACCGGAAGTGGCCTTCTTTTTCGTACTTTCGGCAAGTTCCGCCGTGGCAGACTATCGAATTCGGACTTAGCACCATTTTTATGGGAAACCATTGTGCATTTCATCGTGGTATCAAGTCGGTTAGAAAATTTGCGGCCGGCTCTTCTACTAATAGGTTTTAGGAAGTGCCGATTTCGAAAATGATGACCAGTTTGGAATCCAAGATGTGTGCCGTGCACTTTGTCATAAAAGTCGTCATGGATATCGTTTTATAGGTTTTAGGGAGTGCAGAATTCGAAAATGATGACCATTTTGGATTCCAAGATGTCTGCCGTGCACTTTGTCATATAAGCCGTCATTGATGTTGATTTATAGGTGTTAGGAAGAGCCATGACGACTTTAATGACATACTGCATGGCCGCCATTTTAGATTCCAAAATGGTTATCATTTTCGAAATCAGGGCCCCCTAAAACCTATAAAACGACACCCATGACAACTTTTATGACATAGTGCGTGGCCGCCATTTTGGATTCCAAAATGGCCATCATTTTCGAAATCTGCGTCCCCTAAAACCTATAAAACGACATCCATGACGACTTTTATGACATAGTGCATGGCCGCCATCTTGGAATCCAAAATGGTCATCGTTTTCGAAATCTGCGCCCCCTAAAACCTATAAAACGACACTCATGACGACTTTTATGACATAGTGCATGGCCGCCATTTTGGATTTCAAAATGGTCATCATTTTCTAAATCGGGGCTCCCTAAATCCTATAAAACGACATCCATGACGACTTTTATGACATAGTGCATGGCCGCCATTTTGGAATCGAAAATGGTTATCGTTTTCGAAATCTGCGCCCCCCAAAACCTATAAAACGACACCCATGACGACTTTCATGACATAGTGCATGGCCGCCATTCTGGATTCCAAAATGGTCATCATTTTCGAAAGCGGGGCCCCCTAAAACCTATAAAACGACATCCATGACGACATTGACGACTTTTATAACATAGTGCATGGCCGCCATTTTGGAATCCAAAATGGTCATCGTTTTCGAAATCTGCGCCCCCTAAAACCTATAAAACGACACCCATGACGACTTTTATGACATAGTGCATGGCCACCATTTTGGAATCCAAAATGGTCATCATTTTCTAAATCTGCGCCCCCCAAAACCTATAAAACGACATCCATGACGACTTTTATGACATAGTGCATGGCCGCCATTTTGGATTTCAAAATGGTCATCATTTTCTAAATCGGGGCCCCCTAAAACCCATAAAACGACATCCATGACGACTTTTATGACATAGTGCATGGCCGCCATTTTGGAATCGAAAATGGTTATCGTTTTCGAAATCAGCGCCCCCCAAAACCTATAAAACGACACCCATGACGACTTTTATGACATAGTGCGTGGCCGCCATTCTGGATTCCAAAATGGTCATCATTTTCGAAAGCGGGGCCCCCTAAAACCTATAAAACGACATCCATGACGACTTTTATGACATAGTGCATGGCCGCCATCTTGGAATCCAAATTGGTCATCGTTTTCGAAATCTGCGCCCCTTAAAACCTATAAAACGACACCCATGACGACTTTTATGACATAGTGCATGGCCGCCATTTTGGAATCCAAAATGGTCATCATTTTCTAAATCTGCGCCCCCCAAAACCTATAAAACGACACCCATGACGACTTTTATTACATGTGCATGGCCGCCATTTTGGATTTCAAAATGGTCATCATTTTCTAAATCGGGGCCCCCTAAAACCTATAAAACGACACCCATGACGACTTTTATGACATAGTGCATGGCCGCCATTTTGGATTCCAAAATGGTCATCATTTTCAAAATTGGGGCCCCCTAAAACGTATAAAACGACATCCATGACGACTTTTATGACACAGTGCATGGCCGCCATTTTGGATTCCAAAATGGTCATCATTTTCGAAATCGGCACTCCCTAAAACACCCATCTCGACTTTTATGACAAAGTGTTTGGCTACCATCTGTTGCCTATTTTATAAAGCTACAAGTTACAATTTACAAGCGGAAGTCTCTTTCTAACCCTATGTGTTAGAACGAGACTTCCGCTTGTAAATTGTAACTTGTAGCTTTATAAAATAGGCCACTGCATGCAAGACATTTCTATTATTTTTACGTACAAAAATGGCCCCCTGTCAACTTCCAACCGAGATTTAATCGATAATTTATTCGATTAATGTTCAGACTAATTCAATTTCAATATATGTTAGGTCGACTAAACTAATCGTGATTAAAATTTGAGGATTAACTTTTTTTATTCCATTAATTAGTCGAATAAACAGTTAATCTATTAAGTCCCATCTCTGACCACGTCATTTTTACACTTTGAGAATATCTGAAAACAAATTAACACAAGGAGCCATTTTGCAAATCCAGTAACTTTGTTATTACTTTTGACAGCGCGTGTCATGTGTCTACACAGAGTCGACACAAAGTCGAAACATTTGCGACTACTTTGTGACTGCAATATTTCTCAGCCTTAAACCATATTTATACATCATAATTAACAAGTTTCGTGGCATGTAAAGCGTTATTTCTGTTATTTAAGTATAGTATACGCATCGAAGTACTAAAAATGCATCAAATAATATATTTATGAACACAAGCACTGAGAAGTAAACAATTTCATTTCCGGCTAAACTAAAACAATGTGGTGGCGCGTTGATTATATTACACTTAGTTTATCAAATCACTCGAGCAGTTTAATTCCCCATAATAATGTAAGTCCTATTTTAATATAAATGCAAACAATATATAATTACGTCTTGTAATCCGTTTTAGAGATGGCGTATTAATGTCACTTATTTTTATTTAACTATTTTTCCATCTGACAGTTTCCATTTGACAGGAACAAAATGAACGAATGAACGAATGATTTTGGCATAAAGTAGTCGCAAACCCGAAACAATGTGTGCACACGGCGACCACACTTTATGTCACTTTGTGTCATGTGTCGACCCTTCCCCATTTCTGGTAACTGTGTCGACACGGCGACGACTCTGCGACTGGAATTGTGACCGAAACAGACGGTGTCGACACAAGATGTGTCTACACCGCGTCGTAACGGCGACTGGAAATGGTTGTATGGGTGACATTTCCAGTTTCTAAATGCTCGAAGGATCCCTACTTAGAGAATATAACCAAACGAAGTGGTCATTAACAGGCGTTCCCCTCTGTCGAAAATAGGCGGCCAATGGTCAACCACATGTATGGACTGACGTTTATCTGACATGGCTATGTTTACGTTACGTATACATTTGATGTGCCCCTCCCCCGCAAAAAAATGGTAGACTGTTTTGTACCGAAAATTATAGACGTGGCGTGGCGTATATTCTCTAAGGATCCGTACAATCACTATATCCTTCCTTACACCTTAAGTCCCTGGCCCCGTCTGTCTGTTCATGTGTTTGTGTTTGTTCGCGATAAACTCAAAAACTTCTGAACGGATTTTCTTGCGGTTTTCACGTATCAATAGAGTGAAACTTGAGGAAGGTTTAGGTGTATAATTTGTTAATATTAACAATAACGTGGTTATATAACCCGTGCGAAGCCGGGGCGGGTCGTTAGTATTATAATATTATTTGACGACCGGTCTGGCCTAGTGGGTAGTGACCCTGCCTGCGAAGCCGATGGTCCTGGGTTCGAATCCCAGTAAGGGCATTTATTTGTATGATGATACAGATATTTGTTCCTGAGTCATGGGTGTTTTCTATGTATTTAAGTATTTGTCTATTATATATATCGTTGTCTGAGTACCCACAACACAAGCCTTCTTGAGCTTACTGTGGGACTTAGTCAATCTGTGTAAGAATGTTCTATAATATTTATTTATTTATTTATTATTAATTATTAATTAACTCTGCCTGACTGTGTGGTACTGCTACCTCTCGCAGTCTTGACGCTTAAACCGCTAAACTGATTTAGATAAAATTTGGTGTGGAGTTTGAGGCACGGGGAAGGATGTATGGTAGTTTTTATCAATCATTATCATCATTTTACACAGAACAAGTCGCAGGCAGAAGCTCGTAAATCAAATTCCTTAGTCTTCATGCTTTATACCGGGTGTGGCATGTAATACGAGCAAAAAATTAAACTGTAGGCTGTACTCCTCATACTGACCAACATTTGTTCAGCAACTTTTAAAAATAACTTGTGGTTTGTTTTTTAATACACTTTAAAGTTTATTCTAAGACGCAATGTATTGCGAATTTTGTTATGTTTAAGGCGTGACAAGCAACGTCAATTATGATGTGGCGTGACGATGGCCTCCATTGAAGATAACATTTATTTTGTATGAAAAATATTGAGTCTATATTCTTCATAATTTTTTAAAGTTGTTTAACAAAAGGGTCACCGTTTGAGGAGTACAATCTATGTTTTAATTATTTGTTCATGTTACAGGCTACACCCTTTATTAGGCAAAGGCACCTTTCTCTTAGACCAACTGTGCCTACTATTAACTCAAACTAAATAAAATTGAATTTAGATTATTAAATAATTAATCATATTTCTAGCAGCTGGAGACAAAGTTAAGAGAGTTTTAGAGAAATCAAATTGTGCAAAAATATTTGAAGCGGATTTCAACTTATTAATTTTAAGTTTTCTAGACGCGAAATTCTTATTGTGATCGACACATTTGTGATTTCTGTCTCAACTTTCTCTTGGTTATAAATCGGTTATACGGAAACGTGATAAATTAATAAATAGGTAAGTTTTCTATTATGCGCCAATTCATACGCTGAAAACCAAGGCTTTTAGTAACGAAGCACAGCACTTCTAGTTTTATTGTAATTTTTAAGATTTTCTAAATAAGTTCCAAGGAATTGAAATGCTTCTTAAGGCGTGCTTTTTCCGTAGGAGCTAAACGAACCAGTTTTTTGAATCCATTAGAAATATAAGAAACAATGTTTTAAAATTGTGAAAAAAATATATCTTATACTTAAGGATCTGGCAGATACGTTTTGGATCTCAAAAACATGATTAGATAAACTTTGCTCGATAGAAAAAAATTCCAAAGTAACGCCTTTTTTTAACAATAAATCAAAACCAGAGCTACAATACAAACTTTTTTGACTTGTTTTTTACATAAATGTATAGGTAATAAGATAATCTACATGTTTTGGATCACTTTGTCTCGGTAACATCATTAAAATAATTTCTATGTTTCAATACCTACTAAATCCGCAAGCGCCATCACTCGCGAACGCACTTACGCCCTCTTCAGTCGCGCGGCAGCGCTTGTAGAGGACGGACCTGCGTCAGAGTGTTCCGCGCGGTCACGTGATTTTACCATTTACAAACAATGGGAAACAAAGCATATGAAACGTAAGAAAAAGTCACTAAGTGCTATAAAAACACACTTTCTGATAGCAGAAGCATCTAATACTTTACGAGGTGTTTGAAAGCGCCTAGCTTTACTACATCAACAGTTAAAATATTTCAGTATTTTCACTAGGTCAGCAACCAATTTCAATGTAGGTAAATAATATTATATTCCTAGATAATATAATTGTGAGTATGTAAGTATGATATATTTACAGTATTTCACCTTTACTGATATACCTACGTCAGATCTGCAAAATGATTATATTCCTTCGTGCTCTTTGACTCCTTTGAAAATTAGAAATTATTTATTTGGATTGACACAGTATGGGGATGTATAGTGTTACGCTTTTAGTATGAGGGTGCCGAAGGCGCCCGGCTTTGGATCGCATGCAACGTGCCAGGCCCGTCAAGCGTGCAATTTCATCATCATAATCATAAATTTATATAAATATAAAATTTTTCTTTAATGTATTGTTTTTCGGGATGTATTCAAGCGATTTGCTGAAATTTATTGAATAGTGTTCTTTATTTAGGTATGCCTCGATACTCAAAAACCGAATACCATTTGTCATATAAAAAAAATTACTCTCTACTCAACCGGTGTTTTACAATGTAGTATACAAACTTCGATTATGTTTGCGTTTTCTTATCAGGTTGTCGTATTTAAGAGTAAAATGCTTATCTCTCACTCCGATTGATTAAGGTTCTACCTACCTACCTACCTACCTTACCTACCTACCTACCTACCTACCTACCTACCTACCAACCTACCTACCTACCTACCTACCTACCTACCTACCTACCTTACCTACCTACCTACCTTACCTACCTACCTTACCTACCTACCTATCTACCTACCTTACCTACCTACCTACCTACCTACCTACCTTACCTACCTATCTACCTACCTACCTACCTACCTACCTTACCTACCTTACCTACCTACCTACCTACCTACCTACCTACCTACCTACCTACCTACCTACCTACCTACCTACCTACCTTACCTACCTACCTACCTACCTACCTTACCTACCTACCTACCTTACCTACCTACCTACCTACCTATACCTTACCTTTATATGAACAATACCTTACCTAAATTGACCGTCACCTTAAAAATGTTTATTTCCTTTCGGTACTTTAATTCTACTACGCTGCCATTAAATTAAAACGTTGTTACCGATCACTAAATAATAAGTGCACATGGCTCTGTAAAAATAATAATTCTAAATATAATGATCAGAAACACGTAATGAAAAAAATACATACATATACAATAAAAACTATAAAAACGTGACCCTTGCACGGTATGGTTAAAATACTGCCATCATAAGATCCGTATACTGTGACCCGTTTGCTATCGCCGCCGCGCACAGCGCGCGCTCACGAGCTCGTCGAGCGGGTCGGGACGCGCGGGCGGGGCTTCACGGTTTGCCGCGCACCTCACCCCCTCAGATTCGTTGATCAGTCGAATCATATCGCCTTAAGAGAATAATCCTCGTTAATGTCAGCACCTATTAGCAGCATTAATATTTATAAATTATTGTATATTGCTAAATTCTTATAGTTACAATATGATTACAACTTAATAATTCTTATCGTAAACCTTATTGTAGTCTTAAGTTCCATCAATTGTCAGTTAAAATTATACATACCTACATAATTTCACATAGGTACACTGGAATTTTGGCCGAGGGGTGTGAAATTCCGGTGCTTCTGCGGCCGGCTCTCTGACACGATGTTGCGAAATGCATTGCAGCCATAATGCATGTTTCTAGTTTTAATATACTTACCTATATTGTATGATATGTATGCTAGCTTTTAAATCATTCAATATACCTATCATATACTGCCAACTTTTATTTTATTCTTGAACAAGGTGTGTTAAACTATACATAGTTCGTTATTTTTAGCATTAGAAAGAAGGTAAACAATCTTAACGTGTCTTTTTAATAAAAATTATTGAAAAACGATTTAAAAATTAGTTTATATTACTTATGAAAGCAAAAGAATGTAAAAGATCGTATATAAATAAATAAGTATTATAGGACATTCTTACATAGATTGACTAAGTCTCACAGTAAGCTCAAGAAGGCTTGTGTTGTGGGTACTCAGTTTGTTAGATTTTTATTTCCTAGGACTGTAAGCTCACTTAATCTCGTATCACACGAAATTTTTCTAAAAGTAATGACATGTCAAGCGTTTTTCCATAAAATCGCATTTTTCACGACAGATAGCCATCAAAATTGTTTAATAATCTTTTGTGTTGCTTGGTTAAACTAGCGCAAAACATCTTCCTTGTGACTGTGAGTCTGTTATTCTGTATACATTTAAAATTAATGGCTCGAGCATTGTAAACGGCGGGTTATTTTGGTAACCTATTACACACATCCGCTTTTTTTGTAATGGTTCGTTTTATATTTCATGGTTTAGCTGGAATACACAAGCACTGCACGTCCAGGAATTTGATTTCTGTGCCAATTCATACCCTGTCGCAGCGACAATATTTATCTGAAAATGAAAATTTCATATAATATTTTCTCAATGTTGGTGGCTGCAATAGTGCCCTGGCTTTTTCATAGTCGGACGAGGCCAGAGCACTGTTAAAGCTAGTAAATATAGGCCTTAGTAATCGTAAATGAGTGTATGTTGATTATTTATATGGAGCGACATAATCGCTAGTTACATAACATAACCTATTCCACCCGCTACACATATACCTATAGTTATCTTCCGATTAAATTGAATTTGAGAGCCATAACTTTTTCAATTTCACTTTTAGCGACGACACAGACGGACACTATGTACGTAGCAGCGCTATGTGAAGTTTTTCACAGTGGTCTATAAAAATCCATATAATAGGTGTTACGTCGTCATTACGGTGACAGTAAGGTTTGGCTAAAGCTAATTTTTAGGGTTTCGTATCCAAAAGGTAAAAACGGAACCTTATTACCAAGACTCCACTGTCCGTCTGTCTATCGGTCCGTCTGTCTGTCTGTCACCAAGCAATGAATAGCTAGACAGTTGAAATTATCACAAATGATATATTTCTGTTACATTACAAACAAACATACATTATCATCATTCATTCATTCTTTTTCGGTTTTGCTCCTGACATTAAAAGTTTGGACCACACGTCAAATAAAAATATCGAGAAGATTCTGTGGGCAAAAAGAAGGTAGGTAGTAGGTATCTATTGATTCCCTTATATTTCTTTACTGTATTTGTTTCGTTCTATATGAGAAGATGATAAAATCAATAATAATAAATGAATAGAAAATTCAGATTTTTTGTAAAAAGCTCAAAACTTGCTAATTAAAAGTGATCAAGAAAAGTTGATAGGTATTTTCAGGAAACAAGGAAAATATTTTCATTTATGTTCTTTAAAATTGAAAGATCGTTTAAAATAAAAGCCATATTTTGCGTGTTCGGAATTTCCGATATTCTTTGTCTTTAAGCTTCTTAACCATAAAAAACCTTTGGCTTAGAATAGATTAAATAAATTAAGTCAGTAGCTACGTTTAAATTATGTGGGTAATTTCCAGGCCCTTTAACTTTCATTAAAATGAACTTGACTCCAACGATCCTCTCACGGAAGAACTAAGGCGGATATTTTATTTTACCTTACTGACACCGACCTATTTCGTGGACGTAGTGACAGAAGTTTTAGTTGAACATCTAGAACTAATAACTAAGCTAAATAGAACTAACTATGATACCTACTCCATGATAGAAACTGTTAGTAGTCGCACAAAACTCGGGATGTTTACAATTGGGTAGGTAAAGTTTTTTGAAGATAGGCAAATTATATTTTTTCCCGATAGTATTCATTATAGCGATCACGGAAATGCAGCTCTTTTATTTTTATATCATTTTATTGATTAAATATAATTTTTTAAATGATCGATATGACGTTTGTGAGGTGAAATGGCAGATTCCAGTAATTAATTCCTTGGCGCGTAGTAAATGGGAAGGGATAGAAAAAAAAACGATGTCAACTGTCAGTGTCACTTAGCTCTCATTCCCGAAAAATAACGGACAAGCCTCATGTTACCTTGCGAATTGCTATTAATGTTATCATTGAGATTTTCGGCGACCTCAGCACGACCCACGGACTTCTGATTCCCCACGACATCTGCGCGTATTTGGACAAAGATTGAATTTACTTTCGATAACTTGGCACTGCATAAATTATTGGACAACGTTTTCTTCCCCACCCCTACACGACGGCCCCTACGCTGACCCTTGGACAGAGTTTTGCAAGAAAAATAAGCGAGTTCATACGAGATTGCGAGCAGATTCTACAAATTTGAAATTATTATCATAACAGTGATAGGCACAATGCCGTTGAATTAGAGGAGCAATGGCCGTACAGGAGTACGTATCCGTGAAATACATAGGTACATAAAACTTTCTTCACTTGTGTTTTGATTTTTATTATTAAATTGCCATGAGCTGTTAAGTTCGTAAACAAGAAATCGGTCTAATTTTTTCTAACAATTTCAACCATCTGTTAGTTTTGTGTGGTTATCCTCATTTTATGAATGTTGTTCTTATTTTCAGGTGGATGTAAACATTCATTGGCGGTATTATACTGATGGCTAATTAGAACCATTGAGCCATGACATACTTCCTTGCAGTGTTATTCGGCTAAGCCTCTCCGAGCATCCTGTGAATCTGAAGGATATAATTATTTCCATAAAAAAGAGCAATCGAATTAGGACCAAGATATCCCGAGAATCTAAAGACATTTTATAAAAAATGCAATAAAATGAAAATGGGAGACTCTCTTATTTTAACAATGTTACAAGATCATGACAATGTTATGGTCTATACTTATTAAAATTTTAAAACCAACATGTCTTTATCTTTGACTTGAAAATGTACAAATGATTTGGGTTAAGTTTTATGAAATGCAACTTATGCTAAAAATCTATTATTATTATATGTCAAATTATCGTGAACTCGATGTTGCTTAAGGCGTATCCAGATTAGTCAATTTTTCGCCAATCTGATTAAATTGCCCGATCGAATCGGGACGTATGGACGCAAACGCCAATTTGGCTCGCCGAATTCAACCGCCGATAATGACCAATAAAATGAGGTGCGGACACAAGAACACCAATTTGTGAGGCTAGTATTTTCGTTATGGGGCATTTTTTCAACTTAAATGGGTCTAATATCACCATAAATCTAAAATTGGAGATTGACGCCAATTTCATTTCTGATCAGATCGACCGATTTGATCAGTCCCGTCTGGATACCGCTTTAGCACCGCGAAAAGGCGCTGCGCGGTGCGCGCGGATTGACGCATGCGCGTACCGTATGCTTTGTATCTATGGTAATATAATTTTAAAAAATATGCAAATAAAAGGCGGCAAAGTTTATTCGTTGTGCAATACTCAATAAGTTACCGCTTGTTATTTTAATACTCGTAATAAACAAAATGAGTTCAAGTGACGAAAACGACCTGGAATAGACGGCATGCACCGCCTCATTTGAAAGCAGAAGCAAACTTAATAATGAATAACTAGCTTCCTGCTAAGTCCTAGGACAAATACAACAGGACTTACGACATGCTCATGCTGTGGAAGGACACAAGAAGGACAGCCAAAACGCAAGAAACACCTACTCTGAATGTGGTTTTTAGCGTATTTCTGTGACCAAGTGAAAACTAAAAAGCCATCTACATTTAATATAAACTAAGAATATGCGTTGTTTTTTTAATTGTATTCGCGTCACTTTACCCCTATTAAATACGCTTTACTAAATTGAATTTGTTTTATTTCCTCACATAATTTGAGAATAGTGCTTACTATGTATACCTCAATGGAAGCAAAAATGTAGTATTTTTGCGAGTTGATACACTTGCTACTTGTGTATAGTGGCAAATGTATTAAACCCGCAATCAACACTAATCAATATGTAAACAGGCCCCAACGTGAAGCACATTTACCCTACAGACATACTTATCCATATTGACCATATTTGAACCGCTCAACTCTCTTCAAGGGCACGCCACACAGCGTGATTCTATATACTGTTGGATTTTAAAATAAAACGAAACGAAATTTACTGGATTTATATTATATTATTTTGGATTTATTTTATTTTTATTTTATTTTCTAAGGAGTACCAACAGCTGCAAAAACATTATATAGATTTAGGTAACAATACAAAGCCAATTACAGGTACTCACAGATAGAAGAATTTATATTATAAGTTTTCTAAAGTACAGTCGCCATCAGATATATTGGTGCAGCTAGGGTGCTCATAAATATCTGAACACGCCTCTATTATCAGGGCGTGCGTGTTCAGATATTGTGAACACCTTGCCGAGCCCATATATAATAGCCAATAACGACCTAGTTATAAGACTATTACAACCTTAATCATTATGTATGTATAATACAACAATCACGTTTATATAGTCCTCACAAACGTATAAGTTACCATTTTGGCCAATATATCTTCAAAGCTTGGCACCGAATCGCTGTTAAAGACTTTGGTGTGCTCAAATACGCTGAATTTGGAAAGTAACGTATCTGTACTTCCTACAAGACGGTACGACGCACTTTGAGTTCATCTCTGTAATATTCTATTTCCATTCGAACGTTTCCGGGATCGTCTCCATCTATTGTGTTGATACTGAGATCCAAAATGACTCGTGTAGCAGTCCAAGAGTCGTGGTGGAGGCGTTAATGAAAATGTTCTCCAAGAAGCAGTGCCAAGTAGTCGAAAGCAATCGTTATCATTATCAAAATATCCGTGTTGATCGTGCTAGGGACGTTAAAAATACTTATTCTAGAAATCACACCAACATCCAATTACAAGAAAACACAAATGTTTCGTCCGACCATTATTTTCCAATTATTTGCAAGTTATTTTCCAAGAATGACACTGACAGTTGACATCGATTTTTTTTCTATCTCGTCCCATTTACTACGCGCCAAGGAATTAATTACTGGAATCTGCCATTTCACCTCACAAACGTCATATCGATCATTTAAAAAATTATATTTAATCAATAAAATGATATAAAAATAAAAGAGCTGCATTTCCGTGATCGCTATAATGAATACTATCGGGAAAAAATATAATTTGCCTATCTTCAAAAAACTTTACCTACCCAATTCTAAATCTGTGAATGAAATCTAATTTTATCCCACATTCTTCATTCATTATTAAAAGAGTATACAAAATTGTTTTTAATGGCACAATGAAAGATGCTGCTACAGCAGTATTCTATGAAATACCTCGTCGTCATTAAATATACAGGGTGAAACCTAAGTGGTAAACAGAAATTTTTGTTTCTATCGAAGTATTTTAAGGCAAAGTCATTGCATTAACTCTAGAAACAACCTTATGGTCGCCCTATTTGACAAGACCAAAGTACCACTTTTAACTAAAATTTTTGTTTCATCATTCTTTAGATAAAATCGTATATTACCTACCTAGTCGGTAATGTGTTGAATACGAAGCGCACGCACGAGTTCAGAAGTTTAATAAGAGAAAGGAAGGGTAATATTGATAAACGACTGGTAAAATTGCTGTCATTCTTGCTCTTATTAACGTGTAATTACTCCGAGACAGTTATGAATTTTTTATTCTTTCTTATTCTCGCATAATTTTACATCAAGTCAAATTAAATCACTTCAATTTTTAATCAATAATTGGCGACAGTTGTCACCAAATGTTCATCTGAGACATAGAATCTGAAATGTTCGTCTGAGAACAAAAGTTCAAGGATGGGATTTCCAAGAAATATAATTATTAGGAATAAGGATTTAGAGACAAATCGAATTAAGAGGGGGCGTAAATAAGCCAGGAACTTATAGTTCATTTTTTTAGCATTAGAAATAAGGTAAACAATCTTGATGTGTATTTTTATTGTAAACCACATTTTAAAAATAAGTTACGCCAAATATGTAACAAAATTATGAATCTAATACGATCATTTATATTCTTCTGCTTTCAAAAGTAATGGTTACTGATTTTTAAAAAGCGTTTTTCAATTAAAAGACATGTCAAGATCGCTTACCTTCTCTCAAGTTCTTTCTAATGCTAAAAAAAGCGAACTATAGAAAGAAACCAAAAACATGAGACGCCGCCAATGACCTTTTATTTATGTAGACGGGTGACGTTCATAGTTGACAAAATTAAAATTTGATCCAACGAATTTGACAACTTGACAGGTTGGCGTCACCTATACGACTAACTAAATATAGGTTCCGGAATCTATATTTAACCCTTAATCAAATATCGGGAAATTATTTCCCACTTCATTCTAATTTAAGAAATATTTTTTATCTTTTTAAAGGCAGCACTCAGCGATACCAACCATACACATTTAAAATCTTAGTAACATTTTGAATTTGAAAAATGGCAACACTTTTCTTATAGCCGCCATTTGTGACCATATGTCAAAGTCAATGTCAGTTGTTGTGATTTTTTTTGCAATAACGACAATTTTTTTAGTGTTTTGAGGTTAAGTGCGAAAAAAAATCTTGTAAGTGCATACTTACACTGAATACTATCATAAACTAGACTTATTTTTCCTGCGCTTTGCTTGAAAAGAATTGTGATAAAGATGTGATTTAGCCAAGATTTTAAGGTTCTAGTAAGTGGGTAATTATTTTCCATTGTTTGTTCCTGAACGTACGATTCACAAAAAAATTGGTAGATTTTATCAAGTGGGAAATAATTTCCCAGTGTTTGTACTCTACTTAAATTTTAATTGGTTTCCATAAATAAAAATATATGCCCGTTTGCCTGTTATACAACAAAATCTGTGGCTGGTTTTGTTTTCTGTTTTATTTTATATATTTCTTTGATTTTTGAAGTTAACTTTAAAGGATCATACTTGAATTCCAAGCAAAGCCGGGGGGAGCTACTAACTAGTAAAAAGTTCGTAACCGTATCGGACAATGGGAAACTATTTCCCACTTCATTGGAAAGTTAATGGTTGGTGTAACAAAGCCAAATAGTTTTGATAATAAACTATGTATAGCTTTATATAATTTAATTACATTACTAACACGAATCTAGAAAAAGCCGATATTGCTGCAGCTTGGGCTACGGAGATAACTAGGCTACACCATTATTGCCTAGTAATAGTTACGGGTTATACGTGATCCTAAATATACCTACTCGTATTGCTCCTTTGAGGCTTGGCTAGTAGGTAATATAAACCATCTGTATAGTTATATATATATATCTATATATACCTACCTAGTTCAGTTTGGTTATAAGATAGTCATTATATTATAAATAACTAGCATTATAGCCATTTTTAACTAGCGACCCGCCCCGGCTTCGCACGGGTAAACCTTAATAAATTATACACCTAACCTTCCTTAAGATCACTTTATTGATAAGTGAAAACCGCATGAAAATCTGCTCAGTAGTTTATAAGTTTATCGCGAACATACAGACAGATAGACGCGACGGGGGACTTTGTTATATAAGGTTTAGTGAAGGCTGGCCATCTAAATACATAATGTGATAACATTGTTTAAAGATTAAAGTGTAGTTTAAAGGTTTCGTCATTGATCGAGTTCTACTTAAGTACCTAAAAGTTTCTTCTTATATCAGCGATCCGGCCATACAAATAAATAAAGCGATTTTCCTTTCTTCATTTCACATTTTGGTACTCGAATACTTATGTAATATTAATATTACCCATATCCAACGAACAATAGGAAAGTATCATGTGTTAGTTATTTTTTGACCTTCTACATATTTATTATGGTACGTTTGCCAGCGCTGGGGAGTCTAATTAGCTAATATTTGTTAACTTTAGCCAAAATCAAATATACATATTTACCTCTACAACTAGCAGGTCACTCAAATATTTATGATTGAAGGTAGTTTTGCAATTAAAAACCTCTACTTGGCTTTTTTTCCTTCTGTTGTCGAAGTTAGGATGACTCAGTTTAAACCGGGCCGTGTCCGGGCCGGAGCTTCCGGAGCTTATATACTTTTCTATGACATGACAGGCGATCACGTGATGCTTTCCGTAGAAAAAGATGCGCCGGAAGCTCCGGCCCGGAGACGGGCCGGTCCGTTAGACCATTCATTATCATTAGAGTCATTCTTTAACCAACTAACTGTACACACCTTGGTGAAAATGATTTTTGGCTTTGGTGTACTCGTGGATGAGCTTCCTATGTCACTAATATAATTTATATTTCTAGTGTCCAGGGTCCCAACATCAATACAAATCATTATTTCTATACTGAATCTTAATAAACTGAAAGTTTTCTGGATGTTTTTGGGTGATAAATTTTATGAAATTTATTCCGTTTAACACAAATTTATCTATTTTCTTTTAAGAACGTACAGAATTTCATAAAAGTTATTGGATGTTGGCTAGTGACCACGGGCAGGTTTGCATACGCGATGCTGCGCACGATAGCGCAATCGGCGACGGGATGTGGTTACCAAAGCCTTTGAGAGCCCTCTCGTACCACTCTATACTTGATAATACATATATACAGTTGTTCACAGCTTCCAATAAACCGCTTCCCCGCTGGGAGTGTCAGGAAAATTGATCACTGTGAATATGATAATAAATACAGGAGCAGAAATTGATGTTTTTTTAAAGAACACATACCGTAAAATCAGCGGTCAATCACGGACGGTCTAGAACGCCTAATGACTACTGTAATATTTTGTCTAGGTATACTATGGCTATTAGTTTACATCGCAAACGGTCTAATTAGAACGCAAAATGACCACTTTTTATATCACCACATTTTACATAGGTAGGTTAGGTTCGTTAGGTATCTTTAAATGGCCGAAAGTCAAACAGCAAAGTCGACATCGCTATAAAGTTAAGATAAAACGGAAAAAATAATGTGGGCATTTTACGTTCTAGACCGTTTGCGATGTAGACTAATAGCGATATAATATAAGTAGACAAAATATTACAGTAGTCCTTTTGCGTTCTAGACCATCCGCGAATAACCCAAAATTAGGTACCCAACTACTATACAGGGCGTCCCACGGCGATGCCACATGGAGGGAAAGTACCTTAAATATCATAGATAGCATATTTTGCTGAAAGAAGACTTCATTTTATTTTTAAAACTTAGTTAAATTGCATTCATACTTTTTTAATTTTTTTGAAAAAAAAATGTATGGAAAAAAATTATCGCGTCATTGGAGGAAAAGTACCTTAATTATTGTAAATGAACATCTTACTGAAAGAAGACATTATTTCGATTTAAAAAAACAAGTTGAATTGCATTTTAAATAATTTCATGGTTAAACCGGGAATCGAACCCGCTACACGAGAAAAAAAAATACCTTGTAGCTTTGTCATACCGATCGAAAGGCTTCAATGTGAGAATTATTTTTTTGGTACAAGGTATTTTTTTTCTCGTGTAGCGGGTTCGATTCCCGGTTTAACCATGAAATTATTTAAAATGCAATTCAACTTGTTTTTTTAAATCGAAATAATGTCTTCTTTCAGTAAGATGTTCATTTACAATAATTAAGGTACTTTTCCTCCAATGACGCGATAATTTTTTTCCATACATTTTTTTTCAAAAAAAATTAAAAAAGTATGAATGCAACTTTACTAAGTTTTAAAAATAAAATGAAGTCTTCTTTCAGCAAAATATGCTATCTATGATATTTAAGGTACTTTCCCTCCATGTGGCATCGCCGTGGGACGCCCTGTATAGTCCTTAAGTACAACTATGGTCTAGTTTTTAACGTTGATAGGTCCTTAACGAGCCTTTATGATTTGTACTCGTACATTTACTTTGGAGCCTAAATACTCGTACATAATGCTCTTTCTATATTATATACTCATCATAATTTGAAAAATGCTTATACATATTTTACTGGAACTTAATTTGGACTATGTATACCTAGTTGTAAGTTGTGGATTAAAGTTACTTGATTTTACGGTAATAACTTACAGGTAGAAGTACTAGTGCTCGACGCTGCATTAGTACCTATTCGACATGGGCACTTTATGTCAAAGTGACGAGGATTAAATTTGAATACAGAAAAATCTTCGCCGTTCCAAAACCTATATATATTACTTTGACATAAAGTGCCCATGTCGAATATTAGTACAGCGTCGAGCACTAGTACTTCTATCTTATAGCTCTTAATGGTTGCTTTAAACCAGTCAATGGGGACATATCTTAAACAAATCGATTAGATACCTACTTACTGCATTAGTTATTTCCCATTATTAAAAGTCCGAAGCATATACAATGTGCAAAGTTTCATTACAATCCAACACGTAGTTTTAAAATAAGAACGAGACTCCGTTTGTATGGGAATTGGAAGGTGAAATTCGGCCGAGCTGGCTGCGGACTCTTAATTAAATATGTTGTTTAAAAATCAAAGCGTATTTTTGATTGTATGGCGGCGGCTAAAGTCTTAGCTAAATAAAAAATAATTTATGTGTACAAATCAGACTGATATGACTGTTATAACTATTAAAATGCTTGGTCAATCCTATTAGGAGACAATGGAGTGGTTAGTTGAATGACATTATTACAACTAACTATAACCCAGTTATAACCCAGGAACGCTAGTGGAAATCTATTTCCTAAATTGGATACATTAGAGAGTACCTAATACCGGACGTTCACACAGCGAATATAAATGACAAATCCTTTTTAACTTGACCTAAAGTATGTCTGATCTATCTAATGGACTATTGTGTGAGTAGCTTCTGAGTAAAATAATTAAATTGGGCGATTGGGTTATCTCCACTAGTTACCACCAAGTTGTTACCAGTGGTAACTACTGGGAAAAAAAATCCCACCATTTACCAGTGGTAATTACTGAGAATTATTTTTACCATTGGTAAAAGGTGACTTTTTGGTGAAGGTAACTTTTGGTGGTAACTACTGGGGAAAAATCCCACCTTTTACCAGTGGTAATAATAATTCCCAGTAATTACCACAGGTAAATTTGTTTTTTTTCCAGTAATTATTTTGGAACTATTTTTCCCAGTAGTTCCCACTGGTAAAAGATGGAAAAAAATCCCAGTAGTTACCACGGTAACAACTTGGTGGTAACTAGTGGGAATAAATGCTTACTGAAACTATTTATTCGGTTGATGACAATATACTTATAATACGAGGGGTGTTCAAAATATTCTCGGTATGAGAATGAAAACAAACAAGTACGAAAAGTTTGATATTTTTATTTTTCAATATACTCACCCCTATGTTCATCCACTTAAAAGATCGATCAATATTTTTTTTTAATCCCTCATAAAAATATTTTTATTCTTTGGTGTAAAAATGCTCCTCCACTCCCGCCCTCAATGCTTCATAGTCAGAAAAAAAAAATCCACGCAGATGCTTTTTAAGATTGGGGAACAAAAAGAAGTCGCTGAGGGCTAAGTCCGGACTATACGGTGGGTGAGTAGCAGTTTCAAACCCACATTCAACAATAGCTGCCTTGGCAATATGAGCAGTATGGACGGGGGCGTTGTCACGCAGAAGCAGAACACCTTTGGTTAACTTTCCTCGCCTCTTTTCTTTGATTGCATCCTTTAATTGACGTAGAATGTTAGTGTAGTACTGTCCTGTGATATTTACACCTTTTTCTTTATAATCGATTAATAATATTCCTTCACAATCCCAAAATATCGTGGCCATGACCTTGCCAGCTGAAGGGACGACCTTGAACTTCTTGGGATGAGCTGAACCCTTAATGTGCCACTGCATGGACTCTTGTTTACTCTCTGGATCATAATGATGAACCCAGGTTTCATCTCCAGTAACTATTCTTTGCAGCACCGCATCATCATTTTCACCGCACAGGTCAATAACATCGGAACAACACGCTACACGCATGTCTTTTTGAAGCTGAGTCAGCATTCGCGGAACCCATCTTGTACTTACTTTTGACATATTAAGATGGTCATGGATAATATCATGTACGATACCAATAGAAAGATTGGTTACTTGAGCTATAGATTTTACCTTCACTCGACCATCTTCCAATATAAGTTTTTCCACTTTATCAATATTTTCTTGTGAAGTAGCTACTACAGGCCGACCAGGTCTAGGGTCATCTTCAATACTCTCCCTTCCACGTTTAAATTCGCTTGACCACTTTTGAATGGTAGATAAAGAAGGAGCAGACTCACGGTAAACACAATCCATTTCGACTTTTATGGTTTTTTAATTTTTACCCTGTTTTGTCGAGAATCTTATGACGCATTGATGTTCTAATTTAGTTAACATTGTCAATTCGCACGTGATGTTCATGTTTGTTCAGCAATTGTAGAAAAACAAAAGAACATCTCGGTTCGAATTATACTTTTTTTTAATGTCAATGAATAAACCTTAGCGGCCATTAACGAAAGAAATTTAAGAAGAGGTTGTAAGATATCAATACCGAGAATATTTTGAACGCCCCTCGTACACTGCAGATCAATAAATTGGTAAGGTCAAACGTTCACCGAACTCTAAAAATAAACTGTAAATATAGACAATAAGTGTAGGAGAGAAACGGTATTTATCGAACTGTCAAATATGTGTGTGGGTCGCAGACGTTATTATGTTACGACTACAATATTTTATTCAAACTATCGTAGCCGTTATTATCAATATATAAGTTGATTTTTTTTGGAATTTCACACATTCCGGCTGATATGATACCGCTGATTTCTATGGGATAGCCATTTATTTTCGTGATTTCGGTATAGAACCTTAATAAAAGTTATTCAGTTTGACCTAAAAATTCACTATGCACAGCATGGCTGGTGAATAAAATTTTACCCTGTATAGACAGATACAGCGTACCTACAGGCCGATTCGAGTTTTAGATAGGTATTCGAACTGTATCGATATAATATTGATCTGATGGAATGTGACGTTTTTGGTTGAATAAATGTTACCTTTGACACTAACAGATCGGAAACATATCTAATAACTAACTAAAAACTCGAATGGGCCTGGTAGAGTCATACGGTAGATAAAAAAAATCTAGCCAGGTACCGTTTGGTATGGTATGCAATATTGATGCAGTTTATGGCACATCTATTATTATATTTTAATTATGATGGGTTCACAATATATTGAAGCGAATCTGAATCATGTAAACGTCACGTAAGATGAGTTGTTGTAATGGTATCTATTATCCAAACATCCTGTCAGTAGGTACCCTAGCTTCCTCCCACAGCGTACCAAAACACAATCCAAAATATAATTAATTAGTTTTCATGGTTAATAATTATTGGATAGTATAACTTTTTTAGTCAATTATTACCATTTAAGATATGTTTATGATTGTACTGCTTGCTAAATGGTTGATATAATTAAGTATACTTGTAGGTAGCTCTAAAATATATCTCTATTTGAGGAGCTGTGCAAGTGTCGCACACATTCTCTACGTGATGGATGGCTCATAGCACGATAGGATCGTAAGGTTTATTTATTGTCTGTTTCATAAATCTGCCTGTCAAATAAACGCTCACGCTAACGTTTATTATCTAAAATACGCCAAAATTTAAATGAATGTGAAGCTACTAGAGTACTAAGATTGATACTACGATGTACCCAGCTCTCTAAAAACTCCACAGAGCAAGTTGTAATTTTTCTTGTTACTGAGAAAGTTGCTAGATATACCTATCCTACAGGTAATTGGAAAACAACCTTTTGAAGGATAAGTTTGTTCTTACAGGTTTGTGTATAATATTAGTATAGTTGGACGGAGGCGTACAGCAAAGATAATTTAGACTAGAGGAATATTATCTAGCTAAATTATGTAGTCAGTACATTTAATGACTACACAAAATGAAAATGATTTTTTAGTATTTAAGATTTTTATTATTGTATATATATATATTAGTTTGTAAGGTATGTATCTATGGGCCTTAGTAGCCTGAAAATAAATGCTTTGATTGATTTACTACCTACCATCTTTCGATACAAATGAATAAAACTTTTAGGATGCCATTTGACTTCTTTATTTTTTCACTGATACATATGTGATAATTAGGTAGTACATATGTGATAATTAGGTAGTGATTTTCTAACATATAAGTAATGTGGAAGTTAAGCATAAATTGCATACAATTTTGGTTACTTTTTAGTAACCGAGCTGTAATATTTACACCGTGGGCTCGAATAACCGGACAGATTTTGACCCCGCTCATAAGGACCAAAAATGTTATACAAATTTTGGTCAAATTCGCCAAAAAAACGTTTTCCGATACAAATTTTCACGTCTTTTTTCTACTGACAAGTTGGTTTGTCAGGCTACTTATATATTAACCGTAGTTCTGTAGAAAATGACCAACTTTTTATATTTGACAGTGACTTACACCCTAACTCAGTAGCTTTGGTCGCTTTCTACATTGTTAAAAAAAATGAATTGGTAGTTTTCTGCATAACTATGGTCTATTTATCTACTATCTACCTATCAGTTTCGTCTTACGTACTAGTTATGAAAGTTTGCAACGCTTTGAAAAAAAAGTTATTCAGACATAGAAGTGGTAACATAACCTTGTAACTCGGCCTAAGTCTTGTGATGTAATATTTTCACTCCTCCTCTACTTTTGTCCGAATTTGCTGATATAAAGTTATTGAATGGATTCTTTCAACAGTTTTTTCGATAGTAACAAGAAATACATAACTGAAAGTAATCATCAGTCTGTAGGTACGCAAATTGAATTACGAAATTGCTTAGTTTGATGATGGGTAATTTTAGTATATAAAATATTAGATGTTATGGAAACCGTGTTTGTGCGCGCCGCTCGCTCATCGTTGGGTCAGAATATATTAAACCAAATCCCTAACGTTGTTTTAAATATTTTCCAATCTCGAAGAACGGATGTTGTACAAAGGTAAACCAATCCCGTTGAATAAAATATTGTAGTAACGGAATAAACATGGAGTCCGCACATTAATTAGAATGTAAACATCTGGTGTATAATAATCAACGGTAGCTGGAAAAGTTGGCAGTTGAATATCCAAACAACGTAAACATTTTTGAGTTCGTCTCAAACTGTGTTCCTATATTTTTAATAATTTAATACCTTTTAGGTATTATGGGACGTCTCTATAAAATAAGACAAAGTCTAAAATATTACAGTTCGTTTTTTTAGCATTAGAAATAAGGTAAACAATCTTGATGTGTCTTTTAATTGAAAAACACATTTTTAAAATAAGTTACGGCAAATATGTAACAATTATGAATATAATACGATCATTTATATTCTTCTGCTTCCATAAGTAATAGTTTTTGATTTTTAAAAAGCGTTTTAATTTAAGAGACATGTCAAGATCGCTTACCTTCTTACAAGTTCTTTCTAATGCTAAAAAAAACGAACTATAAACGGTCGACCAGTCTTCTACTTCTTCATTGGTCACCTTCATACTACACTTCTACTTCTTGATTGGTCACCTTCATACTACACTTCTACTTCTTCATTGGTCACCTTCATACTACACTTCTACTTCTTGATTGGTCACCTTCATACTACACTTCTACTTCTTCATTGGTCACCTTCATACTACACTTCTACTTCTTGTTTGGTCACCTTCATACTACACTTCTACTTCTTCATTGGTCACCTTCATACTACACTTCTACTTCTTGATTGGTCACCTTCATACTACACTTCTACTTCTTCATTGGTCACCTTCATACTACACTTCTACTTCTTGATTGGTCACCTTCATACTACACTTCTACTTCTTCATTGGTCACCTTCATACTACACTTCTACTTCTTGATTGGTCACCTTAATACTACACTTCTACTTCTTCATTGGTCACCTTCATACTACACTTCTACTTCTTGATTGGTCACCTTCATACTACACTTCTACTTCTTCATTGGTCACCTTCAAACTATACTTCTACTTCTTGATTGGTCACCTTCATACTACACTTCTACTTCTTCATTGGTCACCTTCAGACTATTTTAAGGAGCATTCCACCGTTACGTACTCGACATCTTTATCCATTTTAACTTTTCAAGCCTGGTGGTATTTTTTGCTTGTCTTTTTATTGTGTATTATTAGTAGGTGGTACCTACCCAAAAGCCGCCTGTGTCCTTTTATAGTTCATTACACCGTTTTTTCTATAAATAAATAAAACTAAGTCCCCCACCGCCGCGTCTGTGTGTTTGTGTGTATGTACCTATGTTCGCGATAATCTCAAAAACTACTAAACGGATTTTCATGCGATATTCATCAATCATTAGAGTGATTCTTGAGAAAGGTTTAACTGTATAATTTGTTAAGGTTTTCTGTACATTATTGGTTGAAATATGACGATGTTTGCTAATGACGTCGGAAAAATCACGTTGTCTAGGAGCTTTAAGGGATAGTAATAATAATGAAGAAAAAATAATAACTCGGAAACAGCGCTGTAGAAAATATTTTTATCTCATGAAACCTCATAGTAAGAGCTTCATTAACGTACTGTGTTTGTAGATCTTTCCGCTTTCCGGAAAATTAAAAGAAACTTAAGAAGAGTTGTATTTTTAACACAAATAAAGCTTCACAGTACTCTACTTAAAATATACCTACACTACACATTACTTAAAATTTTATATGTTAAATATTGTAATCAATTGTGGTTTTTTAGGGTTCCGTACCCAAAGGATAAAAACAGGACTCTATTACTAAGACTCTGCTGTCAGTTTGTCTGTCTGTCACTAGGGTGATGTATTTCTGTTGCCGCTATAACAGCGAATACTAAAAACAAATATTTAAGTGGAGCTCTCACCCAACAAATAGGATTTTTGGTTTGGATTGAACGTTTGAAAACGGCAGTTTTTTTGCGTAATGGTACGGAACCCTTCGTGCGCAAGTCCGACTCGCACTTGGCTGGTTTTTTAATTTCCTAGCGCGCTACATACATTATACGAGTATGTACAGATATAGTGTAGTAAACGAAGCAAGTTGTTGTATGGAGACCCATGCATTAATTTCTCAGTCGATGAAATTTTGCTTGGTTATTGTATAGTATGAGCAGAAACTAACATATAAATATCAAAAAAAAAACCACTCCTAAGTTAGGTATTTATACGTAAAAATACAAATCTGTTTATATATTGAACCGAGTAATTCCTCCGTCCAAAATTATTTTACCAAATAAGTTATTTGTATCTTGTATCAGTATGTGATACTAGAAAAAAATCTAAAACTTTTGTCAAACATGAGAATATTTTTATTACGATAATTCCTTTTTTGGCGCTCATTTTCATCGGAAAATTGCTCTGCCATTTTTTCCTTCTTATATGATCTTAGAATATATTTCGGCGTCGTGGGTAAGAAAATCCAAAAAAAAATGCATACCCAAGTTTATGTATTTTAGAACTATAAAAAACTGAGAGTGGAAAATTTCTCAGCCTGATTTCTTTTTAAATATATACTAAGTAGTCACGTATATACTTAAATCCAAAATATCCAAAAGAACTGTCATCCCTTGTACACCCCGCTCCCTATACACTGCTCCCGATATGTTTAGTTTTGAATACGCTCGTTATTTTTTTGGATGTTTTTATAGTTGAATGGAAAGAAAACTGTGAACTTAATTCAATAAATACAATGGATAGAGAAATTTTCCACAGCGAGTAAAAAGGCAATTTCTGAAAAAAAGTATAGTTACATGGTAATTTTTTTAGATTTTCAATTTGTATGTATAAATCGGCAACAAAATGGCATTCCAGTGAAAAAATTAGACTGAGCAAGCCAGGTCCGGTCCAAGCCACGCCAAAAAATTATATTTTGTTAATATTGGTATTTCTGCGGGGATTTTTTTTTTGATATTTCATATATTGTTGCAATACGTTACATGAACATGTCCGGAGAAGAAAGTTTAAACGGAGCAATTTTCCGAAAAAAGATATTAACGATTTAAGACTTTAGGTATTTACTTAAATACTATTTTCTCTTTATTTATTTATCGTCTTAGGTTAGGTATTTTTATAATATGAATATAAAAGTAAAATATAAAACCACTTACAAAACAATAAAAATACATATAAACACATTATAAAAAACCTAACCTAGGGTGCCGCCAGCAGCGGGGCAAGGCCCAAGCTACCGGTGGTCAGGGCTGCAGAGAGAGGAACCGACGTACTATCCGCGCCGTGTCCAAGATCACCGCCTTCTGCATCTATGTCCCTTGATCCAACCACCTAGCGAGAGTCTCTCGAGATGTTGGTCGAGACTCTTCGCTATTAAACCGTTCACTGAAACGACTATCGGGACAATGATCGTCGAATCAACATCCCACATGGCGGTTATCTCGTGAGCCAAGTCTAGGTACTTACTGGACTTGTCCTTCTCGGCCTTCACGAGATTCTCATCATGGGGGATGGTGATGTCAACGAGCATGGCCCGACGTTGCGATCGATCTATTATCACAATATCAGGCTTATTGGCTACAATAGTCCTGTCAGTGATGATAGATCGATCCCAATAGAGCGTGGCACGACCATTCTCGAGAACAGGCGCAGGTGAGTACTTGTAGTACGGTACTTCGCGGTCCACAAGGCCATATAGAAGAGCAAGTTGCTGGTGAATAATCCTGGCTACGAGATTATGTCTGTGCAAGTACTCGCCGTTAGCAAGATGAGAACAACCGGAAATGATATGCCTGAGTGACTCTCCGGGACGGCGGCATGCCCGACAAATGTCGACCGTACCGTCCTTCAGGATATATTTCCGATAGTTGTTCGTCATCATCACTTCGTCTGCAATTGCACAGGCAAAACCCTCGGTTTCTCCGAAGAGGTCCCCGAATCGTAACCAGTTCACCGACGCGAGCAGGTCCACATCGGGTCCCGTGAGGGCCTTGTAGAACCGCCCGTGTAGCACCTTACTCTCCCATGCCGCCTTGCGATCCGCAGTACTTAGTACCACAGGTTTGCGCCAGTTCTCGTTTGCCAAGGAAAGCGGCGTGAGGTTCCTATCTACTGCCACCACATCACGATGCATCCCACACTCGTTGTTAAGGAAATAGTTCCTGAGATTGTACACCTCGCGGTTGTGGAGATCCTTGGCGTTTAGGAAGCCTCGGCCTCCACACTTCCGTGGGATGTACAATCTCATAACTGACGAGCGTGGGTGTAGCATGCGATGTGTGGTGAGCAGTGATCGGACCCTCCGATCCAGGGCGTCCAGCTCGGTCTGAGTCCACCTTAGTATGCCAAAGGAGTATGTGAGTAGGGGCATTACCCAGGCGTTGAAGGCGCGCACTTTGTTGCCTCCTGACAAAAGACTGTTAAGGACTTTTGTGAGCCGACTGAAAAAGCGCTCCTTCACCGACCGTCTAATACCCTCGTCCTCAATACCTAACGACTGTGACATACCAAGGTATTTATAGGTTTCTGATTCAGAGATAGATCTGAAAGACATTGTCTCAGACAGTTGTAAATTTGTTGAATTTACAACCCTCCCCCGCTGTACATGCATAACCGCACATTTATCGACACCAAACTCCATGTTGATGGCACTACTGAAGACTTCCGTGGTTTTCAGTAGCTCCGACAGGTCTTGGTTGTTTGGTGCAAATAATTTGAGGTCATCCATGTACAGAAGGTGAGAAATGACTTCACCCTCTCTCCGAAGCCGGCAACCTAGTCCCAAATCCTTCAGCAGGGTGCTGAGGGGATTTAAAGCTAGGCAGAACCACAGGGGACTCAGACTGTCGCCCTGAAAAATTCCTCGCTCAATCCTTATAAAATCCTGCGGGCCAGAACGGTCGTCCCTGCCACCTGCTGACGAAGGACTATGGTCCACTGTCCCATACACGCGCTTAGGAAGGCTCTCAAAGCTGCATCAACTTTATACTATTATTATTATTCTTTGGAAATTTATACAATACTTTTTATTTATTGATACTTTATCATACTGTAAAGCTTTTTCTGGCTGAGGAATTACTGCGGGGTCCACTACCTTTATTTACTACACTAATAGTACGCCTACTCGTTCTAAGTGCGCACCGTGAAATCAATATTTTTTATCTCAGTAAAAATGTTTCTTTTTTATGTAGCTATAAACTTAAAAAAACGTACCGATAAACTACCTAAACCTGTACCTAAATGGTATATTTTATGACAGCTATTAAAAAACAAACTCTAGTGCGTAATTTCATAGGTAGTATGCATTTTATATGCAGAACCCACTTACATTAAACGGCACGTGTTTGGTATTCATTTATGCTGATAACTCTGCCCATATATTCCAGGCGTTCCAGCCAGTGCCAGTGTCGCCATACATTCTAAGTTCCACCACGTCTCGTTCAGATGTACCGTAACTGAGAAACAAGGTTTTCACAACACTATTAGGGTCCTACCTGGTTCCTGGTCCCTGGGGGGAACCTGGCCGAGGTCCGCGAAAACTGGCACATACTCCACCGACAGGAGCCATGCTCTCAAATTATAATGACGATTATTAGGGTCCGTCCGGGTTAAAAAATATTTTTTTTAATTATTTAAGCAATAATCTATATTATCACATCTATGCAGGACGTGAGGTGAATAGAAAAATATTGTGTTGCCTTTTTACAGTCCCTGCCTTGAAAGGAACTCTAGCATTTATGGTTTCCTATGCAATAGTAGGTATGATCTAACTAGCTGTTGCCCGCGACTTCGTTCGCATGGTTTTGTATGCTAGTTAGGTTAGGTTAGTATTCTACATGAGCATGGGCAACGCGCTTGCAACCCTTCTGGTGTTGCGGATGTCCATGGGCGGCGGTAATCGCTTACCATCAGGTGATCCGTCTGCTCGTTTGCCTCCTATATCATAAAAAAAATTAGCATAGAATACTTATTATGCAGCAAAAGATAGCAGTAGGGACGGTTAATGATTCTAAACAAAGTATGAGATCTATCTGTTGCAAACTACGAAATTTCAAGCCCCCATGTAAAAATTCTAAATAAATTAAAACAAGTATTTGTGTGTGAAGTTATTAAATAAGCGTAAAAAAATGATTGTGGGTATTTGAAATGTGTTAAATATCATTTAATTGTTTACAATCCCGGAGAAATAGCGAAGGCCATTTGAAAAACCTTTAATAAATAAAATGTAAACAGAGACATCTGTCCCAATGCGTATTATTATCAAGCTCCAACAAAGAAGCAATTACTGAAACGTCATAAACTGCGCGTTGGCACAAAGCAATTTCGGCCATGGTTCAGGCGACTTGGCACTTCGCAACTCCTAAGCTATATTAGTTCGATGAATCGAATATACTCGAACAAGATTATGCATTATACGATAAACTAGCGACCCGCCCAGGCTTCACCCGGCTTCAAAACATTAACAAATTATACACCTAAACCTTCTTCTAGAATCACCCTATTGATAGATGAAAACGTCGTGAAAATCCGTTCAGTACTTAGGTAGGTACTTAGTTTTTGAGTTGATGATGCTCCATGACTGGCACGATTAAGATCGCAATTTATTAATGCGATACATTAACTGATAGACTAATGGTTCGAATAAGACTTCTATTTATCATTTCATCCTAACTATGGGTTGCGTTTCTATCATTTGTTATGATAAATTGGTACATTTGTAAATATCTAATGTCGGAGTTACAGACAATATCTAGGGAGCTCAGGACAACGAACCTATGGAAAGTAACATTATTTTTAACCGTCGAATAGAAAAATTAAGGTCAATAAATCTGTCTGACATTTTGCTGTGCAATTTACGACGCTATTTCAGATGTAGGTTTTTATTAAGGCCCGGATACCTGTGATTAACTGCCGACGAATAATGAAACTAAATGAGCCACATCAACAAGAAGCCGCGGTTGCTGTTCATAAAGTTCATAAAGTAAAGCCATTGGAAAAAGGAGGGTGGAAAAAAGTTAACGATTAAATACATTTCTGGGACAGATTTCCAGCAGTAAAAATCTGCATAAGTACTACTGCCGTATTCGAACTTCAACATATTCACAAGAGACGACACGTACTAGATCCATAATAGATACGTTATAGTTTAGATATCAACTAGTTCTCTTTTGCAGCGCAATTCGGACAACCAATATCACTTTTACGTTAGATAGAGTAAGATATCTATTAAATGTGAATTGGATCTGTAAGTCATATCCTGTGGAAATCGTTCAAGAGTATCTCCAGAATCGCGCAAATGTCAAATTTGACAGGTTAGATCTTAAACATATAGTTATCGTATCTTGGTGATGACTAAAAGATATCTAATAGATGTCTATTTCAAAATCCGAATCAGGCCCCTAATATGATACCTTATAAAACAAAGTCCTCCGCCACGTGTGTCTGTTATGGTAACATTCCATTTCTAACCGCAGCTGCACTACCGGTACTGAACGCGTCGCTGTCACTGTCAATTTCCATAGTAAAATGAACAGTAATGCAGCTGTCGTTGGAAATGGACTGTCACCTATTGTATATGTCTGTATGTGCTCGATAAGCTCAAAACTGCTGAACGGATTTTCATGCGGTTTTCACTTATCAATAGAGTGATTTTCTTGGGGAAGGTTGTGTTTATTTTGTGAACCCGTGCCTACGGGGCGGATCGCTAGTGCTATATTATTGTTACATTTTTGCTGCGACTTATTTTTCGAAAGTGTTTTTAAATTTTTATACACGTCAAGATTGTTTTGTCTTTTTCTTAAGCTAAATAAAACGAAATAGGCATATAGTTGCACCAAGAAAAGTCTGCAGCAGATTTGATAGCCCACGCAGTGTGTGTGTATTATGACGTATAAATAACACTTAAAATGCGTGGGCTATCAAACGCTGCAAACTTTTCTTGGTGCGACTCTAACTCTAAAACTGCGAATTTCAAAAAATATTATAGGATATCTTTGTCTCTAAATATGATCAGAATACGCTGTTAAAAATATTCGGTTTCCTCACGTTACATCGTGTATATGTATAGCTAGGTAGGTACTCTTAATTGGTTGTAAGGACAGCCAGTTATTTATTGCCCAAGAATTATTTTACATTTCATTAACGTCCAGCGAAATAGGGAAGCTTTAAAAGTTATTTGAATGAAATATTTATTAAACGGGAGCGGTATTTTTACTTCATTTTGATGACGAATTTGTATTACGGAGACATTATGTCAAATAGGCTTGAATTTAGATAAAAATCGTTTCGGTGACTGAAAAGTTACAAGAACGGTCAGTCTATTAGTGAATTCTTCATTGTTTGCATGCTTATGAGTTCATAAAACAATCTAGCTCTTTAAGAGCTTCAATTTATTTTTATATTTACATAATTATAAACTAATAGGCTAATTAAAAAAAAAATATAAACACGAACCTAGGTTTACTTGACATTGACACTAACTTAGGTTAAGGGACATCTTTACACAAACCGACAAACTTAATTCCAAACCCAATAAGGCTTGTATTATTCGGACCACATAAGTACATATTTACGATAATTATATATACACACTTATACATAAAACGTCACTCTTGCAAACTTTGTTGGCAAGAGCACTACCGATATAACAATGCCAAATAGCCAAATACGCTTCAAAACATAACTTATGTTTAAAATTACTGTGAAATGTAGGTATATTCGAACGAGCGAGCGAAGCGAAGTTCTTATATTCGACTTGAAACATTCGGCTGGCTATTAGGGGCACGTCCCGGCATTTCGATGTTTTTAAGCTAATCTATCAGAGGATTGTTTGATACGTTAATTTAAATTATATTAGGTAAACATGTAGTTGAGGGTATTATATTTTAGTCATTAAATTATGGAGCTAGAAGAGCCTAGAAGGTCCAAAAGTTATTTGTGAGGGGTCTTGCTATTCTGGTCAACTCCTTTGTAAGAAAATATGAGTGGCCATATATTAGATACATTGGTAGGGTAGGTGGATAGCTTCTGGTCAATTGTGGTTGGTACGCGAGGAAATAGGCATATCAGCCATCTTGAATTTAACATTTTTTATTCAATCGTGTCGAAAATTAAATAGACTGTCTATGAATCTACACTAGCGGGCGCAGCACGGTTCCATTTTTATCGACTATCACTATGCGCGTCCCTTTCGCACTAACATACTTGTTAGAACGTGACAGGCATGGTGATAAGGGATAAAAACGCGACCGTGCTACGCCGCTAGGTATATAGTTTTTATAGCGAACCGCGAGTTCTCAGTTCGGGGCGAACTATTACTAGTTTATAGAAAAATAATCATAAACAATGCTTTAGAATTGGACGTTGAATTGACCGTGATTTCCATTTGTATACATATAATGGATTAATTTGTTCCTATATAATTTAAGATCAGGCGGGGTAAGAAATAACACTCTCCTTTCAGCTCAGTCTCTAGAAATTAATTCATCCCGTATTGCTTCTAGGCAAGGAATTGTAATTAATTCCTTAATTACTGTAGATAGAATGTTGGATTAACATTGAACAAATATTAACACAGATCCAGTATACACTGTTCTACCTAAATAAACAAGACATATTGAGCACATTAACTACTTCTATGTTATACCACTTATATACCTACCACATATTGGTAATTTGTTCCTAAACATGTTAGGCTATAATAACAAGCCAATTCGAATGTAGTAAACTGACATCTAAATAATGTCTGTACATTGTATTGGCGCGAGGGAGACGCACGATAGCATCAATCAGATGTCATTCTGATGTTAGTGTATGTACGTTCGATTGACCTATAAGTATTGTTATTAACCCATTCGCGCTAATCATGACACGTTGTCGTTTTGCCTCTAAGGTCCACTTGCACCATTCCACAAAGCCGGGGTTAACCGGATAAACTTGGCGTTACCATGGTTACCAGTACAATTTGACATTAAGTTAAAGGTTTAACCGCTTAACTACGGGTTAGTGGAATGGTGCAAGTGGGCCTAAGTAGTATTTTCGCTACACACCGGGAAACCTGTGTTATCGGCTACAACGTAGCGCTACGACTCGCTCAGCGGCGAATGTCGTGTTAGTTCGTAATAATACCCTCCAAAACGTCGTGTTGCGCGCTTAAGCTGGCCATACACACTAGGGTACGCCTGCGCACTTTTACCTGTACAGTTCAACTGCGCAGTTAAAACGGAGCGTCTGTGGCATTCGATTGTGCAGTTTTCTACGACTGCACAGTTGACCTGCGCAAATATAAATTAAATTACTTCAGTTTATCCTTAGATAGATTCGGTAATATTCAGGATATATTTTAAATTCATTTCAAAGTGCTCCGTCAACATCAAGCAGAGCTGACGACGGTGCCATGGCTACACAACTGAGAGTTTGTGCAGGTTTACCGCTGCCGTGTGTGTGCTCCACCCAGCTAGGGTTTGGTAAAACTGCGCAGGCATACCCTAGTGTGTATGGCCAGCTTTAAGCGAGTGAGCAAGAGCGCGTCACGCGCCGGGCCGTCGGTACAAATTGCTTGGCTACTATGAATGAATTCCATTCATGCAAGTTTACTGTTCGCTGTATATTGAGATCTTATTTTATTTTTATTTTTAGGTTAAATTTTTACACATTTTTTGAGGAAAGCACAATACATAAATAATCATCTAGATCTAAATCTGTTCAATTCTTTATTCAGGTAAACATTAAGTACAAGTTTACAGCTCCAGCCAAGGCACTTATACTGTTAATAGGTTGTCAGTATCATAAAATTAGTACACTTATTGTATTACACAATTTTTCGAAATAAATCTCAAAAACTTAATCTTTAGAATTAAACATACATTTTATGTAGGTATTACCTGGTATTACTAAGTTACATAGAGATTAGGTAGTAACATAGGTAGAGTTTGAAAAAATCCAGATACTACGTTGTAGGGACGGCCACTTGTCTGCGAATATGTGCAATAAAATCTTATGCAACAGATATTAATCGAATGAGTAGATGAGGTGGTGTAAAGCACTTGTGCCTACTAAAATATCATAGGTTTAATAATTATGCATGACGTATGGTCACAAATGGCGCCCATTAGAAAAGTGTTGCCATTTTTCAAATTCAAAATATTACTAAGATTTTAAATCTGTATGCATTATTCTTATAATATACGTTTACTTATTCACTTATAGTAATAAAATAACCATAGATCAAATTACACATAAGAACATTACATTACATACCTACCTAACTATATTATTTAAAGATGCTTACTAAATTATTCTACTTATAGATGTATTAGACATATAGGTAGGCTTATTTTATTTCAGTAGTTGTACCGCTGTCTTAGTAAAATTATCTATTGTTATACATTTAATAAACTCCTTTGTAAACAAACAATTTTTTTTCGCAGGTACGCTCGTCATATAGGCATCTAAAATATTATGTTCATCTAAGTAACAAGTGAGTGTAATATTCTGTTTACAACGGCACGTAGTATTTTCGTGCCGCTATTCGTACGAGAATCCGAGTAAACGTTCCCCATCTTTATCTTTATCAAACTAAATGCATAAACATAACTAACCGGCTTAACTAATAGGTACGTTTCTTTTGCCGGGAAGGCTTTTCTTTAGGTATATGTTTCAGACACTTAATTAATTAATTCCTCCCTATTTATACACGACACGGGTAGATAGGTATTTGTTTTTGCCACTCGCACGGACGGACGTCTTAACTAGTTACTCAACTAATCTTTAAGAAGTTTGGCAAATGCGAGGGCGATTAGTAGTCTTATTTGTTGAGAGAGCACTGCCATCCTCAATCTCTATAATTGTACCCATCTAGATAATTTATAAATCTAGTAATTCGTGACTAGGTACCTATAATCATCTCTAATCCTACCTATATATCATGTCAGTGTAGATTGCAACTGTATACAAATTGTAGTACACATTGACCCCAATTTGTTATACCTACTTTAAATAGTCTAATAAAAAGGTTTAAAATAGAAGCTAGGCTTAACATTTATAAAGGAAATTTATTATAATGCCAGTCAATTACATTTATATCATTAAATCCGACTGGACCTAGCTAATCCGGTACTGTGATACTATCATATTCTATTATATTCAGAGCGTATATTTGTATTTATTGTTTTATGCCGTTATTCATAAACGCGTCAGAGTTAGACCAAGAAAAGTCTGCAACGATTTTGATAGCAAGCGGAGTGCAAGGGTTATTTATACGTCATAATTGCGTAGAAGTTTGACGTTTAAAATAACACATGCACTGCGTGTGCTATCAAAACCGTTGCAGACTTGGCTTGGGTTAACTCTACAAGCCTTAATTAATTATAAATCGTTTGTCTTGATCTGTAATTTGACATAGGTAATATGTATTTTCAAGAAAGGAATAAATTGTAAATTCACTAATTTTAGCTTATAAAGTTTAATGAATAAAAGCGCTAATATTTACTAACATTACATTACATTCAGCAATTCGCTTGCGTCAATAAATGTATCTTTAATTTACTCACAGTTATGGAAGACTGTTACCTATTCCAAATCACATGAATCAAAAATGATAGAACATATTTATCAAATTTCGTATGGTTAAATATTTACAATGTTATATTTTGCTATTTTCTATCCATATAGATTCCTACCTATCTCGTAACCCATTTCTACAAAGCGAAACTTAATTGTTACTGCTTTGGCGTACAGGCAAACATAACAGCCCCTGAAGCTATACCTAATGATCTGTTAGTGCAGAGAATATCCTATATAATTATGCATGTACATTCAAGATTGCCAAATTTGAGAAAGAGAAATCCTGATATTGTGTATTAACTATCTGTTTTATCTCTATATAGTAAATTACCACTAATAGTAGTGAGTAGTAGTTTTATTACAAAATCTATGTAATAAGTGGGTCCGACATAATAAATAAAAACTGAATTTCCCTTATATTCTTAATGGAATCCAGTGATTAAAATTGACTGATGAGCTAAAAATGTCTGTACCGTTTAAGATCTATACTGTAAAAATGTTATGCGTAAGCAAACATATTAAGTATATTCGAATTGTAAACTGTTATAATTCAGAAGTAAATTTTACTTTAAAAAAAATACCTAAATATCTAATCCTTACCATTATTATTGAATTCAAATATATTTTATCTAGGAATGATATGAATGTATCATTGCTGTTGAGTATATTACATGCACACACCCTCTTATTTCTATAAAACATAAAATTATCATTTTAGGTCAGGTGTAGTAACAGTACCACGCAAATGAGTAGAATCGATACATGCTGCGATGCAAGCGTCAATTCCATGGTAGAGCATAATTGTCGTGGTCGAAGATGTTGCGAATATTCGCATTCCGCTTCACGCAGCTACTCTTATTACGGTACGGGAATTATATAACTGGTGCAGCGGTATCTACTTAGTTATCAACAAATTAGATACCTTAATAATTGGTAGTCAAATGAATCATGTGTCTGCTGACACGACAGATTGAAAAACCACTGTTTTGCCAATAATTTATGCTAGCCAATAAACTTCTGAAACACAACTATGCCTGCGATGCAGTTCACAACCACCAACCACACAGTGTTAGGGACCCCAACGCGAAACCGCCGGAGCTAGACATTTTTCAGCCAAAAATCCTCCTTGACGAAGGTCGCTAGATGTTGAGTCGGAACGCTCACCACAAAAGAATTAAAATTCACATTGTGTCGAAATTCTAACTTCGCGATCCTCAGAACGAATCCGGACTTGAAATACTGTTTACTAAATACTATGGTGTTTCGAATCAGATATTGAAACTATTGGTTAAATAAAAAACGTGAAAAGAAGTTATAAAATCGTATGTAAAAACACTGTGTGACTGTGTGTGGGAAATCTTGAAGAAAGGCCAGGTCAAGAGCACATCAAATTTTCTAAGGGGCGATTATCTTTCGCATCTACATTTTCTATGCCTATTTGCCGCTTTTTTCTACAGACGGAAATGGCTTGACAGACTTTATCTATAAAACCGGATATTGGTTTACTCAGTTATCCGCAAACAAAATATTTTGACGTAAAAATAAAAATATACATGATAAAAACCTTGGCCCATTTTAATTCTATAAGGTTATTAAGTATATTGTATTGATAACGTGTGCGCAATTATAGATTGAATACGGGGATTATCACAACTTAAACACACCTTATAAAACAAAGTCCCGCCCCGTCTATCTGTTTGTGTGTATGTATATTCACGCTAAACACATCACACCTTAAATGCTTACCGTTAGGCGGTATATTAAATTAAGCACTATGCGACGATTGCAAACAAGCATACGAAATTTATGATTTATTAAAAAAAAACCCGTCAAGTGCGAGTCGGACTCGCGTTCCAAGGGTTCCGTACATAAGTCGGACTCACGCTTGACTGCACATTTCTAATAAGTATCCTGTCATCTATAGGTAAAGTACTATTTTCTATTTTTCTTTAAAATTTTAGACCCAGTAGTTTCAGAGCTAAAGGACCCCGGGGGAGGGATGGTCGGACCGGCAGACAGACGCACGAGTGATCTATAAGGGTTCCGTCTTTTTCTATTGAGGTACGGAACCCCAATATATAAAGGAATCTATTCTAAAAGATTATGTAATAGTAGTATTATTGATTCTCAGACTCAAAATTTCACACTACCTGTGTCTCCTAAGGGTGTGTTCTCACTCCAAGGAATGGCTAATCCATAATACTATAGTTAGACCGTAAAAAGTCTGCAGCGATTTTGATAGCCCACGCAGTGCAAGTGTCATTTTAAACGCCAAACTTCTATGAAATTATGACCTATAAATAATACTTACACTGCGTGGGCTATCAAATCCGCTGCAGACTTTTATTGGTGTGACTATAGTAATGAGAACGTAGCTCTATCTATTCAGTTTGAATGTTACCTTTTCATAGCTATATTACCCAATAGATTCAGATAAATTTAGCATGGAAATGTTTGCCCTGGGAATGGCTATAGGTAAGTAGTTTCTTTTTCTGGAAAATCCATTCTAAACTCTATACTAAATAAAATAAACCCTCGCTAAGGCCAGACTGAAGTCGCGGACATCTAAAATACGGTAAATATGTATTACACTTTAGAAGCGTTTACAGCCGCCTGAAATAACGTTTCAGAGGGAGCTTCGTCACATATTCGAAAATTGAATTTTCAGGTGCCTGGAATATCGTTTCAGACCGTTTTGAGGTACCTGGTATTATGCAATACTAAAACTTCTTATTAACCGACTTCCAAATCCCAAAGGAGGAGGTTATCAATTCGGTTGTATGTCTTTTTTTTATTTATTTTTTTTTTATCTTTGTTACTCCATATCTCCGTCATTACTGGACCGATTTTGAAAATTATTTTTTTGATTGTATGTATATGCATACAGATTGGTCCCGTTTTTGTCAAAATCCAGTTCTGATGATGGGATCCATGAGGAATCGACGGAATTCACACGAAGCGCTTTGCTTCTACTTTCCTTATGCGAACTGCCAAGGAATGGAATTCCCTGCCGGCGTCTATATTTCCGTGTTCTTATAACCCGGCAACCTTCAAATCAAGAGTGAACAGGTACCTTCTGGGCGAGCTCGCTCCATCGTAGGCCACGTCTACGCCTCGGCTAGTCTGTGGCCATGAGTAAGCCCATTCATAATAATAAAAAAAAAAAACTCCTCAAATACATATGGTGATTTTTGTGTTTTTATCAACAAATCAAGCATATACATTCAAAAACGTGACATTTGATGAAGTGGAACTGCTGATGATGATCAGAACGGAACTCTTTAACGACGCATAGTTCACGGTTGGCGATTTGTCCTCTTCGTTATGTTTGTTAAGCAAGTTAAGTTTTTAAGCCACAATTTTATCAAGCTTGAGTTCTGATGATGGGATCCATGAGAAATCGAGGGAACTCCTCAAATTTTAAAGGCATGCGTATAGAGATTTTTGTATTTTCATCAGAAAATCAAGCATTTTCATTAAAAACTGTCGCATTTGATGAAGTGGAACTGCTGATGATGATCAGAACGGAACTCTTCAACGACGCATAGTTCACGTTTGGCGATTTGTCCTCTTCGTTATGTTTGTTAAGCAAGTTTAGTTTTTAAGCCACATTTCTGTCAAGATCGAGTTCTGATGATGGGATCCATAAGGAATCGAGGGAACTCCTCAAATCTTAAAGGCATACACGTATAGAATTTTTTGTATTTTCATCATAAAATCAAGCATTTACATTAAAAACTGTCGCATTTGATGAAGTGGAACTGCTGATGATGATCAGAACAGAACTCTTCAACGACGCATAGTACATGTTTGGTGATTTCGAATTTCGATTTTGACTTGGACTGGGACCCGGACTCATACCCGGATCCGGTTCGAACCCGGACTCGGACTCGGACTCGGACCCGGACTCGGACCCGGACTCGGACCCGGACCCGGACTTGGACCGGGACTCGGACCCGGACTCTGACTCAGAGACCCGGACCTTGACCCGGAAAACCCCTATGATACCTAAACTAAATAAACCGCTATGATTACCTACCATAAAATGTAGGTATAAAGTATGATGATGCCAAACCCCTCCCGCTCAAACCCTCGTACACCGCACCGCATGCGCCGTTAAGTGGGTTAGGTTAGGTTTGAACTGCGATCCTCACAGAACCGAACAAAAGTGGGTTAGGTTTGGTTAGAACTGCGAGCCTTACAGAAACGAAATGCTACTAGAAAAATGGGTTTGATTAGGCTCGAACTGCGATCCTCACAGAACCGAACTGTTATCAGAGAAGTGGGTTAGGTTAGGCTAGAACTACGACCCTTACGGACACGAAATGCTACTAGAAAGTACTGTTTTTACCTCCTTTTCTACATAGTGCACCATCTACCATAATCTTTCACCGGGCCCAATAGAAGTCGGTTTTTTTTTCTTAAAAATTATTTTTAACTCGGTTGTCTGTCTTTTTATAAGCTTCAGCGGTATTTAGATAACACATTTTGTTATAGTTTTTTTTAATATATTGTTATGATATGACCTTGACACGATTCGCGGATCATCTTGCGCGCACATAAATGCGAGCGATCATATAATATCAATAAGGAAACCTTAACCGATTAAAAAAATCTTTGTAATATAACTAAGTCTAAAACAAATTCTGCCTCTATTAGGTAATCAGAATCAAAGCTCAGAATATAAAGATATAAAGGCTAGATTCAGATTCAGTGCATAATGTGCCGCATAGTGCCGCACTGGTGGAATCCCGCCTTGAGAAAACTCAAAAAAATGTTCTATTATAATTTTGTAATTTATGTATCCTTCCGTACTTTAGTAAACATATATTTTATCATATAAGTTATGTGTTTTCACAATCTAGATTTTCTTTATCTTTCAATCTCCATTTGCTTGCTCAATAAAGTTTATTTATCTTTGCGGTGTGAGTTATGACGATGTTAATTTACGAAGACGTCAACTTTGTATAACTTTTGAGAAATCGTTATATTTTCTCGGCTCGTGCATATATTAAACGAAGTAAGTAATAAATTAACTTAAAATAAAAATAAATTGGGATAACAGATAATTTCTATTATGCTAATGTTTAAACGGAAAGCCGATTATGTTTTATGCTAATGCGGATTGTTGCATGCAAAATGAGACGAAAGTCGTTTGTGAGATGCCCACCAGCTACCAAGACAATTGTCAAGGCTGTATCAAAACAAAGTAAGAAATAGATAAATCAGAATAGGTCTCCAGAGCACGGGTATATTTCTATAAAATTCCCTCTTCTCTCTGTTGAAATAAAGTTTAACTGATTGTGACGCTAATTTGATTTAAAATGACGCGGATAATATGATTTATGAAACTTGGTACTTACATATATCACACTCTGATTTATTATTAGATTTACGGATTGATTTATGTTGTCACAATTGAGTTCGTCTCAAATGAAGTTAATTTACGTGAAAATAAAGAGCCTCTGTGGCGGGCTTGTATTAGTAATTTACTTTTAAATTAAATATATAGCAGTGTATCGCCATCGCGCTCCACGTACAGTCTTAGCTAAATTGGTTGTTCCATACTTAAGCTATGGATTATCTAATTTTGATAGAACCCTAAATGGCATAACAATCACGGAGCGTGACTGTACGTCTAACCAACATCGATCCCATTAGTTAATTAGTTATTATTATTACCTATTTATTATGTGTTTACCAAACAAACATCACCCAAATAAACTGACGCACAATGGTCGAAAATTGTAATAAAATTAAAAACTGTTCGTTTGTTACAGGTAACCAGAGTTACAATGAAAGGGAGCAAAGAAAGTATACCTTCTTTATAATCTACATAAATTCATGGATGGATCCGGAAGAGACGCGACCAGAAACATGTTGGGAACAAAAGAGCTAATTGTTTCAAATATTCAGTCGAGTGTCTGGGTCGCTGCAAATAGAAGCCACCCCAGCGGGCCAATCCATAGTAAAGAATCGTTTTTTAACGTTTCGAGATTAAATAACAGTAATCCTTTAAACGACGATGAGTACATTTTTGATAGAACAGATATAAGAGCAATATTCATTGCTCTTTATACGATAGTATTTTGCTGTTGTTTCTTCGGTAAGTATCTACTTATCTACACGATCTACTTGTTTATTTATTAAGGTTATTGTTTTGTTGCTATTTCATCCCGTAATAATTATTTTCTGTCGTATTCGTCTCTTGTTATTTCAGAGAGTCTCGGTACAAAAAGTACTGACGTTGACTGAAGTACGTTGGAAAACCATTATGCACTACATCTGTAACTACTTACAAAAACACAATTTTCTCACACGCTTAAATGTACGGGACCATGATGAAATGAGATAGGTATAACGATATAATGCGTAAATTCAAATACAATGGTTTTATATTTAGCGTGATCCAAGAGGATGAAGAGAAATATAGAAATAAGACAATTTCTAAAGTACCTATCAACAAAAGAGAACAAATGTGAAACCGTTATAAAAGATATAAGAATCGTAGTTTGTGTTACAAGGGATCAAAATGATATATGTATTTCCGTCAAGGGTGTACATTGAATCCTGAGCGTAATGAGGGATTCAAGTGTCAACGCCCAAGACGAAATAATTTTGATACACACTGCTTTTCACATCAACTATGAGGAAATTATTATGTTCCAAAATATGTATTATTAGTAAACAGTTGCATCTGTATTCTGTAGTAGGTAGGTGGCGTAGTGATGTACCTAGGTGGTATAGGTGGCGGTCAATTCATCTTCATGTAAAGATACACGACCTACACCACTACGCGAATTACTCATAGTTTGATTATGACATATCTTATAATCAGAGGTCGGCGAGGGCGAGCTGCCTTATAATATAATACGTACTACGTAAGACATGTCAAATTATAAGGGAAATAGCTCACCCTTGCCGACCTCTGCTTATAAATATGCTCAAAGAAAATATAGTTGAATACCCTATTTAATTGAATACCCGTGTACGACTCAGCAATATACATACTAGTTATAAGTCGGTTACCATAGTTTATTTATGGGTATTGGACACGTGTAACTCTAGGGAGCATTGGCGGCGCGTCAAACATATCCATAGGCATGCCGGGGCTAATTTGGCTTACATGTTTCCTTTATAACTCTGCTCAAACGTCCAAGAACAGGCAAGCCGGTAGGAATCGGCTTTTATCGACGCGCCGCCACTGCTAGGGAGGTGTGTCACTTATTAAACCTATCACCTATTTTTTAAAGTATTCCATTCCATAGTCTGGTCTAGTTTTGCCTTTAAGTTTTGCACCTCGCTTTAAGGGAGTGATAGCTGAGGTAGGTATTTTTGAACATGTTTAGCCTTAGACGAAATTTTATGTTTTTATCAAAATCTACTTCAAACTTTTTAGAAAACTTCCTACCCAGAATTTTATAGTTTCATTAATTTTGATGCAGGTAATTTTGTCAAGCAATGTCATCATCATCATCATCTCAGCCATAAGACGTCCACTGCTGAACATAGGCCTCCCCCTTGGACCTCCATTCGTACCGGTTGGAAGCCACCCGCATCCAGCGTCTTCCGGCGGCTTTAACAAGGTCGTCCGTCCATCTTGTGGGTGGACGTCCTACGCTGCGTTTGCTAGTCCGTGGTCTCCACTCGAGCACTTTTCGACCCCATCGGCCATCTTCTCTGCGCGCAATGTGGCCTGCCCATTGCCACTTCAGCTTGCTAATCCGGCAAGCAATGTGAATGAGCGTTATCGTAAAGGAAAGAATAAATAATAAACAGGCACGTTTTTTTAAAGTAGGTATTTGATCATAAATGGAGGTTTTTTTTTTGTGGCACAGTAAAATAATCCGTTCCAATCTATTAAATTATAATACCGAGAGATTTAATCATTTTGTATGCCTCCATTTCGTTTTTGTACCAGAAAAGGTGGTGATATTATGTTCAATTTGGTCCATAGGTATACATAAAACAAACCGCAAAAAAGATTTAATTTGTATGATAATGATTATACTTAACTTTCTAATTCTGGTATTTTTTTTTATAATTTGTATTTAAAAAATAACAAATTCGGGTAAAATACTAGTAGACCAAGATATTCAATATTTTTCCTAACCGTAATGTCATTCTTACTGCTGAGGTGAAAAATTGTAAGTGCCACATGAGGCCATTTATGAAGAAATGTTTGAATTCAGTTTAATTTGGGTGCAGTAGATTTAAAAGTAAAACTCTGTGTTGATGTTTCTTACTCCGTTTTATAGAATAACATTAGGCGCGTTTTTATGCTTTTATAGGTAATTATGTTTGTGCACCGAATCATACTTACTTTTTTTATTTTATTTGTCACTAAATTTCAGTCTCAATAGGTAAATCATTATCTACCTTTATTCTCATCAAAATCTATGAAGTGTACAAATTTGAGCAATTTATTACTTACTGTCTGAACGAAAATGTCGCCTTGGCTTAAATTCATTCACGGTATCCAATATCTTCAAGGCCTCTCGAGAATATACATGTAGGTAAAATGTTTTACTATTATTAATATGAATTTTTCATTCAAATGTGGAAATCATACCGTATTTACATTGTAAACAGGCCGTCAAATGTTGAAGGCGCGGTCAGCTACAAAGTGGGGGGCCTGCATAAAACTTTGTATACAAAAAGGTGCTAAACCTATAGTAGGTATTGCTGACTGCACTTAAATGCCCTTGAGCATCACAAAACCACAACAAATCATGTGTTGCGCGTGAGAACTTTACGTTACCTTAATAAGTACCATAGTGAAAGTTGATCATGATATAACCTACACGGGCACAGTACGGTGCACAGGTCTTCAAGAAAATCTTTTTTTAGCTCCTCAAATCTCAAAGCATACCAACTATATAGCGATTTTGAATTTTCATCAACAAATCTATCATTTGCATTCAAATAAATGCCATTTGGTGAACTAAGTTAGAACTTAGTCAAGGAAGCTAGTGTAAGCATAGGTACATTCGTTTTCAGAATTGTATAAAGTTACTTAACCAAGTGATACCTAAATGTTATGGATATTTCATTTTATTTTTGACCTTAATGAAAATACCTTTTTGACATTGCCATTTCTTACCTTTGAAGTTGCCACAAGAAAGGTTTTTGAGAGGCAATCGTGCACGGTTCCAATAATACGTAGGTATGTAATGCTATAAACAGGAAACGAGTAGAATTCTTGAAAGGCCGCATTTAAGGGTAGGTGTTTACGACCTAATTGTGTGTTCGCAACATTGTCATTATTTATTTTACTGTCCATAAAACGTAAATAAACATTCGTAACTTAAACGTTTTACTCAGTCATGTATTTTATTATTAATGTGGTAACATTTTAAAATAAATGTACACCACAAATAAGGAGGATCTATCTTACTTACAGGAAAGCACAGGTCGCTTTAATTGTAAAATGCCGCATTGAATTGCTGTTTCAAAGGAATGCCCAACATTTATTTTGTGTCTCTAACTTTCTGTTACCTTCGATTGCAGTTCTTTCATTGAGGAACTAACAGAAACTGTCTAGGTGATTATATTATCCCAGTTAGTTTTCATTAGTTTCAGTCTGTATACATATAATGTAGGCAGGTAGGAGACAAACCTTACTGGTAAACGATACTTTTTTAAATTTGTTTAGATATTGTTTTTGTAATTACCTGAACAAAAAAAAGATGCACCAGTTATAGGATAGGAGAATATGCACACTACCTACCTACGCAAAGCTGGGCTGTTATTAGCTACCGAGCTACCTGTCTACATCAAAAACCAAACGGTGATATCATAATTTACGGTCGGACAATTTTATACCGATAAGTACTCAATTTATCGCCGTCCTTTAAATGTCATGATCGATCTTCTATATTAATAATGTATGTAGATACTAACAACCAATAAATATTTATTACAACCTGATATTTTTAGTGGAGAGTTAACCGTAATAACCGTAGGTACGCCTACACAATATTACTATTGTATTAACTTTGCTATCACCGTGCTAACATAATAACTGACCCGAGCAAGAGAAAGATACCAAAATAGAACCACGAGTGTATAGATTGGTTCGAAAAATACAATCTTGAGCGTTACGAGGGTTGCAAACCATGAGTGAAACAAGTAATTTTTTTCTGCAATAACGCGAAGAAAATATTAAGTGTTACCACAACAAATCAAATACAAATGAACGCTATATTAAATATATGTATTTATCTTTTAAAATAATCACTTAAAAGTCAATCTCACAAGCCAATATGAGGAAACAACTCAAAATTTTCATCAAATAACTTTGGTGGTTAAAATGCAAATTTCCCATAAGGTAAACGTACTAGTGCTCGACACGCTAATGCCCAGTAGATGACACCTTGCTGTCACCTCTATTGACAATGACTTAAGTTTCAAGATGACATGTACTGGTACCGCGTCGAGTACCAGTACGTTTACCTTATTTTTTTAAGTAGCCTAGCGAGATTTACGAGCTTGACGGTGAAAAATCAATCAGTGTATTCAATAATTCATAGTATGTGTCCGAGTTAATTCGGTTCAAGGTAATCTATATATAAACGTCCTTTACTGACCGACCGACTGACAATCAACGCCCAGCTCAAACCGTATGACCTGGGAGCTGAATTTTTCACAACGGGCTGATTATGTTACGTGAGCGATCTCTAAGAAGCGATGTTGCAAAATTCAACCCCGGAGGTTAAGTTTGTTGTGGTATAACTTTTTTTAAGCTAGAAACTTGAAACTTCGTATACATGTATTTTTAAATACCTATATTAGTATAATAAAGTAAACAGTGTTTTAGAAAATTTACTTTCGTTGAAGGAACACATCGTGAGGAAAGCGGACTAATCCCAATAAGTCCTAGTATACCCTCTGGGTTGGAAGGTCAGATGACAGTCGCTTTCGTAAAAACTAGTGTCTACGCCAATTCTTGGGATTAGTTGCCAAACGGACCCCAGGCTCCCATGGCACGTGGCAAAATGCCGGGACAACGTGACAAAAGATAATGATGTTAGAATTACGCGTTAAAATTAGATCCTTAAACCTTAGAGCATTTAATAACTGGAGTCGCCTTTAAAACCTTACTCCTCTGCCGAGAAACTTGCACAATTGTCCAAACTTTTGTATGGCCTGATATGGCTATTTGTACGTTACGTGCTAGCAATACATTTGACGACCGCTCCCCCGCAAAAATTCCGCTGTTGGTACAGAAAATGAATGCAATGACGTGCTCTAAGCCTAAAGCAGTAAAACAAATCAAAAATATAGATGACTCCACAATTCTATTTTAAATGTAATAAAAGAAATGCCGACGTCATTTTGCGTCCAATAGAAGGCTTATAGTCTATAATATGTCCTCAGCTGGCTTCGCTCGATAGCGATTACTTAGTGTTTTGTTCTCGATCGCTCAGCGCAAATAGACATTTAACTGCGCTCTACGTAAGCACGTAAGATAGTGATTCACTCGAAAATTAATTTCTGTTCAGATGAACGTTGTCGTTTCTACTTAATCGTAGTAGTTTTTTTCATTGAATTCGAACCAGCTACTTAAAATGTAATATTCGTAATTATAATAACATTACCTGCACACATAACACACTTTTTTAAATATGCAACATGCTCGCTCGAATGCCCTTTGAATTAAATATAAAGCTTGATAAAATACGTGCTTATGCGCGGATTTACTACGAATTTGTTATCATACTTACGTATCATAGGATTAGTTCGATATGGTGTTATGTTTTGTAATTAATGATTTTTTTTTTCCAGGTAACCTGTTAGTAATCCTTGTGGTGACTCTTTCGAGGCGGTTGAGGTCTATCACCAACTTTTTTTTGGCTAATCTGGCTGTCGCAGATTTATGTGTGGGAGTGTTCTGTGTCTTCCAAAATCTGACGATATATCTTATACCTAGGTAAGTATAAAGATGTGAAGAAAATATACCTGCGGCTAAATAAAACATATAATGCGTTATATTATTATCTATTAATTATACGTTCAGTCAAGGAGAAAACCTATTTACATTATTTGCATTAGTCGGATGTCGGGACTAGTGCCGGATCAGAACACAGCAAATCACTCAGGATTAGTACTTCCTCTCCCATCCTCACTGCCATGGCAAGGCGATGATTATTTCTTACATACGTCATATTGATTACTTTTATTAAATATATAAAATAAGCTAATAAGTTAATTGAATTAGCTTAACCTTTGGCATGATTGGGAGCAGATCTGCTCCATATAGGTACATATACTCGTATTATATTCAACTTAAAAATGAAACTTTCATGATTGCTATTTATATGGCAAGTTTTTGACAGAAGCATTACGAAAGGTTAAACAAATTACAAAATAATAAAAGCCAGATTATCATAGGCACTATTGGCATGCAAAATCTAAAAAAAAGGATTGATTGATTGATTGAAAACTATTGAAAACATACAATTTGACGAGCATAATGGAACTCATTGTAATACCCATCACCCATCTGCCTGACTTCTCTCGAATTTTCTTCCCGCTCATTTTCTCATGTGGAATTTCTATTTTTTGGCTCGTAATACGTAGGCGGAAATATTTGATATATAACTTAATTCTATTTCAATCGATAGCAATACGCGTTCTTACTTAGTATGTGCGTTTTCACATTGTCCGATCCTATATCGGATGTCGGAAGGAAGTAAAATGTAAGATATGTTTCTCTGTATTTATTTGTGCATTTAATAAATCATTGTTACTAAAAAACGATAAATAACGAAAAAAAAATTCTCCTGCAGCTGTTTTTATAATAATCGCCTTCCGACATCCGATATCGGAAAGGCGATTTTGATAAATCCAGCCATCTCGGAGCCCCCCGTCAACTGTCGGACCGATAATATTTGTTTGTGTCCGTATGTCACAGGCATAAAGGTAACAGTCCATTTCCAACGACAGCTGCACTACTGTACATTTTTCATTTTACTATGGAAATTGACAATGACAGCGACGCGTTCAGTACCAGTAGTGCAGCTGCGGTTAGAAATGGAATGTTACCATAACGCTTGTTGTATGCGTGACCGCGACAACGTGACCCGGGCGCGCCCCTGCGGCCTAACTAAGAGATTGTAGGATGAACCTACATACATCGGGAAATGTGTAAACGCTCTAAGAGTATAGCAAAAATAAAGAAAAGTCAAATTATCAGACTAGATTCATTCATTCAGACAGACTTTGCTCTAACGACTGTGGTAAAGCCAAAAAACGAAGGTAATGTGTTGGATATGTATGTATGTATTTACCTTTAGGTAAGTGACATTCCATTTCCAACTGCGGCTGCAATACTGTTCATTTTACTATGGAAACGCGTCGCTGTCATTGTCAATTTCCATAGTAAAATGAACAGTATTGCAGCTGCAGTTGGAAATGGAATGTCACTCTTAGGGTCAATGGTTTCTCCTAATAACTAAACGGCTAAATGGATTTCGTTGAATGACGTTACTCTCTTATTTTAACGTTTATCACGGTTCGAAGTCTGCTTGCCAATGGTTCATTTATTTACTTAGACAAATAAATAGTAGGTATTTACATCAACCTTCCATTAATTTGAAAAATTCCGTATTATCAGTTACTAGAGTATGTATGTATGTAAGTATTTATATAATTTATTGATAAGTATGCCTTGTCATATAACCTTATTCATACCTTTTTCTTTTTTCAGCTGGGTATTTGGAGATTTTTTGTGCAAAATGTACCAGTTTGTGCATTCACTGAGTTACACAGCATCTATATTTATCTTGGTTGTAATATGCACTGAACGATATTTTGCTATTATACACCCTATAACATGCAAGCAAATTCTCACGTCTACCAGACTAAGGGTAAGATTAGTTAGTTTTTATTCAATTATAACTTGTTGTTTTGGAGAGCTTCCTTTTCTTTTCCATTTACAGTATAAGTAAGGTACAAATGGAGTACCTAAAGACTAAAATTAAATTAAAATACGAAAATTACACTATTTTGCTACATTCCTCAAAATTATGTTTATTTTCTCATCAAGGTCGTCATAAATTACATTATACATTTAATATAATAAAATTAGTTGTGTCTCCCAGTAAGGATCGTCGTATGCAAAGAAATATACTTATCTATCGGTCTACCCAGACTAGTTATAGTCGAGGTAATATCTGGCCCCTATTTCACCAACGTGACAGGTCCAACAATTGTCGACATCACTATTACTGACGTCACAGGCCTCCATAGGCTACGGTAACCGCTTACTATCAGACGGGTGGTGTGATTGTTTGCCATCAACGTTAATTAAAAAAAGAACTCCACTATATAGAGGCTAATGACAATTGTCACAAGAAATACGACATTTGTCACGAAATTCCGAACAGAACTCATTCGCTGTCAAGAATTACCGAAAGTTCTTTGAAATCTTGTGACAATTGTCATCATTATCATAATAAACATCGCAAGAGAAATACCTGTTTTTGCCAATATAATAATGTTTTTTTTAAATAATACAATGATGGTGACAAACAGGTATGCGGCCCGCCCGTGGATGCCTGTGACGTCAGCAACAATGTGACTTGTCGAATTGTCGCACCTGTCACGTTGGTGAAATAGGGGTCAGGTGAACTTTTTCTCTGGCTCTACGAGCTCATGCCAAACACATCTCGCTATCTGTGAACGCTACTCTTGCGTTGCTATTTTTCATTATTTACCAAATCAGGTATAAATTTAAAACTCCGATTTGAACATAATATACTTCAGTGTAAGAGGGCTAAGTTTAATAAAAGTTTCCAAGGAAGCTGCCCAGTCAGACGCGATCTTTCCGTAACTATTTATTGAATAATGGTGATTAATGAAGTAAGGATTCCGCTCGGGAAACTTCACAAGTCTGAGACTAACTGTTCGTGTCAAGTATTAAGTACTTTACAATTTACAAGAAATATGAACCTCACCAGGACGTAAATCGAAGTTCGCAAATTGCGGGCATCTCTCTTCGCCTTCATTGGAGTAAAAGAGAAAGATCCCCGCATTTTGCGAATTTCGGTTTTCACGGTAGATCCTTAGGACATAAAATCACATACTAGACCAAGTTAGCTTTACTTTAGGACAGCGGTCGGCAACCTTTTAGCAGCCAACGGCCACATAGTAGTTAACGGAGGTGATGCGGGCCGTACTTTGTTAATATTTATGACTTTATGAGACATTGTCGTTTGTCACTATTACATACAAAATAGCCAAGACGGCTCTCGGGCCGTAAGTGACAGGTTCACGAGCCGCATGCGGCCCGCGGGCCGCAGGTTGCCGACCGCTGCTTTAGGACCTAAATATAACTACATTATTTTTTGGCAGATGGTTATCATGGGCGTATGGATAACGAGTGCAGCATACAGCGCACCGAAGTTTATTTGGGTTGAAACAATAACGTACAACCTCGACAATGGGCACATGGAGACAATATGCATACAGCATCTAAAGAAATACAACTCGGAGATATTCGATTTGGTGAATTTCGGATTCCTGTACGTGACGCCATTATGCGTAATGACGGTAAGTGGCAACACATTCTTACTTATTGTGACTGACATCTGTATGTTTCGATTACTTACCTACCTATTTCATATACATAACATAAAAATTTTGCTAGAATGTTCACGGTATAGGGGCTAAGTGTTGGACACGTTATAACTGTATCTACATTAGGTGAGACATTAGGCATTAGGCTGTATCGAGTCTCAGGCGGCGCGGCGGTGAAACGCCAAAAGTATGCTCCCTTGGGCTCGGGGTATAATTATTTTCGTCCCTTTTGCGGTGCAATTTGTGCGTGACATAAGTCGTCGACTTAAGTGAAATTTCCTTCCTTATAATGGAATCGTATTGGTCTCATCGCTCTTACATTGGCATTAGTGCCCAAATAAGAATTTAATACAAAACATCAAAACTGACCTAGGTACATAATCAAAAAGGCTGGCTGTAAAATTCATAGCTTAAAGAAATATATGGTTGCCGCATTTTAAACACACACAAAACACCGCGCGGCACTTTCTCGTCTAGTGGACACGCTGGCACTAAACAGGAATTTAAAGCATCCACATATTTAAAGCAGTTTCGTTTCAGTGATATTTCTGAAAATTTTACTATACCAAATGACTTTCGCGTTTCTATATTAATATAATAATAATTCAGTCTATATGCGTCCCACTACTGGGCACAAGCCTCCTTGCATGCGCGAGAGGGCTTGAGTTATAATCCCCACGCTAGCCCAATGCGGATTGAGGACTTCACATACACCTTCTGTCTATATTATAAGAAAGAAATTTAAAAAATCTAATATATGACCGAAACAACCCACGTTACAAACTACAAGTTAGCAAGTTATTCATGCCTACAAGAGTGCAGTCAGCAGCAGAAGTTGCTAAGCGGGTGAGATGTTCAAAATTACCTAGACACGCTCTAATTCTTTTATCAATAAAGTCGCGTCAAGATCATTTTGAACACCTGGCCCGCTTAGCAACTTCTGCTGCTGACTGTACGAGTAATAAAAAGTCCGTCGGTACCGGTGAGCTGGCGTATTTCTCTAGCAAAGCCATCATTGCCTGTCACGTCACGACAATGACAAAGGCTTTACGGGGTTCTTTTTTCCATCAACAATGTCAATACAAGGATAATGCTTTTTTATTTGTTTGCTCTTTTACAGGATTGTTATTCCCACATTTTATAAATTTACTTAATTTATTTAATATGAAATCATTGTTTTATAATACCTATTTGAATACCTACTAATAGAAAATATTCCGAGAGTTTGGGTACTAAAATGTGGACTTTTCTGTATACTTACAATAAAACTCTTAATTTTACGCAATAAATATAAATTTACCTAAAGCTTATTCAGTCAGCATTCTAAAGTGGTAAAATAAATTCAATTTAAGGCTTTAACCATAGGAGTTATTGATTGAAAAACGATTTTGCTAAAAGGATGAATAAATATTTGATTATTCTGAGATGTGTGGAACATCAGTATTTGCTATCGTTTTAACAATATGCATAGAAGTAACGCTCATTACTGAGATTGAAATGTTTTTTAAATATTTTACATTGGTTAGGCACTAACATTTATTAAAAAGCACGTAGAAGCAGGCAGGTAGGTATTCAAATACGAGTAGATAACTTTACTACGATGTCACAATTGGTTCTTTAATTAATATAGACGTTACAAGACAAACCAACGGGGCTCCTCAAGTTATCTCGTGTAAGTTAGACTGTGCTAGAATATATCATATTATTCTGGCAGAAAGTTCATGGACGTTCGTTTGATTTAGTTTAATATTTGATTTGTGAATGTAAGTACATAGTACAATTTACTAAAATTGCTATTACATACTTACGGCTCGATTCGGGAAATGAATTATATATTAACTAGATACGATATAGTAAAGATATGTGACGTTCCACGGCAAAAGGTACCCTATGGCGGCTGGCGCTTACGTCCCATATCGCCGCAATAATATTGGAGCGGCGTTAATAATGCTTAAGCGTCAACCGCCATAAGGTACATTTACCAGTGGGGCGTCACATATCTTTGCTATACCATATCTAGCTAATCTCTAATTCATTTCAAGAATCGCGCCGTTATACCTACCATCTGTAAACCATCGTTCCTGGGGTCTCAAGCCAATCACTAATTAGGTACTTATTAGTAGGTACACACGCTTTGAGAACTAAGAATTTATTCAACGTTTTCTTGTTTTTAAAGAAAACAGCCATTAGCTTTGATGTTTTTCGTAGCTATTTTAAATTAGTGTTCCAAAAACGCTAAAGGTTCAGTCACACAGGGGCATTTTCCGGGCGGAGTGTGAGCAGGGTGTGAGCGTTTTATATGTAAAAGCGGCGCGCCCCGCTGACGCCCCGCCCGGAAAACGCGCCTGTGTGACGGAACCTTAAACGTCTTAATATAATTTTGACCGTAAGTAAGTTAAACGAACCCTTAATTGACATGATTTGTATTATTTTAAGTTTGTTCAACCCCAGCTAAACATATTATACAAGTAATTTGATCTTATTTAAAACATGGTAATGTTACAGGAAATGTTAAATTTGATATTAAGTAGAAGTATATTTTATAAATCTATGTTTATAGCGGATAGGTACCTATATAACGATTCCTTTTAAATAAAAAATTGTTGTAAAAGATCAAATTGTAGGGCATTTGGTTCGTCAGTGGAGATTTAGACAAAGATCGATTGAACGAAAACAATATATTGAACAATAAACTTTTGTTATTACAGTAATTGGTGTAATCCATCTGTCGATTGCTTGATGCCGCGAAGTCCATCAAATACAATAAATTAACATGCTAGGCGATTTATTTTAATCAGTGTCTATTATGGGACTATGGGTACATCCAACCGAAACGAGATCAGTATTTATTTTCATTCTAAATGGTACCTTACCTTACGGTACCTAAATACGTACTATTTGATTGCTTCGTCAAACTGATGTCTTATTATCTGAAGACGTATTTTAGGTCTAGATATAAATAGTACCTATTGTATTGTATTGTACAGTCGCCATCAGATATATCGGAGCGGCCAAGGTGCTCACAAATATCTGAACACGCCTCTATTATCAACGTGTTAGAGTGCGTGTCCAGATATTGTGAACACCTTGGCCGCTCCGATATATCTGATGGCGACTGTAGTACGGGCGATTTTCCGCAACTCTAAATAGTACCTATCTCTCTTGGTTATAAATAATCGAATGCTATCTTCAAATGCTTTATGGAGGAGGCACACTGAAAGGTTAGGACTGGACACTGTACAAATCCAAACTGTATTTGTTCAAGGTTCATCACCATACGCCGCCGTGTGCCCTCAGGCTGTGTTGTTAGCATCTAACGTAAACAAAACAAACAAAGTGAAGGCAATTCCATAAGCAGGTACCTATTTAGGGTCCGGTAATACCTACTTGTCCCAGGCTCACTCACCACAGAAAGTTACTGTACCCTCCAAAATATTTATCTTTTGGCTTAAACTTACGTAGAAGGTTTGCTTTAAATATATGCATAAAGGGACATAGGTAAATATAAATATAAAAGGTAGGAAGGTGTTTTTCAGTTTATTAAATTATGTTGACTATATAGCTATAGTATTTTTATGCATTTGGTACATACAATCAGTCCTCATAGAACGATGAATAATACTCACTATTTAAACGTATACTTTTTTAATTCTACTGACTTTTTTCTTATTCGCGAAATATTGTAGAACTTTTAGGCAAATAGAGGTTTTACACTTGTAACTTTTAACGAATCATATACAGTGTGGAAAGATAGTCGGGCCCTAGAGGGAAACTACCTTAAATCCTTAAGCTGGATCATTTTACTTAAAGGAGACATTCCTTTATTTTTAAAAAGAAACAAAACTGCATTCAAAGGTTTTCTAAAACTCGCTTGCCTCGCCCGGGACTCGAACCGACTAAAAATTCAAAAAAATAAACACTCACAATTTTATTGTACTAGTCGATACAGTTAATGTTAATGATAACATTTCTCCAAGAAACATTAGGTCTTACACTCGTCTGTCGTACAAAATATCAATAAAATTAAATATTTAGTACTCAAGATTTTTTTAGACAAGCCAAATTGAAGAAAAAAAGAAAAATTCTTTGAATGCAGTTTTGTTTCTTTTTAAAAATAAAGGAATGTCTCCTTTAAGTAAAATGAGCAAGCTTAAGGATTTAAGGTAGTTTCCCTCCAGGGCCCGATTATCTTCCCATCCTGTATATGAATGTTAGAAGGTCGATTAAACTTAAGTTTACCCGGGTATAACTAGTATTACCCAAGTCTATTAGGTAAAGTCCGAAAATTTTACCAAAATTTTTACAGGTGTATTCTGGGTATACCCATACACACCTAGGTCTGCCCAACGATGGCTGGGTAATGCTATAAATGTAATGTAGGTAATGTTGTTTAAATTTTCAGACTTTACCCAAAAGACTTGGGTAATACTAGTTATACCCGGATAAACTTAAGTTTAATCAGCATTCTAACATTACCTGTAACATACAGGGTGCAATCTTTTACGTGATACAAAATTAGTGTTTCATATACTTCTTCCCACAACTAAGAGGTCTTACAAAAGTCTCGATTGCTAACTTGCTTTATTCAGTTGTAATTTCAGTTGCAAGAGATCCTCTTTTTTTCCATATGAATGGTCATCCTACTTCTTTACAAATGAACAAAAAGTTTAGTATCAGTTTTACAGTAAATACTCTAGAGTTATAGGTACCATAATAATTTAAAACAAGTAATTTCGACAACTGTCGACGTGACATGACTTGTCAAAATAATCATCAAACTCAAAAAAAATACCCAGTTTTAAAAATGCCTCCTCCCTATCCTTTTACGCATATTGAGCGTTCGGATATGGTGTCGTTTTATTTTACGACCCATAGTACGGGGCAAACTCAGATATTGTTCCAGGAAAAATATCCGGAACTTCCAATCCCGACACGTCGTCTTATAAACAGTACTGTCCATAATTTAAGGACTTATGGCCAGTTTACGGTCCCAGAACATGCCCGAGGTAGAGGACGACGAGCACGGTACGCGGAACCGTTCCGTACTCGAGTACTGGAGTACTTTCATCGCCACCTACAAGCCAGCACAAGGCAAGCCGCGGCTCGATTTGGAACATCCCATTTTTTTATTTGGAAACTGTTGAATGCCCAAGGGAAATATCCCTTCCACTTTCAGCGTGTACAGGATATTGTTCTCGCGGATTACGGCAAAAGGACACAGTTTTGCCAATGGCTACTAGGTCACTTACATCTCAACATCTTGTGGTCAGATGAAGCGACCTTTACAAGAATAGGATTGTTCAACGTCCACAATGAACAGTGGTGGAGTGATGTAAACCCGCATGTCACACGCAGAGATGCATTCCAAACTCGCTTTTCGCTTAATGTGTGGGCAGGCATTTTTTTTTTTATTTTTTTTTTTATTATGAATGGGCTTACTCATGGCCACAGACTAGCCGAGGCGTAGACGTGGCCTACGATGGAGCGAGCTCGCCCAGAAGGTGCCTGTTCACTCTTGATTTGAAGGTTGCCGGGTATAAGAACACGGAAATATAGACGCCGGCAAGGAATTCCATTCCTTGGCAGTGCGCATAAGGAAAGTAGAAGCAAAGCGCTTCGTGCGAATTGGTGGAATATCTACCAAGTAAGGATGGAAACCGGCCGTGCGTCTAAAAGTCCGATGGTAGAATGGGGACGGTGGAATAAGCTCGTGTAGCTCTTGGGCACACTCCCCGAAGTGCAACCTGTAGAATACCGACAGGCTGGCGACTTTCCGCCGATGGGCCAAAGACTGAAGCTTAGCCGTTTGCTTCTTGTCGCCAATCATCCTCCTGGCTCTGCGCTCCACTGAGTCCAAAGCGGCGAGTTGGTATTTAGCTGAGCCATCCCACCGGTGACTGCAATACTCCATACAGGCATTTTAAATAACTGCGTAATAGGGCCGCATTTTATTGAAGGTACACTAAATGGGCCTAAATACGAGGATCTGCTAAGAAACGTTTTACCAAGATTATTGATGGGAGTTCCTGATGAAAATCTAGAGAACTTACACTTTCAGCAAGACGGAGCTCCTGCACACTTTTCACTACGGGTTCGAAACTACTTAAATCAGGAGTTCCTCGACCGATGGATTGGACGCAATGGCCCCATCGTTTGGCCACCTCGTAGCCCTGATCTCACCCCACTAGACTTCTTTTTATGGGGTGAGATTAAAAGGCAAGTTTACGAGCGAGAATCGCATACTGTCGCAGAGCTTCGCCAAAAAATTATACAGGCGTTTGATGTTGTGAGAGCCAAGGAGTATGTACTTCGCAAACTTAGAGACAATTTAAGACGGCGTGCGGAGTTATGCCAGCAGGAAGGTGGTGGACATTTTGAACAGTTATTAAAATACGTTTGAAGTAAACTAGTTTTCATTTTGTAAATAAATTTTGTCTACTTACTTCGTTTATTATTAACAGTCTTTATGTAGAAGTACAATCACCACACGGTAATGTAGAGCCACTCGCAAATGTTGATAACTTGGCCGTGTAATGCAATCAGGCATTATCGGTAACTTTTGTGTGTAATCGAGAACGACCGATGGTCCCATGATGTGAAATTTTGACGCTGAAAAACTGATTTACGTAAAAAAATGTATTTCTCTACGTGAATCCATTTAGGTGACAGATTTGTTTGTTAAACGCTAGATGTCGCTGTCCCCAGCGGAAACTGGGTAACGCTAGTCCCTCCAAGATTTCTTAAGAGAAAATTATTCAAATTGATAAGGCTTTCTTCGAATCGGTAATTAGGTACGGAACTTATCAATCATCAATAACAGTGATAAGATAATTGATAAAACTCGTGAAGTGTCATTGTCATAGAATGTAGGGTGTCCATACTTTGAGTTTGTGATTAAATTATTTGTTAGAAAAATATGAAGTTTTAAATAAGACTAATTTAAACAATTGAACAAATGCATTATATTCTCCAGCATGAGCGGAACTAGATAGGTACACTATTTTTGCATCACGTAAAAGATTGCACCCTGTATATACCAAATATATATACTCATGGACATATTTAGAGGCACGCAAAAAAGGTTTTCTTAGGTACCTACTGGATTACAGCACCTAAAGTTATTTTTAAATAAGTAACTAAACTTTTTTGTGTTCCTCTTTTGTCCGTGAGTGTTTTAATTGAATACCTACTCCTATGAAAATAAAGATACTTGTCTTAACCTGACATTTACGGTAGATATTAACTTTTCGAAAACAAAAACATACATACATATTAAGAGTAGGTATACCTACTGCTGAATTTATCGGCCTTCGTATTTATAGTTACTGCTTGTTACAGTATTAACATTTTATACTAATCTATGATTGCTTATTATACTGTCGCCTTACGATATAATACGTTTCTCAACGATATTGACTATATTTATTTCATTCTTATGGAACCTCTTACTTCCATGATAACATCAAAATGTAATTTCAGGCATTTGAGAAACAAGTACCTAGCGTACTTACTTGAGCGGTGAACTGGCCGCGTAGCCAAAATGCCAATCGCTTACGCTCCGTAGCGATCGAAACGCAACTGTCACGGTCGCGCTAATATGGAAGAGTGATAGAGAGACATAATGCTTTTCGTTGTCGAAGCGATAGCGATTGTAACCTTGGCTAGGCCGGCTGAACTGATAAAATCGTAAAATAATCGGTTTTAGGGTTCCGTACCCAAAGGGTAAAAACGAGACCCCATTACTAAGACTCCGCTGTCCGTCTGTCCGTCTGTCCGTCCATCTGTCCGTCCGTCTGTCCGTCCGTCCGTCCGTCTGTCTGTCTGTCACCAGGCTGTAAGTCAAGAACCGTGATAGCTAGACAGTTGAAATTTTCACAGATGATGTACCTATATCTGTTGCTGCTAATATAACAACAAATACCAAAACCAAAATAAAATAAATTAAGTGGGGTTCCGGGCTCCCATACAACAAACGTGATTTGTTTTTCTCGTTTTTTGCGTAATGGTACGGAACCCTTCGTGCGCGAGTCTGACTCGCACTTGGCCGGTTTGGCCGGTGACGTGAGGCTTTTCATAGAAACGAAGTGTCGGATACCTCGGCCCGGATACGGACCGTTCTAATCTTTTACTCAACCTGCGAGCCTAGGATCCTGAGATGGTTGCGCTTTTTTCGCCTGTCATCATGACCATTTTTTTGTAACAAATAATTAACGCATGGCATTGTGATTACAAATTTGCAGTAAAATAATACTTATTAAATGTATAATGCTTTTGCTGATGTAATTTATTTTGCGTCACATTGTATTAATGTTTAATAAGACGCAAAATAAATTATTCATATCAAATGGATAAGTAATTCAGACTTACCTGCTGAAATTTATATTAAAATAAAATAACTAGGTGTACTGACGAATGCTCGTAAATGGCACTCTTACTTAATATGTTAATGGAGCAGAATGCGAAAAACGTGCTTGAACAAATATTGACACAGAAATCCTGCTGTACTCCCAGTAACTGTATTTCAATTCTCAATATGTTATCGTATATGTAAAAATATCTGGTATACCGAGCCGTGCTCGGAAAACATATAAAATCTCAAGACCGTTTCCGAGATCCCGGAATTATATATATATACAAGAATTGCTCGCTTGGGGGTATAAGATTTCACGAGGTTCAACAAGTACCCAAGTAAATACTTCAGGGAGGAATGTTTTTAGGGTTCCGTACCCAAAGGGTAAAACGAGACCCTCTTACTAAGACTTCGCTGTCCGTCCGTCCGTCCGTCCGTCCGTCCGTCCGTCCGTCTGTCACCAGGCTGTATCTCACGAACCGTGATAGCTAGACAGTTGAAATTTTCACAGATTATGTATTTCTGTTGCCGATCGTATAACAAATACTAAAAACAGAATAAAATAAAGATTTAAATGGGCCCCCATACAACAAACGTAATTTTTGACCAAAGTTAAGCAACGTCGGGAGTGGTCAGTAGTTGGATGGGTGACCGTTTTTTTTTTTTGCTTTTTTTTTTTGCATTATGGTACGGAACCCTTCGTGCGCGAGTCCGACTCGCACTTGCCCGGTTTTTTTAACTCATTTCGATGAATTCTCTAAAATATTAAAGCTGTACCTAATGTATATACTTTTGTCTGGCTAACCAATTTACAGTAACAGGAGAATAAATCAACTTTTCTCTTTCCTGTTTGGTGTATAACACTAGGATGCCTAAACACTAGGATAAAAAAGACAAAATAGTTTTAGGTAGGTGCTTTAGTCTGGCAAACCAATTTTTTGCAGCAAAAAAATAATAATATACTACTTTCTTTTTAATGTATGGATTGCCTACATTGTTAGCTGAAAGATATGCATCAATTATACCTAATTATGTACATAGTAGGCAATAATTGGAATAAACGCAATGAAATCCTCTCGGAGTTGTGATGAGAAGTATGTGTGGGACTTGAGTTATATGTTATATCGTCGTAATGTAATCTGGAACAACATTACGATTTGAGAAACTATAAATATATTTTGAAATGTGTTAACGATTAACATTATTGGCGTGAGTCCGAAAAATAAAATCTACATAACTAATCTACAATATGAATTCAATTCATTTTCACTAAAAGTACTTACTGTAGTTATGTTTTAGATAGTACCTAGTTTACGGGTCGAAAAATGCCGCTGATTTCTTATCACATCGAGAGGTCACTAATTTCGTTAAATGTTATGTAAAGAATTATTTTAAATGGAGCAGTCCTAATCAAACTTATAGTTTCTAATTCATCCACTATTTTCTCAAAAAATGACTCATATAAATAAATAAATAACATTATAGGACATTTCTTGCACAAATTGACTAAGCCCCACGGTAAGCTCTCTCATATACTACTACACTAAATCTTATACATTGTATATTTGTCAACATGTTTTTGTCATCTGTGTTTGTTTGTCATAAATAAATGTATTTCTATTCTATTCTATTCTATTCATATAAATGTATGACGAATTTTCGTTACACAAAGTTATAAATTAAGTTACTGGCGAATGGCTTAACAATAGCCTAAATATTGTAGGTACTTATATTATATCAAACATGTATTTGAACCTCAACAAAGTAATTTTGTTTATTAGGACATTACCATAATCGAATTTTCCAAAGTTTTCGAATTTTATAAAGTAAACGTGATGTTCTATTTTTGGGTGTTGTTGTTAAGGGCACCTTTTCATAAGGGTATTTAGTGTTTCTGATGCCAAAGTGATACATGGATATACGGCACTATTCGGGAAATGAATTAGAAATTAACTAGATACGATATAGTAAAGATATGTGACGTACCACGGATAAAGGTACCTTATGGCGGTTGGCGCTTACGCTATTATTAACGTCGCTCCAATATTATTGCGGCGCTATGCGACGTAAGCGCCGGCCGCCATAATGTACTTTTTTCCATGGAACGTCACATATCTTCACTATTTCATATGTAGTGAAACTCTAATTAATTTCCCGAATCGCGGCGCCAGCCGCCGTAAGGTACCTTTTTCAGTGGAACGTCACATATCTTTACTATTTCATATCTAGTGAGTCTCTAATTCATTTCCCGAATCGAGCCGATAGATTCGTGCTCAGGGAAGCGGTGAACTGAGGCCGGAGTCCAATCTGCACAGTCATGAATAATTAATCTAACACTTCCTTATGGTCTTAAGAGCCAACAGGAGTGGTCATTTCTCCATACAAACGTACTCCTCGTTTTCCTCCGTGGTTTTTGAAGCTAGAGCAATAATTTTTTCAACACAGATTAATATTGTCAATATCTGTGTCGGACCGCTTTGCTTTTTTTGATATTTTTGTTTTTTAAGGCGCTAGAGCCCTTCAAAAATGGCCAAAATGGCCTAATTGACTATGCCGCAATGAGAGGCGTGGCATTCAAAACTGATATCAATTAGCCAAAAAAGCAAAACGGTCCGACACAGATAATTTCATACTCATTTAGATTTCCAAATTTGGTTACGATTGGTTAAGTTTTGGAGGAGGAAAGACACGTACGAAACCTCGATTTTTGAGATTTTTACGCAGGATTTTTCGCCTTGTCCTTATCGCACTACTTTTAGGTGCCGCTTCCGTTAGCGAGACGGGTATATTTACCTAAAATATTTAAAACTCAGCTCCTGTTTCGTCTTAATTGGAGTAAACCCTAGGAGCTAGGCAGCAAACACTGCAGCAGATCACAAGCAATGGTATTCATTATTCGGATGCCAGCTTTCCATTAAATTTCTTAAAAGCTTTGTTTCAACTTTTGAATTGTGTCTACTTTGATCGAAAGTTCTGGATCGCAACTTCAAGTTAAGTTGTAAGTAAATTATGCCAGTCTCGTAATGAAGAAAACCAAACAATTAATACTTTTACTTATTCGTTTTTAACTGGTAAAATAAAAGTTACTTTAGCTGCGAATTAATCATGTTAGAACATTAGAAGCCACGAATGTGATTTAACTTCGGATTCACGAAATACATTGGTTTTAGGTACTTACGAGAATCTACAAAAAATCTTAATGATCTACCTACCTGAACTATTCCTACGAAATTATACTACCAAGAAACTCTAATATGAACAGTCGATTATTCATCTAATCGGTTCTTGTTAAGCCGTTGTTTCTTAAGCATACCAGAAAATGGGGCGTCCATTAATTACGTCAAAAAATCCTCACAACCTCTCACGTAGTTAATGGATGTCCCCATCATTTAACAAGGAAGAAATGAAAAATAACCTATAATCATTCATCAATGACAATCAATCATAATGTCACTGAGAACTCACAAATGACTTACCGTTAGCAAATTTCCCTACCTTAATAATACGATGTAGAAGACAAATGATTTTAATTGATGATTTTATTGTAACTGTTAAGGTTGTCACATATGTAAATAGCGCGTTGTTGTCACGTGAATATTTGCCGCTTCTGATCTTAATAAATTTCTCAAATAACAGATTTGCCTAAGAGTCAGCAGATTTTAATAAGACCCGAGGGCTGTTTGCATAGTGATTATGCAGTGGTATAAATCTTTCCAAAGGCGGCGGCGAGCTCTGTCGTTCCAGCCCGCTGGGTTCTCGAACTGCAGCCAGACTTAATGGGGGTACTTACCAATCTTCTTATTGACTAACATCTTATATATAGGCTATTACGGAAAAGGATACTATTTCATTCATTTTCGGGCCAAAAATTAATATACCCTATGGTTCTATATAAGTCTAATATGAAATTCGATCGATTAAAAACAAATATTTGTGACGACTTGAGCAGAACAAAGTGTGGGAGTGTCATCACAAACGTCATTGCAAAATGCCATACAGAGTTAACTTGGCCGATTCTATCTATGCTTAATAGTTTTTTTATTATAATTTATTACTGTCAGACAACGAATTTTCATGAACTGGAATATTTTATATTTGGCATCATCAAAGTTCAGAGACTACTAAACAGACACCGCAATCCGCTACCAATACAGCTCTTACTGAAACAAAGAGCAGACGGCCGCCAGTATTTCTAGCGAGGACAGATTGACTCAAATCAATTACTTGAATATACACAAAAACATATAGGTATATGTCAAAATGCGCGGCGCTCAATGGTGCCCTTAATTATTTTTACTCTTCTTTTGTTGGACTACCTTTATTTTTTCGACTTAGCTTCTTTTTCGTATTTAGAGTTTATTTATTAAAAGTGTTGATGGATGCGCTATTAATTATTCCCGTACTCTTACTATTTATCGAAGTCTATTATCATTAGGCCATGTTTGTAGTACTAGTTACATTCAACAATAAAATAAGTCGCTCGCTGTGGAGTGGTCTGGTATTGATTTTGAATGTAGTACAAATGAAACATTTATATTTAGACTGTCTGACAGACTAAATTGGACCAAATATAAATGTTTCATTTATTTTGAGCATAACAATCACATTTATGTAAATGGGGAGACGAGTATTTGTCTTCATCTGTCAAGTGCACAACTGGGTAAATATGCTCTAGCTCCGAAATAATTTGCCATTATTAGAATGAGAGAAATATTAATCTTCGCTTAATGTTTGCTGCGCGATAATTATCAGTGGATGAGTCTCTCTATCAATCGGCTTACAGAATGAGAAAAAAACGAATAAGAACACTGTTTGCTGGAATTCATGCCAAGTGTTGAGCCTTAGATTACATTAATTCGAAGACCGTATCGTTATTAATTAACTGACGTATTTATTTATTTATATGTAATTAATTTAAAAATAACGCTTAGCTTTAGTGATTTAGCGGTAAGGTTCGGACGGAGGTTGCGAGTTCGAACTGTGGCTCAAACCAACACGTTTTTTAAGACGTAATATTATGTACGGAAACAGCACTTGGTCGGTGGAGAAAAACTTAGTGAGGAAATCGGACAAGTTCTAATGAGGCATCATTCCTCCGTCAAGTTGGAAGGTCAGGTGGCAGTCGCACACGTAATAATTAGTGCCGGCGCCAAGAGTATTGGAGCGAACACCAGGCTCCCTAAGTGAGCGTTGGTAAAAACTGCGCCTTCATTTATCTAATGGTTCTGATCGCATTTTGCTGGAACCTAAGCCTAATATGTACCTACCTACTGCCTACACTTATTTAAATACCTACATCTTATCCAAATCCACAGTATTTAACTATAATTTTAAGATCGCTTAAGCTTTAACAAATAGGTAGCAAGAAACAAAGGATAATCCAGCTAATATAACTTTATAATTGAACGGACAGGGATGTTAACCGCTATTAAGGTGCTCGGAAAGTTCGAAACCTTCGTAACTACAAGTATATTGTTCCAATCGCATAACGAGAGTACCTATGTACAAATTTCAGGAACTTCCATTAACATTATATTAAGTGCTGCATGCCTCTAGTTAAGATGAAGCTGAGCTACGGAGTCGATGTTAACATTAATATTTAAGTCATGCTTATACTCATTTTTATTTTCCTTTGCTTTTAAGCAATGTCTGGCAAACCGATTAGACAGATGAAATAGGCGGCAAGGTAACTACACATTATAATGAAAGTTCATGGAATCTGAATTGGGCGCAAGCCATGGATTTATATCGGGCTATAAATTTAGCATTTTATTATTATCTTCAAATGCTCTATTCTGAAACAGTTGATTAGGATTAAAAATCTGAATATTCACTCTATCTCGTAATTTGATATTGAGAGGTTATAAATTAAACTCAATTTAGTGCCTAAACAACCGGTCATGAACCAAATATTCAAATATTGTAGGCAGTAGTAACGTTTATTCCGTTCCAGTGCTTATCATATAGGTACAGCGAGAGGTCCCCAGGCGAGTATAGCGGTCGTTTAACGACCTAGAACTCGGTTCACGATACATTCGAGGCCCATATTAGTGCAGTAATGAAGCGAAAATGAACGTGAAACCTAAACCTCTGTGCCATATCACTTCATTTATAGCCTTTTAAAATGTTGTAGGTAACATAGGTATTATTAGCTTGAAGGTTAAAAAATAGCTAAGTTATCCATCTTCTTACTTTCTCAATGACCCATAAACTTATCATTAACAACGTCTTTTGGCGGGCACCTTCAGTAATATTATTTTAAATTATATCTCGGTCAATAAGTACGTGACTTTCCTACGGGTCGGCATGTCCTAATATATAGAAATAACGTAGCTACACGAATAATACCAACAAAAAATACACATCCAATACCAATTCGTACTCTATATTTCACCAAAAAAATTGACATCCCCGTAATTGGACTCTGCCATCAGGCTCTACTAATCAATGTTAAAAAGATGAAGATAACAACCTTAATGTATTATCCAATCAAGGTTACTTACTATCTTAATCAATCACCTCACGATCCTCTCAGGGGTCATATACAATGTTTATTACAATACTCGTATCTAATTAAGTAAACGACATTGACAATATCAACAAATCTACTTTTGTTTGTTTTTCACGACGCTTACGAAACTTAACTGTCTGCTATATAAAATTTGATGTACCGTGAGATCAAGTTAATACCTACCAGGCTTGAGACAACATATTTCGTGAAATATTTAGGTATTCTATCTTTTGGTGTTGTAATTTATTGTCAGCTGGACGTAATGCAGGACAATAAATAACGTTCTTCTTGGATCTCGGGAGCACGTACGAGGAAGTAGCTATGCTAGAGCACCCGTATATTTTGCAAAATGTAACTTCCTCTACGTACGTAAATTTGCTTTTTTATTTTTTTTGTTTTTGGGAGACTGGGCACTTCCTGGAGCCCGTTTTACAAAAGCTTGTAACTTGGAATACAAGTGGAAATACCTTTCTAACAAAAGCTGTCAAAAAGTGACATCCGCTTGTAATAGTACAAAGTTACAAGCTTTTGAGAAACGGGCCGCTATATTTAATAGTAATTTAAAATACCGGAATTAGGTACTAAAGTTACCATTAACTTATTATATGCACTAGCTGCCGCGTAAGTTTCCAACATCTCATTGAAACTAAAACTGAGTGCCCTTTGCTAAGTCTACCTTAACAATGAAAGTTTCATCATTTTCACAGTAAATTGCTAAAGAAGATGTTTCGATTCCTGCTTTAAATTATTTATCTTTGCTAAAGGCCTTGGTAAAGCTTGCCACAAAATTGAATCTTGATATTTACCAAATATATTTAACATCAAATAAATGAAAACCATGTATACTCCTATATAAAAATTATGAGATGACAAAATACACCCATTTTTTATGAACCAATTTGACTTTACATGACAATGACATAGCTCGGCCAGACGGATTAATTACCGTTTAATAGTGAAACGGACCCGTTATAGTTTCGAAATGTTAGTCTGTTCGTCCGTATGTCACAGTATTACTTGACAGTTTAAAGTATATTTTAATGAAATTCGGAACATGGGTATAAATATTTTGTGCCCCGCAACCAAGTTAAGAAGTTGAAATTTATAAAATAAAATTTTAGGATACTTTATACATTGTGGCACAACATTCTATTTTCAAACTACTACTACTTTTATTACTTACCCAACTAAATTTATTTTAAATATGATTGATTGAGCCAAATAATGAGTTTTTTTTTCTATACAACACAAAGACCGAAGAAATGCTGCGAGTTTACTTCCTTGGCTTGTTTTTAGGGTTCCGTACCTCAAAAGGAAAAAACGGAACCCTTATAGGATCACTCGTGCGTCTGTCTGTCCGTCTGTCCGTCTGTCACAGCCAATTTGCTCCGAAACTACCGGACCAATTAAGTTGAAATTTGGTACACATATGTAAGTCTGTGACCCAAAGACGGATATGTAACGCCAACAAATGAATTTTAAACATAGGGGCTACTTTTGGGGGGTAAACGATAAAATTAAAAAACAAAGTTTTGAAAACTATATCGTGTTACATATCAAACGAAAGAGCTCATTTTGAGAATCTCAAATATATTTTTCTTATAAATTTACGATAAAAAGTTTAGAAGTTATTCAAGAAAATAGACAAAAAATGACCATTCCCCCCCCCTCTATCTCCGAAACTACTGGGTCTAAAATTCTGAAAAAAATACACATAATAGTCCTTTACCTAAAAATGACAGGAAAACCTATCAGAAATCTAGAGTCAAGCGTGAGTCAGATTTAAGAACAAAAATGCGGTTAACGTATTTTAGGGACACAGCCGCAATGGTTTAAGTGAAACGTGATGTAGACAGCTATTGCGAAGGCCCTGGGCCGATATCCGCATAAGGCCGAAGGCCCGAAGCGTCCCAAAGAGGCGTGCCTTTAGCTTCAAGCGTGAGTCGGACTGAAGACAAAAAATGCGACTAGGCTGTATCTGGCACATAGCCGCAATGGTACTTGTAGTACAGTAAACAGCAGAAGTTGCTAAGCGGGCGAGGTATTCAAAATTACCTTGACATACTCTTATTGTCTTAACTATAAAGTCGCGTCCAGATCATTTTAAACCACTCGCCCGCTTAGCAACTTCTGCTGCTGACTGTACTGATTGATTAGGTTACTATTGTTACGTGTTTTAAAAAGCACTAGGTATACAGGGTGGCTAAAAAATAAACTAAGTGTATTCCCGTTGCCAACGTGCAAACCTGAAATCGCGAAGAAAAATTTGGCTGTTTCATACATTTTGGCTGGTCCGTTTTCTATGGGAGGATACTTCATTTTTCGCGATTTCGGGGTTGGTCCCATACTAAAAGTTGCTCAGTATAATCCCAAAACCTCCCTGGCTACGGGAATACACTTATTTTTTGGCCACCCTGTAGGTATTATCTCTCTTCGGCCTTCGCTTTTAAAACACTTTCGGAAGTTGTAGGAAGCGCGACCCGTCGGACGCTTGAGTTTTCAGCTCTACGCATTTGCACACTTTTCGAGACGTTTCATTCACGTCACGTTTCACGTACAAAAAAAATTTTGAAAATTGTGTGATGTTCGGAACCCTTGAAACGCGAGTCCGACTCGCACTTGACCAGTTTTTTTACATGTTGCTTGTTTCGCATCACATGGTTTATTTTTTAGACATGGAAGCTTTCTTCATGTATGGTTTGACACGGACTTGGCCAGTTTTTATTTTTCTTTATCGCAATGTTTACATCGCTGTCTCAGTCACGTCACGGAAAAGAATTTTATCAGCAATAATGTAATAATAGTTATTTGTTTTACAAGGGGGCAAAGTTGTTGTTTAACCGCTCCTGCTAATATTGATACCCGAGCAAGCGAAAGATCCCAAAATTGAACCATGAGCGTAGCGAGTGGTTCGAAAAATGGAATCTTGAGCGTTGCGAGGGTTTCAAAGCACGAGGGTTAAACAAAATTTGCCCCCGAGTGAAACACAAAATTTTTCACCACACCAACCCGACGCAAATATTAAATGTAAAATATCAAACAAAAACAAATCAAATCCAAATGAATGTTATTAAATATTTTTCATCCAAAATCATCATTCAAAAGTCAATTCTACCAGCAAACATAAGAAAACAACTCAAAATTTGCATTAGATTACTTTGCCTCACATGTGAATAAAATGCAACTTTGCTATCAGTTTTTGAAGTGCAAAGTAAGTCTTTCCGAGCTGGTGTGGTGAAAAATTAATTCTACTAGTCGTTTTTCTCTTTGCTTAATAATCTGGCTTACTAAATCCTTAGCAATAACAAAAAAAAATGAGGATACTTTGCTTTACATGACATACGGCTCGATTCGGGAAATGAATTAGAGACTCACTAGATATAAAATAGTAAAGATATGTGACGTTCCACTGCAAAAGGTACCCTATGGCGGCTGGCGCCGCGATTCGGGAAATGAATTAGATATTCACTAGATATGAAATAGTGAAGATATGTGACGTTCTATGGAAAAAGGTACCTTATGGTGGCCGGCGCTTACGTCGTATAATAATAGGCCTTTTCATCTGTGTCAGATGTTTTAAGCAGCATCCCGGTAACGACACTTGCGTTCGTGGCTGTATAGCCCTATGCGGGAGAGGATCCCTCGTCCACACACGATATACGTCTACGTCGTATAGCGCTGCAATAATATTGAAGCGGCGTTAATAATAGCGTAAGCGCCAACCGCCATAAGGTACCTTTACCTGTGGAACGTCACATATCTTTACTATATCGTACACTGTTAAAAATTATGTAATTTTACATGCAAAAAAATTACATAATCCTGTAAAATTCCCGAAAAATCTGGGAAATTTACGGAAAAATATGACATTTTACGTAATTCTCGTAAATTTTTCATTTTTTCGGTAAAATCAATAATTTTTATGTAGTTTTACATAAAATTTATGTAATAATCACTAAGCCATGAATATTTACATAAAATCTGTAAAATTACATGGAATGTTCGGGATAAATACATTTTGGTATGTATTTTTTACGATTGAAGAGGGAATTTTACTTAGAAATCTCGCAATATTACCTATTTTCGTGAAAAATACATTTTTATGTAAATTGACTTACGTCTTATGTAATATTCCGTAAGATATCAGTAAAATTACAAAAAAACATTATGAAATTTCCCAACATTTCTTTAATTTTACATATATTCTGTTCAATTTACTGTTTAAATGGTCTTTTTACATAACATATATGTAATAATCACTAAGAGATGGAAGTTTACATAACATCTGTAAAATTACATGGAATGTTTGGGACAAATACTTTTTTTTATGTGTTTTTAACAATTAAAAAGAGAATTTTACATAAACATCTCGTAATTTTACAAATTTTTTTTCAAATTACATATTTGTGTAAATTTACTTACGTGTAATGTAATATTCGGAATAATGTCAGGAAAATTACAAACAATAATATAAAATTTCCAAAAAATTCTTTAATTTTACATATTTTCTGTAAATTTACTGTTTAAATGTGTCGCTTTACATAATAAATATATAATAATCACTAAGAGATAGAAGTTTACATAAAATCTGTAAAATTACATGGAATGTTTGGGACAAATACATTTTTTTATGTGTTTATATCAATTAAAATGGGTATTTTACATAAAAATCTCATAATTTTACCTAATTTTGTGAAAATTACATTTTTGTGTAAAGTTACTCACGTCTTATGTAAAATTCCAAAAAATGTCATTAAAATCACAAAAAACATTATGAAGTTTCCCAACATTTCTTCATTTTACATATATATTCTGTAGAAATTACTGTTTAAATGGTATTTTTACATAATAAATATGTAATAATTACTAAGAGATGAACGTTTACATAAAATCTGTAAAATTACATGGAACTTTTGGGACAAATACTTTTTTAATGTGTTTTTAACAATTAAATCGGGAATTTGACATAAAAATCTCGTAATTTTACCATTTTTTATTGAGAAACACATTTTTATTACAATTTACTTACTTCTTATGTAATATTCCGAAAAATATCAGAAAAATTACAAAAAACATAATGAAATTTCCCAACATTTTTTTAATTTTATAAATTTTCTGTAAACTTCCTGTTCAAATGGGTCTTTTTACACGATACATATGTAATAGTCACTAAGAAATGCCCGTTTACATAAATATCTGTAATACTACACTTGATTTTTAACAATTGGAACGGGTATTTTACATAAAAATCTCGCAAATTTATTATTTCTTTTGAAAAATACATTTTTATGTAAATTTACTTAAGTCTTATGTAATATTCCGAAACATGTCAGTAATATTACAAACAATATAATGAAATTTACCAATATCTTCTTAATGGTATACCTACATATTTTCTGTAAATTTACTGGTAAAATAAATAAATAATATATAGGACAATTTTACACAAATTAACCTAGTCCCACAGTAAGCTCAATAAGGATTGTGTTGTGGGCACTTTAGGTATAAATGTATAATCGATACATTCTTGAATACATAGGCAACATCCATAACTCCTGATGAACAAATATATTACGTGATAATAGACACACAAATAAATGCTCTGACCAGGATGCAAACCCGGGACGTCCTGCTTTATAGGCAGGGTCACTATCAACTAATAGGCTAAGGAGGCCGTGAATATGTTTTTTTTTACATATTCAATATGTATTGTATAGTAATCACTAAGACAATGGACTTTTACATAAAATCTGTAAAATTACATGGAATGTCAGGGACAAAAATAATTTTATTATCTACGTATTTTTCTATATTATATAAAGCTGCAATACGACTGACTGATGACACAATTGTTCTCCCAGAAGGAGGTTCGTGGTGTGTTAGACTTTGACAGTTTCATATAGAGGGCGGTCTCGTGATCTCCAGAAAATTCCGACTTTTGGTCTACCGCTTCCGGTCAGAAAAATGTTGGACGGGCCGGCCAAACGGTCAGACCTAGGTGGTGCTCGACCAAATGTCATAGAGGGACCCTGGCAGTTTTTAACGCGGCGCTGAGCTTCGAAACCCAGCGCTGCCGTGTCACGCGCATCTCATGTAACTTTAAAAGTCGAGTTTCGAGATAATTACGTTTAAAGTTTTAAAGATTCAAATGCTGTTATCGTTGACGGTTCGTCGTAATTTTTTTATTTTATCTAATCTACATGTAGGAAATATGGTCACAGACTGGGCCCTTTAATTTTTGTTTCGCATAATTGAATAGTTTTCATTTTATTCGAATTAAATGTTTCCGCATGATCAACTCTTCCATACTATAGTGGTCACACGAAGTCATGTAAGTCAAGTTACATGACATTCGCGTGATCAGACGTGACACGTATTACTATAGGAATATTGTTGTCGTATAAATCAAGCGCTCGGCCAGTCATGCCTAACTCCGGTAACTTAAGAAACGATGTTGATATTTTGGTTGTGTCAGTCATACAACTTAAGTTAACTGAGTTGTGCCTGACGCCATCGGCAAAAAAATGAAGTTACATGAGTTAGCCATATGCTTTTCTCAGTAAATAATGAAGATTTTCAAAATTTTCTTATAGAAGATATATATTTAATGGTTTTTAAGACGATTTAGACTGGTTATTCGTAACTCATGTAACTCGAGTTAACGGAGTTAGGCGTGACACGGCAGAGCGAAGGTCGAAGGCCGAGCTCCGCGTAGGGCCGAAGGCCCGGAGCGTCCTTTTCGATTTCCCAAACACGCGAGGCCGAAGGCCGAGCTGCAGGAATGAAGTGCTCGCAAGCGGATCTTTTTGTCCTAGCAAAAGTACAACTTTATTTCTTTTTCCCTTTGGAAAACAAACTACTACACAATTACAACAGCAACAACAACATTACCAACAACAACACATCAACAACAGCACCAACAGCAAACAACACGCGTACCGCGGGGAACTTTACATAAAAGTGTCGTGATTTTACCTACTTTCGTGAATTTTTTTTTATGTAAATTTACTTATCTATTATGTAATATTCAGAAAAATGCCAGTAAAATTAAAAACAATACAATGAAATTTTCCAATATTTCTTTAATTTTCTGCAAATTTACTATTTCAATGTGTGTCTTTACATTACATTTCTATTTATTTTATTTCAAACAAGTTAAACAGCATAAAAGTAAAAATACCAAACTACTACTTAACTAACTTAGCGCCACTTGCACCGTCCCACTAATCCGAGGTTAACCGGTTAAACCGTTAATCCAGTGTCAAATTGTACTGGTAACCAAGGTAACTCCAGATTTAACCGGTTAACCCCGGGTTAGTGGAATGGTGCAAGGGGCCCTTAGGGTGGTATTCCACCTGTCAAATTTGCATTCAATTTCTTTGTCCAATGTCAGTGCATCTCACTCTCTCATTATTAAGTGTGAGTGATAACAATAAATAAGTACTGTGTGTTTATAACTTTTTTTTATTATTTTGTAAGTGTTTTTATATTTTACTTTTATATTCATATTATAATTAACCTAACTTAAGAAGAAAAATAAATAAAGAGAATAAGTACTAAAAAGTACGGAACCCTCGGTGGGCGAGTCCCACTCGCACTTGTCCGGTTTTTTTCACATTTATGAATTCCTAGCTCTTGCCCGCGAGTTCGTCTGGTAACATACGAGTACCCATTAAGGGTGACTCACGTTAGACCGGGCCGTGCCCGGGCCGGAGCTTCCGGCGCATCGTTTTCTATGGAATGCATCCCGTGTTCGCCTGTCATGTCATAGAAACGTACCTAAGCGCCGGAAGCTCCGGCCCGGATGCGGCCCGGTCTAACGTGAGCGTGAGTTATCCTTTACCTACATACATAGAATAGAACACAAACTACTTAATGCCTAATGGTAACATTCCATTTCTAACCGCAGCTGCATTACTGTCAATTTTACTATGGAAATTGACAATGACAGCGACGCGTTCAGTACCGGTAGTGCAGCTGCGGTTAGAAATGGAATGTTACCATAAAGCTGCTAACAGTGCTAACACATTACCGCACCGCACCAAGGACATTGTCAAGGTTGTTGTCAAGGTCTTACTTATGGGTGCGTCGCAATGACCTTGGTGCGGTGCGGTAATGTGTCCAATGATATGTTTGTCCAATGTCATGGCATCTCACTCTCTCTCTCAAGCAAAATGTCAAAAGACAAAACACACATTGGACAAAGAAACAGAAACTGGACAGGTGGAATACCCTAATACAATTCCGTGAACAAGTTTTAACCTGCTGAGAATGCCGCCCGTGCGGTCGAAATTAAGAAGGTACTTAGGTACTTACTTAGTAAGTAGGTACAGTCACCTGCAATAATATGTTACTCTTCAAAGGCCGCAAAAATATCTGACACGACCTTATCTGTAGAGCCATACGAGCGTGTCACATATTATTGCGGCCTTCGAAGAGTAACATATTATTGCAGGTGACTGTACTTACCTAATTAATTTTAGGCAAAATCGGTTTGTGCTCACACCACATCGTTACTACTAATACCTACTTAAAGATAAATAGATTCATTCATATTATGTAAAGATAGAAATACTTAGTTACTTAATACGAAATCTACATACATATCTAGGTAGGTACCTACCTATTTATTTGGGTTCGTCTTTGACGTCTCTAAAAATAAATATGTCAAATATTCATATCAGACATAGGCATTTTTGAGAAAATTTTACAAGAATAGAATAACTTACAAAAAATGTATGTGGTTTGACAGTTTTTATGTCAAAGCGAGGTAAAGTCGCTAATTCGCCACCACCACCTGGCGGGATAAAAAGTTAGTTTTCCTCCCAATTAATTTTTAAGTAAATATGGGATAGGGTAAAATGCCCCAATTAGAAAAAAGGTAATCGATCATGACGTCTCTTTTTATTAAAAAATTAAGTCACAGCAAATATGTTACAAAAAATTGGCTTCCCTTTATCTTGCATAATATCGATTGTCCGAAATACACTTCGCATAGCAGGTTTCGCAGAAACATTTTTAACCGAATGATACTTTTGCATAATTGTATAATTAGCATAACTGTCATGTCGCATAACATTCATTTGGCAGAATTTTGAATAGCAGAATACTACTATCGTCGATTTTACATACGCAGAATTGTATGTAGCATAAATTACATTCCACCGAATTTCTTATGGCATATTGCTCATATTGTAGACTTGAATTTCGCAGAATGTTATGCAGCAGAATAAAAGTTCTGCCGAAATTGTTACTGCATAATACTCATGTCGCTGACTGAACCTACACAAAAGGAATTGCTGCCAGAACTACAGGTTAAGTTAGGTTAGAACTGCGACCCCTACATAAAAGGAATTGCTGCCAGAACTATAGGTTAGGTTAGGTTACAATTGCGACCCCTACACAAAAGAAATTGTTGCCAGAACTGTAGGTTAGGTTAGGTTAGAACTGCGACCCCTACTCAAAAGAGGGTGCGTAACGGTCCATATAACAACTTTTGATATATTTTTAGTCGATATAACGATTGAGGGACATAATGCACTTTTATTTTTTTTTATTTTTTTTTTATTTATTTACTTCAGACATACATATCCATAAAATTGTTAGTGATTACATATTTACACTATCTATTAAGACTTATCAAAACTATGGTTAGTAACATAGTAATTTTAAAAATAAAATACAAAATGAGTTATTATAATTATATATAAAGTTGGATACCCCGTCAGTCGGCAAAGGATCCAGTACAATGTAGACTGTTCCAATGTCTCGCTAACGGAGTATCCAACTTTACAGCAAATATCTTTAGGATACCATTGTCACTGCTACTTATCCTTCTTTTTTTATACTTTTGCAATAACAATACATGGTATATTCTTAAAGAGTCTAACTATCGTCAAGTATAATGAACTTGTAATATAACAACTTCTAATCTAACATTAACAGCGTATATAATTAAGTTCGATATAACGCTCAGTTGGCATAATGTAGTACTGGTATAATTTGTAATATTTACTACTATTATAACAACCTACGTATTCGAACTCAAGGCAGGTCTCAGTTAGGTACGACGACGAGCGAAGCGAGGAGGAGTGTTAGGTAGAACTGCGACCCTACAGCGCGCGAGCCGAGCGAGCGAAGCGAGCGTGCCGCGGTAGCGGCCGGCGAAGCGCCAGAACCGACTTTTTTTATTATAACCTCAACTTATTATTATACATTTGAATACATTATACCATAAATACTTATAACAAATATTCATTATATCCAGTAAACGTTATATCGAATAGCTTTTATATCGATTAAACATTATATCCCATGAAAATAGTTATTTTGTTGTTATATCAAAAGTTCATTATACCGCTTAAGTGATTATACACCATGAAATTATATCAAAAGTTGTTATATATTTTGAAAATATATCAAAAATTGTTATACGGATCATTACACACCCCTCAAAAGAAACTGCTTCCAGAACTGTAGGTTAAATTAGCAAAATATTATTCGATTTTATATCTGTATGCGATACCTATTTCGGCGAGAAACTAACTATCCATCAAAATATTATTCTCATCAACAGTATGCCAATGAATTATTCTGCCTAAGGAAATTGTGCGAAAAGACAGTATGCCAAGTACATATTATGCGACGCAATTTTCGGCAAAACAATTATTCGATTATAGTATTATTCTTCAAATTGAGATTATGCCATTGCATTATTCTGCTTTACAAAATTGTGCGAAACAACAGTATGCTATGAAACTTATGCAAAAAGTAATTCTGCGAAATGATGATTCTGCCAAGGGTTGCTATGCGAAAGTAAAATATGACAATAAATTTTATGCAACATATTAGTAATCCCAAAAAATTATTAACTACATGTAATTAAAAACTACATAAAGCTACAACTAACTACAATATAAACTAAAATTATAAATAAAAACCTGGCTCCAGCTCTGTGCCTTTGGGCAGGGTGCCAAGAAGGCTAGCGGCATTGCCGCGCTGTCCAATTGTATTTTTCCACAGTTTTGTCTTTTCTGGTTCCACTAGGTACGGCCAGGGTTCAGCATCAGCTCAGCTCTATGTATACTAATACCTTCTCCCGAATGTAACAAACACTTTTCTGAAAACCACATCAAAATCGGTTCAGCTAAACGCGAGATAATCGCGGACAAATACACCGTGTAACATGAGGAAACCGAAATATTTTAAACCGAATAATTTTAACTGCGTATTCCTGATCATATTTAGAGACAAAAATGTCCTATAAACTTTTTTGAAATTCGCCTAGTTTCAGAGATAATATTAATTAAAAAAAAACAAGTTTTTATTGTTACACAGTGTAAAAGACCTTTTTGATGGTGATGTTGCTGCTATGGGACGTAGTCTAAAATATCCTTCTTGATAGATATCAAAAAGTGACAAGTAACGCTTTGCAAAAAGTAGGTTTTACGAAAAAAAAATGTAAAAATCAATTTTAAGTGAAAAGTTTACCAATCAACATCAAATAACATTTATTTTTATGTACATGTACATTCAAGAAATTGAAAAAACAAAACAACAACAAAAATTATTTTTTTGGTGAAGTATACCTAAACTCATCTTACATTTTTTCTTTCTTTTGACCTCAGAAATGCGTGGTTAAAGCTATTCGGTTTCCTCATATTACACCGTGTATACTTACAAACATTCCGTGTAGTTTTGGACATATTATAAAAGTTATTCAACGATTAATGCAGGTGGCTGGTAATAGGGCACTTTACCCTATGATAATAAATCTTCCTCGCGCTATCCCAGCTTTTTGCCACAGCTCATGGGAGCCTGGGAACTGCTTGGCAACTAATCCCGGGAATTGGCGTAGGCACTAGTTTTTACAGAAGCGACTGCCATCTGACCTTCTAACCCAGAGGGGAAACTAGGAAACTTGTTGGAATTAGTCCGGTTTCCTCACCATGTTTTCCTCTTCACCGAAAAGCGATTGGTAAATATCAAATGATACCTATTTCGTACATAAATTCTTTTCAACTTTACCGTATGATAAGCTCCAAAAAGAAATTAGAAAACTAAGGGATTCAGATAGGTCATTCATTGGCTCCAGGGAACCCCTTAATGTGAATTACAGCATCAAAGTTGGAAGCAACAAAACTTACGATGTTATTTATATGTACCAATGTCAGCAATTATTGGTAAAATTGTGTACCTAATTATTAATTTCGAAAAATAAACTATAAATCTTCAAATATGAATTCATATCCGTTAGCACTCGCGGATTGGACGAATTTTGTGCGGCACTAGCACACACCCAATCACGGATCAATATTATAACGCGCGCCAATGGCGCGCGAGCTACATGGATCACGCGATCGCTAGTCAGGCGCACCCCCCCCGTAGCTGCGCTGTGCGCTGCGCAGTTCATGAGTTCACATCAAAATGGCGCTCGCTCACTCGCTGTGCGTAGAACGTAGTACTTGTGTAAACGTGTAAATAAATTGGAGATAGCATACAAGAAAACAGGTAAATATAAGTATTAGATATACCTTTACTTTCTTGCATCGAATATCTAGTGAAATCTGCATTAGACCTCAAAACGTTATGTACTTCCAGAAAGGGTTCGCGGTTCACCTTTTTTGTAACGGTTTCCTCGGCGTCCTTTACAAAGTCCAGTTGATATCGTGTCCTGTCCACGTCCAGGGTGGATCAGACCTGATCTACAAAATCTTGGAGCAGCCGCTTTCGTCGTATGCCATTAAAAAAATGTAAGTATTTATTAGCTAAGTACATCTAAATTTAAAACGATATTAGTACATGCTTGATTGTGTAGGTTAATTAAATAGTCACCAACACTAATAAATTGTGTTATTCTCTTACAGTAAAACATGCCCGTTATTAAAATTTGGTCAGTAGACCAAACAATCAAGAAAGCTGTTCCAATAATGGACCCAACTTTAAAAAATATCATTGAAAAAGGTGAGTAAATCTAAATTAATTTGACTTTTCGTAATGAAATATTTTTTGTGTAATTGTAGAATGTAGTGTATTGTAGAATAGACTATAATTGGATACCTACTGTTAAGCATTAATGTGCTGACTCAAACCACATTTATTTTGCAGTATGATGTCAATTTAAAAATTTGACGCTTGAAGTTGACAAGATAGAGCTGATGCTGAACCCTGGCTGTACCTAGTGGAACTCAGGTTTGGTGCAACATAGGCCCACGCTATTTTGATCATCCGTCACATAGAGGGAGAGCAATACCCAAGATATAATTCATAATCCATTTTCTTCCAGATGAGGTACCATCCTAAATATAGTAGTTCCATTTACTAATCTTATTAACTTTTTCTTTTCCAGGAACCATTAACCAGGGTTCAAGTTGCAGAGCTATCCGAAATAGCTGCGCCTAACATTGTATTTTTAGGTGAGACTTAATTATTATTACAATGATAAAATGCCTTACTTGCGAAGCATAACACTGTATGTTTCATATAATTTATAATTAATCATAATATAATCTATATGAAACATACAGTGTTAAAACGTAAATGTATTGAATAAACCTGTGGCCCTAGTGAAAAAGGGTACAAGTGTCGCGCAGCTTAGTTGTAAAAGGGGCATGGAACTTACACCCTTTTAAAACTGCGCTGCCCGAGACTTGTACCCTTACTCACTAGTAGTGCCACTTAACGTAATACGATAAATTATCTTATTTGAGGAGGAAGTATTAAATTTGGGGGCCTATTATATTACCTGTTTTAACCATTATGTTTTTTGTCCACAGATAATGAAAATATAATTATATTACTTGCTGGTAGAAAAAACGATTGTTAGCGAAACAGATTCTGCCTACGTCGTTACAACTATTGATGGCGGCTTACTGCAACTTGAATATGGAATATCCAGTGGACTGTCAAAACACATTAGAATTTATACAAAGGTATATTTTTATTAAAATAAATCCTAAAGAAGGAAGTCATAAGTAATAGTTTTTGATTTTTAAAAAGCGTTTTTCAATTAAAAGACATGTCAAGATCGCTTAACTTCTTGCAAGTTCTTTCTAATGCTAAAAAAACTAACTATAATTAATGTCAGTAACAAACATTTTCAGACAATTCGTTACTTGAAATGGTATAGGTTTCACGCATTAGATTCACATAGGCCTTATTAACCGAAACTTTTATAAGACTAATTCATAAGAAGTACTTATGTACATAAGATATAATTTATAGTGTCGTATATGTCTTCTACTTTTTGTACTCTGTCACAGAATAAATAATAATAATATGCACGTAGACGTGTATATACGCGTGTGCTCTATAATTTGAGTGTGTGAAATTCAATAAATTTATTTCTTTGTAATTTTGTTTTTTATTAAATAACCTCCAAACTGTAAATTGCTTGTTGTTTGTATATTATGACTGATAAAATTAGTTCGTTTTACATGTTATTAGGCGATATTTCCTAAAGAATTCAATACAAATTTTGTACATTTACATGCTATCGATAATTCTCAGGATTTTGCTATTAGCAAGTTGGTATTTGTTTTCTTATGTACTTTAATAAATGCAGTCTGCAGACAGGCTGCATTAATTAAAATACATAAGAAAAAAAACTAACGAATGGTTAATAACTAAATCCGGAGAATTACCGTAAATGTACAGAATTTGTATTGAATTTTACAGAAAAATATCCCCTAATAACATGAAATATTACCTAATTTTACAGGTAATAATACACAAACAACAAGTAATTTTACCTTGCCCATATTTAAAATCACAGTTTTCTTATGTAAAAATACATAAATTGTATCAGTAATATTACCGAATAAAATGGAAAAATACTTAAAAATCATTAAAAATACATAAAGTTTGTGGTAAAATCACATACGCAAACTGTAATAAAACACAATAATTTTGTAATATTACTGAATAAAAAGTAAATATACTTAAAAAAACATTAATAATAAATAAAGTTTGTGTTATTTTACAGACGAAATCTGTAACAAAATACATAATAATTCGGTAATATTCCCGAATAAAAAGGAAAAATACTTAAAAAAATCATTAATAATACATGTACTTTGTGTAAATTCACATACGAAATCTGTAATAAAACACATATTACTTCTGTGATATTACCAAATACAATGTAAATATACATAAAGTATCATTAATAATACAAAAACTTAATGTATTTTTACATACGAAATCTGTAACAAAACACATAATAATTGTGTAATGTTACCGAATAAAAAGTAAAAATACTCAAAAAACATTAATAATACATTAAGTTGGTGTAATTTCACACATGAAATCTGTAACAAAATACATAATAATTCGGTAATATTACTGAATAAAATGTAATCATACATAAAAATCATTACTAATACACAAACTTTATGTATTTATACATACGAAATTTGTAACAAAACATACAATTACCCTGTAATATTACCGAAAAAAATGTAAAAGTACGTAAGTGAAATTTTACGGATATGTAAAATTACATAAATGAGATTTTACAGATTATGTAAAATTACATAAGTGAGATTTTTACATATCTGACAGTATGATTATGTAAAATTACATAAATGTAATTTTACATAACCGTCAATTTGTTTGATTATGTAAAATTACATAAATGTAAAATTACATAATAATGAAATCAGGTCGATATGTAAAATTACATACGCCTTGTAAAATTACATAATTATGTAAAAATACAGAAAAGTTAGGGCAACGAAAGTTGCCCTAAAATTATGTAAAATTCCCTGAATATTTTTAACAGTGTATCTAGTTCATATCTAACTCATTTCCCGAATCGCGCCGTTAATCTCTAGTTAAATAATGTGTGAGATCTAGGTCTAGGTCAATAAAATCAAGCGCCCTGTAGCCCGGGTGTAAGAATAAGGCTACGGTATCCCCTGCCTGTCGTAAAAGGCGACTAAATAGGGTTCTCGAGGTCGGAGACGGTCGCAGCTAGGGACTGCGACTGAAAAAAGAGGGGACCCACAAAGGGGCATAACGCTAGGACGCCACTGGCGCATTCATTGTAGATCCCAGAGCCGTCCGAAATGCGCCGAGGAGGACAAATGGGAGGTCAATAAAATCAAAGTTATCTTTAATAACCCTCATAATTTTACGACAAGGAAAGCCACGGTTAGGTATATTATCTTAAATTAACTATTCAAATAAAATTGAATGCTGAAAGCATATTTCTACCAAGGTCGCCAAAATGTCGTTCATAAACAGGAATCTAAAATTAATTTGAGGTGTTGTTTAGCGCTAAGGTAAAGAACAGGTACAGGGGTTGAATTTTAATGAAAAGAATTTTAGCACAATGAGTATAAACTATTTAAGTTTTTTTTTTAGCCTATTAGTGTGTCCCACTGCTGGGCAAAGGCCTCCCCTCTTTCCCGCCACTTATCTCTGTCTAATGCACACTCCCGCCACTCCACACAGAATGTAGGTTGTCCCGCCATCTCCGTATGGGTCTTCCTCTGCCCCGAGATCCATCCTGTGGGATCCAGTCCGTGGATACTTTAGCCCAGCGTTCCGGGTGCATTCGGCAGATGTGCCCTACCCAGTCCCATTTCAGCTATTTAAGTTATTTCTATTAAATTTATTGTGTACCTAACAAAATGAAATACCAAACCAATAGCTACTAAAAATTGAAAACAGACAATAGTGGCATAATATCAGCTAACACTTAAATACCGCCATTTGTGCATTGCTTAAACTAGCTAAGCCTGTTTTCACGAAAGCGGTATTATATCACGTATATCGCAGCCAGTTTTTTTCCTCAATTACCTCTCACTAGCTTTAATCCACTAGACGTGTCGCGAACCGCACCCTAAGCCGCACAAATCCGTTAACTTTAACTTTATTAGTGTGCGCTTCGAAACAAAGTGGTACAAGTTAGTCCGTGAGTATTCACCGTGCACCTGCCAGAAATAGGTAAAATGTAATCGATTAAAGAAAATGGATATGAAGAAAACAAACCAATATAATGATTGAGTACCTAACGGGAAATTGTTAAGCTTATAAATGATTCATACCAATTTGGCGCCAAGGACAAATTTTGCATACGGAAATAAGCTTTTAGGGTTCCGTACCTACCCAAAGGGTAAAAACGGGACCGTATTACTAAGGCTCCGCTGTCCGTTGTGTGTTATTGTTGTGTGACGGATGCTCGTGAACCGTGATAGATGGGCTGTTGAAATTTTCACAGATGATGTATTTCTATAGCCGCTGTAACAACAAATTACTAACAACAGAATATAATAAATATTTAAGCGTCCCCACTTAAATATTTATTATATTCCCATACAACAAACGTAATTTTTGCTGTTTTTTGCGTAATGGTACGGAACCCTTCGTGCGCTTGTCCGACTCGCACTTGGCTATTTTTTATATAAATATTGAATGTTGTTCTTTTGGCGGCAGGTGTTATATACAAGGATAGCTGTGGGGTTGTGGCAGAGCTCGCACGGGCTGCAGCACCTAGGGCGCACTCAGTGCTGTGCGGCGCCTAATCCGCGCCCCGAGAAGCAACCGCTCAACTACGAGCCACAACGCACATTTGTCGGCAATAAGGAAGCAAAGGTAAGATGTAATTGATAAAGTGCAGTTCAATAGAAATTGCAAATAATGTAAGCAAAATATGACAGAATTTGTTAGCATTTGACATACCTATAACCTATTAATTCTGACGAAGGTTGTTTTGACTGAAATATGAATACCTAATAAACATATATAATATGCAGTGATCGACACGACCCGTGCCGCATGGTGTCAATGACCTCAATCATTATGTTAATATGGATATTCCCCGGGATTGGTCATAAACGCAAACAATAGAAAACACGATAGTGACCTTCGACATGCTAGGTAGTAGTAGCCAGGCAGGGAAAAGGGTTTTTATGCACTTCAAATGATTATATTTTAACACTTGGGTACATATTTTATATGAGTGCACGTAATATTTTACGCAGTATAAAATAAAACCAAAGTTTATATTTTCTTTAATGAAAAATGATACATTTTATGATTTTATTAAATATTCTGCCTTCTATTTACAAATACATAAGTCTTAAATTTTGCGAATCATGTCATGTCCATATTATTATTTCCTCTTTGAATCCCGCGGTGTGTCATGGGTCGTGCCGATCACTGATAATATGATATTAACTAAATGATCGCCAGTACCTAATGATATTTCATAGTGCGAGATTGCGGAGTAATGAAGGCAAATTGTTTTGTTTACATTATTTGCAATTTCTATTGAAGTTCACTTTACACACCTATAGAATAGAGGATAGGTACACAAATTACACATACACGTACATCATTCAAAACTACATCGTACTCACAACTACAACTCCAAAGTATTTTTACCACGGGGTAACCACGGGGGTTTATTTGCTTTGACTGGCCATACAAACAGACCATTAGGGTTTAAAAAGCTGTCATGTTACTTTACTTATCTATGTATTACGAGTACCTACTACCTACCATGAAGTTACGCGAACGCTTATAAATATTTTAAAGCGAGAAGAGGTGTGAATTCGATACCATGACCACTTTTGAATTTCCACAATACGAGATACTGAATTCATTCGATGGTTACAATATGGTTACAATAGATTCCCACTATTGTTTTAAAAGATTATTTATTTACATAATGTATGTGTTAGTTTTGAATCAAAAGTCTCAAAACAACAAACAATAAAACAATTTATGTGTAGTCACAGTAGTCAGATAAATGGTATTAATGGCAGAGCTAACGGTGTATTCTCAATTGTTCCCGCCCCACGTGACGGCAGACGGCAGCTATACATGAGGCGGCGGGGACAAATGGGAATTCACCGAGTTCACCGAACTCAATTTCACTATCCCGTGACTTTATGTCATATTATAGCGTGCGGTTTTACCTAACCTACCACTTATTAAAGTCTGAGAGAAACAGTTGATTGTTTCACGCCACAGGTGATATGGCCGTCAGATATATCAGCCTCAGTTATTCAATTAAGCAGTCATTTGAGCCGTGATTCGGGTTTTACGTGCCTCATTAGGTAAATTGTTCTATTGATTCGAAATTACTAACACGTGACTCGGGCAACCGAGCACAAAATAATTACAGGAGTCAGATACATTCACAGGACTGACATAGGTATTTCATTATACAAATACGTTTTAATGAAACATTATGTTACCACAATTTTTATTTTATCCTCTTAGGTAGATATGTGTGTGCAAGTGTTGTATGATTTTTTATAAATGCCACTTAGCACTGGTTTTTAGCACTCTTATGTATATGGCTGTATTATTATTGCACAATTTATCAATATGAAAAAGGCGGATTGAATGCAATGCTGTCGAGGGAACAAGGGTTACGAAAGCGTGGAACACAAAGGCGGCGCACGGTCCGCGCGGACAGTTAGTTCCAATAAGGCCTGACACTCCTGACAGCGTACTGGGAATTCTCTGCTCGCTTTTGGAGCATTCAATATACATTCTCGCATCAAAACCTTACTCTAAAGTCTCTAAACCATAAAATGTCTGTTGGTACATGTAACTAGCACATCAAAAAATAAACAGTTCTAGTAGGTTCTCTGTATTTTGTTTAATATACTTACACTTCAAATTTGATGTTTATTAGCAAACTCAAAATTTCTAGACACTACACACTACCAATAGGCAATACGGTTGGTGTATCTTGGATTTTTTTTTTGCTTTTTCTTGTCTGTATTTTAGACGTAGACTGTACTGACCCGATTCACCTTTTTATGCTTTGCTTGGAAAGTACCTACTAACTTACTACATAAGTTAAAGTGACAGCGAAAGCGGTATATTTTGTAGGTACCTATATACAGTGTGTAAATCCAATACGGACTATAAAATAAACCAGATATAGGTTTTTCCGTGTAATCATCAATTAAAAAGTTTTAATTTGTGTTTTTCTCAGCGAGCGATGAAGGCACTTAAAGCCTGTCGCGACCCGGAGTCCCGCAACTGCCACCACCTGAGCCACCTGTCACGCAACGTACTGCGTGCGCGGCGCGGCGTTGTGCGCATGCTCATCGTGGTGGTGCTCGCCTTCGCCATCTGCAACTTGCCGTTCCACGCGCGTAAAATGTGGCAGCGCTGGTCCAGCGGGTACCATGGCACCGGTAACTTTAGCACGCTCTTCACACCGCTCACCTTCCTAATTACGTACTTCAACTCTGGCATCAACCCGCTCCTCTACGCTTTCCTATCCAAGAACTTCAGGAAAGGTATGAGGGAGCTGGTGTTCTGCAATTGTGGCGGGAAAAGGAAGAGTGATAACTTAATATTGTTAAATCCAGTGGGGGTCGGCCTGCGGCGTAGCTCGACGCGATCCACGCGCGCTAACTGCAGCACCGTTACTGTGGCGCCCAACGGAGACTCATGAGACTACCGACGCCGGAGGTTTCTTTATAAAGTCGAAGATATAGATATTTCTTGATTAACGGAAAGCACGGACGAAGTGACCGATAGTAGCGGTCTTTACACTATCTCTACCATTTCCAAACGAGATCTATACGACTAATAAAGAACTCTACTACATACCTATTTGGACTCTTTGACCCTAGTGTAGTGAAGTCAGTAATTTACGTCTGATAATGTTATATGTTATATATGTTATCAAGTGATCTCCTGAGCTTAAACGAGTACATATTTATTTTTAGTGTATTTTTAGTATATTTAGTACCTAATTAAAGTCAAAACTAAGTTGTCCTATCATAAAGCCAACATATCGTGTCCGTGTATAATATATGTGTATATAGATCCATAATAAACAGTTTAATTTGTGCGAAAATACATATAATTTAAATGTATATTTGAACTAAACAATATGGAGCGCATTAACTTCATCACACGAGGCATAACTTAGTAGGTATTGTGTGTGTTAAATTGATATAGGAAGTAATTCATCGGAAACAGGTCACACTTGGATTGAAGTTAAATGTGCCAAAATAGTAGATAACTTAACTTAATCGAATCACGTTTACTGTATATTTTTGTGTATATATTGATGTCTCTATAAATATGAAAATTAAAGTCGTTCGTTCTATTTTGGTGGTGTTTTAATGAATCTAATAAAAGTAATAAACTAATCTCGCTTCCAAAATTAGTAGGTAAATGGACATATATATGTGGGGCTGTGTATTTACTAGTGGCGGCGCGTCAATCATATCCATAGGCAAGCCGCGGCTAATTAGGGTTACATATTTACTTTACAACTCTGCTCAAATATCCAAAAACAGGCAAGCCGATGGGAATCGGTTTTTATGGACGCGCCGCCACTGGTATTTACCTACTGAGATTGCGGTGTAAGGGAAATCTAATAATTTCTCATGAATTGGTATTTTTATGTTTGTGGTTCTACGTCGTCTGATTCATATTTTTGCGTGGGTAAGTAGGTACAGTATGCCTGAATCAAGTGTATCTCAAAATCTATCATATCTAGTTTGTTTAAGAAACGGTAAACGGTGAAAAATATAGATAATACTCTTAAAAATACGTGTGATACCTCATTAGATTCGTAATGATGTGTATAAAAATGTATTCGGAGCGTGTATTAGCACACTTTTTGAGATATATGGGGAATAAGACAAATCTACTTTTTTCTCCCTTTTTTGTTAATAACTTTTGTAATTTTTTGTGTGCTAATACACGCTTCGAATACATTTTTCTAGACATCATTATGAATCTAATGAGGTATCACACGTATTTTTAGGAGTATTATCTATATTTTTCACCGTTTTCCGTTTCTCAAACAGACTAATCTATCAGCGTTATGACTCACGCTAGACTGGGCCGGGCCGTGCCGCCTCGATTCGGTGATCACGTGGCGCTTTCCATAGAAAAAGAAGTGCGTCTAGCATGAATCATCCTTAACAGAGCAGAGCAATTGAGAGCAGAGACACCTACCTACATACATATAAAATTTATTTCATAGGAAAAAGACAGTAGAAAGACTAATAAATAACTTATGAACTAAACTAAATACATCTATAAATAATACTAAATTAAAACTAACAACCCTAAATATATCTAAAATAAAACAAGGAATATAAAAACTACTCAAAGAGACCTCCCCGCGCTACCCCCGGCGCAAAGGTGCCCATCACACTCGCTGCGTTACCGCGTAGAATTGCGAATATTGGAATATTCCAATACATATTGGAATTTAGAGACTTAGCACATGAGCGCCGCGACAGTATCTCGGGCGCGAGATAGCCTACCCGTCTTTATCTAACTGCATTATTGTCAGTATTATTCTCGCGCGCAAGAAACTCCAGCGCGTGACGTCACGGCCCTCCTCTGTTATGGCTCCTCTACACGATGGGCCAACGCCGGCCACTCCAAGGGACGCAGCCATGCTGTAGAATGAGATAGCAATATCACTTGCTCCCTCTAACGCATAAGTGCGTCCCTTGGAGTGGCCGGCGTTGGTCCATCGTGTAGAGGAGCCATTAAACCTACATCGCACAGTAAGCAGTCTCATTTGAGCTTAACGTAGTAATATGTACTTAGGAAAAGTGTCAAGAACCCGCTCAATTTTAATGACGTATTTTGATGACTAAATAAACTATACAAGACAACGCGTCTAGCCTAAGAAAAGGTCTAAAATGTCTCCAATTCTATTTTATTTTATTTTACAATATTATTTTAAATCTTTTCAAATCGAAATTGCATTTATCTTGTCAAGTTTTGAGATCTGGACGGCTAGAGGATAAGAACAAAATAAATCAATTTAGTTTTGCAGTCCATTGCAAACAACGTCTTCTATAAGTGTCGCTGGGGTAATAACAATTCATTACTGAGAACCTACCGCGAAACACGAAAATTTCGTTATTTGCCTGTCTGTCGCTCGAATATACAGGAGTGATAAAGAGGTAAATAACGAAATTTCGATATTCGTGTTTTACTGTAACTCTGATAACGTACATTCAGCATTGAAAGTAGATAACGGATAAAACTATGCGTCAAGATTGAAATAGGTTTTTTCCATCCACTACTACTGTTGCCGACTGAACTATACATTTTGAATCAATTCAGAGGACTTAGGTAGGTACTACCTATATATAGATACTTAGTTACTTAACAATGTTTCAAAAAGCATGTACCTAAATGTAAGGAATAAGCAATAAATGCGCGCAAATTTTACAATACATTTCCGAATACGGTAGCCAATTACACAATAACTGTAGGACGGGTTACTATTGTCCGCAAGATTATCTGTATTCGCTTTATTGGACCTCCGTGCACTCAGGCAACCTGAAGATTTACCGTCCCCGCTGTCAATATTCGGCCAAAGAGTGATTTGTTCCGGAGGCTCCGGGCTACCGACCTAAGCTGACTTCCGGCTCACAACGCAGCAGAGCCGATAAACCCTCCCACAACCTTCACACGAGCCAAGGTAAGTAGTTACCGCGGATAAGCCGCGTGCTACGACGTAAACTTACCCTTCTGTCGAAAGGGTTGCACAAAAGGGAATATTATATTACGAAAACTCTGTGTAGAGGGCGTCATTTAGCTCTACTATGAGTTCCGTGAATGACAGTGAGAAGTGAAGATAGTGAGAAAGTTAAGGAAAATGTATGGAGTAATTGTACAGTGCCTCTACCGGTCACGTAAAGAACTAAAAATTTCAATTTGTACCATGAGTTACAAACGTTTTTACGCGAGTTTTCCATACTTGCCTAACTTCACACCTAAAACGCTCTCTTTCTAATTATATAATGAAAACTGAGCCAGAATTATTCTGCGTAAATACTTTACGCGAGTAAACGTGACAGATGTTATGGAAAAATACGTGCGTTTCCAACGTGACATTTCTGTCAACTTGTAAACACAACAAATACGCAGATTTTTCACGAATATCAATGCAATTTTCAACGTAATATGTATAAATTTATAACAGTATGTGAACTTCAAGCAAAACTTTAAGGGATAAATCAATTAATAGTTCGATAAAAGGCTGATTTAGTACAAAGGTAATGAGTTATACTTGACATCATATTTTCCTATTTCTACTGCTACATTTGCGAAAATCACATTGCTTACGAGCAGTTTTTGGTTTTAGGCAAGAGGCTGATTGAAAACAACATTTCCATGAAAACCCGGAGTGCATCATGTATGCATGTACTTAGAAGTTACATATGTATTAAGAATTAAGGCTCAATACAAGGAGCGGTACATAGACATGTTGCTGTTTTTGTTGCTGGGTGCACATAACACATCAAGACCTATTATAATATTTACACAAGAATTGCTACGTATTTTATTAAGCATTATTATCTTATATAAAATAAAACATACAAATGTTCTGTGGGTTTATTTATTTTTCTTTACTAAGTAAGTATTATTTTATTTTCCGTTGTTCAAATTATTGTGTTTGGTACCTAGGTAATCGTTTTTCATGTCAACTTGGTAACAGGAAATATAAAACTTTCTTCAAAAACTTTTGCTGGTGGTTCTGAATCTGAAAATTTAAATAAGATTTAAACACATTTATTGCCAAAAACCCGCTGCGTGGGTTCATTTTGTATTGGAAATGGGGCGCTTGGCACTGAAACATACTCGAGATCATATAGGTACTATAAAATTAAAATCGCTATTAAGGTCATACGTAGGGTCTGTGCGGAAAGAGAAGAGTCGTAGGTATAATGTATGGGCTCCCCTAAATTTCACGACTTTTCTCTTTCCGGACACTCTATTAGATAATGTTACTTAGCAGTAGGAGACGGCCGCTGTCATGAAGCGGACTGAAGCGGACCATTATAATACATACCTATTTTAATATTTTAAGATTTCTTCTCATGTGTGTATTATTTTCATCATAGGTAATAAATATGTAGCCAAAAGTAGCCTGTATAATCGCGCCGTATACTTTGCTTCCTATTTTTTAACACGCAATGTCATAATTTTAACTCGATTATTAATGATGTTTACGTAATTATCATATTTTGCAATTTTTGTCTTGAATACAATTATATTTTAATTTATACACTGTTTACTAACATTGATGTGTTTATTATTTTCGTAACTATGGCAACGTCAAATCTTTAAAAAATTGTAGAATGAAGGTTGAGTCAGTAACAAAGTGACAAAACTGGTCTTAGAGCATTTAATAACTGGAGTGGCCATTGAGTGCTTACTGTTAGGATTTAGGATTAGGGTTCCAAGCAGGAAAGAAAAGCTTGTTTTAACACCATATAGGTAATGTTTATTAATCTCAAGCAAGACTACATAGTAATGGCGTCTCATACGAGAAGAAAGAACACCTACGTTTGTTTTATATTGACAACCGAATAAATCAAATATCATAGTCGTAGTAGTCTCGAAGGTATACTCTTTATTTTTTTGTTGACATTATTACTTACCCCTCTGCCGAAAAACTTGCACAATTGTGCAAACTTTTGTATGGACCGACATGGCTATTTGTACGATACGTACAAATCATGTAGAAATAGCAATACATTTGACGTCCCCTCCCCCGCAAAAATCGGCGGACTGTTTTGTAAAGAAAATGACAGCGATGACATCTCCCTTCTAAATGCTCTTAGTGGATGGTAGAGGTAAGGAATACAATCTCCGTGTAATTAATAATGAAAAAGTGTCCGTCAAAAACCTTAAGAGGGAAGTATACTACGTAATCGTCCATACAAAAAGAGAAAACGTTTTTCCACTTGTATATAAATACGAGTATCTTCCATTCTCCTTGATTTTTAGTACGGTATTGATACAATGAAAAACTAGGTTTATGGGTTTTCTTTTTTTCGCTACTCTGGAGAGATTTAGAAAAATTATAATAGCTGACAGCGTGCCCAGTTTTTGCAAATATTCTCCCTTAAAGGAGTTTTCTCATAAAGTCATAAAGGATTCTCCTTACCTCTAACCTCTATATTCACGGCTACCATCAGTAGGTATATGTAACATTACTTTCTGTGCATCTCACTTGCACTAATATGCGAGAGCGAGATGCATAGATAGTAAATTACGTAGACGTGAGAAAATGTGTCAATTTTGTTAGTTAGTTCTTTAGGTGAATCCTAGAGGCGCTGTATAAAACTCCGATAACTCTTGCTCTGTTTTTTAGTATACTTAGAAAGGGACAGCATCGTTTGGAGTGGAGTGAAGTTAGGTACATAAGACCGTAAGGAAACGAAAAACGTGACTCACGGCACGTTTATTCACTGAAAGTAAGTGAAAAATACTCTGCCAACTGATAGTAGAGCTATAGGTCAATGACGTGGTCTGCCGTGAAACACGACAGTCGAAAGTTCGCCATCTGCTTCTCTATCACTCTTGCTAATTCGATCGACAGAGACGCAGATTTGTACGTAACGCACAAATAGCCATACATTTGACGTGCAAAAATGCCCCGCAAAAATCAGCAAAACTGTTTTGTACAGAAAAGGACAGAGGAGTATATTTGTCTTGGGTTTTTAAGGTAGGTAACATAAAATATTTAAAAGCCTTACGGGCGAGTATTTTGCCGGATGTTGAGTTAAATGTTGAAGTCGTAACATAATATCGATAGTGTGTAAATAAAGGCTCCATCACACAGGCGCCGCTTTTATATACAGGGTGGAAAGGCACGACGATCCTTTCCGCAAAAGGGGGATTGTTTAGCCTAAGCTCTATATTTTCTCCATAGAAATTATGTTAATATGGGCAACCGTTTCGAAATTATGGCCTTTCAAACATCCATGCAAAAAACTACTTTGTTCTAACCCTAACAGGTGCTAATTATGCTAATTTGTTGCCATCTAACCATTTTTAGGTCTGCTTACAACACGGTAAGAATCGTTGCAGGATTTTCGCTTTCTTAGTGGTTCCACTTGTTCAATACTTGAATGAAGTAGTTATGTTATTCCTTAATACTAACCACAACATTGTTTCCAACGACAGTTCAAATGGTGACATTGACAACCACTCAAAAGTACGCAATCATCTTATAAATATATCTGGTTTCCTTGACTGATAAAAAGGTTTTAGTTTTTTAACACGTTTCGCAAAATTATTTTCGAATAATTGGAAACTATCCAAAATAATAAAAAAATACAAGTAACTTGTGTTTGATGCACCAAATGAACTTGCAAAAATGAAATACTAAGAATAAATACTTCTTAAATTCCTAACTAACAAACCTTCTTGCGTGGTAGGAAATAGACAAGACGTCTTAAATTGTCATTGAACTTTACTTATCTAATGTCATATTCTTCAAATAAAAATGCCGTTGTTAGATGCTCGTGGTTATTTAAATTTGTGGGGCTGTGTAAAAGATATGGTGTACCATACGGATTGTGAAACTGCGGACGAAATGAGACATTAAAGGCTAATTACTGCTTTTGACAATCTGCGGAGGAAACATGACGAAGAGCATACACTATCGCATGGGCAATGTGCGCGGGCTCGGGTGCGGGCTGCGGCGTACATTATAAGACACGGAGGTTTTTTGAACACCGTATGTGAAGAGAAGATAGTGTTAAATATTGGCAAAAAGTAATTATCTAAGAAAGTAATAAAATTGATTGTAATATTTTTGCATTCATTTAATTTATTTTCATTTATACGTCATTCATACATCATTGCGATTCTGTCAACGATCGGAAAAAAGCGTAAAGTCCCGAGCTTTCCCGACGGAGATCCTTAATCTAGCCGTCATGTGCACATGCTATAGGGTTATCACCACAGTTAAAAAGTAGAAAATTTGGTATTTTTATTTTTTACTCAATTAACGATTCTTACCATTACCAATTGGCTCTGTATCACTTAAACGACCTAATACTTCCGGGAAGGATCGTCGTGCCTTTCCACCCTGTATATTACGCTCACGTCGCGCTCACGCCCCGCCCGGAAAACGCGCCTGTGTGACGAAATCTTAAGATGGTTGCCGTACGTGCGTTACAGACGCAGCTACACTTAATTTAAGTAAGAGCCAGAAAGAGATATTTTGACCGCACCAAGGTCGCGGTGCGGTGCGGTAGTCTGTTATGCCTAATACAATTTTAATTTATGCAGTGTTGCAGACTCAATAAATTCGATTGTAAATTTATTATAGCTACTATAATCCAATAACTCAGATTGAATAAATTTACAATCGAATTTATTGTAACTCTCTTGTTGCAATAAGTCCTGTGCAGGAATGTACCTAGGTTAATAAAAATTCGTCAAGTGGACGAAAACTAGAGCTGGACGAAAACTTACCTAATATTATAAGTTTCAATTTGACTTTTATTTCACTAAAAGTGATTTTAGGTAAGCATTTAAACTGTTAGTCTGTCTCAATAGTACAAAGTCCTTCAGGTTGTTCCCTATTTTCTTAAATTTGTTTGTTTTATTCATTGGTTTTATTTTATAAAATTATAGGCGACCTTTCATTTATGTCTTTCCACAAGGTCGAATTTGATATTATATTCTTAAACCTTAAAGTACACGCAACTCGAGCGGCTGGCTAGACAACAGGCTTTAAAATTACGCCTTTAAAGTTTGTGAACTAACTCGACACGTCGTCGGTGACACACGAAAACTTGACACACACGGTGTAGGATTTCGCGAATCACTAAGCTCGGCATGTCTTCAACAAAGCAAGTTGTTTGTTATTTGTATTAAATTTTAATAATTAACACTTTATTAGTACTTTTAACAGTAACAGCTAACGTCACTTGATTAATATTGTCTCTGTATAATCTCTCTCTTCCCGAACGTTATGTTATATTTAGGTATCGGCAGGAGAGGTGTTGAGGTGAATATAAAGAGTATAGTAAGAATGATTATACAATCAGTTATACCGTTATTATACAGTTAGTTAGGTGTGATTATACAGTTAGTTAGTTATAGTTAGTTATCAGTTAGTTAGTTAGTTAGTTAAAAATAATCAGGAGAGCCAAATGAACATCATTCATCTTCGCGACCCCCTTGGACAAGTGCCGCGTGGGGGGTCGCGACCCACACTTTGAAAAACACTTAGAGTCTAAGGTATAACTGATTGTATAATCATTCTTACTATACTCTTGTGTTTGTTAACCATTTTTACGTAATTCCTCCTCCTGACAGTTGGTAACTGCACCTTATAACGTCAGTAACTGTCAGTGCGTGTCATAACAATATATCGATTTTAGAAAACATGTCGCGTAAATAGAAAATTATATACTTGATTATTTCTGAAAGTATACTTCCGAGAGAGTTGGGCCCATACAAAAAAATAATCAGGAGAGCCAAATTAATATCATACTAAAATTTCGTGAGATTTAACTGAAACCACTTTTTCCCTATGTTTGCTGCGGGGTCCTTAGTGTAATCCGAGTTTGCTCCATTCCACGAGTTGTGGAAAAAATGCTGCTCTTTTTCAGTTTTTTGCTTGTATAGTTCAAAAACGGTACGTCGGAAGGAAAATTTGCTCTAATCATGATAAAAATTGATATCTGAGGATCCGAAAAGTAAGTACCTTAATATGAATGAGTACCTATATAGTCAAACATCGTAAAAAATGGCAGCCACTTTGAATTTGTTTTTTTTTTGGTAACTTCGTGTTAAAATCCGAACTATTTTTACCAATGTCTGATCCACAACAAGCTTGCTGGTAGTGATGTTAATTTTGACGCTGGGTTCCTTCTATATCGAGTGGCTCAATTCAATCCAAGGTAAAATGTATCTCCCAAGGCTTCGAAAATTAATCCACACCTCCTGGGATGGAGCAAACTCAGGACCAAATGAAGATATTAAAATGATTTCCAGCTTGCTGGGAATTAATTCCTCAATAGTACATTGTGTATTAAGGGCGGGAAATAAGAAATTACGAACGAGTGTCAATTTTAAGCCCGACGCGAAGCGAGGGCTTAAAATGTTCACGAGTTCGGAATTTCTTTACCGCCCGTGGCACACACAATGTTTTTCATCACACTTGTAAGGAAAAAAAGGAGAATTAATAAAAACAAACTTCTGTATAAAACACTTTTCCGCCCTAGGGCGAAAATTTCAATTTCCCGCCCGCAAGCCCTACGTGTAAATAAGTGTTTTTCATCACACTTGCTCGGAAAAGATTTTTTCCGCCCTAGGGCGAAAATTTCAATTTCCCGCCCGCAAGCCCTACGTGTAAATACATCTTTTCCGAGCAAGTGTGATGAAAAACGCTTTTTTGGATCTTATGAACCGTGATAGGTGGACAGTTGTAATTTTTACAGATGATGTATTTCTGTTGCTACTATAACAACAAATACTAAAAACAGAATATATTTAATAAATATTTTAGTGAGGCTCCCATACAACAAACGTGATTTTTTTGCCATTCCGACTCGCACTTGGCCGGTTTTTTTTGTTTTGATATCGACCATTGATGGACTGTGCGGAAAGAAAAGAGCCGTAGAATGTATGGAATCTCCTACATTTCACGACTGTTCCCTTTCCGCACAGACTCTATAGATATCTATATAGATAGAAAAACGTAGAAACGGGGTATGGGGGTCGCGAAAAAAATTTTGTGGTCATAAAGGGCCGTGACACCATAAAGTTTGAAAAACACTGCTCCGCTCTAAGGCTTAGAGGATATAACCAACGGAGACGCCATGTCTATAATTTTCGGTACAAAATAGTCTGCCGTTTTTTGCGGGGGAGGGGCACATCAAATGTATAGGTACGTCATGTCAGATAAACGCAGTCCATACATGTATTTGACATATGGCTGACCATTGGCCGCCTTTTTTCGACAGAGGGGAACGCCTGTTAATGACCACTCCGTTGGTTATATTCTCTAAGAGTTATACAGAGTAATAATCGCAATAACAGTATTGAATGAATGAATGACTGAATGTGACTCAGCGCACGACATTAAGCTAAAAAAAACCTTGAAGAAACTTTTTGATCCAACTTGCAGTTAGCCATTCAACATGCTATCGGTACGAAAAAAGAACACTATTCTTTGTTCATTAGCATTAGAAAAAAGGTAAACAATCTTGACGTGTCTTTTTTATTGAAAAACACTTGAAAAATAAGCCATGGCAAATATGTAACAATTATGAATCATATACGATTATTTACATTCTTACGATTTCATAAGTAATAGTTACTGATTCTTTTAAAAGCGTTTTTCCATTAAAACACACCTAAAGATCGCGTAGTCTATAGTTACAAAAAACGAACCGTAGGTAATTTCAAAACCTCACTGTCGTTACATTATTTTGTTGTGGACGTATCTTCAACTCTAGTGCCGATAACACGAGAGATAGAGTAAATAGACTCTAAATAACACCCGAATGCACTTTTTGCGCGATAATGTAATTTTTAATTATTATACCTTAATAATACCGACTTGCAAATTGTTTGTTTATTATGAAAATAAACGTCATTAGCACTACGTTGCAGAACAAAAACGGACGTTTTATTTTCACTCCAACGGCGCGATTCGGAAAGTGAATTAGAGATTAACTAGATACGATATAGTAAAGATATGTGACGTCCCACGGATAAAGGTACCTTATGGCGGTTGGCGCTTACGATACTTAACGTCGCTCCAATATTAGTGCGGCGCTATGCGACGTAAGCGCCAGCCGCCATAAGGTACCTTTTTTCGTGGAACGTCACATAACTTTACTATTTCATATCTAGTGAATCTAATTAATTTCCCGAATCGCGGCGCCAGCCGCCATAAGGTACCTTTTGCCGTGGAACGTTACATATCTTTACTATTTCATATCTAGTGCATCTCTTATTCATTTCCCGAATCGAGCCGCAAGTCGATATCTTCTCAAAATCTCCGTGGTCATACCTACTCCGACATTGCGACAGATCTACCGATCCTTTGCTACAGATAGCGTCTGGCCCGCATCAAAGTTTATCCGTTGGCAATAATTGCGATCTGTTCACAGTCAACGAATCGGCTCCTCCCATTTACTGGCTTATGCTTTTGGAATTTTCAGTGGGCTCAGCTGAAATAGAACTCGTTAAAGCGTTGAAACTTGTTCAGTCGCGCCGACTAGTAACAAATCGAATAGGTGCTCAGTTTTCGACTCTCAGATAACTAGAATAAATCGATTTGTCAGCATTCTAAGCCTTTTCATATTCCCTACATTAGCAATGTCTGAACTATTTCACAAAAGTAAGCAAATAATTTTTGTGCCAAAAGTACCGCAAAGTTTACTTACCTTCCTTCTAGGGAATGCAAATCGGTTATAACCGTAATCGAAATATTTGGTTATAACCGAATATTTTGACAAAATTTCATAACCGAATATTAGAAACTCGTAAGAAAATAGTAGGTACCTAGAGTTAGACCAAAAAAGTCTGCAGCGATTTTGATAGCCCACGCAGCGCAGGTGTTATTTTAATCGTCAAACCTCTATGAAATTATGACGTATAAATAACACTTGCACTTCGTGATGGGCTATCAAAATCGCTGCTGACTTTTTTGGTCTAACTCTAAGTGTCAAATAAATAAATATCAAATCAAGATGACATGAATATCTCTTGGTGCCCATTTTGGTATATTTAATAGGCTTATTATTAACCGGGCAACTAAAATATTAAACAGGAACTTTCACTGGGCATATAATAATATATTTTGGCTGTGCATTAATATTTTAGCACCAATAAATTTATATTAGCCTTAAATTTAAGCATCATATTATTAAAAAACTGGCAGCAAAATCAAGCCACCCAAAAAAATTATAGGGAACTTGAATTGATAGGTGGGCGTCTAAAATAATAAGTTGGCAACTAATAATTGTAAAGTGATCATAAAATTTGGTTGTTTATATATTTTGTACATAAACAGAATACCTAAGATACCTAAATACATAAGCTTTAAATACTCCATTTTTAAATAATTTAAATTATGCATACCAAGTACTTTAAATTAACAAATTTCCTAATCCACAAAACACCACAAATTTATTTACGTATAATACCCTACTATACTTATAGTCGAAATTCCTAATCATGAAACACCTAATGGCCATTATATCATTAGGTCTTTAAATTTTTAATTACTAATTTCAATAGTTACCTCTGTGTTCTGCCAGAGTCAAAAGATAGGTGCGACGACGAGCGAAGCGAGGAGGAGTGTGTTAGGTTGACCGTGTAGTGAACAACAAAATATTTTAAAAGAACTTCATTTTAAATTAAGAGGTAGCCGTTTTATTTTTAAAAATTGCTTCATAAAATAACCTCCAATATAATAATTCAGTTGCCAAATAAATATTTGGTACCTGCCTAAAAATAAACAAAAGCTGTAACGGCATACAACTCATATTGATACATTTTAAGGCTCCGTTTTAGTTGCCAAACTATTAATTTTAGTACCCATTTCTATTATTTTAAACTACCCAAATTCAATTAATTAGTTGACCGGTTAAATACGTGCCTATTTAATATTAACTGTGGAACGACAGTTGTTCCCTGCCAGTAATTGTTTTGAAACGAAAGGCCGACTCGAATTGAACTTTCAGTCTGCAGTGCTCAAATATTTGCTAAGCTTTTCTCAGAAGTAGAAGCTCCCACATTCCCACTAGAACCAGATTGCGCCGCGATTTATTTTAAGTGCAAATACTACAAAGCTTTCATTGTTAACAAGCCACTTGAAATTGAACTGGTCGGGAGCAAAGCCAAAATTTTAGGGCTATCATCGTTTTTTTGCCTGCCTGGTTCGATCAAAAGTTTTATCAAGGTAAGCAAATATGATAGAATTGCCTCCTAGCATTTGACATAAAATATTCATATTTTCTACCGTCTAATATATTCATGCCCCCCACCCCTCACCCCTTCCTTAATTTTTAATTAACGATGATAAGAATTTGTTGTCAAGCGGACCACAGGCTCTCATGAGCCGTGGCGAAATGCCGGGATAACGCGAGGAAGAAAAAGAAGAACATAAGAATTTACATATTTGGGAAAAAATGTAACTTATTTTGATGTATATTAACCATAGCTATGTTTGACTTTTTTAGTTTTTTGATTGTGTAAAAATCAGGAGCGAAAAACAGATTTCATACAATTTTAACTCTTAAAATAATTAAATTATTCGAAAGTCAAACATAGCCGCATATCTGTGATTGATATACAACAAATTGTGTCAAAATATTGTTAATAAAGTACGTTAATTTAATCCAGAGACGAAAATTGGGACTAGGTACGTTTGTATGAAAAGGCAATTTCGCGGGGCCGCGGTGTATCCTCGCTGGATATAATGGATATAAAATTGAAATCAAAGTCACTAATTGTTCCTGTTGTCACTCAATGTACTTTTTACAGGTGGCCCCAAGTGCTCCATTTCAGAGAGGGCTAAATCAAAATGTAGGTTTTATATACGGCCTCCTAGCCTAGTCGGTAGTGACTCTGCCTATGAAGCAGGAGGTCCCAGGTTCAAATCCTGGTAAGGGCATGTGTGTTCATCACAAATATTTGTTCCTGAGTTATGGATCTTTTCTATGTAAGTATATTAGTATTTGTATATATTATATATATCGTCGTCTAGTACCCACAACACAAGCCTTATTGAGCTTACAGTGGAACTTAGGTCGATCTGTGTAAAATTGTCGTATAATATTTTACTTATTTATTATAATATGTAAAATGTTACTCGTGTTTATAAAGGGGAAATGCAAGTGCCGTAATAATTCACACCGATTATTATTTTGCAAGAGCATACTCCAACTTGAAACCTTACGTGGTTTAAGTTAGCTCGATAAAAATGTCAAATTTTTATAAAAGTGAATTTTAAAAAACTACGAAAAAAATACAAAAACATATCTAATTTTCAATGGTACGAGTATATCGTTACCCTGCATCCCACAGCAGTATGATTTTAGTATAAAATAGCTAGTGATAATCCGAGGGACGTGACAAGCATAATATTTTGCACACGTTGGAAGCCGGAAAAAAACTTAAAAAGATAACCACTTCAGGCAACTTTGTTTTTTATTTATATTTTTAACGACTATTTAGGTAATGTGTTATACTTTTTCATACGTCGGAAATAGTTATTTACGATACAAGTGCGGAAAAGAGGAAATTAGAAATGAGTGTTTTAAATCGACACGAGTTGCGAATTAACTATTCGCACGTGTATCGTACAACGTTTTACAGTACATATATAAACCTTTTAACTTTTGACAGTTTTGACATACGCACGAAAAGTGCTATTTTACGCATTAGTGCGGGAAAATAGGACCATATGTACTGTAAATGATGTTTTTAGACTATAGGTACCTTAACGTTTACTTTATAGCAAAACATTCAAGTTAATTTGCTACCCCCTGCCAATAACGTACCCACATCCTTGGCTTTTTTTTTATTACGAAGCCATTTATTTTTATTTGATCTCATAACGAGATTTCCTGCACAGATTGAAGGTATTTAATAAGAAGGCACTTATATAAATTAGTGACCCAAAGACGGACAGGGGCCCGAGTATTTTGTTCAATAATATCTCCACTACTAGGCATTTCAAGTGAATTCTATTTATAGGTAAATAGAATCCATTTTTAGTTTAGGGCCAGTTACTAAAAGTGGCCAGCTAACTGGCGAATTACCCTATATCTTAAACTATGCAATTGTGTCTCTAAGGCCCACTTGCACCATTCCACAAACCCGGGGTTAACCGGATAAACTTGGCGTTACCATGGTTATCAGTACAATTTGACATTAAGTTAAAGGTTTAACCGCTTAACTACGGGTTAGTGGAATGGTGCAAGTGGGCCTAAATAATAAAGTGCTAGTCAATTGTTTTGAAACCGAATAAATTTTTTAAACCTCGGTGCATAGCAAGTTTCGTGGTACTTATGTACGAAATATAATTTAATATTAGACATCTATCGCCATTCGATAAAGAAAAACATCTTGAAGAAACCCTAGTGCTCGACTCTGTCCTTGGTACCCATTAGTGGCCGTATCAATTTTAATTATTCAGCAATAAATATGATCACTCCGACTCTCCGATGGTCGACGACCGGTTGGGCGTCGCGTCCTAGGTATCGCTGGAACGATGAGGTCGTGAAAGATGTGAACGAGCTCGGTGCCGTCAATTGGACAGAAACGGCGCTAGACGGAGAAGTATCCACTTCGGGTCGCTGCGCCACGGCAGTAAGTAAGTAAGTAATAAATATGATATGATGATGATACTTGGCATTAAAACAACCTGGAAATAAAATAATATTTATCTTATTTTACGGCTCAATACTAAATGTATAACTTGATTTTAGTAAAGGATTTTCATAGTTGTTCACTAACGACGTATCAGCTTTATGGACCGAGCACCCGAGCAGTATATGTTGCAACGTGTTCAATGCCAAGTTTTAAAGTTTTAACGCTAATTATCCTTACATAACGGGCTGCGTGCTCATTTCCAACTTTATGGATTACGTAAATTAAAACCTTTTTTAACAAGATAAATCCTATTAGAGTCTGTACGGAAAGAGAGAGAAAGAGAAGAAGGTTTTATCTTGTTAAAAAAGGTTTTACTTTACGTGATCCATAAAGCTGGCAATGAGCACGCAGCCCGACTCTTCTCTTTTCGCACAGACTCTAGGGTCGTACAAAGATTTTGTGTTCACATTTGTCTTCTCTGCACACAAAAGTGAGGATAATTGGTGCTTTTACATAAGTATGCCCACAATTTGGATACTCCCGAAAATTACGTCGGGACAGATTTAATTTTAAGATCATATAATTTTAAGTAACGACCAGCAGGCATATGATGAACGGTGTTGTCCAGTTGACAGAACGGGCGTTACTTTGTAGCACAGATTCGGCTGCGTTTGTCCGAATTTCCGTTAGTCATAATTGGTTTTTCTCAGAAACCCGTAACTTTTCAGGATTGCCAAAACAACCCTAAGCTAAGCTAGCCTATCTACAGAATAACCTTACGAAAATCCTGAAAATCTAACGGTTTCAGGTTTATGAGTAACGATAGTATGACAAACAATATATTATGACTTAAAACTTTATAGGAAACAAAGGGACCCCCGTCCGGGTAGCAAAGAAGGGCCGGATATTTCAACTTCGAAAACGACAACTTTCGAAATGTTAGGTACAATTCCCCGTAACGCAATAACGCAGCCCAAACGTTCGAAAGATTAATGAGCGGTCTTCTTCATGGATTCCACTTCGCCTACGGTTATCTCTAGGTACTTATCCTCAGAAATCGGACACAAATACCTATCACCTGAACCAGCTTTTCCGAAGACTTCAAGACTTGATCAACACTTCGAAGTGTGTTTTTGGACAGTAATATATAACGTTAACAACCTATTGAAGAACTACAGACCCATCACGCTTCTGAGCCATGTCTATAAGCTGTTTTCAAGGGTCATCACGAACCGTCTCGAACACAGACTTGATGACTTCCAGCCTCCCGAACAAGCCGGTTTCCGAAAAGGCTATAGTACCATAGACCACATCCATACGCTGCGGCAAGTTATACAGAAGACCGAAGAGTATAACTTGCCATTATGCTTAGCGTTTGTGGACTATGAGAAAGCCTTCGATTCGGTGGAAACATGGGCGGTGCTTGAGTCTCTTCAGCGATGCCATATTGACTATCGGTACATCGAAGTGTTGAAGTGTTTGTATAGTAACGCCACCATGTCGGTCCGAGTACAGGAGCAGAGCACGAGGGCGATTCCATTGCGAAGAGGCGTAAGGCAGGGAGACGTTATCTCTCCGAAACTGTTTACTGCCGTAATGGAAGACGCCTTCAAGCTCCTGGAATGGGAAGGACTTGGCATCAACATCAACGGCGAATACATCACTCACCTTCGGTTTGCCGACGATATCGTAGTCATGGCAAAGTCGATGGAGGAACTCAGCATGATGCTCGATGACCTCAACCGAGTTTCACAACGGGTGGGCTTGAAAATGAACATGGACAAGACGAAACTTATGTCAAATGCCAATGTTGTGCCCATCCCAATCTCTGTTGGGAACTCGGTACTCGAAGTTGTTGACTCGTACATCTACCTAGGACAAGTAGTCCAATTGGGTAGGTCCAACTTCGAGAAAGAGGTCAACCGCCGAATCCAACTCGGTTGGGCAGCGTTCGGGAAACTACGTAATGTCTTTTCGTCCGACATACCTCAGTGCCTCAAGACGAAAGTCTTTAATCAATGTGTGTTACCAGTGATGACTTACGGCTCCGAAACGTGGTCTTTCACTATCGGCCTCATCTCAAAACTCAAAGTCGCTCAACGAGCTATGGAGAGGGCTATGCTCGGAGTTTCTCTACGTGATCGAATCAGAAATGAGGAGATCCGTAGACGAACTAAAGTCACCGACATAGCCCACCGGATTAGCAAGCTGAAGTGGCAATGGGCAGGCCACATTGCACGCAGAGAAGATGGCCGATGGGGTCGAAAAGTGCTCGAGTGGAGACCACGGACTAGCAAGCGCAGCGTAGGACGTCCACCCACAAGATGGACAGACGATCTTGTTAAGGTCGCCGGAAGACGCTGGATGCGGGTCGCTTCCAACCGGCACGTATGGAGGTCCAAGGGGGAGGCCTATGTTCAGCAGTGGACGTCTTATGGCTGAGATGATGAAGATATAACGTTATTAGCCCGTGTGGGCAGTACCGTATTTAGCATAAGGGCACAAGGGGCCCGTGCCCAGGGCCCCTGTCCTCAGGGGGCCCCGAAGGACAGACAGTAACAGTATATTTGATATATGATAATAAAGGATCATAGTAGAAAAAAATTTGTTTAATTTGCTTTCTTTACTTTCCCATAGAGCCTCAAATTCTTATGTGCCCAAGGGCCCAGCATAGTTTAAGACGGCCCTGCGTGTGGGACCACCATTAAGTTAGGTATAGATCGATTCCTAGGTATTTATGCCTACTATATAGTATATTAAATGCGAAAATAACTCTGTCTGCCTGTAACTCTTCACGCTTAAAACCGCTGAACAAATTTAGGTGAAATTTGGTTTCGAGAAAGTTTGAAGCCCGGGGACATAGAATAGGATAGGGTGGTTTAGGATAAGGGAGGACATCGGATAGTTTTTATCAATCTTCAACTTTATTATCATTCCACGCAGACGAAGTCGCGGGCAGAAGCTAGAGAATATATAATTGTCACTCCTCTGACGTTTGAACTGGGGGTAGAAAAATATTAAAAATGTTGAAGATAATACGTAATATATACGTTTAATTATATACTAGGTATATGAATATGACAGTATCAGGAAAATACGCAATTTGTCTTGTATGTAGGTACAGTTACTTCGTATCACGTAAAGATACTAAACCATTTAGCCAATTTTTTGCTCCTGCGTACGTGCCTATACTGCAGTGAAGGCAAAAAAAAATTAAATTCGCCCCATAAAACATCGAGACTGGTAAAAGTTGGTTTTACGGCGGCGGGAGAGGATTCCGTATTTAATAGAGGCTTTATAATAGGTATTATACTCCACAAACCCTGTAAGTACATACAAGGGGCCAAATTCGACGGGCCAAATTAAAAAGGGCTATTACCAAGAAAGCAACACGGCTTTGCCAATGTACTGAGAATTTTGCTTCGAGACCAAGCAGAGCCAGCAGAGGTGCTGTAGGAGATGACACCATAGTTTGGTGTTTTTTTTTTAATTTTAAGTTTTTTGCTATAACTCAAAAGGCAAAAAGTCTTCCCTTCTTAGTTCCCTTCTTTTACGTGTTATGTACTTGGTAACATAATACTTATCTACTAATAACCCCCATTCTAAGCGGCCTATTGTGACGGACGAGTGACCATGGAACCCCACACTGTGCATAGTCCGAATTGCTCTAGGCCGTTTTTTTTTTCAGAGAACCTTAACCAACGCGTGTACGTGACATTTCACGTGGCAGATATGTGATTAATTTTATTTTTGTCGAATTTCCATCACGCATATGAGTATCACACACTAGCTGGACTAAATTATTACAGGTGAACCTTCTATGTCTAACTTCTATAAAATTATGACGTGTAAATAACACTTCCACTGCGTGGGCTATTAAAATCGCTGCAGACTTTTCTTGGTCTAAATTCATAGCGTGTACAAACAAAAAGTTGAGTAACGTGCAGTTCACAACATTAATGAGACAACTTTTATTGCAGGTTCCCCATGAATAGCCGTGTTCCGGTGCTTCCACTGTAGGTATAATCGGTTTAACGGCCGCAGCGCCAACACAAGCAACACTTTCCAACTTGCTTCCGCTCCTAAATGAAATCTGAAAACATTCTCATTCATTAATGATAAGTATTCTATAAAAATCCGATAATGCAATGTTTACAACAAACATATTGCTTATTTATTGCATTAATTAGAGTGAGACCAAAACGGAAACGTGGGAAAGACCTGTGAAATGTGAATAAGTTTAGTCGAAATGGCGTGAGGAGATGCCTTTATCCGCTTTACCCAGCAGCAGGACACTGTCAATCTGTGAATAAAAAAGTTGGATTAACTTTATACCTACATTCAGGATAATCTTGTTCTAAAATATGCACAGAACCGTAACAATGTCTAATACATAAAAATAGTAGAAAGGAAACTTCCTAAAAAAACCGAAGTTTTACAGCGATTCAGGGACGAACCATGCTGTCCCTTTCTAATGTATGACACCTTTCGGCTATTTAGGGTTGTCAAATTTGAAGTGATTAGTAACAAGGGCTACGCCCGACGCTGTTAGTATTAGAACGCCGAAGGCGCCCGGCTTTGGAACGCAGACAGCACGCCACATACGTTGGGCTACGCCCGATTTAGTATTAGGGCGCTTGGGATTTGGAACGCTTACAGCGTGCCACGTACTTACATCGGGCAACGCCTGGCTCTTGTAGTGTGGGGGCTCCTTCTTAATTTAATCTATTCCTTATAATTTTCGTTCTTTTAAATATCTAGGATAATATTTTCTTGTTACTGTATGTTACTAGTGTAGTAGGTAATTATAGTTCTTACTTGTAGGTATTTCACATACTTACAACAAATATCAATAACACTAAAATTAAAACATAAACTAAAAAACTACGCTGTCAGCCAATAACCCTAACTTATCTATGGGAACAGATTCGTTTTTAGGGACGTCAAAAAAAATAACCCTAACCTACCTATTTGAAAAAACCTGGTTATTTTTAGCACTAGCATTAAAAAAAAGACAAAATATGGAGATAACTAGAGAATATTTAGTTAGTGAAAAAAAAACCTACTGGTTATTTTAACTACTGGGATTAAAAAGAAAAGGGAATAAATTATATTAAGGGAAGAAAGGGAAAATTTGTTTATGAAAATATGTCCACAAAAATAAAATAAAGCGAAGAAATTCCACTGGGAAAAAATGGGAACGGAGTAATTGCCTCGAAGAAAAAATGATTTTTGGAAATTTATGGGCCACACTCGTAATATAAGCAGATGTCACTTTTTGACAGCTTTAGTTAGAAAGGGACTTCCACTTATATTAGAAGTTACGTTACAAGGTGTTGAGACACGGGCCCCAGGTCACTAAAAAACAGACTGTATCATACAGTCTATAGCGGCCAAACAAATTTCTTTTGCATAAAGGATGTCTCACGCTAGACCGGACCGGGGCCGGGCTGGAGCGTAGGGTGCTTCGTTTTCTAAGATAAGTTATATTCCAGCATACAATTACTGGGGAGCGAACCCAGACCCTCAGTGCAAACAAAAAAAGCGAACGTTTACATAATGATAGTTCTTAGGATAAGCTGACGAAATTTAGCTACTCATTCTCAAGTTAAAATTAAATATCTCAATACCTCAGAAAACTGCGAAATAAATTTTCTAAATTTTTGGCCATTTAATCTATAAACATGTTTCAAAAAGAAAACACTCGTATAATACCGATACGACTATTGTTTAGGCGCGAGCTATCACAACTTTTCCATTTTAAAAATTTTCCAAAAACCGGCTCGACAAAAAAAAAATACCGAGTCATAGAATTCAGTAACAAAATTTCACGAGAATAAAATACGTTTTCATCACACCAGCTTGCATTTTATTCACATGTGAGGCAAAGTAATCAAATGCAAATTTTGAGTTGTTTTCTTAAGTTTGCTGGTAGAATTGACTTTTAAATGATGATTTTGGATGATAAATATTTAATAACATGCATTTGGATTTGATTTTGTATTTCGGTTAAACAACAACTTTGCCCCTTTGTAAAACAAATAACTATTAAATTTAGTTTGAACCCAAGCGTTTCCAAAATGTGCTTTTAACCTTTATACGGCTTTATGTTCGGATATTTGTCACGTTTAGCGCCGGTTATAAGGGGTAGAGTAGGGTAGGATCGGTCCTAGTTAACTTTAAACCGACTTGAATGGAATAAAGTGAAGTAAGTAGTGTCATTATAAACTTCATAATTTCATAGAAATTTGAGAGTTGTCATACTTTTTAACCGACTTCCAAATCTCAAAGAAGGAGGTTATCAATTCGGTTGTATGTTTTTTTTGGCTGCTATTTAACTGATCACCAGATTTAATAAAATTTAATACCAAAAAAATCTACTTTACCACCCTAAAATAATGAATGATCACCAAAATTATAACACCATTTTAATGTGAAATGATTACCAATTTTAATACATTTTACTATCCAACGACACCAAATTAATCATTATTAACCCAAAATTTTTAAATAATTACCAAATTTCAAACCCCAATTTAATGTCAATTGATAACCAAATTTTTACATCGTGCTATCCTATTAAATAAAATGACACCAAAATAATCATTGTAAACCCAAAAATAGTAAATGACCACCAAAATTAGAACTCCATTTTAATGTAAAATTATAACCAAATTTTTAAATCTTGCTATCCTATTAAAGCAAAGCAAAATTTTCTAGTAGCATTTCGTTTCTGTATGGGTTGCAGTTCAAACCTAACCTAACCCACTTTTCTAGTAACATTTCGTTTCTGTAAGGTTCGCAGTTCAAACCTAACCTAACCCACTTTTCTAGTAACATTTCGTTTCTGTAAGGTTCGCGGTTCAAACCTAACCTAACCCACTTTTCTAGTAGCATTTCTTATCTGGAAGGGTCGCAGTTCAAACCTAACCTAACCCACTTTTCTAGTAGAATTTCGTTTCTGTGTGGGTCGGAGTTCAAACCTAACCTAACCCACTTTTCTAGTAGCGTTTTGTTTCTGTAAGGGTCACAGTTCAAACCTAACCTAACCCACTTTTCTAGTAGCATTTCGTTTCTGTAAGGGTCGCAGTTCAAACCTAACCTAACCCACTGTTCTAGTAGCATTTCTTTTCTGTAAGGGTCGCAGTTCAAACCTAACCTAACCCACTTTTCTAGTAGCAATTCGTTTCTGTAAGGGTCGCAGTGTTAACCTAGCCCACTTAACTGATAGCAGTACAAACCTAACCTAACATACTTTTCTAGTAGCATTTCAGTATGCCTACCTAAGTTATGCGGTGCGAGGTACGGGGGTTGAGCGGGAGGGGCTAGTAATTTTGGCATCATTTTACTTTATTTGGTAATATGTATAAATTTTTTGGAATCATAGTGGTTTATTTAGGTGAAAATATCGCATTTATTTGGTCTTCAAGATTTGGTGATCATTAATGATTTTTGGTAATCATTCAATATATTTGGTATTCGAATACAATTTGAAGTGCAGTCGTAATTAAAATGGTGGTACATTTGTAATTTTAGGCCTTATTTTTTTGGTGTTCAGTAATTTTTTTTGGTAAGCATGATTTTTTTATTTAGGGTACCAAAGTATTTTTTGGTGGTCATTATATTTGTAGCCGTTTTTTTTTATTTATTTTTTTATGTTTGTTACTCCATATCTCCGTCATTACTAGATCGATTTTGAAAATTCTTTTTTTGATTGAATGTATATGCATACAGATTGGTCCCGTTTTTGTCAAAACCCAGTTCTGATGATGGGATCCATGAGGAATCGAGGGAACTCCTCAAATCTTAAAGGCATATATATAGTGATTTTTGGGTTTTTATCAACAAATCAAGCATATACACCCAAAAAAGTGACATTTGATGAAGTGGAACTGCTGATGATGATCTTAACGGAACTCTTTAACGACGCATAGTTCACGGTTGGCGATTTGTCCTCTTCGTTATGTTTGTTAAGCAAGTTAAGTTTTTAAGCCACATTTTTGTCAAGCTCGAGTTCTGATGATGGGATCCATGAGGAATCAAGGGAACTCCTCAAATCTTAAAGGCATGCGTATAGAGATTTTTGTATTTACATCAGAAAATCAAGAATTTTCATTAAAAACTGTTGCATTTGATGAAGTGGAACTGCTGATGATGATCAGAACAGAACTCTTCAACGACGCATAGTTCACGGTTGGCGATTTGTCCTCGTCGTTATGTTTGTTAAGCAAGTTAAGTTTTTAAGCCACATTTTTGTCAAGCTCGAGTTCTGATGATGGGATCCATGAATGGATCCATGGATGAGGAATCAAGGGAACTCCTCAAATCTTAAAGGCATGCGTATAAAGATTTTTGTATTTACATTAGAAAATCAAGCATTTTCATTAAAAACTGTTGCATTTGTAGTAGTAGTAGTAGTAGTAAACACTTTATTGCACAAAACAAGTACATAACACAGAGAGAATAATACAATAAATGTGTACAAAGGCGAACTTATCCCGTGATAAAGTTCCCATTTGATCAAGTGGAACTGCTGATGATGATCAGAACAGAACTCTTAAACGACGCATAGTTCACGTTTGGTGATTTTTCCTTTTCGTTATGTTCGTTAAGCAAGTTAAGTTTTTAAGCCACATTTTTGTCAAGCTCGAGTTCTGATGATGGGATCCATAAGGAATCGAGGGAACTCCTCAAATATTAAAGGCATACGTATAGATTTTTTTGTATTTTCATCATAAAATCAATCATTTACATTAAAAACTGTCGCATTTGATGAAGTGGAACTGCTCATGATGACCAGAACAGAACTCTTCAATGACGCATGGTACACGTTTGGTTATTACGAATTTCGATTTTGACTTGGACTGGGACCCGGACTCGAACTCATACCCGGATCCGGTTCGGACCCGGATCCAGTTTGGACCCGGACCTGGACTCGGACCCGGATTCGGACTCAGACTCGGAACCGGACTCGGACCCGGACTCGGACCCGGTCTCGGACCCGGACACGGATCCGGACTCGGACCCGGACTCGGACTCGGACTCGGACCCGGACCCGGACTCGGACCCGGACTCGGACCCGGACTCGGACCCGGACCTTGATCCAGAAAACCACTATGATACCTTAACTAAATAAACAATTATGATTACCTACCATAAAATTAATGTAGGTATAAAGTACGATGATGCCAATCTTACTAGCCACTCCCGCTTAAACCCCCGTACACCGCACGGCATGCGCCATTAAGTGGGTTAGGTTAGGTTTGAACTGCGATCCTCACAGAACCGAACAAGGATTAGGTTAGGTTAGAACTGCGAACCTTACAGAAACGAAATGCTACTTGAAAAGAACCGAACCGAACCGCTATCTGAGGAGTGGGTTAGGTTAGGCTAGAACTACGACCCTCATGGCTCCTCTTCACGATGGGCCAACGCCGGCCACTCCAAGGGTCGCATTTATGCGTTAGAGGGAGCAAGTGATATTGCTATCTCATTCTACCGCATGGCTGCGTCCCTTGGAGTGGCCGGCGTTGGCCCATCCTGTAGAAGAGCCATTATACAGAAGCGAAATGCTAGTAGAAAAGCGGGTGGTTTTACCTCCTTTTCTACATAGTGTACCATCTACAGTAATCTTTCATCGGCCCCCGTGGAAGTCGGGTTTTTTTTTCTTAAAAATAATTCATTGCAAATTCCATGCAGAGTTAGTGTTGTCCCACTCTAGATTCATGAAAGTAGGGAAACGAAGAGAAACAATCTGAATTAAATTAACATAGGTCGGTAGGTATTTTAAAAACAAAGGGAATAACATGTCGTATACTAAGCTGGCACTCTCAACTAAAAAGTCTTTTAAAACTTCACTTAACTTAAGCACACTGGTAGAATAACTTCTTTAAATGCAGGATCGGTTGAATGTAGGAGCACCAGGACACGCATGTAAGCGTCAGGATCTGGACACAAATATATATTATGTTTTATCCAGACGAGACAATTTTTGCCAATCTGATGAAATTCTCGGATCGAACAGGGCAGGACGCAAATACCAATTTGATTCCCCGATCACATCAGCAGGTGCGGACACAAAAATGCCAATTTTCATAGTAGAATGCAAGTTGGTGATTTAATTTGTGTACATGTGGACGCTAGATGAGATTGATCAATTATTTTCATGTACAAATCGACTGATTTCGTCAGTCCCGTCTGGATCCTTTAATGTTCGATATCGTAAAAGCCTGTCTGCCACATTCGAGAACACCAATGTAGGCTAGACAAGCGAACTTAATGCGAGAAATTGGTGTTCACCGATGTGACAAGCACAATCTTTTACAGATTCGTTTAGAATAAAAGGAAATAAATTAAGCACAATTTTTGCTAACCACTTTACACGCGTACAGAATATTCGAACGTACGCTGACATCAGAATTATGTCTGAAATTATTTATAATCTGTATCTTTAGGTATTTAAATAAAAGTAAACAAACAATTTATTTTGTACAATTTCGGGTAGCTGTATATTAATTATGTGTAATTAATTGATATTTTATTTCACGTCACCGATCATATTCAATTAATTCAAGTACAATAAAGAGTTAATTCCATTTATAAATAAGCAACCTAATATAATATGTCGACATTTTATAACTTTTTATTTTTTCTTCTAACCAGAAACTGAGAAAAAACGCGCTTCAAAATTCATTTCGGTGTATAATGCTATTAAATTAATGTACCTACATACCTCAGTGACAGAAGTGAAAAAGTTTCAGTGAATTGTGCCAAATGTTTTCTTTTTTTAATCCAATATTTAAATGACCTACTTATTTGGTAATTAATAGGAGCAAATCCTGTTTTAAATAAGTTGAGAAGTCGGGTAACATCCTTCTGTAATTGGGTCAATTTTTGAAGAGGGTGTTTTTACGACATTTGTATGGCAATTTTTTATTTTTGAATAATCTGACTTATAATAATCGTTTCAGAAAGGGGTTTTAACAACAAAAAATATACTGTATGAGGCATCTCTGTACTTTTTATAGTTAGATATGGGCGTTTAAAAATCGACATTTGTATGCCACTATTTAGCCATTTGTAAGACGGTTTTGACATGTATAAGGCATTTTTTCAACATTATATGGCAGTATCAACATTTATATGCCACTATTTATTATCCTTCTTGCATTTATAAGACCCTGACGACATTTGTATGGTACCTTCTCGACATCTGTATGACACTATGTCGACATTTGTATGCCACAATCGACATTTTTACGGTCAAAATAGCCGTATAAATGTCGCCATACAAATGTCGCGACATGTCGTCAATAATATTTTTTTGCGATATTTCCTACAAGATACAACCGATTCACTTATTTATTTTACTATATATATATTTTAACACTATATTTACAACTATTATTATAAAATAAACATTTTTATTTCAACTATGTACCAACGTATTAAGCGTCCATACAAATGTCATTGTAGTAGTACCAAAGTATATCGAAAGAGATTCTTACCTGTTTTTAAATAAATTAAACTGTTTCCGCGTTTATATTCGATGTCAATCGATGCCCAACTAACCGAACTATTGCGTCGTAAATTTAATCTAACCGTTATTCAATATACAAAGAAGATTATAGGAGGTATATTTAAGTCATAACAAAACAGGTGCCGCGCGGGACAGCGATAAAAAGGCTTCCCTTGTTTAATTAAATAACGCATGAATTTATCAATACGATTAAATCAATTCTCTAGAAAATGCTCTTTATAAAAATACAAAGTTGTCTATAATACGTTGCCTACATCCAAAGTTATGATTTTTTTTTATTGCGCTATGCCGCCACTAGGACACGCGAAAAACGGCAAATTTCGCCGATTTTGGAACTTTAAATGCGATTTTGTTAGGAACTAATCATATTTTAGGTACAGTTGTGCATGATTTTTAAAGCTTATAACACATTGAATAAAAATATATACATACCCAGTCTTTTAGTCCTATGGACTTCGAGTTTTAGCCGTGGGACAGCAAAAAATGCCTATTTGAAAATTGACCCAATTATTAGCGACCCTTGAATCGTCGCCCACTAATCCGGGCTTTATTTATATTTTCCCCTAAACATAATGTAAATTTACTTTTAGGGCACATCCATTACTCATTTTTTTTTCGTCAACAACCCGAGACCACTCGGCGATAAGAACCACTACCACCAGTTTTGACATTGACCGATACGCTCGCGTCTAAGTAACTTTCTTTCTATGCATCTCGCTCGTACTCGCATATAGTAAGCGAGATGTATAGAAAGTAATTTACTTAGACGCGAGTGTATCTGTCAATGTCAAAACTGGTGGTAGCCGTACAGGGAGCCGATTTTTTAATTTCGAGCGCCCGATTTCGTCTGAAGGTATCTGTAAGAATCGACGAATAAAATTTTTGAAATACGAACAATATAAATTAGGAATTTAGTGGCATTGACCACTCGTTGTCAATTATATTTATAGAATAATTTAAGTGCCTAGTAGTGGAGATAATTGATGGGGACCACACGAAATCGAGCACTTGAAATTAAAACCCTGGCCGCGTAGTACGCTCCATAGCGATCGAAACGCAACTGTCACTGTCGCACTAATATGGAAGAGTGATAGAGAGACATAATGCTTTTCGTAGTCGAAGCGATAGCGATTGTAACCTTGGCTAGGCCGCTAAATCCAATTAAGTACGTAAAAAGGGTGAAAAACCTTTAATTAAAACAGAGGCTAGTAATATGAAAGACTAACTACAAATCGAGTTCAAACTAGATGGCGCTAAAATAAAATGTATACCTTAAATACGTTTATTGTAAGGTTATGCCTGTGACAGTGGTTAGTGAAGTCTAATTTTACATTTCCAGGTAAATAGCGGTACACGCAAACTAAAGCTAACCAAAACAACGACGGCCCCGCGGCGCTGTAATTACTGCTGCTGCTGATTTAACTATTTATGAATATAAAACAACAATTTCTATATTAACAACTCTGCCAAAGTTTAAAATTAAATAACAGATCAAGGCGTTTCAGTCTGAGCCTAATATTGCTTCATGAATTTTGCTTGATGAAATTCCTAATTTGGGTTTAAGTGCGTATTTTTGCAAAGAATAAAAAACTGATTACGGGTACGTTCTGTAAAGGGGCCCCCTGAAGGTCTACCATGAGTTCCGTGAATGACAGTCGATAGCGAGAAAGTTAAGGAAAATGTATGGAGTAAAATTGTACAGTGCCTCTACCGCTCACCTAAAGAACTAAAAATTTCAATTGGAACCATGAGTTACAAACGTTTTTACGTGAGTTTTCCATACGTGCCTAACTACACACCTAAAACGCTCTCTTTCTAATTATATAATGAAAACTGAGCCAGAATTATTCTACGTAAATACTTTACGCGAGTAAACGTGACAGATGTTATCGAAAAATACGTGCGTTTCCAACGTGTCATTTCTGTCAACTTGTAAACACAACAAACACAGATTTTTCACGACTTTGCTTGCAATTTTCAACGTAATATGTATTAATTTATAACACTACGTGAACTTTAAGCAAAACTTTAAGACGAAACGGGAGCTGAGCTAAAAGTCAATTTTGAGATTTCAAGCTGAATATACCCGTCGCTCTGACGGGGCGTAACCGAGGCGTGAGAGACTGTATTTGTATGTGTAATGCACGCACACAGACGCGTGCGGTGCGCCCGTACTCGCGCTGGCGCGCACCTCACTGATTGCAATTTGCATTGCCACTTTTTGTTACTGCTACTACTAAGTAGGGTAATTCGCCAGTAACTGGCCACTTTTAATAACTGGCCGCCCTAAACTAAAAATGAATCCTATTCAACTATAAACAGAATTCATTTTAGTATAAGGTTTTAATAACTTCAATAACTGGCCACTTTATACTAAAATTAATTCTATTTATAGGTGAATATAATTAATTTTTGGTTTGGGGTGGCCACTGACGAATTACCCTATTGCGATTGAACTTTTTTACTTACCCGGCTTACGTTTACGGAACTCGATATCGAATAGGGTAATTCGCCAGTAACTGGCCGCCCTAAACTAAAAATGAATTCTATTCACCTCTATACAGAATTCATTTTAGTAGGTTTCAATAACTGGCCACCTTATACTAAAATGAATTCTATTTATAGGTGAATAGAATTCATTTTTGGTTTGGCGTGGCCAGTTACTAATAGTGGCCTGTTACTGGCGAATTACCCTATTTATGTACTTAGTGGTTAATACTAGTATCAAGTAAGTATTTTTTTTTCAATAATGCTCAGAAACGAAGTATAGACATGACAAATATAAATATTAACGTCTTTGTAAGGCAGGATTGGACATTCTATAGAGTAAGAGTAAGTGTATGAAACAACCAATTCAGCTAGGACTAGGGAATGCTATCTAGATCTCGCAATTTCGAGATCTCGCTAGATCTCGCACGTATTTTCTAAATTTAACCTAGTTGACAGGAAATCTCGATATATGCAATCTCGGTCGAGATCTCGAACAAGACTGAAAGTGAAATACTTTGTTTTAAGTAATATATGACCTTAGATTCATGTTGTTCAGGCAGTGCTATTATGTGTCCGGCTTTAGCTCTATTATTGTTACGCAGTTTGTAAGTAAAGGTAAATAGTGGTTTAACATCGATAGCATTTCATAGAAGTAAAGTAAAAATTAAAATTGATTTTATGTTAAATATTTAATTTGTTGTTGTTATTTTCAAAATATAACATGAGGTACCTTAAATAAGTAGTATGTCGGCGGCAAATCGAAAAATCGTAATCCTTGGCGTATCATGAAACGCCACCATTTCCTGATCTAATATTAACCCAGGCATATCACGATCTTCCTTATGAAAGAGACGGCAGATTCATCAGAGCAATGCATTCTTTGATATTCCTAGCTTCATAGCGGGCGCATTGTAAAATAATTGATCGAGAAATCATATACATATTTTCAATGATTTTGTAAATGACTACAGTTATGACTACGGTTATTAGAAACCGATTATAGTATGTTTAATATTCTTTCTAATGGTATGCATCACCAATTGATCAGTAAAATAGAACCCGAGAAATAATGATCAGTTGAGGTCGGTCGCCCGCCATTTACGTGACGGAACAAAATTCATCATTACTTTGTTATATGTATAATATCATACATCAATAATACTTATGTTTTTGGAAAGCTAATGAAATTTTTCGTATATTTTATAATAACATTAATTGCGATAAAGTTATAATTTATTGAGTTAGACGCATGTTTTGTCAGTACTTATGCCATCCATGCACGGTACAAAATCATATATTTTAAATATTTTGTAAATGACTACAGTCATGACTACGGTTATTATAAAACAATAATTGCACGTTTAATACTCTTTCAAACGACATCTCACACGAACCGATCGGTCCCATAGGACTAAAGACGTGAACAAATATCAATGCTGGTCGGCCGCCCACTTTTTCCTTCCTTTTTTTCGACACGTCCCCCTCCCCTCCATAAAATAAAAATCGGTTTATTCATATAAACCGGTTTATTCGAAAGAGGTGTGCTTCAACCCTGAGCAGGATACGGGACAGCCCCAATAGAATCCTGGGCATTGTCTCAGAAACATGGGACATCCCCCTAATGAGGCACTGGCTCGGTCTGCATGCGCCAGTTCCGTATATACCGGGTCATAGGTTAAGTTAGTTTTGTTTTATTTTTAAATTTTAATGTATTCTTTAGTTTTATATGATGTTAACCCTAATTTTAAGTTTAGTAATAATGATACTAACCCCAATGGACCTAAAGTCTGAAATAATTGTTTTTTTTTTTTAATATATTCTGGAGACCACGAGGAACACGTCCATACCAGTTTTAGGTATTTAGAAGAGATGTCGACGAAAATCGTGAAGGAGACGACTTTTGTTTAATTTGCCTATAGACTATAGGAATATCAGAATATCACACCTTGAGGTTTGCGCAAAATGGCTGGTGTTCGCTAGGCAGATCATGAAATGTCGGCGTTTCATTATATTCCTAGGAATATCTCGATACGCCCGATTTTACGATGTCTATATCTATGGAATTCTTAAGAGATTATTGATTAAAATAACACATTTTTAGTTACTTTGTCAAATTCGATCTCGTCGAGATATTAATCTCGATCCCGAAAATCTGACTGTCGAGATCTCGAAACACCCAATCTCGATTCGGATTTTTCGTGCGAGATCTCGAATCGCCAATCTTGGTGCGAGATTGCATTCCCTAGCTAGGACCTTAAATTGCTCGACAATTACGGAGCGTGACTGTACCTAAAAATTTTGTAAACCCATAACCATGCAATAAAATATTTTTGATTTTGATTTCTAATTTGAAATATTAGAATCAAAAAGTTCAAAATAGATTGTACCTATGTAACTACTGTTAGGATACTGTGTGGTTTATATAGATTTTTAGTACTTATAATACATTTTTATAGATTAAATAAGTTAAGTGACTATACTTTAAAAAGTATTTGTAATGATCGATCACGTGAATGGTCACGTGATCGATCCCTCCATCTTGAATATTGAACGATCATTCGTAGTCAGTCGTGGGGTGACGTTCGACGATGACGGTCGATCAATATTAAAAATGGTAAGGTATTTGAATTGAGAGCAGGTCAGTTCGTTTTGTTTTGTGAGAACCCGAGATAATAATTATAGTATGTGTCTGAATTGTGGTTAGTCAAGTTCAGAGAGGTTATATTCATTGTGCCAAATAAATGTATTTTGATTACACATACCGTTGTTTTAATAAAATGATTAGATCCTTATATCTCAGAAGTGAGGATGGGCGAGTATTTTTACAAATCACTCGTTTATCCCGCCTGCAAAAGTTAATTAATCGGCCTTGGCACAATGAATACAATAATGACACATACTCGTAACAATTAAATGATAATCATTGTTTTTGTTGACCACTTATTTTGACTAGTCATTTTTTTTTAAAGTGTGAGGTTCGTGCTCACACTTAAATGATGATAGCTTAATACAACTAGGGACGTAAACGAAATAATAAAATAATGTAATTTAATAACATCATAAGAGTCGTTCTGACTTCGTGATCTCAAACTTGTTTAATGTGAGAAATATACTACGAAACGAGTGCATATGCATACAAAAATAAAAACAACAGTTACAAGTTTTACACTACAAAGGTAGGTAACTATAATTTCCAATACCTAAGGTTGAGTGTTGCTTTCTATTAAATACCTATTTACTTTATTACCTATACGATGAATTTCAATTGCGACGGTCAGATTTAATAATGTTTTGATTGGTTCGCAACTAAGTGTTTATTGTTATCTTAGTGTAGGTACTTGTAAATATATATTATATTTCCACGATTTGCCTAAAACTAGATGCGTGATGATGTGCTAATAAGGTAATGCAATACAACTTCCCGTTTTCGTTTTTCTTTTATTCTTTGAATTACATTGAGTTTGAGTTTGCTCGTGTTACATTCATGTGAACAAGTCTAAGGGCCCGATTCGGATTTTGAAATAGACATCTATTAGATATCTTTTAGACATCACCAAGATACAATAACGATATGTCTAAGATCTAACCTGTCAAATTTGACATTTGCGCGATTCTGGAGATACTCTTGAACGATTTCCACAGGATATGACTTAGAGATCCAATTCACATCTAATATATATCTTACTCTATCTAACGTAAAAGTGACATTGGTTGCCCGAATTGCACTGCAAAAGAGAACTAGTTGATATCTAAACTATAATGTATCTAGAATGGATCGAGTACGTGTTGTCGTCTCTTGTGAATATCTTGAAGTTCGAATACGGCAGTATATTCATAATCAGGTATGAATACCTGATACTGATTTGTCCGGGTGTCGCCGTCGACGGATACGTCTGGGAGGACATCATCAACATCATTATCATCATCATCATCATATTCATAATAGTTGTTTATTCAAATAATGACCAAATTACTAGTATAAAGAAACTAAACGATTTGGTAAATGAAGAAATAAATCCTTAAACTTACTTCGTAAATCATATGGTTAATGAAATTTTAATGTAACCATGATGATGGTGTTTTGTGATTTAAAAACATTTTTTATAAAATAAATAATGAAACCGTTTAGACGCGCCCTGCGACGTTACTTCAGGCTGCTGAAAAACACTGATAATTGATGAAAATTTAGAATTTTTGATACAGTGTAGATAATTATTAGAAACTGCCTGAAATATGTCTGGTTGATGTAAATAACTGAAATTCGTAAAAGTTTCAATTCTTTTACATTACGTAGAGCCTCATTCAAAAGGACCTGTAACGATATTTCAGCCTGCTGAAAGCGACTGAAACTTGTGTAAATTTCAAATGTTTTGATATTGTGTAGAGCTCTACACAATATCATAAAAATGAAGCTTCATTAGAAATGACCTGAAACGATATTTCAGGCTGCTGAAAGCGACTGAAACTTGTGAAAATTACAAATGTTTTGATATTGAGTAGAGCTTCATTAGAAACGACCTGAAACGATATTTCAGGCTACTGAAAGCAGCTGAAACATGTTATAACTTCAAATCTTTTGATATTGTGTAGAGCCTCATGAGAACCGACCTGTAAAGATATTTTAGGCCCCTGACAACTCCCTGAACTTAGTGAAATTTAATAAATTGCCAGGGATGATAATATTCCGGGTTGTTAGAACCTGTTGGAAATGCTAATATTACGGGGTTAAATCGTGTAAGAACGTTAATAATAAAAACTTAACTGATTAAGATGCTATATGTGACGTTATCTATGAGGGGGGACTTTGTTGTCGATGGCGCTTACGCCATTATTATCGATGCTCCGATTAAATACAATGCCGCGTGACGCTGGACGGCGTAAGCGCCATCGACAATGGGGTCCCTTTTCATAGATAATGCCCCATATCAGCTGTTAGAGCTCTTTTAAAATAACAACGTGTAACTATTCTAATCATATTTAACCATATAGTGAAAGGTGACGCTACAACATTCGAAATGTTTGTAAGGACGGTTAAAAATTGGAATGAGCGGCAATAATTAACCGCACAAATATAATTTTGGCTTATTATTAAACAGGAACTTTCATTTTATTTTAATAGTTTAGAGCCAATAAATTTATATTAGTCTCAAATATAACCATGATAATTATTTTTTAAAAATGGCAGCAAAATCGATCCAACAAAAAAAAAATAGGGAACTTTAAGTGATAGGTTGGCGTATAAAATAATAACTAAAATATTGTAAAGCGATATACTTATAGTCGAAATCCCTAATCATGAAACACCTAACGTCCATTGTACCATTAGGTCTTTCAATTTTTAATTACTTATTTCAATAGTTACCACTGTATTCTGCCAGAATCAGAAAATAGGTGCGACGACGAGCGAAGCGAGGAGGAGCATGTTAGGTTGACTGTGTATCCAGTGTAAAGGTAGTAACCAAACAAAATATTTCTAACGAACTTCATTTTTGAATTAATACATAGCTATTTTCTTTTCTTTTTTTAAATGTGCTACATAAATGGTCTCCAATATAGTAGTGTGCTTCACAAAATGGTCTCCAGTTGCCAAATAAATATTTGATACCTGCCTAAAAGTAAACTAAAAGCTGTAACAGCATTAAAATACAACTCATATTAATATATTTTAAGGCCCCCTTTTGTCGCCAATGTATTAAATTTAGTACCCATTTCTATTTTTTAAACTACCCATATTCAATTAATTAGATGACCGGTTAAATACGTGCCTAAAAGTTCCAGTGATGGACGTAATCATAATCATAATCGTTTATTGTAGCCATGGTATTACAAAATGTTCTTATTTAGTCAGTACGTACATGGACAGTAAATGACGATAAGGTCAGCGATGGTGGGTGCAGAGAGAATCAAAGCACAGATCTTAATGTCACAGAAGTGGACGTCAACGAATGTGAGATTCGGGAACGTCCAACGCGTAAATCATTTGCCATGCCAAGTGAGAGAGCGGAAGGGAGCCTGAAAGTAGGCAAAGCCGCAAACACTTGCTGCATGATGAAGAATATGATCGCGATTTCACGTGCATGAGAAATCTGTTAGAGATTACCACGGTGCTGGGCCGTCGAGCCACATTCCGCGCAGTAGAAGCACGTCACCATATGTGGACGCACGAGCCCGACGGAAATTGCGGAGGTCGCGGAGTTCCTCTTATGAAGACAATGAGGATAATTATAAGCATCCACGACATCATGTGAGTCCCAAGACGGTATGGACGCATGGAGAGAAAGAGGCGCTATATTTATAATACAGTTCTGATAATGACTATCGCATAAAAGTTTATATATACTTTCACTCTCCAAGCGTCGATCGTGTCAAAGATTTTCCCAAACATAGTCTTAGTTAACGGCGTGATAGCATAAGTAAACTAGGTATCCGAATCTGGTGAAAATGTTATAAGTAAATTTCTGGACACCATAAAATATATGAAAGGCAATTTATCTTCTGGATTCTCGTTAGATAATGTTCTTGCCGAGTTCGGTCCTATATAGAAAAAAAAATCAAATCATTCTTATATGGCTGACAAAGTAGAGGAGCGCTGAGATTTACGGGTGGACAGAGAAAGACATTATACATTTTATGCTTCCGAAACTTACAGGCCCTACTAAATCTCGTACCGAGGTCTCAGCACTGTCCTCTACACGTGGTCGGAGTAGAAAAATAAACTTGTAGAATCATTCCCATGTTGTGAACTTTTAACAACTATGCTCTCCAAGAAAGCTATAAGCAATATCCATTCACTTGAGCACTATTACTATGACAAAGTTAATTTACTAAACAGATGTAGTATTCAGGGTTGGAAAGCTGTTGTTGACTGCTTGTTAGATGGTATAGATGACCGTGCTGTACAAGTAGGTGCCCAAGCTGCTGGCTTTCGTGAACCTGAAGAGATTCATACGTATTTAGAAACAGTTAAGGTGGGGTTTAACAGAGAAATAAGTGAGAAATCTGATAAGCAGGGACTCTAAATAGAAAACCGGTGCGAATAAATTAAATTTAACTTATGACACTAGCAACCTGCCTGTAAAAGGTAGGTGTAACTGGCCGCGTAAAGCAATAATTAGGTAAGATTTTTTAAAGTTAACGTGACTGTACAGGAATAAAATAAGTTGATGTAATGATAGTAGAAGATCACGTTACAAGATATCCGTTCTGCTAGACGCTGCTAATAAGACTGACGACAAGTTAACTAAACAAAAAAAAAAGATGAACCTAGACAACTGAAATTGCTCTTGACATGTTGTTCTTGAAAGTTCAAACACACGTAACAATAGCTCCTCGTGAAATTATACATGTACAGGTGATTACGGGTAATAAGTGCAGCGGCAGTTTGTGTATAGATGGGTCACTAAAGAGTTAGAAGCTTAATTAAGACAAGCCAAGATAAGATGAGGTAAAATTTATTTCATTGAAAACTATTAAAAGAAAATTATAACGATCTTAATACGCTTGAATAGTACTCAAACACTGTAGATAGACAAACATGGTTAAAAAAAAAAGTTAACATAAAACATCAAATCTTGCAAGCTAAAAATTGTAACTGGCTGTTTAATATATTTTATATCAATACCTAAACCAAGTAACTCGATACTTGTATCCTAGGTATCTCGTGTTAGTAGGTTAATGTAGTGCAAGTTCATTCATGCTCATTGAGCAAAAACAATAAAGATAACCTATAAGGGAAATAGGATCTTTATTGAAGAAATTATAATTATAAGCACTGAGGTCACACAAAAAAAAAAAGATTGAATACAAGGAAATTATGGATACTGTTGCTGAAATCTTACTTCAAAAAAAGTGATGAAGACCCTTTTAAGCCAGTCTCGTATACTTTAGCCGAAAAACTACACCAGATAAGCAACGTTCGCATTCATTTGAACTAGAGACCCTCACGGTGATTATCTCCTTGTTATAATAAACAGCTTTACTAAATTCGTTAACATCAAGTATGTTCGAAATATAAAGACCTCAACAACGGTGAAGGTCTTCCGCGACCACATGAGCTATTTTGGAGCACCCGTTAGATTAATCACAGACCTAGTGAGCGTTAAAGATAAAGATAAAGATAAAGATAAAAAAATAGTTTATTCAAGTAGGCATATTACAATGCGCTTATGAACGTCAAATAAATTAGGAGAGAAATGCCGAGTGGTGGTAAATCAAAATTGGGTAGCAAAATACCAGGGACCGTATAGGATTATTAGATGCCTTCCGAACGATTAGATATCTTCGACTACTTAGCAGTCGAAGATACACCACTAACACGGAAAAGGGCAACCATCGTTATGAAAACATAATTGCGATAAATAAATTAAAATCTTGGTTGTGTTTGATAACAATCATGGTAAGTAAGTAGTTCTGAATTTGGCAGTGTCAAGACCGAAAGTCCAAATGGGTCTGAGTAATCATCATGGCTACTTCACATGGCTGTTAGTCTATGATCTAGAATATAGTTAATTTAGATAAATTGTTAATTTTTAGTTAATATTGTACTATCGTAAGTTTGAATCTTTAATTAGGTGTACTGTACTAATAGAAATCCTAAAATGTCCTAACTATGTTGTTAGATTATTTTAAGTTATATAATAAGTGCTATTGATTAGGCTTTGATGACGTTGTTCAATGAGTTAATTAAAAATAATTAAATGAATGATAATAAATAAAGTGACCATATAAATTCGTATAGCTTAGTTAATATATACTTTAATTAGTAATATACTGTTATAAAACCAGTAAATCTAACATTTAACCGAATGGTAATTGTAGATGAGCAAAGGGACTTGCTCTAGCAGGATGGCCGAGCTGTTAGGATACTGTGTGGTTTATATAGATTTTTAGTACTTATAATACATTTTTATAGATTAAATAAGTTAAGTGACTATACTTTAAAAAGTATTTGTAATGATCGATCACGTGAATGGTCACGTGATCGATCCCTCCATCTTGAATATTGAACGATCATTCGTAGTCAGTCGTGGGGTGACGTTCGACGATGACGGTCGATCAATATTAAAAATGGTAAGGTATTTGAATTGAGAGCAGGTCAGTTCGTTTTGTTTTGTGAGAACCCGAGATAATAATTATAGTATGTGTCTGAATTGTGGTTAGTCAAGTTCAGAGAGGTTATATTCATTGTGCCAAATAAATGTATTTTGATTACACATACCGTTGTTTTAATAAAATGATTAGATCCTTATACTACAAAAATGTGTTCCCTCTCAACGCGAAACCCCTTGTGTCTTAGGAGGATCTAGATATTTTCACACAAGGGGTCATCCATTAATTACGTCACACGAATTTCTAGGTTTTTTGACCCCTCCCCCCCTCCTTGTCACACTTGGTCACATTTGGCAAACCCCTCCCCCCTAGTGTGACGTCACATTTTTTCTACGAAATCGCCAAATCGAATTAAGTAAGTACCTAAGTATCATTAATATTTTACCAAATTATTTTTGACGATATGAATATTAGTAATTTTATAACCCAAAACTGCTTAGGAAAGAAAATTAAACGAATAAAAACGATTATCGTTTTAAAAACTTGTTATTTAAATGTACAGCGAATAAAATAATTGAAATAAATTTTCGATTACTGATGAAGTTAAAGTGACGTCACAAAGTTTGTGTCTCCCCCCTCCCCCATGTCACAATATGTCACATTTTCTTGACCCCCTCCCACCCCCTAAACGTGTGACGTAATTAATGGACCCAAGACGGTTTATCGATAACTTCTTACATCACTAGATTATCGACATTAAATGTCGACTATTGCCCATCACTTTTCTGGCTGTGTACGTATTTAGAAACTTGACTCCGCCCCTAAAATTAGTGCGATAGGGACAACTGCAGCTGAGGCGAAAAATCCTGCGTAAAAATGACAAAAATCGAGGTTTCGTAGTCCTCTTTTTCCTCCTCCAAAACTTAACCAATCGTAACCAAATTTGGAAATCTAAATGATTATGAAATTATCTGTGTCGGACCGTTTTGCTTTTTTGGCTAATTGATATCAGTTTTGAATACCACGCCTCTCATTGCGGCATAGTCAATTAGGCCATTTTGGCCATTTTTGAAGGGCTCTAGCGCCTTAAAAAACAAAAATATAAAAAAAAGAAAAACGGTCCGACACAGATATTGACAATATTAATCTGTGTTGAAAAAATCATTGCTCTAGCTTCAAAAACCACGGAGGAAAACGAGGACTACGTTTGTATGGAGAAATGACCACTCCTGTTGGCTCTTAAGGGATAAATCAATATCTCGATAAAAGGTTGATTTCGTACAAAGGTAATGAGTTATACTTGACATCAAATTTTCCTATTTCTACTGTTACATTTACGAAGATCACATTGCTTACGAGCAGTTTTTGGTTTTAGGCTAAAACCTATGATTGAAAACAACATTTCCATGAAAACCCGGATAGCATCATGTATGTATGCATGTAGAAGTTACATAATAAGAATTAAGGCTCAATACAAGGAGCTGTACATAGACATGTTGCTGTTTTCGTTGCTGGGTGCACATTACACTTATAATAACATACCGCAAGACCTATCATAATATGTACCCACACAAGAATTCGACTACGTGTTTTATTAAGTATTATTATCTTAAATAAAATAAAACATACAAATGTTCTGTGAATTTATTTATTTTTCTTTACTAAGTATAGTTTATTTTCCGATGTTCAAGTTCTTGTGTTTGGTACCTAGGTAATAATCGTTTTTCATGTCAATTTGGTAACAGGAAATATAAAACCACCGAAACATGTAAAAAGAACAAAATAAATTTTGTCATCGCCTTCCGTTTGATACTTTGTCAGAAGATAGTTTAGATGTTATTATAAATAAATAAAAACCGTTGTCTTATGTATGTACGAGTAAACACTGTCAGCTACTTGCATAAACATGTAAAAAACAAGCGCCGTACCTTTTTATTATAGTAATAACTAGTTATATAAGTAAATCTCGAAACTTTGCATGTAATAGGATTTCATCAGGCATTTCAATAAAAGACTTATAGATTTGCGGACATGATCAACTGACGATCATTCCATCGCGATACAAACGGCTGACTATTTTTTAAACTCATGATAGCATCTAAACTATCATCTGACAAAGTATCAAGCGGGAGGCGATGACTGACGATATTTGCTCATGGCCCGTGGTCTATAAACCTTCTTTAAACCAGTTTATTCGATAACTAGGAGAACGGAGAGCGGCTAAATAAGAGGTTTGCATGGAAACTCAATAAAAAAAATCGCGCCGCTTCAAATAACGACAGCTATGAATAAAAAGTATAAATAATGGAGTGTGGAATGGAGTTCTGGAAGTATGGAATGTTTTATTGGATATTTCCTCCTTAAATTATATTTTTTGTTTGTTTCTTAAATATGAATACTTTTTGAGATATTGGGGAAATAAAAGATATCTACTTTTTTCCCATTTACTTTTGATATTTTTTGTGTGCTAATACACGCTTCGAATATATTTTTCTAGGCATCATGACGAATCTAATGAGGTATCACACGTATTTTTGGGAGTATTATCTTTATTTTTCACCGTTTTTAGGTTTTTGAACAGACTATGTAGGGTTAAATATCCCATAAAAACGTTATGACATAAGAAATACAAAAAACAAGTCTCGAATTATACGAAATAGGTACCCCTAGTTTAGGTTAGGTGCCTACTTTTTTTCCAATTTACTCTTTATAGAAGACTGGTGGGTGGCCACATTTATAATTCCCTCAAGGGCAAAATGGTCGGTTTCCGCCTTACTAATTTGACAACTGGAATGTTTATACCCCACACCTCAATAATGGAAAGCGGAAATTCCCAATGTGTAAATAATGAAAAAGTTGGCATTATAAAAATAGTGAATTATTTATTATTTATTAACAGCAAAATAGTAGATAGAGTAGAACTGATTGTGTATAAATAGGTGCAATCAAGCACGACAACAATCAATACCTAACTAAATGACGATGACGGCGTATTCCTATGATAATGACAGTTGTCACGTCGATAACAACAGCTCTCATAGGCCCGCTTTGTCAGAGCGTCGAAGGACACATTAGCGTTATTTAAACGGTTATTTGTCATGTCATGTTTTTATCACGCAGCCAACGCGATGCCAAAGAAATGCAAAGCACGATTAAATTTTCAATTTATTTGAAACGGCGCGATTTTTTTTATTGAGTTTCCGTGCAAACCTCTTATTTAGCCACCCACTCTCTATCCGTTCTCCTAGTTATCGAAGAAACTGGTTTAAAGAAGGTATGGTTGGTTTAAAGACCGCGGGCCATGAGCAAATATCGTCAGTCATCGCCTCCCGCTTGATACTTTGTCAGATGATAGTTTAGATGCTATCATGAAATAATAGTACATTACTACAGAGGCCGGGACGAAAGGGGTTGCCGGCCGAAGACATATAGACGGCCGAGCGAAGCGAGGCCGGATAGGTCTGAGCGCGGGCAGCCCCATTTCCCGCCGAGGTATGTATAGTGCTTTTCTCAAACATGCAATGAAATAAATAAAATAAAAAATCCACGAAACCCCAAGTATTATTTATAGAAAAAACTAAAAGTAAACTACACCCAAAATATAACCAACACGTACCTATATCATTATCACGCGTATGTTTTACAAGAGTTGTGTATTTTTACTACCCGTATATTTTCATGTATCTTCGATTTTTTCGCCTTGTATCCGTCTGACTTTTCGTCGTTTTCGTCACATAAGTTTAACATAGTCTTTCATGTTGATATCATGTTTCACATACATCGTTGCTTTAATATGCATGGAGTAAATAAGGTAAATGAAGGTATTAACGCCCCCCTTAAGGCAGTTTAAAATTCGACCATAGTTTTTAAGTATACAGGTTGCCCTCAAATTCACTTTTCCATTTTTATATGCTAATATCATGTTTGTAAAAGGTAATTACTAAATTGCCTATACATAAATAAAGGATTAAGATGTAAAAAATCATTTATAAAGTTACTGAGTCAATTGTTACTATTACCGACCCATAAAAATGGCTGTGAGGTTATTAACGATTTTAAAGCTGCTAATTCCGATCGTGTATAAGATAAAGTATGTGACCAGCAGTGAGACGCATATGGTTGCTGGTGTAGGCTGGTGTGGTGAAACAAAATAAAAATGCAAATATTTGCTTCTATTAAAAAAAAAAAAATAGGACCACTTTTTTGCTAAATAATTTTACTTTTAAGAAATAATCAACATGAATTTATTATGATCTCAAAAAATATATCAAATTTCATGACATCCAGACATAAACTTGTATAACTTGGATGTATTTATCTATATAAGTATGTATATCGTTACCTAGTTTCATAGTACACGCGTGTATTTATAATAATAGATACCTAACACAAAATTAAGTATAGTAATATCGATGATCGGTAATACTTTCTTATGGTTGCTATTACCGATTCCTATGAGTCGGTGATAAAATATGTAATTACGAATATAAAATGTATTACCGACCCAATTTTTTTTTTAATTTTTTATTTAATTGACCTTGTGACTACAAAACACTGTGATTATGTGACTTAAAAAATATAAGCACTAACACGCAGTTTTAACTAATAAAAAGTTACATATTAATGAATCTTGTTACTACACAACATCGGTCCTCCAAAAATTACATAACTTTGCGTAATTTTACAATGTTGAAAGAAGAAAACTAGATAATAACGTGTATGTCGGTAATAGATTTTTAAAAAGAATAATTATTTAGATTTATACGGGTCCATTAAAATAATTGTTTTGTTATGATATAATATTATAAAAGGAAGAAAAACTACACCTTATGTTATGGTCATTACCGACTTACGGGTCGTTGATAGCTGCTATAACTAAAAGAAATGAAGCCATTACCGTCCAATTAAAATTTAATGTTTTATGGTTGTAAATGACTTTTTTTAAACAAATTGTTATACAAAATCAAGAATTTACAATAGGAAGAACACATTTAGTAATAAATAGTAAAGTACAGGAGTCAATTGTTAAAATAAATATCTTAAACAGAAAAGTCACGTACTTACTTGAAGGTACAAGCGCCAGTATGACAAGACTTGCGTACACGCCTCCCGCGGCTTAATTGGCGTATTTCATCTTTTTTTCGGACTACCACTCAAACTAACATAAAACTACCCGGTACTCAAGGAACAAACGTTTGTGGAAGTTTACCTACCTACCGCTGAAATAGTTCAGGCAACGAAAACATATCTAATTAGTTCAATAGGTCGGCAATACCTGCAGATTTTTGGTGGGGCGTTGATAGCTGCGTTTACCTTAAGTATAATTTCCACAGTGTTGACGAATTTGTAGTTACATTCATTTAAAATATGCCACAAAACTGTTTCTAATAAACTCTAAGCCATTTTTCTTAGTTTCTCAAATAATAAAATTGCCATAAGCAACCATATACCTACATACTTCGTCTTTGACTTGGCGGCAGAGGCAGCAAGTTATTTAAAATCAATTCTGCTTACGCTGCCAATTCCAACACCTACGATTACAATTAATATTAATTTCGTTATTTCGTCGGAACTCATATTAAAGTAAAAAAATCAACAACGCACCATAAATCCAATAAAACAGAATGAAAATTTTTCAACTTTACCTCCATAACAATTTAAAAAAAATAACTACGCGTGTTTGAGTAGACCTTTTTACCGCTAACGTTTAGATGAAATATTTTAAATGTTTTTATTTGTGTAGTTAAATTTATAATTTAAAATTATAGAATTTGGTAAATAATGTAATTTTTATTAAGTTCATGTTGATTTTATACAAATAAAACTGCAAATTATAGCAAACATTGTTTATTGTTTTTTTTATAGGCGTAGTGGCAGAGTGTCATTACGAACCATAAAGCAAATACTGCCTTTAGTTTTTTTTAATGGATGAATGCCACGATGCTGTGTCACAAATATCTGTGAAATGAAAATTAAAAAAAAGGACTTTGCCGGCCTAGGCCTGCAAGATTTGTATGAAATTCCATTAACTACCTTTTGTCCTAGCCGCACCTGAAACGTCATACTTCGCAGCCTATTATAAGGAACATAACATCAATATTTCATTGCATGTTTGAGAAAAAAAATAGTCAGCCGGTTGTATCGCGATGGAATGATCGTCAGTTGATCATGTCCATGTCCGCAAATCCATAAGGCTTTTATTGAAATGCCTGATGAAATCCTATTACATGCAAAGTTTCGAGATTTAGTTATTACTATAATAAAAAGGTACGGCGCTTGTTTTTTACATGTTTATGCAAATAGCTGACAATGTTTACATAGGTACATAAGACAACCGGCTGACGGTTTTTTTTTATTAATAATAACATCTAAACTATCTTCTGACAAAGTATCAAACGGAAGGCGATGACAAAATTTTATTTTATTCTTTTTACATGTTTCGGTGGCTGCCATTCCTCAACCCATCAATGGAGCGCCTGCTGACGTCCATGAGGGATCATCATACATATAGGTAGCTGTTAAGTGTTAACCAATATACGACTTATCATTATCACCCGGGAGGCGATTGGTCATGGAAATCTGTTCGTGGCTCGCGGCCTATTAGGTGTAAAAGAAAAGTTTGAAGCGAAACCAAAAAAACGGTATTTTTTGTAACGTCCATCGGCTATACTCGTATACTTATACTCAGTACTGTGCTACGCTACAGCATGCAGAGTAACGATACGAGTATACGTACACCTGAAAATATCAAACTGTAATGTAGAAAGTTTTGGGTTTTCCCTTGTAAATATAATCTAGTTACCGTGTTAATTATTTAAAGACATTTTTCCTCATTTAAAACGGGTAAAAATTCAATATATAAACTACTTAATCCATACATTGCGTAGTTATCCATACTCGTAAGTACTAGAGTATCAATCATATATTTCATGCAAAATATAACCCTGTCATAAAATAATTTCTTGGAGCACTCACCTGTTATTGGGTGATTAAGTACTTACTGAGTATAAGTATACGAGTATAGCCGATGGACGTTACAAAAAATACCGTTTTTTTGGTTTCGCTTCAAACTTTTCTTTTACACCTAATAGGCCGCGAGCCACGAACAGATTTCCATGACCAATCGCCTCCCGGGTGATAATGATAAGTCGTATATTGGTTAACAGCTACCTATATGTATGATGATCCCTCATGGACGTCAGCAGGCGCTCCATTGATGGGTTGAGGAATGGCAGCCACCGAAACATGTAAAAAGAATATAAAAACTTTTTACAAAAAAAAGAAAACCGACTTCAAAAAGGATGAAATAAAATATTATCCTTTTTAAGTCTATGCGTTACCAACTGATATGTTTGAAGTCGGTGCCAAGCCAACTTTTGAAGCATACCATGATTTTGGTGCGATTCTATAATGATTTACGTTGGATTGCCTTACACGACGACAATGAACGTACTTTCTGTAGGTACAGTCGTCGTTAAAAATATGTTTACACTTTTCGTCTTATATTACATATTACAAAGGAGTACGGTGCAAAAGTGTAAACATATCTTTGACGTCGACTGTACCTAAGAACACACGATCAAACCTTCTTGGTACAGTCCGTACCATGTTTGTCGGCACGCAAGCGTGGGATTGGGACTGAGTTATTTCCCGTCCCTTATTCAGAGGACTACATTTCAAAATATAAAACAAATCAAGGAATTTACGTTCTTGCCAAATTTCACCTAAAGCGGTTCAGTTGTTTAGCCATGAAAAGGCGACAAAGAGGCAGACAGAATTACTTACACATTTATAATACTCATTAGTACAGTTCTAATGGGGTTTAAAGCTGATTATTTTTGACGGGTATTGTTACTACTTGGCTTGGCACCGACTTCAAACATATCAGTTGGTAACGCATAGACTTAAAAAGGATAATATTTTATTTCATCCTTTTTGAAGTCGGTTTTCTTTTTTTTGTAAAAAGTTTTTATTTTTCCATTTTTAGTTTTTAACGCATTGTTAAGTGCGCGACGCATGAATGAAAAACAACATCATGATTAACACTAAATTCGTGTACCTACTTTAATAAATATGTACTTAATCAGGAATTTTTTCGAGTCCGTCTGGGAAATTATAATTCCTGTCACTACACTAAATCCATCCTCCGCCTCGCCGCTGACCCAATCCCTCAACTCCCCGATCACTCTACCTCACAGCGCATCAACCCCTGATCCATGAACCCCTCGACCCTGAACCAGCAGCCCTTCAACCGCCATTCCCGTAACTTCGCTTTGCCTTAACCTCTAACCCTAACGCCCGATCAGTAGCCTTACCAGCTTACCAAGACTTTGACATTGATTTATTCGCTAGCGTGTGTGTAACTTACTTTCTTTGCATCTCGCTCGTACTGGCATATTAGTGCGAGCGAGATGCATAAATAGTAAGTTACGAAGACGTTAGCGTCCCTAACTTAGCGAATATGTCAATGTCAAACTCGTGGTAAGGCTACACTTGGCTACACTTGCACTACATCAAATTGGCGGTTTTCGGAAGCAAATGCTCGAGTTACTTTAGAAAACACCGAAATCACTTTACACGTGCCTTTAAAAACTGAGGAGTTCCCTCAATTCCTCATGGATTCCATCATCAGACCAGAACCAAAAATAATACGGAGACACCGTGGAGGTAACTCCTTCCAAACAAAAAAAGAATTACTCAAATCGAATCACAGGTGCCGGAGTAATCGCTGAACATACTACATTTAAAAAATCATCATCATTATCATCATAACAATCATCATCATCAGGTCTACTTCATCAAAGTGGTGGTTTTCGGGAGAAAATGCTCGAGTTGCTTAAGAAAACACCCAAATCACCATGCATGTGCCTTTAAAAATTGAGGAGTTCTCTCAATTCCTCATGGATCCCATCATCAGAACAGAACCAAATTAAAATGGGACCAACTCGGAGGTAGCTCCTTTCAAACAAAAAAAGAATTACTCAAATCGGACTACGGATGTCGGAGTAATCGGTGAACGTACATAGAAAAAAAAAAAAAAAAAAATAGCCACAACCGAATACAGAACCTCCTCCTTCTATGAAATGGAAGTCGGTTAAAAATAAAATTTTGTCATCGCCTTCCGTTTGATACTTTGTCAGAAGATAGTTTAGATGTTATTATTAATAAAAAAAAACCGTCAGCCGGTTGTCTTATGTACCTATGTAAACATTGTCAGCTATTTGCATAAACATGTAAAAAACAAGCGCCGTACCTTTTTATTATAGTAATAACTAAATCTCGAAACTTTGCATGTAATAGGATTTCATCAGGCATTTCAATAAAAGCCTTATGGATTTGCGGACATGGACATGATCAACTGACGATCATTCCATCGCGATACAACCGGCTGACTATTTTTTTATTTCATGATAGCATCTAAACTATCATCTGACAAAGTATCAAGCGGGAGGCGATGACTGACGATATTTGCTCATGGCCCGCGGTCTTTAAACCAACCATACCTTCTTTAAACCAGTTTCTTCGATAACTAGGAGAACGGATAGAGAGTGGGTGGCTAAATAAGAGGTTTGCACGGAAACTCAATAAAAAAAATCGCGCCGTTTCAAATAAATTGAAAATTTAATCGTGCTTTGCATTTCTTTGGCATCGCGTTGGCTCCGTGATAAAAACATGACATGACAAATAACCGTTTAAATAACGCTAATGTGTCCTTCGACGCTCTGACAAAGCGGGCCTATGAGAGCTATTGTTATCGACGTGACAACTGTCATTATCATAGGAATACGCCGTCATCGTCATTTAGTTAGGTATTGATTGTTGTCGTGCTTGATTGTATCTATTTATACACAATCAGTTCTACTCTATCTACTATTTTGCTGTTAATAAATAATAAATAATTCACTATTTTTATAATGCCAACTTTTTCATTATTTACACATTGGGAATTTCCGCTTTCCATTATTGAGGTGTGGGGTATAAACATACCAGTTGTCAAATTAGTAAGGCGGAAACCGACCATTTTGCCCTTGAGGGAATTATAAATGTGGCCACCCACCAGTCTTCTATAAAGAGTAAATTGGAAAAAAAGTAGGCACCTAACCTAAACTAGGGGTACCTATTTCGTATAATTCGAGACTTGTTTTTTGTATTTCTTATGTCATAACGTTTTTATGGGATATTTAACCCTACATAGTCTGTTCAAAAACCTAAAAACGGTGAAAAATAAAGATAATACTCCCAAAAATACGTGTGATACCTCATTAGATTCGTCATGATGCCTAGAAAAATATATTCGAAGCGTGTATTAGCACACAAAAAATATCAAAAGTAAATGGGAAAAAAGTAGATATCTTTTATTTCCCCAATATCTCAAAAAGTATTCATATTTAAGAAACAAACAAAAAATATAATTTAAGGAGGAAATATCCAATAAAACATTCCATACTTCCAGAACTCCATTCCACACTCCATTATTTATACTTTTTATTCATAGCTGTCGTTATTTGAAGCGGCGCGATTTTTTTTATTGAGTTTCCATGCAAACCTCTTATTTAGCCGCTCTCCGTTCTCCTAGTTATCGAATAAACTGGTTTAAAGAAGGTTTATAGACCACGGGCCATGAGCAAATATCGTCAGTCATCGCCTCCCGCTTGATACTTTGTCAGATGATAGTTTAGATGCTATCATGAGTTTAAAAAATAGTCAGCCGTTTGTATCGCGATGGAATGATCGTCAGTTGATCATGTCCGCAAATCTATAAGTCTTTTATTGAAATGCCTGATGAAATCCTATTACATGCAAAGTTTCGAGATTTACTTATATAACTAGTTATTACTATAATAAAAAGGTACGGCGCTTGTTTTTTACATGTTTATGCAAGTAGCTGACAGTGTTTACTCGTACATACATAAGACAACGGTTTTTTTTTTTTTTTTTTATGCATGGGTTTACTCATGGCCACAGACTAGCCGAGGCGTAGACGTGGCCTACGATGGTGCGAGCTCGCCCAGAAGGTGCCTGTTCACTCTTGATTTGAAGGTCTTGATTTATAATAACATCTAAACTATCTTCTGACAAAGTATCAAACGGAAGGCGATGACAAAATTTATTTTGTTCTTTTTACATGTTTCGGTGGTTTTATATTTCCTGTTACCAAATTGACATGAAAAACGATTATACCTAGGTACCAAACACAAGAACTTGAACATCGGAAAATAAACTATACTTAGTAAAGAAAAATAAATAAATTCACAGAACATTTGTATGTTTTATTTTATTTAAGATAATAATACTTAATAAAACACGTAGTCGAATTCTTGTGTAGGTACATATTATGATAGGTCTTGCGGTATGTTATTATAAGTGTAATGTGCACCCAGCAACGAAAACAGCAACATGTCTATGTACAGCTCCTTGTATTGAGCCTTAATTCTTATTATGTAACTTCTACATGCATACATACATGATGCTATCCGGGTTTTCATGGAAATGTTGTTTTCAATCATAGGTTTTAGCCTAAAACCAAAAACTGCTCGTAAGCAATGTGATCTTCGTAAATGTAACAGTAGAAATAGGAAAATTTGATGTCAAGTATAACTCATTACCTTTGTACGAAATCAACCTTTTATCGAGATATTGATTTATCCCTTAAAGTTTTGCTTAAAGTTCACGTAGTGTTATAAATTAATACATATTACGTTGAAAATTGCAAGCAAAGTCGTGAAAAATCTGTGTTTGTTGTGTTTACAAGTTGACAGAAATGACACGTTGGAAACGCACGTATTTTTCGATAACATCTGTCACGTTTACTCGCGTAAAGTATTTACGTAGAATAATTCTGGCTCAGTTTTCATTATATAATTAGAAAGAGAGCGTTTTAGGTGTGTAGTTAGGCACGTATGGAAAACTCACGTAAAAACGTTTGTAACTCATGGTTCCAATTGAAATTTTTAGTTCTTTAGGTGAGCGGTAGAGGCACTGTACAATTTTACTCCATACATTTTCCTTAACTTTCTCGCTATCGACTGTCATTCACGGAACTCATGGTAGACCTTCAGGGGGCCCCTTTACAGAACGTACCCGTAATCAGTTTTTATTCTTTGCAAAAATACGCACTTAAACCCAAATTAGGAATTTCATCAAGCAAAATTCATGAAGCAATATTAGGCTCAGACTGAAACGCCTTGATCTGTTATTTAATTTTAAACTTTGGCAGAGTTGTTAATATAGAAATTGTTGTTTTATATTCATAAATAGTTAAATCAGCAGCAGCAGTAATTACAGCGCCGCGGGGCCGTCGTTGTTTTGGTTAGCTTTAGTTTGCGTGTACCGCTATTTACCTGGAAATGTAAAATTAGACTTCACTAACCACTGTCACAGGCATAACCTTACAATAAACGTATTTAAGGTATACATTTTATTTTAGCGCCATCTAGTTTGAACTCGATTTGTAGTTAGTCTTTCATATTACTAGCCTCTGTTTTAATTAAAGGTTTTTCACCCTTTTTACGTACTTAATTGGATTTAGCGGCCTAGCCAAGGTTACAATCGCTATCGCTTCGACTACGAAAAGCATTATGTCTCTCTATCACTCTTCCATATTAGTGCGACAGTGACAGTTGCGTTTCGATCGCTATGGAGCGTACTACGCGGCCAGGGTTTTAATTTCAAGTGCTCGATTTCGTGTGGTCCCCATCAATTATCTCCACTACTAGGCACTTAAATTATTCTATAAATATAATTGACAACGAGTGGTCAATGCCACTAAATTCCTAATTTATATTGTTCGTATTTCAAAAATTTTATTCGTCGATTCTTACAGATACCTTCAGACGAAATCGGGCGCTCGAAATTAAAAAATCGGCTCCCTGTACGGCTACCACCAGTTTTGACATTGACAGATACACTCGCGTCTAAGTAAATTACTTTCTATACATCTCGCTTACTATATGCGAGTACGAGCGAGATGCATAGAAAGAAAGTTACTTAGACGCGAGCGTATCGGTCAATGTCAAAACTGGTGGTAGTGGTTCTTATCGCCGAGTGGTCTCGGGTTGTTGACGAAAAAAAAATGAGTAATGGATGTGCCCTAAAAGTAAATTTACATTATGTTTAGGGGAAAATATAAATAAAGCCCGGATTAGTGGGCGACGATTCAAGGCTCGCAGTTCTAACCTAACCTAATCCTTGTTCGGTTCTGTGAGGATCGCAGTTCAAACCTAACCTAACCCACTTAATGGCGCATGCCGTGCGGTGTACGGGGGTTTAAGCGGGAGGGGCTGGTAAGATTGGCATCATCGTACTTTATACCTACATTAATTTTATGATAGGTAATCATAGTTGTTTATTTAGTTAAGGTATCATAGTGGTTTTCTGGGTCAAGGTCCGGGTCCGAGTCCGGGTCCTAGTCCGGGTCCGAGTCCGGGTCCGAGTCCGGGTCCGAGTCCGGGTCCGAGTCCGGGTCCGAGTCCGGGTCCGAGTCCGGGTCCGTGTCCGGGTCCGAGACCGGGTCCGAGTCCGGATCCGAGTCCGGGTCCGAGTCCGGTTCCGAGTCCGGGTCCGAATCAGGATCCGAGTCCGGGTCCGAACCGGATCCGGGTCCGAACCGGATCCGGGTATGAGTCCGAGTCTGGGTCCCAGTCCAAGTCAAAATCGAAATTCGTAATCACCAAACGTGTACCATGCGTCATTAAAGAGTTCTGTTCTGGTCATCATCAGCAGTTCCACTTCATCAAATGCGTCAGTTTTTAATGTAAATGCTTGATTTTATGATGAAAAAACAAAAAAATCTATACGTATGCCTTTAATATTTGAGGAGTTCCCTCGATTCCTTATGGATCCCATCATCAGAACTCGAACTTGACAAAAATGTGGCTTAAAAACTTAACTTGCTTAACGAACATAACGAAAAGGAAAAATCGCCAAACGTGAACTATGCGTCGTTTAAGAGTTTTGTTCTGATCATCATCAGCAGTTCCACTTCATCAAATGCAACAGTTTTTAATGAAAATGCTTGATTTTTTTATGTAAATACAAAAATCTCTATACGCATGCCTTTAAAATTTGAGGAGTTCCCTTGATTCCTCATGGATCCCATCATGAGAACTCGAGCTTGACAAAAATGTGGCTTAAAAACTTAACTTGCTTAACAAACATAACGACGAGGACAAATCGCCAACCGTGAACTATGCGTCGTTGAAGAGTTCTGTTCTGATCATCATCAGCAGTTCCACTTCATCAAATGCAACAGTTTTTAATGAAAGTGCTTGATTTTCTGATGTAAATACAAAAATCTCTATACGCATGCCTTTAGGATTTGAGGAGTTCCCTTGATTCCTCATGGATCCCATCATCAGAACTCGAGCTTGACAAAAATGTGGCTTAAAAACTTAACTTGCTTAACAAACATAACGAAGAGGACAAATCGCCAACCGTGAACTATGCGTCGTTAAAGAGTTCCGTTCTGATCATCATCAGCAGTTCCACTTCATCAAATGTCACTTTTTTGGGTGTATATGCTTGATTTGTTGATAAAAACCCAAAAATCACTATATGTATGCCTTTAAGATTTGAGGAGTTCCCTCGATTCCTCATGGATCCCATCATCAGAACTGGGTTTTGACAAAAACGGGACCAATCTGTATGCATATACATTCTATCAAAAAAAGAATTTTCAAAATCGATCTAGTAATGACGGAGATATGGAGTAACAAACATAAAAAGAAAAAAAAAAAATAAAAAAAAAACATACAACCGAATTGATAACCTACTTCTTTGAGATTTGGAAGTCGGTTAAAAACATACAACCGAATTGATAACCTCCTTCTTTGAGATTTGGAAGTCGGTTAAAAAGTAGGCTATAATTTAAATTTACAATCACAAAAGGTAAATAAACAGTAAAGCGATTTCAATGTAGGGTTTACGTAGGTACTTTTTTTAATTATATAGGAGACTGTCTAATGAAAGTAGAGAATAGTAAACAGCGGCAAATTAAAAAAAAAACAGCGTACATAAGCCGATTAAGGGCAAATGCCCGGATCTTTTGAAATAAAAAGATTGAAAATATATAAACCCTACAAATACTAAATAGTGGTTGAATATTTGAGCCGTTTGGGGTTAAGCTCTTGGGGCCTTGGGGGGAAAGCGCCCACAGGGTTTTCAGTGAATGTAGCCGCAGGTTAGTTGAATTGACGCGTGACTAATTTTAAGATTTAACAACACAAGTTTAGTAGGACCAGTAGGGCTAAGGTGGTCGGTTTTTAGGGTTCCGTACCTCAAAAGGAAAAAACGGAACCCTTATAGGATCACTCGTGCGTCTGTCTGTCCGTCCGTCTGTCACAGCCTATTTTCTCGGAAACTACTGGACCAATTAAGTTGAAATTTGGTACACATATGTAAATAAGTAACCCAAAGATGGACATGTTTCTTTTATAATTTTAAAATACATAGGTTCGAAGTTATTCAAGAAAATAGCCAAAAAAAGACCATCCCCCCTTTATCTCCGAAACTACTGGGTCTAAAATTTTGAAAAAAATACACAAAATAGTTCTTTACATATAGATGACAGGAAAACCTATTAGAAATGTGTAGTCAAGCGTGAGTCGGACTTATGTACGGAACCCTAGAAACGCGAGTCCGACTCGCACTTGGTCGGTTTTTTGTCTCATGTTCTAACAAGTATGTAAGTGCGAAAGTGACGCATGAAATGACAAGTGATAAAATGCGACTATGATCGATTTGTGCAAAACTTTTCAATGAAAGGATTTTTTTTATTTATTTGGCGATTTAGGTGCGCGCGAGATATACTATAGGTACATATTTAACTAGGTATATAGGACGGATAGTCTACCTCGCGCGCGAGATACTATCGCGATCGCGGCGCTCTTACCCTACAGTGAATATAATTAGAACTGATCGTCATCAGTACAAAAATAACTTGTATAAGAAAATATTATATTATAACGGCTAAATAGGTAACTCTATACCTATAGACGTGATCGCCAGCGAAGTATTATGTTTTATTGTAAGTCAACTTGGGCAAGTCAGGCGACAAAACGGTTCGAGTACCTAAATACGTCTCGTTACGCTCTGAGACTAAGTTTTTCAATAAATGGAGTAAATTGGTAGGTACCTACTAAAGTTTGCTTCTCAATTATGAATCCGTAACACTCGCAATAAGCTCTGTTCCGAGAATAAGACACAAAAGTGACAGAAGTTACTATTCCAAGGTTATTTGCCATACTTACTATAAATAAGCCTTTTGAGATATTCTGCTATAAATCTTAGTGCTCATTTCTAAGAAAATAAATAATACCTAACAACTAAACTCAGATTTGTCTAGTAAGCATCATATCGATATCTACACTAGTTCACAGTCGTACGATCAAGGAATATGTATAATTTCAGTATCTACTATTTCGTACCTATAAATAACAAGCAAATTGAAGAAAAAAACGTTTAAGTAATGAAAACTAAACTATAGCTGGTCAAGCAAATCTTGTCAGTAAAAAAAGGCGCGAAATTCAAATTTTCTATGGGACGATATCCCTTCACGCCTACATTTTTCAAATTTGCCGCGTTTTTCTACTGACAAGATCTGCTTGACCAAGTATATAACAAATCTTAAACTAAACTTATACCGGGTGTGGCCTGTAATATGAGCAAAAATTTAAACTGTAGGCTGTACTCTTCATACTGATAACATTGGTTCAGCTACTTTTAAAAATAACTTGTGGTTTGATTTTTAATACACTTTCAAATTTATTCTAAGACGCAGTGTATTGCGAATTTTGTTACGTTTAAGGCGTGACAAGCAACGTCAATCACAATGAAATGGCGTGGCGATGGCGTCCATTGAAGGTAATATTTATTTTGTATGAAAAATAGGGAGTATAATTAAATACTTCATAATTTTTAAAAGTTGTTGAACAAAAGTGTCGCCGTTTGAAGAGTACAATCTATTTTTTAATTATTTGCTCGTGTCACAGCTTACACCCGGTAAATAAAAAATGCTCCCAGGTCACCTTCATGTGTTACCTATAGTACCTTGTCACAGTGACAATAGTACTATTAGGTCCCTAGCGACAAGGTACGAAATGGTACGGAAGTTAAATTCTTTGAGTGTACTAATTACGCGGAAAGTTTGGTTGTAATTTAGACTTTTCTCATGCAAATTGGTACTAATTACAAAAAATTGTCGCCCGAACTAGGTCATCGATATATTATTCCCTGTTATATTTCATTTTACTTGCTTAATGATACCTATAACTTGCTTGACTGCCTGAAATACTTCTTGCATAGGTCCTGTTTCATATAAATGGCACGCGCTTATTAGGTACTTATAAACATTTTGACATTTTGAGCGGAAGACTCAACACGTTCATCAGTTCATGTAATGTACTGAGACTGTTGGCGTTTTGTTCAAATGTAGCGACGCTATCCTAAAACACTTACGAAAATCCGAGAAAATCCAATTTAAACTAAGATCACAGGGCAAGCGATTGGAATTGATTCCTTCTAGTTCTATTCAAGTTCAAAACTGCGAACTAGATTCCAGCCGCTGTACTTGCGGCTGAACGGCCTCAAGTAGCGTAGGTACGTATAGTAGGTAAGTTCCGACTGAACTCCATTGAAAATCAAATGAAAAAAGTTGGTTGAAACTCTATGCTCGGCAACGAGTGTTTGCAAATAATCCTACTTGACCGCATTGCGAGTGTATACCTACTGACTTCATGGAGGAACTTGCGCCGCTTGGGGTCTAAACCTAGTTCTAAGCAAACTACTATCTGAGGGCACGATTCGGATTTTAAAATGGACATCTATTAGATATCTTTTAGACATCACCAAGATACGATAACGATATGTTTAAGATCTAACCTGTCAAATTTGACATTTGCGCGATTCTGGAGATACTCTTGAACGATTTCCACAGGATATGACATAGAGATCCAATTCACATCTAATAGAGATATCTTACTCTATCTAACGTAAAAGTGACATTGGTTGCCCGAATTGCGCTGCAAAAGAGAACTAGTTGATATCTAAACTATAACGTATCTAGAATGGATCTATTTAGTACCTGTCGTCGCTTGTGAATATCTTAAAGTTCGAATACGGCAGTGACTCACTTGAGATCGCGCGTCGTCGTATGCCGCGCCGCGCTGCCGGCTATAGTGAAACTGTAGACAACTCTGTTACGAGAAGAGGTTTGACTTTACGCTCTAAATAAACTTTAAAACGACTTCCCGTTTATACCCTTTACATAAGACTTACGGTGGACTTTAACACAACGATATTAAAACGGTATTTAATAACTTGGGGCTTGTGCAAAAACCACGCGAGGTTCGATGGGGGGAGGGGGGTCACGAAAAACTCATGATAGATCACGTTGGGGGAGGGGGGGTATAAGACCATATGAGTAAAATACCTTTTCTCGGTTTCGTTAAACATAAATCTTCACTCTGCACTTCAAAATAGCGAGTGTATTTAACGAAAATAGAAAAATAAACAATATTTTCTGAATACAACACTATTTATCTTAAAATTAGGTCTAATGGGGTAGCCAAAAACCTCACCAAATATCACCAAGGGGGAGGGGGGGTCAAAAAGTAGCCGAAAATACCTCGCGTGATTTGTGCACAACCCCTAATGTCGTCATTTACACATCCACCGCGTCTAGCCACATTCGACCAAATCTAAAACCATTATAATAATTTTTAAGAAAAAAAAACCGACTTCTATGGGGGCCGGTGAAAGATTATTGTAGATGGTACACTATGTAGAAAAGGAGGTAAAACCACCCACTTTTTTACTAGCATTTCGCTTCTGTAAGGGTCGTAGTTCTAGCCTAACCTAACCCACTTCTCTGATAGCAGTTCAGTTCTGTGAGGATCGCAGTTCAAACCTAACCTAACCCACTTAACGGCCCATGCGGTGCGGTGTACGGGGGTTTAAGCGGGAGGGGCTAGTAAGATTGGCATCATCATACTTATATACTTACACATTTTATGGTAGGTATATAATAATAATAAAATAGCTTTTTATTTCCACATTTTTAAAAGTTACAATATTTTAAATAGATGTAAGTTATACATTTTGTTTTTCGTTTTCTTATGTGGATCCCTTATGGGTGAAAGCCTCCTCACACTTCTTCCATTTATCTCTGTCTTGAGCTGTATTAATCCATTCTGGACCCGCTACTGAGATAATATCTTCTATCCATTTCTTTTTTGGTTTTCCTTGGCGTCTCTTCCCTGCTGGTCCCTTCCATTTTGTCGATTCAAGTGTCCACCTTCTGTCTCTGTATCTGGCTATGTGTCCTGCCCATTTCCATTTGAGGCACAGACATTGATGGAGGGCATCTGTTAGCTTGGTTTTCTTTCTAATGTTTTCACTTCTTATTTTTTGTATTTTTCTAATTTTAAGGAGGCTCCTCTCCATTGCACGTTGGCATGTTGTAATTGCGTTTTTTACTTTATTTGTAAATATCCAAGTTTGGCTGCCATATGTTAGGCTTGGTAAGATATTAGTGTCCATTACAATTTTCTTTAGTGGTAGGGAGTAGTTACCTTTTAAGATTTCCTTATGTGCCCAGTATTTTTTCCATGCATTATTGACACGTCTGGCTACTTCATCTTCGTTGCTAGTTGGGCTGAATGTTATTTGTTTCCCGAGGTATATGTACTCTTCAACATATTCAATCTCTTTTCCTGACACATGTATTATTCTTCTTCGGCTGTTTGTCATTATCTTCGTTTTGGTTGTGTTCATGTGCAGTCCTACTTTATTACTTTCCTTGTCTAAGGTGTTCATCATGTTTTCTAGTTCAACGGCTGATGCTGCAAAAAGTACGATGTCATCTGCAAAACGTAGATGGCTTAGGTAGCGGTTCATTATCCTAATTCCTTTGCTTTTCCAGTCTATTTTCTTAAACACTTCTTCTAATACCGCTATAAATAGCTTTGGTGATAGAGGGTCCCCTTGTCTGACACCTTTGCCTATTTTGATCTCCTCGCCTCTTTTTTCCATCTTCACTCTGCTTACACTGTAGTTATATATGTTTTTTAGTATATTTATGTATGTTCTGTTTATCTTACATGTTGTGAGAGCTTGCCAGATGGAGCTATGAGTTATGCTGTCAAAGGCTTTCGAGTAATCGATGAAAGATATATATATAGGGTAGTTGTATTCCTTATACTTGGCCATGACTTGGTCTAACGTGTGGTAGGTAAGGTAGGTTTATGGTAGGTAATCATAGTGGTTTATTTAGTTAAGGTATCCTAGTGGTTTTCCGGGTCAAGGTCCGGGTCCGAGTCCGGGTCTGAGTCCGGGTCCGAGTCCGGGTCCGAGCCCGGGTTCGAGTCCAGGTCCGGGTCCGGGTCCGAACCGGATCCGGGTATGAGTCCGGTTCTGGGTCCGAGTCCGGGACCCAGTCCAAGTCAAAATCGAAATTCGTAATCACCAAATGTGTACTATGCGTTGTTGAAGAGTTCTATTCTGGTCATCATCAGCAGTTCCATTTCATCAAATGCGACAGTTTTTAATGTAAATGCTTAATTTTATGATGAAAATACAAAAAAATCTATGCGTATGCCTTTAATATTTAAGGAGTTCCCTCGATTCCTTATGGATCCCATCATCAGAACTCGAGCTTGACAAAAATGTGGCTTAAAAACTTAACTTGCTTAACAAACATAACGAAGAGGAAAAATCGCCAAACGTGAACTATGCGTCGTTGAAGAGTTCTGTTCTGATCATCATCAGCAGTTCCACTTCATCAAATGCGACAGTTTTTAATGAAAATGCTTAATTTTCTGATGTAAATACAAAAATCTCTATACGCATGCCTTTAATATTTGAGGAGTTCCCTCGATTCCTTATGGATCCCATCATCAGAACTCGAGCTTGACAAAAATGTGCATTAAAAACTTAACTTACTTAACAAACATAACGAAGAGGAAAAATCTCGAAACGTGAACTATGCGTCGTTGAAGAGTTCTGTTCTGATCATCATCAGCAGTTCCACTTCATCAAATGCGACAGTTTTTAATGAAAATGCTTAATTTTCTGATGTAAATACAAAAATCTCTATTCGCATGCCTTTAATATTTGAGGAGTTCCATCGATTCCTTATGGATCCCATCATCAGAACTCGAGCTTGACAAAAATGTGCATTAAAAACTTAACTTGCTTAACAAACATAACGAAGAGGAAAAATCTCGAAACGTGAACTATGCGTCGTTGAAGAGTTCTGTTCTGATCATCATCAGCAGTTCCACTTCATCAAATGCGACAGTTTTTAATGAAAATGCTTAATTTTCTGATGTAAATACAAAAATCTCTATACGCATGCCTTTAAGATTTGAGGAGTTCTCTCGATTCCTCATGGATCCCATCATCAGAACTCGAGCTTGACAAAAATGTGCATTAAAAACTGAACTTGCTTAACAAACATAACGAAGAGGACAAATCGCAAACCGTGAACTATGCGTCGTTGAGGAGTTCCGTTCTGATCATCATCAGCAGTTCCACTTCATCAAATGTCACTCTTTTGGATGTATATGCTTGATTTGATGATAAAAACCCAAAAATAACTATATGTATGCCTTTAACATTTGAGGAGTTCCCTCGATTCCTCATGGAACCCATCATCAGAACTGGGTTTTGACAGAAACGGGACCAATCTGTATGCATATACATTCAATCAAAAAAATAATTTTCAAAATCGGTCCAGTAATGACGGAGATATGAAGTAACAAACATAAAAAATAAAAAAAATAAAAAAAATAAAAAAAATAAAAAACATACAACCGAATTGATAACCTCCTCCTTTGGGATTTGGAAGTCGGTTAAAAAGTAGAGATACTACGAATATTCGGCAACTATTCTATTGTCAGGAATTTGTGGTAAACTTGTAATAAGTAATTATTACAACCTTTTTATCCGTCGAATCGTCAAATCCGTCGTTAAGGGCACTTCTTGTTCGCTTAGCCTGCTTGACCCAAACTATAAATAAATAATAGCTTTTGCAGTCTCGGCTTTGGGTTGATGAGTCCGCCAGTTAGACCAGCGGTGGAACAAAAATGGGTTTTGATAACATTAAAGTTTTTTCTTTTTTGATATGTTATTGTAAGCATGTTAAATAACATTCATGTAAAAAGTTAGAAAATTTTAGGTGGAGCGTTCGGCCATATTTAAATATTTCAATTTTTGCTAAATAACTATGTAAATATAAAATTAAAGTTACAAAAAACTTTAACATATTCAATAACACTTTAATTTATTCACAATATTCGGTTTTTAGAAATCTGGAACAGCTGCTTTCTGGTGAACGTAAAAACACGAATTATTATGCAAATACAGAATTAGAGTAGCTGATATTGCAAAATTACGATATTATCTATCAACTTAGTATACATGTAAAAAGTTAGAAATGTAGACAATGTGCTTGTCTAGATATTGATTTCTGGTTAAGCAGTATAGCCAATATTGAATTAAAGTTTGTAGAGTTAATATTACACGGTCATAATAAAGATCTTACTTCTCACACAAAAGATTAGAAATATAAAATCACGGCGACACTAAATACTGATACGTAAGTATGCATTCCGAGCTTATATTAAGTTACATTTCAAACGCGCGGCGTTTTCGCGCGCCGCGCTGTGCGCCGCGCTGTGCGCCGTGGCAGGAGGCAGCGATCGACGGTCGCGGGCTAGCGGTTAGCGCGGTGCCCTTAAAAATACGCAAAGCGTTTATAAAATGATTATCAATGGTAAATAGTTATTTTACACAGTACACTAATGGAAACTTACCTTCCCTTATTTATTTCTATATGTACTAGGGATTGCCCGCGGTTTCGTTTACGTAGAATTCGTTATCGTGTTAAGTATAGAAATAATAGATATATTTGAAAATTATTTTAGGTGCATTGTCATACAGATAACTACCCTTGTTAAAGTATTCTTCAAATTCAATACACAGGTGCCATTTAAATATAATTTTGCGTAATTTGGCGCTTTTAGGTTATAAATGACCAGCGACATATATTTTTTAAGAGCGATCATCTCCGATAATATTTACTTTATTATAAAATCAATTTCAAACTAACGTTATTCAATATATATCATTTTAACGTCAATATTACCAACCAACTGATCCTATTTACCTACGGAAACAACTCAAAATTTGCATCAAATTAAATGCCACTTTTCTTATCCGTTTCGAACAATCAAGAGGGCCTTTACGAGCTGATGTGGTGAAAATTTTATTTAACCTTCGTCCCTTGAAACCTTCACTACCCTCAAGGTTCAACTTTACGAATTTCAATTTTAGAATGTTTGAATTTGTGAATGTATTTCCTGCCTCGCACAGCCAAACTGTGGAATGAACTGTCCGATACGACCTTCAAACCTTCAAAGACCCCCATCTTAAAGGTCGGCAACGCGCTTGCAACCCTTCTGGTGTTGCGGGTGTCCATGGCCGGCGGTAATCGCTAACCACCAGGTGATCCGTCAGCTCGTTTGCCTCCTATTTAATAAAAAAATGCACGAGCGGTTAATCAACAACTTTTCCCCTTGTAAAACAAATAAATAAGTAGGTGAGGTGCAGGCATATGAGGCCCGGCGGGTAACAAGGCCCAGCATTCAAAAGTAGCAGTTGCTCCCTATTATTCCCAATTATTCTGAATTTCTACTTGTTGCTTAGAAGGCCCACTGTCAGTGCAGGTAAAAAGGTCCAGTCCCGGGCCTTATTGAATGTATGAGATGAAATATTAGATTAAAATATTTTAAGTAAATTTTGAATATTTTTAATCTCTTATTAATAAGGTCGATTTGAAGAAACTTCTATGAAATTATGACTTATAAATAACACTTGCACTGCGTGGGCTGTCAAAATTGCTGCAGACTTTTCTTGGTCTAACTCTAATAATGTTTCACTTGCTTTATTGACCTAAAGACGTTTTAAAGAATCAAAAAGTCTAATAACATTGAGGCACTTATACTTTTTAAAGGTACTGCCTTGTACTATTTACAAGTGACTTTTTTTTGTTAATACATAGGTAGGTATTTACATTTACGATAGAGGTGCGAAAAATAGATATTTTGCAACGAGTGACGAATTTTAAAACACGGCCAAAGGGAGTGTTTTAATGTGCTTATTATAGCACCGGTGTCGTAATGTAGCACCAGATGTACTGTAAAAATTATGTTAAAAGATAATACTTACTGTTACGAATAAATATTTATACTGTAAAAAATTATCCCACCAAACACATTTTCATGTAAATTGTTGCCAAAACGAAACCATAAGACTCGCACTGTCAAAAAGTTGTCAGATCTCTAATCTGTGCCTCCAGTGTAAAAGGGTTAAACTCGAGTTTGGCCAAATTACAAATTTTGCCAGTAAAAGGTTTATTTCATGAAACTACATCTTTTGTGCTGACACCCACTGCCCTATGACTTCTAATTGCTGAGATATCGATTGTGCAAAACGATTAAATTTTTCCAAAAATCACAACCATTATGTTCAAAACGATTTATTTTTATATGATCTCGTTTAAAAAATTTGTAACTTAGCATCGTGTTACGAACGATGGTTAAAGTAAAGTTTAATCTTAGTGAATAAAATACATTTCAAGAAACATTTGGTGTAAAAAAATCAAAATTTACTTAGATCTATTTCAACTACCGAGTCTAGTTCGTGAATGACGGTAAAACTTAAGTTTTTTTATTATTCACAAACATTTTTTAAGACGTCATTATGTGTAAAGGGGTATAAATAATTTACTTTGACCGTTTTTCACGATTAACAATTTCAACAGAGTAATTAAATATATTAAGTCACTCTTTAATTACATTGATATTATTCTATTTGGTTTGTCTTTTTTACCATCAATCTACAAAAAATGCAATATTTAGTTCCCAAAATGGTTTCTTTACACAATACAAAAGTTCAAAAAGATTTTAGCAACACTAGAGAAAGTGCAGTTTAACCTTTTCACACATTCATAATTTTTGTGAAAAGGGATATAAGTTGTTTTTGAAAGCCAATATTTCCGTTACTTTCACATAAGTCAGGTTAATTTAAATGACAAATTATAATTCACGACTTAAACTATCTAAACTAAAAACAAAAACCTAATTTTTTTAGAAACAATGCAGAGAAAATACGGTTTGAAACGTTTTTCGGCCATACTGAAAAATTTCATTTTTTGAGTTTAACCCTTTTACACTGGAGGCACAGTCTTGTCGAGCCAAGCTTCAAACTCTACAAGCCCTAACTTCACTAACTCTACACCTTAGTCAAAATATGTGGCTTGGCTGTTTCGCTACCGCCACATGGGCATAAGGTGAAAAATTTATCTAATTCATTATTTTTAGGGTTCCGTACCTCAAAAGGAAAAATACTGAACCCTTATAGGATCACTCGTGTGTCTGGCTGTCCGCCTGTGACAGCCTATTTGCTCCGAAACTACTGCACCAATAAGTTGAAATTTGGTATAGACATGTAAGTCTATAACCCAAGGACATACATGTAAAGTAAATAACAGAAATTCAAATAAAGGGGTCACTTTTGAGATGAATGATAAATAGAAGAAAAAAAATATATCTTGTTATATATCAAATGAAGGGGCTCATTGTGAGAATCTTAGATATATTTTTTCATAATTTTAAAATAAATAGTTTAGATGTTATTTAAGAAAATACAAAAAATGACCATCCCCCCCCCCCTTATCTCCGAAACTACTGGGTCTAAAATTATGAAAAAAATACACATATTAGCTCTCTTCCTATAGATGACAGGAAAACCTATTAGAAATGTGCAGTCAAGCGCGAGTCGGACTTAAGTACCTAGTTTTCCGATCCCTACGGGTTTTTTAAAGACATTTTACTCACTTTTCTTTAAAAAAAAATATATTGTTAAAAATTGTGTAATGTACGGAACCCTTGGAACGCGAGTCCGACTCGCATTTGGGCGGTTTTTGTATTATACTTACATACAATAGTTCTTGTAGAAACGAAACGGCCAAGCCACATACTTTTGGTGTAGAGCTAGTAAAGTTAGAGGGCTTGTAGAGTTAGAAGCTTGGCAAGAGATCTGATAACTTTTTGACAGTGCGAGCCTTATGGTTTCGTTTGGGCAACATTTTACATCAAAATGTTTTTGGTGGGATTTCACTTCTTTTTGTAAGTTGCATATGACAATCTTCCATCCCCTAATTTAAAGGGTTGGGGTGATTTACTATTAAAAATCCTGAAATAAGTATCTGGGGGCATCTGTTACACAATGTACTTCTTACTGATTCCCCATATAAACCCTTCACTCCGTAAGGGTAAACTTTGGGGTTGAAATCTGCCTTCACCCCGTAAGGGTAAACTTTGAGGTTGAAATCTATTCTATATCCTTCCCCATAACAATACCTATCTACATACCAAATTTCAACTAAATCGGTTCAGCGATTATTGATTCCCCATATAAAATTAAACCCCCTCTTCATCCCCTTAGGGATAAAAAATTTCAAGTTTTTGAATTTATTTGTTGTTTGTGTACTAAAACTATCTTACATACCAAATTTCAGCTTCTTAGAGGACTTCAGGAAGTACCCGGTATTGATGATCATCAAGTGAGTGAGTCAGTGACGAAATCAAAGTTTTTAGATATGAATAAAATCTAAAGTATAAGAGCTATGCAATTGATATGCTTAATAAGTCCGAGAACTTTGTTTATCTGGTATAATCCAACCCCAAGTTATGAGGGTTCCAAAAAACGACGAAGCGCTTCGAGAAAAGGTAGATAGTGCCCGTGCGCTTTGCTCGTCTTGGCGGGGGCACTTCCGTGCCCCCAGATGTTAAAATATGTTACTACTGTAACTAATAAAGATTTATGTTTAGTTACCTACTACTTTCGCGTAAACTAGACAATTTTTATATCTTTAGTTATTAAGGCCCAAAATAATTATTTTCACTTATTATAAATAAATCCTCCTGATATGAAGTATCAAATATTGTTATTTGTATATGTATAACTCTTAAGTTAAAAACAATAAAATCTGTTATTACCTACTGTCAAAATGATTATTTTTTGCGGGATTAAGTAATACACTGCTAGTGTTCAATAAGGCCGATAATTGGACTTTTATAAAAGGTTTATTTTCCAAGAGTATCGTAATATTTTTATAACTATTTTGGTATAATGAAGAAACTTAAATAAATGAGAAACCTATTTGAGTGAGTTTTTCATACTTCATATCCTGTTCATTAAAAAAAAAACCTTTTAATTTAAGGTGGGCTGTATATAGGCATATACGGCCCACACGGAATATACAATAAGGTAAGTGAGGCCACTTACCTTATTGTATATTCAGGATGTATACCGTGTAATATTGAGCAGTTAGTTTATAATATACATATTATGATATTGACGTTGAATAGGACAGGACATGACAATAGGAACCAGAAGTAGGTATAGTTGGTCAAACCAATTTGTCAGTAAATAAAAACAAAAAACTATATTCATCCTTTTCTTTTGGGTGCTAGTACTAGTGTAAGTCAAAGATAGTATGATGATTCTCTCTGTCTATGTTTGAAATGAGACAGTCCTTTGACAAACTATGTATAGTAAAAAATAGTTGTGAATATCTTGTACATTTTTATTACAATATTAGTGAAGATAATGAAATATAGCTGGTCAAGCAAATCTTGTCACTAAAAAAAGGCGCGAAATTCAAATTTTCTATGGGACGATATCCCTTCGCGAATACATTTTTCAAATTTGCCGCCTCTTTCTACTGACAAGATCTGATTGACCAGCTGTAGGTATTTTTACGTAATAAGATATTTTAATTTCACGTAATGTCCGCATCTAATTTGTATATGTGCACGGTAAACAAACAAATGAATGATAAGAAAAGACAGACAGTGTTACTGAGCGGGAGGTGGGGCGAGGGGCGAGGTATAGGTAGGCTATGATAGGCTCTCGAGCGCCGCGCCGGCGACTGACGGACCAGCGCGGCGTATGTATGAATTTCGCGCCTTTTTAACTAGATTTTACTATTACAATGCAAGCTACACACAGAAATTTCTTACTTTCCATAATATGGCTGCGTATATTATTTTATAGTAATAGACTTATTTTTACAGACTCTAATTCAATATTAGATCTTATAGGACAAAAAACGCATATTAATTCTAAAGCATATATCTTATTCTTCTAGCTTTTTAGCTTGCCTATTAACTTAAAAATTTAGATATGTTGTTGTGGATTTATTAAACTTTAATTCAATATCGACAAAATAATAAGCTAATTATAGTTTGACAAAGAAGCACGTTAAAAAAAATTCTAATAATTTTACATTATATAGCGTCATACATATTATAAACAATGGAATTTAAACATTGCACTTTAATTCAATATTAAAAATCATTACTAAAAATATATAAATACCTAATTTATATCTAACGCTCGTTCTAACTTTTCATCATATATTGCAAATATGCTTAAAAATATGTCCCATATCAGATAAGTATCACTTTTTCAACTTTAGAATTATCAAAACTTTTAGTGCAAAAATCCGGTCCCACTATTGAGCTAAGTCAAGACATACGCATTTTATATATAATACTATACACATATGTATGTTATGTGTATATGTTAGGTACCTATTGTACCTATAATAGTCGTAAATAGTACAGTCATTATAGATTTTGACCCGTGAATAATTAGTTCTTGGATTTTTTTTTCGTAGGTCCCTCGGGGGGGTCACTGGGAGTGTAAATTCAAAAAGTAGGCTGAATCAGGCTCCTGCGTATATTCGAAAAATGGTTTTTTTTCCAAAAAAAACGGTTTTTCTTCAATAACTCGGCCATTTTTGATTTTACAGTAAAACCTTAAGGACAAAAATTGTAGGAAATTTGATTCTCTACAAGTTAGTCCAGTCATTATATCCAAAAAACCGACCCTTCCCGTGAATAATCAGTTCTTTGATTTTTTTTCGTACGTCCCTCGGGGGAATCACTGGGAGTGTAAATTCAAAAAGTAGACTGAATCAGGGTCCTGTGTATATTCGAAAAACGGTTTTTCTTGAATAACTCGGTCATTTTTGATTTTACAGTAAAACCGTGAGGACAAAAATTTTAGAAAATTTGATTCTCTACAAGTTTGGTCCTCACAATTTTTCTTCTAGGATCGATAGTTTGGAAATAAAATTTGAAAAAAGCGACAAATTCAAAATATTTTCAACATCTCGTTTATTTTCAACTTTACGACATAAATGAAGAGGACTAAAATTGTAGAGAAACAAATTCTGAACAATTTTGGTTCCCACATTCTTTCCCCCAAAATCGATATTTTAGAAATTAAACCTGAAAAACGCGACAAATTCAAAATATTATCATTATCTCCTATGTTCCACGCTTTACGGCATAAATGAAGGGAAACAAAGTTGTAGAGAATCAAATTCTGAACAATGTTTGTCGTCACGGTTTTACTGTAAAATCAAAAATGACCGAGTTATTCAAGAAAAACCGTTTTTCGAATATACACAGGACCCTGATTCAGTCTACTTTTTGAATTTACACTCCCAGTGATTCCCCCGAGGGACGTACGAAAAAAAAATTCAAGAACTGATTATTCACGGGAAGGGACGGTTTTTTAGATATAATGACTGGACTAACTTGTAGAGAATCAAATTTCCTACAATTTTTGTCCTTACGGTTTTACTGTAAAATCAAAAATGGCCGAGTTATTGAAGAAAAACCGTTTTTTTGGAAAAAAAACCATTTTTCCAATATACGCAGGAGCCTGATTCAGCCTACTTTTTGAATTTACACTCCCAGTGACCCCCCCGAGGGACCTACGAAAAAAAACTCCAAGAACTAATTATTCACGGGTAGGGTCGGTTTTTTGGATATAATGACTGTACTAAAAAGCGAAAACTAAGGTTAGTTGATACTCTTTTTGAATACGAGATAGTCATCTTTGTCCTTTATACTTTTGACGTTAATAAAATACTAAACAAAATAAATTACAGAACCACTTTAACGAATGAAAAACCGTTAATTTGAAAAAGCCATTTGAATTCAATTTATCGGCGTACCTACTTAGAAAGGTATTAAAAATCTCCTTACAGTCTAAGGTCCTGACAAACTTCCTACCATTTAACTTTGCTCGTTAAAATACACCATTGTTTAAAAGTTTTGTACTTGACAAGCAAATTAATATGAAATAAATATTTTTTGTTTATAGGATTGGAAGTCTAGAGGGGAGGCCTTTGCCCAGCAGTGGAACACCTTATAGTCTCGTTAAAAAAATATATAGTCGATATAATAGTATATGAGTTTTCTCAGTTAACATTATAACCCCCCTCCCCCCCTTTTCATCGCAATATTTGTGAAATTTCTCAATTTGTTAGGTATGCAGGTATTATCTCGAATTCGAATCAGAATGATGTCATTTAGTTATAAATGCGGAATAAATAAATGACATCATTTGGATGTAACTTTTATGTCGATGTACGTTCGTAATGGCCTGTTGATCTGATTCAAATATCAGGTAACAATAGAAATGACTTGTGGTATCTATGTCGGCGGCCGATCGTAAGATCAGGCATATCGTGAAATTCCTAGGCATATCGTGAAACGTGAAAATCTTTGACTCGTTCCCTGAGTCGACGGAGACTATTTCTGGCCAGTTTGCCCTTCGGGCATCTGAAGCAACCTAACGAACCTATCCTACCCTACCTATATGTTTAATGTTACTATCGTCAAAACATTACACAGGAACATTACGATCTGCCTGATCTTACTTACGATCGGCCGCCGACATCTATATATTAAGACTTGTAACGATGAGTCTTCTTAGGGCAAATAGAGCAAAACTTTCTACGATAAAAATACAAAAAAGGTACCATAAAATGATGTACCTATATCCTGTAAGATACATTGCCAAAAATAGGATTAAGAATCTTCTTTTTCTTGCCCTTTTCCTACGTTATGTGGGGTCGGTACAACATGTTTTTCTCTTCCCTTCCTTCTATCTTTCGTCACCTCAGCACTCACTCCTTTCTTTCTCATATCCTCTTTCACACAATCCATCCATCGTTTCGTTTATAGCGATTCTCATTATAATGTCCTGCTTTTTAATAAAGGGTTTATTTAACATCTTTAGGTAGTATTAGAACAAATACAATTATTTCAATTTATCCTACAGGTCTCCGTTTTACTGTTCCGTTTTATCGTATACGTTTTTTTCATTGATGGCGTATGGAGTTGTATGAGCGACTTCACATATGACTGACACAGTATTCAGTATACAGTAACAAAATGTCGGTCCGTCCGAAAATTTTGACATTCCGTTTTGTTATCGAATACTGGATGAACGGAATACGTATCCGTCATATATCTGGGCTCTCAGTTAATGCCGGATACGTTTTACGATGCCTATGTGTGAACAAAGCATAATTTTTTGTTGTATCCGTTAAAACGGGTTCCGTAAATACGGATACTCTGTGTGAACGGGCTGTTAGATAGATTCGGTAATATTCCGAATATATTTTAAATTCCTTTCAAAGTGCTCCGTCATCATCAAGCACAGCTAACGACGGTGCCATGGCTACACAACTGAAAGTTTGTGCAGGTTTACTGCTACCGTGTGTGTGCTCCATCCAGCTAGGGTTTACCTGTGCAGTTAAACTGCACATGTAAAACTGCGCAGGCATACCCTAGTGTGTATGGCCAGCTTAAGTTTAAGAGGCATTCGTGGATCGCAAGGTGTTCCAGAGTCCAGTTCGCCATTTCATCCGTCCCTCATTTATTCTATTACCTACACAGGGAATATTTTGCAGCTGAATGTTTCCATTTTGGAACACTTATTTACAATTGATCGCGCTGGCGCAAAAGTAAAAATACGTCACCAACACAAACATCGTGTGATTTCGCTTGCAAAGACAAAGCAGTGGAGTAATTGCTTCCGCACATTTAGGGCGCTAGCGGCGAGACACTCACGCTTCACTACGAGTACGACAACTTTACGAATTCAAAATAAACGTATGCGTTTCAAGACCAAATGCTGTTCCGTGTCTAATAGTGTGAGTAATATTCTTAATTAATGAAGAAGTGTAAACGTTCAAACTAGCAGGGCATAAATACTGTTTGTGACCCGGTGGTCACATACAGTATTAAAAACAAAACAGTAAGGGTACAGTTACCCTTTGTGGCCCTATTATAGCTATTGTCTGACTCGCGCTGGATCTTACAAGCTACCACCTGGAATGGAGCTGCAGGCAAACGACGCTCCGGGAAACGAAATACTTGAGCCGTTGGACTAATGACATAAATAAAACAGCTGGATACAAACTGGAGATATATAAATAAATAGCTGCAATAGGGATAGGTGGAAGTCCTTGGAGGAGGCCTTCACTCGCCCGTCACAAATAGTTAATATTATGTTATACCTCTATTATAATAAATTAGGTAGGTACTAAATATGTGAAAACTTACTTAAATAATAACAATCTTGAAAACAAGTTGACATACTTAAATTATATTATAAATGCTTAACTATAACAAAACTGGCTTATTGAATGTAACTAACTTGGACTCGAAATAAAAGGCTTTTTATTTTATTTATTATATAGATAAACGTAATCCATGAATACCGTAAAAACCTTAAAAAGTATAAAAACATATTTTTTTCAATTTCGTTTAGTATAGATATGTACAGTGGTATCACTGTATATATCTTGTTTATAAATAAACGCGTTTCATTTTAAAATAATAGTTTTCAAATTTACACTAAAAAATAAAATTGTTATGTTAAACGTAACAAATTCACTCTGTATTGTATGTTGATAATGATGATGATGTCTGTGATTGATTCAAATTTCAGATTTTCAAAGTACTCAAAGGTCCATAAGTATGTGGCCAAAAATGTACTTCTGTGACAAAAGTTCTGTCCTAATGAAAATCAGAATTGGAATTAGAATAATTTTAGTACAATATTTTTTTTATTAGATAAATCATATTTCTCAGTCATACAAATATTTAAAATACGAATTGCACACAAAAAGTGCAAAGAGCATCTCCAATAGGCTTCTGAGGTTTTGTCTTAAATTTATAACTTGTAATGCCATCACGATAACTATAATATTACCATATAATACGCTTGGCTTAAAAGTAGAATAACTTTTAGATCCTAATTAGGTATAGTTGATGGCGCTCAGAGCATAAAAGGGTCAACCACGGCGTTGAATAGAACCTAAACTTAAAGAATTATTAACCTTAGACGTCGCAGACGCTTAAAAAACCCCCTACCCCCCACCTGCATACAAAATCTGGTTGGCTCCACTTCTTAAATCCATCCTTGGGTCCTAAGGACCAATCCTGCCAAAGGAAATCTTTTGTTCATGCAACGCCGTGGTTTATTAGGGCTTCCACCCTCGACTAGTAGGTATCCTTATGATATTTAACCGAATTATTTTTTACCATCTACATAATATTATTATATTGTTTCAACGAGTAAATATTTGCAAAAGACTCAAAACGAAACCTAACGGAATCCAATTCGAATTTCTTAATCAAGAATTCAATTAAGAATCATTTCAATTATTTGTATTACCGTGGGACGAAAACTCATAAAAGTAAAACAATAATTATACTTACGATTAAACAAAACAGACAAAATAGACATAAGTACGTACGATTTATCTTACCATTTAAATTGAAAGCTTGTTTACTTCCGGAAACTTCATTAACGAAAAGCATTTATTCTAAGCCACAAGATGTCAACGGTATTAAGACTTTTTAATAGGAGCGCCCATGAGGCTATTTTTAGATTAAATATAATATAGAAATAATGATATATAAATGGGTCACAATTTAAATAATTTGTAAAATGTTGTTATTAATATGAATCGGTCATAATTAACTATGAATCATTTATCTGAATAGACCACTTAGGCACTGGTCCCACCGCGAGCTAGTTAGTAATAAGCTATGAGCTATCGGCTATAAACACGAACAAATCTTATAAGCACTCCCGTGTAAATAAAAGAGACACGGCGATATTTATAGCTCACCGCTGGGCGAGTAACTAAAATTAATATATAGTTATTCTGCCCTGCTAAGCCAAGTGGCGCTATCTCAAAAGAAAATCCATTGCTAATTTATACTTTAGTTTCTATAACTGAGAATTCCATTTTTAAAATCATTTGTTTTTGAGATAGCGCTTTTCGGCTTAGCAGGGCAGTATTATTAATTATTAAAAATTATAACAGTAACGATATTTCTCTCTTCAATATTTATTAAGTACCTACTTGTAGAAGTTGTAGATGGTAAAACGTGACCATTTTGCCATATTGAAAATTAGATTTAATATTAGTAATTGCCAGAATTTATGTACCTACGGTACTGTTGTTTAGTATATACCAAGTAGAGCCTCCTAATATCAAAAGCATTGATAAAAATTCATTAGGTATACCGACCCATAAACCGAGACATTATATATATTAAATATTGAAAATAGGCATTCAATTTTCCATATATTTATACCTACTCATTGCTCATCGCGTTCCAAGTCTCTCTTTGCGCTTTTTGTGCATCACTTATTACTTGCTATTAATTAATGTTTTCACGACATTATTATGATAAAGAGAATATGGCATGCAGCAGACGGGTTAAGCTACTCTTACTGACTTTGGCTAGCTGGGTCCGTTTGGCTCTTGCACTACTCGGAGCAATAAATAGCAACGAGCGCTATCATCATTCAGCAGGCTGCTTCACCGCAAGACGCGCAAACTGCTTGTCTCTGGGGAACCTAAACAGAAAATGCTTTGAGTTAGAGAGGAATAGCTAATTCACCTATCAAAAATGATAAAAATAATATATATTGAAAAAAATTAAAATTAGTTTAACCATAGGCAGCAAGCATACCGCTGCGCAGAGTTGGGCAAAATGTAATCGATTGACGATTAACGATTAAAATTAACCGACTTAATCGCGAGCAACGATTAAAAGTGACGATTAATTAATTTTAGTCGAAAAGCTCCGACTAATATTGTCACGATTAAATTAATCGTCGACTAATTACCGGCGATTAATTTTTTTAATCGATTAATTAGTTCGATTAATTTTCTCTCGATTAATTTTAGCAATACATATGGTCTTTTTAACCGACTTAAAAAAAAGGACGATGTGCCTAATTCGTCTGAAACATTTATAAATAATATAAGTAACAGACGAATTTTTATGTATGTTCACTTGGAGACTATTAATTTCGACCGTCTTCGATAGGATAGTATCCGTTCGATGTAAGTAGTAAGTAATTACTGCATTGACAAGTTGAAACCTTATAGAAAACAACTGATAAGAGGTAAGTAATGTGTTTGCTCTTTCATACACATACGTCGTTCTCTTTCTAATTTTTATACCTGCGCTACAAGCTCTAAACCCTTACCTAGAGATGCCGCGCTAAGTTATCCGCATTATTATAGTAACCAATGTAACCATCTTATACTATTGAAGCACATTTATAACACTGGAATGGTTTTTAATGTGTACGCAAGAAGTTTTGATTTTTAGTTACATACAAAAATGACCACCAGTGTCCTGTCTACTTTCAATCGAGAGTTAATCGAGAAATTTAATCGATTAATATTAAGATTAATTCAATTTCAATAGTATGTTAGGTCGACTAAATTAATCGCGATTAAATTAATCGCCGATTAATTTTGACGATTAACTTTTTTAATCGATTGATTAGTCGATTAAAAAGTTAATCGATTAATGCCCATCTCTGCCGCTGCGTTATTTAGTGGCCTAGCGGTAAGGACGTGCGACTTTCAATCCGTGTGTCGCGGGTTCAACCCCGTCTTGTACCAATGAGTCGATTGCGAATTGCGAATTACGAACATATTTTTGGGAGCTTCTAGTTCTTAAAATAAATAAAACGTCAAACGAAAATGCAAGCTGTGGTTAATACTCGTAATTTTATATATGTATATACAGGTACCTACATGAAATTGTGTAATAGTTATTTGTACAACAAGAGATCAAAGTTTGATATTTCTTCGAGTGCTTATTTTGAGTCCCGTGCAAGCGAAAGATTCTATAATAGATTCACGAGCGTAGTGAGTGAATCTAATTTAGAATCTTGAGCGTAGTAAGGGATTCAAAAGCGCACGAGATGTAAATAACTTTGATCTCGTGTAGTACACAAAATTTTTCACCCTAAGCAGTGAGAACATACCTAGAGGGATAGAACCCAAGTATATCGAACTTGTATTAGACCCGCATGTTGAAATGACATTTGACTATAAAGGTCACTTGAATGACATTTTGTCTCACTCGGTGAGCAAAATCGTATTTTGCTCACTGAGTGAGACACACTCAGTGAGCAAAATGCGATTTTGCTCACTGAGTGAGACAAAAAGACTCAGTGAGCAAAATCGCATTTTGCTCACTGTTTTTAAGAAGCAAAGTACCCTTGTTCGAGCTGCTGAGGTGAAAAAATATTTTCTAACTAAGTATACCTGGGTAATGTTAAATATCCAAAGTGGAAAATGAGGACTACGTATGGAGAAGTTGTCGTCCACTTTCTCTGTATAAATGTCCTAGTGCGCAACTATACCCCACCTAGCACCTTTAAGGACGCTTCACGTTAGATCGTGCCGTGGCCGGGCCGGACCTTCCTGAGCTTCGTTTTCTATGAAGAGCACCACGTGATCTCCAATCAGTAGCGGTATCATGGTCGCATTTTTCTTATAGCAAACTTCAGAGCTTATAATACCTATCCTTATGTATCCTGAAATACGAATCCTAATTAATTTGTGACACACGACAATGTGTAACATATTGAATATAAAATAACTTATTAAAATAAACTAAAAACTTTGTTAATATAACGTAGGTACCTACCTAATGTTGCACCGGTTACAAATTCTCTGCTTTGCTCGAAGGTTGACTGGTAGAGAACGCCTCGCCTTTTGTACGATTGTATTTTCTTGTGTGCAATAAAGATTTAATAAATAAATTAACTGAAATAATTTCAGCCCAATATCTCCGTAAATAGGTAGTAGATACTCGTATCTATTTCCTAATCTTAACAATTCATTGTTGCTGTTCACTATATGGCGGGTTCTATGTTAAGTAGATGCTTTTGGCTACAAAGCGGAAAAAAGTTATCAACTACACGCGTAGCTCGGGCTGGCAGTGAATTAGTTTTAATTATGATGAACAACATATAAAACCTGTCTAGGTCGATACAAGCGTAACATTATTAGGTTATCTGACATTTCTGTCATTCCCATTTATCGCGACATTCGTAATTCCGAAGTTTCGTGATATTTTCTGGTACAGTAAACAAAGTTAATAACTCTCACGCATCTCTGCATACATGACTGTAATATACGAGATTCAATCATAGAAGGTAGCGTCCTGTAGAAGTGGTATACGCGTGCCTCCGTGGGGGACAAACCATACGCAATGCGACACTATGATTGGTCGAATTTATTTGTTGCCCACCATGACCATAAGCCATACTAAATTTATGGTGGGGATCAAAAAATATGTGAGACTGTGACAAGGACAAACAATAATAGCGCTTTCGTTGCTACTCCTACTGAAAGATACATAAGACTATCCCGTTCTGTCAGTTATCCCCACCACCAATGCCCAATCCAGTTTAATACTAGATTCATGGATTCAATCCACTCGGTTAGATCTAGGTATAGAGTTAGACCGTAAAAAGTCTGCAGCGCTTATGATAGCCCACGAAGTGCAAGTGTCATTTTAAACGTCAAACTTCTATGAAATTATGACGTATAAATAACACTTCCACTGCGTGGACTATCAAATCCGCTGCAGACTTTTTGATCTGCAGATTGGTGCGACTGTACACTGTTTTCCTACTCCCAAAGTTTACGTAGCACGATTAATTACGGAATTAATTAATATTATATATTAATTAGTATACCACCTATATTACACGCATGGATGTTTACTTAGTTCGCAATCACGTTACATAATTTTGGGGCTCTGTCGCTGTGAAAAACTAAATTTCGCAGCGACGGTTAATTAACCTTACCTATACAGGGTGATTCAGGGGACGTGAGCAGGACTAACACTGCGCATTTATAAGCAACTGTTTCGTACCAGTATTAGTGAGATTAACGTTAATTTTCTACTCGTGTTGAAAAAAAAATATAAATTTATTTACGACATGCATGGACACCCTAAAATTAGAATACTAAACTACCGATATTCTGTGTCAAATTGAATGTCATCACTGTCATCACGGTATGGTTACTTTTGAAAGCTCGTGTCTCAGTCAAGTTTGACAGTTTATTTTCTTCGTAATCAAAATGCTGTCATAACGGTTAAAGAGGTTTTATGTTTATTAATTAGGTCTTGTAGGTAACCATGATTGTAGAGAGTTAAATTTGCCCTAACCAAAAAGTTAAAAATAGGAAAAAGTGTCGTTGTTTAAATACGACGGTGATCGATCAATTATCAGTTACTGAGTGTGCAGGATTAGTCCTGCTCACGTCTCATGAATCACCCTGTATAATAGCTGTGTGTAACCAAGGTACACTTGTAGGATTATTTTAATTGGCAAATTCGAACGTATACTGACATCAGAATGATATAATTATTTAGTTACCGTGTGTCTCGCTCGCACCATGTATGGACAAGTTCAAGTGACATAAACATAGTAAAATGACATAGTTCAGTTAGATATCATACTGATGTCCGTGCGTGTATGTTCGAATTGATGAATAATGAGACTCTGACGTGAGTAGATCATTTCCCCGATACCGGCTCAAAATAATGATAAATAGGAGCTTGTATTTGTAAGACTTTCCGCAATAACTTACGTATAAGTACATGAGCTTTCGAGAAAGTCTGCTGGAACTCCGGCAAATTGCATATAAATATTTAAGTTCTCGAAATAAAGAATCAATAACCAAAATAAACAATAATAAAAATTTAATTGATAAACAACAACAATACGACGCTTATAAATACTTCACATGCGTGCGTTCATAGCAGCGTGCCTAAATTAAAGCATTTTGTTCAGAATTCATGTGCTACCGAATACATGCGGTTTATCTTGAGTGACGTAACAAGTGCACAAGTTTTTGTTCAAACGTAGCGAAACTGTTCTCCAACAAAAAATGCGCTAGAACATGTGAAAGCACACCTAAACAAAAAAACCGGGCAAGTGCGAGTCGGACTCGCGCACGAAGGGTTCCGTACAAAAAACGTGCAAAAAAAGGCAAAAAAAAACGGTCACCCATCCAAGTACTGACCCCGCCCGACGTTGCTTAACATCGGTCAAAAATCACGTTTGTTTTATGGGAGCCCCACTTAAATCTTTATTTTATTCTGTTTTTAATATTTGTTGTTATAGCGGCAACAGAAATACATCATCTGTGAAAATTTTAACTGTCTATCTATCACGGTTCGTGAGATACAGCCTGGTGACAGACGGACGGACGGACGGACAGCAGTCTTAGTAATAGGGTCCCGTTTTACCCTTTGGGTACGGAACCCTAATAAAATGCCTTTAGTTTCATTGAAGTTCGAAGAGTCATGAACTGGACTCTAGCGGCGAGATTTGCAGCTGGGTGGCTTTAAATAGTGTAGGTTCAGTACTATACGTTTCAATTGAATTCCATTGAAAATCGAATGAATGAATATGCCTGAAACTTTAATGTTCTGCAACGAGTTTTTGCAAGTAATCCTATGTTGTGACTGTATGAGACCATTGCCTTTGACGTTTAGAGTCTAAATCTAGTTTTATGAACATGAGTAAAGCCTCTCCTGGATGTAAATAGCATATGTAATAAATAAAAACGCATATAATTGTCATAATTATCTAATAGGCAAAATGATCTCATGGCAATCCAATCAAAAGTGGACAGGATTAATTAAACTTCTTATAAATGAATTGTGCGAAAGCCACTTTTTAAAAAGCGCACTGGAAGGTACCATCACTGTAAAGTAATAGAATTTTTCTCTACAACACTCTCTCTCTAATATACAACTTTTTTAACTCAAACAAATAATTGAAAACTATTATATGATTTATATGACATACTCGTATGACTGTTGTTTCGAACATCGATCGTCCGAGATAATAACTACTTGCGTTTCGTAGCAAATGTATAAAGTGTAGGAATAAACACTAAGCAACGTGTAAACATACCCTAAGGCAAGTGTACATGCTCCTAGGACTCCTAGGTTTATCACATAAAAATAAATTATTTATTATCTCCAAAATGGAGTTGATCATTATACCGGTGTCTTTGAGAAAGTAAGTTAATTTTATCTCATAAATCTACTTACCCTTGAAATGAACGTAGTTAAGAAATACCTATATGTATTTGTATGAAACGTAAAATAATGTTTCGTACGTGTATTTCCACGCAATAGGCACCAAAAAAGGGATCCAATATATCACTCAAACGTAGGAGAGGCTCTTGTTCTTATACCCAGAAAAAAGGATAGCTTTTCTTGATTCTTTGCATACAGGGTGATTCACGAGACGTGAGCAGGACTAACACTACGCATTTCGTAAATTATAAGCAACTATTTCGTATCAGTATTAGTGGGGTTAACGTTAATTTTCTAGTCATGTTGAAAAAAAAAGTTATTAATTTATTTACGACATGCATGGTCACCCTACAATTAGAATACTAAACTACCTACCGATATTCTGTGTCAAATTGAATGTCATCACGGTCTGGTTACTTTTGAAAACTCGTATCTCACTCAAATTCGACAGTTTATTTCTTTGTAATCATAATGCTGTCATTACGGTTAAAGAGGTTTTATTATTATTAATTAGGTCTTGTGGGGTGACCATGATTGTAGAGAATTAAATTTGCCCTCGCCAAAAAGTTAAAAAAAATGGAATAAGTGTGGTTGTTTCACCTAAATACGACGGTGATCGATCAATTATCAGTTACTGAGTGTGCAGGATTAGTCCTGCTCACGTCTCATGAATCACCCTGTAGTAGTAGATAGGTACGCGAACGAATACTCAAAAAAGCGGTTATTTTAAGTAGATATGTTAATTTGTTTGCAAAATTATTTGGGCGATAGCTATTGGTGCGTGCCTAGTATACCTAATCAGCATCGTTTAGATCAGCCATTCTCAAAGTGTGTTCCGCGGAACCCTAGGGTTCCGCAAAGCCTCTGTTGGGGTTCCGCGAAAATACTTGTAATAATAAGAAAAAAACCAGCACTTCTATACTTCTAGATATATCTGGTCCACAGTGACGAAGGAAAAATTTTAATTTGGGGTTCCGTCAAATATTTCGCTTTCCAAAAGAGTTCCGACACCAAAAAAGTTTGAGAACCGCTGGTTTGATAGTGGCGGCCAAATTTACCAAATATTTGGCCATATAAATAATATAGGCCATAATAATATAAATTAATTGTAACAAGTAGAATAAAACTACAATGAATTAATGTTTGAATGAAAAGCACTAGTGTGGGAAACAGCACTTTACGGGCGTATGCCAAAAGTTTAAAGGGTCATCTTCTTCTTCCTCGCGTTATCCCGGCATTTCGCCACGGCTCATGAGAGCCTGGGGTCCGCTTGACAACTAATCCCATGATTTGACGTAGGCACTAATTTTTACGAAAACGACTGCCATCTGAACTTCCAACCCAGAGGGTAAACTAGGCCTTATTGGGATTAAATAGTCCGGTTTCCTCACGATGTTTTCCTTCACCGAAAAGCGACTGGTAAATATAAAAATGATATTTCGTACATTAATTCCGAAAAACTTATTGGTACGAGCCGGGGTTTGAACCCGCGACCTCCAGATTGTAAGTCGCGCCTCGCAGTCCGCTAGGCCACCAGCGCTTTACACAAAAGTTTAAAGGGCCATAAAATATGTACTGTAAAAGTTGTACGATACACGTGCGAATAAGTAATGCGCAACTCGTGTCGATTTAAAACACTCCCTTCGGTCGTGTTTTAATTTATCACCAATCGTTTCCAATTTCCTTTTTTCCGCACTTGTATCGTAAATAACTATTTTTGTCCAAAATATAAAACTGAACAATTGATTTAAAAACGGCAAAATAGAAAATTTTGTTTTCATATCTCATGCCCTGAAAGTGGGTCGTCGTTGTTCTAAAAAGTGCGTTTACGCTCTAGTGCAGAAAAGTGGTGTACTCCTCTGCTGCGTACCCATCCCACTAGTAGAAAATAGCCGTCATATATCTAAGTATCTAAGTAGGTATGTCAAAATAAAACTTGCACATCTGTACTGAAAGCTAACTCTGTACAGGGTGGTACGGGCCTAATAAACTTGCTATTTTCATAGCAAATTGACGTTTTTGCTGATACTGCTATACAGAACTGCCATGCAGAACTGGTCATAGTAAAAATTATTGCTGGCTTACACTTAAATCTTTAAAACGCCCTCTTATTAAAATTGTAGACGACTTTTGGCATGACCTGCAGTAAGTCTTCAACAAATGAGTCATGCTTGCCTTCGTGAGTAGGTACATAAGAGTACTAGCCCAGATTAGTTTAAATCAGCAAAATGCTAATCACTTAGTTTAGTTAGATATATGTTGTAGACTACATTTGAAACAAATGCGCGGCACTTACATGCTTTCGACGATTAACTTAGTAGAAGGTACTACATAATCCAAGTACCTTAAGTAAGACGTATTTGTGTCAAAATCAGAAATTAAATAATTCTTCCTGTAGGTACCTACTAGTAATATTAAAATATCTAACATAACTCCCTCTATTTTCATTTTCCGATTTGTACGTTCACAGATGATTCACAGAATTCAATCTCGAGGCAAAGATGAAATAGTGCGCTTGACGAATCAACAATACGGCTTGTTAAGATGCATGGAGGAAAGTGGTCGTCGCCCGTGTTCGTAATGTGTTTAGTTGATAACCGTGTGCCGCGCGCGCCGCCTGTGCCCAGCGCCCACGCAGTCGCATACTCGTAGCACGCCGCGCCTTATCAGTCGACAACACAACACCATTAACGTGCCGGCCGGGTACCCTCACATACTCATAATCATTAATGCAGGTTCAGTTAAAAGGCTTCTATAGTGTCACTGAAGATACAAGGATTGATTCACAGGAGAGAACGATCGACACATTGCCAGTGTTTGCTAGCAATTATTTCAAGGTAGCTATTTCGAGTTACTTAGTGTTTATTTGTAACCATCATACATTATGTATTGGAAACTGAATTGAGTGCATGCATTGTCCGATGCTGACTACTTGTACTGAACGTTATCTTGTCTTAATATACTATATCCACACAGTACGGTATAGCAGTTTAGATTTTGTTTACCTAAACGCGATCTTATTACCGAAATTGTTTTGTAAGTTTTAGTTATAATATAAACTCCACATATTTTACACCTATTTGAAGTGAAGCTATACAATTATTATACAAGTAAGGTTACGTTGAGATAAAATCAAATCTATTTAACTTTGGTATCTTGTCAATGTTATGCCAGTCGTGGTCTTCAGAGTTAACTAATTACACAGTACCTAGTCAAATATACTGAAACAGAATTGCTACAGTGAAATTATTCTAACATCACATATTTGGCAGTTATGAATTCACCCTTATACTCGTAGATAGGTATGATGCAAAGATCTACCGTTTAACTGATAGCCTTAAAGTTATTATGAAACTACACAACGGGACATAATCGCGTATATAAGTTTTAAGATTTACCTCCGACGTTTCGAGGACGGCGTTGTCCCCGTGGTCTTGGTGGTTGTCTCGATGGTGGTCGTGGTTGTGTAGTTTCATAATGTTAAATAATCGTGAAAGTTTAAATCAGAGCCTTAAAGACATATATGTATATAATATATGGGTCAATTTGTAACTGTCAAATATGTGATGTTAGAATAATTTCACTGTAGTCCATTAAGTCCATCCAATCTGTCATAGCATTATAAGTATTTTAAAGTGTTTGTGATTTAAAAAATACTTATATCTTAAATTAAATATAAATACTTACTTACCTACCTACAATACTTTGTATTTGAAATATATATACGTATTTACATAACACCAATACAAAAATAATAAACTCAATAATTTTACAGAATGCGTAATATTATGAGAAATTATTTAATTTCTTAGTTAAACTACTAGGAGCAGTCTAAGTGCTCTAATTGTGCAGGTAAACAGCAATCAAAGGATTGCAAAGACCGTTCTTAAATAAAGTTAATTAGAACCATAGTACACTAGTACTAATTTGTAATATCTGAAACAATGAATAAAGAGATAGGTACTATTGGTAATAATTGGTTAAAAACCTTTGTCGGTACTATTACTATGCTACTACCATTTTAATTTAATACTAGATTTTGTACATATTTAGGTATTTATTTACTCTTACATATAACTGCTGAGTAAATAATAAACTATAGTTCGTTGTTTTAGCATTAGAATAAGGTAAACAATCTTGACATGTCTTTTTATTTAAAAAAAACTTTTGAAAAATAAATCACGGCAAATATGGGGCATTATTTGAGGTGTAAGATAAATGTTACAGAAATAAAAACGCACATTTTGATGTGGTCTGTTTTGATTTGAACATTAGGATATAGACCGATAAGGTGGTTAATATTATCAGAGATCGATAAAGCTTATTTTGTTTAAAAATAAAAACCGGGCAAGTGCGAGTCGGACTCGCGCACGAAGGGTTCCGTACCATAAAGCAAAAAAAAAACGGAAAAAAATGCAAAAAGAAAACGGTCACCCATCCAAGTACTGACCACGCCCGACGTTGCTTAACTTTGGTCAAAAATCACGTTTGCTGTATGGGAGCCCTACTTAAATCTTTATTTTATTCTGTTTTTAGTATTTGTTGTTATAGCGGCAACACACATCATCTGTGAAAATTTCAACTGTCTAGCTATCACGGTTCTTGAGATACAGCCTGGTGACAGACAGACGGACAGACGGACGGACGGACAGCGAAGTCTTAGTAATAGGGTCCCGTTTTACCCTTTGGGTACGGAACCCTAAAAAGCTAAAATTTAAATTTAATGGTAACGAAAATGAGGTTTATGACCACGAAAAAGAACATTTTGTTTATTTTAAAATGTCATAACTGTACAATTTGAATGGAAATCCGTTCATAAAGTGAAAACAATGTGCATTATTTAATTAATAATGTATCAACGGAAATTAACGGACGGATGTTTATATAAAAATTACTTTATTTGATCACGAAAATGATGACATCAAATTGTCATTTTTGTAACATCTTAAATACGTAGCTTTAAGGACCTTCTCGCTCTTTATAACATACATATAAGTTGCAGTGAATATTGATATCAGTTGCAAGCAAGTGACATCAGTCTTCGCTGTCTGAAGAAAATATATTTTCACACCGCACATTAGCTAGCAGCTGAACTTCTAGATGATCGCGGTACACACATATTTTTGCCCAGAGTGGGTGACGACGAGGAGTTCCCGAAACCCCGCCAACAAGCTGTCGGATTCGAACTTTAAGATACGTCAATTAATAGATCTGGAAACGATATGGATTAGTTGTATCAGTGTCAAAAGTGACGTATTTGTTTGAAGAAATGTCACATTTGACACTGACATATCTAATCCATATCGTTTCTAGATCTATTAGTTGACGTATCTTAAAGTTAGAATCGGGCCGAAAGCGCGCGGCGGAACACCCCAGGGGGTTTAGTCTGTGGAAGTCGGACATACCCACTGAGCTCCTCCCGGGCCAGTGGGATCCATAAAAGATTCCCCCTGGCTCATCCAAAAAAAACATGGAAGTAAAGCTTATGTAAGTATTGAATCTAGTCTTTAAATGCAACCTACCGCGTATAACAATAGGTATGTAACAGGATAAAATAACGACATACTGTCTATAAAATATTTAGTTTCACAGTAATTTCCTGAACACACTACCTATAGCGTCCCATGAGTGGTAAAAAGTATAAAAGAGCTCTCTTATTAACCAGACTGATGAAATCATGACTTACTTAGGTAAGTACTTTAATATGCACACGAGCTGTTAAGTAATTACAGGTGTATGTGCCATTCCTACTTTAATTTTCCACACCAGACTTGAAAGTACGCATTACATTTGGTCGGTTAAATATTTACTACGGTGAATTAATATATTTAATATTATACTTATTTCTCTTTATCTATTTCGCAATAAAAGTAAAATTCAGATTTGTACAAGCGTTACAATGTACCCTCGACTTATATCAGCTTCGCCTGGCGGCTAGGATTAATAAAATAACCCTCGGATAAGGATAATGGATGATTCTACTCGTACTATGCTCTCATAATAGTACATTTACTATTATGCGCTAAGTATAGCTACGGCACAAAAAATGCTTCAATCTGTCTCAATCCTTGCTGAAAGTGGTTTACATGTAGGTATCGTTATGTTATTTTCGTCAGTAGGTAGATGGAATTTGCAGTATTGTCATTGTAGACAATTAGGTATCTGGCTTGCCTATCTCTATCTACAATGTATTGTATTTGAAAGCACATGTGACCTATTGTGAATATAGTCGCCCTTTAAAAAAATGCTTTTCAAAGACATCAGATAAGTAGGTTACATTGCTTGATATTACATTGCTACGAGTATATAATAGTATCAATTATCACATAATATTTATTTTCTCCAATATGCTCGGAAATGTTCACCTTACTGTAGCAAAAATACTACGGGAAGTTCTTCGTTAATGTCAAACTCTAATTAAAAAACATCAAACTATCGCTGTCCTGTTCTAGCGGACGGGAAGTAAAAAAACACTACAGTAATAACTTATTACTGTAGTGTTTTTTACTTTTTAATAATAAAAAACGCAAACGGCCAATTATTATTGCCGCGAGCCGCTTCTACACGACCCGATCAGCTATCATTTCACGTGTATGATCGTGCGAATACTGCTTAATAAAATCAAAGATTATTTTTACATTTTTTTTAAATCTCATCCGTGTTCATAAAGCTTATATAGTTTGTCAAAGGACTTTCTCATTTCAAACATAGACAAAGAGAATCATACTATCTTTGTCTTACACTAGTACTAGCACCCAAAGGAAAAGGATGGGTATAGTTTTCCTGGTTCTTACTGACAATACTGACTGAAAAGTTGGTTTGACCAACTATATTGCACAATTATATTGAATGAACGAATACTGAATGGCAGAATAAGTTTGTAACTTTAACTTTTAAAAATTAATTAAAGAGGGAAATTGTTTTTGACATTTTGGATGTGAAGGTTTGATTTGAGTGATGCTTGATGGTTAAATAATAATTATTTTAGCTTATTTCCTCGCATGTTTGGAGAAAAGCACTATATATGCATCGGCAGGAATAGCAATTCGTGGATTCGTCTTCTTTGTCGGACTCCGCTTCGCGTCGTCCGACAAAATCGAAACTCATCCACGAATTGCTCTTTCCCGGCCTCTGCAATAATGTACTATTTCCTACTCGTCGACTATAATTCTTGAATTAAGATTTCTTATACCAAACTTCAATTGGGTATTTTTAATGTATGGGCTCCCAACTCAACTATAATATTCATTACGATACAGTTTAGTCAACTATAATGAAATTGACCAATCACAGCTCTCCGCGATCAACAGGACGAAACAAAACCAAAGCTCAAATTAATTATTTATTTTAGGTTGTATAGTAGAAACAATTGGTTCATAAATCAGGAACGCGCATGTGACACCCTTAAAATAGCAACATCCATAGACTACGAAAACCACTTAGTGTTGCTTGTTAGTCTTCATAGGCTACGGTGGCCAAAATCGAGAAACAACTGTCTAAAAATTTTGCTTACAAGGAGCAAGTACCAGGGCCTCATGAGTTACGAGAAGATGTCGTTGACCAACGCGCCGGGCGGGGCGGCGGGGGCGCGTACCAGTATCACAGAATAAATAATAGTACTACCGTACAGAAAGGAAACTTCCTACAAAACCGAAGTTTGACAGCGGTTCAGGGTCGAATCATGCTATCCCTTCCTAATATATGGCACTATCCCTTTCGGCTATTTAGGGTTGTCAAAATTCAAGTGATTATCTTATCTGTGGTCGTGCACGCCAAAGGAAGTCAAGTGGTGCCAACCCTAATAATTGCTCGGAGCAATGCTGAGCCGAGCGGAGCCGAGTTTGGCCGATCTCAGGAGATTCGCACCCCTGCCAGTATGAAGGTATCGCGGCTGCTTGCGTATCTTAGCTGTGTATACTTTTGGTTTGATTTGTTTGTATGATTCTACTAGTTTAAAGTATTATTAAGATTATTAAAATAGGTCGCGAAGCGCGTAGTTTATGGTCAGTAAAAATTAAAAAGTTAAAAACATTGCAGTCTCGATTTCGGTACTGCAATGTTGCATACAAATTCCATTATTTGTCGAGTTCCAAACTTTTTAAAAGTTGAAATGACCATATCAAATGAAGGCACAGGGCTATTAAACAGCCAAACAGATGATTAGTACCGCGACTATTTAGATGTCTCAAATAGGTTGGCGTATTTTTGGCAGAAAAATACACTTCTATTTTTTTATTAAAAAAAAATAAAAAGGCGGCAAGGGCTGTTTTCTGTCAAAATATATATGTAAGAACGTTGCTTTTGTAAAATATTTCTATGATATTTATATTTCTTGCACCATTTTTGAGAAAAGCACTATATATGACTCGGCTGGAAGGCTACTTGCTGGCTTCGGATTCAATTAAACGGACTCCCAAGGTCGTCCGTTTAAAACGAATCCTCAGCCTGCAAGTAGCTACTTCCGAGCCTCGACAATAATGTACTATTATTTATGTTGGCTCGTAGAAAAAGTATTGTATACAATAGTGATATAATCAAGCTTTTCAATCTCGTACCTGACTTAGGCAACTCAGTAAGCTTCGTTGCCTAAACACGGTACTCGACTGAAAAGCTTTCTATTATATCACGATTGTATAAAATACTATTATAGACTTATTTATATTATTTTATTATAGGTAAGTAGTAAACTAATCGATATTAGTTGTAGTAATAGACAGTGGAATTTTATGGACCGACAGGTAAGGACGGTAGGTACAGGCCTATAACCGCGAAAATCGAAGTTCGAAAATTGCGGGGATTTTTCTCCGTCACTCTAATTACGCCTTCATTGGAGTAAAAGACGTTACATCACAAAACTTTTTTGCAATAGAATACCTAAGTGAGTTGCGAGATTTGCATTTATACATGTAATTTTTGATGGACTAAATATTAAAAATACGATTGCGGAAAGGTTTATAGCGTCTTGTCATTGGATCTCAATGAATGTTCGATTCAATGTCCATTATGTTTTTTACTAACATTAAATAACATTTTTAGGGTTCCGTACCTCAAAAGGAAAAAACGGAACCCTTATATGATCACTCATGTTTCTGTCTGTCTGTCCGTCTGTCACAGCCTATTTTCTCGGAAACTACTGGATCAATTAAGTTGAAATTTGGTACACATATGTAAATTTGTGACCCAAAGACGGACATGTAACGTAGATAAGTAAATGAATTTTAAACATGGGGGCCACTTTTGGGGGGTAAATCTTCTTCTTCTTCCTAGCCTTATCCCATTTACTTGGGGTCGGCTCTCCTTATATGGCGTGGCAAATATATTATTTTATAATTTTAAAATATACAGTGTGGAAAGATAAGTCGGGCCCTGGAGGGAAACTACCTTAAATCCTTAAGCTGGCTCATTTTACTTAAAGGAGACATTCCTCTGTTATTATTAATTTATATTTCCATTCTTCCCGTTTCATCCTCAACAATAAATCAAACAACTAGATACGAGATACGATACGATGGATACGAGTGTCACTACCACGATAGTTTTTTGTGCATAAGTCATAGTTCGCAACAATCGCAACCCTAGAGCGACCGCCGAGCGTAGGTATGAAAAGTAAAGTACTAGCTCAATAGTGGGACCGGATTTTTGCACTAAAAGTTTTGATAATTCTAAAGTTGAAAAAGTGATACTTATCTGATATGGGACATATTTTTAAGCATATTTGCAATATATGATGAAAAGTTAGAACGAGCGTTAGATATAAATTAGGTATTTATATATTTTTAGTAATGATTTTTAATATTGAATTAAAGTGCAATGTTTAAATTCCATTGTTTATAATATGTATGACGCTATATAATGTAAAATTATTAGAATTTTTTTTAACGTGCTTCTTTGTCAAACTATAATTAGCTTATTATTTTGTCGATATTGAATTAAAGTTTAATAAATCCACAACAACATATCTAAATTTTTAAGTTAATAGGCAAGCTAAAAAGCTAGAAGAATAAGATATATGCTTTAGAATTAATATGCGTTTTTTGTCCTATAAGATCTAATATTGAATTAGAGTCTGTAAAAATAAGTCTATTACTATAAAATAATATACGCAGCCATATTATGGAAAGTAAGAAATTTCTGTGTGTAGCTTGCATTGTAATAGTAAAATCTAGTTAAAAAGGCGCGAAATTCATACATACGCCGCGCTGGTCCGTCAGTCGCCGGCGCGGCGCTCGAGAGCCTATCATAGCCTACCTATACCTCGCCCCTCGCCCCACCTCCCGCTCAGTAACACTGTCTGTCTTTTCTTATCATTCATTTGTTTGTTTACCGTGCACATATACAAATTAGATGCGGACATTACGTGAAATTAAAATATCTTATTACGTAAAAATACCTACAGCTGGTCAATCAGATCTTGTCAGTAGAAAGAGGCGGCAAATTTGAAAAATGTATTCGCGAAGGGATATCGTCCCATAGAAAATTTGAATTTCGCGCCTTTTTTTAGTGACAAGATTTGCTTGACCAGCTATATTTCATTATCTTCACTAATATTGTAATAAAAATGTACAAGATATTCACAACTATTTTTTACTATACATAGTTTGTCAAAGGACTGTCTCATTTCAAACATAGACAGAGAGAATCATCATACTATCTTTGACTTACACTAGTACTAGCACCCAAAAGAAAAGGATGAATATAGTTTTTTGTTTTTATTTACTGACAAATTGGTTTGACCAACTATACCTACTTCTGGTTCCTATTGTCATGTCCTGTCCTATTCAACGTCAATATCATAATATGTATATTATAAACTAACTGCTCAATATTACACGGTATACATCCTGAATATACAATAAGGTAAGTGGCCTCACTTACCTTATTGTATATTCCGTGTGGGCCGTATATGCCTATATACAGCCCACCTTAAATTAAAAGGTTTTTTTTTTAATGAACAGGATATGAAGTATGAAAAACTCACTCAAATAGGTTTCTCATTTATTTAAGTTTCTTCATTATACCAAAATAGTTATAAAAATATTACGATACTCTTGGAAAATAAACCTTTTATAAAAGTCCAATTATCGGCCTTATTGAACACTAGCAGTGTATTACTTAATCCCGCAAAAAATAATCATTTTGACAGTAGGTAATAACAGATTTTATTGTTTTTAACTTAAGAGTTATACATATACAAATAACAATATTTGATACTTCATATCAGGAGGATTTATTTATAATAAGTGAAAATAATTATTTTGGGCCTTAATAACTAAAGATATAAAAATTGTCTAGTTTACGCGAAAGTAGTAGGTAACTAAACATAAATCTTTATTAGTTACAGTAGTAACATATTTTAACATCTGGGGGCACGGAAGTGCCCCCGCCAAGACGAGCAAAGCGCACGGGCACTATCTACCTTTTCTCGAAGCGCTTCGTCGTTTTTTGGAACCCTCATAACTTGGGGTTGGATTATACCAGATAAACAAAGTTCTCGGACTTATTAAGCATATCAATTGCATAGCTCTTATACTTTAGATTTTATTCATATCTAAAAACTTTGATTTCGTCACTGACTCACTCACTTGATGATCATCAATACCGGGTACTTCCTGAAGTCCTCTAAGAAGCTGAAATTTGGTATGTAAGATAGTTTTAGTACACAAACAACAAATAAATTCAAAAACTTGAAATTTTTTATCCCTAAGGGGATGAAGAGGGGGTTTAATTTTATATGGGGAATCAATAATCGCTGAACCGATTTAGTTGAAATTTGGTATGTAGATAGGTATTGTTATGGGGAAGGATATAGAATAGATTTCAACCTCAAAGTTTACCCTTACGGGGTGAAGGCAGATTTCAACCCCAAAGTTTACCCTTACGGAGTGAAGGGTTTATATGGGGAATCAGTAAGAAGTACATTGTGTAACAGATGCCCCCAGATACTTATTTCAGGATTTTTAATAGTAAATCACCCCAACCCTTTAAATTAGGGGATGGAAGATTGTCATATGCAACTTACAAAAAGAAGTGAAATCCCACCAAAAACATTTTGATGTAAAATGTTGCCCAAACGAAACCATAAGGCTCGCACTGTCAAAAAGTTATCAGATCTCTTGCCAAGCTTCTAACTCTACAAGCCCTCTAACTTTACTAGCTCTACACCAAAAGTATGTGGCTTGGCCGTTTCGTTTCTACAAGAACTATTGTATGTAAGTATAATACAAAAACCGCCCAAATGCGAGTCGGACTCGCGTTCCAAGGGTTCCGTACATTACACAATTTTTAACAATATATTTTTTTTTAAAGAAAAGTGAGTAAAATGTCTTTAAAAAACCCGTAGGGATCGGAAAACTAGGTACTTAAGTCCGACTCGCGCTTGACTGCACATTTCTAATAGGTTTTCCTGTCATCTATAGGAAGAGAGCTAATATGTGTATTTTTTTCATAATTTTAGACCCAGTAGTTTCGGAGATAAGGGGGGGGGGGGATGGTCATTTTTTGTATTTTCTTAAATAACATCTAAACTATTTATTTTAAAATTATGAAAAAATATATCTAAGATTCTCACAATGAGCCCCTTCATTTGATATATAACAAGATATAATTTTTTTTCTTCTATTTATCATTCATCTCAAAAGTGACCCCTTTATTTGAATTTCTGTTATTTACTTTACATGTATGTCCTTGGGTTATAGACTTACATGTCTATACCAAATTTCAACTTATTGGTGCAGTAGTTTCGGAGCAAATAGGCTGTCACAGGCGGACAGCCAGACACACGAGTGATCCTATAAGGGTTCAGTATTTTTCCTTTTGAGGTACGGAACCCTAAAAATAATGAATTAGATAAATTTTTCACCTTATGCCCATGTGGCGGTAGCGAAACAGCCAAGCCACATATTTTGACTAAGGTGTAGAGTTAGTGAAGTTAGGGCTTGTAGAGTTTGAAGCTTGGCTCGACAAGACTGTGCCTCCAGTGTAAAAGGGTTAAACTCAAAAAATGAAATTTTTCAGTATGGCCGAAAAACGTTTCAAACCGTATTTTCTCTGCATTGTTTCTAAAAAAATTAGGTTTTTGTTTTTAGTTTAGATAGTTTAAGTCGTGAATTATAATTTGTCATTTAAATTAACCTGACTTATGTGAAAGTAACGGAAATATTGGCTTTCAAAAACAACTTATATCCCTTTTCACAAAAATTATGAATGTGTGAAAAGGTTAAACTGCACTTTCTCTAGTGTTGCTAAAATCTTTTTGAACTTTTGTATTGTGTAAAGAAACCATTTTGGGAACTAAATATTGCATTTTTTGTAGATTGATGGTAAAAAAGACAAACCAAATAGAATAATATCAATGTAATTAAAGAGTGACTTAATATATTTAATTACTCTGTTGAAATTGTTAATCGTGAAAAACGGTCAAAGTAAATTATTTATACCCCTTTACACATAATGACGTCTTAAAAAATGTTTGTGAATAATAAAAAAACTTAAGTTTTACCGTCATTCACGAACTAGACTCGGTAGTTGAAATAGATCTAAGTAAATTTTGATTTTTTTACACCAAATGTTTCTTGAAATGTATTTTATTCACTAAGATTAAACTTTACTTTAACCATCGTTCGTAACACGATGCTAAGTTACAAATTTTTTAAACGAGATCATATAAAAATAAATCGTTTTGAACATAATGGTTGTGATTTTTGGAAAAATTTAATCGTTTTGCACAATCGATATCTCAGCAATTAGAAGTCATAGGGCAGTGGGTGTCAGCACAAAAGATGTAGTTTCATGAAATAAACCTTTTACTGGCAAAATTTGTAATTTGGCCAAACTCGAGTTTAACCCTTTTACACTGGAGGCACAGATTAGAGATCTGACAACTTTTTGACAGTGCGAGTCTTATGGTTTCGTTTTGGCAACAATTTACATGAAAATGTGTTTGGTGGGATAATTTTTTACAGTATAAATATTTATTCGTAACAGTAAGTATTATCTTTTAACATAATTTTTACAGTACATCTGGTGCTACATTACGACACCGGTGCTATAATAAGCACATTAAAACACTCCCTTTGGCCGTGTTTTAAAATTCGTCACTCGTTGCAAAATATCTATTTTTCGCACCTCTATCGTAAATGTAAATACCTACCTATGTATTAACAAAAAAAAGTCACTTGTAAATAGTACAAGGCAGTACCTTTAAAAAGTATAAGTGCCTCAATGTTATTAGACTTTTTGATTCTTTAAAACGTCTTTAGGTCAATAAAGCAAGTGAAACATTATTAGAGTTAGACCAAGAAAAGTCTGCAGCAATTTTGACAGCCCACGCAGTGCAAGTGTTATTTATAAGTCATAATTTCATAGAAGTTTCTTCAAATCGACCTTATTAATAAGAGATTAAAAATATTCAAAATTTACTTAAAATATTTTAATCTAATATTTCATCTCATACATTCAATAAGGCCCGGGACTGGACCTTTTTACCTGCACTGACAGTGGGCCTTCTAAGCAACAAGTAGAAATTCAGAATAATTGGGAATAATAGGGAGCAACTGCTACTTTTGAATGCTGGGCCTTGTTACCCGCCGGGCCTCATATGCCTGCACCTCACCTACTTATTTATTTGTTTTACAAGGGGAAAAGTTGTTGATTAACCGCTCGTGCATTTTTTTATTAAATAGGAGGCAAACGAGCTGACGGATCACCTGGTGGTTAGCGATTACCGCCGGCCATGGACACCCGCAACACCAGAAGGGTTGCAAGCGCGTTGCCGACCTTTAAGATGGGGGTCTTTGAAGGTTTGAAGGTCGTATCGGACAGTTCATTCCACAGTTTGGCTGTGCGAGGCAGGAAATACATTCACAAATTCAAACATTCTAAAATTGAAATTCGTAAAGTTGAACCTTGAGGGTAGTGAAGGTTTCAAGGGACGAAGGTTAAATAAAATTTTCACCACATCAGCTCGTAAAGGCCCTCTTGATTGTTCGAAACGGATAAGAAAAGTGGCATTTAATTTGATGCAAATTTTGAGTTGTTTCCGTAGGTAAATAGGATCAGTTGGTTGGTAATATTGACGTTAAAATGATATATATTGAATAACGTTAGTTTGAAATTGATTTTATAATAAAGTAAATATTATCGGAGATGATCGCTCTTAAAAAATATATGTCGCTGGTCATTTATAACCTAAAAGCGCCAAATTACGCAAAATTATATTGAAATGGCACCTGTGTATTGAATTTGAAGAATACTTTAACAAGGGTAGTTATCTGTATGACAATGCACCTAAAATAATTTTCAAATATATCTATTATTTCTATACTTAACACGATAACGAATTCTACGTAAACGAAACCGCGGGCAATCCCTAGTACATATAGAAATAAATAAGGGAAGGTAAGTTTCCATTAGTGTACTGTGTAAAATAACTATTTACCATTGATAATCATTTTATAAACGCTTTGCGTATTTTTAAGGGCACCGCGCTAACCGCTAGCCCGCGACCGTCGATCGCTGCCTCCTGCCACGGCGCACAGCGCGGCGCACAGCGCGGCGCGCGAAAACGCCGCGCGTTTGAAATGTAACTTAATATAAGCTCGGAATGCATACTTACGTATCAGTATTTAGTGTCGCCGTGATTTTATATTTCTAATCTTTTGTGTGAGAAGTAAGATCTTTATTATGACCGTGTAATATTAACTCTACAAACTTTAATTCAATATTGGCTATACTGCTTAACCAGAAATCAATATCTAGACAAGCACATTGTCTACATTTCTAACTTTTTACATGTATACTAAGTTGATAGATAATATCGTAATTTTGCAATATCAGCTACTCTAATTCTGTATTTGCATAATAATTCGTGTTTTTACGTTCACCAGAAAGCAGCTGTTCCAGATTTCTAAAAACCGAATATTGTGAATAAATTAAAGTGTTATTGAATATGTTAAAGTTTTTTGTAACTTTAATTTTATATTTACATAGTTATTTAGCAAAAATTGAAATATTTAAATATGGCCGAACGCTCCACCTAAAATTTTCTAACTTTTTACATGAATGTTATTTAACATGCTTACAATAACATATCAAAAAAGAAAAAACTTTAATGTTATCAAAACCCATTTTTGTTCCACCGCTGGTCTATACATACATGTGATTGACTTCTGTACTTATCTGTTTTGTGGTGAAGAGGTTTTATGAGCAATCGATACCTACTGGCTTGACAGTCTAGTTTATAGAGTCTCAAATTAGAATATTTAAGGAATTCAAATTTGAGTACTTCTACTTCCAACTGTCTAACTAAACTAAACAAAAGGTCATCTTAAAAATAATATGTTTGTGTAAAATCAATAATGAACAATGATGTAATAATCAAGAAGTGCCTTCAAGTCTTTTAATAAAATTCCAACGACCAGGTAATCATTTACAGGTTATGGAGCCCTTTAAATAGAACGGGTTAAAAATAAGCGGTTTAGAGTTTCAGGAAAACGATTCAGCTTTCGTGAAAAATAATTCAGAAGATAAGCCTAGCAAAGGGGTTGTTAATAAAATAAGGCTAGCAACCAGACTGACGTTTCAGTTGAAGAAAACCATACGTAATTTTAAAACATGAACAACCAGTGAACAACCCCAAGTAGCACAGATAGCTCTATAACTACTCACTTTTAGTTCTATCTAACGCTCTGTGCGTATTAAGACACTTATAACAGCACACTCGTGGTCCTACAGCTGTATAATAGATTTCAGTGATATTTATATAGCTTAGGGCTGATTAAAAGCTGCATTACGGCTCTGAAAACTACCATTAATACGCAAAGAGTGATATAAAGGTATATTTGCTACGAACCTTTACAGCTTTAAGGGTTATCAAATGCTTTAACCGTTATAAGGTCTGTTTAGTGGATAAAATTACGCCATGTGCTGTATAAGGAGGTAATTGTGGACTTTTATTACGTTGACTTATTAAGGGAGCACTTAAGTGAACTATTATGAAGCTAATAGATGTATAATGGAAAACATGTGGCACATTATACAGCTTTTCGCTTAACATGTTTACCGCTAAGCAGCTTTTATTACGCTGACTTTTAAGGGACCACGAGTGAACTAATATGAAGCCAATAGACGCATAATGGAACACCTGTGGCGCATAATACAGCTTATCGCTGAACGTGTTTACCGCTAAGCAGCTTTTATTACGCTGACTTTTAAGGGAGCACGAGTGAACTAATATGAAGCCAATAGACCTATAAATGAAACACATGTGGCGCATAATACTGCTTATCACTGAAGATGTTTACCGCTAAAGCAGCTTTTATTTTGCTGACTTATTATAAGGGAGAACGAGTGAACTGTTATGAAACCAATAGACGTATAATCGAACACATGTGGCGCATAATACGGCTTAGCGCTGAACATGTTTACCGCTAAGCAGCCTATTATACTACCATTGAGACTGTGTGTATAGCGGCTATTTAAACGTTCACAAGATGCCTTATAACTGTTTAGAGGTTCACTAGTGTATCGAAAGAACGACTTGGACTTTATAGTGGTTCACTTAAGTATCTTAATCAGATATATAACAGTCGTATGCTGCATATTAGAATTTTAACGGTTCACGTTGCTTTTTAACATTGACCGCCATTTTATTGTATATAACCTACAAAATTTAAATTACTTTTCCAACTTTTAAGGGCAACAATAACGTTTTGTGCATGAGTTCTTAACCTAAATCACTAGTTTAGCACTTCCTATAACGTATTATTAACTTTTTATCTCATAATTCCGTCCAAACCACTATAGTAGTTTTTACACAATAGCTTATTTATATCATTAATTTAAATAAATCCTGATTATTCTCGTGGCGCATTGAAATTTTCTTAGATAATGTATATATATAATGTCAATAAACTTGCATTCCCAAACATCTTTCTCACATGAATATATAAAAGATCATGTACTAACATTTAACTAAACACTTTAACAAAATGACTTATGGTGTTGTTGCGCTAAAGGTTTTTGCTTCAATATAAATATGTTTTTTTAAGGCAGAGGTGTAAAAGTATGTTAATAATTATCTTTTATTCAGCCCAACGTCAATCTTTCCCCGTATTAGGGCGCACATGTGACATATTAACTGAATAAAGGGTAACTGGTGGTCTCTTACCCAGTCAATATACACCTCTTATAACTCCTGTTACCCCTTATAATTCCATTAAATTGCTGCTACAATGCTCTTAAACAGCTATGTGAACTTAAGGCTGCATAATTTGTGCCCATTTAAGAGTTATAAAAGCTGAAAAGAGGCTTATACAGCTCTTATGCAGCTTTTTTATTCCAGCTTCAAGCGTATTCGTACTTCATTATGCGGCTGCTATACAGCTAATCTGTGCTACTTGGGACATGGACAGCTTAATCAAATTGAACACTCATCATCTTCCTGGCGTTATCCCGGCATTTTGCCACGGCTCATGGGAGCCTGGGGTCCGCTTGAAAACTAATCAAACTGAACACTAGTAAGTACAAATTATTCAATTTGGAGAAATGTAGCAAAATTATTTCTGGATGCCATAGGAGTTGGAGAAGACAGTGACGATAAAGGTAAGGCAAAATGTGAATAATTGAAATATCATACAGTACGTTATCAATTGCTCAACTGGAAAGGATTTTTTTGATAAGTTATATATTGTATTTAATACTTATTAAGTTTTATTCAAATTAAATAATATTTAGTAATAGTAAACAGTGTTTGTCGAGGATCAAAAATAAATACTTTATAAACCTAGGCAATGAAGACTCATAGTACATACTTTATATTAATAAAATTACAAATGTCTCAACCTAAACTAACAACTAAAACAACAATTAAAATTAGAATTACAAAACAAACAATAATTAGAACTGTTGTTATTGTAATACTCCAAGGACCTCCTGGAATCATTTACAATACCTATGTATAGCCAGGTAGACAAAACTGTACTTGAAATTTAAGTATTTTCATTTTATTTCATAAAGGCTTTCTCCACTTCAAAGGATTTAAAATCACAACATATTAAATTTGGAACGTGTGCTTTGTTCGACTTTAAAACAAGACAATCTCTGTTCTATTTTGTGGACACTATTATGTTTTAAATCCAATTATTTTCTTTTTAACCTATATATTAAAAGTAAAATTTACCCTAGCTTCTTCTTTGTTACAAATAGCTCAAAGTTTTTCAGGCTTTTTTCATACTCGAAGTTTTCTAAAAAAATTCTCCCTAATACCGGTTTTTCTGCGCGTATGGTCGTTTTGTACGCGCGTATAAAACGCTAGTCTGTAACCGACCTAAGATCTGAGTGAGGAGATAAGACGGCTTATCGGATAATCGCGTAATCTCGTTTTCATGGGTTCATTCATATAATTATATCCCACCTTTCGGAACTCTGCCCTCTTGTCACCGTTTTATTCCCGTCGGTATTTTCCTATGCCATCTTTCCTTTAAATTATGCAAGTACCTACAAATTGGTTTTGGTAAAGCTAAAGTCCCGAATAAATAAGTCGAGTTATATTTAACGCTACGTCTTACGTAGGCGAACAACGCGCGAACGCGGCGCGGCGCGGCGCGGCGAAATCAATCCTTTGATGCCCATAGAAGTGTCCTACGTAAGCGATCTCGTTGCGAACGCGGTGCGGCGCGATTTGCACGCGAATGTCAGGCGGCGCGGCGCGGCGCGGCGCGGCGGCGGCCGCTTTCGCCGCGCCGCGCCGCGCCGCGTTCGCGCGTTGTTCGCCTACGTAAGACGTAGCGTTATACAAAGTATTTGTACGGTTATGTTCATGCACTGTTCATAGCACGTAGGTCCTTCTGCTTAAGGAAGACATTTATTACATGTCTTTAGTGACTTGTATTGACGGACTAAATTATAAACCTTTAAATTTTTTTTGTTTTAACTATAAGTACTCTAAAATCACATTAGAATAACGATGCATTTTTTTATATTATATACTATATATATTATAACATTAAACAAAAAAAATAAAAACATTTTGATACATCGTGTGTTGGCAAGGAACCCTCGGGACGCGAGTCAGAATCGCACTTAGCCGAATTTAACGCCTAAATTACAACATCGTTACACAAACTATTGTTATTTTTATTTTCTCTCTGAATATCACTGTAAGTAGGTTAGTTGTTTTTTTCTATATTAAAAGGAGCATGTAGAGAACAAAAAGATATCCATGGAGATATTTGATATCTTGATCAACGCCGTTCGGGACCACTTACCGAATCTCGTATTTATCGGTTGGCTAGACAAGACTTGTCGATGCCGTGACACTGATACATGTATATGAGGATAATGTACCCAAACTACGCAGCTTTTGTGGGTTTGGTGTCGCCTGTCCATGCGTGACTGACGGCCTGTCGCGATCGATTCATTAAATACTCAACTACTGCCAAAACTGATGTACTTACCTAAGAGTCATCGACTGCGTAATATGCAACACAAACCACAAACAATGTGTGACAGATTCAATGCCACACCAAGCCAATTATGTAGATATGTATCATTATTTTACCTAAAACAGAGCGTATTCTACCTAAATGGAGTTAATAGTCTTCTTAGTGCCTATCAAAACATAAAAACCTCGGAAGCTAAATAGCCCATTAAAAAAACAATACGCTTTGTTTCATTCAGTACCTAAGCTAATTAATAAATCTTGGTTTTAAGAGCTAACTTACTCGGGTGATGTTAAATGCTATTTTACTTTAAATAAATGTTAAGTACTTTATAACTTAAATTTAATATTCAATTCGTCTAGCGGCAGCAGCATCGCCTTGTTTCGTTTTAATGGTGTTCATAAATTAGTGACGTAAATTATACATTAAGACAAACATTAAAGTTAAGAAATGGTCCCATGAAATTACATTTATAGCCGAAGACGGACAAATTGTGTAGGTATAGCATGTCGAACAACTTTGTCAGTAGAAAAAGGCGCGAAATTCAAATTGCTATGGGACGATAACCCTTCGCGCCTCTATTTTTTGCCGGTCTTTTCAACTGAAGTTTCCTTCAGTTGCTTGAAGGCTTGAATTTATCTATGTATTTTATTACAAACATGACAAGATATAAATGTACCCACATAATATCGCAATAAATCATGACTCGAAGTACTATTCATAGAAGTAGGTAGTCGGATTACCATTGATGGTTTACCATCAATGGTTATGTTCTTTAGAGCATGATTAGATTCCATTTAAATACTATAATTACTGTTAATATAAATTACTAAAAGACATAAACAGGAATATAAAAAACTAACTACAATTAAAATAACTAAAATTAAAAATTCCTATCAAAAGGTGCCCTCGGGACGGTGCCCAACTCGCAGGCAGCGTTCCCGCGCTGGATTGCGATTGCAATTCTCTGCGCGAGAAAACTGCACGCTCGGGGGTCGCCCGTTGCCTCCCTCAACCGTTTGCCGAGCAATAATTAGGTATTAACTTAATATCTGTAGAGAGAGCTAAAGAACATTTAGATAATTAATCTTTAAACTAATTATGTTGTGTGCCCCAGTTATTCTTGTGTTGATTGAGAAATTATTTCACAACAGTTTACAAAGTAACCCCCTTATTCATAAACGTTTACTAAAGTTAACAAGCCGATAATAATCGTTTGTCCCTTTCCGACGTATTGGTATGATTGAAAGGGACAAACGATTATTATCGGCTTGTCAACTTTAGTAAACGTTTATGAATAAGGGGGTAAGTATTTTCGTTGTATATGTACTTAGATACCCATTTGTATAGGAGTCATTAAATATGTGCAAGTACTTAATTAAAATATGCAGCACACAGCAGACGACTACCTAACCTAAGACAGGAAAATCGTGCTTCCCTTGCAATCAAGAACATTTACGAGTACAACACCTACGAGTATAGTCTTACAATACATAATAACGTATGATCCATACTCGTAACTGACGTATCTATTTCATCGTTAATTAGCATGGAAATGCGAGCTAGATACAACTGGCAAATACCTGTATAAACAACATTTAATTCTATTTATGGAATTTTAATGCTAATTGCTAACTACAGTTCATTATACAATCTATATAGATTATATACTTAATTGAATCCCAAATAAGATCAACAGTGATCGACGTTTTCAGCGCACAAAAGGTGCCACTTTGTCGGTTATCAATAAGATTGACATTTGTATGGCGAAACTGAAGCAGGGTTATTGTTAATGTTAGTATTCAGTGTATCGGAAGATAAACGTAAGTCATTCATTGACCAGCCTTCAGTCATGACCCTTTTTTGTTGTATTTTGGGCTCTGAGATATGAATATCAAGTTTTTCTTAACGTTTGCGGTTTCTTACTGTTCTCGAATTTATACGATCTCAATAAAGGATATGCGAATAGACAATAAAAAACCTATTAAGGTTCCGTATCAAAAAAATATGTAGAGGTCTGCTTAAGTATTTGGCTATTCACTCTTCTTGTATCGATAGAGAATCTGACTAGAATGTCTAAGCAACATTTATTTTTCAAAATTCGTATAATTATGACTAATACCAAAATACGAATATGTACCTATTTCATTTATTAATTTGATTACTTATATCACATATTATTATAATTATAGGTATGAACGAAATGAAATTATAGGTACTTCAAACATCATCTCTATTGCTTATGAGTTGCTTTAAGACTGTAGACTTCTGTTTGTATTCCGTCGACTTGACAACTCTCACGGCAGTTAGCAACGACAACTACACATTTAGCAACTTAAGAAGTCTTTCCAGCTAACAGAAGTGTCTAATTATATTTAACTTAAGACAGCAAAGACTTGAACGAAAATGCTTGTATACACCTAATTTAGTATCATTATACAGGGTGATTCAGGAGACGTGAGCAGGACTAACACTGCGCATTTCGTAAATTATAAGCAACTGTTTCGTATCAGTATTAGTGAGGTTAACGTTAATTTTGTAGTCGTGTTGAAAAAAAAAGTTATTAATTTATTTACGACATGCATGGTCACCCTACAGTTAGAATACTAAACTACCGATATTCTGTGTCAAATTGAATGTCATCACGGACTGGTTACTTTTGAAAACTCGTATCTCACTCAAGTTTGACAGTTTATTTTCTTCGTAATCATAATGCTGTCATTACGGTTAAAGAGGTTTTATGTTTATTAATTAGGTCTTGTAGGGTGACCATGATTGTAGAGAATCAAATTTGCCCTCGCCAAAAAGTTAAAAAATAGGAAAAAGTGTGGTTGTTTCAGCTAAATACGACGGTGATCGATCAATTATCAGTTACTGAGTGTGCAGGATTAGTCCTGCTCACGTCTCATGAATCACCCTGTATACAATTTCAAGGTTCCTTTGATGACGAATTCTCGTTACAAACTTTCAGTAGGTAATTTGTAGGTTGCGCAGGGAGGCCTCTTTGGGCCCGATTCGGATTTTGAAATAGACATCTATTAGACATCTTTTAGACATCACCAAGATACGATAACGATATGTTTAAGATCTAACCTGTCAAATTTGACATTTGCGCGATTCTGGAGATACTTTTGAACGATTTCCACAAGATATGACTTAGAGATCCAATTCACATCTAATAGATATCTTATCTCAAGTAAATCTAAAGTAAAAGTGACATTGGTTGCCCGAATTGCGCTGCAAAAGAGAACTAGTTGATATCTAAACTATAACGTACCTATCTAGAATGGATCCAGTACGTGTCGTCTCTTGTGAATATCTTGAATTCGGTTCGAATACGGCAGTTTGAGTAGTTTACCTATTGCTTTAATTTAGATTTTTCAAAGACTAGGAACTAGCCCCGGCTTCGCATGGTTTAACAAATTATACACCTAAACATTTTGCAAGAATCACTGTATTGATATGTTCAGTAGTTTTTGAGAAACGATACGATTAGAACAAACATACAAACAAACGGACGCGGCGCGTGTTGATTTTTAAGGTGTAGTGATATATTTAGTTCATAAGTCATTTTTTTGTCTTTTTATCTGTAAATTAGGTACAGTTTGTTATCACATAGTATGTAGTAAGTACTTAAGAAATGTTACTGACGATTAAAGTGTACTTAAAAACAAAAATTCTTAACACATACAATAAAAGATATTGAAGATCAAATTGAATTTAGATCTACATAAACGCTTTCAAAGTCTCGAGTCATAAAGTAACAAAGCTTCCATGCCTTCAATGCAGTTTGAAGGGTATAACAATATTGATAGGTTAGTTGGAATTTCAAATTTTGTTCGGACCCTTTGCATTGCGAATATTTGTTTTAACTCTCAAATAAACCTTACGTCCAATCGTGATCGATTTATCTCAATCTAGACCTTTGTGTCTATTCTGCTACTATTTGAGGTGTAATTTTAAAGGATGACTCACGTTAGACCGGGCCGTGTCGGACAGTAATTTCGGTCTAAACTGTTAAACTAAGAACATTAATAGGTAGGTAACGACCTAAATATGTTAGTTTTCTTACGAGTGTCACTAACATTTTTATGATCAGAGATGTGACTTATTTGAAATACTTGTATTTAAAATGCAAATACAAAATGCAAAATACCTATTTTGTATTTTGTATTTAAATACCTTTTGAAGAAAACTATTTTGTATTTTATTTGAAATAGTTTTTGGGACCTATTTTCTATTTTCAAAATACAAAATACTTTTTAGTAGGTAGTTAATGAGTAATGTAGGTAGGAGTTACAATCTCTTCTGATGTTACAATCCTGGCAACTCTCTCATGCTTTTAACATGGAACTGTTGAATCTGCTGGTTAGTAACGTCGCACATGACCACAAGCGTAGCAAGTGCTTAAAAAAGTGGAATCTTGAGTGTTGCGAGGGTTTCAAGGCACGAGAGGAGAACAAACTTTTTTCCCTGGTGAAACACAAACGAGACGTTTTCATCACACTAACGAGAGGCATTATAATAGCTGTAAAACATTACAAATTAATGCTTTAAAAGTTGGCCGTTAAAAACCATCATCCACACCTACATCCTACCGGTTAATATGAGCAAACAACTAGAAATTTGCACTTTAGATAGAGGATTGATTTCAAAGAATAAAGAGAGTCTTTTCAACTCAGAGTACCTTTTATCGCAAAGTATTTGTATTTTAAAAAAAGTATTTTGAAAATACCTATTTCGTATTTTGTATTTAAATACAAATTCAAAAACTATTTTGTATTTTGCATTTGAAATAGTATTATCCAGGAAGTATTTGTATTTTGTATTTAAATACTTTTTATAAAGTATTTTTCACATCTCTGTTTATGATTAGCTAAATATGAAAAAATGCGAGATTAACCTTTGTAGTTAAACAAGTAAAATAAATAACTTGGTCTAATGGATTACCTACAATTTTTAATATTTTCATACGAAGTAAATATAAGACGAGTACTTAAATCTCGCGACAAGCTTTTATATCATATAAATTGTGTAATGACATTAAAAATGATAATATATTTTTTTTTAAAGTATGTTATTCTTTTTAACGCATTTAAAAAGTTTTTTACTTTTAATTTATTTATGTGAGTGTCTTACTTGTAGACGTCATAAAATAAATTGAATATTAAAGCTTATTTTCTTGCAGGACCGTTATAAGCTTATTCAAACTTTATAATTCTTTAAAGCTCTGTAATGTAGCTAAACAACTGAGTGGCGGTGACCAACAGGACAAATCGCGACGCCCTTGTTAACAAAATACATATATGTAAATGAAAATACATATGGAATTTAAAAATCTTTATGTTCAGACACATACCTAATAACCCATAGATAAGTAACTTAAAACTGGTATCATGACAAACTAGTAGTTTCGAAATATATGTATACAGTTTATAATAAGTAGGAATGCAAACGTTTTCTTTCATTGCAATAGAAATAATGAAACTTCGAACCAATTCACATTTTTCATCGCTGTACTTAATTCCCCACGTCCAAAAAACAAACGCACTTGCGCAGAGCATGCATATTCATCCCACACGTACCTACACTCCACAATGCTTTTATTGCTATAAAGGAAATGCTGGCTATTCTCTCACAAAATGTCAACAAGGCTATTCAGACTTGGAAGTAGTCCATAAATTAACCTAAACAGGATTCAATGGCGTATTTACTTAGGTCCTTGATCCTGCATAGGTATAATATAATGTTTGCGACCGTAGCTATAATTATTAATTTAGTTTACCTACAACTTAAGTACATAGGTACCGTAAAAGTGTAACACTTTGCCCTTTAACATAACTTTGCCCACCGCCACACACTTCCGTTAAAGTGAAGTAACTTAAAAGTAAGTAATTACAGATACACTTTCTGAAAAAGCGAAGAACTTTTAAGTCAAATGTGACGAAAGATAGAGGGGAATGGAAGAGAATAACATGTTGTGCCGACCCCACATAACATGGGATAAGGAAGTAGAAAAGACTCCAACCAAAACCTTAAAATGTTAAAGTTGGCTCGATAGAAAAAAAACACTAAAGCTTGTCTTAAGGGGCCCACTGATTACCAGTTCACCAGAAATTTGACTCGCTCGGGCTGATATCGTCCGGCGAACTGCTGGTAATCTGTGGGCACCTTAATTTTCATTCAATTTCGGTTGTTACCATGCATTCCATAGCAGTAAAATTTAAATAGCTAGTGATTTAGCCAAGGTATCTGACGGGATAAATTTTAAACAGAAATATATATATGATATAGTCAGGGTCATTGAGATAAAAGTCTTTTTTTCTTTCTCATTTTTAGGCTTTACGCCGCCTTTTCAATCAGAATATTTATTCGTTCCAAAAACCAACCAAGACTAACCTTTTGCCACTGAACAGGTACATATTTTTGCTGTAATGCAATTTAGGACTAGTCTATTTGAGATCACGAATTAATTAGTCAATTACAAATAGTATCAATCCGCAAAAATAAACAGCGCTCCCCGGCCCGGCCATTTGTTCTGCCGACTATGTTTACCAACTTTATCAATTTGCCAAATAGCGACGAAGCAGTTAGATTGGATTAATGTTTGGAAATTCACTTGTTTTCTTGTTAACCGACCAAAAAAAGTAGGTGGTTCTCAATTCGTCGGAACCTTTTTTTATTATGTTCCCCAATTACTCGAAAATGCCTGGGGGCCTAGCCAAAACGCATTTCGAAAAAAGATATCGCTAACGAATCGATAAAAAATGTATGGGAATGACAGGTACCGTAGATGAGTTTGTCGAAAAATATTAACGAATACAAAAATGTTAGCCAAGTTGCAATGTTGTAACGAAACGCAAAACTTTCGTTACTGGAATTCGATATCTGTCATACATTGCCTAGCCGAGTGACACTTTTGACATGCGAAATCGAATCGTTATCGCCTCCTAGGTGTCGATACGTAGCGAGAGCTATCCCCTTGCAGATAACTTATTGAAGCACAAGAAAATGCCGTATAATAGTGTTTGTAAATTAGAATTTGTAGTAAAAAGCATACTTTAACATTATTGTGGGCGGCGAACAACGCGGAAGTCTCGCTTAGACGCAGGCGCCGTCTGAAAAATCGCCTATTGGAACTGCTTAGGAAAGGACTGCCCTTAGCTGGTGGCTGGTGGCTTTATGCTACGGGGTCAGATCAAAGGATAGTGGGCCGTACGCAGCATTTCACCCAAAGGATCCAATGTGACCGAGGCGCTGAATATCTACCTATCTATATTGACAGTGTCATGGAAAAATGGATTATGCACCCACAAATGCAACACGAAACAACGTCCCTGCAAAGGTAAGAGTGAGCCAATAACTTATCCCCACATACCTAATAAGTATATAAAATATGTAATTGATGCTAAAATAACTTCTTATGTGTTCCTGTTACGTCTTCAAATATAAACCGATGAATGGTGTAGATTAAATTTGGTACCCATATGCACACAGGCAAGCACTTGTTTCTCAATAGGAAAGTGAATTGATTGTGTAAAGGCAAAGGTATATAGGTAAAGGCTTTACAAATATAGATAAAGACTCGGGAACAAATGTTCTTCACACAAATAAATGCCCTTCCCGGGAAGCAAAACCATAACCTTCATAGGCAAGGTCACTAACGACTAGCAATATTGTAGTGTCATCCCATTTTCTTAAATTGATTTGAAAGAGACGAGACTACAGTGTTGCTACTTTTTGATTTCTACAATTTCTTGTCGAACTGTACAGTAAGCTCAAGAAGACTTGTGTTGTGGGTACTTAGGGTACTTAGATAACTATATATAGATGGTCAAACCAATTTGTCACTCAGTAAGAACCAGGAAAACTATACTCATACTTTTGGGTGCTAGTACTAGTATATGACAAAGCTAGTATGATTCTCTCTGTCTTTGTTTGAAATGAGACAGTCCTTTGACAAACTATACTTAAATACATAGACAACACCCATGACTCAGGTACAAAATATCTGTGCTCATTACACAAACAAATTTCCTTACCGGGGATTCAAACTCAGGATTAATATCAGATTAACCGGCAGGGTCACTAGTCACTACCCACTAGGCCAGACCGGCTGTTGTTATGCATATAAATTATCAACCATATTAATGAAACTTTTCATATTATGAAACATATTGTATATGACTTCTTTTGGCAGGCGCAGGTACAGTCAGCTGCAGAGAAATGGTACCACTCCTGCATACAAACTTCTATGTAGCGGTGGTACCTTTTCTCTGCAGCTGACTGTACCTACACACTATATAAAAATATATGTACTTACACAAAACATTTAGTTTTTTTTTGTCATATGACTGGTAGAGAATAGATAAATATTATAACCAAATGTTACAGAGTTTTTTGAAAAACTAAGCATTCATTTTGTTTCAGGTGACTTGGATATTCATTGCAGCCTTGACATATTTATGGTGCTCCAAAGCCAGGGTCAAGGGAAGAAACTATGACACATGTACAACCACAAAAATATATTGAGTGTTGTTTTACTATTTTAAAACACTACATAATATATGTGCAAACAAGAAAAGAATGCTTGGCTACTGATTTTATGCTGCCGGCGAAAATATCTGCTGTATCTTTCATTAATAGATTTCCAATAAAATAAATTAACTTTTAACCCAATCATTGTTTCATTCATTTATTTATGGTGGTTACCACCTTAACCTTTGGTATGCTTAGGAGCAGATCTGCTCCCATGTACTTACCTATATTCAACTTTAAAAAATGCATTAATTTTGACGACCGGTCTGACCTAGTGGGTAGTGACCCTGCCTGCTAAGCCGATGGTCCTAGGTTCGAATCCCAGTAAGGGCATTTATTTGTGTGGTGAACACTAATATTTGTTCCTGAGTCATGGGTGTTTTCTATGTATATAAGTATGTATTTATCTATATAAGTATGTGTCGTTGCCTAGCACCCATAGTACAAGCTTTGCTTAGTTTGGGGCTAGGTTGATCTGTGTAAGATGTCCCCAATATTTATTTATTTATTTTATTTTATTTAATTATGATTGATATATAAATTACAAATTGTTGACAGGAGCATACAAAAGGTTAAATATGAATAGCCAGTAGCTTAGCGGGTGAGATTCCCTTCCCAAATTTCCATTCAAAGCAAAGATGGTAGGTAATTAAAAAATAATATTAAGTAATAATATGATTTATTGGTTTTGGTTTCACAGGCAGCTTTTATCTTATCTAATGCATAACATCTATGTATTCAATGTTCGCTTGACTTTTGTTAATTTCGAAAATGTTTGAAGTCTATGAAGTAAATGAGTTCACTGAGGTTACACTGATTCGGGCAAACCTGTTCACAATTTCACTTCACGGTTTGAATCATTACTAACACTTAAAGTATTGTCTCTTCTGGTCAAGTAAGCCAGCAGTGCACGTCCTTAGCACTGGTAACTGCCATGAAGGCGTCATTGCAGCGGCAGCTTTGACTGTTCGTGCCAACTTGGCGAGGACTTCTCAGCGTGGAAGAAGAGCCCGCGGAGCCCGCTCTTGCCCGCTCTGGCTGCGCCGCCGCCTTGATTGGGGCTGCGGTGACGACGGCTGTCTGAAATTGTTAAACTTAGGTCAAAATTATATGCAATTAACAACGCACTCTTCAACTATTACACTATATAGAGTTATTTTATCACGAAATTGTAATTAACTAAGTTAAACAAATGCCAAAATATTTCATTTGCTTACCGATAAAACAATTATTTTCTCCAAAATTAGATTCGCTGTTCACTTGACACTCTTGACAGCTGACGTTTCTTGACAGTTTTGAACGAGAACCACAGACTAAAATTAATTTTTATCGACTTGGCCCGTCGAATATGCGATAACTAAAAAGATTGCCTCTTGGCTAGGTTATTATAAACATTATCGACCAGTCGCTCGCGAACGTAGAGATCGAATCGATACGGAGCGAATGTAATTTGGCTACGGGCCCTGTACCGATTTGAAATTTTGAGCAGTTTTTGAAGAATCAACAAAAATATAAAAAAAATATGGTAGTTTTGTTAATTTCAAAACCACGCTGTCTCACTGCGAGTTTAATTTTTAGTGTTCCGCACAAAACTTTGTTACTATTGTGTTTTGCTCTCTGGTTGCCCTGAAAATCAGCGCCATAAGTACGTATAATTATGCCAAATGCTGAGTGGCATCCATTTTGGTGTTAGTATGTATTAGAATGAGATGTTAATTTATATTTTGATACCAAATAAACTTTTTCTATTCTATTCTTTTCTAGTTGGCTTACCCATATTATATATAAAAAAATAACTTTCCTCTGGTCACGCGTCAACTCGACTAACCTGCGGCTACATTCGTTAAAAACTTTGTGGGCGCTTTCCCCCCAAGGCTCCATAGTCTCAACCCCAAACGGCTCAAATATGCAACCACTATTTAGTCGAGATGACGCGTGACCAGAGGGCTGGGTCATATCTAGCGCAGCGGATCAGCATTGCCATACAACGTGGCAATGCTGCCAGCCTTCTGGGCACGCTGCCAAATAGACGGCGATTTGGGGCAAATTTTCTATTTATAGTTTATTTTTAAGCTTAGTTTTTAATTTTAGTTTGTATTTTCTATTTTAAGGCTTTTTATTGTTTAAAAAGAGTATTTGGCTGTATTTATGAATGAATATAACTTTTCTTAATACATTACTTTCCTCTAAAAAAATAAAATATATTTAAATAAAAAAACCCGCCTTCTAAGCACCCAGGAATACACCAATATACCAATAGGTATTGGTGTCAATTATTTTCTACTTTTTATTTCCTGGGCGTTATTTGAAGGCGGATTCTTTTTAATTGTCCGCTTCGTAGCCCTTTCTGATCCTGTCTCAGGTGACTTCAAGGGCGTTTAAATGTTGAATTGGTTTTCAAATAAAAACATGACGCTAAATATGCGTATTGTTTTAATTCGTGCGTATCCACTTCCATCAATTCGAAATTAAATGCGAGTGCAATGCACTGATATGGAGATTAAATTAGAAATTATTTTTATGACCAACATAAATGCAGAGGCGATTGGATGTAGTACTTATTTATTAATGGCCTCTCATTTCCAATTTCCACTGCAACTAGAACTATCGGCTTGATTCGGGAAATGAATTAGAGACTCACTAGATATGAAATAGTAAAGTTATGTGACGTTCCACGGAAAAAGGTATGGCGGCTGGCGCTTACGTCACATAGCGCCGCAATAATATTGGAGCAGCGTTACTAACAGCGTAACCGCCAACCGCCATGAGATACCCGTGGGACGTCACATAATTATCTTTACTATGAGTATCATACATATCTAGTTTTAATCTCTAATTCATTTCCCGAATCGCGCCGTATGTCGTTGACAGGATCCAATATAATTATGTACTTATATAGTCCATTTATATGTTACCAGTTCGTCCTCGCGTACCGTGTGAATGAAATGTGAGAGAGCAAACGTGCTTAAACATAATTCTCATCCCAGATTACACTGCGTTCTCTAGAATCTCGAGCCCATGTAAGCAGTGTAAATCCGTCTGCCATTCTCCATGGGTTAAAAATAGAAAACAGTTTGGCAGGCTGTATGACGCAGGTCGTCAATTCAATAATACATATTTAACCTACTGGTACACCATATATGCCTGGTTTCCCTCGAGTGCCGTCTCACATGCACGTTGGTGTGATTCGCAATTTCGCACGCAGTCGCCCCACCTAATACAAGAACGTAGGTACCTATTCATGTAATCATTACAAAGATATGGGTACCGATTCCAGAAAAACAGCAGCTTTCATACGCAACTCGTCGCCTCCCACAAACCTCCAGCAAACTAGATGGCAGGTAGGATGACTGGCAATCAATTTTCATGAATTGCAAATACTTACTTAAGGCAGTATATATAATCCTTATCAAATACCTACCTATTTAATATCGTCTTATTAACTATATATTCATAGGCACTAACGTATGTAAGCACTAGGCAGAATAGATAGTAAATATTACGGCATAATGCTCGTAACGAGTCCCGTGTGTAAAAAGTGTGTATGATGTTGTTATCTTTATGCGCAGATAAAACGCATCAGCTTCCGTTTACGACCGACTCCTGCGCACTAAATAAACTTATCATCACATTAAACGAGCAACAAAGAAACGGTACTTTTGAAAATGAACATTACGACAGCATATTGTTACGGTGATAAAATGATAGCAGCGTTTTAACAGTGCAAATCACAGGCGTGAGTTACGACTGAAGCAGAAAGTAATAACTCATGATTAAATGTCTTATTCTGTACCTACCTCCAGTACTGTACATCCAGATGCTAAATATATTTAATATTTATTTACAAAATTACCAAGCACAACACACCAATTTATTTGTTTCATAAATGCAACTGTAATTTTGTTAGAATCATTGTGGTTGATTATGGCTGTAGTCCACTCACATTAGTCACATTACACTTGACTCGGATACTATTTTAAATTTGGAATTTGTTGCCCTATACAATACGGTAAACAATTGAATGCATTTTCCAATTCTTATGGCTGTTATTATGATGTATGCGCAATACTCGTGATGACGGCTTTAGTGTTGCACTGACGTTCGAACAAAATAAGCAGCAATACAGTAAATACCTATTTACTTACGGATGAAAACTACGACACCGCAGCCATTTATTATCTTTGCTAGATAAACTGTATGTATAAGATAGATGTAAACATGAATATTTTTTTTATTACTAATGCACAGCAGATACTGCTTAAATAAGATTTTCGTAAAGACAAAGAGGTATTTTTTCATGGCTAAGACCAACATTCAACAGTGAACTCTGAAAATTTTAATAGCCTATAGCCTATTACTATACCGCGCTACGTACTATAGTAGTATACCCTATAATGGACGTGGAACCAGTAATGGGACAAAAAACCACAATTCCTCTAAAATAAGTATCTAAAAGTAGTTTATAAACACTGGATATATTTTTATCATAAATAGGAGTCGTAGAGCTGTTAATCCAGTAACTTTGTCGAATTTTGTAACCTGGCTCTTTTGCGTCCAATCCGGTAGTTCTGATTTTTTGCAGGCATGTTTATGATGTTGGCCCAACGAATAATCCAAGTTTGTGACCTCGAGCGCCTCGAAAGTTGCGTTCGGCGCTCGAGGTCACAAACTTGGATTATTCATTGGGCCAACATCATAAACATGCCTGCAAAAAATCAGAACTACCGGATTTGACGCAAACGTAAAATGTATAATTTTACTGTATTATGTTTATGTTTGAATTTTTATTCATCATCATCATCATCATCATCTCAGCCATAAGACGTCCACTGCTGAACATAGGCCTCCCCCTTGAATTTTTATTAAATTCGGTTAATTTTTAAGAAATGTGTGTCAACCCAAAAGTTGTCGTGCCACTAAAAAAAAATATCACTAAGAATTCTTAACAACTTCGCTAAGTGAGGTGAGTTAATTGCATTAACCATGAGATAAGGTATACAACACAATATGTTGTGACTCCACAGATGTAAAAAAATAGTGGTATTTGGCCCAATCCCATTATAGGAGCTGTAAAACTGCATACCTCCTATGATGGGACAATTGAAATACTTAATGATGCTTGCCATGCCATAATTTCATGTTTAAACAATACAGAAGTAAAATGTAGTTACGAAATATGTCAACCAGGAGGTATTCTCGGACTTCGGATAAATTAATATAGTTTTTCCAAACTTTTATTTAACTTGCCCTGTTAGTAAGTGTGGGTCAAATCTTAGTAGCTGAATTTGAGCCACTTTTCGATTTCCGATTCAGTTGAAATTTTGTGTAAGTACGTAATTAAATATGCAAATCAGATGATAATGCTATATTATGATAACATGGACCTGATCTGATGATGGAGACAGGAGGTGGCCATGGGAACTTTATCGCATAAACCCTAACTAATTGTGTTTGGGTTTATTAGAATTGTCTCGATGGATCTAATACAATAATAATTGGCTGTGGAAAGAAAAATACAGTCAGCGATCAAAGCTTATACCAAAAATTGATTTTTTTGCCATAACTTATTCCCCATTTCAATATTTTATACTGATAGAGCAATGCCCATTACTGGATCCACGTCCATTACCGGGGGCCCATTACTGGAGCTTTGGTGTCCATGACTGGAGCAAAAAAACATAGTTTTAATTTGTTAAGTATGTGGAAACTCATTGCAGTATCTTTGATACAACACGCCTAAAACATGAAAGACGGATAGGACTTTCATCTTTTAACACGCTAAGCGGTAGATAGGGAATGCAAATCGGTTATTTTCGGTTATTTTTTGTATGGAAATAATCGGTTATTAACCGAAACCGCGGTTATTTCCATACAAAAAATAACCGATTTGCATTCCCTAGCGGTAGACCATTTACATGTATAAGGGAAATATCATAAATACTCCAAATTTCCTCTTAAATGTCCCATGACTGGTGCTGTTACTATAATTAGGTAAAACAAAAAATTATTTAGGTACACATATTATTATACAATAATGGAACAAATTAATAAACAATTTAATTTTTGATTTTTAAATGGGTAGTTACATTAAATATAAATTATAAACGGAAATAATTATATGTCACATAGGTGCTAAAGAAAAAGAGACCAAATCCTTCGGTAGCCGAGGCCGAAATCGAACGGCCGTCTTCAGCTTACACGGCTAACGTTCTGACCGCTAGACCACCCGAACCCGGTCACCGGAGGTATTGGTCCCTTTTTTAGTATATAACATCTATATTACTTATCTATATATATAAATGCAAGTGTCCTGACACTCCTGACTGACTGATTCATCAACGCAGAGCCGAAACTACAAAAGCCAGAAAGTTGAAATTTGCACACCTGATTGCATTTATAAAGTGTACAAGAGATAAGAAGCGATTTTGAGAAATTCATCCCCTAAGGGGGTTAAAAAGGGGATGAAAGTTTGTATGGGGTTAAAGTTTTTTTTTAACCTAGGAATTTGAAACTTCGTAAAAAGATATATTATTAGAATACAAGAAAACTAATTTCAGCGTTTTTGAAAATTCATCCCCCAAGGTGATGAAAAAGGGGTTGAAAGTTTGTATGGATATCAAAATTTTTTTCGAGCGCGGGACTTGAATCTTTGTATTTGGGGGTATTATTAGAAGACAATAAAAGTAATTTCAGCGTTTTGTAAAATTCATCCCCTAATAGAGTTAAAAAGGGGATGAAAGTTTGTATGGGGTTAAAGTTTTCTTTTGAGCTAGGAATTTGAAACTTCGTTAAAAGATATATTATTAAAATACAAGAAAACTAATTTCAGGGTTTTTGCAAATTCATCCCCTAAGGTGGTGAAAAAGGGGTTGAAAGTTTGTATGGATATCAAACAGTTTTTCGAGTGTGGGCCTTGAATCTTTGTATTTAGGGATATTATTAGAAGACAGGAAAAGTATTTTCAGCGTTTTGTAAAATTCATCCCCTGACAGGGTTAAAAAGGGGTTGAATGTTTGAATCCATTGCAATGCTTTTGAAACTTCTTAGAAAGGCATAATAGCCGATTACAAAAAAAAGTAATTGCAACGTGTTTGGAATTTCAACCCCTAAGGGGGTTAAAAAGGGGATGAAAGTTCGACTGCGGGTGCAAATTTTATTTTAAGCAAGGAACTTGAAACTTTGTAAAAAGGTATTGAATTAAAATACAAGAAAACTAATTTCAGCGTTTTTGAAAATTCATCCCCTATGGTGGTGAAAACGGGGTTGAAAGTTTGTATGGGTATCATACATTTATTCGAGCGCGGGATTTGAATCTTTGTATTTGGGGATATTATTAGAAGGCAATAAAAGTGATTTCAGCGATTTGTAAAATTCATCCCCTAACAGGGTTAAAATGGGGTTCAAAGTTTGAATCCATTACAAATGCTTTGAAACTTCTTAAAAAGACATAATAGCCGATTACAAAAAAAAGTAATTGCAACGTTTTTGGAAATTCAACCCCTAAGGGGGTTAAAAAGGGGATGAAAGTTCGTCTTGGGGTGTAAATTTAATTTTCAGCTAGGAACTTGAACTTTTTGCATAAAAAAGGTATTAAATTAAAAAACATGAAATCTAATTCAAGCATTTTTGAAAATCATCGCCCAAGGTGGTGAGAAAGGGGTTGAAAGTTTGTATGGAGATCAGATATTTTGTGAGTGCGGAACTTGAATCTTTGTATAAGGGCATAGGTACCTATTATGAGAATACAAGAAAAGTAATTTTAGCAACCAACATCAAAATCCACTTGACTTAAAACTTCATACAACTTGCTAAAAAAGAAAAGTACTTAATTTCAACATTGCTTGGATATGAAAATTATAGGTACTAAAGATGTAAAATGTTGAAGATAAGATTCCACGCGGACGAAGTCGCGGGCAACAGCTAGTTAGTTTATAATTTATTTTACTTATTACAAACACTGGAATACTTTTACAAACAACACCCGTACAAATACGTCATACTTGTAAACGCAATCATGCTCGCCAGTCCGATTTCATTTGGCCGCAGTGTGCACTCGCGTAGCCATATCAACCGTCTGATTGACATTCGATTTGTTTTGTTCAGCCATCAGCATTGACCTAATAGTATTAAGGTCACATAAAACATACGAGGACTAGCTAGACTTTTCCACACGTAGTGTAAGTATATGTAACAAATGTACCTAAGTACTAAACGATATTGCAATGAGAAACCGAACCTTCCACCAGTGTGACTTGCATTTTCCGATCCCGAAGAAGTGTCATACCTATGATAGAAGGTAAAATTATCTTGCAAATGACATGAACGTTTTCATCCTAAGAACTCTTACAGCTGTTACAAAATTGCTTTTTAGTGGAAATTGCACGACGCTCATGGCCTGATTCCTTTATTCCAAAGACAGGTATGTAGGTTTAATAATACCTACATATATACCTAGTAATAAGGTCATACAAACTCTATGATATTCCTATTAGGTGATTCTTAATTATTAATTGCAAACTCGAGTCTATAAATCGCTCCGGCAAGCCGTAGCGATTTATATTTAACTTACTCTCGTTTGCAATATTTAACTTACGCCCCATGTTGCACAATGTACTATATCCAACCATCGAAGAATATACGTTATTTAAATATCAATTAACTATCATTTATTTTAATGAAATAGTGATGTTTCGCGGGACTTGAATCTTTGTATTTGGGGGTATTATTAGAAGACAATAAAAGTAATTTCAGCGTTTTGTAAAATTCATCCCCTAATAGAGTTAAAAAGGGGATGAAAGTTTGTATGGGGTTAAAGTTTTCTTTTGAGCTAGGAATTTGAAACTTCGTTAAAAGATATATTATTAAAATACAAGAAAACTAATTTCAGGGTTTTTGCAAATTCATCCCCTAAGGTGGTGAAAAAGGGGTTGAAAGTTTGTATGGATATCAAACAGTTTTTCGAGTGTGGGCCTTGAATCTTTGTATTTAGGGATATTATTAGAAGACAGGAAAAGTATTTTCAGCGTTTTGTAAAATTCATCCCCTGACAGGGTTAAAAAGGGGTTGAATGTTTGAATCCATTACAAATGCTTTGAAACTTCTTAAAAAGACATAATAGCCGATTACAAAAAAAAGTAATTGCAACGTTTTTGGAAATTCAACCCCTAAGGGGGTTAAAAAGGGGATGAAAGTTCGTCTTGGGGTGTAAATTTAATTTTCAGCTAGGAACTTGAACTTTTTGCATAAAAAAGGTATTAAATTAAAAAACATGAAATCTAATTCAAGCATTTTTGAAAATCATCGCCCAAGGTGGTGAGAAAGGGGTTGAAAGTTTGTATGGAGATCAGATATTTTGTGAGTGCGGAACTTGAATCTTTGTATAAGGGCATAGGTACCTATTATGAGAATACAAGAAAAGTAATTTCAGCAACCAACATCAAAATCCACTTGACTTAAAACTTCATACAACTTGCTAAAAAAGAAAAGTACTTAATTTCAACATTGCTTGGATATGAAAATTATAGGTACTAAAGATGTAAAATGTTGAAGATAAGATTCCACGCGGACGAAGTCGCGGGCAACAGCTAGTTAGTTTATAATTTATTTTACTTATTACAAACACTGGAATACTTTTACAAACAACACCCGTACAAATACGTCATACTTGTAAACGCAATCATGCTCGCCAGTCCGATTTCATTTGGCCGCAGTGTGCACTCGCGTAGCCATATCAACCGTCTGATTGACATTCGATTTGTTTTGTTCAGCCATCAGCATTGACCTAATAGTATTAAGGTCACATAAAACATACGAGGACTAGCTAGACTTTTCCACACGTAGTGTAAGTATATGTAACAAATGTACCTAAGTACTAAACGATATTGCAATGAGAAACCGAACCTTCCACCAGTGTGACTTGCATTTTCCGATCCCGAAGAAGTGTCATACCTATGATAGAAGGTAAAATTATCTTGCAAATGACATGAACGTTTTCATCCTAAGAACTCTTACAGCTGTTACAAAATTGCTTTTTAGTGGAAATTGCACGACGCTCATGGCCTGATTCCTTTATTCCAAAGACAGGTATGTAGGTTTAATAATACCTACATATATACCTAGTAATAAGGTCATACAAACTCTATGATATTCCTATTAGGTGATTCTTAATTATTAATTGCAAACTCGAGTCTATAAATCGCTCCGGCAAGCCGTAGCGATTTATATTTAACTTACTCTCGTTTGCAATATTTAACTTACGCCCCATGTTGCACAATGTACTATATCCAACCATCGAAGAATATACGTTATTTAAATATCAATTAACTATCATTTATTTTAATGAAACATCACTAATTAGTATAATTAACTAATACTTTCAAACACCAGTGATTATATTTTTAAGTTCATTACCGCTTGCTTAGGTAATGTAAAGTACCGAGTTTGGCGCGAGAGCAAGTTTAACTTTTTCGTGTAATTGTATTGGTTGTTTTTATTATACCATGGTGTGTGTTTAATAAGTACTTTATCTGGTGAATAAGGTATTACAAGGAATTAGAATTTTTTTGCGACATTATGAGTCTTAGTGATGGAAAATACGAGTCGTGTGATAGCAGCAACAGTGATGACGAAATAAGAATCGTTCGAGCATATAGAAATAGAAAACGGGTACGATACAGCTTAAAGAAATATTTTATATTTTCGTTTCCTTAATGGGCAATTTGTCTCAGGTATTTTTCTTCTTAGAAATTGTATATATTTTTATACAATATCTTACCAGGATACTCGGAAGGAACCCGAAGGATTACGGAAAGTAATTGTTTTGAGTGATCGCGTTAATAATTTAAATTTACTGTGCAATAGCGTCAAGGAACGCGAGGTAAAAATCCTTCTATTTTCTCACGAGCATCTTGAGAATGTTGGAAAAATTGTCAATTATTTTAGGCTAATGATTTCATAGCTTTATTTTTAATAGCTTCTATTAAGCTTTAAACAAAAGGTTAAAGGTACATAAATAATCATACAAAAGTAACTTAAATATATCTAAATATTAAAATATTTTAATCTAAAAGACCTCCGCGGGCTGTACCGGGTGCAAAGGTGCCCATGATACTTGCCGCGTTACCACGTTGGATAGCGAGGGCCAGCCTTTGCACCAGGTACGAACCCGCGCGAGCATCAGAGGTCCTCTCCCTGATTCTACCTCCCAGCTCCCTTATAAAAGCTATGGCGTCAGACCCCCAACACCCCGTTACCTCGAAGGCGAGTGGCACAAAATAATAATTCGGCTCAAGGTCGGAGTATTTTATGCGCTTTGTTATTTATTATTATTGAAAATTATACTTAGGTATATAAAATCGGCCGTATAAATAGACTCATAGACCAGCGGTGGAACAAAAATGGGTTTTGATAACATTAAAGTTTTTTCTTTTTTGATATGTTATTGTAAGCATGTTAAATAACATTCATGTAAAAAGTTAGAAAATTTTAGGTGGAGCGTTCGGCCATATTTAAATATTTCAATTTTTGCTAAATAACTATGTAAATATAAAATTAAAGTTACAAAAAACTTTAACATATTCAATAACACTTTAATTTATTCACAATATTCGGTTTTTAGAAATCTGGAACAGCTGCTTTCTGGTGAACGTAAAAACACGAATTATTATGCAAATACAGAATTAGAGTAGCTGATATTGCAAAATTACGATATTATCTATCAACTTAGTATACATGTAAAAAGTTAGAAATGTAGACAATGTGCTTGTCTAGATATTGATTTCTGGTTAAGCAGTATAGCCAATATTGAATTAAAGTTTGTAGAGTTAATATTACACGGTCATAATAAAGATCTTACTTCTCACACAAAAGATTAGAAATATAAAATCACGGCGACACTAAATACTGATACGTAAGTATGCATTCCGAGCTTATATTAAGTTACATTTCAAACGCGCGGCGTTTTCGCGCGCCGCGCTGTGCGCCGCGCTGTGCGCCGTGGCAGGAGGCAGCGATCGACGGTCGCGGGCTAGCGGTTAGCGCGGTGCCCTTAAAAATACGCAAAGCGTTTATAAAATGATTATCAATGGTAAATAGTTATTTTACACAGTACACTAATGGAAACTTACCTTCCCTTATTTATTTCTATATGTACTAGGGATTGCCCGCGGTTTCGTTTACGTAGAATTCGTTATCGTGTTAAGTATAGAAATAATAGATATATTTGAAAATTATTTTAGGTGCATTGTCATACAGATAACTACCCTTGTTAAAGTATTCTTCAAATTCAATACACAGGTGCCATTTCAATATAATTTTGCGTAATTTGGCGCTTTTAGGTTATAAATGACCAGCGACATATATTTTTTAAGAGCGATCATCTCCGATAATATTTACTTTATTATAAAATCAATTTCAAACTAACGTTATTCAATATATATCATTTTAACGTCAATATTACCAACCAACTGATCCTATTTACCTACGGAAACAACTCAAAATTTGCATCAAATTAAATGCCACTTTTCTTATCCGTTTCGAACAATCAAGAGGGCCTTTACGAGCTGATGTGGTGAAAATTTTATTTAACCTTCGTCCCTTGAAACCTTCACTACCCTCAAGGTTCAACTTTACGAATTTCAATTTTAGAATGTTTGAATTTGTGAATGTATTTCCTGCCTCGCACAGCCAAACTGTGGAATGAACTGTCCGATACGACCTTCAAACCTTCAAAGACCCCCATCTTAAAGGTCGGCAACGCGCTTGCAACCCTTCTGGTGTTGCGGGTGTCCATGGCCGGCGGTAATCGCTAACCACCAGGTGATCCGTCAGCTCGTTTGCCTCCTATTTAATAAAAAAATGCACGAGCGGTTAATCAACAACTTTTCCCCTTGTAAAACAAATAAATAAGTAGGTGAGGTGCAGGCATATGAGGCCCGGCGGGTAACAAGGCCCAGCATTCAAAAGTAGCAGTTGCTCCCTATTATTCCCAATTATTCTGAATTTCTACTTGTTGCTTAGAAGGCCCACTGTCAGTGCAGGTAAAAAGGTCCAGTCCCGGGCCTTATTGAATGTATGAGATGAAATATTAGATTAAAATATTTTAAGTAAATTTTGAATATTTTTAATCTCTTATTAATAAGGTCGATTTGAAGAAACTTCTATGAAATTATGACTTATAAATAACACTTGCACTGCGTGGGCTGTCAAAATTGCTGCAGACTTTTCTTGGTCTAACTCTAATAATGTTTCACTTGCTTTATTGACCTAAAGACGTTTTAAAGAATCAAAAAGTCTAATAACATTGAGGCACTTATACTTTTTAAAGGTACTGCCTTGTACTATTTACAAGTGACTTTTTTTTGTTAATACATAGGTAGGTATTTACATTTACGATAGAGGTGCGAAAAATAGATATTTTGCAACGAGTGACGAATTTTAAAACACGGCCAAAGGGAGTGTTTTAATGTGCTTATTATAGCACCGGTGTCGTAATGTAGCACCAGATGTACTGTAAAAATTATGTTAAAAGATAATACTTACTGTTACGAATAAATATTTATACTGTAAAAAATTATCCCACCAAACACATTTTCATGTAAATTGTTGCCAAAACGAAACCATAAGACTCGCACTGTCAAAAAGTTGTCAGATCTCTAATCTGTGCCTCCAGTGTAAAAGGGTTAAACTCGAGTTTGGCCAAATTACAAATTTTGCCAGTAAAAGGTTTATTTCATGAAACTACATCTTTTGTGCTGACACCCACTGCCCTATGACTTCTAATTGCTGAGATATCGATTGTGCAAAACGATTAAATTTTTCCAAAAATCACAACCATTATGTTCAAAACGATTTATTTTTATATGATCTCGTTTAAAAAATTTGTAACTTAGCATCGTGTTACGAACGATGGTTAAAGTAAAGTTTAATCTTAGTGAATAAAATACATTTCAAGAAACATTTGGTGTAAAAAAATCAAAATTTACTTAGATCTATTTCAACTACCGAGTCTAGTTCGTGAATGACGGTAAAACTTAAGTTTTTTTATTATTCACAAACATTTTTTAAGACGTCATTATGTGTAAAGGGGTATAAATAATTTACTTTGACCGTTTTTCACGATTAACAATTTCAACAGAGTAATTAAATATATTAAGTCACTCTTTAATTACATTGATATTATTCTATTTGGTTTGTCTTTTTTACCATCAATCTACAAAAAATGCAATATTTAGTTCCCAAAATGGTTTCTTTACACAATACAAAAGTTCAAAAAGATTTTAGCAACACTAGAGAAAGTGCAGTTTAACCTTTTCACACATTCATAATTTTTGTGAAAAGGGATATAAGTTGTTTTTGAAAGCCAATATTTCCGTTACTTTCACATAAGTCAGGTTAATTTAAATGACAAATTATAATTCACGACTTAAACTATCTAAACTAAAAACAAAAACCTATTTTTTTTAGAAACAATGCAGAGAAAATACGGTTTGAAACGTTTTTCGGCCATACTGAAAAATTTCATTTTTTGAGTTTAACCCTTTTACACTGGAGGCACAGTCTTGTCGAGCCAAGCTTCAAACTCTACAAGCCCTAACTTCACTAACTCTACACCTTAGTCAAAATATGTGGCTTGGCTGTTTCGCTACCGCCACATGGGCATAAGGTGAAAAATTTATCTAATTCATTATTTTTAGGGTTCCGTACCTCAAAAGGAAAAATACTGAACCCTTATAGGATCACTCGTGTGTCTGGCTGTCCGCCTGTGACAGCCTATTTGCTCCGAAACTACTGCACCAATAAGTTGAAATTTGGTATAGACATGTAAGTCTATAACCCAAGGACATACATGTAAAGTAAATAACAGAAATTCAAATAAAGGGGTCACTTTTGAGATGAATGATAAATAGAAGAAAAAAAATATATCTTGTTATATATCAAATGAAGGGGCTCATTGTGAGAATCTTAGATATATTTTTTCATAATTTTAAAATAAATAGTTTAGATGTTATTTAAGAAAATACAAAAAATGACCATCCCCCCCCCCCCCCTTATCTCCGAAACTACTGGGTCTAAAATTATGAAAAAAATACACATATTAGCTCTCTTCCTATAGATGACAGGAAAACCTATTAGAAATGTGCAGTCAAGCGCGAGTCGGACTTAAGTACCTAGTTTTCCGATCCCTACGGGTTTTTTAAAGACATTTTACTCACTTTTCTTTAAAAAAAAATATATTGTTAAAAATTGTGTAATGTACGGAACCCTTGGAACGCGAGTCCGACTCGCATTTGGGCGGTTTTTGTATTATACTTACATACAATAGTTCTTGTAGAAACGAAACGGCCAAGCCACATACTTTTGGTGTAGAGCTAGTAAAGTTAGAGGGCTTGTAGAGTTAGAAGCTTGGCAAGAGATCTGATAACTTTTTGACAGTGCGAGCCTTATGGTTTCGTTTGGGCAACATTTTACATCAAAATGTTTTTGGTGGGATTTCACTTCTTTTTGTAAGTTGCATATGACAATCTTCCATCCCCTAATTTAAAGGGTTGGGGTGATTTACTATTAAAAATCCTGAAATAAGTATCTGGGGGCATCTGTTACACAATGTACTTCTTACTGATTCCCCATATAAACCCTTCACTCCGTAAGGGTAAACTTTGGGGTTGAAATCTGCCTTCACCCCGTAAGGGTAAACTTTGAGGTTGAAATCTATTCTATATCCTTCCCCATAACAATACCTATCTACATACCAAATTTCAACTAAATCGGTTCAGCGATTATTGATTCCCCATATAAAATTAAACCCCCTCTTCATCCCCTTAGGGATAAAAAATTTCAAGTTTTTGAATTTATTTGTTGTTTGTGTACTAAAACTATCTTACATACCAAATTTCAGCTTCTTAGAGGACTTCAGGAAGTACCCGGTATTGATGATCATCAAGTGAGTGAGTCAGTGACGAAATCAAAGTTTTTAGATATGAATAAAATCTAAAGTATAAGAGCTATGCAATTGATATGCTTAATAAGTCCGAGAACTTTGTTTATCTGGTATAATCCAACCCCAAGTTATGAGGGTTCCAAAAAACGACGAAGCGCTTCGAGAAAAGGTAGATAGTGCCCGTGCGCTTTGCTCGTCTTGGCGGGGGCACTTCCGTGCCCCCAGATGTTAAAATATGTTACTACTGTAACTAATAAAGATTTATGTTTAGTTACCTACTACTTTCGCGTAAACTAGACAATTTTTATATCTTTAGTTATTAAGGCCCAAAATAATTATTTTCACTTATTATAAATAAATCCTCCTGATATGAAGTATCAAATATTGTTATTTGTATATGTATAACTCTTAAGTTAAAAACAATAAAATCTGTTATTACCTACTGTCAAAATGATTATTTTTTGCGGGATTAAGTAATACACTGCTAGTGTTCAATAAGGCCGATAATTGGACTTTTATAAAAGGTTTATTTTCCAAGAGTATCGTAATATTTTTATAACTATTTTGGTATAATGAAGAAACTTAAATAAATGAGAAACCTATTTGAGTGAGTTTTTCATACTTCATATCCTGTTCATTAAAAAAAAAACCTTTTAATTTAAGGTGGGCTGTATATAGGCATATACGGCCCACACGGAATATACAATAAGGTAAGTGAGGCCACTTACCTTATTGTATATTCAGGATGTATACCGTGTAATATTGAGCAGTTAGTTTATAATATACATATTATGATATTGACGTTGAATAGGACAGGACATGACAATAGGAACCAGAAGTAGGTATAGTTGGTCAAACCAATTTGTCAGTAAATAAAAACAAAAAACTATATTCATCCTTTTCTTTTGGGTGCTAGTACTAGTGTAAGTCAAAGATAGTATGATGATTCTCTCTGTCTATGTTTGAAATGAGACAGTCCTTTGACAAACTATGTATAGTAAAAAATAGTTGTGAATATCTTGTACATTTTTATTACAATATTAGTGAAGATAATGAAATATAGCTGGTCAAGCAAATCTTGTCACTAAAAAAAGGCGCGAAATTCAAATTTTCTATGGGACGATATCCCTTCGCGAATACATTTTTCAAATTTGCCGCCTCTTTCTACTGACAAGATCTGATTGACCAGCTGTAGGTATTTTTACGTAATAAGATATTTTAATTTCACGTAATGTCCGCATCTAATTTGTATATGTGCACGGTAAACAAACAAATGAATGATAAGAAAAGACAGACAGTGTTACTGAGCGGGAGGTGGGGCGAGGGGCGAGGTATAGGTAGGCTATGATAGGCTCTCGAGCGCCGCGCCGGCGACTGACGGACCAGCGCGGCGTATGTATGAATTTCGCGCCTTTTTAACTAGATTTTACTATTACAATGCAAGCTACACACAGAAATTTCTTACTTTCCATAATATGGCTGCGTATATTATTTTATAGTAATAGACTTATTTTTACAGACTCTAATTCAATATTAGATCTTATAGGACAAAAAACGCATATTAATTCTAAAGCATATATCTTATTCTTCTAGCTTTTTAGCTTGCCTATTAACTTAAAAATTTAGATATGTTGTTGTGGATTTATTAAACTTTAATTCAATATCGACAAAATAATAAGCTAATTATAGTTTGACAAAGAAGCACGTTAAAAAAAATTCTAATAATTTTACATTATATAGCGTCATACATATTATAAACAATGGAATTTAAACATTGCACTTTAATTCAATATTAAAAATCATTACTAAAAATATATAAATACCTAATTTATATCTAACGCTCGTTCTAACTTTTCATCATATATTGCAAATATGCTTAAAAATATGTCCCATATCAGATAAGTATCACTTTTTCAACTTTAGAATTATCAAAACTTTTAGTGCAAAAATCCGGTCCCACTATTGAGCTATCAGTGGAGTTTTAGGGTTGAGCAAAATGCAGAGCAATTTCTTTTTTCAAACATACTGCATAATTTATACCGCGCGAAAATACAGCAGTTGCTTCGCTCCTTAGTCTAAAACGAGCACTAATATATAATTTAAAAAGGTGTACATAACGCAATTCTATTACTTAATAATCAAGTAATCCAAGTATAGCAAACCATCATGAAGTCAACCATTCTATTGTCTGTAATATAAGTGAATTGCATTCCTACTCAAAGTATATCATGAATGTTAAGTGGGTTTACTATTCTTTAGATACGATTTAAAGGAGGATTCTAAGAAGCCCGCACATTTACACATTTATCTGGGTCACTTTTGTTTGTTTTAATCTCAAGGTAATCCTTGAGATATTATTTTCAACATTATTTACGAGGATCTATATATTATGAGTAATTTATTTTGTGCACACATATGCAACTCACGTAACCCGGGGACGCAGACAACTGGAGATGAGTTAGACAATTAAAATATAAGACCTAACAATTTAATTAACATTGAAGTATGAACGCGACCCTCTGATGTACCTACATGCAATGAGTATCTACTTATTGCATCAAATTCAATAAGTTACGTGAGGTCCTATTTCATTCAAGAAAGTGGCAGTGGAAGTGGCTATCGTTATCGCATGTCCGCCGTAGGTACATTTGTAATGACACGACTCAACTGTCAAATTTTTAAGGACGACTGTAGAGTAGAAAATAGTCGTGGAATGTATGGAGCCTTCCGTTCACTGATAGGGCCCGATACATTCCACGACTCTTTCCGAAGAGACTCTAGAGAATGTTATATATATAATTTAATTTGTCACAAAACTAGCGATATGGTATTGCAGACTATTTTTCCTTAAAAACCCTTAATGACACTTTTTCCAGTAAAATTAGGCTTTCAAACAATCACCGACGATTTTCGGCAGACAATAAGGTGGGTAAACGTACACGGTCCCAGTACATGTCATCATTAAAATTAAGTCATTGTCAATAGAGGTAACAGCATGATGTCATCTATTGGGCTTTAGCATGTCGAGCACTAGTACGTTTACATTACGTCGAAAAAGATTTCATTTAAAAGTCATCAAAGACTGCAGTATGTATGATATATAATGTACATTTTTTGGTGCGTCCAACACTTGACAATCCAGTCAAGTGCCGGGGTGAATACCCAGTTTCTTAACCAAAGCCGTTAACTGACCATTACTCGTATCATTACGATTCCACGACTACAGATAATGGTCTTGTGTCACGTCTGCATTAGTACAGGTAATATCCGTTTTACTCAGTTTCCTTGTAACGTATTGTCATGCTAATATGTAGTTTGTGAAGGTGTACCCGCTTACTCGCGATCTATTGTTAGAGGAACATATGGCATACTTACTTATTTAGATGAACCAATAACACTTCGGTAACATTATTTAATACCTAAATCGTTTAGAATGCAAATTCCAGCGATAAAAACTTATTAAATCGGGGGGCACGGCAGTGCCCCCGCCAAGTCGAGCGCGAAGCAAACACTGACGTACCATCCTTTACTGGAACCATTTCGCCGTCGATGTATTTTTTTTACGATTTTGGAGTCGGTTCCATAGTAAAAGTTGTTTAGTACGTATGTCGCAGTCGGATCGTATAATCCGCCGTATTACATTACGGCTAGCCGTTTTCAAAAACAGGGGCGTTTTGAAATGCGGCGGTTTAACGATTAGCCGTATTGAATGCGGCTGAATGAGAATCCGCCGGAATGTATTCGGCGCCATACGTTCTTCAACACGGCTAGCCGTAATGTAATACAGCGAGTCATTAGCCGCCGCTTTGACAGTTTTTAGTTCCCATTTTTAACACTCGTGGCGCTGCCTGACAAACGCTGGGGTGTCCATCAAATCTGGAGTTTGTCGGACTGTTTCTTTAAAAAAAAAATTTCCTTCGCAACTTAACTAGACGGAGCCCCGCTTCGCGGGGCTCCTATTTCTGAGCGGTTTGCCCTTCGGGCATCTGAAGCTACCTAACGAACCTAACCTACCTACCTATTGATTAAGTGAGACGTCCGTGAAAACATTACACTTTGGGGAAAAAAGCGTAGGTAGGTAATTAGGTTAGGTTCGTTAGGTAACTTCAGATGCCCGAAGGGCAAACCGCCCAGAAATAGGAGCCCCGCTTGCGGGGCTCCGTCTATTTAAGTTGTGAAGGAAATGTTTTGGAAAAGAAACACATGTAGTGCGGTGGGACCATGGTAGAAATAAATTAAATTGCAAACATTGTCAAACTCCGGTTACGTAGGCGACCGAAAGAACTGGTCACTCTACAATGTACGATGCGGCTAAACGTAGGCCGCCTTATTGAAGAACGTATCGCAGTGACAATCCGGCTAATCGTCGAACCGCCGCATTTCAAAACGCCCCTGTTTTTGAAAACGGCTAGCCGTAATGTAATACGGCGGATTATACGATCTGACTACGACACGTATATAACCTACATATTCAAATATAACAGCCTGTGCGTATACACATACGATGCCAACGCGAAAGGCTATTAGGTACTCGTACAGCTAATCCAATGAAAATTTTATTCAATCCAGACTAAATCTGATTATACCACTACATCGTTCGTAAATGGAAAGCGCGAGCGACCATCAAACTGGTTAACTATGGTTCGAAGTATCATGTTGGACAAGGATAATACTGCCGGATTTAACTATCTCTGCTGGCAATATTGTAACGTTAAACAATGGTTTTATTTTTAAATAACAATCTCAGGGATCTTAGTGAAACCTGTACGTTTAGAAACTACGTTTTGTAGTTACTTAAGTAATTTTGCTAAAACGTTTGTGTTGATATTAATTCATTTCTGCAGTTATTTTACCTTACACAAACTAAAAAAAATAAGCAATTGCAATGACCTATGAAAAATCATAAAATATAAACATTATTTTATTCAATACCTTTTTACCTACCTATGTAAATATTGATATTTGATACCTCAATTTCATCTACCCTTACTAAAAGCTAAAATAAAACTGTAGAGCTTATAATAAAGCTAGGGATTCATAACTAGTCCGCATTGCAGTGTTCTCGATGGCTCAAGTATATATCTATCTACCTACGTAACCGACAGATATCAAAATTCTCATTTGGTAGTACATTTTGGACACAACTATTCGAAAACTTTGTATCGCTCTCATAATGGAGCTAAACCGTCATTTTATTTATCATAAATAGATAAACTACGCGTTCCATTAGTAGACTGACTAACTGGTGAGGTACAGTCGCCATCAGATATATCGGAGCGGCCAAGGTGTTCACAATATCTGAACGCGCACTCTAATGCCTTGACAATAGAGGCGTGTTCAGATATTTGTGAACACCTTGGCCGCTCCGATATATCTGATGGCGACTGTACACGTTTTGAATAAAGTGAAAGAGACAGCTTTACGCAGGTATGTAATATAACCTTCCCTTTTGTACATCATTAAATTAATGTGATACAAACGTGTAGTTGACGCTTCAGTGTTCTCTCACGTGCCAGCCTGCCGTATCCGTATAGTTAAAATGATCTCAAATGTACTTTTTTAGCATAATTGGTGTATCCAAATAACGACCTTACCGCCTTAGACGAAAAGATTACAATTCCTGTGGCATTATGTAAATTATGAACATCTCAAGCAATATAGATGATATTCACCGTTGGTGACGGGCAAAGCCCTTGGCCCATTAATAGCAAAATCCGTCACATTCCAATAGTTATGGCTAATGAGGAAATCCAATATTCTGTTAGATCCGGTCTGAGAAAACCATAAAAGTAATAAATGGGATGTAATTTTATGTTTGTAATTGATTGCCCTGTTCTGGAAGATAATCTATTACATACTTATTACAATATTGATAAACACGGAAACAGTACCGGAATGTTACGAAATGCGTCGTTTAGTTAGTAGGTGTCGGATGCGACGCATCTGGCGCCTGTAACCAGTTCTAATTTAGGTTTAATGCGTAAACTTAGTTAATATTACTGTTGCATTTGTAATGTTTGCAGACAGCAGATGAGTGCACGCCTGCTGGGTTATTTCTAATTAGGTAAAATGGGGAGTTATGTGTATAATTGTATTAGGTACTTACCAATATAAATATTGTACTCTAACGGCGCGATTCCGGAAATGAATTAGACATTCACATATGAAATAGTAACGATATGTGGCGTTCCACTGCAAAAGGTACCTTATGGCGGTTGGCGCTTACGCTATTATTAATGCCGCTGCAATATTATTACGGCCATAGGATACCTTTTCCGTGGAACGTCACATGTCGTTACTATTTCATATCTAGTGAATGTCTAACTGCCGTATTCGAACTTCAAGATATTCACAAGAGACGACACGTACTAGATCCATTCTAGATAAGTTATACATAGTTTAGATATCAACTAGTTCTCTTTTGCAGCGCAATTCGGGCAAACAATGTCACTTTTACGTTAGATAGAGTAAGATATCTATTAGATGTGAATTGGATCTCTAAGTCATATCTTGTGGAAATCGTTCAAAAGTATCTCCAGATTCGCACAAATGTCAAATTTGACAGGTTAGATCTTAAACATATCGTTATCGTATCTTGGTGATGTCTAAAAGATATCTAATAGATGTATATTTCAAAATCCGAATCGGACCCTAACTCATTTCCCGAATCGCGTCATTAGTACCTATATGATGCGTGTCTGGAATAGTGGCGGATTTGCCCTAAGGCCAAGTTGGCCCTGCCCTAGCACAACAAGATATTAAGAGCGGCAAATTGTGACAAAAAATTCAATGATGATAACAAGAAATAACTCAAAAAGTAGTCATGGGTGCTGAGAAAGGGGGTTTTAATCTTTAATTTAGAGTAATTTTCGGATGATTTTTGATAATTCAGAGATTATTCTTGGGAAATTGTTATTATATGATTATATTTTGAGAATTTGTTGCTTCCAAATGATTTTATTTAAATCATAGGCTAGATTTGTTACATTTTCACTAAGTACATACCTACACTACTAATGAACAACAATACTTAAATCTTATTACAATTATTAGCAAACAGTGTCTATTGTAGGCTACCAGTTTTCATAATAGTTAAATTAAAAAGTTCACAAATTATACCGAATTTCACATATTTTTCGGCACCTATTCGGCCAACTCACTATTCGTGGCATCTCTTGTACTTATATACCTACTCCACATTTCTTCAATTAATTCAAAAAAACGTATCTAAAAATAAAACACATTTTTACAATAATAATATTTAACATCAAAGGCAACACAAGCGCAAGATGAAATTAAAAAAATAATGATTGCGAATTTATGAATACATTTTACGTTACACTTGCTTGTAAACACCGGCAAACAGAGAAACAATACCCTGGAGTGATCTGCTCTGTGTGCGAGCAGGACAATGCTATATACTACGGGTATAGCGCTGCCCTGCTCACACATCAGAACGGCTTTCGGATCCGCAACAATGTGACAACTGGGTGACATACCCCCATGGGCCCGACCTTTGGAAGTAAAGTTGTATCCAGACGAGACAATTTTTCGCCAATCTGATGAAATTCTCCGATCGAACAGGGCCGTGCGGACGCAAATACCAATTTGATTCCCCGATCACATCAGCAGGTGCGGACACAAAAATGCCAATTTTCATAGTAGAATGCAAATTGGTGATTTAATTTGTGTACGTGTGGACGTTATTTTCCTGAACAAATCGACTGATTTCGTCAGTCCCGTCTGGATACCCCTTAATAGTCGTATCTAACCAGGGTGCGTAGCCAATGTGCCAATCGTTAACGCTCCGTACCGAATGAAATACAACTGTCACTGTCGCACTAATAAGGAAGAGTGATAGAGATAGATGACTACGATACGCTACGGAGCGTTAACGATTGGCACGTTGGCTACACGCCCAGCATCTTCGGCTTTCGCGGCAGATGCCTCGACAACTCGGCCACCTGACGGCCCAATTCGAACTTTAAGATACGTCAGTTAATAGATCTAGAAAAGATATGGATTAGATATGTCAGTGTCAAACAAGTGTCAAAAGCGACGTTTCTTCAAACAAATACGTCACTTTTGACACTTATTTGACACTGATCTAATCTATATCGTTTCCATATCTATTATTTGACGTATCTTAAAGTTCGAATATAGCTGTGAGTCACGGCAGTAAAGGTCGAATTTTCTCGAGTAGGTATATGCAATCTCTTAAAGGCTTACGGCGCCCTTTGGCCAACTCTAACAATATGGTTCGCACTTCCTTCCTATCGGAATCAACTCAGATATGTAGTATAAAGTAAGTAAGTAGAGCAAAAGTTCTTTATTCACATAAAATATGGTACAATGGGTTGTAAGTAAAACAAAAACTAGTACAAAAACATAATATATTTTGCTATACAATCGCATGCAAAGTAATCTTAAAACTAGACTTAGATTAAACCCTAAAACTAGACTGTATGTATACGTAAAAGTATACGTATGCTCGTAACATATATATGTATATTACTTATGTGTTTCTGTCGAAGAGGGCATTAGGCTAGGCGCGCACGAGCAACGTTATATAATAAACTTATCTAAAAAATAAAACTTAAAATTAATACTACATAAAATTATAATACGTCTGAGAAATTTGGCCCCTTTGGCATGGTGCCGAGGATGCTGGCAGCATTTCCCCGCTGTATTACGTTGATAATACGTTGTGCGAGAAAGTTGCCAGCTCTTCGGTCACCAGTTAAGTCAACCAGTCTTTTCGATAGCTCTTCACATGTCTAAGTACAAGTGCTTTACGCATTGCATATGAGTGCATTTCGCTCGTACTTGTCCTTTCATGTACCAACCTATTTATTGGCTCGAGCAAATAAGAAAAACATGACGTCGGCTTAAGTCGCTAATCTCGTAACTCAATTTCAAGGAAATTAGTAATTGCTACCTTGGACAAGAATACTTAAAGTCGTAAACCTCGTAACTCCCCCGGAGGAGTTCCGAGATTTGTGACTTAAGCTGACGATGACATCATTTAGATATTCGATCAAAATTATATCAAATTGTTACAATAGAATTGGCCTCTCGATTCAATAAAACAAGCGCGGCTGTCTGCGATGAAAAAGGCGGTCCCGCGCGATTTCATTTCGTACAGTGTTCGGGCTGAACCGGCGAATTCACAAATTGCCAGTCTCGATCTACTGACAACATAAATCCCAAAATAAAACAACTTTTATCGTGATAGCAGATTTTCGTTTACCTACCATCTCCATGTCCTAGCGTCGTCGCCGGCTTTTTGCCTAGGCTCATGGGAGCCAGAAATCAACTTGGCGACTAATCCCAAGAATACTAGTTTTTACAAAACTGCCATCTCAATTCCCAACCCAGCGAGAAAAACAGGCCGTTATGAAATAAGCCTGGTTTCCTCACGATGTCTTATTTCACCGAGAAGCGGCTGATAAATATCAAATGATATTACGTATGTAACCGAATAACTTCGGAAAATTCATTGGCACATGTCGGGATTTGAAACCGTGACCTCCGGTGTGTGGATTTTTGTTTAACTTTTTGATTCTCCTATTACTATCACTACACCTTATAAAACAAAGTCCTCCGCCGCGTCTGTCTGTTGGGTGTTTGTTTATATGTCCGCGATAAACTCAAAAACTGTTTTCATCGCTTCACTTTTTTCTTAGGAATCAATATTGGTTTTCACTTAGGAATCAATAAAGTGATTCAAATGTTTAGGTGTATAATTTGTAAACCCGTGCAAAGCCGGGGCGAGTCGCTAGTATAGATATATTATACCGCTCCTCCTTCTCGGCAAAAGAAACGAAGACATAACGTTATATTACAAGTTACCTAAGCTGTTAGTTGCAAGTTAAATTGCGTATCTTGATGTAAAGTTAAATTGGTTTTGTGAATTTATATGAACACATATATTTATACGACGGAATTTTCGATCGGATAATTTGAAAGAACTAAGCTGACTCTAGGTATACCAAAACGAGAAAAAAAATACTATAGTAATCGATTTGGCGAGGCAATACACTATTCGCCGAAGCGTGTAAGTCGTGCTCTTTATTGCCATAGTTAGGCCATAAGGCCATAACAATTCTAAATTAAAACAAATAAATAACAACCTAACAACCTACCCACGTCGTAGTACGTTACAATGAATTTTATCAAAATCGTTTTCTTTACCGGGGTTATTTTTACTTTGTTATTGTTCTCCGTTAAGTTGATCCTAGGTGTCAATTGTGCTCGCACTAAATTACTCTCGTCAGTAACCTAGGTGACCTGGAGCCTCAAATACTTCGCTTATTCAGCACTTGTTTTAGGTGAGTCTGATCTAGAGGTCCATAGGAACTGTGTGTAATGAAAGCTCTAACTTATACTGGTGTACCTGAGTCAGATAACTCGGTGAACTATAAAATAACATCCCTGTCATTACCGACAGGTTAATTAGGCTGGTCGCAATAAACAACCGTTCTTACCTACAGGCAGGTACTTTATTAATTTAACCAGTTTTTATTTGTGGGTTTTCCGTTGGAATCGATAGTATGATTATTGCGTGACTGAATTAACTCTATTGAGGAAACTATCAATTTTATTATAGAGGAAATAACAACTTCCGATTTAATATAATATAGAAATATAATATGAAGAAATATTTTCGTAGGTCAATGCCATTTCTGAAAATAAGTAGTAGGTAAAATTCATAATCATATTCCTTGGGTAACTATAACTACGAGGTATCTCTTAGAGATACCTAACAAGAATCAAAATTAATTGAATAAATAACATACTATTTACTTATCAATATGTACTTACGTATTTTAATAGGTATTTTTACTTAACTTCTAGCTATCTATGCAAACATAGTTAATCAATAGAATGTGCCACAATTACGATTTCAGGGGGTTGAGCACTATTGACTCATTCGTCATCGTTGATCTCTTGATCTCTCCCTGATATGTCCCGAATAATCCAGTCAAATCCCATTTTTCAGGGCTTTACATGATAAAGTTGTAGTTATCATATATCTTGATCAAATGATTATCACATTAATCATACTATGTCCCTGCTTTCTGACATTTTTCACGAAAATTTTTTACGAATGCGACTGCCATCTGACGTTCCAACCGAGAGGGGAATCTGAGCCTTATTCGTAAGTCCTATTTATTATACATATAATCTGCGGCCCTATTGTTTCCTCGTGATATATTCCTTCACTGAACTGGTAAATATGAAATGATATTTCGCACAGAATGTTGCTAGATAACCTATACACAAATAATACCTACCTATCTAATATTCTGAATTGGCCAATGTGGGAGAATTTTCACAAATATACAACATTACGTTAGCAGTTTCATTTGCCGCGAACTCGCCGTCGCTTCAATAGTGTTGCATAATTTATATTTCTGTAGTAGGTATTGAAAACTTGAGTATTTCCTGGAAATTGCTGACGTTACAGCGCAAGTTATTACTTTCATCGCTGTACAATTTTTATTTGCAAATATGTACATAGTTATCGTCTGTTTGCAATTTTGCCATGAGTAGGAACTTACTCTTGAACGTAGAATATATAATATGTAGGTAAATACAATTACAAGTATATATAAGTTTGTAAGGACAATAAATAGTTAAAAATACCTTAATATATTAATAATGAAATTAAATGATTATACGACTACATACTTAATATAAAACTAATGCATAAATAAAATTAAAAATACTTACAAGGACTTTTCATTTCTCATGCTCTGAAAGTGGTCGTTGTTGTTCTTAAAAGCTCTAAAACTTTATAAGTTCTAAGTAGCTACCTAAGTTTTTCTTTATACAATGAGCAATTAAAATTTTGTAGTTTTAAATGTATTTGTCATGGAGATTTCTATTCTGATAATTGACTCCCCGTTGTATAAATAACGATATTTTCCTCCCTCAAGAAATACTATGTACTGAAGTTTATACTTCGCCGTGTTTTTGTAAATGCACATGTATTTTACTTTCCTCGTATTAGAAATGAAAAGTAGAGTATTTAACCATTTCACCATTTCATCCCTTGGTTAACAATCGACTTTTTGTATTGCTCCGAGCTCCGAGCAAAATGAACTTTCTTTTAGGTACCCCCCATCTGACCTTAGAGAGTGGAGTAGGTACAGTGGATTGTGTGTCACACAGGATTTTTGTTATAGCCTTGCTTGTATTTCACGCACATGATTTATACGCTTAATAAACCGTCGTTTTACCAACCTCCCTTTTAATAAAACCATTGTAGTGTGAAATGAAAATAACGCGTTTGATCGCCTCGGTTCCAAAAACATAAGTAAAAAGTGTTGTTGTGCGAAAATAAAATTTAATTTCATTATTTGTTGCCGTTGTAAAGCTTTTGTTCTCAGTTCAGTTCTCAGCAACGGAGGAGATAATTGGCATTTTTTTTATTTCATATCGTTACTGTTCTTAGTACCTACCATGTTATTGACCTACCTTTTCACAAATCTTATGGTATTTATATAACTAGGTGCTTTATCGAACGAGCGAGCGAAACGAAGTTTTTACATTCAACTTGGAACACACGGCTGGCTAGGGGCACGTGCTCCGGACATTTCGATGTTTTTAAGCTGAACTATGAGAGGATAGTTTGATACACAATAACTTAGGTAAATTTGTTCTAATTTAAATTAAATTGGGTGAACGTACCTATAGTTGAGGGCATTATATTATAGTCATAAAATTTTGGGCATGCTCGATCAAGAGGTTATTGAGCTAGAAGAGCTTAAAATGCTAAAAAGCTATTTGTGAAGGCTCTTGCTATTCTGGTCATTTTAATTGCAAGAAAGTATGGTCGAGCTTGGTATGAAATGAAAGTGCTCGGTTTACACATTTATAATATTGTTTTTTTAATTTAAGTTTTTAAAATAATTAGCAAGATAAAAACGAAATAAAATAAATATAACCACCGATACAGTTTATTTTAATCTCTATGGTGACCTAAATTTATCAATTAAGGGCTACACAGATCTTGCAATAAATCGCAGGCGGCTTTCGGTCCTTTGACGACTGAATAAGCACTGCATTCAATTGATCTTTTTGGCGAACCGCGAGTTTCAGTACGGGGCGAACTACTAGTTTATAAATTCTTAAGACGAAACAGGAGCTGAGTTTTAAATATTTCAGGTAAATATACCCGTCTCGCTAACAGAAGCGGCTCCTAAAACTAGTGCGATAAGGACAAGGCGAAAAATCCTGCGTAAAAATCTCAAAAATCGAGGTTTCGTACTCGACTATTTCCTCCTCCAAAACTTAACCAATCCTAACCAAACTTGGAATTCTAAATGATTATGAAATTATCTGTGTCGGATCGTTTTTAGTGTTCCGTACAAAACTTTGTTTACGGAACACTTATGGGATCACTTCGGTCTTGCAAATCAGTTAAATACGTTTTTCTCAGAGACCGTTTGACATAGATACCTAAAATTTGGAACAGTTATAGCAATTACCACCACTCATATTGTAAATAAGTCAAAACTGCTTATTTCTTATTAAAGGGGGAGATTTAGGGGGTTGAGAGGGGTAGGCTGAAACTTTTTTCATTTGTAAGAATCGTGTGGGGTACCATTAGAAAGCTTGCAAAAAATTGAGTCGATGGACTGATTTTGACTTCATTTTAGACTGCAATAGTTTCGTCAAAAAATGCATTTAAAGTTGCAAGTTTTCATACAAAAATTTTCACCTCTGTCCTGGCGATTTTCGCGAAAACTATAGCTAACAGGCAGCTGACCAGTCAATACCCAACTTAAAGAAGCATGGAGACGGCGGGAAAATTATCAGCTTAACTTTATCTTTATTAGTTTTTCAACTGCAGCTTGACCTTTGATTGCTTAGGGCTAGCTAACTGATGCTTACACTGGTCAATTCATATTAGGCGAGAAACATCCTTAGTTAAAACGTTGGCATTGAAATTTATGACTTATGTCTTTGACACAAAGTTTAATTCTGCTTGCTTATTTTTGTGGGATATTTAATTTTATCTCAATAGCCTACTATAAGTATGAAAGAGATCTACAAAATACGACCTTATTATATTGCAAATAAGTTTCAATTTCGAACGGGCTTTCCAAGCAATGGACTACGTATCTCAAAAATCGGAAAAATTCAAATTAAGAATTCCGTTCTTGACTGTCGTTGTGTTTTTTTTTTCACAATAGGACACATAGAGTTAGTAAGGCGTATAGAGATAATAAAGTCATTTAATATTTATGAACAGCTTTGGCCTCATGTATAGATTTTATTGAGAGTATCTGATTCGTCGAAACAATATACACAATATTCCTTTTCATTAAGTACCATTACATTTCTGTATTAATTGTATAATTATAATATCTATTAATTATATTCAGTACTTATGTATATTTTTGAACGGATCGGTGAGCAACAAGATTCAGGGCTATAACCGCTAAAATAGAAGTTCGCAAATTGCGAGCATTTTTCTCTGTCACTCTAATTACGCCTTCATTGGAGTAAAAGAGAAAGATCCCCGCAAATTGCGAATTTCGGTTTTCGCGGTAGCCCCTCAGTCCTGTTACGAGAAAATAATTTTGGAAGACATTAATAGTATATGACAGTTAAATATCACAGTTTTTAGAAACAAAGGTAAAATTGACGAAATATTTAAAGTAAGCCGATCTTGTTTTTTAGCAGTTCTAAATAATATTAAAGTCTATATATATGGCATAGAACTAGAAACAAAATCAAATAAAAAATAATAATGAGTTCTAAATTCAAATTGAAGGAGTATACATTTAAGGTATTATAGGCCAAGCGCGCACCACGATATTAATTTTTGCGACACGATTTTAGAATCGCGCTGTAATATATCGCAGAAAATTCACTGCGCGCACTGCGATGAAAATGAAAAAGTCGACCAGTCGCTTGTCATGAAACGTGTCTTTAATATGCGATTGCTGTATGACTTTGAGCATTTATAACACAAAGGTGATTCCCGTCTATTTCCATAATTAAATGGTCAACATCTAGCATCTCATTTTGAGACTCCATTGGAGATGCAGGTGCCGAGATGTTGGGGTTTGGAGAGCGAAATGCCGACATTGCCGACTGAGGTCCGGCCGGGGTGCGATTTTATTATCATAGTGCTCGCGGGGCCATACAACTCCGCATGCTGCAATTCACTTTGCGACAATCGCGTCGCGAACAATCGCGGAAAAATGTGACAAATCACAATTTTAATATCGCTGCAATTTTTTTGTCGCATATGCGCGCACTAACATATGAACACATACGTTGCATTTCTGCGACAAAATTATCGCAGGACAAAAAATCGTGGTGCGCGTTTGGCCTTACTCTAAATTATTATAATACATGCATTCGCGAGATGCTCGACTTCGGTATTCAAACACAAAGCAATAGTACAAATATCTAACTAAATGCAAAGGCCGAAGGAGCGATTCGAAGATCCGAAGCGTCCGACAGACGCGCGCCTCCCGTAACTTTTCCAAGTATTTTTAAGTACAAGTGTCTAAGTCGCAAGATCCAAAGGCTGAAGTCGCATTGGGCCGAAAGCCCGAAGCATCCAGGAGGTCAGTTCTAAACACAGGTAATTAATAGGGATGTACCGACTAGTCGCCGACTAGTCGGGAAAGCCGACTATCCGGCCACATTTGTAGTCGACGATTAGTCGGCGACTAGTCGGCAAAAATGGCCGATTAGTCGGCACTTTATAAATGACAGAAAAACAGGGCAAAAAGAAATACACAGCAAATATTTACGATAAGTTTTTCACCTATTTTACCCACATTCCTATTTAGGGTGCTTACGAAAACTTTTGTTTGAATTATTGACCGCTTGGTCGCTTTCTTGTTTGCTTGTCGTACATATTATATATACCCTTAGGATTTTTTATTCAGTTCATTTTTCAGCGTTACTATATGTATATTTATAATATGACGAATAGAGAGGGGTAAAACGGTTTTTTATTAAGTGCATCTGAACCGAACTTAGACGAAACTAATGATCCGGCCGACTAGCCGACTAATCGGCCATCCGAGCGCCGATTAGTCGGCTAGTCGGCCAAATCAATAGTCGGTACATCACTAGTAATTAATACAAGTGTCTAAATGCGAACGCCGGAGGCCGAGCTCCGCGTAGGGCCGAAGGCCCGACGCCTGCAAGATGTCAGTGGTTAAACACAGAACTGACAGCCTGGACGCTTCGGGCCTTCGGCCCTACGCGGAGCTCGGCCTTCGGCCTTCGCATTTAGATACTTATACTATTGTTCTGTGTTTAAGTACTAAAATCCTGGACGCTTAGGGCCTTCGGCCCTACGCGGAGCTCGGCCTTCGGCTTTCGCATTTAGACACTTGTACTATTGTACTGTGTTAAAGCACTGACATCCTGGACGCTTCGGGCCTTCGGGCTACGCGGAGGTCGGCCTTTGGCCTTCACATTTAGACACTTGTAAAGCTCTGTGCTAAAGCGATGACATTTTGCTAAAGCTCGGCCTTCGGCCTTCGCACTTAGACACTTTGTACTATTGTTCTGTGTGTGTAGTTGAATACAGTATCCTAAAAACAGGCAAACAACCTCTGTAAAATGTAACGATGCGAGCGGTACGGCTACCATCAGTTTGGCATTGACATAAACGCTACCGTGGGCGTGAACGTAATTTACTTTCTATGCATCTCGCTCGTACTGACATATTAGTGCGAAAGAGATATACCTATAGGAAGTAAATTACGTTCACGATATCGTTTATGTCAATGCCAAACTGATGGTAGCCGTACGGAACACTAAATGCCTCGAGCTATCTCGGACTTGGCCAAATTATTTTTTTTTGCTAATTGATATCAGTTTTGAATACTACGCCTCTCATTGCGGCATAGTCAATGACGCCATTTTTGAAGGGCTCTAGCGCCTTAAAAAACAAAAATATCAAAACAAGCAAAACGGTCCGACACAGATATTGACAATATTAATCTGTGTTGAAATAAGTTTTTGGCAAAAATTTCATTTTTGGTACAAGCTTTTATCGCTGACTGTACTTTTCTTACGATAGACAAGACAACTAATACTCATCGAGACATTTCTAAAAACCCCTAACACAATTAGGTTGCGTTGTTTCATCACAGAGTTCCTATGGCCACCTCCTGTCTCCATCATCAGATCAGTTCGACATTACCATATTATTGTATTGTCATCGGAACTACATACAGCTGCCAATTTTCATGACGCTACGATCCCTGGAAGATGGTTAAATTAGTGACCTTAGATTCCATTACATAGTTACATACAGGTCGACCTAATAAAAGCTTGTTAAAAAAAATCATTGCTCTATCATCAAAACCCACGCAGGAAACAGTCGAGTACATTTGTATGGAGAAATGACCACTAGGTTTCCACTGTAAACATCAGCCCTTGTTTGTTTGTTCTAAGCCCTCAGCCGTGTTATGCCTATAACATCGGTTAGCTGCCATAATTCAAGTATGTATCTGTAATACCTAGCTTACCCAAAAGTTTTAAGCTAGGCCGTGATTACATTTTCGTTACAGAGATTAATTGTTAAAGTCTAAAATGTACTTAAATGGATTATCTAAGCCCCAGTTTTTTAGGGTTCCGTACCCAAAGGGTAAAAACGGAACCCTATTACTAAGACTTCACTGTCTGTCTGTCACCAGGCTGGATATCGTGATATCGTGATATCGTGATAGCTAGACAGTTTTTCACAGATGATGTATTTCTGTTGCCGCTATAACAACAAATACTAAAAAGTACCGAACCCTTGGTGTGCGAGTCCGACTCGTACTTGTCCGGTATTTTTGTTCACGTGACTGCCATTTTGTGTGCTTACCTATGCGTATTCAACTACCAACCTATACATATATGCGCCGCGCAAGCCAAGCGTGATATTGCAATCAACGATTTTTCTCGATAACGTACGGATGAGTTTATACAATTGCAGCTATAAAATTTCTATTAGTTCGCGAGTAGGACACAGTATAGGCAGTAGGTACTTTGTGAACTGCTGTTAGCGTGCAGATTGCTAGTCTTGCTCTTCCTATCGTGTACAAACCATTAGGCCTGAGTAGAACTAGTGTAACTATGCCTTCGTGATCCAGTCCACTATATTTAATCGCGGTCTCACTTATACTGGTCCTGTTGAGGCTCTCCTTGATAAGGGATAGGAAATAGGAGCACTGCAGCGGCCTTTCGTTTGCCGAAACTCGCTACAATGTCAGCTCTAGCTTGTACAGAAATTCTTTTCCGAGAGACAGCTGCCAACTCCTATTCTGCAAATTACTCCGCTTAATAAATCAAGAAATCCTATTATGTACAAAATAGAGATGCACGGCCTATTTTTAACTCGGTTAAAGCTATTCAAATTCTTGTGGATTTCAAAAGATTATACCGCTGCTGGCGGTTTGCTTTTGTCTTTGGCTAATAAAAGAAATCGAGGATAAGCCCTCGGTGACACGACATAAGCTAAATCGGCGTCTCAAATAAAACGTGTCCAAAATACAGTAAAAAGTTACTGTATTTTTGTACGTAGAACACGACCTTTAGCGTAAGTTTTGAAAAAAGAAAAACACGATAATGACTTAATGTGGGTTTGGGTCGTATCGTATAGTTCAGAGGACGTGTACGTACTCCATGTTATAGCCTGATCAACATCAGCAACAACTTGAAGAATTATTCGGATACATAAATTTGATCCCTGGTCACGTAGCTTCGAAACATTAAAATGCCCAGCTTAATAGTAAAAGGCAGCCATAAACAAAGTACAAAGTACATCAATAAAATCTGCTGAATTTTCATAACGGTGAAGTAAATTGGGCAAATTTTATTGGAGTTCAGTAAGCAAAACTATTCGCTTTGCACCCCTGCATACAAAAATGTATGCAGGGGTGCTCAGCTAATAGGTCTGCTAACGGTACATTATTATTTGAAGCCATTGACCCCTATTTTTAAAGATTGAATCTTCTTTCAACCAAAGTAAAACGTACTCGAAGGTAGTATCCAAAAGAATGCAGTGTATAGAGGCTTAATGTCATAGTGAATTTATTGCCATCCTTCAACACAGGATTAAAACTAAATATGAAAATTAACAACAATATCCATACAAAAGTATAATATACATACAAAAGTATCAAAATATATGGACAGAATAATTTTTATTATTTTTAGAACGCTTAATACCCCATGGCCCATTTGAAGCATGTTCTTTCACTGATATGTGTAAAATACAATATTTTATAATGTTTATTTCCCGATAAGAGTACGTTAAATATTCTCCATAGTATCAATTCGTCGGAATATTTAATAAAGAATGGTTCGAAAAATATAGATGATTTCCTTAATTTTGAGCAAATATCGGAGCAAAATGTTCCTATTTTACGGTAGGCATATTTTCTTTTTTAAATAAGTACGGTACGAGTAGGTAGTCGATCTGTGTAAAAATTGTAACAAAAATCTCAGAATATGTTCTTTATTTACAAATACATGTATTTAGTACCTACCTCGGTAAAATGATAAGTATTAACTTAAATAAGTGTTAAGTAGCACATATATTCTAATTCTTACCGCCAGCATTAAGTTTAAATTCCCAAATTAATTCACTGTAAAAGGGAATATTTCTAACGGCAATGGTCCATTACAGCCATTATAGGGATAAAAGTACCTACATATAAACCTAATCTAACGAGCAACGGCCAATCCTGTTAAGATCGCTTTTACTGAGGAGGAATCTCATTTGAATCTCATTTCAATTGATATTATGCGAGTGATTGCAACGGGTATGATGACGCATATGGCTCTCAATTGACTAACATTTTGTTTACGACCGTGTTATTGAAAATATTTGTAGCTATAGTCTACTGTACTATACCCTAAGTAGGTACTGTCTATGGATGTAACAACGCAACCAAAGTATCTTCCATTCGGATTACTTTTCCAAATAGAGTAATGAGTAGGTACTTATAATATTGTAAATAAGAGCGATTACAGCGTCAGTTAGGGGGCTTTGTTCGCTGTCATAATTTTCTGAATTTATATACTTTGTGTTAATAAATTAATCTAAAAAATGGTAGCTCTAAAGTTCGCGTTCAAACGTATCTGCTCTAATTATTATAAATATAGAGCCATGTCTTGTTAAGACTTTTTGCTAAGATATTAAAAAAATTGGTTGTTTGTTTCTGTTTTTATGTTTATGAAAATATTTTTTTCAACTGGATAACAACAACTGGACCTAAATAGGTCTTCTGGTCTGGAGGTTTTGCCTTTAAAGAAAAATCTAAATGTCGAACTGAGTTCTGATTTCTTATTTTCACTGCTGTATAAATTAATGTTCTTTGAGATTGACCACCAGACCAGGCCAAATGAAAGCTTTTGACGGAGCCTGTGTCGGAATCTAATCCTACACAATTTAGATTTTGATGACGGAAACACTGGCTTTGACAATGCTTTGAAAAGATACCCTTAGTTAACTGCGCCATAAAAGCTTTTCAAAGGTCTGCCACTGCAATCTGGACGGTAAATATTCTGATTGTAACAACAGGTTATGAATTGGGTTTGGATTTGTTATGGGTATGATCTTTCATTGTCAAAAGTGACGTTTCTAGTTGAAGAAATGTCACTTTTGACTATAAGGCACTGTCACTTTGAGAATACGCGTCCTCAGAGTATACTCCGCAACCTCGTCGTGCTGTAAGACGATCGAATAGGTTTGGGAGTGAATGTACAGGTTCAAATTAATATAAGACATGACACTATCAATGTGACGTGCAATTACTGCACAAATAGTGTATATTTACTCCCCAACTTACCCTATCAAGTTGACAGCGCGACGGGATTGCAGACTCTAAGTACTGATAAGTTCACCTTCTATCTCATAGCAGGTAATACGAGCCCTTGATGTTTGATATTCATTCGAAATAGCAAATACCGCGTGGAAATAGCAGACGAGCAAATGTTTATACCCAATTTCATTTGTACAGATGTAAAAATGATAAATATTTCATTTACTTTATTAGAAGACAAAGTAACGGAAATTGCAAACTGAATGCGACAGAAACAAATGAAAAAATGCGGAATATTTACCTAAGGCAAAAGAACAAAGCAATATTATCCTACTGACTGCCAATAAGCATAAAGCATTCAACAGTGATTTCCATTTCATTGCATAATTTGTGTGCTATATTCATATCTATAAAACAAAGCCCCAATCAATAGATTGATTCTTGAGGAAGGACTATGTACCAGTGGCGGCGCGTCAAAGATAGGCAATAAATAGGCAAGCCGCCTAATTTGGCTTACATATTTACTTTACAACTCTGCTCAAATGTCCAAAAACAGGCAAGCCGGTGGGAATCGGCTTTTATGGACGCGCCGCCACTGCTATGTACTTACGTACTTTGTTAAGGTTTACCCGTGCCAATCCGGGGCGGGCTGCTAGTAAGTTTTAGCCAGTGCTACTTATTTACATTAACTTGTTATTGATGATAAAAATTCTATTAATTATCCCATTATTTTTTCATACCTATTCCATTTAAAATAAATACTCGTTAGTACTTACCCACGTGTGGTGGTGTTATACCTAAATATAGGAAGGATATTTACTACAAGGCACTTCGTGACGACTTGTAGTAAAAATCCTTAAAATATAGGTATTTCCAGGCCGTTAGTTTGCTCGGAGTGGGTGTCCATGGTTTATAGACGCATTATTCGGGCTATCTCATTGAATATCGGCGCTATCGTTCGGGACCAAATGTGAAAGATAATCGAGAGATTCGGGCAAATGTGATTTAGGTACTCGTACTCGTACTATCATATCCCTATGACTCGATTGAAAGCACTTTTCTGCCACGGCTGACGATGTGGTGGAATATGTTCGCAAGAAGAGCCGTCACGAGCTGAAAGTGTTCCAGCTGCGATCGCGCCATTACGTGCACTTCAGCTCTTTCGTGGTGCGCGTGCCGCGGCCGCTGCTGGAAACCATCGCGAGCGCGGACTTCTGGCCGAAGGGTGTGGTGTTTCGGCGGTTCCGTGGGAATCTGCCAAATCCTACACCAGAACATGCGACACAACTAAAAACCGCCGTGTCGCCTAAATAATTTTTTTAGCTTGTAAGATTTTACTATTGTATGTATGTTAGTTTGTAAGGTATGTATCTATGGGCCTTAGTTGCCTGATAATAAATGATATTTGATTTGATTTGATTTGAAAGGGCATTTGCTTGGTGAGAAACAAATAAAATATCCTCTACGAGACAGATTTTGATTAATAAAGATCCTATTCATCTTAGCCCTTATGGGATAAGTAAAACTGACGTTATAATTTAAACGGAGGAGTTTAATTATTAATAATTAATCATAACTATAAATAAAACATAATTAAGTAACTAACCTATAAAACACAAAAACTAAATCTAAAAATAAATAAAATTAATAACTACAAACTATTCTGGCAGCATTTCGTCGCTTAATCGCACAATATTGAAGTACATACATAATATATATAAATATAAACAACACCAATCAGATTCAAAGAGTCTGTATTCGCTCAGCCTACCTAATGCCAATATTTGTGCAGGCACTAGTTTTCAATACGGTGCGGTGCGGGTTTCAAAGTAGGAGGTCCAAAAACCTGCCGCTGGGATTTGAAACCACCACCGCCCTCCACTTCAGTTGAAAGGAGCTCAATCGCAATAATCAAAATATAATCAATTACGTCCCACTCCAGCGGGCATTTTGCGGCCATGTCATTTGGTAAGGTTCACAAATAAATTTTCGAGTTGCCAGAATAAAGTATTTGGTACCTAGTATTTATACATATTTGCAATTCCAAATACCTTAGCAACTGAGGCTGTACCTTAGTTAAGTATGTACTTACCTATCTATTAGGGTTCCGTACCCAAAGGGTAAAACGGGACCCTATTACTAAGACTTCGCTGTCCGTCCGTCCGTCCGTCCGTCCGTCCGTCCGTCCGTCCGTCCGTCCGTCCGTCCGTCCATCTGTCACCAGGCTGTATCTCACGAACCGTGATAGCTAGACAGTTGAAATTTTCACAGATGATGTATTTCTGTTGCCGCTATAACAACAAATACTAAAAACAGAATAAAATAAAGATTTAAATGGGGCTCCCATACAACAAACGTGATTTTTGACCAAAGTTAAGCAACGTCGGGAGTGGTCAGTACTTGGATGGGTGACCGTTTATTTTTTTGCTTTTTTTTTTGTTTTTTTTTGTTTCTTTTTTTTGCATTATGGTACGGAACCCTTCGTGCGCGAGTCCGACTCGCACTTGCCCGGTTTTTTTTATATCCATCCATTTTTAAATAAAAATAAGATAGAATTAGTATGTAGTATCTATATTTGATTGATCAAAAAATTAAAGTAACAATGCACTCTATTACACTTGTAACACGGTTTATTGTCCAATACATAATTTCAATGGTGTTAGTTAGTGACTTTTGCTTGTCACCCGCCGAATTATGTTAAGCTTTCAATTGTTTTCCAAATTTTTGGCAGTCTAGGTTCTTTGTCATGTCAGCTATTTATTTGATTTTTTAAGTGGCCACTTAAATGAGCTTTCTCATCAAAGAGTATTTACACATTTAAGATTGATACATGATAACGGGTATGTTACACATACTAAGTACATATACTCGTAAGTTAAAATATTTTTTTTTAAACCTGACCAAATGACATGCCCGCAAAATTCCCGCTGGAGTCCGATGTATGAATTAATCATCTAAGTACCTGGACTACTGAAGAAGCCTAAAGTACCTGAGAATATTTCATCATCATCATCATCTCAGCCATAAGACGTCCACTGACTGCTGAACATAGGCCTCCCCCTTGGACCTCCACTCGTACCGGTTGGAAGCGATCCGCATCCAGCGTCTTCCGGCGGCCTTAACAAGGTCGTCCGTCCATCTTGTGGGTGGCCCATCATGAGAATATTTATATAAACCGAAATCCCAATTATCATAAAAAAATTCAAATAAAATTAGGCAGAACTACTTACAAAACGGTATAAGTATTCGATTGAATTTTACCATTCTATTACTTTTTACCGTATCCAATTCAAATATTGAGTAGGTACGTGAAATGTACACAAGTTAGGTTTCTTCTATTCCACGTGTTTGATATTAGACTCGTGCCGTGAAAGCTGAAGCGAAAAGATCGATAAGATTGTACTGTTTTACGACCGAGACGGTCTGGGATTCAAACCTCGGCATAGGCATTTATTACTAAAATAATGCAGAAATATGTTAATGTTATTAATTAATATCTCTTTTCCTTTCTGTCGAGGTTCTTTCCTAGTATTTTCATATTATAGAATAAGTGTAAGCTTATACGATATATGTAATTATGTAAGTAGGTACTTATTACTAATTATCTACTGATATTTCAAAACTATCCACATATACGAGTACGTCTTGTCAACTACGAGTACATTCAATCATTAATGTATTTTTCACATCACCAATTCGAAAAAGGGCTTTTTCTTCCCTGGCCTGCTATATAATTATAGGAGGGATCAAAGTGGCACTTTTCTTTCCTGCTAGGAGGGATCAAAGTACTTAACACTTTTCTGTTCTAGCACACTATTTTTACAGTTTTTTGCAGTTTATTTTTTTTGGCTTAAATAATCTGTTTAAGCATCATAATACCCTCATAGGAGATGTGAAAAGCAGTATGTGCCACACGGTATCAAAATTATTTCGTCTTGGGCGTTAACACTTGAATCCCTCATTACGCGCATCGCTTCATTCAGGATTCAATGTACGCCCTTGACGGTAATATATCATTTTGATCCCTTGTAACACAAACTATTATTTATACCTACATATATATAGTTCGTTTTTTTTAGCATTAGAAAGAACTTGCAAGAAGGTAAGCGATCTTGACATGTCATTTATTGAAAAACGCTTTTTAAAAATTAAAAACTATTACTTATGAAAGCAGAAGAATATAAATAATCGCATTAGATTCATAATTGTTACATATTTGCCGTAACTTATTTTTAAAATGTGTTTTTCAATTAAAAGACACATCAAGATTGTTTACCTTTTTCTAATGCTAAAAAACACAAACTATATGTATCTATATACTATTTACAAGCGTAAAGTGCATCATACTAAGTAAGAAAAATAAATAAAATGTATTTTATTTTTATTTTATTTTATTTTATTGGTGTTCAACTCTTGCGGGCTTACAGGTGGCCCCAAAACGCTCACAAGATAGTACAACATAAAATTACCATATAAACAATGTCAAGTTACCTAATAAATAAATTGAATAACACAATTATATAAAATTAAATTATACCAAATTACAATTGAATAAATGTGAAATTACAATTGAATTAAATTATGTCAAATAACAGAAGAACAAATAATGAATTACGTCAAAATAAACTGAATTATACAATTAAATTAAAATAAATGTCAATATAACAACGCAAGAACATAACTATCGGACTAAAAGGTTTGCAAAATGAACTATTTTTGTTCTTAAAAGTGCCATGTTATCGGCAAATACATCAGCGTCCTGGATCTGTGCAAGAAACTCGTTCAGCAGTGCAATAGCTCTGGCAGTAGGAGCGTTGAAGGCTTGACGAGTTCGAGTTTTACCGGCTGCAATGGCAAAAAGATTTCGCGCGCGTCTCCCTTTGCGGCCTACCGCGTTCGTGAAGTTATCCGGCACAAATAAACTTAGCCTACTCAGAACAAGCGGATTGTTCACCCTATGGCGCAAGAGTGAGCAGTAATGCGACAATATCGCAACTTTCCGGCGTAGCTCGAGGGTATCTAAACCGACCATACCATTCACGAACAGCGATGGAAATAGAGTTGGGTAGTACCCGTAGTACCGCTTGTAAAGGAACCGTGTGAATTTGCGTTGCACCCTTTCTATCATCAACACGTACTTCTTTTCGCACGGATCCCACACGATTGCATTATACTCCAGTTTGCTTCTGACGTATGCATTATACAATAGTAGGGCAATTTTGACGTCGCTAAATTGTGAGGCTGTTCGAATAATGAACCCAAGTGTCTTGTTAGCTTTTTTGCAAATGGTTGTGATGTGATCGTGCATGTCAAGCCTGGTATCCAACCCAACTCCTAGATCTTGGATTGCGGAAACACGCTCCAGTGGAGTGCCAGAGAGATGGTAGCTCGCTGTGATCGGGTTCTTCGACCTTGTAAATGTAATGGCCTTACATTTCTTAGCGTTAAGCTCCAGTTTGCTCTTAGTACTCCACCGTAACACCGCATCCACCACTCGCTGAAGAGCCTCGCAGTCCAAGGAATTATCTATCGGCAGCATTAACTTGAGATCGTCAGCAAAAAGAAGAAACTGCGCCCCACCAATGTGACTGCAAAGATCGTTCACCATAATGAGAAATTGTGTCGGACCCAAGTTACTCCCCTGACTAACTCCCGAGCGCGTAAAATAATCCCTAGATCGGAAGGCGGACATCTGCACGTACTGGCTACGATCTCTTAAGTAATTAGCAAAGAACGATAGTAATTTTGGGGTGAAGCCGAGGGCTGCAAATCTTTGTAGTAACACGTCATTGTCGACCAAGTCAAACGCCTTTTTAAAGTCAAAGTATATCGCATCTACTTGGCGGTGCGAGTCCATCCCTTCTAGAACGTTATCAAAGAAACAAATGTGATTTGTGGCAGTGGACCGGGCTATACGGAACCCATGTTGAGCGTCGTTCAAGTAATTGCTAATTTGTTTTGTAAGACAACAATTTAACACGCTTTCAAAAAGTTTCCCAAAAACGGAAAGAATAGCTATAGGTCTATGTGTGAGAATGTCATTTGAATTTGCCTCTTTGGGGATGGGTGTAACTCTAGAGACTTTCCATTTTGCCGGGTACACTTCAGACTTCAGCGAAAGGTTAAAAATACTACGAAAGGGTATAAAGACTATAGAGAATAAAAACTTAAAGATACTTGAGATGTATGACCATCAATAATATACCTAATTATGATCATTGTCAAGTGTATAAAAAAATAGTTCCAGGGAAATTCCGCAACATGATGCGTGATCATATATTACTGGTCAGGCTTTAAATACCTCTCTCTTCTTCCGCCCTTCATTAAGCCACAGACCGAAATAGTTGGAGGCAATTCATAAAGCGTAAGTGGAGTCACGATCCTCAACAATGGGGGAGCGATTAAGAAGTACCTACTTAACCCAAAGCAAAGACATATGTAACTTCGTATAAGATGAATAAAGTCTAAGGAAAAAACGTGCCTCGGAAATCAAGAAAAAGTCATTCTCGGATAGATGCCTACACTCGGCTAGATGGCGTGACGACAGTGACGACACCGTTTCATATTTAACAATTTTAACACATAGGTATATATCAGTGAATGAACATGGATCAAAATGAAATAAAAATAATAAAATCATTTATCCATATATATACATTTTTTGATAATTTTATACGTTTTCATTTTGAGTTTTAGTCGCGTGTCGATAGATGGCAGTAAATTTACTGTGACTACAAAATTTACAATGACAGGACCCCTCTATACTATCTATCAATTTTGCCCAAAGGAAAGATCACACACCTTCACTTTCACCGACAGCACCCACACACACAGCTTAGGCACCTTCTGGGCGAGCTCGCTCCATCGTACTGACATAAACGATATATTTGTCCTCCAAAAACAGTGTGTACGAATACTAGCCAATACTACATACTCCGACAATTGCAGACCTTACTTTATTAAATACAAAATTTTGACGTTGACATCAATTTATATTTTAGAAATCTGCAAGTTCGTCAGGAAATACCCGGAATTCTTCCCAAAAATTGCCGACCGTCCTCGACGTTTCGAAAGTAGATTTAAGAATAACCTGGCGCCACCCATAAGTTCTGTACTAAAGCTACATAAATCAAGCCCAAACATGATGGCAATCAAAATTTACAATAAAATCAGCGACGACCTTAAAATGCAAACATCAGACACGCTATTCAATAGGCAGTTGAAGGACTTCTTAATCAATAAATGCTATTACAATCTGAATGACTTTTTGGAAGATGAAATGTAATTATTATGTAGTTTAGTATATTTATTAGACATGACTCAATTTTGAATTATATAAATTAGTTTTAAATTAACATTATATACCTATTGATATTTTGACATAAACTGTACCTAACATTTTTTTTTTAAGCATGAATATTTAATCTTATTATTTTTATTGACATATAATTTGATAATTTCCTATTGACGTTCCTAAAAATTACATAATGTTTACAACTATTTAATAATTTAAAATGAAATTAGACATTGTTAATGGTACCTACATACATACAAACTCAATCCTTAGATTTAAGAATATTGCCGTGCCCTACCAGGGCCCATGTGAAACAACTATTACCTATGTAACACCTGTGTACTTACCATGGATGCAATAAATATATGAATGAATATGAATATCAATCGTAGGCCACGTCTACGCCTCGGCTAGTCTGTGGCCATGAGTAAGCCCATTCATAATTTAAAAAAAAAAAAGAAAAAGATGTAAACATAACGTACCTGACCTAAATATTCAAATGTGGATGTTTCCTCGTCCTCCGCACACAATTAGGTATTCAAGCGCGGCGTTGATAAACGCCGGTGGCAATGAAATGCTGAATTAACATTTCCAACGTGTGGCGCTCAAGGCCGGATCTTGCACGGTGTCGCCATCTGTGTTCCGGGACGCAACTTAGCATTTATAATGCGCTCTCACCAGTTGTAGTAAAGCCCAGAGTTTAGATCAGCAAAATCCTAACCGTAACGCGGTAATCACACAAGCCGCTCTGGTGTATCCGGGCGAGACAGCGCTATATACGTATATCTATATGTACCTATACGTATAGCTATGTCCCTTTAGAACCGGTATTCGGATTTCGGGTTCGGAAACGGCATCCGGTATAAAGATGCTATGCAACCCTTCTGGTGTTGCTGGTGTCCATGTTGCGGTCGGTAATCGCTTACCATCAGGTGATCCGTCTGCTGGTTTGCTTCCTATATCATAAGAAAAAAGATCTCAATCTCAGGCGTCATATCAGTCTTTAATCAGAAAGTTCCAATCCAAACCACTAGCTTAGTACCTAATCTAGCTTTCAATACCGATCAAAAGGTATTAAAGGTATCATAAAGCTCCATGGCTTCTATTTTTAGAAATCCCTTGGATTTTTGAAAACATTTAATAATCTTTCAATGCAGTATTATAACTCTCTAGTCAATGTTTTAGAATTTAATATATTTTATTTATCTTGGTATAAGTACTTAAGGTATTTGTATTCTTCGCAGTGTTTATTACATTTTTCGAGACTTGGCGAGTCCAATACGTAGGAAATTAGTCACATCCAAAACCCATAGCGCCCATTTAAAAAACATTAAGTTCCAGATTTTTCTTAACGGTGCACATCAGGGGATATCTTTCACTTGTACCTGTCAAATCTTTTTTAGGGTTCCGAACCCAAAGGGTAAAAACGGGATCCTATTACTAAGACTTCACAGTCCGTCTGTATGTCTGTTTGTCCATCTGTCTGACTGTCACTAGGCTGTATCTCATGAACCGTGATAGCTAGACAGTTGAAATTTTCACAGATGATGTATTTCTGTTACCGCTATAACAACAAATCCTAAAAAGTACGGAACCCTGGGGTGAGGAAGGATGGTAGGGCGGTGAGACGGTATTTTTAGACCAGAGTTATCACATTGTTACGTAAATACGTTATTCTCTTGAGAAGTCAAGCTATTGTTATCCATTCCGTTCCATTCCATTCTATTAATAGAATAGAATGGAATGGAACGGAATGGAACGACACGGAACGGAACGGAATGGAATAGAATAGAATAGAATAGAATAGAATAGAATAGAATAGAATAAAGAATTGTGTCGATTCTAGCAATTGCCCCATCTCACTCATTCTTATCCCCCCTAACCCCGACTACGGGGTTAGGGGATTATCCCCGATTATCTATGAAAAGAAACGACAGATTATCACTGACAAACCCAAAGTTCATACTCAGAACACAATTTATGAGTAAGTATAAATCAACATGCCACATATAAAACTAAACTTGTATTGAGGTTTTAACTTCGGATTTGTCCCAACTCACCCAATTTTACGGTAATAGATAGTGATATACATTAGGGAAACCGATAGACTGGCCTCAAGAGACCTATATTTACCCAAAGTCATTTATACGCTACCTACACAACCAGAGTGAAATTTTATTGAAAAGTGATCCCAGATCACTTTCTTTGTTTAGGTCCGTTTCCGTCAATGGTGACCAAAGACAACGCGAGGTCGACACACATTGCACACAACACGCAAACATACAAATTTAGTTTAAAGGAGTAATACAGCAATCTCATTCCCCTGGCTATACCTACTCGAAAATTCCCAGATGACTCTGCCCAGTATTGATGGTTATCGATGGCACTTGGCACAGGTTAAACAGCCACTAAAGATGATATGCTAATAAAGCGGCATCTTCTTGGAATTTGCGAATAAGTATGGCCAGGGGGTATGAAAGTTTTGTAGAATTACCCAAAGGTGACGTTCAGATATCAGCTGCAACTGCATTACTGTTTTGGCGTCATGGTTGCCGCCGATGTATCTGTCATTATCCTTGATAAAATGAGTGACGTTCGCCGCCGCAACACTCCCGTGATTATCACAATGGCGGCAATAACGACGCCGTAACAGTAAAGGTGACAGTCCATTTCCAACGACAGCTGCATTACTGTCAATGTTGTTTACTATGGAAATTGACAATGACAGCGACGCGTTCAGTACCGGTAGTGCAGCTGCGGTTAGAAATGAAATGTTACCATAATGCAGCTGGAGTTGTTGACATCCGAACGTCACTTTAAAGAGGCCCACAGATGACCAGTTCGCCGCACGATATCAGCCTGTCAGTTAATCACAATAGGCGACACAGTGACAGTTCTGAACAACTGACAGGCCCCTAAAGAGCACGTCCGATCCGCTCTTCCTCTCATTTTAGTTAGTGATCGTGTAGCCACGTGTAACAAATTACAAATATAAACAAAATATAGTGCCAGGGGATTTGAAACCTATTCTTGTATAATATGCTTTAGGTAGAATGTAATTTCAGTGTGGCATGCGATTTTAATAGTATAGATGATTCATAAAGCGGAGTCTGTGAGAAGAAATCGACGGACCTGATAGATTGTAGGTTGTAAAGCAAACATAGGTACCTACCTATTTATTTATTTATTTGACCCTATACCTATTAGATGAAAAACTTAACGACCCTCTAAACCCGGCCGTCTGCTTTATCTCTATAATCTGAAAATGAAATGGCCGACAGCGATACATAAAAAAAAAACTTACTTCAGCTGGTCCATTACGAAAATTGCTAGTAATCAAGAGTTTGGGTTAAACAATAAACCCTCAAAGTGTGAATAAAATGTGGATCACTTCGAATTTAGGTGCTGAATGATACATACTGAATAGAAGTACCTGACTTGAGGCTGAAAATACTAGAATTGTTATAACTACGTAGACCAATAGAATGATAATGTGTAGAAGGGTAGGCACGGGTACTGACATCGTAGTAAAGCCATTTTTACTCTCATGGCATTCTGACATATACTTTTCAGTAAGTACCTATCGGTCTTTCACTTGGTAAGAGCGAAAGAAACACAGACGTGTTTTTTCTTCATTTCAAAAAGGTCCACTTTATAGAACGATTTAGGTGTCAGGTTCTCTGTTGTGTTTCCATTTTAAACATAGTTAGCTTAATGTCTATAGCGATATGAGGTCTTTAACAAGTTATTCTACAAACGTCTTCCTAATTTACATTTAGTTTAGATGGGTGTTAAGGCGCGAGCACAGGCTTTATTACCCTTAACAAGATTGGGCTTTATTAGTCTAAAGTGTAATCACAATCTTGTGGAATATCAAATATTACTTACTTCATTTAATAAAAGTAACAATAGGGCTACCGCCAATACCGAAAATCCTCAATTGCGGGGATTTTTCTCTGTCACTCTAATTATGCCTTCATTGGAGTAAAAGAGAAAGATCCCCGCAATTTGCCAATTTCGGTTTTCGCGGTAGCCGCCCAGATTCTTACAACTTCAGCGCCACACCTAAACTTTTTGTCTGAAGGACCTTTTGGACAAACGTGGTGAATATCAGCCTTACAGACCAATTTTAATTTTAGTTTTTCGATCTATTTCCGATATGATACTGATCATGCAGTCAGTGTCAAAAGTGATGATTTTGGTTGAAAAATATTTTGACACTTTGATAGATCAGTATCATATCGGAAACAGATCGAATAACTAAAACTCGAACTGGCCTGTTATTGCTACAGCTCATTTCATATTCATCTCATTAAACGATCGTCAAAATTATCTTAAAGTTAATTTAATAAGTGTTTCGGGCGGAATATTTAGATATGGAAAATGGTAAAATAGGCGTTATTAAGCGAACAAAGAAGTATTCGCTGTAAACCAGTTTTTTGTTATCTTTAGATTTTCATTTTATTTTTATAGGTATCTTAAAGCCGTATTAATCATAAAGTACCTAGTGTTTAGATAAAATTTTACATTGTTTAGTAAAAAAAATAGGAATACCTAACCATGAGTTTCAATGCGCCTGCAGGACTGTACTAATTAACTCGTCTAAAATCTCGGAGTAATTAACAATGGAGCCGCCATTAACAGGCGTTCCCCTCTGTCGAAAATAGGCGGCCAATGGTCAACCATATGTATGGACTGACGTTTATCTGACATGACGTACCTATACATTTGATGTGCCCCTCCCCCGCAAAAAACGGCAGACTATTTTGTACCGAAAATTTTAGACATGGCGTCTCCATTGTTAATTACTCCGAGTCTAAAATAAAGCTCTGAGTTGAGCTACGTTCACTACGTTCAGTTCATAATATGTATAATATATCATATTCGGAGTGTCCTCCGCCAGCCTCATATCTCCGTCGCATAATTAATGAACGGCGCATTACAAAAACATCCCTATAGTATTTTATGCAACAGTTTTATAAGAGGGGTCAAAAAATGTGAGTGGCGTGGGTAACAATGTGAGCCGAAGGCGAACATTGTTAATAAATACGCCATGAGCATTTTTTGACTACTTATACAACGTTGCATACAATGCTTTTTCTATGAGTAGGCAATATTAAACAAAATACAAAAAATTAAAAACAAAATTTTATTTATGAAAATGTCAATATAAATTTTGGATAGTAGGTATTACTATAATGTATGTAACTCTTGTCTGCGATAAGCACCCATAATATCAAATATTACTGCAACCTGTAACAAGAAAAAGGAGAATTAAATAATATTCAGTTTCATTGCAAAAACATAAAATGTACATAAAAATAGCTCGTTGTACTGTGTGCCCTAAAAATGTGTATCAAAAATTATTATAACATATACCGACCTTGCTTAAAAGATAGATCTGATCCGATGCTTCCAATTAGTCTTTGAAAATATGTACACCAAAGACGTTTTCAGAGAATGACGAAGTTTTGTGCTCCAATCTCCACGCCATGCACTTCTCATAAGATTTGTCGTATAGGTGCTGAGATTTAGTACTTAGGCAACAAATTTTCGGTCGCTGCTTGTGCTGCAGCGGATATTTCTTCAGGTGTAGAAACAATCTAGTCCCCTTTGTCCATTTTCAACACTTTTTTTGAACGCAAAACAAATAGTAACGCAAAGTACTCGAAAGAACAAGAAATTACCGGGAAAGGCGGGAAACGAGAAACAAACAAGTAATGTCTATGGTTATGTTTTTTTTAAAGCCGTTACACACTACCGCACCGCACCAGGGTCGTGGTGCTGTAGGGTATAAAAGTATTTTTTATTATGTTGGTAGCAATGAACTCAGTACAAATTTGTTTCTTTTTTAATAAAAACCGTATGAATTCAATCGTTTGTCACGTTGGTAGCAATGTACCGGTATGTGGCACCTGCTACCCTGCACTAGCTTACCGTATCGTAATGTCTCTAAAACGACACAAGTGCTTTTTTGGGCAATAGACTATAGACTTTTAAGGAGTATTAATAATGTATGCCCTTATATGTTCGTTCGTGACTATGTAAATTACAGATAAAAGTACCCGAGTAGAAAAAATGATTTCCTAAGTAGGGCGACAGTCGAGGTCGAGACTTAAGTATACTTACAGGAAATTTATACTCGGCTGACACTCAACCTGTTACCCTTATGTTTATGTACCGATTTAATAAGTTCTTCAACTGTAGGTAACGTGAGCATCAATATCATAACTCTAGGTATAGCTATTTGTGACGTTCCACGGTAAAAGGTACCTTATGGCAGCCTTATGGCTGGCTTACGTCACATAGCGCCGCAATAATATTGGAGCGGCGTTAATAATAGCGTAAGCGCCAACCGCCATAAGGTGGAGTGGGGAGTGGTGGAGTGGGACGTCACATTTTACTCCTTAGGTACCTATAGATTAACTGGAAAAGATCCCTCTTAGTGATAAGTTCACTCTGGTACTATATTTATATTCTATCTCATACAGGTATGTATTACTCTTCCGTACAATAAAGTGTTACTTACTTACTTACTGAGTAGCACGGATGAAACAACACGCCAAAAGTAAATATTTATGTATTATGATTTATCTCAATCAAACCACAATTTTTCACTGAAAGTACTCATTTGTATAAATATTATATCGAACATTAGAGTAACAGCTGCGACGGAACTTAACGAAAGTGGAAAACTCGGCTTATTTTGCTAAATGTTTGTGAGCTTTTTTGACGTATTGTCTTGGCGCGAGTCTCGGTCGTACAATCTGGGTGATTGCCGCGCCCGCCTTTGACGACGTCCCTAATGTATTTTCAGTTTAAAGACAGCCTTTTCATTTTGCTTCAAGTTCGTAGGGATTCATTTTTCATAGGAATGTCGACAATGCTATAATTGTCCTACAGTTTCGGTCGCTGGACGCTGTGTATTAAATAAAATAAATTGCTAGTATTCCTCGTCAGCTGTCAACTAGGTAGCCGAAAAGATAAGTGGGTGGAAAGATATTAATATAGCATCACGAATGTGTAAATAATGAATCCTTCGTTTCGTCTACAAAGAGACCGTATTGTATATTGTAAAGTTACAAATGGGCTGGATTCCTTAACAATGTGTGCACCTTGACTAAAGCGATAGATTTGAATTAGTCACGTACTGTACGTACGTACGTAAGTACAGTGTATTACTACGTGAAAAAATTAGGACGCTTTTTCTTTTGTTTAATCAGTAAGTAGTAGAATAGTGAATTGAGTAGATTCAGGCGTTACTTTCGCGGAAATCCATATTAATAATATGCAAAACGCGTATTTATTTTTGCGGTGGGAGGATGGGATCATTAATTGCATGTAAAAATACGCAAGTAAGTATACGGGTTAGCACTGATAGGCGAGCACTTTATCTTTTCGCGGATTAGCAAAGTAATATTTTGATATTATTTTTAGTTGTAGAAAACTTATTCGAGATTTAAACCTCGAACATTGTAGGTTGATCCTGAGAGTAGAAAATTCAAATGCATTGGTTTTTTTATCTTTGTTTATTTATGTAAATTTATGAACGTTAATTTTTATAATTTACGGTAATAGTTACATTATAATACTTAAATATTTCGCGTTTTGAACACATGTAACCCACATTTATAGACGGGTTTACGGGGACGGACGGACCAGACGAATAAATTCGCAACAGACATTGTTATTGTTACATTGTTTTGATTTAACTCATGAATATGACATAAAGCGCCGATTACATTTTAAATGGAGGTAAAGTCGATTTTTAGTTTAATAAGTTGCATTCCTAAGTCACGTTCGTTCATACCCCCATTGTGATGTATATGTCAATATCCCGAAAAAGCAGCAGAGTGGAAAGCTTCGCTTTGTGATTCTTAGATTGATGGTGCGTGTCCACGGTTCAATCGCCTGTCGTTAAGCTCATAGACGATATTGATGCAGCTGTCTCATTCTTAACGACATCGCATTATTCAACAACCTCTGCCACAGAATAGATACTTATTTAAATAGGACATATGTATAGCAATTTCACTGCCTAACAAAACAGATGTTCGGCGGAGTAAGGTCAGAAATCATTATCCCTTACGCTTGACACGTTTATCTTTCTCGCTCGATAATTTTGGGAGAAGTATCTTTGGTAGCTTCGTCACTGGCAATCTCTCAATTTATTATGATATGGTCTTAATATTTATAAGCCACGTCACATGTGAAATTGAAATTAAATATTTAACGGAACTTTTCGTTTCTGTAAGATATGTTTGCTCTACTTATGTACGCGTACTACGCGGTTTTTCCAAGGTATCAATGTATTGAAGGTTATCTCAGGAATTGATGCGGGCTGTGATGGTCGCATTATCGACGCATGATAACGGTACTCAATCGTTAAAATTCACGGTCACGCTTAGTATACCTCTATTTCTGGATGTTTAATAAATGTATTTATTAGGTAAATTAGTGCACCTATTTTTAATGCTTAATTAATACCTGATAATTTTTTTTAATGCATATTGAAATTATTATGCTTAGAACCAAATATCGGGCCCCAGAAATCGGGAAATTTACCTACGTAGAAGGAAGGTATTTTATATACTAAGTATCTATTGTATAATTTAAAGTTGTTATAGTTTAAGAAACAAGTAGGTGTACCTCGGTGAGATGAATTGGCATTTCATTGATCTGAGTCAGGTGTATTAGCGCCGCCATGCCGTGGTGTAATGTCATGGATTCCTGTGCGCCCTCGCGAACGGCAAACAGGGTGAAACGCCGCAGTGGGTTTAGTGGGTAGGGCATAGTAGGTCCAGGGAAAGGGAAAGGAGTGGCGTGTCCCACACACGCAACCGTAAACGCATGAATCCCTGATTTAACTGATTTACAAGACCGAAGTGATCCAATCAGTGTTCCGTGAACACAGTTATGTACGGAACAATAAAAAGGTGTAATCGTTTACCATCAGGCGATTCATCTGTTCGTTTGCCTTATTAATTATGGTCGTTTCTCAAAAAGTTGGCACCGCCACCTGTAAATAGGTTTATGTTAGAACTTTTTTTTCATTATGTATAATTTTTATATATAAAATTTTAACACATATTTAGAGAGACTTTTTACACAGAGGCCTAATACTTTGAAAAAGATTTAATAAATATTAATTACAAAAAAAATATATTGTAACTACGTTTATCCGTTAACCTGCCGTGTCCCAACGCGAGGTACTGATGTTCCGAGCTATGAAAACCACACAAATTATTAACTTAAGGACTGTATCGTTTATTATAAATACAGATAAAACCTGGTCTAACTGTTGACGTGTGTATTATTTTGTATTACTATGTTCTTAAGGTATAATCTGGGGGTATTTTTAAGACATATCTGATATAAGAATGTTTTACATTTATTTTATTTTAGGGACTTTATGATGATTTTAATACCTTCTAGCAAATGTAATTCGGACAAGCCTATCGAGCTTAATTTGAGACTATTTCACCGATTCCTTAGTACGATTTAAAGAAACAAAAGGTTAATATGCTGCCAAAATATGCCATCTAAGTGTCCTTTTCATGATTGCTCAATTGAACATCCACAGAATAAATGTGGTGTATTTTATCTTTACATGAAAACGACTTTTTATGCAACATTTTGGATTCCCGTCAATTTCTGACGCCAGGGAAATGACGGAAACAGCTAAAAGAATCTACCGAAATCCAAAGCCTAACGGACATTCATGGCGTTGAACCATGGCTAGAACAGGTCGATAGAAACGCTCCATGATGGTTATATTGTATACCAAAGTCGGGGTTGTCGTAAGTAACATGCCATATTTTCAAAAAGGCCACCAAGCACAGATCCAAAACTTTTTTTCCTTTCCAACTAAAAGAAATGATTAGACTATGCCCAGATGTTTCGCTTTACGAATCATATGTAATTGCTGTTTACATAGTACGATTTTTTTTGTGTAATACTTATCTTGTTCGCAAACCGTAAATTTTCTTGTAGTATTTGTCCGAAATCGTTGTAGTTACTCGGGAGGATTGGGTAAATATTGTCCAAACCATATGCTTTACGTGATCTCCCAGGACGAAATGTTACTTATTATTAAAGCACTAATTAAACTATATGTGTAATTTTTTAATAAAAACATAATACCAGAAAAAACGGCTAAGTAAAGTTGTATTTATAATAAACGATACAGTCCTTAATTTAACGTCATTACCGTATTTTATTAACATATATCCTTAACTTTTAAAGTATTACTATCGCATAACAATATTATACATATATTTTAAGTTATTCGGCTTCAAAGTTTGTCCAAGGCAATTCTTAACAGTCACCTGGCTCGTCACGTTCACGACGATTGTATAACCCCCACCGCACCTTTCCCGTCTCACTCCGCACGAGCCGAATCCGTCACTCATCAGCTATCACCTGGTAGGAAGAAGACGTGGTTATTGTGCTTCGCAAATAAAACACAAACGACAAAGTATCGGAAATTGGAGTTTGTAATGGGTAAGTACTCTTTATCCTGGCGTCGATATCTTGCTAATTATGTAACCTATCGCATTACTATCAAGATATGTAACGTAAACAATAGTTTAGTTTTATATGCCTAAGTATGGAGTTCATCAAGCTAATACATTTTGTGTGTTCTCGATATAACGGCCATTTTCCCCATCACCTGCATATCGTCCACCTGGCTAAAACTGCCAGGTGGACGAGATTTTGCGGCAGGTTAATGTCACTGATACCACAACTAATACTCGTAACTATATAATTATATAGCGGTTATATCGCTTTTGTGTGTTAATTTAGGAATAAAAACTATCATGTCTGTTAAAGCTGCATATTATTGAAATTTGTGTACTTTTGTCTTAAGTCTCGTTAACCTGTCCAAATAAGTCAGGTGAATGATGCAATGGCAGGTGAATGAAGCGTCATTCACTTGCCATATGCCAGGTGATCGATAACTATTTAAAATCCACGTTACATACTCAAACTAGATTTGTGACGTCCCACGGGAAAAGATACCTTAAGCAGGTTTTTAGTTTTAGACATATATTAAAATGTTTTGTAAAAAGGTGAAAACATGCTCATTTCGTTTATTGTATCATGAGATGACGGTCGGGAGAGAGAGGTATGGATGAAAAGAAAAAGACAAGCTGCGTCGACCCCAAATGAATGGGGCAAGGGCAAGCGAATGATGATGATAATCTGAAACCTTAATGCTTATCATTACTAGCTTACATCAGAACAGAACTCTTCAACGACGCATAGTACACGTTTGGCGATTTAGATTTCGACTTGGATTGGGACTGGGGCTGGGACCCGGACCCAGACTCGGGCCCGGACTTGGACCCGGACTGTGACTCGGACCCGGACCTAGACTCAAACCCGGAGTCGGACCTGGAGCTGGATCCTGGCTCTTATCCAAACCTGAACCTGGACCTGACCTGACCTGACCTTGCACCAAACCTGAGTTCCACTAGGAACTGCGAGGGTTCAGCATCAACTGTATCTTGGGTACTGCACTCCAAAGTGCTCATCAAGACGTGTCGAATGACCAAAACAGCATGTGTCTATGTTGCATCAAACCTGAGTTCCAGTAGGTACTGCGAGGGTTCATCATCAGCTCTATCTTGGGTACTGCTCTCCCAAGTGCTCATCAAGACGTGTCGAATGACCAAAACAGCATGTGTCTATGTTGCACCAAACCTGAGTTCCACTAGGTACTGCGAAGGTTCAGCATCAGCTCTATCTTGGGTATCACTTTTCCAAGTGCTCATCAAGACGTGTTGGATGACCAAAACAGCGTGTGTCTATGTTGCACCAAACCTGAGTTCCACTAGGTGCTGCGAGGGTTCAGCATCAGCTCTATCTTGGGTACTGCCCTCCCAAGTCCTCATCAAAACGTGTCGATTAACCAAAACAGCGTGTGTCTATGTTGCATCAAACCTGAGTTCCACTAGGTACTGCGAGGGTTCAGCATCAGCTCTATCTTGGGTACCACTTTTCCAAGTGCTCATCAAGACGTGTTGGATGACCAAAACAGCGTGTGTCTATGTTGCACCAAACCTGAGTTCCACTAGGTGCTGCGAGGGTTCAGCATCAGCTCTATCTTGGGTACTGCCCTCCCAAGTCCTCATCAAGACGTGTCGATTAACCAAAATAGCGTGTGTCTATGTTGCATCAAACCTGAGTTCCAGTAGGTACTGCGAGGGTTCATCATCAGCTCTATCTTGGGTACTGCTCTTCCAAGTGCTCATCAAGACGTGTCGAATGACCAAAACAGCATGTGTCTATGTTGTACCAAACCTGAGTTCCACTAGGTACTGCGAAGGTTCAGCATCAGCTCTATCTTGGGTACCACTTTTACAAGTGCTCATCAAGACGTGTTGGATGACCAAAACAGCGTGTGTCTATGTTGCACCAAACCTGAGTTCCGCTAGGTGCTGCGAGGGTTCAGCATCAGCTCTATCTTGGGTACTGCCCTCCCAAGTCCTCATCAAGACGTGTCGATTAACCAAAACAGCGTGTGTCTATGTTGCATCAAACCTGAGTTCCACTAGGTACTGCGAGGGATCAGCATCAGCTCTATCTTGGGTACCACTTTTCAAAGTGCTCATCAAGACGTGTTGGATGACCAAAACAGCGTGTGTCTATGTTGCACCAAACCTGAGTTCCACTAGGTGCTGCGAGGGTTCAGCATCAGCTCTATCTTGGGTACCACTTTTCCAAGTGCTCATCAAGACGTGTTGGATGACCAAAACAGCGTGTGTCTATGTTGCACCAAACCTGAGTTCCACTAGGTGCTGCGAGGGTCATCAGCTCTATCTTGGGTACTGCCCTCCCAAGTCCTCATCAAGACATGTCGATTGACCAAAACAGCGTGTGTCTATGTTGCATCAAACCTGAGTTCCAGTAGGTACTGCGAGGGTTCAGCATCAGCTCTATCTTTGGTACTGCACTTCCAAGTGCTCATCAAGACGTGTTGGATGACCAAAACAGCGTGTGTCTATGTTGCACCAAACCTGAGTTCCACTAGGTACTGCCAGGGTGAATAGACAGCAAGATTGAATGTTTACTTATTCACAGAAACTTGTTGTTAAATTGGGAATCGAATTGAAGGTGAGGTGGGTCAGAATCCAAAATTTTTATCACCGTGGTGGACAATAAGGTCCCTTTTTATAGAAGATGACACATTTTTCGATTATTTTTAGAAGGCATTGAAAATGATGTGGTGGACAGGTGGATGACACTTATTACAGGTGAATGATGACAAGAAACCAGGTTAACGGCAACGGACACAGGTTAATGACGCCTCTCGATAACCTGTCAATATTTTCATTGGAATTTGTACTTATTTCTCGATAACCTGCTTCTACTATCGATAACCTGGAGACAAAATATCTTTCACCTGTCCTTGATATCATTCACCTGAATTTCAAACGCCTATATCTTCTAAACTAATTGAAGGAATTGCTTCCCTTCCACATTTTCTAATTGTTTAAGTTGCCTTTTAAGGATCCCAATAAAAAAAAATGCGAAAATGCAAAATTTTTGAAAAACATAAACGTTAACCTGGCGGTGCCAACTTTTTGAGAAACGACCTTATTATATTTCGGATGTCATACATCTAGCTTAATAAATAAATATGAATGAGAGATCTTTCTATTAGACAACATAAAGGCTAAAGTTTACATATTTTATCAAGGGTCGTGCGGCAACGAGAAGTCGAGAACTCTGCGCGTCGCTAATCTACTTAAACTAACGCTATGCCAGTGAAAACACTCTCCTCTAACTTTTCAAACTTCATTAAAACTGCATATGCGCACGCCAAAAAATTCAAACAAGTTCGAAGAAAGTAATCAAGATTCACAGAGTCGTACTGCAACTACTGCGACTTCCCAAAAGATCTTATCTAAGCAACAACAACTAGCATTTTACAAAGTTCAATCCTGTTCTTGCTAAACTTTTCGACTGCTTTTGAAAAAGTGCATTACGAATTTCACGATAATATTATTATATTTCATTCGGGGAATTTATAATATGTCTACATATTTATTTATAATGTCTACATAGGTATACTCATTACGGTTACCAACGATAGATAAAACTTAAAACATAAATATTTTATATAATTAAATAATATCGTAATTTTATATTTAAGATTAATTATTATTGAATAGTTGTATTTTTAATTTTGTATTGACGTGCTTAATTTGAATAAAAATTATCTACATTACATTAAATTTTAATTCAGATCAAATCCAAATAAAAAATTAAATGTTTTGTATTACAACGAATTTTGTCATTGTCAGAGTTGTTTTGTGAAAACCTAAATGAAACCTTAAATCTATGTTCAATTTTTTTTTTACAAAATGTTTACTAATGGTGTAAGCTTGAATTTATGCTCAAGTACGCTTTTAAATAAGTAATATACATTTATAAATAATAGATGAGCGTTAATGAAATCCACATTGAAGCTGACTTAACACCCGGGGGTGTCAAAATAAAGTTTGAATTGCAGTAGTTAGATTGGAAATTCAAATCCCCGTCGAGAATAGCATATCAATTGGCTGTTCGAAAAATAAATGAAAGTTAGCACTTTTTACGTATAATTTGATCCATTAGCAGTATTGCCTACTCAATTTTGAATGCTATTTATCTTACATTTCATTTCTCAGCCTACTTCTGAAGAAGAAGAAGAGGAGGTTAACAATTTACATATCATTTTGTGTAGGTACGTATTGTACCACAGAAACTTCCAAATTGGGAAAATATTACACGTACTTGCGGCACATTTTTTTCTTGTTATAACAAAAGAATTCTTATTAAAGTGTTCGTTATGCATTAAGGCAATAAAAAAATGGTAATTTAATAGATTACATTTATTAAACTCGAATCTTTACATAAAATTCCGGATTCCACATTTTTGGATTAATTTTTGTTGCACGTTAACGTACTTACTCGTATTTATTGCACAAACTTAACAATATTTTCAACACACTTGCTCGTAACGTGGAATTTATTGAACCGCTTTTAGGCTCATAACCCTAGATATTACGCACGCGTGTTTTTTTATTATATTATCGCACTTGTGCGGTAATGTGTGATAACAGATCGAGTTAAGATGTAACTAATTGCTATTAATATGTATGGAGTGGGAGCCTTATTTAATTGGTCGAGTAGATTTTACAACAAGGCCTCGGGGCATAGCAGGCAGTATGACAGATTCTGGACTTTTACTGTTTTAACAATTAAAATTTGATTAATAGGTAATTTTCGTTTTGGCCTCGCAAATGTGTTGAAAAACGTCGTAATGAGACGCGTTGGTCATTACACACATCGGCTTTCTTATACACAATATCGCCTCGTGAGTAAAATGACCAACGTAACACACTTGTATCACAATGTACTATGTTCATTGTTCATGCATGCAAGTAGACCATAAAGGGAGAAAACTCATTTATTGTAAAATAAGTGTTACAAAATGAATACAAAACTAAAAAAATTAGCTACAACTAATAACTAAAGCTAAAAATTAAAAATGCCTATCAAAATTTTGCGCCCTTGGAAAGGTGCCCAATGTGCCCATCACGCAGGCAGCGTTCCAGCGCTGGATTGCTATGGCCAATCTTTGCGCGAGAAAGCTGCCCGCGCAAGGGTCACCTGTGGCCTGCCTTAGACGTTTGCTGAGCTCCTTGTGGAGCCCCCGAGCCCCCCTACCCCACGGACCTATTAGTGTCTCGACGCCGAAGGCTACAAATTCGTAGTGTGCGCCGAGACAACTATGTATATTTATTCACCAACAACTATATTCAGTAGACCATTGTTTACGTTATATTAATGCCAATTCATTTCATTCCAGATAGGGCAACTAACAGAGCTGCGATGGCAAACGACTGGTCAAAAAACTCAAGAGGGCAACAACATCGCAATACACGTCATTCCACCCGATGGCGAAGAAGACGACGAGTTCGTGCCGCCGCTGCGCGCGCGCACGCGGAGGAAGATGAGCACGCCGCTGAGCGCGCTGCCCGGCGCTGCCGACCGGCTGATCGGCATGCCTAGTAAGAGGGTTTTAGGTTTCATTTCCGCACACACATTGACAAAAAAGCAACCCTTATATACAGGCCAGTCAAATTAGTGTTTTCACAGGAATTAATTCCCAGCAAGCTGGAAATCGTTTTAAGTAATACCTTTATTTGATTCTAATTAGTGCAATCCAAGCTTGCTGCATTCCAAGAGTTGTAGAAAAAAAAATCTCTTGTCAGTTCTTGTAGTAAAAAACGGTACGTCCGCCGAAAATTTTGCTCTAATCGTGCTAAAAATTAACATCTAAGATCCGAAAAGTACCTTACTATGAATTCGTAGGTAGTCAAACATTGTAAAAAATGGTCGCTAATTTGAAACTCGTTTTTTTTCTTAAAATTGTGTTAAATTCCGATTTTTTTTTACCAGTGTCTGATCCACGACACCCATGCTGGAAGTGACATTGATTTTGACGAATGGTTACTTCTATATCGAGTGGTTTTGTCAATCCAAGGTAAACCGTATCTCCCGAGGCTCCTAAAATTTATCCACACCTCCTGGAATGGGGCAAACTCAGATTATACGCATTTAGGACCAAATGAAGGTATTAAAATGATTTCCAGCCTGCTGGGAATTCATTCCTCAAAAAGCTTTTTTGGATCTAATTTGACTGGTCTACGAGTATAAGAGAAGGCAGAGGACCACCAAACATGGAAATTGCTCCACCGACAAGAGTCATACTCTTAAATTAATGATGATGATGACGAGTATATAAATAAGTTGTTTCGTCGTGTTCTTTCTATACGTCCGGCCATCTGTCTGTCGGTATGACACATCACACAGACATATTTTACACGAAAACTGATATATTTTTCAAATTTACATATTAATGCAATCAAAGTGATTTAGTGATAATATAGGCTCGACCGTTATTGAGACCCGATATACTTAATTAATATCAAACTTACAATAAATAGTAACCTAAAATTAAAACCACCTACAAATAAAATTTATATACAGGGTGTCCCAGAATTCGACGTCAAGCCGTAAACGGATGATAGACCAAGTCATAACAGTTATCATAAAAATACAAAAAAAATCCAAATCATGTTCTTTAAAAATTATGGTCACTTTAAAAATTCACTAAAAAATCCACACCCTGTAATTATTCAATATTACACAATAATAAAAAAATTAGAATAAATTATGGAATTTGTAGTAACGAGAGTTAAAGAACCATTACAGGGTGTGGATTTTTTAGTGAAGTTTAAAGTGACCATAATTTTTAAAAAAACATGAATTGGTTTTTTTTTTGTATTTTTATGATAACTTTTGACTTGGTCTATTATCCGTTTACGGCTTGACGTCGAATTCTGGGACAGCCTGTATATATATATGTATATGTACCTATACACAAATCTTTCATTCACATGAGAATGTGTAATTTTAAAAGAAATAGTGTTTCACAAATGTAGAAAATGCTTTAACTTTTTGGAATGAGTTTGCATTTGTTACCGCTAGGCCGAAGACAAAATGATTCAATTTACGGGCGATTTAACAGCGACAGGGGTCGACCGGATCAAAACTTTTACGAAGGTTAAATGAGATCCGCCTACTTGAGGTCTTCAGGCGATGGATCGAAATATTTTTTTGGAAGATAAGAAAATGTACATACTTCAGCAATAAGTCAAGTTTTCGCAAGTGCAATGAAAACATTGTGTGTAACTCCGGGGGTAAGAATATTGTTACTCGAGTCTTTAATTCACTCGAGCCTAGCCTACGGCTGTCGTGAATTTAATACACTCTCATACAATATTCCACTTACCCCCCACGTTGCATAATGTACCAACTATACCAATTGTGGGTACTATAATTTTCAAATTTCGCACGTTTTTCTAACGTCATGTTCCTCACAGTCTTGCTGAGCCTGAATGGATTCAATTAAGAGCCTACAAATATGAGAGCACCGACCAATAAGTATTTCATGCTTTAAGTAAGCAGATGGTACATAAAGAACATCGTTAAACTTTTTATCTTCATCGTGAAGCGTAAAAATGGGCAAATTTACCTATACTCGTACGCTGAAAATGGACGCCGGTAATCAGATAATCACATACGTATTCCTTTTATTCATTCAAATATACATAAATTTGCTCAGTTGAAGTAACAACTCAGGGTACTTTGAAACTTAATGTGTTTTCCATTTCATAACGACAGCGGCCACTCGCGATTACGGATGAAACATGCAACGCATTAGCACTAATCGGCTTATCAATATAAAAGCAATTGCCGATCCCCGGAGCGCTTATGTATTGAAAGCGAAGTCGATCCTCGTAATGTAGGGTTACCATTACCAAACGTCATAAATTTTGGTCATTTGTCAGTACGAGGCTTGAATATGGAATTGCTAAGGTTTATTAAAAGTATTTTGTAATATTAGATACTAAAGTAACCTATAATAGGCCCCGTGCATGAACTAAGTATAGGAGGCAGCGTAGGATGAGGCGTAAATTTGTCGTTTATGCTTCCGATGTATCCCACAAGATGGCAGAACTTACTGTGCACAAGGAAACGTAAAGTGTCATTCTATGAAACTTGCTAACTATGTAAACAAAAGTCACTAGTAAATTCATCATTCAGAGACAATTTCAATATGGCGGTTTGTTTATATAGTTAGCAAGTTCCATAGAATGACACTTTACCGACGAGAACGGTAGATGGTAGCACTTACTTTGGCAATGTACATGTGCACGTATGTTTCAAATTCAGGCCACAAGATGGCAGACATTACGACTGCAACCAGCGAGTAGTAAACACGTAGCCTCGTCTATTGTTTAAAACTCTTATCTTTAACCGGCGGTCAATAAAACATCTGTTTCGTCAACGAGAAGGTGCAATTAAATTTGCACCTTAGCGACTATGGGGGAGGGTACAGATTTGAGTGACGGTGAAAACCTTGATCAGACACCAGAAAATAGTAACTTAGTGGAACAAAATAGCAATACAAGCCCACGTGATGAGAGTATGGAAGGCGGTCAAAACATGAATTCGAGCACAAAAAGAGGCCGAGAAGACAGCGAAGAGGAGCCATGGTGCATTGTAGGAAGAGACGGGAAGAGACGTAGAGAGGGAACAAACAGCCCAGTAAAGAATAAGGAGGAAGAAATCAAATATGAAGCATACATTTCGGCTGCAGAGGCTCTGCCTAAACAATTTGCTTTCGCCCGAATGATGCAGCAAAATAACATAGCGGACATCATAGAAATAAAATATATTAACCCAAATAAAATTTATGTCCACTTCGGGTCTGAGAGTGCTTTAGAAAAACTTATTACATGCCAAGCTATAAAAGAGAAAGCATGGAGTATAGTGAGAACTAGCGAGGTTGCTGCTTCTTATGGCGTAATTAGGCAGGTAGAACTGGATCTAACCGAGAAGGAGATTTTGGAAAGCATAGATGGCGGCGCCCAGCTATTATCTGTCAAGCGGTTAACTCGTCGATCGGAGGATGGCAAGTGGATAAATAGCGAGTGTGTGAGGTTGGGATTCAGGGGATCCTCCCTACCAGCTTATGTCCATGTATTTGGTATGCGCTTGATGGTTAAACCATACATATTTCCCGTGACACAATGTTCGAACTGCTGGAAATTTGGCCATGTGAAGAGACTGTGCCCGAAAACAAAAATTGTGTGTCCAAAATGTAGCAAGAATCATAACAATTGTGAGGTCACTAAGTATGTATGTGTAAACTGTACTGGGGATCACTTAGCGTTAAGTAAAATGTGTCCGGTTTACCTAAAAGAGAGGAAAATAAGGAGTATAATGGCAGATTTTAATGTTACTTATCGCAAAGCTTTGAGTATGTAGGTATGTCCCAGAAAGCCCTGTCAGGGAAATTAAAGACACCCCCGAAATTGAACTCAACAAATCAGATGCTTCCTTTCCAAAAATTCGCTTTAATTCGGAGAATCAAGAGCAAAGCCAAGATACGCTACCGACCCAAATTCCGAAGTCATACGTAGCAGTTGCCAAGCCCACCTCATCTAGTGCAAAGGAGAAGGCGTCCCCGAAGAAAAATGGGACCGGTAAAAAGAAACACAAGAAAACCAATCCTCGAAAAAATAAACATATAACATATGACACACAAACTGATGAGTCGGAAGGTAGCTGCATGGATGTAGACATTGAATCGAGTTCGGATACGAATAATAGTTTAGATATGAAGAAGGGAAAAAAGAAGGTTAATGAAGAAAGAAGAAAGTCAAACAAAGAAAAGAAGAGTGACAATATTACGCTGGAAAAAGTTATGGAGATGTTAAAGAACATATTTTGCAGTGAGAATAAGCCTGTTGTGGATAAAATTGTTTCAGTGGTCAAAAACGGTATTAGGTGGTTAGTTAGTTATGTGACCAAACACTTTTTTGACTTGCCTCCCTTGAGTCAATTCCTCGGCTGTGATGGCCAGTAACGTACACAAAAACAAAATTAACGTAATCCAATGGAACTGTCAAAGTTTGAAGAATAAATTAACATCATTTGAGCAGGTATTGTCTCGCGAGAAGGTTCATGTTGCAGCGCTGAGTGAGACTTGGTGCGATCAGGACCTGAACTTGAGAGTAAGTGACTATAATTTATTTCGAAGAGATAGGGTTGATGGCTATGGTGGCGTTGCAGTTTTAACACATAAATCTGTCAAATCACAAGAGCTTCGTTGTGTTTTATCTAACCCCGGTATCGAAGTTATCCGCGTCAAATTATTCAACTGTTCCCCTCTTGAATATATTATTTCAATATATTGCCCATCTTCGATTCAAACTACTCAAAGAGATTGGGATGAGTTATTTTCCTTATGTGACAGGAAAACGCTGTTGCTAGGGGACTTTAATGGTCACTATACTACTTACTTGGTCACATAAAATAGATAGTCGTGGAAGTCAAATATTCGATTCCTTACTTAGTCACGACCTAATAACCTTAAATGATGGATCTCCAACTAGGGTTCAACTTGTCAATAGTACGCTTAGAGAATCCGCCCCCGACATATCTCTTGTTTCGACTGACATAGCAATAAATTTTAACTGGAAAGTCAGTAATGAATCCCTTGGCAGTGATCATTTGATAATCCAAATGTCTACGGAATGCATGTCTAATCTAAAACCCACCAAAAAACGAAATTTAAAAAAAGCGGATTGGCTGTCATATACTGAGACTTTAGAGAAATCACTTTCTAACCTTACGATCCTTGATGACTGTCAAATAGCGTATGACCTATTTTTATGCGAAATTAACAAAGCGGCCGATTTACATATTCCTTTTGTTAAATACAGCCAGAATCCTAGTAGCAACTTTATACCTAAACCGTATTGGAATGCTACGTTGTCCAAAGCCGTAGCGGAACGTAGACTAGCACTAAGTACTTTTAGGAAAAACCCCACACCAAATAACCTCATCATTTTAAAAAATAGAATCGCCGCGGCACAGAGACTCATCCGGCAGGCTAGATATAAAACCTTTCATGAGTTTTGTACATCAATCGATAACGCAACATCATCTAGCGATATGTGGAAGAGAATGAAGTGGTTAAAAGGTCTTAAATGCAATAACAAATACGTAGATAACGACCGTTCTGTTTCATTACTTAATAGTTTGACGCCTGACTTTGTTTGCGGTGAAAAACCGGTCTTTACTTCTAATAATAGGATGTTAGGTGCCCCAATCACAATTCAAGAGATAGAAAAAAGTATTAAGACATCTGACACTGCTCCCGGGTTCGATGACATATCCTTTTCAATGTTGCGTCATCTTCCATCTGTAGGTAAAGATATTCTAAAATGTTTGTACAACAGGTTCCTTGCCCATGAGTTCGTTCCGAGACAGTGGCGCGATATATTCATTATACCGATCCCTAAACCAGGGCGTGACCCCAATTCCGTCTCATCGTTAAGACCTATAGCCCTTATGTCGTGTTTATGTAAAGTATTTCATTCGATAATAAACAAACGATTAGAGTGGTTTCTTGAGAAAAATGAACTATTCTCTGATTATACCCTGGGTTTCAGGAAGTCTAGGTCTTGTCTAGATAACTTAAGTTTTTTAGTAACATTAATACAAGCGGGTTTCGCGAAGAAACATGTATCCTTAGGTTGTTTTATTGACATAAACAATGCCTACAACAACGTTAACGTTAGGGAGCTGCTATTAATTTTGGATAGACTTGATGTGGGTAAGTCGATATGTAGCTACCTGTGGAACTTTCTAACATATAGGAACTTAAATATAAAACTAGAAAATTCTACTGTGTGCAGGAGGTCAGGCCAGGGTCTAGGACAAGGGGACCCGCTGTCTCCGTTGCTTTTTAATGTTGCCACAATTGAAATTTGTAAACTTGTAAATAATGTATATATTTCACAGTACGCAGACGATTTTGTGATATTTACTAGTGCGGCCAACTTACGCGACTCCATAACTACATTACAATCAGCAATTAATACCTTCACAGTTATATTATGCAATCTCGGGTTAGAAGTATCGTCAGAAAAAACGAAATTATGTTTGTTCAATTCTGGTAATAAGCCGATAGCTCACTGTATGGATATTAAAATTAATGACACATGTTTGGAAGTAGTGAGTACTGTTAAATATCTCGGTCTCTGGCTTGATCGTTCGTTACGATGGGGTAAACATATAACAGAGCTGTGCGAAAAATTAACTAAGTACATTAATTTATTTAAAGTACTAGCGGGCGCGGGGTGGGGTGTACATCATAAACATCTTAGACGGTTGTACATTTCTTTAATACGAAGCCGGATGGATTACGCTAGTTTCTTATATGACAGTAGCTGCAAAAATAACCTTGTTAAATTAGACAGGGTGCAGAATCAGGCTTTGAGAGTGATAGGAGGCTATATAAAAACAACCCCAATCCATGTTATGGAAGTGGAATTACACCTCCCGCCTCTTGAAATCCGTAGGAAATACTTAGCAGGAAAATTTTGTCTTAAAATGAAATCCTTTAATAACAGTCCCGTAAATACAACCCTAAATCATTTACATATTATACAAAATAGCAGGCACTGGAGGCGGAAAAAAATACCGTTACTCGTTACGTCACACAATCAATTAAAAGATATACCTATTCATTTTAATTTCTTTGTAGTTTTAAACAAAGTAAAGATAAACATGAATTAAACAAACAGTAGACTATTAGAAATGTTTACATTTAATACCTGGATCCATAGCATAGATTTAAGTAGCATTATATACTTCATTGACCCTTTTAAAAAAGCTAAACGAAAGTACGATAGGTTAGAAATAAATAAAATCTGCAGCGGGGCAATGGCGAAGTATTCTACATTTCATAAAATCTTTACAGATGGTTCCAAAGAAAAAAGTATCGGGGCAGCCTTTTTTGATGAAACAAATAGTTATCATATAAAATTTAAAATAAACTGTAATATTTCCATAATGCATGCCGAACTGATTGCCATTTCCGAAGCCTTATCTTACGCGAAATCCATAAATTCCAACAAAATTGTAATATTTACCGATTCTAAGAGTGCTTTGCAACATCTGGCTCGATGCACCTCGACTTTTCGAGGAGTACCGATAGCCTACACAATAATAAATTTAATTCTGGAATTGAAATCTATGGCAAAAGTTATAATATTGCAATGGATTCCGTCGCATGTAGGTATAAGTGGCAATGAGACAGCTGATGCATTAGCAAGACAGGCATGCAGCGATGGCATTGAATTTCACTTGCTGCCCCCATATAATGACTGTTTACACTTAGTCAAATTAAAGTGTCGTGAATTGTGGAAGGAATATTTCGACGAGAGATCTAGGGACAAAGGTATTTGGTATAAGACAATACAGCCACAACCCTTTAATTCTCCTTGGATTGATAATAGTGTGTTGTGTAGGCAGGATCTAGTTTTATTATTGAGATTGCGTTCTGGACACATTCCATTGAATAAGTTCGCCTACCTCATGCGTAAAGTAAATTCGGAATTATGCACCTTATGTAATCGCGTCGAGGATGTGTATCATATTTTAATGGAGTGTGTCCGAAATGAGCGACTTAGAAGACAGATATTTCATGACAATGACAGTTCCATTGGGTTATGTAATACCTACCTTTCGAACCCCATGTCTGAGGTTGTTGAAAAGGTATTAAATATTGTTAAGTGCGGTCTGAGGGACAGGAATGTGTGATGTAATTAAACTAGATGTAGCTATTTACTTTCTTTTAACTTTGTTAATTAAGTCTGTTTCTTATGGGGTGACATATTCGTTCAATCGAAAAAGCCCCTTAATAAAGAAAAAAAAAAAAAAAGATGGCAGACCATCCAACGCGCACGGTCCCTAATCCAAATACTCTTTATCTATTGTACAGGGGATTATGGGTAAACAAACAATCAGGAATTTAATCAACAATTTTTAAAGTAGGTACTTATTCGGGTAAACAAAAGAAAAACCCGATCCCATTGAGTAGGTAGGCACCCATAAAATTCCTCTTTTAAATGAGCCCCGACTGAAGAACTCGGAAAATATTTGGTGTGTGAAGATTTTTACACATGTAGTTTGAAATTTGAGGCGCCTGCTCTTTATCAATATTAATTAGACACGAGGTGAGTTATGGAACAGGCGTTGGTTGTCTCATTTAATTTTTTTATTAGATCTCTGCTTCTTTTTGGAACATGTTTAGAACAATTATTATGTTATACTCTTACCTAGAGTCGTCCAAGGGCAAAGCTAGCATACCAAGTGCCTTGAAGCTAATTTATGAGTTTTATGTCTAGTACTTACTAGTTAGTGCAGAGGCATAGGACTTTGTGAAAGATTTCGGTCGATGAGTCGGCAGACATTATATTGTGGTCCACATTTCGGATACCTGGTTTACCTGTTTCAAAAGACAACCTTTGGAACAGGCCACGTAGCCAAGATGCCAATCGCTTACGCTCCGTAGCGATCGAAACGCAACTGTCACTGTCGCGCTAATATGGAAGAGTGATAGAGAGACATAATGGTTTTCACTGTCGAAGCGATAGCGAGTGTAACCTTGGCTAGGCCGGCAGCTTAGAAACAGGGTGGTAATTGTAATTAAATTTGAGTAATTAAATGATAAAGATTTCTGAATTTCTAAAATATAGATCCATGAAGTGTCTGAAACTGTCCCTCATTAATCGCAAAACTTAAACGTATCTGTATTATTATTAAGTCCGAGTCATTGTCCCTAGAATATTCTCAAGAGCAATTAAAACTATTCACTTTGTGTAGGTACAATTCCCATCGGCGGCGGCGGGCTTGGTCCTCCTCAACCGCGGCAACACGCAGACGTGCGTCCGCTGGAATGGGGGGTCTATAGTTGACCTATCCTTCGCGACCCCTGACCTGGCAACGCGCGTTGCCGAGTGGCGAGTTTTGGAGGACGAAGAGACCCTCTCAGATCATTTATATATCCGCATGAGGGTCTACCCACTGCAGAGGGCCGCGCCGACCAGCCCTAACGGCCGACGTGCCGGGAGAAGGGGGTTCCCAAGATGGTCGTTGGCCCGCCTCGACAGAGAAATGGCGGAAGAGGCCGCCATCATCGAGGCGTGGAACGCTCCCCAGGCGGACCCAAGAGGAGTCGAGGAGAGGGCCGTCCACTTCAGAAGGTCCCTGGAGACGGTTTGTGACGCTTCCATGCCCCAGGCCCGGCCTGCCCGGGGCAAAAAACAAGTCTATTGGTGGACCCCGGAGATCGCCGCCCTCCGCACGGCCTCCAACAATGCCCGGCGGGCCTACACGCGGTGCAGAAGGAGGAGGCACACCGCTGAGGAGGAGGAGCTCCTCCGCACCGCATGGGCAGAGAAGAAGCGGGCCCTCCAGCAGGCCATTAAGAAGGCGAAGAACGAGGGGTGGGAGGAGTTCTTGGCAACCCTCAATAGGGACCCATGGGGCCGCCCTTACAGAATGGTGCGCAACAAAATGCAGAGCGCCCCACCCATGGAATCCATGGACCCAGAACTCCTCCGGAGAGTGGTTGAGGCCCTGTTTCCGGAGGCACCGCACTTTGTCCCACCGGCGATGGCCCCCCCAATAGTGGACCCAGTGGAACCTCTCGTCGTCGTCCCCATCACCGACGACGAGATAGAGTGGGCAATGGACCGGCTCAGGGGCTCGCGCAAAGCGCCGGGACCGGACGGAGTGCCAGGAAAAGTGCTTTTCCTGGCACTCAAGCACCTCGGGAACCGTCTCAAATCCCTCCTGGACGACTGCCTCAAGGAGGGGCGCTTCCCGGGATGCTGGAAGGAGGGGCGATTGTGCCTACTGAGGAAGGAGGGGCGCCCACCAGACTCGCCTGCTGGCTACCGTCCCATCGTGCTGCTGGATGAGGTCGGGAAGCTTTTCGAGCGAATCCTGGCCTCCCGTATACAGCAGCACCTAGTGGAAACAGGTCCGAACTTGCATGACAGCCAGTTCGGGTTCCGTAGGGGGCGGTCCACTATAGACGCGGTGGGCGCGTTGAGGGATTTCGGGCTACTTGCGGCAGGCCAGGGGGAGGGAGTGGTGGCGGTGTCATTGGACATCGCTAACGCGTTCGGGTCCCTTCCCTATACGGTCATAGGGGAGGCACTCCGCTACCATGGAGTGCCTCACTATCTGAGGCGCGTAATAGAGCAATACCTGACGGGGCGGGTAGTGCTCTATGAGCAGAGGGGTGTCCGGGGCGCGAGGGCCATGGTGTGTGGGGTCCCACAGGGGTCTGTCCTGGGTCCCCTCCTGTGGAACCTCGGTTACGACTGGGTGATCCGGGGGTCGCAGCTTCCACGCATGGTCACCATATGTTATGCAGACGATACACTGGTGGCCGTGCGGGGAAAGGAGCTGGAAGAGGTGCTCAGGAGGGCAGCGGTGGCGACCGAGCTCACGGTGCACCGCATAGGACTCCTGGGGCTTAGGGTCGCACTGCCGAAGACCGAGGCCATGGTCCTCGGGCGAACGAGGGCGTGGGGGCAGCTGCCGGAAGGCACTGCAGTGAGGGTGGGGGGCGAAGCTGTCCAGGTCAGGGCCCACATCAAGTACTTGGGCCTTGTCCTGGACAGAAGATGGACATTCGAGGAGCACTTTGCGAGACAGGCTCCTCGTCTCATAGGTGCTGCCTCGGCTCTGGGCCGCCTACTGCCTAATCTGGGGGGGCCGAATGCCCCATGTAGGCGGCTATATGCGGGGATCGTCCGGAGCATGGCGCTCTACGGAGCGCCAATTTGGGCCGGACGACTGACGGGACGCGCGAGGGCATTGCTCCGTCGGCCACAGAGGGTGGTGGCCCAGAGGATGGTGAGGGCCTACCGCACCACCTCTCACGCAGCAGCATGCCTCCTTGCCGGCACCCCGCCTTGGGAGCTGGAAGCGGGGGTGCTGGCGGACAGGTACCGGCTGAGGGCGGAAGCCAGGGGGCGTGGGGAGCTCCCAGACGCGGAGGAGGTTGAGAGGGTGATGCGGGGAGCCGCGGAGCGCCTACGAGAGAGGTGGCGGGAGGCCTTGGAGGATAGCCACTATGGAACCCGAACCATAGGGGCTATTCTCCCGGTAATGGACGAGTGGGTGGATCGGGGCAGGGGGGCCCTGACCTTTAGGGTGACGCAGGTGGTGTCCGGACACGGCTGTTTCGGACACTACCTGCACAAAATACAGAGGGAGCCGGGGCCTCAGTGCCACGAATGTGGCGCGGCGGATGATACGGCTCAGCACACTCTGGAAGAGTGTAATCGCTGGGCCGTGGAAAGAGCTTCCCTCAGGGCAGCGACGGGGGTGGCGGATCTCTCGCTACACAGCATAATAGCGGCGATGCTGGGTAGCGAGAGGAAATGGGAAGCGGTGGCCTCCTTCTGCGAAGAAGTAATGTCGCAGAAGGAGGAGGCGGAGAGGGAGCGAGAAGCGGCGGCTGACGCGCTTCCTCTCCGACGCAGGCGGCAGGGTCGAAGGCGAGGAGCGTATGCTCGCCTCGAGCCCTAGTGGGGCCAGTGGGTACCGAACCCGCATCGCATCGGCCCCACACACGTCGTAGGGGTGGGGATCAAGCGTTTCTGGTCCCCCCCTGCATTGTGAGGGTGCCCTGGCGACAAGCCGGGGCTGCCGGAGGGCGCTGTGGTGGAATGACCTCGATCCCAGTGCGCCCTCACGAACGGCAAAGAGGGTGAAACGCCGGAGTGGGTTTAGTGGGTAGGGCCAAATTCTCCCTCCCTCTCGCTAAGAGAGGGATAAGGAGCGGCGAGTCCCACACACTGTGCGTAAACGCATTCCCACTCCGTCAAAAAAAAAAAAAAAGGTACAATTCCCATAAGAAGTGACCCGTTAAACATGTTCTTGAGTATTAAACATAATAGATAGTTGTAACACTTTGTTTTCAATGATTTAGAATGCATAGCCCTATAAATCAGTCCGTCTATGCGTCGCGAGTCGCGAGCCATTTCGCTTTACTCAAAGTGAGTGGAAGTTATCAAAAGAAAAGAGAGGGTCCTCAGCTAAAAGTTGAATTGCCTAGGGATTTCAATTGATGACCTCCACATACTCCCTTAACCTTGCAGTCATGGGCAAAGTTTTTGGTAAGGTAGGTGTATATATGTTGGAGTTAAAGGTGAAACCGGGTCAAAACCGTAATTCAAATTCCGTGCTTGTCGTTTGATGGACGCCATGTTGCACTCAGTGCCGTACTAGATGATTTAAAGCGGTACCTATGTTATATGTATTATGATATAGCCGATAAAGGTATTTACCACAGAAGTATATAATGGTTTTTATATATTTACTGATGATCTTACACGTAAATCACCTAAAATCAATAAAATATGACTTAATGAAACAACCTCATAGTTTATGAATGACCGTCATTATTCAACGTCAACCAAGAGCCACTTCAAAGTACGTTTTTATACCTACAAACATCAACAATTCGAAAAATAGTTAAAAGAAGGTAATATAGCAAAGATAATATAGTGCGAAGATTAGGGGAAAGTATTGAAGACCACCAAGAATATATATTATTTTACAAAGGTGAAACAAAAGGAAGCCACGGAGTTGGCTTTATGGTTAAAAAATATTTAGAAAGAAACATTGAGGAATTCAAGGGGATATCAGAGAGAATAGCGGTTCTTAATATACATTTACCAGGATACAATAACAAATGGTCTATAGTCCAAGTGTATGCTCCCACAGAACAACATGATGAAAACGGGAAGGACATTTTCTATGACCAGCTTTCAGCAACCTTACAAGATACATGTAAAAACGTTATGGTGATAGGAGACTTTAATGGCAGGATAGGAACGCAAAGAACTGGAGAAGAAATGATAGTAGGCAAATTCGGACATGGCATCAGGAGCAAAAATGGAGAAAGGATGATTAATATGGCCCAAGAAAACAATCTGTCATTCATGAACAGTTTCTTCAAAAAACAGCCAAGGAACAAATGGACCTGGGTTTCGCCAGACGGATCATACAAGAATGAAATTGATTACATTGCAACTAATAATAGAAAAGTGTTCCAAGACATAAGCATTTTAAACCAGTTCAACTTTAATACCAACCATCGAATGGTGAGAGCAGCGATAGACAATAAAGAACCAAGAAAAAGTAGAAACAAATTCAATGCAGCAAAAAAAGTCATGAGCAACAATATTTATGTACACAACTCAAGAAATAACGCAGACGAATTATATAACACTCAGTTAAATGAAATTTATGGATCATTCAAGAAACCTATAAAAAACAAAATAGAAAAAATTGGAACAGAGACCAGGTCATTAATTGAACAAAGAAAGGAGATATTAAAATTAGGAAAAGACAGAAAAAATCTTAAGGATATTGCAGAATTAAGTAAAAAAATTAGTAATTCTATTAAAAAGGACCAAATGAAAAGAAGAACAGCTGTGTTAAACCACCATATCAAAAAGACTGGAGGAGTCAAAAAAGCCTTAAAAGAATTGACACAAACAAAACAATGGATACCAAATCTTAAAAATAAAACAGGAAAGCAAGTAAGGACAAGAAATAAAATAATTCAAACAGCAACTGATTTTTATAAGAATCTCTACACAGCAGAAGAAAGCACCCCGATCTCTAGTATAACTCTAGTAGACGACGAGACTGAGTTCATACCACCATTTCTTCAGTCAGAAGTAGAAAAAGCGGTTAGCACTCAAAAAATCGATAAGGCACCAGGACCAGACCAGATAACAAATGAGATGATCAGACATTCTATAACTACTCCGGAAAACTTGAGAAAACTCACAGAGATATACAACACCGTTTTAAGTGCGGAACTTATACCATCTCAATGGACCAAAAGCGTCATTATATTACTACATAAAAAAGGAGACAGAAGCATGATTGAAAACTATAGGCCCATAAGCCTTATGTCTAATATCTACAAAGTGTTCTCTAAATTGCTGCTAAATAGAATAGAAAGTGTACTGGATGAAGAACAACCCATGGAACAAGCTGGCTTTAGAGCAGGATTCTCAACTGTCGATCATATGCATGTTATAAAGCAACTTATAGAGAAATGCCAAGAATACGGAAAGGCTTTGTACATTGCATTTGTGGACTATAGCAAAGCATTCGATTCAATCAACCATGGTTCGCTTTGGAAAGCTCTAATCCGGCAAGGAGTGCCAAAAAAATACATACGCTTGATTAAAAACATATATTCGAATAGCACAGCACAAATAAAATTAGAAACACTTGGCGAAGAGTTTCCAATAGCTAGGGGGGTAAGACAAGGAGACCCATTGTCACCTAAACTATTCTCTGCCTTACTGGAGGATATATTCAGAGACCTTCAATGGGATACACTTGGCATAAATATCAACGGCTGGACACTTAACCACTTGAGGTTTGCTGACGATTTAGTCCTGGTAACTGACAACGCTCAGACGCTCCAACACATGCTGCAACAGCTGACAGAGGCAAGCAGAATAGTCGGACTTACCATAAATAAATCAAAAACGAACATAATGACAAACAGAGAAGAAAGGCCCATAATAGTAGACAATGAAAATATCGAATATGTACAGAACTATACTTATCTAGGACAAATTATATCATTCAGAGACCAGACAACTTTAGAAATAGAGAGAAGAGTATCAAGTGCTTGGAAAAGATTCTGGTCGCTTAAGGAGATACTTAAAAGTAATCACTTTCCAATGTCAGCTAAGAAAAAAGTTTTCAACTTGTGTATCCTCCCATGTATAACCTATGGCTGCCAAACTTGGGCACTGACTCAGAAACATCTCCAAAAGCTTAGAACCTGCCAAAGAGGAATAGAAAGAAGTATGATGAACATCACATTAAAAGATCGTAAAAGAGCAGATGAAATAAGAGCAAAAACGAAAATAGAAGACGTAATCAAGAAAGTAAGAAAGTTAAAATGGCAATGGACAGGCCATATGACACGGGATAGTAAGGAAAAATGGACCAAAATAATTACAGACTGGCAACCACGAGACGGTAACAGAAAAAGAGGTAGACCAATTAAAAGATGGATGGATGACATCAAGTCGATAGGGGGCGCCACCTGGTCCAGAAAAGCCATTGATAGAAAGGAATGGAAGCAGCTGGGAGAGGCCTATGTGTCAGATGACACGCTGAACACTAATCCGGTGAATACGATGTGTTAGTTTTTAAGTAAATTTGTTTATATATTTTTTGTAATACTGTTTTAGTTTTTGGCAATAAAAGGCTATTATGATTATGATTATGAATATAGCAAATAACAAACCCCGGTGGCTAACAACTTTATCGAAAAACTGTTAGGTAAATATAACCCATCACACAGTGCTTATTAAACGTAGGTATTTATTTAGATCCGTTACAGCTAAACAAAATTTCACTGAACTCAGTAAATGTATTAACGCAACTCAATAACTCTGCGCCATAATTTTTTTTTTTTTTATTATTATTATGAATGGGCTTACTCATGGCCACAGACTAGCCGAGGCGTAGACGTGGCCTACGATGGAGCGAGCTCGCCCAGAAGGTGCCTGTTCACTCTTGATTTGAAGGTTGCCGGGTTATAAGAACACGGAAATATAGACGCCGGCAAGGAATTCCATTCCTTGGCAGTGCGCATAAGGAAAGTAGAAGCAAAGCGCTTCGTGCGAATTGGTGGAATATCTACCAAGTAAGTAATTTGAATATATACCTAAATTAATCAATAAATTTGTAAAGACATTAAAATATTTAACGACTAGGTACTTTCCAATAGGTAACGACTTTAATGGATTTCTTTCTACCAGCTTTTTAAGTTGATATTTAGTCCGATAAGGAGGCATGAAATTTATTATTACTACTTAGTACTCGTGGGAGGTAGGCCATTGCTGACTAAAAATAGGTTTGAATTATTTAATTTTCATGCAAAATAATCTAATGCGTATTAAAATCATATCAGAATACCCACCTCTGTAGTACCTAAAACAATGCAACCCGATATTAATTAAAATCGCTCCTGGGAGTTGTTGACTGTGCGAAAAAGTACTTGAATCTGTTCAAACACTCAAAAGTAAAGCAATAAGCAAACTGATCCAAAGCTTGTAGTAAAATGAGTTTGCCACAAAATTGCGCGGTTTGTGTTTATAGATTACATTTAGCTATATGACTATTATTTTCCCGATGACCATTTCGAAATGTACCTAGAGGCACAGAATAAATAATTGTACTAGGTAAAGAAGATTCACTCTTAATCGCGTCTGTTACGATTAGGACAGATATAACATGACGCGCCACGCGCGGCTTATGTGGCTAGCCGCCAAAATTGGTGTGGGACGGATGTAGCTACCTGTTGCAAAGCAACGAAATCGCGGAGTGAGCCACGCCTGCTAGAGGGAAGGTCTAGTGGAGTGAAATCATATTCATAATTTGAACACTGAGACAGTATACCCGGCAAGAAAGTTAGGTGAATAAGAATACACACAGCAACATAGAATAGGTAGAAAACATTCTGAGCTAAATCCTTCTAGAAATCCTTTTGTCAAACTTTCTTTTTTAATTCTTGTTAAATGTCCTTTAAGTAAACTAAGCTAATTTAAAATTTAAAGGCACTTTCCCTCCAGGGCCCATTCATATTTGCCGCTCTGTATATACAGGCTCATTTAGACGATGCGAGACCTCGCATGCGAGTTTCATTACATTGCAGGTTTTGATCGGTCGGTTGCATTAGACGTACGTTAGTTACGTAACTAATAGTCCGCAATGTAACTAAAATCGCATGCGACTTATATGTCCCCGAGCAAAGTGTGTGCTTATCAAATCCTGACCTGACTCAGGCAAATTTGCTATGATGAAGGCATCAAAATTGAAGTGAACTTATTTACTGTGCAGATGCTCAGCGCAATACGCCATCTCGGTCTCTCTCGCCGCTGGACCGCACGAAGCGGCGCTTCAGCACCATGGTGTCGTCGGCTGCGGCCGCGGCCGTGTCGCGCCGGCTGTCCGCGACCATCGGCTGGTGTCTCGCGACGCCCACGCACGTCAAGCCTCAGATTGTGCGCCAGGGTCGCGCGCTGTGTCTACAGTATATTAAGACGCAGATTCGGAGGTCGTCCATGTGTGCTAATAAGGTATTTTTATAGTAACTTAGTGCTCAAAGCGCTCTTACATTTCGGCGTTTAGCGCGTTTAGGTGCAGGCCGTACGAGCTCAGTATGCCGATTCCTTCTACCACATTTTCCCTCTCGCTCGCATTACAATGATCGATTAAACAATCTTGATCCTTCGTGAAGCATATTGAAAACAACCATAACAACACTAACTAGATAGTACTCAATGTCTGATGATGGAGCTGGATGGTGGCCACGGGTACCAGTCAGCCATGCAACTAAACCACTTCGTATTTGGAGTTTGGACTCGTTTGTTTCGACTCAACAAGATCTTTGACACAAGGTGTATTCAGGGTCTGATGATGGAGCTGGGTGGTAGTCACTGGTAACACTTCGTATTTAGGCTCATTTGATTTGTCTCAACAAGATTGTTCATAAAAGATAGTACTCAGGGGATGATGATGGCGATGGTAGGTGGCCACAGGTACCAATCAACTAGCTCCATCTTCATCTTCTTAATAGACGGCGTCTTCATTGCTGAAGGTCGTGTCTAGTTTGAAGAGTTTCCTGCGCGATGTACCATGCTTTTCCAAGTGTTCCTGTCCTCGGCGATCTTAATAGCTTCAGGTATTGGCAAACCGGTGATGGTTTTTATCAAGTCTGACCACCGGGTAGGCGATCGACCGCATCCTCGTTCCCCTTCGACCTTACCAACTACCATCATTTTTTCTAAGCTATCCGGGTCTCTACGAACGACGTGTCCGAAATACATAGCTCCATCATCAGACCCTGAATACCACTTTGTTGAGACGTATCAAATGAGCCCAAACTGAGATCGCACGGCCTGCCGCAGCGCGTGAAATACCTAAACTCGCTCAACGCCGAAATGTAAGAGCGCTCTTAAGAAGATTTTCGTAGGAATTCACACTTGTATTAAAGAGAAAATTGAATTCGTTTTACTTTGATTTTCTCTTTCTGAAAGGGATATAGGTACATACTTGTATATGCATAAGGGATATATGTATAACTGACTAACTGTACGTATTCCTAAAGTAAGGTTAACGTACTGGTGCTCGACGCGGTCCCAGTACATGTCATATCATGGTATAATAATATACTCCGCCTGGTACTCTCTTCCCGTCTTTTCTAGGTCACCTGACTGACACAAGCCTACGTCATCATGCGACAGCGCTATATGATAATATGCGATAGCGCTATATATAGCGGCCATGTTATTGTGACGTAGGCTTGTGTCACTCTGGGAAGAGAAGACCATATTTTATTAGACTATGACTATGACTATAGAGGTGACAGCAAAGTGTCATCTATTGGGCATTAGCATGTCGAGCACTAGTACGTTTACTTTACAGGATATTAATAATACAAAACATTCACCTTTAGCTTAATAGACTTCTCAAAATTTACAAATAAGAGCTCACAAGTCAGTGCTTCACGCGATTTTCGTAAACTACTATATATCAGAAAAAAAACATTACTAATTTAAAAAATCATTTTTCTAACATCTAAATTTATATTCCTAAATATAAGAAGACGCTCTTACTGGAACAAGTACTCATTGTTTCCAATAATGAGCATAAAGTATCGAATTTCATCCAGGAATATTATCAATTTTGCATTATTTAGACTTTTCTAATGAGAGCGCTCTTAACCGCTTGGTAGTATCATCAATATAATTTAGCGCTTATATTGAAAATAAGTTAAATATTGTAAACGGATAAGACGAGGAATGATAAAACTTAAGACAATATCAACAGTGGCGGATTGGCCTTAAGGCACAGTAGGCCCGGGCCTAGGGCGGCAAGATATTTAGGGGCGGCAAATTGTGACAAAAAATTCGCTGATGGTAACAAGAAATAACTAAAAATGTTGTCAATATTATGGGTGCCTTGAAAGGGGCGGCTATAGGGCCTGGGGCCTAGGGCGGCAAAGACTGCAAATCCGCCACTGAATATCAATAGGTTCTAAAGCAAGGTAGATGGTAGATTAGATTAGATTGGAAAGTGGCGCACTTAAATGGAATCCATACGAAAATAAATATATTATGCTAATTGAAAAAATACAGAATAAATTTCTTAGACACCTATATCTCAAAAACTATGGGGTATATCCATTTTACCCTTTGATGTACCCAACACTTTTTGTCCTAGGTATGGTTGGGTACATCAAGTTAGAGGTGAGAAGAAATTTAGCACTGGCTACATACGTTTTTAAAGTATTAAGGGGGATAATTCACAACCCGGAAGTACTTGGTTCACTGGGACTGTTGGTGCCTCTAGGGCCTCGAAGGCGGGCGCCGCGCCTGTTTGCGCGCCCGACTGCACGCACTAATTTACTTGCCAAAGCGCCCATTGTCAGGGCAATAGTAATATTGAACGAAGTCTCCGCCAAAATAGATATATTTAACTGCACTCTGAGTGAATTCACAAAGATAACAAGCTGGAAATTATGCTATCAGCCAAATATTTAGTTATACTGTAATAATATTTTTAAGTAGGTTGTAAAATGTTAATTATTTAATTTTGTCTAAATTGTAATAATAATCTTTGTGTATAGTACATTGTAGGAGAGGACGGAAAATCGCTAAAAGATGGACGAGTGAGTTCGAGGGCCGACACGTTAGTGGAGGCCCTCGAATAATACGAGTCCATCTTTAGCGTTTCCGGCCGAGGCATTACATAGTGCTTTTCACGACTACTGCGAGGAAATAAGAAAACATTTGCATAACTATAAGTACTAGCCCGCGATTTCTCTGGTAGCAAATTACTAGCCACTGCCTGTACTGTCTCTTGAATTTCGGTAGGCGTAAGAATATCATTTTCTTCACTAGAAGAACTCATTTTTATAGCGAGCGTAGATACGCGTTTCTTATATTTTTTAGTCAAACATAATTTACACTATCCAATTCAGTAGGTATTTTCAGATCCCGCCTTTTTTTACTTTTTTTACCACTTTTAAGAGGCGTTTTTCTGTTATTTGCTTCAAACCGACTCTAAAATTAGAAGCGTTTTTGCTAATAAAACCACAAACAGCTACAAAAGTAAAAAACGCCTTAAGACGAAACAGGACGTCAGCCCGATCTCAGTTTTGAGATTTTGAGGTGAATATCGCCGTCGCGCTGACGGGGGCGGCGCTGCGTAGTGAAGGACTATCCCTGTGTGTGTGGTGCGCGCACACAGACGCACACGTCATTTGCCTTCACGGGCCTCGCGAAGCGGTCGGCCCGGTATAGCTTTGCTACACCTAGTTCTTTTCTTATAGTACAAACTTATTCTTCGGTGGTAACTCGTTAGCTCGCTACCGCCACTAAGCGTTTACTTATTTGATTCGGTCAAATTGTGTTTTTTGAAAAACTAACTATAGCCAGTATTTTATGAATGTAGTATGATACCTTTGGGTATGGTGCTTTACGCACACTAGCGTCCTACCCCCTCCCCCTGACGCAATCCCCCCACCCCTTTTAGCATGAAATAAGTCCCGGTTGGCAGTTATATTTTTATTTTAGGGGTCGGGACACTAGTGTGCGTAAAGCACCATACCCCAAGGTATCATACTACATTCATTGAATGCTGGCTATAATTTGTTTGTCTTCCCCATACATTAGAACACAATTTGACCGAATCATATTCCCTGTTATTGTGATTTAACTTCTTGGCTTTAGGTACCTAACTGAATTCAATATCCGTCTACAACCTGCAATCAAATTAAAATCTTAATAACTGTTTTATTAGTGGTCCGATATTTAGGGTTGCGTAGTCACCAAAGAAACCCTTATTGTTTCGCCATGTTCGTCTGTCTGCCTGTCTGTCCGATCCGAGGCTTTGCTTCGTGATCGTAAGTGCTAAAAAGCTGCAAGTTGGCAACTTATTGGCATGGATACATGAATCACGCATTGCGACGGAACGGTAAAATAAAAACTATTAAAAAAGAATTGCAGACCTGAGACCTCCCATACAATGTTCGATACCTTTGGGTTCAATTGGCGTAAAGGACAAAATGCTATTTTTCAGGAGACAGAGATTTTTTTTAAATGTTGATTTATTTTTGTTGTTTATGGAGCTATATTTTTGATGTGTATTAAAAAAGTACTCAAAATGTTGGTCTCTTTAACTGAATTAGCAATCATATGTATAAATTAAAAACGGAAGAAGTTAATGTCCTATAGAATTGGTCAAAAACACTATGAATGTCCTTTACACCCATGCTGCGTTTTTTGATAATATAGTGTATCTTGTTTAGTAGGGTCGTAAGTGACATTCTGAGACTATTTTATTCCAAATTCGGGGTGTATTAGTTACTAGCCACGGTACCTACACATGTTAACTGTTTTCAGCATAGTTTATAACGAAGCTTAAAAATGTATCAAACGGTAGTTAATGATGCTAGGTATAACCCGATTAGGTACAGTTTTTATTAATATTTTTCTAATAATATAGTAAAAGAAAGCACAATATTTTGAACCAATTATTTACTAAAAATAATTGGTTCAAAATATTGTGCTAATACAAAATAATTACTTGCTCACAAAGTAGCTAATATTCGGGAATGAAGGTAAATTAAATGTCCCAGTGCTTAACACTAGCCGCCTTTAATCATAAAATGACAGCCTTTAGTCATAACAAGGAAAGTATAAGATCAGCTAACGATGATAAGAATTAGCATATCAAGCATTTGGAACGTTTTTAGTGAATAAAAGACTATAATTCTATATTTTCAATTTTTCACGATGTCTTATTTCAAAATACGAAACAATAAGATATTAAATCGTTTTTTTATTCCTATTTAAGTAGTAATTTCTGTGTTATTTCATCCCTGTTAACTGTAGCTGCAATAATTTCTAATTTCAATCACTTAAAAATATCTTCTGTACATATTATGAAACACGTAAGTAAACGAATTAATTATAACCGATTCGGTCATTAAGTATTATATACCACTTCGTCCAAATACGTTCCAAACTTTGTGAGTGTGTTTGAAACGAAGCATTGTTCTTTATTTCAACTAGTTATTGTAGCCGAGCTCAACCAATGACACAAATAATTAAATTACTCACAAAAAACAACTTCCACCGCGCACGGGTAATAAATAGTCAGGAGCGAGGCAATGGGCAATCGCTGATACTTACACCTTACCTACAATCCTAATTATAACATAAAACGAACTTTAATTAATGTAGCGAGATCTTCTCATACTAGAACAACCTTTGCGAACTCACAATTGAACACAAAATCCGCTTTCATATATAATAAAATCAATAAAATCCTAAACATTTACCCTAAGGGGTCATCCATTAATTACATCACACGTTTAGGGGGAGGGAGGGGGTCAAGAAAATGTGACATATTGTGACATGGCGGAGGGGGGAGACACAAACTTTGTGATGTCACTTTAACTTCATCAGTAACCGAAAATTTATTTAATTTATTTTATTCGCTGTACATTTAAATAACAAGTTTTTAAAACGATAATCCTTTTTATTCGTTTAATTTTCTTTCCTAAGCAGTTTTGGGTTATAAAATTACTAATATTTTTATCGTCAAAAATATTTTGATAGAATATTAATAATACTTAGGTACTTACTTAAAATACTTAATTCGATTTGGCGATTTCGTAGAAAAAATGTGACGTCACACTAGGGGGGAGGGGTTTGCCAAACGTGACCAAGTGTGACAAGGAGGGGGGAGGGGTCAAAAAACCTATAATTTCGTGTGACGTAATTAATGGATGTAAAACAATCCCATGAATGTAAGTCTACTGTAACCAAATGGCTCAAAACTAAAACATATGAGAAAACAGAGAGTCTTTTACGATAAGTACCATCACACACACACACACACACACGCGTGCAGGCTTGAGTACTTTTCTGATCACATATTTTATTGTTGTCTTTATGTTGCTTATAGTTAATAGTTATAATTAATGTATTGCTTGTAATTAGTATATAATTACGAGTATTATTTGTAAATAGTATAGGTAGTAAATGTTTTGTGACTTGTAAATAGTGTAGCTTAGTATTAGTTAGATTTCAATAATAACGGAAGAGCGGTGCCTCCCAACACAGGCATAGGTATATTGCTTACCGGGAGACACCATCCCTCAAATTATATGTACAGTTTTTTATGAAATAAAGAATTTTATATTTTGTACCTGTTTCGTTCTCCTAATCAACAAGAAATGCGAGTCGGAAAGGTTCAGAGTGTATTATGCACAGGCTAGTACATATGTTATTGTCGCAAGACTATAAGAGATTCCACTGCGAGAAACACAGTAATAGTTGCGGAAAAACACTGAGCTGAGTTTTCTAATTTGAAGGGCAAACGTTATACATATTTTGGTAATAAAGGACCCATAAAACTATTTATCAATTTGGCTTTATAGACCTTTACGTACATGAACTCTTGCGTAAATGCTTTCAAATTTGACGGCAAACATTACATTATAGTAATAAAGGTCCCAGAAAACGACTTTTTTGATAGTCTACATACTGCTACGTCCATGTTATTTGTTTGCAATTTGGAGTTTAAACGACACAAAAGTTAGAAAAGTCCTTTACAATTTGTTCGCCTCGTATACTTAAGGTAAAATCATTTTTAGGACGGGTCGTAAAGGGCAAGTAAAATAATTTCAATAGTCAAATAATGTCCTTTACGACCATCTTGACCACACGATATGAAAAATTATCATGACAAATGAAGGCCTAAATGACGACAAAGGACATGTTAGTATTGTTAGTCCTTTACAACATAATTTAATTACAAAAAAAAGAAAAAATAACTGGTCATTTACGCCCCTTGAGCTAAGCTGTTTTTGCAAGCTCATAGTGTAAAAATTGGATCGTAAAGGCAACATTTTACGAGATATCGAAATTTTAACTAGAACAAAAGCGCTTGGAATTCTGAACAAAACTGCATATTTATTTATTTAATCGTATGGCATGCATGATTAGGAAATCAGAGTACAGCTTTGAGGTTGTTAAGCCAGGTATTAAAACTGTATATATAACTCATTTTCGCTAAAATGTCCTTTACGCCAATTGAACTCAAAGGTATATATATTTATTTTTATTTGCTTAGTCCCAATAGTGTGGGGTACCCTTGGATAGGTGTTTCAAAACGAATAAAGGTCTCCTTAAAACATTTTTTGATAAATTTATATATTTTCGGAAATAATCGCTCCGAAAGAAAAAAAAATATCCCCACCACCCTCTAATTTTTGAACATTGGTCCAAAATCATGAAAAAAATCAACAAAAGCTTAATAACTACTTTCAATGAAAACTATATAGCGAATATGACCGGACTCCAGTCGGTTTTGAGTTATTGCAAAAAATCTTCTGTTCTTAGTAAAAATCTAAAAATACGTAAAACGCTCTGTACTCCCTTGTAAACGTATGATACTGACTTATCGCCCCGGTTTGGCCTATTTTGACAGAACGGTAACTACGAAACTCTACACTAAGCATGGCCCGACATGCTCTCAGCCGATTATTATTTTTGAGTCAGATTTGGATACATTTAGGTACCTATGTTTGAGGAGCTCCTGATTTTGGTCGGAATAAATACGAAACCCCAATTTGGGACAACAGTATAGTACAAGTTCAAAGGTGTGATACCTCATTGGATTCGGAATGATGTTTAGAAAAATGTATTGAATGAAATCAAAAATTATTATTAAATAAAAGTGCGTCTACTCAGCTTTGTATGAACCAAGAAATAATAGTGTTAAACGGTTTCCCCTGAGGCAAAAGTGCAATAGGTATTACTTACTTCACTAACTTCGCCTACTAAGAGGCAAATCGCGACTTTGTTTTGGTTTATCGATAACTTCTCACATCACTAGATTATCGATATTACATGTCGACTATTGCCCATCACTTTTCTGTCTGTGTACGTATTTAGAAACTTGAACCCGCCCCTAAAATTAGTGCGATAGGGACAACTGCAGCTTAGGCGAAAAATCCTGCGTAAAAATGTCAAAAATCGAGGTTTCGTAGTCCTCTTTTTCCTCCTCCAAATCTTAACCAATCGTAACCAAATTTGGAAATCTGAATGATTATGAAATTATCTGTGTCGGACCGTTTTGCTTTTTTGGCTAATTGATATCAGTTTTGAATACCACGCCTCTCATTGCGGCATAGTCAATTAGGCCATTTTGGCCATTTTTGAAGGGCTCTAGCGCCTTAAAAAACAAAAATATCAAAAAAAGCAAAACGGTCCGACACAGATATTGACAATATTAATCTGTGTTGAAAAAATCATTGCTCTAGCTTTAAAAACCACGGAGGAAAACGAGGACTACGTTTGTATGGAGGAATGACCACTCCCGTTGGCTCTTAAGCGTGAATTGAATGGATAATTGTTAAAAAAAATGAAGTGAATGGTTTTGATATTTCTTTTTTTTTTATCAAGAAATTGGTGCTATAAATAACCTAATTTTTATTTTTGAAGGAAAAAGTTGCGCATAAAAAGACCTTTTATTGATTTTTATGTTTTAAATGATACTCATTGCTGTAGCGAACTGTCACCAATGACAGATGATGACAACAATGAAACATTGTAGTAGTGGTGCTTCAGGTGCTACAGCTATTGCCTACTTTCCAGCTTGGTTTTAGACCATCTATTGCCACATTTCCGAACAGTCGCGTGAAAATATTTTTTTCTCAAAAATGGACGGCAAAGTCGACTTTGCCGTCTAAGAAATAGGTCGCGAAGCGCGGAGTTTATGGTCAACCAAAAATTAAAAAGTTAAAAACATTGCAGTCTCGATTTTGCGACTGCAATGTTGCATACAAATTCCATTATTTGTCGAGTTCCAAACTTTTTAAAAGTTCAAATGGCCATATCAAATGAAGGCACAGGCCCATTACACAGCCAAACAGATGATTAGTACCGCGACTATTTAGTTGTCTCAAATAGGTTGGCGTATTTTCGGCAGAAAAATACACTTCTATTTTTTTATTAAAAAAATAAAAAGGCGGCAAGGGCTTTTCTCTGTGAAAATATATACGTAAGAACGTTGCTTTTGTAAAATGTTTCTATGATATTTATGTTTCTTGCACCATTTTTGAGAAAAGCACTATATATGACTCGGCTGGAAGGCTACTTGCTGGCTTCGGATTCAATTAAACGGACTCCCAAGGTCGTCCGTTTAAAACGAATCCTCAGCCTGCAAGTAGCTACTTCCGAGCCTCGACAATAATGTACTATTAATGTGTTGTTACCTGTAAATTATTTATTTTTGTCTTCCTTTATGTAATACATATCGCGCATTGGATTACTCTGTAAAGTGGTACTGTATACTTGATTATTAAATAAAAAAAATAAAAAAAAATAAAAAAAATGTACCTATAGGTACATGCTCGTCACATGCCATAATCAAACTTACGTCATTTACAATAAAGGTGTAAGCAGTGTGACTTTCTTGAAGAGCCTCATATAATACAGGCAAAACAGGGCGCTCAATATACAGCAGAAACGTTCGCCGAAGGAAATGCTTCTAAAAATGTACACTGTGAAGGTTTATATTCCAAGGTTTGAGGATGTACGTCCTGTCAACCTCCCCGCCTACTGTTATCGAAACGTTCAATACAAATAACAAATAAATGAAACAAACCGCGTGAAGCCGATATCACGAATACTTAAACTGATTACAGGCATGATTGCCTTTCCATTCCATTACTTCTTATATAGGTACGTAGGTACTTACCTACATAACTATAACTGCGGGTATATTTTGATTATAATTTCGCAACCGTATAATATGATTCGTCAAATTGTTAAATTAAATCAACCGTCTGACAATCGAGTCTGATTGCGTAGTTAACATAATGAACGAATTGACATCGCTCTACATATAATCTGTTTTTATTTATGTTGGGTAAACTTTATAAAGGTCATTTTAATACCTATCCATCTAGTAAAGTAATTAAAACAATGTAAATTCAATATATTTATATAATAGCCGAGTAGCGCCAGGAATTTAGATATTATTAAAGTACCTAATACCTCTTACTTTATTTTGGAATGTTATAAGCATGTTGAAATGGCTGTATTCTCAGAACCACCAAATACATAGGTACATATATATATGTATAATGTAGTAATAATAGTACGTGAGGTAATAGGTAATTTTAGACAAAATTCTATTATGTAAGTAGCCACCACACAAGTGTATACATAACAAGTATGTACTTAAATAAGTAGGTACCTAATAACAACATCTAGTTTAGAATTCCTGAGAACATTAATCCTATTCTTTCTCATGTAACAGCAAATCGTAGTGAAGCGCCTGCAACGAATGCTCGAGACTGAATGTGGAGAAGAGGCGAATTGTAACGCAGAGACTGGCGTGCTGGCGGGTCTGCGGGCGCTGTGCGCCGCTCTCGAGCGCAAGAGACCCGACGCCTTCCGCCATGTCGCGCGGCAGGCCACGCGGGCCCCGTGTGCCATGCTGCGCTCTGATACTGCTTTAGCGGAGTTGGCTTTGGCACTTGCACGCAGGATCACGAGAGATAACATTACATGGTCGAAGGTAAGCTTTACATAGACTACATACTACAAAGCCAGCCATAAATACCTCCCGTTGACTCCGAAGAACTCTGCACCCTGACGCGGGGCTAACGGAGCTAGTTCGCACCTGTGCGCAGAAGAGTGGGATTTACCATTGGACCTTTAGCCCACATATCAATAATTCATAATATTATTTAGTGATCCCTCTCAATTTTAATCAAAAAATTAAATACTTTTTTTCCATAGAAGGTAGGATCCTATAGAAATGGTTTACGCGTGCCTCCGAGAGGGACAAAACATACCCAATGCGACACTATGTTTGGTCGAATTTATTTGTTGCCCACCATAATCCATACCATACTAAATTTACGGTGGGGAACAAATCAAAAGTGAGACTGTGACAAGGACTAACAATAATAGCTCTTTTCCTGCTCTGCTACTCCTACTGAATGATACCATAAGACTATCCAGTTCGGTCACTTTATGCCAGATCTAGTTATATTCCAAATTCATGTTTTTTTCAGATAGCAGCAGTGTTTTGTATTTGCGGGGCACTATCCCGAGAGGCAGCCGAGGCAGCAGACGGTGAACCAGCTATAGAATTGGTCGCAGCGCCGGCCGCGGCGGTCGCTGACCTTCTACACGAGGAAACAGGATCCTGGATAGCAGCTAACGGTGGATGGGTAAAAACTAACAACATTCAAGTCATCATCTGAATTATTTTAACAGCAAAGAACTTATTTCGTTTATTTGTCTATTTGCCTCTCTATCTCTCGATGCAAGAGCAATAGCGAGGCATGGAACGAATTTTCGAGTTTCGCGAGGGGTCCTCTGAAAGACAATCCCGAGGTAGGGTAGAAATCGCTTTAACCTTTTGGCCGCCGGACCTAGTCCGCAAAGACGCTCACTCACACGCCAGAGCAAATTTTAAGTAAACAACTAATAAAAAGTTTAGGGATTGCAAATAGTGATATCGATATTTACAATTTATGGTAAAAATCTTTTTAATTTAGTTTTGTTCTTATCCTGTTTTAATTTCATTCCAAATTGCCAAAATTAAACATATGTTTTACACTCGAAAATGTTTAAAATATAGGGATTTAACATAAAAAACAACCACTAAACAATGTCGATTCAAGACGTGATATCGCCGCACTAGGCTGTACGAGAAGTCTTTTATACAAGACAACGGCGCGCATAGACTGCCCGCAGTGCAGACCGACAAGGACAGTTTTCGCGCGGATTAAGTAATAATAGTCTCTAGGTCAACGGCGTAAGCGCTTGTCGGTACGTAAACTTTATTGGCGTAACGTTAAAGCTGCGCATCATGTATCGATAAAGTCAATATATCGGAACTGTTTTAGTGAAAATTACACGTGGGTTGAATTTTTTATGAGTGTAGATATTATTCCGGAATTAGAATCTATCATTATAATATCAGTTTGGTTTACATTAATTTATAAACTCTAACCAAAAAAACCTTCAACGACTTGTTATAAAAATACACATTAATTTCAATGTTATAATAAAAAACTTAAGTCTGATAAACAGGTATGTCCATCTGTACCACTCTTGTGCGAAGCGGTCGCTGCGGTGTATCCCTTCCCAATAAGCTATAAAATAACATCAATTATTTTTTTATTTATCCTTCTGCAATTAAATAGTCCACAATCTACAAGGGCAAATTTACTTGTCTGACTCTAATTTATACAGCTAAAGAAGCTGCCTGAATTTTACATATAGTTATGCCTATCTGACTCTCGTTCTACGTATTCTAGTAAGTAGTTACCTACTATTCGTTAAAAAAAAATTGGCGATTAACAAGTGTTAAAATACTTAAATAAAAACATATTTCTGACTTTATATTTAATTTAAAAATTCCCATATCGAGTTAACATTCCCATCCCTAGCTGTCTTTTATACAAGACAACGGCGACGAGGAACATGAAAAACATTGAAAATTGGAGCAATTTTTTTAAAAGCCTTATTATAAAAGAATGGATTTATATAGCTGCTTAAAAAGCAAATAAATGAAAAAACAAAGACCTAAAATATGAACAAGAGTGTAAATGAAATTGCAAATGTTATTATTTTCACATTAACTCGGTGGTTGAATTTGTGTCTTGTATACAAGACGACGGCGCCAGCGTATCGTTCTATCGTTGTCTTGTATACCGGACAACGGCGGTCAAAGGGTTAAGAGGATGGGCAGGACGGCCTCTATATACAAAAGTGTACCACATTTTCCTCTCAGGATATTGACATTACAGAAAATCTTTAGGCTCAGTTTGATGTATATTAATATTAGGTACCAAACTAACACATTCACTGCCATAAACACCCTAGGTGTGTTAATTTTGTATTTGAAATGGGGCGCTTGGTATTGAAAGCGTTAATTAACCATAGTAGCATTTGACTTTTTTATATTTTATGATTAGTATGTATTATAAGATTTAGGAGCAAAAAATGAATTTCATGTATTTTTTTTAAAAGCTCCAATTTCTTAGAATAAGTACCTAATCAACATTTTCGAAAGAAAGGAAGAACCGTCCTAGCTCGTCTTAATCGCTACAAAAGTTAGTTTCTTCAACCTGCTCTTTTGACTGTTAAAATAGCTCTATGGCAACATAAATAACGTTATAATATTAAAAGGCCCACTTTGCTTAATGGATTCGACGCATGTTTATTGTTGTTTACCTGCCAAAGTCCTACTTTGCCAAATTGGAATGAAGACTTACTTATGATCTGATATTACTGCATTCACTGGAACGTGTGTTGCCTGTAGACTAGCTGGGCTATAACCGCGAAAATCGAAGTTCGCAAATTGCGGGCATTTTTCTCTGTCACTCTAATTACGCCTTCATTGGCGTAAAAGAGAAAGATCCCCGCAATTTGCGAATTTCGGGTTTCGCGGTAGCCCCACTGTTTTCATACTTTCATAGTAGGTTAGTGCGAGTTGAGGTTTTCCCTGAGTGCAATGCGTCGTGTATAAAACAAGAAAATATCAAATTAACTAATAGTAACTGTGGTCAAATCAAGTCTTTAGTTTTATGTTTTTTTTTTCTCGCCTATTTGAGTGTCCCACTGCTGGGCAAAGGCCTCTCCCCTTAATTTCCATGACTCCCGATTATATAATGTATATACTTGGTGAAGCAGATCTTGTCAGTAGAAAAAGGCGGCAAATTTGAAAAATGTAGGCGCGAAGGGATAGCGTCTCATAGAAAATTTGAATTTCGCGCCTTTTTCTACTGACAAGATTTGCTTGACCATCTATAGTTAAAAAATTTCGTAATGCTTCAAATTTTCGATCCATGACAATATCTACGAACGTCCATAAAGATTGAGTAATTAAATTTGATACACTGTCTAAAGCAAGAACGCTATAACACGAATAGTTTCCTACATTGACCCGTTTCTTCCTAATCTTCCTATCTCTATCGCACGCGCGTAATTATATTGCGGTCCCGCCCATGCTGATGCCGGCGCTCCATCACACTGTGCGAGCGAGACAATATATATATATTATGCGCGTGCGGTAAAGATAGGAACAGGTGGGTCAGTGTACGAAATTCTTCGTGCTTTGCGACCTTACTTTAACGTAGATTTTTGTTTATGTTTATTTCAGAACGGCCTGGTAGAGCGACTGCGAGCCAGCGAGCGTGACCAGCGGTCCGAGAAGACACTGCGAGTCATGGTCTCCTTCTTCGCCATGGCATTCGTTATCCTACTGCTGCTGAGATGGGTGCTACATGGCCACCCCGCGTACTACGATTAATAACCAAAATAGTCTTGTGTCTTTCTAAGTTTCTACGTTCAAACAATAGTCTCGTAAGACCCAAGTAAATTTTTGCGCTTTTGAATTTGGAACTTTCTTTTTTTTCTATAAAAGTTCAAAACTTGAATTTAATTTGTACTTGTACTAGTACGCGGGAACTTACGAGGATAGATGTGAGAACAACAACAATTATACCATCATTGCCTAAATTTAATTTGTTAGGTACAGAAACAACCGAGTCGAGCATAATTAGAGAAATTATGGATTATGTCGAGTTACGGAATAATAAATAATAACATTCAGCGTATACGCAAGTATTTCTCGGGGCACACAATAGTAGGTATTGTAGGTAAAGGATAGGTTAATAAGTATTATTAAACATAATTTATTTTTGTTAAACATTAAATATTATATTCGTGAAATGTGTTTTATTTAATCATACATACCTAGGTAAGTAAGCATAATCGAACGAGCGAGCGAAGCGAAGCGAAGTTCTTACATTCGACTTCGGACACGCGGCCGGCTAGCGGCACGTCCCGGCATTTCGATGTTTTTAAGCTGAACTGTCAGAAGATAGTTTGATACTCAAGAACTTAAGTAAATTTGTCCTAATTTAAATGAAATTGGGTAAACGTGTAGTTGAGGGCAGTAAATTTTAGTCATTAAATTATGAGCAGGCTTTATCAAGAGGTTATTAAGCTAGAAGAGCTTAAAATGCTAAAAAGCTATTAGTGACGGGTCATGCATTTCTGGTCATCTTTTTTGTAAGAAAGTATGGTCGAGTTTGGTATCAAATGAAAGCGCTCGGCTTGCACTTTTATAATATCGTCTTTAAATTTACCATTTTGAAATAATTAGCAAGATAAAAATAAACATAGTATAGGTATTTGACATTTGGCAAGAAACTATGGAAGGTAGAGGTTTTACACTCCATAGGTAGAGTCTGTGCGGAAAGAGAAGAGTCGTGGGATTTAAGGGCGCCCCAGTGCTATTTTATGGTTTTTGCTATGCTGACAACACTGGTCACGTGATTATAGTACGACACTAAAGGTCATGATACTTGAATCCCTTTTGTTCCGGTTTTTTACCACGGCTTACTAAACGGAGCCTGGTGGTGGTGTCGGCTCGTAAACTCAATCCTCTGATTTAGCGCAGGCACTAGTTTTCTTTTTAAAACACTTGTTTTTATATCTCAGATACTAAAAAGTGACTGCGATTGACAAAACTGCTAAAACTAGTTAAGAATCTGCCCAATACAACTGTAATTTTAGTACCAAACAAGATAAGAGTCTCATTTATGTACTGCCTAATCTGTGCAGTCCAACAGTTATTAAAACCGGGTAGATCGGGTAGAAATTGGGCAATAGAACTGTAATTTTATCTGGGATATATTTCACCCATTGTAAACTTGACTTGTAATGTGTATGTGTACATTATTAATAATAAATATGAATATGAATAAAAATAGTGCATAAGTAGGTAGGCCTTATTGGGATATGTCCGGTTCTCTCATCTCACGATATTTTACTTCGCCGAAAAGTCACTGCTAAATATGAAATATAATTTCGTAACTAAAAGAAAGAAGAAGAAAGAACAAATAAAGAAATATTTTATTAGAAAAAGTTTTATTCAGAACCTAGTAAACGAACTTACAAATAAAGAAATATTTTATTAGAAAAAGTTTTATTCTTTGTAATCGAAGTCTGAATTAAAATATTCAATGTCACTTGAGCTAGCTTCAAAACAACCAGGGACACTCATAGAACTATCTTCATCTGAACTGGATGTGCTTGAATCCGGCACGTAGATTACGAATTCTTGCATATCACCTACTTAGCGGTCTTTTATTCGAGATACCGTAGGTACTTTTACACAATCCTGAAAAAGAAATTACATATAAATATGCATAAAATGGCAAGTATCAAGCCTATTTGTCAGTTATTTTAAAGATCATGAATGACCTGCATATTTATGAAAATTAATATATTTTGAATGAATATACTTACCGATTATGTACCGGAGACAAGTTACTTAGGGGGCTTATGAAATAAGTAATTATTTAATATTAAATACAACATCAATACCCGCGAATAGCGGAAACACGTACCGCGATTTTTTGTAAGTCGATAGTCGGCTTTTAGCCGTTTTCTTCCCGCTGACAAAACCGAACAATGTTAAATATAATTTTCCTTGTGGTTTTATATACGGTTTTATCGTGTTTTGAAAATATTTTATACATAAAACTTGCGGTTTTTGTTAATAAAAATGTACATTGACAGAAGTTTGTTTACTTTTTACAAGACAGGTGTCAAAGGTTTGATTGCCATATAAAATTTAAAATGTTAGTTCCCGTTTCTGCCACGACTCTTCTCTTTCCGCACAGACTCTACAAGAAACATAACGGCTTACCACAGATACAGTTTATTTTAATCTCTATGGTGAATCAGTTAAAGGCTCCACAGAGCTTACAATTATAGTTTGTCAAAGGACTGTCTCGTTTCAAACACGAACAGAGAGAATCATACTATCTTTATCTTACACCAGTACTAGCACCCTAAAGAAAAGGACGAGTATAGTTTTTTTGTTCTTATTTAATGACAAATTTGATTTGACAACTATATTCGCACACGTTTTCAATCCATTGTCGACTTTATCCTCGCCACAAGGCCACAGACTTCGGAATGGGGTTGGCAACTGTCAAAGGTTTGCATAGATGGCGCCATCATAGCTTGCCTCTTTGTCTATGAGATTTGGCTTAAATGACTGGCATCCAGGACATAAATATTCATTACAAACAAAAAATTGACACAAGTATAGGGATTGACAGGGCAAGCTATGCTGGCGCCATCTTCAAAATACTTCGACCGGCCAACCCCATTTTCCGAACGGAATGACATTTGTGGAGCAACGTCCCGTTCCTACCTGTCATTCCGTACGGAAACTGAATGAAAATTCCGAACGTCTGCGGCCAAGAGGTAAGTGTGCAACAAAATATAGATGAAGATGGCGGCCATGCACTATGTCATAAAAATCTTCATGGATGTCGTTTTTTAGGTTTTGGGGGGCGCAGATTCCGATGATGATGACCATTTTGAAATCCAACATGGCGGCCATGCACTATGTCATAAAAGTCGTCATGGATGTCGTTTTATAGGTTTTAGGGGGCCCCGATTTCGAAAATGATGACCATTTTGAAATCCAAAATGGCGGCCATGCACTATGTCCTACAAGTCGTCATGGGTGTCGTTTTATAGGTTTTAGAGGGGCACAGATTTCGAAAATAATGACCATTTCGGATTCCAAAATGGCGGCCATGCACTATGTTATAAAAATCGTCATATATGTCGTTTTATAGGTTTTAGGGGGCGCAGATTTCGAAAATGATGACCATTTTGGAATCCAACATGGCGTCCATGCACTATGTCATAAAAGTCGTCATGGATGTCGTTTTATAGGTTTTAGGGGGCCCCGATTTCGAAAATGATTACCTTTTTGAATTCCAAAATGGCGGCCATGCACTATATTGCACTATGTCATAAAAGTCGTCATGGATGTCGTTTTATAGGTTTTAGAGGGCGCAGATTTCGAAAATGATGACTATTTTGGAATCCAAGATGGCGGCCATGCACTATGTCATAAAAGTCGTCATGGATGTCACTTTGTAGGTTTTAGGGGGCCCTGATTTCGAAAATGATGATCATTATGGAATCCAAAATGACGGCCATGCAGTATGTCATAAAAGTCGTCATGGATGTCGTTTTATTGGTCATGATCATCATTTTTGTAATCTACACACCTGTTTCAAATAAGGTATAGGTAGATGCATCCTAGTAAGTCAACAACATCTATATCTACTATCGAATTGTACTTTTGATAGTATTACGAAATGCCCATCTCGGACTAAGTAGCACTGCATTCAATTGATTTTTTTGGCGAACCGCGAGTTCACAGTTCGGGGCGAACTACTAGTAACTTTAGAACCCCTTGTTTTACGGACAAAGCAAAAGTATCCATACCATGTTACCATGGCAACTATATCTCAGGACTGGCCTTACGCGCAATAAGAATGGGGCATGAAAATGGGGCCAGTGTCTAAAGTGGTTTGACAGCGACACCGCTACAACGCGATTTGTTGACGAGATCGCATCATGCGCGTGATTGGTCGCAACTAGTTGCGTTAGACTCGAATTCGTCAGTGACACCGCTGAACTATATAGCAGTATAGTACCATCTTTAGTGCCCGTTAGGCCCGTCCTGAGATATACGTCAAAGATGCCAATTATAAAGAAAAAGGCACGAAATTCAAATTTTCTATGAGACGATAACCCGGGCCATCGCGCCTACATTTTTTAAATTTGCCGCCTTTTTCTACTGACAAGATTTGCTTGACCAACTATATTATGTTGTAAGTGTACTAAAGCACGCCAAATATTTAATATTGGTTACACAGATCCCTTCAACCTCTTGTCGGGTCGGGCATCGAGGGAATCTGATTACATGAAGATACAATACAAGTGAATTCCCTGGGTTTCGATCTAGTACATCGTTCGAGCATCGTAGCAAACAAATTATTTACACGGCAACGACTAGAAATATCGTATACCTAATCACATTTAGGTACCCTTCGTAAATTTCCCATTAATTCAGCCATGCGAAATAGGATCACGCAAAAAACGTATTTCCTACTACGATTTTTACTTGTCATGCGATTGTTATGTATGAGGGCGCTCCAGCAAAATTGAGGTTTAAATTTTGAATTTTTACTCGTTTACTGAAAGGCAAATGCAAGAAAAAATCATACCGAAACAAGATTAAGTGTATTCCAGAGGGCAAAAACCAAGAGAAACCTTAAAAGATTATAGTTGGCTCGATGGAAAAAATCACGAAAACGTGTAATTGTCATTTATTTTCAATTGTATGTCGTTACCCAAACCCGCGCGATCGCAAATCTTCCATCGCAAGTTTCGCGCAGCGCGCCATATTTTTTGTTCCTTTCTAATTTCCTGGCTTTACTATATAGACTCCTCCTCCTGCAGCTTCCAGGTTATAACTACAGCTCTGATGTGGAACAGAATAGGAGGACCGCGTGCAACTTTAAGTTGCTACTCTTCAAGCTCCAAAACTGTATTTTTTGATAGATCAGACCATAGCCTATCATAGCTATCCCTACACCCCTGACACTGCGGGGTTGCGAACTGCATCGCAGCCATAATTGTGTTTTTAGTTTTAAGATATATTTTGTATTAATATGTATGCTAGTTTTAATGTATTTATCTATGGGCCAATAGTTGCCAGAAAATAAATGTTTTCATTTCATTCATTCATAGCTGCTCATGGGGGTCGAGAGGTGTGCGCCGCTTGTAGTTGTTAACTGTCAATGTGCTTGTGCATCTTTTACTTCCACTCTAGAGCTTACAGCTCTAACGACCCCTCTCTTGACGGCAAGCCAAAGCTGAGAGTCCTGCGGGTCGCCTTGGGGTTCATCTCCGACCGACGAAGACACGCCGGGGACGGAGACCCTGACCGACTCTCGGGAGTCGGGAGGAATGGACTCCGCAGGGTCGTTACTCCCACGTAGGCCGAAAGCTCGGCACAAGCTGCCCTGCGGGCTTATTTCGCAAAAGGACGAACTACTTAGAAAGAGAGAGGGTCTTATTAGTCTACTCGACAATCTGAAAACGGTGATAAGTAGGGATATGTACCTACTACTCCTAAAATACGTGTGATAGGCACCTTATTGGATTTTAAAGTATTAAGTGTTTATACTTTATCAGCAGTTAACTACTGGGTCTAAAATTTTGAAAAAAATACATTAAATAGGTCTTTACCTATAGATGACAGGAAAACCTATTAGAAATATGTAGTCAATATGTAGCCTGGTGACGGACGGACGGACGGACAGCGGAGTCTTATAGTAATAGGGTCCCGTTTTACCCTTTGGGTACGGAACCTTAAAAAGGAAAGTCACCCGACAAAAGAGAATAAGTACCTATATACCTACTTTTTTTCTATTTATCGGAAGGCCGATGATCTTTGGAGAAAAACATCTACGGAATAAAATGCCCTACGGAATCAAGTATTTTTATTTGTATAACGTTAACGTTAACGTTAACGTTTGTTTTGAACAACAAACAATATATTGGCCAATGTTTTTTTTTTTTTTTTCTTTATATGGGCTTGAGGGCGGTGTTGCCCGTAGCCAACGTCAAGTAAAAGGGTAGGAAATTAAACGCGGAAAGGAATAAAGGAACGGAATTTGGAAAAAGTGGTCAGGTCAGGTATAAGAATACAATGTGATAAATATACTTAATACTATACTTTTATATTATTATGAGAGATGAACCATGCTAAGATGTTATATAAATCTTGATTAATAAGCAAGGAAGGGATGTCTGTAGGAAAGGGAATATGTTTAGATTGTAAAGTTTCCATGAAAACAGTACGATCGTACAAGGGACAAGAAAAGAATATATGGTTAATATCAGCCACCTCAGCACCACAGTCACATTTAGGATCATCAATAAATTTACTAAGCGCTCTAAATCTACATCAAAAGCCCCCTCCAGACTATGCGCGTGAATCGCGGGCGAAGCCGCGAACGCGAGTGTGGAGTCCAGAACGCAGACCTGCGAAATCGACTCCACACTCGCGTTCGCGGCTTCGCCCGCGATTCACGCGCATAGTCTGGAGGGGGCTAAAGAGAATAGAGTGTTAATACGGAGATAGAATACATAATATCTTTGATCTAAAATACATCACCTTGATTATTTGAATCTTTGGTCTTTACAGCAATGCCATCTGTTGACGATTACAAGTACTCTTATGAAAAAACCTTGCATTCGTACCACTTTTTAAACCTGGTAACCATTGTGAAAGTTATTATTTTATTGTTAAAGTAATGTTAATCAAAAAAGTAAATCTCATAAATATTATTACAAAATATTATGTTAAATACGGAACCCTAAAAAGATATCTATGGTGTGTTTTGCACAAAACCCGAACATACTATTTTACATTAGTAAAAGGTATGAAATAAATAATATGAAAGTATTCAAACCTGTCTTTTGCATCAATTTTGTGTTATATTTATAAAAATATATTTTCCCTGCACATCCAGTGCAGGCCACTATACCAGCCTTATTTATTTATTCAACTGGCAACCTCATACTCAGTTACTGTCATGTCGGAAAGAGAAATAAATTGAAACAATTGAGAATATATCAGAATAAAAATACATAATTATTTTACGCTTGGGTGTAATTTTGTTGATCAACATTACGGCTAAAAGTCTCATTACGTGTAAGTTTCGTGTGCACATAATTTGATTACGAACGATTATATTCGTGGTTTACAAAGGGAATAAAAATTAGAAAAAGAAGTTCCTCTTTTCACACATGAAAGACAGAGATAGACGAGCGGAGTTGTCTGTCAATCTTCAATATTCTAATTTTAATTGAAATAATCTTAGCAATATTTATCATAAAGCTATTCGTAATGTATAAAACAAACATTTATAATTATATATCTTATATATAAGTGTCAATAACTACACATAAAACACCACAAATCACGTTGCAAAGTGGCCTCTGCAGCTGTACTTTAGTATGGAGTCTCAGTGTGTTTATCATTCTAAGTGACGTTTGCTTATTCGCAATGTTTAATAATATTTTAATTTCAGATGTTAATGAGGAATCACAATGAAGAATTTCTGCCTGTGTAAATAAGCCAATAATTGAAGAAACCTTATAGGTGTTTGTTTTGTTTGTATAATCACCAGCATTCGAAATGATGAAAAGTACTTTAACTAAGGATAAACCAGGCAAAATGAGGATCCGAGCCTTTCCTGTGAGTAACCCTGTGCTTATTATGCTGACATTGACTGCATTATACATGCTTGTCAGGAATAATCTTACAAAAACCAGCTTAGTGTCACAGTAAGCTTTTATAGGCTTGTCTTATAGGTATTAAACAATGTAACATGGTCATAAATAGTTAAATAATACAACATATATCCATATTACAGCCTGTCAATACATTTACTTGTTTAGAAAAGAAAGAAAGAAAGAAAGAAAATACATTTATTTACATCAAACCAACAACTTAAATTACAAATTTAATATAGAGACATAGACGTTAAATAGGACCCCCACTCAGCGTAAATGTGGCCATAATAAATGTATGTGTTGACGTTCATTGAAGAGGTCATTAGATCACCTCCATAGGTAAAATTGTTTACAACGAAGTACTAACAGTTAGTCTGGTACTTTAATGTATTCAGCAAATCACATTATATCAATATACCTTACAACATGTACATTATCACAAATACTTTTGTAAATTGAAATGTAAGGATATGCAACAAATATGCACTATCATAATACCATGAATGAAATGTGCTATTAATTTTCTGTTTGTATTTTTTTTTACTTCGGCTCCACTTTTGTAACATTGTAACATCATAAAAAAAATGCTACCCGCTAATGCTAACAGTTAGTTTGATCTCAATAAAATGAACAAGCTTTTTGTTTTATAACTTGCAAGCACATCTCTAACAACAATGTGTGTTCTCACATTGTAATACTGAAATACTTTACCTAGAAATAAGTCCACATTGATTCTTCTGTAGTTAATGAGAAAATGTAATAGACTTTCATACATTTACAAATCAAATTGTACTTTTAATTGCAATATCATCTTTATTTTGTTAACGTAGGTACATAGTCAACATACTATACCATGAGCTTCAGTCAGTTGTATTATGTCAGCCATACTGTGAACATTTTTTGTGGATAGGGATGTATTTTCAACTCATGGCTTACTTCAAAAAAATACATAAGTATATAATTCTTTTAAATGTCTAAATTTTATGAACAACTCTTAAGTAACATTAAGACCATATTAAGACACCTTGATTAAAAATTCGAACTATATCAGGGGGGCCAAACTGATCCTTTCAGGCTGCCCCAACTGGGCATTCTCATCTCCATTCGGCTCAGCATTACTCCGAGCAATTATTAGGATTGGCACAACTTGACGTCCCTTGACGGTATGACCACAAATAAGATAATAACTTGTATTTTGACAACCCTAAATAACTGAAGGATAGTACCATTCATAAGAAAGAGACAGCATGATTCATCCCTGAATGCCTGTCAAATTTCGGTTTTGTAGGAAGTTTCTTTTCTGTATGGTAGTACTATTACTTATTCTGTGACTACATATATTGTACTGTAGATCACTTCTTACTTACTTCTATACTTCTTTATTTTTTTCTACAATGGAGCCGGAGATCACTATATGTGTTTAGGTTGAAGCAGGGCCGTCTTAAACTGGCGAGGTTGCGGAAGGGTACTTCGGCGTTCCTGGGACCTCGCCGTATAGCAGCGAGGCGGCAACAGAGGGGTTTTAGTGGGTAAACCTGGGGTCTCATTAGCCCACAACAGGGAGTCCCACATAACCATCCCGGCCCGTCCCCGCGCCGGGGGTGGTATGCGTAAAGCATTTCCCCTCTTTAAAAAAAAAAAAAGGCCGTCTTAAACTATGCTAGGGTCCTCGGGCACATAAGAATTTAGGGCCCTTTTAGAAAGTAAAGAAAATAAATTAAACTAACAATTTTCTACTATGAGCTTCTATTTATTATGGGTAATCAAATATACTGTTACTGTCTATCTTTCGGGGCCCCCTGAGGATTGGGGCCCTGGGCACGGGCCCCGTGTGCCCTTATGGTAAAGATGGTACTGGGTTGAAGGATTGTTTCTCTTTGTGCACCAGTCAGATTTTACTTCAATATGAATTGCCCTTCATATTTATATAATACTGATGGTTGACTGGTAGAGAATGCCATTAGGCCAGCCATTCTCAAAGAGTGTTCCGCGGAACCCTAGGATTCCGCAAAGCCTCTGTTGGGGCTCCGCGAAAATATACTTGTAATAATAAGAAAAAAACCAGCTCTTCTATAGGTATGTCTGGGAACATGGGAGAGGGTTTCTATGAATAGCTTACAATCTTACATTATCTTCTAGCTGCTGCTGAGGCCTATAAGAAGTGCTTCCTTTTTCTTTTCAAGTTCTAATTTGTTGGCAGCTAGCAGCTAAGGCAATAAAATGGATAATTGTAGGTACAAGAAATTAACAAAGCTTCCATGTTCGAAATGTAAATTTTTATTTCTTATATAAAAGTGAGATGTTTCCAAATTTTTACTCTAGCGAAAGTCTATAGCGGCAAATCACTAACTTTAACCCAAATAATATTATGTGGTCAAATTTTGCATTTAACAGATAGACATTTAAATGTAATTAAAAATAAAATTATGAATTCTAGTCTATTGGCATGGCTTTATGGTTTTAACTTTTTAAATTAACAAATGTAACATTATTTCAAAATTAGAATGTCAAGTTGATTTTGGCTTGGAACTAAATTATTTGTATTCAATATGTCATGAATTATATTTTGACAAGAGGGAAAATTTAATCAATAGCAAACCATTATTAGTATTTTCGTATTATAACTGTTTTGTGTTTTTGTTACTTCTGTTTTAATTTTGTACAATGCCTGTTTAATGATTTAATACATATGATAAATTCAAGATGACACGAAAATTTCAAGTATGGAATTACTCAGAACCTTACTATCAAATGTATCCAGACACATGGGTCTGTAAAAGACAATGCTAGTAGAATAGTGCTGATTGTGTTGTGAGATAGGGTTTAGGTGAACACTAACACTCTGTGCTGACATCAAACAAGTTTTTTTTTTCTATGAAAAAAAAAGGCTCCGAATGCTTTCAATGTTGGCAGCAACAAGGCAAAAATCAATGCATCTGTACTTTAAATACGACTTACTTCGAGAGTCTTTATTGTTTCACTGTACCCTAACTCATAATTAATTAAATCTATGAATAATACATGTAATTTGACCAACACTTGTGTTCTTCTGTTACAGATGACTATGGACGAGAAGTATGTGGAAAGCATATGGAGTTTACTCAAAAATGCAATACAGGAAATACAAAAGAAAAATAATTCTGGACTTTCGTTTGAAGAACTCTATCGTAATGCATACACTATGGTCCTCCACAAACATGGCGAAAGGCTCTATACTGGCTTGAAAGAAGTGGTCACGCATCACCTTGAAACAAAAGTAAATTCTTCCGCTTAATATATTTGAGTATTGTTGTTGGTAAGGCCGTCTTAAACTATGCTGGGGCCCATAGGCACATAAGAATTCGGGCCCTTTTGGAAAGTAAAGAAAGCGAATTAAACTAACATTTTTCCACTATGATCTTCTATTTACTTGCCCCCTTATTCATAAACGTTTACTAAAGTTGACAAGCCGATAATAATCGTTTGTCCCTTTCCATCATACCAATACGTCGGAAAGGGACAAACGATTATTATCGGCTTGACAACTTTAGTAGGTAAACGTTTATGAATAAGGGGGTTGGTCTATATATACTGCTACTGTCTGTCCTTTGGGGCCCTGGGCATGGGCCCCGTGTGCCCTTTATGGTTAAGACGGTACCGGTTGTCAGTAGATTTTCTCCTTTATAAGTTGTCTCAAAATAACGTCAATCCATTGTTACAAGCACCATTTCACGAAATTGACTATAGAACCTCTCTCTTTAACCACCATCTCTAAACAGTTAATCAACTTTCTCTCAAACCTTGTAAATTATTACAGACTTCTTAAGACTTAATACATATAAACTCCATATAACTTCACTCGATATAACAGTTCACTCCCTATAACGTCGACATTTTTGTCTCTAGTTGGTTTACTTTAATATTAATTTATCTCTATTTAACGAAAACTCTCGATAACGTCAAAAAACGTCCGGTCCCTTGAGTGTCGCTATATAATCCAGTTGGCTGTCTTAAAGTTTAGCAAAGAGATTATATTTAATTAAGTATAACTCGTATTTGCTTTTACAGGTCAGAGAAGACGTCTTGCACTCATTACACAATGGTTTCCTGCAGACTTTAAATAATGCATGGACAGACCACCAGACCAGTATGGTGATGATACGTGATATACTTATGTATATGGACAGGGTATATGTGCAGCAAAATGAAGTGGACAATGTTTACAACTTGGGACTTATTATTTTTAGAGATCAGGTATGGACCTTCATCAGCACAAGTTTATGTATATGTCGGCGGCCGATCGTAAGATCAGGCATATCGTGAAATACCTAGGCATATCGTGAAACGTGAAAATCTTTGACTCGTTCCCTCAGTCGACGGAGCCCCGCTAATGTGACTATCCTCAAAACAATACACAGGAACATTACGAACGGCCGCCGACATATACATGTATAACTTACCCCATTTGGAACTAGACTTGAGAACTACGAGTAGTCTTAATTGGTTATCAAAATAATATAAATAAATAGTTCTAAATATATAGAAATCACCGCTAAAATAATGTATGAAAATGATAATGTATTTACTTTTCTATTGGCATTTGTCGATAAAGCATTGTCTAATTGGCTACGGCCCGTCTGAACGAAACTTATTATGACATCCCAATAGGGTATTTGACTGTATTTAAAATAAATTATTAAATAAAGCACCAGAAGATTAATAAAGAAAGGTAGACAGCAGTTATTTTTAGACACAATTTCTATTTTAAAACTCGTATAAAACTATAAAGAGTAGGTAATTTGATTGTGACGTCACATGCTTGTGTTTCATATAAATTCCAAAGTAGCAAAAAAAGAAACTGATTTGCCTAGTAGTCAAATACCCTATTATCTCTTTCTTCTTCCTCGCGTTATCCCGACATTTTGCCACGGCTCATGGCAGCCTGGAGTCTGCTTGACAACTAATCACAAAAATGGATGTAGGCATTAGTTTTTACGAAATCGACTGCCATCTAACCTTCCAACCCAGAAGGGAAACTAGGCCTTATTTAGACCCAATTATTTCTTTCTCTACCTAAAACCTCTACCAAGTGTGCAACTGATCTGTCTATTGAATCCAGGTCGTCCGTTACGGCTGCATCCGCGACCACCTGCGGCAGACGCTGCTGGAGCTGGTGGCGCGCGAGCGGCGCGGCGAGGTGGTGGACCGGCTGGCCATCCGCAACGCCTGCCAGATGCTCATGGTGCTCGGCATCAACTCCCGAGCCGTCTACGAGGAGGACTTCGAGAAACCGTTCCTGCACCAGTCTGCTGAGTTCTACAGGGTGAGCTTTGGAATCTACCATGTGAAACAGTTGGTTTGCTTCGGGTCGCTGAGCCCGCGAAGTAAGTAAGCGAAGTAAGGGCCGTATTGCTTAATAAACTACAACTAATATTACAAGCGGAACTCCTTTTTTAATAAGTGAAAATAGAAAAGGAGTTCCGCTTGTAATATTAGTTGTAGTTTGTTATGCAACATGGCCCTGGATATATTTTTAAAGTATGGTCCCATCCGACAGAAAATATGGAACTTGGGAGGTAGGTACCTATGTTTATACAATGACTACAAAAAATAGTACCTAAATATAAGTTTTTTTTGCTCCTCTTCATTATTTGATACGTCGCTTTCGGGAAGAACCTATTTATGCAGTAGGTATATTAGGTATATAGATCGAATAGCCACTCGCTAGTTTGGGGACTCCCCGGATAACGTAAATATAATCTGACTTAGCTACCGACCGACCCACATTTGTAGGGAATCGGATTCCCCGCAGCGGTCGGCCGGTCATTAACCCTTTATTTTAGTGGTGTTATATTAATTGATATATTATTATAGAATGCCTTTGCCGAGGATGCCGTATCACATAGATTAGTTTAGATATATTTATTTCTTAAAGAAAAAGTCAGTATTTTACACAAAAGGATAAAACAAAGGCTTTCACAAAGATCGTCAACTTAACATGAAATATGAAAATATAAATAAAATAATATAAAATATATAAATAAAACAATGTCGTAAAAAAATATAATATCGTTCATATCATTCCTTTGACCATCTCATTTATCTGTAATACCGCGTTGTTCGTCATAGATGGAATCTCAGAAGTTCCTCGCGGAGAACAGCGCGGCGGTGTACATCGCGCGCGTGGAGGCGCGCATCGGCGAGGAGGCGGAGCGCGCGCGGCACTACCTGGACGAGAGCACCGAGCCGCGCGTCGTGGCCGTGCTCGAGCACGAGCTCATCGAGCGGCACATGAAGACCATCGTCGAGGTACACACACACACACACACATTACACGCTCAACACATATTTATTTACTATTTATGTACAGACATTACACATACACAATAGTACATCACAGTCAAGTTCCGAGCGCGTACATTGCCGAAAAAAATCGTTTAGTCATGCATGCTCGAAGAAAAGCGCAGTACTTTAATTAAAATAAATTCGGCACAATTTTTTTTTTTTAGTTTTTATTTTCATCTGCCATCGGCTTTCTTAGGCATAATCAGATTGTATGTATCTATACATTTCTTTTTCTAGGTGGTGGTCCATTAACCACCATTCCTTTTTTGTGAAGGGGCCAACCCCTTTGTTATTGGAGCATTCCACGGGCTGTCCAGTACAAACGCATTTTAATTCCGGTGTTGCGGTTTTTTTCGGCATTTGAAGCAGGCGATTACTTTTCTGTGCGTATTTTTAGACCATTTGTCATAGAAAAGGAAACTCTTATACCTGCAAATCTTCAGAAATTCGCGTTTGTACGGGACAAACGGTAGACAATTTCATGGAATGCTCCTATTCTATCTGGTCTAGTTCCAAGATCTGCCTTGCCAAGACCTTCGGCACTTGATACTTGTGATCTCTCTGTACTTATGATCCTGCTGTCTCAAATTGAAGCAACTATTTAGATTTTAGTACTTTTGATACTTATTCCGTAATAAGAATATTTAAGTATAGCATAGTATATATAAGGATATTTTTTCTCTGACACCTCAGAATCAAAAAATAGCAGACGGTAAGATATGTTGACCACGCTATTCTGTCATCTCTAACATGTGGATTGTTGTCCGTTTTCTCTGACACCTCAGAATCAAAAAATAGCAGACGGTAAGATATGTTGACCACGCTATTCTGTCATCTCTAACATGTGGATTGTTGTCCGGTGCAGATGGAGAACTCTGGCGTGGTGCACATGTTGCTGCACACGCGCACGGCGGAGCTGGCGTGCGTGTACAAGCTGCTGTCGCGCGTGGCGGAGGGGCTGCGCACCGTGGCCGACGCCGTGTCCGCGCACCTGCGCGAGCAGGGCCGCGCGCTGGTGCAGGAGCCGCACCACAACACCAACGCCATCGCCTACGTGCAGGTATACTATTCTTACAAAATGCGGGCATATTTCTTAACATTCATAATGGAATTAAACGTCATTTGGTTTTGCGCAAGACGGCCTAGACGTGGACGAAAACTCGCCGCGGTCGATCGCACCGGGATTTCAACTGTACACGGAGCTCGATCTCTTAGCCTCGATGCTTACTGCTGTTAATAATAATTATCTAATACCTTTAAACGAGCAATTCTTGTATATTAAATAAATTTTATTTATTTATATATTTCGGGGATCTCGGAAACGGTTCTAACGATTTCGATGATTGCTATATGGAGTTATTAGGGGCGAAAAATCGATCTAGCTAGGTCTTATCTCTGGGAAAACGCGCATAATTGAATTTTTATATGTTTTCCGAGTAAAGTTCGGTCTCCCAGATATTGTTAAATTGTACTCGCACTAATCTGATTATTTTCTTTGCAGAATCTCCTTGACTTGAAGGACAGATTTGACCACTTCCTACATAACTCGTTCAACAATGACAAGATATTCAAGCACATGATCGCCTCAGACTTCGAATACTTCCTCAACTTGAACAACAAATCTCCAGAGTTTTTGTCTCTTTTCATCGATGGCAAGCTCAAGAAGGGCGAGAAAGGCGTAAGTACTAAGTTTACCCTTAGGTAGTATACTAAATCTGTCTTTGTTACCAAACGAAATGTAATTTATTTTCAGTTTTCAAAGCCTCCTAGTTTACGAAATAAGCGACATTGGCTCCGCTTTACTAGAAGTAGTAACGCCAGCAATATGATGAGTTAAATTATTTTGTGGCTGCGTTCAATAGTAACAAAGACATATGTAACTTCGTATATGAATAAAGTCTAAGAAAAAAACGTGCCTCGGAAATCAAGAAAAAGTCATTCTCGGATAGATGGCGCACACACCTTTGGCCTATGCTCGGCTAGATGGCGTGACGACACCGTTTCATATTTAACAATTTTAACTCATAGATATCAGTGAATGAACATGGGTCAAAATGATATAAAAATAATAAAACCATTTATCCATTTATATACACTATTTTGATAATTTTATACGTGTTTATTTTGAGTTATAGTCGTGTGTCGATAGATGGCAGTAAATTTACAGTGCCTACAAAATTTACTATGACAGGACCCCTCTATACTATCTATTCTCTTTGATAGTAAGAAGTTGTAGTTTTTCTATTGACACTTGTACTACATTTGCAGATGAGTGAGCAGGAGATCGAAGGCGTGCTAGACAAGACGATGGTGCTGTTCCGTTTCCTGCAGGAGAAGGACGTGTTCGAGCGCTACTACAAGCAGCACCTCGCCAAGCGGCTGCTGCTCAACAAGTCCGTCTCCGACGACTCCGAGAAGAACATGATCTCCAAACTTAAGGTAACATTTCAAACGCAGGCAGACCTTAGAATCTTCGAGCTTTACTGTACCCACGACTGGTGCAGTCAATCTTTAAATTTCAAAAGTTGATTGATATTTTTTTACCAACTATGCAGTAGGCTGGTAAAAGCCGGATAGGCAAGACACCTAAAAGATTTGATCCCGAATAAGATAAGACGTTACCAGCGCAGTCATCACTACACCTTATAAAACAAAGTCCTGTCTGTGTGATTTTGTATGTTCGCAATAAACTCAAAAAGTACTGAACAGATTTTCATATCGTTTTCACCTATCAATAGAGTGATTCTTGAGGAAGGTTTAGGTGTATAATTTGTTAACCCGTGCGAAGCCGAGGCGGGTGGCTAGTTGATGTTTATAAACGAATATCTAGTCCTACTTATGAACTTGTGCTCTTAATCCATTTTAGACCACCTAAAAATGTGATTCTAAGTAAGAAAGAGAATCACTGACACCATCATTATTAATAACTAATTCTTTAACTTTTTTCGACATACTGCTTTTGTGTCCGACGAACTCAAGTATCATAAATGCCTACAAGGAGAAGATTCGTCACTTTTTTAATAGCTGCAAATTATCTGTTTGCAATTTGTACAGTATAACTTAGATTCCTACTTTGGTTTTTACCAGAATGAAGGCTTGCTAAAGGACGTAGAGCCGCGAGACTTCCACTGTATAATCGGAGACGTCTCGCAAATAGAAAACCCAGGCTGCTCCTAGTGCCGCGTTGCCCTGCCCTGTCCCATCCCTCATATCTGCAAAATTCTTTACCTATCCTATGGACATTTGTAAGTGTCCCCCTAAGAGCCTATTTACATTGTCGAATAGGGCTTGACTTTCGCATTCAGCGAGCTACTTTCTCGATTGGGGGAGGCGGGCCCTATATATTGTAAATGGGCCTACTTTTTTTAGTAGTCTTTTAGAGGAATTCTTGCTTAAAGTCCAAGAATGTAAAATTCTTTGCCTTGTTCCTGCCTTCCTCTATCTGATTGCGAATTTTTTTCAATTAGTCCGCTGATAAACTGAACAAGTAAAGAATTTTGCAGACGTGAGACTTTAAGCTAGCAAAATATGTACTTACTCGTATTTAAGTTAATTTTGATACTTGACAAACAGTCCATCGAAATATATATCCTAAATCTTGATTAAACTTGAGAAAATTATGAAAAAAAATGTGTACATTTTCTTCATTACTTGATTACTTTTCGTTTTGATTTGATACATTTTTAAAGTGTGAAACTTGGACACGTACCCACAAGTAGCTATAAGTAGACAGAAGTAGTTCGTTACCATATGCCATCGGAAATATGAATATCAAAGTATCCCCAAAATTTTGTAAGCCTCCCCGTTTTACGTACAGTCGCCATCAGACATATCGGAGCGGCCGAGGCGCTCACAAATATCTGAACACAACAATAGTCAAGACGTTAGAGTGCTTGTTCAGATATTGTTGAGCACCTTGGCAGCTCCGATATATCTGATGGAGACTGTACTGTGTTTTGGCAGTGGCCTAGCTAGGCGTAGGCGAAGTGGGCCGTAGCCCACGGGCTGGCGCCCCAAAGGGGGGCCTCGCGCGAGGCCCCTTCGGGCACATTGAAAGAAAAGGGCCTCGTAGATGCGACTTCGCCCACGGCTAGATTAGTTCACGCTACGCCACTGCCTTTTGGTACCTTTATAGGTATCGCCTTGGGTCATCCCATTCGTTTTTCGTCAAGTTCTTAAATTAGTCCTATTCTGCTTTCACTTATTCTACATTCGTCACAATCGTCGGTGGCTTTCAAAGTAGAATGAGTGACGAAAGCAGAATAGGACTAATTTAAGAACATGACGAAAAACGAATGGGACTACCCAAGACGATACCCCTTTATGAATAGTAGTGTTGAGGTGGGGAATGTGTGTGTGTGTGTTGCAGACTGAGTGCGGGTGTCAGTTCACGTCGAAGCTGGAGGGCATGTTCAAGGACATGACGGTCTCCAACACCATCATGGAGGAGTTCAAGGAGCACGTGCTCTCCTCGGGGGTGAGTACATGTTATTGTATGGTCAAAGTAGGGGAGGGAACATGATTGGTCGTCTTATACGACATGACGCTTTTATAAATAACATAATAGAAGGAAAGATTGCACACAAGAGAGGAAGAGGAAGGCGGAGGATAAGCTGCGTAACACAAATAAAAGAAAAGGTAGCTGTAATGTCGTATAAGGAAATCAAGGAGGCAGCCTTGGATAGAGTCAAATGGAGAGAGCTACACCGACAAGAGTCTAACTCTTAAATTTACGACGACGAAAGTAGGGGAGACCGAGGTGAGTTGTGACAGAGGAGAGTTGTGACATCGTTGATTTTTGGAATCTATTAACTAAAAACAAGGACGCAATGGCGCGTTTGTTAGTTCAAATTACGAGCTAACAAACGCACACTGTTGCGAGGTCGATAACAGTCATTAGATTCCAAAAAATCGACAATGTCACAACTCTTCCCCTGTCAAAACTCACCTCTGTCTCCCCTAAATAGGAGATTGTGTCTGATGTTAGTAAAGCGCGGTGTTTAAATAACGACTTGTGCCATCAAAAGCTGGTAACTTGTAATACAAGTGGAAGTTCCTTTTTTCCACTTTTTGTTAGAAGATAGCTTTTGATAAACAGGGCACTGGGCACTCGTTTGTTGTTAGAATCTGTGGAACAAATATGAGTTCTGAGCGTCTATTCTGTGGACATTACATAAATAGTATTTAAAACCTAGTTTTCTTGCTGTACCTTTAGGGTAACATTCCATTTCCAACGACAGCTGCACTACTGTCAATTTTACTATGAAAATTGACAATGACAGCGACGCGTTCAGTACCGGTAGTGCAGCTGCGGTTGGAAATGGAATGTTACCATTAAGGGCATGTTCACAGCCTCTCCCTTTTAAAAGCTGTAGATGTTCAGTCTCTCCCTTTTAAAAGCTGTAGTATTTAACTATAATAATCACAGGGAATTTCTTTTATCGCTTTGATGTAATTAATCTGATATGTCATTTATTCCTCATATTAATAGGATAGAGTGGCATCACAAAAACCTGTGAACAGGCACGCCTGTTGATGCCTATATTGATGATGATAATATTGACACTCGACTCCAATGAACAGGGGGCTCCAGTGTCCAATAAGTAAGTTGTGTGTCCCACAGACGAACCTGCACGGCGTGGACCTGTCGGTGCGCGTGCTCACCACGGGCTTCTGGCCCACGCAGAGCGCCACGCCCAAGTGCAACATACCCACGCCGCCCAGGAACGCCTTCGATGTCTTCAGGAGGTGAGCATCTAGGGTTTACGCGTATTATACTGCTGATATAATATGTTCTTAAGTGTCAGTACTTACTGTATTTATAGTTCTTTTCAATAACTAAAATACAATAAATTATTAATTTATTTATTTAAACTTTATTGCACAAAAGAAAACTTATCGTACAAAAGGCGGATTTAATGCCAAAAGCATTCTCTACCAGTCAACCTTAAGGCAAAGCGGAGAGATTGTGGGCGGATTTACTTTGTTCTAGAGTTCGGCTAAGTTAACTATGCAACGATTCGAATCGAATAGTGTTGAAGTGCCATCAATAACGAATTCTTATGAATGCAGAGTTTGTGCAAAGCTAGTTTAGATAGATGGATCTTACGTAGGGTTGGTCAAAGTCGTTTACTGGTTTAAAATCAAACAAGAGAATAGTTAGATCTGTGTCAGATCGAACTTGCCTTTACCTGGCACTTAGAAGCCTCTAATAACCCCATCAAAATATAACTTAGCTCTGTGTGCGGTGTACCGACCGCCAGACAAAAATAAACACTTATTTGTGGCTGAACTTGATCGTATTTTACACTTTGCACTGGGATATGACTTAATTGTATTAGGGGACACGAATATTAACCTTTCGGCAAATAACATTGAAGCTGTAACAGAATCATACAAAAATATGATGAGCAGCCACGGTCTTGTAAGCGGGATTGCGAGCTACACAAGAGTAGAAACCCGGAAAAATGAAGTGATAAAATCGTGTATCGATCACATATTCGCACGATCCCGATTGCAAGATGTGTACTGCGGAGCGCTCTGCACTAAACTGGCCGACCATAGAATGACCGCGGTGGCACTCATGGGGACGCCCTGCGTACAGGCTGCTCCTAATTACGTTACGAAAATTAACCATAAAAAATTGCAAACTGAACTAGCGGGGGTCAATTGGACTCCACATGAAGATTTAAATTGCCCATTAGCTATTTATAAATTTATCCAGGATAATCTGTCAAACTGCTATAAAAACTCAACGTATAATTGTAAAGTTAACGATTCCCGACGAGATAAACAACCGTGGGTTTTCGGAAAGGTTCAAAAGGAATGTAAAAAGCGCGATTTATTGTATTTAAAATGGCTTAAAGACACAAATAATATGATTAACCGACTTGAATATAACAAGCAAAGAAATAAAACAAATAAGCTAGTGGAAACCCAGAGAAATTTGTACTATAGGAATAAAATAGGAGCACTAAAGGGAGATGTTAGGAAACTTTGGCAAGTCTTAAAGGAAATGTCAGGGAAAATATCGTCATCCATAAATGATACCATACGTAGTGCATTTCAATCTTTACATTCGGACAAACAGATTGCCGACCTGTTTGCGGGCAATTTCAAACAAACAGTGCAAAACATAATACCCAACTGCAGTGTTCCGTTACTTAACCCGGGTAGATATAGAAAACCAATAGATAGGTCTATGTTACATAAAAAGGCAACTTCTAGAGATATATTTAATATAATTATGAAAACTCGCAACTCTAAAGCCCCGGGTATAGATGGTATTCGATCTGTGGACCTAAAGCTCATAGCTGACAAAATCTCATCAGCGATAGCCCACTTAATAAATAGTAGCTTGGCCGCTGGTTTATTTCCTGACGAGCTTAAGGTAGGATTAGTTCGACCAATTTATAAGGGCGGTGCTACAAAGGAGTGTTCAAATTATAGGCCTATCACAATGCTTCCTACTCTCGACAAAATAGTAGAGAAATATATTAGTGGGCAGATTCATACATTTTACCAAACCCATGATGTTCTCTCTAAAAATCAATATGGTTTCCAGCCTAACAAAAGCACGTCCATGCTGCTGTCCAGGTTCACAGACGAGATTAACCAACACCTTAATGATAAAAAACATGTGCTTATTATATTTATTGACTACAGTAAGGCTTTTGATACTTTACGGCATGATACGTTAATTCAAAGGTTAGATGACACTGGTGTACGAGGTCAACTCTTAGAGTGGTGCATGAGTTACTTACGTAATAGGTCTTACCATGTAAAAATAGGAGACACTGTTAGTGATAAAGTTCTGGTGACAGAGGGCACGGCACAGGGGTCTGTGCTCGGCCCACTGCACTACTTGACCTATGTTAATGACATGAACAACTGTGTCCAAAACTGTAGTGTTTATCAGTTTGCTGATGACACGTGTCTTGTAGCTGCAGACAAAGACATAGGGCTTGCTGAAAGGAACCTGCAAAACGACTTTAACCTGATTTGTATGTGGTCTCATGACGCAGGTCTCGTCTTAAATGCCGAAAAAACGAAGCTTCTACATGTGCATTCTAGCCAATCGAGAACGGTGCGCGCAGTTCACATTGTTGGTCATGTTCACGACTGTCTGCACTCAAGAAAAATAGACTACAAATAGCTGCAAATGTCCACAATTGGAACAAGTTCTAAAACAAAAATATCTAGGCCTTATAATCGACAACCGGTTTAATTGGGATGCTCATATTGACCTCGTATGTGGTAAGCTAAGGGCAGTTATGGCAAAAATGTATATCTTACGTAATAGAATCCCGTTTAAAATACGATTAGATATTTATAACGCGCTTGTTGAAAGCATTATTTCATACGGTCTAAGTAGCTACGGTCGCACCTTTAAGTCTTATCTTGATAAAATATACAATTTACAGGTTAGGTTACTTAAGCTTGTTGTACCTCTTAATGTTAAAAATAATCGTGAATCTGATAAAGACCTCTTTAGAATGTGCAAAGTTTTACCAGTACACACGAAATTTGAATACCAAATGCTGAAAGAACAATATTTTAGGATCGAAATACAGCATATAGTTGATCACCCAAAAACGACCAGGCGGGTTACAAATAGCGTGCTAAAGAAACCTCAATTTAAAAACTTCTATGGACGACGAACATCGCAATTTATACTACCAGATCTCATAAATAAACTCCCACTTGAATGGAAGTCAGAAATGTCACCAAATAATATTACAAACTATCTTAAAACAGCAATATTGAATCAGCTGTAAGGAAATTGGTTGTAGAATTAGTACTTTAGCATAAGAATTATAGCTTCCATAATAATCAAATTTCATCAAAATCGATTCAGTGGTTAGAGCGTGATGACTTGACATACATACAGACCGACAGACAGATTAACTTACAAAATATTGAAATCATTGGTAGGATTATTAACTATACGTAATAAGATAATTAAAAACTTAGTCAAACATATTTGGAGCATCCTGTACTCGGGCGAGTGCAGGCTGGTCGGCAGAACAATAGGATAAGGAAAAAATGTTATTTATTTAGCGCTCAGTGCAGTGGGGTCGGTTGTTGTAATTTAAATGATAGATTATATTGAGCATGTTATGAATATGTAAGTAGTTTCTTAAGTTGTTGTTAAAAGATATTTTATTGTTGTATAAAATCTACCGCGGATGGAGTATCGAGACAAACCTTACTGGTTTAACGATACTTTTGTAATTAAGCTTAGATATTGTGTTGTAATTACCTGAAAATAAATAAAAATAAAAAAGCATGGCCATGATTTGTTGACAGCTTGGCGAACCCAGTATAATTTTATTGGTATACTTCATATCTATTGACATCTTGCATATTATAATGTTAATTAAAGTTAATTTTAAAATCTCATTTTAGCCTCAGTCGCGTGCAGCCAATTTATAAAATGTTACCGTGCTAAATATCGGCTTTTTAGCTTTATTTGAAGTATTAAAAAAATATGGTCACTCAACCGATACTTCCGGCACAGAATAAATAATAGTACTAGGTACAGAAGACTCACTCTCTAACAAAACGTGTCTGTTACGATCAGCACAGATATGGCCGCTAGGTGGCGACAGCGCCACGCGCGGCTTATGGCAAACCCCAAAATTGGGGTCGAACGGATGCACTTTTAGCTACCTGTAGCAAAGCGACGAAATCGCGGAGTGAGCCACGCCTGCTTCCGGTAAAACTGAGGTGTCCCACAGGGCATAAAGCGACTCGGTCGAGGCCGTAACCCTCTCCCTTGTTGCAGCTTCTACCTAGCCAAGCACTCGGGCCGGCAGCTGTCGCTGCAGCCGCAGCTGGGCTCGGCGGACCTGCACGCCGTGTTCCGCGCGCTGGACGCGTCGCCGCCGCGCTCGCCGCCCGCCGCGCCCGCGCCGCCGCCGCCGCCGCCGCAGGCGCGCAAGCACATCATACAGGTCTCCACCTTCCAGATGTGCGTGCTGCTGCTCTTCAACAAGAGGGAGCGACTCACCTATGAGGTATGTTTATGTAGGAACGAGATAAAGATAACTTTAATTTCAATTGGTTGAATTTATTCCCAGGTTAAAACATAAATGCTGTTCAGCTTCTTACTATAACTTTTTCCTACGAATTGGAGCAGGCGTTCATTTGCACAATAGCGACTGACGTTCGGACTTGAAGGAATATCTTATTGTGACGGGCGATGGACGATCTTCGAGGCGTTTTCATTCACCAAAAAGTGACATATTTTACTTCCGCGGATATCACTAATATAGTGTGACAAACCGATTTGTCAGTTGAAAAAGGCGCAAAATACAAATTTTCTACGCAATGTAAAATTGACCCTTCCCGACAAAATTTACGAAATTTGCCTTTTTACAAGCTTTTATTTAGTTTCACCTGACCGTTGTCTGTCTGTAATCAAATCTTGCAAGTTAAATTTGATCCACTTCCCGGTTTCCGATTGAGCTGAAATTTTGCATACATACGTAAGTCGGGTGACAAAGCAATATTATGATGTCATCGAGCTGATCTGATGATGGAGACCGGAGGTGGCCATAGGAACTATGTGATAAAACAACGAAACCTAATTGTGTTTGGGGTTTTTAGAATAGTTTCGATGAGCATTAGTTGCCTGTGGAAAGAAAAGTACAGTCAGCGACAAAAGCTTGTACCAAAAATGCAATTTTTGCCAAAAACTTATTCTTCGGTCAAAGTTACTTTGTCCCGAAATTGAACCTCTAAAAACCGCACGTTTTACTGCTAACCTGGTGGTTTCTCACCCTACTTTTTAAACACCCTTGAACCGCGTTTGTCCGCAGGAAATTCTGAACGAGACGGACATCCCCGAGAAGGACCTGGTGCGAGCGCTGCAGTCGCTGGCCATGGGCAAGCCCACGCAGCGCGTGCTCATCAAGCAGCCCAAGACCAAGGACATCGAGCCAGCTCACCACTTCTACGTCAACGACGCCTTCACCTCCAAACTGCACAGGTAACCTTGTCTCTTCCTACAGCCAGACTCTGTCATCATTACACTATCAAAGCAACCATAATGATCTGGTTTCCTAGGATAGCGGCCGTCTTCATACAAATACTACGACATCCATATTTAGCCGTATTATTTAGTATGGAGACGGCCGCTATATGACGGCATCGCTATCCTAGGAAAACCGATCTTAAAGGTCATAAATGCGACCATCATACCATATATAAGATATATAAGTATCATTAGTACGGATACTAATGATACTTATCAAGAAAATTTTTGCTCCAAAAATCATACTTCGAATGACCCCGTTTCCTCCTACGTCATGCTACCACCATCCGATGTCCAGACCCCCCCTAATTTGAAATGACGTAATTTATGAATAGCCCCTTAGGAGAGTTTATGACTTGAGATTTTGCAGATACAAATATATATTCATTTATTTGATCGGCTAGAATCTTGATTACGCGCTTATTTTCGAACGTGTTGCCCCACTAGTTGTGTTTGAATTAGAAGAGCTACTTAAAATTGAAAGTTGGAATGAATCAAATGAAATGGATCAAAACTTGGACGGGTTTCCCAATTCTGCAAATTCTAACTAAGTTTCCCAATTTCAGAGTAAAGATTCAAACAGTGGCAGCGAAAGGGGAGTCAGAGCCGGAGAGGAAAGAGACACGCAACAAGGTGGACGAGGACCGCAAGCACGAGATCGAGGCGGCCATCGTGCGCATCATGAAGGCGCGCAAGAAGATGCCGGTGAGTACTCACCACGGAATAACGCGCTAGTGACATTTTTTCTCTATCCTTTACTTGCACTTCCGAATAAAACCAAACTGAACGTGGCAGGGTCGCCATGTCGAGCGGGAATTCTGGCAACAAGCTAGAGTATAGAAGTAGATGAGTACTTCTAATTAACCGGCGGCGCAAGTATGATAATCGCTTTACTCTTCGAGATTTCTAAGAATTGATTGTCGATATTCTCAATCATTGTCACTTTTAGCAAAGAGGATGGACGAGTTGATTGTCAGGTGTTCCATAGACTTGTTCGAGGTTAAAATACAGTAACGTGTAATATTTGTTCAGCACACGCTGCTGGTGGCGGAGGTGACGGAGCAGCTGCGCGCGCGCTTCCTGCCGTCGCCCGTGGTCATCAAGAAGCGCATCGAGGGGCTCATCGAGCGCGAGTACCTGGCGCGCACGCCCGACGACCGCAAGGTCTACACCTACGTCGCATAGGTGCGTACTCTGTGCGTGCGCACTAGCGCACCGCCAGCGCCGCCAGGCCCGACCCGACCCGACACACCGATTTTGCCATTCCCCGTCACCTATAAAGCCTATCATTCACGCGCGAACCCGTACGTAATGACCCTGTCGACAGCCAGAACGTCCGGATAGTGAATGAGCGGAGGCATTGTACGGGTCGTGTGGCGAATGCTAAACTTTAAAAAGTGAAGAGCGGTTCCCGGTCCGGTTACCTTCGATTGTAACGTGGACTTAGTTGTTTTAAATGAAAAATATATTTAGTATTTTGGAACTGCGTTGTTTGATTGGAAAAATTTATTAATGGCAAAATTGTCGTGCACCAGAACATGTCTTACTGTCGTTTGTGTCATCTTTGTTCGCGACGGACGGACCGTTTGTTTCTCTTATGTTGAACGGTCGGACGGAACCCTCCGGCCGGCCCCTATCGAAGCTGGCCATGATTGATACTTTCACATTTCACCGACCACTTAATGCATTATTTATTTGAATCTCCATCATGCCAGCCCGACAGAAATAATAAGTATGTATCCCGTTAGAAATCTTATTAGCATAAAATGTGTTTTGGGAAATATGTTGTAATGTTCACCTACTAAGTCTTGGAATAAAGCTGCCCTATTTGGGGCATTCGTTTGCAATGTTGTGTAATCTGGTTGCCCGAGCTAATATTAAAATAGTGTTATACATACATAATAAACGCCTCACGAGCCAGCATTCTGCGCCGACCGATCGGTCGATAAAGAACTGTCCTAGGTAATAATTTTAAACAGGATCGCACTATGTTAACTGTTATAATTAACACGTATGAAGCATAGATTCCAGTGTACGTCCGCTTTAGTTTATTTAATAGTATTTTGTTATTACGGATGGAAATATGTCTTAGAGTTATTCTTAACACATTGAGATTTTAATCAATGTAAAAATATTGTAAATACCATTGTAGGTTTAGTTGGATCCTTTCGAAATGTATTATGATAGTGTTCCTCATAATTTCCAGAAGCAAATATATTAAAATTCTCTTTTGTAAAAGTATGTTTTATTGATATCTGCGCTAAATGAAAACAAGGTAAACCCATCAACTACCTTTTGCCTTAACTCGTTTTTTGTTGATATGAACAAAAACATAAATATAATTTCAATGGAGTTATCTTGGGTTTGCTTTGTTTCATTTTATTATACCAACTTACTGAGAGCCCTTCTGCTTACAACAAAACAATTATTCATGTTTAATTGTAATCATAAAAGCCTCAATTGGGTTTTATTTTCAGGGCATCGCACTTCAAGATTGTTCATTCCTTGAATGGCTGGTGCAAAGTTATAAGTGATAGAAGTAACAAAAGTAATTAAATTATTTCAAAATAAAACTTATTAGTTATTATTTAAAGTTATTTTATTGCGATAAACATCACTCCACAGATGTACATAAATTGCATTGAATTGCATCTATTAACGAAAGCTTTATTTGGAAATGGGAAGAAAAAATCTGCAGGTAAATGAATATTGAAATCTGGGCTTCCAGCAAACTCGTACACAGGTGGTTTAGTGACGTCAATAAAGGTCACATCCACAGTCAACACAGTGGTGAAATCATCCACTTGCAAACTAATATTTCGCTCTGTCATTTGTACAGTTGCAGTAAGAATTTTATTTTCAATTTTATCATTCGTCGCACTTAGGTCAGCATATGTAAACATTAAAGACACAGCTGTCACTATATTGCGACATTCTAAAGTTGATTTTCCATCAAGAAATTCACCGACAATGGCGTCTTTTTCAATCGCCTGCACTTGTAGTGGAATCCACTGGCCGTCTTCTTGTCCACGTGGATTGCCATATGGCGAAACAAATGATGTATAATTAAATCCTAAATATTCTAGAATACTGGCATGAATCATTCTACATGCGTGTGTGCCATTATAGGAGAAAAACTTATGTTCCAAATACAATCGGCATTTAGTTCTCTTATTTGAGCCGAATTTCAATTCATCTTTCGCTGTATTAGATAGGGTACATTTTCCGTTTTCATTAACAGGCAGTATAAAATGGTTCTGCATTGAACTACTGTTGAAAAAGTTATCAGTGTGATTGCTTTCAATGCGTGACACAATGACTGGACGATTGCGGATGTAGCCTGGATTGCCACTAAATTGTACGGCTTGTTCAATGGATGTGTTTGCTAGGTAAAAACGCACACTTATGTCTTGAATCATCAGAGGTACATTCATTGACACGTTTTGAGTGAATAATTTGACTGTAGCGTTAACAATCTTTAAATTATGATAGTAAAACATGTAGTCAATTTTCAGTGCAATATGAGTGCATTGACTATCAGTGCAGAATGGCTCGTGTGTAGATTTGTTATAATTTATGCATGATGTATCATTGCAAATAATGACTGTCCAATTGGTGCAATGAACATTAGAACAATTCTGTAACAACAGAATAGTTATTTGTTTTACAAGGGGGCAAAGTTGTTGTTTAACCGCTCGTGCTATTATTGATACCCGAGCAAGCGAAAGATTCCAAAATTGAACCACGAGCGTAGCGAGTGGTTCGAAAAATGGAATCTTGACCGTTGCGAGGGTTTCAAAGCACGAGGGTTAAACAAAATTTGCCCCCGAGTGAAACACAAAATTTTTCACCACACCAACCCGAAGCAAATATTAAATGTAAAATATCAAACAAAACCAAATCCAAATGAATGTTATCAAATATTTATCATCCAAAATCATCATTTAAAAGTCAATTCTACCAGCAAACACAAGAAAACAACTCAAAATTTGCATTTGATTACTTTGCCTCACATGTGGATAAAATGCAACTTTGCTATTCGTTTTTGAAGTGCAAAGTAATTCTTTCCGAGCTGGTGTGGTGAAAACATATTTTAAAACTCTATGAATTTCAAACTACTGAACATTAAAATAAAATCATAGCGTAAAAAAATATGAATAAAACTTAACTAGTAATGTTAATTTCGTACCAAGATTGAAGTGTTCAAAGTGCGATCTATAACACTGATAACAGTAGTTTCTTCAATGGTTTTATAAAGTTGTATCATTTCCAAGTGCGTTATTTTAACATTGCATTGAATTATTTCATCTTTTAAGAATTTAATTATTTTTCTACCTGTACAATAGTGGTTTACTTCCGGAACTGATACATCTGTAAAAAAAAAAATCAAGTTACCTAAGTATTTTTGTGATAGCTTCAAATTCCAGTAAGGTACAGTCACCACACGGGATTGTTATGGCATTTAGGGTTCTTGCTAAGTTGGAAATTCTATAGCGTAAGTATTGAACTACCAATTTAGCTAGGACCCTAAATGGCGCAACAATCGCGGAGCGTGATGGTACCTACTTGGATAAAATTTTATTAGCTTGTGTTGAAAGGTAATGAAACTTACCTAAATAACCGATCGAACCGTTTTTCAGTAGCCATATTGGATCACCAGATTGATAAAGTTTCTTAGTAAATTCTATATTATCCTTTTGTGTTTTTGTTTTTTGCCATTTTAAAGTCATGTCCATAGTTCTAGTAGCGAATTCTATGTCATACTGAAATTAAATATTGAATCAGTGTGAAAAGACATTATTTAGATTAATAATAATTGTGGTATATTGTACAAAACAATACCTTATTAACATTCCGCTTCTCAGGTAAATTTGTTTTTGCTATGCAAAACAAGTTACCAATAATGTTACTTGTTTGCGGTTTAATACCAAATTGAGGATAGCATACATCATTTCGTTTTCCATCCAAAGCCCCCTTGTCACAATTCTCAAACAAATTAATGTCTGTCTCAGAACAATCACTGTCACAGCAGCAATTAATATCACACACGTTAAACTGCAAAGAAAACAAAACATTTTTATCTCTAATTTTGCAATTTGTATGTCATTTGCATATTGTTCTATAAAACTTACCAAGAGATTGCAATGACACATGTCTTTGGTAAAACTCCTCTTTGGACTAGAATTTGGTTTATTCATTGTTTTATTTTTCTTTTCAAATAATGTAAACTCTGTCACATTCTCAATTTCCGTGCTGGTGTAAAAAGAATCTGTTGTAGTTTCAACATCTGACATGGAAGAACTTTCATCAAACAGGTCTTCAAATGTAGTGCTTAAAGTATCTGTGGTTGTCTCAAATGTGCTACTATTTAAAGTAGCATTATCATAATTTTTTGTGGTAGATGTTAGGTTTTTGTATTCTTGTAATTGGTTCAGAGTACGGTAATATAGTGCATGGGGTTTCTTAGAGTATTCTTGCAGTATATCTCCGAACTGTTTCCTATTGCTTGTAATGTTAGAAATCAGTGGTTTTTCGTCCGGCTGTAGTCTTTCTTGGATATAATCCATAACACTAAACTGTATTAGTATGGAGAGCAGTGTAAACCCAAGGTAAGTAATAACCTTCATTTTTACTTATACTCTATTCCAAATTGGCTAAAGTTTCTTAAGATAATGTCTATTTGTAAAAATATGTTGCCTTTTGACTCTGTATGTAATTTGTACCTGAAATAAATAATGATTTTAAAACTTAATAAAAATACTTAGCATCTAAAACTTCGAAATATAGCACTGGATAGACTTACCTATCTAAGCCTAGATTAATTAAGTCAGTTTGTAAAAGCTGATGTGATCCACCAAGAAAGTATTGTTTTACTCGGTCAGAGAGGTTTGTGGCGGCAGGAGCCCAACATGGCACCTTTACGGTGTGATAGCCTGGGACTGCTGGTAAGCTGCAGCAACTATAGCCCACTATCCAGGAGCGATTCAATGAATCCAAACAGCTTACTTGCAAGACTAGTTTTGGCCAACCTAGAAACATTACAGATATACGCTTATCAAATCAGTAAACAGTAAGCTTGCCAAATTACGAATTTTAACTTAACTAAGAGAATTTATAATAATAACTTATGCGTATTGATCAAACTAATAGTTACCCTGGATACCCTTTGTTATGTAATGAATATCGAGCGGTTGAGTCCAAATGACTTTGGCTTCGTGGTCAGGTTTTGCCGATACCGTTTGACCTTCTGAACAACCAGAAATAACAGTCCAATTTGGACCTGAAATATCAATACATATGAACAATAGCTCATTCAATTTTAATTGATGTGCGTTATTATAACTCGACTCACCAGACTGAAAACTGTATCGGCAGAATAATGAAGATCTTGTTTGAAAATCCGATGCACCATGCAATTGTCCTAATATATGCAATTCAGCCATGGGATTAATTTTGTCGCAAGATGGTATTGGTTTTGCATGAACGCAGTTATGCGTAAATGCAAGGGAAGCATTTGAAGCATATTTTACACTGTAATGTTGTTATTCTTTGTTACTATGGCAACTAACCAAAAATCATCGGCTGTCAAAGTGACAGTGACATTGCATGTTGCGTTTCGTTTTTAGATCAAAATATTTGCACACGGTGCAGGTAATATATAACCCTTATAAATTTGGGGAAATAGGATGAGCTTGTATTGCCCCGCAAAGCTATCGTAAAGCAAATTTTATAAACTTTGCCTTTTCAACGGCTTATGATACCTCGGTGCAAGTATCAAGGGTAGCAAAACCTTATTGTCTGGCCTTGTGACAAGTCTACGCAATCCACTAGAATAAATCTAGTGGATTCGGTAGAGCTTATGAAACAGTTTATCCCTATTTACTTTCGATAGGATTCGAACAGCTTCAGCACTTAAAGCAGTTAAGTTACCAGACAGAACTAAGCAACATACCGAAGTTAGCAAATTGCGGGCATTATCTTTTGTCACTCTAATTACGCTTTAATTGTTCGCGTAGGCCCTCAGTTCTGTCTGGTAACTAAATAAACCCGTCGAATGACCACCATACAACAAATTGGTGCAAAGCAATTAGACCCATATTGATCTTTAGTAACACACGTCCGAGTCGCTGCTACCCAAATTGTAAGATACTAGGGCGCTCCCATTGGTTAATTGTATAGCCTCTTTCAACTTGCCCACCTGGATTAAATGGCCAACTTACGCCAATCTAGGGATTATTTATATACTAGGCATGCAATGAGGAGCACTAAATAGGCAGTAAAATAAAATCCGTATTTATTCAACATCAATCATAATAACGAACATAAAGAATTACGTACAGGCGGCTTTGTCAACCGAAAGGCGAAAAGGGGCAACCGGTTGATGGGTTAGTTAAAAATGTATCGCTTGCAGTTTGCGGTTTTAAAAATTATTTCACAATTTAAATCAAAGAATACTTTAACTTAATTAAAATTAAACATTGGTTGGTTCTATTGAAACAAAAAAAATAATGCCATAACGGATCACACATAATAATTAACACTTAAAACGCTCACACATCACTTTTTTAACAATAACAAGTTTGGCTGTCGAACGGTAGCTTAACCTACACATATTATGGATTTAAAATCGTGGGTAATGGATACCTACGTGATAACATTTATTCAGTAAGTCACGATAAACAATCACAAGTTTGCCAGTCAAAGGGTAGCTTGGCTACACAGGGATTTGTAATCGCCTCAAATCTTATCTCTAATCTAACAATCCTACATCGGCACAACAGATTATGAGAGAGTAAGGGCTGATTTAGACGGCGCGCTAACTCGTATGCGATTTTAGTAACATTGCGGACTATGGATTACGTCCAATTCAACCGACTAATCAAAACCCTCAATGGTATGAAACTCGCATGCGAATTCTCGCATCGTCTAAATGAGCCCTAAGTTAGAAGATAAACAATGACTACAATCACAAGTAAGGTTGCCAGCCGTGGTAGAGCCGGCACAGGTTGGCGGGGTCGGTGGCGGAGCGAATGAGCCGCGCGACCTGCCCCGGCACCGCCACGCCGCCCGCCGCGCCGTCCTCCGTGCCGTGCAGTTTGCTGCCCACGGCCAGCAGGGCCCGCTCGGCCAGGTCCGCCACTGAGCTCGTTGGTCGCGCCACTAAAGTTCAAAACAGAAAAATAGAACACTGATTTAAACTTTCACGATTATTAAACATTATCAAACTGCACAACGGGACTTAATCGCGTATTTAAGTTTTAAGATTAAGTCCCGTTGTGCAGTTTGATAAGAAAAATAGAAGTTAAAAAGTAAAACCAGAACGTGAATCATCAAACCGAAGTAATCGCACCGCACGGCGCAATGTCTCGGACTCTCGGCCAAGCCATGTCTACACTACACTACACTTTCTTCTTCTTTATATAGTTTCCTGTGGGTCCCAGTGTGGGCCGTGGGCCTAGGCAGCCGTGAGTTTGTACAGCGAGACCGGGAATTGCCCTTTCTGGGTGCACTCCATATCTTAGACATAATGAACCTTGTACTAAACGGGACTAAATTGCGTACAAAAAAAAACAGAACATAATCGAACATTTTGAAGCATAAATAAATAACTTTACAAAGTCAGTTAACTCACCATTTGCATCTTTTTGCGTCGTTCGGAACTTCTTCGTAGTCCACGCGTACAGCGGATCACAGAGCAGAACCTCTAATATTGTCAATAAAGTTTCATGGTTATCGCGCAACAGTTGCATAGTTTTTTCACAGGATCTGACAAAAAATTATTAAATAGATTATAGGGTATTGACAAATCGCTGGCCCAATATTACAGGGTTCTATGTTACATTTTCAAGATAGTTGAAATTCGACTTAATGTCATTATGACAAAGTTCAAATTTGGCCCAAGACAACATGGATAGGTCCTGTAAAAAAGGACCTTAAAGAAAAAAGAATACCACCAGAGACGACCCAGGACAGACGCTCCTGGCGACGCCATATAAGGAGAGCCGACCCCAAGTAAATGGGATAAGGCTAGGAAGAAGAAGATGACAATGTTCAAATTTCAATTCGATAAAAGTGAAACATAAAACCCTGTAATATTGGGCCAGCGAAATATGTACGTGATTGGTATAGAATACAGGTTTGAGGTTGTATTGTAACCAATAGGGACCGTGCGCATTTAATAATGTCTACGACCGCACCGGACCCGGAAGTTGGTACTGTCGAACGTCGAACGTGCGCCGGACCGCACCAAGGTCGCGGACCGGGTGCAAGCCACATGGTGGCATAAGTCTGCCACGTGGCTTGTATCGAAAACCATAACTAGGCATTGACACTTCCCATCTACAATCAAGAACCTGTGCGGGCCTATACAGTCTCCTATACAAGTTATTCTAGTCTAGGCATTAAAAATAAAATATTGATAATCACTTTCTAAAGATGCCTTCCACTCCACTGGATCCAAACCCAGCGATCATGTCCTGCGTCAAACGGAACGGTATCGTTTCGGGCGTTGGAAGCGCTTTTCCTTGGTCGAACGCGATTCCTGAAAATATTTTTGTGTATAAGTACCATAAGAACTCAGGAACTACTATGATCCAAAACTACCATGGTGTCCATGGTCTTCTTTTAATTTTGTCTGATTTTTTCAAGCAAATAATTTGCTTCTTAAGCTTTAGATTTCATTTTCGATGTTACATATTTAATATTGTGTTCGGTGTTTCGGTGTTGGTTCGGTGTTATATATTTAGTTTGGAGATTTTACGGTAAGTAATGGTAGTACACAGTTGGATGTAAAGTATTTACCAAAATCGATATGCACCACTTCAGCAGTATTCTTGTCAATTAGAATATTTTGAACGTGCCTGTCTCCTAAACCTAAGATATACCCCATCATCGACGACGTAGCAACACTGAAATCAAGAAAAACTTCATCAAATTATAGATTTTATTTGACATAAAACGACTGTGAATGAATATCGGGACTCGGTAGTTTAGAAAAAAAACATCGAAAGAAAAACGTGGTAACTATGTATGGGATGCATACAGAGTTACTGCGTTTCAAGTTTGAGTAGCAGCGTGGGATACGAGATTTATTCAAAGTAGTGACGATATATCATATCCATGAATTTCACCATAATGTTTCCAAATAATGGAATTAAGAATGTTCAGGTTACCTTTTGGTGTAAGCCAGGCGCCGTTCATACCAGGTCACAGGATCTAGATACTGTTCAGTAAAGAAGTTGTGGAAAACTGGCTTGAAATTCTTCAGTATGTTCATGAAAATGGCCAACTTCTCTGACAACGTCCTTCTGTTCTGTATTGTGGTGAATTTGGTACGAGCAGCGGCGCATGTCATATCCTGGAATAAACGAAGCGACAAGGCGTCGTTTTAAATTTGCCTTCACATAACTAATAGGAGTCATTGAAAAGGCTTTATCCTTTGTATCAAATCAAATTTAAAACGAAGGCTCTATTTATGAGTTACTAAAATTCAATGAGGTCATATACTTATGTCAAATTCTTTCACAGGGCAAGTGCCTCAGTCATATGGTACAGGTAGAAAGTGAGGATCGTAATTGTTGGAGAAAGTGCGGTATGGGCAATCATATAATAGTTTAGGGCGAGTCTATACTCAGAGTCATAGGTAGAGCAATATTGCCTCTACAGGGTATTATATTTTACACCATGCATGAAATAAAGCACCTGATAATTATTAGAAAAACATAGATAGCAGTCATTTTAAAAACACAAGTTCTATTTAATAAATCGGATAGAAATATAAAAAGTAGGTGAGTTAACGGTGACGTCACGATGTAATGTTTCAGATAAATTCCATATTAGCAAATCGTTTTGACAGTTCTAAAAAAGTAACTGATTTGACTAGTAGGAAAATACCCTATTCCCACTCTTAACTACTATAGAACTGTCCATGCTATGTAGGTAAGTGCGTGTTGGGTTGTGGGAACTAAAAGTTACGAGTGTTATGACAATGCTAGCCGCGGCAGAAAAGTGAACTTTTGTGGGACATACACAACAGCATGTCTTTTATTATGTTAATAATTAACTCGTTAATTACCTTCGGCCGATAACGCGCGTGAGCACCCGTGGTGCCAGTGCCCACTAAGTAAGCACCCAGTGGCAGCGTACCTTCGCACCATTCCAGCACCCCCGACTGACGAGACATCGGCACCACCTTTCAAAGTTTTTTAAATTAGCTATGTATGTTAGCTACGTATCTATATACAAAAAATATATATATGTGGAAAAACAGAGACGGAAAACACATGTTACTCAAAAATATCTGCAAAATAAATGTCTATAATAATATGTTCCACTGTATTTATGGTCGGCCAATGGTAAGTAGTATACATACATCCATATTTTTACACTTGTAAGTATACCTACCTTGTATGTTCGTATAAGAAGCTTATTTCGGCTGGTCACAGGGTTCCTTTCCAGCAATGTGTTTACAATGTTGAACACTTGTTGCATGACGGCATCCTGCCTCAGATCGTCCTCGCCCTGAATAAAATAACACATGTATAGATGGTCAAGCAAATCTTGTCAGTAAAAAAAGGCGCGAAATTCATATTTTCTATGGGGCGATATCCCTTCGCACCTACATTTTTCAAATTTGCCGCCTTTTTCTACTGACAAGATCTGCTTGGCCAAGTATATGTGCCAAACGTTTTGGTGCAATAATGGAGTGTTTCAGTATTTTATTTCTTAGAGCGGTTTTATTGTGAGAAACCAGCAGGCACTGAAAGGTTTTAGTCTCGTTGATGTACTAACTATACTGCAAAACGTAATTCAAGACCAAAAAAAGTAAGACAATGTTGCCACTGCAATAATTTGTTTGTAAAATAGTAAATTCCTTTTGATAATTAATCACGGTAAAATAATTTATTTATTAGTAATTTTACTCCTACGATTTAAAAAGTACTTTAATTTACTTATTTTTACATAAATACAAGATGCGCTAGTAAAAAAGTGGCAACATTCCTTACTTTTTTTGGTCTTCAATTACGTTTTGCAGTTTAAACTGTATTTTTTTATACTGTAAATAACATACAATTTATGTGATTTAATAAACAGAGCGTCATACCTTTACTAAAACGATCCTTCTCCTTCCATCTGAACTTCTACAGATGATTTTCTTTGGGCAGTTTATGCCCCCAACTAGTTCAAAACTGTTCTCGAATGAATCGATAGCTAAAAAATAAATTAAATATTTTATTAAGATATGTATTGATAATAATTATGTACATACATATTACATGAACTATTCTTGGAAAATATACAACAAATGTATTAAGAGTTCTTCGGAGGATTTTGAATGCTTTCAGAACTACGTAGCGATCTACGAGCGTGTCAACAGTTTGTATTTTAATTCTAAAGTCAATATTATTTATACCTACCAAGTCAATATAGGTATTATGAAAGCAGAAAGTTTTAATTTTGATTCCTTTCTTAATTGCTAAAACGAACACCACATTGACTTACTTGGTAGATACGAATAGTTACAGTCATGCCTCACAGGTATCGTATCAATCGGCACAGGTATAGCGTCCAGCCGACCGAGTCGGTGTATCAGTTCAGCGGACGGTATCATTTGTTTTTGAGCTTTCTCCTTAGTTTTGTAGTTTGCGAAGCTTATTGTAGCTGGAAAAACATAAGGTCAAAACAACGGATGGACGAGGTTATGCGTTATGCGCAGAGGATGTAGCGACATGGGTATCATACAACTGTACTAATAATAGTACTAACTAGGTACAGAAGGTTCACTCTCTAAGAAAACGCGTCTATTAAGAGAGATACAAGCGCAAGTAGACGTCCGTTCTATAGCGGTGCGCGGCAACTACTACTGCTAGACACCAAAACTGGTGTGGCCACATGTACACGTAGCGACGCGACGAAATCGCGGAGTGAGCCACGCCTGATTAAGGTTCGTTTTATGAAAAGTCTGAGTTATAATCGTAACTGAGGACAATAAGAAGATTATGGTAGTACTAACCATCGCACATGCATTCCATCTGTGCTATAATTTTAGCTAGAGCCGAGCTTTCAGCCGCCAACGCCGATATCAATGCCTCAGTCGCTCCAACGCGCGGCTCCGGAGGCTCTTGCGTCGATGTGGGCGCATCGCCTGCCGCGTGCCGACTCGCGTTCAGGATGCGCATGTCTTTGTCTGAATTCTTGAGACTAAAGAGGATGGGGAGAGTGTGGTGCGGGTGCTCTTTCGCGCAACGTTCTGGTGAAAACAGAAAAATGTTAGCAGTGTCTGTGCTAACTTGTTCGCCCCGTGCAGAGTCAAATTTATAATAAGCATGTCATTACCGGAGTTGTTTAGGCTGAAAAAGATGGGGAGAGTGCACTCTTGTTCTTTGTTCTTCCCCGCATTCGAGGAACAAATAATGGGTAACGTTAAACAAAATGTTTCGGACACGGTTATAGTGTCGGACACTCGGATATGAACATGCGAGCGGGAACTACTAGTACTATGTGTTTATTCCCACAATACTACCAACACTCCCACTCTCACGATATCGTATCGACAGAAAAGTTACCTCCACCTCCCGAATTAGAAGTTTGTGTTTCGAATGGCTGGGAGTTGGTTAAGCCTTTATAAGGCAGAGGGAATATATTTCCCACCTGGTTTTTAACTTTATTTCATAGTGATAAGATTTAATTTTGCATAATTCCTGACACGCTTATGCCTTATAAAGGGTTAAGGAACGCTAGAAGCTTGCGCGAGGGCATAGCGCGTAACAGCGTCTCAAGGCTACCGCCATCTTCGTCTAGCTCAAGCCCCGCGTTAGCTAATAGTTATAGAGATATGATCCACTTTGTTTTCATAAAGGGTTAAAAGCCACGGGAATCGAGATCTTGTTCAAGTTTACTTGTTCGGTCTCTTGCGTCTTGCTTGCCGGGTTGGCTAGCCATAAAGAGCTTATCTACATTGCGTAATAAAGGGTTAAAAACTTGGAAATCTAAATCTTACTCAAAATATTGTTCAAATTTTCAGCAAACGCCCCGGTGTCCTGTGCCAGCCGAGGCGCCAACTGTGGAAGCGCCGCTAGGAACTTGCGTGAAGGCAACGCGCGTAACAGCGCCACGAAACTGTCGCCGTCCGCGTCCAACTCTAAGCCTGGGTTGGCCAGCCATAGGGAGATGACGCGGAACACTGATAGGTTGTTCTCTTCGCTGTGCTTTAGAGATAGCAGATAGTACCTGTGATAATGGTGAAAATGAGGTCACAAAACGATATTATACATATTTTATGCTGAAGCGTTTGGACTTGATCACCATTTTGTTGTTTCGTTTGTTCTATAGTCTAATCGAGCTACTCTTTAAACGTAACATTATTCATAGAAAAACCTAAGACATCGCACAGTAATTCAATGAGGTCCAATTCTAAGTTAATAATGTTTACAAATAAAATTATAACTCGTAAGCTTTTAACAAACTTTTAATACATATTTAAATTAGCGGACTACTTATGTCCACTGAAAGTCCGAATACCTAAACATTTAAATGATGATATTGATGATGCACTAAAATATCAGGGCTAGTTTACTCACCTCATAGCTAATTGCAAATATCGTTGCTTCTCCGCCTTTGTATTTGCAATATCTGCCTCGTCCAAGTTACTCAATCCTCTCGTAGTCGCCAGATATTTCTTTTCATCCCTTATAAAATACAAATATAAATTTCAATTAAACAATCGAAATTATGTGAAACAATATTTAGGTTCATATACCTAGCGCCTACGTACCTGGTCAATTGCTGTTGCGTTGATGTAGTTCTCAGGGAGTCTGCTGCATCCTTCATATTTTCCATACATTTCAATTTGTGTTCAAAAATTGAAGAATTCATATATGAAACTACCTGAAAAACAATATTAGTATAAGCCATATACGTAAAAGCTATGGACTGTAACGAATAGAAATGGGGATGCGTTTAGGCTATAAATTGCTTTAAAAACTAAGTTAACCATATAGTCCGATTTTATTGTCCCTGATAACCAAAGGTCTGGAAGAGATCGCTCTTAAGCGATAAGAGCGCCTGTTGTTACCTCCATCTAATTGTCTTTATTTATGTTCTACACATTTGTTGTACCTAAGCTATATGAGGTGTGCAATAAAGAGTATTGTATTGTTAAGTTCCCTAGCTATAAGCGGTTACTTACTTCACTGGCTGAGTGACCCAAACAGGCCTCTGACACAAGAGAACGTTACCCTGCCCTGTTCTGCGCCCCTGTACTATTATTTATTCTGTGCCCTGGTGTGACTATTTGGTTAAACAGAGTATATTTCATTTATTACGTACCTGTTTGTATTCGGAGTCTGCGAATTTTGCAATGTCGTGGTAAACTTTGAGTCTTGTTTGCCTGTGGTCGCTTCCAGCCAAAACATCGAGACTTTTCTTCAGAAATTTGTTTATTATGTCTCTGGGATTATCAAATTTCGATTCGGCCATCCACATTCCATATTGTCTGAAAAGATAAAACAGATTATGCACCTTACCTTACAGTCAAGTCTAAAAATATCCATACGGAAAAGTGCCCATAATCTACACTCGACCTTATTGCCCATATATTAAAGTACTTTGATCGTATCAATAATTTTCATTTTCATAGAAAAAAATACTATAGATTTTTTTTCTACTTTCGTATTAACTGTCATCTGAGTACAATTGATAACTCTAAATATAGCGTTATACAGAAATATCAGTGAAAACTAAATACTAAATAATGATTAATAAAATTTAACTAACAAACTAGTTTAAACTTAATTATATTTTTAAGATATGCCAGAGTCTAATTAATAAAAGTATTAATTAAAGTCATCCTGTATGGGTAAAATACCTTAGCGACGCAGCATGAAGTTCAATGTCATCAGTGCGGTCTCCCATCATGCGAATAAGAGAAAGCGCGATTTCCCTGTGGCCTTTAGCCCAGGACACTCGGCTCTCCACCAAAGACACCGAGTCACTATTTTGCAAATTCTTGGCGACGGACAACAGACGTTGAGCCATTTGAAGTCTTCCATTGGACAGTCCCAATTCTGTAACATCATATTATCGTATTAATTAGGTATTTATATAAGGTCGCCAGCATTTTCGGGAGTTTCCCGGAAGCGGGTCAGTTGAGGGAGATTTTTTATATTTAGTTATGTTTTAGTTTTATCTAGTTTTTACGTTAGATTTAAGTAGCAGTAAGTAATTAGTTTTAAGCGTGATTTATTTTTTGTGAGATTTGTACTGTAATCATTATGTTGTGAGATAGTAAATAAATGGGAACTTTATATAAGGTGCAGTATTGAGAGTGCAATAGGTATTCGGTATCAGAATGTTTGATGTAAGTTAACCAATAAAAAGAAGGGAATGTAGACAAATGGTCCAAACTGCGCGTCCTAGGCCAACGTATGTTACCATCCGTGGACAATCAATCAGTTCAGTCCATCATAGGTGTAAAGTAATTAAAGTCTTAAATGTCATATATGCACACGACCAACAGAACAACAGACCTGCAGATTTGTACTGGATGCAATTAGTAGGAGAAAGAAAATCATTAAAAATTATCACAGAGTTGTGACTTAGGGCTGCGTTTTATAAATACTCGAGCTGGCATATTGTTTCACTTGACAAGTAATACATACTAGCGTTTTCATACCTGCGTATTGCAGCTGGAGCGATACAATATCCTTTAAAAATGTATTGTAATTTTTCCCGGCATGTTCCAGTATCAAACTCCTTTGCGATATCAATGACTCCATGTGTTTAAAATCATGAAACGAAGGCAGTTTCTCGACTTTCCAGTTACTCAATAAACTATTTACCGTTAGTTTATTGCTTCTGACTAAAAAGTATTCTTCAATGTCACTAAAAAGTTGCAAATTTGCTACAACTCTGTACACGTTCTGACAGTTTTCCATATTGAAGTTCTCGCACCATTTGGAAACAGCAAGTTTTGCTCTGTCCAGGGGTAGAGTAAGCTTAGAGCCCAGGTTCTGTTCTGCTTGCACGTTTAGACAGTCTCTGAGACAGGCGTAGCGCAGTGCTTTTATAAGCGACAGAGGAGTTTTCATTGAAGTCTTGCACTTCTCTTCCAAATCTTTTGTATCAACGAAGTGGTTCCAATCTCCTAAAACAACAATCATATTTTTTATGACTGTAATGATGTAAATATTCCACACCATACCTTACATCTGTGAGGTTTTCAACCAAAAGGTACCACATTGTCAGATGTCGATAAGGTTGATTTCAAATTGAAGCTAAGATATGGAATGATTTATCTTTATAAATATTAATAACATCGCACTATGTCGTCATGATTATGGAGGAATGTGGTAAATTAATGTTTGCAATTTTATATAAGTACCTACTTTTAAACCAGAACTCAAACAAGTTACAATCATACTTCTTGACATCGTTAAGCTGTCTCCAGAAAATACGACGAAATCGTGAGAGTAGGGTGTCCGTACATTGTAAAACCCCAAACATAAACCAGAACTCACCAAGACAGGTCAGGCAATCATACTTAACATCATTAAGCTGATCATTCTCCGGTAGCGACTTAATGTACTGCAGGGCCAAATGATGCATGCCAGACTTGTACAACGACCTCACAACGCCCAACTGCAGGTCCGTTGAAGGATTGCCAGACAAGGCGATGTCGTGAGACAACAGAGCGTCAGCGTATTGGCCCGTGTTGATGAGGTGATTCCGCTTCTCTTCTTCGCTTGTCAGATGCGCTGTGCCGCAGCCGTCGACAGCATCCATTTCGCCGATAGATACGAAACACTGGAACGGGTATTTAATGGTCATTTTTGCAACTGATATGCATGATTTGATATCGGACTATTGACGGATATCAGGTACAGAATTCCATTCAGAAAAAGTTACGCAAAATAGCCTGATATCTAATAACGATAAGCGAAACCTCGAAGACGGTTTTTTAAACCGAGCCACAAGCGAGTTTCATAGTAAGATAACGCGAGGGTTTCTAATCCCATGTTATATGTACAAATGTAGCCTGAAGAGTTATCTATGCTGAAAATTGACAAGGTCTTCCATTTGGTAACCCTATAATATAAAAAGTTATAATTTGACCATAAGTCTTATCTTCCATTAGGATTACAATTTCTATACTTTGAGACCATCCCGCCCCCCTTACGCTATCTCAGCTTCAGCTTTACAATGGGCGTAAGTCAAACATTTCAAGCATGAAGTTTTAATCAAGTATTCTGTCGGACCTTTCTGAAAATCCTCTGAATATTGTCACCACCGTCCAGATTGGTAGTGCGTTCAGGCGAAGGCGGAGGAACGCCGCCGTTCTGGGCGACGGCCCAAAGCTCCCCGTAATATATCGCCACCAAGTTCTGGTCGGCCACGGAGGCCGCCCAGGCCACCTTGTCGTAGTCCAGCCTCAAGTAGTTCAGTGCGTCCACTGGGGTACGGTCAGGGCTGGAAGAATTTCACTTTATCAAAGCCAGGGCGTCAATTCCGAATCACCCGCGCATTGCAAGTGCATATATCATCAGACTACATACGCTCTTCGTAAATAGGCGCGTTCGTGACGCATTCGCCAGATCTGGACGTACCTTAATACATTTTAAGATTTTATTTTAGAGTATGAAATTTATCGGGCATTTTCCCGTTTCCCGTACAAAAGAACTTTGCCAATATAGAGTACAGTTAAGCGAAGAGGCATGTCAAAAGTTGTTTGTCAGGTCACAATAATGTTGTAATGTGTTAATAATGTAATTTGGCATTAAGTTCGCCATTTGTACATTGTTGTACATATATTTTGTGCAATAAAGTTTAAATAAATAAATAAATGTTGTGTTCCAAGCTCAACTTCAAGTAAACGTAGCGTAGCTGAACCGATTTTTTCAAATAATAAGACTGCCGCCTTTTGTATAGCGATATGGCGATTCACGACATCATCGTGTACGTATTAGGCGGTTAGGTTAAAATTTACCGTCAGTTATGACGCTTTAATACATCTAACAGAGTAACGAAAAACACTTACCGCGACTTATAATGGGTCATCTGAAGACGTACGAAATTAACAATATCAATCATATACCGAATAATCATTTTGCGATCATGGCCAATCACATTTGAGCTGCGGTTACAGCGATCACCACTGTTGTCAATTTCAGCATCGAACATGTTCCAGACGTATTTAAAGAAATTGTTTATTTGATCGCTGAAGATCTGTATGTATGTCTCGGGTGATGAATAAAGAAGTAATCCGACCAAACCTGGCAGTATGTGCTGGCAAATTGTTGGCTAAAATAAAATACAACTGTTGAAAATTTTTAAAGCATAGCATTTATACTAAATCGTAAACAAGTTGATAATAAAATTGGGTTAACATAGACTTCAAAAGAATACTAAATTTGTCGTAAGTGGTCGTATAAATGTGAGTTTTATATTGACTGGCTTGGCCAAGTAATTTTGGCGTACAAACAGCAAAACTCTTAACTGCCCATCGGTGTAAGTATCTTAGCCTGTTGTAATAAGGTTACCCGTTGGACAGTTAACAAACAGTGTGGGCGATGGTACCTGACATTATTAAATAAGAGGTTTGGCAAGGGAATGTAAGCTAAAATTCATACCTTAATTTTGCATACTTCTTTCAGAGTTTTTATATAATTCGTATCAGACACCAGCACATCAAGTAGCGCAGTGGTTATCCTAGCCAACCACTGGATGTGATCTCCCTTGTCTTTTGGGATCCAAAAGGCTACATCCGAGCAGTTTTCTAACATACGACTGCTGAGTTTGAAAACCGAGTTGTCGCTGCCGCTATTAGGCGACAAGAAGGGCTTCAGTAGTTGGACATTAACGTCCCCTAATTCTGTAAATGAATAAGTGAGATACATAATTTCGTCGGGTGACAAGCAAAACTCACTAAGTACTATCAAAAAAAATTAAAGTAACAATGCACTTTATTACACTTGTAACACTATTGTCCAATAATTTCAATGATGTTAGTTAGTGACTTTTGCTTGTCACCCGACGATTTTATAACTGCGCGCCCCTCCGAGTCACTCTTTAATCTATCTAAAGTCGCAACGCAAGAAACTTCACGGCACTTAGGACTCATCTGTGTACGTTATGTCGAAAGAGTAATGTGACTTAAGTGCACGGTATTGAAAGAAAAACGGTGCAGCTTGAAATAATAACTTTGGTCAATGTTGCAGTTGGCTGTTGAACTTAGTATCGGTACGAAAAAAAAAGGCCATTAACCGATTCGTTGCGTGTTTCATTTTCGAAAACTTTTGGCTGTGGCGCGGAACAATCATTTCGTGACACGGCAGCCATGCCATGCGCCATAGAATATGATGACACTCCTCCCGTGTCGTACGCCACACACACGTAAAAAACTCTGATGACACGGCAGGCGTGTCATCAGCACCGAATCGGTTAACTCCAAAATTCTGCTGTTATTACATGACATGTGATTGTGTTTAATGTGCATGTTCGTACCTATATTATAAACGAAGGAAAATAATATTACAATTGGTTCAAACAAAACCTTCTACTTTCTTGTCTTACCTAAAGCATCTTTTCCTTCGCGATATTTAAATAGATCACTCAAAGCCGCAACAGCCTTATTAGTAGCTGCTGGATTGTCATCACAGAGAGCCTCGGCAAGGACCGCCACGACGGCGAAAGCGAAGCTCTGTTTCGGCGGTAGATGTATCACCCGCTTCGTGTCCGGTGGGGGCACTGTGACGATGGTTTTTAAGTCGTATGTGCCGATCTCTGCCAAACAGTTGCAGGCTTCGATTATGATCTGTAAGAGACCCGAATTATGTCATAAAATAAGACAATAATTTGATGTGTAGACTGAAAAAGTACTTCTAGTTTAAAATCAAGTCTTAGCCTTTAAAAGGTATTTCCCACCCATTTTGAACTTTATTTAAAAGTGATAGGATTATATTTTGCATAATTCCTGACACCCTTATGCCTTACAAAAGGTTGAAGGCGGAAACCCTGGAAAGCACTATGGCGAAAGATACGTAACTATTCCAACATCAAGTGCTTAGCTGCAAATTTGACATGATTTATGTGCTGTCGCCATTATTTAAATTTTATTTGAAGAAATTAAACCTGATTCTCTTCTAGTGCTAAAGTTTTAAGCCTAATGAAGACTCCTCAAAAGTTAGTGTGGTAAGTGTTACCTTTGTTTTGCCAATAAAAATGTTTTACAACAAGTATCTGATACCTCTAAAATGTGAAACGCACTTTTCGATGGGAAACCCTTCAAAAGTTGCCTAACATTATCATATCAAGTGATTGCAAACCTTATCATCAGACGAAGATTTCATAATGTTGGTGAGAGCGTGAATGACTTCATGTATGACGCTCGTTTTGCATTCTTCTGAAAAATGCTTCGTATTTAATACCTCGCACAGTTTGTTCACGTGAGTTTTGTTCAACTTGACGAATTGGCGTAGGTTGCTTAAAGCTTCATGGCTGGAAAATGGCGTGGGATTATAATAAGAACCATTGATTGATAAAGGGTGCATCAAAAGAGTAGCATATGCCATTGCGCCAGTACTAGACTACATAGTATACAGGGTGGAAAGATAAGTCGGGCCCTGGAGGGAAACTACCTTAAATGCTTAAGCTGACTCATTTCACTTAAAGGAGACATTCCTTTATTTTTTAAGATTTTCTAAAAATCTCTTGCCTCGCCCGGGACTCGAACCGACTAAAATTCAAAAAAATAAAAACTCGCAATTTTATTCGACTAGTCGATACAGTTAATGCTAATGATAACATTTATCCAAGTAGCATTAGGTCTTACACTCGTCTGTCGTACAAAATATCCATAAAATCGAATATGTAGTACTTAAGATTTTTTTAGACAAGCCAAATTGAAGAAAAAAAGAAGAATACTTTGAATGCAGTTTTGTTTCTTCTTAAAAATAAAGGAATGTCTCCTTTAAGTAAAATGAGCCAGCTTAAGGATTTAAGGTAGTTTCCCTACAGGGCCCCGACTTATCTTTCCACCCTGTATAATACACAGATATATATAAATAATTATAAAACATAGAAGACTTCCATAAGTCAGAAACAAATATTTGTAATAAACACACAAGTGAATGCCCTTAACGGGATTCGAACCCAAATATTTACGGTTACACTGTCTCTTTACCCTTCACAGAGGGCGGTTACCGGTATTATGTTACACATGGGAATATCAAAACAATACGTACCTCGGGCAAGTTAGAGTAAAACTATACGCTTTAAGTCTCTCAGAGAACTCCACACTCGACGCGCAAGACAATACCGCTCCATGAGACGCATTGCTGAAATCTATCACGTCTTCATTCTGTCTGAGAGTCTGTTTCATATCCACAGGTAAGTATTTTAACAATCCTTCGCATTCTTTGTCGAAACCTTCTTCTTTTTTGATCAGCAACACTGATAAAGCCTTTAGCATCGGTTTTCGGATAAGATCAGCAGATTGCGGCAAAAGTCTCGTTAGGACAATCTTTAGCGATTGCGTCAATACGCGCAATTCCTCTTTGTTTGTGGAAGATTTTATTGCGTGAGTGAGATGATTGCATGTAAAGTTGGCAACAAACGCGTCCGAGTCAAACCCTAGAGGAACACACTCGACAAATGTGATGAACGAGTATAAGGACATTACTCGGAATTCGAAAACTTTCGTTTGGAGAACATTTTCCCATAATTTGAGCAGTATGTCGAATATCGTGGTGGCTTGTTCTGTACATAAGTACTGCATTATATTTCCGGCAATCCATTCCTGTAAAACAAAATATACGTCTAAGAATCCTGAGCATAGTCATGATTCGAAAGGTTGAACAACTAAGACAAAAAACTATGCTCAGTAGTTTTTTCTCAATTTTCAGAAAATCGTTGTAATAAGCATTACTCTAAAAAAGTTATTTATAGACCAATTAGGTTTTTGTTTATTATTCTCTTTATTTATTTATCGTCTTAGGTTAGGTATTTTTATAATATGAATATAAAAGTAAAATATAAAAACACTTACAAAACAATAAAAATACATATAAACACATTATAAAAAACCTAACCTAGGGTGCCGCCAGCAGCGGGGCAAGGCCCAAGCTACCGGTGGTCAGGGCTGCAGAGAGAGGAACCGACGTACTATCCGCGCCGTGTCCAAGATCACCGCCTTCTGCATCTGTCCCTTGATCCAACCACCTAGCGAGAGTCTCTCGAGATGTTGGTCGAGACTCTTCGCTATTAAACCGTTCACTGAAACGACTATCGGGACAATGATCGTCGAATCAACATCCCACATGGCGGTTATCTCGTGAGCCAAGTCTAGGTACTTACTGGACTTGTCCTTCTCGGCCTTCACGAGATTCTCATCATGGGGGATGGTGATGTCAACGAGCATGGCCCGACGTTGCGATCGATCTATTATCACAATATCAGGCTTATTGGCTACAATAGTCCTGTCAGTGATGATAGATCGATCCCAATAGAGCGTGGCACGACCATTCTCGAGAACAGGCGCAGGTGAGTACTTGTAGTACGGTACTTCGCAGTCCACAAGGCCATATAGAAGAGCAAGTTGCTGGTGAATAATCCTGGCTACGAGATTATGTCTGTGCAAGTACTCGCCGTTAGCAAGATGAGAACAACCGGAAATGATATGCCTGAGTGACTCTCCATTTATTATTACTATTATTTTTTCGATCAATCCGACCTCAATGTTTTAGTTCAAAGGCAACAATGATCACGTGACTGAATAAATTTAAATATATACCGTGTGGAAAGATAAGTCGGGCCCTGGAGGGAAACTACCTTAAATCCTTAAGCTGGCCCATTTTACTTAAAGGAGACATTCCATTATTTTTAAAAAGAAACAAAACTGTATTCAAAGTATTTTTCTTTTTTTCTTCAATTTGGATTGTCTAAAAAAATCTTGAGTAGGTACTAAATATTCGATTTTATGTATATTTTGTACGACAGACGAGTGTAAGACCTAAAGTTTCTTGGAGAAATGTTATTATTAACATTAACTGTATCGACTAGTAGAATAAAATTACGAGTTTTTATTTTTTGGAATTTTTAGTGGGTTCGAGGAGTCCCGGGCGAGGAAGCGAGTTTAAAAAAATCTTTGAATGCAGTTTTGTTTCTTTTCAAAAATAAAGGAATTTCTCCTTTAAGTACAATGAGCCAGCTTAAGGATTTAAGGTGTTTCCCTCCAGGGCCCGACTTATCTTTCCACACTGTAGATATAGAAGTAAAATATGTAACAGATAAAATAAAAAAATTAAAATTATAACATTAAAAAAAAACTCACTCCAAAATATTTCAATATCGTAGTAAACACAGCCTTCGGATACAAGTAAGACTCCGTATTTGCCGGTATATTCACTCCAAACATTTCTTCGACACCCGCCTGGTCGCGCAAGTGCATCGCACACATCAGTAGTAGCTCGGGCATCGTGTCCGCAATCAAGCAACTCCATTTCTCTCTATCCATTATACGTCTCGTGGTTGTGAACATTTTATTGGCGCGCTCCGTAGATTGACGGAAGGCGTATTGGTCGGGTCCCGAGAAATCAAGATTGTATTTTTCCGTCACAATGTATGGTAAGCATAACACTATCATGTTGGGGAAACACATCTGTAACAATGACGTATAATACTTGTTACTAATATTTCTTGAAAACGTTTAGTAAACACCATACATTCATCATGACCTTAAAAAAATACTAATACTACTTATGTAAGTACCGAATGTATTTAAAAAAACCGGGCAAGTGCGAGTCGGACTCGCGCACGAAGGGTTCCGTACCATAATGGAAAAAAAAAACAAAAAAAAAGCAAAAAGAAAACGGTCACCCATCCAAGTACTGACCCCTCCCGACGTTGCTTAACTTTGGTCAAAAATCACGTTTGTTGTATGGGAGCCCAATTTAAATCTTTATTTTATTCTGTTTTTAGTATTTGTTGTTATAGCGGCAACAGAAATACATCATCTGTGAAAATTTCAACTGTCTAGCTATCACGGTTCGTGAGATACAGCCTGGTGACAGACGGACGGACGGACGGACAGCGAAGTCTTAGTAATAGGGTCCCGTTTTACCCTTTGGGTACGGAACCCTAAAAAACCATTTGTAAGCCTACTTGCAACGGGATAAGATCTACCAATGCTCAGTCATACGTGTTGGTGTTTTTAAGATTAAGAGATAATTTACCTCTATAATGCTCTTTTCACTTGTGCGTAATTTGAGTTTCATCTTATTCAAAAATTTGCTCTTCAGCACATCACCTTCATTGTTCCACAAAATATCTGCCGCTATTATCCATTTCATGTGTTTTTCCAGAAAACTGTCTACATTTTGAAAGCCTAACACTTCGAACGGCAATTCTTCAATTTTTTTGTTTTTCGATATCCAGAAATGAATGACGGAAACTATGTTGTCGTCAAGGTAGGCATCAATGTCTCTACACATCACCGACTTCGTAATTTTATTCAAAAATATTTTTACTAATGATGCATCCAACGATTTCTCTGTCTTTATGAATAAAAGACCAGTAATCACTCTATGGATTGACGAGTGTTTTGCTTGCGCTAGAGCGAGGAAATTGTGAAGAACCGTTAAAGTACGATTCGTTGATTCATCTTTTATTATCTGTTCATTCGTATCAGATACCTGAAAGACATATTAAGCGTATATTAATTACACAAATTTTCTTTGCAGTGTAGATACATAAATTAAAAGCACTAAGTATCTTTATTTAACATCTATAAAAATATGATCAAATTTTTAGTTAGGATATTCACTACGCAGGCTTCGTCAGGTGACCACAAATGCAAATCCGCGACATGCTTCGTCCAAAACAAACCAATGATGATATCCGCAACAGGCTTAGTCATTTTTTATCATATTAAGTTAAAAAACATGTAAAAAAAATGTACTCAAGCTTTATAAAAAAATAAAAATAAAAACATACATTTATAACAAAGATCTCCAATAGCCCAGTAAAATAAGCTTCTATATCATTGTCTGTAAGGTTATTCGTAATCACGTCCAACAGATAGCAGGTGTACAAACGTAAGCTGTGTGTGGTGCCTTTCACCTGGTCCACTAGGGCATCTCGGAAGATGTTCCCCATGTCGTTATTATTGTTATTATTTAATTCAGCCATTCTGGCGACGCATTTTAAGATCAGAGCGGCAACGTGAGGAGGGTAGTACAACTTTTCACAGCGTTGCAAGTACCCTTTGACCATAATGAAACAGTTTTGCTTCATATTGTTGTCTAGCGTCCACACGCGATCCAGTATATCTAATAAGATGTGGAGTATTGTCTCAGTTGCTTCTGAATTTCGAAATAACGCTCTACACATATTGCTCAGAAGAGAAAATACTGAGGCTATAAAAAAAAGAAAAAAATTAAACAAATAAAATAAAATTGCATTGTCTGGAGATTTTCATGAAAATCATTGTGATAGACATGTCGGGTTATTCCCACTAGTTACTACCAAGTTCTTACCAATGGTAACTACTGGTAAAAAAAAAACCCACTGGTTACTACCAACTCGGCTTGGTGATAACCACTGGGAAATTTTATTCCCAGTAGTTGCCACTGGTAAAAGGTGGGAATTTTTTCCCAGTAGTTACCACTGGTAAAACGCGGGATTTTTTTTTCCCAGTAGTTACCACCAAAATATTGTTAGATTCAATACTAATAAAAACCGTATCAATAGTATAGTATAAATGTAGAGTGCTTTAATAAATAGTTATGTGTCAGTTAGTGATTCAGTAAACTGCTTTAAAAGTGATCAAAAATATTAAAAAAGTTTTTTAGCTGAACTGGGAATAAAAATTCCCAGTAGTTACCACCAAGTCGAGTTGGTGGTAAAAAAAGGTGGGAAAAATTCCCAGTAGTTACCACTGGTAACAACTTGGTGGTAACTAGTGGGAATAACCCGACATGTCTCTTTAATTCACTGTAAGTAAATATAAGATATCATCATAAATTAACCTACCAAGGGGACATTCTTCCACGCTTTCTTCAATCAGTATTCTTATGCACTGGAAGGCACATTTGACGTCCCAAGGAGACGTTAGCTCATACAACGCCGGGTCTAATATAAGCTCAAAAATATCATCTCTATATTCAGAACTCTTCCGACAGTATGCTGCTAGCAGCCAGATACAGTTGTGTTTTGTAACGCTAGGGTTACAATCAGAGTCATTTTCGTATTCGTCTTCATCTTTAAGTTGTTGTTCGCTCAGTATTTCATTTATGCTCGCGAAAAACTCTTGATCGGCACAAGAACGAACTAATGAGTTCACTATTGTATGATAGTCTGTAAGCCAGAGATCCTGCATACATTGCAACATATATGTTTTATCTCTGGCGTCTTTGCTCTCTTTAAGCATTTTAGCCAAGGTCCGAGACATGGTTTTTAAACCAGTTTTCAAGGAAATATACAACTGGCTTTCTTCAATCTGAGAATGCATAACAGGACTAATTTGCAAAGTAACGTGCATGTATGCGATACCTACCCGCGCATACTGGATAAACTCTAATGGTCCAATCTCACGTCGATTTAACTTTTCAATATAACCAGTAATTTCTCCCTGTAAATGTTCTTGTAATAATCCGGCTATTTCATTGTTCATTTCCAAGGATTGAGGAACGTTTTTAGGAGTTTCCTTCTCCTTTATTATATCAAGATCTCCTATACTAAATAGAGTATCTTTTCCCTTGGAATTGAATAGTATTTCATATAAAGGATCATTGTGTTTCTTAGGGATACTTTCTTCAAAACTGAAATTCTCGTTTGCAATAATGCGTAGGAAGAAATGTTTTACGCGTTTCACTTCTAATGAGCTCATATTTCCTTGAAAAAGCCAAGCGAGGCAGTTTTTCCTTTCTTGCTCGTTACTACACTTGCTATAATATTTGTGATACACGCAACATAATGTTTTAATGCTCGAGTCTGTGACCGGCATTCCTTTCTCAAAATACAATTTCAGCAATGGCTGCACAGTTTGGAATTCAAAGTTGTACAATTCAAGCAATGTTTGCATAATAGTATGTGTCGCTTTATGAGCATCGTTAACAGATGAGGAGTTCCTGCAATAAATAATAGCTTATAAAATCTACTTGTTGGATGCGTTTTAAGCATGTGTGAGTGATCGTGTTAATGTATGCATGTATGTGTCAAAATCAGTCGCCAATAAATCTTCAAACAGTCCACACGTCTCGCTTTAAGAAAAATCCCTACATACAAATATCAACCTTATTACAAAGAACACTACTAAAGTACAAAAATCGTCATTATGCCCACTCAATGCCGATGACGCAATATCTATCGCATCTTCAGACTAATCGAGGGTTATTTTATTGCTGTTCAACTTTCGGCGATATTTGTTAATTATGATGGATGCCTGTACCAAGCAATTTAGTGAGATACCCAGTTACAGCAATATTGGTCCACTTAGCAGCAAACCATATTCAGGGACTGTATTCAACTATTCAGGCAATATTACGGTATTCTAATCCATTTTATACAACATGGGATAATATCAAGCAATAACAAAAATACTGGAGAAATAAAAAGTATAAAAACGCAATGAGTAGTAGTATTTTAGTGGTCCGATAGATGACGCTGCCAATTAAGGGCAAAGGACTTTATTAGTTTTATAGGGAGCCTGCATGAACTATAGGGGGCAGCACAGGAGCCGTCAGTTTTTTGTCGCGAGCCGTAAATGTGAAGTTTATTCTCCCGCTGTAGCCCACAAAATGGCAGAACCTACTATGCACAACAAAACGTAAGAGAACGGTAGATGGCAGCACTTGCTTTGGCAATGTACATGTTTTATGTTTCCGATTCAGGCCACAAGATGACAGACCCTCCAACGCATAAAGTCACTATCATATATGTTTCAAGCGAAGGCACAAACACCTAAATTAATGCATTCTCACCTGACACAAGAGTTCCACAACGCCACCAAAGGCTCGGTCGTCAATTTCTCGTTGTTACCTGGCGTGTTAATTAAATTCTTCAAAATTAAACATGCATATTGCTCAAACACATTCCAATAACTCTGCATATTGTTTGAGACTAAATATTCAGCAACACCCAGTAAAACCACATATTTCGGTGCTGTTATATGCCGGCCATAATCTTGTATGTAGGAGCATATAATTCCAAGCCTGAAAAAAACTTATTTTAGTTTTCTAAGTTTTATTAATATCAAGTAGGTATATGTATATGAACTTAAAATTTAATATTTTACCAACTAAACAGGTCTAAGATTGTAAGCAATTGAAAAAAAATTAACCCCTAATACTTTGAATCGGAATGATTTTAAATGTACTGTAACTGTTACACATTATACACATATCTCATAATAGCTAAATGACAATTCCTTGGTGTCAAAATATTTTTCATTATTATCAATATTAATAAGCCATAATTTTCAATTAATTTTCCAGGACAGCTCTGTTTTAGGAACAATGTGTAGGTATAATGGATCGAATAATGAGTAACTCTAGCTCTATTAAAACATAAGTATGTAGTATGTATAGTATGTATTATAATTGAAAAGCAATCTTACCATGGCACATGATTGGTTCGTAGCTCATCTATCAGATCAGTGAAGCATTTATAATTGTTCAATGAAATTCTCTGTCTCTTTGAGGAGTTCATTGTTTCATCAGCAGATTGTGAAGGCATATTCAAAATCTAAAAAAAATGTACAGTCGAAAATGAAGCGTTGAATAGGGGTTATCATTTCTATAGAACGTGAAGCTATACGCACAGAGGGCCTACCGCGGACCACGTTCGACGTGTTGCCTCTCTGTCGCACTTGTAAATTCGTACATATGTGTGACAGGAAGGCATCACGTCGAACGTGTTTCGCGGTAGGCCCTCTGTTCTATAGAGCGTCAATCGCAGACCAAGGTCTTACTAAAAAAAGGTAAAATATATGCCCTCGAACGAAACCAAAATTCAAGATATATCATTAAAATGTATACAAACAATGATACAGACAATTGAAGACAAATCAGGACCACAAAAGCAAGTCCAACGATTTTTGCGGAATATTGATTAAGGGTCTGTTTAAAGAGACAGCTGCATAGACCAGGAATCCTCTAGACCGAGTTTAGAGCAATTATTTCATGCAACCGATGATGCCAAAAATGCGGGGGTGCGCCGGACGAGGTGAGCGAAGTCACACAAGGACACTTTCGACTCGAACATGGAGTAAAACTACCGTATGCGTGGCAGAGGGGGTAGCGCGAGTATGCTCGGTCTGGAGGATGTTTTGTCTGTGGACAGTTAAGATTTGTAAATACCTGAAAATATACTGATGCGGCCAACGTATAATAGTACTCGCAATATAGAGTTGAGTCATTGTGCTTTCTTAATTTTTGCAAATAATTCGCTTCCAAGCAAGTGATCTCCATGATACTGTTCAAATATTTGTTCCAAACGTTCCAATTATGAGCAAGGCTTCCATTTTCTCCTTGATGTTTCCCTTCAGGATGATGTAGAAGTACTATGAGATGTAAAACTTTGAAGACCGAAGCCTGAAAATAAGTTTGATATAATTTTAAAATGGAATTTTAAATCAATTTTAGACAGTTTTTTCATGTACCTACAGTCAGCAGCAAAAGTTGCTAAGTGAGCGAAGTGTTCATAATTACCTTGCACCTCGAAGCACTCTTATTCTCTTTGTTAAGACAGATAAAGTCGCGTCAAGTACATTTTGAACACCTCGCCTGCTTAGCAACTATTGCTGCTGACTATATACATTTTAAAGTATGTATTTGACTCCTACCTTCTTCTTTTGATCTGCATTTTGATCATAATATTTTAAGAGTAGGGGTAGTGCGCTCTCTGTAAATTCACACATAGTCAGTCGGCACTCAGATGAAAGCTAGAACATAAAAAGAAAGTGCTTTGAATGAAAAGCACGTCAGGGTGGTCCCATTGTGCTGACCACACACTTGCTATCAAATACATCTAAAACAATAACATCTTTATTATAGTGATGTCAGAGCACACTTGAAAAATATGTCAACGCGACAAGACAAAAAATACGCCGAAATATCTACTCTATTTCACATTGCATAAGATTCTTTGACCACTGGCGCACTCGCAGTTATCCTATCGTACCGATGCTATAGAGTGTAGTGTGTAGAATTCCTTGATAGACCTTTTAGTAAACATGATAAATAATATGTACTGTTGTGTCTAATTGCAAAATAAATACACATTATAGGTAGGTAGGTACTGATAATAGTCAAATAAACAAAAACTTGATATACCTTTTCTAATAGTATACTTGTGATCTCAGTCACAGTCTCCTGATTTTTTTTATCGCTCTCTATTCTATGGAAGCATTTCTTCAGTTGCGGCAGAGCATTTCTCAATGGCACAACGAATTGGGTACAACTAGCTGCCTTTTTGATCACACTACAGGTCAGTCGCAACAACGTGTAAGTGTCGAGTTGTGTGTGGTTTGTTAGAGATGACTTGACACTTATTTCCAGTAAATCTGCAATCAAGAAATGTATAAAAAATCACGCGGAATACACCACACGCCTGAGCTATACCTAATTAGGGATCATCCATTAATTACGTCACACGAATTTCCCCCTCCTTGTCACACTTGGTCACATTTTGCAGATCCGTCCCCACCTGGTGTGACGTCACATTTTAGGCAATTTTGGTTTCAACGAAATCGGCAATACTAACTCGGCATTATTTTTTTAATAAAATATATTTTACGTAAAAGAAATATTAGTAATTTTATAACACAAAACCAATTAGGAACGATAATTACCTACTTCCAAAACCTCATTATTTAAATGTACAGCGAATAAAAAAATATAAGTAAATTAATTTTCGGTTACTGATGAATAGTGATGAAGTTAAAATGACGTCACAATGTTTGTGACTCGCCCCTCCCCCATGTCACAAAATGTCACATTTTCTTGACCCCCTCCCACCCCCTAAACGTGTGACGTAATTAATGGATGACCCCTTACTGTTTATGGGTTTATTAGTAATATTCCTATTTCAAGTTTCGTAATTGCGTCTTTAAAACAAAAAATAAAGTCAATATTAGCCTCCGCCCACGACTGCGGCCGTGTAGAAGTTGTTGAACTGCCCCCTTACCCCCCCTTAGGCCCTTAGTTTTCTCGTACTAAATTACAATCCTGATTGCACCACTCACGGTGACGTTTTCCCTCTAGGGTCGAATTTTTTTTTTTTTTTTTTATTATGAATGGGCTTACTCATGGCCACAGACTAGCCGAGGCGTAGACGTGGCCTACGATGGAGCGAGCTCGCCCAGAAGGTGCCTGTTCACTCTTGATTTGAAGGTTGCCGGGTTATAAGAACACGGAAATATAGACGCCGGCAAGGAATTCCATTCCTTGGCAGTGCGCATAAGGAAAGTAGAAGCAAAGCGCTTCGTGCGAATTGGTGGAATATCTACCAAGTAAGGATGGAAACCGGCCGTGCGTCTAAAAGTCCGATGGTAGAATGGGGACGGTGGAATAAGCTCGTGTAGCTCTTGGGCACACTCCCCGAAGTGCAACCTGTAGAATACCGACAGGCTGGCGACTTTCCGCCGATGGGCCAAAGACTGAAGCTCAGCCGTCAGCTTCTTGTCGCCAATCATCCTCCTGGCTCTGCGCTCCACTGAGTCCAAAGCGGCGAGTTGGTATTTAGCTGAGCCATCCCACAGGTGGCTGCAATACTCCATACACGACCGGACTTGAGCTTTGTAAAGTGTTAGAAGCTGTCCAGGTGTGAAGTATCGCTTCACCTTATTTAGGACGCCCAGCTTTTAATTGGTGTTTTAATTGGTGTTGCTTTTTTAACTTTATTGGAGCGGAAGGTATTAGGCTATATTCAAATTCGAAAAGGTCCTAATAAATTAGGGATTAATTGGTTCAGGGAATTGAAATTATTTATTTAAACTTTATTGCACAAAATACAAATAAAATGTACAAATGGCGGACCTAATGCCTAAACGCAATTATTAAAGGGAAAAGGAAGGGAAAGGGAATTATTAACTATAAATTTTAACATTTGTAATATTACATATATAGTTAGTTTTTTTTAGCATTAGAAATAAGGTAAACAATCTTGATGTGTCTTTTAATTGAAAAACACATTTTAAAAATATGTTACAGCAAATATGTAACAATTATGAGTCTAATACAATCATTTATATTCTTCTGCTTTCATAAGTAATAGTTACTGATTTTTAAAAAGCGCTTTTCAATTAAAAGACATGTCAAGATCGCTTACCTTCTTTCAAGTTCTTTCTAATGCAAAAAAAAACGAACTATAGTAGAATAACAAGCATCATACAATTGTTTTAATTCTCGACTTTATTTTGTTTATGTGAAGGTAGAAATTGAAACACACATGATATTTTTTTAATACCACATAGGTGGCAAACGAGCATACGGCCCGCCTGATGGTAAGCAGTCACCATAGCCTATGGACGCTTGCAACTCTAAAGGTGTTACATACGCGTTGCCGACCTTTTAAATCCTGTGATCCTTAGGTTCTAGGGAACCAATAGGGAGCGAGTTTTCAATTTCAACCGACTCCGTGATTTTCGGTAAGCAAATAATTATTCTGAATTATTTTGTCCCTACAGTTTTGAGAGTTTCAATGCCGCGGACCCATGAGGCTTCACTAGGTCTACAGTTCCCAGAGCCACTAGTTTAATCATTGTCATCAAACCTGATCCGCATACAAGTGGGCAATAATTGCATTCCATATTTCATGTCATTGATTGATTGATTAAATAAAAATGTGTTTGACAAGCATTCACTTGTAAAATTAAACATATGCTTATTTAATATGCAGTATTATAATCCAACAGGTCAATAATTTAATTCAAATGAGTATGCCTTATAAATCCACACTTTTGTTGTCTCCTTTATTTTATTACTCTTGGCACTCTGTCAAAATGAATTTGTTTAAAAATTCACAAGTGATTACACACAACGTGCTCATGATGATCATGTTTAGTTTATTTTTATTTTCGAAATGGAATCTTTGGGGTCGTCCAGAAATCTTGTGATCGTTTAGAGGGGGAGTGGGGCAGTGGCGGATTTGCCCTAAGGCACAGTAGGCCCGGGCCCAGGGCGGCAAGATATTTAGGGGCGGCAAATTGTGACAAAAAATTCGCTGATGGTAACAACAAATAACTCAAAATGTAGTCAATATTATTATGGGTGCCTTGCAAGGGACGGCTACAGGGCTTTAGGGCGGCAAAGACTGTAAATCCGCCACTGGGGTGGGGGTAAGAAAAATATCACGAATGATCACGATGGGGGAGGAGGGGTCAGAGCAGATATCACGTGTATTTTTTGTTCAAAGTGGGAAAGCCAAAAACAACAATATTACTCAAAAATTTAATCAGATCAAATAATCCGCTGATTCTTTAATTATCACGTGATCTTGTAGCAGGGGGGGGGTGTAGCGTTAAAATCAGGCCAGGCCCAGGGGGGAGTCAAAAATAGGCTAAATATGACGACCCATTTCGTATCTGAACCCAATGTGCAAATTTGGGTATAGATATTACTGCAATGAAATGAAATGCAAACATTTATTTTCAGGCAACTATTGGCCCATAAACTACCTACCTTGAAACTAGCATACATATTATTACAAAACATATCTTAAAACTAAAAACACAATTATGGCTTATTAATTTTTAATATTACTGCTATGTTCTGCCGCCAGAGTGCAGCACCACCGACTCAGTAAATTCATAAACTAACTTATACATACTGTGCCTTAAACTGTTTTTTGACAAGTTTTCACAGACAATAAAATATGACATTGATGCACCAAGGCGGTTTGTTAACAAGGGTCTACCGGTAAACGCGAAAATCGAAATTTAGTTATCTGCCTCTTTATCGCTCAAATATGCAAGAGTGATAGAAAAGAAAGATGTATGTTACCTTCCCATGTTGCAGGTGTTATAAAACTCACATAATGTTCATATGGCAATACATCTTTATACAGCAACTGTAAATAGGCATCTCCAATGGCAGTCGCCATGCGTTTGTCTTTCAACACAAACAAACATGCTTCCATTACTTTCTCACAGCCGATGTATGCCTTGCCTGTAAATTTATTAGTACATTACAATACAAGTGAGAAAAGTAGGAAATTCGCAACAAGTGGCGATAAATTCAAACACAACTGAAGAGAGGTTTTTAAATCAACACGAGTTGCGAATTTACATTACATATGGCCCTTTAAATTTTCAACCATCGCACAAATAGTGCTAGTTACCGCACTAGGGCCAAAAATTAGCAAGATAGGAGGTAAAATATTTCATAACGCTGTTTAACCAGTTTTACAATAAATGAGGTAAGGTACCATAAGCTTGTTAATAATATTCTGAGAAAATTACAAAACATTGTGACTTCAAATCCTTTTTTTTGGAAAAATTTGGAAAGTTTTAGCAATCTTACGACCCCTGGTTGACTGAACTTAAATTATTGCAAATGACCCATAGAATAACCCCTTTCAAGGGCTACAGCGAATTTCCAATCACCCTGTATAGGAGACAAGGATGAAGATAGACCATTTTCAAGGTTGCGATTTTCCCTGTAGCCCCCAAAGGCAGCTTACAATATTAATTTATGACCAATAATACATTTTTACCTTTATTGGATCCCGCCAAGCACAAGTGCAATAACGATGTGCAAAGAGGTGCTGTGACATTGAAGAATGTTTTTGAAGTCTCATATTTCTCCAATTCCTGTTGTCACATAAACAAATTATAAAGTAAATACAGTCCAAACACTATAAGGTGTATTCGGGTAATACCGAATGTCGGATAATTCCGAAATTCAGATGAAAATCACCCTTAATTCCATCATAATAAAAGTCTCTTTTCGGAATTATCCGACAGTTTTCGACATTCGGAATAACCGAGTAAACCTTATAATGATTTACTCCCTATAACATTGACAATTGTTGGCTATAGTTGCTTTACTTTCATATTAATTTCTCTCTATATGTATAACGAATCTCTATAGCGTCAAAAAACGTCCTATCCCAAGAGTGTGGCTAAATAAGTTTACACTGCGTTAAACTTAAAAACTGTCAATAAATTTACATGCAGGTTTGAGCTCTGTCTTAATTTACAAAGATGCTAGTGATGATGCCACTTTGCTTCATACATTAGATGACTGTGGTTAAAAATAAAAGCATTTCCCAAAGTTATTGGAACTTCACTCTCTACATGTTTTGTATGGGTGAAATACTTGTAACATATAAGAAACAGCAACAAGTTTTTTATAATATTATAAAATACTCAATAAGAGTAGGTAATAGTACTTATAAACAGCTAGAGTCTATTATAGCGTTCATGAAAATATTAATATCTCATCCATGATTAAAACTTACAATAGTCATTTTTTACAATTCGTTATTCTACTGAATATTTTGATATTACCTTTAAGATGTACTCGTGAACGTCATCGAATACATTATTCCAATTATATCCCTTTTTCTTTATTGTATTATTGCTAAGAAGTGCAGGTACTGCATTAGCGGCAAGGAAGGTTTTCAAGGACTCTGCATTTTTCTTTCTCTCATTTGCTCGAGTGGATATAAGTCCGGCACCTATTTCTTGTAAAGAATTCTCAAGAGACATTCCGATAACCTCATGTGTGCTCAAATTATCTAATCCTCTATCTTGAAACTCTAAAATAAAAGGCAAGTTTACAGTTTACAGTTTAAAAGCTAAGAGCTTGAAAATGAAACGCTTAGCTTAATTCCCGGTTCACCGTTCACCTGACATAAACATGAATGTCAATGTCAATAGCTGAGAGCTGGCAGTTACCTCGCTCAGCGCTTTAGTCTGGCAGTTCAGCGGGGTAACGCAGCCAGCATCTTGGGGACCTTGCCACAGGGGCCTTTTTTAGATTTAGTTTAGATTAGTTTTATTTTATTTTAGAATAGTTTGTATTTAGTTTAATTTTAAGTTATTTTTATTTATTGTTTTTTGACTTGTTTTTGTACCATATATATGAATAAACTATAGTTCATGTCAATATCAATACTGTCCATAGACATAATATATATATATAGACGGTGTCTCAGCGAGCTGTCACTGTTGCCACTTTTGTTTAGTGTACGATTAACAATTTAACACCACCTTGCTGTAGCCATGTCGATAAAGTCATATCGATAAACTATCGACATTTCTTACAATTTTAATTTTACTTCAAAGGTTTGACGATATCTAAAATGAACAAAAACGCTTTTATTCTTTATTGTGGTTATCAGATCACAATTTTATCGTCACGCCCCAGCAGGGAACCAAGGGAAAGTTCAGATATTTAATTAAAATACATAAATACCTACTAAGATATGTGTTCCGCAATAATTGAAATATTTTATTATATTCTAATATATTTATTATTCATTAGCATTTCAATTATGTATATGTTTAACGAAGATATTGAAGCTTCAATTAATAGCTATTTCGTTCCGCTGTGTAGCGTTTATCGATATATAACATGATTAAAATCGACTTTTCACATCCCTAAAAGAACACACATACACGCTTTTACGCACACATTCACAGCCTGGATGCATCAAAAAAGGCAACACTTGATTTGAAGTTCACCTTGTCAGCAGTATGGTTGTCCTTTTTTGACAAATGGCATTTTAAAAGAGCGAGGAGAGAGAAATGATACTAGTTGCTGCGCCGTCAAATAGAACAATAAACGTAGGGGCCTTGATACTGTCAATATCTCAAAAAAGGTGCATTCAGATATTACCATAAAATTAAAACCAAACCCTTTCGAAATACGCTAGAGTTTCTGCGAAAAGAGAAGAGTCGTAGAATGTATTGGATCCCATACATTTCACGACTCTTCTCTTTCCGCACAGACTCTACTATACTAGTAGGACCAAATGAAGATGATTTTGATTAGCTTAAAAAAATCGTTTTAGTCAAATGGTTTTAGTATATTTAATATGAATTCATGATAATCATGACCCGCGGTCTTGCTACACGGTGACCATCCACCCTGATCAGCCCCTTCTGCTGCTGCTTTCCTGATAGCTCCGGACATGCAGCTATAAGGGCTAAAATAATCGGCTGCCAGTGCTACCTATGGCACCTATTCGTTGTCATAAAAGTACTTCTACTAAAAGACGGCTTCAGACAAAAAACGGGCAATGTGTCTAAGCGACGTTCCCTTATAAACAGTGTATGTAGATTTGGTATAAACATAACTCCGATCTTATCATCTTAAGCCCCATTTTGAGTAATGATATTTTGTTTCAAAATATCTGGGTGCGGGACACTCATGCATTTGTAGTTTCTATAAGAAACAAAACAATTGATATTGGAACATACTAAGTATAATATTTTATATAACAGTGTAAAGCAATTATACATCAATATTACTCTACGGATACAGTATCACGGGCACTTGCGTACAAGAGCCTAACAGAATCGCAGTATCCTACACCTCGACGAGATCCTGTGACTGCAACAAAAGCGTCACCTGCATGCAAAATGCATTTTGCCTTGCAATAGTTTAATCCAGCGTGAAGTCTAGCGTCTACTTCAGATATCCAGTTATCTTTAGGAGTTTCGAAGTAGTGCACCGAGCGAACACCTCTCCAGAAACGTAACTGCCTAGCAGCGTGGCACATTCGGGTGACCGCCACTACAGGGCAGGTAGGTCGTGCGTGTGAAATAGTTTTTGCAGTTCGCCCAGAATTTGTTAGGCATATAATTACAGACGCATTGGAACGCTCAGCTAATTCTACTGCAGTCACGCAGATTGCTTGAGTTGGTTCCTTAAGCGGACTTTGCATTAGCTCTACATTTCCATAAGTCCGTGGTTGCCACACTATACGTTCTGCGTGTCTACCAATAACAGAAGCAGCTGCAACACAATGCTCCGCCATACGAAGTCCGTCGTAACACGGAGCAAACTTTTTCAATGGAGATTCATAATTAAATTCTAAGGAAAGGACATCTGCACCGTCCAGTACGAGATTTGCTATATCATTAACGCATAATGTAGGAATCTGCTCATTTATAACAGCTTTACAAATACACGGTTTGCCAATATTGTTGCATTTTGCAAGAATTACTTTTTGTGCAATAAATATTTTTTCTATTGGCAAATCTGTGGCAAGAATGCTTCGATCTAAGAATAGTCCATCAGCTTCATCTATTATTTCATCAATATTATCTAATCCTAAAGTTGTATCAATGCTAGCAAACAAAAGTAAATGTTTGCCTTTATCCTGTATTAGGTCTCGTACTTGTCTGATATCGTTTCTTTGTTGAGTGTTAGAAATTAAAATCGCATCGACATCATAAGCAAGAGCCCAAGCAATTTGTCCTTCCATATGTTCGAAAAGTTGTTCTCCCATAGACTCCCCACATACTAATGATTCACGACTCTCATTTTGATTTACAAAATTGGCAAGGGGTACTGATGAAATGCGGACTGTCATTTTAGCACCAATAGTTCCTCCTACTGCGATTACGCATTCCACAGAATCATCGCCCACTTTGGACACCACCAATTTAATTTTGTCTGGTGTTAAACTATCTATAAATATATTGTCTCCTGTTGAAAGATCAGTAAGACGATCATATCCAACAAAGAGGCATTCTGCCGTACCACATTCGCGCCAGCTGGTATCAGTAGTCAAACGTATAGTATTGCTTTGGAATAGTTCCAGAGTGGTACGTGGACCACTTTTTAGATCACCAGTTACAATTTCAGGGCCTCTAACATCAACAATCACCGCTAAAGGATATACATACTGCAATTCAGCACTAAAGTTATATACAGCTTGTCGGATGCTCTGAATGAGTTGAGTACATGCATTTGGTTCCATATCTCTCATATTGAGACGAGCTACAGTCATACCGGAAGAAATAAGCCTTTGAACGTTGCTAGGCTCTCGATTGTTAATACCAATGTCACACATGATACCTGTTTGTAATTCTTCACAAGGATTTTCATGTACATCTAATTTGCAATAGTGTTTTAACAATGATGTCTGGTAAGGAAAATTGTCGTTTTTTAATGTTGGGGCATCTTCTAAAGAAATGTGCCAAGGAAGTGACATATTTTCAGACATTCTATTAACTATATAAATAAAATCAAGTAAATAAACAAATTCTTATTAAATCAAAGTAAACACACGTTAAAGACACACGCGTTTTGCCATTGACAAGTAAATATTTTGACGATGTCAATCTTCATTTGTTTGAAAACTACAAATAGGTAAGTTAGTACTCTTTACTTAAAGTTAAAAAGAATGAATATAATAGAAAACTGGATAAAGATAAAACAAAGTGGACACATCAAATCAAATCAAAACAAAGCGAAATATACAACCTTAAACATAAGAGTTTACTTACCTAAAAGAAAACATAAATAATAGCCATAACTAAACACAGAATTTTAAGTTGATTAAATCAATAATTCTTTTATAAATAAGGAGATTATATGGTTTATTGTGTGCAATTATGTAAATAAATGCATAGAAAATGAAATATAATTTTCAGCAAATAGCTAAATTCTAAAACGTATTAAAAATAAAATCCTTGTGCCCTTAACATTTACAATTTAAGTTGTATATAGTTCTGGTTAGGTATCTGTTTTTTAGGCGAATGCATCAACTTGTTAGTGTAGGTTCTTTCAATTCAAAAGTAAAGTGATCTATTATACCTCTATATCAACTTCGGCGTCCCACAAGGGAGCATATTCGGCCCGAATCTTTTTATAGTTTATACAAATGACATGTTAGACCAAGAAAAGACGGCAACAATTTTGATAGCACCCGCAGAGCAAGTGTTATTTTTTACGTCAAACTTCTATGAAATTATGACGTATAAATACCTAACACTTGCACTGTTTGTGCTTTCAAAATCGTTACAGACTTCTCTTGGTCTATTAGGGTTCCGTACCCAAAGGGTAAAACGGGACCCTATTACTAAGACTTCGCTGTCCATCCGTCCGTCCGTCCGTCCGTCTGTCACCAGGCTGTATCTCACGAACCGTGATAGCTAGACAGTTGAAATTTTCACAGATGATGTATTTCTGTTGCCGCTATAACAACAAATACTAAAAACAGAATAAAATAAAGATTTAAATGGGGCTCCCATACAACAAACGTGATTTTTGACCAAAGTTAAGCAACGTCGGGAGTGGTCAGTACTTGGATGGTTGACCGTTTTTTTTTGCTTTTTTTTTTGTTTTATTTTTTGCATTATGGTACGGAACCCTTCGTGCGCGAGTCCAACCGCACTTGCCCGGTTTTTCTCTACTAAAGTTAAGCATCGAAAATACTGAAATAATACATTACGCCGGTGATAATATTTTAAAGCCCCCTCCAGACTATGTAGTCTGGAGGGGGCTTAATATTTAATGACTTTTCTGACTCCGCACTCGCACACTTCACGGCGATTTCGCAGTTTGGTTTGCGGCAAGATGGCGGAAAAGCATCAGCTGATCGAGTTTAACTGTTAGTTATCTATGGCATCATACGTGATTTAGCTGTTTTTCCATTTTGATTTCTTGTGAAACCGTAAAATATAGCTGCTTAATGTAATATAATCATAATATAATTAATATTTATCTGGCCACAGAAGAGCCAAAATAGTGTGTACAGCGCCCTCCAGACTATGCGCGTGAATCGCGGGCGAAGCCGCGAACGCGAGTGTGGAGTCTAGTTCGCTGATATGCGAAATCGACTCCAGACTCGCGTTCGCGGCTTCGCGCCGCGATTCGCGCACGAGTGTGGAGCGGGCTTAATGTGGAGTCTTGCAAGTTCGCGCTTCGCGTCTCCTTTGACGCGGGCCGAAATACCGACAAAAAACGGAGAACAAGGCGCGAAGACGTGAATAATCTGCGAAATCGACGCCACACTTGCGTTCGCGGCTTCGCCCGCGATTCTCGCGCATAGTCTGGAGGAGGCTTAATATTTATGAGAAGGGAAAATCTAAAATCATGTTGTTTTAAACTAAAAATTATAATAAATGGAAAGTATAAAAAATATAAAAACTAAAGACAAAAAAAAATGCCATAGTTAGCCCCCATTCGCACGACAGCTTTTTCAACGCGCGTTAAAAAAGCGTTTGAATGACACAAATGGATAACCATGTATGTATTCACACGACAGCAGTGGCGCTTTTTATTTTATTTATCAAGCGTTGTTGGATTTTCGACTTTAAGCCTTGGTCGTTAAGTCGAATTTAGAGTGTGGATAGATTCAAGCGCTTTATTAACGCGCGTTGAAAAAGCTGTCGTGCGAATGGGGGCTTATAATAAGTTTACGGTGGGGAATAAAAAAATGAAAGACTCTGACAAGGACAAACAATAATAGCGCTTTCGGTCATTTCCCTTCCACCGCTCATGCCTCATCCAGTTATTATAGATTCATGCCATGATCGGACCATTTTGTCCTAACAGTTGGTACCTCTACAATATTTTCACAAATTTTACTAGTCTGTGTACCGATATGTTTATTGTTGCGACATTCTGTGGCTTGAGTTGCTTGACTGCGTGTCACGTTTGTTCTTTGGCATAAATGCGTTTGATTTTGCTTTGACAAATTAATTTGATGTACGTTAACGCAATTTAAAATGTAATTGAACTCTAAAGTGTAATTAATAGTGTTTTGCATACAACGTACCTAAGTTAAAATAACAGAATTTTTTCATAATATGTACTGTGCGACCGTGAAGGTTGAGTATGTTACGTCATTTAGTTTTTAATGTGTGATATACAATCATTTATTTTGCTGTTGTAGTGAAAAGTGATTTTCTTGAGCGAAATTGTCGCCAATTGTGGAGTGTGTCTGCAAGTGTATTATTGTTATCGATGGATTCGTTCTTTACCGGCTGCGATGAGATGCCGCCATGTTATTTAGTTTGGCTGTCAACCACTGATCGTTGTTAGTCTACACTTCGAACATTTTTTACCATAGCATTGAAAACATTGTGAGTATACTTTTGTTATTATTCTAGTATTATGGGGTTTTATTTATATGTAACGAATGTTCTTTCTAGTATGGTGTTACTGTAAAAAATATGCTATTGTTTACCGTGGTTTATTGACTGTCAAAGTAATGACGTCATTGAATTGGTACTTCTCTTCTAAATTATGGGACACAGAAATCAAAACACAATCAAAATCACTGATAACACTAATATTTATGTAATTTATATCACAAGTGACATATTCAGAACAATGTTTGTGAAATTATCTCAAGGTTTTGGTATAGCCTTGATCACCTGCCTGTTGGAGGTTATTTTTTGTTCTATCAACAATCGCTAACCTACTGTTTTCTATACAGTGTGAATTCGGCGTAGATGCTCTACGTGATATCCTATTGTTCTCTTCATTTATCTAATCTGTGATTTTAAAATTCCCTATTTTAATTATATTAGTTAGCTTATTCAAAATTGCTGCCTTTTCTGTGCATCACAATATTTTTAGCAAAATCAAATTAGAATGAAATAACCATAACTACCATAAGTAAGGGATTCTTCTTTGGTCTAGTTATATATTTTGAAAGTTCATCATCATCATAACTTAAGAGCTTTGCTCTTGTCGGTGGAGCAATCGCCAATCATTTCTTTCTTGTGCCAGTCTTTTAATTTCCACATACGACGCATTATTTTTTATTTGGCTGAGATAAGTGATTCTAGGTCTCCCTTCTTCTCTTGTCTTTTCAATCCTGCCTTCCAGGATGTTTAGGAAAAAGTTATCATGCCGTATAAGGTGTCCTAACATCATGCCTCTCCTATTTCTTATTGCATTTAACAAGCATCGCTTTTCTCCTATCATTCTCAGGACCTCTTCATTCGTCTTCCTTTCCGTCCAGCTAATCCTCTCCATCCTCCGCCAACACCACATTTCGAAAGCCTCCAACCTTTTTCTATCTTGTTGTCTCAGTGTCCATGTCTCACTTGAATACAACGCAATGCTCCAGATAAATACCTTTATCAATCTATTTTTGGCTATTTTTGAAATGCGTGCCTTAAGCAGATCTTTTTTGTTATTGGCTCTTTTAGCCATAGCGATTCTCTGTTTGATGTCCTCGGTGCATCTAGAGTCATTGGTTATTACGCTTCCTAAATATTTGTATTTATTGACTTGCTCTATTGGTGTGTCTGTCTATTTTGAAAGTTACTTGACATAAATCCAGGGACGGGTTATGGTATTTCCTTTTATAGTTTTCTAAGGGATTTGATAAGTACTGTGTAAACTCTACAAAGCGACAATCGACAAAGGGACCGGACACTTTTTGACGTTATAAACCAACTAGAGGCAAAAATGTCAACATTATATGGAGTTTACACTGTATATAATCAAAGAAATATACAAATACTATGGTAAAATCCTTCACAAATCAACCTAGTTCCACATTAAACTCAATAAGGCTTGTGTTATGGGTACTAGAATAAACATCCATAAGGTTTATTCGGGTAATACCAAATGTCGGATAATTCCGAAATTCAGATGAAAATCACCCTTAATTCCATCATAATAAAAGTCTCTTTTCGGAATTATCCGACAGTTTTCGACATTCGGAATTACCCGAGTAAACCTTACTTAATATTATAAATGCGTAAGTGTGTCTGTCTGTCTGTTACCTCTTCATGCTTAAACCGCTGAACCGATTTAGTTGCAATTAGAGATAGTTTGAGTCACGGGGAAGGACATAGGATAGTTTTTATGTCTGGAATCATCCCTAAAGAGAGTGAAAAGGGGGATGGAATTGAGAGAGATAATGAGTTGCCTGATAATTGAAGTAAGCGATTAAAATTGCTTATGCTCTAATTGAATGATTGCTATTACAATTTATTCAAGCGCTATACTTACACTAGCGCTGTTACTGATTCTATGCAGATGAAGTTGTGGGCAAAAGCTAGTAGGTAAATAGATTATGGGAGTGCTGTCAAAGCAACTGTCACGGTGAGACCTTGCTCGCGATTATAAAAGGATTTTTAGTGTAAAAACTGTTGATTGTGTTTGCAACTATCGCCAAACGGAAGAAAACAGTCTGCAAACGTTATCTACTGTGAGAACCCAACTGGTGAAGTAAAATTTAAGTGAAATAAAGTGTGACTGACATAACATTTGGCAAAATTCATATCTACCTACCTCAAGAAAGATTGACACAACAGAGGCAGTGTTGCCACAAAACAAAAATAAATTGTCCATCAGATTCAAGTATTTTTGCCAAGTTGTACGTTCGGAAACCAATATAAAATGGATCTGTCGGAAGCGGCATTTGAGAAAATCTTTACCAGAATGAAGTATGAGATGGAACTGCAGACTGAAACTATATATCATAGGCTTAGAGATTCTCTAAACGACGAAATCACGGATGTGCGAAAGAAACAAGAAGAGAGTGATGAAAAGATCAAGCACTTAGAAAATAAAATCTCGCTAGTAGAAAATAGAGAGAGGCAGCGAAACATCATTTTCCATGGCGTAATCGCAGAAAATTGGGAAAAGGAAGAAAAAGTGATAGAAATTGTGAATGAAGTCATGGGAATTACACTCGAAAGAAACGAGATTCAGTTCAGCAGGAGACTAGGGAAATCTAACAAAAGCCCAATACTGATCAATCTCTCATCCCAATGGAAAAGAAATAAAATCCTGAAAAACAAGAGAACTCTAAAACAAAAGAACACTGAAGTTTATGTTACAGAAGACTTTCCCAAAGAGGTTTTAGAAGAGAGGAAGAAACTTAGAGAACAATTGGACGAAGAAAAGAAAAAAGGGAATGTAGCATATATAAGATACGATAAACTGATAGTAAAAGGGAAAACCGACAGCAAGAAGAGGGCCCTCTCTCAGTCCCCACAGCAAGATAGCAATGGAGCATCGCCCAGCAATCAAGGACCAGCCAAACTACATAAGGGAGACACACTACAACAGGAGAAGGCGAGGTCAACACAAGGAAATGATGAAGCATAGGGAAACGCAGACAGCATCGGCATCAAAAACAAACAAAAAGAAACCAAAAGCAACTTTACTACACCTCCAAGCCGGTTGGTCACCGTGGAGGACAAAGCGGACCAAAACCTTCCAACCCAATTTCAAACCCAAAAAACAAATAGAAAGAAAGAATGCTCAAACTTGTTTATATCAACACTTAATGTTTTAACCCTGAGAACCACGGAAAGACTAACAGAGCTTACCCTGGCACTAAGAGCCATTAAATGGGACATCCTAGGACTGAGTGAGGTCCGAAGACAAGGAGAAGCTATAGAAGAACACGAAGATTTTATAATGCATCATATAGGTGAAACGGCAGGACGGCACGGAGTTGGATTTTTAATTAAAAACCACCTAAAGAAATATATAAGGGAGATAGTTGGAGTTTCAGAAAGAATAGCAGTCCTTAATATAAACCTTCCAGATTACTCCAAGGAATGGACTATAGTTCAAGTGTACTCACCTACTCAGAAATCGACAAAAGAGGAGATAAACAAATTCTACGATATGCTGAATGGCATTGTTCACAAACACGCAAATAACTACATCATAGTCATGGGAGATTTTAATGCTAAAGTAGGCTCAAGAAAGGAAGGCGAACAAAATGTGTTAGGAAAATACACAGAGGGGAAAAGGAATAGAAATGGGCAAAACCTTATCAACTTTGCTTTTGAACATGGCTTAACCATCCTAAACAGTCAATTCAAGAAAAGAGAATCGCGAAAATGGACCTGGATTTCTCCAGGAGGACGCGTTAAAAATGAAATCGACTTCATCCTAACCAACCAGCCCAAAAACTTTCAAGATACAGGCGTTGTGAACAACATAAATTTCCATTCAAATCATAGGATGGTGCGAGCTAAGTTGAAAGTGAAACCTCAAAAGAAACCAAGACCAAATCCTAACCCTAAACTGCTAAAGATATGTGGCAACGCTTTCGAAGAAATTGATAAAATTTGCAAGGATACCTTGAGCAACTTCAACATGGAAACAAAGAATCTAAGCGTCCAAGAGAAATACAACCTTTGGGAAAGGAAAATAAAACAAACAACACAAAAGCTTACAAGAACAAATAACAAATTGGAAAAGGAAATAACTGACTACACAAGAAAATTAATTGAAAAAAGAGCAAATCTTATAAAGGAAACTAGAAAGGGTAGACAAACCAGGAACCACATAGCGGCACTTAGTAAACTAATATAAGTAAATTTACGAAAAGATAGGAAAAAATACAGAGAACGTGTCATAGAGGAGCACGTGAGCAAAACTGGAGGTATTAAAAAGGCATGGAAAGAATTGGACAACATAAAAAGTTGGATCAGCAAAGTAAACAATCGCATGGATGGTTGTGAAACAAGGAGACAAAATATACTAGAAGTAGCGACAATGTTTTACAGGGACCTTTACGAAACCAGAGAGCAACAGAATACAATAAATTTGGAACAAGGCGAGGAGGAGGAAATACCAACCATACTAGAAGCCGAAGTCGAACGGGCTATCACCTCCCAAAAAAAGGAGAAATCTCCTGGACCAGATGGTATAACTAATGAGCTCATTATCGCTACTAAAGGCGTTACGGTTCCAGTACTAACATCTCTCTTCAACGAAATTATCTCTAAAGAAATAATACCTACCCAATGGACTACTTCAAACATTATATTGTTGTTCAAAAAAGGCGACCCGTATAACATAAACAACTATAGACCTATTAGTCTGATGTCAAATGTCTATAAAATATTTGCGAAGACGATATTATACAGACTAACACACATACTTGATGAAAATCAACCAGAGGAACAGGCCGGGTTCAGACGCGATTTCTCAGTGCTGGACCACATATTCACAGTACGGCAACTAACTGAAAAATGCAAAGAGTACCAAGTCCCACTTTACATAGCTTATGTTATGTTGATTGTTGACTACAGCAAAGCCTTCGACTCGCTCATACATAACAAAATTTGGGAAGCCCTGAAGGAGCAAGGTGTATTGCCGAAGTACATCAGGATAATAAGAAATATATACGAAGCAAGCACTGCTAGAATACAGCTAGAAAGTAAGGGAGAAGAGATCAAAATAAACAAAGGAGTACGACAAGGGGATCCTCTTTCTCCAAAAATATTCTCTGCAGTGCTTGAGGGAATATTTTGTAATCTTAAATGGGACGGGAATCCCAAATACGGACTTAAAATTAATGGTACTACCCTTACACATTTACGATTTGCAGATGATCTAGTGCTGATAGCAAAAACAGCTGAAGACCTGCAAAATATGCTACAGGAACTAGCTTGCGAGAGCGAGGCTATGGGGCTTCGAATGAATGCAGAAAAAACAAAAACAATGACCAACTCCAAAAAGACACCTATAGCACACCCCGGACACTGGCGATAAAATGTATGAAACAAACGCGTTCCTACGCACAGACTGTGTGCGTAGGTAAGCTCGTGTAGGTAAACGCGTACCATGCTTGTGTGAGTGAGATAAGACGTGTGAGGGTTCTCGCCAGTTTGTTGTCAAGTTCGATGACCTCAATTACTCAAAACTCATTGCGCGAATTAGGAAGAAATAAGAATCGTATTATGTTGTAAGGTGGGTATCTAAGCTCAATTTATACAATAGTTTCCTATTTTGAATCAGTATAAACAAAGTAACGAAAATTTTGTAAGGAAATTCAGGCCACCAACATATTACGTAAGTTGTAAACATGATTTTTTGTTCATATAGGTATTGTACTGGTTTCAGTGTGATCTGATAGGTTTTGTTAATATTTGTTTAATATTTGAATATTGTACGTGGCCTCCGCTCTGCGCACCGCGTCGTCGCGTCCTTGCCAGCCGGTAACTGTGAGGTAACCGAGAGCGGGTGGGCGGCACTTTCAACGGGAGGCAGGGAGTGTCCATACTGTACGTTAGTACTCTTTATTATACTGTGCCTATAGTGGTAAATGAAGAAACCATTGAGTATGTCGATGAATACATATAATTTGGGACAAACAATATCCATGGACAACCAGATGGAGAAAGAGATTGCTAGAAGAACAACAAACGCATGGAAACGGTACTGGTCACTGAGAGAAGTAATGAAGAATAAGGAAATTAATATAGCCACGAAGAGGAAGCTATTTAATACATGCATTTTACCAGTCTTAACCTATGGCAGCCAAACTTGGACTTTAACTAAGAGCAACCTAAACAAACTACAAGTATGTCAAAGGTCCATGGAAAGAAGTATGATTCGAGTTAAATTGAGAGATAGAATTAGAAATAAGTTGATTAGATCTAAAACACGTGTAGAGGATGTAACCATTAAAGTTAAATCACTCAAATGGAGGTGGACAGGACATATGATCAGAGGCAAAGAGAAATGGAGCAAGAGAATTATATGGTGGTTCCTGAAAGATAGAAAAAGAAAACAAGCACCACCAAAAATGAGATGGGAAGACGAAATTGTAAAATTCGCAGGAAGACAGTGGACTAGACTAGCGAGAGACAGGGAAAAATGGAAAGGGATGGAAGAGGCCTTTGCCAAACGGCATACAGACCAAACCGATGTTGTCTGAAATAGTAATAAGTTAAATTATATATTTTGATAAGTTATGTACAATAATATGTAAACTCTTAAACTGTAATTTGTCTGAATAAAAGGCTTATATTATTATAATATTATTATTAAATAGATTATGCAATATTTATCCCTTTTTTTAATGATATAATATAAGAACCATTATGGTGAGCACTTTAACTGACGTTTTTTTTTCTAAGGATTATGTTTGTTCTTGTACAAGTTTAATTTATGAATTGATGGCTTGATTAATTTCTTAATTTATTTTTTTGTCTGACTGTGGCTTGGTCAATATGGAAAATTATTTTTTTATTTGAATACATCATCATCTTTACAATACAATATAATATGTGACGTTCCACGGGAAAAGGTACCTTATGAGGGTTTCTAGTTTCGGAGATATGAAATGTTTTGTAAAGAGGTGAAAAAATGCTCAATTTTTTTTTATTGTGTGATCTGAAACCTTAATGCGTAACGTTTGTTTACCTGTTTTTATTTTTGTTATAAGTTAGTTATAAGCCTAGTAATGTCGTCTCAGAGTTTAGTCGAAAAGGTACCTTATGGAAAAAAGATTGAAAATTCCCAAAAAAAACTAGTCAATACGGGAAAAGAAGTTTGGTAGAGAACTGTATTAGCATTCTGCAAAACTAATTTGATAATTTCAGTTCTGGTTGGGGCGCCTAAACAAATATTATAACCGTACATCGACCGACATTACAAATCCAAGTAGCCTGCTATTATACCAAAGTTACTCTCGTCAAGTCTTTCTTAACTAGTATAATCTTCATTTAGTTTGGTCGCATGCAATAAATCAGCCATTGGTTTGCTGAAAAATGCCAATACCCGACGCATTACCTTATGGAATATCTGAGGTCATTGAACCTCAATGCCGCTTGTCTTCAATGGCAACCAAAATATATTATTGATAAGAAATAGACGATTTATACCATCTTTACCCCAAAATATTATTAGTTTATCCTAACTGTTCCATCATCATCATGCCTCATCATGTAACTTAACCACAAGGTACCTTTTCATTACATACAAATTATTGGTCTTTTTTAAGATTATTATGACGAAGAACTAATTAAATTTGTGTCAGTTTAATGTAAATTAATATTTTCTATTCATAAAAGATAAACTTCAATGTGATTGATGTTTTGTAGTGATGTATTATTAGATTTATTTCCATAAGGTACCTTTTCGTAAATGTATGGAGCAAATACTGTAATTGTTATGTAAGTTTAAAGTGGCATAAGGGGTTAAATATAGTATTTAGTTGGGGTTTTAGGATTTATTTCATTTGAATGACAGAATTTCTTTCATATGTGCTCAGAAAAATTGATTGTGTGTTACATTAAAAGTAAAAATATTCAATTTTCTGATTTTATATGAAAAAGTCAGAAAATACATTTTCACCTCTAAATCGGTATTGTTTTTTGCTTAAACTGTCTCTCAGTATCGTTTTCTAATAGATACAATTTAAATCTTGAGAGCTCATTGCAATCAATCGTGAAAATGAAATAAAACTTTATTTTCAAGAGATTGGTTAGTATACACATAAATCAGTCGATATCAAAGGTTTCTATTTGCATTACAGAACAAGTCGCAACATTTTTTAAATCTCAGATATATAAGGTATTATTATTTGTAGTCAACTATGTAACTTACTTCAGGAACATAGTTTTTTAGGCGGCTAAACTTAAAACTTCTCTATCGTAAAGTTGCTCATTTCACAACATTATTTTCAAAAAATCATATCTCTGTAACTACGCAACTTAGAAGGTTGATCTTTTGTGTTATCGATAGCTTATTTATTGTAGATTACTGGGGTATGCATAACTCCATACCCGCCATAAGGTACCTTTGCCCGTGGGACGTCACATATAAATAATTTATTCATGAGCACAAACACAAAATAGAAAATTATACTAAACAGAGAAACAGTAGCTTAGCCCCGGGTTTTGGCCAAGCTCAATAGACTGTAGGCTGCGCTTTGGCAAATAATTCCAAGAATTGGCATAGGCATTAGTTCTTACAAATGCTGCCATCTGACCTTATAACCCAGAAGGAAAAGTAAGCCTTATTGGGACTAGTCTGGATTCCTCACAATGTTTTCCTTCACTGAAAAGCGACTGGGAAATATTAAATAAGCGCCTGATAAAAATGTTTTGACTCTAAAGGTCTTGACTGAGTTTCTAAGTGCTAAGCCACTTAAAGTTCTTCAAATTTTGACTCAAAACACTCAAGTTCCTACCAAAATACTCTTCACCAATAAAACTGAGTAAATTGGATGCTCTAATATTGAATGTTAATAGAAATTATGATTACAATTGTTATATTTCAGAAAGGCACTGACCAAAACATAGTGAATACAATGTTAATGTTATGAATAACCTTTGCCAGATGCAAGATCTTCTAGTAGAGTGAAAGATCTCCATATTCTTAAACATTTTTGTGTAACTCATCTCATTTGATTGAATCTGCCATTTTGCTACATTAATACAAATCTGCACACTCTTTAACTACTTTATGGTTAAGACTTTGCATATTGTATCTGTATCTTCAAAATAATTTCTGTCAAAATATATCAGATCTGTCCCTTATCACTCTTATCAGGTAATATGTCAGCGGGATGTCTATTAAAATCATTTACCCTACAGTGATTTTATTATTAGTAGTGGTATTAGGGTATTTTTTTTAAATATGTACGATATATATACGATAGATATGGACGATATACATACTTATATAGATAATTACATACTTATATACTTAGGAATAAATATTTGTGTTTATCACACAAAACATGCCCTTACTGGGATTCGAAGCCAGGTCAGCCAGGACCATTGATTTCACAGGCAGGGTCACTACCTACTAGGCCAGACCAGTTGTCAAAATTTATATGTAGTAACTTATGTATGAAATTTAGTCTCTGAAGGCAGTTCCACTTTCATCAGCATTGCTGATGAAGACGTAATGATCTTCATACCATTATATATGAATTACACTAAAATCCAAATTAAATAATGATGGTATTTTAGTGTAGTTCTTTCTAAAAAGAAATCCACTAACACAATGTTTGTCTGTATGTTTAATAGGTATTTATTCTGCCATTTCATCATTAGCTGCTAATCTAATTTAAGCGTTGTCTAATGGTTTATTAGAATGATGCAGATAAACCGCAAAATTTTTGCCGAATATTCGTAGCCTGCAAACTTCATATTTGGGCCATCTCTAGGCCCCATACTATAAGTTGCTCAGTCCACCACCAGTCCGGTTATAATAAATCATTTATTCCAGACAACATCGATCCATAGGTATACATTTAAGATAAAATTAAAAATATATAAAATTAGGTATAGGTATAACATAAAGATTCTTGACTAGACATTACAATTAAATTAAACTTAGCATTTGATAATAAATAATAAAATTCATTGATTATTAAAAGATTAAAATGTAATACTATAAAAAACACTGTAAATATATGCGCAGTCCAATTTAATTAAAATGTCAAAACTTAAAACTAAAATCAATAAAAATAGGTATATAATTTATAGATCCATGACTAGACATTAAAAATAAATTAACTGAGCATTTGATAATTGATAAAAATAAAATTGATAAGCAATAATAAAATATAATAAAATAATAAAATTTATATCTGAGATTTCATTTAAATATTAAAATTATGCGCAGTCAATTTCAATTAAAATGTCATGACATAAAAAACTATTCTTAAGTTAGGATAAAGTGGGAACATGGAGACTATCCCAGTGCCTTGCTATAGGACAATCTAGCCTATTAGCCACCAGACTTAGGATGCTGTTGGAGCTCTCACGTACGCGGCGCATAAGGGAGGCGGTTCGTTTTCGTATTATGGCATGAAAACCATCTACTCGCGTATACATTTATTTATTTATTTAGAAATTTAATTCGGGCAACAAGGCCCATATATTACAAATACCTTACAGACTAACATACATAATGTATTTTATAAACACATTGACATTTAATTTTTTTTTTTATATGACTACACCTTTTAAAACCAAATCCCCCGTCGCGTCTGTCTGTTTGTGTGTATGTTCGTAGTTTAACTCAAAAATTACTGAATGGATTTTGATGCGGGTTTCAGCTATCAATAGAGCGATTCTTGAGGAAGGTTTAGGCGAAGCCGGGGTGAGTCGCTAGTTCATATTATTTATCTCGCAAAATAAAACTTCCTGTATTAGTAGCCAGGGTATATCATTGTTGCTTGCATATGTGACGACAATTGGGTACCATACATGTTAAACTTTGAATGAAGGTACCTATTATTTTTCAAGTTTTGGTTTTATTTGGGATGTTTTTATTAACATTATTTTAAACATCTAGATAATGATGTGAACAAACTATTTTTTTATTCATTTTGCACTGTTTTATCATCATCATCATCACCGGGCCTTGTACATCCTTACAGATGATTTAGGCAGCATCTATGTTTATAAAATCTGCATTATCTCAGAAACTGGCCAACAATAATGTAAGAAATCTCTAATATTGTTACATACCTATCACATAGGGGTGTTTATTTTAATCCTTAACCCTTTTTTTGCGAGGTGAACATATAGGTCGTGGAAGGTAACTTTTTAATGAGAATGCCATATGGGCTTGTGCACAAATCACGCGAGGTTCGATAGGGAGAGGGGGGGTCACGAAAAAATCACGATACGATAGATCACGTTGGGGGAGGGGGGTATAAGGAAACCTTACGTGTATTTTTCTACAGTGATCTAAACTTGAATTTAACTAATGCAATATTTATTAATTGTTTAGTTTAGAGTTTAGAGTAAGGTAAGATTTATGCATGCAGTTTATTGTTAAACTTCCCAACACAAACAAATTTGGTATAGGTACCTAATGCTGGTACGACATAGTGATGCTAAGTAATTAAATATAACACCTATGTTTAACAAATAAAAATATTGATTGATAAAATATTGAGAAAAGTACCTACAGTTGTTATTGCAAAGTTAATTTTTCATCAGTAGTCACTGGTAGAGTGGTAGTTAATAAAAGATCATCATTAATGTCCCTGTGGGCTATGACAAAGAAAGAGAAGAAAACTCCAGGATTTTCAGGCAATAGTACATTACTACAGAGGCCGGGACGAAAGGGGTTGCCGGCCGAAGACATATAGACGGCCGAGCGAAGCGAGGCCGGATAGGTCTGAGCGCGGGCAACCCCATTTCCCGCCGAGGTATGTATAGTGCTTTTCTCAAACATGTAATGAAATAAATAAAATAAAAAATCCACGAAACTCAAGTTTTATTTATAGAAAAAACTAAAAGTAAACTACACCCAAAATATAACTAACACTTATCACGCGTATGTTTTACACGAGTCGTGGATTTTTACTACCCGTATATTTTCATGTATCTTTGATTTTTTCGCCTTGTATCCGTCTAACTGTCGTTTTCGTCACATAAGTTTACATAGTCTTTCGTGTTGATATCATGTTTCACATACATCGTCGCTTTATGCATGGACTAAATAAGTATAATTTCCACAGTGTTGACGATTTTGTAGTTACTTTCATTTCCTTAAAATATGCCACAAAACTGTTTCTAATAAAGCCATTTTTCTTAGTTTCTCAAATAATAAAATTGCCATAAGCAGCCATATACATACCTACTTCGTCTTTGACTTGGCGGCAGAAGCAGTAAGTTATTTAAAATCAATTCTGCTTACGCTGCCAATTCCAACTCCCACGATTACAATTAATATAAATTATTTTGTCGGAACTCATATTAAAGTAAAAAAATCAACATGGCACCATAAATCCAATAAAACAGAAATACAGAATGAAAATTTTTCAACTTTGCCTCCATAACAATTAAAAAAAAATTAATACGCGTGTTTGAGTAGACCTTTTTACCGCTAAGGTTTATATGAAATATTTTAAATGTTATTATTTGTGTAGTTAAATTTATAATTTAAAATTATAGAATTTGGCTAATAATGTATTATATTTTATTATGTTCATGTTGATTTTATACAAATAAAACTGCAAATTATAGCAAACATTGTTTTTTGTTTTTTTTTTATAGGCATAGTGGCAGAGTGTCATTACGAACCATAAAGCAAATACTGCCTCTAGTTTTTTTTTAATGGCTGAATGCCACGATGCTGTGTCACAAATATCTGTGAAATGGAAATTAAAAAAGAGGACTTTGCCGGCCTAGGCCTGCAAGATTTGTATGATATTCCATTATCTACCTCTTGTCCTAGCCGCACCTGAAACGTCATACTTCGCAGCCTATTATAAGGAACATAACCTCAATATTCCATTGCATGTTTGAGAAAAAATTATTATGTCACAATGTAAATATATATTATTTATTTGAGATGTATCTTATTATAAAACTGTCAAGAAGGAACTACTAAACTGTAATTATTTATTTTGTTTACCTTTATTTCCATAAGCTGTATGGTAATGAATTTGAGGGATAGATTAATTTAGAGATAGGTATATATATATATCTCATACAGGGTATCCAGTGGCAAATTCCTGATTTCAAAATTTGATTTTATTTGAATTTTACCCATCAAAATCATAAATGTGAAATTAGAGCAAAGTTCAATATTAAGAATATGCGTCGTTGTTGACTTCAACAGAAGAATTGAGATCTATATGGGTGCCAAGTTCTAGTTTACTTGGGATGTAATTAAAGTTCAGGATATGACTTGGCTAGTTTTAACGTACATGCTATATTATATTTGTCGATTTTACTTAAAAAAAATAGTTTGATGATATAAAAACTAATGTACTGTACATACAGCTACAATCATTCAATAAATCGCGTCTATATTTACAATTTAAAGAAAATAATTTACAATTTTTCAATAATACCTATAATCATAATACATAGTTGAGCCTAGCTTAACCGAGTTTCTCAACCAGAAACGTCTGCCTTGGCTAGGGCATGTGCACAGGATGGAACCCTCTTGACTACCTCGCCGGGTTCTTATTGGTCCACACCAATGAAAATTGCGAATGCAAAACGTAAGGTTGGGAGGCCATTGCTTCGCTTTAAAGATTGCGCAAAGAGGGATATGATTGCCTTCCATATCGACCACCAAGACTGGGAGAGTCTCGTTGAACAGGGAACGGGAGTGGCAAACGTGTTGTAGAAGATCGCAAGTTTTGTCATGAGGCCTGTACGGCTACCATCAGTTTGGCATTGACATAAACGCTATCGTGAACGTAATTTACTTTCTATGCATCTCGCTCGTACTGACATATTAGTGCGAAAGAGATATATAGAAAGTAAATTACGTTCACAATAGCGTTTATGTCAATGCCAAACTGATGGTAGCCGTACTGATGGTTTGCCACACTCGCTGACGACCAGGCGTTTCATTACTGTTTTCCGCAAATCTTCCTGGTCAAGCTTGTGGTAGACCATGTCAGTCTCGCATCGGTCTATTCACCCACCAAAAACGGCGTTTCTCCGGTTTTACACCGTAGACCAGCGGTGGGCAACCTTTTAGCAGCCATCAAGGGTCAAAAAATAGCAGTTACCGAAGTTGACGCGGGCCGCACTTTGTTAATATTTATGACTTTATCAGACATTGTCGTTTTGTCAACATTATATACAACAAAATAGCCAGGCGGGCTCGCGGGCCGCAAGCGAGAGGTTCGCGGGCCGCATGCGGCCTACGGGGCCGCTTGTTGCCGACCGCTGCCGTAGACCGTCAGCAATAGATTACAAAGGCCTATGATGATGAATTGAACCTATTATTAAAGCTAATTAAAATACATAGAACAATAAAATTGCAATACCTATGTCAGAAACCAATAAAATTTTACGATATCTAGTTGTTAACATTCAAAAATAAAGTTATAAATAACTTATCAACATTATATATTTTTTCCAACGATTATGCTTTTAAATTCGATTTGAATTTATTATGACGCGTTATAATCTATACATTTAACACGATATAAGGCAACTTTTTAAACAACTTCTCTGCTTGAACTCTGGCAGTGTGCGACACCACCGCTAGTCACGAGGCCGCAGTTGGAGGGACATTTTTTGTTCTCGACTGTATCCAAATCCAATTCCATTTCAGACTGTGACTCATAATAATCCCTATGCTTCACGACACTCGTAAATTGACAAAAAACCGAAATATATAAACCAAAATGTATATTTTTATTTAAATTTAAATTGCATTTTCTACCGAGCTTTCAATCAGTTTAGTTGAAGGTGTATCACAATAATAATGGCGTTCGAAAAATAGGTAATTTTTGTTGCCACTCGATTGGATCAGTCCGATATCCTGATCCTAAATATATCTTGCAAACATTAGCCCTAATGCGTATGGTCAATCTACTTACAGACGTTCTTCCTGAACTATATTCTTCCTTACTTCGTATCGTAATATGTGGATAACGAACCCTCCATTACGATTTCCGTGTCCTGCGTCCTGCACAAAACACTTATTTTTCAATCACATCATTTCAATTTCATAGAAAATAGGTTCTCTGCGTATTAGGGATTGCAATCCGGTCCGGCGGATCCGGTAATCCGGCCGGATCCGGCACATTTTTCATGATACCGGATCCGGCAAAATACACCGGATCCGGTCCCGGATCCGGTAAAGTGAAATAAAGCGCTAAAATATAAAATAACAGCTTAAAACACTGCTAAAATTTAAAAGTTCTCGCCAGTATTCGAATTTTCTCGCTCGCAAACAGCAACACAACAACTTGTTTGTTAGTTGACGCCAGTCTTCTAGCCGACGAAATATGTGTCGTGAGATTTCCGTGCACCGTAAGTACTGGATTGGTTTATATTCAATTTATTGTGTTGTTACATTGTAATTTAATGTACATGTTCTTTCGTTTTATTTTGTACAAACCATTTTAGCCCACTTATAATAAGTGTTACCTGCATTTAAAATATAATGAATAAATATTTATAAAATTAAATAGAGAAATATATGTTGACTTTTGACGACCGGTCTGACCTAGCCAGTGGGTAGTGATCCTGCCTGTGGAGCCGCGATCCTGGGTTTTCGAATCCCGGTAAGGACAATTATTTGTGTGATGAGCACAGATATTTGTTCCTGAGTCATGGTTGCTTTCTATGTATTTAATTTTAAGTATTTGTATATTATATATCGTTGTCTGAGTACCAACAACACAAGCTTTCTTGAGCTTACCGTGGGGCTTAAGGTTGCCTCCAGAAACTCGCGAACTAAATTGACAGGTCAATGTGCACAAATGATACCACAGTTTGGCCAGTGCTGTTCATATCGATATTTTCAAAAAAGTTTGGATTAGAGAATATCGCGAGAATTCACCGCTAGCGGCGCTACTGTTGCGCGGTCAGTTAAAAAGTATCTTTAAGTATATTTAAGTAATTTAAATAATTTTACAAATGTTACTTGGTATTTCGATAATTGTCCAATTTTATAGTAATAGATACAAGGATATTAGATAAACATATTGTAGTTAATTAGTTAATAAACAACTTGCCCCCAAACCTGCATATTAAGAGCCAACAGGAGTGGTCATCTCTCCATACAAACATATACTCGACTGTTTTCTCCGTGGGTTTTGATGCTAGAGCAATGATTTTTTCAACACAGATTAATATTGTCAATATCTATCGGACCGTTTTGCTTTTTTGATATTTTTGTTTTTTTAAGGCGCTAGAGCCTTTCAAAAATGGCCAAAATGAGCTCATTGACTATGCCGCAATGAGAGGTGTAGTATTCAAAACTGATATCAATTAGCCAAAAAAGCAAAACGGTCTGGCACAGATAATTTCATAATCATTTAGATTTACAAATTTGGTTATGACTGGTTAAGTTTTGGAGGAAACAGTCGAGTACGAAACCTTGACGATTTATGTGATTTTTACGCAGGATTTTTCGCCTTGTCCTTATCGCACTAGTTTAGGAGCCGCTTCCGTTAGCGAGATGGGTATATTTACCTAAAATATTTAAAACTCAGGTCCTGTTTCGTCTTAACATTGAAATTTGTTAGTTTCACATCCGCACCTCTTGATTTGATTGGTAACGTCACAATCTTACAATCGAATCAACCACTTTTCTCATCACATTCATACAAATCGAAATCGTTTTGACCCCTTTATAATTATCACATGGGTAGTAGGTGCATCTTACTTATCGATATCATTTTATCGACATATACCCCTGACTATTTTTTCTTTGCTATTTCTGGTATCATTTTATTTGTCAAACTCATGTCAATTTAGTTCGCGAGTTTCTGGAGGCAACTTGTAGTCAATTTGTGTAAAAATGTCCTATAATATTTATTTATTATTTGTTTTTTATTCATCATTCTTCTTAGGCTAGGTTTTTATAATATGAATATAAAAGTAAAATATAAAAACACTTACAAAACAATAAAAAATACATATAAACACATTATAAAAAACCTAACCTAGGGTGCCGCCAGCAGCGGGGCAAGGCCCAAGCTACCGGTGGTCAGGGCTGCAGAGAGAGGAACCGGCGGACTATCCGTATTTATTATTTGTATCTCCGTTTTAAAACTCTCGGGTCTTTAGAGCCCGGTCATTTATAAGGCGTGCGTGGGGATATGGATCCAACACGTAGAGGCCGTTTGGAGAGATTTGATGTCATGTAGAACGCCTGCTGGAACCCATTCACGGGTACATCAATAAATATCCGTGAACCGGTTTCAGCAGGCATTGGAAGCTATTGTAAAGAATATGGTCAGAATACTGGTCTATGGTTTAAGTTTGGGTGGAAAAAGACTGGGCTATTGCAAAGAAGTCCGGACACCTGCCATAACACTGTTTGCACAAGTTATCGAGACAGGTGGTGACTCGCCACTCGTTAGATGGGCACCTGATGCGCCATCGTAAAGACGGCCAGGTGCAACACCGACGTGAGCGGCTCAGGGGTGTCGAGAGGTGGTGCTGCGCTTTCTCCGAAGTTACTCGCGGCGTTATGCCCTTTAACACTTCCACCCCTGGAGCATATAGCTCTAACGACTCCTCTCTGGACGGCCAATGAAGGCAAGCCAGAGCTGAGAGTCCTGCGGGTCCCCTTGGGGTCCACTCCGGCCGACGAAGACACGCCGGAGACGGAGACCCTGACCGACTCTCGGGAGCACTCGGGTCCGTGGGGTCGTTACTCCCCAACAGCTCGCCACAAGCTGCCCTGCGGGCTTTATTATTATTATTATGTTATTTTGTTATTATTATGCTACTAAATGTACTTGTATAAGTATACACGCTTATTGATTTTGTTTGCTAAAACTAAAATGGTTGAATTGAGAGCACCTTTTTGTTGGAAATGTGGGTTGGGCTATAGATATTTTAAGAGAAAAAGAAGATTTTATTTGTGGTTAAGTAAAAAAAACGTTGATTTTTGAAACTTAAAACAGCCATCATCGAATTAAACTGTTGTGAGACATACTAACATTGAATAATTTACGGTTTAGACTCACTTGCCACTCGCGCGACATGTTTCGGAGAGCCTAGGTCTCCTGTTAATACACCCGTTTTATTAATCCATTAAAAAATATCCTTAACTTCGCATATAACGCTAAAAACATGATAAAATACGTGACTTGATGAATTTTTTATCCGCAATGCCAATCCGGCCGGATCCGGCCGGATCCGCCGGATTGAGGCCAAAATCCGGCCGGATCCGGCCGGATTCAAAACCAATCCGGATTGCAATCCCTACTGCGTATCTATACATTCTGTTAAGTGCTTGAAAGTAGTTGACAGGCCATTGAAGGCGCACCCCGGGATACCATGTTATCATAAGCCGAGAACTCACTTAAGCTACAAACGGACAGCATCAATCTTGAAAAGTAACAGGCTCCAGTGTCTACTCTACACAGTTTTCAAAATTGATACGAGATAACAAAGCACAGTTATATTGAAATTATTTTAAACGGGACACTCACGTAAGTCGAATAAAACATCATCGCAAATTGGGTCGAATCGAAATCGAACATGTCGAGCGTTTATTCGACTTAATATACGTGATCGACCCGTTTAAAATATTTTTTTCATCACAGTTGCGTAGTAAGCGTGCTATTTCACGCAAGTAGGTACAGTGAGCGGGAGTTAAAGTCCATTTTACTCCTACGGGAGTTATAGCTTTTTTTATTTTGTAACTATCTCATACGAACCGAGGAGGCTCTATCCAAGTATCCATGTTAAAGTCAAGGTATAAAATGGGTTTTACTTTCAAATGACTAACGTTTATTGTTTTGTTTACGTTTAAAAATATTTATATACACTCAGCGTCAAAAAAATCGCACCTCGCCAAAAAATCGTTTCAAGCAAATATAGCTCTTATCTAATGCATTGTACCCTGTCAATATTGGTATCATTTGAAAACGCAATTAATGAACTTTGAAAAAATTAATCGTCATTGTCCGTAAAAACAACCATCGCCGAACATAGGCGTTTTGTTTAAAAAAGGGCTGAAATCTAATTTTAATCGGTCCGTTGTTGTGCAATCCGGGACGGGTATAAAATGGAGGGTAAAGGTTAGTTATGGTTTATTCGCTCTCCAGAGGTCACTGAGGTTACTAATGAACCGTTACAGCAAGAAAACACCCTTGGACATGGATACCAGGCCAGAAGGAGCAGCACAAGAGGTGGCACTGCTGCAAACAAGACTATGGCAGTAAGAAGTTGTTGAAAGATTTAACATAAGCGGTTTCCGAGTGCGTCGAGTCTTACTGGGGTTCCAGGTGACTGGTGGTTACATCAGGAGGCCTGGACCTGGAAGACAACGCTGCTCTTCTGCTAGAGACAACCGGTACATTGTATCGAACTCTTTGCAGAACCGTTTCTCCGAGACTGTTGAGCTGCAGCAGCAGCTTCAAACAGCTCAAAAAACAGCAGTGAGCATCTCTACGATCGGAAGAAAGCCGGAAGAGAAGAGGATGTTGCCCCGTAGAGCTGCTACAAGCCCCCAATTAAAGCAATGGCATCGAATAGCCAGGAGGAAATTTTGCAGACTGCACGAAGATTGGACGTTTGAACAATAGAGGAATATCCTCTTTTCCAACGAGACGAGGGTGTGCCTTTACACCAATGACAGGTGCAGGGGGGAGGATAGGAGGCAGGGAGACCAATTTACGCAAGCCTGCACTGAAGAGACCGTCTGCTTAGGGGACGGATCTCGCATGTTCTGGGGCGGCATTTCGATCGACGAGTAAACTGATCTCCTGTGCATTTCCCGCACTGAAGGTGGTCACAGCCAGGGATCCCTGACTGCTCGGCGTTCCATAATGGTATTTTTGGAGGAGCATGTGATCCCATATGATGGTTTTGTGGGACCCAACTTCCAGTTTATGCATGACAACGCCCGCTGTCACACTGCGTTGTTTGTGTGAGACTAACTGTGGGAGGTTGGGATCACCCTAATGGAGTGGCCAGCAAGGAGCCCTGACCTGAACCCAATCGAACATCACTAGGATCAGCTAAACCGGCGGGTTCGGTCGTCTGATCCTGCTCCTGCCACTCTCGACAGGCTTCAAAACGCCATTATTGAGGAGTGGAACAACTTTTCTCAAAAACGCATCGTGGCACTCATGACAGTCATGACTAGCGATTGCAAATCCGTGACATTTTTTCAAATCCGGATTTTCGGATTTTGGTTTGACCGAAATCCGAAGTTCGGATTCAATCCGGATTTTAAGAAAGGAATATTTGGCATAAAAGCAAAGTGAAACAAACAATCAAATTAAGTTGTTTTTATTAAAAATAACAAAAACAGAATGCGTACACTGCTACGCCAATAAAGAAACATCATCGCATCAAGAGATTCGTCACTTAACCTCGTCCTCATACGGTTACAGAACACTCCTGCTGCCAAAATTCTCTTTCCGATTCCACACTTGTTGGTGGTATTGATAATAGCTGGTTGTATACGGAGGGTAAAATGCTACCGATTTTTCCTCCGCCCTCGTGGACGGCCATTTCTATGTGGATTCATCATCATCATCTCAACCATAAGACGTCCACTGCTGAACATAGCCCTTGGACCTCCATTCGTACCGGTTGTAAGCGACCCGCATCCAGCGTCTTCCGGCGGCCTTAACAAGGTCGTCCGTCCATCTTGTGGGTGGACGTCCTACGCTCCGCTTGCTAGTCCGTCCGTGGTCTCCACTCGAGCACTTTTCGACCCCATCGGCCATCTTCTCTGCGCGCAATGTGGCCTGCCCATTGCCACTTCAGCTTGTCCGGTAGGCTATGTCGGTGACTTTAGTTCGTTTACGGATCTCCTCATTTCTGATTCGATCACGCAGAGAAACTCCGAGCATAGCCCTCTCCATAGCTCGTTGAGCGACTTTGAATTTTGAGATGAGGCTGATAGTGAAAGACCACGTTTCGTAAGTCGTCACTGGTAACACACATTGATTAAAGACTTTCCTCTTGAGGCACTGAGGTATGTCGGACGAAAAGACATTGCGTAGTTTCCCGAACGCTGCCCAACCGAATTGGATTCGGCGGTTGACCTCCTTCTCGAAGTTGGACCTACCTAATTGGACTACTTGTCCTAGGTAGATGTACGAGTCAACAACTTCGAGTACCGAGCTCCCAACAGAAAGTGGGATGGGCATAACATTGGCATTTGACATAAGTTTCGTCTTGTCCATGTTCATTTTCGAGCCCACCCGTTGTGAAACTCGGTTGAGGTCATCGAGCATCATGCTGAGTTCCTCCATCGGCTTTGCCATGACTACTATATCGTCGGCAAACCGAACGTGAGTGATGTATTCGCCGTTGATGTTGATGCCAAGTCCTTGCCATTCCAGGAGCTTGAAGGCGTCTTCCATTACGGCAGTAAACAGTTTCGGAGAGATAACGTCTCCCTGCCTTACGCCTCTTTGCAATGGAATCGCCTTCGTGCTCTATGTGGATTAGAGTAGCTAATCCGGGGCATCTGGCGAGGCAATCTGGGCAACTCCTGTATTATTTTGGTCGAGCAAAGACAGCTGCTGATTTAATTGCTCTTTAAAACTTAGCTCTCGTTGGTCTTGTTTCTGTAGTTTACCATTAACAGTTGTCATTGCACTCGTGGAAGCCACCGAGGAAAGAGGAGAAGTCGGAGTCGATGTCGCGGCCATGGTGCAGATGACGGTGACTTGGCGGGTAGCGGGCGGCAGGGGCGGCGGACGCGGGGCAAGCATACAGGTGCGAACGAGTGCGCGACGCGCAATGCCCGGCTGGCAATAGCTCTCCCGCGTTACCGCTTCATGTGCACCGCTTTTTATTTCGCATTAGCATTAATTTTGAGCAAATTAGTACTGGTGGGAAAAAATCCGAAAAACCGGTTTTTTCTTTTCAAAATCCGGATTTTAAAACGGATTTTTAAACGCTCCGAAATCCGGATTTTTGAACTTCGAATAATCCGGATTGCAATCACTAGTCATGACTGATCACATGGAAGCTACTCGGAGGGCAAGAGGAGGCAGCACTAGGTTTTAAGTTTGTTTTTTCTGAATCTGTTGATTTTGTAGTGTTTTTATTCTTTGCAAATTTTAACCAGAATACACGTCGATTCGTTTTTCCTGAAAATTTTCTTTTTGTATAGGGTAGATCGTCCATTTTACAACATTTTCCAATAGAGAGTTTCATAACCTTTCAAATAAGGCCCCATAGTCTTATCTTGCCTTATATAATATAAGGTTTAAAACCGCTTGAAAGAAAAATGTTAAGATGGGCGATTTTTTTGACGCTGAGTGTATTATGAATAATTTCATAGCAGTTTAATAGTTACACATTCGTTTTACAAGGTGGTAAAGTTGTTTAATCTGTCGTGCTGATATGTACTACTAACTTGATACCCGAGTAAGCGAAAGATTCCAAAATTGAACCACAAGGGTACCGAGTGGTTCGAAAAAAGAATCTTGAACGTTGCGAGGTTTTCAAGGCACGAGGGTTAAACAAATTTTGCCACCGAGTGAAACAAAATTTTTCACCACGCCAATGCAAGGAAAATAAAATACTGACTGAGAGTAAAATATTAAGTCAATGAATTCAAATACAAATCGATTCAAAATGATTATTTATCATTCAAAATCATGTAATAGTCAATTGAAGGGATGTTTACAAAAACAACATAACTGCTTAGAGCGGTTGACACTTTTTTAAGAACATTGTTAATCGTTTCAGGTGTCAACCAGTGTAGTCAGTTATGTTGTTTTTGTAAACATCCCTTCAATTTTACCAGCCTACATAAGGAAACAACACAATATTTACATTTGATTTCTTTGCCACACATGTGGATAACAGGCAAATTTCTCATACAGCAATCAAGAGAGCCTTTGCCAGCTGGTACACTGAGAGAAAAAAAACAGTTCTGTACTGGGGGAAAAAATGAAGTTTTGTTATAATTATGGACGTTTCACTATTTCTGTAAAGTTCATTTATTTCTACAAACAGCTCAGTAATCCCAAATATAATTTCAACAAACAGATAATAGAAATTGCAAGAACTAATAGAAATTGCAAAAGTCAATTTGTTCCTATTAGTTAACTCTCCTTGTCCCCGGATTAAGTTTATTTTTATAATTCTAAGTGTATTTTTGTTGTACTTTCTCAGTGTAGGATGAAAAATATTTTTAAACAATTTTCAATCGTGGCTGAATGCCGGACGGGTCCCGTGCCCTCGGTGCCTAACCAGTCAAAAATTTACAATATGGCGAACGAATGTCTGCGAATGGACGAATGTCACCATATTTAAGAATTATTTCGTTTAAAATTTAGTTTTTTGTAAGTGTGATGAGTAACATTGTGTGTAACTCCAGGGTCGTTGTCATCGTGAATCTATAGACCTCGTTTGCAAAATTTTACTTCACCCCGTCGTTGCACAATTTACTATAATATGTTCGAGTCTCACGGGAGTTATATAGTTAAAATCACAGTTATATTATTGCAGGCTGTCACAACTGCAATATTATCAAGAAGAGTTTGTAGGAAGCGCCTCACTAAACCAAGATATTATAGGTTTATCAATAATAATCTTTAGGGGTATCCAGACGGGACTGACGAAATCAGTCGATTTGTTCAGGAAAATAATTGGTCAATCTCATCTAGCGTCCACACGTACACAAATTAAATCACCAATTTGCATTCTACTATGAAAATTGGCATTTTTGTGTCCGGACCTGCTGATGTGATCGGGGAATCAAATTGGTATTTGCGTTCGCACGGCACTGTTCGATCGGAGAATTTCATCAGATTGGCGAAAAGTGGTCTCATCTGGATACAACTTTTATCTTAAGAGGTGCCTCAACCTGAGCATGGTCGGTACGGTAGTATAGTCCTCTGTCCGACCCTACAAACCCAGCGTTTTGAGTTCTCTAAGTTTTCAAGTTGTCAAGTCCACGGCGGGGCCCAGCACTGATCTGAATAGTACCTAATCACACTTTTGTCAGTTTAAAGGCTCCGTCACACAGGCGCGTTTTGCGGGCGGCGTGTGAGCGGGGCGCGCGCCGCTTTTACATATATGTATTATAAAACGCTCACGCCGTGCTAACGCCCCGCCCGGAAAAAGTGCGTGTGTGAAGGAACCTTAAGGTTTTAGAGCTCAAAACACGCATACGCATAGGGAATCAGACTAATACTAATAAATATAAATATTTCTTGAAAGGAAGGGGTAGTTCGAGTATACAGTCTGTCTATTTAATTGGTACGGTCACAGATTTTAATTGTTGATCCATTTAGAGTTCAAGCTGAATTCGTTGTCAATGTAAATACTAATAATAGTCCTTTTCAGGTTAGGTAATACTTACCGAATCCATCTTATTTTAGACATTTATACTTTACTTTGGGCTTGTGCACAAATCGAGCAAGGTTTTTTCGGCTACTTTTTGATTCCCCTTTGGAGTTTCTTGGCTATCAACCTGCAAACACGGAGCTGATCCGATGAGTGATGATGCAACCGGCCGGGGATGAGCCAGGGTTAGCCGATATTTCTTAATTAAGCGTGGGACAGGTACGAACCTACGAGGGCACATCCTCCAGTAGAACGCTATAAATTTCCAGCACGGCTGGTTCAAACCAACTGACAGTTGTTGGTGGACCTTATCTCGGTGAAATACGGTATAAGAAAGGGCTTAATTGTTTCGACGATGCTACTATACATCTCTACCTTCAATAGCTGTAAATCTTCTTGCTCGACGATCCGAATCTATAACAGAAAGGACGGGCTTATGCGAAAAGCGAGACTACAGTCCCACATTTTTGAAATTTCTTGTACAGTAATGAAATGGATCGATAATTGGTACTTTATAAACACCCATAACTCAGGAATTCATCACAAAATTATATGCCCTGATCAAGATCCGAATCCACTTTATGACTAGAGTAGTCGTTAGTTAGGTGAGTTAGATGCTCGTTATCGCAGCCAGAATAACGAATTATGTATTTACATTGCCGACACAGTTATCTGCCGATGGCAGTAAAGTTTACAGCTGTTCGGCTTGGTTGCTGCACTAAACTGTCTGTCAACATCGTTAGAGTTCGTTAAAGTAATTGTAACTGGATTCTTTTAACGGCCTCCTAGCCTAGTCGGTAGGGACCCTGCCTACGAAGCAGGAGGTCCCGGGTTCGGATCCTGGTAGGTAATGGCATTTATTTGTGTGTTCATCACAAATGTTTTTGTTCCTGAGAATCCTGAGTTATGGATGTTTTCTATTTACAGGGTGGGCCAAAAGGGTGTTGGCAGTTTGAAAATTGAATTAAAAAAAAACTTCAAATCGTACAACATTTTTAATACTACTTTTATAAACACAAGTTATGGAAATTTTATGGCTCAAAATAATGCGAAGATTAGTGACCCACCTTCTTGGCACTCTTGAAGGCAATGTCACAAATTTTGGATTTTTTTTTTTGAAATATTCCTCTCGGGGATATTGGCGATTTTCCGATTTTTTTTCCTTTGGAGCTGCTCAAAATCTTTCGAATCTTTCTCAAAGACTACAGATTTGAGGTAATCCTACAGAAAAAAAAAATCATACGGACCGAGATTGGGGCTGGGTGGTGGCCATTTGTTATCATTCCTTTCGGAAATGAGATTAGAGCATCTGATTGGCAAAATGAAATTGGTTATTGGCATCATTTGGTTTTAATTCATAAATAAACTCAATCATTTAAACCTTAAGATGCAAATTGTGCTTCAAAACTTGTCGCAATGTTGAATTTTTTATTGTCCATAGCCCTAACTCTTACGCCTTGATTGTTGCGGATTTTGCCGAACTGAACGTCGAACTTGCTCCACAATGTCGGCCGTTCTCTCAGAGGCTGGACGTCAGCCAGGCATTATTGCTATGGTCGAGCCGGTTGTTTCAACCATTATGATTAATTTGCGTATCACATTAACACTTGGAACCTCACGCTAATCTCGTAAATGGTATTCCTGTCGACACACATCGTGCAGTAATCACCGATTTAGGGTTTTGGTAAAAAGCTCATACACAAAATTCAGGCTCCGCTCCTGTGTACTGCTCTATGCCGTCAAATTCATGGTCTTCCTTTTTTTTTTGACACTATGTTATTTAGCAAAAAATAATCCTTATGATGATCGGTTTGATAAAACTACAGGGTGATTTTTTTCTCGTGTAGCGGGTTCGATTCCCGGTTCAACCATGTAATTAGTTAAAAATATATGAATGCAGTTTAAATTATTTTTTAAATTAAAATAATGTCTTCTTTCAGCAAAATATCCTATCTACGATATTTAAGGTACTTTCCCTTGATGTCTCATAGCCTTGGGGCACCCTGCATAAGTATTTCTATGTCTATATCGTCATCTAGTACTCACGACACAAGCCTTATTGAGCTTATTGGGACTAGCTCGATCTGTGTAAAATTTATGTATTTATTTATTTATTTATTCACCCTTACTGTTAAACAAGTTATACTCAAGCACTTAAAAAAGACATTGGCCTTTACGGCAGAAATGTACCTACAAATAAGATAACTTTTTTATCGCAATTTCTGTTTTGGTCCCATGGTATACAGTTCGTTTTTTTTAGCATTAGAAAGAACTCCGCAGAAGCAAGCGTGCAGTTTTTATCAGGCTCGTTAACTGTTAATAATTATTGAATTATCTAATGTAGCATGGTCAATACATATAATTTACTTCAAATTATTACCGCTAAAAGTGCCAGATTTAGAACCACAAGCGAACTTCTGCGAAGTTCTTTCTAATGCTAAAAAAAACGGACTATAAGTTTTCAGTAGCTATATCCTACCTACATCTTCATCTCTCAAAGTATTGCTAAAATATTCTAGTGAACTGGCGATATCACTGTGTTTATGCTTATTAGCTGATAATGATAACGTATTGTTGTTGCAGGTTTAAAAAGTGGGGAACAACGTACAGAGCCCAAGCAACGCTACGGATCACCAAAACTCGGAACGCCCTGGCGCGCATCTCTTCAATGAACCATTTATGCCAGTTCTGGACTTTGAAGATGCAAGGTAAAAGCCCCGCGTATTTGCTAATCATTTTTATCTTGATATTGTCAACATTCGGCTCCAAGGCATAATAGTTTATCAGTGAATCATTCACAATAACTCGATGACGCTCATTTGTTTATGAGCGCCTGCTCTTATTTCTATATTTATATTTCATTTTCATTAGGCTAGTTGTTTTTGTAAATTTTAAACATATAGTTACATATGTATTAGTGAACTCACTAAGCGATAGGTATCATCACTAACATTTATTTTGTAACTTAGTTTCATTTTCAAAGGGCTCGTGTCATTAATTGTTTACATATGCATCATTATATCATTAAACATAATGTTCTTGCAAGATATTCTGTCCAGGTTACTTAATTCTGGGCTGAAGTTTAAAATAGCTGTGAGGTAGGCATTTTAAATGAATTTAAACCGAGCGGTATACGCCCACGGTCACGGTCAAACTCCCGTAAATTATTTAGAACAATCGTGCCCAAGAGGACTTAAAAATATGTAACTTAATATTCAAAAATGCTATTTGAAATTCAGAGTTATATGAGCACATTTAATCTCGATAAACGAATAAGACATGATGGCGTGATACAATATTCAAATCAGTAAAATGAGACGTAATATAGTCGAGAATAAAGTACAGTGTGAGCGTGGTTATCATGGCGACGCAGCGGCGGTTGGCATGGTTACGCGAGCTACGCTCCGGCCGCCTCCGCGGGCCCGGCGCGGCGATCAATCCGGCCGGAGGAAGCGCTGGTGCCGCCGGCTGCGCATACCATTTCGCGCAACACCCCACACTGCGCTAATCAAGCCCCGGAAAAATCATTTCCAAGAAACTCCCGGCGAAACATTTATACACGTGCAAAACGATTTTAATTTTCCTTCCCAATTAAAAAAAATTGATAAGTTTACTTTCCGAATAATGGGATTGTGACGGAAAGGAATCCGTTACGGGGGCTTACAAAGTACCAGCCGAGATAATGTCAAAAACTCATAGTCCGTAATTAAATTTTCTTAGGTACCTAATTATAAGCTCAAGCCTTATTAGTTATTAAGGTTACTGTGGGACTTAAACTTAGTCAATTGGTGTAATAAAATGCTCTCATAATTATATTTAAATATTTATAAAATGATAGTGGCTAAGACAAGCGCAAAAATATTCGATTATTTTAACTACTGTGGAATAATTTATCTCGTTTAGAGGGGGAATAATAAACTTTTCGTCAAAATATCCTTAAGTTTCATTTTATTTTCTATGTAGTGTACCATAATCACGGGCTCCTTGAAATGAGCTCGTAACACAATCAACAGGAGAAAAAGGACCAGAATAAAAGTCTCTGAATTCGTAATGTTAAGGTGTCATTGATAAGTGATAAAAATGGAAACATATTAGCTCTCCTGAATGGATGTTATGGAAATGTATTGCCTTGATCGCCATTTTTTACGCTAGCTCAGCTAGCTGGTCTCAAAATAAAGAAATGTATTCAACAACATTACGTCATAAATAGGCAATTATTCTTAGATCAAACGTACTTTACGTCGTGTATTCAATTAACGTCCGTAAATCTAGGAGATCTGATTCCAAAACGCTTGTAGCAATTTAAACGAGATAGTCCAGTAAACCGGGCAGTACTAGGAAGGAACGTGACCTTGACCCCCGAGCATAGGCCTAACCTGCCCCAAAAGCGTTGTCGAGTTAAAAGTTACGGTCGATATAAGAGAGGATCGAGTTCGCGCACGCGCTCACGCGTCGCCGCCCATCGATCCGCCCGCCCACGTGACGCAGTACATTTGCGGGGATTCTTTGCGGACAACTTGCTATGTAGGTACTTGACATCACAATAGTTCTCCAACAATATGGTCCCACAAAGGGAAATGTCAGGCGATCAGGCAGACTCTTGCCAATCAAGGCAAAGCTAGGCTTCTCAAAAAGTATAAGTCTACGTAGTTTATGCTTTAATACATCATAAAATGTTCTGGAAAAGGAAAATAAAACGCTAAGGAATGTAATTTCCTTATTCCTCCATTTATCAAAATTGGGTGACTTTGGACCTTCAAACACGCAGAGCTCTTGACCTTCGGTTACACGTGTACGGGCTGTTCTGTTTGAAACGCGTCAGAGTTTTGGTGGCGAGAGAGAGGAGGGAGGCACAGGGCCCGGGAGGCTCAGGGCCCGGGAGGCTCGTGCAGCAAATCCACAAAATGCGTTAATGGAAATTATTTTTAGGACAGCTTCAATTTAGGTAGCTATTGACTATCTTAATAATTTTCGTTATTGAAAATGTTGATTAAGTATCTCTTTAGATCAATGGTTAATGATGACACAGCGGTACATTTATTTTCGGAATAGGGATAGGTTAAATAGTGTAAAGTAGATTTCCGAACTAAATCTTATTTTAATCTTGATTTACTTTTCTTTCTTAGTAGTTAGTTATAAACGAACAATGAACATAATAGTGCTTTTTTATCTCCTATAACTCCATCACGTATATTTTTTTACCTGTAATGTAACGCATTGTGCGCACACTGCTTTGAAGGGAACATATCTGATGACATTCAATTTATTAGAAAATCTAAAATGAAAGTGTAATCGGAAACGTCAAACCACCCATCAGCACAATGTCACAACAATAATAGTTACACAATGGAATGCATCGCCGCCGATGATGCCCGATTGCCCGATGCCGAGTGGAGTGCTTATTACATTACACCTGTTGAGCTATTCATATTAAACCAACAGCTCACCCGGACAGCGAGGGCTTACAACTCCAATATTGCCAACGTCACAATATTTGCCTTTAATAGGAGCTCGAGAATTTCATGAATAAAGTAATAAAAAATGTGGCGTTTATTAATTTAAAATGATATTTTCAGTAATTATTGTGATTTTAGGCCTGTGCACACCGGCTGCGTGTGCGTGACGTGCACGTGTGCGTGCGGCGTTGTAGTAATACAGATCCTTATGAGAGACGGCACACCGCTTGCGTGCGGCTCAAACATTTTAGCGCACGCACACGCGCACGTCACGCACACGCTAGCCGGTGTGCACAGACCTTTTGATGCTATTTTAGATTATTAATTTATTATATACCCACAGATTGTTATTTAAATAAATAAAATATTATAGGACAATTTTTACACAGATCGACCTAGTCTAGTCCCACAGTAAGCTCAAGGCTTGTGTTGTGGGTATTTGATTGTGTTAATTTTTTTTCAAAATGTATACACGTTAAAACGCATCCAGTTCCCCAAACGCTTTGATTGTAACTTAAGATAACACGACACCAAGGACCTTTTCCCATTAATCAGGATCATCTGATCCCTACTGGATCGGCAAGGGTTTATAACCTATGATAAAATGTCTGATATTCCTTACAACTCTTACAAGTTAGCGTGGAAACGGATTGTCGATTACTATAAGCTAGATTATTACAAAAAAAATCATATTAGAAATTTTTCTGTAGGAAAAAAATCGAAGTTACTTTCTAGAATAAAACTGTATTATTAAAAAAAATATATGTAAACTCATAGTCTTCGAGTTAGTTATAAAGTGGTGCCTCTACTTGGCAGACACATTTGTTTGAAGGCCTATTGCCACAAACCCTCTGTAATCAATATATCGTTCTCTAAAATTTTATTTTGGGAAATTGTTGGGAAAATTTCACAGTTCTCTGCTGAGTTAAGTTGTGACCAACTTGGTGACATTGCGCCTTATTTCAATGCAATCAAAAGATATGTACACGCACATCGCACAGCACTAACACCAACGCAATTATTATGATTATGACGGGGTTATTAAAAGCTAACAAAGTACCAGAAACTTATTGATTGCGAACTGATGCTCGCAGTCGACGGGGACAGCCCACCCGGTCCCCAACCAATATATTACGCCATTTAAGATTCTCATTAGTTGTTTCATTTGATTAGATTACTTACGCTCCCGCGGGATTGCATCTCATCATATCTTGTCAACACATATTAGAAGAGTTATATTTAAACTCGACAGAGCGTAAGATCGTTTGATTCTCAAATTTGTATGATCTAATAATTTATTTCAAATATTATGTTTATGATTGAAGATGGGATGGGACTAATTTATATTCTCGTTCTTACTTTTCACGTGGATATTTACATCTAATAAGTCCTTCGTAATGTTATTTTTCCAAAGAAATACCATGTAAACAAGCCATCCATACTAATATTATAAATGCGAAAGTGTGTCTGTATGAGTACGTCTTCACGCCTAAACCGCTAAACCGATTTGGACAAAATTAGGTATTGACATAGTTTGGGCCCCGAAAATGGACAATCGACATAGAGTAGTTTTTCTTAATCATCATCATTATTCCACGCAGCAAAGTCGCGGGCAGAAGATAGTTTTTAGGGTTCCGTACCCAAAGGGTAAAACGGGACCCTATTACTAAGACTTCGCTGTCCGTCCGTCCGTCCGTCCGTCCGTCCGTCCGTCCGTCCGTCTGTCACCAGGCTGTATCTCACGAACCGTGATAGCTAGACAGTTGAAATTTTCACAGATGATGTATTTCTGTTGCCGCTATAACAACAAATACTAAAAACAGAATAAAATAAAGATTTAAATGGGGCTCTCATACAACAAACGTGATTTTTGAACAAAGTTAAGCAACGTCGGGAGAGGTCAGTACTTGGATGGGTTTTTTTGTTTTTTTTTTTTGCATTATGGTACGGAACCCTTCGTGCGCGAGTCCGACTCGGACTTGCCCGGTTTTTTAATATAGCCTGAACTTCTTGCAATAGTCGTACTGAAGTAGATCTAGAAACGACATGGATTAGTGGTTAGTAGTATGCTGCTCTTTGATTGACCGCTAATGGACATTTTAGTCCTAAGTTAAAATACGAGTGATGTGTATTTTTTTCTAACCCAGTTAAAATTGCCAGTTATGTAATGTTTTACGACTATAGTTTGCGAATGTTACAAGTCTTGTCCTTTCTGAACCATCGCGAGACTGCTTAATTTCGGATGTAGTCAAGGTTGACTGACGTCTGTCGTTGCCTCATAATGATACGATGGAGCTGGTTTTATCAACTAATCGAAAGATTCCCGCGCTATTCAATAGGTACATTAGTTTGTTTAAAGCACAGTACAAAAGACATTTTCATCTATCCTTTTCGGAAAGTTCACCTTTCATAGGCTGATAGCCGGGTGGAAAATGCAGTATTTTTTTTATTTGTACTTCGAGCAACGGCTTATATTATTCAGTTTAAAGCTCTCATAATTATTTGATTCCGCATTTTCAGACCAAGTATTATCTAAATTAATTGGCAATTGCATTGCATTATTTAAAAAAAACTTGTTATTATATGTATCAATATAACTGACGATGAATATTTATTACGTCAAATATTATAATAATATTCATTACATTCATTCAGTTTCACTTTTTTTAAAGGCCGTATACATTCAGGCCGTTTGAGACACATCCCAAAATAAGATAGTATTATCTATATGGTTTAAGATTTTTTTCGATCTAAATATAAATGGCGCTAATTGTTCCTAATTCTCTTAACCGTCAAAAGAAATATAAATATACCTATGATAAACGTACATTTCTTGTGTTTGACTTGTTTCCTCATAGTCGAAATGAAAAGTAGAGTGATTAACTCGGGTAAAAGTAGCCATCTCACTTCACTTTCCACCCTTGGTTAGCAATCTACTATTACCATATTTTTTGGATACGGTTAGGCAAAGGGAAAAGGGCCTTGATGTTAGTGTTTTTTTTTTAAAGTGTCAAATTATTGTTTGTAACTTTCTCACCATGCTTTTCGTAAATAATGAGGTTTATCTACGTCAAAGGACAGAAGTTGCCGACATAGGTAGCCTGCTGAATTAGCACGCCGAAGTGGTAATGAACTGGTCGTGTTCGTCGTTACACCAATAATGACCAATGGATTAGTGATATGATATGACGTATAATCTGTGAAAATTTCAGCAGTTCATATTTACTGATCAGATGCTACAGCTAATGCTCAAATGATTAATCAAGCATACTTATTGTAAGTGGGCTTTGGTGTGGTCCGTAATTCGGTAATACTTGGGCCATACTGAAAGGGTCTGGATTCTGATATATGAGACGGCTTTTTTTTCTAAGTGGCCAGTTATAGGAATTTTCAGTATGCTCTAAGTATTATAAGTCTGACATATTATATTACAGGCCGAACATGGACTAAACCGAATATTCGGCCGTATCATTCGGTCACCTATAATATAACTATACAAAAACGCTGTAATGCCTAGAATCAAACAAGAATCATGAAAGGCAAATGACTCGCGAACAACATTTCAAAACCCGTAAAATTATCAAAAAGTGCTATTTAATAAGTAGATTCTATTAGTTTTAATAACAACAGAAACAGTTATACTCCGTACTCCGTAATTGGGAGAGGAGAAGCTTAATTGGGTGTACCCCTCTATATCTTCAATCTGAAAATGAAGAGGTGATAAGGAATGACCAGATTCAGAACGTGATGTCTAAGGTCAAAAGGCGTAACTAAAACGTTTCCGAAAACCGAAATTAGGCGTGCCAGTGATTTCCCGTCGCAACGACCTCAAACATTATGCTAATATGGACATGCCCCGGGAATCCGGGACTGAATATGTTTCTGATTTTGTGACATCAAATAAATTTCAAAAACAACTGGTTAAAAATAAATATGTCTGTTACTGTAAAAGCCCGAAGTACGGCAAAACCTAGGTTTTACCGGTAAATCCTAGTTTTTACCGATGCCGATCGGTAAGAGCCCGAAATGTTAAATCTTACTAGTTTACTTCGGGCTTTTACCAACACCGATATGGTAAATCCTAGGTCTTACCACGGCGTTATTGTATTTAAGTACGCAGAATAGATACAGTCAAAGAATTTAATTTCCTACCCATTATGTACTCTCTACTTTGTCACAGTAAAAATAGTATGAGCGACTTTCATATTGACTGTCACTGTGCACTGTGACAAGATACGAAAATTACGAAATGAATCGTAATTAAAATTAAATTCTTTGACTGTACATCTTTTTAACCGACTTCCAAATCCCAAAGGAGGAGGTTATCAATTCGGTTGTATGTTTTTTTACTTTTTTTTTTAATTTTTTTTTTTTTATGTTTGTTACTCCATATCTCCGTCATTACTGGACCGATTTTGAAAATTATTTTTTTGATTGTATGTATATGCATACAGATTGGTCCCGTTTTTGTCAAAATCCAGTTCTGATGATGGGATCCATGAGGAATCGACGGAACTCCTCAAATCTTAAAGGCATACATATAGTGATTTTTGTGTTTTTATCAACAAATCAAGCATATACATTCAAAAACGTGACATTTGATGAAGTGGAACTGCTGATGATGATCAGAACGGTACTCTTCAACGACGCATAGTTCACCTTTGGCGATTTGTCCTCTTCGTTATGTTTGTTAAGCAAGTTAAGTTTTTAAGCCACAATTTTATCAAGCTTGAGTTCTGATGATGGGATCCATGAGAAATCGAGGGAACTCCTCAAATTTTAAAGGCATGCGTATAGAGATTTTTGTATTTTCATCAGAAAATCAAGCATTTTCATTAAAAACTGTCGCATTTGATGAAGTGGAACTGCTGATGATGATCAGAACGGAACTCTTCAACGACGCATAGTTCACGTTTGGCGATTTGTCCTTTTCGTTATGTTTGTTAAGCAAGTTTAGTTTTTATTAAGCCACATTTCTGTCAAGCTCGAGTTCTGATGATGGGATCCATAAGGAATCGAGGGAACTCCTCAAATCTTAAAGGCATACGTATAGAATTTTTTGTATTTTCATCATAAAATCAAGCATTTACATAAAAACTGTCGCATTTGATGAAGTGGAACTGCTGATGATGATCAGAACAGAACTCTTCAACGACGCATAGTACATGTTTGGTGATTTCGAATTTCGATTTTGACTTGGACTGGGACCCGGACTCATACCCGGATCCGGTTCGGACCCGGACTCGGACTCGGACTCGGACTCGGACCCGGACTCGGACCCGGACTCGGACCCGGACTTGGACCGGGACTCGGACCCGGACTCTGACTCAGAGACCCGGACCTTGACCCGGAAAACTACTATGATACCTAAACTAAATAAACCACTATGATTACCTACCATAAAATGTGGGTATGATGATGCCAAACCCCTCCCGCTCAAACTCCCGTACACCGCACCGCATGCGCCGTTAAGTGGGTTAGGTTAGGTTGGAACTGCGATCCTCACAGAACCGAACAAAAGTGGGTTAGGTTTGGTTAGAACTGCGAGTCTTACAGAAACGAAATGCTACTAGAAAAGTGGGTTTGATTAGGTTCGAACTGCGATCCTCACAGAACCGAACTGCTATCAGAGAAGTGGGTTAGGTTAGGCTAGATAACTACGACCCTTACGGAAACGAAATGCTACTAGAAAGTAGGTACTGGTTTTACCTCTTTTTCTACATAGTGCACCATCTACCATAATCTTTCACCGGGCCCTAGGTTAGGTTGGAACTGCGATCCTCACAGAACCGAACAAAAGTGGGTTAGGTTTGGTTAGAACTGCGAGTCTTACAGAAACGAAATGCTACTAGAAAAGTGGGTTTGATTAGGTTCGAACTGCGATCCTCACAGAACCGAACTGCTATCAGAGAAGTGGGTTAGGTTAGGCTAGATAACTACGACCCTTACGGAAACGAAATGCTACTAGAAAGTAGGTACTGGTTTTACCTCTTTTTCTACATAGTGCACCATCTACCATAATCTTTCACCGGGCCCCATAGAAGTCGGTTTTTTTTTTCTTAAAAATTATTGTGTATATTGTTCATAAAGAATTGTATGAAGCAACGAGATAAATATATACCTAATAATTATTATTCTTGCATTTAAACCAGTGAAAAATTTGCATTGAACACCGAATAATTAGCGAATGTTCGGCGCATCTCTATATTGTATGTTTGGATGTTTGTTGCTCAGTTATCTATCTGCTAGTTATCTACGCAAAAGCGGATAATCGAATTTAGATGAAATCTAAAACACAAATAGTTTCTAATCTTGAATAAGGTCGAAATCTTTTTATGTTATCCTTAGAGCTGAGTATTAAGAACAAAATAAATCAAATGTGGTACTTAAAACAGATAGGAGAGGGTAGAAAAGGGCTTGAACACTCGACGCTCAAGGTTCACACTTGACTGCTGAGGTGTTTGTCTCGTAGTCGCAATTGAAGATAATGAGGCAGAAAAATAATTAAAGGCGTATTCGTGTTGATGCACTTCTATATTTCAACAACTATTAATTTTGAATACTTACCATCATAAGACCTGTCGTCATGTATGTGTCGCAGTCGGATCGTATAATCCGCCGTATTACATTCCGGCTAGCGTTTTGTAATGCGGCGGTTTAACGATTAGCCGTATTGAATGCGGCTGAATGAGAATCCGCCGGAATGTATTCGGCGCCATACGTTCTTCAACACGGGTAGCCGTAATGTAATACAGCGATTCATTAGCCGCCGCTTTGACAGTTTTTAGTTCCCATTTTTAACACTCGTGGCGCTGTCTGACAAACGCTGGGGTGTCCATCAAATCTGGAGTTCGTCAGACTGTTTCTTTTCAAAAAACATTTCCTTGGCAACTTAACTAGACGGAGCCCCGCTTCGCGGGGCTCCTATTTCTGAGCGGTTTGCCCTTCGGGCATCTGAAGCTACCTAACGAACCTAACCTACCTACTTATTGATTAAATGAAACGTCCGTGAAAACATTACACTTTGGGGTAAAAAGCGTAGGTAGGTAAGTAGGTTAGGTTCGTTAGGTAGCTTCAGATGCCCGAAGGGCAAACCGCCCAGAAATAGGAGCCCCGCTTGCGGGGCTCCGTCTATTCAAGTTGCAAAGGAAATGTTTTGGAAAAGAAACACATGTAGTGCGGTGGGACCATGATAAAAATAAATTAAATTGCAAACATTGTCAAACTCCGGTTACGTAGGCGACCGAAAGAACTGGTCACTCTACAATCCAAAATAGTAGTAGGTACGATGCGGCTAAACGTGGGCCGCCTTATTGAAGAACGTATCGCAATGACAATCCGGCTAATCGTCGAACCGCCGTATCTCAAAACGCCCCTGTTTTTGAAAACGGCTAGCCGTAATGTAATACGGCGGATTATTCGATCTGACTACGACATATGGATCAGATTGTTGGACCTTAAAGGTGACGGATGAGAAGAGATTGCATGTAGCGCAAATGGGAATGTTAAGATGGATGTGTGATGTGACAAGAATAGATATGGTAAGGAATTGAGTATATAAGAGAAAGCCTGAAAGTTGCACCCATAGTAAAAAAAAGTAAAGCATGAGGAGGGATGAAATTTATGTGACGAAAAAGGTATTACGAATGAATGTGGAGGGAATAAACGGGAAAGGAAATCCGAGGAAAATGTGGATGGACTGTGTGAGAGATCATATGAAACGAAAACAAGTGAATGATGAGATGACGGGCGAGAGAGAGGTATGGAAGAAAAAGACATGCTGCGCCGACCCCAAATGAATGGGATAAAGGCAATAACCGAATGATGAATAGGGATTTTGAATCGATCCCTAGTGTATTTATAATTTATTGTTTCCATGTAATATGGTTCAGTTTATATTTTTTAATACAGTTGCTCAAAAAGTGCTACTTTACGTAGCTGTTTAGCGTGCGGAAAGTTGGTTATCTCGAACTAGTGCTTTTTACTTTTCCAATTTTTTTAAATTTATACTTGTTCCAATTCACGACTACTTATTGATGAGTGTTAATATTACTTTCCTTTAAACGTCGTAATCAGCATAAAAACCTACCGTTAATGTAAGAATACGAAAAATATTACATATTTCATATTTAATTACTTACCTCTTCATGATTATAACACGTTTATTTTTTAATATTCAATATTGAAAATTCCGTTCTTAATAAGTTGACTGGAATGGAACGGAATAGCTGCCAAACGCCCATAGATATAATACACTTAAAGACGACGTCTAACCGAGCTGTCACTGTTACCACTTTTGTTTAGTGTACGATTAACAATGTTTTTCTTATTTTTTCGCAACTGTATTAAAAAACGTCGTTCGATACACGTGCGGAAATGTCATTCTTCACTCGTCCCGAGTCTTGCCACTCGCCTGCGGCTCGTGGCAAGATATCTCGGTACTCGTGAAGTAATGACATACCTTCCGCACTAGCATCGAAATGTACTATTCTGTCTAAAATCGTTAGATTTTTTTTTTATAAAAAAGGTATTTATTCAGTAAAGGTTTAAGTAGAAATAAACCTTATCAACATCACCTTTACTCGTAGTACCTTAAGCTTGAAACCGTTACGTATAAAAAACCTCAAATTTCGTTTCAAATTGAACCTTATAACACTTTAAACTCTCGCGTTTTGTACACATATTTAATTACACAAACAGGTCTACCGCGATATAATTTCATTTTTTTTACCTTTAATTCCGACGTTTCAGCTGAGTTGCACCAGCTGTGGTCACGGAAAGACTGACGTCCCAACAAATGTCAACGGAGATATTAATAAAACACCACTAAACTACCCGCAATTAGTTTATAAAAATGTTATATAAATTATGTATGTTGTGTAAATTGAACCTTATTGCTGGAACGTTAACAAGGCGTTGCTGCCACAAGAAGCAATTAAAAATCACCCTAATTGACAATTGCCAATGTGGTACATTTTGATTGAACACGTCACATTTAGTCCAGAATGTCTACAAAGTATGGCATTGCTCACCCAAGCTTTTAGGGCCAAGGTGCGCTGAAAAGAAGAGCCGATAAAGTGGGAGGACACGTACTAGGCGGGACAAAAAGAAACGGAGTGTGGGTGTGTGTGACGTTATTATTCGTACTAAATCAGCTAATAAATATACTTTCTTGCTAACAGTAATAAAGTAAGGAATTAATGAAACAGTCAACAATACCGGAGAAGGAATTTATTATGTATATATATTATACTAGGAACCCGTCCCGGCTTCGCACGTTAACTAATTATACACACAAACCTCTCAAGAATCACTCTATTGATAGATGAAAACCGCATGAAAATCCGTTCAGTAATTTTTGAGTTTATCGCGACCATACACACACATATACACACAGACAAACGCGACGGGGGACTTTGTTCTATAAGGTGTAGTGATACCTATATCCTGCTGCTCTGTGACGTGACACAGCTTTGGTAAACAAGTGACGAATTGGGCAGTTCTTATTAGATACATGGCTCCGTAATAGGTAATCCCTGTTCCTTACGGTATAATAGAGACCTACTCGTACTCGTGGATGCTAGGTAATCATTTAAAAGTAGCTCTCTTCTTTGATTTTTGATATTCCCTCACTACCAGGCGTGGCTCACTCCGCGATTTCGTCGCTTTGCTACAGGTAGCTAAAAGTACATCCGTTCGACCCCGATTTTTGGGTTTACCATAAGCCGCGCGTGGCGCTGTCGCCACCTAGCGGCCATATCTGTGCTGATCGTAACGGACGGGTTTTGTTAGAGAGTGAGTCTTCTGTACCTAGTACTAATATTTATTGTGTGTCACTGCCCTAATAAAACTTGACAATATATGTAACAGTATTAACAATGCCAAATGCCTTTAATTTATGGAACCATAGAAAAATCAGAGTGCCAACTAACAACATCATTGTGTACGGTCAGTTAGTTTCGTTTAACGTAAATAAACAAATACCGAGGAAGCAGTGACACTTTTCGTCGGAATTCGAATGTGGGTCACGCGTAGTCATCATTGGCCGTAAAGGAAAAACCCAACCGCTGCTGGATTCGACTTCTGTGCTTGCTGTGCATAATGATAAGTTACGCAATTTCATCCTCAAAAATAAAATTATGAAAGTATACATAAATTATCATTTGGGCCTGCATTTCTTCTTTTTAATCGAAAACAGATGCTAAAATTACCCAACCCATCAGTCTTTCAACCTCATTAATTGATATGAGTTTCGACGTGTAGTACCTATATTATCGTAATGTATCTCCGTTTTGAGACTTTGATATTGACACGTTATCCCTGATAACCACCCTGGTGCACAGTAATGTTTGCGCCGATTCCGATAATAGCATGTGCTGTATGATTCGGTATGATTAACTCATTTGAGCGTAATGGCGAGTGGTTACGAAGACACCGGCGAAGCGGAATTAGAATGAAGTGCGCGGCGCGACTCGCCGCGGCCGTGTGCCACGTCATTGCCGTGACCCACTGACACAGTTCCGCGGGGCCGCCTGCACCGATATCTGCACGCGCCGCCACCTCTTCCTCTCGCTCCTACCCGACCACTAATATCGCTTGCACTCTTTTTAACATGCATATTTTTGATGCATTTCTATTTTGTAATGCGTATACCATTGCCACTTACGTCATGCGAATTTTACTATCATTAAACGAGTCGAGTTGCTTTTATATTGAACTCGTTTCATACGCGGCTTATAAAAAGATGTGCACATGCGTACCTCACCTAGACCTTAACATAATTTCACCATCCGTGTCAACTGATGCTCTACATACACAGTTACATATACATTAATGTTGCTTTAATGATAAATTAACGTAGGTATACCTATATAATATTTAGACGACGACGGTTTCACTCACTTGAATTTTTAGTCGCTATTGGCGACATGTTTCGGGCCCTTCGGGGGTCCTTCGTCGTCTAAACAGTTTAAAATATGTCTCACGAAAGTTTAATATCAATTGTAGGTATCTATATTTATATATTTTTATGCGAATACTTAATTAAAAAATAAATAAAACATTCACTGTATTTGCTTGAAATAATTAAATTGAATAGTGCAATAATGGCCTTGTTATCTAAATTGTGCACTTGACACGAATAAGTACTGTTCCATTTCACTTTCATGTGTGCGTCACGGAGATTGGTGTACGTATGTTTACGCAGATAGGTAATATGCATGCACATACCGATATCACGTGTACCATGCAACCACGATTAAATGCAAGATTCAATAATTACAGATTTAAACTCTTTACAAAACATATTCAGTCATCTAAAGTTATCCAATAAGAAAAAAAGCTATAAATTTGAAATTTAATTACATATATATGTACGTGAGAAAAAAAATCTCGTAATCACCGTCCTCTCATAATCAGTCTTTATTTCGCAACAAATAGTTTAGCTAAATGGCTAATAAAAAACATCTACCTGTGTCTAGCCATTCGTTATAATTCGTGCATGATCGGTTTTATTCGTCAAGTTTATAAATGTGTCGTCACGGTGAGCGAGATCGCTACAGAGGTTCATAAGATAAAGGCAACGGGTGTGACCGTAGCAGCGCTATCGGGTCCAGTCCCGACTTCGCCTCCCGCGACCGCCGCCGTCAGCCGCCGTTCTGCGTCGCGTCGTGTTGATATTATGTGAAGTGGCGAACGAAAAGGATGTATGTATACGTACGTCTCGTCTTTCAGTTGACTTTCATCGTCGTTTTGTAGTGAACGTTTCGCACGGATATTGATAGGAAATTACAATATCGCTACGTAATATTTACTGCAAACGGCAGTCCTGAAAAAGACGTTCAGTTACGTGAAGCTTTAGGATTATTTTGAACATTGGATTACAAGTGCTAGAAAATTCTCTGAACAAAAAATAGCTTTGGGAAAAAGCGTGGCGCAATGCAGTGTATGTTTGGATGCGAATTAAAACAGTGTTGTGCGAATTTAATATTGAGAGACCGCGTTCTAGTGAATCGTACTAAAAAGTTGTGGTGTTTGCTGTAGCCATGCTGCCAATGGTGCATACAGAGCCGGTGCTTTTCGATTTTGGGGGTCCCAGCATAGACGGAGCCGCAACTCCGTCACCCTCGGTGCCGTCCTCACTCACTCCGCACTCGGATGTTGACGAACTTGTAGACATTTTCTTTGACGTCGATGTGGCCGTCAACACGTTTTCAAGGTAAATTATAGCATTCACGAAATGGTAACGATTTTTAGGAGAGCGAACACATCTCGCGCCCTTGACCCTGACCATTTATATCGTAGTCAATACTAGATATAGCTAGTGAAACATTCTCCTCGCTACATTTATCGAGTGCTCATGAAAATAACATGTTGTTTTTTGCTGCGCATTTCGCCGACGTTAATTTTTCGTAATAACTGCGTGCATAACACTTACAGAAACACGTAAAAGAACGTAAATTAATCACATGGTCGCCTAACGATTTCGCAAAAGTTTCCAAGTCGCTCATATTACGCCCAGTGTGCGAAGAAAGTCAACAAGTGGTAGCTTCATGAAATCGAGCGTGTCAGTGTAATGATTGGATCACATCACGTCATGCCTGCTTGAACATTAGAAGTCGTATCAGATACTCGACTTGATACTTGGGATCTCGTGTTAGAAAACTAGTTTATTTCTTCACCTGAGTGTCGAAGTATATTCAGACATTTACCTGTGATATTTCCTCATTCGTTTGACTTGTTGGTTGGTGGTGTCTTTATCCGTGCTCAATTGAATAACTCGAGGTAAACGATTATGAAATCGGCTGTAAGCCTGAGAAATCGTTTCAGGTGTGACGAGGAGTGCGCAGTGAAAGTGTCAGCATTGCGGTGTATTCACTACGATAGCGACAGCTGGCTGCTACTATAAATACAATTTTCAGTGCTAGATTGTGGATGTGATTACTATTTTTTACTCGTACTAGATTTCATCTTTCTAGTACAGTGGTTCCTAACTTTTTCAGTCCGGTCACCCCTATGACTAACTAGAGAACCTGATTTTGCCCCTCCTCCGTGTCAAAATAAAACGTGTACGTTTGTTGTATTGTTATATTAGGTTAGCTTATTACCCTCGTAAAATACCAGTTTTACCCCCACGGGGGTAATTACCCCCAGGTTAGGGACCACAGTTCTAGTACATACTAAGAAACTATGAGCTGAGTCGCGTACAGTCGAACGGATATGGCGAAACTATAATTAACAGATTTAAGGAGCCTTAAAAGCGCACAGCGGCAAGGTGGACCGACGGCATGGTCAATATCGCAGGCAACCTGATCCCTCCTCCTCCGGCCCTCGTACAAGAGCAGCGCGCAACCTGTGTTCGTTGGGACCGTTGGTTGGCCTTTGTAAATGTCAGGCAGTGGGTTGCTTTTACACTTCTATAATAATCACTAGTATCACAACGAAGATTCAACATATAAAACTAAGACGCGAATAAAATATTATTTTAGCTTTTGCGGGGGAGGGGCGCGTAGTTTTCCTAGAAATAAGATTTAGCTAGATCGATTTATCGCCCCCGAAAACCCCCATATAGCAAATTTCATCGAAATCTTTAGAGCCGTTTCCGAGATCCCCGAAATATATAAATAAATGAACTAGAATTGCTCGTTTTTTAAAGGTATTGTATTGTATCATTTATTACACAAAGCTGGGCAAAGGACTCTCCCCCTATTCGCCATGACTCCCGGTTTGGTGTTTCCTCCGGCCTGTTATTCAGGAAGCTGTCCAGGTCATCCCGCCATCTCCGTTTGTGCCCTGCCGCGTCCACGTCCCCCTGCCGGCATCCACTTGGTGGATAAGTCAGCCCTCCTCTCCGGATGCATGCGGTAGACGTGACCGGCCCAGTACTATTTGAGCCTAGCGGTTTTCTCGCCTACGTCAGCAATGTAGGTTTTAGAGCGCAGCGTGGTGTTTCTTATGCGATCAGTAGTTTAACACCTAGGATACTGGGCTCCAGGGCGCGTTGGCAAACCTTCAGTTTGGACTTCTGAATCTCTGTGAGTGACCAAGTTTGGGCGCCGTAGGTTAGAACAGGCATCACATGTCAACGAGTTTATGATTATTATTAGTTATTGCACAATAATGCAGTTAAATTGACATACCTCAAGGCATGCATAAAGATTAAAGAGTGAGCGCAAGTGATAAGCAAAACGGCACAAATAGACATAAAGATTGTAGGTCACGACGGTGACCCGCAGATAAGGTAATATTGGCTAATACTTAGTTACCAAATGCATTTATAGTTTATACACCTCCTTTTTACCTATATGACAGAGTTGTTTTTGGGCTTGCAATTCTTAGATTGCAAAGAATTGTGTGTATTTATCACTGAACACTCCTATCAGTTACCCAAAAGCATTCCCAATAACAAGTGATATTTGTATTTTTGTGTAAAGAGTTTAATCTGCATATGCACAATTCCTCATAACACAATTTTTCTGATATATGTAGTTTTTTTGCTCTCTCAACATTATATTACTCGTAAAGATTTATTACAACACTATTAAATAAATATAAAACATTAAACTATCTTAAAAATAATAATACAACCTATCTCTAAACTAAATAAACTTAAAATAGCCTATAAAAAAAAAAACGTCCGCCAAGTCACTGCCGATGGGCAAATAAATATCAATGTTACCTCCCTGATCGCTCCGAAATCTGAATTCACTTTCTGTTTTCTTAAAATTACCCAAAAATAAAGAGGTTGTAGATACTGGTGAAAAAAAGGCTTCTTATTGTACCTATTATAGTTTCCCAACATAATAAGGAACCAACTTATTTCTCTCTCTTTCTCTTGACGTATGGAATCTAAAAGAGAGGAATTAGCTTTCATCGCCTTCCCTTATATTTCAGCGCATGTCAACAACAATTTTACACTTGTAGCTGTATAATATAGAGCTCTGTAGTCTCTACCGCTACACTGCCTTTGTCGATACCCACTCGGCAACTTGTTTCGTCTATCTCGCACGGTATCCGTCGCCATTTCGCACCATATGACCTATCCACCTCAACTTGAGTTATGTTTTCTGTTGGTGACGTCAGTTAGTTTTGTCATCTGCGCATGACATTGCACACATGATTCGGATTTCAAAGATATATTGACAAATAACTAATCCATAAATTATTATTTTTTGTTAATTTTATCACTTTCTCTTTTAAATGCATTTTTGTGTGTTTCTCAGTAGGCTCTGTAGTGTAGAGTCCAGGCACCAGGTCTTCACTAATTCTCTGTGAGTCTAAATCGACTTAGTACTTATTGAATGTAAATGCTTGCTATTGAAGAAAATACAAACATGTGCTTAACGTTTGAGGAATTCCTAAAATTTTGAATGAGACCTATAATCAGAAATGGATTTCTACAAATATAGAAAAGAGCCTCGAAGACCTTTCAAACAAGGGATGTTTTCAAATCAGTTTAGGTTGACGCAGTTGAGGTAACCGACATTTAAAAAAAAAAGCGGCCAAGTGCGAGTTGAACTCGCCCATGAAGGGTTCCGTATTTCCGTAGCAGCAAGTAACATAATAAAATTGCGACCTATCCATAGATGCCCACACGCATGGATTTGATAAAAAAAAATTGTTTCAGTTCTAAGTATGGGGAACCCCCAAAATTTATTGTTTTTTTTTTCTATTTTTGTGTGAAAATCTTAATGCGGTTCACAGAATAGGTACATCTACTTACCAAGTTTCAACAGTATAGTTCTTATAGTTTTGGAAAAAAGTGGCTGTGACGTACACGGATAGACAGACAGGCATGACGAATCCATAAGGATTCCGTTTTTTGCCATTTGGCTACGGAACCCTAAAAAGGTAAACTCTAAAATCTTTCTACCTCCTACTGAAATTTTATAGAAGAAGAATTCTCAATTTCAATGTCAGGTGATACTTGTAATTTGTGAAATAGGAGACAGGTCACAGGAAAAAAGCAAAAAATAGAAAATTATTTGCTTTGAAGTTTTCTAGTATTATTTATGATTTCCATTATTATTTATTATGTCACTAGCAGGCGAAAGGTTAAAATCTCTCTCCCTTTCAACTGACGAAGAGGATCTTTTACCTAAATAAAAGACTTAATTTGCGTATCTATCGATCCGATGGTGTTAAAAAGTGACTTTTTTAGAACGTGAAAAACGCCACCTGTTATGTCAGACCTTAATTAAAAGCGAGCGGGTTTGACTTGAGTGTTAGCTAGAAGTTGGCAAGCCGTGTTAGGCCTTTAACTCTTTTTAAAATTGATGGAGTATACCAACCAGTATACCATTCAATGGCTTAGAAAATCACGATATCGACTTAATAACGCAAGTGGTATATATTATCAGGTCACGAGCACTTGGTTTCTTTTAGGAGCCTGGAGTTCGCTCGGCTACCTTGTGCAGAAAACGTAGACACCAGTTTTTCCGAATACGATAACTATCTAATCTTCCCGTCCAAGAAGGAAAGTAGTCCTAGTTGTGCTCAATCATAATTCGTATATACCAATGTTCGGAGAAACTTACGGCTGCATAATTAATTCATACTACGTTACGCTCGTAGCTCTACGTCGTCGTAGCAGAATTCCCGAGTTTTCCCGAAGTCTTTTTCGTAGCGAAATTCAAGTGATTGCAGTAAAAATGCATCGTAGAGCCGTAACCGTAACGACCACGTGTCGTGATAAGTGCTGAATTGGTAAATATGATCGTAGGAAGTGCAACGATAAACGGCAGTTAATTTTTATTATGAAGCATGATTGTTGCTTATTTTAATAGAAGGATATCTAATCTTTACCTAATCACTTTTACTTGACACAATCTATACTCCTATCTCTCAGATGTTTATTAAACCAACGTGTGATAAAATCAAATGACAATAAAGGGGAGTACCACCACAAAATAGATTACAGATAATAGTACTATGCTCAGAGGACTATTACTATTGGAAATAATATACGGTAGTAAAAATCTTTTGAACCGAGCTTGTAAAATTTATAAAATGTAAAACAGAAATAAAGCATAAACAATATTTTCCACAAAAATAATTTTGAATATTATCGGTTGAGCCATGAATGAGCTTTTCCAAAAACCTATATTTTTTATTAAAATGACATGAGTGCCGCGAAGAAACGCCATTTTGTATGTGTGGCTTTTTGTATTGTAATATGAACATACGGAACCCTTCATTATGCGTGATTTGCGTGATCCGATACACACTTGGCCGGTTCTTATCGATATATATATATTATGATATAGTAGGTAAACAAGCAGACGAATTGCCTGATGGTAAGCGATTACCGTCGTCCACGGACAGCTGCAACACCAGAGACAATGCCAGAGAGATTTATAATTACTTAATATCTAGTATTATCGCGTCTCGCTTCACATTGGTGCTGGTGAAAAAGAAGGAATCTCAATTATGGAGTCTGCTACTGCTGCCTGTATGCGTATACCAATACATACTCGTACTTAGGAACTGATCAACGTCAAATAAGTGAAACCTTTAATGTTGACCAGTTTAATATTAAGCAGCGGTCATCTAACAGAGAACTGTCAAACGTTCATGTTTTCTTACAAGCAATTTTTGTCTAACTACTCTGACTTACAGTTTTGTGGAACCTGCCTATAATTAGAAAAGTTACGCCCGAATACAAGTAGAATAAAAAAAAAGTAGAATTTTAAAACGATTGAATTCAGTTACACTGAGACTCACACTTTTTAAATGAAAGTAAATCTGCAATCACACAAGCTCTCGCAACTTTAGTACAGGTACATATCGTAGTATTCATATCGTATGTGCAATGATACATCCTGTTCCTTGTTTTAGAAAAATCCGTCGCTCTCCCAATATAGGTACCAGTTTCTTAATTTAGTCGCAAAAGTGCGAACGCATGCTGGCATCAATTGTTTGAAAGCGCAATTTGTCATAAGTCATAACATAAGCAGCATCACGTATGCACGTCTGTATTAGGCCAACTATTCCTACTACGACTCTATATTTAGATTATAAAAAGATAAAATGTCGAACAAGACATTCGTGCAGCAACGTCCAAGTGTTTTGCGACCCGAGGATAATAATAACGTAAAACACTAACCCTGAAAACAGAACTTAAAGATATTCATAAATTGAGCTTTTATGTTCCTGGTACGTGTCATCGTTAGTATGCAAGGGAGCTTTTACCAAATTGGAAACTCATCACCTTCAATATTGTAATACGAAAAGTAAATACACAAATACATACGTCATCATCATCATCATCATCTCAGCCATAAGACGTCCACTGCTGAACATAGGCCTCCCCCTTACATAGGCCTCCCCCTTATAAATACATACGTAGTCTACAGTAAACAATGGACGGAAAAATGTTTCAAATCGCAATACTCGTACCACGAATACTCGAATATATCCATGGCAGTAAGTTGGTACCGTGTCTCGTCGACTCGTGGCTCTGTTGAACGAAGCCGTGACACTGACCGCGATACAATGAACTCATCGAAATGGCTCGTAATGGACGTCAAGAAATTATACTTCACTAAACATTCAATTATCAAAGTATTTAAAAGTCAATGTACTTATATAATAATATTATATAATATAGTCGGTTGGAGTATATTAGTAACAGATAATAGGATAGTTCGATAACAAGTTTAGATGTTATACTCTATCATGCGCGCATGCATTAAACAAACATGATCACACAGTCGCGAACTAAATAAAAATAACCAATTATAACTTACATTGTTTAAATTTCTACATTCCCATGATGCAAGTTATAAAAATGAATATCCTTGACCGCGCTTGTGACGAAGCTCGGGCTTCCGTTGGTGGCCGTGAACGCATGCGTCACCTAGTATAGCAGCAGAGCAGGACAGAGCATATACCTCTCTGTAACCATCGCCAAACTAGAGGTCTGCAAAAACATAAATACTTTTAAACTATTTGCGTTGTTTTATTGGCAGCATCGTGAGACCGTTTATAATAACCAATTTATGCATGCTATGTGGTTGTATCACTCGATTGAGAAGTGCGCTAACATTGTGTCGTTGAGATTGAAATGAGATACGATTTTCATTTAACTCGGATAATAATAAAAAAGTATACTTACATTGTCAACAGGTATTGATTTTAGGTATGTTACACGTAATAAACCTACCCTATTAATTTTGGAAAGTTTGCTGGTTGCGTAATCCGGATATCATAAGTCAATGGTGCAAACCGGTCCAAGTTTTATTTCGGCAACTATGTTTACTATTAGTGTACATACCTAGTAAAATTACAAACCTTAACCAGGGCAGTCCTTTACAAAATATAGGTTCGTTTTCTGAAATGTCTAAGATACCACGACACCAACGTTGCGTTTTCCAATTCGTACGTGGTCGCCATTTTATGTCCTAAATCTAGGTACTTCTAAGTTCCAAGCCAAATCCCCAAAATACAAACAACAACAACTTTGTTTATTATAAGTAAACAGGCTGTGAAATAACATATTATCATTATTTACGCCACTTACGCACCAGTAGGTGCTTATAGTGCGTGCATTTAATTTATTTGAGCAATAAATAGCACTTAGACAACCTGCTCCAATCGTCATTGCATATTTTAGCATCCGTTCAGCATACCTGTTCATTAAAATAGTTCTCGTCTTTTATCAACGGCCATAATAAGTTTTTATGAGTCATTGAAGTTCGCTGTTGATCGATTCTTCAAGTAAATTCAAATAAGCAAGGTATCCCGTAAAACTCAACGATGTTTTACGGAAATGGTAGGTGCATACTTATATTCTAGTTCGGCCCGGTAATGGCGTTTTTCCAGATCATATACAAAGTTGCAAGAGTCAATTTCGCACATTATATTGCGCAATAATTAAAAACGTTTGTCACGTAATTTTGGCCGTGTAGGTGTAGGATGTAGTGAATAGAGAAACAATGAGACTATTATAAAATCGGACGTTTTGCCGGAAATACAGGTGAGCTTAGAATCCGCACGTCTTATTGGACAAAAATATGAACGTCAAATAGGGAAAAGTACTCGTAATGATGGCACAAGGCTAGCCTCTGTCCCTTTGCGATGGTGGATTCGGTGCTACAAAGTCGCGCCACGACCAAGATTAGATAACCATCGACATAGGGAGTGGAATAAACACCGGAAGTTACCAAAGGATATCATAGTATGTAAATGCCAAAATTATTTCTGCAAAAAACGTGTTGCTTTAGCAGTTTTTTAGCGAGGAATCTTTTACTCTTTATTTACAAGCTTTTATTAGTTTCAGTAAGTCTGGTGATAGAGCCGGAACTCTGTAATTAAATAAAGCATACTTGTTGAGTTTGCGCTTGTTAGGCTTATCTTGATGAATAGTAGACACAGATGACAGTCGAAGCTTAGGACATAATTTATTCTAAAATATGGTGTCACAGTTTGCGATGATGAAGACAACACCTCTATGTTTTCCCCAATTTCAAAATCGTTGATAATTATAAGTACTTAAATTCATATGAGAGATGTAGAAATGTGATACAACTTACTTGCTTACCGGAAACTGAGCTATTCAAGTAAATTTTTAATAGACTTATTCTTATTACATAATCGGTATAACTCCATCTAAAGCGCACAGAGTGGCGTGTGATGACTACACTTTCACACGAGCATTCATTTATGATTACATTATAATCAACGAAAGTACTTTTAAGAATGTCTGCGATTGAAACCTGTTGGTTAGCGAATATGTCATCACAGTGAATTTGGCTAACTTGAATTCTGAAACTGCTTTAAAGTTCTTATAGCTCATAGCGTAGTAGTTCAGTCATTCCTCAACTGTAGGTAATGCCATTAGTCGCGACCCGAAGTGGATCTCGGCCTCCGACACTAGATTTCGCCATTCGTTCCTGTCCTGTGTGAACCTTGGATGTCATACAGGTCTTTCTGTACCTCATCGATCTATCGGTACCTAGTGCTTCCGACCGGACGTCTCCCATTTGGTCGCCCCAGGTAAGCTCTCTTGGCTGCATGATCCTCTCCCATCCTGGCCGAGCATGCGAAGTCGAGCAGGCTTGCTCTTGCCGTTGATGTTGGGCTCGCCCACCAGTTTTTCGATCTCCAAGTTCCTCCTCACTTTCCAAGAGCCATTCACACGTCTTGTAGAGCTCTTTCTAAGATAGATCTTTTTCTCTGCTACCAACAGTTTGTTTTCCTCCTTCAGGGTCAACGTCCAAGCTTGCATCCATGTACCAATATCGGTCTTATCACGGTCCTGTAGACTCTAATCTTGGTTCTCCTGCTGATAAGCTTGGCGTTAATGTTTTTTGCGTAGATCTGCTGAACATCTTAGGACATTCTGGATACTTACGGATGCCGATTTCGTATTTTCTCTGGTTGGTGTTATAGGTCCTACCACTTATCTAATCTGAATCTGTGCCTATTACTTTTTTTTATCAGTAATAACCTTTGTGACAGAACGTATGGACTGACTAAGTATATAATTACATTTTATCTTAGATAACATGATACAAGTCACCTTTAATGCACAATCTTTAATAAAATAAAACAAACATGACCGCGTTAAGTGGAGAAGAAGGCGCCAATGGAACCTGGATCCGAAGCAGTAGTTGACGATGCTAGGATAAATGCTAAGACGAGAGAGAGAGAGAAACTTAAAAATCTTTTATTAGGTGCTTGAGATGACGAAACACTTCGTTTTTTTTAGCATTAGAAATTAGGTAAACAATCTTGATGTGTCTTTTAATTGAAAAACACATTTTAAAAATATGTTACGGCAAATATGTAACAATTATGAATCTAATACGATCATTTATATTCTTCTACTTTCATAAGTAATACTTATTGATTTTTAAAAAGCGTTTTTCAATTAAAAGATATGCCAAGATCGCTTACCTTCTTTCAAGTTCTTTCTAATGCTAAAAAAACGAACTATAGTAGTCGAAATACTCTTAAAACGAAAGAGTTACGGCCGGTTAAAGCTAGTTTGTAATTTGTATGAAAAATATGACGGCTCTTTAAGGGAAGACAGTTGCCGGCGCCGCAAAAATCAGATTGAAGGTTGTGTGTGGTGCCATCCGTTCGATTACTTTGACTGTATTTTTTGCACATTAGTGGAAACTACCTACTTTAAGATTTTTGTTTAAAAAAGTTACATAGTTATGCGAAAATTTTGGTATTTCTAATAAGTCATCATAGTCCGTTAGGTACTCCTTTTGAAACCAAACACAAACGAATGATTATGAAATCGAAATGTTTACGAGCATTTTAAAATAAAAATATACGATTCTCATAAATATTTACAAATATTGATATTATTAGTGTGGTAACACGACATGTCTAATCTTCGGTGGGATAAAATAACTCTGACGTCTGCCTTACGTTTCAACGTATGTACGTGGACGGGTGACGAATGCGTTGAGTAACGATTGAAAAAGCGAAACCTTCGGCTACTACCAACTTTCACCCATTTGAATGCGAGTGTCAACTGAATTTATTTGCGGTAGGTTGTGTTACTCAAAGGCGTTAACAATATGGGAAGGTGAGTGCTTAATTAGAATTTAAAAGACTACGTTATTTTTGTATTTGTCGTTACCTGGGATTTCTTTTGGCGCATGCGCGCTGGTTGGTGGGGACTTGATGTTACAACACAGGATACAGGAAGAGGATTTGAATAGAGGCTTCAAAATTCTCAAGAAGTATTTTATATAGGTACTATTTCTGGTCACGCTTATGGCGCGTTGTTGTTATTCCGTACATTATTATTTCAAGGTTGCGCGGCCGTCGCAGTGAGGTTGCGTAGTGGGGCTCCTCGGTAGGCGTCATTCGCCGGCTAGCCCTGTCTCTCTTTCGCACCAAGCTCCAGCCAGTTCTGTTCAGTACTTGGCATTTGATGAATATCGCCGCAATGTGAACATTACTTTTGATTGTCATTTATTTAGTTGATGTATCTCTTATTAACTTATGGTAATCGTCGGAACAAACGGATTTATTACCGGCTATTTAATAAAGATTTGTACACACAGCCACACTTCTAACTGTACATCGGTGGACTTTATAACAAAAGGCATAAGGTCCACCGTTGTACATTTAACAGTGTGGGCGATGGTACCATCACATTCTATGCTCCATGTGCGTAAGGACACTTCTCTGTCGGAAAGCCACATATTACTTACGATGGTATTCCATCTGTCCAATATCATAGTCCAGTGTGTATTTGCGTCTCACATTTTGCTTAATGAGAGAGTGAGACGCAATGCACATAGCTGGAATACCACCCTTAAGCAGGAAAAACACTAATTACATATAAAAAGGTGCCATCCAATCTACTAAAATATTTATTTAAAAAAAAAATCATTGTAGTGATTTCTTAGTTAATTTACTACCAGATTCTTTAATATTATTGATTATGTTACGATACCTTTATGGCATTTTTCACTAAATGTTATACATTGTATATTTGTCAACATGTTTTTGTCATCTGTGTTTGTTTGTCATAAATAAATGTATTTCTATTCTATTCTATTCTATATGAAGAATGCAGCAAAGTTAACATAAAATTAGCTTCAACGACAGGCGAAGCGAGACCGTGAAATCACTTGACAACCAGATTGTTAAAGGAAAAAATGTGACGTAACTAAACGGAACTCTTTCTCTTTTTGCTCAAAAGTATTCGAATTCAATCGTACAGCAAAACTATTGTAAAATGTGATAGCTAATCGTAAAACTTGGTTTTTAAAGTTTTGAAGCGGCAGTCTATTATGATATGACACAGGCGTTATAAATTTTCGACGTATCGTGTGGTAAAATATTTTCAAAATCTAGGCGACCCCTCTTGCCAGCAGACAAAAGACAAAACGTACCTTCCGAGTTGATCCTAAAATAAAAAACAGCAGAAAACCGGAAATTTGATATTTGGTTACACATATTAAGTAGCTGTTGAGAGAGTTGAGATAAACATTACTATACCTACGGAAGAGAGGATGCATCACAAGACTCGTATAACAAACTTAAAATATAATAAAAACAAGTGTGCATCAATCAATATTATGTTAGTGCGACGACATAAGACCGCATATTATAATTTTTAACAAAGTAACTTAAACTACGTTTAAATAATTTATGAATTAAAAATTAAACAATTTATTATTGTGGTAACATTAAATTTTGATTTTCGGCGTATGATTTAGAAATATCTAAATGAGCCAATATGACGTATGTCTATATCACTACATATGAGCTGCTGAGTGTTAAGTTCAAATGTAACGATTAGGCTCGTCAATTAAAGCGATCTGGGAAAAGACATGTGTCGCATTGTAGTTTAACTAATTTATATCATGCCGAGTTTCAACCATATTGACAATTTGATTATGTAAGAAAAAATGCTGCATATGTTAAACACGTTGTGATCATGAGTCACGCTCATTGTGTACTTAAGTAATCAAAACATAAAGTGTTCTTGTAAATGTTTATCGAGGTTGATGTGCAGAGAAGGCCGGGCTAATTGAAGAAAGTCGAGCCTATGGTTATACACTTACATTTTGTTTTAGATAATATGCTTTTATTACATTTTTGGTTAAGCAGGGACGAGTAATATTAGTCTGCTATCCAAGTATCCATATAATTGTGATGTTCCTATTATTGTACATTGCGTCAATTTAGCAAGACGTAGATATGTTGTGTGACACTATAATATTATGTATTAACTTAAACATATTATGTATAACGCTTTTTGATACTTTAATTACTAGATAGTGTTATAAGAGAAACGGAGGTAAAAAAAAAACAATAAAAAGGGTTATTTTCATATGTCCTCACTTTGAATTTACCGGTGAACTGTATGTAATTGACCTAGTGTTCGCCGGTAAATCTCAAGCGGGACAAATGGAATAGCCCCAGGATATTTATTATCCTCCTTAAATCTCGCTAAAGTGACGCTGTAACAAGCTGTGTATCTCGAAGGAACACAAATTTGTATAGAGGTAGCCGTCATTATTATTTCGTCTCTTGTTCACGCATATGTGGCTTCGTAATAGTGAATGATAATTAATTTAAAAGTTGTTTGTTTGCTGCTTCCGTAGAGTCGATTCCTGTGACCTCCAACTGGGAGACACATGGAGGGGGATGCAAGGCAAGATGAGCGTGACAGCGCCGGTTAAGAAGATAAAGAGAAAGTCAGACAGTAAACCACAGTCGCAAGTGTACGTATCCAGCGTTAAGTGCTCGTTCACCGATACATCACCGACAATAGGGTTGCCATCATGAACATGCTATATTCATATTACATTCCACTAGAACTCCCATAGATCAATACATTCAATACCTATAAATTCTTCATGAAACATCAATTGTCAAGCAAAAATTATGTGCCCCAGACGCTACGCGCTATTAAATACTGTATACCCGACTGGTATAAAATAGTTACCAAAGTAAAAGCTTAGAAGTAAATGAAGAATTAACAGTAGATAGTACTACAGAGCATTAAGATGATAAGACATGAACATTTATTCGACGTCCGATGACGGCGTGGCGTTTTGGGCACGGGTTTCCTTCGACGTGGTTGGACGTTTTTGGTTTATTGCTCAAGGGTCCATATTGGGTCGAATAATAATTGATTGTCCTAATGTAATGTTACGCATAAAACTCATTTCGCATAATTGTTATTGTGCTGAAAATATTAACATTTCAGAAAAATTATAACACAAACCAAACCTAACCTACCCACCCTATTCTACACAACCTATGCAAAATATTTTCGAAAATACTTTCTGTTTCAGCTGCAGAAAAAATATGCGAAATGAATTTTATGCGTAACATTACATTATAACAATCAATTATTATGCGACGAGATAGGATCCCATTGCTCAATTATATTGTAGTTATTAAGTTATTGATTATGTACATGTAAATGTTTGTAAGGTATTTAGTTTAGTTGTTAATATAAACCCAGGATCCCAAGACTTCATATTAAATTCTGCAATTACCGGTCCATAGTTTAGTTTGAAGTCTCGGTCAGAGTCGGAGTCACTAATGCACCACTGCGTCTGAAAAAGCTCAATAATCTTTTTGGGTCTCAGCAATTATATTTACTACTATAATTTGTTGTTTTTAAAACGCTAATTTTCATACGCATTGACGTTCCGCAGGTCGGTTTTGCGGTCGGCCTCGTAACACTGGCCTGGCCGTCAGGACGCAGCTCAGACTTGTTTAGTCATTTCATATAAATGCGTGAACGTTCAATTTGAATATTAAATTTTTGATATGACGCTTCGAATGATTTATTTTATTGACAGAAATTTAGGTTAGTTCTTAGTGTTTCTTACCTACAAGGATAATTGAATAGTTAATTCTAAATATGTCTTTTTTTCTCACTTGTAGCAGTTTTCTCACATGGAGCAATCCATTCGCTAATTGAAAGAAGATCTCGTTAGTTTATTCATTTGAATTAAAAACTTGACAGAAGACAAGTGGCCTAATGCATTAATGTGAAACTCTCATTAAGTGCATATTTATTTATTTATTTAAACTTTTTTGCACAGTAAAAATTGTACAAAAGGCGAACTTAATGCCAGAAGGCATTCTCTACCAGTTAAGTAGTAATTGTAGCATATATGTTATTGACTTTTCTTTCCATTTCCAAACACTCGAAAAAAAAAGAAGGGTTCAGGTCATAATATTCAATTTTGAATAAAAGTAATATTAGCATCTAGTTACTAACAGTACAACTTCCAAGGATATCGTATACCAGTCAAAGCACACTAAGAGCCACTTATCTTTCGCATACTAATTATCAACAGAACAGTTTACCCAGAAACAAGTCAAATGAGTTTAATAACGTCAACGTACCCGTAGGGAGTATATTGTTGGAAGAAACCAGATAATGGTCGCTATATAAATATGTTGGTTAAATAATGCGTGGCCTATTGAAGTAATTATTTTATTTAACGTAACTTTAAAATCGCGTAGTGCTCTACTTAGATACTTTAATACTAGGTCGTCATAGGTTTTGAATCCTACCTTTGATATTACGCTAATAATATAACAATGAAGTCGTAATATCATAGCAGACGGTCCTGCTGAAAAAAACATGATTAGTATAGGGTTGCGGATTGTTACTTAATATTACCACGTAACAGTAAGGGGGGTATTCCACTTGTCTAATTTTTTGATCCAATGTATGTTTTGCTTGATGAGAGAGTGAGCCGTAATGACAGTGGACCAAGAAATTGGACAGGTATTCCCATCCTTAGGGCCCGTTAAGATAGTTTAGTCTGAATGTGTCTAAACGCCTGCCTAAGGGTGTGAAAAGACGAAAATAATCGATGCAACCGCGTAAGCTCCATCAGCTTAAGTGGTAAAGCTGTCGTGTGTTCGATTTTCGTTACTTAATATTCTCGTTTACTCTAAGGAATGACTTATATATGTAAAGTGTACGTTTAGCTAGTATTGAGAATGTTGAATGTTTGAATATCAACTTCCGTTTCCGCATGATTCGCGCAAGTTTGTACATATCTCAATATCTAACAACACTTCTTCTTTTCCAGAAATAAGTGTATCAACGAGAAACGGCGTCGTGAGCTCGAGAACGAGACCATAAATCAGTTGGAAGAGCTCCTGGGCACGTGCCTTGCGGAGGTGAAACAGCCAGACAAGAACGGCATCGTTCGCGAGGCCACTCGCCAGATCCAGGAGGTGCTGAACCGGCGCCGCGAGTGCCCCGGCGAGTGTCCGCTGCGCGCGCGCCTCGAGCCCGTACAGGCGGGGGAGGTCAGCTCCACGCAGCCGCAGCCGCCGCCTCCAGGACACCACTACTCTGAGACCACTACACTTATTGAGGTACTTACTATTTGCAACATTGCGCAGCTGTCCGATCGGCGGCGCGCTGGAAGTGCATGGGCGTGGTTTTCTTTCACGGGCGAGAATTGTTCGCAGTGAATAACGACGGGTTGGCGATTTCTTACATTTACAAAATATCATTTCATTAAAAACTAGATATTGCTATCGCTATTGGATTGGGCGTTGACGGTCGGACAACTAGCTTTTTCTGGGTCTTAGGGCCCGTGGCACCTAACCGTGGTCGGTAATCATAATTAAACTAATTAACTTTTGGTACCACAGGAATTTACAGCCTTTTCTTTAATCTCATTTGTTATTGTTTAACTTATTGGGCACACTTTTGCTCTTCTCCCTTTCTTCTTATCATGTGTTTTATCTAAATCTTATTGTTTTCCACTATTTGATGCCACGTGCTAATTATACACAGTACACGTTTATTATTGTACATAAAAAGTTAGGATTGGTCCGCGCACCAAATTGGTTCATCATCATCATCATCATATCAGCCCTTTATCGCCCACTGCTGGGCATAGGCCTCTCTTCTAGTACGCCACTTACCAAATTGGTTAAAGTTTCTTAATTAATTTCTTGTGAGTAACAATTTAACCTATAAATACATAATGCCAATTTTTTCCTAAATAAAATATCTGTAAATGCATGTGGCATTACTTACTCAATACTCCCTCTATGGTTAGCGTATGCCGCATAGCAGGCGGATAGCCTCGTAGCTTAAGTAACATGGTCGCTTAGAGGAAACCTAGGATTAAAAGCGGTTTTATTTGCCACGCACTTGAGAGGCATGCGTTACACTGACGTTGTTTAACGGACTTCATGTTACCGATACCTATTTGTATTATGCGACTCATTTTTATTTTCTTCGAATGCCATTGGAACAATATTACCTTGCTCATTCCTCGGATCCAAGTCGGGACACGGTTCGGCTTTAGATGTTGACTAAACAGGAAAAAGGAAAAGAAACTGTCATGCTTACTCGTCATATACCCAGTTCGTGGAGCTCAGTTCAAGTTGTGGGGTAAATTGTCTATTACCAAACACCTAATAAATAGAGAAATCACAAAAAAAAAAATATTATATTCTGTTTCGTAAGTTGGACTTGCAGGGCGAGTCTTAGAAAAATAATTTAGCTATGACTGAATATTGCCATCTTGATGGCGACGCAACCGGATGACGATTCAGTTTGGAACTCTTTCAAAATGGTGGAGTCATGGGGATACGCGAGTTTACAGCTTACACCCACTTATTTGTTAGGTAATACAAACTAACACTAAAAACATTCGGGAATCAAGATGACCGATAAAGCTAACTATACCAGTACAGGGAAAAATACTTATTACATTACAACATGTACGGTAATCATCTGACCTAGAGAGTGTCTGTGTATTAAATTGTGGAGGCTCCAGTCTGTATTTAGGGTAGGCAAGGTCACGACCGCTATCGATTATCGGGAAATATATTTCGATGGACTACAAAGATACCGGTGGAAGTGACATTCAGGCCCTACTTGACATGCTTCGATCATGCGCTGTAGTTTGCAATAGTATTTGTAAACTTGGATTAGTCTACTCGTATGTTCAGATTTAGAATAAAATTTCATCTGGGAATACTTTTTCAAATACCTAGCGAATTCACACTTAGCGCAAAGCTGCAGTTAGGTTATGTTGCCTTACTTAGTCATTTATTTTCGACTATCTATTGAATTTGCTTTTTAAACATTATTTGATATCAATAATTTTAGATGCGTATTGTGAAAACTTATTGTATTGACGAAAATTAAATGGAAATGCAATTTAAAAAACGAGTCCGAAATTACTGTCTTTCTCTCATTTTCTTCAAATGTTTATATCTGTACCAATATTTACTTTAGTCCACTGTCCAATCTTTTTAAATTGGATATTTTTGTAACAACTTATATTTTCTCTTTTCAGGCTCTAAAGCACTACACGAGCAGTCTTGGTTGGGTTTTACTGGAAATTAATTCAGAAGGCAAAATCGTTTGTGTAACCGAGAATATTAAAGACTTCATTCTGCAGGACAGAACCGAGCTATACAAAAAGTCAATCTTCTCACTGTTGCATGCTAGGGATCATGCAAAAATAAAGCCCTTGTTGAAAAATATACAAAGTTTTGGTTGGTCCGCTGGAGATAGTGACAAGTTTCAAGCTATTCAAGCCCGACTCGCCATCCAGAATTCGAATGGGACAGACGACGCTGAGTAAGTATTAACTAGACTTTAAGGACATGTTCACAATAGACTCACAGTCCGACTTGAAACTCTCTTCGTAATCTCGTGTATATTTCTTTAGGGGCAGTGCGCGTTGGAGGATCTGCCATCTTGTGGCCTGAATCGGAAACATGAACTATACATTGAAGTGTCACGCCAAAGCAAGTGTTGCCCTCTACAATTCACGTTCGTTTTCTTATCCATTGTAGATTCTGCCATCTTGTGAGCTACGTTGGAAGCATAAACTTGACATTTACACTTCGCGCAATATCCAGTCTATGCACGCTCCCTATAGGAATAAGCAGTATTTTAATAAAAGTTAACGTCCTACGCAGCCTTCATTCGCCATTAGATCTTGAGAGGCCTAAATATCTGGTTGTGCATCCACGTCCACATATTTTTAAACAGCTTGTATACTACAGGTATTCGACATCAATATAAGACAGGAATCAGGCTGGCCGTCAGTGTCGTACTATCGCTCAACTTGAACTGCAAACTAAAAACCTAACGTAAACGAGTACGTTCAACGTAACGTAAACGAGTACACAAGTATGTGTATTGTGTATATGTAAACCTAATGTATTCAACATAGAAACAACTTTTCAATAAATTGACCTACATTATTTATAGTTCTAGTAGCACCAATTCATAAATTTACGTGCCTATTGAGATTAGCACTAGGGCTTCCTATGTCGACGTTAGTTGGTTATGTATGACTATCGATTATTTTGCAATTTATTTCTGGTGTAGTTGAGCGATAAGGGGTCGATTACGTTTTAGTATTGCTAAAATGTAATTTTCAATATTCTATTTTCTTCTCTTGTTGTTACTGTTTTTAATAGCCTGTTATAGTGTTTCACTGAATTGCCATATGTATAGAAAAATGTCTAATGCAAAGAAATTTAGGATTTAAGGTGGTTCTCCTTGCTCGATTTTCATACAACTTTCTTGGCACCCTAGCTCCTATTATATAGGGTTTCTTCACTTGTATATGTAATGTTTGGGTAGTATATATATTTCTGTCTTCGCAGAACGTAAAAAAATACTAGATTTTGATTAAAATTATTAAGAAAAAAGCCTTTGAATATTGGTAAAATTTTGCCTCATTGCTTGTTTGTGTGAGTGATGCTTATAGTATCGGTGTAATTCTAACATGGCGACTTCATTTGACAAGCAATCATTTTTAATTTGTCAAAGGTGTAACAGATGGCACTTTAAAACCGCAACACAGATTACCTGTGTATTTTGTTTTATTTTCACTCAATAGAGGGAGGTATATTTAATGCACAAAGCATGTTACGAGTATACCTACTCATTTAAGAATCTCCTTTCTGATATAATTTCATTCCCAGATTTAATATAACTTAATAATTATTATGATTATTACACAATAAAATACATTAATATATTTATAGAAAGGTCAGTCCAAACAATCATTCGCGTTACGGTCGTCCACCGAAAACCCTTGTGAATTCTGCTTTCGTTTCGGTAAATGTTCTCTGGAAAAGCCTATATTTATTGTAACAATGATTTTTAAACTAAAATACCTAGCTATATTTTTCTCAAAAATATATATAGTAGTGGACCCTATAATGGACGTGGAACCAGTTATGGGACAAAAAACCACAAATCCTCTAAAATAAGTATCTAAAAATAGTTTATAAACACTGTCTGTATATTATCATAAATATGAGTCTTAGAGCTGTTTCAATTTAAAGTTTCATTAAATTTGGTTATTTTTTAAGAAATTGGCGTCAACCCAAAAGTTGTCGTGTCACTGAAAAAAAATACCACTACGAATTCTTAACAACTTCGCTAAGAGAGGTGAGTTAATTTATTAAATTTTAATTAATTAATACTCGATGAAAACTAGAATGTGTTTTGTTAATTGCATTTACCATGAGATAATGTATACAACACACTATGTTGTGACTCCACAGATGTAAAAAAAATAGTGGTATTTGGCCCAATCCCATTATAGGAGCTGTAAAACTGCATGCCTCCTATAATGGGACAATTGACATTATAATGCTTGCCATGGCATAATTTCATGTTTAAACAATACAGAAGTAAAATGTAGTTACGAAATACGTCAACCAGGAGGTATTCTCGGACTTCGCATAAATTAATATCGTTTTTCCAAACTTTTATTTAACTTGCCCTGTTAGTTTGTGTGGGTCAAATTTTGGTAACTGAATTTGAGCCACTTTTCGATTTCCGATACAATTGAATTTTTTTGTAAGTACGTAATTAAGTATGCAAATCTGATGATAATGCAATATTATATATGATAACATCGACCTGATCTTATGATGGAGACAGGAGGTGGCCATGGGAATTTTATCGAAATAAACCCTAACTAATTGTGTTAGGTATATTAGAATTGTCTCGATGGATCTAATACAATAATAATTGGCTGTGGAAAGAAAAATACATTCATCGATAAAAGCTTATACCAAAAATTGATTTTTTTGCCATAACTTATACCCCATTTCAATATTTTATACTGATAGAGCAATGTCCATTATAGGGGGCCCATTACTGGATCCACGTCCATTACTGGGGGCCCATTACTGGAGCTTTGGTGTCCATGACTGGAGAAGAAAAAAACATAGTTTTAATTTGTTAAGTATGTGGAAACTCATTGCAATATCTTTGATACAACACGCCTAAAACATGAAAGACGGATAGGACTTTCATCTTTTAACACGCTAAGCGGTAGACCAGTTACATGTATAAGGGAAATATCATAAATACTCCAAATTTCTTCTTAAATGTCCCATGACTGGTGCTGTTACTATAGGTATGTGGAGAAAAATGTCATCTTCTTGTAAATAAACAAGATTCTATAATATCTTCTGCTTGTGCATAACAATAACATTAGTAGATGATACTTTTAGGGTTCCGTACCCAAAGGGTAAAACGGGACCCTATTACTAAGACTTCGCTGTCCGTCCGTCTGTCTGTCACCAGGCTGTATCTCACGAACCGTGATAGCTAGACAGTTGAAATTTTCACAGATGATGTATTTCTGTTGCCGCTATAACAACAAATACTAAAAACAGAATAAAATAAAGATTTAAATGGGGCTCCCATACAACAAACGTGATTTTTGACCAAAGTTAAGCAACGTCGGGAGTGGTCAGTACTTGGATGGGTGACCGTTTTTTTTTTGCTTTTTTTTTTGTTTTTTTTTGCATTATAGTACGGAACCCTTCGTGCGCGAGTCCGACTCGCACTTGCCTGGTTTTTTTTCAAAAATGCTGCCTATCACCCGAGTTAAAACACTCTACTTTTCATTTCGCATACGAGGAAAGTAAAATGCATGTGTTTTTTTAAATACATTTTTATAGTAGGTATTTTTGAGAGTAGGTATTTTTGAGAGTAGGTATTTTCAATTAACAATTTGGCCAAAAGTAATTTATGGAATGGGGAGTCAAATATCAGAATGGAAATTGTATAACAAATCCATTTATACCCAAATTTCAATTGCTTATTGTAAAAAGAATAATAAAATCGTACTTGTAATTGGAACCTAAACTGCTCTAGTGCAGAAACGTATCATTTCCTGCACACCTTTTACAACAACAATGACCCTCTTTCATATATTCGGTCAAATTGTGCTTTTTGAAAAACTAATTATAGCCAGCCTTTTATGAATGTAGTATGATACCTTAGGGTATGGTGCTTTACGCACACTAGCGTCCCTTCCCCTCCCCCTGACGCAACCCACCCTTTTTGCATGAAATATGTCCCGGTTCACAGTTTTTTACATTTTTTGAGGAAAGTATACATTTTAGGAAAAAAAGTGTCAATGAAAGAAATAATCCTTAATAAATTCTTAATAAAAAAGGTCATATTCATTTTTTTTATATCATGCACCTAATTCATGTATTAGCTTGTCAAAATTCGAAATAACATAGTTTTTACTTAGGGTTCGAAACTCATTTATTATACACGGTGTAACATGAGGAAACTGAATAATTTTAGCAGCGTATTCCTGGTCACATTTAGAGACAAAAATGTCCTATAAACTTTTTTGAAATTCGCCTAGTTTCAGAGTTAATACCAATAAAAAAAAAACAAGTTTCTATTGTTACATAGTTCAAAACGCCTTTTTGATGGCGATGTTGCTACTATGGGATTTAGTCTAAATATCCTTATTGATATGTCAAAAAGTGACAAGTAACACTTTACAAAAACTAAGTTTTACGAAAAAAAAAACCATTTTAAGTGACAATTTTTATATACAAATTCATTCATAAAATTAAAAAAAAAACCAAAAAAATTTTTTTTTTGGCGAAATTGACCTAAACACATATTACATCTTTTCCTTTTTTTGACCTCATGTATACATTTTAGGATAAAAGTGTCAATGAAAGAAATAGTTCCTTATTAAATTCTTAGTAAAAAAGGTTATATATTCATTTTATAACACTTATTATACAAGGTGTCCTCAAGAAATGCGAAAGATTTTATTTCTGAGGTCAAATTAAAAGAAGGAAAAAATGTTTGTATGAGTTTAGGTCAATTTCGCCGAAAACAATTTTTTTTATTGTTTTTAGGGTTCCGTACTTCAAAAGGAAAAAACGGAACCCTTATAGGATCACTCGTGCGTCTGTCTGTCTGTCCGTCTGTCACAGCCGATTTTCTCCGGAACTACTGGACCAATCAAGTTGTAATCTGGTACACATATGTAAGTTTGTAAACAAATGAATTTTAAACATGGGGGCCACTTTTGGGGGGTAAATGAAAAAATTAAAAAATAAAAATTTTCAAACTATATCATGTTACATATCAAATGAAAGAGCTTATTGTAAGGATCTCAAATATATATTTTTTATAATTTTCGAATAAACACTTTAGAAGTTATTCAAGAAAATAGGCAAAAAATGACTATTCCCCCCTCCCCCTTTATCTCCGAAACTACTAGGTTTAAAATTTTGAAAAAATACATAAAATAGGTCTATGATGACAGGAAAACCTATTAGAAATGTACAGTCAAGCGTGAGTCGGACTTAATTACAGTTTTTGATCCGACTCCTACGGATTTTTTAAAGATTTCACTCACGTTTCGCATAAATAATGTTTAGTTTTAAGTTTATAAAATACATATGTATGTTAGTCTGTAAGGTATTTGTAATATGGGCCTTGTTCCCTGAATTAAAAATCTAAATAAATAAATAAATAAAATAAAAAATACATTGTTAAAAATTGTGTAATATACGGAATCCTTGGAACGCGAGTCCGACTCGCACTTGGCCGCAATTTTTTAATTTTTTGAGTATATATGTATGTACATAAAAAGTAAATGTTATTGGTAAACTTGTCAGTTAACATGGATTTTTACTTTTTTTTCGGTAAACATAGTTTTTGCAACGTGTTACTTAATTGTCACTTTTTGACATATCAATAAGGATATTTAGACTAAATCCCATAGTAACAACATCGCCATCAAAAAGGCGTTTTGAACTATGTAACAATCATCATCATTTCAGCCTATATACGTCCCACTGCTGAGCACAGGCCTCCTCTCATGCGCGAGAGGGCTTGGGCTATAGTCCCCACGCTAGCCCAATGCGGATTGGATGTAACAATAGAAACTTGTTTTTTTTTTATTGGTATTAACTCTGAAACTAGGCGAATTTCAAAAAAGTTTATAGGACATTTTTGTCTCTAAATGTGATCAGGAATACGCTGTTAAAATTATTCGGTTTCCTCATGTTACACCGTGTATAATAAATGAGTTTCGAACCCTAAGTAAAAACTATGTTATTTCGAATTTTGACAAGCTAATACATGAATTAGGTACATGATATAAAAAAAATGAATATGACCTTTTTTATTAAGAATTTATTAAGGATTATTTCTTTCATTGACACTTTTTTCCTAAAATATATTCTTTCCTCAAAAAATGTAAAAAACTGTGTACCGGGACATATTTCATGCAAAAAGGGGGGGTTGCGTCAGGGGGAGGGGAAGGGACGCTAGTGTGCGTAAAGCACCATACCCTATGGTATCATACTACATTCATAAAAGGCTGGCTATAATTAGTTTGTCTTCCCCATACATTAGAACACAATTTAACCGAATCAATAGCATGAGAAATGAAACGGATATTTCTTGTTTTCTTTGCATTAGCATTTTTCTCTCGATAATTTAATCAATTTGCAACATAAGTAGAAGAATCCTCATATATCCATAAATATCAAAATATAAAAGGACATACATTTTCAGAAGAATTCCCCGTGCGACGTTGCCAAGTGGTTTAAAGTACAACATGCTCGCAACGTTTGGATGTCAATAACTCGACAATGAAAAATTATATTTCAAATCAATTCAAACTTGATATTTTTGACAGTAATGGGTTACTTAAATAAGAAGGCATTTTTCGCCCGGGTCTACTATGGTCAAATGGTCTAGTGGCTTTTAGCTACTGAGTATAAGTCTAACAAGTTGAACAGCATGACAGGGTTCAAACCACGAACAAAGACTCATTTCTTTTTGTATTTATTTATTTATTTTGTTTCATCTTTTTGGAAATTTTATATGCCTTATTTTAAAAGTTATTTTAAGTAAATGTGTTGTATTTGATTATTTCATGTAGGTATATCATTTCAATAAAATTTTGGAAACTTATTTTATACCTGGTCAAGCAAATCTTGTCAGTAAAAAAACCGGGCAAGTGCGAGTCGGACTCGCGCACGAAGGGTTCCGTACCATAATGCAAAAAAAACAAAAAAAAAAGCAAAAAAAAAACGGTCACCCATCCAAGTACTGACCACTCCCGACGTTGCTTAACTTTGGTCAAAAATCACGTTTGTTGTATGGGAGCCCCATTTAAATCTTTATTTTATTCTGTTTTTAGTATTTGTTGTTATAGCGGCAACAGAAATACATCATCTGTGAAAATTTCAACTGTCTAGCTATCACGGTTCGTGAGATACAGCCTGGTGACAGACGGACGGACGGACGGACGGACGGACGGACAGCGAAGTCTTAGTAATAGGGTCCCGTTTTACCCTTTGGGTACGGAACCCTAAAAAGGCGCGAAATTCAAATGTTCTATGAACGATATCCCTTCGCGCCTACATTTTTCAAATTTGCCGCCTTTTTCTACTGACAAGATCTGCTTGACCAGCTATACTTCGTCGATAGTTGACTTCTTATATACCTATTCTGCGATCCTAATTAGCCTCATGCATGACTTTTTTTTAATTATTTTAATCATTATTTATATCCTTTGAAATCGGAAAATAAAAATACTTTTATAAATCTTCCCATAATATTATTAAAAAATAATTAAAATACTGAAAATATTTTACTCACGTAAGTTTAGTTTCGAAGAATAACATACGCTTAAAATAATTCAAAAGAGAATGCTAAAATTATAAAATAAAAAAAAACTGGCATTGTCGGGGTTTGAACCATGTATCTTAGCTACAATCTGATTTTTTTCAAAATAGAGGCTACGGGTGCCACGAGCACATGACATTTGATGGTCGAAAACATTAGTTGCTTCTGAATGCGTTGTAATTCTTAATCGTTGCTCAAACAAGAATTTATTATTTAATTTCCAATCTTTTTTCAACAATAAACATTTCATCCGCTGCGCCCTCTAGGTTACTTTACTGTAACATTACGAATGTGCTGACATTTGACACTGACTTTAAGGTGACTTTAAGTACGTAAGTGTGCGTGAATGCAAGAAATTGCAATATTTTGCAGTTGGATTCCGGTAATAACGAAATGAGACAATGTTGAGTTGAACATGTCTCGATTTAGATGTAGTATTTTTTATAGTTTTCGCACATATCAACACATCTTATGAAACTTTGTATTTTGGGAGAAATAGTGAAAATCCACAATTCGTGCACAGTGACGCCATCTTTTGGCTGATAATCGGCATCCCATCCCTAGACATCCACCTTAAAACCTCAAGGAATTAAAAAAAGCGCTTTTAATGGGTCTGGTTATTAAATTGGAATCGTACGCCATGAAATCAGAATCACGTCGTAAGCTGAGACCTCTACATAAAGCTAGTTTTAAATATTATATTTATATGTATAATTGCTGTAAAAATTCCGAGGCCGATTAGTCATTAGGCACGGTTACTAGTTTTATCGCAATTTTCGTAATGCGTTACAAGAGTTGGTCGGTTGAGCTTCGCTTTTCAAAACGCTTGCACAACGATTGCCAATCGCGAGACAATGACTTGGTCAACCCGCCGGCGGTGTAAATGATCCGTCCTATCTTTTTGTTGTGAACGATAAAGTTTGGAGACCGCGTGCTCACCATGATTATTTGATTAGGAACTGTTAGAGCCTTTCACATTGTCCAATCCGATATCGGATGTCGGGAGGAAAAAAAAAGGTAAGTTATATGTGTTGTTATTAATTTTCATTTCATTATTATTAAAAACCGGGCAAGTGCGAGTCGGACTCGCGCACGAAGGGTTCCGTACCATAATGCAAAAAAAAAACAAAAAAAGCAAAAAAAAAACGGTCACCCATCCAAGTACTGACCACTCCCGACGTTGCTTAACTTTGGTCAAAAATCACGTTTGTTGTATGGGAGCCCCATTTAAATCTTTATTTTATTCTGTTTTTAGTATTTGTTGTTATAGCGGCAACAGAAATACATCATCTGTGAAAATTTCAACTGTCTAGCTATCACGGTTCGTGAGATACAGCCTGGTGACAGACGGACGGACGGACGGACGGACGGACAGCGAAGTCTTAGTAATAGGGTCCCGTTTTACCCTTTGGGTACGGAACCCTAAAAATGATAAATAACGCAAAAAAGGCGGACTTAATGCCAATGGCACTCTCCTGCAGCTGTTTTTGTCATAGGCGCCTTCCGATATCGGAAAAGCGCTTTCGATAAATTCAGCTATGTCGGAGCCCCCCATCAGCTGTCGGACCGATAATAATTGTTTGTGTGCGTATGTGTACGTATAATGCTTGTTGTAGTGTGCGTGACCGCGAAAGACGGCGCCCGGGCGTGCCCCCGCGGCCTAGCTGTGCGAATCCTACATCCGATATCGGATAGGACAATGTGAAAACGCTCTTAGGTACGGTTATGAATGGTTGAAATGACGTCATGTGTTTGACTTTAATTGAAAGTATTTTAGTGAAAGTTAACTTTTCATAAATCATTATCGAATTGTACTTACGAAACAAGTTGGCTATTAAAGCGTACCTAGTATTGGCGATATGGTGCTACTATTATTTGTGTTTTGCATACAATTACATATTTCACAGAATAATTTTTCGCATATTTTATTCCAGTTCTTATAGAAAATATTGTCAATTTGTCTGGTGGATCACTTGAAATGTTTAGGTTTACGTTTGTTTTATACGTTTTCTGCCTTTAGGGGCATATAATTATGTCCAAGTGTCAAAATGTCCAAAGTTACAATGCCGTACTGCCAATAAGTCCACAACACGCCACACGGATGTGCGAGAGGTACAACGTAATGTAACGGCTTGTGGATACGAATCAGATTTAGGGTCAGTTGCACCAAATCGTCGTGTCACCGTTAAAGCGTTCGTAAAATTTTATTATAAGGGAATTTCCATAGTTCTCTGTTGAGTGATGCTGATATTAATCAGTCTGTTAAGGCCTGGCCAAACACACGGCGCGACGCAGCGCTGCGGTCGCGCTGCGCGACCGCGGCACATTCCAACAGGTTACCGACGTCAAACAGACTGCGTCCCGCCGGTATCACGCCCCGCTTCTGTCGCGCCCCGCGCCGCGCGGCCCCTTGCGTCCACGCGGCGTGTGCGCAGCGCTGCGCCGCGCGGACGCGGCGGCCCGCCGCGTCGCGCTGGGTCACATCAGTAGGATCCGACGTTAGGCAGCGAGCGGTGCGTAGCGTTCCCGCGCGGCCGCGCGCGCGTTGAGGGCGTGTTGAGAGCGTGAGGCCGGCGCGATCCGCGCGCGCCCTGTTTGGAAAGGCATCACGCGGCGCTGCGCGCCGTGTGTCTGGCCAGGCCTTTAAGAATGGATGGTGCAACTGGCCCATAACCTAGTAACATAATCGTTTTGTGTGGTGCAGGTACGTGGAGGCAGTGATCCACGCGGCGCCGGTGCGCGGCTCGCCGGCGGAGCAGGCCGGCTCCGTCATGTGCGTCATTCGGCGCTGCGAGGACGCGTCGGCCCTGCTCCCCGCGCCCCTGCCCACCGACGGCCCGCCCAGCCGAGCCGACATACACAACGACCAGATCGTCTTCAGATTGGACTCCAATTTGGTTATCTTAAGTAAGGCTTTGTTATCTATAAACATTTACAAAGAGTACTACGAGTATGTTAGTGACATGTGTCACTCTGTCGGCACTTCAGATTGTTAATCTTAAAAGTTAAATCGATTAGTACCAGCTTCTATTTTGTTGCCAATTCTAGCTAACTCTATTCTGGATTGAGATGGTTGGGTTTATTTGATTTGTTTCTCTCGAGTCACTACTGGTCGTCTCTTCAAACGGCTACGAGAATTTTAATAAATCCTCCTGAGATTGAAAATTACATAAAATGTTGCCTAAAGCAGTTCTATCCAACCGACTGCGCCACGTAACCAGTACGTCAGTTAAAATTTTACTAATACATTTTTATTGTTACAGCTTGTGATTTAAGTGGTGTGGAGGACTTAGTAGGTACACGTTATTTGGAACTGGTTGATCAAAGTGATCGCGTTCGCGTAGCCGCGCATCTAAAGGGAGCCCCGGGGCTGTCCGCGCCGCCCTCGATCAGCGACCCCTTCCGGCTGCGGCTCCACGAGCGCCGGCTGCGGGTCATCGCGCAGACGCGCATCTTCCGCGCCGACGCCGCCTCCGACGACCACGACTTCATCATGTCGACGCACACCGTGCTCGACGACGACGCGCCGCTCGAGGCCGGCCCCGCGCCCGCCGGCGCCGGCGGCCCGCTGCTGCCCTCCGCGCCCAACGGCGAGCCCTACCGCCCCACCATGAGCCCCGCCGACTTCATCGCCATCAACGACTTCGACCACGACCAGTGGTTCTCGGTGCCCAACTTCCCGATGGGCGACATGTCCGAGGAGTCGAAGGAGACGAAGGGCAGCCCCTCTCCCGGGCCGCTGACGCCGCTCACGCCGCGCACGCCCGCCACGCCGGGCGACGCGCCGCCCGCGCCGCCCGGCCCCGCCGGCCCCGCCGACGAGCGCCTGCGCTCGCTGCTCACCAAGCCCGTGTCGGAGGCCTCCTCGGTGGCGTCCGAGAACCGGCTGCTCAAGAACCTGCTCAAGCAGGAGGAGGAGGACGGCACGTCGAGCGAGACGTCGGCGCCGCACACGCCGCTGACGCCGCACACGCCGCACACCCCGCACACGCCGGCCGCGCTGTCGCCGCACCACTCGCACACGGCGGGCGCGCGCGCGTTGCCGCACCACCCGCACGCGCCGCATGCCCCGCATGCGCCGCACGCCCCGCACGCGTCGCACATGCTGCAGTCGCAGATGTCCATGTCGAGTGCGGCGCTGCACACTCTTCAGCCGCCTATTAATAATGGTTCAGAAATTTTATCACGGGTGAGTTTTGCATTAGAACCGTTGATCGACTTGAAATTTTGTATTAATATTATAAACACACTAACCTATTTGTCTTCTTCAGATATTACACACCAATTCAGACGAAGACGCTGAAGAAAATAGGAGAAATAGTCAAGACGGGAATCGGCCATCACAAGTGTCGCAACCTAGTGCGCTGCTAACGCAACTTTTGGCAAACGGGCCGTCGAATAATGGCCGCTCGACAGACCCCGAGCGAGATTACCTCCACGAGAGGCTTCAAGGGGTTAAACGAAAATTTGAGGAGAATAAAGGTTGCCCTACGAGTAATGTTAAAAGGCCGACTTCTGAGGCTCAACAGGTTAGTCCATTTCTTATACGATTGGTAATCCAAATGTTGACGACTAAACATGGTTTTAATTATTGATTATAATTATCCATGTTTTCATCTCATCAACTATCGTCCTAATTTCTTTACATATTCGCTTCTATTATAAATAAGGTGGATCCCTAAACGGACTCCACTACAGGCCCTTTTATTACACAGGTGAGCTCTAGTGCGGCGTCGGCGTCACCCACGTGCTCGTCGTCGGCGACGTCGCCGTCGACGTCGAGCGCCGGCATGAGCCCGCTGTGCGCCAAGAACCAGATCCTGGTGTCGCTGCTGGCGCGGCAGCAGACGTCGCCCACCACGCCCATGCCGCTGCCCAACGCGCTGCGCGGCTTCCCGGCGCAGCGGCCGCGCGCGCCGCCGCCCGCCTTGCCGCGCCACCAGGCCACCATCACCAACATGCTCGCCGCTAACAAGTCAGTACCACCACAGAATAAACAATAGTACTAGGTACAGATAACAAAACGCGTCTGTTACGATCAGCACAGATATGGCCGCTAGTTGGCGACAGCGCCACGCGCGGGTTATGGCTTTCCCCAAAATTGGGGTGGAACGGATGTATTTTTAGCAACCTGTAGCAAAGCGACGAAATCGCGGAGTGAGCCACGCCTGGTACCACTATCATGTGCCACAGCATCTTTGCAGATCATATCTAGAGGAGGTAGTCTAGCCTATATTGTCTGCCATGACTGTATAAACCGATGGCCGATCGGCATTTTTTGTCGCATCGATCACAGATGTGACCGGAGTGGCGTCGTAAACTGCGGGAAGGCATGATAAAGGACGAGCTCTGGTTGTACCAACTTAAGTAGACACGACCGCTATCCACCTCTTCACTAATAATGTTAGGGTTTTCTTTTTGGTCGACCCAGTTAACAGCGAACTTACAGAGTAGGTACAAAGCAATCGTTGGATTTACCGCAAAACAAGAAAATTACCAAAGTTAAAAGTTGGTAGAATCATCTTGGAACAAATAATAGATAGGGCCACCCCCGGTGTGTGCCCGATTGCCTGACGATTGAATTTCGCAAAATTTTACTGTATCGAATCTTCATGGTTCACTGCCGAGTGATGTTAATCAAGTCAAGTGTGGTTGAGTCAGGAAAGAGAATCAAATATCAATTCAATATTACCTATTTATGGCTGACAAATTAGAGTTGTGGGACCCAAAAAACGATGGATGGATTGTGTGAAAGAGGATATGAGAAAGAAAGGAGTGAGTGCTGAGGACACGAAAGACAGAGGAGACTGGAAGAGAAAAACATGTTGTGCCGACCCCACATAACGTGGGATAAGGGCAGGGGAAAGAAGAAATTAGAGTTATGGGACGGAATATAATAACTAGGTCTTGAACAAACTGTTGCCCATCCGCAGGTAACGGATTTTCACAAGACCGAAATGTGAGTGGGTCGTTTATTTCCAGCAACAACCGGGCGAGCAACGTGAACGGCGGCGGCCCGGGGCCGGGAATGGAGCTGGCGCCCGCGCCGGCGCCGAGCCTGGGGCAGAGCCACCTGCAGCTCGTGCTGCAGGGCGCGCCTCGCGGCTACCCCGCGCCGCAGCCCGCCGCCAACCCGCCGCCCGACCCGCTGCACTACGGCAACACCGCGCCGCTGCATGTCTACAACAACCAGCCCATGTGAGTCGCTCTTCTTCCGACTCCGAAACGTGAAAATCGAAATTTCTTTATCTGCCTCTCTGTCGATCGAATAAGCAAGAGTGATAGACGGGCAGAAACCGAACTTTCGATTGTCGTGTTTCACGGTAGGCCATGTGATTGACCTAGTGACGCTTGATGTGTCACTGATGATGTCAATGAGGTTTGTTAACTGTTCAATGAAACCATAGGTTCAAGACATGAATAAACTTTTATTAATTAAATGCACTTTCCAAAAATACATACTGCTTGATCACATGGTAAATCGGGAAAGAGGCCCGAAAAGGGTGGACATCCACGGGGTTGCCATATTAAAGTAAAACGTTCCGTTACATATAGTTATGTGCCTTTGTGTGGTACAGTTAACTGTATGTGCTAGTGGTTCCACCTACGCAGAGCTTTGCCTAATATTCTCTATTATACATACATAGATGAAGTCTAATTAATCCTTAATGTCCTCTAAGTTAACACTGAATAGTCATCGTTGTTGAGGCTGACTCACTTGAAGATGTGTTTCCAGGAGCGGCAGCAGTCGGCAGGGCGAGCGCGGCGACAGCGAGGTCCCGTGCGGCGACAGCATGCTGTCGGCCATCCTCGACGAGTTCATCGAGAACATGCCCGACGCGGACCGCAACGCGCCCGACGTAAGCGTGCTCTTGGACCTCGAGACCTATCAGCTCAAACCCGACAGCGCGGCAAGTCCATACGTGGCGTAGACTGTTGTCGTTGTTAGCCGAGCCGGTCCTACCGCTGGGGTCGTCCACAAATCATGTGATCGTTTAGAGGGAGGGGGGAGGGGGGGTCAAAGATGATATCACGTTTAATTTTTTTTTCAAAGCGGGAAACCCAAAAACTATATTACTCAAAAATTTAATTAGACCAAATAATCCGCTCTATTTTTATACGCGTGTTTACCCAATGAAAACATCGCACAAACTTTAAAACATTCATAATAAAAGCTCGCATTGGCGCCATGGCCTTAATTGCTTAGAGTCTAATTATCACGTGTTCTTGTGGCAGGGGGGAGGGTTGCGTTAAAATCACCAAATATCACCAAGGGGAAGAGGGGAGGGGGGTTCAAAAATAGGTCAAATATGATCACATGATTTCTGTACGACCCTACTACCGCAATTGGATGCGGTGACGGTGTGAAGCGAGACAGCGCTATGCATGTCTATAGCGATGTCCCGCTCGCCGCCGCCGCCACATCTCGTTGCGGTGCCTGTATGATAACCGCGTTAGTTGCTGCCTTCATTGGTTGTAGAATTGTAGTCGGCTCCTTTGGCCCTCAATAAAGAATATATTTTTTTTTAATTTTTATATATAATACCGTTATATTATGCATGTTGATTTGTTATCTTATGTCTTATACTTTTTCAACTTTATGGTTCTATTATTTTATGTTCCAAAGAATTAAGTAGAAGGAACAATCAAAAATAAATAGTATACTCGTATCCATAGTAATTTGTTCAAGCTTTTTAACAATTTTATTTACTAAGCTTAAATTTAATTTAAAGGCGGAAAAAATCAATAGACCCTGACACGGCGCAATAGTCAATAGGCCAGCCATTCTCAAAGTGTGTTCCGCGGAACCCAAGGGTTCCGTAAAGCCTCTGTTGGGGTTCCGCGAAAATATACTTGTAATTATAAGAAAAAAACCGGGCAAGTGCGAGTCAGACTCGCGCACGAAGGGTTCCGTACCATAATGCAAAAAAAAAAAAAAACAAAAAAAAAAGCAAAAAAAAACGGTCACCCATCCAAGTACTGACCACTCCCGACGTTGCTTAACTTTGGTCAAAAATCACGTTTGTTGTATGGGAGCCCCATTTAAATCTTTATTTTATTCTGTTTTTAGTATTTGTTGTTATAGCGGCAACAGAAATACATCATCTGTGAAAATTTCAACTGTCTAGCTATCACGGTTCGTGAGATACAGCCTGGTGACAGACGGACGGACGGACGGACGGACGGACGGACGGACGGACAGCGAAGTCTTAGTAATAGGGTCCCGTTTTACCCTTTGGGTACGGAACCCTAAAAACCAGCTCTTCTATAGGTATATCTGGTCCACAGTGATGAACGAAAATTTTTAATTTGGGGTTCCGTCAAATATTTCGCTTGCCGAAAGGGTTCCGTCACCAAAAAAGTTTGAGAACCGCTGAAATAGGCTATTGATTGGACGCAGACGTTTCTGCTTGTTAAAAATTAAAATTGTATTTACTATTTCAGCAAGGTTTACAAAATACAAATACAAATTATTTATTTGCCAGAATGCGCTTATTACAGTGATTTCTAATTAATTGTATTTTGTTTTAATGCATGATAGTTGACGTTATGTATGGTTGTTTCATATTTACCTTTGGAATAGTCATTATTGTCGACACGTCATACTATTTTTCAATCAATGCTGGTAATTTCCCTTAATCTTCTATCAGATTAAAAAAATAAGTTTAGGTAACAAGACAAAGCCCGTTTGCAGATATGGCAAAATACCAACCTTAACATAAAAAATATTTGTTTGACATTGCAGGGTATGAAAGATAGCAAAGCTATGATCAACGCAATAAGACAAAGTCTTATGCAATGTGAAACCGTCACCAAGAGCCCAGTGTCGACCAGTCCCGGACCGCCGCCGCCTGTATACTCCGTACAAAATTTGGTAAGAATATTTCATTATACAATGTTCCACTAAAATGAAATAAAAATATATTACTATGTGTTCCGTTTTACGTCCGAGATCTTACACGAGAGAGCAACGTCAGTTGTCCGGCCGATTGAGGCTGCCAGTGCCTTACATATATAAGTACTTATTACTATCCCACGCTTTGTTCTGATAAAATCGATGTTGAGTTAAACTTAGACGAACTCAGACACCCGAATCGATGCTGACGTTGTAAATTATTCACGCGACCTCTTTTACACAAAGAAATACTACTAATGTTACTATACCGTCTATAATAGTAATTTTTTCCTTTGAATCCGTTGAGTCATGTGTTATTACAGCAGTATAATAAATAATACATAAAATTCCACTACAGGGCGGGGGGAGCATGAGCGGCAGCAACGCGGCAATGTACAGCATGAGCGGCGCCGGCGACCCGGCGCGGCGCGTCGGCGACCAGCAGCAGCAGAAAGCGCGTCTGCTGCAGCAGCAGTTGCAGCAGCAGATGCTCGTGTCGCGCGAGGTGAGCTTCGTGTCACACTACAGGGCAGGCAGCATGAGCGGCAGCAACGCGGCAATGTACAGCATGAGCGGTGCAGGCGATACGGCGCGGCGCGTCGGCGACCAGCAACAGCAGAAGGCGCGTCTGCTGCAGCAGCAGATGCTCGTGTCGCGCGAGGTGAGCTTCCTGTCACACTACAGGGCGGGCAGCATGGGCGGCGGCAGCAACGCGGCAATGTACAGCATAAGCGGCGCCGGCGCCCCGGCGCGGCGTGTCGGCGACCAGCAGCAGCAGAAGGCGCGTCTGCTGCAGCAGCAGATGCTCGTGTCGCGCGAGGTGAGCTTCATGTCACACTATAGGGCGGGCAGCATGAGCGGCAGCAACGCGGCAATGTACAGCATGAGCGGAGCGGGCGTGAACATATTGAAAAGTTATCTTTGAAATTAACCGTAGAGATGCCAACATCTAATATCTACTTGCAGAAACAATCTACATTATTGTCTAATAGTACATTATTGTCGAGGCTCGGAAGTAGCTACTTGCAGGCTGAGGATTCGTTTTAAACGGACGACCTTGGGAGTCCGTTTAATTGAATCCGAAGCCAGCAAGTAGCCTTCCAGCCGAGTCATATATAGTGCTTTTCTCAAAAATAGTGCAAGAAATATCATAGAAATATTTTACAAAACCAACGTTCTTACTTATATATTTTCACAGAAAAAAGCCCTTCCCGCCTTTTTATTTTTTTTATTAAAAAAATAGAAGTGTATTTTTCTGCCGAAAATACGCCAGCCTATTTGAGACAGCTACATAGTCGCGGTACTAAACTTCGGTTTGGCTGTTTAATGGGCCTGTGCCTTCATTTGATATGGTCATTTCAACTTTTAAAAAGTTTGGAACTCGACAAATAATGGAATTTGTATGCAACATTGCAGTCCCAAAATCGAGACTGCAATGTTTTTAACTTTTTAATTTTTGACTGACCATAAACTAAGCGCTTCGCGACCTATTTTTTAGACGGCAAGTCGACTTTGCCGTCCATTTTTGAGAAAAATAATATCATGTCTGTGGTGAATTGAGCGTGTATTTTGCAGGCGGCCGAGCAACCGCAGGCGGATCTCGGCTCGGCGCTCGTGACGGGCGCGCCGCCCAATGTCACGCTGCAGCGCACCCCCGACTATCACCGATTATATATATCCCCTTCTAGTAAGTATTACTAATAGTACATTATTGCAGAGGCCGGGAAATGGCAATTCGTGGATGAGTTTCGATTTTGTCGGACGACGCGAAGCGGAGTCCGACAAAGAAGACGAATCCACGAATTGCTATTCCTGCCGAGGCATATATAGTGCTTTTCTCCAAACATGCGAGGAAAGAAGCTAAAATAATTATTATTTAAGCATCAAGCATCACTCAAATCAAACCTTCACATCCAAAATGTCAAAAACAATTTCCCTCTTTAATTAATTTTTAAAAGTTAAAGGCACAAACTTATTCTGCCATTCAGTACCATTCAATATTCGTTCATTCAATATAATTGCGCAATATAGTTTGTCAAACCAACTTTTCAGTCAGTAAGAACCAGGAAAACTATACCCATCCTTTTCTTTTGGGTGCTAGTACTAGTGTAAGACAAAGATAGTATGATTCTCTTTGTCTATGTTTGAAATAAGAATTTATGAACACGGATGAGATTAAAAAAAAAAAAATCTTTGATTTTATTAAGCAGTATTCGCACGATCATACACGTGAAATGATAGCTGATCGGGTCGTGTAGAAGCGGCTCGCGGCAATAATAATTGGCTGTTTGCGTTTTTTATTATTAAAAAGTAAAAAACACTACAGTAATAAGTTAGTACTGTAGTGTTTTTTTACTTCCCGTCCGCTAGAACAGGACAGCGATAGTTTGATGTTTTTTAGTTAGAGTTTGACATTAACGAAGAACTTCCCGTACTATTTTTGCTACAGTAAGGTGAACATTTCCGAGCATATTGGAGAAAAAATACTTTCCCTTGAATTCGCCTATCGAGATTAGAGATGCAACGGATAGTTGTTTGGCCGGTTACCGGATATTCACCCTGACCATCGGGCGAATATTCGGTGGCCAGATACCGGTAGCGGAACTATACCTACATTTCGGTTTTTCAGGTGCGCATTGTGCAGGATTTTACTTGTTTCGTAGTGAACGTTCGCACGGACACATTTCTAGGTTCGAAATAAATTAGTGCGCGTGCGATTGGAATGTTTAAATTGTTTTAAAATAATAAACGAGTATGAATTATGCCGTGAGTGTCGGCCGAAATCAAGCCGAATCTGCATCGTGCATCTCTAATCGAGACCCGGCAGTCAAGTTCGGAGAAAATGGCGCGCTACAATGCAGTGTGTATACTTACACGAAATCACTCGAGCCATTTTTCGACCCTTGTAACTTTTTCCATAGCACCTGAGTGTCGGATATTTTGATAGTATATCAATCTTACAAAATTTTAGAGTCAGGTGTATAATGTTTATGTTTTCGTTTCAGATCAATTGGGATCAAATTATGGTACAAATAAAATAACTTCGACGCAACAAAACCCAATGTTATCGCAACAACTGACCGTAAGTTTAGTCTTTTCGTATCAATCGGATAGAATACGTTAGATCCGGTTTATATAGCCCATTGACTTTTTAGAATAGCACAAGTCGTACCGTAAAATATTTTCTAAAGTGACGCCCGATTTACACTTTGATCAGTGTTAAAATAATAATTAGATTGTGTTTGATTAGAGTGCGAGTTAATACATTTGCTACTCGCGTTTGGTAGCAAACGTATGTACTCGCACTTAACACTGATCTAGGCGTAAATCGGGCGTAAGGTTCGTTCCTTGAATAGTTAGTTATAGGTAATGTGGTACGCCCGCAGGGGTCGCGGTACAGCGCGGCGCTGGCGGCGCACTCGGCGGCCGCGCTGCACACGCCCATGTCGCAGCAGCCCTACCACCGCGCGCCGCGCCCGCAGCCCGGTGAGTCGCACACTGTTCACAGCCCCCGACTTGTTTACTAACCGTCTTCCTGTGTTCATTTACCGCCGTCTCTCCACTGAGGCGGAGACGAAACGACACGGATCGCGAACCGACCGTTCTTCCCCGCCTCGGTGGAGAGCGCCTCCTTCCCTTTCGTATTAGTCTATACTAAAGGTCCCGCGAGGTATGTATGTGTTTTGCGAACGATGACGCAACCGAATTGTTGAATAATCCGTTCCGTGTTCAGTCTGATCCAATGGTTTCGTTCTATGTGACGGTATGCTTTTAAAATACTAAATATTTTCTTAGGTAGTTAATAGATTAGATCTTCTCCGATATTGTTTTTACTTCGAAGCATGCTCCTCCCGAAGCCGACTCTTCAGCATGCTCCGTAGATTTAGATCCTATCGGTTCGGGGACCAGACTCTCGAAACCACGATACGAACTAATTGCATGTTTATCGCTTAGGAATCTATTCGATATTTCGAATTATATTAATACAAAGGTGAGGTAGTTCCGCTTCTTAGAGCCGAATGTTTTTTTTTCTATTATACAGGCGCGTCTTGTAATAAAATTGCATTTTTCGCAAGTTCGACGTGATCCGTGACTATATTGTCGGGACACGACGAACCAAATAATTTTATTAGTCTCGCATGCGTTCGAGCCGAACTAATCGCTGTAATTACACTATGGTATTAATATACTAGTTTTATTCGATACGATCGTAAAGTTTTAGATCGAAGCCGCGCCCCTCGGCGTATCGAACGCGCTTCGGCCGTTCCCGGCCGGAGGCTCGCCTCTCCCCGAAAATAAAACGGCGATTACGCGATCGCTCGTTCGGGCGTCGACGCCGAGCTCCGGAGTAGGTAGGTCCGGGTTCCGCCGTAGCTATGTGGGTACTAACGCGGGTGTGTGGCAGTGGGCGGCTACTACGACGAGGGCGCCGGCTACTGCGGCGAGTACGCGCACGCGCGCCGGCCGCACGCGCCGCACGCGCCGCACGGCCCGCACGGCTCGCACCCCCCGCACGGCCCGCACACGCCCATGTCGCCGCACACGCCGCACCAGGTGCACCCGCCGCCCCACGACCAGGTCTTGTCATGTGAGTATTCCGCGCCCCGCCCCGCCCTCACCGCACCCTCATCGTCGACATGTAAATAACCAGTCTCGCCGGTCCCTTATTGGCGACGATTAAACTTACAATAAATTGTTTTTATAAATTTGTGTGCACTGATTAACCTTTTGTTCAGAGGACGACATTGTGGTTACACAATAAATTCGAATATTGTAAGGTAAAGTAATAGTAGAAAATATGATAGAAAATGTATCGTATTAGTATTTTTATAACTTTCATTCTGCATGATACTTATATCTAATAATGCATTTTGCGCTTCGACCGACTTCGCTTCTATAATAATATGAACTTTCCTGATATATATATAAGTTTTTCGATTTGGATCAGTCTGTAATGTCGTTCGGTTTCTCGGGCGTCAATTTTCTTTCAGATATTTTTATGGCCCGACACGGGGGTTCGATTGACACGTGAAAAGCGATGGACAATACAAAGATTTCTAATTTCTAATGTTATATTTAATCATACGCGATTAAAATAAAACACCTTCATTAAACCGTTATTCATAATCTTTCGAGTTTTGATGAATATCAGCTCGAATCGAACGGCCGAAGGCATCAGTCCGGCAGGGCAATACAACCAGCCGACAGGTCGAGTGATTTACGAGACGGCACGAGAAGTTCGCTCGTCGCCCCGTCGGACAGCCGCTATGAACCGTGTCGGGAGATAATTGTCTCCATGCCTCCACGGCTCCCGCTAAGTTTTGGTCGCCGGTGTTGCAGGCGCGGGCAGCGGCGGGGTGGGGCTGGGCGGCGGCGGGGGGGTGGGGGCGGGCGGCACGTCGGAGTACGTGCGCAACGAGCTGCGCGCCGTGGTGGGCGCGCGCTCGGCGCGGCCCGACCTGCACCCGCACCAGCCGCCCGACCTCGACCCGCTCATGAGCTTCGACATGTCCACGTCGAGCGGTAAGCGTGCCTCTCCCTCTTCTATACTAACATACACTCTAGTAGAACGCCCTCACACTTAACGGTGACATAACGAAAGCACCTTACGATTTTCATTTAGTCTACATATACTCGACTTAAATTTAGATGTTCGTACGTTGTGTTAAATTTAAGTGTATTTCCGGGGATAGATTAATAGATTGACCGGACTGGTGAATGCGATTGATCGATTTTGATGTTTCAATCCACGCATCTTTAACCGTATTCCACTTTTTAATGTGTCGAATTGCATTCGTTAATTTAGGTTTGATAATCGTTTTACGTTTTACCATGGTACGATATAACGAGGTATTTTCTTGCCGGTGATGTCTCAGGATTACGTCACATCAGTATTACACACACACATTGATACACGCTTTCAATATATGTGACGTTATATATGAAAAGATACCTTATTATCGATGGCGCTTACGCCATTATCAACGATGCTTTGATTTAAATACAGTGCGGCGTAACCGCCATCGGCAATAATAATGCCTAATCCTTTTTCATAGATAATGCCTCATATTCATGATTATCATGAAGTTTTGAATGAACGGAATGTACAATTAATATTCGTAAAGAATTTGGGACAAATTTCCTTGAAATATTGCCATGTTTTAATAGTGACTTGCTGAAATGCAAGGTAATGCCAATTTCAAATATAATTTTGCCGTACAAAACCATACAAGTTGAGACACGCCAAATTGAATCTTAACACAAACTTACGTTGTATATTATGAAATCACATAAGTACAATAATCGTGAGTAGTTCAATTTTTATGTCATAGTTCTGGAATTCGAAATACTAAAATTGCCGATGATTCTTCACGAGATGTCACGGGAAGAACTTACCACATAAAGATAAAACGCGTGATATTATATGTAATAAACTTCGCCTGCGGGCGTATTCTGGTTGTGACTATCGCGCACGACTTGTCTTTAGTCTCAGATACATAAGCTGTAACATCATAACATGTAGCGCGATAAGCGCAACCAAAATGACTGGAGGCGAAGTATATTTATTATACCACGGGTTTTATATCAGTGAGTTATGCCTGGTTTTTGAATGATATGATTCTTCTGGCGAATATGTGAGCTAATTTCAGACACGAGGCATTTTATGTATAACTCGACCGCAACCTGTATCCGATATCACGATGGTAATTAGCGCAAGTGACCAGATCGAATACGGGCTGAGCTTTGTTATTTGTCATTATTAATGTACTTACACTAAATTGACTGTTGCATGAACATATTGTCGAGATTATTTGATGTGAAAATGAAACGTGATTTCTCTCTGGTATCAGTCTGGATTAGGTAGTATTATATGTTAAATTTGTGTTCGATGTAAGAATGGACAAATTATATACAACGAGTGCCACAATTGCGAATGCCGTGAACTTCTACTGTTTAATGTGTAGTTCATGATTTTTGAAGTTCCAAATAGAACCCTGATTTACAAAGTCCGTCCGTCCGTCAAACTATTCCAGCCTTTACAACACATAAAATATGAGTACTATATGTTGCTTGAGATGTAGATTTCATGTTTAAGGATGTTTCAGTGTACAATCTTGTGTCATGGAAAAATGAGTTAGTTTGATTAGACAGTTAATGCAATGAGAAATAAGTTGCAGATGAAATGTTACTAAGTAATCCTTCTTTATGCGCTTCCGATCCGACACACACTTGTCCGGTTTCTTGTTAAAGTCTCTACATAAGGGATCTCACAAAATCTTATAGCCCTCGTTAAAGTGGAGTGTAATCTGCGCGCGGTTCCATAGAAATGTGTGAATCGCTCGTATTCACTGGCAATGTATGCGTGTGTACGTACGTAGGTGGCGGCAGTGTGGTGGGGGGCCGCGCGGCCTCGGCGGCGGGCCCGCAGAGTGCGTGGGAGTCGCCCCAGAGCACCCCGGTAAGCACGGCCCGCGGACTGCGACTCCGGCCAGACATGTAGTCACTCCACTACTTTTGTATCGGTTTTCATTATTTTTGTAGACTTATCTGAATACGTATTGAGTCTGCCCCGCAGCGTGTGTTGTGTCGATTCAATCATGTTGATGAGTTAGATGCTGAATTAGAGAAATGTGCCAAACTTCTGCAATAAATACTTGTTGCCTTTTCTGTTAGAATTCGCGGTCGATCGAGACCAAATTAAATCTCGTATTCAAATTATATAACGTGATATTGGTGCATTTCTGAAATTACTAAACTACGCTTTTGTGATGTGTTATCTATTTTTAGTAAAACCATGATAGTACCTACTTCTGATAGTGTCAAATCTTCCAATACTTGAGTACTGTACTTTTTCCGTAAAAATAAAATTGTAATGAAATGCGCTTAATTGTTATGTTGAAAAAGAAATGAAAGCTTTATGTTGAGTCCGTGGGGCACGAGCATGCGCGGAGTGTGGTGGAGGTTGTGTGGTGTAGCCGCCGCGGCGCGGACCCTCAGTAGGTATACTGTTGTGCGATAATAAATGCTTATTTGTCTGCTTCTCAAATTTAATGTTATATAGCATACGAGCCATTCAGTTTATTCCATTCTGTAGTAAAAGTGGTTTGAAATGCATGATAAAGTTCTCGGACGTTTTTAACTTAGTTTTTTAATAGAATTATTAGATACTTAAAATATAATGGTATTAGCATTATATTGCTTTTTATAAACTTTGATGCCTATCAATATTGATGACAGTTCGGGTGAGACACTTTAAAAATTATAGGATTTTTCAGCAAATTAAGAAAAATAGTAAAATAAATCATTTTGTCTATATCAATAGCTTCATCAGAATTGACGGATTTTGAGAACAGAATGAACTATGGTCTAATGTTCTACATTCTACAACACAGTAAACTCCAGTTTCATTCATTGCGAGAGGACTGTATGTGGTGAGTTGGTATTATACTTCGTTTTTGTAGCATTAGAATAATAATAAACAATCTTGACGTGTCTTTTTTATTGAAAAACGCTTTAAAAAAATAGTAACTACGAGTATGTACTTTTTTTAAAAGTAAAATAATGTAAATGTTCATGTATGCTACCTATATAATTGCTAGATATTTTCTGGGACTAATAATGAATGATTTTTTTTTTTTTTTTTAACAATTATGGCCTGGATGCGAGTCCTTTAAGCCATAATGAATGATTTTTCAAAAGCGTTTTTCAGTAAATGGATACGTCAAGATTGTTTACCATTTTTCTAAAATAAACGAGGTATAAGTAGAGTTTACTTTTTTGTAGAATGCTACCAGCGAAAGATTTCGAATTTTAAAATATTGTTCTATTGCGTCAGTTTTGTCAGAACGTACAATCATAAAGCCGGTTTAAATTTTTGAACAGCAGTTTATAAAAAAAATTGTTACTCTTACACAACTATACAATAAAATAATAGTTACAGTACATATGGAGCTACTTTACCGCACTAGTGCGATAATTAGCACATTACGCAACTATGTCGAAAACGTTGTTCACGTGCGAATAGGTTCTACATGCTTCCTACTTTCCGCACTTGTATCGTAATAGTACACTACGGTACAAGTGCGATAAATAGGAAATTCGCAACGAGTGCATGTATCGTATAACGTTTTACAGTACATAATATATGGCCCTTAATAGTCTACTTTCGACATAGGCACGGAAAGTGCTACCGCACTAGTGCGGAAAGTAGCGCCATATGTATGTACTATAAAAATACATTTATCATTACATATTTTAATACAATAGTATTATACTTGTGTTACACATCTCATGCAAATTTAATTTTTCATTTAGTCTCTTAACTGTGACATGTAACATGATAAGAAGAACATAATACTTATAGATTAATTGTAGCATTAATATGTTAAGCGTATTTTTAATATTTATTGTATGTTTTTTATAATTATTGCTCTTCTAGTATATTCCAATAAAATGCTGAGTACAACGTTTAAGTATAGTTTATATAAAGATTTTTTAAATATTTCTTAGGTAAGTTAGAGTAAAATATCAATTTGTTTCAAAATATCGAGAATTGGATTAAAGGCGTTTTGAAACGTTAGGAGATTACTGTCTGTAGAATAAATATTTCAGTTGCAATTTTCCCTTGACTGAGTCTCAACTAGTAATCAACTTTTGCAATAACTGTATATTTTTTATCTCATTCAAATACAGAAGAGAACGAGGCTCTATTGATATGTGAGCAGGGTGTGGTGTATGTGTTGTGTACGGCCGGTCGGGCCGACGGCGGGTGAGGTGTGAGGTGAGGGTGGGATTGACCGGTGTGTTGTATGTGCAGAATACTACGGAGGCGGGCTCGGCGGAGGCGGCGGCGGCCCGCGGTGATGAGGCGCCGGCGACCTCGGGCGGCGGGCGCACGCCGGCGGCGGCCGCGAAGGCCTCCCTGCTGCAGAAGCTGCTCTCGCAGTGACTCTCACTCGCTCCCACACTCGCTAAAGTTGCATTTATTACTTTATCGATCCTTCGGGTGGACGATACTCGACGATACTTAAATTCCATCGTAACGAACGTCGTCGTTCCCGGTTACGGTCTACGCGGTACCTCTACGGCTGTAAATCTCGCGGCGCGAGAATAATCATAGTACACGTATTTATAGAATGTCTTATAATTATGTCGATATGTAGTCTAGTAGTGCTAGTTATATATGGAGTTGTAAAAATCGTTTTGTTGATGAAATATTTTTGTCTTGAGTTCTTTAAGAACGTTGTTTAAGATTGATCTTTACATTTCTATGAGTAATTTTTTTTCGAACGAGATTTTAGTTCGAGACGAATTATGATGGTAGCTTCCTGCGATGGAAAGAATAGTTTTACAATGTACTCGTACGCCTAGTACATACATCATGTACGATAGAAATGTACCGTGTGCAATATGGTATAGATTTAAAATCATATTAGGCGTTGTGAACGTTTATGTAATATAGTATGAAAGTCAGATGTTACCTGTTATGACAAAGTAATTTGTATTATAGTATACTAGAGACGACAGAGTGAGTTTTAGGATATGGATTTAGGTACACTAAGTTTGTATAGTGAAATTTACTAGAAATGTTACATAAGAAACCTTCCGTGTGTAATAGCTAATTACAGAGACATGACTCCAAATGATAAAAATAAAATGTTGTTAGTCCTAAAACTCATTCTGTATTCATAATGAGACATCAAGTGAAACAAAGAATAATAATAATGATGGCGTGTAAATACTGTGTTGTTAAATTAATTATATAATTATGTTGCTTTAATGTAAATATTTTTTTATTTCTTTGTGTTTCATGTGCCTATGGTATATTTAATTTTATGTTATTCTCGTACATTGTTTTCTTTAGCATTGCATTGCTTTATTTATAATTTGACAATCATTCAGAATTCTATTCTAATAATGTTTTTATTATATTGGTTGGTAGTCTTGTGCATGTTTCTAATGTAAGTCTTTCTGGAAATATTGTTAGCCCCCTAGTGCAAGAGCGTCTATAGTTTACATTTAAAACATCGCGAGAGTGTTATTGAAACACAATAGTCGCGACGCTAGCAATCCTAGTTAGATCTATAGGAGATTGTTAGGATGGGAGGACACTGGGCAGTGGGCAGGATGTATTAAACAACCGGCGCGCCGCACTGTTATAGATAAAAGTGCTGAACGATGTGTCGAAGCGTGAACAACGTCCATATTACTTGTCAACTATTGTATGTACAGCTACTGTTAAATGCACAAATTTGATGTGTGGACTAAGGCTACTTTAGATAAGGAATTGTCGACCGTGTAGACTAAAGCACAACGTTTTAATTTCAATAATTGGAGAAAGTTATAACATCAATTTAAACTCGGTCTGCCCTTTCATCGAAAATGTATTCATTAACCATAAAAATTACTATTTCTTCAATTATAGTGCACAATAACAAAAAGGGCACTGACAAATATTTAAGTGTTTGTAAAATATAACGTAGTGCTCATAATAGCGGTCTCAAATGTACAAAATATTAAATATACACTTAATGACATTTAAGATAATTCAAAATTGTACAGACGTTATTCACTAACTCGAACACTCGGGACCATAACAGGCTGGACGATGCAACCATAGTTCCGCTCCCCGGTCGTCGCCGTCGGCTTCGACTGCAAGCAAACCGACGACTCTAATCTTACCAACTAAGTACTTTAGCTCAAGCGGCTCAACTACTATAGTCTTCGATGTCTTATACCCGCGATACAACATTGGCGATTGACAATAAATCAAACGAATATAAATAAGGTATGTACTTAAATAGACTTGGGGGTACCAACATTTCAAATGCATAAATCCTACCGTTACTTTGAATACCTACTCTTACAAAGCGACACGCGAGTAGTCAGTAGCACATAGAATCACGACAAAGAGTATTGTGATGTTTTAAGATTTTACCTAACTAATGAGTAACGTACAAATAGTCTGTAGAAGATATCCGTAAACCAAAACGAGTAATGTGTATAGGATAAGAATATTTTTCTACCAATGAAAAGTACCATAGTTTGGGAATGTAGACTACTGACCAATTTGTTTGTGAAAGTAGTTTTGGGGAAGGGCACACCGGCTCGGTTAGCGTAGCGATCATCGCACTATACCGGCTCACCATAGATTACCATAGCCTAGCTGTAACAATATCTACATCTGGAACTATCATTACTGCAAGTGATTTTTTTTATTTCCTCATAAAATTATTAGATAAGATTTGTTTTATGTACTAAAGATAAAAGAATATAGCAATATTTCTATTCATTCCATTTATTTTAAGGGGGAAATGTCAGATAGATAAATATCAAATCAATAAAGTACAAGTGATGGCCTTTTAATATGACAACACTTAACCGTAATAGATGAAGATTAGTCAGTCCACCTACACATGCATATATTTACATACGGAATATATGGACTTATTATCGGATCGCTAGAAGGAACTGCATGAAATGCCGTCACTTATTTACGTCATGAAGCGAATAATTGTACACTAAAGTTATATTTTTTGCAGATTTACGCTAACATAGTGAATACCTCATATTGTCTCATAAATAATCTGAAGACACGTCCATACACCACAAGCAGTTGAATATGTAAATTGAAAAAATGTAAATAAATAGATGCAGCAAATACATGAGTAACATAGGTGCCTGGAATTTAAAATAAATAAAAGATATTTTTTCTAAGCATCCAAACAAAACGATAAATTTTGATATTGAATAGCTACATTAATAAATTTACGTACTTGTATGAAATACGAGTAAATTTATGATAAGCAGCGATTAGGCAAAATTAAGATTTTCATTCATAATGTATATCTGTAACTCTAGGTTTATAAACTCCGAAAAAGTGAGAATGGGCTTAATAATTATATACGATTGTCGGTGATTTGTATGAATATTGGTAATAATATAAACGTTAGTGCCCATCACACGTGAACCAGGGGATCCTGTCTTCCAGTTCTTAGCGATGGAAATTAAATATATCACTTGCGTTGAACGGGCTTCATATCCAGAGTTACTTCAAATAGCTTACTTTTCATTCTTCACGTAATACTGAAATAATTGGCATCTAACCAAAGGTCATCGAAAATATATTCCTAACATATAAATAATGTATTTTGGTAAAGAAGATTTTAATGTTTAAATGGGCTTTAAGAATATATGATTATAACTATTAATCGTGTACCTATAAGCAGTGTTAGAATGTTAATTGTCTTGGTGTTTTGGAATGAATTCACTGCATAAAATATACAATTTGACTAAATATACAAATCCTCTCACAGCTGTTTAAAATACAAAATTAACTCTGTACTACAAATGTTATAGCAATTGATCTAGTTTATGCACTTAAACTTTTGTTTCTTTCGATCCATGACCGTTTACAGGATGATGGTCCTTATTGTAAAAATATTATATGACATTTTGTAAACTATTTCACTTAAAAGGTATGTCATATATGATGCTTTTGAATTGGGATATATTATGTTTTCTCAATTTAATCTAGACTAGGCATCATCTGTTACCACAGAGTAAATCTAATTAGAGATGCAATTAATAGGGTCCAAATTTCCATCCAAAATATCAGAAATATAAATTCGGATTGTAAGTTAATGACGCCATCGTTAATAGACACGTTGCTGCAACTAATTTACTCTGTGGAAAAGACCTCTGTTTATCACTGAGCATATTGCGTCCTGAAACATTGATGAGTACGGGAATCTTTGTTTCAAAGGGAAAACATAATTAGTTCTTCAGATTTTGATTACTTACATGTTATGTCCGTTATTTATTTATTACCTACTTACAATGTGTTTTTGTATCACTATTATTTATAAACAATGAATAAGGAGTTAACACGCGCGTGATAATATTTATAATATAAAGGATGACAGTTGCTAACACAATGAGGTGTATATTCCCGTACAAGAATGATTTTATTTTTTGTATAAAATCGTACCTCTTGTCTTGGCCTGTCGTCTGCGAACAAAGGACGTTTCCTTCCCTTGTGGATATTTCTAAGTTTAATACGTTAGTGTAAAAAGCTAATTATGTTTTTCTAAGAATACGCAAAGTGGTTTTAGGTGTTGGTCAGTCGCAGAAAGGATTATTGCGAACGTGAGCTTTAGAAGCGCACTGCATGCGGCAGTGGAAAGCAGCGCTCGGGCGCGTCGGATACGGTCCTGACCGTCCTGTACAGCTCGGCGCGGCAGCACCAATTTTCTAGTTTGACATTACCCTCTTACACTAGTCTTGTTCGGGCAATCATCGTTTTTGCGAATGGCCGTTAAGTCTGTGTTATTTAGTTCTTCAGATGTTAGATTAAGGCCTCTTGTGTTGCTGTGCATTTCTAAGCATTGTATGTATGTATGTTTATAATATTGTAAATAGCTAAAATACATTATATTTTTACGACTAGCATACGCAACCAAAGTTGTTATAAAGTGATGGTTGATTAAATAATAAATTTAAATAAACTAGGTCGTTATGTTTATTTTAGGAAAAGATACAAATAAACTGTACAGTTGTATATGGGTACATCCAATGTCTCGTTGAAGCCTTTTACACAACCGCCCTGATATTAGTAAAATCGAATTTATTATTTTTTGGTATAAAAACGGTTAAATCTAAAAGGAATATAAATTATAAATAAAATTAACAGAAATAAGTAGTGTATGAGTGTGGCTTAAGCTCGTTTTGTTCCTAGTGTCTACCTAGCTTGTTCCAGAACATATTTCTTCTCGGCATTTGTCAATTAATGAAACTTGACGCATTTTGCTGTCTCCGAGATAAAAAATCAGTGAAAATATAATTTTATTCCTTGAAAAGATCAGGCATTATGAGTACATTACATTAATTTAAGTTGTATTTTTTGTACATTTTAGATTCGAAATATATTAATATCTAAAAGAAAATGGTTGTTTAATTTTACTTCTAGTATACCCGCAAGTTATATACATAATAACACCTACACAAAATATATCATAATAGAGTAATAGTACAATCATTACATACAGTTACAGTAAGGGCACTATAATATCCCTAGATAACAAGCAAGATTGCTCTGGCTCTGACATAAATGCAAATTGAAAGCCTTTATTATTATCGTTCCCGATGTTTCCCGGGTGCAGGTCCAAGATAGCTACATTTATTATTAAAATTCGTCATATTACTTGTTTAGGATGTTCTCGAGAGCGCAGATTTCAAAAATAACGACAGTTTTAAACCATCCACTGACATCGATCTCGGATTCTAAAATAGTCATTTTCGAAATCGGCACTCCAGAATATCTCTGAAACGTGTATTATGAGATCATGACGAGTTTCACGCTATTAGTTTCGCTGACTGTACTTATAGGCGCCATCTTTAGAATACTAGATGTTATTTTTGAAAACTGTATTTATTATTTTTGCAAAGTATTTTTTTGACTTATTTTCATTGAATTTAAACTGTGCTAATAATGAATAATTAGCGCAACCCTATTACTCGTTATATTACGCACAAGTTTGTGGCCACTAATTAGCTGTAGCTTGGAAGCTGAACATCCGCGCTACCATTCATTTGTTTACGAGCTACCGCGGGGCTAGCAACTAATGGCCGGGGTCATGTCTATGCCTGATAATCAACGATCGGTCCTATTAAAACTATGTTCACCGTCTGGGATAATGAGGTCCTAGAAGATTGGTCACTCGCGGTATTAATTCTTGCTATAGGGAGTGTTGTGCTCTTAGCTGTTAAAACGAAATTTTTGGAGGCCATGAAATGGTTTTGGCGAACCCGTTCAAGAGAGAAATATGGCGAGATTGATGAGGTAAGTGTATTATTATTGTAACCCTAAAGGGACTAGAATGTAAGTTATAACAGAAAGTGTTTAGGCCTGAATAAATTAATAACGGCCTCCTAGCCTATTCTAATCGGTAGTGCTAGTGACCCTGTCCACGAAACAGGAGTTCCAGGGTTCGAATCCTGGTAAGGGCATTTATTTGTGTGTTCATCACGAATATTTCAGGGAGTTATGGGTTTTGTCCATTGTATTTAAGTATGATTTGTGATATACGTCGTATTCATATCGTCGCCTGGTTCGATTTAAGTATGTAAGATTTTCCCCAAAATATTTAGGTATTATTTATATTTAATCTTTTCGCCGCCATTGACTTTATATAAAGACTGTAGGTACATTCCGTGCCCGACACGCCACGCCTTCAGAGTGTTTTCAGTAATGAAGTACCTATTCCATACTAGACATGTGCGCCGCGCCGCCGCGCCGCCGCCGCCGACGATTTTTCCACGCCGCCGCCGCCGATAAATTTGACCGGCGTATAATCGGCGTGGGAGATTTTGATACCTATCGTGTCTTATTCCATGTTGCGTAGTGAGTAGATAGTGTCAGAGGTATAATTTAAAGATCCTTATGCTTTTTCGCTTATTATTTGCCAGTGAAGCATATTAGCATAATTTTTGTTGTTGCGGTGTTAGCTGTGATAACGATTTAGCGTTAATTTAAACAAGATCTTGTTTCTGGATCTCAGGTTATTATTTGATATTTTATCGCACAGCTTTTTTGTAGAACGCATTTTGTTTTACATCAATAGTCTCTTTATTGTCAATTTAATCAGTGAACTAATGTCAAGAAAATAGCAGGTTCATATCCTAGGACATAAACATGCTATTTTCTTCTTAGAATCTCCAGCAAGCTGTAATTGCGTATTTTATGATTTCTCGTATGATTCTGGTGACACGCATGAGAGTCATCAACAAGACATCAATGTCATCATATGATAGATATGATTTGATTTATTTATCACATAATATACAATTTCATTTAAAAATACACACGATCAATTCTTAGTCATTTTATGGTGATTATCAGCTTCTTTTACTTAGCAATATATATTTCAATCAAAATTATAAAAGTCAGGTTAAAGCTTCGTAATAAGCTATACCTAAACAATGATACCTACTTATAGGAACTTAAATCACCAAATATCTTCACTAAGCTAGGAGTAAAGAAAACAAAGTAGACCTTAATATTCTATAAAACGGGACACTCCAAAGACATTCTGTTGAGCGAATCAACCGGCCAGATAAGTTTACTTTCGAAAACGACGATATTATCTTTAGTCTTACATAGTTTTCTGTTAAACTTCAGTTCAGACAAATGTAAAGTATTCATCATTATATCGTATCGTAACAAATCCTAAGTGAGGCGACAGCGGCTGGGAAAAGTCAATATAGATTTAAGGCAACTTAAAGATTTTTTTGTGTTTTATTTGTATTTCGCTTAAAAGTAAGTAAAAATACTGCCTGAAATGTAGCGTTTTAAAGTATCCTTTTTAATTTAATATTTAAACATACCGTTGGTAACCAATAGGTAGGTATTGGTAATAAATGGTTGCCAAGTGACATGCCGGGATATAATTTTCGGCAATAATTTAGAAAACACACATAATATGCTTTGGATAGCCTAGTAAATACTCAGAAGGCTTTAATGTAGAGTTTCTACAGCCACGTTCTCATGCAGTATCAAAAATTATGCCACGCCGATTTCACGCCGATCACGCCGCCGCCGCCGGTCAAAAAATCATCGGACGCCGCCGCCGATGATTTTGCCATCGGCGCACACCTCTATTCCATACACAGGTACCAACCTATTCACTGAAATAAAACGTATTTTTATCGCAAGGCTACTTTCAATTACCTACACGGTGTAACATGAGCAAACCGAATAATTTTAACAGCGTATTCCTGATCAAATTTAGAGACAAAAATGTCCTATAAACTTTTTTTTAAAAACGTCTAGTTTCAGAGATAATATTAATTTAAAAATAAACAAGTTTTTGTTGTTACATAATGTAAAAGGCCTTTTTGATGGTAATGTTGCTGCTATGGGATGTAGTCTAAATATCCTTATTGATAGATGTCAAAAAGTGACAAGTAACACTTTGCAAAAAGAAGATTTTACGAAAAAAATATGTAAAAATCAATTTTAAGTATAACTGGTCAAGCAGATCTTGTCAGTAAAAAAAGGCGCGAAATTCAAATTTTCTATGGGACGATATCCCTTCGCGCCTACATTTTTCAAATTTGCCGCCTTTTTCTACTGACAAGATCTGCTTGACCAGCTATAACAAGTTTGCCAATAACATTTATTTTTTATGTACAAATACATTAAAAAAATGGAAAAACCAAACAAAACAATTTCTTTTTTTGGCGAAATTGACCTAAACTCATATCCTTCTTTTGACCTCAGAAATGCGTGGTTTAAATTATTCGGTTTCCTCATGCTACACCGTGTATAACCACTTCACAAGATAGCGTAAGCAGGAGCTAGATAAAACATTGACTTCAAAATTGTTTACTTAGGCATTTCTGAACTCGCTGATTGGTCTAATGAACGTATTCACCGTCGATAAGGTAAATTAATTGACGAGGTCAGTTGGAATTACACCTAAATTGGCCTAAATTTGTTGTATGAGCGTCCCTGCTACTAGTACCTATGAGTAATAGGGAGGGATAGATCAACGTACAAGTCAGGGAATTACAATATTCTACCTGATATGAGAGCCCAAATTAAATAGGTGAATTTAAGTAACTCTCTAGATGGAAACCGCAAAATACCCTCGGGAAACCTTTCCACTTGAACCTATGTCAGCGCTCGGCCGCTCGGCATTATCAAGACTGACATGACCGCCAGATTGTCATATGTACGTAATAGGTATTGCATATTATGAAGATAGAGCTACGGTTCAAGATTACATGCTATTCTGCGATAAAGATGGAGGTTCGGGTTAGAGTATTTATTTGGTTATCGAATACCTTTGTGAGTGAAAAGTTCAGGATGGGAGAGTCCACGTCGTAGACTCCTTAGTTTGCTTCATAAAGGTCTACACTTCTACCATTATTTATAAGAATAAGTGATTACTGCAACCAGAATCTGCAAACAAAAAGGTTTTCTGATTCATTCATTCACATAGGTAAGGCCGCCTGTTGTTTACCTCTGTCTTTTACATTTATTCTGAGGTTGTGTAATAATTAATAAAGAGCATTTTTGTACCTTTTGTATTGTAGGTATACCAGAGAATTTAAACAACTGAGCTTACATTGTTCGACCGCTGTCTTGTCTGTTAGGGCACTCTATTTCAAATTAAACCATTATAGTGATTATAGGTGTCTACCTACCGACAGTTTACATTATCACAATATATTATGTTATACTGTCGCCGCTATAAATAACAAATAATAAAATTAGAAATTACCCATGCATATAGACTTACATGTAATTATAGAGTCGGATTACATGTAAGTCTATATGCAATTGTAATTAGAATTTCAGCAAGATTTTACCGTTGTTATAGTAAATTGATAACAAGTTATAAATTAGATCTAGATTAGATATGGATGTAATTTTAACCTTTTATTAAAATCAGAATACAATGCAAAATTTCAATTAGAAAATGACAAGGTTCTATTCTAAATGTGCTCAACATGTTCATGGGCTGACCGCATATCAGTCATAATCACAGCAACTTATTATAACAATACGGTTCCATTGTATCTTGACAAGTGGCGCGCCCTCGAAAGCCGAGCCCGGGGGCGTCGGGAAGGTTTGGGTTCGCGGTAAGTCCCGATTCCAGAGTCCCGAGCCTACCTAGTCCCGAGGTAGCCGGCCGGCGGCACGCACGCATGCGTGCGTACCGATCCTGTTGCACGCGTATACTATTAAACTCACGCAATAAACCGTATAACTGATTACGTAATATTTACAAATAAAGCTTAGGTTTTGACATTACCATGTTGTTGGTGCATAAAATGTATGAAAATTGCCATTATTGTGTTTTTACGAGGTTTTTAATGGCATGTAAAGTGTAAAAACAAATTGGAAATAAAACTTCGAGGAGGCCAGAAAGCGAGAAGTTAGCGAGTTATTAGGAATGCCCTGGAATTGTCCGTGGTCGCAGGAGCGGCAACGGCCGCCGCCTGCTATCCAGCCACTACACTATGAGGTTTGTTTTTTGTTTGCAAATATTTCTCATTTTATTAACTTTACGGTTTGATAGAAATTTGAAACTTGTTTTTGGGTTGTTGTGAGCTACATTTTTATTGATATTTATCAATCATTTAAAACACACATAGATTAAAAATACATGCCTATGTTACCATCGGGACCTACATACCTTGAGTGCCATATGTCCAGACAGCGAAAAAGATAAGAATAAGAATAAGATTTATTTCAAATAACCTTGTTGACAATATTTATATATCCTTTTTATTTAGATGTATTGTGTGTGACTGTTAATAATGTAAAACATGGAAGATATTTCGATTAAGTAGTTGAAATTTTCCCGCAGTCGAAATTGCCCCGCTGCACCTTACCTATTAAGCATTGTACGAAATTCCATACCCATCAATCAGTTCTTAATCCTTCATTCCCACCAAAGCAGGTGTTTGTATTTTTTATGCGTAAATTGGCGTTGAACTTTAAATCCGCTACGTTTAGTCAGCAGTCACGTCACACCAAACAAACGCTCGCACTAACTGTTTAGGCTTACCGAATTTAGATTTTGCATATTCATATTCAAGCCAAGGGCATCAACAAAAACTCCATTGAAGTAGCTAAGATAACTATAAATAGTAGTAAATTTGTAAAACAATATTAGTTAGTAAATTAGTGCAATAAGTTAACAATTAACCTTGGAATACCTAATTAGAATACGACTTGTTTTAGAATATAAAAATACTGAAACACAATTTGTGAAATCATAAAATTATAATAATTTTTATTTTAAGACCAAGAGACAAATATTTGGTCCTGTGAGTCATGACATGTAGATGTAACGTAACAGTGTCTTCTCATCCGAAGTATCCTACGATTCAAATCGAAAGCTTGACTTTGAGAGCGCCGAGATAAAGCAAGTAGTCAATGTAATCCTCCAGATTTGTTTAATGGACTTTAAGTGCTGTATGCATGTTAATGTCATATCCATAAAAGCCATATCGTACAGAATAGAGCGGACGAATGCGTATAGCATAAAAACATAAACATACCTCTAAGATAACGAATTTCATGTTAAACCGTTGCGACACGATTGATTTAGAAGTGTCCGTGTCACTAAAAACTTTGGTTTTATTTTCTGGTTGACAATGGATCTTTATTTATGAGGGTCCGGCGCGTGACGGAAGTGGCACCGATTGAAATGGCAGCTTTTGCCAATTAGCCTCTTACCTGTAGTTTCCGTCGTCACCATAGGGTGCCATCAATCAGTTGATTAAGCAAAAAGTCCCACTGTTTCAATCCTATTTGTACAAAAGTATCTTATCGTGTCCTTTCTTTTGTAAGTTTTAACACCGTTACAGTTTGTGTATATATACCTACACCTACACGCAAACAAAATATAATTGCTGGGAAGTCGGGAATAACACAAACTTAGGTAAACCTATTTCTGGTAAGAAAGTACGAAAACTAATTAAACTGGGGCTAAGACTCTCATAGCCCGTTATGGTGGCTAATAATCACTTGATGGCGGTTTCTCAATTAATGTAGAGTTCCTCAATACGAGTATGCCTCTAAGTAATAACGTAAGGCTTGAATGAATTAATCTTATCATTAGGTACTACATACTATCCTTTTTCTAATTACAGACTATAGTAAAAACTTTCATCCTAAAAATCATAGAAAAATCCGTAAGATTTTGAATTCAAACACGGGTAGAGAACCTGATTCGCTGTGTAAAAGAGATTTTCCTTCTTAGTTATCGAGAGCTGGATTCAGGTTCGATTATTCTAATCTGAATACACCTCAATCTTCTCCAAAGAACAAAGTACCCACGCGAAATTGAGTGCAGCAGTTAAGTTAACAAGGTAAAGTTAGTGATATATGGTATCAACCGCGGAGCTCTACCGGCCCGATTCAGTTAAAATACGCCCGTGCTCCCGATCGGCCGCTCGTAGCGGCGGGCGGTCCAACGAGGAACGAAACATCCGATACTTACTGCGATATCGTCTTCAACAACAATGCCTCTTAAATTATAATCATTTCGGTGATTGAAAAATAATCTAAAACGATATTACTGATTATTTATATCCAAAATGTAGTTGAAATTTAGTGGGAAAAGTGCGAGTTAAGAAATGCTACAAAATGCCGTGGAATTGTTTCTGGGGATACCAACCTCCAGCACCGACCTGCAGAGTCAGTGGGCCGCTGCACCTAATTCAGGTAAATATGCCATCCCTATTTCCGCTTAACCTAATTTCCGCTTAGGTAACCTAAGAGTCCTAGGCGATTTAACCTGCCTTTTACTTAAAGTTAAGTTAGTGCGGCTGACATCAAAATAAAAGAAGTACTTAGAGTAACATAAATATATTTATTGTATTGATAATTAATTAATTAGCTAATAGTAGGTATGTACATCGATATCGATAACGTTTTGAAATTAAAATAATTAGCGAGGAAAGAAATTCGGTTAAGTGTACTTACATTAGGCCTCACTTCGCTTGTATCTGTTGTACCCTTATTGACTCAAGTGTAAATTGGTTATAAAGCGGCTATACCCACATGGACAGTAAAACGGGATTAGGTACCCGTACTAAGTACTTACCCGTAAAACATTTTATACATCTAATCTGTAAGTAGGTATATGTAGGTGTTCACAATTGCCTTTTAAATTATCGCTTTAATTGAAAGTATAATACTTTTTGAATTTTAACCAGCATGTGAATTGTAGCAAAGCTACATTAACTAAAAAACTAAATTGTCTTCGGTTACCGCGAGTAACTACTCATGGAATAAAAGTATTGAAACGGATTATATCGCGTATATTGAATTCATACTAGTCACCCGTTGACCACGAAAGCTGTAAAGGGTTCGAACGTTCGAAACGTATTCAATATATATACGCGATAGTATTGTAATGCATTTCAATAGTTTTATTTCATGAAAAACTAACTTAATAACCCTTAAGGGGCCCACTGCTTAACAGTCCGCCGGACGGTATCGGCCTGTCAGTTGTTCGGAACTGTCAAGATTTTGTTCTAACTGACAGGCCAATACCGTCCGTCGGACTGTTAATCAGTGGGCCACTTTAAATTAAACACTGGCTACGCCACAATTATTACCTAATACCTATACATATACGCTACGTTACCACCTACGTGGGAAGGTTAGAATAGCGAAAATATAAATACTAATAGGGTCTGCTCAAACTGCTGCTGAAAACAAATGCTAAACCAAATGCGTGCGAATGCATTGCGCTCAATACGCGGTACGTAGAGTTAGGATCAGATTTGGATTAGATAAAGAGCAGAATGTAGGCTCTTGCTTCTTTTTCTATTTTGAAGGGATTTCTAGGTCGGGGTATCCTGAATTCCCACGCGAGCTTCAGCCCTAATAGACACAATGAGATATAATTGGTGCAGGCCGCGAGCGACCACCGCCGTCGATCCACATTAAGCTCGGTGCTGCACGCTACAATGCCTACAATACAATCTTTGTACAACTCTTTTTGTCTTCATATTTTCCGTGACTAAGCATGAATGCCTTTTCAATTTTAAAATGTATATTTTTCCTTTGGTTAGTTTGAATAAGACAATTCATATTAACTATTGCTTAACTTGACTATTTTTAAGGGATTTTTTAAAGATTATTAGTAATTAATTAAATTTATTAAGTCTATCTCGACAGCGACGTTATTGACAATGTAATAAAATCGTCTCTAAGATATTTTTAAGAGTTTTAGCTTTGTGATAATTATCTATGCAATAATGTCAGAGCATTCGTTTTCTAAGGGTAACCACAATGTAGGTATGGTTCTTCATGTGGGTGGGCCAGTATTGTGATACAGGCACCCACTACCTATATATAGACTACCTTTGCTTAGACTTAAGTTCGGTAATTGTTGTACTTGTTTTAGGCACTACGAGTAGGTACTTGCCAATAACTACTTCGTCTGCTCTGACAGTTACTTCATTTAAAATTCATGTATAAATTAGCGACACAACAATAGCTTCTATCAGGCAGTAGGCAAATAGCTACCCAGTAAATAGTACCTATATGTACTTATGTAAAGAAATAGTAAAGCGTAATTCCAAATAGCAGTGCCATTCTATTCGCTTATCAGGAGCTGGTTATTAAATATTTATTGCTTGCCATTAAATAGCTACCTATTGTGTTGTAGGCACTTTCCCACGTAACATGTACAGTACGTATGTACAGTACCTATATACTTATTAGAGTGAATAAATACTTATTATAGGCAAAGTCTCTTTACTCGATCCCATTAAGTGTCAAACAGTGTTGATTTTTGTCTTAGGGTGTCCGACGATATACTCACATATGTGCCATAGTCCTTGACCAATTGGCCACCACCAACAATCCTGGTTCAAGACAGACGAGGACATTACTTAGACGCGTGAATTGATACATTTATTAAGGCTAATTAGTTTATTTCTAGGTGAACAAGTTTGATGGTAGTTATACAGTCAGTTGTGACTGATACACCATTGGCGACGTCTATATACGATTAATACAATACAATAATAGTTATTTGTTTTACAAGGGGGCAAAGTTGTTGTTTAACCGCTCGTGCTTATATTGATACCCGAGCAAGCGAAAGATTCCAAAATTGAACCACGAGCGTAGCTAGGGTTTCAAAGCACGAGGGTTAAACAAAATATGCCCCCGAGTGAAACACAAAATTTTTCACCATACCAACCTGAAGCAAATATTAAATGTAAAATTTCAAACATCAAATCCAAATGAATGTTATTAAATATTTATCATTCAAAATCATCATTTAAAAGTCAATTCTACCAGCAAACATAAGAAAACAACTCAAAATTTGCATTCGATTACTTTGCCTCACATGTGAATAAAAAGCAACTTTGCTATCAGTTTTTGAAGTGCAAAGTAAGCCTTTCCGAGCTGGTGTGGTGAAAAATAAAATACAGCATCTTAAACAAGGTGAAAGAACCTGAAAGTAGGCAAATAATGTCTGTTAATATTTTCAGAGGAGCAGCTACATCAACACTGTTAATAGGCCGATAGTTGAGCAAGCTAGTTAATGTGTTAGGCTCATTAAAATAAAAATATAATTTACAAGCCTTAATAGAAACGGGGATAGATTGTCATAAGTAGGCTGCGGCCATTTTAGTACAAGCGTTAAGTCTAGGGCGCCCTTGGATGCAGCGGAGTTAACGGTAGAATGCTAATGCGGCTAGTGTGATGTCGCATGCGCAGCCGCTTCCCAAACGCTTGCGCAAGCACAAGTGCAGCGCCCACGGCGCAGGCGCCGCCGGCAAGTTCATTGTCACCTACATTAAGGTACATATCCACTGACCTGCCCACTGCTTGTCTACTGATTATTTTATTAAATACTGGCTTCTTTATTGTTCCATATTTAACTTCCGTTTAGCCAGTTGTGTAAATTAAGTATTTATGTAATTTATTGTTATTCGAGTTCTTTGCACGGAATTATAAACTAAGTAAGTATTTACATTAACTTGTAGAGTTGTTTTTTGAAAAAGGTTTCTCATTCAATAAGGAACTCTACTTAGAGTGTTTTAGGATAGGTATTTCAAGCAATATCAAGAGCGTCTCAAACCATTTTTCAAGGTATGCATTTAAGAAATATTAGGCTGAAAAATGCTATTTTTTGTAGTCTTAAAATAAATTAATTACCTAATAATTTAGCTCGCGTTCTTTTCTTTACTTACTTAGCTTTGATAAATACTAATATTCTCCTTAAAAGAATTACTTCTTGAAAACAGTCTCTTATTAAATTAAAATACCTACTTAGGTATAATATTTTTGTATGAGTTTGTAGCGGAAAGTTTTCGCTTATTTATTGTGTATATAAAATCCTGTAGGCACCTATACTCCGTTCTTTCTATGTAGGTTATATAAATTGTAATTCACTACAATTAATTTTCCTAACAAATCCATTACAGGTTACGAAACAAGTACCTGAAGGAACGCAATGCACGAGCTATATTTATATAATATGGCCCACATTAAAGCAATCTGCTCTGTTCAAATACAGATGCTGAGTGTTCACTGGACGTGGTATTCTTAACCGGGAGTGCGTGCATCTTATTTACTCGCATACCTACTTGGGCCACTGAGCAAATACTAAAGGCACAGTACAAGTTGTAATCAGTATCTTGACCCCGTTTGAGAGTTTGGCACACCGTAAATGCACAAGTGAGCACTGTTTACACTCAAGAGGTCAGCATTATTTCCTCTCATCTTGTTACCACTACAAGCTGCTGATCGTGTTTCGTTTGTATGTCACTAACATAATGTAGGTGGGCATTTTCATTTAAACTTGCACTTTAAAGCGCGACTTAAGTCGTGTTTCACTAACGTCTAACCGTTACATTGCTGACAAAATATATGGGATTTTACATTCGCTTCGGCCGTTAAAGGTGCACAGTTAAGTCAAAATTCCCAGGTACATAATACATATATATGCTCGTAGTAGCTGTCGGTTTCGCTAATTATACCGGTTGAGATGGCTTTTGTCTAAAAATGTAAAGTTTTCAAGTTAAAATACTGATCGCTGTGATACTGCTGCCGTGCTCGTCTAGTGCTGCATGGCGCTATTGTGTTAGTGTACGCACTCGTACTTTATCTATCCAACGTTTATAAGTTAATTAGGAGCATCTGCGTGCGCGTGCGCCGCCTACACAATGCAGCCTTTCAGCGGCGGCGCTTTTGACGCATCCACCTAATTAACCCGCTATGTATTAGACGTTATTGTTCGATTCACTATTGCCGATGGATGAGACTGTAGCGTTATTGATTCAGTTTGACATATGTCATGCTGTGTTCAAACTAATTATTATCGGTTCGTTATAAAATAATATATTGTTGCTATGTCTTCAATTCACTAGAAGGCGACGTGCTTATATATATTTTACAGTCGTTTGTGTATCAATGCTAAAGGAATATATTTTGTACAAAGTAAGACAAGTAGATAAGTAACTTTCTTACTAGATATAGGTAGATATCCACTTATGTATATGTAAATAAATGCAGTTACTCGCTAGAAAAGACGTATTTAGGTATCAATTATGTAGATCTACTTGTACTTGTATTACATGCAGGTTTTTTTTAACAAAATCTCTTGAAATTAGTGAGTTTTCTAAGGAAAAGAAACAGTACCATATTTGTGTAATACTAATCTTGCCATTACTTGCGTGGGGACTATAGCCCAAACCCACTCGTGCATGAGAGGAGGCCTGTGCCCAGCAGTGGGACGTATATAGGCTAAATTATTTATTTATTTATTTGCCAGATTACCTACTTAAATAGTCTAACGTAATAATAGTATATTTTGTTGCAATTTTGTTGTTTACAATCTTTAGATACATATTTTCCATAAAACCTAATACCTATCTGTGTTTTTAAGGAAAACTTTATATTTGCGTAGTTTTGAGGTAAGTACCTACACGGTTAGAGCCGCGTGTTTTTATTCTTATCTGGAAATGCTGTGGCCGTTTCGGATTTCATTGCCAACCACGATTGTTGCGTTGACAATATCGACATCACGCCGCGCCGCCAACATTGTAGCTGCTTTAAAATGAAAACAACCACTAAAGTCCGTAAATCCAATGAATATAAGCCATTTCGGATTATAGAGCGGTAATATAATGACACGGTCTCGCACCAACGCCACCACACCAATCCGAATAATACCAAAATTGCTTCATTACACAGAAGCATTGATCCGTTGGCCGGGCGCAGTAACAAAATGATTTCGGTGCAGCCTGTCAAAGAGAGTAAAATAATACGGGCGATAGCCAGTTCAGATAACCTTCCTTTAGGCATATTGATTACTGTGATAGATAATATTAATTAATGATGTAAATTCGAGTCAAAAACAGAGCATTCTGATTATTAACAATGCAAATAATGAGCGCGTTAAAAGTTATCGCATTAAACTGTTACTCATAATATTAAGTAGAGGTACCTATCTGACTTAGGACGAAAGGGGACGACCGTGCGAAATAGCCTTTTTATACAAAGTCGAACGAAAGGGCACAGCTAGCACAGCTCATCAGTATATTGTGGTTTTTAATATTGTCAAATTATGCAAAAATATTTTCCATAATGTCAATATCTATATCTATTTAATTCCGACAACTGATTGTTTGTTTAAGAAAGCTATTAATGAGTGTTAGTACCTACTTTACAAGTTTTCAAGCTGCCTGAAAGTCTCTAAGGGCTACTTGCACCAAACACTAACCCAGTGTTAACCGGTTAAACCTGGAGTTCAATGGTTACCCGTACAAAGTGACACTGGGTTAACGGTTTAACCGGTTAACCCCGGGTTAAAGGGATGGTGCAAGTGGCACGTACGTGCCTTCCAATCCAAAGCAGGGAAGTGCAAACTATTAAACCATTTCACCAAAGTTATCCATTCTGTGACCGGCGGTCGTTTTTTAGTGTTCCGTACAAAACTTTGTTTACGGAACACTTATGGGATCACTTCGGTCTTGCAAATCAGTTATTTAATTTAGGATAGGCGTCTCGGAATATCTGGGCCAATCAACATGCAACATGCAAATGTTGTATTAAAATAAATATACTTATTACTTACTATTGTTATTCGAATCACAGATACGACTGTCACCCCGCGCACTTTCAATATTGAATCGTCAACTATTTATAGGAACTCGTAAATCTGTATAGTTTCTATATTGCATAAGTTTTAGACGGCATTCCGTTTGTTTATTGTCGTCACGTGTGCCGTGAACTGCTGGAAGTCATGCTGGTTTCTTACGTACAATGTGCATACAGATTAGCCTTAACGTCAATACTTACTAGCAAACATTTTTAACTAAAACTTGCTTTTGTAATGGCTGATACGAGTATCAGTTAATCTGATTTGTTTTCTTCTGTTTGCAAATGATACTATTTAGTTATAATGTCTCTCAATATGGGAAGAGTAAATGAAATTAAATTGCCCATTGATATGATATGGCTGAATGCAACGCGATGTGAGTTCAGCTATGCGGGAATCTATTAGGGCTGTCACATTCCGGAAGATTTATTACTTAGGGACATTCTGTAGACACAGTTTCAAATCATTCAAGTAGGTAGTACAATTGATATAGGTAATTAATGCAATTCTTTTTAAATATGTACTTACTACTTAATTCAGATAAGTACATAAGCTAATAAAATTGTTTACCTCACAATAAATGAGTAATGTTCTTTCAAATGTTTTACCAAACACCTGAATGCTATCTTCAACATCGGCTACCTGCTAGAAGTCTGGTCTTTACAAATAACGCCGACAACCCTAGCGGGTACGGATAAACGAGATGATTTACGGCACATTCCTGCGGCTCCAGGACCACTGCGCCTGCGCCGGCCGATGGGAACGAGATTACTTCACATTCAACTGATGACAGACTGAGCGCTTTGTCGCTCATTGTTCGACTCAGAGCGAGCATTACTCATCATAGCACACATAGTGTACATTTGACGGAATATTTGGGCAGCGTTAGTGTACTGCGTACTTGAAAGGAGCCCGATAGCATTGATGCCCAATTTTGATTCATTCATTATTGAATATTGATGGACACGTTGGTTTGAATAACAATTACGACAAAATGTGTTTTTAAACGTGGTTATATGAACGTAAATCTAACGAAATACATATTAGGTTTATAAAACAAGTAGACCCTGAACATCCTTAGAAATAAAAATTTACAATAAATTATATTCTTAATTCAGAACCGATATACCTAACTATAGGTTACTACATTAATGAAGAGTCATCTTCTCATGCCAAAAACGAATCGATGCATCACAACAAACGCGTGCTATTTCTATTCGTCCTCAATCATCTAATTTGTGAATTAATTGTTAATGCATGGTTAAGAATCGGGAACGGATGTGGCGCAATACGAGTGCAGGAACCGTTTGTTGTGCGGAAGTGGTCCGGTCAGTTCACAGGTACGTAATGGCGGCCCTAATGAACAACATGCACTCGTAGCGGCACGGCATCGGCAGCGGCACAGGAGCGGCAGCGCAGCATCTAATTATGCGTAATGCGCAATACAAACTGCTCTCTATACAATGCCGTACATATATCACTTTGATTAAGGATACGCTGTCTAGGCTAAAGTACCCACACGTCTCTGGTTGAATGTTGATTGCTAATGAGACCTCGTTTAACGTCAGAGGCTTCTATCGCGTACTAAGTCAGTTTGTGGGAAAATCAAGCTACATTCAGAAGTTTTTGTATCGACAAATGTTAATGTTAACCGCCTGACCGAAAGCAATAAACTTTGGTCATATCATCTCACAACTTAACGCTCGATCTTTATTGTCCTTGCTCGTATTTCATTCCAGTAGTGATCTAGTTTTACGACATTTTAGTATTAACAGGTTGTCACCTTTTTAATGACGACGTATTGGATTACTCGGGTGTAGGTTTCATCACTGAAATTTTAGCTGAGTCCGCGCAAAAACATCTGGCCCTAACAAAAAACAGTACGCTTCGCGAAACATGCTCAACAGCTGCCTGGTGTTACTTTGGGTGATTAAAAATGTTTTGCTTGCGTTAGGAAGTTAGGAGTCACTTCGGTGACGCTTTACGAACGTGACCGTAACGCGGCCCGACCACAAATTAGAAAAATAAGTACATACTTACCTACTTATTGAGAATTATGATCGTTCAACGATAAAGAAACGGCATGCATGGAAGTAATAAACTTTTATTCCTTATATTGGTACATAAAGAGCCTAAATATAAGTTCCACCACCTGGTGCTGCCGCTCGTAACTTTGCTTCGAGTGCAGGGAACATTATTTATGACACTTCAACTCGACACAATGAAGCCGCAAAAATAACCCTTGACTATTTTTCAATTGGACAAATTATAGTCATAATATGGCTATTCTTAGTAACTGCGGGCTATTTTTTTAATTATTGTGTTCTATTATTGACTTTACCCCTATACCAAACATACGGCACGGCAGCAATAAATTAGGTCTGTATAAACAACAAGCAACCAACGGGCATTGTAATGTAATGAGAACCCCTACCTACTGGCTAACTATTCGTTTGATTCAATTGGTTTATTTAAATATAATTTTGTTTTAAAGAAAACTGACTTCAAAAAGGACTGAATGACTAGCATGTTAATATCTTTTCGCGGATTAGCAAAGTACAGTCATCAGCAATAGTATCTTACACAACTAGGGCCGCAAAAATATATGACGCGCTCTTATTGCGCTCCAAATAAGAACGTGTCACATATTTTTACGGCCCTAGTTTTGTAAGATACTATTGCTGATGACTGTACTTATTTATTTTGTTTAATATTTTGGTTTGGATTAAAAAGGATTTCACGATCGGGTACATTTCAAGTTTCAAAGTGTGGATCTGAATCCATTACGATTTGTGAAGTTCCAGAACTGGACCTTGACATAAATTTTCCTTAAATATTAATCTTACTAGCTTAACAAACTTAACGAAGATGACAAATCGCCAAACGTGTAATACTCGTTGTTTAAGATTTCCGTTCTGGTGTTCATCAGCAGTAACACTTCATCAATTCATTTTTGAATGCAAATTCTTGGTTTGGTGATGACGTTGATATCAATACATACAAAATTCGCTATAGGTATGCCCATAAGATTTGAGTTGTTGAGAGTTCCCCTAAATTTCGAATGGATCTCATCATCAGAAATAGGTTTTGACCGAAATGGGACCAACGTAGAGCTACATAAGTATACATGATACTTTCAAACAAAAAAAAACAAATCCCTTCAGAAAAGACGTAGTTCTGAGGCAACATACAATTCGGTCGAATTTATACAATCCGCCTTTTATTGAAGCTGGTTATTAGTATTTAAATAAATATATCTTCCTCATACCTCAGTGATGCTAAATATAGGTAAGTAGGAAGGTACTTTGTTTCTTTACGCTCTTTCTGAAAATTTTAGAAGACAACATAGGAAACATAGCTTTAGTTTTTAGTTGTAGTTAATTTTAGTTTTGTATTCATTTTATAACACTTATTTTACAATAAATGAGTTTTTTGTACAGACATAGGAAACGGTAATATTTGATGGAGCCTTTGTGAAGAAACTTTATTAAAACTTGGCAAAAAGCAAAATAAACTTAGTATAAGTATTCGAGATTCCGATAAATATGACAGGTATAATATATTTAAACTTTCGTTACGTTTTAAAGACTATTTCAAAATGTTTATGACTACCGGAAAATCGGTGAGAATGTTATATAGTTACCTATGTACGTTAGTGACTAATTGAGCAAAGTATTATTCACTGTCCAGTGGACACCAATTATCCAAAATGCCCAGCATTTAGTGGGCGCGTTGTGCTGTAGATGGTAGTTCCCGCAGCCGGCCACGTGGGTGGTCTTCTCAGATAGCTATCGATTATTTCCAACTGAATTAAATTGATTGACTATACGCGATATTCATCTTTCTGTTTCACTAGGACCGGCAACTTTTGTTGTTTTATTTAATTGATTCTATTTAGATTCTTAGGAATTAATTTGAACTTAAATTATCTATTTAGCTTAGAATTTCAATCGGACTAAGTCAAATGGTGCTGAACGTGTTCTGTTTTCGAGCCATTAAGATTTCCTTCCTACAAGTTATGCTCTTAAAGGTAAAGCCTCTTAAGTATATTCGTCATTTGCCCATAATCCTTTTGGGATAATACCTGCTCGAGTGAGCCTCTCGTCTTCCTTTTAAACTGGAATTAGAAGCTATAATAACAACTCTACCTAGCTATGTACGTAAGACTCAAGCTATGCTTTTGACAACTTTTGATCAGGAATCCTTAAGGATAAACAATCTGTGTGTATTTCGATCCGACTTGCCATGGAACTTTAGTATACTTATGTACTTACTAGCTGTTGCCCGCGACTTCGTCCGCGTGGAATCTTATCTTCAACATTTTACATCTTTAGTACCTATAATTTTCATATGCAAGTTGTATGAAGTTTTAAGTCAAGTGGATTTTGATGTTGGTTGCTGAAATTACTTTTTTTGTATTCTCATAATAGGTACCTATGCCCTTATACAAAGATTCAAGTTCGGCACTCACAAAATATCTGATCTCCATACAAACTTTCAACCCCTTTCTCACCACCTTGGGGGATCATTTAAAAAAATGCTTGAATTAGTTTTCATGTTTTTTTAATTTAATACCTTTTTTTTGCAAAAAGTTCAAGTTTCTAGCCTAAAATAAAATTAAACCCCAAGACGAACTTTCATCCCCTTTTTAACGCCCTTAGGGCTTGAATTTCCAAAAACGTTGCAATTACTTTTTTTGTAATCGGCTAATGTCTTTCAAGTTTCAAAGCATTTGTAATGGATTCAAACTTTGAACCCCATTTTAACCCTGCTAGGGGATGAATTTTACAAATCGCTGAAATCACTTTTATTGTCATCTAATAATAACCCCAAATACAAAGATTCAAATCCCGCGCTCGAAAAAATGTATGATATCCATACAAACTTTTAACCCCGTTTTCACCACCATAGGGGATGAATTTTCAAAAACGCTGATATTAGTTTTCTTGCATCTTAATTTAAAACGTTTTTACAAAGTTTCAAGTTCCTTGCTTAAAATAAAATTTGCACCCGCAGACGAACTTTCATCCCCTGTTTAGCCCCCTTAGGGGTTGAAATTCCAAAAACGTTGCAATTACTTTTTTTTGTAATCGGCTATTATGCCTTTCTAAGAAGTTTCAAAACCATTTGTAATGGATCCAAACTTTCAACCCCTTTTTAACCATGTTAGGGGATGAAATTTACAAAACGCTGGAATTACTTTTCCTGTCTTCTAATAATATCCCTAAATACAAAGATTCAAATCCCACACTCGAAAAAATTTTTGATATCCATACAAACTTTCAGCCCCTTTTTCACCACCTTAGGGAATGAATTTTCTAAAACGCTGAAATTAGTTTTCTTGTATTTTAATAATATATCTTTTAACGAAGTTTCCAATTCCTTGCTCAAAAGAAAACTTTAACCCCATACAAACTTTCATCCCCTTTTTAACCCTGTTAGGGGATGAAATTTACAAAACGCTGAAATTACTTTTATTGTCTTCTAATAATATCCCCAAATACAAAGATTCAAGTCCCACGATCGAAATTTTTTTTGATATCCATACAAACTTTCAACCCCTTTTTCACCACCTTAGGGGTTAAATTATCAAAAACGCTGAAATTAGTTTTCTTGTATTTTAATAATATATCCTTTAACGAAGTTTCAAATTCCTAGCTCAAAAGAAAACTTTAACCCCATACAAACTTTCATCCCCTTTTTAACCCTGTTAGGGGATGAATTTTACAAAACGCTGAAATTACTTTTATTGTCTTCTAATAATATTCCCAAATACAAAGATTCAAGTCCCGCGCTCGAAAATTTTTTTGATATCCATACAAACTTTCAACCCCTTTTTCACCACCTTGGGGGATGAATTTTCTAAAACGCTGAAATTAGTTTTCTTGTATTTAAATTTGATACTTTTTTACAAAGTTTCAAGTTCCTAGCTTAAAATAAAATTTGCACCCGAAGACGAACTTTCATCCCCTTTTTAACCCCCTTAGGGGTTGAATTTCCAAAGACGTTGCAATCACTTTTTTTTGTAGTCGTCTATTATGCCTTTCTAAGAAGTTTCAAAGCATTTGTAATGGATTAAAATTTTCAACCCCTTTTTAACCCTGTTAGGGGATGAATTTTACAAAACGCTGAAATTACTTTTCCTGTCTTCTAATAATATCCCTAAATACAAAGATTCAAGTCCACCACTTGAAATTTTTTTTGATATCCATACATACTTTCAACCCCTTTTTCACCACCTTAGGGGATGAATTTTCTAAAACGCTGAAATTATTTTTCTTGTATTTTAATAATATATCTTTTTACGAAGTTTCAAATTCCTAGCTTAAAAGAAAACTTTAACCCCATACAAACTTTCATCCCCTTTTTAACCCCCTTAGGGGTTGAATTTCTCAAAATCGCTTCTTATCTCTTGTACACTTTATAAATACAATCTGGTGTGCAAATTTCAACTTTCTGGCTTTTGTAGTTTCGGCTCTGCGTTGATGAATCAGTCAGTCAGTCAGTCAGTCAGGACACTTGCATTTATATATATAGATTATGTTACAAGCACGTACTAGTTTTTAGGGTTCCGTACCCAAAGGGTAAAACGGGACCCTAGCTATTACTAAGACTTCGCTGTCCGTCCGTCCGTCCGTCCGTCCGTCTGTCTGTCACCAGGCTGTATCTCACGAACCGTGATAGCTAGACAGTTGAAATTTTCACAGATGATGTATTTCTGTTGCCGCTATAACAACAAATACTAAAATCAGAATAAAATAAAGATTTAAATGGGGCTCCCATACAACAAACGTGATATTTGACCAAAGTTAAGCAACGTCGGGAGTGGTCAGTACTTGGATGGGTGACCGTTTTTTTTTGCTTTTTTTTTTGTATTATGGTACGGAACCCTTCGTGCGCGAGTCCGACTCGCACTTGCCCGGTTTTTATAAAGTAGGTACCTACTTTATAAAAACTATAAAAACCTAGTATATTATGTAAAGTAGGTACAATACTTACACTTTATTGCACAACTCATATAGTTTACAATAAATGTACAGTAACATAAAGAAAGACAATTGGATAGGGGTAACAACAGGCGGTCTTATCGCTTAAGAGCGATCTCTTCCAGACAACCTTTGCCTTTAGGTAGTTTATTTAGCTCGACTGTAGTTTTTGTACAATTTGCGCACTATGTAATGACGATTTTTATTATGTTGATCTTATACATGACCTTATCTATCTCATTATATGTATAGGTAATGTGGCTTCTAAATTATTGTATTTTACCTGTTTGTCAAAATAACCGTAAATACGTAATCCATAAAATTACAATTTCGACAAGTCATCATCATCATCATCAGCGTCAGACATTTCACGAATGAGTGTCAGAACATTTGTCAAATAAAAGTTGCGGTGGTTTGAATCTTAATTCATTTTGAAATTGATGGAGCTAGCTATTACCAGGGCCGGTGCTCTATGTGGCTTTATGCATCGCCATACGGCCGAGCTGACAGCATGACGTACGACCAATACGACAGACGAGCCAACCCCTCGTCACGTTCCGTTCTTTTCACTTTGTGAGCAAGCCGCTGACAATTTAGGCAATTAAGTTGTCGCAGCGCTGCATAACGCGAAGTGTTAGAACTGGATCTAATTATATCTTATGTAACGATTATCTATGTTAAGAAATTCCAGACATATTACTTTGAGGGTAGGTACATTTTCGTTTTGAATTGCAGTGTTGTAGAGTTCTGGGGGTACAGAGTCTTGAATTTCTTCGTACCTAGCTCACCTAGCTATGATTTATACTGTCGGAAGTCAGATTTATACTGGATGCCTGTAGCGAAGTGTTCGGTAACCATTATTATGAATACCTTGCGTAGTTATTTTTCGCGAGTTTTGTGTGTCTAGAATGTATGTCGTGTCTATGAAAAGTAGTAAAAGTACTAAGTAACTATAATATAAACAATGCTTAGGTAAGCATGGGGTATACAATATATATAAAATATGATGCATTCTATGATAAGTTCACTTGACAACATATTTACAGCTTAGAAATAGGTGGTGGAACAGCATTAAATAGATGTAAACATGTTTCGAATATAATTCTAAAACCTCTACTTATAATTCTAAAATCAATAAAATTAAGGAAGTAAGTAGTTGAATTAACTGTTTCATGTAAGTAGGTTCCTTCATATATTAAATAAAGTATTAACTGAAAACGTTTAAACGTACTCTGTAAAAGGCAATGACTCCTATTGTGTTGGAAGTTGTTATCATTACGACTGATTTAGACATGATAATAAGAGGTTTCGCCAAACACTCCGGCGAGCGGGCGCGGTGAAACCAACAAGAGCAGCGCCGGCCATTTGTATACCATTTAAGGTGTCCATTTTAACGACATAATGTCCTTTAAAATTTATTAGTCAGAAACGTTGATGAGGTTACTGTAAGTACATTGTGTGAGATCTGTGTTTGCGGCAATGGCGCGTTAGGTCGTGTTGCGTAAGGTGGGATCTGGGTGTACGTGTTGACGTCACATAAGTTTCGACACTGGACAAACAATGCTGCAAGACACGAGCACGGGCATAGTGTATGTCCCATTTTAAGACAAAAGAAAATAACGTTTTTACGAATTAAGATTAGAGGTGAACTCATTTCGTATGCATTGAATTAGTTGCTTACAGTACAGCCCGATTCGAACTTTAAGATACGTCACGTAATAGATCTAGAAACGATATATATGTCATTGATAATATTACTCAAGTTACATACATCTATATATATAAAACAAAGTCGTGTTTGTTCCAGCATCCATAACTCGAGAACGGCTGGACCGATTTTCATGGCTTTTGATTTTTTGGATTAGTCTCGGCCTAGAATAGCAGAATAACTATTAAAAACATTGAAAAAATTTACGAAAACAAAATAATGAAAGAATGATCATTCCCATACAAAATGTTCCTAGGTATCTTACCTGTCAAACATTTCATCCCGTCGATAAGGTAAACTCTCGCCTCAAATTAAAGAACGTATTTTAAAACGGGTTTCGAATCGACAAGATATATCCACAATATTAGGATTAACCCGTATTTGAGATTTTGAAATTGTAAAATAGTGACAATAATGACAAAGGATTGACATATTTTTATTTATGCATGCAAATTTACAGTGATGAGGCTTATCGTTTGTCAAATGAAGAGATTATAAACTCCCTGCTACAAACTAGGGTGAGCGCGAGTATACGTCGTCATTCGTCGCGAATAGGAGTAAAATTTGCGAACTACGTTGTTCGCGGTAGAGTCTGTGCGGAAAAAGAAGAGTCGTGGGATTTGAGGGCGCGCCAGTGCTATTTTATGGTTTTTGCTATGCTGACAACACTGGTCACGTGATTATAGTACGACACTAAAGGTCATGATACTTGTATCCCTTTTGTTCCGGTTTTTAGGGTTCCGTAGCCAAGTGGCAAAAAACGGAACCCTTATAGATTCGTCATGTCTGTCTGTCTGTCTGTCTGTCCGTCCGTATGTCACAGCCACTTTTTTCCGAAACTATAAGCACTATACTGTTGAAACTTTGTAAGTAGATGTATTCTGTGAACCGCATTAAGATTTTCATACAAAAATAGAAAAAAAAACAATATGTTTTTAGGGTTCCCCATACATAGAACTTAAACTCAAAAAAAAATTTTTCATCAAACCCATACGTGTGGGGTATCTACGGATAGGTCTTCAAAAATGATATTGAGGTTTTTAATATCATTTTCTTCTAAACTGAATAGTTTGCGCGAGAGACACTTCCAAAGTGGTAAAATGTGTGTCCTCCCCCCTGTAACTTCTAAAATAAGAGAATGATAAAACTAAAAAAAATATATGATGTACATTACCATGCAAACTTCCACCGAAAATTGGTTTCAACAAGATTTGGTAAGTAGTTTTTTTTAATACGTCATAAACCGTAAACCGCAATTTTATTATGTTACTTGCTGTTACGGAACCCTTCACGGGCGAGTCCGACTCGCACTTGGCCGCTTTTTTTACCACGGCTTACTAAACGGAGCCTGGTGGTGGTGTCGGCTCGTCAAATCAATCCTCTGATTTAGCGCAGGCACTCGTTTTCTTTTTAAAACACACTTTTGTTTTTATGTTTCAGATACTAAAAAGTGACAGTGCGATTGACAAAACTGCTAAAACTAGTTAAGAATTTGCCCAATACAACTGTAATTTTAGTACCAAACAAGATAGAGTCTCATTTATGTACTCCCTAATCTGTGCGGTCCAACAGTTATTTTAATACAAAACCGGGTAGATCGGGTAGAAATTGGGCATTAGAACTGTAATTTTACTATCTGGGATATATTTCACCCATTGTAAACTTGACTTGTAATGTATGTGTACATTATTAATACTAAATATGAATATGAATAAAAATAGTGCATAAGTAGGTAGGCCTTATTGGGATATGTCCGGTTCTCTCATCTCACGATATTTTACTTCGTCGAAAAGTCTGCTAAATATGAAATACTTATAATTTCGTAACTAACAGAACCTAGTAAACGAACTTACAAATAAAGAAATATTTTTATGAAAAGGTTTTATTCTTTGTAATCGACGTCTGAATTAAAATATTCAATGTCACTTATGTTTGAGCTAGCTTCAGAACAACCAGGGACTGATGTGAGGAACTGGATGTGCTTGAATCCGGCACGTAGATTACGAATTCTTGCATATCACCTACTTAGCGGTCTTTTATTCGAGATACCGTAGGTACTTTTACACAATCTTGAAAAAAAAATTACATATAAATATGCATAAAATGGCAAGTATCAAGACTATTTGTCTGTTATTTTAAAGATCATGAATGACCTGCATATTCATGAAAATTAATAAATTTTGAATGAATATACTTACCGATTATGTACCGGAGACAAGTTACTTAGGGGGCTTATTAAATAGGTAATTATTTAATATTAAATACAACATCAATACCCGCGAATAGCGGAAACACGTTCCGCGACTTTTTGTAAGTCGATAGTCGGCTTTTAGCCGTTTTCTTCTCGCCGACAAAACCGAACAATGTTAAATATAATTTTTCTTGTGGTTTTATGTACGGTTTCATCGTGTTTTGAAAATATTTTATACATAAAACTTGCGGTTTTTGTTAATAAAAATATACAATGACAGAAGTTTGTTTACTTTCTACAAGACAGGTGTCAAAGGTTTGATTGCCATATAAAATTTAAAATGTTAGTTCCCGTTTCTGCCACGACTCTTCTCTTTCCGCACAGACTCTAGACCCTCTGACACACTATTGAAAGTACGCCGGGACACACCATGTTCGCGGTCCGGTGCGGTCGTCTGTTAAAGCCAGCAATATGTTAAACAGTTTTGAACGCACCCATAAACAAAATGACAACCAACAAATACATAGATACATACTAAATAATAGTACTCTTTGGTACTACCGTATTAAGTACATAATGGACACTTCCTACAAAACCGAAGTTTGACAGCGATTCAGGGATGAATCTTGCTATCCCTTTTTAATGTATGGTACTATCCCTTTCGGCTATTTAGGGTTGTCAAAATTCAAGTCATTATCTTATCTGTGGTCGTGCATGCAAAAGGACGTCAAATGGTAGCAACCCTAATAACTGCTCGCAGTAATGCTGAGCCGAACGGAGCCGAGTTTGCCCGAAGTCAGGAGTGTCTCGCCACTGTCTGAGGTGCCAACAGGATTAAAACTGGCCAAGTGCGAGTCGGACTGGCGCACGAAGGGTTCCGTTCCATTACGCAAAAATCATCAAAAAATCACGTTTGTTGTATAGGACCTTACTTACATATTTATGTTATTCTGTTTGTTGTCATAGCGGCAACAGAAATACATCATCTGTGAAAATTGCAGCTGTCTAGCTATCACGGTTCATGAGATACAGCCAGGCGACAGACAGACAAACGGACAGCGAAGTCTTAGTAATAGGGTCCCGTTTTTACCCTTCGGGTACGGAAACCCAAAAAACAGCGTTAAATTTACGTGTCCTGGATGACTGACTGACTGACTCATCATCATCACGCAGAACCGAAACTACAATTAATGCTAGAAAGTTGACATCTGCACACCATTACAGGTTACATTTGTAATGTGTACAAGAAATAAGAACAGATTTTGAAGTTAGCACCTCCATTTTATCGGTCATAATCTTACAATCGAATAAAAGGGAATCGGTGAGCAAAATGGAGTTTGCAACCACACCACACCACCTGATTTGATCAAACAATTTAATCAGATTGGAGCAAAACTGTTCCCGTCTGGACTGGCATTAAGTTAAGCGGTTTAGTTTTAAGTACCCTGATACGATCTATGGTAAATAATAAGCAAATTCATTTAAATTAAATCATTTATTAATATACGTAATCTACCGAATGTAACACAATCTTAAAATACCTACGTTTCAACACTTTCAATAAGTAGATAAGTGTGCACCTACTTTAACTAAACGTATTTTAAGATGTACCTATTGAAAATGACCACCGCTTTTCTGGACACATAAGTCTGTATCTTATGAATTTTCTTGAGATTATTTAGTGTGCCAAGAATAAATTCATTGGTTTCACAGAATTGAACACCTCAATTATGTTTTGGCGAAGTTCATCGAGGGTATTTAATTCCCGTGCGAAGATCGGGACTTCGAGGCGGCTATGCGACTGGGCCGTTGCGTCCAATCCATCTGCCAGGGAACTCTTGGTCTAACTAAATGATATCGCACACAGAGTTAACTGTGCTGGTGCACAATCTTGCTGGAAATGGAGGTTCTCCAAATTTTGCTCCTGCACCTTTTGTAGCAAACACGTTTCTCAGGTATTGTTTTATTAAAAATAATATTGTAAAATGAAAATTGCGGAAAATCTAATTTTCAATTGACAAGTGACAATTACTACTAAAACGTAGTGATTATATGCTCTTTGATTACTACTTAATCAAAACACGTTTACTTCATAAATACTGTGACAGGTCATTGATAACCAAAGAGGAAAGTGTTCATTTGAAATTATTTAACCTTCTTTGTTAATTATTACCTATGTAAGGATAACCATGTGAAGCTTAAAAAAATGGATGAATAAAAAAAATACTTTTAATTATTTTAAAAGCATGAGACTTAGTTGAGGGGCTTAATGAAGGGAAGATACTTATATGTAAAACATTCATGTTGTATTACCAATTTGAAGTCACCCTACATAGTAGAGGGATTAACATAAGATAACAATTTTTTTCAGGCCTGGCTGCAGGCGTTCGGAATGTTCATTATGTTTCCGTACGGAATGACAGGTGGAAACGGGACGTCGCTCTACAAATGCATGGTGCTGTCTCGCTTACACACATCATGTCAATCAGTATCTACACAAAATTCCGAGCATGTGCGGCCAGGCTAATCCGTGACGTGCCAAAAGGAGACATAACCGCGAGTCCATTTTCGTGGTAAACTTTAACGCTTACCAATTTTGTTAATATCTGTAGTTTTTAGCTATACTTTTGTATGTAATCTTAGCTTTAAGTTTACCACGAATAAAATGCTTGATTGATTGATTGATTGATTGTATGATACTTTTGTATTGAGTGATACTTTTGTATGTAATCTTAGCTTTAAGTTTACCACGAATAAAATGCTTGATTGATTGATTGATTGATTGATAATATAGATAGGTGATACGAAGTTCACCGGGTCAGCTAGTAATTACATATACTTGTAATTACGCGTATTTCCCGGAGGGGTAGGCAGAGACCACGGATTTCCACTTGCTACTATCCTGACATACATCTCAACTCAACCCACTCAAGTAACTTTTCTCTAATTACTAGTAGAAATTGAAATTGTCCCATTTAGTGTAGAAATTTATTTGTCTCTGGTCAACTAAACGACGGTCTACTTAATGTATAAACTTTCGTCCCTTTATTTGGTTAAAGTACCATTAAACTAGCGCTCTGTTTTATTAACCCGTATGAGAAGGTCTAATTTAATAAAAGCCGCTGTGATAAGCACTAGTTAATGAAGATAAATAGAATATTGATCAAAAGCAGAGAATGCGGCGGCGGGATCTGTAATTAACTACCAGTGCGATTAATGGACACGACTTACGGATAGCCAACATTTAATGAGCTCAGGAATCTAACTCGCAGTCAGTACCTATTCGGGTCTGGAATTAGTATTCAGGTTACGTGCAGCTAATTTGTTATAGTGTTGTGAAAGTCTTCATTGGCTAGACAAACTACCTGTCTATTTATATGGGATAAGTAGGCTTGTCAATTTTATAGCTGCCCAACATCGTAGAACCATAAAAATTGAGGTACCCACTTTCCATAAACTGTTATGCTTTAGGTAGTTTAGGTTATGAGGTGTGAAACCGGTGAGGACGGGTCAGGGTTCGGTATGTTCGTGGGCCACTCGGTTCGGGTGCTCCACCGCTACATCCGTCACACCAGACGCATATTGAGCACAAGCCTTATAAATGCGTGCACATGAGTTATACGTAAACGGTGACTGAATTATCAACGGCGCGGGTGGCCTCCCGGAATATGGAGTACTGAGAAGCTGTAAATTAAGATTTAAGAAATTATAAACCACATGAAATTTGACCCGTTGCCACACTTTATGATCTCACAAAAATTCCAATTGATCAATGCTTCATATTAAAAAGTGTAAGGTGACTCATTGAGTGTATGATGATTATCAAAATGTACGTGTTATATCAGGCAGAAGTGCTAAGTGATTATGACGCATTTAATTATTTGTTTTAGTCAAATTACAGTTACGGAAACGGTGATGGCCGAACGGCTCCGACGTCCGATTTTCATTCCAGGGGTCATGGCCGTGGCTACGAATCCTGGCTCGTACCAATTAGTTTTTCGGGATTCGTACCTACGGAGTATCATTATAGGTACTTATATACCTATATTGGTTGAGATTAGGTACTACATGCAGTTTTCGTAGTATACAAAGGTGTGTATTGTGTACTGATGTTGATCTAGCAGATGTTAAATTTTGCTCGATATAAGTAAAGACGAAATCGCTGTTTTATTATGAGTTATTTAATTCTTACACATATTTTAAAATTAAATTTGTCACTTTCGTGGATAACATTTAATAGATCGTGTTATCGTGTTTATCATTATCACACAGGTTTTAATAGAAGGGTAGGAAGGGGAGGAAGGTATCCCTTTATGCTGGTAATTAAATAAGGTGTCAATTAGAAAATTTTGTTGACGTGAACTTAGGTAAGAATATTAAGAGCGTGGCCGACGTTGTATAGATAGGTAGGCCTGTACCAAAAATGTGAGCAATTATATGACCAATACATGCTAATACTTACGGAATATACATGTCTCAGTAGGTATATGAGTCCTATGACCCTCAACGAAAGTTAGGTTGAAACTACATGGAAACTGAGGAAGTTAGACATAGAATTCCTTTCCATTCCGAGACATATATGTATTTAGGAACAGGTATCTAGACAAGTCATGTCGGCGAGTGTATGGTGGATCGTGATTCCAACTTTCTCCGTGTACCTGCCATAGATGGATGTGGCTGAGTCCCTGTCATTCATCCGTAAACAGTCAGGGTTGCACACGAGTGTGGTGATGCCTTTGCATGGTACGCAAACTATTACAAGCCTAAAAAACGACTTTCGAAGCTGGACTTCTCGCAATTTTATGGAAAACAGTCAAATCCCTTTACAAAAACTACGTAAGTATTTACCTACACAATAAAGAGACCCAATGTTTATTACTTGAATTTTAGAATCTTGGTTTGGTTGTTTTATCGGAAAAGAAAATGAAAAGGTTAAGTGTTAAGTCATTTAAAATACTCATGATGATAAATATATATTTTGTAAATATGTATTTGCTGGAGTGTAGTGATGTATTTATGGTTGGTTGAGACAAGAGTATGTACATAATTGAAAACAGCAGAAACAATGATACGTCAACATTGGTCGAATCAAATTAATTAAATAATCCAATTGAATGCCGGAATTCGTTCATTATTCACGATCAAGACCGTTTGGTAGAATAATTTGATAATTTGCGTTTTGTTTGGATTGAGGGGAGCCGACGGGACCGGAGCCAGACACGCACACACATATACACACTGCAAACGGGACACCTCATCTAACCACCCAGAAGTTATCTGTCCAGTCCGTAATAGACACTAACAAAACCTAGTGTATGTAGTTCATTGTTTGCAAAACGCACGGTCGGTGATAATCGGTTCACAAGTTTATCAAATATGATCTCATAACTTACGCCATCGCTTATCACGTAGACTATTAACGTGATATTAATATACATTAGGTTCACATTTACCACGTGCCATTATAGCCGGTACCACCCTCATACCTGGCATGAGGGACGGACCCTCGTATAACCCGAAAGTGAGGGAGTGTCCGGTCATCATCATTCGGCTGATGGGCCACGTAGGCAATATTAGTTTAAAACCCCTAGTAAACTCATAAAACCATAAATTTTACGTGGCATCGGGGTACAGTCACGAAATGATTGCATTTCTTTTCTAATTTAATGTTCAGATACTTTTGAAAGTTATAATTTATCATGTATCAAGTACGGTAAATAAACGAACTCGTGCTCGACATGCTAATGCCCAATAGATGACACCTTACTGTCATCTCTATGGGACCGCGTCGAGCACCAGGGGGTCGATTTTTGAATTTCGACCACTCGATTTCGTGTATTTCTTTAAGTAATATCTCCACTACTAGGCATTTTAAATCTACTAATAGAATTGAAATCAAGTGGTCAATACCAATAGATTCCAAATTTCCATCGCTCGTATTTCAAAAATTAGCATTCGCCGTTTTCCACAGATTTTCGAGTGACGAAATCGAGCGGTCGAAATAAAAAAATCGGCCCCCAGTACGTTTACCTTATAGCATTTAAAAAGAGGAAAAAAAATAAAAATTAGTCTAGCAGAGCGTGGTTTCGATCCACGGACCTCTGGGTTATGGGCCCAGCACGCTTCCACTGCGCCACTCTGCTACTTAAATGCTGGGACGAAATTAGCTACCACATTGTGCACGGTGCCTGAGTGATTAGATATTTCCACCGTTACTAAAAGAGCGTATGTGCATGAGACAAGATTATAGGTCATAATGGCTTGTAAAAAGTCATTTTAAAGATATTCCTTGATTTAACAATGATAGTCCACTGCTAATCTTATGCATTAAATATAAAAAACCGGACAAGTGCGAGTCGGATTCGACCACCGAGGGTTCCGTACTTTTTAGTATTTGTTGTTATAGGCGGTAACAGAAATATATACTTACATCCTCTATTTCAACTGTCTATTAGCTATAACGGTTCGTGATATACAGCCTGGTGACAGACAGACAGATGGACAGTGGAGTCTCAGTAATGGGTCCCGTTTTTACCCTTTGCGTACGGAACCCTAAAAAAATGACCAAATAATTTAAAAAGCCAAACAAAAGGGTAATGGCGTTTTAATAAGAACATAAGTTGAAAGGCCTATCGATATTTCGACTCATTTTACTTTTAGATAGGTTCATACATATAATTATGGAGTAAAAATATATTTTGAATTTTTACTAAAAGTAAGAAGCGGCTCACAATTGCACCTACTTTCCAAATTTCATTTAACCTTACAGTTTCCTAGTACATAAAATTACTGTTACAAACGGAAAGACCGATGGACTATAGGTAAGTAGTAAGTATAAGTATGAGGGTTCCGTTTTTGCCATTTTGGCTATGGAACTCTAAAAACTGGTTTCACTTTAAGTAGTATTCTGAGCCTAAATTGATAAGAAAACGGGAGCTTACGAAATCTAATCGCATCGATGTAACTCTGTCCATCTGTCACATTCTTTATTAACTTTATTTGAACTTAAATTCTTCAGGGCCTTAATTAATTTTTTTTTAAATAAAAGGGGTTTTAGAAATGTACTTAAGCGAGTCACTGTTTAAAAAAAGAAGCAGAAATCCCGGTCTTGTACTCAATTTAAAGACAAAATACCTATTAATTCCACAAATTTTATTGATTGTGCAATCCCTACTCTGAACCAAATAGTTCCCTCTTTGAACGTGACTGTTACGTAACTAGAAGCACTTAATCGAAATATTGTTTATGGTTAATGCAGTGCACAAGGCGCGATCGGAACCGGAAAGCTGTTCTACTCCAGAAGGGTCAGATTGTTTTAATTGGCCCGAGTCGCTAGCGTTAATGAATGTGACTGACCGAATAACTGCGCTCTTTCATTGCAAATAATTAAACTTCCAAATGCTGCTATTAGCCTATTAGAACTTTAGACCACGGATCTACGTTAGTAAATGGATGGGATAAGCTAATAGATAAATTATTGTTCAAACATAGGAATATTTTAAACTAAAATTATGATCATGCTTTTTGACAGGAACATCAAGAGATTCACGAGGCATTAATAATAGCCGAATAAAAACATAATTATATTTTGGTGACTCGTATTAAAGTAACCCTCGTCCCTCAATTTATTAAGCGTGACGGTAAGGCACCAAAATAGACACAAATAGAAAACCACGACAAATTACAATCGCTCTACTGGTTCTCGACATTCTCGACCTATATCAAAGGAGACAGAGGGAACATCCTTTCCTTTGTTTTTCTATAAGTAGGTATAAAAAACTGTGTGTGAAATTAGATAATACATGTAGTTTTAACATGATTGATTCACAGAACAATTCTCGTACCGACGATGCCCGTAGTTATGGTAATCTGCATTTTATAGCGTCAAGATGAAAAACACTTTCGACCCTAAATTAATCGTGGCACCCCAAGACAAGGGTCCTTTAGAAATGCTGAGCATCTATTGTTTCCACGTAGAAGTAATTAGGGTCCCGCTATAGCTATTGCGTTGTCATTTTACCAAAAGGCAATGGAAGCCCTCGAGCGCTTCGCATTTTTATGCAAATTTCTAGTGCTACGATCGCTACGCCGTAGCTAAAAAATGTTTGCCCACGCAAATATGATTTACATCCCTTCGTCACGTGCTCGTAATGTCATTATCGAGTTATACGAACCGCGGTGTGATCGATGGATATTACACGTCATGTCACCACCGTGCACCGTGAGAGCCGTCGACGTTAGGAGGATGTCACGTACGCTTTGAGCGCTCGCGCCCCGCGGAACAGATGGCTCATTCACTAAATTGTTGATTTGTTTCAAAGGAAGCGAAGGACGGCAGGTATCGACTAAACGCCCCGTCACGAATACAAATGTTCCGGATAAAGGGAAATTCATGAAATTGACAAAATCACGCCACGTGCGCCGCGTAGCTTACGAAAGTTATATGTCTAGCTGTGTCTACAAAGATAACGGTGAAAATGGAACATCGCGTCGTATAGGAGATGAAATATTTGCTCGCCCTGTTGACTTGCTCGAAATAATTATAAGACCAATACTTCGCAGTTTTCACATCTATATACACTTTTCTTAAAGGTAGTTTTAGTGTCTTTGTTTGTATTTTTTTAATGTCTATTATGTGCATACGTTTTGTTTTAGATTGTAAGGTTGACATGTATTTTCGGTATACACATAGGTATAACTAGAGTCAGACCGAGAACTTCTTCTATGAAACAAACTTCTATGAACATATGACACCTAAATAACACTGGCACTGCGTGGGCTATCAAAATCGCTGCAGACTTTTCTTGGTCTAACTCTACTTATTTACTAGGTACTATATAAAAACTATACTACATACGTATCTATTAAGGATATTTTAATAGAGAATCTAGAGAACCTATCCAAACGTAATTGCCCAAGTCCGGTTCCGGCAATTTTACTCGATTTTACGCGTGTAGGTTAAAAATTTATAATTACTTATAGTGAAACAATACAGTAAGTATCAGGATCAAACAAGTGCCGCTTCCGTTGAAGTACGTTCCATAATTGAACCCTTTACTCCCCAAGTCCCCGCCACAACGGGCACGTGCCCTTTGATGGAAACTTTGATTTAAATATTGGTACAAATATCCGCTACGAATATCGCATTTTACTTTACCGTATTACCGATTGTTATACATATTTTCACCGCGTAATAATAATAATAGTTTCAGCTTATAAATGCTCTCTTTGTTCTTCGAAATGTGATAAGCAAGCAAATTGTATTTTATCCACATGTGTGGCAAAGTAATCTGATGTAAATTTTGAGTTATTGGCTCATGTAGGCAGGTTGGATTTTGAGTGATAAATATTATTATTTAAAAAACGTTCATTTGAATTTGATATATAATATTTTACTGTTAGTACATATTTTCCTTGCGATGGTGTGGTGAAAATGTTGTGTTTCTCTCGGGACTCGGGATCAAAGTTTGTTTAACCCTCGTGCTTGAAACTTTCGCAAAGCTATACTCATGAAATGAAATGGAGATGCACTAGATAAGATATAGTAAAGATATGTGACGTTCCACGGCAAAAGGTACCATTGCCCCGACTGAATATTGGAGCGGCGTTAATAATAAGCGTAAGCGCCAGCCGCCATAAGGTACCTTTTTTCGCGGAACGTCACATATCTTTACTATTTCATATCTAGTGAATGTCTAACGGCGCGATATCTTAAAGTTCGAATCGCGCCGCCAGACTAAAAAGTGCTTCGTTAAGTACTTCTTTTTATAACTGCTACAAAATATACAGGTATAAGGCCCACCCTATAGCCCCAAGTCGTGCGAGTATCTTTTCCTCTAACGAATGATCTATATAGTACTACTACGTATAGTTATAGATTTGTGGGTGAAGGTCGCCGCGCAGACGGCGCGACCCTTTCTTTAAGTGCTCGTTGGGAGTCCGGCGGCCGGCGGGGGATGCTGTAGTGCCTGTAGTAATGACTTGACGGGCGCTGTTCGCATTGCAATGTAGTCTTTAGAATTACCTACTGTAGCCCGCTAACTATAGTGGAAGTAAAAGCTTGGTAAAACATGGAACTAATATCTGTCAGTACGTACCTAAGTCATAACAAAATAAGAGATCGTCACTGGCTGCTGACTTTATATATCTTGGTCTTAGTCCTCGGAACCGAACGATGAATATCGGCCTTGGATGTAGGGAGTAGTGGAAAACTTCAGCAGCAAAAGTCAGAAAAATACTCGGTGGCAGTCGCGTGTCATGAGATTTAAAAAAAAATAGAAAATGCGCACAGTGGCCGCACAACGCAGGTTTACGATTTTACATTATTATGCCCCATATAACTTAAATTTACAAGTTTAACGATTAATAGCTAATTCAGGCTGGTAGCGCGTTTATGATTAAGGCCCACTTGCACCATTCCACTAACCCGGGGTTAACCTGTTAAACAAGGAGTTTCCATGGTTAGCCATACAATTTGACACTAGGTTAATAGTTTGACCGCTTAACCCCGGGTTAGTGGAATGGTGCAAGTGGACCTAAGGCCATTAATATCTACTGAAGGTAGTTAACCGTTCAAATAGTGTTTTTTTTACATCGCGTTGTTGAAAAAGATAGTGAGGTAATTCGTGTGAAAATGTATCAAATACTTAATATGTTTTCTTTAATTTCTTTTAATATCTAAGTAATTTAATATGAAACAAACAGTCATAAAATATACCTATGTAAATACATTTTCTTTTCTTAGCTATCTATAGGTACTTATTATTCATGCCACTACTTATCAGTGGCCGCGCGTCAAACATATCCATAGACATAATTTGGCTTAATATTTCCTTTACAACTCTGCTCAAACGTCTAAAAACAGGCAAACCGCCACTGCTACTTATTAATATTACACATAGATAATTTTGTATAATTTGACTATAAGACTCAAGCTTTGACAAACGAGTATTTTACGTAGTTTTGTAGGTCTTTTATTATAAATTAAATACGTGAGAACAAACAACAAACACAAAGCTATCTATGTCTATTTGCCCAAGCGACGTTTGAAATGAAAATGAACAAAGTAAGTAGTCAAGTGGTTTTGCTTTACGGCGCCGTTCGCAGGAATACACCAAGACTCAGAGCAACGTCCTACTCCTTCTGCAAACTTCGCTAAGTGTTCCCGGTAAGCCCGACTGAATACCGCAGCTCGTACTACGTGGTTGTGTGCCTCAATCACGAAACTATTCAATCGCTAAATTATTGGGCATGATAAACAAAAATCAAACTCTCGTTATGACGACATCGACAGTAGCCGCTCTCGTGAGTTTCGGCTTTATGCTTCAGTTATTTTTCACTTTTATTTTTTCTTTGTTCGTGTCCTAAGGGCACTGGGAGGGATTGTCGGAAGAAATAACTCACCGCTTAACTCAACAGACACTTTTTTAGGGGATAAAAATGTTTTTATAAGGAAAAAAACTCAAACCCTAAACCCTAGTTTGTCTTGTGGAACTAGTATGTAATATGTTTCTTCACGTGGGATGTTAGTTACATTATAATAACAAAACTTGGAATAAGTGTGTTTGTGTTCCACTGCCGTCCGCGCTGCACCCCGTGGAGGGGCGGTTGCCACTCCCGAGCCCCGACCCTTTGCGATTTATTGTCGGGATTTGTCGAATTATTCAACAATGAATTGGATTCCGAGAACCGGCGCCTTGTAACCTACTAAAGTATCATTGTGCACGTAGATTTCGATACACCACCTACTTCCATTCATGCACATTTTATAGGCGCCCGACATTGGAGGGCATTGTTATTGATTGCATCGCTTTATGTATGAGCCGATTGACGCGTGCAGGCCTGCAAAGCCCTTGTTCACTACGCTTATCGACCACATACTTTGAAGTGGACCAGTAAAGATCTGACCTTAGATTACGTATAGTAGCTGTGAATGCAGAGGCCAAGTAATTCTAGGAAAGTGTCAGGTGAGCCGAAATACCAAGAGGAATAACTGAAGTTTAAAATCAAAAGTGGGTACCGCTTCGTTTAGAATGGAGACATCTATTTGTCGGACAGTTGGATTCCCTATTGTTTGAATTGGCTATAGAACCAGCTGTTCAATGTAATTTGATTTGGCTAGTTAATGGAGCGGGTGTGCTCCTTTGTTGGAGTGAGCTTGTGTAGTGTGTAGCCACTGTGCTACGCTCGCGCGGCTCCCGGCGGCTGCATCCCTGCCAGGAGCAGGTGCAAAAAACTACGCCACGTGTGTGAGACCGCGCACGCACGCCTTGTTATTCGGCTGTTATGCATTCTTAAGCTTTTTTTGTAAGTTGGAGGAAAGCTGTTGAGATACATTTTTGTTTATGGTTCGAAAGGATTAGATAACCAAATAAAAATGTAGGTACCTATGTACCTAATATGTAATTGAATCAACGTTGTTCTAAATTTCAAAGCACTCAGACGGGTGTTTGAGCATTGTGTGTAGATAAGAACAGAGGAGTGATTTATTTCGTATCGCAGCGACTGTCGATCATGTGCGCAGCAAATGTGGCGCCGGCGCCAGCGCAGAAACCCGTGACGTTATCGGGCAGACTCTTCCGCAAAATGTACAGGTGCTCATAAAGTCCCCGCCATTACCCCGTACATGCCATTTATAGCGTAAGACCGGCTGAAATAGCCCATTTCCTTCGCTCGCTACAAACAAGAACGGACGTAACGAGATCTGATTTGTGGCTGTCAGTTACAATTTGCAAACGAGTGTAAAACATGTTAGAGCTTTAAAGAGATAAGATCAAGCTGTGAGTGGTTAGTTATTGAATGCAAATTGCTTGACTATTGCAGGGCTTCGGAGCTTGACAGAGTGGAATATATTTACTTATTTTATTGACCCGATAATGATCTAACTGAATGTATTTTGTGCATAGATAATTTGACAGATAAACAGTCTGCATCGAACCATACCTATAGGTTCTACATTGTATAAACGAGAAAGTGTTTTTACGACTTATAATACAATGTTGTAGGGCCCAATATTATACACAAGTAGGTATACGTACCTGCATATTAACTTTTTCAACAAGATATAACATCATCCAGGGCAAACGCAATAATAAATAAACTTTATGTGACACACAATAGTAATTCATGTACATTGAATCTTTATGCGGCTAAACGAAAATAAGAAAAAGTAGTTTGGTAATTGCTGAGCGCGTGGTTGAATGGATCGCCTCCCACCGCCGCGCGCATTGTCAGTGGAGCTCGGCTCGGCCAGGTACACACAGCAACACACTAAACTGACCGATACTGGACTTTACCTCATTGTAATAAGCATCAGGAATAGTATAATAATAGATCGAGACTGGGTGGCCACTTGGCCAGCATCGCCAGTACCTGCTACACGCGCTTCTTGGGTCTGTTTGATATCTTTAAAATAACATGAAGAGGAATTTAACATTGTTGAATTAAGTGGGAACTTGTGTTAAGATCAACTGTATTTTTAGGTTCAGATCTTCTGGTCTTATTTACATGTGTGTGACCTAGGTTGTACAATATAAAGAAATTAGGAACTTATGTACCTATTTCTATGCTGTTTTTTTTTAATTATTATTATTTCTCTTTTGTTCTTCTCGTTCACTGTGTAAAATTGTAAATCTGTTCTCCCTGTCAAGCATGATAAGCAAAATATAATTGTAAGTAAGTATTATTTATTAAATTTGTAAGTTCGCACGCTATATACTTTACACAGTTTCTACCTGTGGAAACTGTGTGTGGAAACTTATAGTTGGCTTACTGTTTCTATGTTATTACCTAACTTGTTACTAAGTAACTGCTGCTGTAAGTACTGTATATAAGTTTTCCTAATAAATAAAATAAAATAATTAAAAATAAACATGCAATAGGTGACATAGTTACGTATCCAAGGTGCCTATCACAAGCTTCAGACAAATCAATAAGTAAAACTTTAAAACCGTTTAAAATTCATTATGAATTTAATTTAATTTCAATGTGTTTTAAGCGCAACTTTTTTAGTCAGGTATTTTCAGAGCACTTTATGAAATAGTTTGTAGGTTAAATATTGTTACTAGACAAGGGGAGGCCATAAAATTGAGCTGCATTGCAACATAAATAATATAAGATTATGTTATATTGTTTCAGAAGGAGGGCGTGGCGCAGGCGCACGCATTCCGCAGCAAATCGTTCCGCAAGCCGCAGCCCTGCCACTGGTGCCACCAGCCCGTCGCCGGGCAAGGCTCCTGCTGTCGAGGTACGAACTTTTTTGTGTGTTTTGTCTTATAGAGGAAACAGAGGTTTAAGGTCAGAACGGCGGCGGCGGCGGAAGAAAAACAAATAGGTACCTTTACTACCTTTTATACGGACAGCGGACAGTGTACAATAGGTACTTACCTATAGGTAAAAAAACTTAAGTAATAAGTAAAGCCCATACATGGCGTGTGTACAAATAAATATATATTTTTGTATTTCTATGCATGTATGCAATAAATGACAATAAACAATAAATTATAAGTGAACAATATTAAAACTAGTAGTAAGTACGCACTTTTTTGGTTAGACTTTTCGAATTGTAAGTAAGTACCATTAGTAGTTAGTAACATCAATGTTACTAATGTTAGTGCCTTACTAGATCATTTTTAGGGTTCTATACCTCAAAAGGAAAAAACGGAACCCTTTGTGCGTCTGTCTGTCTGTCCGTCTGTCACAGCCGATTTTCTCCGGAACTACTGGACCAATTAAGTTGAAACTTGGTACACATATGTGAGTTTGTGACCCAAATACGGACTTGTAACGTAAACAAATGAATTTTAAACATGGGGGCATGAATTTTAAAATTAAAAAAATAAAGTTTTTCAAACTACATTTATCATGTTACATATCAAATAAAAGAGCTTATTGTAGGGATCTCATATATATATATTTTTTTTATAATTTTCGAATAAACAGTTTAGAAGTAAATTCAAGAGAATAGGCAAAAAATGTCCATTCCCCCCCTTTATCTCCGAAACTACTGGATCTAAAATTTTGAAAAAAATGTATCAATTAGGCTATACCTATAGATGACAGGAAATCTACTAGAAATGTACAGTCAAGCGTGAGTCGGACTTAATTACTTAGTTTTTGATCCGACCCCTACGGATTTTTTAAAGAGATTTCACTCACGCTTCACATAAAAAAATACATTTTTAAGTGTACGGAACCCTTGAAACGCAAGCCCGACTCGCACTTGGCCGGTTTTTAAAATCTTAATTTCGGTAGCTTTCCGGAGAGTAAAGAGTTTCTAATGGGAGTTTTACTTTTTTATTAGGTAGGTACGTACGCAAGTAATTTAAAAGTTAAAATTGATGATCTAGTGAACTTTTGCCATGTTTTCCATGTTTTAAGAGGTAGGTAGGTCTACGAAATCTCCATAGAAAAAAAGCAATTTCAAAAACTTTTCCTGAGTACCTAAGTACCTACATTTCTACTTTATTTGTATTGCGTTAAATATTTTGTATAAAAGTGGAATCGCATTCTTAATATTTTGATTACAAGTATTTACACCTTCTTGCTTGTTAAGTGATTTACGGAAATTGTAGGTTTTTATTATACTCTACTCTACTGTTACTGGAAATCGTTAATTATAAAGATACCGACAGCCAAGTATTCCTCTCACAATATTATTCACTTAAATGGGGATGATTATGATCTTGATAGCAATTTAATATCGTTTAGTGAGTTCATTATAAGATTCAAAGGAGATTTATGTAATATGTAAGCACTCTCGCCGGGGTTCCGATGTAAACTTGTTACAAACTAGCGTTGCCAGTCTGACATTCAAAGGTCATTGACGACAAAATTACTAGAAGCCAAGACGAATGTTTAAATTAAATGTCACGTTTTAAATTCAATTGCTCGTAGATGATGACATGAACAGGCTGTGAAATGTGCTGTAAATATCACGAGGGACAACGTCGCTGCGTTTTATGTTCTATACAACAGAAGAATTCCAATACATCGAAAAAATATTTGCTTATTCAAGGAATGTTTTTATACGTCGTAGGCAGAGGCCGCGTTTGTAATTCATGGCGTAGCAGAATGATGCCGTAATCTCTGAATAAAACAACGTTTTTGTTTCCCACAAACTTTGTTTTGGATCTAATTTGCCGTCTTCCTAAGTGATGAATGTTACAGAAGTTTATGTCAGCAGGAGGTAGTTGTGGTTATTTAGTTATCTGTATTAAGTAATCGCAAGGTGATCTAAAGTAAACAATACAATTCATTGTCGTCTAGGTGCTTAGTCACTAACTGGGCGGTGATGATCATAATTTATAAACTGTATGCATAATGCAATGCAATGGTTTCTAATCGACCAATTGAATGACACATGCATACCTATACAATTTTAGCTAGAACATCGTGCTAGGTTGGCCCCTAAAGATGAACAACCCCCAGTATCAATTAAGTAAACGTTTGGCTTTAAAAACGATTACTTACAAGTTAAAAAATTTGAATTCTTTCCCGAGGCTGACATTGCAGTTCTAAGATATCATTTCCCGTAGTAATGCGATCTTAATAAAAATAATTAAAAAACTAAGTACTTAATACCTATAAGTACCTATATCCAGTACGGCTTATTTAAATGGTTCTTAGGTTAGTAACTATGGTGAAATAATAGTAAAAAAACATAAACTTTGAGAAATAACTGACTGATACATATGTAATTTAATCCTCATTATAAAAAGAACTACATTCCTTACATACTCGGTTTTGGCCCCGTTAAGTAACGAAATTTTTAGTTCGAATCCTTAGGGTGGTAGGTAGGTAATTGGTATTCCACGTATCCAATTTCTTGGTCCAATGTGCATTGCGTTTCACTCTCTCATTTTGCAAAATGGGGGAAGCAAATTAACATTGGACCAATAAATTGGACAGGTGGAACCTTTTATCTAGGTATGTACCAGAAACCGGAAAGTCAAATTAAAAGCCATAGACGACACTAAGTATGTTTTATGGGTCATAAAGTATGTTAAGCTGTAGGAATCGTAGCAACGATAGTATATTAATGAGGTAACGTCGTAGTGCCGTTGTTAAATAAATGTTTTTGTTTCAGTTTGCAAATATGTGTGCCACACGTCCTGCGAAAATAAGGTAAGTTTACAATATATCATTTTTTAAGTTTATGTATAGGTAGTTCGTTTTTTTTAGCATTAGAAATAAGGTAAACAATCTTGATGTGTCTTTTAATTGAAAAACACATTTTAAAAATATGTTACGGCAAATATGTAACAATTATGAATCTAATACAATCATTTTTATTCTTCTGCTTTCATAAGTAATAGTTACTGATTTTTAAAAGCGTTTTTCAATTAAAAGACATGTCAAGATCGCTTTACATTCTTGCAAGTTGTTTCTAATGCTAAAAAAAAACGAACTATAGAATCTACTTGTACTATACTGTACTCTTGGTTTTAATTTAAAATATGGAGTTATTTATTCATACCCTACGACTATTTTCTAAATGTGCTGTTATTGAAAGTAATTAACAATGAAACAATGATTTTGGCCATATTTTATTTATTTCGATAAACGCAATAGTTTGTGTGAGACACGCCTTCAAAGTGACGGTTTTTTTTGGAAACGCTAGCTATTGTTGCCGAAGTTCGGACTACTGCATAACTTCAACTCTCTTGGTGCAGCACTAGAGTGCACAACAGGAAAATATTATATATATTATGTAAAATAAATCTTAAATTTCAAGTTGAAATATTTGGATTGGTTCCTCTAAGAATTACAACTTGAATAGACAGTGCTGCCCTCTACCAGTACGATGAGATTATGGCTAGTCACAGAGATGCGTAGCACGCATGCGCGCTAAAAGCGTTGTTCTTTATCTGATAATGCCACTAGATGGCGTAAACATACACAAATCATGTTTCAGCCGTAGCGTGCAGAAGTTTGCTTTACCTCTTCCGGAGGTATAAAACTATAGTTCGTTTTTTAGGGTTCCGTACCCAAAGGGTAAACGGGACCCTATTACTTCGCTGTCCGTCCGTCCGTCCGTCTGTCACCAGGCTGTATCTCACGAACCGTGATAGCTAGACAGTTGAAATTTTCACAGATGATGTATTTCTGTTGCCGCTATAACAACAAATACTAAAAACAGAATATTAAACAGAATAAAATAAAGATTTAAATGGGGCTCCCATACAACAAACGTGATTTTTGACCAAAGTTAAGCAACGTCGGGAGTGGTCAGTACTTGGATGGGTGACCGTTTTTTTTTTTTGCATTATGGTACGGAACCCTTCGTGCGCGAGTCCGACTCGCACTTGCCCGGTTTTTTTAGCATTAGAAAGAACTTGCAAGAAGGTAACCGATCTTGACATGTCTTTTAATTGAATAACGTTTTATAAAAATATAAATCTATTACTTATGAAAGCACAAGAATATAAATGATCGTATTAGATTCATAATTGTTACATATTAGCCGTAACTTATTTATAAAATCTGTTTTTCAATTAAAAGACACATCAAGATTGTTTACCTAATTTCTAATGCTAAAAAAAAACGAAGTATAGCTTAAATTTTACGAAATATATGCATTTTACTATGCTTAGATAAATTTTACGATCAATAGGTATTTGTCTAAAGGTACATACAAAGGTACGGTTAAAAATGTGAATAAGGAGGAGGGAAATATAAATTAACGTCAAAGTATAGGTCAATAGTTATTTGCAATGACAAAATGTGACTAATGTTATATCATAACTATGGCTCAGTGAGCTGTAGACCTCGCGAGCATTAATTTAAAACGGAATAAATGTATGATTCCGCCATTTTGAAAAAAAAAAAAAATGAAATGACAAAATAATCTATTTGATCATTGAACCTGAGGGCCTACCGCGAACCAAGTTCGACGTGTTGCCTTTCTGTCGCAGTTGTAAATTCGTACGTAAGTGTGACAGGGAGGTAACACGTCGAAAGTGGTTCGCGGTAGGCCCTCTGCTCACAAAATTTCACAGGAATCGGTCGAGAATTGCGACCCGTAGAGTACAACATCCGGACAAAAAAAGCATTTTTGCCTAATCTGTAACCTGAAACGTAGACCTTCGCTAACGCTCGGCCAATTAATATCAAATTTCTATGAGAATATGACGTTTATAATGACACAAGTCGGTACTCCCTCATTTTGTTCTCTTCAACAAATTAGCATAGACGAGCGAGCTCTAGGTATAAGACTAACCCTATTTGTGAATTTAAATAACTGTTTCGTAAAAAAAGTTTTGTACGGAAAGCTAAAAATCATATGTTATGGGACTTATGGGTTACAGACATGGAAAAGTTCATGTAGGTATTCTAATATGTAATTCAAACGGGTGCCTTAATACGCCTAACATTAATTGTCATAATATGAATTCGCATAACAGATATGGCATAACATATTTGTGCATAACATTGAACAGGCACAATATTAAAAAAGCATAACACTTATTGTCCAATTCCAAAAACATCATTAGTGACTTTCATAATAATATTTCAACTTCTTTACTGTCAGCAGCGATGTCCGTCACGTATTTATCTGTGAAGCGGTCACACAAGCCATTTCGCGGTCGTTTATACGGTCTTTATTTAAATTTATTCACGAAACAGATAATATTCCGGTTCTGCTGTCCATGTTTAGCCAGAGAACATTTGATGACAATCGGCCGGCCGGTGGTTACGCTTCCATTGTGTGCTAGCGCAAACTTACTAGACCGACTTCTGATTAAATTGGATCCTAAAACGATTGCACAATGATCTTATTAGTCAATGTGTTCATACTGTGAACAATTGGCCTGAGGCAAAGTGTGAGATCCACTGGGACCAATGGTGGGTGGTTCCAGCCGTACCTACGTTGCTGGCAGACCTGGCAGTAGGATTAACCCATTCCGATATCTCGTGGACAACTAATATTAACTGAGATTTATGTCTAATCGTGACATGCATAATTTAATGGCGTTCGAGACTGCGTTCAAGCTTATAGTTATTAAACGTAGGTACCTAGTACCTACGTAATATGAGGTACGAGTAATTTATATAAATTAAATGCCAGTACTTGATATAATGTAAATATAGCGTAACTAGACTTGCATTCTTGCGAACTGCATCGCTATTAAAACTCGCTATAGTTTCTCTTTAACTACTAACTTTGTTCGCTGCAAAAGTTAGAACACATTCATAACTAATTGTAAGACAAAGAGATAATAAAACTTGGATGAACATTTTAACTTACACTTACTTTTGCTTATATTAATTAATGGTTTAACAACGTTAAAATAAGACTACAAATTTAATACTACAAGTTCGGAGTGTGGACTTACTTTTCTCTGTCTCAAACTCTACCTACTAACTCTACATTTATGATCTCGTATATGGAGGTGTTCTAAATTATTCTGAACTGCTAGGGAACAGTTAGGCTACTGTTCTGATGTTTCACAATATCTACTCGTTACTGTATGTAATAAAAGTAGAATGCAGCTTAACATTAAGCGAAGGGCGGGATTGAGTATGCCGCACAAATCGAAGACTAATGATGGCGATATATCGCGCGATATTTTAGTACCAAACAAGCTGCCAACCTGCGTCTTATCAGGCACGATCAGCTATACCCAATATTCGGGGTATAAGTAGGTGTTTTATTCTTTTTTCGCTTGAATTCCGTTCGCACACGCGCCGTGCGATGTCCACCGGAACACCGATGTTTTGCGTGATACATTTTAATTCGACCAAATTGTATCTGAGTTGATGACTCAGTCAATCAAATTGTTTTAAATATAGTAGGTTATTAACGATTAACCCTTTTACGGCAAGACTTAAAATAATCCTCAATTCAAGCCTCATCATCGTCATCGTCAATGAAGTCCTAAAAATTCTGTATAGGTAGCAGAAAAAATACAAAAATATGATGTTATAGGGTGGTCTTTTCAGAGACCTTTGCCCTATAGTTAAATATTCGAAGTAAGTATTAAAATGGCCAAATCCGCATTGGGCTAGCGTGGGGACTATAGCCCAAGCCCTCTCGCGCATGAGAGGAGGCCTGTGCTCACGCTCAGCAGTGGGACGTATATAGGCAGAAATGATGATCATGATTAAAAATGGAACCCTCGTACGATCGCTTAAATCGCTTAATAAATTGTAACAGAATGCAATTTATACAAGACACAATGGTCAATGAGCTCGAGTAAAAAGGCCGCGCTGTGCCGTTATACGTGACTCAATGAATGACGTATTCTGCTTGCTAAAACAATTGTGCACACAACGCATACATAGCATGTTAATACTTTACCCTTTTCTGTCGGGGCTTCTATAATAATCATGTCTCAATGTTAACAATGTTACCCCGCCATCGCCATTAGGAGTCCACACAAGTTTTGTTTCTAATGTAAATATAATGCTTAATGGCGCAGAAAAGATCAAGATGTACTTCCTCTCAGACCTCCAACAAAAAGGGGCCAAACTGAAAACCAGCGCTGGACGCCAGTCTAGCACATGCTGAGATTGGTACTTGGTACCCACGGCCAACATCTAAACATAATATATATTATATAGAGTAGACAATAAGTTAGTACTTAACCTAGAATAAGTTAGTACATACTTAACATAGAATTTATATATTGTTTGTCTTCCTATTGTTTTTTTCTATCATGTTTTGGCAATAAAGTGATTTCATTTCATTTCAAGTAAGTATCTACTTAGTGCGTTCGCGATTTTCCAAAACGGGATTTAGCTTCATTTTTACCATGTTTGTGTCGTGTGTTCCATCGAAGAATCAATGTGACTGAGCCGATTTTGATGCATGAAGTTTTTATTCGGTCCGTTTTGTGGCCATATTTTAAACATTTTATTTGTAACAAACATTTGGCCTAAATGAAATATTTACACTAACTTACTTAAGATGTAACCTACTTACCTATTGTAAATAAAAGTGGGAGTGAAACTTATGTACTGAGATTATAAGATTTTTTAAACCTAAGGACTTTAAGGAAACTTAATAAACCGTCAGACAATGTATGTAAGTAGGTAATTAGGTAGATTCATTTTAATTTCCAGTAATCACTACCTATCATGTTTGGCAAAAGGTTATTTCGATAACGAAGTATGGTCGTTTCTTCAATTACATACATAGCAGTCCATCGCTGACCTCTTTATCAATTGATAATGATGTGTTTTTAAAAGGCAGTAACACTAATTTGCTTGACACTTTACCATATAAGTAATCACACTTATTTATACTTAAGTTAACTTTTAGTTTTATTTTATACATAAATTAGTTTATTTTTCTTATTAATATATCTACCATCTACCTGAAACTGGAAATAAATAATATATCAGCAGATAATTTATACTTATGGTTAAGTAGAGTAAGGAAAACAATAATTTGTGGAATGTTCACTAGAATAGAGACAGAGAAGGCTTTCGCGGAGTAGGAAGTTGTCGTGAGTGAAACCCGGCGGCGCGGGCGCAATGCAAATGAAGACGCCGGGATGCTGTCCGACATTGTTTATTGAGAATATTCACACATTCTTGCTATATATCTATATATATTGGCATAAACCTGCATAATATGTTTCACGAGTTTGCAGAATGTAGAAAACCGAAAGTCCTTTGGAGTTGGATTTACCTATCTAAATAAGTTCTTTTGTAAGTAAGACAAATAGGTATGCGGTATAGGTATTCCCCAATTGAATACCCAGACCCACCCGGAGATAATAATTATGAGGAAACAATGAGTAAAAAACGGTTACAGCTTTTAAATGTTGGAGGCGAACCATTTAATAATGAGTTATACTTCCTAATTCGTCATGACATGTAAGCACGCACTGAGCGTGGATTTATTAGAGTTCAACGCATCGGAGAAGTACCTAAGTCATGACGAGTTGGCACGTGGTATGTGAACGAAGATCGTTGTACAGCTTCTTGGGAATCTTGGGAGCTGGAGGCGGCGGGCAGGATCAGGTGCAACGCACGCGGCGGGTCCCGCGCTGGGCGCGCCGAGCGACGCCGGCGCCGCGCCGGGCAGTGCCGCCGCGCGCGCCGACCGGCCCACGCGCACGCGAAAACGCTTTCGCGATACCGATCCAACTATCTCGATCACCAATTTCACATAAAACGCCTTTTAAAGCTAAGAAAGCTATGCCTTTCTATAAATACACTTAATTAGCGCGCGGTCGTGGTCCTCTGGTGTTTACCAATTAGGTAGTGGCAAATTTCGCTTACGATTATGAGGGAACACTTATTTTGATCTTAAAACTGAGTAAGTTGAGATAAATGCTTACCTTTGTTATAAAGTAGATATGTATATTTGAATAATAAACACAAGTTTATGTGATGATTTATGTTTATGAGTTAATTAAGCAAATGCTTAATTAACTATGTAGATACCTAACCACCAGAGCTACCTACAATCTATGTTAACTCTATAATTAAATTAAAACTACATACTTACTTAACTTGTACCTATTAATGTTTTAGTTTTGTTTTGTTTAAGGTGTCTTAAAGTTATCCAGTTAAATTGATTATCCAAATAATACGAAGCAAGCATGATAGGTACTTATTCAAATTAGTCGTTTATCAAAACACAGTTTTCAAGGTGACAGCGATATTCCCTTATCAACAAAATTGAGGCACGATTATTTATTGCAGCCAAAGTCGATAGTAAGCGATAAGTCGGGGCCACTATTTCTCGTGTGTTCAGTGATCGATAAAACAGCTCCTTTAGGTCACGTAGACGCTAACAGGTGTTAAATCTCAGTTAATTAACGGGTTATTATCGTTGTGACAATAAAGAGAAGTGCTTATTATTGGTTGTCATTAACTAACTGCCAGATTTCGTTTTCGCAACTAAGAACCACCCTAACAACAATAACATCATTGCATTACAAGCCGGTTAAAATGGTTAGCAAAGACAATGTGCGCAATCCAACTGCTAATGATTGTTAAGTGAAGAAAGCTTATACGTAAACTCAGCATAGCTGAGCTCGTGATGTGAATGTTACAAGTGAATACAGACTCTTGACCAACCGTTTAGTCCAGGAACCAAACTTGCCTTTCTTCGGACTTTAGTCAGTTGAAAATGTACCATAACGGGCGACTCGGCAGTGGCAGCAGCACCTCTACGTCCTCGGGAGGATCGTCGGATCTGCGGGTAAATGATACATTACATTATTTAAGAGGAAAGGGGACGATCGCTTCTCCATACAAACGTAGTCCTTATTTTACTCTCTGGAAATTAACAATCAAAGGGGCATAGCTATTGATCAAAATAATTGTGTCAATATTCAGAGAGGAAAACAGGGACTTCGTTTGTATGGAAAGGTGGTTTCGGGGCGGTCGTCCGCTTTTGTCTTAATTACTAATCAAAAGCACATTGAAAATAATCTATGATGAACGTTGAAGATAACGATCATAATTTGCTTCTTCATTAGGTACCTACCTGACCTGCTTACATATTTTTAGGTCTGTGGTATTTTCGAAAACCTTTTTATACATATGAATAAATTTGCTACTTCTCAACAACAGTTTATGACGAAAATATAAAAAGTCATAAATAATTCTACTATACAAGTAAACCAAGCATCTCAAGTGTGAAATGTTGTGTCAGATGACCTCCTTGGCATCTATTAGATTCCGTACTTTTACGAACACAGTAAATGTATCGGAACAATGTCAGCATTGATTGTGCGTGCCCTTACGGCGCGGGTCAAAGATTTCTAGACAATGATATAGAAGGGCCGCGCGCGCAGAGCGTGTGCTGCGGACGGTACCGGCCGCGTAGCCAACATGCCACATCGCTTACGCTCCGTAGCAATCGAAACGCAACTGTTACTGTCGCACAAATATGAAAGAGTGATAGAGAGACACAAAGCGTTTCGTTGTCGTAGCGATAGCAGGCGTGGCTCACTCCTCGATTTCGTCGCTTTGCTTCAGGTAGCTAAAAGTACATCCGTTCCACACCAATTTTGGTGGCTAGCCATAAGCCGCGCGTGGCGCTGTCGCCACCTAGCGGCCAATCTGTCCTGATCGTAACAGACGCGTTTTCTTAGAGAGTGAGTATTCTGTACCTAGCACTATTATTTATGTTGTGGCGATAGCGATTGTCATCTTGGCTAGGCTGGCCGGTACGATACCGCGGGCTCGCTCGCCTCGACCGCACCATCTTACAGTTCAATACACTAAGCAGTTTGCCCGACGAACAAATAAAATGGCAAGACCACGATTTGACTTTGAAATACGCGGGTCAGGTGACACTTGACACCGGCAGGGTGGATGTTCTCTTGTGTTGCATTCTTAGAATTTGCGCATCGTAGTTGAAACTAGGTACCTATATGAGTTATTTGCCAGATAATTATAAGTTTCATTGTAAGTACTTACATACCTATATACTTATTTAATTTCACACACCCATTGCTACAATCGTGCCATATAGGTACAACACATTAAATAGGTACCTATAATACATATTTATTTATATATTATATTAAAGGATCTTTTCAGTTCAATTATCAGGCATTATTGACGTTATAACGTCTTATACTTAAATCGATGAACACCGGTAGCATGCACGAAAAAGTGTCACGTTGTGGACAGATCTCTATGGTAATGTTGTGGACAGATCTCCATTGTAACGTAAAGCAATGTAATGGTAATGTTTTCTTATGACGTTATCAAAGAAAATTATCGTCCTAAAAACCGACTTTACAGACAACCATATTTTTTAATAAGTAGATCGCGGAACTTTATTTTAAACATATAAAATCAAAACAGCCATCTAGTATTGGGATGAAACATAGAAGAGCTACTAAAGATACCGCAATTCGCTCCAAAGATGCGTGTGGGGACGGAACGGATCCAAAAATGGCAACAGTGATTCAAGTCTCTAGCATCCTGGAATGTGCTCGCTCCGTCGCCCTTATAGCTCTGACAACTACAGCTTATTAATTAACCAACTTGATATAAATACATACTTAGGTACTTATTTTCGTATTAAAGAAGAAGATTAAATACCACATAACTCAATATTAACTAATTATTTAGAATAAGTACCTATATTATTATGGAACTCGGCGTAACTAGGTACGTAAATATAATATTTAGACCTGTTTCAAAAATGTCTGTTGTAAAATGTTAAAGACCGTACGATAAAGTGTTAACCAGTCCTTGTTCTGCTGCAGAGTTAAGTGCAAACAAATTTATAAGCAAGGGGGGGAGGGGGTGACTTAACTCTGCAGCTTACTGTACAACTAAATAAATAATCAATACAATAACAACAGTAGGTACATTACGATACAGATAGGGAGTGTTTTAAATCAATGCGAGTTGCGAATTACCTAGAAATTATGGTACGACGTTTTACAGTACCCACTTATGGCCCTTTAAATTTTCGACATAGGCACGTAAAGTGCTAATTACCCTACGTTTGCGGTAAAATACCACCATCATAGGTACTGTAAAATTATATTTATTACAAGCCTAAACATGCTAATTTATTACCTAATACAGGAAAACAGGTATATAGGTACAGTAGGTGCTCGTATCTCGTCTAAAATTGCACGTTCTAAGATGCACTTATTGCTAGGCCGGGCCGTTCGCGCCTCATTTGACAAGTTCATCAGTGAGACGCAAATTGCAAATTGCAGGGTGTGGGTGATATCTGTTCCGGTAGGCGGTCGATATCTTAAATGTCACCTAGTTTCCGGGTACGTTGCCTTCTGCCGGAGATTAAGTACGGTGTCGACCGGTCCGGGCGACGTGAAGGCATGCTAACTCTACAAGCTCTACTTTACAGCTATCTACCTAACTCCATCCCTGGTAGGGCATGCTCCCGGGAATTCCCGGTTCTCATATTCCCGGGAATTCCCGGGAATTCTATGGTATCAAAAGAACCTGTACTGAAGACCCGGTACCGGTACTTCCCGGTTCTCATCATATGACTATTTATTCCCATTTCAATAGTAGTAATGTATTAGTACTTTAGCTCGGGACATTATATAACATTTAATAATGGTGCTATGAAACGGGGGACCCAAATAACCCGATAAATTAACCTAGTAAAGTAGGCATTCGTGAAGGCAGGCCGTGCCGTCATAATAATATAGTGTTGAGTGCATTGACTACGCTACGGCCGTGTGGCTCGGCCCAGGCGGAGCCAATGTGTGCCGGTTAATTTCGTAAAATAGGTTGGAACGCCAATTAAGTGTTTGTTTATAATAAAATAAGTCATTTATTAATTCTTATGCAATTATTTATATGAAAATAATTAATTCATAAAGATTGTACGCTAACAGAAACAATTTCTTAAAAGTAATCAAAAGATGCCTTGAGAACCGGGAAGAACCGGGAATCCCGGTTCCGGCCATGCCCAGAACCGGGAAATGAAATTCTTGGTACCGGGACCGGTACTGCATGCCCTAATCCCTGGATGTTAAAGCGTTCTTGACACTATGTGTCTTTTATACTTAGTGTAACCATAATATGTACAGCGTCCTGGGAACAATGCCTCAGGCTAATTTAGGGCTAGATTTATGATTAATTTATTTTGTTATTTTAGTTGAAATATAAGATTGTCATATACGAGTACACAATATATTACCCTTACTTCGGTCGGTATAACTTTCCTCGTGGATGTTTTACACACAAACCACCATAAACCACTGAGTACCTAAGTATAATACATAAGTAATTTAAAATTTAAACAGTTATTAATGTTATTATATTCAAATAAAAAACAACGTATATGTATATTATATGGATTGTTTTTACTATCAATCAAAGCTTTAGTGGATTTTCTCGGGAATTACGGCTCGATTCGGGAAATGAATTAGATCTCTACTAGACCTCAACAAGTTACGATATGGATAATTTAAAGATATTTGTAAGATAGATATGTCAAATTTGACGTTTCCGCGATTCTGGAGGTCCTCTTGAACGATTTCGACAAGTTATGACTAAAGTGACATTCCATTTCCAACTGCAGCTGCAATACTGTTCATTTTCTATGGAAATTGACAATGACAGCGACGCGTTTCCATAGTAAAATGAACAGTATTGCAGCTGCAGTTGGAAATGGAATGTCACTCTTAGATATCCAAGTAACATCTAGTCGATATCTAATGTAAATCTAGTTGATCTCTATATCGTCTCTAGATCTTGTGATTATCTCGTTTCCCGAATACGCGTGTTAGCCACGTGTAAACAATAAATTCAATTAGCTTGGATGCAATGTTTTGCAAATTATTTTCAGATAATGGATCGGTTCATTTCATTTAAATATGATTCATAATAGGCATATTAAGCAATCTACATATTGTTAACTCTATTATATTTTCGTAAATTTTTGCGTTTATGTATAATAACAAACAAGATCTGCCCGATCTTTCATTGACATTTACTTATTCATCCATTCCGAGAGTCAGGAACGGTAACAATGCAAGGTCGTCTCGCTTGTTGGGGAATTTGGCGAGGCGCAGGGCACAGGGTCAATCGATCTGAAAAGAGCGGCGAAGACGACGAGCATTTACACATTTTAAAATCATGAGCGAGAGTTATAAACAAATGTACAGATACAAGGATAAAACAGCGCTTAGTAAGATAAATCCGTACCTAAAGATGGGAAGGAGCGCTGCAGCTGGTTATATTTATGTTAGTCGGCATTCTTTACGTCTGTGGTATTCGTCGATTGTGTTACTTTATTTTGCATGATTTCGAGGTGGATGCAGATATGTTATTTTTACAAATATTGCAAATGTCTACTTGATATCACTTTACGGCTAAACGGCTGAACCTATACTTACGATTTGATACCTATGAACATTGAGTTAATCACGGAAAAGTAATCTTTTACAATAGGAATTAGCTTCTTAAAATCTATCCCGATGGCAATATGGCTCTAGGAAAATAAAGGATAAATATCAATAATAAGACGGTAAACAGATGAATATTAGAGATGCAGGTGACTAGCATTTTTTCGTGTCTTTGCTTTTTGTTTCATAAGCTATTACCCATGTCCATAATACCTAACAAAAGTAGGTAACAGTCGGGAAATCCCTGCTAGTCAATAACTATCGTAATTATTCATTTTTTATTATTAAATAACCGCGTGTAATGCTTTTATTTGTACAAGTTCTTTCAAACTTGACGTCTGTATTGGTAGAGCCTTATACTAATCACTTTACAACAGGCGTATTTTTTGCTCGTTCACATCACGACTTCGACGCCAGGGACATGGATTATAAAAGCACGATAATCGATTTCTTGTTAGCAATAACGGTTCTGATTGACACCGAACACATTACCGCTGTATTATTACTAATAAATTTGATTCGAAAATGCTATCAGGTAATCCATAATGTATCATCTAATAAATAGCATTATAGATTATAGATTTTTAGGTTTAGTTTTAGTTTTGTAGGTAGTTTAAATTTTAGGTTATTTTAATTGTAGTTAGTTTTAGATTTATATTCCTGATTATTTTATTATATTATAATATATTATTATTGACATTAGATTTTAATAAATAAAGCACCATTTCATAGTTTAAAAAAAAGCATTTTCGAATCAAAGATTCCAATTGCGATGTAATAGTTTTTCTACTATTTCAATGGAAACTATAAGTACTTACCGTTAGGTACTTATGTACTTCTAAAATGCATTATACTCTTTTACGCTGCCCTTAATCTGAATAGTTATGTATGTAATGACGTATGTTACGTGTATGTAAACAATACTAATCGGAGTATAATTGACGTGATTACCATATTTTTGGGCAATCTACCGAAATTGATCTTGCTAAATGAGCATCGTAAAACTTGTGTTAGCCTGAGCACCGGAGCGTGCGTAATGCCGACTAGGTACTGTAAATAAAGATTTAACGCAAATGACAATAGAATTGCCGGTATCTCCTGTATAATATTCCCATGAGCTGAATTTACGACTTTCATATCCTAAATGTTTCTCGAATGTCTCGTAACACATATCTCATAATTAAATTGTAATGGCTCGTAATGGTTTGTTCTGGGATGTCGTTACAGAGGTTTCATCCAAATTAAAAACATAAATTGTGTAACAAAAACCTCGTAAATTATTTGTTATTATGATATATATACCTATCGAAATATTATTAGCAACGCTACGTAGCGTTTAGCAATACTTTAAGCAAAATTTAAATAAACCCATTACAATTTGAAGCTGTTTTCGTGCACGCAAACGGGTAGGTACTTCTTTTGCATTTTGTTTTCACTTAAAGTATTTCGTTGTACCCTTCTCGATTTATCGGGACAGGCCCGAGGAAGTGAACGTACGGACGTGTCGGTATCTGCGTAGTTTACACTTTAATTTGTAAAGACAGCCGATGTCATCTTGCGGGGATATTAAGCCGTTATTGGAGAATGGTTCAGGAAACACGCACATTCCGCACAACCAGTATTCTTGTGAGTTACTTTAAAATGTATAATATATTTATCAGAAATATCAGAATAAGTTATTGTTAAATACTATCGCCGACGTCTTTTGTTGTTTTTGTAGGAGCAAATTATTGTTAGATAGATAGATAGATAGTATAAGAATATAAATTTATAACTACAAGGATGTATTGTTGTGTTGGATGTATCCAACGATGCTATACCTAATTATTGTGTAATATGAATCTGAAACCAACAAAATATGTACCTACATATACTTTATATTGAATTCACAAATGAAAAATATATTATGCTTTTTGGGCTTATATTTATCTACATAGTATTTAGTACATAATTGCTACAAATTTGTCACGTTTGCCTCGTTAAAAACATCGTTATTAATGCGGAACGAACGTGGACAAGAGTGCTAAAATAATGTTTTTAATTCAAACGCAGATCGTAACTAAAATAATCTGGCAATTCCGCCCGTAATGTTAAAAAAAATACATTTTGGTAAGTGTGATTAAAGATTTATTATAATGTAGATACCCATATTGTGTCATTTGTTGCATGCTAGTGAATTAAAGTTTTACCCCGCTGTCAAGAACCTTTATAACAATAGTAGGATAACATACCTAGTTTTAGTTTTCTTTTGTGCGACGTTATTTTGTATTTCTACATATAGAAGGTAAAAACCTTGCATTGCATAAGAGAACGTTTCGAAATTGGTTTGTCATAGTCATAATGTGAATCGGAGGGCTGCAGAACGGCGGCGCGGCGGTGGGCCCGCACTTACCGTGTAATTATAACAACATGCTACAAATTGTGACTTGACGCCGACGCATCATACTACAAGCGGACGGAAATGAAAATTATACGTTCGCTTTAATTACAGACAAAAAATGACGACTGTATTACATAAAAACCTTATTATCACCGCTCGGAGTTTGTGATCTTAATAATAAGTCTGAACTGAACTTCCAAGTAGTGAGAGTTCAAAGTGTAGGTTTTATTTCACTTTTAAAGCTTTTTATGTTGCTTTCGTTGGATAAAACAGGCTAATCAATAAGTACATGTCGTTATAGACATATACCGCCTGCGTCTTCGTCCGCGTAGAAATCGTTACAAACTTTACCGTACTACTTACGTAGCTAATCTATACTACTTCTAGTCTTTGATTCGTCATTCATCAATCGCGCTCTGGTTTAGCCGTCTCGGTTCGTGCCATGCGTAACCGGTAAAAGCTTCAAGAACTATGAAAATAAACTGGCCGGTATTAACTTCGCGATTTCCTGATCGACCTAATAAACAATCAGTAAGTGGGGGTCTGCAGTCGATCAACAGAAATGGGGCCGTGCCGAACGCCTCATGGGGCTAGGAGTGGTTCTTAAATAGGTTTATTTTACCGGCAATGCGGCCAGTGTTGGCAACTTGGCATAAATGATGCCAGATCTGGCATATTTTCATTCGCTTTGGCACCAAAATTTTCTATTTAGCATCTGGCATATTTTTTAAAATGAGTTTTTCGGAACTTATGTACGAAATATCATTTGATATTTACCAGTCGCTTTTCGGTGAAGGAAAACATCGTGAGGAAACCTGCATACATCTGCGAAGAAATTCAAAGGTGTATGTGAAGTCCCCAATCCGCATTGGGCTAGCGTGGGGACTATAGCCCAAGCCCTCTCGCGCTCGAGAGGAGGCCTGTGCCCAGCAGTGGGACGTATATAGGCTGAGATGATGATGATGATGATATTTTTTTAGCATAATTTAGTTTAAGCCAAGTTTGCACCAACTTGGCAGCAACAATATGCGCCATCGCCTTATGTGGTTCATATTTTCATATAAATTTTGACTTTTGCGGACGGATGGACGTCAACGGACTATATAAAGTTGGTCAAGCAGATCTTGTCAGTAGAAAAAGGCAGTAAATTTGAAAAAAGTGTGTGTTTTAAGTGTCTAATTTCAAGTGATATTTTAGCATTTTTTTAGCATAGGTGTTTCAAAAATCTTTGGCATAATAATCCCAGTTGGCAACACTGAATGCGGCAGACAACTGGAGTGCCCGACACGAGTCTAATACGGGGGAATGAAATGCATTTTCCTGCAGTCGTAAGTGTCGTAAGTTGTCTTCAACGAGTGGATACTTTAACCCATGCCCATGCTTAAAGTTACTGCGAAGATACTGTAAAGAAAAAAGACAGGGTGCTTTTATTTTGATGGCATTCTTTAATCTTTTGTTTTTAAAATATTACTTGAAATTCCTTCACTTTTATAGACCTTGAAAGAAAAGCATTTCCTGACATGAAAAATAAAAGGATTGAATTCTGCTTGTTGAAAGTAAGATGTTAACATTACAACAGTACCTAACTGTATAAATATAGGAAATCTATGAAACCATTGTTTCATTTGTTATTATAACATTAGTAAAATTATTTAAGTATTTACTAAGCTTTTAATCCAGTAACTTTGTCGAATTTTGTAACCTGGCTCTTTTGCGTCAAATCCGGTAGTTCTGATTTTTTGCAGGCATGTTTATGATGTTGGCCCAATGAATAATCCAAGTTTGTGACCTCGAGCGCCGAACGCAACTTTGTCAAAAATCGAATAAACCGCAATATTTTTTAGATTTGGGCGATTATAACCCTAAAGAACTAGTTTTTGGTAGTAACTTCCTAGGGTGTTTTTAAAGTAGGAAAAATTTGCTACAATAAGACACTAGAATTGTCTCTGTACATCTAATATTTTCCGAGATAAAACCTTTCAAAATTTTATAATTTTACATCAGTTCTTAGCTATAATATAAGGGTTTGGTAGGTAATTTATATGGAATTCATCACCGCCACGTTCTACAAAATATTAATTTTCCATAAAAATTTTTTTTCTCAAAATAGGCACTCATACATTTTTTAAATGGAATATAAATATTTTTTAGAACGTGGCGGTGATGAATTCCATATAAATTACCTACCAAACCCTTATATTATAGCTAAGAACTGATGTATAATTATAAAATTTTGAAAGGCTTTATCTCGGAAAATTATCGGGTTATAATCGCCCTAATCTAAAAAAAATTGCGGTTTATTCGATTTTTGACAAAGTTGCGTTCGGCGCTCGAGGTCACAAACTTGGTTTATTCATTGGGCTAACATCATAAACAAGCCTGCAAAAAATCAGAACTACCGGATTTGACGCAAACGCAAAATGTATAATTTTACTGTATTATTTTGGGTAGCCATATTTGTAGGTAAAAGTTTTATATAATACCGTCAAATGTTAAATAAGTACATTGTGTAAAACAAGGGCGATATTAAACTTCAAAAACTCAAAACATATTATAAGGTCTTAAAATGCGCCTTCGGTCGGGTTTCTAATTTGGCTCTAAGCTGAGTAATCATTTAGGCTAAATCGCCCTTATTACATTATGTTCAATTTATCTACGTTAGTAGGCAGGTAGGTACTATACATTGGATAAGCATTAGGTGCTATTTAAATAAGAGCGTAGACAAAAAAATGTAAATAACAAATTAAATAGATTGATAGGCGGTACCTAAACCAGGCAAATGGCACAAGGATAGAGTTAAAGGTCCATGTTAGAGAATAAAGGGTATAGATCGAACCGAATTGGTATTTAAACATCAAAATATGTTACTGCGATACCGTTACCCATCATTAGGAATTTAGGTAGATTAAATTTTATGAATAAAGCAATTGGATTTTAAACCCACACACATCGCGCCAAACCGGCGTAGTGGTAAAGTTAAAATTTAACCTGGGATTGGGCAATACGTATGTAGATAAGTATTCTCACTTTCTACTAGGAAGGACGTTTCATTAAGTTCACGCCTTATCTTCGTTAAAGTGCCATTCCCCGTAATGATAATATACAGCATGGTTTCTCATTTCGGTGAATGTTATTAGTGGCTCGATTTGTAAATGTCCGGCCGTGAGAGATGTCCGTAATACGTTTCGTCCACATTTCTAGTTACGCTTTTTTCATTGTTAGTATTCAGTAGTAAGCCGATCAAGTTCACACAATTGCTTCATCGGCTAAGCTAACGGGATGGGGTACAAACGACGTCCAAAGATGTGTTTACACTTTTGTAAAATAACATATACTTATTTGACTTCAACTGTAGGTAAGGTACATAATAAACACCTCCAATTTCTGCAGTTACAATCTGACTATCAGATGGTAACAGAAATATATAATAGCTGGTTAGTTATTGATTTGTTCGTCATATTTCGGCGTTAATCACTTTGTGTAATCCTAAAATGGTCCTCGCAGTCTATTGTTATAAATAATTAGGTACTTGAATCAACTTCAACCGAATCGTACTCGTACTTTAGTTTATCTTTATAGGCTCAGCGTCGCTCGTGCAAATTTGATTTAGGAACTTTTAGAGATTAATCTGAATTATGAATAAACGGAAAATATTAGTTTTGAAATATTTTCATATCATTCGGGCCGATACTGACGTATCTTCAAACAAAAACGTCACTTTTGACACTGAGACAGCTAATCCATATCGTTTCTAGATCTATTAATTGACGTATCTTAAAGTTCGAATCGGGCCGATTATATCGGGTATGGTAACCGCGTGTTTAACCGACTCGATAAGATGGCCCCGTACTGTTAATTACGTCAGATTTTTCACAATCTTTCAGACACAAAGGTTCAGCTCCTGTTTTACATTTTCAAACAAATAAACTTTAGAAAATTAATCAGTTCCAAATTTTGTTCCACTGAAACCTGGAAGTTTAATTGGTAGATATGTATTGGTGGAAAATATTTTCCGTTTCCGACTGTTCGGTATGGAGCGGGTAGCAATTACCTGCCGTGTTGTAGCTCTCTGAACGCGGCTCCAATTACAATTCGCCTTTTATTAGTTTGCTGCAGGTAATATCTACTATATACATCGCGAAGTCTGATGTATTTGTTTATATATTTCTGAGATCATAGATTAATTACTGGAATTTAAATTTTTATTCATCTTTATTGTCTTAAGGCATTATCTTAAATAATTTATCAAAATAATAATGTACAATATTCCTTACTTATTATGAAGTTCAAGGTTACGTGGAGTCGGGTTCATAACGTTTGCCAATGTGGAAACGCGACTGCATTGGTCGTTAAAGTCTCTCTGCCCATTTCCTACACTCAAAGCTTGTCAATATAAAGAATACCATAAGAATGTTTTTATATACACCTTTGAATAACTAACGAAATACTAGTATATGGTTAAATTAATAATTTGTCAGTCAATCAGATTGTGTGACACAAGCCCTCCCAGTTTCTCTTCTGATGCTAAGAAAGTTTTCTCTATACCTACTTCACCCGTCATTATGTCATTAATAGCATAACCGTTTCGCCATCATCAGTATTTACGGAAATACCTATGTATATAGTAAGTACCTACAACTAACCGGCTACGTACCTATTTCGTATTTCTAAAGCTGAAAATCAAGTCCATAATTTGCATTAAAACAAACTTGTGGTCAGCAACGGTATTCGCGATACCGTACAACAACGTACTGTTTACCATAAACAATGTGTTTTTCAATATGCATAAATTTCCCGAAGTTTCACCTACAGAGCAGACGGCGAGTAATGGTGTACCATAATGTACCGAGCGACTAGCGAATGCCAAGCACCTGCGAATACTATAATTTATTCTGAATATGCCTTTAGAAATTCTCCCGCAGATTCCGTGAAGGATGTGTTGGATATAAATCTCAGGTGCGGTGATGCAGTGATTGCTTATAAACCGGTTGTTTACTTATTATTCTACAAGAAACTCTGAATTAAGTCAAACGGCTATAGAGAGTCGCTTCAGGCCAAATAGGAAAATGTAGAATAATAATTAGTGATGTACCGACTATTGATTTGGCCGACTAGCCGACTAGCCGACTAATCGGCGCTCGAATGGCCGATTAGTCGGCCGACTAGTCGGCTAGTCGGCCAGATTATTAGTTTCGTATAAGTTTAGGTGAAAAACAATAGTTTTGCTCTTTTATTGGTTGCGCAATTCATATACTTATTAGCTTGGCTAAAAGGTGTTCTCTACAGGTTCAAAGACCTAGCACAGGAATCCTCGTTCAATTTCTGTCTTTCTTTTATTTTGCGATCGTCAGTAGGTACAACTTGTAGGAGGTATTTCCAAGGCTCTATTTCTCGTACGTAGTCGCCAGTTAAGAACCTATCCCCTGTGGTCAGCGTTTTTACGAGCAACGTGCCCTGTTTATAAGTCTCTAAAATTTGCAATAACATTAATAAAAACTGAATTATAATAAAATCCTTTAAGTATAGAATTTGGCCATGAAATTACACGAGAATCAGTTGAGATCGGCCTGTAGAAGAAAACACCAGCCACCACCACCATACGATAACGATCAAACGGTCAATTATATGAAGAAAAGTTTTCACACCCTGAATAGGTATTTTGGTAAAATAGACATAATATGCTAAATATTGACTGTTGGTTTCATTTTTTCTGTTTTTCTTTCACTAATAAAGTGCCGACTAATCGGCCATTTTTGCCGACTAGTCGCCGACTAATCACCGACTACAAATGTGGCCGGATAGTCGGCTTTCCCGACTAGTCGGCGACTAGTCGGTACATCCCTAATAATAATACCGTTAGGTGTTTGTTTCTTGTAAACTGTGATGATGCGATTGATATGTAGATTAAATGAACTTATTGGTGGGTTGCGGGTGAAATCAACATAAACATTTTAACGATATACGAGAATGCTGTAACATAAAACCATAGAGCACGGCATTATGACTAATGGAGAGATATCGCGATAATAGACAATAGCTACAAATTGCAGCCCTTGGGCGAACTGATTTGCGCACGCGCAACCTAATCGTATAAGTATCCTCATTGGTCTCGCGAGTCCAGTTTCAGGACCAACTAGTGGAACTAATATCAAATACATAATCGGAGAGTAGGTAGGTACTCTTTTAATGGTTTTCCTCTTATAGTGTTGATTACTTATTTAAGCACGTTAAACAATTTATGAACACTTTGTTCAATGCGAGGAAAGTCTGAGCATTTTCCAAGTACCGATAATTAAAATATTTACCCCAATCCCCTATTTAACTAATGTAAAACTACAACACCTAAAATTTGATGTATCTAACTGTCTTTAATATTAAAGGTTTATTGATAAAATAAATATTATAGATTATTTTTTAAACTAATCTAATAAGAATAACACCACACTTGTCAGATACGAGTACATGCATTTAGCATTGCTTGCCAGCTTACATTATCATTATCAGTGTGTATTAATATTCTACTTATTATATTATAAACAGGAATATTTACCGACCGATCGTAAACTTTGTACCACCTAGACGATTCACGAAAAATGCATTTCCATTTGAGAAAATTTTATACCATACCTTTTAAAGCGCAATACAATATTCCACAACAGGAGAGTTTTGGCAAGGCTGAATCGCAAATAAGAATAGTAGAGCAAGGTCGGCTCAGCGGCAGCGTCTGTTCTGCACCTACATATTTGATATATCTGCGGATCTATTTGCGGTGATGATAGCGGAGTCGGTGTGCGATGTCATATGATTAAAGTTAATGAGGAGGTTGGCATTGATGACGTAATTAATGACATCATATGGGTGCCGTGGTTATTTAGGTACATTAGTTTATATACTTAAGTTTCCTGTGAACTATTGAAAGCGTTCATAAATTGAGAAAAAGTTGAATCGCAACTTCTTCGGTATATAGAGAAAATTAGCTGAATTTTTTCATGCTGTAATGATGTTTACCGGTCCACAATCTTAATTTTTTTTCACACACTCGAACACAAATTGAACCTTTACGATCAATAACGTCAAAAACAATATCTCTCTTTAATACTTTTTTAATAAAACCGGCCAAGTGCGAGTCAGACTCGCGCAAGAAGGGTTCCGTACAATTACGCAAAAAACCGGTACGGACGGACAGCGGCGTCTTAGTAATAATAGGGTCCCGAACGTTTCTGTACGGAACCCTAAAAATTAAAGGCACAACGTATTTTGCCATTCAATACCATTCAATATTCGTTCACTCAATATATAATCGTGCATTATAAGCTGCATGTGCACGCATGAGATCCTTAAAAAAAGTATAAGTACCTATAGTCTTTGGTTTTAGTAAGCAGTATTCGCACGATCATATACGACGGTCTTGTTAGAACGACACATGTAAGGCCGTTTATCTTACTATCTCACTCTATCCTATAGATTGAAATGATTGCTTACCGGGTCGTGTAGACGAGGCATGTGACCTGCGGCTATAATAATTGGCTGTTTGCATTTTTCTTAGTGGGTACATATTTTAAAAAAGTAGGTAAATACTTAACAATACTTTGTCAGAAGAAAAAGGCTCGAAATTCAAATTTTATCCTTCGCGCATAGATTTTTTTAATTTGCCGCTCTTTTCCACTGACGGATATTGCTTGTCACAGTAAAAAAAAAAACAGAACAACACTGCTTTGAATGTCTTTCATTTGATTTTGACCATAAAGAAGATCTTCCCGTACTATTTTTACTACAATAGTGAATATTTCCGAGTATATTGGCGAAAAATATTATTATGTAATTTAAGTAACTTGCAATGAGGAAGAGGTTAGTACAAAGGCGAACTTAACCCTTTGAGGTATCTCTTCCAGTTTACCTTAGGCTCTGTGAATAAGAAAAGTAAATGAAAAAAAGTGAAGAGTGAGGAGAGCTATAGTAATTTGCAATAAGCATGTTGACATGAATCGCGAATATTTACCATGTTATGTTTTTACCATAGCAGGGAATATTAGAATGCTGAAAATCATATTTTGCAAGTGTAAATATGCGTAATAAATTAAATAAAAATAATCAAAAGTATTTAAAATAATGCCCAGTATCACGTGACTGTAAACGCCAATCGGAGCGCGTGACGTCATGACATGAGAAACACCACAGACAAGTCGTCAAACCTGACCGTAATCCATACGATACCACCAAAGAGTTTGGATGTTCAAAAACTGTATGTATTTTTTATTTCTACAATAGACATTTATTACGTACAAAAAATATTATTACATGACATATAGTATATATGTATTTGTTATTTAATAAATAAAATGCTATATAATACGATATTTCACAAAAAATCTTTTTAATAATTTGGCTGAATGGAACTATCATTGCCACGTGGGCTGTCGGAAACAAAAAAAAAATTTAAAAAGTTATATCTGAGCCCGCTATATTTACATTCAAAATTTTAGTTGTATCATAATAATTCATCTTAAATTGTAACTGTAAGTGTTTTTATGTGAAAGCAGTTATTGTGATTCATTTTTGAAATGTTTTTATCATCGCTGAACGTAATATGTATACATATAGTGCGCAATTAACAATATCATTCAAGTCAAAATTCGTAACTGCAACGTAAGTATCATGTCACAAATATTTGTTTTATACTGTAGGCTCTTGATTGTTGTTCTTTTACACATAGGCACTGCATAAGACATGTAAAACTTGTTGTTCATTATTTTAGCTTATATATTTACGTAATACTTATCTTTTAGAAAGGGAGATAAATTAAATACTACAGCTTTTGATCTACGCTAGGACTGACATTTTGGCAGCAGTTTGTTTATTTATCTGTTGGTGACGTCACGTGACAGCTTGGAGCGTTTAGGCTCAAACTTTAAACACTAAACTAATTAAGCTCTAATTAGTGTTTAAAATTAAGGAATAAAAAATTTTCATATTTTTTTTTGTAATAATTACGTGTCTATCTATAAAATGAATACAGTTCTAAAAAATTGTCAACATGCCTATAGTTTACAAGATATATGGTGCCCATACCCAGATATCTTTCCGTCGTGTTGTCCCCGCAGGGAGCAGTTGACCCGTTTAATAGAGCGAGGACTGTTTGTTCCAGGTGTCCGGAGCCGTGGAGTTGGCAGACCCCGCCAATACTGCGCAGATACTAGCTCAACTACAAAATCCTGTAAGTAATTAGTAATTACACCTTTAATAAAGCTAAACTGCGACTCGACAGTACCCGCTATCAATTACAGCATTTACAGTATTGTCTAAAAAGAAATGTAGTACGTATCAACTTTATTTCATCTCAAAAAAGATCGCACTAACTAAACGATCGAGATTTTTCCCGTGATCAAAAAAGAGTCTTGAGGTAAGAAAATATTAATATAATATTTTTTTGCGCTGACACAGAGTCTATCCACTTTCATTTATAAATTCCACGTTGATTAATGATCATATTAGTCTAAAAAAAATTTCCTATAGATTAACTAGTATCTTATATTATAAATAAACCTTGATTCGTATATGTATGTTATATGTAAGTATACATTCTTTGGAAGTAAGCTTTTGAGGTTTAATGAAACCAACCGTTATTATTATAACCATACCTGGTTAATTATGTAAAAATAAACGCAGTTAATGAAGTTTTAAAGGGATAATGTACAAGTAAACCATGCTCTGCCTTACCCGACCATAAAAGGCATTTAATCACCAATTATTCCGTCAAAATGTCGTATAAATGAGTCTGCAATGACTATTATCGGAGGCACCTCAAAGAGTGAGGTTATTAACTTTCCGCTCAAAAATATTCGCAGATACGAGCTGCGAGATATGACTGATATAAGGGGCTGGAAATTGCTGATATTACTCCCCATTATGATTATGATTATGGGACGTGAACAAGAAAGTGGCACGACCCGGAGTCGGCGCAGGCACTCACGCGTCGGTTTAATTTTCACACCACTCGGGAAAACTCCCGGCCTGTTCCGACCATTATTTCACATTATTTTCGCCTTACCCGTTAAGTAAATTGCTTGGAAATCACGGTCGAGTGTTCATCTGTAATAATGTTTTATAGACTGAATAATGGTACAATTTTAATGGAATAAGTAATTACATAGGTACTATGTTTTCGCTTAGATTAAAATTTCTGCCGCGACCAAAGCATTTAGTCTATTCTAGGTCCCAATCAAATTGTTTCAAAATGTAGGTATTAATAATAAACGTGATGTTTTTAGTGGAACTTGCAAAATAGGACCTGTATTCATAAGAATCATAAGGCTACTTCCTACCTTAACAAAAAGATTACTAAGGTTAAAGTGGCTAATTTCGTCATAGGCTCTATTCCGTCCACTAGCGTTTTTCTCGAACAACGAACAACATTCATAATTTCGTCGACAAATCAGCGATTGCTTTTAGTTTCAGCAATCAAAAGCAAATGGTTTTTTTCCTACGACTGTACGTAAAAGTCCCTATGACGGAGTTAACCACATTGACCTTACAATATTTTCGGTGCTGACCTTTTGTTAATAAATTAAACTTATAGTTGCTTATAGCAAGATCCATGACTTAAAAATCCAACAATACCTAGTAATCAACCTGTTGACGTGTTTAATTAATAATTACAATGCTTTAAGCTGATCGGAGCATGTGCCCCGTTTTAGGCACGCTGTGGCAAGGATTTAGAAAGTGCTAACGACACTTCAAACATTTAACTGTTCCGCGGCTCGGCGCTACATTCCGACCTCCATGGTTCTCTCTTCCTGCTCTTAAACAAATATCACTAACCCTTAACTTTAAACTTGATGCTTCGGAATTCTCATGTCCAGTTTAGAGATTATTTTAACTTGGCCAACAAATATTTAAAGCATTTTATGGAAATCGACTCTACCAATATGTAACAATCATTATATTTAAAGGTCTATTTGTGACATTAAAAACAAGGGACACAGCAATTGTTGTAGAAGCATTTTTTTCTAAATATTAAAAGCACAACTCATTAACAAATGCTCATTAATTAGGAAAATCTAGGTGCCTGGAAAGTAAGCTCAAACCTAAGATCAAATCAATTGGCGTCTTACATACTATAGGGTCAATTAAGCAAACGCATTATTTCTTCCTTAATTTAACCTCCTGCGCTTACAAGATCATTTTAATTGAGATAAATGTCTACGTTTTGCCCTTCAGACAAGGACTGTTAACCATTATTCATTAGCTTTTATTGATTATTGAGACGTTCTGCAGCTTCGCCAATTAAACAACGGTCAATCTAGCTTTTCATTGTAAATTAATCGAATATCAATATTATTAAATGCTTAAAATAGGATATTGTTACGATATTTTTTGTTTTCCCGTATTTGTTTCTTTTTTATAGTCAATGAGGAATTAAAATAAAATTACTTATTCGCGTTACTTATTAGAACTTAATCGCGTTAAATACGCGATGTTTCGAGTACGACGTTTTCCCCGTGGTCTCGGAGAAGACCACGAAAATAAATTTAAAAAAAAAGTTTATAGTATATTTATAGTTTAGTTTAGTTTTAGTTTAGTTTCGTTTTAAGTGTTTAGTTTTATACTTTATAGAAAGTAAATTTTCTTTAACTCGGGACGTAAATCAGTGAGCAGCTAAAGTATATCGATTCGATCGATTTAATATTTAGAAGTCTATTTTTATACGAAGATAATTTATAGTATCTAGTATAGCACGTATGGTACAGTACAAGTAGTACAACAATTAAATTTAACGAAGATCTATTAAAAAAAACAGTATTTTTAAATACCATGACCTGTCACAACTATTTATACTTAAATACCTATACTCGTCATAAAGATCAGTAAATTAAAGTATTTCTGTAACGTATTTAATTCAGGCATAAGGGTGACTACAGATTAACCTCTACAGCCGCTCGTTCACTTTAATCCCATTACAATAATATTATTACTCTGAGCACGTTTCATGCGGGTAATTGACACATGTCAAACGCAGGTCGACTTTGATTTGTCCATTTTAGAACATTGTTTATAGAAACAACGGATGCTGGGTTCATTCAGCCGAATATAGAGACGGTTTGCGCAAACCGGTTGCTTTGATTGGCTGGCTAGAACATCAAAACAATTTGTTAAGGTTTTTTATGCAACGTTATTTTCATTGATTGGTTAATCATACCTAAAAATATGTGCGTGAAAAATGTGGTCTGCATAAATTTGAATAGGTACTAATGTTTAGTCGTTTATTTAAAGTTGACCGTTAACTGGTGATTATTATGACGAATGGCATTTTACATGAATTCATATTGCAACCTTTACCCGTTAAAGTGCCTTTAATGCAAACAAATTGGTGTTGATGTTGATTATTGTGCAAAAATATTGGAGGGCGGGAATGCCGGTTCCTGTTCGCGTCGTGCGAAGGTGACGCGCGCGGCGCGGTGACGGCGCTGCGGGCCTCGGCAGTGCGCGGCGGGCGCGCGACTCGGCCGTACACTGCAGCCACCCACGCGCGTGCTCGCGCATCTACCCGCACTCCGCACGTGCGGCAACATAAAAGGCGGGAAAATACAGGCAGTATAGCGGTTTTAACAAAAATCACTATTAACTCGCCAAAACACTTCAAAATTAAGTCACGAGTATTTTCTGTACGAGAAAGTGAACTCAGTGCATATTAAGTGATGTTTTCAAGTTTCAAAAATGTTTAAAGTGGCTCCACTGCAAAATAATGAGGTTCCCCGTCTGAAGTGACGTTTGCGCAGCGCCGCCGGCGACCACGTCTAAAAGATGAAGTTGTTCAAGAGGAGGCTGTCGTTCAGCGGAGATAAACAGAAACGGGTTTCCCGCACAGACGACCCCTTTGAGCACGAGGTACCTAGCATAGCCACTCGACCCACACCTTTGGACAATACACCTTGCTGTATCTACCCTCCCGTTTGTTTGTTTTATCAAAAGCACGCACCGACGTTGTTTTTAACTTATCTCCCGAGATTAATTTTAAATTTGTCCCTCGTCAATCTTCATCTATTAAGATGAAAATGATGAAGATGGCTCGCCGTAAAATATTCCATATATATTCGGTTTGTTTTAAGAGTACATTAATAGGAGTAACGTGTATCAATCAAGCTCTTATTCTTAGCTGATAAGGTGATAAGGAAAGGGCTCGTGATTGCACGCGCGTTTGGCTGACCCGCGGAGTGTTTCAACATGGAGTTGATAAGAGTTTTATTACAGTTAGTTTTTGTAGTGTGCAGCGTCGCTGTGCTGTGCGAAGTAAATTGAAAGGCAAGGTTATCTTATCGGAGTCGCGACGCTCCGGGGGCCGCGTAGCGCGACGACAGTTTACCTTCAGCTATTTAGCCTCTTGCAATTCCATTTTGATTCCAGATTTAGTCTTCTGACACTCATTGATGCGGCCCGGAAGTGTAAATTGCACCACATATGATTTACGTTTTCTGAGCATGTATTAAGTTAAGTCTATCTTTTCTACTGCCTAGCAATGTTTGATCCTAGGGTCATATTCCAATATTAAATTTAGAGATGCACCGGATATCCGGTTACTATCCGGTATCCGGCCTATCCGGCCATTATTTTACTATCCGGCCGGATACCGGATACGGATCGAAGTAAACAAATTGGATTTAAGAATCAGACACGGTCATAATCGTTCTTGTTTCTTATTTTAAAACAATGTTATCATTCCACTGACTTGCACGCGCACTCATTTCGAACCCAGAAATGAGTCCGCGCGAACGTTTACTAGGAAACCGGTCAAACCATCAGAATGCGCTCCTGAAAATCCTAAATGTAGGTATAGTTCCGCTGGCCGTATATTCGGCGGCCGGATACCGGATTTTCGGCCGATGGTCAGGCCGAATATCCGGTATCCGGCATCCGGCCAAACAACTATCCGTTGCATCTCTAATTAAAATGTTAGTAACACCTTCTTAGGTGTATAAATATAAGTTCACTGAATGTGCATTAAATTAAGATGAACTTCAGCTACTCTTGTTGTCTCTCTCTACTTCAGTAGGTATGTACGTAGTACCAGGCGTGGCTCACTCCGCGATTTCGTCGCTTTGCTACAGGTAGCTAAAACTACTTCCGTTCGACCCCAATTTTGGGGTTTGCCATAAGCCGCGCGTGGCGTTGTCGCCATCTAGCGGTCATATCTGTGCTGATCGTGACAGACGCGTTTTGTTAGAGAGTGAGTCTTCTGTACCTAGTACTATTATTTATTCTGTGGTAGTACATATTTCTTTAATACTTAGCGAGTTCGATAACGGTCACAAATACTTAAAATAAAAACTTAAATATATCTACGATGGAATCGATGAATGTTGTTCTGTTTCAAAACATGTAGTCACTATGCCAACATCAACTTCTTAAACGGACAACAATAACATTTCATACATATTACAAAATCATAAAGTTTGACCTATGTACGGTACGGCACTGATGTAAGATATTCATCAGATGTTAAACCCGCTCGTCAATGTCAAACGCAATAAACAGAAGTCATAGTCCATACCTATACCTACCCATCAGTGTAATTTTATGTTACCGCATTTAAAACAACATGCATGAACATGACGCATATACAGCTGTCCGATGTTATTAACTATACAAACGAACGAACTATTTATTGTATTTGCTTACCGAAGGAATACCTACCACCACTCATAGATACTTTGCTTATTTTTTAGGAAGTTACGATTGCTGCCTTTAGATAATTTTGAAGGTTGGTGAGGTGTCAATAATAGGGTAGAATACCGTAAAAAATTCGGTAAACGGTCGAATATTTGTCTGAACTCGAAAACTAAATTAGTAAGGCAACAAATTAACGTAGTCGAAAAATCAACTTATCTCTTCATACCACACTTTTGATGTGATATCATTTATGAAATATCTACTTCTCCTATCTACTTGTTTTGTACAATATACCGTTTATTATTTACCTACTTACTTGTTTGTTATGTTATTTTTTCATGTCTGGAATGTTCAATGATCAGGTATTTAAGAGGGATACGTATAACATAAACGGTTTTCTTGATATCTTTTCGTATTTAACTATGCGATTTAACACCGAAAGAAACAAACTACATATGATTTTCCAATAATACATCCACTGCTGAGCTACGGTTACGGTTACGGAGCTACGCTACGTCGTAACCAATAACATGGAATTTCCCGGTATGTAGCGGAAACGCTTCGTAGAGGCAAACGTGTCGTGATTAGCGCTGAATGGGATAAGTACATCAATAAATTGCATAACCCCAAATTTACATATTTATATCGCGCAAACATTATTGAACCTGCTAATAGTTTAATTTCTTAGTCTAACTTTACTGAAGTTAACGCAGTGTGCATATTAAGCGCAACATCTCGAATAGGCAACTAATGGTAACATTCCATTTCTAATAACCGCAGCTGCACTACCGGTACTGAACGCGTCGCTGTCATTGTCAATTTCCATAGTAAAATGAACAGTATTGCAGCTGTCGTTGGAAATGGACTGTCACCTTAATATACCTAAATTACATTGGTACTAAAGGTTAGTCAACTTTTTAGGTGCAAATACAATGAAGCTAGCCATTTAGGTATCTTAAATTTTCATGGACGAATGTGCGTGTATTGTATTTAGCATTCTTAACTCTCACCAAGTCTTACGATTTCTCCGCAAAAGAAAACATAAGGCGCTCCAGTGTCCACCTGCCTACATACATTCCGATTATATCGACGAGCTTACATGTGTTTGAGCACTGCACCTATTACAACATAATATATTAGTGTTTACAAGCGCATTAGGGCTACCTATAGCACATTCAAAACACTGAAAATGATAATAGTCTTTATTGTAGCAGAATTTGGCTGGTGTCCAAGATATATAATTCTTTCATAGAGCAAAAACTTTTAAAATGTTTCCCAATCTGATGCCAATTTGTTCAACAAAGCTACGAAGTGAGTGACTACAAAAGCGTGAAAGGAGGATAATACGAGATGTCGTTCGTTTTCAACAGTGTAACAAATCTAATTTAGCGTGTCTAGGAACGGCGCGGTCGGCTGGAGGCGTGGATAACTTTATTAATTCCTCGAGGCGGCTTATCACGCCGCTACGTGTCGAAAGTAGTAACGAAATGTTAAGTGCATGTGCGCCTACGCACTTGATCCCCGATGTACCATCGACTCCATGTTGTCACAGTTCGCTGACCAGTCGTACACCTTATAGCAACTAGGTAAGGTCTAGCGGTGGCTAGTTAAGTGTGTTGCTTAATATCGATGGATGTACCGACATACTGCGACTACGATGCAGGCTGCGGCACACGTGGGATGTTTATTATCTTATCTACCTGCTCGTTAATACGCTGTGCTATTTTCACACAATGTAGAGCAGAGATTTTGAAACTTAACATATAGGTACTTACGTATAACTGTTTTGTAAGCTATAGGCCATGTAGAATCCTGTCAACTCCAGACTACCGTTTACTTAATGACCCTAATATGAAATGAAGTTATATTTTCTCATTTATTGATATTTACTGGTATTCCTATGATTAGTAAAGGTTTAGCTTTCATAATTATGGGTACTTGTATCTGAAGTAAATTTAAAATGATGTTATTGTAAATTGTCCCTACATGCATGCCATTGTAAGATCTATGTCATGAGGTTACTCAGCCTGGAAGTCGTATCACTAGCGCCTTATTGAATTAGTTATAGTTCCTGTGTAGAACGTTTTGTGCTGCAGAATAGACGGCCCGTGCATTACAAGCATCTTTATAAAGACGCTCGTGTTCTTTGGATGCTCTGCCGTAACTGCCTATTTGTCAATGCAGATGATTAACGTAGATACACACAATTATCATGCAAGCGGTGGTTAGATGTATAGGTAGGTAGGTGAGTTAAGTGTTACTAAAACGTTAATTTAATGGGTGTCCCAGTAATTAATGCGGACACAGTTCGCTTCCAATAATTAAAAGTACTTACAAAAAAAATGGCGTAGAGTTAACGTACTTAGCATACCTTAATACCCTTAATATAAAGCTCTAAATTACGACTTTCATATGCGAGCCCAAGTTAACCCTTCCCATGAGAATCAACATGTCTCACCGTTACAATACATATTGGTTATGTTTTCGGGCAAATCGTTGTCGTTTGTCGATACGGGGACTTCTAGTTACATCCTTACAGCAGTGACGCCTTACTATAGGTGTAAGTAAACTTTTGCGAATAAAATCACAGTTTTGTTTATTATTGCAGGATATTACTTTATTTGTGTTGAATATATATCGTTATTTTTGCATTAAATAACTAATATCCGAGAGCAACAAAACTTCCGCATTTTCTAAAACACGTAGGTAGCATTAGAAAAGTGTTCATTTCAACCCGGATCTGAAACCCTATTGTTGACATGCAAAGCTCTCTGAATTGACTCCGAGTACATCCGGCTGCTTAATGGCATGTCTAATGATGTTGTTAGCTTTTTAATCTAATTGAATTAGAGTATCAGAGGTTCGTGGTTAGTATGTGAGATCACGAGGCTGTTGATCTAAGCAAGGGATTCTAATGCTTTTGTACATCTGATAGTACAAATATATTAAAAATTATTTTATACTATCAAAAACTTTACTTAACTACCAGATCCATTAATGGCTTTATTCATAAACACTCATAGACAAAACAGCCCTTGATAATCGTTTGTCCTTGTCCGCCATTTTGGCATTTGTGTTTGTTAGAAACGGAACAAAATTTAGCAATGGTTTCCTAAGTTTTATGAATACGGTGGTAAATCATTAAAATTATTCGTTTGTCCTAACATGGATTGAGAAACACAGAGAAGATATTTATTGTCATATGTAACAAGATGTACATAATACATGTACGTCTTGTTACAATACATATCTGCTCTCGGTCTAGTAAAAGGAAGAGGCCGATATCCTATCACTCTCGAAGCTGACGTGAATACAATGATAATTTACTACTCTTTATTTGTAATCAAGTCAGTTCAACCAAACCAATAACAATATTTTTCCTATTGTTGACAGGACCGAGCCCGATTCTCCGACACCAGCTGGCAGATCCACCGGACCTGGCGGCGCGAGGACCCTCTCCCGCTGTCGCCTCCACCACTGCGGACCGCGGCAGCTACGTCAGCACCCGCTCCACAACTCCGCAATGACCAGAATGGCATCTATGACACTATTACGGTATGTTTCTTGAAAGTCTGTTTTCCGACGCTAAACGGTACTTCACGTACGCCAGCACCCGCTGAATAACTCTGCAGTGACAAAAATGGCATCTATGATACCATCACGGTATGTCAAAGTGCCAGATGGCACTACGGTATTTTGACACCAACTAGCTGATCCCTGAACACGTGAAGACCCGTTGCGGCTGTTGCTTTTGTCGTCTGTACTTCTGCATAACTCCGCAATGTATTTCTGTGTATCACGCAAACCAGCTAGCAGGTGGATACCTGCCTTTGCAACATAACATCACATAGAAGTAAATATGTAACATTATAATATCTACAATGTAGGTTTCGTACAGGTTTTTTTTGTTTACCGCACAGATAAACGTACATAGGTACTTTAACTAGAGTTAGACCAAGAAAAGTCTTTAACTGGGTGTCTTCATTTGTGCTACTCAAGGTTAAAGTTTTCATAATTGGCCCAGTAATAAGGTGTTTAATAGTACATTACTACAGAGGCCGGGACGAAAGGGGTTGCCGGCCGAAGACATATAGGATAGGTCTGAGCGCGGGCAACCCCATTTCCCGCCGAGGTATGTATAGTAACGTGCTTTTCTCAAACATGCAATGAAATAAATAAAATAAAAAATCCACGAAACCCAAGTTTTATTTATAGAAAAAACTAAAAGTAAACTACACCCAAAATATAACCAACACGTAGGTACCTATATCATTATCACGCGTATGTTTTACACGAGTCGTGTATTTTCACTACCCGTATATTTTCATGTATCTTTGATTTTTTCGCCTTGTATCCGTCTGACTGTCGTTTTCGTCACATAAGTTTACATAGTCTTTCATGTTGATATCATGTTTCACATGCATCGTTGCTTTATGCATGGAGTAAATAAGTATAATTTCCACAGTGTTGACGAATTTGTAGTTACATTCATTTAAAATATGCCACAAAATTGTTTCTAATAACTATTTGTAAGCTAACTGTAAGCCATTTTTCTTAGTTTCTCAAATAATAAAATTGCCATAAGCAACCATATACATACTTCGTCTTTGACTTGGCGGCAGAGGTAGCAAGTTATTTAAAATCAATTCTGCTTACGCTGCCAATTCCAACACCTACGATTACAATTAATATTAATTTCATTATTTCGTCGGAACTCATATTAAAGTCAAAAAATCAACAACGCACCATAAATCCAATAAAACAGAATGAATATTTTTCAACTTTACCTCCATAGCAATTTAAAAAATATAACTACGCGTGTTTGAGTAGACCTTTTTACCGCGAACGTTTAGATGAAATATTTTAAATGTTTTTATTTGTGTAGTTAAATTTATAATTTAAAATTATAAAATTATAGAATGTATTATTTATTAAGTTCATGTTGATTTTATACAAATAAAACTGCAAATTATAGCAAACATTGTTTTTTGTTTTTTTTTTTATAGGCGTAGTGGCAGAGTGTCATTATGAACCATAAAGCAAATACTGCCTCTAGTTTTTTTTAATGGATGAATGCCACGATGCTGTGTCACAAATATCTGTGAAATGAAAATTAAAAAAGAGGACTTTGCCGGCCTAGGCCTGCAAGATGTGTATGAAATTCCATTAACGACCTTTTGTCCTAGCCTCACCTGAAACGTCATACTTCGCAGCCTATTATAAGGAACATAACATCAATATTTCATTGCATGTTTGAGAAAAAGTCTATACCTAAACATCTACAGACTCACAGTACTTTATGTTCGCATACTAACAAACATTAGATATACAACCTGGCACGGAGTCAGGTAATAAGAGCTCTTTATTTTACTTCCTGCGCTTGAAGCACTTATAAAGTTTATGATAAGACTTACTCGTATTGTTTACTGGAATTTAAACTAAATAACTTCGGCTTTATATACTTATTGTAACAATAATATCGTTTAATTCTAGTAAGCTGGTAGAGTAAGGTACTTGACAAACGGAGTAGTTAAGTATACTATACCTTTTACAGTCGAAGCGTGCATTGAATTTTGTTCTTATAGGGGTTTATAACGGTTATCTCTTATCTCGGTGTACTGATTACATAATCGCATTGACGCGGTTCTTTGAATCTTCCTGTGGCCTCTTTAGAATCCATTATATTCCAATCTAGTGGCCATCGACGGAAACGTAAATAGAAGAGTTAAAAATCATGTCATCCACAAAACGCGATAAATTAAAAACTTATTAAGTTAACGAGCGAGTTAAGATATCGTATTAAATTTATTAAAACAGGTTTGTAAATGTGATTGTACGTTTAAAATTCGATTAAGTGTTAAATCAAATAAGTAAGCTAGGTATATTGATGGCACGTCCAGTAGCTGAATGTGGTTTAATAGGCTGCTAGACGGGTCTTACCAACTCTCGAGCAAAAATAATTCATTTTATGTACTGAAACGTGCTATTTTAAAGGGGTTAAATAAAATCGCAAAGCTCCGGCTTGTTCAAAGAAAGCTATAGCACGTTAGCACAAAAAATGAAATTAAATACTTAGTAAAAATGTGGTGTCTAAAATTGCTTGCTAGAGGAACCTAATTTGGGAGATGAAAAAGCGAACACAAATTATATTATAGAAACTTTATTAAACCTAAGATCTTGCCAGTGGTAAGTTTGTGATTTAATCCTAACCTGCGACTCTGGGTGAACCTTTAACTTGATTTGACGACACCTAATTTTAGAACTTAGCTCAGTGGACAGCTGGGCCGCTTAACAGGTCCAGAATAAAGCTTCACACAGAATTCTACTTATTTTAAGAACTAATCTATGTTTATACTAAATACTATGTACCAGGATTTTCAAATGTCTTTATCTTACTTTAGTGGTTGCTCAAAATTCCAAATTTACTCTAAACTTTGCAGCTGGCGCTGATGCCCTACTAAATTAAATCATGGAAAGGACCGACCTCAGAATTTAAACGTTCCTCAGATGCAGCGGGGTGACAGGCTGCTTTCCCCGGTGAAGCTAGATGCTGAGCGGAGACGTAGAGCTCAGGGGCCACGCACGTGGTACCAAAATGACGTGGCAGAGGCAGATGGCGTGTTTAAATTCCTCGCTCCAAGAGGTCTCCAAAACTAAATTGACTTCTAAGATTTTTGAAGCTTTTGAGATAAATTACTCAATGATTGAAATAATAAATGAATGAATAAATCCCGGCTCCTGAAAACCGAGAAAAGGTTATATTAGCCTACGCCCTTTATGGCCTCTAGAAAAGAGATGAAACCATTGGAAATTTGGCTCACCGCACTGGTAGCTGCTAAGCCTTCTGGCGGAGCGCTCCCTTCCCTCGAGCAGGAGTCTCTCTGCAAAGAACCAAAATTTGGTTAAGAACAATCCCACAACGTTTCGCGTCATTGTGGAGTTGATCACCACGAAATTTAATTTCTACTCACTCAGTGGAGCTTCCGAAGGACTCAAGCCGTTTCCATCTTTCAGACCACCATGCCGAAAGTGTGGTCTTCCCACAAATTGGGCTCTTGCGAGCGAGTGTCCCCAGAGGGGTTCCCAAATCAAATGTGCCTATCATTCTCGAATGATCTCCAATATGGAGTCCCTGAGAGCCCTATTAACAAAAGGTAGGGTGGCAGTCCCTTGAAGACACAAATCCTTCGAAAATTCTGTCTGAATTATTTAGACAATTTCACTCCTGAGCCTAAGAAATATATTTTTATCATTAAATCTAATATTGTTTCATTCCAGAGCCACTTTGTAAGTCTGTAATATCTAAGTTTTGTTTTACATCAAAATTGTCTTTTATCTAATAAATCATACCTAATTCATACAAAGTTTTCCTGGAGTGACAACATAAATATCTCAAGTTTTAATTATTTTTAGTCATATGACAACCCCGACAACAGATAAGCATCGAGAGGTGCATCTGAATGCAACAGATTATGCATAGAAATGCAATCAATGTGGTTTGTTTTGGACACCGTTAAAAACGTTGAAATTAGAAGAGGTATTTTTCTTTTAATTATCAATCGACCCAAAATACTTATTTTAAATTTAGAAAAATGTACTACGTTACAGTACGTGGTATTAGAAATGTACATTAATGTCCTATAAATCAAACTATGGTGTGGTAAGGCGATTGTATAAATTTATATACTGCCACACAAATGCTCGTATTATTCTAAACAAAGCGGTCTACATTCACTTTAATAGTCATTCATCCTGTTAGTAATATGTATAGGCTTATGGTCACCGCATAGTATGGATTTTTTCGTCTCGTTCAAAAATTGTTTAGGTGCTCAGTTTAGGTAGGTAGCAATATGCAGTAATCGTAAGAGATGTACCTACTCATATGTAATAATTGATTAAATTTAGATTTAATTAGTGCATACACTGCATACCCGGTAATTGTCCCCAAACGGGTACAGCAGCATTATAAACTAATATACTTAGGTACCTATATTTTAGTATGCTATTTAGGCTGTCAGTCATCGAAACGAGATATAGGCAGTTTCGCACTCAACGAACTCTACAAAAAAAGTGGTATGCTTCTCTCTTGCCTGCTTAAATATTAACTTTTTCTCAAAATTGTATTCTAATTTCTAAAACATTTCATGTAGTTAGCGTATATATTTAACAGTCGAAATAATTAGAAGTAGAAGTAAAAGTTTCAGCTAAAACTCGTTACTCTAATATCACACATTCCTTTTGTTGAATACGTTTTGTCCTGTAATGGAGTATGAGCTTTAAGAGTAGAGAGACGGGCGTTAGAGGCGTAGCCGCGAGCTTGGAGTTCCTGTTGTTTAGCTAATGTACCTTTGTGCTAGCTCGCTCGTAAACTAAGGGTTAGTGCCCGGGCCCACCGACGTTTGTCACAGAAATCAACTACACTTACTCTCACAAGTGTCTCACAATACGTTGGGTACGTATTCGCAACACAAAATCATCACTCCACGAATCTAAATAATCTAATAATTCTGATGTGATTTATGAAAATGAACGCTCGATTTTAGAAAGATTGATTGATACTATTGTAAGTGTAGTTTGCAGAGGGTCGCCGGCTTGACATGATCTGGGCCGGATACTAGGGTCATTTATCGTGAGACTGCTCCGGGGACCATAGAGCATGGCCATTTGTTTCGAATCTGAACGCCGGCGCCCACGCAATGCATGTTCTGTGATTTCACTAGTTTATTCCTTAACTAGAATTATACAAAACCCATTGGTAATATGTACAGCATAAAGTTCATAAACACTATGCAATCTCAATTTTCGATAATTAGATACAACCATCACTATTTAAATATTATTATGTATATCATAATCAACGTTTTTCGTATTCCATATATCGGTACTCGGCAATTTAACGGGTGACGTCATTTGTTTAATATTTTTTACAAAATCTTATGTCATTACAATAATTATATATTTAAACTACTTAACACACTCATACATACGAGTAAACAGAGTCGTATTAGATAAGCTTGGTATTTAATTGATGACTCCGCAATTGACTTGCTAGCACTTAAGTGTCTATTTTATATTTACTCAATACTGGCAGGTTATGGATAGCATTCCTTTTGAACGCATTTATTATCAACGACATTTTCCGGAGAGTGTGAACACCGGCAGTGTACCCTAATGGCGCTCTAGTCGACTGTAATGGAGTAATTGTGCCATTGGTAATTGATGGACTGGCTCGACGGGGCTTCCTTCCGATCAGCTAATGTCGTCAGCTACCGAGCGACCCGAACATTGCTGCTACTATCCGTATTTACTTGCACAACTAGGTCAGTCTAGAACTCTAGGCGATCCGGTAATATTACTAAAGTTTTGGAACAAACCGACGACATCCAATGCAATAGTAAAAATACAAACAGAGAATATATGACGTAAGTTCGACGTTAACTTGTTTTGGTAATATTTTGGTGTCTTTATCAAGAATTTGATAAACATTAGTAGCATGTGATCATGTGAAGCTCCCACTCTGGAAGGTTCTATTTCAGTAAACTTTATTTATAATTCTAAATTAAATCGCAAAGAATATCACACGGGATTCATGAATAATGCATAAGTTCAAAGAAAAGGATACGCAGATCAGGCGGTGTTTTAGCTCCTGAAGCCTCCAAACTGAATAATTTAGACTGGCGAGGCAGCTTCGTGTAGATAGTGGTACGATATCCTGAGAACTTTTTTATTTGTTTTCACCACACCAGCTCGGAAAGGCTTACTTTGCACTTCAAAAACTGATGGCAAAGTTGCATTTTATTCACATGTGAGGCAAAGTAATGAAAAGCAAATTTTGAGTTGTTTTCTTATGTTTGCTGGTAGAATTGACTTTTAAATGATGATTTTGGATGATAAATATTTAATAACGTTCATTTGGATTTGATTTGGTTTGATTTTGTTTGATATTTTGCATTTATAACTATTTTAACGTGCGCCTCGCCAGGATGTCCACTGGAATAGTCGCAGAAAAAGTTTTCACCTTTAGTATAAATCGTAAGAGCGTAATAAAACGAATGAGTGCTACCTATACATCTTACGTAATGCGAATCTCAAGGCAAATGCGTGATCTAAGACTTATCCGTATGCGGCGACTTGCAAATTACGTCGACAGTCGATATTTGTTTGTTCAGCGCAACACTCGGGGAGTTTATGGAATTTTAATGGTTTAATATTAGTCCCGTGTCAAGCGTGAGAGGTCAAACACTTTGTCAATAGAAATCTGCGAGTGATTTACGTTTATTTGTTGTAAACCATTGCTCTAGCGTTTGCATTGTGTCATTAGCCTGGAATGTTGTAAATTTAATCTACTCAAATGATGTCATTCATTAGCTAAGAACAAAGGATCTTCTTTTGTTTTATATGGCATTTATAACAGTTTGTTGCGGTTTAGGTTAGCAAAGCATCGAATAATTTTATTCACATGTTTTGAAATTGCACACTATTAAGTCTTATGTGCGTTGCGTTAAGGTATCAGTATATAGTGAAAATCACGAGCGTGATTATTGCGTGTGCGCGATTATTGTTGAATATGTTAATGATTATTCTTTATAGTTATTATATTATCTCATTGTACAGTCAACTGTAAAAAATTGGGTGTAGCCAACTTATTCAAAAATATGTCTCATAGTTCTTAATTCGCTGACATTAGAGCTATGGGACATATTTTTGAGATCATTTGTGCACCCATATTTTCACAGTTGACTGTACCTACCTACTTGTCAACCCATCGGCAGTTACAGAGACGATGCAGAACAGCCTACGAATTTGGCTGTCCGTTACATGAGTAGTTTAGTGAGACACGACCACCCGCCGGTGACGAGAGATAGCCATCGGGCGTCAGGTGTCGGAGCAATAGGCAACGCCATGGCAATCGTCGCCATAAATAAAATTCGACACTCAAACAATGGGAAAGCGGCCTAGCGCGATCCCGCGATACGGTGGCGTCATTATAATCGCATTCCAAATACGAGCGAGGGAAATTCCAACCGGTACAAATAAGTATGTTCTCCTGCGTATATTTTTAAGGGTCTAAAGACCAGGTTATGTTGGTTTGCTTAAGAGATCGGTTCCCTGTCGCTTGTGCGTTGGGAACCCACAGCCTGTCCATCGCCTTACAGCAATCAAAACAATACAGATGCTATCCGGCTCCCGGTTAGTAATTTGATACGTTTCATATTAATGCTTTAAAATATTTATACTTACTTATTTATGAAATATGAAGGTGTAGGCAGGTAGTTTCTACTCTACAATATTTACTTGACTTCAAGATCTAACGCGCAGCAGGGCAAATCTAATTCTTAGATAAAATAGGTAGATATTATGTTATAAAAAAAAGAATAGCTTAATATTCATACCTTTATCAGACAAAGTTATAGATAGGTACTTTGGGGTTACTCCCCGTAATAAACATGACCATATGCGTGAGCAAACGTCGTAAAATATAGGACGTTACTCTTATTTGAACACAATACCACTATACTCGTATGTATGTAGAAATCTACACCTACGAATATAAATATTTGTACCTATTTCGGTTCTACTATTAGCTACCTGCCTACTGCGTTGCGAAGGCATGCCAAATCACGGGCGGCCGCTATTAATGAATAGGGAAAGGATGTGAGGAATGCGGTAAACTCTATTTATCAGGTACCTAGAATTATTTATTATGCCTAAGCGGCACTATCTCGCTACTAGCATATTTCCCCGTACCGTCGCGCCGGGACGCCGCGGGCCGCGGCGGCGTATCGCTGCGGCATCGTGAGAGAGTTCGCGATCGGACCAATCTGTTATCTAACACAACCAACCCGCGGTCTCTTTGACAGCCGATTATGGACAAAAGCGATTCGTTTTAATTACTAGATTAGAGATGAGAATCTAATCAAGCTATATAATTTTCGCGGGATCAATAATGTTGACGAGTTTTTAACAAGAAAAGGTTTTGTTCGCTAATGCTAACAAATGTTCTGCTTATTTCTTTGATGTGAATGCGGCGTAACACGACTGTATGAAAGACTTAATGAATCTGAAATAAAAGGAATGTTTATTCCTTACATTTGTTATGTAAATATGCAGTCAAGGTGTAAATATTTGGGCTGCGGTTGTTGCTGGACGTTACGCTTGCATTGTTTAAACTGAATATTTGTTTTTCCGCCTACCCGAGCGTAGGTAACATACAAAAGCTTCTTGTTCCGTGTACATGCATCAGAAAGTTGTTTAATTGGTACTTATTGCCGTCATCTCGCTTCATTTACTAATTAGGTTCCTACATTACGACATGCCTTCGCTCTATGTGTGGATGGAAATGCTAAACTGACCATATTTTATTTTTACAAGCTTTTATTTAGTTTCACCTGACCGTTGTCTGTCTGTCTGTCTGTCTGTAATCAAATCTTGCAAGTTAAATTTGATCCACTTCCCGGTTTCCGATTGAGCTGAAATTTTGCATGCGTGTATAAATCGGATGACAATGCAATATTACGGTACCATCGAGCTGATCTGATGATGGAGACAGGAGGTGGCCATAGGAGTTGCCGACAGCCTGGAACTCCTCGGCATGGAGCTGAGTTCAGTCCTCAGCTTCGGCAGCTTCATTGAGTCTAAAGCACAAACTGCGGCCAGAAAGCTGGGCGTCCTAAATAAGGTGAAGCGATACTTCACACCTGGACAGCTTCTAACACTTTACAAAGCTCAAGTCCGGTCGTGTATGGAGTATTGCAGCCACCTGTGGGATGGCTCAGCTAAATACCCAACTCGCCGCTTTGGACTCAGTGGAGCGCAGAGCCAGGAGGATGATTGGCGACAAGAAGCTAACGGCTAAGCTTCAGTCTTTGGCCCATCGGCGGAAAGTCGCCAGCCTGTCGGTATTCTACAGGCTGCACTTCGGGGAGTGTGCCCAAGAGCTACACGAGCTTATTCCACCGTCCCCATTCTACCATCGGACTTTTAGACGCACGGCCGGTTTCCATCCTTACTTGGTAGATATTCCACCAATTCGCACGAAGCGCTTTGCTTCTATTTTCCTTATGCGCACTGCCAAGGAATGGAATTCCTTGCCGGCGTCTATATTTCCGTGTTCTTATAACCCGGCAACCTTCAAATCAAGAGTGAACAGGCACCTTCTGGGCAAGCTCGCTCCATCGTAGGGCGTCTACGCCTCGGCTAGTCTGTGGCCATGAGTAAGCCCATTCATAAAAGGAACCCATTCAAAAAAAAAAAAAAGGAACTCTGTGATGAAACAACGCAACCTAATTGTGTTACTAGGGGTTTTTAGAATTGTCTCGATGAGTATTAGTTGTCTGTCATAAGAAAAGTAGTCAAGCAGTCAGCGATAAAAGCTTGTACCAAAAATGAAATTTATGCCAAAAACTTTTTGTCATTTCTATTAAAACGTTTCATTTTGAACCGTAACATTATTTTTCGTAGGACGGAAAATACATTGCCATTTCCTAAGGACTCATACTTTATGGCGGCATGTACTAGAGTTAATAGTTCCACTTAGTCACACAAACGATTATGCCAAGGATTCATTTGTTTATGAAACCTATATTCCGCAACATTTAGGGCCGCCGGCGAAATTATTAGTAGGTACGTGATTGGCATGCACGAGTTGGCCCTTAGATCGTACACGGTTGACAGGAGCCGTGGGAACCACTTTTATGAATAGGAAGCGTGTTGCCGAAGTAAATATCGTAAGCCGTGTAGGTCAAGCAGGGGTTACAAGAAATAGATCGCGAATGGCGAGCCGCTGTTCGCCTAAGGTGCGTCTGACCTGGGATCGTAAGAAATAAAAAAGAGTATTTTAATATTTTCTCGTGCTTGAGAGGAGGCCTGTGCCCAGCAGTGGGACGTATATAAGCTACATTATTATTAATATTTTATACATATACTCGGCCCTATTACTGCAAATACTTACATACTTATTTCCTATCGAGATACGTTGTTTTGCCGTAACAGCCCTGTTAGGCAGGTACTTAACTTGCTTCTCTATTGCCTACATAAAAGAAAACAGTAGGTAATTTCAGGATATGAACGACAATTATGTCCTGTCCCATTAATTTATCCACCTAGGTGTATAGGTACTAAAACACATGCGGTTTCCGGCTACTGTAGGTACTGTAATAAACCGAGCAACCATCTAAATGCAGCGTTAACTCGTGCTGCAATACAGGAAGACAATATTTTCATATGAGTTATTTTGTTGAAGTAAAGCCACGCTCACATTGAAACAACGTTACTTTTTTGCATTTGCATTACATTGCACGACCTTATTGATAATTAAATTAAGTGAGTAGTATATTTTATATTAAAGGAATAAATGGAAAAAGTTACGCTTCTGGCAGGACTTGAACCTCCAACGCGGGTACAAGTCCTGCCGGAAGCGTAACTTTTTCAATTTTTTTTTTAATATAAAATTTGGAATATCGCTCGCAGACGTGTCTGCTTGTTCAAAAATTGGTTTAAGTAGTGTATATAGATTCGTTTTTATACTTAAATAACTGCTTTCTCACTATGATTTCATAAATAATTAATAAAAATTCCTCTAATTATACATATTACCTACATATATTAAAACATATACAATGAAATGGAAGTCGGTTAAAAAATCATAAAGAATGTGTACCTACATACCTACAAAGCCGACAGCTTTTCTAGGCTCGCAAACATATATGAGTTCATTGCTTGCAAATTAAAAAAAATGTGCTGGCCACGCTGCTCCGCGCAGGTCCTTAGTTGCAGTAACGACGCAGTCTGGCGTCGGCGACGGCGCGGCGGCGGCGGCGCGTGGCGTTTGTTTACGGAAGTACCCGCGCCGCCGCCGCCGCCGCGCCGCCCGCCCTGCGCTAGTGAATGGACACAATGACACGTAATACCTCATGTCGTGTATGCAGTTGCGTAACACAAGGGGGAAATTGTAAAACTAGAGCTCGTGAAAAAAGAAAATACCTATTGACGGTGTTGTTTGACACGACTACTGAAAAAATACTGCAATATCTTTATTACAAAGTTTTACTTTATCTTGGCATACCTACGTGTATATTTGATTATTCGGTGAAAATGTTAGTAGGTTCCATTCAGATAGTCTGACCAACATAAATTAAGGTACCTACTCATGCAAAACCTGTCAATTTAGTTTGTTTTGTTGTAACGATTATTAGTAAGTCCTCAATTATGAATCATCATTTAGTTAGCTTTATCATCAAAGTACCCAGTCGTTTTTACATCATCTTAATCAGCACAGTTAACAAAAAAGTTCAAAGCTTCGGTTTCATAGAAACTTACCTATGTGTAAAGTAAAAATAAGTAAGTAGGTACATACTTAACGATAATAAAGATAACCTATAGGTATGTATCTGTAATCACAATTTATAGTACTGCATTGCTCGGTGCTAACATTTTATTGGTGCGAAGCTGTATCGCGGCCAATGCCGATTGGCGTGCATTAAGCGCATCTGTGATCCGAGCGGGAATAAAAATAAATCCAGCGCGGGCAACGCTGACTACATGTTCACTGATTTTTGTTTTTTATTTACTTTTGTACTGGCTGCTGGTTCCCATCGGATTTGTATGGCGTGAAATTGGGCAGTGATTGCACGTGTACTTATATGTTTTATAAACATTGGTAACTTATTGTGCAATCATGAGTTTTTGAGTGCATTTTGCTCGTAGCGCTTTTAGTGCTGTACTTTTTTATGTTTTATAGTTGATTTTATAACTGTATATCCTCTTTGCAAAGCATAATATTAGAAAATTATGATATTCAAGTAAGATTTTAAAGTTTAAAATAGTCTAGTTGTGCGTAGGTAAGTACTGGTTTTGACGCAAAAACCAATTAAATTAAAATTAGTTTTTAATTGAATTGGTTGTCATTAAATATGACATGTTTCTGATTTGTTGTTGAAACGCCCATTTCAATATTGCACACGTACCCGTTTGAAACTTAATTAAGCTCGCGGGCCGCTTGAAAATCCCATTAGTGTTTGTAATGCACGCAGGTATGTGGCGTGCTACGCTAAGTCCTTTTGTTTACTATGCAATGCGATAGAGTTAGAGGTATTGGTAAGTAAATGTTTGTATTTCAGCTGCCGTGGGAGCCGAGAACCGAGAACCTGTTTTGTTTCTAATTAATAATTAGGTACCTATTTATTATAGGCTAGCTAATAGGTAGGGTATCTAACTATATTAAGTGCTTAAAAAATATACTAAATCCATCAATGTAACTGTATTTTATGCAAATATAGTTACTTAATAATAGTTAGGGGGTACTTATTTCATAGAACGCAAACGTGACTTTTTTGCACATTTGCTTTACCAAATTGATGTTGCATGTTGTGTGTTCGAGTGGCGTGAGTGCTGTTCAGCTTTTAGGAAACTAATAAAGTATGTACCTAGTGCTGACAACATTGCACTTAGCAGGATACGTGCCTTTTTTAAAGATTGCGGTATGATAGGAGATGTGATCTATCGTGGTAGGATGCGGTTGCCAGGCAACGCGCGTCGCCAGCGCGGCGGCGAGAGCGCCGGGACGCTGCGGCGACGCTCAGTCCGCTCCCGGCGCGCCGCGGCGGCTCCGCGCACCACGCACCGCCCGTCGTGGTCGCACGCGGAAAATTATAGTGTTCCTAATTACGACCGATCCTGAAATACAGCTTTCAGTGCTATTTTCAAAGTAATAAGTTCTGTGAAAAAAAAATCGAGTGAAGAATGTGGAAAGTTAACAGTGGAAAAGTTTCTAACGTTAATAATGCTAATAAACTTCAGCGATATACTTATGGTTCTGAGAAAACATAAATCCCAATCACTTCTATAAGTGTAATAATAATAATTTCAGTGGATTCATTATTTTCTTGTGTGATAGTAGGTAATATTTAATCTGCAGTGTTCGTTGTAAATTCGAAGTTTCTTTTGGAGCGATAGGCGTCTGTGCTGGGATTATACTATCAAGATAACGAACATTAATGTTAACATCGTTGTTCTTATTACTTTCGGTTTCGTATCGGGCATCTAAAATATTCTAGATAAAAAAGACTGCTAATGATCCTCCTCTTTGAAGGTCGGCGGTAATTTTGCAAGTATTCAACGTTAAGAAACATGTCGAACTGTTTGCATGCGTTAAATCATATGATCAAAGTCTGTCCCTGTTTAAGTAAACACTGACACAGTCAAATTCTGTGACACACACAAGTTCTTCACATACATATTTTTTGTGCAAGGTTGCATAACGGACTAAGTACTTGTGTGTGTAAATAGTAAAGATTTCAGCCCAGACAGATAGCCGCTTTAGGACGTGATGACGGTTTTTAATGAAACTTGATTAATGGTTGATAGTGTAATGACTAAGTGACTTGTGTTTTGTATATCTTTAGCTATGTAATGTTAGTTGTCGAAGAAAGTGATTTCGTTACCAAAATTGCAATAGGTACACCCAAACTTTTATTCTGTTGACGTTTCAATCAATCAAATTTTATAACACCTAGTGAAACTTTTGTAAGCTAGTGATCACAGCAGGCTCATACCTCGGAATCAGTATAAATGGACGTCTCGGCTACAGTCGGTGGCCATTCTCCGACATGTGACGATCTTTTATTTAGACGAGCCGCACCCCCGAGGTCGTTCACCCCTCGTGCGTGGAGGAAGGTCAGGGTTATACGTTGTACGTGTCACTGTTTACACCCTATTAGTACACCATGGTGTGAAGAGCCTGGGGAATCTGTTTGAAGTTACTGAGCTTCCGACATCTGTATTCAGCAATTGTGTAATTTTCGAATATAGCCAAATCGACCTTAACGACAACCGACAATAGGATACCATTCAGAAAGTCGCATTTCTCTCTCACGCTCTATTATTTTAGAAATAAAATTTTGATTAATCATTAAATCATTAATTTCAAAATTAATCAAAAAATGTGTTCTCTCTGAATCACAAAATTGGCAGCTTTCGATTAAGAGTGACATCCGAGATATTCAATTTTATTTGTAATGCGAGAAGATTCAGGAAGTAATGATGCAGTCGGCGTAATAGTTAATGTGCACGTGGGTGTCGCAGTGCAGGGGCGCTCGCCCCCGGGCGCCGACTCTCCCACTGCCATCCCAGTGGAAAACGCCATAACATCCTTAACATTGTATGTACGTGATGCCTTCTTCCTCTAGAGATAGGCTAGTTCCCACACACAGCACGTTCCTGCGGTCTTAGCTAAAGAGCTTGCTTTGTTTATGTTTCTTTCAGGAAATAGTGGTGTTTTGTTTCGAAGGAAGTGGTAATGAATTTCAATTATTTTAGGAAATTTTTAGTTTTCATCTGCTGTGATTCATAATTCATAAACAATGGAGAAAACTAATAAATTTTGCAACATGACTCGGTCTAAAGACAAATAGTGAGTAGGTACTTAAGTGATAGTATGGATGACAGTGACGATAGGTAGAATGCGCCGCTTGCGATGCGCAGAACCGACCGCGAACGGCGCGGACGCTGCGCGCGCGCTGCACCGCCTTGCGTTTGCGCTATGGCGAGCAGTATTCCATCTTCAGCGAAGCTACACAAAGGCCTATGTCGCACGCTCACGCTCCAGAAGCGTCGCCGCTGCCCCGAGGAGGAAGCCCACGGTGTGTATTTATGGGTCGTAAACTTTACACCCAAAATATGAACCGGCCTACTCACTGGCCGCTTAATAATAGTTTGAATGAAACACGAAATAACTAACTTGTGCTGGTTGTGAAAAAACACTTCGAGATATAAGTAACGTTTACGACGCCTACGCTAATATTCGACATTTGATATATAATAGTTGTTCACATCCTATGTTATGGATATTGCATACTCGGCTGCTGATTGCTCGATTATTATTTTTCTAACGTATTATGTATATGTATTTTCTCTCAGAAAACGCCATGTCCGAATTGGTTTCATGGAAATCAATTTTCATCAGGTAGGTACATTTTAATTAAATAGTTAATTAAATCGACTTACGCGTACGTTCACTTCCTGCAGCGTTCCATGAGGCTAGTGTAATAAGTAATAACAATGGAGCTTAATGAAACTTCCAGCTGAGGGGCTATAACCCGACCTTAAACTGCAGTAATCACTTAAGCCACACCTTTCCTACACTCATTTATCAGTTTTATAGGGCTGACGCGGCCATCCGATCGCGATAGGCATCGAGGCCCTCTTTACTCACCTTAGACACCGAGCGAGCTCGAAAGCTTTTGTTTTAAAGTATTCGACATGCAAAATACTAATTCCTAATACACAAGCGTTTCAATTGTGATGAGATGGCTTAAAGTGACATTCCATTTCCAACTGCAGCTGCAATACTGTTCATTTTACTATGGAAACGCGTCGCTGTCATTGTCAATTTCCATAGTAAAATGAACAGTATTGCAGCTGCAGTTGGAAATGGAATGTCACTCTTAGAGGCCTTAGAGTGGCATGGCCCTGCCTTGTAACTCTCATCAAGCGCAGACGGACGGCACGGCAGAGTCATGGACAAACGATTGTTACTTATCTATATCTAATTTCCAAATGATAATTTTTAATTCCCATCTGTAACCAAACTCTGATACGCTGTGGCTACATTTCGTTTCCCTTCAATGCGCGCTATTCTCTTTGTGTAATGAAATACATCTGTCTGATCAAAGCCGGCGTGTAGCGGCAAAAAATGCTCGAGAATTATATTACTACTTTTGATTTCGTTTTAATGACAGCATCTGTGACCTTGCCGGTGAACTTAATCAAGGAATTGCTTTAGGCATTCTTATTTCACTCGTTTAAAGTGTTGTACTTAAATTCGCATTATTACTTGTTTCAGACACGAGCCGTCAGCGCTCCTGCCACTCCCGCCGGGGCGTTATTTGGAAGAGATCAAGTGAGTACATTTACCTAATACCTACTTACAACCGAGACAAACTTAACCCATCAAGTTGCATAAAAGAAAAATGTGAATTAAGATGTCACGTGTGCGTTTATTATGTGTAAGATAATTATAATTACTGTGTACGGCAAAATAAATTACCCCCGAACGCGTGTCTCGTCCGTTGAGCAATTATAAAAACAAATGTGCATCATTAGGTACTTGGCACGCCTCAAAAAAAGGGAGAAAAGTATTGTGGTTTGACTACACTGCGCACTTGTATCTTCAGTCGTCCGTGCCATTACCTCGGAGCAACTATTTAGTTAGGTGACAGTATAAATGAATGTCTTTATGCTCCAATGGGTTCAATTTACGTCGAACATAAGCAGAGCTTAAGGTATGACTACGCTAATCGGATTAGCGTCGCGGCTCGAGCCCGAGGCTCTACATTGCGTGCTAGCCATTTTCTTATTTTGCTTTGAATACAGAGCGCACACAATCGAGTTTAACGCGCAGACAAACCAGTGTAACTATGACCTCAGTATCTGCGCCAATTATGGGCAATCAGAGAGCGCATTTAAATTGGTGCCCCAGTACCTTCGCCTCGCTCGTGCTCGGTAAATAATTGGAACAACAACCCTGCGCCTACGCTCCGCCTATGTCACTTTCTCGGAGTTATGTCGCGCCTACGACCTCTAATATAGACACCGACTAGATATAAACATGGAAATACAAGATTTTCCATGTCACTGTTTGACACAGTATTTGTTAACTATTTGTTCTGTAGTGTTCGTCTAGTAGATACCAAATAGGTATTTAAGTACAGGAAGATGATGACCATAACAAAATGAGTTATTTATTATATCTCTCTCTGTATTTATCTATAACAAATTAGACATTTATCGATACTTTTGAACACGAATTGTAGAGATAGTAACATATTATTATCTCTACTTGGAAAAGTGTCCCAGGGTGGCAGATACTTTTGGCGTACTGCTGATGCTGACTGTATATACCTTAAGTATGTGTATAGTTATGAACCAACATTATACATTTGCATGTATAATGTGCTATTGCTAGCAATGAATGACGAACGAAGAGCAAAACATGGGTTTTTATAAATCCTATAAATATATAATAAGTATCCGTCTTTATTTATAGCTATTGCCGCTAGTTAAGTGTTGCTGTAGGTAATTCTTATCTTATTTTACAGTATAGTCAGCAGCAGAAGTTGCTAAGCGGGCCAGGTGTTCAAAATGATCTTGACGTGACTTTATTGTTAAGAGAATACTCGTAAGTGAGTGTCAAGGTAATTTTGAACACCTCTCCCACATAGCAACTTCTGCCGCTGACTGTACATATGGTGCTACTTTACCACACTAGTGCGATAATTAGCACATTACGTAACTACATTATGTCGAAAATTTAAAGGACCATATGCACTGTAAAACGTTGTACGATACATGCGCGAATAGATAATTCACAATTCGTGTCGATTTAAAACACTCCCTTTGGTCGTGTTTTAATTTATCGCTACTCGTAGCGAAATTCCTATTTTTCGCACTTGTATCGTAATGTACTATTACGTCATTTTACCAATCTGTTTATGTAAATTACAAACTAATTTGTGACTAAATGACGTATTATTATAACATAATTGGTTGTAATAATAGTAATAGTTGAAACCTGTTCAATGGAGACAGGTTGACACGAACACGGAAATTAACATGTTTAGATGAAAGCTGTCAACGCTACTAAATTGAGTGTGGTGATTAAAATAGAATATCCGTTACTTGTATTTATTAACTGCCTGTTCAAATATCTGTTAGTAATTAACTATTTATTACAGTTATATGTATGAAGACAAAGATCTGATTATTTGGTAATTTATAAGTACCTAATTATAGTTTATGTTACAATATGTATTGTAGGTACGTACTATGTAGGTAATGTAGGTACATACCTATGTACCTACAAAGTACAAATCTTAAATCTTTCGTAATTTTTATATAATTTATTTAATTTTAATAACTGTAAAATTTTCAAAAATCTTAAAAAATATAAATAAATATAATAAATTTTAATTTTTTAATAAATAAATAAATAAATATATATATATATATATTGAGCTTACCGTGGGGCTTAGTCAATTTGTGTAAACATGTCCTATTTATTTATTATTTATTTATATATATACATATTAAAAAATTAAAATACAAAAAAGACAAACAAAAAAAAAGACAAAACTAAAAAAAAGAACAGACAAAAGACAAAAGAAAAACAAGACAAAAACGGAGAACGAACGAAGGTGTGTGGGAAAAGAGAGACAAGGAGAGCTGACCCCGGATGACGGGAAAAAAGCTTAGGAGAAAAAGATTAAAATAAATGTTAAATTATGATAAAAATGCAAATTGATACTCGTAAACTCCAATTTAGCATTTTCAGAAGTTTCAATGAAATGTTATTATTTGATTCCCGTGTTTACAAACACCGAAATTCATAATCACAACTGATAAGACGTTAGATTCCATTTCTTGGTACTAAGTAATCGTTCCGATAACAAATTCCAATTATTCCAACCCATTTTAAAGTTTCCGGTCTACTAAAATGTATAATTTCACCTACTATGTATAATTTGTGTAGGAAATTGCGGCGTAACTGAGCGTAAGTTTCGTAGGTACGTTATTAGCCTGACAGCTGATCCTACCTCATTTCCACGCCTCGGAGACTGCGGAACATCCAAGGCCGCGTTATATAACCGCCGTAATCTGGGATAAGATCTGGGGCCGCGAAGCAATACTCAGGTTTTATTAGACAAATTAACTTTAAGTAACTTAAGGAGCCGGAATTACTGGATAATTCCGTAGAGTGTCTGAAGAACAGGCTTAACCAATTCACGGGATATTATATATACCGGGTGTGGCCTGTAACACGAGCAAATAATTAAAACATAGATTGTAATACTCCTCAAACGGTGACACTTTAGTTCAATAACTTTTAAAAATTATGAAGTATTTAGAGTCCCTATTTTTCATACAAAGTTAATATTATCTTCAATGGACGCCATATCATTGTGATTGACGTTGCTTGTCAAGCCTTAAACATAACAAAATTCGCAATACATTGCGTCTTAGAATAAACTTTAAAGTGTATTAAAAATCAAACCACAAGTTATTTTTAAAAGTTGCTGAAATAATGTTGGTCAGTATGAGGAGTACAGCCTACAGTTTAATGTTTTGCTCGTATTACAGGCCACAGGCTGTATTTGTTTGAAACACTGCTTTATAAATGTCCAGTATTTTTAAAATACATAGTTTTCGACTTATAAGCTGATACTGCATACTACCGAATCAGTAAAAGCAGTAAGTTTAAATACTATACCGCATCTACACCGTATATTTCAATTTCAAGGGTACATTACTGAGAGAATTTTCAAAAATACGGGTATTCTAATCAACTCCATTTTGAAGATTATCAATAAATATATTTAACCTTTGAGACCTTATTTCCATACGTGTACACTTCCCTTATATTGCCCGTAATATTAGTTTAAGATGGGTCTATTAGTTTCTACACCTAATAAGTTTAGTAAATCAGTTAATATTAAATGACCATTCTAATTTGTTGATATTTGCCAGACAATATCTGGCTGCAACTAATTAATAGGTATGTTTCATAAATTCTGTTAGTTAGGCACAAAGGGAGGTGCTTATGAAAAAAAGGTGCCTCGGTCTTTTTTGTGCTTATTTAGCTAGCAAATGGTACACACTTGCCAATTATATTACAAGAAAAAGGCAGGATAAAATCGAGAATATAGACAGAAAGAAATATATAGGTAGGTACCTAATTTGAAAACAACAAGTAAATTACTTTAAAACTTTTCTTTTACTAATAATAGACTAACTTTAATTCAATCCTCTCACCATGACATAAAAGTTTTTGGGTAAATTTATACCTACATGAAACTTTCCCTATTTTACCCTGTTCGAGGCTTCACCGCTCTGACACGAAGTGTGAAGAAGTCCCTGAGGAAATAAAAGAATTCTGTTATATTTCGGGGCTTGGAACGACTCTGTATTCACACTTGGAAGGGCAAATATTACTAAAAGGTTGGATATGTACCTTCCTAGCTACCTACCACGTATGAAGGTAACATAGATATTAAAAGGGAACTGAATGATAGATTGCGTGATGTCATAAGTGCGACACCTACGCTACAGTTGGCTAATGTTATCTAAGATTTTCTTATCAGGGGCTCCAAAGATCTCATTAAATGCTCTTCGTAAATAGGTCTGATTTTAAGACACATGCGAATTTATTGAAATCTGAACAATGTCACAGGGTTTCTCATTGTTTATCTTTATCGTGACACTTTTAGCTTATAAATAACGTGATACCTACGTCAATAACCTGTAAACATCGTTATCGTGCCTACTTGATAATCCTGAACAGTGTAACTAACTACACGCACAAACACTACATTTATTTTAATGAATTAATTTTTGTAGAACACGGTACCTATTTTTTAAAATCGTAAATGTAATATTTGTTTCATTGTAAAACAGACCTAAAGTATCTGTCAATCTCTTGACAGTCGTTTGTCTCTAAAGTCTCTAACTCTCTATCCGTGATTGTGACATAAATATTTAGAAATACATATGTGATTGTTAGAAATACAGCGTGTTTTCTGTAACAGGAGCAATAAATTAAACTGTAGGCTATAATTGCAAATTTGGTTATGTTTAAAGCGTGACAACTGTGACAAGCAACGTCAAACACACTGATATCAGCGTACATTGAAGGCAATATTTATTTTGTATGAAAAAGAGGTACCTACTTAGTCTAAAGGATTCATAATTATTAAAAGTTTGAACAAAAGTTTTATAGTTTGAGGAGTATATTATATGATTTAATTATTTGCTCGTGTTACAGGCAACACCCGGTATATGTTTGTTAGAAATATACAAAATTTGTCAAATAATTGCAAAGCCATAAAATTACATGGTGTTATGTTTTTCCTTCCCAGACTGGCGCGCGGTCAGCGAGCTTCCCCGTCGGCGGCTCCGCGGGGCGGCTGGACCTGTGCTACGTGGCCGAGCGCATGCTGGCGCTGCACCTGCCCGACCGCGACGCGCACGCCGAGGCGCAGGCCGCGCACATGCTCACCAACAAGCACGGCGAACATTTCATGGTCAGTATTCTTTGTAACTTGTCCACAAACAAAATTTCCGTACACGGCGGGAAGAAGTTGATAACTGGAGATATTCTATCGAAGAAATTTGAACTTAAAATAAATTTACATAAGGTTCCAATTTCTTCAATTTTTTCCCCCCAGTTATCAACTTCTTCCCGCCGTGTACGGATTTTAATCTTTAACAAGCAGAAACGTCTATAAACGATGCTATTAAGCTTATCCAGAGGCCGTGAGTTCAAGTATCAACCAAGACAGTAATTTTTCCACTTCTAAATTTGTCCACAAAATGTTGGCCATCAGGATAACTTTACTAGTGCTATGAAACCGAGCGCATATTGGCGCTGCATCTGCCCGACCGCGACGCGTACGCCAAAGCGCAAGCCGCGCACATGCTCACTTGCTTACCAACAAGCATATTAACCAATGCGCATATAAACATATTCATAAAAGTGTGATTAACAGTATTTTTCAGATCCATAATTGTTAATATATCAAGAGTCTTAAACTTTTTTATGAACATATCCATGATTACCATGTAAACAAGCTGATGTTAAACTAGTATGTCGCACATTCCAGGTGTTTGAGGTGAGCTGTAGCGACGGCAGCGGAGCGGGGCGAGACGCGCGAGCGGCATTCGGGCGCGCGCGAGCGCTAGGCTGGGCGGGGACGCTAGCGCCGCCGCTGGAGCGACTGTGCGCCGCTTGCAAGCACATCGAGAGCTGGCTGGCCGCGCACCCGCGGAACGTAGCTGTACTACTCGCCTGGTAACTATTCCTTTGCTCTACATAAGCTGTACCGCCGGCAGCGAAGTGGGACGCGATGCGCTCATGGTATTTTCGAGAGCATGCGAGCGCTAAGCTGCTGAGCGGGGATGTTATCGAAGGCTGACAGGCTTCGCATCGCGGAACGTAGTATCCATGTCTACGTTCCTATTGTGATGTCGCCGGGCTGGACGGTCTGCTTGAACGACTAAACTCCACTAATATGCCCACTGACAGTTGATTAGCCGCGCACTCGCGGAACGGTGCCATACTTTTCGTCTGGTTTCAACTACTATAATAGATAGATAGATAGAATACTCTTTATTGGCACACCTCAGTAAAAAGATACAAAAGAAAAGTACAATTGATTAAATGTAGAGGCAGACAACAGGCGGTCTTATCGTTAAAGAGCGATCTCTTCCAGACAACCTTAGGGTAGCAGAAACAGAAGTAATCGAAAAAGTAGGTTTATAATATTCCTGTTGCTTATACCTATATTCCTGTGTCTGACGTAAATAGGTACTGTGTTCTAAACATTCGCGCCGAGAAGGGCTGACCGCTAACAGTTGCTTACTGTTGAGTTGGTTCGGTGTATAAAAGTTAGGGTGATTAATTCTTATTAAAATAGTTCATGTAATTTTATTTCTACAGGGGCAACCGAGAGCGACTGGGCGTGTTGGTAGCGGCGTATATGCACTACTCTGCTATCTGCGGCGCACCCGAGCACGCACTGGACCGGTACGCCATGCGGCGCTACCTCGACGACCGCGTGCCCGTCTTCCACCTGCCCTCCAACAAGAGGTACCACTACAACAACTACTAGAAGGCATATATGCACTATATACTTTATACAGTCGCCATCAGATATATCGAAGCGGCCAAGGTGTTCACAATATCGGAACACGCACTCTAACGCCCTGACAATAGACGCGTGTTCAAATATTTGTGAGCGCCTTTTAGCCGCTTATATCTGATGGCATATAAATTGTCAACCGAATAAAAGTGACATTCCATTTCCAACTGCAGCTGCAATACTGTTCATTTTACTATGGAAACGCGTCGCTGTCATTGTCAATTTCCATAGTAAAATGAACAGTATTGCAGCTGCAGTTGGAAATGGAATGTCACTCTAACACTCTTTGGTACAACTACCTCCTGCTATTGGTCCTCGCGATACAGGCGTACCTAGTGCAGGTACCATATTTAACCTGCTTTTAGAATTGTAAACTTTTTGTCAATAAATATTTTTAATTTTCATTTTTAATTTTCATCTTTGTAAAATCTTCTTCACTTCACTGTATATAGTTGTATTGCATGGCGTTCCAAAACACTATAGAAACGACCTTTATTTTAATCCTGGCCTGTAGCACTTTATTAATACCTGCACTAATAAGTTTTAAGGTTCTTCACTCTTGAGGTTTTTGTAAGGAATAAGTTTCGGTTCTGGATTTGTACTCAACAGAACAGTGCGAGGGGTTGAGCAGTCAAACCCGATAAATCGAGATATTTTTTATAAGAACTCAACGCACGTCACATATAGGTAGTTCTAATTAGAATGAAAAAATATCTCAACTTATCGGGTTTGGCGGTGTGGTAAGCCACTCGAGTGACGCCTTACCCATAGCATGCCCATAGGGTACTTAAAAGTACTTGTTTGCGGTTACAACTGCAGCGACGCACCACGTTTCCATATTATTAAGTTAGTGGTTAAGGCGTACGACCATTGCCCATTAAAAACAAAGTTGCAACCGTAAGTTGTGGGCCCATACAATGACCTATACCAAAGACATATGTAACTACGTATGAGATGAATAAAGTCTAAGAAAAAAACGTGCCTCGGAAATCAAGAAAAAGTTATTTTCGCATAGATGGCGCACACACCTTTGGTCTATGCTCGGTTAGATGGCGTGACGACACCGTTTCATATTTAACAATTTTAACACATAGATATCAGTGAATGAACATGGGTCAAAATGATATAAAAATAATACGAGTAAAATCATTTATCCATATATATTAAATTTTTTGATAATTTTATACTTGTTTATTTTGAGTTATAGTCGTGTGTCGATAGATGGCAGTAAATTTACAGTGACTACAACATTTACTATGACAGGACCCTTCTATACTATCTATTATTTTTGCCTATACTAATGTGTTGTATTGTCACAGGTATATAGACACATTTGCCGGGCTGCTGGCGGGGCAGATCCGCGTGAACGCGGCGCCGCTGCACCTGACGCACGTGAGCGTGGCCGGCGCGCTGGCCCCGGCCTCGGAGCCCACCATCGCCTTCCTCAAGATCTACGAGAACTTCGTCTGCGTCTATACCTCGGGTAAACAAACTTGCTTCTGTGCTATTTCAATTGTAGACCTAAATACATATTTATAGGTAAACGCCACTTGCACCACCCCACTAACCCGAGGTTAACCCGTTAAACGGTTAATATAGTGTCAAATTGTACTGGTTACCATGGCAACTCCAGGTCGGCAACGAGTCGCCGCTCCACGTGACCCATGGGAATGTGGCCTTGGCTGGCACTGGCTCTATTAAAATGACTAACGGATATCGATAAATTATAAATCAAGGATGGATCAATCAATGTTGCACTTTTTTATCATGTAATTATCACTATGAATGTATTTAATTCACGATCACCTAACATATTTACCTACATAATATGTATATGTATTTATATTCTGCTTACACTTAGAGGGTCTGAAGTGCAAGGGTTCAATTTCACTACTCTCAGAGACGTTAAAGGATGACACGCTAGACCGGCCCGGGCCCAGGCCGAGGCGACCGACACATTTTCTATGACGGCTGATCGGTGATCACGAGGTGCTTTTCATAGAAAACCAAGCGCCGGAAACTGCGGCCCGGTGTAGCGCGAGTCATTCCTAATAAGCCTTGTTCTAAAGTCACAATATGTACCTACACTAGCACATTTTCAATCGATCAACGCTTTTAAGGCCGAGTCACATCGGCTTGCGTGTGCGTGACGTGCGCGTGTGCGTGCGCGCTAATATGTTGGAGCCGCACACGCACACGTCACGCAAGCGGTGTGCCATCTCTCATAAGGATCTGTATACTACAACGCCGCACGCGCACGTGCCCGTCACACACACGCAGCCGGTGTGCACAGGCCTTTATTGTTGTACAGCACATGTCTACAGCACAATTTCCTTCAGGCTTGTACATGGTGAGCGGCGGCGGGTGGACGGTGGGCGTGGGGCGGCTGGCGCTGCGCGGCGACGTGCTGGTGCGCGCGTACCGGCGGCCCGCGCAGGCGCAGCGGCGGCGGCTCGTGTTCGCCTGCCAGTTCCACACGTGCGCCGTCGCCGACCACACGCTCTCCTTCACCAAGCAGCAGCTCGACCACGCCGCGCACGGTAACCATGCCTTGATGAACATATATTCTATACCTCTCGCGTCGAATGATCGTCCCTATCACAGTTCCTTCGAGTTTTGATTGGCTCCACTCTTGATGGGTCTTAATTTGGAAAATAAATGAAATAATATCTTTTTTACCGTATTTTTATTAGGTTGGTAACATTGGCTACGGCTGATGCATGGCGAATTTATTAATGAATGCATCCATAATTTTTTCATGCAATTCACTGTACCTACTCAAATGTTACAATTCTTAATAACTTCTCTCCTTTGCCAAGCACCTGCACCACATAACACACACAATAAATGCGGTTCTAAAGTGCGAGTGAGACATCACTATATACCGGGTGTGGCCTGTAACACGAGCAAATAATTAAAACATAGATTGTACTCCTCAAACGGTGACACTTTGTTCAACAACTTTTAAAAATTATTAAGTATTTAGATTCCCTATTTTTCATACAAAATAAATATTATCTTTAATGGACGCCATCGCCACGCCATATCATTGTGATTGACGTTGCTTGTCAAGCCTTAAACATAACAAAATTCGCAATACATTGCGGCTTTGAATAACTTTTAAAGTGTATTAAAAATCAAACTACAAGTTATTTTTAAAAGTCGCTGAACAAATGTTGATCAGTATGGTATTCCTCATACTGATCAACATTTGTTGCCTACAGTTAAAATTTTTGATCATATTACAGGCCACACCCGGTATGTACCATGTACCTACGTTCAGAGCGCTATCTCGCTTATAGACTGGAACGGCTTGTACACAACCGTATCCAGAGTGAAAATCGTGTACCTGGTGACAGTCCATTTCCAACGACAGCTGCACTACCGTTCATTTCACTATAGAAATTGACAATAACACCGACGCGTTTAGTACCAGTAGTGCAGCTACGGTCAGAAATGGAATGTTATCATTAAGGTGTCGTTACGACATTACTGCAATGGCCTTGAAGTGGACGTCACTTTCAATTTTGCTTGATAAAATGAATACTTATCGATCGTAACCGCATTACTGCTGTATACAACGTTCAATACTATAATGCAGCTGCAGTTACCATCCGATCCGAATGTTATCTGTGACAATATATCTCCGCATTATAATGGGCACCGTGGCAGTACCTGATTTGTCGTAGCACTTGACCTGTACACTTAGCGAAGTCAGACTCCAACTCATCATCACTACGCTTTACCATATGTATAGCGCCTTGGCAGCGCCACCTATTGCACGACTTGAATATTTCTTGTGCATGAAAAAAGCGTTTCGGTCAAACTTAGTTCATATGAAACATTGAGCATGTGATAGCGCCACCTAATGGTCTTTCACGTAAACTCGTTGCGCTAGTGTGCACAAGCACATACCGACACATAACAAACATAACTATGTACAGTCGCCATCAGATATATCGGAGCGGCCAAGGTGTTCACAATATATGAACACGCACTCTAACGCCTTAACAATAGAGGCGTGTTCAAATATTTGTGAGCGCCATAACCGCCCCGATATATCTGATGGCGACTGTACATATATCTAAAACTGAATATTATGTAGGTATGTATATAGGTTTAAGTATATGTAAATGCAAAGGATAGATAGTTTTTGAAAAATCTAACCTTCAAATTAGACAATCAAATGTCAATCTTACTCATCGAAAATAGAGCACATGTTTGAAGTGCCGTATGTGGGAAATATATATCCCTTAGGGCCACTTGCACCATCCCACTAACCCGGGGTTAACCCGTTAAAACAATACCCAGTGTCAAATTGTACTGGTAACCATGGCAACTCCAGGTTTAACCGGTTAACCCGGGTTAGTAGGATGGTGCAAGTGGCGCTTAGCCTGGTAAAGGGTTAAGTACATTTGCATAGAGAAGACTTAAGTACCTACTAAAGGCATTGTACATAAGAGTTTAAAATGAGTAGTAGGTTGTAACTACTCACTAATTGTAAGTGGAATTAAATTGCAGACCTAAATTGTACATATTTATAGGTAAACGCCACTTGCACCAACTTACTAACCCGAGGTTAAGCCGTTAAACCGTTAACCTAGTGCCAAATTGTAGGTAACCATGGTAACTCCAGGTTTAACGGGATTAGTGGGATAGTGCAGCTCTATACGAAAGTAAATACAAAAGTAAACATTTACAATAAGTTTAATAAGAACCTATGTAAAAATATACGCTTAATAAAATATTCCGTAATCAACGAACGTTGAATGAGCGGAAACCTAAATAATTGTAAAAATAGTTATTTACGATACAAGTGCGAAAAAGAGGAAATTCGAAACGAGTGGCGATAAATTAAAACACGACCGAAGGGAGTGTTTTAAATCGAAATCTTCCGCATGACTGAAATTGGCGCCGTTTACATTTTCAAGTGATTCGAGTGACTTATAGTTATGTGGTTTACCTATGTATCTCTCTCTTTCTCTTCGTTCGAGCGTCAAAATATCTCGGGTGAAACGGTGCACCCTCGGTTAACAATCTACAATTTCATGAAAGTATACGAAGACCACCTAGTAACCCATTTTCACGTTCAACAGACCCATCGTTCCCGTCGGACGGCGCGGTGGAGCTGGTGTTCGCGCGCAGCGAGGGCGGCGGCGGCGCGGCGCCGGCGCCCACGCCCGCGGCCCCGCTGCGCGCCGCGCCCGACGCGCTCGCGCGCGCCGACTCGCTAGACCACCTGCGCCCGCTCTCCACCCTCACCGATGATGACCCTGGTGAGTCAACATTTCACGAGTGTCATTCTGAATCCCTAACAACGTTTGTCCTAAAGTTACTTGCCCTAACTGGTTTGTCCTAATGGGCACATGCCCTAACGATCAATTGTCATAACGATTATTTTCCATAATGTAAGGTTCTGAAAAATGGTTAGGTTTTAGAACTTGCTGCCACAAAAGTGGGTTAGGTTAGGGCTAGAACTGCGATCCTCGCAAAAAAGAAAATATGCTTAATAACATTAGGATAGGTTAAGTTAGGTTAGGGAAAACAAAATTAGGGTTTTTAGTGTTAGGAAGGACAACTGATCATTATGACAAACAATATTAGGGAATGCAATGATAGGAGAAAAGACTTTAGGGATTCAGATATAGATCCACATTTCACAGACCATTATCGTATCCGAAACAATAATATAGTTAGGTACTCCTAAATTATAGTACCATCACGCTCCGCGATTATTGCGCCATTTAAGGTCCTAGTTAAATTGGTTGTTCAGTACTTACGCTATAGAATTTCCAATTTAGCAAGAACCCTAAATGGCATAACAATTCCGTGTGGTGACTGTACACTGGCGTTCAAAAGTGCATGGAACTGTTTCAACCGTAATATTAAGACAATACGGTCGACATCTATCCATGTACTTTTGAACACCACTGTACATACAGTCATACGTATCACACGCTTTTTCAATAAATAAACATCTTTTAATTATGTTCATTGTGTGGTGTTTGTTTGTCCTTTTAGCATTAGGTCCGCCATTTGTACATTGTTGTATCATAGGTATACTTTGTGCAATTCAATAAATTTAAATAAATAATTATGATTATCTAAGTCACTCCAATACTTAAAACAAACGGTAATACGTACATTAAACTTCTTAAGCCGTCTGGGCTGTAGAGCGTGCCAAACAAATATATATAAGTACATCAAGTCATATATATTGATACATATACCCACTAAAAAAAAGAAGTACCTACCTCCACATCCACTATCCATGTGTCTCAATTTCGTTCTATCTAAAAAATACTTGTGAAAATCGGACCAAAAACAGTTGACTTGGTAACCTCCAGTTCCTACTTCCAACCACATTAAGGCAATCCGTTAGAGAACGGCGTTTATGGGCTAAAAGAGCACCAATAAAATCATAATAAATGTCGCTGGCATTTTTATGCTTTCCTGACTTTTGATATACCTCTGATAAAAAGTTAATAATTCAATTAACTTACCACCTTTTTAACCCTCACAAAAAACAGAATAGAATAAAAAAATCAGATATAGATTAGTTAAAGTTTTGAACGTTCTCGCCTAGAGGCTAAAATTAGTAAATAGATCGAGTAGATGTGTTGTTGAATGTTTCCAGATGTCAAGCAAAGGGTTTTAAACACGGTGTTTCGTATTTGCAACATTGTCCATGTGGCACTCCTTAGAAAAAAATAAATTATATGTAACAAAAGTTTTTAGTTTCTACCAATTCGTTCATCGATATTTTAAACTCTCTATAATATATTTATATACCTACCTAATTTAACTTTTTGTAACATTTTCAAATCTTTCAATAAAGGTTATAAGTGAAATATAAAATAATTAGCATTCTGTTTATATTAACTTTAGTATGGAGCAGAAAGATAAAGCACCCAATTAACCAGCCCGCAGGTAGAGCGGCGCCGGTAACCGACAATATGATTATTTGAGGCGGCATCAGTTAACCGAGAGGTCGCAGTCTGTGGTGCCGCAGGTGTGGGGCTATTTTAGTGAACTAGATCCGCCCGAGCCGAGCGCCGGCCGCCCGTCGCCGCTCGCCGCCCGCCCAGTCGCGCGCCCAACCCGACACCACGCACTCACGTCTCATGCGTGAAATAAACAAACCAAACAATATTCATCTATAAAATAATCTTCAAATAAATAAAATTACAAATATTTATCAAAGTTTAACCAGTTAGGCGTCAATGCCCAGTGATCCCTAAACTTCGCTAGACGACTATCGGAAACGAGGTGAGTGGGACAATACAAGTTTAGGTATACTTTAAAACAAATCGACTTTTACACAATCCGGCGCCTACGCACTTCTTTAATTATCTTCTCTTATTACCAATGACCCCCTCAAAAAATCAATATGTCATCGACTTTGTCGAAATTGAATAGAAATAAACAAATGTTGATCATAATGTGAACGATAGGCGTGCTTATTAGTGAAGCGAACGATGCATTGTGAGGGTTCAAACGAGATCTGAGATGGAAATCAGTTCCGCCGGGCGTAGCGGCGCCTGCGGCTTTGGCTAATTGACCGGCGTGGTGAATCCGTGATGGATGTCCACCGCGCTCGTCACCGCGGCACGGGCGCCGCGCCCGTCGCCTTCTTCGCCGTTAATATTACAATAGTTTCCGACAACAGAGCGGCTACCGCGAAAACCGAAATTCGCAAATTGCGGGGATCTTTCTCTTTTACTCTAATGAAGGCGTAATTAGAGCGACAAAGAAAATTCCCCGCAATTTGCGATCTTCGATTTTCGCGATCTTCGATTTTCGCGGTTATAGCCCAGTTCGACTTAGGGCCAGTTGCACCAACCATAGTTAACAGACTGATCAACGTCACGCAGCAGAGATCTATGAAACTTCCCATACAATAAATATTTCGCGAACGCTTTAACGGTGACAGATGGTTTGGTGCAACCGATGGATGCTATATCTGTCAGCTGTGCATGTCGAATTTGGCCCCAAGATTTTTTTAAAGCAGGCAGGAGTAAATCAGAAAACGTGACCGTGACAGGTACTTGTGAGGATTCAGGCCGCGTAGCCAAGATGCCAATCGCTAACGCTCCGTAGCGATCGAAACGCAACTGTCACTGTCAGACTCATGTGGAAGAGTGATAGAGATACATAATGCTTTTCGTTGTCGAAGCGATAGCGATTGTAACCTTGGCTAGGCGGCCTGATATCACTCTTTACTGGTTTGTCTTAAGCGATCGCTTGCCAGCACTGTTCCGTTCGCAATATCAGCCCTTTCGTCACACGTCAACTTAATTCGATTCGACGGGCCCGACGAGATCAGTGACTCGCCCCGGCTCGTGTGTTAACTTTTGCCTATAGAAAGCAAATCTGGTCTGACGTCACTGATTCCATTACTTGCAGCACGGCGGCTTATGAGGATTAAATCTCTTGTGAATAATATACAAGGTAGGAAAAACGTGTACCTAGTTCATGTTTAATATAGTCGATTTAATTGAGAATTACATATTAAACTTATAAAATTGAATTGGATAAAAAATCCCAAGACAAACCCAAATGTATATAAAAAGTCTTTCAAAGCCTCTGTAGAGTCATTACTATTAATAACATAATAACTGCTATGCCTAATTACCTGCAGCTAATCTATACATACATATAATAAAGCTGTAGAGGGTCGAAAGTCTGTACATGGAAGATATTTGAAAAAAAGTTGGCTTGGGATACTTAGAATCGATAACAGAACACGTTCCAACAATTTTTAGAATTTTTGTCTGTTTGTCTGTTTATCTGTTTGTCTGTTTATTTGAACGCGCATCACGTGAAAACGGCTGAACGGATTTTGATGAAAACATTACTAATCTGTCGAGTAAATCTCCGGCCAGGTTAAAGGCTATAAAAATTCAACCCCTAAAAGGGGGGGTAGCCACAACACTCGCTTGATTTAAGTTTGCCCCTGAATCTTATGGCGCTACTTAGGAAGGAGGGGCAAACTTTTTTCAAATATGTGTTACCACTATTGAGTACCCTGGTAAACTAACAGGTGGCGCAGAATTTAATACGTAGTGACATGAATAAGCCACCGAGGAAGGATTTTTCCAAATTAATGAGGGGGTACGGATATCAATAATTGAATAATTATGTTGATTTAATAATACAACAAAATTAAACGACAGTAAATTAATCGCCCTTCATTGCACAGTGCCATCTTTTTCACGACTGCCCAAAAAAAGACAGATAGAGTGTATTGTGTGTTTTCAGCGTTCGTGTTTGTATGTAGGTATATATTTATTTTAAGGGGGAGGCCTATGTTCAGCAGTGGACGTCTTATGGCTGAGATGATGATGATGATATATTTATTTATGTGAGTTTCTTTATTCCACCTTAACTTCTGACTGCCTTAACCGATTTAGACGTACGATACATCATTAGAATCCTTACGTCATCCCGGGTGAGGCTATGTGACGTCATTATCAAACCAATATGGCGGACTTAATACGCCATATTACGCAACCTTTAGAGTAAATATCGTGCAAACCTCATCGCATCTCGCATACTCAAAGCGTCGGGAGTAGCCCGACGTACGTGGCGCGCTGTACGCGTTCCAAAGCCGGGCGCCGTACTCAAAGCGTCGGGAGTAGCCCGACGTACGTGGTGTGCTGTACGCGTTCCAAAACCGGGCTTCTTCGGCGCCCTCATACTAAAAGAATCTGACGTAGCCCGACGTACGTGGAGCGCTCCACCCGGTCCAAAGCCAGGCGACTTCATTTTTCTCATACTAAAAGAGACGTACGTGACCTTCGGCGCCTTCATACTGAAAGAGGGCGTTCATACGGGCGTAGACCGACGTACGTGGCGCACTATACGCGTTTCAAAGCCGGGCGCCTTCGGCGCCCGCATGCTAAAAGTTTTGGTCGTAGACCGACGTACGTGACACGCTGTACGCGTTCCAAAGCTGGGCGCCTTCGGCGCTCCATACTAAGAGTCAAGCGAAGACCGACGTACGTGACACACTGTACGCGTTCCAAAGCCGAAGCTCATACCCAAAGCGTCGGGCGTAACCCTCCGTACGCGGCGCGCTGTACCAGATCCGAAGCCGGGCGCCTGCGGCGCCCTCATACTAAAAGAGTCGGACGTAGCCCGACGTACGTGGCTCACTGTACGCGTTCCAAAGCCGGGCGCCTTCGCCTCATACTAAAAGAGTCATGCGTAGCCCGACATAGATATGTGGCGCGCTGCACGCGGTCCAAAGCCAGGCGACCCCGACTTTCTTATAAAAAATTTTCGGGCGTAGCCCGACGTACGTGACACGCTGTACGCTTGCCAAAGCCGGTTCGGCGCCCTCATAGTCAAACCTTCGGACGTAATCCGACGCACGTGGCGTGCTGTACGCGTTCCAAAGCCGGGCGTCTTCGGCGCCCTCATACTAAAAGAATCTGGCGTAGCCCGACGTACGTGGAGCGCTCCACCCGGTCCAAAGCCAGGCGACTTCATCTTTCTCATACTAAAAGAGACGTACGTGACACGCTGTATGGTTACCAAAGCCGGGCGCCTTGGGCGCCCTCATACTGAAAGAGTCGGGCGTAGACCGACGTACGTGACACACTGTACACGTTCCAAAGCCGGGCGCCTTCGGCGCCCTCATACTCAAAGCGTCAGGAGTAGCCCGAAATACGTGACACGCTGTACGCGTTCCAAAGCATGGCGTCTTCGGCGCTCCATACTAAGAGTCAAGCGTAGACCGACGTACGTGATACGCGGTACGCTTGCCAAAGTTGGGCGCCGAAGGCATTCTCAAACTCAAAGCTCATACACAAAGCCCGATGGCGTCCTTATGCGCAAAGCGTCGGGCGTAGGCCGACGTACGTGACGCGCTGTACGCGTTTCAAAGGGGGGCGCCTTCGGCGCCCTCATACTAAAAGTGTCGGGCGTAGACCGACGTAATACTTGACACGCTGTACGAGTGCCAAAGCCGGGCGCCCTCATACTCAAAGCGTCGGGCGCAACCCGACGTACGTGACACGCTGTACGCTTGCCAAAGTTGGGCGCCGAAGGCGCCCTCATTCTCAAAGCGTCGGGAGTAGCCCCACGTACGTGGCGCGCTGTACGCGTTCTAAAGTCGGACGCCTTCGTCGCCCTCATACTAAAAGTGTCGGGCGTAGACCAACGTACGTGGCGCGCTGTACGCATTCTAAAGCGGGGCGCCTTCGGCGCCCTCATACTCAAAGCGTCAGCGCCACCCGACGTACGTGACACGCTGTACGCTTGCCAAAGTTGGGCGCCGAAGGCACCCTGTGGCGCACTGCACGCGGTCCAAAGCTAGGCGACTTCGACTTTCTCATACTAAAAGAGTCGGGCGTAGTCGGACTACTACAAATCGCGCTCTAAAAAGTATGAAACAATAAGATAGAATTCTTATCAGAAATTATCATGCAGGAAATTATAAATGTAAGCGTAATATAATTTACAATCTTTTATATATTTAGCAGCTTATCTGACACAACCCGAATTCCACGCGGGCGGAGCCGCGGGCACAGCTAGTAGATAATAAGTCACGTTGGGCATAAAACCAACTAGGTATTTAAATCGAAATCTACTCGCCCTTTTGCTGAATTCCCTTTACGTGTGCACTGTTACATAGTTGCATTTTTAAACGTGTGCATACAATACTCGTAAACAAATGCGGATAACAAACTACAAATATGGTTTAGTAAAATAATAAGTATTTGTTTGGTAAAATATTATATAAATTTCTTTGAAAATATACCAATTTTCTTTGAAATTGAGTGTACCTATATTAGGACTTCCCTATAGTTTTAGGTGCCTAAAATAAAACTCTAAATTTTATACATAATATGTGTTATGTAGTAACAAATTACCCTACTCTACTCGTATCAAATCCAGGTTACAAATACAAATACTGTATAAGTATACAAATATCAGCATTATTTTATCATGTTTGCTTTTACTCGTAGCTTGACGAACAGTTCATATCACAGGTGTGATAGTTGAGGTCGTGTCGTCACCAAATCGATCTCACACCAAAACCGAATTAGTGGAATTAGTGTTAATAGTGTTACTGTCCATCAAATCAAACAAGTGCGGAATTCAATGTCAAAGCTATGAAAACTGTATCAATGAGGCTAATGTGTTAAAAATGTATTTAAAAACTGGAGTTTCCGATAAAACTTTGATTACTAAACTGCGCGCTGCGTACAGCGAAGGTTTGTTTGCTTTACTTCGGCCGTATGTTTAAAGGTCAGTCAGATGCAGACCACGGACGTTTATCATCATTTAATGGTATAACGGATCGAATTCAATGTCACGTTCATTTAGTTGAAACCTAACTAACGTTCTCGGAACCACGCCCACTAATTAGTTAAGTAACAGACGACACACTGTTACGTTTAGTTAATAAAACTAAATGTAACATTAGGTCAGCAGGACTTGTGTTACCCTGTACTGTGTGGTGTAGGTACCCATATGAAAATGTTGTTTGGATTGTTTTTTCTTCCATGTCAATAGAAAGTACATATATCTTAAAACATTATTTATTAATAAAATCATTAATAAAAAATATAAAGAAACGACGTATGTATTTTGTCACGAAAACTATAAAAAAAATACATATTTGGTACTCAATCGCCGCAACCTTGAAAACTACATTTGATGTTATTATTTTCTTACCTGTTTTTTTTTAAAACAAGTTCCAACAACATGCAGTTGAATTTATTAAAAAAGTTTGTAAACAACTGCATCATCAAGGTACTGGTAGGGTCGGCAAAAAGACATAAAAGCCCCAAACTGGTTGCGATTAGAAGCTAACAAAATGCTAACAGAAACAGATAAAGTGAAGAACAGCGGGGGAAGGAATAACAATTTGGAGCCGGGATCGCTTAGGTTTTCGCAGAATGGTCAATCGGGCGGGCCGGTGAGGTCATCGTGACCGAGCGGAATCACGAGGTTACCTTCGGACAATGCTTTTTTATATCACAATAAAAGTTTCAACTTACTACCTACAATGTTTGTTAATAAGTTCAGGTCAAATTTTGCATACAAGATGTGAACCAGTTCCCGATGTCTAATTTAGCTCAAGTATTACCAATGTTAAGTCTATGAGAATGCGATGCATAAAGGCAATATTTATGTCTCTATTTGCATTAAAAAAACAAGAGTGTGGCAGAGACTCTTAACATATTACAGCTAATGACCCTTGTAGGTAATAAAAAAATTACATCAACAACATATTATTTTATGTATTTTGTCACGTTTGTGTCTATGTTAATTGTCATTATTCATTATTTTTGTTCTTAACGATAATCGATAGGTATTTTTATTATTTGATCTTGTATAGGTAAGTCGTAAGTAATAGTAAAATAAATACCTACCTAAATAAAAAGAAATATAAATGAAATTATTCTATGTTTTTTAATGTACGGTCAGCCAAGAAAGTGGTCTACCGCTTTTCGACTCTATCAATCAGATGATAAAGTCGAAAAGTGGTACCTAGACCACTTTCTTGGCTGACTGTACCATATATATTGTAGATTGGGTTTATTGCAATAAAACTAAGTAATGGCAAAAAAATATATATTTTAAAATAGAAATTATTTAAGTAAAAAAATTGTGGTATATAATAGTCAGTAATTCCTAATATGTACTTTATAACATCATATAATGCCAAAGTTAAGGAATGTTAGGGAGGAAGATAAGTTATAGTTCCTTATAACAAAAAAACAATTTAATAGATATACCTAAAACGTTTCAAACGTATCATTCAAACTGTCAGGCTATTCGTGATTTTCTCATCTATGTTTTGACAGTGGGCGTGACATGTCCGACGGACGACACACCACGGTCATGACGGTCACGCCAATGTTCATCAGCTAACGAACGGCGGACAATAAATCTTCAAACCGCCATTGGCGGTCACTTTCTAGTTTCTACCTTCCTATTGTGCCGGTTCTAACTTAACTTATCAAGGGCTCTATTATGCTTCTCTCTATGTTGAAAATGGAATGAAATCATAAATCTTGTGCGACGTAGGTAGTTTATAACTCTACGTCGGAATTTTAATGTTACCATGTCATAACCCTGAAATGGCTAAATCTTGAGGACATATTTATACTAATTCAAAATTTTGTCAGGCGACGAAATTAGGTAGTAATAAACTATTTTCCTTGTTAACTGGTTTGAGTTTTTATAGCTTGTTTTCCGTAATCATGATTTCGGTCCTTGTGAGCCAGTTCTACCATTACTCTACAACATATAAATTCAACTTAATTATGTTTAACCTGTCGCCTGTTTTGGATAAGCAAGTGCACGGGAAAAAGAAGACCCTAACTATTCGATTAATCCATTGATGATGTAAATATTGTGCGGAAGTCATCTACAACAATAATTATAAAACGTCACACTAAGTAACTTGTTGGCTTCATTTCAATATTCTAAGGACATAATTGGAATAATTTATGTTGTATGCTATAACTTAATTGGCCTCTCCAAACGATTCTTTCTCTCAACACGAGATTGTCAATATTTTCATACATGCTATCGGCTCGATTCAGAAAATGAATTGGAGATGCACTAGATATGAAATAGTAAAGATATGTGACGTCCCACGACAAAAGGTACCTTATGGCAGCTGGCGCTTATGTCGCATAGCGCCGCAATAATATTGAAGCGACGTTAATAATAGCGTAAGCGCCAACTGAATCGCGCCGTATGTTTGCGAACGTAGCTTATATCAAAGAGTTGATACTCTTCGCAGCACGCTACGTCTAATGACTGAAAAGATGCGACGGTAGGGCTCGCACCGCCGAGCCGTGGGGAGCACATCCTCTTCCTGCGCCGTCGCGCGTTTCGTAACACTAGCCCGAACCAACATGTTATTTTGGTTGACATCACAGAAATAACCGCATCTTCCTTAACAGCCGACGCCGACGGTCACCAGACGCTGACGTTGATATCTTTACACTAATTGCGTTATTGACAACCCTACTTTTAGTTTAGTTGTGAAATCGACAATCCATTAGACACCGAATGGGAATAAAACTTTCCATTGTGTGGCGATTACTAAGTATTTTTAGTATTTTATAGGTTCTGCCCTTTATATTAATTTCTGTAAGTTGTTGCCGATCATGAAAGGGTCATAAAAAAGATCAGGTTACAGCTTTTATGACACCATTAAGGTATTACATTCAATTAGTGAACGAAAAACACACAGTCATTATGCAAATGAGCCATGAATAAGATGGTCCCAATCCCATATTGGACAGTATTTACTCGCTTGGCAACTTTTTGAATCGTTTATTTTAGACGCTTGTTCCGCCAAAATGTTAGTTTAACTTGCAAGAATTCTTAAAGGTACTAGAGTGAGACCTAGCTAAGTTAGCAGCGATTTTGCTAGCCAAATACTGTGCAAGTGTTATTTTAATCGTCAAACTTCTATGAAATTATGACGTTTAAACAACACATGCACAGTCTGTGCTATCAAAATCGCTGCCAATGCCAACTTATAGCTTGTTCCAACTTTAGGTAGGTAATACTTTTTAGGCTAATGTAGAAGGTTTACCTACGTAACTCGTAAGTCTATGCATAAAGATATGAAAACGGTCTAATATATAGTTTATTAATGAATTATATAGCTATCAACTTACGTAGGCGCCATAATTTATTTTATAAGCAACTTTAATAGGTACCTTTATTAAGAGGTCACTTCCTTGTTTAGATTTGTTGCCTTGAATAGTCAACATGACTGCAAATTCCTCGTCTTTGGGACTGTTTGACAAAACCGAGGTCATAGTGATTACATCATAACCACAGCTTGATCTTACTTAGATTATGCCCTGTAAGATAAAAATACTATTTACCGTTACAAGCGAATTACCTACATCTAATAGTAGAGTCTGAATCTGATTGACTTATTCGTTAATTCCATATGACATTCTTTCTTGTCCATGTTTGATGATTAAAAACGGTATAGTATTATGTCGATCTAATACCTAAGGAACCTAAAGAAATACATATGTACATACATGGTGAAAGAATTCCCAAAACGTATACCTATCTACTTATGAAATTCTTTTTAAATTTGATTTTGTTGAAAAATCCCGGTTTTATACTGAGATGTATTCCTAGAATCTTTTTTCACACGTTTCTACCGTCATACAACGGTGTTATCCCACAGTCGTCGTTATAACGGGAAGCAATCCTAATCCTTTTATGGCGTCCCGTCCGTCTAGCACCGCACCTGCACCCACTGCAAGAGTGCATCCACGCGCTACTCAATGAACCCAACCAAAACACATTGACGTTAAACATCTGTGAACACTCATTATCATTAGGTACGTAAATGAAACTGTCTTTGAACGAAAGGCAAGAGGAAATTGCACACATTAGCACCGGCTTGTTAGGAGGGGCCACGGGACTCTTATTGGAGCGAGTCGGATCCAATTTAGAAGCTGTCATTAATTAAACCGAAGCTAAACTGATTGGCTTGGGACTAGGCTGTCGGGTTGATTACAAAACGTAACTACATACTTACTTGTATCGCAAGTTTATACGACTACATAAATACACCTTATCAATGAGGTAAGTACTTAATTAAATTGTAAGTTAGGTACCAGCGGGCCGATTTTTGAATTTCGACCACTCGATTTCGTGTATTTCGTTAAATAATATCTCCACTACTAGGCATTTTATTTCTAACCAATAGAATTGAAATCGAGTGGTCAATACCAATAGATTCCAAATTTCGATCGCTAGTATTTCAAAACTTAGCATTTCGCCGTTTTCCACCGATTTTCGAGTGATCAAATCGAGCGATCGAAATTCAAAAATCGGCCCCCTGCTAGAGTTTAACGTCGGGTGACAAGCAAAAGTCACTAACTAACACCATTTAATTCATTGGACAATAAACCGTGGTACAAGTGTGATAAAGTGCATTGTTACTTTAATTTTTTAATAGTACTTAGTGACTTTTGCTTGTCACCCGACGATAAGTACCTAAACAGGTACCATTATATTTTTGTCAGTTTTCAGAAATTAAACTCTGTTGGTATTTTTTGTTAATAAATATGTTACGTCAAGTAACTTCCATTTGATTTTACTTTACTTAAAAGTTAACTTTAATAACGTTTTGGCATAGGTGAAAACAACGGCAGCGCCGAAGGTTCCGGGTCGGGAGGCGAGGCCGGGGAGGGGGCTGAAGCGGCGCACACGTTCGGTCCCCTCGACGGGTCCATCTACGCGACAGTGGTGCGCGCGGGCGGCGGGCCCGCGTCCCTGCTCAGCGCGTCCATGGACTCGGGCATCTCGTCGGCGGGGCGGCGCGCGGCGCCTAGCCCGCCCGACGAGCTCGACGCGCTGCTCGGGGACATGCTGCGCACCGTCAGCGCGCTGCCCGACCCGCCCGGCGCGGGCGCGCAGCCTGCCGCCGCGCAATCGCACTCCGACCGCGCGCCTGACATACCGTATCACGCGCGCGCCGACTCCGCTCCCTTCACCTACGGAGCGCCAGGCTTGCGGCCCGGCATGCTGCGCGCTCCCAACCGCCTGGCCAGCCCCGAGCTGGTGCGGCGGGCTCTCGGCGGCGACCGCTCCTACCGACCCATCGAAGACGACGACGACGAACGAGTCGCCACCCCTGAACCGCCGTCGCCTCATACCCCTGTTTCTCCGCGCACCCTTCGTAAACTTACTCATGAAGATGTCACCACTACCAAGACTACAGCAGTACCACCGCCGGCCTCTCCTTTACGAAATGGGAGGTGAGTGTTATTCATATTAATACGTTATATTTTTTAAAATTATAAGTCGTTATTTCTCAGATCTTGATACTCGGCATTCTAATTTAATTGAGTATAAGGTTTAGTATAATGATCCAGCCTAACCGGTTTCATTGGGGAAGGAATGAATGCAAATTTTAAGTTATCTCATGGTGTAATAATAAAATCTAATCAAATCAGTTGGGAGCGTAGGAATTTATTAAAAAACCGCTCGTAAAGCGGATGCATGGAGATAAAGGATTAATGTTGCTTTATAAATAATTCAAAACCAATCGCGCAACAACAATAAATCACCTGACTTTTTGTGCGATAAAGGCATCTTTGTTTTATTATTCCAAAAGCAAATTCTCCATTTGTTGTTATTCTTCTGTCAACGGAATAGTTGAGGTCATTAAAAAGTTGGATGAAGTTAAAATAAAAGGGATCTGGCGGATAACGTAAACATGTGTTCCTGTGCAGTAGGCGGCGGCCGCGCGCTGGAGGCCGCGACCCGCCTACTTCGCTCCTTCAACTCGACTCGAGCTACTGTTTACTCTCATAACCTCACTATTTACATTTTATTTTTAGCAAATAGAGTTTATAACATAAACAATCAAAGCTCACCTTCTAACCATGATTAAAGTTAGTTCGATTAGATCATCAATAAATTAACGCGCGATACTACTTACCTTCTCGTAATGCATTTAAAAAAAAAACAAATATTTGTATACCTAGTCAGTAGGTAAACTATATAGTGTCGGACCGAGATTATAACTTTGCATGGCATTTGCAATGATAAAGTCTTGTCATCGTTAATATATATATATTTTTTTTTTAATGACACTCCCTAACTTTGTTCTATTCAAGCTTAGACGAACTCTATGTACAGTCAGCAAGACTTCGCAAGCAAACTACTATGCAATTGCACGTGGGAACCTTTTCTCTGCAGCTGACTGTACATGTAGCTATAAATGTGTTTCTCATGATTTTTGTTACTAAGAAAATTTATAAAGCCTACTTAGTTGCATTACTGAAGCCAATAAAAATGATTATAATGATAGAGGTAGAACTCTACCTATAACATAAAGCATCAAGAGGTGTGGATTTGAATAGTCTCTTAATTTATTTAGCTTCGTTCCACTCGACCCACTTCGATGTCAATCAAGACGAGCAATAAAGCAAACCATAACCAATCTGGGCCATTACACTAAGCCACAAAACCCATTACATATCATGGCGTGTAGTGTTGGTATTTCGTACGCTTTATGGACTTCCCGGTACTAAAGCCATTAATTGTATGAGACACGCTCAATTATGCTCCTTCCCCCTGTTTACTGAACGCTTTAATGTCTTAGGACATGGAACGAGTATGAAAAATAAACCTAAACAAATTTGATCCCGTCGATCATTTTATTGATAGATGCTGCGTGGGATCCTGATTCGGTGGGCGTTAATTAAATAACGAACAATGATCACAACAAAAACTAACCAATCCATGTAAGACGCTGTTGTGGTCTTTAAATAATGATTTGTAGCCGTATTGTAGGCCATGTATTCAAGGCGCGATCGTAAGATTAAAGGATCCGTAACTAGATAATTAAGGTAAATGACCTACCGACCCACATATCAGCTACATATAGCTACAGAAACTATTTTAATTCCCACCAATAAGTATATATTTTCATTTATTTATTTGCTACCTATTCCAAGAACCTTTGTAAAATAAGTAGGCATTCTGTAAGCAAATATAGAACTACATTATATGTACAGTTTGCTAGATAATAGCCAATCACCAAGTGTGTCAACAGTAACAAGGAGTAAATTACTGTTATTACTGCAACAAGCGCGTGTGTGGCGGTACGGCAACATATCATACAGTCGATGTCATAGATATGTTAACGCGTTTGCACTTTATGCCATTGTAATAAAGCGAAAAATGTATACATATCATTGACGTTATCCGCACCTCCTTGTACACGTGTATCATAAAGGCTCCCGTTTTCTCCTTATATATATTCTCATTCATCTGTACAATGCCTACTTGAATATTTTGAATAGCAACGTCAACAAAGCGGCCATTTATAAACTTTATGATTAAATATAGCGGTGAATGGAACGGTTTGTTTATATTCGATGATAGCTATCTTGTTTTAATAAACAAGTTTTTAGTATAAACTACTTTACTAACGACATATTGACATGCTAGATAATCGCTGTCGCATAATGCGCAAACAGAGCCACATGTCGACTATCTGTGATAGACAACAAGATAAATGAGTATAATAGCGATTGATATCTTGTCAATCAAAGAGACGTTACAACGCATTGTAATCAAATCAATTATTCTCAAAGGAGCACTTTAAAGTTACGTAACTTTTAATGTAGAGTCATTTTATTCTTAAAGTAATTTTTTGTTCTACAACGAGGTGTCAAATTGATTTAAGCGACATCTTATTTCATAGCAAACGGTTAGTCGTTATCATGAGACATACGATACATTAGCTTCCTGAGAAACCTTACGCGATTTGAAGATCTTGTTACTCGAAGCGTACTTAATAAATATAGTGTCGGTGTTTTTTTTTTTTATGTTACCTTATATTATTTTATTACATACCTAATGATAAAGGTATATTGAAAGCAGTTGAATTTCAAAAGGCGGAATTTCGGGGGCGGAAAAATTGACGCCAATTACAACTTTGTTCCTTTCGGTGTTGAGACCCTCAGAGCTTGTTCGCGGATTTGTCTAAACGGCTGCTCGATGTTACCGGGAACAAAAGAGCTGGCAGCTCAGCTTCCTCGTTCAACAAATGGGAGGGAGGAAATGCTGCCAGTATCTTTAGCACTATGCCCCAGGGGCAACAACAATTTCGATACACCTAGATTTTTAGTTTTTAATTACTTTAAGTTTGTATTGCACCTATATTTACACTTTATTGAGAACTATTAGATTTTACTTGACATTTGTAAGAAGATATCTACGTCGTATTTTAATATCCGGAAGTTTGAACGTGTATTAAGTTAAGTGACGGGTGTGGGCCGCCGGCGCAGCCGTTCCGCAACATTACGCGCCACATGCGCTCCGACAAACTGCTTATTGCGAATTATTTATGTGGCGCCTACTGACTGATCACTTTAGACAAACAGCGTCTTGCAGGGCCCTTTCTTAGAAAGTCTATTTGCTGACAATTTATAAACCGATACTAGTAAACATCTTTCGCAACTCCCACGCATAAGGTTACTAAAGCCTTAATCAAAGCTATGAGAAACATAGGTACTTATACGTTGCTTAACATAATGCACTAAATCAGTTAGGTATGCCATACATGTGCCGACTTATGAGAGCCGAGTCGGTCGGCTCGTAGAAATTGATTTGGAGCGATGGCGTGTGATTGCGTCGCCGCCATCGCGACCCGAGCAAGTTGCTATTTCGAGATAAACGTCGCCATAAACGGGCGCCTGTCGACCGAGCCACGACCAGGCCCGTTAATCCCATCTCTTTCCAAACACACACGCCTCTTATAAACCACTATAATTGTGACCTGAAGAACTGTACCTATTATGCGTATTCATAGATCACAGTTGTACTGGTCAACCACGTGCAATTGCTCTGTAATTAATGGGAATATACTTCCAGCACCCGGTGGTATCGGTACCTCCCATACATAGCGCGTGCCTATATTGAAATAAGTGCCGTTTCTTAACTGATCTACGCTGTTCCTGTTCAGCAATCGCGAGAAAATGGTTTATATTCAGTTAATTACTAAAATGTGGATACCTGGTAGCATAGATAAATTGTTTACAACATGATTCTTAAGGCAAGGTGATGAAAAACTTAAGTACGTTGTGCTTTATGATGTGGGATATCCTCACCACCCACTATCGCATACTTACATACCTATACAGAAAAATATCCGTATCTTCACCATATATGAATCGAAGCCATCGTCAATAGTCCTACGCAAAAAAAACTTCAAGATGTTATTAGGTATGTGCCAGCTGTACAAATAAAACCTACTTGTTTACTATTGTATGTATAGAAAATTAACTGTTAGTTTTCTTAGTAGTTAGATGACAAACACATACCAACTAAGATTCAAATAAGTAGCTAAGGAAGGTTCCATTAAGTATGGTTCCAATGTATGATTAATACAAATAAAATGAATATGAATATGCTTAATGTTGTTTTAGGTGGTTGAACGGGGACGCGGATTGGATCGACCGACCTCCAAGTAACACTCGCAAGGCGATTGAAGAAAATGGAACGTGGCGATCAGCAAGCACGTTGGGATGGCATGAAAGTTCAAGGGCGAGGGAACCGCGAAGGTCGGAGAGTGCCCTGGAAGGCAGCACCGGCCTTACGTGGTTGCAGCGGCAACAACAGAAACTTCGAGAAAGGAGAGAAGCCAGGGAGAGAGTCCAGCGGTTACCTCTTGAATGGGATGCCACCAGACATGTTCGCCGCTCTGCCAGCCACCGGTAAAAAATTATATGATCAGATAATCAGGTTACAAACTAGGAGCTAAAAGCTTATTGCGCCACTCATGTGTAAGGCCAAAAAATGCTGTTAGTACCTAACATACTCGTAGGAACTAATTGAATTAAAATTTCTTAAAACTGCATATTTCAAATGAAGACGCAATAAATTCGTATCAATTAGCGTTGTAACTAACTCATTGAATTTGAAGTGGAAAATTGGTAGATTTTGACCCCAAAGAAAATATTTTAAACATTGTTTAGTTTGTTATAGGTATTGTAGTTCTTTACAAAATATAATTATTTTCAGAATGGATGGCTACACTAGCGACACAACAGCATTTGCTGACGACGATGACGACTTCAGTGTTCCCCTACACGTCAACACGTTACGAACTCCACTTAGGAACGATAGTATCAGTCCGCAAGCACCTGACAGGTAAATACACAAGTATCTAGTAGGTATCTGACATATTATGTCAGATAATATACCAAATATTTTTCTAGTGCCAATTTTCGACGAATAAAAAACAACAACATGTTGCAAATTATCGCATTTGTATTGTACGAGTAACATACCTACTTAGTTAAAGTGGTGTTACAGAAGTAATTAAAATACCTAAACTTAATGTTAAAGTGCGTGTATTTATTGACATTATTCTGCCGTGGTTTTTCCCCACCTCTATAATCGATAACCTACTACGAAAATTACGACATAAGTACAGTCACTCAGTTGACTTTAGGTACCTATCTAAAACCTAATTCTGAATGCCATTTTAACATGCTGCTCAAAAACCACTTTTCTGAAACGACACAAATATTGTTCCCGCTGACTTGGTACCTGGGCCGCTCAGCAGGAAGACGTCCTCTCGCCCCTCTCGGACGCCCCAGGTATCGCTGGTGCGACATGGTGGAGGCGGATCTGCGCGAACTTGGAGTCAACAATTGCCTAGAGGCCACACAGGACCGAGAAAAGTGGCGCTGTCTTGTGTCGGAGGCCAATTCTTGGGTCGCTGAGCCAACGGAGTAATAGTAGTTGTTTTGATATTAACTTATACATACTATGTTTTTGCAGAACCTCATCTAGAAAATTCATGTTCGAAAAGATGACGATGCGCGAGTGGAGTGGCAGTACCACGCCCATTACGCCTACCACCGCGCCTGGTCTTCTGTCCTTAGCGGAACCGGCCAGCAATGACACTATCGTAAGCTATTGTCACTTTCTTACTGTGGATAATTAGGTCATATATACGCACCTAGAAAAACAAAATTTGCCTCCTTTTTTCGCGAAAGTAAATCTAAGATAAGTAGGTAAGATCTTTGTTTCCTTTCCAGTTGTAGCTTATAGGTATTACCTAAAGCCAATCAGGTTGCAATTTTGCACTAAAATTTTAGATATTATTTTGTAACAAAGATTGTAGCGAACGCGAAAGTTATGAAAGTGAAGAAAGCGAAAGAGGTATGTCAGGATCGTAGCAAGTGAAAATCTGTGGTCTCTGCCTACCCCTCTGGGAAATAGGCGTGATTATATGTATGTATGTAAGTTGTCCCTTGACGCCCTCAACTAGCGCTCGCGCAAAGTAGTAGCTTGTAGGAGGCATACCCACGCTGCGTATTCCGGTAAAACATTCAAGGTAGTTTCCTGTAGACAAGTATAACTACTTATATCACAGTAAGTAGGTAACCGTGCAATAAATTCTGGAAAATACACGGACAATATAGGCGAAAAATAGCACTTTTCGTGCGTATGTCAAAAGTTTAAAGGGCCATATGTGCTGTAAAACGTTGTACGATACACGTGCGAATAGGTATTTCTCAACCTCGTGTCGATTTAAAACAGTCCCTTCGGCCGTGTTTTAATTTATCGCCACTCACTTCGAATTTCCTCTTTTCCGCACTTGTATCGTAAGGGGTCATCCATTAATTACATCACACGTTTAGGAGGAGGGAGGGGGTCAAGAAAATGTGACATATTGTGACATGGGGGAGGGGGGAGGCACAAACTTTGTGACGTCACTTTAACTTCATCAGTAACCGAAAATTTATTTAAATTATTTTATTCGCTGTACATTTAAATAACAAGTTTTTAAAACGATAATCGTTTTTATTCGTTTAATTTTCTTTCCTTAGCAGTTTTGGGTTATAAAATTACTAATATTTATATCGTCAAAAATATTTCGATAAAATATTAATAATATTTAGGTACTTACTTAATTCGATTTGGCGATTTCGTAGAAAAAATGTGACGTCACACTAGGGGGGAGGGGTTTGCCAAATGTGACCAAGTGTGACAAGGAGGGGGGGAGGGGTCAAAAAACCTAGAAATTCGTGTGACGTAATTAATGGATGACCCCTAAATAACTATAGTTAACTCGTTAGGAATTGTTTTGACGCAATAAAAGCGTTATTTGTGTATAGATTCGAGAGCGGACGGAGAGCTGGTCGCGGTCGGAGTCCCGCGCGGGCACGCCGCTGTTCCCCACGCACCCGCGCACGCCCTACCCGCCCACGCCCACGCCCTCGCTCAGCGCGCGCCCGCCGCGCTCGCCGCCCGTCACCAGGTACCCGAGTCCCCTTGAGCCGGATACACTCATTAGCGAGCCGTAACCGTTGCATGTACTGTAACCAAAAAACATACGCAGGTTTGCGACGAACCACGTACACACTATGTTTTTTGGTATGCAACGGTTACGGTTACGGCTCGCTAGGTATCCGGCTTTTGTACCCATGTCAGTTTTTGTTACTGACTTCGTATCTTTGGCGTCTATACATTTGTTTAGCTATCGGTCGGCGTTAGTTGGGTCGGTTGCACCAAAACGTCTGTCACCGTTAAAGCGTCCGCAATTTTTTTTTTGTATGGGAAATTACATACTTCACTGCTGTTTGACGTAAATCAGTCTGTTAAATGTGGTTGGTGCAACTGGGCCTAAGTGTACTAAAAGATAACAATGACCAGTGGCGTGGGCGAAGCAGCCCCTCGCCTACGGCCTCGCACTCAAGGTCATCCCGCGGTAACCAACCTTTTTTTTAGGGTTCCGTGGCCAAATGGCAAAAAAACGGAACCCTTTTTATTACCTTGGCAAATATATATTGAAAGAGAAGAGCCTCGCAGATGCGATTTCCGCCATGAATAGATACTCGTAAGTCCTGCCCAACACACAAGTCTAATCCTAATGGGGTTGGCAACTGTCAAAGATTTGCATAGATGGCGCCATAATAGCTTGCCCCTTTTTCTATGAGATTTGGCTTAAAGGGCTGGCATCCAGGGTATTAAAAAAACAAAAAAAATTGATACAATTCTAGGGATTGACAGGGCAAGCTATGATGACGCCATCTGCAAAAAAATTCTACCGACCAACCCCATTTCCCTGACTTTTGACACAGAATAAATAATAATACTAGATACAGAAGACTCACTCTCTAACAAAACGCGTCTGTCACGATCAGCACAGATATGGCCGCTAGGTGGCGACAGCGCCACGCGCGGCTTATGGCAAACCCCAAAATTGGGGCCGAACGGATGTACTTTTAGCTACCTATAGCAAAGCGACGAAATCGCGGAGTGAGCCACGCCTGCTTTTGATAACTAATGCCCATAATGTCCATATTACAGAAAAGAGCGCGAAAGCAGCCCCGAATCGGAGTATCGGATGTACAACGGCAGTTGCGGGTCGCGGCGCTCGAGCGCGGGCGGGTCGGAGCCGCAGCACGTGGCGCCCGACCGCGAGCGCTTCGCCCGGGACACCAGCCACTTCTGGTACAAGCCCAACATCTCCCGGGACGACGGTCAGTGGAAATATGCTCTATGTCTTACGGTGGAATTATGCAAATAAATGTATGTGGTTGACCGAAATTAGCCCTTCACATAAAGAGCTCCAATGGTAAATATGAGCCAATAACATATCCGGCTCGAATTACCATATTTGATTCTTTTTTGTTTTGTACCTCGGTACAATTTTGTCTCATGATTTCGAAGTGTCGTATAAGTATAGCAACTTATGTACAGTCGACGTCAAAGATATATTTACAGTTTTGCACCTTACTCCTTTGTAATAAGGCGATAAATGTAAACATATTTTTGACGTCGACTGTACCTACTTATGTCATATTCTTAAGTTACGGTTTAAACATTTAATAATTAAAAACCGTATATCCCGCATCGGAGTCATAGTACAATGCCTCCTGTGGTTAGTGCTAAAATAAAAACCGGGCAAGTGCGAGTCGGACTCGCGCACGAAGGGTTCCGTACCATAATGCAAAAAAAAAACAAAAAAAAGCAAAAAAAAAAACGGTCACCCATCCAAGTACTGACCGCTCCCGACGTTGCTTAACTTTGGTCAAAAATCACGTTTGTTGTATGGGAGCCCCATTTAAATCTTTATTTTATTCTGTTTTTAGTATTTGTTGTTATAGCGGCAACAGAAATACATCATCTGTGAAAATTTCAACTGTCTAGCTATCACGGTTCGTGAGATACAGCCTGGTGACAGACGGACGGACGGACGGACGGATGGACGGACGGACGGACGGACGGACGGACGGACGGACGGACGGACGGACAGCGAAGTCTTAGTAATAGGGTCCCGTTTTACCCTTTGGGTACGGAACCCTAAAAACATTATGTTACTTACAGCGGTAGCAGCGCTGCAGCAGCTCGAAGAGGGCTCATTCATCGTGCGCGACTCGAACTCGTTCCCGGGCGCGTTCGGTCTGGCCGTGCGCGCGGGCCCGGGCGGCGGCGTGCGGCACTTCCTCGTGGAGCCGGCGGCGCGCGGCGTGCGCCTGCGCGGCAGCCCCGACGAGCCCGTGTTCGGCTCGCTGTCCGCGCTCGTCTACCAGCACACCGTCACGCCGCTCGCGCTGCCCGTGCCGCTGCGGCTGCCTGACAGGTTACTCGATACACTATTTTAACGATCCGTCGTTGAGTTACTAAAGGCACAGAGTTAAATAAACAACAATTAGCAAGTTATCGGTTCCGACACCTACAATCTCTCAATCGATTTTCTGCGCTACTCTGTGACACTACAAATGCAAGAAATATGTTCCGTTGAGTCCAATTTATGATACTACGTTACGAAACATATCTAGCTTTTTTATAGCCTATATTGTGTCCCACTGCTGGGCAAAGGCCTCCCCTGTCTTTCGCCACTCGTCACGGCTTTATGCCAGTCGCCACAGAATGAGTCCAGGTCGTTTCGCCATCATATTTTGGTCTGCCTCTGCCTTGGGTGATCTGTGGTGCCCATTCGGTCGCTATTTTAGCCCATCTGTCCGGGTGCATCTGACAGATATGTCCCGCCCAATTCCACTTGAGCTTATTATTTCTTTATTCTAAACATGAACTCTCTGTTTAGGGATCCATGGAGCGGCGGCACCGCGAACGCGGCGGCCCGGGCCCTACTAGCGACAGGGGCGGCGTGCCACGTACTGCTGCTCGGCTCGGAGAACACCGAGGCGCTCACCGGCCCCGCCGCCGTCAAGCGAGCCGTCACCAACATTATACTGAAGAAGGTGAATGCTATTTTCTTTACTACTGTTTTAGCTTGAGATCCGATCCAGCCGCTGCAGCGCAAATAAGTACCAGTAACTAGTCTAATAAGCTTCCATCCGAATGCGAAAAGTTATTATGATGGTCTTCCAGCCAATTTGTAGCAACTTACCTACTGACATAACGTGAAAGGCATACAAAATTTACGCTCTTAACGGGCCCACTAATTACCAGTCGGCCGGACGACATCGGCCTGTTAGTTAAACGCAAAATTTGACAGTTCCGAACATATCGTCCGGCGAGCTGGTACACTGATTAACAGTCCGCAGAACGGTATCGGCCTGTCAGTTTTAGAACAAAATTTTGACAGTTCCCAACAACTGACAGGCCGATAGGTACCGTCCGGTGAACTGTTAATCAGTGGGCCCCTTTAAGTTAACACCTCAACCCTGAACTTATTTGTATTATTCAGGGAGGAGCGCACGTGGTACACTTCAAGGTGTTCGGCGGCGGCATCACGTTAACCGACTCGGCGCGGAAACTGTTCTTCAGGCGGCACTATCCCGCCGCCAACGTGTCGTATGCCGGCCTGGACCCGGACGAGCGACGCTACGCACACGTCGACAACGGCATCAAGAATGAAAAGTGAGCTTTATTTTTATATCTGTAAAGCTTAATTTACAAGTGAACGGACGCGGCACGCAAACGTGCCTATTTAACAAGGGATTGAATCTTTATAATAGTAGTTTACGCAACTGATACATAACGAAGTCCTCATAACACGGGTGTGGTTTTATAACACGAGCGAAGCGAGTTTCATAATAGGACCACACAAGTGTTTAGGCCTTGTTGTCAGTTACATATAATACTTTTTCTACGACAGTGGAATAGCCTCATTTTAACATTTAAATCGTGGCAGAATACGCAACATATGCCTCCTTTATAAATAAAAAAAAATACAATGGCGTAAAGATGTATGAAAATCCTTAACGACACAGGACTTTAAACGGTAATAGAGTATTCTATTACCGTTTAAAGTTACAGACATATCGTGAAGTATACCCCTTTAATACACTTTCCAATCAATTAATTGATAGATTGCAATGCCGGGTAGAAAAATTAAATTGTATAACCTCAAAAGTACTTAAGTACTTAATATAGTGGTAACATATTATTTTACCGCAGGCGGAACCCTAGCATTTCAGAAAAAAAGTTATTAACCACTACTTTTGAGGTTAGAAAAATTCTAACCTTTAAAAAACGGGCTAGTAACTTGTCACTTTACCTCTGCAGACGCATTTTCGCGTTCGTGGCGCGCGCAGCGACGGGCTCCGACAACCAGTGCCACGTGTTCGCCGAGCTGGAGCCCGAGCAGCCCGCCACCGCTATCGTCAACTTCGTCAACAAGGTAACGTCATAGGGTCATTGTGTTCGTTTTCGTCCGGTGTCAGTTTCCGTCCACTTGACGAAATTTGAATATAAACCTTCAATGCTGCACAAATTTGGACTTATTGCATCCTTAATATCTAGACAATTTATTTATCCACATAAAAATTATGTTTCGCAAGTAGCAAATTATAAATGAAATGTATTAATTATTTACTAATCCGTCAAGTGGACGGAAACTGACATCGGACGGTACACTGACGCAATTATTACCCTACAAGTTTACTAGTTTTACATACTCATGCCAAGAGCGGCATAACAGACACCTAGCGAGATTCGAGACGTAAAACCGACGCGCCATTAAGTAGAAAATTCAGGATTGGGTGATGCTTGAACCCAATGTGGGTAGGTTAGGTAGGGACCCTAAAGGGACTCGGGCTTGAGCCCGTTAGTTTTTAGGGTTCCGTACCCAAAGGGTAAAACGGGACCCTATTACACACACAGTTGACACCAACAACAACAACAACAACAACAACAACAACAACAACAGTGGACAGTTGAAATTTTCACAGATGATGTATTTCTGTTGCCGCTATAACAACAAATACTAAAAACAGAATAAAATAAAGATTTAAATGGGGCTCCCATACAACAAACGTGATTTTTGACCAAAGTTAAGCAACGTCGGGAGGGGTCAGTACTTGGATGGGTGACCGTTTTTTTTTCTTTTTTTGTTTTTTTTTTTGCTTTATGGTACGGAACCCTTCGTGCGCGAGTCAGACTCGCACTTGCCCGGTTTTTTTTAGTCTTAGGTATTAAGTACAGGGTACAGGCTGACCCAAAAAAAAATTCAAATAATTCATAGGAATATTTTTCTTACTTACCTACATTTTTTACAAAACGTTATTAAAAATTGAAACTACAATAATTTTACTAAAGTAGTATTTTGATACACAAACGCAAATGTTTGAAGTTATCAACAATATGCCGCTGTAAAAAAATGGTTAACGTATTTTCGGGCTACTATCGTATTATGACTATTATGAGTTAACTAGAGCTACTATTATTTTAGTAACCAGTGTAATATGTTTATTTTTACAGGCATTACTCGGAAACTCGCAGAAAAAGGACATAATATAAGGGTCTCTAACATCAACTGATGAGTATAAGTAATGGAATATTCATAGGATGTGTTATGCACTAACAGCGATCTACGAGACCCCAGCTACTTTGTGGCAACACATACAGAGTGTATAATCTAAATGGACCAATATTTGGATGTTTCACTCTGTAAAGTTGGGAAGCATTATTGTCCGTGTAAACACTGACTATATTAACTACATTTGTGAGGTATCGTCTTGGGTCGTCCTATTCGTTTTTCATCAAGTTCTTAAATTAGTAGGACTAATTTTCTGCTTTCGTCACCCATTCTACATTCGTCACAAACGTTGGTGGCTTTTAATGTCGAATGCGTGTCGAAAGCAGAATAGGACTAATTTAAGAACTTGACGAAATACGAATGGGACGACCCAAGACGATACCATTTGTGAGATGTTTCACAAATTGAACTTGGTCACTATGAACTTTAATTCATTTACTAGTACATAAATGAACTCATTTCAAAGATTTTATTTTTAATACGCTTCGTATTCACCAAGTACAATTAACCAACCCTTTCGTTAGTTTTAAGCTAAATTAATATAAATGTTATATTAATACTGTAGCATAGAGAAGAAACTAACTAGTCTCATATATTAATTTAATATATAATGTAGTGATATCGAGCGTGCCTATATAATGTTTAAAACGTCTACATTGTCAATGTGTAATTATGAGTTAAGGATAAGAGTCCATAATTTGTTATAAAAATGTGATGCAATTTTGTCATCTATCTGCTCCATTTGACATAAAATTAAACGTTCTAATATTATAACACATAACAGATCTAGTATCTAAGTATCTATCAAATTATTGAGATATTATAACGAAAAAGCATAATGCCTAATGGGCATAATCAGAATCATATTAATTTCTGCGTATTAACATTATGTAGATATGTATATGTATAGTGTGGTATAGTTTAATAAAATAGCATACCCATAGACTCAAACTCAATCAAATTCTTAACCATCTTTAGTGCTATTATATTACAAGTACCTACCTAATACAGACCCTGTAATGACACAACAAGTTAATCTTTATTTATATGTAACATGCCTACATACATATGTTAAGCATTATTGTTTTTGTTATGTGTTGTTGAATTAGGACAGTTAATTTTATACGTTTTAATGTAGACCCGATGATATGTTATGACATAAATCTCCATCAATTAATTTCATGAAATTATATTTGCTATGCGCATTCAATGGATATTTAGAAACGCGGGTCGTGAGAAAAGAGAGTGTAGAGAAGAACCTTAATCAAAAAATTCTAGATCTAGATAGAAAATAAATAAATGCGACAGAACAATAATTCTCTAATCAATAATGAAAGTCTTTCGTAGTGTAGTGGGTAACTCGAGAACCTATAAATGAAATGACTACATACATGAGAATCTAGTAATCATACAACGAATAATGTGAGTACAAGAATGCTTAAAACGACTCAATAATTATGTAATAAATAACCTGTAAAAATGTTAACTTAAGATGAATACAGAACTTAAGATGATACAAATATTACAGCTTTGAAAATCCTAAATAAAACATTTAATATTTATTAGCACAGTAATTACAACTACTGCACTGATTCATTCAAGAAACCCTAAAGTAATTGGTACAAATTATTTAATAATTTGTCTATAATAGCACTACAAACTATAAAAACCATAGTCGCAATTCGTCAGTAGTAGTAGCCAAGTACATCTATAGCAATATATCTAAGATGGGTTACAATCTGTGTTTGAGATATTGCATATTAATTTTTAATACAGTTGCTCAAAAAGTGCTACTTTACGTAGCTGTTTAGCGTGCGGAAAGTTGGTTATCTCGAACTAGTGCTTTTTACTTTTCCAATTTTTTTAAATTTATACTTGTTCCAATTCACGACTACTTATTGATGAGTGTTAATATTAGTTTCCTTTAAACGTCGTAATCAGCATAAAAACCTACTGTTAATGTAAGAATACGAAAAATATTACATATTTCATATTTAATTACTTACCTCTTCATCATTATAACACGTTTATTTTTTAATATTCAATATTGAAAATTCCGTTCTTAATAAGTTGACTGAATGGAACGGAATAGCTGCCAAACGCCCATAGATATAATATACTTAAAGACGACGTCTAACCGAGCTGTCACTGTTACCACTTTTGTTTAGTGTACGATTAACAATGTTTTTCTTATTTTTTCGCAACTGTATTAAAAAACGTCGTTCGATACACGTGCGGAAATGTCATTCTTCACTCGTCCCGAGTCTTGCCACTCGCCTGCGGCTCGTGGCAAGATATCTCGGTACTCGTGAAGTAATGACATACCTTCCGCACTAGCATCGAAATGTACTATTATTATTAAAGAGTAGGTACAATTATGTACAGTTGACGTTAAAGATATGTTTACACTTTAGCACCTTACTACTTTGTAATAAGGCGAAAAATGTAAACAATCTTTGACGCTAACTATACCATATTATACAACCCGTAATCAATATTTGACGCCATAGATTTGCCTTATAAGAGTACACCAGTGATTAAATAAGAATTATATTTTAATTCTGTAATGATATCCAGCTAAGATATTAATGTTAAATGTAACACGTCTATTGTAATAAATAACTGTTGTAAAATGTATTTATTGGTTATAATACATTATTTGAAATAAAGCGCCGTTTATTTTTACCTTAGAAATAACTACAACATTGGTGGTAAACTCTAGTTTAATTACAATTAAATATTCTACACTTCCAAATTGAACATGAAATATCGTACCAGCCATAGATACTTCATATCAGATTCAATCATTTATTGACATCGTAATCGACATATCAGTATTCAAATTTAAAAATTCGATCTGTGCCTGTATATGTAGGTGAGGCGTCGTCTACGTAAGGGTCATTCGTCGGAGCGGCCATATCGCAGGTGGCCGTAGTCGTCGAACAAGTCGCCGCTGCGCTCGGAGCGCACGGCGTACTCTCGGTACAGCCTCGGTCGAAACTCCTCCTCTTCATCTATTGCGGGCTCGCGCCCATTTTTGCCGTCGCAGCACGTCGGGAGCGTTGTCAGACCAACGCTCAACCCCAGCGCGACCAGCGTGGCGAGCTGCATTTTAAATTGCTAGAAGTTCAGGAAATCAGTGTTATTTACTGCATACCTACTGTCGACACACGACTCGCAAGCAATAGGCAGAGTCAAAAAAACCCTAATAACCCAGCACAACCATGGTATAATAATATACTCCGCCTGGTATTCTCTTCACGCCTTTTCGTGGCCACGTGACTGACACAAGCCTACGTCATCATGCGACAGCGCTTTATGATAATACAGTGAAACCTGGTTAATTGGCACCTGGATAAATGGAAAACCTCAATAATTGCAACCAAAAGTCCGGTCCCGGTCCCCTGAGACCAAAAGGCCTCTATAATTGAAATTTTGGAACCTCTATAATTGCAATTTAGATTTTAGTGCTTTTCGTAATTTTGCCTCTGTAATTGACCACATCGCAACTAAGACCTCTATAATTGACACTGTGTTAAAAAAACCGTTATTTTTGCTCTTTTTTTACCTCTATTATTGAAACAAGTCTTACTTATTACCTCTGTAATTGAAATAATGTAGTTGTAGACAGCAGAAACAATATTTTAATAGCAATAATCATTTTATTTATATCTTCATCCAGAATTCAATTTATTTATTGGGTATCTATCACAGCCTGTAGTAGGTGAAATAGTTTTGTTAAAATCATAAACAAAGTATGCTTTTTACATTCTAATGAAACTTTCTTCTACAATTCAATTGAATTTTTTAAACCCAAATGATTAATAAGAAAATAAAGTAGTAATTAATGTAGTGTAAAAGTACAAGTATTGACAGAAGCTATATATAGGTATATATGTATATATAGCTTTTTTATAGACTTGAAACCCAGAACGTAAGAGTGTAAATCTACTTTCAATGGTTATTTGCACCTCTATAAAAGAAATTTGTCAGAACGCAACCTCTATTAATGAAAACCTCTATAATTGACACAACGATTTTTTGAACCTCGTTAATTGACATGACCTGCTTAAATGAAAAACCTGGTTAATTGACAAAAAATGGCCGGTCCCTTGAGATTGCAATTATCCAGGTTCCACTGTATGCGATAGCGCTATATAAAGTGGCAATGTTATTGTGACGTAGGCTTGTGTCACTCTGGGAAGAGAAGACCATGTTTTATTATACTATGAGCACAACCGACAACGGTACATGAGTACATACCATGACGAACGGCTGTACCTGTGCAGAGCACGATACGGCTAACCTCGTACCTTCAGAAACATTCGAGCGGCCGAGGTGCTCAAAAATATCTGTTCTTGGGAGCACCTTAAACGCTATGATATATCTGATGGCGACTGTACTTCAGATACATATGTACCCACCTAACTGCTGCTAGACTACTGACTGTACTCACCTAGTACAGTCAAGTGTTAAAATATGGGCGCACACATCATATTTTATAATTAATGTCATTATCGGGTCTAACGCGATAAAATTACATATTTTTTCCTTTTTTTCGACGTTTCAGCCAGGTTGCAGTAGCTGTGGTCACGGAAGACTGACGTCCCAGCATAATGTCAACGGAGATATTGGTAAACAACACTAAACTACCCGATATTAGTTTATATAAATGTTCTGGGTAGACAAATTGATCTTACCCGTTTTTTTACACACCATATGGCAGTGAATTAAGAATTATGTAACATATTTTTAGTAAGATATATGCACCCCTATTTATACATTTGACTGTACAAGGTATGCGTCGTACTTATATATATGTATCATACCTTAAAGTTTCCTACTAGATTAGGTTGTGATTTTTTAACATTTGAAATTAAATTCAGAGTGTGCCTTACAATAACTCAATCAATTAACAGAGTAGGTAGTGTAGTCTACACTCTGGAATAACCTGTCGCGTCAAGAGCGTACTCCCATCTTAAAGGCTGGCAACGCACTTACACTTTGAAATGACAATAGAAGGAAAAAATACAAACTTTTAAATTATTGCTTTGAAAAAATATTGGTCGAAGGGTTAATGGCTCAACTGATCATATTCAAAATATTTTTTTGGAAAGTATTCATTAAGTTTTATTTAAGATTTTTTTTTATTTTATGCACCCTCGGTTCAACAGTTACTCGTTTTACACAATATTTTTGCCTCTCTGAGCAATTATTTACAAGTAGGTAGGTAGGTTTCTAGGTAAGTATGATAGAAGTGCCCCCGGGCGGACGGACAGAGTGACAGTCATGACGAAACTATAAAGGTTCCATCTTTGTCGTTATGGCTACGGATACGGTTTTGTATTATCAGCCCCGCCACATTCAGGCATTGACTGGCTTTAGAAATGTGTGATCTGGTCAAACAATTGTTTTAAGCGTTAAAACTTTGTATGACTCACCCGCAACTCGGAGGAGAAGACGAAAACCAAGTAAGGGCCCGGAGAAGCAAACAGGCGGTTTTATATGAGCTCTTTTGGGTAGAAAGATAACTCCCCCTTCTTTAATATTCCCCTCGCAATGAGGCCTCTCTGTAGTCTGCACAAGCGCTGTAATAAGAATTGACACATTGCAATTATCTCGACAGCAAAAAGCTTGTTATTGGCTTGACGTGGTAAGTATTAACGTCAATAATTACATTATTTCGTCCAAGCAAAAATATTTTTTCTCAGAAAGATAAAAATAGGTACTTAGTCTCATAATAGGAAATATTGGCGCACGAGTAGTTTAAATTCTCATTATTTACTTACCTAGTTAAGTAGTTAATATTCTTGTAAAGTGTACCTTGGAGAATGCAAAATTCTAAATCGATCATTATAAATCATCCCTACTTACTATACCTACCGGCAAATATAATATTAAACCGGCAAAGTGCTTGGCGAGTCACGCATAACATAATGGAGGGTTCCGTACCTTCATACAATACAAATAAAAAATTATACAAGGAGGTTCTTAATTCGGTTGTTTTTTTTGTTTATTAGCTCAGAACTCTGTCATTTTTCGACCGAATAATTATGAAAAATATTTTTTGATGAAAAGTATACATATTAAGTATACGGGTCTACGAGTATATTGGGTCGCATAATAATTGATTGTCCTAATGTAATGTTACGCTTTAACTAATAACGCATAGACAGATAGTCCCCATACGGCTAACCTGCCAAAAGTGAAGCCGAAACACGATCGATGTGTGCGTGGAACGCTCGCGTTTTACGCTCAGCAAACACACACATATATACAAAATATGTTGCCAGTATTCAATTACTTCTCTCAAAGTAGGGGAATTTTAACAACATCCACACTCGGTTATTAATAATTTGGAAGTGTGTAGATTCGATTTTGTAGCAAAAGCTTTTTGTTTATTTTGGGATTTATTGCATTTCTGTACTTTGTGAAATAGGACAGCTGATAAGTTTTAACTTTTTTTTATTTAACAAATGTGCATAAAATAATAAGAATAAATTTAAATAGGACAGAACATATTCGGCTGTGTTTAGTCGGTTTCCAATGTTTCCATATTGCGTCATTCCGATTTACTTAGTCTAATTTTTTCCTTCCATCTCGCAGACAGAAGCAGATCAGTCAGAAAACTGAAACGAACATTACACAAAATAAAAATAAATAAAAAAACTAAATACCTAAATAATTAACTTAATTATTATTTTCTATATTTATACAATGAAATTTAATTGAGCGTCTTTATTTTAGAATGTAGACGTCATGGCCCATTTGGAGGAAAAAATATTCACTACACTGGCAACATTTATTAGAAATGGCGGCTGTAGAAAATTCGGATTTTTGTATTTACGATTACGTAAAAATATCACATTAAACTCGATACTTTCGCGTGAAACGTAATATCAGGCGGTTTGTTTATATTATATGATGTGTTGTGACACCCATTCACTGTACAAACAACCATCTTTCCTGTAGTTTTTGATTTTTAAACGGGAGGTGTACACAGAGCGATTTGACTTTAAATACTGCGAGGGCCGTTCGAATACGATGATACGAGTGTGACGACGTCGCACTTGAAATGGCTTCACTGGAGGTGCACGGACTTGGTATCTATGCCTTATAAATCTATGATGTTACGCATAAAACTCATTTCTGCAGAAACCTAACCTACCCTATTCTACAAAAAATATTTTCGAAAATACATTTTGTTTCAGCTGGAGAAAAAGAACCGGGCAAGTGCGAGTCGGACTCGCGCACGAAGGGTTCCGTACCATAAAGGTTACTTGGCATCGGTTCAAAAGGCGTCAATTTTTTAAATATATTTTTTTAATTTTAGGTTTTTTTTTTTTAAATATGATTTTTATTTATTTTTATATTTGCGGAATAGGGAATGCAAATCGGTTATTTTTTGTATGGAAATAATTTTTTGTATGGTTTTTAACCGAAACCGAGGTTATTTCCATACAAAAAATAACCGATTTGCATTCCTTATTGCGGAACAATGAACACTTTTTGTAATTTTACGAAGTTTTCGTGTGGTCTCGATTGCTGGCTAGACCACATGACCTATAATAGGTACGTGGTACTATATTTTGTCAAGCCATTTCTGTCACTAGAAAAAAAGCGGCAAATTAATAATATTGAATTTCGCGTCTTTATCTACTGACAAAGTTGTTTGACCAGCTTTACTGCGTTTGATAATGAATGACCCCATTTAAAAATTAAAAATAATTGGCTTAATGGACTCGCATCCAGGCCATTATGATTTAAAAAAAAACTTTTACCGCCTATTTTATAAAACAATAACGTCAAAAAGTTGAATCTTACAAATTTAAATAAGTGATTAAATAATAATTAAAAATGGGGTTGAACAATACGGAATTTGAGACTTTTGAACAACAATTCCTGGAACTGGTTGCTGAATTTGAATCTATTAGTGTGAGCACCATTTTGTTTTTATTACCTGATTAAATTTTCGTAAACATAGGCCACCTATATTGTATATTTATGAGACGTTCCTTTTGTAACCCAATAATTGATGGATTGTTCTGCGGGCGTATTGTGGATAGTTTTATCCATCTTTATCCACGTGATAAAACTACTGTCACTTTTTAACACCGTGGAATAGAAAGTGACGGAGACCGTTTTATCACGCTGTCACGTAGACAAGAATGACCATCATATCCTATCTGGATGATGAAATTATCCATCCAATTGTTGAGTTAAGACTCTTTTGATTGCTAACAAATAACGAATATGAGGAAACGGACGAATATAACATCTCTATATCTTATGTAACTTCCTTTGAGTAACATAAGGACACACATAGACAATACCTATCCGAATTTCGATCTTCACGGTAGCTACCGTGGACCGTGGTCCAACCAAGAGTGTAAATCTGATAAGAAATTAGGAAAATCCTAACTCATAACGTGAGAGCTAAGCACTTATTTGGTTAAGTAGGTATCAGAAAAACACTTGCGCGAAACAGTCCAAACCGAGTCCACGCGCGCGGAGGCGGCGGAAGCGGCGCGCGACGCCGCCGAGCGCGCCGCGGCCGAGGCGCGGCACGGCGCCGCCGCTGCCACCGCGGGCGCCGCCCATGCCGCCGCCGCGCTCGCCAAGGCTCAAGAGGAACTCGCTAATGCTAAAATGCAAATGGACATACACGTAAGTTAAAAAAACTTTTTACAAAAAAAAGAAAACCGACTTCAAAAAGGATGAAATAAAATATTATCCTTTTTAAGTCTATGCGTTACCAACTGATATGTTTGAAGTCGGTGCCAAGCCAACTTTTGAAGCATACCATTATTTTAGTGCGATTCGATAAGGATGTACGTTGGATTGCCTTACAATGAACGTACTTTCTGTAGGTACAGTCGACGTTAAAAATATGTTTACACTTCTCGTCTTATTACAAAGGAGTAAGGTGCAAAAGTGTATAATACCTTTCTTTGACGTCGACTGTACCTCAGAACACACGATCACGATTGATCTTCTTGGCACAGTCCGTACCGTATGTTTGTCGGCACGCAAGCGTGGGATTGGAACTGAAGTTATTTCCCGTCCCTTATTCAGAGGACTACATTTCAAAATATAAAACAATTCAAAGAATTTACGTTCTTGCCAAATTTCACCTAAAGCGGTTCAATTGTTTAGCCATAAAAAGGCGACAAAGAGGCAGACAGAATTACTTACACATTTATAATAGTTCTAATGGTACACCTCTAATGGGATTTATAGTCATAAAGCTGATTATTTTTGACGGGTATTCTTTACTACTTGGCTTGGCACCGACTTCAAACATATCAGTTGGTAACGCATAGACTTAAAAAGGATAATATTTTATTTCATCCTTTTTGAAGTCGGTTTTCTTTTTTTTGTAAAAAGTTTTTATTTTTCCATTTTTAGTTTTAACGCATTGTTAATAGCGCGACGCGTGAATGAAAAACAACATCATGATTAACACTAAATTCGTGTATTTACTTTAATAAATATGTAATCTGGAATTTTCTCGAGTCCGTCTGGGAAATTATAATTCCTGTCACTACACTAAATCCATCCTCCGCCCCGCCACTGACCCAATCCCTCAACCCCCCCGATCACTCAACCTCATAGCGTATCAACCCCTGATCCATGTACCCTTCGGCCCTGAACCAGCCGCCCTTCAACCACCATTACCCGACCCCTTAATCCCCGACCCCTTAACTCCTAACCCTAACCCCCGATCAGTAGCCTTACCAGCTTACCAAGAGTTTGACATTGATTTATTCGCTAGCGCGTGTGTGTAACTTACTTTCTTTGCATCTCACTCGTACTGGCATATTAGTGCGAGCGAGGTGCATAAAAAGTAAGTTACGAAGACGTTAGCGTCGCTAACTTAGCGAATATGTCAATGTCAAACTCGTGGTAAGGCTACACTTGCACTACGTCAAATTGGCGGTGTTCGGAAGCAAATGCTCGAGTTACTTTAGAAATCACCGAAATCACTTTACACGTGCCTTTAAAAACTGAGGAGTTCCCTCAATTCCTCATGGATTCCATCATCAGACCAGAACCAAAAATAATACGGAAACACCTTGGAGGCAACTCCTTCCAAACAAAAAAAGAATTACTCAAATCGGATCACAGGTGCCGGAGTAATCGCTGAACATACTGCATTTAAAAATCATCATCATTATCATCAAAACAATCATCATCATCAGGTCTACTTCATCAAAGTGATGGTTTTCGGGAGAAAATGCTCGAGTTGCTTAAGAAAATACCCAAATCACCATGCATGTGCCTTTAAAAATTGAGGAGTTCCCTCAATTCCTCATGGATCCCATCATCAGAACAGAACCAAATTAAAATGGGACCAACTCGGAGCTAGCTCCTTTCAAACAAAAAAAGAATTACTCAAATCGGACTACGGATGTCGGAGTAATCGGTGAACGTACATAGAAAAAAAAAATAGCCACAACCGAATACAGAACCTCCTCCTTCTATGAAATGGAAGTCGGTTAAAAAAGGCTAATAAAAATAATGTCTGGTCAGGCGTGGCTCACTCCGCGATTTCGTCGCTTTGCTACAGGTAGCTAAAAGTCCATCCATTCGACCCCAATTTTGGGGTTTGCAACAAGCCGCGCGTGGCGCTGTCGCCACCTAGCAGCCATATCTGTGCTGATCGTGACAGACGCGTTTTGTTAGAGAGTGAGTCTTCTGTACCTAGTACTATTATTTATTCTGTGGTCTGGTTATAAAGCCGAAAAAATTAAATGCTAGGTATCAGAAGAGCAGTCCAAATAGACTACGCGAACCGAAGCGTGGCAAGGCGAGGTGCTGCAACCGAGGACACCACCCACGCTCACCAAGGCTCACAAGGAACTTGCTAATGTTAAATACGAATGGACGTAATAATAACGGTGGGTGTGGGTGGATGGCATAATGTAGATGGGTACAACTGGATTATACTACTTTTACATTGGCTACTATGTCACGGAATGGTAAACGAGTATGGGACGTGCAATTATTGTTGAACAAAAGCTCTAATTAAATTAGTTTTCCTTATCTTAAGATAAGCTAAAGTAGCGCTTTCCGGGCTGTCCAATATCAAACGTATATTAAACGATGCGAGGAAAATGGAATCATAAAATTATTGTAACTGAAAGATAATCTAACTACGAACCTATTATTAAAGTCAATCAATCATATGAAAAGAAATCGAAAGGAAACAATCTCTGAGGCAAAAAATACGCTCATCTTTTTGTGTAGGCATTGTCGCATCTTTGAACCATCATGCCTTGAGAACCTCGCATGCATATTGAAAGTACATAATGTTTGACACGCGCTTTTCTTACTAGGCACCTAAGGTCCTGAACTATCAAATTCTTACTCGCCTTTAGAAATGCTAGACAAATTCTAGCAGCATTGAATTTGTCTATTCGTCCACCGGATATTAAAGCATCGTGTAAATAATGTTTGACTAGGATCGTCAGCGCATTCTATTCGAAGAGCGTTGCGCCGAACAGTCCCGTCAGCTGAGCAGTTTGGAGCGAGAAGTGCAGCAGCTGCGGCCGCTGCAGGCCGCGCACGGCGCGCTGCAGCGGCAGTACACCGAGCTGCAGGACCGAGTGCGCCTCGCCACCGACGACGCTCGGAGGTATGACGCGGTTATCACACTGAAAGTGGCGTAGCGGGAACTAACCTAGCCGTGGGCGAAGGATCATCTGCGAGGCCCTTTATTTTCACTGTGCCCGAAGGGGCCTCGCGCGAGGTCCTCCTTGGGGCGCGAGGCCATGGGCGACGGCCCACTTCGCCCACGCCTAGCTATGCCACTGACTGAAACGGTGTGTAAGCTAGACTATGCTCATCTATAGCGCTCACACGCTGAAGCGGCGTGAGGTTCAGAGTCCATATGAAGACCGCCTGAACTCAACATCAGTCACTGTGACCGCTGCAGGCCGAGTGTAATAGGTACAGTCCGCTACAGAGAAAAGGTACCCGCCTGCATAGAAGTTTGTATGCGAAGGTGCTAAGCTAAAAGTATTGCTGATTGTACGAGTACATCGGGCTGGGCAAGCTGCAGGGCTGAGTCCACCTCGCTACCAACACCAACCAACTAAGGTATGAGCTCAGTAAGCCAGGGCACGCTAACCTTGGTCTATTGGACAAATATAGGCAGTTATCATCATACATTTTAAAGATTACAGAAATTCCTTTGATCATAAAATTTGATAACTTCATTTAATATTATAGAGAAATTTTCATTAATTCATTGCGTTCTTCCACTTTGATTTAGGTTTATTTATTTATTCACATTCAGGTACCTATTTGAGTCTTGATTAGTAGAATCGGCTAACCTTGCACAGTCGAGTAAACAGCGGGCATTAGAATCTAATTCACATCAGCTTGCTAACAACCTTTTATGTGTACAAATGTAGAGACTATAAATACACAAAAACATTGATTCAAATTTTTCGAATCCAAGCCCGTTAATAAAACAAAATAGATACCTATATATTCTGAGACGTCAGGTGTTGTCAACACTTTACTCCACTAGCTACTACTATTCTCGTTTAAGGAGATTATTGTATTAACAAAACTGGAAACATAAAAAAAAACTCAAGGTACTATGCAAAAAGTATCCGACCCCATTAACCAAATCCCACATGTAAATAAATGAGGGTCTTTCTAACTCCGAATAGGAATCATATCCCATCACGTTCCATTCTTAAAATGAATGTAACGTTAATTTAGCGAGGCGTCCCGGCTTGAGAGCGAGCTCAGACGAGTAGAGCGGTGCGCAAGCGGCGGCGCGGAGATTCGCGAGCGTGCGCGCCTCGCCGCCGCCGCGCACGCGCGGGAACGTCGCCGAGCTGCCGCCGAGCTGCACCACACCGTCAGTGAGCTGAGGAGAGCTAACAGTATGAATATTGAATTCATTTCTATAGACAAACCATTAAACATTAAGGACCATCCCACACTAACTTCTTTGTAGTGTCGGCGTCTAGTCAGCGCTCAGCGCCATGGAAAATGGCGTCGCTGCGCAGTTGCGCCAACGTTACATCGAGCAGCAGCCATACGAGTAGAATTGAGTAGACGCCGACTCTCGGGAGACGCTAGTGTAGGGGTTGCCTACCAAGCACTCCACAAGGAACAAGATAGTCTTGCACACAACAATGTAGTCCAACATTTTTAGCTTCCATCTAGTATAGGTACCTACACAATATAAAGATAAATAAATACTCAATAAATACAACAATGTTTGAGTTTTTTGCAACAATATCGCATTGGGTTCTGCCTGTAATGATATTTGTATGTGTGGAAATAAATAAAATAAACACTAACAAGAAATATGTATAAGTAAAATAAAAACCGGGCAAGTGCGAGTCGGACTCGCGCACGAAGGGTTCCGTACCATAATGCAAAAAAAAAAACAAAAAAAAGCAAAAAAAAAACGGTCACCCATCCAAGTACTGACCACTCCCGACGTTGCTTAACTTTGGTCAAAAATTTATTTAAATTTTTATTTTATTCTGTTTTTAGTATTTGTTGTTATAGCGGCAACAGAAATACATCATCTGTGAAAATTTCAACTGTCTAGCTATCACGGTTCGTGAGATACAGCCTGGTGACAGACGGACGGACGGACGGACGGACGCACGGACGGACGGACGGACGGACGCACGGACGGACGGACGGACAGCGAAGTCTTAGTAATAGGGTCCCGTTTTACCCTTTGGGTACGGAACCCTAAAAACGAACATCAAATAACAACAAAAACAAACAACAATATATGTACAAGAATAGTTGCTGAAGAATAGCTGGAACAAATACCTATCTTCGTCATATTAATTCCATGAACGCCAGATTTGCAATCAGGGTCAATACTTACTAAGTAGGCTTAAATGTCTTGAAATTGTGATCAGTGCTGCTTACAATTGAAGATACCTACTCAGATAATAAGCAGACAACACTATCAGCCCACTGCAATCTAAATATTATGTCCATTTCACGTTCATTTAGTTCATTACAAAAACATATTAAGACGAACGCACGCCATAAATTAGACATCAACGCAGACTAAAATTGCTATCTATCGCCCATTTTCTTTCAGCTGAAATAACTCGCCTCAACACACTAGTAGCAGAGCTCCAAGCCCGATTATCAACCAATACAACAGAGTACTGTAAAGCGGCCGTGGACCCCGACAAAGAAGCCCTAAGTGTAGCCAAGGCTGCGCTGAAAGCCGAACGCGCGGGCTCGGCGAGGCTCGAGCGCGCGCTGGCCGCGGCTCTGGCGGACAACGCGGCGCTTGCCGCGAGTTTGCACGCTAGGGACAACACGCACGCTAATCTGGATCGACAACCGCCTGATTCTCTGCCGAAGGATGAGGACACAAAAATATCGCCAATCGATTCTTTCCTGGCAGATTTTTAGATTAATGATTTAAAAGATGGAATACTCAATAAGTTAAGTTTCATAATTTACCTATTTGTTCAGATGGTTATGGTAATAAACTGTTTCTAATATTTCTTTGTATAATTTATTTTAATGTGTTATTAAGTTTAAATCTTGTTGGCTAAACTATACTCCTACTTTATGTAAGAATATATGTACCTGCTAACTACATACAGTATATAAACAACCCAAAAAATTACTGAAAGTAATATCTATTTTAGCCAATTTACAAGTTTGCAAAAAAAAATTAATGTGATAGTTCAGTCACATTGTCAATTAATTTATTGATTGCGCAAAAATCGTTCAGCCCGCACATCATTATATACCAACACAATCGCTATATCTTAATAACAACCGTGTGCAAGAAGCTATCGACACTAAGAAGTATAGATACATAGTCTTTTATATTCCAAACAGGTTTTTCGTCAAAACTCGCATGTCCCATGCAAGTCAGTAAACACGCGACTATATCTACTTTGTGTATAATCTTTGCATAACGATGTTTTTATTACTTATGGTGTGAAAATAAACTTTTCTCAAACATGCAATGAAATATTGATGTTATGTTCCTTATAATAGGCTGCGAAGTATGACGTTTCAGGTGCGGCTAGGACAAAAGGTCGTTAATGGAATTTCATACACATCTTGCAAGCCTAGGCCGGCAAAGTCCTCTTTTTTAATTTTCATTTCACAGATATTTGTGACACAGCATCGTGGCATTCATCCATTAAAAAAAACTAGAGGCAGTATTTGCTTTATGGTTCGTAATGACACTCTGCCACTACGCCTATAAAAAAAAACAAAAAACAATGTTTGCTATAATTTGCAGTTTTATCTGTATAAAATCAACATGAACTTAAATAATACTTTCTATAATTTTAAATTATAAATTTAACTACACAAATAAAAACATTTAAAATATTTCATCTAAACGTTAGCGGTAAAAAGGTCTACTCAAACACGCGTAGTTATATTTTTAAATTGTTATGGAGGTAAAGTTGAAAAATATTCATTCTGGGCTATAACCGCGAAAATCGAAGTTCGCAAATTGCGGGCATTTTTCTCTGTCACTCTAATTACGCCTTCATTGGAGTGAAAGAGAAAGATCCCCGCAATTTACGAATTTCGGTTTTGGCGGTAGCCCCTCTGTTTTATTGGATTTATGGTGCGTTGTTGATTTTTTGATTTTAATATGAGTTCCGACGAAATAATGAAATTAATATTAATTGTAATCGTAGGTGTTGGAATTGGCAGCGTAAGCAGAATTGATTTTAAATAACTTGCTGGCTCTGCCGCCAAGTCAAAGACGAAGTATGTATATGGTTGCTTATGGCAATTTTATTATTTGAGAAACTAAGAAAAATGGCTTACAGTTTATTAGAAACAGTTTTGTGGCATATTTTAAATGAATGTAACTACAAATTCGTCAACACTGTGGAAATTATACTTATTTACTCCATGCATAAAGCAACGATGTATGTGAAACATGATATCAACATGAAAGACTACGTAAACTTATGTGACGAAAACGACAGTCAGACGAATACAAGGCGAAAAAATCAAAGATACATGAAAATAGGGTAGTAAAAATACACGACTCGTGTAAAACATACGCGTGATAATGATATAGGTACGTGTTGGTTATATTTTGGGTGTAGTTTACTTTTAGTTTTTCCTATAAATAAAACTTGGGTTTCGTGGATTTTTTATTTTATTTATTTCATTGCATGTTTGAGAAAAGCACTATACATACCTCGGCGGGAAATGGGGTTGCCCGCGCTCAGACCTATCCGGCCTCGCTTCGCTCGGCCGTCTATATGTCTTCGGCCGGCAACCCCTTTCGTCCCGGCCTCTGTAGTAATGTACTATTGATGTTAAAGTAGCGTAATAGTTAGTTTTCTCCGCCCGTTAATGAGATTACAGTTATTCTGTATATAGACACGCTAAGTGGAATAGAAGTATGAATGCAAGCGGCCGGTCATTGAGCAGCTTTGAGGTAAAACATGTTCCTAGGAATGCGCGGCCGCTTGCTGCGCCGATTGTCTCTATCAGTCTCTATTCACGGCGTCTACTCGAGACTGCATAATAAGTGGGACGTACGACTAATTAATAAGGAATCCTCTATTATACCATCTAAGGAAACTTGTCTGAATGCTACAAGCTACAAGGTTTTCAATGTGACAAATATTTGCATATGTATGCAGGTAACCATTATCTTCTATTTCTAGGTCAAACATTATCAATTTAGAGTTTAGCAAGGAACGATGGATTGTGCAATTTTATGATCTTTTGCATAGCTATTAGTGTTAATAGTGGTACCGACCAGAAATAAACTTATGTTGCATAATGGGACATATTTAGAAGTTACGATCGCCGGTGATACGATGTATGCGAATTACAGAGTAGCGGCAGTAGCTATCTAATTCACATATGTCCAGACTATGAGCCAAATTATACCAGACACCTCTGGTATAATTTTAGGCAGAGATTTGTCAGAACTGATGCGTGATTGTAGGTCAGCCTTATGCTGGTCCTGTGACAGTGAGCTGGGCATGGTCCGCGATCCGGCGGATTTTCGCAAGGCTTCGCGGCGCCCCTCCGCTGCGTGGGCGCCGCCGCGCAACCTGCCGTCAGTTGCACCGCATCTCGCGCAGGCCCCGCGTCGTTGCGCGCCGTCACGCTACCACAAATACTATGTGCACCAGACAGAAACGATCTATCAAATAGTGTTAAGTTACTGTTATTAAGTTTAACTAATGACTCGAGTGTTACGCAGGTGAGATTTTCCGCTCTAAATACAAGAATTATGTGAACAGTGATGTGCATGCGCAATCTTTATTTTATATGGAGCTGGAAACGAGAAATTAATAAAAAAAGTCCTTTTTAAATGTCAAATATTACGTGAATATCACAGAGGGAAGGTTGGACACAGATTGTTCCAAAAGACTTGTGAGATTAACATTCGTAAGTAGGAAACGAGTCCGTTAATATTTAGCTCCCGACGGTGCAGTGATTGTTTGGTTGTTAGAGGTAAACATCGCCCGCGGTTTGCAAGAGGTACTCATGTGTTCCGCAGAGAAAGTTCCTTACTATTCTGTACTTTAACACTTTTGTTACAGTTTATCTTCTTTATTGTTTAAACTCTTTTAAAAACGACTTAAACGTTGATTTCATTATTTCGTTGGTTAATTCGAACACGAAATTTTTGAAAACTTTCAAAATTATTCAAAGAATCTTCAAAAGCACATTTTACCAATTTTGGTAGAGGTTCCGCCAACGCCTGTGTTGATACAACCTGTGAGTCAGACAGGCAGGGACACAACGACACAAGGACGGTGAGCTCAATACGTAAACATATGAATTTTATACATAATAGCACGCCCACTACGTCTTCCGTAGCATGTGAAGTTAGGTATTGTGACACACACACACTAACTTGCCTCGGGCATCAATACAAAATATAAATAACACTGATGACAAACATGAATCACTAATTACATAAAGATTATGACTCACATAAGAAAATAAATGTTTTACCCCATAAGGCATTGGTAGAGCAAAGGTAGAGAGTAAAAACATCGTTACGTATATTATTCACCACCAGCTGATGGCAAAGGCTCTCTTGATGCTTCAAATACTGATGAGAAGTTGCATTTTATCCACAAGAGATGCAAAGAAGAAGGGAGATAAAAATTTTGAGTTCTTTCCTTTATTTGGCTGGTGGAATTGACTTTTAAGTGATGATTTTGAATGATAAATGTTGAATAGTTCATTTGGATTTGATTTGCAATGTTTTACAGTTAGTATTTTCCTCGCGTTGGTGTGGTGAAAAATTTAGTGTTTCACTCGGTGGCAAAGTTTATTTAACCCTCGTGCCTTGAAACCCTCGGAACGCTCAAGATTCCATTTTCAAACCACTCGCTACGTGTTTCAATTAGGGAATCTTTCGCTTGCTCGGGTATCAATATTAGCATGAAGGCTTAAACAACAACTTTGCTCTACTGTAAAACAAATAACTATTATCGTGACCATTGACCATTCCTCGGTGCTAAAAAGCCTCCGTATTATTACAAAAGTAAACATTACGTATAGGTATTATTACCTACCGCAACACCAATAATTTTATAGTTTGTCTTTTAATGGACATCTTCTAATCGTGGATTTGGAACCGTGACAAAGTGAAAAGCAAAATCAATACATTTAATAGTACTTTCCCATGAAATTTATTAGCAACTTTGATTAGTAAAAGAATATCGGCATGTCGGTTCGATAAATTAAAGTTAATAGGTACGCTTTACTCGTCCGATAAATACAAAATAATTTCACGGATGAACACATAAATAATACGGTATTAAAATTATCTTAATGTTCAACCGAATTTATTTTAAATGTGCAAATGAATATCAATCACGCCATTATGCGTGTTCATTCTGGGCACGCATGGTCGTTCAGAAGGCTGTTCAAGTTTCCTTGTAGGGACAGTAACAGCTGTCATAATAGTACCTCTTGCAAATCTTTAATCAATTCTTTAATTGGACCGCCGGATTCATTTACATGGAACGGCACCTTTTTTACTAAATTTAGATCATATCTGAGCTAATCGAATATGTATAGGCTGCGCTACTAGGGCTGATTTTTATTAGTTGCATTCGCAAAAAAAAAATATTACATAGGTTTTAAATTATTACTTTCAAATGTAACTAATTTTTGTTTCAGAATGATGAACTCTCTTGCGTTTCACATATTTCTTATAAGTCTGGTCGCTCCAGCTGTTATTCAATGGTAAGTTTATGTTATGCCACAATTACGAGTACCATTTATCACTTACAAACTGCATGAATGTAGTTTTTATGGCTTCGAGTTGTTACTGAAAAATCTTTGCTAAATACAATGCATCAATTTTATGAGCGTTGTGTTATATGTTACAATGTCAGGAATAGTTACATAAAAATACCTACAACACTTATTCATTAATTCATGTTACCTACCTGCTTGTACAGATGACAATCTATAGAATAAATAGATCTACACACGTTTGTATATATGTAGGTACTAGATGTACATTTATATAGTTGTGTCATTATAATATGTTTGTCGTGAAGTATGTAACGGACCAGCCATAACACTAGTTCTTTTGTGTGGTAAAATAACCATTATGAGTACAAGCTGTAGTACCTACTGTACGTATCGAGTTCCCTTCCTATACGATTTATTATATGTCATTAATCGTTACACCATGTGTCCTGCTGCATTATCTAACGGGTTCCATATGTTGTCAAGTATTGATGTTGTATTATTCCCTGCAGCATATCAGTGATAGGACCACGAGTAATCCGGCCGTACAGCGCGTATCGCGTAGCGGTCGCAGGCGGACCGCGGGCACAGAGTGTCTACGTGGCCGTCGAGGGCAGGAAGGCCAATGGAGAGCCCTACTCACAAGGGCGAGAGGTGCAGGTCCAAGCGGCGTCTTCCAGGATCGTTGATCTTGAGGTACCTAAGTGTTATAGATGCCATCGAAATGTTTTTGCGACGTGCGATCTGACCCGTAGCCTGTTTCGCTTCGCGATCTCAGGCGGGTCATTTATAATCCTCCTTAACGTGACGAAATATTATCTTCATCTGTTTATAGTGTCTCAAACGATACCTTATGATAAAAATAGTCTATGAACTTAATTTTATTTTGTATCCTAGATAAACGACCCGGGACCCGGTAACTACGAGCTGATCGCGCAGTCGAGGTCTGGCGCACAGTTCTCATCATCAGCGCGGCTGGTGTACCAACCGAGGAGCTTCTGCGTATTCGTACAGACAGACAAACGGGTCTACCAGCCCGGCGACACCATCAAGTTCAGAGTCGTCGCTCTAGATAAGTAAGTTAACCTTAACCTTACCTTTAACCTACCTTAACCTTTTTTTAGTTAACCTTTTTACGGTAATTACTTGAATTTTGTCGGTTAAGCTTTAAGTGAGCTCCAACTAATCCTACCTAAAATAGATTCTACTTGATAAAAGAGGATTTGCAGGCTTTGAGTTGCCTTGTCGTTTCAGTTTAAATTATTTAAATCGTTTAATCGTTTAAGTTTTTATCGTTTTGGATAATTTTCCAAAAACGTACCTCTATATCTACCCGTTTTATTCAAGAATGTTTGGCTTCCGAACTTTTAAACAAACAATAGAAGGTACTTAGCGTTAGCCAATCGTATCTAATGAACAATGTTTCTTCGTATAAATTTCATCAGCACCGTAACACAAGACACTTTCGCTTTCGATACCCTCGACGAAGAGAAGCCAGCAGGTGTCATTCCGATCGCAGGCGTGTTAAAAACCACAGGGCCAACCAGTATATATGCGCTCGGGCTTGCACATAACTTTCTCGGATCGCGAGGTCACATAATACTGAGCGTTCGACTCGCGTACACTTCATAAGCAATTAGAACGCACGGATAGAACGCGTAAGATTACGTGTGATTACCACGGTTATTGACCTCACCCGCAGGTACCTGCTGCCTTTGTCTATCCCGGTAGACGTGAGCGTGATGGATGCGGGAGGCTCTCCTGTAAGACAATGGGGCGCTGTCTCCCTGGACCGAGGGATTCTCTCCGACGAATTGGTACTGGCTGATGAGCCAGCGCTTGGGGAATGGACGATACAAGTAAGGAAGTACAGCGGAAACATATTACATAGATAGCTATCGTGGCTTTGAATTTAACACCCACTCTGTGATGACCTTAGATTTTGTTTCTTGAATCGCATTTACATTTGCACGTTCTGAAGTATTGCTTATTCACTGTTAGGTACATAACAAATGTAGGGCAAACGAATTCCAGTATCACATACAATCACAAACACAAACACACACAATTTTCGGGACTTTAGTAGGAACCATAATTGATAACCAAATCCATGCGTTTGGAAAAAGTCCTACCTACCTACCTATCGATCCTTCTCTTTTTTAAAGTCTGTTGGACATGCTAAATATACTCAATAGCAACAAAACATACACGGAAAGTGTTAATAACCTGTTTTGATTGGTCTTGTCTTTTGGCATTAATATTAAATTTAGTAAATTATACGAGGTAATATATTTTGATTCTAAAAAAGCCATAGGTATATTAAAACTCCAGTTTACCTACGCCAATGTTTGACGTCATGTTGTTTATAAATACATTATGGTTGTATTAACTAAGTATAAAGAAGTAGTAATAACAACGTTTATACTTTCTGCAGGTGGAGGTTCGCAACCAAGTGTATTCGCGCCAGATACTGGTGGCCGACTACGTGATGCCCAAGTTTCAGATGGACATGCAACTGCCTAAAGAAGTGTTGTTCAGCGCGGGCCGGTTTACTATCAACGTCACAGCTAAGTAAGTTCTTAATAAACAAGTATTATCTCAGCCTTTATGATTCATTGATACCCGTAATAATACCCGTTCCCTGACATTTTCGCGGCGACTCAATTCCAACAACGATGCCGGTGAGAAGCCTGCATGTACCTTTAAGCCCATGCCGGTACATTAGGATCTAAGGATACTTAGATCCCTCAGAAAGGAACTTGTTAATATGCTAGCTAATGAAACTAATTATTCTGAATAATGTTGCCATGCATATGTACTACTACAAACAGTCAGGTTCTAGTTCAAAGTAGGTATTTTATAGTCAAGGAATTTAGCTTATGTATACTTATAGAAATCAATGCAACAAAATTACCTACATACGTGGTCAGGATCGTTATGAATTATCATACACAGACAATAGTTTCCGCTAGGGATCTCGTGTTATCGTCACAGGGTACCTTCAAATAAATTAGTCTCTAATGTATTACGGTGTACTTAGAATAAAATAAACAAGAAAAACATCGTGCTTCACTAGGTTACTTAAAGTGAAAACAAACATCAATAATAACTTCCCATTGAAAACAAAGGAGTTCTATTTTCTCCGCGAAAGCTGTCAACAATGGTAACAATGATGGAAAACTGATTATTTGTGGAATCAGGTTTTATTTCGATTGAATGTAGATCTGTGGCGAAGCGCCCGGGCAACCTTTTGACGCGGTCATTCCGTTTTTTTTTTACAGCGCTTCTCAGAAACTGTGTAAATATTAGATAGCCTTAATAACTTATGGCTGCGCAAAAAGCTGTTTGAATAAAACTTTTTGCGGTCATTGTAATTATTTACGGATGACATGCCATCAACTTTGAGGAGCAAATTAATTGCACAATTTTTTGTTATATATCTGGGTTTTGCTATTTTCCTGTACCTAATAGGTAGGTTGTAGTACAGTCGCCATCAGATATATGGGAGCGGTCAAGGTGCTCACAAATATCGAAACAGGCCTCTATTGTCACTTGGCAATGTAGTCCGCAGGACGTCAATCTTATTTGAACTTTTATTAATTCCAGTCACTTCACCGGTTTACCGGTACAAGGAGAACTGACCCTATCCGCGTATGCAGTATTTTTCTCCGACCTTCTCCAGCCAGTATTCTCTAATCCCGCCCGGAAGGTTGTCGACTTCAACGGTAACACTGAAGTGACCTACGACCTAAAAACTGACCTAGACCTTGCCGAGGATGCGGCAAGGCCGTTAGTAGTTGAAGCAGTACTAGAGGAAAAAGATACGTTGATAAGGCAAAATGTCTCCTCAAGAATTATTTTGTTGAGGACTCCTTATAGACTCAAGGTTACTGCTCCCGAGTACTTCAGGCCTATGTTACCTTACACTGTCCAGGTAAGCCAATCCAGCCATTTTCTTTAAATAAAAACCCCTTCGGCGGAACGAATTGTATAAAACCACTTCGTTTCTTTCCGTTACCACGATAGAAACTATAAATTCAAGGAAGAACTATCCATTTAAGTCCATTAAACAGCTAACATATCCTTTTAACGTTTTCAGATCGAAGTGGTAAATCCGTCTGGTCAAATAATAGAACTGGACGATGACGTCACGGTCGAGCGCTTATGGGACGATGGAGCGCCGGTTAATGTAACAACAGTTCCATTGAAGAAAGGTTTAGCCACCTACACTTTGACGCCTGCTGAATCGTATGCTGCTTTTACCCTCAACTTAGTGGTATGATATAACATAGCAATAATAAAATCTAAATTCGATTGTATAGCATGTCTGATCTTACCTAAGTATTAAATCTTTCAGATAAAATACAAGGAGGTCACAGAGCGAGTGATCAATGTGATAAAATCAGCTGGTTCTAAAGGACAATACCTCACGGTGGAACTGCTGACTCGAGATACCTCCGTAGGAAGCGAGATGCGGGCGCGTATTTCCTCCACTGAACGAATGGATCTTCTGCACTATGCCGTTATAGGGCGAGGAGATATCCTTCTCGCTAAAACTGTTGAAGTAAGTTATACTATGGGATTTAATACATTTTCTATCACTCAGTCTTGAATGTGTTACGAACGTGTCGCGTTTAAGACGAGGTCTTTCTTCTCATCTTCAGTTCCGATTGCATTCGCATATTAGGCGCCAACTTCGTTCGGCTAATCCCAGATTTCGTAGGTACACATTTTTTTTTCAATTAATAACCATTCATAGCTGATTCAGTTCAGTGACAGCCTCAAAACACAAGTTTTTATTGGTATTGTATTATTTTCGTTTATGTTACAGCTAAGCCCTGCCCGCAAAAGCGTGGACGTCTCAATACCGGTGCAAGCGCGGATGGCTCCCGGCTGCGTGGTACTAGCTTGGTATCCGCTGTTGGACTCTACCCAAGATGTCTTACTGGCGTCAGCGATATATTCCCCACAAAAGAATTTACTACAGCACAAAGTAACTATATTCATGAACATGCTTATTCTAACAACCTTAAATTGAATGATTTATGTCAATGTGTTAGGTACTGTTGTTCTGACAACATTTACAAAATATTATCGTGCCATTTAGGTATTTTCTAGTCTTCCTCTACTGAGTAACACATGGAATTCCACTGGTAAATATCGTAAATGGATAGTAAGTATTTCAGGGACTGAACCACAAAATCTGACTTCTTTTATCATCTCTTTTGTGTCTTGAAATTTAATTCCAATACATTTTCAGAAGATCTATCCCGCGTAGCTTAATGTGTGATCTGTCATTGAAACATGAATAACATTGTTTCAGGTATATCTATCAGTAGGCGGAGGATACCGACCAGGTGGCGCGGTAGTAATGAGTGTGGTGGGCGAGCCCGGCGCTCACGCTGCCGTGCTGGCAGAGGACTCGCAAGCTGCCCTCGCCGGACTCTCTGGGGAGGACGGACTCGGCAGCGGGCTTGACATACACACGGTTAGAAAGAACCACATGTCTCTGTCTCATCTTAGCATTTATCAGGATCAGGATCTTGACCTGCTATTTCGTAGACCTGCTGCCTCGTGGAGGTGGACAGTGGCAATGTTCACTATTCGATATTTTTGCAGACCCACGAGTATCCTGACCGAATATTTGATATTGGAACAAAACGTGATAGATACAGATAGTGTTAATGACGTCCGACTATTCGTTTCAAACGAATACTTCCTTAATCTAAATTGTTTATACGACAACGGTGTCACTCACTTGGAATTTTTAGTCGCTATTGGCGACATGTTTCGGGCCTGTCGGAGGTCCTTCCTCAGGCTCGAGTGCTCACGGTGACTGCAACTCATGCACTGATGGCGCCGCCCGCCTCGTCGCTCGTTGCGCGCGCGGTGACAGAGCGGGGGCGGGGGGCGCGGTGCACTCCGCAGCCGGAGTTGTCAGGTGAAGGTCTGGTAGGGCGGCTGCATCGACCGGCGTTAAGCACACTGCACTCACTATGTCCACGCGATCGTCACAACGCACTTCCCGCCTAATACCAGGTATTACAGGCTTCCATGCAGGTGGCAACATCCAGCCTCCATCCCGATTGAAGTTAAAAATTCAAGTGAGTGAAACCGTTGTCGTATAAACTATTTAAAATATGTCTCACGAAAGTTTAATATCGACTTCCTTAATCTTTTCAATCTTTCGATTAAAGTAGATGAAAGTCATGGGTTTCCTTTTCGACATTCTTTTTTCCCGATCTTTTCTAAAACTTTAATGTTGTGTAAGAGATCGATTTGTGCCATTCCAACTAAAATGTTTCGTTCATTTTCCGTACAGATCGAACGAGAAGTAGAAAGCTTTAGTGGTTTGAGGCATTCCATATTCAAGGATCATGACCATTTGCCGGGCATGGGAGTTGACCTGGGAGGCAACGCTACATTTGATGTTTTCACGGTTAGTAAATACCTACTCGACGCAAATTTAACAATGCTATAATATATCAATAATATACATGTTTTATTTTCATTTCAGAATGCAGGAGTAGTCATCTTAACTGATGGTATTGTAATGAGGAGCGATCCAAGAGGTAATACAATATAAAATGTGCAATGCTTTTGGCTTGTCTTTCCCTAAGAGATTGTTTTATTTACGGCAATCTTAACCAACAGGTAAACCGCCGCCCCTAAGCCTCCCGGAGACAGGCACTCGACCTCCGCTGGCGGGCCCTTACGCCTTCAGTCGCCTGCCGACGCCGCCAACGCCGAGATATTACCTCAAACTTGCACCTCAGCCTACTTGGACGGTTGCTAACTTCTCAATAGGGTACGAATATCTTGACTCTAGTCTCTAATTCGTAATTCTAACTATAGTACTTATCTTGGAATATTAGAATACAAATTTATAATTAATTAATATCAGCGTTTCTTAAAAATTTGGATTTACCAATGCCACCTTTTCCTTTTAGCAATGACGGCAGAGGCTCTGAGAACAGAGTATCTCCAACCACCAGTGGTAACTGGTTGGTGGGAGCGTTTGCGGTACATTCTGAGCTCGGACTAGGCCTCGCTTCACCCCAAAAGTTCACCACCAGCATACCCTTAACCATAACTGCAGAACTGCCAGCCAGCCTACAACGTGGCGAAGCGTTAGCGGCAGTTATCACATTGAAAAGCACGCTGACAGTTGATACAAGCGTTGAAGTTACTTTCCATAATTCCGAGCAGTACTTTGAGTTTGAACCGTTGGAAAATAACATCGATTCGGCTAAAAGTGAGTACATTGCACAACCTTATCTGGTCTTCTCAGTAAATGCTAAAACCCGTTTTAACGCCCCTTTTACGCGTGTTTTACGCGTGTGCCGTTTGAACTTCAGAGGGTTCTTTAAAATCAGCATGTCTCCAATATGATTTCGCGACAGTTATACAGAAAAAGTATCAATTACTTTTCACCTAAATGCGATGAAAATCCTCTCTCCTAACTAGTATACTTTTTAATTTGAGCGTAAGCATCATCACATAATGTGATCTTGCAGAGATCGAGGTGTACCGCCGCCTTAGAGTGTCGGTCCCGGCAGGAGGCTCCGCCAGCACAGCGTTCCTAGTGAGCGCCACGCGGCTGGGAGAAGCGCCAATTATAGTTGAGGCCACCGGCGATGGAGTGTCTGCCTCACTCTTCAGGACTATTGACGTTAAGGTAGGGATGACCTTCCAATTACTAAACAATATTTATTTATTTTAATGTAGGTACCTACACTTTTACGGCATTCAAGTGTTGTCTGAAGCGTCTTCTATTGTAATCGGACACTTGGTCAGTATGTTAGAAGTGATATAGAAGTAGGAGTACTCATTAGTAAATGTTGAGGTATTTATTATTGTTCTAGGATGGTTACGAAGAAGAAATCTCATCCTGGGGCCTGCTAGACGGGCGGCGCGGCGTAGCGCGCGGAAACGTCACGCTGGATCCCCCGCCGGGCACGCGAGCGGGCCCGGTGTCGCTGCTGGCAGCCGGGAACCTGCTGGCCGCGGCGCTGCCCAGAGCGCGCGCGGCCCCTGCCCCCGCTGCCGATCCAGTGCACGCCTTGCGCCCGATGGCAGTGGCTTGCGTGTTACTCGACTACTTGCAGGTAGGTAGCCGCACACCCCAGAGGGGTTGTGAGTTGCCGGCCTTCAAAATGGGGGTTCCCTCTTTTCTTCTAGGTTTATTCTTTGGGGTCCGCTAGAAGATCTGATGGCACTTTGTTACCAACAGTATTAGTATCATCATAGAGTATTTAAACGTAAACATGAATGTTCATCTTTCTTCTATAGGCGATTGACGAAGACGACTCAGCAGTGACGAGCGAGGCTCGTGCTCATGCCGCCGCTGGCTACCAGCGGCTCATGGCTTATCGCCGACCGGATGGTTCCTTCGCTCCCGACACCGATGACGAGTCTACAGGAGACGTATGGTTAGTGCCTTCCTTTTGTTGACGGTATCGCTTTTGAACAGACCAAGATCCAATTAAAATGAGTTTTGGTGTTATAGAACGGTTTTGCTGTGCAGCCGAAGTTTTAACTCGTAATTAATGGTTTGTTTTTTTGTTACAGGATGACAGCAGTGGCAGCGCGTTGGCTGGTCCGTTGCGCACGCCACGTAGCAGTAGGCCCGGCGGCAGCAACGGCAGCGATTCGCTGGCTAGCCGATGCGCAGCAGGGCCCCGGCGGCAGCTTCCGCGCACCTGATCAGCGCCTCAACCAACATGCCCAAGACGCCCTGCCAACGGCTGCGTATGCGTTGTTGGCGTTCACCCAGGCGCAGGTAAACTACGAATCTATTCAGTTTTGATTTATCAAGATAATTATTGCATGTTATTTTCCGCGCGGCTGTAGACCTGGCAATACAATAAATGTGCTAATGTCAACTTATTCCAGGGCAACGACATATTCCTGAGGCGCGCCGTCGAGCAGACCTCTGACTACGTAGCGGGCTCACTGTCTCCCGAACAAGACGCGTATTCGCTGGCAGTTTCGGCCGGGGCTCTTGCCGCCGCTAGGCATCCGCAGGCCGCTACGGCGCTGGAGATGATGGATCGATATGCCAACGCTTCTGGTAATTACAACTGCCTGAGAGGCTGAATGCCGGTGTCCAAGATTTCTAATCTGGTTTTCAAACAAGATGCAAGTATTCCATAGCGTTGTTGAGAGGAAGGATCAAATCACAAATATTTCAAATAAAACGTTCGAAGATAATGTACGATTAGTATGGAAACAAAAGAATAGGAAGCAAGTAGGTACTCATTGTCTTGTCTTGTCAGGGGCACGACCATGTTTCCGGATGAAGGAAGCCTACAGTTTGGCGTAGTTTTATAAAACACATGAATATTTGTAAAAAAAGTATATTTGTAATACTATAAGATTTATTTGCACCTTCTTTTGTAACTTCAAAAGTGTATACACACGAACACTGTTTATTTCAGGTTCAACTAAGTTCTGGTCTCGCAAGATGACCGGCAACGAATGGCGTAACCCCTGGCTGAAGGGTAACAGCCTGGAAGCCTCAACGGCAGCCTGGGGACTCCGCGCTATGCTTTCGGAACGACTGGTAGACGAGGCGGTGCCCGTAGCCAGATACCTTATGCAGGCTCAGAACGACCTGGATCCAGATGTGGTACGTTTTATAGGCAAATATGTAACAAAATTGCAACGTTATGAATGGACAGTTTGTGATACATTTGTAAATACGTACCTACATAAATATCAGGTTTTCAGTATACTTTAACTGCCTCATTCATTGTTTTCGGAAATAGTCGGAAAATTGTATATTACTAATTTAAATTTGAATATACACGTGCCCCTTTTTAATTTAATCCCTTTATTTTTCAGCTGGATGCACTTGCAATGTTCGCTAAAGAAATCAGATCTCCAAGTAAACTTCGGTTGTCAGTGAATGTCACAGGATCAGAAGAAGCACGGCAGTTCAACATAGACGACGAAAACGCACTTGTCATACAGACACAACTGGTAATAAAATATTTATTGAGCAAGCCGTTGGTTGATTGCATAAACTATATTTTGATTGTTGACACAACCGCATTCCATGTCCAAATGGAATGTATTTTTATATGTAGTAAATGCAGATAGCCCATTTATATAGTAGCTAGTACAATTCCTAAGCCTATATTATTTTCATATGCGGACGTCACCCAAGTGACGGTTAATTTTTAAGCACATTATGTACTTGTCTATGTGCTAGCTAGAGTCCCATACATATTGGTTCCCATACATTCCATAACTCTTCTCTTTCCGCACAAACTCTATATTACACCATTCTAAAGACGCGCTCGGTTAACGAATGCTCCGAGCAGCAATTAAGGCACAAACTTAAAGAGAACGAAACGAGTCATGTGTTATGGAGGGACAACATGATTCGTGACTGGACTTGAAATGAGTGCCTATGCCTTGGTTCCCAGGTACGTGCAGCGCGTTCCGCTAGTGCAGTTACCGAAGGTCGCGGCATAGCCATCGTGGGCCTCTCAACCAAAGGCAGCACCAACGTCACTGCAGCTTGGCCTCGGTTTAATCTGGACCCCCGGGTGGACCAGGTGTCTACCAAGGACCGCTTGCAGCTATCCATCTGCATAGGGTCAGTATTAACGCTCTAGTGCAATTTCTTAGAAATTTCAATACGATTATATTTTTATCTAAAATGTATGAATGGCCAAGTGAGGAACACGATTTATTTAACACTTAGGTACCTACGCACTTATACCTAATTTAACTACCTATTCAGAATATTCGGATGTCGTTTCGCGGCTGGGTCCCGGACACCACGTGATGCGTAACACATCACAATCATGTTTTCTATTTTTCGTTTTAGAAAATATTTTGTAACAGGTACCCATTAAAGTACTTATATATTTTCATTTTCTCAAACTCATGTTTGCCAACTTGATGCAGGTTTGTCGCTCTCGGCAACGAAACTGAAAGCGGGCTTACTCTACTGACCGTGCGACTACCCTCCGGATACCTGGCTGACATCCACACACTGACCGAACTAACGGTAAGATTTTTAAAATACTGTCTTTGCCATATATTATGTGGCTATTAAATAACTAGCCCTAACCTAATGTAACTGTAACAATACCTACGCAGTCACAATCATGAACTCATGATGTTCAATCTCATATTATACGTCTATCAAAGTAGAATAATTCAACGCAGTAAAATCGGGCCTAGGACAACAAATAATGAAACGTACACTCGTTTCTTTTTACTTATCGTCACCTCTTCAGTCTTCTCGAATGCTACTGTTACGCCGACAAATTGGCGCCCAACGTGGGGCTACTTCAGATATTTTTTCTCTGTTAGAAACGAGGTACATTTTCTCATCTCCATTCCTGCTGATACACAATAAAGGGTCACTCCGGATGTGTCTTTATTCCTAAATTAGATATAAGACACATCTCAACACTAATTTTGATGGTCTTATTATTATACTGGCGCCCAACGTGGGGCTACGTAAGTATCCTTCACTCTCAGTTACATCAGGGTTTTTTCCTAATTGCTAATTGTTTAGAGGGATCATGAACATACATTTGGTATTAAACGCAAGTAGCAAATGTATGAACTCGCACTTAACACTAATGAATGTGCAAACAGGCCGTAAGAGGCATATTTTTAAATGTGACGATTATTATCCACAGGCGGCGTCGCACGTGACGACAGCGCGACTGTCAGAAGGCGGCGCGGTGGTGCTGGCGTGGCTGCGCGCGGGCCGCGCCGAGCGCTGCGCCACGCTCGCCGCGCCTCGCGCCCTCGCCGTGGCGCGCCAGCGGCCCGGAGTAGCCACGCTCAAGGACCTTTACGACTCTAGTCAGTTTTTTGTTACTATCTAGTTCTTCTAGCATAAATCTGCTGGATAAAGGCATCCAACATGATCATGCCAACTGCTATACCGAACGTTGATGACACAAATTACAATGCGCCGATTCTAGGTCTAGCTGCCGCGGCATCAATGTCGGTATTGCCGGTTGCCTGGCAACCTCATACTTTGAATCATAATTCCACACATTTTAATTATTTTATTTGTTTCTGTACTTATCCTCTGAACTGTTAGCTGTCATTATAAAGTTTTTTTTTCTTCTTTTCATGTATTTTTACGGAATACGAACAAGTTGGTCGCAACCCAATTCTTGGACCAGTCTTTTTTCTCCTATATTAAATCTAGATGTGGTTTCAGGTCACCGGGCGCGCGTTTTCTTCCAGCCAATAACGACGCACGCGTGCGACGTGTGCCGCGCGTGGGAGTCGTGCTCCAGCGCGTGCGGCTCTGTGTCGGCGCAGCGCGCGGAGAGCGGCGACGTCGCCAAACCGCGCAGTGCTCCTGACGCAGCGGCGACGCACATTCTAGCGCCCGCTGTAGTGGTGCTCGCGACGTTATTATTTGCTCTACTATGAGTTTACGAAATAAACCCTTTGACTAACAAGACACACCATAGAATGAAGAAAGTGTCACTTCAGCTACGCGTCATACCTACTCGAGAGCGTTCTGTAGGTACTGACGCCCGCTATAGTGGCGCTCGCGGCGCTGTTGTTTACACTTCTATAAGGACTTCTTTGACTAACAATAACACGCCATAGAGTGAAGCACGAGTCACTTGTGCCGCACGTCGTGTTCCAGCGCTTGCGGCCCTATATGTACGTCCGCGCAGCGCGTGGACGTAGGCGACGTTGCCAAACCGCGCTGTACTCCCGATGCAGCGGCAACGCACGTTCTGGCGTCCGCTTGTTCCGCTCGCGGCGCTGTTATTCACACTTCTATGAGGACTGTTTACTGGTGAAACCTTTGACTTAACAACATAACAAAGGAGGGATATGTCACTACTTCTGTGCGTACACTACTTCTGTGCGTCATGCCCGGGTGCGGCTCCTTGTTAGGCAGCACATGAAGGCAAAGTTGCCATGCCACAAGATGTTTGTGTGAGGACCCGGAGGTGCTCGTTCTAGCCATCGAATAATTACGTTTATGCGAAGAACAGATTGTCGCCGATGTACTTTTTTACTAATTATGATCATGATCCACATAAGATCCATGCAGTGGAATCCGTCTGCAGTTTTTATTCCTCATTTCTTTAAACAACCCCCTTTTTCAAATGTCCCAGTGAATCTTATAGATGGACGAATTATATTTTTGTCGTCTGACGACTTTAAATTTAAGCCTAGATCCTATCATATCGTAAGGTATATTTAGTTACTCTCTCATAGACTTCTAATCGACTAATGTGATATATAACGTAGTTATTGGTAAAACTCAGGTTTCACCAAAAGATGTATAGACCTTGACTAATAATTTAGTTAGCATTTTAAGAAGATAGTTTATTTAACTGTAAATAATTTATTAATGTATTAAATACAAATAAGAATATCAATATGTCTGTAATGCTCGCAACAATTGGCAATAGGTATTCGCGCAGAATTGTATAGAAAACTATATGTCAGAGCCATATATTGACGCAAAACGGTCAGTGTAATCGCAGTAAAAAAATAACTTAAATGTGATACTATGAACATTTGGTAAATATTGAAATTAAATAAATTTATAATAAGCCTGACTTTTTATTCTATAAAATTCCATCCAAAATTATTTGAATACAAACTTGAATTAGGTACTTATGCAAATTTTCTAATAATCAGTTTATCAACGCATTTGGGGGAAAATCGTGATATGGAAATTTACTTACGTCTCTATAGTTAACTGCTTTTTAATAAAGAATATTATATAATGTTTAGGTACTAACATAGTTATATCTCCATTTTCCTTATCATCCAGTGGAAGAAGCCCAGGATTGAGAAGGACATCGTCAGGGGGACCGCTGAAGCCCTGATCCACGCCCACAAACTGTAACAATTAAATAGAGACTGAGTGACGAGGATCTACTCAATATCGAAATTACTCCGCCTTGCCCTACATACGTGTGTTACCGCCATTGGTAGAAAAAGCGTCATTCTATGGAACTTGCTAACTATGTAAACAAACCGCCATATTGAACCTGTAGTGTAGTAAATAAAGGTAGTGGACCCCGCAGTAATTCCTCAGCCAGAAAAAGCTTTACAGTATGATAAAGTATCAATAAAAAGTATTGTATAAATTTCCAAAGAATAATAATAATAGTATTTAAGTAAATACCTAAAGTCTTAAATCGTTAATATCTTTTTACGGAAAATTGCTCCGTTTAAACTTTCTTCTCCGGACATGTTCATGTAACGTATTGCAACAATATAAAAAAAAAAAAACAAAAAAAAAATACCCGCAGAAATACCAATATTAACAAAATATAATTTTTTGGCGTGGCTTGGACCGGAAAATTGCTCAGTCTAATTTTTTTACTGGAATGCCATTTTATTGCCGATTTATACATACAAATTGAAAATCTAAAAAATTTACCATGTAACTATACTTTTTTTCAGAAATTGCCTTTTTTCTCGCTGTGGAAAATTTCTCTATCCATTTTATTTATTGAATTAAGTTCACAGTTTTCTTTCCATTGTAACGGTTTGCTATAAAACCTCGTTTGCGCTAAGCGTTTTGTGCTGGCCGGTTGTAAAAAAAAAATTAAAAACATTTTTAAATAGTTTTCTGGAATCTGTCACTTGAAGAAAATTGATGAACATTTACGACAATTTCTTGCAAATAAGATACTAAATATCTCTAAAATAATATAATTTACCTAACTTAATCTAGCTAGATCGTGCCTTATTGGTATTATGCTGTGTACATTTCCCCGGATCGGGTAAGTGTTGTGAATATTTCATTTAAGTTACTACTAGGAATAATTTTACTTTGTATTCTTTTATACTGTTCACTAATCTGTTATTTTCTGACTGCTTCATCCGTAAACACCAAAATAATGCTGAAAGGTTAACTTTCCTGATATTTCTTTCCTTGTGGGCCGGATGTCGCAGTCATTATTGAGTGCATGTTCTAATATGACCAATAATACTAGGGATCAAGTTTGGGGTTGAAAATTGCCTGCACCCTGCCTGAAACCCTCTATCCTGCACTACCCCGGGTTGCGCTATGCGTAAGCTCTGTATCCCGGAAGGTTTCCGTTCCGAGCTGAGGATCCGGAACCACAGCGGGAAGCCATCCTAGTCTACTCTGGACCAACTGGGACTCCTGCGCTGTACCGCGGAGCCATCTACAACGGCCCGCGATGTAGAGCCTCAGGAAAGTGCCTTCTATTAAGGACTTGTTTCTATATTTCTATCTCTGTGTCAGCTCAGTTTTACGGACTCACGACCCTAACTAACTTCCTGTAATTTTAATTAATATTAAATATTTTTTTCTAAATTAAACTTTCATTTCTAAACTATCTATCTCTACCTACATGTGACGCTAAACGTCAGTGGCGGGACTTCCATACAAGCCCAAAAGCCGGGCTTGCCCTAAGGCAACTAATTGCCTTACCGAAATTACGTAGTGATAAGATCAATAAAGATTATTTTGAAAATCGCGCGCCAAACGAACCCGTATTATTAAATTCAAGCCACAGCGGCCTCGAACCGCGGCACAAGCGTGTTGCAAAATTATGCCGCGGCGTGGCGCCTCGTCCGCGCGAACTAAATCAGGCGGAGGATGTTCTAGCTATCCTGCTCGAACTCGCACTCGTTGGCTTGCAACCGTGCTTGCTTTTTCGTCCCGCTCTGGGCACTATCAGCCTACAAACCGTCAAAGAACGATGTAACTATTTGTTGGTATGTATAGCAATTTTATAAGACGATTTATGCTTGGATTTTGTGTGAAGTTAGCTGCATAAGTTCGCACAGCGCGCGTTCGCGTTTACTTCAAGTGTATTATTATTTAGTTGAGCCGAGTCAGTGGTCGAGTCGAAAGTAACGAAAGTTTGTTTAAGTGAATTTGATTAAATAGTGAATGTGAATTTGTTCATTGTTGTGGCGCTTAGTTTAATAAGTGTTAACAATGGATCAAGAAGTGGTTCCTTGTGACGGTTTGAAATGCGTCCACGTTTTAGTCAACCAAAACAAGGTAAAGTCTTTGACCTTTGTCGAAAAACGGGACCTAATTTCCGCGGCAAAACCAACACCCGACTTGTGTATTTCTCAGTCAAGTCAGTCGCGTAAGAGAAATTTCTGTAGGGCCGTCTACAAAACTCATTGGATTGTTGGTTGTTCCCATACAAATAAGATGTATTGCTGGTGTTGCATATTTTTTTCGAACGATATTAACGTTTGGAATACTTCTGGCTATAACGATTTAAATAATTTATCTGGAGCAATAAAGAGGCACATGAATTCCGGTAAACATATGTGTGCAGTGATTTCTTTTAGCAACTTTAGCAATTATCTAGTAATAGTATGCCCTCAGTGCGCTATGATTAGCTCGCCTCGTCACGCTAGCAGATGCATTTGACCCCGAAGAGTGAAGATTGGACAGTTATTACGAAAACATATCTTTCGGCTTACCCTACTCCAAAACCCTAGGCACGCTACTGCTAAACGTCACACCATTCAACTATAAAAACATCCAAAAAAATAACGAGCGTATTCAAAACTAAACATATCGGGAGCAGTGTATAGGGAGCGGGGTGTACAAGGGATGACAGTTCTTTTGGATATTTTGGATTTAAGTATATACGTGACTACTTAGTATATATTTAAAAAGAAATCAGGCTGAGAAATTTTCCACTCTCAGTTTTTTATAGTTCTAAAATACATAAACTTGGGTATGCATTTTTTTTTGGATTTTCTTACCCACTACGCCAAATTATATTCTAAGATCATATAAGAAGGAAAAAATGGCAGAGCAATTTTCCGATGAAAATGAGCGCCAAAAAAGGAATTATCGTAAAAAAATATTCTCATGTTTGACAAAAGTTTTAGATTTTTTTCTAGTATCACATACTGATACAAATAACTTATTTGGTAAAATAATTTTGGACGGAGGAATTACTCGGTTCAATATATAAACAGATTTGTATTTTTACGTATAAATACCTAACTTAGGAGTGTTTTTTTTTTGGATATTTATATGTTAGTTTCGGCTCATACTATACAATAACCAAACAAAATTTCATCAACTGAGAAATTAATGCATGGGTCTCCATACCACAACTAGCTTCGTTTACTACACTACTGGGTAAAATGATGAATTTACTAGGGTTTTTTGTTAACATATCAAGTTCCATATGACACTTTAGGTAGGTATATCTTACTCGTAAGGGTCATCGGAGATGTAGAAAGGCTGCGGGGTAGGCAGCAGGCCGCAGTCGGCGATGTACACACGCCGCAGCGGCCGGTCGTCCACGTCTGTCGGCGTGTGCTCCAGCAGGTGCACTATGTTCTGCCCTTCGATCACCTGCACAATTTATATGGAGATAACTGAATATTAGTGTTAGATACCTAATCTACTGTTTGTGTGCAGGATTGGTAAGCTTGAAAATCGAAACTTCTAGATAATATCCCATCTACTTGTCAGACAAGTCAGGAGTCGCAGCAGGCACCCGCGCGCAATGGATACCGGGGTGCCGCTCGAGCCAATGATCGAGTTGGCTCGCGAGCCAGCGCCGCACGACGAACCATTCATTGTCGGTGTTTCGACGAGAAGCAAAGGAGTGTTCGCGCGCAGTTGGGACGGGTGTCAGGGTAATTTTATATTTTTTTTTTGTATCTACCAAAATGTAAAGGTTTCCAACCACTACAGCGTTACTAAACCTAGGATTTTAAAAACAATCTTGGATACTTAGGTTAAGTTAGGTTATAAAAATATATAGCATCAAGTCATACCCTCCCCACCACAGTGTGTATATTATCCAGCCAAGGTGTTCCAGTTGTTGTTATTATAAACTGACAGCCATTTGTATCCTTTCCTGGAATCATAAAAATCATCATCATCATCATCATCTCAGCCATAAGACGTCCACTGCTGAACATAGGCCTCCCCCTTTTTTGGGGGGTGAATGCCATAATCGCCACGCTTGGCAGGCGGGTTGGCGATCGCAGTCGAGTACACCGAATTTGAGGGACGCTGCTGCCCGTCCACCGGTGGTCTTGGACGTGGTTTAAGGACATACCCGGGTCCTGGACGTAGTTTAAGGACATACCCGGGTCCTAGTTAAAGTAAATGATTACTTCTTGAATAAGCGAGTTCCTGGCTTCCTGTATCTACTATAATTTTTATATTAAGAGCTATTGGATCTGCAAATGACTAAAATAAAATAAATAAGTAGGTCTGCAGAATTCATGAAGAGTTAAGTTATTACCTTTGTTGGCCATAGAAACAAATCCAGCCAAGGTATGTTGTGTGTCCAAGTTTTCATCTTCGAATGTCTCGCCGTATATGCTAATAGAACCTGAACCATCATCAGACACTACATCACCACCTACAAATATTAAAAAAAAGTCAGATAGGTATACAAGATGTCTTATTTTTTTTAAAGTAACCAATAAAATTTTCCTATTTTTTTTAATTTGAACCTTGATTTCGTTTAAAGCAGCGGTCGGCAACCTGCGGCCCACGGGCCGCATGCTGCTGGTGAAAGTGTCACTTGCGGCCTGAGTGCCGCCTTGGTTATTTTGTATGTAATAGTGACAAATGACAATGTCTCATAAAGTTATAAATATTAACAAAGTACAGCGCGTCACCTACGTTAACTACTATGTGGCCCTTGGCTGCTAAAAGGTTGCCGACCGCTGGTTTAAAGCAATGAAACAAAAGAAATGCAATTACAATCACGAAAGGTTCTAATTAGATTGCAACGAAAATGTACATTGTAATGTTCATTAAGCCTTACGCGGATTATAGTAAAATGACATACCTTGAACCATAAACCTTTTAATAATCCGGTTGAATGAGGTCCCCTTGTAAGATTTTCCATTGATTCCTTTAGTAGCGAGAACCTTAAAGTTCTTTACAGCTTTAGGTGCCAAGTCGCCAAATAATCCAATCACTACCCGTCCTAAGGGCTTATTCTCATCTTGTATATCCAGGTATACTTGGTCAGTAACTCGAAATTGGCGTGTCTGTAAAAATATATATCAAATATTATACCAGAATAAACATAAATAAAATTACAAAATATTTTCTTGCTAATTCATTTTCATCACATACTTCGACCACATAAAAACACTTTGTAATATATAGCAAAAACAAAAGCTTTTCATAGAAGAACATTATCAACTAGGTAAATTACAGTGTGACACCCAAGCACTTTAAGGTTGAATCAATACTGGACAGTTGTAGAAGTATAGTAGCTAATTGGATAATAGTCTTACCATCCATACCTATAAAGAAGCCATACTTGGTGTTATGTTACATTGCTGAAATCATTGTGCAACCCATATGAAAAATGTATTCATATTTTGGGTAATTTATTTTTAAAATGTTTCCTATTTTGTGATAATGCTGCCATCCAAAGGCACTATGCATATTTCCACTGTGCCTGCATTTTCATACACTGGTTGTTGGGGGCTGGGGCTAGCCACCAAGCGCTTTGTATGAAATTTCACATGAGCCTTGAGCTTGTCACTCCGGGTGAACTCCTTCATACAATCTAAAGTATCTCGGAAAGGACATTTGAACAGTTTCTTAGCCTGATGTGATTTCATATGTCTCTGAAGCAGGTCCTTTCTCTTAAATTTATGGTTGCATATGGAGCATGCAAATTGTTTATCTCCATGCTTTAACATATGTGATGACAAATATTTCTTCATATGGAAACTACTGTCACATATGTTACACTGGAACGGTTTGTTTTTCCTGTGAATCTGCAAGTGTAACCTCAACCTTTTATCACTAGCAAATGTCCTGTTACAATGAATACAAACTTTGTTATGGTTTTCGGTCAGCAGGTGCAAAGAAAGCTTTTCTGGATTTTTAAAGACTGCATCACACTGTGCACACTTATGCCTTGCCGTAACAGGGTTGTGCAAAGCTTTTTCAGGTTCCAAATGGGTTTTCTGATGTGCAGCTATATCTTCAAGTGTATTAAAAGTCTGGTTGCACATATGACAGTGGTAAATAGTTGTTTCATGGCTACTGTTGACATGTTCCAGCAGGTCATCGATGTTTACAAACAACCCACTGCAATTACTCTGAATACATTTAAACTTTTTATTACATAGATGCTTTTTTAAGTGAAGTCTAAACTGACTGTAATTAGGTAATATTATATCACAATAAGCACAAGAGTAGCTTAACAGTTCAGCTTCTGCTGATTTTGGAGTTGTCTCAGTTAGACCATCAGGCCAAATCTTGTGGGAGGCTATGTGCCTTTGTAAATGGGAATTTTGGATAAAACAGCGGCCACAGATAGGGCACTGATAAGGTCTATCACTGTGAGTCTTCAGATGGGCCAGTAATGACTTTATCTTTTTAAATGGTTTTTTACACAACTTGCATTCATTGGAACCTATTCCTGAAGGTATTCCAAGGTTTTCAGAGACCGACAGATGTGATTCAGTATTATGTGATAATGTTGTTACTGTATTTTCACATGAACTTTCATTTACAGCAGGCTCATTTGTTCTACACAAATCAACGCCACATTTCAACTTTTTATGGTCTAAGAAAATTTGAAGAGAATTAAACACTAATTTACAATTACCACAAACAAATATATCTTCATTAATAGAATCAAGAACCACCACTTGTGCCATTATTTAAAACAAATATTTTCTTTTCTTTTTCTCGTCAAATTGTAAATTGTCAATGGCAAATGTCAATTTGGATACGTTCCGAAACTGCCTAATATTGTGAGACTATTGAAGAATTCTAAAATATAATACAGCAATTAGGCTAGATAGGTCTCTATAACTGAAAAGTTATTTATTTTTGCTCTCTTCTTATTAAACTACGCAACAAAAACTAGAATAAGACAATTCAATATGTGGGCAATAAAAAACAGTGCCGATGCCGTAATAAAAATGAAATCTAGTCACCCTAGAACCGGCTGTCAATGTCAAAAACAAAACAAGTTTCGACTTTCGTGTTTCGCAGGAAAGTTCACTTGAACCACTACCAACAAGTTCACATTCACTTTATCCTTCGAATACATTCTACTCGATCTACAGACTGCCACATCATACGATTTCTGAGTGAGTTATATTAAGTTCAAATAAACAGCCGTCCGATATACTCGTACCCAATAACTGTGAGTCTTAAAATAGAGCGCCTATTGGAAGACACTAATTGACCGGAACATTTAATCAATTCTCCCCTTAATGTGAAACATATCTACACCAATTTGCCATTGCCATTATGACATTGTATCAATAGAAATAAATAAACAATCTTATTATTATTATCAATATTATCATAGCTAAGACTTACAATCTAAAGATAAACTTTTCTCTTTATCATTAGAGCACAGTTTAAAGTCCACTCTTAAAACATGACAAGTGATTGGGATGTAGTTTAATAATATTACCTTATTCTTTATCTCTGCAGACCTGGCAATACAATGATCCGTGGAGTACATAAAGTTGTAAGTAGTTTTAAAAGTCTTTGCAGTGACCAACTTAATAGCAACTTTTTTTTTTATTGTTGACAAACTTATGTTTCAGTGTGGCCATAATGCCTTTATATTGGAGCCGTATATCAGCTCCCTTCAGCTGTCAACCCACTTGACTACTGCCAAGACTTACTCCACTGCCCAGAAGCTTCCCCGGCTACCCGTGCCAAAGCTGGATGATACTTTGAGTAAATATTTGAAGACTGCCAAACCACATTTAAACAATGAGGAGTATGATGTCACATGTAATCTTGCTAAAGACTTTGCTACTGGAGTTGGACAGGATTTACAGGTATTATTTATTTTACATAATTATTATAACTAGGCTTAAATGTTAGTTACCCAAAATGTTTTACTATTAAGGTGAAGGAGGCAGTTTAGACTGTGGGATAATTTAAACTTTTTACTAGTAAGTACCAAAATGTTTTTACTAGTAAGGTGCAGAAGGGTGTCTAAATTGCCCTAATTGTGTATTGGTATAACTATGTGTTTTTTTTCAGACTTTGCTAGAAAAAAGAGCACAGCAGCACACAAATTGGCTTGAGGAGTGGTGGCTTAACACAGCATATTTAGAGTACCGGGATCCAGTTGTGGTGTATTCTAGCCCTGGCCTGGTATTTCCGTTCCGGAAGTTCAACAGTCAGCTCGACCAGTTGCAGTATGCAGCAAAAACGTTGCTGGCTGCACTTGATTACAAATCCCTAATTGACAAGTGAGTTTAATACTTTATATTAAATTGCAGAATTTCCTTTAACAAGGTTTTCAAAACTGTTAACAAGGTTGATTGAGTAACAGAAAATCAAGTTGAGTTTTACGTAAAAGAATTGTTAAGTAAGAAATATGTGTAAAGTTACTGAAATTGCAACACACACTAACACCAAGTGTTCAGTGATCTATTGCAAAGAAGGAGTATTTCCTGTATTGCGACTTTTTTTCGGCATTTAAAGCAGGTGATTATTTTACTGTGCATATTTTTGACCATTTCTCATAGAAAAGGAATCTCTTATACCTGCAAATTTTCAGAAAATTCGCGTTTGTACGGGACAATGGTAGACAATTTCATGGAATGCTTCAGAAGCATTATTCAGTGCTGTCACTCATCCATATTAATTATTAATAATTTACAGTGACAAAATTCCAACTGAGATGATGGGCAAAAACCCATTGGACATGCAACAGTATAAGAAAATATTTGGAACATGTCGGATCCCCGGTCTAAAGAGAGATTCATTGTCATATAACACTACCAGCAAACATGTTACTATCATCCATAACAACCATGTAAGGAAATTGTGATATTCCTGGCTTATACATTCGGTCAACCCATAAAGAACTTATTTTTACATAATTTATTAAATTTTAGATCTTTCATGTTGATCTCTGGGGAGACGATGGTAAAGTTCTTAATGAAGATCAAATAGTGCAGCAGCTGCAGAAAGTAATAGAAATGTCCAAAGCTCCGTCGCCAGATGGAATTGGTATTCTCACTTCGGAAAACCGAAATGCTTGGGCTAAAGCTTATGACGTACTAATAAAAGGTACTAACTTATTAGTAAAATACATATATTATTTAACTTACTGGAATTCTTGTTACATAATTATCCACTAATAAAATTAAGTTTGTCATGTTTCTATGTAGTATTGTTCTAACATTTGTAGGTATTGTTAATATTGAGTTTTCTGTACTGTATTTTTGCTTAGTAAACTTAAATGTTAATTAACTGCATAATGTATTTCAGACAATCAAAACAAAGAATCATTGAAAGACGTGCAATCAAGTCTAGTGGTACTTTGTTTGGACAAGCCTGTGGGGCTGTGGAAAGCGGCCGATAAAAATGGCCGCCAAAATATTGCTGGCGCTCAGACTATCCACGGAGGAGGCGCGGGACTCAACGGCGGAAATCGGTGGTTCGATAAGACAGTGCAGGTATAGTTACATTACCGTAAAGTTATCCTCTAGACATCGTCATAATATTATCATGATTAATAATACAGTCAACTGAAAAATATGGATGTAGCCAACTTATTCAAAAATATGTCCCACAGTTCTTATTTCGCTAACATAAGAGCTATGGGACATATTTTTGAGATGATTTGTGCACCCATATTTTTACAGTTAACTGTACCAAGAGTCCCTATACTAATTTCTAGAATACAAATTCCACTCACTATTTGATTTATAAGTATCAGTGAACAAAGCAAGTAATCGTCTGTTTTATTTCACGAAAGCGATTTGGTCATACTTGTGGTAATGGGCTCGGCTCGTTTCGGATTCGGCAACAAGCCGTTCCGTATGTGCATAATAGCTGGTACTTACGACCTGTTAAAAGTATAAAATAAATAAATATTATAGGACATTTTTACACAAATTGACTAAGCCCCACTAAAATTATAAACTATTATTCTGTTCCAGTTTATAGTCGGTGCTGACGGCGTGACAGGGCTGACTTACGAGCACTCCCCAGCCGAGGGCCAGCCTATTGCTGTGCTAACAGACTTCCTCATCAATTTCATGTAAATTTCTCGTTAAATATTACAAATACACTCCTACCTTCTATATATTAGATATACTTCATTATCAATTATCTGATGACTGATATGATGATTCATGAAAGAAAGATTTCCAGTGCTGTAGGTATAAAGGCCTCCACCAAAGACCTTTACAACGATAGGCCGTGCGCTGCCCTCGTCTTACGTTCACTGTGATCTTTTTTCATTCTCTACCAGCGCACAACCTACAAAAGCTTCCAATTTGTGGCGAATAGCGCCGAGCGGAACGCAGTGGCTGTGTTAGTTGACTATATCTAACTCTAAGATTTTTTTACAAAAGATGATGTTCATAAATCATTTTAGATGCAAGGATTCAATTTTTAAGGAATGTTCTATAATAAGTAATTAAACTGTTACAGAGATCAGAATAAAGCTGCAGGTAGGCCTGCATCGACAAGCCCAAAACCCCCACAGCTGCTGAAGTTTAATGTGAACTCAGAGGTGGCTGGCATGATCAATACAGCAAAGAGCAGTTTAGACAAGTAAGTTTTCTGTTACACAGGTTTGTGTACGGTTGTGCCGATTGATTACCCACCGTTTTTATTTTCTGCCTAAGGTTTTTCTATATTGTATTTTTATTTTATGTCAAAATTATTAAATTGTCAATTGTTTGCATGTCGTGTCTTCGACTGAATACTGATACTTACATGTATAACCTTTTTTGTTGTCATCTTGTACCATACATATTCTGGCAAATAAAGAAATTATATTCTATTGAGATATGCTTTAGTTTAAAGTCAATACATCAAAACGCACACTTACTACAACACTTATTACTTTATACAATACTGTTTCATTTGTTTGCAGACTAGTAAACAATCTTGAGCTGAACTGCTTTACGTACGAAAAATATGGGAAGAACTTCATCAAGTCACAAAAACTAAGTCCAGACAGTTATCTGCAGATGGCGATGCAGTATGCATTTTACAGGTATGTCCCATCACATACAGTATCCCATGAGCCATGACATAAAGGAGGGGTAAAATAAAGGTGAAATATACCTATAGGTCATACTGAAAAATGTTCGCTTCAAGCTACAGTGTCAACCCTAAAATTTCGAAAAAAAATCTGCTGTTCCATAGAAAACATTGTAATGTGATTCGCCGAAATGTATGAGACCTCAGGTTTTGGTTTTTGCGTGTTCGGGGTTGGCCCCATAGTAAAAGTTGTTCAGTATGACCTGCTTATACAACCCTCTGAGTAACAAAATCACTATGTATAGCCTGCAGAGGCATACAGGTAAACAATGGTTGGCTGGTTAGGCGCAGTGCCATTGGCGAAGAGAGTTTAATGTTGGGTGTTGGTATGATACTGTCTTACAGACCAACGTACTGTCTACATACCTACCTACTTAAGTAATTGATTTAAGTAAGTAGATAGGCACTAAATAACGTGATTAAATTGGCAGATTGCACAAAACGCCCGGCGCGCACTACGAGTCCGCAGCGACGCGGATGTTCGCCGGCGGCCGCACCGAAACCATCCGCTCCTGCTCAATAGAGTCCGTCGAGTTCGCCAAGGCCATGCTCGACTCCAAGCGCTCACCTAAGGACAAGAAGGCGGCTATGCAGAGCGCTATTAACGCGCACAAGAACTATACAGTTATGGTAGGTATACCTACATGATGTGATCGATGAATCGCAGTGATTTGAGTGTAAATTTCGCAATGCGAAATTAAATATTACGCATTACGAAGTTCGCGAAAGATAAGATAGATAGGTTGCAACATAACCCAAGGAGCAAAAATAAAAAAAGCAAAGTACGAAATAAGGAAAATGATATTAAATGCAGTACCAGTTTATTAAAACGATACTTTGAAGGTACCTAACTTGCACGCCTTGCTGTTGCCGCGACTCGCTGTGACTATTTATCAATAGCCTATTTTGTGTCCCACTGATGGGCAAAGGCCTTCTCTTTCTTTCGTCACTCGTCACGGTTTGGTGCATGTTCCCGCCACTCGCTCCAAAAAGCGTCAAGGTCATCCTGCCATCTCCTTTTTGGTCTGCCTCTGCCCCGGCTAATCTGCGGTGTCCATTCAGTAGCCAATTTGGGCCCACCGATCCGGGTGCATACGGCAGATGTGCCCCACCCAATCCCACTTAAGCTTAGCGGCCTTAACACTCACACCAGGCGTGGCTCAGTCCGCGATTTCATCGCTTTGCAACAGGTAGCTACAAGTACATCCGTTCCACACCAATTTTGATGGCTAGCTATAAGCCGCGCGTGGCGCTGTCGCCACCTAGCGGCCATATCTGTCCTGATCGTAACAGACGCGTTTTGTTAGAGAGTGAGTCTTCTGTACCTAGTTCTATTATTTATTCTGTGCCCACACGCTGTGCCTATGTAATTATTAATTAAATGCTTTGTTTTAGGCTCTTCAAGGGCTCGGCGTAGACCGCCACCTTCTCGGGTTGAAGTTGATCGCACTGGAGAACGGCATCGATATACACAAGCTGTACTCCGACCCGGGATACGTAAGGAGTGCCCACATGCGACTATCTACCAGTCAGGTAGGTAACTTGTACTTTACTGATAAAAGTATTCAATAGGTTATTTGACTACTCTGGCTGCGTAGCCAAGATGCCGATCGCTTACGCTCCGTAGCGATCGAAACGCAACTGTCACTGTCGCACTAATATGGAAGTGTGATAGAGAGACATAATGGTTTTCGTTGTCGAAGCGATAGCGATTGTGACCTTGGCTAGGCCGCCAGTTTCTTTTTTCGAACTGTCAAAACATTTTTGCTACTATGGAATTTATATGAAACACTAGCATGTGACGTCACAATCAAATTACCTACTCTTTATCGTTTTATACGGGTTTAAAAATAGGAATTGTGTCTAAATATAATTGTTGTCTACGTTTTTTAGGGTTCCGTAGCTCAAAACGAAAAAACGGAACCCTTATAGGATCACTCGTGCGTCTGTCTGTCCGTCCGTCTGTCACAGCCAATTTGCTCCGAAACTACTGGACCAATTAAGTTGAAATTTGGTACACATATGTAAGTCTGTGACCCAAAGACGAATATGTAACGTGAACAAATGAATTTTAAACACAAGGGCTACTTTTGGGGGTAAAAGTTAAAATTTAAAACAAAGTTTTGCACACTATATCGTGTTACATATCAAACGAAAGAGCTCATTGTGAGAATCTCAAATATATTTTTTTATAAATTTACGATAAAAATTTTAGAAGTTATTCAAGAAAATAGACAAAAAATTACCATTCCCCCCCCCTCTATCTCCGAAACTACAGGGTCTAAAAGTCTGAAAAAAATACACAAAATAATCCGTTACCTAAAGATGACAGGAAAACCTATTAGAAATCTACAGTCAAGCGTGAGTCGGATTTAAGAACAAAAATGTGGTTTAGGTTTTTTAGGGACACAGCCGCAATGGTTTAAGTGAAACGTGATGTAGACAGCTATTGCGAAGGCCCTAGGCCGATATCCGCATAAGGCCGAAGGTCCGAAGCGTCCCGAAGAGGCGTGCCATTCCGATTCACGCTTGAAGCTAACTTCAAGCGTGAGTCGGAATGGCGACAAAAAATGCGACTATAGTTAGACCGTAAAAAGTCTGCAGCTATTTTGATAGTGCAAGTGTCATATTAGACGTATTAATAACACTTACACTGCGTGGGCTATCAAATCCGCTGCAGGCTTTTATTGGTGTGACTATAGGCTGTATCTGGCACACAGCCGCATTGGTACAAATGTAGTATAGTTACTGATTGATTAGGTTACTATTGTTACGTGTTTTAAAAAGCACTATACAGTCAGGGTGGCCAAAAAATTTACTAAGTGTATTCCCGTTGCCAACGTGCAACCCCGAAATTGCGAGGAAAAATTTGGCTGGTCCATTTTCTATGGGAGGATACATTTTTTTTCGCGATTTCGGGGTTGGTCCCATACTAAAAGTTGTAAAGCTCAGTATAATCTGAAAACCTCCCGGCTACGGTAATGCACTTATTTTTTGGCCACCCTGTAGGTATTATCTCTCTTCGGCCTTCGGTTTTAAAACCCTTGCTTAAGTTGTAGGAAGCGCGACCCGTTGGACGCTCCGAGCTATCAGCCCTAAGCGGAGCTCGGTCTTCAGTCTTCGCATTTGGACACTTGTACTACTGTTCGGCGTTTAATCTTCCTATCTAAGCTACTTTGCATAGTTGCAGAGATATAAGCCACCACGCCAGAAAACTTCATGTTACATCTGGTTTTTGACTGACCCATTCGGGTTTTTCAAGACGTTTCACTCATGTCACGTTTCATGTACAAAAAAAAATTGTTGAAAATTGTGTGATGTACGGAACCCTTGAAACGCGAGTCCGAACTCGCACTTGACCAGTTTTTTATTAATCTTCTGGTGCTTTATTTCATGCATAGTCAAAAATAATTTATTTTCAATAAAATACCCAAATAGTCAAATACCCTATAAGGGTGCTATTCCATCTCTCCAATATCTGTCCAATGTGTATTGTGTCTCACATGCTTAGAGAGTGAGACGCAATGACATGGGACAAAGAAATTGGACAGGTGGATTTTAAAGCCAGTAGCGCTAACCGAGAAAAGTAGGTTCTGTTATTCAAGCCTTGATGAACACTTCAGGTGGCATGTAAATGCGACGGGTTCATGTGCTACGGCCCTCTAGTCAGCAACGGCTACGCGACGTGCTACAACCCGCGCGACAACGACGTCAACTTCGCCACGTCGGCCTTCAACGACAACCCGGAGACCAGCTGCGCCAAGTACAGGGGCGCATTGGAACAGTCCCTCCAAGATATGCACGACGTGCTCCTGCTTACCACACAGGCTAAACTGTAAAAGTTTAGTTGCATATCGTCAGGTGACAAGCAAAAGTCACTCATTACTAAAAAAAAATTGAACAAAAATCGACCTTCTTTTAGTACTAATATGGTTTACTATGGCTATGAACTTGTGGTGGCACTTAGTGACTTTCGGTTGTCACCCGACGATATTCTTTCTGAAAATCTTGAGCGCAATTTATAAAGCTGCCAGTTACAATTTTACAAATATAATGTGGCAACACTGATCAAAGCGCCGATCGGTCAGGGTGTTTTCTTTTTATCTGTCCTATATCTTGGACCAATGTCATTGCGTCTCACTAACTCATTAAGAAAATGTGAGACAAAATACACATTGGACAAAGAAATTATTGGACTAGTGGAATACCACCATCACGCGTGTGTCAAACGTAGCTGTATGAAATGGGGTCTAGAATTCTAGATTTGTTAAGTTTGGTAGAAGTACTTGAAAAAAAACTTGTGAATGTCTTTACACATTTTATATAATAATACTGTGATCTTTTCCATTAGGAATGCAATACATATGTAATTTTGATACTGGTGTATTCTCTATCCTGATTGGTATTTGGTAATTGATAAACACATTTTTAAAATATGTTATGGAAGTTTTACACAACTGCTAATTTTAAGTATAAATGGAATATTATACTGCCATCAGTGCCTATTTTATTATACTTAAGGTGCCAGGTAAGGTATTATTTTACAATTAAGTATTAACCAATAGTAAGTTTATTGTTATTATCTTGTAATATATGTTTCTTTATGTTAATCTCTTACATTTTTAAATTATATATATACATTTTTTAAGCATGTTTTTTTTTGTAATCTACTCGTAGGTTATTACGCAATTTATAAAAGATACTCATGGACAAATTTAGCGGAACTCAATTTTTTTTAAATATATTATTACTATTAATAAAATAAATCCCATAATGATGATTACATGCTTGGCCAGCCACGCAAAATCTCTTTCATATTGCCCTTAGTGCTTACGTAGCGCGTAGTGCCATGGACTAATCTAGTAGATGGTAGGTAGTGCATAGTTAATTTCCATCGTAAGACCCCTTTACCTGCCTACTTCATAGAATAAATGGTATTTTCACGGAAACGTACGAACATGTCTTGCTATGTCAGTCAGTAACCGAGTATAGTTTCGGTACAAAAAGTAGGTACTGAAGTTCACTGAAGTAGCATGAACTTTCAGTTCTTTCGTGGATGTTTCAGCAGGAGCTTGATCGTGGAGGGTAAAACCGGTCAGCGTCATTCATGCTCAGCCTTTTTTAAAAGCGCGGAAGATTGAGAACCACAGTACTTTATAAATAGATGACCCACCGATCCGCAAATATAGAAATTTAGTTATTTGCCTTTCTATCAATCTTACATATTCGAATAGAGAGATTTGGATCTTATATCTATTCTATGAGATAGAGAAGCAGACAAACCAACTACTAAGAAGATCATCATCATCATTATTATCATTAACACAGAATAAATAATAGTACTAGGTACAGAAGACTCACTCTAACAAAACGCGTCTGTTACGATCAGCACAGATATGGCCGCTAGCCAAAATTGGGGTAGGAACGGATGTACTTTTTAGCTACCTGTAGCAAAGCGACGAAATCGCGGAGTTATAGATTTATAATACGTATGAGACGAACGAACGAAAAATTAGGGCCTCTACAAACCTCTCAATAATTGCATTGCATGCGACGGATATATTATAGTCTGTCAAGTAATTTTCGTCACTAGAAAAAAAGGTAAGTATATTAAAAAATGTAGGTGCAAAGGGTTATCTCCTAGTGAGTATTATATTCTTTGGTTATCGCCCTATAGAAAATTAGAATGTCGCGCCTTTTTCTACGGACAATGTTGTTCGACAGGCTATATTGACATGTATAAAAAAACAGTTGGAATTGTTATTTCTGAACGCTCCTTTAATTACGCTTCGCTGTCGCTGAGTGACACTGACAGTGACAGAAGTCACTAGAGTAAATCAGTGCTTATGGTTGTTACTTTGTTATTGTTTTAATTTAAAATATTGGAAATCTGAGGGCAATCTTAAAAGGATTCCACATTTAGGTCTGCTTGCAATTGTAGGTTATATTGCATTTTAGCTAATGTAGGGATAGCCATTTGATTATCCGTAACATGAATCACAGACCTTAAGATGCACGTTTTATTTTAGTTGTTTTTAAATATAAATATTGTTTTCAGGTATAATAATGACTGTTAACAACACCATAGCACATCAACGGCTCATACTCAGTGGAGATCGGGAAAGGTAAAACGACGAAATTGTTAAAAACTGACTTAACACGTAGGTAGTCTGTGTGAAGAGCTTACAAATAATTCATTTCTTTTTAGATTCAAGGAGCTATTAAGACGAAGATTAATTGAATGTGGATGGCGTGATCAAGTGAGGATGCTGTGTCGAGACATGGTTAAGGAGAATGAGGGTAGTAATGTAACATTTGACATGTTGGTCAACAGAGTGACACCACGAGCTAGAGCGCTAGTGCCAGACACAGTTAAGAAGGAACTACTTCAGAAAATTAAGACACATCTTCTTACACAAAAGGACCAATAAATGATTAATAAGTAGAATCTTGATTATCCAAACTAATTGGAACTGAAACTATTATAGTTCGGATAATTGAAATGCAGGCATTTTGGGACAGGATCAAACAAACAGAACACTGTTTTACTTAAACAGGAGGCCTAGCCAAGGTGAAAATAACTAATAGAAAATGCCCATAATAACTCAAAAATTTAAAAATGTATGGAAATAGTCATGAGACTTTTTATAGCATTCTGATAAGGTTTACTCGGGTAATTCGGAATGTCGAAAACTGTCGGATAATTCCGAATAGAGACTTTTATTATGATGTAATTTAGGGTGATTTTCATCTGAATTTCGGAATTGTCCGACATTAGGTATTACCCGAATACACCTTACATTGTTACTTTTTTACATTATGTTGGCTTCCTAACCAATATGTACTTATTACACCTCAGTACAGTATATTAAAATATGTCAACCAAATTAATATTAAAATATAAACCCCTGAAAAAAGTTTGTATAATTTAGAGAGATAAACATAGTCAGAGTTTAAGTAATTGAGGTTCTACTGTAGTACTGTAGATCAAATTGTATTGTCACATTGAAGTATTGCAGTGCACCACCTATATATAAGAAAAAACTGAATAAAACTCGTTCTACAACCAACAGTATATTTTATTAATAAACATTTATACCTTGAGATTAAACAAAAATATACATATAATATTGCTTACACATAATACTGCTATTAGATTCATATATGTCATGAAAGTATTGCTGTTCACAATTGCTGTCATGGACTTGTGCAATGCCATTGCTAAAACTGCAATATGACAACACTAAATAAATACACAAGGCTGTACATAAATTGAGTTTACATTGCACATTAAAACAAACATTGTAACATGGCAGTTGAGAACCCTGACTTGTAAATGTGGCATGTGCATAGGTGCTGATAGGGATGAGTGGCTGATGGTTTTTAGGGTGTAAGTAAAAGAAATTAGGAATCTATCACACTAGCCATTTGCGAGCGAGTAGAAAGCGAGGCGAGCGTGAAACGATTTCATACTGGGATTCTTAGTAAATATGTTGCGCGCTCGCGGCGAATATGTTGCGCGCTCGCGGCGAATATGTTGCGCGCTCGCGGCGAACACGTCGCGCGCTCGCCTCGCCTTCAACTCGCTCGCAAATCGCTAGTGTGATAGGACCCTTTAATACATGTGTTCATCAACTACATCACATTCTGTATGAATCTACATACTTACATATGTCTTAATTACACTTTTAATATTTACTTGCTAACTCCATAGGTTTCATTTAGTTTATTACAATCGTAACTGTACTTTTGCCAATTCATACAAATGCAAATTTAAAATTATAACATGTTTAGTATTTACAAACACAAACAGTATGTTTTTTAAACTAAATAACTCATCCCACCTATGCATCTCATTTCTATGCCTTTCATTATGCACCACCACAATAATATTTACAACTTACAATTTCAACTGTAGAAATGTAGACATAAAATATACATACTTACTCATAATATAAATATGTATTAGTACAGCCAAACAATACTCACTGAGCGATATTAGTATGTACATTAATATGGTACAGGTTACATAAAAAATATATTTGAGCAAGTAAATTATTATGCATCTTATAGTTTGTGAATAATTTTGTCACACAGAGAACAGAGATACAACTCTCGTTTCCATTCGGCCATTATTCAACAAGTTTTGTCCACTTCATTAAGGTGCAAGAAAATACTTCCAAGAAAATGCCTTTATATTCATACAAGAAAATATTTTGTGGATTGATTATATTGCAAATTACCCGTGTGTTCATGATTATGTGGTGAACAGCACTCATTGAAAACTACCATATTAATTAACAAAACTGATTCATTTTGAAAGAGTATTTATGACCCTATATCGTAGATAATTTTTAAGAAAAAAAAAACCGACTTCCATGGGGGCCGATGAAAGATTATTGTAGATGGTACACTATGTAGAAAAGGAGGTAAAACCACCCACTTTTCTACTAGCATTTCGCTTCTGTATAATGGCTCCTCTACGACCTCTACAGGATGGGCCAACGCCGGCCACTCCAAGGGACGCAGCCATGCGGTAGAATGAGATAGCAATATCACTTGCTCCCTCTAACGCATAAATGCGTCCCTTGGAGTGGCCGGCGTTGGCCCATCGTGAAGAGGAGCCATGAGGGTCGTAGTTCTAGCCTAACCTAACCCACTCCTCAGATAGCAGTTCGGTTCTGTGCGGATCGCAGTTCGAACCTAATCAAACCCACTTTTCAAGTAGCATTTCGTTTCTGTAAGGCTCGCAGTTCTAACCTAACCTAATCCTTGTTCGGTTCTGTGAGGATCGCAGTTCAAACCTAACCTAACCCACTTAATGGCGCATGCCGTGCGGTGTACGGGGGTTTAAGCGGGAGGGGCTAGTAAGATTGGCATCATCGTACTTTATACCTACATTAATTTTATGATAGGTAATCATAGTTGTTTATTTAGTTAAGGTATCATAGTGGTTTTCTGGGTCAAGGTCCGGGTCCGAGTCCGGGTACGAGTCCGGGTACGAGTCCGGGTCCGTGTCCGGGTCCGAGACCGGGTCCGAGTCCGGGCCCGGTTCCGAGTCCGGGTCCGAATCCGGATCCGAGTCCGGGTCCGAATCCGGATCCGAGTCCGGGTCCGAACCGGATCCGGGTATGAGTCCGAGTCCGGGTCCCAGTCCAAGTCAAAATCGAAATTCGTAATCACCAAACGTGTACCATGCGTCATTGAAGAGTTATGTTCTGGTCATCATCAGCAGTTCCACTTCATCAAATGCGACAGTTTTTAATGTAAATGCTTGATTTTATGATGAAAATACAAAAAAATCTATACGTATGCCTTTAATATTTGAGGAGTTCCCTCGATTCCTTATGGATCCCATCATCAGAACTCGAGCTTGACAAAAATGTGGCTTAAAAACTTAACTTGCTTAACGAACATAACGAAAAGGAAAAATCGCCAAACGTGAACTATGCGTCGTTTAAGAGTTCTGTTCTGATCATCATCAGCAGTTCCACTTCATCAAATGCAACAGTTTTTAATGAAAATGCTTGATTTTTTTATGTAAATACAAAAATCTCTATACGCATGCCTTTAAGATTTGAGGAGTTCCCTTGATTTCTCATGGATCCCATCATCAGAACTCGGGCTTGACAAAAATGTGGCTTAAAAACTTAACTTGCTTAACAAACATAACGAAGAGGACAAATCGCCAACCGTGAACTATGCGTCGTTAAAGAGTTCCGTTCTGATCATCATCAGCAGTTCCACTTCACCAAATGTCACTTTCTTGGGTGTATATGCTTGATTTGTTGATAAAAACCCAAAAATCACTATATGTATGCCTTTAAGATTTGAGGAGTTCCCTCGATTCCTCATGGATCCCATCATCAGAACTGGGTTTTGACAAAAACGGGACCAATCTGTATGCATATACATTCAATCAAAAAAAGAATTTTCAAAATCGATCTAGTAATGACGGAGATATGGAGTAACAAACATAAAAAAAAAATATAAAAAAAATAAAAAAAAACATACAACCGAATTGATAACCTCCTTCTTTGAGATTTGGAAGTCGGTTAAAAATAAAGAATCTTTATAGGTGCAGAAGTTTTAAAGTCAAGGTAATGAAAAAGATTTCCTTTGATTTCATTTTCTACTCACAAAAAGGAGAAATTAATAAATATTATTTTAAATAACAAACTCAAAAAAATATTAACATATGTTGGGTGCATCACACGTGTTAGGTACCTGTACCTACAGTCAACTGTAAAAATATGGGTGTAGCCAACTTATTCAAAAATATGTCCCATAGTTCTTAATTCGCTCACATAAGAGCTATGGGAAATATTTTTGAGATGATTTGTGCACCCATATTTTTACACTTGACTGTACATAAGAATTAGTATTTCAGCAAAAATTAATCACACCTTCAAAAACACAATTTATTAACTCTGGAAATGAGAGCCAGTAGAGCAGATTAATTAATGGAAATTATTGTTTTGTAAAATAAATGCAATTAGAAATGTTAACAATTGTTACTATATTTAATTGAAATAATGAGCACTCTTTCCTATGTAAAATCCTTAAAGCTCTTAGATACCTGATCAAGATACATATAAAAAAAAAATTAAATATATAAGAAAAGGTATGTACACATAATTTAAATGGAATGTAATTTGGACTTTTACCCCTGACCAGGATAGATTATTAAAAACTTAATAAAATAGCTATAACAGTATCAGTACTCTCTTAGATAATAAACAATTTATTAATTCTTAAAATTATATCTTTACTTAACACATTTTACCTACTCATCATTTAATTGATCAATTCATTTATACAATACTGATTATTACAAATGAGCAATATGGACAATGGGAGATTCCAAACCTCGGCGACTATTATTAATTTATTTAGCAAACATTCTTTAATACCAGTCCTGTCAGTTCTTCATAACAATCCGAAACATTTTTTATTGAGCAGCCATATATGGTTGGCACTATATATAGTTAACCTCTAGCCGCCCCGCCCATAAACCTTGCCAAGCAAAATGGAATTTTATTTTGTCAACACAAAGTTCAAATTAGAATGAAACAGGAGACCTTTTTATAGGTCTCTGGACGGCTAGAGGGTATTACAAATGTATTACTTGAAAGTAACAAAATAATTTGTTTTAGTATTACCTAATAGAGTTAAAAAAAGTGAATACACAAAATAAAAATTAACGGTTACAATATAATTTAGTGCCCAGTGGAACAAACGTTTAAGCACAAACGATCGTAACTTTTAACTTATTCAAACATTTAAAAAGTAATTTAAGATAAGCTAGAAGAAGCTAGAAATTCCGAAAATATTTGAATGTACAACAAATCATAAGACTAAAGTTTCCAACAAGCTGCCAGTAAAATAGTGCTACCCTAATGCGGCAGTTACAGGCGCCGATCGCATTATAGTCTGTATCGTTTATGTATTTAAATAAAAGTAAACACAATCTACCCTCAAATGGCTCCTTAATCCAGTTGAGGGTAGATGAAAACATTACATGATCAAATAATGTACGTTAAAGTCAGGTCGTTCAGTGACAGATCCAGGCGGTTCTTGTATTTGGTTGGTTAACCAATAAATTTTTTAACTACCCGAAAATGCAAACATTGTTTACTTTTATTTAAATATGCACTCAACAAGGTTTCAACATAAGCTACCATTGCTACCTATACCTACTCTCAAACCGCATTCCACACGCGCGCGATTTTGATTCCTTTGGCTCTTTACTGATTACCCAAATAAAATAAAATAAACTTCTTTATTTAGGTAGGTAAGATAGGATTCTATGTCACCGATAAATATTAAACAAATGTCTTATATTTCATTAAAAATCTTAGTTTTCTATGAAATTAAATATACAGAAAAATAAAATAACAACACCGCGTCTAAACAAAATATAAACGTCTAAAAAAACTTACACGTATCAACATGGCCGAGTATGGCGAGGATCGAACAATACTTCGTCTTCCGATAGCAGATAAACCCGCCATCTTAAGGTCTCACCATACTTATCGACAAGGAATCACGTGTACAAAAAGAAGTCACTTTTCTTTGACAAACTGAGTTTGACCGATATTCGTCAGTCATTATTCAGGTGCCGATGTCGACGTCGACATCAAAACGGGTGTAATGGCATTTTTTTACAGAATCCAGGTAATCGACGATACCCAATGGCTGAAATGTAATCGATTCAAGACGATTCCATATCCATAAGTGGTGAGATTCATCTCTAGGAAACAAATGATAAACATTAAATGTTAGTTTTATCATTTTCACCTACATTCTACCTTCGTACCTATTACAACATAATTAATATCACGTATGTTTGTAAATAAATAACAAATTTAAATTACACATATAAATTGCCAATTTTCCGTAACGAGGAAACCGATTTCTTAACGCTTAATATTACAGAATAGTTTTTAGTTCCTACTTATAATTACCAGATACAAACCGCGCCTTAATAATATTCTATATCGATTTTAAAATAAATGGTATTTAATTTATATTCAACAGTCAGGAACTTCGACGAAGCGACGCATCGAAGACACCGAGTCGGAGCTACCATATATCGACCTCATCACGCGACAGCGGGTGTTCATTTATTGCCAATAATTATTAATTACCAATTGAAGGTCCATTCGATCGTATCGACTCGAGCTCTCCCGGAGGGTCCTCTCGGGTAGAGATAGAGGACGGCACTGCTACGAAAACGCACGAACGGTTCAGAGCCGCTAGATGTTCCGTACGACCGCTCGCCCGGCACGGCTATAGCTATAGGTATACGTATCACATCGGTAATTTAGGTCACACCGTCCTAAATCACGGTATCGTCAGAGAAACTCGAGCATAGAACCTTTCGACCATACTCTGAAATAAATAGCGATACCTCCGCACGGACAGGAGCTAGTCGTAGCACCCGACAGGTGTGGACACGTGGGGCCCGCACGGCTACAGGGTGGAGACGTACGGGCGCGCGGGCCAGGGCTAGGTGTGGCGCGGCGGCGGGCGGGCGCGGCGCGCGCGCGGGGCCGGCGCGCGCGCCACCAGCACCAGCGACGACGCCAGCGCCAGCCGCACCGGGGCGCTGCACCCGCCCGGCAACCTGCACCACACAAATATATTAAAAGTAGTGTATGGAAAAATCTAAAATTTGGGACAGAATAGCTCAAGGAAGTACCGCCGAAACGGGACGCCAAATGAGACGAGTAAAACGTGTGTTCGGAATTTAAAGTATCTTTCTAACAAAAGGACTTCGTTTGTATTTCAAGTTAGAAGGTCTCATAAACGGCCCCGTTACTCTGAAATGGGCCCGGGCCGGGTACATATGTAGATGGAGCGAGTGTGGCCTAGCGTGGAGGGCTCGTTCAAAAACACCAGATCACAGACCTCCAACAAGATGGGACGATGATATTTAAAAGATTGCAGGCCCACACTGCCGTACTAACATCATATGTAGTAATCGCAGTTGAAATGTCATGCAATTGTTTATCTTGTTCTCTTTGAATAAGTTCTTTATTTGAACGATGATTTTCATGCAAGTACTGCAAATACAATAAGCAGGGCAGCACACTGGAGGAGAGAAGCAGCAAATCGGGCTGCATGGAGGAGATTTGGTGAGGCGTATGCCCAACAGTGGGCGCATATTCGCTAAGGAAGAAGAGAAGAAAAAGATAAACGACCCCCATTGCTATAATGTGTAACTGTAGCCAGTTGCATCCTTGCAAATGAGCTTTTTACATGGCGACCCTGCCATGGCCGCTCGCCATATGCTGTACCCCTACGTACCTGACGAGCACGGAGGTGACGGCGGCGCGGCCGTCGCCGGTGGGCTCGATGGCGACGGGGCGCAGGTCGGGCGCGCGCCGCCGCTTGCCCGCGCCCGCGCCCGCGCCGTGCAGCACCACCGTCACGGCCGCGAACGGACGCTTCGCCATGTGCAGCATCTAAACAACGAATAAACTAAATCAGTAAAGTGACTCCAATAGTAGATTATTAACCAAGGGTGGAAAGTGATCCATTTCACCCGAGATATTTTGGCGCTCGGACGAAGAGAGAGCGCCAATAGTTCGAGGGTGAGATGGTTACTTTTACCCGAGTTAAACACTCTACTTTTCATTTCGACTATGAGGAAAGTCAAACACAAGAAATGTAGGTTGATTATTGGTAATAATAATATTATCATTACATTCATTCATTCAGTTTTACTTTTTTTAAGGCGCGTATACATTAAGGCCGTTTCAAATACATCTCAATTTAATCGGCGCCAATTTCAGTCATGCGGAAGCTAATATGAGAGCTTTTAACTAAATAATATGCTGTTGCTCGAAGTAAAAAAAAAATACTTTCCACCCTAGGGTGGGAAACGAAATTTTCCACCCGGTTATCAGCCTATGAAAGGTGAACTTTCCGAACAGGAGAGATGAAAAATAATATTGATGGTAATAGAGTTCGTCGATGGTACGTCGCTCGCTAAAGTTTTACATAATGCATCATGTCGCGGCTATACATTGTCACTGCTAACAGTGCCAAGTCTGTGCAAACTTAGTGGAGTCAGGGCCCAGCTAGTTTAATTTCATTAAACAACTCAAATACAGTCACCACACGGGATTGTTATACCATTTAGGTTTCTTGCTTGAAGTTCTATAGCGTGAGTTTTAAACGACCAATTTAGGGCGCTGAATGGCGCAACAATCGCAGAGCGTGATATTACATTTACGAAATGTCAATTTTTTCTTAGCTAATTAAGCTTACTTATAAATCGTTGAGAAATACACAAATGGAAGCTAATTGTCTTAAAAAAAACTGTTCAGAAGTTCCATATCAGTTACTAATTACTTGATATAGTACAAACTCACCTCAACGACATGTCGCCTCCTTGCCCGCCGCACGTCCGCGGCCTGCTTCGCCTTCCACGCGACCACGCACGCCGCCAGGAACAGAAAGAAGCACGAAAAGAACACCGAGAAGAACACGAACAGATCTATGTGCAGCTGGTCTTGTCTGAAGAACACCAGGCCGAAGCTAGCGGCGCCGTCCTCAGAGTGACGCGCGCGGATTATCATGTAGAATTTAGTGTGTCCAAGTTCGTGGAATTTTTCAGGAAGCGTCAAAACGAGTCGGTTGCGCAGTTCACGCACGCGCAACAAGATATTCTTCTTGTCAACAGTTATGTAAGTTGCGAGATCCTTCGCCTTGTAATCCGCTAGCGTGTACTCGGTCTTCTCATAATGCCACGTCATGCGCGGCGATTCTTCGACGTTGTCGTCGAAGGTCGGCATTTTGCGGTACGGTTCGTGCTTGTAATACGCCGGGTCGATCTCGACAACGTGGGCGCCGTGCGTGCCGTTCACGGAGACGACGAATGAACTGTCGTTGGGGCTCAGGTAGAGGTCGACGGCGCCCTGCGTTACGTCCACGACCACTCGTATGTCTACGTTCATGTATCTTGGATTTACGGCTACGAATACCGTCTGACCGGGGTATAGCGGACGCGGCTTAATTTTGCATTCATCTACAATGAGAAAAAAAGTTTTTAAATATAGCTATATTTATACCCTCTTATTCACATGTCAAAATTACGAGGAGCAAACGATTGTTGGATGGATGGAATTATGGATGGATGGATTTGACAGACTTTTATGAATAAAGACTACGACTCATCCACATGGGGGAGCCATTAGGTTAGCCACGATATAGGCACGCTAGTCACGATATAGGCATTTAGAATACCTATATCGCGACTACCGGGAAAACATTAGAAAGATTAATATCGATTTTTACATGGCGACCCTGCCAAACTCCAAGTCTCTACTTGGAGTTTGGCCGAAATTGAAAGTGAAAAAATAAATGACAGGAATTTTCCTTTCTCACCAATAGACTTGCCATCGAAGCACAGTTTATTTTCAATGTTGATGGTCTTGTAGCACTGGTGTCCGTTGCGCGGGTCGCCCATATACAGGTCGCGGCACTTGACGCACTGGTAGCGCCAGCACTCCTGCGCCGAGTTCTTGCTGGAGCTGGCCGTCTGGCAGGACGCGTCGCTCTCCGTGTTGTTGCCACAGTTGCATTTCTCGCCAGTTACCGGGTCGCAAGTGTCGCCGTGACCGTGGCATTCGCAACTGTGTGAACAATGTTAAGTTAGTCTAGACAAAGGTTTGTAACTTCAGAGTCAAGACTCAATATTAGACGGTTTTAACCCCACATTTTTTTTGACATATTTATTAAGAAGTTTTAGACAGGTTGATGATATATTTGGTTGTCAGGTAGATTAAGTCCCTGAAGTACCAAGCCACCAGAACTGTCATTAAAATGTAGAAACACTGCAAAAAGTATATGTATAAAGATATTAAGCGTAACGTATTTTAATTTCGTACATTCTTAAAAGTTTGTATCATCATTTATACTTTTATTATAGCCAAAAGTTATAACAATACAACATTCATTCATTCTTTTACATATGAAAAATAAAATACTTACGGCCGGCAAGGATCGCTAAGGTTCTCCGATCCTCTAAAATATCCCTCTATACAGCGTTCGCAGCGCGGCCCATCCGTATTGTTCGCGCACCGCACGCAGCGCGCCTTCGCACTCTGGTAGTACTCGTCCAAGTCGCTGGTGTCGCGCTCCTCGCTCGTGCAGATGCTGGTGTGCCCGTGGCAGTACACCGAGCAAGGGATGCACTGCCCGTTGTCGGTCGGATCGCCGACGAAGTTCGGCTTGCATTTCTCGCATTGGTTGCCCTGAAGTAAAAGGTATAAAGATAATGTTGTCAACTAGATTCTTACCCCTTATTCATAAATCTTAGGAACCTTTTACAAACCTGTTAAATTTTGTATCTTTCCAACAGACAGAAATGCCAAAATTAGGGATAAGGACAAACGATAATCAACGGTTTGTTAGATTTAACAAATGAATAACTATTTACATAGGCTTGATTTCATCAAAACGAACTTTTTTTCAAATTAAAATTCTTAGCAAATGTTGCAGAAGTAGAAGGATGCCTAATCTTGTCTTAGCACACGATCTTGCTGAGCCCTCATATAACATTTGGGGACGAGGGCGAACCTAATCACAGTCAGAATGGCCGTGTCGACTCTCAAACTCACCATGGTGTTGTTGTGGCACTGGATACACTTGTCGAGCTTGTCGGGCCCCTCGCAGTGCGCGTGCCCGTTGCACTGGCACTGGATGGTGCAGTTGTCACGTCACACGTCTGTTGTTGTGGCACTCGATACACTTGTCGAGCTTGTCGGGCCCCTCGCAGTGCGCGTGCCAGTTGCACTGGCACTGGATGGTGCAGTTGTCACGTCACACGTCTGTCACTCACCATGGTGTTGTTGTGGCACTCGATACACTTGTCGAGCTTGTCGGGCCCCTCGCAGTGCGCGTGCAAGTTGCACTGGCACTGGATGGTGCAGTTGTCACGTCACACGTCTGTCACTCACCATGGTGTTGTTGTGGCACTCACGTCACACGTCTGTCACTTACCATGGTGTTGTTGTGGCACTCGATACACTTGTCGAGCTTGTCGGGCCCCTCGCAGTGCGCGTGCCCGTTGCACTGGCACTGGATGGTGCAGTTGTCACGTCACACGTCTGTCACTCACCATGGTGTTGTTGTGGCACTCACGTCACACGTCTGTCACTCACCATGGTGTTGTTGTGGCACTCGATACACTTGTCGAGCTTGTCGGGCCCCTCGCAGTGCGCGTGCCAGTTGCACTGGCACTGGATGGTGCAGTTGTCACGTCACACGTCTGTCACTCACCATGGTGTTGTTGTGGCACTCGATACACTTGTCGAGCTTGTCGGGCCCCTCGCAGTGCGCGTGCCCGTTGCACTGGCACTGGATGGTGCAGTTGGCGCCGACGTAGCCGAAGTCGCAGCGGCACACGTCGGGCTGCACGCACGCGCCGCGCACGCAGCCCTGCGCGCACACCGCCGTGCAGCCGTCGGGGCCGCGCTTGTGGCCCGCGCCGCACTCGCATACGTAGCCCGCTGGTAGATCGCGGCACACCTATTACCAGGAAGATATTTAAATGTTTCAAGTAGGCACGGAATGCTTGTTAAGGATAATATTTCGTAAATGGATTTGAACATATACATTTACACATAGTTTTATATTATAATAGTAATAAAAACGAATTCCAACATAATGGTTTCTAAAAAATACTTGGCCAAGATGAATTACGAAATCGGTTGTTTTATGTTTTGTAAATTAAATTAGTTAACGTTTTCGTTGTATTTTTGGTTAATTAATACTTGGCGAAAGAACAATTTTATTCGTCACGTACCTCAGAATCTGCTTTACACTGGTGATGATTATTCTCGCACTCATTTTCAGGCGGACAACGTGTGTAGTGCCAGGAGAACGTGTCGATGGTCTCGTTCAACTGATGCGCGCTCGTGTAGACCGCCGCGCACGACGTCCGCGTCGAGTACTCGAGCGGCGAGTCTATCGAGCCCTCCGTGCACACCCCTTCGCCGTTGGCGCCCTCTATCGCACACCAGCCGCAGTGCGAATGGTGGAGACACTCCGTGCACTGCTCGAATGTATCGCAAGGCGCTGGGCATTTGTTTTTATCGGCCTTGGTTAGAACGAGCCCGCAGACACCGCCCGCGCAGTATACTGGTTGGTATGCAGGCGAGATGCATTTCCCCAAGTATGTCGCCCAGTGGCATTCCGCGAAGCCGCCTTCAGCGCCGTCGGAGCTCAGACAGGATTGGCAGTCGGTGTATGTATGACAGCGGCTGGGGCATTCTTCTTTAGTTCTTGGGCGGATGCTGGTGCGACCTTGCTCTTCTATTGCGGCGCAAGTCCAGTTGAACAGCTCAGTCGGTTCCTCTGAAATTCTTGTCATTTGTCCTACAACAGATCGTTTGTTCAGACTTCATCTACATCGTGAATCTTGCAATATAACATGGAAAGTACATTTCAATTTGTAATGTTTGACCTACCTTCTCTGCTAGCGTGGCGCGTCCATGTGCACTGGTTATTGACGCATTTCTCGCAGTCGGACGCGACGCATCTGTGCTCCGGACACTGGCCGACGTCGCTGATGTAGGTGGTCCCAGCATTGCACTTTATACTGGTACACGACTCGTCCGTAGGAACACATTCACCTGTGCAAGAAGTTGGATTTTAGGAATAGTTCGAAAAAGACGAATAAAAATGTCATCACAATTTAAACTTCCTTAGCAGGCTGAAAATCTTTTTATCAAAAGTCTACTACTCGACTAAATATAGTTTTTTTTACCGCATTTCTGATTTTTTCGGTATGTACGATTTGGTTACTTGTAAAAAAAAGCTAAAAACGCCTTGAGCCGAAAAAGACCGGCAATATCTCACATGTGATAATTATTTAAAGACCTAACTATTAAATACGCACCAACAGCAGCGGCACAGGATTCGCACCACCGGCACGCCGGTTTCTCTTCAGGATACAGCGGCCAAGCGGCCAGGCAGGACGCGCATGTAGTATAGTTCTCGCAGGCGCGCCTTGCAACAAGCTCCATATCGCACGCTTCCCCAGAATTCGTCGACACCCTATCACTGCTCTCGCACCCGGGCTTGTTCACAGAGAAGCATTTAGTGTAGTTTCCGGAACTACAAAAGCTGCAGCCCATATGGCTGCGGCATTCCAGCTTGCTCGCGCTCCAGAGGGAGCAGAGGTCCTCGGGGAGGGATATGCGGGTGACTTGGCAGTGTGCGCTGCCGGTCCAGCCGCCGATGATGTAGATGTAGCCGTCGTTCTCGGATTCCATGTCGATGGCCATCGCGTGGGCTATCGTCGGCGGTGGAGGGTGGCCGACGATACTGATACCTAAAGCCATAAGGAACAAGCTTAATACTAGAAATATACATATAAAAAAATAGGCACTGGAATAAATAAAAAGCTGTTTAACCTTTTAACTTCCACGTGTATACATTGGCCAGCCCATAAACGATATTGATATTTTTAATTTAGTATCGAAGTTTGATGCTCTGCTGACCCGTATTCGTATCGGTCCGAGCGATAAGATAAGAAGTAAATAGAAGCAAATTTTTGCATGCAACCGAAAATACACGTTGTAATACCAAAAAAATCCATCTTGTCTTGTCTTGTCATTTTAAAACTATGATCTTAGACCTTGGTTGCATTATTTGCAGACAAAATTATGAAAGTGTAGTGAACTAAACTAACTAACCTTTGACAAGCCTGACCCACTGGTTACAACTATAGATGTAGGCGATGAGGGAGTCAGATCTGTGATCAGGGTCGCTGCGACCGCCAAACACTACCATGTACTCGTTGGTTGTCACGGCCGAGTGCAGGTACGCCGGCTGCGGCAGGTCTTGGTAATGGTTCCGGCGGGGGAAGTTCGGCAGCTCACTCCATTTCTTAGTCGGGTAGTGGAGCGCAAACAGTTTGTTAGAAAGCGATGTCCCGTTGTAAGAATACAATATCCCCCCGTAAACGTACAAGCTCTGCGACGGCGCGTGGTACACTGTGCTGTGTCCTATGATACCGGTCGGCTTAGAACCCGCGCAATTCAATTTTATCCACTTATCATTGTCAAGATCGAATTCCCAGATATCGGCCATCATCCCCTCCTCTAAAGAGAATCCACCGATAAGCACCAGACTTTCGTAATCTTGGTACTTCTGAAGCGTCAGGGTGTGGCCTGCGAGCGGAGGCGGTTGTTTCTCTTTGTTGTTAATGATATTCCATCTCTGGTCTTTTAAGCTGAACTGCCAGAAATCTCCTAATGTCTTATTCTGACCGTTCTTTTCTTGTAAACTAAGTCCACCGTAGATATAAATGTTCTGTTTTGAATGATAAATTTCAGATGCGTGGAAGTAACGCCCTTCAGGCATTTTAGCATCAGGGGTCGCCTCGACGGTAACTTGCATCCAAGTGTTATTCTTTGTATCAAAAAATCTAATATCGTTCAGCGGTCCGTGCGACAGCGAGTATCCTCCAAACATCCACAGCCCTCGTCTGTCTGCTACTAAACTGTGCCCGAATCTGGGCAAAGTCTTTCTAAGATGATCTAATCCGTCGGATAAGTATTCAGAATTGAAAAGCTCCGTAAACACGAGTTGCGTTTTGTCGAGTTTAATAGAACAGTCGTCGCCGCCGTAACCTTCGTTACAGAGACAGCGGCCGTAGCTGGGATCACATGTTCCGGCGTCATGAGCCATGCTGCAGTTGTTGCGACAAATGTCCACTTCACAATCGGGCCCACCGAAACCTTCGCGGCAGACGCAGTGACCCTTGGTGCACACTCTCGGCCACGGGCAGTAGAGACCGCACGCTAACGATTTGTAGACGCCTTCAAATCCTTGTTCCACCTGCCCCTGTTTATAATGGACCGTTAGGTTCCCACTGCGCGCTTCCACGATGCCTGACGATGCTCCATTGCAGAAAACTCCGAGCAATTGACTCTGTTGGTTATTGCTCATATCTGGCACGCCTCCAAGCCCATCGTACACGTATACCGCGTTTTCATCACAAGGTACATTCAGCGTAGAAGAATTTATAGTAAACTGAATTATCGCATCTTTGATGTCCCCAGCCGATATAATCCATAGACACTCTTTCGAAGGGCCTATGATCTTAATGTCCGGGTCGCTTTTATAGGAACCTATACCCTCAGTCTGCGACGCGTTGAGCATTCCCCTGGGCTCGCATTGGTAGTAGCATTTTCCGCCGTGCCGGGGATCGCCGTAAAACTTTGGTTTGCAGCGCTCGCAGTTCTGCCCTTCAGTGTTGTCCTTGCAGATGCACTCGCCGGTGGCGACGTCGCAGAAGCCGCGCGTCTCGTCGCCGTGGTCGTTGCAGTCGCAGCGGCGGCAGCCCTGGCCCGTGGTGGCGTTGCCGTGGCTGCCGGGCTTGCACGACTCGCAGAACTTCCCCTCCGTCCAGTCCTGGCACTCGTCGCAGCGACCGACGCCGGTGCGACACGTCGAATGATTGTGACAGCCGCAATTGATGGAGCAATCGGCGCCCGTCCAGCCTAAATCACAGTGGCATTTGTAGTGCGGCGCCCCCAGGCAGTACCCGTGGATGCAGTTGTTGTAGCAGGTCTGCACGCAGCTCTTGCGGCCGTCGCCGCTGTAGCCCTGCTTGCACTTGCACGTGTAGGAGCCGTGCGTGTTGTTGCAGACGGCGTGCTCGTGGCAGTCGTGCAGCTTGAGGCCGCACTCGTCCACGTCGGGGCACTGCGCGTAGGCCCAGCCGGCGTCGGCGGCCGACACGTTGAGCAGCGACGCGCAGTCGGCGTGCGCGCGCGTGAAGTCGCCCTCCGTGCACGCGCCCGTGATCGGGTTCTCGTGCGAGTGGCACCAGCCGCAGCCCATGGAGCGGAGGCAGGTGGAGCACTGCGTGTGCGCCTGGCAGGACTTGCACTGGCCGGCCTTGCGCGCGCCGTCGTCGGCGGCGGGCGCGGAGGAGGCGCGGTCGAGCCACTCGCGACACAGCCCGAACTGGTACTCGCTGGTGTAGACGCTGAAGCTGAAGCACTGGCGCGTGGCCTCGCACCAGACGCAGCGGCCGCGCTCGTCGAGGCAGTGCTCGCAGGCGAGGCGCGTGCGGCAGGGCGCGGGGCACTCGCTGGGCTCCACGACGGCGCCGCCGGCGCGGCCGCGGCGGGCGCAGCGCGCCTCGTCCGCCCACCACTCGCAGTAGTTGCCGGCGACGCAGCGCTCGCAGCTGATGTAGTTGGAGCAGTTGGGGCAGGCGGCGGGCTGCAGCGTGAGGTAGCGCCACGCGCCGGCCTCGGCGGCGCACACGGCGCGCTCGTCGGCGGCGCGCGGCTCGCACTTGTTGGTCAGCTCGCACCAGCCGCACGCCGCGTCCGCGAGGCACAGCAGGCAATTGTCGTAGTTCTGGCACTGTCCGTCCGAGTACGGCTCCAGGAACTCGAATGTAAATACCTACAAAAACGAGAGCACGTTAATAAAAACAAGTCGATGCAACACAAGTCGTTCCAAGAAATTGGACAGATGGAATACCTCAACCTTAGGTATGCTGACGGCATATCTAAGGTTGCCTCTAGAATCTCGCGAACTAAATTGACAGGTCAATGTGCACAAATGATACCACAGTTTGGCCAGTGATGTTCATACCGATATTTTCAAAAAAGTTTGAATTAGAGAATATCGCGAGAATTCACCGCTAGCGGCGCTACTGTTGCGCGGTCAGTTAAAAGGTATCTTTAAGTAATTTAAGTTATTTTACAAATGTTACTTGGTATTTCGAAAATTGTGCGCGAGCTCTTGAAATAAACAACTTGCCCCCAAACCTGCATACTAACATTGAAATTTGTCAGTTTCGCATCCGCACCTGATTTGATCGGTAACGTCACAATCTTACAATCGAATCAACCACTTTTCTCGTCACATTCATACAAATCGAAATCGTTTGTGACCCCTTTATAATTATGACATGGGTAGTAAGTGCTATTGCACTCTCCTACTACTGTACTGTACTAACAGTATTTTACTAGTGTATTGTATCTTACTTATCGATATCATTTTATCGACATATACCCTTGACTATTTTTTCTTTGCTATTCCTGTATCATTTTATTTGTCAAACTCATGTCAATTTAGTTCGCGAGTTTCTGGAGGCAACTTTAATCGGAAACCGGAACTAGAGTTCAATTTTACTTATACAAAGTCATACAAACACACCAGAACATTTACTTTACTTAGTAAAAAAAAATAGATACAAATAATAAATACCTTAGCAGTTTCTGTGGTTTTATTATGTAGCAACTCCATCTTCGCATGATGGTGAGAAGGATATAGTCCCGTATGTAACGTATCATTAGCGTGCATGTCGACGGCGAGCCTGCCGGGGAACAGCGACGGCCAGTCGACGATAGAACAGGCAGACGGCTGGGCCGTTAAGTTGGCTATAGATTCTGTCTTGGGCCCGAGCGCGAGCGATATATTCGAATAGCCGGCGCATACATGAAGGGTCTCTCCCGTTCCGTTCCAGTGCTGAGGAATGCGCAGCCAACCTCTCAGTCGCGCTTCGCTTGAACCAGTAAAGATATGATTGCTTCCCCCGCCGGTGGCCCAGTCGACAGTCGTCGCGTTGACGACCGACACCCCATCGGGATGGTTCCAGTCTGCCGGCTGCTGGTATCGGAGGAACGTTAGACCGGGCCGCTTGTCTAAATCTTTGCATTCCTCTGGGGTCGTCACTTCGGTGCCGGTGGTGCCCCACCAGCCTGGGTTTTGGGAAGGCGTGTCCTCGCCACAAACACCGTAGTTATCTGTAAATACATAAATCAATTATTATACTACTGTTAATAAAATATCTAAGGAGTATCTCACCTCCACCCTTCATATTGTTTTGGAGTTAAAAAACGAAACATTTAGAGAATAATGTATCTAAGTGTTTGTTTGTTTAACAAATACAACAAGCAGCGCGCACACAGTTATACGCAAAAAAAATTATCAACATTTCTACAGCAGTTATATTTGAAGTACCAACAGTCCCATTGATCTAATGAACCAGGCACGAGTGGTATTCTACTCAACAGTAACGTACCGTCCTTGTGGTGGCAGCGCGCGTTCTGCACACACCAGCTGCACTGGTGCAGGCCCAGCTTGGTGCTGACGGACGGCAGCGGGGCCCGGGAGCCCGCGCGGCCGGGCGGCGGGCCGTGGATGAGGCACGAGTGGCACTCGCCCAGCGCTGGGCAGATGCCGCCGCAGCGGATGGATTGTAAATTAGTTGTGCAGTTTGAGCCGATCGTTCTGCCGTAACAAGTCTGTAACACGTAATAGTATATTAAGAGAACTTTACTTTTAGTAGATACTGTTGCTGGCTATCAGCTCGACAACATACAACAGATCAAGATCACCTAACACAGTAACTATGTATAGAAGTGTACATGGGTCACTGTTGTTTCCCATAAAGTTTTATAATGTTATTGATTTTCCGAATTTCCGTTAGTCATAATTTGGTTTTTCTCAAAAACGCGTAGCTTTTCAGGATTGCCATAAAACAAACGTAACCTAACCTATAGTTCGTTTTTTTAGCATTAGAAATAAGGTAAACAATCTTGATGTGTCTTTTAAATGAAAAACACATTTTAAAAATAAGTTACGGTAAATATTTAACAATTATGAATCTAATACGAGATTTTAGAGTCTTCTGCTTTCATAAGTAATAGTTATTGAATTTTGAATAGTGTTTTTCAATTAAAATACATGTCAAAATCGCTTACTTTCTTTCAAGTTCTTTCCAATGCTAAAAAAACCAACTATACCTATAGGACAATCTTGAGAAAATCCTGAAAATTTTACGGTTTCAAAATTATGACTAATGATAATCTGACAATCATTACATTGTGACTTTCAATGATTATATCAAACAAAGGAATCCGAGTGTACATACATCGTCTGCAGAGCACCAGCCACACTCGGGGTCCGCGAGGCACTCCGGCTGACTCTGATGCCGCGGGCACGCTGACTCGGGGTCGTTATTGCTGATGCCCGCCTGCCAGCTCGGCACCACGTATGCTAGCAGATCACCTATAACAAGTTATTGTCGGTCAGTCTTTTAATGATTTTATTACTATCAAAAAATCTCGTGTAAAATATAGAATGCGGAGTGAGATACGTAACTGTACATAAGTTTTGCCCCACTATGAACGTTAAATTTACAAGAGTGATTACCGTGACGTACATTAACGAAATCCCTTGAAGGGTTCACCTTTGTGCTTTATGTGTCTCTTTGTGTATAAATTGTATACAATTTGACATGTTTAGCAACGTTGAAGGTGCATAATCGAATAAAACCTGTCAATTAGGTTAATAAAACTCGCGACACTGGTACAGGTATATCAATAAGCTATATTTACCATTGACATTCCCATGATATCCCCCAGCGATGAGCAACGTCGAAGGATGTTTCAAGGCTGCCGCATGTGCAAATACGCCCTGCCGTTTAGGGTAGAACTCGCGAGGGCTGCCCAAGACCTCCAGAGGGATCCACGCGTGGCAGCCCAGGTGGTACAGGTACATCTGACCGTCGTAGCATATCTCCTCTTTGTTGTGCCGGTGTGAGTAACCACCGAACACTACCAGGTAATTTCCTGAAATTTAATTATTATTGAATGACAGACGTTTATAACCATATGATAGATTGTGAAGAAGATTCTAAGTGTAGTCCATGACAATTGTCATCTCCTTTAACGAAATTTAATAACGATTCAGATCAGCCGTTCTTGACGGTTCTGCCATTTGATTATGGAATGGACAGTTGTTATATAGCAGCTTCGATTCTTTATTCTGCTTCGATTGAATTCCTTTGACTGATTTAAAATGTATCTTACGTTAGTTGGCAATGTTGGCATTGTGAGCTAAAGTTTTCTCCTAAGCCTCACGTTCTGTAAAAACCTTATTGTAAAATTACCGATTATTGTCGATGTGTGAAATGCTCGCTCCCTCGGTACGTATGTGTCCCTTAAATGCGCCCTGGGATAGTGTATTTCGCTCCAATGTCGATTGTCAATATCAAACGCAAACATTCTATCGGTCAGTTTTGAAAATCTGGAAGATGCAAAAGTAAATTTAATCGTTATTTAGAAATAATAGTTACATGCCAAAATTAACTAGTATGTATTTATTAAGTTTTATGAGCCATTGAGCAAATAACCACTATGCTAAGGATTATATATTTTCATATATTTCAATATTTTATTAAATCGACCTTTAAGGTAATAGCACAAAATGCAACCGGTTGTGAAGGACGTATGAATGGGATGATACATTGCGACTGAACCAATACTCAATCGCTAATACTGTATCACGGCTATACCAACAACAACACATTTAACTGACTATTTTTAGGTCTTATCTCGTTGGAATAAGGTATATGATTCACCAATTAACCTTGTTAACAATACTGCTAAAGTCGTTAACACTCACCTCGCCACACTAGCGACAACGCCTCCATACACCAAGATGGAGTTAGAGTACGAATGATAGACGGCTGTGTGCGCGACTACCCGCACGTCAAGCTCCTTGCCGCCGCGGACCTGCACCTTCTCCCAACTCTCCGTATTTGGCTCGCTTAGTTTTATCTTATACATACTGAAAAAAGAAGTAATGTTAGATATAATGAAAGGGTCAAAAGTAGCTTGAGATGGTTCGTGTAATATTACACACGGTTGCTGCGTCGTCAGTTCCTTTTTCTTTGAACTTGGCTGGACACGCTACCGAGTCTTTAGATAATATTGTGTCATATCCTCCTAAGGCCCAAGGTCCTACCCATAGTACAGTCAGCAGCAGAAGTTGCTAAGCGGGCCAGGTGTTCAAAATGATCTTGCCGCGACTTTATTGTTAAGAAAATAAGAGCTTGTCAAGGTAATTTTGAACACCTCGCCTGCTTAGCAACTTCTGCTGCTGACTGTGCCTCTTCAGTTTGATGAAATTTAAATCCTATTCAATTGGAACAAAGTCGCTTTTTGTTTCGTTAAATTTTCCAAAAACGTAAAATAACTATATTTCCTACACTATAGTTTCAAATTTCTGTAGCAAATTTTGGATTTTTCGTATGTATGGCTGGGTTTTAGGGGGATATAAATAGATTTTAAATATCAAGGACTCTCATTGAGACGATTCTAGCAAGGTTGAACTTGTTATTTCTGTTTGGACTCCATCACCTTGAATTTTATGTTGTAATTCAAATTAGATAATAAATGCAAAATATTTCAATCGATTTGCAAGATAGAGGTCAAATATAAATAAGGTTTGACTACCTGGGGCCCGTTTCTCAAAAGCTTGTAACTTGTAATACAAGCGGCTGTCACTTTTTGACAGCTTTTGTTAGAAAAGGACTTCCACTAGTATTACAAGTTACAAGCTTTTCAGAAACGGGCCCCTGCAGTCATTGTCACTAGATCATGCAAGTTTTCCTAAAAATGCAGGATGATAAAAATACTCACTTTGAAGAAAATTCTCCATCTACCGTACTACCTCCAAAAAGATACAGTTCATCTTTAACAGCAGTTAGAGTATGTCTAGTTAATCCAGGAGGCAAGAATGAAGAATTCACAGCTCTCAGTGTCCATATGTTAGTCTCCGCATCATACAGCCATAGCTCCGAAGACAAACTACCGTCCGATAGCTTCCCACCATACAAAACAAAACCAGTAGAGAAAGCGCAGGCAGAGTGCCCGTATCTCGGCTCGGGTTTTGTATCATTAGACTTCATAATAGCATTCGAAAAGTCCGGCTTGTCGGTAAAATGTAAATAACTCTCGGAATAAGGTGTTGGTGAATGTGAATACATTAGAGGTAATGTGGTTTTGTCATGGTGTGATACCGAGGATAAAAGTAAATTGAATAAAGAACTCCTATTGCCTATCTGCCAGCTGCCATCTGTATTGCCCTGTGGAAAGAAATATGTTTTATTTATTCATACAGACGTCTTACAAAAAAAACCGGGCAAGTGCGAGTCGGACTCGCGCACGAAGGGTTCCGTACCATAATGCAAAAAAAAAAAAACAAAAAAAAGCAAAAAAAAAGCGGTCACCCATCCAAGTACTGACCACTCCCGACGTTGCTTAACCTTGGTCAAAAATCACGTTTGTTGTATGGTAGCCCCATTTAAATCCTTATTTTATTCTGTTTTTAGTATTTGTTGTCATAGCGGCAACAGAAATACATCATCTGTGAAAATTTCAACTGTCTAGCTATCACGGTTCGTGAGATACAGCCTGGTGACAGATGGACGGACGGACGGACAGCGAAGTCTTAGTAATAGGGTCCCGTTTTACCCTTTGGGGACGGAACCCTAAAAAGTGATTTGTTTCACTGTTGTTACAATGGAATGTGAAATAATTACTGGTGCTGAATTTTTCATGAGTTACCTCTCTTTGTTATGATAATTTTTAGGTCAGCGTCGCCAATGTCGTAATAACTCAGTTATTTGCTGGCATAATATCACAATTAGTTACAGTGTATAAATACTGGTTAATAAAATAAATAGTTACCTTTGTAAAGAGAGTCAAAAATGACTGATCTATTTCCTCATTAGTTGGATATCTACGTAATACTTTTCCATTTTCATCATACCATTGACTAGTTGAGAACCTGTAAAAAGTTCATGAGTATAACTAAACAAAACCTGTCGTTGTTGTTTGAAACTACTTGCTTTACAATAAGGTCTATATTTCAACAAATAATATTGTTTAACCCTTTTCCAGGCCGCACCAATGTACAAAGTGCAATCTAATTTGAATCTTAAATCGGAATGCTAAAGTTGAAATTCTAGTGGCGCGTACGTGGTCGATAAATCGTACTATGCCTGGAAAAGGGTTAAAATCGTTGTCTAAGTAAATAAAAGACAATAAGATAGACTCACTTATAAACTTCTAATAAGCCTAAAACTTTATTCAGATCATATCCTCCAAATACGTATAGAGAGTCCGTGTGGTTGACGTATACCGCGGAGTGGGCCGCGCGGCGTGTCATGCCGCTCTCCGAGCGAGACAGCCAGTGCCAACTGTTGCCGACCTTGTCGTTCTTCTTCAAGGAACAAGACTCGCCGGAAAAACTGAAAATTGTAGCGATTATTGCAATACTACATTGCCTTGGCCTTCCTATATAATGAGTGGCTGACATTGATAATGAAGCAGGAAATATGGAAAGGAATTATAATGACCAATTTGACTGTTGATTACATTCGGATGTAGTGTTGACAATTGTATATAGTTGCACCAATAAAAGTCTGCAGCGGATTTAATAGCCCACGCAGTGTAAGTGTTATGTATAGGTACGTCATAAGTCATAATTTCATAGAAATTTGACGTTTATATGACACTTGCACTGCGTGGGCTACCACAATCGCTGCAGACTTTTTACGGTCTAACTCTAATATATTTTTATCTCAAAATTTATAATATGTATAGATTTTATTGCATGATGTGCAGGTAAAACTTATAAGGACGATTCCAACGAGCACGGTTAGAGAACGGGATTAAGCATGAACTCTTTCCATGTGCGTTCACAAACTTGCTTGGAAGATTTAACATAATAAAACACAGAATGTAAAAAACTAAATCAAATTATGAACAATGCTTAAACTCTTACGCGTTCAAGAATATAAAGCATACCTACAGACCTACACCACTGTTTATCAAAACACAATATGTCAAGCCATGTGACTGTCTAAGAATGATGGAATAAATCAACAACTTCGTAATTATCATTATGCCTACACTACTGTTGTGCAGTCATCCATAGAACCTCGTCATATTAACTATTATAACTACTATCATCGCGTTATTACATGAGTCACTAACACGACAGTCATAGTACTATTACTTTAGTCACTAATATGATTATACTGTGCTACTAATATTAGTACATCACAGTGTAATGGGCCGAAATTTAAAAATGTGTTAGGTCTTCAGAAAAGAGGAAATTATTGACTATAAAACTTGAATCTCCAAAGCTCCACAAGGACTGCAGAAGGGAGGTTCTTCAACATATTTTAACCCTATGAATGCCATGGCTACTATATACAATGCGCCATTGTAAACAGGAATACACGCAGGTTGATATTAAATTGTAATCATGCGTGTCTGCAGTAGCGGTTTAAAATTTAACATTATACTTGTGCCAGTTTAAAAAGACAAGATTTATGATATTTTATGTATGTTTGCTTGAAAGACAGAGCCTTGCCACTTCACTTAACAATGGGCTGCAAGTGCACCTCTCTCCAGCACCCATAAAACTTATTGTGGTGCTGTGTAAATTATCATTATATTAAAACATTCTTACCCTTTCTTGCACAAGCATCTATCTCCTTTGCACTGTCCATTATTTGAGCATTTATTAGGACAGAGCTGCAAGCTGCAGTCCTGCCCGCCGCGGGTGCCAAAACAGAAGCACTTGTGCTGCACACACAACCCGTGGCCAGTGCAGTTGTTGGGGCAGTCATGTATGGCATATGTTGCTCGGAAACCGTCAAGAACATAATTGGTGTCGCTATACAGCAATATTAACATCTGTAACATAAACACATGTAGTTATACATTTTTAAAATAAATAAATAAATAAATAAATATGATTGTTAAACATGACTTGTTTCATGTCAGCAAAGTACTATTATTATGTAGTTAGTTTAAATCATTAAAGCTATTTTCATAACTTTAAAGAGAAGCCTGATAAAAAAAAAATACTATGTATTTCTATTACTAGTAGGTATCCTATTTGATCTGGTTAGAAATACAATAAAATGTACATTTTGCTTTTTGCACAGTTTGGGTTTCTTAAGGCCTGTCTCCATATTGCGCGGCAAACTATCGAACATTGGCTCGTGAGGCAGCCGCACGCTATGGATACCGGGTTGGCCCGCAGCCAACGTGGTATTTGCCGCACAATATGGAGACACGCCTTTAGGTGATCAGATCTTTTTAGGGTATCTTATAAGGTAAGTTAGAATATATATTAATGTCTATGTCCGAATATATTATTATCTATTACAACAGATTCATGCATGAAATTAAGTTATTGTATTTCAAGTCCATCATTGGAACCAGTTGATGTTTTGTGAAATAAAGTTTAAGATTGAAATGTATCCTAATATTCATATCTTAGTCTCTTCTTTAAAAACTGAATGTATGAAAAAAACTAATATGAAAAAAGTAAATATTTTTTTTATACTAGATAACATTGAGGGGCATTGTGATTCAGGTTTTTCCACATGCAAGAGGCAAGAAGCAAGTGATATTTTCATAAGTGCCCCAAAACAAATTTAATGTTGTTTATATTCTTCTATAAAAACTTGTTCTGTTGACTTTGTTTGAGGTCACAATAAAGTGTATATCAAATTAAATTTGTGTTAATGACATTTTAATCACAAGAATGAAACTGATTAAGTAAAGGTGTAAAATATGTTTATTTTACACCTTTACTTAATCAGTTTCATGATCCTCATAGCTCCAGCTTAAGTTATAACATGGAAAATTACTTACATATCCACTTGAGGCAGTCACATTCTGAGGTTCAGTTTTTCCACTAAAGCTTCCAAGTAATGGTGCATCGAATGAGTCTCCGTCATACACAAAGACATAGTCATAAGAACATTCTGTGCCCATACGCAGAAAACTCAATGTTATGAACTGGCTTTTATTAGCTGCCTTGATAAGCCATTCACAATGGGAGTCCTATAAGAAAACAATGATTAATGTGTGATGTAGTGAAATGTTCAATCAAGTATTCAACTTCCATGGTGAGAGTGACTGACTTGAGTGTAGTTAGAGTCGGTAGGTCCGTCGGTGATGACGCCGCTGGGCTCGGTGAAGACCCTGCGCGTCTTGTCGCAGGGCGCCGAGGACGCGGCGCACAGCACGGCCAGGCAGATCCAACTCACGACGACTAAGCCTACTCCCTTCTCCCGATTCCGTGGGAAAAACATGCCTCTTCCGATTTGCCGCAAAACATAAGTCAACCATCAAAGCCATATAATCGTGAATTCACAACTAATATCACTAAATGTAAAATAAACAAGCACTCATTTATCGTAATAGATGACATCTACTTCAAGGCTAACCACTTTAAACGATGAATGCCACAATGACTCCTGAGATCTTTGATTTGATTGAATAAACCTAATATTTCCGCATTATTCTGACTTCGAATAATAAATGTATATTGTTTGCTTGCACTTTCTAATGTGTTTTTTCGTAAAAACAAACAATTCACGAATCTCACAGTCAGTTTTGACATTCGTTTGACGTTTGAGGATTGCCATTAGTTTTTTTAATGTCATCGTTAGGAAGACTGTACAGAAACAAACAGCCAAACATAAATAATTTAATAAATTAAAAACAGTAATTCAGTATAAAATATATACTTGGTCAAGCAGTACTTGTCAGTAGAAAAAGGCGGCAAATTTGAAAAATGTAGGCGCAAAGGGATATCGTCTCATCGAAAATTTGAATTTCGCGCCTTTTTCTACTGACAAGATTTGCTTGACCATCTATAGCTGGTCAAGCAAATCTTGTCAGTAAAAAAAGGCGCGAAATTCAAATTTTCTATGGGACGATAACCCATCGCGCCTACATTTTTCAAAATTGCCGCCTTTTTCTACTGACAAGATCTGCTTGACCAAGTATATTACACTATTTTTAATTTTTGGGAGGATACCAAAGAATATAATACAGAATACTCACTGAGGATCTTCGAGCAACACGGAAGGGAGGCGGCATTCGCACTATTTCCCCTCTGCCGAGGTACAAGATTAGCGCGTCAATCTAATCTAGCGCGGGTAATAAAACTAGTTGCACTTGGATTTTTCACTAGACCGAGTCCAGACGCGCGCGTGAACACTGCTGCACAAAAATGCCTGTTTGCTCGGTTTTTTGTTATAAAAAGAGGTCGGGGACATCAAATTTATAAAAAGAAAGTGTTACATTTCACATGTAATATTTTTTTTTACATATCATACGTTAAATTACATTTAAATACAATTATTATATTTTAGTCTCAAGTAATTGTTGGATTTATCGATTTTGCTCGCTCAGTACAAATTGCGGATCGGTCGAGCGACAAATCCGACTTCTCATCTCTCAGAATACAATGACATACTTCAACGAAAATTTGTTAGTGTGCGTGTTGTGACACTAGTCACTCGTCCGTACACAAAAAGAGATCGAGGTTTGCAAGATTTGTCTTTGACGTGTGTCATTTTCTATGTATTTGTGTCGTCATTACAGATTGGATTTTGTATGTAAGTGTGTGAGAAATGCGACTGTGTGTACCTTTCCCCCCGCGAAAAATGGCAGAAAGATTTGTACGGCGAGATATCGCTTGGGCCCCTCCCTTCCGACGTGTCGGAAGCCGGTGTTGCTCGAAGCTGAGGATACATAATGAAAGCTGAATCTATTAAGTCAGTCAGAGCATCAATCAAGTCAGAAGGCCTATCACGAATACCGAAGTTCGAAAATTGCGGACAACTTTCTCTGTCACTCTAATTACACCTTTGGAGTAAAAAAATAAGATGCAAACGGCAATTTGCAAACCTCGGTGTTCGTGATAGATCCTCAGAGCAGCTTCAGTGCTGCCACCTATTGAATACTACGAAGATCGTTCTTTTTCTAGCTAGTTATAGAATCAATTAGAATACAATCGCGTAAGTTCCACGACGATACCGCGTAACTCCGCGCTACTTACCTTGCGACTCAAATGCGGCTTGCGAGGAGGGTTACGATCAAGTTACGATACCTACTCTAAGTGTCGTGTATTCCACTGTAGCGTCAAAACTACTGAGCCGATTTTGGTAGTCTATACTTTTTAGCCGACTTCGACATTTTACAAAAACCCTAAGATATCGGATTTTCAAAATATTTTAAAACGCTTTGCTTGTTCACTTTAATTTTTAGGTAAGTATTCTAGCTGAATACGACAAATTCAAAAGGAAAGTTTGTTTACCCGACTACGCATGTAGGTATAATGTTTGTATTCTTATTCAACAATACGAGTACCTACAGGGTGTCCCAGAATTCGACGTCAAGCCGTAAACGGATGATAGACCAAGTCATAACAGTTATCATAAAAATACAAAAAAAAAATCCAACTCATGTTCTTTAAAAATTATGGTCACTTTAAAAATTCACTAAAAATCCACACCCTGTAATTATTCATGATTACACAATAATAAAAAAATTAGAATAAATTATGGAATTTGTAGTAACAAGAGTTAAAGAACCATTACAGGGTGTGGATTTTTTTGTGAATTTTTAAAGTGACCATAATTTTTAAAAAACATGAGTTGGATTTTTTTTTGTATTTTTATGATAACTGTTATGATTATGACTTGGTCTATCATCCGTTTACGGCTTGACGTCGAATTCTGGGACACCCTGTAAGTATATGTCATATCTCTGTGACTCGGATTACATAGGTTACATTTTTAACCGACTCCTAAAAAGGACGTTGCTTGGTCGGTTTAAAATTTGGAGTTGAATGTTGATCCATTATAAGAACCAGGACCACATGATTTTATTCGGACTTATATATACGTATCGCATTTCTGGCAGACGAATAATTCATATTTTTAGGCTTTAAAGAACATCCGTCAGCAAAATTTCTTATAATATAGGTACCTAATTGTTACTAGGTACAATAATACTTTAGATTTTATCTATCTATCTCTCCTATATTCATTCAGGGGATAAAATTAGCTACGAAGTAAGTAGGGCATAGGCAGGAGATGCGTATCGATCGCACGCACTGCTGAATCAGCAGCCGCCGGCTCGAGAGCACTGCGCCCTGAGAACTAGAGGCTACAAAGGCCCACTCGGGGAACCCGGGTTAATGGTTAACAATCGATTGTTAATTATTAATTAAATGCCAACATAAGGGTCTAACTAATGAGGCTTTCTATAAGTTATTTGTAGCTTTCTGTGAAAAACTTATTTTAAGAACATAGGGTCATTGCGTCAGTTTATCGCCGGTGCCTGTTTCCTTCCACTTGGCGTAGTTGCTATTGCAAATTATAAATATTTCTTGAATATATATATAGGCATATATTTCAAATATACGCAATTCTGTAGCAACTACGCCAAGTGGACGGAAACAGGCACTGGACGGTAAACTGACGCAATGACCCTATTTATCTGATATGCTTACCTGTACCTAATGTGTAATGGTATTTTCCTACTAGTCAAATCAGTTACTTTTTTAGAACTGTCAAAACGATTTGCTAATATGGAATTTATATGAAACATTACATCGTGACGTCACGGTCAACTCACCTACTTTTTGTATTTCTATCCGATTGATTAAATACAACTTGTGCTGAAAAATAACTCCTATCTGTGTTTTTGTAATAATTATCTGGTGCTTTATTTCCTACATGGTGTAAAATAATTTATTTTAAATACAGTGTAATACCCTATTAAATTTTATCGTCAGAAGTAAGTAGGGCATATTTATTTGACAATATGCTTAGGAACAGGAATTTTGTAGTTCACCTAGGAGATAAACAAAGCCGCCTTAGAACCTTAAACAATGGCATTCCACAGGGATCTACACTGGCCCCACTGCTCTTTAATCTATATACTTATGACCTACCTAAAACAGTCTCTAGGAAATTTGTGTATGCAGATGATATCACCATTGCGCACCAGCACAAGACATTCGAGGTATCTGAAGAGCAGCTCAACAAAGATCTAGGTTCTCTAAACGAGTACTTTAGGAAATGGCGGCTTGTTCCAAATGCCAGCAAAACGGAAGTGTCGACGTTCCACCTCAACAACAAGCAAGCTGCTTTTATTCCAACGGTAGCATTTGATGGTGAAATATTAACTTTCAACCCGCACCCTAAATATCTTGGTGTTACGCTGGACCGCTCACTTACTTTCGGTCCCCACCTTCAAAAGCTGAGCAAAAAACTTGTGACCCGAAACAACATTCTCCACAAATTAACTGGCACGACTTGGGGAGCAAAAGCGGACGTTCTTCGTACAACTGGGCTGAGCTTAGTCTATTCTGCTGGTGAATACTGCGCACCAGTCTGGCTCAATAGCGCACACACAGAGAAAGTTGACGTGCAACTGCCTAATACTATGCGATGTATATCAGGCACGATCAAATCCACACCCGTACAATGGCTCCCAACCCTAAGCCACATCCCACCACCTCATCTTAGACGACAATTGGCACTGGTAAAAGAAGCGAACAAAATTCACAGCGACCCGAACCTGCCGAGCCACCAGGAATTCCTTAACCCACCACAGCATCGTCTGAAGTCTCGACACCCGCCCTATCAAACCGCTCAAAACCTGACGCAAGGTGGCTTCAATATAAAAGACGCTTGGAAAGATGAGTGGCAATCTAACCTGCCAAACCCCAGCCTAAATGCCTACGATCCTACCAAAAAGCCGTATGGCTTTTCAGCATCTAGGAAGGAATGGTGCCAACTAAACAGACTCCGTACCGAACATGGACGCTGTGCGGACTACCTGTTTAAGTGTGGTTGGCGAGACTCACCAGCATGTGACTGCGGGGCCCCAGTACAGACTATACACCACATTATACATAGTTGCCCGAAACGGAAATATGTCGGAGAGGCCCTAGACCTTCACTCGCCTAATGCACACGCTGCCCAATGGGTGAAGAATTTAGATATCGTATTGTAAATATTGTAATTGATAATTAGCGACTCTGTAAATGCCATACGAATAAATAAAGTAGGGCATAGCCATATGTGTATCGATCGCACGCACTGCTGAATCAGCAGCCGGCAGCTCGAGAGCACTGCGCCCTGCATGATCTGAAGACCTACAGCTAACATCGAAAAACCGACAAATTATTATTACGTCTCTATCCCTCGAATATGCAAGAACGAAGGAGACAAATAACGATTTTCTATTTTTCGGTGTAGGTACAAACACTATTGTAATCTAACCACATATCCAATTACTTACCGTACATTATAAAGTGTGGTGGAGGTAATTTCTTTTCAATTCTACTTTCTTTATTACTCATATAGATGTGGCAAATCAGCTACCCAATTACTTTGTTATTGGTTCAGCACCTAGGTATGGCACTAGGGTTGCCAGATCGAAAGGCGCTAATATCGGGAAATAATATCTATTTTTCGGGATTTTGGGACTTAATTCGGGAAAAAAAAAATACATTCATATTAAAGTGATTATATTAAAAACAACGATATTTTACATTATTGGCACTACGTCAGCTCGCTTGCTCGGCGACAGTTCGGAACTTGAAATTATTGTTTTATAACGTGAAGCTGTTTTTCGGGACAAGTTTCACTTTGTCGGGAATCGGGAACACATGCTAAAAATCGGGAGAATCCCGCCAAATCCCGACCATCTGGCAACCCTATATGGCACGTAAATATGGTAATAAACGCAAGTAGGTACCTAGGTATACCTACTTGCGTTTATTACCATATTTACGGAGGTGAAAATTAATAAATCTATGGCGCACGTGAGATCACGGGGAGGGCTGTTGAAGTTTTTTCATCCGGAATGAAGTGATAACCGCTAATGACACCCTTGAGCCGCCGAGTCATCCGCCACACTCGAGAGATGAATTAAATTATATCGCATTTTAATTATCCTGTTATCTGGCCTGGGCGCTTTGAGATAAAACAGAAGGGGAGAATTATATTTAGGTACCTATTACACCTTTTGCTCTGACTATAAGCTGATTATTATTACTTATATTTTAACTTAAAATTTCAAAGTAATGCGACATCAGTCATCGAACAAGTAGATACCTAAGTCATAAACTAAACTATATATACCCAAATGCGCCTAAACGAAAGGTGCTAGCAATCATTTTATAGCGACGTTTAATTAAATTGTAGGCAATGATGCCTGGAGGTGCAAATACACGATGATTTTTAAGAGCCCTTCAACGTGCACACTAGCGCCACAGCTAAATTTCATTTCATTTCATTTCATTATTTATTCATGAACAATATTAATTGTGTATGAAATATAAAAATATACAAAAATTATTCAAATTACATAAACAAATAAAAAAAATATACATCTTAAAAATAAACAGAATTAATATTTACAAGAGCATGAATATACCTATTACAAAATGTCAAACAATAATAAATTATATGTAATAATTAAAAAAAAAAAGAACTAAAATACAGTAATTATAAAAAAAGAAACTCAATTTATAACGGTACCTATGTCAAAAATTCTTCTACCGTATAGTAACACTTCTCTACCAAAAAAGCATTCAATTTATTTTTAAACAAGATTGTATTGTTTACTGTCTTAAGCTCGGCAGGTAACTTATTAAATAACAAGACAGATTGGTAACTAGCACAGTGCTTGGCCACTTTGAGTTTTGTGGTGCCTTGTAGTGGCAAGTCTTTCCGCCTTGTCGCCAGGCGTTTAACTCTTTGTTCCTGCGTTTCAATATCGTCCATGTGCTTGATCAAGTCTGTAAGCACCACTAAAATATACAGACAGGAGATAGTCAGAATTTTAAACTTGATAAAGTATGGTCTGCAAGATGTTTGTTGAGGAATTTGAGCCATAATTCTAATTGCTCTTTTTTGCGCAACAAATGCAGCCTGGACATTATATTTATAACTATTACCCCAGAATTTTATACTATAGCGTATCTTAGATTCCACTAAGGCGTAGTAGACCATTCTCAGTTGTGCCAGCTCTAGCTCGTCCCGAAGACTCCTAAGAGCAAAGCACGCGGAACTAACAGAGCCTACTACTGCAGTTACTTCTGGCTTCCAATTTAATGTACTGTCAATATAAACTCCAAGAAATTTGACTGACTCCACTTGCTCAACGGCATCGCCTCTAATTTTGAGCTGGAGAGAGTCTTTCGTTCTAACTGTTGATTTGAAAAGAAGAACGTTAGTTTTACTACAGTTCAACTCAAGGCCATTTATTTCAAACCATTCAATGAATGTTTCTAGTGCATAATTAACTCTTTCATTTAGCTGCGAAACGTTATCCCCGAAAATAACCGCATTTGTATCGTCAGCAAAAAGGACTAATTTAGTGTCTTGTACTTTATTATGTATAAAAGATATCAAGTCATTGGTAAATATAATGAAAAATATGGGTCCCAAAATGGAACCTTGTGGTACTCCTCTATGAATATTAGCAACACTAGATTTGTAGAATTTTATATGATCATTTTCCGTCCATCGTATTTGAACAAAATGTTTCCTATTTAATAAATACGAACGAAACAGGGCCAGTGCTTTTCCTCTGATACCGTAGTGCTCTAGTTTTCCCAGTAATATGTCGTGGTTAACCATATCAAATGCAGAACTCAGGTCGAGAAAAACTCCTGCTACTTTTTTCTTATTATCTAATTGGCTGACCACATCTGCAACGAAAGTACTAAGGGCCTCATTTGTTCCCTTGCCCTTTTGATACCCATATTGTCTTTCACTTAAAATAATCGTGATTATTTAAGTTTAACGAAAGATGTTGAAAAAAGGGTGCCGCTGCGTACTCTATTGTGTATTTAAGTTCCTTTTGAATACATCTAACTAGTTTTTATGTTGCTGGTTTCGTCGATCTAGAAACTCAAAACAAAAACGGCCGTTTTAACTTTAGATGTATAGATTGACGAATCCATCAACATAAAAACTAGTTTGATGTATTCAAAAGGTACTTAAATACACAATACAGTACGTAGCGGCCCCCTTTTTTCAATATCTTTCGTCAAATTTAAATAATCACGATTATTTAGCTGTGACGCTAGTGTGCACGTTGAAGGGCTCTTAATCGGTGATCAGCTTCGAGCAACACCGGCTTCCGACACATCGGAGGTGTTCAGCGACCAATTTTTCTACCTAATTCAGTCATCGATGGCGATCACGTTTAACTATGGGACCAACCTCGAAATCACAAAAAATATTGCCTATTTCATACATTTGGGCTGGTCCAATGTTGATATTTTCTATGAGAGAGTTAATTTTTTTTTCGCGATTTCGAAAAATTGGTGCCTGATCACCGATTAAAAATCATCATGTATAGGTAGTTTAATACGAGTACGAAGATTTCCGAAGCTTCAGCATGTCACAGTTCACATCCAGCAATAGCCGTCACAATTTGAATACAAGCGATCGTTCATCACAGACGAAACCATTTCTACGAGATCTCTAATTTCTCTTAGTTACTACGTGTCTTAAAGTCATTGTTAGACTGGTTATGTAAGTCCTGTCTGAAATACCCATAGGGCCAGGTGGCAGTGTGTTCTTGGCACACAGGCTGTCTAGTCTTACGGGCGCGCGTGACGACCCATAAGCGCACGTTTACTATGCAAATTAGCTGACCACCGCCGTCCATTTTTTAAAACACACAACAAATATTGTCACCCGTGTTTACTTTGTCCTGTTTTCACTCACACCGAACGTGCTTATCAAATTCTCTTTTTAATTCCCACCGGTCTTTAACTTATGACTCAGGTTTCGTTTATTGTCATTGTTCGAGGATTTTATGCAAATTGGTATTGTTATCCTGAGTTATTAATTCGTAGTCAGCCTTTTTAATATATACGAGCTGACATTACTTTATATTTATTTTTATTTTAGAAGTTTTAGAAGCAGTTTTAGAAGTTCAACGCGTCCTGGTTAAAAAAACTGTACCTGTTTCTAACACCCATATTATCACCACATTCCTAATTTATGCCAAAGAGCATCCCATCGACTGCTGTCGCGAAAGCCGTCAATTCCATGCTTCAGGGCAAAGAGGGCGCCCACAAGGCTTCTGTTTCCATTGCTTACAGAACACGGACGATCGTTCAAGTAAACCGGTATAATTGTGGCCTCATCATCTGTAACAACTATGGGCAATCGGAGAGCGCACTTTTGCTGGTTCGTCTGAGCGTTACATTCACTTTTCGTTGGCGTTCGGTTAACCCTCCAGGGCGTATGGGGTCCGCGCGCATCACCATACAAATGGCGCATTAGCGCTGCCGGCCCGCGCCGGACGTACCTTATCTGCTCTCAACTATATTTGCTCGCCCCGGATTACCAGAGATTTACCACGGTCACCGCGTTAACAGCCGATTAACCGTCCTCTACAAAGAGGACTCGAATTTAACGTGCACCGGACCGTACCTTTACATTTTTAAACAGCCGTCAAAATTTTAATAAGTTAAGCCTTGCAACTGTTTTCTCGTTAGTATTTTAAGAATATGTAGCAATGTTTTGTTGGTTTTAAAAGTCCGCAAAACCAAGAATGACCCCTCGCTAGTTTTAATGGTAAGAATAGGGTGTAGCGCAACAATTGGGAGGAAAATAGTTACCGAAACGGTGGTGCGATAACGCGGCCTAGTTAGCTATAAATCTTAGGCTGTCGATGCGGGGCGGCCTGTCCTCCCATTGCAGCTCGCGGGTTGATTTGTCGCGTCCACCGCCTCGAATACGAAATATGACCAGTGGTGTCGGCGCCGCCGTCACATGCGAATAGTTCGGCGTAACAAATGTACACATGATTCAATAATGTTCCAAGTCTAGCAATGCACGCACGAGAACTTTCCAAAGTTGCGAAACTTTCCACATGAGAAATTCTCGGTAACTTCTGAGAATGTTCTCGAGAACGAGAATTTATTTATTTATCGTAGTTTATACCATGAATATTCACGATAGTTTAGGTGTAGTCCTTACCCCCAGAAAATTCCTACTTTTGGTCGTCCGCTTCCGGTCAGAAAAATGTATGACTGCCCGGCCAAACGGTCAGACTTAGGTGGGGGGGTGCTCGACCAAATGTCATAGAGGGACCCTGGTAGTTTTTGACGCCGCCTTTTTTTTTCAATATGGCCGACTTTTTTTTTAAACTTTTTTAATTTTGTCCTAGCGCGCTGAAATTTTGGTCACGGAATCTCGGGGTCCCCTAGATACTTATGAAAAAGTTTTTTTTGGAAAAATGCTACAATTGCGGGAAAACTGACCACTTTTATTTTGTATGGCAACTTTTAAACGGTGCGTGATAGGTGGGGGGTGCTCGACCAAATGTCATAGAGGGCCCCAAGACAAAACAATCTGCATTAAAAAAAATCAAAATGGCCGACTTTTTTTTAATTTTTTTCAAGTTGGTCCGAGCGCGCTGAGATTTGGCATGGCGGAAGATAGAGGCCTCTAGATTCTAATGGAACAAAAAATAAATTTTGGAAAATATTGTCGAAAGTCGAAATGTTCTCTGATATACAGTGAGAATTTAAGCAATTTATTGGTAAATTTATCACATCAACAAAATAGCTAACTGTAATAGACAATAATATATGCATAATAACATTTAGTTTTAAGTTATGCCTATTTAAACTTTATTTCAAGTATATTCTCTTGTTTAAACAATAATTTCCATGTTGCAGGAATGTTCTGAGAACATTCTCGAGAACGTTTCCGCTTTTTGGGAATGTTCTGCAATTTGTACATTGCTAGTTCCAACGCATACAAAAAATTCCCGAGTACTGCAACAGCTTTACTGCTTGTCAGGTTACTAAATATCTACGGTAGATTAGAATACCCAAGTACATATATGGCGTAGATACGAACATATGTATTGATGAACTATAAAGCGATCGAGGGCATTTAGCTGAGGTTCTCAATTCAAAGTGAGAAAGTACTGTAAATAGGTATACTCAACGCTATCACAATTTGACCGTACTGAGTCTGTTTGTATGAAATAAAGCAATGCTCGTCAAAGACTGTAAAATTAAAGAGTATGAATATCCGGTATCAGTAGCAGATTTAACAATTTGTTTTGGTTATGATACGACCTTGCCGATCGGCTCAGTGATTAGCGCGATCTTATGCACGACTTCAACTTCAAATCGCAACAATCAGCGGGAGTGATCTGCAAAATAGTATCAAAACCATTTGTTAAATATTTTTAAGGCTGTAGTAATAGTATATAAATATATTACCTATGTTGCAAAGAAGCTCTGATCAACAAAAAGTATACCGTAATGACGCCTCCTGTCATAGAGCTGAGTTAGAGCCAGACCAAGCTAACTCGGCAGCGATATTGATAGCATAGAATAGCTAGACTATGCAAGTGTATTATGCGACTACGTCTAGTTTTGTGACTACCGACAGTTCGATATTTTATTTGTAAGCTCCAAGTCTAGTTTAGGCATATTGGAGCTTACAATTCGGAAATGTTAATTACATCCTTAAAATGCAAGGAACTATTTTTCCTTATGTCTAATCCTATATGGAAATCCTATATTACTTGGCATTTTCGCGTTTCACAGTTACTTACGCGTTTTGTGCTGTAGGAAACAAAATTATACTATTAATTCCAGGTAGCCATGACAACATTAGTAGCAAGAATGTACTTCCACTTAATCCGTTTAGTAAGGCATTATCCTTAGCTCGGTGATGTATACCTAAGTACCTACAAATAATTGATGTCAATGGAGCATGCAGCGCTCGTCGAGCGGCCCTTCGTAGCACTGACGAGCACTGACCCTTACTCAATAGTACGGTGTTAACTGTGACTGTGACCCAATTTTAGATTAATACGCTTACGGAAACCTCACTAAGCAGGTTCAAATAGCTGGGGGTCGACCGCCTCCGTAATACTCGCGCGGCTCAATGCTAGCGCGTACAAACGAGCTAATAGCTGCCGATGTTTATTTTACTTTCTTCTGCATTAAGCAAGTTTGGCGACTTGGTAGATTTATAGTTTCCGCCCCGTTCATTACCCGTATTGAGAAGCGGGACGCGCGGCATAAATCTGAATGGAGCGCAGTAAATAGCCGCTCGCCCCCGAACTTTGCGACTTTGACACAAGTTTGGGAAGTTTTTCCGGACAAGTTCTCAATGAGCTTCTGATACGGATAAAACTAATCTTTAATAGATACATAAACTCTATTAATTGTAGTACTTCTCGCTATAGTCTCATTACTTAGATCTGTTTACAAAAACAGGGTACCTAAAACACTGAGCAACCGACCGAACAGCTAACCGTACCGCAGTAAATACATTCTTTCTTTTTACTTTTTCTAGAAAAAAATTTCATCTCTATTCAATACTTAATTCAGTTAATAAATGATGATATATGGTTACGGATTAGGCACCTATATTGCTTCCAATGGCCAACTATTCGTCCACGGTCCATACCCGCGCTGAATAAAAAAGAATTATAGCGGAAACCATAACCCCAGTGAACAAATCTCTGTAGTCTAAATATTCAGTTTATCCCTCCGTCGGAATATTTTTGTGTAGTTAAGAAAAACAACAGCGTCATAACTCTCGTACCGGTTGATCAGATATCAGTCTTAATGGCAGTAATGGTTCCTGGTCAGCGGCCCGCATGCAAATAAATCTGCGGCCCGATGCAATGATGTGTGGAAAATGGGGCTCACCCCTTGCCTGCAAACTGCCCACGGCCGCGCGGATCGCTGTCGTACGCAATAAAATAAATTAAACAATTCCCTTTAATGCTTCTTGACAATTGACAAACCTTTCATGAGCTAGTTATTGTTATTGTTATTGGAGAAATATAAAAAATTCTAAATGACCCTATGCATTTAAAAATGGGACCACAGCAACACACAGCAATAGCTATTATGTTGCTATTTTAGCTCCGAGTCTTGTTTTCGTTAATAAAATATAGCTAAGGTGGAATATATAGTGGAATGTTTTTTGTTGTATAATTATAATTTATAAAAATATTTAACATTTTATAATGTTTTTATCGGTTAGTTTATACTCGTATACTTCAAGACTGGTAGTAGAGATACACTGGTATTTATTTAAGGATATAAGGAGTTAGACTTGGCACATAACTAAAAATTTGTTTTCTATATTAAAATTAGTGCCCTATATTTCACTTGTTATCAACTTAATTAACAATTGTTGATTACCATGTAGTTTTGGGCTTGTTTATCTTTTCTTGACCTTGGTATAATTTTCCCTACATGATCCATGTTTCAATCAACATTCTTATGTACCTAATTAAATTTCTATACGTATTTTGTGTTTCATTTACATAAATTTAAAATTGAAACGGGACTTAATCGCGTACACTTACGTTTATGATTTGGCCTCACGTTTCGAACGTGATGTTCTCCACTTCACTTACATTTTCTTAAGAATTACTAAAACAGACTATTCCGAGAATTATTGTTTTTTGCAGCTGGACTCATCTTTACCTACCTGCTGTTGTTTTATCAGGGAAGTGGATAACGATAAAAGTCAGAGCAAATGGCAGTCAATAAAATAAATAGCGATGGCAGGGTGTTCTGTAAATAAGTCGGTGCCCTGGCGGGCTCGGGGCGACGATCGTTTTTTTTATTGGCGCCTCGATTGCTCTCGAAACAACGAGTGTGAGCGGCGGCGCATATTGCAGCGCTTCGCTGACGCGACAGATTATACACAAAGATTAGAGCCTGAATTCAGCGGCATTGTCTGCTCAAACACTCGAACTGTCCCAAATATTAAATTCACCGCAACGTCTTCGAGATGCACTTGAAACGTCGCTTTTGTTTACTTGCCAATAATAGGGTTTCCACTCTTGTTTCATTTATATGTATGACGGCGTAACCCTCTCCAGCGCACTCACTGTCAATACTTATAAAATTGCGTTGGGATAGAATAATAAAGAATTCAGTGCGTATCGCGAGGCTCCGACGACGAGATGTATTAATTTGTAAGAATTTGTCGCCGGACCCTCGCCCCTGCTCGCATTCCAATCACGCACAACAAGTTCCGTAATTGCACCTAATAATTTCTTTAAATAGACCGCGGAGTAAACCAAGACACATTATTAAGGTAATCCCCTTTTATGCTGGACTGGATTTTAATTTTCTGTCTTAGGGTTTTTTTGTTTCACTTTTATTTGTATGGATAAAATTTTATAAAATGCACTACAACAAATATTGAATATTTGTTGTAGTGCATTTTAGAAATTAATATGTAAGAGACAGGGACGGCTGGTCTAAGAAGTTGAGTTAGACCAGATCAAGAAAAGTTTGCAGAGATTTTGATAGCCACACAGTGCAAGTGTTGTTTTAAACGTCAAACGTTTATGAAATTATGACGTAGGTACTTATAAATAACACTGCGTGGGCTAACAAAATCGCTGCAGACTTTTCTTGGTCTAACTCTAGTATGTTACCTAAAGGAAATTCAATTGTCCAATCATTTTTCATCAACAATATACTTCATCAGTTAGGCACAATCATTTATGCTGCATAAAATAATTGCGATGTTCAACATTCATCAGTGTAACAGTATAAATATTACTTGATTACGACTTTGAAATAAGCTACCTATTTTTTCTCGAAGATGATACAAACAGTCATACTCGTAATCCACCGTGCTCTATTAGTTTTTTGTGATTGTAGTTTTACTGCTCCGATTCATCCCGTGCGCCGATGGCGTTATTAGGGCTCCGTGGCCGTCCCGCGGGGCTCGTCAGCCGGACAAACGTAATCCAATCACGGGCCTCGACGGCTGCACACGCCTTCGCATTACGACCACTGCCTTTATGGCAACAAAACTAGAGAAACACAAATTTTGCTGATGGCTCCAACACTTGTCCAATTTATTTTAGTAGGACATAAAACAGCTAAAGAAACGTCGAGTGTATTAGTCAGAAGATAACAATTGTATTGGTTTTTCGTGCCCAAAATTAACCTATGTAAATACTTAGGCACTTTAATAGAAGGCTCATTAACAAACGCTCCGAGAAACAAAGTGAAAAAGACGGTTGATGATCATGATATTGGGGTCAAACAGATCACTGTGTTACGTTTTTTCCTGTAGACATACACAACAAGCTGTTAACTATTGCCCACAGGAGAGAAAAATGTACAGTTCGCGCGAACACGCTAGTTTTCTCTCCTGTGGGCAATAGTTAACAGCTTGTGGGCATGTAAGTAATGAATTTATCATAGTTCTGTAAATAAAAGGAGGACCTTTTTACGTGGATAAGGGTTAAATAAGAAAATTAATCTTTATAGCCCTTAACTCTTGTGATGTCTACAGGAAAGAACGTAACACAGTAATCTGTTTGACCCATTGATGATGTTGACTAGAATCTAGATTTGTATTTTGTATTTTGAAAATGTAGAAAATTATTCGGACTTCAAATTAAATTGAATAAAATATTCCAATAAGTGCCATAAAAAGGCATTTACGTTTAATTTGAGCGTAACGATGCTACGCGCTACGCCGTAGAGCCGTAGCGCGCCCGTAGAAGGCATAACCTAATTTACGTAAGAACCTTACCGCTATCAGCTGCGCCCGCGCTGCGATTATGCTAATGAGCCGTTGTAATGCTCTTATCACGCTGTCTTACCGACAGACAGGATACAATGCGACCAAAAGTATTAATTAAATAAGCTAGACAAATTATTCACGGTGACATATTATTTCATTCAAATTATGGTCATACTCAATGTATTTACTTATTTAATGTCACATGTGTTTTACTCTTACATATAACATTATTAGTTTCCCAACTTACGTTTTAGCTGTGCTATAAATTAAATCCTTTGGTTTAGCTAATTGTTAATGCAATCTAGTTTTTTTTTTCATAATTTTATTTTCTCAAATATGCAATGAAATATTAATGTTATGTTCCTTATAATAGGCTGCGAAGTATGACGTTTCAGGTTCGGCTAGGACAAGAGGTATTTAATGGAATTTCATACAAATCTTGCAGGCCTAGGCCGGCAAAGTCCTCTTTTTTAATTTCCATTTCACAGATATTTGTGACACAGCATCGTGGCATTCAGCCATTAAAAAAAACTAGAGGCAGTATTTGCTTTATGGTTCGTAATGACACTCTACCACAACGCCTATAAAAAAAAACAAAAACAATGTTTGCTACAATTTGCAGTTTTATTTGTATAAAATCAACATGAACTTAATAAATAATACATTATTAACCAAATTCTGTAATTTTTAATTATAAATTTAGCTACACAAATAAATACATTTAAAATATTTCATCTAAACGTTAGCGGTAAAAAGGTCTACTCAAACACGCGTAGTTATTTTTTTAAATTGTTATGGAGGCAAAGTTGAAAAATTTTCATTCTGTATTTCTGTTTTATTGGATTTATGGTGCGTTGTTGATTGTTTTTACTTTAATATGAGTCCCGACAAAATAATGAAATTAATTTTAATTGTAATCGTAGGAGTTGGAATTGGCAGCGTAACCAGAATTGATTTTAAATAACTTGCTGCCTCTGCCGCCAAGTCAAAGACGAAGTATCTATATGGTTGCTTATGGCAATTTTATTATTTTAGAATCTAAGAAAAATGGCTTACAGTTTATTAGAAACAGTTTTGTGGCATATTTTAAAGAAATGAAAGTAACTACAAAATCGTGAACACTGTGGAAATTATACTTATTTTCTCCATGCATAAAGCAACGATGTATGTGAAACATGATATCAACATGAAAGACTACGTAAACTTATGTGACGAAAACGACAGTCAGACGGATACAAGGCGAAAAAATCAAAGATACATGAAAATATACGGGTAGTAAAAATACACGACTCGTGTAAAACATACGCGTACGTGTTAGTTATATTTTGGGTGTAGTTTACTTTTAATTTTTTCTATAAATAAAACTTGGGTTTCGTGGATTTTTTATTTTATTTATTTCATTGCATGTTTGAGAAAAGCACTATACATACCTCGGCGGGAAATCGGGTTGCCCGCGCTCAGACCTATCCGGCCTCGCTTCGCTCGGCCGTCTATATGTCTTCTGCCGGCAACCCCTTTTGTCCCGGCCTCTGTAGTAATGTACTATTACGATAGTGCCAGTAATGCTATGCTGTTGAAGATTTTAAATTGTCTTGCGCTACGCGTATATTGCAATTGTTTTAAAAGTGTAATAAAAAGTTGGTATACCTGTAGATACATGTCATCAGATAATGACGTCTCGAAATTAGATTGTAGACATATTATATAGGTTTTAATTCACAAATAATTAAGTAAATATAAAACATTAAATTAGCTTACAAATAATAATACAAACTATCTCTAAACTAAATAAACTTTAAATAAAAAGCCTATAAATAAAAAACGTCCCCCAAGTCACTGCCGATGGGCAGTGTGCCCAGAAGGCTGGCCGCATTGCCACGTTGTATAGCAATACTTATGCGTTGAGCAAAATACTGGCCAGCCCTCTGGTCTCCTGCGGACATATTGGTTGACCACTAGTCAAATCAGATTTAATTTTACTGATTTTGCAATTGGATTGACATACGTTATATTAAGGCCCCAAATTTAACCTAGCCCCATTCCTTCCGCTGATAAAGTAGCAACCGTAAAGATGGAACTGCATCCAATTAGTCACAACCGAATAGTGTGTGAATCTGTGGCGAATAAGGTGTTGTACAGCAGCGCAATTCAACTGCTTACCGAGACCCTTACAGTCTAACCACCGTAACTCTGACCCACGGATTACTTAGTTAAAGATAACTCGACGTCTCTTGGTCCTATTAGTTTTGAAAATTCATTATTAAGAGTCGAGGTTTGAACCTCTGACCCCCAGATTGAAGGTCGCACGCCCTTACAGGCGACCTACGTCACATATGCTCAGTATTGGCGCTCCCATATTAATATTGAATCATCGCTACTCATTTTAATTTCACCGTCGTTTACGATATCTAAAAAACTAGTTCTAGAACTAAATATGGGCGCTTAGAGTTATAAATTATAAACTAAATAGATCCTTGTTTGGGACAATAACAATTCGTCGTTAAACACTTCATGATACGGAACCTGTACCTCATAAAAGTCCATGCTGCTGTCCTTAAGATTCTGTCACAGCTGTCTAATCGAAGGCCAGTTTATACTGGTCCTACTGAGCGGCCCAATTGCCGAACGATACCAACAACTCCCCAGGTCGCCAAGGTGGCCCGCGGAGCCCTAATGGACCGAGGGGACCCATAAGTCAGCGCGGTCATCCGATAGCGGGAATCAATGACCGTCCCACTATGATACATGGGATTAACCACCGTTTATAGTTTCTTTCGGCCAACGAATTAATATTGTGGAAATATCTCGTATAAATTTTTATGACCGTCTATCTTGTTACATTAGTAAATTAATGGAGGCAAATTTATTCTTTCCGCGTTAAGATAACCGCGTATATTCTTGTATGTGCTCATAATTTATGAGGATTAATATGTGATTAAAAACGCACTAGAAGCGTGATTACGTTTCCGTCTGAATAGGTACTTCAATCTGAATATTTAGACTTGAAAAGTAAATACTTTTCTAAAGTAAGTACTGAGATTCAAATTAATCTCAGTGCATCGAGCTCGCATTCATGTAAATATTAGAGCAACCGGTGCATTGATATTAAAATTAAATTTTATCATATTTTACAAATCTGCCGGCGTATTATGGATAACTTTGGATGGATAAACCACTTTATAAAATAACTGTCACTGTTTAACACCGTCTGATAGAAAGTGACGGACACCGTTTTATCACGCTGTCACGTGAGGTGCGATGCACAGAATTTAATGTGATAAAGGCAAACCGAGACTCCAAATTTAGTTCACCCTTTGCTGACCAAGATCTTATGACATAAGGGGATGAACAAAGAGAGAGAAAGAGAAATGCACTGTAAAAATTCCCTTACGTGATATATCTCAAATAATTTCTTTGTGAAAAGAAAGTGTAGAATCGAAGATTTTTATTACAAATAGAATACAATAGAATATTTGTCAGACAGGTGTCAGGAGCATTGTTCAGGGGCTGAGCTAAGGGTACGCGGGGCTTGTTAGCGCGAACGTGCCGCGGCGCCGCCGGTAAACACGTGGGTAGATAACAATCTATTTGGATTGCCTCTATATTTCATTTTTCCCCGAGTTCCCCGCGCTAACTAGATAGAGCCTCGCACGGAGCATAAAGGAAATACGGGCCGTTTCTTTGTGAATTGATCCAATGTTTGCTGTAAAGAAACATACGTTTGTAAATTAACTTGACATTCAAAGATGTCTTTATTTTGATATACTCTTAATCGGAAAAAAGGCTTCCTCTTTTCTAGGTAACGCCTACAATTATACTACAGTTTACCGATTGATTTGATTGAACAACCCGACTTTCGTGACATGGTGACCAAAGAAAAGAGACTGACGTGTGCAAAAGGTAGCGATGTCAACGACGGACTGATTCATTTTGAATTTACAATTAGGTACATTTGGAAATGGATTGACCTAAGCGCCCCTGCTGAAGTTCATCGGAGTTTCAGGTCATGCAACAAAGGCAAATTCCCAAAAATGTAATTAAATTATGTTAAAGTGTGTGGTGTGAATTATGGTTAGTTAGGTAGTGTTGACAGCGCGGTCAGATAGCTCGTGCACACAGCGGTAACGCAATCACGACACCGGCCGCTACGCAGCCTGCATACCACAGAGTTTAGAGGAATTGATATTTTTGGGAGGACAATTCAAGGCAACGAGTGGCGATAAATGACGACACGAAGTGAATATATTCGAAAATAATCGCTCCGAAAGATAAAAAATGAGTTGTCACCTGACTATAATTCGGTACGTTTAAAAAGTAATATGTCATTAACTACATTCAAGAGCTTGGACTGCCTAAGTAATGGCCGGAAAATCTACTCATGCCTAAGTACCATAGAGATTTTAACATTATTCCCAACGCTTTCGAACGCATCGACTCAGACTAATCGTATAAACGTGAACTCTGACTACGTTAAATTGATACTGTTATGGAGGCCATATACTTAAACTGATTTTATCCAAAGAAGTAGGGATGCGTTCGATGGAAATAACATCCCTATAGTATCTATGCATAAAGTGTTGCATGAAACAAGGCGAAGGGCGGCGCTGCGCGCCACAGATACCCGCTGAAGGAGTTTTATTATTTTTAAAGTGCGCGCTCGTTTGCACGCGAATAGGCCACTTAACCACGAAGACTCGTTCGATGCTGCGCTTACTAACTGCATTCAGTATTCGAAGGATAATAGTTCCGCCACGCTCTTTCCTTGTTTTCAAAGATCTTTGTCAAGGGACAGACATAATAAAACTGTAATAGCTTAACGAAACCGATCGTGTTGTTAACGATTTCATAAAATGGACACGGGTTTTTGTGATGCGCTGGTGGCCAATCGGCAGCTTGGGGTGCAGTAGATGTTTGGAATAGAAAGGCAGTAAGGTTGTATGGGGTTTAGAAGGTATTGCTGGCGTTTTAGATTAAGGGTGGAAATGGTGGAATAGGCTGGGTAACTGGCAGGCAGAGGATCGCCGTAAGGCCGCGAACGTGACCGGAGCTCGGGATGTGCAGTAGCGAGGTTGGTGCTTGTATCCATCATCGCACGTCATTGTAAGTAGTTTAGGCGTACCTACTACGTATTAATATCTTTATAAATATTTAAGACAGTTGAATGGTAAGAAAACTGTAATTTGATCACATAATATTAAGAATATTGCAAAATATACTTAGCTATAAATAAAGAACTTTCGCCTTTTCGGACTCCCCCTGTTTTGGTTCTCTCAAACTAGTGGACTTTTTGCTAACGAAAAAAAAAGAAAGGAATATATTATACAATAGCAAAGATACATTGATTGTGTACTATCAATATCTTTGACAATAGTAAAATATTTAACAAACTTAATATATTAAAGGGAAACTCTCAAAGTAAGCAAAACTTTTTTGAAATCGATAAATGTTTTTCTCCGTGATAATAAGTCATCGTCGACTATAGTTCGTTTTTTTAGCATTAGAAATAAGGCAAACAATCTTGATGTGTATTTTAATTATAAAACACATTTTAAAAATAAGTTACGGCAAATATGCAACAATTATGAATCTAATACCTACGATAATTTATATTCTTCTGCTTTCATAAATAATAGTTACTGATTTTTTTAAAAGCTTTTTTTGTCAAGTCAAGATCGCTTAACTTCTTTCAAGTTCTTTCTACTGACAAATAATACGAACTATAATTATTTGTGTAGCTAAAATAAAATATTACGGATATGAACACCTAATGGAACTAAAAAAATGTCAATGCCGTTAGAGTCAGACTAAGAAAACTCTGCAGCTGCAGCAAGTGTTATTTTAAACGTCAGACTTCTATGAAATTATGACGTATAATTAACACTTGCACTGCGTGGGCTATCAAATCCATTGCAGACTTTTCTTAGTCCGACTCTATTAATAGTGTCCTGCCGGCATATTATGGATGGTTTTATCCACGTGATAAAATAACTGTCACTTTTTAACACCGCGGAATAGAAAGTGACGGACACCGTTTTATCACACTGTCACGTAGACAAGAACGACCATCATATCCGTGCTGTTTTCGAGCTGCAGGTCTAGCACTCAAGTCACACGAATTTGTGTCAAGTATATACATATATACCATTCGAAAAAACCGGTCTCACTTATGCAGTGAAAACGTGCTCCTATAAAGAATAAAACTGAAAAACGCTGCCTGTTTGAATATCGCGCTTGTCAAATTTACTACAGCCCTATCTACGCTATCAATGGGTTAGGGTACAACCCTCGTCTATCTTCTCACTTTTATTTTATTATTATAGAGGTAAAATATGTGCATAAACAATTTTAACTTACAAGTTACATCTAAGACTTAAGATAAAGGTTTATTATACTATCTATATAAAATAAATAGCTAGGGAAGGTCTCATTAGATTATTTTGTCGTGGCAACGCGAGATCTAGGATCTTTGTGTTTACGCCAAAAACTTTGAAATCATTGCACCTATGGATCCCATAGGTATAGATTGTGCGAAAAGAGAAGAGTCGTAGAATGTATGGGCCCCAATACATTCCACTACTCTTTTAGTCGCTATAAGAGGGACCACCATTAGTTAAAATGATTGTGTTTAACTCTACTATGTAGGTTTTACTCTCTAGATAGGTACTTTCTAGTAGCAGGTATTAGGTTAAGTATATGTACGTAAGTGGGTACCTACTTATAGATATAAAATCTTAATGTATTTGTTACCACTTGTATTAGAAACCAAAAGTAACTGTAATAAATCACAATAATGACAAACTAACTTTAACTAAACGAATCATAAGAGCACAATAATAACAATGACAGTTTCGTATTACGGTTTAATTCGTATTTATGGACCGTTTAAAGGCGAGGTCGCGGAACCACTAATTTGCAACCCTCCGCGGTGTGTGAACGCATTTGATTCTTATTCATGGGGCTCGCCCCCGCGACCTAACGATTTGATAATGTATTCACTTGATAAAAGAACAGTTAAAATATTAAGTCCAGTATTAAAACATTTTCATTTCCGCATTGGGCTAGCGTGGGGACTATAGCCCAAACCCTCTCGTGCTTGAGAGGAGACCTGTGCCCAGCAGTGGGACGTATATATAGGCTAAATTATTGTTATTATTATTTTTTTATTTATTAAAACATTTTACCACTTTTCCATTGCTTTCTGTTACCAGTTAGTCTGGTTTTAAAATGTGCAGTCGTGTTACCTCGAACCAGTCCAAACAAAATATTCCATTACAAAATAAAATCTATGACCTGCTAATTTTTAGTCGTAACCAGTTTTGCTTTCACAGTGAAATATCATTTTTAGGGTTCCGTAGCCAAATGGCAAAAAACGGAACCCTTATCGATTCATCATGTCTGTCCGTCTGTCTGTCCGTGTATGTCACAGCCAATTTTTTCCGAAACTATAAGAACTATACTGTTAAAACTTGGTAAGTAGACGTATGGGGTGTGGGGTATCTATGGATAGGTCTTCAAAAATGATACTTAATGAGGTTTCTAATATAATTTTTTTCTAAACTGAATAGTTTGCGAGAGAGACACTTCCAAAGTGATAAAATGTGTCCCCCCCCCCCCGTAACTTCTAAAATAAGAGAATGATAAAACTAAAAAAAATGTGATGTGCATTACCTTGCAAACTTCCACCGAAAATTGGTTTGAACGAGATCTAGTAAGTAGTTTTTTTTAATACGTCATAAATTCGTCAGCAATTGGCGAGAGGTCGCACAGGACCGAGAAAAGTGGCGCTGTCTTGTGTCGGAGGCTAAGTCTCATTTTGGGTCGCTGAGCCAACGGAGTAAGTAAGTAAGTACGTCATAAATCGTAAACCGCAAATTTATTATGTTACTTGCTGCTACGGAACCCTTCATGGGCGAGTCCGACTCGCACTTGGCCGCTTTTTTAAGGCAGCGTTTAGGATCATTACTATAGGTACGACTTAATCCGATAAAACATGAGCCAAGCAGAGTAATTTTAATTTGCCTAATTTAATACCAATTCGATAGTTAAAGTACTGTAGATGATTTTACACCATGTTAAAGGTACTTCGCGGCCATGGCATTAAAAAACCAATTACAGCGAGTCTAAATCGCGACGCTCCCGCCTATTTGTCAGACTCCAAAGGGATAAAAAGTATATTCTAAATTTAATTTCACGCAATTTAAAAATTGAGGGGACAGTCAGAAATATTATTTTTTTATAGAGCGCCGGTTTTGAAGTTTATTAATCGGGTGACTGGTGTGACGCAAAGACAGGGCAGGGGAGAACACCCTCGCCGTTTCTATATACAATTACATTTTATCTAAAAACCTGCTGGTTAAAAGTCTTAATTATGTTTAATGCATATTTTTATATACCTATATTAAGAGCCAACAGGAGTGGTCATTTCTCCATACAAACGTACTCGACCGTTTCCTCCGTGGGTTTTGATCAATGATTTTTTTCAACACAGATTAATATTATCAATATCTGTGTCGGAACGTTTTGCTTTTTTTTGATATTTTTGTTTTTTAAGGCGCTAGAGCCCTTAAAAAATGGCCAAAATGGCCTAATTGACTATACCGCAATGAGAGGCGTAGTATTCAAAACTGATATCAATTACCTAGCTAAAAAAGCAAAACGGTCCGACACAGATAATTTCATAATCATTTAGATTTCCAAGTTTGGTTAGGATTGGTTAAGTTTTGGAGGAGGAAATAGTCGAGTACGAAACCTCGATTTTTGAGATTTTTACGCGGGATTTTTCGCCTTGTCTTTATCGTACTAGTTTTAGGAGCCACTTCCGTTAACGAGACGGGTATATTTACCTAAAATATTTAAAACTCAGCTCCTGTTTCGTCTTAATAAATTTATCTACTTACCAACACTAAATACGTTTGGGGGACCATACTTGAAAATACTTGGAACATATTTGACACTCGTCTATTGATGTTAATAGTGATTATGCTCAGAAAATATTACTGTCAAATTTAGCATATATCAAAGTCGTAACGTGGTAATCGTATAAGCATTCATCTCACTTCAAATTTGATAATATCATGTATTTTGGACCCGGGTATGTCCTTAAACTACGTCCAAACCAGCGGTGGTAGGTCCCGCAAGGGGCCGCCTGGTTTGCTACCACCCTCCCGCCGGAGTCAGGCGCCAAGCAGCCTTGCTGCGTTTCGTCTATGAGCGGGAGTACCAGTGCCTTTGGGGGATGATTTGCTGTCAGTTGTGTTGCATAATGCCGGTTTTTGGATCCTTGAGTGACGTCGGGCCGAGCAGCTCTCGCTGGAGGGTAGCGGGATCCGAGGCACGGTCTTGCCGGTGGCCGACCGCAGGAAGTTGGGGGCCCAATTGTACGACAGCCACGTGCGAGAGGCTGCCCCGCCACCTAGCGAAAAATCCTGGAATAGCTCCACCGTGCCAGTTGGCGACTGGACGGGAGGACCCGGTGGGTTATTTCAGGGGGGCTCGGGCGTCCCCGCAGTCTCCAAGTGAGCTCCTCATTGTCCGGATTAGCTCAAGTGATCCAATTGGTAAACGCAACACCTCGACAGGCATTTTTTCACCCATCCCACACTCCACAAATATGAAAACAAAAAGAAAAAAGAATAGGGTTAAACACCGGCTGCACTTCCTCCCATTGAAAGTGCACCTCACCAACATCAGGGGGTTGCACTCAAATATCGATCCGGTCCACCACCATCTTGAAACCGAAAAACCGCACCTATTCTTTTTGACGGAGACGCAAATCAAAACCCCAGCGGACGCGTCGTACCTCAACTACCCAGGCTACTCACTGGAACATAAGTTCAGAGCACGTGCTGGGGTCTGTGTGTACGTCCGCGACGACATTTGCTGCAAGCGTCTCCGTTGCTTTGAGGCTGCCGGGTTTTCCACTTTGTGGATTATGGTCGACTCGGGCTCAGAGAAAACTCTGTATGCCTGTGTCTACCGATCGCACAGCGGAAACCAGGAGACAACTAGGCTCTTTGACCACCTTACTGAGATGGCAGATAAAGCCCAACAGCGGTACCCCGCGGCTCAACTCGTATTCCTTGGGGACTTTAACGCCCACCACGAGGAGTGGCTGTTCCCGTACAAGAATATTTGTTACGCTGGGAGGGAAGCGCGCAAATTTGCTGTATCCTTAAACCTTACCCAGCTGGTAAATGTTGCGACGCGGATACCGGATGTTACTGACCATACACCCAATTGCCTTGACCTTCTGCTGACAACTGATCCAGACAGGCACTCGGTTTCGGTCTCAGCTCCGCTAGGATCGTCCGATCACTGTCTGGTGAAATCCGTGTCGATCCACTCTCCTCCTGATCTCTGCCCTAGGGGCACGAGGAGAGTATGGCGATACGAGTCAGCGGACTGGGATGAGATGCGGCATTTCTTTGCGTCTTTCCCCTGGCAGCAGGTCTGTTTTTCTTCGGGTGACCCCTCGTGTTCTGCTGAGGCTGTTGCGGATGTGATTCGGCAGGGAATGGAATATTTCATTCCGTTCTCCGACCTATCGCTCGATCACAAGACCCGAGCATGGTACAATTCGGACTGTGCTCGAGCCGAGGCTCTTAAGCAGTCTGTATACCAGGCTTGGGTACTAGCCCGCGATACCAAAGCTGGAGCACAGAGGGTTCGCGCGAAGAAAAAAGCCTTTAACTCAGCTGCCAAGTCCTGCAAACGGGTGCTTCGAAAGGCTCGATTCGACCACGTCAGTCGAATAGGGGCCAAACTCGCCTCCTACCCTCCTGGTAGCAAGCGGTTCTGGTCCCTGTCGAAAGCGGTCGAATCCAACTTCTGCAGACCCACATTGCCACCTCTGCAGAAACCTGATGGGACACTGGCCCACTCCGCGACAGAGAAAGCTAACTTGTTTGCTTCTCTGTTTGCGAGCAATTCACGTCTAGATGCAGGCTCAAAACTTCCACCTACGCTACCTCATTGCAGTTCCTCTATGCAGAGAATTGCTATACATCAAAAAGAGGAACGCCGAGCTCTGCTGAATCTTGACGTGAATAAGGCCAATGGACCAGACGGTATACCTGCACGTGTACTAAAGCAGTGTGCGCCTGAGTTGTCTCCTGTACTGACACGCCTGTACCGCCTCTCTCTCCAAACAAGAACGGTGCCGAAATCCTGGAAGCTTGCAAACGTGCAGCCAGTACCCAAGAAGGGTAGTCGTGCTGATCCCTGCAATTACCGACCAATCGCCATTACCTCCATGCTCTGTAAAGTCATGGAAAGGGTACTTAACGGCAAACTGCTGGCATACCTCGAAGCAAATGATCTGCTCAGTGACCGTCAATATGGCTTTCGCCGAGGTCGGTCTACTGGGGATCTTTTAGCGTATGTCACGCACTGCTGCGGCGAGGCCATCGAGAGGAACGGTGAAGCGCTTGCTGTTTCACTGGACATCTCGAAGGCCTTTGACAGGGTTTGGCACGCAAGTCTCCTTAGCAAGCTTCCTGCTTACGGCATCCCTGCTGATTTTTGTAGCTGGCTATCTGATTTCTTGAGTGAACGGTCGATCAGAGTAGTTATTGATGGCTGCTCTTCGGACCTCATGGCCATTGACGCCGGTGTTCCTCAGGGGTCTGTTCTCTCCGCAACCCTTTTCCTGCTCCACATTAACGACATGCTGCAACCCAGCATATATAGGTTATGCAGATGACAGTACGGTTGTTGAGAGATATTTGGCTAGTGCAGGGGACAGCAGGGAGGATATACGTTCACAGAGAGAGGCCATGGTTGAGCGAATGAACTTGACCCTTAGTCTCGTTTCCCAGTGGGGTGATGACAATCTGGTCACGTTCAATGCCTCCAAAACGCAGGCGTGTCTATTTTCCGCTAAACGGAGTCCATTCGACCTGACTCCTTCCCAAGTAACACAACGTAGCTGAATATTGTTTGAATAATAGAGCATGCCGTACTTAATGCTGAATAAGGTAGCTGTATAACAGCTGAATAAGCGTTATACAGACGTTATACAAAAGGTTTGGGCGCAAAGTGGGCAGTGCCCACGCCGCTTATTTCTGAATAACAGTAATGTAATAGCTATATAAGTGTATGCCCACACATTGAATCGCTGAATAACACTTGTATAGAGGCTGTCAAAAGCTTATATACCGCTTTTAAACCAAAGTTATCCAGCTTTGTACACAATGAATCAGTTATTCACACGTTATGAAGCTTTTGGTTCCAAGGTGCATTTTTACAGAAAATATATTCAGATATTTGTGTTAAATCAATGATTTGTCTTCCATTTTAATTTGTGAACTCGTGTCAAAGTGTAGTTTCTGCAGTGAAAACTTACAAAATAAGGAGGACATCACCCATATATTTATTTGATGTTTACATAACTTCAATTTCATTGCGCATGCGACTTTACTGTTAATATATATATGCATTTTATTTAAAATTTTAAAGCGCCGCGTAAATAATGCACCGTTTCAAAAGTAAATATAGAAAATTTACTACTCCACATTTAAATTTGTAATTTTTCTGCGGTGTTTAGATATTTTAGTGATAGAAAATGTACTTTAACAAGTTATGCTACGATAAAACTAGTTTTATAAATGAATAAAATGGGTTTTTCAGTTCATTTTCAATTCCTATATAATTGTAGAGGTTAGAAAGTGAGCAACCGTAATGGCGTCCGACTGTGCTGAATATAAGCTGCTGCCACAGCTATTATTGTGCTAATTTCTGAATAAGCATTCACATTATTCGCGTTACTAAGCAACATGTTAGATAATAATGGTCTTAACACAACAAGTTTTGAATAACATCAGTATAATAGTAATTGTTTTCTCAATCTTAAAGCCTATTAGGGTTCTATACACAAATAGTAAAAACCACATAGATCCTCACTACTTTGATGATAAAACATTATAGGTATGTAACACGGGCAATATTCAATCCTACTTCCCACTAATATTATAAACGCGATATAATATATAAGTTATATGATAAATCTGGGGGCACGGCAGTTTACACAGTTATTTTTTCCGTTATCAGTTCCGACAAATATGTAGTAGGTAAAGGTAACGCAAAGATGTACGACGTGAGTACGAAGATGTATATAGTATGAGTGGTATGGTTACGAGTATGGTATGAATATGAATATGGTATAGGTGCGAAGGTGAGGGTATATCATTCATTCATTCATATTAGTAGCGGGTATCACGGGTATGAGTACAATTAAGTATAGTTTGATATGGGCAGTATTGTTTAGGTATGAGTACGAGTACAGTGTGGGATGGGTATGAGTAGACCCACTTGAAAACTAAAAACAGTCTGTTCAAAATCGACAGGAGAATCGATTTCGCTATGAGGGTGATTATTTTATTTTTCTCATACCGCTTTTCGGTGAAGGAAAACATCGTGAGGAAACCGGACTAGTCCCAATAAGGCCTAGTTTACCCTCTGGGTTGGAAGGTCAGATGGCAGTCGCTTTCGTAAAAACTAGTGTCTACGTCAAATCATGGGATTAGTTGTCAAGCGGACCCCAGGCTCACATGAGCCGTGGCGAAATGCCGGGATAACGCGAGGAAGAAAAAAAAAAACCCCAGTCCAGTCTACAACTTTTTAATGCAACAATATGAATAACTAGGATTTGACACATTGTTTGCCAACTAACAACAACCTTAAATGGCCATTGGTAAACTTTATCTCGTTGCAGTAAGGTATGAAAATGGTCAGTTAACAGTGTTTACGATGGTAACTAGCAATTGTTTTACGTCATTAAAAGTAGAGATGCAACGGATAGTTGTTTGGCCGGATTCCGGATATCCGACCTGGACACTGGCCGAATATCCGGTATCCGGCCGCCGGATATTCGGCCGGATAGTAAAATAGTGGCCGGTTAGGCCGGATAGTAACCGGATATCCGGTGCATCTCTAATTAAAAGGACCATGCATCTTGTGTAAAATAACAAATCGAAGAGAATTGTTAAGAAAACTAAACCTCGATTTTTTAAATAATGGTTGGATTAAAGAATATGCGTATTTATTCTTGATGCGTTCAAAATAAAATAAAAACACGCTCAAGCTCAAAGCAATCAGACTCAAGTAGCACTGTTGACCGTGTATAAAGCTACGGAACCCTCTCCACTGCGCACTTGTTGATACTAAGCATTAGTTTGAATAGCGCTTCTCATTGCGTTCATTTTGCAGCTTTTAGCAAGAAAATATAGTATATGTGTACTAAAATCGCTATAACTTAACTATAAGTGTTGTTTTAGTATTTATTATTCAGACGTTATGACAATAAAAGCCATAATTAACCCATATATGCAGCTACTGAATAACAAATAATATGTGGATTTTATTACAGCTTCCAGTAATAGCGTCCACCTTTATTCAAAAACTAGCGTTAAAACAGAAACTGCAACCGCTTATATACAGTTGAAAGTCTTCACCGACGCTTCTTTTCAGCATTTAGTAGCCACTATCACATTTTTCTTAATATTGTCTGCTTAAAATCATACAACACAGAATATATACAGCTAATTGCTGCTAATGCTGCTATTATGCAGCTTTTAGTAACCACAAATGCTTTAAGCTGAATAATGTATAAGTAACTGTGTAAGAAATAAGTATTATTCAGCTTTAATATGCAAAACCGATACTATGCAAAATTTATTCAGCATCTATTGGTATAAAGACCCCACTAGGCCCACATATTTTCTTATTCCGAATTTAGTAATTTCCACCGCATATACACAAAATTTATGCAATCTTAATTTGAATAAGATGATAATTTTACTCTATTATCCTGCTTGTGTGTTACTTGGGTTCTTTCCGGGGTGCATCTGTACCTATTACCGACAGCCTGGAACTCCTCGGCATGGAGCTGAGTTCAGTCCTCGGCTTCGGCAGCTTCATTGAGTCTAAAGCACAAACTGCGGCCAGAAAGCTGGGCGTCCTAAATAAGGTGAGGCGATACTTCACACCTGGACAGCTTCTAACACTTTACAAAGCTCAAGTCCGGTCGTGTATGGAGTATTGCAGCCACCTGTGGGATGGCTCAGCTAAATACCAACTCGCCGCTTTGGACTCAGTGGAGCGCAGAGCCAGGAGGATGATTGGCGACAAGAAGCTAACGGCTAAGCTTCAGACTTTGGCCCATCGGCGGAAAGTCGCCAGCCTGTCGGTATTCTACAGGTTGCACTTCGGGGAGTGTGCCCAAGAGCTACACGAGCTCATTCCACCGTCCCCATTCTACCATCGGACTTTTAGACGCACGGCCGGTTTCCATCCTTACTTGGTAGATATTCCGCCAATTCGCACTAAGCGCTTTGCTTCTACTTTCCTTATGCGCACTGCCAAGGAATGGAATTCCTTGCCGGCGTCTATATTTCCGTGCTCTTATAACCCGGCAACCTTCAAATCAAGAGTGAACAGGCACCTTCTGGGCGAGCTCGCTCCATCGTAGGCCACGTCTACGCCTCGGCTAGTCTGTGGCCATGAGTAAACCCATGCATAATAAAAAAAAAAAAAATTAGACACGGCACTGTTACGGCTCCGTACATTACGAGTACCTATACTTACGTTAACTCTGGTTGTAAAAAATGACGTTTGACTATGACGGGTACCATATAACATACGGCACCGTGCAGCGTTATCTACTTCAGCTGTCAAACTCGTGTCGTGGGCGCAATTTATCCTTAGTATTTATATCTCTTCTACAACCAATTACTCTTTGTATATTATTACAACTTTAAAGTACCTAATAGAATTTAACTGAAAGTATTGAAAGCCAGGTAGGTAGTGTAAAAGTTAAAAGGTACAAGTCAGGGGCGGGCTGTGACTGAAGTCGCCCTAATACAATAACGGAACAAACTGCGCTATAAAATATCACCGGTGAATAAATCAGATGCGCCCGCGACCCCTCCGCCGAACCACGATTTATGATCATGGAATATCATGTTATAGATAAAATATTAATTGATACACATAAAATAGACAGGTTTGTTCAAACATAACATTATAAATACTGCTATGATAGTTGTAAAATATAATTTAATTTTATCTAATTGATCTGCCGGCGTATTATGGATGGCTTTATCCATCTTTATCCACGTGATAAAATAACTGTCACTTTTTAACACCGAGGGATAGAAAGTGACGGACACCGTTTTATCACGCTGTCACGTAGACAAGAACGACCATCATATCCGTACAGCCGTCGTTATTGTCGTTAAATATTATTTTGAACTTGAATTATACCTCCTAAGCAAACGGATCAACTTAAGTCAGTGAAGTGACAAAAATCCTTCACGGTCACGTCGACAGCACTAATAGGATTACCAGTAGGGGGTTCCCTAACTAAGAAAGTCACGCTATACATAGTTCACTGATGAGAAAATGCGGGCGTGACGTGAAAACGTCGAAAACGTGTGAGCGATAGCGGTGCTTCGAGCGCAACATGGGTAAGGGTGGAGCCAGGCATTACAGCGGAAAATATCAAACATACCTATATGTAGGTAGGGTTGCCATATGGAAGAATTAAATGTCCTGATTAAAATCCGGACATCACCCTAAAAATCCGGACATTTCTTGTAACAGAGATTTGGCGTAGCTTTAACGACGCCCCGGCGGCGGCGCGCTGCTTTCTGTGGTGTACTGTATCGTGGATCTACCTTTCCCTTTCCCTCCGCCCGACCCGCATCGCATTCGTTACGCAGTATATCACATAAACATATTTTTTTATAAGGTCATTCCTAAAAATCCGGACACTTGCCAAGTCCGGCCGCAATCTGGACAAAGGGTCAAAAATCCGGACATGTCCGGACAAATACGGACGTATGGCAACCCTATATGTAGGTAACGTACAAAGCAAATATTTATTTCTTGATAACGATATTCGCGAATATATCGGTAGGTATAGATTTTAAATCTGCAGTTCTTCCGTGGTTTAAAACTTAGCAATATGTTTAAAATGGTTGTTTCATTTATATAAGGATGACTCACGCTAGACAGGGCCGTGCCCGTGCCGAGGCATCCGATATGACATTTTCTATGACGGCTGATCAGTGATCACGCGTGGTGCCTTCCATAGAAAACGAAGCTCTGGACGCTCCGGTCCGGCCACGCCCCGGTCTAACGTGAGTCATCCTTGTATACTCGCCGTAATAGTGTTCAAAATAATTAATTTGACCTGCCCGTATACGAGTATATTATATTTTAAAGAAATAGAGCATTTTAGAACAATTTTTCTAACACACGTCTTTAAGCTCCAAATACCAAATTTTGTGGTATTATATCATGTCATGAGTATCATGTGTAGGTCTCAAGACAAGACAATAAGTCAATAACGCTCTTACTCATTCGCCACCGCTACCGCTGCCTACCAAACCCCAACCCTGCATGCACCCTCGCACTGATTGAGCCGCGACAAGTTAAACGATTTGAAACAATTTAATAGAGATCAAAAATTCACGATCCCGCAACGCCCGCACTACCTTTTGAAGTTTTTCCTCTCTAAAGGGATTATCGAAGAGCGGAAACTTAGGGTGGGATATTTTATGGCTTTTGTGGATTTTCTTTCATATTTTTTTCCATTTTCCCCGATACAAATAGGACTAATAGATTCTACGCTTAATTAACTGCAACGCGGGACTTTTTATTTAATTAAGCTTTTGTGAGAAAGGAAATTTAATATTGTGAGTCTTCAGTCTTATAATAAAAATATTAATTCGTGCCTACTTGGGATTAGAATACTATTCCAAGCCCAAGTACTAACTAACGATACAGGCAATTAGGTATATTAAACTGATTTATTAAGTGACAAAAATAATACTAGTCTTTTATATATTTTTAACTAAAATAAAATAACTACAATTTAAATTAGATAATATTCTCCTACTTAAAAAGACATGAACCTGTGCCTACAATTGATTATATCCATGTGCTTAAATTTCAACTCCCAAAATTGATTCTCTTTTTTGCAAATGCAAAATATAATCGGCTCGTAACTTAACTTTCATTTGACAAATCTCCTACAATATGTGGGTTCATACGTTACTTTTATAGACGAATAACGCGGGCTTTACATTATTGCAGTCCCTGATCGAGTTCACGTCTCTACTCCACTTCTTCGCTGGAAGGCTATCAACGTAAATATCTGCAGATTTCAAGCTCCCTGGCACATGGTAGCGGTGTAGCCACTTTTGCAACATTGCGTCGTATGTCTGAACAAATAAGGTTCATTATTTTTCAAGTTTTATGTGTAGAACCTTGTCGTAGTACGATATCGGGCGATATGCGATTGCGTTATGATAGGATCAGGGTTCACCAGAGCGTGGCCCGGCGACGCTACGAGCAACTCCTCGGAACAGGTCGCTGTATGATAGTAATGTCCTTCTAAATGCGGCAAGCACTTCTTTATACTGTTTTAGTTGACGTTATGCTGAATCGTAATTAATCATAAATTCACTCAGTTGATTTTCTAATAATCACTACTAATATTATAAATGCGAAGTTAATTTGTTTGTTACATTTAGATAAAAATTGTTATGGAGATATCTGGAGGCCCAGGGAAGGACATATAGAACAGTTTTTATGAATCGTCATTATCATTCCATTTAAGGTACTAGTGCTCGTCATCCTAATCTAAGGTTAGCTGGAAGAGATCCCTTATAGGGATAAGTTCGCCTTTGTACTTCCATTACTGTAATTTATTTTTGTAAACCTGTGTTGTGTACAATAAAGTGATTACTACTACTACTACTAATGCCCAATAGATGACACCTTGCTGTCACCGCTATTGACAATGACTTAAGTTTCAAGATGACATGTACTGGGACCGCGTCGAGCATCAGTACGTTTACCTTACCTATACGAAGTCGAGGGCAGAAGCTAGTATAGAATACAGTCTCCCCTGCAGCGAAATGTTACTAAAACTTTATTGTCGGCTGATAGCGGATCTAATAAGTAACTCCAAAATATACCTACTCCTAAAATACTCACTGTTAATCGGCAAATTTAATTATAAATAAAATCTTAAGTCCCTTTTATTTTAAATGGGTTTGGTTATCGTTCCAAGGAAAGCAAAGACACCTACATACATTTTATTAGAGTAGGTACTGGCGTTAACTAAAAGCCGACCGAAGTGATAAGTGTTGGATAACTGGTGTTGGTGCACTGTATTGTGTTAGTGACTTCTAAGAGGCGTGCAACAATAGGTAGTACACAAATTATTATGGATCCACCTGCACCATGTATGAAGGCTTTACCAATTGGGATTACAGTACAGCTCGCATAATGGAGCAGAACGATTCTTCCCCAATCGGCTCATCCGATAAGCACAACCGACCGGAACGCCGTCCCCCACACACATCAATCGCACTATCGATTTTATAAACTTATAGCATCACTTTCAATCTAAAATCAAAACTATTTTTTCCCGGTGAAACAATACGCTTGGCAAAAGGCTTTGAAATCGACTTTGGCATATGCACCTACAGTTTATTAGAACTGTACATATACTGTCATGTGTTGTCTGTGATGTCCATAACAATAAAATGTTTTTTCACCACACCAGCTCGGAAAGGCTTACTTTGCTCTTCAAAAACTGATAGCAAAGTTGCATTTTATTCACATGTGAGGCAAAGTAATCAAATGCAAATTTTGAGTTATTTTCTTAAAATGCTTGCTGGTAGAATTGACTTTTAAATGATGGTTTTGGATAATAAATATTTAATAACATTAATTTGGATTTGATTTGGTTTGATTTTGTTTGATATTTTACATTTAATATTTGCTTCGGGTTGGTGTGGTGAAAAATTTTGTGTTTCACTCGGGGGCAAATTTTGTTTAACCCTCGTGCTTTGAAACCCTCGCAACGCTCAAGATTCCATTTTTCGAATCTTTCGCTTGCTTTCAATTTTGGAATCTTTCGCTTGCTCGGGTATCAATATTAGCACGAGCGGTTAAACAACAACTTTGCCCCCTTGTAAAACAAATAACTATTGTTTTAGGTTCCCAGCACAATTCCTATTACCAAATCAAAATTTTTCATCGAACATTCTTATCGTGCGTGGTACGTCTTAAAACGTCGTCTTTGGCAAAATCCGTCCTGCACACACACAAGAGGGGAAAGCCATTAAAAAAAAATGCACCTACGACCTACGTCAGCCACGTCATTAATAACATATTACAGCAATTTAGTTAACTATACATGGTGGGCCAAAAGTCAATGACTTAAAAGGATAGTGCACAACCGCCTCTCCATAAAAATGTAGCGCCCATTTTCCTCTCTTAATATTAATATTATGGAAAAATCTTACGAAATTTCATGTATATTACTTAATAAATATTTATTACCAGATTATACAGGTAGAAATACGCAAATATGTCTTTTTCTACGGACTTTAAATTTTTCTATAAAATAAATAGGTAGTTTTATAATATACCGGGTGTGGCCTGTAATATGAGCAAAAAATTTAACTGTAGGCTGTACTCCTATACTGACCAACATTTGTTCAGCGACTTTTAAAAATAACTTGTGGTTTGATTTTTAATACACTTTAAAGTTTATTCCAAGACGCAATGTATTGAAAATTTTGTTATTTTTAAAGGCGTGACAAGCAACGTCAATCAAAATGATATGGCGTGGCGATGGCGTCCATTGAAAATAATAGTTATTATGTATGAAAAATAGGGATTCAAATACTTCATAATTTTTTAAAATTGTTGAACATAAGTGTCACCGTTTGAGGAGTCCAATCTATGTTTTCATTATTTGCTCATGTTACAGGCCACACCCGGTATAGGTATATATTATGTATTTACCTACTCGTATAGTTCAAGACATAACAGGAGCCACGCCAATAACGTGCCATACTTTGTGCAGGATGTAAGATACTTACCATGACAATATATAATTACATTGGGTTATAAAATTACATCAGTAAACAATACTAATACCGTGAATTGGTATGCGGTTACGGTGCCTAAGGGCGAGTGTCGCGTGGCGGCGCGAAGTCAGCACTTCACCAGGGGGCCTACCGCGAATCACGTTCAATGTGTTACCTCCCTGTCACACTTACGTACGAATTTACAAGTGCGACAGAGAGGCAACACGTCGAACGTGGTTCGCGGTAGGCCCTCAGGTTTCCTGTGGCAGTTGTGGCACACTGCAGGCAGCTGCCCCTATTGTCTCTTGTATTTTGCAATGCCTACTACGAACTTGATGTGATTGAACATATACCTATAGGTATTTTATGGATGTTAATACTCTGAGGGATGGATATGTAGGTCATACTGAACAACTTTTACGATCGGGCCATCCCCGAAATCGAGCAAAAAAATCTGCGGTTCCATAAAATTTGATTTACCGAAATGTGCCTATCAGTTAAACAATTTTAAAGTGTTTAAGTTAATTATAGGTATTTTTGATGATAATCGCTATGAAGGTCGAAAATATCGAAATATTGACGGGTATACGAGTATGTAACACAAACAAACCCTATTGCAAAACTGCACGAAATGCAATTTAACGTAGGTATATTGAACAGATAGAAATGGATGTTATTCATAACCACCGAAGTAAAATAATCCTCGGATTAATTTGCAAGGTCCATCCTGATTAAATTTCAAGAAAATCCTTCAAAGTCTGTATCGACGCGACGTTAGTACGTCTTTGACGAAGTCCAATCCTTTTGAGACGCTGAGGACCGGAGGGGATTATATTTTATTTTTACAGTACAAGGCAAACACAATCATGACTAATCGGATCTCGGCGAATGGCCGGTCATTTGGAGGAACGATGGGCCCGGGGAATGTTCTAGTGACTATCTAAAGTATTGAGATAATAGGTGCGGGGGAGCCAGGGGTCGTGAGGAATAATGTAAGTGTCCTGGCGACATTTGCGCCGAACTGCCGACCTCCTCTTACTTATGCGGTTTTTAATATTTTTATTGTAATGGCGCTGGTCACTTCAGGACAGTGAACATTTAGAGAGGACTCGGCGTTTTTTTAGATATTGAAAAAGATGTTCCGTTACAATAGTAAGTCTAATTACTATTTACTATTTCCTAATGGTATTTACTTGTACGACTGTACGTGTACGTCACTATAGTCACTCATTAAACTTCACACATAAATATGTATTATATTATATCACTACTTACTTACATTTCTTACCTCTCGTAAGAAACAAATTACTAACTTAATCTAGGTTCCTATACATTTAAGTTAGAGTCTGTGCGTAAAGATAAGAGTCGTGGAATGAAAGAAAACTGTTCCTCTAGCCGAATCTAGTGTATTTATGTTCCTCTATAGGTAGTTAAAACAAATACCTAGTAAAAGTAGGCTGATAAAAAAAGTTTATGCCTAAGCATCCGGAAACAAGGAAAACAATAAAATATCCAATATGACAAATTTTTATAATATATTTCTGTATTGACTCTCCATATTTTTTGATATTTTTCTAATGTCCGAGGTAAAGGTTGTAGAAAAACGTGTAAAAAACAGCTGCGGTGTCCCCGACACCCTCGCGGTCACCATTATTGTTCTGCCGTGCCCGTTGAAAAAGACGTATATGCAGTCAACCCTCGACCGCATATACGGCCTTCTCGAAGAGTGCAGTTGAAGGCAGTCGCCGTAAAACTGCCCATAAACCAACGCCCTGGACGCGCCGATACATATCTCCGCACTTATTGAAACTTCTGTTTCCTTCAAATAAATAATTTCGCATTTAAGAAAGCAATTTCCGTGGGTGCTAGCAGGAAGCGATATGAAATGAATGATAGTTTCGAAAGCTAGAAAGCAACAATCTGATTCAGCTTTTATTCTTTGAGCACTGTCGTTTCATAGATTATTTGGCAAAGACAAGTGCAGTATTTATTTATAAGTGTATTCTCGACAAGGGGCTATTCATAAATTGCGTCATTTTAAATTAGGGGGGGGGGGGTCTGGACATCGGATGACGGTAGCATGAAATAGGAAGAAAAGGGGTCATTTGAAGCATGATTTTTGGATGATTATAGGGGGGGAGGGGTCGGAAATCGTCAAAAATCGATGACGTAATTTATGGACAGCCCCCAACGGCTTTAACGATTCCGATTAAAATAACTATGCTATGCTTTTTGTAAGTGATGAGCCTTGATGTCTTCTCAGTCATTCACGACAACTGTTAAAAGGCCAACTTGCATCATTCCACTAGCCCTCGGTTAACCGGTTAAACCTGGAATTACCATGGTTACCAGTACAATTTGACACTAGGTTGACGGTTAAACCGCTTAACCCCGGGTTAGTGGGATGGTGCAAGTTGGCCTAAGTAGGTAAATGTGCGAAACTAGTATTTTTCATTATTTGGACTGCTTGAATTTTAATTACCACCAAACAATTTAGAAAAATGGTCGGCGCTGAACACTTATGAAAACTGAATATAAATCTAGTAAAACGTATTTCTGAATGGTCAAACTTAATATATGAGCTAAAATAAAATCTGTCAGTGACCATTTATGGCGGAGGAGTCCTGTTATTAAAATGTAGCAGAGCGTCAGAGGCGAGGGCGGGCGGCGCCCTGACAAAAGTTAACGATACAGTAGGACTAGTAGGAGCATACCAAACAGGAGCAGCATACGAACTTTAAAAATAAGTTATTACTCGCACCGCCTCTTGCTTGCACTTAAACCTACTCGATGATGATGTGACTTACTTGACTTAATATCCTATGTCCCCTAGATGGGGCAGAGGGCATCCACAGTGCTACGCCATCCCGTTCGGTCTTGAGCTACGCGCTTCATTTCGCTCCACGTCTTGCCAATGGTCGCCGCCTCTGCGATGATCGTCCGTCGCCAGGATTGCTTAGGGCGGCCACGTTTCCGCTTTCCTTGGGGATTCCAGTCGAGGGCTTGCCTCGGGATGTGATCGCAATCCCTTCGCAACGTGTGGCCGATCCAGTTCCACTTGCGGCGTTTGATCTGCTGGTCGATCGGAGTCTCACCACAGCGTTCCCATAGATCTACGTTGGAGATTTTCTTGGGCCAGTATACACCGAGAATACGGCGAAGACAGCGGTTGACGAAGACTTGAAGCCGACGTGAGATGTCGTTTGTGACCTTCCACGTCTCACATCCGTACAGCAATACGGTTTTCACGTTGGACTGGAATATCTTGAGCTTAACTCTCCTAGTCAGTTTCCGCGATTGCCATACAGGACGGAGTTGTGCGAAGGTCGCTTTTCCCTTGGCGATTCTCGAAGCGATATCCTCTTCGGTCCCTCCGGTTTCCGACACTACGCTTCCGAGGTAGGTAAACTTGTGAACCCTCTCCACACCCTCTGTGCCGATGAGCAACGGCAACGAGCTCGTCGCTCCGCACCTCATCTCCTGGGTCTTCCGGGTGTTAATTTTTAGTCCCGTCTCCAAAGCTTCTCGCCGTAGGTCGTCCAGTTTGGCTTGCATGTCGGCGCGCGTGTGGCTCCATAGGCATAGGTCATCGGCATAGTCCAAATCTTCCAAGACGTTGGACAGTCCCCACTCTATGCCGCGGCGCTTGCTGTGTAAATGTAAATGAGATCAAATTAATATGAATTTGTCACATTTAAGTAGGTATAAATTCCTCTTGGGCTAATGTTAGCTTGTTAGCTACTTCACTTATCCATGTACAAAAAATAATACCTACATGTTTTTTGAGTTACACTTGTAGTCTTAGGTTGTATAGGGTGACTGCTTTAGTTATTGGCCAGTATATAGTAATTGTAGCGAAGTCTGGGTAACATTTTGGACCACATCTGACCATCTACTGGATGCATGCTCTCTACTCCTTCGTCCGTCGACACTCCCGGTAATAATGCGCCTTTTTAGCGTGTCCGTACCGCGTAAATCTTTGAGGCAAATAATTTTAGGTACAGTATCGACCTACTGTATTGCTAGGCTCGCTGTAGGTCGGAGACGCCGCCGGCTGTGGCCGCGCCGCGATCTGATTTATGCCCGGACCAGCAGTATTTTATTCCAGGGCGCCTCAACTAAACTATAAGTTTCCGTTCGGCAGGCCAGGGGGTAGCCCTGTAAATATTGTCTCCGCTCGCTGCATCGATACCGATGTTATATTTATTGCGCTCCTTTGTAAGATAATTTGGTAATGGATTGGGGTCATTCGATTCTTATTTTACTGTGCTGTGTATCTACAATGTACACCAGTATATCTATCTAACTACTATCATCACTTTAGCGACGTTTCGAATCAAATTTAGATCCGTGTCTGATCGTTTGGAAGGAATGCACTAATCCCTATTTAATAGACAATGCACAATGAAATAGACGAGAACGTTAAACCATATTTGTATGTATTGGCGAAAATAATTTTTTAATTTTTAAAATCTGTATAACCGTACTGACCAACCAAACTAAAGTCACGACGCCGAAGATATCGACGCAATTTTTTTTATAGCATGGAATTATCCCATTACCTACTGAAAAATAATACCCCGCCACCCAGGTACCTAGTTAATTGAAAGTAGGTAGGTAAGTAAGTTCAGAGTGAGTTGGGTTGTCTGAACTGCATCAGTGTCACATAAAATTATATTTCTAAATAAATTGTATTCTTAAAAGTTATTCGTAATAGAGCGTCAAAAGTGACGTGGGCCTCAACGAAGGCAATTTGTCCGTCACCGAGGAGGCTCATACCGGAGGCGACATTGGAAGGGTATTTTACACCCTTACCTTTTACAGTTTAAAGATTATTTAAAACATATTTTGTTGTAATTCTACATTATATAGTCCAGAATCATTTATAGTGATGTTTAGGCTAAATGTGAATCGAAAAAGTAGGTACAGAATCGTGGTACAAAAAGTGTTAAGTATAATAAAAATATAGAAAAGAAAATAAAACTGATTTATTTTTCAGATTTTTTTTGTGTGTATTATTAAATAGAATTTGTGACATTAGCGTAAACTTAAATTGGTATGAGAAACTTAAAATTTTAATGGTTTTTTTCCTTGTCTGTATGTATATGACTGTTATACCTACAACGTACACCAAAGATCATTAGTAAACCTTATCAAACAAGCACTAGATCGACTGACATACCTACACGCCCCCCGCGGTCCCCAAGCGGCCGTAGATTTAGGCGGTAATGGCCTCTAATGAGTCGTCAGCGCCGCTGTCGCCGCCCCCGGACCGGCGCTTACGCAATGATTGACAGCCTGCCGGATTAGTGTTTAATTTGTCCAATTTCTTTTATGATACATTTGTTATTTCAGTTTTACCGACCGAGCGAAATGAAGTCTGAGGACTAAAGTTCTTTTTCGAAACATGCAACAGCTAAATAACTAGCGGAGGCCAGATTTATGCAAGAGCCGTTAAACCCATGTTTAAACTTGATAAATTATTACTATTTAAATTGTTTTAGACTTTAACTGAGGCTGAGGCCTGTGTCAGATTTCAATGTTCAAGATCTTCGATATACCTTGTAGGGTTTAGAACAATAATTTTACAAATTTCCGAATAAATTGGACCGTTACCGTTGAGCACCGATAACCGATTGCCAAACAAATGCTTTCGTCGGAGAGGCAGTACATTGGCATAAATAAGTATACTTTGTATTTCATGCATACTACTTAAATATCATAAGTACACAACATCCGGTATGTTAAGGGAAGCGTAGAAGCCGTTCTCGAGTCATTACCCGGTCAATGAATTACGTTAAGTCCAATTACCTGATTGGATTAGCACCGACGCGACGGCTCAACGCCTGCCTGCGTAACTAGGATAGCTCCTGCCATAGTTTGACTATAAGCAAAACCTAATAAAACACTATTAAGGTGACAGTCCATTTCCAACGACAGCTGCATTACTGTTAATTTTACTATGGAAATTGACAATAACAGCTACGCATTCAGTACTAGGAGTCCAGCTGCGGTTAGAAATGGAATGTTACCTTTAATTAACAAAATGACGAAACATGAGGGTGCCGTCTTTGCTATTTTGGCTGAGGAACCTTCTTATTAGTGCCATGCCTTATGGGAAACGGTCGCAGAGATAGTTCAGAGCCGGAAACCGCTACCAACTTTTAGTATGTTGTTGGGCATGGCATTGGGTCTCCAAAACTGCCGGGAGACGGCGGCGCCGGCTATCTACTTCAGCGGAATGACGTCATCAAAATGACTCCCGCTTCGTTGCGAATATTGCATACTGCACCCAAACTATGCATAGCACATACACTTGTGGGGTATTAAATGAAAGCCAATTAAATAAACTTTATTTTATTTGTACAAAGTGTAACAAAATATGCAACAGTTTAAGAGAAATTTACAAATAAATAAAAATTACGTAAAAAAATATTCGATTATTTGGGTTTTACAACCAAACCAAAAGTTGGACGATAAAGCAATGTACTACAACATTAAAGATGACATCTCAAGCCATACACTGATATCAATAAAATCAAAATTGGACCAAATATGTGGAAATTATGCATCAAAATGTAGATATTTGCCCATACAAATGCATAAAAGTTAAAAAAATCCAAATTGGTCATTTTCAGGATAATCCGCATAAGCTTCTAGTATGTTATAGCCAATATGACCTGGATTCTAAAACTGCCGGGAGACCATCTCTGTTGTTCCTCAGTTACAAATAATGACGTCATATAAATAATCACTGCCGAATTTCGCAAAACGTAAATTATAGCTATACCACGAGTCTTACATACACATGTGTTACATGTAATGAAAGGTTATTAAATGTATTATGATTCACCTAAACATTGTTTGTAAAAAAATGTACGGTTTCAGAGCTAGAAACAACGAAATACCACTTTTTATGGAAAAAGTAGATAGGTATCAATTTTATAGCTAAACTAAAGTCGTCAAAAAAAATTTGCGTATAATATCTGAAAAACCAGTTATTTAACTATATATCACAATTTAAATTTTACATTTCCGACAAAAACTGTGGAAGTTCTGGAAAAAAAACTAAAGCGCCCCAACAATTCTACCTTAATGCGCTCATATTATGCAAAGAATAGTTCTAATTATCGAGTATTAAATGGATGAACATTACATAAAATACATGAAAACGACATTTTCGAATGGAACCATAATTAAAAAAATAATAATTTACTTGATAAGTAAGCAAAATACTGTTTCTTTAAGTACCTAATCTCCTCCTTTCAAAGTCGGTTAAAATGTAGCTTTTGTGACCTGGGCTACAAAGACAAATAAATTGACACCTAATTTATCAAAATCAGTTCAGTACTTTCATGCAAACGGTACCTGCACATGCACGCATAGATAGCAAATTCTGCCGTAGTCGGACAAAAAATTAAAATTCAATAATTAGACCTTTACTATTATGGCCTGGCGTGGCTTGGCATCTAACGCTGAAACCCTCAGGCCGTAGATGTTAGCAGACCAGAGGGGTGACCTGTATTTCGGAGGATCAGAGGGAAAATTCTGCCAGCCTTCTCAGCTCAGCCTTGAAACCCTTGCACCACTCAAGATTCCACTCTTATAAGAATACCCAACTGGCGCGAAGTGGCGCAGAATAGGGCAGAGTGACGCTCTTTTGTGTCAGAGGTCAAGATCCTCTTTGGGTCACTGAGCCAGTGATGTATGTATGTATGTATGTATAAGGCTAATCGAGGCTTAAATATATAATTATGTATCGCATTAAGTGAACTGATATGGCATTTACCGAGATAAGGCATTTTGTATTAGGCATGTACCTACTTACTGGCATGTAACTTTACATTTCTCTAATAATGTAGCGTTAGGCCATGACAATAAGAGTCTATTTGATATTAATATTTCCCGTGACTACAGCAGGAACTGCTATCTACGTATGTAATTATGTATTTTTTACATGAAAGTACTGAACTGATTTTGATAAATGAGGTGTCAATTTATTTGTCTTTGTAGCCCAGGTCACAAAGGCCACATTTTTACCGACTTTGAAAGGAGGAGATTAGGTACTTAAAGAAACAGTATTTTGCTTACTTATCAAGTAAATTATTATTTTTTTAATTATGGTTCCATTCGAAAATGTCATTTTCGTGTATTTTATGTAATATTCATTCATTTAATACTCGATGATTAGAACTATTCTTTGCATTAATATGAGCGCATTAAGGTAGAATTGTTGGGGCGCTTTAGTTTTTTTTCCAGAACTTCCACAGTTTTTGTCGGAAATGTAAAATTTAAATTGCGATATATAGTTGAATAACTGGTTTTTTAAATATTATACGCAACATTTTATTGACGATTTTAGTTTAGCTATAAAATTGATATACATCTACTTTTTCCATAAAAAGTGGTATTTCTTTGTTTCTAGCTCTTAAACCGTACATTTTTTTTACAAACAATGTTTAGGTGAATCATACTAAATTTAATAACCTTTCATTACATGTAACACACATGTATGTGTGACTCATAGTATAGCTATAATTTACATTTTACGAAATTCGGCAGTGATTATTTGTATGACGTCATTATTCGTGACTGAGGAACAACAGAGATGGTCTCCCGGCAGTTTTAAGACCCAGGTCATATTGCTAATAACATACTAGAAGATTACGCGGATTATCCTAAAAATGACAAATTTGGATTTTTTTAACTTTAATGCATTTGTATGGGCAAATATCTACATTTTGATGCATAATTTCCACATATTTGGGCCAATTTTGACTTGATTGATATCAACGTATGGCGTCAGACGTCGTCTTTAATTTTGTAGTATATTGCTTTAACGTCCGACTTTTGGTTTGGTTGTAAAACCCAAATAATTGAATATTTTTTTACATCATTTTGATTCTTTTGCAAATGGCTCTTAAACGGCTGAATATTTTGATACACACTGTTAAATGAAATATAGCATATTTAACTGGCTTTCATTCAATACCCCACACAATTATGTGCCATGCATAGTTTGGGTACAATATGCAATATTCGCAACGAAACGGGAGTCATCTTGATGACGTCATTCCGCTGAAGTAGATGGTCAAACCTGGATATTTGACCACAAAACTAAAGCACAAATCCAAATTACACAAAGAAAAATGGAAAGAAGTTGTTTAGGCATCAAGCTCAGAGATAGAATAAGAAACACCGAAATACGTAAAAGAACTAACTTTAAAGATGCTCTACATTTTTCTCAAAGCTTGAAGTGGAAATGGGCCGGCCATATTGCAAGATATAGCGATGACAGGTGGACATCAACTGCAACAAAATGGGCAGGACCTCATGGCTCTAGGGGCAAAGGACGGCCAAATAACAGGTGGCAGGATGAAATAGTCTCAATTGCGGGCCAAAATTGGATAAATGCGGCAAAAAATAGAGACAAATGGAATTCTTTGGAGGAGGCTTTTACCCGAAGGGGGTCCATATAATATAAGTTACCTACCTAATTTTTGTAATTAATATTAGTTAACTAATTCAATTATTGCATGAAAATCTATTGTTTAAATTCAACTTCTGCACGACATTCAAATGTACTAATATTTATCTTATGTTAATGATTTATTTTTAATTGTCTCAATTGTAACTTATTATTTTTATGGAATAAATAAAGCTTTTTATTATTATTTATTTATTATTATTTTATTAGATGGCCGGCGCCGCTGTCTCCCGGCAGTTTTGGAGACCCAATGCTATGCCCAACAACATACTAAAAGTTGGTAGCGGTTTCCGGCTCTGAACTATATTCCCATAAGGCATATGACTATATGGGGTTATTTGGTACTTGGCTTATGTATATGTACTTACCTATATGGGACTTATAAGAATCATAATGTAGGATGTTTTCTTCGAATAAGTTTCTAATTTCCGTATATATATACTAGGGTTACGATATTTTTTAAATGGGTAACTTTGTTTTTATCATAAAAAGTAAATTTTAACTTTATACAAATATTGCTTTAATGAAACAGTCAGCCATCGGCCATCGGGGTCAATTGTTAAACCAAGGAATTAAACCTAGATACGTTAGAACCATGTAAAATCAGTCAAATCAATTATTAACCTGGCTTTAAACTTGCAGTTCAACTTGCTCTGAAATATATTAATAACTGTGTCGGTGGTAAGTAGGTAGACGCTTTTGCCGAAGCCTATAATATTAAAAAAAAATCGTATGTTTTCGGAATATTAGTAGGGATGTACCGACTAGTCGCCGACTAGTCGGGAAAGCTGACTATCCGGCCACATTTGTAGTCGGCGATTAGTCGGCAAAAATGGCCGATTAGTCGGCACTTTATTAGTGAAAGAATACCATATGTTTTATGTTTATTTTACTAAAATACCTATTCAGGATGCATACGAAAACTTTTGTTCATATAAATAATTTACCGTTTGATCGTTATCGTATGTTAGTGCTGGGCTGGTGTTTTCCTCTACAGGTCGATCTCAACTGATTCTCGTGTAATTTCTAATTATTTTTATTGTTATTAAAAAAAATTTAACGGTAGCGCCATGAGGAACTATTAATGTTATTGCAAAATTTAGAAACTTAGACAGGGCTCGTGAGGGCTAGACGTTGATCGTGAAGACGCTGACCACAGGGGATAGGTTCTTAACTGGCGACTTCATACGGGAAATAGAGCCTTCACCTCCTACAAGCTGTACTGACAGACCGCTCAGGATCGTAAAATAAAAGAACTAAAGACATAAATTGAACGAGAATTATTGTGATAGGTCTTTGAACCTGTAGAGAACACCTTTTAGCCAAGCTAATATGATAAATAGCGCAAATAAAGGAGCAAAACTATTGTTTTTCACCTGAACTTATACGACTAGTCGGCCGACTAATCGGCCATTCGAGCGCCGATTAGTCGGCTAGTCGGCTAGTCGGCCAAATCAATAGTCGGTACATCACTAAATATTAGGCGTTAAAATATTGTTATTATTGGAATTTTTCCTTTGAAGTCACGGAAATCCAAGAATAAGGTCCAAAAAGCTCCACACAAATGAAGATATTTAATTTTAGTTACCGACACATTTACAATTTCGTATTACGTAGGTACCTTAAAGTACTTGAATTCCCTTTAACATTGCAAGCACAGCAAACGATTAAGATAAATCAAGGTTAAGCGATCGTGAATTAGTGAAACAAGGGTTCAATCAGCGTGTGGTCAGACGGAGGGCACGCTAATCGCGGCCAGGCCCGGAGCAGAGCGGCTACCGCGAAAACCGAAATTCGCAAATTGCAGAGATCTTTCTCTTTTACTCCAACGAAGGCGTAATTAGAGTGACAGAGAAAAATCACCGCAATTTGCGAACTTCGATTTTTGCGGTTATAGCCCAGGTTCAGCGCAAAACAATCGCGCACTAATGATCCCGTGATACAAGCCCCATTCGCACACTATGCACGTACGGAAAGTTAACACATTTCGTCTGATTTAATTTACGAAATTGATGGGAAATTGTGGTAACGCTGCGCAATCAGTTTAATTCTGGTAAATGCTATATTTCTGTTACTTAATGTTAATCCCTAATTAAATACATTTGTAATTATTGATTATCCATAGGTACCTATATACTTGTATTTTAAATGCGAATGCAACTCTGTCTGTCTATCTGTTATCTCTTCATGCTTAAACCGCTGAACAGATTTATAAGAAATTTGGTACGGAGATAGTTTGATTCCCGGGAAAGGACATAGGGTAGTTTTTATCTCGGTAATTATCCCTAAGGGGGTGAAATTTACTATGGAACTGGAATATTAAAGACGAAGTTGCGGGCAGAAACTATAGTGTAATTATATCTTTATTTTAAATTAATTCCGATCACTGTAACGGATTTTTGAGAGTCTGTTTGTATTACTATGTTGATTTTTAGTGCTCTTAGAATTACTTATGTTATAAATCAGTCGAATTAGTTGAATTTATCTTTTAGGTATCGTATGTCAACAAAACGTGCAAGGGGCTTCGTTTTAATAAAACATTTTAATGAACTCTGCATATTTTGCATTTCCAGTCGTAACGTTCAATAATTGCTGTGATTGCATTAAATATTGCAATATTTTAAACAAATTGCAAAACATCATTGTGTTATGTAGGTAAATGTGTCTCTTCGGTCATTCACCTCTTCGAATTAATAAAATAAACAATCTAATACATTCTCACAAAATACTTATTTTAACTGACATCAAAAATTTAGAAAATTCCATATACTTACGTTTTTATGTTGAGCTAAATATACCTACCAAATAGTTAGGTTTGAATTACCTAGTTGTTAGTTAATCAGTCCACCCGTTTCAAATCGAAGGAAATTTTTAGAAGAAATATGAAATTCACCTGTAGCGTAGCACTCTGTGTTCCAACAACTGTCCTATACGTATATGTCTTCTACAATATTTCATTCTGACGAAGTCAAGACTGTCTTTATAGACGTCATATTTAGAAATAGAACATTAATTATGATGACATTAGCTTTTCCGACTCTAGACACGTCTTCAGCACTTTGAAAGAATTTAGTCTGTGTTTTAAGAATAGGAAACTTATTCCTTTATCTTCTGTTTTGTTTTAGCCAGAACACTCGTGGTGTTGGACCTACTCATAATGGCCTATACAAACGCAACCGATAATCAAATGCGATTTGAATTACATTGCAGCATTTTATCAAACGATTAGCGGCCCGCCTCGGCTTCGCATGGGTCGTAATAGGTGAAAACCGGATGAAAATCCGTTCAGTAGGTAGTTTTTGAGTTTATCGCGAACATACAAACCTACATACAGACAGACGCGGCGAGGGATTATAAGATGTAGTGATTAAATGCGTTGCTCCTACTAGTCCCACTGAGTCGGAAATTATTTAAAATCACATCACATTATAAACATAGTAAGTAATAGACTTCCTTTGAAACAATGTGGTTGTTTTGTTACAGGTGTCGTTTTACGAATGTGTACAAATGATTCCATTGGCAAAGCTCACCTTGGGCTTGTGCAACTCGATGCGCCGACATATTGTTTTCGTGAACACGATCCGCGGCTTCTGACGAACCGGGCAATTGTTTATGAGATTACGACACGTTACAATAATAAGTTGAATATTGTGGGCAACATAATTATACTATATTTATTGATTCAACGAAATGTCTCGTTGCTTACGTCTACCCGCTTTTTTTTTAACAAGTAATAGAATAGTTTTAGATAGTTGTATACTTAGTTATCTTAGTTGTTTAGAATTGGCTTTGTAATTTTTGTATACATAATTATTAACTCTCCTTAGTATTATATAAGTGTAAACATGTATTTCTCAGGAAGTGATTATTCTTGTAATCTTTTGAGAAATAAACATCTTAAACCTAAACCTAAATGCTAAAAGCATGCTATAATTGCTATAAGGTGGATTCTACTAAGATAGGATACCTACTGATCTTAAATCTTAAATGGCCATATTCAATTCATATTTTTATTTCCATTTTAGCAAGTAATCATATTGTAATTCATGTACTACTACTTAAATACCTAAGGTAAACGTACCTATATACTCCTATATACTGCATGGTGCTCGACGCGGTCCCAGAACATGTCATGTTGAAACTTAAGTCATTAAATTGTCAATAGAGGTGACAGCAAGGTGTCATCTATTGGGCATTAGCATGTCGAGCACTAGTACGTTTACCTTATCTAAAACCTACCTACATGATTGTGAATACAATTTACATATGTATTTGTTTACAAGGGAGCAAAGTTGTTGTTTAACCCCTCATGCTAACATTGATACCCGAGCAAGACAAAGATTCCAAGTTTCCGCAGTTTCTTTTCTATAGGTATTTTGTACCTTTATGATTGAACGTATCAACAATAACACTAATACTAGCTGTTGGTAGACCTTATCCCGATCCAATAAGGTCTAAAATGTGTCAACGATGGTGCTGGTGGCCGATGATTGAACGTACGTATTACCTATCAACAATATTATAACACTACTAACTGTTGGTAGACCTTATCCCGATGCAATAAGGTCTAGAATGTGACTTGACGCAACAGTCGGCCGCTCGTGCCGGATGCTGGGCCGCTGGTTTGTCACGTCAGGTTGTGTGCTAATTTCTGCAGCCTCCTACGTCAGTCTATCCTAATATACGAAAAATAAATAACGGCCATACAATTTACCAACTTGTTACCACTAGTTTTTTATTCGTTTCGTTTGAATTACGAGAAGTTAAACCTAAACTAGCGGCTCGATTCGGAAAATGAAATAGATCTCTACTAGACGTCAACAAGTTACGATATGGATAATTTAAAGATATTTGTAAGATAGATATGTCAAATTTGACGTTTCCGCGATTCCGGAGGTCCTCTTGAACGATTTCGACAAGTTATGACTTAGATATCCAAGTCACATCTAGTCGATATCTAATGTAAATCTAGTTGATCTCTATATCGTTTCTAGATCTTGTGATTATCTCGTTTCCCGAATACGCGTGTTAGTAGCTGCCTACTTATCGATACATATCGATTGTGTTGACAAAGTAAAAATTACAGTCGAGTTGATCATAATTCAATTTAATTTCATATTTGATATACACTTAGGTTGCTTGCCAACTTAGCTTGATCTAACTCTACATCTACAAACATCGTGCGTATTTAAATCGATACTTTGGACGTTTTGTAACTATTACCTTTTTTAGTGTTATTGAATCTGGCTTGCTTAGTTAAAATAGTGTGGTTTAGTTTTTTCGTTCTATCTGGTAGGTACCTAGTATAGAACATACTACGCAACTCTTCACTTCAATTCAATACCTAGTACGAAACATCCATCTTTAGGTATACTTACACTTGAGGTATCGTCATACTGGTAACGCAAATACTCAGAATACTTTTGAGTTGATGCCATGGTCTGACGTTAACCATTCAAGGCAGGTGGCGCTCTAACAGCACGCGACGGTTCGTTTGGCCACAATTGCGTTTGCTCCCCGCGGCGACCGGCTTGACGCTCACTTCTACACATCGGGGTATCCAATATGGAGAGAATGTGATTCAAGATTCAATCCACACGCTTTTGCTCTGGGATCTACTTAGTGAAGATGCCGGCGAGTCACCTTTCCCGGTTTTATGATCACATAAAACACGTAAAAATATTGCCTATCTGAGCAAAAGCATTAGATGCGGCACGAGACAGTGGAGTAATTACTAAGTACCAACTTATTTCTAAAGCATTATATAGGTATAGCCCATTTAGACTCTACGCCAGTAGTTAGTAATATTCACGAAAGAAAGCAACAGTTTTACAGCAGTTTTGGTATTCGACTTTGATAACTATTACATAATTTATTTTTGATATTTCTTAACCAAATGAAAATTCTAGGACTGTATAAAAATAAAGCCGCTTCCATACAAATTTGCTATCTCAATGCCTTTGATACGTCTCCCGCGACGCGTTAAACAAGAGCCGAAAGCGCGGCACGGCGCGACAACGCCCGAGGGCGGCATAATTCACTTAAATCATGCTTAAGTCACGCATACAACAGCCTCACGGCTTTACCTTGTCGTCCGAGACGCATTTTGTCATGGCTCCTCTACACGATGGGCCAACGCCGGTCACTCCAAGGGACGCAGCCATGCGGTAGAATGAGATAGCAATATCACTTGTTCCCTCTAACGCATAAATGCGTCCCTTGGAGTGGCCGGCGTTGGCCCATCGTATAGAGGAGCCATCAGAGATTTTGTCATGTCAATAATCGGTAGCCACTGAGTATCGGGTCATACACACGTATGATGTTGAGGTACATTATAATCTGGGTTACCGCTTGTGACTTGCGGATGTAAGCATTCCGATAAAACGACCAAATAAACCTTTTCAAATAAAATGCCGTAACAATGGACTTCTTCTTATAGAATTGAGAGGGCAGAGCATAATCCAAAAAATCCCGCAAATAAATTTCCAATGACACGGGAAATAAATGACATATTCGGTTTGCTCAAATCCTTAAAACGTCATCCAGATATCCATTACATGTCTATTAAATCTTACGACATATATTTGTGGGGCTCAGTCAGCAGCGCTCCCCTCGCAAACACCGCGGCGATTACGAGCTCGGCCGACCGCAGTAAACGAATATAAAACACATGCGGGAAGACGAATGCAAAAATGTACTCGTCAAGATTTTGCATAGGTAAACAGTAGGACACCCTACCGCGGCGCGGCGGCGGCACGCGTGGCTGGGCGCACGCATTATCTCGCGGGAAACGATCGAGTGGAATACAGATTCCGAAATGGTTTGAGAAACTTGATTCACAGCGGAAAATTTGGACACCTCTTAGATTCGCACAATATAGAGCCAAATCCAAAATATGCAGAGGCAGAAAATAATTTGATTCTTAAGAGATGCTTCTAAAAGTTGATCTCTAAACATTATCCAAATGTTATGCAGACCAGTCACTTGTCAGTATCAGAGAAAGGAATGTCATTCTTACTGATAGTGTCTTACTTTTTAGTTCTCACAATAATGTTATGTCACTTATCCTTGAGCCTTACTTACTTACTGCCTGATTCGAACTTTAAGATAAGTACGTCAAATATTACGTCTAGATACGATATGGATTAGATATATCATCAGCGTCAAAGGTAACGTTTTTGTTTGAAGATACGTCACTTTTGACACTATTTGACGTATCTTAAAGTTCGAATCGGGCCGTTAGTCTGGAGCTTGAGCTTACGCTTTTATTTATTTATTTATTAAGTATTAATTAATTAAAAGAAGCGTTTATCTTCTTGTTCTTCCGTTGACGCTACAACCCTGATCTTGGTAACAAGCATTTATCGTACATATCGATAAGTACTTACTTAATTATTATCTACCATACTGTATGATCTTTTAATTAATATTAAATTACCTAATCTATCTGCTATCTAGCCATACCTATACCGTTTACAGTCGCGTGAATTTCTAATTAAACACCTCCGCAGTATAAAAGGCATTTCAAGACATCCGTCAGCGCTTATCATTGCTGACACCCGCTAAGGCGAAGTGAAAGTCAGCTTAGTCGACATTCTGCTACTTTGTTTACCACATGACTTCCCTTGAACCACGATAAGAATCACTCGCACTGATTACAAGATGGGGTGTTAACCTAAATAAATCGATTACAGGAAAATCACAAATACATTAAGATTACTTTGTATGTAAGTGCCTCGATTTCCACGTGTATATCTGTGATAGTACATGAGCTGATGTTACGTTTCAATTGTAATTAAACTAAGTTGATACGTCTATCTATCATGGAGTCAAGGCCGTCTGTCGTAGATACTAAGTAATACTAGTATTAGTCGTTATTGCAAGAAAGACTACGTAAATCTTACCGTAACTAAATACATACTTACTTAACATATTATCCTGCTTTTATTAACGCCACCCATCGGCCACATCGGCCACCCTTGATTAATAATCCAAACATATCAAATCATTTTTTTTAAGTCAAATGCGTTTACAGGTTCCTACACTATCTTTACGATCAACTCTAAAGGATCTGTCGGTGTCCAGATCGGTTAGGGTAATGATGATAATATTGATAATACTACCTATTACTTATCCTGTGGAAATGATGAGTGGTCTGCTCTTTGAGCGAACAGGTGCTGAGTAGGTACGTGATTGAAAAACAAAATGCTATTCGTAACGGAACATAGGTATGAGTGTCCGATGATTTGTACGATTGACAAATAAAATAATGCATTTATTAAAAGTATCAAAGTCGTCATCACTCCAAGTGATCGTAACCACTGAAACCGCCCCAAATCATGTCAACAACACCACGTGGAGTTCAAATCTAGCGAAAACCTGACCTACAAAGCTAATTTGAAGGACACCGAGAAAAGGAGAGTGACCTGACGTAGCAGCATCTAAAGTGATGAGTCGCGCGTGGCCGGAGCAGGCGAGCCCAGCTCAAGTAACGACCTATCGATTGGCAATAGTGCCTAGTTAGCAAACCGCTCCGCGCCCCGCCCGCCGCAGCGCCGGCCGTCGCTCGCTCCAGCTTATGGGCTATGGCGAGATGAGAAAATACGTATCTTTTGGTGTACAGTCAGTGCTGCAACTACGGGGTGGTATAATCTGTAGTATAATAAGTATATGAAACGTTTAACACAAACGCATAGGGTACGCGCAAAGAACAAGGGTACTAAACGGCTTTTTTACAACAAAAAAATATGGCTTTAAATACTAACAATTTTATACCCGGTTTTTGATAGCTATAAAATGTTATTTATTCTTGCATGGGTAATTGAGATAAGTATACTTAATATACAGTTTTTTAATTTCTTAGAGGGTGCATTCACCTAGGAAATTAGAAAGCGCGAAACATATGACTGAAAATTTGACGATCGCGTGCGTTTTAACGTTTTTCCTCGATAATTCTGGAAGTATATATACTTCTGATTAAAATTACGCTAGACAAATCCCTCGGCTTTATCACTAGTTATTTTATAAGTACGAGTAAGTATATAGGTAAGTACTAAAATTATACTGCTATGGTGTAGGTAAATATAGGTAAAAGGTCAAATGTTTGTGAAAAGCACTAGCACTTTCTGACTCGGATCTTTTGCCAACAGTCTCACCCTGAGTTACCTACTTCGTCAGAAAATGTCTCTCTGTCCATAGTTTACATCCATCGACAACGATGTACTTATAGATACTTTTACCTACCTAATTACTATTACTTTATCCCTAAATTTTAAATTAAGTTTTAGTTTCAAACGTTTTATAGAGATGACTGATTTTGATCTTTCCCTGTTTTATTGAAAAGGAGAATTGCAAAACACTGATTTAAACTTCAAGATTTTTACAAATTATTAAATTGTACTAAGGGGACTTAATCGCGTATTTAAGTTTTAAGATTTACCTCTGACGTTTCGAGGACGGCGTTGTCCCCGTGGCCTCAGATAAGACTGGCTAATGTTGACATCAACATCTAGCCGCGCGAGTTTTTCAAACTACCCGCTTTAATCTTGTAAATAGGTACGCGATTAAGTCCCGTTGTTCAATTTGAGAATTTGCTAAATATCTAATTCAACAAAAAATCAATAAAGAAATAGGGCATGATTGATGAGTCAAATGAATACCTAATACTTGTTAGAAAATCAATATCTGTATACTACTCGTATAAGCCATAGGTAATAAGTATCAAGAAATACATAGGTACCTACCAATGTTAATCTAAAAAGTAGGTTAATGAAGCTACTAATTTAAAAGACCCAAGTACATATGTAAATAAGCGTTCACTAGATTGTCACGTCCAAAACACGTGCCGATGTTGTGTTGGTGGCGAGAAAAAGGGCTGATGGCGTACGCTCAGCGTGGATTTGCTGAGCCAGCGCGGCGCGCGGTCGATACTCCCGCACTGGGTCGCCGAAAGGAACTCACCTGCCGCTGCCGCACTTTTATTTTTATTATTTATTACATTTATTTTGTGAGTTGTTTACGGAATAAATAATTTATTTACAAACAAGATATATACAGTGGTATTACTAAAATAAATTAATAACTAGCTTAAATCTAATAAAAAAATAAAAGTATCTTGAGGCATTGTACCAACAAGGATGCTGGCGGCATTTCCTCGCTGTATCGTTGTTGTACGTATGACTTGTTTTAGATTAGAATATCGTCGTGGCCAGATCAAAGAAACTGATCATTTCATGAAACGATATTTTAGAATTCATTTTCATGATATTGTTAGGTTATGTTTGACTTCTACATGATGTGGCCAACCGATAATTTCATGAAATTATTGCCGCATCATAAAATGATTAATACGCCACGCCAGATACATATTTTCGGACCTTAAAATGTATGTAGTAACTGGGACAATATTAATCAAATGGCTCCTTAAGCTAGTTGAGGGTAGATGAAAACATTACACGGTCAAATCATGAAGGTTAAAGTCAGGTCGTTCAGTGACTGTGTAATTAGTAGGTTAACCAATATATAAATGTTCTAACTACCCGATAATGTACCAATTGTTTGTTTACTTTTATTTAAAACTGTAAAGATACAGACTTTTATACTACTGGAAATGCGACTTGTTCAATCATTTGGCAAAGTCCAAGTTTATCAATTACAATAACAGAAACCTGCATAGTAAGAAAAGGTTACTGTTTATAGGAGAATAGACAAAACACGATGGTCTTAGCTATCGACCCGCGACCCTGCAGCGCTGGCGGCGGCGGTATGCGCGGCGTCAGGCCCCGTCAGCCGACTACCGAGTCAGCAACCGCTAAGCTCAGCTGTTGCCCTAGTACTCAGCTTTATAAATAATACAGTAATTTTAACATGGTGCTTTAGCAATAATTCTGTGACAAATTAAAACTTAGTTCTATTGGAATAATTCTGTACAAAACTAGTATAAAATACCCGATTTCATCAAAAACGCATCTGCTTATAGTTATAAAACAGATTTCTTGTACTTAGGTATTCATTTAGAAGAATAAAGAGAAATTAGAGGCTTAAAATAAAGCGAAGTAAATACATATATGCAATTAAAGTTAGTATAGGTACATTAAAACAGGTCAATATTTTTTCGTAGTTTAAAGAATAAAGATTTTGTTCTAAAATAATCGAGTACCTAAGGATAAGAGAATCACGACGTATAAAGCTACGACTGATACTTATAAGAAAGTAATATACCTTTCTTATACAAATATATTTCTGTAGTAAGTACCAAGTTTGGTAAACAATGTCAAGCCGGGAAATGGAAAGTAGTGAAGGTGACGTCACGGTTGGAACCGACCTTGCCTCTGGAAAAATGTGCTGCGGCGCGCTGTCTCATCACCGCACCGGCCATCCACCCTGCCCGCTTACTCTGCTTATAAAATAGGCCCGAAGACTGAGTTGAATCTAATACACAACGTCTATGACGTAAAATAGGATGACAAACCTGTATCCCATTTCCATTATAATAACGGCACATTTAGGATTTATGTAGGTACATAACCTCATGCAAGTACATACATCAAAAATTCCTTAAGTTTTTTATTGTTTAGGTTTAGCTTATCGGAATTTCCTAAATAAAACACAAATTAAGAGTTGTGGGTACTAATTATATAAATCATACTTTTTAACTTTACTTAATTAGTAATACTCTGTACCTACGGACTGTGCTTCTTCTTCACGTAAAGTCAGCTGCACAGATAGTTAAACCCCACTGCATACAAATATCTATGCACCCATACCGTCGTACATACCCATCGTGTCGTAGTTCCGACTCAGTTATGCTACGACTCTAAGCAATCTAAGCATGTTTTAAAGAGTTCCAACTTTTTTAGTTCTTGCCAATTTTAACGACATTCGGTCAATGAAGAATCCGAATTACCTAATGAATAGTCCCATAATATTCCCAAAGTACTTGGATATCCCGTATAGAATTACCATAAATCCCTGGTCAGTACTGCATTCGAATAGCGTCGTAGGAGTAATTGTGCCATATATTATTATGATGTACGCCTACAAACGGGCCATTACGATGCCGGGCCGCACTAACAATGGCCATAATTCTCCTTGACTTCATTAACAGGCCTCCATTTGCATGACAGCCTGGACCTATGTACAGCTATGATTCATATTAAAACTGAGACGGGAAGAGCGCGGATCTGACTGCACTACGACAAACTTAAATCTGCTCCTCCTGCGTAAGGCGTTAAGCGAAATTGAACTTTAAAACTGTACGATTACAGGATTTTGCAAAATGTTTGAAAGGTAGGAGCAAGTTGGCGGAGGTTGCGAAGCGGGTAGGCGGCGCTATCGTCGTCTCTCTCTGGCGGGGCGTGGCGGAGCGGTACACGCCCCTCGCTCCCGCCGCTCTGCGCTCCGCTACGACCTGCGTCTATGAACCTTTGGTAAGTACTTGTGTAGTACTTAAGACGAAACAGGAGCTGAGTTTTAAATATTTTAGGTAAATATACCCGTCTCGCTAACGGAAGCGGCTCCTAAAACTAGTGCGATAAGGACAAGTCGAAAAATCCCGCGTATAAATCTCAAAAATCGAGGTTTCGTACTCGACTGTTTCCTCCTCCAAAACTTAACCAATCCTAACCAAACTTGGAAATCTAAATGACTATGAAATTATCTGTGTCGGAACGTTTTGCTTTTTTGGCTAATTGATATTAGTTTTGAACACTACGCCTCTCATTGCGGCATAGTCAGTTAGGCCATTTTGGCCATTTTTGAAGGGCTCTAGCGCCTTAAAAAACAAAAATATCAAAAACAGCAAAACGGTTCGACACAGATATTGACAATATTAATCTGTGTTGAAAAAATCATTGCTCTATACTGTATGCAATATTATTTGCGTTATTTGACACATTGTGACTGACGTATATAGAGATGTAACTAACCCAAATCGATTGTCACAGCAAGCGATTACGATTGGATGGCACGTAGACTGAGGTATCGAATTGTGACGTATAATGAATTTTTATTTGAGATTTAAATAAAGCTAGAATTATATGGTTTTCCCGCAAGGTAAATGCATTTAATACACCGACCGAGTAGGTCGCACCCATCGTCAAAATCTAAACTATCTGGGGATCTATTTTAAAGTTTATTTATGTTATTTCTGTGTCAAATTTGTTGTCTGTTAGGTGACGATAAATATATCCATATTTACAGTTAATTATCCACCTTTTCCTTACTTTTATTAAAAGAAAAATGAAAAATTCATATCGATTTACTTAGACTACTACCGATTCATAACGGTGGTGTCCGGCCAACCCTAAAATTAAAAAAAAAAAGACGTAGAACGTAAACGTTCGCAGTGCATTTGCTTTCCTTTGTGATTTCGATGTGCAAGACATTTTACGTAGTATTGCTGTTGTGAGTGACAGACGTCAAATACCGCAAATAATGTTGTATACACTTATAGCATCAAAACCCACGGAGGAAACAGTCGAGTACGTTTGTATGGAGAAATGACCACTCCTGTTGGCTCTTAAGAGCCTACATACTTACATTTCTATCTACAACCTAGTTCGGATATCCAATACAAATAATTTGCCTTTCCATTTAACATGAAATAGACTGGTTCTTTTAAATTAGGAAAGTTGTACCTAGTAGACGACTGTTTTAAAAAAATTATAATAACGGTAACTAAAACTCGTAAAACGTATTTTGACCTCATTATATGTATGCCATATAAGTCATAATATTAATGTTAGTACATTATTTTCTAAGGGAACATATGAACATATACGTACAGTCGACGTCAGAAATATGTTTACACTTTTGCACCTTACTCCTTTGTAATAAGGCAAAAAGTGTAAACATATCTATGACGTCGACTGTACATACACAAATCAAAATCATAACATAGCCCTCCTTTTACTTTGAGGTAGCCGACTACCGAATAAAAAGCAAAGAAATATACATTTCTACCAAGAATTAAATTTGTAATAAGTACACATATATGTTTATTAATTATCAGCTACTAAGTACATAATTAGGTACTTATATGTAGCACTGTAGATGGGTACCTAGTTTACGCCCCGAATCACTGGACGCGTTATAACGAATCCCTACGAGGTGTATATAAGTAGGTACCTACTTAATACTAAAAGTCGTTTGTACGGTACAATTTGTACATCGCTAGTTGTACCAAACCATTTGTCACCATTAAAACATTTGCTTAATTTATTATATTATAAGATATTTCATACTTTACTGCTGGTTGATGTTGATCAGTTTATCAATAGTGGTTGGAATTCCCTGGTCTACCTCTTCGCTCCATCTTCAGATTATCTTAAAAATACTATTGGATGTTTCATATCGATTCAACTACCTATGAGCACTTAGTTAGTTAAAATCGGCCTGCCTAAGTTTAAGCTTTGAGGCGACTTATATGTATTTATTTCATTTAGAATGAATATAAGTCGCCTATAAGCTAAGTATATACCTACCTAGATCAAAAACTTTTATCGTATAAACTTTGAGTCGAGTCTTATGTTACGGTAGAAACTCAGTAAGTAACTATAGAGTTACTGATAATACAAGTAACTCTTCATTTTAATATAGCTAATAAAGGAATAATAGAATAAGTAAGTAAAGTAGTTATTTTGTAGGTAATGCAAGCATGGACTCATCAGAAAACGCCGGTAGATTCATCCACCGTGTCATTAGTACCTATCGAAATTCGAGGTACATACAAGAAGATTATCATTGCTCATAATTATAAGTTTAGATTTATTTCACAGTTAGGAGTATTCAACAGGTACCTATATACTTAGATACCTAGTAAAGTATAGGTAGGTATAGATAAAGTTCAACACGAAGAATGCCATCGTTCTTTCTACATACTAACACGAGCATTAAATTACATTCAAGTAGGTAGGTTTGATTCTTGGTAACAGCAGGAATTGAGTGGGTAGGCTTAGATACACCAATAGCATTAAATCGTGAAACAAAAAAAATCTAATGTTTCTGGTTTGGCGAACACGTGCTCCGAGAAGTTCGTAACTATGTGGGAAAATAATTATATTTTGAAAAGAAAAAAATATACAGAGAGACGAACAACTGCAAAAAAAAATAATCGCTACGAGTATTTATTTTTTGGTTGTGTAACTACATAATATGACTTTGGTCTTTGCCGACGGAGTAGGTACGGAACTCTAAAAATTAAACTATTAATTAATTAATAGCGACCCACTCCGTCTACGCACGGGTTAAATTATATTATTATACATTTAAAAAACCTTCCTAAATCGCTCTATTGATGATAGGTTTAAACCGCACGAAAATCTGTTCAGTATTTTTTCAGTCTAATTGCGAACATACAGACGAACAGACGCGCCGAGGGACTTTGTTTTATAACGTATAGTGATAATGAAAGTATATTCATATAATCATAATAAACATACCACCGAACTCAGAACCTCCTCTTTATAAGCAATTAGTTTCTGCTCGCGACCTCGCCTGCGTGCAATGATCAAACCTCAAACCATTTTCATACTAAATTTCATATAAATGAGTACAGCAATTTAAGCGTGAAGAGGTTTTTTTTATATGCTTAAGTAATCGACGTTCACATAATTTTGTCAAATGTCCCTGTGCTTTAAATTGCTAATTAGTATGTAGAATATAGGTATTAGTAGTTTAATATTACCTATATATCCCACACCTTGCTCCCAGTATACCCAATGCCTAAGCAAACGGCAACAATGTAGGTTTCCTGTTTACTTTAACGTAATTCTATAGCTAGCGACATTAAACTATACCTATAGGTACACCGCTTGGTGTACCAAGTATAATTTTTCTCACCATAACTTCCTTCCAATCATTCTCTATAGTTTCCTCAGAAAATATCTAGTACATATCTAATCCATTGGGTTGGTCGGTCTAAGTGTTTTACAGATGGAGCCAGCATAGCTTTTATCGATATTTTATTAATGAACGATATTTCATTTTGTCAATCAGTCGTTATACTGCCGTATTCGAACATCAAGATATTCACAAGAGACGACACGTAGGTACTAGATCCATTCTAGATACGTTATAGTTTAGATATCAACTACCTAGTTCTCTTTTGCAGCGCAATTCGGGCAACTAATGTCACTTTTACGTTAGATAGGGAAAGATATCTATTAGATGTGAATAAGATCTCTAAGTCATATCCTGTGGAAATCGTTCAAGAATATCTCCAGAATCGCGCAAATGTCAAATTTGACAGGTTAGATCTTAAACATATCGTTATCGTATCTTGGTGATGTCTAAAAGATGTCTATTAGATGTCTATTTCATAATCCGAATCGGGCCCTTAGTCACGAGTAATTCTAATAATGTCTGATAGTAGCTGAAGAAATGGCGCTGTACGGCGCCATATTTTTGACGAAGAAATGAAGGTATACTCTATAGTTCGTTTTTTTTAGCATTAGAAAGAACTTCGCAGAAGTAAGCTCGTGGTTCCAAATCCGGCACTTTTAGAAGTAATAATTTGAAGTAAATTATATGTATTGACCATGATACATTAGATAATTCAATAATTATTAACAATTAAGGAGCCTCATAAAAAATGTACGCTTACTTCTGCGGAGTTCTTTCTAATGCTAAAAAAAACGAACTATACTCTACAGTATCCGGATTAGTGATGTGCCATTACCAGTAATTTTTCCAAGGCAAGTAAATTACCAGTAACGTTACCAAAAATCTGTAAATTATATACAGTAAACTTTATATATTTTCTTTAAAAACATTGTTTCTTTTTTCATTCATTCATTTCATTCATTAAAACATTACCTACAAATACACTGTTCTTCTTATTATAAAGTAAAATAAATTAGACCGTTGTCACCACAGCCTCTTCCTTACAGACACCGGTAAACTTAATTTACGAGTATGCCTTTATATGCCTCATAAAAAAAAGCAATTTTGAGCGTGTACACTTGCTTTAGAGCCTATTTGCATATTGATCAGTGGTTAATATAGGTAAGTTCATACATTAGCTGCTAAACACAAGTACTATCAAAACCTCCAAGAAAGGAGCATACTCCCATCTCAAAGGCTGGCAACTCACTTACAATCCCTCCGGTGTTGCGGGTGTCCATGGGCGCGGTAATCGCTTACTATCAGGCAATTCACCTGCTCGTTTACCATTTATATTATTAAATAAAATTACGGACGATCGATGTTTGAAATGACATTGAATATACGCTAGAAGAATTAATTTAATGAGTTAACCATATTATATACAATTCTAGTTTTCTATATTGGCACTTTTATCTTATTTTTAGATTTAGACGTTAAAAGGTACAAGTTGAGTACAGAGCGTTTTAAAAGAAATTAATAAAATTATGAATTTGTTTTAACAAAATACCTACCTACTATTAACATGTAGATATACATAACGCGCTTGTATTGAGCTACATATGTACTGCTTTTAAACTGTCCTCAATTTGTTGCATCGATCTCTTGTGCAATCATTTGTGACGTACTTACAAACAATTGGCAAATCGGTGTTAACTGCTAAGGAGTATTATAGTACAGTCAGCAATAAAAGTTAGGAAGAGTGATCCACGCACGGACTTGTTCTCTGAACAATAAAGTTCTGAGGGACATTTTTAAGTCTTCACCCGCTTTGTTATGTACTTCTGCTACTGACTGTACCAAGTACCAACATACCGTTGGGCAAGCTGAAGCTTATTTGGCCTTTAGTTTCTTTTGTTATCAGTTCAGTGGCGGATTTGCCCTAAGGCACAGTAGGCCCGGGCCTAGGGCGGCAAGATATTTAGGGGCGGCAAATTGTGACAAAAAATTCAGTAAAAAGAAATAACTCAAAATGTAGTCAATATTATGGGTGCATTGAATGGGGCGGCTACTGGGTCTGGGGCCTAGGGCGGCAAAGACTGCAAATCCGCCACTGTATCAGTTGGTATTCTCGTTCTATGGACGCCCCGCCACTGCTACCTACTACCTACATCAAGTAGGTACACATGTCAGTTATTAATTAAAATGAAGTATCCTATCATTTTTTATTTATAATCATTACCTACTCGTAATGATCGCCGTAGAAATATGCAAGGCTCGAACAATTTATCGCAATACCTAAATAAAACAAGATATATAATAAATTCGTATTATGTAACACAGTATTTAAATAATACCTACATTTTTATACATATTACATTCATACCCATAAACCAAAATTGTCCAAAAGTTTGCATCTTGTTTTATTACCGTATTTGTTTTTGGGACCTCTAACTAGAAATGTTTATTATCATATTATCATTAATATCATTCCCAAGCTATATTGTAGTTATGCTAAAACCTACCTACGTCAGAAATAAGAGATAAGTAGGTAGTTTAACATTAGGCTATTCCTAATAGGGTGGCTTGGGAAATGATAAATACCTACACACTAAAGGATTCTTTTTTTTGACATTAACTAATAAAATACTTGCTTTAATATTTTGTAATACTTTTGCAAGTCTTAAAACACGATTTTGTAACTGGTTACCTAGTAAATGCTATTGCTGGATAGTAGCTTTTTCGAAGTTCTATTTATGGATATTCTCATTAGATATAATTTGCTCAATAGTATTTACTATTTATGTCAATAATATCATAACGTCAAAATCTGTAGATATACTTTAATGGCACGGAAAAAATAATAAAGAAAGGAAAATGTTGTTGGATATTATTAGTATCAAATAAAACAGTATCTTCACGAATATTTTATTAGGAAAACACAGATCCTATGTTAATATTCGTCATTTACAATTACATATATCTATGTACAATTATTATTCGATTAATCAGTTTTTGAGTCAATATAACCTATGTATAATTTTAGTAATACATATCATAAATCGTTAACGAAGCTATGCATATCTTACGACACAACCATACATTTAACACGGTGTCTCGGTAACCAACGGTCCGAACTCCTGGCTACATTGTTCCACCTTAATAAAAAAAACTATAGAAAAACTGGAACTGATATAATTAAATTTCAAACTTAACAAAAGCACGAGGATTGTGGGCTCCGACAGTGTGGGGCGCCGGCAAATCGAGGCGATGAGCACCGGACACCGCGGGCCGCGGGCCCTCAGTACCGCTGCCAGGCGCACGCGGAGGAGGCGGCGGAGGCGCCGGCCCGCGGCGCCGCGCCCTGCCGTCACAGCTCCGAGAAGAACTCGGGCGAGGAGTGCGGCGTGGGCGGCGCGTGGTGCGGCACCGCGTGCTCGCGCCCCACCAGCGCCAGCCGCTGCTTCAGCACGTCCCGCTCGTGCGTCACGCGCGCCACCTGCAGCTGCAGCACGTGCAGCTCGTCTTGCAGCGACCGGTTCGTCAACTCCAACTCCTGCCGCTGCTGCAACCTCTTGCTGCGGCAGTTCTGCGCGTAGCCGCGGTTCTTCAGAGTGCGCCGTTTCTGTTTCAAACGTGTCACATCTTCACGCGGGTAACCGTGTAACCTTTTGTTTAGCTCCCGCACACTCAGACTCATAAGCATGTCGTCACTTAATAAATCGTCGCCGCAAGACGAGGGCTGATAAGATGTGTGCTGGCTGGCTCGCGGCGACATCGCCGAGCACGAGCTCGCCGGACGCAGCGCGACCTGTTGCACGTGGTGGTCCTCGCGCCACTCGCGTCTATCCCACTCTTCGAAAGTGCCACACGGGACTGTACGCATGTCCAGCGGCTCCCGCATATGTGGGAGCCACAGCACGTCGTCGACGAGCGCGGCGCGGCACGGGCTGCGCCCGACGGGAGCCGGGGGGGTCTCGGGCGGCGTGCTGGGGTCGACGGCAATGGCCACATGCGGCTGAGGGTAAGGACCCGCGTCGGGCCAGGGCCGGCAAGCGCGAGCACATGCCGGCGGCGTCTCGACCAGCTCGTGCCAGCCGGTGCGGAGGGGTTCACGTTTCACAAGATGATGATCCTCGAGATGATCCAGCTCGAAGTTCTGAACATATTCGTCGGCGAGGTGCTCGTCGTCGGGCTCGCGGTGCGGTTGCGGCGGTAAGGTCTGCATGGCGCTCGCCTGAGAGCAGTCGACGAGCGCGTGCTCCACCATGGGGCAGTGCGAGGTCCGCGCCGGCCGGGATCCAACTGCCGCGCGGCTCAGGGCGGCGCGAGACTCCGCCCTCCCACCCAATGACGTTTAGCGACGCGCGCATTAACTGGCATGGCAGCCTTTTATACGCGAACATAAGTTCGCGAACGCCACAGCAACATAATATAAACACAACATGACACACATATAATGAAACGCAATAAATTTGTCGTACCTACCTACATAATCTAAACTAAAGAATTACATTTAATTTTGTTCAGTCGTGGAGATTACTTACATAAGCTGAATTTATTATTATGAACTGAAAAAAAAACAACAATATCAGGTGGCATAGAAAAGCAACGATTTTGTTTAACTATTCTGACATTAGATTGCAGAAAAAATATGTAAAAAAAATCATAAAAATATTGTTACCTACGGCCGTAGAACGTCGTAGCGCTGCTACGAAACCGCTGCTAATAAATGTTATTCCATTTTCCACCTTATGTTGGTGTCCATAAGGTGCAATAAATGAATGATTGATTGGAGATTGTATGATTGGTGTCTGTACATAGGTACAACTGTACGAAGATAAGTATGTATTGTAAATGTTTTATATAGTTTAATACAATATTAAGTTACTATGTCCTATGTCCGGACTCCCGGTATCAGAGTTGAGTTCTCTGTAATAAAGGCGACAGACAGACGGACGGACGGACAGCGAAGTCTTAGTAATAGGGTCCCGTTTTACCCTTTGGGTACGGAACCCTAAAAATGAGAACTTGTTTGTTTTGCTTTTTTATTCGTCTTGAATTAATTAATTATTATATATAATAATGGTAACTGCTACAAAGATCTCCAAACATTATAATGTTCAATGCAATTGTGATGGTTATTTTTGATATTTTTTTGTGCGTGTCACTTGCACACAAGCATGCGTTGCTCATGGACGCTAATCAAATCCAGTATAATAATTATAAATATTTCCAAATAAATAAGTCATTAAAGTTTATAATCAAAAAAATAAAAATAGGTACCCTATATGTGTCAAATGGAACATACTCGTTAGTGTCCGACCGAAACATGTTTTTTTGCCGAAACCGAAACCGAAACCGAATGTTCGGCTTTGGCTCTAGTTTCGGCCGAAACCGAAACCGAAACCGAAACCGAAACTTTTGTAGACTTGTTAAAATCGTTGAAAAAATGTCATAAAACCACTTTTTTACACATATTATGGGGCTGTCAACACCCAATATCCTTGAAATGGATGTTACTTAAGCAGTTTTTTAAAGAAAATTACTAGAGTTAGACCAAGATAAATCTGCAACGATTTTGATAACACACGCAGTGCAAGTGTTATTTTAAACGTCAAAACTATGACGTATAAATAAAATTTGCACTAGTTGCACTGCGTATGCTATCAAAATCATTGCAGAATTTTCTTGGTCTAACTCTATTCATTCACCAGTCAAGTTAACATGTAGATACAGGCCATACAGGGTCATCCAAAAAACCAACTAAAAACGCGAGCGCGAAATTTTTTGTTGACAATATCGCAAGGCCGGGTACCAATCTTCACCTGGGCCTAAAAGTCCGAAGTACCCCAGTGAGGCGAACTTTCATGCGAAGTCAAAGCCGTGCTTCAGGCTTCAGGATAAGTAGTTAGCACAGACTCCAACCAATGTCCATTGTATTAAAAAGCGAGACCGCAGGCCGAGCATCGCGCAGCGAGGCCAAAGGCTAAGCTGACGTAGAGGACATGTGGAACACAAACCAATAGTAAATTGAGGTAAAATCACTCATTCGTTCCGATACAATTAGACAGTGTGCGCGTTATAGGTATTGACAGCCTCTTAAGACTGCGTCGACGGTCCAGTGACCGTCGACGCCGACGTCGACGGTGTTTTATAATAAACCAATTAATTTCTGTACCTATACATGAATCAGTATAATATGTAGGTATTAATATTGTTGTCCTACTTATTCCCCAACTTTTGGTCTTATTCCGAAGTACCATTTCGTAACGTATTCCCCAACTTTTGGTCTTATTCCGAAGTACCATTTCGTAAGTTTCGGCCCGGCCGAAAGGTTCGGCCGTTTTTTGGCCGAAACCGAAACTACAGCCGAAACATGATTTTTTGGCCGAAACTGGCCGAAACCGAAACCGAAACCGAACCTTCGGTCGGACACTAATACTCGTACATACTGACTTTCATTTCACATTCAAAATTAATTAATTTAATTAATATGTTCTTACTCTCTACTTCCTTTTGCATAACCAAAAGCGTTCATTTAATTTTCTCATAATGATAAATAGCGGTGGCACGGCAAAAGGCCAACTTCGGAACAAAATGATTTCACGCGCCGCCGACCGCCGAGGGGTTAACATTCAGATTAATACAGAATTACATTTAATCACCGACCCGGTTAACCCTTCCTTGTTATACGCAAATAGGCGAATGTTATTGTTAGAACAGTGGTTATGATATCTTTTATTTCAAAACTGGCAATTAATCCGCCCTGACTCCGCACGGGTTGCAGAAAACCTTAACAAATTATACACCTAAACCTTTCTCAAGAATCAATCTATTGATCGGTGAAAACCGCATGAAAATCCGTTCAGTAGTTTTCGAGTTTATCGCGAACATGCATACACACAAACAGGCAGACGCCGCGGGGGACTTCGTTTTATAAGGTGTACTTAGTGAAAGTAGGTAAGGTATATATCTATAGTTGGTCAAGCAGACATTGTCAGTAGAAAAAGGCGGCAAATTTGAAAAATGTAGGCGCGAAGAGATATAGTCTCATAGAAAATTTGAATTTCGCGCCTTTTTCTACTGACAAGATTTGCTTGACCATCTATAAATTAATGCTATGGTTCCTATCCTTAATAACCATAATGACGGTTATAAAATTATAGACGTACGAGTAGGTATGTATTACGTAATATCTCTAGAGGTAAAAATATATGGTATTCCAGCTGCCCAATGTGCTGTCGCACATTTTGCTTAATGAGAGAGTGAGACGCACTGACATTGGACAAATAAATTGGACAGGTGTAATACCAACCTGTGGGACTGCCACGGCTGCGCTGCACTGCGCGAGTTTATGGCTCCTCTACACGATGAGCCAACGCCGGCCACTCCAAGGGACGCATTTATGCGTTAGAGGGAGCAAGTGATATTGCTATCTCATTCTACCGTAGGGCTGCGTCCCTTGGAGTGGTCGGCGCTGGCCCATCGTGTAGAAGAGCCATAAACAGTAAAACCAGCACCCGTGTGTATAAATGACTAACAGTACCATTATGAAACAGTTCTGTTTGAAGATCAGCATATGCAAATGATTCAATCAGTTGAGTGGCGCTCGGTGCACGTATAGATACTGCCGTATTCGACCTTCAAGATATTCACAAGAGACGACACGTACTAGATCCATTTAAGATACGTTATAGTTTATATATCAACTAGTTCTCTTTTGCAGCGCAATTCCGGCAACCAATGTCACTTTTACGTTAGATAGAGTGAGATGTCTATTAGATGTGAATTGCATCTCTAAGTCATATCCTGTGGAAATCGTTCAAGAGTATCTCCAGAATCGCGCAAATGTCGAATTTGACAGTTTAGATCTTAAACATATCGTTATCGTGCTCGGAGTAATTAACAATGGAGCCGCCATTAACAGGCGTTCCCCTCTGTCGAAAATAGGCGGCCAATGGTCAACCACATGTCAACCATATGTATGGACTGACGTTTATCTGACATGACGTACCTATACATTTGATGTGCCCCTCCCCCGCAAAAAACGGCAGAATATTTTGTACCGAAAATTTTAGACATGGCGTCTCCATTGGTTATATCCTCTAAGTTATTGTATGTTGGTGATGTCTAAAAGATATATAATAGATGTCTATTCCAAAATCCGAATCGGGCCGATAGATAGGGCCGGTGGCTGACGCAGCCGGCACTGTTTGCGCACCATAGTCAACATTGTTAGCGAGCACCGCAAATGTTATTACATGATTAACCCTCTCCCGACACGTAACTTCTGTTTGACCGAGCTTTGTTAATTGCCCACTTTGCAGGGAACGGGTTGTGCAAATTCCTTGAACGTCAATTATTTTAGTTAGTGGTAATTCATTTATATTTTTAACCGACTTCAAATAAAGAGTTCAGGTTTGTTTAAAATTCACAGTTAATTTTGACTACCTACATATATATAATTATAAAGTAGATCGGTTCGGTTGGTACCAGCGTGTAGGTATTAAATATTTAAAATTCGTTGACAAACATATAGGCAGGTAAGTACTTACAAACATTGCATTTTTTCAAATAATATTATACTGACGAAGCGAAGATTCAAAAGTTCGGAGAACAAAAATAACCGAGACCGCGAGCCTCTGAAAAACGAAGGTTGGTACTAATAGATACCTCATAACGTCATAACCTCCGTGCTCTGTCACCAAAAATATCATAAATATTTTATTTTTTAAATAGGTACCTATTATACATATCAAACCTTTTTTAGTTTTATATAGTGTCCGACCGAAACATGTTTTTTTGCCGAAACCGAAACCGAAACCGAATGTTCGGCTTTGGCTCTAGTTTCGGCCGAAACCGAAACCGAAACCGAAACCGAAACTTTTGTAGACTTGTTAAAATCGTTGAAAAAATGTCATAAAACCACTTTTTTACACATATTATGGGGCTGTCAACACCCAATATCCTTGAAATGGATGTTACTTAAGCAGTTTTTTAAAGAAAATTACTAGAGTTAGACCAAGATAAATCTGCAACGATTTTGATAACACACGCAGTGCAAGTGTTATTTTAAACGTCAAAACTATGACGTATAAATAAAATTTGCACTAGTTGCACTGCGTATGCTATCAAAATCATTGCAGAATTTTCTTGGTCTAACTCTATTCATTCACCAGTCAAGTTAACATGTAGATACAGGCCATACAGGGTCATCCAAAAAACCAACTAAAAACGCGAGCGCGAAATTTTTTGTTGACAATATCGCAAGGCCGGGTACCAATCTTCACCTGGGCCTAAAAGTCCGAAGTACCCCAGTGAGGCGAACTTTCATGCGAAGTCAAAGCCGTGCTTCAGGCTTCAGGATAAGTAGTTAGCACAGACTCCAACCAATGTCCATTGTATTAAAAAGCGAGACCGCAGGCCGAGCATCGCGCAGCGAGGCCAAAGGCTAAGCTGACGTAGAGGACATGTGGAACACAAACCAATAGTAAATTGAGGTAAAATCACTCATTCGTTCCGATACAATTAGACAGTGTGCGCGTTATAGGTATTGACAGCCTCTTAAGACTGCGTCGACGGTCCAGTGACCGTCGACGCCGACGTCGACGGTGTTTTATAATAAACCAATTAATTTCTGTACCTATACATGAATCAGTATAATATGTAGGTATTAATATTGTTGTCCTACTTATTCCCCAACTTTTGGTCTTATTCCGAAGTACCATTTCGTAACGTATTCCCCAACTTTTGGTCTTATTCCGAAGTACCATTTCGTAAGTTTCGGCCCGGCCGAAAGGTTCGGCCGTTTTTTGGCCGAAACCGAAACTACAGCCGAAACATGATTTTTTGGCCGAAACTGGCCGAAACCGAAACCGAAACCGAACCTTCGGTCGGACACTAGTTTTATAGTACTCCCTACATTATGCTGGCCTAAAAAGATCAAAAGCGCTTGTGGATGCCATTTAAAAAACATTTTTTTTAGTTTTTTAGATAATTCTATTGATGGCCAAGGAAAGTGCAAACAGCCTCTATCGAAAATAAAATACAAAATCGACTTTATAAAAGGATACAAAAACAAATATCTAATACCTCTAAACGTGCAATTCTTGTATGTTTATTTATATTTACGCAGACAAAGTAGATATTTTTTTTATACACATAATGACTTGGTCATCTTGGCCCCAGATTTATATCATCGCAAACCGCATTCTTCGTATTAAAATCGTCAACATTGCAGTAGCTCCACAGGTTCTGTGTCCACAGGTACCTAAACAATGAGAAACGGGGTTGTGAAAATTCACCGGTTCCCAAAGGCGAAACACGTTCGCGCGCTATCGACGGCTCTTCATCAATTGATTCTGCGCTCAAAACGCTCGCGCGGACGATGCTCTGCGCCCTCGCTCCCAAACGAACAATGAAGAACAGGTACTTAGATATCTACTATGTTTGTGGATTTTAAATATCATATGAAAAATACCTAGGCAAACACCTTCGCAGACAACATGAAGAGAGAAACCAAGAGTAGGTAGGTACATATATATGTATATAGGGTAAAGGCACAGAATAACTAATAGTACTAAAGGTGCGTTGTTACACTTGTTACTTCTTACATATGTACCTAGGTGCGCTATTGATGCAGACTGTATACCTATAGTGAAAAGAAATTCCCTGCTAAGTGGTAAGGTTTTCATCTTATTCCTTTCGATTTACTCGATTTAAGTGCTTACCTAATACCCCTACTAACGGGCGGCGGGAGTGTGGCGGGTCACCTTATATATCTAGATAGATATACTTAGGTATTATGATAGTTGAATAATAGGTTATGATCAACTTTGAGTAACAAACCACTATGACCTTCACTGTAGGTATTAGATCAGATAGTCGGTCGTCGATCTCTAATCTAACGCATGCCGTATAGTCGAGTCAGAGGTTGAGCGTGCGAGGGTAGTGCTATGCAGTTAGTAAAACAATGTTCTGTATCGTAAACTTAGCATCGGTTGCACCAAATCATCTGTCACCTCATCTCATCTCATCTGTCTGTCATCTGTCTGTGTGTGTGTCTGTGTGTGTGTGTGTGTTAAAACGTTAGCTAAAATTGAATTTTTTTTATATAAGTAATTATATATCTTACTGCTCGTGGCGTTAATCAGTCTGTCCGTTGTGGTTGGTGCAGCTATCTCGAGCCCAATTCGAACAAAAATTTTAGAATAACAATAGTTTATATATTAACACCAAAAATAACATAAAGCTAGAATTTATTTACATAGACCAACAGAACATAAAAAAATATTTGTGCTGAAAGGTCCTCATTCTTCTTCATTTTGATGTCATTTTATTACCATTCGCCCGTACGTCTTACTCGCGTCAATAAGAACAAGTTCAAACGAAATTCACGTGTGATTAATAATAAAATGAAATTATTTTGATATCAAAAATTGGCATTATTATGCAAAAACGCGAACCGATGTGATAAAATGATAATGTACAGTCGACGTCAACACGTTTACAATTTTGCATCTTACTCTCTTTAGGCAATAAGGCGAAAGATGTAAAGATATCTTTGACGTAGACTGTACTTTCGCGAATGATTGTGCGAATGTTAAATGACCCTTTCAGATTTTTTGGAAAAACAATCTTTTTCGTTAAAAAGAAGCCCTAAAACAAAGTATCTTCATGGTACAAGTGGTAAAGGATTTGTAAAATGTGGTTTTCCATGAGAGAACGGTCCTTATGTTTAATATGCATAATGTATAATGAGAAAGAGAATAGGCTTTTTAATTAAAACACATTTTAATTTAAAACGATATATTAATAAACTTTCAGTAGTAAAAATACATAATTCAATATTTAACTTCATTCACATAACCAACTTCATTTTATGTGTTGGCGGCCGATCGTAAGATCAGGGAGATCGTAATGTTCCTGTGTAATGTTTTGACGATAGTCACATTAAACCAATATTACATAGGCAGGATAGGTTCGTTAGGTTGCTTCAAATGCGCGAAGGGCAAACTGCCCAGAAATAGGAGCCCCGCGGGCTCCGTCGACTCAGGGAACGAGTCAAAGATTTTCACGTTTCACGATATGCCTAGGAATTTCACGATATGCCTGATCTTACGATCGGCCGCCGACATATGCACTGATTATAGTAACTTGCATGCAAATTATTTTCAAGCATTCTATAAAATATTAAAGCATTACAACTTTCTTGCTTCAAATAGAATTTAATTGTTATTATCAAAGGATAAAAATAGATTTACTTACCTAGTAAGTAGAAATTTTATATAATATATAAGGAATATTAAACCTAATTAAGAAAATATGGTTCTATATGTAAAAATTAATGGAATTCAATAAATAATAAAAATAAATAAATGCAATACAAAATAACAGACATCTTTTATAAAAAAATAATTTGATCCAGAAAATAACAATTAACTCTTATGCTATATTTAATAATAATCTCGTGTGAATTATTATTGCCATTATAAAAATTCACATTTACAAAAATATTGTACTTATTCATAAATACCTCCTTGAACTATTAATATATAAAATATTGTCATGAACTTCTATTAAAATATCGTGACAAACAAAACTCACTAATTACCACTACAAGTCCATAGCAATAGTGAACCGTATTAGTAGCAATTTAAGGTTGATTTATGTTTAAACATTTTTTAGTATTTAGTGAGTTTTGGTTGTCACAACGATATGGTTTATCACAAGCGCATAATAAGGCACAAAGCGTAGTGTGAAGACTCAGTCTTATACATTTGCACCCACATGCCTCAATATAGTTAACAAGTATAATATAATAACTAGCACATTATAAATAAAGTACCCAGTACCCTCCACCTAACCCCAAAAACCCTCATTATGATTATAAATTGATTTATCAAGGAATGGCACTTTAATCGAGCTTCTGTTATATATCTATATTTAGCACACAATATATGTAAAATGTTTAATAATTTGGCTTATTATTAATAATAATTATTAATTAAAATATTTGGCACCAAATTTGGTCCGTATGTATAGTTTTATAAAACAGTTGTTAAATAAATGCTTCGTTAGTTATTCACGTTTTGTAAATGTATTGTATGTAACTGTACATAATTAGGCATTAAAACACTCGTGAGTTCCTTTTAAGAAACTCACTTTGTTCGTTTCTTAAACCCACACTCGTGTTTTAATGCCTTTCATTATGTAGCAGTCACATAAAGTACTATTAAGGAAGTAATAATCGATGTTTTCTCTATAATTACCCACATCCTCGTAAGACCTAACAGTTTATTCTTAGGACAAATATTTGAAACATTTAGTTTTGTATTAAAAAATCGTACGCTATAACTACACTCATTAACGGATGGTAAGTCAAAACCGCTCCGTCCTTACGAATATCTAACTCTAAAATACCGGAAATATTTGAACTATTCATTTTAATGAACTAATGACTTTCGAAGATAATATTTGCCATTTTCAAGAATAAGGTACCAGTTTGTCGCTTATCATAAAGACGAAATTTGCTTGTACCTACATATCTTACGAATACTAGGTACAGAAGACTCACTCTCTAATAAAACGTGTCTGTTACGATCAGGACAGATATGGACGCTAGGTGGCGTCAGCGCCACGCGCAGCTTATGGCTAGCCACCAAAATTGGTGTGGAACGAATGTTATTGTAGCTACCTGTAGCAAAGCGACGAAATCGCGGAGTGAGCCACGCCTGGAATAACTTCAAAGCGTCCTTATGGCAAGCGCTAAAATGGTACTTTTTGATTGAAAATGACACATTTTCTATCCAGTATTCACTGTTCCTGCGCTTTAAAGTGCTGGAGCGCGTAGTCGTGATAATACATCATGATGGCGAGCGGCTGGCCGAGGATGATGGAGCTCCAGACGATGAGGTTGCCGTAGCGCGGCCCGAGCCGCACCTCCGCGAAGCGAGAGATCACCGACAGCGGGGGCTGCGCCATCATGCCTAGGAACGCCCACACGCGGTACATTTGCAGAGGGACGCTTACCTGCGAATAGGAAAGTGGGTTATGTCATCATATTATAATGTATGAGAGGTAAGAAACCATGCAGAGGTTTGCTTAGTCACGTTCTAATGTCTAGTCCTTCTATATCTTCTGTCAATTTTACTATGGAAATTGACAATGACAGCGACGCGTTCAGTACCGGTAGTGCAGCTGCGGTTAGAAATTGAATGTTACCATAAGGGACCATTTGTATGCAGTCCCGCTACTATTAAACTGCAATTCGGCAGTATGAAGTTTGTATGAGTGACAAACGTATGCACGTATGACGTCATATCGTCGCGGCCTAAATCACAAACCTCGTAAGTCCATTTCAAGGAAATTAGTAATTGCTGCCTTGGACAACAATACTTATAGTCGCAAACCTCGTAACTCCTCCGGACGTTATGTCCAAGTAGTTCGTTACTCCTTATAATGTAATGTTTAGATAGTTATTTCTTCTCTGATATTTTTCATTGTAGTTATAATATGGTGTTAATTAGTTTGTAATACGAGGGTCGCACTGAAAGATTCGGGAATGGGATACTTAGAAATAACATAATAGAAAGAGGCATATAATTTATAAAAATGTAACTCTTTATAAAACTTTTAAGGTATATTCCATTTGGTTGTCATTTACAGTGAACGCATATATTTAGTATGGAAACCGCCTTTAGGAACATTACCGTTCAAATTCTCGGGCCAAATTAGCACACATACAAAATTACGCCTACATTTAAATAAGACGACGCGTTTACAGAGACTGTAATCAAAGCTGGTAAACAAAATAATAGTCATCTTTATTACACTAATGGTACATAGCTAAGTGTAGATGAAATGCATATAATGTCAATAACTACCAATCAGCGACATTAATCCGCTAATAACCTTCTTGCTGTACGTACTGGCCGCTGAGAGTTTGCGGTTCACATTTGATTAGAATATGACTTGGACAGGGATAGGTTTATGCCATACATTGAAGAACCAGTCAAATAATTCACGTATTATAATTTAATGCAGATTAAAAGATAACTAGTTAAAATGTTGTTATGATATGACAGACTAACTCAACATAAGTAAATATATCATTGTTGTATAAATGTATTCCGCTATAATAAGTATTTTGTATATTTTATTATAAATTTGTATGGCAGTGCGAAGTCACGTTCAGGTATAGTCTGTCCGTTTTTCCAAGATCAAGTACGCCATTGTAAATGTATGGTAAACTTGATCTTAGAATTCGGACTGGCTATACAGCCTGCAAAATTTACATGGGTACACGAATCGGGTCAAAAATATTTGAATATTTGAATAGGCGGAGTCACAATAAATCCCCACTTTCAGTTCCAATGGAAATATTTTTTATGCATATAGCCGGTCAAGCAATTAAGTTTGTCAGTAGAAAAAGGTGCAAAATTAAAATTTTGTATGGGACCACACCCATTCGCGCGCTTACATTTTCTAAATTTGCCGCTCTTTTATACTGACGGAAATGGCTTGAGAGAGAACCTACATATATGTGACGGTAGAGGGTGGATTCGAATGATCAACATTTTCAGATAATGTGTGTATTTGTTAAATTAATTCAGTGGAAGTGTATCTACATATAGGAGACCGGGTATGATTATCCCACGAGTTATATCTCATGAATAGAACATATTCTAGATATCTTTCCAGGCATCCACTTAATTTCATGTCTCTATAATTGGACAGCTTTTTCCATAGTTCTCTGCGAATAGCATCTTATGGGAATCTGAATGGAAAGTAATGTAAAATGATAATATCAAATTTGATTATGAATTTGAAAGAATGAGGTAGTTTTTTTACAGCTCCGTCTCATGAAATAATAATTTTTAAGAAAAAAAAACCGACTTCTATGGGGCCCGGTGAAAGATTATGGTAGATGGTGCACTATGTAGAAAAGGAGGTAAAACGAGTACTTTCTAGTAGCATTTCGTTTCCGTAAGGGTCGTAGTTCTAGCCTAACCTAACCCACTTCTCTGATAGCAGTTCGGTTCTGTGAGGATCGCAGTTCGAACCTAATCAAACCCACTTTTCTAGTAGCATTTCGTTTCTGTAAGACTCGCAGTTCTAACCAAACCTAACCCACTTTTGTTCGGTTCTGTGAGGATCGCAGTTCAAACCTAACCTAACCCACTTAACGGCGCATGCGGTGCGGTGTACGGGAGTTTGAGCGGGAGGGGTTTGGCATCATCATACCCACATTTTATGGTAGGTAATCATAGTGGTTCATTTAGTTTAGGTATCATAGTGGTTTTCCGGGTCAAGGTCCGGGTCTCTGAGTCAGAGTCCGGGTCCGAGTCCCGGTCCGAGTCCGGGTCCGAGTCCGGGTCCGAGTCCGGGTCCGAGTCCGGGTCCGAGTCCGGGTCCGAGTCCGGATCCGAGTCCGGGTCCGAGTCCGGGTCCGAGTCCGAGTCCGGGTCCGAACCGGATCCGGGTATGAGTCCGGGTCCCAGTCCAAGTCAAAACCGAAATTCGAAATCACCAAACATGTACTATGCGTCGTTGAAGAGTTCTGTTCTGATCATCATCAGCAGTTCCACTTCATCAAATGCGACAGTTTTTAATGTAAATGCTTGATTTTATGATGAAAATACAAAAAATTCTATACGTATGCCTTTAAGATTTGAGGAGTTCCCTCGATTCCTTATGGATCCCAACATCAGAACTCGAGCTTGACAGAAATGTGGCTTAAAAACTAAACTTGCTTAAACAAACATAACGAAGAGGACAAATCGCCAAACGTGAACTATGTGTCGTTGAAGAGTTCCGTTCTGATCATCATCAGCAGTTCCACTTCATCAAATGCGACAGTTTTTAATGAAAATGCTTGATTTTCTGATGAAAATACAAAAATCTCTATACGCATGCCTTTAAAATTTGAGGAGTTTCCTCGATTTCTCATGGATCCCATCATCAGAACTCGAGCTTGACAGAAATGTGGCTTAAAAACTAAACTTGCTTAACAAACATAACGAAGAGGACAAATCGCCAAACGTGAACTATGCGTCGTTGAAGAGTTCTGTTCTGATCATCATCAGCAGTTCCACTTCATCAAATGCGACAGTTTTTAATGTAAATGCTTGATTTTATGATGAAAATACAAAAAATTCTATACGTATGCCTTTAAGATTTGAGGAGTTCCCTCGATTCCTTATGGATCCCATCATCAGAACTCGAGCTTGACAGAAATGTGGCTTAAAAACTAAACTTGCTTAACAAACATAACGAAGAGGACAAATCGCCAAACGTGAACTATGCGTCGTTGAAGAGTTCCGTTCTGATCATCATCAGCAGTTCCACTTCATCATATGTCACTTTTTTGGATGTATATGCTTGATTTGTTGATAAAAACCCAAAAATCACTATATGTATGCCTTTAAGATTTGAGGAGTTCCCTCGATTCCTCATGGATCCCATCATCAGAACTGGGTTTTGACAAAAACGGGACCAATCTGTATGCATATACATTCAATCAAAAAAAGAATTTTCAAAATCGGTCCAGTAATGACGGAGATATGGAGTAACAAACATAAAAAATAAAAAAAACAAAAATAAAAAAAAACATACAACCGAATTGATAACCTCCTCCTTTGGGATTTGGAAGTCGGTTAAAAAAGGAAAATACAAATCTGTAAGAAAGAATTCATTACCTACTACATTTATAATTATATAGAAAATACCTAAACCAAGTACAAGTTAATAAAATAGTCTACTTCATTTGGCATAACACCATCCCTATTATCCTCGCAATTTAAAAAGTCGTATGTTGTTATGAAAGTCGTATGCAGTTGTTACGTTTTAGCTTAGCACGGTAGTATTGAAAACAAATCGTCATGTTTATTCCAAATTTTACTGAAGTTATCTGTTTACTACAAGTGAAAAGTGATTCCACTATCCTTGGTATGAACTAAAATAACTTCTGCATCACTTCACGACACATGAAGACATTTTTATTTACAAAAAAACGTTGTTTTTATAAATCAATTTGGCCATCCGTCACTGACTGTCATCTCGGACGAACTGAAGTTGCGAATCGAATAGTTTGTAAGCACCGCCTACAATCGAATAGTTTACGTTGGGTCATAACTGAGCGGACAGAATACTTCCATGTATATCAGTTCGCTGGTCATTTATAATTTAAGAATTACTGGCAATTTGAAAATTATATGTCGAACATTATTTGAATTTTGCCAAGTGATTTTTCGGATCATATTTTTAAACGGTTTTCAATATGCCCTCAGCGAACAGCGAACTCTAGAATTACTTTGAACTTTATATCAAAGTGACAGGGTTCAATTTGACACCCTTATGCCCCTTAAAGCAAAAATAAGTATAATTTGATTTATTATGGGTTTTTGTATGTTTGTTAAAGTTATTAATGTCGTTATTTATTACAGCCATCCCTTATTGCGGTGTCAGTAAGTTAGTATGCATTCATTGTAACGAAATACTCGTAAAGGAAGTCCGATTTCAAAACAGAACCGCCTTGAAATCTTCAGTCTAAAAACGCCGATTATTTTCGTAAACTTGTAAAAGTTTCTTAGCAAGCCATAGTGATATCAAACTAACCAAATACTCATGGAACAGCGCTGAGATGAGGAACACAGCGGCGCTGGCGGTAGTTTTGCTGTACCCCATCTCGGTTATAGGAATGTACACGTGGCGCACGGCCCACTTGTGCACGGGCAGGTTCCACGTGCGCCAGAAAGTGCCGATGTTGTTCGCGTTCCACCAGTCGCCGTAGAAGTGCCGGTCGGCAAAGTGCATCAACTCGCCCATTAGGTTCAGGAACGAGTGGAAGGTCAGGTAGAAGAAGCACAGCCACATGAGGTGGTTTGGTACCTGTAATGAAAAGTTGCGATTAGTTTTCTATGCTAGCAGTCATAAAGAGCTTTTAATATTCAACAGAAAAAGAGCGAAACTATTATCGTCGTTCGTACAGAATAGTAACCCGAAGTATATTAAATACTTTGCATATTATGGAGAGTGTCGATGGAGTTGAGGATGAAGACGGACGGGAGCATCTATCGCTGGAATAGCGCCAGAAACAGGTTCTCGCCGAACACCTCCAGCTCACGTTCTGCTGTTTACTTACAGCAAGCTTCCACTCTCACAAACATCTACGGCAGTCCATCATGGAAGTGTCGAAGGAGTTGGTGACGGACGGGATCATCCACTGCTGGAACAGCGCCAGCGCCAGGTTCAAGCCGAACACTCCAGCACGCGTCTCTCAACAGTTTACTTACAGCAAGCTTCAGGAGTCTCTCCAACATCTTCAGGTAGTCCATCCTGGAGAAGGTGACGATGGAGTTGGTGACGGACGGAATCATCCACTGCTGGAACAGCGCCAGCACCAGGTTCACGCCGAATACCACCTCGAGGAGACGTTTGATCAGGAAGCGCTTGCGAATTCTGGAACATACATTTTTGGTTTATAGAAAATTATTATCGCAATCAATTTTCATCATCTTCATTTCTACATATTCTCATTATTTGTAAAGCATATAACGTTTACACGGCTAAATGCCTAAAGTTAAGTTGTGCCCAATAGGTATGTACCATAGTAAAAACGATCTTCATGATTTCGAATAAAGTCTCTATGAATTCTATTGCAGGAATGAGTGACATTTTCGTTTATGAAGAATTAACACAATACCTATTCCTATTTCACACTAAGCAAGGGTATAATTACAAGCTCGAGCTACTTAAGGATATCAATATCAGTATCAATTAGATCGACATTGAACTTGGCCCCAAATGGTTCCAATACAGCGGTACCTTAAATGCTGAGCACCTTTTATAGCGAGCGCGACTGATCGTGTCGAGCCGTAGGTACTGATCGGGTGTCGTCGCATGTACCTATCCTCTTATTATTATTAGGCTTCTTCTTTTTATGAACTTTAATAGCGTCTTTCATCTATAACAACTTTGTTTTTCTTAACCGTGACAAAAAATCACGAAAATATATCAAGACCGCTCTAGATGGAAAAGGGCCATAGTTCTGATTCAGTCAGAAGTAAACTAAAGAAACTTTAAAAACGCAACCAGATCGAAATTCGTTAGAATGGACTAGAAGAAGAGCTGATAAACACCACACCTGTACACAGCTGTTGTTGTGTACACCTATGATCGAAGAATAAATAATTTGTATAGGTATTTGTATTTGTGAACATGCAAGGATTTTCAGCATAAAATCATGCATAAATAAATTTCAAGAACTTGTATCATTGGCCGTCATTTAGGGAAAAGGATGGATTCTTTTACTTAATTATATCCATAGAAATCTGTCATTACAATTTTAACTTTATCTCAAAAAGTTAGTTAAAATGAAAATGTTTTGAGGATCCCTTTCGCTGAACTACGCCCATATGGATACCTAAATAACTAACCGTGTGGAATAATTTTACGGTTTAGACTTGTTTTTAGTCACTCGCGCGACATGTTTCGGAGAGCCCAGGTCTCCTTTCTCAAACACTAACATTGCGAGCAGCGTTCACGACGGCCGTGTATCGCGTACCGAAGTGAGTCTAAACCGTAAAATTATTCAATGTTAGTATGTCTCACAGCAGCTTAAATTTGAACTAACCGTGTAGTGCGGGGGAAATTCAACTCATAACACAGGGTAGGCGCGAGCAGGAAGTAAAACAGGTCTTTGAGGTTGAGGTTGTCGGGGTACCTCACAAGCCCGGCAACTGCGAACGCGTCGCCTTTCTCCTCCTCTATGGTTTCTGTTGAACATCACGTCAGCATGCTATTAAAACAAGTATTAATGTGGCACTGGCAAGCCACCGTAAACCAAAATATAAAACGGAACTCCACACCAAGCGATCACAAATGCTACTAGCTACTACCTAGTCTGTTCTGCATAAGTGCAAAACTTAAATGCACTACACACAAAAGTATTTCATCATATAGTATTTGTTAGGGAATGCTCCCGGTACTGAGTTTGTATGCCGAGAACCGGGAATTCCCGGTTCCGGTACTGTATTTGTATAGAAAACCATTACCGAGAGCACTCCCTAGTATTTGTGTTGAGTGAATTAAATTTGTAATCATCATCATCATCATCATCATCATCATCTCAGCCATAAGACGTCCACTGCTGAACATAGGCCTCCCCCTTGGACCTCCATACGTGCCGGTTGGAAGCGACCCGCATCCAGCGCCTTCCGGCGACCTTAACAAGATCGTCTGTCCATCTTGTGGGTGGACGTCCTACGCTGCGCTTGCTAGTCCGTGGTCTCCACTCGAGCACTTTTCGACCCCATCGGCCATCTTCTCTGCGTGCAATGTGGCCTGCCCATTGCCACTTCAGCTTGCTAATCCGGTGGGCTATGTCGGTGACTTTAGTTCGTCTACGGATCTCCTCATTTCTGATTCGATCACGTAGAGAAACTCCGAGCATAGCCCTCTCCATAGCTCGTTGAGCGACTTTGAGTTTTGAGATGAGGCCGATAGTGAAAGACCACGTTTCGGAGCCGTAAGTCATCACTGGTAACACACATTGATTAAAGACTTTCGTCTTGAGGCACTGAGGTATGTCGGACGAAAAGACATTACGTAGTTTCCCGAACGCTGCCCAACCGAGTTGGATTCGGCGGTTGACCTCTTTCTCGAAGTTGGACCTACCTAATTGGACTACTTGTCCTAGGTAGATGTACGAGTCAACAACTTCGAGTACCGAGTTCCCAACAGAGACTGGGATGGGCACAACATTGGCATTTGACATAAGTTTCGTCTTGTCCATGTTCATTTTCAAGCCCACCCGTTGTGAAACTCGGTTGAGGTCATCGAGCATCATGCTGAGTTCCTCCATCGACTTTGCCATGACTACGATATCGTCGGCAAACCGAAGGTGAGTGATGTATTCGCCGTTGATGTTGATGCCAAGTCCTTCCCATTCCAGGAGCTTGAAGGCGTCTTCCATTACGGCAGTAAACAGTTTCGGAGAGATAACGTCTCCCTGCCTTACGCCTCTTCGCAATGGAATCGCCCTCGTGCTCTGCTCCTGTACTCGGACCGACATGGTGGCGTTACTATACAAACACTTCAACACTTCGATGTACCGATAGTCAATATGGCATCGCTGAAGTTTGTAATAAATAAATAAAATAAAAATTTGAAATGTGAAAGGGAGTCCCCCGCTCTGAGCGGTTACTGGTGCAAAGGTTGCCATAGCGTGGGAATGCCGCAAGGACTATGGGCACTTTTGCACCGAAAGCGACAAGTAACGGGTTTGACTAGTGACTAGTTACTATATGTAATTATTTGTAAGCATGTTAGACTTATAAATTATAATAGTCGGACATCTTTTTAAACCTAACATCGATAAATTGAGAAATTAATAGTACCTAATACTTTATATTAGACTATTTTTAAATGTCTACAATGAAAATTTTATTGGGAAATTTAGTACAATTACAAAATAGCAATAGCTAAGCGGGTGAGGCGAGACTCTCATATCTTAACAATGAAATAGCGTTCATATAATTTATAACTCCTCACTCGTTTCAGCGGCTTCTGCTGCTGACAGCTGACAGGATACCGAAGGGTGGTATACCACCTATACAATTTCTTTATTCAACGTGTATTATGCCTCACATTTTGCTTTAATGAGAGAGTGAGACGCACTGACATTGGACAAAGAAATTGGACTGGTGGAATACCGCCCTAACTGACATAAATATCGTTACTAATGTGACACGAATACGTCAGTTTATTATTGACAAGAACAGTTCTCAAGCGGAAGTGCAAGAAGCATACAAAAGAATGTGCAGAAATATACAGTGCAAACAATCCGATCCCAACAATCGACTTACGATCTTGTTCCGCGTTAATGAGCTCACCTGGAAATGTAATCAACAAGTCAAAAAAACTATGCAGTATCATTTGCTTATTCTGATATTATTTCTAATATATTATTTATTTTTCATATTGCAATGGTGGCAAACGAGCGTATTGTTCGCCAGAGGGTATAGTTGATTTTTTTAAGCTGACCGTTTAGAACTATGGGAGGCTGTAGGAATCGATTAAAAGTAGGTATTATTCAGTTTCCACACTCCGCAAAATAGTTCAGTACCCCTGCATAGGATTCTGTATGGTCACATGTCAACTGTATGACTGATTATAGATATTGTTATTGTCACAATGATATTATAGCATTATTTATGCGTAGTAGGCATGTGAACAATTTGGGCCCCCTCAAAATATTGATACTGCTCTAAAAGTAAGGAAACATATTATCTTAAACTTACTGTAATTGGGTGCAGATAGACTCTGTCTCCGCAAAGTGTTCTTGGAGAATTTGCCCTTCACTCCTTTACGGACCCAGTGATTGGTTTGGGCATAGCTCCATAATTTCAAGAATAATATTAAATAAATAAAACACACTGTTGTCCTCCCCACTGAAACATTAAATTACATTACATTAGATTTTAAATCTTTTACCCTTTGAACGCCACTCCACATAATAAATAATGTACTATGTACACAAGATTCACTCTCTAACAAAACGCATCCATTACGACAGATATGACCGCTAGGTGGCGCAAGCGCGAGCAGACGTCCGTTCCGCAGCGGTGCGCGACAACCACTATGGTTAGACACCAAAATTGGTGTGGGCCCCATGTACTTGTAGCGACGCGACGAAATCGCGGAGTGAGCCACGCCTGTCCACGCCTATCATGCGCTACGCGTCATCGTGAACCTTGTCGTATGTACAAAGGTTGATAATGGCCTGTATCCGCGCGCGTCACTTGACGTCTTTAGCGTTCAAAGGGTTAATGTGTGCAATTTGTAAATCAGGTAACAATGGCATATATTTACCAACACTAAATTCTTGGCCCTTGTATTGTAAGACAACCACAGGCAAAGTCACCAGTGTAATAAGGTAGCATACTTGTAGGATACTTCCGAATTTTCCGGATATCATATCCTGCAACAATTTATTATTTTTATTTGAAATAGAAATATGTAGTTTATTCGTGGCATAAAAAATAGGTAACAGACTAAAGAGGAACAAAAATAAAATTTACACTTAACATTACAACACATATCATTACATTTAGTAAGATAAGATTTAAATATCTGTTTGTTTTTATTATCTATTGTCTTTAGCTTTGTCATGTCATGAAAAAAACATTTTTACATGCCTTTTATGGCAGAACATATTAAGGGTCAGCATTGTAAATTTATTACATCCACTGTACTATGAGTATACCACATGTTCTTGTGAATAAACTTTCATTCATTCAACTACAAATGTTAAATAAATAAATATACATACCACAGCCATGGCTTTCTCTATCAGAAGGCTTGCAACAACAAGTACAACAGAGACTGAAAAAAAATACAATTATATTAGTGATTTTACTTGATTAGAATAAATTTTACTAGATTTTATGGGACTTGAAATTAACCATTTTAAGTAAATATATTAGTTTTATTCTCTAATTCCTATACTATTACTTATTCTTTACCTACAATATAGTGCTGTATTTAGTAATGTTCTGAGAATTGTCACATAAAATACTGTAATTTTACTATATGATACTTACAAATTATTAATACTACTGATGGGAATTCATTTTGGGCACCCTCATTCCGGCCAGTGAGGATTATGAACCATTCTATGGGGTTCACACGAAAACCATACCTGGAATTAAAAAGAACTAGGTGAGGTATGAAAACACTCAATGCCTATTAAATTATATAAAAACTGTTTATTTATATACACCATATACAACAAATTAACCTGCCGCGTCTGTCTGTGTGTATGTAGTTATGTTCGCGATAAACTCGAAAACTACCTACTGAACAGATTTTCATGCGGTTTTCACCTATCAATAGTGCTTCTTGATCTTGAGGAAGGTATAGGTGTATAATTTGTTAAGGTTTTGTGTAACCCATTTGAAGCCGTGCGAGTTCGCTAGTTACAACTAAATCTAACTCTTAGATAAAAATCAATAAATTACACATTTAAAAATAAAAACCATTTGCTGGAGTGAATGTGTTAAAAAGTTCAAGAATGATTTTTGTTCAAAGGCCAATACTTACTTGAGGAAATTTTCAAGGCACAAGCGTAGGCCTCCAATGGACAGCATGAGGAACCCCCAGTTCACCAGGCCTGTGAAGTTCTTGAACCCGGAGCTCCATGAGAACAAGGAGTCTCTTGGCTTATGGATTCTGGAAATTTATATTTTAACTTTTACTTAAGGTGACAGTCCATTTCCAATGACAGCTGCAATACTGTTCATTTTACTATGGAAATTGACAATGGCAGCGACGCGTTCAGTACCGGTAGTGCAGCTGCGGTTAGAAATGGAATGTTACCATTATAGGTACTGTTGCCATCATATATATTTTAGCAGCCGAGGTGCTCAAAAATGTCTGCACATGAACATGACTTAACAATAGACGTATGTTCAGATATTTATGAACACCTTGGCCACTCTGATATATCTGATGGTAACTGTACCACTCAAATGATTTTTTTAACCCCTTGAATCCCACTGACTAAATTTAATATTGGGTCAGCAAAGAAAAAAATGTTATTATTATAAACAAACAAAACTAAAAAGTAATTTTATGGAAGATATACAAGAGCTAGTAAGCAACAAACTGAAGAGAACTTTGTATTATATTACAGTAATAATAAATAATCTTACGGTTTATCTTGCTGTGACTTCCTTGCTTTGGTTTCTTGTTCTGTAATTTCTTCGGCTCGCGTTACACTTTGAGCTCTTCTATAACGCAAAGCTTTTTCCTCCGATTCTGCAGCCATTATGTTCCTAAAACTTTACAAATAGGTTAAAACGGTTTCCAAGTCCAGGGCCGAATACACGGTTTTTTATTATCACTAAACTCACTGTAATAAAGATCCGGTTTAAATGATACGGCGGGTACTTAGATAAAGATCACTGCAAGTTTGCATCCGCCTGACAACGGAATGCTAAGCTGTAATACCTTGGTTTTCCTGTTACTTTAATGTTAAATAAATTAAGAATGGCCGGGCATATAACTGAATATGAATACCATGGACATTAGCCTTATCAAAGGTCATACAAATGGGTCAATCGGTATGCAAGTACTGCAAGGTAGATAATTCCTTATTCCTTGGTGCCTTGCCTGAGAGTCAACCGCGAACCACGTTCGACGTGTTGCCTTTCTGTTGCACTCGTAAATTCGTAGGTAAGTGTGACAGAGAGGCAACAAGTCGAACTTGGTTCGCGGTAAGCCCTGTGATTGGTTGATTATTTTGACATGTTTGACACACTGTTGACATAAATGGAATGACATTACGATTGCTCTGTTACCACATTAAAAAAGCCCAGACGGGGCCTTTGCACACGGAGCATATAGCTTGCACGTTTGTGCAATATTAGTTGGTCAATTTGCCTGTCAGTAAGCCACCAGAACCAGGAAAACTATACTCATCCTTTTTTTGTGGGTGCTAGTACTAGTGTGAGACAAAGATAGTATGACTCTATCAGTCTATGATTGAAATAAGACAGTCCTTTGACAAACCATATATCATATTTTAAGGGGTATCTAGACTAGTCCATTTTTCGCCAATCTGATTAAATTGCCCGATCGAATCAGGACGTTAGAATTTGGTTCGCCGAATTCTACCGCCGATAACGACCGATACAAGTTTTGGGGCATTTTTTCAATTTAGAAGGCTCTAATATCACCATAAATCTAAAATTGGTGATTCAATTGGAGATTGATGCCAATTTCATTTATGATCAAATCGGTCGATTTGATCATCTCCTCTGGATATCGCTTTATAATGGCTGCGTCAGAAGTTCATGTGCCAAAAACATGAATCCTAACATCTATGGGCAAAAAAAAAAATTTAGACTAGGATACCGTTTTGCCTTTTGCCTTGTAAATGCCATTTTGACTGACGATACGCTCGCAAGAGCTTTCAAGTCAGTGTGTGTGGTAGTATAGTAAGAGAAGATAAGAAATGGAAAATAACTAAAATCAAATGAGAAGGCCATCAACTCGGAATTATTATACAAAGGATCGAATAAATCTAATATCACAATGAAGATTTGGACATCAGAACACACTTTCAAGTAACTATGACGCAATCTGTCATTTTTCCATAATCTTGTTTCTTTATTATTTATGTATAGTAAAATTTTGTTTTATTTTAGCCATCCATGGGAGACTGTTGCTCAAGCAGCATGGCGCAAATATCCCAATCCTATGAATCCAGCCGTCATAGGAACGGATGTAGTCGAGAGGCGAGTGGTTGATGGAGTACTGCACACTCACAGACTTGTCAGCTCCAAGTGGTTTTTTCCCCGATGGGCGCAAGCGGTAATCTATTCTTACTATCCTTTTCAAGATTAAGACAGTGATAGTGATTATTCAATTTTAATCTAACGTAATTCTCTTTGGATACCTAATTCAGTTTATTTATATCAACAAGTAGTAAAAAAAACTGCTTTTAACTGCAATCGTTTTGTAAATACCGTACTATTTAAGGAAAATTCTATTAACTGTATGTATACAGCATATGTATTTTGTGTAAAAACAATTTATCAAAAACACCTTATCCTTATAACTGTTGAAGGTATGTGAAAGTATTCTAGATTGATTTTTCGTTTTAGATCATAGGAACGGCTAAAATATGCTACGCCAGGGAACAATCTGAAGTCAATCCCAATCAGAGGCAAATGACACTCAAAACAAGAAATTTAACATTCTGCCATTACATAGCTGTGGATGAAACAGTGAGATATACGCCACATCCCTCCGATGACTCCAAAACGCTCCTCACACAGGAGGCAGTGGTCACAGTCCAAGTAAGTATTTCTTAAAATTCAGAGGGTAGTTTTAAAAGTCTAGTGTCATTTCATTTTGGAAACCATGCACATGATGCATGCTTATTAGTGCCAGAAATAAGTTCATATAGATAGCCAGGAAATGGTGGGTACAGTTATAGAATTTCTCATATTGTGCCAAGCATGTGATGATAAAAATAGATACATCTGTGTATGGTATCTTCAGTTTGTTAAATTATATAAAGTATACAGTTCGTTTAAATTAATAACCAATTTATTGCTTCTTCTCTATACTCACAATCCTGTTATTATTATCAGTCTGTTAGGTCCATTAAGGAAGTAAATCACTATTTTATCAATAGAAGAATAATATTATTAGTGTATGATGCCCTTTTATATATTATTTCAGGGTGTTCCACTGAGTAGCTACATGGAAGATCTTCTGGCAAACAAAATATCACTGAATGCCGGGAAAGGACGCCAAGCTATTGAATGGGTGATAGGCAAATTTGACTCGGAGATAAAGGAACTGGCCAGCACAGCCTGCAAGAGCACCGATGAGCTACTAACACAGACAAAGAAGTCACTTGATGACATTACATCCACTGCACGGAGATCTATGGATGATATTTCATCCAAGGCAAAAAGGTCTCTAGATGATATCGAAAAATTCACCAAAGCAAATGCTAACCAACGCAGCTGAAAAGAGGAGTGAAGGGACCCCCTTTAGTTCAATTCTGAAAACACTACAAAATGCCTCTTGCTAAATTATTATCATTTGTGTTGTAAAGTGTATTTATTTAATAAAACAGTAGTTTGACATTATAGGTGACTACTAGGTGTGCAGAATTATCAACAGGCTAATCAAAGATGTTGGTATATAATAGTTTTGATTTGATAACAAACTGACCAAGGGATTTTAAGAGAAAACACCATTTGAGTAAAGATTTAAATAATGTAAGTCTGTTGCCCTGGTGCAATTACATTTTATTGTTGTGGAATTGTTACACAATAATATGTAAATTTTATGATAATCTGTGTCCTGAATGGTGTGTTCTACATGTATCAGTATACCTATATGTATGTTAGCTTCAGCTTTTTATTCCTGAGGTATGGTAGGTTTATCCCTTTACCAGGCTAAGGGATATATATTTCCCACATACGGCTCTTCGAACATGTGTTCTATTTTTGATGAGTAAGACTGACAATCAATTGTCATATTTGAAACATCAGCTTGGTAAAGGGTTAAGTTTTGTCACAAGGCATAGGGCACTGCTTCTTATTAAACTATACTCTAGTGTGAAAAAGAATGAGTGCTGCCAGCTATATGATGTACATGCCACCTCTAATGTAGATAGTAATTTCTTTAATTCCATGTCACTAGGTACAAAGGGTAATTCCATTAAACTTATAAAAGGGGCTTGAGAATAGTCACTTGAAATAATATAAATGTTAGCATACTGTAAATAATTTATTTAATGGATGTTTTGTTTTTGTTGAAAGAGTGTTTACACAAGGTTTTTTTACGACTATAACTATTGTGATACAATGCAAAGTTAATGCTGATAATGATTATAGATACCTACATTTTGGTTATAATAAATTTCATGAATATTTTTATCTGTATCAATTATTATACCTACGCCAATACTATAAGCACACCAAGGTCACCATGTACCTGCAGGGTACACCAAGGCCATTATCATACAGCCAATAATGACACCTAGAGTAACATTATATAGTCACCTGCAGTAATATGTGACGTCCCACGGGTAAAGGTACCTTATGGCGCTTACGCTATTATTAACGCCGCTCCAATATTATTGCGGTGCAATGCGACGTAAGCGCCATCCGCCATAAGGTACCTTTTGTCGTCGAACGTCACATATTTTCCACAACGAATTACGCAAAGCAAAGATATCAGACAATATTTGTAGAGCCATCGTATCGTAAACATAATGCGTTTAGTGTGGCAAAAACTTACTGACCCAGTTCTGATGAATAATGCCGGCTACATACGTAACGATAAATCGTTGCGATAAAACTGTGCAGTCCGACTGTGCAGATAAATGGAACCGTGTGTATGACAAATCGTTACGATAATCGACAACGATTTGTCATACATACGGTTCGGTTTATCGATAAATCGTAACGATAAAACTGTGCAGTCCGACTGTGCAGATAAATCGAACCGTGTGTATGACAAATCGTTACGATAATCGACAACGATTTGTCATACATACGGTTCGATTTATCTGCACAGTTTTATCGTTACGTGTGTAGCCGGGGGTAAGGTGTTATGCGGGCTGTACACACTCGTCGAGAGACCCCGAGACAGGCCGAGAACGAGTGTGTACAGATGATGATTAATTTATAAAATAATTTCGGGCAAAACGTGAGCAAGCACGTGAGGAATTGATAAATGTATATAAATAGTAAGTATCAAGACTTCTCTATCGCCCGAGATAAGATTCAGCAGCAATTGGCATAGAGTTACGTATGCTCATTGAACTGATTATTATTGCAATTGACATTGCAAAGGCCTTTAAATGATATTAATTGGTTCTATTCTACCCCTCGATCGCCAGTAGATAAGATACATAGAAGAATGGTAAATAGGTATAGACATCCATTGTCTTCGTATTAAGCGTGAATATATGCTTTTGTAGGTACATATTTAAAAAATAGGAACCAAGGTACTCTAGCAGCCATTATACCAGGCATAAAAACAAAAAAAAATCAAAAAATCAAAATCAAAAAATATTTGTTTTTTGACGGTAATTAACCCCTCTCCCTCTCGCTTAATCAAATGCAAATTTTGAGTTGTTTCCTTATGTTGGCTATTAAAATTGACTTTTAAATGATTTCGAATCATACCTAAATATTTAATAACTTTTTAATAACATTCAATTTGAATTGATTTTGTATGATATTTTATAGTTAGTATTTCACTCGGTGGATAAATCCGTTAAACCTTCGTGCCCTGAAACTCTCGCAACGCTCGAGATTCCATTTTTCGAACTGCTTGTGGTTCAATTTTGCGATCTTTCGCTTGCTCGGATATCAATACTAGCACAACAATTTCGCCTCCTTGCAAAACAAATGGGTTCTTTTCAGAATAACCGAACATAAAAGTTATTTAAATTACATGGTGTTTGTTTAATTAATGAAAATGTAGCATGGATACGTTTAATTGTTTAATTTTCATTGAAATTTACAACAAATTACAGTTATGTAGGTACTAAAGACAGCATTAAACAATACTAACCCTATACAATATTTATAAGTTTTACAAGTATTTCTGTCTAACTGGGGCTCCCACAATTGATGATAGGTATGCTATTGCTTACAAGTTTCTCATCATGCAACACCAACATCAAAAGTATGGAACACTCAGTAACTTCAAAATACATAAAAAACAACAGGGTGGTGGTGTGTGTGTGTACTTTGCCTCTCCATTTAACAAATTTGTTAGAAAGAGACATACCTACAGCAATTACAGGTTACAAGCCATTTATCAAATGAAACTCAGAATGAGATACTCTAATGTTACAATGACAAATAATTTTTTCTCCAATACTAACTTACTAAGAAATTATTTTTGCTTCTCATACCATTATTAGATCTATTTTATTACACAGATACATACATTATGGTACAATATAAAACCTAGACCTAAATCTAATTAAATCTTGATCTCCCATATCAAGTCAGAGATCTTGAAAATGGAGATGGTTGGCCTGAACTGGCTGCATTATATCTTGGATTGCGAAGCTATAGAGCAGTGTTTTTCAAACTTTTTCATGACGGGACTTCCCTAGTATGAACAAAATGTTTTGCTTTTGTATTGTTCAAAGGCTGGCAGAGCTTTTGCGACCCCCCTGGAGTCTCACAGTTTGAAAAACACTGCTATAGAGAAAATCATATTATTATATCACTATAGTAAACACAAAATAGGTCTTTATAACATTGAATGCACGTTTTTTTTAAATTAAAAAACACTTTGTTTACTACCTATTAGTACTTACAAAACCAAAATAATGCAAATGATGATAATGATAATATAGGCTATATAAATGTTACATATTTGCAGTGACTTATTTTGCACACATCAAGATAGTTTACTCTTTTTCTAATGCTAAAATACACTTTTTTTGGGCAGTCATGTAAAAGAAATTAAGTACCAATAGAAAATGAAGCAAACTCAGTGGCTCGCGCGGCAGCCCGGTAATCCCGGTATCCATTGCGCGCGAGTCAATGTTCGATGATATGGACAGGAGGCTTAACATATTTGGACCAGCAACATCAATTAATTTGTTGCTAAGCGCATATGTGACATCTATAAACATTATTGCTCAACTGCACATGTTAAATAGCACAGTAAGCTTTCCAACCTCTTGCTATACTACTATATGATTAGTGTTTACACAAGTCAATGTTCAATTTACTATATTTTAAGCTACATAGTCCTTTCACTGACAATGTATCCATCCACTGTATCATGTATTATTCTCCAGGATTCTAGGTGGTACAGATGGATGATTTACTGAAAAATGTTGTAACACTGTAATCATGTGCTTGTTCCAGAGTTAGTCATATTTCCATTAGGGACGTTGCTAGTTACACTCCTAGTGCTAGCCGCTAAATGTGAAGCCTTCAGGCGGTCCAGTTCGTTTACCCAGGAGCGCACATGCTCCAGGCGGTGCCACGCCATCTGTAGTACTTTCTGTGACGCGTAGCCCGAGCCCTCGTGCGGCTGACCGGTGGACACTTGCGTCAGATAGTTGATCTGATCACTCAACTTGCTCTCAACCTGGCTTAGTGTCCGCAGAAATTGAGATGTGTTGGACTCTGCCTGCTTTTGGCTAGATTTCTCTTTGCCTAGTTCGAGAAGAGCTTGTGCTGTAAAATTAAGAAAAATACGGTATTATAATATATTAGTATTTTCACTTGATAATCTTAATTCATTCATTATTTATTCATAAAACATAATATTTTACATGTCGAATAAGGTAGGTACATAGAGAGGGAGGATAAGATAGGTAATGATTTGCTAGTTTTAATATATGTAGTAACAAGTATTACCTGCACACTGTAAACATGTTATAATTTCCTTTTCAATATCGTCGAGAACCGTAATTCTTTCCATCGGGCCAGCCATGCTTAACGTTTTTGTATTAAAATTATTTAAGAAACAAACAATTTATAGTGTTTTCCAAAAAAAATATCACTTCGCTTCGAAGCTTGACCCTCGTCCCTCCCTTAAGAGTCGGCACTCTCGAACAATCCTTGAACCGAATTATGAACGTACATATGCCAACACACCAAATACAGGCTTAAAAATCTCGCATCCAGGCCATAATTGTTAAAAAAAAACCACACACAATACTACCAACACAAAAAAAACAACGCTAGGGCTCGACACTTCCAGTACCTACTGTTTATCGATATCGATAAATGTGCGATACGTGCTGCTGTATTTACCTACTGTTCTACTGTAACAGTACATTTTGAGAATCACGTGGATTAATAAAATAAAAGAACATTATAAAAACAATTTTATTTTACATGATAAAAATAACATAGTTCCTTTATTCATCATTTTTCTTAGGCTAGGTTTTTATAATATGTATATAAAAGTAAAATATAAAAACACTTACAAAACAATAAAAAATACATATAAACACATTATAAAAAACCTAACCTAGGGTGCCGCCAGCAGCGGGGCAAGGCCCAAGCTACCGGTGGTCAGGGCTGCAGAGAGAGGAACCGGCGGACTATCCGCGCCGTGTCCAAGATCACCGCCTTCTGCATCTGTCCCTTGATCCAACCACATAGTTTATTATTCAAGTAGGCATATTACAATATGCTGAATTCGCGCGCATTCTCTTTTAATCTGGTCCCTTTTTATTGAAGGCACTGGATGGAGAATGATTTCCACAAATGAACTTGCTTCCATTCAGCTTTTGAATAGGTAAATAAATACGCCAAATCCTCATTTCCTTTTCCTCAGCTTTGCCCATAATCGACATCTGAAATAAAGAGATTATCGATAAATTGGTCGTACCCTATTCGTGTCATAGGTTACTTATTTTTTTACTTAAAAATACTTTATGCACAAAATATTTTCGTTTTAACCATGGATTGTACACGACTAAAACTAATTCAAACTAATTAAATAAGTAACTGTTAACGATTCAAAGTAAAAAATGAAAATATTGCACACAAACATCAGTTTACCGACCTGTTCGGTTCAAGTAGAAATCTGGCCAAAAATACGTCAGTAGTTAGGCTTCTTACACACCCACTACAAACTTCACATTCTCTTAAAGATTTAGCCCCCATTTAAATAACAGCTAAAGTTATTTTACCAAAATTACAATAAAAAATAACCACGTATTTCCACGTTCACGACAATTCAAATGACGTGTGACGTTTTACTACCAATCATACCAACCTAAAGAAAAGTAAGTATAATACGTCTATGTTAAAAGCAAGTATGGTATGTGCCACCAAAATGCAACAGCAGTCATTTTAATTCGATAAGATTATTTCTATGCCTCAATGTTGGTAACAAGTACGTTCTTAAATTATCAAAGTATGGGGTGTCGATGGGCTGCCCTCCCTGTCAAAGTGTCAAACTTAATGTAATGTTGCCAGGTCCGATATCCAAAAATCGACAAAACTACTATAGCCTGTCAAGCCATTTCAGTCAGTAGAAAAACGCGACAAATTTAAAAAATGTAGTCGCGAAACCTCATCGCTTAGCTAATTTGATTGAGAGACTGTAAATATATTAAGGATAGCGTATTATAGCGACATCACTCTCGCACATCTGAGCGACGTGCGAATCCGGTGTGCTAAGCGCCATAGGCAAACTTATGCCGGCTACATACGTAACGATAAATCGTTGCGATAAAACTGTGCAGTCCGACTGTGCAGATAAATCGAACCGTGTGTATGACAAATCGTTACGATAATCGACAACGATTTGCCATACACACTGTTCGATTTATCTGCACAGTCGGACTGCACAGTTTTATCGCAACGATTTATCGTTACGTATGTAGCCGGCATTATGAAGTTTGTGTCTATATACTTACTTTACTCTTTGGTTTCGTTATCAAAATCGCTGCAGAGTTAGCTTGGTCTGACTGTAAACAAGCAAAAGTGTGGAATGGAGAAATTTTGTCTTGGTAAAGGCCCCAGTACACAATGGGCCATCGCCGGCAACTCCAAGGGACGCAGCCATGCGGTAGAATGAGATGGCAATATCACTTATTACTCCCTCTAACGCATAAAGGCGTCCCTTGGAGTGGCCGGCGATGGCCCATTGTGTACTGGGGCCTTAAAGATATATAAATTTTCGTTTTTCGCGGAAGGCCCTCTAGCAACACTGGTCAGGTTTGGTACTCGTTCTAAAACAAATGATGAATTTTGAATAATAAAATGGTACTTATGTATATTTAAAGGTGTAGCGTAGTTTTGATAAAAATACAAAAGGTCGCTGTGGAATTTTATTTCTATAACTATCATGAGTATCATGTTGTGGTCAATAGTTTTAAATTAATACAGCTAATAATTTTATTTATATATATATATTCTTTTTGGAACGCGACCAGTGTCACTGTCACTTGTCAACAAAAACAGCATTGCTTTTCAACCAACTCCTAACCTTTAGTTAGAAAGTTACTTTTGAACATTTATTTGATTAATAAAACGTGAATGTCATTGACTATAAGTGTAAATTAATACTAGATACAAGGAATCATATGTAATTAATAACAATGGAAGCACCTTTTCATAACGCGTACTATAACAATCAACGTTTTCCTCCACCAAACCATTTCCAACGGCGACCAAACATTGTTCCGCGAGGGCCGCCACCAGGGTTTAGGGCGCAAAGATTTCATTGGAGACAGCAACCACCGCAGGAGTATACAAATGAATTTTGGTGTGAAACATGTGATCGAGGCTTTCGGTCACCAGATATTCTTGAAAAACACAAACAGCAACATCAGGTAACAAATCTATTTATCACTGGCTTTAGGATTTAAGCAAACAAATAATAAGCTTATAGGGATAAGTTTATCTTTATACCTCAACAAAAAAATGTGTAAAATTAGTACATTGCAATGTGTGTTGTGTACAGTCAAGTGTAAAAATATGGGTGCACACATTATATTTGAAAATATGTCCCATAGCTCCTTTGTCAGCGAATTAAGAACTATGGGACATATTTTTTTTATATGCACCTATATTTTTACATGAGACTGTATAATTGTCACTACTACAAATACTACAAATCCAATTATTCTATTGATTTGATACTTTCCACATTATATTTTCAGATTTTTGCAATAACATGACCATGTATAGAAATTGAGGGACATATATGGGAACATTATTCTATTGTTAAATAATAATCACTTCTTTCCAGAAATGCAACATAGACGGCTGTCAATTTATTGCACATCCTAAAGTAATAACAAAACATATTCAGATGCAACATGCATCCGGTCTGTATAAGAAAATAGCAAAACTCCAAGATCCTGAAGAAATTAGAAAATGGAGGGAAGAAAGAAAGAAGAAATACCCTACAAAAGAAAATGTGGAAAAGGCAGCTGCAGCAATAAAAGAAAAAATAGATAGGGGAGAAAAAATGGGCTTGAAAACTAAAAGGCATCAGAAAAACCCTAATACAGATTCAGGTATGCTACTTTTAAGTTATCTATGTTCAGCATTCAATATTTTAGTATGCTTCAATCCTTAAAATGATCTGTTTTTTTATGTTGTAGGCATTGGTGGCAAAAGAAAATCCTTCAATAAACACAACAATGGTTTTAGTCATTTTGATAAAGACTCTGCACACAACAACAAGAGAAGAAGGATGACACCTAAAAATGTAGTCAAAAAAATACCTGTAGCGGAAGATACCCGAAAACTTAAACAATTTACAGGAATTCAAGACTTGATGATGGACATTAATGATACAGAGGAGACAGAGGAGGAACCTAGTAGGAGTGCTTTTACTATTGAGGATGAAGATGACATAGAAGATGCCAGCAATCCTTTGGAGACTGCTTCTGGATCCGTTTGCCTTGCTTTGTCATCTTTAATGTGCAATTATGGTTCTTCTGATGAAGATGAAAACAATGACAAACCAAATATTACTGTCTCCAAAGTCCCTGAAAATGAGTCTGACAATAGACCGAAAGTTATCACAAATCAAGTAAGTGACAAGCAACCACAAACAACACAAAATCATGAAAAACAAGCTTCACAAGTGGGAAATGATAGTGATGATGACAGTGGCCCTGAAGAAGTAAAAGTGACCAAACAAGTAACAAATGTGATGGAAAACATTGAAACAAAACCAGTAATACATAAAAGAAAACCCAAAGACAGGATTCCTCAAAAATCAATAACAAAAAGAGCTAAACCTAAGTTGCCATCTACTTTGTTACAAAAATTGTTATTTAAGGAAATGAAACATGAACGTAATATTGTATTGCAATGTATAAGACATATAATAAGAAACAATTTTTTTGACAAATCTGTATAGTAATAAAATAAAAACATTTTAAAGGAAAGTAATTTATTTTCCAATTTCCTTAAGTCTTCACTAGATATACTTAGGGCTGTGAGCTTCTGTAAATAGTGCATGATCAGCCAGCATCAATGTAGCGGATGTGCCGGATACACAGAAATATTAATATAAGTTATCTATGGCCGGATAGAACTCAAGTATCTTCCACTCTTATCCCTACTAGGGTAGTTGGTCGAGAGCAGTCTAATCGGCATTCTTTGCCGCAACAGTAAGCCCAATTCTTATGCACTGGATAGGGTAAAAATTAATGAGAAGTTGCATGTTATCCACATTTGTGTGGCAAAGCTGATGCAAATTTTGAGTAGGGCTTTGCTTAGGGCTGATTTAGACGGCGCATGAACTCATGCGATTTTAGTTACATTGCGGACTGTTATGTAGGTTATTTTTAATTTTGCCCGTTAGTGTCCCACTGCTGGGCAAAGTCCCTCCCCTTTGTGGTGCTAATGTATAGATGGTCAAGCAAGTCTTGTCAGTAGAAAAAGGCGCAAAATTCAAATTTTCTATTGAGACGATACCCTTCGCTCCTACATTTTTCAAATTTACCGCCTTTTTCTACTGACAAGATCTGCTTGACCAACTATAGGTTATTATAGCAGTAAAACTAAAGATTTTGTGGTCATATTTTTTATTATAAATGCACAATGGTTTAAGATTGCGCAGCAGCAGCAGCCGGGGCGGTGGTGGCGGCGGCTTCCTCCCTGATGCGGTCCTTCTTGAGCGTGCCCATGAAGGCGGCCTTGTCGGCCGGAGTCTGGAAACGACCATGACCGAACTTGGACGATGTGTCGATGAATTTCAGGTTGATCTTCTCAAGGGCAGCCCTCTTGGTGTGGACGCGAAGAGACTGAAAAAAAAAATGGTGACATTGGATTTTTCATCATACTATAGTTTAATCGAAATAGTTTAATCCTAGAGAGCTCTTTTACACAGAACCAAAGATCAGAATCTTGAGTATGTATTGTAGAAAACAAACAGGACATCAGTATTCATACCGATTAATTAGAAATGGACCACTAGCTTTATCTGTTCTTAATCTTAGCCTCCCCATTAACATCATCCTAAATTACTAAAATGATTATTGTAGTTTTAACTTTTTTTTAACCTTATTTTAGTGTCTCACTGCTGGGCATAGGTCTCCCCTATTTTTATTAGAATCACAGGACTTTTAACCTTTTGGACGCCAATGACAGATATATCCGCACCGCAGGTTCAACGCCAAAGACCTATGTGCATAAGCATAAAGTTCAATTTCAGTTTTGACACTGGTGACCTGGCGTCCGAGAGACAGCTTTTGTGTTTGACATGGCGTTGAACAGGTTAAAACAAGCAAATTAGTAGCTCATCTTACCTTCCTGAGGGTGATGACGCGTTTCTTGGGTCCCATGCAGCAACCCTTGATCATGACGAAGTCATTGTTGACCTCACCATAATGGGGGAAGCCACCCATGGGGGTGATGGACTTCTCGGACAGGTCATACTCGGTGCTGGCATTGTTCTTCACAACCTTGCCATCCTTGGTGTGGATACCTGCAGAAATGGTCATAATTAGGCACTGAACATGTCTCGGGTGAGATTCATAGTCTTCAACTTTAACATCAGTCCGCCCTAGTATAATCTTCACTTGAGATTCAGGTTCTAACCGTATTTTTAGCGTGTAAGTTGGATCATCACTTGTTCGACTAGTAAATAATAAATATCAGAAGATAATCACAAATTGATTTCATTCTGACTTATGCACTAAAAATGCCATGTATATGATCATAATAGCCTTCATAATCATAATAATTGCCGAAACTAAAACCGTATTACATTAAAAAATTTACTTAAAAACTAACACATCATATTGTCCGGATTAGTGTTCAGCGTGTCTTGACACATAGGCCTCTCCCAGCTGCTTCCATTCATTGCTTTCCTAGTCCAGGTGGCACCCTATTTGTGGCTATCATAAGATTAACAATATAATTACCTTGTCCAATACGGTAAATCTTCTTGTTCATTTCAGTGCGGTGGTGGTATCCCTTCTGACCAGCACGGGCCACAGTGAAGGAAACTCTTGAAGGATGCCATGCTCCAATACAAGCAACCTTGCGCAGACCCTTGTGCGTCTTGCGAGGCAGCTTCTTAGTGTGCCAACGGGAAGTGACACCTGTGAACATTAACAACAACCATTAGATTAGGCACCATAAAGATAAACTTGCTCACAAATTATAACTATACAAAAATGTATATCTGGCAATTAATAATAAATAAATAAATATTATAGGACGTTCTTACACAGATTGACCAAGTCCCACAGTAAGCTCAAGAAGGCTTGTGGTGTGGGTACTCAGACAACGATATATATAATATACAAATACTTAAATACATAGAAAACACCCATGACTCAGGAACAAATATCTGTATCACCATACAAATAAATGCCCTTACTGGGATTCGAACCCAGGACCATAGGCTTCGCAGGCAGGGTCACTACCCACTAGGCCAGACCCGTCGTCTATTTGGCAGGAATGAAATGTGACGTTCCACAGGCAAAAGGTACCTTATGGCGGCTGACGCTTACGTCGCATAGCGCCGCAATAATATTGGAGCGGCGTTAATAATAGCGTAAGCGCCAACCGCCATGAGCTACCTTTACCCGTGGGATGTCACAAATTATTGTTCAATCAGCTATTACATACATAATCATACATCGGGGATTTCGGTGCGGGAAAGATTTCGTGTATTTATAACTTTGTTTATTGTAAAACAATTACCATACTATGAATTAAACTTAGGTAGTAAGGTCCAAATGTGCTTAGAAATGTTAAATTAGTATCGTTTTTAGGGTTCCGTACCCAAAGGGTAAAACGGGACCCTATTACTAAGACTTCGCTGTCCGTCCGTCTGTCACCAGGCTGTATCTCACGAACTGTGATAGCTAGAAAGTTGAAATTTTCACAGATGATGTATTTCTGTTGCCGCTATAACAACAAATACTAAAAACAGAATAAAATAAATATTTAAATGGGGCTCCCATACAACAAACGTGATTTTTGACCAAAGTTAAGCAACGTCGGGAGGGGTCAGTACTTGGATGGGTGACCGTTTTCTTTTTGTTTTTTTTTTTTGCATTATGGTACGGAACCCTTCGTGCGCGAGTCCGACTCGCACTTGCCCGGTTTTTATATTTTAGCTGTTAAATAACAGCTAAAATATAAAAACGATACTAGCCAAATAGCTAGTGTAAAACATTCCCGCACAGAAAATCCCGATTTTATGTACATAATATTGATATAATATTTGAAACCCAACCCACCTTTGTATCCCTTGCCCTTGGTGACACCAATGCAGTCAATCATCTCATCCTGAGCAAACACAGAGTCAATGGGGATGGGCTTCTCCAGATGTTCCCTGGCCCACTTGACCTTGTCTTCAATGGTACCACCATTAATCTGGATTTCCATGATGTGAGCTTTCTTTTGACGCTGCTTGAGCAGCTTCATCTGGGTGTGGGCAATGAGCCTCACCACAGTGCAGTAACGGATCATCTTCTTGAAGTCCTTCTCAATGGACTTGCGGCCAAGCTCATCTTGCCACCTCTTGCTGGACTTGGTGAAAGCCTTCTTCTTGCACTTGTACCTGATTGGGGCACAGAGTAAAGCAGCTGCTGTAAGAGAATCCAGGCGGCCTCATCGTTGAGCGGAGACCACTTGGTAACAATATGCTCCAAGGCATACTTCAGGTAAACTCTCATCCAGCGATAGGAGAGCTGATTTTGATTGGATTAGTAATGACAACAAAAATAACAGAAATTAAATTTAGGTAAGAAATTTGCCCTAAAGTCAGGTATTTATCTGTAGTAACATTATAGAATTGGCAAATCAGACAGCTTTTTAAATATAAATACACGATTTTTGAGATTAATTTCTAATAATTAAAAAATTCTATTGAATGAAACTATAGAACTTACCAGTTTTTGTAGAAGCGACGGCGGCAGTCCTCGGACATGTGCTCGGCCCACACGGTGAGCAGAGCGCGGAGCCCATGCGGAGTCTCAATATAACCGACAGCACCCACCGCCACCATAGGAGGAGTCTCGATGATGGTTACGGCCTCTACGATCTCCTTCTTGTTGATCTCTGAAAAGTTAAACAGTAACTTTATTTAGTTGGCCTGACAGACAAAATTTACAATCCGCAGTAGTAGTAAATCATAGAAGTTTATCAATTATTTCATATAACCTACAACAAGTTACTTACTTGATCCAGGACGGTCGGGTTCACGGACCACGTGGGTCATACCGGCCTTGTAGCCGATGAAAGCGGTAAGATGCACTGGTTTGCTGGGGTCATCTTTGGGGAAAGCCTTCACCTTGCCACGATGACGACGGGACCTCTTCTTGGGGTAGAATCCCATCGACCCATGACGGGGTGCTGAAAACTTCCTGTGCGACTGGAAGTAACAAAAATAGCATTTCTTTACTAAGATTCACGCCGATGAAGATGACACCTTTAGTGGAAATAGCATCAGTCCGCCCTAGTATAATCTTCACATGAGATTCAGGTTCTAACCGTATTTAAAAGCGTAATAGTTGGATCATCATTTGAGGACGTGGTTAGCTTATGAGCTACAAAATAATTATTGAACACTATAGTCGTGATAACACTTTTTACTTGATTACACTTGAAATGTATTAAATAAAAAGATTACTTCGATATTTAACGATATAACAAGCGGACACTCACCATGTCGTAAGACTGTCACAACGAAAATGGCCGATTGCGAAGTTTTGACTTTTCGATTTCAACTTGACATTTGTCCCATAGACAAATAGATATGAGCGTAGCTGTTCCAACCGCCATTTAAACCGCTAGTTATTGCAGACGAAAGAGTGAAACTTATTTTATTAATATATTTAGTTATTTAAAGCATCCTTTTATAAATAAATATAATTATGATCAACTTAAATTACAAGAAAACTGAAGAAAACTATTTATTTTGTATTTATTACACAAAATGTTTTGCTCAGAGGCTGGACTTGAATAGCGTTAATTTGGTTTTCGAAGACTTGACGCTTGACGTCAAAGCAATGTCATAAATGATATTGACCAATGAACAAGGCAGGAATACGCGACTTTTGTTTATTACATTTTTGTAATTTCTTTTCTTGATTTAAAACAACACAACTGGGTATACTGGGTAAATCACGAGTAAACAAATAATATTAAAATATATTTAGTAAACTCGGCGAATTTGTAACTGCATTTGACATACCACCAATTTTACTTTGAAATGAATAATTCCGCTGCTAAGGTAAGGTATTTTCATAATTCTACTTGTTCCATGTTTGGGTTTATTTATAAATTAAATAGGTAATGTAATACTTCTTCAGGTAGGTGAAATATTCACCGAAGCTGGAGCTGCATTCAATAAACTGGCCGAAATGACAATGATGCTGCATCCTATGGCTGAAAATACACCTACGTATGTTTATAGTATCTATTTTATGATGCCTCTTCTATGAGCTTGTCACTTGTGATTTAAGTGTTGATTTTGAGGCAATCACCAGCTTGGAATTGATACATTCCCTTGTTACTTAATCTTTATAATTATAAACCTCGCATTGTTCATTTGTAGATCTCTTGAAAAGGCCTCATGAAAGTCATGAACCCCACATTTCGATAGAACACACTAAGAACAGTAGGTAGAAGTAGAACTTAGATTTTGGTAATTTGATCTCTGGGTAATAAAATTTACCTGATATTGTTACCTTATAGTTATATAATTGTTGTTTAATGTTTTTTTCGTTTATTATAGTAAAGTGATGAGATTAGACATTGCTAAATTATTTGCTTACTCAATTACATTTTATACACATAATAGAAAACTGTATCAAAAATTTCTCTGATATCTGAGCCACCTTGCATTAAAATTGACATGTATGTTTTCAGTGCACCAGCAAAAACACCTGTGAAGAGAAAAGCAGCAGATGACAGACCAGTATTAACCGGCACCACACCACAAACAACTCACAATGTTCACACGGCACCCATATCACAGCAGGTTAGTGTTTTACTACAATTCAATTGGTCGGAACCAACAACACCATATAGTCGATGTGGCATTAGGTAAATCTCATTTTGAAATTGCAGAAAAATAGGTGTAATCCCATTAAATTTGTCCACACTCCCACATGAAAGGGAATAGGAACATTTCATTCCCATTTGCCCTTGCCGAGGACCAATCATTTGTCCCCAACAGGTAAAGATGGGAATAAATCATTCTTGTTTGGGATAAATGGGAATTCACCAAAACAAACTGTCAAGCCATCTTCTGAAATGACACTCAATGTACACTTACAAAAAATAAATAATTGGGTTGTTTTAATTATCTTTGACACACAATTAATTTCTTACAAAAATCTGTAATTACTTCAAACATATTAATTTTTATTTAAACCACTTATACAAGTGCCTGAAACTAAGTGCATCAAGTCAAGTGTTCATAATGCATAATAATTCATGAAAAAGGCAGGTTGTTTTTATCTTATCATTCTTATTCAGTATTTTTATTACTTTGAATTTGTCATCCCATTATCATTTTGCTTATTAGGGATATAGCTGTGTTATTTGGCTGTGAAATTAAAATAATTTGAAATTCTGTAATATTCATCATACTGTTTCAGGTGACCCTAAACATGTTGAATGCTCATGAATCAGAAATCGATGGAGATGGCCTCAGCAATCAAGTGAAACTCGAGTTTGAGTCCAGCACTGAGGAAGTGACTACTTAGGCATGGAGTATTTAGAAGAAAAAAATCAATCTAGATATAAGTAGTCATTATCTATTAAGTTAGCCATACACACTATGGTATGCCTGCGCAGTATCGCCTGTACAGTCCAACTGCACTGGTAAAAAGGAGTGTATGTAGCATTCAACTGCAGTTTACTAACTGGCTGTACATGTGCAGTTGAACTGTACAGGCGAAACCGCGAAACTGCGTGGGCATACCCTGGTGTGTATGGCCAGCTTTAAGTTCTTCTATAACTGATAGTAATACTTGAGTTTGATAATGGTAGTGCAGTTTTCAATCTTTTTTTGACGCAACCCATGAAAAAAAAACGCACTTGGGTCAATCAACTTATTTTTTGCCATTGTGTTGCCTGAGTCATAGCAGCAACAGTAAAAACTATATACACATATGGGGCAATATCTATGAAAAGGGACCTTATTGTCGAAGGTCACACACACCACTGTACAAGCACTACACAAGGGTACACTGCACTGCTTCGCGCGCCATTATATTTATATCGGAGCATCGTTAATAATGGCGTAAGCGCCATCGACAATAAGTTCCCTTTTCTTAGACAACCTCACATATTTCTAACATGAGTAGTAGATAAGCCTATAAAGTAAAGGTCTTAAAAATAGTAAAACTGCTAACTTGAGGTGATAAAATTTAATATCATAATTTTAAAGTGTGACTCAAGTGACATAATATAATCATGGCAACCAGACCTGCTAGCATGAGTTGCGTTCTCGCCCGCGACTATACATCAAGCGCGACTTCAAGTATGGACTCGCGCGCAAGAACGCAACTTATGCTAAACCGCCAGGTGCACAAAAAAAGTTGATTCAGCTTCTGGGCAAGAAAAAAGATTGTAACATTATACTCTCTTCCTTTGTAATGTACCTAACCTGAATTGCAAGTTCTCACAACTCCCTCATGAGTAAATGAGTAGGTATTATTAATTAAAACTTAGCTGTTTTGATTTCTATACCTTGTTATTAGGAAGCCTGTGGCTGTGATTATTCTAAAGTCACATTTATTTATTTTAGATAATCATAAGTGCACTTGTATTAGGGTAAGGCTTATATTAAACTTGTGTTAACACATTCATAGCCAGCATCAGCTAAACGCTACGAGCGTAGCCGATAACACAGGGAAACCGTATGTAGGGAAGAACATACAAACAGAGAACTTGCAGGTCATTGGAACAGGAAAAGAAGCTGAAGTAGCAGTACTGGGCTAGAAACAAGATGACCACGTTTTGTTTAAATTACAGGTGGAAGTACTAGTGCTCGACGCTGCACTAGTATTCGCCATGGGCACTTTATGTCAAAGTAACAAGGATTAAATTTGAATACAGAAAAATCTTCGCTGTTCAAATTTAACCTTTATTACTTTGACATAAAGTGCCCATGTTGAATACTAGTGCAGCATCAAGCACTATATAGTACTTCTACCTAATTAATTAATGTTGTGTGATAGGTACTCAAATGTTTTGTAATAAGCAAGGTTCATATTTAAGTATCTTACATTAAACATAACATCAGGCGATATGCAAAACTTACTCATTATTTAAAAAAATACTTAAATAAAAATCAACCTTATTTGAGTAGTATTATGGTTCTCTATGGCTATGACCTTGTGGCGGTAATTAGTGAGTTTTGCTTGTCACCTGACGATAAATAAACAATGGTTCACTTTATCCATATTTTTTATTATAAATAAACAATAAAAATGATTATTATCTACAAAATACTTTTTTTATTCTGTAATCAATTCCTTGTTATGAAAACTTAAAATCTTTCTATTCCATGATGGGTTCAGAGAACCACATACTTTCTCATGTGTGCCTTCATTAACCTTATTTTCTATGACAAACTCCACATCGCTTCTGATTTTTAATGAATCATATAAGGGGAATGTGCTACCAGATTTTTTCAATCTTCTTTGGGCATTTCTGTAACATTTCCATGGTTGCGGCTCTATAATAATTGATCTAGATTTTTTTTTTATATAGTTGATAAAATCTAATAGACCATCATCTCCATTATTAAGATGTATCCACATTGTGACAGAAAAACAGAAAGTTACATCAAATCTCTTTTTCTGATAGCCTTTCAAATAGTCTTTAATTGTTTTCTGGTCATTATCAGACATAATATTGCAAGTTATAAATGTAATATTAGGGATTTGAATTGTTTCTTGTGCTCTTGCGATCAGTGTTGGGTCAATGTCAACGGCCAGCATGTGTATATCATTTTCTGGGTAAATTGTTTTCAAGTATTGATATAAGTCTTTTGTAAGTTCTCCCGTGTTGCAGCCAATGTCTAAGCACAAGAATGGTTCATTAGCTGCAGGTGCGGGGAACATTTGTTTGTTTAAGTTATTCGTTCTGTGCTCCACATTATGGAATGAGTAATAGTTGATAAAATTACCAAATTTCACAGCACCAGGATCATTACCTAGATGATTTAGATCTTCACTTGTCATGATAACTTATTTGGATACTTAATTCTTGTGCTGTATCAGTCCGGAATGGTATGTGAGTGTGTAATATTTCCAATTTACATTAGAAAACTGTGTGAAATAGCTTTCCAAAGTTCACGTTCAAAGTTTTATTGTATAGTTGCGCTTTGCGCTGGATGACGATGACGTATAATTTAGAAACTTGACATTGACGTTTACTTACTACATTTCAAATACTATCAGATATTTTTCATCGAATACGACTAATATCCCTTCCCAGGGGTAGACAACTTTTATCTCGTAGCTTAACTGCTTTAGTTATAACTTTTATCTTATTTTGTTTATTATTATTTAGACTGACTCGAAAAATTGGAAAGCATTGATTATGTACTGAGGTGGCGTGGGGCCGGGCTATCATTAGAATAAGATCGTACCCACTTTGACAGTCGCCCGGTCGACGTAGACGAGTTTCGTTTCACGCAAAGCAAAGTTAAGAAAAGGATTTAACAGGACTTTTTTCTAATAAATGTATGGGGAGGCGAATTTTTAATTAAACTTAGTGAAGCAGATCTTGTCAGTAGAAAAAGGCGGCAAATTTGAAAAATGTAGGCGCTAAGGGATATCGTCCCATAGAAAATTTGAATTTCGCGCTTTTTTTACTGACAAGGTTTACTTGAGCAGCTATATATAAGGACCTATTATAAGAGTGATGCTCGTAGTAGTAGCAAAAGGCGCGAAATTCAATTTTTCTGTGGGAAGTCAACTCTTCGCGCAGCCTTCATTTTTTAAATTTGCCGCCTTTTTCTATTGACAAGGTCGCTGTGGCAGAGTATAGCTTGGATTGTGTGAATATTATTAAACAATCTTTTTTAGAATGAGGCGCCAACTGTCTAGTTAGATGATCTACAATTCTATAAATACTAACGTTATAAATATTAATAATTAGGTTAGGTTAACTGTGGGCATCGTCAAACTACTTGTGACAGTAATAGGTATATTTGATTTGCAAGCCATTATTAATTGATTTCGATACACCTATCTATAACCACAGAATAGCAGCATAATGCACTAATGATAATTGAACAATCGCCTGCAAGCGTAACTTTGCTACGAGTATTTCCTGGTTTCCTGAGTCATTACACCAACAAAATACTTACCAAACGTGTCTTATAATAAAAACTCAATCCAAGAACGGAAGAACACTAAGGCAATCGTGCGAAACTGCATGACGTTTTGCACAGGAACGAAATGCGCATGCGATCGAGCACAGTTAACGTTACGGAGTTTGCCCACTGCCATGCTTATCAGTATGTTGCGACTACTTTCTTGTACTAAATCGGCACGGCTCCTTAACGCAAAAATGTATTCAAAACCAAATAGTAGGTATTATGTATTATACTTGGTCGAGCAAATCTTGTCAGTAGAAAAAGGCGGCAAATTAAAAAAAAGCAGGCGCGAAGGGTTATCGTTCCATAGAAAATTTGAAATTCGCGCCTTTTCTACTGACAAGATGTGCTTGACTAAGAATAATTTGATCTTTGTACCGATGTTAAACGTAAGAACTGGGCGGAATCATGGACGGCGTCGTCGCAAAAAAAAAGCATGCTACTTCGGTAGGTCACTTTAATTAAAGCCAGTGAAATGAAACATTAAAAAGTTCTGAAATTGCAAAGCGTGTTATACCTACATAGTAAAAGCTTTTGGATTTTGGACCTGTTGTTGAGATTAGTTAGCTTGAAATAATTTCATTGAAATTAGATTCCAGGATCGTCAGCTGTTGGCAGAGGGTCACTAAGCGTACCGTGTCGACTAACCTAGGAGGCCGTAAAAGTGTAGGAGTATTTCATGTGTTCTGGTAAGAAGTAAACCGTATATGAATAAGGTCCGTAAAGTTTTATGAATAAGGGGGTAAATCTACCTGTAGGTAGGTAATTATCGCCCTGCCTTTGATGATTTCATGTTTCCTCGAATCATCATCATCATCATCTCAGCCATAAGACGTCCACTGCTGAAAATAGGCCTCCCCCTTGGACCTCCATACGTACCGGTTGGAAGCGACGCGCATGCAGCGTCTTCCGGCGACCTTAATAAGGTCGTCTGTCCATCTTGTGGACTCCTCCTCTTGTTCCTCGTATAAGGGAACAGAATTGAATGCAAGTATTGTAAGTAGTATTATAAGTGTTGTGTGTAAGTACTCATCTTACAGGAATCGTGTTACATACCCATACGGCCCAATTCGAAGCAATGCTTATAAGATGTCACGGCGATGCGATACCTATCTGTCAGAGTCAAAGGTGACATTTCTTCAACCAAAAACGTTACTTTTGGCACGGACAGCTCGGTATCGTTTCGCTGACATCTTATAAGCATTGTTCGAATTGTGCCGAAAGGTGGGTTTGTATCCCGCATAAATATACCTAAACAGTTTTGTGCGATAATCGCAGCACGGTCGGCGAAATCGCACGAGATAGTCGTACCATGTGCTTTTTATTCCTAAAATGCTTATTAATGATTCCATCAATGGTAATGAAAATACATAGGTAAGAGCTTATTAGATCTATCCTTTTCAGTTTGTCAGGACACTTTTCATGAAGCATTTAATTTTGAGTTGCGCGCGTAGCATGATTTTTCGTTAGATGCGATGCGGGATTTACTTGCGCCGTAGCAAGGGCGTAGCGTCGGATATCCGTATGCATTTTCGCTGCACAACACTCATGATACGTAGTACTGGCGCGACAGTTACTCGCCCGCGAAATAGACTACCCGTCCCTCTAATTAATACAGTGAGAAAAAGACGGGGTAGTCTATCTCGCGGGCGAGATACTGTCGCGCCACTCTTGTACTAGGCCTTGACACGACTCGCAGTGCATCTCACGCGAACGAATAAGTGCCAGGGGATGATAGGTACGACTCGCAGTAGGTACTTAATTGTTCCGAAATTCCTACTTTTCGCACTTGTCGTAATGAACTATGTACAGTCGACGTCAAAGATATGTTTACACTTTTTTGCTTTATTTCAAAGGAGTAAGGTGCAAAAGTGTGATCTTTGACGTCGACTATGTTATAAATATGACTACGATATACTTAGCTCTTAAATAATAAACAAGAACAAGGTGCCCAAAAATCGGTGCTCATCACACGAATAAATATAAATGCCCTTACCAAGATTTGAACCCGGGACCATCGGCTTAGGCAGGGTCACTACCCACTAGGCCAGACCGGTCGTCAATTTGCATCTATTTCCTATATCTTAAACTAAAGCACAACAACGCAACACCATAACAAGCAACAAAGGAGGAGAAGGAGGGAGGAAGAGAGTCTACTGATGGTATACCTATACCTAATACATACTCGTATCTAGTTAATAACGATTCTTACGGAAACCTCAATAAGTATAGCTTAACGACAGTGCGTTAGTATTAATGGGTGAATCCGCCGGTTCACGGTTCGATTCCCTATGGCTTTTACTTTCTTTTTGTCGATAACAGATACAGTTCCTTATATGTACGTATGAAGCGTTTGGAGCGCGTACGTCCTCGGCCGCGCGCCACCGGCGCAGGCGCCGCGGGCAGTGCGGGCAAGCGCCGCCTTGTGCCGGAAATTCACTTCACACCCCGCGTAAGCGCATGTTACTGATCGATTTAAGTATGATCTGAAATCGGTAAGCCACGAGTGAAACGGAGGATTGAACGATCCTCGTAGTGCACGCCAACTTACCTGTATGTAATTATATTTTTCGCACACACTCAAACGCGATCTACTGGCTACTACACGAGCTGTAGATATGTCTTGCTTTTTCCAAGCATTCTATCGGAGAAATTCACTTGGAAAATATTTCTCGATCATTTTCAAGTTCAGTTACGTAAGTACGCGTGCGGGAGAATTGGTGCGGAATGGCGGATGTTTGGTGGTGCTCGACGGCGAAGTGGCGCGCGGTTATAAGCTCGCACCCGCTCCTCCGGCTGTCAGTTGCCGATAGACCACCCTCGCAGACGTTGATTTCTAGTTATTAGTGCAGTGTGTGAACATACGTCAAACTAACAAAATGTGTTCCGCTTTTCGGATAGCCGTCGTGTCAGTTATCTGTGTGGTCGTCGCCTCCGGCCACGTGCACGGACCCCGCAGATCCCGCCGGATGGATGCTGAGGATTATGCACAAAATGAAATCGACAGTGGAAGAGCCGAAGAGAGCTCGTGGTGGCCTTCGGCAGAATTCGCCGTTTTGCAGAAAGTTTATGACGACTGCAGTGCGCAAAAGCACCTGACGATGTGCTTAAAGGGCAAAGCCCTGCACGCCCTCACACGGGCCGTGGAACAGGTGAACAGTGATCCGAGTGCTCAAATGACCGTGATGTGTTATAAGAGTGTATTGTAATGTTTTGTTGTATTGTACAGGAGAGCGTGCAGCTCGCGGACGGGCTCACCCTGGTGAAGCAGGCGGACGCTCCCGCGGCGGTCGCGGAGCCGCGCTTCTTCCCTGGCATGTCCACGGAAGACAAGCTCGATATGGCTCTGCGCACTAAATTCGAGCAATTGATGAACTCGCACACCATCTCGATGGATTTGGCTTCGGAGGGTAGAGGCAGAGGTGAGTACAGTAATCGAACAAAACCTAAGGTGGATTTGATTTGAAATAAATTTGTGCTTCTTACATGAAAATTGCAATTGTAATTCAGGCAAGAAAGTGCTCCCTTACCTGCTGCTCGGTATCTTCACCACCGTAAGCGTGGTGGGAGGCATCGCCCTCAAGACTCTGGCCGCCATCGCTGGCAAGGCGCTGATCGCCAGTAAGGTCGCGCTCACGATAGCCGGTATCATCGCCCTGAAGAAACTCTTCAGCCACGACGGCGCCCCCGGCGAAACTACCTTCCAAGTGCACGCTGATGGACATCATAGGTAATACTAACAATAACTACATATCTTAAGCGATTTTAAATACCTACTGGAGGTATAGATACACACAATTTGGGAAAGTATAAACTGGCAGTAAATTTGTCATATTTTTACGGATTCCGAGGGCTTGGCCAAAATACAAATCTTTCGCGCTGTAGCGAACGAAACGGTAATGTCTCTCTTCACTCTTCCATGCGCAACAGATATACATTAGCGTTTCGTCCGCTACGGCGCAAATGATTGGCATCTTTGCTAGGCCCCCAGGCCGTAAAACAGCAATGAAAACGACAGAACTCCCACTTTCTAGCCAGGGAAGCCGTAAAATTTTGTGCAAATCTTGGGCGGTAATCCAAATAATAACTTAGATTCTTTAAAACATTTTCATAATATAGGTATTATATTTGATACAATGTTTTATAATTCTTTATATTTCAATTCTAGTCTTTAATTCGAAGGCGGAATATGTACGTGGTGAGGCCAGCGAAAGCAAGCGCGGTGGACCCATATCGATACTACGGCGAGCAGACGACGTCCACCGCCGCCGCCAGCGCGTAGCCCGCGCCCGTCTCACCCGCCCTGACCCGCCGCGCCTTCGCCCACACAAAAACCTCAAACCAAAGTACCGTCCATGCTATGGACATCCTACTTAGACGATTGGTCGTCCGCTCTCGTTGTCAAATCTATGTCAATAAATTATTTAGTGTAATTTATTTATTCGTGACTACGGTTGTATGTTTAAAGTTAAATAATTGCAGAAGTGATGTAAGAGATAATAAAAAAACATGACACTGAATATGGTTTCATTTTCCGGACTGTCTGGTCAGATTTGTTTACATTAACACTAACGAATTACTTAATAACGAACTTTTTGTGCAGTTATTCTTTAATAATAAAATCTGAAAAGCATCTAACAGTGCATAATAAGCGATGTTAGATAAGCATGCTTTGTTAGGCATGATAACAACACCGTACAGATATGTGGCCTTCACTGTCAGTGCAGTAATTAAAATGTTAACGTTACTTGCAATTATGCACTCACTCCTATAACTAAATGATTTCACTATTTCCACTGGTAAAATTATGATCCTCTATAAGTAACTTTAGTAGGAAAGTAGTCTTTTTCTTCATCTTGAATTTTGCGATTGGTCCGGGATGGATGGGTTCATCCCTCATGACGCTGGTTTAAATACTTGCTTTAATTAATTGCGTTAACCCGCTTTCTTTATTCGCTCTAGTGGAGAGGAGTCCGAGAAATGTGTCGAGATTTTCCGTTAATGTGGGTGCACTGGGTACGAACGTGGAAAGTAGAAAGCTTTAATCGATTCACTGCACATGCACGCATAGTGGTGCAGCACGTAGCTTGTTATGATCTTTTCTGCCTTATTGCGCATCGAGGTAATGCAATTTATTGCTTTTTACGCTAGGCTTGCTCTTGGTTTTGCTTATTCAATGTAAAGGTTACCTACCGTTGTTCTGCTTGCTAGTGGGGTATGCGGGTGTGCGTAGTAGGCATGGTACCTATTCGATGTGTATATGTGTAGTAACAAAACAAGTAGTTAGGAACGCTGCCTAATTACAAATGAATAGATGAGTGGAGCACTGAGCTATTTCCCAGCGAGGAGAGCGCTGCAGCGGTGTGACGCGGCTCAGCGTTTGTTCGGCTGCGGAAGGTCAGCTCGTTGATTAGTCTAGCGCCGGTAAAGGCCGACCACAGAGCGCGTTTGTGCGCCCGGACTGCTGTTTATAATGCAGATATGTGTTTGCCCAATCGCTGCACGCTACGCTGGCTATATGGCATCGTTAATGTGGCTGGCGTCTCTTTGCATACGCAAATATAGGGCGGGCGGTCCAGCGCTGATTAAGCGGTGCGCTGGCGGCCTGTGTACAGTACGGCGACTCATTCTCTACACCTCGCATTTTGCTACTTTGAAAATTAGGGTACTAGGGAATGATACTCATCGGTAAGTTCTTGTAATTGTCTCCTAGAACAACGCGGAAAATTATTAAAAGTACCTAGGCGAGCCCCAACAGTCTATAAGTGTCGCATCTAATGTAAGCGACATTAATTATTAATTATGGTAGGATATATCGAGGTCCGCCATCACACCGATGCACCTAGTCGCGACAGCCGTCTTCCCCCGAGGCCTCGGCACCTGTCTGGGCGCCTGTCAGCTAATATAAGCTGGTGCTAGATGTAGGTGTCGCCTACAATCTGCGGGCTTCAATACTTGATGTCCATCTGCGCCTCGAATTAGGCCAACCGCCGCCTGACTGACTCGAGATTACTGATGGATGAGCCGTAATAGCGGCTTGCTGATACTATTACCGTAAATTATCCACTTACATTGTGTCCATAATTACATACAATGCCGCCACATGTAAACGTTTGTTTGCTAAAATAATGAAAAATATTTTATAGCTTCGATACCGTTTCCAACACAAAACAAAGTAACGAAGTATTAGTTAGTAAATTAATTATTTTGATATGATTTGGTCGTTTTGATGTTTTATTTTATATGTAGTTAAGCTGCCGGGCCTCACGTGAGGCAGGATATGAGGCTGCGGGCGTCACTCGTAGCGTAGAGCGAAGTTACTTTACGGGCGAATGGTCAAAGTATCCGACATAAACCTATTTTGTTCTCTTCTTATATTGGATGTACGCTCCCTTCTTCGCCCGCCTCTCCACCGTCCGCTGTCCTTTGGAACAGGGCTGAACCTTTAGATATATTTTAATTATAGTAATATGTCTAACACACAAGTAGGTACTTTATTAAGAAACGTATTATATAGGTACATATTATAAAAGTAAACTATTTCTTACTTTAAGGAATAAATCTTAAATAAACTTAGTAGCACGATTGTGCATTATTGGTACATCAGGTATGTCAATACGAGTATCAATATTTTATTGGCCCTAATAAACTATCAGATATCCTGATCTTATGAACCGCAGTACTACCTACTCATAATGAAAACAGGCTTTCTAATGGAGTTTTAAATAAATTCGTTGGTACGGCGAGAGTAGCAACCCTGCCACAGCGGGGCGGGTCTCTGCGCGGAAGTTTTGCCGGGAATTATGTTGGTACGTGCCAAAGCCATTATTGCTCGAGAAAAGTTCATCAATTTCATTTCTAGCCCGGCACACGTCCCGGCCGCTCCCACCTTCCACACATGAGTGATATACACGACCTTACTACAACGGATATTTTAACCATCAGAAAGGAACTTCCTAATTGAATATGTCGGCATATCACAGGGAATTGAAAGGTTTTGATTGTGCTTTGAAAGGCGGCTTGGTTCGTGGGTTTTATAAAGCGACACGAGTATTTATTTTTAAAGCGGTACCTATGATATAACAAACCTATCTTTTATATTTGATATATCTAATACTTGAATAACAAATTATACCTACCTAGTTCAAATAATACTCGTACTTTACGTACCTAGTATAGTTACTATACTCGTTTTCGGATAGACTAGCTTTACCCATATATATGCACATTAGGTCGTTTTTGATCCACTGACTAAAACTTGCTGATACACATTAAAATGAGTAAATAGGATAATGAGCCTGTAGGAGGAGGAGGAGGTAAAGGAGTTCAGAGCTTAAACAGGTTTTGGGCATATATGGGCTAACCTAACTGTTATTTACTTGGTCATTCATACCTGCCTTACCTACCTACCTAGTACTTTAAACATGTTTTTTTTTTTTATTATGAATGGGCTTACTCAGTGGCGGATTTCCCATAAGGCAAAGTAGGCCCGGGCCTAGGGCGGCGAGATATTAGGGGCGGCAAATTGTGAAATTTTTGTGAAATTGTGAAAAAATTCGCTGATGATAACTAAAAATAACTCAAAATTAGGCCAGGCAACGAATTCTCAAAAAAAGGTACCTATAGAGGAAAATAAATGCTTGTAACAGAATTTTTGACTTATATTTTTCGCTTATATCTCCATTTTTGGGGGGTAAATGAGAAAATTTCAAGATAAAGTTTTTCAAACTATATCGTGTTACATATCAAATCAAGAAAAGTAAGAATCTCAAATACCTTTTTTATAATTTTAGGATAAATAGTTTAGCAGTTATTCAAGAAAATAGGCGAAAAAAATGTTTTTCTTATGTTTCTATTTTAGATTTTTGAAATGTTTTTGTAGGTACCTACACAAAAAGTCAATGCTATTGGTAAAACTGTCACATAAAATTAATAAGTAAATTGCTAATTTTTTTCGTAAAACCTATGTTCCTATGATCATGTCACAAGGACGTATAGTTTCTGAGATATAATAAGCGAAAAACCGAAAAATGTGACCTTCAAACCAAACCCCCCTACCTCCGCTCAAGGGGACTTTTGATATGTTCACCTCCTAACGAGTCCAAAAAAGTTACTAAGCTAAAAATGTGTCCCAAGCATTTCCCTCTATACCTTTTCGTTGCCTGATCTATACTTCGTTTTTTTTAGCATTAGAAATTCGGTAAACAATCTTGATGTGTCTTTTAATTGAAAAACACATTTTAAAAATAAGTTACGGCAAATATGTAACAATTATGAATCTAATACGATCATTTATATTCTTCTGCTTTCATAAGTAATAGTTTTTGAATTTTATAAAGCGTTTTTCAATTAAAAGACATGTCAAGATCGCTTACCTTCTTGCAAGTTCTTTCTAATGCTAAAAAAAACGAACTATAAATGTAGTCAATATGATGGGTGCTGATGCTGAGAAAGGGGCGGCTACAAGGCCTGGGGCCTAGGGCGGCAAAGACTGCAAATCCGCCACTGGGCTTACTCATACCAATATACAAAAATGAATGGATAGGTAGGTACTTATATCAAGTGTGCCTAAATACGAGTAGGTATCAATTTTCGTAGAAGTGTTTGCAAGTCAGTTGGTTCTCGAATATCAAAACTCTGCAATTCGTCGCCGAATTTGTTTGCTGACTGCCTAATCGAACAACACTGGCTTAGTGGCAACTACTATTAGTTGCAGCTGGTTGCAGTTATAAATAGCAACACGAGTGCCGAAGCAGAGACGACTGCACATGCCGTATGACACGACAACGTTATAAATCCTCGCCGACTGGCGTGTTCGACCACTTGACATATCGAATGCCAGAACAATCAAGAGAAACTTGGACATATTATAAGAGAAACCAGTGCATCTTAAACATTGGTGTTCGTGGGTGATAAAATCCAAAGCATTTGTCTCGGTAAACTATGTCTGATTCAACAATATGTGCTAATGAAGAAATATATAATCTGAAATCATCCTTATTATGTGGTCTATTTAATCATAGAATATTATTTAAATATTAAACTTATTGGTAAATATGTTTAATAGGCAGTAGAACTCGTTCCGGAAATCACTGTATTATGACGATAGTATAATGTAAAGATGTTTTAGTCGACACAACATTTTATGTTACATACACACGTGTGTTATTAACAGACATCGTAAATTTTATAGCATTTTTGGTGCAGCGGAGTGGTGTTAACGGAATTGGTATAGATTATTCCAACTGAAATGGTAAATTAAGGTTAATATTAACGTAATTAACGCTAATTAATCATTAGGGTTGAAATTGTTTATACCAATTCCGTTAACACCACTCCGCTGCACCGAAAATGCTATAAAATTTATGACATCTGGTTATTAACGTCAACGAAATTATTTTTCATTACTTTGTTTACCCGCTTAGTGCAATAGAAAAGTGCAACTGGATGAAAGTCGGCGCACGCGCCGTCTGAAATGGAATTATTGCAATATGTGCAGTTCCAATCGATAATAGTAAACTTCACTTTCTAATGCTCACATGAAGCACGGACATTTCACGTGTTTGCGGCATGCAAAAGATCTGACACGCAAGATAATTTTCACTTATTTTCACCTGTACATAACATATTATTATAATCTTTCCTACATGGGGCTGTGTTAAAAATACCTACTATATTTAGGTAAACATAAAGGTAAAGTCCCTCTTGCATATTTTCGTGTACCTACTTATAATTTCCCGTTTACAAAAAAAGAATCATTTAGGTATGGCATGTTTTTCGTAAAAGCAAAGGGAATTTGAAATAAAGGAGAATTGTCAATTAAGTAGTCAGTATATTTACTGCCATCTATCGACACAAATAATTAAAACTTTTAGAACGCCATTTGACTTTGATCCTTATGTTTTCACTTATATCTGTGAATTTTGTTAAATGTCAAAAGTATCGCCATCTAATCGAGAGTAGGCCAAAGGTATGGCGCCATCGCTCGAAAAGATGGCACCATATGTTTGGCCTATCCTACGTCTGTATGGAAAATCGGTCACGTGAATTATCTATCCATGAAAATGTACCTTACTAGCCTTACTTCATCATCATCTCAGCCATAAGACGTCCACTACTGAACATAGGCCCCCTTACTAGCCTTACTTACTAGTTATTAATTAATTTCTTTTAATCAAAAAAAAAAAAATCAAAAATCAAAAAATATTTATTGTATGGTTATGGGTGAGGTTTACAAAGGTGGTACAAAATATTTATGTTCTCCATATCCTGCCTTACAAAAGCGTACAATATTAGTAAGTTGTCTTAGAACTAAATACTATTTTTAAACTTCAATAACACTTTTAACAATAAACTATGCTAGATAGACTCAATTAATAATAATGAATAACGTGAACTAGCTCTGTAAAAAGTCATTTATGCTATAAAAGCACTGTTTGATTAGCCAGTCAAACAGGCTTTTTTTGAAAGGTAATGATGCCAATTTTTTAAGGTCTGTGGGAAGCTTGTTAAATATTTGTATACTCATACATATAACACTTTTTGAAAAGAGTGCCGATTTAGGGTTAGCGCGTATTATGTCATACATGTATTTGGTTCGGATTGGTTGAGTAGTAGAGTTTTTTACAGGAAACAAATCTGGATTATTTTTTACAAATATGCAGACTTCATATATATAAAGTGATGGGAAAGTAAGTATTCTGTTATTAATGAAATATGGTCTACATGATTCCATTTGATTGATACCGTAAATTGAACGAATGCATTTTTTTTGTAATCTGAAGATTCTATCTTTATTGCTGCTGTTTCCCCACATTATTAGTCCGTAACGCAGATTAGACATTATATATGAGTGGAAGGCAAGTAAGGCTGTTTGTTCTGAATGTTCTGATGATATATTTTTTAGTCTTCGTAAAGGGTATATGAATTTGGCTAATTTGGTCAAAATATGCTCTGTATGGTGGTGCCAGTTGCTATGTGAATCAATTATTATTCCTAGGAATTTTATTTGGTTAACATTTTCTAGCTCACAATCCTTATAACTAATCTTTGGTTGCAATTGTTTGCCCTGTGGTGAGTAAAATTCCATTAGTTTGGTTTTTTGTAAATTTACTTGAAGGTTATTGGCTTCCATCCAAACATTAACGTCATGAAACACATTATTGATTTCAGCCTCATAGTCTTCAGTCTCATCACTACGAATAATTATCGAACAATCATCAGCAAAAAGCAGTATCTTATGTTTTGTTATAATCGGTAAATCATTGATATAAATCAAAAACAGCAACGGACCAAGAATGCTGCCTTGTGGTACTCCATACATCACTTTTTTATATTCAGATCTGTAGTTATTGAATGTATTATTTATTGGGCAATGTGCTTGAATTTCAGTACAGTTTAGTTTAGTTTAGTAATACCACTGTATATATCTTGTTTGTAAATAAATGATTTTTCCTTTAATAATAAAAAAAAGAACTAGCCTTACTACTTTATTTACAACATGCTTTCTAAATTTGTTTTTACCATGAAATTTTCACGTTAGTACTTAATTATTATAGGTAATCTTATTACAGTTGTAGGTAAGTACTGCAACGTAAACCAGGATGAGGCAATTACAGACTAGAAGATGTGATTAATAGGAAATCGATATGAAAGTGAGATATAAGTGATGTTCAATGGCCTGTCCTAACGGTGTGGTGGTCGGGCATCAATTTTCTAGACGTGTGCGCAATAATGGGAGCATCGTGGGCGGGGCGGCGCGTGCGCGTGATCTTGCGCGCGGACGCGGACAGGAACTGTTCTGAGGCTCGCATATCTGGAACAACTGTTTGATACTGATGATAAAGAGAAAATCTTAATTTTTTTTAAATTTAACTATCGATTAATATAGGAATGCTTTTAGTATTGGTATTTTTTATCTCCCTTGATCTCAGAAAAATCACTTTTCGTATGTATAGCTAGGTGGAAAATGGATTTTCTCATCTCTTTCATTTTATAAAGCATTCAAGCTAATTTTACAGAGCGCTAGAAGTTTACAAATATAAACTTAAGTACTGTTATAGAAATACCTGTATTGCACGTATTTAATTACAAAAAAACAAATTCCAATCACTTGCCGAATGTATCATCCTCGTAAAAATAATGACATAGACGTCAAAGTCAATTCTAAAACATGTGATATTGTGCGCCGCAGGGAGCAGCAATTAGCCGTAGCTCTGGTCAGGTGGTCGAGCTCGCGACTGCACCGAGCACCGACCCGACAAGACCTCCCTCGCAGCCAACAAACCTTGACTGATGCTTCTACGCACACCATCACCCTTATCACCTAGCTCCAAAGTCTATATTGCATAGAATCAGGTCAATATTATCGTTGTCCGAGCAGTACACCCCCGGCCGTTAGCCCGGCCGTCATTATGTGTCATTAGTTTTGCGACACTGACCAAATGACTGGTCTGCGATATCGAATGACTCATTCTATCCGTGATTAGTCTCCGTGGTTTTCTCAATGTTCATGTATAAAAGTAATTTGAACTATCTCGTTACGTTAATACGAGCGCCGAGTGAAAGAACGGTGGCGTGACTGAAAGTAAAGTTTTTCGCTTCTTTCTAATATGTACTTCCTTTACACTTTACCGGTACGGATAAACTGCCAATATTGCGCGTATAATTAGAAATTTTAGTAAGTAGGCACGGTTACAGGTAGGTATGTTAAAAATAAGTCTGAATACTATATGTAAACAGTACCTACATAGCTACGAAAACACGTCACACATATGTGACCCACTTTTATTGTTCCCGGCTATAGTATATATGGAAACAAGCTTATATTTCAATAGGAAAAGCAATGGATTTTATACTACTAATTAACAATTTGAAAACAAAATAGTAAATATAATGATATAACATTTTAAAAGTAGCAATAATAAAAAGGATTTTTTATAAAAAATTTAGAGTGCTGGGGGCCGATTTTTGAATTTCGATCGCACGATTTCGTCACTCGAAAGTCGGTGGAAAACGGAGAAATGCTAATTTTTGAAATACGTGCAATCGAAATTTAGAATCTAGTGCTATTAACCACTCGATTTCAATTCTATTAGTAGAATTTAAGTGCCTAGTATTGGAGATATTATTTAACGAAATACACGAAATCGAGTGGTCGAATTTCAAAAATCGGCCCCCTTGGTAAGAAATGTTAATGCATCCGTCATATATAGTTCGTTTTTTTAGCATTAGAAAGAACTTGCAAGAAGGTAAGCGATCTTGACATGTCTTTTAATTGAAAAACGCTTTTTAAAAATCAAAAACTATTACTTATGAAAGCAGAAGAATATAAATGATCATATTAGATTCATAATTGTTACATATTTGCCGTAACTTATTTTTAAAATGTGTTTTTCAAGTAAAGACACATCAAGATTGTTTACCTTATTTCTAATGCTAAAAAAACGAACTATAGCTCTGACCTAGCACCCTCAGATTTCCTTCCATTTCGGTCTCTTCAGAATACATTAAATATGACTGTCAAAACTACTTGTACCTAGCAGTTTTTTGAGCCGAAGTTGGAATAATGTCACTGTAAATACATGACTGATATGAACAAAATGGCACATATATTACCTATAACTAAATGTAAACAAACTATGTTTAGAATGTCTTGAATTTCTATATAAAATACGAAAAAAAATCCCGAGCAATTATTTTGTACTATCTTGAACTGATCGTATCTTAACTCAGTCTACTTACTCGTACCTTAAAATATTTGTAATAATGATTCCATTAGTGTCTGTCGCAAATTAAGAAACTATATAACTTGTATTTCGTCTAAGCCAAGGGCCACCGAGTCTTTATGTGCTCAACGAGCGATCCGCCGCCCTAATTATACCATAAATCTAGACACGCGGCAGCGTGTCAAGCCAAGTTCAAGCAAAGGAACTGGCTAGCCAGCGCCAAGTGTAATATTACACGAACCACTTGGTGCCACTTTTGACCCTTCTATAACTCAAAACATCTTTAACGTAAACACATAAAACTACGTGTGTTTAATTATATCCATAAGGACATCTAGAAGCCCAAATTTCATGAAGCTAGCTCAAACGGTTATAAAGATATGAAGGTCAAAAAGTCGTAAATTTTAAGACTGACTGACATACCTATAGTACCTAAACCTAACCTACTTCCAGATGACCTAGAAGGATGAAATTTGGAATCCAGCTCAGTTATTGTGTGAAAGCGTAGGAAAAAATCTAAAAATTAAAAAAAGTTATAAAATAGGGGGGGTCCCCATACAAAAAAACCATTTTTTATTGTGACTGACATATAAGTACCTAAACCTAACCTACTTCCAGATGACCTAGAAGGATGAAATTTGGAATCCAGCTCAGTTATTGTGTGAAAGCGTAGGAAAAAATCTAAAAATTAAAAAAATTATAAAATAGGGGGGGTCCCCATACAAAAAAAACCATTTTTTATTGTGACTGACATATAAGTACCTAAACCTAACCTACTTCCAGATGACCTAGAAGGATGAAATTTGGAATCCAGCTCGGTTATTGTGTGTAAGCGTAGGAAAAAATCTAAAAACAAAAAAAAGTTAATAAATAGGGGGGGTTCCCATACAAATTTCTTTTTTATTGTGACTGACATATAGTACCTAAACCTAACCTACTTCCAGATGACCTAGAAGGATGAAATTTGGAATCCAGCTCGGTAATTGTGTGTAAGCGTAGGAAAAAATCTAAAAATAAAAAAAGTTAAAAAATAGGGGGGGTACCCATACAAAAAACCTGTAATACGCGCTAAACAACCGGCCAACGGTGTGTCGTTGGCGGCGCGCGGCACCACATAATTAATACAAAGAACAGAAGTAAAAAACATGCAGCGGAAACACAAGAAAAAACATTAAATCTCAATACCTGCCTAGTTTTCTTTACAAAAAGTATTGATATCCCATCAAAAACATAAATGTAAAAAAGGAGAGCCAAGTTCAATACAAAAATTATGCTTGGCTGTGGGGTTCGCCGCAAAAAGAATGGAGATTTAAATGAGTGCCAAGTTCTATGCAAAATCCAAATATGTATTTATAGGAACAAAATAACATTATAAACAAGTATTAAACTCTATTTCTTTGCTTTATTGGATACCTATAACAATTGCTGTTATTTAAAAAAAATGTGAGATCCTAAAGTAGGTTAGATTTGGCTTGGCCAGTTTTTATCAGAATTACAAAATATATATGTTGAATAACTTTATAAAATGACTGATGTAATGAAAACTGGCCAAGTCAAATCTAACCTGCTTTAAGATCTCGCATTTTTTTAAATAACAGCAATTGTTATAGGTATCCAATAAAGCAAAGAAATAGAGTTTAATACTTGTTTATAATGTTATTTTGTTCCTATAAATACATATTTGGATTTTGCATAGAACTTGGCACTCATTTAAATCTCCATTCTTTTTGCGGCGAACCCCACAGCCAAGCATAATTTTTGTATTGAACTTGGCTCTCCTTTTTTACATTTATGTTTTTGATGGGATTTCACTTACAGGATCAATGAGATGTTATTGGAAAATTCCCATTAGCTCTTATTTTGCTATTGGGGATACATTACGGGCAATAAGTTAATGAAATTAGTTTTATAAAATTTTAGGTTACGATGTTATTTATCCGATTTTAGATTGGTATTGTTCAAATATTTAAACGCGTTTTACTTAATTCATACGAGTATAATTATGTATGTATGACACAGTTTGCATTTTCTTTTAATATTCAGAATGCGCTTAAAACTCGTTTTGCCAATTTATGCCAATTCAGCCCTTGCTTGGATAGGTTAAGAGAATTTGGCGTGAATCAGTTAAAATAATGTAATTAGCAGATGGTTCCGTCTAGCAGAAAACTACTAGGTACTTAGTAGGAAAGTAAAATTTTCAGACGACAAAGGTATGAGCATGTCAAATCGGTTCGAATGCCTTTGTTTTTCTCTTTAATCACGAAACGAACTCGTGCAAGACCACTCTATGTTGATGTTTGTGTGTCTACTAGTAATTTAGTAAAGGGATCTGTTTACACTAGTTCTTTTTAGGATAAAATTCAAGGGTAAAGGCCATTTTAATCATTTTATGTATCTAATACGCATAAAATTGTGCGGCCTGGTGGGTTTACAGTACACTGACGGCGCGATTCGGGAAATGAATAGATTCACTAGATATGAAATAGTAAAGATATGTGACGTTCCACGGCAAAAGGTACCTTATGACGGTTGGCGCTTACGTTATTATTAACGCCGCTCCAATATTATTGCGGCCGCCATAAGTACCTTTTTCCGTGGCCCGTCACATATCTTTACTATTTTATATCTAGTGAATCCCTAATTCATTTCTCGAATCACGCTGTGAATTGAAAGTTGTCACTTCTCTTCTCGATCACCCAAAGCAGACTGGTGGAGCTTAATTATGTTTGTGACTTATACAGGCCAACACGATCGCGACGTAGTTTTTGGTTGTAATAAATTATGCTGGTCGCTGATTAAAAACTTTCACGACTTTTACTCGTTATTTTTACTAAAACAGGACTTAACTAATTTAACGGGTGTTCCCGAAACCACGGGGACAAAGACGTCCATGAAACGTCGGAGGTCAATGTAACACCTAATTTTAAACGATTAAGTCCCTTTATAGTAAATATTGGAGAATATATGTAGTAAATATAATAAATTATGGACGTTTGTTTCAGTGTTGCTAGGGCTCTTGAGTCATAAGGTATGTTAGGTTTCGTTTAATGAAAAGTCACAGTTTTGTTGCATTACCTATAAAAGAAAAACCGGCCACGTGCGGCCAAATCACAAGTCACGCAGATTATCGGACATGTCACAAACGAGGGCTAAGGGCCCCCCCACATCTGGCGTCTTTCGAGCGTCGGCGTCTACAATTCTATGGCCGACGTCGACGCAACGTCGACGCAGCGTCGACGCAACTGCGCAGCGACGTCATTTTCCATAGCGCTGGACCGACGCCGACAGACGCCGACGCTCGAAAGACGCCAGATGTGGGGGGGGGCCTAAATCTGGATATATCGACAAAGACCACGCCGCAACACACAAGCAAAATGAACAAAGCGAGTTGTCTAGTCTTGCAGCAGTAGCGTTTCACTTCAAGGATCGGGCAAGGAACTGCTTTCAATCTGCTCCTATTAAGTAGTTCACTAATGTAGCTTATAAGTAGTGCCTCGCTGAATGTGACTTGGTGAATGGTGACGTAAATGACGGTGCCGATGAAGTGCAAACTTTTCTCCTTTTCTCCAGTTAAATACTGGACGTGAGGCCAGTTCGGACTTATATTTTGATGTCAAAATGATATTATTTTGTTATCATTCATATCATTATCAACAAATACAAACGAAATGCACGCATGAATGATATCAAAATTACATCATTTTGATATCAAAATGTAAGTTTTCCTCCTTGTTACCTATTTGTCAGATACTTATGATCGGTACAATTCATGACGTTTCTTCAGCTAGTTGGATAGCGAATCTCCGCATTATAACTATTGTTTTAAGTTCATATTCATACAACTAAATATTTCATATTAAAATACGAAAATTTTAGACAATATAACTCAGTCTGTAATAAAATATAATTCCGAACGGGAGAGCAATGTAAAGTGTATCTGAAAGAAAGCGTTTCATTCCCGGCGGAATATAATCGTCCGCTCGTAATTTATATTGTCTGCTGCAGAGGCGAGTCCCGCTGCACATTCATTTATTTTATGTGCCATTTACAATTGTCGGTCGATGGTCAAGGGAGCGGGCGACCGAGCCGAGGGCCGAGGAGGCTGCAGGGAGACCGGACGATGCCTTCGCATTATAAAACGGTGCGGTCATCTGCGAACGCCGTAATGGTATTTGTAATAGAAGCGGGCCGCATGAATTGTGACGGCCGGCGAGCACATGGGTCTGATGATTTATTTATAAGATTAATTTAGACCGCACGGACACCGGACGCCCGGACCGGAACGCTCCAGTAAACTGTTTCCTTGACGTAAATAAATAGAATAATTTTGGAGGGTTATTTGGGAATTTTACTTTAATAAAATTTGTGAGGTAGTATAATTATTAAACAGTACATATGTTTATGAGTCAATTTCTCAATTTTTCACTTTTTAACTAACTATTTACAATCGGTTTTCAAATGGTTTTGATAAATTTTATTTTATCTTTGTTTTAATTGACAAAAAAAAAATTAAGTAAATAAATTATTCTTGTATTTAATTTTGTTTGTGTCAGCCGTTGCATTTTTCGTATGAAATTGGAAGCAGTGGCGGCGGCCAAGAGGCTGAGTGGCTCTGTATTCTTTTGTTTTTTAATTAGATATAACGGCGCGGGTGGGGTGGCGCGCCCCCCTTGCCAAGTTCTGATGGAGGTGCTTTCTTGTTAAAGGCAACCGGCGCGGCGCTCGCCTCCTACGTGCCTCGGCCATTCATTTCGTAGAAACTTATAACCTGACCCGCGTACTTATGAGCGTCGCCAATAAATATAGCAATGACCGGAGGCGAGCGCGGGCATCCCTGTCGAGGGCAGCCTCGAGCGGGCGTAGGAGCGGGATGGCGAGGCATTGTTAGCTAAATATCTAGGTGGTCAGTTGGGCGGGCGTGTGGGGGGCACGGGGCAGCTAGAAGACGGGCCGGTGGGGGCGGACGTGCCGGGCCCGGCGCCGGCCGATGTATTGAGCGCGTATTGCAGACGCGGTCACGCGCTGCAATATTGCGTTCGCTCTGCGATATTGCCCCTCGGTAACTCAATTTGATAAATTGTGCAAACTTCTCTTGCGCTGCGCTGCTATGAGCTCGACGGATATTGTGCGCTGATAGGTATTGCTGTCGATGCACGATTACATAAACTAAATCCTTCACTACTGATGGGTGATGACTACTATCCAGGTATCTATGAATGGAGTCAGCTTGTTACTAATAAAGTACCTAATATTAAAGGATAAAAAAAAAACATTTAATTGGTGCTAAGTTTGTTAAAAATAACATACGTAGTACCTACACCCATGGGTATGTTAATGTTGCCTAGGCTTCGGCCATGTCTAATTGAAGCATCGGTATTTTTGACAAGGTGTAGGTATTCGTAGGTAGGACAGGAAATGCACGGGAAGTTCATAAAACATTTGTAATTATCATCGGTATGCATATATACCTATTACCTATAGTTGTGCATGCATTGGTATGCAACAAGTTGATTTTATTATATCAGCTTTCAAGGCTTTTTTTATGCACCATTCAAAACCAAATCTTACTCTGTTTGTTGAATGGTTTCATAAAATGAAATACTAAATTATTGTTTTTATAAACATGAATGTAAAATGGAAAAAAAGAACATGATTTTTTGAATACATGATATTTATCTATTGAACCAGGTGTGTACTGTGTAGATATATAGATACCATTCTAACCATTAATACAATATAACACGATATTCTGAAATCAAATATTCCGCATCATCATCCATTAATGTTTAACTATAGTGGAACCGCTTCAATACAGGTATCGTTATCGGGAGTTTTCTTTTGATCGCAACGGCGGGCGCGCGGGGCGCGCGGCGCTACGGTAGCGAGGCTTTGGCTGGAAAATGATTTATTGTTTGTAGAGCGGCGCGAGCTTTCTCAAGCAGATCCAGTCCACTACAGATATGGGCGAGTATTATATTGATCCGGCTCGGGCGGCGGTCGGCATTTCCTACCGCTCATACTCGGCGCGGGGCGCGGGCGGTCGACATATTTATTGAGGCCCGAGGGCGCGATGCGGGAACACACGGACATAAAACTTATTATAACGACGCCGACCGACACTTACGGTGCACAAACCTTTAATAAGGGCGCGCGGGGCGAGGCGAGCCGCCTCGCCCAATCCCGGCTCGATATGATATTATATCAGCCATATTAGCCAATCGCGGCGCGTTATGATATTGTAGGCGGGCGGATGCGAGTGCAAGCAGCAGTTTTTCCTTGTTGGGCGGGCGGTTTTATGATATTCGGTTATGATTGTATTATATTAACGGGGTGCTTAGGGGATGTCTCCTCCAATCCAAAGCCTTAACTTGAAGTTTGTTTGACTTATGAGTTAAATAAACAGATTATTTAGGTATAGGTACTTAGACACACGTTTGGTTCGTTTTACATTTACATAATATGTATAGGTACATGTTTACAACTATGTTAATGATACATATAAACTAATAGGTATATCACAAATATTAAATTTGAATCACATTAGATGCAGCAGACAAGCGGGTACGTGAGTCTAGACTAGTGCAGCCGCCGCGGATATGATCTGGGGTGTCATCGCCAGCGAGCGTGCAATATCGCATTTTCCATTTCCACGAACGGAGCGTGGAGCGTTTGATTTTATTTTCGCCGATTTTGCAGAATCGTGACCTGAAACGAAGATAAGGATTTGTTGCGCAGTTTTCATCTCCGCCTTCAGTTGTGCGAGAAATGGTTAAATAGATGCCAACCTACATTCACCTGTGAATGTGTATCGGCACTGGTAGCGGCATCCCGAGTACGACCGATTATTTTTATATTTTTACTATTTTTTACGTTGCTAACATTGCGTGATTCGGGTACCTATTTGTAAAGAATTCTTAACTAGAATAAACTTATTATAATTCTAACAACTCGTTATAGAGATATAAGAATTCTTTGTATTCCAACAGCATCCCAAGTACTTAGTTACGGCATAGTTTAGATTCCCTCTGGATTGGAAGGTCAGATTGCTGTCGCTTCCCTAAAAACTAATGATTACATCAGTTCTTGGGATTAGTTGCAGAGCGGACTCCAGGCCCAGGAGGCTAGGTAAGGAGTACGGATAATGCTAGGAATATGATGGTGAGTGATTAGACAGTTGAGGTTTAACTGTGTGCATGGTGTTTGTGTCTGTCGTGGAAGTCAGTTTAAGTCTACGAGTATATGGAAAGAGAAGTGAAAAAAAAAACACGTTTGGAATATTAAGAGCTTATCGCAACAATTTGTAATATTTTTTGGCTTGTAAGATTTTTACTATTGTATGTACTTATGTTAGTTTGTATGATATGTATCTATGGGCCTTAGCTGCCTGATAATAAATGATATTTAATTTAATTTAATTTTCTTTCATTGTCGCGAGCTGCCAGGGACAAACCAAAAGTGAGAAACATGCGCTTCTGTGTTTTCAACCATAGTTATAGTAACTATTTTTCTGAGTACACAAAATCACTTGTTTAATTTAATTGAACGTATTTTGAGAACACAAAAACGTATTGAATAAAATGGCGTCCGAGTTCAGTAAATGAGTTGCTAATAAAAAGATAATAAACAAGCGCCTTTGTAACAAACTATAACAGATCGGTAATTGCTTCCACGATGCCTCCTCGCGTTATTACGCCTTTTACGACGCCGTATGGGGTGAATAAAACATTTTTACGGCCGGCCATGGGTGTTATTATATGTACCTATACGTACATGCGTGGATACAGTAAATGGCCTCAGGTAATAAAGTATCTATACGGAAATTAGGTACGCGAACATACCTCCGGCCAGCCCTGTAATAAATGTTGTAATATGGAGAAGGATACTGAATGTGTCCAGCACACATTTTAATATTAACATTTCATTATTTTAGTACCTACGTGTCTTCATTTGGGTCTATGAGTGTCTGGTACGTAGATGTATGTACTATAGAGTCAGCGTCAAATAGATAGTTACGACTACGACCAAAATTGTCAAATATACGCACCTTTGTTACCTTAGAAATAAGTATGTATTCCGATGTATTTGGCCACTTTAGCCATCACTATCTATTTGACCTGACTGTAACTGTCGATCATTCCGAAAGTTTACTGCTGGGTCGCGATGAAAAGTTGCTAAAACTACTATTTGAAAAAATCTAAACATTACTACACGATTCAATCAAATAGTAGAAAATGTACCCCTGCGAACAGACGGCGCTCACCCGAAACAGGCGGCACATGACTCCGGTCACTCAAATAGATTGCGTCATAGCGTAATGCCGTCCCAGAGCGCAAAACAATTATCGAGACAAAATGAATAAAATATCCGCCGTCCTCTGCCGCGTGCGCCCGTTTCATCTCAGGCGACTTTTTCTTTGTCATCCACCGTACACATGTAACATTCGGTAACGATACAATACTTACGTAGACATATATTTTTATTTTTTACTCTAGGGACACTTTTTCGACCCTCGTCCGAGCGGCCTCTTTGAAAAGTGGACATCGGAACGCGAGGGAAGGCGCCCCCGAGGACACGACAGAAAATGCGTTGTAAACATTGCGACTACATTCAATTTCCCGTCATTTTTCAAACTGATAAATAATTCTGTCATCGAACGCTCGGACAGGGGTCGCTATGAAGTGATTGTCGACGGAAGGCCGCCGTAAAAAAATAGCGGCCGATGAGCTTCGCAAGCTGAAGCCCGCACCCGCGCGCCTCCTTGTGTGCGATAAATTTCATTTTATTATCAGATATCGAGGGACTTCGGAATCGAATAAAGCGCTCATATTTAATTCATAAGGTACCGGCCATATAGCACTATTCACAACTTTGTTATTTAAGAGATACCTTTGGAGTCATAGCTGACCCTCTGGACGATATTTAAATATAACTACGAGACTTTTATCTATTTTGAGAGTGTTGCTTAGGATATAGTATTTTAACGTATTTATTCTTAGCAAAGAATTGTTTATTAAGTGCATCTTTACCTAAAATTAATAAAACGCACTAAAACTAAAATAACTTGAAAAAAAACTTATTACTTCAAAATTGTATAAGCAGTGGTGGCCGAGTGGATATGACGTCTGACTTTCAATCCGGAGGTCGCGGGTTCAAATCCTGACTCGTACCAATGAGTTTTTCGGAACTTATGTACGAAATATCATTTGGTATTTACCACTAGCTTTTCGGTGAAGGAAAAACATCGTGAGGAAACCTGCATACATCTGCGAAGAAATTCAAAGATGTATGTGAAGTCCCCAATCCGCATTGGGCTAGCGTGGGGACTATAGCCCTGGGCTATAGTCCCCACGCTAGCCCAATGCTAAATGCGTGTTAATGGGCTATTAGCCCAAGCCCTCTCGCGCATGAGAGGAGGCCTGTGCTCAGCAGTGGGACGTATAAAGGCTGAAATGATGAATGATGATGATGTATAAGTACCTACTTAGATGTTAAAATACGTTAATGCATTACGTGCCTTACCGCTAGACCTTAATATTTCGATCAATTCCCACGATAAAATGAGTGACGTTCGTAGCGGCATTACTGCTGAGATTAGAAAGTTCTCTGCACACAGAGCAATAATACTATAGTAGAGGCGACAACTTTCAGTAGGAGCAGCAGAGAAAGCGCTATTATTGTTTGTCCTTGTCATAGTCACATTTTTCGTTTCTTTCTAAGTCATGGTAGACGACCTATTGTTGTTACCCACCAAACATGGTGGGCAACAGCAGTAATGAACCCATATGACGTATGTTATCAAGAATGTTAAATGTTTGGTACATTTTGTTCTGTCCATGTCCCTCATGGGCTTACTTACTTTGAGAATATGTACCTCTTTTTGACAAGAAAATTTACAGTGACAGTTCCCGCGTTAAGGCTGTAGCAGTAATGGCGCAACAGTAATGTAGTTGCTATCCGAACGTCACCTTAACTTACCTACCTATATTACCTATATTATTTATTACATATTTACAGTTTTTGAATATACCTGTTTGCAAATCTTACCTACATAGCTTTAGAGTTCCATTTATCGAAAGGAAATTCAAAACTCCGGTAATTAAGTATTATGACAGCCTGTATGTTACCTCTCTGATAGTACCAGGCCAGTCTAACTCAAAAATCAAAATCAAAAATCAAAATATACTTTATTCATGTAGGCCTAGCAACAAGCTCTTATGAATCGTAATTAAACTAATTAATCTCAATCTAATTATCAGAGCAATTTATTGATGTTAATATTATTTCATAATAAAATTGGATTATTATACATATCAAATTTAACACTAAGAATTTCACAAAAGGATCGTCCAACATTAAAAAAATTGTATAAAAAAAATACTAGTCTAGAATTTCTAGAATAAAATCTAAATGTCAAAAAAAGCATACTGTGATGAAGCGAGTTTTATTCGTGTCTTTCCATTCCCACTGTGTTCTATGGTCCACTTGACCAACTATTTAAACCGTTTTCCATACTCGCTTACCTAGAAATGTCCGGCAAATGTGTAGTGCATTTCCAACGTCCACTTTAGGACGAGGCAAGACACAGGCTGGGGTCACTCGCGGTATTAAATAACTCTCCGACAGCTAAATGAGGAGGGGACGCGAATAACATCCCGGATTTGTAGCCACCGCCCGCGCCGGCTACCAAACAATAAAGAAAATTACGATACCGACTACCGACCCATTGCACCCATGTACCTTTTGTTTATTGAGGTTGGCTTTGTAATAAACGGAGTTAAAAGTTACTTCTAAAGTTCAAAATGTTTGCAATAGTCAAAACTAAAACATACCCTCGAGACATATCCACGTTGTATTTAAAATGTGAAATAAAACTAATGATAACGAAATAGCTGTGAAGTAGCTCCAGTCAACCGAACCAGTGTATCGAAACTTGTCTAAGAAGTAAGTTTGTCAATACAATGTTGCTTTCCTTGCAGACGCAGTTGTTTACCCTTAAAATTTGCGCCAAACTGTAAACTTAGAGTATGATGTTCAGAAACAATAAGAGAACACGTAATGTTGAGCGTATTTCCCGTCGAATAAATAATAAACTAAATCACATGTCGTACAGCCGCTTTTGTTGTCATAACAAAAGATTTCGACAAAACATTCGGCGATCGCAACATTCACAACACGGCTGATAGAGCTCAGTTTATATTTTATTCATACATTGTATTGTTGGAATATCAATTGGCTCGCCCGGCGGTAGGTAAAGGGTACATTTCCAATCCGCACGGGATTCACTTAGATTTGAAGGAAAATAGATTTCGATTTCCAGAGCTTGCGACAAAGCAATCCGATATATTTTTCAGACAGATATTGCTAGCGATTTCTTTTGAGCTTTGGAATATAAGGGAGGGGATTTAAAAAATAAAGGTTCTATGTTTGCCTTCCTATTTCGGTAGGGTATGACGACTTCGAGTATTTACAGAACTATTTTTTTGCTATTCCAGGGTAGGTTGTCATATAATTATTTAAGTAACGCAACGAAAATCCCATTTGTGGTATAGTGTATCTATTAGGTATTGATATTTTTTTGTGGATGCCTGATAGTTAATAATAATTAGAGTGTCTAGCAAGTGTTATGAACATAGTTCCGACTTTCAAAGAGATGCGTTATGCGATTTAAGTTAAGTAAGGGCCCGATTCGAATTATGAATAAAATAGACATCTATTAGACATCACCAAGATACGATAACGATATGTTTAAGATCTAACCTGTCAAATATGACATTTGCGCGATCCTGGAGACACTCTTGAACGATTTCCACAGGATATGACTTAGAGATCTAATTCACATCTAATAGATGTCATACTCTATCTAACGTAAAAGTGACATTGGTTGTCCGAATTGCGCTGCAAAAGAGAACTAGTTGATATCTAAACTATAACGTATCTAGAATGAATCTAGTACGTGTCGTCTCTTGTGAATATCTTGAAGTTCGAATACGGCAGTAAGTTAATTTAAATACACTCACACCGGTTTTATTTGTGTTTTAAGGAATCCAGGTAGAGTCACAGAATATCTAATAGTACTAGATACAGAAGACTCACTCCCTAACAAAAGCCGTCTGTTACGATCAACACAGATATGGCCGCGGGGTGGCGACAGCGCCACGCGCGGCTTTTGGCTAGCCACCAAAATTGATGTGGAACGGATGTACTTTTAGCTTACATGTAACAAAGCGACGAAATCGCGGAGTGAGACACGCCTGGTAGAGTACTGCCATTTATTACAATTTGTAGTCACACTTGTTTTATACTTATTAAGTATTGCGCTTTTTTTTAGAATTTGAATTTTTGCCTTAGCCTGTCTGTACCTACTACATACTTTAATTAACAAATTAGCATGGCTTTTTTTTGTCAAATGAAATATGTATAACTGTTTTGCAAAGGTAAACGAAATCTCGGATAGATACGTTTGCCCAAAAGGTTGATGTCATTAAAAACCTAGACGGGTCGTTTCCTTTTTTAATTCTGGCAGGCAGACAATGCACTAAAGGAAAACATTAAAGGGGGCCGACCCCTTTTCGAAGTGATTAATTTATTACGTTCTTTGTTTCTGTTTTGATTTTGGTATTCGGATAATAACACGGATCTTAACCAGGAGCCCGTTTATAAATTACAAATTGATGCCCAACTCTCAAGTCATCTCATTTTGACATCATTCATTGTGCATCTGCCCGTGCATTGGTATAATTCATATGCGATATGAGTAATTACATAAGAATAGTCGATTACGAAAGTTAAAATGTCCCTCTTAATCTACCTGTACGTATCGTATAGGTACTCACGGCATGTAACCTACTGTACTTCTTTAACCAACTTATAAAATATTCTTATTTCTGGTTCTAAATTTATCGGAATAATTTTTATACAGGATGGAATTTTTAAATTGGACACTGAAGGTAGGTACGGTCGGTGCCCCAACTTAAGTTGCCATACTAATAGTATAGAAAAGTGGAAATGTTTGCTGGTCACTTAACTCCACAGCTTACTGTACATAACGTCTACAAATCAGGCATTGCCATTTAAACAGTGCTACGTGGTGAAATGGAACTGCTGATGAAGTGGATACCTATTTTACTTATTGTACTTATGCACTATGGTCATGTCATAAATCATTTAATGGAATTTTAAACTGTTTTGTGAAGTCGGTGATTTTTTTTCAGTTAAACATTATTTATAGTACCTACCTACATCGTGCATTTGCTCTCGAAACGAAAGCATCATTCGGTGAACGGCTAGCAGAGCACGTCTTATGGAGTTAGTTCTTTTAAACTGACTCCAAGATTACAAAAGGAGGAGGTTCTCAATTCGGTCGTATGATTTTTTTTAAATATTTGTTACTTCATAATCTTCATATACCTACTGGAACATACCCAAATAGTCAGTGAAAAAGGCGCGAAATTCAAACTTTCTATGAGAGGTCAATTCTTTGCGCATACATTTTTAAAATTTGCCGCCTTTTTCTTCTGAGAAAGTGGATGTGGCAGAGTATGTTTCATGTAATTTGCGTACGGTAGCGTAATGTATTAACGTAGCCAGATTGCGAGGTTGAGAATGGTAATGCATTTATCGCTGTTTGTTTTTCAATTGAAATCGAATTTGCTTTTAAAGTCGGAGACTAAAAGCTCCACCATAAGTTATGTATCAAACCCGTAAAAGTATCACTCGTGCAATATAAAAGTTAACGACACAAGAAAACGCGTTTTCCACAACATTAAAGATAGCAACAATACGGGGGCGAGCGAGTATAGAGCCTCCCGGAGGGTGGCGGGCGGGGGTCGAGAAAAATTCAATATTAATATGAAGGAGGTGTGAGGGAGAGACGGCCGCCGTCTCGCTTGCGCGGCCAATGGCGAGCTCTGCCGCCGTTGGGATATGATGAATTTATGGATGTAATAAAAGCGAGGTGCGCGATTGGAGGAGCGGTCAGGGAGAGAGCTTATTTTCTTTATTTTCATATTTGGAATGTCGGTCTTAAGACATCGACGGCACTTCGGACATTTTTACTATGGGGTTATGACCCCCATTATGTAGAGACCAGGTACTAACGTATTTACTTGTACCTAAATATAAACACAAAATGTCGGTTTGGTGGAGTTGAAAGCCGGTAGTGGGTCGCAAGAGCACTTGTGGCACAAAGGCTCGTCGCTAGCAGTTGATTGAGGCGTGAGGCGCGCCGGCCGCTGGGTTTCTTTCTTGATTTGTTACTCGAGTGGCCGAAAACGATGCTTCAATTTGCATCAGCCTTTAGAGATGCTTGATGTTTCTTGCTGCTCACTTGTTTAGCTATTGGCTGACTCGAGACTGGCTTAGAATACTTAAGTTTGAACTTAACTACAAGTATTTTCTAGGTATATATGTACTCGTACTTACTAGAGCGTACGAGTACGTAGCTAAAGAAACTGTCAATACTTAATAGGAAAATTGACGTAAGTTCGTAGAAAAAGTGAGTATGTGTAACTCATTTTTATGCTATACCAATTATATATATGACTAGGTTAACAATAAAACTAGCCTATACGGAATACTGATCTATCTAGAGGTACTATTAGTATAAGGTTCGAATCGAAACAGAGGAGAAATAAATATTCAGGAATCAAAATACTACCCTCGCATGCTGCGAAACGATTCGTAAGGCGCTTATTCAACGACTCGCTTATCTGAAGGGAATTGATACCGTCAATATAATGCGTCGGATAGAAATAGCGTTCAAAAGGCAGAATCCTGACAGCGGCAAAGACAACGCAGACAAAATAAATAGGGGGGCGGCAGCGTGCGGCGAGCCAGCGAGGCGTAAGTATTGGGGATCTGCCGTGAGCGCGCAGTTTTGAAGTCCAATTATATCGCAGTGTGTTGGTAGACAGGTGTCACGGAGAGTCGCGATCCGCGCCCGCGCCCGCGCCGCCCGAGGCGACGCGTGCAGCCGCCTCAACCTCTTGACAGCATTGGCTGCCAACAACGGCGCGACTGTGCACCTCGGATTTGTTTGATCTTCTGCTATTTAAAATACAATGATTTACGATGCAATACTTTTTTAGTGGGTGCGTTCTTATAACTATGACGATATTTTGATAATGTTTTTACTAATATTAATACAGTAAAATTATACATTTTGATTTTGCGTCAAATCCGGTAGTTCTGATTTTTTGCAGGCTTGTTTATGATGTTGGCCCAATGAATAATCCAAGTTTGTGACCTCGAGGGCCGAACGCAACTTTGTCAAAAATCGAATAAACCGCATTTTTTTTTAGATTTGGGCGATTATAACCCTAAAGTACTAGTTTTGATAGTAACTTCCTAGGGCGTTTTTAAAGTAGACTAAATTTGCTACAATAAGACACTAGAATTGTCTCTGTACATCTAGAACGTGGCGGTGATGAATTCCATATAAATTACCTACCTAACCCTTATATTATAGCTAAGAACTGATGTAAAATTATAAAATTTTAAAAGGCTTTATCTCGGAAAATATTAGATGTACAGAGACAATTCTAGTGTCTTATTGTAGCAAATTTAGTCTACTTTAAAAACGCCCTAGGAAGTTACTACCAAAAACTAGTACATTAGGGTTATAATCGCCCAAATCTAAAAAAAAATGCAGTTTATTCGATTTTTGACAAAGTTGCGTTCGGCGCCTGAAGTCACAAACTTTGATTATTCATTGGGCCAACATCATAAACAAGCCTGCAAAAAAACAGAACTACCGGATTTGACGCAAAATAGCCAGGTTACAAAATTCGACAATGTTACTGGATTATAAAAAAAAAAAAAATATTATAGGACATTCTTACACAGATTGACTAAGTCCCACAGTAAGCTCAAGAAGGCTTGTGTTGTGGGTACTCAGACAACGATATATATAATATACAAATACTTAAATACATAGAAAGCACCCATGACTCAGGAACAAATATCTGTATCATCATACAAATTAATGCCCTTACTGGGATTCGAACCCAGGACCATCGGCTTCGCAGGCAGGGTCACTACCCACTAGGCCAGACCGGTCGGCCGGTCGGATTATATAGTATACATATAATGATTATATGTATAGGTAGAACCTTTTGGAGGGCTTGATTATCAAATACTTACACAGAAAAAGGTTTGTGAATGTAATGAGTCAATTTGTAAAGGGCCCCATAAAAGAAAAATACTAAACACCTATGGATGATTTCAGAACCTCCTCCTTATTCGTAAAAATCTAACTCAATGCTGTCAATTAGATTTTTTCCTTTAAATGTAATGACGTAAATAACTTTTTTCGTTAGAGATATAGGTACTTAATAACATTTCCTTAAATAAATAAAGACTCAATATCCCAAAGCAAATCCTGAATATAGATAGTCCACGTAAACACAAACACTTCACTGTAGCAGTGTACTAGCGCACAAAAGCAGAACTTTTCTCCGCAGCGAGATTCCTTTTTCTTTGTTTGGTGTATTTATTGTAAATCCACTCATACCAGCCGCCGCCCGAACGTTAAAAGTATTTCAACATAACTTTTGGCTCGAGCACCTTTGTATGTGTTCGCTCAGCTTCCAATTCATGTTATGTCTCGGTAATTTGCTTTTCAGTTACGTACTATATAAAGTAACTTTGGTAATTTGGAAGCTTACTGGATACTTGTGCGACCTGTCGGGATTCGCATGTACCTAATCTCCTCACGTTTTAACTGGAAATGGAATTTTTGTCACATATCTAAATATATTATTAACGTAGTATAATGTAACACAAATAAGCTTTTTATGAGGATGGCCGAAAAAGGTTTTTTGCGGTTAAATATTTTTGGATGTTCGTATTTATACCTACTACCTACCTATGGTTGTCTTCACATCACACCGAAACGGCTATCATTTCAGCTGTTTCGGGATGGGATTAATCATGGAAAACAGAATTTTTTTAACCAACTTCCTCCGAAATTGTCAACCATAAGCTAAATTTATTATTAAGACGAAATGAGAGATTAAACAAATTCGCGAGGCGTAGTTGTTGCTAAAGTTTTTGGTACATTTGGTGATGGAATCCTAATGACAGGTGAAACATATTATCTCTCTGTGCGTTAAACCCCATACCGGAGTACAAAGGTCCCGCTACAATTTAGTTCCAATTCGCATGCGGTCCATTTTAGCAAGTGTAATAGCGGGCTACAGCGTCCTGCGACATGCCGTCCTGGTAATATGATTTACTCCGGCATCGAAGCCACGTCCTGACGTTTCAGCCAACCTAATAAACCGAAACGATTTGTTCTCTTTGCATCTCCCAAATATACTAGGTTTTTTTGGAATAAATATCTTGTCGTTTTAGAAGGAGCTTTTTATACCACCAGAAATCGGATTCTTAGAAGTTTGATGGGGAAATTTGATGAATAATTTGGTGTCGTTAGGGATGAAAGTCTTGAAGAACAGAACCTATATAATTTTTTTACACATGCAGATATTTCTGCAAGCGATATTCCAAATTTTATATTAAAGGAAAAAAATGGAAAATTACGCTTCCGGCAGGACTAGAACCAGCAACCTCAAGAACCTATGGGCTCGATTCGGATTTTGAAATAGACATCATTGAGATATCTTTTAGACATCACCAAGATATGATAACGATATGTTTAAGATCTAACCTGTCAAATTTGACATTTGCGCGATTTTGGAGATACTCTTGAACGATTTCCACAGGATATGACTTAGAGATCCAATTCACATCTAATAGATATCTTACTCTATCTAACGTAAACGTGACATTGGTTGCCCGAATTGCGCTGCAAAAGAGAACTAGTTGATATCTATAAACTATAACGTATCTAGAATGGATCTAGTACGTGTCGTCTCTTGTGAATATCTTGAAGTTGGAATACGGCAGTATATCAGTATTATGATAACATTGATAACGTTTGTTAGACAATAATATAAAGGCCCATTAGAGTCCGATGCGGCCACGGGAAGTGCTACAGAAGACGTGTAGTGGGCAGGGGGCGGTGGAGGTCCAGTCTTGGAGATACTTATGAGGGTGTCGCCTCCCTCGCCCCCCGGCCCCGGCGCCGGACGACTTGCTTATTCTATCAAGCGTGGCCACACATGCACCCGCGTGTGTACGCGCGCACACCGACGCACGGCATTATACGGCCGGCCACCACTCCACTGTGTCAATACAATACTCTTCGGCTGGACTTAGATTATTTAGAAAGCACTTGTAACGCTCATATAAGAAGCGCCACGGAAGACGGATTCCACGTCACAATGGCCGGTACGTGTCGGAGCGGACTAAGGCGGGATACGCAAGGAGATTACGATCCTAAAAAAACATAGCCAAGGCGCGGATATAATATTCTCACCGCAATTGACTTAGCTGCTGGGAAAGGTTTGGTTTCATTCTATTATTGGGGGCGAATTGAGGCAACAGACGGAAACTGCAAAAAGGTAATGTTGTAAAGGGGAAAAGGAACAAAAATTCTGAAACGAATTCTGATGTAATCCACAAAAAAGCATCGCATTGCTTATTGAATATAATACAATGAATTCTATAAATCTCCCTAACTTTCATTCGTTAATATATCTTTTCATTTACAGGAAACTATTACAGAAGTTATCAAGTGACCTTTCAAGTTTCAGTGAAGACACGCTGGTTTCTAGCTCCATGTACGTCGAAACAGACGTGGAACAAATGAATTTATTAGTGTACGTGGAAGCAACTTCGTTTCTAATGCCTAGTTGATTGTAAGGAATATCTTGTGTGTCTAGTATACGTTCACGATTATGTATGTATGTATGTATGTATGTATGTATGTATTTACTTTGTTATATGTATTATAGGACATTATTACACAAATTGACCAAGTCCCACAATAAGCTCAATAAGGCATGTGTTGAGGGTAGGTACTTAGACAACGATATTTATAAATACTTAAATACATAGAAAACACCTATACCTCATCCACCATCACACGAATAAATGCCCTTACCTTACAAGGATTCGAACCCGGGACCATCGGCTTCTTAGGCAGGGTCACTACTTACTAGGCCAGACAGGTCGTCAAATGAGTAATTCTATTAACGCCTTATCAGCAGTCCAATCCATCATATACTTTTAAAAAAGCAGATAAAGCCTACGAACATTTTGAGTTTTTTTTTACCAATATACATTATAGGAAAAAGTCATTGCAATAATGATTGTCGAATGGGTGGACTGCTACTGTTTTAAAAACACCAAAGACATATTTTTTGATGAAATATTTACGAAGAATGTGCATTATATTATGTGTGTGTGTTTAAAGCTGTGTGGTGTTAACATATGCATAAAACATGGCAAGCAAATGCATCAGTCATATCATGTGCTACGGAAAGCGTGTGACTACGCCGCTGGCCGCGGATTATCCTCTACGCGGCTACGTCGTAGCACCCCGCGCGTAGCATTAGCACGCCTGAAGGTAGTCATTACAATGGACTAAAAAAATACGATTTACTTTTATATAAAAACAACTGCACTATGGGCGTCTTGTCATCTATTTCATCATTCTATATGAAGATAACTTTCAACATTTCCCGTTTGAATAAATAAAAAAAAATTGAATTTTTTTTCAAAAATTAAAACCAGAACATTAAAAAAGGGTATGTAAAAACATATATGTATTTAATTAACCAATTGTGTGACTATGGTCAGCAAGAAAATGGGTTTTATTGTATGCTTAAAGCTTGAACACGCCAAAACGTGGGCACACATTTTTGCTTATACATTTTGGAAAGGGTGGTTAAATTTTATTACTTTACTTAAATTAAAATCGCTATAGTATGAGGAATATATGATACCACAATAGTTGTCAATTGTATGATTAGTTTTCATGATAACGAGCTTTAAACAATAACTGAGCGAAATCACTTTGCACCAATAGAATTGGAAAAGTCGATTAGGCTAAAGAACCTTGTGAAAATGTTAATATATCGAGGATCGATTAGTTTTTGTGTTTTTGAAATGTTGCGGAGACGTCAATGAATGGAAAGACAACCAGAAAGCAGAATAACACGAGATACAAATGAGAAAAAAAAAGAAACTAGGAAAATACAGCGTTCTTACATAAAGACCGAAACCAAATTTTTCTTATGTTGCAAAAAACGTACAAATATCTCAAATTTATGTACAAAAAGAGAAGTCAAGTTAAATTAAGAGCTAGCAAGAGCTTATCTGCTCCCAAAATAGTGGTGCTAAATGAAATTTGTATGCAAAATGTAGGATATTAAAACGTTTGATCATTTTTAACGTATTTGAGCGTGTTAGGTGTTAGACGATGGTTCTATAGAAATACATACTTCAAGCAATACACAAAATAAAAAGTTTGACTTGTATGAGTTGCTAATACATTCCCGAAGATTGCAAGATAAAAATAATGCTAAGTATCCCCATTATTTATTGGTTGAGCCAGCTACTTGTGATTGCATCAAGCGACGCCGTTAATTGATTCGCATAAGGGACATTGACTATAGAAATGTATGCAAGAAACATTTGCGAAAATGACCTAAACCTATTTTAAAGAAGCCACAGCTCACAGTTACTATTTTGGTAGCATTCATCGTGTTGTCATTACACTATAACAGTGACGAAGGGGTATTAACATGATGGACATGCTGACAATGCCAAAAGGGTACTTTTGGCGGATGGTAATAAATGAAGGCGGATGGCAATGGACTGGGCCCATATCAATGAATATTTGAAAAAGACACCCGTTAAAGTTATATTATCAACTTATCCGCAAATAACTCTGGCTTGGACTACTTAAGCATACAGTAATCATGTCGTGCAAAGTGCCTGTGTCCTGGTCATCACGAAGTCTGTGACATGTCAAATCCTGAGGCTGAAATGATAGTCTAGTATATTAGCATGATAAACTATAATATTTTCAATTATATTCAATATATATTTCGCTCCATTAGACCTTTATTTTCTATTTATTTGTAATTTTATGTGCCCACGTTTTGGCGTGTTCAAGCTTTATGCTTTTAGTTATGGGTTTTAAACCTAAGTTTTCATGTTCAGCCGTCTAGGATTAATGTGACCTTAAATCTATAAGTGTCAAAGTTTACCGAAGGCTGTGCGCCTGTAGGAGTGCATGGCACGTGTACAGCGCACACTCGCGGCTGTGTGCGTGCGGAGACACCGACTCATGTGTGGGTACTTTCATAAATCTGTTCGGAGATATATGAGAGCGCAATTTCCGGTATCCGGCCATTAGCGCCGAGCTTTTATAAGCTTAAAGCTTAGGTTAAAGATTTTCTGGGTAGTTTAATGCGAATCTTGTAATAGGTAACATAAATTTTGTATAAAGTATGTGATTGCATATTAGGAGTCGATTCGGGAACTTTTAATGTGTGTAACTTGCTCTAATGAGTTTTTCTATTACGACTACCTTCGTTGCTACGCCCCGCGTGAATATATCGGCTCTCGAACTTAATTTACGACAATGCATACAATACGGCTATAGTACCGAAGTTATTCAAATTAATTAGCTTGTTAGACGTTCATCGATGTAATATATCTGAATAAAAGTAATTAACAAAGGTTGTGTCTGCAATTCAGTTAAGGTCGAAGCAGGGAATAATCAGACATGAGCGGCCGGCTGGAGAGGGCGGATAAGTGGGGATGGGGGAACGACTTATTATTTTTATCGACCGTAAAAAGGTGCCGGACCTCTGCAGACCCTTCCAGGAGGCTCTCGAGTGATTCCAATTATTTACGGATATTTTGTTCTGAATCCTGAAAAATACTGGCCAAAAGGGTACCCTCGGTACTTAGCCCTCGCTTGATTAGTACTCGCTTACGTTCAAGTGTTTTAATGGTCTTCCTTCAGTCGTTTATCTTGTCAGGTATATTTATAGGTGGATTTACAAGTCGTTTAGCCTTTTGTATTAATTTAATTAAGAATATAACCTACGGAGTACGGAATAGCGGGATGATATCAGGATTATTTATTTATTTACATTTAGATACTTTAATTATGAAGACACAAAACCGACGGCCCGATTCGAAGTTTAATATACGTCAATTAATACGTCTAAAAACGATATGGATTAGATATATCAGTGTCAAATGTACGTTTCTTCAAACAAAAACGTCACTTTTGACACTGACACATCTAATCCATATTGTTTCTAGATCTATTAATTGACGTATCTTAAAGTTCGAATCGGACAGATAATACCTATATCCCCTCAAGAAATAGATCACATGGCATGTAAAAATAAAGTAACAAATGCTGACATTTGTTAAGCGTGTTGGGTGTCGTGTCATCGTGACAGCGGCAGCTGCAGCGGGCACGGCCTGCTCAATAATGCAGCGATCATATGCACGCGCACCCTTCCTCGCTCTGATGTGTCATCCAATGCCTGGATGACCCGGGGGGGCTTTTCCAGGTCACTAGATTACCTACATTACTTATTTATCATATTATTATAAAGACAAGCGAGCTATAAAAATTACTAATCTCTCGTCAGATTTAAATCTTGTCAATTAAATCGACAAATCAATTTCCCCCAAATCGAATGTCAATAAGTAGGGACGGTTGTTAAACGACGCCGTAAAATAAAACTTTCCGTGGGGCGCAAAGTTCCGAACAAAAAGAATATTTACATTAATTCTCTTCATTATGTTTTGAAGAATAATCTTGGCCACCGTTTCCCATTCCACTCTCCCGATGGAGTTTTTATTTGAATTTTTTTCGCCGCTCCCCGAGTTAGCCTTCGTACAAAAGGAAGTTTTTATTAGCATCTTAATGATTTTACGGCGAGTCCCCAGTTACAACAGCCTTTATGTTGTCAGATTTTCTTAAGCATTTTTAGCTACTTTTTTGCATCTTACATTATTAAAGTTTTCATTCCGTCGCTTAATGAAGCTCATTTCTTCTGTTCGTCCGGGCCTTGATTGCCTTTGTTTTGCATAAAATGCAAGATTTCTATAGATTTCTTTCTACCGGATTGATTAAGTTCGAGACGAGTCGAGAAATTTGTTCTCGGAAGAGAATTAATTGTTTTTTCTTCGTAACTGAAGTAATACTTAGGATCGGTGTCTTGCATAGATTTTAGATTGTGCATCAGGTTATGATATAGGAAGCTCGAAGGTGCGCGTGTGTCGCCCGGCGCCGCGTCTCGTCCGGCGCGGTAATTACATTCATCTCTGCTCCAGACTGATTTATGCCGCAGCTGGTGTGCCTACGACCTTCTACTTTTCCGGTTCCGTCTTACGCGCCACAAAATAATAATTGTCCGGAAAATCGTCGGAGGCTGTATGTAATGTTATGAGAGGAAGGCCGCTCGTTTTCCTCGGGCCGCAATCGAGTCCGAGATCTTGCTTTCTTTTTAATTTCCCTGAGGCCTCCTAATGAGGTCTCGGCGGCGGCGGCGGCTGCCGTTATCTATGATATTCTTGAGGTTGATGCTTATTGTGCGTGTCACTGATGGCTTCCCTTTTTATTATCCTCTCGAACACAATTCAGCGGCCGCCCAAATGAGTTCTTCTCATTTGCTTTGCTTTCTTTATTTCTCTAGGCGGCAGTTTGTCTCGTGTCACGGGTTCTTTTAATTTCAAACGGCTACAAATTGTGGTGGGCTTACGATTCGTTCTAAATGCCAGTAATTTTGCCTAACAATTGGTTCGAACTTAATGTGTATTTAGTTTTATCATGCCCCTTTGTTAAACGTGAACAAATCCCACGACTCCGCCTCCACTTATCTATTAAAATGAGAGATTATTGTCAGCTCACGCGATACGCCTAATATTTCGGGGTTGTTTTCACTGGATTGTCCAATATTGTCACAATCTGTATGGGAGGGCAATTAGAGACGTGTCGCGCGTGGCGGTCGCGTGGCGCGGCTCCCGCGGCGCCCGCGCTGCCCGCGCTGCCTTCGTCAGCCCTCCTGTGTTTGCACTGCGCGCACGGCGACCTGACGCCACCCATGATATGTTTACGCTAGAATCATTTTGACACACTCAGGATACGCACGGTAAATAAACAGTAAATTTAAATCCGAAAGTAACATTTAAGGATAAAGTTTAAGAATTAAATTAAATACGACAGATGTTCGCATTACCGCGAGAAGTGTCTCAAACACCTAACTGAATTAATGAAAGGAATTGCTACAGAAAATTTTGTGTATAAACTTAATCTCCCCGGTGGAATTTAAAAATCGCATTTTTGAAGGAGATTATACCTTACGACAACCATAAAAGAAAACAGGAGGGCCCCTCGATAATGCGACGAGTCTGAGGAATTTTTATTCCGTTCAAATCTCTCCTGACATACCTATATTTTGCGAGATCGCTTGGAGATTTTAATACCCGATTTTATTTAAATTCGTTTAGGCGGCGCGGGTGACTGCGCCCCCAGACATTTATCGCGAGGGCGTGATTGTATTTATAAGCAGTAAGAATCTCGCACTGCAACGCTTCACAATAAAAACTCTTCATGTGCTTTAGGAGATTCCATTTATATTTCATGCGCTATTGCACCAACAGTGTCTATTTTGAGCTTTACAGAATTCATGAGGAGGAGAATTCATGACATAATATGCGTACGCTTCATATTCACAACTTTAGGAAAATTGTCTAAAGTTAATACATAGAAACATTGTTAAAATAAAAGTATTACGACCCCTACAGCGTTGTTGCATTATTTTTTAGCTCATCAATCTTTTACTTCAATCATGGTAGCATTAGCTGGACAAAACATAAAAGAACTATGGATAGATGATTATTGATTACCTACGTACCTATTAGGGGACAATGTTTTTTTTTCTTTCTTTTAACGAACAGCGGGGCTGAGTAGATTAAATTGGAAGGTACCGCGGTCATATCACTTTTTTAAACTTTAATTTGTTGTAAGCTTTAACAAAAAAGTAACATGTGAAGTCAGTAGAGAAAATCCTCAAGATTGCTAACTAAATTTTTGGCAATCGTATAGTGATCTAAAAAAACAGTACGATTTCTCAAAAACTCCGCCCATTGAACCTACGGCACCTTAAGGCTCTTGTCCAATGTGTCCTGAGCTAAGAAAGAGGTCAAAGCTGTTGAAAGTTAAACGACATTTGACCTTTTCCACTAATGCTATGCGGTATATTGGAACAGGAACAGGTATTCTTAGTTCGCGTAAGTATTTCTAAATGTATAAACCCTGCACCTGAATAATAACCCATGCAGGTGCGTATACAGTAGGAGGGTTATATAGTATGGTTAATTCGTTCGCGTCTTTCCTGTAGACATCGCAAAGTTAAGAGAATCAAAAGCAATTTTTCCACTGCACCAATAAACAGTCGGGATATTTTTTTTCAGATCATACTTGAGACTGAAAATGTGATATGTAGGTATATATATTTGTACTCAGGTCGTTAACTTTTGTTCACAGAAGGGACCTTTTTCTAAAATGTGTTTGATTGAGTATCTTATTGGCATTTTCCAAGCATCGATTTATTGTCTATACTTACCTAAGTACTAAGCTATAGGTAAGCTATGCAAGTAGTACCTTTAGTGGAACAACAGCCTTACAATTTTCTTACTGGAAGCAGCGTTACGGCAGTACCATCATTCACTTAGGGCGGCGTGTCATACCGACCGAGTGCAGCCGCCCGCGCGCCCCGCGCGCCTCCCCCGGACCCGCGGCGCCCGCGCTCGTCTCGCTGCACCCGCGGTGATCATTCTTCATTTGCTGCCTCCTGTCTCGATCATCTACTTGACCGCACATGCGATTTTCCTATAGCATATAGTTTGTGGAATAAATAAATTGAGTCTGTATATGATGATAAATGTGGTTTTTCGGTGTAGATACTTTTTTGTGACTTTTTCACAACGGTTCGATCTGAGCAAGTTATGTATTTTTCGAAACATGATTTTATCGGAATCGATGATACTTTATATACTCTTCTAGATAGAAATTTCTAGTACCGGGGTTCAGCAAACAATTGTTTTAAATGGTGCCACTTGAAGAGGTTTCAGGCCTAGAAGTAAACACTACCACCACACCACTACTACCAGTACTGTAAGAATGTGCTTTTCTCTTTTTTGGTGTATGCTCTAATTGCTGAATAATATTTAGTATGAGTATGAGGTCAGTCTTATAGTGAAAATTGTCACGGCGCATTTCTCAAAGGATTCTCGTGAGAATTGTTCAAAATGGTTGAGCCATGGTTCACAAGGTCTACAGCTCATAGAGCCATTTAACAAAGATGCTGTTTCGTCGATGATTAAAAAAAAAAGCAATTGTAGTCTTAAGAATTATTCAACATGTGAAATATATAAATACGTGACTAAATAAACCCCCGGTGATGTCATAAAAATATGTTAGATTTGGAAGCCTTAATAAATACTTAACAACGCTAAGATAATCTTTATAAATACAAGCAATATATTTGAAACCTTTTACCTGACTTCGTTTTATTTTCGTCAAAAAGTCTATATCTAGATACTTCTTTAAAACTCTATTAAACATGTATTTAGCTTATCTTATGTTACCTTTCCCCACTCCCCGGGAGACCCGTTTGTGTAATTAATTATGTTACCTTTGCGTAAAATCACTAGTACCAACTAAGTGTTGATAGGTGGTTACCTAGGCACAAATACTTTACTATACGACAATTCATTGCCACGAACATTTCCCTAACAGGTCTTTCAGAAAAATGATGGTAATTTTTCGACCCGTTTTTCCATCACAATGTATTTCAGCGCCAAAATTTTCCTTGCCATTTGTTCCCATCGCGCAAGATCTTTTCGTATGAGGCGAGTTCTCTTTTAATATATGTGCCCGGAATACCGTGGCCATAATTTACGCCGACCTCTGGCGGACCGGACATAACAATCCTCGATTTGCTATAATATCGGTCGTGTGTCCCTGTCGGGCGGACGGGCTAAAGGCGCGCGAGAGCGGGCGGGCGGCCGGCCGCGGGGTGGCGGATACGTGCCGCGTATAATAAGCATTTCATGCACGGGGCGCGGGCGCGGGTGCGGGGTCCGAGGTAACGTACCTATTTCCCGTAAGTCGTGTACCTAACCGGACCGTACATTACGAGCCGAGGGTCAGCGCGCCGCCCGCCGTCTCAGTCCCGCTTCGGCCCAGGAACGCAGCCCGAGTATAATTTCGGGTGATATATCGTAAACGCTTAGGCCGCCTCCATGAAAATTGTCCTATTTTCATGTTACAAGATGAGTCTCATTTAGTTGGAAAATAGGATCTCGCTTCTTCCATGGCCTGGCTTATAAAGCATTATAGGTATCTATTTATTCGTGTTGTATAAGTATATGTGAAGGTAAGTATTACCGATAGCGGTCGTTCTAGCGTTGAATTCATCTTCTATCTGTACGATTTATACACGAGGAGGCCGTAAAACGGAACAATAAAAACCCAAAACAGCAATAAATTTCGTGCAATAGACGCAAAGGTTCGAGCCTGCCTTATCAATTCCTTCCACGCATGGGATCTACCAATAAACTTATGACGACATTTAAGCAAAACACAACAGAATATTTATGTACCTAGGTATCGATTTTTTATTAATGAACTCATGTTTAGTAAGTACGTATATAATGCACATAAGTAGTTTTTGTTTAGGCAAGGAGCTCGCGCAAGTAATGAATTTGTTACAAGTAAACAGTTAAAGAGGTGGCGCTGTTTACAAGCATTCAACACTTAAGACTGTGGACAACTGAACGAGGGTCGCAGGTAGGCAAAACAAATAGTGGACAAGTCCTCTGCGCTGGGGAGGGTCATCTTAGGACAAGGGAATGCGGCGGCTTGTAGGTTCACCGCAAGGTGTTCTTTATGCATTAGTAATGCTAGCTAATTGAAACCGAACTATGATGTGACCACTCCAGCTTATAATAAATGCAACACCTCTTTCAAATACATCTGGGTACACTGACATATAAAACTGTTATGTCTAAGGATATATAATGTGTGCTGTAGGTATTAAAAAAAATGGTATTTGGTCTTTGGTATTATTCCTTTGGACGAATTGCCGTTTTTTAAGTAGGTATATATATATCATCACCTAGACCTACTCATAGTACTTATACGTCATAGTACGTATAAGTACTATGAGTAGGTCTAGGTGATGATATATATATACCTACTTAAAAAACGGCAATTCGTCCAAAGGAATAATACCAAAGACCAAATACCATTTTTTTTAATACCTACAGCACACATTATATATCCTTAGACTTTGCTTAGTTTCGGGCCAGGTCAATCTGTGTAAAATTATTCCCATAATATTTATTTATTTTTAATCATTTTAATTGAACGTAAAGCAAAGAGTTATTAGTTTATTTAAGTTTATTATTTCCTTATTATTTATTTGTTTATGACTCTTTATACATCAAAATCTGCTTAGTATAGTAGCAACTCACGTATAGGTACATACAAAATATATTTACTGCTCTAATCCTAATTTTACTATTTTGTCGTTTTAATATTTTCTTTCAATAACTGTCTAAAGGAACTTTACAAACCCACAACATATTATAATATTTTTATGAGTACCTACCTAATGTAAGTCGTGCTCCTACCTACTTACTGAAAAGCTTGCAAGATACGAGTAGGCAGTAAAAGAAAGTAGTGCGCCCACCGTAGTGTGGAGTATAGAGCTGTTAATAATTGGAGAGTGCGGTCTGGCGCACTCACAGAGGCGATTCATTATCGTTACGGTCTGGGCCCGAAGGAGATCTACGATATAGCTCCCTGATTGACCCCGCATTAAAAATTACATACAAACAGATAGAGGAAAGCGGACGCTAATAACGTAGCTGTAGTTTCTTTGTTTCGATTCCTTCCCTTACCGATCAAAAATGTATAAGGTAGCCGATCGATTGGATTGCGGCAATTCATAACGTAATCGGAGTAAATTGGACGCACGACTGTCTCGCCAGTATTAAATAGCTCCTTTGATTCGTTAGGTTAATTTCCAAGGGGCCGGAGGCCGTCGCAGTGGTCGCCGGAGGGTCGAATAAATATGTCCCAAAGAGTTAAGTGGGAGAGAAGTGCGGAGCGGAGACCGCGTCCGACGTTTGCTCTTCCACTCGTGTTGTTGCACCACTTATTACACACAAAGTTCTGTTAAAGTTTTCTCCAACACTCGAGCGCGAGTTTAATTTACTCGATAGTGTAAATAAAGCGGGCGGTGTGGGAAGTTTCGTGGCGAAACCCCCGCGCCGGCGACACCCGCGCGGTCGAGTGATAATAACGTCCCGCCGCCTGGGACTTCCTTATTAATCGAGAACGACAAATTTTAACGACAAGAATTAATGAATCTCGTTACACGGGTTAATCCCTTGCTCGTAAAGCGCGCTGTGTGGCAGTTAAGGTGTGCGCGAGCGAAGGGGCTCACGGCCCACACACTACATACGCACTACATCTCTAAATACCGACATACCTATCAATATTTTCTACTGTTATTGATGACAGTAAAACATTTAAGTAGGTACGTGTTCATTATACAAACTAAGAGGAAGTATAGTTTGAATCAGTAGCAGCCGAGTGGTTCGCAGGTGAGACTTCGGGGGTGAGGGATTGAGGGTTCGAATTCTAACTAGTATTTATAACTCGTAGGTAGGTAAATGTATTTTTTTTTTTTTGAAATTTCAAGTACTTACCTACTTACGCCTATTTACAAGAAAATTATTTTAATTTCAGGAAACCTGCTTAATCCCAACAAGACCTTGATCTTTCCTTTAGGATGGAGAGTAAAATTTAATCACTAGAAGGAAACAGCAACTATTTTATTATAAACCGACATGAACATATTGATTTAAAAAAACCTCGTATTAGAATTGGACACTGCTCTTAACGTTTATAAATATCATATTTATTGTGACGTAGACTTTCCATTTCACGAGGTTATAAAATGGAAAATGTCGAATCCAATCGAGTATTAAAGCGGCGAGATGAAACGAGTGTGGACGACAACTTGACTGAGGGAATCCGAGATATATCGCCCAGTTAACGAGCATGTGCGAATGGAACTTTATTGTAATTGCCTTTTGTAAGATCGGGACAGGGTCATTACGGACCGTCCTCTCAGACAAACCTCCCGTTTTGCAAAACTTTCCCGCGTATACATCTGCTTGCGGGTACATAACTAGTTACTTAACTACTTTTCCAAATATACAAAGTTTTTGTACATGCTTTATGACTATTCATAGCACATTGTTTAAACTTAAGTTTTTTATTAAATTGAAACCAGCCAGATTTCATGGCAGAACGTTAACAAACACAGAATTAGTAATGAGTGGTTGGTTGATATTGGATCGTATCAGCGGCGGGCGCGAGTAATGCGCGTGTTCGTATTCATCAGGTGAGCAGGCGGCACATTAGGGCGCTGAGGCGGCCTCAAAGCCAGAAGACTGATTATGTCTATCCGCAATTTCTCTCCGGCCCTATTCTCGCGAGCGAAAACTAGCGAGTTTTCCACCGCGCTATTAAGCGGTCGCTTTTGCATTTATCCTTATAATGGAAAATGTGCTACTAATTAATTTAAAGCGAAACTCATTTATGTTGAAATGCGTGTCTATTAAGCGATGATGGGATGAGCGCTTCTTGGGTCTACTCTTACACGCTGTGAATCGTGTAATTGTTTCTGGATAAGTGGATTTAGCCGGTAATACTTGCTGTTGTCGTTGTTTCGGTTTAGTTTAATACTTGTTGCAAAAGCATAAATAGTTGTCAGTTGTACTGAAAATTATATGTAGTCCGGTTACAAGCCCTCACCCCATTAAGTAGAGGCGAGCTCATTCTCGGTAAGACTAATCAAATAACAGTCTCCCCATCGGCCCCTGCCTCCCCGCCTCGCGGCCAGCGGTCATCTCTCTTATCGATTGTGGTGGAATTCGTGCACCGAATGCTATATTTCCCAGCAAACGCTACACATTCTAAGATACAATCGGAGGAGGAAATAATATGAGATTGTATTGGAAAATGTATTTGTGGCATTTTAGAAGCTTTGTCTTTCCGACTCGTATCTCGACAAAAGATTTACCCCATAACAAACAGATAATGGAATTTCAATCGTGAGCGCCTGTTACTAACTTCATTTCATCGCATTCACCATTTAGTAATTAAGATAGTAAGGCGTTACGCATGTCTATCTAAAAGATACTTTTAGGAACACTATTGTTTAAGTTAATTACCTACATTACTTTTAGTTCATACGGTAAAATTGTAGGTAGGCGATGAAAAGCAGACTTTACATACTTTCCGTGTAACCTATACTTCTCCATTAAGGTACGTACCTATTTAGCAAGCTTGCATTTTATCATAATAATGTTTATTTCGATTGTAATTAAAGACATTGTGTTGTCAATATTCAATGTGCGATTTGGTACTTATACAAAATAAGACACATAGAAAATTAACACCTGCTTATATTTACTTATATAAATCACCCATGAAATGTATGTATAACATTTTTGCTGTAGCTAAATAAATCAATAAATAATTCAGCCTATATACGTCCCACTAATGGGCACAGGCCTCCTCTCATGTGCAAGGAGGCTTAGGCTATAGTCCCCACGCTAGCCCAAGCGGATTGGGGACTTCACATACACCTTTTGAATTTCTTCGCAGATGCAGGTTTCTTCACGATGTTTTCTTTTACCGAAAAGCTAGTGCTTACATACTCACATAATAGTTATTTACGATACAAGTGCGTAAAAGAGAAAATTCGAAACGAGTGGCGATAAATTAAAACACGACCGAAGGGAGTGTTTTAAATCGACACGAGTTGCGAATTATCTATTCGCACGTGTATCGTACAACGTTTTACAGTACATATGACCCTTTAAACTTTTGACATCGCACGAAGAGTGCTATTTTACGCACTAGTGCGGAAAAATAGGACCATATGTACTGTAAAATTAATTTATATGTGTTTTAAACAACAAGAGAAAAAAAGAAAGCTGCAATACTTGATCGTTCAAATAACTTACTTTTAAAACTGATTGATGAACGACTAGAACAACTTAAAGCGATAGGTCGGATAATGCAGGATGCCCACTGCAATGCATGCAATTGAGAAACATAAATGCAGAATAGCCTAACTGGTAGTACAGATGCCGGCACTGCGCTGCCGACCGTACGTCGGTTCACTGGACTGTGAAAATGATTTTGATTTGACCCTTTGAAGGGTGCCTCTACCGCAAAATTACATTTCTATCTGTGAATTTGCCTCTGCATATATATGCCGTAATTGGAAGGAGAGATCCCATAATATTTTTATAGACGTGTATATGTATGTCCTTTATGAATAAAACGGAGCTCAATGTTGTGCGTATTTAGGGCGCTACGGAGGCTCTTTATCTGAAAATGTGGCGACACAGAAGAAAATTTTATTCTGAGAGATCTCGTCTTACTGCTGATATATTCAACAGAATATTCCCATATGCGCGTAATTCTGCGGAATGGCAAAAAAGGTCTGTTTGAGGGGTGAAATATGTAAATTTATTGTCTTGGGCGGCCCCGGCGCGGGCGCCCCCGTCATACGCCGACACGTAGGATAAAGGAAATGTTAATGCCTGCCAATTTATGTGCTTTTCTATGATTTTGCTGAATCGGGCCGGCGTTTTCCCCTTTATGGCTTTGCAGGAAAAGTACTCGTACTTTGTTTACCTATAAATGGAATTGTATCCAATAACAGTTTAAAAATGAATTGAAAAAGGAAAATTACCACTATGAACTATAAAACCCCGCTAACCCCGCTAGGGGTTTCGTTTATAAAAATATAAACGAAACCCCTAGAGGGGTTAGTTTACTAGTTATGGTAACTTTACCTAACATAGTAAACTAAATTCTGATAGTATTACACACTAACTAGAAGGGCTTTGACCGAAAGTTATGCAAATTAATAGTTTAGTATCTTATGTAGTGCCAAATGAAATTCAATATTAATTTGTATTTAGATAAATAATCGCCAATTTCAACTATAATATTATTATTACATTCCAATAGGTTATCATAAAATCGAGTGCAATTGACCTGTCATACATTTTTAATCTAACTAATATGAATAAAACTACTATTGAAACACATTAATAAATCTAAACAACAGCCGTAATCAAAGCAGCGACAAGTCACGGTCGGTTAACAACAGCGTCAAACATCCAATATGATTCCCCCTGCGATATGCGACTAATACACAAAGGCCAAATGTGCCATAATACCAGCATAATTTAATGTTTTGCTCACCATATTGTATTTTATTTATGAGTTATGCCCTGTTGAGTATCCTTGCTCCTTGTCTAGCAGCCGGGAGGGCGGTGACGGCGTCCTTGTCCTGCGAAGGGTGCTCATCGCGGCTGTATGAACGGATGGTTAAATAGTACGAGTTAACTTACACCGCATCCGCTACGCGTCATTTAGGGGTGCGATGGATCGGTTTATGCAACAGTGCAAGGCAAGTAAGAGTAGATATTTATATACAAATATTGTGCATACAAAAATATTACTGTATTTCAGGATTTATCATGTGTATATAGTAATACAATAAGTAAATTAGTAAATGTATTTGTTTATTAAATTAATAAATGTAAGAAAATGTTGAGTACTTCGACCATCACCACCAAAGAGATCGTTGTGGCTTTTACGAATCATTTGGTAATACATCTAGAATTTTAAGGATTTTAGTTTAAAAATGTGTTTTTCTTTGCTAAGTCTTCATCTAATCTACACCTGATTAGCAGGTACCGTCAAGAAGTTTGTCTCTGTTCCACTTCGTACCTTGAAATTTCATTATGAAAATTAATAAAAAACGATGACTTGGACGAGACGTACGGCGCGATTCGGGAAATGAATTAGAAATTCACTAAATATGAACTAGTAAAGATATGTGACGTTCCACGGCAAAAATAAATAAAGTTTAATGTTGTATTGCTTTATAAATATAAGTACTTAAAATTAGCTGTACTTTGGTACAACTGACGGACTACTACTGACTATACAACTAATAATGTAACGGTGCGTGTAACGAAGCGTTACACTATCGACCTTCATACTATTTCTGGCACCATACAAATTCTAAATTCCTTTTTGAAATTCAAATCCTATTCCAAATTCCATTCAATGATTTTTATTTTCAGTTCGATCACATACTTTGATCGATAAACATCATTTCATCTAACGGACTGTACTTCCCAAGTTTCTAAACACGACCGTTTAAGTGTGATTTTTATTAGTAAACGTAATAATTCATAAGTGCGTGCAGTTCAGTATAGTGCTCGTTTTGTGGCCCTGCACACCTTCCAGATATATATCTACATCATCACCAAGGCACATATTGTAAGTTATTTGATTTCTAACCTTCTGAATTACGAAAGTGTTTTTATACATACCTATCTGTTAACACGTAACCTGTATTGTTACAGGTGCCTTTTTATATAATTAATAAATACCCATCATCGCCCTGGTTCCCGACTTTGATTACCTTCCATCATCCTGGTGAGGCTCCCATCTGCCCCCTCACACTGGCGCCATCAACGTGATCAAACCCACCCGCCCTACGACGCAGAGCAGCCCTTCTCTTCGTGCCTCCTCCGCTACGCTCGTGCTCCTACTCCACGCCGACGCCTGCTACTTTTTGAAGACATATTTTTTTTTTATCAATTTTATATATCTTGTAATAGTTAGCATAAGATTTTTTTCAAAATTCTAAAAGGTTATAGTCGACCCAACTCAAATTTTCGCAATATCTCTCGGCCTAACATCATTTTATTTAATTTTCTATTTTACAACCAACCTTTTATCTAATCCTCAACCGTTTAACCAAAATTCCCCCCTTAAATAACCAATTACATATACATCTATCATCATTCATCATCTTATACCAATTTATCTATATCTATTTTCTAATCCCTATTATGCCAGCGTCCTACGCTTTTTGTCGCGCCACGTAACAAAACTCTTAACATAGTGATTACACAAAACATCTATCACATACAATTACACAATCCAAGATTTCCACTGAAATCTCACAAATTGGTTTCAATCCTAAGTGTTTTTAAAACTCCTTGGAGTCACTGAAGTGCGAACCAATCCTGACTTACGGCAGTACTGTTGGAGATAATCCGATAGCTTATCCTTCACCCGATTAAATAAATATACACAACTAAGCCTAATATCACAATAAACTTCTCCTTTCGATTCAATAAAAAATAAAATTTAATAACTACATATTTTATTTATATTGATAACATCAATTATTCTCTTCATAATAGGTATCCACTTTAATAAACAATGAATCCAGCACTATTAAATAAACCTGAACTCATCTATGAGCTCAAACTCAGGAACATTCAGTTCCCAGCCACCGCGCAGGCTGATGATTTAAGACAGCTCCTCACTCCAAATTTATTCGCGGACCCGTGTTCGAATCTCTCCAGCCCATATGATCTTGAACAGGATATCACCGAAATTAGCAGATGCCTCACAATAGTTTCTTCTCAGCTACAGCTTGCGACCACCAACCAAGCGAAGCACGATAGAATAGCGGTTTTCTTATTTCATTTATATAACAGAATAGAACGTCTCCATATTACCACTGAATTATCTCCAGAAATTATTGACAACTATTCGAAAATATGCGAATTTTTGTCAAAATGTCAAACAAAATTTAACATGTCACAACCGTCAACAACAACGTCAACTTACGCGTCAGCAACCTCTTTGATAGATGATTCCACAAATTTAGACCTACTTGCTCGAAAATTAACCAACCTCTCTGAAGCAAAACCAAGCGATTTTAAAAAATTCAACTATAAAGGCGATAGTTGCCCTTATGATTTTATTCGAAACATCGAAGAGTTTGCAATTGCGCGTAACATTGACGACAAACGCTTACACAAATATATATACGATTTTTTATCAGGCACTCCTTTAGATTGGTATAGGTCAAAGAAAACAACCCTTACAGATTGGAAATCATTTAAAACCCACTTCTTAAAAGATTTCGAATTGCATGACCATGACCACAACTTACTACAAAATATACATTCCCGTAAACAAAAACAACACGAACGAATAATAATGTATTTTTCAGCCATGGAAGCCCTCTTTTCCAAATTACATGAACCCCTTTCTGAAAAACAAAAAATAGATATCCTCCGTAGAAACATGAGCCCTTATTACAGTTCCAGATTAGTTCCTACAGATGTTACGTCTATAGACACATTATTCCAATCGTGCAAATGGTACGAAAGCTGTAATACTACCTCTACTTATAGCTCTAGCAACTATACCAACATTCAACAAGATTCTAACCATACCCCCCCTTCCCAACCGTACATACCACCATTCCCATTTAATAAACCGGTCCATACTGTAACAGCACCACCTTCTACGTTACGTTACTCCTGTCCGCGTTGCAGAACAAACGATCATTCTTTAGATATTTGTACAAGTAAAAATATAGTATGCTTCCGCTGTGGCAAACAAAATGTCACTTTTGCAAAATGTACAGTTTGCCATAAATTTCCAAAAAACGCATAAAGGAGAAAAGTAACTTAAATAAAACTACTGCTACAGAATGGAACCAATGGTTAGATACCATTAAATTATTTATGTCATCATACAATACTACATCAGCACTTTTCACTCAAGATCCATACGATGAACGACCTTATGTCAACATCCAGACAAATAATTTAACTTTATGTGGCCTCTTAGACAGTGGCAGTGCTTTAACTATTTTCGGAAATAATTCCCATAAAATTCTCTTATCCCACAATTTTACCATAAATTACGACCATAAAGTCGTAGGCTCTGTAGCCGACGGCTACCCTATATACTCTATTGGTACAATTCAACTACCAATTTCGTACAAAAATATTGTGGCTATTATTACCGCTCATGTTATCCCTACTGTAAAGCAACCCTTGATTCTAGGCACAAATTTTTGGAGAAAATTCAATATAGCTCCCCACATATTACCTGACATAACGTCATATTCTGATAAACATATAGATACCCTAGTTATTTCCACCTGCGACCAACACATCACTAATTATGACAACCTTTCTGAAACTCAACAGTTAATTTCAGATACTATTATTGAAAAATTTAAAAATATTTCAACAGAAACCAAACCCTTAGGACGAACCCACCTCATTGAACATCACATAGATACCGGTGACCATCCACCAATCAAACAGCGATGCTATAGGCTTTCTCCAGAGAAACAAAAAGCTTTATGCAAAGAAGTTGATGAAATGCTAAAGCTTAATGTTATCGAACCCTGTGAAAGCCCATGGCTAAACCCTGTCATAATAACTCCTAAAAAAGATGGAACGTGGCGTTTTTGCATCGACAGCCGTAAACTAAATTCGATTACGCGCAAAGATGCCTACAAACTCCCACTCATTTCTGACATTTTAGATAATCTAAAAAATGCTAAATATCTATCATCGATAGACATAGCAAAAGCATTTTGGGAAATACCCCTACGCCCTTCTGATAGACCTAAAACTAGTTTCCATGTACCCTCAAAAGGCATGTACATGTTTCGCGTAATGCCTTTTGGATTGACTAATGCCCCTGCTACCCAACAACGCTTTATGGATGCGTTATTCCCTTCTGAAAACCTTGATAACTCAGTATTTACCTACTTAGATGATATTATCATCATAAGTAATACTTTCGATGAACACATCACTTTACTTAATAAAGTTTACCAAAGGCTAGTACAAGCCAACATTACTATAAACTTCCCCAAGTGTTCATTTTTCAAAAAAGAACTTAAATATCTTGGTTACATAGTTAATGAACACGGCTTTCAAACAGATCCTGACAAGGTTAAGGCAATACTTAACATCCCACCTCCCACAACTCCTCGAGAAGTTAAAAAGTTCCTAGGTACAGCAAGTTGGTATAGACGCTTTATTCCCGATTTCAGCACAAAGGTTGCACCACTAACTAAACTTACCTCCACTTCCAAAAAAGCACCACCATTTAAATGGACATCACTAGAAGACAATGCCTTTAAATCCATTAAAGAAGCTCTAGTCTCTACCCCTGTTCTTGCTTGCCCAGACTTCTCAAAACCCTTCGCAGTCCACTGTGATGCATCCAGCTTCGGCATCGGTGCCATGCTGACCCAAGAATTTGATGGCGTTGAGAAACCCATTGCTTATATGAGCAAATCCCTAACTGGTCCCCAAAGAAATTACTCAATTACAGAAAGAGAACTCTTAAGTGTCTTACTAGCCCTAGAACATTGGCGTTGCTATCTTGACAACGGCTTAAAGTTCACAATCTACACAGACCATTCCGCATTACAATGGTTTCTCCATCTAGATAATCCAACCGGACGTCTAGCCCGCTGGAGTATTCGTCTATCTACATTTAACTTCGAAATTAAACATAAACGTGGTAAAGATCATCTAATCCCTGACGCTTTATCACGCTTACCTTCAGTAGACGTTATTAACTACAATAGTTCTAATACCAATGACGACTGGTATAATAATATCTACGCTAAATGCAGTTCTAACCCCAACACCACTCCAGATTACATAATACATAATAATAAATTATACCGATACTCAAAAACCCCTTCATTACTCCAATCTGAGTATAATTGGAAAGAAGTTATCCCACTAGAGTACAGAATACCCATTATCACAGAAAATCATTCCACCCCAACTTGCGCTCATTTCGGAACATTTAAAACATACAATAAAGTTAAATTGAAATATTTTTGGCCAGGAATGTACAAAGATATTTCAAATTTTATTGCCAAATGCGAGACTTGCTTAGCTTGCAAACACCAAACCCAACTAAAACTTGGCCTAATGGGTAAACCTAAACAATGCTCTCGACCCTTTCAATGCATTTCAATAGATTTGATCGGCCCCTTGCCTACTACACTAAAACACAACAGATTCATCTTTGTCGTTACTTGCTGTTTTTCAAAATACTGCCTCCTCTTTGCGATTAAACGTGCTACGTCATCAGTAATCGTTCATATTCTAGAAAACCTAGTTTTCCTAGTGTACGGAATCCCACAGACCATAATTCTTGACCATGGTCCTCAATTCGTTAGTCAAGAGACAACGGATTTATTCCACTCCTATCAGATCCCAAAAATACACTATTGCGCAATTAAATGCGCCCAACCAAATCCCGTGGAGAGATATAATAAAGTTGTAACCACAGCAATATCCTCATTCATACAGGATGACCACAGGAATTGGGATATCAACCTACATAAGATACAATTTGCTATTAATACTTCCGTAAATGAAACAACAAATTATACTCCTTCTTTCCTTGTATTTGGTCGCGAATTAGTCACATGTGGATCAGCATACGATAAATCTGATCTCACAGATGATATTATATTCGCGCCCAGAGACGAATACGCTGATAATCTTGGTCTTCTTCAGCCTGTCTTCTCCGAAGTACAAGCCCGTCTTTGGAGAGCACACCAAACCAATTCTTCATCGTATAATAAACATCACCAACATTTCGAATTCAACGAAACTGACATCGTCTGGAAACGAAATTACGCAATTAGTAATTCTCCTAAACACTATTCTGCTAAACTTGCACCCAAGTTTATTAAATGTTCTATCCTAAAAAAAATATCACCCTTAGTATATGTCCTACAAGACATGTCCGGCAAAATGCTCGGACGATGGCATATTAGAGACCTTAAACCTATCCCCAAAATTCTAAAATAAATAATATACTGTTTTTCCTTAATTAGATTCTTATTTGGCTCAAACTTAGCTACTTTTCTCCTAAGCTCCTAACTTGTAAAATATTGTATATAATGTTATACATTTATAATTATATCTCATCCCCATTATACATTTCGGACTCATTACATTTCGTACATACCTACTTAGTACGAATTTATACGTTCATTTATACTATTTAATTTATATAACGTTATATTACGTTCATATAACGTTACTCAAAACTAACTCTACCAGAGTTAGAACAATACTTACTTATATATTTCTTCCCTTGACATAACGTTCATATTTACGTACTTAGGTACATACGTACCGTACAGTACATTTATTAATTCCATTAAGGAATTATCTTATGATATTTTGTAGTAATCCTACATTCCATACGGCATTATTTTGTTGAATAAATTTCAACAATCGTACTCTTTGTAGGTACACATTATTGTAGATATTATATTTAGATTCATTAATATTCAGCGGGTGGTTACTGATTAATAAGCCTTAATACTAATGGAGAGCGATTTAATGAGTACGTCCTCTACTTAAAGGAGTACTCTATTGAAACTTATTTTGGTTAAACAATTAACCAAAATTTTATAAGATGATGTATGAATGACCTTTGGTATGCATGTTTAAATCGCCTCTCTTGTATGATAAACATTGTATATAACATCCCCACCTTCTAAATTTATCACTCATACCCATATTCATTACATTATATTTACATTACGGAAAAATCCTTTGGCCATAAGCCCCAGGATTTTCCCTTCCAGGGCGACCCCGGTAGTGTAACGGTGCGTGTAACGAAGCGTTACACTATCGACCTTCATACTATTTCTGGCACCATACAAATTCTAAATTCCTTTTTGAAATTCAAATCCTATTCCAAATTCCATTCAATGATTTTTATTTTCAGTTCGATCACATACTTTGATCGATAAACATCATTTCATCTAACGGACTGTACTTCCCAAGTTTCTAAACACGACCGTTTAAGTGTGATTTTTATTAGTAAACGTAATAATTCATAAGTGCGTGCAGTTCAGTATAGTGCTCGTTTTGTGGCCCTGCACACCTTCCAGATATATATCTACATCATCACCAAGGCACATATTGTAAGTTATTTGATTTCTAACCTTCTGAATTACGAAAGTGTTTTTATACATACCTATCTGTTAACACGTAACCTGTATTGTTACAGGTGCCTTTTTATATAATTAATAAATACCCATCATCGCCCTGGTTCCCGACTTTGATTACCTTCCATCATCCTGGTGAGGCTCCCATCTGCCCCCTCACAAATAAAGTTATAAATTCAGGTACATAAATGTATAGGATTAATTTAATTTAATTATATTTAAACTATAAGAGGTAAGACATTTTTACTTGACTTATTTAACAGGATGGTTTAACTAAAATAAGTTTATAAAGCAGGGAATTGAAAATAGGTTATAGGCAAATAAAGATAAAATATATATTACTTACATAATTACACCTTTTAATTTAATTTATTAATTTGATAATACCCAAACCCAAACACTCTCGCGCATGAGAGGAGGCCTGTGCCCAGCAGTGGGACGTATAAAGGCTGAATTATTATTATTATTAATTTGATAATATTTAGGATAGCGAATTTATAATGTATTATTTAATTATAGTAAGTTGGACGGATGTTTGTTCTATATTTGGATGTTTGGCAATTACTTATTAATAAATATCTAACATATTATAGAGAAAAAAAATTGCACCTTTCGCATTACGCCATTCTTAAACGGCTGGGATAAACTCGAAACGCCTTAAGTCCTGTATAAATAGTATCAAAGAAATTCCTTTTAGAAATAGAATTGTGCTAACAATTTTTCAGATGCGCACTCGTTTAATTTAGGAGGGGCTGGTCTGTCGATATTTAAATTTTTAAACGTTACTTCACCAGACAGTGACACGAGAGAATACCAATTTATGACAACACCATACACCATTGTCATTATTAAAAATATGCATTTATTAATATTTTATTCACAGGTGAAAATGATGACGTAAGTAAGTAGGTAATACTAATTTTAAATTCCTTGTAATTTTTTAGCATACTAAATATTCATTTATTTACATACAACGTAACGTAGTCATTCGTATTTTTTGTTGTTGTTGTTATTATAATGAATTAACACATTTCATTATATATAAATTTTATCATATTCTGGTTATATAATTATAATTATCTTAATTGATAATCTCTTGCCTAAGCCTAATTTATACCAATAGCTATATGAGATTATATTTTATCTCTTTGCTTTCTTATGTATATCTTTATTATATAGGTATATATTATTATATAGGTATATTTAGCACCTAATTTGTTTTAATATTTGTGGGAGGTATACGCAGAGCTGAAAACAACACGTCGAGTCCTTTGGTTTTTTAATGCCAAATAACCCAACTAACATTAGGCGCTAAATTTAAGGGTTAGAAGAGATTTATATAAGCGCCTCTTTACTCTTTAGGTGTAGTTAGTGCTCTAAAAATAGGAGTTATAGCCGGCTATAACCCCGTTTTAACCCCGGATTGGGCACAAATTTTATCACCATAAGATTTATAACAGTGCTACAGTAGGGTTAGCGGATAAAAAAAGAGACATAAGAGCGGTATAGTGGAGCTACAATAGTGTTAATTAATTCTTTAGGAGCTATATGGGTTGCATATAGGTGACTACAAACTGTTGTAGTAGAAGAGCGCTAAAGTAGTGCTGTAATAGCGTTGATTAACAACTTAGGATTTAAAAGGGTGCCAAATAAGCGACTACTAACTGTTTGAGTAGTAGTGTTGAGCTATATAGATGATACTTTCAGCTTTAGATGGTATATTAGCATTTAAAGTCAATATCTGTAATTCTGTAACCCTCAAGAAGGTTATTGCACATTTTTTCCTTAGCGCTGCCTGCTTTGGTTGCAGATGTTTCCATTTTGTATTATTATTTGTAAGCTTGCACTGTGACAGCTTGAAGTGAAATGTAATGGCGGATAAATAAAAGCAAATAATTATTTTAGTTCACTGATGCCGGTGTTATCTGCGGATTTATGATGGCGAAATTAATTACACTGTCAATAACTATATGTATTACTAACAAAATTTTAAAGGGCCTCTGATCCTTTGCATATTTATCTGAATATAATATTTTTTAAATTGTGGTCCACCGTATTTAATTTTCGCAAAATTACACAATATACGTGAAGTCCGGTTTTAAATACAACAATACTAACATTATGTCTATATTGAGTAAAAGTATCGATTTTTATTAAGTATTTACGTTCTAATTAACAGTTTTTGTTTTGCTTATTGATTCATCGGTCATATTAACATGGCGCTATAGGCTTAGGTTGTAAGTAAGACTCTAATAACACTATAAGATGTACTAAGGTATTGAATAACGCCCGTCTGCGACTACATGATCTATAAAAGTGACTCATAACTTCTCTTTTCGACTGTAAGTGAGACAAGAGAGTTAATAAGCGATTGCGAGTAACGGAGCTATAAAAGAGATTTTATCGCCTGTTTAGAACCTTAAGTGAAAATTGCAGCTGCTTATTACTCATATAGATGTTAAGGTGGTAGAATTCACTTTGAGATATAACACTAGCTGCTTAAGATCCATTATAGCGGCCAAAACGGCTACTGTGGATATTAAAGCTATACATGGACCTCTTAAAGACCTTGATGTCACCAGAGCCTGTAAGCTTAGAGTATATAGCTATTCTACAGCCGTTATATGTCTTTAGGTGATAAAATAAGTGCTAAGTGTCGCCTAATTGTTTGTTGGGAATGAATGAATGAATGAAAAATCTTTATTTTAGGCAACTAGTGGCCTATACATAAATACCTTAATACTAGCATACATATTTTAAAAATATATTTTAATACTAAAAACTACAAAACACACTATGGCTGCGATGCATTACGCAACCCCGCAGTAAAATAATAAATATGTAAGTAAGAATTGGTTTACGCTCGATCATTGAAAAAAACAATCAAATACCTACGAGTTCAGACTTAAAAGGCTTTAGAAACTTTTATCAATAAGTATAATATGTTCATATCCTATCTATTTAATGTAGTCAACAAATAAAAGCATAAAAATCATATTCAAAGCTGGTAAAATTAACGGCGTGTCACCCTTCCAATTGGTGAACAAAATGCGGTTGACAAGTACAACAGATGACATACAAGCAAACCGTCTGTTTGTTGGTATCATTTCCATAATAAAATTCATAAATGTGACAAAACGACAAATTAGCGGCGCGTGCGCCCGGCGGGGGGTGCTCGTGCGCTGCGAGGGCTTAGGGTTCACTATAGTTATGTATTTTGTTGGATATTATTGCTAACTTTCTATTTTGGTAAAATTTGTCGGTTTCATGTAAGTAACCAAATGATTAACTATTGAGTTATATAATGGGATCTATGTATCTAAGTATACGTAAAAGATACCGAAAAATTTTAAAATTTGATTGTAATTGTGCGCGCTAATGCAGCTAAGACAAGGTGTCTCGTTCAAACGAATTTTATTACTTTGAATTAAAAAATAAAATCAAGTTTTTGGTAGATATGGTAAATCGAGACGGTTGTAATGTAGGTAGGTACTTTTTGACTTTTATAGTTAAGATAAATAAATAATATTCTTAAGTCATTCGGCCTACTAAACGGCAACCACCATTGCATTGTATGAATACTTAGGCTATTCCCTTTCATCGAAATGTGTTCAGCCGGTTACGCGTTAAGAAGGTATAACCATCTAAGTAAATGAACAAACAAAAAACAAATCATATTTGTAATATTATGTAGTAGGATACCTTTTACTACTTCCACTAATGTAATATAAGACATGGCGTTATCTTATATGCAGAGTGACTTATAATATGTTAAAATTTTAGTCATCGGTGCAAAGAGGACCTCTACTCTGTACGCTTCCTGTGTATACGAAATAGAGACAAATAAATGATGTTTAATAAATATCCCAATGTGAATACCAAAAGTTCTACGGTGGGTCAGTAACCATATGCTCAACCCTAAATCGCAGCATCATCCCGAGGATCGCGGCGCGCGGTGCGGCGCGGCTGGGGTGTTAATGCAAATTGTGGCATTAGCGTTATAGCGATCAGTATCTGCTAGCATGCAGCCCCGGATTTATACTTCATGATTTACTGTATCATATGCGAGAATCCTTTAATCCTTATCGTAGATCATTTGTTCTCTATAGGTATCAACTTTCTCTAATCTACGGTGTTCGTCAGATACTGACTATCGTCACCGCGCTCGCTAACTCAATTTATGTAACAAATATCAACAATGTTTCCGCATAAATAAATAATTAAGGAAGTTGGTAAATAAGCGTGGCGGCCTCATTTATTATTCTTTATAAGGAAACAAAGGCGAGGGTTAGTCGTAATAAGGCGCCGCCACCTCGCCGGCTTATCTTTATTGCCTCCAACCCACGTAGAATAATAAATCGTTTTCATCAAAAACAAATACTCGACAGTTTTTGCTGGAGGCGAGTGAGCGGGTGGCAGGGTGGCAATTTTCCACCCCCATAATACAATATTTTCCGACATTTTCCACGAGAATACAGCTCGGAATCGTTCGCTCGCGGCAGGCAGGTTCCTTAATGTGTATTTTTCGTCCAATCAGAGAGCGGCGAGAGTCTCGATATTACCTCAACTGTCACACATAAAGTGGAAAATATGGTCGGCCGATGTGGGGGCGCGCTCGGATCGCGGCATCGGCGGCGCGAGCGCGGCCGGCGCGCGCGGGCGGGCGGCTGCTTGCCAGTCGGCGCGCGTACTCGAGCCACCTCTACAAACCTTCCCAACAGGTTTATAGCTTTTCTTTCAGCTCCTCTCAGGTACGGCCGTATCATAACAGGGAATAGCGGTGCGTGATGTGAACCCGTGATAAAATAAATGTCGAGATAGGCTTATGTATTGTACTGTTTATCTTAATAATGGCCGCCCGGAGAAAACTCTCGATTAAACTTTGGCTTTTTATTTAGGTGGAAGCATTTGGGATAAAACGTTTAGGATGCAATCTGTGTAGGCATAAATCTGAAGGCATTATGTTTTAATCGTAATTTGAGGAAAAATAACTATGTGTTTAATACAAAACTAAAATTTTTTTTACTGAGGAGTCATTTCGTAGCACAACGTTGTCGTAGTCCGTAGTACGTTCCAGCTCGCTCTTCGTAGCGCTTTGATACCGCAACCTGTCTGTCTACATAAGTAGGCTGGTTCTACTCTACATCATCTATTGAGATGTGTCCACATATATTATAGATTCTTCTACTTTACCTTGTATTTACATATTTATTACATACACCGCAAACAATCGCGGTAGTTACGAATAGATGGTAGGTATGTCAAGCAGGCAGAGTATATAGGCTGCTCCAATCTGAAAATATGATAAGCGCGGAAGCCGCCCCGTGCCGCCCCTCTCCCCGCTCGCAATTGCCAGGCTGGGATATAAATCGCGATTCATTTCTCATCGTAACTTTTTGTCGGTTCTTATCTGTTAGACTTCACTTTTCATCATCCGAGGGGATTTATGTAATGCCTAGTCATTTCTCGGCGTCGGGCGCGGCTTATCGGCGAAGCGCGAGCTCGCTTGATTGATGAGCGTGCAAAAATAAATGTTCAGTTAAATTATTCGATAAGTTGGAAACGGAAGTTAAACGGGAATTATCTATGTCTTGCCCCTGAAGATTTCACGGTTGTAACTTCTATGTCGGTGGGAGTGATTGATTGATCGAAATGGTTAGGTGGGCCTGTGAAGGGGCGGGTGGATGATGATCATTTTTAATGTACAGCATAAGTCCAATGCTTTCTTTTAACTATATTTCTACACTGTCAGGTAAATTTTGTCTCATAATGTTCTTATCCGTCCATGTTTTGTGCTGTACTCGTTGACCTTAGTGCGAGAGTTTTATTAATTCAACTATTTTTAACTGAGGAAAATGACTACTTGACCAAGCTCTTTCCTAATTTGGCGAGGGGAGTAGCAAAGTAAAATTAAGCATGAAGCTAATGCCATAATTGAGGCAATCGGCTCCCCTCGATGATCTACGAGGTCCCGCCACATTTACATCTTTCCTACATTTTCCGCGATTGCCTTCATGTACGACGCCATTAGGAGGTCGATTGAGGCGACCTTTAATTTAGTGAAATTGTTGATCATATGTGCAAGTCCTTGAGATTGCTGTCGACTTATATTGGTGTTCAAGGTAGCTGGTAAATTACTTCTAGTGCTGATGGTATCGAGGGTATTCGTAGGAATGTTTGTAGGTACTTATAATTATTATTATAATAATAAATTATTGTTGTGTGGCTTTATGTACTTATTAAAATAAACCTAACATTTACGAATGAACATGGATAGCTCGCAACGACAACGACAATACCAAGTACACGTGATGTTAAAATCTAAAGTGGTGTTGGTGTGCCTAAAGTTCTGTGGTGGCAATAGCCGAACTTGTGCTGTATATTCTTAAATTGCATACGGGTTGCCGCCCGACCATTTAAAAAGAGCATTGTGGCTAATCTCTAGCGACACATATACTAACAAAGTTTAATTGTGAGCGCTGCGGTACCGTGCGCCACCGGCCGGCCGCCCCCGGCAAAACGGATTACAGTCAGTCTTAGCGCGCTCACCTTCGATTCCTGCGCCTTTCCACCCACACATATTCGTTTCCAATCAATCCAACCGCACATATTTGTATGTAGACATCGTGCTCATGTTTTTATTGCAGACTGCATCGAATGACGGCCGCAAACATTGCATCTGCCTCCCTCCCGGCTGGCGTCGGAAAAGCCTTTTATTTTTAATTTCGATTTTGATTTTTTCCGAGCGCACCGAGCCGTTCTAGTTTTTTTATTTGTTTCATTTCATAGCGCAGGGTGGGTGCGCGACAGATCGGAATTTCAGATATGTACAATTTAAAATCGTGTAAGTACGGTCAGCGTGCGGCGCTGGGGCCGGCGCTGGAGCGCTCTCCCGCTAGACTGACGCCTGTCGACTTGTTTTCTTTTCTTTTTTGCGAATTCTATTTTCATTTGATTGCATTTGAATTTCCGCCGCCAATATCCGCTAACTAAACACGATTAATGCGGAGCGGAGATGGACAGGCGGGCGGAGCGGCCGTGATGCTGCCGGTTTTTTGTCGTTTTATATTAGAAGCCAGCTAATTTATTGCAAACTGCGCTCCGGGAGTCCTCTTACAATGTTCAAGGTGCTACGAGAAATATTTACCTACCGATAGGGAATACAGATTGTATTTTTAACCTTAGTGTAATAATAAAGAATACTGTTAGGTAGGTAACGACATTGCTTTGCGCGCCACGTGGTTGATATAGTCATGACTAGGTTTAGACCACCGGTTGATCGCGGGGCCAGCCAGGAGAAGCAGATAAATTAGAAAACCACCCAATTCAGTTTAAGCAATTCTTAAGTGAAGAAATCAATGTACATATTAAATACCCACTATAGGCGACAATATGGGTGTCGAGGACTAATTCGAGGTTTTATACGTTATTTACTTTTTATATTTTTTGTCTATGTTTTATGGTATTTTGTTTTACCTTTTGTTTTTTACACTAGTTGTCATTAAATGCCGTTTGAAAAGCCCAGTTTTTTCGTTTGCTCCCAAATTTTAGCTATCGAAGTGTAATTTGTCCTGGATTCCGGGACAATGGGGACCTAATTAATGAAAACAAATTTCTACTTTTTAAATCTAGACACGCGGCAGCGTGTCAAGCCAAGTTCAAGCAAAGGAACTGGCTAACCAGCGCCAAGTGTAATATTACACGAACCACTTGGTGCCACTTTTGACCCTTCTATAACTCAAAACATCTTTAACATAAACACATAAAACTACGTGTGTTTAATTATATCCATAAGGACATCTAGAAGCCCAAATTTCATGAAGCTAGCTCAAACGGTTATAAAGATATGAAGGTCAAAAAGTCGTAAATTTTAAGACTGACTGACATACCTATAGTACCTAAACCTAACCTACTTCCAGATGACCTAGAAGGATGAAATTTGGAATCCAGCTCAGTTATTGTGTGAAAGCGTAGGAAAAAATCTAAAAATAAAAAAAAGTTATAAAATAAGGGGGGTCCCCATACAAAAAAACCATTTTTTATTGTGACTGACATATAAGTACCTAAACCTAACCTACTTCTAGATGACCTAGAAGGATGAAATTTGGAATCCAGCTCAGTTATTGTGTGAAAGCGTAGGAAAAAATCTAAAAATAAAAAAAAGTTATAAAATAGGGGGGGTCCCCATACAAAAAAAACCATTTTTTATTGTGACTGACATATAAGTACCTAAACCTAACCTACTTCCAGATGACCTAGAAGGATGAAATTTGGAATCCAGCTCGGTTATTGTGTGTAAGCGTAGGAAAAAATCTAAAAACAAAAAAAAGTTAATAAATAGGGGGGGTCCCCATACAAATTTCTTTTTTATTGTGACTGACATATAGTACCTAAACCTAACCTACTTCCAGATGACCTAGAAGGATGAAATTTGGAATCCAGCTCGGTAATTGTGTGTAAGCGTAGGAAAACATCTAAAAATAAAAAAAAGTTAAAAAATAGGGGGTCCCCATACAAAAAACCTGTAATACGCGCTAAACAACCGGCCAACGGTGTGTCGTTGGCGGCGCGCGGCACCACATAATTAATACAAAGAACAGAAGTAAAAAACATGCGGCGGAAACACAAGAAAAAACATTAAATCTCAATACCTGCCTAGTTTTCTTTACAAAAAGTATTGATATCCCATCAAAAACATAAATGTAAAAAAGGAGAGCCAAGTTCAATACAAAAATTATGCTTGGCTGTGGGGTTCGCCGCAAAAAGAATGAAGATCTAAATGAGTGCCAAGTTCTATGCAAAATCCAAATATGTATGTATAGGAACAAAATAACATTATAAACAAGTATTAAACTCTATTTCTTTGCTTTATTGGATACCTATAACAATTGCTGTTATTTAAAAAAAATGTGAGATCTTAAAGTAGGTTAGATTTGGCTTGGCCAGTTTTTATCAGAATTACAAAATATATATGTTGAATAACTTTATAAAATGACTGATGTAATGAAAACTGGCCAAGTCAAATCTAACCTGCTTTAAGATCTCGCATTTTTTTTTAATAACAGCAATTGTTATAGGTATCCAATAAAGCAAAGAAATAGAGTTTAATACTTGTTTATAATGTTATTTTGTTCCTATAAATACATATTTGGATTTTGCATAGAACTTGGCACTCATTTAGATCTTCATTCTTTTTGCGGCGAACCCCACAGCCAAGCATAATTTTTGTATTGAACTTGGCTCTCCTTTTTTACATTTATGTTTTTGATGGGATATATTATATCTATATTCTATTTGTGAGTATATATGACAAATTGATTACAGTGGCGGTAAATAAATATGTGTAGCACTAAATATACCCTGCCTAATGGTGTACAAAAATATACCAAGTAACATGCGAAATGAATTAACATATTTTATAAATACTTAACTAAAAATTATACTTCCCAAGTAACAAATTAAAAATTACATTTAAACATAATTATACAACAAACTTAATACAAGTACCATATAAAATAAATTAACTAAAACTAAACCTAACAAAAAAATAGTAATCCCTAAAACCTACCTTCTAAGCCCTCGGCAAGGTGCCCATCTCGCAGGCAGCATTCCCGCGCTGTATTCCCCTATATTCTATATTATGTACAAAACCGAGAAAGTGTATTTTTTTAATTTCACATCTATATAGATGAGATAGATTAAGCGAAGAGCCGATTTATAATACGGGGACAAGTCGGCATGAATCGATCACGACCGTTATTGGCAAACTTCTCCACGACACGGCCCTTGATTAAAAGTATGCAAATTTTATTACATCCTGCGGGGGACCCACGCCCCGGCGTTTACTTACGACACTTTGTGAAATTATATTATGATCAGTGTTAGAACGCATACATTGATTTGTGTTCATATATCAAATTTGCAATGTTATACGATTTATTTGGAGAGTTCCGAAACCAAGATGTCGCGAGGAAGATGTTAAGGGCGGGAAGGGAATGCTTTCGCTACAAACTAGGTTAATCTATTGTAATTTCTTTCTAAAGTTATCTACACGCTTAGGTAAACAAGGACCTACAGAACTAGTTTTTAAATAAGTATATACCGGGTGTGGCCTGTAATATGAGCAAAAAATTAAACTGTAGGCTGTATTCCTCATACTGACCAACATTTGTTCAGCGACTTTTGAAAAAACCTTTGGGTTTGATTTTTAATACATTTTAAAGTTTATTCTAAAACGCAATGGATTGCGAATTTTGTTATGTTTAAGGCGTGACAAGCAACGTCAATCACAATGATATGGCGTCGCGATGGCGTCCATTGAAGATAATATTTATTTTGTATGAAAAATAGGGAGTCTAAATACTTCATAATTTTTAAACGTTGTTGAACAAAAGTGTCACCGTTTGAGGAGTACTATCTATGTTTTAATTATTTGCTCGTGTTACAGGCCACACCGGGTATGTTTTGCTTTTACATAGTACGAGTTACACCAGCCCTGTGTTATGATTTTTTTTAAATGTCAGAGTAATAAAAAATAAATTTGTGGTGTTGCCTAATAAGGAAGAACCTAAGTTGATAATGATAATTATTATTTAAAATGAAACTAGCTTCACATATGAATTACAAGTAATAAGTAGGTACTTAACGTCCCGCTAACTCATATACATGCTACTTATTATGCTGCTAAGCAACGTGGTATGTACTTATACCTAAGTAGGTACGTCACAGGTCGATCGATGCAGAGCCGTTTTTGCAATAAATAATTCGTAGCTTCGTGTACTAGAGTGGGGTTTTGTTTATGTCAAATTGTAATTTATTGGTTACTCCGCTCGACTTGGATATTACAATGGGAGGAACGCCCCTCCACCCCCCACGGCCCGTTCGATGAAAATTTTATATCGCCGTGTCGTCGTTACGTCGTTCTGTTTTTTTCTTGTCCGTGACCAGCTAAAGCGATCTTTTGATTAAATTAAGGGGATGAACAGGGTATTTTTATACTGATTGATAGGTTGACACAGCGTTTCGAGGAACATTGCCGGAATTTATATTAGGTGCAGCGATTGGAAGTAAATTTAACTTACGTAATAATTTATACAGCAAATAAAAGTTAGCTATAGGCCATCAATCACTCCAATGCCCTTTTGTTTAGATTATATTGTTAGACACATTGTTGATTTATCTGTCAACATATCAATACCTAAGTTGTGTATCTATATGACACCGTGATTGTGCATCCGTTCATAATAGTCACATGACCCGTTTCGAACTTTAAGATACGTCAATTAATAAATCTAGAAACGATATGGATTAGATATGTTAGTGTCAAATGTGACGTTTCTTCAAACAAAAACGTCACTTTTGACACAGATACATCTAATCCATATCGTTTCTAGATCTATTAATTGATGTATCTTAAAGTTCGAATCGGGCAGACAATCTATACTTAACGTCTTAGGTGAGGTTAGGTTAGTTTGTAATCTTCCAATCGTCAGTTTATAAATAATTTAACTAGACGAGACTGGAAACTGACGAGTGATTAAAATTTTACGGTACCTACTACAAATTTAATCTAACCTATCCATTTTGTAATTTAATTTTCTTGGTAGGGTAATATAATTTTATCATATGTTACAGCATTTACATCTAAATATCTGGAAGACCGAGCTTTGCTCGGAAAACATGGAAAACTCAAAAGTGCGCGTTTTCACCGAGATAAGACCTAGGTAGAACGATTTTTCGCCCCCGAAAACGCCTATAAGTATAGCAAATTTCACTCGTTTAAAGGTATTAGATACCTATATAAAATATTGTATCTCTAACTTGTGAATAAACTAATCTCAAAACACGTCGCCCACCTCTGCAATACATTTATAAACAAAAGAGCACAAAAGATATTTAAACAAAACACATTCACTGGGCATCTGTCTTTATGTCTCTAATTTAAGTGAGTAATATAATAGGCGACGGACTGCATTGATACTCAAATATTTGACCCGGGGTTGTGACCCCCGACACCCCTGCTTTGAAGCGAGGAAAAATGCATCCCCAATGAACCCTAATCATTGCAAATCTGCCACGAATTTAAGGCATATAGTGTATATAAAGTTTTAAAATGAACTTTAATGTTGATATTTATTTACTCAGGTGTATCATAAATCAAAACATTTTATACCAAACCACTATTTCATACAGGGTCATTCTTGGAATGGTAGCCATATTGTGCGAGGTGATTAGGTAGGTCATACTGAACAACTTTTTCTATGGGACCAAACCAACCCCAAAATCCCAAAAAAAAAAAATTTGGCGTGCCCATAGAAAACGTCGATGACCTACCTAATCACCTCGCACAATATGGCTAACGGTCTAAAATGACCATGTAGAATGATTAGGAACTTAATTTAATATTATTTACGACTGGCAGATTCCCGTACGGTAGGTGTCATGGAAGGCTGTCTGAGAGAAGTTAGCGAAGCGGGCGTCGTCGAACTACGGCCGGAATTTGTCGACTTAAACCAATTTCACTTTAACTCGTCCAACAAACAACTTATAATAGAGTAACTTTGCAGATTACGTAATCTATTTTTGGGCAAATAACACCTGGAATAGAAGCTAGGAATTTGGGGAAGGAATTTTGTTACGTGCGATTTTCTGCATGGAGTGATGTGTGAATGTTTCCTAACAGCACAAACTTGCGCTATTACGTCAGTAGATGGTGTGTTTTGTATTTACTCGGAGATTTCCGTTGTTGTATAGTACCAATTGTGTTATCTCTGCCAGATATAAATACTTTAATATTTTCAAAGTTTTAAGTATACTATTTTTTTAGTCAGAAATAGAAAATGAAGTAAAAAATATTTTCTTATAATTTTAACTTACGTTGGAAGTGTTGGAACCGCGTCACGTATGCAAAATTTTATTGCACATGCACAATAGAGGTATTACCTGTTACTTTCAATCGTTTTAACTGTGACAGATGTGTCCGCGTGAACATGATGACTAGTTACGATGAAGAAAATTATGTGAGTAATGAATCAGTAGGTACCTACAGTTTTTTACATTCATAGTTATTAGTGTTAATTACGCTATACCGGGTGTGGCCTGTAAAATGAGCAAAAAATTTAACTGTAGGCTGTACTCCTCATACTGACCAACATTTGTTCAGCGACTTTTAAAAATAGCTTGTGGTTTGATTTTTAATACACTTTAAAGTTTATTCTAAGACGCAATGTATTGCGATTTTTATTATGTTTAAGGCGTGACAAGCAACGTCAATCACAATGAAATGGCGCGGCGATGGCGTCCATTGAAGATAATATTTATTTTGTATGAAAAATAGGGAGTCCAAATACTTCATATTTTTAAAAGTAGTTGAACAAATGTGTCACCGTTTGAGGAGTGCAATCTATGTTTTAATTATTTGCTCGTGTTACAGGCCACACCCGGTATAAGGCTTAGTAATGAAATCCTGTAAAAGTATATTTGTGCTAATATTTAAATGTATTTTTGGTATAGTTACAAATGATGTTACGTATATTCAGGAGATATTAGGCCTAGATGCTTATAAACAATTAATGTAAAGTTTTTTCAATGTACCTACCTACACCAAATAATGATACGTAAACCACAAATCCTGTAAAATAAGTATTATTAAACATGATTTTTTAAACACTGGCAAAATTTTACCATAAACAGAAAGCTGCTGAAGTTTGCCGTTTCATTAATTTCGGAATGTTTTAAAAGATATGACGCCATACCGATAAGATATGATATGCGTATGATTAGAAAAATAAAAACGTAGTAAGTTGTAAATTACTTGTGTTGAAAGCAATTACAATATTTATTATTAAAAACGTAAATATAAAAGACGAATAGATCATCCTAACTTTTAACGCATGCACAAATCGGTAGAAAGATGTTGAGCATATATGTATCGCGAAGCGGTTGGTTGACGTAACTGGTAACCGAAGAGCTGGCGGCTACCTCGCACAACGTATCAGCATTGCGATACAGCGAGGAAATGCCACCAGCATCATTGGCACAATGCCTCAGGGGCCTATTTTAGGTTATGAATTTCGTTTAGTACCACCACTTCATATATCTTGTATGTAATTAAACGTTTAAAAGAATGCAAATTTAAAAATACCTCTTTTGTTACAAAATAATTAATTACTCTAAGAACAAATTAAATAACTTTCTATAAAAATATTTTAATTTGTGTTATTTCAAGTAGACACACTACTATTTAAATTACAAACCGAAATAAATTACATACATAAAGGGAAAAAACCCTCCTCCTGACAGGAGGGTTTTTGAATTTGTATACTTATGACATTTATAATTAATAATTATAATTAATTAATATCCGGGTGACTGAGCTTTGCTCAAAAACATACAAAAACTCAAAAATACGCATTTTTCCAGAGATGAGACCTAGCTAGATCGATTTATCGCCCCCGAAAAGCCCCATATAGCAAATTTGATCGAAATTGTTAGACCCGTTTCAGAGATCGCCAAAATATGTAAGAAAAATAAATAAACAAGAATTGCTCGTAAAAAGATTTTAGTTAACTTTGTTTGAAGTTCAGTTGTTGCCTTTTAAACAAAGTGACCTTATAGGTCGGTGCTCGAGCTGATAAGCAGTAAATTGCTTTTCTTTCCATTTCTTAAATAACCACCCACCCCCGCTGCCCGCTGCCCGCTGCGAGGTGCTCCCGTACCAGCGACAGACACTTCCTTCGCGTCTCGACGACACAATATTCTTTACGATTCCTAAAACAAAAGTTTAATTAACTTTGCTACTCCTTAAAAAGAAAGCAGCATTATGATCTAATTATTGTACAAACAATAAAAATACGCAAACGAGTGTATTATGCAATTAGACACTTCTCCCCTGATCGTTAAAAGGGAAATTTAAATGGAATTTTTATGTCCAGCAATTAAGGATAACGTCGGCGTACTAGACATTTTTGTAATTACAAAAATAAGATTCTTGAAATGTAGCGTGAAAAAGAATTAGGGTGAAATTTGCGGAAAATGCCCGGAATACTAAGAAAATGAATACAAAGTTAAAATATTTTACGAATTCAATACTTGCGCGATGCTATACAAAGGTAACCTGACAGTAAAATAAGGCTGCAGAGCGTGCCAAATAAAACGTAGATTGGTACCTACTCGTCATTTATACCTACTTCAACTTCTTTCTCCCGCAGTTGAGTCAAAACAAATTGACACTTTTATGGTGCTAAATGACCCCAACTCGCACCAATCTGTCAAGAGTGACACCGGCAAAGAAAGTATTTTTTTTATTTATTAGGGACGGCCAGGATAATGAGTTCTCATTTTCCTAACATGTTAAAAACGCCGATTTTATTATAATATAACCAGATTACCTATTGCGGAATACGTAATTACAAGTAATCATCATCATCATCTCAGCCATAAGACGTCCACTGCTGAACATAGGCCTCCCCCTTGGACCTCCATACGTGCCGGTTGGAAGCGAAGCGACCCGCATCCAGCGTCTTCCGCTTATTACAAGTAATAAGTCAGTCTTTTTATATGCGATTACATTTGTACAGTCACCTGCAATAATATCTTACAACACGAAGCGCGCATGTACAATGTAAATACTAACAAGAATATATTATATGTAGAGTTTAAGTCTGAAATAAATTACATTCAATCATTCTTTCTAATGAGATCACTTAATGAGTGCAATCCATTTATGCGATTTTGCAGTTTGTCTGTCCATGCAATTTTGCAGCTCGCTGTCTAATAGTTATGTTACATGCATTGTTATGAAATTGTCATGTCAGTGATTTCAGGGAAATATTCCACTAATATTTTCGGAAGTATCTCATTGTCGGAATTATGTAAGGAATTTAGTTTCATTGTCCATCGGTTGTATCCATCGGTTGTTAGAGATGCATAAAAATAATATGAAGCATCTTCAGATTTAGTGGAAATCGGTTGGATATTTATCAGATTCCGTACCCCTGTCCGGAACCCTATTACAAAATTTTCGCTGTTTGTTTGTCTGTCCGTGAAGTGTCACCCGTGTTCACAGACCCATAGGCTTGTGAACCTCAAACACGGTGTTCTAATAAAAAAAATGGCAATAACCGGTCAAGCGTGAGTAGGTATGAAGAAGAAATTGAAATTGGAAACGTTGTGTGATTGTACGGAAGCTTTAGCGCGAGTCCAACTCATATTGCCCAGTTTTTACTTTTAGGTAAGTACATTAACAGTTCAGTAAAAACTAAATAGTATTCATCTTTTAACTACTACAGCTAAAAAAATTATAGGGATTAGGTCTAATACCATATATTTAGCGCACTTGTCGGCGGCTTGAGGGACTCTGGGTAGTCGGCAGACAGCGGGTAGTGCGGCGGTACATGAAGATGGAGCACGGTTAAGAAGCCCGAGGGAGCCGCGGATTTATCGCCGGAGCTGACGAGACGAGCGCCCGCGCCGCCCGCCTCGCTGATTTATACCGCGCAATCTCACAAAACTTACTTCACATTTAAATTTTCAAACTGTCTAAGCCGCTCTTAACGTCGACTATGTTATCTCATTCGATCGACTATAAATTTTATGAGCGGAGGGAGTTTCCTATGTCATTATTTAACAGCCAATACTCACGTAATTGCGTCACATGGTCTTATTAATAAAACTCGAAAATGTACGTATCTCTTAATACTGTTAAATTTCTAATAAGTCCATTAGGATATCGTGTAAGTGACTAACAGTTATTCCGTGGGGATTTCCAAAATGAGCAAATCCTCGGCGCCTGTTATGAATATGTAATCTAAATTTGGAATTCTCCGAGTGTGAGGCCGATGTTTGTCGCCACAACTGTCTCGAACAAACATTTCGCCACGGTACCACGACACTTGTACAAGCCACGCGCGTTCGTCGCCAGCCCCACGCGCTCTACATTCCTGGCGATAACTCCCTTTAGATTAAATCTTTACGACAATCTTGGTACGGAGACCATCGGCGCAACCCCTCTCATAATTTAGTTTGAAACTTTTTAATTAGCTTTATATTTGTGTTTGCAGATTGAGACTTCGCCTCTCAGTTTGTCATTCGGGTGGCTGTGGCTCAAAAGTTATATTATTAATAATGCTGTCTTTTGAGGGATGTAATTGTACAGCTATACCTTTGTAGGAAAGTTTAAATTCTGAATTGTTAAAATGGTATTAGGTACGTCTCGTGAAAACTCATTTAAAGGGAATTGTTTTAACAGGTAAATAAACAAAACAAAGTAACGATATAGCTTAGTTTTACAACTTTTACAAATCTTTTGTAATATTAAGTTATAACAAAAACTTGTGGATAAACACGCAAACAAGACAGTTACTTAATGAGTTTTAGAGCAGAGTGAATTATGGTAATATGAATAAATATCAGCAGGTATTTTTTTACCAAAACAAAAAAACAAGGAAGAAGAAGAGAAGAGAAAAACAAATTTAACATAATATGTAGTACAAAATCACTTTAGGTATGTGTATGGCCCATCATCGGATTCCTAACTTAACGGCTGTGACCCTGTTTATGAATCCGGAGGTCATTGAGACAAATAGACGGACAAACAGATGATAGGTGGACTGCGGAGGCTTAGTAGGGTTTCGTTTGTCTCTCTTCGGGTACAGAACCTTTAAGAGGGCGTAGAGGAGGGTAAATTTTCAGATTCTGTCAAATTACCCCATTTCACGCACAAACGCAGCTCACGCACACTACCTCAATTTACTGGGACAGGTCAGTGACCCCTAATGTTTTTTTAAAGGTGCTGTTTCGAGTTTAGTGTTAACTACTGACCTCCTTTGAGGAATTAAAACTGTCAAACTTTCCTTTGTGAGAAGACAGAGAAAAAACACTTTTTATATATAGCTTTCCTTGTTTGTTCATGTCATGTCATAGGTATGTGACGTATTAGGTAATTATTTATTTTCGTTGTTGACTTTTGTATTAAGATAGGTACAAACGGCGACGCTCTTAACTGTCCATCGGTAGACCTTATGCCTTTTGTAATAAGGTTTACGAACTGTCAGTTAACAGTGTGGTGGTGTGCGATGGTAGGTATGCGGTTTGTAGACATAGACCAAATTAAAACTAGGAGTTTTATTATTAAAGATATAAGAAATCGTCTATTTTACCTACTCGAAGTGAACTACTTATATCTAAAATTATCCCTTCATTAGTTATATATAGGTCTTGTAACATATTTTTTACAACTAAACACGCTTATTATATTTTACTTAAAACTTAATTTTTAAAGCTCTATTGATAATAAGGCTTTAAAAACATCTAATAGAATGCAGGTACTACGCTTATACTTTTGTAAGTCAGTAAGTGATGCTTACTTAAAACTTATCGGGAAATCAAAAAACTCATAATTACCTATATTAAAATATTTAAATTTACTATTCCATCTCATACGTTCAATAAGGCCCGGGACCGGGCCTTGTCACCTGCACTGACAGAGGGCCTTTTTAGCCCCACATAATATTAAAGAACTGTGTCCCGGATAGTATGGGTTCTGGGCCATGACCATGACGCGTCCCGAAGTAACTTATACAGGGCGTAATCGTTAAGTGTAGCCAGGCTATAATTTCGTAAATATAACATATATCAGAAAACTTCAAATTGTTATCGAAAGTGCGTTACCCAATGAGTAAAATTACATTAAGGGGTCATCCATTAATTACGTCACACGTTTGGGGGGGGGAGGGGGTCAAGAAAATGTGACATGTTGTGACATGGGGAGGGGGAGTCACAAACACTGTGACGTCACTTTAACTTCATCACTATTCATCAGTAACCGAAAATTAATTTATATTTTTTTATTCGCAGTACATTTAAATAATGAGTTTTTGGAAGTATGTAGGTAATTTTCGTTCCTAATTGGTTTTGTGTTATATATATTTATTTTACCAAAAATATTTTTTTTTAAATAATGCCGAGTTAGTACTGCCCATTTCGTTGAAAACAAAATTACCTAAAATGTGACGTCACACCAGGTGGGGAGGTAGTTGCATAATGTGACCAAGTGTGACAAGGAGGGGGGGAGGGGTCAAAAAACCTAGAAATTAATGTGACGTAATTAATGGATGATTCCTAATAACTTTTTTAAATAAAAGCAGAAATATCCCAAACATTAACGTCAAACCCTCCCATACATTTAGTACGACGACTCACCCCTCACTGTAATAAAATAATAAAACTACCGTTTATGAAATAATAAATCTATTATTTCATAAACGGTAGTTTTATTATTTATATAATAAATCTATTATTTCATAAACGGTAGTTTTATTATTTTATTACAGTTTATCATCGCAAATAATGAATCTCAAGCAGTTTTATCTCTTACGACACCAACGTTCTTTGAAGGGTGAGTCGTCGTACTAAATGTATGGGAGGGTTTGTGAGTTAATGTCTTAGAGTAGAGTTAATGTCTGGGATATTTCTGTTTTTATTTAAAAAAAGTTATTAATGTAATTTTACTCATTGGGTAACGCAGTTTCGATATCAATTTGAAGTTTTCTGATATCTGTTATATTTACGGAATTATAGCCTGGCTACACTTAACGATTACACCCTGTATATCATTAGATAGTTCATAGCCTATATCTATCGAATATATCGTTCTTATGAGCGTATTTGGTGGGCATACCTTATAAGTTTCAGTACAGGAAAAAGTACATATGAGCTGTACTTTTAATTGTTAGTACAATCGGTATCAAATAGATAGTGACGGCCAAAGTGACCAAATATAGCTATAGGATCTAAATGTGAACGAATAGGGTTAGGTGAGGCATATAAGGCCCACCTTTATTTTAACTGAAATAGTTTTATAAATAATCAGGATATTATTACCAATTCAATTCAATATAGATTTCTCATTTGTTCATGTTTCTTCATATACCAAAATAGTTATAATAATATTCCGGCGCTTTTGAAAAATACACGTTTTATAAAAAAACCATACCATGTTGGTTCGGAACCGGGCCTTGTTACTTGCACTGTCAGTGTCAGTGTCTGAGTCATAGTACAAGTTCAAGAATAACAGAGAATATTACCGGGCCTTATTACCTTTTATCATGAATTCATTTCATCTTTAATTTAAATGGTCTAGTAAAATAAGGCCTACATGAGTCATGGAAAAACAAATTGTATTTTATTTAGAAAGTACCTATATGTTGTTCATAATCTTCAGTAAGCTGACCTATAAGTGTCTATCTATTATAATAATTAATGTAGATTGACAGTTTACTTAGCAAATTGTACTTTTACCTTTAGGTTTTATGTCGGAAATATCTCACCCAATTTGTAATTAATGATGTTTACTGATTGTTAATCTTAAATATACCTACTTAATATTATGAAGGGCACTTATATTATTTTAGCGGACCGAACGGATGTATATTATTGTGGACCACTTTTTTATTTAAATAATTAAATTGTAATTCATTTCAAAAAAGGTTATTACAATTAGGGATATAAGTAGATACCTCACCTATCTTATTACAAAGCATTACAAAAATGTCCAAAGGCCAAAGCCACGCTGATAAGACATAAGACCTTACCTATAAACGACCTCATAAATATAAACGTTCACTGAAAAAAACCATAAGCATTTCTCATAATTTTATTTCGTTACTGAGTTATCGTTTTGCACCGAATATCAATGAAATAAAAGCACGTTGTTGTTTGATAGATACATTTATATAAACATCGTCACATGAAACCAATATAGGTACTCGTAAAACAGACCACTGCTGGTATTGGCTTTAAATATCGTTCTTTCAATTGATAATATAGCCACAAAAACTCGCTGAGACTGCAGTTCGAGTCTTGATTTCAATTTCTTGATGATATATATCATTGAATTAACTTTCAGAGCTCGTGATAGCTCTTAGAATAGCAACAGAACTAGTTGAAACTAAGAATTTTATTGCTGAAATTATGTGAACAACATTGCTCCGTCTTCATAAATAAAATTTTAATAATTTATATTGCTTAGGCTAAAATGTGAAGAATTTTGTTGATAAATTGTTTATCTAGTATATTGACATTATGTCATATATGTTTTTAAAATGACGTAACATGAATACCAGCACAATGAAAATTTATTCCAATAAGAAATAACAAATCTTCAAACTTTTTTCATTTTAAGTGAATTAGGAAGAAGCTAATTACACTGATTTGGTTGTATTCATATATTTTATTAAATAATTTGTTATATTTTTTAAGTATTATGACTTGTGAATAAAAAGATGTCGAAATTTTAATGACTCTAGATCTCCGTGTGACGTTATTTATTTACCCTATTTATTTTGAACACAGTTTTTCACTGTTATCATCATTCGTATACGGATATGAATTTCAAACTGTCAAACTGGGAGATCCTGGTACGCGTCCGCTTTGAACCAAGCCCAGCGGGCATCTGATTGAAAGGAGAATTTGACAGATATGGCGGATGTATGGAAATTTTACGAAAGTTTACGTTTACGATTGAATTTCTCTGTAGCCTTTAAGAGGAAAAATAGGAAAAGCCTGATTCGTTGTAGTCCAGTTATCTGGCTTTCGAAATCACTCGATTTTATAGCATGAGCATCGATTTTTTTATACAAATTTTACTAAACGCTGACACTCGTTCATCTCGTTTTAGGTACAACTTTGCATAAGTGTATTTATTATATTGTAAAATATTTCAGATTTTCAAGGGTGATTCGTTGTAAACACACTCTTTGGGATAATAATGACATTTATTATAATTTTTTTTATCAAGAGATGTGAACGCTAGCGACTAAACGGTGACTGCCTTTTTCGCTGATTTTGCTCGATGCAGTCTTAAGAAGCTGCTCTTTTTTAAATAGGTATTTAAAAAATTCATGATGAACGTTCAATTCATTTTCATTTTTCAATGTAATTATTAAACTGAGAAAAAATGAGGCCTCCTAACTTAACGGCAGTGACCCTGTTTATGAATCCGTAGATCATTGAGACAAATAGACGGACAAACAGATGGATGGGTGAACTGCAGAGGCTTACAATTAGTAGGGTTGATATTTGTGACCAATTTTGGTGGTAGCACGTACTAAGTATGCATACCCCTGAAGTTGACATTCGCGTAGTTACGGTTCTTCGTAGTAGTTGTGTCTACATGACTTGAATTCTATCAGAGCAAACTAAATTTTGCCTGCCGACAAGTGTGGGCCGCCCGCTACCTGCCGCTCTGTTACAGACGTAAGTAAATGTGATTTAAGACGACCAACACAAATATTGAATGCGTCTCGGTTGAACTATCCAATTAGACTAGGCCTGGACTATATTCAAACTGAATAGTAATGAACTCTAGTTGGATTTAGCCGGCCCGAAAATAAATAGAGGTGTTTCTAATTGTAAGTTTTGGGTGTACCTATGGGGTGCTTCTAATTATTTATACGGTGTCTGTGTAAAGAAAACCCGGAATGTAGGTATAGGTACAGTCACCAGCATTAATGTGTTACAACGAAGGCCGCAAAAATATCTGACACGATCTATTTGTAGAGCCATAAAAGCGTGTCACACATTTTTACGGTCTTCGAAGAGCGGCCTTCGACGTATTTATTAGGATATAAAGTACAATATTTTTGACTGAGCGTCAGCGAAGGTGTCCGTTTCAGCGTGGACAAATCTGCTTTTGTATGGACATACGAAAGGACTGATGTTCTCCTCTGTTGAGGACCGATTTTTGAATTTCGAGCGCTCGATTTCGTTTATTTCTTTCAATAATATCTCCGGTAGGTACCCGGTATTTAAATTCTACTAATAGAATTGAAAACGAGTGGTCAATATCAATTGATTCCAAATTTCTATCGCTTGACGTTTTTTCACAAATCGCTCCCCAGGTCGCATTTCTCAACCGATTCTCTAAAATTTTGTAAGCAGGTTTTTTGGAAAATGGTCGAAATGACAAATGACGGAAATGTTGTTAATTCGCTGTGATAACCATAACCTAACGAAGTAAGTATTTTTTACATTTGTTAAGTTTCGAAAATGTGAGGGTTATGTGCCAATCGCGTGACCACCGTTTAAGTTAATAAAGAAGAACAACTGTGCGTTTGAATAACTCCTGCGCCAACTTAGAAGATGTTGATGGCGATGTTACCCAGTTGTTCTCCGGAATCACGGGCGCAATGTTGTGGTGAACATGTTAAAGGTAATTTCAAGTTTATTTTAGAAGTGTTAAATTTCATTTTTTTTGCGACAATCTAAAAATTTGAAATTCCTGTTTTGGAAAGATGGTTAAAGATAAAAATTAGACACCAGCCGAAATGAAAGAGGGCAGCAATGACAAATTGTGACAGTTGTGTGTAAATGGTTTGCCGGGGTTGTATGTCGCGGGGTATCATGCCCTGCGTTCACGCACGGCCGCGCTGTTTGCACACGCGCGAACATTCCCTAGATGAGGTGCTCCCACCAATAACATCGACATATGTAGTTTTGACTTGAGCCTAATGCCATGTTGATGTTATGCAGTAGGTTAGTACAGCATCCTAGACGAAAAGGTATTGCTATAGGTATTTACCAAAAAGAATAGATAGTATGGAGGGGTCCTGTCATTGTAAATTTTGTAGTCACTGTAAATTTACTGCCATCTATCGACACACGACTAAAACTTAAAATGAAAGCGTATAATATTATCAAAAAAATGTATATATATGGATAAATGATTTTATTATTTTTATATAATTTTGATCCATGTTCATTCACTGATATCTATGTGTTAAAATTGTTAAATATAAAACGGTGTCGTCACGCCATCTAGCCGAGGATAGGCTAAAGGTGTGTGCGGCATCTATTGGAGAATGACTTTTTCTTGAATTCCGAGGCACGTTTTTTCCTTAGACTTTATTCATCTTATACGAAGTTACATATGTCTTTTGGTATTTACTTAAATACCTACGAAAGATGGACTTTTTAGAAAAAACAGGTAGGTACTACTATACGTTAACTTTTTTGTGCTCCGTCAAATTAGTAGGTAAGTAATTAAATAAGTAAATTACGGTTTATCTTTACTCTAACAATCTACACATCTATTGACAACAAAGTGTTCGTAAGTTTTTTGAAAAACGTTTTTGAAAAACGAGAATGTTTGGATTAGATATTTTTACTCAAGAGTACAGCACTATCATTATCATCATCACCTCAGCCATAAGACGTCCACTGCTGAACATAGGCCTCCCCCTTGATGGGGGGTGAATGCCATAATCGCCACGCTTGGCAGGCGGGTTGGCGATCGCAGTCGAGCCTATGATCTATCATAGAGTCGAGCACACCGAATTTGAGGGACGCTGCTGCCCGTCCACCGGTAGTCTTGGACGCAGTTTAAAGACATACCCGGGTCCAGCACTATGAAGTTTTGATTTAAAAAAACCGGCCAAGTGCGAGTCGGACTCGCGTTTCCAGGGTTCCGTACATAAGTCCGACTCACGCTTGACTGCACATTTCTAATAGGTTTTCCTGTCATCTATAGGTAAAGAACTATTTTGTGTATTTTTTTCAAAATTTTAGACCCAGTAGTTTCGGAGATAAAGGGGGGGAATGGTAATTTTTTGGCTATTTTCTTAAATAACTTCGAACCTATGTACCATGTCCATGTTTGGGTCACTAATTTACATATGTGTACCAAATTTCAACTTAATTGGTCCAGTAGTTTCCGAGAAAATAGGCTGTGACAGACGGACAGACAGACAAACGCACGAGTGATCCTATAAGGGTTCCGTTTTTTCCTTTTGAGGTACGGAACACTAAAAAGTATTACGCGTACATGCAGTCATGCTAGTTTTGCAATATTATAGACATAGACTGGTACTCTACACTTGTTTGTTTACTTAATTGCAGATGTCATAAAACGAGGGATAAAAAGGTGGGCCCTTTGCTGGCAAACTGGCGAAAGACAGTGTGCATTAAGAACCCACATAGCCATAACTCAGGGCAAGAGCAAGTAAGTATTGGATGAAATTAATCGAAGTTCGGATTACGGCAGCCACGGGGCTTTAATCTGCTCCGTCGGTATCAGCGCGGACTTGTTATCTGTTTAATGTCTGTAAACAACGGGATCAAGGGATAAGGAGCGTCCTTTCATACTGAGCTGGCCCTGCGGCGTTAGATTAGAGCGCTTTCCTTCAAGCAGATTGGTGCTCATGCCCTAACAATTAGTCGGTCTGATGGTGTTTCAAGGTATAATTGCAGGCAACACCACTGTGCGCTTTCCAAGGCAAGATATAGGTCTTTTAATGGGACGACCGCTAGAAACAAACGACTTTGCCACTAATTTCCACCTTATTGAACATTAAGGTGGACACCATTTTAGGTATACCTAGGTAAGTATCACATTAGAACTGATATGTGACATCATTTTTCAAATCGTAAAATTGGCCATTTCTTTCGACACATTGAAGCTGCGACGGTAAAAACTATCATTATTATAACTTATTGCAAAATAAAATAAGTAGTTCTGAGGTACTTGAACTCCAGATCCTTACGCGCGCGAGCCAAGATGACAAGCGCTATCGCTGCTATGAACGCTTTGAGTCTCTCTATCACTCTTAGTGCGACAGTGACAGTTGCGTTCGTTCGCTACGGAGCGTAAGCGATTGGCATGTTGGCTACGCGGCCTGGGACAGTACCCTGTCGCCACGGCGCTGGTGGAGACTTCGCTAACCGTTGGGTGTGCGTACGCGTACTTGGGTGCCACTCTTGATCGATTTATTAGAGATGGATCTTCGATGGTTTTATCTTCAACGAAACGTTGAGGTCGACTTTGGAAACTATTTGAAAAACAAGACCGAATTGATCCCATAAGTGTTCCGTAAACAAAGTTTTGTACGGAACACTAATAGATGATTTATCAACTAGGTACCTAGTTCATATCGTAAGCTAATTACTTAAAAACGAAGGGTACAAACGTTGACATGTTGATTAGACTAGTTTTTGTTTATATAACGCGCAACGCAGTCTCCATCTGGTTTTCATTTAGTTTTACTTTAGTATGGTCTTTAGGATTTCATTTCATATTATTTTACGTACTTAAATTAAATTAAGCACCCAAAACGTTTTATTCGTTGACGAGCGATCAACGGGTAAATCAACGATAGTTGGTGAAACCAATTTGTCAGTCAGTAAAAACAAGGAAAACTATACTCATCTTTTTCTTTTGCGTACTAGTGTAAGACAAAAATAGTACGATTCTATCTGTCTATGAATGAAATAAGACAGTCCTTTGACAAACTATTCTTGAATAGTTCGTTGGATCAACGATCATTACTAAAAGGAATTAAGTAGTTAAAGTCGGACTAAGATATTTCTTCATGGCATTTTATAAAATAAAGGTAGTATGTCATCATGAACATCAGGATTTCTAGGAAAATATGAAATTTATAACGACACCTCCACACTGAGAGAAAAATCATCACTAGGAATTAAAGAACAGTTCTGTACTGGGGGAAAAAATGAAGTTTTAGTTAGTGCAAAAGTCAATTTGTTCCTATTAGTTAATTCTCCTTGTCCCCGGATTAAGTTTATTTTTGTAATTCTAAGTGTATTTTTGTTGTACTTTTCTCTCAGTGCACACTTTGTTCTGTCAGACTTGGTGCAGAGAGTTAGCTTAGACGGACCTACTTACATAATATAGGCACGGACAGTATTTACGAGTGAAATGCACGGTAACTAAATGACATCATTCAAATATCACGTGTCCGTTCGAATTTATAAGTACCTAGGCCTCGTCGTACTTTGTACACGTACGTATACGCACAACCTTGGGACATAATATTCTTACAATTTAAAACAATGTTGTGCTATTATACTTAATAGTATTAAGTTTCATTATTATGGCTGGGTGTATTGTACAGAAAATATTAATTTACCTAAATGTTATGGAGTTCGTAATTGTCCACGAAGCAATAACGGCACACGCACCCGGCCATCAGCGCCGACTTAAGACTCCATGCAAATTCAATTTCGTGCTCAAGCAATCCCACACGTAAGGCCAACCGAACATATTATTGCTGGATTTATCTTTATTGCAGCCGTAGAACACTCGAACTAACTTCGACTGTCGAACTTGCGCCATTAGTGAAGACACCGAGATACAGGATTGTTTTGGTAGGTCGGAGTTGTAAGTCTTATAGCTTTTAGTAATAGCGTAGGGCTTGATGGCTTAATCCAAGGTAATACTTTTAGAATGATTACCAGGGATACCTATTGGCGTAAGTACCTATACGCGATTCGCTTTCCTATGCTCACCATTGCTTCACGATTGAATGACATTGGAAAATTTCTACTTAATTGCCTCCACAATAATAGTTTAAGAACGGTTTGACCACTACACATTTTGAAAGCCGTTAGAATCTATTTAAGAAGAGTAACTGTCTACATGGCGTAGGCAACCACGCCAATTCATGTTGGCCGAAACTTACAATCGACTTCCTACTTATGATGTTGTTTGCACAAAAAACTAAGATGATATTGTCAACGTGGAATTCAATTTAGAATAAAATAGTCAGACAAAAAGTTCACAAGCGAGTGCGTCTGTCGAGTGCTCTCTGTTATGACATAATGCGCGCAATAGCCACCATAAAGGTTGCTCGCACAAAAAGACGTCTCTGCCGGCCTTTTACCGAACTAGACGTCACGGGCTAATCCACCCGTAAAATGTCCCAAATCGTTACAAAAAGCCGCCGACAAAAGTGTTGTTGTATAAACGTAAAATGAAATTTAATAAACATCGGACAATGGGGCGGATTGGAGATGTTTTTGGGTTGATCAAGATAGTGAATGGGAGATAAGCTCGCAAAAGGTTTGCAGGCTGCGCGCATGTTTGATGTCACCACTCATCGGCCGAGCGTGAACGGTTTAAGAGCAAAATTGCACGAAGGTTAGCGGCATCTGTTAACTGCTCGGGACATATTAATACTTTTAATTTCGCAGATGGAATGTTATTGATGAACGCTTCTTCATGCAAAATTGCTATTAAAGTGATGTACTTTTATATTTGAATAAAACGTAAGTAGGTTCCTAATCTAAAAAGATTAAAAGTAAATCAAAGGTAAAAACGCGACTTTAGAATAATTATTTTCATTAAATTGTGCAATCATCCCAGAAGTGTATTAGGAGATAAGTATCAAACGTTTCTATTTAACTTCTCTCCGAGGCGGAATTCCCCGAGCGCCATATTGAAATGTTTATAATTAAATTACATAAAGACGAAGAAAATTAATTTCACTGTGCGAAGTGGCGAGCGCTCCTCGCCCGCCTCGCTCGCGCACAAAAGCCTCGCTCAAAGGCGCCAGCGCTGCCATCGCTCACTGAATTTAATTTTCAAGATGTTTTTGGGAATTACAGAGGAGTTGAATAATCACGTTATAACTTAACGGTATTAAATTTTATACGTTAAAGTGTTAATATTTCATTTTCAAGTTAAATTTAATTAATTCCAAAGTTGGAGTACATTGTTACGAACCGAGTGTTAAGACTGAAGATGCGTCCAGCGATATCCTGATACCTACGCGATATGAGGAGTTCTGGTGGCCTAGTCAATATGACATTTTGTAAATCGTCCACGCCTACGAAACGTTAAAAATGTATGGGAATGACAGATACCGACGATAAGTTTGTCAGTTTAATCTGTAGATATAGTGTCTTAGGATTGTTAGTTATTATGAATGGTAGGTACTGCAACCTATACTTATAGTACGAGTATACTTACAGTGTGTTAATTTTACTATAGGTAGTTTTCAGCAAGAAATTCAGCGCTGGTATACTCCTAGGACTTCATAGCCATCAAAGGCGATGTGGGACCCCATAAACAAGCGCCGCAACAAGCATCTATTACAACACATGATACTTATGGCCAATGATGATGTTGAGTACAATAATAAATTAAGAACTTGCCTTGAAGTTGATGATTTGGACATTCAGTGTAAAATGTATCGAGATGAATAGCCGAATGAATGATGATGAGGGGTTGGCGGCAACATGCAGTGCGTGACCCATATGGCTTATGATCGCACACTGTGGAGACGGAGCATACATGGTCGCGATCCTCGGCAATGAGGGACCGAGGAAGAAGAAGGCGAATGATACCTGAATATCGCAGATCGCAGAATATCTTAAGATCTGCCCTTGTTTCCGGTATCCGGTGTGGTGCAAATCTTCTCAGTCGCGCAGCTCGGCGGCGCTACGCGCGACGAAACAAATTGATGTACCCAAATAATTATTAATGCCTCATGAAATTTAATTGGAAAAGTTGAATTTGTATCGCGCTCACGGCGTAGGTGAGCGATTCGAGCGCGCCCTGCGACTGTTTACGAGATAATTAATCTCAAAGTATTTACGGCTTTAATCGAGGCACTCTGCCCTGATGGGGAGCGAATAACTCTCGTATGTAATAACGTCGACTGCTATGTCAATATGTGTGGTTTAGTTGATAGCTATGTTTTGTCGCTTTTGAGTACAGGTAAGTACGAATATGAGTTTAAAAGAACTAATTTTAGAATGCTATTTATCTGTTAGTAAGGGCGAAACTATCCGGCCACATACAGTTTTCAATTGTATAAACTTATTGACAACTAGTATCGTTGTGTTCAGTGAAGTCTCCAGAGTATGAAATAAGGACTTGGCACTTTCTACCTGTAAATGTACCTAGTTGTCAAGTTGTCACGTCACAAAGATTTATCGTAGCAAATTTTGTCGACCAACTCAAAATAGTAGATTGTTAACCAATGGATGAAGGACAGCAATTTCTGACGAGATATATTGACGCTCGAACGGAGTAAGAAAGAGGTGCTTTCACCCGAGTTAAATACCTACTCTACTTTTCAGTTCGAATACGAGGAAATTAAAATACTTGTTCGGATATTTTACAAAACATGACTAGGTGTAAACTTTAATGTTATAAACATTAGTGATGTCGAGGTAATTTTCATTTAAACGATTGAGGTGAGAGGATCATTATTTATGGAATCAGGAGATAAATATCAGAATGATAGAAAATAAATATACTGGAAACCCATTTTGATGCGAATTGTCATCGCTAATAAATCGATATCGTCATCGATAAAATATATACCTACCTGAAAAGTAAGTATTGTCGTAAGTATTGGTATACGGGACAGGTAAAAATACGGGACGCCATACCTATACGCAGTACCTACATGCCACTATAACACATAGGAACACGGTATACTTCCTCCTTGTTGGTAAATAGTTATGTAACTTCTGAATTGACCCTTTGGTATTTAAGAAGCTAAGTCCTAACGTTTAACTGATACCCTTAGTGTCATATGTATATGGGTCAATTTAACTATCAAAAATATACTTCTTAATTTACAACGAAAGTTAGACTACAGTAAATATCTTCGTCATTGAAATAATTTCTAAATTGACCTCTCAACTACATAAAGGATTTTTTTCATTCCAACAGTTTTAATCCAAATATTCTTTATAATTTCAATAACAAATATAACAAAAAATATCAAAATAGATTCACATAATTTCCTTTCACAAAACCATGTAAGTTCAAAATTACGTTATCATGCCCGAAGTTCAGTATAGTTCGTCTACCCGACAAGAGATGGCGCCATAGGTATGTTGTGTGAACTATCGTGGAGCCTAGTTTTAGTTCCCACATTCGCCACGATTTTGTAGCAATTATTTTCTTTGTTGTAAATGTTGTAATTTTCCAATTATCTATGTTATCTGACTGTATCCTTTGATAAGTTGACCAAGGTAAAGTTAAAACTTGACGTCCTGAAAACGAATGTGAATATGCATAGGTAATTATCGTGGCGCCTCGTCGCGTCGTTCTCGTAGCAGGCTCGGTTTGGCGTGGCATAGCGCATGGGCCGTTTAAGCTAATTAACAATAGATCGAATCCGACTGCAGCAACAATGAAAAACGAAGAATAAATGTCAATTTCACAAACGACGAGGAGGGTTCGGCTTTAAATCGAATTCCGTTTAATAATAGTGCCGCGTTAGAGTTGAATGCACTCTTGATAGTGCGATAGTTTATTTATTGTATCCAAGACATTGTAAATAGCTTTCGTTTACTCGTTTACATTGTTTCTCGTGGCAGTATGCTTCAGTTTGTGGTAGCCAAGCCATGCTTTGGTTTTAGGTTCTGGTGTAGGTAATTTGTCGTGAAGTGAATTCGCATGGTAATTAATAATAATGAAGAAGTCCTTCATGTGAATTATTGCAAGGAGTAAAACTTTAAAAATAGTTTTTTTTATCGCAACTACGATCGCATACCTACAACTTGTCAGAGTCGTCAGTCACATTTCCGTACCTATATATTTCCATCACGTAAAAAAACGTTTTTGCGTCATTAAATAGCACACATCCAAACATACGAGTACAAGGTTCCATTTTTGTACTTATTATTAAAGTAGAGTTAGCAATGGGTGATCCAATAGCTTACTTTAACTTTTAAGTACCCATAAAAATAAAAAGTTTACTTTGATATCCCCTCTCGTCGTATCACCAACTAGATAAGAATTTAACGAATATTGCAGAATCTATCGGTATTTGAAAAACTGGCACCCAGTTGTCTCCCATTTTTTACAGCTCACCACAAAATAAACCTTGGCTATTTAGCTCCGGAAGAGGCGGATGAGACCCCTTGCCCGCCGTGCGATTAAGATCTACTCAGTGAATTCGTTCATTTAAAGCACAAAATGAGCTAGAATAGGCGAAAAGTGGAAAAAAGCGACAGCTGGAACACACGAACTTCTTTTTTCGTCTTTATTGGCGCCTTTAAGCTTGCACGTATTTGATTTTCGTCCACGTAATGAATTTTAAGTCACAATTTAATTAACAATTTATTAGTGCATACGTACTTAATATACATACTTAAAAAAAACATAATTAAATAACTAATTAACAATTAATTTACATTCAAAGTAAACAAGAACTTATGATCATAGCCATTCAAAATGTGCTCAGACGTATTAAGATAAAGTTACATTAAAGTTAACAGGGTCTAGTAGAAGGAGAATAATTGACAGGGTCGGGCGGGTGTCCGTCCGCGTGGCGTCCGGCCGAGAATGAGCCACGACGGCCCTCGCTGACCGCGGCCCCCCCGTTGCCTGGCAACCGTCGCCTCCTCAACTTCTCATCATAACCAGATAAAACACCTTTCAACATATCCACGTGAATTTACAGGTATCTAATATTAGAGTACCATTAACTACAAAAATTTCGCGATATTTGCAAGCAGCTTAAATAAATCTACAAACCTGCCTATATACGTAATCCTTTCTCTTGAGCATTTAACCCTCCATTTAAGTTAAAGCCTGTTGAATTTTTAATAACTTTCAAAGAGATGTCAATCGTGTGTTTTATTTTGCATAGGGCTTATCGCGCGGAGGGCTGCGGAGTACATTTCGGTGTACGTCATTTGTTTGTTTCGCCCTTCCGCGCTTTGCGCCCTGCACCTTTACTTGGCCTATGCATTTATTTCTTGACAGAATAACAGAATAAATGATATTTCTATTGCAACAACTAATGCAATTTTTATTGCGTAGTGTAGGAGGTACACTTAGCAATACTATTCGCTTAGCACATTTGCATACAAACTTTTGTTAAGGGGGATACCTTTTCTATGCGGTTTACTGTACCTACTGCACAATAGGTTTAAAGGCTAACTATTGACGGCCATTCCTTATGCTACATGACGGCATATAATTTATTCATGGAATATTTTTTTTTGTTTATACTACGTTAGTGGCAAACAAGCATACGACCCGTCTGATGGAAAGCAGTCTCCGTAGCCTATATACACCTGAAATTCCAGAGGAGTCCGCACCCTCGTTGATTTACGTCTGTTTTTTAAATGATATCATGTTTTTTATTGTTTTAGGAATACAAAACACTACTTAGTTAATGGGCAGACCTACGTTAATAGATGCATGTCTTGTCTGCTATTGTCTATGGTCGGTAATCGCTTCCGTGAGAGCGGCACGGGCGACGGGCCGACCAGCGGGCTGATCGGCCGATCTGCCGTTCCCGATTTGTATGCCAAACACTGGTTGTAGCGGCCACCCTGGAGGTTCTCACGCCATCTGTATTTTACCTAATTATTATTTTATTTTTAAATGTTTCGAACACAAAGTTATTCGAATAGTCGTAAATTTTAGTGCGACATCAGACGTTGAATACAAATTACGGGTAGTATTCGTTAGTTACTATAACGATAACGCGTGTAAGTATTTAATTGTGGGTACTATGCGTTTGATACCGAAGTTACGTTATACTTATATTAAAATCCTCATTCTTTTAAAAGATTTACCATATCATGCATGTCCAAATTTTTTCGTATCCTTACTTTATTTAGGTTGGTAGTAAACTCTGCACCAATTACAAGCCATATCAAACAACTAGCTGTTGCCCGCGACTTCGTCCGCGTGGAATCTTATGTTCAACATTTTACATCTTTAGTACCTATAATTTTCATATCCAAGCAATGTTGAAATTAAGTACTTTTCTTTTTTAGCAAGTTGTATGAAGTTTTAAGTCAAGTGGATTTTGATGTTGGTTGCTGAAATTACTTTTCTTGTATTCTCATAATAGGTAGGTAACCTATGCCCTTATACAAAGATTCAAGTTCCGCATTCCGCACTCACAAAATATCTGATCTCCATACAAACTTTCAACCCCTTTCTCACCACCTTGGGGGATGATTTTCAAAAATGCTTGAATTAGTTTTCATGTTTTTTAATTTATTACCTTTTTTCCAAAAAGTTAAAGTTCCTAGCTTAAAGTTAAATTTACACCCCAAGACGAATTTTCATCCCCTTTTTGGGAATGAAGGGATTGATTTTCCAAAAACGTTGCAATTACTTTTTTTTGTAATCGGCTATTATGTCTTTCTAAGAAGTTTCAAAGCATTTGTAATGGATTCAAACTTTGAACCCCATTTTAACCCTGTTAGGGGATGAATTTTACAAATCGCTGAAATCACTTTTATTGTCTTCTAATAATATACCCAAATAACCCAAATACAAAGATTCAAATCCCGCGCTCGAAAAAATGCATGATATCCATACAAACATTCAACCCCGTTTTCACCACCATAGAGGATGAATTTTCAAAAACGCTGAAAATAGTTTCCTGTATTTTAATATAATACCTTTTTACAAAGTTTTTAGTTCCTTGCTTAAAATAAAATTAGCACCCGCAGACGAACTTCCATCCCCTTTTTAACCCCCTTAGGGGTTGAAATTCCAAAAACGTTGCAATCACTTTTTTTTTGTAATCGGCTATTATGCCTTTCTAAGAAGTTTCAAAACCATTTGTAATGGATTCAAACTTTTAACCCCTTTTTAACCCTGTTAGCGGATGAATTTTACAAAACGCTGAAATTACTTTTCCTGTCTTCTAATAATATCTCTAAATACAAAGATTCAAGTCCCACACTCGAAAAAATGTTTGAAATCCATACAAACTTTCAACCCCTTTTTCACCACCTTAGGGGTTGAATTTTCAAAAAACGCTGAAATTAGTTTTCTTGTATTTTAATAATATATCTTTTAACGAAGTTTCAAATTCGTAGCTCAAAAGAAATTTTTAACCCCATACAAACTTTCATCCCCTTTTTAACCCTGTTAGGGGATGAATTTTACAAAACGCTGAAATTACTTTTATTTTCTTCTAATAATATCCCCAAATACAAAGATTCAAGTCCCGCGCTCGAAAATTTTTTTGATATCCATACAAACTTTCAACCCCTTTTTCACCACCTTGGGGGATGAATTTTCTAAAACGCTGAAATTAGTTTTCTTGTCTTTGAATTTGATACTTTTTTATAAAGTTTCAAGTTCCTAACTTAAAATAAAATTTGCACCCAAAGACGAACTTTCATCCCCTTTTTAACCTCCTTAGGGGTTGAATTTCCAAAAACGTTGCAATCACTTTTTTTTGTAATCGGCTATTATGCCTTTCTACGAAGTTTCAAAGCATTTGTAATGGATTAAAATTTTCAACCCCTTTTTAACCCTGTTAGGGGATGAATTTTACAAAACGCTGAAATTACTTTTCCTGTCTTCTAATAATATCTCTAAATACAAAGATTCAAGTCCACCACTTGAATTTTTTTTGATATCCATACAAACTTTCAACCCATTTTTCACCACCTTAGGGGATGAATTTTCAAAAACGCTGAAATTAGTTACCTTGTATTTTAATAATATATCTTTTTACGAAGTTTCAAATTCCTAGCTTAAAAGAAAACTTTAACCCCATACAAACTTTCATCCCCTTTTTAACCCCCTTAAGGGTTGAATTTCTCAAAATCGCTTCTTATCTCTTGTACACTTTATAAATGCCATCTGGTGTGCAAATTTAAACTTTCTGGCTTTTGTAGTTTCGGCTCTGCGTTGATGAATCAGTCAGTCAGTCAGTCAGGACACTTGCATTTATATATATAGATTTGTCAAAAGTGTATATTACTGCCTATACTTGAAAGTATAGCTGAACGCTGTTTCACTTGGATCAAAAAATCTTGTGTAAGACCTAGACAAAGTTAAAACAGAAGAAAATTACCTAGATGCCAAATCGATTAAGTCATATATGGGCAATAGAGTGAGGCAATAGTGTCACGTCGTTATCTTAGTGATCAGCTATTGAGGAGCAATTTTCGCCGGAGCCTCCACGCGTCTCGCAGACACGCGAGCCGGCTCCTTTTGAAGAATATACCGAAAAAAATTGCTCTAATAAAATTCCAAGCATGAATGAACAAAAATTGTATTGACCGAGTCAGATGCGCGGACGCGACAAGGAGCGGGCACGCTTCACCACCTACCTATTCAGGATGTGTCGATTATGGTATATGGTATGGATCTAATGATCGTATCCCGCTTTGGAGCTACTTTGAAGTACGGGTTTTTGCGGATCTTCTTGCGTCCGCGCCGCAGACGGTCGCGAACGGGACGTGATATAACGGCGACAACGGGTAATTAATGTTCCTATAATTTATACACGCACGGTTAAAATATATTTATTTGCAAATGCAGCATCTCGAAGGCCACATGCCTCATTAGTATTGTTTTTAGGAGGTTTTGTTAAAACGTTTCAGTCCTTTCTCGAACACCATATTTTAGGCCGACAAACAGGCTAATTGGAACGTACACTAACATCAAATAATAATATAATATACATCTTTGAATTTCTTCGCAGATGTATACAGGATTCCTCACACTAACATCAAAATGATGTGTAAATTATTTTTCCTTGTACTTGTCCGTACATACGTGGCTGCGAGCGAAACGCAAGAATACTTAGGTACTAAATGACATCATTTAGTTATATATCGTTTTTATGTCAGTGCACATCTGTAGGTTCAAATTGGCCAAGTTACAAAGATGATTATCTGTTTGGGCAATGTTTACCTATAGCAATATGTTGTAACAATACCTAACTTGTCCGGAAAATTTGATGGCGTAACTTCCACACAATTCTAGCACCAATCATATATTAAACTAATTTTGTAATTTAAAACTTGTATTGCTTTAAATGTGTGAGATTGGTCTGAAATATTTAGAACGTAAATCATGCTTTACCTTTATTAGTATCAAGTTTGCATATAGGTGAGTTAGTAAATGTTCTAGTCGCTTATGCAAGTATTAGCGCGATACATAAATGTATTGCGAGAATCACATTAGCGGCATTAAAATCCTCCTTGCATTCGTTAACCGCGGCTGTGTATGGCAAAATATGTGCACCGACTCGCTTTTGCTATGCGCTCCGTATGATTTTCAGAAATGGTCTGAGCTTATAGGCACTAAGGATACAATATTTTTATGCGCTACGTTTTTCCGCGGCGGCTGTTTTTACGGCCATTACCGTAGCTAAAGTAGGAAAATCGCTCGAGATGCTACATTCTAATGATGGCTCGCAGCGCGCGCGTGCGCCGGTACCTACTCCGGCCCAGGGCTGCCACTCTCAACTAAACTGTTCCGATAAAAACACTGACTGATCCAATTGAGACGGTTTTTTTCATGTGCAGGAGAATCTTATACGGTTGCCGACAATAGCAATTACTTGGCGGTTGTTGCTTGGAGCCATAAGGAAAAAATCTTACGATGCAATAATTGATTAACCAATTAAATATGTGTACATGCATATTGCCTATAGGTATAATTACAATTTACAAAAATGTACGCAGTAGGTAAAGGTCTTTTAGATTTAAAATATTTCATTTAGCTTTGTACTTTTTTAATTAATTTTAGAAATATTTAAATTATTTTTGTATGATTGTATATATGTACCCATTATCCTTACGAAGTATAGAAAAAAAACTATCAATTTTATTTACCAAAAAAAAAGGAATTTAAATTTTGTTTAGAACAACTGTACCTATACACTTACCTACTTCTTTTTTGGTGGTAAACTTCATGGTGGCCACTAACTGCATTTTTATATCGTAGGACTTCTGTCACTATCGTTCATGACTAGTGTCATGCATTGCTCTTACCTTGATGCTAAGTTTATTTGAGCACATCATCAACTTGCGCATAAAAATTTAGTGACTATCCTGCAAATTATAGAGTCTTTGGGTAATAGTACATAGTATGTAATAAATAGGTGTAGCGTTGGTAATTTTAGAATATCTAGGAGAAAATTCAAGCAAGCCCTGCATTGTCACCAGCAGTGTGCACTAGACATACTGACGTATTCGAACTTCAAGATATTCACAAGAGACGACACGTACTAGATCCATTCTAGATACGTTATAGTTTAGATATCAACTAGTTCTCTTTTGCAGCGCAATTCGGGCAACCAATGTCACTTTTACGTTAGATAGAGTAAGATATCTATTAGATATGAATTAGATCTCTAAGTCATATCCTGTGGAAATCGTTCAAGAGTATCTCCAGAATCGCGCAAATGTAAAATTTGACAGGTTAGATCTTAAACATATCGTTATCGTATCTTGGTGATGTCTAAAAGATGTCTAATAGATGTCTATTTCATAATTCGAATCGGGCCCATACTTAGGTAGGCGAAGATAGAGCCGCGGGAATCTCGTAATGTTAGTACCTAACCTTTAGTTATAAATTATAATATGTGATTTAGATGGTAGATGTATTTCTTGGTAGGTATTATATACCCATTTAACAATCTACTAATGCCTAACCTACTAGTATTTCAAGTATGTTAACACCTTCACATTCAATCTCGTGACATATCTAGATGACAAAGAATAAAGTTAAATCGTCATGACCCTAAAACCAGTACCACACCTCAGATGTATAACCAACACGTGCATAGTACAAATGACAGTATGTCGCGGTATCAATCAATATTAATGCAACGTAGTGACCATACTTTACGCCTTAGGTACCATACCATGCTCTCGGTATAAACTCGTTTTGGTATCGAGGTGTGATTGAACTCGCATATTCCTAATATATCTGTCTGTAATCGTTCATAATAAGTACGAGTACGTGGCTTGTTGCACAACTCTGGAACTGCAAGGCGAGCCTTATTTCTATACTGTGGGCAAGATTCTGATTATACAGTGAAGAGGTGTTTTTCCTGACTATGGACTTTCGAGAACTATATTCATAACAGTTTTGCCATAGTTGTATACTAATATTAAACGCTATTTTGCCACTGTACCTATATAAGTTGTTACGTGGTTCAAAAAATATTTCTGAATTTTAAGAACTGATGCCTTTATTTGGGTTGACGAGTGAATAACGAATACCGTATTATCAATATTATTCAGAGATTTAGGCGTGAGAATTAAAGGCAACAGACAAACAGAGGGAGTCACAGTCGTATTTGTACTATAATTTCGTACCAATACATGAAGTTACGTATTCCGCACAATCTCAAAACGTTAACAGGAGCAAGTCGGCTTCCTCGTAGACGCGCTAGCGTGCTAATTTGAAGAAGTCGAGTGGTGTCGCGGTGCGATGGCATCTTCACGGCTTACAATACTAAACAAATGTGTCGCTCGGCCGTAATTACAGCATGCGGCGCGGGCGCAGCGTCACGCCGCGCCGTCGGCGCCGGCGAATCGCGCGCACATCACGCTTCGCTCCGGACTTATGCTAATGGCCACCACGCCGCGTAAATTGGAGTGGCGCTGGCTGCAAAACAAAATGCGTCCGCCTCTTTATCTTATTACTACTCCACCAACTACCAAGTATCGCGTACACCGGCCTGCACCACGTCTAAAATAGATCCTATCCTAGCTCCATTATGGCACGTTTTCATTCCACTCTGGCTCGAGGAGTTCCGGTCACTACTATGCACACAGATTGGCAGTCTGAGTGAAATTCGAATACAAAAAGTAGCGCGGGAACGAACGTGAAACCGATTAAAAGGCTACATCACGATTTTGTATGCACTTTGCACTCACTAGATGCCATGTGGAAGATGCTCTGGGCTATTTTAATAATATTATGTGGGTATTTAACCAAACGTATAGAGCGCGTCTAAACTTTGCAGCGACATCAATAGAACAAAGTGAGGTAGTGTCATTGTACCTAAATGTTATAATGTCATAGAAAATTGTCATTAATGACGAAATTGTCGCACTTTTGTAGTTGAAAAGGCCATGCAGAGTTAGATTGGCCCGACTGTACTGTAGTACTGTAGTACATTAATACAAAGGCCGCAAAACACAAGATTGTCTATCGAGTGTGATACTAATACTCCGGTTTTCAGCGTTTTACAGCCGTAAAAGGAGCCTTCATTGTTTCGTCATGCCATGGCGAAAATATAAGGGTTCCTTGTTGACTACGGAACCCTAAAAAATTACAAGTTAACAATTTTATAGTTTTGCCATGTCCGCCTGTCTGTCTGTCTTATTTTCAACACCATCGTGTGGGGTGTCTTTGGATAGGTTTTTTTGAAAATAATACTCGTAGGGGTATAAAAGTAATTTTTGTTAAAGTAGTATTTTCTTAAATAATTATTCCGTAAAGAAAAAAATTGGCCCCTCCCTCTCACATGTATTTTGACGGACATGGACAAGTAGTACGGAAGTACGGAACCCTATACTGAGAATGAAGCGAACTGCTCTTGGCTGGTTTTCTTTCATTCTGAATATGTACTCGTATAAACACACTTTATGTGACTTAACGATAACATTTACCTAATAAACAAGGCATCTTTAAAATCATTAATAGTTAAAAAAAATCAACTGTAGGTATATTTCTCAACTAACTTAGTGTATAAATAACTATTAAATTCCAGTTAGTAATCTGTGTACACTAACTAGTGTTTTTGTGACGACGGCATCCTCCACGCCTATAGTATCTCCGTGATTCAATATTCATCCATGCATCACAATAATAGATCCCATCAGTAGCCGGTATGTGCATCACATTTCATATAATAAGAGTTCAATACTTCGCCGTGAAATGTATCGATATAAAAACTCAACGACTATAACTGACAACGTGTGAATCGTATTAAAAAGATGTTTAGTCATTCGGCTTCATAAATAGGTGGCATTCGATTTGTCGTGATTAAATTTCGTCCATTAGGACACCGTTACGAACGGAGACGATAAATGTGTCTAATAATCCGGCGATAGCGTTTCGGTGGCGATATCACTTACTGTTATCTTTTATGTGCGCTGTGTTATTGCAGTATGACTTTATTTATAATAAATTCAAGAATTAAGAGTTTTAAGAATTGTATTGCATCTTCGCAATGGGTAGCTGTTGATACCATTTATTTGTAAAGATCATCTATATGTATTATCATGCCGCGATCAGAAAGGGATTAGAAATGACAGATTTCCATACACTTACGTCTAAATCAATATGGATTGACAGCTATCTCAATCCCTTTTTAATTGCGATTCAGTAATATACCCACACAGTGGACAATAAAAATATTCTTATTGTTATTCTTATTCAATGGGTCTGTTAAGTCCGTTAAGTTTAAACAAAGACAAAAATTTACTTAAATGAATGACGTTTCTCGTATATAAAAACCGGTAAATTGCGAGTAGGACTCGCATTCCAAGAGTTCCGTACATTACTCAATTTTTAACAATGTATTTTTTTTATGGAACGTGAATTAAATGTCTTTAAAAACTCGTAGGGGTCGGATCAAAAACTGAGTAATTAAGTCCGACTCACACTTGACTTCACATTTCTAATTAAGTAGGTTTTTCTGTCATATACATATAGGTAAAGAACTATTTTGTGTATTTTTTTCAAAATTTTAGTTCTAGTAGTTATGGAGATAAGGGAGGGGGGGATGGTCGGACAGACAGACGTTCACACGTAATAAGGGTTCCGTTCCCTATAAGGGTTCCGTTTTTCCTTTTGAGACACGGAACCTTAAAAATAGTTATAAAAAAGCGTTGTTTTAAGAATCAAGGAAAAACCAAAGCAATAAAGCTTTACTGACACTGACTATTAGTTCACCTTTTACAATGAAATATGTAAGTAGATACAGTTCCGTTAAACTAAGTAATTTTGTTCAATTGTCTCGCAAAGTGGAGTCCAGCTATAAACAATCGGTCATATTGAATGAGCGGAAATGTCTGTCTGGAAATTAGCCTGGAAACAGGGAAAAACTTTTAAAGCAAGTCGTTTAATATAGGTAACAACTCTTTGAAACAAAAGATATACCGGGAAAGTAAGTTTGCATTTGAAGACTAAGCTGCCCGATCCGAACTTTAAGATACGTCAAATATTATACGGCTAGATACGATATGGATTAGATATGTCAGGGTAAAATGTGACGTTTCCTCTAACAAAAGCGTCACATTTGACAGTGACATATCTAATCCATATCGTATCTAGCCGTAATATTGTACGTATCCTAAATAATACGAGAAATAATTAATTATTCAAGCCACATGAAGTAGGTATAAAAATAATTAAGTATTATCGATACTAATATACCATTCATATTATTAATGAAATATGGTCGATAACGCGCATTTAACACCCCTGGAGTTGCAGGCGTCCATAGGCTACGGTGACTGCTTACCATCAGACGGACTTACCAGCATACGCTTGTTTGACACCGACGTATAAAAAAATTGTTTAAAACATTACGTATGTTCAATTAACCACAGAAGGGCGTCAATCAACGATTTATGTATTTGCGCAAATATTGTAAAGATGCCATTCATAATCGATAAATCGTGGTCCACTTATTTTATAGATCTACACGTGGGTCATTCTCAGAGAAGCCGACTTTCGAGCATCGGGCAAAATATCTTTGTATTTATGCATAAATTTATGATAGTGGTCTAAGTATTTTTGGGAGGTATAAGTGAAAAACAATACAAATAAATATTTTTCGTTAACTTTATCTTGTAGGTGCCACTTTTTTGAGAATCGCTCATATAATATTTCTAAGCTTGGTGAAAATTAAAACAATTACTATTAGGTAATTTAGTAAAAACTTGATTTGTCAGAGGTAAACTTTCGCATTTTACAAAGGTATAGTGAAAATTATGATATTCAAAATTAAGACAGACTTGAGGCTGAGACGACACTTTATTGCTTATTGCTCTTAAGTGGCCCACTGATTATCAGTCCGCCGGACGGTATCGTCCTGTCAGTTAGAACAAAATTTTGACAGTTCCGAACAACTGACAGGCCGATACCGTTTGGCGGACTGTTAATCAGTGGGCCCCTTTAGTAGAAGCATTAATAGTAATTCAGACCTTGTAAGGGCCTAGCAATTTAGTTTTAAATACAGTTAACTAAAATAAGAGTTGAGAATGACCCATGCAGATGTTTGTTGCATTACTCATAAATATTATAAGAGCACAAATAAAATAATTATGCCGCAATCATACATTTATATTCATAAGTTATAGTCCAGTTATAATTGCATCTAGCCTTGCACCGTAAATAGAAATCTATCATATAAATGTTCGTATTTTCCTTTCAATTTGTGCATTTAAATATTATGCGAATGTCCCTACTGGGTGACTTTTAAGAAGTATTACAAAACGCTACAAGCCTCTATATTTTTTTTACATAATCAATTGAAAATCCTCCACTAAACATGATTCCTGGTAAAATCTCTCGACAATGACTCGGATATTAGTGAATCGAATTTCGAGCTTCCGCGGAATCCGCGCACGCAAGAAATAAACCCGACAGGAATTCTATTTCAAAACGCATTTTACATACAAATACTTAATTTCGAAGTAAAGTACGACCATTATACAGGCGGGTTCGCATTTAAATTATACCGGTGGATCGTTTATAGGCCATAACCGAATTTGGGAATTAGCTATAAAACAACATTTGATACGGGCATCGGGTGCGGGTTGGTCGCAATTTGAATTTGGCTCGTACCTCAGCTCATTGGGTTGCGAGGCGCGTGCGGCGCGTTATCTTCTGCCATATTGCCACCTCGCCTCCACCGGCGCGCTCGCTGTCTCCCTGGAACAGGTGCTAGCTGATTATACTTACTTCATACCGGGGTCCTAAGGCTGGATATATTATACTCTTCAACACTTTCGTTAATGCATGTGTCATAATTATGTGAAATAAAGCATTTAGTCAATAAAGCCTTAAATTATACGAGTATATGGTACACGGGTATTAATAGATATACCGGGTGTGGCCTGTAACATGAGCAAATAATTGAAACATAAATTGTACTCCTCAAACGGTGACACTTTTGTTCTACAACTTTTAAAAATTATGAATTATTTTGACTCCCTATTTTTCATACAAAATAAATATTATCTTCAATAGACGCCATCGCCACGCCATATTATTGTGATTGACGTTGCTTGTCACACCTTAAACATAATAGAATTCGCAATACATTGCGTCTTAGAATAAACTTTAAAGTGTATTAAAAATCAAACCACAAGTTATTTTTAAAAGTCGCTGAACAAATGTTAGTCAGTATGAGGAGTACAGCCTACAGTTTAATTTTTTGCTCATATTACAGGCCACACCCGGTATACTTACCTATGCCAATATTCTTTTTTACTTTAAATATACTTTTACCGGATTAAAATGTGTATTTAGTAAGTTTGTGATTAAAAATTGTAAGTTATTTGTTATCTTCCGAAGGGGCTATTACATACCTACATGAATTCGAATCATTGATATAATTAAATAAGATGGTAAAATTGCTGGTTGGGTCCCGTTCACTCACGAGTCTCATTCTAACTGATTAGAAATGACTTCAGAAAAATTACACTAAGTAGGTACCTACCTATACAATGTGGAAAGATAAGTCGGGCCCTGGAGGGAAACTATACCTTAAATCCTTAACCTGGCTCATTTTACTTATAGGAGACATTCCTTTATTTTTAAAAAGAAACAAAACTGCATTCAAAGATTTTCTAAAACTCGCTTGCCTCGCCCGGGACTCGAACCGACTAAAAATTCCAAAAAATAAAAACTCGCAATTTTATTGTACTATTCGATACAGTTAATGTTAATGATAACATTTCTCCAAGAAACATTAGGTCTTACACTCGTCTGTTGTACAAAATATCCATAAAATCTAATATTTAGTACTCAAGATTTTTTTAAACAAGCGAATTTGAAGAAAAAAAGATAAAATCTTTGAATGCAGTTTTGTTTCTTTTTAAAAATAAAGGAATGTTTCCTTTAAGTAAAATGAGCCAGCTTAAGGATTTAAGGTAGTTTCCCTCCAGGGCCCGACTTATCTTTCCACCCTGTATATCTAGGTAAGCTTGACATGTTGGTAGGTTAGGTGAGTACCTACAGGGTAGGTACAGTCAACTTCGCAAACATCTTTACAAGCTAACATTCCAAAAATACATGCCTCTAACGGCGCGATTCAGGAAATTAATTAGACATTCACTAGATATGAAATAGTAACGATATGTGACGTTCCACGGCAAAAGGTACCCTATGGTGGTTGGCGCTTACGCTATTATTAACACGCCGCTCCAATATTATTGCGGCCATAAGGTACCTTTTGCCGTGGAACGTCACATATCGTTACTATTTCATATCTAGTGAATGTCTATTTCATTTCCCGAATCGCGCCGTATGACACTGACGATAAGGTCGTGTAAACACATATTTGGATTGTTGGCTTGTTGTTGTTGTGTGTGAACGCAACCGTAACTTACAAGAGCAGGAGTTTACTAGGTGTACAAGAGTAAATAATTTAAAATATGACTTTTGCAGATTGCCTTCTCTTATTCTCGTGTTATTAAATTGTCTTATAATTTCAAAGAATGTTAAGATCTACATGTAGGTATAGCTTTAGGCTTTTATATAACATCACCATCCTCTAACTCGCATTAAAATGTTATAGAGGTTTACAAAATCCATTAAAGCCATATTTTCGTGTCAGTTCTAAACACTTACGAGTGACTAAACAATTACGTTAGAAGTGGGGCTTGTCATTCAAAGAAGCGTTGTTAAGTACACGCCAATGGGCACAGAGCTGTGCGAATGGCGAACCCTAGCATTAAGCCAAGCGAGCAATTCCGCAAATACGTGAAACAATAATGATAGTGGTCACTACGAATATTGTGCCTGTAATTTTATTGTGCAGCCTGTAGGTCTGGACTCGAGGGGTGTTCATCTTGGGTTAACAATAATATTTAAGTACACCGTCTGTAGTTTATTATCTAAATTTTGAAACTAAGTGAGAAAATTACAAAATTGTTCAAACCTCGTCAGTTTTGCTGATCTTATCAAATTGTAAGCAACGAACTAGTTTGGAAATTGGTTATGTCGCTGGCAGTTAGCGGAACTCATTACAGAAGTCGTTTGTACAACACGGCTCCGCACTCAGCGCGCCATCCGCGACGAACAACCCAAAAATAACAAACTACAAAATAAATTAATTTTGGAAACACGCGATGGAACGACGGTTATACCTATGTGAAATAACTTTGCTTTCTTGATTAACCGCATTTCCTTCTTCCATACTTTTGTGGTTTTGAACCTGGATTGATTAAGTTTGAGTTGTTTAGATCCCAATCGCCAAGATATGGGCCATTGTATTAGTTATTCCAATCTACAGCGGCAACAAGTACCTACTACTTAATTGATTTCTCGACCACAGTGCAATATTCAAGGGATTAGGGTTTGCACGACGGATCCGAAATGTATGGGAAGATCCGCGGATCCGGATCCAGATCCGGATAATTTCATACGTTTCGGATCCGTATTGCAAACCCTAAAGGGGATGTAATGATGTTACTAATTTGTTTAACGATTTTCATAATATTTTTTCACAAGAACGAATAATAAGCAAAATTAAGTCGATCGACATTTCAAATCGGAGTTGTGAAGCAGCTTCGAGACCGTATTGTTACAAGCTTTTACTTACTTTGTACTATATTTGCTTATTTGTTTATTATTTTTGCGTCATATATTTAACCCAAATTTTGTAAGGTAGACTGTTTTAAACAAAATTTGCCATAGGTACTGCTGTGATTTCGATGGAAATACGATAATAATAATATGAAGCTGATTTGAAAATCCAATCCGTAAGTAGTCGAAGGTCAAAAACTCAACGAAAAACCACATTCACACCGAATTTGGAGTTAGTTGTGTGAGTTGTTAGCTGTGCAAAAGAAGAATTTGTCGACAGTTAAAACATGAATTAAAAATTACGTTCTTTACAGACACTTGTGGTCCACTATAATTGATGTAAAAGTTCTTGATATCGACGGTGGCTAAAACGATTCGCCCTTATATGGCCCGGGTACATACCCTGAAGTATTCCGGTTTTAGATGTAATATCAAAATATTGGGCAATTTTGTTGGGGCCCGCTGTGATAAGTGAAGGCATCGCGTACCGGAAGTGGGCTCGTCCGGCGCCATGCATCGCTTCCTCCGCCGCCCGGCGGCGCTTCCGTTTCCGCGCTCATGTCTCAACACACGACACAAGATCCCGCCCCTAGCGATGCGACGTTTTTAGGGTTCCGTACCCAAAGGGTAAAACGGGACCCTATTACTAAGACTTCGCTGTCCGTCCGTCCGTCCGTCCGTCCGCCTGTCACCAGGCTGTATCTCACGAACCGTGATAGCTAGACAGTTGAAATTTTCACAGATGATGTATTTCTGTTGCCGCTATAACAACAAATACTAAAAACAGAATAAAATAAAGATTTAAATGGGGCTACCATACAACAAACGTGATTTTTGACCAAAGTTAAGCAACGTCGGGAGGGGTCAGTACTTGGATGGGTGACCGTTTTCTTTTTGCTTTTTTTTTTTTTTTGCATTATGGTACGGAACCCTTCGTGCGCGAGTCCGACTCGCACTTGCCGGTTTTTCTAACTGAGCTTTGATATCGCAATTTATTTGCTTGTCAATTTCAGGAAGAGGCCACGCGACTTATGGTACTGAGATCGAAACGGCCCGATAAATCAAGTCGATGTCAACATAAGGAATTATTCATAGATGAGTTACTTCAACGTTTCCTTAATAAACGACCATTAGCATGATAAGTACCGTACGGAGTTATTAGACGATGTATAAACTTATAAATATAAATGACATCCTGTCGTACAGTAAGTATCTAATGTTGATAAATCGAATATTGTATTGTATATTTTTTTTTATATACTAATAAAAAACGATGCAAGTCAAATTTTCATATCGTCACTGGATCCAAAATAGCTCATCTCATTATCCGCAAACAGTCCCTATACCTAGCTGTAATATTACAAGATCAGGCATAAATAAATAATAAATACTCCTACAATTTCTTTATATTTTTCGTCTAAGGTCTACCTTGATAGCTCATTTCATGAAACTGCCCAATCTTCGTCGGCGCTAGAATAAAAACGTGATGTATTTGTATTAGTAGAGGAAATGACAGGCGATGATTAATTTGATGCACCGTACAGATAAGCCGATCACTGCGCGACAAGATAGGGAGCAGGCTCGCGGCGGATTTCTCGCCAGGGCGTCCGCCGAACATGTGGACAATCTTTCACGCTCATGTGTGCGCTCACCCTTTTATTGGTCGAGGGTGCAACGCGAGAATAATATGGATCGTTGCTTACAGTATTGCAGGACACTTGACCCAGTTCAAAGATACAGTCTAAAAATAAACCTGACGCTTGCTTTAGAAGGCAGTGCTTTTATATAGGTCCTACTTGATTTTATAGATACTTAGTTATTTCACGACATAATTAAGTTGTAAATGAGTTGTGTTACAGTTATGACGTGGTAGCGAGCAGTTGTAAGGTCCTCGGCTGACCTAGTGAGCGGAAGACTGGCGTAAGCATCGTGAGTTGTATTGACGTGGGCCAAACAACCGTGCAACACGCGACCTGCTGTCACTTACTTCACAAATATTAAAACAGGGTAAGATTTTGCCTCTAATTTTACGAAAAACATAGTAATTAATATTACTTAGGTGGGGTGGCTTTACAAATATTAAAATATCATCAACTCGTCTAATAATCAGTACTGAACCACAACTGCACAACTATAGTCCGTTTTTTTAGCATTAGAAAGAACTTCGCAGAAGTTCGCTTGTGGTTCTAAATCTGGCACTATTAGCGGTAACAATTTGAAGTAAATTATATGTATTGACCATGCTACATTAGATAAGGTCGTTTCTCAAAAAGTTGGCACCGCCACCTGTAAATAGGTTTATGTTAGAACTATTTTTTCGTTATGTACTATTTTTATATATAAAAAATTAATACATATTTAGAGAGACTTTTTACACAGAGGCCTAATACTTTGAAAAAAATTTAATAAATATTGATTACAAAAAAAAATATTGTAACTACGTTTATCCGTTAACCTGCCGTGTCCCAACGCGAGGTACTGATGTTCCGAGCTATGAAAACCACACAAAATATTAACTTAATTTAACGGCATTACCGTATTTTATTAACATATATCCTTAAGTTTTAAAGTATTACTATCGCATAACAATATTATACTTATATTTTAAGTTATTCGGCTTCAAAGTTTGTCCAAGGCAATTCTTAACAGTCACCTGGCGCGTCACATTCACGACGATTGTATAACCCCCACCGCACCTTTCCCGTCTCACTCCGCACGAGCTGAAGCCGTCACTCATCAGCTATCACCTGGTAGGACGAAGACGTGGTTATTGTGCTTCGCAAATAAAACACAAACGACAAAGTATCGGAAATTGGAGTTTGTAATGGGTAAGTACTCTTTATCCTGGAGTCGATATCTTGCTAATTATGTAACCTATCGCATTACTATCAAGATATGTAACGTAAACAATAGTTTAGTTTTATATGCCTAAGTATGGAGTTCATCAAGCTAATACATTTTGTGTATTCGCGATATAACTGCCATTTTCCCCATCACCTGCATATCGTCCACCTGGCTAAAACTGCCAGGTGGATGAAATTTTGCGGCAGGTTAATGTCACTGATACCACAACTAATACTCGTAACTATATAATTATATAGCGGTTATATCGCTTTTGTGTGTTAATTTAGGAATAAAAACTATCCTGTCTGTTAAAACTGCATATTATTGAAATTTTTGTACTTTTGTCTTAAGTCTCGTTAACCTGTCCAAAAAAGTCAGGTGAATGATGCAATGGCAGGTGAACGAAGCGTCCTTCACCTGCCATATGACAGGTGATCGATAATTATTTAAAATCCACGTTACATATACTCAAACTAGATTTGTGACGTCCCACGGGAAAAGGTACCTTATGAGGGTTTTTAGTTTTAGACATATATTAAAATGTTTTGTAAAAAGTATAAGTATATGCAGATTAGTCCCGTTCTTGTCAAAACCCAGTTCTGATGATGGGATCTATGAAGAATCGAGGGAACTCCTCAAATCTTAAAGGCATACATATAGTGATTTTTGTGTTTTTATTTACAAATCAAGCATATACATTCACAAAAGTGACATTGGATGAAGTGGAACTGCTGATGAAGATCAGAACGAAACTCTTCAACGACGCATAGTTCACGTTTGGCGATTTGTCCTCTTCGTTATGTTTGTTAAGCAAGATAAGTTTATAAGCTGCATTTTTGTCAATCTCGAGTTCTGATGATGGGATCCATGAGGAATCGAGGGAACTCCTCAAATCTTAAAGGCATACATATAGTGATTTTTGTGTTTTTATTTACAAATCAAGCATATACATTCACAAAAGTGACATTGGATGAAGTGGAACTGCTGATGAAGATCAGAACGGAACTCTTCAACGATGCATAGTTCACGTTTGGCGATTTGTCCTCTTCGTTATGTTTGTTAAGCAAGATAAGTTTATAAGCTGCATTTTTGTCAATCTCGAGTTCTGATGATGGGATCCATGAGGAATCGAGGGAACTCCTCAAACCTTAAAGGCATGCGTATAGTGACTTTTGGATTTACATCAGAAAATCAAGCATTTTCATTAAAAACTGTCGCATTTGATGAAGTGGAACTGCTGATGATGATTAGAACAGAACTCTTCAACGATTTATATAGTAGATCTATAGTACACGTTTGGCGATTTAGATTTTGACTTGGATTGGGACTGGGGCTGGGACCCGGACCCAGACTCGGGCCCGGACTCGGACCCGGACTGTGACTCGGACCCGGACCTAGACTCAAACCCGGAGTCGGACCTGGACCTGGATCCCGGCTCTTATCTGAACCTGAACCCGGACCTAACCTGACCTGACCTTGCACCAAACCTGAGTTCCACTAGGTACTGCGAGGGTTCAACATCAGCTCTATCTTGGGTACTGCGCTCCCAAGTGCTCATCAAGACGTGTCGAATGACCAAAACAGCATGTGTCTATGTTGCATCAAACCTAAGTTCCAGTAGGTACTGCGAGGGTTCAGCATCAGCTCTATCTTGGGTACTGCTTTCCCAAGTGCTCATCAAGACGTGTCGAATGACCAAAACAGCGTGTGTCTATGTTGCACCAAACCTGAGTTCCACTAGGTACTGCGAGGGTTCAGCATCAGCTCTATCTTAGTAACCACTTTTCCAAGTGTTCATCAAGACGTGTTGGATGACCAAAACAGCGTGTGTCTATGTTGCACCAAACCTGAGTTCCACTAGGTACTGCGAGGGTTCAGCATCAGCTGTATCTTGGGTACTGCCCTCCCAAGTCCTCATCAAGACGTGTCGAATGACCAGAACAGCGTGTGTCTATGTTGCACCAAAACTGAGTTCCACTAGGTACTGCGAGGGTTCAGCATCAGCTCTATCTGGGGTACTGCTCTCTCAAGTGCTCATCAAGACGTGTTGGATGACCAAAACAGTGTGTGTCTATGTTGCACCAAACCTGAGTCCCACTAGGTGCTGCGAGGGTTCAGCATCAGCTCTATCTTGGGTACTGCTCTTCCAAGTGCTCATCAAGACGTGTTGGATGACCAAAACAGCATGTGTCTATGTTGCACCAAACCTGAGTTCCACTAGGTGCTGCGAGGGTTCAGCATCAGCTCTATCTTGGGTACCACTTTTCCAAGTGCTCATCCAAACGTGTCGAATGACCAAAACAGCGTGTGTCTATGTTGCACCAAACCTGAGTTCCACTAGGTACTGCGAGGGTTCAACATCAGCTCTATCTTGGGTACTGCGCTCCCAAGTGCTCATCAAGACGTGTCGAATGACCAAAACAGCATGTGTCTATGTTGCATCAAACCTGAGTTCCAGTAGGTACTGCGAGGGTTCAGCATCAGCTCTATCTTGGGTACTGCTTTCCCAAGTGCTCATCAAGACGTGTCGAATGACCAAAACAGCGTGTGTCTATGTTGCACCAAACCTGAGTTCCACTAGGTACTGCGAGGGTTCAGCATCAGCTCTATCTTAGTAACCACTTTTCCAAGTGTTCATCAAGACGTGTTGAATGACCAAAACAGCGTGTGTCTATGTTGCACCAAACCTGAGTTCCACTAGGTACTGCGAGGGTTCAGCATCAGCTGTATCTTGGGTACTGCCCTCCCAAGTCCTCATCAAGACGTGTCGAATGACCAGAACAGCGTGTGTCTATGTTGCACCAAAACTGAGTTCCACTAGGTACTGCGAGGGTTCAGCATCAGCTCTATCTGGGGTACTGCTCTCTCAAGTGCTCATCAAGACGTGTTGGATGACCAAAACAGTGTGTGTCTATGTTGCACCAAACCTGAGTTCCACTAGGTGCTGCGAGGGTTCAGCATCAGCTCTATCTTGGGTACTGCTCTTCCAAGTGCTCATCAAGACGTGTTGGATGACCAAAACAGCATGTGTCTATGTTGCACCAAACCTGAGTTCCACTAGGTGCTACGAGGGTTCAGCATCAGCTCTATCTTGGGTACCACTTTTCCAAGTGCTCATCAAAACGTGTCGAATGACCAAAACAGCGTGTGTCTATGTTGCACCAAACCTGAGTTCCACTAGTTACTGCGAGGGTTCAGCATCAGCTCTATCTTGGGTACTGCTCTTCCAAGTGCTCATCAAGACATGTTGGATGACCAAAACAGCGTGTGTCTATGTTGCACCAAACCTGAGTTCCACTAGGTGCTGCGAGGGTTCAGCATCAGCTCGATCTTGGGTACTGCCCTCCCAAGTCCTCATCAAAACGTGTCGAATGACCAAAACAGCGTGTGTCTATGTTGCACCAAACCTGAGTTCCACTAGGTGCTGCGAGGGTTCAGCATCAACTGTATCTTGGGTACTGCCCTCCCAAGTCCTCATCAAGACGTGTCGAATGACCAAAACAGCGTGTGTCTATGTTGCACCAAACCTGAGTTCCACTAGGTACTGCGAGGGTTCAGCATCAGCTCTATCTTGGGTACTGCCCTCCCAAGTCCTCATGAAGACGTGTCGAATGACCAAAACAGCGTGTGTCTATGTTGCATCAAACCTGAGTTCCACTAGGTACTGCGATGGTCCAGCATCAGCTCTATCTTGAGTTCTGCTCTCCCAAGTGCTCACCAAGACGACTTGGATGACCAAAACTGCATGTGCCTATGTTGCACCAAACCTGAGTTCCACTAGGTACTGCCAGGGTGAATAGACAGTAAGATTGAATGTTTACTTATTCACAGAAACTTGTTGTTAAATTGGGAATCGAATCGAAGGTGAGGTGGGTCAGAATCCAAAATTTTAATCATCGTGGTGGACAATAAGGTCCCTTTTTACAGAAGATGACACATTTTTCGATTATTTTTAGAAGGCATTGAAAATGATGTGGTGGACAGGTGGATGACACTCATTACAGGTGAACGATGACAAGAAACCAGGTTAACGGCAACGGACACAGGTTAATGACGCCTCTCGATAACCTGTCAATATTTTCATTGGAATTTGTACTTATTTCTCGATAACCTGCTTCTACTATCGATAACCTGGAGACAAAATATCTTTCACCTGTCCTTGATATCATTAACCTGAATTTCAAACGCCTATATCTCCTAAACTAATTGAAGGAATTGCTTCCCTTCCACATTTTCTAATAGTTAAAGTTGCCTTTTAACGATCCCAATAAAAAAAAATGCGAAAATGCAAAATTTTTGAAAAACGTTAACGTTAACCTGGCGGTGCCAACTTTTTGAGAAACGACCATAATTCAATAATTATTAACAATTAACGAGCCTGATAAAAACTGCACGCTTGCTTCTGCGGAGTTCTTTCTAATGCTAAAAAAACGAACTATAGGTATGTACCACGAGCTTGACACTGACCTGACACTGATATACGTACCTATTCTGCGTAACTTACTTTCTATGCATCTCGCTCATACTGGTACATTAATGCGAGCGAGATGTATAGAAACTAAGCTATGCCGAAGTTAGCAAAAATATCAGTGTCAAACTTGTGGTCAAGTGAAAGCCATGTACGTTGCGTATTTTATAGAGGTACATTTTACCTGCAAAAAGTTTCATCTAGCTTATGTATATAATTAAACATAGAATCAATAAACAGGAAGAATCTGTAATTGTAGCTTTTGAAGATCCACATAATCCCGTCGTCCCCGTTGATTAGAGTCCACGGCTGGGGCGCGGGAAGAGAGCGTGAAATTGTCTGCTCACTTCTGTAAATATAATTTCGGCAACAAAAGGACTATAAATGGTACAGGCCGTGCAAGTGTGCGCACTTCTTGTTATACGCATTTTAAAAATTATCCCCCTCGCGCATTAAGGCAATCATGTGTTTCATCATGTCATAAATATGACATAGTTTTGATCCTTTAGTATTAAATTCATCTAGTATCTAGTGTAGGTATTCTGTTATAGTGTCAGTCTGCTACTATATACCTACTTATTTGCATATGTTTGACTTTAAATTCGTATGTAAATAAGTAGGTATCTTATTATACAGATTGCTTCCTGTAACAGGAGCAATAAATTAAACTAAAGGCTGTACTCCTCAAACTGACCAACATTTGTTCAGCAACTTTTAAAAATTATGAATCCTTTGAACTTCCTCTATTTCATACAAAATAAATATTGCCTTCAATGTACGCTGACATCAGTATGTTTGACGTTACTTGTCACGCTTTTAACATAATAAAATTTGCAATACATTGCGTCTTAGAATAAACTTTAAAGTGTAATAAAAATCAAACCATGAGTTATTTTCAAAAGTTGCTGAACAAATGTTGGTTAGTTTGAGGAGTACAGCTTACAGTTTAATTTATTGCTCCTGTTACAGAAAACACACTGTATATTAAACTATTGCCTGGTTCGGTTTGTAGATATTTACCAGGTGGATTTGTAATTTACCTACACTGAAATATCGATTCATTAAAAATGGTTGTTTATTGTATACTGCAGGAACTCATAATATAGTATCGAATGCATTACGAGCCAAACCACAATATTAATTTCCCTCGAATCGGACTGATTAATTATAGCAACCTTTCATTCCGGCTGTGCTCGGAGATACGGAATCACTTTATGGCTTATTTTATTGAATTAATGCATTAGTCCGTGACTAATGGAATCACAAAACAAATAAAATTAAAATGTAAATAGTGTAACGACAAAATGCTAATAATAAATTTCTCCATTTTAATAACTGTAACTGTGCGAAGGGGAGCTTCTGGGTTGCTAAGTCAATATAACACTTCCATTACTCCAAATTAAATTCCTCGGGGAGAGAGATGACGTTTTTATTCTGCGCAGACAAAGGCCCGGAAGAAAACTGGTCAAGTAATAAGGGATACTCGTTCTCGCTACTTTATATGACAGGTACCTACTCCACACAACATGTCATACGTTTAACGAGAAACGTTTTGCGATAAAGCTAAGTTTATGAGTCGCCGCTCGCTAACCGCGCGTACTGGACAATCAAATGAGATCGGCAATTTTGCAGCATTTTATAAGTCCAAGCGTTGATATTAATTAAAAAAATTGCAAACGATACGACGTCAAGCTGACAAATAGTTGCAAAAGCACTTGTCGCCTTATAGGCTTTGCGAAGGCCGAGCGCAGCCGGGTGTCGGGTGCGATGGTATTAATATTTTACGGAATTAATCATTATAATCCTTCTGGCAAACAAGTCGCCCTCGGGGGCGCGAACAATATAATGAAGTTGTCATTTTTTAGACTGCACGGGGGAGGCTGGAGGAAATCCAAATTGAATCATGCGGCGAGGGAATTGTGCTATTATGTTATTAAATACAGGAGGGCGCGACCCCGGGAGTTATTTTTTATGTGCGGAGGGCGTCGAGAAGACAGTTAACAGTTTTCACAATAGAATTATGATATAATTTGACACAACAATAGTGTCTGGACTGTAAAGTCTATAGTTAACAAATCGGATTAAAGGCAAGAGCACTGAGATGCATGACTATCGAGAGACGTTTGAACATAGGTAATCAATGAATAATCTAAGTATCTGCGTGTAGTGTATGATTTTTTAAAAGATTTTTCTTTAGTAAGAGATACGATTAATAAATTAGGTACGTTTAGGTAGGTACCCAGTTTTTTAATTCATGAATGTTACCAACCACCTTGCGCCATCCATTCAGACACAGGTTACCTACGAGACAAATTAATTTAATCAAAATGTGTTAAATATTTACTCTTTCCTAATGTAACCCTATGTTTACCAACACACTCATAAGTATATATTGTCGTCTAACTTCTATATCACACTCAAAAGAGCCAACAGTGAAATGAAAGCTTTTATCCATATGTCAGAGAGAGTACTTACAGCGGCTTATTGTCACCCCCGCTAGAGAATTTGATAAAGCGTGTGCGAATATTAACAAAAGGAATATCTTGTTAAATTGATATTGCCGCATGACGTAGACGATACTCACCCTTAGTGCGGAATCCTGCACACTGACAGGGATCGTTATCGATTGTACGCCGTGAAGGAGATACGTCGTTTCGATGAACCGGGCGTGAAATTGTCTCCGCTGGAAAATGTATATTTCAAAGGGGAAGATTAAAATATTATCCATGTTAAGTAAATATTCAAATGAATATTTGCCGTGTTAGACAACAATGGGTGCGTACAAAGGGGAAGGTGCCGTAATTTGATAGATACCTATCTACAAAACGGTCTTCGTTAAGGGACGTCCCTGTTATTATAAATTATAAGCGCGATTTGGGAATTCTCTTGAATTAAACGGTTCTCAGCGAAATGGCCGGAGATAATTGCGTATTGTTTAGAGTTTTAAACGGCGATCTACTTTTAAAATCACGCGCCTGTCCGTTTTTAATTACGTTTGCACTCATTGTTATTATTGCATTCACTTGCACGTAAAACGAAATTGTTTTATGGGAATTCTAAACTGGCCAATTAGCTTAGTAAATCTTAATTCACTGGCTTAGCTATACAGGGTGATTCATGAGACGTGAGCAGGACTAATCCTGCACACTCAGTAACTGATAATTGATCGATCACCGTCGTATTTAGGTGAAACAACCACACTTTTTCCTATTTTTTTACTTTTTGGCGAGGGCAAATTTAATTCTTTACAATCATGGTCACCCTACAAGACCTAATTAATAAACATAAAACCTCTTTAACCGTAATGACAGCATTATGTTTACGAAGAAAATAAACTGTCAAACTTGAGTGAGATACGAGTTTTCAAAAGTAACCAGTCCGTGATGACATTCAATTTGACACAGAATATCGGTAGTTTAGTATTCTAACTGTAGGGTGACCATGCATGTCGTAAATAAATTAATAACTTTTTTTTTCAACACGACTAGAAAATTAACGTTAACCTCACTAATACTGATACGAAACAGTTGCTTATAATTTACGAAATGCGCAGTGTTAGTCCTGCTCACGTCTCCTGAATCACCCTGTATACTTCAATCAATTTTTATAAGCTGTACCTGTACAGTATACCATATTTGCCATTTAAAAAAATATTACATTACGTGTGTCAATTAAATAATATGAGTATACCGTCATTAAAGTATTAAGTCACTGCTAAATTAATCTGTTCGTCAGCAGTGGGAGTGATTGCACTTGCAATGTGTCATGTAAATGAGTACACTTGCGCCCCAGCCCCGTCCCGCCGGGAGCGACGCCTATTGTTATAATAAAATGCCATCTCTGACTATGAAGAGTACACCCGCAGGATGTAGGTGTTGTTGAAACTTTTACCCGATCCATTTAATTTGTGTGGTTGAGTTTTTTCTTTTAATTCGGTATTTACTTCATATAAATTTAGCGGCTGATTTTATTACAATATAAATACGTTACGTAGAAAATTCTAAGATGGAATTCATTCAACCGGTCCTGGTGCTCTAGAGGCAACGACTCTACCAGACGTTTAAGAGGTATAAGTTAGTGCAAGATTAGGTTAAATTAGGTATGTAAGTGTGCTCTACTTATTAATGCTAGTAAAATGTTAAATTCGAACGTACATTGACGTCACAATGATGTCAGTTATCAATGATGTCGTGTTTCTCGCTCGTGCCAATAGATGTACGGACAAGTATGAACGAAATGCACGATAACTAAACGATATCATTTAGATATCGTTCTGATGTCAGTGTACGTTCTATTTGGCCTGTATGGCACAAAATATGCTCTTATATTATTTTTCTAAAGCATTGGAAGAAGCATTCCCTTGCTGGTGTACTTAGTGAGGGTGTAACATGTTTATATGTTTATTTTAATACGCGTGTCGCGCGTATAATACGGAATTTATTACGGCGCGACCCTCCGCCGGATTAATGCGATACGGAAGATTTGAATTCGGAGCATTAACTTGGATTGGTAGGAAACATTCTGCCAGGGGAGGTGTCTCCGAGTGTGCGGGCACGCTACCATTATGGTGAATACTTATATAATTAGGTCGTCCATGAGGTTGACGTGACGGGACTAAGTTTTGACGTTACCAAATACAAGAAAAGCAAGAGACAGATGGACGGAGAAGACAGGATTTACGCAGAAACCTGCGATTTGGCAGGAGCTCAACAGGCCGACCACCCAAAGAGAAACTATCCAGGTATCCCGGGATGGGTCAAACAGATCACTGTGTTACGTCTTTCCTGTAGACATACACAAGAGTTAAGGGCTATAAAGGTTAATTTTCCTATTTAACCCTTATCCACGTGAAAAGGTCCTCCTTTTATTTAGAGAACTATGATAAAATCCTTACTTATATGCCCACAAGCTGATAACTATTGCCCACAGGTGAGAAAAATGTACAGTTCGCGCGAACACACTAGTTTTCTTTCCTAGTTGACCCGGATACGGTCAACCATAAGCGCGTCACACTGTAAGATCTGATGTCCGATGAACTTCGGAGAAAAATTGTTGCTATGTGGACAATTTGAAAATGCTCAAAGGGTGTATCAACCAACCAATCGTCAAAAAATAGAACAAATCCAAGAAATATAATAACTGTGTTGGTTTAAAAAAAAAATCGTAAAAAATATTTAATGTAGGTGTATAAAATCATATCTATATTCTATGTTAGGTATGTGTCTATTGTCAGAATTTAGCATTGCAATATATGCATAGATTATATAATTCTATATAGAGTGTAGAGTGTAGTGTAGAGTGTAGTGTGTGTGAGTGTAGTCTTCCTTACAAAATTGTATTGTGTGATTGATTCACAGCACACTTATCGATTCCGTCTCCTCAGATCTTATTGAAAGAGCAGACGTTACAGATGGACCATGATTTACCACCTCTAATAACGGGAAAAACTGGCTATAATCTATTTTCATTCGTACACAAATCGGTCGAACAGAAAACCATAAAATACCCCACACAAAGAATCTTTATGTAAACATAACAAACGTAAAAGCGTTATATCTGTTGTTTTAAGTCATTTCCAAAGTCATTGGCTAGGAGCGATATTTTTGGAACAAGGATGCCTGGAACATAACCGATATATTCATTTATTTAAACTTAAGGCCATAGCCAGGCGTATCCTGCAGGCAAAAATAAACGAAAACAAAAATAATTAAAACAGTTGGCGACTTTGTTTTCTACTAACAAATTTAATTAACATGGGCTTATTTCCCGCTTGATCCGAGAGAGACAAATTGGCTAAGTAAAATTTATGTATCGGAATCAAATTCAATTTCGTCTTTGCATTTTTTACACGGTTTTATAGGGCTGTGTTACTTTAACGTCCGAAACAATACTATGGACACGCCTGGAGAGACGTCCCGCGCACTGCGGTGCTCGATGCTGAGACTAATATATTAATTTTTGATATTTGCGGCAGCAATGCAGTCAGCGGTAATGTCGCACTGCAATACTGCTATTGAATTCGAACGGTACCATAATGCAGCTGAAGTTGACCTGCGAACAACATGTTTATCAAGGAAATTGATAGATACAGCAGCAGCATCAACGCCGCAACAGTAATATCGCAACAGTAATGCAGTTGACATCTGAATGTTACATTTATGAACTACGAGTATTTACTCGCGCTGCATATATGTGATACATAGAAGAAAACAAAAATGCCAAAAAATATTAAGCAGCCTGCCTAAAATTTGGCAATGCTGATGCAAATAAGAAATTGAAGACTTACAATACACGAAGACACGACATTGTTTAGGTAACTAAAGAGTATCAGGCATCTACGTTGCGCACTTCCACACCTTCTTTCGATCTTGTGAAATTTGTTTTCTTAGCGGATTTTTCTAATCTTCTTTAGCATCGTTTATATTGATTATAGCGTTCCTCCCGCCTAATTTATATTCAGCTAGTGTTTTTTCATCACGCCCTGTGCTCAATATCGCAATTCGTACCGTAGTTGGCGTAAGCCGAGGGGACCTGTCACCTTTACCTACTCTCGGACTGTCTCTGTCGTGAATGCCTATTTTATTACACGCTTTCACATAAACAACTACAGTTTACGACCGTTTTTGTATCCAAAAACGGGTCGTCGGACGCAATAAACTAATTATTAAATGAAGGTAGGAGACAGTCGGTAAATTATGAATCGGCATTCGATTCTCATTTCTGATTTAGAGTCTTGGTGACGGTTCGATGACAAAATTATGTTCCAATCTTGTTTATGCTCTCATTGGATGGATGTTCAGTATAATGGTCATTTTTTTCTCTGTGTCGGCCGATTGCAAGCCGTGGAAGAGATACATTTAATAAGATTTTTTTAATAACCGATTCAGTGTAGGTAAGTAACATAAAGTATTTCTCATACCAATACATATTTAATTTATTTGCAGATAATTATTGATATATATGTCCAGTTTATAACTACTTATAGAAATCTAACCTACGCTTTCGATGCTAGTAAGGTAGATAGGATTTAGTGGATATTGTTATTTATTATGGGATCAGAAAAACTTAATAATATAGGTACTGCTGTACCTACATATTTAATTTTATTATAGGTACGCTTTTGTACGCTCGGTCTGTTCTGTATATTGAACACTTGTCGCCAACATAGAAATATATGCAATACTTATACTATTACATTACAGACAACCCTCTTATTCGAAAAACGTACTTATCGTGTAAGAAACATTTAATTATCATATTCTTTTAAATGCGGCATTATTAGTAGGGACAACCATCTACATCTCAATTTAATTTGCTACATTCCGGCATAAGATTTAGGAGCTCTCAAAAACTATGGCGCCGCAGATTAGTTAGTTCCAAGTAATAAACAAAGCAAGTATGCCGGCTATGGTAGGAATTTGGCTACTGACTTTCTTTTGCTGCATCAATCAAAATCATACTGATAATGAAATCATCATTTGGGTGGCCATAGAGAGCTGGTTCCGAGAACCGCGGCTCATCGCCGCTCGGCGGCCCCCATGTGCTCCACCCTCATTATCACATTCCTCACTTATTTAGGTATTACATTTTATATTTAATAAACTAGCACAATAATTTTACTGGTTTCTTAATACCTATATAAGTCTATCTATTTACCGAATTGATATTATTACCTTTACTGAATTCAAGGGAACGGACGTGTTGAAATTGTAACAAAGTTTAAAGGGGAGACAGTTTTTTGCACGATAGGTACTTGAAAATATTCACTTTGTAATATAAGTACTGGTTTTACAAAACCTCTAGATTTTATGAAAAACTTATCTGATGACACCCTGCAAGGATGAAGCGGAAAAGTCATCCCTACTTTACGTAAGTATACGATGAGAGGGGTGCTTTAAAACATTTTTCTAGTTTTTTTACCCTATTTTAGGAGTGGTATATATGTATGTACATATATGTATATCTATGCATTCTGGAAAACTAGTTTTATTTACCTAATTAATAAAATTACGTTTTCACCTTTTTAACTTATACCTATTACCATACTAAACTTCAGTTTTGTAGTAGGTAATGCTATAACTGAACTGAACTACGCGGCAGATGGGCAGACAGACGGACATGAACAAGTTAAATTTAACCACAAACATAAAAAGAATATAAGTAATACAAAACCTAATAAAATAAGTGTATGTAAATGGGTAAATTTTAAATGAACGTAATTACCGAAGCTTGTAAGTACCTATATTTATAGCTTGCTCGTTAATAAACGTTCAAGTAAGAATGAAATTCATGAAACAATGAACACTGTGGTGATGAACATGGTATTCTTTATTTTCATAATACTTTTTGCAACTGGAAGTTGCTCAAATTGTAAGTAAAATAAGAAGTATTTGGAGTAATAATGAGGGTACTTGATAAAAGTACTTATTTATTTCTCATAAAATGTCTTACCTCCAAGTTAATCATTTATTTTTCTGCAGATACAAATCAAACGGATGAGACGTTATTTTCTATGGATTTGAATCAAACAGACGCGAGAAAGCGGTACGGTCACGGGTTTTACAACCCTTGCACAGAATATGAGAAAGCATTCCTTTGCATGACTAACTGCAAAAGTCAGGGTTATGAAGTATACAGACTCGATCGCAAATGCAAATGTACTTGTCATGAAATGAGAAGTACACATGCACTGCCCTACTACAAATGGTTAACAACCGGTACTCCGAGGCGACTGCCGACGACAAGAAGCGTAAGGCTTTACGATGTAGTAGGAACCTTGTCACCAGTGCCCACCGAACGAACGACAATTTTCGATAATAATACTTGTCCAACTTTGCCTACAACAACACAGGGTAATCAAACAGAAGCGGCGGGTAATCAAACAGAAGCGGCATCAAAGGCTGAGAATGCCACTGATGCTTAGTATTTGCCTAGAAGTACGCTCAGGGCTTTTACATTTAAATAACAATATATCCTCAAATGGTTATACATTGTTCTTTTTTTTGCTCTCCAACCTAACACCAATAAAAATATTTGATCATTTCATTTATTTATTAATAACTAAGGCTAAGCCTTAGCCGAAGCCTTAGCTGAAGACCGTGATGGATGGCGCAAGCGTGTTGTGGAGGGGAGAAGGCTATGCGACCAAGCCTGGTTTAATGCTTTAGATAGCAGAAGGTGTCGCAGAAAGCAAACCGGGACTGGAACCTCGGATGGCATGAGCTTTCTCTGCCAAAAATGTGGGAGGTCATGCCGCTCACGCATCGGCCTCCACAGTCACCAAACCCGGTGTCTGCACAGCAATGTATAAATCGTCTGCAATAGACGGAAAGGCCTGTGATGATTAATAACTAAATGAAATAATCAATAACCAATATTTTATTATTATACCTTGAAGGTCCATATCTTTTCAAGAATGTACTTATTTGCAAGTTTGTGTAATCGAACTTAGGGGCGTTATTCAACCGAGAAAGAAAACATAACCGATATTCAGGTGCATAGTTTTAGTAATGAACTGAGCCACCCCTGTAATACAAAATTTTACATTTCTACATTAATGTAACTATCTATTTAAGTGCCATTAACATCATCATCATCAGATCATCATCTCAGCCATAAGACGTCCACTGCTGAACATAGACCTCCCCCTTTTTTGGGGGGTGAATGCCATAATCGCCACGCTTGGCAAGCGGGTTGGCGATCGCAGTCGAGTATTTAGGTACACCGAATTTGAGGGACGCTGCTGCCCGTCCACCGGTGGTCTTGGACATGGTTTAAGGACATACCCGGGTCCTGGACGCAGTTTAAGGACATACCCGGGTCCTGGACGCAGTTTAAGGACATACCCGGGTCATCAGATGATGACGACTATTACTACTGACACTGTCCGAGCCGCTGTCTCTCTGTTAGCTCTTCACCCTTAAACCGCTGAACCGATTTAGATGAAATAAGGGATATAGATAATTTGAGGCCCAAGGACGGACATACAATATTTTTTATCAGTCATCATCATCGTTATCCTACGCAGACGTCGCGGGCAAAAGGTGTTAATATTATTAATGCAAAAGTAACTCAACCGATTACAATGAAATTTGGCATGAAGACAGTTTGAGCTCCGGGGAAGGACATAGGATAATTTTTATCATTAGCATCATCATTTCACGCAAACGATGTCGCAGGCAGAAGCTAGTATGATATATTAGCTTTTTATCGCGGGATATTAGTATATCGGGGTTAAAAAAACGGGGACGGACATGCGCAGGGGCCGGTGCAGAGTCGTACTGCCTTCCTGTTAAAAGGACGTATTTTCAATGAAATTTTAATGCAAATACCGCTTTTTAGCTTCGAAGGACAGCGTAAGTACATGTAGTAAAATATTCCAATTAATAAACTCATTAATGAATTATTAAAATATTTATGACGCATGATATTTTCATGATTACATTAAGAACGTTTTGATATAAAAATTATCATTTAAAACTCATTCAACTACATTCAGCCGCTCACCGCAGAAATGTACACATTTAATGTGCTCATTTTCTTGTCCTTCATATCATGTTATGTGTCAGGAGACTCCACTACAGGTTGTTTTTAATCATCTATTTATTTATTGATACGTTTAAGATTTTAAGTATTTTCATTTATATTTATTTATAAATGTTCCAGAAAAATCAATATTACGATATGGTTTCCAAAATACGCAAGAATGTCAAGATTATGAAAAGGCTTTTATATGCATACAGAAATGCCAGGACTTAAACTACGACACCGCTGTTTCCGATAAACACTGCAAATGCACATGTTACACGAATCCTGAACTTCAAAAACATAAAATCAGGTATAATACTACAGGAAACGATTGGAAATCCGGTGCTCCGACTACAAAATTACCAATTTGGGCACAGACAAAAAATACTGATAAAAACAATATAATTGATGATGATGACGATGACCATACCACTCCAAATGACAATGATTCATCGGAAACACATTCAGCCGAGGACAGAAATACGACTGAGGATCAAGACGTGACCCATAATACAGACACGAATGGTACAACCCAAGAAAGCAGTGATAACGCATCTAACTCTACTGATGCTAATAATACTTCAGATGCTAATAATACTTCAAATGCTGCTGATTCTGATACAGCGAACGGTAACGGTACAGTCTCTGATAACACTAAAGCAAATCCTGCAGAAGAATCTAATACCACTACTACCACTGCAGCTGAATCAGTTCCTTAAAACTGTTCGAAAAGAATGAGAAAAATAATAATTGCAGCTTCCTCAAAAATCCGAAAATTATATACCTATACCTACTCGTACATCGTTCTGTTTTGAGAAATAAATAATACATTAAAATATTAGGTACTTATTTTTCATTTAGTAAAACGAATACATGCCTACCTAAGTACATTATACTACACGGCTACATTAGTTAATAGGGAATATTACGCGAAACTCTGCGTAGGGGGTACCACTTAACTACCACAATCAATCAGAAACAAGAAAATCTAAATTTCGTTATCTACTTAGCTAACCTCTCTTTCACTCTTGCATATTCGAGCGATAAAGAGGCAGATAACTATATTTCAATAATAAATGAAAAAAAAGAGAAATTAAAAGAAAAATTCAGTGTCTTGGGCGAGGCACGAAATCACGACTCTGGATCACTAGTCCCTCGATCTGTCAATAACATTTCGTATTAGTATTAGTGCGAGCGAGAATGGCAGCTAACTGATATGATTCCAATATCATTATAATATCGGCTTGATGTCAGTGCACGTTTCAATTGGCATATATCTCGGGCGAGGCATTTATTTCTATGCGTTTGTGGTATGCAACCCGTCGTATGATAATCGTGGCAAAAATGAGGGTAGTTTCTTAGCTCCCCTGCGGCCGCCGTCACACGCACCGAGTCACCTGACGCGGAGAGTAGCAGCCCGCAGTCTGCGCCGGCCGCCAACGCGAGCTCCTGATGTTCTACTCAGTACGGAGTTAAACATGTATCATGGTCGAGCGATTTTTGAGTAACCCGTTTTAATATATTTAATTATGTACCTACTAACACACTGTGTAATTCATAATATATTTACCTACAATAGTTTATACAGACTATACTTAGTTGTTACATGAATACATGGTACAGTAGAACTCTACCTACTATGTTGTTTAATGAAACACCAAGGTTTACTAAAGCGCTTAACGTATGACGATAATTGATATGTAATCATCAAGTTGCAGAAACTCAGCAGCCGAATAACTCTTGAATTATGTAGCCCATAAAATATTAGCTTATATAAAGCCCAACCCCAAGGAAACGTAAAATAATTACCAAAGAAGTCTAATATTTTCTTATCAGACCCGTAGGATTATAGCCTCGCTTTGAATATTGACGAAGACTCACTAAAATAATTATCTATTTATATATGAAGCTTAACGACCACTTTAGGGTAATATCGCCATTCCCTCTCATAAAATATGTAATCTGATGCATGTTAGGTCCATCTGACACGCTGATTTATCACATACAAATAATGGATACAGGTTTTGAATACCGAAACGGAAAATTATCTCAACATTAGGTATCAGTTTCTGTCAAATTTTCGAACGTACAGACTTGATATGGCGACACTATTTGTATTCATCATTTTACGAATACGAGTAGCAATTTCAGAATTTTACAAATACGAATAGGACTTTTAGAACTAGATATACGGATATGAAAAATACGTATGCCATCATACGCTGAAATATGGTTACCAACTCCTGGATGAATAGCTTGATCCATCTTTATCCACGTGATAAAATAACTGTCACTTTTTAACACAGTTTATTCTTTACTTGTGATATTACCTTATTGCGTAATTTTGTATTTTAAGTTAACGAAAAACACATGTAGGCTTTACAATTTTATTGTTTTATCTAGATATGTAAGTATTTATTTTTATTTTAAACCATAATATACATATATGGCGGCCATAATGACGACTTTTTTTAAAATACACGTTCGGTCAAAATAGAATTTGGTAAATGGAATATTGGACATAACAGGTTTTGAGGTTTTGTATGAGTGAAAGGTTGGTGCCATTCTCTTAGTTAGTTAGTGTTATGAAAGCTATACCTAGGTGAATATATGTATATTCACCTAGGTTGTTGTACAACTGGCGTTTAAAAAACAAACTTCACTTTTTCCAATAAAAAACAAGGATCAGTACCATGTTTAACTTGTTTCTATTTTCTATTGAAATAACGCTAGTGTAGGGGTCTAAAAGTTGTGCGCTCTCAAGGGACGCTTTCGAGGCTGTCGGCTATGACGTATCGCTTAGATTTTTTACCAATACACTATGGACATATTTTTGCTTTTATGTTAATATATCAATTTTATTTATCCTACACGTGACAGTTTTTTCCCTAAAAATTCTATATTGTTGACACTTTCATGATATGGGTACGCTACACAAGTTTATGCGAACAGCGCTTTATGGCCAAGTTTACTATAAGTAATTGAAAGGTGGTAATAAAATAATTTTAACTTTAGCAGATGCATGCAACAAAGTTTTACTACACATTTTCTAGCGAGTATAACAAAATAATGTCGAAATATTAATATAAAAGAATATTACAAAATGCTTCTCAGAAATAATTGTCCACCATATGTAGCTTACGTGGATAGCAGAAATAAAAACATCTGAGATAGAACGCTCCGCCGCACTGCATGGTTCGGGCTGTTTGTCACCGAGGGCACTGCTTATAAATCTTGCGATGACCCTCCTTTATGGCTAACATAGCGATATAGACATGATACTAGTGGCTCAGTTGGGAATGGATACAATAAAATTTCGATTGATTGAAGAGGTGAAATACTAGCTATAGTTGCTGTTGTGTATTAGACGGTTACCTTAGCTGTTACAGTATCCCAGTTTACCTACTGGCTCTCTAGCTGGGAATATTAGAATATTGACATTGGCTTTGCCTTAGAGCTCGGTCGCACTGGTGCAGGTTTTTAATTTTAACAATTATTATCCTTAAATAATATAATACCTATACCTTATTATTCATGCGAATTCAATTAGTTCTTCAAATTGGGTACCAATAAATATATTTTAACTTTGATTTGCGTTATCAAGGAGCTGCATGCAGTGCAGACTATTAGAAAAGAAATGATATAGGTACTGGATATTATCTATAGGTATTGGATAATAAGGAATAGGATTAATTAATTTCAAATAAAACGTTTTTGTTCCCTCCTTTATCTGTCCGCACACAATCAGGGGCGAAAATAAGAAAGAAAAGCTAACAATAAATCCTCCTACATAAAAATTGCAACAACTTTGTTCATAATGCCGATGGAGGCATCATCAAAAGTTGGTTCGCACCCTCGCGCCCATTCGTGCAGAGATTACCAATAAATCCAATACGGGATAATTGCCCGGCTTAATTCTGTTCTATCTTTCTACTTAGTTCAGTCGTCAGAATGTGCCAGCTCAGGCCCCTTGGGACCGTCCAGTGCAGAGTACAAACACCGCGCTCCTGCCGATGGAAAATAATACCTGATACATGTTGTTACGATTCAATTTATTATGACATAATATGATACAAAACTAAATCTACTTCAAATGAAGAAAGTAGTGCCATTAATGAGTTATTTTTATTTTATTTAGATGTCTTCGTATAATGAAATTATACAGCAACACATATCACACACATGACTGTTAGTTTTGACTTCTGGAATTACTACTTCTTACTACGTTGAGGACTATAAACGGTAGTTGTTTTTGTTGTTAACAATTGCCTTCCTATGCTGAGATCTCATTACCAGAAAAAAGTATGTAGTGTGTGCGTGTGTGTTTTTTATTAACTATATACTACTTAAGATGACAACGAACAAAGAATCTTGTAACGGGTAATATTCAAGATTGGAAGTTAGTCCACGTTTGCCTGTCATTTGCCATCGTCATGCCTCTGCCATCGAAAACTTGGTTCTAATTGTATACATTTCTTTGCGGTGTATACTTCGTTTTTTTTAGCATTAGAAAGAACTCCACAGAAGCAAGGGTGCAGTTTATATCAGGCTCTTTAATTGTTAATATTTATTGAATTATCTAATGTAGCATGGTCAATACATATAATTTACTTCAAATTATTACCGCTAAAAGTGCCGGATTTGGAACCACAATGTTACTTCTGCGAAGTTCTTTCTAATGCTAAAAATAACGGACTATAGTGTAGTGCGGGTTCAACCAGCCGCGTTTTGAAAAATGGTGGCGCTTTTATAGATTATAATACGGTTGCCAAAAAATATGAATAGCAATCTTAACCAAATTCCGCTCGATAAAAGTTAAAAATATGAAATCAGATTCTAAAAATCAGCAATTTCAAATGAGGATGACTTTTTAAAGTTCTGCACCTCAAAAGAAAACAACGGAACCCTTATAGGAATCACGCTAGGAAATTCAAGGATCATTCGTGCGTCGTCCTGTCTGTCTGTCCGTGCGTCACAGTCACAGTCTATTTTCTCGGAAACTACTGGACCAATTAAGTTGAAATTTGGTACACGTATGTAAATTAGTGACCCAAAGATGGACGTGTAACATAAACAAATGAATTTTAAACATGGCACTTTTCGGGGGTAAATGAGATAGTAAAAAATAAAGTTTTTCAAACTATATCGTGTTATATATCAAATGAAAGAGCTCATCTTGAGAATTACAAATATAAGTAATTTTTTATAAGTTTTTTATAAGTAATTTTAAAATACATAAGTTAGAAGTTATTTTAGAAAATAGCCATAAATGACCATCCCCCCCCTCCAACCAGCTGCCGCAGCTTTGCTGGTGCAGCGTTGCAGTAGCTGGAAATGGGCACAACCGATTTAATTGATAAACTGGATAAACTGGGTGCGTAGCCAACATATAATATAAATATATTATTATTTTTGATTTTGACCTTTACATTATAACATTTTCGCCTTTTGGTATGTGATTTGGGTAGTAAGTAAAAAAGGTAAGTTTCTTTTCTTACTAACTCAAATCACTAACACCAAAAATATATAACATATATATTTTAGAACTCTTTCATGTCGAATTTGTCGATTAAGTTTGAATTACACAAATTTAGCTATCGACCTTGTCCATATCGCGTTTGTTAAGCGCGTAAAATCGACCGAGGCAAGTTTAGGCAGGGCAGGATGGCCTGTCGACGTACAACGTATCTCACTTCTCACGTACCACATCTTTTGCACTACCCAAACCACGTCTTTAGAGAAGATAATAAAATAACACCTTGATAATTTATATAAATCATATTTTATGTTCCAGTATTTTCATGTAATGTAATTTATGTAATACACCGCACACTACGCATCGTCTCATACAATTTACATGTAAGGATGTTGTTTATTTTTAATTTGGATTTGCTCACCTTTTTAATTTTATTAACACCGAAATATGAGTTGCCTGCTTCATATTACTTTACGGCCTCGCGTGCCTACACGGGTCACACTCGGTAAGAAATTTCCTATTTCCTGGCCTTTAATTATAAGTTTCAATAGATAAAAAAGCTTATAAGTTTTAACCTGCTATAAAAGTCCATTTCTTAAAACTATTTCTAAATAAATTCAGTTAAAAAAATACTCTAGAAACCCGCAAAGTTACCCGCGTATGAGTTTTGACAGTGAGGTAAGTGACGTGACGGATATAGGTGTCGTTTTTTGCATGTAGCCTAATGGATGAGAATTATGGAGTCAAGGGGTGGCAGCGATTTGATATTCGCATCAGTCGGCCCTGGGGACCTCCGTGACGGGCTCAATAGCACTACCCTTCGATCAACGTTTTATAACCATTCAGATATGGGAAATGCACTCAGATAAATCGATTATACGTGTGATTTTCTTCTTAAGCCCCAGGCTACCGGTTTCACTTATAAAGCAAGATGATAAAAAGTTTTATTGAGTAATTAATTTATCTTTTGTATTTGTATAGGTTATATGGTTTCATATCCCTTACCATGGTTATAGAACACCGAGCAAGAGCTAAGTACAAAATCGCATTTTATTTCAAACACCACCCCAACGCGAATTAAAACGTCAGTCAATGCGGAAAAATCCCTTTCCAAAAAATTAGCCAACGGAATTCGAACAAATAATTAATCTGGAATAATCATACAAAACGATGCGAGCGGGCCTCGTTGCCATTATTACCATTCATTTCAAATCAGCCGTGCGGCGGCGGCGGGGAGGGACGCGAACCTTGCTCGACCTGAATAACCATACATTTTCCAATCAGGGCACGTATCATTTAACTCGCTATTAAATTCGACTTCTTCCCTTCCAATTATTATCATGTCAAGGAAAACCTCTAACAGAGTGAGAGTTGTTTGTTGAAATGAAATTGCACATGTTTTCCATAACTCCTGTCGTGACTTTATTTTTCAAAACGTTAAAAGGTATTTTTAAAGGAACTCATAAAATGTTTTACTTTACTTAAATATTCTTAATTATAAAAAAGAATTTCGATCTTACATTTTACCTGTGGTAACCATTCAGCCGAGGAAGCGCGAAGTACGAGGAAATACTTTTCATAAGCGCCCGTCATAACATTCATGTTTAAGACCTCTTACTGTAATTACTTGCTTCAGAAAGTCTGCTGTGGGGTGAATTAGTGTATTAAAATTTGATGAATGAAGACTCGCTTTTTTCTTGGGCTACCTACCGTGCATATTAGGGCTGACTTTTGACCGTGATGGATCTTGTTATCTTGGCAGATATGTTATAGTATAGCTAGGTATAATTATTTTTATGCCGTGTGTATATTGTTTGAAAATAACTAAGATTAGGTAATTAATTTAAAGAGCTCCAATATAAAAAAAAGGTTCTCCAATATAATAGTCTGAACAATGTGTTAGGGTCTGTAGAAAAAGACAAGTTAACTTAAAACTGAAACTTAATCCGAAACCATGCCTAAGAAATTATAATATTTTTGTTTAGTTAATAATTAATAAACTTATTTATTAGTAAGTCAGGTCTAAGTTGAGCACTAGCTTAAGCGGATTAAAAATTAGCGGCAGACGTATCATAAGCCATGGGTGACGACGAGGGTCATACGTACAGTCGGCGCGCGTGCAGCGAGTCACCTGACACCGTCACCCGACCTCCCCTACTTATTAAATTAATAACTCTGAGCACCGTCATTATCCGTCTAATTGGAGGGGCGATGAGCTTGTTTTAACACGTTACATAAACGTTTAACTCGAGTTTTATGAACTGCGTAATTAATATTTCCCCATGCCCGTGCGTCGTAAAGACATTTGTGACGTCATCCCCACTCCGGTATAGATTTTATGCTCGCTTGATTATAGGTAAGTGTACACTGGTAACACCTCCAGTAAGAGGATTAAACGTCGACTCAGTATCGGATTCCTAGTCTTAATATATTTGCCGGAAAAGAATGCTGAAAGTTCAAATTATTATCATTTAGTGTCACTTGATTTTTTTGCCGGAAAAGAATGCTGAAAGTTCAAATTATTATCATTTAGTGTCACTTGATTTTTTTTATGTTAGGGTCAGAATATGTGAACTTTAGTAAAAAAAGTTTTTATCTCTTATAATTATCTATGTCTATGTCCAATAGAGGTTTAATTGGGACGAAAAGAAAATTAGTATAAGGATTTTTAAGCCGTGTAACTTTGAAGTTATTTAAAAGCTTTAAACTCTATATTATTGAATGCTAATAGAACATTTGATACCTATAAAAAGTTAATATGACAAATTATGGTCCTACGCTAGTATTTAAATACGCTGGCTCAAGCGGAACGAAGGCTTGCGTATAGACATGCACGTGTTATGTAAGGCTTGCATATTGTTGATATCATTGAATATAAAACTTCATAAAACAAGCAATAATGTATACCTTATCGGTAACTATTTTATTGTGCTACATACACTTTTGTAGGTACTTTCGCTTATCTTCCTCATTCCGTTCAATAATAGGGCCTATTAAATTAATAACATATTTTATCTTAAATAATATGATAATAATCTCGAGCTACATCTAAAGGAAAGGGTAGAAATTAACTCTTTAACGGTAAAATTTTTGTTGTTTACAAACATATCATTTTGCTCCCTTGTCAGAGCCGAAGGCTAAATTTTACTTAGAAATTTAAGAGATATAATTAAGAATTTTGCAGAGCGCAATAATTTAGGGATTTACTAATGAATGATATCAGGTTCTAAGTAATTAAGGCCAGGGGCGGTCGTTGATTTTTGTTATGAAATATAAGTAATTCTACTGGTACCTATTAAGCTTCTGACTATATAGCTTTTACAATTGTTAAATTGGCAATCCTTACAAGGTTAACTAGTTTCAATTGAAGCTTCATAGTGCAACATTCATAAATGTTAGTGTTAAATCTATACATATGTTGCGTCTGTATCTATAGGTAGATATTTAAAAAAAAAGTAAACAAAATCGACCCTTAAATGGCTCCTTAAGCCAGTTGAGGGTAAATGAAAACACTACTCGATCAAATAATGCAGATTAAAGTCAGGTAATCCAGGTGGTTTTGTATTTGGTGTTATACCGAAAATGTACAAATTATTTGTTCACTTTTATTTTACTAAAGATACAGAGTATAGGTATGTCGATAGACTGACGAGAGCCGTATGGCGCTCGCCAGTGGCTGTCTAGCCGCGCGGCCCGTCGGTAAGAGTACCCGTTGAGGCCCTACAATCGCTAGCGTGATACAAATATACACATAATTTTAATGCCAGGGGTGAAGCATTAAAAGTCAGGGATCAAATGCCTTTAATACTGTGTTGGAACAAGGAAATCTATGGAGTTGAATACGTTGTTTTTGCTATGTTAAACTTTTTCACATTTAGAAATACATGAGGACAAATTATTGAACATACATATAAGTAGGATATTTTGAATAAATGTCATATTACAGGTACATGCAACGATAAAACTCTATTCTAACATAGTTGTCTCTTCTTATACGTTCATTTACGTATCGAAATACAAAATGACTACAAATGTATTAATTTTAGGAGTTACTGCCTGTTATATGATTCTACATCGTGATCCCCAAAACCCCACATAAAATCTGTGGTATAAAAAAAACCAAGTATTTTTTCTGGTAAAACTATTTTAACATCCGGGAATTATACGTAACAGTTTTCAGTGTTTTCATCTATAGCTCCGATTAGCAATAAACTATTTGACAGTCAGATTATCCGCCCCTTGACGTATTTAAGATTTAAGCTGTCACTCCGGAACGAAGGATTTTCATGATACCTATATTTTAAAAGTTTATATATTGTCACAACCTTTGTGCAGCTTGCTATTCTATGTATACGCTTACAGTAGGTACTTCAGCAAAATATACTGATGTGAAATGTTTTTTTTTTAAACGTAAAGAATAGTCATGAAAAAAAAAATGTATGAATAGAATCTCTATCGGGTAATGTGCGCGCTAGCACGCCACGTACGGCTTACCTGCCTATTGTTACGGACTGACTTTAATCTCTACTCATATTCGCTAATTACGTATGTTTCGTTACATGTGGAATACTATCGACCTGATTCGAAGTTTAAGATACGTCAAATAATACGACTAGATACGATATGGATTAGATATGTCAGAGTAAAAAGTGACGTTTCTTCAAACAAAAACGTCACTTTTGACACTGACATATCTAATGTATATCGTATTTAGTCGTAATACTTGACGTATCTTAATGTTCGAATCGGGCCGTATGGCGACTGCTGTTTTAACTTAGTTGTTTATGTCTAAATTTAGTTTAAGGTGCCTAATCTAACTGTAGTAACGGCATATGTAACTAAAGAAAAGACATATTTATATTGATAAGTTGCACATAGGTTGGTCATATGGACTATAATCTTTAATAAAAACACAGTGAACTGACTACAAAGCACAGTATGCCATCATTTGTATGGTCTTTTTCAGCAGGTCTACTTTTAGATTTCGATGTCACTAAAGGTATGCATACAACCAACATCAAACGTTTTCTTTCGACTTCTCCAAGATTCTATAATCAAATCCTGATCTGATGACAATGGAAACAATGATGTGATGGGTAATTTCCAGTTCAGCCGTCTTCATGAAATCGGAATAATGTGCTCATTTTAGAAGTCGGTTAAATTTTTATAGTCCTGGATCACTAACTTTCCTAATTCTCTTATGTATCCTTTCATTTAGTGCTAATATGTTTCATGTGCTGTTGGTTTTCCAATAAATAAATAATAAAAATAATAAAAAAAAAATTAAAGGCCTTCTCCTCTAATAAATAGTAAATTAATTGGAGGCGAAGACTCATTTTGGGTCATGTCGCCAGCAAAGTAAGGATTTAAGGAAGTAAGTTACCTACAAAATCCTGATTCAATCTGCACACATATGTATATCCCATTCATCAATAAGTTAGGGTCTGAACCATCACCCTTTTAATTTAGGCTTGGACGAGGGGTCATTAAACAATAAGTGTTGATTAAAAGCCCCCATGCGCGGGCGGCGTGCGATGGGCGCGAATAACTGCGCTTCCTGTAGTGAAGCCATTATTTTATCACCGATGATTGGCACGAGTCCTCCACTCGAACTGTGCCGACCCGCACCGCTTCGCATAACTCGTACAAATGCACGACTTGCAAGGTCGCAAAACTTGGTACGAGTGTATCACACTAAGAGGTTTATTCTGTATGTAATAAATGAGATTGATCTGGATTTGTTATAATCTCTTGAGTTCGCTTATATTATAATTTTCTGCTAGAATAGCACTTCCGTTTCAGACATAAAATACCTCCTTCGCGAAGGTATTTAAGTTATATGTAGGTATAACATGTCGAAAGAAATAAACCCTACGCGAATTACGCGTCTGTAGTTTTGTACGTATGCGTTTATACACTAATCGATATCTTGATAAAGTGCCGTGCTCGGCTCGTACGGACTAGGAGATAATTACTCCAGATTGAGATATGGGGAGCAATGAACAGGGACCTCATTACGATGGGGATTTCAGTTTCATTCGTACTTCTATTATTCCTCACATCATTGTTCGAGTTCAGACACCGAGTTTTAGCCTATAGACCGTGGTGAGCTTAAACGAGTCGATGACGAGTTATTCCTTATTATCTAAAATGTATTCCTTCCCAGATAATCTGGGAAATCCCTTTATGGAAATTGTATACCAATCGTTAAAAAGAGAAGCGTCCTGTTAACAGATTTTAAATCATTGCCGTCTCTGGTCGCCATTGTAACGTCAGGTTAGTTCAGATGCGGTCGATCCAGTCGAACAAAATGATCTTCGTCGGATCGGATCGCGCGTTCCACACCTCGCGGATCAATAGATCTCATTCACATAATAATAAGGAGTTATAGATCAGGTGCGCGGGCTGTCAGCGACTCGCTGGCGAGCGCGGCTGACGCGCACTGACGCGCACAGCCTCGGCGCGAGCGCTGCTTTGTGCTCGCATTTGAGTATGGAAATGGGTATTTATTTCACGTGTCCGCTGGCCGGCGCAGCCGTCTACGGTGATCGCCGAAGATGATAACGCTTCGATTTATATATTTCACTCGATGATCGGTAGCTGCTACTTCGCTCGCCATACAACTGCCAGGGACGAGCGTGTTCGCTTATACAGGGCGTTAGCAGACTCGATCTCTGCGGGTTATTATCTACAATAGAAGCTTCTCTGCTCTTCAACCAGTTGTTATTAGAAACCAAGCCTAATATTAAATCGTGTTAGATATACTTGTAGGTATTGTAGGTACTTTTACTGTATTTGCATTGTATTGTATATTAAAATTCGTTCCTCATAAAATTTACGACTTGAAGCGATTACATTATACCTAGGCATTATGGCGACATTAGTACATAGGTACTCATGTGGTCATAGGACCACCAAGATAAATTTTACAGCTTAATATTTATGACCGATGGTGTACTTAAAGTAGATCTTATCTATTTCGAAGGCCATTGAACTAAAGTTTAAAGACATCTAGATACTTATTCTACATCAATGTTGTTACTGTATCACAAATTGTGTTAAACCATACCAACCAACCATAGGTATTACTCTTGTTAAGGGGGTATTCCCAGGTACATATAATAATTGAACAACAAACTATTTTCTAAATGTCTTTAAACTCTTTAAAAAAGCTAAATACTTAGATGGTGGTAGGTACCGAATACCTAAGCTAGAGAAGCCAGCAAATTGTATTCTTCTCATAGCTTCGAGTTACTTCATATGTATGTAAGTACTAATTGTTGATATAATATGTATTTAGGACGGACACGCCGCGTTGTCATCAACCTGTAAACAGCATGCAAAACGAAACGATTGCCATAAACTGCGTGATTCGTCGCTCCGCCTTGTCACACTTTAAAAGAACTGCTTCTACCTTGTCATACTCTAAAAGGCGCATCGTTCAACATATTATTAACATTAAACATGGCTGCGGACAATCATAACTGATTTCAGATAACACTATTTTTGCGAGTCTTGTTTATCGAATGAGGAGGTTTGCTGTTACTGTTATTCATTTAGAAACATAATAAATAATAATGTTGAATATACGAAGCGCAATATATTATAGTGGAAATACGTCAAAGATTTGCAGAATCTCAATTTATTTATCTGTTTCTTTTCCACTTACTCCATTGCTTTTATTTTTATTTAAAAACGTGGCTGCGGCAACAGATTTAAAATTTATAACGTGGCTATGTCACGTCTCAGGTTAATTAGGTGTGGCGCGGGAGCCGCGGGAGCTGGCTCGAGCCCGGCTGCTCGTCTGCACTCTTCTCTCAATTGATTTCTTCTCTCTTGCTTGCTCTATTAAACGCATTCGAAAAGGGACAAAAGTACATATTTCTCCACAGATGTTTGTTCGTGGACTGCAACGCGGAGACACCACGGCGAGGCATGCGCGAGCGCAACCTATTTATTATTTGCGCTATACTATTCTGAATAACTAAACGAACCTCTTCGCCTCGTTCAATAAACATTTTGCACTATTAAATGTTCAGATAAGGACGGTAATATTTTACTGAACTGTTGTAATGCTTTTGAATAAGATTCCGAATAAAACAACAAACACGTAAGACTCGGTATTTGGCCTGAAGGTTATTAATTAACGGACGTTAATGTTAGGTGTTAAACCAGAGTAAACAATAAGAAAAAATTACAATGAGATTAACTGATCTTAAATAAACAAAATAAATCATTTTTCTTGAAGTTGTATATTTTACTGTGATGTGCAATAAAAAATTATCTATCTATCTAGGTACCTAGATATTGATACAATCTTGGTTATACATTGGAGGAGATCTGGTGTAAAAATTGTGAATGGTCTACTACTACAACTGCAAACAAATGTCTACTATTTATTTTTGCCAATATTATATTGTAATGAAAAGTAACGAGGCATTTAATAATTTAAGAAATGAATAGCCTCAGATTACGAGTGAGTAACGCCGGCGATATCGAGCGTACATTATGAAAGGTTAATAAAACACGCGGCGTCGGAGGCAGACGCATATTTTCTACATTAATTGGAATATTGCGATAAGTTCCAAAGAGGCGGTTCTTCATCATTAAGATAATATGCAAATATTTGAAGGAAAAGCCGCAATAAATTCTGGAGTTAAGGCACAGGATCAACTTGATTGATTAACAGGTGATAACCATTATAAAATGTGCAGAAGGCCTACCGCGAACCACGTTCGACGTGTTGCCTCCCTGTCACACTTATGTACGAATTTGCAACAACGACAGAGAGGCAACACGTCGAACATCGTTCGCGGTAGGCCCTCAGTAATGAGTATCTCAGAGCTCAGAGATCGTCTACAAATACCTATATCTGAATTATCGGCAACTTTATAGCTTCACAGATGTTTACGGTTTTTGTAAAGGTAACCACAATAACGCTAGTTGGGAAAGACGATATTTTATGAATAGTGTAAGTAATTTCCCTGGGAGCCAGCTTCCTCGCTGGCACGTTTCGCGGCACAATGCGGCAGAAGCACGCGTGACCCCTGCGCCCGCGTCGCATGGATATTTACATCTCACTTCACCTAACTAGGACTATTCACACACAGCCTAATCGGACTTATAGTTTTCAAGTTGAGTTAAATAGGTACTTAATTTTTTTCAGTAATAAATAATTAAAAAAATCGGGTTGATTTTCAGAAATGCAAATGATGTTATACTAGGTACCTACCAATATATTTTTGTTTAATTTTTTTCATCATGTCAAATATTTCAGGTAAAATAAAATTTGGCAGAGCATTTTTCCAAAGGAAGATAAGGACGATTTGACGACGGTCATAATATCTAACTTAAGGATATTTCTTATTTTTAATCGACTTAAAAAAAGGAGGAGAATATTAATTTAACCGCAGATCTTTGTTTGTTTTATGCGAGTACTCTGCCACTTATGAGAGTTATGAGGTATTCATATGTGGTGCCTTATTAATTTCATCGATTTTTTTTACGTTCTTTTTTATGAAGTTGTTTTTTTCTGTTACAGAATATTATTTTTACCACACTAGCTCGTAAAGGCTCTCTTTGTTTTTCGAAAACTGATAAGAGTTGCATTTTATCCACATATTCGGCAACGTAATCTAATGCAAATTTTGAGTAGTTTGCTCATATTGACTTATAGAATTAACTTTTAAGTGATGATTTTGAATGATAAATATCAAAAACGTTCATTTGAATTTGATTATTATATTGATGAAACAAAAACGTCACCTTTGACACTGACTTATCTAATCCATATCGTATTTAGACGTAATATTTGACGTATTTTAAAGTTCGAATCGGGCCGTATGTATTGTGGGGAAATGTCGGGCGCCGCACGAAACAATCCTACCGTTTACCGTAATATCTGCATACAAATGTTAGAGAACTACGAATTGCAGTGATAGTATGTATTTTACACTTTATTTGGTCAGGCACACATGGGCTATTTAAGAATGCTGTATGTAGGAAAATTTATTGTTCTTCGGAATAATACCATGTTTAGTACTACGATGTTCTTACAATAGGAATTATTCATCTAACATTCTAACAAAATGCCTCTATATTTGAATAGAGAACTACTAGAATAAGTAAGTTTTAAAACAAATTTAGACGGTGTATATTTCTTATTCGGAACTATAGAATTCTACTGTCTTTATCCAATACGGGTATCTACAGCATTTGAATTTCGTTAAAGTACCAAAATTTAAATCATAACTATCCTTGTTGCACATTATACTGTTATTAACCTCAGGAGAATTTACTTTCTGGTAACCTTAACTGTGTAAATATTATTAATTATATATGTACTTACTGCATTCAGTGTTAGTAATAAATAAAATGAATATTTTTGCTACAATAATAGTAAAATGATTTAGGCAAACAGAATATGTTGCGCAAAAGACGTTCATCAATATTTTACCAGCGTGCCAACAAACAAGAATCCGTTATACCGAACGTAGGTATACTCGTATTTAGAGAGCAAAGAGGGCGTGTACAGAATTGTGCATGTTAAGTCAATGTCGCTCTCCTGACAATAACAGGCGAACGGCAAAATTTGTCATTGGGAAGCACGTAATGTAAATTCTATTATTACGGCCTTTTATTTTTCAATTACGAACCCCCGGCTTCGGGGCGCCTCGGGGTTAACTTTGCGAGAACCCTGTAATATTTTATTTTTTCATTTTCTTGCCATGTGTTTTGTTTTGTTGTTAACCAGTTACATGTACTTATTGTGTACCCAATAATTAGAACTATGTATTTGAGTTGGTTCTTTAAAAAATCTTTTTTAATGTAGGTAATCCGAGACAATCTTTCTATGTTTTTTGCTTTAGGTCTGAGAAGTCAGGATTCAATTATTAACTAATGATATATGATGCCAAGCGTGGCGATTATGGCATTCACCCCCCATAAGGGGGAGGCCTATGTTCAGCAGTGGACGTCTTATGGCTGAGATGATGATGATGATGATATATGATGGTTGTGAACCAGCCTTTTACTAAATTTTGTAGTTAGTGACTAGGCCACAGAACAGAACTGTTACTACCTTATAACTATCATACACAATTGGTATTCTAGTTAATAAAGCAGCACCACCAACTCTTTATGGAGGACCGATTCCTGATATGTATGTAATCATTAACAGGTCCACTTAACGACGCATATGAATACAATTTGAAGACTATCTCGACTAACGCTTATATTTTTGTGACTTAAATGTCTCTCTCGCCCTGACTCTGACCCGCATCCTGTTCTCGTGTGACATTGGTAAGGTAAGTACATCCTGCATTTCTTTGTTGCTCTGGTTATTTTCATGTTGTGATGTGAAGGAAATCACAACTGGGAAAACGAATGAAGAATATAACCTATTTAAACCGAAGTAAATATATAAAATGTATTGGATTGCATAAAATGCATTGTAGGTAGATGAAATATTTGTTACTCATCTATTGCGTTCGCAGGACCTGTCGCTAGGTCGTGCCACTTTACTGTTACAAGCCAAGTTGCCAAGTCACGACTAGTATAAGCTTACGCTTAATGGTTCGGTATCAGCATGTATGACGCGTTGCATGATTAATCGCCGTATGAATGTTTTTGATTTGTTGACTAGCACTTCATTAGGCGCGACACCGTCGCGTCACGCGACGGTAGCCCCGCACCGAGCCCGTACCGTAACCGCCCGTAACCGGTAACCGGTACGTAATTCGGAGTCCCCTCGAACTCTACAGTCAAATTAAATCATTTCTACTTTACTCAAGCTTGCTAGCACACGCGATGACTACATGTTATCATAATAAGGAATGGGCGTTTTTATAAAACTGAGGAAAACTTTCAATATGTTAGAACTTAGGTATAAAAAATTTGGCTGTTTCATATATTTAGACTGGTTCATTTTTTATGGGATCGTAATTTTTTTTAGCGATTTCGGGGTTAGTAAAAGTTGCTCAGTATAATCCCAAAACCTCAATGGCATCGGGAATGCAATTATTTTTAGGCCACCGTGTAGGCGTGTATAAACCATCAGTTTTATAAAAATAATTTTTATGAGCTTATTAGTCAACTTGGCGGGTCTTATTTTGTCAATGATAATTTGTGATTTTAATGTAACCCATGTTTATTTTTAGTTTGCTTAGTGTAAATCATTATATAAACATCTTATCAACAACATACCTAATAAATTATAAATTGGTTTAACTTTGAAATTATGAAAGAGCGGACCTTATACTTTTAATATAACACGAATAAATTCTATACATAAAAGAAGGTGGAAGAGTGTTTACATTTAAAAGTATGTACATCATTGTAAAACCAAATAATTTTATTTTTCATTTTCTCATTTGTACATTTTAAACTTGTATTTTATCAAAAAATCGCGTCAATTAAAAATTATATTAATCCTCGGTTGGTTCACACCGCGTCCACCATTTTCTTTTGCGACTTGCATAGGTACTTTAAGTTAATACACTGGAAATGGAAACTATTATGATTTTCTAAATAAGGTTGTGATATGGCGTGATTGTGTTTTACAAATGATGTTATAGGCAATTCTCCCCACGAAAAGCGTACATGCATAACTTCATAGTACAAGTCGTAATATTTAGCAGAGAACGCTATACTATTATGTTTAATACGAGTAGAAGGATGATTAGGTGGCCAAACGGACTCTAGGCTTCCTAAGTGAGCCGGAGCCAAATGTGCTGATTTTATAGTATACCTACACTTATTTAAAGTTACAAGCTTACAAGAATGAATCGATTGTCAGTTATATATCAAATATTTACGTATTAGTAGTATTTGATTTCAATTAAAACGCCATGACATTTAATACTAAAGAAGAATATATGTTCAATGATGATTAATAAGGCACCAGGGAACATAGATCATTAGATCATATCATGTTGCTGAGTTTATCCATTGTATAATCTAAACGCGGCTAACACAAAGGTAACATTTTATTGGAAAGGACCACTTGTTACCGTATGTTATCCATGTGTAATGCCATTTCACAATAGTTCGCATCGTCGCGCCGGATCACGTATCTACTCTGAAATCCACGTTCAAAACATAAACTATTTACGAACAATTCAATATTCAATACGCGATTGCAAAATACACCAAATTATTGCATTAGGTAGTAGGCAGCGAACAGGGATTCCCGATACTGTGGCGAAGCGATCGGTCGCCGTGCCGCGATATGCGGCTTAAATAATTTAATAATTCGCAATACGGAATTTACCATACCGAGTGTCGTACCGTTCGTCCAATTCGTATTCAATATGAGTATTCGATTCTCATACTACTGTCGCATTGAGCAACATTCAAATACGGCGTTTACGCCGTGCGAAATGTTGGCTTCCGTGGAGCGCTTAAGGTCCTTAATGATTGCGCCGCGGCTATATGGCTGGGATCTTTTCAAATTGTATGTGTTGATATGTAGGTGAATAAAGCACGTCTCTGTACATTTCAATATCGGGAACATCCGTGTTATACGCGTGACCTTGCAAATCACAGCCTGCTTTCCAAACGACTTCGAAGAAACGGCGGGCGTCTGTGTGCGAACTGTGTGACCGTCGCGTTGACCGCCGCAATGTTGCTCACATTAGAATACGTTATTGCCAATAACTTGACTGATTTATTGTATGACGCCTGTAGCATTTTTTTATACTTAAGCTATTGTCAGGTATGACTAGGTATTAGGTATTTAATGGTTACCTACGCCTACTTGAAGATGGATCAAAATCGACTCGATTAAAATAATATTTACCTACAACAAATAATTTGGCACTTCGCATAGTAATATAGTGAGTAACCAAACTGATATTGTTGTAAGATGTTAAGCTGAAAGATTTACTGACTGTAGGTACATCCATTCATCCAAAATTTTAATATCAATAAATATTACCTTTATATATATCCAGGTAAGTAGGCACCTAATTCATGTTTTAAAAAGGGTATAATAACGCATCAATCGGACTAATGTTAAAAGCTTAAATATAAGATTATATCTTAATTACTGCAATAAAAGTATGCTCAACCTAAAAAGCTCATATTTTTTCTGTGTTGAAAAATGGGTTTACAAAAACTGTCAATAAAAGATAGTGTAGCAGCCTACGGCCGACAAATAGCTGCATGCGTATACACGGGCGATAGCGGCTCGGGCGACCGACCGGCGCGCGGCGGCGGCTGCGACCCTGGAACCTTTAATAAATAGTGCACTCCGATACATTTTAGATACACGAGATTCAAACTTTTATCCTAAAACTCACACAGTTCCACAGCATGAATTTATTAGGCGTTCTAACACTTGTGTAGAATTAGCTCTTCATCAGACCTAAAATGAAAGAAATCAGGTGGGAGTTTGTGATAATTCTCTGACAAATAAATACATTGTTAGTATATTTAATGGATATGAAATTCGATACGGTAGCGTATGCGGCGCGGGCGCCGATGTGGCATACTGTCTGTAGCTTCTTGTTTTAAATGACAAATAAATATAAATAGTTTAATCTCCGTGAACTTCAACTCAATCTAGAATTAACTAATGTATAAACTTATTGGGATGATCTAAATCTCATAAATATGTCATAGAATGTAGCGTAGCAGACGCCATGAGAATAAATGTTAAATTTGTACCGATATATGTGCGTGAGATGCTTATAATTTCGCGGTTCACATTCAATTCAACCTACATTACGCAGTACGCAAACTCTTTTAATATGCGCTTTATAAGCGGAGCATCGCTTTATTAGAGTATTAGAATTATTAGAAAATAAAATTAATTGTAGAATCACAAAATCTTCACCTTGTGCCGTTGTTAAGCGAGTTTGCTATTCAATTTTGGATTGTTACATATGATGCAGTTGAGACTACGGCGTGAGTTCAGTACCTAGTGGGCCAACCTGAGGCCGATTCGAAACTGATCTTGTTTTGATATCACTGGCCCGTGCATCTCGTACTTAATAATATGTTCGTGCAAGCGTGATGCACTGCGAGCAATAATTTATCAATGTTAATTGTCGTATGTTAAAATGACTTTTAATTAGGTAGTAGTCAGCAGTCTCCTATTGTGCTGAGGATGCATGGAGACAGTCTCTCACGTGGTATTGGAATGCAGCGGAGTGGCCCCTAAACTAAATAAAAATCATAAAAAAATTGTTAACACACTGTTTTTTATACCTTTCTACATAAAATATGTACGACATATTGCGACTTTCGGTTGACTTAATTTAAGGGCGAATAATAATCGATATTTTCTGAAAACAGCGATACGTAGGTATTATCTACCTATACCCTGAATAAAGTTTACAAGTATTAAACGTGTAGGCTAAAATTTATGCTTCGGAGATTTGTTCGCCACAAATAAGGTTGTCAGCGACGCTTATCTATGGGATCGTTAATTAATTAGAGAAATTGAGCGGCCGCGGCCGCGCGCGGGGACTAATAACTCGCAACCCGCCGTATCATAGCTTCAACCGACTTTATTTATTTTTACCACTCACGTAAGCAAACTAAAATTCAACTTATCACAGAACGGAAAAAGTGTTATGCAAAATGTCACATATTAAAGTACCTGACTACCTGTAGATCTATGCCTCGTTTTACCTACCTATATTGTACGTTTTCTCTGCAGCGGTACAATTAATAAATGTTAATGATTATAGTATAAATAAATAAATGTTATAGTAAACAAGTAAACAATAGCTTGAAAAATTACAACTGTTACCTTTACTTGCTTACAAAATATTGTAATCAATTATCCTTATACTGCATTTACCTAGTAAAAAAATAAATAATGCAGCTAAATAAATATATAATGCACTATATAAACAAAGTGATTTTCCTGAAACTGTTTCTTACAATTCTTCTATAGGCCGGGGATTAAGATAAAAATCTATCTTTGCAAGCGTTGAGCCATAATAATATTTACCATTTAATATTTACATACATATTCAGATTACCTGTAAAACTGTTAGTAGAGTCTGTTGTTTTGTTTTCGACATTTGCAATATCATAAATTTGGATAAAACAACTGCCATTAAATACGCAATTAGTTTGCAAGTGATCGACAGCTTTAATTTACCATAACGTCAAACTAATAAATGTATGATAAAATGCAATATAATGAACGTTTCAAACCCTTTAAAGGCCTTAAATATTCTACCGCTAATTGTCGCACCTGACTGCGTTTGGGCAGACATTTTAATAAAACAGCTATTACTAAAATCCGTGATGAAATACCGAGCGAATTATTGACATCGCTCTTTCGACGACCAACGTTCATTTACGTGAATGTTTTATATCGTTTGAATGATCGCTCCATATTGCTGAATACTTTTTATTCAGTGATATACCATACGCGTGCTACTGACAAGGTGTGACAGGCTGTTAACAAGCCCTTATCTCCACCATCAACTACGATGGAAACGTTAATTATGTTGTTTTAATACACACATTGTAATCACGTCTTAATGCTTACTTTTGTTTCAATACCCGCAATCTATGTATGTAAGTGTGTCGTTTTTACGTTTGTACGAGTAGTTAGAAGCTATCAGGTGGCATTGTAACGCGATTTAATTGTGGACAATCGGATCATATGGCATAGACGTGAACACGAGCAAGCATGCCGTCACAGAGACAACAAAACGGGCCAATAAAATAGCAGAGCATAGACAAAACGCTACAATAACATCAGAACGGGAACGAATCACCAGTTTACGACATGAGCGCAACGACCGACTGCTCTACAAATGAATAAGCCATCTGCTCTAATGGCTACAATTAAACATGGTCGTCCGACTCTCAATCCAAGCTCTTTGCTCGATGTTCTTTAAGAATCAATACTATTATAAAAATAGCCGATACGTAACGCAAGTTAGACAGTCAATTTTCAATTAAGATTAGATTAGACACCCTTAAATTATAATAATATCTTTAAACAAACGCTCTTTTCTTGAAGGACGTAATATAAGAAATGTGAGCCCTTGGTTATTACGGATTTTTCACAAATTAAAGCAAGTGGTTCAAAAGTATTCCTTATCATTTTTCCCATCGGAGCCGTCTGCGGGATCTCATGCTAGACATATTTATATTCAAAGCCAAGTAGTAAGTATCCGTTTAAAATCAAGCACACGACGGAGTCGCAAAAAGTTAAATGCTTGGGTAATTTCTCATCTTGTTATCATATGCCGTTAGCAGCGCGGTACTCGTATCTAAGATAAAGTTCCATAAAGGTTTTTTGTAAGGCTTCAAGTCGCTCTGTATAGGTCTCCTGCAGAACGGATGCTGGTTTTTTAGAGCCGCTGACCGCAGACGACCATGTAAAGCATTCATATATGGCGAACTGTCATAATTAAAGATAATAATGAAGCTCCTCCATGTTTTATTCCAATACCGAGAAATATCATAACTTATCTCGATTTGACAGCCCCTGTCATGTCAGCAATGATTTCTGCCCTTCCTATTTCCATACAAAGGCCTAAATATTAATCTTAACGGGAAGTTTTTATTTTAATAATGTATGAATGAATATGTTTAGGTACATTGTTGTACTTTACAAAGAACCCAACTTTCAACATTATATTTAGAATTGGTTAGGTACTCTGATTAACTGTGTAAATAAGGTTATTAGGATTTATAAACCTGCAAATAATATGCTTATTTAATTGCAGCATTTATAATTATAAGAGCTGTACCTCAACCTAATGTATAAATCCAAGCACTACCTATAACTACTGTATAGTTTTATTTAATCTTCCATTATTTTAACATTAACCCATTGTGTACTGCCACAGAATAAATAATAGTACTAGGTACAGAGGACTCACTCTCTAACAAAACGCGTCTGTCACGATCAGCATAAATATGGCCGCTAGGTGGCGACAGCGCCACGTGCGGCTTATGGCAAACCCCAAAATTGGGGTCGAACGGATGGACTTTTAGCTACCTGTAGCAAATCGACGAAATCGCGGAGTGAGCCACGCCTGGTACTGCTAGCAAGCTAGGTATCAACTTATAAGTGCAACAAAGTTGAAACGTTACACACTGGGACTCCTAAATGAGTATTGGGATAGTATTATGGAATGTCGCCAGCCGCAGAGCCTTCGCTTCTTGACCCGTAATTGCCAAGTATTTTATTGCACTATCTCAGAAGTTTTATGTCATTCAATCGACGATTCTTAATTGAATAAGCGGCATGAAATTTACTACCATCATACGTTTAACTCGTCCTAGTTAAAGATTCTTTGATGTGGTGCTTTATTTCATTATTTATACCAGTCCAGGGCCTTCATTGCAGGGACACTTCGAGCATAAATCATGCGAGACTTAAAGTTCACGCCAGGTGACGATTTTCATTGACAACTATATGTCGTTAACTAACGAAGCATCACTTTTATATGTAAGGTATTATTAATGTCCATTGAAAACCTCTTTATTAACTGTTACCTACAGGTGTGATCTATTTTTGTACTTGATACAGTTTGTAAATAAAAATGATGGTTTGAGTTTCGTCAGGCGTGGCTCACTCCGCGATTTCGTCGCTTTGCTACAGGTAGCTAAAAGTACATCCGTTCCACACCAATTTTGGTGCCTATCCATAGGAAAGCCATTAGCCATTAGCGTGGCGCTATCGCCACCTAGCGACCATATCTGCCCTGATCGTAACATACATGTTTTGTTAGAGAGTGAGTCTTCTGTACCTAGTACTATTATTTATTCTGTGGTTTCGTGTAGATTTTAGTAAAATAATAGGCCTGCGTGCTGAAAAACAAATAATATGTACTTTGCAGTAATTAACATAAGTACTAAAGTGCAACCGTAGATGTGACAAATTAATGTGATCAATATGCGAATGAGAAACTCGTTGTATCCCGATTTGGAATAATTCTTTTCAAGTATTTATCCCGATACAACAACGGTAGCGCACCGCATTTCTGGACGCTTCACAGAACCAACCTTAGGTATGTTAATCGATAATTTACTGAGCATCAGTCGTTACACGTGTATTTACAACTAATTAAGTAGCTTTTTTGGGGACCAAATGTTAACTTTGTTTAACATAATGCACTTAACTATGTATTTCATCACCCGCCATGTCGCTAATTTATTTGCAGCTGAAATTACATTATGTAAACAAGAAACAAGCAAAAACTCTTCAAATCAATTTAGCATACACAATAGATAGGAAGACGATTTTAATTGCAATTGTATGGATCAACTTGTATGAATTATGTCCACTAGGTAAACCTACATTAGTACAATATGTAGGTAGTTGTACTTATAGATACGCACTGGCTTACTTTACTCAGTGTGTTTATGTGTATAGGTCATGACAGACATTGAAGGAGTGCCACCACACATCACCGAGAAAAATATTCAGCTTATCTTATACATGTCTTGTAATAAGCCCATAAATATTGATTTTAATTACGCGATGTGCGCCGACTGTGATGACAGTCCACGTAAATGGCCATGATTTGACGCGAATAAGCGACATCTATCTTGTCTGCTTCGTAATGGGCAAACGAATATGGTGCGAAATGAAATGCGTGACTTTTGAAATGAAGATGCAACCAGCAGCGCAAAGAGCCAACTGGCGCACACGTGTATTTTGATAGGATAACTACTTATTTTGCTTAACAACTGATAGGTTTATTTATATTTTCATACCAACAATTCATTTTGCTATCGGTGTTAGCGTTTTTGTGTAACTCAATCTGGATTTAGCCAGCGGAAACTAATCCCAAGCACTAGTTTTTACGAAAGCGACTGCCATCTGACCTTCCAACCTCTGGGTTGGAAGGTCAGATGGTAAACTAGGCCTTATTATACGAGTTCCTATATGTACGAGCGTTAAATTAAATTAGTGTAAATTAAAAGTTTTTAATAATAGTGTTGCATAGTTCGTACTTCATTTTCACATTTCTGATCTTGACTAACGATGTAACTTTTAGGTGGCCTTCTAATAAAGGTCCAAAGCCAAAAAGAGTTGCTGGAGTTGGTTCACCCAATTAAAGATGAATCTCTGCGCGGATCATGTGACAACAAGCCCCTGATGAAATATAACCCACTGCCATTGTGTGACTCGAAAGATCTTGATACTTTTGCACCCACGAAGGCAAAAATAATAAGTACTAAGTATTGAATATCATAATAATCATATACACAACACTAACACTGACTAAAGTAAAATCGCGTCTAAGTGCGATGCATACGTTGTGAACACATTTTTAACGTTTTAGTTTTATTTATAAGTTTTATTCATGTTAGTGTTCATATTTTAATTACAATCAATCTTCAATAAGAACTTCACATTTCCTACTTATAATTGTTTTTTTTTTTTTGAGAATTAATATTGAAAAAAATAAAATTAAAAATCGCGAGATCTAGAGCTCACAGCGCCACATACCTCGTGACAAGCTTAAAAAATTTAAAAATACTTAATTGCTTCGTTGAGTAGGTAATTATCACAGCGAACTTACAGTGATCTTGAGCGCCATAGACGCTACTGGCTCCTAAGTTCTTTACACCAATTTCCGCCATTTAGAACATTAAATAAAAATAATAACTATCTATCTACATATCTATCAAACGTGCTTATCACAAAATTATACGAGGTGCAACTTGCAAGGGAGAACGTCCAGACATACGCAACCATTTTTGCCCATGCTGAAAATGAGATCTTCGCTAATATTCGGTTAATTAAGTTAAGCAGAGGCATTGTACTTTACTTAGTAGTTTCGTTTGTCACCCCGAAATTATTGGATGAATTCGAATGACTCTTTGATTAAATGTTATTAATTGCTTATTTTAATATTTGCATATTTTAAAAATTATAACATGATAATTGATCAGCTTATTTAGCAAACATCTACAACTCTTCATTAACAAAAAATAATCAGTAATACAAACATAAATAATCAACACATACCTGCATCTGTTTTCTGCCACGAGAAACTTATAAAAATATGTAGGTAGAGTCAGACCAAGAATAAAGCTACACGATCAAGAAGTGTTAAGTTGAAAGCTTGATATTCTCCAAAATGGGATTGACATCCAAAGGTATGTTTGTGTGGCGGTATGAACTATCGCATTTTTATTATAATAAGCAGTGCAAGTTGCCCCTGCGTCCCAAACGGTCTGAATATTTGATGCGCCGGCTCATATTTTACTCTCGTGTGTAAAGAAGGCAGACAAATAAATCAAAGACACCTTAGCGCGACGACGGCCGCTCCGCACGTCTCAGTAATTGCGGCAAAAACATACCATGTGCGATTTTTGAAGACATTGGCAAATTTCTGAATATTTTAGAGGAACAAACAGATGCAACAATTACGTTCCTACGTGATTTGATTTCAGAATAGCCTGTATTGCTCAGGTCGCAATCAGGAAATTACTTGTCGATCCAAAGTTATTTTTCTTACTTACAAGATATATAACTAATCAAGAAAAAATGCATCTAGATGCATGCAAGCTAAACAGTAGGTACCTACAGCGGAATGATCGGTGATAGTTGTGAGCCGGCTCTCTGAGCTGATTAGTGAGCCCGCGATCTCTCAATGGCTGAGCTCGCCCGCTCGCTCTCGGGTGCGTCATAAATTTCCATTGATTGGATTAATCTGATTTGGATGTCAATTTTGTAAACAAAGTACAGGCTCTTTATAAGAGAATACAATCATGTTCCCTTTGAGCCTTTATATATTCTGATCAGGACGAATATATTATAAATCCAGGAGAATATCCGTCTGTCTGTGCGCGATGCAAAATACTAACTTCTTTGTTTTTTGAGCCGATACAATCGTTAACGAAACAAAAGAGATTTATTTGTTCATCATTTTGTCTTATTAAAAATGATGACGGTGCCTCTCATACTGTCTCGTGAGTTAAATGCAAATGTTAGGTGTATATATTATGTGGCCTATATTTAGTGTAGGATGGACTGGGAAAATTTTAGGTCCATAAATTATGTGGCTTAAAATATTTAGTGTGTGGACAGCTAATTAAGCTCAAATTTTTGGTGCATATATTGTGGTCTATATTTAGTGTATGGACTGTGAATATAGCTAACATTTTAGGTGCATATAATTATCATAATATATATATGCACCTAAAATTTATATTTAGTATAAGGACAGCGAATATAACGCTAATTATTCAATCTAAAGTCGGACTAGGTATATTTACGAAATATTAAAACCAACTTCAATATGTCAAACTTCACCATAACACCGAGGTAATGGGAATGGAAGCGAGGGGGTATTCACCGTTGATTATTCAACGAGTTGCAAGTAAAAAGTTTAGAAAAAGCAGGAATTAAAAGGAAGCTACAGGTCGAGTTGCCGTTCTTATCGTAAGTAGTGCACCGGATACCGCAGCTACTATGGCTATGCGTCACATGAGTTACTGGTATTGCTATGCCTATTGCTATGCTTAATTAATAAGCATATGTGTAATAATATAGTAATAAAATTTACAAGCCTGTTAATGAATAGGTAATGGCTTGAAACTGTGGATGAAGGTTTAGGCAGCGAGATACGGACCTCGGTTTGATTATATAGCGCATGCATTGCGAATAATATGATTGAATTATGCAACGTCTGTGCCAGTAGACCAGTTCTATAATTCATTGTACAATTTATAGACACTAGCTGCCCTCAGTCACAAACGAGCATATTTCCCACGTCAATTTTGATTGCGATATAACAGTGAAACGATGACATTTGAGCAGGCCTCTGACCATTTAAAGTTGCATTGGTCTCCTGTTAGAAAGTTAGAATCGATCATTGCTGATGCAGGATGATTAAAAATATAATTGATGAAATTAAAGTCGTACCTAGTTGTATTTACTAAATACCTTCCAACATTAGATAAAGTAGGGGAATTATATGTATTAAAAATTGAAGACCATTGTTATCATATGAAAAACATATTTTGTCGTCATACTTCCTAAGTGTAAGTGATAGAGACAATTTACCGTTTTTTGTTTTTTTTCAATATTTATATTTATGTATACCTATACCAAAATATGTCATTCACTGAAATTAGCACAGTGGGTTTTTTCTCCAACTCTCTATTTTAAGTAGTATTATCAGTTTGAATCCACACAAAATAAATTTAATTATTATGTCCAGCAGTGGGAAACTACAACAGGCTAATAAAAAAATAATAATTTTAAGTTATATTTATCCTCCTGCCTACCAGAGGTGCTTTTTTTGGAATATCTTTTTGACATATTCAGAAAACATTTCTTAGGGTTAGAGATGTCTAGGAAAAATGCAGAAAAAAATCTCCCGTTTTTCCTACTAGTTTTTCCTTACGTCCTTTACAAAGGACATCAGTGCCCAATTAAGTTGTCCTGTGCAAAGGACATAACACTTTGATGACCATTAAAAGTAAAAAAACTGAGGTATTATAAAGAATAATAATACGAAAAATTTAGAAACAAATCAACGTTTATTAAAAATGTAAAATTTTAAAAAACGAGGCACATTTCTTTGAAATCCTCCTCCTGCCTACATCCTTCCTTTGGAAAGGACATAAGAAATAAAAAAATGCTGTGGAGTATTTCTCAATGGTAACCCTAATGCATTCCTTGTAATTCATTATACAACTGTCAAAGTTTATAGAAAAAAATAGAAATGTCAATGTCAAGCTGTCATTTTTCAAAAATGGCGACGGCAAGTGGACGCGCCGGCCTGCGCCCGCTCAAAGGTAAGTCTAATCGTGATTAATCTCGTTTTTTAATAACAATTATCTCGTAAGACGTGTAATTTATCGATAATTAAATGATATATTTACGTATTAGACAGTTATTTTCTTTAACTAGTATTCAAAATATTTTGTGATACCATGTTGAAATGTATGTATGTCCTTTGCAGAGTACAAATGTAGGCAATTGAGTTTAAGAAATTGAGACTGTATATGTACTTTGCACAGGACATTAACAAAGGAGGGTATATTTTTTATTTATTGACCGTTGTCTTCAGCGTTAGACGCTGCGTTAGCGAAAGATATCGAGGACGACCCTATGTTTCTCCCATCAGAAATGGTAAGAACGGCCAGTATCCAGACTCAGACTGAGTATTCAGACTGAGTCTGGATACTGGCCGTTCTTACCATTTCTGATGGGAGAAACATAGGGTCGTCGTCTGAATCATCTACCGAGAAGTCAAATTCTGAGTCATTTAGGACGTCCTCGATATCTATGTCTGCTAACGCTGAAAACAACGGTCAATAAATAAAAAAATTACCCTCCTTTGTTAATGTCCTGTGCAAAGTACATATATAGTCTCAATTTCTTAAACTCAATTGCCTACATTTGTACTCTGCAAAGGACATACATACATTTTAACATGGTATCACAAAATATTTTGAATAGTTAAAGAAAATAACTGTCTAATACGTAAATATATCATTTAATTATCGATAAATTACACGTCTTACGAGATAATTGTTATTAAAAAACGAGATTAATCACGATTAGACTTACCTTTGCGCGGGCGCAGGCCGGCGCGTCCACTTGCCGTCGCCATTTTTGAAAAATGACAGCTTGACATTGACATTTCTATTTTTTTCTATAAACTTTGACAGTTGTATAATGAGTTACAAGGAATGCATTAGGGTTACCATTGAGAAATACTCCACAGCATTTTTTTATTTCTTATGTCCTTTCCAAAGGAAGGATGTAGGCAGGAGGTTATTTCATTGCAATTAAATCATTTTAAAAGAAATATTTTAGGTATCAATAAATTATATACTTCTGTGGAATGTACAAATATGATAATAAACAACAAATGTTTAAAACTACACAGTTAGTCATAGAAAAAGTATTTTATAAGCAACTCAAAATGCTGTATTGCAGTTGAAGAGATAGCTCTGGTTAAAAAAATACCTATATTATTCTTTAAAGTTTGGCTTGCGATGGCTCAACTTGTTATTCACAGCATTCCATTTTTAAAACTCATTTACAACTTCTTTTATAACTTTAAAGTTCTCACGTTGGTGACTAATATCTCCAAGCACAGACAACTATAAATATTCAGCAATCATACGATCGGTCATCTTTCTTTGTTATCATATTAGAGGGCAGGATGCCAGTGGCACAATTATGCAAAAAGCTGGTCAGCGGCGGCGGCCGGTCTTTGACAGTCGCGTCATTATGTGCGACGTGGACTAGGATTTATGACGTTAGTTTGTTTTTAATATGAAAAATGTGGCTCGTTTAAATGCCAAACTGTAACTGTTTCACTAATTAATTGAACAATCCGGAAAGATCATATTAGGAGCTTTTTAAAAAAATGTACTCAAAACTACGACTTGGTTTTAGATTTCGGAAGTTCTATGTTAGTTATAGGTATTCCAGAATTGCGAACACGTTTGATCCTAATAAGAGAAAATTAATATGTATCTTAAAATGTATATAGGTATATCTACATTTTACCTTTTTTCTATTATGGTTACATATACCTATTAAGTATAATCATACAAAATGGCGAAAGAAATGCGAAAAAAAGAGGACTGTGACCTCATGATTCATTTTCAAAGGAAACCTACATTATTATACCGGGTGTGGCCTGTAACATGAGCAAATAATTAAAACATAGATTGTACTCCTCAGACGGTGACACTTTTGTTCAACAACTTTTAAAAATTATGAAGTATTTAGACTCCCTATTTTTCATCCAAAATAAATATTATCTTCAATGGACGCCATCGCCACGCCATATCATTGTGATTGACGTTGCTTGTCAAGCCCTAAACATAACAAAATTTACAATACATTGCGTCTTTGAATAACCTCCATCGTAGGCCACGTCTACGCCTCGGCTAGTCTGTGGCCATGAGTAAACCCATGCATAATAAAAAAAAAAAAAAAAACCTGTAAAGTGTATTAAAAATAAAACTACAAGTTATTTTCAAAAGTCGCTGAGCAAATGTTGATCAGTATGAGGAGTACAGCCTACAGTTATTTTTTTTGCTCACATTACAGGCCACACCCGGTATAAGTAAAGAAAATAAATGTATACACACGGCAGTGTATCACCCAAGTTCGCAAAGCACAAACGGCTACAACAGTGAAATAATGCTAAATTCGTTAACTGTTTCGCAAATAAATGAAGTGAGATCTAGCTAGAAACCAAGTACTTTCTAAGCCCCTTAGACAGGTCCTAGTATTCATAATGCATATCGTTCTTCAATTGCTTAAAATGATTTGTTATGTTATTTGCTACTCAATAATGCGACTTGACAAGTAATCTCTTTTACGAATTCCTTTAGGTAATTGACTAATTATTTCCATAACTCGTCCATACGTACCTTCACTCCAGTACACTAGGCTTCCAGTTAGATCTTACTGCTTTTATTAGCGTAACCGTTAACGAACTTGGCATTTTATTCAAATTTATGTTTTTGGTTGGATTACCACACGTAATAAGGTAAGATATTCACCTTCTAACTTACAGAGTTGCAAAAATATTTCCGTCGTACTTAAGTACCTAATAAGCTAAACAAGAGCAAACGAATGCGTAATTCGGTGAACACCGGTTGAATTAGCCGGCGATGCGGGCGTCTTTATAGTCTTTAAATTGGCAAAAAATCGAGACAAGCCTCGACTGACACCGATCGCGGAGGCATCAGCGAAACAGGTGTTATCATAAACATACACTTTGAGATAAAAACAAAATAATTTTCATGAGTGGCCGGTAGGCGCGAACTGCCGGCCGTGTCGCCGACACAATGGCGATTTTATAGTTTTTTTGGCACGCCGCCGTCGTAAAGACCGAGTAGGTAAGCGAGGTGTCCGAAATCTCACGCGGACGTGCGATCCGCCACACATATTTCCATCTGCACAAAAAGCGGAACTATAGCCATAAATATGTCCAAATAAACAATAGTCTCAGACCGACTGAATAACGATTCGTACGGTTTTGTCGGCAACACTTATGTTACAATAAAAATTAAAATTAAGCCAATAAAGAGTCATTTTTACATGTTGTCATCACAATGAAGTGCTACCATATGGCAATGAAGGACACTGATAAAGCAATGACCAATTGGAACTTTTTGAACCCAACATTCCTTAAATAAGATACAAGTCTTATGTCTATCTTATATTCAAATTAAGTCACTTTATAAACAAATTAAATCGTGAAAGCTGTTAAAATTTAATACCCAATTAGGTGTTTCAAAAGGAAGAAATATCAAAGTAACAATGAGAAGTAAAGCAAACGTAAGTACATTGTGCGTACTAACGACGCGCAGACTGCGGCGCGGCGCAAGCACAGAGATGACAGTCGCGCAGGCGATAATATGTGTACATATGTAACATTAAACTGCAAAAATAAAAGATGCTTTCACACTACATGGGTTCAAGAACAAGTTTTTCCATAACACAAAAGACGACACTGAATAGTTATAGCTGCTTCGCGGCCTCGCCGCATAATCCAATAAAACAATCCGCGGAATGTACACTCCGCGTTATATTTTGTTATACTTACACTGTTGTTACTCGTACGTGATTTATAAAACACAATCTTATTAGATTGAACTCTAAGTGTTTATATAGTTTAGTTTCTTATATTTCCTGTACTAGTGTATTTTTGATAAGAATGTAATTCAATGTATGCATTCTACTTCGTAATAACTACTAAGAGCTTACTGGGTATCGATGGCATTCGATGACATTCTCCTCTTGTTAATCATTTGGTAGCTCTGAAAGCACTGAAAATCAATGACATCAAAAAATAGGTACCTTTTTACCTATTCGTAGGATTTTTACCAAATACCTATGGATAACAGGTTTAAATACCTATTGTCTATACCTACATTATTTTCTTGTATGCAAAACATTTGCAACTGCCGCAGTATTTTTTTCAGTGTTATTTGACCAAAAATCTCTTGCTCTTTAAGTCAACACATTGACCACTGCCTTTGATTGGCACTCTACCTAAATCTAATATATATGTAAAAGTTCAGATTCAATAATCTTCTGTTTACCTCATTGTTTTGTAGCTAAGCTAACAACACCTACTTACGTAAACAGACTATTAGACATAAACAGGAATATAAAACTAGAACTAACTACAATTAAAATAACTATAACTAAAAATACCAATCAAAATTTGGTGCCCTCGGGGCCATACACTTTTTGTTCCTACTTACGCAGAAATTTGTTTGATATTGGAATCAAATTATTTTGTTTTAAAAATACTCAACTAATTTACACTGAACTGTACAAATGAAATTGGCGACTGAATCTCAAAATATATGAATTTGATTCAATGGAAAGGCAAGCGGCTTCTTTCTGTGTCCGAAGGGCTGCCACCAGGGCTTTGAGCACTATTTTTTGTTTTTAATATTATAAATGGACGCATTATGCGGACGCACCTAAATAGGTATTTCTTCATATAAATAGTGCTTAGGAAATTCAGAAAAAATACGCCGGAAGAATTCGTTTATTTGCGTTTTGCTTTATATATATAAATATTATTCTCGTATAGATTAATGTAGAATAAATTATAAATAAGGTTCCTGCGCTAAAGAAGCAAAGGCCCATCGTTATTTTTGTCTTTTATTCTTCTTATGTTTAATATAAATTTGCAGTTTTGTCTATTAGGTACTAGCGAGCATGGACGCAAAACTTGCACCAATTAACACTTATAAAAGTATGAAATTTTGGAAGTTAGCAAGCTAAACACCGGGTCTTCTTTGGGGGTACCTTACTGCAATTTATTGTTAAATATAATTTATTTCATTTATCCTCCTCCGTCCCGAAAACAGTTGTTTATTTATTTAGAATCTTTAGTTACACACAATACAATTTCAAAATAGATAGTGGAATATGTACAAAACTTTGCACGCGGGGTCTAAAGAGGCTAGGAGTGACAGTAATCTTAGTTAAATAAGTTTTAATAAGATTATTTATTGTATAAAATTATTTCTTATAGTTTTCTTTCAGTAAAAAAATAATATGTATTATATCATTTCGTCATATTACGTCTAAATAATTCTATATCATTATTTTTTATTTAAACTTTATTGCATAAAAGAAAGCTTATCGTACAAAAGGCGGACGTATTGCCAAAAGCATTCTCTACCAGTCCACCTTAAGGCATTATTAACCCTTATCTTGGCAAGGCTCAAAATATCTTAAATATAAACTTTTTTTTAGTTTTTTGTCACCTATTGAGCATACTAGACTATTAAAAAATAAGAAAAAAAATCCAAGATTTTCCAGTTTCGGAAAATCATATGTATCATATTTGATACAATGCCAATAACTCGACAAAATAGTTACCTACTTTTTAGAAGAAAAATGAAGATTTTAATAAAAATAAAACATGTAATGCAACAGATATTAGCATTTACTGCTAATTAAACGGAATCTAAAGCATCAGATGACTATTAAACCTGTAAAAATAAATTATATCTACGAATACCTGATCACATGGGCGGAAAATTAGATCCCGTAAAGTTTCAAAAAAGTCGTCAGCAAAAAGTTGAGTAAAATATGAAAAGTAAACAAATAATTAAAAGTAAAAAAAAAAAACTTTTTTTTTACTTTGGGGCCATTTTTGCCATACACATATTTTTCCGTGCTACGGGCTACGGCGTAGCAATAATGCTACAGCGTACGAATATATAGTTAAATAACATCTAATACTTAAAAAAAAACAAAGTTTAATAGCTAAATAATACGACAACTAATATCAAATAATTGAAGCATGTTTTGTAACCCCACAAAAATAAAACAAATAAAAAATCATGTAAAAATATTTTGACGATAACTTGGCAATGTATTAAATGTAATACAATCCTTTCGATATGTACATTTCTGAGTTCTTGGCAGTGTATCAAATATAATACATAACAGTTTCATGTAAGGTTCTATGTATTAAATGTTTTTAAATTCGAAGGCATTGTAAATATGTATGCACTAAGAGACAGTAAAGATATCAAAATGTAGATTATGGAAAAATATATACTAACATAAGAAATAAATGCAAAACTTCCAGTACGAACCGAAATCTATAGTTTCCGCGGCGCCATGTTGATTATTACTATTTAATTTACAATGACACTCGTGTCAATTATTTTTTTATATAAGTAAGGGGGGTAGCTCGACATATTGATGGCAGAATTATTGTGTTAGGTAATAAAGTGAACCTGCTAGATTTTTTTAAGTTCCATGTATCACGGGTGTTACGATGCCAAGATAAGGGTTAAGGTATTATTGTTACCAAGCTAGGTATATTGTATAGTAAAAGGCTTAGTTACTTAGGATATGTCTTGAATTGCCAAAATTTAATCGCTTGTGCTGCACAGCACTGCACCGAGCAGGTATCGGTAGCCCTGCGTCATCCATTATGCAAGTGGCTAACACGTGTACACTCGCGCGCGTCGACACCTCGCCCTTTCCATAATTGTCACAATATTATACTTACTGTTTACTACGCTCTTTCCTAAATAAATCCGGTGGAGCACGATTTAATGTCTTTTGCTCTTTTTAATAGCTTCAAACAATGGGACTAGGGAATCCTTATATTTGTGCTTATTTTAGTTATTAAAGTTCTTTGTTTGATTCGTGGTTATAGAAGAAACTTTGAATGTGTATGTGCAGTTGGTACGAATCTATTTATTACACGGATACATTTCTAAGTCTCACAGCTATATTCGAACAATGAGATATGTCAAATACTAGATATTGATACGATATGTATCGGATATGTCAGTGTCAAACAAGTGTCGAAAGTTTTGTTTGAAGAAACGTCACTTTTGACACATGTTTGACACTGACATATCCGATCCATATTGTATCTAGTATTTGACGTATCTCATTGGTCGAATTACTTCGAATATGGCTGATATTTAGCAATAAGAACTCAATGTCCATAAATTCGGTTGTTTTGTGTTTAGCGGGCTTTATCATTTTCTTCTTTTATTTTTGTTCACACGATGGGACTACGTCGACTTGTTCCTTTTGTCGAACATAAGTTTCTATTGTACGAGTGGTCAATGTTAAGGATGACTCACGCTAGACCGGGCCGGGGCCGGGCCGGAGCTTCCTTCACTTCGTTTTTAGGGTTCCGTACCCAAAGGGTAAAACGGGACCCTATTACTAAGACTTCGCTGTCCGTCCGTCCGTCCGTCCGTCTGTCACCAGGCTGTATCTCACGAACCGTGATAGCTAGACAGTTGAAATTTTCACAGATGATGTATTTCTGTTGCCGCTATAACAACAAATACTAAAAACAGAATAAAATAAAGATTTAAATGGGGCTCCCATACAACAAACGTGATTTTTGACCAAAGTTAAGCAACGTCGGGAGTGGTCAGTACTTGGATGGGTGACCGTTTTTTTTGCTTTTTTTTTTGTTTTTGTTTTTTTGCATTATGATACGGAACCCTTCGTGCGCGAGTCCGACTCGCACTTACCCGGTTTTTTTTATGGAAAGCACCACGTGATCACCGATCAGCCGTCATACAAAAAGACATGTCGCAGGCCTCGGCCCGGGCACGGCCCGGACTAGCGTGAGTCATCCTTTATGCTATCACCTCAGCGTAACACGGGATATTTCTTCAAACTATAAACAGCAGCCAGAAATTCAAGGACCGGCGGGTCGAAAAGAGCGACAATGTGATTGTACCTGTAGACCTGTACAGTATATTATGCAAAACGGTTCCGTATCAAAGTTGAAATAAATATTTTGATGTTACATTTCAGGATGCAGTTTTGAAGTCAATATTATGGGACAATCTCACACAAATAGACCTAGCCCCACAGTAAGCTAATTAAGGCCAGTGTCGTGGATACTAGACGACGACATAATAGACACAGTCAATTACATTGGTCATGTGAAAGAGGATTGGTACGTTTGGTAATTTTAAGAGCGTATCATGAAAAAAGAACAATTAACGGGCTCAATTAATGACTACCGTGTCGAAGTATTTTCACGGTTGTTCCTTGAATAAAGACGGCGCTCCTCGGAAACATGTAAGCGCAACGATGAGAATCCATCCGAGTTGCGGATTCGAGGCGACTGGTTAATTGCCGCGTACGCAGCGCACGTACTGCCGCTGACATGTCACAAGACGTCTGCCACCGGCAGCGGCGATCCCTCAACGAATTCCAATCGGGAAGAGCGAAAAAGACACGAGCCGAGCATGTGCGTGTAAAAAGTTGCTGAGCCGGGCATCGCTGCGGGAGGCACCGCGCTGCCGCCGCCCGCGCCCGCGCCCGCCGGCCGCGCCGCTAATGCCTTCGCAAGTGAATCACATGATTAAAACGTTCACTACCACTACAAGATACCAACATCCACCTCGCTCCCGTCCTTTATCAATCTAAGTAGTGGTCATTCATGTTCACAAGAAGTTATTCAGCGCATCTCTCTCTGGATATGGGTACGGTTCTTTTTTTAAGCCATTATACAATAAAAGGATACATTTGTAATGAAATTCGATGTAGAAAGAAAATAATTTAAGAATGGCGGCCAAAGAGCTCTAGTTCCGAGTATTGCTTCAGTGAATTAGAGGGTCTGCCGCGCCGGCGAAGGCCTGCGGCAAATCGGCGCGCGCCGCGACTCGCAAAAACGGAGCAGTCCGGTGCGCGGGCGCGCCGCACGGACCACGCCGCCACCGCATCCGCGCGGCGCTCGCGACAGTGCCGTCACTCTGCGCACTCGCACTGCGCATGCCAAATCAGGGACAATCACTTGCTAATCTAGAACACAATAATAATTAGCCATGTTCAAACGTATTCTTACCAACTCTTACAGTGACTTGCAGACCAATGGCGCTTACTGTTATGTGAATTAGAGATAAATCAATGCAGAAAGTCGAGTAGCATGGTAATAGCCATGGCAATGTGTAAGACGCAAGCGTCATACGAATGATGCGATTCATGCGATGTAACGGATCGACCTGATTATTTATGTCCATTTCACGGCTGTTTAATAGCAATGTTAAAGCTGGCAAAAGCAAACACACCCGCCCTGTTTCCTGATATTTAACGATCCTCAACGTATTCATTTTAAAATGTTAAGCGGCTGAAAGATTGTTTGATTCCGGCCCACGATGTTAGTTTCACTATCTCAGATATTTATATTACAGTTAGTCATTTACCATTCTGATTTACCTAACTGTATATTTATTCAGACTCAATGTTTATAAAACCTACATGAATACGTATTTGAAATTTAAGATTAATAGTGCCAGAAATCATTCGGCGCTGAAACATCTGGAAGGAGTTTTCTCGTCTTTCAACTGTCAATCCACTATTATAAACTTTTCTGTAATGACTCGGTAAAATACGCATTTCTGGGAACCTAGGGCGTTATGCAGGTATTCTGTAACTATTATGTATGCTTAGTCATTCTGTAACACTGTGTATTTTTAGGTACCTGCATAATATTAAGAATAAATGGAAAACATAAACACATTCTTACGGCAATTTTCGCACGGTTTCATATCGAACACATTCTGAATTCGGAATCGTACTGTTAAAAAAAAGGTCTGTCGATACGAATAAGATCTTAAGCAAGTGACTATTCACCTTGGAGTAAAGACCGAAAACTGTTTTAAATAATTGTGAGTTGGGTAGCATAAACATGGTTATCAACAAATTATAATAGAGGTGATCCAGCTAATGTGGTTTTTGTGTCGACTCGCGCCGCTCCGCTTCCGTTCAGGTGACGAGTGATCATATCAGCGGCAATACATACATCGTTTGTCACTCTCCTAATGTTGTACGTATTATAATACGGGATCACGTCATGTATTTAAAATTAATAGGCGAATAGATAACGTTACTTGTGTTTAAGCTTGGCAGCGCGTAGTTTTGTCGAAATTTACATAAGGTAAGCTAAGCTTGTGGCGTCATTGTTTTGTATGCGTAATGAATTTGTTGCCACTTAGGATCTTATCATAAGAGATGAACTACTTTCTAAGGTGAGGTAACAACCGGAATTTTATGAATGAAACGTGTAGCAATTAATAATTTCAATTTCATAATTACTAGAGATTAACGAAATTGTAGATATAATTACGTAGGTATAGGTAAATGTTTTATTTATTCATTCCGAATTCCATAGGTACTGGGTACTAAACAAACCTTACAAATCCGGACATACCTAATGTTTAATTGATATGATAAGATGTTAATTCGCAAGCATCAATTAGCGCGAGCGAGATACACTGCGAGTCGAGTCTTGTAGTATTTCAGTTTATGGCACATGTTGTTTTCTCAAATTCAGTTGGTCAGTCAAAAAGTTGCTATGAATCAAATACTACAGTACCTAGTAGTACTAGTACTAAACTACACTTCAGTACCTAGTAGTACTAGTACTACTAGTACCTAGTCTAGTAGGAAGAATGAATAGTTCGTTTTTTTGTGCACTACTACACTGAACTCCGCACTCTCCGCAGGCATAAGCATTAACCCAGGAATTTGGAACGGTCAAATTTTTTAGTAAACAATAAGTAAGTCAATCATCAAGCTAATTGAGACGATTTTATTATTGTACCTTGTAGAAACCCCGATAATAATCCTAATTTTTACTCCCCTGAGTTATTATTAATGCGGAAAAAAAACTGCCTATAGGTAGTCATAGACTACAAAATTTCAAATGGAGTGAATACCTTCTGTTCTAATAAAACATTGCAAGCAGACATTACATGTGTTGCGTTATAATGTAGTCGATATGAATACTGAGTGTTGCGTTTGGAAATAAATCACTGCGTTCCAGTAGGTAGGTACGACAGGTACGTCTATCATAATACGATTTCTAAAATGTGCCGTGAATAATACAATATCAAACTCATGAAATATTAATAAGCTTGCAGCATTGTGTCATTAAAGTTAATTAACATTGGATGTATAATTATGAGGACACTGATTATATTTTATGAATAATTTAGATATTTCGCTCCGGAAGTCCTAACAATTGTATGCCGTTTTAATAAACCGCTTTTGTTATTATTGACTAAAAAAATATGCAAATCGATCACAGGGCGACAGGATGTTCATTTTTGTATAGTATTTGCATGTAAATGACTTTTGTATCCGTGGATGTTACAATTACAAATTGTAATGTGCATCGTTGTTATAAAATGCAGGTATAGCGGCCGGTGAAATTATACAGATACAGAATGGTACGCTAGCTTTACTGATTTCATATTGAGGCAATTTTGTTTACCTACAATGATTTTTACTCGTTTTTATATACCCAAGTACCGAATATTAGTTGTAATGTATGCGACCTCCGGACGCATAACTAGGCTTGGGTTGGTTAACTTCATTGGCGCAGGTACCTTAGTATAAGCTTCAGTTCCTGAATTTACTCTTCATAAACATTGTTTTTAAATTTCTTTAACAATTTGGTTGGACCATTGAACCTTTATTGCATTGATTGTGCTTGTGATAATAGTGATAATACAAAACCCATAAGCGTTTGCAACCAGTATGTACCTACGTTTTTGTACCTACCACCCGTTAATACTAACTTTAACATTCCATTTTTATTGTATTTAATGTTTTTAATATTAAAGTTAAAGGTTAATTTTAAGTGTAGGTAATGTTTCGGTGTTAAGTTAAATGAAATGAACGGAATCCGCGGAACATTCAAGCATAGTTCGGGTTATGGTTCGGCTATCCGTCGCTAGATGGCGCTACACGTCTCACAGTAGTGAGACAGGTTTTGCAACTGACGTGTGACTTTGGGAAAGTACCACACCAAATTAATCCTTCGCATGTGACAATAATACAATTAAAGCCTTACGTAGGCAGTCAGGTCAAATATATTTGAATTGATATTTACGCTTTAATTAATACAGTGGTCAGAAATGCCGGGATAGGTAGAGGCGGTAAATAAATAATTGTTAATTAGGTACACTTTAATAAACGCAATTTCATGAAATACTAAATTTCAGGTGTTGGTGAGCAGGGTGGCAAAAAGAGCAGAAACTGGACTGCCAGTGTGCTGCTTGGTTAGCTCGGGAGGACTACAACGGCCTTATTCTGATTAACTTACTGACACTACTGGGAAAACGTAAGTATGCTGTGCAATAAAATAAGTTCTGAAATGGTTTGTAGCTATCAATTAAAATCCTTGGTATTTTGTGTAATATCTACTTCTTTTATTCATAGGTAGGTTACTAGTAAATTAATAACTTCCCAGTCTTAGTAAAAAAAAGAAAGTAAGTGCTGATACTGCAGAAAAATACTAAAAATAGTATCATGGTAAGAAATATGTAAAGGGGTAGGTAATAGGTAGTGAAGGGTAGGTACTCTAGACCAATAGGTAGGTAATAGGTAGTGAAGGGTAAGTACTCTAGACCAATAGGTAAGTCTTAAGTGATTTCTTAAATCGCAAAAATTATATGATTAATTTATAAATTAATTTGCAAATTTGCAAGACCGAAGTGATCTCATAAGTGTTCCGCGAACAAAGTTTTGTGCGGAACACTAAAAATCATCAACACCCGAATGGAATACCCTATGGCGGAAAATTCGTGAGAACTTGTATACCCATCACGATCAACCTGCTGCGATAGCGCAGCGATCCCGTTGCAGTCTGCGGCACGTCATCGTGTCGGAATCGGCGCGCTGCAGCGGGTGGTCACGTGCGGTGCAGGCTGCGACTGCACGCCCCCGGCCCGCCCCACGCCCCGCCCCGCGCCCCGCGCAACACCTCCTTCATTCCTACAACCTCACTTGTTTTGACGTAAGGTGTCCACTTGCAACTATGCAAAACTCACCCGCGAGCGTACTGTAGAGTGTACAGGTAGGTGTGTAATCAAAATGCGTGCTTGGCACCGCTCCATCTGTTATAACGAACGCAGATGTTGTAAACATTTGATTGAATGCAACGTGTGAACTACTAGATCAATATCGGATGGATTATTCCACTGATTATCCATGGTATTCAATCAATTTACTTTATATGTTGAACATTTGCAATATGTACCTACCTAAGTATAGATCTACACCCAGCTGCAAAACCACATCATCATCTCAGCCATAAGACGTCCACTGCTGAACATAGGCGTCCCCCTTGCAAAACCGCTTATATATTATGAATGGGATTCAATCATAAAGTAAGTATGCACTTTTGCAGCTTGTTGTAAGTACCTACCTTACGCGGGTGAAAACTATTTTTTTTTTAATCATCGCCCTGTCCTGAGGAAACCCTAGAGGTTATTGCCTATTTAATGATTTCCCTTAAAATGTAAACTCTAGTAATGTAACTTTGATATAAAAACCTACATAAAACTAAACTCTTTTACTATACATTATGTACACATGTCACCCTACTATACTATAATATATAAAAGTTAAATATATTTAATATATGTGGTTTTTCATCAAAGAATGGTTCTTATGCACATGGAGCATAAGGACCATCCTCTGATGGAAAGCTACATATTTGTGATATATTGAACAAACTGCATTGCAAGAAGAATTAATATAGGTATTTAATCGGTCACCGTAGCCATGACAGGTGTAGGTATTCGTAATAGAAAATCATTTGAATTTGGTCTGTGCCTATTCGTTTTTTGAGGTTTTTTATCTATTTGCTCGAAACTAATGCAAATGAAAACCATCGATGTTTGTAAAGGTACGAGGTGACCCGGCACGCGTCCGTTTTTGTTCTGATCTCTAGCATTCCAATTTTTACCAAAAACTGTGGCATTCGAAATTCAAATCGTGATTCTAGTTTTTTTAATTTGACGTTATTACTACTTTTATTTATTCCTAACGGTTTTATGGCCATTCGCTGTACTCACTCTGAACGCGATTTGTTTTTTTTTATTAAGAATATATTTAACATTTTTAAAACAAATGCTAGGCAGTGACATATGAGCATTTTCAATAAAGTTTGAACGTATCATCTAATTAGGTACGGTGTCATTAAATTAGCAGATTTTAATATCCTTTTATTAAATTTTTTTACAATTAAAACACCTAGAAAACATTTTATACTTACAGTATATTTTGATGAGTTTAAAATTGGTAACAAAATAACTTAATTATTAACTTCATTTTAATAATTAAGTTATTTATTATATAACCTATTAATGACTTAATTTTGTACCAACCTATTTCGAATCGCTATCATCGTTTCAGTCTTTGCTTATCGCTGACTGCTGAGCACAGCATACCTGGGCCTTTCTTTTTGAGACATGCTCAAATAACTGTCGAGAATGTTTAAAATGCATTTCATGTTATTGAGTGTCGATTTTTAATAACTTTAATACCTAATCAAATTTTACAAAATGTATTACATATGTTCCAGTATTAGCCCAAAAAACATGAATACATATATTTTTATTAAGCTATCCGAAGATATAATCATACAGTCACGATGTGCTATTGTCTAAATTGTATCCCTTTTTGTCAATGATTCCAGATTGCTGCTACAAAATACTCGAATGGCATCGATTGAAACCAGTTCCATGCAAAAACACAACTTACTTAATTGATTTCGTTAGTTTAGTCATACTAATTTAATGATAAATATTAAACAGAACCATGTACGTGCCAATGATGCAGATGGTTGACAACATCTTGTAAAGAACAACTTTATTCATCACTTTTGGCTTTTAAGAAATTTTGCCATATTTCAGAAGTTTATACTAGTCGCCTTCGTTTTTCAAACTTATAAACATTTTTTGAGACGTGACAACATTGTGCTGTGGCATCCCGTTTTATGGTGCTGATGCAGTAGTGAGCGACAAAAAGCGCTCATGATCGCGGTAGGTGGAGGTTCCATTAGGGGAGCAGTAAATATGAACGGGAGCGAGTGAAGGCGCTGGATCGTTTTTCTGTGGCGAGTCGCCGGCCTGCGCCCCGCGGGTGGCGGACGCGGGGCTCTTCCGGATCGGATCGCGATTTGGAACTAGAGATATTTTGATTTTATTAGCTATTTAGATACGATTAGAGCAATTTTGCTATTAAATACTTATCGTCTGTATTTGTTGACTATTATATATTGGAAAAAAATAGTCTAAGGTATTATCAAAATTATAACCTATTCTCAGTCCACTTTAACTTGGATCTTTTTAGATCGAGAGTGAATAGACATCTTTTAGGTAAGCATCCATTCCATTCCATTCAGGGCCATTCTAGACTGCATCGGCACTCGGCAGTTACCATCAGTTAAGATTGTGTCAAATGTTTACCTTTCTCCAATAATAAAAAAAAACTTTCAAATAAGTAAAAAACCTAATATAGTGAATTGAAATGTAGTCGCAAACACTAATTCCGTACATAAAAGAAAAGAAATGCGTAGTAGTATACTTACCATTTGTACATATGTTCGTGTCCAAATTCCTTGGTTTCGCGTTGTCAGAAATATCGGAAACATAAGAAATACACTGGAATACAAATATTATTTTTCGCATCCTAATAACAAAAAATAAACAATACCTACAAACAAATTAAGCATATAAATAAAATTAAGCTCCGGTAGACAACAATGCAACTTTACTAGAATACACGGGCAACAAAATGATCTCATTCATATTTATAGTGAGTGTGTAAAAATAAAGTTAAATTTTGAGGAACGGTGTAGAGTGTGCCCATAACATGCTGTCTGTTATGAATTGTATGAATGTTTCATGCGTACTACACGCTGCCAGTCGCCGACAATTAATTAACTCTTGCGCAGTGTTTACATTAATTAGTGGGCATGTTCGTTAATCATAAATTAAACTTCATAATTGAATGCCCACCGGCTCTTGGAAATATTAAATATTACGCTCATTTTTTGCTAATTACAAATTACATGCGAATTTTCCCCATGACATGTTGGACCACCACAATGTCCATACATTTTAGCTGCTCGATTTCTCAAACTTGTAACCGGCTCATTACTACTCAACCGCAATAGTAACCATGTTTTACGCAACATAGAGTTTATATTTGACTAACATTATTATCAACCTACTGTTGGAAAATATAGCGTCTATCATTTCAGTTGAATAAAACTTATGATTGTTTAATAGATGTAAAGTAGCGTTGAGTCATCGTTCGATCATTGGTTATCCATTTAGGAAAAGGTTCGGATTATTATGACTTTATAGCTTATAATTTGATGTGTGGGATTGAGGTATTCAGTAGGCACTAGTAATTCTATTCTATATAACGAAGCATTTGTTGTCATAAAAAAAACATTATATTACTTCATAAAACATATTTTCTTTGCGCGATCGTTAGATAATGTTAGTAGGTGAGCAGAAGCATAAGCACATAATACCAATTAATTACTCTTAATAAATAATGGAGGTATCCTGAGATGTATCTAACTTTAACACTTATTCGGTACCTTCTACCTTAATATATGGCCTCATTTTGTTACTTAAATAATTGCGAACGTATATATGTATTACTTATTAAAGGTGAATGTGCATTTTTAGTAGGCGAATAAGTCTAATAAAAATTTAAAGTTTAAATCATTGGGATATTTGAAGTGCACTGTGCAATGTGCGGCAATGTGCACTAGCGATAGTGCAATACCTAAATGACCCGCATTAATAATTATCGGATTGATATAGGTAGATGTAGATAACTAAGTATGGGTATTTCATTAAGACAGAGGAGACCAACTAAGCTTTATAACTTAATTGCTCTCGCAAACCATAACCGGCTTAGTTTTTATAGCTCACTCGCAGACGAAAGGCTCCAAGGAATCTGAGCAACCATTATTCATAATATTCTTTATTTTTTGCGTCATAATTCCTCGCGATGAGAAATGGACCGCCCGTCATCTTAATAGTTTTATTCATTTCTGATATCTCAGGCGGCGAGTTGAAATGAATCGTCTATATTCTAGATAACCGTCCCATTCCGCGAAGAAAGCGCCCGCTGCCGTGGACTTTAAGTTCTCACCGTAGAGCATAGGATGAACCGAAACACAAATATGCAAGCCCTTGAGTCGGCGTTTCGCATGTAGGAACCCACTAAACATTCTAATCATGCTTCTGTAATCTTCTGTTTGTCGAACGGTATGGAATATTGCAAACGTCGGGAATATGCCCCGCACAATGGGCCCGGTGATAAGGCCGTGCGCGCTCGCGGCCCGCTCGCCTCTCGCCGATTCTCGACCGATCTATAATTTTCCCATGATCGCGGACCCGAGCCTTCGATACGCCAATCTCAACATTGTGTCTGTTTTAGAGACGATCGCTTAATTTTATTTTTGTCGTGTTCATTCAGGTTGTAGCTTTGATGCGCTGAGTTTTTATAAGTCTCATAATTAATTAATTGTTCGGCGTATTGATATTCCGACCGACTTCCATCAGCTCACTGTATATTCATCGTCCAGGTAAAGCGTAATAGGTATGGCTCCCAATCACATTTTTACTTTGAATCGCAGTTTAAAACAAAAGAAAAATAATTGAAGCGTCTGGCAAGTTAGCCTTCTTCGTAGCAATTAAAAAGTTGATAATGTTTGGTATTATTCTAGGAAACTCGACTTTAATGGAAGAAGCATAAAGTATATATTAAAACTACAAAAGCAGCTATTTACATCCTTCATGAAAAAAAAGCACTGAAGTTAAGAAAGCCTTCCACCTAAGTACTCATTGGAAATAAAATGTATAAAACAAACGGATGTTTTAAAGAAAATTAAAAACAAGGAAGTTTTGCCGATCGCGCCGGCAATCTAGGTACTTCGTGTAAAAGAGAAATTAAAACAACTTTCCGGGATATTTATTACGCTACTTTTATTAGCTCTTTTTTTACTTAGTCAGGGGAAGTGTTGAAAATGTTAAAATGAAATGGAGGGGTTCGAGCTTTTTACGGATAAGTATGTACCTGAATGGTGAACCAGAATAACTGATAGTAGTAGGTATTTATTTTATCAATACACGTAGCGTAGATATCTGTTGATTACCTATAGGGTGACAATTCTTCCTTGCTAGTATGGACTGAAATTCACGCTGACTGAAAGTCCGCCATTTGTACTTATTTTTTTATTGTGCAATAAAGTATAAATAAATAAATAGATAAACATAGGTATTATTATATTTCTGTCTTTATCGTACAATAGCTAGGCAGAAAATGTTTTGCGCACATTCTACTGCACCGCACCTACTTGCACCGATCGATAGTATAAACGGTATCGATCTAATGATCTACAGAAATAAAAGCTATATAACGTCTACGTGAATGTAGAATACCAATAAAATAGCAATTTTAAGACCCCCCACAGTTGTGTTTATCAGTTGGCGGGTAGCGACGCGGGCGCAGCCGGGTCGCCCGTGGCCCGCTCCACCCGTGATCTTGGAATCGGAATTATTCATAATAGGCTATTACAGAGTTTATGGCGATATAAGTGTTAACAACAGCCCCAGATTATAATCCACTTCCGTTATCTGTAACGCGCACAAGTACAGCCTTTTACCAGTCGTAGAGGTGTTGTTCAGTTTTCAATTATAAAATAATAATATTATTGAGATCGGAATTTTAGTTACTGTTCCTCTTAATTAATTTTGAAATTATTGTCTTATACAACAATCTGTTTGTCAAAGTAGTCAACCGAAGATTTGTGTTTCAGCTAACTAATAAATATTTAGTTATTTTTTATTTATTGGGTTCTTACCTTCGGTATAATAATACCTCTACGTTATTACTGCACCTTATAAAACAAAGTCCCCCTCCGCGTCTATCTGTTCGTGTATTTGTTCGCGATAAGTTCAAAACTACTGGATTTTCATTCATCATTTAAAAGGTAACGCTCCACTCAGGCCGCCACTGCAAATGAACTGAGGCGAGGAGGCATGCGAAGGTACGTTTTGCTGAAGAATACAACTAAATGTTGTTGGTGGTTTGCCTGCAATCGAAAATATTACCTATCTTACCTCTTGGGATCAACTCGTGCACCTCTCCCCTATATTAATTGGTCAAATTTTTGTTTTCGTAAAATCCAACGCGTGGCTCTCGCCGAGGCTATGTTTTGCTAAAGAACTTAACAAGTCATATATTGCGTTAGTGTTTGTGTGCAATCGAAAAGGTTCATCTTACATAAAAAAAATCGGTTTTACTCGTAGGATATTAAGAAAAAATTGTTTCTTTGTTACTTAAGTTTAGCTTTTTATTTTTCACACTCAGTATAGCCAAACAGCATACCTACGTAAGTTCGGCAATTTTTTTCAGTATGTCTACTTTAATGAATATTAACGAGAAAAGTGAACATTTGATACCTATAGGTACAACACTGAAATTTAAGTAAGTCATATTCGCACAGTTATAACAAAATTATACCGCATGTACGGCATCTATAATTTTATATCAGAATAAGAACACCAAGATAACTTCAATTTTATATTATGACACACACTACAACTTTACAAGCTTTGTTTTTAAATATCTGCGTATTTCATTATTAATCAAAACCCACAAAGTCGTAAACTTAAAATACCTTTAATATCAGATCATAAAACTGGTTCTTTGTTCTTGTGTTAAAAGTTCGAAATGACGGTCCTTTGAAAAACCATAATGAGTATTGATTTAAATAGCTTGGAAAAAAAAATGGGAAAAATTAAATATAACGAGTTGATGCCGCCTTCAGTATGCTAACGACTATGTCAGTATGGATACGGCCTTCGAATCCACCGAATATTTATCCCAATTGACGAACTGAACTACTCGTCAGCGGCGTTTCATGATATGCCTAGGAATTTCATGATCTGGCGGATTTTACGCGCGGCCGACGATAAAACAAAAGACGATTGCTTTGTAGGCCTTCAATTTTTTCAATTTTGTACAGTCACCTTCAAAAATATGTTTAGGTACATTCTTAGTTTTATTAGGTACATATAGGAGTAAGGTGCAAAAATGTACAACATATATTTGACATCGACTGTATGAAAATCCCATTACCATCCTCTCGAGCTGCGCCTGAATCGGGCTTCTTCGAACGCTATTTATTACATACTTATTAAGGCACTAGCTGTGCCCGCGGCTCCGCCCGCGTGGTATTCGGTCTGTGTCAGTAAGCGGCTTATTTCTAAGCCTAATTTCTCTCCCTCTCCTCTGAAGGCGGAACTTGAAGTAAAGTTGACAGATGGATATGCTAGAGGACTGTAGTCCAGATAAAATATTTTACAATTAGGTACCACTAAATAAAAGTACACTCCAAAATCAATAGTTTTTTCGCACATATTCAAATTTTACACGTGATTTAAACGACAGAGTAGTAGATGTACCTATATCGGAAGATACAGTAAGGTATACGCGCGCGAGCGAAAGCGAAGCGGCCTGCCTGGCTAGAGCGCCACCCACTCACCGTGGTCTTCTTCAGACTCCTGAGGAAGATCACGTGCCCCTTGTAACCTCAATGCGTTGCGAAACTTTCGCGAATGATTCGATTTTTTTCGGGAAGTCACGGTAATGCGTATAAAATGCGAGTCCCAAATCGTTTCACTCCGCAAACGACCAGTGCCGGATTAAGATATTTTGATGCCCTAAGCATTTCTAGACCATGGTGCCCCCTCTCCCTAGGGTCATCGAGATTACATTGAATTTTTTTGGTAAGTTGAGTGACCGTTCATTGCCGCATTACAGCTGGGAATGTAAATCAGTCACATAATTATCACGAAAATTGACAGTGCTGCAGCAGTAACGTTGTAACAGAGTAATGTTGCTGCAGTCGTCATATCTTAGAAAGTTATTGAAAACGCGATCGAAGCGAGCGCGAAAATTTTTCGATATAAAAACGCAATTTGATAGACAGTTGTACATTTCTACTTTTAGTATGGAAATCAGTCACATAATTTTATTACGAAAATTGTCAGTGCTGCAGCAGTAACGTTGCAACAGAGTAATGCTGCTGCAGTCGTAATATTTTAGAAAGTTATTAATAACGCGAGCGAAGCGAGCGCGAAAATTTTTCGATATAAAAACGCAATTTGATAGACAGTTGTAGATTTTTACTTTTAGTATGGAAATCAGTCACATAATTTTATCACGAACATTGACAGTGCTGCAGCAGTAACGTTACAACAGAGTAATGCTACTGCAGTCGCCATCCGAATGTCACCTATATCATATCTGTATAATGTTATTGAAAAAGCGAGCGAAGCGAGCGCGAAAATTTTTAGAAAGTTATTGAAAACGCGAGCAAAGTGACCGCGAAAATTGTTCGATATACGCAATTTGATAGACAGTTGAAGTACATTTTTAATCTGGCAAAATCTTTCCTCGGTGGCTTATTCATGTCAAAACGTATTAAATTTAGCGCCATCTGTTAGTTTACCAGGGTACTCAATAGTGGTAGCACATATTTGAAAAAAGTTTGCCCCTCCTTCCTAAGTAGCGCCATAAGATTCAGGGGCTAACTTAAGTCAATCGAGATTTGTGGCTACCCCCCCTTTTAGGGGTTGAATTTTTATAGCCTATAACCTGGCCGGGAATTTTCTCGACAGATTAGTAAAGTTTTCATCAAAATCCGTTCAGCCGTTTTCACGTGATGCGCGTTCAAATAAACAGACAAACAGATAAACAGACAAACAGATAAACAGACAAAAATTCTAAAAACTTTTGGAACGTGTTCTGTTATCGATTCTAAGTATCCCAAGCCAACTTTTTTTCAAATATCTTCCATGTACGGACTTTCGACCGTCTTCAGCTTTATTATATGTATAGATAACAGCAATATTTCATGCACAAAGTCATTAATGAATGTAAGTTTTAATATTTATTTCATTGTCTTTACGAGTAAGCAAACAATCGATATGTTTAGTTCATATAATATTCATATTATTTTAGCCACGGGACGAAGCCTGCGTTGCGGATTTCTTATTGCAAACATATGTAAGTACATTAAGTTAAATAATAATAATTTTTATGTGTTTTTGTATTTTACTTTTATATTCATGTTATAAATGACCTAGCCTAAGAAGAAAAATAAATAAATAAGAATTAATTTATTTTTTTATCCTCAAATACATTGTATGTTTAATGTCCATTCCACGTTATGACCACCTTTATTTTTTTTAAAGAATAATGAAGCTGACATTTTTATAACAAAGGTCCTTGGCCGTGCATCTCGATCTTAATGTTATCTCTAATAGGTCAATAAATAAAGAGCAACGTGCGAGCTTCGGCGACACATACACGCCAAGGGTTTATTAAAATAAATAAAAATAAACTAATACGGATGAACAGACGTTGCTCACAATATCACGTTATTATTGTGATTTAGTTCCTTCAGTTTAGTTCTCACACTTTGTGGCCATGTTATGTTGATTAGGATCTATTTGAGCATTCTAGATTTGTAAACAAAATAAGTGTTTCCATATCCTTAAATATAAATTAATGCCCATATTACTTATATCGTAAACATATTGCTTGCGTTTACTCCCTCGCTCTGGATGTACTAGATATTTCAAAATCCGACTCAAAATTTCATATGGAATTAGTGTCAAATTTGCTTTCGGTATTAAATATAATATGACCCAATTTCTTTTAACTCACTATTGTACGAATACCTAAGTCTTGAGCAATGAAAAACACTACCTTCATATTATATAACTATGCCAATATTAAGTATCGTGACTTATTTGGAAAATTACCGAGTAATATACCACCATGGGCGTGTGTGGGTAGGTACAACATGCAATAAAAATACATATAAGTTTATAAATAAACACTCAAACGGAAATTAAAATCCAATACCTATACCTACACTTACCCGGGACCCGGGTATGTCCTTAAACTACGTCCAAGACCACCGGTGGACGGGCAGCAGCGTCCCTTAAATTCGGTGTAAGTACTCGACTGCGATCGCCAACCCGCCTGCCAAGCGTGGCGATTATGGCATTCACCCCCCATCAAGGGGGAGGCCTATGTTCAGCAGTGGACTTCTTATGGCTGAGATGATACCTACACTTAACACTTGATGATTGCTAAGACAATCAGACTTATGAATGAAATGTAAAGAGCCACAATGAAGTGATATAAGTGATAGCGGGGGTCTCAGCGGTCGCCGCAATCACCCCGCGGCATCTAAATGCGCCGTAGGACCTCGGACATTCCTCCCGCTTTATGTTATCATATCCCACTCTTTTATTCACATATTTGTACGGATCCCCTCATTTTTATTCACTTGAAATCATTATTATGCATAAATAAGTATTCTTTTATTTTATTCCCGTCGTTAGTTTAATACCGTGAGTCTCCAAGCGGACTTCGTCACCTCGCCCGGCTGAGATCCGACGACAATATTTAACAGATACTGAGATAAGATCTGTTTAAAGCGGGATGTAACTCGATGCTTTACTTAAATATATTTTACGACCCAACGTATTAACATTGAATATTATTCATAAGAGAAGTGATCGTTTTGGTTTAACACGGCAATGTCGGCTCCGTGGTTAATAAACGTTTGATTTGTTTGAAAAGATAGGAAGGAGCGCTTTAATGCAAGCGATTTGTTCATGTCTAGGTAATGTAAGTAGGTTTACTAGGTTTGTTATTCAAACTAAGTATGTATTTGGAAGTGCAGGCAGTAGATTATAATAATCTTGACAGAAGGTATTAAAAGCAATGGTGTGATAAACAAGTAATGGATGTAAGCGTTTGTCAACGAGATACTACTTGCGCTGTAGGTGGTGTCCCATAAGGTCCTTAGGTTTCTAAGGGTTAACTATTTTCTGTCTCAACTTAATAAACAAATACCATAAGCTGCTAGTAACTATAGAAAATGTTTATATACTTACTTTTAAAGAATGATATGCGATACCCCGAAAGAATCACTGTCAGTGTTAAGCACGTTTTGACAATAGAAAATTCAATATGAATAGATAAGAAGACAATTTTAGCCAGTTTAGACTGCTCGAATATGTAGTGCGGTCACATCTGAAAATATATAGATACGGACGATAAACTGCCAGAAACATGTATACACCTGTCGTGTGTACATATTTTTTACACGATCTAAAAATATTTTTGGTAGTTAAATCTATTGAACAATGTCGCTGAGGATATTGATAGTTGAGGTACGTACTAGGTTGTAGGTACACTACATAACACTACCCTACTTGATAAGTGAAGTATGTGATGATTGTTCATAGTCCGTCGTATAAGAAGTATTTTTTATCAAAACAGTGTTGTATAAGTAGATATCAATGACTGAAGCGCCATACCTATTACGTATTGAAAAGATTTTTTTTTTTTTTTTTTTTATTATGAATGGGCTTACTCATGGCCACAGACTAGCCGAGGCGTAGACGTGGCCTACGATGGAGCGAGCTTGCCCAGAAGGTGCCTGTTCACTCTTGATACTGTAGAGCAAATGTATTTCTCTAGACGCATCCTGATTGTTATAACAGGTTATGAATACGATCTGGATTTGTTATGGATAATTATCACGATGTTGATAGGTGACAGATCAAATATTACATTTCTCTAACCAGAAATATACGTCAGTCTGGAGAATGGATTATGAGATCTAATAATCCTGACTTTCATATACGCGAGCATTATGTGCAAACACATTATTCATTAATATAAAAAATGCAATTTTCAAATTAATACATATATACTAGTAATCGAACGAGCGAGCGAAGCGAAGTTCTTACATTCAACGAACGAACTACTAGGTTAGTATAGGGACACCTATATCTAAAATATGCCTTCAATGTTTATATCAGTGTTAGCAGCTCAAAGGTGATAATAATTTGTGTAACTCCAGGAGATTAACACCCGGGAGCAGGTCCGGCGCGGGTGCTGCGCCCCGTTTGGTAGCGGGCCCCCGCTGGGCGCCCCGCCGCGCACGCGTGCGAGGCCCTGCGCACGGTCATACACTAATATTTTAATATCTTAATAACCGTTTAGAGTGTTTAGGCTATACTTAAACAACTCATTAGTAGTGTGCTGTACTAGAGAGGTCGCAAAAATACCTACTTTTTTAAGTTTGTCGTAACTATTAAGCAATTATCAACCTCGTATACGTGTTACAAACGTCTACATTATTGTTTAGCGATGTTCTAGTCCAGATGAAGCCATTGTGCCGCGATTCTGATGTTGAAACAATGTTAAGTAAGTCAAGATTTCACCAGAGCAATGAGGCTCGCTCGGCTAATGACAAATGTTGGTCGTAAGGGGTCGTTAATGGCTGGAAAGTTCTGTGCTGTACTAACATCGGCGCGGGCGGCACACATAGCATCGGTTATTGAGCGCGATTTGGGCAGCCGTCTCAATACGCTACATGCGCCTGATTTACGAGAAGAGCGTGTGCCCTTTGTGCTCTACTTGACTAATGGACGGACGCTCACGGACATTTATGTAGATTGATTGTATAAATTTTATTCACAATGTTAATACAGTAACAGATTTAGATGTCATTTAGAAATGGCTCTCTAAAGTTGTGCAATTTAGCCCGTGAATAATGGATGACGAATGGCTAGTTTCTATACCGGGCTCGTGCAAGGTGGGGCCCGATTGTACGGCGTGCCCTAACGTAATGAGCGCTACACACAACATTATAAAGTTTATCAATTGATTTGAAATATAGCTTCAGGCAGAATTTGGGTTAGCGCGCTGAAGGTCGGTGAGTCATTCGCACGATACCTCTGACAGCGGCAGGTTTATTGCTAATGGGTATTGATACTTATCCCCTCAGCTGTGGGAGATGAATATGGCCGCTCCCCCTCATCTGTGGCAGCCTAAGGGGTTTGCTCCACAGACAGGGTTTCTAGGTCCACGTGCAAGTGGAAAATTGCGATTTATTCCGTTTTTTACAATGATACAGTCTATAGTTTGTATTTTTTCTGCTCTTTATTTAATTATCTAACTGCTACTTAAAATTACAACCATTAAACTAACATAAAATAACTCGGACAGTCAAATTCAAATTATAGGTACCGAAATGTATCTTTCATTTTCTATTGTAATAAAAAAATAAACAGTTTTTAGGCGTATCTGTTACTCTAATAATGTACATAATGTAATCATACACATAAAAAAAACATAAAATGTCAGGCTTATCAATTAAATACATGAAATATACCATTTGCAAACTTTATTGAAATTATGTCTGCCCTAGAAATGGCGCACGTAAATAAGTTTCTAATTACATGCATTGTGGAGTCCTACCACACCCTATGTAATAATTTTATACATAAATAAGAAATTTAAGTTGTAAACTATCTGTGGCCAAAATAATAGTAATGCAGGTGCAGTAGTTATATGGTAAGAAATGTTTAAAAAATGCTTTTATTTATTCATGCACCATTGATAGCCCACAAAATGTTGAAAAATCACAGCAACCAGCAGCTTTAATCCAAAGAAATTCCGTTTCTCAGGGTATTAATGAAACAATATTTAATAATAAATAATCGCACTTGTTCTTATTAAACAAAAAACATCTAAAAACTTGATCTGAAAACAAGACAAATACTTATAGACCAAATCACATCTATATGGTTTGATTAATATGGACATACCTAGACCGTAAGAGCAATAAAGGGATATTTCAGATGTGTGAAGAGTAACACCTAAAATCTTAATAGCAAACCCCACCACCATCATTATTATTATCATCATCATCATCACTGTCGCCTAGTACCCATATTAAAACCCTTGCATAATTAATTTATATTAAATTTTTTATACTCGTCAATCTCAGTATAAAGACTTCATGGACAAAACTATAATCTTACAAATTAAATGTCCAGCCCTTGCTCTCACTCATTACAGTTGCGCTGAGCTGTGTTATTATAGCCTATGTGAAAAAGAGAAGTATCGTAGAATTAGTTAGTAAGTGGAATGTCCATGCTATGCAAACGTGCGTTAGTAACATGACAGCGCCGTCTGTGGCGACAGCCTGGCAGGTGCTCGTCCAGTCTGTTGCGACAGCCCGAGAGGTTATGTGCCGACCGTTATTTAGTTTGATAGCTATTATTCACTTTAAACAGATTTTAAACTAATTTCATTGTATTTAATATAATCTATATGAACTACGACATATTATGATTGTTTTGAGACATAGTAAAACTTATACAAATAATAAGAAACCGAGTAAGAAAATTTCGGCTATGACTTGGCATGTCATTTCTTCACACCTTTAGCACTTATATTATTCTAAAAACACACCCAAACATAATATTAACAAAAGTTTACTGACATGTCCTCAGCTTTTTAACGGTTTCACCATAAAAATCCACAATTTTACTATAAAAACACGTAACATCCTACTCGTCACAGTGGCTGTTTTTGACTGACGAAAGTTAACGACTTTTTCAACCGGTGATCGTTCAAATGTTCGCTTGCAAGCTGTCTTGCTTCATTCACTCCACGATTAAATATGTCAGAGCGAGTTAAACATATGTTTCACTGATATTTTACCTTAAGTTTAGGCGCAAATTATGCGAACCTGGCAGGTTGAGCCACAGATAAACCGCCAATTTTATGACCGCCTGAAAGGCGCTCCCACAGTTGAGGGGATATTATATTATGTTTTGGATCAAGTTTTGCAAAAGTAAAGGCTAATGACGGTAACTTTAAGACATTGAGTATTTTACCATACCCATGTAGGCGTTCGATAGTTACCTTTTAGTTTTTACCTACTTAACCTAGCTTTTTTTAAATTTATTTACACAAAAGGTACATGCTCATAAACAAAATTTACAATATCGCCAAACTGTAACCAGTTTGTTGGCAAATGAAGCGCTCACTTAACTAATCGATTTTTTTTATTTAAGTACTTAACCTAGCTTTTAAAATGTACTTAGGTACCTACTTACGATTTTTTTACTGTCTATAACTTATCACAATCATAAATAACTATCGTATGCTGTAGCACGCTATCCTGACATTCCAAAGTCAATAATTTGATATTTGTATGGACCGAAAAATTATGGTCAGAACGTTTAGTTACGGCTCGAAGCAAAAGGATAATACCGGAAGGACTTGCAGCGTCATCCCATCGACACGGGTAGAACGTAGTTAATCAAAAATTTTAATGACCATAGATCGGAAAATAATAATTCTTCACCAGCCAATAGAGTCTACGACGTGAGAATAGTTTTGATACTTACTGTAAAAGTTATAGGAACCACAGGGACAATAAACGTTGCATTAAATTTCACGTATTTTAATATTAAAATTTTCGGCAATTGAAACGTGTTCGGTGTAGTTAAAAAGAAATCTAACCCTGGAAGGAACACCACTGTCTTCCAAAAGAGAAGCCATTTCATCGGGCATTATTAAGTATTAAATAATTCGGGGGAATTATAACTTTTAACCCGAATTATTCTTTACATGGGCTTATATATAGATGTGATGTGTTTTTTTCACGCATTTAGGCATTAAAAAATTAAGAATAATGACTTGTTAATATAAAAATTGTGTAGAATAAAAAATATGTTGTATTTTTTAAGTGAGCCAATATCAATCAATCAATCAATCAATCAAACTTTTATTGATAAAATATAAGTATTTTACATGTCAACACATTATATCTGTTACAGCACACATTATTATTTCATACATTAAAACATTTACAGAACATCATTATTACTATTTTAGGTCAAATTATTTTAACTTATATACTACTTTTAATTCAAATTATAATCCATTTATTTATTATTCTCTTTATTTATTTTTCTTCTTAAGTTAGGTTAATTATAATATGAATATAAAAGTAAAATATAAAAACACTTACAAAACAATAAAAAAAAATTATAAACACATTATAAAAAACCTAACCTAGGGTGCCGCCGGCAGCGGGGCAGGGCCCAAGCTGCCGGTGGTCAGGGCCGCAGAGTGATGAATCGACGTACTATACATTATTATTATTATCCATTTAATTTAAAATTATTAATTTTAATTATCGATTTAAGTCAATTATTAGTAATTTTTTTTTATGAAGTCTAAAATAAAAATAAAATAAATAAATAACGATCTTAACATTAACAACTTATATTTAATTCTTTGGTGGTACATATATCATCATTATACCTTATATTAGTGTTAGGCTTTGGCAAGTAATCAGGTGGTTCCAGATGGCTAAAAGAAGTCTTTTACTGAATATAGTGCATCCGTAATTAACTTTGCCTTTAGTTTATTTTCGAACGACCTACCACTATTTGCATTTCTTATATCGTCCGGTATTGCGTTATATACCTTTGGCCCAATTGAGTGTAGCAGCTTTTTGGACTTTGCTAGTCTAGTCGGGGGTGGTCGCAATTTATGTCGCTGCCTTGTATTGCGATTGTGAGCGTCACCGTATGTTGCGAATTGGTCTAAATACGTTCGTACATATTTTGCGATTTCCAGGATATACAGAATATGGGGAAATTTGAAGCTTTTAAGATAGAGGATTACATTACAATCTTTCGTGTGGTGAAGATAGCTCAAAATATGGAAGTGCATTATAATATTTGTGCATCACAGTATCAAGTGGTTTCGTGATCGACCACCTCGGTCACGGTCCCTAGCCGCGCGAGACAGTTCGGCATTTAGCTCATTGTATCAATGTTATTGACTCCTATCGAACCAACTTACGCATTTTCCTGGATGCTACGTGTTTTTGTTCAAATCTAACTTTTATCTAACGAACGAACTAATTTAATTTGTTGTAATGTATTATTTTTAACCGACTTCCAAATCCAAAAGGTTTTTTTTTATTTATCAATTAGGTTTTATGTATTTTTTTTTTTCCTTTATTCATTTTTCATCTTATACGTTGTTTATAACATGAATATAAAAGTAAAATACAAAAGCACATAAAAAACAATAAAAAATACATTTAAACACATTATAAAAAACCCTTATTTTTTATTTTTATGTTATGTGTGTTTGTATGATCCCAGATGGTCGAAATGAATGATAATTTATCACTAGTGTCGTGGTTAAAACCAATCGGGGTAGGACAGCTTACCCTTGCTGTAGTAAATAAAAATGGATGCATGAGAAGAGAGCCTCTGTCGATAGGTACTCAATACTGGTAAGGTAAACGTACTAAAGGTTGAACACGCCAAAACTGGGGCATGTACAATCGACTATTGCTATGCAAATAATTATGTTTATTCGTTGTCAAAATGTCGAGCAAACAACATCAACAACGCGAGCGAATTTTGCACGAATACGTAGAAAATTCATTACTGAGCTACAGAGATATCGCGAAACGACTGAAATGTCCTCAATCTACGGTTTGTCGCGTATTAAAAAAGTTCCGTAAGCACCTAACAATAGATCGGAAGCCAGGAAGTGGAGGCTTGCAGGGTGTCAATAATAAAAAAAAGGACGAGAAGGTGGTGAACATGTTTGCCTCAAATCCTAAGATTTCGTCTCGCGATGTTGCTAAAAAAGTTAAAATGTCTCAGTCCTATGTTCAAAAAGTGAAACGTAGGGCTGGCCTAAGGAGTTATAAGGCCCAGGCAGCACCAGATCGAGACTCGAAACAGAACTCATCCGCGAAGAAACGGTCTCGAAAACTTTATGAGAATTTCATAACCAAATTTGCATGCGTCGTCATGGACGACGAAACATACATAAAAGGTGACTTTAAACAAATTCCTGGGCAAGAGTTCTATACCAGCCTAAGTAGAGTAGACGCCCCTGAAGAGTGTAAATTAAAAAAACGTTCGAAATTTCCAAAAAAGTACCTGCTTTGGCAAGCAATATGTAGCTGTGGGAAAAGAAGTCGGCCGTTTATTACTACCGGGACAATAAACGGCGATATTTATAGAAAAGAGTGTTTGCAGAAACGTTTGCTACCTTTCATAAGAAAGCATGACTCACCACCTTTGTTCTGGCCAGATTTAGCCAGTTGCCACTACTCAAAACCAGTGATGGAATGGTATGCTGCAAATGGGATCGTGGTGGTACCAAAAGTGTGCAACCCCCCAAATAGTCCGGAACTGCGGCCCGTTGAAGAGTACTGGAGTATTATGAAGGGAATTTTAAAAAAGAAAGGCGGCGGAGTAAAATCGGTCACTGAACTACAAAAGATGTGGACATGGGCGTCAAGACAGTGTTCTATTAACATGGTGCAAAGTCTTATGAGCCGTGTACGTAGGAAAGTTAGAAAAATGGCTTACTGTGTAGACCAAATCTAAAATATGGAATGTTATTTTAAACAGCGTTAAATATGGTATTAAATGTGTAAAACATAATATACTTTTTCACTTTTATTATAATTTTGTACTACATTTTGTGTGCCCCAGTTTTGGCGTGTTCAACCTTTAGTGCTCGAAATGCTAATGCCCAATAGATGACACCTTGCTGTCACCTCTATCGACAATGACTTAAGTTTCATGTACTGGGACCGCGTCGAACACCAGTACTTTTACCTTAAGGTGGTTCGCTTTTCATACAAAATTCAATCAAAGCTCATTAAGTACCTACACACTATTAGTACACAAATATTTCCGCATTTATCTTCTTTCGAATATTCGTTTGCGCGAAATTAACAGGAAAACAATGTTTCATACAGAAATCATGCAAAAATCATAGTTAACTTTTCATCAATTTTACGTATGCATGTGTCACAAATGTCGTGTACAGATACATTTGCGACGTTGCCATACCATTTCCGACGTTGCCGGGCTGACCACGGCTCGAATTTGGAGTGCCGTCATGTTTAGTGCAATTTTTTTGACACTGATATTTGACAGGTAGTTAATTGACCTAAGCGAGAAGTTCGTCAGCTTAGCTAAGAACTATCATGGCGTGTTATGCAAACAGTCGCTTTTTTGCTTGCAAACGGAAGATTCCCGGTTCGATCCCCAGTCATTGTATGCTGGAATATAACTTTTTGTATTTTTGTTACACCTAAATTTCGTATTGTTTTTTTATTTTTATTAAATTTTTCTTATTATCATAAATCGATTATTAAGTATGGGCTACACGTATTCTTTTATTTTGCAAAAAAAAACTGTCACCCATCCAAGTACTGACCACTCCCGACGTTGCTTAACTTTGGTCAAAAATCACGTTTGTTGTATGGGAGCCCCATTCAAATCTTTATTTTATTCTGTTTTTAGTATTTGTTGTTATAGCGGCAACAGAAATACATCATCTGTGAAAATTTCAACTGTCTAGCTATTACGGTTCGTGAGATACAGCCTGGTGATAGACGGACGGATGGACGGACGGACGGACGGACAGCGAAGTCTTAGTAATAGGGTCCCGTTTTACCCTTTGGGTACGGAACCCTAAAAAGAAGTGTATAAAATTTCCTGTGGTTAAAAATAATGGATTTTGTCTATGAATGAAAAACACAATTATTAAGTTACTATAGTTTGTTTTTTTTAGCATTAGAAATAAGGTAAACAATCTTGACGTGTCTTTTAATTGAAAAACACATTTTAAAAATAAGTTACGGCAAATATGTAACAATTATAAATCTAATACGATCATTTATATTCTTCTGCTTTCATAAGTAATCGTTTTTGATTTTTTTAAAACCTGATAACACTGAGTATGTGGGGGAAGCGCTGCTGGCCTAGCGGAAAGCAATTCGGAGGTCGCGGGTTCTAACCCCGGCTCGTACCAATGATTTTTCGAACTTTTGTACAAAATAGCATTTGATACCTACCTATTTATACACCGATACCTATTTTTCGGTGAAAGAAAACAATGTGAGGAAACCGGACTAATCCAAATAAGTTTACTCTCTGGGTTGGAAGGTCAGGGCAGTCGCTTTCGTAAAAACTAGTGCGCATGCCAATTCTGGGATTAGTTGCCAAGCGGAGATTGAATATCTGGGAGACCGACCAAAGCTTACAAAACATAAAAACTCAAGAATGCGCGTTTTCTCATAGACCTAGCTAAGAGATCAAACCCCTTATAGCAAATTTCATCGAAATCGTTAGAGCCGTTTCTGATACCATCCAAATATATAAATAAATAATTATATATCTAATAATTGCTCGTTTAAAGGTAAGATAACACAAAGGAGAAACAAAAAGAAATTACCTACTCGCACCAGTCTTGAACCCCATTCCTCTTGCACGTATTTCCACGAACATACCGTTACGCTATTGCAACATACTTACGTTGTGTGAAATTGTCTACTACAAGGATCACGGAAACACTGTTTGCATGTGTGAGTAATAGTAGGAAAAAGCGTGACAGCAACACTCCGTCGAATTAAAAAGGTGGTTTTTGCACAATGAAGTATTCAATGTTTATTTTAATAGTTCAATGTTTACTTAAAGAGTGCGCGAAACATACTTTTAAGTATACAAATACCAAGACCATTTCACAAAAAAATAAAATCTGAAATTTTGCAAAAGTGGTGCCATCTAGCGAGAGTTAAGTTTTGAGTAACCTAGGCGAACCACCTTAATGAAGAATTTTTTTTTGCACAATCATTCTACCGGGAAACAAACTATTGCTCGACAGCATCGCGATAAACGAAATGCTATTGATCTTTCGCATAAACATTCGTTGCGAAAACTTTCTGTCGGACATCGGTTTATATAGTAATTTAGATCCTTCCAACACACGTTCGTCGCATAGCTGTCCTGCCTAATACCTAAAGCATTCATATCTCTCTCTTCCTAGCTATTCATCCCACATGGTGGCGTGGTCAGCTTTCTTGGTTAACCTTCTCCACTTCATCAAGTAAAGCATTCATATAAAGTCGTAATAGTGATTTTTCGCAAAATCGTTCTTCGCACGTTTTTTTTAAGTCAAACTTGCATCTCGCACTCACGCGTGTTAAGCTCGTGGCTATTCAATTTACACATTTAGCTATTTCGATATTTTTTTCAAATTAAATATAGCCATAACTAAATTATAAAAATATATCCGAGCAAGATTTAAGATTAAATTGCAAATGATTAAATTACTTTTACATTTCTCATGAAAGGACGATAAAATCCGTTTATGAGAGAATATCTCGGTATCCAGTAGCGCATCAAAATCGATTCGATGCGCCGTATAAAATAGTGGTTATTTTATATGTTCATCAAGCAATCTCAGTTAAGTCTTTAGTGCAATATAACGAAGTCTCAGAAATCGATAAATTATCATAAAACTGATCGAGCCGAGGCCTCTTTGAACACTTGTGGATTTAAGTTTTTTCTAATACTTATAGTGTCAAATAAATGGTATTAGCCATATATTTCCAACGCAGTTATATCAATTCATAATAATTGTGAGTTATTTGAATCTTATTTTATTTTGCCGCATCCAGATTGTGGTGGACCAAGGCCGGTAATTATATTCGATTCAATTTTCTATTGACCGAACTTTACCAAATAGCGATGCTATTAGTTCCAAACTTTTTATGATATTAGTTTATAGTTCCGGTTTGCGGTACAGTCATCAGCAATAGTATCTTACACAACTAGGGCCGCAAAAATATGTGACACGTTCTTATTTGGAGCGCAATAAGAGCGCGTCATATATTTTTGCGGCCCTAGTTGTGTAAGATACTATTGCTAATGATTGTACTTTTGGAATCGTCATGAGTACCTAGTAAAAAGATTAAAAATATGGTTTGGTAGTGTGACAGCTTTTTTGACTTGTACTCTTATTCTTTTTAACTAAACATATTCTGAAATGAGGTTGGGTTGAATTAACTTTTGGTTGCAAAAATCAATAGCTTTAGAGGTTTATGCTACTGGAACCAATTGAAAGAGGAACGAACAGATAAAGTCGCATCAAAGTTTTTTACATTTTTTCGAACGGAACCCCAAAAAACCGAAATTAACGCACGAATAGTTAATAAACGTGCTGAGGTTTTAGCTTGCTCTCAATAGTGTACCTGTTTGATCGGCATATCGTTGCGCTCGCTCGCGATTAAAAAAATGATGGTCACGTCCCCACCAATTTTATGGGCCAGCCAAACGACCACTAGGAAAATTATAAAAAGCCATTCATCTGGCCTAAACGAATATCTTAACGTCGCCCGGACTCGAACGAGGACGTGAGATGAGTTTTTATTTTAAAAGTAGCAATCACTCAATGCCGGAATTAAGCACGCTCCGTGGCATTGTACATAGTTATCTTATAAAATTGGGACCGCATGACGGAGCAATATCATTTGAAGATTGCACTAATTTACGTTGTCAAAATCTATGGCCGTATAGAAATATAGATTATTATCAAACGTCAATAGTCTTAATCGACAAATTGCTTTCCATGTATCCGTTAATAAATAATAGGTGGGTGCGGCGGGCGCGCTCGGCCGGTCGCATTGTGTTCTCTATAATAAATGGCAACAACAGGTGAACAACTTATTTCACTCATAAATAGCTTCATGGGTGGAGTGCAATATGTATTAGTCGACTGCCAGCTTCCGCCCATTTGATATCAAATTATATTCCCGTGACAGATCGCATCATACTGTGATACCGTGGCGCTATTGTTCACGCGTTCAGTCACTTGTCATTGTGAATAAATAATGATAAATATTAATCAGTTCCCGGATTTAGCTATGAACGTAATAATCATGAATGACGCAGTTCAAATCACCTGTAACATAGCTGATGTCAGCGTTAAATATGTAAAACCCGACAGAAAATATTTCATGCGGTGAAAACCATTATATAAATGTAATTATTCATGGAGGTATACGCCTGAAAATTCTGCAATTCATTTGTTTTAATGACTGTGGCTTTATTGGCGTAAAGTAACTTAATCCAATACAAATACTTAACCATATATCTATCTAATAAGTTTTTGAATAGTAATTATTAAACATACATACGAGTACATGTTATCAAGCTAACGAAGGAAGACACCATGTACGTACATACCTATAGGCACTATGCACTTCTTAGAGACTCCACACTAGCGCTAACGCTACGTCTTACGTAGGCGAACAACGCGCGAACGCGGCGCGGCGCGGCGCGGCGAAAGCGGCCGCCGCCGCGCCGCGCCGCCTGACATTCGCGTGCAAATCGCGCCGCACCGCGTTCGCAACGAGATCGCTTACGTAGGACACTTCTATGGGCATCAAAGGATTGATTTCGCCGCGCCGCGCCGCGCCGCGTTCGCGCGTTGTTCGCCTACGTAAGACGTAGCGTAAAAATGAGGGAAAGAACATCTCCAGTGATCCCGTATGCGCAATCTCTTAGAAATTGTAGCTACTTGATCACTTTTGTTATCCATTTCATATAGGTAACCTGAAGACGGAATAATTACTTTATTTGTATTTCATACAAACATCGTATAAATACACGAAAAATAAAAAGTATATAAAATAAGTAAAAAATAGTTCTTGTATTATACTGGGCGGTACAGGAATAACGAACTGGTGTTAATTAAGCCTTCACCTTCCGCTTCAGTTTTCAAACTGTTTCGTAATTTCTTGTTTACCGCCTTTAATATACTTATGCATTCAATTTAAGTATTAATTGAAATTGAAATTACTTATTTCAGGCATAGAATATCCATAATTTATAACATTATTAATTTGCAACACTTCCTCATATGTACCCTATAGTTGATAGAACCACCTAACTCGGCGCCTCCCCACAAGTGTTCAAAGCGGGCGAAACGACTAGTCAACCCTTTGCCGCTCACTCGCTCGTGAAATCACTCAAATACTGAATATTTTAATCTGAGCAGATAACGAGCTCGCAATTCTATTAGATGGAACATAGCACTGCGAGGTTAAACACATCCCCTACTGCGCTGCACCGCGGCCGGGCGGGTACACCCGTGCCACTCGCACATCAAAGTGAATAAAGCGTTTAAGTATCGGCACTCGGCTTTATTGTCCGGGGCCTAAGAACGCGTTCGGGATTCATCGTTGAGTTCAGTGTAGTAGTTGTTGCTGACTGTACGCGTTAATATCACACACATGCACAGATACATGCATACCAATCAGTTGCCTACATTTATAATCTATGTTTATATAATATCAATTCACTGTGCACCACCGGGAAGTTCAAAGATTCTAATTGAAGAGTCGGCATGTTCGATCATGTAAAATATAGGTAAACAACTAGTTTCTGCCCGCGACTTCATGGTCTTCTTCTCGACTTCTGCTCAGAAATATGATTTTTGTAATAAGAACTATCCTTTAACTTTTTTGGAACTTCAACCATCTCTATACTAAATCTCATTTAAATCAGTTCTGTAGTTTAAGCGTCAAGCGGTAACATACATACAGACAGTTTTTCTCTCGTATTTATAATATTAGTACCTAAGGATTAGCAAGGATGACATTGACGTTAAAGTTAAAAATTGCATTAAAAATGAAACTAGATATACATAGACGTCTTAAATTTTAGAATAACATTAAAGTGAATATACTCTTTACCGCTTTTATGTTAAATACGGAGTAATATATTATACTATTTTACTTCTCAAACTACAGGACACTCTTCTCTGTAGCTGATTAAACATTCAATGACAAAAGTAATTGACGACAAGAATACCAGATTACCCACCTACCTAAATTTTCAAGTCAGAAAATATCCCGCAATAGTACTACCACCCCACGCGACAACAATAAATAAATCTTTCCGAGTTCACTTCATTTTAAAAGCAAAGTATAAATATATCACGTCGAGCAATAAAGCTATCAAATATTTACTAATCTGAAACGGTGAGAGCGAAGCGAACCCTTCTGGGGCCGACTCATAAAATAAATTGAAATAGTCGCGCCGCCCCCCAAATTAAAATATTCAAATGGGACGCACGCGCAAGAAAATTGAAAATTGTCGTCTATCGCCCGCAAATGAAACCTATAACTCCTCATGTGCACTCGCGGACAATATAATGAGAATGCGTACCCTACTTACTGCTACATAAAATCTATGAATGTATTTCAACCGAGTTGTATAAATAAATATTGTAGAATACAGAAAATGTAGGTAATGTAGAATATTAGACTACAGTAATCACATATTGCATTTCATGACAATACTGATAGTAATTAATGCTATTAATTTCACTTTAAACTTTATACGAAAACATGTTGATGATTGTAATATTGATAATTTTTTTAAATTTATCAGGGGAAATCAAACCAAAAATAATTGTTTCAATAGACTAGACATAGCAGTTGTACCGAGCTTCCCCAAAATTATTATTTTTTACTACAAATAAAATCACGGGTATAATACAATCGCCTACTTAAAATGCACTGATGTGTATTGTGGTAGAAGAGGAACGCCTGTTCGATATCCTGCCGAATAATGCCATAAATGGTCTTCAGTTTTATGACTGTAATTTGGTTTGAATCCATGAAATATTTATTTTATGCAAGAATAGCTTTAATAGAGTTTTTGCAATACAAATTAATTAATTCGAGTTGAGATCGTGTGCCTTATCAATATTTCAATTTTGTTTTTGTTACACACACAGATAATCTATAGTCCTAGTGAACTGACCACGCGACTGCACTAGTTACAACCCTTACTTAATGTAGGTACCTAATATCTGTATTGCGACCGCAGTAGCATTTGCTGTTGCCGCGTTACTAAGTACTGCAGCATTGACGCTGGCGATATCGCTGTGGCTTCATTATTTTTTAATATTTTGTCGTATTCACATATGTATCCTTAAACACAAACTTATATTATAATATTTTTTTGCTTAAACCTCAAGAACTTTAAACATGAACGTAGCAAGGTTTTTTTGTAAATGTAAATGTTTTATGTGTGCGCTAATGCTAAATACATCTAGCTCTTTGTTCGGTATATTTTAGATGTGTACAATGTACATGTATGGGTATGTCAATATGTCACGAGAATACGTGAGAGCGACGGTGACCCTTCGGTAGTGGCTTCCGTTGTTTTGTGGCCAGCGCTGATTTTGTGGTTTCGTTCGCGTAACTTGATAGACAGAGCTTTGCTCGCACATCCTTGTACCAGGCAGTGGAGCGAGAATAAATAGTAGTGGTAATGAACTTTCAATAATTTCCTAATAAGGTATGTCCTATTAATCGTTCGTAATTAATTAGTCAATTAGCTCTCATGTCTACGTGTGGTAGTTAGTCATATACCTACTGTAAGTGCATCCTCTTTATGTGTTACTCAAAGTACCTAAATAATCTCATTTGCAATAACATTTGTAGTTTTAACTTTCTAATACAGTCATAGCACTAACAGTTGTATTCGAACAATGAGATACGTCAAATACTAGATATTGAAACGATATGGATTGGATATGTCAGTGTCAAACAAGTGTCTAAAGTGACGTTTTTGTGTGAAGAAACGTCAATTTTGACACTTGTTTTACACTGCATAACATATCCGATCCATATCGTTTCAATACGGCTGTAAGTCTGGTCACGATTTACAAAATGTTCTAGTTCAGAAATCTCTTTAGATATTGTATTAAGTTTGTTGTGTGACACTGAAGGTTCTTATCCAAACTAACATAATATAATTATGTACATACAACAACACACTTATCATATATTTACCTGTATCCCAATCTATGACTCGATATAATTCGATAAGGCTAGTGGCAGGTACAAGTGGTAGAGGTATTAGCCAACGTCCGGTGTTTGTGCAAGCGATACCCTGGGAACCCGGCGTCTTCCGCCGGCTCGGGCCAGCGCGGGCGCACCCTCCTTGCGATTTTAACCCGAAGGCTACAAAATACGCTGCGACCGATCGCTCGAAGCGTGACGCTGGTGGCGTCGAGCGATCAAAACAAACGAACGAGCTGTCCCATGGCACAAGTCATCAATTCGAACTTACACTGATGGTAGAATGACATCTAAATGATTTAATGATTGAGTACCTCATACCATACCATAGTAAATGACATCATTCAGGTGTCATGAACTCCTGACAACCAAAAAACCAGCGAATGGTAGCGATATTGGCCACTAGCTACAGTAACTACAACATTTTCTCAAGCCGTTATAAGGTTTACTCAAACAATTGTATTACAATAATAAAACATTTTCTTCAAAACAATGCGCTACTAGTACATATTATACGATATGCCTAGCCCGAGACATATCATATATTATTTCAAGTGAAATAATATATGATATGTCTCGGGCTAGGCATATCGTATAATACAGATAGAACTTCACTTACAGGTAAGTTCGTTTAATCTTTTAATAAATGCAGCCAAAAATGCTGCAGGCACTTATCTTAAATATTTTGGGTTGAGGTTTGGTTGTTTTAACGAATACGAATATGAATTTACACTCATGAACGCGCAAGTTTTCAATAGGCGTGGCAAAATTTTGATTCATTTATACCTAAATATTCAAATATGTATATTGCTACTTCTAATTCATTGCTTTGACGCAATAATACGTTCGCAATACGAAAACAACACTTGCTTAGCATTCCGATATTTTATAATGACTGACCTCGTTTGGCCTTTAGCAAAATAAGTATCATCCATCTCTTCGCATTCGGAGATTTAAAACGTTTGCTTCCATTCATAAAATTATTAATGTGATCGTAAAATTGGGTAAATTTTATTGTCTCGAAGGCATAATGGGAAACTAATGTAGCGTGTTATTATTCAGATCGGCTGTAGCCGTAAAAGTACGGGTGATTGTGTATGAGATCCAGCCAGCTCGCGCGACGTTCCCACCGCGGCGGAAGCCCCTTCTGCTATTTGAATATCAAACATATTTCGGTCATATTTCATTGGAACAGTTATGATATTCTTCCTCTTCGTTTTTATTGTACGTGAATTAAATACTATAAAGTAGCAGGGGGCAAAGTTCCCAAAAATTTGGATTCCGGCGACGCGTTCTGGCTATTGAATAATAAAATATTTTTTATGTAGGTTGATACTTAGACCGTATTTGTATTGTAATCAGCCGTTGACCTCAATGGTTTTATTAAGTCAGTGTAGAGTAGAAGTAAATGCATATGCTCTGATAATCTAGGGTGATCACCATTTAAAACTGAGCTTTATGCCAATGTTTGAGTTTGCGTATGTAAGCGTATGACGTATATTAGAGGAGAAAGATTTATTTGTCAATCAGTTTTCTCTAGAGTAATGGTTTGGAGGATTGAATAGCACTTATGATATAAGTTTATCAATATAAAATAATTGCATTATCTACTAAGAAAATATACTGCAGATATCGATCAAGAGGCTACATAGGTAACGTGTGGAATCTTCCCGCTTCCACTAATACGAAACCAAATTTCGATGAACGCGACGCAGCAGTGATAACTCACAACAACAATTAGCAAATAAGGTTTTATTTATTATAATGAAAAGCAAAGTCATAAACGAATATATAAACACATACGGAAACTATTGTATGCTAATCAATCTGTATAGTCCCGATAGAATACGTTGTTAAAATATCGAAATGTTAGCAATCGATTGTGTATCGTATTATATTAACACGCATTGTGGTCACCGCTAAAAAAATAACATATATTGAGCATGGCTTAGTCATAAAGTTACAGTATCAGTACTAACGAAAGTAGCATTTTAGAGCTAGCGAGTATGTAGATCAATATTTAGGTACCTATAATAGGTACCATCGTCCACACTGTAACTGACAGTTCGTATATCTTATTTATTACAAAAGGCTTAAAGGTCTACCGATGGACAGTAAATAATTAAGAGTGTAGTTTTTACTTACATTTTACTTAACCAGGTACTGAAATATTCAGATAAAAAAAAACCCTAAGCTTAAAACGTCTCAAGTACTGGAGTCAGTTACGGATCGCTGCCATATATGACCCAAAAAATTTTTATTTAGCTATGAGCTTCATCACATATGAACTCTGAGTAATTCTAAGCATTTCTAGCCTCGGAGGCGATAAGAAGCGTGCGTCTAGTCGAGGAGGGCGGGGTACAAAGATGGCCGAAACCCGTCATCATTCAAAAAAATCTGTTCTGGTCTTGGTGGCTACTAGGGCAAGTTTGGTATTATTTTCGTATAAACCGAAGACGTAGAATTCATTGCTGATATTTGTTTTATTCAGTTTCATAGTAATTTTGCAAGAAAAACGTAAAAAGATAAAAATTTGGGATGGAGGTTTTTGCTTTGAGAGCTAATAACTTTTGTATAGTGGCCAAAAATATCATATAAAAAAATACTATAATAACGCTAATTCATGCAGATTCTAAACATATACACGTTGAGTAATATCCTACTGCCAAAAGATGGTGAAAAAATTATTAAATGACCGCAGCGCGGGTAGTTGGACTCTCGCTAGGCGGCGTTTATCTTACAAAATGGTCGAGTACGAGTATCTACGTAGGTAACTATGCTTACTTTGTTAGATTTTATGATGACGAATAAAATGCTTTCTGTATATTTAATGTTCGCAGATTCCAGTACACAGACATCATTCTGGTATAGGTTAAAAAAATAGACACAGGTATCCCCATGTCTAAAGAGGACGGCGGCTCGCTTAACAAATAAGATCATGTACAACCGCAATTTCAGGTTGGGTTAGGTTAGGTTCGTTAGTTACTTTTTATCCCTCAGAGCATAAAATAGAAGCCCCGCGAGGCGGGGCTTCGTTGGTTTGTCACCAAGTCATACTTGCATAACCTATATTAGTATAACAAATATACATAGCTGTTATGATTTCTAAATGTAAGCTCTCCGCATAATAGTTATTTGTTTTACAAGGGGCAAAGTTGTTGTTTAACCGCTAGTGCTAATATTGATACCCGATCAAGCGAGAGACCAAGAAGCAGTGGTGGCCGAGTGGATATGAAGTCTGACTTTCAATCCGGAGGTCGCGGGTTCAAATCCTGGCTCGTACCAATGAGTTTTTCGGAACTTATGTACGAAATATCATTTGATATTTACCACTAGCTTTTCGGTGAAGGAAAACATCGTGAGGAAACCTGCATACATCTGCGAAGAAATTCAAAGGTGTATGTGAAGTCCCCAATCCGCATTGGGCTAGCGTGGGGACTATAGCCCAAGCCCTCTCGCGCATGAGAGGAGGCCTGTGCTCAGCAGTGGGACTTATATAGGCTGAAATGATGATGAAAATGATGATCAAGCGAAAGATTTCAAAATTGAACCACGAGCGTAGTGAGTGGTTCGAAAAATGGAATCTTGAGCGTTGTAAGGGTTTCAAAGAACGAGGGTCAAACAAAATTTGCCGCCGAGTGAAACACAGAAATTTTCACCCCACCAACCTGAAGCAAATATTAAATGTAAAATATCAAACAAAATCAAACCAAATCAAATCCAAATGAATGTTACGTGCAGGATGAAGTTATTTATTAAAAACAACAAGTAAGTACCTATAAAATTACTTAAAGTGTAATAGCATGAAAATTATCGTGAAAATAAATATTTTGCCTCTTCCTAAGTAGTACAATTTCACTCATAGATAGTGTTTTAATATTATCAGCAAAAATAAGAGCGCTATTTTATTAGAATAATTTCATTTATAATAGTTATTCTCGGACCCAATTTTGGACCCGGGTATATCCTTAAACTACGTTCAAAAGAGAGGTATGGGCACTGTAAATGTCATCTCGCTTTGTATGGTAGGGCACAGCACAGCGGATGTCATTCCAGATCTATCCGAGCAGAGCCCCACTGGGGAAGTACGTACTTACCTCCACCTTACAGAAAACACCGGTCAAATAACACTAGGCCCCACTCAAATCGTTGCAAGTGCATTAAAATTAAAGTGCTTAAAATTATGTTTGTATGATGAATTATGTCTGGATGAAAGTATTTTATTCGTCATCATAAAATCTAGCAAAGTAAGCATACCTACGTAGATACTCGTACTCGATCATTTTGTAAGATAAACGACGGTCCGCAAGATAAACGAAAGTCCAACTACCCGCGCTGCGGTCATTTAATATTTTTTTTACCACCTTTTTGCAGTAGGATATTACTCAACGTGTATATGTTTAGAATCTGCATGAATTACGCTTTATAGTATTTTTTATACGATATTTTTGGCCACTATACAAAAGTTATCAGCTCTCAAAACAAATATCTCCATCCTAAATTTTCATCTTTTTATGTTTTTCTTGTAAAATTACTATGTAGCTGAAAAAAACAAATATCAGCAATGAATTCTACGTCTCCGGTTTATACGAAAATGATACCAAACTTGCCCTAGTAGCCACCAGGACCAGAACAGATTTTTTTGAATGATGACGGGTGGCGGCCATCTTTGTACCCCCCTCCCCTTATTGCCTCCCAGGCTTGAAATGCTTAGAATTACTCAAAGATCCTATGTGATGAAGCTCATAGCTTAATAAAAAATTTTTGGGTCAACTTCATAACTGACTCCGCTAAAGCTACCCTGCTACATCTAACCTATGTGATGAAGCTCATAGCTTAATAAATTTTTTTTGGGTCAACTTCATAACTGACTCCGCTAAAGCTACCCAGCTACATCTAACTAGCCATAAGCCGCGCGTGGTGCTGTCGCCACCTATTAGCGGCCATATCTGTCCTGATCGTAACAGACGCGTTTTGTTAGAGAGTGAGTCTTCTGTACCTAGTACTATTATTTATTCTGTGTCCATGCGCGCATATTTTGCATAACCGAGCTCTGTGAATTGAAGTAATTCGATGGCAATCGAAGGTTTCACAGAATCGCACAGAGCACCATGTTGTTCTCTGATCTGGTTACGGTCAGTGGGTTTAGCGCAAACGCCGATATGAAATATTATCATTGCCAGATGTTGGGAACCAATGAAGACTCAGAAGTGCTCTACTTACTTTAAGGTGCCATGGGTTCGGCCAATAGAGTTTTTAATAATAACAAAATTTTAATACAATAATAACAAAATGACATTTTGATGTCATAATCCAACTACTTCTAAGAGATAGGGGGGGGGGGGGTTATCCTATTGGTAGGTTAGGTTTGTTTAATGCCAATCCTGAAAAGTTATGCGTTTCTAAACCAAATAGACTAACGAGACTGTGCGGACAAACAATAAATAAATAATAAATAATAAATATTATAGGACATTTTTACACAAATTGACCAAGCCACACGGTAAGCTCAAGAAGGCTTGTGTTGTGGGTACTTAGACAACGATATATATAATATACAAATACTTAAATACATAGAAAACAACCATGACTCAGGAACAAATATCTGTATCATCATACAAATAAAATGCCCTTACCAGGATTCGAACCCGGGACCATACTTTATGACATAACTTTTTGGGAAACAATAGAGACCCGAGATAGTAATTATGATTCCGCATCTCAGTTTGGTTTACGGCTGCTGTAGCGGAGTCAGTTATGAAGTTGACCCAAAAAAAATTTATTAAGCTATGAGCTTCATCACATATGATATTTGAGTAATTCTAAGCATTTCAAGCCTGGGAGGCAATAAGGGGAGGGGGGGTACAAAGATGGCCGCCACCCGTCATCATTCAAACAAATCTGTTCTGGTCCTGGTGGCTACTAGGGCAAGTTTGGTATCATTTTCGTATAAACCGGAGACGTAGAATTCATTGCTGATATTTGTTTTTTTCAGCTTCATAGTAATTTTACAAGAAAAACGTAAAAAGATGAAAATTTAGGATGGAGGTTTTTGCTTTGAGAGCTAATAACTTTTGTATAGTGGCCAAAAATATCATATAAAAAATACTATAATAAAGCGTAATTCATGCAGATTCTAAACATATACACGTTGAGTAATATCCTACTGCAAAAAGACGGTGAAAAAATTATTAAATGACCGCAGCGCGGGTAGTTGGACTTTCGTTTATCTTGCAGACCGTCGTTTATCTTAATTACAAAATGATCGAGTACGAGTATCTACGTAGGTATGCTTACTTTGCTAGATTTTATGATGACGAATAAAATACTTTCATCCAGACATAATTCATCATACAGACATAATTTTATGCACTTTAATTTTAATGCACTTGCAACGATTTGAGTGGGGCCTAGTGTTATTTGACCGGTGTTTTCTGTAAGGTGGAGGTAAGTACGTACTTCCCCAGTTGGGTTCTGCTCGGATAGATCTGGAATGACATCCGCTGTGCTGTGCTGTCATTTCGCTTTGTGTGGTACAAAGCGAGTTGACATTCACAGTGCCCATACCTCTCTTTTGAACGTAGTTTAAGGATATACCCGGGTCCAAAATTGGGTCCGAGAATAACTATTATAAATGAAATTATTCTAATAAAATAGCGCTCTTATTTTTGCTGATAATATTAAAACACTATTTATGAGAGAAATTGTACTACTTAGGAAGAGGCAAAATATTTATTTTCACGATAATTTTCATGCTATAACTCACTTTAAGTAATTTTATAGGTACATACTTACTTGTTGTTTTTAATAAATAACTTCAACCTGCACATAACATTCATTTGGATTTGATTTGGTTTGATTTTGTTTGATATTTTACATTTAATATTTGCTTCAGGTTGGTGTGGTGAAAAATTCTGTGTTTCACTCGGCGGCAAATTTTGTTTAACCCTCGTTCTTTGAAACCCTTACAACGCTCAAGATTCCATTTTTCGAACCACTCACTACGCTCGTGGTTCAATTTTGAAATCTTTCGCTTGATCGGGTATCAATATTAGCACGAGCGGTTAAACAACAACTTTGCCCCCTTGTAAAACAAATAACTTTTATGCGGAGAGCTTACATTTAGAAATCATAACAGCTATGTATATTTGTCATACTAATATAGGTTATGCAAGTATGACTTGGTGACAAACCAACGAAGCCCCGCCTCGCGGGGCTTCTATTTTCTGCTCTGAGGGATAAAAGGTAAGTAACGAACCTAACCTAACCCAACCTGAAATTAAATTACATGATCTTATTTGTTAAGCGAGCCACCTCCTCTTTAGACATGGGGATACCTGTGTGTATTTTTTTAACCTATACCAGAATTATGTCTGTGTACTGGAAACTGCGGACATTAAATATACAGAAAGCATTTTATTCGTCATCATAAAATCTAGCAAAGTAAGCATAGTTACCTACGTAGATACTCGTACTCGACCATTTTGTAAGATAAACGCCGCCTAGCGAGAGTCCAACTACCCGCGCTGCGGTCATTTAATAATTTTTTCACCATCTTTTTGCAGTAGGATATTACTAAACATGTATATGTTTAGAAGCTGCATGAATTGCGCTTTATTATTGTATTTTTTGTATGATACTTTTGGCCACTATACAAAAGTTATTAGCTCTCAAAGCAAAAACCTCCATCCCAAATTTTTATCTTTTTACGTTTTTCTTGCAAAATTACTATGAAACTGAAAAAAACAAATATCAGCAATGAATTCCACGTCTTCGGTTTATACGAAAATGATACCAAACTTGCCCTAGTAGCCACCAAGACCAGAACAGATTTTTTTGAATGATGACGGGTGGCGGCCATCTTTGTACTCCGCCCTCCTCGACTAGACGCACGCTTCTTATCGCCTCCGAGGCTAGAAATGCTTAGAATTACTCAGAGATCATATGTGATGAAGCTCATAGCTTAATAAAAAATTTTTGGGTCATATATGGCAGCGGTCCGTAACTGACTCCAGTACTGTAGGCTGCTGTAGGATTTTGGTACGAACGTACAATGGGCCACGTACAGCGAACTGCAAAAGGGCATTGCCAATTTATGAATGAATTCCTTAGGTATCACAATTTAAGCTATAAAGTAAATGTACATTTTTTTCACTTAACATCACGTGTTTACCATATGTACCATTTCATTTTATAGATTATTGTCAGATGTATTTATAGAGAGCCAAGATCTTTCGACCTTTCATGGGCATTGCGCCCCAGTGTCAGTAATTGGTATATATGAGAGGTCGCCAAAGTATTTTGGATGCGAGAAGTAAATATTAATAAAACAGCGCAATTGTCTTTCTTTTCCGTGAGAGAAATACGCACGAGACAATATTCTTTTGTTTTTCTTTATTGTTATTGCTGTAAAGCATTTAGTGAGTAGCAATGACGATAAAACATGTTATTTTGTGTGACAAAGCGTCTGGCTTCATGAGAAAATATCGACCCGCAGATAGCACAGTGGAATAAGCGAATTATTGGCCAGTCACTAAACGGAAGGGAACCAACAGAGGGTTATGGAAAATATTAATATTTTGTTATTATTTTCGCATTCGCATTTTAGTAAAATGGCATAAAAACAAGCATTTTTTTCCTTTGTCATGTTATTTTGTTAAATACCTTTATATTACTAATAAGTACCTACTCATAAACTTAAAGATAGGTAGTACTTAATTGAAGATTCTAAGTAATATTGTAATCATTTTTAAATATTAAAACAATAAATAAATATATTGAAACTAGCATACATATACTTATGTCGTTTATCGTCGTATGGATAAATTACCTTACGTAATCTGTAATTTAATTTTAATTGCGAATAGAGTTTGTTCAGAAAGTAAAGAGTCGTGGAATGTATGGGGCCCAATACATTACACGACTCTTTTCTTTCCAACAGACTCTACGGATGTTATGTATTTTGCAAGACGTAGATTTCCTGAGACTACTCGTATTTCTACCTAACCTAACCTACCAATCTTTATACATCACAGTACGCTGGTTCATTCAAACATCCACCCATCCGTATGATAATGTGACGAACGATAAATTGGCCACTAATAAGATAATTGGGCGCGCTCTATAGCGACGTAAATCAACATCTTAACAGCTGTGTCCGGACACTAACTCCCGTCTCCGCTATTGTGTCCAAATCATAGGCGCCAGTAGGCGTTCATTTAGATCTGTAAATTCGCGGTCGCTATCGATCAATCTACTCGAGATCTGATCGCAAGTATTGCAACTGACCGAAGAACACTGAACTATCAATGTCCAAGATTAAATATTCTGTAAAAACATTTCAAGTTAAGTATTCATCAATCGTGATAATGATAAATATTTGTTTATATTTAATGTGTTATTTATATTCTTTATACACTGGCTTTTGTGGCGGGTGACGTGCCTGTGGGTCAATCAAAATCAGTTCACTCAAACGCATAGATCTTATTATTATGGTACCTATTTATATATGATTTTATTTTAACATGAATACCTATCTAAATATATGGCACCATACGGTGTTTACAATATATTTATGTATATTTCCGATAGTTTTCTAGTTATTGTCGTAATAAAATGAATGTTGATTTTATTATAAATACAGTAGTAGGTACAACAACGCTATCTGATTCATCCAGTCTGAAACGTTCGAGGTAAACAATCGATTAGTCTCCAGATCGATTGGCTATAGTGGACATTTTATTGTCTTTTGAACATTTTATAACCAATTTATTTATTTAATTGAAATTGATGGGGCTTATTAGAAATAGTGTGGGCCGATAAATTGTCATTGAATGGATGGTATTGTATTCCAACATGGTAATCATTTTATCATTTACGTTTACGTTATTTTCATTAAGAAAGTAATAGACTTAAGACTTCTTCTTTTTTGCCATATTATGTTTTGCCTCATTCAAAATAAGAAAAAAATCTAAATTTATTTATTGTGAGGCAACCGATTTCCACGTCGTGAGCAACTTTGGCATTGTTTAAGTTCTTAGCTAAATTAACACTAATGGTATATTTAGACGTAAACATCATTCAGCCCGTATATGTTTCCCATAACGCTAAACGTGTGTAACATTGGTAATGAGTAGGTATGATCGCCGCATGACAATCGGCTAAGCATCGATACCATCGGCATTATTTGTCAACGCTTCGCTGCGTTACACAAATGCTTTTTAGGTCAACAGTCGATTGGGAAACGACGATATGTCCATGTAGTAAAATATAAATAATTTGTTTCGATCGAAATGAGGGCCATTTAGAAACATGAGGGTAATAAAACTAGTGCGTGTCGTGTAAAGTCGGTCGCAAGGCTTCGAACGGCATATCCAGTTTACTGAGAGCTGCGGATCATCAGCCGTGTATTGCTCAGAATTGTACAGTTTTGGGAGCAGTCTCGGACATGGGAGCTCCTAATATAATTGGCGACGACATGGTTTCGTTAGCCGATATCGACGGACAACGCATAAGGACATTAGCATTCTAGGCCTGATGGGCGTACGTGTCCTATGAGTGCGGGTGATATTCATACTGACACTGACATAGCATTTATACCTGTATCTCTCTCGGCTTCGTACTTTCACATAAAACTTATAAACTTACTAGACGGGCCCGCAGCTCCGCTCGCGTAAATGAAATAAAGAGTGTGTCAACCCTGCCAGGGTTCATAACAATCATAACTGTGGTAGGGATTTCTTATTTGTAGCCGTTATTTGGATAACTTAATTCGCAAATTATCTGAAAAAAAATGATGTGATTTGATAAAAGGCAAGATTGTATTTTTTCATCTACGTAGTTATTTATTTAAAACTCGTTTCAACATAAAATCATTATTTATTTTTATAAGCCTAATGGCAAAAACGTTCATTAGATTAATTTCCGCCTTAATCCGAATATGGTCGACCACCGCCCATAAATCGCCACGTACTTTTGATACAAACGTACCTACATAATCCCCATTTCCCTTTCTGAATAGGTACTAACATTACTATACTACGGTTATGTGAGTCCTGGCCTCCGACACCAGATCACACCATGTTTCTCGGACTTGCGATAGCTCTCGCAAGTCGCCATGGCCGAGGATAAGCAGATCTTGAGCAACAACGTAGTTCCAGCGGAACCTATGACGTCGAATTGGGCGTCACCCATTTCGTTGTCCCAAGTACGCTCTCCTCACGGCACGATCCTTTCCCAAACTCTCTAAGTGTCCGAGCGAATGTAAGCTTAGCCACATTTGTATCTCAATATTCCGCCACTATATCGGGACACATCCTTATTTCTATGGCAACAAAGTTATATTACGATATTTGGCTGACTGCTGACTGTACATTTGCTTATTTTCACCAGGTCGTTTCGCTCAAAAATATCTGAAATTGCACTTTATCTACCTACATTATATTAATAACTTACTATCAACTTTGTATTTTTGGCCCATCTCGGCAGCCCGTTCTCCGGACGAATGACAATGTTTGCCGAAGCTATGAAAGTCATTCTGAATAATATAACTCAAAAAGAAATTTAAAACAACAAAATACAAATTATTAATAATATGATAATTGATAATATTAATTTGACTGATATGTCATAAATGGCATATAAGTCATTCGTATGGGGATCATAGACTAAGGTTGACGTTGAGGTTGACATCACTTTTTATTTTACTTCGTATAAAAACACGTAGAAATAACTATATACCAAAATGACAAACATTATTTAGATTACTTTACACCGAAACGAAACGAACCGAGAGTTGCCGAAAATGGTCGATCGTAGTAAAATGAAGATTGTTTTGAATATTTCATTTCCTTATTGTAAATTAAATACGCATCGAAAGCGATAGTTCTTATGTTCTAGTTCTATTCTCATATTTAGATAATAGATTGGAACAGTTTTTTCTTATCATACGTGCATCGTATTCGAGAAACGTGTAAAAAACTTTTTTAGAAATTTGTAAGGCGCCATCTCGCTTCTTCCCTCGTTTTTTATCCCGTTCTGGTTTTTCAATTTTATATATATGATACCTAGTGTTTGTCTGAATAAATAATAAAGATCATTTCATAGTCAATTTTCTATAAATACAGCTGGAGCGGTATTATCGAACAAGTTGATTCCTGACCTGCCCCACTGTGTAACTTTTTTACATTTACAATGTCATTGGCATTTCATTGATTTAAAAAGTAAATTTATTATGACACCTAGGTACTGTGAAAACATTGTATGGTGGATCACAAATCAGTTTGTTCGATTGTACCTTTTGACATTAACTAACTAGCTTACTAATATGGCTCAGCGACCCAAAGAGGGTCTTGGCCTCCGAAACAAGAACATACCACTTTTCCTGATCCTGCGCAGTTTGCTGCTAATTATCGGCTTGACTAATTTAACATTAGTCACAGTTAATCATGATAATGTTGTTTGGACTAAGATACGTTTAGCATGCCTTGCCACGATTGCCAGTCATGTTAAACACCCGATCAGGTGTTAGTCAGGGCAGCACGTTGGGACCGACTCTGTTTCTACTGATGATCAACGATCTACCGAAGGTCGTCAGAAACTCTAGGTGCCTATTATTTGCAGATGATCTCAAGCTCTTCCTGCAGATTGGTGAACGGGATGACTGTGCCAAACTGCAGAAAGATATTGAGGCTGTTGTAGATTGGAGTGATGCTAACAAACTGCAATTTAACGCATCTAAGTGTAAAACCGTCACTTTTACTAGGGCTCGTTCACCAGTGTACGCTGCATACCATCTTCGAGACGTTCCGCTTGAAAGAGTCAGTGAAATATCTGATTTGGGACTCAAACTGGATGTGGAGCTGGACTTCCGTACACATATAACACAGACGTGTAAAGCCGCTACGAAAACGCTCGGGTTCATAATGAGGGTATCCGCGCAGTTTAAAAACATCAGGGTAGCGATATTGTTGTACAATGCTTACGTCCGGAGCAAGTTAGAGTTTGGAGCCATAGCGTGGGACCCCAGGGAGGAAAAATACCAGTTAATGGTGGAGAGAGTCCAAAGACGATTCGCCCGATACCTGTACAAGAGGCAGTATGGATACTACCCTCTCCTGTATCCTTCGCTTTTCGTCTCGGGTATGGTGGGGCTTCATACGCTGGAGCTCAGGCGGAAACTGTTGTTGTTGTTACACTACTATGGAGTAATAAACAACACAGTAAATAATCCGAGTGTACTGGCTCGACTCGGCCTGTTCGTCCCGGTGTGGCGTCCCTGTCCCCCGGGCCTGAGCGCGCTGCCCGCGCGGCGCCCGGCGCGCCTATTCGCGGGGTGCCCCGCGCGCACCCGCCGCGCCGCTAACTCGCCCACGGCTCGGGCTTTAGAGCTTCTTAATGTCTTGTCCAAGTTTGCCCCGCAGATCGACATATTCGCGGATAGTGTTGGTAGTTTTGGCAAAGAGCTCTCAGTATTCCTGAGTCGTTATCTGACCAAAAAATGTGTGACATGAAAAATTTTATAATAATTTTAATTTAATTTTTAATTTAATGAAAAAATGGATGAAGAAGAAGTGTATAGCTAGTTTGTAAGCGATTTAGTGCATCTGTTATGCTTATGTATGTCTAATAAATAAACAATTAAACAATTAAACAATTAAACAATTAAACAATTAAATAAATACGAAATCAAGATCAGATTTTTAAAGTTGAAAAGTCATCCCTAATATGATGTGTGTGTATGTACGAAGTGTGACCTATATAATTATCGTAGTGTGCGTAGATCTGAATATTGTTTCAACTTGCCCAATTAATAACTAAGCAGGGTGTTGGGAATATGCAGAGATTTAATTACGTTTGAAATAAAGGCTTGGATTTCCGTTCCAATTTGTGCTCTGACGGCGAAATTAATTAAATGACAATATTGCATTTGCTTTTTTTTATTCAACATATCGACATCCGAATTAAATGGCTGCTGAATCGCATAGGAATACATTCTCAGTATTAATGATTGCAAATCCAATATGAACTTTCAATACCTACTCATTGTAAATATTCTTATTGTAATTTGAATATACAAACATAAAATTTGTATTTAAATAAAATATGATAAGTAAAAATTACACGAGTTTAGAAGTTATTCGTAAGTTTAAAATAATCTTCCTCTTGAATTGTTTTTAAGACCAGCAAATAAGGTTCTTTAATTAGCATTTAACTTATCAAACGTAATTTATCAATCACAAACTAATTGAAATTGACTAATTTAGTTTCCAATTACCTATCCCAAAAGTAAAAATATGGTTGTCTATAAAGTCGGTTTACGGACGATAATTTTGCGTGATAACGTCATAAGAAAACGTGATGGTAACGTTACCATGGAGATCTGTCTATAACGTGACACTTTTTCGTGCATGCTACCGGTGTTCATCGGTTTATACTTAGGGGATATAACCAACGGAGACGCCATGTCTAAAATTTTCGGTACAAAATAGTCTGCCGTTTTTTGCGGGGGAGGGGCACATCAAATGTATAGGTACGTCATGTCAGATAAACGTCAGTCCATATATATGGTTGACATGTGGTTGACCATTGGTCGCCTATTTTCGACAGAGGGGAACGCCTGTTAATGGCGGCTCCATTGTTAATTACTCCGAGGATTTATAAGACGTTATCACGTCAAAAATTAACATTACTTCGAGAATTTAGTTCTAAAGAAATCTGGATATTTATGAAAGGAACGTGTTACAAAATACTCATTCATGAATATGTTATGAAAGGTCTAATGAAAATGTAATAGGAGTGATATGAATTTCTGAGAGCGCTGTACCACGTTGGCGGCCACGTGATCCCTTGAGAATGGCACCAGCCACGTACCAATAATTTTATTATGAATCTCTTCAGCTACGATAATGTCTGATCACTTGAATATTTGCTTATTGACGTCTACAAGGATTTTGTAATGAAATAGGCCGAGTTATATTTAGTACAATACATACGAACGCCGAATGAACTACTCCAAATGGCACGATTACATTATGTTACGTTGTTGAAGTGTCTGCAGTTTTAAAGGCAAGGTCAGCATAGGTACAGTCACCAGCAATAATATGTTACTCTTTAAAGGCAGCAAAAATATGTGACACGCTCTTATGAGTCTACAAATAAGATCGTGTCAGATATTTTTGCGGCCTTTGTTGTGTAACATATAATTGCAGGTGACTGTACTTAGGATGATGGAAGTAAATTTATCATAGAGATTTTTTTAACCCGAAATTAGTTTATTTAATGCTTTATAAAAGGTGCTATTGTAAATAAAATATAATGATTCCCGGTACAAAGCTAATTAAAGAAACGAAATGAATACATTTTGTTGCCGTGCGCGTTACAAATAACATGAAAATCCTTAATGTCATTGTCATATAATGAATAAATAACTGTCACCACCGCTACGTAAGTACGGCCTTGAACTACTGGAATAGATCGAGTGTAACCGCGACCTGTATTTAGGGTCGTGATAAAGGATACTTGTTTTCTAACTTTGTTAATTGATTTTACTTTATCTTGCAAATAATATACAAGAGTTAATATATGATGAACCTGATTCCTTGGATGGTTATGTTTTGCCACCGAAGGGCACTGAAAGGTCACGTTTTATAAAGTTATACATATAAGTTCATTATATGCGTCTCATTTCAATAAAACATATTTGTAATTAGCGTATATGCAGAGTGTAACTTGTCTATCCGTATTTTAATTCATTAGTACCATTAAAAATTGGCTATTTACAACATACATGAATATTTCCAAAATATTTAGTATAAAGTATGGCAGATGATCATAAGTAACTTAGAACACAAATTTCCGTTAAATCACATATTTTGTAACAGTTTAGCGCCTCCTTGAAACCAGTCCAGTCCAGTTTGTGCCTCACGGTCTTGAAAAAACCGGGCAAGTGCGAGTCGGACTCGCGCACGAAGGGTTCCGTACCATAAAGCAAAAAAAAAACGGATAAAATGCAAAAAGAAAACGGTCACCCATCCAAGTACTGACCACGCCCGACGTTGCTTAACTTTGGTCAAAAATCACGTTTGCTGTATGGGAGCCCCACTTAAACCTTTATTTTATTATGTTTTTAGTATTTGTTGTTATAGCGGCAACAGAAATACATCATCTGTGAAAATTTCAACTGTCTAGCTATCACGGTTCGTGAGATACAGCCTGGTGACAGACAGACCGACAGACGGACAGACGGACAGACGGACAGACGGACAGACGGACAGACGGACGGACGGACAGCGAAGTCTTAGTAATAGGGTCCCGTTTTACCCTTTGGGTACGGAACCCTAAAAATAGCTTTGACTTGCCAAATGGATATGTTTGACGCCCTGCACCGACAGTTGTGTTGAACTTTAAATACTGTTAAATATTTGGTGTCAAGGTTACTAGGAAGCTTGAAGCACTGTTTCCTGCCCTGTGCATGGCATCACTTTTTAGTGAATTATGAAAAGTGTTTTCTGTCAATGAGCAAAAAGTCTTGCCTGTTGTAAAACTCCTGGGAACGATCTAATCAATCAGACTAGATAATCTTACAGGTTATTTATAACACTAGTTTTTATTAAGAAAAATATTACAACAGATGACACTAAAACAGTTTATGATGATTTTCTTGAGGCATTATTCTATTTATTACAATTTGAAACTATATTTAATATTTTAAATCAGATACAATAATTGACTGTTTAGAATGTTGTTTCGTGCTACTTTTGAGAACGATGCTTTAAAACAAAGCGATCGTATATCAAGTAATTATGTAGCGTCAGGTTAATATTGTAACAGTGCAATATATTACGAAATATGTATAATTAATTCAGTAGCTTCGTTGCCCACAATAAATTATCCTGGACTCGTAGATCATTCTCTATGCATTCTGGTGCTAATTAATTTAACGCTTTCTTTCTAGCAAACAAGGGGGAGTGAATGAAATTCCAAAAAGTGTAAATGAACGTGTAGTGTATAAGTTATCGCGGGGCTCATTAAACACATTCCGACGTGGCTTCATAAGCGAGCCAACAGGGCGCTCGGAAAACTCGGCCCCAGTAGTTGACTAATAACGATAACATACCGGCTCCTAATAAGCTCTTTGATGAGCGCGTCGCGGTGGACTACCTACAAAGCTTCTTGGTCGCATGCGGTGGCCGAGATCCTGTTTGATGACGAGCTATGAGCGAAGCGTTTTTATAATAATTGCACAAAGGATTTTATTATGCATCTAATACAGTTCTTAATCGAAAGGTATCGTAATCTAAGTATCTGTAACTTGCAAAGATTGGGACCATTGTCCAATTTCATGCATGCGACATAGGAATGCTTCTGCTAGTACGATCTTAATTTAAATTTAAATTTTTACCTTATTTAAATTTGGTAAATTATTATTGAGTGAATTTAACCGTTATTCACATATACTTGTGGTCTATTTTATGATAGAAAGTAAAAATATCCACCATATATGTAGTCTATATAAAACGTATCAGTTCAAATGTAGATGCTAAAGTTTACTAAATGATTACAAGCGTAATTAATTTATATTACAGGTAGATATAAAGAAATGAAACGCCTAACTAGCGGTCGCTTTTCGCTTTAGGCTTGTTGCCTGACTGTTTTTTATACCATTATTAATACTCTTTAGCCGTCTAGGAACGTTCCGAGAAATATGTCGGCGGAAATATTTTTCTGATTGACTGACTTGAACGAGTGGATTAACTTTCATACGACAAGAGAAACTCTGATATTTATTCAATTATAAATAATTATTAAAGATGTGGATTCGTTATGTGTACCTACATATATTCTACAAAATATTTATATTACTATTATTAGAAATTAACAAGAACCTTACAAAACTGGAGTTACTTCAAAAATGAAATAAACCTTAAATTTAAATTTTGAAAGCTTTAAGTCGATCAAATTTATCCGCCAACATATAACTTTCTTCATTACGCAAATCCCGGTTACTCCTATATTACCCAGGAAAATTATTAATCTATCAATATTGAATATGCTCCCCCTGTAGCAGGCGAGTGGCTCGAGTATGATGAGTGGGCCAGCGCGTAGTGCGCGGACGTCATCTCATGATATACTCGCCACATTGTGTGGTAATTTCACTCGCCCGTTTAATTGCCGGGCCACTGTGGTCTGACAGTTGTAAGATAATTTATTAAGACACCCTGATGGCGGAGACTTGTACTAAAATCCATTCAATCTACGCATTTACTTGGATTTACCAAATATAAACGCTACGCCTTAATAAGCGAGTAGTGATCTAAAATTCGATTTAAAACAAAGACGACCTTGATCTTATAAATAAGTCAAGTTACTTTAGAATTCATTTTGTCGCTTAATATCTGGGCATGTGAAATGTTTTCCCGGAAAACATGATATCTTGAAAGCAGAGAAGTAGCATTTATAATTAAGTATACAAAGAACCAAAGTGGCAAGAACATTTACGATCATTTCATTGTGACTAATAAGGTATAAACATGGGACTGTTTGGCCTCGCGTGCGCAATATTTTGCAATTATAACTTTCGAATGATGTAGGCATAATTGACGCCTCGCAATTATCTATAAAGCTCCATAATCGATTAAATCCCGATGCTTGAGCATTCGATTCCCGTGCGACTCTGTGACTAATCGTTATGATGACTCTTTTTTTAATATTTCACAGAATGCATTCCTATTAGTACCGTCAGTTATAAAAATAATTCCGCAGGTGGCGAAGCGCAGTGGAATGTTACTCTGCTGTGATAGTTTTTACCATTCAGCATCGCGGCAACTAAGTGAACTCTCAGTAGCTTTAAAGAATTTTAATAAGTACTTATAGATGAATGCAGGGAAAATAGCAATGGCAAACAGGATTAAAAGAACTATTTGAGTTATTAAAATTATGAATGGACACAGATTGAATGTAGATATTGTATTTATACGTGGCAATTTTCTATATCCCCATATACATATCCCTGAACTCTCCGAAATTGCTTATGAAGTATATTGTGTCCTTTTTTCATTTAAAGGATAATTACAGGAAAATAGATGAAAGAACGAATAACTGCAATAGTGCAAAAAATAAGATATCGGTTAAATTTAGAGGTAAAAAATATTTTTTTAAATAAAGATAAGAAAGAGTAGACTTTAGTAATTAATAAAAGAAACATTTAATAAGTATTCGAATTTACCTGGAAAGTCGACAGTCGACCAAACAGGTCACCGATCAAAATTACATAAACAAATTTTTACTCAAAATAAAATGATTAAAATTCTCGCAAAAAAAGTAAACTAGGTACCCTATGCATTTTAGGGGTACAGTGCCGTCTATAATTACGAACGAGATTTAATTCCCACTCGACCTATTGTCACATAATCATGGTAGACAATGTTAAATAAAGTTCTGTATCTAAAAAATAAATATTTTATTAAAATAAGAAAATATTTATAAATAGTCAATACTGATGTTATACATATTAAGCAGTGTCAAGCTCTCGTTTGAATACAATGCCATAAATTATGTGATAAAATTAAGTGGCGTCAGACAACAGAAGTCATGAAATGACTTAAGTCGGAGTTAACAACATAATGCGTGCTTTTAGACTTTTTGTTGACACGACACAGCCACGGCATTTCCTGCTAATAAAGAAACAACGGAATTATGAACCTTATCTCTAGCTATTTAACGTTCTTGATTCAGTGGCACGGTGCTACTTATAATTTACTTTTTATTAACTGATGATAAATTTGCGTTATGAAGACTTAAATTTCTGCTGACATTAAATTTCATCCACTAATAATGGGTTGGCGATATAGATACCTAACAGTTTCTTAATGTGTCTGTAACACTTAAAATTCCAAAATATTTGAAGTATCTACTAATAGATTAGGCCAGAATACTACACCGCAACGCAACGAAAACGCCTGACAAAAATACTTCATGAATGGCCCAGCCTAGCATAACTTGCTTAGCCCTGAGAACTACACTGAACATAGGCGATGCGCTTTGCCCCATAATTATCCAAAGCCTATCAATGCAGATACACATGACAAACTACAAGGAAGTGTCCAATTAGGCATTGGTCAGGTATCGTATGCGATAATTCCGCGAGTGCAATTGATTCCACGTCTGCTGATAGCAGCTGGATGTTGTCTAGCGTTATCAGATCGACGCGCGGTCGCCGACGCCACACGCGGGCCACGTGGGAATCGCCATTCATTACTGAGAAATTATACATCTTACAACATATTATTTCAACTGTCTTCTGAAGTTGGTATTTTACCTTAGGGGTCATCCATTAATTACGTCACACGAATTTCCAGGTTTTTTTACCCCTCCCCCCTCCTTGTCACACTTGGTCACATTTGGCAAACCCCTCCCCCCCTAGTGTGACGTCACATTTTTTCTACGAAATCGCTAAATCGAATTAAGTAAGTACCTAAGTATTATTAATATTTTATCAAAATATTTTTGACGATATAAATATTAGTAATTTTACAACCCAAAACTGCTTAGGAAAGAAAATTAATCGAATAAAAACGATTGTAGTTTTAAAAACTTGTTATTTAAATGTACAGCGAATAAAATAATTCAAATAAATTTTCGGTTACTGATGAAGTTAAAGTGACGTCACAAAGTTTGTGTCTCCCCCCTCCCCCATGTCACAATATGTCACATTTTCTTGATCCCCTCCCTCCCCCTAAACGTGTGATGTAATTAATGGATGACCCCTTATAATATTTTTAATATGCTAAATATCTTTGAAACATACGCAAAAAAAAATAAGGGTGTGTCCTTTTCACGAGATTCTCTGCGATCAGTCTATCTATGAACACGATTTCAGGCTTACTAGCTACAATAGTCCTGTCAGATAGGATAGATATCGATCCTAATAAAGCGTGGCACGAGCATTTTCGAAAACTGGCGCAGATGGGTACTTGTAGCACGGCACTTCGTGGTAGGTACCTACGGCACAGCAAGTTGCTGGTGAATCCTGGCTTCGAGATTATTAAATTTCTATGCATGTTAAGCAAGATGAGAAGAGCTGGATTAACGTGTCTACAAGACCATGACCCTTTTCGGACATGAGGACAAACAATAAAAATCAATTTGCGCACATTATACTGAAGCACACTTAAAGGACTATTCGTGTTGAGTCACAAATACAGGCAGACAGGTTCAAATGACCTGTACTCGTATTTACAGCGAAAAGCATTCAATTATGCTAATTTTTATGGGTCTTTACGTGGCGTATCGACTTAAAAAGTTAAACAAATGCTGCGTCCTAGCTTCATATTTTACAACCATAAAAACGTATATGGAGCAATATGTGCATAAATGTCAATATTTATCCGGCTCGGTCGTATGGCCGCGGCATTCAATTTATACGGCAGCGCGCCTAGCGGCGGCGCGGCGCGGCGCGGATGCTGGCGGCCGGCCTCACAGCGGTATACCCACGTTATTACGTCCAGCATCGTAATTGTCGATTAATTATCCCGATTTCAATAAAACATACGACTTACAAGTGAAATTGTATAATTTTAGACCATAAATACTCACTAATATGGTATTACTGCCGCTGTGACTGTCGAGAATATTCTTCTATGCCGCACCCATAAAAATGTATAAAAGCCTTAGTTTCAAACGAATCATGGTCACAAAATATGCGAAAACGTGATCGCGTTTGACCGATAAACAGGTCCTAAATGATAAATGAAAGACGCGGTACGTGAAAGTATAATGTGGCGAAGTAGGTATTTTATGTGTTCATTAATGCAGGCCTGTGTTAATAACGAGGCAGCACGTCCTCGGTTCACAGGCCACCAGGATCAAAGCTCACATTTATATTCTGGCAGCCTGGTCGTGGCGTTTAGATTTGGATTATATTTGGTCATTATCATGCAGCAAGCAAGCCCGGCTGTTTGTCTCATTTGGAAAACAATGTAAAATATTACAATCATTACCGTCCTTCTCACCGGTAAATATCCATCCAATAAGGCCGATCGATTATTCGACAGCGGACTTAAGTATGTTTCCGTATGCATTGAACTGTTGAAATATTTAAGTGAGGTTACGACTTATTTCATAACGAAACCAAAATAACTAAACAACAGTAACATTCTGTTGACCATCGAACCCCAGCTAAAGTTGTTATGGAACCCTGAACGAAAATTTGTATGCAAGTACCTACCTGTATAAATTGAACTGATGGGATACTGTAAATAAAAACATTTGTTCATATTAATATCATTCAGCGCAATTTGACAGTTACTCCAACACAATTAGTCATCAAAAGCGAATAACTATGGCCATTCCGATGTTAATACGCTCGGATATGGACAAAGTGACAAAAGGACATTAAAGTAGAATGAGGACAAATGACAAATTATAATAATAGGACACACCTGCTATTCTTTTGATCCGGCATTTCTCTCATTTATGACGTTAATCGAGCGAGCTCGAGTGTTCACACACATAGTTGTGGACGACAAAGCAGCGCACTCAGACAATGCTCTCGCTTTATTAATATTTTTTGTATCGCACAGAGATTCTCTTTCATCTCACTTAATTTTAGATCAAACTATAGTTCTTACATTTAGATCACGTCATTATTATAGCAGTTAAATTCGAAAGGTGCAAACTTGATGAAAACGTTATAGAATTATGGTCTTTAAGGCTCAGGACAGCAAGGAACAGATCGCTGTTAGTTGTCATCCGAGTTAAGTTTGATAAAGTTGATGGAGGAAAGATAAATAATAAGCGGCATTGCTTACAGGCCGATGCGTGGTTGTCGCGTGGACGGCGGGTCGCGGGCCGAATTAGTGAATCGTCGGCGCGGGCGCACGCAGGCGGGTTTTGTCTAGCGGCCTCTCTCGCACATTAATCTCGCAGCCGAGATGAAGCGGTATGCATTTGTCAACGTGTCCGCGATTAACTCGGAGAAACTCTTTCTATTGTATCGAATCAATTCAATTATGAAATGAATGAAGATATTTATGAAGAATTAACGACTATAAGTACCAATTCACAAAACCGAAGAGTCATCAATGACAAAGTAGTCAAGTAAAAAAGTATTCCGGTCCGGTTAAGTTGAAGCCTCGGAAACGGTTCTCAATATTATGGATTCAAAATTCATTATTTAATGAAAGCTTGTTGTATCCATCGCTTTTATTTACTCCAGGTACTATAATTGTACCGGTGGTAATTTGAGGAGAAATTATACGCACATAATGCTTCCGCAGATAATACCTACTTGTATTGAAAAAAAGTTGAATAAGACGGTCGTACGAGTACTCGCCGGTTACGCCCTGAGACAACTCGAGTATGCGAATAAATTAGTCGGTCGTTAGACGGTCGGCAAATAGCTATCTCAGAAATATTGCGTGCATGAATAGCGTCCCGTATGACGGACAGCAGAAAGGCTTGCCCTTAAACTCGCCTTGTATTATTTTGTCATTATTAAATTCCCCTGTCACCGGTCACCGGCGTGTTCTCATTTCTCCCTAAGAAAATATTGTATGCAAAATTATATGACATTTGAATGAACATTTTAAAGGTCGTATTAAGATTTGTTTGCAGTCCGGCAGGTTTGTTTACTTAGGTATGTTTAACGATTGTTAAAATATAAGTACCTATTGACAAAGTTTTTTTTGACAAAGTTTGATATTCTCTAATATGTTTTGTCTAGATTGGCGAATACCTACAATAAATGGTATGTACGTACCTATAATAAAACACAAAATATGTAGGTACAGCCACCTGCATTAGTATGTTACTCTACGAAGACCGCAAAAATATCTGACACGATCTTATTTGTAGAGCCATAAGAGCGTGTCACATATTTTTGCCGCCTTAGAAGAGTAATATGTTATTGCAGGTGACTGTACATCAGCAACATGAACACGTACGGTATTAGAGATAATAATAAAAGGGTAACCTGAGCAGTGAGCACGATTATATTAAAAAGGTGTTTAAGTCCCTAGCTGTTCTTATATTAATTTGCAAGACTTGTCATAGTGAAAAATATAATACAGACTATATGTACAGACATGAAAATCAAAAGGAGTGCAAAATTAGGCTGGGTCTTATCTGTTTTTAATAACTCAACTACAAACTTTTTATCTTAATAAAGCAATGCCAAATTGTCACCTAATCCTAAACTAAAATTACCTACGTGTACCTACTGCAAACACACCCATACAGTTACACACAGCATAATTGAATCTAAACCTGTAACAATAACCCAATTGCAAATCTCGATAAACGCCACTCAAATTACCAATCATTCGGACATAATGGCGGAAAATGAACGAAATGAGCTGGAACTGAAGAGGCACAACACAATCGCACTTCACGGGGCAATCGGCCCGCAACGATGCCTCGATGCGTTATCGACAGCTCCTCAATAAGCCGCAAAATGAAATTTCTTGATGCCGTCAATCATTTTCCCCTCTGCCTCTGAAGGGAATCAGAGTACTTGACCTCTAAAGAAGAAGCGAGGGCGATTTGGTAACAACATCCGATTTTCATGACATGATACAAGTTAAATAGTGTACGAAAACAATCTATTTATCAATATATATAAACTTTTCATAGTTCATATCATAATATTATTTTTATGAAATGAAAAACAAACATTTCTAATCCATTAAATGTATTCTGCATATTCTTTGTTTCCTAAGGAACTCGAATAGGTATGAGGGAAAAAATTACGTACAATAAGTTAAGACGGTACGGTACCACTATCAAGTGTACTGTTTTTGTTCTAATAATGAATGTATGTGTGTATAAACTCTTTATTGCACATAACACAAATATGGCATAGTACATACAAAGGCGAACTCCCTTAAAGGCCCTTATCCTTTTTTAATGTTTCCTAAATCGCTCTACGGTTATGACTTATACCATGCAACCAAGTCAGAATGTAGTGATCAACGCATATTCCCTCCGCGACTCCGTTTTCATCACTCGCACGAAAAAACTTACAATATACGCTCCGAGCTTGTGGCACATCCTCCTGCATATTTTTTCCTCTAAAATATATATGTAATATCAAAAAAGATAATACAATCAACCTAAAATATTGATACAAATTAGGTATTTATAAACCAAATAGGCATAATGCATAATTTTATAGCTATACTTACCTACTTCAATTAATTTATTTATAAACTGAAATAGATGGCATCATATATGAAAGAAAAGTAATATTTTCAAGCACAATGGTACTTTGAAGCGGCCGCTAGCGGCCACTACGAAGGTCAAAGGCGGTCCCTTTCTTTCATTTGTAGTCTGCCTCTTTCGCAATCATGTTCATATAACTACCTGATAGCTTCCCTTTTGTACACTTTGATTATTTTTAAACATTAAGTGTAATTTAAGATCTATGGAATAGACGTAAAACGCCTATCATAAACGAGTGCTAGACAAAATAAAACATCGATAAACCTTTTAGACAGTACACAGTATTCTACCTAACGTTATGAAAGCTGCTCATACTAGTACATACATAAATGAAGATGGAGGACGAATCCTGCATACTTATAAGTATTTTATGCGGGTAGGATAGATCTATAGGTATATCTTTCATTTTATCGATCACTCATATTTGCCACTAACACTTCTAGGCATAATTTTGAATTACTTACAGCCATGCTGTTGATGTTTTTTTTTTTAATTTATTTAATACATTCAAAATTTCTCCGTTTTATTGCTTTTGTGTTGTCAACCGTGCGTAGCGGTATTTAGGCCAGCGCAGCGGCACTTTATACAATGACGATATAAAACATGCAGGTGTGTAAAACTTATTGCCGACACTTTAAAATTGTCAATAAGTTACAGTTTAGCACCCAATAATCAACCATGAATTGAAATGACCTTAATCTTCCAAAACGTACGCAATTCAAATAAAATGCTTGGTAAACGAATGCAAGTCGATGCGTTGCATTGCGCGCTGCGTACTGGCGTATCCAGACTATAGTTCGTTTTTTTTTTAAATAAGTTACGGCAAATATGTAATATTTATGAATCTAATACGATCATATATATTCTTCTGCTTTCATACGTAATAGTTATTGATTTTTAAAAAGCGTTTTACAATTAAAAGACATGTCAAGATCGCTTACCTTCTTCCAAGTTCTTTCTAATGCTAAAAAAAACGAACTATAGTACAATTTTTGAAAATCTGATATTTTGCCCGATCGAATCAGGACGTGCGCAAACGCAAATTTGGCTCGCCGAATTAAACCACAAACATAAAATGGAGTGCGGACGCAAGAATACCAATTTCTTGTATTTTCGTTCTGGGGCATTTTTTTCAATTTAGAGGGCTCTAATATCCCCATACATTTCAAATTGGAGATAGACGCCAATTTCATTTCTGATCAAATCGACCGATTTGATCAGTCAGTCCCGTCTGGATACCGCTTAACGCGCGTAAAGCGAATGCAAGTCGCTGCATTGCATTGCGCGCAGCGTACCGCCTCGCCTCCCCACACAGACGGAAAAATATTCCAGAATTGAGATTGATGTCGCACGCATGTGCAGACGGCCTGTCTGTATGCAAAACAACCATACCTAAATTTAGAAATAATTTATGTTCATACTCCGCGATTATACTCTTAGATAAAAATAACTACGCATTACCTTGCTTTAGGTCGTTAATTATGTCTTTCTAAAAATATGATACAAATACTTTTCAATTTGAAATATTTAACAGGACACCTTTAAACACATTGCTGAAAAATACGATTTTATTATTATAATTGGATTTTTATGTTAAAACTAATTGTCAATTAATAATTAAAATGAAATCCCACTTAAGGGTTAGGTCCCACGCGATAAGAGCGTTATTTATACACCCTCATCTCACAAAGGAACCGCTGCCGAATATCACCCATAAATATTGGACTGAGGTGTAATTTTTCACATACCACGTCTCCCCGAGCGTCGCACCTTTAAAATAAATGCAAACAAAATTTAATAGGGAGAGATGCACGGGATTGCGGGCTTCACGTAAAAATAAACGATTGTCGACCGATCACTGTAAGGTATTTTGTTGTGTTAGGACTATCAATTCATTATTGGTCTTGTCAAGCTACGATTATGTATAATAAAGAGTATTGCAATGATCTCACAGAGCGAAACTCTATTTTATAAAATTATGTAAGTATTGTGTTGAATATCCGAAATGTTGTTTTTAAATACCAAGACTAAGAAATAAAATCCTAAGATATTCACTATGACTTAGTAGGTGTCGAGTACTAATTTGAGGTTTTATATATTATTTATACTTTTTATACATTTTGTCTAAGTTTTTATGCTATTTTGTTTTAACTTTTGTTTTTAGATCTAGTTGTCATTAAATGCTATGTTTGAAAGCCCAGCTTTTTCGTTTGCTCCCGAATTTTAGCTATCGAAGTGTAAATTGTCCTGGATTCCGGGACAGTAGGTAAATGAATTCACCACACTGCCCTTAATATAAACCTATTTAATGTGAAACATTACTAGACTTTACAAATGTCACAACCCAAAAACCGGACTACGTCCTCTTACCTATCCGTCTTTATAATAAGACCTTCAAGAAATTATGAATTTGCATCAGCTTGGAAATTTATATCCCTGTGAAATAACAGCACATCTCTAATGACTGCTGCTATCTGAAATATCCGTATAGTGAGATGATGATAGTCTATCGTAATTTTTGAATCTGTATCATACAGTTAAGAGGCCACTGATTAACAGTCCGCCGGACGGTATCGGCCTGTCAGTTGTTCGGCACTGTCAAAATTTTGTTCTAACTGACAGGCCGATACCGTCCGGCGGACTGTTACTCAGTAATAACCCTTTATTCGGTCAATGAGACATTAGTAGGTACTTGTGTATGTGCATCACTCGCGCGGTAAACAAAAAATGAAATTCAATGACGCGTGAATTTGAATTCAAGAGCTGTGTGGAGAGCCGTTGACACACAGTAACATCGGGACATTAACGTCGTATAACCATACTGTAAAATTGCGGCTCCTTTGCAATGTTTTTGCCGTTTTCCTTATAGGTGCTACTCATCAATAATACTTAGATCATGTTTAAAGTGTAGAGACGGGGAATTATTGATTTATGGACTTGACTATCTTATTCACCATAATTTGTGAAGACGTATGGACTCGACGCACGTTTACCTACTTCTATGAATCATATGTTCTCGGCCTCTTGACCAGTTATAGATATGGAGCTGTCCAAAAGACAGAGCGGGGTCGTCCATTTATTTACGATTATTGGTTATAGACAGAGTTGAGCGACGGCCGGACTCCCGCGAGCCTCGTAACGCCTCGGACTTCGGGCTTTCACTGAGGGTACCGCGTTTGACGGATATATCCGTCTTCGGGGAATACTTCCATGTTTGCAAAATTTACAATTATAACTATTTCTTATATTATACAACTAGAATAACATAACTACGAACAAAACTATGTACAAATAATATGACTTTAAAAAAGCATGAGAAGTCACTGCAGAATTCGATTGTAAAGGATGTTACAATAATTAAATACTGACTCCAACTTTATCTACTCATTATTAAGGAAACCCTAAACTCATCTCATTTCTATCATAAATCAACGTTGGCCTAAGAAAAAACCAATAACAATTTCTTATTTCTTATCCCAGAACACAAATGTCAGGAAAAATGGCCAATAAATACTCCCGACCTATTTGTCACAAAATAATCTGAAATCCAACAAATAATACAGTATCAACAAAAAAGAGGATAGAGACATTGCACGCATTCGTAATAAAAATCTCACCATAAATAACGATCATGAAATATAATACACCTGCAATCTTCGGGAAATGGGAAAATCATTTTCCGAGGGCGGGCGCGGCCGCCGTGATATTGTTATAAATGTACTTTCTGAGGGCATCAATAATAATGCCGGCCACTCGGCTGGACGCACAACGATAGCGAAGAACACCGCTACTCTCACTTTCTAAATTTTTGTCTGCTACATGTAACTAGGCACTTTAATAGGTAAATTATATTCATACTAAAGGATAATTTTTGTTCTGTTGTAGTTATGTTCAAACTATTTAAGTTAATATTATGTACTTAGTATATTTTTATATAAAATTGTCAATATAAAATTAAATTATTATTTCCATATATTTGACGTTTATAAGTGCATTGCAATATGCCTACTTGAATAAACTATTTTTTATCATTATCTTTAAATTAATAACGATTATTATTTCCATTTATTTGACGTTCATAAGCGCATTGCAATATGCCTACTTGAATAAACTATTTTTTATCTTTATCTTTAAATTAATAACGATGATTAATACGACTTTGTCTTAACTTATCCGTGAATGAAAACGACAAACAATTTTACAGTTAAATTAGCCACAATGAAGACACAAATGTGAGTAGCGTAGTTTTCCCCCTCGTGCGCGGAGCCGCGGCTGCCGCTGGGAGTCATTCCGTCCCGACAGACTGTAAATTCTCCATTACGCGATATGAAATATGCCGCCTGCGCTGCGCCCCGCTTGCGCCGTTTACGAGCCCCGCTATGATTTCTGATCCACCTATACTTCTATTCTTAGGGCTATCTCTACATCATATACAAAGTTGCACAACGCACATTAATTGTTCCAAATGTGAGACACTTTGTATTCAAACACATCCACGAGTAAACCAACGACCTCGTTTTGGCAGAATGCGTCAAGTAAAATAATTATGTAAACGACCCCTACATTACAATATTTTGTGATTTCAACACGAAATTCGGCTTTTGTTCTCGTACTGGTGTAACGACTTTCCACGGCCACTAAAACGATATTATATCAATTAAGAGCCTGATTTAGCTGCGTCGGAAAAACTCAAAACAATGAGGTGTCGTAATTGTCGGCGAAATAATGCGCAATGAAGCGTCTGATTTGTATGCTCTTCACGTAGGTATTTACCGCGCGACAGTTTAATTAAAACTTATACCCATACTCATCTCTACGAAAAAAAACAACCATCGTTTAACGCTTTAATAACACACGCCCCGCACTCTCAATAATGACTAAATAAATTGATATCATACAAAAATATTTTCACTAAGAATAGATACATGATGACTGCTTTTAAGAGACACGTATTAACAATTAAACATGTCGTCGGTTGTCTTGTAAGACATCAAAATAAAATCACTACTATTTATGCATTTGAGAGCGTATTAACGACAGGCACCGCTCTTATAATGTAATAAATCGTCTGGAAAATATAACCGTCAGCGCTCTGTCATACGCGCGTCGAGCGGTGCGACCGCGCTGCACCGCGCTCGTCGCCCGCGCCGCGCTGCCCGGCTACGCCGCCGCCACCCTGCATCCATACACCATAAATTGTAAGCACGTAAATAAAATCTGGCGTTCCATATTTTAAAACTTTATTTTAATAGCTTACTATTCGAGGATAAATTAAGATGTGTTTATTAGCTGCACGCTCGTAATAAGTACAACAGTTTCCTTCATGAGTTACTCCACTGCTTGCCCTCATAAATCTGTTATCAAGTCGTCATTTTAGACCGTGTATTCATTTAATGATGGTAAACACAGTTCTACATTACCTCATAAGATGCAAGCTTGTGAAGGACGCGCATAATAATATGAATAGGTATTGAATTAAAATATCTATGCTATTTCTTAATTCATGACGTTTACATTTCATAATATTTACTGTTGTTTAGGAAACAGGGGATAAGTTTCAGAAAAGTATAATAGCAGACTCAGACGCGTATTCGGGAAACGAGATAATCGCAAGATCTAGAAACGATGTAGAGATCAACTAGATTTACATTAGATATCGACTAGATGTGACTTGGATATCTAAGTCATAACTTGTCGAAATCGTTCAAGAGGACCTCCAGAATCTCGGAAACGTCAAATTTGACATATCTATCTTGTCGAAATCGTTCAAGAGGACCTCCAGAATCGCGGAAACGTCAAATTTGACATATCTATCTTACAAATATCTTTAAATTATCCATATCGTAACTTGTTGAGGTCTAGTAGAGATCTAATACATTTTCAGAATCGAGCCGTCAATGTATTAAGGTGTAGGTACTTAGATGAAAATGTTGCGAGGACAGTTTTACAGAGATATTTTGGTCTTTTTACATTTCTTTCGATAATTTTTGTAGTGATACATATTAAGTAGTGTGTAGTAGGGTGTTTCGAGCACATTTTTGAGCTGTGCACACCTATTTTTTGTAATCTAATATAATGGTTTTAAAATGTAAATGAATGTATTAACTAAAAATAATTAACTGGCTCTAGTTTTATTATAATACCAATAAGTCTTTCGTTATTCCATAAAATAATATGTAGGAATAAGCAAAACTGCCATGCAAACAATAATCAGAGCGGGAGTTTATGTGCCGGAAACAAAGTATTACGAAAAGTTTCTTACAAGCTTTTATTAAGCTTCACTGATGCGAAACAATTGAGTCTTTTAAATCAGTTTTGAATTGTTTACATACTTTGATATTGACAACAATGCAACATCGCAGGGTAAAATAGCCTGTACAAACATTAAGCACGATGTTTAGCACAAAATAGAATCTAGATTATCGTATTTAATTGCTGTTGTAGGTAAGTCGGTAATTTTAATTTTCTGGAAGTTTGCTAAGTGGTAAAGCTCACAACAGCTGCCTTACTAATCAATTATGTGTCACATATGAAGACTATACACTTGTGGCATATTATACATTCTTCCTGTGCCAAAAGTCAGCATCATCCCGCCACCTCTACCGGAATTTCAACAACAATATATTTCAACGTGATCTTAATCTCAATAAATTTCTTAAAATGAAAATATTTAATGTCGGGCCTTCAACAGCGCGAATGTGTGGCTCCCGAACCGCAGCACATTCGCGGTCTTGGCATTTCTTTTTAAAACAATAGGCGAAATTAAACATAGTTGTAATTTGATGGAAATCTCTTTGACTCGCTGCCAGAATGACTAATTCGTGATAACACATCGTGATTTTCATTTCACTGCATTCTGTCTCGTGCTAAGAATTCAAGTGGCAATAATATAATGGATAACTGCGGTTGAGCTAATTAGATCTCTCAGAAATTTACTAATGTGCTCTTGACGCCATTATTTTTAATCGCTCTTGACATAGACCCAGATTATATTTAGTGCAGGAGAAATACAGTAAATAAATTTACTAGATTCTTATGTGTGAAAGATCTTCTTAGAAACTAGGGAGTGCAAACCGGTTTTTTTTTAAAGAAATTACCGGTATTCGGTACTTTTCATACTAAGTATATACCGGTTGTATTTCCTTTTAGCTTTACTTCATATGAACTTCGCTCATAATATATTTATTTGTGTTAATCATATACTTAAGTGTAATTTTTCACTTCATTTAATAGAGGAAATAAATCTCATGAATAACAATCCAGAGTATTCTGACAAATCGTTTTCTGAGACCAGAGAATCGTGTTCGGCGGGTAACATTCATTAGTATATGTGACGTTCCACGGGAAAAGGTACCTTATGAGGGTTTCTAGTTTCGGAGATATGAAATGTTTTGTAAAGAGGTGAAAAAATGCTCAAATTTTTTTTATTGGGTGATCTGAAACCTTAATGCGTAACGTTTGTTTACCTGTTTTTATTTTTGTTATAAGTTAGTTATAAGCCTAGTAATGTCGTCTCAGAGTTTAGTACAAAAGGTACCTTATGGAAAAAAGGTTGAAAATTCCCAAAAAAACTAGTCAATACGGGAAAAGAAGTTTGGTAGAGAACTGTATTAGCATTCCGCAAAACTAATTTGATAATTTCAGTTCTGGTTGGGGCGCCTAGCAAATATTATAACCGTACATCGACCGACATTACAAATCCAAGTAGCCTGCTATTATACCAAAGTTACTCTCGTCAAGTCTTTCTTAACTAGAATAATCTTCATTTGGTTTGGTCGCATGCAATAAATCAGCCATTGGTTTGCTGAAAAATGCCAATACCCGACGCATTACCTTATGGAATATCTGAGGTCATTAAACCTCAATGCCGCTTGTCTTCAATGGCAACCAAAATATATTATTGATAAGAAATAGACGATTTATACCATCTTTACCCCAAAATATTATTAGTTTATCCTAACTGTTCCATCATCATCATGCCTCATCATGTAACTTAACCATAAGGTACCTTTTCATTACATACAAATTATTGGTCTTTTTTAAGATTATTATGACGAAGAACTAATTAAATTTGTGGCAGTTTAATGTAAATTAATATTTTGTTGCAAAATGACGCGGTTTTGGAAAAAGATGCAATGCCAATTCACAACATTCAGGATCGAGCATAAATATCTATACTCGCCGGTAATAAACGGTACAACACGATAAAATAACCAACGGATATCACGCGCTGGACTGACCTGATAGTGCAGCAATGGCGGAATCCTCTGGATACGACTGGTTCTTCTTTTTTTTACGTTCAGCACCTTTTCTTCTATCACACACCGGCCGGCGGTACGTTAAACAGTCTTAGGTCTTTTGTCACGCACGATATAACACTAAAACACTTAGTTTTGGAGGCTTAATACATATAATATGATTTTAAATCGATAGCGGTCGATCCGCATGGCGCGGCGTCTCGGTAGTTCTCGTTTTCGCCAACAGAGGCGCTGCTGAGGCTCGTCCTGAGCGTGCCGCCCGAGAGTTTCGGACGATCCTATTGGCTAAAATGTCAATATTGTATCGTTATGAAGTGCGTATTGGCTTTGCATCGATAAACGGTAGAAGCGCGCGGAAATTTGATTGATTACTTAAAAACTAAACGTTAAGAACGGAACATTCCGCCCACCAAAATACCAATGGGATTTTCCCGAATGAAAAAGAAAATGTTACTTAATTATTAGTAAACTACGATTTACGAAACTAATCTTAAAACTAAGGAACGCTGATAATGGGAGCGATTATTCGGATGGAAGGGGACATAGTTTGACCAGGGGCCTTTTAACTAAATTATCCTTCGCGGTTCGCACGGTAGCCACCCGAACTATTCCGTCAGGTCCGTTATGGAGAGAGACAACTCGTCCTAACGGCCAATGAAGAGGAGGTCGGTTCTCATCTTTGATAAGTACGATTGAGTTTACGGTTAACGGTGTAGAGTCTTTGGTCCATCTTGCCCGCAGAGTTAATGCGTGTAGGTACTCATTTTGCCAGCGTTTCCAGAACTGCTGTTGGAACGCTTGGATGAGTTGCCACCGGTTTAGTCGATTAAGTTTAACGTCCGTATAGTCAGAGTCTGGGACTGCTGTCAGGGGTTCTAATGTCAGGAAGTGACCGGGTGTGAGGACGTTCAGATCGTTAGGGTCGGAGCTTAATGGACACAAAGGCCTCGAGTTCATAATCGATTCTATTTGGGTGAAACATGTCGATAATTGTTCGAAAGTTAAGACCTGGTCGCCAACGATGCGATATAAATGTGTCTTGGCGGCCTTAATCTGGATCTCCCATATCCCTCCAAAGTGTGGAGCGGACGGGGGTTGCGTTTGAAAGTGATATGTTCTGCGTGCGAGGCTCGTTCCATACATTCTGCTAGTTGTGAGCTCGCGCCGACAAAATTTGTACCACAATCCGAGTGTATGACGTTACAACGGCCACGACGGGAAACGAAACGACGTAAGGCTGCGATGAAGCCATCGGTTGATAGCGTTGACACTACCTCCAAGTGCACGGCCTTTGTGCTTAGGCACACAAACAGGCATAAGTAAGCCTTATCGATTTTCGCACCGCGATGGGATCCGAGTTTGATGCGAAATGGACCACCGAAATCAACGCCGACCTCAGAAAACGGTTTAGCCTGATTGACTCGAAAGGCAGGAAGGTCGCTCATGAACGGTTGCAGAGGCTGCGGATGAAGACGATAGCAACGGATGCATTTCGAAAGCTGGTGGCGTATCGCTCGCCTAGCCGCGAGGATCCAGAATTGTTGCAGGACTAAATAATGAGTCGTATTTAGACCAGGGTGAAAGGTTTTCCGATGGACGGATTCGATTACGCGTGTCGTAAGTACACACTTTCTAGGCAACAAGGCAGGGTGCTTATGTTCGAATTCTAAGCCGGAGCGCGCGAGTCGCCCGCCCACCCTGAGAATGCCTTGGTCGTCTAGGAACGGATTTAGTTTGCGAAGACTACGAGGTAGTTGTTTTCGCAACCTAAGTTCCGATATGACATCGGAAAAATGTCGATCTTGGAAATGCTTGACGATTTCTAGTAGCGCGCGATGGCGCTCGATGTCCGTTATGAGCAGGCTTTCAGATCGTGAAGCGCTGCCACGCGCGTTGGTACAAAACCTACGAACGTAAGCTAGAATGCGACAGACCTTGTCCAACGACGAATATCTCTCTAACAGCTGATCGATTATTGACGTTTGTGTGATTGGTTCGGTTTGGCTTGTTACGAGAGTTACACGACGCTGTTCGGAAAGTACGACGTTATCGGTGTTGCGATCTTTCGATAGATCTGTTGGCCATTCGGACGGCGATTGAGAGAGCCACGCTGGGCCCGCCCGCCATAGCGTATTGGTTAAAAGTTCCTGAGGAAACTGCCCTCGTGAACAGATATCTGCGGGATTCGTTCCAGCGGGAACGTGTCTCCAGCAAGCGGTAGAAACGATGTCCTGCACGTGGCTAACACGATTTGCGACGAATGTCACCCAACGAGAGGACGGAGCGCGCAACCAAGCCAATGTAACGGTTGAGTCGCACCAAAGGTAGGTTTCGTCGACAGGCAGCCGTAGCGTGTCCTTGACGAACTTGATGAGGTCAGCAAGCAGCATTGCTGCGCACAATTCTAATCTGGGCAAAGATTGTTTCCGAAGTGGACAAACTCTCGCCTTTGCGCAAACGAGGTGGACGCGAACGGAGCCATCAGACTCGGTGACACGTAGATATATGACGGCGCCATACGCTACCTCAGAACTGTCACAAAACCCGTGCAACTGATACGATTGAGCACCTTCGATAGTGTATTTGCGAGGGATTTTCAGATCTCTAACTTGAGGAAGTTGCTGAGAGAAATTGCTCCATTGGGACACAATTTCCGAGGGAGGAGTTTCATCCCACGAAGAGCCGAGAATCCAAAGTTTTTGGATCAAGGCTTTGGCTTGGATTGTCAATGGAGACAAAAAACCGAAAGGGTCGAAGATTCTGGCGACCTCACTTAGAATCGTTCGTTTGGTACACGGTTGATTGGACGGTTGGACGTTAAAAACGAACGAATCGGAAGCGGGTTCCCATTTAAGGCCAAGGACCTTAACGGTGGTGTCTTCGGCCTCGGTAAACGCGATGGCGTCCGAAAGACACATTTCTGAGGGCAAATCCCTAAGAAGTTCGGGTCGGTTGCTTACCCATTTTCTTAGCTCGAAAGCTCCGAGCTTGAAAAGTGCGATAACCTGTGACTTGATGTCACAAGCGTCATCCAGCGAAGAACTTCCGGTAACGACGTCATCGACGTAAATATCGGAAGTTAGAACGGTTTTGGCCTTCGGGTACTTATGACCTTCATCGTTGGCCAATTGCTGGATCGTTCGGCAAGCAAGAAACGGAGCCGAGGAGACCCCGTACGTTACGGTATTCAATATGTATTCCTGAAGAGGCTCATCTGGGTGAGCTCGCCAGAGAATACGCTGGTAATCCCGGTGATGCGGAGCAACGTTAATTTGACGGTACATTTGGCGCACGTCGGCCATAAAGACCACTTCGTGCTCCCGGTAGTGAAGAAGAATCTCCGCAATGTTGGATTGTAACTTTGGGCCTGTTAATAGCGAGTCGTTAAGCGATTTGGAATGCGCATCTCTAGCTGACGCGTCAAAGACAACGCGAAGCTTCGTTGTGGCGCTGTCAGGGCGCAAAATGCAGTGATGCGGCACATAAAACTTGCCTTGACCCATGTGCTTAGCAGGCACCAAAGTCATGTGACCACTTTCGATGTAGTCGGTCATGAAATCAACATATTGTTGTTTCAAGTCTGGATCACGAGAAAGGCGCTTTTCGATAGCATGGAAGCGTCGTAACGCTATCTCCCGAGAGCCTTCAAACACAGGCTCAGCGTTATCTTTGAAGGGGAGACAGACGACGTACCTACCAGTCTCGTCACGGTAATGCTCGTTTGTGAAACTATTTTCACAGAGCTGTTCATCTGGGGTTAGTCGGGAAGAATGTGGAACGGTATCGATTTCCCAGAAGCGTTGAACGATATTGTTTAAGCTCTCATCTTTATTAGGTGAAGGTACACTTAATAAAGACGACGATGCTAGTCGGATTCTACCGACAATCAGCCATCCGAAGACAGAGTTGAGAGCACGCGGTTTATTGACGCAGCGTTTCAAACGTTGGTCGAGAAGTGACTCAGCAAAGACATCGGCAGCGAGCAAGACATCAATTGGACCAGGAATATCAAAACCAGGATCAGCTAACGGTAATGTTTTGAGTTCATCCCATCCACTCGTATTGAGTCTTCCGATTGGTTGTTCATCACAAATATGTGGTGAAACGAACATTTCCAGACGGAAATGTACGGTGTCCTTGGCACCTATATCGCATGTGACCTTGCCAGTCACTGTTGCGGGTGCACCTCCTAGGCCGCATGGCCCTTCACTAGTCGGTGTAGGCTCCAACTTGAGCCGTTGAGCCGCTTGTGTAGTGAGAAGATTGTTTTGACTTCCGGCGTCCAATAACGCCCGGAATGTCTGAAACTCGCCTGAAGCATCACGAATTTGGACGAGCGCAGTTGCCAGTAGCACGGTCGTATTCGAAGGTGAATTGGACGGAATCAACGGTTCTTTAGCCAGTAAGACGACTGAGCTTGATTTTTCACCAGAAGGTTCAGGATTGCTGGCAGCTTGCTCTCGGTGTAACAGAGTGTGGTGCTTCCGCTTGCATTTCTGACAAGAAAATATCGATGTGCATTGTCGCACTGAATGAGACGCGTTAAGACAGTTATAGCACCATTTCCTCTCCGTGGTAATAGCCATTCGTTCATCCACCGATTTAGCTATAAAGTCCTTGCAGGCTGATATGTTGTGCTCTTCACCACAGAAGGAACATTTTCGGACAACTTTCGGAGTTCCCGAAACTTTTGGAGTTCCCGAAACTTTCGGTTTCACCTCTTGTTTGTCACCACCCTTTGGAAGGGGGTTCACGGTACGAGAGAGGAGTGTATGAGTGACGTTATGTCGCTTCGGTTTCTGTATGGTTCCCGTTGCCTCTTTAGAAGTGTTCGCGTTTTTAGAAGTAACGCCAGTAAAGTGCGTATCGCGCAACAAAGCTTCGCTTTTCGCATGTAAAAATGCCCTAATCTGCTTGTACTGAGGCATCTCCACGTTGGTATGTTTCTCTTCAAACTCGCGTCGTAGCTTTGTATCTAACTTGGCTAGAATATTATAACACAGGACAAAGTCCCAATGTTCGGTCGGTAACTTCAACTGTTTTAAAATAGTTAGATTTTCATCGATTGTATCGAGCGCGTGTCGAAAATCTTGAGCGCTAGCCGTTTTAAAACTGACATCCAAAATGTCACGCCAACACGTAAAAGCTAAGTCGCGTTTGTCCTCGTAACGGGACTTGAGAGCATCGTATGCACTTAGATAATGTTCACTTGCAACAGGAAACGTTCTTATTAACGACAACGGGTCACCGCGTAAAACGGACACTAAATAATGAAATTTCTCAATTTCACTCAAAAGGGTCGATTCGTGAATAAGCGCATTATAAGTCGCGATGAACTCGGGCCACTCCTTGATAGTACCCGAAAAAGTCGGTAGCGTAATTTTTGGAAGCCGCATATTACTACTATGCGAACCCGGTGTTGTGTCCTGTCTCGAAATACCCGGTTGTTGAGACGAACACGGTAAAAATTTACGCTGTAGGGCAACTACGTTAAAATACGCTTCGTCGAATCGTTCCTGAATCTCGTTCTCACTGTCGTCGACATCATCCCCTAATAGATCCGAAATGATAAGATGCGACTCTTGAAAACTATCAGCGATATTTTTTATCTCCTGACAATATGAAAGAAACAACTCAACTTGTGAATCATCGGTATTGGCTAAGGTCCCTATTTCCAAAGCCTTCGCTATACGGTTATACGCTATAGTACGTTTACGTCGTAAACTCGGTAAGTTGCTGACAGTGTAAGCTGTATCGGTACCTTTTTTACCTACACTGGATTTAGATTTACGCCTTGTTAGGTAAGACATTGTGTCAGGTTAGAAAACAATGTTTACTAATACGCAAATAATATGCACTAAAACAACAAGCTCGTATTTAAAAACACTATACGATATCAGTGATAGCACAAATAAAAACAGCTTCGATGTTTGTATAACGCGGCAACTATTAAAACCGGCACCCCGAGTTCGCGGAATTAATGTAGTAAAATTTATCAATTTAGTCAATTTATACGAAAATGAACTCAAATGGCACTCGGTACGGTTATCGATAATCGGTAAAGTCGATAGAAAATAAAAATGAAAGAAAGTCCAGTATTAAAATTTTTAACACGAAATAAATTCGAGAAATCCGGAACTAACAAAATGAATCTAATTAAAACGTTTACAATACCTATCTCCCTTTAATACGATAAGTTGGATTTCAAAATTTAAAATATAATGACAATTTTTAATACGATAAGTCGAGCGGTCAAAATAAAGAAATGAGTTATACGAATTTCGAACACCTGTGTACAAAACACGCTCAAGACCCGAGTCGCCGTATGCTACGCCTCGGACGAGGGGTCAAGTTATGTGGTTCTTTGAACAAAGGGAGAAGGCCAACGAAACGCGTGATCAAACTACGTACAAACTCCGTAAGACGGAGGTCTCGTTACACTGGGAACTTAATTCTCAGAATACCCGTAGGTATGAAATATTGTAGGTTGTAGTTTTCGTTACAAAATTATAGGATTACTTAATAATTAGGTTATTTATGATAAAACGCTAAATGATTTTGTTAACTAGACAACAATGATTAGGTTTATTTCGATAGTTTTAGTGAAATGATTAAGCAATTTTTAAATTCGGTAGGCGGTGGAGTAAGCGAGACAACATGAACCAAAGACTTTGATTTTAACTTCGTAATTACGCGATAGATTGACGTTGCAATTCGTTTACACGGTAGGTAAGGATATTAAACGAGTATTAACGACAATGTTAGAAAGGTTACGAAGTGAAATTGGTACTTGGTAGGTCGAGTGTGAATAGAGGTCAAAAGGTCGTTCCCGGTGTTTCGGCACCAAAAAGATGTTGCAAAATGACGCGGTTTTGGAATGAGATGCAATGCCAATTTACAACATTCAGGATCGAGCATAAATATCTATACTCGCCGGTAATAAACGGTACAACACGATAAAATAACCAACGGATATCACGCGCTGGACTGACCTGATAGTGCAGCAATGGCGGAATCCTCTGGATACGACTGGTTCTTCTTTTTTTACGTTCAGCACCTTTTCTTCTATCACACACCGGCCGGCGGTACGTTAAACAGTCTTAGGTCTTTTGTCACGCACGATATAACACTAAAACACTTAGTTTTGGAGGCTTAATACATATAATATGATTTTAAATCGATAGCGGTCGATCCGCATGGCGCGGCGTCTCGGTAGTTCTCGTTTTCGCCAACAGAGGCGCTGCTGAGGCTCGTCCTGAGCGTGCCGCCCGAGAGTTTCGGACGATCCTATTGGCTAAAATGTCAATATTGTATCGTTATGAAGTGCGTATTGGCTTTGCATCGATAAACGGTAGAAGCGCGCGGAAATTTGATTGATTACTTAAAAACTAAACGTTAAGAACGGAACATATTTTCTATTCATAAAAGATAAACTTCAATATGATTGATGTTTTGTAGTGATGTATTATGAGATTTATTTCCATAAGGTACCTTTTCGTAAATGTATGGAGCAAATACTGTTATTGTTATGTAAGTTTAAAGTGGCATAAGGGGTTAAATATAGTATTTAGTTGGGGTTTTAGGATTTATTTCATTTGAATGACAGAATTTCTTTCATATGTGCCCAGAAAAATTGATTGTGTGTTACATTAAAAGTAAAAATATTCAATTTTCTGATTTTATATGAAAAAGTTAAAAAATATTTTTTTACCTCTAAATCGGTATTGTTTTTTGCTTAAACTGTCTCTCAGTGTCGTTTTCTAATAGATAAAATTTAAATCTTGAGAGCTCATTGCAATCAATCGTGAAAATGAAATATAACTTTATTTTCAAGAGATTGGTTTTTATTTGCATTACAGAACAAGTCGCAACATTTTTTTAATCTCAGATATATAAGGTATTATTATTTGTAGTCAACTATGTAACTTACTTCAGGAACATAGTTTTTTAGGCGGCTAAACTTAAAACTTCTCTATCGTAAAGTTGCTCAATTCACTACATTATTTTCAAAAAATCATATCTTTGTAACTACGCAACTTAGGAGGTTGATCTTTTGTGTTATCGATAGCTTATTTATTGTAGATTACTGGGGTATGCATAACTCCATACCCGCCATAAGGTACCTTTTACCGTGGGACGTCACATATTGTAATGTTCTTACGGTAGATGTCGGTAGGCGCCTCCTTAAGGCGCATATGAAGGATACGCTGAAAATATTCGCTGTCAACTGGTAAGTCTCGGTAGCTCTTTTTGGCAGAGCGATGGGCTGGTATCCCAGAGTCGCGGGTTCCAGTCTCACCCGAGGCAGTACGTTTTTTCACTTTTCCCTTAGAGAATATAACCAACGGAGTGGTCATTAACAGGCGTTCCCCTCTGTCGAAAATAGGCGGCCAATGGTCAACGACATGTCAACTACATGTATGGACTGACGTTTATCTGACAGGGCTATGTTTACGTTACGTATACATTTGATGTGCCCCTCCCGCGCAAAAAACGGCAGACTATTTTGTACCGAAAGTTATAGACATGGCGTCTCCGTTGGTTATATCCTCTAAGACTTTTCCTTTATTTCTAAGAATTCCAACCTACTTACCTACCTATGAAACAATTCCATTCTTAATGTGTCCGAGTTATTTAACAGCTCACTGTACCTATTAACTTGGCACTTCAGGTGTCGTAAAGCTTTCAATTTTTCTTATTGCCCGCGACTCCATTGGGGTTATCTACAGATGGTCTAGAACGCAAAATAACTAATGTGTTGTTTTGCCTAAATCGCAATTAGTCTACTTCGCAAACGGTCTAGAACGCAAAATGCCCACTTTTTATATCACCACATTTTACATAGGTAGGTTAGGTTCGTTAGGTATCTTCAAATGGCCGTAGGCCAAACAGCAAAGAATAGGAGCCCCGCTTCCGCTACTACTAGTACGGTACTAGTCTACTTCAGTAGTACTGACCTAGTCATTTTGCGTTCTAGACTATCTGCGGATAACCCCTCCATTGTAACTGTGGTCAAATCACAATGGCGTGCTTCTTGACACATTCCTATGAGGCTACGACACTCGATAAAATGGTTATTGTACGGTATGAAACAAGGTTATCGTAAACAGAACAAATAGCCAGCTTTACGAGCTGCTCGTCCCGGCTTTCCATTTGCATGATACGAGCACCCCATGAGAAGACCACGGGCGGGTTATGGCGCCTCGATACTAATACGTACAAAATGATTCGTCTGGCATAAATTTGTTTATAGTGAATTTATTTGCGCACTAGCGGAGCTCTCCGGGACTCTGGCGTGCCGTATTCAAGATGGTTGCCGCACTTTTCATCATAATATTCATAATGCATCTAAGATGAAAACGACATGTCGCCTATGTGCGTAAGTGACCATGAGGCTATCTCTGAATAAATCAAACCAGCAGCTAGTAAAACTTGAAAGGCAAATATCCAAGTAAATATATGTTTTGCTGTAAACGGACTAGGGTTTTTTAATCACATCCTCTTTCAATGTCGGTTAAAATTGTAGCCCATGTCACGCGCGTCATAAAAACGATTGACACCACGTTGATCAAAATTAGCTCAGCAGTTTTGAGGGTCGGTGGAACACATGATACAAACTTAACCCACATTATTATGTATAATCGGATAAAAACATTGACATGTTAAAGCATATTTATCTTTATATATGGAATACAAATTAATTGTACATTGTTATAAACCAGTTTTCGGTGTCAACGACTACGGTTTGGTAATTAAACAGGTAACCTTTATTTTACAAATATTAAAAACAATAAAAATAACAGAACATAAATATCGAGGTAACGAACGACATTACGTCGTCGTAATTTAATAAAAGTTAAATGTTTGCGTTTTATTATCTGTTTTTGTCGACGGACGCATTTAGAGCTGCAAGCGTTTTTTAAACAACAAAGAGTCATTAAAAACTGAAGTCATAACAGGAAACATGATACAGTGGGCCAGTATTAAGGATCACTTCTTTCAACATAAAACGGCGGTGAGCGGCAGCTGGCGATTCACTTTATGTGGTATCCGTACGGCTTCTCTTTAATAATCCTGTTTATTTTTGAACTGGAACTAAAACTATTATAATCTGCGTTGGAACACCCGTAACACTAGCACGCCTGTGACGATGTGTCATTCTCTAATATCAACAATACTGTTGTCATGTGATAATGATAGATATATGTATATCAGCTGTCGACCAATGACATTTTCATGTTATTTGTGTAAAAATGTAATTAAATTCAGGTCGACCGGCCTCAGAGAACACCAGATTTATTAGGGTTTATAGCGCTCGATTTCACCAAAATTCATGCATGCATAGAAATTTGGATTTAATATAAATTCACAAAACCTCTAAAAAACTCAATTGGATAAAGATAATGGCTCGAAAAAAAAACACAATTTAATGATTGTTTGACAAAAAAACGCAGTCTTGTTTAATCTGACAATACGAGGACGTGGGAGAAGGAGAATATCATGGACACGGAACATAAGAGACTGGTTGGACCTGGGCAGTACAGAGAAACTAATTCGCATGACTTCAGATAGAATGGCATATAGACATAAGGTCGCCAACCTCCGGGAAGGAGAAGGCACTTAACGAAGAAGAAGAAACGGTGTTATTTCAAATATAATAAAATTTCAACATGTGTCAAAACGCTTTCATTTAATTTACATTAAACTAACATGTACATATTATGGATTAGTAGGTACTACTGATCACCTATCGATCGTTAAAAACAATCGATTCTCTTAACAAACTTCACTTCATTCAACACAAAATTTCAACGCTAGTACATTTTGAAGCAAGCAACCTACTAGTAGACGTTTACATTCAACAAGTTTTTTTTATGGTCAACGGTTTTAACACTTCAGTAATTATGTCCAAGAATTATCACCATGAAACAATAAGGTTAAAGCCAATTAAAGTGTATTTGAATAGCACTGCATTGCAATTGTCTTATGATTTTTTTTCAATTCATGCTGGGCAGGTGGATTTTGGTAAACAGTAGAATAGAGCTACCTATATCGTTTATATTCCCTATTAAGAGAACCCTTATTGGGATAATTTAGCCTTTGTTCATGTTGTGTTTTGTTGTTTTATTTTATTATGTATATGGTCATTCATGCATAAATTTGAATACATATCCAATACCTACATGTACATACTTCTTAGGTATGTAAAGTTAGGTAATTGTTTAATTAAAAAAAGTTTACTATAATAGCAGACATAGCAGATATTCACGGAAGAAAGAATAAGCGCGCCGCGGTCTGATTATATTTTACCGTAACTATCCAATAAAGGTAGACAATGCACGTATCTAATATAGGCGTGTTCTGCGAGTGGTGTGTGACGAGCGAGTAGTTAGGCAAGCAATAAAGCTCCTCGTCAGCTAATAACAACAGTGGCATGGCGATATCTCAATATCCTAGGTGCGAGCAGTTAATTAACACATGACGTTGTCGTGGAAATAGAAATCCTGTAGCGGAGCGGGTGCGCGCGCGCCCGGGGCGAGTCGCACCTCCTCGCGCGCTGCATGCTATCCGCAGAAGGCCAGCTACTGCCGCACCGCGATCAGTATAAGTAAGAAGCTGTATTATTAACAAATATATCGACATTTAATAATTGGAATTTATTTGGCCGAATGTTTGTATACCTATTAAAGGATAATTTGGGATTCGCTAATAAAACATTAATTGTACTTATAGCTAATATTTGTTTAATATTATTGATTAAAAATGTATAGTAATAGTTAGTATGTTAGATATCTATGTATATTAAAGGTCATTATCATTAGTAAGTAGGTAATGCTCGTGCAGTGAGCAAAACTACGTATTAGGTTAACCCTTTGCATATAAAAATCTATGCAGGGGTGCTATATAAGTCTTGCTGACTGTACATACATAAAAGTAAGAGGTTGTTGATACATGGTCTATTTGAATTAAGGGTTAAGTTAAATAAATACGTGTTTAGTGATACGGCTTACTTTCAAACGGACTAAAAAAATAATACCTGGGTTTTTAAAAGACATACGTGTTCTGCAGATACGGCCTACTGTATGGTTTTGTGAGGTGCATCCCCGCCGCCGCCCGGAGCCCGCTCTGTTTGTTTACAAGCAACGAGACTTCATTACGCCGCTGCCTAATGTATTCAGCTTCAACCTCCATCCACGTTAACAGCGACACTTCTCGGAATCAATATGTTCCTTGTATGTTTTGATTGGCTGGCACCCTCCGCACTAATCTAAACACATCTCTACCCGCCCGGCATAAGGATCAATTCCGGTTTACAATTGCATCCAAATTTAATGACACAGAATACAACGAACGGATTTCAGTGTTATACCCGTAAGGGATAAATTTCCTATAGTGCTAACGACCTCCGTATTGAACATGTCCAATTTTAGGCTTAACGCTCATTTGTTTTATTAACAACTTTTAATGTTGAACCGTTTCCTGCTCGCCTGTTCTGGTTCGCGTCATTCCGATTGTCTGCTATTTGTGTTGAAACAAAACGATATTTGTACAATGCGCCTATATATAATTCCGTAAGTTAATGGGCTCGGTTTGGCTTTACAGTCCATAAACGTAAAGCCGTACTAAAACCACAAGCCGGCGGGTTAGCGAGGGAACTCGCTGCCAAATCCATAACAGCAACTTCTGATCTCGCAGCCCCCAAAAATAATAATGTTTCATCTTATAAAAATATTTTCCTTACGACTGTCGTTTGGTATATCAGGGTATTTGTCACAGAGGATCACCCTTTATGTTCGTTTCCAGTCAAACCCCTTAGATAAGCGAGCCTTTTATATGCCAAATATAATATATTATGCTTTACAATTTTGGCTAAAGCATAACGTGGATGTGCCTGTTGTCCACATTGAATACGTTTGAATAAAAGTTCAGCTGAATTCAGAATATCTTAATTTATAGACAATTTCCACTTTTGCTTGATATGTAAGTACTTGTTTTTTGTAAGTATAATTTTATAGATAAATCAAATAAACATTAATGACAGATTTATATTACTTAAGTGAAACAGATGTATGTAAACTCCATATAATTAGTGCTGGTGAGGTGTGAGAGACAGCGCGCGAACTCGCATGCGATTTTAGTTACATTGCGAACTGTTGGTTACGTCGAATTCAACCGACCAATCAAAACCAGCAATGTAATGAAAGTCGCATGCGAGTTCTCGCATCGTCTGAATACCCTATAATGAGTGCTGTATGATATTTATATGATATTATAGACTTGCACACAATTTTAACATTCATTTTGCTATACTTCAATATTGCCCCCGAATATCAACGCTAAGCGAAACTCAGCACGAGCCATTACTTCCGACATATGAGCAACGCAAAAATATCAGCGTATTATGGGTTATCAGCCGTCTCCGACTCGCCCGCCGCCATTCACGTCTTCTTTAATGGATTGCTCTCTTTCATATTCCGAACGTACAATGTTTGCGCTCCTATGATCACGTATAGTGATTTAACGCTTTGTAGTTTCACTACCCACTATCTGGTACAGTGGTAAGGAATATTCAATTTCTAGAAAATTTAATAAAAAATCATGTAAATAGTAAAAACTATGTAAAATTATCTTACTCGACTATAAGTTCTGCTTAACCTACACACCTACCTACTAGTTATAATAGTGCAATGTCTCAAAACTCTCAAACTTATGACAGCTTTATTTGAAAGAGATATTTTAGTTTTTTTAATATTATACACGTATTCGTCAATAATGTGCCTGAATATTTTCCAGTGCCCACATTGATAGAAAAAATAAAATTTCCATTTGATAGCGGTAGCATTTTCCGATACTCGAGTGGAAGTGCGAGGAAGTTTCTCACCCGCCTGTTTGCACGTCTATAGCTCCCCTTTCATATGAAAGACGAAGACAAACATAGAATGTGCCAAATAACAAACAATATTATACGGAATGCACAATAATATCAGTTCCGGAGCGTGGGTGCGGGCCGGGGCCTGTTTGTTCCCACAAATAAATATGAAATTCGAAGACGCGCCTCAGACGAGCAAATATTATGGAAGGTTTGCTTTGCTTTGGTAAAATGATAACCGCCGAGATTGAAAAGTTGGATTTAGCCGCGGGCCGGGAGATAGTAAAAGTGGGTAAGCTTTATTGAATATATCGACTTGCAATACGACACTTTTTTTGTTGGGGTGGTTTATGGGTGAGTGTACGCTAGATAAGATTTTAGATTTTTGCTATTATCAGCTATCAGTTTTGTAAAAGCGAGTCGACTTTATAAAATAGTTCAGCGTGAACGAATCTAAACATTTTCTTTACTTAATATTTTATGCTTACTCTACGCTTAGTTATGTAAGGCAAAATTCTGTCATCCCATACAACATCGAGACGCATATCAGGTCACGAGAAAACTTAGAGAATTTGGCTCATGATGAGCTTCGGTTAAGATTTGTTCTGTTAATATTCAAGGCATACAAATGGAGGTAGTTTACAAAGTTAGGGCAATCCGTCAGGCCAACCCTAGCGCTGCAGCGTCGCGAGCCCATCGCCTTATCATCCCGCGAGAATAACTTCTAGATTTATGTTACACGTAAAACTTTATGTCGTGCTTTGTTTCTGGCACCGGTGCCATGAGAGCGTTTTGATTAAAGTATGGGATTTATAACTTTTGTGTAGTGACAAGATTACCCTACACTAATGATGAAACTTTAAACTCTCGCGTTTTGTACACATATTTAATTACACCAAACGGGTCTACCGCGACATAATTTCATTGTTTGTACCTTTAATTCCGACGTTTCAGCTGAGTTACACCAGCTGATTACGTATAATTATTAAATACTATGATGAAACCTCCCTACAGTGATAATAGAATGGATCATAATGATCCACCACTGTTGCTTTTTGGATTGTTAAGTACCTATGTGTTAAACTAGAATTTTATTAGATTATTGCGTTTGTAAGGTATCTTTAAATCAATACAAATAAATAAATTAACCCACTGTCAATAAAATGAAAAATTAGGTACAGATCGTACATTTAACTAGGTCCTAATTTAGGTAGGTAAATACATAGGTTTTTAGTGTACCGCACAACTTTGTTCGCGGTACACTTATGGGATCACTGCGGTCTTGCAAATCAGTTAATTTTTTTATTTTGACGAATTGCAAGGCTATTTTGAACCTGTGGTCCTGGAATCGAATCCTAGTAAAAACAAATATGAATTTATTTACTAAATCCCAAGTCACGGTTTAAGTATCAATTTGTATACAGGGTGTTACTGTCCATCGGGCTTTAAATCCAGGGCTCGATTCTACTCGCTAAACTGAGCTACTTTTATTATGGCACCAACCTCAAAATCCCGAATTTTTTTTTTACTTTTTCATACATTTTGGCTGATCAGATGTCGACGTTTTCAATAGAAAAGCCAAAAAAAATTCCCTGAATTTAGGGTTGGTCCCATACTAAAAGTAGCTCAGTTTAGCGAGTAAAATCAAGCCCTGGAATTGAAGTCCCATGGTCAGACACATACTGTAGGTATTGTCTTTTTCATACATGTAAAAACTTAAGTTTCCATCAGTTATGCGAATCTTTAAAACAATTTACTAAGTACGATAAAATCATCCCATACTTATACAAAGTGTCAACCCCAACAAAATACCGCATTGGAAGCCATCACGGCCATCGGTCGTCAATAAGCAATTTCAGATATTATGCATTGTTGGAACAATCTGTAACGACCCTAAGGTAAGGGTTCCGTGGAGTGGACGGTAATAGAGGAACGGCTTTACGAGTGCGACACCCGCTCACATCAACACCACATCGACAGGCGAGACGGCGGCGCCGGTGCTAGGGAGTGACTTTTGGTGTGACTATGGAATATTGGGTGTGACAACAACAGTGTTTAATACGGTCGGAATGACTTAAATTTGTATTATATAATAAATTATATAATATAATCGTTACTACATTTACGAACAATTTTAGGATTATGGCAACAATTTCATATGCAATGCATTTAATGTTTTGAAATATCCTTTATCCTAACCATCTTACAACCACACACAGAGCATCCGATTTAGTTCAAATTAGACATACTTTTCTAACATTGGTGACAATGCATAATATGGTAGGTACAGTCATCAGCAATAGTATCTTACACAACTAGGGCCGCAAAAATATGTGACACGTTCTTATTTGGAGCGCAATAAGAGCGCGTCATATATTTTTGCGGCCCTAGTTGTGTAAGATACTATTGCTGATGACTGTACCTAAAAGCAAAATTTATCTTTGAGCACTAAGTTTGTTACGATAAAGAAAAAATACAAACTCGTACAATATACAGATAACACCAGTATTTCGTGAAAGTCCATGGTAGGTATCAGTCCAACTGATATTCGAATAAGTAAGATTGGTGGAGGGGTAAGAACCACTCTAAGCAAGCCAAGCGACACCCGCCACTTTCTGCAGTGTCATCGCTGCATATAAAAAGTTATGACCGCTGGCAATATTTCCTCGCGACGGCGCGGCGAGGCAAGAGGCCGCTGGCGAGGAAACGATATGCAGTAAACGGTCGGGCGTGCGGTCTCGTGGGGCCACTGCGTCCGCTGACCCGCCCGATTTTATGCCAATTTTCATAAAAATAAATCTGACTCGCGTTGATTGAACCAGTCGCCGCCCCGCGTTCCTGGGCCTTTCTATTTTATTGTTATTAGTTCAGTCGCGCAAGGGTACAAATTATTGTTTTGCCAGTTGTTCACAAAAAACAAGTGGTTTTTGCAAGGCCAAGGGTGGCCGCAAAGAAGAACACGTACTTACTAACGATTTTTTTCCAATACCTATATGTAATATGTATCTTTATGCATTGCAGCCTTATGACAGTTATGGCCCTCAAATTATTAATCGCACGGCGGGAAGTATTATGAATTATTAGGGTAGGTACCTAAAGTGGATACCTATTAAGTAATAAAGACCGGCCAAGTGGGTGTCGGCCCGCACATAATGAAGGGTTCTGGTACATTAATAGAAGGCTTACCATGAAAAGGGCGTATCATCAAAGGACTTACATCCTTTTAATACGAAGTTTTTTTGAAAAAAATAAAATACTCTTTAAAATGGCTGATCATGTTAAAAATTTCGTAGAAAGTGCCTATTTAGTAAGCCTTCATTTCTTGATTTTCTCATATTTTTATACGCCTTCATTTCTTGATTTTCTCATATTTTTATACGCCCGATTCAAATTTTAGTAGGGGCATAAACATTCGTTTCGATTTTTGAAGCAATTATTTTATAAAAAGTAAGTAGGTACCTATTTACTTAAACTAAAAACTTGTTTTTAAAGACCTATCAAATGACCTATGAACTCATTGACATTTACAGAAAAATAGTTTAGGGTCCTAGCTAAATTGGTTGTTCAATACTTACGCTATAGAATTTCCAATTTAGCAAGAACCCTAAATAGCATAACAGTCAACAGTGTTGATGTGATTAAATTCTTTGACTGTACATAAATGATAATTGACCGCTTGGCTGACAACATAATACTAAAACTTCCACGTTGCCACTGTTTAAGGCCATGCTCTGTTTACAGTATCTCCCAGTGACTAAACTTACCTAATGTGTATTTATGATAACAGCACAATGCGGCAAAAACTAGCGCAGGAGACGTGGCGAGATGAGAACCGATTCGTCGCGTTAATAATCGTTCCGCCAAAGAGAGAAGCGGCCGTGTGAGCACTATCGCGGCGGACATCTGACGGAACAAGTGTTATAGCATCGCCGGCTGCCATATAAGATTGAAATTGCATTCTCTGGAAGATATTCCGATGGTTATCACGAACGGCCACACACGGTCCACTGGCTAGCGAGTGTCAACTAGTACACGCCGACTGCCCATTTGCGACACTACAACGCTCATAATAAACGCGACTCTGCAAAAGTTAAATCAAGCGAACCATTTAATTGGACATTTAACATTATTAACCAAATTCAATCAGAAAATAATTCCGGTTGAAAACATTTAAATTTACAAAACGAGGTACAGGACGTGTCTGAACAAAAGTGCAGAGTGTAGTCAAAGAAGCGTATGGTGGGGCATCGTGATTTATCGTCGGCCGCTTTTGAATATTAAATAATCGTTAATGGGAGCGCATGACCGGCCCATTAGCCGACGCGCGACGTCGCTCCTTTCACGTTTAATAAAGAGTCATTTATAAGCGAGCGACGCTTTTCCCTTATCTGGACGAGTACCTATGTCGCGACTGAGAGGTGCCGCCCTATCACGATTAATTTTATAATTTTATTTGTAGCTCTCGCAAAATGAAGAGCAATACTGAAGCTCTAATAACGTGCCGTCTAAGCAGCCTGGCTGAATAATTAAGAATAATTAAATAATGAACATTTTACATACTTAGGTACTATAAGGTACTATATAAGGTACTATAATTAAAGTAAAGTAAAGTAAAAAGTATTTATTTTCAAGAATATAGGTTACAGATTATGTCAGGGGTCTTCGCACTAGGCTTTGCCTGTATCGCGGGGAACCAGGAACATTTATTAACAGAACTAGGTTACTTAATAGCTAATACAAAAAAATTACTTAAAAGTTTAAAACTAGATGCACAAACATTGCAGAATATTATAACTAAACATTATCTAAAATATCTTCAGTCTCGGCATAATTTAGAGAGGTCAAGAATTTGAATAGGACTTTCTTAGCTTCTATAGGGGAACTAGATTTTGAGGTTACAGTGTTTAAGTATGGTGTTATAGGTTGTTACTCTAATATGGTCTCCGAACCGTTTTCCAAAAAATATCAGACTATTCTCAATATCTCATGTTCGATAGATGTTTAACATCCTGAACCCACAAAGCACCTAGTCGTTAAGGTGTCCCAAGCCCAGTGTAACAAGTAGCCTCTGATTCGTTTCCCACGATGGGTAACTGTCACCTCGTTGAACCATTAGAAAATTACCCCGTTTTCCGCGCCGACGACTGATCGCTTTAATGTCTCTCCTTAGCCTTCGGACCTCCTACCAAATGTCCCACAGCTATGTGGTAATCCATGAGAAACCCATTATTATGCAACTTTGTACGTTTTTATAGTAACTAATTGTTCAATTAAGTTAAATCGTATTAGTCCAGCAGAACATAGTACCTACTTTGATTTTACTTCGGACCTAGCTCTGTCACCGAGCGAAAGTGTAAATAAAACTAATTAATATTTGAACGTTATACGTGCATAAAGGCTAGCATGGCCTATTAAGACAAAAGGCATTAGCTTATAAGTATCTGTACAAGTTAGACACCAAGATGAAGCTTACCAGGGAACGCGTGCAATTATGAACATTAATCTTCGTCGTAAACGACAAATAACATTACTTAAGGGCGCACATCGGCAGTTACGACTTCCTAATGACACTTCGATCGTGGCCGCCGCTCATTATCGCGAAACATTCGATCGGCTCTCTTGAGATATTCCTCTTAATATCTCGCCGGCGTGGGCCGAGCGGCCGGGATATCGTCACGTATGCGCGGCCCACGGCCGTAATTATATCGGCACAATTAAAGACCTACTAATATATTATAATCGTTCTGTTAGTAAGAGCAGTTTTTACAAAAGGATCGGAAGCCGCTCACTTGCGTTCACACAGTGCAGCCGCAACACCCCGTGCGATTACAGCGATTGACGCCGATTGACCGACGTGATTGGGAGCCTTCTACGAATACCACTCTAATCTATTATGTACCGACGGTAATTCCACCATGCCTACACACTACGTACTCTGCTTGAAGAATCCAAGGAAATTCCACTTTTTCTAACAATTTACAATTACTTTTGTTGTTTCTAACTGAAAAAAATCCTGAGTGAGATACAAAATATCTATGTCCTTTAAAGATTATATAGCAAGTGATACTAGTATTATTCCGATAAATTGTTAAGAGTCACAGGACTCAAAAGTCTCACCTCATCATCCATCGTTCCATTTTCATTTTTCCTTAAAACTGAAGCTATTATTAATATTGATTAATAACGCTTAAGATGCTGTTCAAGAACATCAATGGATTTGATGATAGGAAGTACTTGTGTTGAAAAACATGACTGGGATGCCAAAATTAGTACTTAAATGAAAAACAAAAAAACACCTAACAGTAAATTTGCTCAGAAATTTGATCACAGATCACATACTAAGGCCGAGGACTGGACGCAAGAGGAACGCGTTGCGGCAAGCGCCACTAGTGTCTAGTCCGCGGCCCAATCCTAGCGGCCGGAGCTACAGAAGGACATGCAAACATGGCGTCTAGACTAATATAGTCAGTGTATCAGTATCGCTTACTAAGAAGCTCGATATTAAGAAGATTTTATGGAATTTCGGATTTATCTTGTTCTCTGAAGAACTCCAACAGGCCTTAAATACAAAGCCTTATTACCAGTACCTAATTTAAAAATGTTTAATTTGATCAAAGCGCTAAAAATTTGCGTAACAAACTCATGAGTTTAATTCACGTAATTGTATATAATTAAGTTAACAGTGAGCAACAAAGCTTACGGACATTACAATATCAAATCCTCCGACAATATGACTGCCTAATAGATGGGTGGGATAGGTTTGATTTCCTCGCAAATCATGGGAAAATTATCTACCTACATCGAGTTCCAGTGAGGTCTTTGAGAACATCCGACGGATAAGAATGATTACAATGATTGAACCCTTATAATCTTTTATTTTATAGTCGACAGATGTTAATCGGTGCACTGACTATAATTACGCTTCGATTTCTGACGAGAAAAACGCTAACGCACGCTTCTATCAGGGCTCGGCGCAGATTTACTGCAACGATACGTCCCGACCATCAACCCGGACTATTTAAATGCTTAATGGGCATCACGAGACATACCGACTTATGTTTTACTGCGTAATCCTTTCATATCTTATAAATGTACCTACACGTACAGTAATGAACAACACGACTTTAATACAATATATTATGCACACGTGAGAACAACTTAGGGTCTTACGTATCATAAAACCGATTCTATTATTTCATGGCGTGGGTAAAATACGTCTGTGGCGTTAACATTTGCATGTTAACTGTATTAGTTTAATTACCAACATAGATATACTACCACAAATTAGAACCAAATCCGTTCACTGCCCAATAAATTACACTAGAAATTTAACTTGTCGAGATATGGGAAGTTACAAAACGACATAAAACTGACATAGCGGTTTTAATTAGCGTTCATAGCAACGTGTCCGAGTTGTTTTTATTTTTTCCATTGTATGCAAAGTAGCAGTGGAGTTCATCCATCACTTCATATTCGCAGCTTACTGACAGCGCTGGAGTGCCCGTGCCGCCCTACTGGCCAGACATCCGCTACATTGGGAGTAGCGTTAAAAAAAACCTCCATTAGGTACCTACTTCATTTAATAGCCGTTACACAAAACCGAATGCGAAAACTTTTTCCCTTGATTACCTATATGAGGACCGATTATAACTTTTTAGTCGAATTTCGTTTGAAGGTTGAAAAAAGGCTGGTTTGAAGAGATACCTACTCATTGTGGGCGAGAAATAAATTCCAAAATAAGACAAAAAACCGTTCAGTTACGAAAATTTCTTACGTTTTCCTAACTCAGTGGAAGATTTTGTGATACTTATCTACCCACCAATTTTTTTACTTCTGACGAAAATCGATAACATATAATACGAGTAAAATGGTCTATTGAACAATGCCTTCGATGGACTTCTTTTATTTAAATATGACAGTCATAAATGCCATACGCGTATCTTGTTAACGCGTATGTAAATTCTAATCCTTGTTGCATTTAGAACGGAGCGGCCTAGTAATTATGTGCTTTCATTTGTCTGTTTCTCGGAACAAACGATCGCGCCCGCGTGTAGCGCGCTCCATGTAAAACAGTTACCAGTAGGTACTCTAATCTCGCTTTGCCATTAATTTAAAGAATAGGTACGTCTGCGTAACCAACTTTACCCACATCGTCGAAACACAATTCTCCTTCACATTTTCTTATTTGCATATTAAAATAATTTCGAGTAAGCGCAATACGTAAAGTCGCCTTCCACCCACTCTAGAAACGTTTCTAGAATGGCTTAAAAGGCAAGTGAACAGCAGTTGAATCGTGGCCGAGTGTGGAAAAGCGTTGAGCACAATTTGTCGTGACAGTTTTTTTACAAATATAATTGTATGGACCTCACGACGACGAGAATGATGACAGATAAAGGCGGGTTGTGCGCCCAAATAGATAAACTAGTGTGGAAATTAATGTCTACATTTACTGGTGCATGAAGTTGTAGTTAATTATAGGTTTATAGCTATTCGCTTTTTAAGTGTATATTATTAACACAAAGACCGAGCATTATCATTCTAAAAGGAAGTGTATAAATTATCTAGTTCGGGCTTATCACCAGACGTTTTCATGGGCATTTATCAATTTAAATAGTACCTACTTACCCCCGAACCGTGAATTTGTAAGTAATTTGAGCAGGTAGGCTTTGTTATACTAATTATTACTGATGAATTGAACAGATTACACTACAATTTTACAGAACTTAAATCCATTCTTTAGTTTTTAATATTTTTATGATTATTTATTAATTTTTGATCATAATTAAAGTGGGATGAAGTTTAAAAAATATGTAACCTTATTTATACTTATTATAGTTATAATGAGATCGAATTAGGTATCTGTAATCGTATTCGTATTACAGATACCTAATTTGATCTCAATCGTAATCGTATCGTAAACTTGTCGCAAAATGGGTACCTACGTAAGTATAATATAAATGGATAATACTAATTATTATATGTTTATTTATTTTAGATTTAATCCTAAAAGGGGTAAAATGGGGGTTTCAAGTAATTACGAGAGTAGTTACAGGGGGAGAGGAGAATTTGGGCTGCATGATTCATACGCGAATAAAGTCGCGGGCACAAGCTAATACAAAGATATACCTACATAATAGTTACTTAACAACATAGAAAGACCCATACCCAAATTAGACCAAACAAATATTCGTCCCTATACAACTCAGGACCTCCAGCTTCGTAGGCAACTAGGCAGGACAGGGCTCTAGAAGGCCTACCGCGAAAAGCATAAAACGAAAATCCAAATTTTGTTATCTGCCTCTCTATCGCTCTTGCATATTCGAGCGATGGCGAGGCGAATTAAGAAATTACGATTTTCGTTTTTCGCGGTAGCGCCCTCGGAAAACTGACAAAAAAAAAATTCATGTTCAAAAAAAAACTACGACAGCCACAGCAGACGTAGGTACCTACCTACATGATTCAATTTTCTTAAAATGTTGGCTTTCTACATATAGTCGCACCAATAACAGTCTGCAGCGGATTTGATAGCCTAACTACGCAGTGTAAGTGTTATGTATACGTCATCATTTCATAGAAGTTTGACGTTTAAAATGACACTTGCACTGCGTGGGCTATCAAAATCGCTGCAGACTTTTTACGGTCTGACTCTAGAAAAGCATTTGAAAGAAACCGTAACCAATTTTTTATCGACAGATTGATAAATTAATCAATTCGTGTACACGCACCTGCCAGTAACAAGGCGTGATTACAAGGGCCGGCGCGTGCCTGCTCCACTCCATAACCTATTATGATTAGTAGCAAATTGTCGGGGGCGAGTGCACACGCGGTGTGCTGTTGGTTTGTTTTACGAGCAAACTATTACACCCTGTATAATAATTACCTGATACACCAATGCAAAAAACTTGGTCATGTTCCATGATATAGATTGACAAGTAGAAGGTGACATTACTCGTAGATGTATTTTAAATGTTTAGGTAGGTTTTTTATTTCAATCTACAAACCAAGGCATATACAACCGAGGTATACTCGTATTACTTATATCCTCCAGGATTATTATTATAGGTACTTAATTCAAACGTTTTATTGATGAAAGTAAACATTTTATACCAAAATTTGTTTTTAATGGCTATCAACAGGTGTCACTTCTTAATGCTTTTAACAAAACTCATCACTATTCATAACTCGACTAAATTCAACGCAATTATGAATAACTAATATTACATGGTACCAATCATAACACATTATAGTAATCGTGTGTGCTCATGCACCGTGGCGGCCGTTTACTTTATGAGCAAATTAACTATTACACTCATCACCTGATACACCATCTAAAAACAACACTGTTATGAATTACTAATTTTATGAGCGTTTAACTCGTAATTGCTAAACGGTGTAAGTTTATGAAGCGTCCATTAATGTCGACACCTCTACTTTTTACGTGTGGAAAATGCACAGTGAGTATACTCGTAATGTTCTATTTCTACGCTTTGCAGCGTATAGTCGGTATCTTTAGGTATTTAAATAAAAGTAGACAAACAATTTGTAAATTTTCGGGTAGTTATAACATTTATTGGTTAACCAACCAAATACAAAACCGCCTGGATAAGTCACTGAACGAACTGACTGTAGCCTACACAGGAGCCATTTGCGGGTAGATTTTGTTTACTTTTATTTAAATACCTAAAAATACAGAGTATAGGTAAAGAAAATAAGCAATAAAAAAAGGGACTGGAACTTGTCATTGATTTATTTTGTAAATCAATAAAAACGGTAATCTTAGATTTAAAAGCCTAGGCAATGGTCTGTTGTTCGAACGGCAATAACAATAGCTTTTCGTAACAAATTACGAATGGTTATAACGATGATATGATATGTTTACATATCTGTCAAATAAAATTAATGGAAGTTGATGATTATCCTTTTAATGGTAGCAAGCACATAAATAGCCACATAATTTAGGAGGACTAATTTCAATATTACGTATATTTTTCACACATTCCGGGAAGGTGAGACTCGGGGGCGAGGGTGCCACCGGTGCGCTCGACCATGAAATTATTATCATATAATACCTCGCTTGAGCGCGAGGCGATTATTCAAATACTCATAGATAGCTAAACCAATAAATACATGCAAAGTAAAAAGTCAATTTACCGACAAACTCATAAAATACTGCTGTATGCTGCAAAAGGCATGCATTGAAGTTACTATAAGCAAATGGAATGAGAAACAGACATTAAGACTTCATTATACACGTAGCAGTAATACCGTTTATTAAGTCTGTGTCCCTTTTAAATCTTTTATCACGTGCGTTCTAACTAAATAAAGTAATAAAATAATAGAGCTTATGCATTAAAGAAACCTTATGAAATTTTAACTTTTGCCTTGTTCGAAGCTAACCCCATCGTTATTACTAACTGCTAGGCCAATGGCATCGATAGGTACATTTATATCAATCACGCTGAAAATGTAGTAGAATATAAACTAAATAAAAACAATAATTGGATGTACAAATGTCGGAAATATTTATAAGAACAAAACGTGAAAATTATAACTAGTTTTTCAAAACCCTTGGAGAAACTAATAGTCTTAATTTGTATATTTCAGTCAAAACTATTTAATTAGTTAGTCCTCACAGATAGCCTTGGTTAAAGCTAGGTTTGATTATTGTCCAATAATTAATTTCAGTGAAAACTAATTTTGACTTTATTTTTCTACTCAATACCTATTAGGTGGGTTCAACAGTGAATCACGCTATTCCTGACTGTCCGTAGAAACACCCGCTCTCCCGCTGGCATTCCTACATTTTTCACACCAAACACCTTTGTCTAGCAACTAATATTTGTCAAATTTATTCATGCATAAGGAATGCGCGTGACTTGTCATGTGAGCGATAAGCAAATGACAGAAAATGTTATGTAAATTGAAGACTGCCTGCTGTCCCGTATATATACATAGTACTAAGAAAGTCTGTGTTGTGGGGAGACAGGGGAGAAAACGTGACTTATTCCTAGAGATAAGGCTATGGCGTTGTGTTGCTGATATAGGTATTACATATTTTGTGTTTATTTACACTTAATAAGCGGAATTATATATTAGAATAGTTCTTAGCTTTGCATACCGATCGGTGAGGACTATCAAATCCCTGAACATTTGTTATAATGTCTACTTCTGGTTTACTTACTTATAACTATGTATAAATATTTTTCATCCGTAAAAAAAATAAACCATCACCCTAGCAGCAGTAAGTAGTTGCGAGTAATTGACGTAAGGTTAGATAACATAGCGAGATCTGATAAGGGCATTTTATAATCATTTTGTTCTTATACTAGACAACGATTTCATCAATCTGCCCGCAAGCGTTAGCTGCGCAGGTTGTTTCACATTGTGTCCGATCAATCCTACGCCCATGTACGAACTACACCCTGCGCTGTCCTTCTGAAGTCATCGTCATTTTTTGTTTTGGTGTTGGTATTTACAAAATCTGTAGGTATATATAAAAAAAGCGCTGGTGGCCTAGCGGTAAGAGCGTGCGGCTTGCAATCCGGAGGTCGCGGGTCAAACCCCGGCTCATAGCAATGAGTCGCTTTCATAAAAACTAGTACCTACGTCAAATCATGGGATTTGTTGTCAAGTGTACCCCAGGCTCCCATGAGCCGTGGCAAAATGCCGGGATAACGCGAGGAAAAAGAACAAGGTACCATTTACAAAATCTGATTATTTACCTCATCTTACCTTAAATGTAGATACTCAAAATACCCTTACTCTGAATATACGCTATAATATTTACGCTATAATTTATTTTATGTAATTTTGTATTTGAAAACGTCCTCTCTCCTAATTTGGGTCGTCTTTAAACAAAAGAACTTTACTATGTGATAGTCTACAAAGTCCATAGTTATCCCGAGTCTCTTTAACTCGATTACACGAGTGGCAATTTGATTATAAATAATTGTAAACTCGAGTAAACTTTGCGTTGACCCTCCGACTTGTTCTAAACTTGGCAAGTGGAAAAGGGCCTAGCGTAAAGTCGGCGCTATCTATTTGCTTTGCAATCTTTATGAGTTCGAAACGAGATCCGTCACGCGACGTTAACTCGGAATAGAAGTGATAAAGTGCCCGCTAATCTGCCCTATTCGGGTCACACTTAGTACACTTTATTAATCACAAAGCTTACAAATTACACTATACTTCCTGCGGCCTGACACCTCGCTTTGGTGTATGTTAATTTTATTGTTACTTTTATTGGACAATTTGGACACCGTGACAATTTTTGTAGGGGTGGAATGGGTTTAAATTATATAAATTTGTGTTGGCCTGCCACGTTTGAATCGTTATCTACATTCAAGACAAACTAGCAAGTGCGAACTGTACCTCATTTTCATTGCTCTTGTATACCTCACTTAACAAGGATTTTTCATTACATAAATTTTAATTTTTAATTAAGTACATAATTTTTGAATTACTGTTATACGCCGCGTGTATCAAACTCAGCAGTCCCGCTAATTAGGAGGAAAGAATATGTGTAGTTTTTAGTTATTAAAAAAAAATACTAAGGCAGACGTTTGGATTGGTACCAAAGTCACCTTTATAATACAGAAACTCAAACACATTTACGCCACGGAAGCCTGTAGACACCTACTTATTCACATTTGTATACGTTTTAATGGCAAAATTTACACTTTAAACGTTGGGGTTCTCGACATGACGCCTTATGCAAAGCAGGTGATACCCGATACGTGAATAAAGCGGAAACGTGTAAAGTAATAAGTAAAAAACATTTGCTGAGCGAAATTGTTAGCTATTACAAGTAAACACAAGGAGAGGTGAAATTTTCAATAAGCTTTATTCACGTTTATCATATATCCTGTTATGCCGCCAATTTAAATCCTAAAACGTCATAGGGTGAAACGTGCCTATTTACCTACTTACGCTTTAAGTACATACTTGCATTATCATTACCTATACGTTGCATTTGAATTCAATAAACATGAAGAACCCAATTAAAATCAATTAATTTAACTTAATCTCTATAGTTTCTTAGGTAAACATAAAAATACAAAGTCACAGTCACAGCCACATTTCCGTAAACCTCTTCCTTAAATTACAACAGTTTACAGTTTTTATTGGCTACTCCTTATCGGGTAGTAATCGTACAAAGCTCGTAAAAGGCTCATATCGGGGTGAAAATGGTAAAAAATAAATTGTGAATAAAGCCGAGTCGGTGTACGTAGGCAGTACAAGTACTTATTAGTATTTGGAGATAAAATGAAGTTGGGCCGCTTTGGGCAATTTATTGGGGTGAGTTATGGGGCGGGCTCAAGCTAATTTATTCGCCGTGCACATAAATTACTTGATTATGAATTCGAGTTAACTCCACTGAAATGTTTGTTGTTAGTACGCGGCGCTTTTGTGTAGCAAGCAATCTTGGGCTCTACAAGACACTGTCTCTTAAACAGCGACTGCCGGATGAATAAATTTCAGCACGAATTATGTTTGAATGCCTAGATTGGATATAGCACCTTATTGCTGCATTAAAAACGTACACATAAGAATGAAAAAAGCTATAGAATATATTTCTAAGATATGTTAAGCACTTAAATCAATAAAATATCATAACATTATTCATTGCAACAAAACAAAGGTCGCATTGGAACGCAACAAAGAAAGATACCATCGTGGCAATCGAAGTATCTTATCATTTGATCTTATGGGAAAACTTAATGGGCGGCAAAAGTGACAAGTGAGGAGCGAAAGTAGGCGCAATTCTCATAAAAAGCAATAGTAGGGATTAAGCAGAACACCGATGGTAATGCCGAGTTGTTTTCCAGGCGTAGTATCGCGCCGCAAGCGCTGCAACGCGGTATAATCGCGGATACCCATAAAAGATGTAATTTCAGATAAGCTGAAACAGACGAGCCCCGCCTCCTGCCCTCCTGCCTCCCCACTCCCTCGCTGCCTACTTTCTAATGACTAATTATTATGCTGTGCGTTGCGAGCTTTAACGTCAGCGAGTGAGCCTACCTGCTACAGTCGGCGCGGGTTCGCGGCAGGTCATCGGGGGTTTATTATCCCGGGGAAACCGGGACGTGAATGTGAAAATAAACCTTGGTCCTTAATTATCCAAATCGGAAAAAAAAACGGAATCGCATCTATAACTAGACTACAAAAATCTATTCGTCATCATCTTTCTAGCCTTGTCCTGGCTTTTTGACACGGCTCGCTAAGGGTGGTATTCCACCTGTCCAACTTTTTGGTCCAATGTGTAATGCGTCTCACTCTCTCATTAAATAAAATGTGAGGGTGCCTGGGTGGACGAATAATACGGGCAGAGAATATAAGTGAAATATTTAGACTAAGATAATATAACTTGTAATGTAATGACACTGTGACAAAACACTTAAGCAGACTGGGCGGTGGCGCCCGCGCAAGATCGTAGATACAGGACGGCGACGCGATGTGTGATACTGCATTACCATTCCGATGCCGCGCGCTGGAGAATACCTGGACATTACAGTTACCACCGAACATATTGGGCGAGCGAACTGAGGTGTTCTAGGGGTGCAAGACACGTTTTTTCATTTACAAATTGATAGGTATTTTTGAAAGCTTTATCGTTGGATCGGGACTGGGCTAGGCATGTCGGTCTGTGACCAAGATGACCACGAAGTGTGAGCCCCATGAAGTTAACTAGAGGAGAAGGCAAACCTCATCAGCAATGGCGGAATAACTTCCTCCCTTGGTCATTTACTGACCAACTGACCCCAACATTCAGTATAACTTCAATGTGTAAGTACATACACATTATATTTATAAAAAGTACTTTATGTAGGTACGGATGGATGTGGGCAACATAAGTATTTAAATAGTAAGTTTAGTGTGCCTTAGGTAGCAGACTCGTTGCATCTCCGTCACGCTCTAAATCCGATAGCAAAATACTAGTGTAAGAAGCCCTAATCAAAACCATAACTAGTTTTGTGTAACCGCCACGTAGTTTTGGCCTGATGTGTCAAAATTGTGAGTTGTTAGCATCCCTCGCCAACACTCCTAGGCCTTAACTTTCGACAACACAAGACAAAACGTACTATTATGGAATGACACAACTATCAAAACACAAAGAGTCACGTGTACGTGTAGGTATAATGTGTGTTTAATGCCTCTCATTAAGTACAGTTAGAACATGCATATAAGGATAGATGGCAACCCACGATGCAATTCAAACAAAATTATACAAATGGCAAGCCAACTATGGCAACTCCAACATATTGGCATATGTTCGTGACTAGTTTACGAGTGCTACGACATTGCATATTAATTGGTGTCGCTATCGAACGCTCATCGCAGCTCCATTCCATACGATACTCTACATATGTATCAAGTTTTGTTTATACATGAGCTTTCTAATGGCAGTTATGCAGTCGTAGCTACTGGGGTTTTCCTTAACTGCTAACATCAAAACTAAGAAAATTCTATCTGTACGAGGAAGTTAGGTTGTTGGTTTAATGCATAATTTGGCAAGTAGTGTTAGATAGGTGCTAGAGATGAAATGTCTGAAGAAATTTCTGCAATAGGTATTTATTACTTGCATTACTTCTTATATGAATTACACCTACTAAAAATATTTGAGGTCACCGGGGACCGTAGGGCTGGCTCGTTCCTCGCCCAACGGATCGGCATAGCCATCCAAAGGGGGAACGCAGCCAGCCTTATGGGAACCCTTCCACAGGGTTCGGACCTGGGTGATCTAGCCTAATATATACATATTCGGCTAGATCACCCACATTATGTTATATATATTTTTTTAGGTATTAGTTTTAGTTTTTTTAGGTAGTTTTATAATTTTAGGTTAATTTTATTCTAAGTTTGTTTTTAATTATGTTTATGGTTTTATAAAATAAAATTACCTATGCAATAATAAAAATTTCTAAACAGTAACGAATATCTTTATATTTAGAAATTTCTAAGTGTTGACTTTCGGTGCAGTATACAAAGCATACGCAATCATTTACACCGTAGGCATCTAAAAAAATAACTTCTTGCCATCAGTCTCAGTTACTTTGGTAGACCAAATCTAAATATGTACTTAAAATTTGACCAATAGGTACTAATGTTGGCGACCAGGCTATAAAATGATAACTGGCTTATAAAAACTAAATGAACTAGAACTGCGATTGATTAGATCCATAATGCACCTATCTGTAATCCGTGTGTCTAATCAAAGTGGTGTGCCAAGCAAGTTCCGGCGTAGTACTGGATTGTATTCAGAAACGAATATTTAACATCAATTCAATGTGATGCACTCGAACATAAGTGTCTGAGTCTAAGAGCGAGCGGGAACTCACAACTAATATATTATTAATATCATCTTGATACATAAAGTGCACATTCTAGAATAAGGTCTACACTATGTAGGTACTCAATCCGCAGCCTGGTCCGTCGGAGTGAGCGCATTCTAATATGCAAATGTATTTAAATGCTAAGCCCTCTTCATTACGACGGTATCGATCTTAGATATACAATTTGTAACTCGATAGGTGCCTTAGCTAGCTTAGCTTAACCAATCAATTTTCACTCGAGTAGGCAAATTAAAATAATTACGTTCCCAATTTAGCTACTTATTAGTAGTTCGCGAAATGATTGAAATTTGTATTTGTGTCTTTACTAAGTAAACTTCTGGTCGATGTATTTAATCTGACATTCTATAAATGTATTATTCTGAACGTACATTTTCCATTCGCAATGAAGAAAAAAGACCCTTGATGAACCAAGTAAGATCACTGTTTCATTTTATTAACTAACAAAGTTCCGTACATGCCCACAATAATAAATGTTTTACAAGCGTACAGCACGAACAGTTCTTTAGTGATCGTTAGTATTCTAACGAGCTGTAGTCCCCAATCGGATTAATCTTAAATATTTATTGCACACAGTCTATTGGTAGCCGAAGCTGAGCTAAATTAGTATGACGATAGCTACGCTGATGGTGGTGAAAATGGTAAGCATTTGCATCGGCGGCAGACGTGGGTGGGCTGCCGTCGGCTGATTAGACTTGATGAATATTAAACTTAGTGCCCCTGGCCTATGAGATGCATTAGGTAGGTACACAGGGTACACTAATCACTCAATCGACGGCAATTACTGTAGATTACTTTGCCGTGCCGCATTCAAGTCGATTCACCCACAATAAACAAATTCCTTCAACCACGACCTAACAGAAATAATTAGTTACTTAGTAAGTCAACCAGAACCTCCGGACAACAAAGTCATGAATAGTAATAGTTATTTCGTAAACATTTTGAAACAAATAAAAGCATTTCCTCTTCCGTATTGATTAGACCGACTAATCCGTAACCTACAGCGGAGCTAAACGTAGAACAAAAAATATTCCACCTGTCGAATCTGATAAGTGTTTTATTTAAATTTCTTTGGCGATTCAAAAACGAAAGCAACGTATATTTGTGTCTTATTAAAAGAAATTTATAGTTTGAATATAGGTAATGGCTGATTGACCTTGGTCATAGGAGGGAGACACAGGTTTCTGAGAATGCAAAATATTTTGTCATCCACGGAGCTCGTGTTATTTTAAGAGTTATGTTAATATTCACACAATTATGAAGACAAAAAAAAACAAATCTAGAGCATTAACAACGTTTAATATTTGATAATTCAAATAAAAGTTTATTTTTAGACTAAATGAAGATACTTACTCATAATTTCTATGGTCAGGTCAGACGGCCTCAGAGTAATCGGAGTGCAAGGTGCGCGGGCGCACGTGTCCTTTGCCCGCGGCGCACTACATTATATCAGTTTCGAATTCAAATTTGTGTCATACATCTTAACAATAAACTCGGACCCTAATAAAACTCCAAAGTGGTCTCTAGCGCCTCTGCTTAAGGGTGTTTTGTATAATAATGATGAAGGAAATGGATATTCAAAATAATATCACCCCGGGGTTAACGATTACCAGCGCGCGCAAGCGCACAGATGGTAGGATAAACCGACGTTTGTTTCCGCAGTGATATCTGAATTAATGGCGATACGAAATGCTCGAAAGGTGCTCATTACCATGATTTATGCAAGATATATTTCTTATGCCGTCCCTATTGTAGCGATTAACGTTTCAAATTAAGCCGTGTTTTGTAATAAGTACGAAGGAGACTTGCTCGGGGATACTTTATTGCAGAATGGTTGTTAGACGCGGCAAGCCAGCTAGGCTAGATCAGCTCAGCACTCGGCGGTGCAGCGCCGCGAGAAGGCTGCTCTTCTTGGAGGGCGCCGTCCATCTCCCGGCTCGCTCGCTCACTGAGTACATTCCCGTGTTAGTTTTTACACCTATTATTTTATGTGTCGGCGAGTAAAGTTCGGTACGTGAGTTATAAACGCGCTCGCGCCACTCTCGCCCCTACTTTATAGGTATTAACGACTTGTCCGAGAGTTTTCTTATAAATAAATTTGAAAGGATACAAGGCTCGCTTTTGTCGGATTAGTAGAGTGGATCTTGTTTCACTTTGTTGCTCTGTCCTTTTTACACCAAGGATACTGGAGAGTAAACGCATATTTCGTATCGTGTAATAAACATTGATACAAAAGCAGTTTACAAATCGTATCAATACCACGACAGAAACATGGTTTCAAATTGAAATCGATTGTAGATATTCCGATTCAAGACTTAACTATTCAAAGTTCAAATAATAGGGACTCATAAACTAAATGTAAATCGAATTTAATTGAGATTGTTGTAATATTAAATGGTTATTGCAGTTTACGAACAAGACCCGAGCCACATAACGCGTCGAGCTAAACTATAAAAGCGGGAAGCTATGGAAGTTAAGAGCACTACCTGTGAAATATCAGAGCAATAAAGTAAATGCAGTACTAGCCGCGACGTGCCGCGGCCGCGGCCTGCCGTCTCGCAGCGTCACGTCGTAACACAGAACACATCACATCGCACATAATGGACACCCAAGTGATTAGGTAGTTAAGTACATATGTATATATAAAATATGACCACAAATCTAATTTTACATATATCCTAGTACAAATCAGGCGAAGCTTGTAAGTACAATGCGACGATAAATGCCAAAAGAATGCCAAAAGTCACTTGCCACTGGGAGCATACACAGAGAGGAGCAAAAGCCGTATTTTTCTGACACGAATATAAACTCCATAAAATAGGATAAGCACATACAGGTTTTTTTTGTAATATTACTGATGCTTAGTTTGCCAAACTACTTATATATAGAAAACATCCATAACTAAAAAATAAATATTTGTTAGTGATCGTTAGATCGTTAGCCAATTTTTTTCTCTTACTGGGATATAAGCTAAGGATTAACTTCGCAGGCCTGGTCACTCCACACCACATGAGCAAGACTAGTGGTCCTATTAAAGCAACAATTACACTGATAAAACGTGGAAAAAAATATTTTATGCCAGTAGCATGTGTAGGTAGGTATGCTTACTAGCAAACACCTAAGAAGCTAAAACAACTATGATGGGTTTATTATGTCATATTTAGACAATGGATATTTTAGGAAGCATTATTAGAGAGGTTAATTTATGACAGCACTCTCGGGGTTTCAAATATCCCTAATGGAGCAAGAGTGCGCCGTTTTACATCTTCCCCCTCAAACTGCATTATAATGTCTCCGCCGAAAATAACCGCACATAAATATAAAACAATGTGAAACCACTTAAAGCGAATAAAATACACGTCGACTTCAACTCTGTAAAATGAATTTATTAATAACGAAGACAATGAACGACTGAAAACAAACGTTTACTTTTTGTATTTTTAATTGTCCTCCGAGCGACAGCGAAGATGCATTAGAAGAACTAAAATAAACTCCGGATCATATTCGACACTCGCCGCCGCTCCTTCGCTGACTGTCAGCTGTTGCTGCCTAGTGCTGCCATCTATCTCGTATCCATACTTTATAAACCACTATCTTTTCAGCTATGGTTGCCCGCCGCTTACAAATAGAATTTTGAGAACTCTTTTTTCAAAACACTTTGTCAGATAGTGACGTTTTAGACTCAAAATGCAAAGTGACCGGTCTCAAAATTGACTTTCAAGCAGACTACATAACAAACCGCGCTTCCTGCAGGATGCAATGCTTTAAGTACAAGAATGTATGTTTAAAATATTTAAAAAAACCTTGAATCTGTGAGTAAAATGATAATTAAATTGTAATTTTAAAATATGTCGGGCATTGCATGGAGTGCAGTTCTTAGATGATATCTTCAGCGTAATTAAAAATGTTGTCGTGACATTGAGAGTGCCCGTCCCGCCCCCGCACTCCGCGGCCGCCTTCAATATTATTGGCGATTGAATCGCAATTAAACGCATCGAATCAAATTACACTTTATTGAAGAACGCCGGATAGCTCAAAATTGAGAGCTACTTATGCAAAAACGAACGTGCTTCTGTTGAAATGCCAACCATTTTATTTATTCGCCTTAATTATGTATCTTGTCTTAATTTACGATTGGATCATACGATAATCTGAAGCGTTATTTATTATAGATGCCTTCTGCAGACGTTTCTATCTCAAGATTTAGGATTACGCGGGTCGATGTCGCGTTCAGCCGATGCTCAACACAGGGATTAAATATATTCGACATTGATTCGCATTCTGCAATTAAGTAAGTCTGAGTTGTTGCTGAATCGCGGAGTTGTGAGCCGAGCGATGCGCGCGCGATGATAGCGTCATCTCGTTTAATTTTGTTATGTGTCGACAGCATGACGTGCGACGACTCGATACGACCACTGTCCACCCTGATAGCCTTTAATGAATGTAATGGAGGTTTATTAACGATACGCCGACAGCTCTCGCATATACTTAGCCTACCTAGACATTATAGTTACTTAGATCAGAGCGAAGAAAACGTGCGAGTGAGAACAAAGAAAGCCACATTTGCTAATTGCGGTTTTGCTCGTGTCGTGCCCACTGCACGGCGGGTCGTGAGCTCCCGAGATATGACGATAACACATTCATAAATAATTAGAGCGAAATTTTCTCATTTGTAAGACGGCAGTCATGATATTTGGAAGCAGAGTTCTCTTTTCTCGGAACGTTCAGATCTAGATAAGTGTTGTAAGACACGCCTGCTCCCTGCTCGTTCCACTACGACGCGATACATTCACGAAATTACCTTACAAATATTTAAGATATGCTTACTGACGTTGATTCTGTATGACTTGGACTTTGTATATACTTAGGTAAGTAAATTATATGTAAAAGTATTTTGTGATCAGGTCAAAATTATACGTCAACGTGCCAATGCTTTTCTGATTAAATGGAAACAGACAGCAATAAGTAGGTACTATTCGCTTAGCACCGTGCATACAAACTTTTATGCAGGAGGGTAACTTTTCTTTGCAGCTGACTGTACATTATTAACTATCTCGTCATGACGTGAAGTACAATTATGCTCTTTACCCGGTAGGAAATAGTCAAGAGAACATAACATAAATGTTATTGCGTCGAGCCTAAAGGCAAAGCGTTCGCAGCCATGAGCATTCATGGGCTCTTTCAGTTTTGCATATACGTAGCAGAATGGTTTACTCGCACCTCGCGCCAGCATTTAAGTCAGTTTTGCGGTCGAAAGTACAACCACCATGAAGCCGAGGCCAAGTATCATTTTCATTGGATCTATTGAAACAAAGAACAATGTAAAAAGCAAACGTGCGGCGAAGTCTATGAAACATTTGTGCTCCGGTCACGGTCGGGGGCTCGCCATGCCGGGGTTCAAATTTCCACTTCCGCTTGACCACGAAACAATCAATATTGTTATCGTTGACTCTTCGAAAAACAAACAAAACGAAATTAAAATTTTTAGAAAACACGCGAACAATCGATGTAATCAAGGCTGTTTGATTTATTCGGTCTTTATTGTATAAAAGTATCAAGTACCTACTTCATGGAAATGAATGAGGTATTGTTTTTTAGGTTAAGCTTGATCTATTAAATTGTAGTACGTACCTGCTGATCAAATGCAATTGAACAAGTACCTATTTCTTCTAATTTGACAAACTGTATTGATTTATGAAACAAATATTTTAACATAACGATGTTAAAATATTTGTTAAAACGTTAACAACTACGCTTGACTGCACTGTGATTTTATATTCGCAAAAATGTTTCATTTCGTTCAAACCCATTAAATGTTATTGAAAACGCAGCAAATCATCCAGCAAATAAAAGGTTTTAATTAAAAACTGCACTACGCCGATGCTATATGGATTCCGTCTAGTCACTCCGCGTAGATTAGAATTTCAAGCGTAACTAATTTGTTGTATAACGTCATTTATTAGTTCCAGATTTTACTTGATTAATGAATGTCATTTGAAAACCAATGCGAAAGACATTGCTGACATAGGCTACTGGGCACCTGCACTTTAAATGGCTGTACCGATTACTGTGTTTTACTAGGTACTTACCTTGGAAACCCTAGGTAGGTAGGTAGGTATAGGTTGGAAACGTATGTAGCCTATTGACAAAACAGTTTCACTTTATATAAAAATTTATATCCCTTTTTCTTCAGGGAATTTGACAAAAATGGAGCCCGTCTGGAAGTATATAATAGGTTCAGATATAATATATGTAGACATAAGGTTGCAAACATCAAAATAAAATATAATTAAAATCATAAAATGACTTCAGCATTCAACTTTTCTTTAAAAAAAATTGAAAACACTTAATAATAACTTCAGTTTAAAGGTTAAAAACACATTCAATATTCTATGAGAGTGACTCAAGCTTGACCGGTTTTTATAATTCGCCATCATGCAGCATCCTTGATATTTTGTTTTAATTTTATTATTTATTACCTATATATAAACAATAGAAATTTATGAAATAAAGCTCCCTGAACAAGACAAAAATTTGTTAATGGTAACATTCGATTTCTAACCGCAGCTGCACTACCGGTACTGAACGCGTCGCTGTCATTGTCAATTTCCATAGTAAAAAGATGTCGTTGGAAATTAGACTGTCACCATAAGAGTGACATTCCATTTCCAACTGCAGCTGCAATACTGTTCATTTTACTATGGAAATTGACAGTGACAGCGACGCGTTTCCATAGTAAAATGAACAGTATTGTAGCTGCAGTTGGAAATGGACTGTCACCTTAAGCCAGCTCAGCAGCAACGACTGCCACTCCGCCGTAGGCACGCACTTGGGTGCTCCGGTCCTATCTACTCAGATAGGACTGGAGTGTAGGGTTTGCAGTCAGCATAGTTTTAGCCGACGCGAATACAAGGCATCGTGAAGTCAGCGTTCGTCTGCTCGTTCGCCGCCTATAAATAAATAAATAAATATTATAGGACAATTTTTACATAGATCGACCTAGTCCCACAGGAAACTCAATAAGGCTTGTCTTGTGAGTACTATATATATATAGAAAAAAAACATAGAAACATCCATAACTCGGGAACAAATATTTATGACGAACACACAAATAAATGCCCTTACCAGGATTCGAACCCGGGACCTCCTGCTTCATAGACAGGGTCACTACCGACTAGGCTAGGAGGCCGTTAACATTAAAAAATCCTAAATCAGACAAAAAATGAACTATCGACCGTTTGTAATTTAAATTATTCAAATTCTAAACTAAAACGGACATTAACAAAATGAATGTTCAGCTAAGAAATACATTTGTTTTTATAAATTGAACAATCGCAGTTGATGGTAGATCAGTTACAATTCATTTTTTCCTATTTCCGCAATCGATTCAAGTCAAGTTTTTGTTGAATCCCAAAAAACAGTAATCTTATAAAAACAAACAATCTCTAGCGCATAAATTAAAATTTCCGCTTGCTGATGCTAGTGACAAATCAAGCATGAATATGACTGGGGGACTGTCGAGCGGACGATCAATATATTGTATTATGACTAAGGATATTGAACCCGTTCGTTTTTATTACTGATATGACGTTTATTTTATGATAATTTGTATTATGATCACGCATAATATACGGCGTATTTCATACTTCAGAGAACTTTTATTGCCTGTTTGCTTACTAGCATCTTTCATTTTATACGCTGTACGTACAAGGTTACAGATCCCATAAATTGAAATTAATTTCAGTGAAATAAATTGTTAAAAAAAAGAACATAATACCAATAACAATCGATTAATTAAAACATTGTAAAATAGTGCTGAGAATTATTAATCTCATCAATATTAAACAAAGCTAATTAATTAAGTTATGAATAGATACACTTATCTGTAACCCGTTAATTTCAGGTACTTTTACCGAAATCAATTACTTTAGTAGGCGTCATATTCATTTGAGAGTGCAGTAACCTTTATTAGTGGAATGCTCTTTAAGGCATGCCATTAAAATAAATAAACAACTATCAGTAACAATTTGAAGTGTTAAGTGACTAGTGACTATCAAAAATTACGAGATAAGCCGTGACAATACCTCCCTGGTGACATATGAAGCGATAATATGGGAGGTACCGCCAGCAGATTAAGTAAAGAAAAACTATTTAAAAAAATGCAGCAGGTTTAAGAATTTCTCCGTTTTTATTTTGTTTATAGTTTTCTTATAGTGTCCCTAAGTAAAATAAAACAATTTTTAAGCACAGCCTGCATCTTTACCTCTAAGATTTACATTGACCATACAAAATATAGAGAATGCAAGCGATGGGCGAGTGCACGGTTTACGCGGTCTATTACCCTGCACCGATAACCACAATCAGGTAACAGCCTCTTTGACATCTTTATGATGTTTGAAAAACCATTACTAACGACACCTTTTTAGTTACCAGAGATAGTGGCCGCCGTAACAGCTCTGAACAAAACGGTTTGGAGACAGTCTGAAGAAAAATACTACTTTGGCGGTCTTAGCATTATATAATGTTTCGGCTTTCTCTTTTCGATAAATAATTAATTAGGGCGTTTTTATAATAAATATGAGCTGTTATTGCTATAAATTGTTATAATAATTTGTAGGTATAAATTGTTATAATAGATATCCTAATACTGATACAGAACTGATATAGAATCAGTTCTAGTATAATTATGTCATGAGGCTCGCCTCGCTTAGTATAATTATTTCCTTACGCGAATGTATGTACAAGCTTTTTCCGCAGTGAATACTTATAATTTTACAATTACGAGCGTCGATACATTTTATCAAGTTGATAAAATTCTCTATGATTTAGGAAAGTAATAGGAAGTAGGCTTCCTATTACTTTCCGTCTGGGCAGGCCATCACTAGCGAGCCAGGATTTATGCGCTCATAACGCGCCGTTCCTTCGCCCGCCGCTCTAAATGTATTGATTTCTTACATCCATTTTTAAATACACTCCTACGATCCCGACAGGATATTTTCGACTGTTAAGGTACCAAGTAGGTTACATATTCGCTAAATTATAGCGATCAGCTTTGAGGGAATAGAGGTTCAGAGATCTTGGAGCGATACACGTTTCGGAAAATGCAGAGACCAGAGCTATTTTGTAAACAGCTGTGGTAAATACGCCGGTAAAATGATGAACGACAGTTTATGATTAGTATTTTCATATATATTTATATTTTTAATTTAGATCTTTCAATGACATTCAATGACAAGCCTTTTGTGCTTATCTCTGCAATAGCGATATTCACTAATATTTTTCTTACTGTGTGAAGCAGTACCAAACATCCTTAAAGATCATTGATTCTACTACGGCATGTGTGTGTAATACCTATACAGTTTGACATAAATTAATTATTTTTTAATCTCAGTATCACTGAATTATTTCACATCTAACCTAACCTAATAACAGCTAATGCGCTGTTTCCGGCCGAAGTTACTAACATATTTATCAAACACGAAACAGATCTAGCTTATCTATTAATGAATTAAAGATTAATAGACGAAATGATGGGCGACGTGCTCCGGATAGATACTAGTCGGCGCGCCGCGGTTCGTCCGACAGATATGAGCGTCCGTGGCGGTTATATTTTATCGGAAGTAACGGCTTCTAACGTACGGCCAATTTCATAATGCCTCGCCAGCCCGCTCGCCGCCGTCCCTCGCTGCGCTGCGAATGTGCCCCACTTATCAATTTGATATCTCGATCTGGAAAAATAATGTGCCATCATTGGGCGTATCTATAAACGCTACGTCGGCCCGGCTTTACGTCGATAGATTGGCTCTAGCTGGTCCCCGTGTACAAATGAAATCATTACGGAAGTCGGAATTACTCAATGATATAAGTGATAATATTCTAATTAGAAACTTTAGACAGTAGTCGAATCAACTAAGCGATAATATTTAAAAGCCATCGAAATGACAGTTAAAGCAACGGTAATGTGGACGACTCACTCTGTCAAATAAGTCATCAATGCGTCAGTTAACTCAATTACTTTGAGATCAACACACGGCTACCGTGCGTGTTTAACAATGTGATACGTTAAAGCAAACTGGACCTAGTCATAAAGAGAGAGCTTTCAAAATTGTTACACGGGAGATTTTCACAGTAATCCTCCTCCATAAATCATTTAATAACTCGAATATACAGCCACACACTGAGCCATTCCTTCCGTTGTTCAAATAACGTTCGTTACGCGTACAAAAATGAATTCTAAGCTTTTGACTTTAGGGAACGTATTGGTAGCTCTGAATAAATATTTCTATCTTATTGGAAATAATACTAACCAGTACACACTTCTGAATAGACGCAAGTTGTGTATGACATTTTAAGACAAAATCAGCCTTAAATTAAAGAGATAAAGTCGATAACAGCATTTAGAGAGATATATCCGTACTTTGTGAATGGTTTATCCTCAGGTCGGAACGGTTGCCACGAACTGCTGTCAACCCTTGACGCCGGGGATAAGTTTGACAGATCATGCATGAAAATGATTTAGGGCACGTGTGACAGAATGCCGACATCCTACTAAATAGATTATCTTGCATTTAAACAGTTATGTCTACCTTTAGTTTTATTTTATTTGTACACCTAATCAGATATTTACATACTTAATAATTTAATAAATGTATATTTAGTAGGTATATCAAGTTCCGGAATCAGATTCCTAATTAGATGATAATTTTAAGCTTTTATTTTAGTATCAGTTAATTATCGCACAAGTTTTGATCTAGGCACATTATTATGGTATGGACATTTTTAGTAATAATTAAAACAAAAGTAGATAAATATCTTATTAGATTTAATCTAGTTATTAATTTCGTTTAGTAGTACCGCTGTATATATCTTGTATGTAAATAAATGATTTAATTTTTTACCCAAACAGAAGTTCGTAGTAAAAAAATAAAACTAACCCAATAAAGTTTGTTGACGCCTGACCGCGTGGCTGACGTTTCAATTCAATCAGCGCTAACCAAATATTTAGCATTTAAAATGTCAACTCTATTAAACGATAACCGGAAAGTGGTCGTAAAATTTGGATAGAGGCGAGTCATAAAAATAAAATATGAATAATTAGCTGCAGGAGGTTAATAGTCTATTAGGCGTGCTTTCGCGCCGCGCCGGCCGCGGTGTCTCGCTGCGCGCGCGCTGCGCCTCGCGCTGCGTTGTGATATCATTTTGGTCATTACATAATTTTACAACTTCATTTATGTATTTAGTATTGCGTTTGGTAACCACGATAGAAAAATAAAACAAATAATGTGTATTTTATATTATACGATATGATCCGGTTAAATTGATTTATATTTCATTTATTTAGAATCATTATCTATAACATAAATGTAGGTAGCGAGGGAAAGTGATTTTAAGTTTTGTCAATTTGAAAGTACTTAAGTATAGTTACGTGTAAAATATAGGAATTTTTTTTTAGTATGATGAGTGCACCCATATTTTTACACTTGACTGTACAAAAGCTGTTAAGATAATGAGGTGACTTTTTTTAGTCCTACTATTATGTATCTTTTTATTTTTACCTATAGATGTTCATGATTCATATGAGTGTATATATGACCTTCCCAGCCAAAAGAGAACCTAGACTTATTGAGATTGTTTCTATTTTCTTACAATAATTTCCTTCACCGAAAAGCGACAAGGTAGGTAACTGATATTGTGGAAATGGGTCACCAGAATCTCATTGGTTGAAGTGGATTTTAAACATTTGATGTCCGGTTTGAAGTCATATAATTTACCTCTACGTCACCAATGCTTTATATTTTCAATTGACCTTATACCAATAAAAATGGGGAAGCATTTTTGTACGCGTAATCGCAAAATGCTTTCATAAAAATAATGACCAAATAACGGGACGCAAAAAACGCGACGCTTCATTGCATATCTACCTAAAACTTAAAAACTCCAACAAAAAGATTCTCGTAATCAACGAGGTGATCTACCAACTTCCTAAAGTCGCAATATTAATCTTTAGTACAAAAAAAGCGTCAAGCGCGAGTCCATTCTACCTGGACATAAATTATTTAAATTTATAAAACAAAATAAGTGCAAAAGGACCCGATTATTCTGTTTCTAATTATAATCCCTTTACATGTATCGGAAAAACTGCTGCCGAAATATAATATGATTGCACATTTTGTTAGCTTTGTATCGTTATGTTTATAGTTCGTTTTTTTTAGCATTAGAAAGAACTTCGCAGAAGTAAGTTTGTGGTTCCAAATTCGGCACTTTTAGCGGTAATAATTTGAAGTAAATTATATGTATTGACCATGCTACATTAGATAATTCAATAATTATTAACAATTAAAGAGCCTGATAAAAACTGTACACTTACTTCTGTGGAGTTCTTTCCAATGCTAAAAAAAACGAACTATAGGGTTAAATATCCATAGAGATAGTGAACCCGTCAAGTAATTTAGGACTGAACCCCAAAATCGAGAGCGTCCATAATTAAAGCAGCTCGGAGGAGCGGACAGGTGCGACGACGGCATAAGCCAACAAGAGCACGACTGCCCAGGAGAAAAAAACCGGAGCATCGCATGTAAAAACAAATTATACCTACAGAAGAACTACTTAAAGGTCTGCTGACGGTACGGTCACAGTTGGTCGTACAGACAATCGGCTATGAATCGATTTTCTTTCTTCATATAATCTTACCAGAGTGACGGAAACTAGCGATCCTTGATTGCTTGAACAGTTTTCCAATAATTATTCCCTACAAGAACACCGGAAATGAAACGCTTTAATCGATTCCGAACCGCGCCTCGGTGACGTGGCGTTTGATTAACTGAAATTATATGGCGCGACGGATCGCGTCAACTTTGTTAAGTGTATTGTTATCACGGCCTTCGGCAAAATAAAACTAATCCAACTATTGTCTTAGTCTTGTCATTATAATCAACCAAGAGGAAGTTTATTCGGTTTCAAGGTGAGCAAACACAAACAACCAATTTCTGCGGTTTTTAGTGGTTTTAAATTACTATAGCCGCGATAAACGAAGTTATAAATCGTGTGAAGGTTATTTTGTGCGAATCTGTTGCTATGGCTATGACTACGCGCCTGTTTGTCTCAAAGACATGTGCACCATTACTGTGCCCACAAATAACATTAGACACGCTACGTATGAAGTATGCCCCGTGTCCGCATTAAGAATTAATGGCAAACGAAAAGATGGGGCCACTCTGCAAAATTTATATCACATCTCTACCAATGACAAGAAAACTGTTACGGTTTGCGGCGGTCTGAGTGTAGCATTAAAAATTCAACTCGTCTTACCACTTGTGTGAGGGATTGCCGCATATTTGTCTGTGGACAGCATTTATATTTTGTTTGGTTCAGTGCCACTTTCAAGGGGATAACACTAAAAGAGAATTTAAGATTTAGGTTACTTATAGGTCATGGATTGGAATATTTTATGAGTATTATTGTGTTAATCAAGCTTTGCTTATATTCTAATGTTTGCCAAGCAGATACGTCTGCGAGTGATACTACAATTTTTTTATATCTATTTTGGTAAGCTTCGGTAGCTCAGTTCTTGAGAGCGATACGATTCAACTGTTTACTGTATTCTCGTGCAACAAATTCCAAATTCGGACTGATTTTTCGACGGCTGGTACGGTTGTTATGCGTGACGGGGCAGTATATCGTACAATTTTCTGGATTAAGCAGGCCGTATACCTAACTAGTACGACAAAACCAAACGATAGCGATTTTTGTTTCGAAATATTCTGAAGTGGCCAGTATTGACAGATCGAAGAGCGGCTGGTAGGAGCACATGTCTGCGCCAACAGCTTCCGTTTCATAAAGTTTAATGGCGTGGTTGACCCAGCTTTGTTTGCTTTAGACGAGTTGACAACTGCTCCATTCAGAGCCATTCTGGTGAACTACTAATTGCTCGACTGCAAATGATATGAATCATCGCCCCAGGCCACATTTATTTGTGTACAATATTGTTTTTTACTAGATTCTTCCAAAAGGTGCAATAATAAATAATTTGTTCAATCAAATTACTACTAATTAGGTGTACATTAGAATAAGAGAATTTCAACATTACATTGGCGAAAAATTTTACGTGCTGCAATTCATCCAAGAGGCCGTACTTTTATCTACTTACTCAAAATATTCTTGACAACGGCTTTGAGTTAATCCCAAACACTTACCCATTGAATTTCGGATGTAAAAACTCGGGTGAAAAAACTAGTAAAGTATTACGGTTTCCTTAATTAACAGAAAATTCTAACGCACTACTCCAAAATATCAGAGTAACTTAATCAGAGATCACATCTCGTAATGTACGGGCGGGCGACGAGTGAGATCTGACACGAAATTCCCTAAAAATAATATTTAAAATGGTAATGGGCCCCTGCGTTCATAAATTGCCATGCCATATGTCCCCGTACTGCATCCACTGTATACATAAATATGTCAGGTATAGTGACTGCTTCTGTATTATTACAGATTATGGTTCTTGTTACTTTATAATGAAGATTAGGTTAGGCACATATTTTTTTAGAAAGGGAGTGATGCTCTGTCTTGTTAAAAACGTATTGGAAAGCGTCTGCGTTTAATAGAGTAATTGCGTCAGTTTACCGTCCGGTGTCACAGTTTCCGTCCACTTGACGGATTAGTAAATAGGTACATTTCATTTATAATTTGCAACTTGCGAAATATAGTTTTTATGTAGATAGATAAATTGTTTAGATATTAAGGATGCAATAAGTCCAAATTTGTACAGCAATGAAGGTTTATATTCAAATTTCGTCAAGTGGACAGAAACTGACACCGGGCGAAAACAAGCACAATTACTTACTCTATATGAAGTGGAGAATTAGTATAGATAAAAGTAAATTACAACTATTTATATTATTTTGTAATAATGTACGAATAAGTAAATGTAAAAATCTATAGACTACTATACGAACAATATTTATTTTCCTTCTTGTAAAACTAGTATTTTTGAAGTAAACGTATGACTTGTGAATCTTAATTTTTATTTGAATAAATTAGGTACCCGCTTCTACTATTTAAATTGCTAAAGGTACTATCTAAAGGCACGTATTTAACCGGTCAACTAATTAATCGAAATTGGGTAGTTAAAAAAAATAGAAATGGGTACTAAAATTAATAGTTTGGCAACAAAAACGGAGCCTTAAAATATATCAATTTGAATTGTATTTTAATGCCGTTACAGCTTTTGATTATTTTTAGGCAGGTACCAAGTATTTATTTGGCAACTGAATTATTATATTGGAGACCATTTATGAAGCACATTTAAAAAAATGAAGTTATTTTAAAATATTTTGTTTGGTCATTACACGGTCAACCTAACACGCTCCTCCTCGCTTTGCTCGTCGTCGCACCTATCTGTTGACTATAGCAGAACACAATGGCAACTATTGAAATTAGTAATTAAAAATTTTAAGATCTAATTTTATAATGGCCATTAGACGTTTCATGATTAGAAATTTCGACTATAAGTATACTGACCATTACATATTGGTAAATTAATTTGAGGTGTTTTGTGTAAAAACTGACCAATATTAATTAAATTTAACTACTTTCGTGTTAAAATACAACCTAGCTGAAACGACATGCTCAGTTATGACTATAGTTGATTACTTAGGTGTGAGCAACTAGATGACAACTATATTTTATGATCGCTTTACAATATTAGTTGCCAATTTATTATTTTAGTCGCCAACCTATCACTTTAAGTTCCCTATAAATTTTTTTTTGGGTGGCTTGATTTTGCTGCCAGTTTTTTTAATAATATGATGCTTATATTTGAAGCTAATATATTTTTTTTGGCTCTAAAATATTAATGGACAGCCGAATTATATTATTATATGCCCAATGAAAGTTCCTGTTTAATATTTTAGTTGCCCGGTTAATAATAAGCCCTATTTAAATTGCTTTGCTAGTCCTGTAATTAATTACAGGGCTAGCGTGTCTTATATAGTAAGTCAAGTGTAAGTCTTGGGCAGTTGTGTAAAAGTCTGTGTCGGCATTTACGCAAACATCAAAGTCGTCGGTCCACTGTTACTTTTTACACTGTGGTTCAATCATGCGTTTCAAATGTCAGTGAAATAGTTTAACTATTCATCTTTCTATAATAGCGTTCAAAACGGTATCTTTCTAATATTTCCAATATTACAACCGTCCCCTTCCAATTTATCATATGTAAGTAATGTAAGTATACTTTTTATAATGTTGCTATTCAAAACTCTAACATTAATTCAGTAAATAGGCCATAGGTACAAGGGTACTTTTAACGCCAGTTTACATTTTACAAACAATAAAAACAAATCATATTTTTTTAAATACAATTACTAATTAAGGTAAAACGACTTAATACATACTTTCTACCAAACCTAATATTTTCAAAAAACTCCGTGAAGATACTCCATTTTCCTTGTATTGTATGGCTTTTAGTATTATATGTAGGATTGTAGGTCTAGGTACGGAACCCTGTATTATGCGAGGTGCTGCACAAATTTGTACGTAGGTAGTGCATAGAAGAAAGCAAACAAAAATAGCACACATAGTCACATACTGTATACCCATGGGACCATTAGAAATATGCACCCTATTAGTTACAAACTACTATCCAACATCATGCTTACTGCCGTATTCGAACTTCAAGATATTCACAAGAGACGACACGTACTAGATCCATTCTAGATACGTTATAATTTAGATATCAACTAGTTCTGTTTTGCAGTGCAATTCGGGTAACGAATGTCACTTTTACGTTACATAGAGTAAGACACCTATTATATATGAATTGGATCTCTAAGTCATATCCTGTGGAAATCGTTCAAGAGTATCTCCAGAATCGCGCAAATGTCATGACAGGTTAGATCCTAAACATATATTATCGTATCTTGGTGATGTCTAAAAGATATCTAATAGATGTCAATTTCAAAATCCGAATCGGGCCCTTAGTCTCCATTTCAAATGCCTCGGATTAACACGACTGAAAAACTACTTCCGCAAATAAAAAGGTATTAAAATCAAGTAATAACCTATTAGTTTCACGTTACGACTACAGAGTCTGTAACACATTTGCGATATATTATTATAGCTAACAAAAGTACTCGCAAAGTTTAATGACATGAGCGAAAGTCGTCTATTAAAGATGTGATCTGACACCGCCTCTGGTACAGCAAGTTTATTACACCAAAAACGTGAAAAGAGTATACATGTAGGTACTCGAATTTACTAATACATAAATAGGTATTTAATTTAAATTAGCTGCCATGATACATTTCCGAAAATAATGGGATCTTAGTTAACCCACATTATTTTTCCCTTTTTGGTCGCGAGCTCTTAAAATCCCGCTAAGCACTCCGTAGAAGGATCCAGCTATGGCCAAAGAAAACAATAAATCGTAATGACGGCGCGCCCCCTGGGCACCCTCGGAAGCTCGCTATTTTGGACTATAAATAAATGTGTAGATGGATTGATAAATATAAATATTAGGGGCGAAACGAAGAAAAACAATGTTTATGAAACTGGTGTCGTTCGCATCATAACTGTGAGTTACGACTTCCGACGCATGCAAGCATATGCTCCGCGGAATTTTTTCTAGGGGCACGGCTCGCGACTAGGATCTAGTGAAGATAAAAATAGTTTTGGTTACGTGCTCCGTAAACCTTCACCTTAGAGAGCGGGCCGCTCGTCATACAGGTGTCTATTCTGTTCTTGTTAAGGGTTAATTTTATAACTAAGGTTTATAACGTTATGCACTGAACTATACTTATATTTTTGCCTGAACTATTCATAAATCCACATCAATTGATATCATCCCAATCTAAAGGAATGCACTATCATTTAGATTGCGAATTGATAGCTAATGAAAAGACAAAGGGCTACACAAGAATAGAATTAAATAGACATATCTGTCAAATGGATTGCATCACAAATAAATTTTCACATAATAATAAGATTAACAAAGATGCGATGTGAGTAGCTATTGGTTGCGGCGGGACGTTAGTCACTAGCTCTATACTTAGCCGATTGCATTGTCTTCTGAAATATCTATTAACGATTATTGACAAGGCATCGGCACGCGAATTCTGCTTGCGATAGGTGCGATGAACTGCTATAAATATAATTTTATGTGCGATGCAACACGACGCGCGCGACCAACTATGTGCCGGTGGCGGCAGATCTGTCGATCGCGATCGACGGGCTACAGGAACACTTGTTTCATTACACTGCAATTGTATTACTCTGACTGGTGCATTAGTTATGTGCCGTACAATTATTTATTTACTTAATGAGTCATATTATCTTAGTATATTTAATTGGCACATTGTGAAAATTATAAGCCACGTAAAACACTATCTTCTCCATAAAATGAAGAATTTTACGCCTGTTAAGTACCATTACATGCATTAGACCTCTCTGTGTTGTGTAATATGCACCTGTCAGATTTACTTTAATATTATCGTTGATAAAATAGGAAATAAGGATGTAAGGCAGTATTTAATTAAGACTAGTTAATTATTGTTCAAAGTAATGTATTTATTATAGCGACAACTACAAGGTTTAGAATATGAAAAATGGTAGACATTATTTAAGTAATATATTTATATAAGCAGATTGTAAGTAAAAGTATATTGTAGATTTACGGAACAATTAATCGGCTTTATTATCACATCATTCACAAAAATATTATTTTATGCGTAATAAATATTGGTGGCTTAATAGTTAGTACTGGCTACCTTAACGTACACACTTGGCATAGTTTAAAATAGTAATAAAGATCGAGCAATAAGCCACATGATGTATTACACCGTAATCAGTTGGAATATACGTTACATAGTAACTATTAAAAACTCATCAAAGGGTTATATTCACATTAAAGATTGTAACGTACATACCATCAGACTATAACACAAAGAAAACATACAGAAATTTATAACAAGTCATAAAATCACAATTAAATAAAATTGACACTTAACTTCGTTCGTCGTCGTAGCTCTCCAACTGAGAAGTGACCCACAACTGTCAGACACCCGCTTATATTCGATTAGACTTCACCCCTTCTACCACTTCTTGGTGGGAATAACAAGTAAGATGTTTCCTGCACATCCGGTTATTATAATAATTCAATTCAACAAATGTATTTGCTGCATTTAGTTTAATTTATTATAGAATAATTAACGCAAACTAATACAAATTTAATATCATGGCTTATTATTATAAAATACTTTATTTACCTTACTTATGTTCTGACAGTTATGGTCAAGAAATATATATGGAGGGTAGTTGTGTTATTGAACAGCAGTTCTAACTTATTATTTCGATATAAGTACGTATTAGCTTAGCAAAAGTGAACCATCTCGTAAAAATGTAAGTGTGATCTTTGTTTTTATACTACGTATCTCACACGGCCATACTGACCGGTGCTTCGTTCTCGAAGTACCTTATTTCTATATTTATTATTATTTATTTATTATATTAAACTTAGTATATGCAATTACTATTTTTTATTAGTCAGATACTATATCACATATCACATTAATCAAGTGAGAGCTCGAAGGCTCGGCAGCAATTATCCTACTTACAATCACCATACTACTGTTTCACTTATCACATCAAGTGAGCCTCAGTAGCATGTATCACCCTAGGTTGGCTACTGGTCCACTTATAACATCAAGTGGGGCACACAGGCTCTGCAGCAGGTCCCTATATTGCTACTTTTTCACTTACATCAAGCGAGAGCTCGCAGGCTCGGCAGCAATTATCCTACTTACAATCACCATGCTACGGGCACTTATCACATCAAGTCAGCCTCGGTAGCATGTATCGCCCTGAATTGGCTACTGGTCCACCTATAACATCAAGTGGGGCACACAGGCTCTGCAGCAGGTCCCTATATTGCTACTTTTTCACTTACATCAAGCGAGAGCTCGCAGGCTCGGCAGCAATTATCCTACTTACAATCACCATGCTACGGGCACTTATCACATCAAGTCAGCCTCGGTAGCATGTATCGCCCTGAGTTGGCTACTGGTCCACCTATAACATCAAGTGGGGCACACAGGCTCTGCAGCAGGTCCCTATATTGCTACTTTTTCACTTACATCAAGCGAGAGCTCGCAGGCTCGGCAGCAATTATTAATCGGTTATTATTTTGTCAAATAAGCTTTTTAACTACACTGGAATGATGTACACTGGAAGTTCTCAATCGATCGATAATCAACTCATGTCTCATTCACATAAGTAAACTTTATAAACTTTTCTTTTTTTTTCTTTTTTTTTTTAATACATAAATTACCTTAAGTATATAAAACTTCTTAATCCTAATAATTTTATAAATTAACCTGAATCGTTTAACAGAAATAAACATTTATCATTTTTTTTCGTTCTTTTTTTTTTCTTTTTTTTTTTCATTCCATTAGAACTTCCTACGTTGGGCACTCCCATGAATTATATAAACCTAATGTAACAGAATTTTAAACTCCGTTCGGCCATCCCACAAAACAACTATTTTAAAAGTCAGTGATCAGTATTATCTATAATGTATTCAATATGTATAGATCTATCTTTTATTTAGCTGAAGCTTCGGTGGCAAAATAAAAATGTGGTTACAAATAATAGGCAACGTATTTCTTTTTATGAAATGGTATTTTGGAGCTTCCATCGTAACTGTCCTTAAACCGCAGGAGATAACGCGATATTCTTCTAGTTGAATCTTAACTTATCGTACAAAGGCGGATTCATCTTACAAAAGTTGTTCTCTAGGATGGGTCTAGGATGTTTTGGGCTTCTGGGTAGGACACAATTAATTCGAAGACATATTATTTATATCAGTCATGCTTCATTATGGCAATAGGTTAGGTATAAATAAAAATAAAAATTGATGTTTGCTAAATACTATAGAATCAGGATTATACGATTCGTTTTATTCCTGAACAGCTCACTCATAGCAACAAGTGGCACCAAAAGGTTAATTCACCTATCTACCTTCCACTTGGCTTTATCAGTATTCCGGTGGTCTTATGTTTTCTTGTATGTACCAAAATTAAAACAAACATTAAAATGAACCAGAAGATCATAGGTACAAAATTGCCATTGTTATAGGCATTTTATTACCGCAGCATATTTAATTACCGCCAGACCAGGTAAATGGTGGTACATATACCCAAGGGCTTATGCGAGTTTACTACGAGAACTGGTAAAGTATATAACAGTTTAAAATATCGTATATACATGGTGTTCACAAGGAATGCGAAAGACCTTAACCACGCATTTCTGAGGTCAAAAGAGAGAAAATAATGTAATATGTGTATATGTCAATTTCGCCCAAAAAAAAAAATTTTTTTTTTAATGTACTTGTACATTAAAAAGTATATGTTATTGGTAAACATGTCACTTAAAATGCATTTTTACAAAATTTTTTTTTCGTAAATCATAGTTGTTGCGAAGTGTTACTTGTTACTTTTTGACATCTATCGATAAGGATATTTAGACTACGTCCCATAGTAGTAACATCGTCATCAAAAAGAAAACTAGTTTTTTTTTTTTATTTTTTTTTTTTGTATTTGTATTAAATGAACTCTGAAACTAGGCGAATTTCAAAAAGGTTTAAAGGACTTTGTCTCTAAATATAATCAGGAATACGCTGCTAAAACTATTCGGCCCCCTCATGTTACACCGTGTATATATTTTTTATATTCCTTACAGGTAGGGTTGCCAACCGTACTATATTATATCGTATTGTACTATATTTTGGCTCTTTGTACTATATACTTTTGGAAAAATATATAGTACGCTAAAATACTATATTTCCGATAAAAAGTATATTACACTCATGTTTAGTATTTTATCTAAAAGTACTATTTTTTTTTTGAAATGTACTATATTTTTGATGCCTTATTCTGGAAAATACTATATTCCACCAAAAAAAAGTTGGCAACCCAGTTACAGGTCACCTAGATGAATGGTCCTAAAGGAATACGTTTACTTTGTACACATTTATTGTACTCTATGTTGTATATTTACCCCTTTTTTTTTGTAAAGTATTTTTATTACCAAGAGAATATGTGCTTTTTATTTACTGACTAATTTGCATGTGCAAAAATCTTTCAACTTCACGGTTTCAAAACATAATTTACTATGAGTACCACAATCCTCACACTAGAGTTATAGAAAATGTACAATCAGAAAAGAAAATCTTGTCAGGCTCTATACCACAGGGAAGTAATCTAGGGTGCCTCTTATTTTTAATTTACATAAACCATCTCCCCAAAATACTAGATCATACTTGTGTCCTTTTCGCTGATGATATTTCTATAGTGTTCCCTTATTCTACTAATAATAACAACGTAAACTCCATTTTACACAACACTCTTTCCAAAGTTGTTGACTGGCTCCATCTTCACAACCTTGAATTAAACTTAGACAAAACGAAAATTATGCATTATAAGCCACATCAAAAAAGTAATTTAAATATAAATTTCACTTACCAGGACCAGACATTGGAATGTATCGACTCATCAAACCTTCTTGGACTTGAAATTAACACAAATATGAATTGGAAACTCCACATACAAAAAATAGCTTCAAAACTATCCAGCTTTACGTATGCACTAATGGAAATAAAAAAGCATACCGATCTGAACACAGCTCTTTGTGCCTATCACGCATTCGCCCAGTCGTGGCTAAGGTATGGTATTATAATATGGGGCAACAGTACAAATGTTAACGATCTCTTTTTATTACAAAAGAAATGTATAAGGATCTTAGTTAATATAAACCAACCAGATAGTTGCAGGCCACATTTTCCTAAGCTCAACATTATGACTCTGACATCCTTGTACATATTCGAACTATGTAAATTTTTAAGAAAGTACAATCAGTTTTTCCCTGCAGCAAAAAACCCTACCAATATTAACTTACGCCCTAGAGATAGAATTCCTATGCCGCCATCTAAACTAAAAATGCACGCCTCTAGCCCACATGCAATGTGTATAAAAGTATACAATAAACTCCCAAAAACAATTAGAGACGAAGAAAAAGATACTCTATTTAACAGAAAAATAACTAAATATTTATTAGACAGCTGTTTTTACTCAGTGCAAGAGTTCTTAGATAGTTAATTATAGTAATAGTATTTAATATAGTAGTTTAGTTTAGATACCGCAACTTAAAAAAAAAAATTGTAACTGTTTAAAAGATGTATATATATATGAATATAATATGATGCATGATCGTATGGTTATTTAAAAAAAAATGTATTAGAGATAGCCTTAAGCAATAGTTATTAAGTTAGATTTAAGTTATATTGCAGTGCCCTACAGGGTTTCATAGCTGAACCAATACAATGTACCAACCTGTATAACCTATGAAAGCAATAAATACACTGATTACTGATTACTAACACGGGACTTGAATTACCTCTGATTACCACAAGCACAATACTGACTAGTCTACTATTTTGTATGACGTAATTGTCTAAGGTTGTCACTGAGATATCCTTTTTTTTTTTATAGTCATTTAATATCCATCAATCAGTAAATTTATCAAATTGGAAGCATACTTTCAAAAACGCTTTTATGCCAAACGCGTATTACTATCTGTACACAGAACTCGCAATAAGCACTGTAGGTGCAAAATTGTAAATAGCCGTTATTACTATTTATGAAAGTATCACGACTACCACCGACTGTTTTAATATCGATAAGCTTACGAGGGGCTTGTAACTGAAAACCAAAAGCGTGTTGACTTTATCCTTTACAGTTTTAAAACGACCTGACAGTTTAATATTGTTTACTGTTTTATACTTATTGAAATAGTTCCTTGATAAGATCCTGATCGGTGAGATAGAATCTTTAAGATATGTGCCTTCGATATCAGACTATTGAACCTAAGTAACTGGTGTTATATAAATATTTATTCGTATCAATCGTAACAAAAATAAGAAATAATGTGACTAAAAAAATTCAAAGGACGTATAAGGGTATTTCCACTTAACTGTATACCGTTAACGGCCGGTTAGGAAAAGTCACAAATCTGACGACAAATATCATAACCGCGACAATTAAATTAAGTATCAAATTCGTAACTAAACCGACAGCTGAACCTGACTTGATAAACGTACCTAACTTAAGACACGCGGTAAGTTACAATTAAAATGCCCATTGTTATTAACCGCCTAAAATTTCCAACGTAGTCTTTAATGCAGACCTCAAAATCTTATAATGAGATTCGAGTTGTAGCTAACTGATCACGATTAAAATATTTATCCAGGCCATAAATAACGTTATTCCAACGTTTGGAAACTTATTCAAACCAAACTGCTTTTCTAAAATCCAATTTCACAAATAGCTTCTTTTTTTTATTATTATTCGATTCAGTCGTTAACTAAGTCGTCATCTAGAATAGTATAGATTAGAAAATATTTATTTATGCGTCATTATGGTTACATAACAGGTTATGAAAAGGACAGACGTTTACGTTTATCTAACTCTGTAACTATTCGATGTGATTCGATATCTAAACATACCTATACAGTCCTATTTTTAAGTGTAACCAAATTTTAACATACCAGAAACAACATCATTCATCAGTCATCCTTCCAGACAGGCGCCACTCCGCAGCGTCTCACAGGTGCGGCAGTTTCTGTTTTGCGAAGTACTTTTGAGCTGCTTGCTGCGGTTCTCCATAAAAAGCATCATGCTTAGTATACCAAATATCTTGTTTCACCTGGGGTTTTCACTGAAAGTGAAACACCAGTGTCCTTGTGTCCAGGATAGCGCGGCTTACAGTGTCTGTTTGGAGTTGGATGGCGTCCCGCTGTTGACTAGCATAAGCAGTCCTTATACTCGTACTGCTCCTGAAACATTAGTTTTGTAGGCATAGAATGTGTGTAATATCATCCCACTTCTGATGTCAGATTTACTTTAATATTATCGTTGATAAAATAGGAAATAAGGATGTAAGGCAGTATTTAATTAAGACTAGTTAATTATTGTTCAAAGTAATGTATTTATTATAGCGACAACTACAAGGTTTAGAATATGAAAAATGGTAGACATTATTTAAGTAATATATTTATATAAGCAGATTGTAAGTAAAAGTATATTGTAGATTTACGGAACAATTAATCGGCTTTATTATCACATCATTCACAAAAATATTATTTTATGCGTAATAAATATTGGTGGCTTAATAGTTAGTACTGGCTACCTTAACGTACACACTTGGCATAGTTTAAAATAGTAATAAAGATCGAGCAATAAGCCACATGATGTATTACACCGTAATCAGTTGGAATATACGTTACATAGTAACTATTAAAAACTCATCAAAGGGTTATATTCACATTAAAGATTGTAACGTACATACCATCAGACTATAACACAAAGAAAACATACAGAAATTTATAACAAGTCATAAAATCACAATTAAATAAAATTGACACTTAACTTCGTTCGTCGTCGTAGCTCTCCAACTGAGAAGTGACCCACAACTGTCAGACACCCGCTTATATTCGATTAGACTTCACCCCTTCTACCACTTCTTGGTGGGAATAACAAGTAAGATGTTTCCTGCACATCCGGTTATTATAATAATTCAATTCAACAAATGTATTTGCTGCATTTAGTTTAATTTATTATAGAATAATTAACGCAAACTAATACAAATTTAATATCATGGCTTATTATTATAAAATACTTTATTTACCTTACTTATGTTCTGACAGTTATGGTCAAGAAATATATATGGAGGGTAGTTGTGTTATTGAACAGCAGTTCTAACTTATTATTTCGATATAAGTACGTATTAGCTTAGCAAAAGTGAACCATCTCGTAAAAATGTAAGTGTGATCTTTGTTTTTATACTACGTATCTCACACACCCACTTCTTACTTACAATTACGAATTTTCAAGTTACACAAATACTTATATATACGTGTTATATAAGTTGTGTAGGAGTGTTGTAGGTATTAATTACTTAATCAGAAACGAGTAATGTCTCGTACGAGTATGAATACGCATGTTAAAACTGCATAATGACAAAATGTTCAGTCATTAAATTATAATTAAAAGCGCTTTACATACTAATTACGTAACATACTAATTTATATCGGTAGCTGCAACAGACAACGTAGGCAGGTATTGTTTCAGCTCTCCCAACAAATTAATGAATTCGCATCAAAATTGCAAATTGCAAGTTCAAATTGATACAATTCGACAATTGATTACAATATGCACACAAAGCGCTATCGCGTCCACAAACACAGGCGAGCAGTCAGACAGCTGACATCGATTCATATCGTATCGGGCTTCGGTCCGCTTCGGCGAGGGCAGCTTTTCATTTTGTATGTTAAATTAAATTTCCATGAAACAAGATTGAATTTTTCGCAATCAGCGCGCGTGGAGTTTGCTCGGGACGAATGTAATTTCAAGGTTTGCTATATCACATACTTATATCGATGATGCACTTTAACTTCCCAGTTAAACTCTGTTAATTATGTTGCATTTGCTTCTTTAAGAAGCACTGGTTTTGGTGTGGTGGTGGTGGAATTGGTGAATATAAGTCGATAAGAATCTTATTAGAATACAACTTACATTACATAATGATATTGATAATCATATGTCACTACACGCGGTTAACAAGAAAACAAGCAATATACCGAATTTAACTACATATCTTATTTGCAACAGTTTCTATGAAGATATGTACATACTTTGTTCAGTCAGTTAGGTAATAATGTGTTGTTTGGCGGGCGAGTTTCTGCCTCGCCAAAGCAACGCATATCAAACCGCCGTGCGCGGCGCTACGCCGACCACACCGCGCGGGCAGCGAACTAGCATCGGCTTAGCTAATTTACAATTTAATTATCAGCGGGATGATGCATCGTTAGCGCGCGCCAAACCGAGTTTATGCGACTAATCAATTGTTTGACGCGGCAAATGCAATCACGCCGCCCGCGCGATGGCGCCGATCGTTTACAAACTTTACCTTTGAAGTTAACGTTATTATTTAAACCCAATGGCAACTACAGGTATATACCCTATGCGCTATGCGCTATTATAACTATAGTTACAAATCAAGTCTATAGTCTAGTTGCTTAGGTTACATGTCGATTAAGACAATATTAAAGTGGGATTAAAGAAAAAGATTAATCTCTAACGCTTCGTTTAATGCACAGACCTCTATTCGTTAATTTAATATCAGCTAACTTTAACCAAGATAGCGGTGCATGGTGAAGCCCACGCGCTCCGAAGCGAACCTTAAGTAAGCTCGATTGCTACTCCTTACAAAACGCCTGTGACATTCATCGTCTTCATTCTCGCATGGTAGTCGAGCAAAATTTATTTGTTCTATTTATAGTTGTTAGCAATATTGGGACCGCCTTAGACGCCCTTATAAAATAAGTTTCAGACGCTTCTGCAATCCAATCGCGAGAACAATGCGGCGGCGTGTCGCGGCGCGTTGATTAAATATAGCTCAGAATCCATCAAGTCGAGTCGTTCGAGCCGTTGCTATGGATTTATGCGCTAAATATTCGACAGGTGCCAAGTGTGTCGATAGCCGATAGACTCGATAGTGTTCGATCGCCGATGACTAACGATGCCCCAAATTTAATTTCAAATGTCAAATAATTTGAGCACCTGCCCTGGGCCCAGCGGTATTGCTCCACTAACACTGTTGCCGGAGACGTGCGCGTACACACGCGTATCCATAATGTTAGTCACTGACACGAATAGGCCGCGTTCATACTGGGCTGCGTACACAATACTACACAATGTGTTTACCTACTTCACCACGTAACGTAACTACTTAGCCACGATATAAATTTATGAAGATAGCATGTTAATGGAAACTGAATCTGATCTTAATTTGAATGAGGTAGAAAAATATTTACCTTCTAACTTAAGGTGTTTAGGAACATACAGGGTGATTCAGGAGACGTGAGCAGGACTAACACTGCACATTTCGTAAATTATAAGCAACTGTTTCCTACCAGTATTAGTGAGGTTAACGTGAATTCTCTAGTTGTGTTGAAAAAAAAGTTATTAATTTATTTACGACATGGATGGTCACCCTAACATTAGAATACTAAACTACCGATATTCTGTGTCAAATTGAATGTCATCACTGTCATCACGGTCTGGTTACTTTTGAAAACTCGTATCTCACTCAGGTTTGACATTTTATTTTCTCCGTTAAAGAGGTTTTATGTTTATTAATTAGGTCTTGTAGGGTGACCATGATCGTAGAGAATTAAATTTGCCCACACCAAAAAGTTGAAAAAATAGGAAAAAGTGTGGTTGTTTCACCTAAATATGACAGTGATCGATCAATTATCAGTTACTGAGTGTGCAGGATTAGTCCTGCTCACGTCTCATGAATCACCCTGTATAATAAAATGTCTTTAGTTTGCATTTTGTAATTCTTATTAAATATACAATCAAAACAATAAGTATGTGAATGAAGAAAGCAGTATGCCTACTTGCGATGCTAGTCTGAACGTTCACAATTCGCTAATCCTGCCACTACCGTTACGTAAGACACCCGAGTTGAATATAAATGTAAAACACAATAAATTTCATGCCCCGTAGGAAATGAATATTCATCACGAAATCGCCATGCATATTCTCATTCACCACCAAAATTTTGAGCCCTACCAACTAACTACAGTCATCATAAAACAATCCTTATATCGTGTTAGGTAAGTTTCAATTTCCTCGCTCCTACATAAGCGTTAAAGTAGGGAACGGCGCCGTACCGAGCCGAACGAGCTCTCGTAAGTTTTAACATATACCTAGTAAAGTGATTTACGAATAATTGTTGTGTTGGCGTATAACTAGAGAAATCTTTCCGCTGTTTGCCGCCGGTTAATTTATATATGAGGCTTAGGTAATTCGCGAGCCGCGAGTAATTGCTCTACAGAACAATAGCTTTTGTCATACCCTTATCTCGTACGCCACGTTTGTCTCTCTTTAAAGTGCTCTCTTAAGCACAATAACATTCGCTGAGTATCCTCGTGTTCTTCAAATTTTAATGACTTTCAACCAAAAATGGCAGCAATACGAGATCAGCGTAGATAAATGTTCTAATTGTAATACAAGTTTGGCTTTAAACCGATTTTACGGCGTGATGTTAATCGTAAGATAATTGAATCTTGTTTGATGTTCATCTATTTATTATCTAGTATATAAGATAGTCTGTGCGGAAAGAGAAGAGTCGTGAAATGTATGGGCTCTCTTACATTCCACGCCTCTTCTCTTTCCGCCCTGACTCTAAGAAAAAAGTTTTCAAAAAATCTATTAGAAAGTTATTAACACGCCAAATTTAAATGAAATTACGATTGCCTTAATACGTAGCTACGAATGATTCGCACAAAAATAACTAGGTAGGTACTGACTGGGTACCCACTGTTACATTAGCGTAACACTTAATCGAAACATGTGTTTATCGTAACATGCGAATCGGCCTAAGGCGAATTAGTTCTCGCACAATGCAATTTGAATGCACATTACACAACGGACGAGGTACGAGCGCTTTTTATTGCGGCATCGTGAGATCTTATCTCGGAACTGCCACTTCCAGCAGGCAAATTTCAGAATCTCTCAGTTGCTACGCTTGTTTTCACCCTAACTACCCTTAATACACAGAGTATATTTGCGTGCCGCGCAAATGGCTCGCCGGTGTGGGTAAGCCATATCACATACGCACCACACACGCACCTTGAGTACCTTTTTTAAAGAATTTAACATCAAACCAGCAATAAAATTGAAAACATTTTGTTACCTTTTTAAATAAGTTTCGTTTTGTCGACTGTGTTTGCCAGTGGAGATTAACCTCTATTTGTAAGCGTAAACGTTTTATAATTGAATGATCGTTTATTGTAAAATCATTTCTGCGTCGATAAGAAGCGTTAATTTTACGAATCAGTGATAATTTGCTAACTTCCGACAGTCGTCGCCCTAGTTGAATTGTTCCGATCATTGCCGCGTAAAATTACCTACATACGCCGGGATACATAAAAATTAAATGTAGATAACGCTGAATAAAGTGCTTGACATGGACACCAATTTGTGAAGTTAATTGAGTCAGATTAAATATACTTACACTGCCAATGCACTTGTATACGTAAGTATAAGTATATTTTCAAAGAAAGAACTGGAACTCATGGTAGCTTTCAACGTCCGTTGTGGCTGTAGGTAAGTACTTTAATAGATTGGAAAATAGCGTGGGAACCTTTCCAGTCCAGATTTGCTCAAACACATGCCACAATAGGAAATGTAGTGTATACTTAAGAAAAGCCTTGAACAAACCACGTTTATTAAAAGTATTTTTAATAAAATGTCACGGTGCGTCTACATTACTATAATTACTTATGTCAATCAAATCCATTGATTCTCCTTCTCATGAATTCATGAGGCACGAAATGTAGATTTGTTTTTGTAATGTACGATACCAAAAACAAATCATGAAATTTTGCCGGCTTTTTCTGTAAAAAACTTATCAGATATCTGAAAAAGCCAAACCTCTTTAAGCCCTATAAAGTGATTACCGGGAAGTGTCCTAGATGGGTATTTTCACTTAAAGGTATACCATATACTTTTTTTGGAAGATTTTTTGGAAGAAGATTATGTATTTCTACTCAGAATCAAGAGGACTACTTATCAACTTAAAAAGAAAAAAGTGTCCAAGAAAATTTCAGTTTTGTGACGCATTTTCACATACATTTTATATGGACTTTCAGAAAATTTACACCCAAAATTTGTATGAAAAACAGGCGACACTTTTTTGCTTTGTCTCATTCAATAGTACTTATGATTCTGAGTCTAAATGACCCAAAAGTTAACGGATTGAAAAGTTGATGATTTTTCCAATAAAAGTAAATGGTACCATTTTTTTTTTGATAACCCCCTGATTTATTACTTGTTATGTATTCAGAACTGGAGGCCGATTTTTGAATTTCGATCGCTCGATTTCGTCACTCGAAAATCGGTGGAAAACGGCGAAATGCTAATTTTTGAAATACGAGCGATCGAAATTTGGATTCTAGTGGTATTGACCACTCGATTGCAATTCTATTAGTAGAATTTAAACGCCTAGTAGTGGAGATATCATTTGACGAAATACACGAAATCGAGTGGTCGAATTTCAAAAATTGGCCCCCTGCACCCCCTTTTAGTGGAGGGAGGGTGAAAGCTTCAGATTTATAAAAAATTTTTTGTTCTTTGTATGTAAATCCTTAGGCCCCATGCCAAATTTTAGCTTTCTAGGACTTCGGATGTAGGTACCTACTCCAGAGGTTTGTGTCAGTGACTGAGTGAGTGAATGGCCAAATCGTCGTATTTTAGGTATTGATAAAATCTAAAGTATTGAAGCCAGGTGGCTGAAACTTAATGTACTTATTTCATTTGCTCCCTAACTACAATTATGTTTATGGTTTTAAAAAATAAAGTACAACTACAAGTAGGTACGTATTATTCTGAGAATTTGAACTCTCTGGTGTTATGGGGCACGGCTATGGGGGTTAGAAAATGACGGTTCGAGAGGAGGTAGGTGTAGTGCATCTTGTTTTTATTCGTCTTGGCGGGGGCACTAACGTGCCCCCAGATAAAAAGGTTTTTTCCCATAAAAAAGGTGGTCGTTGCCTGATGCACAAAGTTATGACGATGACGTTTGTTTAATAGATGCTCGGCCTATCTGTAAGTAGTAAGTTTTGTTATTTTGCTGACGAAATCTAAGACCCATTTACTTTTTAGATTTGAGACTTCTTAATATAAATACATTCCTATTAGAAAACTGTGACTGAGACTGTAAAATCTTTTAACCAATTGGGTGGTTTTGGAATTATATAGCAAGGATCAGATCCTTTTAATAGACATTCTCGTATGTTGCTGCAACTATTAGGTTCGAAATGCAAGTAAGTTATGGCGAACAAAGTCGTCTATCCGTGGCAACAGCTCGATTAGTGTTTACCCGTCGCACGCGCAGGCCGTAAGTCACCGGCTACACCGGCTACATTATATGCTCTCTGAAGAATAATAGCTTATGTGACTGTAGCGGCTATACAAATAGGACTTTCTTCTCCTGGGTAAGCGAGTACACGGCTCGGGCACAGCGCACGCACGACAGATTTGCGACTTTTCTGAGGGCCTACCGCGAACCACGTTTGACGTGTTGCCTCCCTGACACACCTACGTACGAATTTACAAGTGCGACAGAGATCCAACACGTCGGACGTGTGGTTCGCGGTAGGCCCTCTGCTTTCTGCCCTTAGCAAGGCCACCCGCTACAACTACGACCATTGTACCCATATCTTTGTAACGCCGGATCGAATCTGCGGAGCATTCGTCTTCCATTGAGAGGTTGTAAATTAATTTAATGCGAAAAAAGTAATATAGGTGCGTAGGCACAACAAGCATGAAAACTACGACTGATGTAATTATGCTTACTAAAGATAATAAAAGATCAAATTTTAACATTAAAATAAGGGAAACTTGAAAGGAAATTGAATGCATTCAGATATCACAAATTAATTTTGTCTCTTTTATTTTTCTCTAGTTTTAGATTAGGGTATTTAATTTATCTCTATACTCTCTTTAAATCATTAAGTTTTTAGTGTTTTAATTTGAATAGCATTTTTATTGGTCCTTTGCACAGAAAAAGACTTTTCCTTATTAGACTTTTCCTTAAGTTAATAAAACAACTTACAGTTAACGACTAAGAAGGACCTTATTATAAGCTAGTTCCTATAAATGGAATAAATATGTTAATTACAAAAGTGGCTTTCTGAATAAATTGATGGTCATTAATTTTCTTATAAGAAATGTTTCTTTTTCAGGGTCTTTTTATCTCGTAGATATCTCAAGATAGCATTTACTACAATATTGTGTGCATTATATGAACTCAGCTTTGATGGGCGATGATTCAACCCAGCCTGCAGGAATCCGGATCATACAGGGTAATTTTTGGACCGTTGGCCATATTGTACGAGGTGATTAGGTTTGACAACATTTTCTATGGGACCAACTCCGAAATCACAAACATTTTTTTGGCCGTTTCATACATTTTGGTCGAGTGGATGTCGACGTTTTCTATGGAAAGGCCGAATTTTTTTTTTGGGTTTTCAGGTTGGTCCCATAACTCCCATAGAAAAAGTTCTTCAGTATGACCTACCTAATCACCTCGCACAATATGGCTAACGGTCCAAAAAAGACCCTGTATAGGAAGCTGTAGGAAGAAAGCTGGTTTTTAATTATAATTATTAGGCTGTCGAACCACGTAGAGGCGAGATGCCACCTTCTGGCTCGGCCGTAACGCTGCGGGTGCTCAGTAACAATGGCCAATTATTTTCCCACTACGGTTTTTATTAGCACTACCAAGTACTTGTAGGACAGGACAGTAGTTCTAGGTACTGACATTTACTTAATTAGCATTTAATTTATTATACATTTAATATGAGCATGCTTCGTATTATTATTTATAAAATGATATGATATAAAATGTTCTAAGTAACTTTGCTTGTGAAACTACTATGGTGCCTGCATTAGTTACAAAGGGCTCGTCGTTTACCTAATTTTTCGTGCATTTCATTTACTTATACCTAACAGTTACCTATAACCCGCCATTTTTTCTTTCAGACAAGAAATGCCCTCTCACTCAATTAACGACAATAGAACATTATTATAAAAAATAACCTCATTGTTCCTCCTACAAATTTCACAGTCGCACAGTTTAGATAACTTTAGCAGTATTTCAGCTTTAAATGAGAATATAAAACCTGTTGGATATTGTCATGCTGGATTACCTCGATGGACACGGCGAGCCTGTGGCGGGCCCGAAATGCCCACGACAAGCCACGGTGATTTTTTCCTCACTAATGGTCCCGTGCTGCATGTACGTGTTAATTACCGACTTTCAGCCCTTTGTATTTTAATTTTGACAAATTCGCCCATTCCCAGAAGAAAGCAACAACGGTCGTCGAGGCATCTCGGGCTGTAACACGCACAAGAAAATTACTTTATTATACTTGCTGCGCATACTCGACTAATGAATATGTAGGTAGTTGTAATAAAACTTTTTATTATATGCCTGTGTATCGTTTACCTAAATAGGCGTGACTTGTTCAATGGCGGTTTTAATTTAATTAACACAGTTATTTTCTTTTTGCGGGATATTATTTACGGCTTTAATGGCGTTAAACAAAGTTAACGTTACGTGAGTAAATCGATTAGAAGTTGGAATTTCTTCACACATATATATAGCTAGGTTATCGTTATTCCTATGGCGTTAATTCGTCAACGGAGGTCAACACTAATATTTTTTAATATTTATCAAAACCGACCAACGCTTTCCAAGCAAACATTTTTTTCTATTCGCCAACAGATGGCGCTAGAAGCATTCATGAATAATCAATATGTTTTAGTACGAACATAGTCGAACATCGAAAATCGAGTGTCAAAATATTATCGACGTTATCGTGTTCAAATTGTAATCACTGTTTATTTAATTACTTAAAAAAATTAGTGATTACGTGCCAGTTTGGGTTATACAGTATGTAACTGAACGAAAAGCAATTACTCAAACTCGTTAATGTTTAGGTCACACTAAGCAACTTTTACTATGGGACCAACTCCGAAATCGCGAAAAAAAATTGGCTCTCCCAGAGGAAAGTTATATTGTTTAGATACCTACTTTAAATCTCCTCCACTACAGCCCTAGGTATAATAATTTTACGGACGTTTCATATGAAAGATATAAACGCTTCATAGGAAATAAAGGACGTTTCATAAGGTTTTATTTTAACTTATCGCCAACTTGGGTACCAATGATCTAGAATTTAAAGTCACAGATCCAAAGATAGATCATCTTTGAAACTGTTGCCGGATGTTGTGAGTGTTGGCTGTCGGACTATTGACAGTAATTAATAACGTGTAGTGGGTGGTTTCATAGATATTTTGTCATGTAGTTACACGAACCGTGTCTCTCTGCCGTATTCGAACTTCAAGATATCCACAAGAGACGACACGTACTAGTTCCATTCTAGATACGTTATAGTTTAGATATCAACTAGTTCTCTTTTGCAGCGCCATTCGGGCAACCAATGTCACTTTTACGTTAGATAGAGTAGGATATCTATTAGATGTGAATTGGATCTCTAAGTCGTATCCTGTGGAAATCGTTCAAGAGTATCTCCAGAATCGCGCAAATGTCAAATTTGACAGGTTAGATCTTAAACCTATCGTAATCGTATCTTGGTGATGTCTAAAAGATATCTAATAGATGTCTATTTCAAAATCCGAATCGGGCCCTCTGTTTTGTCATTTTGCAGGGACATCCATCATCCGCGAATACGACCAGTATAACCTGCATCCAAATGTCAGAAATAAATGTAAGTAAACAAAATAAAATCGCGGTAGACCCGTTACAAATTATGATTTAATATGTTTAAAAACACGATAGAGTCTGTTTGGAAAGACAAGAGTCGTGGAATATATTGGGCCCCATACATTCCACGACTCTTCTCTTTCCGCATAGACTTGATATTAAATGTTATAGTATTGGAATTATGTTCAAAATACATGTTTAACCCATTTACTTAACGTATAGGTATTATCTACGGTCGATACGCAACGAATGCAACGTAGGAAGAGAGAGCGTACGCGGGAGCGGGCAAGACTATTTAGAGCGTTTACCGAACACATCTACTCAAGCAAACCAATGAGCATTTGATCTCCAATCACATATTATCGTCACGTGCTTTTTTATCAATTTAAACAAGAAACAAACCCACAGTCGTGACAAAATGTTCTGTGAATCAGGTGCCTGGCGGGGCGCCAACAAGGTGAATGCCACGACTGACACTCACCACGCAACCCACTTTGCGAATCGCGGAAATATATCCCGTCCTCTTTATCACTTATATTCATTGTAATATCGGCATTCGCTCTTTATATCTCATTAATTAACTGCAAATCTCGAGGCAGAGGAGGCCAATTGGAGTTCAAGTCGTGCTGCCATGGCAACCATATTATTTAGATTTAGATGTCAAAGGCATACTACGTGGTTAGCTATAGTCATGGAAATGTTATGTATGTTATTTCGAATAATTTGAATAGGAACTTCCTACCTACAAGCACCTGTATCATGTACATACCTACATTTGGTAGTCATGATAATTCCACAGTACCTATACCTATGTTAATATAAACATAGGTACTTTTATTTATTTATTACTAAAATAAGTGACACAACATTAAGGATGGCTCACGCTAGATCGGGCCGTGTCCGGGCCGGAGCTTCCGGCGCTTACTTTTGTATGACATGACAGGCGATCACGTGATGCTTTCCATAAAAAACGATGCGCCGGAAGTTCCGGCCCGGACACGGACCGGTCTAACATGAGTCATCCTTTACAGTAAAAACCAAGGCACTGAAACTACAAAATAAGAGAGAATACAAGGAAACAAAAAAAAATTACAAATTAAAACCAAAGACAAATTAAACATTAGATTTGGACGACGACATAACAGTGTGGCTCCGTTGCGTCGTCTGGCTTGGTGGTCGTTGGACTTATTATGATTTATGATTTGTTTTGATCTCATGGCAATTAAATTTGTACTATGCTAGGAAAAATGTTTCTTTAATTTATACATTGGTCATACTGAAAGTTTTTATATAGCCTCTTAAATATCAGCAGTGAAAGAAAACGTTTATTATTAGTTTGTATTGCCTATTTGCTGACATCAGACATGTCCAAAAACTTTACAACCACATCAGTATTAGTCACATTGATATTAATTTAAAATAACTATACAAAATTATAACATAATAGAATTATTAATGAAAGAAATTATTAAACATTTTATACTATCAAATGTATCAAATTAATCTGATGTAAATTTTTTCATTGGCCGATTTGTTTATTCGGTTTTGTTCGCCCGTTAAACCAGATTGGCAGATTTCCTGAAAGCATTATGCGTGTTTAATATATTGTAAAGTAGTATAATGATATTGTAAATAAACACTTCAATGTTAGGCTTTAATTTAAATAGTACATATATATTATTCATAAACCTGCGAATATGTCATTCAGGTTTAGAATTATTTTACTTTCGTTTTAGAGGGGCGAGGAAAAAATACGAACGTTTAAAAATATCCACTAGGTAACAGAAATAAATAAACTCTACCCGCGATAGTAAAAAAAACTTATGTTCGCATAATAAATTATCCATGTGTTTCTATTTTTTAAATCCAATTTCATCCAAATCCGTTCAGCTTCTGTCACTTGATTGAGTAGTAGTAGTAGTAGAGATTATAACGAACACATTATGGCACGAATCTTTTGTGTCTAATTAGAGTACCTACCTAGAATAAATTACCTTTCGTGTTAATAGTTATATGACTATGACGACTAGGTATTCCTGCTGAAATGCAAATTGATATAATGCAGGAAACGTCTGAGTGGGTCTCATAGCGAACGCCTATGCCGCATGAGTAGCATAAGTTCGTTTACATACGACCGTCTGTCGTATTTGCAAGCCAAATGTTCGGTGCCGGCTCGCTCGCCCGACTTAACTCTGTTTCAGGCAAAATATTACAGTTTGTGCATCGCCCCGCAATGTGCATAACTGAATATCAATAAAGAAATAAAAAAGGCCACCGGAGGCGTTCCCATGCACACGAAGTAGATCTACCTTCCACCAATGGGCGAGGAGAGCTGAGCGTATTCATAACGATATTACCGCCGACGGAGCCGCGGCGTCATCATAATTCATACATAATAACCCTTCCGACGACGGCGCGGCGCCGCGCCGCCCTGCGTCTCATTCACTCTTTCGTTGCCAACACAGGCAGAAAAGAGATGGGAACCGAGCCCGAAATATCATAATTCATAATTATATTTCTTTACGACGTAGCTAACCATATAGCTGGGAGGAAATCTTTCTCTTTCCATTGCATGCGTTAAGAGAAACTCGGTATTGGACGAAATCATTTCTGTCGACCCAGGTTATGAAACATTGTTTAGATATTAACAGTTAAAATTAGCATGTAATATATAAAATCATAATCTCGGCAGGAGAAGACGCTGTGTTGGCCGTCAAGCCGTTGACAGCTATTTGTAATTGGAATATGACGAGCCGCGTGCGCGTGCGCTCGGAGAGTCTCATTCGTCAGCTTATAAATAGAGCTGCGCGTCTGCGCCGTCGTGACGACTCGCGCCATTAATTTATATGAAATAAATGTCGGCAGTCGGAAAAATAAGTTCGATCGAGAGCGGCCTTCTTCACGATAATATTTATGTTTTACGAAGAGCCAGACTAGTCCGCATCACGGCATTCATGTACGTTTGGTTTGATTGTTTACTATTAATCAAGTCGGTATCACTAAATATGTTCAACTGGCGAACGTACTTCATTTAAATCTAATCTTAGACAAATAAACCGTGTACAAATGAGTTAAACTTTAAGAGGTATTTGCGATGTACCTAAACAATAATAATTTCGACGACCGGTCTGGCCTAGTGGGTAGTGACCCTGCCTATGAAGCCGATGGTCCCGGGTTCGAATCCTGGTAAGGGCATTTATTTGTATGATGATACAGATATTGGTTCCTGAGTCATGGTTGTTTTCTATGTATTTAAGTATTTATATATTATATATATCGTTGTCCGAGTACCCACAACACAAGCTTTCTCGAGCTTACCGTGGGGCTCGGACAATTTGTGTAAAAATGTCCTGTAATATTTAATTTCAGTAAGATCCGGTTCACGAATGTCCTTTCACGAACGTTTTAATCTCTCATAAAGACTCTTGAATACTGTAACCAAACGTTTCAATGCTGGCAGAGCACCCGAAAGACAAGTGAGACATAAATTCGTTAGCGCCCGTGTAATCGTCACAAATACGCCAACCAATAACTCACGTCAATAAATTTTAAAGTTGACATCAGAAAGAACTTCTTATGAAGCCAATTCCAGCTTCATTTTAATGACTCCCTGCTCCTAAATGGTTTATATATACCTATCTAACACAAGACTATGGAAAATTTTCAGCACAATAATTAAAAAAGTTAAAGAAGAGAAGTTAAAGGTCGAGACTATGGAAATATTTAAGAACGCTGGTAGAGTTAAAGTGATAGTCTCAGACGACACATTTTCTTCCCACAATAATATATCGTCTACGCCTCGGCTAGTCTGTGGCCATGAGTAAGCCCATTCATAATAAAAAATAAAATAAAAATATATATATAAAACAACCGAGCTATATTCCACAGCCTAAACCATTAAAAGTAGGACCTTGAATTATGAAACATAATTATTCTTAACTTAATATTGTTCAAATCAAATAAGAAAGGTTTTTTTAGAAATTATACCCCAAATGGGGTTAAACGGTTTCTATTTAGAAGAAGTCATAGGATATAATCATAGCATAACAACCTCCTTTAGATTATAAACTCTACAGTTTAGTCTTGAGTCTATTAACGTACCTACCCCAGAACAATTTTGCAATGCAGTTATTAGTAACACAGTAACACGATAAACTGTTGCTTTATCCTTACGACCAACCTCGGTATAAAAATCCGACAAATTAATTCAGTTAAATATAAATTCAAGACCAATCCATACAAGAGATAACCAATATTAACCTAATGGATTCCTGAGTTACTCGAAGTGAACTCGTATTTTAATCTGAAGATATTTAAACACATCGCCCTCGCGCTGCGCTCGCCATAAATAAAATAAATACAAATATTCTCACGTAAAGGCGCACCTCGAAAGCGTTCATTTACATTCAAACTAGAACTAGTGAATGTAATAAATGGGGCATCTTCTTCTTAATACAACATTAACACGCCTGAAAACAATTTATTTGTAAAAACATGTTCCATGAAATACTTACGAGTATAACGTACGCACTTTCTTACCTACTTATACTGCGCTAAATTGAAACTTTAATTTGGTTAAATAAGTCTGCCTTATGAATATAAATAATATAAATGGGGGCCTATTTGTTTCTTATCGTCATATATTATATGTATATCTATTATTAACTTTTATTTGCACTTTAACCTGCAATTTTCTATGGAGTCATATTTAAATCTATTAGTTTTTTATGTAGGTATTTCACCCAATCACCACCCAATATGTATTTATGTAGCTATCGTTAAAAAAAAATATTGTTCATTTCTTGAGTCATCGCACAGTTCCCTATTATAAACCCCACTGGGAAGGGTTAACACACCTGCGCATATTCATTCCCTGCTCTTCACAGATTTACGACCAGGTATTGAACCAACAAATAAGATCTTCCTAAAAATGCCTCCAAAAAATATAAGAGCATCACAAAAAGCTCAGCAAGACACGTCAATGTCGGCCGCGCTCCATTGGCTGCGCGAACAAAGAAATATTGCCGCGGATTTATTCCTTCTCTTCCAGAATTCGTACATTATTATTCTGTTTATTTGTTTCCATGTGAAAACAATAAAAGCTCAGTTAAATCAATTAAAGCTGTTCTCCAGTGTAATCTATTGTAGATTAGTAAAGTTGTCAAACCCGCTCCGCTTCCACGAGCGCGGTCTGTATCTCATCTCCACAATGCACGGTAATAAGTTTACACAAGCCGACATAAAAGCTAATTAATAAACATGTCTTCCCAGAGCGAGCGCCTTAAGCACACATATCATGGAACTAATTATATTTCAGTTTATTTAGATTATACATATCTAGTTTATAACATAGGTATTTTAGGGCTCCATAAACAAACATAGCGAGAGTTTACTGCTCCTGCGGACGGCGCCCATTCGAGCTATTGTGCCTCTTATAATTTTTATTAGGGGCAATCCGTCCGCCTTGATTTACTCCTTCCCGAACTGACGGATCTTACTTTTAATTTACAGCCTTACCCTCCTATTCTAAATGTAATAAAATCTTAATAAAAACAAGCAAAAATTACTTTGTCGTGTTTTAATGGTTTATTAATTTTTCCAATAATATTATTATTTAGGTATTTAGTTTACTTACTTTATCCGAAATATGTCGGAAAATTATTTCAGTTCAGAGTGTCACATCGATTTCAGCGTAGCATTTTGAAGAAGTCACATTACTCAAAGCGCTATGTGTGCCTGACAAGCACTTGGCAGAGAATCAGAGATTGTTATTATCTTAACGACGCTTCTACTCATAACACTATTGCCTTGGCAAATGTTTTCATATCCTCAATAAGCCATAACTTTCAGAACATTAATGTCAAATCAGCCTCTATATCACCCGACGTTACATTCTTTGATTTATAATATTCGGATTTGAAAATAGACTCGGCATGCCAATGAGTAAAACTATAAAGATATAAATTTATGTATATTTCTTCATAAATATAAACCGACTATTTACGATTTATATATTAGTTTGAAACAAATTAGTTAAAGCAGAAGCTTTAATTATTCGTAGGTACATCACATCCGCGCCACCGGCGACACGTTCCCGCGCGTCTCATTTGCAAGCAACAGGCTGGGTATTATAGACTCTGGGAGGCAATAAGATAAAAAGACGCTCAATAAGGCGCGATCAGAGGCAAAAATGAAATAAATTGCCGGTGAATAAGAGTGCTGTGTGCAATTGAGGCGAACACGGCTGCTCATTAGACGGCCGGCAGCGCCACGCCGAACGGCGCCCGCGCCGGCTGCCGGTGCACCACCGCGTCGCTACTTCGCCGTAGCTTTACCGATCCCGAACAATCGCAATAAATACTAATGAATTAATTAATGACCTGCTTATTTGCTTGTGGTCGGCGAGCCTTCGATGCATATACCTAAAGATTCGTAGCAACAATATCCACCTCTTCCTTCCCTGATTATTTAGCAAGTAGCAAATTGATGCGATAAAATATTGGGTAGGGGAATAGTCTTTTTCGTATTTTATAGACGTCAAGTTGTAGTAAAAACTATTTGGTTATGCTATTTGTATCCAGTGGGTATAAATTAAAGAGATTACATAAAAAAAAATAAGATACAGATATTATTATTGGGAATATTACTAGTAAAATTAGTAAGAATGGTAATTAATCCCCGAGATTGGCGAGATTTGCTATGTAAATTTTAAATTGTAAAATGGTGGCATACTACATACTACCAACGAATATGGAAATACTTAATGATTGAATCATCAAGTTTCATAAAAATCGTAGATTTCGTATCTTACTAGTTTTTGGTAATATTACCGGTAAGATTGGTAATTTATTGGTAATACATATTCCCAAATGGAAAAATGCTAAGTAGTAACGAGCACCTATATTATTTACCTACGACCTATCACTTACAAGCATCATTATTTATTATGGTTCGGATCTCATCTCAACTTTACTAATTATATCGGTATAAGGTCAGATGGGGTAAGACAAACAATGGGGCAAGAATAATAGTTTTAGGGAATCCTCATATTTACTCTTACTCTTGCCCCGAGTAAAATAAACTATGTTTCTCTCACCCCATATGACATGAATACATTATTAATACTTAACAAATTTACAGCAAAATACATAAAAATGTACAACGATATTGTTAGTTACCTGTACCTAATAGGTGGATTACTTCACAGTGGAAACTTCTAAACCTGCAATAGTCAATAAGTACATTTCAAATTCGTAGAAGCTCTCATTTGAATAAAAACAAGAGTGTTCATTCCTGGAATGCACATGTTCCAGGGAGTTTATGGAATAAACTTAACAACAATAAGTTAACGTGCAGCCCTTCTGCCTAAAAGCTGTAAAATTGCCGACTATTAGCATAACAAAGATAGTGATTTAGTGTGACAAAGCGGTGGGCTCTGTACACGATCTCACTTTCACTTAGCACGAGTTAAGAAAAAAACATTATCGACGTAGTTAGGTTAGGAGACATCTGCATATTTCAGTCGTAAGCAAACTAATTTCTACCGGATTTTAATAAAAATGTGTAGGTAGATAATGACATGGAGGTTTTTTCTTATTGTAATAACAGGTTGCAAATTAGGTAAATGTGGATCTGTTTTTGATATATTATATGATCTTTCAGCTGTCAAAAGTGATATTTCAGTACGGATATGATGGTCGTTCTCATCTAACTACGTGACAGCATGATAAAACGGTGTCCGTCACTTTCTATCCCACGGTGTTAAAAAGTGACAGTTATTTTATCACGCGGGTAAAGATGGATAAAGCCATCCATAATACGCCAGCAAGTTGAAAAAAGATTTGTTTCACTAAAAGGTTTATTTTGTTTTACTAAAGAAACGGATTAGTATTGTTCACGCTAGTGCATGCATTGATACAATCTATATCAACATTGTGGAGAAGTAACATCTATGAGAAGAGCCTGTCGTTAATTCCCGTTTTAAAGGCCTTGAAAGTCCACGTGCAAACGCAGCATTTATTATAATTCAATAGTATTTAGTTAACTCGATATGGATATTGTTGAAAACCGCAGGCCGCGGGAAACAATGTACCGATGCAGCAGCCAGCGAGGCGTGTCGCGCAGGGACAAAAACTCACTTTGTCTCGGAAATGAAATCGAAAAACAGAGAATAATGGAAGGAACGTCGCAGTTTGCATAATGCGGTAAATTAAAAGAAATTTTTGGGTTGTACTAAAGACAAAACGATCAGCGAACGGTAGAGAGTCGGAAGCATTATACAAATTTTGTGCCGACACTTTTATTTTTTATTTTTCTGGAGGTATCAGGAGGCAGCAAATCAAGGTAGGTGACCTAACCTTGATTTGCTCCTTGAATAAATACATATAAAGTGATACAAATTAAGATTCGATCATATTATAGTTACACTACCTACAAATTACAATTAAAATTAAACTGACATTGACGAAATATGTACATGCAATAAAAGTTGATTGATTTAATTGGTGTTATATTTTCCATTTCGTATTGTTTGTATGATTTTTTTCAAATTGTCATTTTTTTAATATGTATTTAGGTATAGACGCTCCGTAGTACTATGGTTAAACTGTTATTTGCGATTTTTATTATTAATTATTTTTGTGAATGATAATATTTTTATTAAATTTATATATAACCATCCCCTTAACTATGTATTTAAAATATTAATTTCCAATTTAGTATTCAACAGTTTCTAATTATGTATTTTTTAAAATATGTATGAAAATTGTATTGAGAGATAAACAAACTATGTAATAACGAAACTAGCTAAAATATGGAACCAGAGTGCGGTACAGCTCGCGGCATCAAACCAGACCACGTCAGTTCCAACCAATGAGTGGTTCAGAACGAACATATGTCAGATGCGTAATACATATTACCAGTTACACTTAGGCGAAGGAAAAAACTTAAAACTTAGGAGGGCTATGCTCGGAGTTTCTCTGCGTGATCGAATCAGAAATGAGGAGATCCGTAGACGAACTAAAGTCACCGACTTAGCCCACCGGATTAGCAAGCTGAAGTGGCAATGGGCAGGCCACATTGCGCGCAGAGAATATGGCCGATGGGGTCGAAAAGTGCTCGAGTAGAGACCACAGACTAGCAAGCGCAGCGTAGGACGTCCACCCACAAGATGGACGGACGACCTTGTTAAGGCCGCCGGAAGACGCTGGATGCGGGTCGCTTCCAACCGGTACGAATGGAGGTCCAAAGAGGAGGCCTATGTTCAGCAGTGGACGTCTTATGTCTGAGATGATGATGATGAAGGAAAAAACCGTAGTAATCTCAATACAGCCTATTTTCCCCTCTGGGTATAGAGTAAAGCACAACAATAAAACCAGTGCCTGCGACAATTCTTAAGGTTAGGTTACCAAAAGCGGATTCAGAGCTTTTAAGGCTATAACCGGGAAATCGATGAGTCGAGGAAGATATAATAGATTAATTAGACGTCCTACGAAGTACTAACGTATACTTTAAAGGTATTTTTATCAGCATAGTGAAACGATCACGAAAACACGTCTCTACGAATGCCTATGTGCCGGTAACAAGGGTAGAGCTGCAGTGTACGTCACACATCTCCACGCACCATTTGCATGCACCCGAGCGCATCCCGTCGCATCCCCGTGCCTCGCTCGCACCACAGAAATAGATAATGTCATATCAAATGTCTGCAGGCACGCGCCTGTCGTAGTGCAACGCGAGACAAGTAACTACATACCACTTAGAATGAGCGCGTCAAACATTACAACGTTACATTTCGACGAGGTAACCTACCTACTTACTTACCTGCTATGTTCGTAGCATCGACTCCATAATAAAGATGACCACTCAAAGTGTTAAACTTTTATTGACATTTGGACAAAGGCAAAAAATTCTTATTGGTCGTGTCATAAATTTAGTCTACGAAAGGGGCATTTTTTTGTTTCCAGCTTCGAATAGAATTGTTTTTTTAGCATATGACTAATTGGGTTCTCCGGTCGCCTACGCTACGGGGTGCGATTCTATTGTTTCGTAAGTTTTGCAAATATAATAATAAAATTTTTATTACCCCCTTTGAAAGGGTTTGTCTCCAAGCACTGAAAGGGTAGTTGGTAAAGTCTTGTGACTTACTGTCATAAGTCAAAATGAACCGATTGTTCAGTTGCATTTGGTCATAAATCAGCTTTAGAAACTTTATCAATGGATCTGCTCGTTACTCAATACAAGATCATTACACAAATATAGATTTTCGTCATTTCTGCACGTTTCACGGTTTCAACTGTGGGTGGTTTCATTATTTGCGAAATTTTAACTAAACGTTCTAAGAAAAGAAAGTTACGAATAGGATTGTCAACATCTGTTCATAGTCCTAGAATAATAGACACCTGTGGCTGCGAGCGCTTCGAAATGCTATATGTAATTGCTTAGAAATTAGTTCTACTGGAATGAGAGTCTCGAATATGCAATGCAAAGAAAATCTGTTTCGTGTATTTGTGTCAAATAATGAGTTATGTTATGTGTGGAGTTAGCATTGTTAGAAGAGCGATGGCGCGGGTCGCCTAGGAGGTCAGCGGCGTCAATGCGTCATCGCTAACGACGACAAATGACGTGACGTGACGCGGTCGCGAGCACACACCATTGATGTGTGCCGCTACTGGGCTTTATTTTTAAACAACTCGGAACTACCGAAGTGTCGTTACACCAGACATTTCGGAATCAGCTGTTTACTGTTGGTAAGGGCGCAATTAAATTTGGTAGAGTCTATACTGTCACTTTGGTTTTCAATACGTGTTAACGAAAGATACTGGAGTCGATACGAGCACACTTCTGCGTTCAAACTTCCAGTTAAGTATGATATATTCCAGACCTTTTTAGCTGCATTGCCGATGACAGAGTTAAAGATCGAACTATTTTTTATAGAGCGGGAGGAAGGTGTCACTCCTCGCGACTATCCGTCACGCTATTCGTTTCCCGTCCTCTCTGACACATAAATTACATTTTAAAACAGTGCGACTACGTTTACGAAACACACCATATATTAACTATGTATTTGACGTCTTGTATTATAAACAAGATTGTTTTTTTTTTCGTATTTAAGTAGATATATACTTAAAAGGAAGACTCGTGGTACCAGAAGGTTTTCGTTCAAATCGTTAAAGTATTAACATCAATTAACGGTGTATGCTATTGATAAAAAACAGTTTCTATGATGCAATGGATTTTTGGCGATACTATACATATTGTACCAGTTATCCAACTTCAACATCATTAACATCAATAGGTATGTTTTTTACAGTGCAGTGCGATGGTAAATATCTGGTCTATAATCTCTTCTAAAAATATATTAGACAAGTTCATAGTCAATTACAATGTAGTCACAATACGTCTCCTATAATCCCTATCCCCATCTCTCTTCCAATCTCAAAATAGCCGCAACAATAGAAGGCCAATAATTTGAGCAATACAAGAAATCAAAATAACGCAATGGAGTAAAACATTGGTGGTTGAGAGAAGTTCCCACAGAGATTTAGCGGCTAGCTGCCACCGCCGGCTGCACGCGACTCGGACAAAAATAGCGCACATTTGTCGAAAAATAAAAATTTCCCCAAATAGACGGAAATATACAAAAATGTGAGCCAAAGAGCGAGGGGCGAACGTGATGGCGTGCCGTAATGTGCGCCCCTAATTAAAACGTTAAAAACCGACCGTTTCTGAAAAACGTCACTTTTGAAAAGAAATGTGGCGTCCAACGTATCCCCTTTCATACTTTTTTGTATTTATTTTAGGTATTCATAACAGCGATAAACGCCAACAAATGTTTTGACTGGGATTTGGCCAATACAATTCCGAGTTACTAACTCTGTTTGACTTGATCCAGCCCTGAGCAAGAACTAGCTTCAAGACAGCTTAGAGTGCAATCGATACTTAATCAATTCCATGGCTCAGTTTGATTGTTGGTATTGATGTTTATGTAAAATGGATCGGGTTACGATGGTTATCTGTCGCTGCGTGCACAAATTCATTAAATTGGGAATTTAGTTGGCGTTTGAATATACGGACAGGCAATCGATAAATCTAGCCGTTAAAGCGATATGCAGATCTGCATCGACATTCATTACCTAATTAAAATCGCGAGCCCCTTCCGCTCGCTACATTTCTCCAACACGCTGCCAATAAATTTCATCCGCCAGTCGCCCCATAACGATAACCAGTTCCTCGGGAACTATCGTTCAATCTGCCGTCGATGCCGTATGTTGATCCGGTCGTGTACCCGCCGATCTATGCAGACGGCCCTGTCGATATGTATTATTTAGTACCGGCACTACACCAGTACCTACTCGTGCGTCTCATCGAGGCTCCGCGTCGCGCCGGTGTGTGATGTGCGCGATGCATGCACGGTGCACACACACTGCGATAAGCGCGAATGTCTCGAGCCACGTCAGACCGAGGATAACGAGCTCACATATTCATAAAGAATAAAGAATTATCCAACAACCTCTCCACTCCACACCCTCCGCCTCCCCTTTGATCGCGGTGCTCTCATTCACACTCTCAGCTCGATTTCAATCTATCCGTACCCTTCTAAGGATCTACCAAGAACTGTTCTTACTGCGATGCGAACGGAATTGGATTATCGACTTTAATTTATTCTGTAGAAGAAATATTTCATTTTTAGTCGGAGCCCGTTCATGAAACCCTTTCGCTCGCCGCGAGCTTCTCACGAGCTGCTTCAAGACGATCATTGGAGCCGCAGATACGGCAACCGGTTTTAATTCTTACATTCAGGAAAGGAAGGGTTATTTCATAATCGAGGCGCGTTAGGACAAAGGCTTGTTGTCGATTTAACAGATCGGGAGTCCAACCCTCGAAACAGCATCTTTATGGGCGACATATTTGATTCGAAAACTTGTTATGCTTCGTCCTAAATAAATTATAACGAGAAATTGTAATCATTAAATGGATATATTTAATGTGTGTAGTTGTCGGCGCGGCTCGCCGGCCCGCGCTGCGTCCGCGCCGTCGCCGCGCCGCGCGCCTATCAGCCTACACGAATGCCTGGTCCCCGAAGATACCGCGCTCTTCGCGACCTTTGTTGATGCTTCTTTTTATATGACACTGTTGCTTTGTGAGCTCGATGTGTTGACAATTTATTGGTATTATAGAACAAGTAGATTATCGAACTACTTTCGCGTATTTATTATGCATTGTGGCAAAGTTTTTAAGGTTTACACTTAACCATATATTTATATTTGTGGTGATAATTATTGCTAATAACGACTATCAAAAAATAATCCTTTAAAATTGTAAACATTTTAACTAGACAGCAGGGAAGAGAGGATTATGGGTAATATGGGTGTTATACCCACGTGTAATACCTACCCAAAAAATCGTGCTCATGAAGATATTAAACGCAGAATCCCACGCTGAGAGATAATTCATAAAGTTTTGTAATTAATGCGGCATGATACTCGAGAGAATGAAGTTCAAACCTCATCAGCTAACCTAATTATTGCATTTTTTTTCTGGGATACGGTGTATTGATGACCCTAGCGTGGACGGAATGAGTGCTTGTGGATATAGTAGAATAACTTGTAACTGCTGCCTAACTTGTATCATGTATGCCACGTTTCCCGTTTCTAGTAAGTAAATGAAGCCAAGTACAAATGGTAATTGAATGAAAATTATTGAAATACTTAAATATAATAAACAATGAAAAAATGTATACCTCAATTTTTTACTTGTTTTCAATTATATCTTCTCTTAGTAAACTTAATTTTAACATTAGGTACCTGCTTATTAACGAGTACTCGAGTTTAAATAAATATCTTTTACTTATTACGAAGTTATTAATTTAAAATATAAGTTGTACATACCTAAATGCAACAAACAATTATTTATTTATGTAAAGATAGAACAAAACATACCCTTAAAAGGTTCCTAGTTATTTATTGGGCGGTAGTGATTAATAAAAAGTAAAACAAACGACATGTTCAATACAAAAAACCTGCGTTAAAATAAAATTTTATACTGTGATCGTTAACACGACCAGCCCGATATTAAAAGGACAGCGCTGGAGTAAAAATTAAAGACAAACATAAATACCGAGAAAAAACCTTTGATTCAGCTTCGAGCCCTGTGTTGACAATTGGAATGAAATTTGATATTTTCAAATCGAATCGTCCCGTATTGTCACACTATATTAGGACGCCTACACGAATACACATGACTACGACCTAATAGCAGTTTTATGAATGGCGGCCCAATTACCTCGTACTGGGCAGGCAATGATGTCCCTAGCCTCATGGAGGCCATCTCTCTCTCCACTAGGTCAATTCCTGTGCATACATAGAGATAGCGATATATGTGAAAGTGTCAAGATAAATTATGAAGATAATTTTCTAAATTAAACGTCATTACCGGGATTACCTCGAAGCCTCCAAAGGGTCTATTAACGTTCTGTGTTTCTGACTTTTATTTTAATTTTTATTCAAGGTATTAAAGGAAGTGGTGAGGAATAAATTAGAAGTTAAGTTATGAGCGGACCGATCAAACGACATGAATGAAACCGTCCCCGCGACCCGCACCCCGCCGCCGCCCCGAGCGCGTGTGGCCTCTGCCATTGCCGCTACAGAATCGGACTCGGCGTCTGTAAGGCTTTCATTCACAAAGATAAAGGGAACTAGATTCCAACATACTTACAAATCATTCATTGCTAAAACCACGAATACTCACGAAAAATGAACATCATGTTCTCCGCACTCAAGTAGAATTTTCTGAAAGTACCAGAACACCTGAATTTTCCCGTTGACAGATGTCAACCTAATATGTATAGGTAGTATAATGTATATGTGTATATATTTAATAAGAAAATGGTAAAAGGATTTGGACGGATGGATTTGCAATTTTGTAAACATAGATTCAGAAAGCAAAATTAATTAACCAAGCGTGATGCACCTAGAATAAAGTAACTTTTGAGATTTTTACTTTTAAGATGAAAACATATAATCCGGTGTTGAAATACGGCCCTGGGCGAAGGCGAGATGACGCGTTATCGACTCGGGTAATCTGAGCCCAAAATATTACGATTCAAAACTTGGTCACAACCTTGCCTGCCGACGTGTCGAAGTGTACCCGAATAAACTAACTGTGCCCACCATTAACGGGAAAACTGTCCATTTATAACTCAGGACCCTTATATTTTATTTGTTTATTCATAATAAAACGACGTCAATTAAGCCCTCTCGAAATTAATGTGCGGTTCCTTTTCTTATGAAATAAACTTTATAATTTTTATAACGATGACGGTGGTTGTAAACTATAAAAAGAACGAGTTGATATGGATATAATGTGGTCAGAGATTTATTTCTAAAAATACACTGCATAAAACGCATATGTTTATTATAAGTACTTTTGAGTAGGTACATAAGTAAGTAAATATTCTTTATTGTGAACCAATACAGTTAAAAATACACAGAAAATGAAATACAGCTAAAAGCTAAGTACGAGTAACAACAGGTGGTCTTGGGTAATGATAGGTATTTCACTTGACAGCTAATAAGGTTTATTTGAAACGACTTCTGAAAAATGTTACCAGCTACGTACTTACCTAGTTCTAGCTTAGTTACTTGCATATTTCACTGCTTTTTAGGTACTAAATAATTTACCTTATTAATTAGTTTATATTATATGCAGACATGATTTATATTATAGGTACATATATACTTTCTCCTATCTACTTACTTCTTATAGTAAACAATAATTTATTTAACTGTAAGAAATTAACATTACGAAAATATACCTACTTACTTTGCAAAGCACAACATGTCTAACATCTTACCAAGCTTTATCAACATGGTATCAAGTAAAATGAAGCACATGTAAAGAAAAAATAGCCAAAAACCGGGCAAGTGCGAGTCGGACTCGCGCACGAAGGGTTCCGTACCATAAAGCAAAAAAAAAACGGAAAAAAATGCAAAAAGAAAACGGTCACCCATCCAAGTACTGACCACGCCCGACGTTGCTTAACTTTGGTCAAAAATCACGTTTGTTGTATGGGAGCCCCATTCAAATCTTTATTTTATTCTGTTTTTAGTATTTGTTGTTATAGCGGCAACAGAAATACATCATCTGTGAAAATTTCAACTGTCTAGCTATCACGGTTCGTGAGATACAGCCTGGTGACAGACAGACGGACAGACGGACAGACGGACGGACAGCGAAGTCTTAGTAATAGGGTCCCGTTTTACCCTTTGGGTACGGAACCCTAAAAAGTATTTTATTTATCTGCGACACAATAATTTATCCATCACAATTATTTACACCAGCGCCCACAAACCAGTCCTGTAATCTGATTATTAGTAAATATTGCCTTATTCAGAGAGAAAACACGGACCCGTGTATTGTAGACCAATCATCAACGTCTATTTGTAGAAACGCTGCTATTACTTGCCCCACCACAGGATTAATGAGTGTATTTTATACAGATACATTCAATATTACTAAATACCTAAACCTTCAAATCAAGAGTGAACAGGCACCTTCTGGGCGAGCTCGCTCCATCGTAGGCCACGTCTACGCCTCGGCTAGTCTGTGGCCATGAGTAAGCCCATTCATAATTTAAATTTTTTTTTAACGTTTTAGAGACGTATCCACAGGTAATAAATAATCCATAGCAGACGTGGCTCACTCCGCGATTTCGTCGCTTTGCTACAGGTAGCTAAAAGTACACCCGTTCCACACCAATTTTGGTGGCTAGTCATAAGCCGCGCGTATCTGTCCCGTTCGTAACAGACGCGTTTTGTTAGAGAGTGAGTCTTCTGTACCTAATACTATTTTTTTTTAGATGGACCGACTAACGACGCAAAACCCCGGCGGCTCCGTTGATCGGTGTAATGGGTGAGTGCAAAAATGGCGAGTCGTTATGTGTCGCGATTTAATTGAGATCTTATATTAATTAGGGTGGATGTGAGGAGGCGAATGTGCCCGCCTCACGCAGCCCGGGCACGCAACGGAGATGACTGCATGTCTAGAACCTGGCTTTATGGCGGACGCTTTCCGACAAATCAATATAACTATTACATACATACATATCTACTAGTATATTATGTTTTGACAATATTAGTTAGTTTCTTCATGTTTTTTTTTTTTTATTATGAATGGGCTTACTCATGGCCACAGACTAGCCGAGGCGTAGACGTGGCCTACAATAATATGTCTTAAATGTACTAGGTTTTATTAGGCATTTTTTGGTATACAGTCTGTACGTACTTTGATTAATAGGTATTCCAGTTTATTTTTGATATTTGTAAGACGGTTATTAACGCTGCGCCAAAAGTGACTGGAGGTGGGGATGTATTTTGGGCTAATTGGAAACAGTCCGCGGGGCAAACAATACACTGAAGATTTTCGATGAGGTATTACTTTTCAGGCTTCTGTATTATACTCCAGGAAAGATACGCTTACGTTAAACATTAATTAGTAATAGGCAATTTTTTTTTTATTCCTGTTCTTTAGATCATTTTAAGATACTTTATTTTCGAATCCAACCAACTTTCTCTCCGGAAGTAGGTAAAAAAAAAAGTTTAAAAAAAGAGGCGTTCTTGTTTGTTAAAAATAGTAATAGTATTTTTAGTTCGTAAACGTGACGAAAATAATATATATAATGAGTCGACAATGGAATCGGTCAAAATATTTACACGAAAAATAACTAATTCAATAAATGGCGGGGCCTCACGGATATACGTCGTAGCTTGATATAAAAAAAAAGTTATAATTAGGTCTTTGATTTAATTACCATAAAACTACTTCATTAAGCTATTTATCCGAGAACCCGACATCAATATTATTTGTATCACTTGTCTATATATTTACGCCTTAAATGTGCTAGAAAAAATGGTTATAGATATAATTTCTAGCAGACTTTGTTCTGATAACGTTCAAAGTGATATTCAATACATAATCACACAAAAACATGGTCAATGTAATAAATAAGAGCAATTTAACAAATTCGCTAAATGAAACTCCCAAATTTGAACTCTGTGCGCTAATGCTAAGGATTACATTTCCTTGCGGCGCGCCGGGACAGTTTCAATGCGGGCGGTGGCGGGATTTCGTGCCAAGGACGCGTGGATAGTATGTAATAGGTAAGTATGTACTTAACTACAAGTTGCTACAAGTGACAGGCCAATTCGAACGTGCGCGGGCGTCTCGCTCGCACCAAATATTTGCGCGGCCAAGTCTGAGCGAAATGAACGCGCGCGTGAATGATAGCTAATTAAAAATAACTGATATAATTTCCAATATTATTTTAATATTAGTTGATGTTCAAATTATATACGTCAACGTTATGACCCACTACAAAAATAAAAATTTCGCATGACTATCGTTCTTATTTAATTTCAGAATGGCATAGTGTGGAGTGGCATTATAAAAGGAATACTTATTATAGTAGTCATTTGACAGTTTTGGTGACACTTTCACATTCTGTCACAGCGAAGTGTGTAGGCCCACTCTTTAATTTTATATTAAAGTCTATCCAACAACTTTGTCAGTAGAAAAAGGCGCGAAATTAAAATTTCTATGAGACAATAACCTTTCGCGCCTAAGCGTCTGTAGACTTTTTTTTCAACAAACGTATTATATTGACTATTTCGTGCTCTTTCTATTCATAACTAGTTTACGTTCCTAAGTTTCATAAAGCCCCCTCCAGACTATGCGCGTGAATCGCGGGCGAAGCCGCGAACGCGAGTGTGGAGTCGATTTCGCTGTCTGCGAAAATCGACGCCACACTCGCGTTCGCGGCTTCGCGCCGCGATTCGCGCACGAGTGTGGAGGAGGCTTAATAAGTATAACATAGTATAATAATAGTCGACGTCAAAGATATGTTTACACTTTTGCACCTTACTCCTTTGTAATAAGGCCAAGAGTACGGCTTTAAAATGACAACGTTTTACACAAAATAAAACGCTTATTACATAACTTACCATATTCGGAACCTAAGAACAATATTGAGAGTGGCAACACTGTCATAGGAGGCTATTCATTAATTACGTCATTTCAAATTTGGGGGAGGGGGAGGGTCTGGACATCGGATGATGGTAGCATGACACAGGAGGAAACGGTGTCATTCGAAGCATGATTTTGGGGGCGGGGGGCAAAAATCGTCAAAAATAGATGACGTCATTTATGGACAGCCCCTAGGTCGTATTGTCTTTTTCTAGCATATACGTCCCTCTCTCCCCCACACTCCTACCACACAGGCAGGTTGCTTTGTCAGTTATACAAGATAAATTTTCAAGTCATTGTCTCAAAATTATACATATGTGCACCATGCAGGATTAAAACTTTAGGTTCCGAATAGAGATGCACCGGATATTCGGTTATTATCCGGTATCCTATCTCGCCCTTATTTTAATATCCGGCCGGATACCGGGATAAAAAGACAAATTGCTGATAGATACTTAGACAGATGAAACCTCCTCGCCATATCATGGTCTACCTTAATACGTAGGTTCTACGTAACGCGTATTAACTAGCCGTACCATTCGTATTCGAAAACACAAATCACTTGAAAACTGAAGGGTATGCCATTCACCATTTAAGTATTCAAATTTCAAACCTTATTATACACACAGAAAGATTTAAACTAACAAGACTCAGAAGAGACTTCATGTAGGTGTAAAATTGAATTCTAATGGTATTGGTAACACGTGCACGCTTTACTAACTCGATGTGTTTTTAAAGATATGTACTTCAGTATTTTCATTGGCATAGCCACGGTGCACGCAGGCAGCCTTTGAAAACACTTTCACATCATATCATGGCATAAGCCGTTAGAAACTGTTTTTCACCACACTAGTTCGGAAAGGCTTACTTTGCACTTCAAAAACTGAGAGCAAACTTACATTTTAATCACAAGTGAGGCAAAGTAATCAAATGCAAATTTTGAGTTGTTTTGTTATGTTTGCTGGTAGAATTGACTTTTAAATCATGATTTTGGATGATAAATATTTAATAACATTCATTTGTATTTGATTATTACATTTAATATTTCCTTCAGGTTGGTGTGGTGAAAGATTTTGTGTTTCAATTGGGGAAAATTTTGTTTAACCCTCGTGCTTTGAAACCCTCGCAACGCTTAAGATTCCATGTTTCGAATCTTATGCTTGCTCGAGTATCAATATTAGCACGAGCGGTTAAACATTAACTTTGCCCCCTTGTAAAATAAATAACTATTTCAATATAGTCAGCCAAACTGAGGTACAAATTCAAAAACTCGCCAGTAGTTTAGCTTCACGACCTTCTAGATGGAAAAACAGCAAGCCAATGACTTGAAAATTTGCCTTGAATAACTGACAAAGCAACCTGCCTGTGTGGTGGGAGTGTAGGAGCGAGGGACGTATATGCTAGGAAGGGGCAATACGACCTACGACAGTGTTGCCACTCTCAATTTGAGATGCAATGGATAGTTGTTTGGTCGGATACCGGATATTCGGCCTGATCATCGGCCGAATATTCGGTATCCGACCGCCGAATATTCGGCCGGCGGAACAATACCTACATTTCGGTTTTTAGGTGCGCATTGTGCAGGTTTTAACCTGTTTCGTGGTGAACGTTGGCGCGGACTCATTTCTATGTTCGAAATGAGTAGGTACCTACGCGTGCAAGTGAGTGAATGTGGATGTTTAAATTGTTTTGAAATAATAAACGAGTAAGTACAGTATGACCGTGACTGTTTCTTTAATCCAATTTGTTTACTCTGAAATCTAGCAAAGTTACTATCCAGTATTCGGCCGGCTAGTGGGTCACTAATAGGGTTGCAAATAGAAAAAAACCAAATGTTTTTTTTTTCAAATTTATGAAAAAAAAACATGAAAAAAAACCTGGCACCATGGTTTTTTTTCTAAATTAGTTTTTTTTTCAGATGAACAAAAATATGCCACAATAACGGTTTTTCGTGATTTATTTATATAAGTAACTTAAAACTAAGTGCCCCGATGCGGCGACGAGAGGCGTTGGTGTTGCCAACAGTAAATTGCGATAACTACCACTACAGATTTCATTTATGTTGTTATTAATCAAAGTTGGTAAATTAAATTGGTTTAATGGTTAACATAAAGTCTAAAACAAGTAAAACAACCGTATAAAAGTATTAACTGCCTTGCAAATTTTGAGTTTTTATACGTTTGAAAAAAAACGTACTCCAGATAAAAAACGGTTTTATTTCACGGTTTTTTTCATGTATTTTTTCAAGTCAGAAAAAAAACCGTTTTTTTACAACCCTAGTCACTAATGTCACTATCCGGTGCATCTCTACTCTCAATATTATTCTGAGGTTCCAAATATCGGTACAGTTGTTTAATTGTTGCTTAATTTGGAGATTGACCCAAATTTCATTTCTGATCAAATCGGTCGATTTGATCATCCCGTCTGGACTCCACTTAACAGCCGTAACACATTAGCGCGCCGTTCAAGGTCACGGTGCGCCAAACCATAGCCTGATGTCATGTAGGTATGTACTTAGTCCAAAATTATGTTATTTACTTATTATGTTATTTATATGCATTGAACGTTAAATCTGAACCAATTCGATTACTATTCTATAGTGAATCAGCAAGACTTGAAAAAGCGCGGCAAATTTAAAACATGTATGTAAAAACCATTATAGGTTTCAATAGCCCTCATAGACCTGACTTTTATCTCGATATCGTAATTTTCTAGCGACAAACCCATTATCTATACAAAACTGTCGCAAAAATGTTATCGCTTGTATATCGTGGTACAGGATAGGATGGAGCCATATACTTACTACTTGCTTGCAGGTATCGTAATCAAACAAAGTGCTTGCTAAGTAGCTAAATACGCGCAATGTATTTTTATGTCAACAATAATGTATTTATTTAATGTTAATTTAGTATGAATTATATAGTATGTATGTATATTGTTTTATCCACAAATATGAACAATTGTAGTTAATTTACAAAACATAATTTATACGGCCACAAATAAAATATTACATGCTTCTAAAGTCTGTTTGGTTATTTCTACATGGAAACGAAGTCATTTCAAATTATAAAAACATTAACTGAACACCTTATTGCTACCTGCATTCGCCGCTCGCCGCTCAGCTACCCACTGACGTTAATACCACGGCCTTACGTTTTATGACAGGACTCTGAGTCAGGGGAGTGGCACACTTGGTCCGCCATTTTAGTCAGTCATTCCATGTTTGGGTGCGCTTGCGTTCAGTCGAGTTTTGGAATATTACTGCAAATTTTTGTTGTTTGTTAATTTGTTGGTTATGGTGTCGATTTTTATTGCCCTAGTCGCCAAAATAAATGATGTTACTTAGTGAAATTTTAACCGACACCACACGGTAAAAATAAGTTTAACAATAATTACTTGGTTAAAAATGAGTAAAAACGGTATTTCTAATACTTAACTTATATTTTTTGCTATTCAATTAAAGAGTACTAACAAAATCCTAACTCAATTAATTAGTGCAAATATTTTAAGGTTTGCGATTCCTGCTCGGCCTTGCGTCGTAAGGTGCCCGGTACCACTGTATTGCAGCAATAACTAGAAATGCTTACTTTGGGAAACATTAGGAACTGTCGTTTTTGATAATTACATTTTAGTGGTGAGGGGTGGTACTTAAATGACCGCTATTGAAACCTTAAATGGTTTAAACTTATAGGCGCGAAGATTTGAAATCCCTAAGAAAATTTTAATTTCGCGTCTTTTTCTGCTATCAAATTAGGTGTGTTTCGGTATAATAGCCCAATATAATTGGCCTATTATTGTATTAAATTTAACGCGCACGCAAAGACGGAAAGCCTGCAATTATATAAAATTTACTTTCTTATTTACAGCACTCTTGCCCAGATTAAAGCTGATAATTAGTTCGAATCTAGTCTCCCATATTTTTTAATTTCACTGGTACATATGTCTTGACCGAGTAAATAGTAAATATACTAAATACTTTTTTAAATATTCGCGCTCGGGGCGATGGAAGTTTCATCGTTTCGCCGCCCGCTCCATGCAACGACCAATCGCGTTAGCTCGCTGGCTCGTGCGTGGCAACTTTAAAGCAACGATAACGTTTTTGATGGTTTTTTGTGTTACGAATCATATTTCAAGCCGATTTTTACAGTATTCAACGATCGAGAACTCATAACGAAAATCCCATATGATATTGATCTATTACCATTTTTAACCAGGAAATTAAAGCACAACCCCATAAAACCCACCATACGGTATTATTTAGTGTACGATTAAATTGCAACGCTTGTACTTATTATAATTTGGAAATAATGAGAGAAAAAATAGCCTATTACCATTTTTGAGGACGGAAATATACTGAATTTAATAACAACCGTAGGTTACTTACTTTAAATGTAGGATACATAATTATTTTTTGTGTGATTCATGCTTAATGTTATAAAGCAAATATATCTCTATAAGTATTAATTTAAAAAATGTTATTAATATTTTTTACTAATTTTCTGTGAATTTTTATATTTTTACATTTTTTATAAAATATCTAAATGTAATATATTTATTTGGATTATGTGTCGACGTAATCACTAGATTTATTGTCTGTCCCATACACCGAAAACTTCAGCTATTACTAATTATTTCCATTCCGCCATACTAGCCGACCGTACCTTTCTTGGCCTATTATCTGAAGGCATAACGAAAAATTTGTAAAGTTTCAAAAATTTTACACTCATTCATTAAATCAGTAAGTATGTAGTAGGAATCATTAAGAACATAAGGGGCAATTGGGAACATTTTCATTTCCTTAAGTAGTTCCTCTTCAATCAAAAACATCCCATTTTTGACACTGACATATCAGATCGATTAACTAAAAATAAAACTCGAATTGGCCTGTTAGTTACGCAATTGTTAATAAGTTATTCTGCCGTATTCGAACTTCAAGATATTCACAAGAGACGACACGTACTAGATCCATTCTAGATACGTTATAGTTTAGATATCAACTAGTTCTCTTTTGCAGCGCAATTCGGGCAACCAATGTAAGATATCTATTAGATGTGAATTGGATCTCTAAGTCATATCCTGTGGAAATCGTTCAAGAGTATCTCCAGAATCGCGCAAATGTCAAATTTGACAGGTTAGATCTTAAACATATCGTTATCGTATCTTGGTGATGTCTAAAAGATGTCTAATAGATGTCTATTTCAAAATCCGAATCGGGCCCATTGTCTTCTTCAAATGCCTCATTAAAGCGCAAATCTGAACTACCTGAAGCCAAAGCAACATGTCCTCCAATCTTACACTTTTGAGACATTTTTGCCGTCATTAGCTTTGGAGCGGATCAAGTAGAGGCCTGCAAGTTGGTCCCTGTCAATATTTATTTTTAACATCTCTGTAAGGCTCATAAGGTTCGCGTGATGACATGCCGGCGCGCTGTCACGCGTGCCCGGACTACAGGCATCGCCGACACGCACACCATCTCTCTGTGATTAAGAAGGAACATGCAAACTTCAAACCATATCCATAGGGATATTACTAACTTTACCTTTCAAAACATCTTAATTAACTGATTTACCTAACTGCAACAAACTTATACCTCATAAGAGTTTATTTAATGTTGCATTGTTGACTTGCGTTAATCAATGAATTAGTGCCGAATAGTAGACTACCTAATTGTATGACAGGCAATACTTTCTATTCCTGAATCTAGGATGCCTTGGTCAGACTTAAGAGTCGCCTGTATCCTTCATCAGCAGCGCATGCTTTATAGATTGCGCCTAAATTATGAAATCAATAATATGGAAGAATCTTCACCTATGTCCAACATCTATCTCGAATGTTCACACGGTTATCATTCTATTTTTAAGCATAAGCTATTAAGCATTTTCAATCAAGCAACTTTCATCCATTAAGACGCCTGTCACACCATGCACATAAATTTCAAATAATAACCGAGATATGGTTGACATTTAATACTCTTAGAATTAATTAAAGCACTCGAATAAAATACCACTGCAAGCATTATGTGTGCTTTTTGTTTGGTACCTTGACAAAAAATATGTCACCATTGTCTGTCTATAGCTCATAATTGTCGTGTTATTTCCTTTTCATTGAGCCAAGCCCTCTTTACCGATAATTTCTGTTGTCATAAGAGACGTTTATGTACTTAAAGGCCAAAGTAGGAGTACTTACGAACAACTTGCTTTATGCAACTACACTGGTTGATTTTTAATAAGCCCTTGCAAAAATGTTCTGCTTGAATGACATATATACATAAGAGTTTTAGTAAATTATCGGTGGTTTATGGACCGAGGGTCAATTGAGTTAAGGGTGCACTTTTCATGTTTGTTTGTATGTCCCGTCCCATGCTTGTCAGACGACAGCTCGAGTATTTTTTGCGTTACATAGGTACAAATAGGAATTCGAGGGGTCATATATTTTATATGTATGTCTCGTGACCTATTTGTTCGGGGCGAACTAGTTATTTTGTATGGAGTGCATTTACAAAAAATATGAACGACGATTTTCCACCTTATGTAGGCTGTTTTACTTACCTATGTTCATTTTAATTTATTACTTTTTTCCACATTTATATTTTTTTAAGCTTAATAGCATCGTTCGTATAGTCATTTCTGCTTGATACAAAATTAATTTTACTCACTACGCAAGCTGAACTTGTAAGCAAAACTACTTACATACTAACTACTAATATTAACTTATAAACAGGATAAAAATGCTGTGTCTGTGTCATATACCATCATCATGTTCATATACCTACTAAGTAGTAAGTAATAGAGACAATCGCATAAATCAAGGTAAGCACAGAATGAAAAATTAAAATTAAAATCGTGTAGTGTGCACCACCGCGCATCCGCAGACTGGAAAGGAATGACACACAAAAGGCAAAATAATGTCCCTCAAATATAATATTATATGTCACGAAACCAAAGCTTTATGAAACCCGATACTTTTGTCATATTATCTTGTTTTATTGCGGGTCCATAGTGAACAACCGCATCGTTTTTTGTGCTAAGTGACAGGAAAGAATGAATGGAAGTCTAAAAATTGCTCCATTTCCACTTTTCACTAAAATCGCGTAAGGTTAGGTATGTACAGATATAGTGCGTAATTGTTTTATTTCGTATTTACTCGGAAACGTTCGTATTTGTCATGCTGGTTCAGTCAAAATCAGTACTTTTTGTGCTTCGACCGACTGAAATAGCAAGACACGTTCGTACGTTTCCATGAAAATACGAAGGAAAACAATTATGCACTACATCTGTACTTTGTCAGTCGTCTTGTGCATCATCATGCTTCCTAATGTGAAGTAAAATATTGTAACATATTATTCACCGCGCAGAACCAGTTCATACAAATCCTATACCCGATACATATCCAGTGCAGTGAGCGTAACAATTTCACATTTTGCACAAATCTAGTCACATTTAAAGTATTGTGTTACTAGATGTATTAAATAGCCGGTTGACAATGTCGTACGGATATTAACCCACAAAAAATGTCCTCGAATCCCGAGGATTTTCCGCTTCACGCAGTGATGCACTCTCCGACTCGGCAGTTGACAAAATATTGCATTGTTCCTATTATATCCGCAGTATTTATTTAAAAACGTTATTTAAATGGATGATTTTAAGCCCATTCCGTTGATACGGCTATTGTCCTCAGTTAATGCAGTTATGCTTTTTGTTAGATAGATTAAACATCTTTCTTTACATTGCTATGTACGAGTATGTAACGAGTATGTATGTAAAGCTAAACAGGTAATAATTTGGATAAATTATTATTTAGGCATTTACATCTTTCAAAGTTCAATGGTTTAATCAAAAATTACGTAGCGTGTATAGTAACGTAACCCTGTTAACCATATCGTAGAAGCAATTTATTAGCTTTATTACTCTGTTCACTTTGTTATGGTCATCAAGCTATCTGTGACCATAAATTTGAATTCACTCTGTAAGTTCCAATAAAGGTAATGAAGGCAATCATCGGCGACCGAACCAATAAAATAATAGAAATAAATTTGATATGACCGACATATGGTGGCTCTAATGCGCGGCGAACCCTGTTATTGCTGTCAAACATGCGACAAATAGCTCAGACTCTGAACTCCATTCCATTTTATCCAACCGTTGATTACACAGCGCCGGTCCGTTGGACGACAATGAAAACAGTCCAATTTCAACCAATATGTTCACACCCCTTTCTGTTTTTGATTCACGCTGATGACCAAAAAGTAAATTCCAGTTTATTATTATTCCATTACCCATCACCCTATTTTAAAAAATATGTCATCGGATGACGAGTAGGGCTGGGGAGCGCATAATCTGCAGGCGAGGTCGCGGCAGGTCGCGCCGACCCCGGAATATTCAATGCGTTTATATAAAATAATTTTCATGTTCGACAACTCACGACACAATACCGTATTTTTTGCTGCGATAAATTGGTGGGATTATCATTTAATGGAGGGCTCATGTTTGTTGGGCTTGTCCTGATTCCCTACGATTGACATGATTTTATTAAACGTCATATATTATAGACGCGCCGAACCCGCTGAATAAATTTAACGTAACAGAAGCGAGGCATATATTATTCACGTGGATTTATTCGGAAAGGTTATATACGAAATTAACTTCGAAATCAGTTATTAGGTAGTTCAATTTAGAAGTGTTAGATAGACAGGGGTATAAAACATTAACGCGCTTCTGTGGGCTTCCCAGCGCATGACACATGGGTAAAATTCAGTAGGCAGGCTTTAAAATATTCAGGCAAATTTCAACCTTTCGATTTTCTCTTAATGATTTCGTGTATCAAGTTTTGTGCATGAGGTATTCACATCGTTTTACCCGTAGGTACGAGGCTTTCATTAAGTCTCTTAAATACGATAATAAGTATGTTCAAACGGGGCACGGTACGATGTTAAAATAGGATCTATGAAAAGTTTTTATCTCTCCTAACATATTTTCAATACCCACATCATTAGCGATGATTTTATCGGTACAAAATAGTTGACGAATCTATCAGTGTTATAGAAAAATATTTTTAACGCCACCCTATTTTGAGCAAGCGCCTATGAGAGCTGATAATCTCTTTACATTTCCGTATAAACTTCTGTTATTATCCCTTATTAGCTAGGCATTTTTTTTCCGAATGCCATAAAAGTGTTTTTTGTTCGACGCTACGCGACTTGCATCGGCACTGCGAGATGTTATCTAGTCCCGGCGGATCTCCCTCATGTTTACACTAAATATTGTGCGACACAATGAAATTACATGACATCTGTACTACAAATAACGGAATATCTTTATTCATGCAGCCGAGCCCCTCGCAATGTCGCCGGAACATCAGGCCGCTTTCATACTAGTGGTGTGATATCTAACTATCAAGTATCAACTTTGCTTGTTATATCAAATACCATACTAATTTGTATCAACATTCTCGATGTGCTGGTGTCCTTCGGGTGGTCGAACAAAATGTAAGCAATGAATTCATTTAAGGTAGGAAAATATTAACAAATGCAGTAGTATGTACTTATTAGATATGTAGTCTCTAAAACACCTCATGTTTTAAATACATGTTTTAAAAACCTGCACTACCTACTAGGTACCTACACTATTAATATCACAGACATCGCAGTTAACAATACCTTCATGGATACGTATAAGAGACGTTTTCTTAAACATTTTATTGCAAATAAAATTGACGTCCGAAGTAGACGTTATTTCACCAAAACAAAGATTTGCAATATAAGTTTAATATTGGTTTTACTCCCCCACTGATATTGATAGTGGATCCGCGCCCTACGTGCCCGTGGCCATTTCAGTGCTCACAAACAAACGAAAGCCCATACCAAAGAAGGAAAACTTATTTGAAACGAATAAGTCGTCATTTTCAATAATTATAGTAACATATTCAAAAGGATCACGGGGTCTGGCCAAGATGACAATCGAGCATCGACAAACGCCAAACGAAAAGGAAAAAGTATAATATCGCGGGATGGCAGATGCTACGAAAAGTCGCGCGACTATTTCCATACATTATTTAAGTGTAGATTGGCGTTTTCTATCAACAATTGACATCTTGGCTTTAACACCTGACACTTAAGTAAACCTTTAAACGCTTACTGCTTTCACAATGATGAAATGACTTCGTTAAGCAATGCAATCATAATTACAGACGTCTAGCAACTGATACGTTCGGTTCGGAGTCGGTGCCATGCCAAAATTGTTTGAAACAAAACAGTTTATTTTTATACTGGTATGGTCGTAGTTTGCGGTTTTTAAACGCATCATAGTGTTTATGTGTATAGATAAAAAATCTTATGTGTGGTGTGAGACAATTAGCGAAAATTAAACATGGAAACTAATAGCATGTAGTCTTAAATAATTTTATAAATATTTATAGCACAAAGTATTCACCACTAAATTCGTTTGGTTAACTATTTATTTTTTCTATCTGTGTGTGTTCTAAATAAACCAGTCGAGATAAATTTTATTCGAAATACGCTTCGATTTTTATTTAAGTAATACATATTTAATTCTGATTAATCTGAATCTGTTGAGAAATAAAGTGATTGATAGTCTTCTAAATAATAGATAAATATATTCTAAATAAAATCCTTGCAGTATGTGTGAATTTTATAGAGAATAACAAATAGGTAGGCCAAATAATGAGAGGGAGGAAGGAGGAGGAGAGAAATAGTTGTATAAATATGAAGATATACCTACTAGTATATTTTTCATAGGTGTATTATCAACGGGAAAACCACAAACATTGTTTAAAATAACCTCCTTCCTTTTAAAAGTCGGTCAAAAAGAGCTTCGTTGGAAACATAAGTATTCAAATTTTCTTTTTATATATAACTACATTTTTATGTATCAAATGTTATATTGAACAATTACAATTTTACCGTTAACACAATTGCAGAAATAAATAAATAAAATCGCCTCAATGAAGATGTCGGAATCGGACACAATATTAAGAGATAAATCATACAAAGAGCGCATTGTGTGTGAAGCACGTTATGACGGCCGGGCTCGATTCGGCCTGAGCACGCTTTGCCCCAGTGGCCATTGGAAACGGTCACCAATTTATCATTAAGGCAATTTTTGCAATAATTGTTCGCTTTTGTCCAAAGGTCGCATCGTGGAGTATGCTCTACTTTATTTTTAATTTACATTTTGATAAACGGTAATGTGTACCAATAAAATTAAATACGAGTATAACAAATCTAAGCACCACGTAAGCGTTATCCTTCATAAAATAATTTGAAAAACAGTATAGTGTGTTTATTATATTTTTAGGACTACAGCAAAAAGTTACCTAAAATACATTCTTTTTACCAATAATGTCAGTAAATAGCAACTGTTTACCGTCCAAGTTTATAAGTAATAATACTAAGATTTAAATTGACATTATCTCGACTGCAAAACATATCACTCAAATAAAATTAAAGTAGAGCAACTCTGCCGTCGATCGGCCACTGGTCAGCGGTCCACCCACACAAAAGCGTGGGTGCAAAGATTATTCTCATTCAATTGAACCGCATTGTGCGCCGGCGCATGCCACTTCCAGCCACCTCTTAATTACCCCGCAGCTGCTGACCCGCGTCCATCTGGATCACCAGGCCTTCACCTACAGGATGTTCAGACTGCTCAAGCCGCGTAGCCAACATGCCAATCGCTTACGCTCCGTAGCGATCGAAACGCAACTGTCACTGTCGGACTAATGAGGAAGAGTGATAGAGAGACACAAAGCGTTTTGTTGTCGAAGCGATAGCGATTGTCACCTTGGCTCAGTCAGGGTCTTGTCAGGGTGGGTGGACGAATGACCTAGCTAAATCGAATTTTCGCCATCGTTTGTAAAATTCCTCGAAATCGTTAGAGCCGTTTTGAATTGAAACCAATTCACAAATATACCTTAGATATGTAGCATTCTTAGGTTACGTAGCATAATTTCTAAAATAGGTAGGTACAATTTTTTAAGTGCGAAATTTCTAAAGACAGAACATCGGAAATCAAAATGTCTAATGTACGAAATTCCATTATAATCGGTATCAAGTACCATTCTACACTCATAAAAAAGTAAACTGAGAAGCAAAGCCTGTTCGCTAACTTGGTCTAATTTACTGAGATAATAATCTCGCCCGCCATCAATTATACAGCATCCTATAGAGTGCAAATAAACGTGCCATGTTAGGTTGATCTGTGTAATGTAAGGTGAGAGTGTCCAGTGACAATAGGACAACGGTTTTGAGTGGCCAGACGTCCGGCAAATCTCATTTGTGGATTTATCATTAACCCCCTTTCATCCACCCTCACCGATCTGAGCCTATTATGGGGTATAAATTTTATTTCCGTCTATTGTCAATGCCTTGCGGATGTCTATCCTTAATAAATTCATTTACGAAAAATGTATCCAACAACAAGGTAAACAAATAAATCCATCGGCCATTCAAATGTGGTCCCGAGGGTTATAAAATTATTTCCCTAACACACACATGTGTAAGAAGCATAAACACATAAACAAGGCAATCACGAAGTGAAGTCGTAAAAGTGGAAAAAATATTGGCTATCAGTATTGCACTCGTCAGAACAACGAGGCGTGCCCTAATCGCGCGCCTTATCGATACTAGCTTTTGTCTTAATTCGATGAGAGTAATTTATATGTGTGGTGTATGCCGAGTGAGGTCCGCACTTGCCATAAATAATGCTAGTTTAGTGCGGGCAGACCGTGCTGTCAAAACTCTCATACGTAAATAATGACAAGTCGCGACGGCTTCGATCTTATCTCCTTCATCCGTCAACTCCGTACAAAAGACTCTCTAATGACTGAATGAGCCATCGTAAACCTTTAATATTTACGCAGGCATCTTCAGCTCACCTCAGTAAAGGTTTTATAACTCGATCGGAGGCTCTCCCTGCGCTGGCTCCCCTGGCGCCTACTCCAGTCGCATCGCTATATCTGATTTATTCATACCACCCGTAACACATGATCGGTTTTTCAGATAGCGTATTTTCAGTTATCTTTTTTATTTTACCTCATAGCACATGAGGAATCTTTTTTTAACCGTCATTCCTAGATTTATTCCGTGTGTTTTGACTGTTAGGTAAGTATTCGTTCGTTGCAAAAAAATATAGCAAATGGAAATGGAAAATACTGGAATAGGTTTTACCATTGCCAACTTCTATGAAAGCTTGACGTCCTAAATTGGTTGGCAAACATGCCTAGGCACGTTTTGCATTTCCCTGCGAGTATGATCCAGTCCAGGGGTAGATTTTAGATTCCAATTGCCAACAATTTTTTATTCTATTTTGAGTCAGTTGTGACCTTTTAATTTTTGGAAAGCGCTTTGAAGCTGATACAAGTGGGGAATGACATAAAAGTGCAGATATCGGGTTGCAATTAAAACTGACTCGTTTAACAAAGATGCGGCGCGTGGGTGAACAACAATAGCAGATGTGCGCGACCCTTGCGACCTTCCTCACCCCAATACTACTCGCAATTAGCTTCCATTGCTACAATTCCAATATCTTACAATTCCAAATTCTTTTCGTTGCACCGGGAAACTATAACATAATTCCGATATTGTTGAACTGCATCTACAATTTGGGGGGTCTATTTTAGGATACAAATCCCGCATGACGCAAGCAGGGATAGGTACCGATAACGATTCAATATTTATTGTCACCCGACGTCCGTCATTAAGATAGTGTCAAAACTCACTGGCACGCTCACAAGCGTCACTTACCGGGGCAGTCATAATTATTACTAATGCCTTAAATATGTCAAAACAGGAATCCAGGTAAAAAGGCGTAATTTACGCGCGTCCGATAGAGATTTGGCAGTTGGCGCCGTGGCCCGGCCGCAGGCCTCGCGAGGCGCCGAGTTTTTGTCAACCATTGTCTTTGATATAAATTTTAAATAGGAAATGTCCCTTTTTATGGAGATCTAGTTTACGATGCTGACAATGAAGGCATAAATCTAACGAGCGTGTCACTAAGCCTTGGCGATGATCGATCGATAAACATAATTTATGTACTTCCGCCGTGTACCTTACCTACACCCCGAGTGAGTACCTTCGACTTCGTCGTAAATAAATTCGTTCACCTATATGGCAGCTGAATACTTAGATTGTTTAGTGTTGATGGGGATTTCCATTTGACATTTGATGGTAAGATTTTTTTTCTCTGTGAACATTTAACCCGGCTACATATTTGTTCTATATCAGGACAGGTAAATTTCATTACCGTATCGATGGCGAGTTAGTAATGCATATTAAATAATAGAATTCCTTCGAACAAATAAAAGTCATACAATCGTGATACTTATTCTGTGAGAGTTAGTTCATTACGTGTTGCTAGAAATATCTGTCACGAGTTCGTTGCCTACTTTAATACATAACATATGTATTGCTCACTTGCAACAGTTCACTAGACTAGTTTGTATGTAAAGTATTTTTTTGTTATATTTTTATGGAACTAGCGTAGGTACCTATAAGTAGGTACCCATTTTATTGCACTCAGTTGATCCAAATTGATGCCAAGAGTAATTTAGACTCGTCATCCCCAAAAAACTGAATATCCCTTCCTTCTCAATAAATGTGTGGCCAATCTGGACGTATGTACATATAGGCTGGCGAGTATGAGTGGTATAATTAAGCCAAATGTTAATAAAGGGAACAATGCCGCGCGTCCATACGGGGCGACCCAATCAACGTGCCTCCAGGAGACGCCTGATTAACGACAATAACTCAGAGACAACACCAACTTGCTCACATTTATTCTTATTTTAGACCCTTTCCAGTCGATCTCTAATGAATACGGTTTATCTTCAACTTTATATAAAAAATAAATCGCTTTTAACTGAAGAATCACGCCTTAAAAAAGAAACGCTTATTAAAATTTATTTCTTTCTCTCCAGGCAGCGATGTTGTGTACTGCGTCGAATAAAATTAAAAAGTGAAGAATTCTTATTTATTTTAATACAATAAACCGCAATCGCAGAATAAAGATAAATAAAAAGCAATAAAAAATAAAATCGCATTAGCAATAAACAAAATACTTCAGCGGATGTGGGCAGAGACGCGGATGCACACAGAAACGCATGGAGAATCATCTTAAGGTCAACATAATATTTGAACTGAACGACCGATACTAAATAGGTAATTGTATAGATAAAGAAAATCTTTCTAGACTTGGAACATTTTACTATTTTACTAGTCCATTTTTAGTTGATCTAGAAACAAATAACTGGCGGTCAGACGTATTTAGGTAGGTACTTTTACATTCTGATCCCAATCCAAATATAAATTTTATCTTTGGTTAAGTACTCGTGACCATTACTTGCTTTACCATGTAAATACAAAAATGTCACATAAAAAAAGTAAATCAATAAAAGTAAAACTCACTTAACTGGGAACTAAGCAAAGTATAATATTGAATTTCCACAAGTAAAGGCCCAAAGAATTTTTTTTTTATTCCATGAGGAAGCCCGATCGATCGTCACTTAGGTCCTCCTGAAGGAACGATAAAAACGCATAATCCCAGTGATATCATAATGCTAACTAAGAATAGTAAGATTTTAGTTATCTGTTAGTCAGTTTGATAGATATAACTGGGTTGCTTGCTTTTCCCTCTGTTTTAAGAGGAGCATATATCCCAGTTGTTAAAAATTAATCAGAGTTACCCCTTATTCATAAAACTTTACCAAACTCAATTAGTTTATGTGTTATCATTTACTATTAATGGGTACCATTGCTTAGTTTGTCTTAAACTGTCATTTTGAGCTACAAACCTAATTGAGGCTAATAGTGTATTTATGAATAACGCCATTACAAATTTAAATCCCGAAATAATATTTAACTGAAGCCTCTCCACTGCATTCCGTTGTCCGATTGTCACGAGTGCTACCCTCGCCGGCGTTTTCTTAATTGTGCCGAAATATTTATTTGATTGCGAACTTTGTAGCGCAGGCGCTCCAACCGAAATGGTCATCGGCATCCGAGCGGCGGTGCCGCGCGGAATTAGCCTATAAACTAGCCGATAGAACCAAGTATTAAATTAACTAGTAAGCATGTTCTAAGTATAATTGGATTAGAGGGGGAAATACTAATCAGTTACATATAAGCATCGAAATAAGTACGTGGTGCATGCCACTTACTAAATATAAGGGCACTAAGGTAAACGTACTGGTGCTCGACGCGATCCTAGTACCTACATGTCATCTTGAAACTTAAGTCATTATCATAAGTGGAGACAGCAAGGTGTTATCTATTGGGCATTAACATGTCGAGCACTAGTATACGTTTAGCTTACCTAGTACCGATCTGAATCAATGTGCATTTGGCAAAACGCAATAGTGATAAACAATATTTTTATACGTTCTTTCACTTGCAACCCAAAAACACGAAGGAATGAAACGCATATTAAGTAACGAATAACTTTCGTTGACACATTTTTGTAGAGGTGTACCCTTATTTTACCGCCAAATTTTTTGCAGAATTTTGTTATACAGAAAATTATTCATAGAATAATCGAATCACATATTTTTGTTACAATTAATTCTATTTCTTCGATGATTTATTTCAAAGAAACATATTTTGTAACTTGATTAAAATTCAGAATATTTATTCAAAGAATTTTAAATAAAATAAAAGACTGACTGTAGAATTATCATTCATTGAATATTATTTGTGCGACACTACAGTTCACAGAATATTTATTTCAACAATTATTATTTTACTAAATTACGTTTCACATACTAGTAGTATTCATTGAAATTGCTAAAAAAGGAGTTTAGGTTACTTTAGAGCTGCAACCTCTAAGAAAACGAACCCTTGCTGGAAAAGTGGGTTAGGTTAGGTTAGAACTGCGACCCCCAAGAAAACGAACTGTTGCCAGAAAAGTGGGTTAGGTTAGGTTAGAACTGCGCCCCCCCCCCCCCGCGGGTTGCTCACCTTGTCGTGGTGGAGGGGCTTAGTAATCGTGGCTTGGTCACCCACGGTGAAGCGAAGCGGCAACCAGGGCCGGCCTGTTTGACGGTCGGGCTGGCCCGAGGAGGACGCTCCAAGTGGGCTTGTTAAGCCCGCTTGTGACGCGTTGGAGGTGGACCGTCGAGGAAGAGGAGTGTCGGTATTGCGGTGAGCCGTTCTCCCTATCCTCGGCGGCCGAGGTGGGATCGCAGGGGAAGAGGCGTGATGGTATTACGATCGCCACTCGCCCTATCCCCTGCGAACTTGGCGGTGCCGTTCCGCTGTAGCGGCGTTGGTGGGGCTGCAGAGGAAGAGGAGTGTCGGTGTTACGATGTGCCGTTCTCCCTGTCCTCTGCAGCCGAATTGTGGTTTTGCGACAGACCCATAGACCTGATCTGTCGCCGGGCACCGGAGAACTTTCTGGCGCCCGTAGCTTCCTTGTGGCGGGCTCGGGGGGGTCCGCTACAGTGCAGAACGGTGGCGGAGGAGGAAGGCGCGTCGAACCATCTGGCGCGCCTAGCTTGAAGGGCCTTCGGGCATTTGCGAAGGAGCCGCTCGTGGGCGGCTGCCGCCGGTGGGGTCGCGGATGAGTACGCAAGCGTCACCGTAACCCCACCAATAGGGCGGCGAGGCGGTATATGGGGGGTTTTTAGTGGGTATACCGTGGGCCTCATTAGCCTAGACGGGAGTCCCACATAACCACTCGGGTCACCCCCCGGGTGGTATGCGGAATGCATTTTCCCCCCTACAAAAAAAAAAAAAAAGGTTAGAACTGCGACCCCCAAGAAAACGAACTGTTGCCAGAAAAGTGGGTTAGGTTAGGTTAGAACTGCGACCCCCAAGAAAACGAACTGTTGCCAGAAAAGTAGGTTAGGTTAGGTTAGAACTGCGACCCCCAAGAAAACGAACTGTCGCCAGAAAAGTGGGTTAGGTTAGGTTAGAACTGCGACCCCCAAAAAAACGAACTTTTTCCATACAGGTGGGTTAGGTTAGGTTAGAACTGCGACCCCCAAGAAAACGAACTGTTGCCAGAAAAGTGGGTTAGGTTAGGTTAGAACTCTGACCCCTAAGAAAACGAACTGTTGCCAGAAAAGTGGGTTACGTTAGAAAGGCAACCCCTAAAAACGAATTCCTTCCAGAGAAGCAGATTGCGTTAAATTAACGACTTAATAAATAAAATTCGGCTAAATGACTATTTTGTATATTTAATTTTGGTGAACCGTATTTATAAGAAGTGACTTTTCTACAGATCGATGATTCTGTGATATGAAATTACATGAACAAATTGTTCTTGAAACAAAACTAATGTTTTAAATTTTTGGTGAAACATAACTAATCCGAACTAAAATTATTTGAAGTAAATATTCTATGTAAAGATTATTTTGCGATTTGAAATTACTTGAAAAATTTTCTGTGAAACGAAAATCTGCAGAAAAATTGACGGCAAAATAAAGGTAAACCTTTTGTAGAAGAAGCCGGTAGCTACGTACTGATGACATTATCAGTGATTGTTAATATAGGAACCCCGACGAAATACTCTAAAACGATTACCAAACTTATATACCTAAATAAATAAGCCTACTTATTCATAAATATGAAAAATTGTGCCCACGAAAGTAAGATGATTGAAAAGCTTTAACACTTATCTATAAAAACTTTAAACATACTTACAAATGCTTCTCTAATACTTATGACCAGTAAGTTCATCTACAAAACATATAGAGGTACCTATGTATATTTAAATACAGTATCATTTCTTACGTTATAATACTGACATTTTTTATTTAAGCTTATAGTAGGGATAATGTTTACCTTATCCAGTTAAAAATATGCCTCTTTAAATTAAAAGACGCGTATATAGGCGCAGATATGAAAATAACTACCTAGTTGGCCTACTACCTACCTAGCTGTTGAATTTGTATTCACGGTTGTTCATATAATTAAGGTAATATCGATTCGATATAATCAATTCAATTATGCAAATTGCGCAAAATGTATTAATCATAGACTGGTAGCTTAACTGGATATTTAGTCTCATTAAAGCCATTACTGGCCGAGACATTCTTCAAATCTTACGCAGTCGGAACTCGAATGTTGTCTGTCAGATGTCCTATCGACGATCTAAATAGGCCACAGAATCGATACTGAATAAGTACAGTCTACGTGCCGTGGCCACGCATCGTGGTCGGATCATAGAGATGAAATAAAGTATGAAACTGGTCGCAAGCTTGCATCGAGCGAACGCACTGTGACCGAACCAACAATCGAGATGTGAAGCGCCGATAACGATGTCAACTAGCGCGGGCTGTCCTAGCCGTTCCCATGATTTGCGATGCCGTTCTAATCGATATAATTACGATCAATCCATCAAACGGACGTATATAATAAAATACGTGATTCTAAAATATGGTAATCGTTAAAAAGCGCTTCGAACCGACCTGAGAAATAGCAGAGATCATTTTTTGCATTGAAGTGTTTATGATCGCCTCGTAATATGCTTCTTTGATCTCTAACAAGTCGTGTTGAATTTCCAATATCGTTCGCTGCATACATTTGGCGTATCACCGCCGTATACATAATTTTAATGATCTAATTTCTCTTGAGTGCAGTTTGGACATAACATGTCTGGTCCTAACAAAGCTGACTAATTATCAGGACGCAGCGCGTCGTAAAACAGTGCATATTGACGGAATATAGAGAGGCCGGCACATAGTGCTTAATGACATTAATCACATTGATTTATTGTGGTTCCGAGTTATTACAGGCTGCTCCCGCATGTGTGCGTGTGTGAGCACGAGGCTATACCTGCCCGCTGTGTGCTTCTTGTTTAAGTAGGTAATGCGCAACATACAGCATGTGCCTACAGATTAATGTAACGACTGCAACAAACTTACCTGGAGAACATTTTGGTACAACACATATTATTTATTTTAGAATTGATACATCCTGTCAATACCTACATACAAACTAGATTGAAAAACATTAACAAATGTTGTTCAAGTAACTGCCTCTCGCTCTTTTTTTTAATTTGTTTGATAGTATATACGGTATCTAAGTATCATGAAAAACTACATGTTATGTAGGTACACCTAAATAATAACGGATCTACAACGGTAATATACAACATTTTTTGCAACTACCAGCCGAAGCAAGATTAAGAACACCCTGGCTAATATAAGGGCTCCATCGGACGTATACCAGCGTGAGTGTGTGCGTGGCATTAGGCTACAATTTACGCTGTTTGCGGTGTGTTAATATTGATTGGCACGCTTTATTTCGGCGAGACTGCCCTGGCCGTCCGCGAAACTAGTCCGTCACTTTTCTGCACGGATCGGACCACAAATTATTTATATAAAACCGAATTATTGAAGGGTCAGAAAGATAGTTCGTCGATATTTCTAATAAGATATTGATATATACCACCTGTCTACATTTAGCAGCTGCTAAGATACATATTGTGCCCCAATTAGGTAGTACATACATATAAGTGGTACCTATTTATTCTTTATAGTATCATTATTTTATAAAGCTAAGAATAAAAATAAAGAGTGGAAAAAAGTAGCATCGTTCATAGACGTTTCTGCTCGTTAAAAAAATATAAATAATATATATATGTATGTGTATTTTAATATTTACAGAAATATACTAAAAACAACAAAAATTTTAATCAGGTAACTACATTTCCCTTTTTTATAAAGGCCGTCTTAATACTAAAAAAAACGATCTCTTCCAGCATTCCTTTCTTTCAATTTTTGACTAGGTATTACGAAATGAAGAATTAACTGTGTAATAACAACCGACAGAATAACTATATAAATCAAATAAGAAGAAATATGTATAACCAATATTATGTTATCATATCCTATCTGGAACTGTATAATAATCAAGAAGTACTATAGTTCGTTTTTTTTAGCATTAGAAAGAACTTGCAAGAAGATAAGCGATCTTGACATGTCTTTTAATTGAAAAACGCTTTTTAAAAATCAAAATCTATTACTTATGAAAGCAGAAGAATATAAATGTTCGTATTAGATTCATAATTGTTACCTACATATTTGCCGTAACTTATTTTTAAAATATGTTTTTCAATTAAAAGACACATCAAGATTGTTTGCCTTATTTCTAATGCTAAAAAAACGAACTATAGTAAGAATAAATCGTGGGTTACTAACACTACTTTAGAATGTATTCGTGTCATAAAAAGGAAAATAAGCCAACACGGGGCACGGTCGCTAGCCAGTGATGTGCTAGCGTCCTTCAGTCCTCAATCACAACACTGGGCCGTGAAAAGCCAAAAGACGTATAAACATGGAACGAATAAACGTTCAAAAACCCTTTTCGTCGGTTTGAATTTCGACGTGTCGCCGGCGATAGACACGTCTGCTACGAGCGCCTCGCATATCAAGCACCTATTATAATTTCATAACGCACGTCGGTCGACGCAAGTAATACGCGAAATTTATGTTACGATGTTCTCACCGTGCGACGAGCCCCATGAATGCGTAATGAGCATAAGTCCTCATTAACAGTACTGTCAATGTTCAACTCATATTCATTTGAGGACGTGGCCATAAATTCAATTAAACCGTTTGTAGGTACACAATATTATGGCCCTACTGTGGCGATCTAAGTATCTACTTTATTTTGTAACCACGATATGGACGCGAATGCTTATCTGATATCTGTTAAAATTTGCATAAATATGAACAGGCAGGCCTATTCGGATTTCGAGATAATCACAAGATCTATAAGAGTTATAGAGACGATTTAGAGATCAACTAGATCTACATTATACTTCGTTTTTTTAGCATTAGAAATTAGGTAAACAATCTTGATGTGTCTTTTAATTGAAAAACACAGTTTAAAAATAAGTTACGGCAAATATGTAACAATTATGAATCTAATACGATCATTTATATTCTTCTGCTTTCATAAGTAGTAGTTTTTGATTTTTAAAAAGCGTTTTTCAATTAAAAGACATGTCAAGATCGCTTACCTTCTTGCAAGTTCTTTCTAATGCTAAAAAAAACGAACTATAGATATCGATTAGATGTGACTTGGATATCTAGGTCATAACTTGTCGAAATCGCTCAAGAGGACCTCGAGAAACGCGGAAACGTCAAATTTGACATATCTATCTTACAAATATCTTTAAATTATCCATATCGTAACTTGTTGAAGTCTAGTAGAAATCTAATTCATTTTCCGAATCGAGCCGAGGGCCATTCTAATACCTCGATCTATTAAGCGGACGCATATTGGTCTTTACTATTAAATTGATAGTTGAGTCCTTGTTAAAATATACTTCGACAATTTATAAGTTCCCTTTATTAAAAATAATTGATTATACCGGTAGAAACTCTCGTTTGTTTAATTAGTTTTAGCGAGGAGTTATGCAAATATTTTTTTTAATGTTGCACGTTTTTATTATGTAAATATTACACGTTACGGTACCTATAGATAACTTAAGACATACCTATTGTTTCATTAATGATACTTATCACTTTTGAATGACGAAATAAGAATCTTTGCGATTTAGATACGTAAGAAAATAGTTAAGTATCAGCACCAATTATATTTTACAATGTTCATGTTATATGTACATCTAAGTCTAGTAAGATTAGCATCGGAGTTCGGAGCATCGATCGGCATTCACGCACGAAATAAGGTCATCGCAGTACAGATATGCGGATTATGCGGAATAGAGCACGCTAACGTATAGTAAACTAGAGAACGCACATAATAGTTTTTAAATTTAGGTATATTAATCTTATCTCAGACCTTCCCTCTAATACTATTTTAAAAATCTGAATACACCTCCCGCCTGTGTTCAAGTAAATTAACATACAACTATATTGAGGTAAATAAAATCATGCGACATGCACATTTCGCAAAATAGAATGTAAAAATATGCCAAGCCTTGCAAGCTACCTGTTTATCATCATCATCATATCAGCCTTTTATTGCCCACTGCTGAGAATAGGCCTTTCTTCGAGTACGCCACTTATGCCGGTCCTGAGCCAACCGAAGTGACACGCAACCTTCTGGATGTCGTCCACCCAACGAGGCAACGGACACCAGGTACTCCTTTCGTCTTAAAGCGGCCACCATTACGTTAACACTTTGGCCCACCTGCCATCACTCTGTATATTATTTTACATGGTATTCCAGGTTTCAGAAACTGGTATCTTAAATTACATTATTTATTTGTCGTACATTTGACCTTACTTGTTTTATTTGATTTGAAATCTTCCCGAATGTTTTTAACCGTTTATAATAAGTACTATATAGTATATAGGCTAAACAGTCAAAACACTAACTGAATTCAACATAAATATGTAGTTTGTGTGTCTGCTAGACGTACCTTAGAATCGTAAGATTGGTGTAGGTAACAAAACTGAAGTACTTCGAAGCCGATTTTAATTTGGGGGTATTTCTTACTTTAAACATTAAGCTTTTATCTCTTTCCATAGTAAAAGTGAAGAGGGTGCAAAGCAAAACTTACCTTTCTTTGTAAAAAGGATGTAGATATTAAATAGATAGGCACACATTTTGTTTGCACAACTTGGCGAAGGCACTACCAAGCTCCCCATTGCATCCATTAGCTGACAGTGCTGACACGCCAATGGTTTAATCATAATGATTGTAATAGACTTTGATATCGACTATATTGATCAATGTATATGCTAATATAATACTACCAGTGTTTAATTCATTAAGTGGGTCAAAGTGTAAATATATTCTAATCAAATAGACACGTATCTACATTGAATGACATCGTCTTGTTAGAATACATTGTTATTATTTTTAATCAATATTGTATCAATCGGTTACACAATTATGACCATGAGCCATTCAATATTTGGAGATAAAATAGAACATTTATCCTCACCATCAATAACATTTTATCATCGCCCATTAACGAAGGCAATAAAACAGGTCTACCGAGGTAAAGAACCATTAATAAAAAGATTATTATTGTTCTCGATTTATTACCTAGTTCCAACGTGGCACACAAAAAGTAGATTTAAGCCGAATATAAACCACAATGTTACCGTTCATAAAACGCGTATTTACTTTTCAATATCTTTCTGCGTAACACAGACCACAGCTATCAAAGTGTTCTAGAATTTGTAGTAATTTCACTAGTAAACGCTACCTATTGTTGTAGTTCACCGTAACCGAGCTTATCTATACTCGGATTGTCCGCTAACTGGTTCACAGACAGCCACACTATTTCTTAGAGCAAAAACGAGCCTACAAAATACAATCGGGCAAGGCAATATTTCCTCTAGCACATTGAAATTAATGTTGATAAATACACAAACGTAGCGGTGGAGTGCGGCCGTCGCGGGCGGAAGTGGCCCCATCCATCATCCGCCCGCCCTGGATAAAAACGCTCGTTACCGCCGCGCCGCCCTACCTGCCCGCGAGCCTGCGAGCCTCTACGCTGACGAGTACCGGCACATTGTGGTTTTGTTTACATCGCGGCTCGTACATTTGCCCACAAAATGTTAAGTCCTATACGTAGAAATTGTCATTATGAGTCGTAATTTTTAACTAACCCCTTAAAGGTGACAGTCCATTTCCAACGACAGCTGCACTACTGTTCATTTTACTATGGAAATTGACAATGACAGCGACGCGTTCAGTACCGGTACTTTCAGTTCAGTGCAGCTGCGGTTAGAAAAGGAATGTTACCATTATTCGTAAAACTTAGCCAACCTTTTGTCCGTTCCTAACAAACATAAATGTCATAATGGCAGATTAGGATAAACATAATTATAAAACTTTTGTTAGACTTGACAAGTGTTTAAAATAACGCAATACATCTAGGAAGAAATTAATTAATAAAAATATTATACCGACATTTAAAACTTGAAATTTAAATATCGTAAGCCGAGATTTTTAATATAATTTTAAATATAGTAAGCCGGAAAGGTACATCATAGCTGCTGCATTGAAAAAACACCCTATCACCTGTATTAATGTATTTACACCTATGATGACGAAATAAAATGAATGATTGATTGATTGACTGAAAAACTAAGTTAACTTTACTAAACTTAACTGTCAAAGTCAAATGAACAACAACAAGAAGTACTTAAGCTTTGTTTAGATTGGAAAGTTTGCAAGTTTCTTAATATATGCTTAAGGCAAGCAATGTATATCAAAACCAGGGGCTGCGTAGAAACCACTCTGCGGCGAGGATGGGCCCTCGGCGCGTCTATTAATGCCACACTCAACCGCCTCTATTACTGCTGTCATTTATTATATCCATTTTGGCAAATTGGCTGATCTTGCACAGTTTATGAGCGTTCTCTCGAGGTAATTAAGGGAACTGTATAGCCTTGTTTCGGTAAGATAGTTAAGAGTATTATTATTATGTAGGTTAACAATTTATTGGCACTTAGTTTTAATTAAGTAGAAAATTTAAAGGCATATGTTAGAAAGACAACACTTAATTAAAATCTGTTGCAAAACTATTTCAAAATTATAACACAAAATTCTGAAGTAGATAAGTAAATATTATAATTCTCATAAAAAAATATCACGACTTCGGGCTTATTAATAAAATTTAAATATGATTCCTGTTATTTAGATTTAAATATTAGTATGTCACGCTCGCGCTCTTAAACATATTTATATTATTGCGATGCATGGCGTACTTGGTTCTAAATACACGCCCGCTACTATGATAGCTAAAAGAATCAGTGTCTATGAAACCCCTAGAGTATTTTCACCAGTAGCGTCGAATAAAGTACGCGAGATTGAGGACACGCAAGGGTGACAACAAGGCGCGAATCCTCGAGGCAGCAGGTGCGATTATAAAAGTATGCGCTAGGTGGATACCGGATGGTGGCGTGTTCGCGGTGGAGTCTTACTCGACATGGTCCCACGTTGGGCGCCATTTTTGACGAGTACAATTGTATGTCTCTGTTCGTTCAATATACGTTATTCGTCATTAGTGATCGATAAACGTTATCATTTTACAGAAGACAAAGTTGTCAAAAAGTAGCTGGTATTTTCTGAGAGGCTTTGTTCTAAGGAAGCGACAAACGCTTCACCTTGATGCGATGCCAAATTAACAATGGTGACATTGGTGTCTGACATGCTCGATGTAAGCATTCTCGTCGAACAAGCCTGTACGTGGGGACGTAGCATAAGGCATTAAAATTATTATAAACCCGACGCGATAAGGCAGGATGATACCGGCTTAGCGCCCCCCGCCCCACACCACGCTATCTGCGGTACTCGAATGCCTTTTCAGCGTATATCTGCATGAAAAGTTGCCTGAAGCTTATGCTTGCTAGTTGTGAGCTAAACAAGCCTTGTTTTACTGCGGGTGCTATTTTTGTTTTAACTTTACGGTAGAATGTTTGTATCTCTTCTTTTTGTAGTGATACATTTTAGCCACACAATCTCGAATAAAATGGTCTGAAAGTCGATGCTAAAAACAAATTAAAAGCGACAATATGTAACTTTCTCAAATAATTTATAAATTTCTGCAAATAAAATAAAAATAAAATATACAAGTACCTATACCTATTACGGATATTACAGCCTAAATGACGAGTTACAAAAACTTTAATTTTATTCATACCAACCTACTGCAGCGAACGGAAACTTGTGAAATGAAGCAGAACAAAGTTATTTAAACAATGTAAACGACGTCGCGGAAGTTTATGCAGAATCTGCAGCGGTATGTCGAACGACAATTATAACTTTGGCCCGGACGGGCGCAACAAATAAAATAATGTCTGCGAAAACGCGCGAGGGGGGCGGCGCCACGAATTTCGTACACGAGACAAAGATAAGCTTAACCAGCACGAAATTATGAGCGTTTAACTGTTTCTAGCTGTAGAATCTGGCACGGGTGCTTCGCCGGCTCGCCAGCGCGCGTTATTTACGACGGGGTGGCGGCTGCGCTCCCGCTGCACCCGAGATAGTGCCTCCCCGGAAAAGCGACGCCGTTACCGCCGATCCCGAGCGTTTCCCAACCCTCGTGCCCCCGCAATAAGGACTATTTCACCGGAACGAACCCGCGCCTCATGCCACCGCAACACCTCGCTTCTGCTTGTGCAGATTGCTGCCAACCAGCACATGCTATGCCACTAAACAACACTCAAATCTCACCTCTAAAGCAAAAATCATAAGGTGAAAATGTCCTGACCGCACCGGCTCCCGTTTGGTTGTTTTAACTCGAGCAGTTTCCATGCATTATATTATAGTGAAGATGTCTGTATGTCTTGTTTATGATGGCATAAAACTATGGTAAGTAAATTTATACCTTCGTATCAATGTAAGAGTGTCTACGTTTACTGAATTTAAATGGTAAAGTAATCTATATAGGTAGTTCGTTCAACCGACTCTTGTAAACTATGCATGTGTTTTTATACCACGTCGGTGGCAAACAACATACGGCCCGTATTGTAAGCAATCACGGTAGCCTATGGACGCCTGCAACTCCATGGACCTTAGAAAAAAGAAGTCATCATTATATGATGTGCATGAGTGAAACTTTATGGACTAGCTAGACTATGAAGTCTGTAATTTACAAAGTATGTACCTACGTTAGGTACCTGCATACCTGTTTATCCGTTTTTAATGGATATTTATCTTAGTATTAATTAGTACTTTTGTGCAATAAAGTAATTTAATCTTAATTTAATAGCCATGTTCTCTTTAATGCTATCCATACATTTAAAGCTACATTACTATGAGCACAGTATCTGTTCTACCAATTAACGCGAGACAGGTATAGTAGGAACATAATTATTGTCGAGACGACATAAAACGTAATTACTGCAGCTGACGAGAAATGTAATACGTATCGCGTTCATTCCCGATTCTGTGAGTGCACGCCCTAACTTGTTAACTAACAAAGATGAGAGGGCACTTCGCGGCTACGTCATTTAAGTGAAAATATACGGGCGGAAAAACAAAAGAAATGCGCAAAAACCGTCTAGAGCATTATGGCACGCGGCAAACCATTACTTTTAATATAAATAAAATAACAAAATATGAGCGTCCGGCCGTGGAGTGCCCCCGGACGGCGTCGGACACTTTTATATTTGAGGCCGCCGCGGACGCCGCGCCGCGCCTCCGCGTCCCTCAAGATTTATCTGACAACTTTCCGCGAAACAAAGCCTTTTCCCATGTATATTGATGAACTAACTAGTTCATAGGGCGGGGGTGTAGCTATTTTTCTCTATATATGCTAATGAAACAAAAATTGTGATTATTTATTCACTGAATTTATAGCAAATCTGGGCAAACTATCATCATCCATAAACGCCTGTCAAGTGCGACAAGCCCTTGGTAGGTAATCGTTTGTCCTTATAGGTTTGTTTTTTGAATAAGGCATAAGTAGTTATACCTATACATACATACATATAAAAGAAGTTAAGCTAAGTATATTGTAAATTATTGCCGTGAGATAACTGCTGACAGGCGCTTAATTATCGATGCCGAAATGCATTTTCGCAAAGATGTTCACCCCTCAACGTTTTGACGGTTTAAATGCCCGTTGTAATTCGGTAAGCGGCCCGTGTCTACAATATTTTCTCGATAATTTAAGACATTAACGTTTCATCTTTCGTGCCGCTAAATAAAAATAATAAATACTGTACACGCATACTGCAATCTCCGAACGACATTTACAATTTACTTTGGCATCGCCCTGAGCATTTCTTTGTTCTTTTGACTAAATCGGTGAGAAACAGTTATGTAGGCCAGTTACGCGCGTCCTCCTTGAAACATTGTAAAGCGTAGGTCACAGATCACTTGCCACTAGAAAGACAACTCGTCATCATATACCTATTGGTACCATATTAATTTAGTATTTAGTATTGTATTTAATCTACCTATTTTTTAATTAGTATGCTTTAAAATAATAGATTTATGAAAAGAAATGTTCGAGGAATAGTGTCAATTACGGACGTTGTTTTACAGTATCTACCTAAATATTAAAAGGTGTTTATTCCACATCAATATCGCGCTTCGCAAACGCCTATGTGTGTGTGTTGGTAGTGGACAGTGCCACTTCGTGAACTAAACGCTTCGTAAATGTGGAGTCTGGTGAGTCCATTGAGCAAGTAGAGTCTTTTCACTCGAGTGCACTCGCAAGTATTCTGCTACCTTGCATTTTCTGGGTAGGCTTTATCCACCCACACATAAAAACTTGCCAAGACAAATGCGATTTTGATTTGTCAAAATAATGATTCAAAATAGAATTGAATGGGAGACCTTTTTATTGGCCTTTGGGCGACTAGAGGATAGAGGTGCATTAGGGTAACTTCGAAAACGGAATAATTTTTAAAATATTATTTTTCTACTAATCTAGAAGCACTTTCTTTTGTAGTAACAGTACGTAAGATGACGTGGTAAGCTTCGCAGTAGCGTAAGTGTTGCTAAAGAACGAAGTGCTTCGGGTTTTATAGTTATTTGCCATTTTCAAAATTACCCTGCTTTCGAAGTTACCTCAATGCACCTTAGCAGCATTACTTAAAAAGGTAATAGGCGTAGGTACATACGGCGTTATTTTACCTATATCTTGTTACGAATTTGAGCAGTGTAACAAACATATAAAAGTTAGGTGGGTACCTATAGGTATAGTCGCGTCAACGAAGGGCACTTGAGTGAGTCGATGCTGGGAGAGGCGAGTAGGTAAACAAGGAGGTAACAAGCCGCTAAGTCTCCGAGGGACGCGCTCCGCGGCGCGGCGGGTCGGTGAACGGCGCGACAGCACTTTCGTGCTGCGTGCGCTTCCGTGATGCGTGCCCTTTGCACAAGCTCCTATCAATCAATGTCCACTTTTAATGACTTAATTTTGACATACCCAATCTCGACAACGCTGCCGAGAATTTGTTTCATACAACAGAGAAAATTTACTTGTTATTACAACGTCTACTTCGCTTATTACCACGAGCGAGCGTCTCCTGCCCGCCGCTAATTACACCCGATGTTCCCTTGCGAGGCTTCGGCCAATATGTCCATCGCCCGATCGTAAAGCGCGCCTAACAAAACGAGAACATAAACATACCTACAGAGCTCGCAATAAAACCGCGTGAAAATGGCAATAGCTATTCAGAGGGAGATATTAAAATGCATGGAAATAAATTCGGCGTCGCATTCGGGCGTACGGCTCTGGGGGTGCAGTAAAAATAAACAGCGACGCCATTAGAACTCACTTCCATATTCAAATTTATGAACGCGTCCGCACCGCTCGCCCGCACCAACCCGCCGGTCACGCCGATCGCCATACATAACAAATAAATTTGGCGTTTAATTTAAACTTTCAACCCCCTTCACTGGTAGCGGACGTTTTAAACCATCGAAACGTTTACTCCCCGCAACTTCACGATAACCTAAACGTAAACAGTAAGTGCTTACTGAACAGTGGCGACCGGTAAAGTAAACAGGCGATGACATTAGACCGACGTTTTGTGACGGAGATGCGAGCTTTCGTTTGGATAAACAGACGTTTTCAAAAATGTGTGTGTTTAAATCGAATGTGACTCGTGTTACGGAGTTATTTCGGTTTAACAGCCGCCTGCTAGCTCTGAAATAACACCTCGCTTAGGTGAAACCATTCAGAAAACTTAGTTTCTAGCATTAATTCATACGGGATTAGATGTCATCATAAACAGGAATTATTTACTCAACTGAGGTTAACAACAACAACATTTCGGTAGAATATGGTTCTAGAGAACAGAAATATCTCTACCATCTTTACGGCTTCAAATTCTAACACAGATACGTAGGTATTTATTATATTATTTAACGTAAGGTTCATCGTTCTAAGTACAAGTAGTCAGTACCTAGTACATATAATCAGCTGAAAAGATAGTTGATACAAACTTCTATGCATCTATTATGAATCTGACTGTACATAGGTAGAGTCGACCCAAGATAACTCAGACTTTGCAGTGTAAAATTATGGAATGCCACCATAAACGTTAAATTTCTATGACGTGACAAAATGTGGCACTACCACACTTTATCACAGCAGAGTCAGCCGTGCAAAGTTAGCTTAGACGGATTCTAGTGGGATTTACATTTAATTATGATCTATTGTAACCTCAGTTGTAAAGACAATCAAATCAACTTCTTTTTTAAATTTTCTTCGCCACTATCTGACTCGATCTAATCATTCGCCACTCTACCTGCCGGCTCGATTCTGAAAATGTATTAGATCTCTACTAGACCTCAACAAGTTACGATATGGATAATTTAAAGATATTTGTAAGATAGATATGTCAAATTTGATGTTTCCGCGATTCTGGAGGTCCTCTTGAACGATTTCGACAACTTATGACTTAGATATCCAAGTCACATCTAGTCGATATCTAATGTAAATCTAGTTGATCTCTATATCGTTTCTAGATCTTGTGATTATCTCGTTTCCCGAATACGCGTGTGCAGGTAAATTTTGGCGGCCGTATCTTAAAGTTCGAATCAGGCCGATAAAAGTTACCTATAACGTTTTACAGTTCTAAAAAAGGAAACTCTGCAACCAATGCATGGATCACACTGCCGCTGTCTGTGTTTTCATTTTTGACGCCAGAGTAGGGGTGCGACCCCTAGGTGGCGTCTAGGGAAAGCGGATTTCAATCCTTTAGGATGTATTGTTATTTTTACATCCATTCTTACTTTAGTTTTTGTCGCATAAATGCGACTTAGAATTACTTAACCAACTGTAGCTGTCAGAATATGAGACAAACTAAAGCTGTATTTTAAATTAGCTACTAGTGAAGTAAAAACAGTTTCAACACATATATTTTTTTATTTGGAGTTCTTGTTAAAATATAAATAACTAGTCGCCCCATGACAACAAAGTACTTAGCTACCTAAGTTAATTAATAAAAAGTAGGTAAGTGTTTCATTTAGGTAATACCAAATAGCCAAAGTCTCATAAAATAGACGCCGGCCAATTTAGTTTAGATACCTACTCTGACTAATTCTTAATGAGACTGTAGTAGCAGCTTCTTTTTCAACACATTTTTTCCATAATTACATTTTATTAGAGAGCCATTAAAACCCCCGTTATACAGAATCTGTTCAACGTGATAGTTAACCATTATACAGGTAATACAATGGGTACGATACCTACGATCAATCACAAAAACACAGCACAGTAAGTGTCCAAACACCGCAGAAATGTTTTGCGCGAAAGTTTTCCTTGTTGTTTAGTCTCGCCGCTTGGCACAAGATGGCGTTAGTAGTATGAGCATTAAACTGGAATAACCGCAAGTATACAAAATATTGCTATAAGTTAGATGAACACGTTGTTTGAAATACTTAGTGTTAATTATTTCTTCTTACAAGATTTTTGTTATTCAGAAAAGCCGTGTCAACAAGTGGGAGGGTCGCATCACAACGCTGGGACAAAAACGTTCGACCTTGACACCACTGTGGGTGTTATCGTGTCAATACCTATTTAAAACGCACTTCGCTGTTTATTTTTAAAGGTAGTGTTATAACTTTAACCAAACTACCTACCTACGCACAGCAGGTTTAACTTCTTTAATTATTCAATTATAGACATCATAGTGTTACTAACATACTTGTCAAACAAGTAGATAGATAAGTACTCTACTCATCTGTAGAGTAAAATGTAAATGTAAATAAAACAGGTAGAAATGTAAATACCCACGAAATAATAATAAATAAAATGCGTTGTCTTTATTTTAGAAGTGAATCATATTTTATGAATAGATATAGATATTGTGCTAAGTATTCCTCTAGGTAGTCTAGGTACCTCTTAGGGTCTAATATAATATATCTTTGTTTACTAAAAGTATATGGGTACCTACGTACATACAACCTATCTACTTACACCAAAAAAGGTCTCAACAGTTGCAACGAAATTCAGTAAAGTCATCGTTTAAATTCTAAACTCAGGCTGGGATCGGCTAATCAAATTATCTAAGTCATTTCATCACCTCGTGTGTTGGCTAGGATGACTGGCAGATAGCAAATTGGCTGCCCGCGCTCCGGGAGGCCTATCCGCTCCGGAATCACACCTTAGCAAGGGTGACCCGTGACACTTAACTCAACTCGATAAATCCTATAATCGAATGACACGAGTTTTTTAAGTTATATATTTAATCTAACAGCTCCCGGGCTCCGCTTTTTAATAACTGCCCTGAGTTTTTTTTTCTAATTAAATTGGATCTAGTTACGCATGTCAGTGGTGAGTTAGTCACAGTACAAGTTATGCTTCGGATATTTTAATCAAAATCGGATCGGTACCGTTTGGAACGTCAATGACAATGTAGATAAGTACCTAAGTGTTGATACATTAATAAAAATGTAAATAGGTAAGGTACCTAACTATGGTAAGTATTTAAGTGGTCCCCAAAAGCCACTTATATACCTATTGGATAGATTAAATAGATAAAATTAACATATATACGAATATATTGATCCATATATTTAATAAATATATAATTTGGCAACTACCCATACTTTTAGGTATGTACCTAAGTGTGTAGTGTAGATATAAATTTAATAGATATCATTAGTACCTCTCTACTCACAATTTTTAAAAATATTAGAAATTTAAACAGAGACGAACGGCCTCAATAGACACTTGACTCTTTAGGAACTTGTAATTTTTTTAATTGACTTGAGCTGGTTGCTAGAGAAAATTGTAGGGGTCACCGTTGTCGACATACGGTATGAAGGACAACTTCCAAATGTGATGCAGTTCGACTTTTCTAACAATAAGTCAATAATGTGTGTGAATGTGTTATAAACAGGTAGGTTGTTGGTAGGTAACCTATTGTTGTTAGAGTTGTCACAACTTAAATAAAAGTTTAAAAAAGTTGTCTGCAAACTTTTCGAAACTTAGTTAACCGCTAAAACATTCCAGCGCGTCGATGCCAAAGAAGTCAAGATCAAACGATTTATTCAAAATACTTTTTTTGTTATGATTGACGGTCTTCAAAACAATAAATTAGATGACGTGTAGCTTTAATTAGTGTATGTGGGAGGCTTCGTGGGGCGCGAGCGTCGCCATCTAGCGGGCTCGCGCCGCCCACCGCGCGCACCGCCTCGCGGCCCCACTCGCCACATATCGCTTATGAATATGAGGCGTTATGATTATGAAAATATGCCCCGCCCCGAATATGGAATATGGAGGAGGGGGGCCCGTGCGGCGCGTGCGAATGGGCGAAGTTTGATTTATGAGCCGGGCGCGGCCCCGCCTCCTGTCATAACCGTATACCTGGTGCGCGCGCGCGCTCGCCGCCCGCCGCCCGTCGCCCGCCGCCTCGCTCAGTCGCGCTTCAGATGGCGAGTGGTGCGCTCGGCCGCACCCCGTGTCCGCCGTAGCTCCCGTACACTGCGCGACGCGCGAGTGCCGACCTCCAGCCCTGCTGCGGGGCCATGCGCCGGCTCTAGCCGCCGACACCATGCCGCGCGTGAAGCCAGCCTGCGTCCGTCGCGTCTCCATCGGTACCTAGCTCACCCACCACGCACATCACTACACAACCATCATACATTTCGGAACAGTGAATATATTTTGACGAGAAAGATTACCGTGAATACGTTTTCGTAAAGCCGACCGCGCGCGACAATGATTCAGTTAGCGACGATAAAATTCGGCATCCACCAGAAAGTGAGCACTAAAATTCGCCCTCAACGTGGTGAGTAGAGTGCAGTGAATTTCCACACTTGACAAACAAATGCGCTTACACGAGGGAAACACGCGGCCGCAGGTAGGTGCGGAACAACACAGGCTTAGTGAAGTGACAAGAAAAGTTTTTAGCGGTGAATGCAGTTTCAAAAAGTTAATGCTTTCATTTATAGCAAATTAGACTTACGTTTACCATTAATGCTTTCAAAGTTTGACAAGTTCAATCGAATTTATTTTTGAAGGTAGTTAAATATAAAAAAATATAAATACAGGTATAAAATGTGAAGTAAGAACAATAATAAATTGACTCCAACTTTAAAAGTTTGACGATCAAATTAAAAATAGTAAGTTCAGGGTACAAATGTCACAACATGAAAATGACTTTATTATTATTGCTTTATTTTGAAACTCAATTCATACGTACCTAAGTATATTGAATTTTCACAGGTTTTTCACCTGTAGAATTACCTGTTTTAATAATACATATTAATTATACAACTGGGATAATACAATGATAAGATTTCTTGGTTGGGTATCTATAGGAGTATAATGTGCAAAACTTTAAGAATACTATTTTTGATTTTTAAGAAATCTATTTATGAAATTATAAAATATATATTTTAATATTAGTGATCAAAATTAATTAACGTTATTTTAAATTACTGCTAAGCATTAATGATTAAGTAGGTGCTAATATTTAGAAAAAAGAAGTGAACTTCAAATTATTCAGGTGTGCTTATTCCTATATAAATATTTATGGCAATAGGTAGTTTTTTTAAAAATGACAATTAGTACCTGCTTAGGTATGTAAAGCAAGGCTGCTTTGTAAAATATATGGTAGTTGACACTTCACAAACTTGAGTACCTATATAGACAGTGATTAGGCTCTACATATGACAGCAGTCAAATTTTTATTATAACACCGTTACAGTCGACTTATCTTGCCAGTTTTACGAGTGCTCTATAAAATACTAAGCGGCTTTTTATCTGCCAACTATTGAAATAACGTATTCACATTCTTATGAAATATATTCACTGTTTGTTTGGTCCACTAATAAATTCGAAAAACTTGTTATTAACGTTCCGGTCCCAGCGCTTAAAATGAAACGTTGATATGCATAATGCTTCCATTTACTCGTACAACTCGATGATGAATAATTACTTTTGATATAATTTATAGACCTTCTCTAAGTAGATTAATTAGCTCTCAACTTAAATTATAAACTTAAAATATTTTAATGGTGATTGCAGCGATAAAACAAAATAATAAATAAATTTATTGTACGTGGGTTGAAAGTCGTTAGGTGCGTGTATTATATAGTCGTTATCATGGCCACAAATCAAAATAGTTTTATAGACGTACATGTTTAATATCGCAATTATTATTACTACACTCAGACACTACTATTTTCTTACAAGCATCTTCGTAGAGAAACATTGTTAAATTTTATATTACAAAACAAAAAAATAATAATTAGGATCAATTGCGTTATTCTAAGATATCATATCATCAGGTAGCCAATCATCATCCCAAGGGATTTGAACCTGTTATGATTTGAACAATATAACTGGAACAAACAACAATGCAAGTTGTTTTGTAAACTTAGTATAATGGTCGGTTTAGGCGGCGGTTGCAGGACAGTGGCCATTTTTTTTGTGCGTAATACAGCGGCCGCCGGCCTTTCGGACGCGGCGCAAAAGCGCTGTCACCGGGCACACAGCGACACCACTAATCCTTCATCTTACAAACTATTAAACGCACCGGCATCTTGCCTCAAATGAGATGGTTAATCCTCGCCGCAGCAAGGCTCGGATTACTGTGTTTTGTGTCGGTGCTCACTTTATCGCTCGCTTTCAGTGTAAACATCATAAACGTCAAAAAAATTGAACGGCTTCAAACGCGGCGGCTTATGCACCGGACATGCAATTCTTTTTTATGTTTTTTTGTAACCGCAAATTTCGGAGAACTAATAATAACAATATTGCGGTAACACTTTGGTAGTGGGTTGATACCAATCAATCCACAACTTTTCTAGTCAGTTAGGTATCTTATTATTATTATATCTAACTTCGGTTCTATTATGAATAATACAATAAAACTAGCTATATGTATAATACCTATATGTATAATATAGTTAAATTATACTGCCAAGAAGTCATGTGTTACAAATATACATAATCACTATACATTGTTTTTAATTTAGAGTGTATAAAAAAATAGCATTTCTATAAAAAAAAATAGGCTAACATGCCTGTTGGGTATTTTATCTCTATAAATAATGGAAAATAGTGAATTTAAATTTAATCAATTATTTTTTAAATCCTGAAAACGATATGGATAATAAATACATTGACACATTAATCTCATTACCGTTTCTGTTTATCCCAAATTATGGTTGACAATGACAAGCCGGAAAATTTTAAGCGTATTGTTGTCAAATTGCCAATAAATATGCTGTAGGTAGGTACTAGGTACCTACAAGTAGATATGAATAAATAAATAGGATAGGTTCTTAAAAATTCATACATGTCATGCGTTGAACATATACTGCACTAGCCTTAAATTTCAACCCAAGGGAAGTTCTAAATACCTATTTATAAAACATCCCTTTACCTAAGATCCCTTAATAGATAAAACAAGATTCGTCTCCTAACAAACTTGAGTATCACAGTGAAGAACAAGGACTTTTAATGCATTCTATTTAGTTTTGTTAATACTTGTAGGCAGAAACTTGGTAAATATTGCATTGTCATCAAATCTACATAAGCTAAAGAAACTTTCAATCAATCCGCTCTTTGGAAATGGAGTGTAATTAACGATTACTAAATACAGTACAATGATAATGACACTTGAAAAGGCGTTTTCAAGTGTCATTTTTATTGTCACTGTATTTAGTAGTAGTATATAATTATGCGATATGCGATATACCTATGTAAAACGAATAAGTAAAGCCAATACCTCTAGGTATTAGTACATACCAAAACCGACGATTTTTAGTACATATGTATTTTAGTCAAACAATTCAATGAAAAATTAAACAGCGAGTGGCATAATTATATGTAGGTATGTACCTTTAGGAATGGCGACGTGTCGTTAAACAAGTCGCTCAAAAGCTACATAATAGCCACGACCACTCTGTCAAGAGTGTAACGAAGAAGAAGATGTAACGTACACATATCCAACATTTCTTCAAAGACTAAATATCTGCCTATTAAAAGGCAATGAAGTGTTAGGCAGACCACTGTAGGTACAAAGTAGTAGGTAACATAAAAGAAAATTTGATTACAAATATAATAATATACATAATAGAAAACCAGATACACAAATAAATACCATAAATAAACAAAAACAAATATCTACATACATATACAGACTTGTACTTATGATAGTTATGATCATCCTATACAAAGGTACCTATATTATACAATAAATTTTACGTAAGGAGATGATGGTTGGTCATTGCCGAAAATTATTTGGCCGATTGTTATTTCAAACCCAATATCTCGCATACGTTGTCATTACGAGTAAGTGGCAACTTAACACAATAATTCGTATGATTTTCCAACCTAACAGTTAGCAACTGTAATAATTATATTTGGACAACAACATAAATAGACACTTTTTAAAACGGTACATTTTAGGTAGCAGAATAACTTTGTAAGTCTAATAATTACAAAAGCTACACAAAAATTTAATTTTTGCAAGTTAACATCGTACCTACAATCAAAAAGAATAGTATAGAGGGGTCCTGTCATTGTAAATTTTGTAGTCACCGTAAATTTACTGCCATCTATCGACACACGACTAAAACTGACAATGAAAACGTACAATTATCCAAAAAATGTATATATATATGGATAAATGATTTTATAATTTTTATATCATTTTGATCCATGTTCATTCACTGATATCTATGTGTTAAAATTGTTGAATATGAAACGGTGTCGTCACGCCATCTAGCCGAGCATATGCTAAAGGTGTGTGCGGCATCTATCCGACAATGACTTTTTCTTGATTTCCGAGGCACGTTTTTTCCTTAGACTTTATTCATCTTATTCGAAGTTAGGTACATATGTCTTTGCTTCAATGAAAAAAGTCGACTTCGCTCGTCGACGCACCTATCTTGTCTTGACACTGTCATAAGACTAGACGTTATTATATTAATAAATACATATTTAGACAATGAAATGGTATCACGAGTCAAGACTGTCAAGAGTATCCCTGCAATCTGCACTTTACGGCATCTGTTTGTTATCCTTACAATTAATTTCATAGACCTAGTCTTCGTCTTAATTCTTATTGTGCTTTTGTTCAACATAATAATCCCAAAAAAATCAAATGTACGTTAATTCTTGCATTGGCTCTTTCAAATTTAATTTCCACATTTAGGTAATTCACTAAAGACAAAGTTGCACTTCAATAGGTAGGTAATATTTTAAAGTTAGGTTTTACTGCGGTATCGCTAATCTCAATAATTCGTTTTATTGCCAATCCAAAACAAAAGTAGGTACTAATTAAAAAAAACCGGAAAAGTGTGAGTCGGACTCGCCCACCGAGGGTTTCGTATTTTTTAGTATTTGTTGTTATAACGGCAACAGAAATAAATACATCATCTGTGAAAATTTCAACGGTCTCACGGTTCATGAGATACAGCCTGGCGACAGACAGACGTCGGACAGACGGACAGTGGAGTATTATTAATAGGGTCCCGTTTTTATCCTTTGGGTACGAAACCCTAAAAACACGATACTAATATCCACAGCACAGGCTTTTTGAAACCCAAAAGTTATCATACGGCAACAAGCCTCATCCCAAGTATAATAAAACCGGTCAAGTGCGAGTCGGACTCGCGTTCCAAGGGTTCCGTACATAAGTCCGACTCCCTTCTTGACTGCACATTTCTAATAGGTTTTCTTGTCATCTACAGGTAAAGTACTATTGTGTATTTTTTTTTTCAATTTTTCAATTTTAGGCCCAGTAGGACAGGCAGACAGACGCATGACTGATCCTATAAGAGTGCCGTTTTTTCCTTTTAAGGTACGGAACCCTAAAAAGGTCAAGCGCGAGTCGGTCGGAAGGGTTCCGTACAACTACGCGAAAAATGGCAAAAAATCACGTTTGTTGTATGGGAGCCCCACTTAAATATTTATTTTTAGTATTTGTTGTTATAGCGGCAACAAAAATACATCATCTGTGAAAATTTCAACTGTCTAGCTATCACGGTTCATGATTTACAGCCTGGTCACAGACAGACGGACGGACAGATGGACAGCGGAGTCTTAGTAATAGGGTTCCGTTTTTACACTTAAGCTACGGAACCCTAAAAAGGAAAATAATTATAAATAAATTAAACAAAAAACGCTATAAAAATGCCCTCCAAATATTTTAATTATATGTTTCACAATATTTATTTATACTTTGTAGGTAACTTAATGACTACTCACTTCAATAGTTCATAACTCTTAATATGTATTACTTTTAATTACTTGTGTATGTTAGGCTCGAATATTGTTTATTTAAGTAAAAGATTAGGTAAACTTACTTACAGGCATAAAAAATACAATAATAGATAAATGTATAAGTGAAAACAAATAAATTAATTTTATACCGGGTGTGGCCTGTAACACGAGCAAATAATTAATACATGGATTGTACTCCTCAAACGGTGACACTTTTGTTCAACAACTACTATATCAAAGAATTATGAAGTATTTAAACTCGCTGTTTTTCATACAAAATAAATATTATCTTCAATGGACGCCATCGGCACGCCAATTCATTGTGATTGACGTTGCTTGTCACGCCTTAAACATATCAAAATTCGCAATACATTGCGTCTTAAATAGAATAAACTTTAAAGTGCATTAAAAATCAAACCACAAGTTACTTTCAAAAGTCGCTGAACAAATGTTGGTCAGTATGAGGAGTACAGCCTACAGTTTAATTTTTTGCTCATATTATAAGCCACACCCGGTATATTTAATGTTTCTTAATTGCTGTTATTTTATATTTAACACCTAGTTTTTTAAGGTAAACTTATAGGCAAGTCATCAAGATTCTATTTTTATTTTTATTAGATAAATGAATAAATAAGTATTATTTAACCTTGTAACTAATAAGCACTTAAAATCGAACGAAATTAATAATATTCAGCTAAAGTTAAATAATAGTTTCAACATCATTTTAAATCTCAGATTCCGGGCGGAAGCTATCTGGTTAACGAGTTGCTAGCGACACCTAGTAATGAGTAGCCAAACCATGACACGAAATAAAAAATATGTTGACATATGGAGGATTGAAAGATTTTTATTTAATATAGTAATTAACGTCATATTCATTTTAGAATAGATACATAATTAATTACCTAACCTACTAAATTATGAAAGTTGCTGAAGTTTATGTAGGCATGTATGTAGATCTGATCTACCTACTTATGCAATAAAATTAAACGGATTTTTAAAGTATACAAAATATTATTGAATTGAATATTAGTAAGTACACCAGCAATCGATAGTTACTTCGAATTGATAAGAAACAGGAAGTTATCAATTCGATCGTATTTTTTTTGTGCGTTCTATCTACGTCCAAAATATACCTACTTAAGTACGTAAGTTCTTACGGTTCAAGTATATATCTGACGTTCGTCACTTTAAATACCTATATTTATGATCCAGTTTAAATCTTACGGAAGCATTTTTATTAATTTAGAAAATACTTTTACTAACTTTTAACTAAACTTTACCTACTTACAAATTAGCCCGAGGTGAATCATGTATTTTGTATTAATGGTTAATAAATATATTTTTTTTATAAAAATGAAATTAAGTATTTAATTAAGCAATCCATTGTTAATGAACATAATTTAATGCTTAAATTTAACACAACCCGATAAGTCCCAAATTTATAATCTGATCAAATATTAACTCCGTCAAAAAGATTAATTTCCTATAGGTACATACGATACATCATTGGCCTTCGAGTCTATTACAGACTATACAAGCAGTGTCAATACCAATATATCCGTACACGGCGAGAAGAAGTTGATAACTCGAGATATTCTAATGAAGAAATTTGAACATAAAATAAAATTACAAATAAGGTACTAATTTCTTCAATTTTTATCCCGCCAGTTATCTTCTTCCCGGCGTGTACGGATTAGGGTTTCTGGTTTCTCGACCTTTTTAATTTCTCGAGGCACGGGAATTCTCGACCAAGATTTCTCGAGTTTCTCGAGTATCTCGAGAAATTTAGAAAGCTCCAAAAAACACCATATTATTTAATTTTCTTTTGCTTTTTTACAAATCCGACTCGTAGGAATCGTAGGTGAGATCAATAATCAAACATATGGTACATTTTTAGTCACCATAAATTGCACTTAATAGTCAAAAATACAACAAAAAAAACTATAGGTGCAGGCGTGCGCACCGGCGATGTGTTATGCTATAGTGTATTTCTTTAGGTATTCAACAAAATGTAAACAAACCACAATATGGTATTTTATTAGGCAGCAATATTAAATTTAACTCGATGTGACAAAACCTACAGAAGTTTTACTACGTAATATTAATTACTCGTACTTACTCAACGTAACAATAAAGCTGCTAAAATTGTAATATTTACAAATTGGAATATATCGGGATGATTTGATTTATCAATAGTAATCTAGTTTTGTAATACATATTTGTTATTTCACTTATTACATGGTCCTATAAGTCGTTACGAATTTTTTAAAGCGTTTTTCAATAAAAATACACTATTTGAATGTCACTAATCATGATAGTTCAAAAGTTTCAAAACATGAAAATAGGTTAAAGCTAGAACGATAGGGGACGGATCAAGGTAGTTTTTTATTTGGTTGGTAATAAGTGTTTTAAGTTAGTTCCTACCTGAAAATATAAAAAAATAATATTGTTCATATTTATTTAACTACCTAAAGAAATACATTATAGACACACCATGTGTTATAACGCGTCTTTTCTTTTTACTTATCACAAGAGATTTATTTCTCGAGTTCTCGAGGCATTGAATATTTTTTTCCCGTCTCGACTTAGGACAAATTTCTCGAGATTTCTCGCCTCGGGAATTCTCGAGCAGAAACCCTAGTACGGATATATTGGTACTGTAAGAGTAAAAACACCAGAGCACCACTTATTAACAAGATTTATTAGGGAATCACAATATGAGAGTATAGATCTGAAAATAATATGCCAAGACGCTCTCGCGTAAAACCAATCTAAGATGGACGACCACCTCTAGTGATGTGACCTTGCCGGTTATCGTAGTGATGTCAAACACCGATGAAATGACGACCCCACCGTTTAGCTCGGCCATCTTCTGACCCGACCTACGTCCCGTCAGGTCACTGTTATCAAGGCCGCCACTGAAGACTGCCGCAGCCAACGCAGTCGTAGCAAGCTGGGCCTTCACCAGGTGGCGGTAGCCTCCACCAGTTCATTACTGGTTGGCCCCTCAACTGGTGGGAGGCTAACGTGGGACAAGTCTCATGCATGTGCATAGTTGCCCTCCAATACAGCACATGTAAACAGTACAAACTCTTATTCACAAAACTTTGTAACATACATGTGAAAAGCCTCAGTTCCTTAATATAACAAGGCGTTATAATTCACCCTAGCGCCATCGACAGGCTGTGACATTAGCATACCACAATGTTGTTCAAATAATCATGATAAGGTTTCGATGATATATTAATGCGCAAATGGCACAGTTAGACCCTTTGATCACAGGTCCGGCTTGATAGCCCTAAAATTATACCGTAATAACCATCACAGTCAAAAGGTCTACTTCTGTAAATACATGAGAAAGATGCAGTTATAATTGGACAGAACTCATGAGCGCTCTTTAGCAACATTGTTAATAAATTACATAATCACCCTTAATGGCGACGTAATCAAGTAGGTACTTCATGTCACCGCTTTCTAGCATCGTGACTAATGGCATATAACCACAGATTTGATTATTGGACAAAAAGAAAACATTACCGTGTTAAAATACCACATGCAGGCTAGAATATCACTGCCATTGTAGAGGCAACGACCGTAGAAGTCAGCCCTTCACGATAAGGCTGTCACGGAGCCCATTGCACGCACTCGTTCTACTGGGCATCTTGAACTGGCACTACCTCAACGTCTACTGGATCCGGAACTGCGCCAGCGATCTCTAGAAGGTATTAGTGCAAGCAACCCTTTCAAGGTAACCTTGAGATCATCAGTCTTAAGGTCATTTAAATATCCTTTTGTAAACAAAGTCTCAAGCCAACCTCTCAAGGTCAACAACAAATAGTACGATATAGATAAAACAGTTATCGGTAGTAGAAATAATGGTCCTCTTAAGGATAATCTCATATCATATACAATGGACCGCCTCTTAAGGATAGTATTATATCACATACAGCGGTCCGCCCCTTAAGGCCTGCACTGCAGATACCAGGAACAAACTAGCCTCTTAAGGATAGTATTATATCACATACAGTGGTCCGCCCCTTTAGGCCTGCACTGCAGATACCAGGAACAAACTAACCCCTTAAGGGTAGTATTATATCACATACAGTGGTCCGCCCCTTAGGGCCTGCACTGCAGATACCAGGAAAAAACTAGCCTCTTAAGGATAGTATTATATCACATACAGTGGTCCGCCCCTTAAGACCTGCACTGCAGATACCCGGAACAAACTAGCCTCTTAAGGATAGTATTATATCACATACAGCGGTCCGCCCCTTTAGGCCTGCACTGCAGATACCAGGAACAAACTAGCCTCTTAAGGATAGTATTATATCACATACAGCGGTCCGCCCCTTGAGGCCTGCACTGCAGATACCAGGGACAAACTAGCCTCTTAAGGATAGTATTATATCACATACAGCGGTCCGCCCCTTTAGGCCTGCACTGCAGATACCAGGAACAAACTAGCCTCTTAAGGATAGTGACAAGCAACAGACCGCTCCTTTAAGCCTTTGTTGCGATTACCGGCGCCAGGAACTAGCCTCTTGAGGATAGCATCCCTTGCCAAGACAAAAGTAATAGCACTTCTTAAAGAGCACACAATAATTAAAGCTCTATAGCAGACATTGAAGCAACCGGTAGAATTATGAACCAGCCTTTAGAGTAAAATGGCTGACAGTGGGGTGGCATAAATAACATACCGCAAGCATTACCATGGTTACTACAATATTTAATCAAGCACAATGTGTTTATTTTCTAGGTTTAGTCGGCAAACCCGTTAACAAAACACATTAGTATGATAACAGTAACCCAGTTCTAAATCTGGAATAAAACAAAATCACAACTCGGTTCCTAATCCGAGAGTAAGTAATATAAATAAAATCAAAACTCTGTTCTCAATCCGAGTTTTTAATAAAAGTATAACTCAGTCTTAGTCTGAAAATATAGTCAGTTCTTAATCTGTAAACGGTACCTCAAATAACAGCATTTGCCTTCATTAGTCGGCAAACCCGCTAACAAAATACATTAATATGACAACAGTAACCCAGTTCTAAATCTGAAATAAAACAAAGTCACAACTCGGTTCCTAATCCGAGAGTAAGTAATATAAATAAAATAATAACTCAGTTCTCAATCCGAGTGTCTAATAAAATTATATCTCAGTTCTTAATCTGAGAATATACTTGTCGTCAGTTCTTAATCTGAAAACGGTACCTGAAATAGCAGCATTTGGCGTTAATATGGAAAATATAAGATAATAAGCAGTTGCTACTATGCAACCAATGTAAATGATCATGTGCAACTTGGCGTGCCTCTTCCGTGCCCCTAAATAAAGGCAACACTCTTACTATACCACGGTTGAACTACAGTAGAGCCTGAACAGAAGTTCATGTTATCGAGGTTCCTCTGTTACCCAGGTTCGCCTTACCGAGGTTTCACAAATTTGTATTTTCAACCATCATGAAAGTGTATATTGATAATGATCAATCAGCTGAATCAATGGCACATATGCTTAAACCATAAAGCTTTCAATCCCAAGACACATGGTTGATTTTCTTCAGCTGTATATGTGCATTTTATGTGTAGGTAACTCATCACATCATCTTATACCTGCACAAAACTAAATAATTTTGTTAAATGCCATGCAAGCACACATTTAAAGGTAAATGAGTTCATAACATAATAAACCACAGTTTATGCAGTTTGCAAAACAAGAAACATTATAATTATTATTGTTTATTTTTTTTTTTTTTTACTTCTGATTTATGAAACCCAGAAGCAATAAGTGTACTGTTTTATAATGCAAACAGTACCATAACACACTACAAGTTCAGACGAAAACCATTAATAACTTCAAACAGTAACTCATGATGACATGATATCCTTCGGTCAATGTTCAGCAGCAGTGAACGGGTTAAAATAGTTACTTAGAAAGCTTTAACCAAGCTATTTACCTTCGTTTAATATTCATCCATTTAACATTTAACTGACCGGTACGTTTAGAGTCCAGTAGCAATTGTATGTAAAAGACATGTACATCATGTAGACCGTCAAAGTCTATATTGACTCCTAAAAGAATTCACCTTGCTTACCATTAGCAGCAACCTGCTTTACCAATCAGCGCAATTAATATCTAATACAATATGTCCATTTTTTTTTGACAAGATTTAAACATTGGAATCTCCTGTAATCATAATTCATCAGTGCAAGTATATGATTACACCTTATGGTCAAAACTTCACCAGCAATCAAGTTTTGTTATAAGGAAATGCATCTGAAAAATACTGTTAGAACACAAATGATTTCATTGTCAATAACTCAAACACTTGACAATATCATGCCAATAAAATTTTCATTAGTTTGGTAAGTCTGTTTAAATATATGTCTTTGGTTAATTTTATAACATGACATTTTGTGAAAAATATTTGCAATTTCAACTTAAACCAACATCCCCATGAACAAAACAACAATCACAACATGTCAACACACTATATGTTGTATGCAATGGTTGGATAGACCTTTTATTCATAAATTCATAATCTATATTTATTATGTACAGACAGAAATTATCCTTGTTAATTTTTTTGACACTTCTACTGAGATACTACCTTATAATATATATCAGTTTGTCTCCAACTTAATATGAATTGTAAGGATGTATGAGGTTATATGAGATATGGAACATCTTTTTAAATATTCAGCCCGAGGAGGCTCCGGAAACATGGAGCGAATAAACTTGTCACAGACAATACTAACCAGCTATAAAATAGATGCCAATCATTCCTTTTGCTTATTCACAAAGCGCATTTTACCAACCCACAGTCCATGTAACACATACTAACCATTAGTATGCATGTAAAACATGAACAATCATTTTTTTTTCAAATAAATACCTCATTTTCCATGGCATCAGAGATTAGTCACTTATCAACATTTTCTGCATATAATGAATTACTTGAACATAATATACCTGGCATCCATAACCAACTAACTTTGAAATATTATCCATGTCCGGGTTCATTATAGAGGTCTGAGCTGATAACTGCTCTAGTGCCTTCAACGGTATGGTAATTCACTTCAAGAATCATTGCTGTCAAATTTCTGGAAATTACACAACTCAAAAACATACTAACAAAGCATTATTTCAGTTGCAATAAGCACACACACACACACATATGTGAAACAACAATTCACTTTCCTTATCGGTTTGTGTTTTTGAAAACTTGGAATCTATTTTAATTTGACTGTAAAGGGAAAGTATTAAGTAGCGCTTATTGTTAATTGTGAAAGCATAACATCACCATACACATAGTATCAATCAAGGCTAAATTTATATTACCAAAATTGTTTTGTATGACTTTTACTTGAATTTACTTCTCACACCGGAATACAACTCTTAGAAAATGATTATAGCATTGTGTTAATGTGTCAGGTGTATATAATCACATTATGTTATGTATCTGAAAGCACATGAATCACAAAAATAACACAACATATAAGAGAGGCAGTGAATATTTACCACTTTGGCCCCGGAGCATTCTTAGGTGTTGGATCAACGACTGCTTACCTGAGTCAACTTTAATTCTTACTTTGTAATCCCAAGGATTTATTTTATTATACATTACACCATACTGTCAGTCTATGTCTTGTAACCTTCTGCTGTGAATATTGTAATCTCCATCATCATCATTCATCATCATCTTGGAGCTGTATTACACTGTCCATATGTGTTTTTTTTTAGACAGTCATGATGCAACGTAAACACATACACTGCAACATAACTGCAATGGGCATCTGAAAGTAAACACAAACACAACACAAGGAAAAGATAGGCGGCAGTAGCCTAGTAGGTTCGTTTAGTTAGGTTAGTTTTGTAAGTTTATCCTTGTAGGTCCCAGACGGTAAGACATTGTATATTTTAATCCCTAACTGATGAGTGGTGTTGATGCGTTTACTCATTACAATCAGAGTAATTATTTTATATAACGATAACGTTCACAACAATGAAACAAGGAATGACTTTTCCGACAAATCATATCATAGTAGGCGAGGAATCACTATCCCACTTCTGAAGCTGTAAGAGTAAAAACACCAGAGCACCACTTATTAACAAGATTTATTAGGGAATCACAATATGAGAGTATAGATCTGAAAATAATATGCCAAGACGCTCTCGCGTAAAACCAATCTAAGATGGACGACCACCTCTAGTGATGTGACCTTGCCGGTTATCGTAGTGATGTCAAACACCGATGAAATGACGACCCCACCGTTTAGTACCATTGTTAAAATATAAGCTGTTCTTATTAGAATTTATGTTTTCAATAAAATAATGTTTACCTCAGCCTGAAAAACCTATTACCTATATACCTACTATCCAATAGGTACAATTGTTGTAGTTGAAACTATGTTAGTGCGATATATTTAGGTACACCGGGTCCATATTGGGTTGCATAATAATTTATTGTCCTAATGTAATGTTACGCATAAAACTCATTTCGCATAATTGCTATTGTGCTGGAAATATTACTTCAATACAACCTATGCAAAATATTTTAGAAAATACTTTCTGTTTCAGCTGGAGAAAAAAATATGCGAAAAGAGTTTTATGCGTAACATTACATTATGACAATAAATTATTATGCGACGAGATAGGATCCCCAGGTACACCTCCTGTAATAGTCAATTTTAAGCTCGTAAGTTCCGGTGTACTTGTGCAAAATTTGCAATTATGATTGAATAGTCTACGTACTTTTTTATTATAACTAGATATTACTACAATATTAATATTTCCTTGTTTGTAGGCAACACAAGGGTCACTGCGGTATTTGCGTGGCTTGTAAATTGAAATTTTGTTGTCTTCTAATATTTCTTTAAACTTCTTTCTCCCAACACAGCATACGAAAAAATAATTCAATCGACTCTTTTACATATATTCTGGTACTTATTATTTTCCTTTGAAAAGACATGAATAATTAATAATGTATTTGTCTGATGTTTACTGCTTTTTTTTTCATTTATTATCTAAGTTTGTGTTACAATATTAAACACGACACGATATTGCCTAGCTGAGTTGAAAATAAACCATTTGTATTTAAGATATTGACTCTGCCTGTGAAGGCGATGGCGCTGGGTTCGAATCGGGTCCATATTGGGTCGCATAATAATTGATTGTCCTAATGTAATGTTACGCATAAAACTCATTTCGCATTATTGTTATTGTGCTGGAAATATTAACATTTCTGAAAAATTATAACACAAACCATTTGCAATGCAAAATATTTTCGAAAATACTTTCTGTTTCAGTTGGAGAAAAAATATGCGAAAAGAGATTTATGCATACATTATGACAATCAATTATTATGCGATGAGACCTTATTAGGACCCCGTTCGAATCCCAGTAAGGGCATTTATTTGTGTGATGACACAAATATTTGTTTCTGAGTCATGGCTTGGTCATGGTTGTATGTAAATATTTATATATTATATATATCGTTGTCTGAGTACTCACAACACAAGCCTTCTTGAGCTTACTGTTGGACTTAGTCAATCTGTGTAAGAATGTCCTATAATATAACATGATTTTTTTTTCTTTAAGTAATGCATAAATGCACTACATGTTCATGTTATAAAGTACATTGCGCTAACTTTATTTTTTTTTTTATCAGAGAAAAATCAAAATTACATAATTTTTTGATCCAAAAGCATCGGTAAACCAGAATGGTTTGTCTCGATACTCCATTCCGCAGTACTTAAATAAGTAAATATACAATAGGCAAAACATGTTTCTATTTTTTATGTAATTTTTCATTCACTTGTTACCTTTAAAACTGCCAACAACTTGTAACGAAAACTCACAAAACTCAATTATTTGTACACACACGTAATAACATACGGTAGACTGGATACTGGATTGTTATAAGAAAATTCCGCCATGTGTCGTAACAGGCACGGTCTGGGAACATAGCATCGACTCCAACTTGTACAAAAATTATCGCTATGTGCGAGGAACTACATATCGGGCGCAAGCGCATCTAATCATTTTTCAATAAACTTGTAGAAAATATCGCTATGTGTCAAGAATGACATAGCGAGCGCACGTCTGTAATTGCTGTTGAAGTAAGCTAATGTAGTTATGTGATTTATTCCAGTTAGCGATTATAGGAAGAGCATTCATTGTATGGGCATCACATACCTACATTTGTTAAATCCTTAAATAGTGAAATAAGCTCAACGCTGTTTTTGGAGCATATGCGTATGGAAATAAGGTTCAAAATGGCATTAAAACCTAAAAATCGTCAAAAATCACATAGCGACTTTTGTAGGCACAGCGACGAAATACAAATTAAATTTGAGTTTTGAACTTTTGTACCTATAAATAAAAGAAAGTAAAAAATCCAAAAGTGCTAAAAATTAGCTTGGGTTTTAAGAGAATAACCTTAGGTCACCATACTTTGTAAATGTTACAAACAACCGGTTAGCTATCAGAGACACTAAAGTATAACTAACTAAGTATCCGTAGGTACTTATTAGAAGTTGCCTCTGCAGTCATTTTAGGCTAACAAGACGCTAAAATTTCCAATTAATGGCGTCTTATAAGATCATTTCAACATTCCTTTAAGTAGCTTTATAACGTGCCTACCACCCATAATTTTTTTAACTCCAGCTATATACCTACAATACACTACAGGTTTGTAAATAAAATAGCACTTGACTTTCAACCTGAAATGTTTCATCGTGATGACCGCTGTCAAAAAAGCTTTTCTGCTTACTCGTTCAATGCTGGTTATCGACCACAACGTTTTATTAAGTATTAACAGTTCAAAGCTTCTTTGTAAGCTAGTAGACGGGAAATCGTACCACTTCGCAGCTAATCAAACTGATAGTTGTTTAGTGAGTAATACCTACTTATTAGTTTGACTATTTTTTTTCACATTTCCACACTATCTGAAAGCAACAAATTAATATAAACATGCAAAGCCTTTGCAAAATCGAACGCAAAAAATATATAAAAAAACTTGATTTAAAATTAGATCCGAATAGTCCCAATTATTTATTCCTAAAGTAAAAAATAATTCAGAAGAGTTTGTGCAGAAAAATAAGAGTCGTGGAATGTATGGGGCCTAATACATTCCACGACTCTTCTCTTTCCGAACAGACTCTACCTATATAACTATACCTACCTATAGTTGAAATTTGACAACGACATAACACGAAAACAGGAAGCTTTATCAACAACTAGCGATCCGCCAGGGTTCGTATAGGTTACCTGTATTCATACGATTACATGTATGAATCATACAATGTAACTTGTACGATTACATGTACATAAAACCTTAACAAATTATACACCTAGGTAAACCTTCCTCTAGAATCACTCTATTGACAGGTGGAAACCGCTAAAAATCCATTCCGTAGTTTTTGGGATTATCGCGAACATACATACCTATATTCACACACAGACAGACGCGACGCGGGATTTTGTTTTATAAGGAGTAGTGGTTAGGTTACCTTCTGCTAAAATACTAACGTTTCCTTTGATTATGATTCTTGCGGGATCCTATCTCATCGCATAATAATTGATTGTCATAATGTAATGTTACGCATTTTAAATCTCTTTTCGCATATTTTTTCTCCAGCTGAAACAGAAAGTATTTTCGAAAATATTTTGCATAGGTTGTGTAGAATAGGGTAGGTTAGGTTAGGTTTGTGTTTCAGAAATGTTAATATTTCCAGCACAATAACAATTATGCGAAATGAGTTTTATGCGTAACATTACATTAGGACAATCAATTATTATGCGACTCAATATGGACCCGATTCTTACACATACAATTTAGTCCTTTTTGCGTCAGAGGAAAAATCAGAACATATTCGCAGGAACCACTCGAAAAGCGTCCCCAACACTGACGCTTGAGTCTTAACCAATGTCAGTCACTGTCACAGCTTGCGGGGAGAACAGCGCCAACTTGGGACGCTGCTTGGCTAGCCGTAGCTAATCACGAACTTGTGTGTTTGGCATAAATATTTACTTATTTTGATCCGATTTACCACAAAAACTTGTGTCTGGCAGTCGTCGTAGTAGTTACCGAACAATGTTTATAGGTCCTTAATCTTTTACGTAGGTAAGTACATAGTACAGTCGCCATCAGTTATATCGGAGCGGCCAAGGCGCTCACAAATATCTGAGCACGCCGCTATTGTCAAGGTGTTAGAGTGCTTGTTCAGACATTGTGAACACCTCGGCCGCTCAGATATATCTGATGGCGACTGTACATACACGTAATATAATAATATATTCATTATAAAGGTCGTACCTACTCATAAAAGCAAGACTTTGAAACGAAGTTATCTTAAACTAAATAAAACCTACCAAAACAAATATTAAAATAAGCAGTATATGATTATTATTTATAAGTTTACTAGCTACTGACCGGAAATTTTATGCAAAAAATCTACAAGCACCTACTTAATTTTTATAGACAAGTAACTCCTTATTTTACAAATGCTTAATAAGAGGATTGATAATCCTTACTGAATAGAGGTATAGCAAAAACCTACTCGATATGGTATGGATCGACAGTGACGGACACTCGGACGGGTTGAATGCAGATGAATACCTGGGTAGACACCTAATTATAGACCAACCCGTGACAGCTGAAATATACGCGGTTTTAAACTTTCATGTTTTTAGAAATAAATATTGATAGGTTTAAAGCGTCGGTCAGTCAATTTAATTTAAACGCCTTTGAAAATTGTAGCACATTGTTGATACAAATATAGATCAGAAAAGGAACGCTGACCGCACCGCCTATTTTATAATGTTTGTCCGAATACTTAAATATAAGTACCTAACCTACCTACTAAGAAGATATTTTGTAATACATACTTTTAGATTGAAACAAACGTTTAGAACCAAAAACAAAAAAAAAATCCTCGTTTAATTATTATTTATTCCTGCAATACGATACAACTTAAAACCATATAAACGGATCATTTCGAATGCTCGTAAAGGGTTCAAATTCAAAATGTTAGAATGTAATATTTTATTCATTAGGTATTCTATGTAATCTTATCCTTTAAATAAATTATTACATTCAATATAATTATACTTTTACATATGTATGTAGTTTGCTCTAAACGTGATGAGTATCAAAAAAAGTAATGATTACCTATTTTAGTTTTCGCGGTACCTAAAGAGTAATAGTAATTTATTGAGCGATTTCATGACGACACTGACATAACATTAGGAATAAATAACATTAACATAGGTAGGAATTTAGGTGAAATACTACAATTAGAATAAAATAGACAGGAACATCGACACATACACACCTATATACACAATACAAAACTAAAAAAAAAATCGATAGGTAATGAAGTCTTCTTTGTTTTAGGTGAAAGTTCCGGTTCGTGTTCGGAAGAAGAAATTAACAATGTCATACCAGAAGAAGCGAGAGATAGAACAGAGGCGCACATGTGCCCGCGCTGCCAGGAGCAGTTCGATAATCTGCACGAGTTCCTGCACCACAAACGAGTGTGCGATGAGAAGGCGCTACAGATGGGCGAGGAACGAATGCACTCCGACCCTGAGGAGATGGTCGTATCAGGGGACGAAGAAATGGATGAACCTAACAAAAGATTAGAACAAGTGCGAAGGCATCGACAAGATGCAGAAAATAATAACAGCCTCGAAGAAGGAGAAGCAGAAGTGCCTGAGGCCGACGTGCCGCCGGTGGGCCTACCTTTCCCGGCTGCCGGACACGTGACGCTCGAAGCGCTCCAAAACACGAAAGTCGCTGTAGCGCAATTTGCCGCCACAGCGATGGCGAACAATGCCGACAATGAAGCGGCGCTACACGAACTTGCCGTCCTACAAAGTACACTTTTCACGCTACAACATCAACAAGTTTTTCAACTACAGTTGATACGACAACTGCAAAACCAACTGTCGCTAACACGACACAGAGATGATGACGGAAGCCCGCCGCCAAATGACGAACCGATCGTGCCTGCGCCTGCCGCTCGATCACCGTCGCCGCCTCGTCCGCCACGGGAGCCAACACCTCCTGTACCCATGCCTCCTACTAGCCAAAGTTTACCGTCTACGCACGCGCATCTTATTCCTAAGACAGAGCAAATCTCCATTCCAAAAATCCCAACCTCTACGCCACCTATGATGTCCCACCCACCCTACAGTTCCATATCATCCTCTTTAGCATCTTCGATCATAACGAATAATGATCCACCACCATCCCTCAACGAACCAAATACGCTTGAAATGCTACAAAAGCGCGCCCAAGAAGTACTCGATAACGCATCACAAGGTCTACTGGCGAATAACCTTGCAGACGAATTAGCATTTCGTAAATCTGGAAAGATGTCGCCCTACGACGGAAAAAGTGGAGGGCGAAACGAACCTTTCTTCAAACATCGCTGCCGATACTGCGGGAAAGTCTTTGGAAGCGATTCAGCGCTACAAATCCACATCCGGTCCCATACAGGTGAACGACCTTTTAAATGTAATGTATGTGGATCCCGATTCACAACTAAAGGGAATCTTAAAGTCCATTTCCAAAGACATACTGCGAAGTTTCCACATGTCAAGATGAACCCTAACCCGATACCAGAACATTTGGACAAATATCACCCTCCGTTATTAGCGCAACTGTCGCCAGGACCCATCCCGGGTATGCCGCCCCATCCACTTCAGTTCCCTCCAGGCGCACCTGCACCTTTCCCACCAGGCTTGCCGTTGTACAGACCACCGCACCACGATCTACTGCCTCCACGTCCACTGGGAGACAAACCTCTACCGCCTCATCCACTATTCGCAATGCGTGAAGAACAAGATGCTCCGGCTGATCTCAGTAAACCATCTGCGCCGAGCCCTTCCCGATCTGCACCCGAAATGTTCAAATCTGAGCCCCAGGATGAAGAGAGCCAACGGGATTCTAGTTTCGAAGAATCAGAACGCGTATCACCCAAGCGAGAACCAGAAGAGAACGATGCTACTCAGGAGGCTGAACATGACCGATATCCCTCAACGTCGCCTTACGATGACTGCAGCATGGACTCAAAATACAGCAATGAAGACCAAATCGGCAGAGAAAGTCCGCATGTGAAGCCCGATCCAGATCAACCGGAAAACTTATCAAGTAAGAATTCATCGATATCTGGGCCAATTTCAATAGCAACGGGACTACGTACATTTCCCACTTTTCCTTTGTTTCCCAACTCCCCGCCTAGCAGTATTTCTTCAGGTAGTTTAACTCCATTCCACTCCTCCGTCCATGGCATCGTTGACGTGGATCTAGCTCGCGATCCTTTGTATTATAATTCGCTTTTACCACGTCCGGGTAGCAACGACAACTCGTGGGAAAACTTGATAGAGATAACAAAAACGTCAGAAACAACAAAATTACAACAGTTGGTAGATAACATAGATAACAAAGTATCCGATCCTAATGAATGCATAGTATGCCATCGTGTTCTATCTTGCAAAAGCGCTTTACAAATGCATTATCGAACACATACAGGCGAACGGCCGTTCCGGTGCAAATTGTGCGGTCGCGCTTTTACCACTAAAGGCAACTTAAAGACGCATATGGGCGTTCATCGTATTAGACCTCCCACTCAAATGTTACATCAATGTCCGGTTTGTCACAAGAAGTTTTCAGATCCTTCTATTTTACACCAACATATACGCCTACACACTGGTGAGCGTACAGGCAATCAATACGATCAGATCCGCAATGTTGAAATTAACGGATACGCACCAATGAGCAATGGATTAGACACCATGGACTTTCCTTCGTACCGTGTCCCTCAGCCCCTATTCCCTACTCCGTCCACTCCCGGCGACCGACGGGCGGACTCCCGCGGGACCGACGATGAGAGCGGCCGGGACGAGCGCGAGCCCGCTAATAGGGAGTTCGACGACGACTCAGATACGAAGGATCGTCGAACTTCGCCGCTCTCCGTCTGCGCCTCGGCGTCCGAATGCGAAGTAAAAACCATCACCACAACGGCTTCCCTCCCATCGGCGACAGGTTCGGAGAGCGGGCGGAGCGCGCGGGCTTCGCCGCCGTCGCCGACGCTGTCCTGCCTGTCCACGCCGCCGCCGCGGCTGCCGCTGCACTCGCCGCTGCCTTCGCCGCCGGCCCCCCTCGCGGCGCTTGGTGCTCTCGGAGGATCGCCCTTCAGCCCGCTCGGACTCGCTTTTCCTCCCGCAGGTATGCGCTAAGCGGGAACCTATGTTTTCGTCCGCCCCGGTCGTCCGCACGTCCATTCCCCTCGATTCATTCATCCTCCGCCTGCCAACTAACGAAAGATCGCTTGCCGGGCGCTCGAATACACGCTGATTGTAATTATACAGTTATCTAACTCTAGAAGATGTTGAATCACTACAACTACAGTGTAATCGTGCGTTCCGATTTAAATACAGTGTGGCATTGTGTAAATACTCGTATTGTAAAGAGGAATTGTCTGTGTACAGTGCGCGGCAACACAACGTGTAACATCTGCTACAAGACTTTCGCCTGCAACTCAGCCCTGGAGATACATTATCGAAGCCACACCAAAGAGCGCCCTTTTAAATGCACTGTTTGCGATCGCGGCTTTTCAACAAAGGTTAGTGAATTATCAACCTTATTGCTTTATGTATTTATTCTGATTTCTGTCCCATAATACTCCTCCATATTACCATCATTTCTGTTAACACGATATTGAGTGGACCCGAGTATTACAGGTAGTATATATAGGTACCTACTTAATTATCGCTTATAAAATATTACAATTGTTTATTTAATAATCAGATAAGAGGACACACGACACCGATCGAGTATTCTTGGCCAGCGGCCAGTCCATATCTTATTGTAACACAAATAGCGACATATGCGCGTTTACGTTTCCACTAATTTTCTGCAGACCTACATCTGCATAAACCTCATTGACAATAAAATTGTTGGCTCGCAAAATAAATTGTTTTACGGCGTGTAAATAAATAGGCGGCGGCTATTTTGAGCGTAAAGTTAAGCTTGTAACAATCGTGATTGTTGTAACGTAAATAGATGTAAATAGTTCGAGTCCAATAGATAGTCGTGTCAAGTGATCGGAGCATCGAACTCCAAGTTAGCTGTCGAGGAGACAAGTTGCCCGAACGCCGAGGAAGTTCTTGCGCCGGTTTCATTTCAGGAAAGTTTCAGTGCATTAATTTTGCAAGCTGTAATTACAAGTCGCTAGTCGTCGCCTCTAGTTCGCATTAGTTTCGGCCGTTGTCTTCGCGCATCCGAGCCGACGCGACTTGCCGACTTGCGAGTAATTGACGACCAACTTGCCAAACTTGTAGGCTCGCTTGATCCGATTTAATCAAAACTGCACTGATGCCTTCCTGTCAGACGCCGACTCACATTAGTCCATACAAAAATTTACGTTGGTACTTAGAATAAGAAAATAGTACCAACAATACTAAAACTTGTTGAGTAACACAATTTTTTACAAAGTCTAAACCTGTAAACGCAATTTAAATAAGAAGCTGAATTTAAGTAGAAGACCGAAGGTATATTTAAAACTAATAAATAACTTATCGCACATAGGACGCGGGAAATATTTAATACAGTGTCCGATAATACCATCTTATGCTAAACGAATTAATTAAATTGTTATATTAATAATAAATAAAGGCTGTAAGGATCACGTTTATGGCGATTCTGGTTTATACCCGGTTCAGCCAATATTTCAAGAGGCAGGGACACTGCGCGCTGCGCCCGCGCCGCCCGAGTCGCTTCGCGAGGCGCGACACAAAAATGATAACTCATAAAAACAACGTCACGGAAAACGATCGGAATATTAATTCACGTCGTAAAATATTTATTGCTTATAAATCCTTGAGCCTTTACCTACGCTTCTCGTCATAAAAAGATTATTTATGCTCGACAAAGTAACATTTTTCATATATTACCAAAAGTTTTTGGTCTTATCAATAAAATATAATTTTATTTTTATTTATGACGGCGCCGCAAGTTATAAGTTTAAAGACCTCGCTAATGCAATCGTAGGTATGACGTTTTATAAATTGTGTTGCCCTATTTTTATAGGTTGTGTGGCATTTATTTGTTAATAATGTATGTCCGAAACTGCCTACGAAAGGTGTAATTTCGAAATAAACGTAAGAATAATTAACGCGTCGGCAGTGATCTGCAGTTTCAGATAATTTCCGACAAGTTGTAATAAACATACATTACGCTCACTTCAAGAGTATAAATTCTTTGTCCCTGCTTGTAATTTTAATCGTGATCGTGAACATTCTTGAATTGCTAAAGAGAAAGTCCCGAGTTGCCTTTAGTTCAGCACGTCGGCGTCCACATCTATCTACACCTATTCAAATGATATACGACTAGAACTGAAACTAATATAATAACCTGAGAAATACCTACTTATCAATAATCAGGCAATTTTATAATTATGTTATACAGAGCATTTTACCCGCTAAGCTATTTCTGCTGCTGACTGTACGAAATAAATGTGACATCAAACCTAAAATATTGGTAGGTATAATTCATTAAATTTAAGTTGTTTTAAAACCAAATTAAAATACATTTGTGAAGACTAAAAATGATACATTTTGATGTTGCGCTTATTATAAATAATTAAATATTTTCTTGTATAAGGTGTTTACAAATACAATAGGTAACTACTTTTTACAACTATATAATATAAAACATGATACCTAGTAACAGTTAAATAATAAAAAAATGCCCTAAATCCTGGTCGATCGATAGGGTGCCCAGAAGGCTGGCCGCATTGCGAAATATTAGCCAGCCCTTTTGTCACCGGCCCAGGGTGTCAACCCCAAACGCCGCAAATATGTAGCTTACTTACTCTGTCTTATGATAAAATTTTAATAATACTACCTTACGAAGGCGATAACGCGACCATAAACAGTGTACTGGTAGATAGGTTGTTTTGGCGGAAGACCTTATGCTTTTTATATGCCGGCTCTAAAAGGGCCCTTACGCGTATCAAGAACAAGTACTTTACCCGCGATAAAGAGACCTAAAAAGTATCAAATCAAATTAATCCGAAATATAAGTATAGGTAGTTACTTATTCTAACTCTTATTTAGTCAGATATGTTGGTACCTACAGTACTCTACCAACACTAACCATAATGTTCTTGCATTATCACCATTGAAACATGCGCAATGAAAAGCTGGGAATGCTAGCAAACGCAGCGAATGGATACATTGGATTGGAATACGGGGACTATCCGTGCCGTTTACATGCACATTTGAAATTACAATAAGTCGACACCCACCGCCACCTAACGAAAGTTCACGAGTCAAACATTTTATCGAATATTGAAATCTTGTTACCTACACGGTAGCATTGCGCGTGTGTTCGTAGCGGTGCAGTATAATAGGGTATTTGACTGTATTTAAAATAAATTATTTTACACCATGCATGAAATAAAGCAACAGAAGATTAATAGAGAAACGTAGACAGCAGTTCTTTTTAGAGACAATTTCTATTTTAGAACCCGTATAAAACTATAAAGTGTAGGTAATTTCATTGTGACGTCACATGCTAGTGTTTCATATAAATTCCATAGTCGTTTTCACAGTTTGAAAAAAGAAACTGATTTGACTGGTAGTCAAATACTTACCCTATTTATACCCATTTTCATATACCTATGTATGTACATGCGTTAGTTGAATGTTTAGTGCCCGCTAACCGCTAACAAAATCCAGTTAAAGATTAAAATACCCCATGTGAAATGAAAAATAATATCATCACCGACACCAAGATTATCAACGAATTATAAAGACGATTTGTATAATATAATATAAATTCCGAAAAGAAGTAAATATTAAGGTATATATAATAAATATGTGCATAAAATAATTATAGGTATTTAACTCAATGTCAGGTTATCAACAAATTCATCATCATAGGAATCACCTACTTAATATATGATATTTAAAATCGATAGAGCTATAAAAGAAGTAGGTAGGTCACAAGATTCTTTTTCTATTTGAATAAAACAAACAAGCCAACAAACACATTATCTTATTTCATTATACATTTTTAGCCGACTTTTTCTAGTTCGTTGGCCACTTGTAGCGCCATCTAGCGTGGAGTAGCAAATTTAAAGCATTGTTCTTGGTCTTTCGTTTAGCAAATAACTTTTCGATAAGACTATAAATTAGTTACTGATGTTTTGGAATTAAAATGTTGTGTCTTGGCTTGATTTTAGGCGATTAACTTTTGAAGTTTTGAATCGTTTTAATAGACGGTGCAACACGAAACATTTAAGTAGTCCCAAATATGCGCGCGTCCAATCTATATGTTTATACTCTAAAGCCCTATTTAGACGGTTCAAGAACTTGCATGCGATTTTCGTTACATTGCGGTCTTTGATCGATCGACTGAATTCATTATACTCTGTAGTTAGCAAAATGTATCGAATATTGCATGCAAGTTCTGTAACCATCTGAATGAGGCTTAACTCTGCTCCTTTGGGCATGTAGTGTACCAACTTAAATTGTTTGTCCCCCATTTAACGGTGTGCGAGTGTGTGTGTAATGTTGCGTGTCTTTGTGGTTCCAGAGCAGTGGCGGCGGTTGTCGGTGTGGTAGGCGCCCGCGCGCCCCTCGCCCGCCGCACGCCACTGCTTTGGATCTCTGGAACGCCTTCGTTTATCCGGTATGGGTGATTGACGCCTGAGCGTGTCACGCAGATCTCGTGTCATAGCTAAACTTTTTAAAACTATTCCTATACCTTTGAACTTACATAGAACAGTTTGAGATATGCTACGACACGGCGTTCTGTTTTTAATTAATTCAAAAGCTTGCTTGGTACTAGAATGGCTGTGACCTTTAAGCAGTGCTTCATGTGTCTATACTAACTGTTCATTTATTAAACTTTAATAATTCAACTGCTCTGACTGTTAAGACCTCTTTACAATTACGTAAATATACATTCTAAAGGCACTATATTAATCCGCACAAGCTTCTCGGTCTGACTGCTTATTCCTATTTTCTAACTTTATATGTATTTGTCCAGGGCAACATGAAGCAGCACATGCTAACGCACAAGATCCGAGATATGCCACCATCGTTCGAAAAGGGGATGTCGGGACCGCCGGGGCCGCCGAGCGAGGAGCGCGACGCGAGCCCGGAGCGCCGGTCTTCGCCCGACAAGCTGGAGTTGAAACGGTCTCCCCCGGCGCACCCGCCAATGTCGCACGTCCCGCCTATCGACATGCCGCCGATGCCCAAGCGACCTAGCGGTTAGTTGATACTGTTTTTTTTTTTGCTTTGCCTTACTAAAATCTTCGTAAAATCGAAGCACGAGTATCCATGATCCAACAATTTTTTTTATAGAACATATGACATGGTTTCATTAAACATCCCGCTCAAAACGATGTTTTTAGTATTTTTGACTAGATTTAGAAGTTCTGCGTTCATGTATCTAACATGTGTATTTTAGGATATATTTTGATTAATGCCTAAATATGTTAGGTAGTTAAAGGACAAGATTTTGAAAGCAAAACAGTAGCGCTAAGATGAAGAATCTTTGTAGACGAAACCTACCAGCTGTCGAATCGAAGGAAAACTAGGTTAAGTGATATTTCTAACCATTAAATAGGTACTCAGCGGCGCTTATACCTACCCAGTCCCTAGCGTAATATTTACAAATTCATACCAGCTTCTCTTAAGATAAGAAGTTAAAAGTGCCTAATTAAGAAATGAGGAAATTGAATGAAAATTGCATATTAATATTCGGAGTGAAAGTGAGATACCATAAAGTGTTGACCAGATGTACATTATGTCATTTCCCGTTAGGAGTTAAGAAAAATCCCATTTCCATAAAACTATCAAACATAAATCATAATCTCTCATGACAATAAACAAATTAGTAGGTAATCGCGATTTCTGTGGCGACTGGCCCAAAACATTTGTTTTAATATCCAGCTAGACAAGGGAAAAGTCGGCCACGGTCAAAGGACCTCTATATAACCCTTTATTTAAAAAGTTATCTAATTCACAGAATAAGTAATAGTACCTGTCACGATCAGCACAGATATGACCGCTAGGTGGCGACAGCGCCACGCGCGGATTATGGCAAACCTCAAAATTGGGGTCGAACGGATGGACTTTTAGCTACCTGTAGCAAAGCGACGAAATCGCGGAGTGAACCACGCCTGACTAAACTAACCTTGCCTCCTCAGTGGCGAGCGGGCCGACGCACCCTCCGCCGCCGGCGTCCTCCAAGCACCTGTGTGGCGTGTGCCGCAAGAACTTCTCCTCGTCGTCGGCGCTGCAGATCCACATGCGCACGCACACCGGCGACAAGCCCTTCCGGTGCGCCGTCTGCCAGAAGGCCTTTACCACCAAAGGGAATCTCAAGGTCAGTCCATATAAAACTTTCATTATTCTCATTGATCACACCACTATTCGGGCTCAGGGGACTGATTTTTGAAATTCGACCACTCGGTTTCGTGTATTTCGTTAAATGATATCTCCGCTACTAGGCGTTTAAATTATACTAATAGAATTGAAATCGAGTGGTCAATACAACTAGATTCCAAATTTCGATCGCTCGTATTTCAAGAATTTCAATTTCGCTGTTTTCCACCGATTTTCGAATGACGAAATCGAGCGATCGAAATTCAAAAATCGGCCCCCAGACGATGCGAGAACTCGCATGCGAATGATGCATGCCATGTCGGTTGAATTGCACGTAACCAACAGTCCGCAATGTAACTAATAAAATCGCATGCGAGTTCGCGCCTCGGCTAAATCAGCCCTTCGAGTCGGTACCTACGCCTCTCTTCGTGGTTTTTTAGCACACGAGGTCTTGTCATTGTCCTAGAAAACGAGAGTTAGACGGTTAGGTTACCTGACCTGATGGTAGCAGGTAACACTTCTTTCCGTGTCAATTTTGCATAATTTGTAGTCCAAAAATGGTAGGTACTAAAACTAAAGCCGAACCCACACGATCAATATCTTATATTTTTACTGTTATCTACTCAATAAAACTGATTCATATTGTTGTAATTGCGGTAAAAACAAAAACTAATCACTCAATTTGATAATTATTAAGTACTTATCAGGACTTTTTTTGGAGATTTAAACTCACTCTGTCGATTATTAGATATCTACCGATATAAAAAATCTAAAAAGAGGATAAAGGAGATTCTCAATTGGGTTGTATTGCTAGCACTAGCACATGATTGGCACGACAGTATCTCGAGAGATAGACTACCCGTCTCTCATTTTTATCTAAAAACCAAGCATTTGCATTTAACCAGTGCTATTTGTTGAAATGAAACTACTCATGAAGGCCTCACGTCTTGTGGTTATATGTAATATTTATGAGATGCATTATGGTCGTAAATAATTTCAATGGCATTTTAAACAGTTTTGTAAGGTCGGTCTTTTTCTTTTCATTAAATATATTTATTTACTAATGTGCAACTTGTGCCCCAGGTGCACATGGGCACGCACATGTGGAGTGGCGGTGCGTCCCGGCGCGGGCGCCGCATGTCGCTGGAGCTGCCGCCGCGGCCGCTGCACGAGCCCCACGACCTGCTGCGGCGGCCCGATCTCTTCTACCCGTACCTGCCCGCGCCCTTTCTTAACGGCATGCAGCAAAAGGTAAATATTTATTGCAGACTTGACTCTCTCTTTTTTGTCGTATCCTCATGGCTGAAGGACGTTACGAATGTAACACTTTTCACCAGCGCTCTCCAAGCCGCTGTCTTGGGCCCAGTGCATGTTAGCCTGCAATGTGGCGTTTGTGTCATTCTGTTTGTCTTTGTACCCTAGCCTACTAGATTAAAATACGCTAATAAGTTAGGTCATTCATTGTTGTGATACGGGAGCAATGCGCGACAAAATCAACTATTATCAAGCCAAATGAAAGAAAACTGGCTCAATTTTTTATTTCGTCGCTAGTGACAGTTCCTTACAGGCGTTTTTACACTGTCCGTCTCTTGATATTTCAATTAAATCATGATCGTAGATTTAAAACATAATTTTCTTCAACAGCTAAACGAAATATCAGTGATCCAACAAAGCGCGGGTCAGAACGGCGTCGGAAAATTCCCTGGTCTTCTCGGCTTCGGTGCGTTCGGCGCGCGGCCAGGCGCAGCGTCGCCGCTGGAGCGGCCGCCGTCGCTGGAGGGCGACGAGCGCCAGGCCGCCATGCGCGAGCTGGCCGAGCGCGGGCGGGAGCTGGCCGAGCGCAGCCGCCTGCGCGACGAGGAGCAGTACCGCTCGCCGCCCGCGCACGGCGCGCTGCCGCCGCCCGCGCAGGCCTCGCCGCCCGCGCCGCACCACCCGCACCCGCACCCGCACCCGCACCCGCTCGCCTCGCTCCCCCCGCCCGCCCGCACTGAAGGACTCACGGTCTAATCGGACCTAGAGTTGGAACTGCATTTATATCAGGTCGGAAGCAGGTCTCATAGGAGCCCACCCGAACACATTCCAAATATTGATACGCGATGTGAGCTTCTTATGTAATTAGTGCGATGGTCATATTAGTAACGCCGTCGTCGACGGGTGAACCTAGATACGTCATGTTTATAATGTACAAAGTTATATTAGCCGGAGTTTAAGGGACTAACTACGATGAAATGGGCGACTGTAAATGTGCAAAGCGTAGTGCTATTTAACGATGTTATTCCAAGTGTTATACGCCTAGTACCTATTTAACGGTAAGTAAGTTATATGCATGAGTACGGGCCTGGGGCAATGGGGGCGCGCAGCCCCGCGTGTATGTCATTACTCTGTGATAGAGCACATTTGTTACTGCATCTAGTTTCGACAAATTACTTCGGTAACGCCAAGTAACTTGAATACAGTCAAATGTGCTAACATCAAAGTAAATATAAATAAATAAATAAATTATCCCAAAAATTAAATAAAGTTTTAAGTCTTATATCTATAAATGTAAATAAAATGTATGATATAATTATAAATTAATATAGCGAAAATTTTAATATTACAGACAATTATAGTACATTTTATTGTACAACACTCGAGTGGAGTGCAATATGCATGATTTTTATCTAATGCCACATTCCAACCGACATATTATTTCAAACGTAATCTCGGGCACGAAATATTAGTAATCATGAAGTGCCTAGCTAATACTACATCGAAAATTACTCACCTGCACACGGCTCGCCGAGCCTACATTGTTGTACAATAAAATATCTGTCCTAATGCCGTATGTGACTACAACATATTGTATTTATAAGGCACACATTTTAAACTACCTACCAATTGTTGACCTAAGTTTAAATTATTGTAACAGAGGTTAATGACGTATTCATATCATGTAAATTAAAAAAAGTATTTGCATTTGAGGTCTACATAGTTGTAAGTATTTAGAGTCATAGCTATTATATTGCTTTAGAATACTTTGACATATCTTTGTAAAATACGAGCGGCTGTTGACGTCTTGTTGAAATTAATAGGTTACTACCGCTAGGGTATTGCCAGTACTCAGACTGACCTTGCGAGATGTTCCCGGGACTACTGTAACCTTGGAGCATTTAATAACTGGAGTCGCCTTCAAGAGCTTACCCCTCTGCCGAAATACTTACACAATTGTGCAAACTTTTGTATGAACTGACATAGCTATTTGTACGTTACGTACAAATAATGTAGAAATAGCAATACATTTGACGTCGCTTCCCCCGCATAATTGGCAGATTGTTTCGTAAAGATAATGACAGAGATGACATCTCCAGTTACTAAATGCTCTAAGACTGTAACATTTCTTTCCAATGTGCATTTTCTGAATGGCAAAGATTATTACTATCAATATTAATATTTGTAATACTGACATGTCAATCATATCAATTTAATTCCTCAAATTTGCTTCAATACTCATACACATCAATATTTATAATATTGACATGTAAGTATTGTGTGATAATATTGATAGTGTAATCCGCTCTTATGCTTATAGTCACCGATAGTCAAGTCTCCGTGTTGGGTTCTAAACGAACTATGTATGTTTTATGATTACTAGTTATCTGTGTATAAATGTCCTACTAAATTATTTATATGGAGTATAAATCATGCATGCACTCTTAGTATTGAAGGATGGCTTGTGAGGCGGTAGGCCTCACTAAAGGCTCCTCTCCACGTTGGGCCAACGCCAACGCCAACGAGGGACGCATTTATGCGTTAGAGGGAGCAAGTGATATTGCTATCTCATTCTACCGCATGGCTGCGTCCCTCGTTGGCGTTGGCGTTGGCCCAACGTGAAGAGGAGCCTTAACAGTTTAGTTGTAATGGGTAAATTCTCATAGCACCTACGATTCATTACTTTCAAGTTGCAAATAGATCCTAGAGAGTAGTATTAGTCATGAATATGATGTGTCATGGTCATGTCAGTATAAATAATCATTGTAAATTATTAAATGTTTATGTAAATGTCCAAAAAGTATTCAAATTATTTAAAAAACAATTATATTAATAATTATTTTCTTTTTTGTTCTCCTTTATCCTTTAAACCTCCTTTTATTTTTACATATACACCAAACAAAAATAGTTCATCATGAGGTGTATTCATAGACTACATAGGAATCCTCCAGACAGAGTTAAGAGCAATTGTTTCACGCAACCGATGATGCCAAAGATGCGAGGGTGCGCGGGACGAGGTGAGCGAAGCCTCGTCCCGTGATTGGTCCGTTCAAAGACATGGACGTCAAACAAAGACACTTTCGACTCGAACATGGAGTAAAATTACCGTATGCGTGGCAGAGGGGGTAGCGCGACTATGCTCAGTCTGGAGGATGTTTTGTCTGTGGGTCTATTATCGCACGTGCCGTAAGAACTTCTTCAAACTAGATCGAACACATTATGGTTTGTATGTTAGTGACAAAATGGATTCAAAATTACAAATATCAAGACTTACCAATTCTACTATTCTTTTTAAATAAAAATGTAGGTACCTACCTACATTTTGAGAAAATAAAAAAAGGTTACTTATTATATTTTTATATTGAGATGTTTATAAAATAAATTTCAGTAGGTACAATTCAAATTATTAGTGAAGTAGGTAAATAATTACATTGTTGCTAAAATATGCGTGGTGGTTTTCGCACAGTTGATGTGACTTTTAAAATGTTACAAACGTTCGTTAGATCTACAATACCTACATATCATACTTGGAGCCTGTCAGGCAAGAAACTGACTCATATTTGTGGTTTAATATTATAATGTTTGGCCCTTTCACATGTTTGACATATGTCACATGTAATTTTTCACTGTTTTCTTCCGGCCGATGGGACAGAATAACAACAAGAAATTGTCAATCAACTCATTTATCTGTATCTGCGCGGTACAGTCGACGTCGACCTGGGTACTTAAATTGGGGCACTCACTGTACGTACAGTCAGCAGCAGAAGTTGCTAAGCAGGCCAGGTGTTCAAAATGATCTTGATGCGACATTAGTGTTAAGCCTTTATAAGACAGAGGGAACATATTTCCCACCTGATTTCGAACTTTATTTCTAAGTGGTAGGGTTCAAATTTGCACAATTCCTGACACCCTAATGCCTTATAAAGGGTTAAGAGAATAAGTGCGTGTCAAAGTAGTTTTGAACACCTCGCCCGCTTAGCAGCTTCTGCTGACTGTATGTGAAAGGGCAAGCACTCGGGTAGATAATACATGTAGGAGCGGGTAGCGGCTAGAAGTTGATGACGCTGGCGAGTTTCTTGACGCGGTTGAGCAGCAGGTCGCCCTCGCGGATGGTGGCCTGGTAGAGCTGCGAGCGGTCGGCGTCGGCGCCGCGCCCCGCGCCCGTCACCACGCAGCCCGCCACCGCGTCGATGCGGCACTGCAGCCGCCCCGCCGCCGTGAAGCTGATGAACACACCACATGTTCACTAATGACTCAGTAGAAAAAAGGCGAGAATATTAAAAGATTGAAACCTGATTGAAGATTGATTGTTTGTGTAGTAAATTGACGCAGCACTTCGGGTTCACGACTTTGCGCTGTGATTCGCGCATGAGTATTGCATTACGATATAAGTACGAAAAGTAGGATATTCTCAACAAGAGATATATTTTACAGTATGTACTCTGGCACAGCGACCTTGTCAGTAGAAAAAGGCAGCAACTTTAAAAAATGTAGGCGTGAAGAGTGGACTTCCCATAGAAAATTTAAACTTCACGCCTTTTCTACTGACAAGTTGAGTGTGTTCAGTATAGTAATCAGATGTCAAAAGTCAAAGTTAGTAGAAATAAAGACACTACACAAAACATTCGATTTTTGTATGGGACCCATGACCCATGTCTTTTGCAGTTAAAAAGATTCAAACCATATTTCTGTGGTTCAATCCTAGCTTGGCCTTCTTCATAAGAGTCTAAGTTTTGACGCTAATATTATGTAATCAATTGTTGCAACAGAACTCACTTGGAGATCTCCTCCTCAACGAACTCGCGGGTGACGCCGAAGGTGGCGGCGATGTTGTCGAGACTCAGCGAGCGGTAGGCGCGCAGCAGCTGCACGTAGGCCTTGATGCGCGCCTCGCGCACGTAGTGCTGGTAGTGCGGACGGAACACCGGGTCCACGCAGATCTGGGTCTCCACCTGAAGTAGGAGACAGTCAAAATGTTAATAAAAATAATTCAAACACATTTGTACCCAATGTAAATTTAGTTTGTTAATATCCTTAAGCAAGCTATGGAAAAATTCCAAGACATCATTATTAATATCATTTTCTGGATTCTGGATAACGTAGGCTAACATCATCATATAATGTCTCTTCCCCACCTATATTTAGGACTCTTCTACTAATTATTAATTCATTATTGCAACACCCGTGATACACCTTTGCAGACAAATTCCAGAATGTAAAGTACCTACCATTACCTACCTATGCTATATCCTTTTCCGGATAATCAGCATAACACATTTTATTATACTCACACATTTCTCAGCATATTTGGTATTTCGCTGGTCAAATATCAATGATATTTCTTGTTGCTTGGTAGTTGGTAGTAGTAAATTTTTGGTTGTTATGATAGAAGTCTATCAACCATATATGGTAACCAAAAATTTTATCAACATGTAGAAACACTCATAATTTGTCCAAAGAAATTCAATAATAAATTTAAGGCAGCACCCCAGTGCAGTACTCACCCAGGCTAAGCTCTTCATGAAGTCCGCGTACCGGCACTCGTGCAGGGACTCGACGAGCTCGCGCAGCTCGGGGAAGCGCGAGCGCAGCGCCTGCACGGCGGCGCCCTGCCGCCGCAGCGCCGCTTGCAGCGCGTGGCGCTCCAGCGCCAATGCGCAGGCTAGCACGCAGTATTGGATTATTGTGCCTGAAAAATATCATGACGTCACATGTCAAGACTTGGAAAACAAAATGAAAACGTAAGGCAAAAAGATGCAGTGAGCAGAGGTGAAAATCACGTTTTTGGGCAACACATGCATAAAGCTGTGGGTCAAGATGATCAGTCTCAGACTCTCAGGTAATAATATAGTACCAGTCACTGAGAGAGAATAGTGATTAAAAAAAATGCCAAGGTAAGGGAATAGTTTAGACAACTTGTACATTTTTCACTTAAGAACTAACTGGGATCTACCTAATAACTATAATATATGTATAACTAAAAAGGGCTGCTCATATAATTTAGTTATAATATCATGTTTTATTCAAGAATTGTATTTTGGAGCTTCTGTAAGACAGCCTGCATTCAGCAATATTTGCCCTAAATGATGCATCTACTAAAAATATACAGCTAAATAAATGCTAAAAAAAACATATGCCATAGACCTAAGATAATAAAAGTATCTTCTTACCAAAATCAACCAATTCATAAGACTCAAAAGTGGAGACACAGTCAATGAAGAGGTCTGCAGCTTTGCTGTAGTCTCTGACAGCCAGGCAGTAGATAGCTTCATAGGCCTTCAGCTTGTTCCTTGAACGCCAGTCTCCGCCTTTGTCTACCAGCTCATGGGCCTTAAAATATACATTTATTCTGTTAATAACCTTAATTGATACCATAAGCTTTGATGGCCACTAGGCTATCAACGGCTATGGCTTGGAGGCCATATAGGTTGCGGGTGTAAACCCCTACTCTGATGACTTTCTTGAAACTGGTGTACATATCATTTAATATTACCAGATGCTTTTTGGTGAAGAAAAACTAAACACAAATGCCAGGGTTTCGAACTACACATAGAATGTCATTGCCAGTGGTAACAAAGAACCAAAAACACTAGGAGTTTTTGATTCTCATTTTAAAGAAAGGGAAACTGAACAGATTAAAGATAAAGTTATTTTATTGAGTTAATAAAGGTGCTTAAACTACTTACATTGTATTATGGTACAAAACCAACAGGCAAGAAAGTAAGACAGAGATTAGCTAAGTATTGATAATAATAAATATGAATTTTATCAACCTCTATGTTCAAAACTAGTGTAACTTGTGTAAATCCTAGTCCTGGCGAAATTAAAAGGAAATTCAACTACATTTTGTACATAACTAGTTAATTATCAATACCAATTACAAAATTATGCTGTGCATGACTCAACAGAACCCTTTGTTTAGGTCACTACACCATGACATCCAATTCTCAATGTACAGATGTTTACCTTATTAATAGCCTTTCCCATATCCTTCACATTGCAGCCGTGGAAGTAGGCAATTCTGAACAACGCAAATATAGCGTCAAGTCTTCTATTGGTGGTCAAGGTGGAGTCTTCATATTTAGAAGTAGCCAAAGCCGTGGCGCTCTCTTTGTCGCCAATAGAGCACATGTAGTCTAATCTGAAAGTGACATACTTATGTTTTAAGGCAAACTTCTTTATGTGATCATAATGACCTAATAATGCCATAAACATTCATGTGTTATTTATGTATAAACATACATAAACAACACGCCTGGTGGTATTCCATCTGTCCAATGTGCATTTGTGTCTCACATTTTGCTTAATGAGAGACTGAGACGCAGTGCACATTGGACCAAGGAGAGCTTATCCTTACCTGTCCTGCCAAACTGGCGTCTCGGAATCATCCTCCTCGAATTTAGATAATCGATCTTGATTCTCTTTAGCCATGGCATCATGTAACTTTTGATCAAATGGCCAGCCCAACTCAGCACAAACCTCCTTGTAATAGGGGGCCATATTTCCAGCCTTTATCCCTTGAAATAGTTGCTCCCGAAGCTGTGCATCATTTATTAAATCGGGCAAAGTCAGCTTGAATTTAATGCCAGCCAGGGCCATGTATTCTGGAGTTTTACCCTCAGCTGATAGCTCCATGTTTTCGATTTCAAATATAACAATTAAACAAATAGAAATCACAAGAAATAACAATTTCACACAGCGTATCCAAAATCCAAACTAGCCAGTCAGAGCTGTCACGGATTGGCAGGTTATGCTGTCAAAAAATACTTGGTCATTGGCGGGTTACTAGTAGAGAAAATGGCGCAGATATCCGGAATTCCGGACTTCTTCTTTAAATAAAAATGGCTTCAATTAAATTTAAAGCAAAAAATATAATACTGTACGGATTTTTTTTTTCTCTCTTTATTTTTAGAGCTTGTCACCGAGGTGAACATGTCGCTCCATAAAAAACCACAAATTAATATATTCTTACAACTAACTTATTCTACATACTAAAGCTTTTCGTACAAGCTGCAATAGCGCCATGGCGGCGTCCGACAGAGGAGCAGCCAGGACGCTATTGCAGCCCCCAACATCAAACATATTATTATGGCTTGAAAAAGCCAGTTGTATCCGAGCAGCTTCATTCCGGACACATTCCATTATAACATGGTACACGTCTTCTAATACATCACATTCATCACAATTAGGAGAAGGAACTTTCTTCATTAAATAACCGAATTTATTCAATGGGATATGTCCAGAACGTAGTCTCATCATCAATACAATGTCACGTCTATTAAGCAAACAATCAATCCACGGTGTCATTAAAGGATGAGGTTGGATCGTCTTGTACCAAATACCCTTCTCTGTTGATCTCTTATCAAAGTATTCTTTCCATAAAGTATAGGTTCTCTGTTTGGCTAAAATTATACAATCCGTATAAAAAGGCAAGGTATTACATTCTACTCCACCATGACAAGCCAGCCTGGCTATGGAATCCACTACTTCATTACCGGCTATACCTACATGAGATGGAATCCATTGCAGAATTATGGTCTTATCTTGCGATTGTAATTTATCAATGATATTTAAAATGGAATAGGCAACCGGGAGACATCGATTTTTCGTGGTACACCGAGCAATATGCTGCAGAGCACTTTTAGAATCTGACAGAATGACTATATGATTGCAATCTAGGGATTGAATGTAGTATAAGGCCTCAGCAATGGCAACCAACTCGGCGTGCATTATTGACATATCATATTTTATATGTAATTTAACCGATACTTTCGATTGAGGGTCATAAATCGCAGCACCTAATGAGTTTTTTTCCTTAGAACCGTCGGTATATATGCAATAAAATCCAGAGTAATTGGTACGTAAAAAATTGTTAACAAAAGTTCTTAGGGAAATTGTGTCATACTCGCGCTTAGATTTGTTAATAGAAGTAATGTTTAACTTAATAGATTTAGAAATATCTATATGATTTACCCATTGGTCCAAAGTAAACATTTCTAATACCTTACTGGAATACATAGTTGTTAACTTATACATATTATGAATGGTAAGAAGAAGAGGTTTTTTATTTCGCAAAGTGTCTCGAACTTGTAAGTCATTATTTAATCCATCTAAGAGTTTGATAGTTGTGTTATCTTCAAAAGATCTAGATTTTAGCCAAAACTTGGATGCCAAATAGATGCGACGAATGTACAACGGCTGTACACACAATTCGCATTCCATTGCGTGTATAGGAGTAGACTTAATAAAACCGCCGATAGTCCTCAATGACTGATTTTGAATTTTATCGAGTTTGTACAAATGAGAATCGCAACTATCGTCGTAAAGAAAAGACGCATAATCTATTCGACTACGAATTACAGCAAAGTATAATCTTCGGAGATGTTTTGGATGGACACCCCATCCCGGTCCAACTAGAACTTTTAAAACATTGGAATATTTCTGAATCTTTTGAGCTAATTCGTTAATATGTTTTTCCCACCTAAGAGATCGATCCAACCACATTCCTAGATACTTAACACACTCGACTAACTCTATTTTTTTATCATTAATTTTGATGCTTATAGGTTTTCTATTAATACCTTTTTTAAATACACATAACTTAGTTTTAGATATAGATATTTCAAGACCGAGATTATTCAGACATTTGTTAAAAATATTAAGGGACTTTTGTAATACATCCTCGGCCTCCTCTATAGATTTCTTTGTAACATATAAAATATAATCATCTGCATACTGTGAAAAGTAAACACTTGAAATTGATTTTTGAATATGCAAAGTATAAACATTAAAAAGCAATGGCGAAGTAGGATCTCCCTGAGCCAACCCGCGACCAGTTGATCTTCTTAACATAGATGCATCAGTTTGTATTGTGAGGTATCTTTCCTTTAAGAAATTCCATAGATATCGACAAATATGATGTCCGACTCGTAGCCTGTCAAGTATTTCAATTAAAATGGGAACACTTACATTATTATATGCATTCTCAATATCTATGAAACACCCCAAAGTGATCATATTTTTTGAAAATCCGGTCTGAATCCGACTAACTAAGCTACTTAAATTATCCAAAGATGATCGACACTTTCTAAAACCAACAGTTTCTTCGGCAAACATACATCTTTTTTCTATGAACCATTCCACCCTCCTATTTATCATAGAATGAAATATTTTACACACACATGAAATTAAAGAGATTGGTCGAAGAGCAGAGTCAGAGGAGGGGTCTCTTCCGGGTTTAGGTATCGGGACTACACTAATTTCTCTCCATTGAGTAGGGACAAAACCTATGGAGTAGAAATTATTGTACAATGATAATAGTAAGAGTTTTCCTTTCTCAGGAAGATTTTTAATCATAGAAAAAGCTATCCCATCAAGACCCGGAGCAGTATCCTTTGGTTTAATGCAAGAATCTAGTTCATGTAATGTAAATGGTTCGTCTATAACCGTGCCACCCGACTCAATCACTGGCGTCGGCGGTGTTACATAATCTGGCGTGAGAGAACAAAGAAGATTATGAGCTTTTTCTGCACTAACATGAGGCCGAGAAGACCTATAGCCCTTTACCCATTTCATCCGAGACCAAACTTCAGAGGCTGATGAGGACTCGCTTATGGAGTTGCAAAATTGTTGCCAACTTTCATTTCTACGCGTTCTAATAAGTCTCTGAGTGTCTCTTATCTTAGCCTGAAGTTCCTCAAGATTTTGTGGTGTAGGATTTCGTCTGAACAATGAGAGAGCTAAACGTCTTTCGGCAACGGCTTTGGATAAATCCTGGTTCCAGTATGGTTTTGGTTGGAATTTTTTTGCTGGATTATTGTTAATTTTAATATATGGTATGAAAAGATCAGCAGCTTCATTTATAATACTTAAAAAACAATTATATGATTCTTGAGGAGCTTCAGGCAAAGACAAATCAGCAAACTTATTTTCTAAATACATTCTGTACTCATTCCATTGAGCCTCTTTATAGTTTCTCTTTGGTACAGCAGAGTTAACACAAGAATTTAAATATGTAGAAATCTTTATAATTAGGTGATCGCTTCCTAGTGATTCTTTCATAACGTTCCAATTAAATGCAAAATAAAGATCAGTAGATACTATAGAAATATCTGGAGACGACTCCTGTAACATTCCATTCACTAGGCGCACTCTTGTGTGGCTGTGATCATTAAGAGAAACTAAATTACAGTCCACAAGAGAATCATATATTTGAGTGCCGCGAGTATCCGTTTTATATGACCAGTGGCCTATTTTATAAAGCTACAAGTTACAATTTACAAGCGGAAGTCTCTTTCTAACCCTATGTATTAGAACGAGACTTCCGCTTGTAAATTGTAACTTGTAGCTTTATAAAATGGGCCACAGTTGGTGTGATGGCCATTAAAGTCACCCATGATAATCACGTTATGTTGCACGATTGAAAAAATAAAATCCCAATCACTCTGCTGAGTCACTACAGAAGACGGACAGTAAACTGAAATCACGTTTTTAATTTGATCACAATTAAACACTTTAACGTAAACAACTTCTACACCAGGATTAGGGTGTTGAACACGACAATGCTCAGACTTAATCGATTTATGCGTAAGGATTGCAACACCACCATATCCATCCGATCTGTCCGCCCTATATATATTATAATTACTAATGCGAAAATAACAGTCGGAATCTAACCATGTTTCCCTAAGTGCCGCTATATGGATCTTCTCCAGAATAAGTAGATTTTCAAACGATACTAACTTTGGTCTAATACTTTGTGCGTTCCATTGCAACATGTTAAGTCTGCACTGCTTTAAGTTACTAGCCATCTGTGGCGTTAAAAAAGGATTTTAAGCAGGACATGTCAAGTATATTCTTCATAACAAAAGATAAAAGCCATTCTAATCCAGTTTGAACCCCTAATTTTATTTTTTCAACTATCGTCAAGTTTTTCATGAATATGATATCTTTTAACTTATCAATTAGTGAACTAAATTTAAGTTTATTTTCACTTACTTCCTTGGGTTTGCTCGTTATTTCTGGTAGAACGTCATTATCATCAGTTTTCATACTTGATAAGTTATTATCAGATATACTGTCATCTTTTTCTCTCACTTCGGCCTTCCTGCGTTTAGGTTTAGTACGGCTTGCCTTTTTAGATGGAGTAAACGATTTTTTTTTTTTACCTGGGGCATCACTATGAACTTCAGCTTGGGTCACCACTACTTTTGCATATGCTGGTTCGATTACCGCAGGCTCCACTGTTGATTTTTCAGCCACTGAAGTCGTCTCAGTTGTCCTAAGCGTAGGGGGAAAGTTTTCCTGATACATTGATGCCGCCGGGGCTGGCGGGCTACTAGAACCTGGTTCATATTTATTCAACGCCTTTTTATATGTACAATTAAATTCAGCCATAATCTTCCTTATGTTTCTTTCTTTTTGGTAGAGTGGACAAATTTTGTCTAAAGCCATGTGATTTCCTGAGCAATTACGACATGTGAATACAGTTGTCTCGCAATTTGAATGTTGGCCTCCACACTTAGGACAAGTAGATTTTTTGGAACACGTTTTCTTTGTATGACCATACCGCCAGCAATTGGCACAAAGTGATACTGGAAATAAGTATGGTTCAACCTTAACTCGCATTTCATGTATATAAACGTAAGGTGGTAATATGGGGCCTTTGAAACATACACGTACGGTCTCACTGTCCTTCCATCCTGATTCATCTGAACTTTTTCTACTTAATCTTTTTACTGAAACTATTTCTACTCCACATGTCATACTCTCTATCATATCTTTTTCACTTAAATCTAAATCCACATCCTTAATAATGCCATAAGAAACACCAACCTCGTATGTTTTTTGGCACCGCCAGCCCAACTCCTCATGCAAAGCAACCTTGGACATAAGCCGCTCAGCGCTGGTTTCATTATCAAATTGGACAAGCACTTTATATGAATTAACGTACCTGACTCTAATGATACCTAGAATATCATGACTTTTTAGCAGCTTCGCTAGCGCAAATTGTTTTGGCAGCATATCTTTGCAAATAATGCTTAATTCTGTGCCCACAGATAATTCTGGGTTAAACACATAACGGCGTTTTGGATTTTTGGTAACTAATGTCCATTCAGCGTCGTCCTTCCTCTTGGTTGCATAGGAATGTTCTGTCGTAATAACTGTCTCCGTACTAACCTTGGGAAACTGTCTTGCCTTAAGCTTACCCTTGACCTTAGGTGAACTTAGGTCAACTGATGGATTCGGTTCACCATTATCAGTCGTCATTTCCTGTAACTCGAAGTCCATATCACGTTGTGTTAAGTCCATGGAATCATTTTGTAGGATTGTCTCGGAGCTATTTACGTGATTTGTAGTTTCATTTGCGCCATCACCTCTATTGTGGGACATTGGTTTCGGATCCCGACTGTAACAGTCGGGACCGCTTCAAATTTATGAAAAACCAGAAAGTTAATTATTTAAGAGTATCTTAAAACACAAATAACTGAAAGACACGCGTTAATTGAATATAAAATTAATAATTTTACACAAGAGTTTTCAAAACACGTCTTGCCGCCATAAAAGTTTTTTTTTTTTTCAAATACTGTACGGATACAGGGTGAGGAATTTCGGTGCTGAGTTTTAATTTAACATCGAAACCACTCTGAAGTATCCGAACGCTATTTAAAAAAAAGTCGCCTACATTGACATTTCGATGAGGGCTTGAGGGTGAGTGATGGAAATTGTGTCAAAAACCTAGAAGTATTTGGCGAATTTATAAAATTCGTTTTTATAAATATAATTTTGAATCGACAATTAGACGTGACCCGATTATAAATACAAAATATGGCTGCGACTCCGCCTTGAAGAATAATAACAGTCAAAACTGATTTTAAAGAGTACCTGCGTACAAAATAAATTTGCATCAACATGGATATAAATCAGCTTGTCAGCAAAAATCAGTCCATTAAGATAGTTCCATCGATAGAAGAAACTCTACAAAACCAAGGACTTGATGTAGATTTGGACGATAATACAATATTATGGTTGCATCAACTAAAAGAAACTTGGAAAACGTGGAAGAGGAGTCCTACCATTGAGCACCACATCGAACTATTTTTCAACACCAGGGCAGATGCTTTTCGCGTGGCCCTAGTCTTCGTTATAAAATGTGAAGATTCAAAAGATTGTAAGACTAAAACATTACCCTATTTTATTATTGAGATTTTAAATAAATGGTCAAGAGCAAACAATTTAGTACCTGAGGACTGTCTAAAACTGCCTGCATTCCACATAGCCATCAGGCAAAGGAACCAGAGCTTTCTGAGTCTTATGGCGAAAACATATCAATTATCCACCATCAAAGAAACCATTTTGCCAATTGTAAGGTCAATGATCACAAATGATAATTGCAAGCAAGCATGTCAAGTTGTCATAGCTATTGAATTATTTGACGATATATCAGTACAAGAATTACTATTCCCGTTGATTTTGCAAGACAAATCCAATATTATTGATGAATATCTTTCAGAGTGCCCTGCTCAAGTTACACCACTTCTTCAATTTTTGGATATGCTACTTGACAAAAATTTTAGTATTCGTGAATATGTTCAAAAATATATTGAAGAACATAACATTTGTAACATCAAATATGATAAAATACACCATAAACCATTGGGTAAGTTGGTGGCAAGATTGTGCAATAAATTCAAGGTTCCAATTGAAACTTGCAAAAATCTTAGTAAAAATCGAACAACTGGAGGTCTGAGGTATTTAATTCACCAAAAATATGAAGAAAATAATGTGAGCACAGCCGTTTGGGATGATTTAATCAAAGATTCACTTCGACAGAATGCTGACTCAGCACATGAGTTCATTGACATGCTTGTGGCATATGACAAGAGTGAAGCTCTTAAATGGGCATCATACTTGAACTTACAAGAGAATCTGTTGCCTGCTGCCCTGAGGGAAATGACTATTCAAAGTGATGAAACAGAACCTGAGAACTGGGACACTGATGTTAAGACTGAGCTTACTCATCAGGAGTATTATAAGTTTACTTTGCCTCTAGAGCAAATAATTATGATAGATACAGCTGAAAAGTTTTATGATCTGATAATGAATGATTTAGCAGGATGTAGTCTAGTAAGTATTGATTGTGAATGGAAACCATCATTTGGAGCAAAACAATCTCAAGTAGGGCTTATCCAAATAGCAACTGATAGAACTGTGTACCTTATAGATAGTATCATACTCAATCAAAAACAATATTCCAGCTTTTGGCACACTTTTTACAAATCTCTATTGGACAATGCTGAAATAGTCAAGATCGGTTTTGGTCTTGAACAAGATTTGAGGGAAATGAAGGCATCAATAATTGGTTTGAGTAACATGAAGCTAAAAGGAGAAGGGCTGCTGGATATTTGTATATTATGGAAGAACCTTATCAATTGCGGATTAGTTTTGCCCAGCAACAGTGACAGTGCTGGAAACAGCCTGAGTTCCCTAGTCCAATCATGCTTCGGCTTGCCACTTGAGAAATCAGAGCAGTGCTCTAACTGGGAATTGCGACCATTGCGGGACACACAGATCCAGTATGCCGCTCTGGATGCCCATGTCCTAATCCAGATATACTATTTCCTTCAGCAAAAATGTTTGGAACAGAGAATAGACTTTGATGAAATATGCAATGAAGTAACACTAGAAAGAAAGAAAAAGTGTTCTAAGAAACTGAAAGTTTTAGAAAAAACTTTTGTTCCAGTAAAGTCAGTTAATAATGTAAAGCTATTAATGGAACCTGAGTTATCTCACTTAATGACATATTTAAGGTATTGTGGAATAGACACTATGCTGATTCCACCTACTTTATTATGGCATGATGTTATAAATTTAGCTGTAAGTGAGGATCGTTTGGTTGTTACAGCTAAGTTTAAGTGCTCTCCCTTTGAGGAATTTCCACAAAGCTGTATATTTGATGCAGGTAAAGGTAGTGTTAAAGAGCAACTTCAAATGCTCCTTACTAATTGCAATGTAGGCATTAAGCAGAATGATATACTTAGTCGTTGTTTGTTATGTAATGGCAAAACTTTGAAGAATTTGGCAGTTGATGAGGTATATAAAATTTGTAATGAGTATCAAGCTTCACAGGCTATTCAAGTTAACAATAAGGCATATGCCAATGATTATGATGAAGACGAAGAGTTTTATGATAGATTTAATAGTGATTCCGATTGTGATGAAGATTCCTTTCAACCAATGCATAAGCCGGTGCTGAAGGCAACTTGCCTCACTAGCAAGGGTGTGCCTGTTGAAATAAGTAATGTTGAACAACTTTCTTCCTCTGGAAAACCTGCAGTATTGTGTGAGCTATGTGGCAAGATATTTTGGGATGAAGATGAATGTTTGAAACCTGTAAGTGAACTAGTTTTAAATATGACAAAACTCAGCATCTGAGAATAAATTTACTATGGTACAAACTGATATTAAATGCATTACTGTTTTAAAGTAAATTGTTTATTCAAACATTAATATATTGCTTATTATAATATGTGTATATAACATATTTTAGATAGTTAATAATAATCACTATATATTATACTTAAGCGTTAAAGCATATGATTAACGAATATTAATCAATTTAAATTAATAAGCCTAATGTCTATGGTGAATATCATATTCGTTTGGTCCCAAAACATTTGATTTAAAAAAAATGTACAATATTGTAAGATTGACTGTACCTATGTATTATAAAGAGTCCTTTTAGGTATAAGTATCCAAATACGGTTTTATAAAAAAAAATAAGGACAAAGGATTGTTAATTTTATAAAAAGAATCAGTAATTATGTACTTATATTTCAAGTCTCCTTTTATCAAACAAAACCATTTAGCTTATAGGTCTATGTATATTTACAGGCCTGAAAAGTGAAATTTCTGTTTGTTTTCAAAAAGTCATGTTTACCCCGCTTACGCCTCCTTCTTGGTGTCAAGTCCAGTATGATTTACATAGAATTTTCCGATTTAGAATCCATGTTACGGGCACTCCACAAGAATTTCGCTATACGAAATGCCATTCATCTAATACCTACGTTTGAAATGCTGAGAAAGCGATAATAACTGAGAGAATTTAACAGTATATTCATATGAGCTTTCTGCATTTGATTGAAATAGCTGCCATAAGAGCACAAACAGTAAGCGACATTCTCATGGAATGCCCCTTTACAAAGTATAAGCCACTTATGAAAGCTGTAAACATTGTTGCCAATGAGTTTTTCAGTTTTAGACAGCAACTATCTATGAAATAAGCTATTGAACAATATGTTTAACCATAGGTATTAATATATGTTATGTAAATCTTTGGTGTAACACTAAGCACAGATAACTTGTTAAAACAGGTAGTTATATTTTATCTTTACTTATATTTTTACGTTGAGTCAGAGTTGCGTATCTAGTTACAAATTAAATTAACAAAATGATAAGGTGCTAAATCGTTCAGCCACTTTTGAAGCGATGTTTATTACTAAAATAAAATATAAATAAAAGGTGTCTTAGGGTTAGCCCGTCAACGGAATGATCAAACTGCTATTTGGAGTTTTTCGTCTCGTATGCTTTTCTAATTAGTAATTACCTTGAAATTGTGTAAAGTATAACTATAAAGTATGTACCGTAGTGTAGTTTCATAACCATACATTTTATTTTATGTTAAAATTCAACTAGTTAAAGCAGTTGCACGAAACGTTTCGTTCCTTGACGCGATCAAGAGTCGATTGCACCAAACGGTATGTCACCGTTAATAAAAAGTTCGCTAAGTATTCTTTCATAGATCTCTACTGCGTGGCATTGATCAGCCTGTTAACTTTTGGTGCAACTGACCATAACTTCGTTGAATCAACGACCACCACTATAGTTCGTTTTTTTTTTAGCATTAGAAAGAACTTGGAAGAAGGTAAGCGATTTTGGCATGTCTTTTAATTGAAAAACGCTTATTAAAAATCAGTAATTATCAATTATGAAAGCAGAAGAATGTATATGATCGTATTATATTCATAATTCTTACATATTTGCCGTAAGTTATTTTTAAAATGTGTTTCCAATTAAAAGACACATCAAGATTGTTTACCTTATTTCTAATGCAAAAAAATACGAACTATAGTCTTTGATGATAATTATGATTTCAACAGTGGTCTCAACTAAACTCGCCTAATGGCAATAATATTCCTATCGGAATAACCCCAGTACCCTACACTACACCATGTTGTGATGCATAAATCAGTTAATGACGCAACCCTGACATATTAATTAGACTGTATTCTTTTTAGTTATTTTATTAACATAGCCACATATTAAATTGCTGCATCGTATATTAAGGACAACAGTGTTCATCTAGATTTATGTTAAACAAATGTACTTTCTAGAATGTTAACATATACTGAAAATAAATCAATGATTTAAATGTCCCTTTATTTTTACTTTGATCAATATCATCACTAACAAACAACCTTTAAAGTATTTACATGATAGCTCATTACCTACTTAAAAGTTTAGCTTAGAAAATACACATGTATACATAATTAGGTTCATTCATAAAGATGGTATTCCATCTATCCAATTTCTTTGTCCAAAGTGTATTGCGTCTCGCCAAAAAGAATAGATAGTATAGAGGGGTCCTATCAGTGTTTATTTTGTAGTCACAGTAAATTTACTGCCATCTATCAACACACGACTAAAACTCAAAATGAAAACGTATAAAATTATCAAAAAAATGTATATACATATATGAGTAAATGATTTTATTATTTTTATTTCATTTTGATCCATGTTCATTCACTGATATATATGTGTTAAAATTGTTAAATATGAAACGGTGGCATCAAGCCATCTAGCCCAGTATAGGCTAAAGGTGTGTGCGGCATCTATCCGAGAGTGACTTTTTCTTGACTTCCGAGGCACGTTTTTTCCTGAGACTATTCATCTTATACGAAGTTACATATGTCTTTGGTCTCACATTTGAGATAGTGAGACGCAATGACATTGGACACGTGGAATACATTAAGCACAAAATATTTTCATAAAGTTAAATTTTATATGTAGGTAAACAATCTCTAATCTATCCACCAATAATACATCCTGCCAAGGCCCGGAGATATAAATGAAAAATCCAGAATTTGTCACTAAAATTTGAACCTATAGCGCAGGGAATAGAGTTGATTTTTGTTTTGTTTGAAAATTTAACGAAACAACACAAATGCGACTCTTCCAATTGAAGATGATTTCAATTTCATCGAACTGAATAAGTACTATAGGTAGGACCTTGGGCCTTAGGTGGTTAAATAAATATCTCGCAGTTGCAGTTTTTCTTGATTAAACTAAGAAGCTCTTCATTTTTATCCAAATCGTGATTGCCTTCTAAATGGAGCTCCTTCAAATCCAGGGTCGGGAAACCTTTTAGTGTTGTCAATTTGTTGTTAGCTAAATTTAGTACCTGAAATAAGTAAATGTTTGTATGAGCAGGAAAGTTGCACGTTTTAAAATGAAAGTAAGGTTTAAAATGACGATGTTCTCGGTAGCTTGTTAGGTGGGTAGATAGTAATATAATACGCGACCCGATGCTTCTCATTGATGCCAGTGATGCCTTTGATTGTTCAGTAGATACAGGTCGATTTACGAAAGCTGGCGCGAATGGAATGAACGAAACAAATTATATCATTGTGTGACTGACTCATGTATCGATATACAGCCAGAGTCACCATTTTATTTGTTTAACATTCACTCATTCATTTGCCCAGCCAGCTTTCGTGAATAATCGACTTGTACATTATGCATAATTTAGGTTTCCGCGGGATTATTTTCTTCACCGAAATAACAAAACTAGTGGGAACTCTGGGAAAATATAAAATTTTAGGTGCTTTGTACAGTCGACGTCAAAGATATGATTACACTTTTGCACCTTATTCCTTTGTAATAAGGCGACTAATGTAAACATCTTTGACGTCGATTGTACATGTTTCGAACAACTTGTTCAAAGTGCGAGCGTTTGAACCCTCAACCTCCGATTTGAAAGTGTCATGCTGCACCTGCGTCAGTGTTAGGTAGGTATCTATGCCACTGAATATTTTCTTGAAGTAAATAAATTTAACAAGTAAGCTACTAGAGCCTGTAAAACTCACCTTACAATGCTGAAGAACTACTAGCGACGGCAGAATATTAGATGACAGACTCTGACTAGATAAATCTACAATTTTGCAATAACTGTAATACTGAAGATACGGCAAACTCGTTATCTTATTATGGAACTTCACTTCACACTTATTGTCATTTGATTTGTAATCAAACAATAGATTTGCTTCGATGCTCCATTTCGTTATCAAGTCGTCGTAATAACCAGATCGTAGCTTGTCTATTTTCTTAAGTTCTTGTAGATTTTTGATAGCTTCATCGTGGTAGAGTTCAGCGTTGATACAATATAGGAAGACTGTGGTGGTCAGAAGGGTCCCTGGAATAAATAGTTCATTAGCATTATTATACTTATAGGTAGGTATATTATTTATGTACAAATATGTTCAAGTATTTAGCATGAAATGAAAATTTGTGCGAACGGCAACACTCAACTGCGATTGAATAAAGTTCTCGTTGTGAAACAATTCGAGACCTAATCTAAAACAAAAGCTTTAACTTAACATACAACACGCCAAAATTAATAGGTTTTGCTCCCTACAGCTATGCTGTGCCAAGATGCTCTAATGGCTCCTCTACACGATGGGCCAACGCCGGCCACTCCAAGGGACGCAGCCATGTGGTAGAATGAGATAGCAATAACACTTGCTCCCTCTAACGCATAAATGCGTCCCTTGGAGTGGCCGGCGTTGGCCCATCGTGTAGAGGAGCCATAACATGTACAGAGTAATAGAGACATAAAGCGTTTCGTTGTCGTAGGGCAAACGATTGGCATCTTGGCTATAATTCGTTTTTTTTTTAGCATTAGGAATAAAGTAAACAATCTTGATGTGCCTTTTAATTGAAAAACACATTTTAAAAATAAGTTACGGCAAATATGTAACAACTATGAATCTAATACGATCATTTATATTTTTCTGCTTTCATAAGTAATAGTTTTTAATTTTTAAAAAGCGTTTTTCAATTAAAAGACATGTCAAGATCGCTTACCTTCTTGCAAGTTCTTCCTAATGCTAAAAAACCGGGCAAGTGCGAGTCGGACTCGCGCACGAAGGGTTCCGTACCATAATGCAAAAAAAAACAAAAAAAAAACGGTCACCCATCCAAGTACTGACCACTCCCGACGTTGCTTAACTTTGGTCAAAAATCACGTTTGTTGTATGGGAGCCCCATTTAATTCTTTATTTTATTCTGTTTTTAGTATTTATTGTTATAGCGGCAACAGAAATACATCATCTGTGAAAATTTCAACTGTCTAGCTATCACGGTTCGTGAGATACAGCCTGGTGACAGACGGACGGACGGACGGACAGCGAAGTCTTAGTAATAGGGTCCCGTTTTACCCTTTGGGTACGGAACCCTAAAAAACGAACTGTAGTCCCACAGAAACTCAACTGTTCTGTCTCAGACACAAAATATATAAGGTGTATGTATTCGGGTAATTCCGACTAATTCAAAATGTTGTCTAATTTCGGAAATCACCTATGATTCCATGGTATACACCTGGTCTGTTAAATTTGTCAAAAGAAATTAGGAAAAATACTAACATTTATTATCGGGCTCCATCTCCAGCAGTTGTCGACATGCTACGAGTTGGTTGTTCAGCTCTTCTATCACAGGTTTAGAATACTGCTTCTGAAAGCTGATTTCATTTTTGCCGATGTATTCACATGTATCGGCTTTGACGCATTTTATTATTTGTTTTTCGTTAGTGTCCACTTCATATTCTACCTGGAAAAGAAATTGTGTTACATTAGGTGTAGACAAATTAAGAGAATGAGAATAAGTATTACTTATATAATGCTCAAAACACTGCCTTAAAAACTTCGTACAGTCAGCGTCGTATAGTAGGTAGCATCCATAGTATTCAAATAGTTCGGTACACTATATATGGTACACATGTATTTTTTTTTTATTATGCATGGGTTTACTCTTGGCCACAGACTAGCCGAGGCGTAGACGTGGCCTACGATGGAGCGAGCTCGCCCAGAAGGTGCCAGAAGGTTTTTCTTAACACATTCGCCGCTGACTGAGATATGGTCGTAGCCGATAACATGGTATTTAGCGAAAATGCTTCGTACAGGCAAAACGACAACGTGTCGTAATTAACACTGAATACGTTAGATAGTAAAAAATACTAACCCTGATATCCAAATCATCAGTGATTTCTCTATTATGCCTGAATATCCATAAAAGATCGTACTGATTGCCGGTACAAGACACCCAATCGCCTTCCAAAGGAGTGTCGTCGATGTACAAGTTGGTCGTAGATCTCACTATATCTAAGGGCACGTGATTGCTGAATGCTACGGTAGTTTTCGATGGTTTCACAGCGCAGACAACCGGACTTATTGTTGTTTTTACTGCACCTGAAATATGTTATATGAAAAATTAGAAAAATATATGTAACACTTATATGTATAGGTCTTTTATCTTCGAGTAGGAGTTTTATGTAGATAAAACAAATAGATACAATATTTATGTGCTACTTTAGTATCGTTCAGTCAATTACATGTTACTCTATGTAAGGTACAAATGTGTCTGCTGAGATATCTGCGGCAGACACTTTATGCCATTCTATACCTTATTTATTTTATTACAGACAGGCAGGGTGAGGCGTGGCTCACTCCGCGGTTTCGTCGCTTTGCTACAGGTAGCTAAACGTACATCCGTTCCACACCAATTTTGGTGGCTCGCCATAAGCCGCACGTGGCGCTGTCGCCACCTAGCGGCCATATCTGGCCTGATCGTAACAGACCACTTTTTTAACTGAATTTCAACATTAATTCCACATCAGCCAATTCAAACTTTTAATTCTAGCACTAACCCTGCCGTAAAAGCTGATCGTTGTGAGATTGAATCTCCGTCTTATTTGAAAGAAAGAAAGAAAGAAAATACATTTATTCACGTCATCATAGTTACAACGTCTATTTGCGTGATAGAGGTGGACTGTTTCATAATATGTACATACGTAACATAAAACTATCTGTATATCAGTAATTTAAGAGCGCTCTTACAAGAAAAGTCGAAATAATGCAAAATTGATGATACTAGTCGACGAAATTCAGGACTTTGTGCTCATTATTAGAAACAATGAGTACTCGTTCCAGTAAAAGCGTCTTCTTATCTTTTTAAATATCGTTGTAAATATTAGAAAAAGGACTTATTAAATTAGTAATGAATTTTTTTCTGATGGTCGTTTCCGAAAAACCGCGTGAAGCACTGAACGGCAAGCTCTTTTTTGGAAATGTTGAGAACTTTACTCTGCTAAACCTGGCTATTTCGTATTACTAATACCCTGTACTTTAGGCATATCAAACGATATTTTTCCTACATACCTTTGAGAAAGAGAAAATCAAAGTAAAACGAACTCAATTTTCTCTCCGAAACAAGTGTCAATTTCTAGGAAAATCTACTTAATATCGAAGTCATTTTCATACTCTAGCAATCTGCAACGTTTGCTTATACTGTTGGTATACATTAGTGTTAATGAAATTCTACTATAATTTTTAGGCAATTTTTTGAAAACTACTCTATATTACCGATGACGCGCGCTCGCCAGCTCAGTGCCGCGGCAGAGCTTGTACAGGCAGGACGTGTGTCGGTCGGCTCCGCACATTTTCAACGGCGACGACGAGGTTTTTTATCATTGTGTGCGGCGGGCGCCGTGTAAAAAGCTATACTGTGTGCGTGTAAACCGCAACGAGAGACTTTGATCCTAGCACTGTTTTTATAGTATTATAATTTATAATGGTAGAGTTTAATAAACTACCGGACAGGATTTAAAATATTTGAAACGACCTGACATTCTATATGTATTTATTTGACTCAAGATAGTACTCAGGGTCTGATGATGGAGCCGGAAGGTGGTCACCGGTACCAATCAACCATGCAACTAAACCACTTTGTGTTTAGGCTCGTTTTATTCATCTCAACAAGATCTTTGACACAAGATAGTACTCAGGGTCTGATGATGGAGCCGGAAGGTGGTCACCGGTACCAATCAACCATGCAACTAAACCACTTTGTGTTTAGGCTCGTTTTATTCATCTCAACAAGATCTTTGACACAAGATAGTACTCAGGGTCTGATGATGGAGCCGGAAGGTGGTCACCGGTACCAATCAACCATGCAACTAAACCACTTCGTGTTTGGGCACGTTTGATTCGGCTCAACAAGATCTTTGACACAAGATAGTACTCATCAGGGTCTGATGATGGAGCCGGAAGGTGGTCACCGGTACCAATCAACCATGCAACTAAACCACTTCGTGTTTGGGCTCGTTTTATTCGTCTTAACAAGATCTTTGACACAAAATAGTACTCAGGGTCTGATGATGGAGCCGGAAGGTGGTCACCGGTACCAATCAACCATGCAACTAAACCACTTCGTGTTTGGGCACGTTTGATTCGGCTCAACAAGATCTTTGACACAAGATAGTACTCATCCGGGTCTGATGATGGAGCCGGAAGGTGGTCACCGGTACCAATCAACCATGCAACTAAACCACTTCGTGTTTAGGCTCGTTTTATTCGTCTTAACAAGATCTTTGACACAAAATAGTACTCAGGGTCTGATGATGGAGCCGGAAGGTGGTCACTGGTACCAATCAACCATGCAACTAAACCACTTCGTGTTTGGGCTCGTTTGATTCGGCTCAACAAGATCTTTGACTTAAGATAGTACTCAGGGTCTGATGATGGAGCCGGAAGGTGGTCACCAGTACCAATCAACCATGCAACTAAAGCACTTCGTGTTTAGGCTCGTTTTATTCGTCTCAACAAGATCTTTGACACAAGATAGTACTCAGGGTCTGATGATGGAGCCGGAATGTGGTCACCGGTACTAATCAACCATGCAACTAAACCATTTCGTGTTTGGGCTCGTTTGATTCGTCTCAACAAGATCTTTGGCACAAGATAGTACTCAGGGTCTGATGATGGAGTTGGAAGGTGGTCACCGGTACCAATCAACCATGCAACTAAACCACTTCGTGTTTAGGCTCGTTTTATTCGTCTCAACAAGATCTTTGACACAAGATAGTACTCAGGGTCTGATGATGGAGCCGGAAGGTGGTCACCGGTACCAATCAACCATGCAACTAAACCACTTCGTGTTTAGGCTCGTTTTATTCGTCTCAACAAGATCTTAAAACACAAGATAGTACTCAGGGTCTGATGATGGAGCCGGAAGGTGGTCACCGGTACCAATCAACCATGCAACTAAACCACTTCGTGTTTAGGCTCGTTTTATTCGTCTCAACAAGATCTTTGACACAAGATAGTACTCAGGGTCTGATGATGGAGCCGGAATGTGGTCACCGGTACTAATCAACCATGCAACTAAACCATTTCGTGTTTGGGCTCGTTTGATTCGTCTCAACAAGATCTTTGGCACAAGATAGTACTCAGGGTCTGATGATGGAGTTGGAAGGTGGTCACCGGTACCAATCAACCATGCAACTAAACCACTTCGTGTTTAGGCTCGTTTTATTCGTCTCAACAAGATCTTTGACACAAGATAGTACTCAGGGTCTGATGATGGAGCCGGAAGGTGGTCACCGGTACCAATCAACCATGCAACTAAACCACTTCGTGTTTAGGCTCGTTTTATTCGTCTCAACAAGATCTTAAAACACAAGATAGTACTCAGGGTCTGATGATGGAGCCGGAAGGTGGTCACCGGTACCAATCAACCATGCAACTAAACCACTTCGTGTTTAGGCTCGTTTTATTCGTCTCAACAAGATCTTTGACACAAGATAGTACTCAGGGTCTGATGATGGAGTTGGAAGGTGGTCACCGGTACCAATCAACCATGCAACTAAACCACTTCGTGTTTAGGCTCGTTTTATTCGTCCCAACAAGATCTTTGACACAAGATAGTACTCAGGGTCTGATGATGGAGCCAGAAGGTGGTCACCGGTACCAATCAACCATGCAACTAAACCACTTCGTGTTTAGGCTCGTTTTATTCGTCTCAACAAGATCTTTGACACAAGATAGTACTCAGGGTCTGATGATGGAGCCGGAATGTGGTCACCGGTACTAATCAACCATGCAACTAAACCATTTCGTGTTTGGGCTCGTTTGATTCGTCTCAACAAGATCTTTGACACAAGATAGTACTCAGGGTCTGATGATGGAGCCGGAAGGTGGTCAGCGGTACCAATCAACCATGCAACTAAACCACTTTGTGTTTAGGCTCGTTTTATTCATCTCAACAAGATCTTTGACACAAGATAATACTCAGGGTCTGATGATGGAGCCGGAAGGTGGTCACCGGTACCAATCAACCGTGCAACGAAACCACTTCGTGTTTAGGCTCGTTTGATTTGTCTCAACAAGATCTTTGACACTGAAGATACACAAGGTTTGATTATGGAGCTGAAAGGAGGCCACGGGTACCAGTCTATCATGTAACTGAACCACTTCGTGTTTAGGCACGTTTTATTCATCTCAACAAGATCTTTGACACAAGATAGTACTCAGGATCTGATGATGGAGCTCGAAGGTGGCGACGGGTACCTGTCTATCATGCAGTGTTGGCATCAATCTGAACTAAATCAATCCGGATTGATCAATCGAATTGACGCGTCAATCCGAATTGATCAATCCGAATTGATCAATTCGAATTGATTTAATTCTGATTGACACGTCAATCCGATTGAATCAATTGGAATTAACGCATCAGTCCTCAATTCGGATTAAATCAATTCTCAATCTAGATTAACCTAGGGTCCCTTTCCCTTCCCTAAGATTAGTTTTCAAAGGTGTCCTTTTTAGGGACTTACTTACTGGACTTAAAGTCGATATCTGAGGTTCCCAGAGGTTCGAAAACATGTTCCTGATGTCAGTATTGACTGATGTCCCTTTTAGGGACATTTTTCGAAATTGGCCAATTACGTTTATATTCGTAATCGATGTCGACCATAGGTCCCGAAAAATGTTTCTGACGTCAGTATTGAAGGATGTCCCTTCCATTTAGGGTCATTTTTTAAAATTGATCGTTGGCACTTTAAAACGATATCTGAGATTTCCAAAGGTTCCGTAACATGTTTTCGACGGCAATACAGACGGAGTTTCCTTTTTTTTCTGGACATTTATGGGACATTTCTTCCAATTAACCGATTGCGTTCAAAATCGATATCTGAGGTACCCAAAGGTTTCGAAACATGTTTCTGACGGCAATACCGAAAAATGACCTTTTTTCAGCAGGGTGGCGTAATGCAGGTAGTAAAGTAAGTACGCGGCTAAAGTGTAGAATCTAAATATTGCCGTTGAAACCATATTTTGCACCTCAGATATCGATTTTGAATGCAATCGGTCACTTTCAAAGAATGTCACTAAAATGTCCCAAAACAGGACACCTTTCAATATTGCAGTTGAAAAAATGTTTAGAAACCTCTGTTTACCTCAGATATCTATTTTAAACGCAATCGGGTAATTTCTAGAAATGTCCCAATAAAGGACATCTCTCAATATTTCCCTCTGAAACAAGTTTCGAAACCTTTGGGCACCTCAGATATCGATTTTGAACGCTATCGGTTAATTTCAAGGAATGTCCCGAAAATGTTCCAAAAAGGACATCCTTCATATAGCCGTCGGAAACATGTTTCGGAACTAGGGTTTGCAATCCGGATCCGAAATGTATGAAATTATCCGGATCTGGATCCGGATCCGCGGATCTTCCCATACATTTCGGATCCGTCGTGCAAACCCTATTCGGAACCTTTGGTAAACTCAGACACCGCTTTTGAACGCATTTGGTCAGTTTCACAAAAATGGCCTAAATAAAAAGGACATTAGGTAGGTACATACAAAGTAATCGTCAAACCGAATTGACGATTGAGGATTGACCGATTAATTCGAATTAACGATTAGTAATCGTCTATCTTCAATCAGTAGATTTAGAATTAATTACGTCAATCGTCAATTCGAATTGATCGGTCAATTCTCAATCGTCAATTCGAATTGATTTTTGCCAACACTGCTATCATGTAACTGAACCACTTCATGTTTGGGCTCGTTTGATTCGTCTCAACAAGACCTTGGACACAAGTTAGTACTCAGGGTCTGATGATGGAGCTGGACTGTGGCCACGGGTACCAGTCTACCATGTAACTGAACCACTTCGTGTTTGGGCTCATTTGATTCGTCGCAACAAGATCTTTGACACAAGATACTACTCAGGGTCTGATGATGGAGCTCGAAGGTGGCGACGGGTACCAGTCTATCACATAACTGAACCACTTCGTGTTTGGGCTTCGTGTTTGGGCTTCGTGTTTGGTTTATCACCTAGTGTCAAAGATCTTGTTGAGACGAATCAAACGAGCCTAAACACGAAGTGGTTTAGTTGCATGGTTGATTGGTACCGGTGACCACCTTCCAGCTCCATCATCAGACTCTGAGTATCACCTAGTGTCAAAGATCTTGTTGAGGCTAATAAAACGAGCCTTAACATGAAATGGTTTAGTTGCATGGTTGATTGGTACCGGTAACCACCTTCCGGCTCCATCATCAGACCCTGAGTACTGTCTTGTGTCAAAGATCTTGTTGAGACGAATCAAACGAGCCCAAACACGAAGTGGTTTAGTTACATGATAGGGGTCATCCATTAATTACGTCACACGAATTTCTAGGTTTCTTGACCCCTCCCCCCCCTCCTTGTCACACTTGGTCACATTTGGCAAACCCCTCCCCCCTAGTGTGACGTCACATTTTTTCTACGAAATCGCCAAATCGAATTAAGTAAGTACCTAAGTATTATTAATATTTTATCAAAATATTTTTGACGATATAAATATTAGTAATTTTATAACCCAAAACTGCTTAGGAATGAAACATAAACGAATAAAAACGATTATCGTTTTAAAGACTTGTTATTTAAATGTACAGCGAATAAAATAATTTAAATAAATTTTCGGTTACTGATGAAGTTAAAGTGACGTCACAAAGTTTGTGTCTCCCCCCTCCCCCATGTCACATTTTCTTGACCCCCTCCCACCCCCTAAACGTGTGATGTAATTAATGGATGACCCCATAGACTGGTACCCGTGGCCACCTTCCAGCTCCATCATCATACCCTGTGTATCTTCAGTTTTTTGTAACTTGTTTCTTGTAAATAAGCGAGTACCTATAATTTCTTTCGAGCAATATACGTTCATAAGTACGAGTATGGGGCTATTCATAAATTACGTCGTTTCAAATGGGGGGGGGTCTGGACATCGGATGATGGTAGCATGACGTAGGAGGAAACAGAGTCATCCGAAGCATGATTTTTGGATGATTTGAGGGATGGGGGGGTCAAAAATAGATGACGTAATTTATGAACAGCCCCTATGTACATTTGCACTGCATTTAGTATTTTCGTACTTACCAAATAACAGTTTTAGGACTTTATAAGTTAAGTACAGTTAAGTGTTGTTATGGTTGATTTCAATATGCTTCGCGAAGGATCAAGAATGTTTAATCCATCATTGTAGTGCGAGTGTGGTAGAAGGGATCGGAATACTGAGCTCGCACGGCCTGCCGCAGCGCGTAAAATACGTAAAATACCTAAACTCGCTCAACCCCGAAATGTAATAGCACTCTTAAGTTGAAGAACATAGTTGAGGGACGGGTCTTTTTTTGTAGCCACGGTTTATTTTGTAACTAGTATACTTTACCTAATAACCACCTCTGATAGAACCAAGCACTAGTATCATCAGGATCAGTAAATGCTGCACTTTGAACTAGTTTCAATTCATGCTTGTGGTGGCCATCTTCAATGGGTCGCCCACCTGTAATTAGTTGATAAGTATTTTATTAAATATCCAGAAAAAAATATAAAGGTCTCCCCCTGATTCATAAACGCGCTACAAACCTCAATTAGCTAACAATTGTTTGTCTTTATCTGTCATTTTGACTTATGTATTTGTAAGAAAACGACAAAACATAATTTAACTAAATCAGTTTGCAATTAGACGATGTGAGAACTCGCGAGTTTCATTACATTGCGGTATTTGATCGGTCGATTGAATTGGACGTAACCAACAGTCCGCAATGTAACCAAAACCGCATGCGATTTCGCGCGCCGTCTAAATCAGCCCTAAGGGAGTAAGGGGGCCCGAGTCATTTCCGAGTGTCAGGTAATAATTTACAAACCTTCCAAATCAGGATACAATTCAACTAACATCTTACTCCTGTAGTGCCAGGCGGAATAGTTTGAAAAATTGTCATGTATTTTCTCAGTTGTAAAATCAAATTCTTCTTTTAGTGACGGCTTGCATTGAGACACTACGAATCTTCTATAGTCCCAAGTGTGAACTGGAAACATAAAAAGGTAGTTTTTAGGGATGAATTCTCAGACTTGCAACACAAATTTCTCAATTTCATTTATCCTTTTGAGGTATGGAACCCTGTGTTAAAAAAGTGTTATTCCATGGTGCCCAGACGTGGCTCACTCCGCCATTTCGTCGCTTTGCAACAAGTAGCTACAAGTACGTCCGTTCTACACCAATTTAGGTGGCGCTGTCGCCACCTAGCGGTCATATCTGTCCTGATCGTAACAGACGCGTTTTACCTCGTAACAGAAGACTCACTCTCTGTCTTCTGTACTTAGTACCTACTATTATTTATTCTGTTATTACTAAAAAAATATGTTGCTATCCCAAAAATGGTGTGTAACATTAAAATACTCTGTAAAATAACTTACAATTTCTTTCATCAAACTTTAGGTATTTATTACAAACATCTAACTCCCTTTGCCAATCTGGGTCAGATCTTGTGGTGAGCACCCATTCTCTTTGGTGCCATGCACAGTATGATTTGGGATTTATTTTCAAGCAATACTCTGTTAGTTGCAGTTCATCATCATATTGTTTGGATAAATCTTCACACTCTCCATTTTGCCTGTAAATAATTTAACTACATTTTAGCAAAACTTGAAGACTGATTAATTGATTATGAATGAAAGTAACATAAAGGAAAAACATCTTTGCTAATGTGCTCAAGATATGTCAATGTCAACTGTAGAAATTGCAACAAATTGTAGAAATAGCAAAAAATTGTTGCAATTTCTACAGTTTTTCTTACTAGCTGAGTCAGTACATCCCTATTTTATACCCTTACCTAAATTGTATAATAATCTCTCTCCGTATATTCCATAGCGTGTAAACATCGGGATTTGAGGTCAGGACCTTTCCTGTGAGGTCAAGTAGTTCTTTATCCAGCTCATTTTGTTTTCTCTGTAAATGATTAAACAAATTTGTGAGTCTTAAATAAACTTAAACATTACTGTACTGCCAAGTTTCCACAAAAATTTAATAATGAAAAATTTAAGCCGAATCAGACAACAGAAAAATTGGTCATGCTTGCGGAACGTAAATAATAAGGGACAATAAAATAAAAAACCGGGCAAGTGCGAGTCACTCGCGCACGAAGGGTTCCGTACCATACAGCAAAAAAAACGGAAAAAAATGCAAAAAGAAAACGGTCACCCATCCAAGTACTGACCACGCCCGACGTTGCTAAACTTTGGTCAAAAATCACGTTTGCTGTATGGGAGCCCCACTAAAATCTTTATTTTATTCTGTTTTTAGTATTTTTTGTTATAGCGGCAACAGAAATACATCATCTGTGAAAATTTCAACTGTCTAGCTATCACGGTTCATGAGATACAGCCTGGTGAGCTGGTGACAGACAGACGGACGGACAGCAAAGTCTTAGTAATAGGGTCCCGTTTAACCCTTTGGGTACGGAACCCTAATAGCAATCTTTTATAGAGGGTCCAGATTATCATCCCCATGTTTTTTTTTAAATAAAATCACCAAATTAGGAAATAAATGAATGACTTAATGTACCTTTATACTTCGAATAAAACTTATATATAAATAAAATAATAGTAGTAAAAAAAACAGTTAATTTGATATAGTTTTCCGATTTACATTTTTGCACATGACTTTGAAGGTACTCTTAGTTGGGGAAGAAATTTAAAAATATTACATGCTTTGCCTGAGACCATCCAGATTACAGCAATCACCAGATTAGCAAGGGTCCGGATTAGCGATGGTCTAGCACTCAATGATCAACATTATCTGGTTCTAATATTTATTATTCACTTACCTTGAACTGAATCTTTTGCATTGCATGTTTAAACACTTTTAACTTCTCTTGGCGTTCCTTTTCTTTCCTAGCTTTTTCCTCCTCTGAGGTACGGACCTTCACTCTGCCATGCTAAAAAAATGTAGCCGCAGTTAGTCTATGAATATGTGTAGAATAAAAACTGAGCAGCTACCGCGAAAACCGAAATTCTTAAATTGCGGGGGTCTTTCTCTTTTACTCCAACGAAGGCGTAATTAGAGTGACAGAGAAAAATCCCCGCAATTTGCGAACTTCGATTTTCGCGGTTATAGCCCTGTGCCCTTTTAAAATAGGTTTGTTGATAATGGATTACAATAAACGACTTCAGGAAACTTTTGCAGCAGGCATTTTCACATTAGAAGAATTGTACACAAATTGCATCAAAGGTATTAAATATTACTCACCATTTTTTTTAAAGGAGTTTCCTACAATAATATGATTATGGAATGTGATAGTACAATACTCCAAAAAATACTACAATGAAATAAAACAAATATTAATACATGGGGTCGTCGACCATGAAACCGCGGTTAAACATAAATTATTGATAATAACAGATAATCTGACTAGTAACGCAATAATAATGTACTTTAAATGTTAAAAGGAAAGGAAGAACATCAATCGGATCGGATGAGCGACGAGCGACATAAAACGTAGTGGTTATGGGTTATAATTCTCTTTGACATATATGTCATGACAAATGACAAATCGCAGTCGTATTTTCATGCTACATTTGTATGCTTGCTGAACTTGTGATAAAGGCCACATACGCACGTGAGTTTAAAACGCATCGCGTTAAAACCTGACGTTAGTAAGTACCGCACGCCAAATTAAACGACCAATTACCGACGTAAAACTAGACGAAAATCCAACAACGCCCGATAAAAATGCCATCGTGTGAATAAATACACGAATAAAGTCAGACCAAGATAAGTCTGCAGCGATTTCGATACGTCACGCAGTACAAGTGTTATTTATACGACATAATTTCATTGGACCCATCGCGCGTACATTTTCTTAAGCCTCCTCCACACTAGTGCGCGAATCGCGGCTTCGCCCGCGATTCACGCGCATAGTCTTGAGGGGGCTTTAAATTGCATCCTTTTTCTACTGACGAAGTGAGTGTAGAGTATAATAATACCTAATGCAGGCTACACACGTAACGATAAATCGTAGCGATAAAACTGTGCAGTCCGATTTGCGCCGTTTTATCTGCCGTGTGTATGACAAATCGTTGTCGATTATCGTAACGATTTGTCATACACACGGTGGATAAAACTGTGCAAACCGGACTGCACAGTTTTATCGCTACGATTTATAGTTACGTGTGTAGCCGGGGTAATAGGCATGTTATGTTTTCTTTTAAGCCCCCTCCAGACTATGTGCGTGAATCGCGGCGCGACGTCGCGGAGCGAACATATCGCGAAGTTGACGTATGACTCCACACTCGTACACTTCACGGCGATTTCGCAGTTTGGTTTGCGGCAAGATGGCGGAAAAGCATCAGCTGATCGAGTTGAACTGTTAGTTATCTATGACATCATACGTGATTTAGCTGTTTTCCCATTTTGTTTTATTGTAAAACCGTAAAATATAGTTGCTTAATATAATATAATCATAATAGAATTAGTATTTATCTTGCCACAGAGGAGCCAAAATATTGTGTAATGTGGAGTCTTGCAAGTTCGCGCTTCGCGTCTCATTTGACGCGGGCCGAAATACCGACAAAAAACGGAGAACAAGGCGCGAAGGCGTGAACAATCTGCGAAATCGACGCCACACTCGCGTTCGTGGTTTCGCCCGCGATTCACGCGCATAGTCTGGAGGGGGCTTTACAATCCGTAAAATACAAAATATAAATATCTTGGTCAAGCAGATCTTGTCAGTAGAAAAAGGCGGCAAATTTGAAAAATGTAGGCGCGAAGGATGATGAGACGCTATAGAAAATTAGAATTTTGCGCCTTTTTCTACTGAGAAAATTTGCTTGCCCATCTACCGGGTGTGGCCGGTAACACGAGCAAATAATTAAAACAGATTATACTCCTCAAACAGTGAAAGTTTTGTTCAACAACTTTTAAAAATTATGAAGTATTTGGACTTCCTATTTTTCATAAAAAATAAATATTATTTTCAATGGACGCCATAGCCACGCCATATCATTAGTGATTGACGTTGCTTGTGATGCCTTAAACAAGTTAAACATAACAAAATTCCACTGAAATATTATACAGGTCTATGCAAAATTCGCAATAAGTACATTGCGTCTTAGAATAAACTTTAAAGTGTATTAAAAATAAAACTACAAGTTATTTTTAAAAGTTGCTGAACAAAATGTTGGTCAGTATGAGGAGTACAGCCAACAGTTAAATTTTTTGCTCGTGTTACAGGCCACACCCGGTATATATGAAAGAGAGGCAACCAGCGAACTTAGGTAAATTTATAAAACGAGCCCCGGACCTCTAAGTACTATTCGGACCCTTAAATAAATAAGTACAAAAATCGATGCGTGAATTGTCAAAACTGACAAGTTTTTTTCTGATTACCGTTTTCGTTGATTATTCATGGGATTGGCTGATTGGTTTTGTTGTTATCTTTCTATTCAGTTCGTCAGCAATTTTAATTAGTGTTTTGTGTAAGAACTTATCACCAACCTTTGATTTTTACCAGAAGTAACATGAATAATGCTCCGCAGTTGTCCTTACGCTGGAATAACTATGTTTCCCACGTCACTGAAGCGTTCAACGTGTTGCGATTTGAGAATGATTTGGTGGACGTTACCTTGTGTTGTGATGGAGGTAAAATTAAAGCCCACAAGATGTTGCTTTCGGCGTGCAGCAACTACTTCAGACAGGTTTTTAAAGAGACCCCCTGTCAACACCCTGTGATCATATTTAGGAATGTGAAGTTTGATGATCTTAACGCTATAGTGAACTTCATGTATCACGGGGAGGTTAATATCTTGCAGGAGCAATTGGAATCGTTTCTTATGACTGCTGAGCTTTTGGAAGTGAAAGGTTTGACAGATAATGCAGAAGACGAACCATCCAAAGCTTTGTTCAGGATAACTGATAACACTTCACTTGATTTGAGTGCAAAATCCAGGTTTACCGAAGAGCTGCCTGTTCAGAATGACGAACCTATTAATCTAGCAACAATGCAGACTGTTAGAGAGGTTTACATTCCACAAGTTACTCCAATGAGAATTATACCAGACCCTGAAGTGGAGAATGAGCCACAAGAGAAAATTAAACCCGATGAGGCTGTAAGCATGCAACAGAAAATTGGACAGACTTCCAGTGAGGAAATGCAAGTTGACAATCAATCAACATCAGCAGAAGATTTATCAGATAAAAACAGTTCAGGTGAGTTGATAATGATAACACTAAGAGTATTAAATGATTAAGCGAAGGGTGTGATATGATTATGGATGTCTAATATGTGTATTTACGTTGTTACAGAATCTGAATTGGCCAAATTCCGTTGTCAATTATGCCCCAAAGGATTTAAGCATCCAACATCACTGACTCTACACAAAGACTCTCACGCCGGAAAAACTCAGTGCCCAGTTTGCCATCGGTCATTCTCCAGATCATATGATATGAGGAGCCATCTCCAGAGAATACATCAAGGAAAACAATTGACCATCAAGGAAATCAGATATAATAAAAATGCAACAGAAACAGTTGCTCCTAAACAGTATACTCACAATGTATAGTTTTATGCAAAATTACAAATATTATAATTGTTTTAATGGTAGCCCTTTTACTGCCTTATTTTTAAACTATTTTATATTAATGTACAAGGTACATTATGCCTTTGAAAAAAATATTGTTGACATTCAGAGTTATTATTAAAAACTAAGAATTATCATGTATTTATATTGAAAGAATGTAATTAATTTAATGTCACAAAATTTTGCTCAGTGCTTTAGCCTTTGCTATTTTTGTACTAGTCTATAAAACTGTTTTATAATAAACTTGTTTCTATTATTCTTTGTTTTATTGACAAATGCCTTTTTATCAAGAAAAAGTATGACTGTCATTGAAATGTCATGGTCATTACAGCCATACAACTGTGCTAAAAATATCTATTTTATTGTTTAAATCTTTATATTGTATATTTACACCCTTTGGTTAAGTGGAAATGTGAAAACTTCTAAGAGAGAGTGTACTTACACCCCTGTTGACTATAATTATGTTGGCGTTCCACTCTAGCCAGCAACATTGCAGGCATTGCAGCAGCAGGTTTTGCTAGGTATTTGAAATTTACCTATACCATTATTAATGAGAGATTTAGAGAATACTTGTTTAATGACTAATGACACAAAATTAGATACATCTCGATCCCACAAAAATGCTGTTTAGCATTTGCAAAGTTCGTTTTTGCAAACTAGAGTTTTTTACTTTTCTTGTAGCTTTTATTGTTCACTGTAATCCATACGTTCACACCAACGAGTTTGGATGTTGGAGAGAGTTAATATGGAAGAGCTTCATAAACTCAATATTTTTTATTTACCCATTCGACATTTGTTATTATTACACGATATAAAATTATTATTTGATTGTTAATGTATAAATAAAATCATATCTACTGAGACACATACAACTTGTACACAACAAGTAGAAAAAGGCACGAAATTCAAATTTTCTTATAGGATATCTACCCTTCGCGCCGTTTCGGTTAGTAACTGAAAAACTGGAGTGATGACCCCAAACTTACATGGTTAGTTGGGGTTCCGTTTCATATGGTACGGTATATTTATACCATCTTAATGCTGTATATTCAGGATTTTTACTTTACGGAACAAAGCCATCTATCGTGCCATTCGTAAATTAAACAAAGTGTCGGTGGATGATAAAACTGAAGTCATGATCGGCCCCAGAGGGCCAAGCTTAGAATAGTTTTCTTTTGTTACCAATTTGCAAGCTAGATGGGGCTCTTCCATGTCCTAAAAAACCTGAATCGCGCTGTCGGACTCTATCTGTGGTGAGGCTCAAAACTGAGCGGCTACCGCGAAAACAGAAATTCGCAAATTGCGGGGACCTTTCTCTTTTACTCCAATGAAGGCGTAATTAGAGTGACAGAGAAAAATGCCCGCAATTTGCGAACTTCGATTTTCGCGGTTATATATAGCCCTGGTTCCACTTCCATAGACCACAAATACGCCATTTTGACTCCCATAGCCCGTAGAGAAAGGGTTTATTATCGTCATCATCGACCATAGCAACCGATCTCCAGTCACAGAATATCAACCATCAACGACATCGTCGACATCAACCAATTTAACCATCCCATCGCTCATTTACCTATGTAGGTATCTAAGGGCCCCCCCACATCTAGTGTCTTTCGAGCGTCGGCGTCTGGTCAGCGCTATGGAAAATGACGTCGCTGCGCAGTTGCGTCGACGTTGCGTCGAGTAGCGGCCATAGAGTTGTAGACGCCGACGCTCGAAAGACGCTAGATGTGGGGGGGCCCTAAGTAGGTAAGTACATTACCATCGACTTAATATACGGCCGATCAACGACCTCCGACCCCGACTTTGGACTTTATCCAGGTACATCAGGTACTTAGGTACCTACTTAATTTCTTTCTGACAATTCTGACTAGTCCCAACTGCCTGACATCGCTAGGTAGGTAGAAATATGTGCCTACATTACATTAGTGGGAATAAGGCCGTGTATACATATTTTTGACAGGTGTCTATATTTAATACTTTGACTGTACCTAGCTAGAGATATAACATCTACAAGAAAAATGCGCTTGCATTCAGCAATTTAGTTTGGCGCTACAAAAAACCGATTTTGCTGCATGTGAATATCTTATAGGGTATAGCTTGCTACGTAGAATGTAAAGCCAACGTCCGAACACTACGTGAATAGGTGGTAGTCAAAGTAACTACTCAATAGCTACGCGAGTGTGGCGTTTTGTTTGTATTATATCGTAGAATACGAAAAGAAATGGGAGCTAGTGCAGCTAAGCAAAGGGGGTTGAAGCTCGTAGCCGGGCTAGGGTGGCGCGAGGGCGGAGGGAGGCAGAGGGCGTTCCGGCGCTCGATACGCGCGCGCGCCGCGGCCACGTTACTTCGTCAGTCGCGTTTCGCCGCTGTTGCGTTTGGGTTGTGTGCCGCTCGCCGGCGTCCATCTGTCAAACGCTTCGATATCGATGTTATACTCTTGTCGTTTTATTAAGTACGTATCTATTCAATTACGTAAAAATATTAAAATATATCTTGTAAACTACCTTTTATTTTGTACAGTGAAATCTGCCAAACGCCCGGTTTTGTGTTAACAGTTTAGGTATCTTGTTTACATTGAGATGTTTACACCCGAATTAATTAGAAAGATGACTTAAATTTCAATCAAAATTTAGTGCAGTAGATACAGTTTAAGCTTTATGTGATATATTGTCGTAATTATGGTGAAATTTTAGTGAAAAAGTTACGGTCTCGCCTGTTGTTTCTATTTGGAATCCCATTGGCAAATTGGAATTGGTGTTTGTATTTTGGTCGTTGGTCAGTGAGGATCCAGTGGAATCTGTGGATGAGTGAAATTCTCGTTGGAATTTAAAGAGGTTTTATTCAGAAAATGAATATGTGAATATTTGATGACAAGATTGGTAGCAGAGGGCGCGCGGCGCGGCGACGGCGCGACGGCAGTATTGATCGCGCGGGCGCGAGCGGCCGCTAGACGCGGCTGGCGTCGCCTCGCCTCCTAAAATAAAAGCTCTGCATGTGCGCCCTCGCCGACGCCGAACGCGCCCTCGCTCGCGTACTCTCACATGTCACGACTCCATTACTACCCCATTGCAAATGCCATTGACAACTTTCCTCGATTGGCAATGCTCAGATGGTGTTGTTGCTTTTCGGTGCATTTTTTTTACTTTACTAAAGCTGTATAGGTATAAGTATAGGTGAAAGGAATCGGAGGGTCAGCCGGTGCCCGGTACCTATTTTACAATATTATAAAAATTTGATGATTGTTCAAATCGAACGATCTATTTTTAGGTTAGGTTATACACTTATACCCACATTTCTAACTAGGTACTTGAATCTTACCTAAGACAGGTGTAGCCATGGGTGTAGCAATTCTCCCGTTGTAACTTAAATATCATTCACCGATATACCTAGGTACCTACTCTTAGGTTTAGGAATTACGATGTACCTATTACCTACGCTGTTGGTAGCTTAGGTATACCTACTAAGAGAAGTCCTAGGTCTTATTACACATATCATTATTCGCAGTACTTTATGCTTAGCTACATATTTTATCTACATTAATCAAGCCCTATTCCAAATTAACGAATAGGAATACTGAGATAGTAACAATACGAGTCTCTATTAAGGTCAATGCGAATAAGTTATCTTTTTACTGTCGTACTTACCTACCGTAGGTACCGTACCGTACACCGTAGTACTTATACCGTGTCGCCAGATGATATAAATAATCTTGAAAGATGTCCTCTCATAGGTACCTACTACTATTGTTTCTGTTTGGTTTCGTAGAATTAATTTATTTCAAGCATTGTTTACTAATTGATTTTAAAGAATGCTTCGTAGAACTGTATTGATATTACAGGGACTTCCAGTGTAGGTAGGTACTTACATTACTTACCTGTTTATTTAAATTCGATAGATGTACCGACAAAAATATCCTTCAGGACAATAAAATACGAACTTACACATACAAATTTTGATGTTTCCTTCGTATATGTAATATTGGTAAGCTAAATAGGTAGATTCTAAAGTATGACTCAGTAAAATCTGGTTTCTGAGGGTTTCTAAATGCGTACCTTTTGCTTTCTAGGTATGATACGGAGTAACTGATCAGTCGAGGTAGTGATGGCTCGCAGCATGCTAGCGGGCGCGGCGCTCCTGTGCGCCCTAGCGGCGCCACTGGCCGCTGTCACGCTGCTGCCCCACGACGTGCGCCCTGGACACGCCGTCCGCCACTTCGTTGGCAACCATTCCCATTACACCATGCTTGATTCCGAACTAGAGCCCTACTTCACTCTACTCGACGACGGTCTACTCATGACCATAGCCGACCTCGCTCCGCTTCTCGACCGACCTCTGAACCTCGCAATATTGGAGCAAACACCCTACAGCAGCGCCGCTCATTCCGTCCCACTACTCGTGGTTGATCGGAGGCGAATGCTCCATTTCCCTACCACCAACGGATTGCGCGGAGAAATACCAGAAAACGCTCCCTCGGGATCTGTCGTCGATTTGCCGCCTATAAAAGCCACATCACTGCATGATTCAGGGCCCGTCGCTTACAAAATTGTAAAAGGAAATGAAGATCCCATTTTCGCGCTACGTGACAAGATCAAGGGAGATATTGTGCCGGAAGTTAGATCGGTTATTACGGAAGGAGACGTGGAAATTATCGCTACACGTCCATTAGACGCCGAAGAGAAAAGCTCTTACGAAATAGTGGTTCAAGCGACAGATTTGCAAGGCACTAATAAGGCTAGTCTTCCAATTAGAATAGACGTCGCCGATGAAAACGACCACGCGCCCGCATTTGAACAAGACGTTTATTATTTCGCTGTAAATGGCACTATTGATGAAAACGGGCCTAATGGGACTGCACATTGGCAGAGATTTTCGAATATCGGTCAAGTGCACGCGTACGATGCTGATGGAGATCGCGTGTACTACTCGTTGACGGTGCCCAGTAATTTGGCTGTCATTGTGCCGCAAACTGGGGAGTTGATCCTGGCTGGCGAGCCGGATGGGCACGAAGTGGAACTGCGAGTGCTGGCGCACGACACGGGCTCGCCGCCGCGCAAGAGTCGCCCAGCGCGCGTCTTCATCGACTTCGTGGTACCTGAACGTAACGAACTCCCAGCGCTCCACCGTGAGAAGCGACGGGTGACACGTGCTGTGAGACCTACAAAACGTACGGAATTCTCCGAGGCCGATGGTGAAGTGGAAGGACGTTCGGTGTTTACACTTGAGAAGGAAACTGACCGCGAAACCTTCAAAATTCGGGACGAAAATCCGTGGGTCACCGTTGAGCCCAGTGGTGTAGTGAAAGTTAAAAAGAAGTGGGACTATGAGGAGCTTGGGCCTGAGAAGACAATTGACTTCTGGGTGACTATCACCAACGCTGGAAATGGAGGTAAGTTTAAGTTGCTTTGTTATGGTTAACCTCATTTTTATTGCCAACTGCCTTGATAAGGGTTCAATGATCGTAGGCCATTCCACCAAAAAAATTCAGACTTACCTAATTAATATAAATTGATTTAAGAAACACACAAGAATTAAGATAATATACACTCAGGAAATCTTATTTTTGAGTAGCTATACCTACTTAAAATTTTAAAAGTTAAAACCCTTTGACTTACAAATACTCGAAGGAAAGTCGTGACCAAGACTAAAACCTACGACGTCTATAGACGTCAAGAATTACCGGAATAATCCTGTGGTTATTAATTGTATAAGAATGCTTCTGTACATTTATTATGCCCTACTTCTGCGTTCTAAATACTAGTATTGATTTCTCATAAAAAATGAATTGAGTGTGAATTTACAGCAGCTTACCAAAGAAAAGTTTTGGTGCATTGCGCGTTGCGTCTGGGGCGCAACGTTTTGCGTTCGACAGTTTAATAGGTTTGACATGCCACAGTAATTAGAGCCGCTAATGAACTCACTTTTAACGCGATCGAACTATTCCACAATTCACGTAGTTCACAAAACAATATCTCCACACGATCAACAAATCGCTCGCGCCGCTTTTGTTTTATTTTTTTGTTCCGATGACACGCGGTGTTTCATTTTTTCCGCCGTTGTCCGATATGACGGCTCCATCAGGGGTGCGGGATAATGACAGGGGACTAAAGAAGCGAGGGAGTATGCCTATTGTTATTTGTCAGTATTGTTATGAGATTAAGCTTTCAGCTCCGGTGCAAGTTATGATTACGGTATTGCAAATATGGATATTGCGCAGACATTCGCTAATGCATACCAATTTGACATACTTACCGAATATGAACTTATACCTACTTACAAATTAATCCGGTGATACGGCACTAATTATAGACATAAAAGATGACGCGGGCGTAAAATCTACGGATATTTATCTATTAAAATAATTTTATAGTATACGGGCCACTTTCACCATCCCATTAACGGGGGTTAACCGGTTAAACCTGGAGTTACCATGGTTACTAGTACAATTTGACACTTGGTTAACAGTTTAACCGGTTAAACCCGGGTTAATGGGATGGTGCAAGTGGCACTAGGGATGCTAACCTATTAGTACCTACAAAATCGAGAACGACTCTATCGAATACTCTATGCTGTCAAAATAATAGCTTCATCAAAATTATGAGCGTTGATGGTGCCACGGGCGTGCAACCCTTTCAAATTTGAGCCCCACCGCAGGCACACGGGTACAAGAAGACATATCCAGTTAAATTACCGACATTAAACCTTATCTCATTGTTATAAGGTTTACTATATTATGTTTGTGTCTTCAATGGTACAAGCGAGTTGATTGCATCCATCTACTTTTGTTTTTATCGCCGTGAAAAGGTTCGCTTTTTTATCGCTATCTAATTTTGATTTTGAATAATGTCTTCATCGCGTTATAGTACGTTCCTACACCCAGCTTATCGGGCAGGCGGCAACAGACTTCACTTGTTTATTATTTACCAGACGAACTATCTAAAGGGCCCGTAGGTTTGAGTTCTTCTCTCACTCTCACTAAGCGTAAGCTTGAGCGAGATGGTGCGGTGCGTGCTCGGCTGCTCGCTTGCTCAGGATATCATGTTTTTCAATTTAATTTTGTAGTAAGTTTTAACAAAAAGAGTAATCGATGAAAACAAAATTTATAATTGCATAAATTGTTACATATTTATATAAGTAGTTTGTTTTAGACCCATCTTCGTGATTTTTTTCTAACGAGGGGATGTCAAAAAATCTGATGTCGGATCGATGAAGTCACTAGAGAAAATTCAAGATTGATCATTTAATTTTTGCCAACCGTATTGTGATCTAAAAAACCGGTACGATTTTTAGGGTTCCGTACCCGAAGGGTAAAACGGGACCCTATTACTAAGACTTCGCTGTCCGTCCGTCCGTCCGTCCGTCCGTCTGTCCGTCTGTCTGTCACCAGGCTGTATCTCACGAACCGTGATAGCTAGACAGTTGAAATTTTCACAGATGATGTATTTTTGTTGCCGCTATAACAACAAATACTAAAAACAGAATAAAATAAAGATTTAAGTGGGGCTCCCATACAACAAACGTGATTTTTGACCGTTGTTAAGCAACTTCGGGCGGGGTCAGTACTTGGATGGGTGAGCGTTTTTTTGCCTTTTTTTGCATTATGGTACGGAACCCTTCGTGCGCGAGTCCGACTCGCACTTGCCCGGTTTTTCAAAAACCCCGCTCCTTAAACCTAACGCACCTTAATGGGTTTAGAACTTCGGTCAAAATGCTTTTTGAATATGTGTGAAGCTGGCTTGACGGGTAATAATTAAAATACACCTGCAAGCGGATCTAAAGGCGCACTAGAGCATGACGTATCGTGTCCTGCACCCGATTACTCCTAACAATTGTCGTTCCCATCACGACATAAATTTGTTTACATCATTTTGACGTTTTCGTTTTACCTTCCCTCGCTTGAAAACAAATTACTGCCACAATTGAGGAAAATAGACTTTACACTTTCATAATTCTTGAAATTTTCCTTTGTTAATGGGCACAGGAAAATCTCGTAATAAAGGTAAGCACCTATACCTACTTACTTTAATAAGAGATTTGATTTTCCTGTTCTCTTCACAAAATTAACCAAGGTACCTATTTGTTGATGCTCAAAGCGTTTCTTTTCAATGTTTCGATTATAAAATGTTTAGTTGAAAAATTATCCGGTGCTTGTCTACTTTTGTTGCATACAGTGACATAATGACATAAGTACGTGTATGCACTTGGATCATAATAAAAAAAATGTTTTCACTTCTCGAATCCCGATTGTATTGAAGTTTTCAAACAAGGTTGCTCAGGCTCAGGACAGGACTCAGGATCCAACACATTTATTTCCCTAGCAAGAAATTCTGGATTTAAATCTACTATATAGGTACTACCGTAAATGACCTGCGAAGGCTACAGCTGTCTTCTGCGGTGGATTGAGTGTAATGACAGTCATGGTTAGGATTGCACGCGCCTACTTACTTAGATGACCATAAGAAATCGCGTCTCCTCGCGTGCATATTATTTGCTCACCGGTCCGCGTGGAATTCCCATTAGGAATCGTGTCGTGTCTGTCATAGCGGAATGGAAGCGACAGGTTGCGACCACCGTGCAGAATGCGTGGATAATCGGGGACCTGTCGCACGGCCTCATCTCGCTTCCGATTCCATCCACCGTGACGATCACGACGGCGTGATGTGGAATGCTAGCTTTTGATTTATTAAAATGAATGATGAGCGTTCTCAGCCAAGATTAATGTAGGATATTGTAGTGATACTGTTCTATTTATAAAACTGTTGATTTTACAGTACCTAATAGGTATATGGTTTATGGTTTTGCATCCAAAAGTAATAAGGTAATTTAATCGTCTTTGCCGCTGTTTATGTTGTGGTTTTAATAATAAAATAATGGAATATCAAATTCAATTCACCAGGTTTTTTCTTGTAGAAAATAGATAAACATTAGAATCTGGTTCATTCATATCTACACTAACGAGCAAAGTTTAAGCAGTGTTGAACTTTCTAAAGCTACGTACCCCACGTTGTTTTTCACAAGTTTCGTTTATTTAGTATGATTCTAAAGTATAGCGGAACGTACTGAAACTTTGTTGGGGTCAGGCCGGGATGCACAAGTATAAGTTGAAATTGAAATACTTGACCTCATCCCTGGTTTACCTACTCCACGTTCAATAGTCGAAATGAGTAGGAATTTACGAAATTACTATTTAATTGTAGATCACTTCACTAAGGTAGAAAACAAAAACGCTTCGATGCAAAAATTTAAAATTAGGTATCTACATGTCATCATTAAAATTTATGACAACCTACTCCTACTTCTATCTATTTTATAACACCAATCTGTATAATGAAATAACATTGAAGAATTCCTAATTAAATAATAAAAACATTCAATGGTCAAATGGTCAAGAATCATTTTATAGACTTGAATAAAATTACACTGTCTTAGAAATAACCGTCATCTTGTAACAGGCTTATCTGTTGGGATGGTGACTTGACTGTTTATAAAAAGTTTGTAGTAGCAGAAACCGGTTAAACGAAATCTAACTAAACAATTACAAAGCGTGATCTTTCCATTCCAACTGTCGCCGGCGCCGTTTCAGTAAATCGTGGAATGATTGTGGGCGCACTAAATCTTTCTGGATCATCAGGAAACTAAAAAGTCGTGGTCCAGTTGGGTATTATCGTGTCTTATCAAAACAAATCGAGAGCAGTTGTTTAATTAAAACATTTCTGGGTAGGCCGTGGTGGGTGGCCGCCCGAGGCGCGCACTATACCCGCGCCCGGCCGTACAGGGAAATCTAATCATTATCCTTACTAAAGTTTGTTTCTTTTTATTACAAATATCGTGATCGAGCATTATATCTCTCTCGGCTGGCGTGCAGCGTCTTCAATCTGTCTTCTTATTTTTAAAATATGTTCATTAGTTTAAATTTAATTATAATTAGATATACGAATAAAACATGTAAATATTTAAGGTAGTCGACATAAAAACAAACAAAATGTACCGTCAAAAATATGTGTTAAATGTAGAGTGATTTTTTAATATACATATTATGTAGTTTAGTTACCTAGTTGTTGGGTTATTTGAAGCATCCTTGCCTAGTTAAACAGTGACGAAACAATTTGGAGCAAAAGCCGTCAAGTAGCGTGTCGTCGGAGGTACTCGAGGGCGCCTCGTCAAAGCACCTTTGTCTGGCGAAAAGCGTCTATTGGCGAATTAATTCCGTACTCGCCTGCGCCTCCGTCGCTCTTTGTGCCACCAATCAAACGCTTTGAAGTTGTTATTGAAACGCTAATTATTCATGTTTATCAACTAGTCCTTGTATTGACTTCGTGCAGAAAAAGGGTTAATTCTTCATAACTTCATTAAAAAATAACTAAGAATAGACGCGGAAAGCCCTTCCCCTATCTGGCTACCTATTACCTAAAACGAGCAGACACGTTATCGCTCAAAATCACTCAGTACGTAATAGGTATGGAAAAAACGGACAAGGCGAGCCGATCCCAGATGGGACATGGCATAACGCAGGCAAATGATGATAATTTGATTATAAAGCTTATTATAGACATGTTTATCTTGCGGTAGAGTGGGGCAATAAAGCGGAACAGGTGCGCCTCGAAGTGGACGGCACTTTAATCCAGTGAGATCGACGGCACAATGCAAGAGAACGATAACCAATCCCAAGAGCTATCAATTACGGGAAGCGGGCTTCAGTTTGCGCAAACGGTTTTGTTTCAATTCTTAAATATAACAAGTGTGCTAAATCAATAATTCTCTAACTAACGCAGCCCTGGTAAACTAAATTATCGTTCGTTTTTAGGGTTCCGTACCCAAAGGGTAAAACGGGACCCTATTACTAAGACTTCGCTGTCCGTCCGTCCGTCCGTCCGTCCGTCTGTCACCAGGCTGTATCTCACGAACCGTGATAGCTAGGCAGTTGAAATTTTCACAGATGATGTATTTCTGTTGCCGCTATAACAACAAATACTATAAAAACAGAATAAAATAAAGATTTAAATGAGGCTCCCATACAACAAACGTGATTTTTGACCAAAGTTAAGCAACGTCGTGAGTGGTCAGTACTTGGATGGGTGACCGTTTTTTTTTGTTTTTTTTTTAGCTTTTTGGTACGGAACCCTTCGTGCGCGAGTCCGACTCGCACTTGCCCGGTTTTTGTTGATGCTAGCACGTGATAAATTTTGCTTGTCATTTCCGTAACTGTAAAATGATGGCGGTAGCATTTCTACTGAATATTAGACTTATTTTCGGTCGGCACGCGCGGGTCTTTTTGCTTTACTCAAACACCCGTGGTTAGGGATTGCAATCCGGACTGGTTTTGAATCCGGCCGGATCCGGCCGGATTTTGGCCTCAATCCGGCGGATCCGGCCGGATCCGGCCGGATTGGTATTGCGGATAAAAAATTCATCAAGTCACGTATTTTATCATGTTTTTAGCGTTATATGCGAAGTTAAGGATATTTTTTAATGGATTAATAAAACGGGTGTCTTAACAGGAGACCTAGGCTCTCCGAAACATGTCGCGCGAGTAACTAAAAACAAGTGAGTCTAAACCGTAAATTATTCAATGTTAGTATGTCTCACAACAGTTTAATTCGATGACGGCTGTTTTAAGTTTCAAAAATCAACGTTTTCATTACTTAACCACAAATAAAATCTTCTTTTTCTCTTAAAATATCTATAGCCCAACCCACATTTCCAACAAAAAGGTGCTCTCAATTCAACCATTTTAGTTTTAGCAAACAAAATCAATAAACGTGTATACCTATACAAGTACATTTAGTAGCATAATAATAACAAAATAACATATAAATAATAATAATAAATAAATATTATAGGACATTTTTACACAAATTGACTAAGCCCCACGGTAAGCTCAAGAAAGCTTGTGTTGTTGGTACTCAGACAACGATATATAATATACAAATACTTAAAATTAAATATATAGAAAGCAACCATGACTCAGGAACAAATATCTGTGCTCATCACACAAATAATTGTCTTTACCGGGATTCGAAAACCCAGGATCGCGGCTCCACAGGCAGGATCACTACCCACTGGCTAGGTCAGACCGGTCGTCAAAATTTTATAAATATTTATTCATTATATTTTAAATGCAGGTAACACTTATTATAAGTACAAAATAAAACGAAAGAACATGTACATTAAATTACAATGTAACAACACAATAAATTGAATATAAACCAATCCAGTACTTACGGTGCACGGAAATCTCACGACATATATTTCGTCGGCTAGAAGACTGGCGTCAACTAACAAACAAGTTGTTGTGTTGCTGTTTGCGAGCGAGAAAATTCGAATACTGGCGAGAACTTTTAAATTTTAGCAGTGTTTTAAGCTGTTATTTTATATTTTAGCGCTTTATTTCACTTTACCGGATCCGGGACCGGATCCGGTGAATTTTGCCGGATCCGGTATCATGAAAAATGTGCCGGATCCGGCCGGATTACCGGATCCGCCGGACCGGATTGCAATCCCTACCCGTGGTATATCGAGAATCGGTTCATTGTGTCGGTCACTCACTTCGCACTTCGGTTATTACTTAGCTATTCTATTTCGATTGATATTTTAATGAATCAATTCTCCGATTATAAACTGTGAAAGATTGAAGTTTTTTAGTTATGCAATCGTGACTTCCATAATTGTTTATTATCATAAATGTATTAAATATTTACATCATTTATTAGGTCCTACACACACTACGAACATTGTTTTTATACAAGTGCTAGATGTTATGTATGATAGGATTGATAGGTACCTACAAAAATGAGTAAGATTTATATTTATTTACTCAGTAAAATTTACTCTGTACCTACTGTTATCAAAAGGAATGATTAATAAATGAAATCCATGTAGCCGACGACTAACGTTAGCAATTTTCATTACCTTAAATAATAATCAAATTTGGAGAAGATACAGACTTGATATTTATTTGTGTCTACTTAATAATAACATAAGTAATTACTACAAACTTCGTAACTTCTTATAGATCAATTGATATATAGAAATAAATTTGAAATACATAGCTCATTTGACCTATCGTTTGATCTGCACTTTCAATATAGGTACATTCAGTAGAAGACAAATGACGCGCAGCAGAGACGCTCTGCTGAATCGATAATTGAATGCGATTTAGTGTGGCGGTCGTCTAGTGTTGAGCACTGGCCGCTGGAATCGCAATTGGCACATCCTGACTAGGGACACTTGGTTAACCAAGTGTTAGACACGTACTCATACTGACCAACATGGGTGCCGTTCATGATTTCAATATTTATCTTTACTCTCTAAAGATAAGTGCGTTTATAAAACAAACTATTGACTCTGTTTCGAGTGTTCGCGCTGGTTAAATATTTGATGAAAACAGTGTCCAACAATGCATATTGACCTAATGCCGCGCGTTTGGGAGCCACCTGCTATTGCGCGGTTGATTCGAGTCGCAGACCAGTTACGGTTCGCCTGCTTGTTTGTCGAATTCACTCAATCAATGGCAATGGGTGCGGGCGCGTCGGTCGCACAACAATCGGCGCACATTCCCCTCATTGTGTCCACTCGCCGCAATTACACCAACGGGAAAACATAAAATGTCATTAGCGACATTTTTTACTCGTTGAAATGAATTATGTAACAACTTATACTCTTTCCAAATTTATCAGCATATTTGTTTGTTTTTATTAAGTTCATTTGTGACGCTTACGACGTTTTAGAAGCGATCGCCGATGCGCACTTCCTACGAATGACCCCAGTTGCCCAGTATGATCAGCACATCTGCGCGTATTCGTTTTATTCAGATGGCATTATGAGGATGCGCGTAACGAAAAATAAAAACAAACATTTTTCATTTCAGGCAGTCCCATTTGAGTAAATAAATACTGAAAAAGGTTTAGTACAGTCAACTGTAAAAATATGGGTGTAGACAACTTCACTGACATAAGAGTTATGGGACATATTTTTGAGATTATTTGTACACCCATTTTTTTACAGTTGACTGTACTTATATATACGTGCGCGGTAAAAATATGTATAATTTATGCCCAAATGTTATTACCAAAACCAGATATTTAAATGTCGAATATGTGGAAACGGAAATTTATGTGCAAATAAAACTCACACTCCCCTAAGGAATACCTACTGTGGTACAATAAAATTGGAGCCGAAATGAGGTTTGCTTTGCAATATATTAAATTAGCTTGATGTATTACGTCCGCAAAGATCAATCCAACATGGCTTACTTAGGGTTTCAAGTCCAGCTTTAATGAAATTTTGCACCCTCCCTAAATAAATATAAATTACACGAAGTTCTGCTGTCAGTCTGTTTACTTCCTGATTCCTGACTGATCAAGAAATGTTTTGAAGTTTTTTGAGTTGTGTTAATTTATGTAAGCGATTGCATATAGCTATCTCTTCTCAGTTTTGCACCATGAATTACCATCTTGGATACTTAATTATAAATCAAAACTTAAAAAATAAAATAAGGGTTAAATGCAATTGAATAAAAGGATAAGTCACCCCAAAGTATCTATTTACAGATGTCTCGGCGTAAATTAATGGTATTAGACACCGGTCCCTTTTGATTTTGCGACGAAAAAAGACTTGCAAATTGAAAAGAATATGTCATTCAAGACACGGGACTCAACCTCATTTCTTTGAATTATGCTTACTCTAATACCTACGATGATATTACATGAAACTTGAAAGAAAATGTAAGTTTTAGTTTCGAAATTCTGAAAACGTGTTCTAGTTTTCTTAGGGCCGCTTGCACCATTCACTAACCCGGGGGTTTACCGGTTAAACCTGGAGTTACCATGGTTACCAGTACAATTTGACACCGGGTTAACGGTTTAACCGGTTAACACCGGGTTAGTAGGATAGTGCAATGTGCAAGTGGCGCTTAAAATGTTACAGTCTCTAAATTGTCTTGTGATTTCTAAACACTGTAATATAAATAATTAAAACGTAATTTTAAGTGCTAAATAAGTCTTGTACCAATTATACTAAAAAAGTTCCAGTTGATTTTTGAATGCCACAATTGACTCAAAAAGGAACCGCTCTCAAAACTAACCAGGTCGTCTCTCCGCCAATAGCTCGTGCATATATAGGTAAGGTAGATCGGCTGCATTGATCTCAGTCGTGAGTCGTGAGTCGCTCACACCTCGGCCCTATAATTAGTTCTAACACACTGTAAACAGCGCCGGAGTGCCGCGATCTCAGTCTGCCCATTTATAAGGCTTTCACTATGATTGTGATTTGATTGCGGTCATTTGCTCGTCCTCCTAAATGGCGCGGCCGCGATGCCTTACACGAGTTACACGCTCGACCGACGTGAGAGATGCGCTTGTACCTTGTACTGTCTAATAAATTACTTTTACCTCTATTTGATTTTCTGACACTTCTATTTGACGACCGGTCTGGCCTAGTGGGTAGTGACCCTGCCTGCGAAGCCAATGGTCCTGGGTTCGAATCCCAGTAAGGGCATTTATTTGTATGATGATACAGATATTTGTTCCTGAGTCATGGTTGTTTTCTATGTATTTAAGTATTTATATATTATGTATATCGTTGTCTGAGTACCCACAACACAAGCCTTCTTGAGCTTACCGTGGGGCTTAGTCAATTTGTGTAAAAATGTCCTATAATATTTATTTATTTATTATTTATTTATTTATTAAAAACGCTTGTCGTCCATGTCCTTAGGTATGTCAGATATTCGTTCTTTTAATTTGAATATGATAAGCATTAAATACTTACTGTTCGCGATGCGACTATCAACATAAGAGTGGTCGTTAAGTAAGATCGATTGGTTGTATGTTATTTCTAATAACATTTTGAGCCATCATCGTTTCCCAACATCGAAACCAAACAACGATCAATTAATGAAGCAATACATCTCCGTCATTCGCGGCGCGGCGCGTCTCGGTACGCCATCAATACCGTGTCATGTCCGTGTTGGTAAGAGGCTTCGCTCCACAGGTACAACACACTGGCCTATTATACCCTCGACCGCTCGCACGACCTCGCGTCTTCCAAATATCAAGTTCAAATGCTCTGTAATAAGCTATTTGAAAGGAAATGTACATTAACATTTCTCGATTGTTTATTTTTGGTAAACAAAACTTCATGCGGCTCTTTATTTTTGAGGAAGGGATAAAATCAATACCGGTAACATATGGCTCCATTTCAGTTGCCACGGTCAATTGAGTCCCTCGTTGAATTTAGAAAATGAATTCGGCTCGGTATTGCACCGACCCCTTTATCGATATGAAAATCCGGTCTATTGTATAACCAGTGAAAGGGAATCACTCACGCGTCTACATAAACTGAGTTACCTAGTTACGATTTTCCGAGTTTTTATTCCCTAGGCTCCATTATATTGTGGTAATCTATAAGCAAATACCGAGCCCGTCAGCAAATTCTCGACGCACGGCGAGCCTACCGCGCCACCGTGTGCAATTTATGCATGCACTTCATTCCGCATTGTTCGGTTTCGCAATAGCCGTGCTCGAGAGCCCTCCTCAACCACGATTGACATTCACAGCCGGTGCCAGACGGCTCAGAAACTTCCCCCTACCTTGTAGATTGTAAAGCAAAATACGTAAAGTTAGCAAGAGTTCTTGGGAACTAGACGGGATTGTTTTATCGGTGGTAAAGTTTAAGTAGACTATTATTACAGTTACATGTATGTTCTATTCTAAGCCTACGATAAACTGACGCCCTATGTCAATTTCAAATGTGTAAGTATTTAATTTTGCTACTTAGTACAATTTTTATACGACAGTCTTGAAGTGCCATTCTGATTCGATTACCCAGGTAACTTTCATGCATAATCGTCGTAAATGTAGAAATGCGTAAAATATGGAATAATAATTTGTATCGTAAATTCGGGATGAACAGTTCATCTAGCTAGAAATTTAGATTGTAGTAACTCGAACACTAAAAGCTGCAAGTTTTGAACGGTACTTTATAGAACACGTGAAGCTATTTATTATACATCGCTGCATTACTTTGCTATAATAGAAACACGCTCAAACCTTACTGGCGCCGAGGGCTAAAGCCTGTTACATATTTGATAGGATATTGTTTGTAATAAAGGTTCACTTTGAACTTTGTGCACTACGAGAGTGGCAAGGCAAGATGAGCGATAATTCTAACCGGCATTTCTTGGACATTTCTACGAGTACTATGATGACAGATTAATTAAATAGTTTCCTAACTTGCTGTGTATTTAATTTACGTAAGTACAAAAGACAACGAATGTTTAGAGACGAGACAGAGACTTACAAAAGCAATCAAAATTAAGTTGAAAATGAGCATCGTGTGCAAATTGTTTTTGCTTGCCGTACGAACTTACTACTATCGTGACGACGTACTTTTGTGAACGAGTACTATTTCTCACCGTACCTAAGTCGAAAATTGTAATCCAAATTTGATTGCACTAATCTATTTGGTCTTAGATTAGCGCTAAACCTTAAGCTTAAGCCTTAGGCCCCTATGCTATTTCATATTATTTAAAGACACTTAACTAAGCGTCATTTGTCGGTTTTATAACATGGAACAATTGTATCTAGATGCTTTGCGCTTACAAATAAAGTGTCCTTTTTTTTCTTCATAATATCTAACGTTTAAAGTCGATTTCCATGAAGAACTCAGTCAATGTAGGAGTTTCCTTCGAAGTGGCTCTGCCAAAGTTCAAATTCTCATGCATGTAGCGGATTATCCCACACTACTTAGTTCAGAATCAACAACTATTGCGGTACACTACAAGATACAAGTACAGTAAGTGCCGGGTCACAAAGGCCACAAGTTCGTGTTTCAAACTGAATTACAACTAAATATAGTCTGTACAAGTTTCTAATTATAGTCGGAGGTGGTACGTGATGCATTGCTCGCAGCTGCCATATTTCAACGGCTTACATTTAAATAACACATTTCTATTGGTTTCTGTACTCTATGACTATAACTTGTCTAGTTTTATTGATTTTAACGTCGCCGGCGAGTTGTAGATGAGATCTACGTAATTTTCAGATAACGCTAATTCTAGTTTTTGTTGTTTGTGAAATCAATATCGATTTTCTGTTGAAGTTATTATATTAGTGTTATTACCTACAGTGGCTACAGTTAAACTAACTTACAACTCTTCTTCTTTTTTTACAATTAGGTATGTTTGGATCTTTACCTATTGGAACTTCCAGAAAATGTTTACTTCGGTTCCTAAATAGTGTTCCTGTTGTGTAGTAGCTTCGTTTGATTAATTTAGTAGTAAGATACAAGGGGAACACAATAGCGCATACTTTATTAAGATTTACTGCACCTCTGGGCCGAAGGTGCATTATCAGCGGGGTTGTCATTCCCGACGCGGACCTAAGGCAAACCAGTAAGCGTGATCTTATTTAGTGTACATTCGTAGGGGGTTTGAAGTCACAGGTATTTTGGTTGGTTTTGGGTGAAAGGCTCATCTGTGCTCGCTAAGCGATGGGGACAGGTCAGGCTCCTGGCCCCTGGGAAATATACCGAGGGCCATAACGTGGTTGTGGCCCTCGCCACGCGGCCAGTGACCAAGTAATTAATGCTCTCCTGCCCCTACAAATACCAAGCGTAATCGTCGAATTTGGCGAAGTACATTAAGACAATAAACTGAGTTTTCTCAAAAAATCTTAATTGAAAATATGCAGCATCTTATACTATATCGGAAGCAAAATTAATACATCATTTAAGGCAAGGCTTAGAACAGCGAGCAAATCTGTAAGAATTTAAACTGTTTTTACGTGTTTAGTTAAATGAGTGTGCAGTGGCACACAGTAAAATTGTATCATTTAGCTAAACTCTTTTAATTTAACCTATTACTTAAGTTGGTTCAAGAACTTCATAAAGTGAGATAGTCAAGTCATAAGATTTTTTTCCGCGAGGGTGCATCTCATTCGAAATACGACGTTACATTTTTCGGATTACGAGGGACATTTAATAATGACTTCTATCCTGTTCTCACAGAACTTGCACTTTAATTAACCTCATTAAATTTCTTACCACAAAAAGGATAATAGTTGTAAACGACGTGGAATTTAAGCACCAGGATGTCCAACAATTATCTATGTAATGTTTAAAAATTCCAAAAGAACCAAGAGGTTTTGGATTCCTACTAGAAAAAATATTTTAAATAGTAAAATAAATACACTTCGTCATTTAACGACCAGCTTCACCAAACTTTTTGCTCTCTAATCTGAGCTTAAACTACTTTACCTTATATTGACTCTATAAGTCATATAGGTAACATATTACTATTACCGACAAAAATCTGCCTAAAAACTGGGTATATCGCATGTTTTCAATTTTTGCCTGTAAAGTCGTTTATGGTGTTGCTATGCTATCAAAAATTCTCGGTATTTCCTGCCATGAATCATGAGTATAATAATTACTTACTCTTCCTACCCATTCATCTATCAACTCGGACTTTATGCTAGCGTTTTAAAAGCAAAAGGGCACATGACGCTGTTAAGCGAAAGCACCCGCGATCTTTCCATTCTTTAATGTTGAAGTTATACGTTGTACGTGATCTGGAATAAAGAACGTATCTGCCATTAAAATATAAAACATACATAAGACCTTTTACAACCTAGATTTTCACAACTGCAATAAACTACGGTTGTTTAATTTTTGCCGGGCATTGCGTGCTTTGATTAATCGTTTAGGAAAAGAGTCCGCAAAAGCTGTTATTTAGGTATTTGGGATTTGTGGCTGTTTAATTGATGCAATTATTCTTGCATTAAGGTGTAGTTATTGCGTGTGAAACAAGCAATTATAGACTTTATCGCTACAGTCAAAAGAGGTTTCATGATAAACAATTATGATTCGAATACCTCAAGTGCCTGATTGTGGGAACTTGCATACTGCTCTTCGAAATATTGCCGTCCTCTTAGTTTAAAGTTAGTTCCTAACGTTATGTTTAATATGCTGTCAGTATTTAAATTTACAGCTTGCAGCTCTATTATAACTTGGTCCTTACTAACCGTAGTAATTGTGGCCTAAAATCGGAGAAGAGCTTAGTAACTATCCTGGAATATATTTATACTTATTATCCGCACTTACCTAAATGCGGGCATTGTAATTGTAACCTACTTAAATGTGCTTACTGTTTATGTTATTCAGTCAAATCCCTACTAATATTATTAATGTGTTAGTACCTCCTCATTAAGGAATGCAAATCGGTTATTTTTTGTATGGAAATAACCGCGGTTTCGGTTAAAAAACCGGGCAAGTGCGAGTCGGACTCGCGCACGAAGGGTTCCGTACCATAATGCAAAAAAAAACAAAAAAAAAGCAAAAAAAAACGGTCACCCATCCAAGTACCTACTGACCACTCCCGACGTTGCTTAACTTTGGTCAAAAATCACGTTTGTTGTATGGGAGCCTCATTTAAATCTTTATTTTATTCTGTTTTTAGTATTTGTTGTTATAGCGGCAACAGAAATACATCATCTGTGAAAATTTCAACTGTCTAGCTATCACGGTTCGTGAGATACAGCCTGGTGACAGACGGACGGACGGACGGACGGACAGCGAAGTCTTAGTAATAGGGTCCCGTTTTACCCTTTGGGAACCCTAAAAACCGATTATTTCCATACAAAAAATAACCGATTTGCATTCCCTACTCCTCATACTTAAACTGCTCAACCAATTTAGATGAAATTTGGTATAGAGATATTTCGAGTCCCGGAAAGGACAGGTTTTTTTTTACCAAGAAAATAACATTATTTTTCTACGAAGTCGCGGGCAGATGTTTTAAGTTATAGAGAGTAAGTAATGCAGAGTTGTGGAACAAATCTCTTTGAAGAAGACTAAAAGCTCCGGTTCTGACGTTTAATACTTACCTATCTAACGGACTTAACTGATGGTGATGTCGTGCATCGACTATTTGTCCGATTCGTGCCCGGCCATTATTAATATTTTTATACTCTCACACCTTGTGTGATAATATTCACATGCTTATTTCACGCTTCAACGTTACAAAGAACTTTTAACTCTAACAGCCCTTTCTCATGGTTGTGTTTTCGTTGCATACTATAATAAAATAAGAGCTTGTAGAAGTTGTATAATACGATTGCGAAAGCGTTTTAACAATTTTGGTCAACGCTTTTAATGGTAAAAGCTATGTAGTTGATGTTTTTGTCTTGCGGTTGGTGTACGTACAAAAAAAAAGTTATTTGAACAAGTAGACCAGCAGAAAATAAATTTATGTATGAATGTAATTTGATTTATCGACGTTCAAGCTTCAAGCACTTTTTAATGGATATAACGATTGGATTATGAATAGCCTTTTCACTAAACAAATTACTTGAATCACTAACATATTTATAGACCCCAGGGGTCGTGACACCCACTGGCATTTGATGTGGACTTTTAAATATTTACGTTATGAACATGCCATATTTTTCTATATTCAAAAAAATGTTTATATTTTTATTGTTACCTATTTCTTAGAAACTTGAAATTTTTTAATTAATGCGTCATCATTAGTTTGTAACCGATAATAATAAAATCCGTGGAGTTTGGATGAAACCTTTTCACACTCGTTTCATTCTCACAACTACACTTTTATCATTGCACATATTGAACGGAATATAAAAAAAATCCAATCCAATCGAAAACCACAGATTTATAGCATTTCTTCGTAACTACACTCGAGCTGGCAAGTTAGTCACATTCAATTTACAGCGTCGCCAATTGTTTGCAGCAACTGAAGTCCCCTGAACCGAACAATACTATAGTTTGAAACGGGCAAGCAGCTAATGAAATTACCTGCAAGTCCTGCAACAATGAGCTCCGTGGTCGTACTTTGTGGAATAGTGGCTATGTTCGCTAAGTTACTTAGAAAGGCGCAAATGTATTAGGTTAGTTATATACGTAAGTCGTTTTGAAATGGTAGCAGTGCGCAGCTGCCCCACTTAGGAACCGACGCGGACGGAAGTCCGGCCAGTTAATGTCATCGATCGCGTTTAATTAAAAATAAAAGTTTTGTTGAACAAATAAACTGTTTATTTTGACGTTTATTTAAAGAGGACAGTATGGTGTTTTCTAAATTGTATGAATCTGTAATCGTATTGAGGGTTTGTTAGGTTCAATGAGCACTTCCTAATAACTTAGGCGCTATTATTTAACTGTATAGAATAAGGGAAGGCCCAGAGAGGTGCCGAATATACGGTATTCGGCCAAATTCACTATTAGGGCATCAGTGGCGTAGCTAGAGGATATGGCGCCCGGGGCAGGCACCAAATTTGCCGGAGGGCCAGATTACCATCCGCATTTCACACTTCACAGTGGTGGTAAATACGACTGACGAAAGTATCCCTGCTGTGCCTTTGGCAAGGCGGAGAGGTAGTCTTTTGCCCATTTTGGCGCCCCCCCTTGGACGGCGCCCGGGGCACGTGCCCCCTCCAACCCCCCCTAGTTACGCCACTGTAGGGCATCTCTAAGTACACCTGCATTTTTTTGTTAATTTTAACTTTATGAGCAACTTCAAAGTATAATATGTATAAATAAATAGTTTATTCATTCATGTAACCTTATTAAAAACTTAGACTAATTAATTTAACTAATTTTGCCTGTAAATTAACATGATATTGTGTTAACCGTAAATTACAAATTTTATATTTGTTAAATTAACACAAAACTATTCTGAGATAATTCCAATCGGCTATCACACAGCATCTTCTGAAGATTAGGATAAGAACATGTAAAAAGAGATAGACGGAGTCGACACACAAATATAGCTCTATTGTTACCGTATACTTTTTAAACTAGTACATTGTTACGCTAGGAATCAGAGATGCACGATTGTTTGTGGCATAACTAACCGTCCGCGAGATACCTTCGCCACAATCCAAGCCTCGGGCGAAATTGCACTTCATTTGCGTGCACCGCTTCCGCGCCACTGCAATGTTCTCACGCCCTCTCGTGCTCTCCGGGTCCGGTCCGGCGCGGCATCACCCGACATTCCCGCAGTGATAGATAGATCGTTATCGAACCTACTAATAATGCGTCGACACATGCGCCATCATGAGATATTATTTAGTTTTACGCCTTATAATTATACTCGTCTACATTACGAGATTGCTCCCCACAACGAGCGTATTTTGCCAAGTCATCGTTCTCTCACGAGATGAAATGTAAGTGGGGTCATTTATGAGTGTTGTTTCTATAAGGAACGGAGGCTGTATGGGACCGGCACAAAAATACGAGACCGCGCATAGAAACGTGTTTAATCGGCGATGCTGGCTATAGTGGCTATGCAGCCCCGGGCCTATCTATTCGAACGGTACGGCGGTATCACACGTGCACATAATGGTAGGAGCTTACGATGCAGCTTTTGATATCGTAATTAAGCCCAGAATGACCGGCGGGCGGCGGCGATGAATACATAATGTTTATTTTATAAGTAGGCATAATTTAAAATTTTAATAACTCCGCCTGAATGGTTATTAAATCAACGGCCGACGTCTCTCAGGAATTAGTCTCGACACATCGTAAAGTAAATCTTGAATAGAGCTTACGGAATGGATATCTTATGCGGCTTACTAACAGCTCAATTTATACGTTTTATCTATACTAAGTAGATACGATACGGCTTATCGAATGAGGTACTTAGATACTAGATGGGTAATGTTGTTGAGAAGAAGCCGCGTAGGTGATGTAATTAAGAGGTATTTATATATTACGTTGATACGGGGTCCAATAAGACACGTAGCTATTAATCGTCAAGCCGTCAATTTAATTGATATATACAGTGTGCCTGAGGTTGCAGCAGATAACAAGAGAAATAAAGTAAGATAATGGTGTCGTGTTCCTAACGGATAAAAAATGAGCTTCGCTAATAAGTCTATCGTTAATAGCAAAGAAAATCTTATGTATTCAGAAAATACTTGGAATTCTCGACGAAGATAATTCAATATTAATATCACAGATCTTAGAATTACTAGACTGATCTATTTCTATCTGGATTCTGTTTAACAAGGCCGCCAGACTGGGATTTCTAGACGGTAAAGAAGTCAACGATCGTCACAGTTCGGTGTGGTTCATCAAAAATAACTTCGCACAGTGGGTAAAGGCGGATGCACGTGCGCGACAACCCGCGCTCTATGCTGTTTTTATTGCACCCGTTTGCTTCTGCTTGCCTTTTTAAACTCATATGTGCATCTTGCTATTTTGTTCTCGCCCGCACATTTCTGCAGAAAAAAAACGGGTATTAGTGCGCTTTTGTTTTTAAGATGGGAAGATAGCTACCATGATAGTTTTGAGGGCCATTCAGTGCGATAGGCATCTTTCTTTAAGTGTTCTTTTTGTAAAACGTTCTTTTACGCATTCAAGAAATATAAGTTCTCAGAACTCATTGTGATTATTATTACACTATTAGGAACAACCTTTCTCAAAATTAAGACTTATAATAGTTATAATAATATTTAACACACAGCGTCAACCAGTTTTTGGCCTTGCAGTTTTTGGAAACCATAACAAACGAGTGCTGACTATTCAAAATTTCAAATAACGACGATAAAATTGCCCAAAAAATTAGTGCACACATTCTAACATAATCGGAACTCCCCTTTGTCAGAACGTGAGCATAACGGATATCTGTTGTTCTTTTCCGAGCTCTCCCTTTTAGAGCTTTGTCGAAACATTTACGCCCCACATTGAACGAGAAATTCCAAACAATGCGCGTACGCATGTGCGCGGCGCGGAACACGTGCGCCGGGTCGGGTCAGAGTAAACAAACTACGATTTTTAATACGCCGCAAGGGAAGAAGCGGAGAACTTACAATCATTGATAGGGTTAACAAGGGTGGGACGCAAAATGCCTTACGAACAAGGGAAAAAAAGGCGAAGGAAATACCGTTTTTGCACCCATATTGATGCAAAAGAGTTTTGGGACTTCTGGGCTAGATAAACCCCATTTCGTCTTTCTCACTTCTATCCCGTATATCTTCATGTTTATGTAACTTTCAATCTCAAACTCAACAATATCACCTAAATAGTAAGTAGTACTCCTGTTACGTATTCATATAGTTGATCTTACTCGTTTATTTTTCGTTGTAGACGACCGGCGCGGCGGTCGTGTAGTGGGCGTCAGGCGGAATTGGACATGAATAAATTGAATTGTGTGACTATGATTGCCTCCTCATAGAAACATGTATAATACACTTGTCCATTATTGATTTTGAAATTGGAATTTTAGATATCTAGCCTTTGCCTTCGCATACAGTGTACAGACAGCAGCAGACCCGAAGGGAACAACGTTTAAGATGACTGCAGTTTAGACTCTCTATCACAACAAAAAAGTGTAATGTTCATTTTGAAAATGCGGCCTGTTTGGCTGCTTCAGAATACTTAGGAATAGATTTTTTCGCATTTTACCGTAAACTTGCCCATGCCATTTATTACCTGGTTTGAAAAAACTGGGATTCTCTAACAAATAGCTATCTTTATTATTTCTGATAATGGGAGAAGGGCGACCATACTTTCACCCAATTAATCCATTGGCTTGTTTTCGAGTTCACGCGAAAGATGTATGCAAATTCGAATTTGCCAAATTCTGTACATAGGAAACGTTGCATAAACACGCGCGACAGTACCAAGAGAGCAGACGTAAAGAGAAGTTATTGAATTATGTCGGGACGGGTTGTACATATAATGAAGAGGCACAGCGTCGCGTCAAGGTACAAAAGAGGCGGTGCTAAAAGCCGAGGCGACATTGCACGGGGTCAGGCATCGATCGGCTCGGGGCGGGGCTGGTTCCACATTTGGCCAGATTTTTCAACCCAAATCATAGTTTTTACCAAAGTTTTTTTAAATTGGATTTGTCGAGACAGTTTTAGTTTAATTGTCGTTAGCACTTGCTTTTATTTATAGCGATTGTTAATCCCTAGATCTGAATGGATCATCTTGGATTTGAATGATCCCTTGATCGTTAAGTTAACGATATTGTATTTTAAATTAATCCGATTTTTGGAATTCTCGAGCATAAGGTAGCTCTTGCTCCAGGAAATTGTCTACAGGTCTTCACTAAATAATTTGTATCTGAATGGAGAACACATGTGAATGTGTATGGCTGATTCTTACGCGAATGGAGGCCTGTACAAAATTCACAAATTAATTCATATTGACATCGTTCCAGTTTTCGTTCATAAATATTGGTGCGAGCGAGATGTGACGCGATTGATATTAAATTGAAATCCATTTGTAAAGTTCGGGTAAACCTCGAGTTACAGATGTGCAAATTGCGGAAAGTATCCAAAAAGATGACAAATTGCGATGCTTAACAAAAATATGAAAATGTAAAGTTTTCCAAGTGGAAATTTCGTAATTTATGAAACTTTCCGTCGGCATATCAGTAGGCGTGGTGGTTTCCAAACTTGTGGTTATGAATGAATAAGCTATCGTAAGCTACAACAGGTGCCAGATCAGACACGAATTAATTACCATGACGTATTCTTGGGTAGGTAAAACATCCATCAACTTTTGTTCGTCTCTATTCTGCTCTATGTATTCTGAAATCAAACGAGCTCCTCTTTCATCCTACCATTAGGTACATATGTTACATCAAAATGATTTGCTACTATGAAGTGACTGTATTGATATACACTCAGATTCATTTTGACATCGTTCAAACAAAAGAAGTTGTGATCAACGTGTTTTGTTCAATCCACCCCCTTTTGTTACTTCATAGTTTTTCATTACTTACAATATGTACTCGTATTTTCATAAATTTTATGTCATAAAAGTATTGCTCAGTATTGCTGTTGTGTTGTTTTTGATAAATGTTAGGAAAATAGCAAAAAATGCAAATGTGTTAAAAGTTGTCTCGCCCAATGGGCTGCGGTAAATATGCCATAAAATATCAAATACAAATGGTTCGAATAGGGAAGCAAATCGGTCGAAAGTGGAACCACACAAGCACATGTCGGTTGAATACAATTGCAAACCCGTTACTAGCCGTGGCGTGCCGCGTACCTGCCACGCGATACAAATAAAACCCGCACTCGTGACCTATTTCTAAACCTATTAACGAATCGGGGAATGTCCTTTATGCAACTTTTAATTAATCTGAATATATGTTTTTATTTGAATTTATATTTTTTATTTTGTTTGAATTCGTTTCTCTTATGGGTGCTACAAACTTTGAATTACGCTGTACCCAACTTCTATTTAGTCCAATTTTTCTCTCGAAGCTTGAATGCTGTTGTTGATTTTTTGTACTCCTATGGCATACCGAGCCAGTCAATAGTACTTGTATATAATTTTTTCTTAGTTCAAATTACTTATAATGTTCAATTGTGAATGTGTTCTTATTGTTATAACTAACTAGGCATATTTTATGTTCAGGCTCCGTAATATATTGTCACATATTGTTCTAAATTACATACTTCTATTACATATTAGGTAGATGTTGTTATAGTAACATAACATAATATGTAAACTATTGTATTTTAATTTGTTTTGCATATTCGCAGTAAAGTTCCATGGCAGTAATACTGTACGTATTACTATAATATTTTATTATTTAATCACATCACTTGACACAATTTAACACTTGGTGTCCACTTTAGTATCAGAATCCCGTTTTATACCGCATAGCAAAACATGTTCGCGTCTGCGGAAGGAAGTGGCTCAATTACCGCAGGCTGCGTAGTGCAGCTTATTCACATAACTTGACTGTACGCTAGTTTCTATCATAACTTGACCTTAAGAGCCATTGCGACTGTGCGTAAGAGGAGATCACTTTTATACTGGTTTTTGGGCAAGTGCTGAGAATAAACGTGCAGTGTGCATCGGTGTGGTCACGTCACGTTATAATGCGGCGCAATTGTTATGGGATCTGTTAAAGTCCGATTCACACGTGTTTAAGCAGCGGAAGGGTTGACTTTGTCGGCTTTTGACTCGTGCGAGAAATGTTTGCATTGCCATGGGATATTGATATTTATGTATGTACAGTTACTTTATTCAGTCTAATGTGTATGTACCTAGATACATATAGGTACGAGTACATATACCTCAAAATAAATAAAATAACGCAGTTCTCACTTTTAAGGTTAGAAATATTAATAATTTAAAGCTCTCCAACAGGCCTCTACGTGTTGGATCTGTGTCCCCACGCAAGCCTATCAAAAAACCGGGATTATAGGCCCGTGATATCCAAGGAGATAAAAAAACATACATTCGAGTAGAGATCCTTCTCTTTTTGGAATTTTAAGTTGGTTTAAAATCAAATCAATAAATTCAATAAATCAACCTCTTGATTTCACCAAATCCGAAGAAACTTTAATCATTGCATTGTGTCAGGGATGTACTTACCTATACTGTCATATTAGCTTGTCCATTTCAACGTATATAAACACATCCTTTTCGACACTTATTCAGTTTATTCACTCCGGCTTTGATCGTTCAATCTATGCCTGGCACCGATTTGGATGAGTACCTACTTAATACAAATTGTGTTTTTGTGCCAAATGTCAAGAAGGTAAAATCAGGGGCCGCAAATAAAGAAATCAATTTAAAATGAGGGTTAGGACGAGTTAATATTAGGTATGCTACGTTTGTCACAGTCGTGACTGCGCTAACGTGTACTTACCAACTGGAAGTAGAACAAGTCCAGTTGGAAATCTTAAAGTGGGGTATTAAGCGTTTCGTGAAAAAGAAACGAAATCCGTAGATATATCGTAAAGTAGTTCCCACAATAGTAAGATCGTGACCGTCCGGACGATCAGGAGCGAAGATAGCTCTGCAGTTCCACTCTGCTTGAGAGTTACGTCGTGAGGGGACTTAATTGTGGATTGTGACCGAGATTATCTAACTGTATCTTAGGTCTTGTTGTAGTGCCAATGCTACCTACTACACTGACAACTAAATGCCAGTAGGGAGCGTATATCAATGAGCCAATGATAAACTATTAACATAAAACTTTTAATTGAGTTACAACAAATGTAAAGTGTAAACTAATGACTTAAGGTCAATGCTGTGGAGAAGGCAGTCTAAGGTAAGACGGTCTTACCTGGTAGACTGCCTAGTCTTACTAAGACCGTCTACAAGCTCGTTCAGCGCTTTTAACTCTTGCTCTACTTACAGAAGGTCGGTAGAGCAGAAGGAGCGAAGTTCTTCTTTTCTGTGTCTGAGCGAAGTAAATACGGGTATAAATATGAGAGTTCTTGACCTGTGACCGTCTTCCTAATCCAATTTTATATTCCGGATCTCCCCTTATTGACCTTACTCCATCTATTTCTTAATATTTTGAAGTTGAAATGACTATCTTTTTTATTTAAGTGTAGTATTGTTATAATTTCTAGCAACTCCTTTTAGAGATAGTAAGTTGGTATTCGTTGCTTTGTGGTACCAAACAATGTGTCGTAACAGTCCTTATGTCTATATAGTCGCTGTGCATCGGCTTAAGTTATCACAAACTACGTCGTTGCATAGCTGAGCAGGTTGGTTTTGAATAGTAAGCACCGATACCATCAATGCTCGGAGGTGTTAACCCAGGGAATGGGATTATACGAACGTCGTATCGCACAGGTCGAACGTTCCTATTTGAATGTTTGTATCTACAAACGGCTTGACTCAATACTATGCATATTTTATGCCTCACATGATTCAACTTAACAATAACATCCTCTATTGTTCAGGCAGGTTACGTCTTGTTTCATTATTGTGTAAACACAAATGAAGATTGACGCAGCGAAATTATTGTAAGGAAAAATATACAGGAAGAAAAGATGCCGTGTACATTTTTCGATACGCGGTCATTCTACATTTTCTAATCAAAACTTTACATCGACACTTTTAGGACATAATCTGAACTGTACATCAAGTTAATACCCAAATACGTACAAGGTAAGAAGCGGGTAAAATAAATTGGGAATTCAATTTGCCTTAAAACTTTCTCATGTGGAAACGGGGAAATCCCCCGCTGTGTTACGTACGAAGAAATATTTTTCAGCGCTGTGGACAAGTGATTTTTTACAAGCCAGAAATCCCTTGAGACCTCATTCTAAATATTTAAACCATTCGTGAAACTTTTTATTCAAATGGAGAATCCAGCTCCAGCTTTGTTTTAAAATGTATTAATTTACTCAATATACCTACTTTCTTATTAGGTACACCCAAATGTACTCGTCCTAGGTGAAAACCAAATGAATCATAAATGATAGAAACAATAGTCCAACCTTTCAAACAAAATCAATTAAGTATTAGTAGGTATCGTTGACATATAAGTCACTTCAACGTCTTCAACTACTAGGTGTTACGTAACTTCGGGTTTTCGTTTTGTAAACCTACATTATATACCCAGCATAGTACATTTTGTACACTAGCCCTCATTAAAATTGTTGAGGTACCGTAATATTAAGATAAAAGGTATCCATGAGTAGGTACATCACACAGGTATATGTACAAGGGACTTTGTTATCGTACTTGGGGTGAATAATGGGATCGCTTTACTAAAACACATCACACGCAACATCAATATTCTCTTTACGTGACCTAACTCTTGTCACTGGCTCCGTAAAACAAAACAACCTAGGGCTTTGTAAAGGCTATACAAAGCTAAACAAAAAGCTAAAGCTATACAGTTTACTTGAATTCTATTAAGCCGAACAGATAGGACTTGTCCGTTTGTCCACGATATTTGAAAATCGTGAGCGTATTCTTCAATTTCTGCATTTATCCAAACATTTTTACGAGCGAATCAACACAAGTGTTATATCGTTTGTTTAATGTTTGTTACATTGTGCCTGCAATACGATGTACGGTCTAATGAAATATGATACCTACCTAAGTTTAATCTTTCTTCTTCTTTTACCTAGCGTTATCCCGGCCTTTGCCAGGGTCCGCTTTCCTATACTTGCTTTCCTCCACTTTGCGCGATCCTGGGCGTCGTCTCGTATGAGCCCGTTAACGGCGTTAACGCTCATATCTGCTTTCACAACATCAAGCCATCGTTTTTTTTAACCTACCTAAATTTAATCTTTATATTTATAACATAAAATTTAAATTTACCTTGTCTGTGTGTTTATTTACCTGATCGTTTTCGTTTACTCCTCTATTAAAACGATCACGACAACTAATTAACCGTTGATTTTTCTAAGGTCACATTAGACCCGTAACAAGTGTGTAATTCCCCTTGTCGGCCGCGCCCCGGATTAAATTGTTTAATTGACGCTAATTGTCGGACACCCGCCGCGTCGACTAACGAAGCTTTCAAGCGGACGCTAAAACAGTTATTTTAAAATAACCACAGTAAACGGCATAACAACGAGTAAATCAATTACCTATCTTATAATGGTCTACTATAGGTACTTAAAGTTGTAGCTGGAAACCGTAAACGAAGGAAACTAAAAAATATATATATCTTCTATCTATATATATAAATGCAAGTGTCCTGACTGACTGACTGGCTGACTGACTGATTCATCAACGCAGAGCCGAAACTACAAAAGGCAGAAAGTTGAAATTTGCACACCAGATTGCATTTATAAAGTGTACAAGAGATAAGAAGCGATTTTGAGAAATTCAACCCCTAAGGGGGTTAAAAAGGGGATGAAAGTTTGTATGGGGTTAAAGTTTTCTTTTAAGATAGGAATTTGAAACTTCGTAAAAAGATATGTTATTAAAATACAAGAAAACTAATTTCAGCGTTTTTGAAAATTCATCCCCTAAGGTGGTGAAAAAGGGGTTGAAAGTTTGTATGGAAATCAAAAATTTTTTCGAGTGGTGGACTTGAATCTTTGTATTTAAGAATATTATTAAAAGAAAGGAAAAGTAATTTCAGCGTTTTGTAAAATTCATCCCCTAACAGGGTTAAAAAGGGGTTGAAATTTTTAATCCATTACAAATGCTTTGAAACTTCTTAGAAAGGCATAATAGCCGATTACAAAAAAAAGTGATTGCAACGTTTTTGAAAATTCAACCCCTAAGGGGGTTAAAAAGGGGATAAAAGTTCGTCTTCGGATGCAAATTTTATTTTAAGCTAGGAACTTGAAACTTTGTAAAAATGTATCAAATTTAAATACAAGAAAACTAATTTCAGCGTTTTAGAAAATTCATCCCCCAAGGTGGTGAAAAAGGGGTTGAAAGTTTGTATGGATATCAAAAATTTTTTCGAGCGCGGGACTTGAATCTTTGTATTTGGGTATATTATTAGAAGACAATAAAAGTAATTTCAGCGTTTTGTAAAATTCATCTCCTAACAGGGTTAAAAAGGGGATGAAAGTTTGTATGGGGTTGAAGTTTCCTTTTGAACTAGGAATTTGAAACTTCGTTAAAAGATGTATTATTAAAATACAAGAAAATTAATTTCAGCGTTTTTGAAAATTCATCCCCTAAGGTGGTGAAAAAGGGGTTGAAAGTTTGTATGGATATCAAAATTTTTTTCGAGCGCGGGACTTGAATCTTTTTTTTTATGTAGGGATATTGTTGGAAGGCAATAAAAGTAATTTCAGCGTTTTGTAAAATTCATCCCCTAACAGGGTTAAAATGGGTTTCAAATTTTTAATCCATTACTAATGCTTTGATAATTCTTAGAAAGGCATAATAGCCGATTACAAAACAAAGTAATTGCAACGTTCTTGGAATTTCAACCCCTAAGGGGGTTAAAAAGGGGATGAAAGTTCGTCTTCAGGTGCAAATTTTATTTGAAGCTAGGAACTTGAAACTTTTTAAAAAGGTATTAAATTAAAATACAAGAAAACTATTTTCAGCGTTTTTGAAAATTCATCCCCTATGGTGGTGAAAACGGGGTTGAAAGTTTGTATGGATATCATAAATTTTTTCGAGCGCGGGATTTGAATCTTTGTATTTGGGGATATTATTAGAAGACAATAAAAGTGATTTCAGCGATTTGTAAAATTCATCCCCTAACAGGGTTAAAATGGGGTTCAAAGTTTGAATCCATTACAAATGCTTTGAAACTTCTTAGAAAGACATAATAGCCGATTACAAAAAAAAAGTAAGTAATTGCAACGTTTTAGGAAATTCTACCCCTAAGGGGGTTAAAAAGGGGGTGAAAGTTCGTCTTGGGGTGTAAATTTAATTTTAAGCTAGGAACTTGAACTTTTTGTGATTGCGGAACTTTAATCTTTGTATAAGGGCATAGGTACCTATTATGAGAATACAAGAAAAGTAATTTCAGCAACTAACATCAAAATCCACTTGAAATAAAACTTCATACAACTTGCTTAAAAAGAAAAGTACTTAATTTCAACATTGCTTGGATATGAAAACTATAGGTAGGTACTAAAGATGTAAAATGTTGAAGATAAGATTCCACGCGGACGAAGTCGCGGGCAACAGCTAGTATTATATAAAGAAAGGAACGATGTGACTGAAATACCTGAAGACAGTAGAAGTATAAATTATGTTTGCTCGAAGAAATCACAAATTTTCGAAGGTATTTAAGATGATAGATAATTTAATATTACGAACACTTTTCCCTCGTTACCATTCGACACCCACACCTTAATACGGCAAGTCAATAAATTTAAAATTAGATAGCAGTTTTAGGTCGCTCCACTTTTCTGAAGATGATGTTTGTTAGCGTCTTCATGATTCCAATCGGCAAACTTTGTTTAATATCTCAATCTTAATCAAATTCTTCTCCATCTTAATTCAGATATTGTAGAGCCAATGTTTTATTCAGCACGTCCTTTCTGGGTATTAGTCCTTTCAATTTGTTTATTTATTCATCGCATATTTACATTGGTACGATACTGGTGTAATCATCACCTCCGTTCTTGATGATACGTACGTATGCGTAAGTTTTGTTTACGTTGCATAAATAATAAAGGGCCGGCACAAATTCAATTGTACTGGATGACTACGCTTGAAACTGGAATGTCATAAACGACATTCGCCCAGTAAATATTAGTATTGTGTTGTGTTTGTTATATTAATATAAATACATTAAGGACTAGCTTGATTCTAGCATTACTATTTCGTAACTTGATTTATAACTTATGGCAGTGTTCTTTTATACGTTTTATCGCTGTTATGTGAGTAGTGTACAAATAAACTGTCGGGGGAGTTAATTGTTGGCTCGTCCGGGCGTCCGTGAAAACATTCCCCGCGAGAATTTTGCACATGTAATTATGTCAAGTTCTACAAAGTTCACTGACGGTCTGATTTCGTTATTGTTTAATATTCCATTTGAAATTCAGAATAGGTTTGTTATGAGTATGATATTATTACTTTTAATTTAAGCATCAAATTAGCCAAGTTTACGAGTAAACTAAGCTCTGCATTGCACATATTTACAGTGTGTACATACATATGTTTCAGTGAAAATTAACGATATAACAGTGTCATCCTGTATTGTTTGTTCACGATGTCAAGGCGCCAAATCTAAAAATGCTTTTGATGTCCGAACTAAACATTTCTTTTCTTTAACCTAAAATCGGCGGGCAAATGGAGCGAGAGACAAAGTGGGCCAGATCTGGATAAAGGAAATCGGATTAGTTTGGATAGCTACTCTTTTAATTGCACTCACAAGGGCGACGCGCCGAATTTACGGGTACGAATTTTGGTCTGATGAGTACTTGATGATGTTGTTTTGTGATCGTGAGCTGCTAAAGCGCAGCTGCCGTGATTAGATTCTCTTTTAAGGTTTTTAGATATGTTTGTTACTCGATTAAAGAATAGCGAGTCTGTTAAACGGGGATGTTTGGATATAAATAGACGTGTAATAAGCTTTTTGACTACGTTATTTTATTATTCTAAAACCTTAGTCGTGGTTTTATTTTAAGTAAATAAACTCTTTGTGATCGAAATGTGTCTTATCACGATCAAAAAGAGTTTAGTTAAAATAAGAATATTATTAGCTTAATTGAGTTCATAGTTGTACCTAGGTGGATCAAAATCTTGGCAATCAATTCTCTAATGAAACACGAGAAAGTAATTTCAGTTTGTAGAATATTAAGTATGATGTTTTTACAGTCATCCATGTCTATCGAATATGCGATAACCTAAGTATTTGTGCGACCCGGTTTAGTAACCTAAAAAACTTAATTAGCAAGTAATATGTAATCAAACGTCAACTTATAAACATCGTAAACTCATCGTTGCCACTCATTCATGCAAGTTTAGTTACAAATCGACTACACATGCAAATACTACTAACGCGTGTTGCTATAAACAGAATTGAATTCATACAAGAAGTAAGCTATATTATTGCGTTCCGCGGGTAAAATAATCTTTCTAGATATCAATGGTGTCATGAACATGAAATAAATATGTACATACTAACGAAAGCCATGTTCGCACGGAATTTAATAGCAAGCAATTGCTTAAAAGCAATCATATTGCTATACCACAAACGTATCAATTCGTGTAATCTTGAATGAGTTTAAACATTAACCTATATATAGGTAGGATACTTAGGCAAGATCATTGCTTTGTTTGAAGATTAGGTGTAAGTGTGCTATTCACTCGTGTGTAATATCTTGGACGATGAATTCAAACCAATATATAGTTGAAGCCAACCTTAATTAAACAGTATCCTCTCTAATAAGGTTTAATTAACAACATTAGATAGAAAAGTATATATACCCATTCGTATTAAAGGGTTACCATTCCAGGGCTCTCGAGGTGCTGTGCTGCTATGTAAGTTAAAATAAATCTGATTCTGTAAAAGAATAGATACCAATCACCGTAACGGGGCAAATCAAAATGTCAGATTTAATGGTATAATATTTATAAAATAGATTAACATTACGTTTTCTTTAAACGTAGGTATGTCTGCTCATTGATACATCAGTAAATTATTAAAATCGTAAGTAGTTTGTTTACTGTAGCAAGCGGAGAGTGGTCCATATGCGAGCAAGCTGTAACATCGTGCCAAGTATAAACAATGCAGAGCCAACGGCAGAGGCATTTTTCTTCCCTTTCCTGGGGCCCATTGAAAAGTTTGCTATAACGATTGGAGTGCACCAGGGCTCTGCTCTAAGCCCATTACTTTTTAATGTTACTATGGATTATCTAACTATCATCATTGGCCTTTACACGTCTATTGCAGACGATTTATGGTGTAATTACACCGCCTGGGACGGAATTAAGGAAACGCAGGGATGCCCAGCACCTGCATTACCCTCTCGGCTTCACTGTCTTATGCCACAGGAAAGGCGAGCCAATACGTGTGGAGACAGGGTTAGCTGCAGGAATCTGCCGCATATTTCAGGTTGGACCCTACTCGCGCCTTACGGAAACTCCATTCCGGGTTTTATTTTGGAGTATCCTTCTCCTAAGATGGATTGCAAAACGATGCTAAGAGGACCATCTCCCCTGTGACGAAATAGCTTCTTGCTTCGTTTGTGGACTTAGTCGCCTCGTACGACACCCTATCCTATGTGAAGGTTGGCGCTATTCTAAAGCCGGCCACCACACGGCACTAACTATAAGATGCCAAAAAGCACTGTGTTTGAATAATTTATATGCAGATGATGTCATTCTTATGTCCGAAGATAAAGATTCATTCGAAGTCGACTTTAACTTATGGATTGAAGCTCTGGAAGAGAATGTCTAAAGATTTGCAGAAAAAACACTGAACGCATGTCGTGCATTTTTGAAGACACTAGGTACTACAAACACAGATAATACTTATATTTTTGCCGGGAACATCTTAATCCTACGTGTATAGCGTTTTAAGTACCTGGGTTCCATCACTATATGATGGAAAATCGACAAAGACGTCGAGCATAGAACATCTGCGGTTAAAATGGAGACAGCTCATGGGAGTAATGTGCGATGTTAAAATGCCACTAAGGGTAAAAGGAAAACTTTATAACACCGCGATCAGACCCGCCATACTCCATCGACAAGAACCTAACCAGGAACCGTGCCACCTGGAGGTTTAGGACAAGGAAGACCCCAAATAGGGATAAAGGTCCAGGATGATGATGGCATTTATTCTGTTGTAATGCTTTTTCTATATTAGATTATATATTAGATTCATTGTAATATTTATACTTACATTTACTAGAACTTGAACTTGGACCATAGTTTTAAGTTGTGGGCTAAAGATACCTGATTTTACTATACCGAAAGTTTAAATATAACACTTTAAACTCTCGCGTTTTGTACACATATTTAATTACACAAACGGGTCTACCGCGATATAATTTCATTGTTTTTACCTTTAATTCCGACTTTAACAATGAAATTATATCGCGGTAGACCCGAAAGTTTAAATGTTTACTTTTGAGAAGATAGTTTGATGTAATATTCTGTTTTCTGGTGAGGTTCCTCGGAGCCTGTGTACACAACGCCGCCGTGTCAACGGCCGCGGCATTGTGAACCCTCCCTCCCCTCTTGTTAGGGCTACCAATTTCCAAATAATATTATTAGGATCTTTACCAGTTTCACGTCAGAGGTTGTACAGTCAAAGAATTTAATTTCCTACCCATTTTGGTCTCTAGCGACTTTTGATATTGATTGTCACTCTTACAAGTTACTGCGAAATGGGTCGGAAATTAAAATAAATACTGTTGGAATTTTATTTTTAATCATTTAAACCAAATCAATCGGCGGAAATAATTAAAATGAGAAACAAAACGAATGAATAAGAAAATTAAATATGACTGAAGTCACATTACGGTTTAGGTAAGATTGGTAGGTATTAATGGCGATTATGCTGTAACAAAAATAATAATAATTAGTAACGTTTACGTTGTTTTAAATTTTAACCTCATTTCGATTACCTAAATACAACATTAAAAACAAACAACTAATATCCCTCTCCTACTGCGAATAAAATAAGCCATCAACATTATTTACATTATCAAGCTATAAAACTAACGTTTGAATTATAAAATCCAAAATCCCATAAAAACTCAATAAACCTGACACGTTAAAGTCAATATTTTATAGGAAAGAAAATAAAACGATTACCGTCAACCCTATAAAGAGCTAACCCTCGGCGCGGCAGGGAAGCGATTTCAAGGGTGGCTTGGCTACAATATTTCCTTCTCCGATAAGGAGCTGTATTTCTATCGTTTACATAGCGTGAGCCAGAGTTCGCCCAGCATAGGCGTGGTCTCCGATCGCATAAGGTTAATACGGATCATGTATACTGGTTGGCCCGAAGCGAATGCTCGCTTGAGGGAGTAAAGGATAAGAAGAACGGCCAAAGAATTAAGCCCGCCAAGACACATCAACGGTAATAACTTTTATCACGCTCCCTTTTAAATGAACCTTTGATGACTTTATTACGTTAATTGACTGCTTTTGTACGTTTTGAAAAATTACTAATGTTTAACATAAAACTGATGATGATGGCTTAGATTTGTTTCAAGGTACGACGGTTTTATTTAATTCTATGTAAATCAAAAGGGGAATCTATATTTTTTTTTGTTTTATATTAATTTTGATATAACCTGTTAGAATGTTGCTGTTATCTGGTTATGTTTTATGTTACATTGTTTAAAACAGGAATTAAACGCAATTTAGTTATTAGGTCCCTAAAGGCAAGTAAATTGGAGTACTCTTTCATGTTGAGAAAATTTTATTGTTTGAACTTATATTCGGGCAATATCTGAGGCCTAGCCAAGATCTAATCGTTGATAGAAGACGCCTTAATTGATACTTAATTAATGTATGGAAATAGTCACGTGAGTTTTCGTAGCTTGACAGCATCCCGTAACATTTTTTCTTTTCGTTTGACGTTTATCAATGTACGATTGTCATCTTGGCTAGCTAGGCTCCCTTCTCTTCTCTCTCTCTCTTCTTCAATATTGATCTACAAAAAATACTCAGAATATTTGTTTATTCGTTACGGACAATCAAGCATGCAGAAGACGTAAAACTCCACGTCCCTATTTCTAGCCATAAAGGGTAAATAATAAAACTAATAACAAGTTATGTTCGCAAATCTCGGCGCCGTGACGCGAATGAGAGAGAGCACCCCGCGGCTATTGATCTGTGGACGGTCTCGTGTCTAACTTATATTGCTTCACAGCCTGAACTTCTTTTTATTTTTCAGTGGATATAGCCTGTTTTTAATTTAATTCTACCGAGCTTAGCGTATCAGCAGTAGCTACGTTCAAAACAAGTTCATAGCTATTTTATTTTATGAGACGATTCATAAGAGGGTAGAAATTGGATCAGACAAACAAATCTTATTCATAGATAAATCGATTTTTTTACATATTTACGGTGTTGTGAGTGTGTGGTTTGTTTAGTATCAGTATATGTCTGCCTGACACTTTACATGGTTTGTAATAGACTCTAGGGCCTATGATGATGATTTGAAGTCAAATGTAACAGTGGAGATAGGTATCTAAGATAGAGGGTGAATGTATGTAAATGAGAATTTAATTTTTTTTTACAATTAAGATCATCTTGACACTAGGCCACTAAAGTCATCAGAATAGCTTTTTTCACGATCGTAATAAATAAAATACTTAAATCCGCGCAATCGTCCAGGCAGTCAGCGGAAACGCGAAGCAAGATATCTGGGGGCGGGTGATGTATCGGCACATTCGCTAAGAAATATTGTCGAGCGCACGCGATATGCATAGGGTAACCAGATATCAGATTTCTATAGTTTTTTTCTATAACACGACAGTGGCAAACAAGCCTATTACGTCCCTAAGTTGGAAGCGGTCTAGACACTTGTAATTCTAGCCCTAACTCAATTACTATTACGTCTATTAAGACCCTCTGAGTGTACAAAGAACAAGGATTTTGGTTTTGGATTCTGCCAAAATCCTATATTGTTGAACAAGAGGAGGTAGTAAAGTTACGAATACGATACGAATACTTACCTGATAACATGAAAACATTGCCTAGTCTCATCAACAGTGTAACATATTAAATGGGACGGGATAGGAAGCTCAAGAATATAAAGATGTTTGTACATTTTCCAAAAAAAAAAAACCGCTCACATTTCTGTATCCATGTTGCAGTCCTAAAAAATGTTCTAAATTCCTGACATCTCAAAAATAATTTCCTACGTCTGGCAACCCTATGAGTATCGTAGCAACGTCCCTTACATGGCTCCCCTGTGCCATTGTCGAAGAAGGGAAGTTGATCTATATCCCATTTCATGATGGCTACTCTAATGATAGTATATTATACCTACACATTTATCTAGACTAGACATTCGAAGTTTATATTCTTTTTTATAATGATTTTGTTTGTATTGCCAGCCTTCTTTTATACATTTTATAGAGTTTATTATTTTTTATCCCAGCAATGAAAATTAGTTTTAGGAAAACGCGAAATTGTAAATTGTGGCCCTTTGTTTTGATTACGTTTTGTTTTATATAAAACGAGCTTTGGCAAGGGTATTTCCCTCGGGAGCCAGACTTTTTCTAAACGTGTCAAATTTGGCCGTTTCGGGCAAAGGTGCCACTCAGACCAAGCTTTACCTTAATTAATGCCAGTACCTACGTCACACCAATTAAAACTTTAGTATAAACGGTACAAATAATCTTTCAAGTAGACGTACCCACATAAAAGCCATTTGATTTGATACGTACCTATTTGTAGTACCCAATACTATAACTACTACAGTACAGTACAGTACCTCTAAATAACTAGCAATTCCAGTTTTGAACTAAAAAAACAGTTTCACGTTTAAATAAATTCTAATCCCGATTTGAAATGACGTCCAGCGATAACGTTTAATCTAACTGTTCACATTCACCGCAGGGACGAATGGTTCGCTGAGCTGTCATAAAACTCATAAAATAGCATTTGAGCACAATACGAAATATTAAATAACGCGACCGTTTCGCGTTCTAAAAATGATATATGTGTATTTGTCGTTCCGCAATGCAGTGGATGCATGGGGTAGCACTGGTAGCAGGCGTATACTTACACAATATAATGCGAACAGTATCTTCACATGTCGTGCGCTCTTCCAGTTACTTGCTCTGCCATTTTACTAAACGTGGGAATCGTGCGAATATCCTAAAAAAAGACTGCATTTAGAATAAAAATAAAGTATTTACGCCTCAATTCATCTAAGTATATGTAGATACATGCCAAAAGAATTTGCAGTTACTGAGATACTTCCCACAACCCCAACAGAGTTTAATGTCAATAAAATCATCTGTTGACCAACCTATTCAGCAAATAATTATTGTGCATTATTACGTTATAGAATGTATTTAATACTCGCCGGGAAACCCGCCAGTCTCACAATTAACTCATTCAATTAAAATATCACCGTATCTCATAGGAAAACTTCGCGTAGGTAATAATAAGCTACGAGCACGAACTGTGAGATCTATCCGGAAACTATTATACAAAGTCGATATACTTGTAATGTTTGTATTGTGAAGTAGAGTGGCGTCCGTACGCTTACTATCGGGGTTGGGCTTGCCACAACTCGCGTATAGGGGTGTCATTGCAATCGCTTACCAAGTACGGGAGGTTTGAGGACTTCAGCGGTCCGCTATAAAGCGTGGTCTCTTATGAAGGTTACAAGAATATGGATCGCGAGGTTATGTCACACTGGTTAAGCCAAAAGTTGAACTTGCCCGTGTTCTGGCTAGCAACGAACACTAGGCTGGGAATGGATCCCGTTTTACGAGTACTACTACTTATACGACGCGGTAATGCCGGGGTGTGAAGTGAACAAGACTATATACCTCGTTTTTTTTAGCATTAGAAAAAAGGTAAACATTCTTGATGTGTCTTTTAATTGAAAAACACATTTTAAAAATAAGTTACGGCAAATATGTAACAATTATGAATCTATAATACGATCATTTATATTCTTCTGCTTTCATAAGTAATAGTTTTTGGCTTTTGAAAGCGTTTTTCAATTAAAAGGCATGTCAAGATCGCTTACCTTCTTGCAAGTTCTTTCTAATGCTAAAAAAACGAACTATATAATAGTACATGTACATAATATATATACTAGGCGGGCAATATAAAAAAAAACTTATTTTCCTAGATAGTCAGTAAATTGAACAAGCTTTACTTAACTTATTACAATGTGGGGGGGTTGTTCTTAACGAGCATTTGTTGGCTAATTTACATGTCTGAGGAATCGTAGCTTGAATAATTAATCTTAAAGATCAGATTTCAGGAGTTCGTTCGCTTTGCTGTATTCAACTAGGCACGATATTCAGATTCAGTTTTTAAATTTTAACTGTTTACTTTCAAGGTTGTATATTTTGTTTAATCTTTTATAATAAATAATAAGATGATAAGTACCTACAGTTACAAGTAATGACAAATGCAATACGTAAACATTTGTTAGCTGTAAGTACTACTAACTATTCTGTGTTTTTCCTTAGTTATCAGATCGTCTAGACATTTGGCAAACGTCTGCAGTTTAAAGACGTCGCTTTTTATTTATAGCCTGGCTAACGTAAAAGCTTGTCTCCAAAACGAAATGCACACTTCCATTCTAATATTACGGATGTGAAAGTAATTCTGGTCGTACGTGTGCTACCAATAATCGTACACTCATAGGATTTCCAATCACCAACTACGAGCAACATTGCTTGAAAATCAGAAATATAATCTTGAATGTTGTTACGAATATGTTTTGTCCTTTTTGTTAGGGTGACTCTTATTTCAAGATATGTACGTATACGTGTTTTCAAAGTTGTTTTAGACGAAACTTCGTATAGAAAATGATAGAGAGTATTTTAAAAATATGTCTAATAACATACATACATAAATATAATCACGCCTATTTCCCGGAGGGGTAGGCAGAGACCACGGATTTCCACTTGCTACGATCCTGACATACCTCTTTCGCTTCCTTCACATTCATAACATTCCTCATACATGCTCGCCGGTTTAGGGTGCTCTTGACCTGGCCTTTCTTCAGGATTTCCCCGATCTGATCAGAGAAAGTCCGCCGAGGTCTACCCCTTCCAACTCCCACTTCCACTTCTCCCTCATACACTCTCTTTGTCAGCCTTCTTACACTCATTCTTTCCACATGTCCAAATCATCTCAACATACCTTTCTCAATTTTAGTCACTACATCTACATTCAGTCCAAACTTTTCCCTTATCATACTGTTCCTAATTCTATCTTGCAATCTCACGCCACACACATCACTTAAATGTCAATAGTGCTAATATCTTGCATAGTTTTTCTGTACCTATAGTTCGTTTGTTTTAGTATTAGAAATAAGTCCACAAAAGCAAGTCTGCAGTTTTTATCAGGCTCTTTAATTGTTAATTATTATTGAATTATCTAATGTAGCATGGTCAATACATATAATTTACTTCAAATGATTACCACTAAAAGTGCCGGATTTGGAAACACAAGCTTACTTCTGCGAAGTTCTTTCTAATGCTAATAGAAAACGGACTATATCTGAAAACTTAACGAGTGACCTACAAATACACGTTAGGTTGAGAAGACTTTTGGTATTTCTGTAAATATTGTTACAGCGTAATTAGATCAATAACTGGTACTGTACTCACTAGGCACATAAACCTGGAGGTACACAAAATCAGGAATTTTGTTTCCGTAACAACAACAACACAGGGCTATTGATTGGATCATAATAAAGGGAGACGGGCGGATGTTGGCGATTTAGCTGTAACAGCGACATGGCTTTCAAATTGATTGTTCTCGACACCAAAATCAATAGTAACGATTTTATTATTGGAGCTGAGGGTCGCGCCCTCGCCTTTCGAAGAAATAACTTCGAGAATAACGAGTTTTGTTTTTGAGACCTTTCGCAATATCTGCAAGGCGATATTGCGACTTATACAACGAGTTAATTAAGATTTTCTTTTTCGCCTTGATTATTTATTTAATATTCTAACTGTGTTTGGATGTATTTTTTGACATCGCGGACCTGTCCTTTTTGCAATGCCTCTACACTCTACATTACTATGCTTTAATTGTAGTAGGAATAGAAGCAATGCCGCGACAGTTTTAATACTAACCGTCACCAAAATATTATAGCCTATTGCGTACATTTTATGAATAAAAAAATAATATTTAGGCTCGCCAATACCTGTGATTTTTTTTCATGACCAATGTTCTATAATATTGTTTTAAACTGCTGCTATGTTTATCGGTCATCATCTCATCATCGCGTATTGTTTATACCTATAATTATGTATGTTATAAAATATAACGGCACATCAGAGATTCAGCGCGACGAATTTAAAGTAGAACTTTGTGTCCCTAATGCTTTCGTTTATAAATAAATCAGCATTTGCTCCGGCCGTGCGTCCTTGAACTGTGTCGTGCAAACCATATACGTTTCTAGAGCTTTCTCAACATTCCTTGTTGAATCTGGAATTAGATACTTGGGGTAGGGTAGGGTGGTTGGTTTATTGAATATGATAGCGTGACGCGAAAACTCTAAATGGTTTCCAAAATGCTGATTATTGTAAGCTAGTCGCAGAGAATAGAAGACTTATTGTAGCGTACTTTGTGTTGTAATTAGAGACCGGTTGCACCAAACTGTCCGTAATCGTGATTCCATGTTATGAGATTTTTATTTCTCTGCCGGGTTGGGGTAGTGTAACCACACCTTACTCGTTGCTGTTACTCGTACTTACTGAAGATTCAAAATCATCATAAAGTTCTTTGGGTGATAAAACGTTAGAAGTTTAACAATTGAACACGACGTTTTTACATTTCATGAGATAGTCGTCTCTTTACGCCTGCTGTCTAGACAGCGGACAGGGCAGAAACGCGTTAAGACGACGCTACAAGACATCTGTCTATTTAGATCCTACGCCTTAATATCCTATAATTAGTTATATAGAATACAAAGAGCTTATAAACTGTATAATAGTATTGAATCAATTGCGAAAAGTCGAATCCTAAAAGTTTCGGGCAATACGTTATGCGAGTGCTTGCGTTATTATTTTATTTGTATGTGCATGCGTTATACTATTTTAATATATATCATTTACCGGGTACATTGGCATAATTCTACCTAAAATATTCTTCTATTATTATAGTTGAATTCTATAATGTTAGTTAGACGCGTAGAACATAAACATTTAATGTAACAACGTTAGAACGCCTTAACGCTCCCGCTGTGGAGACCGCCCGCCCGCCGCCTAATATATGCATGCCCCATATATTCCTATCTCTTACCACACAGTCGGCCGACCGGACCAGTATAAAATTGACTTCGAGATCCGTAACTAGTATTCATAATTAGAGATCGTGGTCGTCTGAAGCGATTGCTCGGTGAATCAAGGACAAGGCGCGGGGTATGCAGCTTTGTGTGAGTATTCTCATTTATCCACTAGAACTCGACTCGCCGAGATCTTGAGCTAAACAATTCTAACGTGATCTCGAGATCAACTACAACTATGCTTGATCGGAGGGCGATCTTATATTGGTTTCTTAATACATCGACTCACCAGCGTTCTGCGAGCGATTTAAAGAGATCTCAGTACGGCTCACATGGACCGCCAGTTAGCAAGCCCCACATTTCAAGACTGCTATGCATGTCTGGGCGGACACTACTCGACGAGTGAAATGGAATAAAATATGCATATTCGCTAGTTGGCCGCGCGAATAAATAGAAGGCAGCGCGTTTCGCTATTTCACATTTGAGATTAACATATCTGGGAGTTGAAACGGCGGAAAATGTACCAACACAAGAAAATAACTGCAAATATGTAAAGAGCAGGGGATAAGCATTATGAGAGATGCGATGATCAGATTACATAATTTAGCAAATTTTGTCGTTCCAATAATTTACTAAGACATATGAAGTGTCATTCTATGGAACTTGCTAACTATGTAAACAAACCGCCATATTAAAATTGTCTCTGAATGATGAATTTAATAGTGACTTTAGTTAAGTAGTTTTTATAGTTTAATTTAAGTAGGTTTAGTCTTATTCATAGTTTAGTTTACATAAATTCGGCTTTGTATTGTATTGTTTTATCCGTTTTATTTACCTTAAACCCCTACAAGTACCTACTAGGATAGTATTTTTGAATCAGTTTTTAAAAAGTTAACTTATTTACACGTAAATCAAGTTACGTTCATTTACCAGAAACCAATTTCAGATCTACCAGTTGCCAATGAATGTGGTTTTGCATTGCGACTGTGCATAAAGAAACCTTTCAAAGTCTCTCCAACCTCCATGTGTTTTATTTCAATTTGAAAGAGGGCGAAACCGCATACGATCCAACTAGCTGCTTAGGCTGTAGAGAATGATGACTCAGGCTATATTATAGGTACCTACCATATACCTATAGACATTAGACTTGTTTCAATGTTAAAACTGACTAAATACATTTTATTGTAAGAGGAATTACCGTGTAGAAAACGATATAAATTGCATCTCTATATTGTTGTCCATGTCTTTTCTTAACTAGCATTTTCCTGATATCCTCTGGTATGTATAACGCTGATGACGCAGGTATAAAAGTACCCAGTCTCGTTAGTTGCATTTCGAAGGTCCGTGCTACATCTGTTCCGGCGAGTATAAGTGAATAATGTAGTTCCCGAGAGAGCGGTAGTGCTAATAGCTTGTTTGCGTGGTGGAGTTTTAATTGCCCGCCATTGTTGTCTCGCTGACCCAATATTGCAATTTGTTTAGACGCTCAGATTGGTTGTTCAAACCCGTTGAGCGCTAAGTTGCTTATTACTTGCTGACACGCTTGGACAGAAGCCATACACTTTATACATACGTACATTATATAGCATAAAAACCTGAAACACACGACATGTTTTTATAGATACGAGAATTCGTTATAATGCTAGGACGCATATATATTAAATGAAAGTTTAATAGACAAACAGGTCCGTATGCGACTGATGAAATACAATTTAACTGTATTTATAATACAACAACCGTGATTAACCGAGTTTAGCAAAATCTACCTAACTAATTTAACCGTAGCCAGAAAGCCACAATCACAACATATGGAGTGTTTTCCAGCTCGAAAAGCTTAACGGCTTAAATTAATGGGTAAATTGCAGTTTAAATTATTTCAGAACATGCAAGTTGCAGTGTACAATCACGCTTCCGTACCTACTTTTAAAGCGAGGTCGCTAACATTAACTTTACGTTCCACTATTTCGCGAACAGCTACAGTAAAGCGTTCCCGGCCGTTATTCCCGGTTGTCTTGCTGCAATTTGAATCGTATACAAGCAAACAACTTTACGTACAACGCATTAGTATTCAGTACGTATTTTATTTATTCAACTAGAGCACAGAATAAATAACAAAATATATGTTGTCGGGCGCTGAACAAGACTCGGGGTAAACTAACTACCTATGGATTTCAGTTGAAAGTCAGTATGAAAATGGAGACAGTCCCCATATTTAATAGCATTATTAACTAAACCTTTGTTTGTATCATCTATATGTTAATTTTAGTTGCGCGTTGATTTGTTATTATACTTTGTTAATCTTATTATGTGCCTACGCGAATGAGATCAGATGCAACAAATACTTTAAGTTAAAGTTTTGCTAATTAAGGGTATTTATAAACGTGTTGGTACCTATATCAAAATTACCTTTATAATATTTAATTATTTTATTCGTATGTATTTTTTCTGCTGCTTTACAATAATAGAGAGAGCCTGTCTACATAGATTCAACTTTACGCGGAAAACGAATGCCTTCCTTTTCATAAGGCCGTTATATAAAGTGCGCGAATCTCATGATTTATGAAGCTTTTATGTTGCACTATCGCTGGCGGTCTTTACTTAATAACAATACAGGAATGCTTTGAATTTTCTAGTTTTTTTTATGTATTTCTGAAAACTGACCACATTCTGCGAATAATTAAAATCTCACAGACGGAACAATAAATAAAAAATATAAAAACTTTGTCAGCCATTGGGTATCGGTTTAATTGATGGAAAGCTAGTAGCAAGTTTTCTGTCTGACAAAAATGTTGTAATCGATGTGCAAATGCAAATACATATGATAGGTCAGTAACTCTGTATAAAGAACTCATTTTATTCGTCATTTTAGGATCTCTTTCATACTGCGAGAAGTCTGGATGTATGCCATAGCTTGAAAGGGCAGAGCGCGCCTTTCTCTGGAACCAGTGTTTATGCGTTCGTTCCGCTACGCCAGGGTTTATTACGTCCGCCTCGTCGTCAGCTGGGCTTTCCGCCCGTACAAAACCTTTTCACACTAAATTTCCCAATTTTGCTGTAAAGCTATAAAAGCGCTCGTTATTATGTCCTCAAAAGAATATTTTGAATTATTGTTCAGAAATTTTCGTTTAACGCAAAACTGCTATTTAAAGCATCGTTAAAAAGATATGCTGTTACATTTTCACGTCGCTATTGTAACTCGTTCGAGTTGTTTTTCCCAGAAGGGTTATAAAAAAATGGGGAGTGATTTTGAAGCAGAGGGAAAGATTGCTGGAATTGTATCCCTCGGCGTCATTGCACTCGTCCTCTTCGCAAAATACCCTTTTGAGACGTCTGCGAGGGATGTGAGTTTTATAAAGTGCTTGTGTCAAATTATACCTACAATTGCGTATACATACATCCTCCTACGTAAAAACATTTATTTTTATTATGAGACATTCAGTTTAGTTTTTTACAAAACACGGTTTCTAGCATCAAACCTTCAAAGCCGGACCAAGCTAACTCTGCACGGCATTAGCAATGACTAAGTGTGGCCATGTCATCATTAATGTAAAATTTCTATGAAAATATGAACTTTATAATGACACACCGCCGTCACCGTCGTACCGTCACTTTGTTCCGTTCAAGTCGGTGCAAAGTTAGCTCTTAGACGGATTTCCTAATGAAATATATATATATATGAATATTTGATGTGTTCCTATATTAAAAAGCTTTACAGAAACATTCAACAAATGTTCGGCACAACGACAGTAACGTAATGCAAATTTATTAATCACTATAATCATAATAAAAGAAAGTCTCCCGCCGCGTCTGGCTGTTTAATTGTTTGTGTGTTTGTATGTTCGCTATAAACTCAAAAACTACTAAAAACGGATTTTCACGCGGTTTTCACCTCAATAGAGTGATTCTTGAGGAAGGTGTAGGTGTATAATTTGTTAAGACGTGCGAACCCGGGGCGGGTCGCTAGTATAATATATGTATTTCTATTTTATCATTCCTTCCTAATGGTGCTTTTAGTAACCTTAAATGTCAGTTTAGTGTGCCGTTATATATTGGGTCGAAGTCGAACTAAAACGTATAAGAAAGTTTGCTCAAAGTAAAACTGGCAAGCGTGCCGTACTCGTGCCAGCTAGGGTTGCCAGGGTTTGTTAACTGTAACATATCGCGCGGCATTCGTTCACGGTCGGGATAACTTCTGAAAAATGCACGCCGCTTTCGTTGAATCAATTTACATGACGTATGTGGCATCGAATTCTATCCGGCTGTATGTTGTTAGGTTATTGGATAGTTTTGCCGTCCATTTGGATAGTAGAGGTTATAATAAGATACGAAATCGATACTACGTTACCCTCCTTAGGGTTCATCCATTAATTACGTCACACGAATTTCTAGGTTTTTTGACCCCTCCCCCCTCCTTGTCACACTTGGTCACATTTAGCAAACCCCTCCCCCCTAGTGTGACGTCACATTTTTTCTATGAAATCGCAAAATCGAATTAAGTAAGTACCTAAGTATTATTTAATATTTTATCAAAATATTTTTGACGATATAAATATTAGTAATTTTATAACCCAAAACTGCTTAGGAAAGAAAATTAAACGAATAAAAACGATTATCGTTTTAAAAACTTGTTATTTAAATGTACAGCGATTAATTTAATTTAAATAAATTTTCGGTTACTGATGAAGTTAATGTGACGTTACAAAGTTTGTGTCTCCCCCCTCCCCCATGTCACAATATGTCACATTTTCTTGACCCCCTCCCTCCCTCTAAACGTGTGATGTAATTAATGGATGACCCCTTAGAAAGCAGATAGTTTAGCAACCCTGAGTATGTGATACTCTAAGGGGCTAGCTGATGAGTTCCGAAGTTGCCCTTCTATCTCGGTCCTGCAGCGGTCGTGTCTCGAACGCTAAATGGTACCTACGTGTGCTGGCCTGACAAACTTTTTGTCGTATATTTTTCCTAACATAATGTTAAGGTGGTTCGCTTTCCTTACAAAAATACAATTGCGTTTTATTAAGTAACTACACACTGTTACTACATAAATATGTGCGCATTTGTCTACTTTCAAATGTTTATTTGCACTAAATTGATAGTAAAACTTTGTTTTATACGGAAATCGAAATGGATTACAGAAATAAACGTTCGAAAGTAAATCTATGCGCACATATTTATGTAGTAATAGTGTCTAATTATTTAGTAATTAAGTACTTAATGTAATGCAATTGTTTTTTGTACGGAAAGCGAACCACCTTAACCGAAAACTTTTCTGTGTCTCTTTTGTAACTGTTTAGCTCCAAGGGTGTTTATGACTAATGAAAATTAAAATTTAAAAGGCATACTTAGCTTTCCCTTTGCATATGACGACGAGTTTTCGATAACAGTGTAATAAAGTAAAACAAAAATCTGTTAGAGCTAAGTAGGAATGGCTTGTTAAATGTGAAAATCCGTTCGTAGCGACGTGTCCGTTTTTCAGTCGAGTTCACTCTCCTTAATCCCTGGAGTGGTTATCTAACATTGAATGTTAACCCTTGCGGTGGCAGGCTTAACAGTCCCGCGCCCTCAGAATGACCGCAGCTTTAAGAAATTAACGTCAATATTTAAAGTAATCCTTTTATTATTTTGCCTTTCAGTGACATTTCCTTATATTAAATGCTCAAACTTGTTGCTATTCCTTGTAGTTTATTTGCAGAATAAATATGACACTGAAACCATTTCTTAAAGCTTACCAGAGAAATATCATGGGCGGAATTGTCATTGATTTATTAGTAAGTGCGTAAGAGAAATTGCCTTTGATAAATTAGCTACAAATTATGAGTAGCTTGGGGAAGAAATAGCCGATAACCGACCGCACCCGGTAGAGTATAGAGTTTACAATTTTAATAAATCGCGAGGTGACAACCAAAACTAGTTACTGAAAAATAATTAAACAAAAATCGACCTTATTTTGGTTAGTCATATGGTTCACTATGGCTATGAACTCGTAGTGGTAATTAATGAGTTTTGGTTGTCACATGAAAGAACAAGTCTGATGAACAATCTCTTATTATTATTACAGGCCATAAAATAAAAAAAAATATCTTAAACAATTTGCACATCTTATTTCTTAACTCCGATTCCGTACAAAAGGCCTTGGGATCGGATAATATGAAACACCTTTTCTTGATCATTATACTCTTATTAAGCGCAAACAATTTATAAAAGAATCCCCTCACTATGTATACAGCAGAGAGAAAATTTCCTTGGCCTTTAAATGAAAAATGTTTTAATCCGTGATTTTCCATGCCAGTTTTTACAGATATCACCTTGTTTATGAAGGAAAAAAATTGCAATATTATGATTTATGAATGACCTACCGGTTGAAATTTTTTATAAATGTAGTCTGGTAAAAGAAAATATTTATACAATTAATCTAGTCAGGTGGGGTAAATATAAGGCATGGAAAACACTCAAAAGCTTACTACTTTATTCCTTCAGTGGTTTATGAGGTAACAAACAGTCAGCTACTTTCCCATAATAGCAGGAATAAAAATAAAAGCGGTATAACGTTATTAAAATGCTTATTGAAGAGAAGTGAAAACGTTAAGAGGGGGGTTGCGGCCGAGACGGCATTATCGATTGCTAAGGCGGGGGCCAAAGTTTTGCATGCGCTTCCCTTACCAGACCAATTACCTGACTTTTGTTGATTTTAACTTGCTAATTAAACTGTTGTTGAGATTATTAATTAATTAAACTCACATATGGGCCACGTAAACAAAACAAAAGTCAACGAACAAGTGTTATTATAATATTTTGATGATGTTCCATATTATTCTGAATTAATGAAATTGTATCAACTAACCTGACAATGGCGACTCAGCCTGCATTTTATTATATCCGTCTATGTGCTTATGTCATTTGAGTGGAGTATATTATAAATGTAGTGCATTATTATTTTCCAGCGTATTTTCACGGAAACGTACGAACGTGTCTGCTATTTCAGTAGTCTCGGTATAAAAAGTACAGAGGTTGACTGAAGTAGCATGACAAAAACGAATGTTTCCGTGAAAATACGATGGAAAACAATTATGCACTACATCTGTAACCTACTTTTGTAACAATTATTAAAGAAAAAAACAAAAGCTAAAAGATCTCTACTTTCGCTTTGTTAAATGGTACCATTCGCGTCGTGCGATTCCGTAAATACAGCACATTTTCAACTAATGACTAGAACGGCTTCATTAAGAGAAAGGACCTGCGCCAATACGTGACTGGAAATCGTAATAAATTAATTTAAACTCGAAAAGTGGACGCTTTTACGATAATCTATGCATTTTTGTTATAATATTAACTGGGCATTTCAGATCCTTCACACCAATAACTTTTGTATGGACTAAGGCTGTCTGTAGATTGTGTGTGTTGTATGATTTGGACGCTAATTCAAACTTATTTACTTACGTACCTACTCATGTATTTTAGATATCATACGAGCGAAATGCTCGCGCGAATGAAAACATAATAACATCACTTTGACATCTAAATGTGAGGTCGAATGGGCCTCATGGTTATTTTAATTTGCACGAACTAGGTAGGTACGTAAATATTTTAAAAACGTTCGTTAAACTTATACATAGGCAGGTAAAAAATTCTCTGTGATATTTTATTTACATTGGAAAATATCGGAAAATGTTCAAAATGTTGGTTTAAGTTCTTAATTGGACTGATTGGAATTAATCCAGTATAAGCCGTGTGTATACTTAAACAAATATATTTGTAAACAAGTATAATCAATCAGTTAATATTCTGATTGAACAGAAAATGGTCTAAGAACTATGCTCAGGTGATGTGACCTTCTATTTCGAATACAGAAGAGACTTCTTCTTCTGTGAAAAAAAGGTTTTTTTTTTCATACCCAACCAGAAGACATATAATTTCACGAAAGGTCAGAGTGTAGCATCGGAAATGGGCGCATTGTTCAGATCGCAACATGTGTTGATGTTGAGTACGGGACTAGCGGGGTAAAAATAGAGCGGACCGGACATTGAACCGGCGCGCGGGACATCGCCGTAATGGAAGTGTCCCAGCGTTCAGTGACGGTTTTCGCGACTGAACCAATTTTCCAATGCTGGAAAATTATGCGGTTGCTTTGAGATTGCAGTTGATCTCTCGACTCTTACAACACGTGACGTACTGTTATACAAATGTATCATGCCTAAATGGATAAGGCTAATACTTTAATATGGCTGCAATTACTTGCAATTACAATAACTATGTATTTACATTCCCGATTCTGCGCCCGTATACAACGTAGGAAAATTCACTTTGTTTTCAATAAAATAAAATTTGATTTTCTGTGGTTCGCATTCTTTCCCGATGTCGTAATTGAGTGACGAAAGACATAAGATACGATGTGACTCGTGCGACCTACCACTCGGGACATGCAAATACAAACTTTTATCTCCGAGTATATCGTATACTCGTACAGTCGCCATCAGATAAGTATATCGGAGCGGCCAATGTGCTTAGAAAATATTTGAACATGCCTCTATTGTCAAGGCGTTAGAGTGTGTGTTCAGATATTTTGGAGCACCTCGGCCTATAGGTCTAACGGCCTAAGTAGTTATTACCTATAGGTAATAACTACATACATGTCACCACCGTGTCGCGTTGCTACGATTGTCGCCTAACTGGAACTACTATTTCTTACATAGCGTTACTTCTCTTACACTTGCACTTTTTAGGTTACCTTTACGAATACATTATTGCAAAAACTACAAAGATAATTCATAGTGACATAAAACTGTTCTTAAGTTGCATAGCAAGTGGTAATTAGGTGCACTTGGCGGAATGAACGGCTACTGCTCGCTGCGGGCGCTGTATCATTAGTCGTGCGCAGCGCTCGGAACCTAAAAGTCATATATCTATTACATTCTTAGGGCTGATTTAGACGATGCGGGAACTCGCATGCGAGTTTCATAATATTGCGGGTTTTGATCGGTCAAAGCCTTCGCTAAATTTTATAGTATGGGAAGTTTCATACTACACTGCTGAATGACGTTTAGCAGTCCGTTAAATATGGTTGGTGCAACTGGTCCTTAGAGTGCCAAGCCGGAAAAATCCTTGTCATGCACTTGTCATGCTTGGTTTCTTTCGGCTTAGATGACGCGACTCGACACATTGTGTGTTATCAATTCTGTCGCTTAATTTGAAACTCGGGTAAATCCGTTCAACTCTCTCAGCAAATATATTCCCTATTACCTTTTCTTAATACCAAAATCGCATAATCACACATGGATTTACCCGAGTATGGAGTTAAGTGACTCAATTTCTTATTGAATCGCTGCGGTAAGCGGACGATATCATCCAAAAAGCTCCAATCTCGGTATGCTAACGAGGTCAGTAGAAACTATATACACACGTGACATAATCCTGGCTTACAACAATTTCGCGTCAGTATCTATGGTAACACGCGTTTGTCACTAACTAGCTCAATAGTGGGACCGGATTTTTGCACTAAAAGTTTTGATAATTCTAAAGTTGAAAAAGTGATACTTATCTGATATAGGACATATTTTTAAGCATATATGCTATATATGATGAAAAGTTAGAACGAGCGTTAGATATAAATTAGGTATTTATATATTTTTAGTAATGATTTTTTAATATTGAATTAAAGTGCAATGTTTAAGTTCCATTGTTTATAATATGTATGACGCTTTATAATGTAAAATTATTAGAAATTTTTTTAACGTGCTTCTTTGTCAAACTACAATTAGCTTATTATTTTGTCGATATTGAATTAAAGTTTAATAAATCCACAACAACATATCTAAATTTATAAGTTAATAGGCAAGCTAAAAAGCTAGAAGAATAAGATATATGCTTTAGAATTAATATACGTTTTTTGTCCTATAAGATCTAATATTGAATTAGAGTCTGTAAAAATAAGTCTATTACTATAAAATAATATACGCAGCCATATTATGGAAACTAAGAAATTTCTGTGTGTAGCTTGCATTGTAATAGTAAAATCTAGTTAAAAAGGCGCGAAATTCATACATACGCCGCGCTGGTCCGTCAGTCGCCGGCGCGGCGCTCGAGAGCCTATCATAGCCTCGCCCCTCGCCCCACCTCCCGCTCAGTAACACTGTCTGTCTTTTCTTATCATTCATTTGTTTGTTTACCGTGCACATATATAAATTAGATGCGGACATTACGTGAAATTAAAATATCTTATTAAGTAAAAATACCTACAGCTGGTCAATCAGATCTTGTCAGGAGAAAGAGGCGGCAAATTTGAAAAATGTAGGTGCGAAGGGATATCGTTCCATAGAAAATTTGAATTTCGCGCCTTTTTTTAGTGACAAGATTTGCTTGACCAGCTATATTTCATTATCTTGACTAATATTGTAATAAAAATGTACAAGATATTCACAACTATTTTTTACTATACATAGTTTGTCAAAGGACTGTCTCATTTCAAACATAGACAGGGAGAATCATCATACTATCTTTGACTTACACTAGTACTAGCACCCAAAAGAAAAGGATGAATATAGTTTTTTGTTTTTATTTACTGACAAATTGGTTTGACCAACTATACCTATTTCTGGTTCCTATTGTCATGTCCTGTCCTATTCAACGTCAATATCATAATATGTATATTATAAACCAACTGATCAATATTACACGGTATACATCCTGAATATACAATAAGGTAAGTGGCCTCACTTACCTTATTGTATATTCCGTGTGGGCCGTATATGCCTATATACAGCCCACCTTAAATTAAAATGGTTTTTTTTTAATAAACAGGATATGAAGTATGAAAAACTCACTCAAATAGGTTTCTCATTTATTTAAGTTTCTTCATTATACCAAAATAGTTATAAAAATATTACGATACTCTTGGAAAATATACCTTTTATAAAAGTCCTATTATGGGCCTTATTGAACACTACCAGTGTATTACTTAATCCCGCAAAAAATAATCATTTTGACAGTAGGTAATAACAGATTTTATTGTTTTTAACTTAAGACTTATACATATACAAATAACAATATTTGATACTTCATAACAGGAGGATTTATTTATAATAAGTGAAAATAATTATTTTGGGTCTTAATAACTAAAGATATAAAAAATTGTCTAGTTTACGCGAAAATAGTAGGTAACTAAACATAAATCTTTATTAGTTACAGTAGTCTCATCTTTTAACATCTGGGGGCACGGCAGTGCCCCCGCCAAGACGAGAAAAGCGCAAGGGCACTATCTACCTTTTCTCGAAGCGCTTCGTCGTTTTTTGGAACCCTCATAACTTGGGGTTGGATTATACCAGATAAACAAAGTTCTCGGACTTATTAAGCATATCAATTGCATAGCTCTTATACTTTAGATTTTATTCATATCTAAAAACTTCGATTTCGTCACTGACTCACTCACTTGATGATCATCAATACCGGGTACTTCCTGAAGTCCTCTAAGAAGCTGAAATTTGGTATGTAAGATAGTTTTAGTACACAAACAACAAATAAATTCAAAAAAAATTTATCCCTAAGGGGATGAAGATGGGGTTTAATTTTGTATGGGAAATCAATAATCGCTGAACCGATTTAGTTGAAATTTGGTATGTAGATAGGTATTGTCATGGGGAAGGATATAGAATAGATTTCAACCTCAAAGTTTACCCTTACGGGGTGAAGGCAGATTTCAACCCCAAAGTTTACCCTTACGGGGTGAAGGGTTATATGGGGAATCAGTAAGAAGTACATTGTGTAACAGATGCCCCCAGATACTTATTTCAGGATTTTTAATAGTAAATCACCCCCAACCCTTTAAATTAGGGGATGGAAGATTGTCATAAACAACTTACAAGAAGAAGTGAAATCCCATCAAAAACATTTTGATGTACAATGTTGCCCAAACGAAACCATAAGGCTCGCACTGTCAAAAAGTTATCAGATCTCTTGCCAAGCTTCTAACTCTACAAGCCCTCTAACTTTACTAGCTCTACACCAAAAGTGTGTGGCTTGGCCGTTTCGTTTCTACAAGAACTATTGTATGTAAGTATAATACAAAAACCGCCCAAATGCGAGTCGCACTCGCGTTCCAAGGGTTCTGTACATTACACAATTTTTAACAATATATTTTTTTAAGAGAAAAGTGAGTAGTCTTTAAAAAACCCGTAGGTATCGGAAAACTAGGTACTTAAGTCCGACTCACGCTTGACTGCACATTTCTAATAGGTTTTCCTGTCATCTATAGGAAGAGAGCTAATATGTGTATTTTTTTCATAATTTTAGACCCAGTAGTTTCGGAGATAAGGGGGGAGGGGGAATGGTCATTTTTTGCGTATTTTCTTAAATAACTTCTAAACTATTTATTTTAAAATTATGAAAAAATATATCTGAGATTCTTACAATGAGCCCGATCGTTTGATATATATATATATATATATATATATATTTTTAACTTATTGAACAATAAGCTAAATAAAGTACATTATTATTACAAGACCCATCGTGGGCAAAACCTTGAGGAGGTTTGTATGCCGATGGGGAGTTCGAGAAAATAACATGACAATATACATATCTATCTTATACTAATTAAAATTCTAACAAAATTCTCTTATATTAATTCATATTCTAATTCTCTTATATTAATTATAACAAGATATAGTTTTTTTTTTCTTCTATTTATCATTCATCTCAAAAGTGACCCCTTTATTTGAATTTCTATTATTTACTTTACGTGTATGTCCTTGGGCTAGAGACTTACATGTGTATACCAAATTTCAACTTATTGGTGCAGTAGTTGCGGAGCAAATAGGCTGTGACAGACGGACAGCCAGACACACGAGTGATCCTATAAGGGTTCAGTATTTTTCCTTTTGAGGTACGGAACCCTAAAAATAATGAATTTAATAAATTTTTCACCTTATGCCCATGTGGCGGTAGCGAAACAGCCAAGCCACATATTTTGACTAAGGTGTAGAGTTAGTGAAGTTAGGGCTTGTAGAGTTTGAAGCTTGGCTCGACAAGAGATCTGACAACTTTTTGACAGTGCGAGTCTTATGGTTTCGTCTTAGCAACAAAATTTACATGAAAATGTGTTTGGTGGGATATTTTTTACAGTAAAAATATTTATTCGTAACAGTAAGTATTATCTTTTAACATAATTTTTACAGTACATCTGGTGCTACATTACGACCGGTGCTATAATAAGCACGTTAAAACACTCCCTTTGACCGTGTTTTAAAATTCGTCACTCGTTGCAAAATATCTATTTTTCGCAATTCTATCGTAAAAGAAAAGAAAACTAACGAAGAGGTTTTACGCATACGAGGGCCGCACTGAAAGTTTTGCGTAACTTTTGAATAAAATCATTTATAACCATAATAATACATTTATTGCTTCTCAAAATGTTTCCCTTTACATTCTATGCACATATTCACTCGCTCAGACCATTTTTGGAAGCATGAGGCCCAATCACTTGACTGCATGTTTTCGACGTGGTGATGAAACGTAGTAACTGCCTTATCCGGGGTCTTAAATGTCAAACCCCAAATTAAATCCTTAATTTTGGGAAATAGATAGAAGTCACAGGGTGCAATGTCTGGATTATAATCCGTATAAGAGACATTTTCCACGTTTTCGTAATTAAAAAATGTTTTTGCCTTTATTGCGGTATCGGTGGACGCATTATTATGACGCAGGAGGATGCGGCTTCTCGGTCGTCTCTCGCGGTCTTTTTCAATGACTGCGGGCACACAAATGGTAGTGTACTACTCAGTATTTAACGTTCTTTTATTATTTAAAAGTACGGTACAAAAAAGTCGCGTTTAAAAAAAACAGACGATCAAAATGTTTGGCAACGCTTTTGGCTTGTTGAACTTCTATGGGCCTCCTGTCACCTTCGAAAGACCCATTGACTGGACTAATGCCTTTTTTCCGGATCGTAGCAGTAAATCCAGATTTCATCTCCTCTAACGATGTTATATACAGCATTTGAACTTTCTTGCTTGTACTTACGCAGAATTTCTCGGCACCAGTCAAAAAGTACCTGTTTTTGGACTGAAGTTAATTCGTGAGGAATCCAAAGACAACAAGGCTTCCCGACTTTTAAATATTCTTGTAAAATCTTTTGTATTTGTCTCATACCTATCCCTAATTGTCCTCAAATTTCGTCATAGGTGATTCGTGGGTTTTCTTCAATGAGTCGTCTCACAGTAGCCACGTTTCCTTGAATGATCGCCGTGGACGGTCGACCTTCACGAAAATCATTATCTAGAATAATACTGTCTCTACTAAATTCACCATACCAACGCCTCACGATGCTCAGATGTGGTGCTTCAATCCCAAAAGCATTTTGAAGGCAAGCACTACACTCTTGCGGAGTAAGCGAACTTTTAAAATCATAACAAAATCATAGCTCTAAAAATATTTTCGCGTTAAAGCCACGTTCAACGCACTGACTTACTTTGACAAGCCATTAAAAACAAAAGACGATCGATTTGTCGCCAACATTTGTCACATTCCATAATCAAAAGCCTGTATTTTTTTTAAATATACAATTCATAATTTAAATGTTTACCAGTGGCCAGTAGTGCAAAACATTCAGTGTGGCCTATGTAGTAGGAGAGAGGAGGAGTTTGTTAAGAACTATAGACAATAGAAGAGGAAGGATGCTTGGGCACCTGATACGACACGACGAATTTATCAAAAATATCATAGAAGGGAAAGTTGAAGCAAACAGGAAGAGGGGAAGACCAAGGAGAGCGTACATGGATCAAATAAAGGAAAAGATCAAAGTCGTGTCGTATCGGGCTGTCAAAGAGGAGCGGAGGGCGGAGGACCGCCAAACATGGAATTTGCTCCACCGACAAGAGTCATACTCTTAAATATATGATGATGATCGTAAATACCTACCTATGTATTAACAAAAAAAAGTCACTTGTAATTAGTTACTGCCTTTAAAAAGTATAAGTGCCTCAATGTTATTAGACTTTTTGATTCTTTAAAACGTCTTTAGGTCAATATAGCAAGTGAAAAATTATTAGAGTTAGACCAAGAAAAGTCTGCAGCAATTTTGACAGCCCACGCAGTGCAAGTGTTATTTATAAGTCATAATTTCATAGAAGTTTCTTCAAATCGACCTTATTAATAAGAGATTAAAAATATTGAAAATTATCTTAAAATATTTTAATCTAATATTTCATCTCATACGTTCAATAAGGCCCGGGACTAGACCTTTTTACCTGCACTGACAGTGGGCCTTCTTAGCAACAAGTACAAATTCAGAATAATTGGGAATAATAGGGAGCAACTGCTATTTTTGAATGCTGGGCCTTGTTACCCGCCGGGCCTCATATGCCTGCACCTCATCTACCTTATTTATTTGTTTTACAAGGGGAAAAGTTGTTGATTAACCGCTCGTGCTAATATTGATACCCAAACAAGCGAAACATTTTTTTTTATTAAGGAGGCAAACGAGCAGACGGATCATCTGGTGGTTAGCGATTACCGCCGCCCATGGACACCCGCAACACCAGAAGGGTTGCAAGCGCGTTGCCGACCTTTAAGATGGGGGTCTTTGAAGGTTTGAAGGTCGTATCGGACAGTTCATTCCACAGTTTGGCTGTTCGAGGCATTCACAAATTCAAACATTCTAAAATTGAACCACGAGCGTAGTTAGTGGTTCGTAAAGTTGAACCTTGAGCGTAGTGAAGGTTTCAAGGGACGAAGGTTAAATAAAATTTTCACCACATCAGCTCGTAAAGGCCCTCTTGATTGTTCGTAACGGATAAGAAAAGTGGCATTTAATTTGATGCAAATTTTGAGTTGTTACCGTAGGTAAATTGGATCAGTTGGTTGGTAATATTGACTTTAAAATGATAAATATTGACTAACGTCAGTTTGAAATTGATTTTATGATAAAGTAAATATTATCGGAGATGATCGCTCTTAAAAAATATATGTCGCTAGTCATTTATAACCTAAAAGCGCCAAATTACGCAAAATTATATTGAAATGACACCTGTGTATTGAATTTGAAGAATACTTTAACAAGGGTAGTTATCTGTATGACAATGCACCTAAAATAATTTTCAAATGTATCTATTATTTCTGTACTTAACACGATAACGAATTCTACGTAAACGAAACCGCGGGCAATCCCTAGTACATATAGAAATAAATAAGGGAAGGTAAGTTTCCATTAGTGTACTGTGTAAAATAACTATTTACCATTGATAATAATTTTATAAACGCTTTGCGTATTTTTAAGGGCACCGCGCTAACCGCTAGCCCGCGACCGTCGATCGCTGCCTCCTGCCACGGCGCACAGCGCGGCGCGCGCAAACGCCGCGCGTTTGAAATTTAACTTAATATAAGCTCGGAATGCATACTTACGTATCAGTATTTAGTGTCGCCGTGATTTTATATTTCTAATCTTTTGTGTGAGAAGTAAGATCTTTATTATGACCGTGTAATATTAACTCTACAAACTTTAATTCAATATTGGCTATACTGCTTAACGAGAAATCAATATCTAGACAAGCACATTGTCTACATTTCTAACTTTTTACATGTATACTAAGTTGATAGATAATATCGTAATTTTGCAATATCAGCTACTCTAATTCTGTATTTTCATAATAATTCCTGTTTTTACGTTCACCAGAAAGCAGCTGTTCCAAATTTCTAAAAACCGAATAGTGTGAATAAATTAAAGTGTTATTGAATATGTTAAAGTTTTTTGTAACTTTAATTTTATATTTACATAGTTATTTAGCAAAATTTAAAAATTTAAATATGGCCGAACGCTCCACCTAAAATTTTCTAACTTTTTACATGAATGTTATTTAACATGCTTACAATAACATATCAAAAAAGAAAAAACTTTAATGTTATCAAAACCCATTTTTGTTCCACCGCTGGTCTATAACGCCGTTCTTATGCTAGATGCGATAAGTTCTATATCATCAGCCTATGTGCAGGGGGGCACGTGCCGTAACGATCTAACGACAGGTGTTCATTGTGAACACTTTACACCGGTACTATATGTGCTATATGTAGTCACCTGAACTTTTAAACGAGGGCGTTCCGCACATAGACATCTAACTAGTTTGTTCGTTGGATGTAAGACACGTTGCACATTTTTTAGTTTTTAGTTATAGATTGTTATTATTATTATTTGTTCAAGTACATCTTAGCGTCAACACAAGTTAACAATAACGTCATTATGGTAAAATTTCTGATCATATATTTATCAGCAAAAAAAAGCGCTGGTAGCCTAGCGATAACAGCGTGCGACTTTCAATCTGGAGGTCGCGGGTTCAAACCCCGGCTACTACCAATGAGTTTTTCGGAATTTATGAACAAAATATCTTTTGATATTAACCAGTCGCTTTTCGGTGAAGGAAAAAATCGTGAGGAAACCGGACTAATCCCAATAAGGCCTATTAGTTTCCTCTCTGGGTTGGAAGGTCAGATGGCAGTTGCTTTCGTAAAAACTAGTGCCTATGTCAAATCAGGGGATTAGTTGTCAAGCGGACCCCAGGCTCCCATGAGCCGTGGCAAAAATGCCGGGATAACGCGAGGAAGAATATATTTATCAGCTTCTTAAGTAAACTTCTTTTCATTGAAATAATGTTATCGGTTTAAATTAAAAATTTAAGTCCTTAAAAGCAAATGTTGTTTCATAAAAGTGGCGCATGAAATATGGACAACGCCGACATGAAAAATGTCTTCATAAAACTACGCGAGCTTGTAACCTACTCAACTAGGTATATTTATTTAGGGCCGAAACTTTATCGCATGTTACTAACTGGAATAGTATCTCTAAGTAAGCGGTTAAAGCGATACCCTTTCTGAGCTCCTCCAGTAACACAACACTATTAGACGAGACTTTTCCGAGCCCGTCTCGTAGAAAATGTGGCTTTTGTTATGATTGTACAGTCGGCTACATATCTTGATGGATCTGGATGGATGGTATTTGCCCGCTATATGGCAAAACTTATAGGTATCTATTAATTTTTTGTGTTACTCAAATTATAACTGTACCTTAGTCACCAAACCTTCATTAATTTAACTTTTTTTTTACCTAAACTGAATACTAAAATGGATCTCCTGGTTCGCAATAAATAAATTTACTAACATCAAAACAATTCTTGCAATCGATTACTACATGGTCATACAATAATTTCCAGAAATTGTGGTACAAAGGCGAAGGTATCCCAAGAGATCCATCTAACCTTTGAGTTTAGTTGTCACGATCATTGACATCATGTATTCCAACCAATTCTAGGCGCCCTTTTTTCGTGGATATAATCGGAGCCAAGTGTCCAAACATGATACTCATGTATTGTGAGGAGATGCTTGTGTAAATAATTTGGGTACTTGGCGTTTTTGTTTGAAGTGACGTGCGTGGGCTTGACCATTGTCCGAGACTTGATGGGAGCCCTTAAATTGTTCGCGTGGGTACCTATGTAAATAATAAACACCTTTCAGAAATTATTTTTGGGCTTATTCGTGGTTATTTATGTAAGTAATGCGGTGATTCTTTGAACGTTTACTTTGTCTACTTAAAATGAAAGGTTTGGTGATCTATATATACTCTAGGAATCTCTTATGCCGAGACAACCTTCAGGAATCTCTACATTCTCTACTTCAATAATATAATAATAGGTATCAATCTTTAATCAAATTTTATATTTAGTTTAACCCCGCCATACATTATTGCAGCGTGTTTTGATGTGAGTAAAATCTATTTGAAGACCATGACGTGTCGTTTTGGAAATAAATGATACTCTTCGTTTATTAGCTCAATAGTGGGACCGGATTTTTGCACTAAAAGTTTTGATAATTCTAAAGTTGAAAAAGTGATACTTATCTGATATAGGACATATTTTTAAGCATATATGCTATATATGATGAAAAGTTAGAACGAGCGTTAGATATAAATTAGGTATTTATATATTTTTAGTAATGATTTTTTAATATTGAATTAAAGTGCAATGTTTAAGTTCCATTGTTTATAATATGTATGACGCTTTATAATGTAAAATTATTAGAAATTTTTTTAACGTGCTTCTTTGTCAAACTACAATTAGCTTATTATTTTGTCGATATTGAATTAAAGTTTAATAAATCCACAACAACATATCTAAATTTATAAGTTAATAGGCAAGCTAAAAAGCTAGAAGAATAAGATATATGCTTTAGAATTAATATACGTTTTTTGTCCTATAAGATCTAATATTGAATTAGAGTCTGTAAAAATAAGTCTATTACTATAAAATAATATACGCAGCCATATTATGGAAACTAAGAAATTTCTGTGTGTAGCTTGCATTGTAATAGTAAAATCTAGTTAAAAAGGCGCGAAATTCATACATACGCCGCGCTGGTCCGTCAGTCGCCGGCGCGGCGCTCGAGAGCCTATCATAGCCTCGCCCCTCGCCCCACCTCCCGCTCAGTAACACTGTCTGTCTTTTCTTATCATTCATTTGTTTGTTTACCGTGCACATATATAAATTAGATGCGGACATTACGTGAAATTAAAATATCTTATTAAGTAAAAATACCTACAGCTGGTCAATCAGATCTTGTCAGGAGAAAGAGGCGGCAAATTTGAAAAATGTAGGTGCGAAGGGATATCGTTCCATAGAAAATTTGAATTTCGCGCCTTTTTTTAGTGACAAGATTTGCTTGACCAGCTATATTTCATTATCTTGACTAATATTGTAATAAAAATGTACAAGATATTCACAACTATTTTTTACTATACATAGTTTGTCAAAGGACTGTCTCATTTCAAACATAGACAGGGAGAATCATCATACTATCTTTGACTTACACTAGTACTAGCACCCAAAAGAAAAGGATGAATATAGTTTTTTGTTTTTATTTACTGACAAATTGGTTTGACCAACTATACCTATTTCTGGTTCCTATTGTCATGTCCTGTCCTATTCAACGTCAATATCATAATATGTATATTATAAACCAACTGATCAATATTACACGGTATACATCCTGAATATACAATAAGGTAAGTGGCCTCACTTACCTTATTGTATATTCCGTGTGGGCCGTATATGCCTATATACAGCCCACCTTAAATTAAAATGGTTTTTTTTTAATAAACAGGATATGAAGTATGAAAAACTCACTCAAATAGGTTTCTCATTTATTTAAGTTTCTTCATTATACCAAAATAGTTATAAAAATATTACGATACTCTTGGAAAATATACCTTTTATAAAAGTCCTATTATGGGCCTTATTGAACACTACCAGTGTATTACTTAATCCCGCAAAAAATAATCATTTTGACAGTAGGTAATAACAGATTTTATTGTTTTTAACTTAAGACTTATACATATACAAATAACAATATTTGATACTTCATAACAGGAGGATTTATTTATAATAAGTGAAAATAATTATTTTGGGTCTTAATAACTAAAGATATAAAAAATTGTCTAGTTTACGCGAAAATAGTAGGTAACTAAACATAAATCTTTATTAGTTACAGTAGTCTCATCTTTTAACATCTGGGGGCACGGCAGTGCCCCCGCCAAGACGAGAAAAGCGCAAGGGCACTATCTACCTTTTCTCGAAGCGCTTCGTCGTTTTTTGGAACCCTCATAACTTGGGGTTGGATTATACCAGATAAACAAAGTTCTCGGACTTATTAAGCATATCAATTGCATAGCTCTTATACTTTAGATTTTATTCATATCTAAAAACTTCGATTTCGTCACTGACTCACTCACTTGATGATCATCAATACCGGGTACTTCCTGAAGTCCTCTAAGAAGCTGAAATTTGGTATGTAAGATAGTTTTAGTACACAAACAACAAATAAATTCAAAAAAAATTTATCCCTAAGGGGATGAAGATGGGGTTTAATTTTGTATGGGAAATCAATAATCGCTGAACCGATTTAGTTGAAATTTGGTATGTAGATAGGTATTGTCATGGGGAAGGATATAGAATAGATTTCAACCTCAAAGTTTACCCTTACGGGGTGAAGGCAGATTTCAACCCCAAAGTTTACCCTTACGGGGTGAAGGGTTATATGGGGAATCAGTAAGAAGTACATTGTGTAACAGATGCCCCCAGATACTTATTTCAGGATTTTTAATAGTAAATCACCCCCAACCCTTTAAATTAGGGGATGGAAGATTGTCATAAACAACTTACAAGAAGAAGTGAAATCCCATCAAAAACATTTTGATGTACAATGTTGCCCAAACGAAACCATAAGGCTCGCACTGTCAAAAAGTTATCAGATCTCTTGCCAAGCTTCTAACTCTACAAGCCCTCTAACTTTACTAGCTCTACACCAAAAGTGTGTGGCTTGGCCGTTTCGTTTCTACAAGAACTATTGTATGTAAGTATAATACAAAAACCGCCCAAATGCGAGTCGCACTCGCGTTCCAAGGGTTCTGTACATTACACAATTTTTAACAATATATTTTTTTAAGAGAAAAGTGAGTAGTCTTTAAAAAACCCGTAGGTATCGGAAAACTAGGTACTTAAGTCCGACTCACGCTTGACTGCACATTTCTAATAGGTTTTCCTGTCATCTATAGGAAGAGAGCTAATATGTGTATTTTTTTCATAATTTTAGACCCAGTAGTTTCGGAGATAAGGGGGGAGGGGGAATGGTCATTTTTTGCGTATTTTCTTAAATAACTTCTAAACTATTTATTTTAAAATTATGAAAAAATATATCTGAGATTCTTACAATGAGCCCGTTCGTTTGATATATATATATATATATATATATATATTTTTAATTTATTGAACAATAAGCTAAATAAAGTACATTATTATTACAAGACCCATCGTGGGCAAAACCTTGAGGAGGTTTGTATGCCGATGGGGAGTTCGAGAAAATAACATGACAATATACATATCTATCTTATACTAATTAAAATTCTAACAAAATTCTCTTATATTAATTCATATTCTAATTCTCTTATATTAATTATAACAAGATATAGTTTTTTTTTTCTTCTATTTATCATTCATCTCAAAAGTGACCCCTTTATTTGAATTTCTATTATTTACTTTACGTGTATGTCCTTGGGCTAGAGACTTACATGTGTATACCAAATTTCAACTTATTGGTGCAGTAGTTGCGGAGCAAATAGGCTGTGACAGACGGACAGCCAGACACACGAGTGATCCTATAAGGGTTCAGTATTTTTCCTTTTGAGGTACGGAACCCTAAAAATAATGAATTTAATAAATTTTTCACCTTATGCCCATGTGGCGGTAGCGAAACAGCCAAGCCACATATTTTGACTAAGGTGTAGAGTTAGTGAAGTTAGGGCTTGTAGAGTTTGAAGCTTGGCTCGACAAGAGATCTGACAACTTTTTGACAGTGCGAGTCTTATGGTTTCGTCTTAGCAACAAAATTTACATGAAAATGTGTTTGGTGGGATATTTTTTACAGTAAAAATATTTATTCGTAACAGTAAGTATTATCTTTTAACATAATTTTTACAGTACATCTGGTGCTACATTACGACCGGTGCTATAATAAGCACGTTAAAACACTCCCTTTGACCGTGTTTTAAAATTCGTCACTCGTTGCAAAATATCTATTTTTCGCAATTCTATCGTAAAAGAAAAGAAAACTAACGAAGAGGTTTTACGCATACGAGGGCCGCACTGAAAGTTTTGCGTAACTTTTGAATAAAATCATTTATAACCATAATAATACATTTATTGCTTCTCAAAATGTTTCCCTTTACATTCTATGCACATATTCACTCGCTCAGACCATTTTTGGAAGCATGAGGCCCAATCACTTGACTGCATGTTTTCGACGTGGTGATGAAACGTAGTAACTGCCTTATCCGGGGTCTTAAATGTCAAACCCCAAATTAAATCCTTAATTTTGGGAAATAGATAGAAGTCACAGGGTGCAATGTCTGGATTATAATCCGTATAAGAGACATTTTCCACGTTTTCGTAATTAAAAAATGTTTTTGCCTTTATTGCGGTATCGGTGGACGCATTATTATGACGCAGGAGGATGCGGCTTCTCGGTCGTCTCTCGCGGTCTTTTTCAATGACTGCGGGCACACAAATGGTAGTGTACTACTCAGTATTTAACGTTCTTTTATTATTTAAAAGTACGGTACAAAAAAGTCGCGTTTAAAAAAAACAGACGATCAAAATGTTTGGCAACGCTTTTGGCTTGTTGAACTTCTATGGGCCTCCTGTCACCTTCGAAAGACCCATTGACTGGACTAATGCCTTTTTTCCGGATCGTAGCAGTAAATCCAGATTTCATCTCCTCTAACGATGTTATATACAGCATTTGAACTTTCTTGCTTGTACTTACGCAGAATTTCTCGGCACCAGTCAAAAAGTACCTGTTTTTGGACTGAAGTTAATTCGTGAGGAATCCAAAGACAACAAGGCTTCCCGACTTTTAAATATTCTTGTAAAATCTTTTGTATTTGTCTCATACCTATCCCTAATTGTCCTCAAATTTCGTCATAGGTGATTCGTGGGTTTTCTTCAATGAGTCGTCTCACAGTAGCCACGTTTCCTTGAATGATCGCCGTGGACGGTCGACCTTCACGAAAATCATTATCTAGAATAATACTGTCTCTACTAAATTCACCATACCAACGCCTCACGATGCTCAGATGTGGTGCTTCAATCCCAAAAGCATTTTGAAGGCAAGCACTACACTCTTGCGGAGTAAGCGAACTTTTAAAATCATAACAAAATCATAGCTCTAAAAATATTTTCGCGTTAAAGCCACGTTCAACGCACTGACTTACTTTGACAAGCCATTAAAAACAAAAGACGATCGATTTGTCGCCAACATTTGTCACATTCCATAATCAAAAGCCTGTATTTTTTTTAAATATACAATTCATAATTTAAATGTTTACCAGTGGCCAGTAGTGCAAAACATTCAGTGTGGCCTATGTAGTAGGAGAGAGGAGGAGTTTGTTAAGAACTATAGACAATAGAAGAGGAAGGATGCTTGGGCACCTGATACGACACGACGAATTTATCAAAAATATCATAGAAGGGAAAGTTGAAGCAAACAGGAAGAGGGGAAGACCAAGGAGAGCGTACATGGATCAAATAAAGGAAAAGATCAAAGTCGTGTCGTATCGGGCTGTCAAAGAGAAGGCGGAGGACCGCCAAACATGGAATTTGCTCCACCGACAAGAGTCATACTCTTAAATATATGATGATGATCGTAAATACCTACCTATGTATTAACAAAAAAAAGTCACTTGTAATTAGTTACTGCCTTTAAAAAGTATAAGTGCCTCAATGTTATTAGACTTTTTGATTCTTTAAAACGTCTTTAGGTCAATATAGCAAGTGAAAAATTATTAGAGTTAGACCAAGAAAAGTCTGCAGCAATTTTGACAGCCCACGCAGTGCAAGTGTTATTTATAAGTCATAATTTCATAGAAGTTTCTTCAAATCGACCTTATTAATAAGAGATTAAAAATATTGAAAATTATCTTAAAATATTTTAATCTAATATTTCATCTCATACGTTCAATAAGGCCCGGGACTAGACCTTTTTACCTGCACTGACAGTGGGCCTTCTTAGCAACAAGTACAAATTCAGAATAATTGGGAATAATAGGGAGCAACTGCTATTTTTGAATGCTGGGCCTTGTTACCCGCCGGGCCTCATATGCCTGCACCTCATCTACCTTATTTATTTGTTTTACAAGGGGAAAAGTTGTTGATTAACCGCTCGTGCTAATATTGATACCCAAACAAGCGAAACATTTTTTTTTATTAAGGAGGCAAACGAGCAGACGGATCATCTGGTGGTTAGCGATTACCGCCGCCCATGGACACCCGCAACACCAGAAGGGTTGCAAGCGCGTTGCCGACCTTTAAGATGGGGGTCTTTGAAGGTTTGAAGGTCGTATCGGACAGTTCATTCCACAGTTTGGCTGTTCGAGGCATTCACAAATTCAAACATTCTAAAATTGAACCACGAGCGTAGTTAGTGGTTCGTAAAGTTGAACCTTGAGCGTAGTGAAGGTTTCAAGGGACGAAGGTTAAATAAAATTTTCACCACATCAGCTCGTAAAGGCCCTCTTGATTGTTCGTAACGGATAAGAAAAGTGGCATTTAATTTGATGCAAATTTTGAGTTGTTACCGTAGGTAAATTGGATCAGTTGGTTGGTAATATTGACTTTAAAATGATAAATATTGACTAACGTCAGTTTGAAATTGATTTTATGATAAAGTAAATATTATCGGAGATGATCGCTCTTAAAAAATATATGTCGCTAGTCATTTATAACCTAAAAGCGCCAAATTACGCAAAATTATATTGAAATGACACCTGTGTATTGAATTTGAAGAATACTTTAACAAGGGTAGTTATCTGTATGACAATGCACCTAAAATAATTTTCAAATGTATCTATTATTTCTGTACTTAACACGATAACGAATTCTACGTAAACGAAACCGCGGGCAATCCCTAGTACATATAGAAATAAATAAGGGAAGGTAAGTTTCCATTAGTGTACTGTGTAAAATAACTATTTACCATTGATAATAATTTTATAAACGCTTTGCGTATTTTTAAGGGCACCGCGCTAACCGCTAGCCCGCGACCGTCGATCGCTGCCTCCTGCCACGGCGCACAGCGCGGCGCGCGCAAACGCCGCGCGTTTGAAATTTAACTTAATATAAGCTCGGAATGCATACTTACGTATCAGTATTTAGTGTCGCCGTGATTTTATATTTCTAATCTTTTGTGTGAGAAGTAAGATCTTTATTATGACCGTGTAATATTAACTCTACAAACTTTAATTCAATATTGGCTATACTGCTTAACGAGAAATCAATATCTAGACAAGCACATTGTCTACATTTCTAACTTTTTACATGTATACTAAGTTGATAGATAATATCGTAATTTTGCAATATCAGCTACTCTAATTCTGTATTTTCATAATAATTCCTGTTTTTACGTTCACCAGAAAGCAGCTGTTCCAAATTTCTAAAAACCGAATAGTGTGAATAAATTAAAGTGTTATTGAATATGTTAAAGTTTTTTGTAACTTTAATTTTATATTTACATAGTTATTTAGCAAAATTTAAAAATTTAAATATGGCCGAACGCTCCACCTAAAATTTTCTAACTTTTTACATGAATGTTATTTAACATGCTTACAATAACATATCAAAAAAGAAAAAACTTTAATGTTATCAAAACCCATTTTTGTTCCACCGCTGGTCTATATACAGACAAACAAACAATACAAATCGCACCTCACCCTAAACGCGTTTGAGGACTACTTTCCGCTGTGGGTAAACATAGGCATAGTTCGTAAAATATAGTACATATTACTGATGATGACATGACAATAACAGTAGTAGAAAGAAACCATAGCGTGGAAACGATGCCTATCAGTAGGTAACCACTTCATCGCTGTATTAAAAGCCTGATTATACAACCATAACGGCGGCCTGGCTACAAACTGATTTCGAAACCCAACCTCGCCCACGAAATGAAATTATGAGGATTCCCTTCTGGAACGTTTACAGTAGAACTTGGAAGCTGCTTAGTTATGCAATTTGATTGAAAATTTCCGGCGCTCATCATAAATTATGATTAATGATTTTGCCAATTTACGACTCCCGTTCGGTGTAGTCGGCATCGCCAAAACTGTCAATTGCACGTCTTTTCAGTTAGACGAGATTTGATTGTGCGCCGCTCCGCCCTTCAGCGCGCGCCCCGGGCTCTACTCCGGGAAATTGGGCAGCTTTTACCACTATACTTGCTTCCGCCCGGCTTTTGATAGACTTTTAGGTTTAAAATGTTTTTCGTAAACCCAATTTATGACCGAACGTTCAAATATATTGAAAGATAACAGATTGTTAACCGCACAAATTAAACCGCAGGTCCGCAGGTTTGTAAATAATAACTATACCCCTAATAAGCAAATTTTATAAATGTACATGTTACTACATATTTGTTTGCCTCAGTCAAATAAGGAAAGCAACTAAAGCGCTTTATTGCCTCTGTGATGTGGGTTCTTGTTCCGGAATTCCACTTAGGTAAATGTCCAACCATATTTGTTTATTTTTATAAATCAGATCATCATCATCATCATCATCTCAGCCATAAGACGTCCACTGCTGAACATAGGCCTCCCCCTTTTTTGGGGGGTGAATGCCATAATCGCCACGCTTGGCAGGCGGGTTGGCGATCGCAGTCGAGTACACCGAATTTGAGGGACGCTGCTGCCCGTCCACCGGTGGTCTTGGACGTGGTTTAAGGACATACCCGGGTCCATAATAAATCAGATAAGGGCTGGTTATTATATTAAATATACATATTTTTGTACAGTCAATCAATCAGTCAGTCAATCAGATGATAGAGTCGAAAAGTGGTAGACCACTTTCTTGGCTGACCGTACCTCAGATATATATTTTTGTATATCAGTTTTTCTTTTCTCCACAATTATTTAAACATCTATGTGATGACTATGTAATATAAGAGGTAGAGCTTTAAGCTATAACCATACGTTTACACACAAAAAGACGTAGAGTATGAGACAAAATTAATAAATGAAAAACGGCTCGATGTGACGTTAGCGCCAGCCTCGGAGTAATTAACAACGGAGACGCCATGTCTAAAATTTTCGGTACAAAATAGTCTGCCGTTTTTTGCGGGGGACGGGCACATCAAATGTATAGGTACGTCATGTCAGATAAACGTCAGTCCATACATATGGTTGACCATTGGCCGCCTTTTTTCGACAGAGGGGAATGCCTGTTAATGGCGGCTCCATTGTTAATTACTCCGAGGCGCCAGCCGCTATATGGTGCACCTTTTGCTGTGGAACGTCACTATTTACTATTTTATATCTAGTGAATCTCTAATTCATTTCTCGAATCGCGCCCAAAGTAATTCGTGGGACCTAAAGTACTGCACCAGGTTCACCAGTATTCATTTCAAGTATGGGTGGATGAATTGATAGGTTTGAAGGTGATGGAAACCCGTATCGGCCTAATGAAGCCCCGCACTGACTATTTAATTGCCTTATTATGAAGGGCCCGTATGCGACCTCGAACGTACGAAAGGGCATATGTTAGTAGGGATGCCTGGTTTGTTCCTTTAGGCCGCCGAGGGCAGTATTCTACACTACCGCCCCCAAATGACCCGGCAAATTGACTAAGACACGCAATAGTTAGCTTTCGTTAATCGATTGCAATACGTCATTTTTATGACAATAGATAATTATCAGCTTGTTAAATATTCAAATATTGGGGTGGTTGGAATTGTTATGATTCTAATTTCATAACATAATGCCATTCTCGCCGTAATTGCCTGCCATTGAAATTCATAAGTTCTGAAGCTAGGCAAATTGTAATTGATCTCGTAGACATCGAAGTGTACGGTCGTCTCATCTGTGAGAGAACCGAGAAACAAAGGTTTTTGGTAATTTAGTGGTACAGTCATCAGCAATAGTATTTTACACAACTAGGGCCGCAAAAATATGTGACACGTTCTTATTTGGAGCGCAATAAGAGCGCGTCATATATTTTTGCGGCCCTAGTTGTGTAAGATACTATTGCTGATGACTGTACTAAAAATGGTACACAACCAAACTTTATCAACAAATCTATGCTGTTCATTATTATTGTTCAACTGATTACATAGTAAACAAATCATTATTGTTCAACTGATTACATAGAAAACAAAAATCGAATACGACGTTATTTGGGAAAGGAAAGGGAGAGGAAAGGGAACTGAAACGAGCGCGTCATATATTTTTGCGGCCCTAGTTGTGTAAGATACTATTGCTGATGACTGTACTAAAAATGGTACACAACCAAACTTTATCAACAAATCTATGCTGTTCATTATTATTGTTCAACTGATTACATAGTAAACAAATCATTATTGTTCAACTGATTACATAGTAAACAAAAATCGAATACGACGTTATTCGGGAAAGGAAAGGGAGAGGAAAGGGAACTGAAAAGCCGGATTTTTTCACCTGGAAATGAGGTTTATTTCGAATTTAAGGAGTGTAAATATGACCTTTATTTCGAATTTAAGGAGTGTAAATATGACCAGAAGCACCGCTAAAACATATTTCGCGTTTCCACAACATTAACCTGTCTCTCCCGTCAGTTAATATTTCGGCTTCCGTATTTCACGAGCAGTTTGCACGGTCTAGTATTAATTAATGTCACTAGTGCGGACTCTAATTTTAGTCGCCATGTTTCTGCTCCGGTATGCGCGTTCCATAATAATCGGGTAACAAATAAGTCGCGCCACAATGTTCTCGTTCACTGACCGTGCAATGCGCAATTTTGTACTGCGGTTTTCACCGTTATTTTGATACTAATTGTCGTCATAATAATGACGGTAAACTTACAGGAACTCTTAGCTGTTTCCATTTGAGCTCCTGAGTTCAGGTTGTTTGTTGAAGGGCTGCTTCATCAGGTTTCACTTTGAAATAGCGCTCTGAACTCTTTCACGCCCAGAATTTATATTTACTGCTTATATATTATGATTTTTTTAGGAAACAGGTCAAGTAATCATAATTGTCGTATTGTATCAGGTGAAGTACTTTGGCTCTATTGTAATGCAACATATGTAATGCATACGATGTGGTTGTACTTAATAAATAAATAAAAAAGTAGAATTTCAAGTAGTGAATTCTAGTTAGTTATGTTTCAAAGTATACAAAGTCCTTTACCTTCGGGAAAGAACAAACAACTTTTTTTCTGTAATAAATAAAATAATTCATAAACCAAAAAAGTTAAATTGTTTCAAAACCGCAAACGAGTACACGTGTCCTAAAAAGTTTAAATTGTGGTTAGAGTTCGTTTGTGTGCTAGGGCACTCGTGTAAAATAATTGTTTGTTTAGAATGGCTTTCAACTCCGTCACCTGTCCCCGAGTTTAGCTTTGGTTTCCTCATTAAATTTACTGAATCCCTGTATGCCAGATTGTTACATGGGCAACATAATTTATTAATTTGTAAGCTGAGTCGGGACTGAGAGTCTCCTGAGAATGATAGCTTAGCAACACGCTACGCTTGTGATTGTGACCTATTTCATTTCACGAAAAATTTGCGACATTTCTCTATAACAAATGGAATAAGATTTAACAATTTTATAATACCTTTCATGCCAACATACCATTATCAATTGCCATAGAAGATTTCAGTACCTACTAAGCTTCTAAATTGTTACTATAAGTTTGTATTTATTTAGTCGTACAGCATACAATAATTAACGTGTTTCTTTTTTATTTTCAGGTAAGACACCGGTCAATTTGGATTGATAGTAGAGGTTTGAGATCTACCTAATTGTTTTCGAGGATTCGTCACAAATCAACTATGTTTATACTGCAGAATGAAACATACATAGGTACTTACAGAAATATGAAATAAGTAAGAAACTAAAGGGTAGTAAAATAAATCAAACTTCTATATTACATAGCGCTGCAGTCGTCTAATTCGAATTCTGTTGAATTTATGGGTCTTGAAATTGGTAGAGCGAGTGCAGGCAATGTAATGCAGAATAAGGCGGCGGAGAGCGGAAAATTGATCAACGAATTCAAACTAGTTTCCTTTTATTGGATAGTGCTCAATTTAGTTTGGCATTTACATTTTAACTTGTACAAATCCCTACATATGGTATATTTCAGTGTCAAAAGTGACGTTTTTGTTTGGTGAAACGTAACTTTTTATTTGAAGAGACGTGTTTTTGATACTGACATATCTAATCCATATCGTATCTAGACGTTATATTTGAAGTATCTTAAGTTCGAATCGGGCCGTAAGCATCACAACTACCTACATATATCTATTATATCTAACATTTTTGACATCCTGTGACGACCGCCTACCGGACGCCAATAAAAAAGTATTTTAATATTATGAATTAAAAGTGTCACTTCTGCTAGTTTTCATTTGTAAAATGAAACGTTACATATTATGTGTTGTCATCGCTTTGACATTTCCCAGCTAACAACTGATTAGTGGTTCGCTATATATACCTAATAATTAAACAAGATATATAGGCACACACTACTCAAGTAACGAAATATTAAGAATATATAATATAGTTTAAACTCTCATATGAATATGAGTTAACTCTCATAATTCTCATAAATATTGCCTTTCCGTTGATTTAATTTGGCTTTCCTTCAGAAAATGGTCCTTTTGCTCTATATTAGGACCCTTTTCTACGAAAATCCACTAATATTCATAAAACTATAGGAAGGTTATATCCATCTTCTTCTTCTTCCGGCCTTGTCCCATTTCTAATTGGGGTCGGCTCTCCTAATCCTCCTTCTCCAGAGATATCGTTTCTGGGTCGTTGCTGGATCTAAATTGTTACTGGAGAGATCCTATATCCATATTTGTACATTTTGATTAAGTGCGTAGTTATCACTAAGAATAGTTTCAATGACACTGTCACAAGTGTCACATATACCTAAAATTTACGTGCTACTCAAAAATATAATGCTTAGAAAAAAGGGCTGTAATGTTACCGATAAAATATAGAAAAAATATGAAAAACTACCACTTAGCCCTATACTTCGTTTTTTTTAGCATTAGAAATTAGGTAAACAATCTTGACGTGTCTTTTAATTGAAAAACACATTTTAAAAATAAGTTACGGCAAATTTGTAACAATTATGAATCTAATACGATCATTTATATTCGTCTGCTTTCATAAGTAATAGTTATAGATTTTTATAAAGCGTTTTTCAATTAAAAGACATGTCAAGATCGCTTACCTTCTTGCAAGTTCTTTCTAATGCTAAAAAAAACGAACTATAAAGTAGAAATAAACTGTGTGTAAATAGTCAGACGTTACCCAGTTTCATCTTAATAATATGGGATACCGAGCTTTGCTCTTCACAGAGATAAGACCGAGCTATACCTCGTTTTTTTTAGCATTAGAAAAAAGGTAAACAATCTTGATGTGTCTTTTAATTGAAAAACACATTTAAAAAAAAAAGTTTTGGCAAATATGTAACAATTGTGAATCTAATACGATCATTTATATTCTTCTGCTTTCATAAGTACCTAATAGTTTTTGGTTTTTAAAAAGCGTTTTTCAATTAAAAGACATGTCAAGATCGCTCAGCTTCTTGCAAGTTCTTTCGAATTCTAAAACCCCCATATAGCAAATTTCATCGAAATCGTTAGAGCCGTTTCCGAGATCCCCTAAATAAATAAACAAGAATTGCTCGTTTAAAGGTATTAGATTTTGTACAATTACCTCGTTCTGTGGTATCGCAACGCCAGCAATAAATTTCCCCCGTTCAATTTGCTGCCGGCCAGCCAGACAGCCACGATCGATAGTTGGATTTAGATTTAGCATGATAAGTTTTCATTTAATATTAGATTGTCTAGGCGGAGGCAATTAGTCTTTATGACTGTGAGTGTTATAGGTTACCTATGTATGTATGTATTTATTTAGTTTAATTTAAAAGTAGGTCATACGGGTGTTTAAAGAAATCTAAACCTGGAACTACATTTTTATCTTAATGCAGTAAGTTTACTAATGGTCACTTAAGCCCTCGTATGCTGCCTGTCTTTGATCATTGAAAAGGTGACATTGACATTAAAAACAATAGATTAATAAACCGGGCAAGTGCGAGTCGGACTCGCGCACGAAGGGTTCCGTACCATAATGCAAAAAAACAAACAAAAAAAAGCAAAAAAAACGGTCACCCATCCAAGTACTGACCACTCCCGACGTTGCTTAACTTTGGTCAATAATCACGTTTGTTGTATGGGAGCCCCATTTAAATCTTTATTTTATTCTGTTTTTAGTATTTGTTGTTATAGCGGCAACAGAAATACATCATCTGTGAAAATTTCAACTGTCTAGCTATCACGGTTCGTGAGATACAGCCTGGTGACAGACGGACGGACGGACGGACGGACGGACAGCGAAGTCTTAGTAATAGGGTCCCGTTTTACCCTTTGGGTATGGAACCCTAAAAATTGCCACGCATATACGAGGGGTTAGGTGCAGGTAAGTACACGCAGAAAATTTTAACTCAAATATCTTGAGGTATTTATAAATGGGTACATTGTCTGGCATAATAGGTATCAAAGTTTAAATTGTCACATTAATTTCTCGTTGCTCTGTAAATGGCTTGAAACAGGGAGACTTTCGTCATTAATCACTTAGTACATAAATTCTAATTTTGATTGATCACATCTTTATAAAGTTTGCGGCAAGTTTCATTAGGTCGGGTATTGCAAAAATATTTTTTTTTTCTCAATAGGTACTTTGCGCGACTAATCATTACCAATTCATAATATGGTCAGTGCTAAAATAAACCAGTGGCGTCAAATATATTGCTTTAGCTTATACTGAACTGATTTTAACCCTTTATAAGGCATAAGGGTCCCAGAAATTGTGCAAAATTGAACCCTATCACTTTGAAATAAAGTTCAGAATCAGGTGGGAAATATATTGCCACTGCCTTATAAAGGCTTAAAATGTGTGTATAGATAATAATCGTAAATGTCTGTCTTTAGGTTCAATTACCACTTAGCCAGCCCTTTTTTCATCTTTTACAGTATAATTGTTAGTTTAGATAGTAATTTTTGACAGGGCAAAATAAAAAGCCAAAGAGGTATATGTAAATAATTTTGTTTGACTTACATAAACCGAGCTTTTATTGCTTTTCATTAAACAAACCAACATCTCGCTTTATAAGCATTCGTTAATCCTGTCGCCATAACAGACCCAAGCGCCATATTCTCTCTGACTCATATATTATGAAACACTTTTCATATATATTATACATAAAAGTCGTCGGCGTATAAACTGATTGTTTCAGTCGTCACGCCAGGAGTAACCACGAGGGAAGCACGAGGCGAAAGAGTACGCATGCGTTATGCGCCTACGATATGCTATCCTCCCATTGGAGAATACCCCCTCACCCACGGTCCAGAGGTGGGATGAGGAATCTCCCTGGCCTCTCTAGTTCACATCTACCTTATGCAGCCGAGTACGTGTATTACCTACCAGCGTAACTGTGACCTCAAAATTCGTAACAAATGTATACAATCGGAGAGCGCACTTACACTGTTCTGCCTCATCGTTTGATTCGTAAACGGCCAGAATATCACCCCCCACAGGTGGAACGAACTGAACTTTGCTCTGCACGCCACCATATTAAAACCCGCCGTATTTCACGGGATCCGAGTGTCACTGCTCTTGATAATTAAGCGTATTGCCACGTGAGAAATTGAAATTTATGCAAATCACACACTCGTCATATTCTATTATACTGGAATCAGTTATGTAACGCTGCCATACATGACCCAAAATTTTTTTATTAAGCTATGAGCTTCATCACATCTGATATTTGAGTAATTCTAAGCATTTCTAGCCCGGGGTGGGGGGGAGGGTGGGGTACAAATACGGCCGCCACCCGTCATCTTTAAAACAAATCTATTATGATCCTGGTGGGTACTAGGGCAAGTTTGGTATCATTTTCGTATAAACCAAAGACGTAGAATTCATTGCCGATATTTGTTTTTTTCAGTTTCATAGTAATTTTACAAGAAAAACGTAAAAAGGTGAAAAATTTGGTTGGAGATTTTTGCTACGCGGAGCCGAAACTACAAAAGATAGAAAGTTGAAATTTGCACACTAGATTACATTTATAAAGTGTACAAGAGATAAGAAGCGATTTTGAGAAATTCAACCCCTAAGGGGGTTTAAAAGGGGATGAAAGTTTGTATGGGGTTCAAGTTTTATTTTAAGCTAGGAATTTGAAACTTCGTAAAACGATATATTATTAAAATACAAGAAAACTAATTTCAGCGTTTTTGAAAATTCATCCCCTAAGGTGGTGAAAAAGGGGTTGAAAGTTTGTATGGATATCAAAAAATTTTTCGAACGCGGGACTTGAATCTTTGTGTTTGGGGATATTATTAAAAGACAGGAAAAGTAATTTCAGCGTTTTGTAAAATTCATCCCCTAACAGGGTTAAAAAGGGGTTGAAAGTTTGAATCCATTACAAATCCGAGTAGACACACATTTCTTATTGCCTCCCAGGCTTGAAATGATTAGAATTACTCAACGAACATATGTGATGAAGCTCATAGCTTAATAAAATTTTTTTGGGTCAACTTTATAACTGCTTCCGCTATTATGATTTAAATTCGACTCTTGAATGCTTATCATTTGAAACTCAATTTGAGTATTTACAAGAGTTGGTACCTACTAAACAAAACAATACAAATTAATAAGAGATATTAAGATCATAAGATTGATAAGATTGTGATAATAATGTGCTTTTACGCGCACTTCGATTTCAAACCTTTGATTTTAGAGTGGTAAAGACGACTTGACGTTTCTTTTTCAATTTTTGCCCACGGATTTGTAGATGGCCTCATCCTACCTTCCCTTTTTCTGTTTACTTTTATCAAATAATTGCTTGTAAGGAACGTCTGGTCTGTCAGCTTATGTGGTTTGAGTAATTGGAAATAAATTAAGATTATCATAATTTTGGGAGGGGAAGGTTTTTGTCTCGGCCAGAGTAGATATTATCAATGGGTACTGGCGTTGAGCCAAACGGGGGCAAGCGTGGTTTCGGGGAAGCTGCGGGAAGCAAGCTGTCTTTGTCCTTCGGGATTACTATGAAAAAACTAGACGTGTGAACATTTTTCAGGGTGAAATGAAATATAGTACCTAAGTGTCAAATATACGTGAAAAGTAATTCTATATTATTAAGGTGGGTAGTGTGTTTATTTTCAACTTTATTGCACACAAAGTAGTATTGTGCAGGTGGGCATTTTTATTTATCTTGTACTTTAAAGCGCTTGTACTTGTACTTTTGTACGTCTTGTTACATTCCTGACACAATGTATGGGATTTGACATTGACCGTCAGTTTTGTAACGATTTCTAAGCGGCCGTTAAAGGTGCACAGTTACGCGTAAGTGAAAATGCCCAGGTACAACAGACACAGACAGACAAACAGACAGAGAGTGAATTAATATTTTTGACACTTTGTCCGTATCAATATTTTTAGAATTTAGGTACAGTCTCATGAATAAGTGACGTAATAGTACATTATTGTCGAGGCTCGGAAGTAGCTACTTGCAGGCTGAGGATTCGTTTTAAACGGACGACCTTCCAGCCGAGTCATATATAGTGCTTTTCTCAAAAATGGTGCAATAAATATAAATATCATAGAAATATTTTACAAAGGCAACGTTCTTACGTATACATTTTCACAGAAACGCCCTTGCCGCCTTTTTATTTTTTAATAAAAAAATAGAAGTGTATTTTTCTGCTGAAAATACGCCAACCTATTTGAGACACCTAAATAGTCGCAGTACTAATCATCTGTTTGGCTGTTTAATGGGCCTGTGCCTTCATTTGATATGGCTATTTCAAATTTTAAAAAGTTTGGAACTCGACAAATAATGGAATTTGTATGCAACATTGCAGTCCCAAAATCGAGACTGCAATGTTTTTAACTTTTTAATTTTTGACTGACCATAAACTACGCGCTTCGCGACCTATTTTTTAGACGGCAAAGTCGAGTTTGCCGTCCATTTTTGAGAAAAATTGTATACTAAGTATGCTTAAGAAGTTTGACCACTGTCACAAATATAAATCAATCTACAATATTTAAAAGCATTTTAGCATATATAATATAAACCTTACTTTAACCATGAACATTAACGGAATGAACATGATGATATTCATTCAGTTAATGTTCATTCATGATGATATCATGAATAAATTTAACCACATTATTAAAGTATCGGCAATGTATCAGTGCGATTATTGGTTGTACAAAAAATAAGTGCAGCAAAAATATAAGTTCGCTCGAACAAAACCGTAGCGTAGAGTAACTACATACAACGTACAACTTGTAGGTACGCGTATGTTGTTATTTTTGGCTACCGTCCAGTTTTCTGTAACCATGTACGTTGCACCCCTAGTACTGGAGTCAGTTATGTAACGCTGCCATACATGACCCAAAATTTTTTTATTAAGCTATGAGCTTCATCACATCTGATATTTGAGTAATTCTAAGCATTTCTAGCCTAGGGTGGGGGGGAGGGTGGGGTACAAAGACGGCCGCCACACGTCATCTTTAAAAAAAATCTATTCTGATCTTGGTGGATACTAGGGCAAGTTTGGTATAATTTTCGTATAAACCAACGACGTAGAATTCATTGCTGATATTTGTTTTTTTTCAGTTTCATAGTAATTTTACAAGAAAAACGTAAAAAGGTGAAAAATTTGGTTGGAGATTTTTGCTACCCGGAGCCGAAACTACAAATGATAGAAAGTTGAAATTTGCACACTAGATTACATTTATAAAGTGTACAAGAGATAAGAAGCGATTTTGAGAAATTCAACCCCTAAGGGGGTTAAAAAGGGGATGAAAGTTTGTATGGGGTTCAAGTTTTATTTTAAGCTAGGAATTTGAAACTTCGTAAAACGATATATTATTAAAATAAAAGAAAACTAATTTCAGCGTTTTTGAAAATTCATCCCCTAAGGTGGTGAAAAAGGGTTTGAAAGTTTGTATGGATATCAAAAAAATTTTCGAACGTGGGACTTGAATCTTTGTATTTGGGGATATTATTAAAAGACAGGAAAAGTAATTTCAGCGTTTTGTAAAATTCATCCCCTAACAGGGTTAAAAAGGGGTTGAAAGTTTGAATCCATTACAAATCCGAGTAGACACACATTTCTTATTGCCTCCCAGGCTTGAAATGCTTAGAATTACTCAAGGAACATATGTGATGAAGCTCATAGCTTAAGGCGCTCTTATAGTTGAGTTTTACGTTTCCGAGGGGGTGAAGCAGACGAGTGGTAGAACAGGCGGGCGGGCGCCCCGCGCGCCCCGCCGCACCATTCCCGCGCAGCACGTCTACATCCTTATTCTGGCGCCATCGGTATTCTGAATATTCTGATTTGTCAGTTCCGGGATTTTTTCCGGCAATTAATATCGAATAAGGTTTATTAACAAATTCGTATTTTAATGAGTATTTAATGAAATTATATACAATATGAGAGTATACCCCGACAAACTAAGAACCTAATCAAATTATACCCAATTATTATGAGACAGAAATTGGTACTTACTTACCTTAAAAATATAATAGAGTTAGATCAAGAAAATTCTGCAAGGATTTTGATTGCACACGCAGTGCAAGTGTTATTTTGAACGACAAACCTTTATGAAATTATGATTAACACTTGCACTGCGTGTGCAATCAAAATCGTCGCAGGTCTAATTCTAGAAGTCAATTTCGGGCAAGTAGGTTTTGAAAATAAGGAAGAATACTGTAGTTCGTTTATTTTAGCATTAGAAAGTACTTGAAAGAAGGTAACCGATCTTGACATGTCTTTTAATTGAAAAGCGCTTTTTAAAAATCAGTAACTATTACATATGAAAGCTTATTTTATATATTAGGACTTTTATTTTATATAAAATCAATCCACATTTGGCATGATGTGTCACATCCCCGTAGCTGCAGGCGTCCATAGCCTATGGTGAATGTGGGTCGTATGCTTGCTTGCCACCAGTGTGGTATATAAAAACAGTATTTTTTGGAAAAAATTTCCCATATCGCACGGTACGGACTTGTCGGAAATAAGGTAGAAGTACTAGTGCTCAACGCTGCACTAGTATTCGACACGGGCACTTTATGTCAAAGTGACAAGAACTAAATTTGACTACAGAAAGATCGTCGCCGTTCAAATTTAACCTATATTACTTTGACATAAATTATAGTGTGTAGCTTTCAAATAGAGCTCAACGGCTAATCCTATTGTCTATTGTTAAGGGGCTGTCCATAAATTACGTCATCGATTTTTGACGATTTTAGACCCCCCCCCCCCCTTATAATCATCCAAAAATCATGCTCCAAATGACCCCATTTCCTCCTACTTCATGCTACCGTCATCCGATGTCCAGACCCCCCCCCCCTCCCAATTTGAAATGACGTAATTTATGAATAGCCCCTAAGTAAAACCGCACGTGCTACTTACCTGCAAAAAAGGGTCTTAATTATTTTATTTGGCACCTGAGCGCGGGCTAGGCCAACGCTCAAAAAACCAGTGTAGGTGCGCTCTCCGATAACGCGCCTTTGTTACGCATCTCGATGACACATTTTAAACTGGTTCTGTAGCGTTCGACTCGCCGGCACTCAGTAACCGAAGTACGTATTTTTTATGCAGGTGGTTGTGGCACGTGGCACGAGCGGTTTTACTTAACAATAGACAATAGGATTAGCCATCGAGCTCTATTTGAAAGCTACACACTATACCTTGTCAAAAACTAGTGCAGCGTCGAGCACTAGTACTTCTACCTTACCTAATATTAAACACGAAACCATTTTAGGCATTTTTCGACCACTTCCCTTAAAACGCATGTAGGTAACTCGGAAACTAAAAGCGGTGAAATGGTTACCACCATACACTAAACACTCCCACATAGGTATTTGAATCCCGTACACATATGTTTAAAAATGATTCAATTTGATTAATTTAATAGCCTTTAATAAAATATGTTTACACAATTTATCAATCGTGACTGAATTCCGGATTGGTTAGATGGGTGTGTGCCTTTGCTTCCCAACTTGTTATAAATTGACAATATGACGGGCGAATGTCTGAAATGTCACAATAATTAAGAATTATTTTGCTTTTCTTCGTAAGTATGTTGAAAAACATTGTGTGTATAACATATTTGCATATTTATACAGTGGTTACCCATTTTATGAAACGTCCAGTAAACTAGCATAGATCCGACGCTGGCAGTGGCCACGGGCGTACTGGCGCGGGGAATGGGCGCAAGGTATTGCCGCGTAGGGTGTAATTTAGTAGGCAAAAGTTGAATTCATAAAATTATGAATGAAAAGATTAACGTATCGATAAAAGGACCAGTAATAACGAAGATTTACTTAAAACCTATCGAATGAGGTAAGTTTCATATCCATTTTCGTCGTAGTACTTCTAAAATATGGATCAAAAGACAGCTTTAAGCATGTTTTCAACTTAAGATTCTATCGAGAAAATAATGAGCCGTTGTGTTCCTGACAAGCAATAACGTAGTTCAAGGACTAAAGTTATACATACTAGAAAATCATGCTTAAAATCCTTGTAAAAGTCTGTAAATATGGTTACAAAAAAGCGCATTTTACTACACACCGCGCCTTAATAAAAAATTTTTGGGTCAACTTTATAACTGCTTCCGCTATAGACGGCCATTCGCCTTTGTTGTTGTCAAAGAAGCCATGTGAATTATTTATATGTATAGTTTTGCAGAAATAAATCGTGAAACAAATGAATTAAACATGCCTAGTAGATTTACTTGTTTCAGTTAGCTTTTCTTTATTGTATTAGATGTTATTTGAGGTGATGTCGGGAATTGAAGAGAATTTGAAAATGAATAAATATTTCATCATAGTTTAAGACATATTCATATTTTGGGATACTTCAAAAATAAGTGTCCTAAGAAAGAGATACTTATTGTAGCAGGTAGCTATTATGTGAAACTAGAGACAGACGATATCCCAGTAAACCCTTATGAATATTAGATTCATGAAGGTTTACTATGAGTCCCGTGAGTACAGAAGAGTCGCGTCATGATAGTGCTTAGTGGCTCTATTCCACACGTTTTATTGACATCTTATGACACATACATGCTTGTGAATCATAAAAAAAACCCTGTTCTTCAAGTTATTGCAGAACTCTTGGTACAACTAGATTTGATAACTTTTTTTGGAGTACGCATTTGTTAGTCTTGGCAACACATGAAGTATTTTTCGAGAGATACGATTAAAAGTACTATGAAATGAAAGTGTATCTACTCAAATTATGTAATAATTAATTTTATTACCAGGACTCGTGCAGCACTTCCCATAACGTAATTAACTTTACTCTTATACATACAATTTTAAATGTTGAAAATTAATTTCTGTTATAAACTGCTCATTTACAAATTGTTCCGCATTTTCCGCAGCAGCTGAAAATTACGGCTCGTTTGAATATGGACGGTCGGCGTTAATTGTATCACTTGCTTGTTATCGCTGTAGATATTGGGGGTAGTTATAACAATCGCAGAGCCGTGTATTTGATTTTTTTAGCTCTTATTTTAATCTACTTTCTTAGCGTGTTCAACGCATGCGCTTCTCATCTTGTAGTTTAAGTCCAATTCGATTCATCAGTAAGGATATATGTTATGTATTACTCAGCAATTGCGTAATATGTGGGATACTAATCAACACAAGTGAAAGAAAAGTAGGGGTTGTGTCGTATGAATAAGTCAAAGAGCTGGCGCAAGATAAGGAAAGCTGGAAGATGCTCCACCGACAAGAGAATAACTCTTAAGTTAATGATGGTATCAACACAAGGATACTACGAGTATGTGTTTAAAATCATAACTTTCCATATAACTGAGCAAAGACATACGATACTTACTGATTAACGACCCTAACGACTAACGAAAGCCTAAAGAGAAATGATTCATGCATTTTACTTGTGATATCGGGTATCAGTGACAATGTGATACCGCTGTACGTTTAGCCTGCCCCTTGATTACATACAAGTCCACGAGGATAGCCCTAGAGGTCAATGTACTTGAGCAGTGTGAAACTGGGCACGAAACCGGAACCGCCGAATAGGATTACACCAAACGTCGGATTTATATTGCGGATTTACCGAAATCCCAGCGGACAAAAAGGATACTAGGGCTGTTCTCAATGCTCAGGGGGTTTTCTGTGGTAACCAGTGTGACTGGATCTCGGAATCTGTAACAACTAGGTGTAACCCGAGATCACATAAATACTGGTATTTGTGTCGAATGCTCGCTTCAATTCTGAGAGCGGTGGGAATATGGGACCAGGATATTAGACACAATGTTTGATAATAGCGTTATTTGTATCTTGTGGTCAAACCCCTGTGATATAAGTTTCATATGTAAGTGCTTTAAGGGATTTTCATCACACGCGCGTAAACAAGAACTATTTACAATGTACGCAAGTTCGATTTATAATGTAAAAGCACGTGTCATGGCCCTTTTTAGGGTTTTCTAATAGTAACAATATTACCGCTTACGATAAAATTATGCTAGATGTCACAAGATTAATTTAATTACTACATTACTGACAGTCAGTAATAAGTACTAGTAGATGTTATTGCGCTCTAAGGCGCCAAAGATTTGTGACGATTCCTCTATAGTCCAGAACAATAAAAACTGGTCACTTTGTATGGAAATATTCACCTGATATTAGTCGATAAATTTTTTAACCAGTTTTGATTGTCCTTTTTCTACTGAATATTTTTATTCATGATTAATGTTATTGGTGATTTATTGGGTTGGTGTACCTGAACCTACTTATTATGTAACATTGGCTACTAACTAATATCATGATGTGTTTTTTTTCACGCAACTAACCCTGCAGTGGCATTAAAATGTAAGTATGGGAAAGAAAAACATCATCTAATAGACGGCTTCTAATCAATTACCTACAAATTTTTCTTTAGTTTCAATTGTCTTACTTGGATTAGAAGATTGGATTTTATTTTTATTTTGCGTATAAGCGGTGAATTTACACACTCAAACAACCAGAGACAAACTGTGACCACAAACATTCTGCGCCTCTTTCCGCTTCGAATAAAAAATCACATTAATTCCAAACGTAACGACGCCTAAGCATTCAGAGCGGGCATTTGGCCGCGATAAGCGGAAAGTATCAGGGCTATGTATACAGGCCGCATAATCTCAATGGTTTAGAGAGTGCGGGCAAGTAGAGTTTTAGAGCGAACCAGTTTCACGGGTTTCTAGTTCCTTTATAATCTGAGAACGTTCTTATACTGGTTTTCTTGAGTTTTGTATTAGCCCGCGCGTGGTAAGCGATTGCAATGATACCTTTGAGCGTTGTCCCGACAATACGACAAAGAGCTAGAACATTTACATAGTGTCCTTTACACCCGGAATGTGCTCTTTAACATAACTCCCTGCTATTTATACTAGAATTTTTATATAGAATTTCTATAACGCTCGAAACGCTTTCATGTTTAGTTAGGTCCTTTGTCCACTTTGCTCTGAGCTTCCTGCAGTGATGTCGTAATTTCCTGTTTAGATTAACTTCCCTGCTCTAAGTTACATGCACGGCTGAAGTCCGTGTTGAGTTTAATTTCAACAAAGACAACATAAACTTAATGAAACCTGTGAAGCCCGGGAATATTTAACAAATTGAATGTAAATACACCGCTTGGGAGGCATTCTGAACATGTATCAAGCGTCGCTGTATACTTTAATAATAGGGAATATTAAGCAAAACTGCGTAGGGGGCGCCACTACCACTATCCATCACAATTTGGGGGTCTACCGTGAAACAAGGAAATCGAAATATCGTTACCTATCCTCTCTTCTCTATCACTCTTGCATATTCGAGCGATAAAGAGGCAGATTGTAGCATATCACAATACTACATGTAGGTAGACATAACTAACAAGTTATAGATATAAATATGTGGGTATGCCGTTAGCGCTTGACCATGTTTTTATTTTAGAATAAACCGCCATTGATGAAGTCACATCGTGTTTCTTTATATCGCTCTTTACGTACATTACATTTGGCGCAGTCGGTAGGATGCGAACCTACGCTCCCAGGCGTTACGCGCTAGTAAATTTCGATTTTCGCGTTTCCCGGTAGACCCTTATTAACAAACCGCCTTGACGCAACAATGTCATATTTTATTGTCTGTGAAAACTTGTCAAAAACAGTATGTATAAGTTACTCTATGGTTTTCTAGCTAGCTTAGTGCTGCACTGTCGGCAGAACATTGCAGTAATACCCCCTATTGTGTATTACAGATACGGATAACCAACGCGTAATCATCCACGTAAAGGACGTAAACGACGAGCCTCCTTACTTTATCAACCGGCCGCTGCCGATGCAGACGGTCGTGCAGCTCAACGCGGCACCCAACACGCCCGTGTTCACGCTGCAGGCCCGAGACCCCGACACGGACCACAATATACACTACTTCATCGTGAGGGACAGGACCGGCGGCCGATTCGAAGTGGACGAGCGCTCGGGCGTCGTCCGGACTAGAGGCACTGATCCGTTCCAGTTGGATATGGAGTACGTGTTATATGTGAAGGCTGAAGATCAGGTAATATTCTCAAAACTTATTTAAAATCGTGTAAGGTGCAGCCAGCGGGGAAATTTCGATTGCGGGGTAATTTCCACTAATCGAAATATCTTCCACCTTATGTAATTTTTTTTCAGTTTTATCAACTCCTTAATCGCCACTTGCACCATCCCACTAACCCGGAGTTAACCGGTTAATCCTGGAGATACCATGGTTACCAGTACAAATAGACCTTGAGTTAACGGGTTACCCAGCACCCGGGGGGGTTACTGGGATGGTGCAAGTGGCGCCAAGATGTACATAAAGGAAGTTAGAGGACTTAGAGGCTAAGGCTTGAAAATGTATGATTTATTAGATAGGGGAATACGATCCGAATACTTAGAGAATCTCTTCAAAATGAATAAAAGGTTTGCTAAATGAACTATAGTGTATGTATAAAGCGTAAGGCGTAAGGTAAAAATATTTTTCACCTCAGCAGCTCGAACAAGGGTACTTTGCTTCTTAAAAACAGTGAGCAAAATGCGATTCTGCTCACTGAGTGAGAAAAAATGGCATTCGCGCAAATCTTAAGAAAACATGAGTACAGGTATTAAGTGATAAAGAAGGATTACATTTTTCAAGTTGTCTACAGTCCGTTTTTTTTAGCATTAGAAAGAACTTCGCAGAAGTAAGGATGTGGTTCAAAATCCGGCACTTTTAGCGGTAACAATTGGAAGTAAATTATATGTATTGACCATGCTACATTAGATAAGTCAATAATTATTAACAATAAAAGAGCCTGATAAAAACTGCACGCTTGCTTCTGTGGAGTTCTTTCTAATGCTAAAAAAAACGAACTATAATAGGTATGTTCTCACTGCTTAGGGTGAAACATTTTGTGTACTACACGAGATCAAAGTTATTTACATCTCGTGCGCTTTTGAGTCCCTTACTACGCTCAAGATTCTAAATTACGACGTTACGAGCGTAGCGAGTGAATCTATTATAGAATCTTTCGCTTGCACGGGACTCAAAATAAGCACTCGAAGAAATATCAAACTTTGATCTCTTGTTATACCTACAAATAACTATTTTTGCATACATGTTATCCAATATTTGTTTCATAGCTCGAGTGTACTTTTACCGAGTGTACGGTTGGGAGCCTACGCAGCCCTCGCTACGCGCTCTACGCCGTAGCATTTGTAGACATTCCAACCAGCCAGAAACATTCCGCTGAATAAATATTAAACATATTGAATAACCCTGCGCAGTTTCTGGGGAAATCACTAACATTTTCAAAACGAATTGCAATTTTAACAAGTAGAAGTTTAGTGTAGCGTGTATCTAAGGATAATAGACGGCGCGATTCGGGAAATGAATTAGAGATTCACTAGATATGAAATAGTAAAGATATGTGACGTTTCTCGGCAAAAGGTATCTTATGGCGGTTGGCGCTTAGGCTATTATTAACGCCGCTCCAATATTATTGCGGCCATATAATGAACTCTAATAAATATTATATTTATATAATGAACTCTAGTTCATTTCTCGGTATCGTCTTGGGTCGTCCCATTCGTTTTTCGTCTAGTTCTTAAATTAGTCCTATTCTGCTTTCGTCACCCATTCTATACATTCGTCACAATCGTCGGTGGTTTTCAATGTAGAATGCGTGACGAAAGCAGAATAAGATTAAATGTAAGAACTTGACGAAAAACGAATAGGACGACCCAAGACGATACCCATTTCTCAAATCGCGCCGAGAGATAAATACGTTTCTCTAGAAATAATTCGTATGATCAACTAATACCACATGTCATATTTGAGGGGATCTGCAAATTCGGAGCCGTTTTATCTGGCACCCCTGCAGTTGCAAGTGTCCCTCAGGCGACTTACCAGCAAGGGGTACTCGTACGTCGTAACAATTTATTATAATTAAAAGAAACTTGTAGTAACCCATAATGACGTTGTTGTTTATTGCAATCTGTCCCTCCGAGTTTTACGATTAGACTTTCCGGTTATTCCCCGGTAAATATTTAGCTTGTAATGTTAGGCTGGGATTCTACTTCTATAGTCCGTTTTTTTAGCATTAGAAAGAACTTCGCAGAAGTTCGCTTGTGGTTCTAAATCTAGCACTTTTAGCGATAACAAATTGAAGTAAATTATATGTATTGACCATGCTACATTAGATAATTCAATAATTATTAACAATTAACGAGCCTGATAAAAACTGCACGCTTGCTTCTGCGGAGTTCTTTCTAATGCTAAAAAAAACGAACTATAACATTCTGAATTGTACCTGGAAGCAGATTTAAAAATGAATACGTGAAACTTTTATGATGATTTCGTGTTTTTCTCTGCCTTGCTCGAGCTCCAGGAACTATGTAGTAACTTTTGTATAAGGTTTTGGAATTTTTTGGTCACCTACTAGTGAATTTAATGATGATACTATAACTTGTTGAATTTTTTTAATACCTTGTCGGTGGCAAATAGTTTAGGCATACGGCCCATTACTCGTATTATATTATAGGGCCAGTTTAACATGGCAGCTAGCTTAAAATAGGTGGTAATACCAACTTGATAACGTAACAAAGCATTAGACACACGCACCTTAGTACCTAACCAGTAACCAATTGGCCTAAAGTTGTTGACTATTACAGTTACCTGCAATAATATGTTACACAACGAAGGCCGCAAAAACATCTGACACCATCTTATTTGTAGAGCCATAAGAGCGTGTCACATATTTTTGCGGCTTTCAAAGACTAACTATTGCACGTGATGATGATGTGATGACACTAAAAAAACCATTAATAAAAAGTACTTTTTTTTGTCAGAAACTTGTTTCTATGCAGTTTTTATTTATCTTCAATAAGTATGTTGTATTTATGAAGTCGTGTATGAATTTCAGAGTGGCCGCGTGGACGAGCGCCGCTTCCAGTCGACGCCGGAGGAGCGCCTGAGCATCGTGGGCGGCAAACGCGCCCCGCAGTTCTACTTGCCCAGCTACGAGGCCGAGATCGCTGAGAACCAGAAGAAGGATTCAGAGTAAGTTAAGACCGCCTGTCGTCTGCCTCTACATTTAATCAATTGTACTTTTCTTTTGTATCTTTTTACTGAGGTGTGCCAATAAAGAGTATTCTATCTATCTATCTATCTAAGTTTTCTTTTAGCGCTGAAGGATTTGAAGTCCTTTAAAACAATACCAACCCCGGCTTCGCAAGGGTGCAACGTGGATGGATACTAATCATTGTCATATATCAACCAAATACACAAGCCTTTACCAAAACAAATTATATATCTTGATTCTTAATCATCCCGTTGAATCAATCTATAGACCGCATTAAAATTGATGGCGTACCTACTTAGATATTATACGGCAAAAACTGACCAGCCTATAGCATCATTTTTTCGTATTTTTTACAATTTTCTGAGCCTCGAATCGTGTATTTTTTTAGTCTGGTCTGTTAAAGGGTTAAACGTTTTAAGCGAACAGACAGACAAAGCGGCTTTGTTTTAAATAATGTAATGAAATGATTAAACATTCTAATACTCGTAAAACTAAACAAATTCATCATCCTCCTGCGAGAGTCTAGAAATCACGACATTTTAATTGACACAAGTGACTTGTGCTCCCAATAAAGGTCGTTAGCTATGAGCAAGTGGCGACGCGGCCAATTAGACACCACTGTAATAATTAGTTAAAGCGTCGCCTATGATTGCGGTAATCTTTAATTGGAACGCATCAGTTTTGTTTAAAAACCGGGCAAGTGCGAGTTGGACTCGCGCACGAAGGGTTCCGTACCATAATGCAAAAAAAAAGCAAAAAAAAAAAAAAACGGTCACCCATCCAAGTAGTGACCACTCCCGACGTTGCTTAACTTTGGTCAAAAATCACGTTTGTTGTATGGGAGCCCCATTTAAATCTTTATTTTATTCTGTTTTTAGTATTTGTTGTTATAGCGGCAACAGAAATACATCATCTGTGAAAATTTCAACTGTCTAGCTATCACGGTTCGTGAGATACAGCCTGGTGACAGACGGACGGACGGACAGCGAAGTCTTAGTAATAGGGTCCCGTTTTACCCTTTGGGTACGGAACCCTAAAAAGCGTGGTATTCCATTCGGGCGTAGCGGGAGTAACAACCCCCTTTTATTTTGTAGGGAATTATGGATTATACATTAAAAAAAATTGTCTTAAATTTGGGCTAATTTAGTGTAACCTACTCCGCACTGGCATCAGCGTAAGACTTTGTACCGGTGGTATTAGTAGTAGTAGTAGTAGTAGTAGTAGTAATAAAATACTATTATTGTACAAAAAGAAACATAAAACATGAAAGAGCACACATCATTAGTATCAGATATGGCAGGGCCATGGAGCATGCCGACTTTTTAGGGAAATAGGCCAGCGTTTACGGGAGAGATGTGGTGATCCTCGCTATGGGTTGTACTTGGTCCAACAGGTCTCCATAGCGGTTCAGCGGGGGAATGCTGCAGACATTATAGGGAACTTTGAGCTAGGTACAATGCAGAGGCGGGGATAAACTAAGGGTAGTAAATTATATATATTCTAAATGAGATTTTAAACATGGACATCGTTTGTTTCCAGCATCATCTCCGTGAAAGCGAAATCGTTCGCCGACCGCGAGATCCGATACACGCTGAAGGCGCAGGGGCAGGGCGCCGGCACCTTCAACATCGGACCCACTTCGGGCATCGTCAAGCTTGCTAAAGAACTGGACTTTGAAGACCTGAGGCAGCCGCATGTGTACTCGCTAGTGGTCACGGCTACCGAGGATTCTGGGGGGTTTTCTACGTCCGTTGAGGTAAATATTACATACCTTTATATACTAAGTATTAGGATGGCATTTTTATTCAGATAGGTAGTTCAAACCTTTAAAAAATGTTGATGTTATTGAACCTGTTATAAGTTTTATATGACAACAGTTACCTAATCCGAGACACTGATATTATGTACCTACTAATAATATTTTCTCTTAGCATAGTGGCGATATTTCTAATTTCCATGTTTTATTTATATTATTGTACGATCGAGCTCGAGCTGATCTGATCCTGGCCTCGTAAAGTCGCCTAAGGAGTCCTTTGAACAATACATATACAATTTAAATTTAAAATTTTACAAATTGATTTTCAATAGTTTGCACCGGTTGTCTTAAATTAATATTGACTAATATACAAATCGCGCCAAATACCTACGAGCCACAGATTTATCGTAATTTGCGCACATTATTACGCGTATAAGGATGCCTGCAAAATTGACATTGACAAATGACATTGTTATTATCATAACCTTAAATTTTACGATCAACGAGCATGATTGTACATTATAGGCACCTTGACTTTGTTTAAGTTTATGCACAATCTTATTTAATGGTGACAACACAAATTTATCTTGAATTAGCAATGATTTAGAATGTAAACAAATAAAACGGCTGTCATTTCATTTTCCACATTCCACAGATAAAACACAGATGACACGCGATTTTGGAATTACTCGAACACAGTGTTGTTAACCTGCGATTTTCAAATTCGCCGCCGTTTTCTACTGACAATATTTGCTTGACCAAGTATATGTTTCAACATTCCAGTTAACAATACGCGTGACGGACGTGAACGACAACGCGCCGAAGTTCGAGCTGCCCGACTACCAGGCGCATAACGTAGACGAGGACATCCCGCTGGGCACCAGCATACTCAAGGTCAAAGCCATGGACGCCGACTCGGGGAAAAACGCAGAAATAGAATATTTAGTGTCCGGTAAGTTCAATTTAGTGTCTGGTAAGTTCAATTTAGTGTCTGGTAAGTTCGAGCTGCCGGACTACCAGGCGCACAACGTGGACGAGGACATCCCGCTGGGCACCAGCATACTCAAGGTCAAAGCCATGGACGCCGACTCGGGTAAAAACGCAGAAATCGAATATTTAGTGTCCGGTAAGTTCAATTTAGTGTCTGGTAAGTTCGAGCTGCCGGACTACCAGGCGCACAACGTGGACGAGGACATCCCGCTGGGCACCAGGCATACTCAAGTTCAAAGCCATGGATGCCGACTCGTGGAAAAACGCCGAAATCGAATATTTAGTGTCTGGTAAGATACATTTTACATTTCTCATGATTCTGAAAGGTGTGCAGAAAATGATACGTTTCTGCACTATAGCAGAGATGGGCATTTCGTAATTGATTCCTGATTCCACGATTACTCGAAATTACTTTGTAATCTGATTACCGATTCCCAGATTACTTTGTAATCTACAATACCGAATTACTAAGTACAATTCCATTTGAGGAATCAGGAATCAGTTTTTCAAATATTACAATTCCTAGTAATTGGAATCAATGTTGATTCCTCATTACAGGAATGCATTACTTGATTCCTTTCAGATTACATCGTACTTCTACTATCAAGAGTACATTTCGATAGTAGATATGTATAGATGTTGTTGATGTTGGCTTACTAGATATAGATGCACCTTATTTGAATAAGGTGAGCAGAATTCGGAAATGATGACAGTTTTGGAATCCGGCATGTCTGCCGTGCACTTTGACATAAAAGTCGTCATGGGTGTCTTTTTATAGGTTTCAGGGAGTGCAGAATTCGAAAATGATGACAGTTTTGGAATCCGACATGTCTGCCGTGCACTTTGACATAAAAGTCGTCATGGGTGTCATTTTATAGGTTTCAGGGAGTGCAGAATTCGAAAATGATGACAGTTTTGGAATCTGACATGTCTGCCGTGCACTTTGACATAAAAGTCGTCATGGGTGTCGTTTTATAGGTTTCAGGGAGTGCAGAAAGCGAAAATGATGACAGTTTTGGAATCCGACATGTCTGCCGTGCACTTTGACATAAAAGTCGTTATGGGTGTCGTTTTATAGGTTTCAGGGAGTGCAGAATTCGAAAACGACGACAGTTTTGGAATTCGACATGTCTGCCGTGCACTTTAACATAAAAGTCGTCATGGGTGTCGTTTTATAGGTTTCAGGGAGTGCAGAATTCGAAAATAACGACAGTTTTGGAATCCGACATGTCTGCTGTGAACTTTGACATAAAAGTCGTCATGGGTGTCGTTTTATAGGTTTCAGGGAGTGCAGAATTCGAAAATGACGACAGTTTTGGAATCCGACATGTCTGCCGTGCACTTTGACATAAAAGTCGTCATGGGTGTCGTTTTATAGCTTTCAGGGAGTGCAGAATTCGAAAATGATGACAGTTTTGGAATCCGACATGTCTGCCGTGCACTTTGACATAAAAGTCGTCATGGGTGTCGTTTTATAGGTTTCAGGGAGTGCAGAATTCGAAAATGACGACAGTTCTGGAATCCGATATGTCTGCCGTGCACTTTGACATAAAAGTCGTCATGGGTGTCGTTTTATAGGTTTCAGGGAGTGCAGAATTCGAAAATAACGACAGTTTTGGAATCCGACATGTCTGCCGTGCACTTTGACATAAAAGTCGTCATGGGTGTCGTTTTATAGGTTTCAGGGAGTGCAGAATTCGAAAATGACGACAGTTCTGGAATCCGACATGTCTGCCGTGCACTTTGACATAAAAGTCGTCATGGGTGTCGTTTTATAGGTTTCAGGGAGAGCAGAATTCGAACATGATGACAGTTTTGGAATCCGACATGTCTGCCGTGCACTTTGACATAAAAGTCGTCATGGGTGTCGTTTTATAGGTTTCAGGGAGAGCAGAATTCGAACATGATGACAGTTTTGGAATCCGACATGTCTGCCGTGCACTTTGACATAAAAGTCGTTATGGGTGTCGTTTTATAGGTTTCAGGGAGTGCAAAATTCGAACATGACGACAGTTTTGGAATCCGACATGTCTGCCGTGCACGTTGACATAAAAGTTGTCATGGATGTCGTTTTATAGGTTTCAGGGAGTGCAGAATTCGAAAATATATCTGCCATGAACTTTGACATAAACGTAATGCAGTTAACGACTGTCGGATTCCAAAACTGTCATCATTTTCGAATTCTGCACTCCCTGAAACCTATAAAACGACACCCATGACGACTTTTATGTCAAAGTGCACGGCAGACATGTCGGATTCCAAAACTGTCATCATTTTCGAATTGTGCACTCCCTGAAACTTATAAAACGACACCCATGACGACTTTTATGTCAAAGTGCACGGCAGACATGTCGGATTCCAAAACTGTCATCATTTTCGAATTGTGCACTCCCTGAAACTTATAAAACGACACCCATGACGACTTTTATGTCAAAGTGCACGGCAGACATGTCGGATTCCAAAACTGTCATCATTTTCGAATTGTGCACTCCCTGAAACTTATAAAACGACACCCATGACGACTTTTATGTCAAAGTGCACGGCAGACATGTCGGATTCCAAAACTGTCATCATTTTCGCATTCTGCACTCCCTGAAACCTATAAAACGACACCCATGACGACTTTTATGTCAAAGTGCACGGCAGGCATGTCGGATTCCAAAACTGTCATCATTTTCGCATTCTGCACTCCCTGAAACCTATAAAACGACACCCATGACGACTTTTATGTCAAAGTGCACGGCAGACATGTCGGATTCCAGAACTGTCGTCATTTTCGAATTCTGCACTCCCTGAAACCTATAAAACGACACCCATGACGACTTTTATGTCAAAGTGCACGGCAGACATGTCGGATTCCAAAACTGTCATCATTTTCGAATTCTGTACTCCCTGAAACCTATAAAACGACACCCATGACGACTTTTATGTCAAAGTGCACGGCAGACATGTCGGATTCCAAAACTGTCATCATTTTCGAATTCTGCACTCCCTGAAACCTATAAAACGACCCCCATGACGACTTTTACGTCAAAGTGCACGGCAGACATGTCGGATTCCAAAACTGTCATCATTTTCGAATTCTGCACTCCCTGAAACCTATAAAACGACACCCATGACGACTTTTATGTCAAAGTGCACGGCAGACATGTCGGATTCCAAAACTGTCGTTATTTTCGAATTCTGCACTCCCTGAAACCTATAAAACGACACCCATGACGACTTTTATGTCAAAGTGCACGGCAGACATGTCGGATTCCAGAACTGTCGTCATTTTCGAATTCTGCACTCCCTGAAACCTATAAAACGACACCCATGACGACTTTTATGTCAAAGTGCACGGCAGACATGTCGGATTCCAAAACTGTCATCATTTTCGAATTCTGCACTCCCTGAAACCTATAAAACGACACCCATGACGACTTTTATGTCAAAGTGCACGGCAGACATGTCGGATTCCAAAACTGTCGTCATTTTCGAATTCTGCACTCCCTGAAACCTATAAAACGACACCCATGACGACTTTTATGTCAAAGTGCACGGCAGACATGTCGGATTCCAAAACTGTCGTCATTTTCGAATTCTGCACTCCCTGAAACCTATAAAACGACACCCATGACGACTTTTATGTCAAAGTGCACGGCAGACATGCCGGATTCCAAAACTGTCATCATTTCCGAAATCTGCGCCCCCGAAAACTTATATGATACAGTTTCACACAAAGAGTGTATTTATAGCTGGGAGAAAAACGATCAAAAGTATTTTGACACCGAGTAATATAATTTAGTCTGAACAATATTACGTAATCAGATTACTGGAGTAATTGATTACGAAGGAATCACGATTACACTTGTACTTAGATATATTCAATTCCAAAGGAATCAACTACGCAAGTAATCAGCGGATTTGATTTCAGTAATTTCGATTACCAAAGGAATCGATTACTAAGGAATCATGATTACTGTAATGTAATGTGTAATTTAATTCCAAAAGGAATTGATTACGCCCAACTCTGCACTATAGAGCATCTTACGTTTTAAGTCTGAATTTTCAAAGTTTTTACATGAGCAAATTAAATTTAGATTTAATTCAGTTATTTTTTCAGTTATTTTTTTTAATCAGTTTTAATCAGTTATTTTTTCAGTTATTTTTTTTTCTTTGTTTTTAAACTATTTAATTGGTGTCCTGTCACCGGTAGTAGGGTTTGATTATGTAAGCGAATGTTGTTAGTTTTGGTTTGAGTCTTATCTCTTTCATGTGTGCGATGTGTGTGTGTGTGTGTGTGTGTGTGTGTGTGTGTGTGTGTGTGTGTGTGTGTGTGTGTGTGTGTGTGTGTGTGATGCGTGTTACTTAAGTATATGTTTTTACTGCATATCTATTTGCGAGTTCCTGTAATTGGCTCTATATATCTATTTAAGATTCCATTGTCATTTAGTTAGCTGTTGGATCTCCTTATGTAAATAAATAAATAAATAAATAAATGGATTAGTTATACGATTACCTACCATTCTGATATTTAGCTCGCCATTCTATAATTTACGATACGATGTCTACATTGTTAATTAAAGTACTACCCTCGAGATATACAAACCTACAAAAAAAATGTATATTTAGTCATGTTTTTACAAGATCACTTGCATCTAGACACGCGGCAGCGTGTCAAGCCAAGTTCAAGCAAAGGAACTGGCTAGCCAGCGCCGAGTGTAATATTACACGAACCACTTGGTGCCACTTTTGACCCTTCTATAACTCAAAACATCTTTGACGTAAACACATAAAACTACGTGTGTTTAATTATATCCATAAGGATATCTAGAAGCCCAAATTTCATGAAGCTAGCTCAAACGGTTATAAAGGTATGAAGGTCAAAAAGTCGTAAATTTTAAGACTGACTTATGACTTATAGTACCTAAACCTAACCTACTTCCAGATGACCTAGAAGGATGAAATTTGGAATCCAGCTTGGTTATTGTGTGTAACCGTAGGAAAAAATCTAAAAATAAAATAAAGTTAAAAAATAGGGGGGGTCCCCATACAAAAAAACCACTTTTTATTGGGACTGACATATAAGTACCTAAACCTAACCTACTTCCAGGTGACCTAGAAGGATGAAATTTGGAATTCAGCTCGGTTATTGTGTGTAACCGTAGGAAAAAATCTAAAAATAAAATAAAGTTTAAAAATAGGGGGGGTCCCCATACAAAAAAACCATTTTTTATTGGGACTGACATATAAGTACCTAAACCTAACCTACTTCCAGATGACCTAGAAGGATGAAATTTGGAATCCAGCTCGGTTATTGTGTGTAAGCGTAGGAAAAAATCTAAAAATAAAAAAAAAGTTAAAAAATAGGGGGGGTCCCCATACAAAAAAATATTTTTTTATTGTAGTGTTGGAACCGTTACAAGCAGATATTTGAAACTACCCCAATATATGTATTATTATATTTGCTATATTAAAATAAAGTTTAGTCAAAAAATAAGTGGTGTCCCCATACAAAAAACTTGTAATACGCTCTAAACAACCGGCCAACGGTGTGTCGTCGGCGGCGCGCGGCACCACATAATTATACAAAGAACAGAAGTAAAAACCATACAGCGGAAACACAAGAATAAACATTAAATCTCAATACCTGCCTAGTTTTCTTTACAAAAAGTATTGATATCCCACCAAAAACATAAATGTAAAAAAGGAGAGCCAAGTTCAATACAAAAATTATGCTTGGCTGTGGGGCTCGCCGCAAAAAGAATGGAGATCTAAATGAGTGCCACTGCCAAGTTCTATGCAAAATCCAAATATGTATTTATAGGAACAAAATAACATTATAAACAAGTATTAAACTCTATTTCTTTGCTTTATTGGATACCTACAACAATTGCTGTTATTTAAAAAAATGTGAGATCTTAAAGTAGGTTAGATTTGGCTTGGCCAGGTTTTATCAGAATTACAATATATATAAAATGATTGATATAATGAAAACTGGCCAAGTCAAATCTAACCTACTTTAAGATCTCACATTTTTTTAAATAACAGCAATTGTTGTAGGTATCCAATAAAGCAAAGAAATAGAGTTTAATACTTGTTTATAATGTTATTTTGTTCCTATAAATACATATTTGGATTTTGCATAGAACTTGGCAGTGGCACTCATTTAGATCTCCATTCTTTTTGCGGCGAGCCCCACAGCCAAGCATAATTTTTGTATTGAACTTGGCTCTCCTTTTTTACATTTATGTTTTTGGTGGGATTTTACTTTCCTCGTATTCCAAATGAAAAGCATAGTATTTAACTCGGGCGAAAGGCATAATTTCAGCCTCGGACAATTGGCGCCACTAAACTACCTCGGCAGTTTAGTTAGTTACTATGTACCTATACCTAAAAGCTTTGATATCGAAGAATTTGCTCGTATATTTACTTTTCCTGTGTAAAAGTTGTGTCGGTGTTTATCGCCAACAGAACCCTCAATGCCATCAATTCGACAACATTGTGCGCCATCTAGTACAATTCCTGTGTTACTATATATAAGGGGGAGGCCTCTGTTCAGCAGTGGACGTCTTATGGCTGAGATGATGATGAAATATAAGCAGTTTACTTGCTTGGTGGCTCTTTCTTTGTCTTCTTAACCTATTCTCATTATTTTTGTTTGTTTTCCAGACGATCACTTCAGTGTCGACTCCAATGGCATCATAACGAACAACAAACAACTTGACGCGGATAATAACAACGCTTACTACGAGTTCGTTGTCACGGCTAAAGATAAAGGCGAACCCGCTAAAACTGGTACCGCTACTGTTCGAGTTTACACCAAGAACAAGAACGATGAAGAACCCAAATTCTCTCAACAAGTATACACGCCTAATGTAGATGAAAATGCTGGACCCAATACTCTCGTGACAACTGTAGTCGCTTCAGACAAAGACGGTGATAATGTTAGGTTTGGCTTCGTCGGTGGGGGTACTAGCTCTGGACAATTTGTTATTGAAGAAATAACTGGAGTAATTCGCTTGCATAACAAAGCTATATCATTGGATAGAGATAAGTACGAACTCAATGTGACTGCAATGGACGATGGAGCGTGCTGCGTTAACGGAGATGCCACGATTCACACTTCGACTGCCGTCGTAGTAGTGTTTATAACTGACGTTAATGACAATAAACCTATTTTTAAAGAATGTCCAACTTATTACCCAAAGGTAGAAGAGGGAGCTCCAAATGGCAGCCCAGTACTAAAGGTTCATGCTACTGACGAAGACAAAGGAGTAAATGGACAAGTTAAATATTCGATAGTGCAGCAACCTAATCAAAAAGGCACTAAATTTACGGTCGACGAAGAGACTGGGGAAGTGTCCACTAATAAAGTATTCGACAGAGAAGGTGATGATGGTAAATTTGTATCGGTTACGGTAAAGGCTACGGACCAGGGTGAACCCTCGTTAGAAGGCGTTTGCTCGTTCACGGTTGAAATTACTGATGTAAACGACAACCCACCGCTATTTGACCGACAAGTAAGTCTTATTTTGTTTTAGTTTCGCACTATAATTGCACGTCGACACCAGTGTTTCGCATGAATCCCTGTGCAAATACTTCCAAGGGATTAAAATCGTTATTTTATTACGTATCTTGCAGAAATATGTGGAGAACGTCAAACAAGACGCCAGTATAGGTACAAACATATTGAGAGTATCCGCATCCGACGAGGATGCCGACAATAACGGCGCCATAGTTTACACTCTGAGCGCCCCGTACAATCCCGGAGATATTGAATATTTCGAAATCCAGCCCGAATCGGGCTGGATCGTTCTAAAGAAGCCCCTCGACGTAAGTATTCAGCCGCATTCTATTAGAATTTAAGATATATTTGTGACAAGAGCGACGAATGAATGAGATCAACTTTACTACAAAGTTTGGTGGATGAGTGCTACACCTACAGGCCGTAGGATTCAATTGGCACACGTTTATGTTGATTAAATGTAAATAGTTCTAAATTACTGCTGCTGTACATTGCTGTGGAGAGCGGTCAATCCTGGCTGTGAGGAGTAGTTGTCCATTGAGCGGCGCGGCGGGGGCGGGGACGCCGGGGGGCGGGTGGCGGCGAGGCCGCGGGGCGTGGACGCCGCCGCCGCGCCGTCGGGGCTTGTTCTTCTTGCAGCACAATTAGTTTCAGTTGCCGCCAGCGCCGGCTCCGCACTAAGTCTTCGTTAACATTTATTTCCGCAGCACTATCTTGCATTCGACTCTTGCCGATAAAATGACCCGTGTACAATACCTGAAACAGAGAGAGACTCCTGTAAATATGTTTTCACGTTGACCTATGTTTAGTTCTAAAACATGTACAGTTTCTGTAAGAGCACTTCTGTATATTTCGCACAGACTAGATTTGAAGTTTATTTTATTGTAAGTATAATCGATTAATTGATTTGGGAAGCTTACGCTTTTAATGACCTTTCTGTATTATACGTACATGTTTTGTTACTAATATCCAAGCAGCGGAGTGAACCCGCGGAGGCGTTCGATGCCGCCTCGACTGTCATCCCGGATAGTAGACGACCACTCATGCCTCATATATATCATATATCATCCCACCCTCTAACATACCTATCTATTATCATGATAATACAAATTTTTTACAGGGCGCCTGAATTTAACTGATATTTATTGTACATTGTTAGTATAATTGATTATTATGTTGGTCAGATTGCCTATTCGGCAGTTTGGCCATCGGCCAGTTGTGACATTATTCCTTCTGTGAAAGGGGCAACGTTTCCAAAAACAAAATTTGTACAGTACAACCGTAACGTCCATCGTTTGTATAATATATTCATTTCAATGAGTGTCGTTTCGTTGTAGTGGTTACTACCAGCAAGAGGTCGCAAACCGTGCTATGACAGACTGACCTTTCCGCCATGTCTTGTATGCAGAGCTGCATGCATTTGCCTGCTTTATGTTTCATTACTTTTCATTTCGATATTAGTTTAGTTTATTGTAAAAAGTAATTATTTATATTGTACAGTTTGTCTTTTTCCCTAGTGTACAGAAGGACCGTGTAAAATATTACAAATATTATGTTTCCAATTTTTTTTTCTTGCACCATCTAAATATTGGCTACCGGGAATGATCTGTAATTCGGCTCGAATGTATTTCTGCAAGTAGACGATTGAGAGGATCCTTACGGTAAATTTAATATCTTTCTTCATCTTGATTTTATTTGGCTTATCGAATGTCTGTGTGACGAATGCGTGTAGGTATGTTTTCGTTAGTAGATAATCAGCTAACGTGACTCTTTTATAGCCAATAATTTTTAACTGAAGAGAACGATAGTTTAATTTATTTTTGATTGTTTTAGTTTATTAGCGACTCGTACGTTATGTGTTTATATTTGAGTTGTGTTCTGTTTATTTGTCCCCGCTGACCTCTGCCCGTGTCTGTGTAGCGGGACAGGTACCGTCTGCGCGTGCGCGCCTCCGACCGAGGCGAGCCGCCCTCCTCCGCAGACGTGGACGTTGAATTAGACGTGGTAGACAGGAACAATAAGCCCCCCATCTGGGACATGACCACGTATGGCCCCGTTCACATCAAAGAGAATGTCACAGTGGGTACCGTAGTGACCAGTGTGAAAGCCAGGTTGGTATAAGGCGCAGCGGGCTCTCGGGCCCGCCGCTCCTCCACTCCCTAACACTACTAACGACGTGGTTTTGTCTGTTTCCGTCGACTCTTTCCCCGATAGCGAGAAACGTACAAGTTGGAGGCTATGGCTCAAGACAAGGGCTTCCCGCCCTTGTCCAGAACCGTGGAGGTCCAGATAGACGTAGTGGATCGCGCGAACAATCCCCCCGTGTGGGACCACACGGTGTACGGCCCGATCTACATTCGAGAGAACTTGCCCGTGGGTGCCAAAGTGGTGTCCGTGAAAGCAAGGTGCGTGTCCTCAGTCTCCGGCACGGGCACCGCACGCAGCCCCGTCACCTGCACGCAGTGTGCGCTGTACGGCGCCGCGGCCCAAACATCGCTTGCGCTTCCGCTGCCGCCCGTGCGCGCTCGCCTGCGGTGCCTCACTCTGCCGAGAGCGCCCCAGGGCTCGAGGCAGCGCGCGGCGCGGTCGGCGACGCGTTCTGAGCTAAATTGAAATTGCATTCAATGTTTGTGCGCTGCGCGCGTCTTCAACTATCGTTTTATTTGCCTCTCACTTGGTGATCTGACGACGATGTTCTTTGTATTGTCCGTGGTTAATTAATGTATTGAGCATCATCACGAGTTCACTCGGTCTTGTCGTATTCACCTGCGTGCAACTTAAAGGGCTCACTGCTTACATGGAACGGGGATCACGGAAAAAAACATTTGTTCAAATATATTTTTGGGTAAAGACTTAGATTACTTAAAATATTGGTGTTTATTGTAGAGCAAAAATATTTTTGAACAAATGGTGAGAGGTGATGATGGTACCTACGTATTGCGAACGTCCATGTCCATTGTATCTTGCATGTAGGCTGACGTATCAGTGCATTATGGAATTATCAGTCATATCTTTTTAAATTGTCTAATTTTACGAGATTTCAGTGTAACGGTTAATTTATTAGCATGTCAACGATAATCCTTGTTCTAGGTAGAACGTAGTGTTGAAGTAGGAATCAAAAAGTTCTTTTAAATTATTCTTACTGCTTGCAAACGTTCATGTTTAATTAGAAGTATCAAACTATAATCTTCATTTACGTTTTATTAGTTCATTAATTTCAATCTGTAGTCAGTTTGAAGCATTAATAGTCGTTTATCAATATCAAGATCCAGTTGGCATTTATTTAAATTGACGTGAGTGTTATAGAAAAGTATATTCCTAGTCGCTTTTTGATCTAGATTAAAACGAGTTCAAGATCTAGGCATATTTTATCGTATAGCTATTTGCAAACTCTGCTCTAGGAATCCGAATTTCGATTTAGAGGAATTCCGTAGAACCGTGAGTATTTAACAGCTACCATTTTCTTCAATCATCAAAGTTTATCTGAACAAATAAATAAGAGATCGTGGAATACTAATTTACTCACAATTATATACCTGTGCCCTGATTATCAAAAGCATGTAACTTGTAATACAAGTGGAAGTGCCTTTCTAACAAAAGCTATCAAAAGGGACTTCCACTTATATTACAAGTTACAAGCTTTTGATAAACGGCACTGATGTCATAAGGAGAAGTTTACAAACAAAATGATTGAAGATAATGGCTACCATACCAATTGGCTATACATTTTCAAAATTTCTCCATCCATTGCGACATGGTAAAGGAATGTGCATCACTAAGTGTTCCACGGGCTACCGTTAGATAACTGTTTTAGCATTCGCATTATTAGTTACCTAGTGCATCAATCACTGTGTTGGCCGATGGCAAGTTTCACATCTGATGTCTATCTGTTCGTCCTAAAACACACACTTCACACTCACAACTGAGACTTACATGAAACGAATACTAACTCACTTTACTAATAAGTTAAGTCCTTATTTAGTATAACATTGGGAATATCATTTTTTATCTTGTCTTCCGTAACGTTTGCTCGCAAAGTATATTTCAAGACAATACAAGTTTAAGATGTATTTCAAGACAATCGAGGAATTTAAATGCGCCTAGCTCAACGCAGATGGCTCTGCAATTGAAGTTATTAACTGACAGATAAGCTTCCTCTCTCTATCTTCCGAGCTATATATCTCACACGGTGATGGGGTCAGCTTTCCGTGTTTTTTGCCTCCACTTCGCCCTATCCTCGACGTCGTTTTGAGCTTCCGTGAGCTCGAAATCCAGGTTTCGAGTTAGAAGCAAATAGACCAGTTCCTTGTTTATAGGATTAACAATTGGAAGCTTACAAGAAGCTGTCAAGGTTTAGTTTAACCCAACTGTTTTTTTAGGAAGCATTAAAACTTACCCGAATGTTTACTTAGGTAATGTACCTATTGTTACTAGGGAATGACATTTCATAAAATGATATTCTCAAAATGAAACAACATTAACCCTTTACCAGGCTAAAGTATATATATTTCCCACATACGGCTCTTCAAACATGTGTTCGATTTTCGATGAATAAGACTGACATTCGATTGTCATTATTTTAATGTCAGCGTGGTAAAGGGTTAAATATCTTAGTTACCATTAATATAAAAGCCTAGAAACTTAGTTTCATAAAACCCATCTGGTCTATTAAGGAGTGAAACCGAAATATGACTAGCTTCATCTCTTTTGTTCCTATCATAATCGAGATTTGAGAGAAAGACCGATACTTGCAATGTGATATTTAAACATTGGTTTCAGTGCGATTAGAACAACTATACATTTTCTAGGCTTTGTTTATTCTATGTTAGTTTTGATATTCATAATATGCATTAGACACACGGTTTTAAGTTCGGATATCGGAATTTGTGTTTGCACATAAATGTTTTTGTTTACTCAGAAATTCAGAGCCTTCACTTATAAATCCATAAATGCATATGTGTCGCTTAACTTCAAACTCCGGTAAATCCATTCGACCCTCTCAGCAAATATCGACCCTATTACCTTTTCTTAATACCAAAATCGCATAATCTGACAGATGGATTTACCCAAGTTTGAAGTTAAGCGACTCATATATTCCGTGACTATACAGATTTATCCAAACAGAAAGACGGGTACCATAGACAATATCTGAATTTATTAAGTCATCTCTGTGTGATCGAGCAATGAGGATAGTATTTAAGGTAAACGTACTGGTGCTCGACGCGGTCCCAGTACATGTCATCTTGAAACTTAAGTCATTGTCAATAGAGGATAGAGGTGACAACAGGGTGTCATCTATTGGGCATAAGCATGTCGAGCACAAGTACCTTTACCTTACACCTTCATTTTCTCATAAAACCATGTGTTTACGCATAATATGAAACTCACGAAAGGTTCATTTACAAATATAAAATCTGGGCTCATTATTCATTATTTTGTCAAATATTATACAAAACATTCGATGTCGTGATGTCATGTGCCGGTAGATTTCCAGTAAACGTGCCTTTGTGCCTCGCAAAGGTGCCTCCTGTAACCTATTGATGTTTTCAGCTCGGGCATTGAGAACAACCCGACCGTGTTTTACCGGTTGATGCCCGGATCGACAGCCCAAACGAACAAATTTCATACATTTTATTTGCAACAACGAGCCGACAATGGATTTACTTGGGCGGATATAAAAGTTAATCATCCATTGGACTATGAGAGCATTAAGGAATACAATTTGACGATACGAGTGGAGGTAAGGCTTCTTGGTTTACTCATTAAGTGTTGTACAGTCAGCAGCAGAAGTTGCTAAGCTGATCAGGTGTTCAAAATGATCTTGACGCGACATTATTGTTGAGAGAATAAGAGCGTGTCAAGGTTATTTTGAACACCTGGCCCGCTTGGCAACTTCTGCTGCTGACTGTACCTACGAGTTCATTTTTATCAAAACTTACTCCGAGTATGTTCATTACTTTTTGAAACTGATAACTTTAAAATCAACTCTATTTGTACGTTTATAATTATATAATTTTACATATCGTCGCGTCGACTTAAGTCGAAAACCTCGTCCATTTCAAGGAAATTAGTAATTGCTGCCTTGGACAACAAGTCGTAAACCTCGTAACTCCCCCGGAGGAGCGACTTGCGACTTAAGCCGACGATATGTGTTGATAAAAACGGCTAAAAACCTATTCTAAGTACTCTGACAAAAATATCAATATCACGGAATGTTTTTGACCACGAGGACAGCGCCCTCTAACTAACGTTTGTTGAACTAACACCAAATTGTTAACTTCACTTGACAAGGTTCCTAGAGAGTGCACCGATGTCCCGATAGAGGGCGTTTTATTCATTCGTCACTTTTATACTGTCCTCTTGTAGCTACTGTGCTGAATTTGTGAAAATGATGTCGCTAAATTAAACGCTAATTTATACCTTATCGTCACAGAACAACGGTGCTCAACAACTGGCCTCGGAAGCGACAGTCTACATCATGTTAGAAGACGTCAACGACGAAATACCACTGTTCACGGAACGAGAACAAGAGACGGTGCTGGAAGGAGAGCCCATCGGCACGAAGGTCACGCAAGTGAACGCGATAGACAAGGACGGCACGTTTCCCAACAACCAGGTTAGTCAAATTTTGTAGAAATAAAAAAAAATCAAGTGATATCAGTTTTAAATTTTAAATGTATTTGTTTAGCAAAAGGTCGTTTATATAGTGCGACAAAAATAGTAGAATTTAAATAACATGGAACTAAAAAATGTCCATACCTACTTGAAAGTTGCCAAGTTTAATCATTTTACGTCAAAAATGTGACAGTTACGTAGGAAGTGGCGCCCTCAATAATTTTCATATGGCAAAAAATATAAGATGGTCAAGCAAATCTTGTCGGTAGAAAAAGGCGCGAAATTCAAATTTTCTATGAGACGATATCCCTTCGCGCCTACATTTTTCAAATTTGCCGCCTTTTTCCACTGACAAGATCTGCTTGACCAACAATAAAAAATATACGTTTAGAGCAGGAAAAAAAAACAAATTTCACGCATTCTAAACTTAAAAGAGAAAGAACTAGGTACCTACATATTAAACTTAATTCAAATCTGAGAGAAGGTTGAGAAACTAAATGATTGAAAAACTTTAACCAGAAGGTTTTTTTGTAAACAACGTCCTCCTGTATCAAAGTCCGTTAAACATGTAAAACGAGTCCCGCACACTAATCCGTGTCCCTAGAGCTTAACCAAAGCCGGTCTCAAAAATATGCATAAGCACCAGTAAATTTTCATTTAGTATTTTTTTAATAATTTATATAACTCACGGAAATTATCGCAGCTCAGGAGTAAAAACCACATAAAACTTATCCAAAATCCATCAGTAGGGTTTCACACGCACACACACAAACAAAGAACCAATCTCTCATCCCAAATGCATAAACCGTCTCCTTTGCATCGTGGTTAACTAAGGGGTCAACAGCTTTCAAAATTAGGTCACAAGAGGATATTCGAGTTCCAACCTTTGTCTTTTCAAACTTTAACCTTTTGGACACCCTTGAGGTACGAGATGTCTCCCCCGCGCCGTAACGTAACGCTTATTTATGGTATGGCGTAGGTACACCGTTTAAATAACCATTATTACTTTTGAGGATTTTGTTGGCTCACTTGGCAATAGGATTTTTTAAACTTGACAAATGGCGACATATAATTTAACCATCTCAAACGCTGAACGCTAAATAGATTAGTACAGTACTGCATAAACACGTAAAAGCTCAAGAATTTCTTTTATTTGAACAAGTTAACAAATTGCCAGGTATTGGCTTAGTAAATAGGATATTTACTGACGCAGTACGCGCTCATGAGGGTAACTTAATTTCCCCGGGATTAGGTATGTTTCTACCGATGTTCGTCCTGTAATTAGCTTTACTCTCATTTTAACGTTCCCTTTTCCTGAAGTCCATTACAAAGAGCTATAGTTCGTTTTTTTTAGCATTAGAAAGACCTCCACAGAAGCAAGCGTGCAGTTTTTATCAGGCTCTTTTTAATTGTTAACAATTATTGAATTTTCTAATGTAGCATGGTCAATACATATAATTTACTTAAAATTATTACCGCTAAAAGTGCCGGATTTGGAAACTTCTGCGAAGTTCTTTCTAATGCTAAAAAAACGAACTATAGGTTGATTTATAAATCTTAACCTGCTGAAGCAATATTATCCCATCTCTCACTTTTACTAGGTACACATTACTGTATTAAACCTTTTGAAACCTTTAGATCCCTTTAAGGCAAACGAGTACGATCCCTTTTCTTCGTTAGTAGATATAGGTTCCTAATTGATTTGGCAGTTAGCGTCATTGGCTCTCGATTCTTTATAGATATATCCAAAAGACTCCCATCCCTCGTCAGTCGTATTTACGCAAACGGGAAGCTATTATATCAATGGCTCTTCCAAATAGTTTTCTTCTTGTTATTAAATGTGTCCTTGACGATTTATTGTTATGAGGGTGGCGAGCAAAGCGTTAAATTGAGGGATGGTGGCGGTCGAAGTACCTTTGACTTATGAACACTTATATTTACGGTGAGAGCACGAAATAAATAAAACAGCGGTGGCACGCAAACAGTTGAAGACTTATATGGTTTGTCTTTTCTGTGCCCTAAAGTAAACAATATTTTTCAATAATAATGTTGATACTCCTGAAAACTACATGAGAGCGCTGGTAGCCTAGCGATAAGGGCGTACGACCGGAGGAGGATTTTATAGTGTAACCTACTTATCTCCGTCAGAACTATCAAACTTTAATAAATAATTTAGTTACAGTAACTTAAATCTTTTAATTATTTGTATGTAAGGTGTTAGTATAATAAAACCTAGATTACCTAGTTTAACTATAAAGCCGACATTAAAAGTGAAGCCAAAATACGATTTTGTCTAACTAACACGCGTATTCGGGAAACGACATAATCATAAGATCTAGAGACGATATAGAGATCAACTAGATTTACATTAGATATCGACTAGATGTGACTTGGATATCTAAGTCATAAGTTGTAGAAATCGTTCAAGAGGACCTCCAGGATCGCGGAAACGTCAAATTTGACATATCTATCTTACAAATATCTTTAAATTATCCGTATTGTAACTTGTTGAGGTATATTAGAGATCTAATTCATTTTCCGAATCGAGCCGTAAATCGCTATATAATATGTAATCAAGTCAAAGATCGACTCTGCAATGTACAGTGAAAGGAAGCAGCCTGAAATAACGTAGTTCCAACACCTGAAACATTTTTTTCGGAGCAAGTTCGTGGCTATCCCACAACTGTTAGTGCTTGAGAAAGGAGACCTAGTGTTTTTTAAATATAAAAGCACTATTGCAAGAATTAAACTGTTGACTAAAATGCGCAGTGCAGTTACGGCTAACACTTTCCAGGAATGTATATTTTTGTGGAAGTATGCAACGGTTGCAATTTACTCAGCCTATAATTTCGCGGCCCCGTGGGAATAAAAATGCAATTTTCACCCGCTGCGATTGCACTTCGAATTGGTATTACGATTGTGAATTATTAAATATATTACCTTCGTTTAGCTTGCCCTGGCACTTTGGTTTATTGTGAATGTGGATAATATTTTGAAACACACTCAATGATTTACCTTTATGCATGTTAATTTAAATGTATGGTAAGGTTTGGACCAGGCAATCTACAACGCACAATGCTTGTAAAATATGACTGCCACAAATTCACTGCGGTAGCGTATTCGCTACAAAGTATACTTTTAGGTTTAAGCATACTTGAGAAGTATTACATGTTTTCCCGGAATTGCTTCTTGGTAAAGGATAACATCACAAGGAAACCTACCAATTCTGCGAATAATTCAAAGGAGTAGGTTTGATAAGCCCCTATCAAAAGGGAACGTGAAGTTTTCCACTCAAACCGGGCGCATGATCACACCTCTGTGGATCTATGATTGTGTTGGCAGACACGAATAAAGACAGACGTAAACCATGTAGTTTTTATGCTTTGCAAAAAATATCTAGAAAAACTGGAGTGTATAAAGTTTCCCTATTTATAAAGTTTGAAAACGCACGACACCCGGCGGGTGCCATAGCGTGTACCTACTCGTGTAGACACTGACGTCAATAGATGTCATAAGCAGAACATACCAGAAGTTATAGGTATATTTTTATACGAGAGTACTGCGTCGTTAATGTCATGCATTTTGCCAGAGATGCGAAAAATACTTTATAAAAAGTATTTAAATACAAAATACAAATACTTCTTTGATAATCTATTCTATTTCAAATGCAAAATACAAAATAGTTTTTGAATTTGTATTTAAATACAAAATACGAAATAGGTATTTTCAAAATACTTTTTTTAAATACAAATACTTTTCGATAAAAGGTACTCTGAGTAGTGAATACCTAGTCTGAATTAAAAAGTATTACTCGGAATTTCCGAGTTGAAAAGACTCTCTTTATTCTTTGAAATCAATTCTCTATCTAAAGTGCAAATTTCTAGTTGTTTGCTCATATTAACCGGTAGGATGTAGGTATGGATGATGGTTTTTATCGGCCAAATTTTAAAGCATTAATTTGTAATGTTATGCTAATGCTAGTATAATGCCTCTCGTTAGTGTGATGAAAACGTCTCGTTTGTGTTTCACCAGGGCAGAAAAGTTTGTTCTCCTCTCGTGCCTTGAAACCCTCCCAACACTCAAGATTCCACTTTTTTAACCACTCGCTACGCTTGTGGTCATGTGCACGCTCGGAGTAAATATCTATGGAGTAGAGACGCGCACTAATTTCTATCTGAAAAATTCTGTCGTTTTTGGCGCGGGGGACGAGGTAACGCACACACATAATGTTAACACTAATGCATTTTTAGCATGCGTCGCTACACACGCACACGACAAAATTATCAAACATTAGCAAAAACTGTATTCACACAAGTACAAGAACAAACACAGACAACCCTGTCCGTGAACGAGATGACGTCAGTTCTAAGTAAACCTAGATAGTGCGAGGGACGCGTCGATAATATTGTCGATAATATTGTCGATAAAATTGACAATGAATTTTAATTTCTGCTTTTATGAATTATAATAATAATACATTATCAAGTCTTTGTACCAGCATTTTACTAACTTTCAATTTTTGTATTGTTTAGATGTTATTTCTAATAGTTTGTCAATTTGTTTAGGGCGAATCTTGCAAGCTGATATAGAATGATTTTTTATTATCAGTTCATTAGTTAATATTTTACATGTTGGTTTACTTCTGAAAGCAATGCAATATACTATCGATCATGCAGATCTGCATGATGACAGAGATGGAACGCGGCCATAGGATGTCATTTAAGGGATATTGAGTAGGGGATAATTAGTATATATATCGGCGGTAGATCGTAAAATGGGACATATCGAGATATTCCTAGGCATATCATGAAACGCCGCCATTTAATAATCTGCCTTTTGCATTTTTTGCCACTGCTAGTGCTGCATTCTATGTGGCATTTGTAGCAGAATGCGTAGGTACTAGGTAGGTACTAAAATCATACGCTACCCAAACACGTACTATAAGTAGGCTGTCATGCCATTTCAATGGTTATCATTTGCTAAAATTTAGGACATCCTACTTATTCGATATGCCTAAATGTTGAGGTTTGAACGGTATGGCTGGTGGTCACTAGTCAGATCATGACATGCCGGCGTTTCATGATCTGCTTAGGAATATCACACCTTGAAGTTAGCACGATATGGCTGGTGGTCACTAGGCAGATCATCATCTGCCTAGGAATATCACACCTTGAGGTTTGTACGATATGGCTGGTGTTCGCTAGGCATCATGACCATCTGTATATTATTCATTATGTTTATATCGATTTTACCGATATTGGTTTTTATGGTGTCCCATCACTAATATTGGTACGGTGATACCAGAGTAATAAATTAAAAGTGCCTATTTATGGAAAGTGACAGCCGTAAATACCTTAAATTAATAATATATTTGACATGTTAAATAAAAATATATAGCTGGTCAAGCAAATCTTGTCAGTAAAAAAGGCGCGATTTTCTAATTTTCTATGGGACGATATCCCTTCCCGCCTACATTTTTCAAATTTGCCGCCTTTTTCTACTGACAAGATCTGCTTGACCAGCTATATGTAGAAACTAAAGTAAAAATTAATTTTCAAAAAATAGTCTATCGGTAATTTTACGTTATTTAGGGGTGGTGCACAAATCACGCGAGATGTTTTCGACTACTTTTTGATCCCCCGTCCCCCTTTTCTTTATTCTTATAGATCTATTAATTTGATTAAATAGATTAGATTGATATGAAACTAAGGTGTTATATAAAAATAATGTGTTACATAAATTATATAACAAAAAGCATAGCAAATAGGGCATATTATTGCAATGTTCTGCCGCCAGAGTGTAGCACTAAGCTAGCTAGTAAATTTTCTCTTTTCTCTTTATCGCTCAAATATGCAATAGTGATAGAGAGGTTAGATAACGAAATTTAAATTTTCTTGTTCCGCGGCGGACCCCCAGATTGTGATGGATTGTGGTAGTCGCGCCCCCTACGCGCAGAGTTTCGCATAATATTTCCTATTAGAAATTCTACTCGTACCTAATTAATATTTAGAAAGTCTTCTTTAGAATTACCCTAAATTAGATCTAATATCATATCACTGGTATCACTGTCAGATTGACAATGTTTTTTAGTTATTTGCAAAATTAATGCACTATTTGATAATATTTAGATGTAATAGTACTTAAATATGATAAGAAACGTGTTCTTTTTGTAGACTAGACGTTTCCGATCTCATTTTGCATGAGAAAACGCTGCAATTCGGCATTTTCGGCTCCTATCATTCCGCTTAGACTGACGTTTGCTGAATGGCGTATGACGTGTGGCAACTAGTTTTATATAACCTCCTTGACCGGCGGCCGCGATATTTTTGCAGAGGGGAACGCCTGTTAATGGCCGCTCCATAGATATTTACTCCGAGTGTGCACGTCGCTAAACAGATTCAACAGTTCCATGTTAAAAGAATATGAGAGAGTTGCCAGGATTGTAACATCAGAAGAGATTGTAACTCCTACCTACCTACTATAAAGTATTTTGTATTTTGAAAATAGAAAATAGGTCCCAAAAACTATTTCAAATAAAATACAAAATAGTTTTCTTCAAAAGGTATTTAAATACAAAATACAAAATAGGTATTTTGCATTTTGTATTTGCATTTTAAATACAAGTATTTCAAATAAGTCACATCTCTGCATTTTGCCATGTAAATTGTAACTAAGTTTGTTTTTAAAATGTACAACCCCGACAAAATTTGTGTATGTGTTTTTTTCAATCGAATACTGCAACTAATGACAGCATATGTAGTTATTTTGAAAATATATAGGAACATTTACGTTTTTGCCAAAATAAATAAAAAAAGCTTCTCAGCCTAAAAACATAGATCTCTTGTATAATTTTCACAATTACATTTTCGTATATAAAACTGTGGTTGTTAAAATTTATCACGCACTAAATCACCGGTATTAAACAACATTAATTAACGAATAAAACAAATATCAAAGTAATTACAACCACATAGTTACTAGGTAAAATTAGAACGCAGAAACGTTTGATTTACTTATTGTAGTTTCGTAACCGGTGATAGGTTCGAGACTGTTTTGCATACAATTTCCATTGTAAACGTATCGAGACGTAGTTATAATAGAATCCGACTAGGAACAATATTCCTCGCTCCCTAAGTCTTCTAGTTCAAACTAAGATCCCGGACTGTAAGCGCGGTAACAGTAGTTCGGGGCTTGAGTAAATCACTTTATTTACTCTACAGTCTACAGGTACTTGTAGTTAGTGACTAACGGATGAATGAGCAGAACTAAAGTCCATTCCAATAGAACTTGCAATGTTTGTAAACAAACCGCCATATTGAAATTGTCTCTGAATGATGAATTTGCTAGTGATGGGCAAGAGTCTTACTTAGTCCTTTACTTAAGGCCGTAACACACTATCGCACTGCATCACGAACTTGGTGCGTCGCATCCATAAGTGAGAGCGAGAAACAGATATCTCTTTCTCGCTCTATAGTTCGTTTTTTTTGCATTAAAAAGAACTTGAAAGAAGGTAAGCGATCTTGACATGTCTTTTAATTGAAAAACGCTTATTAAAAATCAGTAACTATTACTTATGAAAGCAGAAGAATATAAATGATCGTATTGGATTCATAATTGTTACATATTTGCCGTAACTTATTTTTTGAATGTGTTTTTCAATCAAAAACAAAGACAAAGATTGTTTACCTTATTTTTAATGCTAAAATCGAACTATATATCACTTATGGGTGCGACGCACCAAGGTCGTGGTGCGGTGCGATAGTGTGTTACCATTTTTAGGGTTCCGTACCCAAAGGGTAAAACGGGACCCTATTACTAAGACTTCGCTGTCCGTCCGTCTGTCTGTCACCAGGCTGTATCTCACGAACCGTGATAGCTAGACAATTGAAATTTTCACAGATGATGTATTTCTGTTGCCGCTATAACAACAAATACTAAAAACAGAATAAAATATAAAAATTTTACCTTCCAATAAAATTATTATTATGTTTCCTATCCACATCGGATATCTTCATTGAGAGAGTAACGCGATCGTTGACCAATGATGCCGCTAGCGTCTATGTAGTCGCTCCGCCCCACGCCGTGACGTAGTTCCGCTTCCACTTCCTGCGAACCGTTGCTCGCTTCCCGCCACTCGCCACCGCCATGTCATTGTTGAGGAGAAGTACCGTCGGCATAAAAGTAGCCTAGTAGCCTGCCAGGAAGGCATTACTCAGATATCCGATGTGGATAGGAAACATAATAATAATTTTATTGGAAGGTAAAATTTTTATATTATGTGTTCCGTACTCCACATCGGATATCTTCATTGAGACCTGTTTATTATCTCCTGGTGGCGAGTTAGCGGGCGCGCAAACGATAGGGCTACACCTACTGTCATGGAACTCAGAGAACGAATAAATATGTATACACCATATTGCAACCCATGAAATCACAGTGACTCGTTATAATGTGAATTACAGGAAATTGAGAATTGAAATTGTAATCTCAGGTTCGAATCTGACGTTAAACTGGTTTAAGAGAATTCTCATTCGAAATCGCATCCGATCCGCAGAATCTCGGCGAGTCATGTTCCCAATTAACATAAGCGAAAATATCGCTAAGTGAATAGCTTTCCAGCCAATTTAGTTATTAAGTACATCGTGGATCAAAAGCAATCGTAGGCGAGGCCGGCTTGGATGAGACTGTGGCTGAAAGAAATAAGCGAAGTGTCCCCTAACATTTTGTGTAATTCTCGCAAGGTGACGTACCCAGACTACCTACTTATACTGGGTCTATACTTTATTCCGGAGCTTCTAAGAGTCCAGTCGGTAAGACACGTTATCTGGTTTAGAGCCGAATTTCGGACACAAAATAATAGCGTTAAAGTTATCTATGTAATTGCCCGGGCTACAGTGTAGTAGAGTAAGGTCATTGACCCTGCTGCCTGATGCTAACAGCAAAAGTGCGGCAGCTATTCTATCGTACTTCTTCTAACGTACCTAACGTTGTAGGGCTATTTAAATTAGGGCAAGTAGATGTCTCGCGTCCCAAGCTGGTGCTTTGGGAGGCGCTGGTCTCGCTATTAATGGCGTTGGAAGAAGGCATAGTGTCCGATAGTGGTTCATACACAGCACTTGTGAGAGGCTTATGAACGAGTATCGTTCTGAAAGCTAACATGGATAATAGAAATAGACGTCTGAGATAGCTCGCTACTTCACTGGATAGAGGTACCTGGCAGTTGATCTTATTTTTGATGCACCATAAAGACCGTTTCTACATTGTGGCCGTACATGCAGCCTAGACAAGGGGACGATCTAGGGGCTCCCGTTACTGTTTTCTATACAAACACAGTACCGGAATCGGGAATATCCGGTTCTTCCATATTAGTGAGACAGTGACAGTTGCGTTTCGTTCGCTACGTAGCTTTAGACCTTGGCATGTTATATGCATGCGCCAGTCACGCCAGTAGCGGACGTCACTCCTGATCCCGCCAGCTCGGTGTTGGAGCGTCCTATCTGACAGGAGCTACGCCTCATTCTTAAGGTCGTTGACTCGTAAGGGAGGGCGGTCTGACGTTGTGTTCACTAGGACCGCCAGTAAATTGCAAGCTTACCACAGCTGCTTTAAGACTCCTTATCACGCCGTCGCAGTACACAGACTAGGCTGGGAGGTGGAGACATCCATGCCAAGTCTCACAGGCAGCTGTCAAAGGTCGTGGTAGCAGTTCAATGAGTCTGTTAAGAAATACCGTGGCACAGTGCGAGGGCTCTCGAAAGCGGAGGCCGGCCAACAAGGCGCCTGTCAGGTGAAGACAGTCTCGGCGGCTGCTGGGCGCAGCTGCCACTCGGGCGCGCAGTGACTTCTTGATAAACCGTTGCCCTCGGGGGTTGTACCGACCTGGCAAGTAGCAAGCAACCAGCGCGACCTGTAGACGATCTGCTGGCATCAGCAGTTTTTGCGACAGCCGTAGTAACGGAAGGGATGTAGTGTCGCCGTCGTTTTATGTATACTGTACCGGTGCGGTTGTATGTTTACACTTCTGTCGTCAGCGCTGCAGATGCGGCCCGTTAACGGTTACTCTTCGCTGAAAGGGCCTTACCTCGTACATTGTCTACCAATATTGGAGATTGTAACGGACTGCTTGCATAAGATGAGGAAGAAAGTGGTGCGAGGCTTTCGGCAGCTCCGTGTTGCTGGGGACTGCGAAGGCTTCACCTTCCTCCATGAACTAAAGTTTGCGAATTTGAGACTGAACAGAAGGCATTGAGTCTCATTTCTGCGAGAAACTCTGCAGCAAGGCAGGCCTGTATGTCGCGAAAAAGAAAACTTTCAATCGGTGTGTTGTGCCGCGTGTCCCACGTGATGTCTAGGAGCGTGATGGTCTAATTCGCTTTACCCGAAGAGACACCCTATATCGAGTTAGTATAGGGCATCGAGTTAGTAGCATGCTTTTAAGGAAATCGAACTGATGAAATCAAGTCTAAAATCGATTTTGGCGCTTTGCGTAACAAAACTGTTTCGATAAAGTCGAATACAGACAGATGGAAACTGCTGGAGTCCTCCTGGCCCCTTTCTCTTAGCACCGGAAACTCAAGCTTGTTCAGGCGCAGCGGGTTTATTTGTCCCATTTTGTTTATTATGGCTTTTCGCACGAGTTCGTCTTTGTAAGACGGAACTTAAGCTGGAGAGCGCGAGCAAGCAGAGATAATTATGTGAAGTCTGCAGACCTTTTCGATGCCTTTCACCTCGGTTTCGAGCGGTCGCACAGGGCCTTGTCGCTAGCTGTTCTCCGGTTGGACCACTCCATGGCCTCGAGAAGTCGTAGGAGCTTCGAAGCAACACAGCGAAGTCGATCAGCACCTTTATGAAGCCCGGGAACACGACGTATTTTCCTCTGAGTATCGACATATCTTACCGCTTTCAACTCCGGGCAGTCGAGCCGCGCTAGGACGGGGCTCTTTACGACCTTGTCTGCCGTCGCCGGAGGATTCTTTAACCGAAACCAAGAGCTTAGCGGTCTGTTCGTGCTGTACCATACCATACCTATACCTGCACCATAGCTATAGGCGCCTGCGTACCTCAATGGAACCATGTGGACAGGACAAAACTGATACTGTGGCGCCCAGCGAGCAAGGGACGACATCGTCGTAGTTGCAGCATCGGTGGACAGCATCGGCGTGATTGTGGCAACCGCCGCCGCTCGGGAGGCGCCGGTGCGTGAAGCTAGGGGCGCCATCGTGGCGGCCGGCTCGGGGGGGGGGGGGGGGGGGGGGCACCGGTGCCTGAGGCCGGGCGGCTCATGGCGGCCGCCACTGGTGTGAGGCGGGCGGCTCCATCGTGGCGGCCGCCGCCACCGGCTCGGGAGGCGCCGGTGCGTGCGGCGAGAGGCGCCATCGTGGCGGCCAGCTCGGGAGGCACCGGTGCATGAGGCGGTCGCCGTCTGGCTGGCTGGTCTGGGAGGCACTGCTGTGAGGCGAGAGGCGCCATCGTGGCGGCCAGCTCGAGAGGCGCCAGTGCGCAGGTGGTGGTGCCATCGTGGCGGGCGGCATCATCGTGGCGGGCAGCGCCATTGTGGCAGCCGCCGCCGCCGCGTCGATGCGTAATGCGAGAGGCGCCATCGTGGCGGCCAGCTCGGGGGGCAGGCGGTGTCATCGAGCGGGCGGCGCCATCATGGCGGCCACCGTCGCCAGGCTCAGGTGCGAGAGGCGCCGTCGTGGCGGCCAGCTCGACAGGCGCCGGTGCGCGTGACGGACGTTACCGGCACGGGAGGCGCCGATGGCTAGGCTCGTAGTTGCACGCATCATCACGGCGACGCTGTTGCCCTCGGCGGTGCCATCGTGGTGGCCACCACCGGCGCGTAGGTCACCAGCGACGTCATGACGGCCGGCAACCAACGCGGCGATCGTCGCTGTACTCGTAGCATTTCCACTGCTTACACGTAACTTACCTTCCTTCCGCTCGAGCAGTCGGGACGCAGAAGCGGTCCGCCTTCACCTTGGCGCGATCCACCCGCGATGCGCCCGCAGCTGCAGGAGCGGGCGTGTGACGTCTCGCAGAGCCACGCGGATCTCTCGGAGTCCCGCTGGACTGGAAGCGTTCGCACCGCAACTGCAGCAATAGGAGCGGGCGTGTAACGTCTCGCGGAGTCCCGCGGACTGGAGGCGTCCGCACCGCGACTGCAGCAACAGGAGCGGGCGTGTGACGTCTCTCGGAGTCCCGCGGACTGGAGGCGTCCGCACCGCGACTGCAGCAACAGGAGCGGGCGTGTGACGCCTCTCGGAGTCCCGCGGACTGGAGGCGTCCGCACCGCGACTGCAGCAACAGGAGCGGGCGTGTGACGTCTCTCGGAGTCCCGCGGACTGGAGGCGTCCGCACCGCGACTGCAGCAACAGGAGCGGGCGTGTGACGTCTCTCGGAGTCCCGCGGACTGGAGGCGTCCGCACCGCGACTGCAGCAACAGGAGCGGGAGTGTGACGTCTCTCGGAGTCCCGCGGACTGGAGGCGTCCGCACCGCGACTGCAGCAACAGGAGCGGGCGTGTGACGTCTCTCGGAGTCCCGCGGACTGGAGGCGTCCGCACCACGACTGCAGCAACAGGAGCGGGCGTGTGACGTCTCTCGGAGTCCCGCGGACTGGAGGCGTCCGCACCGCGACTGCAGCAACAGGAGCGGGCGTGTGACGTCTCTCGGAGTCCCGCGGACTGGAGGCGTCCGCACCGCGACTGCAGCAACAGGAGCGGGCGTGTGACGTCTCTCCGAGTCCTGCGGACTGGAGGCGTCCACCGTGGCCCGCAGCATCGCGGTGTCTCGGAGTCACCTTGGACGACAGCAGAAGAAAGACGCGGCGCCGGCGCGGCGCGCGGGGGCGGGGGCGGGCGCCGGGCCCGCGCCCCCGCGCCGGGGGACGGGGCGCCCCGGTCGCGCCGCAACTAACAACACGAGGTACTCCCAGGCTACTGCCTGAGAACCCTCCGCGAGTGACGAAGTAGCTTCTGAACGCCAATAAAATTAGAATATCTTAAACTGGCTCACCGGATGGTTCGAGACAATCCAAACCTCCTTTTCAGCGAAGCGCGGCACCCGACAAAGCGCGCGCGGGCCGTCCGCCCCCGCGCCGCCCGGGCGCCGCCGCCGCCGCCGCCGCCGCAGGCACGATGACCGCACGTTCCCTCTCCGATGCGGAGCGACTTGTTACCACTTGTTAACAAAAACCACTGACGCACTTCCTACTTCGATCTCGAAAATGCGAGTTAACGGTAACGATTTTAGCAGCATGGAATGTGAAAATTAATTTAGCAAGAAAAAAGTGGGTAGAATCGAAAAGCACCGTTCGATGACTTCGATCGCGAGACCGCCAAAAGACTTATAGTGGCGATCTCTGCCATATCTCACTATTTAATCGACCGAGCTTTGGATCGGAAATGTTAAAGCACCATGCTGCAAAAATATACGCAAAAAATATTTGCGGACCATCGGTCAAGACGGTCGACGAAACAATGTCATGGCGGTGGCGAGTGGCGGGAAGCGAGCAACGGTTCGCAGGAAGTGGAAGCGGAACTACGTCACGGCGTGGGGCGGAGCGACTACATAGACGCTAGCGGCATCATTGGTCAACGATCGCGTTACTCTCTCAATGAAGATATCCGATGTGGAGTACGGAACACATAATAAAGATTTAAGTGGAGCTCCCATACAGCAAACGTGATTTTTGACCAAAGTTAAGCAACGTCGGGCGTGGTCAGTACTTGGATGGGTGACCGTTTTCTTTTTGCATTTTTTTCCGTTTTTTTTTTTGCTTTATGGTACGGAACCCTTCGTGCGCGAGTCCGACTCGCACTTGCCCAGTTTTTATGTCAAACCATATCGAATAATTAAATACCGAAAGTAAAAAACAAGTAGATACTTATTTTTAATTTGTTTAATCACGATTCTTCACGATCAGAGGAAAAAACGGTACTAGAAGATGATGTATCACCAGTATTTATTATAAAAGGTGCCGTTATATCATCTGTAGCCCTATCGATGATGCCGTCTAAATTTTTCATTTTATTCTCTTCCGCTATGACGTGATCCACGCATTTTTTCCACTGGTCTGCTCCGATTCGCGATAAGCTTTCTGCCAACAAAACCTTCAATTCTGGCATCTTGAAGGTTTTATTTCTCCGCCCAACGTAACCTTTTACCTGTGCCCATATCAATTCAATTGGGTTTAATTCGCAATGATAGGGAGGAAGACGCAATACCGTTATCCCTCTTGATTTCGACAGTTCATCGACGAACATTTTTTTATATCTAGCCCTATCTATTTTTCCTATAAGGTCAGCTTTTATTTCTTTTTCGTCGTAATTTATTTTTTCTGCCGTAACCAAGCTTGGATGGCGTCTTTCCTCCATTGCATGGTGGGTACTTTGTCGATGTGACGCGAATGGTACGGTGCGTTATCCATGACTACCACGGAACCAGTAGGTATTTTTCTGGTACCAAAATCAACTGAACCAGGTGAGATGGGCGGATAGTATGTCTACAGAGTATAAGCTTGAGTGTGGTGTGAGGCAAGGAGGGCTTACGTCTCCTAAGCTTTTTAACCTCTATGTAAATAAACTGATAGACGAACTGAGTAGCACATATACAGGCTGCTATATACATGGTGTTTGTGCCAATAATCTTAGTTATGCAGACGATATGGTGCTGCTCAGTCCGTCTATCAGTGCCCTTAGGAAACTGCTTGCGGTTTGTGAGACGTATGCGGAGACACATGGATTGCAGTACAACCCAAAGAAAAGTCAGGTGCTAATGTTCAAGGCTGGTAGTTACACGCCAAGCTCTGTACCCCCGGTTGTACTGCATGGAACCACACTGTCTGTTGTGGATAAAGTGAAATATCTAGGGCATATCATAACGCAAGACCTTAATGATGACCTAGATATAGAGCGGGAGCGCAGGGCATTGGCTGTAAGGTCTAACATGCTCGCCCGCAGGTTTGCTCGATGCTCAAGAGAGGTAAAAATTGTGCTTTTTAAAGCTTTCAATCAATCATTTTACTCGAGCAGCCTGTGGGTGAAGTATACGAAAAAAGCCTTAAATGCCCTGCGCGTGCAATATAATAATGCACTCAGAATGTTGTTGGGGCTGCCCACATGGTGTAGCGCATCGCGCATGTTCGCCGAGGCCCATACAGACGATTTCCATGCGGTTATGCGAAAGAGAATCGTCTCGATGATGGGTCGGCTTAGGAGCAGTACCAACAGCATTCTGGATGTCATTGCAGAAAGGCCTGAGAATCCTATACTGGCGCATTGGATTCGCCAAGTTATAGGCTTTCTTAAATTTAGAAAATAGATTAGGTTATAGTTTAATGTATGTACATATACTAGGTGTAAAAATTAACATTAGTTCCTAAGTTATACTAACAAATATGGATGCAAATCTGAAATAAATATTTTCAATTCAAAATTTTATTTAATATTTGTTCATACCATTTCTCAAAGTTATGAGCATCCATTTCTCCGTGGTAGTCGCCGTCCTTATCTTGTTTTTTTGCCTCGAATATCCATTCGCCGCCGTCAACAAAACCGTTTTCATTGCCAATATGCGTAATAATTAATCGTTTTCCTTTCGAAGGGTTTTTAAGACCGGTTGATAAACCTTTTAAAAACGCATCTCTACTAGACTTAATGTCGTCATCTACCCATACATAGGAAGAAGTATGCCCCTCATTCAGCCATGTTTCGTCCAGATTTTTTTATTTTGCTTTCTATAGTCCGCAATTCTTTGCAAATAGTGGTGTCTCCATGTTTGTAAATCTGGCCTGTCCAATAAAATACTTTTACGTGACCTTTTGACGTGATTAAAGTTCAATTTTTTCATCAACCGGTACACAGAAGTTTTAGAAAGTGTCGGAAGAGTTGAATCTTCGTTGATTGCTGCCGTCACTTTTTCAACAGTGGGCAATTCACCATCAAAATAAAATTGATGTACTTTTCTCCTAATAGCCGTCAACGTAAAATTATCAAATTTGCTAAGTTTAGCGCGGTTTGGTGGCCTGCTGGCTGCGGGTTGTTTAACCGTCCCAGTTTTTTCACAAAACTTAATCACGTTATCAATTGTATGGCTAGAAACTCCCATTATTTCTGAAACAATCGGTAGCACGTCTTTTTTATGAGGATAGGATGGCAATGTCTTTTCTACGTACTTGTACACATTAATAGCAATTTTTTTTTCATTTTCCGTCATTTGAACTGGAGTGTGTTTCGCTCTCTTTCGTGGTTGCAAGTCCGAAGTTTGAGATGTTCCTGGCTGATCACTCATTTTTTCGTTGCCGGCAATAATAAGCAATATCAGAATCCGTGTAAGGTAGCAATAAGTCGTCGTTCCAAAGTTAAATAATATCCAGATCACAATGCAAAACAAAATCCGTAAATCAGGCCAAGTCGTTAGAAAATTCAATAACAAAGAAGTAAGATACGCGTACATGCCAAGAAAAACAGTGAACGAGTAAAATAATATTGAAACCGTCAATCATTCAACAGTCATTATTTTGTCAAATGTAGGGTAGATTTTTATTTATGAACAGTCCAAAACAACCAGTTATAATTTTCCGTAGTTTAAAAATAATGTTTAAAAATGGTGCGAAAGAATGGAAAAGGTTATTTAAAAAAAAGGAATTAAAACGATTAATCTGTGTTTACATATTTATTGAAATTTAAAATTGTCAAACTACCGCGTAGTGTATATAACCGCGTTGGCAGGTACAGACCGTGAGTCGCGTAGTGTGTAGCGGCTTTACGAGTATATACTGGGTCAAGCAAATCTTGTCAGTAGCAAACGGCGGCAAATTTGAAAAATCGCGGGTTGGCAACACTGTGTTCGAATAATTCGAAAATCGCGTGTCATCTGTGTTTTATCTGTGGAATGTGGATCGCGAATGACAGCCATCATCTTTGTTTACATCATGTTTACATTCTGAATCGATTCTATTTCAAGAGATATTTCTGCTGTGTCACCATTAAATACCAATATATTAAATAAAATTGAGCTTAATCAAAGCTAAGGTGCCTACAATGCCTACAGTTCCAACTCATAAATCTAATAAAATATTAAAATCTAATAGGACATCTATCTGCTGAAGCAATGATTTTATTCATTACATTCTTGTTTAACGGCATATTTCACTTCTAATTTTATTTTGAGATCTTCAAATTCACCACACACCGCTTTTAAATTGTCCGTCCATACCATTTAATAACAATTTCAAACATTTTCAATAGAGAATCCACGAGTGACAATTTGAATTGACGTACGTAACAGGGCGCGCTCAGTGGAAAAAAAAGTTTTGGTTCGATGTACATTGTACATTGCTGCTTTTCTTAGCGCAATACTACGTGAATACTACTCTTTGAGTGTTGCCCTACTTTAGTTTGCTTTACATTGCTACTGACAAGATTTGCTTGACGCACTATATCACCAACTTTAGTCACAACACTACCCATCATAGACAATTGTAGAATGTAAAAGAAACAAAAACGTCATTACATCAGGGCCTACTAACCTAACTTATGAAACCATTTTAAACTTTTAATGAAATATCCAAGATACAGTTATATATTGTTGTATTTTACGGTAACGACCGCTTTAATAGTGTATAGTGTATGTGTTTCAATGGTGCTTGATGAGATTATGTGAAAATTCAAGGAGAAACAGTGACAAAACAAAGTTACGTGCTTTGTTGACAAAGTTTGCAAGTTCTATTGGAATGGACTTTAACAATCATTATTTGAGGATAATACAATAGCTACGAACTAATTAGATAGGTACCTATCTAAGTAATGTTCACAATTTGATATTATGAAGCATTGTAAATACAATTTAATATTGCGATGTATTGTCCCGCACTAAATTAAGTGTATTTATGGTATAGTATGGTTAGTTGAAATTACAGCGTCTTTGATAATGATAAACATTGGTTTGTAGTTTGAATCGATGGGCTGTGACGTTACCGATCGAAAAATGTTGACTGATCAGACTTTGATTACATATAGGCATAAATCATTTAACACACAAAAAGTAATCACATCAAGGGGCCGATTTTTGAAATTTGACCACTCGATTTCGTGTATTTCGTTAAATGATATCTCCGCTACTAGGAGTTTAAATTCTACTAATAGAATTGAAATCGAGTGGCCAATACCACTAGATTCCAAATTTCGATCGCGAGTATTTCAAAAATTAACATTTCGCCGTTTTTCACCGATTTTCTTGTGACGAAATCGACCGATCGAAATTCAAAAATCGGCCTCCAGAACGAATAAAGTTAAACTATCCTCCTTTAAGAAATATATTCCACAAGATATATTATGGTAGTTTTTACTATTCGAAATATGTTGTGTGATTATCGCCAGTCGCTTGAAGAGGTTATCTAAATTAAATTAGTCAAATCAACCTTCTCCTACATGACTTGTCTTGTGCATCCTAAAGGAGAGCCTGAAGTCTACTTTGACAACTTATTCCCAAGAAAGCACTAGTTTTCACGAAAGCGATTGCTGTCTGTGGCATCCAAGATTCATATTTCTTGAGGTTTCATCTTATTTTGATATAACCTTGAGTTGTGCCATTAGGCATCTTACGGCCCGATTCGAAATTTAACATACGTCAGTTAATAGTTCTAGAAACGATATGGATTAGATATGTCAGTGTCAAATGTGAAGTATCTTCAAACAAAAACGTCACTTTTGACACTGACTCATCTAATTCATGTCGTTTCTAGAACTATTGACGATTGATTCATTGACGTATTTTAAAGTTCGAATCGGGCAGTTACGCGCACCAATAAGTGCGAGCGAGATTTCGCGAGCACCAATCAGCGTCAAGTGATCTTGAAGGTTGTATCAAACCAGCTGAAAACTTTACCAAATTAGAATCGACTTTCAGGGGCCCATTCTCAAAAGCTTGTAACTTGTAATACAAGCGAATGCCACTTTTTGACAGCTTTTGTTATAAAGGGAATTCCACTTGTATTAGAAGTTACAAGCTTTTAATAAACAGGGCTCAGGTCACATCTTTTTGTACTTTGTGATCGCAATTCGTATTCGACAACGAGTCGTTATCATCATTTTATTATAAAATGTACGTTAATTAAATTTGTATCCATTCAACTGTATTCCTTGTTTCACAATACATCATACAAACTCGTATTTGTGTCTATTTCGTAATTAAAACATTCGAATTTTAATGAAATTATCTACGTAATGCTGAAAGCCGTAATAAATTTATGGTAAAATTTTATTTCAATGTGGGCAATACTTTTTTTAAATCTATCATGAGTTTTTTGTTTGTATTTGCAGTAGATTAGCACCCATTCTGATTCGGATATCCATTGTTCTGTTTTCGGTTATCATATTGAAAATTTTAAACCAAATGTATTTCGAGAGGATTATAAATAATATTTAATAAACAGGTCGGCCATTTTATTAAAAGTTGTACACTACCTGTTTTTTTCTAAATTAGGATTTTTTATGGTCATCATCATCAGTCGTTCCCTCAATGCTGAGGATCGTGACATCATGTCCGAATGTTGCTGACCAGTCTCTTCCATAGGCTTCTGTCACCCGCTATATGTCATATTTTTTATGGTATTTCTACTAAAAATTATGAGCTCTTTCGATCGTAATAGGAGAAAAGTTTCCAGGACAGGGTGCCAAGGGAGTGATCCGGGTGGCCCAGTGACGTCTGCTGCGGATGCAGGACGCGGGTTAGTTCCCAGCCCTGGGCAACGAAGTCCTTGGTTACTTTTTATTTCGTATAAATAGGATATCTCGGTATAGGGCTCGAATCATATTTTTCCATTGACTCCGATCCTGGGCAGCTGGGGTAACCTAATACACCCAACTCTTGCCGAGCATCTCTTAGGTCAGGGCTACGTTGGATAGGTGGCTGTCAAGCTTCCTGAGGATATGCCCAATCTGATCTGTTATCCCTTGTGTACGTGTACTTGTCCGAATATTCTCATATGATCTCTAATTCAGTTTATAATACAAATAAATTATGTGTTTTATCCCTTTCTTACAAATACATGAGTCAAAATGACAGATAACGACCAACGATTCATAGCTAATTCAAGCCAGTAACGCGTTTATGAATAACGCCATAAGTATTTTGCACATTTGCACAAGTTCTTAGATACTTTAAATAGTATGTCATATTTTTGTCAATTACGTTTATGTTTTCAAAAATGAGCGTATTTGTAAAAATGCAGGAAAACACTTTTAATTTGACATTTTTCGTTTTGTAAAGAAATAACAGCTTATATTTTACAAAACAACACAATAGAAACACAACCAAGCGTGTTGATTTTTGCTGGCTCTACGCGTCAAGATAAATTTAGAGAAGATAATAACTTTTTGAGCTTTATTTAAATTTGTTCACCTGAATATGACACAATAGGACATTTTCTATTGTAGCGTCAAAAATCCGTCACGTCAGTCAAAACGTAAGGAATGGGAATGCGTTGGAACGCGGAAGTGCATTGCATTGTATAATAATGACATGCGAAGTAGAAGCATGTGCCGCGTCTAGTTCAAAATAAAAATATAACGGTAACACAAAAATAAGACACAACTTCAACTAAATATTTATTTTAAATAAGTTTTTGGCAAAAATTTCATTTTTGGTACAAGCTTTTATCGTCGACTGTACTTTTTTTCCACAGGCAACTAATACTCATCGAGACAATTCTAAAAACCCCAGACACAATTAGGTTTCGTTGTTTTATCACAGAGTTCCTATGGCCACCTCCGGTATCCATCATCAGATCAGCTCGATGACACCATAATATTGCATTGTCACCCGACTTACGTAGGTATGCAAAATTTCAGCTCAATCGGAAACCGGGCAGTGGATCAAATTTAACTCGCAAGATTTGATTACACACAGGCAACGGTCAAGTGAAACTAAATAAAAGCTTGTAAAAAATGTACCTATTTCAAAACTTTGTAAACAAAATTGTAGAACCCGTGAGAATCCGCTTCCGCCAGAAGCCAGAAATATGTTATGTTGATGATGTCGCTTATAACCAACCAGGTTATTCTTATACCTACTACTTTTAGATTAATAACCCAGCCGGATAACGGATTACTTATGAAGAATTTCCTCCCTCTGAGACTTACAGGAACATATTTTCCGCGTTGGTAACGGAGTATTCACGTGTAGGCGATCAGCGCTACGTGTCATGAGATTGGTATTATATTATTACCATTAAGGCGATATGATTCGACTCATCAACGAATCTGAGGGGGTGAGGTGCGCGGCAAACCGTGAAGCCCCGCCCGCGCGTCCCGCGACCCGCTCGCCGAGCTTGTGAGCGCGAGCCGCGCACGGTAAACATAGCAGACGGGTCACAGTATAATGATCTTATGATGGCAGTATTTTAACTAGACCGGGAAATGGTCACGTTTTAGAGTTTTTATTGTATATGTACGTATGTATTTTTTGCATTACGTATTTCTGATCATTTCATGTAGAATTATTATTTTTATATAGACATGTGTACTTATTATTGATCAGTAAGAACGTTTTAATTTCATGACAGCGTGTTCGAGTTAAAGTACCTAAAGGAAAGTAACAATTTTAAAGGAGACGGTCAATTAAGGGTTCTATAAAGGTTATTAACCTTAATCAATAATTTTACTTTACAGATTCCTTTAACTCAATAACGCTGCCGTGAAATTAAAACGTTGTTACTGATCAGTAGTACTTATTTATAAGCTCTAAAAACAAAAAAGAACAGTTTCAAAGTAAATTTCTGATAACTTCTTGTCAGTGCAAGCCTTATGGTTTCGTCTTGGCAACATTTTACATGAAAATGTTTTTGGTGGGTCTCATTATCACAATTTCCAATACTTTTGTTGCCTAACTTAATAAATTATTGTTTACAATACCTATCGACTTTATACATACTTTAATGATCACACAATTTTAACGAAACAATGTTTTCAAGAAAATAAAACTCGCGCACCGATGGTACCTACATTTTATTAAGTACATTATATAATTTTTTTTGATTAAGTTGTAACTGACTCATCATCATCATCTCAGCCATAAGACGTCCACTGCTGAACATAGGCCTCCCCCTTGGATCTCCATTCGTACTGGTTGGAAGCGACCCGCATCCAGCGTCTTCCGGCGGCCTTAACAAGGTCGTCTGTCCATCTTGTGGGTGGACGTCCTACGCTGCGCTTGCTAGTCCGTGGTCTCCACTCGAGCACTTTTCGACCCCATCGGCCATCTTCTCTGCGCGTAATGTGGCCTGCCCATATATATACACCGTGAAATTTTAGTGGTTGTTTTCCCGCGGCAGGGCGATTTGCTATCGGTAGTACTTTCGAATTATAATAGACAAACATATAAATACACTGTTTTCCAAAAAAAAAAAATTACAAAAAAATAACCTAAACTCGAACAAGCGAAAAACAATAGTAACACACTAAAACTGCAAGTCGACGACAGTTCCCGATATTGTAAACAGATAAACAAATAAACAAGCACATGTTACTTTTTTAAACTGTGTAACAAGGCTAGAGTGCTTTACTGTTTGACAACTGAAATTAAAATTTACTTAGACTGTTCCTTCACGATTAACAGTTGAAATAAAACCTTTTTATTAGTTTGATCGTTGTGTCAACTTTGGTAAATCGAATAATTACATCCTCTTCGCTTATTAAACTAATGTGATAACAGATACTGTCAATGTCATCACTGCTATTTCTAGTAAAATGGATCGACATTACGAATATTCTAATTTAGAGTACGTCGCGATGGTGCAGCTGTACGCTAGGGCTAACTACGACTCCCACGCCGCCCGGCGACTTTACGCGGAACCGGACCATTTACAGTCGCTGCGTCTTCGGGGGATTTTAAACCCCCATGTTCCACACGGACTAACAATTGTCGCCGCAACACAGCGGCTGCTTAATCACGGGCAGTTTCAAACGCCAGCACATGCACAGGGCAGAGGTGATTGTGTATTGAACGTGGCGGATTGCAGTTCGAACAATTATTGCGGTATCGGGAAGTTTAAGTGTTTGTTAAGTTTTTGATCATTAAAAGCTTGATCTTAACTTGTTATGTTTACTTTTAAGGATCTGCAAACTAACTGCACGTAAAATGTGTGAAGGAAAAATAGATGGAACTACTTTTCAGGTTATTTTGTTTCATTCACTCAAAAGAATTAGTTAGGTACTACTGCAGTGCTACTACTGGTGTTAGGTCACTTTCGAGTTTCGTTCGACACATTTATAAATCTGGCATTTCTTAACATTATTTAAAAAAAAGATTACACATCGACTGTATATCGATAGCAGAATCATTTCGTTGCGGGAAAACAACCACTAAAATTTCACGGTGTATATATATATATATATATATAACATTTTCAAGAAGTCTGGTCGCTTGTGGTGAAAAAAAAAATGTATGGAGAACAGAGTGGCCAACTTTCTTAAAAATAGTTTATCTAATACTGATTCTAAAATGGTATCACACATGCTATTTACATTTCTAAAGCCTGACAACAGTTGATTTAACCCTGAGATAGTGTCGCTGCAAACAGCTTACGTATGGCAATAATGTGCGTACGTCATGTATAGTTGGGGTAGCGGGCATTGGCTTCATGTTGATACTCGTATAATGTCAGAACCATTGCTTACAGAGAATTCGGTTCTTTCAATTTGCCTATTCGTCAAAATCTGATTCTAAATATTCAATATTTATATATGCTTCGTGTTCTGACTCTGTCGAAGTCTGATTTTCATCAGATGTTGTGTCGCTTTCAGGACCACTAACCTCGATTATAAAACGTTCAGTCTCCAATTCGATTATAGGACCTTTATTCCTATAATCGTCTTCAATTTTTTAAACATGGTCCCAGCAATTGCTCCCATTTTCTTGAGTTAATTCCTATACGATACGATAACCACTTCAATACAACCACACTATAAAACGTCAATACCGGTCATGTCAACAACCAACTTTAAAACATTGTTTATTGGAATGCTATGTAATCCTTCGTCTTTTTGAAGCTGTAAGTATTAGATTGCATTCACTACAATTTTTTTCGCATCTTTGGAATATTTTTTTGGCATTTTTGTAATAAAACCGTTTATATTTGAATATAGTCGTAGATATTTTCTATTTGTTTACATCGGTGACATTCGATGACATCCAACGTTCGTTGTCAAAGAGTACTTGTTGCCAGTAAAAGAAATTAGTACCATTGAAAATCCGCAAAATGGCGAGGGTCAAATAAACTGTTGTCAGGCTTTACAAATAAAGATATGGCGTAGATGGTGTTTAAAGTGAAGTATGGTGCTAACTAGTAAAAAAGGACATAAAAGTGCGATTATCTCGAAAACCACGAAACTTTTACTAGACCTATAAGTACATTTTCTGGACCAGCCTAAGCTGCCCTGTCGATGGTTAGAAGGTTGTCTATTAATTACTGGATAACCTGTATAGAGATGTAACTAACCCAAATCGATAGTCACAGCAAGCGATTACGATTGGATGGCACGTAGACTGAGGTATCGAATTGTGACGTATAATGAATTTTTATTTGCGATTTAAATAAAGCTAGAATTATATATAATATATAATTATATGGTTTTCGCGCAAGGTAAATGCATTTAATACACCGACCGAGTAGGTGGCACCCATCGTCAAAATCTAAAGTAACTGGGGATCTATTTTAAAGTTTATTTATGTTATTTCTGTATCAAATTTGTTGTCTGTTAGGTGACGATAAATATATCCATATTTACAGTTAATTATCCACCTTTTCCTTATTTTTATTAAAAGAAAAATGAAAAATTCATATCGATTTACTTAGACGACTACCGATTCATAACTGTGGTGTCCGGCTAGCCCTAAAATTAAAAAAAAGACGTAGAACGTAAACGTTCGTAGTGCAATTGTTTTCCTTTGTGATTTCGATGTGCAAGACATTTTACGTTGTATTGCTGTTGTGAGTGACAGATGTCAAATAACGCAAATAAATATGCACACAGTATATGTCGGTGACTTTAGTTCGTCTACGGATCTCCTCATTTCTGATTTGATCACGCAGAGAAACTCCGAACATAGCCCTAATAATAACCATAGCCCTAATAATAAACATAGCCCTCTCTAATGAATATATAATAACGAATCTAATGAGGTATCACACGTATTTTTAGGAGTATTATCTCTATTTTTCACCGTTTTCAGTTTCTCGAACAAGACTAATACAACCAAGCGCAAGATGAACTGCCTGTAGGCACCTTGAACTCTCAATTATATTTAATTCATGTCGACCGTGGTCAAATATTAAAATTAGTGATATGTATTTAGTTCTTAAATAATTGTATTGCGATATGCCTATTATGGTAATTTTTTCAATTATTTCAATTTGACATTTTATATTTATATAAATTTATGATTATGATGATGAATTTGCACGCTTGATGGGCGTGGCGCGTTGCATGCGATCCAAAGCCGGGCGCCTTCGGCACCCTCATACTAAAAGCGTAACACTATACATATATTGTAACATCCATACTGTGTCAATCCAAATAAATAATTTCTGATTTTTAAAGGAGTCAAAGAGCACGAAGGAATATAATCATTTTGCAGATCGGACGTAGGTATATCAGTAAAGGTGAAATACTGTAAATATATCATACTTACATACTCACAATTATATTATCTAGGAATATAATATTATTTACCTACATTGAAATTGGTTGCTGACCTAGTGAAAATACTGAAATATTTTAACTGTTGATGTAGTAAAGCTAGGCGCTTTCAAGCACCTCGTAAAGTATTAGATGCTTCTGTTATCAGAAAGTGTGTTTTTATAGCACTTAGTGACTTTTTCTTACGTTTCATATGCTTTGTTTCCCATTGTTTGTAAATGGTAAAATCACGTGACCGCGCGGAACACACTGACGCAGGTCCGTCCTCTACAAGCGCTGCCGCGCGACTGAAGAGGGCGTAAGTGCGTTTGCGAGTGATGGCGCTTGCGGATTTAGTAGGTATTGAAACATAGAAATTATTTTAATGATGTTACCGAGACAAAGTGATCCAAAACGTCTAGATTATCTTATTACCTATACATTTGTGTAAAAAACAAGTCAAAAAAGTTTGTATTGTAGATATAGTTTGGATTTATTGTTAAAAAAAGGCGTAACTTTGGAATTTTTTTCTATCGAGCAAAGTTTATCTAATCATGTTTTTGAGATCCAAAACGTATCTGCCAGATCCTTAAGTATAAGATATATTTTTTTCACAATTTTAAAATATTGTTTCTTATATTTCTAATGGATTCAAAAAACTGGTTCGCTTAGCTCCTACGGAAAAAGCACGCCTTAAACACTTTTATAAAGTGGATTAAAAAAGAATAGGTACTCATTATTTGACCTTTCTCCCTAGTAATCGGCAAAGTAGTCATTTAGGTTACAAAATTTGTACACACAAATCTAACTAACTTTAATCTTGCAATTAGATTCGTGATTCTTCTATTGCTTTCATCGAAAAAAGTGGTTTTCAGTCGAAATATTTCGAAAGTACTATTTTCATATGCCCGGCTTTTTATCATTTGTCAGCATGGCTGTCACGTTCTAACATGTGTGTAAAGGCGAAAGTGACGCATGACATGACAAGTGATAAAAACGCTACCATGATGCTGCTGGAGGCCTTAGATAGTAACTTGTTATCCCTTTTTGTGTGTCATTGTTGACAGCTGGACAGATCCATATCAATCAATGTCTTTATTCTGCATAAAAAGTGGTACATAATAGAAGTAATTAGAAGATATTTACAAGTTCACACAATTTACCAACATCTGGCATGCAAAATAATGTAAAAGTAGTTAAGAATAATAAGTTAAAATAAATTATAATAATTAAGAATGTCACCTATTAAAAGAACTTACTACCTGAATCAAGGAGGCTTCCTGACAATCACTCACGCTGTTTGGGGCACGAGAGGTGCAACGAGAATTGTGTCATTGGGCATATCACTAGCACTTTGTATACACGCGCTATTGAGATAGAAAATAGCTTAAATAGATTCTGCCTCCTGTAGGCTGATCCTAATATATGTAGTTCGTTTTTTTTAGCATTAGAAAGAAGGTAAGCGATCTTGACATGTCTTTTAATTAAAAAAACGCTTTGTAAAATCAGTAACTGTTACTTATGTAAGCAGAAGGATATAAATGATCGTATTAGATTCATAATTGATTGTTTACCTTTTATCTAATGCTAAAAAAACGAACTATATTAGAATCATGTTCAGGTTTAACCTTTTTACATTGAAACTTCAAAATCGTCTAAATAGTCTCGACACTAAATACAAATACTCACATACAACATCATCACCGCTAAGCCTATGAAAAGCTTGAGAGTGAGTCGACTCATATTTTGATGGCGACCGTACCCTACCTTATAATAACGATTACCGTCGCGGGTGTTGTTGGATATTTAATTAATGCCCTCGTTACACAATCCGTAACATTAACGCAATTAAAATAAACAAGCTGTCAACTCAAATTATTAAGCATTATGGCATTTCGTTGAAAAGAACATTTTATCTTTGATTCAATCCAGATCTGAAAAGGAGGATTAAGTATTTTGCTCATCATTTTATAATTATAATTACAACTCCGTCGATTAATGCAAATCTATTTATATATTTGAATAACTTTGAAGACTAGATAGAAGAGAAGATAGCTTAACTTTCTACATAAATAGGGTAGGTACTTAAATTGGGTACATTGCGCTACTTTGCATGTAGTTATATGATTGATTGATCACCCATATTTTTAGTACGTACATATGTAAGTGCTCCAACTTAAGTAACACCTACGTCGCCATACTAGGTATATAGAAAAGGGGGAGAGGAAAAGGGAAATGGATATTTTTGTGAGGGAACTCACTGTACCTCCTAGTTCTCTGGAAAAATATATTTAAACGTAAATCATACTTTTGCCTACGTAAATACTTCTAAAAACAGAATCGCTTTAAAAAATCTTTAACTGAGTCGGTCAAAGTCGCAATTTCGCACACCTCTTAACTCTGACATTTATGGTCAGCCATGGTCATGTTACCTAATTACTTTTCATAGTTCTATCCGGTTTATTATATAGCTTTATTTCGCGCGTAATGTGTCAATTTATCTTTCGAGTACCTAAAGACAGTCCACATCCCTATTAAGAGTTGATACGTCCAGATAAATCACAACATCAGACCACATATAACACATTTTCAGGAGCAATTAGTTATCTAAAAAATATTACATAACCCTCAATGGCAATAATTTTCACCCTGGACAATTTCAATTTAATTAAAATATATGGAAGTATTTATTTGTATCTGCTGAGCAAGAACATGAATATCGTCATAAATTTGTCTTGTTTACGCATTGAAACATATTGTTTACAAGATGTAATTACAATTAGTCTGTTGGCATTTGCTTAACCTTGTGCATGATTGAGGGTAAACGCGTGTCAAATAAACATCTCTCATATCATAATCATACGCCAGCTTAAGGCAATGAGACCTTCGTCTCACAGTTTTGATGTTTAAGTACGTTCATGGTACGTTCAAAATAACTTAAACGATACTGGTACCACAAAACAGATAGGTACAGAAGTCAATCACATGTATGTACCTACTTTACTTTTCATACCTACGCTCGGCGGTCGCTGTAGGGTTGCGAACTATGGCTTATGCACAAAAACTATCGTGGTAGTAGCACTCGTATCTATCGTATCGTATCTCGTATCTAGTTGTTTGATTTATTGTTGTGGATGAAACGGGAAGAATGGAAATATAAATTAATAATAACATTAATAACTCAAATAGGTATTTTAATTTTAATGTCATTGTTATATTACAAATTTGTCACAGAAAATATCTTGCGATGATTTCGAGATTGGCGAAATGCACGATTATTATATTTTAAAGTGTAATAAATTCGCATTCTCATGTACAATGTAATAAATTCGCATTCGCATTCTCTCTGAAACCACTGGTAGCTTAAAAAACGACAATTTCCGTTTAATGTTGAATTTAAACAACCGTCCACTGTACAGTTAAAATAATAACTTTTTTTTTGTTTCTCCATTATTGCACAAAAAAGTTCACAGACGCGTGTCTCAAGTGGATGGCACTCGCGCTCGCAGTGGTCCCAACTGGTCTGAGATATCGTGTCCGTGAGCAGTGTCTATGTGTGCGTTGCTCGAGCGCGCTTTGTATGTAGATTGATTTCTGTACCTGTTTTGTGCTGGTACGCTTATTTGTCGGTTGTTAAGACGAAACAGGAGCTGAGTTTTAAATATTTTAGGTAAATATACCCGTCTCGCTAACGGAAGCGGCACCTAAAGTAGTGCGATAAGGACAAGGCGAAAAATCCTGCGTAAAAATCTCAAAAATCGAGGTTTCGTACTCCTCTGTTTCCTCCTCCAAAACTTAACCAATCGTAACCAAATTTGGAAATCTAAATGATTATGAAATTATCTGTGTCGGACCGTTTTGCTTTTTTGGCTAACTGATATAAGTTTTGAATGCCACGCCTCCCATTGCGGCATAGTCAATTAGGCCATTTTGGCCATTTTTGAAGGGCTCTAGCGCCTTAAAAAACAAAAAATATCAAAAAAAGCAAAACGGTCCGACACAGATATTGACAATATTAATCTGTGTTGAAAAAATCATTGCTCTAGTTTCAAAAACCACGGAGGAAAACGAGGAGTACGTTTGTATGGAGAAATGACCACTCCTGTTGGCTCTTAAGGCACTACTGCCATAAAATATTATTAAACAACGCACAATGTGCCGAGTGCCAACTGCCGAGTCTTAAGACGTCACGTAATTTCGCGTCTAGATTTTAATGCAGACGCGGGGATAGACTCGAATGTACATACATTTCTTTTTATTCTATAAAATATATCTTTATGCACATCGCAGCATCCGACATTAGCAAATTCTTCTTAGCCAAGATCTTTGGCCGTAATCTTGTGTATAAGTGAGAAGATCCCTGTATAATTGCACGTGTAAGTCTAGATTCGCCGAGACGGCACAATCAGTATAATTCTGCAAGACGAAGCTCCGGTGGCTGAGTCGTTTTATTATTCATACGGATGTTGCTCATCTCGGATAGACGTTCATCGTTGTTATTCTGTGTGATTTTGATAGCATTGAACCACGTAAGTCTTCAACGTTCTGGGGTTAGAGAACACTTCACAAAGAGATGAATGCGTTCATAAATACCTTAATGAAGATCAAATCGAGCTGAATTACAAGGTCGTCAGCAATTTACATGTCTGTAATCAGTATAGCATTGTTGGAACAAATTAGTAATTCGTCCAAATTTCCTGTCGGTGTTATCGTTGATTGTTGGTTTGATATCTATACAATTTTCGGAGGTATTAAATAAACAACAAAATCAAGTAAGTATATAAATTCGCAAGGTTCAATTAAAGTTAAACAGAGCCTTGAGCATATAACGAAAAACAAAAATAATGAAACATTTTGTCTTCGTTTTAAATATCTTTATTTTAACTTTGAAACCGAATTTATCTAAGTATTTTTTTAAATCTATATTTAGCGCGATCCAATTTTTTAGGCTGTTTTGAAAACCAAGTATTTGTGTAGTGTATTATGTAGTAAAGTATGGTGTTTAGAAAAGTCAACACACATTCATTTTGCAATAAAATGTCAACTTTAATCGTCAATTTTTTGAGTTGACATCTTATTGCAAAATGAATGTGTGTTGACACATTTTTGTTAAACACCATCCGTTTATACTATGTATTTGCTATTTATGTATGTGTATTATTAGGTATTATTAATTCTCAACTTCTATGACTCACGGAATCACACACACACACACACAACACACACACACAATACATACACATAACACACACACATAGGTACTTGTTTTTTTTGCGTTGTCTCTAACTCCCCTCCCTAAGGTTGTCTGGAAGATATCGCTCTTTAGCGATAAATTAAATTAAATTAAAATTCATTTATTTCGAGTAACGAGGACTCATAATCACAATAATATACAATTACATTAAACAAAATAAATAACATTAACATACACTATTCTAAATACTACGCACAACACAACAAATATTATTTTAAAACATGCCGGTCGCAACAATGCCGCATGTAGGGGCAGTCGACTCTGTCGGCAATCATGGCCAGGACGGCATTGGGGCTGGCTCGCACCCTACGGACCAAGGCGGCGCCACGCGCGCGCATGCTCGCGGAGAAACACGCCGTGCGCGCCTCCGCGAACATGCCCGACGCGCTGCAGTAGCGAGGCAGCCCCATCACCGCCCTGAACGCATTGTTAAACTGCACACGGAGGGTGTTGTAGGCTTTCTGAGTGTAGTTCGCCCACAGGCTGCACGTGTACAGAGACGTGCAGTACGCTCTAAAAAGCGTTACTTTCACGTCCCAGGAACACCTTGCAAACCTCCGGGCGATCATGTTAGCTCTAACATATAAAGCCCTCCGCTCACGCTCGATGTCAGCATTGTCCTTGAGGTCGGTCGTAACGATATGACTATGAAGATATTTAAATTGTTGTACTCTTTCCAGAGGTACGCCATTCAGATATATAGGGGGCACGTCCAGTACTCATTTAGACCCAACCTCAAAGACCATATACTGGCTTTTAACGGCATTGTACATTAAACCGTGGCCACTAACGTATTCCTCACAGGTTTTAAGTAAGGTGCGAAGGCCACATACTGACGCACTCAGCAGGACCATATCGTCTGCATAACTCAAGTTATTTACGCAAATACCATCCACATGACAGCCGATATGCCGACTGCTGAGCTCGACAATATAGTGCCATGCCTTATGGGAAACGATCGCAGAGACAGTTCAGAGCCGGAAACCGCTACCAACTTTTAGTATGTTGTTGGGTATGGCATTGGGTCTCCAAAACTGCCGGGAGACGGCGGCGCCGGCCATCTACTTCAGCGGAATGACGTCATCAAAATGACTCCCGCTTCGTTGCGAATATTGCATACTGCACCCAAACTATGCATAGCACATACACATGTGGGGTATTAAATGAAAGCCAATTAAATAAACTATATTTTATTTATACAAAGTGTATCAAAATATGCAACAGTTTCAGAGAAATTTACAAAATAATAAAAATTACGTAAAAAAATATTCGATTATTTGGGTTTTACAACCAAACCAAAAGTCGGACGATAAAGCAATGTACTACAACATTAAAGATGACGTCTCAAGCCATACACTGATATCAATAAAATCAAAATTGGACCAAATATGTGGAAATTATGCATCAAAATGTAGATATTTGCCCATACAAATGCATAAAAGTTAAAAAAATCCAAATTGGTCATTTTCAGGATAATCCGCATAAGCTTCTAGTATGTTATTAGCAATATAACCTGAATTCTAAAACTGCCGGGAGACCATCTTTATTGTCCCCCAGTCACGAATTATGACGTCATACAAATAATCACTGCCGAATTTCGTAAAATGTAAATTATAGCTATACTATGAGTCACACATACATGTGTGTTACATGTAATGAAAGGTTATTAAATTTAATATGATTCAACTAAACATTATTTGTAAAAAAAATGTACGGTTTAAGAGCTACAAACAAAGAAATACCACTTTTTATGGAAGACGTAGATGTATATAAATTTTATAGCTAAACTAAAATCGTCAATAAAACGTTGCATATAACATTTAAAAAACCAGTTATTCAACTATACATCACAGTTTAAATTTTACATTTTCGATAAAAACTGTGGAAGTTGTGGAAAAAAAACTAAAGCGTGCCAACAATTCTACCTTAATGCGCTCATATTATGCAAAGAATAGTTCTAATTATCGAGTATTAAATGAATGAACATTACATAAAATACATGAAAACGACATTTTTGAATGGAACCATAATTAAAAAAATAATAATTTACTTGATAAGTAAGCAAAATACTGTTTCTTTAAGTGCATAATCTCCTCCTTTCAAAGTCGGTTTAAATGTGGTTTTTGTGACCTGGGCTACAAAGACAAATAAATTGACACTTCATTTATCAAAATCAGTTCAGTAGTTTCATGCAAACGGTACCTACACATGCACGCATAGATAGCAAATTCTGCCGTAGTCGGACAAAAAATTAAAATTTAATAATTAGACCTTTACTATTATGGCCTGGCGTGGCTTGGCATCAAACGTTGAAACCCTCAGGCCGTAGATGTTAGCAGGCCTAGCGGGCGTCGCCTCGATGAGTTAGCAAGATGCCTTATGGAGGCTTCGAAGGACCAGAGGGGTGACCTGTATTTCGGAGGATGAGAGGGAAAATTCTGCCAGCCTTCTCAGCTCAGCCTTGAAACCCTTGCACCACTCAAGATTCCACTTTTATAAGAATACCCAACTGGCGCGAAGTGGCGCAGAATAGGGCAGAGTGACGCTCTTTTGTGTCAGAGGCCAAGATCCTCTTTGCTTTGGGTCACTGAGCCAGTGATGTATGTATGTATAAGGCTAATCGAGGCTTAAATATATAATTATGTATCGCATTAAGTGAACTGATATGGCATTTACCTCGATAAGGCATTTTGTATTAGGCATGTACCTACTTACTGGCATGTAACTTTACATTTCTCTAATAATGTAGCGTAAGAGTCTATTTCATATTAATATTTACCGCGACTACAGCAGGAAATGCTGTCTACGTATGTAATTATGTATTTTTTACATGAAACAACTGATATGATTATGATAAATGAAGTGTCAATTTATTTGTCTTTGTAGCCCAGGTCACAAAAACCACATTTAAACCGACTTTGAAAGGGGGAGATTATGCACTTAAAGAAACAGTATTTTGCTTACTTATCAAGTAAATTATTATTTTTTTAATTATGGTTCCATTCAAAAATGTCGTTTTCATGTATTTTATGTAATGTTCATTCATTTAATACTCGATAATTAGAACTATTCTTTGCATAATATGAGCGCATTAAGGTAGAATTGTTGGCGCGCTTTAGTTTTTTTTCCACAACTTCCACAGTTTTTATCGAAAATGTAAAATTTAAACTGTGATGTATAGTTGAATAACTGGTTTTTTAAATGTTATATGCAACGTTTTATTGACGATTTGAGTTTAGCTATAAAATTGATATACATCTACTTTTTCCATAAAAAGTGGTATTTCTTTGTTTCTAGCTCTTAAACCGTACATTTTTTTCACAAATAATATTTAGGTGAATCATATTAAATTTAATAACCTTTCATTACATGTAACACACATGTATGTGTGACTCATAGTATAGCTATAATTTACATTTTACGAAATTCGGCAGTGATTATTTGTATGACGTCATAATTCGTGACTGGGGGACAATAAAGATGGTCTCCCGGCAGTTTTAGAATCCAGGTCATATTGCTAATAACATACTAGAAGCTTATGCGGATTATCCTGAAAATGACCAATTTGGATTTTTTTAACTTTTATGCATTTGTATGGGCAAATATCTACATTTTGATGTATAATTTCCACATATTTGGTCCAATTTTGATTTTATTGATATCAGTGTATGGCTTGAGACGTCATCTTTAATGTTGTAGTACATTGCTTTATCGTCCGACTTTTGGTTTGGTTGTAAAACCCAAATAACCGAATATTTTTTTACGTAATTTTTATTATTTTGTAAAGTTCTCTGAATCTGTTGGATATTTTGATACACTTTGTATAAATAAAATATAGATTATTTAATTGGCTTTCATTTAATACCCCACACGTGTATGTGCTATGCATAGTTTGGGTGCAGTATGCAATATTCGCAACGAAGCGGGAGTCATTTTGATGACGTCATTCCGCTGAAGTAGATGGCCGGCGCCGCCGTCTCCCGGCAGTTTTGGAGACCCAATGCCATGCCCAACAACATACTAAAAGTTGGTAGCGGTTTCCGGCTCTGAACTATATTCCCATAAGGCATATGACTAATAAGTGCATTCATGTACAAGTTGAAGAGTGAGGGAGACGTTAGACCTCCCTGTCTCACACCACACTCCAGCCTGTACTCCTCCGACATCTCTCCTGCCCATCTGACGCTGTTGACCTGGTGTCCGTACCAGTGCCTGAAAATTTTAACTAGTTCCTGAGGCAAATTAATGCTCTCAAGCTTTCTCCATAATCGCTCGTAGGACACCATGTCAAAAGCTTTGGATAAATCCAAAAAACAAGCGTAGACAGGGGTTTTACGGTCCGTGTAGTATCTGATGACATGCTTAAGCGACAGTATTGCACTTTCAGTAGACAACCGAGGTCTGAAACATCTGATAAATCCGCCTGTTGCCTACCATAGTTTTTGTTATGTGCTTAATTTGTAGGTATATCATGTTCATTTTCATATTGGTGAGCAATCAATAATATTTGTATGGTATTATACTTTTGAACACTCTGTGTAACATTTAATAAACTTAAAATGATTTTGGAAGCAGTAGACTTCCTCTTGTCTGTAAAAATAATTTTGAAAATACATATGTATAACTCTCATAGTTATGGTCCCGGACTCTTTAGTTGTCTTGTCTTATACATTTTTGTCAAGGGATAGATATACCTACCTGAGTTAAAATTTCAAATCTCTCACACATTTTTAATATTTAGTAGACGCTCAGTAGAGCAGCGCAGTGTTAAACCTTGTAACCTAGTTTTTTAGGGTTCCGTACCCAAAGGGTAAAACGGGACCCTATTACTAAGACTTCGCTGTCCGTCCGTCCGTCTGTCTGTCACCAGGCTGTATCTCACGAACCGTGATAGCTAGACAGTTGAAATTTTCACAGATGATGTATTTCTGTTGCCGCTATAACAACAAATACTAAAAACAGAATAAAATAAAGATTTAAGTGGGGCTCCCATACAGCAAACGTGATTTTTGACCAAAGTTAAGCAACGTCGGGCGTGGTCAGTACTTGGATGGGTGACCGTTTTCTATTTGCATTTTTTTCCGTTTTATTTTTTTGCTTTATGGTACGGAACCCTTCGTGCGCGAGTCCGACTCGCACTTGCCCGGTTTTTTTACTAAAATGTAATGACGTGACGTTAACGTAAATGTTAAATATAATACAAATAAAATTATACCAAATTTCCTTACAAATATTACATACAAAACCAAGGGACGTTAAACAACTGGAGGACGCTTGTAGCTCAAGGAGCCTATTCTTGCTGGCGCGAAATTGCCTCGAAGAAAGGTAACGTCGACCTGTCACGTTTCGGGTAGAAATTTTCCTGGAGAAAATGTTGCACGAGTATAAAGCGATTTACTACGACGATTAGCGCCTTTTTAAGGCTTGTGCGTATATACAACTTGGGCTGAATGTGTGCCATTTTTCATTTTAAAACCCATAGGTAGCCTTAATATTCTTATTTAAGATTTGAGGCTACCGAATAAGTGATATAACTGATATATGTTATTAACTTATTATCAACTGTAGTATGTATACCTATTAAATCGAACCTATAACTTTAATCATTTAACTCGATACTTACCTACCTTCTGGTAAGCGAAATCTATATTACCTTAAATGGCCCTATATTAATTTCGTTATTAGAATCGTCTTGCTGCCGTATTCCAACTTCAAGAATTCACAAGAGACGACACGTACTAGATCCATTCTAGATACGTTATAGTTTAGATATCAACTAGTTCTCTTTTGCAGCATTCGGGCAACCAATGTCACTTTTAAGTTAGATAGCGTAAGATATCTATTAGATATGCGAATTGGATCTCTAAGTCATATCCTGTGGAAATCGTTCAAGAGTATCTCCAGAATCGCGCAAATCTCAAATTTGACAGGTTAGATCTTAAACATATCGTTATCGTATCTTGGTGATGTCTAAAAGATATCTAATAGATATCTATTTCAAAATCCGAACCGGGCCCTTTGTCTCCCGCTGTGTTGTCACCGATGGTGAGCAGGTTATTTTATTACAGCTCCCAGTGGTGTAACAATGACTGATTGAACTTACCAATGAATCTCGATTTGATCTTATTGTGACATTAGAGAAGTGAAGTCAGATAATAATTACGTCAGCGTTTTTTCATAGCTTCTTCTTCTTCTCCCTCGTGTTATCCCGGCATTTTGCCACGGCTCACATAGGAGCCTGGGGTCCGCTTGGCAACTAATCCCATGATTTGACGTAGGCACTAGTTTTTACGAAAGCGACTGCCATCTGACCTTCCAACCCAGAGGGGAAACTAGCCCTTATTGGGATTAGTCCGGTTTCCTCACGATGTTTTCCTTTACCGAAAAGCGACTAGTAAATTTATATCAAATGATATTTCGTACATAGGTTCCGAAAAACTCATTGGTACTAGCCGGGATTCGAAACCGCGACCTCTGGATTGCAAGTCGCACGCTCTTACCGCTAGGCCACCAGCGCTTCAGCATTTTTTCATAGCTTGTTTGAGAAAAACAATTTCTTGTGTATTTGTTGTTGATTAGGTACTTAAAAAACTAAAATAACTACAGGGTAAGCGCAAATACTAAAGTAATTAGATTGTATTTTATATTGCCTAAATGATGATTTTATTTTCATACACAAGTTTTCGCAGTTTTCTAATTCACATGAAGCGTACGCTACACATTTTTGACAAGTTTTCATACACTTATTTAGATTATTTAGTTACCTCGTAAGTTTGAACCAAGGCTGCCACGTCTCGCGCTCGGTTGCCAGTTAAAGATACCTACGCTACGAACTTACCGTTACGAGCTACAAAGTACCGCCTCGATACGACGAGCACAGCTATTGAACTTACAAATTATTAATGCAGACATGAATAATGCTCATTCGTTATGGTGAAATATCTACTCTGTCTTGCGTTAACATGAATTTGATACTTCGTTTTAACATATTAATTTTGCATCTAAAAGTCATTTATGCCCTCTGTAGGCTCAGACTGTGTAATTGTGTATTAATATCGTGAATAACAGAATTTTCACTATTTATGTAAGTCTAAAGATAGGCAAATTAACATTCCATTTGATGACTTTTTGGAATGCAAAATTGTAAACTCTTCAAGCTAAATTATAAACTCAAAATTAGTATTTGTAATCGTTAAGTGTTTACATGCGAGTATTCCTTAAATATAATATAACAGATATAAAAAATTATTAACTTACATTACACCCTGTATTTGTCCATATTAATTAGATACCGTATATGTGACACAATTAGTATGGTACCAATTAACGATCAATCAAATTAATCAGCTCAGCCCAATATTTAAATCATTTTCTCATCATATTTAGCGTTCTGAATTTCTCATTGGCGCGCATCATTCTTACGTTTAAATTCCTTTATTTTGTTGTTCGCGTTTATTTACCTACTTTTTCCTTTATCGCACAGGTGTATTATTACATCGTGGACTCGCCGCGGAACGAGGGCAAGGACTTCTTCGAGATAAGCATGCAGACGGGCGAGATCTTCACCAAGGTTGTGTTCGACAGGGAGAAGCAAGGCGCCTACGCGCTCGAGGTCGAGGCACGAGACGGCGCGCCCTCCGCGCGGCCCAACTCCGACAACCAACCCAACTCAGGTTAGTTCAACTAGGTCTAACATAGTCTTAAGGCGGGATTCCATTCCATTCCAAGCATTTTTGTACTGAAATATGCTTGTGCCGCGCCGCACTCTGGTGGAATCGCATTTAGGTGTATTAATTTTTTTCGTGGAATCTTTGAATAATGTCAACGTGCAGAATAGATACCTACGTGCGAGCATGTACCGTCGAATAGTTAACGCCTATTTAAAAAGTTCATATGTAATTGTACGCGCTGTGCTACTCCTAAAGTGTGGAGTGCGCCATGTTTGTTCAAGTAACAATATTATTGCCAGCTTATGATAATAGCATGAATTTTTGGACAGTTAGAAACATATTCAACAAATCGAATAATTTAGCTAAATCTAATGCTAAACAATAAATAGGTACAAAATACGTATATAAATAATGCTACTTTCAAAATAGCTTTTCACGCTGAAAGCATTCATTCATGTAATTTTGTTGTGGGACGAAGCAATATCATTCGTCGTAAACAACTCTTGTTGAGTAAGTTCTCTTAATTTAAAGTTGATAGAACTTCGCTGGTGTATTTGTGTTGTCAGATTTGTTAGGTTAGGTTAGTGCGACGGTGTATGTATCTATTTAAGGGATTCTGTCCCTCCGCTTACGTTGATTGCGCAATCCTTTATATTATACGTAAACAACCCTTTAGATTTATTCACGTGTAGTCGTTTACGTATAAATACACGTGCTTGTTTATAAATAAGCACAATTGAACTCTCGTTCACTTGAGATACTCGACAAGACTTTAACCTTCCTGAATCCTTTATACTTAAGCATCATTTGATACATTCTACAAACGTTTCGGCAGTGGATAATGTGCTTAGTTAAACTCTCAAAGGCTCAACGTTTCCGGGGATGGAAAACAAATTTATTTTCATTCAGGATCGATAATTTACCATATGTGACATGCTTGGTCGCTGTATCGTATTCCTTCCTCGTCCGCATAGTAAAGAGGCAAAGTTTCTGCTCGCTTTACCAGTGTCATCTCAATATGGGAACAAATCTTTAAAGTTCTGGATGCTAACAAAGAAAATGTAAGTTTAGTTCAGGCACGAACGAGTTACGCAAGTTTCAAGTGTGTGAAGATAGTACGAATATTACATTGCGAGTGCAATCGAGTATACCTACCTTGGATAAATGCTGGAAAGCTTTAAAGAAAGGTCAAATCCTCGTGTATTCTACACGTAAGGTTAGCCTGCCGGCTCACAGTGTACGGCCTAATCACTACCACCGCCCGCATTTAAATGACTTTTTTCTCTTTTAAATATTGCCTTACTTCGAAAGTTTCGAGCCCTGTCGACCTCCTTCCTGAAAATAAGTCGTTCTAGCCTTATATATTTGCAAGAGCTGTGTTGTAGCGGCGGCGGATCGACCCTTTCTCGCGTGTAAATTGACATGTGCGTAGGTATCTCATATTTCAGTGTTTTCTCGCTTGGGTTCGGGACAGCGGGTAGGAATTGATTGTATCGGTATGTGTAACACTATAAATTGTCCATTTCGGCGCGTAGGTCTGTTAGGCAAGCAGGTCGTACCGTATCGCGTCATCGTAAATCAAGCAGCGGCATAATCAGCCGCCGCTTGGGCTCTAATCCGGTTAAGCTCTTCATCCCTATATCTGTCTCACATGCACAATAGCGAATATAATCCCGCTCAGTGCTTACCTCTCCAATACACCATTTCCTTGATGTATCGCGAATACTAATATTATTCGTGGAACTTTATAAAATATAAAACCGCTTTTCGATCGTAAATTTATATTGTTATCTTTGTTTACGTGCAAGGAATTCAAGTTCCTTCTGTGGTTCGATATCTGATACCGAATGGCACACTAAATATTCTATCATAAATACATCGGGTTCTCAAAAACGATTGAAATGCAGTTTTGGACTTTTCTTAGTTTAACTCTAGTTCCATTGGCATAGAGTGGTTTGTAGGTACATACTGTTGACAATTTCGCACCTCTCCTCTCCTCCTCGATATGGCTGCATGATTTGATTTCGTAACACGAATTATAAATTTTTCGTTGACTTAAGGAATAGAAAAGCAACAAACCAGGTCAGTAAGTAGTCAGCGAACCAGTGTGACCTTAGTTTGCCTTTGAATAGCGCGATCCTTCCAAATCTTGTGTAGCCGGATCATTGGCCCCTTAGAGCCATGCGTTTCCATCCACCTGATAATACTTTATTCGATTTAACCTTTATCGGACCCGTATTCCAAGGGCTCATGTTGATAAACGAGAATTCAATATTATATTAATAACCCTATATCGTGCTTGCACACACGTAGAGATCCTCTATTGCAGTCTAGCGCATACAACGTCTGCAATTTCCAAGTGACTTGACGAGAATAAGTCCCCAAGATAACAGAAATACGAGTATACCCCTAAAAGTTCAAGTAACTTTGTAATCAACACATGAGTTGTTCCCCGCAGAAAGTTGAAACCGAGTACCTAACTTACATTTGGAGTATGAAAATTGTGTGCACTCCTTAATTAAAAAGTCTAGTGTTTTGAAACAGACAACTACGGAAAGGAATTAATGTTAATATGTATGTTTTTATAAAAAAAAAATATTTTTGATGCAAGCTTTTATCGCTAACTGTACGTTTATTCAACGAATATTCATCGAGACAATTATAAGAATCTCAAACACAATTAGGTTGCGATGTTTTATCACAGAGTTCCTATGACCACATCCTGGCTCCATCATCAGATCAGCTCGATGTTACCACGATATTTAATTGTCACTTTACTTACATAACTATGTGTTTCAGCACAAACGAATAACGTGTCGTTTAGTGTAGGACGTAAACACTGAGAGAAAAGTACAACAAAAATACACTTAGAATTACAAAAATAAACTTAATCCGGGGACAAGGAGAGTTAACTAATAGGAACGAATTGACTTTTGCAATTTCTATTAGTTCTTGCAATTTCTATTATCTGTTTGTTGAAATTATATTTGGGATTACTGAGCTGTTTGTAGAAATAAATAAACTTTACAGAAATAGTGAAACGTCCATAATTATTACTAAAACTTCATTTTTTCCCCCAGTACAGAACTGTTTTTTAATTCCTGGTGATGATTTTTCTCTCAGTGTACAGTAACTGCGTACATACAGTCGCGATGGAAAGCTGGTTTCTATCGCGACTGTATGTACGCACTTACTCGGGTAAAGAAGCACCCGAAAGTAATGTTTTATGCATAAACAAAATAAAAATATTAAATGTGCGCAGTACTGCAAATAAGGCGTATAAATATTGCGAGGTTATCACGTAGCAATTTCGGCATATTGGGCGTGCAGTTGCGGCGAGCGGGGGGAGCGGCGCAGAGTGCGCGCGAGATTCGCATACTGATCGTCTTTAGACTGGAAGCTGCGCCTTAAATTGTTGACGTTAACAGCAAAGTTTGTTGTTAATTGGGCTCATCATTCATCTCAGTAGTACCTCAAGTCGGCGTCAAAAGTAGCGTATCAGATTGCATCAAAAATATCAAAATAGAACAATTAAACTGTTGGAAATACTTTTCAGAATTATGACTAATGATAATCTTACAATCATTACATTATGACTATCAATAATTATATCAAACATAGGGACCCGCGTTAAACTAGTTTTATCAATTCCCATAAAATTTCAGTACTTAATTGATTTTATTTGACTACTATTTTTATCCCCGATTTTGAAAGTAGGTATACATTGCTTTTATTAATGTCTCGTAATTCCGAATAGCGTTTTACACGACCTGAATATTTTTACAGACTCATTTGGTCGTTTCTGCAAAATTTTAATTTAATGTTTTCAGCGCTCAAAGCATTGGTATATGTTAAGTTTGTGCGCTTAATTTTCTTTTACCAACTCTACCAGATTTAGTATTGTGCAATTTTCTTTATTTTTTATTTACTATATACTTACGGTATACCTACATATGAATAAAAAACGTTGTTTGTGAATTCGAAAACGTCAGTGGTCGAAATCATTCATCGGTAAAAATTACACGTTGTTTCAACCCAATATTCAGATACGAGTATAGTTGGCTTAACTTTCCGCTGAAGCAATAACTCCGACTAACGAATGGGGTTCACTTGCATATAACTTCAAATTGCACATGCGATTAAATCATGCAATTTGACGAGCCTGACAGGCAGCGTCAAGCACCGATCGGCGAGGACGTGGATCATAGACTGCCTCCCACAGAGTCCGCATTTTAAAGTTTACGAAGACTTGCAGTCGTCACACATGGGCGATTCTTTGTAAGGTCCTGTGAAGTGCTACGCGCAGAACCGCGCCTCTCAATTGCAGTCAAGACCACTTTATACAAGAACAGCCAAGGCTTACCCCTACTAGAATGCAATTTTTGTTGATATTTGTAAATAGTATGAGTAGGTACATACAGTTCCTAAAGAGGACGCAACTGAGCTTAGTGATTGTGCTCTAATATTAAGTATCTAAATTAGTAACGAACTGAGTTCGCCTTTATTAATGTTAGTAAATTGTATTTATTCGCATCTTTGGCCAATACCCACTTGGGTACACCTGGGTTACTCTATTAGATTCGAATTTCTACTGTAACTCTACCTAACAGCATTAACACGTTCACTGTCCGTGCCCCGTATATGAGTCACGGCAAGCCTGTATTACAAAGCCGTAAGATTAACAATTGAGATAGGGACAGTGAACGTGTTAAAAAATGGTGGGTTCCGAAAAGTGGGTACAGGCGCTAATGATGGGTTATATAGTACTATGCTGAGTCTAGTAGAATGATCTATATCATGGATTTAATTAATCAATACAAGAGGACATAGCGATTGACCAACCACGCTTATCAATCCACACTGGGCGGCTCTTGCTATTGATCTTAATCGCATTGACACGCCTATGACCTATACACGGACATAACATCACTTGTGACTTGATAATTGCATTACACAGCTATTGTCTAAATTGCACAACGGGACTTAATCGCGTATTTAAGTTTTAACATTAAACAAACTGATAAATAAGACCAAGTGCGGGTAGTGCGAAAAACTCGCGCGGCTAGAAGTTGTTGATGTCAACTTTAGCCAGTCTTCTCCGAGACCATGGGGACAGCGCCGTCCTCGAAACGTCGGAGGTTAATCTTAAAACTTAAATACGCGATTAAGTCCCGTTTTGCAATTTAATAATCGTGAAAGTTTAAATCAGTGTTCAGCTACTGTCTGTACGCTTCTTGAACTCGAATGTCTATAATAACTACAATAGAAATAAAGGCTAAATCGAATCAAAATCGATCTTAAAACATAGCTCCGAGTAAGAACCCTTAATCAAAACGTATTTCAATAAAATTAAAGCTAAATTGAGTCGTTGCTCCTGGAAAATAACGATTCTACAGATAATTTACACAGACACGCAACGGAGACGACCGTGTTCGTTACACGTAAGTACAATAAATTCACGTCGTTACGTAGCGAAAATTAAATTATTTATATTGAATACAGGTAGATAGACTTAGTCTTTTAGGTATGTTTATATACGAGTATATGGGCCATTGTTGCCTCATGATAAACATTTAATTTATTCATAACACCCGTGTTTGTGTCGAAGGTTAAAAATATAAAAATAAACATTCATCCCCAAAAACCTAAAACAAATTGACTCCGTTGTAACCAACAGTCACAGCTACATTGTTGCGAACGTATTATTAGTAGGGAGATAAATGATTTCATGAATTATTCACGAAATTATAAAACACGGAAGATGGCGTGAAGCGAAAAACAATGAATCCAATCATAATGAGAGCAAGCGTTACGAGTCACCGCCGGCGCCCCTCGTTACTGTCCGACGACAGCGAAGCTTCGCGGTAGCGGTAGCGGATGCGGAAGCGATTTACGGCCCGATTCGAACTTTAAGATACGTCAATTAATAGATCTAGAGACGATTAGATATGTCAGTGTCAAATGTGACGTTTCTTCAAACAAAAACGTCACTTTTGACACTGACACATCTAATCCATATCATTTCTAGATCTATTAATTGACGTATCTAAAAGTTCGAATCGGGAAGCAAGGTAGGTTAAATTCTTTTACTACAATTATTGCTTAACCCCGCTTTGCCCCGGGGTTGCTTGCTAAAACAACTTAGATTTGATTTTCAAATAACCAATATCTAACTCGACAAAACTAAAATGCTGTAGTTAGTTATTTACAGTCAGTTGCAGTCTGCATAGTTGTGCATACATAGGTACATATTGTGACGTATTGTTATGTGGATACAAACTGTTCTGAAAGTACAAACCGGATTTCTATACGTATTGAAATGTCAGTATACCGGCGCATCTACAGTATACGGAGAGTTGCCCGCTAGAATTTTTGTACTTGCCCTCCACGCTGCATACCCGGCGCCGCGAATTTCGCGTTCTATTTTTATTGACCCCGCTCTCTCGCACGTTTTGCGGTACTTTCTTTCGACCCGTGCGTCCCCTGGCGGTTGTTATCGTTTATTACGACTTTTTTAATTTGACTGCCCCCCCCCTATGTTTATTTATTTACTTCTACCTACTCGTTCTTGCTCTGGAATATTATTGTTCCAGTGACAGTAAAAGTAATGAAGTACAAACGAAGTTCATAAATTGGCCATTACAGCTTGTATAAATATATTGCAAATCAGGAAGAGTCACGTTAAAAGTAGCTTCTTATGTAAAACTCATTAATTAATTAAAAACTGCCGTAGGCCTGAGCGATCCAGCAATCTCGAGTAAGGACAAAGTGGCAAATTCATGTCAAAAAATGATAGTCGTGCGTGCATTTCGCTAGTACCTACTTGTATTGGCGCCAGTAAGGCGCACGAGCGACTGATATAATTTGGATATAATTTTGATGTTACAATGTCGGTTCGTATTGACCTTACCTGCGCAGCCTGCGCTGTTTTTGTTTACTGGCTATAGAAAAGACTCAAATACCTATCAAATTTACAATATCGTCATCGTGATATATTTATGAACACGGCTGTCGTTTATAAATAATAATAAATAAATAAATAGTAGGAGAATGCCCACGATACGTATTACCTTTTCCGGTCTAAAACATCGGACTGGTCCATGTATTAATCTGTATGCAAATTGACAATCGGGTAGATTGTCAAAGCACACAGCTAAAACGAATAAAAAAAAACTTACATATAAAGCTCAGTTTTTCATCAAAATGATAGGGGGCAATTGATTAGGAGGAAAATTCTGAACTGTCATAGGTACATAAAAATGTTCGGCTTAAAAACTAAACTGGTTATGATTGCCACCAAATACGCTGTTGTGGGATCGTTTAGGATATAAGGACAACTGTTGAGAAAATGGGAGATATGTACGTTTACGTAATTTACAAAAATTTGTATTGTAAACTCAGATTTAGGTACTTAGGGACTTCTAGTATTGGCATTTTGAAATTCCTCAAAAAAATCAGCCCGCTTTTGTAAGGAGTCCAAGTACTCGTCATTTCAATGATATATCTCTATAACTGAGTATGCCTCTTGGTCTAAGTAGCACAGTACATTTGAAATTGAATATCATATTTTTATATATTAATATTAGTATACTATATAATCTAAGTCCTAAATGTACTGGAATAAGAGAAGACTAGTATCGATTGGTTCCGCATGAGGTTTGCCAAGATTAGAGCCCGCAGTTTGTTGTTTTTTCATTCGTTTTTCGTCGGTCAACCGGCGAATGGTGCGGAGAAAATCAACATCAGACTTTCATGATTCGTTTATTTGGTTTTTAAACGAGTTCTGTACGTTTGTATTTGTCCACGCTTAAGTAGTCTTTAGAGACCGGCGCGTGTGATTAATGGTGCTTCAAGATAAAACGAAATAACTTTGAAATGTATTCATTTTAAAATGTCTCTCCTATAGTAGAGAGGTTCCGCAAGTCACCTATTTCAACTATTTCCAATTACTTGGGCTTAGAGGAGCTGTACAATGTCGCAAGTGACAAAGCAATATTCCGTCTGGAGCATCGTCGGGAACTTGGTGGCCTACATTTAACGTTGCGCCCTCGAGAATCCGTGATGAGCAGACCTGAGTGCACCGTCTGCCGGATTAATGTCGGCAGCTACTAAATATTGCTGTTTACCGAATAATCTTCATTTATGATGTTAAATTGTATTTCACACCGAGAATGCTGTACTCAACTTGTGATCTCCGTGCGTGGCACTGCTTATGCTTCTTATTAGACACCTCGGTAGGTACGAGATGGGTTTATCACTGTTACGCTCCGCTAAAATAACGCTTATGGTACGGTTGAATTAATTTCCTTTCGTAAGCTTATAATTATGTGAAAGCCTCTTGATGCTTTTGAAAATGTTGTTCAGTCTTTTTTAAATTCGTCAAAACGAACCTTCCTAAGGACGGGCACATTTATTGCCTGGCCTTTAAATTATTTATTTATAATATAACACTGTAACAAAATTTTCCTCGTCATTACGACGGCTATTCACGAGACGAATCCCGGTAATTTGAAAGCTTTCTGGGAGCCGGGCGTGCGCAGATTCCGCGGTACCTTGTGCGAAGCAAGAAATTTTCCTAAATCGTCAACTCAACACGAGGAGCATTTATAGGCGCCATAAGTTACAAGAACGCGCCTCGGTCTCGTAAAAATCGCCCAGACGCCTTCTAAACCCAATACGCTCTGCTTGTTTGCACTTATATCCCCGCCGCTCATCCATGAATTGGAATTAAAGCTGGATTGTTTCAGTTTCATTCTGTTTGATATATAAATATCGGCATTGGCTACGCAATATTTGACTTGTTCGTTATTAGCGAAGATACACAGACAGGCGTTTGTCGAACAAGTAGGCAGGCGAGTTTAATTAAAATAGCACTGTTAGCGCTCGTCCGGCGCGCGGCCGGGCCGCTGACGCGGGCTCGCTCGGCGCGCCTCGGCGTGGACCGTTCAATAAGCGCCTCCTAATTAAAACACCTATAATTAATTTGTAGGAACGATCACTTATCGTCAAATTGCTTTGTCCGCTATTATGACAACGCATTTTAATACCAGCGATAAACTTGCTTTGTATTAAACAATTAGCGATAATCCTTTTAAGCTACGTAATTTTAAATGTGTCGTTAACCTAATGTAAACTTGGCTTGTAATATATTGGAAAGGGATAGTATCGTTTGGTTGAAGCAACATTGTATAAAGGCATCAGACGGTAACGACCATACTTAGTTTTATCATAGACTAGTAAATATTCAAGAAGAACAACCTCGATGCAGCATGAGTAATACCACGAGGGGAATTGTGCCTTTTTACTACTTTTCCATTTTAGCTTTATACCTACTGTAAAATGTGTCACCTGCTACTATTTATGACGTATATATATGTAAATCCCGACTCCCCTTGTCGGTGTCATGTGCACAAAAGTAAAATTAAAGCACTTTAGGCATTTTCTTATTTGATGGCGCGATCTAGTGTTTTTTTAACCCTTTTCTTAGGGGTTTTATGATTTAAATTAAATTAAACGCGACTAAATGCGGACAGTCAAGTCAAATTTTATGTTTTAAAACTCTAAATAGCGGTAGGGTAGGGTAACTAAAATGTCAAAATAATGTTTAATGTCATCTACAACATTGACGATTTTTGCGGCGTTGTGTGAAGTTGGTGTTTTTTATTTACTGAACCTTGGTTTTATTGACATAGGTACTGTTTATGTTATGTTTAGGTAAATATCCAAACTTTCTCTCGATACCTAATTCAAATTTTTGGCCTAGTTTATCTGTTTTTTTTAAATTTCAGTCTATTAATATAGTAAAATTTTGAAGCTTCTTTAAACTACTACCTGTCGGCCGATTTTTGAATTCTGATCGCTCGATTTCGGCACTCGAAAATCAGTGGAAAACGGAGAAAACTAGTTTTTGAAATACGAGCGATAGAAATTCAGAATCGAGTGGTATTCTGAACTCCGCGCATTTTCGGCTGGTACAGGAATTCTCAAGAAGACACTCTTTTGTATTCAATACAGCTTCGAAAAGAATTACTTTCTTGTAGCTATAAAATCGTCCCACTTGTTGCTCTAAGTGCACTTTCATTTTACTATGTAAATTGTCTGTGTAACACAACAGTTTTGGTAGCCTAAGAGTTATTATGTAGTCTCATCGTAAAATAACCTTTTTAGAGCACCGTACAAAACTTTGTTCACGGTGCTCTTATGGGATCACTTCGGTCTTGCAAATTGGTTAAATGCGTTTTTCTCAAAGACCGTTTGACGTACGTACCTAAAATTTGGAATAGTTATGGCAAGCACCGTCACTAACACTGTGATTAAGTCAAAACTGCTTATTTCTTATTATTCTATTATAGGGGGTAATTTAGGGGGTTGAGAGGGGTAGGCTGAATTTTATTTTCAATTGTAAGAATCGTGTGAGGTACCATTAGAAAGCTTACAAAAAATTGAGTCGATGGACTGATTTTGACTTCATTTTAGAGTGCAGTAGTTTCGATAAAAAATGCATTTAAAGTTTTCATACAAAAATGTTTACCTCTGTCCTGGCGATTATCGCGAAAACTATAGCTAACAGGCAGCTGACCAGTCAATATCTAACCAAAACAAGCATGGAGACGGCGGGAAAATTATCAGCTTAACTTTATCTTTAGTAGTTTTTTAACTGCAGCCAGATCTTTGTTTTATTAACAAGTCGAATGACCTAATAAGCTACGTATATCGGAAGAAATTGAAGCATAAAAATAACCTCGGGACGTCTCTTACATTAATGACTGTGAATGCTTTTAACGTAATGGATACGCTTATCTCCACTTGGACGGATCGTCAAACCCTGTCCGATGGAAATGCGGGTCCTGACAAACATGGTTAATGGCATCTCTTCCGTTTACCTGATCTTTTAGATTGTTTATTGCGTCCCAGCAATAATAATTAATTGGCGGTTGCTCTTACGTGATAATGAAGTTATACTTGAGCTAAATTGGTTATAACAATAACGGCAATCAGTAGGGCAATGTGGGCCCGAGTGGTGAGCATATCAGCACAGGGCGGGGCCCGGTGAGTAATGGAACTTTTAGCTGGCGTTAGAGGAGGGTCCACTTGTCTTGCGATATGATTGATAACGGCTCTTGGCAGATTTTGTTACCATATGCCCACATGAAGAAACAGTTGAAAAAGCACAACCGAATTAATATATTTTATTGATTTATTCGTATTCGGATGTTTACCATAAAAACGGCGAAGCTTAAAAACCTGTGGTGAAGTGCAATAAGTTTTTAGCAAAAAAATATTTTTTAGTACAAGCTTTTATCGTTGACTGTACTTTTCTTTCCAACTAATACTCAACGAGATAATTCTAACAACCACAAACACAATTAGTGCAGTGTTTTATTATAATTACAGAGTTTCCATGGCGACCTTTAATCTTCATCATCAGATCAGTTCCATGACATTATAATATTGCAATCCGATATATCTATGTAGGCAAAATTTAAGCTCAATTGGAAATCGGAAATTGGGTCAAATTTAGCATCCAAGATTTGACCCACACTAACATACTAACAGGGCAAGTTAAATAAAAACTTGTAAAAAGGAAGCCTCATCAAATTAATTGTACTTTGTGATCATTTTAGCCTGTCAATTATGACGAGAACTTGAAATGCCCATTGGCCTCCTAACCTAACTATCCTAATATACCTGTTTACTTAGGTTCTTTTCAAATCTGAGGAATAGCTTTTAGTTCTCGAAGCCCTAAATAGCGCTAATATAGTAAAGTCGACTTTTTTGTAATACAGGCCAAGTATTTGACAGTCAAATTTAATTCTGTGAAATTATATGAAATTCTTGGCAAAATTCCTGTGCTGGCGTTAAAAGTTTTATTTGTGGAACTCCGATGGCATGTTCTAAATACATGTATGTAATGTTTTTTTATAGAACACGTGGAAAAAGTGCAACAATAAGAAGTCACTATCAGTAATCAGTAATTATGTATTGTACTTTGTAATATGTATTTATTATGCTTAAATATTCCTCGCTTGAATGATTACATAATTATTTCTAATACCAACATATCTGAAATTAATGATGTGTGCTGCATGATAGTAAATTCATTCATAAAATTGAAGGGGTAATGTATCATCATTATGAAGTCATTGATCGACGCGTAGGTACACAAATGAGACACAAGCACAGCAAGGGTGATTATCTGGCAATCGCTATGTTTTGTTTGATTTACATTCGATTTTCAGTTTTCCGTTCATTATGGTACTGGCATTTATACTTATCAATGGGTTGAAATCCCCGCAGAATTAAAGGCGTAGGTATAACCATAACTACTCTCGTATCTGGGCTATAACCGCGAAAATCGAAGTTCGCGAATTGCGGAGATTTTTCTCTGTCACTCTAATTACGCCTTCATTGGAGTATAAGAGAAAGATCCCCGCAATTTGCGAATTTCGGTTTTCGCGTTAGCCCCTCTGGTCTCAGTCGGTCGGTAAATACGAAAAATATTTATTAGCCAATATTATATCATAATGTCTCTGTATATATACAGGACGTGTTATAAAAATGCCTGTGGCCAGAAAAAACTTTTTTCGTTAATTTCTTATCTTTAATTTAAATTACAAAATAACTTTGAGAAATTGGCAAAACGTGAGACCTTCTACTAATTGAGTTTCTGAGTGGAAATATATTAAGTTGATGTCTTTACCTTTTTCGTGCCTGAGCAAGTATGAACTTATAATTATAATGTTAGATGGTATCACGAAATACGGTTTTCTGCTTGGTATAAATAACTTTGACTTCATTTAACTTATAGTAAATTATTAAACTCGTGTTCAAAGCTAGATCTAAGTATTTTGTGATCACTTAAATAATCTTAACAGCGTCACAGTGCGTATAAGCTTTCTGCAAAGTTAAGTCCATAATCCGTCGACAATTTCATTGAATCCTCAGTGTAACGAAAACGATCATATATTGTTATGATTATGACATAACTTACTTTCGTTACACAAAGGAATGATGAGTTCAGTTGACGATTTAAAGTACCTATAAATGTATATTGAGTACAAACGATACAATAATTTTTAGTTATCAACAACATAGAAACTTAATATACATATATTAAAGTAATACTATGTGTATGCATCATTTAGAACTGCGGCAGATTATTAAAATCAGTAAGATACCCCGGGGGTTTGAGAACATGGCACTTTTTCAGATTGGCCTTTCTCTACTATTGCACTACAAATAAATGACAGAAATAAAAACAGTACTTACCTAGATAAATTCACCTAAGTTCACGTGAATGGCCTGGAATAAAAGAGTGACATCTGACGTTTTATGAGTATCGTCAAGATGTCCTTTTTATTAAACGTATGGCAAACATATTAAAAAAAAATAGAAACAAATACCATGCACCCATGGGGAACGCTAATATTATAACAAATTGATATAAGTACATAGTTATAATGTACAAACGCATACTCGTATATCAGGATAGTATTTTTTTTTAATTTGGATACGGATAAAGAGGTATTTAGTATTTGGATATACATACATACAGGGTGTCCCAGAAATCGACGTCAAGCCGTAAACGGATGATAGACCAAGTCATAACAGTTATCATAAAAATACAAAAAATAATCCAACTCATGTTTTTTAAAAATTATGGTCACTTTAAAAATTCACAAAAAAATCCATACCCTGTAATGGTTCTTTAACTCTTGTTACTACAAACTCCATAATTTATTCTAATTTTTTTGTTATTGTGTAAACTTGAATAATTACAGGGTGTGGATTTTTTTGTGAATTTTTAAAGTGACCATAATTTTTAAAGAATATGAGTTGGATTTTTTTTTGTATTTTTATGATAACTGTTATGACTTGGTCTATCATCCGTTTACGGCTTGACGTCGAATTCTGGGACACCCTGTATACCTACTTCGCATTTCCAAATCCTTATATCCTGATGTGAGTCGTGGAATTGATGCTTGAATAAGTTTATGGTATCATTAATACCTAATAGGTAATGTAATCCCTACTGATATTATAAATACGACAGTAACTCTGTCTGCCTGTTACCTCTTCACAATTAAACCGCTGAACCGATTAAAATGAAATTTGGTATTGAGATAGGTTGAGGCCTGGAAAAGGACATAGGATAGTTGTTATCAATCTTCATCATTTCACACAGACGAAGTTGCAGGATGCAAGTGTTCATGAGTTATTCCTTTTTACTTTAATCGCTAGATACTCGTATAGTATAATGCAGCGGCTCTCAAACTTTTTTGGCAACGGTCCTTTTTTGGAAAGCGAAATATTTGACGGCGCCCCAAATAAAAAAAAAATCGTTCGTCTCAATTTAACTGTCAACCAGAGATATAGATGAGCTGGTTATTGATTTGTTTTCGCTTTTTCTCGCGGAGTCCCCACAGAGGCTGGGGAGCCCTAGGGGTCCGTGGAGCACACTTTGAGAATGGCTGGTATAATGCGTTCATTTTAGTCCATTTGCCAAAGCGCCAAAGTGCTTTTTAAATGAAATCGTCTACGTGTTTGCTTTAGAGTAGAAAGATATTTATTACCAGCTAGCCGCAGGTTCGCATAATTTAGTGCCTTGAGCAGAGTCACGTATGTATACGTGGCAATTAGCACTAATGTGGCCCCTATTTCTTTAGCAGGAAAGCGCAGAAAAGTCCACGGCGTGGACCATCGCATGTAGAAAAGTATGTTTCAGGTAATTTTGTTTAATATTATAAAGTTGCAAGCCGTAATTATGTGCCGGATATAGTTAAAGCTGATGTATTGGGGTTAACTGGATAATTCCGTAATATTATTTAGATAAAACACAGCCCGTTTTATAAACACAAGCTTTGAGGTAAAAAGTAAATCATTCTAAATGCGAAGGTCCTATTGTAGATCGTGTGGTGGTTCTTGAGTAAGGTTACTCTGCTATTAATAATATAAGAATGGAGGTACTTGCGTTTACTCAGATCTGAGCAATCCTTCACGGTCTGTTCTCCTTGACCGCCTGAACCCAAGTGAACGAACTGCCCGAGCCTTTCCAACTGGCTCCGTTCCGTGTCCCCACTACCTACCGTGTTGCCAGTAGTATAATGTTATTTTCCCAACCACCCCTGTATTAATCAGGGTAATGCTAATGTTGCCACATTAAAATTATTATTCAACGCTATCTTTAATGTAAATATAAATAAATCATGACATTCGGCCATCCAACTTCGTGCATGACTCCGGCGCACGAACTTTATCACCAAAAGGTAGGTCCGTTTTATATGTTCCGCCAATCATAAAAAAAAAATTAGTTTCTATTTCAAAGTTTTAAACGTAACGTATCACAATTGATTAAATAAAATTATGATGTATATCCATTTGAAATTAATATCATGACATTCGGTCCTCTGCTCTGTTTATCTTTATTCATAACTAATTAATTTCCAAATCTGTTTTTCATTACTATTATATACTGTGAGTCCAAAATTTTCACTTAGGTGTAACACTCGTTTCTTTTTTGTGTACGTAACATTCAATCTATACTAGACAATGTAATTTCATAATACCTGTTGTTAATTTTCGTATAATAACTATGGAATATATATAAATAACAAAGCTCAGTTTTTATTATGCATATTGTGTTTCGTTTTCTCATAACTTTAACATTACTTATGTCCGTTAAAGTATACGTGTCTTTTATTTAATTCAGTACTCTTTTTTTTTATACTCTAAAATTGTTCGACTACTACGTTTTCCAGTTCTACATATGTTAATATTCACTTCTTGTTTGACCCAATATTATACTAGGTATATTGAATTAATGTAGACTTCCTTTTACTACATTCACGTATTAATCATTATAGTTAGAAGATAATATTTCACCCCTGAAATTAGACGTCTACGTTATAATTTTCAAGACCACCAGTTTTGTGTTCAGCTCAAAACTATTACGTTCAGTTTCAAATTTACACATCTACCATGTATGTCTCTGAATCCGTAATGTATAAAAATAACATTACCCCAACTTGACATTAACAATCCTACTCTAATTCCTCTGATATTTAATAGCTAGCAGTACTTTGCTTCTCATCTCATGATTGTTACTTGCACTACAATATCATACGAAAATTTCTTTCCCAAACAAAAAGAAAAAAAAAACGATATTTTGTAATCAATCAAATGCCACTTTGAATAACATCGCTTTCGCTGATTATCATTCAATACCTATACAACTCTCTACATGTAGCGATATTAAATTGCTTTATGCACTCCACTCACTGTCAGTATAATCCAATTATTTTGTCATTGTCATTACTTCAAAACTAAACTAGTTTAATAACTTCTTTATCTTCCGTCATTCTTTCTGTCATTTCTGATTCCATCATTTCCATCAATTCACTCTCAATATAATAATGTTATTTCAATGTAAGTGTCATTATCTTGTAATAACTCCAACATTGAAGCAAGATGTTTAACTAAATTCATTAACTGCCGTCATTCCTTCATGCCAATCCCTATACTATCACTAAAATGTCATTTCTTCAAAGTAATGTCACTGTTTAGTGTTTAGACCCATATTAACATAATAACATACAAAATGTTATGTCTTGTAACTTCAAAGGATGTTAATGGGCATCTACTAATTCTCACGAAAGTAATGACTTAATATTCTTTTCAAATCATTTCAACAATTTTTTAAATTATAATTTATTTAATATTCGCCAAACTTAAGATGTCTGAATTAGCAATGAACATTTAAAATACACATTTAAATCACAGCCAGATACGCCCTTACGTCAATATAAGATATGGAGTGTCATCACTAAAGTTTTAACTTTATTTGATTGCAACAATGATTGAAACTGCTTAATCAAATCAAGTTTTAGTTATAAAGTCCAATAAAATCATTTTTTTTTATAATCTTTCTCTAAAACTAGGTATTATTTCTATATATATGACATAGCGAGACGAGGAGACGGAATGACTGGGTTCATTACTCTTAGTCCAAATTTTTATTAAGATTCTCGAACCATAAACCTTTGTCAGCTTTTTTTTTTTACGTCCATTAACATTTGTTACTTTTCTAAAAATATACATTTAAATAACTTGCAAACCATAATATCTTTTCTAAAAGAAACAATCACTATTCATATCAAATTCTGTCAAACCTTTGTCTAGTATTTGAGCGCAATGGTGATGATCGTCATGTATATATTTATTAAAGCAAGGGTGCGAAATTCCTGACTTTGGTCAAACTCTGTTCTGCTCGGCTCAGCATTGCTCCGAGCAATTATTAGGGTTGGCACTACTTGACTTCCTTTTGCGTGCATGATCACAGGTACTCACTTGAATTTTGATAACCCTAAATAGCCGAAAGGGATAATGACATATTAATAGAAAGGGATACCATGATTCGGCCCTGAACCGCTGTCAAACTTCGATTTTGTAGGAAGTTTTCTTTCTGTACGGCAGTACAATTATTTATTCTGACTCTGACTAAAGTAACTAACTTAACCAAGCTTGTTATGGATAATTTATTTATTATTGTACTGTACTCTGTACATACATCACATCAATACTTATGTAGGTCTATACCATTATTTATTTTATTTATTACCAGAGATGCCTTTTTACTGTCTATAAAGTCTACTCTGCATTATATTCGTGTTCTATGTTTAAGTTGTACAGTAAACATATTTCATATACTAGGTGTTTATGGGTACCGTCATAAGTAAATGTACCTTAGGTACTGTCTCTTTAGCACTCAATCACTTTACGTTGCAATTCTCTGTTTTATTTAACGGAATATCTTGTTTAGTCCATGATAACTAACCTCTATTCTTTTATTTAATGCACTTCTACATCTGACACCTTTCTAATAAAATAATGAATGTGCTCATTGCAAACTCATGGTAGTTAGAACGTGGTATGCTTAAAACTCTTCAATTTCTTGATAATAAAAGATCAAATAATTTATAATCCATCGGAACATGAACATGATTAATAATAACATAATAATTAACAATTATTTAAATTTCGCCTATAACAAGGAATTTTTTCGAATACTGATCATCATTAACACAGCATATAGATTGAGAAAAGTTTAATCAATTTGTCAAACCCACTGTCACAAAAGGTTGCGACTTCAAAGTAGGTACTCACTCAATAAAAATCTAAAAGATCCAGTCAATATGGGATATCAATCTGTTATCACAATTACATTTAATTATTTGAAATACTGTCAAATTCAACTTAGTAGTAATCAACTTCAATAGTAAAAAGAAGCTACAACTTTCATACATTTATCTTTCATCATGACTGCGTAGATAGTCAACTCTGTTGTACTAAATGGATTAAATTGATCAGTTTATTTTCACATCTATATAGCGCTATGTAAATTATCCATCTAAAATAATATTTAATCTAATAGTTAGGTTTAGCTTTCATTTCCTTTAATAAACTCGTGATCATCAAGTAACTTGAGTCAGTGAATTGTGAAAGATATCTCTTTTACGTATTTGATAGAACACAGACTGCATAGTTCCTTTTACTCGAATGTGTCTTTATATTCCTAAATATCGTTTAGTCTTCCTCTAAATAGTAATAATGAAACAGCTGTGTCTTATGAAATATCCAACATTCCTCTCTATTGTTTTTGTCTACTTTCAATTACTTCGGGTAAGAATTCATATTTTTATATTTAACTCCTCAAACTCTCAATAGTACCAAATATCTCCGAAATCATGTAATTCTTATGACTTTCATAACAAACAAATTCGTTATAAATGTATAAGTAGTTCTTTCGCAAACTTACACAACAAACAAACAAAGCTCTCATCTTGCACTGACAAAATACAATAATTCTGTAGATTTGTATAAAACAAACTCCCATTACTCGCTCTCATGTAAATAAATTTATTTTTGTCATACAAAAGCTTGGGTTAACTTCTCTTATGTTATCTTCACTTATGTTAAGCTACCATAATGCTCTCTCACATTGTTAGCTACGAATCATACTTAGTATGATCATATCGGATAGTAATTTTACACAAACTTATGTACTTACAATTTATCATAAATTCTTTCAAAGTTCTATATTGTCATTAAATACTAGTTAAGCAATATAGAATCAGCGCATTTAAATTTACACACGCTCGTATAAGTGTAATATATCAAAATGCATTATCACTTACATAATAGTGTCATTTAACCCATTTAAATTATATCATTATCGTCTCTTACATACACTTATGTAAATTTACTTATAAGTAACGTACTCTGAACGTCGTGACAAACTATCATCTTCTAATTTACATACGCTCATGTAAGTTTACCATAATGTACTCTTACATTATGATTAACTGTCATCATCTTATTTACATATACTCATGTAAATTCACCATAATGTACACTCACATTATAAAGTACAATCATCAGAGATGTCCAGACTCAACAATCCTTTAAAAGAAATTTAGATTCGTGGTTACTCACAAAAAACTTTTACACCTTTAATAAAATAATGGCACTGCCAATGACTAATTTAATATGTTTTATAAATTAAAACATCTTTTTTTTTAATTTATAATTTTTTTTCTATTTTGAATTGTTGACATTACCATATTGTGTATATTTCAATTGAAATACTCTGTAATGTGGAATTTGTATAATTATTGTACAAAATTTTATCTGACGTGTACCTGTATTGTACCAATAAAGATTATCTTATCTTATCTTATCATCATCTAATTTACATACGCTCATGTAAATTCACCATAATGTACGCTCACATTATGAAAACCTCTCATCATCTAATTTACACACGCTCATGTAAATTCACCATAATGCACGCTCACATTATGAAAACCTCTCATCATCTAATTTACATACGCTCATGTAAATTCACCATAATGTACGCTCACATTATGAAAACCTCTCATCATCTAATTTACACACGCTCATGTAAATTCACCATAATGCACGCTCACGTTATGAAAACCTCTCATCATCTAATTTACACACGCTCATGTAAATTCACCATAATGCACGCTCACATTATGAAAACCTCTCATCATCTAATTTACACACGCTCATGTAAATTCACCATAATGCACGCTCACATTATGAAAACCTCTCATCATCTAATTTACACACGCTCATGTAAATTCACCATAATGCACGCTCACATTATGAAAAACTCTCATCATCCATGTAAATTTACCATAATGCAAGCTCACATTATGACGATGATATTTTATTTATCTCAATTAATCGACATACTCTCAAGTCCAAACTCTTAATATTAACTGATATACATGTTATTAAAACTTCATATTATGTAAACAAACTGCTTGTTCACATTATTGTGCACTAACTTACTTGAAATAAGTATCCGTCTTTACTTATATTTTTATGCTAATCCTCTTTCAACTGTATGACTTTTATTAACATAAACTACGAGTATCGTAAACTTTTAGCTGATAAATTAAAACAACAAATAGCAATAACTGTAATATTGCATGCTCATCAAAAGTTCAGTATGTAATTTATCAATAAAATATTTGTATTATAGTCTAATCATGTATTTTGATCACCTCTAAATCTTAAGCTGCTTTGATCTATCGAGTATCTTTATCCCGTCAAATGACAATCAATTTCTGTTATAATTGTCGATCATAATAAAACAAAAAGTTTATATTTCACAATATTTCTCTGTTGTCACTTTTAGAATAATTTGACCTCACTGATTACCCGCGGTTTCTGCTTACCTTTAGTATGTACCTAAGTACTATTTTCAATGACCTGCTTAAAGGTATTCAACCTTTCTCTCTTTGCTCATGGGGATATATCTTTGCTCAGAAGGAAAAAGAAGACTAATCTGAGTTATAATTCTGTCACTTTGCGAACTTACTACTACATCATTGCTTACGACCGTGTAAATTGCTTACAATTTAACACTGAATAATGTACGAAAATTTGTCGTGCTATGGAAGTCAATTTAAGCTTCAGACGTGAGCAGGTCATAGTTTTAGGGTCGTTAGGTATACCTATTATCAAACACAAGAGAACTTAATCAATTTTTAAGCATTAAACGCATTGATGTTCATTACTTTCTTCAACTGGCTCAAGAACTAAAATTCAAACAAAAATTATAATTATTTCAAGTCTAAGTTGAAACAAATACTCAAATCGTGACAAAACATCATTGTTATGAAGAAAATAACATTTATTCCAACAATACCATACAATTTCGAACAATACTCAGAATTATACAATATCTGCTCTCTTTAGGTATACATATAATTTATCTCTCTTTCCATTTTACCATTTATTAAAAAAAAATCTACCTACCTAATAGTTTGTATTATATAGCTCAACAGAGATCAATATTAATTTCGAACTTGTAATTATAACGCTGTGTTACTTTTTAGCTACTTGTACGTTTTCTTTTATTCCCGACAAGACCACTATAAGTTCAATCACGTTTTAGGATATACGTATTAGATATGAACAATTCAAAGAAAATATTGGTCGCATTCTCGGGACTAAACAAACATCCATCGCGTTGTCGCGACCTCGCATAGTCAGATCAGGTCCTTATAAAGTACTAGTCATACGACACTTTAAAATGTAGTCGCATGTTTGCATTAAATAATTCTCAATTTCAATGACGTACACTCACGTCAAAAAGAAACATTAATTTCATCCAATTCTCAACTACCTCGACGTACGCTCACGTCAAACGAAAATCAATCTTATCGGTTGTCTATAAAATCGGTCTTATAGTGTCATCAAATATAACGTTTACTTATTTATCATAAACTCATGGTCAGAATAATCGATGATACACAACCTTTAAATATCAATTCATCTCTAAAGCGATTTTTTTTTTTCAATATTACGAATTTTCAACCTACTATTACTAAACAAAAATGCGGCGATCTCGTGTTGGCCGGCACCGCAGCTTACTTTAAGCGCTTGCAACTTTAATGGAATTTACAAATTCATACATTATTTTGAACCATTTTAAAGTATTATCATTACGCTGTAGTCACTTACTCGTAAGTTAATAATTGTTATAATCACCACTTGTCTTTTCTAAATTAAACGTTTGAAGATCCACATGAACCTTTCTATCTAATAACATCATCATCGCATCTCTAATAATCGCATCGCATCGTATTTCTAATAACTTCATCATAGCATCATCTAGTAACCGACAAAACGCTTTTTTTTTTAAACACACTATAGGTACTGATACTGATACCGGATGGACTATGGGACTATGGGGTCCATCACACAACGTTACCTCTATAGTCGTTAATTTTTCTTACTCAAAATAGCAAAAATGCAAACTAATTAAAATTCAGTTGCTAACAAAGAAGCAAGAGATACTTTTAATGACTATTATTTACTCGAGAGTTTTAAAACTACCTGCAACTACATCATGCCTACTATTTGAAAATTTCTTATAAATATGTAGGTAGTTATATACTTACAAGCAATCACCAAAAACTTATATCTGGAACATGTAATCGTCCCAAACTCATGAAATAAAATACTTTTTAATTCTATACCTAACTTACGTTTCATAAAACGTAGAATTCAAAATAAACTTTAAAATCCTATTGTGGGTTAGTGGTACGTTAACACTTCTGATTTGTGGTGGTTCTTGAGTAAGGTTACTCTGCTATTAATAATATAAGAATGGAGGTACTTGCGTTTACTCAGATCTGAGCAATCCTTCACGGTCTGTTCTCCTTGACCGCCTGAACCCAAGTGAACGAACTGCCCGAGCCTTTCCAACTGGCTCCGTTCCGTGTCCCCACTACCTACCGTGTTGCCAGTAGTATAATGTTATTTTCCCAACCACCCCTGTATTAATCAGGGTAATGCTAATGTTGCCACATTAAAATTATTATTCAACGCTATCTTTAATGTAAATATAAATAAATCATGACAATCGTGATATACACAATTGCTCATAGGTAGGTACATCGTTTATCAATCACTCAATTAAAGTGTCATTCTATCCTCCTAAGGCCCAAGGTCCTACCTATAGTACTTATTCAGTTCGATGAAATTTAAATCATATTCAATTGGAACAGAGTCGCATTTGTTTTGTTTCGTATAATTTTCAAACAAAACCAAAATCAACGCTATTCCATGCACTAAAGGTTCAAATTTCAGTGGAAAATTCTGGATTTTTCTTTTGTATGTCTGGGCCTTAGGAGGCTATGGAACTTGCTAACTATGTAAACAAAAGTCACTAGTAAATTCATCATTCTTTGACAATTTGAATATGGCGGTTTGTTTACATAGTTAGCAAATTCCATAGAATCAGTGTAACTGGGTACGGTTATTACTTTACTTATTGACTGACTAATCTACCTCGCTCCTTGAGTTAACAAACTTGTTCGAATAAGGAGGGTAAGTTGGAAGATTGTTAAAAGTATAATTAGGAGGATTGTTTTAATTGTTGAGCGTGGAAGTTGAATGGAACTGGTTGAAATTCCGGCAATTAATGAAGTCGCATCTCGCCGTCAGTTTCTGGCTCGAATACTAATTATCGAGGTAGGCATACAGGGTTTAGTAGTTATATACATTTATGTACAACTTTTCCCGCGAGTCCTTTACCTACAACTCGTACTGCTGCGTAATTAGCTAAAGTTAAAATGATGTTTGTGGACACGGTATTATCACTGCAGCTTTTAAATCACAAATTTGAGATATGCCGTTTGCCATACCGCGCGGTCTGGTTTAATTTAATAAAATAAGTTTATTTGGCAGTAACTTAAACGACTTGCTATATGAGTATGATTCCGATATCATGATACAAAACAAACGAACCTTAAAACAACCACATTTCAAAGATCTTTTCAATAGAGACAGGAATTAATTTCAATATCAAAGTAATATCTATACGGGGTACATTTGTTTAGATTACGTCGGGCATGACATTAATTCAGCCGTATTGTAAATTTATAGGAACAGGGTAGGTGCGGAAGATTCGAGTTGGGTAATTCCGTTGAAACCCGCTTTCCTCGATGCGGTACCGGTGTTAAAATATACGACACGATTCGAATGTCTTCAATTTACCCAACTTTTCGCTAGAATTTTCCGCTCACGTGCAATTGTAATGTACTATGTAACCAATACCATTGGTAACTTTAGCAGTTTATTTACAGTTTGTTGAATAACATCTGCCCATAAACTTCTCTGCATTTGTTTTTTTTTTTCTGTAATAGTGACCCTACTATTCGCGCTTGTAAAGAAATATGTTTTTTATTTATGTTTTAAGTTGCTGAATACCACTTCGGGGTAGCTAGAGGTTTTAATAATACCTCGTAATTTTTATCTATGAATGACCTAATGCTTGGCCTTATGTTTGTAAATACTTCTCTATTCTATTATCATTTGTAATTGTTTTAAACTGTTTGAACAAATACGGAGTTCTTTTAGCAATTCCTCATTGAATTGGTTTATTTTATTAAGAAGCAGTTTGCGCTGCTAAGGCAGGTGTGCCAATAAATGCTGTCTTCCTTGGGCTTCTTTCAACTCACGTCCTCGCCTAGTCGTAACGACAAGGCACTTCGCTTATTTGAAATACCGTGTTTATGGATACTTACTGCCTTTTACCTGCGGCTTTCCTCGTGTGGATTTTCAATTATGTAGTTACGTTTTTATGACCCTGGATCCGAGGCTGTTTTTATTTATGTCTCGCTTAGCCTTTATGGCTGTAAGTGACGGGAAGTTAACACTTACCTACACCGTTTTACTCCGTATGTGATCCATGGTTATGTGCTTTTGATAAAATTTTACCGTTCATCTAAATTTTACTCTCTTCTCGATCCAAACACCAAAATAAAAATAAACAGAATGTGAAATACAACACGTCAAACGAAGAGGTGTAACTTTTCGTTGAATTTACGTTAAACTTTTTGGCGTTTGTGAAATACCGTGTTGACAATTTCAAAGCCGCACCAGCACCATGCTCGATATTTTGCCAACGCGATTCTATAGCTCTACTTAATCATATTTTGTTGCACTAGCAGATTTTTAAAATGCAGAGAGACAGCGGCGATAGCGCGGTCCCATTTTTATCGCTGGTCACTATGCCTGTCACGTTCTAACAAGTATGTAAGTGCGAAAGTGACAGGCGATAAAAATGGAACCATGCTGCGCCCGCTGGAGTGTGTGTGCGAGCCAGGACATTGGCATTTAGATACGTCACATGCTTATTCGGGAGACCCATGATTGATATAACGTTTTAAAATGGGTATCGTCTTGGGTCGTCCCATTAGTTTTTCGTCAAGTTCTTAAATTAGTCATATTCTGCTTTCGTCACTCATTCTATATTCGTCACAATCATCGGTGGCTTTCAATGTAGAATTAGTGACGAAAGCAGAATAGGACTAATTTAAGAACTTGACGAAAAACGAATGGGACGACCCAAGACGATACCTTAAAATGTTGATATAGCAATTTATCGTTGAAACCTATTTTCATACAGGTAATTAAGTGCGTGAGAAACGTAGAGATTCATTTCGGTATGGGCATGCAATAGGTACAGTGTTTGTTTATACTAGTAGTACATTGACTTTAATGTTTAAATAGTGATGTAAAGTCGCATTTCGTATAGGTAAGCCAAAGTCACGATATGTGTCGACTCACTGATTCTCGGTTGTGGGTCTAAGCCTGCGTAAGCCGACCGACATCGACAGAGGTACCTACACAAATATACACATACGTACCTACTAGGTTTTACGTGACACGTGACAGTGTTCATTTGAGTATTGTTTGAAAATTTACTAACCAGTGAGCGTATCACTCCCACATGAAAAAAAAAAACAATTTATTCTCTACGAGGATTTCCATATGTTTGTATAATTAATTTAATTTGTTTGCAGTTCAGATAAATATTTGTTTCAAATAAATTGTTTGAAGATTAAAGTCGGTAAGATTTTACGTGTAAAATTAAATTACAATAAATATACATATACGCTGTTTACTGTTGTATCAATATTTCAATCGATTATAAAAAGAAATAAATAGAAGCCGTTTTTAAGTACCTATAAGTAATTACAAGGTTTATGAACGATGAATTTCATGTAATATAGTTTACTAGCGACCCGCCCTGGCTTTGCACGGGGGAACAAATGATACACCTAAACCTTATCAAGAATCACTCTATTGATATTTGATAGGTGAAAACCGCATGAATATCCATTCAGAAGTTTTGAGTTTATCGCGAACATACAAACACACAAACAGACAGACGCGGCGGGGGACTTTGTTTTATAAGGTGTAGTGATAACTAAGAGTTCTTTTTTTGCTTGTCTGTATTCGTGTAAAGTAAAAAGTTCCAAACGGCCGATTTCGTTTTCGGCCTAAGGCAGCTCGAAAGTTGAGGAAGGTTGAAGCGACTTATAGTCGCACCAAACAAAGTCTGCAGCGGATTTGATAGCCCACGCAGTGTAAGTGTTACGTATACGTCATAATTTCATAGAAGTTTGACGTTTAAAATGACACTTGCACTGCGTGGGCTATCAAAATCGCTGCAGACTTTTTACGGTCTGACCATACCTATTCATTCAAAATTCAAAGTAATTGGATTCTCAGGTCTGCGTGTTACTGGAGCTTGCACTACTTGTAGAGTGATACAATGTGATCAACGTCGACGAAGGAACGATAATTGTAGAGAATTCCTATACATATAATTTTAATGAAATTAGGAAAAATTACCTAAGGAATCGAATTGTACTCGTACCATTTATTGTCCTTTCAAATTCAAAACATTAATTGTTCATTTTCTATTTAACTACATTTTATTATCAAATTCAATATGTGTCATCATCCCTATCACTACCATCTATTATCCAGAAAGGGAAATTCTGGTTTACTAAACAACAGTATACTATAGTCTATTTCTACTTCATCGAAAAGCAGCAATGGCTGTTAGTTCCAGCAATCAAAAGCATGTGCTCTGTAGCTGACGTTTGAAAAACATACAAAAATACGCTCGTATATGGAATTTCCAGATGACGGATTCGGCCGCGTTGACCTTAATACGATCTGAGATGGTTTACAAAACAAATATAATGTCACACGAGTGAGTGTTACTGTTGACAAAGAAAATCAGATGGATTTCAACTAGGGCTCGCGGTCGTGTCCGTGATTCGTGAACCCGTAGCCGTGCGCCCGGTTTCGTGAATCACGGCAACGGTTTTCTGGTCCGTTCCGCACGTGACATTCGGTTACGTGAAATTAGGGTACGTGAATCCGTGTAGATCCGTGTAGGCGTGATCACGGCTTCACGTATCATAAGAACACGCCGGTTCGGTCCGCCCGCGACGTTGAGTGAAGATAGATACGATGCGGTCTCTAAGAGCTACGAATAAAAATGTATCGTGAGTTTTTTATTCATAGCTCTAATTCCGTTTCATTACTTTTGAAATAAAATTTATTTCCAATAGTACGGCCTTTTAAATATTAATCAGTAATAAATTAAAAGAACCAAGCATTAATTACAATGAATAGCTACTTTAATAAAAGGGTTGCTAAAATAATACAACAACACTGTATGGGGTACAAAAGGTTTATTAAAATAATTTGCTCAACTTTAAAATAGATATATTATATACTAAGTGGTAACTCAATTCAATAATACATACTTAGTCCTTATTTATTTTTCTCCCGGGCGTGTCGAACCTACGAGACGTGCGATAAGTATTCAACGGAACCGAGCCCGAAGCTCACGCAGGTACGGGCTACGTATCATGGCGTGTCACGGCGTGTCACGTGAATCCGGACGCGAACGCAGGTACGAGGTACGTACCTTGCCGTGTTCGTGAAATTCGTGATCTTAGTACCGCCGGGCTTAAGAACCCGTAGCTACGGATCGGCGTGTATCACGGATATCAGGAGCCCTAATTTCAACTCGCGACACGAACCTCATTGCAAAGGCCAATGAGTATTAGAAGACCGTTTACCTTAATCTCTAATTTAACTTTTAATTAGGTATATCCAGTTTTAAAAATTATAATTATGCTATATAATAAATAAACACACGTTACTCAATACGGATCGAAATTTACGATTTACAATTTCTGCTCCAAAGCGAATAATTGTAAATTGTAAATTTCTGCGCAAAGTCTCTTCAGATTGTCTTGATAATTTATAGGTATTATAGTATCTTATCTTTTCGAATATATACATTTGTATACGCTAAACTACCATACCTTTATATACATTCCTACTTGGTAAGCAGTTGTATATAGAGGCTATTCATTTCGTTTCATCGACGGATGAGGAGAAAAATGAAATAAAGTTGTGTTGCGTGGTGGAAATACAAAGGAACAGTTTGGAACGAGGTCCCTTGCGGGCACGTGGCCCGTGCGAACGCCGAGTGGCGGGTGCCGCGATAATGCAACCGAAAGTACTGAAGTTTTAATTCAAATTAGAACATCCTATGTAGTAAACTTAGTTTGGAAACTCGCGCGTGTGGTCTTTGCCTTGTTACCTGTGATTCTCTGGGGGCATGTATTATCTGTGGGTAATTTACTGCTGTTTACTCCTACTTGTTTAATGCTAGTTAGTACATTGTAAAATATGGGATATCTTGACATTTTTTCGCTAACTGTATGCTACCTAGTAACAATCATAAAATAATCTACAAATTTTCACACAGGCAAGAGTTTTCGTATATCAATTATCAATACGTCCTTTATCTCCAATACAGATTAAAAATATATATATGTACACCATGCATCCTTGTATTTAGAAGTTGCTATCAGAAATCCGTTCTCGAATCATTCAGATAGGTACCGTAAACACAAAACGTTTTATCATAACCCTTGACAAACGGAACATTGTTATTATACATATGTATTATACATGTTCAGGTTAACTATTGAGAGCGTGTTGCGCCAACCACAATCGACAGACGGACAATTATAAATGCGTAAGCAGAGAAATAAGAAACTTCCCATACAATAAAATTGTGCGAATGTTTCAACAGTGACAGACAGGTGCAACCAAGCCTTAATGCCACTTTTGATGCCACTGACGAGATTTTGAGTATAAATATCGCTTGTCACTTGTCTTTTATGCCACAGGATTGTTGGCAAAAACCGACAGGTGCGGAGTCCGGTGCGCTCTACGATACGCGTGACTGCCCAACAATGACTTGCCGAAAATAATATAACCTTATTATGATTTTTTTTTACAAAATGGGGCTGTACTGAGAGAAAAGGATAACAAAAACACACTTAGAATTACAAAAATAAACTTAATCCGGGGACAAGGAGAGTTAACTAATAGGAACAAATTGACTTTTGCAATTTCTATTAGTTCTTGCAATTTCTATTATCTGTTTGTTGAAATTAGATTTATGATTACTGAGCTGTTTGTAGAAATAAATAAACTTTACAGAAATAGTGAAAAGTCTATAATTATTCGTAAACTTCATTTTTTCACCCAGTACAGAACTGTTTTTTAATTCCTGGTTTAGTTTACTAATGATTTTTCTCTCAGTGTGTAAAACCGAGAACATGTCTTTTATTTTATTTAGGAAGAATATTATCTTAGTCAGGTATTTGTATATGTTCATATTGTCTGCTGCCTGTGACTTCGTTAGATAAAATACCACAGGTGTATCTGTGTATGTGTTTTATAAAATATTTGCCTAGTTTTATTCATGTTAGTTAAGCCGTTTCTACGTGAAAATGTATCAAACGCACGTTCTTCCTCACATTCTCAATTCTAAGACTTGCGTTGTCGTGCGCGATTCCATACCAACGGCTGTTGTTAACTTCATATTAAATATTTTATAATTAAATAAAATCTAACTTTCAAAATAAGCCATATGTTCACCGTTATTCATGTATTTGGAAAAAATGCAATAAGCAGGAAAAAGTGTTCAGACGGCGTATAACATTCAATTAGGTATTTGCTTCGTCGGAGGTAATTCAAAGAGCAGACTCGTATACAAGGATACTTAATTTCAATCGCCAAATGATTTTTGAACGCTAAGTGTATCTAAGATAATTATTTGATGTGTGTCGCGGCCGTATTGCCTGCAGCGTAAGAGCGTGTCTGAAATATTTTGACCATCTAGTTCGTTGCAATATATTTGATGTGCACGTTTCTTTGTTTCCCTGCTCGCTAAAACGCTTTCACGTTGGGCGTTCGCTGGTTTTCAGTTCAGATTCGCGTTATTGTTTAGGCTGGCGTATTTCATACACAGGTTTTGCTGCCATTGCACACAGGCGGCGACGGAGCGTGCCATTACTAGAGATTTGCTCACTGAACAAAACGTTCCAATTAAATTGCGGGTAATAGGCACTTCCCCTAAACTATAATATAACCTCCGATAAAATAAAAATAGCTCGTAAGAAGTAGTTATAATACTAATGTTTTGATCATTAATGTATTATGTTATGTTATACGAAACATAATAATACGAAATAAGTGACTTGATTAAAGTGTAAATTAAAAACAATAGGTTTTAACTGACTAAAGTTTTCCATAACATCATGTGTGGAAAACTTAAAACCGGACTCCATGGTTTTAACTGTCAAAATCCAGCCGAGTAGAATGTTTAGTGTTTACCTACACGCAATAGTAACTGGCATTACCAACGCAATGGTAACTGGCAATACCCATCAACTGATCGTAAATGTCAAAAGCAACGAGGGTAATTCAAATATGGTTCTAGTCCACCGAGGCTTGTGTAATTGGAACGCTCTCGATTGCATCCCTCCAATGCTGGACAATAATGTTACCGAGTTCAAATTATCTTTTTGCAGCGAATCATTAGGCACCGTCTGCGGCGATAGCGGCAAGATTACATTATGTCGGCCAACTCTTGGCTACCAGCTCAACCGACATTATGATTTTATCTTTACTCCACTTTTTTCTTCGAACTGCGGCTTTAGTTGTCACTGAAATATTTATTCTTCGAATAATTTTAGGTCTGTAAATTTATTACACTTAACACCATGAAATACATGAAGTAGGAAACAGACTTCTACTGGCGACACTACTTTTAAACAAGTCAACATTCAGATGTTTTACCTTAATTATACTTGTAGGTATATTATACTTATACTTGTAGGTATACATGGAGGTATATTATTGCGAAACCGGAACTTGTCTTGGTATATCACAGTTGGGGAAACATTTTAATTGGATAAATTAGGTATTGGTATCGTTCATCCTATTTATTATGCATTCAAGTGAGCTATAATTTTGGCTGTACCTAAATATTAATCTCTATTAACCTCTAATTACACTCTACATAAGTGCTCTTTGGTGGTAAGCGGTGATGGTAATGAATGGCATTGAGTATTCCTGGCTGATGCCAATGTAGAGGTATACCTACCTTAGGTAGATAAATATATAATCTGCATATAAAACATCGCACTGATAGCGTCTTCCCGTGGATTGTCAATTTTCTAGAATAAGTATTACAATCGATTCTAACGCTATCTTACGAATCGTAACGTATTTGAAACTACTATAGAGATTTACTTCGTGACTTGGTTACCGTTTGGAACTATAGATAAAAACGTAATAACGCTGATATTTGCTGGCAATAATAAAAACTGTTCTTAAATCTGTCACAAGACGCTCAATAGGTAACAAATAAAGGAATAGAATAGAAAAAATATATAAATATAAATATCTTTGGTCAACCGGATGTTACGCACTGGTGTAGATATATTATCTATTTATCTTACATCAGATATAGCTCGCCTAATCAAGTGTATATTACGGATCGTATCTTCGTTGCGTGTATTGTGTTCCACATAGCCGCCGGCGTCTTACCTTGTAGACTGATTCTGAGACTCCAGGCGAAATTACCTTGCATTATGTGCGGTTTGAATAAACATGCCTTTTGTTTTTCTTTGAAGTTTACTTGGATAATGTTGGATATAACACATAATATGATCTTATACATAAAGTGATAAAAATGAGCGGAAATGGCTTTTTGGTTATGGAAATAGCGATGGTACGACGAAATATATGGTTTGTGACCTTATTCAATTGTTACGAGTTTATGTAACGAGGTACTTGTTTTATGGCTTCATAACACTGCACTTGGATAGTTATGACTCGAGACTTAAGATCCACTTGCAAGAATATCCGAACAGGACTGTTCCTGTTCGGATATTTTTGCGAAATATCCATTTATTATTATTTTTCTAATATTATTTTATTTAATATTCGAATTAAATATCACCTTTATTACAAATACCTTATAAACATACATTATAAACTAAACACTATTAAATATTAGGCAGCTAAACATCGTGTCTCCGTTGAATCGCCTGCTCTTGAGTTTGCCGGGACCCTCGGAAACACGCCACCCTTCGGCCAGGGTTATATATGATTCGCTATATAATGTACATTAGCTATCTAGCTTTTTTAATAAATAATCACACTTAACTCGCAAAAATCGGTTTAATCTGACGAAAGAAATATAATATTGTCGAATTGTATCAACAGATAATCGGGTGTTCCCGTTAAATATTATAATATCTTATTATACTGCTTATCTGTTGTCATTTATTTGGGCTTATCCAGATAAACCTTCACATGTCATGTCGTGTTTATCTCGAGAGAGTTCCTTATCACCTTGGCGCAAACTTGTAGGTGAATAGAATAGTTAATTGGCCCCTGTAGCTTTCCGTCTATAATAATACTTATTAAGTACTATACTTACTTTTGCCTTATATTTAAGACGCAACGAACTTTAAAGCTCAAGTAAAGGGCTTGATGAATTTTTAATGATAAGAATATTACCAACTCAACTTGGTGCTCTCAGGTAAACACTTACGCTTTTCGTGAAGAGACAAAGTTTCCGCAAGTTAGTTTCGAAATAATTACCTTACTTACCTGGTTTCCTCAATGTAGTACCTACTCATACATAAAAAATGCTTAAGTAACTAGGTAATTATTTTTAAAATTTTGTTTGCTGTTATATTTACGTTTTTTTTTAATTAACCTTCTTGAACGTGATCTGTTGGCAAATGAATAGTGGCGAACATTTTTCAGGTGGAATGTGTATGGAATTCACCGCCTGTTAATAAAAATGACAAGAAAACATTTTTATGCGCCCCACGCCGTCGGCTGCGATGGGTGTTGTTGTATTTTCCTACGCAATACAAAATGCTAACAACTTAAGTGATAGTGTTTTTCTCGTCTTTCAAACTTTTCCATTTTAGTTTTTTATCGGGTTTTACTGCTGTTGACGTTACGGAGGGCACGTTTACGACAGATTTAATAAAACTTGACATTGACAGCTTTCACCTTATATTGGATGCCAGCAAGTCAACACAAAATGTAGGTACACATGTATTTTATACCTTTTTCAAACGTATTTTCTAAGGTTTTACTAAGTGAAGCCGTGCTAAAAATACGAGCAAGTAAGTCTTGAAAATATTTACTTTTAATATTTTGAAATAATCTTTGACAACGTATTTTAGCGCCATTTTAGGTAAAATATTTTTAATACTTTATGAAACAAAAAATAAAATAATATATCTATGTCGTGTAAAATAATACATGTAACAATTTATTACAATCCTGGAAAACTTGACATAATTGTGTATTTTACAAGCGTAAAAGCCTAAGACTTGGAATAGGTAGAATATTTGTTTAAATAATACCGGTCTATTACAGTTTCGTTCTGCCCCAAATGTTATTGAGAATGAGAATATTTTAAGAACTTTAACCTAAATTTAAAAAACCGTCTCGGAAATCCTATTTTTTGGAATAAACTTGTACATTAGGTATTTATAAGTACATGATAAAAAATTAAATAATGGTTTAGAAATTTAACCCGTGTACGATCATAATTTTTTTGTACACACTATCTGTGCAGGTTGTAGATAGGTAGGTATAATATAAATATAGGCATCTGTTTCATCATAAACAGCGCTATAGTTCAAAAGCAGCCACGAAGCGACCCTCCAGGCAGGGCTGAAAGCAGGTAGGCCGTATCTACTCATTTTAAAAGGTTCTCGTCTGCCAGCTATTTATCAGTGACATTGAGTGCGGAACGAGTTTTTTCTTGCTCTTTTTACTACATTTCCCGAGTACTTTAAAAATGAAAGGATTCTACCGGGCACTAATTAATGACATCTCGTTTACAAGTTTCCGCTAATTTATCATTTGTTTATGTTCAGGTATTTTTATAAAACGTTTTTTTTATGAAAACCCGACTAGAATTTTTACGTAAAGTCACAGCTTTCTATATTACGATAGGTATCGAAAGGGGTCAACATAATACGGGTACCTAAGGGATCAATGTTGCCTCAACACCTCAACACCAACAGGGTTGTTCTCGAATGTGCATTTAATGCATCAAAATGAAGCTCATATCAGGTCCAGGGTCCGCGAATCATTCGTATTTTAATTTAAATGGTGTTTTTTGACAGAATGACAGATTCAATCCATGTGAATCGAGATCGAATTTATGCCCTATAATTAAAATACGTCTGAATTGCTTTCCAAAGCCTTATTTCGGAACGCGCTTTGACGTAGGTATCTTGACTGTGACTGGTATTCGAATTCGAATGGTCAGTTCTAGATGTGATATTGAAATTGAAAAATCATTTTACATCGGTGGTAATTATTTTAGTTCAAACCAGATGAATTCCAAATGAATAAGTGCTGCGGCGTAGTCCGTGGCAGATCAATTTCGGTACATGTGTCACCATTGTGTCACAAACGAATAACGTAATCGTAACCTTGTTTTAGGAAGTTATTTTGTAATATCAATCATTTTCATTTTCCACTTTTTTATCTTCTTTTTTTTTATTACAGGTAAGCTAATCTGCGCTCACCATCTCATCAAAAATACGTCATGACAACGGGTAAGCACGAGCAGTTATTCAGCACATCAATCAACGTGTCGGTACGCATAGTGCGCGCACATTCAGGCATGATACGCATGCTAGTAGATTAATCACCCAGTTTAACAGGAACGTACATACTGTTCTTGGATTAGCTGGGTGAAGATAAGCGGTGGTAATAGGGCAGACGGCAGTAGGTAGTGCACGATGAAACGTTAACGGGTCGATTATGCGAGCCCATCGAGTGCGTACTCGAGTTACCCGGCCGCCTGCGCGGCCTAATGACGGGTCACGCATTTAAATAGCCTGCTTCCGATCAAAACGGTTCACATATTCACATGAAATTCATATCCTTCATTTCACCCACAATTCGAATCGACAATTTCCTATTTATCAGCTAGCTTCCTCGTTACTAACGCCGACTTTGGGAGCCATAAGATAAGTGACGTCATTTACATTTCCACCTCTGTGAGCTGCGGTTTCGCTTTATGTTTGACGATAACGTCGTATGCATGAAGATAATTTTAATATTTATCTGAACCCTAAATAATCTAGCCTTCAGAAGTACTTTAATTTTATGACATTAATTACATTTTTAATAAAAGTTCAAAGCTTCAAGTGCAGATTCTATAATCTATGATAATCGTATAAAAATACTACATAAATACTACATTTTTTAAATTAATTTTTAATTTTATTTGTTATGTCATAGACACATTTTAACGTCAATAATTACTATTTGATAGGTAGGTATATAAATCATTTCGTGAATGACTTCATTTTTTAAGGTATTGTCAGCATACTGAAGCAAATGTGTACTTTGTATACAATAATGTTTTCGGAACCACTATAGCTGACGTAGGTACGTGAGCGTGACCCATTTTATTCGCTACATGTTCTCAGGTCTGATTTATTCCAAACATGTATAACACCATTACTAGCTGATGTACGCGTATATAATATTTTACGTACGTACAACTTACTATTCCGTAGTACTATTTATTATTCTGTACATGCTGAATAATATCTAAAACCCATTAAGTTAAATCGATCTAACGACGCCCCACACCAGCATATATAAATTCCTAAGTTCCATTTTAATAACACCATAACACCTCTTTGATAATATTATGTAAGTAAGCGTTTATTAATGTCTCGTGGGAAGACGAACCGAAGAGTCTAGGCGTTTTGCCAAGCAGTTGAACGAAATTATATTAGGACATCTTAACAGCACAAACCGAGTGACTTTTGTTGTAACATGAAAACTTATTACGAGAACCTCTTTTGTTTTTACAAATGCATGCTAATATAATGTTCTCATATTATACAATTATTTAGTTACTCGTGCAATGACTCGTTCGACACAATAATAAACTCCATACTGGGTTCTTAAAAATTTACTTGAAAAATGTACATTCATTGTAAGATAATGAGGCGACTTCGGCAACTCATTGTCCGTTGAAAATAATTAACCATCTGACTCGACAAAAATGAATACTTCCATTCAAAGTGCTTGACTCTGAACCTTTGGAGTTTCCTGTGATATCTGTCTGCTTAAAATGTTTAGGTATGCCTTCCTACACTCTAAAAAAAATTTGGTTGGCCCTATCAATATTTTGATAGTCGTAATCAAGCATCTTGATTCCATACGAGCCTAACAAGGACTTCGACATTTCAAATAAGGTAATTCTGATTGATCTTACTATTGCTATGTAACTGAGCCAACTAAGATCTTGTTCAATATATACATGAAAAAGAATTATGGTAACTAATTGACCCTAGTAAGATCAACTAAGCTTGATATTTATTGAATCAACCTACGTTACATAATTATGTCAACAAGTTAATAATAGATGCAAGGTATACAATTGTTAGGATTAATCAATACCTACTTTATTAGTTCAATCACAGATACACTTATTGTTTTAAGTAATCAGCTTTCATTGATTTATATAAGATCGTAATTGTTGTAATTAACTTAACGTCAACTAAGAAGAAACTGCTCTTAGTTGGTCTTCATTTTTTAGAGTGTAGTTACTTAGAGTTTGAAGTCTTAGTTAACTGGTTAAGTTTGCGCTGAGGTGGGTGTAGAAACCGTCTGATCTGAATTTAACTAGGCTCTGAATAATGTGTCATGTTTCTCACAATCTCATTGTGCTAAACATATTTACTTAACTCACAGTTTTGCAGGCTCGCACAGTTTTCTTGATTGATCATTATATTTCTGTTCTAGCTTATTTGTAGAATCCTTCTTTGTGTTGTTGTGAAATGTTATCTTGTGTTCCTTTATATTATTTTCTTGTCTAACTGCGGCATACCTTCCGACGTTGCGTTAAGCAGGGCTTACCTTTGTTATTATTTTTATCTCCTATTCCTGTAAGACTTCCATCTTCAACTGAAACTTTAAACTCGTTGCGCATTCTTTAAAGTGTACGCAACGTTTGCGATAATCACTTCCTTAGTTTTATGCTGTGTAGACGTATACTTCTTTTATTTTGAAAAACTACTGAAATAAAATTATAAAACATATCGACATAAAAAGCAGAAATTGTAAAAAAAAAACCGGGCAAGTGCGAGTCGGACTCGCGCACGAAGGGTTCCGCACCACAATGCAAAAAAAAAAACAAAAAAAAGCAAAAAAAACGGTCACCCATCCATTACTGACCCCGCCCGACGTTGCTTAACTTTGGTCAAAAATCACGTTTGTTGTATGGGAGCCCCATTTAAATCTTTATTTTATTCTGTTTTTAGTATTTGTTGTTATAGCGGCAACAGAAATATATAATCTGTGAAAATTTCAACTGTCTAGCTATCACGGTTCGTGAGATACAGCCTGGTGACAGACGGACGGACGGACGGACGGACGGACAGCGAAGTCTTAGTAATAGGGTCCCGTTTTACCCTTTGGGTACGGAACCCTAAAAAATATAACATTAGATTGAGATCACATCCGTTTTATGAAAAAAAAAAATTGACAGTGGCAATATAATTAACTATAGGAAGCAAACACAGGTTATACTGCATTATTTTTTATATAAATCGACCTACTTTCCCAATAAAAACAAAGTCTTGTGACGATATATTTATAGAACAAACATAATAAATGCCCTTACCGAGATTTGAAACCAAGTCCTCCACTTCAAAGGCAGGGCCACTACCAACTAGGCTAGAGGAGACGGTTTGTGGGCGTATATGTATTTTAACAACCAACCAATTAGTTACCGCCTTATATAAAGTTTAGTATAAATATAAATCATTAACGTTTTTATTAATTAAAGTTGACTTTATTTAAAGCTCGACCCTGATTACATTTTATATTCGATACAAACACTCGGCTTCGGACTTCAAAAGAAAATATCTGACTGACGCTAATTACTTTACTTTGAATTATTCAATTATATACATGTAGAATGCGATGTTTCGTTCAAATTAAAATATTTTTCGTATTCGTAAAAAGAATTCGTAATAATCATATACGTTTTTTATACATCGATGGAATTAAAATCTGTTTATTGTTTCTACGTGGCATTGTTTTTATTTAATTAAACAAAAATTTATAGGACAACATATCTTGATATTAGTCGTTTACAAGAATGAAATAATACTTAATTGTTTCATAATATGTTTAATAGTTTTACAACAATGTAGAAAAATTGAACTTAAATAAAAACTAGAGCACCATACACCGTGTTAAAAATACTTTTTACTGTTATTTTTGTTTCAGTTGTTTGTTATTTAAATCCCGATTATTTAAATAATATTTATCGGTAGCAACAATACTAACACAATAATGCGACGCATAACCTAAAACCGTGTTTATGCAAGGGTAGGTTATATCATAATTATTAACCCGGAGGCGATGTGAAAAAGGCAGCTAAATAGGCAGGTGTGTTGAAAATACGTTTGTTTTAAAAAAATATAATGCGAAATGAAATTTACATAATGAAATAAATATAACTGTAGGTGGTCCGTGTCGGCAGCCGACGTCATTGTTTGCGGCTGTAATTTATATCGCGTTTAGCGAAATTAGCGAGGCCGCGCACTGTACCACCACCACAAAATTAATATACCTATACTATTAGACAGTAGGCTTGCTTAACACGACACGTGTCTTATTTAAGGGCTATCTGCATAAACCACAACCGACTCTGCTAACCGACCCTTAATTAGTTTGAACTTCGAATTTATTGCGACAAACTATCGAATAAGTTGTCGATTGGAACTTTCTGTTACATGAGGTGCGGAAGAGCTCAGGTTATAAGAGTTACATATAAAAAACTTCGTAATACATGTCTGGTGTATGTAGAGTTACGTCACTCTACACCGAGGGCGTTTCTTAACTTTCGTAAGATTTTATGAAGTTTCCAAACAAAGTATACGATTTCTGTCACATAAAGTAAATACACCAATCATCTTGATAAGTAAACAAGGCCAACGAACAATCTCAGTTAAACTTCGTCCAATACAACTCTGCTTCAGGACTTCGGGACTTACGATCCTTTCAACTACGCTGGCAGAATACTTGAATTTACCTAGATTGATACCTATCAAATACAGTTATTAGTTGTTATCCTGTTCATAGAGAAACTTAGAGTAGCTGAAATATTATTAAGCCACTCATCGATATTGATCCACCTTACATTCGCCAATAACAAAATTTCAGGAGAGGGTTTTGTCCGTAGATGTTGCAAACATTTTAACTTTCATGATATTCGGCCCGATTCTAACTTTAAGATACATCAATTAATAGATCTAGAAACGATATGAATTAGATATGTCAGCGTCAAATGTGACATTTCTTCTAACAAATACGTCACTTTTGACACTGACACTTCTAATCCATATTGTTTCTAGATCTATTAATTGACGTATCTTAAAGTTTGAATTCGGCAGTCTGTTGTCTATATTTCTAGGCGTATTTAATAAATGATTTTCAAACCTTAAATTTTCACCGGTATTCGAACCCCATGGCTGCAAAGATCATCCTGGAAAATCAAGTGCCAAGTATGGAACAAAACGAAAATAGTCTTGCTACTGTTTCCGGTTATATTTTCTTTGTGCCATGGCACTGTCGGCGCCGAGACCTGAACTGATTTTCACGTCGCGTATCGAGATAACCGCTTCAGGCTACCAGTATCTGTGACCTGGAGAATCGTAACAACAATATGTAATACCAAATCTATATTATACTGGTTGCCACGAGACGAAATGCTCGTTAAGTGGGAACAACCGTTCAGGTGCCGCCGCGCCATTACCCGCCGGATTTACTCGGCCTTCCACTAAGACGAGTAATCTGCTGGTTACTTATTACCGACCATTAAAAATGTATTAACTATTATGCCGTGATTTAATTTTCTACGCAATTACTGTTAAGGAATGGAATTCGCTTTCGTCGTCTGTATTCTCTGACAAATGCGGTCTAGATCTATTCAAGGCGAAGTTGAATAAGCTGCTGACTCACCAAGCAATGTGTTCTATGAGGTGATCAATTCATTCTCAGTTTGCAATAAACAAAGGTTATCTTTACGGCGATAATAGTGAGGGTGATTCAGTTTCATAATTCACTAAAATTTAATCACCTTTACTGCATTATATAAAAAAATGTCAGTTAAAATATTTTATCACAATATATAACAACAAACCAGCATTAATTAGAATTGAATGAAGAGTTGTTTGAGTAGGGTTGAGCAGTTGTTTAATAAACCGCCCGAAACCGCCTAAATATAACAGGTATAATGTAAGATACGTTCACGTTCCACAAATTTTCAGCACGCTTTAATGCGGCTTCCGTTTTCATCTTTTTGCGGTAATGGTGACAGGCGCTGAGCTCGCCACCGTCATTTATAACGAGTTTTAATCGCGCCACGGAAATTAGTCCTATGACGATTATTTTGATTCCTTCTTTATTCATCATTTCTCTTAGGCTAGGGTTTTTATAATATGAATATAAAAGTAAAATATAAAAACACTTACAAAACAATAAAAAATACATATAAACACATTATAAAAAACCTAACCTAGGGTGCCGCCAGCAGCAGGGCAAGGCCCAAGCTACCGGTGGTCAGGGCTGCAGAGAGAGGAACCGACGTACTATCCGCGCCGTGTCCAAGATCACCGCCTTCTGCATCTGTCCCTTGATCCAACCACCTAGCGAGAGTCTCTCGAGATGTTGGTCGAGACTCTTCGCTATTAAACCGTTCACTGAAACGACTATCGGGACAATGATCGTCGAATCAACATCCCACATGGCGGTTATCTCGTGAGCCAAGTCTAGGTACTTACTGGACTTGTCCTTCTCGGCCTTCACGAGATTCTCATCATGGGGGATGGTGATGTCAACGAGCACGGCCCGACGTTGCGGTCGATCTATTATCACAATATCAGGCTTATTGGCTACAATAGTCCTGTCAGTGATGATAGATCGATCCCAATAGAGCGTGGCACGACCATTCTCGAGAACAGGCGCAGGTGAGTACTTGTAGTACGGTACTTCGCGGTCCACAAGGCCATATAGAAGGGCAAGTTGCTGGTGAATAATCCTGGCTACGAGATTATGTCTGTGCAAGTACTCGCCGTTAGCAAGATGAGAACAACCAGAAATGATATGCCTGAGTGACTCTCCGGGACGGCGGCATGCCCGACAAATGTCGACCGTACCGTCCTTCAGGATATATTTCCGATAGTTGTTCGTCATCATCACTTCGTCTGCAATTGCACAGGCAAAACCCTCGGTTTCTCCGAAGAGGTCCCCGAATCGTAACCAGTTCACCGACGCGAGCAGGTCCACATCGGGTCCCGTGAGGGCCTTGTAGAACCGCCCGTGTAGCACCTTACTCTCCCATGCCGCCTTGCGATCCGCAGTACTTAGTACCACAGGTTTGCGCCAGTTCTCGTTTGCCAAGGAAAGCGGCGTGAGGTTCCTATCTACTGCCACCACATCACGATGCATCCCACACTCGTTGTTAAGGAAATAGTTCCTGAGATTGTACACCTCGCGGTTGTGGAGATCCTTGGCGTTTAGGAAGCCTCGGCCTCCACACTTCCGTGGGATGTACAATCTCATAACTGACGAGCGTGGGTGTAGCATGCGATGTGTGGTGAGCAGTGATCGGACCCTGCGATCCAGGGCGTCCAGCTCGGTCTGAGTCCACCTTAGTATGCCAAAGGAGTATGTGAGTAGGGGCATTACCCAGGCGTTGAAGGCGCGCACTTTGTTGCCTCCTGACAAAAGACTGTTAAGGACTTTTGTGAGCCGACTGAAAAAGCGCTCCTTCACCGACCGTTTAATACCCTCGTCCTCAATACCCAACGACTGTGACATACCAAGGTATTTATAGGTTTCTGATTCAGAGATAGATCTGAAAGACATTGTCTCAGACAGTTGTAAATTTGTTGAATTTACAACCCTCCCCCGCTGTACATGCATAACCGCACATTTATCGACACCAAACTCCATGTTGATGGCACTACTGAAGACTTCCGTGGTTTTCAGTAGCTCCGACAGGTCTTGGCTATTTGTTGAAAATAATTTGAGGTCATCCATGTACAGAAGGTGAGAAATGACTTCACCCTCTCTCCGAAGCCGGCAACCTAGTCCCAAATCCTTCAGCAGGGTGCTGAGGGGATTCAAAGCTAGGCAGAACCACAGGGGACTCAGACTGTCGCCCTGAAAAATTCCTCGCTCAATCCTTATAAAATCCTGCGGGCCAGGGCGGTCATCCCTGCCTCCTGGTTGACGGAGGACTGTGGTCCACTGTCTCATGCACGCGCTTAGGAAGGCTCTCAAAGCTGCATCAACTTTATACAACTCTAAGACCCTCCCCAACCATGAATGAGGCACCGAATCATAGGCCTTCTTGTAGTCAATCCAAGCGGCCGACAGGGCACCCCTGTTCCGCCGGATTTGTTGGCAGATGGTCATGTCTATGAGGAGGAGCTCTTTAGTACCACGGGACCCAACCCTACATCCATTTTGAGCGGAAGCCAGAATATTGTTTGCGACAATGTGCGCGTTGATTTTTGCTCTCAAAATGGACGTAAGGAGCTTGTAGAGTGTGGGCAAGCATGTGATGGGTCTGTAGTTCTTCGCTTCCGTGGTACTACCGGACTTATAGAGCAGGAAGGTGACACCAGTTGTTAAGGAAGGTGGGAGAGAACCAAGCTCGAGGGCTTGTTGAAATTGTGCTGCCAAACGCGAGTGCGAGCATCGGAACCACTTTAGCCAAAAGTTGTGCAATCCATCCGGTCCAGGACTTTTCCAGTTCTGGGCCGTGCGGATGGCACGACTGACGTCATCGGGGCTGATGGTGACTGCCCCCATAGGTTCGATGGACTCGCACTCACGCTCAACAACACTCATCCAACCCCCCTCGGTGTGTCCGACAGGCTCCGTCCAGATGCTACGCCAGAAGTCGGTCATGGCAGTAGCATCCGGCGGCTGCGTGTCGGGTGTACGAAGGTTGGTTTCCTCCCACTTCCGGTACACCTTCTTTTGGTCACTTTGAAAAAGGCGATTTCACGTAATGCTTGGCCTGTAACACTGAATTTGAGAGAATAGAAAAAGTAAAAAATTTAAAAACGTATTGACATATGACATTACCATCATTTAGTTCAGAGATACAACATATTTTAATATACCTATGTGCATACGTCTTTATATGCATATAGGTAGTTAATACTTATCACTATTTATGTTTATTTAATGAAGATATTTCACAATAGGGTCAAGTATAAAAGGGAGGGCGGGATTCTAATCTATTCGACGAAGCAACTCGGATAATTATGATAGAACTTCACTTATGGTAAGTTCGTTTAATCATTAATTATCCTCTTTGCTTCGTCTTCTAGATTAGAAATAAACACAATGTAGACCTTGAGAGGAATAGTGAAATATCGAATAAAATAAATAAACCAAGTTAATAATTAAACAAATAAATTTAATATTTTAACCAAAACAAATTTTCTGTAAACATTGAATGGTTACCAAAGTATTAACCCAATTAATTATAATACATTAGTCAAAATAGTTTTGGCAAATGTTGAATTATCGGTCTCTTTAATACATCTGTTATAAAATTTACCGAATATAACTGAAGATCCGCTCCATCCAGCGGTTTTTCTTATTATATCCAAGTTTACTCCCAGACTATGCGCTTTAGAGGTCGCTGCATGTCGCGTACTATGTGCGGTAAACATTGTGATATCTATGCCGCATTCTCCTAAAGTCAAACGAATCCAACGACTTATCGTTTGTGAAGTTACTGGTTTATGAGGTTTTTTTAGACTCACGAAGAGAGAATTGTGATTGTGACGTAACAATTTGGTTCTATCTATGTAAACAGATAGCGTCTTAACCGGACAAATTTCTGGCTTTTCAGGAAATACCGGTAAGATTAACATAGGTTGAGCTGCACCTAGCCTCGAGGTTTTAATGAGATCGGGAATTTTAATAGTGACTTCGTTTATATGAAATTCAACATTACTTAAAAGAATTTTAGCCAATGTCTGAGCCCTGTGCGCTGTTACGAGAGCAAGCAGAGTAACAAGTTTTCTAGTTAACTTGTCCAGATCAAGATTTTGATTGGGAAACCAAGATGCAAGGTTATCTAGGACTGTTGAAGTGTTCCATGTTTGATTATATTTAGGTAGAGGCGGGCGCATTCTGTAAACGCCCTTGAAAAACCGTTTAATACGCTCATCGTTACCAATGTGCACGCCTAAAATTAGGGATAGAGCAGACCTGCAGCTGTTTAAAGTACCGTACTGAGCATTAGCTTCATACAACTGTGTAAGGAAAGTTAATATTTCTGTTATCGAGGAAGTGAATAAATCAACATTATTAGTAGTACAGAAACTGTGCCATTTCTTTAGGCAGGAATCATACTGCTTTATGGAATTATCAGATAGAGATGCAACCATTATATCGATGGATGACGGAGGGATCCCATGTTTTAGTAGCGACTCCCGGATAAGATTCCGGCAACCAGGGTAAGTCGGCGGTGTACACTGCGATCGCTGGAATTAGATATGATCAAGTCGCTACTAGGTTCAAAATATAAGGGCTCTGTGGCAAGCAGTTGCTTAAATAGGGGGAACCACGGCTGAGTTGGCCAAAAGGGAACTACCATTATACCAGTAGCGTTGTCTCTTATGATTTTTCTTATCGTCTTTAAAATCATCGAAAAAGGAGGGAACGCGTAAAAGTAATATTTGTTCCATGGAATGGTAAAGGCGTTTATGGTAAGTGCGTGTGAATCCCTGTACCAAGAAACATATATATGACATTTTTTATTCAGGGAAGTAGCAAAAAGATCTATTTCTGGCATACCGAATTGTTTAACGATAATCTTGAAAGCGGAATTATTTAATTCCCATTCGATATCCGAGTGAGGACGACGCGATTCCGCGTCTGCCACAGTGTTATCTACTGATTTAATATAAGAGGCGTAAACAATAATATTCCGTGCCTCGCACCATTGCCAAAGATCCTTTGCAGCGCGGTGGAGATGAGGAAACTGCACACCGCCCATTCGATTAATATAGGAAATTGCTGTCATGTTATCGACCCGAAGTAAGATTTGACAGTTTGACATGCCTTTTGCAAAAGTTTGTAAGCTAAGAAAGGCTGCCATTATTTCTAAATAGTTAATATGGTTGCAACTCTCCTCTACGGACCAAGGGCCACCTACAGTTTCCTCTCCACACGCCGCCCCCCACCCTGAGGTAGAGGCATCACTAAAAATTTCCAAGCAGTAGTCGTCATACTTAATTTTGTTAGTAGGTTTATTAATAGCGTGACACCACCAATCAAACTCTAACTTCATTATTATTATTATCGCATCTTTCTATTAACGCTGCATAACATTTTAGATCAGAATATTAAAGCTGCTTAGCCGTTCGATTCGAACTTTAAGATACGTCAATGAATAAATCTAGAAACGATATGGATTAGATGTGTCAGTGTCAAAAACGACGTTTTTGTTTGAAGAAACGTCACACGTAAATCCTTTTTTGTATTAACTTTAATTTGATGCTCCATATACTCCGATTTAATGCTTAATGAATACATTATTTCGCCCAATCATTTTCGGAGTAGGTTAGTGTTGGATAACCGGGAATACTGGGATGCAATTCCAGCATTTGACAGAGAGCCAGCGCTACGAATTTCTTCGCGTTGCTGCTATCAAATTTGCCAATTCGTCCCACCCTGTTCCCACGCGGCGGTGCGGTGCCCCCCCACCTTCCATTAAACGAACTATGATATCATAAAAATTCGACCCAACATTTTTTCGGGAAAAGGCAATGACAATAAAATTCTATAAGACAATATTTTACTCTTCAAGTGACGTAATATTCACTTTATAGCTTTCCAGCTTCTAATTCGCTTTTGACACAGAAAAAATTGTTGACGTTGTTGAATGCCAATATTTTGAACGTGTAAATACCGTAGAAGAAGTTGGACCCCAGGAACATTCTACATTTTTCCTGCATATCAACATGGACCGTGTACTGCCCCTGTAAACAATGTAATAAAAAATGTATTTGAATTTAAACTGTTGTGAGACATAGTAACATTGAATAATTTTACGGTTTAGACTCACTTGTTTTTAGTCACTCGCGCGACATGTTAAAATTATTAAAAAAATGTATTATATGTAGAACTGTCTCCACGTACTTTTCTATTACAAGTATAAGGCACTGGTCCCACCGCGAGCTAGTAAGCTATGAGCTATCGGCTATAAACACGAACAAAAGATAAGCACTCCCGTGTAAATAAAAGAGACACGGCGATATTTATAGTTACTCGCCCAGCGGTGAGCTATAAATATCGCCGTGTCTCTTTTATTTACACGGGAGTGCTTATCTTTTGTTCGTGTTTATAGCCGATAGCTCATAGCTTACTAGCTCGCGGTGGGACCAGTGCCTAATGAGTCTTTGTAAGACTTAGGGTTTCTCGAGCTTGATCCATTACTTTAGTCCCGTCCCGTCTCCAGTAAATGCTCAAAAAATAAACAGATGTTTGTTGCCTACATCAAATAAATGTTTTAAATACTTCAATGAGCTTACCTTTTTAATTTTACAAGAACTACTTAAGTTGAATGCATCTACTAGTATGGGGCCTAAAACGAAGTGTTGGCAAGGTTTTTCCAAAGCGTAGTTAAACATTTTCTTTGTGTTGTTATTTTTTTGCACTGATCCCGCAGTTACTCTTGCCTGAAAACATATTATTTTCAAACAAAGTTTCTGTAAATCTTGGCTTCTACTTCACATTACATAGAGTGAAACTGTACCTTTGTTACTGGACAATCTTTGGGAAAGTCCAAATAGAAAATCACATCGGACATGTTCTGAGTGTTTCGAATTTCCACATTGCCGCAATCGCCTTGTTTTGGACCCTTGCACGTCTTGAATGATCTCCATATGGTCCGGTAGGGGCCCTGAGTGTTGGAGTAGTTATAAGGGCTGTCATTCTCTCAACTTGCCGACAACTTTCGGTTAACTTAATTAGATAATAATTTGAAGAGGATAGACAAACGTTTATCACCAGGTCCTTTAGGTTTAAATTGCTCACCATTGTTGTTAAGAACATTAATTCAAATTTAAATGTTATAAATATATTACTGTACTGATGTTTTCATTTAATTACAAATGCTCGGAGCATTTCTCGTAACGTAAATAATAATCGTTTTTCTGTTTTACTTTTGTGGTTCATGACTTTTCAGCTAACTTACTATACAAACTTCGCCGTTCTAGTTTACTTTGTGGTTCATTTCCATATCTATGTTTTCATGGTTAAAGACTAACACAGATACGTCGCGTTTTCCTATCCTAGTTACCCATTTGTAGTAATAATTATAATGTTTGGTTAAATTAACAATACTATGAAACATTTTAGTTTTACTCACAAAATTGGCGTTATCGCTTTGATTGAAACCGACTAGGCACAATGCTGTTATGATAGCGAACGCTTCCCAATACATATCTGATATGGTTAGCACTCGGCTGTGTTCTCTCGTGGCTGATACACAAATATCCAATATGTACAAACAGTGAACAGTGAGTACAAATGCATAATTCTATTTTATTTTAATATGATCGAATATGATTCGTAATTTAACGGATTTAATTTCCGGTTGATCATTATGATATGAACATCATTATTATATACTTCAATTTTCTGATAAAATAACAATAAAGCAAATTAAAATAATCGGAACATAAATGCTGCTTCAAAAACAAATATAGGTAAGTTGGAATGGATTTGCAGCTCAATAAATTTGTTATGAAATATGGATTTGTTTTACTAAAAGTAATTATTCGAACGTTTCCGTTCTTTTGTTATATGAATTTAAATGGGTTTCGTAAACTCTGGGCCCGTTTCTCAAAAAGTTGTAATACAAGTGGAAGTCCCTTTTTGACAGCTTTTGTATGTAGGTATGTATGTCACTTTATTGCGCATAAACAGGTTTACATAAAACGGACAAAAACAAAACAATAATAAAAATGTTATGTACAAAGGCGAACTTATCCCTAAAAGGGATCTCTTCCAGCTAGAAAATGCGAAAGGATCAAACACTAACAGGTGAAAGACAATTTAATTGAAAGCTTAAGCTTTTGTTAGAAAGCGACTTCCATCACTTTTATTACAAGTTACAAGCTTTTGATAAACAGGGCACTTGTCTTTGTTTTTTACCTCATTAGTTATGACCGATTTAATTATTTGTATCATTTAAGGTCGATTTAAATTAATAAAATAATGCAAATAAATAAGACATAAAAAGTGTGTGTGCACGGTAATATTATTTAATGTTACACGCACACTAAAATCTCGATGAAGCAGCTTACGAGTGAAATATACATTAAACAGTTCATCAAAACTATACATTTTCCTTTGTCTATTTCCATGTAGCGCATTACTACCTATATTGCAACATGTAACTTACCTAAAGTGAAAGAGCATAGTGTTTGAGTGTACTGGGGAATCAAGTAGCATTAATCGTTAAGGGTCGTTACGGCACCGACAATCATTAGTGCATTTTATACCGAGCCGTGTTGCGGCGAAAGTCTGGATAGCTTAATGCGTTTCCCCATTACGTGACACCTCTACGATCCACTTGTTCTTTCTGCTACGAACGATATTGCTTCTCTGAACGACAACTAGATCTATCTTATTTGCTATACTGCTGTCTATCTAAGTAGCTTCGTGCTTGGTATTGGTACAAAAATTATTAAGTATCTTCAGAATGTAATGTATCAGAGATGATGGGATAGAAATAGGATATGATACTATTTATTGACACTCAAGAACAATGCGCTATTCTTTCGTAAGTAAAGTGCTGGCTTGCTTTTTTATATTTGTTACTTTCGAAGTATTTTATCTAGTAGGTGACCGTATTAAAGTAACTCCATTTAACTGAACGAGATTGAATTAACTATAATGAACTCATCAGTTGTACAACTTTAATGGCCGCAGCTTTAAACAGAATGTATTTAAATTGAAAAAGTTAAGTTGACCACTACTCCGAGGATATCGACATAGTTGCCTTTTAAGCGAAATTCTAGGACAAGTGCTATCAATTTTGTGGCGGGAGTGTGACGACCGTAAATGCGGCCTCTCGTTCAGAAGTAGCGGTTTCTGTCGCACGTATGTACCGGAAGATATAGATACTGGTACTTGTCTTCAATTCATGCTGGACCAATTTTATAGGTATCCGTATTGATCCGGGTAAAATTACGATTGAATCATTGTTGTTTAGTGTCCGCAATAGTCAACTTTTTAAATTAAATACTCATATGCTGTTTGATTAGATTAGGTCAGTAAACCCAATATCTGAACGTTATTCACCATTATGTTTCATTGTATCCAGTTTTCGACTAACCCGGTTAATTTTCTCTCACAGTTGTAGTTCGTATCAATAAAATTAGATCCGACAGCGGCACGGCAGTGGCACCGGCTATATCTGGCTGCACTCGCAGACCCTCGGCCTCACTGTTTCCCGGCTTATGCACCGATCACTGGGCTTAGCCTAAATTGCAATTAAACGGACTTGCGTTTCCGCCTGCGCCCTGAAGTTCGTTTAGTGTCAATCTTTAACGAATTGCAATGTTCATAACGTACCGTAAGAACGCCCAGTTAAAAATAATACTGAGTTATTCTTACACCTTATGTGTGTCATTCGTGAATGAAAAATATATATAATATCGTATAAACTTGACATAGCGCTGAAGAGCGGGAAAACGGTACATATTTACGTCTTATATGATTTTAGTTTTAGCCAGGTAGCGCTAAAGAGTGAGAGCAACTAGCCTCCTTCGTAAATGCCCGTAAGTGAAACGTGAAGGCCAAAGCAGCGTGATGAAACCAAAGTAAAATGTGGTTTTTCTTGACGAGATGAAGTTCTCAAATATAATACACCCATTTTCAAATCCAGTTTCAGTTCACTTTTGTAATATGCAGTACTTTACCATGGAATATACTATTTACAAAACACTCATCTATTAACATTAGTGTCTATCAACTTTGCTTGATGCGTTGGCTTTACGAGCAGATCAAATTCTAATACACGACGGCGTAATTCACAGCTCGAGTAATATAATCGGTTATTTGTTTTCTGTCACGAGGCGTCACCTCACCAGCACAGCGATTTCGATGATTTAGTCGATCCGATTTATCTGTCTTCTTACGTATGCTACAGCTGCCAAGTTTAATAACAGATTTGATAAAGACGTGTATCCGGGTCGGGTTGGGTGAATGTCAGGTCCTAATATGCCGCGCCCTCGTCGCGCGCCGGCCGCTGTCTGCTCCGAATAAGGGTTCCCGTCATATTTCCTACCGCAGCTCACCCATTCATATGGATAGTGCGGCGTAGTTTACATATTTTGATGCGCCCCCGCTTTAATAAAGCCATTAATTTTAATAATCCCGCACGCGCTCACTTAGGTCCCGTGTTCGCGGAATAGTTTTTACCGTATAAAGTCAAATGTGAGTGAGTTAATTTAATGTGGGAGTTTTTAAACTGCTTCCTCTTTATGATTGGTGAAACTACTTTTTCATCTAATAATACGTATTCAGGTACTTTTATACTCCCTTTTGATTAATTTACTTCTTTACCTTCTTGTATATCGGTCAACAGTTATTTTATGTTGTTTAATGTTGCTGTTTGACATTGACTACGTTTTCTGACCACATATGCTCGTAACATAATCGGACTCGGACTATTCAGTAATGACTCGAGGGATTAAATTCCTCTCCTTTAATTCTCAAGCTCAACTCTTTTTTTTTGTAGTGTTTCAGCGTAGATTGCAAAACTAAACGAAGGTTTTTAAATTGAGAGTTAAGGTATTCGCAATTAAAATGGTATGTGAACGGTCAATAAATGTTTCAAATTTCCGTTTCGTGTACAGAAATCTCGTTACTTGCAGTAGATCAAAATTCTTCGGAGTCTTAATTCGACAAAAGATTTTTATATCAACAATATACTTTGTTTTATGTTTCTTTTAGTCCAATAAAGTGTTGTGTGGAACTAGATGAACTTAAGAGTTTCAAGTGTTATAGACGAACAAATTTTCATCGGGGCTAGTATAAGTAAGTATACTAAATGTATAGGTAAAATGGTAACTTTCACAAGATTCTGCTTCTGCAAAGTATTAGGAAATTGCGTGACCGAAAATTTTCTTCCAAAGACTTCTTAAATCCTGTTCAATCCCTGCCACTTTTATGTATGAAGCGATATTCGAGAAGACGTTAATTTGTTATTCAAACTACGGCTTCAGAACGCCTGGGTACGATCGACACGAGCACACGACATCCGTTTGGATCGGGAGCGACTCATAGTAAACTCCTCGCAGTAGATCCTAACAATAGGGTTCCTTTGTGTTTCAACTTAATGAATTTCTTTAGAAATAGTAAAAAATGGGTTTACATAGGTCCCGTGGTGTTAATTAGCAAACAATGCCCCGAAGGTCTCTCAATTATTATTTTCTTTCTGGAGGAATTAACATTTCAATTTAATTCTTGACTGTACAAACTCGCATTAATTAGTTTTTGTTATGAATATATACCGCTCACGGTCCTTTGCACGGAACTGGAGCTGCATTCGGACTTCAAGAGTTGTAGTAAATGTATGTCATGCTTATATCTATCTATATTATACTGGAGCAGCAGGCCTATTATGGATGGCTTTATCTACGTGACAAAATATCCGTTACTTTTTAACAGAGCGCGTGAAGTGTGTTACGGATACCGTTTTATCTGACGTGACAAGTGACGGATACCGTTTTATCATGCTGTCACGTAGACAAGAACGATCATCATATCCGTACAGCTGTTCCGTGTTACGCTGAGTAATATAAAAAAAAACTGGCATAATATGAATTCTTGAATTAAAGTTAAATTGACATCTTTGTGAAACACTCGTATGTATGGAATTATAACTATATGTACACAAGTTTGTTGCTGGTATAATTATGAAACAGTACCTATGTATATAACAATAACGATAACTATAAAACGGTATGACATCAAGATGACCATGTCTTACAAGAGTTGTAAGTTGAAATGAACATATAAGATAGGCATTACAATTCACCAGTTATATCTAAAAAGTCAAATGCCAAACATTAACAGTCAGTAGTACGACAAGTTATACATCGACTGATCGAGTTTGCGGGAAACACTTGGGGCCCGATTCGAATTTTGAAATAGACATCTATTAGATATCTTTTAGACATCACCAAGATACGATAACGATATTTTTAAGATCTAACCTGTCAAATTTGACATTTGCGCGATTCTGGAGATACTCTTGAACGATTTCCACAGGACTTAGAGATCCAATTCACATCTAACAAATATCTTACTCTATCTAACGTAAAAGTGACATTGGTTGCCCGAATTGCGCTGCAAAAGAGAACTAGTTGATATCTAAACTATAACGTATCTAGAATGGATCTAGTACGTGTCGTCTTTTGTGAATAACTTGAAGTTCGAATACGGCAGTTGAACGTCACAATTTAGTACGACAAATTATAGATCATCTGTGACTTTCCACAGTTCATGCTACAGTACACATTTCTTCCGTTTTAGATTACTTGCTAACGGTTATAAACGTTACTCGCTGTGTTCAGTAACGTTGAAATGTGTAATACTAATAAGTTAGGTTTGTTGAACTGCAGAGAAACGTTATCTGGTTTTCAGTTCGTAGCTTTTGCTAACTTCAGGGGAAATAAAACCATGTGAGTGAAAACAAGCATAAACATTTCAACAAAACAGTGTTTACGTCTGAGCTTCAGGGGGATGGGCAATATTATACCAAATAATGTACACCTACATTACAGTTCGCATTGACCTCCTATTCAACCCAAATTGGAGCACAATGAGCCCCTGTTAATTCAACAGTGATATTTCTGGTTAAAAAATGACCTTGTTGACTGCTGACAAATCATATCCATAACGTCCTCCTCACATTCGTAATCATATCACAAGAAATTACTGTAAAGTAGGCCTTGATGACTCGCATTGGTGGTAAAATGTTGATTACTTATGCATGCTACGCGCTACGGCGTAGCACTTTGTGTAACGTCATTTATTTTACCTACATAGAAAACTATTCGTAATATACATATGGTACTTACAAAAGGATGTATGAATGTCGGCGTAACAGCAATTAACACTGCAGAGTACTTTATTTTCGTGGGTGTGTTTACCTATGTTTAAATAATCATTCTAATCGATTTCGCATTTAGCTTTTTCATCGAAATGGGATAACAGACTTGGTTCTGGCGCATGAGAGTGCAGTGCGATAAAGCACTTAGGAGCGCTCGAAATGTGATGAATGAGGGGGTCGTGGCAACGGCTTGGAACAGTGTGCCCTGCGTTCGCCTCGCCTTGCTCGCGTTTATGATTGATAGACCCGCGCGCCTTACAAATAAGGACCAACATTCACTATGAGCTGCGAGACGAAGCAATAGGGAATATTAGGCAAAGCTCTGCGTAGGTGGCACTATGTTAGCACATCTCATTGACATCATCAATGACACATCATGCGTCACTAGGTCAATCACATGGCCTACCGCGAAACACGACATTCGAAAGTTCGGTTTCTGCCTCTCTATCACTGTTGCTTATTCGGTCGATAGAGAGGCAGATAAAGAAACGCTTTTCGCGTTTTGCGGTAGGCCACCTGTAAACAAACTGCCTTGGTGCATCAATGTCATAGTGAAAACTTGTCAAAAAACTGTTTAAGGCCTAGTATGTATAAGTTACTCTTTGGTTTACTAAACAAATTAGTGCTGCACTCTGGCGACAGCACATTGCAGTAATACTCCCTATTCTTGGGCAAGTTTGTCGGCGCGCGCAGACCTACGGATTTGTTTGAGCGACAAGTTCATGTATCACGGACCACGTTCGCTCGGGGATTTGTCGTCAGCAACAAATCCTGCATATTTGCTTCTCGTGAATGTTGGGCTTAACCGGAGGGACTAGTAAAAGTAAAATAATACAAGGAACCGGTATCGTCTTGGGTCGTCCCATTCGTTTTTCGTCAAGTTCTTAAATTAGTCCTATTCTGCTTTCGTCACTCATTCTACATTCATCACAATCGTCGGTGGCTTTCAATGTAGAATGAGTGACGAAAGCAGAATAGGACTAATTTAAGAACTTGACGAAAAACGAATGGGACGACCCAAGACGATACCCAAGGAACCTTCCCCCGAACCGGTTTTACCATGCATAGAATGAGCAGGAAGTAGTTGGTTTTGTTTTAAAATTAGTCGCACGACTAGTACCTATGTATTGTTTCAAGCGTAGCGGCACGTGGTGCTGTGCCAACGTTATATGTACATCGTACCAAATTCAAGTGAACTCTAATTCACTGCGCTATTACCGCTCGCTGCAATGCTATAGCCTAACGCCTTCCACTTATACTGAAGCACTATTCTACGCGACGCTCAACGACGCTTTGTATTAAACTCACCCTTTATGAAAATAGTTGTGACCTACCTCCCCCTCGGCTCTACATCAACTTTGCAGTGGCGTGTACGCCAGCAATGTTCAACATTCTATTCGATTTAACCTTTTACCAGGTTAAGGGATATATAATTCCCACATGCGACACTTCTAACATGTGTTCTAATTTCGATGAGTAACTTGACTGACATTCGATTGTCAGTTTTGAAATGTCAGTCTGGTAAAGGACCCGCTGTTTTTAGAGTTTATAAGTTTTTAGTTTAGGCAAAGACATATGTAACTTCGTATAAGATGAATAAAGTCTAAGGAAAAAACGTGCCTCGGAAATCAAGAAAAAGTCATTCTCGGACAGATGCCGCACACACCTGTAGCCTATCCTCAGCTAGCTGGCGTGACGACACCGTTTCATATTTAACAATTTTAACACAGATATCAGTGAATGAACATGGATCAAAATTATATAAAAATAATAAAATCATTTATCCATGTATATACATTTTTTTGATAACTTTATACGTTTTCATTTTGAGTTTTAGTAGTGTGTCGATAGATGGCGGTAAATGAACTGTGACTACACAATTTACAATGACAGGACCCCTCTCTACTATCTATTCTTTTTGGTTTAGGTAATTCAGAAAGTACAGTTTTTCTTTCACTATATCACCTAAGAAAAATATTGTAAAAATAGTAAGTAGGTATGTTTTGTGTCCAAGAATTCATATATTTCAGATATCTCATTCCGTCTTAAAAAGTTTGCTATGTGTACAAATTAAGATAGTTTGCTAAATGCTGTTCTGTTATTACAGTTCATAATTACAAGATATCGGATCCAATCAATGTTAAGTCAATCATCTTAGTAATGTATGATATACATTAATATGAGATACATAATTGGAAGCATACATACCTATATAGTTTAAATGTTGTTTGTTTGTTATTGGTGTATTGTTTGACGAACTGTCTGGCCTAATAGTGACCCTGCCTGAGTAGCCGATGGTCCTGAGTTCGAATCCCAGGGAGGGATTTATTTGTGTGATTACACAGATATTTGTTCCTGCGTCATGGTTGTTTTCTATGTATTTAAGTATTTATATATTATATATATCGTTGTCTCAGTACCCACAACACAGTCAAGCCTTCTTGAGCTTAATGTGGGACTTAGTCAATCTGTGTAAGAATGTCCTATAATATTTATTTATTTATTTATACTAATGAAGCGATAGGTACGCATGAGGGATCTTGGTTATTCCATACACATCCCAGTTCGTACTTGTATAGTATATACACGTTGTCCATTTCTAGCTGCGCCAGTAGATTGTCCTTGATTGGTCACCTCAATTTAGATGCCTCAGCATTCCGACGCTAACCTCAGGAACGCTGAAATGGTTCTCATTCCTTGCCCACGTCTATGATTTAGATATGTTTATGTAGGTATCGCGTTACAGCTTCAATATTAATAAGAATAAGTATCTGACACCGTATGGTTGTGCACTCTTTAGTTATCTTACGTAGGTTAGGTTAGTTTGTAATGTAACTGCCGTCAGTTTTTAATTGTAATTTAACGAGCGAGATTATAAACTGACGAGTGTTTACAATTTTACGGTGACCCTCTACCCTGCAACGCGTTTTCCTAATTTCGCATTTTCACTGAGGCGAAATAGAAAACTAGTTTTAACTAGAAAAACGCGTTTTCACGATATGTTAATGTGTATTAACGGTATCGTTTATTGTTATCCTATCATAAATCATTCGTATTAATTGTAGTGGTAACTACTCATCGATAATTTTGGTGGATTACGCGGAGGATTACCTAATTCACAGTTGTGTATAATCCGGCTAACCAAATAGCAAAATAGTTTAATGTAAGTAGTTTAACACAGAATAATATTAATGGGATTACCGTTTGAATTGCTAATTATTTTCTGCAAGTATGCTTAACTGTTTGAATTAAATGCTATAAATAATAGTACCCTGAAAAACTCGGTCTCTAAAGTATAAGGCGGCTTTAACAATTTGAAAGATCCTGTCAGCGCTAAAAACTCGAGTTGCCACTCTACGACGGACAGATTGATTAACGGCCTATTGAAGCAGTGAGTTACAAGAGTGAAGGAAAGCGTCGGTGCGTCGCACGGGCGTTTTGTCAGCGATCCGTGGGCTATCGGCAGCCGCAACCCAAACTTAATTTACATAATTAATCTGCGTCCACGGCTACAGGCGGTGCGTTGACGCGTCTCCATTAATTAGCGGCACCAACTCTGCAAGTTTTAGCTCACTTTTAGTAAATTACGCTTTCCCGGGATTTTCTTACGTTATGCTAAACGTTTTAGGTGTATGTGCTAGCTCGAATTTCGTTTGCCATCACAAGTCTAAATTACTTTTTATCAAATACATTCAGCCGAATCCGGTCTACTAAAGTAATGGATTCCCTTCCGGTCCCATCCCGCCTCAAGATGTTAAGTTTATTGCCTAGGCTTTAGCTAAAATTACTGTACTGATCTCTATTTTCTGTCAGAGGCAGTGGGGCGAGTGGGAATCGAAACAGGCCGCGTAGCCAACGTGCCAATCGCTTACGCTCCGTAGCGAACGATACGCAACTGTCACTGTTGCATTAATATGGAAGAGTGATAGAGAGACACAAAGTGTTTCGTTGTCGTACGACTGGCAGGTGTGCAGGCTGATTGTTCTTGCAATCAAGGTATTATCGGCCCTATTCTAACTTTAACACTAGAGATCATCTAGAGATGAATAAGATACGATATCGAGAAGATATAGTCATTTGTACGTTAGATATGTCAAATTTGACGTTTCCGCGATTCTGGAGGTCCTCTTGAACGATTTTGACAAGTTATGACTTAGATATGCAAGTCACATCTAGTCGATATCTATTGTAAATCTAGTTGATCTCTATATCGTCTCTAGATCTTGTAATTATCTCGTTTCCCGAATACGCGTGTATGTATCGATATTAAGAGGGGCTACTGAAAAATAATTATTATACTTTTTAACGTGTATACGCTGCGACAATATCTCTGACGTTGTACCGGCCGTACGATCCTCAATATATTTTATTTGACTTGAAGTAAATCCAATTTCTATTTTAGAAAATAAAAGATTTACAACATTTGATTAAAGTCTTACGTCTTCTTGATAAATTGCGAGTAGGAGTAAATCACGAGGGACCAAAAAAGTATTACCGCTGCAACCACGACATCGGTATCGAACGTAATATTGACTTAGTTCCTATCAATTCTCTCGCATAAGCCTTTGCCTGCTCGACGTCAATTATTATATTAATAAAACGCATGTCTTTCAGTAGAAAGATGAAATTATATAAACATTAATATCGTAGGATATTAATATAGCAACTTTGTAATTTATTACGACATACGCAAATCTCAAGATTCTAATCTCTTTTTTTCATGGACACCGCTATAATTATAGTTTTAGGACGGTTTCAGACTAGCTAGCGTTTTATTTCTGCGCGTGTACGGTCATTTTGTCGTTACGCGTTTACTTACGCTATACGCGCTATACGAGTATTTCGCTACATTTAAGCATTTGGTCTATACGCGCCTACACGCGCTTCCCAAAACGGGCTTATAGGCGTATAAAACGCTATTTTGTAACCACTCTACTATCATCCGTCAACTAGATATAATAAATGAGAGAGAAAATTGTGTATGGTTACTAAATCTATTTGTGATGACACTATCATTATCCTGCTTAGTGAAAAATAACTGAAGTTTTGTAGCTTTCTATATACGTAGAAAATCCAAACACGAGCGGGGCCCCGTGACGAGGGGCGCTTCAATTAAAACTGTTCAAGTTTGTTTAAATGTTTGTGTCAGCCCATCGTCGACTTGCTAAAGTTACCTACAGTGTACCAGATTTTCCTCCAAATGAACATGAACTTCTATATAGGGGTCTAATTTAAATGTCACTCCTTAATTAAAACTACCTACTGGTCGGATTCCATTCAAGGATTGCTTCGAGAAGCATATGCGCAAGTCAATAAAAAAATGTAGAACCATACAGTGGCTTATATTTTTATTATTTATTTAACTATAGATTATTAATTGAATATTTTCTTAAAACAGTTTCGGATAGTTGTTGAGCAACAAATCGCAGCAAATATTGACTCACCGTAATAGTTGGCCGAGACAACTTGTCACTCTTTTTTTTTTTTTTATTATGAATGGGCTTACTCATGGCCACAGACTAGCCGAGGCGTAGACGTGGCCTACGATGGAGCGAGCTCGCCCAGAAGGTGCCTGTTCACTCTTGATTTGAAGGTTGCCGGGTTATAAGAACACGGAAATAAACTCGTTTTAAATTTAAGTGAATATGTAGTGCAGAATGGTGCTCTTTATAAACTTAAAGTCGGTTGCTCAACTGCAGCATAATGCGATTGTCGATACTTTAATAGTATTAAAAGCACTTGTGGTTGTAGGAGATTAGGAGCGTTCGCAAGTTGGCGTTCAGGTCAGGAAAAGTTGACAGTTGACCGGCGTGCTTCTGACCACGAAATTCTGTCTAGAGTTCACGAAAACATTTTACGAGTAAAGCTAAGATTAATAACTGATGATAGCGATGATACATTCTAAAATAATATTCTTAAAAGTGTTTGTGAATTAAATTAATAATAAAATGTATCATTCATAAATTAATAGATATATTTAACCTCTCGCATATGTGTTTGCGTATGAGAGTATGTGCAAGTAAACGCTTAATTTATCCTAGATTTGTAACGAATGTAATATCTAATATACTACTAAATAATCTAATATATTACTAATTCTATATTAAATAATCTTAATTTGAGTGGCTAGACGTCTCAATAATCACAGACTGCGGTAGGCACCTATAAATTAAAGTAGATCCCTGGGCGCGCCTTCGCTCACACTAATTATCGATGTCCTCATTTGGTTTGATATATCTATACTCGTATTATACTAGTAGGTTATACATACTAATATTAATTCTCTTAACCAATATTCATCATTAATACATGATAATTTTTCCATGAAATATTTCAGAATTAACGCGTAGTATTTTGTATGAATTATGAAAAGCAATTACGAATTACGTAACAAACCATATATAAAATGTGTCGAATACTTTGTCGCTTTCCATAAGGACAAGAGTTCGCATATTTATATGAATAACCTGTCAAAGCGTCCTTATGGCAAACGGCAAAGTGGAAATTTTTGCTTGGAAACGACACAAATACTTATCCAGATTTGCAAAATGCACGGCACATGAATACTCGTTATAAATTCTATTTCCTTTTGTCTACAGATCTAGGTAACTCAAAGCATGTGGGTATATTAGTTTGCTTATTTGTCTACTACATCTGTTATTTGACTATGCACTCATTCGTAAATATGTATGCTAATCAGCTATCCCATTCCCGATGTTTGGGTTCGTAAGATACGGGTGAGCACGAGTGGGGGGTGGCTGGGGCCTCCTCACAGGGGGTCCTCTAAGGGTTGGCCTCGTTGGAGTTAACAAATCGCTTGCCCGCACCACGCACAGGTAGTGTCACGGCTCATTACTCCCAGCTTACATTCGCCAAATCACTCGCGCCATGAATAAACAAGACGTAAGCTTCAATCGCTCCACTGATCTTGCCATTTGTTAATGCTCGTCGAGTATTCACACCGAGTGCTTGAAAATTATGAAAATAAATAAAAGTTTCTTATTTTTTGACTCTTTGTTAGTTAATATTGAATAACTTTTGGCTTTGAACGTACTTTGAGTTATTTATTCACAGCAGCTGTACCTACAACTTTTCATAAAACACGCGATCTCTGTTATCCTGCACTTTTTGTTTCCGAATAATTTAAAATTCTTCAACGTCCGCATTCCCAGTAGTGTCCCGGGGCTGAAGTTCTGAATCTGAATGATAAAAAAGGAGATTTCATTGAATTCAATTCAAATGAAGTACGAATATAAAGTCAACTTTGTATAATAATATAGAGAGAGACACCGCTGCAAAGGCTCTGCTAAACTTGAAATCCTATCATGGAATCATGGAATAAAAATTAAACAAATTATATTTTGACCTAATTTATTCGGATGTAACTTGGAAAAGCATCACAGGTCGTGAGTAACGAGCATTAGCCGATCTCAGCCTAAAATGAAACGTGACATTAGTGGTGGCTCAGGTCGTCCAAATGGCGGGACATTAGCCAGTGCTGCGACTAAAACAATGATTAGTGAAATTAGCGTGTCGAGCCCGCTGTGCATTACTCGTGGCGTGGCGGCGCTCGCACGGCGCGTATGACAATAATTATGTAAATAGGATATTCGGCGTGGCTCGTGTCGATGGAATATGTTGCCGTAATGCGCGGATTTAACCAGGCCATCGGCACGTTCAGCTGGTGCAATGCGTGACGCGATGTTTCATCACTCTAGGCCAATTTAAAGTTATTATCTTTTCGTGCTCGTGCTTTGACCAGCATTTAATATCACCGTGTTACTATATCATCGGAAGCGCTACTGCCTATTAATTTATGTGACTCGACGCGATGCTCAATTAGCTAGGTAACCCTAATGCTTTTGCTGTATCTACTATTTATAAACTTGTAATTTGTTACTAAGGGCGTAAAATTTATCAGTTTATGGTAAAGCTTCACTACAAAAAAATATATGTACAATGTTGTGTGAACGTATAGTTACAAAAAATTACATGAATTAAGTCTGCAACTCTGTACAGCAGCTCTGTTACCTATTAGTAAACAACGAAAAGACAAAATTTAAATAAAAATATGAGTTTCATAAAAACGAATATTCGTAGGCTAGCAACCTACTTATTTGAATAAATATCGAGAGAGGGAACCATTTTTCACCGTGCTGGTGATAATAATGACGCTATTTATCAGCCACTCGAAAGGGTAGGTAATTATTAACGTTATATTTCGGTGGTTTCGTTTGTTTGTTACTGGCGCTTTTGTGCGATATTTTTCCGAGTTGGCGTCAGGACAGTAGGTTATTTCGTTTGACGCGGGGATGGCTCTGGATGATTTATTGTTGCGTTGAATATGCATGTCGAGATGAAAAATGACGACAAACGTGCGAGTGGTAGGAGGCGAGATACGTACAGCCGGCGCGGCGCTGATGCATCGCGGGCGGTGTGCGTCCACCGGTCTTACGATTATCCGCACCATTCTTCATGCGTAAAATGAGAGGAACAATATACCCTTTTTACTTAGTTGGTGTTTAACTCTCGTGTAAGCGGAATTCAGTTGCTTTTAACGCATTCACTGCCAGGGGGCGTGGCCTAGGAACAAACTTGTATGACGGTGAACGCACATGTGCGTTGGAGGCAGTGAATGTGTTAATGCATAAAGTAAAAACATCTACGTATTGCGACCCTTATTGGCTTAGCAATAAAATCCGAAACCTGCCATTACAAACTGCCACTACTGCATAGTCTTGAGTAAATACGGTAAACTAAACTTAAACATTTAATGCTTCTGTATATTATCCTTGTAAACGAAGTGAAAAGCAGAATATATAACTCGAGCATGAATGCTAATTTTATCCTCGACGTATATTGGCCCCCGCTTACGCTCGGGCCGATAAATTGTCTGGGGTGAATTACGGCCGCAAAAAAAAAACAAGTCTAGCAATTGTACCTAAATTGAATAGGCATTATGATGTTTGCTATCACTCTTTAATTAGAATACCTCGTTATAAGCCGACGACAGCTAGTCGCCGCCGCTTGCGACAATCGCATGCGCCTCGCTGAGCATGTCACGTGGAGGAAGTCGTTAAGAAGATAAATCGTGAACCGCAGAAAACCCGTAATCCTTTTAAAATGTTAAGTGAAAACCTTCCTTTACTTCTTTGTCATGTTGTAGTTAATATTTCATATTTTAAAGCCCGTATGAACTTCGAATATTTCATTACTTGAGACGCAAGAAGATAAGATAATATTACCAGCTGGTGAGCGTTTGAAAAGTCTGCAACACTGTAGTCGTCAGTATTTGAAACAATTGCGAAACAAGTTTGTATGCGAGATGTTTGCTACGGTTGTTCCGGAGCCTCCTTGTTCACCCACAAAGCATTGAATGCGAGCTAGTCGAGTATGCCGTCAATCACCCTGCCTCACTATTTGCAAATAGATTTTTTATTCAACAAGTGTTTGTATTGCTTCCGCCATTTTTTAAATTATATATTAGATCACCAAATGTGGCATTTACAATCATTTTAAATGATTGACAGTATAAGATTTTTTTAAATACAATTAAATGTTATTAGAGACTACTTGTAGAAACGATTATTAAGTACTTACATTTGCAAACTTCTTAAATTTTATTTTACTTTACTTTTTATATACACAAATTGTGCGTGCTCTTCAATTAAATATTACCTCAATAAACAGTTGATTTAAGAGGAAGGCAAATATTATGTAACCTTAATCGTTGTCCTCTCGGGGATAATATATCAAGAGCGCATAGTAATGTACCAAGGACAAAGAAAACTAAAGCTTGATGTCAGAAAAAAGCCCCTTATCCCTCTCCCCACTCGAGCCAGTGACGTCCATCCGGAATATTTATGAAGCTGGAAATTGTTGTTATCATATCAACCATATTATTTTTATTATGATGTAAATATGAAAAGGCTTTAAGAGTGGTCAGAACTGCGGGAATATTGTTTGGGCGAGTTTCTCCATAAAGTCTGTATTTATTGATACTCGATGTGCTATTGCCTCTCGCAATACTTTTTTGACTACATTATACGTAAGTAAGATTAAATACCTATGCGATGATAAGGATGAGATTTTTCTATAAAATTGAATAATTTTCATGTCGACCTGTTGAAGTCGAAAGAGTCTTCAGGTTCGAAATTAAACGGGACTGACGCCGTCCCGATCCTCCGCTGTTTGTTTATTTTCAAGTAAAAGAGGCGCATTGTACCCTCGAGCATAATGGAGTTTATGAAAATAATGTAATTACGCGGAACAATCGGTCGTCCCCGAAAGTCGCTGAAGTTATGTTTGGACTCTGTCTTGAATTCATTACGTTTAGGGTTTGCACGACGGATCCGAAATGTATGGGAAGATCCGCGGATCCGGATCCAGATCCGGATAATTTCATACATTTCGGATCCGGATTGCAAACCCTAATTACGTTACTGAGCGCTAGAAAAGCACTTACAGCAGACGTAAATCAGGAAGACACTTGACTCACCCGTATTTTACTACTTGATGTTTAAAGTAGTCAATCTACGAACAGTGGCCGAGGCGGGACTTAGTAATTAGTGTTTCGAATTGGCAGAAGCTTAATAAATAACAGTCAGCTCCACTTCACGCTTTCCTAAAATAAGAAGAGATTGTTGCTTCTTCGTCCATTTCGCTTTAAGCTGATATCTCGTATTCATTTCCGACAAACTGAGCGGCTTATGATATCCGCCTCATTTACGAGATTGACTTTAGCATATCCAATCTATTGCCACTCCCGGTTCCCACGGACTTATATTCTCCCGTTCGTTTATGCTCCTATTGATATGAGTATATTCAGAAATCTATTGAAATTTTTACTTGTATAAATTGGTAGGTTTGAAAGAACGCACATTTAGGAGTGTTAAAAATGTACATGAAAAATTCGTCGAAATATTTCATTTCGAATGTACATGTGCTACCGTGTACCTAAGTATAGCCGCGCAAGTCGTGTTTGGCTGGTTATTACGATTCCGTTGCCTAGACACGTACGGAATAAATTAAACTGCAATTTGGACGCTTTAATACGCAGTGTTATTGGCGCTATGGCCTATTGCGCGGGTGGTGTAGACGATACGAGCGGCATTCGAATGAGTCGAACCGCAGCGCCGATCGTCTGCACAAAGGCGGTGCGATACTCGAGCATCGGTAATGCAGCTAGCCAAATGATTCCGGGATTTCAGCGCAAGGCGCTTGGGACCTGACCTGCCGATAGATTAGAAAGGGGTAGAACTATTGTTATACCGCTCGCATAAATACACTATTAAATATGACAAGTACGTTGAAATTATTTTCGTAGTAAACTAAAAAATAATATTTAAGTAAACGTGACATAGATAGAACGTAAAAATAAGATAATACATAACATGCCAGAACAGCATAACAACTAGTTTTGAAACTCGTCATAAAAATCGTTCTAAAAACTAAGTAGCTAACTAGCTTTTAACATGCAACTACCTATAGTACGAGTATATTGTTTATAATGTGAATAATACGACCTTTCGATTCTTACCATAGGTAACATTTTGTTCCGTGATAGATCTACACTCGAAAAATAACAAAAATAACAAGGGGTTACCTAATATTGTGATAAATGACACCAGCTCACTAACTCGCACATAGCGGGCACCTGAGGCCATGTCCCCAGGGAAGCGAGTGCGCTCTGTACTCTGTGACGTACGTACCTATCTTGTCTTATCAGCTCAGTGAAGCGTGTATTCCAAAACGTGACAAATTAAGTCATAAAACTATACACGTGTAAATTAATGCGTGCCTTTGAGACATTTCTATATGTAAATATTATTTGCGCGTTGATGTTTACTTGGATACGATGGTTAATATAATAGACTACGAATTGAATGACCACCTTTTAAGAAACAAGCTTAAAAGTCAGCTATCTTAAGTTATGCAATCTCTCGCATTGTGTTTTGAATTCATGTCAGTTATCTTACTATATACTACTAGACTTGTCTAGATGCTATCATTTAAGAAAATGCCACTGCGAGCAAAAGTTGCGGTAGAAAAGTATGTACCTTACAATATAGGCAGGCATATTTTCATCATAACATTCATTACGTTAGCTTAACTTTTCATGAATAAAAATATGGCATCTAATATGGAAACTAATTTATAAGTAAGTATTTAGTTTATTATCACACTTTATTATTATCAATGTACAATTTACAAAACGTTAAGTTTTGTGTTGAATACTTGTAACATAAGTAGGTAGGTAATCGACCGGTGCCTGTAGAGGTTATTCGCTCAAAGCATAAGGTTTACTCTCCATTCTCTCGATTTACCGCATTGCCCTGAGCTACCGTCACATAAACACATCTGCTGCACACGTTCAAAGTACACACAGTTTGTGTATCCACATTCTAATCCAAAACTAACACAAGCATTCTACCTCCCTATCGAATTAGGTCTGTGAAGTGAGCAGAGTGCCATTCCAAATGTATATCTACTGAAACTGCATGGTTATGTCCATGTCGTTATATCATGCTCGTATCGTTGATGATATTATTAGCTTGGTTTATGGATAATCATTATTGCTACAAACTAAATAGACATCGCCGATGTCGTATAAGCGTCGCCCCGGGCGCTACTCAGCTCTATAGAATCGCCTGCTAAGCACTCCCGCGGGACATGTTTACTTGGTCTGAGCTGTAGGTATTAGATTATACATACATTCAGTGACCGGGACCTACGATTACATGACTCCGGCACACATTACCTTCTAAAAGTCAAACGTTAATTTCATGGCTCTTGGATTCTTCTGAATAATTAATCGTTCAACTCATTTGTGTAAATTGTTCCTGTCTGCGCCTGTTTATCGAAGTCTTTGCTTGGAAACGTTCCAAATATAAAAATAAACCTACCTACTAGTACTAGCTTTGTTGATTCCATTAAAATGGACCATTTGCTTTTGCATTTATGAGCTCTGGAAAGTTTATGTGACTATGTTTTAATTAGTTTTTCCTTATCACATCGACGGTGTTGTTTGACTAGTTAAATTAGCCTTGTGGAGAAGCAAAAACCGGAATTAATTGTTGTCTGTAAAATTAAATCGCGTTCATTCGTAAGCACTTCGGAACTATTTGTAGAGCCGACCGACTTAACAGGCTCGGCCCTCTAAGTCCTTCAACTGCTCTAATGAAATTCTATCTTAATTATTTTTGAACGTTACTCGTAAAGTTCGCTTCTAAACCATTTCGCCGCGGAAACATCCCTTCCCAGCTTTATTATTTCCATTTTTTAGTGTTCAATATTCATTCAGATTTTCTGGAGCAGACATTAAAATTCATAACTGGGCTATTATATTCGTCAACATCTGGCGCCACTGGAAAGTTATTATTTAAAAACTTTTAGAAACGCATTAATTACTCTGGTCTGGAACGTTTTTGACGGTATTTTTTATCGAAAATGCTGATAATCCATACATAAATTGCCTTCAATCGTAGAAGGATTCGAATCATCCTGAAACCAATTTTTTTTTGTATAACAAAGGAGACCGACGAGCATACGAATCGCCTAATGGTAAGCGATCATCGCCGCCCATGGACACCTTCAACACCAGAGAGGTTGTAGGTTAAGATTTGAGATGGGAAGACGCTCTCTTTTCGAAGATTTGTAGGTTGTATCGGTCCGGAAATACCGCAGGCGACATTTATTACCACATTTCAGCTTCTTATGGCCTGATTTAGTTGCTTATTAATTATAGGCTATCCTTACTGTCTCCAATGTTACATATTAATAAAACTTGTTCAAGTTAACTGTCAATTTACAGGAACCAAAAATGTAGGTGTTTCATAATACTAATATACTCCTTTCTGTCAATTAGCATCAAGACATGTCTAATACATATTATATAAAATTAGTCTTGATGCACACTACAGTTCCCAAATATCCATTACCACCGCGGCATTTAAAGTTTCTGTTTGTTGTAGCTCGATTTAAACTTGCGCATCAAAGTCGTACGTCGCGGGCTGCGGTTGGCAGGCTCGCCCATGCCATTGTCTTGCCTTGAAGTAGCGTTTTATTGCTTGGACATACTCTCGTCTCAAGTTCCTGGTATGGTGCATGCGATAAATCCGCGTCAGCAGCTCCCACGCCCACAGCGTCGCCGACTCGTAAAGCTTCTGACGGCTGGCAAGCGGCGACCTCGTAAATAAGCCGCACGCTCTCGCACCAACACACCCTACCTCAAACATTGTGCTCGCGCAGTGCTTGCACTCAACTTATTACCTATAATAGTTTGTAAACTGCGTCCGATATAACAAATTCACACAGAAAATTAGGTGACGATACTGCAGGTGCGGTTTTTGATTTGTTTTTGTTAGCTTTGAACACCGCACATGTTGTGACATAGTGATTATTTTTATTACTAACTGGCCTGCAAATTAACACTAGTCCCCACCTGGTGAAGAAGAAACGAAGGGTAAAGATGAGAAAATATTCACTCTTATTTTGAAGTCCAAGTATATTAATAGGCTACTACATAGTAAGGTGCAATGCCGCTAATAAGCAAAGTTGCCCTAGTATTCTGATAGCTACTCCTGATGACTTCATGTTGAAACGCGGCAATCACTTTTTATAGCGTATCTTAGTGCAAAATGGTAGGTACACTAACTTATTCGGAACCTAGCCCCAAAAATATTTAATTGTTTACGAAGGCGAACAGCTTTACTCTCCAATAAAATGAAGAATGTTAATGAATGCCTATTATGAAATGAGACAACTTTAATCTTTTAATTCCGGACCAAGTTCAGTCTGTCTTATTAGATACCTATCATACATATTTTATAAGTTGATCTCGTATTGGTTCGGCAATGCGTGTGAATGGAAATCGATGTTATGGTGCCATCGGACGAAAATGTAAATACGACACTGCTCTAATAAAAATAAAAAGTAATGACTGCATGGCATGCGTGTCGAGAATAATGAATAAATGAGTCTAGTTATAGTAGTGACAGCTATCATCTTGCAAACACATGTAATTTAAACACAGGCTATCATCGGCTATGTATATGTTCCGCCTTTTCATTAGATGTACGTCGTTATTTTTTATACATACTTACTCTATAACTGTCTAGTTATTTAATAATCTAACATGATAAATTATGACGACTTAGGTATATAATAAAAATGCTATAACATCGTACAAACTGAGAAAAAAAAAATCAATTTCTATACATAATAATTGCTAACGTCGCTTATTTTGCAGAACACTTTTATGTTATTACCTTTTCATTGTGTTACTTACGTTATTACGTCGGAATTAAAGGTAAAAACAATGAAATTATATCGCGGTAGACCCGTTTGTGTAATTGAATATGTTTACTTACGTTAATTTATATTAATGTAAAAGTTTTTATCAGAATTATTACATCATTCCATTTTGTATCAGAGGCTTCCATTCGCTTTTTATTTATTTAGGTATGTGTCTGAAAAGTGTTGAAATATAAAGTGAATAGTCGGACAGTCTTGACAAATCTTGAATTGGATGTAAAGTTGTAAGTGGCAGACAGGGCCCCCAGACTCGCGAGGGCGCAAGCCTTCGGTCTTAAATCTCATTTTCTGGAGGCGTCCGATCTTCAACGGCCTGCGTCGTTTCGCTCTGCGAGAATTTGCTACTCGCCTCACCTTTATGTATTTTTTTCGTCCTCTCTCCCCTGAGATCCGCTTTACATTTTTATTTTACTCCTTTAACGCTAATTTAATATGCGGCCTCGTAGAAGGAAATTCAGAATATATTTTCACATTATTTAAGTCCTCATTGAATAAATCATTCAGATTTATTTTTCTTGGAATTAGAGGAATTCAGTGTTATTTTATTTGAATTCCGTAACGCTGTGTGAAATTACAACAAAAAGCTTCTAAATATTCTATTTTGCTTCGCTAATTCTGAATTGCGATAGCTTATTCCTTGTTAGCATTCTGAATGACAAGTGGTTTGTCGACGAGGAAAAATTAAAAACAGAACCGCAGGGTACCTAAAACCGAATGAGATTTCATTAAATCTTCTTTTACAAAAGAAAGAAAAATCCTGATCTTGCTGGGAATTTAGACAACCCTCTATAGCGAGGTTTTTAATTAAATCTGCTTTGATCACAGGGCTGGAATGTCGCTTTGGTAAAATGATTAAAACCAATTTAAACTGAGTACTTTTTCCTTTTTACCTTTGCCATTGAACCAGTTTTTATTTGTACGTTAAATGTATCAACAGCTTCCTCATTGTTTATATCATCATCATCATCATCTCAGCCATAAGACGTCCACTGCTGAACATAGGCCTCCCCCTTATGGGGGGTGAATGCCATAATCGCCACGCTTGGCAGGCGGGTTGGCGATCGCAGTCGAGTACACCGAATTTGAGGGAGGCTGCTGCCCGTCCACCGGTGGTCTTGGACGTAGTTTAAGGACATACCCGGGACATACATTTTTTATATGATCGGTTTATATTAGCACAAAGCCAGCGTGAGCTATAAGCGTGGTATCAGAATGGCGCGGGGTATTCACCATTAAGTGTCAATGTATTACCAATGTACGAGAATTGGGCCTCAACTAAATGATGGAGGATTTAAGACAAGTAGCGTAAAATGCAATGTCTGTGGAGAAAACGTTAACCGTTAGAATTAGTAATATGCGATTGTTTGTATTAGCTATCTATCTAAAAACACGAGAATATATGAATTTATGTCATACCATTAGTTATAGTCGTTGTTAGATCATGTATTCTGTATCAAAAGCGTTTTCCGAATTGTAACTATGGATGTGTTGTTAGGGCAATATCAATTAAGGTTTGCGACGTGTTGGCGATAGTACCGGGGCGCGTGACTGTCCCGCGCGGTGTCGGACGGCGCCCGCCGTCATCTGCCCCGACCACGCCCGCTGGTCCCGCCAACTCCGCTTCCGATGCTCCAACTTAAACTGCAAAATATGAAACGTGCTACTGCCTAAATAGGCACTTACCTAAACTACGCTCCGCCATGTTTCTCGACCTATTGTTTACTTGTGTATTAATTAAGATTAGGTAGGTACCTTTAGAAGTTTTCGGTGGAGACCCCTTTTAACGACTATGGCGTGCTTAAACAGAATTTGCCTGGTTATTGGTCGCAATCTTATTCTGCTTGAAATGGAGTCCGGTTAAAATTTGCTGGGATTATTTAAATTAGTATAAATTGCTTGTGATCCCTAATATCCTGTTTCAAATAAAAAAAAAAACTAAAATGTGTGTGTGTGTTTCTCCGAACGATGGTTCGGAGAAAATCTTTTAATTTCATTCGCATTTATTTCCTCAATTTTTGTATGGTATTTATATATGTTCGGTACCTATTTACTTTGATAATTTTAATAGGTACATTTTGAAATCATAATAAATTAATAACACAATATATTTCGTCAGGTGACAAGCAAAAGTCACTAATTACAATAAATAAAAAAATAAACAAAAATCGACCTTCTTTTATTACTAATATGAATCACTATGGCTATGCACTTGTGGTGGTACTTAGAGACTTTTGCTTGTCACCCGACGATTTGTTTAAGTAATTTTAATTAGTTCCTACTATTCATAATAGCAAATTAGTTTTTTGCGGTACAATTACGTCGTAAAGCATGCGCTGTAATATCCTTTAAGATTTTGTTGCTAACAAGGGTCTTCGCTCAGAGCTTAATTAACCCCTTTAATTGGTCTTTCTGGGAACTGCGATAAGTTCTGCCTCCTGCCGCCTAAGGTCAAATGCTCCAAAACCCCTCCCGCGGGCGCGTATTGCCTGTTCTCAACCCTTCATAAACTTAAAATACGCCAGTCGTATCTTGAGCGGCATGCAATATTAATTTTGTGTTTTTATGTTAATAACAATGGAATCATTTAGCATGACCAAACTTGATGACAAACAGTAAACACGTTTCTGGGCATTTTCATTTAACTTGTACTATAAAGCGCTACTTAAGTCGTGTTTCAGTATCGTCTAAACGTTACATTCCTAACAAAATGTATGGGATTTGAAACGTCAAATCCAAATACGGCCGGTTAGCAATCGGTACAAAACTGACCGCGTCAAATCCGGTAGTTCTGATTTTTTGCAGGCTTGTTTATGATGTTGGCCCAATGAATAATCCAAGTTTGTGACCTCGAGCGCCGAACGCAACTTTGTCAAAAATCGGATAAACTGCTATTTTTTTTAGATTTGGGCGATTATAACCCTAAAGTATTAGTTTTGATAGTAACTTCCTAGGGCGTTTTTAAAGTAGATTAAATTTGCTACAATAAGACACTAGAATTGTCTCTGTACATCTAATATTTTCCGAGATAAAGCCTTTCAAAATTTTATAATTTTACATCAGTTCTTAGCTATAATATAAGGGTTAGGTAGGTAATTATATGGAATTCATCACTGCCACGTTCTACAAAATATTTATATTCCATAAAAAAATGTATGAGTGCCTATTTTGAAAAACAAAAAGTTTTTTTATTGAAAATAAATATTTTGTAGAACGTGGCGGTGATGAATTCCATAAAATTACCTACCTAACCCTTATATTATAGCTAAGAACTGATGTAAAATTTTAAAAGGCTTTATCTCGGAAAATATTAGATGTACAGAGACAATTCTAGTGTCTTATTGTAGCAAATTTAGTCTACTTTAAAAACGCCCTAGGAAGTTACTACCAAAAACCAGTACTTTAGGGTTATAATCGCCCAAATCTAAAAAAAAATGCGGTTTATTCGATTTTTGACAAAGTTGCGTTCAGCGCTCGAAGTCACAAACTTGGATTATTCATTGGGCCAACATCATAAACAAGCCTGCAAAAAATCAGAACTACCGGATTTGACGCAAAATACCCAGGTTACAAAATTCGACAAAGTTACTGGATTAAGTTAGTTACCCTCCGATTTTGAGTGCATGTCGTAATTAACGTATAAGTATCTTCTTATGCCATCATCAACTCTAATTTTACGTATGTAATTTCTTCCAAGGTAATTTTCCTCAATGTCCGGTAAAATAACACCTAATAAGATAATCAACATTTATGTAACAATGTTACTTTCCTGCTTTGATAATATTTGATTATATCCCTTAGTACATATTATTTATACAATAGTTTCATTTACTTTTCACCACACCAACTGGTAAAAGCTAGTGATGCAAATTTATATGTAGTTGTTTCCTCGTGTTGGCTATTGGAATTGACTTATAATAGTAACACGTAACACCCTAGTTTGCTCTATTTGTCAAGGTTTGCATGATAAAACGCCTCTTGAGGGCGATAGATGGCACATTTCAGCCGTTCTCCGACATATTTAATAACGTTCATTGGTTTGATTGGTAATGTTTTACAGTTAATATTTTCCTCGCGTTGGTGTACCTAGTGATTTTTTTTTTGTTTCATTCGGTAGCAAAGTTTATTTAACCCTCGTAATGCCTTGTTCGGGTATAAATTTTAGCAAAAGGAGTTAAACAGCAACTTTGCCCCCTTGTTCACAACAACATTAGGTATGTTCAATTAACCACAGTCATTTTGTTATGTAGGTTTAACTTTATGATATAATTTGCACGTGCAAGCATAAATGAGGAAAACCGGAAAACACATCAAAGATTGTTTATATTGTTAATTGAGAAGTATAATTACATTGACAGAACAAGATTCTTCAATTTTAGGTTCTCAATACAAACATACCTATTCAAGTTTTTCATTACTGCGGTTTTTGGTACGAAGATTGCGTAAAATTTTATCTACACCATTGTCATAACCTCCCTATAATATATACAGACACGATAAGCTAACGGCCTATATTAACAAACCTGTATCTGTAGGTGTAATTTTAACGTTACGTTATCGATCGACGATACCTTAATTACATTCAAATATAGAACATCTCTGACAAACGTAGAAATTTGGTTTTGCCTATATTCTAATATCAGTCGAGATGATGTGTCAGTTACAAACAATTATGTCAAATTACGCATGTTACTTGATGTCGAACGATATGACAGTTGCCACCGACTCTAGTTGGTCTCTGAATAAATAAATAATAAACAACGGATGCGTGACATGGTCGAAAAAGTTTGCATTACTGCCATTTGACGTTTAATTAGTTTGTATAGTTTGTCAAAGGACTGTCTCATTTCAATCATAGACAGATTATACTATCTTTGTCTTACACTAGTACTAGATAGCACCCAAAGAAAAAGAATGAGTGTAGTTTTCCTGCTTCTACCTGACTGACAAATTGGTTTGACCTACTATAAGTATAAAATTATTTGTTTTGTTGAAACTTATGATATTGATGTAGAAAAAGCAGTGTATGTAACTGTTTCATAAACCCACACTCTTATTTTAATGCCTTTCATTATGTGGCAGTCACATAAACTACTATTGTTCTGCAGCAGAGTGTAATATATTACGTGGTCAACAAATTTATTTTAAATACGTACATAATTTTCGGTGCGTACTTTCCGCAGGTTTTGAAAGTTAAATCCCTCATGATCCCTTTACATATTTATGAAGACCTTGACGTCCGGCGCCTTTGAATACTTTGAGTTTATTTTATACATAAGTATATTATTAATTTTAAATACGAATGTAAATACAGTGTGGATCTGTGGATTGATGCAAGTATCCATTTAATACTTCATATTAAACTTTACACATTAGTGACTGTACCTTTGAAAGGCGTGAAACAAAATTCACGTAGGTAAAGATTAAACTTCTGAAAATGAACCAAAGAAAATAATTAATTGACTTTTTGATTCCGCACTGTACTTATTTGATTTTGGTGTACAAATGAGTAAAATCTTATTGATTTCTGATTGAAACCCAACGTGTCGGATGAATATTTCTATTACACAATCCAAAATTTAACCCTAAATGGGCTAAAAAGCCAGTTCAGAAATAACGAATAACATTTTTGCAGAGCCGGCGATGCAAAAAGTCGTTTATTTCATTTAAAAATCTCCGCGGAAATGAAAAGTAGATAACGCTTTGAGATTAATGCAGGCTTATTTAAGCCCCTCACGATAAATAAAAGCTTACGCTTTCTCTGGGAGTGACGAAATTCCAGGAATTAAATGTTGTACGGGATTAGAACAGGATTACTTAAACATAATATTACCTTACATAATGTTCTCAGTAACAAACATAGCTTAGATAAGAGACGATTGGATAAATTCATTTTGATCGCGATGATTTATCGAGCAGGAGCGGGGTGGGCGCGTGCGGCGTCATCCTCGTCGGTTCTTCCTATCGACGTTCCTATCTCTTTGATAAATTGCAAGGAATGTAAGAAAGAGGTAACTCTAAAATGAAATAATGTATTGTCGAGAAAGTAAATAACGCTTTTAATATATTTAACTATAATAGTAGTTTATGTGACTACTACATAATGAAAGGCATTAAAATACGAGTGTGGGTTTATGAAACGAATGAAATGAGTTTCATAATAGTATCACACGAGTGTTTTAATGCCTAATTATGTACAGTTACATACACTGCTTTATCTACACACATATTATAAACTTTCTATGATATATTCACTAACTTCATATTACAGCCGACTTTGCTCTCTGGCGGAACTCGCGGATATGAGATGGCGTCTCCGAAATATCTTTATCGCACGTTTTACATGAAACTTTTGTTATAGTTCCTTTAAAAACAACAAAACAAATTATTTTTTACTTATAAACTAATTAAAAGATAAACTGTACGTCAAATGGCGGCAAATGAATACTCTTTTCACGCACGTCATGGATCCGTAGTTTTTTTTTAATTCAGAGACAAACTAGAGTCGGGGTCGATTACCATATCGTCCGATATCAACTTACATGCGAGATTTGTCAATATTGTATGCAATTGTCATTTGTTTTCGAATAAAACGTCATCTCAACTGATGTTAGAATAGGGGTCAAATCAAATTGCGTTTTTTTTCAGAGTTGTTCGAAATTTGAAATGCATTACCAAATCGATTTTGATATAGTAATTTTCACAGATAAGAAACTTGCTGTGACAAAACAGTTTATCGTAATGTGGGCCATTATTTACGAATTTTGAAGGCATCATAGACAGTTTATGATATGTGTGTAGATAAAGTGCTTTACGTGCCTGTTTAGCGTTCGTAAAGTTCGTTATTGCGAACTATTTAGTGATTTTACTTTTCCAATATGTTTTATTTAATTCTGACCGTAGTAGTAGTTTTGCACATTGTAAGTTTAATAGAGGTAAGTACTTAATTATCAGGGTAACCGAAGGCAATATTATTGCAATGTTTAATCATCGCTATATGTCATATACTAGGAATCCACTAGACCGAGTTTAGAGCAATTATTTCATGCAACCAATGATGCTAAAAATGCGGGGATGCGCGGGACGAGGTGAGCGAAATCCCTTGCCGTGATTGGTCCGTTCAAAGACACGAACGTCACACAAAGACACTTTCGACTCGAACATGGAGTAAAATTACCGTATGCGTGGCAGAGGGGGTAGCGCGACTATGCTAAGTCTGGAGGATGTTTTGTCTGTGGCTATAGTGCTGTATTGACATATCGTTTAAGTTTAAGGGAAAATTCGCAACCCTGGGTGTAATACCAATATTTGTTTCATTGTGATTTTATCGAAAATGCATAATTTTTTTATAAATAGTACATTTTTTTATAATTTTTTTACTATTGCGCATTTTCCTTAATATTTCTAATAAAAATCTGGGATATGTTCAATTGGCTCTGTGTAGTTATTTCCAAAGACATTGCTATAGTTTTCCTTATTCGTAAACATATTATCTTCATATGGATAGTTTCTATGCCGTGTAGCGTGTGCAGGTTGGTTTCATTGACGTGATGACATTACGGCTCATATGCTCGTATCGCGTCAGCCCTCGCGACAGCTGCCGATGACGTGCTTCGAGCGCCTTTTATACCCAGTTCGCCTTTTATTTATGGGCGAGTTGAGCGGAGCTTATTACGACTGCGGGCGCGGGACATGTTTCATAATGCTAACCTTGCTTCTACATTAGCTCCCTTTCGTAGCGCTTATTGAGCTATTTGTCCAAAATTACCCATCTAACTTGCTGACGAAACATTTCACTTTGATGTATAAGCGAGGAATTTGTTTGGCAGATCTTTATTTTATTGTTTCCTTTGTGAATTCAGAAATTTATTTGAATAATGTTTTTTCATAATGACTACCTACATAATATATTATGAAAGTACAAATTGCGGACTAAATACTGACACGTGTTCCCAGTAAAATATATGGCAAACACAAACTTCAATATATTTTATTCGCACGTTCTGAACCATAACAATTACACATTAATTGTAGTATTAGTAAAAATCGACCACTTCGAGTGTTTGTCATAAGCTCAAAAGTTAAAGTCCAACGAATAGGTAAGACAAAACTGTACAATCGTCACAAGTAAAGTGGTTCAAATTTGGAGTGCGTATTACCTATAGTTAGTTCAATAGTTCAAAAATACCTTCTTTATTCAAGTAGGCCTAGCAACAACCACATGAATTGTACCTACGTAGGTATAACATATTATCGCGACACGAAAATCACGTTATTATACGATAATTCTTACGTAAAATGTTGGATAGATAAGTAATTGTAAATTTTCCAATGTTCATATTATCTCGCGTAAGTCGAGAAACTATCCAGAGTTCATATTTTCTCGCGTAACTCGATTAATAAGACATTCAGGAAAATGTTTAGGTTGGCCGCTAAACACGTTACATTTCATTATGTTGCCTGCTTCTTAATCCATTAAATCCCAACGTATATTTTCGCCGTTTTTGTCTATCAACTTGGCAGCAACTTCTCCAATGTTTTCTCGTTCGCCCGCAGTTTCCCCCGAAACTTAGCTCATTCCTGTCTCGGTGAGTGGCTTCGCAAATTACAAACTCAGCACTCAATCGCCGATGCGTGTAAAATGTCTTAGCGATCTCGTAAATCGTGTAATGTGCGCGTCATCGCCAACCTATGCTGGCAGGTACCAAAAGTTTTCAATCAACTAATTGCTAATTGAAAAAGTTTACGAGATACCAAGTTTTGTCGCGTCAGGTAGAGAAAAACGTCCCGACCCAGTTTCTAGCTGAAAACAATTCTCGAGCACAAAACAACGCCGAATGCAAGAAGATAAATGTGCCTTGCATGAAAACACTAAATGACGTATCCCTGCATGGTTAGACGGAAAAATACTGTTTGTTTAATTTCTCGCCAATACGAGTAACTATTTGTACTGTAACATTCGGTACAGAGTTTGATTATTTAATTTTCTCAAACATGCAATGAAATATTGATGTTATGTTCCTTATACTAGGCTGCGAAGTATGATGTTTCAGGTGCGGCTAGGACAAAAGGTCGTTAATGGAATTTCATACAAATCTTGCAGGCCTAGGCCGGCAAAGTCCTCTTTTTTAATTTTCATTTCACAGATATTTGTGACACAGCATCGTGGCATTCATCCATTAAAAAAAATAGAGGCTGTATTTCCTTTATGGTTCGTAAGGACACTGCCACTACGCCTATAAAAAAAAACAAAAGACAATGTTTGCTATAATTTGCAGTTTTATTTGTATAAAATCAACATGAACTTAATAAATAATACATTATTAATCAAATTCTATAATTTTAAATTATAAATTTAACTACACAAATAAAAACATTTAAAATATTTCATCTAAACGTTAGCGGTAAAAAGGTCTACTCAAACACGCGTAGTTATTTTTTTTAATTGTTATGGAGGTATTATATCTTGTATTAAAACTACTTAATTTTGGGAGATTTATTTTATTGGAGCTTAACCACACACAAGGAATGACACTGGAGAAGAGAGCGTTCCATTTCACATATACTACACTCTCCCGGACTTATTCTAAAACTAATCTAGTTTTACTTAAGACTAAATACATGGCAAAGCATTATTCATTAAGGCTAGTGTAGCCCTAAATAAACTACATCAGTTACAGTGTGCTTTGAACATAGAGTTAACATATTGGTTAATGAGTTGTTCAAAACAAGTACATATCTTGGCATAATTTATAAATAAATACAAGTTCAACTTGGCCTACGATATAAAACTTAACTCTTAAGAGTTATCTAAAAGGAGTAGTACATAGTATATATCTTGGCATCATTTATAAATAAATACAAGTTAAACTTGGCCTACGATACAAAACCTAATTCTAATTACTATCAACATCATCATTACAATACACCATTTGATCAATATGACGTTTCCACATCATACCTTGAACCTCAATTATATAAGTTAAATCTGGAACAGATTCTGACACTATTTTGCCTACTATCCAAGGCTTATGGCCTTTTCTATAGTCTCTAACCATCACCTTTTGACCTGTTACAAATTTAACTTTTCTTTTACATACCTCTCTCCCCTCCCTTTCAGATAAACTTTCAACTATAGGTGGAGGTTTAAGGCAGCTAAATCTATTCCTTAATTCCCTCCCCAACAACAAACGGGCCGGCGTTTCACCTGTATTCCTTTGAGGTGTAGTTCTATAATCAAACAAAAATAAATTGATCGCAGAGTTAATACTGCATCCACTCTCTCTTATTTTGGTAACAGCTGATTTAAAAGTTTGTACAAATCTTTCTGCAGCCCCGTTCGTCGCTGGGTGGTAAGGTGGCGCAAATATTTGTTTAATGTTATTTTCTTTACAATATTTGTTAAATTCCGTACCTGTGAACGTAGTCTGATTATCTGTGACTAGTTGGTCTGGGTATCCAAATCGGCTAAATAGCCTATCTAGTACATCAATTGTTTTAGCGGCTGTCATGTTTGACATTTCAAAAGCCTCGGGCCATTTACTGAAGCTGTCTATAATTACTAAATACATTTTATTATAAAATGGCCCCAAAAAATCCGCATGAAGTCGATACCATGGCGTAGGTGGCTTTGGCCATGATTGTGGGGATTTTATGGGATTTTTAAGATTTGATAAACAGATGATACATGACTTTCCAATATTTTCTATTTCTGAATTTAAATTTGGCCACCAAAAATAAGACCGTGCTATTTCTTTCATGCGAATAATGCCAAAGTGTGTTTTATGCAAACTTTTTAACACTGCTTTTTGGTTTACTTCTGGAATTATTACTCTATGTCCCCAAAGTAAACAGCCCTGCTCCACACTAATTTCATTTTTCCTATTATGAAATGGTAACAATTCAGATTTAATAAGATTTTTATTGGGCCAACCTGTTCTACAATATTCAATTATTTTACTCAAAAGTAGATCCTTTTCTGTATTGTCTGTTTTGAAATTCAAATAGTCAATTTCCGTGCTGTTTGTATATAATACATGCATAAATTTATCTACATTATAATATATTGGATGGATATGTTGGCTGGTACATTCTTTATTGTCAGGATTTCTGGACAAATAATCTGCTGGATTATTGTTAGTTTTTATGTGTTTAATTTTATAGTTAAAAGCTGATAGAAATATAGCATAGTGTTGTAGCCGCTTTGCAGCCATTTTTGGTATACCTTTAGTTGGTCCAAAAATCCTGACTAGTGCAGCACTGTCTGTTTCTAATTCAAATTGCCGGCCATAAATATAGTTGTAGAACTTGGTGACCGCGAAGACTATTCCCATGGCCTCCCTATCTATGGCAGCATATTTTTGTTCGGTTGTGTTTAATTTTTTGCTAGCATATGCTATGGGCTTAACTATGCCATTTTGGTCCCGGTTTGATAAAACAGCGGCTAGTCCACAGTTTGAAGCATCACAAGTTACTATTATTGGAAGGGCCGGGTTGAAATGTCTTAAATTGTCTGCAGATGCTAATTTATTTTTTATTGTGTCAAAAGACTTTTGACAGTCCGCGGTCCATTTAAATTTATTTATTTTAGTACATTCATATAATGGACTAAGAATCTTAGCCATGTCCTTTAGGAACCGGGAGTAATAATTAACTTTACTTAAAAATGATTTTAACATTGTTAGATTAGTCGGTGCTGGAACCTTTAGCAATGGCTCTATATTTGATTTTATGAGACTCATTCCCTCTTTATTTATGCGAAAACCAAACACATCTATGTGGCTAGTGAAAAGCTTACATTTTTCAGGTTTTAATTTGAAGTTACATTGTTGTAGTCTTTTAAGCACTTTGACGAGGGTTTCATACGTTTCTTGCAAACTTTTCCCTGCCACGTAGATATTATCAATAAACACAATTGTGTTTGGTATACCAATTAGTTTTTTACACATTAGTCTTTGAAAAGACCCTGGGCCAGTATTAACTCCATAGGGTAAGTATTTGTACTTATATGTTCCAAATTCTGTTACAATGGTGGTTAACAATTGACTCTCCTCAGTCAAAGCAGCTTGTAAGTAAGCTTCCCGAAGATCGAGCTCGCAGTAGTATTCTCCCTGTTTTAAAGTTTCAAAAATGTCCTCCACATGTGGAAGAGGGTAATGGTCTATTTCCAAATTTGGATTTAATGTGACTTTATAGTCCCCGCAAAGTCTTACAGAGCCATCAGGTTTTATAATTGGTACTACCGGTGTACCCCATTGACTCTGTTCGACTGGAACTATGCGACCATTCTTTTGTAATCTATCAATTTCATGTTTTACCTTATCTCGAAGTGCATACGGAACACGACGAACGGGCAGAAACTTTGGTATGGCATCTTTTTTTAATTTTAATGAAATTGCTTCACCTTTAAATGCACCCCACCCCGGGCTGAATACTGCTGCGAACTCCTGATCAATTAGTTGTTTGGCATTCTGTCAAATGTATAAGTTTCATACTCTTCATACAAGTTTTTTACTTCTTCCAATCCTTGATCCTCTTTGTTTTCTTCTTTCGATACATCCAACATGTTTGTCTGTCGATATTTCTTTGGGCACATTTTATATATATGACCTTGCTGACCACACTCCGAGCAAAACTTTGTCTTCAGGGTACAATCTTTTTTGACGTGATTGTCCTTCCCGCAGCAGAAGCATTTATTTTTGATGTTGTTATTCTTCTTTGTATTTTTGTCATACCTCTGTCTTGGCGTTTTGGAATTAGGTTTAACATATGAAATATTGCTAGTTTCTTCTTCTCCATTAGCTTGCTTATATGCGGACTCTACTGTTTTTGCTAAGTTTATAAGGTCTTCTAATTTTGCCTGTGCACTTTGTTTCATCAGTTCAAATTTAATTAGCTTAGAGTACACTCCGTCAACAAGTTTTTCTTTAATCTGGTCGTCTTCGTCTTTGAATTGGCATTTCCGAGATAATTTTCGGAGATTTAACACATACTCTTCTATTGACTCAGTAGGTAGTTGGTTGCGTCGTCGAAACTCAGCTCTGTCTAACAATGGTGTCTTAGTTAGTTTATATTTTTCTCGTAGCGTGTCGCATAACTCTTTGTAAGTTAATGTTATTGGTTTTTTTGTCTTACACAAAATTTGTAATGTTTCAAACACATTTGGGGTTATTTTAGTAATAAGTAATGCCACTTTTTTATCCTCTGGCACATCATTTAAGAGTATTAGAGATTCTAATTGTTGTTCGAAGACCTCCCAATTGTCTCCGTTAAATGGTTTTATTTCGTAGTTTGTCATGGTTTTGTGTTTTGAAATGTTAGGTTGGGTTTGCTCTTTATTTTGGTAGTAATCACTTAACAACTTTCGTAACGCGTCCACCGTTGGATTTTGCGGGCACTGTAAACCTTCTTCATTTACTATCTTTATTAAAATGTCTTTTCCACACCGGTAAATGTAACTTCTTTTTCCTTGTTTAACCAAAGATATTAAAACATTGTCAGCGTCTTCTGTCAATGTCAATTGATTTTCATTCTTACCCGCAGTGACATCTGTCATAATAACGTTTCATTTCACGTTCAGTCGGCACATGAATGTGGGTAGTAACGATTTATCAAGGTACCTTTTAATTTGTAGATACCTCAAAGTGCGTTTGCCACGGCCATTACAATCACATATATTTATAGTAATTAATTTCTTACTTGTGACCGATTTTATGCTCTCCTGGTTAATTTAGTCGATGCAGCGTGCTGTTCGAGTGTCCTCGTCGCCAATATTATATCTTGTATTAAAACTACTTAATTTTGGGAGATTTATTTTATTGGAGCTTAACCACACACAAGGAATGACACTGGAGAAGAGAGCGTTCCATTTCACATATACTACAGGAGGTAAAGTTGAAAAATTTTCATTCTGTTTTATTGGATTTATGGTGCGTTGTTGATTTTTTTACTTTAATATGAGTTCCGACGAAATAATGAAATAATGTAATCGTAGGTGTTGGAATTGGCAGCGTAAGCAGAATTGATTCTAAATAACTTGCTGCCTCTGCCGCCAAGTCAAAGATGAAGTATGTATATGGTTGCTTATGGCAATTTTATTATTTGAGAAACTAAGAAAAATGGTTTACAGTTTATTAGAAACAGTTTTGTGGCATATTTTAAATGAATGTAACTGCAAATTCGTCAACACTGTGGAAATTATACTTATTTACTCCATACATAAAGCAACGATGTATGTGAAACATGATATCAACATGAAAGACTATGTAAACTTATGTGACGAAAACGACAGTCAGACGGGTACAAGGCGAAAAAATCAAAGATACATGAAAATATACGGGTAGTAAAAATACACGACTCGTGTAAAACATACGCGTGATAATGATATAGGTACTTACGTGTTGGTTATATTTTGGGTGTAGTTTACTTTTAGTTTTTTCTATAAATAAAACTTGGGTTTCGTGGATTTTTTATTTTATTTATTTCATTGCATGTTTGAGAAAAGCACTATACATACCTCGGCGGGAAATGGGGTTGCCCGCGCTCAGACCTATATGTCTTCGGCCGGCAACCCCTTTCGTCCCGGCCTCTGTAGTAATGTACTATTTTAGTATATTTATTCAAGTAAATAGCAAGTACCCAATTGATAATAAAAATTATTGTTTTATTCTAAAGTCAACAAGAGATGAACAGACCTATTCTATGGTTTTTAGGGTTCCGTAACGAAAATGGCATAAACGGAACTGTTTCTTCATTTCGTCTATCCGTCTGTCCGTATGTCACAGCCATTTCACTCGAAATCTGTAAGCTATTTTAATAAAATATGGATGGTACACGTAACTAAATGTATGAAGAAAAACAGTAAAAATCAACGTGTGGCGTATCATTCGATAGGAAGTCCAAAATAATGTGTCATCCCCTCTAACTTTTGAACCGAAGCATACCAAATTTAAAAAATATATATACTTAGTTTAAACTTTCCATGAAAATTATCTCTTTATTATAAGAACGTAAGTACCACGAAGGTACGCCCTTGGATGCTTGTATCGCTGTTTCAGTTATGTAGTATGAAAATAGGAAACCTTCCATGCGAGGCGCAATATGTACTTGGCGGTTTTTTTTAATTATTGAAATGTTATTTTTAACGGTTGGTATTAAATAAATACTCGTAGGTCTATAGGTTAGATAAGTATTCTTACGTGAAATATAATGCTCTGCCCTAGCGGGCATGGCAGCAGACGTGAAATATAGATATTTTGAATGGGGTATAAATGTTTAAGCGTCGGCTAACTTGTTATAATTGATTTTCGATATCGCCAGACCTATGTCAAGCTGGTCCCTGAAGGGTCCTTACTTCATTAAAGGGCACGCAGGCAAAGGCAACGGGCACGGACGTCGTCTGCCTAACGAGGTTAGCGTCTAGCAATTCAATCTAAGACTTATAATAACATCAGCTGCCTACTCCTTGCTATATGCCAGCATATTCGTATTGCAGCTTACGTAATTTTTGTTGTTCCTGAATGAGACGCATCTGTTTTTATAAATATCGAATTTCTTGGTTGATATGTTTTTACAGCTTTTTAAATCGAGCTAGGTACTTAAAAGTGCTTTTAATCCAACTTAACGGATCTTACAAATGTCATTCAGGCTTTTTATTGAAGGTCGTACCGGTAGGGAAATACCGCAGGCTAGAAGTTATTTCCACAATTTTTCTGCGTTATCTGTGTTTGAAACGTTGACTTGACTGTCACTTGTCTGATGTTTGTGAACTCGACTGTAAAATAAAGTTCAAATAATATTGTTTCAAGTGACGTATTTCAAATAAATATTATTCATAAAGGAAAATATAAATACTCGTACCTATTTAAAATTGCAACTTAGTTTATTATGTACGTACTAAATATAAAAATACTTCCCATGTAGTGACAACTGTACGTTGTAGTAAGTATGTTGAGTTTAACTTGATATCGTCTTAACTCAAACAAAGGTCGGTTCGGATCGAGTCCCTATTGCTTAAATATCATTAGAGCGAAAGGGTATTTGTTTGTTCAACATCCCATTTCAATGAGAATTCTATCTATGCCTAGCTATAGTAGGCGTAGTAGTATTGTTTTGTGTTTTGGGTCTAAAATTTTGAAAAAATACACAAAACAGTTCTTTTACCTATAGATGACAGGAAAATCTATAGGGAATCCTTGGAACGCCAGTCCGGCTCGCACTTGACCGGTTTTTTTCTTACCTGTCTTATAAACTAAGAATTGTATTTTTATTTAAGAACATAATATTAATTCAAATTTTAGGCTATCAAACCATTATAACATGCGAATACGAGTAATTTATATCGGCTCATTTCAAACAGCCTCAATAATTATCGGATGTATTCGTCTATTATAATAATATTTCTATAATTGTAAGTATACACAATTAATTCTGTACAGCGTAGCACTTAATTGATACGATTTACGACACAGTTGCGAGTAGGTGTCGTAATTTTATTTACCGAGCATAATACAAATACCTAGTCGCACACAGCTAAACCGTAAACAACCTCACCAAAGAGTAATACATATTATCAACGATTCATTTTCGATGATTAATTGAGTGGTATATACCTAATAAGTTTTTGACGTGGAAGTGGAAGTTTCAGTTTTAATTTTCTAATTTTCTGATTTTCTAATCAATATAATTTTGAACTGAGTTTAAAGGTAAGCGTCTGTAGGGCCGCGTGGGACGCATCGCATTAACTGAAATATTTTTTCAATGCGACCACTGTATTGACAGCGATCAGATTTGCCGACGCAAGTACCAGCAATCGGATTGCTGATGCCACTTCGTTCGGGTTTTCGTAATGATCGTACATGCGTTTTTGAGATGCGGAGTGAGCGTGCGGGACGCGTCCACTGATCAGCATTCCGTATGACGTCATCGGCACGCATCGCAAAAGTTGGCGCTCGGAGCATCGGTGTCGGCATTGCCAGATCAGTGGACGCAGTTGTGTGACTCTATACAAAGAATACAAAAATCAGTTTAATACGATGAGTATGATACGGGCTTGAGGACGCTTACCTTAAGTCGCTTAAGTCTCAGCACGGGCATCACTGCAAGCCGCTCGCTGGCTCGTTAGCGAAACAATAAATAATGATTTGGACGTCTCCGGCACTGCAGTCTTTTGTTTGGGCTTCATATTTTCCGCCGGTATCTGCCGTCGTCCCCCTGCTGTTTCCTCACTACCGATATCTGCTTCCGGGACCGTGTATTCTCTCTTGATTGTTCTTGAGTAATCAGTTTTAACAGACATTTGTATCAGTGATCAATATTATGGGACTTTCTTCCTGTGCTTAACAAGGCATAAGAACATTGCATAGAATTGCTTACTAAATTTAACGAGAAATCTGTTGCGATCTCTACCGTGTCACACCCAATTCCGTTAATTCGAGTTACATGAGTTATGGATCTAAATCGTCTTAAAAACCATTAAATATATACCTTCTAAAAGAAAATTTTGAAAATCTTCATTATTTACTGAGAAAAGCATATGACTAACTCATGTAGCTTCATTTTTTTGCCGATGGCGTCAGGCACAACTCAGTTAACTAGAGTTGTATGACTGACACAACCAAAATATCACCATCGTTTCTTAAGTTACCGGTGTTAGGCATGACTGGCCGAGCGCTCGGATTATACGACAACAATATTGGTAAAGTAATACGTCTGATCACGCGTATGTCATGTAACTTGACTTACATGACTTCGTGTGACCACTATTATCTCGAAACTCAACTTTTATAGTTACATGAGATGCGCGTGACACAGCAGATCTGTAGAAAAAAGCCGGATATTTGAAAGTATTTTTTTATATAGGTCTCACAAAAATACATACTAAGGTCAAATAAATTTTATATTTGTTTTTTTGTTGTTCTTTATAGGTACGCTATAAGATAACCCGCTTGATTATTAAGACTGGAATTATTGTGCTTTATTTTCAAACGACTAACAATTCTTATTTAATAAATGAAAATCAAATGTATCGTTTACTAACAGCCGTATTCAAACAATGAGATACGTCAAATACTAGATATTGAAACGATATGGATTAGATATGTCAGTGTCAAACAAGTGTCAAAAGTGACGTATTTGTTTGAAGAAACGTCAATTTTGACACTTGTTTGACACTGACATATCTAATCCATATCTTTACTAGATCTATTAACTGACGTATCTTAAAGTTGGAATCGGGCCGTAATTATAAAAACAACAAAGGACAAAATTGCGTAACACTACTGGTCACCCTAAGTCCTATTGTATGCTTAATAAATAAAAATGCTTTATTTGAAGTCAGCCTGGCTTATTAGATTAAGAGGGAAGTATATTACGTACTCGTTCATCACAAAAAGATAAAATGTTTATCCACTTCGTAATATTTTCTATTCTCCATGATTTTTAGGGTTCCGTACCCAAAGGGTAATAACGGGACCCTATTACTAAGACTTCGCTGTCCGTCTGTCTGTCTGTCACCAGGCTGTATCTCAAGAACCGTTATAGCTAGACAGTTGAAATTTTCACAGATGATGTATTCTTGTTGCCGCTATCACAACAAATACTAAAAAGAGAATAAAATAAATATTTACGTGGGGCTCCCATACAACAAACGTAATTTTTTTTGCCGTTTTTTGCATAATGGTACGTAACCCTTCGTTTGCGAGTCCTACTCGCCCTTGGCCGGTTTTAAGATAGAATAAGCAATATAATATGCTGAAGCGATTGACATCAAAATCAAAGTGATATAGACTGGTCATATTTTTCATAAAAACGATTTCGACTGGCAAAGCATATTACTTTTTGGCAACCGGGTTTTTTAACCTAATTAGACCCCGCTGAATCCGAATTTGCCGGTTGCTTGATCGAATTCTTGACCGGAAGTGAGATGTTTGACATTAAAGGTCCCTTTTTTTCGTTTTTAGTAAATAACTCTTAAACGGTAATCATAGCAAAAAATGTTCTATTACATAAGTAATCTGCATAAAATTGCCTACAAGAAACATTCGGTACAATTTTTCGCTAGGATCAATATTCAAAGAGATTTCAACGCGGGAAATTTAATTATAATCACTTCTAAGGTCCCGTTTTTTAGGTTTTCGTAAATAACTCATAGACGGTGGTCAATATCAAAAAATGTTGTTAGACGTTTATAATCTACACAAAATTTTGAATGAAAAAGAATCAGTACACTTTTCGCAGGGATCAATATTTAAAAAGATAATAAAGAGGGAAAGTTAATTATAATTAATTCTAAGGTTCCTTGTTTTTATTTTTTCGTTAATAATTTGAAAAGTATGACTCATAGCAAAAAAAATCTTATACATAAATAATAAACGTAAAATTTCCTACAAGAAACATCTAGAACACTTTTCGCTAGGACCAATATTTAAAAAGACAAAGCAGCGGGTAATTTAATTATAATCAATTTTAAAGTCCCTTTTTAGTTTTTTGTAAATAACTCGTAAACGGTGTCCCGTAGCAAAATAGGTTTTTAAGAACAAATTATCTACATAAAATTTCCTCCAAAAAACATCTAGAACACTTTTCTCTAGGATCAATATTTCAAGCGATATTAAAGGAAGAAAGTTAATTACAATCAGTTCACAGGTCACTTTTTTTTAGAGTTTCGTAAATCCTAAAAAACGGGACCTTAGAAGTGATTATAATTAAATTTCCCGCGTTGAAATCTCTTTGAATATTGATTCTAGCGAAAAATTGTACTGAATCTTTCTTGTAGGCAATTTTATGTAGATTACTTATGTAATAGAACATTTTTTGCTATGCGCCACCGTTTAAGAGTTATTTACGAAAAACGAAAAAAAGGGACCTTTAATGTCAAATATCTCACTTCCGGTCAAGATTTCGATCGAGCAACCGGCAAATTCGGATTCAGCGGGGTCTAATTAGGTTAAAAAACCCGGTTGCCAAAAAGTAATATGATTTGCCAGTCGCATCAAGAAGGAGAGCGATTTTGAATTTTTTTGTCTAGTCTAATATGTTAATATCTAGTTCGTGGAAACCTTTTTGTCCTGAAATGGAAATTGTTTGGAAAAAATACCTATTATAGGGAAGATTAGCTGTTCTTCCCTCTTAAGTACTTAGTTTTTATCTTTTCATATGAAAATTAAGTAGGATATTAAAATACTTATTTGAGTATATAACCTTCATAAATCGCATTGACAAAAATGTAAGCCTCGATCTTGGTTAAGTTTTGTGTTGTAATTATGTAAATGTTTGTTTCTTCCGCGCTTTAAATTGTGACTCCGAACTTAAGTTTCTAAAGCGGGCGAACTTCTGTATTTAATTGACTTTTTCTATCACTAGCGAGCTCGTAACCATTACCAAACTTCGTATTTAAGTAGAAAGTAAAATATTTAATAAGGCAATTGTCACTCAGTGTTTTTCTTTTGTTACAGGTAAGAATTAACACCATATCCCGTTGGTACACCTGATCAGCTGTAAAATATTGACCCAGGTAAGAATTATTTTCACATATGTATAAACACGTACAGTTATTATGAAGCGTTCCCTTTTTGGCCAGTGTAGGTATACCTAAACAATACGAGTAATTCACCAGCAGTTATTTTATTCTATAGTCACAAAATTACTTTCATTGGAAATAAAACATTCTAAATGTGTACTATATGAAATAACTACGTGACAGCGGACGTGATAATATAATTAAAAAAGTTGTATATGTCCTGTCCTTTAAACATTGCAGTTCAAATAACATAGTACAAAGAGATCGCATAAAGTTGACTTCGAATCGTGTCACGCCTGGTTTTTGTTTTCTCATTTTTTTGTTTGCTTTATCTCTTGTTTTACTGTGAATTGTTCGATAAACAAATGGCTAGCGTATTTACTCATAGAAGTGTTCAATGTATCGTGGCATCATTCTAGTTAGAATGCGTCGCAGAGACTAGGTCTAGTGTTTGTAAAAGCATGAAGTGTATTGTTTTCATATCGCATAGGATGGAGCCAGCTGTGGTAAAGTTCGATATAGCGGCTCGTGACGTTGAATCCGGGTATGGGCTGTGATTGAAGGTCTAATAAGTAGGGACCGTAGTACCGCTAGCTATGCAAAGTCATTGCCAAGCCATTGCATGATATCGAACAGGCTTGCAAATATCTGTCCCTAAGTAACAACAGAAAACTCATTGTATCATTTCAATATTTTCAATTCATTGTAGTGCTTTTAGTATGTAAATGGTGGCATAATTTACGGCAAAGCCGAGATATATTGGTATAGTAAATATCTCTTAGATATTAAGTATATACTCAAGTATTGTATGCAACGATGCTATCTGCCTGAACATTGTTATACAATTAATCCAATATGATAATAATTATCTATATTGCACACAATCAAGTGTAGGGAAAGCGGACCCTACGCTACTTTAGGATGCAACCGGTAAAACATTAAGGTAAAAATGATGACAGCAAAGACAAGAAACTTTAACCTTTCCTAAGTCTTTGGTTATATTAATTTATTTCATTCATTATTTAGTTTATAAATGACGAGTCACAAAATAGCTTGTGCATTCTTGCGAGATAATGACGGTAATTAGTCTTGATTAGTTTCCAATTTTTTGTCAGAAAAGGGATTAAGAAGTTAAGTGTATTGTTAAAGGGGCGTTCTTGTGTATGGGCGCCGCGGGCGCGAGGGGCGGGCTAGCCAGTGGCACGCCGACCCGCGCCGGGAGCGAGCGCCTCGCGCCCAGCCTACCTGCCGCACGGAGCCTACCTCGGCTACCTCGCGACTTACTACCCCCCTCAACTATCAGTGAAAGTGACACTTTTGTGTTTCTTTTCAAGTGGACAGAAACAAAAGTTAGACGGGATTACAGAACGATTTGGAACAGTAAGGATTGAAAACAGGAGGTCAAAAGTTTCTGAATCCCGCGTTGACAGAGATAGATTTGAATAGTTATTTCCTTTGAAACCGAACCAAATTTTACGAATTTGAAAGTTTTTTTTAACGTCCGTAGTCACTGACATGAGCAAATCTTGTGTCAACTGTCAAGTGAATTCAAAAAGTATCACCAAAATTAAACATAACCAACATCTAAACTAATATGATTGATTAATATTTATGCACAATGTGGTATGATGAAAGTTTAGCGAGACTATTTTAGAAATATTATTGTAGTGCAAGTGCATTAAACTAACTAAAACTGTTATACTTGGAACACTGTTCTAAAGGAAATTATATTAACATTATTAACACGTTCGTGCGCTTCCTCGAGCTCTACCTAGCGCGGGTAAATATGGGAAACCGGACATTAGCCGCGTAATTGCAACCCATCCAAAGTAGGGGCTAATTGTCGCACGAGATAAACTAAATGGTAATTAATAACGGTTTCTGATTGGTTTTCGCGCAGATATTATTTAGCTCGATGATTTGGATGCAAGTAAATTGAATTGGGAATAAACTGGAGATCGAATGTCACTTTTGACCGTAACAGAATCCACAAGAAATCGAGATGTAATTCATAACCTGTTATTCCAATTAGGTTCTTGCGTGTAATAAATAACAGGCTATGAATTTGATCTGCATTTGTTATGGATGTTTCTTCCAAGATCTTTAGGTTCGTAGCGCTACGCCGTAGCTTGGTGAATTATTCTCCGTGTGTACGCGGGAATGTAGAAAGTTTTCAAAGCGTTTTGCAGCGGTATTCCGGTATTCCGATAAATAAATCCCACCAAAAACATTCTGTAAAAAACTAGCCAAGTCTCGATGGAGCTGCTTGTTTATCTCTAAAAAGTAATGAAATCTATACAAAGTCGTGCCAAGTCTAAGGTTCCTTACTGCGATTTCTTTATTATTATAGTTAATGTTGTGTGACTTGGCCGTTGAAGGGTACAAAACCAGGTGCTCCATGACACCATTGCACCAATCTGTCGCCAGAACCGCTACCCATTGACGATGGAAAATTGCCACTTGGAAAACGTTGATTCAATAACCAGTCAATTGTAGGCTTGATAAAGCTGCGTATTTCAATAATACTTATGTATGGGCGAGCCTGAAACAAACACTTCTTTTTGATGCAATGGCAGATTGGTGCAATGGTGTCATGGAGCACCTGGTTTTGTACCCTTGTGTACCCTTCAACGGCCAAGTCACACAACATTAACTATAATAATAAAGAAATCGCAGTAAGGAACCTTAGACTTGGCACGACTTTGTATAGATTTCATTACTTTTTAGAGATAAACAAGCAGCTCCATCGAGACTTGGCTAGTTTTTTACAGAATGTTTTTGGTGGGATTTCACTTCTTTTTGTAGAAACGTGGGCATATTGATTTATTTTATTAGATTTTCTTATTTAACACATTTTTTTTCTTTTTAGGAGTAGTTTTTTTATTATTACAAATCTTTCTTTTCTTTTTTTCCGGTTCTGATTCTTGTACAGTAGCAACAGTTTTTCGTATTGCCCATTCATTAAATCTAATAATTAAATAATAATCAGTAATCCGTCACTAATCATCATATAATGACTTGGCAATCGCATATAATGCTTTACTCGTACCGTACTCGTAAATATGTGTAATGCTCAAACTGCAATTAGCGCTAGCGTTATGTTCAATTAGAATTATTTTTAATAGGTGACGATGATCCTTTTGTCATTATGCAGCCGTGCGATGGCCAAGTCATTATACGTATTACAAATTAAAGATATCTTATTGATACGGTTTTAACACCCACTGGCACTGATTAAAATAACCGACTTGGTTTCACATTACATCTCAAAACATTTTTGTAGTAAAAGCGTTGCGAGACTTGCACCTTTTTACATGTAATGTTTTTGATGGGATCTCATCTCTTTTTGTAGGCAGTCCTTCTTTTCGGGTACTCATACCCATACTATGTATACACATATCATAACTAAACATATCTTCATTCATACTCACATCGTACATCGTAGTGTACCTTTACTTTACCTACTATTTGTAGGAACTGCAACAGTAACTTTGTAATATCATATATTTATATGGGATTACAAACTTACTTATGCAGTTCTTAGATTTTTAAAACGTGACTGATATTGATATATTTTTAGGTTTTCCCTTTATGTGGCCATTAAACCCTAACTCTGTACCAAATTTCAGCTCTCTGAGTTTATGGGAAGTACTAGTTCTATTCTGATGATCATGAGTGAGTTTCATAAATGCGAAACTTTGCTTTCGCTTATCTTCGGAACTAAATGACCTACAGACTTGAAATTTTGGATTTTAAGTATGTGATTATAGCTTACTGGATGACCAAAATTTCTGCGTTCTGGTCTTATCCAGAGGTTCTCAAATAGGGGCCTGAAAATGCGGCGAAATGGTTCCAGTAAAGGATGGTACGGCAGTGTTTGCTTCGCGCTCGACTTGGCGGGGGCACTGCCGTGCCCCCCGATTCAGATCAACCTAGCCCCAAACTAAGCAAAGCTATGGGTACCAGCCGACGATATACATACTTTTATGTAGATAAATACATATAAGCAGAATAAATCTCTTCAACATCCATAACTCGGGAACAAATTCGTGATAAACACAAATAAATGCCTTTACGGGATTAGAACCCGGGACCTCCTGCTTTGGAGGCTGGGTCACTGCCGACTACTAGGCTAGGAGGTTTTATACATATGAAATTGATATGATACGACTTGCAGTCCGTCTTTCTCCCACTGTACGCTTAGAAAGGCTGCCTGAGTCACGTTTTATAAAAGACTTTTAACCTGTTATTGTGACAACATAAACCTATTTGTTTAATAAGAGTTTTTAATACCGCTTATTTTATTTTAAGCAAGCTTTAATTGAAAAGTAAAAAATAGCAAAACCTAACCTGATAGAGTGCTACGTATATGGGTGAACCTAGCTAAGGATGCAGGAAACTGTTGATGTTTACAGAGTAAAGGAGTTAATTAAACAAACTTCAGCATGTTTTCAGCTAAAACAATAGATTGATTTGATTATGCAATCACTTCCCACTTCGCCCTCCCACCCACCAACATTGTTTTGTTCTAGAAAATCTATACCAAAACAAATAGAATGTGTGTACAAGAATACCTCTGTTGTGACTGTTGTATGGATGTAGTAGGTATTTATTAAAATGGCGACTCACTGAATCGTATGATTCGATAGATAACAAGTAACGACGTCTTGTAAACTTCATAAAAGTTAGCGCGAAATACAACGGTGCAAAGTTGAGTTGTTTTAAGGCGCCCCGTTGATTTTATTTCGACCGTGGCGACTGGCGGAGGATAACTAAATTTTATGAAATTAAATTTCTGATCGCATCAGAAGCGAGTGCCACCTAAAAAAATATCACGCGCGTCGGTTTATTCTTCATAAGACTGTAAAGGCAGTCTATTAATTATAGGTGACAACAAAAGCTGAAAAAGTGTAAAACCTTTTCTTACTACAAAATTAGATTAGACTCGTTTCCATTATCGCGTACTAGTAACAATTTGAAAAACGTTGCTGCTATCTTAAATACTATTTGACCAGCTAATGGTGCTCGTCTAATGTTGTTAGCTATCACTGCTAGAGTTTCCTTTTACTTTGTACTTGTCCGAATAGAAAGTAACTGCGTGAGGGAAAATATGTACCTACATAAATACCTAGGTGCAATCAAGATAAGCTGCCGTTTTACTCTTGTGATAACTAATTCGGAATTTCTAGGACCGATTTAAATTAAATTATGGGCCATAATATAATAATATGTATATGGGAGACCGTAGTAATTTCATCAAACTCGTTAGAGCCGTTTCCGAGATCCCCGTAATATATAAATAATTAAGAATTACTCGTTTAAAGGTATTAAATTAATAATTGCTATAATAACCATCGCGTATTAAGTACTTTTCTATAATACGATTGAAAGAAAATTAATGATGACTTATTTGTCCAATTCAATCAATCATTGTCATGGAACACCTCATAAATTAAACCGACTAGTACAAATTGTTTTTATTACAGTCTAAGACGCCGAAACAAAGAAAAGTAGAATATAACGATATTGAGAATCGAAAATAAATTATAGAAAAACTTTTTATTGAATCAGTCGGCTTTTCGTTGTTGTAATGTAACTATAGATTATTGACTAATATTTCCTTTTCCTGGCAAAGGTAGAAGATTATATAGTTGCTTCATTTAATGTATCATTTAACAATTAAGTATGCTTCTAATACATATGAGTTTAAATCTCATTATTTTACTTTTTTAGGATTCATATTCAATGTCGTATTTAAAGTTTTTTTTTAAGTTAAAACAATTAGAAATGTTTTTATTTTTAATAATTAATTATCATTTTTGCAAATCAAGCATTGTTTGGCATCTTTAGCTGGGGTTCTAAGGTCCACCACCTTGCATTTTGGAGACAAAGCAAACCGCTTGGAACAGGTGTTCCTGGGGATGATCTGAGCCGATTAAGCCCGGTTGCCAAGAGGTTCCACCCAGCAGGTGGGCAGGGGAGGGGGGGCAAAAGTGGCTCCGGCGCGCCTCACTCTAAGCTATATATCTGCATACATCTAGCAAGTATATCAAGTTTGGTGTCTTTTTCGTGTAATTCGAGGATGAAGAATTCATTTCTGTGACTACATTTTCACTCTTCCATACAAAAAAATCGAGAAATTAAAAATTCCAACAAAATCTTTTCACTTCTTTTTTCGAAAATCCTCTACAAAATTAAAACTATGAGGATTTGCTCTAGAAAAAAAATACCTGTGAATAGCCCAGTTATCCTACTATATAGAATAGTAAACTTGTTAAACATTTTTTTTTCATAACTCTGATAAAAAAAATGTTTTGTGTCGCGCGGCGTACCTGCATTGTAAGAGCGGTATGCAGCGTTTAGGATTTTTAAGTATGTTTCGATGGTTTCTGATAAGTTGTTATTCTTCTGGTTGTAGAAAATTACTTCTGGACGTGATATATATACAAATATAAATTAAACGTATAAATATAGATGTTGGGAAAACTTTAGCCAATAGAGTTATTATAAATGTGATAAAATTAACAAAGCAGATGTTTGATTAAAATGCGGGTTAAAATACGAGTAAGATATATATTGTTCGCAATTGCCACTACATGCCCATGGGTCCGTGCATTTTAGTTTTTTCTTAACGCAGTTGCACCTCCCTGCGCATTTTGTTTTGCAGCGGCAACGAATAAGCTCTAAACAAGCAGCAGCCGCCGCAGGTAGGCTTGTACATATGGGCTCCCAATAACCATTTTGTTTGGACCAGCTCCAGTCAGCAGGACATGGAAGCTGTTGCTGAGGGGCTATAATCTGTCCCCAAACATAGCCTCCTTGGTAAACTGCACGGAGAATATGTTTACGTAGGTAGCGCATCTTCCATTGGAGGCAGATTCTCTAACTGAAGATTATTTTTTGTAAAAAGTACTTTTCGGCACTCTTTTACACTTGTACTTGTACCTGATCCGAACACTGTAACACAATGCATAGTATCAAAATAATGTCTAAGGACCAATTCACATCTCGTAATTCAAATCTGTTCAGATTTAATATTGTAAGACTCTTACTTGTCATACAAGACAATAACATTTTTTTCCAAAATTGGCTGCTCAATGTTGTTTTGTTTACCGTATTTAAATCCCTCCGGAACATTACAAGGACCACTAAAACCAGGATTGTCAGATCCCTCATATTTCCCACTTTTCTGTATGCTGTATGTCTCACATGGACACTAAGGGCATCCGAAAAACAGAAAGTGAATGCACTAGAGATGTGGTGCTGGAGACGAATGCTGGGCATATCATGGACTGAGCATCAATTATTGAGGAGCTTGGCATTAAAGAGCGGTTGCTTTCTACGGGCAAAACTCGGTACTCAACTTCTTTCGACACGTGTCTCGTCGAGACGGAACCTCTACAGAACGTCTAGTTGTGCAAGAAAGAGTAGGAGGTGACAGGGCTAGGGGAAGATCTCTAATGAGATGTACTGACCAAACCAAATCAGTGTGTCGGTCACAGTAAGCGAATGCTTACGGAAAGCAGCTCTACGGGAGGAATGGCGACGTGTCGTTAAATGAGTCGCTCAAAAGTTTTCATAATGGCCACGACCACTCTATCAAGAGTGTAACGAAGAAGAAGGCCCTCCGTTACAGCAGGATATGCGCTTTAAGCTTGAAATACGCTTTTTTTCCCTTTCCACACACAAAAGAAACTGTGTTGTAACCTGAAAAGGCGTGGAAGAATGGCAAGACTACTATCCTTTCTGGTCCTGTAAAATAAATCATATATCTATGAGTTACAAATAAAATCATATATTTAAAGAAAGTTTGCAGCACGTGACCATTAGCCCAGTTGACCTGTCTCTTATTGCGGTGACATATTTATTTATTTTATTTACAATTAATGGAAGAACTACAAACGTTAGCTTAAGAAAATGCAATAACATGGCACGAGAGGAACAGGTGATTCTTTCCTGTGCCAATCCTCCATTAATTGTAAATAAAATAAATATGTCACCGCAGTATACGAGACAGCTCACCAGGGCAATTGGTCAAGTGCTGCAAACTTTCTTTAAATATATGATTTTATTTGTAACGCATAGATATATAATTTATTTTACAGGACCAGAAAGGTCAGAAGTCTTGTCATTCTTCCACACCTTTTCAGGTTGCGACACTGTTTCTTTTTTGTATGGACAGGGAAAAAAGCGTATTTCAAGCTTGGAGCGCATATCCTGCCGTAACGGAGGGGTTTAAATACGGCAAACAAGGCAATATTGAGCAGGCATTGCCAATATTGATAAAAATTGTTATTGTCTTGTATGGCAAGTAAGAGTCTTACAATAGTAAGTATGGACAGATTTGAATTACGAGGTGTGAATTGGCCCCTAGACGTTATTTTAACAAAATGCATAGTATTTTGTTACTGATTTTACGAGTACATCAGGTACAAGTACGAGTGCAAAAGAGTGCCGAAAAGTACTTTTTACAAAAAAAAAATCTTCAGTTAGAGAATCTGCATCCAATGGAAGATGCCCTACCCACGTAAACATATTTCTCCGTGCAGTTTACCAAGGAGGCTATGTTTGGGGACAGATTATAGCCCCTCAGCAACAGCTTCCATGTCCTGCTGACTGGAGCTGGTCCAAACAAAATGGTTATTGGGAGCCCATATGTACAAGCCTACCTGCGGCGGCTGCTGCTTGTTTAGAGCTTATTCGTTGCCGCTGCAAAACAAAATGGGCAGGAAGGTGCAACTGCGTTAAGAAAAAACTAAAATGCACGGACCCATGGGCATGTAGTGGCAATTGCGAACAATATATATCTTACTCGTATTTTAACCCGCATTTTAATCAAACATCTGCTTTGTTAATTTTATCACATTTATAATAACTCTATTGGCGAAAGTTTTCCCAACATCTATATTTATACGTTTAATTTATATTTGTATATATATCACGTCCAGAAGTAATTTTCTACAACCAGAAGAATAACAACTTATCAGAAACCATCGAAACATACTTAAAAATCCTAAACGCTGCATACCGCTCTTACAATGTAGGTACGCCGCGCGACACAAAACATTTTTTTTATCAGAGTTATGAAAAAAAAATGTTTAACAAGTTTACTATTCTATATAGTAGGATAACTGGGCTATTCACAGGTATTTTTTTTCTAGAGCAAATCCTCATAGTTTTAATTTTGTAGACGATTTTCGAAAAAAGAAGTGAAAAGATTTTTTTGGAATTTTTGATTTCTCGATTTTTTTGTATGGAAGAGTGAAAATTTAGTCACAGAAATGAATTCTTCATCCTCGAATTACACGAAAAAGACACCAAACTTGATATAGTTGCTAGATGTATGCAGATATATAGCTTAGAGTGAGGCGCGCCGGAGCCACATTTGCCCCCCCTCCCCTGCCCACCTGCTGGGTGGAACCTCTTGGCAACCGGGCTTAATCGGCTCAGATCACCCCCAGAAACACCTGTTCCAAGCGGTTTGCTTTGTCTCCAAAATGCAAGGTCCCCTTAGAAAACAGGACCTTAGAACTTCTGCTACTTCAATGAAATTCTACGGCGTGCTTTGAAAGCAAACGTGACTAATATGGAGATACTAAACTCCACTCATTTCTCCACTACCTGAAGGTTGTCTGGAAGAGGTCATTGTATTAACTCTAATATGCTACTAACTTAGTGGTACTAGTTTACTGTTAAGTACACAACACTTTACCGGGGTGCTTTATGAGACGCCCGGGCGAGATCGAACTGGCGGCGTGGGGACACTCATTACCTCATTACATTAGGTACTGTATTAGTCAACTCTCGCGTTTACATGATTAATTACTAAACTTGACGTCAAGTTCATGCTCGGGAAGTATGTGATACTCACCTTTATATCATTAATCGCTTCTACTTACAGAGTGTTTTTGAACCGTTAAACATAATTATTGCGCAAGGTGAATATGTGTATATACATACCTATGCGTAATATGGATGGCTTTATCCACGGTACAAAATAACTGTCACTTTTTAACCCCGTGGGATAGAAAGTGACGAATACCGTTTTATCACGCCTCTGTCACGTAGACAAGAACGACCATCATATCCGTGCTGAACAACCTTTGCGTCAAAAACTTTTCTAGTAGGTTTGAGTCAGTGTCATGCATCTTTCTTGTGGACATTATTCAATAAATTACTAATAAAAAGGATCAATATTAGTGCGTAGGTGTGTAAAGAAATTGGCAGTTGCATACATTTTGGCCAAATAGATTTAGATTTTTTTAATCAGAGAGTTTAGTTTTAATAACTAGATATAATCACTTACATATGTAGCATGCATGTCGTATGTATTAGCTATACAAATATGAAACGTTAAACGGCATAAAATGGGCAAACGAATACTAATGCGGGGCATTTGGCCATTTGATGTTATCACATTATATTGATTTTGTAATGCTTGCATATCCACTGAGCAAGGGCAGTGCATTGACGTTCATAATGTGAATGTATTGACAAAATTCGTTTGGGACTGAATGTTCGTTTCTGAATCTGTATTCATCCCTACATTTCAATTGTGACAGTTGCTAAATTGATTTGAAATCGCCTTTGATGTCGCGTTATGTCATATGCCTCAATACATACCTATATTGCGGTTTCCGTATCAAATGTTCACGTTTATTTAACTATTGTTACGTTAATTCAATTTCAAATGATTACTGTGCTAAATGTTATTATCATTACTTAATACTTGTATTTAGATACTTAGTTATTAAGTTTGCTTTATTATGTTTATTATAAACACGTACTTTTACTGTTTTATTGTTCGAAGCACATACTATGTAGGTATTTACTGTTTATTGTCTGGTTGATAGTTTAATCTCACCTTCTCCCATGTGTTAGCTTAGTTTTGTTCTTTAATTTTATTTTATTGTGTTTTTCTCTCTGGGTGCCCTGAAAACCAGCGCCATGGCTAAGTATCTTAGCCATCGGCAAATGCTGAGTGGCATCCATTTTGGTGTTAGTATGTATTAGAGTAAGATGTATTTTAGGTTAAGTTTTATTTTGACACCAAATAAACTTTTTCTATTTCTATTTTCTATTTCTATTTCTATTTAATTATATGTATAGATTTTTTTATAAATATAGGTAAATTACTTTTAAATAGTGAACCGTCACATCACGCTTTAGTTGAGAGTTACACGAACTTGTCATCCTACGGTTAGTTTTAACGTCTCGAATATCCGACCAAAATTAATCAAATACTAAATTGCTATTTTGAAGTTAAAATTGTCTACTTCGTAACTCTTTACTCCTTGTTACCGAGATATTACGCAAATTTTGGAGATCCTAAAGTTTTTTAAATACATTCCGGTAAAGCTGCCTAATTCATACACAGAGGATAAATTTATGCTAAAATTCCGACCTTCGTTTAACTAATCCGCGTTGTTTAAACGGCAAAGCTGCCAAACGGCTATAAAATCTACCTTAACTTTTTCGCTCAATTTATTTTTATTATGTAGGTATTATATGTATTTTCAAATTCTTAACTGTATCATATTAGGTACTTATGAACGATTTTTTTTATTAAGCATGATTAATACAAAATGTAAGGGATAAGAGTTTACAGCTTTTGTTTTATTATATGAAATATTAAGACGAGCGGGATTCTTTTGTGTTTTCCTTCGCTGTGGCTGCGGGTTACATGTGTACCTTATTATGCAGTGCTGGTACAACAATACTTACGTATCGAATAACATCCATCCTACCTAATGTTAATTAATTTGCGTTTGTATTTATGCGTATTACATTATTATGTGGCTGAATCAACTTTTTCTTGTCACTAGTTGCCATGGTTACGGTCTCCTGGGTCACTCTTAAAATACTAGTTATTTCGTATTTAAATGAACCAAACTTGAATTTTGTGGTAGGTATGAGGCCTGCCCATAATGGGATATCTACTGAGCACGTTTGTAGAACATGGCACAGCAGCTCTTCTAAGAAACTATGCTACTATTGCCTCCTGGCTGATGGGACAGAATAACAACAAGAAATAGTTGATCGACCCATATTATCGATTAATGTTTTTATGATATTTCCGGGTTTTACGGCTTACTTAACGCGAAATTTAAAGCGTGCTTTTAGTGCGCAAACTTGAAAACGAGGACTAAAATCTGAATAATGCTCCACGCTTCTGTTTTCCTAAGAACTAATTTACCTCATATAGTTTCTGCTAATCCATCACTGCCTAATTAGGATTCAATACATTTTGTTTATATGTTCGGTCTTGTGTTCAGGTACATATGTTTTGTGTAGATACCTATCTGTGTAATATTCCGACGTACCAAGTTGTAAACACGTTACCTGTCCGGGCGTTCTCAATGTGAGGTCATGATGCTTTTTTCAAGAGTCCGTGCTTCCACTATGTGTTCACAACTTCAAAGTGAAAGGACAGTTGGACGTGTGACTTTGTCATACTATTTTATATGGGGACAGGGAACCCTTTCCTCCTTCCTTTCCTCTCCTCCTGTGATCCTTTTGCCTTTTTGACAGCACTGACTTATTTCTAAAATGTGTTTTTTTCATGTTAAAATGACTAGTACACTCGAGAGCAATACAAACGGGATTTGATTAATTTTCTACGACAAGTATTCACTCATAGAAGTCTTTTGAGTATAATTAGAAAACGTGTCAGTACAAATAGGTAATACCTGAAATAATATGACTTATTCCAAAGAATAAATATACCTATGAGCATCATTAAAAAAAACTAAATTTTTCTCTTTTATGTGTATTTTAATATGTATTAGCTAAGCTAGTTTAATGAACCCAAGTTTTATACTTCAAACAAGAAAAATATTCTTTCTTTACAAATAGGATGCTCTGGTTTGTCAATAACTAATGTTATTTGCCGCCATTAGTCCTTGAATGTCTCATAAAATAATTTGCAGACACAACGATTCATCTAAAAGCTCATATTACGTAAATAAGTAGTCTACGTTATTTATTTACCAATTCTATGATATGATCTATTCAGCATTGTATTCAAGATATATGTTTCTTATTTAAGTATGTACTTTATATACTAACGTAAAACAAAACCAAATGCTTGTTTTTGATAATGATAATATAAAGAAAACAAATCGAGTATTTTTGTCGTATGAGGTGTTTTTACTTGTATTCAAAATACATTCTATACCTACCTATTTATTGAAACCATAAACATACTTAATTAATACCAAACTTACAATAAAAAGTAACCTAAAATTAAACTACCTACAAAACTGAAACCAATACTTAAAAAATAAATAAAACATAGTATCCACAGTGATTGGACCTGGGTGATCTAGAGTCTAGACTAATACATAATACATATTGGGCTAGGTCACCGATATTTTTTTTTAATTCATTTACATATTCGTTTGCGAATGGGATTATTATTAATTAGGTAAACATTTTATTGTACGAGTAGATGGACAGAAACGTAACAAAATCTGTCTATAAAATATTTAAACAAGATTAGTGTGAATTTCAGCAAAATTGAGCAACGACATTTTACAATCGGTACATAATTCGAATTAAATTTTAAACTTCTTGTGAAAAATGTCTTTGAGCGACCATCAATATTAGTTAAGAAAAGCTAATCAAATTTTAATTGTAAGAAAAGTACCTGACAAGTACTGCTTTAGGGAAGTAACGTAACAGTTGGAAATTGTTGAGCAAGAACAATGGGCTGGTTAATTTCTTACTGAATAAGAAAACAGACGTTGTTTAGCCTACTTCCAAAACGGTGTGCATTTAGGAAGGATATATACCAGTCAATTTACAACATAATTGTACTGTGTTGTTTATTGAAAGTGAACTTAAATTTCAAAATCGAAAACGTAATTTGAAAACCATTTTTCAATATTATATTATAATGAATGAAATGTTCCATCAGTGAAGCTTGTCGCCTAAGGACATGATTTGATTGAAATTGTAGACACGTTAAATCTACCTATTTAGGTACCTTCTCGGTAACAATAGATTTGAAACCAAGATTAGAACACGCTTATAAAAAAATATTATAATATTGTAGTTAGTCAATAAATCATTCATAATTTTACTACATAATAAGATCATATTATCATCAAATTAGGTACGGTATATCTATGTTGCTCGTGATATAGTATACTACTTAACCAATTATCCACATTAGCACATTACATTGCGTTTGACAGGTATGTGACTAACATAAAAACAAGACCATTTGCAAGTCGTGATTCCATGAAATTCTCGAATGGGGTTTGTTGACTAACTTTACAATGATGCTTGGAACATAATATAAGTTTGGCCGTAAAGTGTAACAGCTGCATGGCAAGTAAAGATACCTACTGGAATCGACCCGAAATGGGAAATTGAAGAGGGCAACGGATAAGGAATAACGGAGCGGATGTAGGAATGGCGAAAAATCGCCAACACTATACGAAATGAATGAAGGAAATGTGTATCCTTAGAGTATGTTATGGAAGCGATCTTGAGAAGGGTTGTCCAGGCGTCTGGTCGCTGACAAAGCATTATTGTCATTGTATCAAACAATGGCTTCCTCATAATAACTTTTCTGGCATTCCTACTTTAAGAAACCCTAATTATTTATTTTACGATCACCCTTTCTATTATGAGTATTATGACTATTGAATACAAAGTAACGAAAATATTTTTATTATTTCTGCGCACCGATACGGTTACGGTCACGTAAAAATGAATGCCTTTTACTTATACATTACACAAATATACTCGTAAATGTTCAATTTTCTTTTTATAAAACCAAATTCGAAGGATAAAATTCTATGGCTATTTCGGATAAAATGTGTAAAGTACGAGTATTTATTTCACTTGGGAACCCCTGTTTTCCTGAAAACAGTGAGCGGGAAGCTGTATTTGATTAAAGCCCCCGGGTAGTTGACTACGGGCTCGCATGGAAAAGGTTCCGAGAATAAACGCTTGCGTTAAGATATCTGCCCTTTACAGATCTGAATCCTATTTATTTCCTTATCTCGAAATAGCACTGCTAACTGTTGTATGAGCTAACTCAGCCATTCTCTAAGTATGTTCCGCGGAACCCTAGGGTTCCGCGACACCCCTGCAGGGGTTTCGCAAGAATTTAGAACACTATGCTTTAGTTGCCTCGAAAAATTTTATGTAGGGTTAGGTTAAATTTTATGTACAATGTGTAGGGTTCCATCAAGTATTTCGCTTTCCAAAAGGGTTACGTCAAAAAAAAAAAAGATTGAGAACCGCTGAGCTAACTAATCGTAATCTTCAACTACCTCAATGTTTTAGGTATAAATTCGGTTCGGATCCAAGGGAAAATTACTACTATGGACATGATGGACATTCACCTCAATTTCTATTTCTATCTTTCTTTGTATGTATCTAAATAAGTATTACGAATCGTTAGCGTATTTTAATTTTGTTCTCGCTCCATGTGTAAATTTATATAATATTCACTAACTTCACTTTTTTCTTACAAATACATACATTCTATAACGTTTTGAAATTTCAGGCCTTTTTGCAATGGAATTTTATCTACATTATAGTATTACACCGGTGAAATCAGGATAAAAGCGAAATAGCGACGGAGCGACGCGCTTGATTGCTAATTTGCCCCTACTTCTTGAATATTTAAAATTTTGAAAACACCAAATATTTCTAAGAATAAATATTACAAAAGTTGTGCTGAGATTCCGGCGGGTACTTAATCCCGAGGCACTGTTGGGCATCGGTTTCAAGTTTTTTTTTGAATATTAAATTTTAATTTTTCTGCTCAACATATGGCATAGGTATTATGCACTTGACACATTGATACATTATTTTCTATTGTAACCTACTATTTCTGTGTACAAAATCATTTATTTTTGCTACTTGAAACTTGAAAAGTCAATTAAAGATTCCTACTTTGAAACTGCCTCTACCATTCGGTAAATACTAGATTTCGTGGAGCAACGACGTCGCAACCGGCAGTCGGCTCCGGAACAACTCACTGAACAAATTAGTGAGAATTAAGTGCACGATGCACGTTATGCTTTTTTGTTTACATTTTAACATATGCATTTTAAAGGTGTATGTTTTTATGTTCGACTGTTTCGATATTTGTTGTTCTATTACGTATAAAACTTTTCAACGGATTGTGATGAAAAGTGCACAGATATTTTACAGCCTGGATGGAGATCAAGTATTTACAGAGTGGCTAAAAAATAACTGCATTCCCGTTGCCGTACATGAATGTAGCTTTTTTTAGCCATCCCGTATATGATGTCCTTTTATGTATTGTATAGCAAGCTCCCCATTCGAGTACTTAAAGAACGGTATACTTACATGAATAAAGTTGTCCCCCTATCTGTCACAATTATTAAATATTTTGTCTAGTTACTGATTGTCATATACGATAGGAATATACATATTTTAGTACCTTCACAATTCGGAATAGTTGTCATCATCTTTATAGTTAGGTATACTAGTATGAATTAGGAAATAGGTATTACATGTAATACACAGAGATGTGTAATATCAGTAACAAATCAAGTTAAGTTGGTTTAACTTCCTGTTCACCGCGTATGAACAGTCTATGTGCATATGCACCTCGGTGTTCCCGGAGCTTGTTACTTCCAATCTAATTAGGCTGGAACTGTGGAGATAGCAGCGATAGAAACTTGCGGCTCACGAGTAGGACCAACATCACTGACAAGATTACCAAAGTTTTACCCGCCGACGTGAACTCCAAGTCGAATATAACAGCTCTCGAGGCCGTCTTTATGCGTTTATGCACATTCTTTGTTTCTGTTGCTGAATATAGGTACCTGCCTAGATACAATTTGCCCGTCTGACTTTGCTAGTTTTTACGAGCAGTTAGTTTTTTTAATTTTTTCCAAGTATAATATCTTTTATTTACAGACAAGATATATACAGAGCCTCGGTAGAGAGTACCATTTTGTACTATTTGGAGTTGAAAATTTAATGTCCATGGGGTCCCAGCGCGCATAAGTTGTTTGCAGAAATCGCGAGCCACTGGTTAACGTAATTGGTGACCGAAGAGCTGGCGGCTACCTCGCACAACGTATCAGCATTGCGATACAGCAGTGAGGAAATGCCGCCAGCATCCTTGGTACAATGCCTCAAGGGCCTTTTAGAGATTTAAGCTAGTTATTGATTTATTTTAATGATACCAATATATCTTGTTCCTAACTTAGATTTGATATATGTTTTTTCCATATAATCAAATAAGGTTTACCTATTCTGTTACTTCCGACCATTACTTATAATTTCATGATATTACTACAGTCCACATTAATAACCCCGATGAACCATGTCGTACATAATAAATATTTATCTTGTGCTACATGTGTATTTCTAGTATCTTATGAGTAGGTAATGTTATCCTCGTAACTTTCATTTACCTTTTTGCATTATTTATTCAGCTAAGTACCATTTTATAAGTCCTTCCGGGTCGTTTTGCTAGACAATATCCATTACGTTTTATTGAAACGTTTTCTATAAACAATAAATTATCTTTACTCATTTCTAGTTTGTAACATTGCGTAGGTATGTGAAACGTCTGTTTTTTAATAATAGCTTTAACTGTATAACTTTTGACATGACAGAGTTACTGAGCTTCTTCATGTCACTAATCTAGTCATGAATTTGATGGTTTAATCTAGTCCAGTTTAGGATGTCGAGAAATATTAATAATAATTGATTATATATAATAGTATATTAATTATAGGTATATGAAATATTAATTTGTTGTAATGTGTATTCAAAACTTGCATTTCATTTATTTTAGGGATTGTACAATTTGCTTTTGTTTGTCATTCATCGTTACTTCTGTCCTACTCATTTCCTCAAAGGTTAACTGGAAGAGATCCAATTCAGAGATAAGTTCGCCTATGTTGTATTAAATTGACTCTGTAACTGTGTTTTTATTTCTATGTACAATAAAGTACTTAAATGCATATACATACATACATACATAAACTATATAAAACTTAGAACTATAAAGAATAATAAGCTTAGGGTATGTTTGTAGGTCGTAGTCATACTCATACATCTGTAATTTATGAAATAAGGTTATAATGTAATTCTCATTAGTCATTAATATTTATTTTACATGTCGAAATAATTGGCCCAGTAAACATATGACACTCGTTACTGAAATGAAAAATTGAAATGGGCATTGTAAAAGCAAATTTTCTCATCGCGTGTAATTAATATTTACGAGCGCCTGCTAATTATCGAGTGGGTCGTTTATGGGCGCTGTGCTCGGCCCGGGACCTTTAAGGCCCTCTCGGTGGGCTGGCGCGGAATTAAGCTGTTACTTCCCCCCCAAACTTGCCTACCGTTCCGAAAACAAATGATACGAATATATTCAACTCGAATGCAAAACAACTATGTCTAGAGCCTACGCACCTTTATCTGAAGGTACGTTTATCGCTGTTTCGAGTTCAACCGAACTTTTATCATATATATGGAGAGTAAAACACAGCTTTATTGTGTTTTCATTTTGACTCGTTATTCCGCCTCGATTGTTTAGGTGAGTATTATCCATTGAAATCTATTCATATTTATTTCACCAATAAAATATGACCGTAAGGCAGAGTTAATGCCTTAAAACAATCTTATGCAATCAACTTTAAGGCAAACTTTACAAAAATATTTATAGGATATTCGTTAGTCATTTATATACCAACAGATTCGGAACATAAATATTCATGAATATTTTATTCATATCTGTAATAATTATGGAATCTGATCTGTGTAGATTCCGGAACATCATTCGTTAAAATATCCTTTTCAGAGCACCTTGCGGTTTAATCAATAGAAAATATTATTTCTGAATGCCCGTAGCTATTTGGACGTTTAAATTGAGTTCGCGGATTCAAGTTTTTGCAACACATCGAATTTGTTTTTCATCCCGTTAACCCTTAACATGGCAAGACATGAAATAATGTAGCCACCTATCACGTGGAATGTTTTTGGGGATAGTAATGGGTAAAAAAGTGCTATATTCAAGAAAAAAAAATTAAAAGCATTCTGAAAGTAGGGTTTTCAGGACGTCCGTTAAAACGGACATTGCCACGAACCTTATATATTGATTGCTCCCAAGGTTGTCCTAAAAAACGGACAATGCCGTTATACAGTTTAAGAAAATAAAAATTATTAAAGAATAACAGGGCAAGAAAATTTAAAATTATTTCAATAACACACTAATGAATGTTTGGAAAAAATGTTTATTTATATTAATAAGAAGAAAAATCTTATGGGACACATAATAATACTATATTTTCTTCTAGTGTTGATGTGTAAAACGACCCACGTACAGATATATTAAACAAAAATATACATTTTAAAGCTACGTATACATGCAAAATAGTCTCATAAAGCTAGTTACACATTACAATTATTGTAAGTAATATTACTTTACTTAAATGACCACACCATTTATCACTATGGTCTCACTGTTCTATGTCTTGCTTGTTTTCTTATTACCCGGACTATCTGAAACGTAAGCTGGTGGTAGATAATAGCTGTAGTTTCTGTAAAAGTTAAGATATTTTTCAGTCTCAACGGCCTCTGGCAACATTCTGGGAATATATGGCTCCTCCTTGGCGAGAACCAGAGTCCATGTCATGCTCCCAGACCGCAAACTTTAGTTGGCGGTGCTTGACATAATTAGCTATAATAATATGTTATTGCACCCTAGTAGAAATGCTTTGCTTCGTCTGCCCGACATATATATGAAAGACTAGATTCGAAATTAGCTATTTACTCTCCAGAATTTTGTAAATATTACATTTTACAGGCCTCAAGAACAGTAGCATCTTCATCATCGACTTGAAATAGGTTTTAACCGTAGGACATCTCAAGACGTGCCAATAATTTGAATACTGAAGCGAGTTATGCATTTAATGGCGAGGAATGAAGTTTTGTAGATGGAGTACTAGCAGACAGGTCGTGTTTAGGTCATCAGGTCGAGTATTATGAACAACTTTTTTCCCACAAGGACTATTTAGTTCGAAATTATATTTAAATACAGATAGTGCCATTCACAATGAGGCGCACTAAACTTTAATAGCACGACAATAAGAATAAAAGCACGCGTGTTCGTAAATAAACATAATATTTGTCCATCATATTTGACAAACTCTAAGAAAGTCACCTGGCTGAAAAAGAGTCAGATTGGAGCAAAGCAGATGTACAATCTGCCTCTAGTAAAATTTCGTCATCGTCGTCTTTTTTGTTATCTCACTCTTCTGAGTCAGATTGTGGAACCACCTGAGACTAAAATATAAAAAATGTATACATATACTTATGTATAACATAACCCCAACGCAACAATAGCCTATAAAACGACGATAAATGAAAAAAATATATATACCCTAAGTATGGCAATGTCCGTTTTTTGTCACAATCTTGTCTCCGCACAAGCCGGCACTGTCCGTTTTTTAGGACGTGCTAAATGGTACTTTGTTACCAGTACTATCGACAATGTCATAAAAATGGGACATGATTTATTTCGCAATTTTTGACTTAGAATTAATCTATGATTTAATGAGCTTTATATTAAATAACAATGTCTAACTCATCTAGTAATAATATCAACGCAAAGAAAACACTTTGGCTATTTACTTTATATTCTATGGTGTCAGGAACACACTCCGTCGCAAATTCAGCGAATTTCAAATTTCAACTGCCGCCTGCGCATAAACCGAATTTTGTCTGATATTGTCTTAAACTAGGAAAAAAAGTAAAATTCTTGCACTTTCTTTAACGTACTTCCTTTTCTAGCCTGCACTTAGTGTTTAAACATTTAGTACCTGTACTAAAAAAGTGACACAAACGCTTTAAGGGTTAAGCTTATTTGCGTGCGCGGCGCGGCGGAGCCAGTGGTCGCGGGTCACCCGGCGCGGGACGGGGGCGGATGTTTCCCCAGGCCTATGCTTCCGACAGTTTATCAAGCTGGCTGCTCTTGACACACTCGCCGTTTTCCTTAGCCCTTTCCGTGATTAATGCCAAATTGTAAATATATCTTCGGGCAATCAACCTACATTACCTACCGAATGGACGTGATTCATTTCGAGCGACCCAGCTTTTACAAATCTTTCGCGTGCGCCAAAAAACTGTTGGATATTCTTGAAGTTCAGTTTAGTAAGGTTCTGATAAGAAAAGAGCTGAGAGATTGGCTACACAATGATATATAATATAATATATAATCGTAAATCACAATAAAGATACTGAAATCGGGTACATTTTGTTTTAACATTTTATCGCTTATTTATATTAAATTATATTTTTGCATGAAAAAATAACAACGAAAGGTCACTGTCTCAAATAAGAGAAGATATCAACCGTAAGTACAATTCTCTTAAGAGCGGTAAATGCAAAACTTCATCTTTACCACATTTTTCATTTCATGTTACCTATCTTTAAAAATACCAGTGTGGTACTGACAATTTATTTATTCATATCAATTCTTTCTCCAAACAGTCTAAGCAGTTAAGTCGGTAAATTTGCATTGCTAAGTGTTCCCGAATTGCTGTAGACCGCTGTACCGAGATACGGTTTTTGCCACGGCCTAAGCTTTGCATGTGAGCCTTACGTAGGAACGGCGATAATGCTCCACTTTTCATTTTTGAGAAGTTCTCCGGGAGTTCACATTTCAGCGACGAGTTCAAGTGGCGTTATAATAAAAGAGCGCATGAATTCTGCCCCGGTGTCGACTTTTCTATATGAGCTATGCCATTGACTTTTATGACTACTTTATTCCATTACGAAATTTTTTGTAGCATTCCAAACGTCTATTTGGTACGAATATTTTTGTTCATTTTCTTTTAATGAAGCAATGAACTTAGGTCGGTGAAGCGACTTTTATTATAAACGCGTGCCTATATTAAATATTCTATGAAGCGACATTGATGTACTACTCCGATTGAAATCGTGACTTAGCGCTTCGAATAACTCAAGCCAATGGAGCTGCAAAGCTTTTGGAGATTTATAGGTATTTACAGTGTATAAATGAACTGTAAGGCTTTATGTTAGTGTAAATAAATCTGCTAGCGGTAACTAGTGGTGGTTGTCCTATAATATATACTTCAGTCGGTATACCCTACTTTTACACTTTTTTGTTAGCATTCCGGCATCCCATCTCGACCCGTTTTAATGGACAGATGCGGGAACTGCGGTCCTGCATCCGCTATTTTCCATCTCCTTGCTTACGATGCTTCTTTCCTTTGTACGTTTAAATCGACGTCGAGAGGTTTTTCACGTGTTGTGAACATTCATCTACTTAATTAGATTCAGTTCATTTATTTAATATTTTTTTATAAACTATCAAAAAGGAAACAACTTTCTGAAATTCAACTATAGCAACGGATCAAAAGTTAATCCAATAAAGCTTAAATATTTTACGAAATCTGCCAGTGAACTAACAAGTTATTATAATAATAATCGTTGGAATTTACATAATGCTTATCGGGTAAGAGACTACGAGCTGGCGTCAATCGCCCACATTAGCGACGCAGTTAGGATAGTTGAGCAGTCGAGCGGCGGCGACGGCGGCAGTCGAATACGCGTAAAACTTTGCCGCAATGACAAGTGCCTCTGATAACGACTCCCGCTGCCACCTCCCCGCAGCCGCAGGTGAACCTAGGTATTCCACTTTGCAAATTAAATTCTACCATCATACTTTATTCTTCGCTTCAACCTAATGGCCCAGAATCGAACGGATTTCAATCTATGGAAATGTAACAGATTTTCAAATAGCTTTAAATTAGATTTAGGACAGTTGCACGCTTTCTCTCGATGCAATGTTCCAAAGTGGGAATACGAATCAAAGTGGCGAAGAATTCTATTGAATTTGAAGTTCCTTTATTGCATGTTACAAGTATTGAGTATTATGAATATCGGCTTGAAATCAACGGTTCGTTAATAATTTATAACATTGAAATTCACTGGTTTAAACTTTCACGATTTTTACACCCTATTAAATTAAAAAAACATTGCCATCCCCGAAATGTCAGAGTTAAATATTTTAAGTCCTATTTTAACATTTACTAACATTGGAATTTAATTTTAATTTTTATGTTCCATTAAGTTTCTGACTGAGAAGCCTGAATGGTCTCATTATTATTTTTCCGAGTAGTTTGTTACATCGCTGAAGTCTACTTGTGCTCGAAGTCAATCAGATATTGAATCATACTTCACGTGTCGTCACAAGTAGTTGGTGACACAGCTTCGCTGGCGGTGTTATCTACATCAAATATTTGCGAAACGTTATTCGCCTTGTCGGTTCAAGTAGGTATTTTATAAATCCATGAAGCAAGTGACGTTTCGTAAATTGATTTTTACTTATCCTCCAATTCAATACAATAATTCGAGTAAATCAGTGTATTAATTATTCATTATTGGAGCATTCCATGAAATCGTCTACCGTTTGTCCCGTACAAACGCGAATGTTCTGAAGATTTGCATGTTTTTTCTAAAGAATTTTTCTGAAGTAGATCAGAAGATTCCTTTTCTATGATAAATGGTCAAAATCATGCACAGCAAAATAATCACCTGCTTTAAATGTTGAAATAAAAAGTCGCAACACAGGAAATAAAATACGTTTGTACGGGACAGCCCGTGGAATGCTCCCATTGCGCTTTATTCCAGAAGTTGTTCAATATCACTTTTACTTAATTTACGCAATATTTAGTGGCAATTCATGCTCCAGTATGTTAGTCCCGACCGCAAGCCAACTATTAATAACGCGCTCTTATATGCTTGTATCATCGTACCGATAGGGCCTGTCCTCGTCCCTCTCTCGCTTATACTATTGATCACCACTCTTGTCATCCACACATTGTCCTTAATGGACTCGAGCACTATCTTTAGAGAAACAATTGTTTTTGTGCTATAAACAGGACGGACCCATCACTGTGTGTATTAACCCTGCCATCCTGTCACAGCCAGCTGTTATATGAATGCTGTATTTAGGACAAGTTTTGTGTAACTGTTTAAATCCTATTTATTTAGATTCCCTACTTATGAATATTTAAATATAATATTTTGACGACCGGTCTGGCCTAGTGGGTAGTGACCCTGCCTGCGAAGCCGATGGTCCTGGGTTCGAATCCCAGTAAGGGCATTTATTTGTATGATGATACAGATATTTGTTCCTGAGTCATGGGTGTTTTCTATGTATTTAAGTATTTGTGTATTATATATATCGTTGTCTGAGTACCCACAACACAAGCCTTCTTGAGCTTACTGTGGGACTTAGTCAATCTGTGTAAGAATGTCCTATAATATTTATTTTATTTATTATTTATTTAATATTCAATCCAGAGGTCGCGGATTCAAATCCTGCCTAGTACCACTTACTTTTCGGAACTTAAGTACGGAATATCATTAGATATTTAATTATTTGTCACTAAGTTGTCGGTTATATATATTTATATATACACTAGCTGCTGCTCGCAACTTCGTCTGCGTGGAATGATGATGATTGAATAAAATTCCGGCCTCAATATATTTCCATACCAAATTGTACATCTATATACACATATACCTCTATATACAAGGATAAAGCTCTAAATACACGGTTCGTAATCACTCAAAAGCTTGTTCTTCGACATTGTTTTATCAGATTCTTTGCATTTAGTCAGCCCTTAACATTCATCTATTGCCTTCATTCAGTGCCGAATACTGAAGAGAACTCAAATTGAATGTAAATTAAATATTTATTTAAGTATTTGTAAAGTTTATCGTGCTTTTCCTACATTGCATAGGCTTTACGCATTTTAAATGCAATACCCAATTAAAGATATTTCATAATGTTATGTTGTATATTCTATGGATTGTCTTCTTTTTTCTGTAGAACTGTAAACATTGATGCATTTACCGTTGCCTGGATTGCGTTATGTGAGCGGAAGCAACGAGATTGAGTTTCTTACAGGTTGAAACCAATATCCTAGGATATTTCCTCGTTTTAGCGGAAGGTCCGAGATGCCTCCTGGGCCACGCCTCCTGTGTGTGTTACATTTTCTTTGTTCGGTTCCAAAGCCGGCAATATGATGATAAAAGTGTTTACACCAATCCAGTGTAAACAACCCTGATATTGGTAGTAGGAACCTATTGTTATTAGTAGGCTTTCAATGCTGTCTTATTTTTTTTAATGAATTATGATGATTAACAGATTGTAATAATAAAATGACAAAGATTATAATAATGATAATAAATGACAGCATTTTGACATCATACATGTTTACGAAATCTATATATCAAATACAATGGCAACGACTACTAGGTAATCAAACATATTTCTTAAGGTTCTACCGATGTGTGCTGTTTTGTTGCTATTTTTGACTACTCATGTATATGTCGCAGTAAGATAGATATAGCCGTTATATAGTTATAACCCTAGGGATATAATTATATGACGTAACATAGTTATACGAAAGCGATTCATTACTCAAAACGATTCGTAAAGTATGTGAAAACGAAGACCGGCTTCATCCTGAGGGTCGCGAAGTTGGAATCTCGACACAATGCGAATTTTAATTCGTTTGTGGTGAGCGTTCCGACTGATCATCTAGCGACCTTCACCAAGGAGGAGTTTTGGCCGAAGGGTGTCAAGTTTCGGCGGTTCCGCGGCTGGCTTCCTGACACTGCGGGGTTGCGTAATGCATCGCAGCCATAATGTGATTTTTAGTGTTTAGTTTTAAAATATATTTTTATAATATGTATGCTAGTTTTAAGGTATTTATGTATGGGCCACTAGTTGCCTGAAATAAAGATCATTCATTCATTCATTCATTACTATCTTACTAGGTATATAACTATAATACGGCTTTAGTTTAGTGATATAGTTATATTACTGGATTAAGTTTAGTGAAATAATTGGAAGTAGGAGTGCAGCGGTGCGGCGGAGGTATAGTTATATCCCTAGGGATATAGTTATATGCCGTATAGTACGTAACTACGTATTATAATCATATTCCTAGTAAGATAGTAATTGTAGGTATTAGGAGTGCGGCAGTGAGGCGGAGGTTTAGTTATATCCCTAGGGATATAGTTATATGTTATATAAGACAAGTTCTTTATAAGATATTCTTAACCTAATGTTAAATGTATGACTATGTTTTCTAAATAAAGATTTATTTATTTATTTTATTTATTTATATGCCGTATTATAGTCATATTCCTAGTTAGATAACTATTATATATATTTTCATGCTGCTATTCTTAAGGGTTTATGAGGCATTGCGATCGATTCACGAAAGCTGGCGCGAGATTTGACAGAATTTCAATGAAAATAGCTGTCACTCAGTAGAAATCTCGCGCCAGTTTTCCTGAATCGACCTGTACTTTTACGTAATATTGCTAAAAAGTATTATACGGCATATAACTATATCCCTAGGGATATAACTATACCTCCGCCGCACCGCTGCACTCCTACCTACAATTATTTCACTAAACTTAATCCAGTAATATAACTATATCACTAAACTTAATCCAGTAATATAACTATATCACTAAACTAAAGCCGTATTATAGTTATATACCTAGTAAAATAGTAATGAATCGCTTTCATATAACTATGTTACGTCATATAATTATATCTCTAGAGTTATAACTATATAACGGCTTTATCTATCTTACTGCGACATATTATTATATACAACATGTTACACCGTTATTTGCAATCAACTGTTTCAGCGGAGTCAAAGATAATAATCTGTTCATTACATTAATAGATGAATTAAATATTTAAGTATTTGACTTTGATGTCCTTCCTTCTTAATATAAAGAGTTTTGTTCTTATTCTCTTATACTATCATAGATTAATGAAATAACCTTAATAATCTCTTGAGGTGCTACATTGCCGTCCTGATCAACGTAAGAGTGCTATATCGATTTATGTTTATCTCACTCTGCTAATTTTACCATAGGAATAATAGGAATAAGTACTTAGTTTCAACTAAAATCTTACACATGTAAGGTCATAAAAAGCCGCTTCAATCCGCTTACAAACAGCGCAGAACTTGATATTTACGAGCATAAGATGCGAACAAATGGATTTTATTTCAACAAAGTATCTTGTTTGTTGTTTCAACCGCTTATGCCCTCAGTTAATGTAGTTGAAAATTTTATTACGAGTGGAGAAAAAGTGTCCAGTTTATAACGCCAAGTTTCACGTCCAATGTATAGTTATGTGCGCTGCGCACCTATTTATTACGGACGGAGTAAGTTCAATCTCTTTTATCGCGGCATTACAGCGAAGCGAATTCAACGCCGCCTCGAATCCCATCAACAGTTTCTGGTGCGAGCACTCACTCTCCCGTAAAATTATGTTAAACTGGTTAAACTTGTGTGCTTAGTTTTTGCGGACCGTGTATAAAATGTTGTTTCATTTGGGCTCGACATATTCATTGTTTTTGGGCAGCATTTGATGTGACGAAGAAATGATAGAATAATTCCAAGTCCATAATTTGTAGTTGAACGTAGCTTTGAAGGCAGTAAAATATTTAAGATTTAGGTACATTTAGGAGTATATATTTATAGAGTAAATTACATATTTGCAACTAAATAATATTTTTGTAATTATTGCTATTAAATTGATAACTTTGTAATTGTAAATTACAGTCCAAATTTTGTGGTACATCCGGGACAAAGCACACGAAAGGTTAAAGTAAATAAAAAGTCAAAGAGTTGTTTTATAAACAGAGTATTCCAAGTTTTAATTTGGTAATTCATTTCATCGGGCTTATTAAATATGTCTTATGGGAATGTAATATACATTTATTTACAAATTTTATTTTGTATTTCCTGTTTTGTCAGGTGACATTTTCCTTACAATAATATAATATAAAACAATGCCTCGGAGTCTGCATGTAACATTCACATTACGTCTGCAATTGAATTTCGACTTGATTCTAGTTAAAACGTTTTTATTGTAGCTAGGTACCTATAGGTAATGCGTGGGTGGGTGAATTTTCAAAAAAAAAGATTGGCCGTAGATTATGCGGTGTGCTACGCGGCATCGTAATTACGACGTCACTCGGCTAAAACGGGGAAATAAATTGAAAAACCGACTCTCGGTGAAAATGCGAGCCGGAAATATCTCCACGGCACTTGGGCCGCTATACTGACATTGCCGTGGATAATGTATTTGCTTTTGTCAAAATGCCATTGTTTTCAACAATCGCGTTTTTTGCAATAAATATGATAATGAATTACATTGTCCTTTTATTACGACCTAATTATTTTAATGGGTGATAAAACAGCGATGCTCCTTAATTAATTGAGTAAATTGAGCAATATTACATTTATGTTTACATATTGATGGAAGTGAGGGAATAGAATTAATTCGTGACATTATGAGACGGTGAAGTCTATCCTTTTATGTAACTCCATTCTCATAGTAAATGAAATCCTTCTTAGTATTAATCGACCGATGTCATCAGGACGTGACTTAAATTCACTTGACTTGCCCGGTGGCCTTAGAAAAACTAAATTCTCTCCAGGGCAAAGGTTATCTCAGATTCTAGTCGCGAAGAGCTGAATAGGGCAGCCGCTTCGCACAACAATTGAGTGTGATAAAGGCGAATCAGTATGCCATTTAACCGCAAAGGCAGTAATTATTGACTTTTGTATACCTGGGCACAAATTACCTACTGAAACCGTTGCTCCGTCTATTGTTTTTGTTATTAGTAAATAATATTATTAGGGTACACACGGTGCATTACTTATGAATATAGTTAACTACACAACAATAACTACATCGTCGTAACATCTCTATAGAGTTTGTGCAAAAAGGAAAGAGTCGTGGAAAGTATGAGGCCCAATACATTCTACGACTCTTCTCTTTCCGAACAGACGCTAGTTACAAATATAATGGTGCCTGAACGAAAGTAATCGTGTTTGTTTTATAACCGCATTCCCGTAAAAGTACTTACGCTCATCATACATATATTTATGAATCAACTCTTCGCTTGCTACTAATGAAGCGTGCAGCTTTCTTCATGTTATATAAATATATTAATATAGAACCGCCACCTCAATTTCTATTTCTACGGCATGACTGCTGCCTTCACTTGATTTGATTCATCGAGTTAACAAGCTTAATTTAAGTATCAAAAGGTAAGCCTAAAAGGTAACTTTTTAGATTTTATCGATTTATGCGCTACAACATAAATTACCATATCTGTGGTAGTAAAAGCAACTTTAGGCAAACTGTATTATTGAATGTTTTATAAGCCTTGACGAGCGTTTTCTATTTCTTTATTTCTTTATTTCTTTATTTAAATCACATGCATAAACTTACAGCTAAGGATGCCAAAACGCTTATGCGGTAGGGACAATACATACAATTAGACTTACAAGTTTAGGTCTAGACAGCCCGTCGATAGAACATAGAAAGCAAAAACATAAACATTCATTTCCGTTTTTAAGATTTGAATTATTATAAATTAGTTCTGCTTAACATACAAAATGTATACCCAATAGGTACACAATCCTCGCTGAGCCACAAAACCGATGTTTGACAGCGACGTGACCTGTCGCTGTCAAACGTCGGTTTTGTGGCTCAGTGAATAATCACTGTTTCTGTACCAGTCCCTCCGTCCACATATCACCAAGGACAAGTTCTCTTGCTCATTTAACTATGCCTTTAATACTCGTAGATGCTCTGAGCACCCGTCAGTTGAGTGCGCTGAGTGAAATACTACTTTTTAACAGTCGATTAAAATGTAAATTAATTTAAATAAAAGAGTAGGTATGCATGATCGGGTTCACTCTTTAAGGTAAACCTCATCAAAAGCGGCTATTAATAAAAAATCTTTTCATATGAAAACAAGATTATAAATTAAAGATAAAACGTTGTTGTTATTGATTTACATGCATTGTTCTCCAATATACGTCTTGTCTTGTTTCCAGCCATAACGACATTTGGCCTATGTAACGTCATAGCACGTTGTGCCAAAACGGCCCATGAATTTCCGGCGCATGTGTGACTTGCTCGGTTTAATGAAGTGCAGATATTGGGCTACCGCACAAAGCGCGCGCTGTCGCGTGCATCTTGATTGCGTCATCGTCATGCTTTGACCGTTGTTATAACCAATTTACAACTCTCGGCCCGATTCGAACTTAAGGTACGTCAGTTAATTGATCTAGCAATGATATGGATTAGATATGTCAGTGTCAAATGTGAAGTTTCTTCAAACAAAAACGTCACTTTTGTCACTGACAGTGTCTAGCCAAGATGACAATCGTTAATAGAAGACGACAGTCGAAACGAAACATAAATACCTAAGTAATGTATGGAAATAGCCACGTGACTTTTCGTAGCATCTGTCTTCCTATTTACGATTGTCATATTGGCGGGCTAGCCACGGTATAATTTAAACACCACATTGTTCAATAAATGGAGACCCCACACAAATTTTTCAGTAACTTTGTTTGTTCATTTCATTCTTTGTTTAATTCATTTGTGCTACTTGATTAAAAACTTTTTATATACCGTAAAAAAAGTTTTTATACAATTTTCCAAAACCCAGTAATGAACGTTGACTGAGCAGATTTCCAGTGCAAGTTATAAGTTCTCTCTTAGGATATTATTGGAGACTGCATATGTTGTTTACATACGTGTCAACATTTTAGGTAAATTGGGCTGAGTAGGTACATGTGGTTAACTGGGTAATAATGCATATGAATTATCTGTTAGCGAAATAGCAATCATTGCCGACTTGGCTTTAACGACGGAAAGCCGAGTGACTTGAAATCCGTAGGCAAAGCCCTTCGTCACTGTCCAATTGTCCATATAACCGCACTGTCAGTACCGGACGATGCTGTAACGTATATTTTATCCGGCTTATTTATCAAAGTGTTTGTGTAAGGGATAGTTTTGGAGAGCAAAAACTAAACGGGCGGCTTTGAGGAATATTTTATGACAGATGAACAAAACGGAATGGATTATAAAAAATGAGAACGAAATAAGCATAGACAATATAAAAAGTAAAACTAAAACCATACAGACGTCGATAGTTGGAATTTATTGGATAGTCTTGCACACTCCACCGAGTGCTGATATGAGAATCAATTAATATACTACCATGCAAGCCATAGTAATGATAATAGAAGACTTCGAGCAATTTTTACGGCGTTTTTATTTTCTTATTCGGCTCGAGAAAGTTGCAAGCAATTAAAATCACAATCAAGATATTAATTGTGTTTCTGGATAATGTTACGTCGTTATATTTGCCAGATGGTCATAGTTCAGATACAAATTTCGTCAGTCGTTTCTCTTGGGCTCTAATGTAGCTCTAGTCTTGATAGGATGTTAAAGTCTTGGAACTAAGAACAGAATATTTTCCCCTGACAGAGAATTCATCTAGGTATCTATTTTTATTTCTTATACACCGTGTTTTTATTGAATTCCATTAACTTCGGAGTATGGTTATGTACGTTTAAGAGAACTAAATGGCTTATTTAATTAAAAAAAATATTTTTGCATTTGTTTATTTAAGTTTAAAAAGTAATTAAATGTAGCATATAGCGTTGTTGTAACACGGGCATTACATTTAACTCAACCAAACAATTGAAATCTGTGACATATCAATGTCATTTCGAACATCGATCGACCGAGATTGTACTTAAGTTTAGTAGCAAATGTATGAACTCATTCTTAACACTAATCAATATATAAACCGGCCCTAAGGCAACTGTACACGCTTGTAGAGACCTTATAGGAAAAAAAATTGATTATCTCCGAAATGGAGTTAATTAGAAAAAAAACACGGTGTATAATTTACTTTTCACCCATACTCTTATTTAATTAAATTATCGCTTCTGAAAATGTGACCTTCATCATTAATAAAACTATTACATATGAACACATTTTTGTAGAACAATTGTGTTATTTACTGGGGTACGGATAGGTGCGCTTCTTATTCCACGCACTTCGGGCTGCCTGAGCCGGCCACGATAAATTATCCATTGTTGGGCGTCGTATTCAAGAGCCGTTTTTGTTCAATTCTTCGTCTCTTCGTCAATGGGAAATTTATTGCCTCCGCTGCCGAATTCAAATATGGCCGATTATATCCCGTGAAGTTAAGTGTTCTCTGCCCACTCAGGTGGTTAAGGTTATGCTAATTTTCTAATTTTCATTCCTGTTCACTTACCTACTTGAATTATAAGTTCTTCTTTTCAATATTGGTTCTAAACTATAGCCAATGCTTTTGCAGTCTCAGCCTTAGGAATAAAATGCATATTTAACTTATATAATGAAATTCATGAATAATCGTTTTTATTCAGTTAAAAAGCTAAGAGAGAGCAGGCAGATTTCTCTCGCAGCGCATTAGTATTGCCATTCAGCGAGGGAATACTGCCAGTATCTTTGGCACTGTGCCTCGGGGGGGGGGGGGGTCTTATTTAGATGTATTTTAATTGAGATTTTATGTATAGATTCGTTACTTGTTGATAAATAAACCTCCATGGACGTTAATAAAAAAAAAACAAAGAAAGATGAAAAAAATTAAACCGTTTTATTGTCAAATTACACATAATTAAATATATAACGGCTGTGTGTTAAAAACTTAATAAATCCTCACGAGTATCGCGACTTGTGTTTTACTTCTGTGCAACGTTATTTTATATCTAAATATCGAAGAAAATATTGAGCGGGCAAGTTACCTTCGACTCATTAACCCAGTGAAATGGCTTTTAAATTCAATTTGAACAAGCATGATTGTAACTCGCCCTGTTTGATAACAAACAACTATCCAGGTCCGTTCCAATTGCTTATCAAGCTACGGCGAGCGTTCGTATCAACTGAACCAGTATAAGTAGGTATACATTTGTTTTCCATGTTTTTCTCATGTTCTTAGAAGTGACGTACCTATAAGGAAATCAAGGAGGCGGCCCTGGATAGAGTCAAATGGAGAGAGCTACACCGACAAGAGTCTAACTCTTCTAACACTTTTTAATGTATGTAGGTGCAGTCAGCATCATAATTAACGTATCAGGCTATGCGTCAAAAGTTTATACCATTCTCTGATAACTTAACAAAAAGATATACGTATCTATCTATACACGGTGGCCAAAAAATAAGTGCATTTCCGTTTTTCCTTTACCAGGGAGGTTTTGGGATTATACTGAGCAACTTTTACTATGAGACCAACCCCGAAATAGCGAAAAACAATTTACCCTCCCATAGCACATTTTTTTTCGTGACTTCGGGGTTAGTCCCATAGTAAAAGTTGCTCTGTATAATCCCAAAACCTCACTGGCAATGGGAATGAACTTATTTTTTGGTCACTTGGTGAACTTATGTTAACTATACCTTTGAACGCGAACTGTCGAGATATAATTAATAATAATAATAAAATACTTTATTGCACACTACAAAACAAAAGATACAGAAAAAAAACATTGGAGTTTAATGGTGTAGGTAACAACAGGCGGACTTATAGGAGATATATTCTTATTTGGGAAATTATTCCAGGCTAGCAGATACTTTTGCGTGGCATTGTTTCATACGCTACTATTGATGCTTACTCTACCATTTTCCAGCGCTGAATACGAATTAATATTCGACTTGGAATTTGATTTCTGCATTGCTTTAGATGATGTTACAAAAAAGCCAAAAAGCAGATTATGTCGGTACTCTGTATATCGCTAAGATCCTCACGTCACAGGCTGAGCCTAGTGTGGGGATCACTGTGCTGCCTCTCTAGTAATATTAATTTCTGAAATAAATATATTTTGAATTTGAATTTATGCCTGACACGAAATCCATTTAACCTGATATCTTGACACGAACAATCGCTTGTGCTAAAGAGCATGTCTTTAACTACAGCCCAGGAGCAAGCCAGTTTATTGTGAAGCGTTTATGATATACGTATACTTGCGAACTTGCGGGAACAACTTATCACATACATTTCCTTGCTGCACGGCTTAGTTTGACACCAAATATTTGACGAAACTTTTAATTGAAATATTAATGTAGGGTGTTTGGCTTAATGAAGCTGTAGTATTTGCGCAGTTACAAAAAGTGGCAACTACGCTACCTTTAATATACCTATAGGTAAGTACAAGCTTTTTCATGATGTGAAGATTTTTTGTCTATTTTTCCTTTCGTGCTTAAACGGTCGTTAGCTGAAGGTTGCGGTATTCTTACGTTTGCAGTTGTTTTTTAGCTTTCTGTACCCAAAGGGTAAAAACGTCCTCCACTGTCCGTTTGTATGTCATGAACCGTGATAGCTATATAGACAGTTGAGATTTTCACAGATGATGTATTTCTGTTGCCGCTATAACAAAAAAGACTAAAAACAATAAAATAAATATTTTAATGGGGCTCCCATACAGCAAACGTGATCTTTTTGCCGTTTATTGCATAAGCCTCCGTGCGCGGGACCGGCTCACACTTGGCAGCTTATTTTTATGTCTTTTCAAATGCGTTCACTGCTTTTCAAAAAATAGGGGATTTATTATTACGAATGTACTTAATTTTTCTGCAGTTTGTTGTTTGTTTGTGGTTGGCATGGACCCGGAGTAAAGACCCCGCAACATAATATAATAGCGGTTTTGGTACTATTTACGTAGGTAGGTAGGTAATTTATTCAAAATGCTGTACACACTCACTTTAAAGGTGAACTGTTTGCAATCGCGATCAAAGCAAAATGCTGACTCGCTGACTAACGCCGAAGGAAGTTTTCACTATTGTCGTTTAGAGGCGCTTTAGGTCGGTCTGAATGAAGATGTACGTAAGCAGTGGCCGTAATCCGCAGGCTGGTCTATCCGACCGCCGTCAGCCGGTTGACCTCACTCGCTCCGCCCGCCGCCTTTCGTCTCGTTACTTTTGTGAGCACCGGATCTCATCTATCATTTTCCACCGGAATCGATGACCTTTCACTTGATGTAACGAAGATTTCCATTAAGGATATCAATGTTGGGTAGTATGCAATTGTTTTTGTTATATTGAAACAGTTCTTGAACTTGACCGCTTATCTCAGACGATTGATGGTAGACAAGATGCGCTGTGATGTTCTAGTAAAAGGTAGATTAAATCATATACTTAACTTACTACATATAATAACTTCCTACCAACCGTTCTAGTTGAATGGTACACTTAAAAATCACGTTTGATATTTTGCCTATTATTCAATTACTAATATGTAATTAAGTATACATATATTATTTTACAGAAAATCACATAATACCTAATAACATTATCTCTGCAAATTTGCTACAAGTTTAACATTGTACTCGTATTTATGATAACGTATTTTCTATGTTAGGTACCTACGGTTTTTGTTATTATTTAGTAAAACAAAACGTATGTACGTTCAATAATCGCCACGGGAGCCTGTCACAAACAGACTTTAGGCGCTTTTGAGTTTAATTGTCGTTGAAACGTCCTACACATTAAGCTCTTTATTCTTTGTTACTTACATTGGACCAGACGCCAGCAATCTCATTGAAGGGCCTAGTATGTAGGTATTTTTATTTTATAGAAACTGTAAAATATACTGGTATGTAGTATAGGTTTACTTGTATGGAAAGACGAGTTAAGAATAAGTACAATAAAATATGTATGACCTATAAGTTCTATTGAACCATGATTCGAGTATTTTCTACTTATTACAAAAGAAAAATCAACCATCGCTGTCTGACAGATGGTTTTACGAGTCGTCTGAAAGATCAGGCCAGGCGACAATCGTTATTCAATAAGTATTATGACTCACCGGTTACACTTATTGACAGGCCCGTTCTCGCCGTTCCGGTACCGTTTGTTGTCCAGCGGTGATTGATTAAATACTTTATCTGGATTTCCATTCGAAATAAACGAATATTTTATTTTGTCTGAACAACAAATTGTTTTGAACGGATAATGGAAAGTCGAAACAATAAATTTAGAAATAAATAAGTGTTCCGTGAACAAAGTTTTGTACGGAACACTAAAAATGCTTTAAGGTTACGAATTAAATTGTTTTCAGGCACGTAACTAAACGAGATCAAAGATATTATTCAATCAATGTGAGAAATGCTTTACTAGATTTTAGTTAATAAACAGACAAGTTTTTGTGGCATAAACGAGTGAGAAAATGAAACATCGATAAATCTGTGATCGATAAGTATGTGAGAGATTTATAATTAGAAGATGTAACTTGTACTTGCTGTAAATTACGAAATTTTAAGGACGCAAATCAATTACATTTGGTTATTAGTATATTTAGTGTACTTAAAAAAAAAAACGTAGTATACAGTGCCAAAAGAATAAAAATCTAACAAAATATCAAAGAAGATATCGAACGTGTTGTGTACTTCGCGGTAGCTACGAGTATGTTATTATGCAGTGTTATAAATATCTATGAGAAAGTTAAGGTTAAGTTAACGTTTCTCCAAGGAAGATAGTTTTGACGCAAAAAGTCTAGTTGGCCCATTCAGTTAAAGTTTATAAAGTTTTAACATATTATTTCTCTTGATAACTAGTTTGTAACTTCCTAAGATAAATTTAAATTCAGAAACGCTAATAAATTTCACTCATAAAATTCGTTTCTAGGTGTATTAAATGACGTTTCTTAAAGTTTGAATCGAGCCGTAGGTATATTTTTATTTCCTGGTCCGTTTTCTACGGCCTGACGCTGACAGCATACCACTTACGACCTTTTCAGTTTACCTGTGACATATACAAACCGTTTCGCAGCGAACATTGTTCCAGCTCCGGATGTTGTTGCAACAGAATAGGGAAAAATAGAAAAGCACCGGAAAACAAAAGCTGGGCTAGGTCAGTTTCATACATTATACGTATATTAAACTTCCAACGGCGCCTTAATACTGGCCATAAATAACAAGCTTTTGAATATCAACAAATATTAAACTAAAGAGCGCTTTATGAAGTGTTTTTACTGTTTTAAGTACAGTAATAAGATAGATGTTAATTGTTTAAATGGCTTGAGGAAGGTACGTTACATACACGGCTAACATGTGGCTTGAATCTAATTAGTTTAAAGCGTTGATAATATGCATGTCTTTATCCTCTCATTTAGAGAAAGGAAACCGCTCGTCGTTACCAGAGCGGGCAGCTAATTAATTTGCTGCGAAAATGTGGAGTAGGTAAATACCTCCGGCCTGTTTAACTTTGAAATTTGAGTGTACGAATATAATAACATGTAGGTGTAGGTAGTACACATTTAATTCGCTTTACAAATTCCTTTATCTACAGCAATAGTAATATAATTGTTTATCTGTAAGTATTTTTCTTGCTTACTACCGTAATCTGTCGTCCCGTCCGTCGGCAATTCGATAGAATAGCTATTCCTTAGTAAGAAAGGTCACGAAATATATTCCAAATAAATGTTTAAAAGATTGAGAGAAATCAGGAAAGTAGGTCATTTCTTGTGCTCGAGTCGTTTGGGGCAGAACGCAGCGCGGCAACTCCCTGGGTTGTAATTAATCTGGTTCCTCGTGGAACCGAGGTTTTCTGAGGCTAGCGATTACCAACTGGAGTAATGAGTACTGAAGACCTCGCGTTGATTGGTGTCTTTAATATGCATGGGACCGTGGTAGACTGTGGAATGGATACGCGCTATACAACCGCTAAAACCAATCGACCTTCGCTCCGGTATTACAAGTAGGTACAAACTTTAGCGAATCTAATAGTTTAATAGTCAAAGAGATCGTCAGTTTCAAGTTGCGTCTAATTTGTGTTGAAGTTATGGTGCTTACAAACTTGTCGACAGGAACATTACCGATCGAAATTTTATGTATACATAATTATATTGCCTCGTTTATATTTCGCTTTGGATTAAATTATATTTACTCGTTCTGACCGGATAAAATATTATTGCAAAGAATGATAACTGGAATCTGCTTTTCTCATAATATCTACAATTATACTTTTTAAGCGTAATATTTATTGAACATTTATTACCAGACTTATAAACGCCCAAAGTTAACTTCGTAATTTGAGTTATATTATTTTATCCCAGAAACTCTTACTGTGTATAAATAGAAATAAATAGCGCACACGTTCCTCCACTTATCATTCCCGTTGGCGGCTTCAAAAGAAAACAGGTACCGCATTGTTATTTTTATAAATAAAAGAACGCTCCTAAATGTCGAGGTGGAACATTACTATTGCTCCTATTTTGTACCCTCGAAAAAACAAATTGTTATTACAGAAGACGTGATAAATATGTGGTTGAGAACTTAGCTGCCTAGTTGGTATTCACATAAATATCTCCGGCAACCTTTTTCTCGGGCTATAAGGAATCTATTCTATTTTGCATTTGTTCTCCCTTTCGTAAACCTACTTCAAAGCGGTTTCTATCTATTGCTACTTTGAATTACTTTTTATGCTCAATAATGTTTAGTATTCCAACTGCGTCTTGAGTTGTAGACTATACGTCTGGTGTTGCCAGTTTCCACGTGTTTTAGTTTGCGTGTAGCCATTTCATAATATCTATCATGATACAGTTCATCGGGTGTTTGCGGTCTCAGCTCAATACGCTTCCGCCACAGCATTTGTCAGTGGTTCGACAGATTTATCCCGTCCACAGCGATGTTTTATTCCGACATCTGATTTATTATAACGTTAAGTACTCACGCAAAACTCAGCGCCGTACAATGTACGTACTGCAGGTCGAGTCGTGGTTAATATGCTCGAAAACAAATTCACTTTTTTGTCAGAACATTGCCCGGAAATGAAAAAAAATATTTGCAGAGTAATTTGATTTGTTCCGATGTAAATATTCCTGTTTACGTATTTTTCCTCCGATTGAATTATGTCGACTTCAATGTTTGAACTCAAATAAAGTCAAATTGGAAGACTTCAGCCTGAATAACTAGGTCTACAGTACCTACAAGCTAAAAGTTGGCAAACCAATCATGTTACATTTTTAATATAGATGAACCCTATAGAGCCTTATTAACATTAACATGCTGAGATATCAAATAAATCAATATAGTATCAAGATCGAATGGATACTTGTCAAGTAAATATAAGAAACTCGATAAGCAACCGTGTGAAGAGAGCTGGTGCCTTCTTCCGTTGCAAGAAACATTTTTCAATGGAATCCAGTTTTTATTATATTTCGTAGCAAAACTCATTTAATTGTATACCTTTAAACGAGCAATTCTTGTATATTTATTAATTTATATATATATTTCGGGGATCTCGGAAACTGCTCTAACAATTTCAATGAAATTTGGCTTTTCGGGGCCGGAAACTCGATCTAGGTAGGTCTTATCCCCTAGGAAAACGGGCATTTTTGAGTTTTTATATGTTTTTCGAGCAAAGTTCGGTTTCCCATGTATTTACCTATCTAAATAAAATAGCATTCAATAATCAGATTTGGTGTAATTTGCTATAGACAATATTTGTGTAATTTCCGTGAAAGTCCAGTAATTTCGTCCGTTTTCATTAATGACTAAACAGTCAATTTTATTCTATTAAAATAATTTGTAGATAGATACTTAAGTTTGTGTATTTTTGTTAGCAGTGGGAGTGGCCTGGTTGTGGTGGCCGTTAAACGCGGCCACCGTGGCGGATTTTTATCTCTGCCGGCCAGCCCGCCCATTCCGCGACACCCGCGATGTCAACACTAACCGACCCTACCACATTGCCATAGAGAAAAAATACATAGAGTGCTCACTCCATACATCAGTTTTGGTACCAAAACGACTATTATTTTCACAGTCGACATTTAGCATCGAGAAGCGAAATCGGTACTGCTACTTGACGATAGATGTTGTAACGACCGAAAAGTCTAAAGCTCTACAATTATCAGCTAATAAAAAAAAAACCGGTTTAAACGGAACTCTATTTTCAACTCCTTCTGCTTTTTAACCGACTTCCATTTCATAGAAGGAGGAGGTTCTGTATTCGGTTGTGGCTATTTTTTTTTTTCTATGTACGTTCACCGATTACTCCGACATCCGTAGTCCGATTTGAGTAATTCTTTTTTTGTTTGAAAGGAGCTACCTCCGAGTTGGTCCCATTTTAATTTGGTTCTGTTCTGATGATGGGATCCATGAGGAATTGAGGGAACTCCTCAATTTTTAAAGGCACATCCATGGTGATTTGGGTGTTTTCTTAAGCAACTCGAGCATTTTCTCCCGAAAACCACCACTTTGATGAAATAGACCTGATGATGATGATTGTTTTGATGATAATGATGATGATTTATTAAATGTAGTATGTTCAGCGATTACTCCGGCACCTGTGATCCGATTTGAGTAATTCTTTTTTTGTTTTGAAGGAGTTGCCTCCAAGGTGTTTCCGTATTATTTTTGGTTCTGGTCTGATGATGGAATCCATGAGGAATTGAGGGAACTCCTCAGTTTTTAAAGGCACGTGTAAAGTGATTTCGGTGTTTTCTAAAGTAACTCGAGCATTTGCTTCCGAACACCGCCAATTTGATGTAGTGCAAGTGTAGCCTTACCACGAGTTTGACATTGACATATTCGCTAAGTTAGCGACGCTAACGTCTTCGTAACTTACTTTTTATGCATCTCGCTCGCACTAATATTCCAGTACGAGCGAGATGCAAAGAAAGTAAGTTACACACACGCTAGCGAATAAATCAATGTCAAACTCTTGGTAAGCTGGTAAGGCTACTGATCGGGGGTTAGGGTTAGGAGTTAAGGGGTCGGGTAATGGTGGTTGAATGGGTGCTGGTTCAGGGCCGAGGGGTACATGGATCAGGGGTTGACACGCTATGAGGTTGAGTGATCGGGGGGGTTGAGGGATTGGGTCAGTGGCGGGGCGGAGGATGGATTTAGTGTAGTGACAGGAATTATAATTTCCCAGGCGGACTCGAGAAAATTCCAGATTACATATTTATTAAAGTAGATACACGAATTTAGTGTTAATCATGATGTTGTTTTTCATTCACGCGTCGCGCTATTAACAATGCGTTAAAACTAAAAATGGAAAAATAAAAACTTTTTACAAAAAAAGAAAACCGACTTCAAAAAGGATGAAATAAAATATTATCCTTTTTAAGTCTATGCGTTACCAACTGATATGTTTGAAGTCGGTGCCAAGCCAAGTAGTAAAGAATACCCGTCAAAAATAATCAGCTTTATGACTATAAATCCCATTAGAACTGTACCATTAGAACTATTATAAATGTGTAAGTAATTCTGTCTGCCTCTTTGTCGCCTTTTCATGGCTAAACAACTGAACCGCTTTAGGTGAAATTTGGCAAGAACGTAAATTCCTTGAATTGTTTTATATTTTGAAATGTAGTCCTCTGAATAAGGGACGGGAAATAACTTCAGTCCCAATCCCACGCTTGCGTGCCGACAAACATGCTACGGACTGTGCCAAGAAGGTTTGATCGTGTGTTCTTAGGTACAGTCGACGTCAAAGATATGTATTATACACTTTTACACCTTACTCCTTTGTAATAAGACGAAAAGTGTAAACATATTTTTAACGTCGACTGTACCTACAGAAAGTACGTTCATTGTAAGGCAATCCAACGTACATCAAAATCATGGTATGCTTCAAAAGTTGGCTTGGCACCGACTTCAAACATATCAGTTGGTAACGCATAGACTTAAAAAGGATAATATTTTATTTCATCCTTTTTGAAGTCGGTTTTCTTTTTTTTGTAAAAAGTTTTTATAATATTACTTGTAAATTGTTGTTCAATACAATTTTCGTGAGTCGCGACACTAGAGAATTCTAGTATCAAGTAGCGGTACTGATAATTCCGCTACTCGATGCTAGATGTCGGCTGCCAAAATAATAGTCGTTTGGTACCAAACTGATGTATGGAGTGAGCACTCTATTCTTAGTATATTTCTCTATGACATTGCTCACTATTTTATGACAGGGTGCGATTTTGAAGTCGTCATCATTTGCAATAAAACAGTTGTAGATATAGACGCTATGTAAAGAGGATTAAAAAACAATTTCCCTCTATTTCTATATATTTGAAAATATATCCACAGGACCTCTGAACTAATAATTAAATTAAGATGGGTCGCATTTTATCTTTAATTAAATTCACTCCTTAAACGCGTCAGGTAACACCGTAAGAATTCAGAGCCAGTCACGACACAAATCACGGGGTCGAGACGCACCCCTTTTTGAAAACACTTTTTTAAGACTTGATTTATTTTATCTCGGAGAGCGATGGCATTATCCACACTTCTAATCCCGCTGTGAATTATTCTGAAAGTTTGTTAGCCGCGGCCACAGTAAGCCCGTAAGACTTCATGTCCCGTGTAATGCCGGGGATTAAACTAAATAGATGTCATTGCTTTTGCGCATTTACCAATAAAGAAATAGTAACAACAAAAACACAGAATCAAGCTCAGGCTTTATAGATGACGGCTATCATAAATTCACCGACATTCACCCGTAGCGCTACGGCGTAGCTTGTGGTATGTTATTTCCGTAGCAAGACTATTTGTAGAGGCGTGAATGATCACCAGTAGAGATTAGTACAATACTTGTTACTAAAATAGCAGGTAATCTTGAACAGACGTGTTACATGCCAATTTTATTAACACTTAGGTCAAGTTAAATTAGATGATTTTGTAGGAAAGGAAGAACTGTTTGCACACAGTTTACCCTAAACGGGACCAAAATCAGCTTTCCAAAATCCTGTGACTTCGATAAAATTTACAATATTCCTTACATTATTAAAGCGAACTACGCGCGGCGACTATAGCCCAATACTGATTGGAGGCCTGTGCCCAGCACTCAGACGTGTATAGGCAGAAATATTAATAATATTATTGAAGCGAAAACAATCCATGTACCACATAACAGCGGTTGATGGAGTAGTTATGGGGTCGGTTCATTTCTTTTGGGACTATTAAAACAGGCCAATTCGAACGTACTCTGACATCAGAATTATATTTAAATTATTTAGTGTAACCTTTTTGAATCTACCACCTATGTTTTATCCATTTGCTCAAGGAATAAGTGACCTCTGTCTTCTGTGGAATCCTTTTATATTGTAGCGCTTCGTCAATATAACCTAGCTACATAGACCAAACACAATAGTAAAACAATTAAACCCAAGTCAAAGGGGGAAGCCAGAAATGTTTTACCTACAATAAATTGCGATTAATTACGTTTTTGTCCATCTCCGACGATGTTTTTGTCAACGGAATTTCAATTAAGAGTTTTGTCATTTGTTTCCTAACTGTAAACGGAAATTAATTAATGATTTACGAACAATAGTGACAGTTATTCGAAAAGTGACCCGTTAGTTGTTTAGCCGTAATCAAAATGATAAGTACTCGTGCGGCCCGCAATCGGCACCAAGTGACCGCGCCCGCTTTGTTCGAGGGTCTCTCATACCTCCACTCCTCGCTCGACTGTGTTTGTATTTTGTTCACGAACTTTCCGAATATATTATTTGTAGTAGCGCCTACATACAGATGTGGAAGAAACTGATTTTAGAGTACCCATTGAATGAGGCTTTAAAAGCCTCAGTGGGTGTTTCCGACATTCGTCTACATACATGTTTGAGATTCTAAGTCTAGGCTTTTCCACCGACACACTATTTAAATAACGTCGTTTGAATGCGATGGGAGTTAGGGCTGATTTAGACGGCGCGCGAACTCGCATACGATTTTAGTTACATTGCGGACTGTTGGTTACGTCCAATTCAATCGACCGATCAAAACCCGCAATGTAATGAAACTCGCATGCGAGTTCTCGCATCGTCTAAATCCGCCTTCAAGTGTTTACGAATATTTTCGTGACGTTCTGTTTGTACACGCATATATTTAAAACCTAAAACTCATCAACATACGAAATATATGACACCAAAAAGTATGTATTCATAGAATTTCGATTCGAAGAGAATCTTTCTTCAACCAGTAATGTCGAATCAGACAGCTCAGATCATATCTATTAAAAATTAAATAATTACAAGAAATTACGATCGGAATATACGTCCGAAAACTATTTACCTACTATTTAATTATATTGTGCTATAACAGTTTAAGATAAGATAAGATTAAGTAGGTAACTACCTTCATCTAGGATCAAGTCCAGTCCTAAGTAACTTAACGGTGTAAGTATAGTCCTTGTTGTATAGAACTACGTATTAAAATTTCATATCATTGCCAGAATTGTACATTTGTATCTAATGATACTATCCCAAGTAGCATTGCAAGCTGTATATAAGCTGTATTAAACTTTACTTGTATACTATAAGCTGTACAGTTAGGCTTTACAAAGGCTGTATAAGCGCTTATACAGCCCTTATAAGCAAAAAAAGGGCCCAAATTATACAGCCTTTGGCGTTATTAGAGCTGTAGAGTAGCTGTATAAGCAATAAATAAGCTGCATAATAGCTGCATTACAGCTATATTTCGGTGTAACAGGAAACCTTAACACTACAGATAATCTCTTATAAGTACGATATAAGAATATAAGTTTTAAATGAGTTATAACAAAGAATTACAAGAGAATAATAATCATTTACGAAACTAAAATGTCTTAATCTTGTTAATTCGTAATATAGTAATGACGACAATAAAGTGTTATAGTGGATGGTAAAAGTAAAAGTAAATATTATACAGGACTTGAATGGAATATTACATTATTGGTAAGTGCGGATTATTATTTATTGTGAACCTGTGTATCTTTTCTGGCAAAATATTTACGCGCCTGCAAAATAACAAAGAGAAACCATAAGGAAAATATCAAAAATCGGTAAAGTTACTGTTTGTTTTTAAGGTTAGAGTATCAAAAATATTTATAAATATTAATTCTAAGGCTAAACAATTTATTTTAGCTGGTAATCATAACACGGCGTTAGTCTGCTAAATATTTGCAAGTATTTCTTTAATTATATTTACATATACGTTTTTTTTTTATTGTAAAATGGCGACAATTTTTAAACAGCCTACAGGATAGTTGGAGAGCATTATAATCTTAGTAGCTGTGCTGTGTAATAAATGGAGTGTCTTTTACAGCTTTTGTAATTAAAACAGCTTTATAATAGAATATTTGTATTCGTTTGGCTGTATTTCGGTTCTCCGTACATAAGTTATAATTCTCTTTAGAGATCCGTATAACAAATAAAAAACCTGTACTGTAACTGTCATATATCCCTTTAGTTTTATAATACACTTATTTTCAGAAATCATTACACTACTATACTTATACGAGTGTAAAATTACGCCAAAAGATTGTTATAAGCGACTCTATCAGTAATACAGAAAAAAGCTGTACTATAGCTGCCATTTATTCATTTGGTTTTATAATACCCTTACAGACAGAAGTTATACAACTACTAATCTTATATGAGAGTAAGATTACGCCATAAGAAATAGCTTTAAAACGGGGTTGACAGATACATTTGTACAGCTACAAGTGCCAAGTGATACTACAATACAGCCTGTATACAGCTTTTACGATAAAATTAGCTTGTAGTGTTTCACAACACTTAATGTTTTAAAACGGAGTTGACAGATACTTTTGTACAGCTAAAAGTGCCAAGTGTTACTACAATACAGCCTGTATACAGCTTTTACGATAGAATTAGCTTGTAGTCTCTCACAACACTTTTAGTTTTATAGTAGATTTTTTATATTCTGATAAAGCACCCCATGCTTCCGCAGAATCCTTTATAATGATTTTATACAGCTTGAGCTGTATAATGTCTGTAAAGTACCTTTTATACAGCTTAAATCTTTTCTGACACTCTTATACGTCCCTTAAATCACTCTAAGTTCTTAATTGGCTGCTATATTGATGTTGCCGACACTTCCATGCTACTTGGGATGAAACACAGACTAACAGCAGAGTTAAGCCTTTAATCCCATTTAGGTATTATATACTTATATTTGTACCACAATGAGTAACAATTAACATCAAATTCACCGTATTTTAAAGGGAATTACTAATTAGTAGGTACGACTTTCTTTGTAAACCATTTGTCGTAAGTAGGTATAGGCCCTTTGTTGTACCAGATATTGCAGGTCACTGTACTAAATTAGGCTTTACTTCCGTGTAATCGTACTATCGATCAAAGCAAACTTTCTTCTTTCTTTCTTCTGTTGGTTCGCGCAAACACTGTAAAGTTCAAAGGCTTATTAGTAATCTGATAACGTGTGTACATCAACATTAATGCTGTCCGTTTTTCCCGCGGAAGGGGCTCAGAAGTTTTAAACCCGCGCGCGCAATATATTCCAATGAAGTTTGATGTTAGTAATCGGGTTGGCATCGAGTTAACTGGAACACCGAAAGCGTTTGCCTATTCATAAATTTCAACCAGACCCCGCGCGGAACTCCGTCGCAGCCTCATTAACGTAAAAGTGGCGATAAACTTGTAGATCGTCGGGCACTGTGCCGTTATAGAGATGTTAGTGAACGCGATTTCGTTCGCATTTACTTGCCTTTATATTATATAACTTCGTTACTGAGCTGACTAGATTCTAGAGTTCACATTGTGACAAATTTTGTGGGAAACCGTTTATATTTTGTTCATGAAATCGGATATTTTTCCAATGGAACTCTTTCCATGTTCGGGTATAAATTTGCAATATTTGAATAGATGGGTCAAACGAAAGACTGTGTTCACTTCTTTCCTGTAAACAAACCCAAAAGTTGAGGGCAAAAGTACAGTTCTGAGGAACACAGAAGTTTTCTCTCCTGTGTACAATAGTTAATGTAGTTGTAGGTAAAGATTTTATCATATACAGTTTTGTGTTTGACCCATATCTATTTTTAGAATATGAATTCACTGATGAATTGTATTGTTTAGACAAAGATTATTTGCCATAGCATAAAAAATCGTATCTCTTATCTATATTGTGACAAAACGCCTTAAAATGATGGCATAAAATAAACTGCTGTCCCCTGGCGAATCTCAAATCTGGCCGTAACGATGAAAGGGATATACCCGCGTTGCCTATAAATGAATATTTAGCATTTTTGTTGCGCGGCGACGAATCGCCCTGTCGATCGGTCTGCGCAAACAAAAGACAACAATTTGCATTTTAACTAGCTGATAACTGGACATGCTCGGCCGTGGGTCAAATGTCCACTGGACCTGCAGGAGATTACAATCTCTTTCTTATAATACAATACAATACAAAATACTGTTTATTGCTCACGTTAGTAAAATAAAACAATACAAAAGAAAACAGAAACACAAGCAGAGGTAAACAACAGGCGGTCTTATAGCTAAAAAGCGATATCTTACAGACAACCTTTAGGTTCTCTGGCTTTCTTAGTTTGTATACACAACCAAAAGCTTTATTTTTGCATCAATACGTTTTTCGGGTAAATAATTTTATGGGGTGCTGGCTATCACAAATAAAAATTCAATATAAATATTAAAGTGATGCGCTCGCACATATGTGACCGAATGAAAGTCTCGAGCGGGTTAACGTAATAAAAACGTTTTAATGTCATTTGAAATAAGAATAAGGCTTAAAACCGAATTAAGTAAGTAAATATTCTTTATTGCACCAATAATTATACATTTTACATACATGTAAACCTACAAATAAATTTGAAAAGAAAATTTTGATAACCAGGTGCATAGCAACATTTTTAAATAGTATGTTCATTAATTATGAGTAATAAATCAAGGATTACCTCTTTCATTAAAATACCGAGTAGAAAGCTTAATTTAGAGAACGTTGTGTTTTGTGCGGTCGTTTTCCTAAGAATCTGCAGGCATAAATAACCTTACAAAGCCAACAGCATTGTTTCAAAAGCATAACTACGAGAACCCAAGTACATAGTACAACTACCTACATAATTACTACTTAACTACCTATACTTCATTCATATATTTAAAAAAAATGTGTACTCAGCTCGGGAATCGAACCCGGACGATTTGAAAAGTAAACCTAATACTATTTCTATTTTACCTACCATCCTACCACCGACTACCTTGTATTGTATTGTAGCTCGGGCGATTTTCCGCAACTCGACGTCTTGCGCCTATTTTGCGTGATAGGGGGTGGGCTAGTCTTGCCAGCCCAGCTCCTCGAGGAATCCTATCAAACCTTTGATGTTGAGTAGGACCTCGGGGAGGTCACTCGGGGATCCGAGATGTTTTGCCCTGTATGGGGCCAATCCGCTGCATTCCAACACCACGTGAGAGGCTGTTTCTTCTTCCTCCATGCATCCACGGCATAGGGGACTGTCTGTGACACCTGTTATAAAAAGATGTTTGTTAAAAAGTCCATGACCTGTTATGACACTGGTTACCATACTCAGTCGAACCTTTCCTAGTTGAAGGAGCGCCCTTGTGAGCTTACCGTTCATGCTAGGCATGGCCTGCTTGGCCTGTCTGCATCCAGTTTGGTTTAGCCAGTGTTCTGTGTGTAGTTTCCCTGTACGTGCCAGCAGCATTGAGCGTACCTTACTAAACGGTATCGGGAGGATCGGTTCCGGGCCTATCGCCCCCGCACCCGATCCTTGTCTGGCGAGCTCGTCCGCGGCGTCGTTACCTCGGGATCCACTGTGTCCTTTGATCCATTGTAAGGTGATCTTATTGTTCTGACATACCTCCATTAGTCGTTCGTGGCATTCGTGTATAAGTTTGGATGTGACTATATGGCTTTTTAGGGCCATTAAGACTGCTCTGCTGTCGGAGAGTATGCGGATGGAGGATCCTACTACCTTCCTTGCAGTGATGGCAGCCGCCGCGTTAATGATGCCCATGCACTCAGCCTGGAATACCGAGTTATGGGCTCCTAGCGGAGTGGTGATTGACATGTTCAGGTCTTCTGAAAAGGTTCCAGAGCCTGATCCGCTGTCTGTTTTGGACCCATCAGTGAAGATTCTCAGCTCCCGGGGATTGAGTCCTTCGTAGTTGTCGTCCTCAAATAATTGTATTTTGTACCTTTTGTCAAAGATGGCTTGTTTGTGAATTCGATCCGTGCCCGCCATGAGCACTGGAAATTCGCTGTATACTTTTTCCAGGCATGCTGTGTGAAGAGCTCCTGTGGTGTTAGACCATATATTGAGGGTTCGTAACCTTACCGCTGAGAGACTGGCCTCTTGTTGTATGTGTAGGTGCAGCGGTGAAAGGTTTAGCATGACCTCCATGGCTGCAGTCGGAGTGGACCTCGTGCAGCCAGTGGTGGCCGCGCATGCGAGCCTCTGGAGTCTTTGTAGCTTGTCTCGTACGTTGCCTAGGTTTGTTCTTGGCCACCAAACCAGTAGAGCACCGTAGCAGAGTAGGGGGCGGATTATAGTCTTATAGAGCCAAAGGGTAATTTTCGGGTTGAGTCCCCACCTCTTACCAATCATCCTTCTGCACTGCCAGAAGACTACTCCCGCCTTGTCTATGCGTTTGTTGATGTGATTGTTCCAGTTGAGTTTACTGTCGAGCGTTAGCCCTAAGTACTTAACTTCGTCGGTCAGCTGTAGCTCAGTCTGGAAGAGTGTTGGTCTGGTAAAGTTGCCAAGTGCCCTTTTATTGGTGAACATTACCATTTCTGTTTTGGTGGGGTTAACTGATAGGTCAAAATCTCTACACCAGCGTTCTACGATCCGAAGAGCTGCCTGGGTGAGGTCGCATACTGTACTGGCAAATTTACCTGATATTAATATTGCCAGATCATCAGCGTAGCCTATTGTGTAGAAGTGTTCCTCGTTCAGTTTGGTTATGAGGTTGTTGACTACTAGGTTCCACAACAGAGGTGAGAGAACTCCCCCTTGAGGGCATCCCCGCACCGCCGCTACGGCCTGCGGTTCACCTACATACCTTATTGTCCTTTGATTTAGCATGTTCATGATCCACTTTATTAGTCCAGGTTCAGCGCCGTGGCTTCCCAAGGCGTTCCCTATACTGGAAAAGTGAGTCTTGTCAAAAGCGCCCTCTATGTCAATGAAAGTGCCGAGGCACATTTCTTTGCCGTGGATGGCTCTCTCAATGCGGCTTACAACCATGTGAAGAGCCGACTCCGTAGATTTACCTGAGCTGTACGCGTGCTGGTTGTTGTGCATCGGTATGTTCTTTAGCGCCCGGTCCCTCAGGTCCCTGTCGCACAGTTTTTCCAAAGTTTTCAGCAGGAATGATGTGAGACTGATGGGCCTAAAGGATTTGGCAGCTGTGTAGTCGTTCTTACCTGGTTTAGGTATGAATACCACATTCACATCTCTCCATCTCCTGGGCACGTACCCCCAGGCTAGGCAGGCTGCCATGATGTCGGTCAGGGTTTCCTGGATGAGTCCTAGACCCCACTGTAGGAGAGCGGGGAAGATCCCATCCGGACCAGCCGCCTTGAAGGGATGGAAGCTGTCTATGGCCCACCTGAGTTTCTCAGCCGTGACGACTCTGTGCGCCATTTGCCAGTTGTTGTCCGTTGTACTGTATTCCTCGTCCTGCTGATCTGCATCGGCGAGACTTACGCATCCTGGAAAGTGAGTTACCAGGAGAAGGCGTTGGGTCTCTGCAGGGCTAGATGTGTATGTGCCATCGGGTTTACGCAGTGAGCCCAATTGTGATGTGGGCTTGTGCGCTAAGGTTTTCCTCACCCGGTTGGCGTGGTCAAGTGTTTCAATGCTGCTGCAGAAGTTCCTCCATGACAGGGATCTCCAGTACCGCAATCTCTTTTTGTACCTGGCCTTGGCTTCGTAGTAGTTTTCCCAGTCCACCTCAGCCATTGTGTTCATGGCCCTGTTGAAGAGTCTTCTTGTTTTCCCCCGGAGTCTCTCCAGTTCTGGGCCCCACCACTGGTGACCCTTTATGGCAGTCTTTGCCGGTGGTTTTAAGGGGCACGCCTTGTGGTAGCTGTCTACGAGGGTATCAGTTAAGATATTTACCTGCTGTTCTATCTGAGCCGGTTCCCGAAGGTCATCCCTCGGTGGAAGCCGGTCAAGGCTTTCCCCTAGGACCTTCCTAAAAGTGGCTCGGTCCGTTTTCCTGGGATTCCTCCGGGCGGTTGGTGTGTCTCTAGATGCTAGTAGATTGAAGCGAATCCACCTATGGTCTGAGCAGGAGGCCTCCTGGGAGACGTGCCATCCCATAATTAGTTCACTGACCTCCTCCGAAGCCAGAGTCAGGTCGATAATCGTCCTGCATCGTTTGTTTACAAATGTTGGTTCAGCGCCTATATTTAGAATGTTTAGATTTCGAGAGAGTCTTACCTCTGTTGTTGCTGGTCTCCATTCCCCACAGTGGGTGGTGTGCGTTGGAGTCGGCCCCGATGATTATTGCGAGGCCTGATCTCTCGCAGTGGCTGACCAGTCGTTGTAGTTCGGCAGGCGGTGGCTCGTCCTCTCCAGGCATGTACGCCGAGGCAAGGACTAGGTCGCGACAGCCTGTTGGCAGTGGAACTTGTAGTTTAATCGCACACAGGTCTCTGGAACAGAATTCAGTGAGTGGTTGTGCAATAATATTGTTAGTAGTTAGGATACATGCCCTAGGGACGGCATGTACCGTGGAGTAGTAGAGCTTACCTTTCGTGTCGGACAGCCCGCGTATGTATCCATTGCCCGCCCATGGTTCTTGTAGGAGGGCAACGGCTGTTGGCAAACCTGCCAGACAGCGTCTGAGTTGGGCCGTAGCGGCCACGCTGTGCTGGAGGTTTGCTTGGATGACACTAGTTGGTGTCCATGTTGTCGGTGGTGGGGGCGGCATTTTGCATTTCCCCTCCCTCCTTAAACATGTCGGCCAACCCCGACACTATCCAAGCCGACAAGTCCTCACCCTCGGATGATGACCCGGCTGGTCCCTCACCAGTGCCAAGGAGCTCATCCTCCGAGAGTTCGGGTATCGTCGGCTTGGGTAGCGGCAGGGGGGCAACTTTCTCCCCGGAGACAGACTTGCTCTGCTCGGAGGTGCCCGCGGCCTGTTCGCTGGGGACCTGTACTCCCGTTACCCTTAGGGTGGAACCTTGCAGGGTGGGAGGCTGGTCCAGGTATTTGCCTCCGGGACCCCTGAACCTGAGGTAGACATTGCCCATCCCACAGTTCAGGGATCTCCCCCTCTCCATGAAGGCGGGGACGAGGTCTTCGGGGATTGTGAACTCGACAAACCACCCCTGGTCTTGCCGTAGTATTTGTATAATGGACCAAGACCCGACCTTGGCCCATTCGTTCTGGTACCTTAGTCCGTCAGCTGCCTGACGGACGTCTTCCGAGGACGAGTTGTCGATGTTGGGTATTAGGAGCCCGCACTTAATTCTCCTTGCCATCTCCGACTGGCGAACCGCCTTAAGGGAGATGTCTGGCAGTGTTAGGGCCTGGACACATCGCTGAGACCAGGCGGCCGAGTATTCGTCTTCTGCGAAGACCCTCAGCTGTCCCTCAGCGAAGATGGGCTTGCCCTTGAATTTGGGTGGCCGGGCTCCTACGTGGTTTCTCCTCGCCTCCTCCACGATTGCTTGGTGCAACCCGCGGAGGATGGCGTTGGAGTGGTCAGTGGTGATCTTCCCCGACTTCTCGTCAGTAATGACGATCGTCAGGTCAGATGCCGCTGCTTGTGCGTACGACAACGGTTGGCTTGGGCTCACTAGTCGCTGCTTTTTGTTGTCTCCTTGCGGGGAGAAGGACTCATCTCGCATCCTTTTAGCAGCGGCTCGTGCGAGCTTACCAGGTCGTCGTTTGGAGGGATCTGCGGCCGAACCCGTAGGGCTGTCGCCCGACGTTCCAGCCTTAGGGGGTAGGATGGAACCTTTTCCCTTCGGCGGAGGCCTGGCAGCAGCCACCGACTACCTATAAATTAAATACGTAATTTTACTAATCGAACAAACATATTTATGTAGATAAGTCGATATTTTAAATGTTAATCATTACACAATTTCACCTTCATTATAAACAGCGTTGCTTGAAATAAATCAGCAAAAAAGCCTGCATTAATTCTGAGGCGTGAATTAAAAAAGTTATACGGATTTTGAGTGAGTTATTGTGCAGTGCTCAGGGGCGGTTTCTGGGGAATACGGAACACTGACGGAGCACTCCCGTATTTTTTTTTGTTTACATAAACCCATTTTCATGACGAATAATCTACGAATCAAATAATAATGAATAATTTCATTTCACAGTAGCTCCGTGTCAGAAAATTCCAACATGATTTTGTTTTGCCATTTGAGAATAAATCGATGAACATTGGTGTAACTGTAAGAACATTAGATTTGTAAATAGTAGTCGTCAAGTATTTGCAGTGCAGTTCCTTATTTGGTGAAGTGTGATGGATCGTAATCGTTGTGACCATGTTTGCGAGTGTGTGACCCATGGCTAATTCTCCGGACTTGGGTCTGCTTGCTGCCAGCCTGCTCCGGCTCATTATAGGTAAGTTTTTGTTTATATCATCCAGTTTTTAATTTACCCATTCGATCGAGGCATTTTTGTACTTTTAATAAGAACATGAAATAAAATTCCTTGTAAGTATGGTTTCCGTAAATGTTGTTTTAATAATGCGTTCGGTATTATTTTTTACTATTATTTATTGGGTAATGATCAGTGTATAAGTTTTGTTTATGAACACAATACCTATTAAATGCGAGATATCTCGTCGTAATTTGAAATTGAAATTTATCTAATAACCTTAAACGAGCAATTCTTGTTTATTTATTTATTCATATGTATATATATTTCGGGGATCTCGGAAATGGCTCTAACGATTTCGTTGAAATTTGCTATATGGGTTTCGGAGGAGATAAATCGATCTAGCTAGGTCTTATCTGTAGGAAAACGCGCATTTTTGAGTAATTATATGTTTTCCGAGCAAAGCATGCTTCCCCAGATATTTACATTGAAATGTGAGCATGACCTAGTTCAAAACGCAAGAAGTCATATGCAAGCAAAGAATAGCACAGGCTCTGTATTATTTTTATTCTCCTACCCTATTCAAATTCCTGTGTCTGTAAAGCCTGCGGGAAGCGTTCGCGACGCGTGTGTTTATGTACTTGTACGTCTGTAGTGACGCTGCAGAGGCACTTGGTTCGCTTCTTTGCTTTTACAAGTTTTAATCTTCCTAATGCGTCGCCTTGCGCGATTCTTTACGAATGGTCGCATACTCGCATACGCTTACGCCAACCGGCACTATGTTTTGTTAAATTTGTCGGTAAGAGCGTTTCGCTCTTTACACAACAGCCGGGGCTATTATTACAACCTGTGCACACTGGCTAGTTTTATATGGTTACTTTTATTACTGCAGGAAAGTTACCTAAACTAGGATGTTGGTTATTATAACTAAGTGTCCTCGATATGAAGATACCAGATTTATCCCCAATCTCGTGTGTGTTACGGATGTCAATTGATGTTTATACATATAGATTGCTCATGAATCCTGACCACATCAATATTTCAAATTATATTCCCGTAAATTTTTCTTAGGGTCTAGAACCCTTGGTAACTTTGCTATTCATTCGAAATATCTAGGGGGCACAATATGCGCGATATTGTTTCATTTATTTAATAGCGATATGTAAAAGAAATATTACATCTAATCCACATAATAAAGTAATTGATATCCTGAAATATAATGTATGTTCAAAAAAGTTGTAGATACCATCATTACGCTCGTAAAATAATGCAGTAAAAGCGAAAAAAACAACAATACGAGTATATTCGGTGTTGTTACATGATATTGCCATGCCGGCATCTTTTCGCTCCCATCACATTACATCTCCTATAACAGGCCCGTACGCTCGTTTCATGCATGAAGTTAGTAAAGGAGAAGTTTAATATAGTATTATATAAGTATAAGTAAGTAAATTGACAGATCATATAAGATTAGAGGTATATTTTATATAGGATTCATAAGTAATTGACGTCTTTATCACGCCCAATAGGTATCGTTAACGATTTATTTATCAGTTGACCATAGTTTTATTCACTTACAACTTAAATATGAAGCTATTCAATATCATAATCGAGTCCGCAAGTATGCCCCTGTTCTAGACAATTTCTAGTGAAAATTCAGTTTTCCAGCTTAGGATGAAGTGTCAAACTCAGCACACGGGAAACTTTGAAGTTAATTATTAACTTCAGTGGTGACACATTTAATATCTGCGCCGTTGATCTCGGTGCAGGAATGAACTCTTTATTAACAGGCAGTCAAGCTAGAATGGTGTTTAGTTGGGAGAGTAATTAGTACAATGGGTGTGCAAGTAGCGGCGCGGGCGTCGCCTAGGCATGCAGCCGCCGTGTCAAGAGGGCTGTGACGCGCACTCGACCTGTGCGCCTCGGGCAGCTTTTAAAAGTTTTTCGTGAACCTACGGAGGCTTTCATTAAGAAATGTTCGTGTAAGTCGTATTATTTTTTATTTCGATATACTTTTTTCTCCATTTAATTCCCATATCTAGAAGACTAAATGAGTGCCTGCCTATTTAAACACTATTACGGCACAAACACGGACTGAATCAACAGAGTTGGCTCAGCACAATTCCAGAGCACACAAAGCGGACGAAGCCTTACGAAGTGGGTGTAATTTGGCCCTTTGTGAGAGCTTTAGGATTGGTGTGTCGACGCAATCGTCACCTAGCTCGGTAAAGGAAATATGGGCACATGTCTGCCTACGTAAGATTTAATAACAGGAGGCCGAGCCGCACCGCGTGCCGCGTCTTCGATAGCCGTTCGCATGCGGAATCTTGATGCGCTCTTTTTGTATTACCCTCTCAAACTTCATTCCGAGAGATGACTCTCCCATAAAATCGTCCGCATAACTTATCCCTCTTCACAGATTTATAATATTGCTCAGAAGGAGATATAAGTCGCCGTTTATACAATTTGAAATATTTTATGCCTTTTGAATTGTTCGGTCCATTCTTTTATCGCTTTTGTTTTTTTCAGTGCGCAAAAAAACCTAAAGTAGCCAGAAAACCAGAGGAGTAGGTAAGCAGTGCTATTTTCAATGGGTACCTATGATTCTTACCATTTCATTCTCGTTGTTCCTTCTTCTGATGTAAATTGATTTCTATCTGGTTTATTAATATTGACTGGCGATGACGCATATATTGTAATCGCGTAATCGCGTACCTACATGTAGCCGGACAGGGTAGGGTAAAAATTAAAATATATTCGGGGCATTTCGTGGGTATTGTATTCTATTTTAATTAGTTAATTTTTAAGTGATGTAGTTTTCATCGTTACTCTCAATATCGTTTCGTAGACTGTGTGCCAAGGTATCTTACTTTTTTGTTTCACGTTGAGAAGGTATTGCGTGTTTCAAATACCTACAGAACGGCCAAAATATGTTGACAATACATTTTTACTATTGTTGATAATTTTCACAAACGTGTGCGTTTTTGTATCAAAGCTATAGCATTTTTCAGATAGCTTGGGTCCGGTCATCTCGATACGATTTATAAATTTTTATGTTATAGTATATATAATTTATATGTAGGTACAATCCTACAACAAAAGCTCGCAAATTCCATTGTGCGCTGTGCGGTCGTGTAACGGAAGCAGATTTCATGTCCATATGTCCTTCTAAAGTGGGCAGTGCGCGTTTGGAATTAATTAGCAAATCCGAGTGCGCGGCTCGACCGCACCGCGTCGGGCGCACGCTGCGGTCGGCTCGCGCGCCGGCCCACCTGTCCAGGGCCTGCTTTCATCTGCCACTGTAATCCTATTAACATTTTTCTGCTGATGACACAGGAGAGCATTTTAACTGTGTTTTTAAACTGCATGTAAGTAATTGAGAAAGAAATACATTTTATGGACATATTGTAGCCACGCCAGTGTGTTGATCTATCCTAATCTATAGTTTGTTTTTTTTTGCATTAAAAAGAAGGTAAGCGATCTTGAAAAGTCTTTTAATTGGAAAACGCTTTTTAAAATCAGTAACTATTACTAATGAAAGTTGAAGAATACAAATGATCGTATTAGATTCATAATTGATACATATTTGCCGTGACTTGTTTTTAAAACGTGTTTTTTTCAATAAAAAAGACACATCAAGATTGTTTACCTTAATTCTAATGCTAAAAAAAACGAACTATAGATTATTTTTGGTGCGTAATATATTAGGTACACGTTTAATACCGTTACGATAGGTAGGTATTCGTTAATTGGTTTGTAACACAGTTTACACAATTTCCTTGCCAATTAATAACTAATACTCTTCGGTTTCTCCAGCCACTAATAATTAATATGAAAGGCCGACGATAAAACAAGAACTCTGGAATTGATATTCATAAAAATGATACAGTTAATTGCAAAATTTCTCATTTTCTTTATTTTTAACGAATGTAACGAGATTTTGTAATAAAAAAATGTTCGATGTAACGGCCGCAGAGTCCTTTGTGAAGGCTTTTGTTTGTCTCTCGCGAGTAGCTTTTATGTGGCGCAGTAATCCAGTTACGCTCCTTCTGTACGGACCACAAAAGTAACATAATGTCATGTACATGATGCCTGTGTCGATGTAAATATATGTGACGTCCCACGGGTAAAGGTACCTTATGGCGGTTGGCGCTTACGCTATTATTAACGTCGCTCCAATATTATTGCGGCGCTATGCGACGTAAGCGCCAGCCTCCGTAAGGTACCTTTTGCCGTAGAACGTCACATATGGGTATCACTTCACAAAAAGCTATTTGTAATTTTTTTTAACTGCCTGTAAATTTGCCAAAATATCTTCTCCAGGCAAGTTGATGCCTCAAGATGTACATAGGTACACGCTATCATCTCCGAAATAAATAATTGTCGAATAATCCGTAGTGTTAGATGGAAATGGAATTATAAATAGCCATCCGAAGTTAAACTTTTTTTTTAGATGTGCTCCAGAGACTAGTCTTGGTTTCTGGCGCTACAAAAAAAAATTAATTACATTTAAGAGAGGATTGAGATTAATAAAGTTTTAACTACGTTGAGTATGTTATAATTTACACACGTAGTAATGCAATTATAATATCAATTGCCTGAAGGTGCTTATATTCTTTATTTCTTTAGTCTTGACCTCTTACACAACAAACAAATTTCAAATAAGTACAAGCTTACAAATGACCACATTTTTATTTTGTCGAAAATCACGCGGTAAAGAAAAGAATTGTACGAAATTTGCATTAGCAGTTTCAGAGAGCTGATGCCAGCAGAATTTTCCCATTTTTATTCCTTAAAGATAGCTTTAATTAAATCCTTTTCATTTCCGTGCCCATAAAACAGAGGAGCGAAGAATTATATACAACGAGTATATAATACTTACTTATTATATAACGGAACACTGTATTATATTGAATACCTAGATCTTGAAACTATAATTGCTTGTAAAAAGTAATTCTCGATGCTCATCATGCCAAGAAGGGGGACTAGCGATTAATTCTCAAATTCACTGGCTGTGGATTTGTAAACCAACAATCAGATATATATTATTTGCCTATTGTGACACTAGGCGGTGGTGTAGCTTTGCTAGACAAGTTTGTGAAGTGGGTCACAATCATATTTTAGACTTGTCATTCCTGCCAGAGTCAGAGGCATTTAAGGTCCACAATTTGGTACCGAGCAAAATCACGTGGGAGTACTACGTTATATATATATGTATATATATGATTAAGAAGGTATTACAAAGTCTAAAATAAAGTACCTAATTTACCAACACAAGTAGAAATTTTATATAACAATTCTTCGTTACATTCGGATATTTAAAAAAAACATATCATTATAAATGACTTACAAATAATGACAAAAGGAAATCTTTGAACTTAGAATTTTTCTACTGCATAAGTCACAATTAAAAGTATTAATAACGATATTCAAGTGTAGGTGTATCTGTATACAGATTGGCCAAAAATAAATGCATTCCCCTTGCCAGGGAGGTTTTGGAATTATACGAAGCAACTTTTACTATGGGGACCAACCCCGAAATCGGCAGAAAAAATTGCCTGTTTCATACATTTTGGCTGGTCCATTTTCTATGGGTGGGTAAATCCGTCGGGAGGAGTTCCATATTTAATATCTGAAACGTGCCTATAAGTACAGCATCACATATATTATAGTTGCAAAAGTAATAAAATAGTTCGTTACACCATATATTATAATTATTTAGTACGGCCACGGTGTAACGCCTGTGACTATTTGGCCACTTTGGCTACAATATATTTGACGCTGACTGTACAAATATACCTACTAATTGTTACTTTCGATACCTGTGTCTTAATGTCACAAATGAATCTTTTACCATCATCGTTTATTTTGTTCTCAAATGGCTTAAAAGTTTTTCGTACGAAATACCGACACAATTTGTAACGAGGTCGGAGTTGTCGGTTACTGGCGCCATCTAGTCATTTAGGATTGCGACATCCCACAGGCTCTATCGCGCCATCTCTTTAGAGCACAGGCTCTATCGCGCCATCTGTTTCGAGTAAGCGCTTCTGCACATTTTTACGCTTTCAGTGGCACATTTCATTCTACTTTTGTCACCCTCCGTTAGATGGCGCTGGCTCAGGGTAGTTGTGAAGCCACGCTACTAACAATTACCTTGTGTTGATTTTAGTCAGATGTCGCTGCGGTAGCTGTTTCTACTGTAACTTGATTTTCAGCGTTTTCCATTTTGCATATCTTTATTCCTTACCTTTTCTGGAAATATCAAATTATTATCGTAAAGACATTCTCGTTTGTTCCTTGCGGTTTCTTCCTCGTTAAAGGGAGATATCTAAAAAGGGATCGGAAATGATATCCGTTTACACGAGTTTCAATCATTTACATTTACGAAGATAATGACATAAATAAATAGGTTTATGTTGATATTATAACGGCTTCGAGTGTAACGCACGGTACGCTATTCACGTAACTACTAGCTATGACTATAGCCTTTATGGGCTAAAGTCTTAGAGAATATAACCAAACGGAGTGGTGATTAACAGGCGTTCCCCTCTGTCAAAAATAGGCGGCCTATGGTCACCGACTTGTCAACCATATGTATGGAATGACGTTTATCTGACATGGCTAAGTTTACGTTACGTATATATTTGATGTGCCCCTCCCCCGCAAAAAACGGCAGACTATTTTGTACCGAAAATTATAGACATGGCGTCTCCTTTGGTTATATCCTCTAAGGCTAAAGTATTTACTTTTAATAAATTTTGAAATTTAAATAACTATCTTAAAAAGTGTAAACAACACAAGTTATTTATTATTATTTACAGTACATGTGGGGTCCTAGTTTCCCGGCTTGTGAGGGAATAAACACTTTCCGTGCACGTGTCGAAAATGTAAAGGGCCAGGTGTACTGAAAAAGGTTGCAATACACGTGCGAATAGGTATGTAATTCGCAACCCGTATTTATCACCACTCGTTGCGAATTTCCGCACTTGTATCGTAAATAACTACACTAGCCTTTTAGATGGTGTCCCACTGCTGGGCAAACGCCTCCCCCCTCGATCTCCATCCACCTCGGTTTTGAGCAATCTCCGGCCAGTAACTTGTTGAAGTCTAGTAGAAATCTAATTCATTTTCCGAATCGAGCCGTAAGTGTTATAATACATTTTCTTTTTCCACAGACAACGCTGAAATAGTTATCTAGTTTTATTAAGTAGTAGTATTATAAATGTATTTTTATTCCTGTCTATTTTCGTGTAAATATTTAATTTTCTTAATAAATAATGCCTATAAGCAATTACATGAATAAAAGTAAAAATAAATAGAAAAATCAACAAATTTCAGCAATATATACAAATTCACGAGCAATTTAGCAGTGTCGGTTAAAGATGTGTTGTGTGTGACGTAAAGTTGGGCAACCTTGATTGACTTACACGAGCTCTGCGGTTCATCTCTATTTCACATTTGCCAATTAATCGCCGATTCTATAATTAGGCGCCTTGACCGCTAACATGAGATCGGCCGTCCACGAAATTTTTAACAAACTTTTTGGTTTTATCCTTTTAACACGGGCTTTTTCCATGTTGATAAAATCTTCGTGTGCGAGCGTGCTTAATGGTAACATTCCATTTCTAACCGCAGCTGCACTACCGGTACTGAACGCGTCGCTGTCAATTTCCATAGTAGTATTAATTTACATAGTAATTTTCCATAGTAAAATGAACAGTAATGCAGCTGTCGTTGGAAATGGACTGTCACCTTTAATGTCTATATTGAATTTATATAATTAATGGTAGGAAAGTATTTCATTTTCTTTTCTAAGTACAGCCAAATGGGTAGCTTAAATCCATCCATTATCTACGATCAGTACCTAATTGGGTAACAGACAAAACCCCCCGAGACAATTGACTGATCTGTGCCCAATGAGATTAAGGACCTTAACTTTTAATAATTAACCTCATTTAGTATGAGGGTTGTATTTTTTCTTTTAAACTAGTTGGCACAATTGCGATTAACGTCCAACACAAAGCATTTTCTTCTTGCTATAAGTTATAGTGAGTGAGTCTGCATAATTCAACTGAGACATATGTTTTTATTTTTATTTGTGGGTGATCTACAATTACAGATGCTCCTAAATATCGCTTTATATGATTCACTAACTTTAGTGAATAGTATTTATTTATAGAATATTCCTGACCTGCATGGACCCCTAATAAAAGTATTATTACTCTTACTGTGTAATTATTTTATTGTGTGTGATTACTTGATTTGATTAAGTGTTATTGATGTTTCTAGATACAACGAAAAATATATTTTAGTATATTTAGATTGAATGATTACTTACTCGTAATTACATTTGAAATATTACAATTGTATTTATTCTTGTTTCAGGTAAGACAGCAAAATTAACAATGGCGAAGGTCACACTTTCCTAAATGGTGATATAAGGTAAGTAAATAACGTTCTCTTGAATTAATTAATGAGATTGAAATACGTACATTTCGGCTTTATAGAAACAAAGGAATCGTGTGGCGTATTTCTACCTCAAAATTGAAGGTAACAAGACTGTTGCAGCTTTGCTCACACATACTCGTAACACTACGAGTATGTGTGATACGAGTATGTGCGAGTTCAATTAAATCAAGTTAGTTTAAAGTGCAGTGTAAAAGCTCTCTACGTTAACTGTAGAATATCCAGAACTTAGCTACGCTTCGAAAATCTTATTATTTAACAAACTCATAGCTCTGTTTGTATACAGATAAATAGCTACGTTTTAGAGAGTGATATACGAGTAGGTACATATTACGAGTAAATAGGTAAATTGCAGAGGTTACATTTAATAGCCTTCAATTGAATACCTGCCTCATTCCAAACGCAATTCGATATAGAACACTCTGAAAATACGGTAGTTAATTTGTATTGTTAATTATAACAACCTACAATCAGTAAACTGTCACTGGTGATTGTTATGCAAATACCCATTGTAACGCCCGAGTTAATTTGTTGCAAATGCCTTCCATTAAGTTGGCGACTAAGAGAAGATTAAATTTACACAATACAGGAAAATTTCTAAATAGTCGCGCTTATCGGCCTCTGGAGCATAATGTATAACAAACAGCTGTACTTCTTGGTAAATATTGAATACGCCGAAAACGATGGGATTCCTCAAAATGTAATAAAGAAATTCTAAATGTAGAATGAGTGGCACGCATTGTAAGTTAATGTCGATTAAGCAAAATAGGGCAAATGGGCCTTTTATTATGTACAGACATTTTAGAGAGAAAGAAATTATGACATTCCTATACCAATAAACTCAATTATTGGTTCTTTTTCCATATAAATAAATATTAAATATTATAGGGTATGTAATTTACACAAGTAGTAATCATTTAATATTACTCTCTAAAATCTGATGTCTGATTATGTATGTACATTAACCAGCACCGTAAGTGTCAAAAAAATTTACAAACTTTTAAAAGTCTTTTCCGAATGTTAACATAACGATGAAATTAGTACTAAAATTGACGAAAATCTGGAGTAAATCATTAATTTATAATTATTATGTCTAAAAGGGCTATAGTAATCTTGCGAGAATGTTGTCCAATACATCGCTGAGCTGACAGACGAATAGTCTACGTGAGTCCAAGAATGTTTTTGTGTCATGCTTTCCTATGATGTTGCATTCTCGCCTGCCCGTCGCCATTGTCGCCTATCTAGCGCACGTAAACAAGTACTCTGCACAAACGTCCAACTTATTCCGACACTCAAACTTAATCTGTCGTGCTAAGCATATCTGGAGTAAATATGAAAGTAGTATAACTACGTTTGTTGTTTAGAAATAGTATAAGGTGCAGCGCGGGACAATTTCGACTGCGGGGTAATTTAAACTAATCGAAATATCTTCTATGTTATACATTATTAACCAAAGTCACACACAACAAATCTTTTTCGCTATTTGGACATATATGGCACTCTAATTAATAATGTAAAACATGGAAGATATTTCAATTAGTTGAAATTATCCTGTAGTAGAAATTGCCTCGCTGCACCTTACTATTTAGTGATTTTAAAATAAAATAGGTAATTTAATACCTGCTTAGATACATTTATATGGAAGGCATTACATAGGAATTTATTTGGAAACAGATCTAGTATAATTTGGTTGCTGTTATTTAACGTCGAGTGCCGACGAGTACATAGCGAGCGGCTGACAGGCGACGCGGGTGCGCTCCGATTGTTGCGGCCGGATGCAGCTACCATTTCCGTGTCCAATACCCCCATTCACCTGGCGAACGTTCCACGCTACTCGTTATCGACCATCCTACCCGTAATTACCGCTTTCACTTTGCAGACTTCCTGAAAAAAGTCCGCAACTGCAGACAATCCGGCGCCGTAGCTTTATAACCCATGAGAGATTTCGCGCAACGTGACGGAATACAAGCAACATGATGTTTATTTTGAATATGTATGACATGAAACACATTTTTGTATAAAGAGTTGGAATAACATAACGTTAGTGTCATGCTCATGTGCCTGCAATAAATATGTAGCGTGTTACATTTTGCGATGGGTTGAGCTTTTAGTAAAGAATGTTCTGACTTTGTGCCACAACCAGCCCAATTATTTTTTGCGCGAATGTTGCTCGTCCGTGTTCCCATTTATCTACAGCTAAAGGCTTTGCATACGAGCGTTGGTTGCATTTGGCCGGGTTTGATTTTAGCGGCGTGGCGCGTGCCGCGCGCGGCCGTCGCTGCAGGCCACACGGAGCACTCGCCAGTGTTTCGAGGCTCGCGGCCTTTCGGCATAATTACAGGAATGCATTGTGGGGGCGCGCCGTGCCGTAGTACGTGCGCCGTTTACTGTAGTAATTTGCGGAAGAGCAGTGAAGCGTGAAAGTAGCAAAATACGGCTTTTTCCGCACCATCGTTCGCCAAAATGCTTGGGCCTATTAAATGAGAAATTTTGGGCTTCTAATGGTCAATTACACGGCTTACAACTCAATTTAAATGCCTCTAATTAGGTTATTTTTTTATAATGACACTGGCTTGTTTGATGTAATTTAGATTAAAAGGTAAATTAAAAATGTATGTAATTTTTATAACTGACAAAAAAACGAATGAACTGCTATTTATTAAATATTTAATCGTAAATAACAAACAATATAACTTTATGTTCAGGTTCAATTAGCAAATACCTACTCTACATTTCAATCGTTTCGATCGAAGCAACGCCGTAGTTCGTAAACTGGATCGCCAGAAACGCCCTCGGTATAATAATTTGGTATCGGAGGCTGGCGGATTGGTAGGTATTATTTCATTGCATCATAAACCGTAACGCGATTTTCGGATTTGATTGCGATGAAAGCAACTGCGTATTGATCGTGATATGTGTCTGATCTATAACAGTTCACTTTAACATGATTTCCTGATTACAATAATTTAACTAAAACTGGACTAAAGGTAAAAAGTATCATAAGAATTTTACGGATCAGAGTTAATCTTGCTGTAATTCTTCGCCATAAGGGAATATTCTGTCGGTTTACAATAAACTTCCTTCTATATCTCCTCCTCATTTTGAATTTTAAATTTGACGTACCTGCTTGTTAAAAACATAGTGTTCAATAAGTTCCTACGAGGCATAAAAGTGCAATCAAAACTTGTTTATATTGACAATAGTCACCGCCACCTAAGTTAGGCCCCCCCCCCCCACATCTGGCGTCTTTCGAGCGTCGGCGTCTACAATTCTATGGCCGACGTCGACGCAACGTCGACGCAGCGTCGACGCAACTGCGCAGCGACGTCATTTTCCATAGCGCTGGACCGACGCCGACAGACGCCGACGCTCGAAAGACGCCAGATGTGGGGGGGGCCCTTATAGTCAGATATTGTCATATTTGTTGTCATTCCTGTTAAATCATAAGGGATTTCCGGTTGAACTTAGTAATGGCGAAGTCGTCTCGATATTTTTTTTTATGTAATTTATACAAAATAAATAAAACAGGTACTATCATTTTTCAGCTTTTCCGATTCGTGACATTGATGTGGGGTTGTTTGCCGAGGCGTAAACCCGTCCGTCAATATCAAATCTCAAACGCTAGTTTCGTGGGTCATTAACTATGTTAGATCAATCGAAGCAAATAAAATAATAGTACCATTTCTTTTCATTTGATCATTATATTACTTTCTTTACTAATAATATAAATTATGTCCAGATGAATTAGGTACGCATAATTTACGCGTACTAAATAACAAAGAAATTATATTAAAAACTCTAACGAGACCGCTCTAAATTCTCCCAAACGGCTAGACTTCTGTTTTCTTAGATTGTTTGCAGTTGTAACAGTCTTCTCAAAAAAATCTCATGATTAATTGAGCAAAATATAACGGAAGACCCGATTTCAATGAAATTCGGTATGGAGATAGTTAGGGCCCGGAAAAGGATATAGGGTGGTTTTTTTATCAATCATCGTCATTATTCTACGCAGACGAAATCGCCGGCAGAAGCCAGTTTAAGAAATAAGGAAGCCTATTTTGGTTTAACATGGTTTAACTCACATTAAATTAATAGAATACATTTTAAAACTGAAGGAGAGAAGGAAGGAAACATATTCAACAAGCAGCACCAGCTATCGTGAGCTTAAGTTACCTTTATGTAACTAAATTTAGCTTTCATAATATATGTAGAAAGCGAAAATAATTTAAAAAAAAGGCCAATGTCGTGAATACTGTCTATAAGGGAAGACCGTCTACAAAAGCTCTTTCGTCGCTTTTGACTCATACACACATACTTCACTTACAGTCTTAGAGAATATAACCAGCGAAGACGCCAGTCTATAGTTTTCGGTACAAAATAGTCTCCCGTTTTTTGCGGGGGAGGGGCACATCAAATATATAGGTACGTCATGTCAGATAAACGTCAGTCCATACATGTGGTTGACATGTGGTTGACCATTGGCCGCCTATTTTCGACAGAGGGAAACGCCTGTTAATGACCACTCCGTTTGGTTATATTCTCTAAGCTTACAGTAGGCCAGTAAATTAGAAGGAGCGAAGCTCTCCCTTTCAGTGTATACAAATACGAGAGTTATTGCCTAGTTTCCTCACATTCACCGTAACTGTAATTTTTTTTTTCGAGTTCCTCAGATATTTTTTAAGTAGGTAGCATAAGTATATTTCTATCAATCGTTGGATACTTAAGAACTAGGCCAGACTATAATGAAGGCACGAGTTAAAATACCAATGTCCACGTATTTTTTATATGACTGATTTATACCGGGTGTGGCCTGTAACACGAGCAAATAATTAAAACATAGATTGTACTCCTCAAACGGTGACACTTTTGTTCAACTTATGAAGTATTTAGACTCCTTATTTTTCATACAAAATAAATATTATCTTCAATGGACGCCATCGCCACGCCATATCATTGTGATTGACGTTGCTTGTCACGCCTTAAACATATCAAAATTCGCAATACATTGCGTCTTAGAATAAACTCTAAAGTGTATTAAAAATCAAACCACAAGTTATTTTTAAAAGTCGCTGAACAAATGTTGGTCAGTATGAGGAGTACAGCCTACAGTTTAATTTTTTGCTCATATTACAGGCCATACCCGGTATATGAATGATTTAAGTAAAAGTTTTGAGAACACGTAAACTCAGTAATAGTCTAACCGACCAGATAAGCAAACATCTAATTCATCTAACTCCGTACGCCAATCCTGCTGGAAGTTATTTGTTTCATTTAAATTAAATTTAGTTTCATAACAAGTTTTCAAGAAGCTGTTGAAATTTATATTCAATTAGATTTTATGCATAATTTTCTTTGCGTAGAATTGATGAATTCATGACGTGAATGTACATTATCGAAGTAAAGAAGATAAAACTTCCCCCAAAGGGATAAGTTCGCCTTTGTACTTCTTACTAATTGTATGTTATTTTTATTATGTCTTTTTGTACAATGAAGGGTTTTTTACTAATAAAACTTTACCAAATTTAGAGAAGCATGTTTTGTGTGGTACAAGTATAATGTTGAAAGTTGAAGTTATTTTAAATGGGCATAACTACATATATATCATTATAAGGCCTGATTCGAAACAAATTTGACAAATTCAGAGTGATTTTTCTTGGATATTTTCTAACTTACTTTATATATACACTACGACATTATAATTATCAGAATCACAAAATTATTATACCAAAAAAATTTTTTTTTATCAATTCTAAGATGATCAAAAAAATCAAATAAACGCCGCCGTCTTTTTAATTAGGCGCCAAATTGCTGTCAAAAACTTGATAAGTATGGAAGAAACTTGCACATAACTAATTTCCAACATAACCTGTTACCTAATATTATACCAATACTGAAAGGTAATTTCATTGCAATATCCATGAAACAATGAGGATCTAGACATATCTTCAAATATCTGGCGTATCAGGAATTTCGTCGATGTGGTGTCAGTTACCGGGCATTGGTTACTTTTCGACAGAGAAATCGACACCAACATCACTAAAAGAAACGGTTCGCAGCTTTAGTTTAATAATGCGGATTTTCAATATTACTTTGATAATATTTGGAGATGATCCACGATGTTTATGAGGCAATCAGCATGCTTAAGCCGGTACCCTCGAAATCGGACCAAAAAACTTGATTCAACAAAGTCCCACAGTATTGACCTATTGAACGGTATGGAGTGGAGTGTCCAAGGAATTAGTTCGTTAAAACAACAAAAACTATATGCAATATAATATTTCAAAATAAACATTGTTCTTGATAGGACTCAAACTAAGAAACTGTCAAAAAACACTGTCGGATGTATGATGGAGGGCATACAACAAAACTAACGACAGGAGCGGGAAGAAATGGAAAATGATGAATTTACTTATAAATAACAATTTTTAAACAAATTTTCAATAAATTATGGAAAAACAAATCTTGATTCAGCTAGCTTCAGTACCATTAATAGGGTTTTCAATTTGGCAGATTGAATTCGAATCAGGCCTTAATTCGAATGGTTTATCCTTCAAAGTAAGGGCGATATTGGAAAAAACAATTATTTAACAAAAAAATTATTTCGAAGTAAATTCAGTAGTAGTTTCGGATATTTTTACCTGTAAAATATATTGAAATATTTGGCGCCAGACAGCTTAGTAATTTAACTTAGTAGACTGCGAACTAATTAACGAGCCTGCGTAAGGAACGTGAATAAAGCTTTTTTTTAATTACAATATATGTAACTGTTTATTAGTTATTTTATTATCACCTTCACCTCTCTTGCTAGGGTCAATTTGAAGTACCCGCGTGTTGTAAGTTTACTTGCAACTTGAGTGACATACTTATACACTTGTCGATGAGGTGTTCCAATCTGGTCTTCATCAGCAGTTCCATTTCAATAAACTGCACTGTAAGTATGCTTATAAGACTTCTCCAAGATCCCATAGACAAATCCTTGCCTTAATGATAATGGGATCAACTTTTGAACAAAAACAGAAGTCTAGCCGTTTGGGAGAATTTAGAGCGGTCTCGTTAGAGTTTTTAATATAATTTCTTTGTTATTTAGTACGCGTAAATTATGCGTACCTAATTCATCTGGACATAATTTATATTATTAGTAAAGAAAGTAATATAATGATCAAATGAAAAGAAATGGTACTATTATTTTATTTGCTTCGATTGATCTAACATAGTTAATGACCCACGAAACTAGCGTTTGAGATTTGATATTGACGGACGGGTTTACGCCTCGGCAAACAACCCCACATCAATGTCACGAATCGGAAAAGCTGAAAAATGATAGTACCTGTTTTATTTATTTTGTATAAATTACATTAAAAAAAATATCGAGACGACTTCGCCATTACTAAGTTCAACCGGAAATCCCTTATGATTTAACAGGAATGACAACAAATATGACAATATCTGACTATAAGGGCCCCCCCCACATCTGGCGTCTTTCGAGCGTCGGCGTCTACAATTCTATGGCCGACGTCGACGCAACGTCGACGCAGCGTCGACGCAACTGCGCAGCGACGTCATTTTCCATAGCGCTGGACCGACGCCGACAGACGCCGATGCTCGAAAGACGCCAGATGTGGGGGGGGCCCTTATAGTCAGATATTGTCATATTTGTTGTCATTCCTGTTAAATCATAAGGGATTTCCGGTTGAACTTAGTAATGGCGAAGTCGTCTCGATATTTTTTTTTATGTAATTTATACAAAATAAATAAAACAGGTACTATCATTTTTGAGCTTTTCCGATTCGTGACATTGATGTGGGGTTGTTTGCCGAGGCGTAAACCCGTCCGTCAATATCAAATCTCAAACGCTAGTTTCGTGGGTCATTAACTATGTTAGATCAATCGAAGCAAATAAAATAATAGTACCATTTCTTTTCATTTGATCATTATATTACTTTCTTTACTAATAATATAAATTATGTCCAGATGAATTAGGTACGCATAATTTACGCGTACTAAATAACAAAGAAATTATATTAAAAACTCTAACGAGACCGCTCTAAATTCTCCCAAACGGCTAGACTTCTGTTTTTGTTCAAAAGTTGATCCCATTATCATTAAGGCAAGGATTTGTCTATGGGATCTTGGAGAAGTCTTATAAGCATACTTACAGTGCAGTTTATTGAAATGGAACTGCTGATGAAGACCAGATTGGAACACCTCATCGACAAGTGTATAAGTATGTCACTCAAGTTGCAAGTAAACTTACAACACGCGGGTACTTCAAATTGACCCTAGCAAGAGAGGTGAAGGTGATAATAAAATAACCAATAAACAGTTACATATATTGTAATTAAAAGAAAGCTTTATTCACGTTCCTTACGCAGGCTCGTTAATTAGTTCGCAGTCTACTAAGTTAAATTACTAAGCTGTCTGGCGCCAAATATTTCAATATATTTTACAGGTAAAAATATCCGAAACTACTACTGAATTTACTTCGAAATAATTTTTTTGTTCAATAATTGTTTTTTCCAATATCGCCCTTACTTTGAAGGATAAACCATTCGAATTATAATGATATATATGTAGTTATGCCCATTTAAAATAACTTCAACTTTCAACATTATACTTGTACCACACAAAACATGCTTCTCTAAATTTGGTAAAGTTTTATTAGTAAAAAACCCTTCATTGTACAAAAAGACATAATAAAAATAACATACAATTAGTAAGAAGTACAAAGGCGAACTTATCCCTTTGGGGGAAGTTTTATCTTCTTTACTTCGATAATGTACATTCACGTCATGAATTCATCAATTCTACGCAAAGAAAATTATGCATAAAATCTAATTGAATATAAATTTCAACAGCTTCTTGAAAACTTGTTATGAAACTAAATTTAATTTAAATGAAACAAATAACTTCCAGCAGGATTGGCGTACGGAGTTAGATGAATTAGATGTTTGCTTATCTGGTCGGTTAGACTAGAACTGAGTTTACGTGTTCTCAAAACTTTTACTTAAATCATTCATATACCGGGTATGGCCTGTAATATGAGCAAAAAATTAAACTGTAGGCTGTACTCCTCATACTGACCAACATTTGTTCAGCGACTTTTAAAAATAACTTGTGGTTTGATTTTTAATACACTTTAGAGTTTATTCTAAGACGCAATGTATTGCGAATTTTGATATGTTTAAGGCGTGACAAGCAACGTCAATCACAATGATATGGCGTGGCGATGGCGTCCATTGAAGATAATATTTATTTTGTATGAAAAATAAGGAGTCTAAATACTTCATAAGTTGAACAAAAGTGTCACCGTTTGAGGAGTACAATCTATGTTTTAATTATTTGCTCGTGTTACAGGCCACACCCGGTATAAATCAGTCATATAAAAAATACGTGGACATTGGTATTTTAACTCGTGCCTTCATTATAGTCTGGCCTAGTTCTTAAGTATCCAACGATTGATAGAAATATACTTATGCTACCTACTTAAAAAATATCTGAGGAACTCGAAAAAAAAAATTACAGTTACGGTGAATGTGAGGAAACTAGGCAATAACTCTCGTATTTGTATACACTGAAAGGGAGAGCTTCGCTCCTTCTAATTTACTGGCCTACTGTAAGCTTAGAGAATATAACCAAACGGAGTGGTCATTAACAGGCGTTTCCCTCTGTCGAAAATAGGCGGCCAATGGTCAACCACATGTATGGACTGACGTTTATCTGACATAACGTACCTATACATTTGATGTGCCCCTCCCCCGCAAAAAACGGCAGACTATTTTGTACCGAAAACTATAGACTGGCGTCTTCGCTGGTTATATCCTCTAAGACTGTAAGTGAAGTATGTGTGTATGAGTCAAAAGCGACGAAAAAGCTTTTGTAGACGGTCTTCCCTTATAGACAGTGTTCACGACATTGGCCTTTTTTTAAATTATGTTCGCTTTCTACATATATTATGAAAGCTAAATTTAGTTACATAAAGGTAACTTAAGCTCACGATAGCTGGTGCTGCTTGTTGAATATGTTTCCTTCCTTCTCTCCTTCAGTTTTAAAATGTATTCTATTAATTTAATGTGAGTTAAATCATGTTAAACCAAAATAGGCTCCCTTATTTCTTAAACTGGCTTCTGCCGGCGATTTCGTCTGCGTAGAATAATGACGATGATTGATAAAAAAACCACCCTATATCCTTTTCCGGGCCCTAACTATCTCCATACCGAATTTCATTGAAATCGGGTCTTCCGTTATATTTTGCTCAATTAATCATGAGATTTTTTTGAGAAGACTGTTACAACTGCAAACAATCTAAGAAGGACACGTAATCTTATCCCTTGCGATTGCAATGTTGTTCACCCGAGGCTGTTTGCGTGGTCACAATAGAAGCATTACAATCAGCATCTTGAGTCGCTAAGAAATACAGTAAATACATATAGTATACCTAAAGACGCGTGCACGTCAAATTCGAGCGCTTGATGTATTTGTGTTGACTACCAACCCTAACCGTGTATAAAAGGTAAGACAAGTACTCGTTGTAATTACTTGTCTTAAGGGGTCGACAGATTACCAGTTTATCAGCCTGTCAGTTGTTCAGAGCTGTCACCTGATATTGTCCGAAGAACTGGTAATCTGTTGGCCCCTTTAGGTACATGTGCACACACCAAGTTGGACGCAGTTCCGAAGTTACTGTACTGTTTATGTAACTTTAGCTGCTCTCTGAACGTGGCACTCGCGTCCTGCAATTTTCACCGTCTTGAAACATTGCAATTTTCCTCTTAAAACATTTCTCTTTCGCGTTGTCTTGTTCCATTAATTATATTAAAGCAGACGTCGACTCCGAGGATGTATTTACCAGACTAATTACGGTATGATTAGCTTTGTTTTTGTTTGCTTCGATATTTATGTTAAATACAGGACTGTAGTTAATAGCCTTAGCACATTTAACTGCTTCTTCTAAGATAATAAACAGGGAAGATACTTTTATTTTTAGGGCGTAAATACCTGGTTGAGTGAGTTGGATAAATACTTTAATAATTGCAACCGAAGGTCTAGTCCCGGTCCCAAAAGGCCTTTGTAATTAAAATTATGGAACCTAAATAAAATTAATCCAGATTTAATTTTTTTTATATATATCCACTGTAATTGATCACGTCGCAAGCCTTCTATAATTGAAAACCTCCGAAATTGGAATAATGTAGAAATAGAGAAAAACTTTACTGTAGCAATAATATCATCTGTTTGTCTAACAAATGCCTAATTAATATCAGAAGTTATATTTAATTTCTTACGTATCTATTAAGGGTACACGCCTTGTAAGGATTTTTGAAGTTAACACGTCCAATGTCCATGTCCCGTTTATGGCAATTTTTTATTACAAAGCCGTAATATTGAGAATTCAGATTTTAACAGTTAATGTTTAAATAAATAAAATTACATTACTTCAGTTACGTAGTATGTATAGACCATTTTCTTGGCTGACCGTACCTATGCCTTTTATATTACAATCATATTTTATTTTTATTTTTTTTACGACTCATGAAAAAATAATGAATCCTAAACTACCTATAAGAAAATAATCTTGGAATCAAAATAAATACCTACGGGAAAACCAGAATATAAGCTTGTGAAACAAATAAGAAACAATTGTTTTTGAGGTGCTTTCTTCAATGGTATTATGCATCTCCATTTAAATTTCAGAACGCAATCTCTGTTAAGGAAAACAATTTTTTTTAACCTGGATATTTAGGATGAACTGTTTAAATGGAAATACCTGGTTAATTGATAGCTCAATAGTGGGACCGGATTTTTGCACTAAAAGTTTTGATAATTCTAAAGTTGAAAAAGTGATACTTATCTGATATAGGACATATTTTTAAGTATATATGCTATATATGATGAAAAGTTAGAACGAGCGTTAGATATAAATTAGGTATTTATATATTTTTAGTAATGATTTTTTAATATTGAATTAAAGTGCAATGTTTAAGTTCCATTGTTTATAATATGTATGACGCTTTATAATGTAAAATTATTAGAAATTTTTTTAACGTGCTTCTTTGTCAAACTACAATTAGCTTATTATTTTGTCGATATTGAATTAAAGTTTAATAAATCCACAACAACATATCTAAATTTATAAGTTAATAGGCAAGCTAAAAAGCTAGAAGAATAAGATATATGCTTTAGAATTAATATACGTTTTTTGTCCTATAAGATCTAATATTGAATTAGAGTCTGTAAAAATAAGTCTATTACTATAAAATAATATACGCAGCCATATTATGGAAAGTAAGAAATTTCTGTGTGTAGCTTGCATTGTAATAGTAAAATCTAGTTAAAAAGGCGCGAAATTCATACATACGCCGCGCTGGTCCGTCAGTCGCCGGCGCGGCGCTCGAGAGCCTATCATAGCCTACCTATACCTCGCCCCTCGCCCCACCTCCCGCTCAGTAACACTGTCTGTCTTTTCTTATCATTCATTTGTTTGTTTACCGTGCACATATATAAATTAGATGCGGACATTACGTGAAATTAAAATATCTTATTAAGTAAAAATACCTACAGCTGGTCAATCAGATCTTGTCAGTAGAAAGAGGCGGCAAATTTGAAAAATGTAGGTGCGAAGGGATATCGTTCCATAGAAAATTTGAATTTCGCGCCTTTTTTTAGTGACAAGATTTGCTTGACCAGCTATATTTCATTATCTTGACTAATATTGTAATAAAAATGTACAAGATATTCACAACTATTTTTTACTATACATAGTTTGTCAAAGGACTGTCTCATTTCAAACATAGACAGGGAGAATCATCATACTATCTTTGACTTACACTAGTACTAGCACCCAAAAGAAAAGGATGAATATAGTTTTTTGTTTTTATTTACTGACAAATTGGTTTGACCAACTATACCTATTTCTGGTTCCTATTGTCATGTCCTGTCCTATTCAACGTCAATATCATAATATGTATATTATAAACCAACTGATCAATATTACACGGTATACATCCTGAATATACAATAAGGTAAGTGGCCTCACTTACCTTATTGTATATTCCGTGTGGGCCGTATATGCCTATATACAGCCCACCTTAAATTAAAATGGTTTTTTTTTATACTTACTTCATAACAGGAGGATTTATTTATAATAAGTGAAAATAATTATTTTGGGTCTTAATAACTAAAGATATAAAAATTGTCTAGTTTACGCGAAAATAGTAGGTAACTAAACATAAATCTTTATTAGTTACAGTAGTCTCATCTTTTAACATCTGGGGGCACGGCAGTGCCCCCGCCAAGACGAGAAAAGCGCAAGGGCACTATCTACCTTTTCTCGAAGCGCTTCGTCGTTTTTTGGAACCCTCATAACTTGGGGTTGGATTATACCAGATAAACAAAGTTCTCGGACTTATTAAGCATATCAATTGCATAGCTCTTATACTTTAGATTTTATTCATATCTAAAAACTTCGATTTCGTCACTGACTCACTCACTTGATGATCATCAATACCGGGTACTTCCTGAAGTCCTCTAAGAAGCTGAAATTTGGTATGTAAGATAGTTTTAGTACACAAACAACAAATAAATTCAAAAAAAATTTATCCCTAAGGGGATGAAGATGGGGTTTAATTTTGTATGGGAAATCAATAATCGCTGAACCGATTTAGTTGAAATTTGGTATGTAGATAGGTATTGTCATGGGGAAGGATATAGAATAGATTTCAACCTCAAAGTTTACCCTTACGGGGTGAAGGCAGATTTCAACCCCAAAGTTTACCCTTACGGGGTGAAGGGTTATATGGGGAATCAGTAAGAAGTACATTGTGTAACAGATGCCCCCAGATACTTATTTCAGGATTTTTAATAGTAAATCACCCCCAACCCTTTAAATTAGGGGATGGAAGATTGTCATAAACAACTTACAAAAATAAGTGAAATCCCATCAAAAACATTTTGATGTACAATGTTGCCCAAACGAAACCATAAGGCTCGCACTGTCAAAAAGTTATCAGATCTCTTGCCAAGCTTCTAACTCTACAAGCCCTCTAACTTTACTAGCTCTACACCAAAAGTGAGTGGCTTGGCCGTTTCGTTTCTACAAGAACTATTGTATGTAAGTATAATACAAAAACCGCCCAAATGCGAGTCTCACTCGCGTTCCAAGGGTTCTGTACATTACTCAATTTTTAACAATATATTTTTTTAAGAGAAAAGTGAGTAGTCTTTAAAAAACCCGTAGGTATCGGAAAACTAGGTACTTAAGTCCGACTCACGCTTGACTGCACATTTCTAATAGGTTTTCCTGTCATCTATAGGAAGAGAGCTAATATGTGTATTTTTTTTCATAATTTTAGACCCAGTAGTTTCGGAGATAAGGGGGGAGGGGGGAATGGTCATTTTTTGCGTATTTTCTTAAATAACTTCTAAACTATTTATTTTAAAATTATGAAAAAATATATCTGAGATTCTTACAATGAGCCCCTTCGTTTGATATATATATATATATATATATATATATATATATATATATATATATATATATATATATATATAGCTTATTGTTCAATAAATTAAAAAAAAAATATATATATATTATTATTTTTTAATTTATTGAACAATAAGCTAAATAAAGTACATTATTATTACAAGACCCATCGTGGGCAAAACCTTGAGGAGGTTTGTATGCCGATGGGGAGTTCGAGAAAATAACATGACAATATACATATCTATCTTATACTAATTAAAATTCTAACAAAATTCTCTTATATTAATTCATATTCTAATTCTCTTATATTAATTATAACAAGATATAGTTTTTTTTTCTTCTATTTATCATTCATCTCAAAGTGACCCCTTTATTTGTATTTCTATTATTTACTTTACGTGTATGTCCTTGGGCTAGAGACTTACATGTGTATACCAAATTTCAACTTATTGGTGCAGTAGTTGCGGAGCAAATAGGCTGTGACAGACGGACAGCCAGACACACGAGTGATCCTATAAGGGTTCAGTATTTTTCCTTTTGAGGTACGGAACCCTAAAAATAATGAATTTAATAAATTTTTCACCTTATGCCCATGTGGCGGTAGCGAAACAGCCAAGCCACATATTTTGACTAAGGTGTAGAGTTAGTGAAGTTAGGGCTTGTAGAGTTTGAAGCTTGGCTCGACAAGAGATCTGACAACTTTTTGACAGTGCGAGTCTTATGGTTTCGTCTTAGCAACAAAATTTACATGAAAATGTGTTTGGTGGGATATTTTTTTACAGTAAAAATATTTATTCGTAACAGTAAGTATTATCTTTTAACATAATTTTTACAGTACATCTGGTGCTACATTACGACCGGTGCTATAATAAGCACGTTAAAACACTCCCTTTGACCGTGTTTTAAAATTCGTCACTCGTTGCAAAATATCTATTTTTCGCAATTCTATCGTAAAAGAAAAGAAAACTAACGAAGAGGTTTTACGCATACGAGGGCCGCACTGAAAGTTTTGCGTAACTTTTGAATAAAATCATTTATAACCATAATAATACATTTATTGCTTCTCAAAATGTTTCCCTTTACATTCTATGCACATATTCACTCGCTCAGACCATTTTTGGAAGCATGAGGCCCAATCACTTGACTGCATGTTTTCGACGTGGTGATGAAACGTAGTAACTGCCTTATCCGGGGTCTCAAATGTCAAACCCCAAATTAAATCCTTAATTTTGGGAAATAGATAGAAGTCACAGGGTGCAATGTCTGGATTATAATCCGTATAAGAGACATTTTCCACGTTTTCGTAATTAAAAAATGTTTTTGCCTTTATTGCGGTATCGGTGGACGCATTATTATGACGCAGGAGGATGCGGCTTCTCGGTCGTCTCTCGCGGTCTTTTTCAATGACTGCGGGCACACAAATGGTAGTGTACTACTCAGTATTTAACGTTCTTTTATTATTTAAAAGTACGGTACAAAAAAGTCGCGTTTAAAAAAAACAGACGATCAAAATGTTTGGCAACGCTTTTGGCTTGTTGAACTTCTATGGGCCTCCTGTCACCTTCGAAAGACCCATTGACTGGACTAATGCCTTTTTTCCGGATCGTAGCAGTAAATCCAGATTTCATCTCCTCTAACGATGTTATATACAGCATTTGAACTTTCTTGCTTGTACTTACGCAGCATTTCTCGGCACCAGTCAAAAAGTACCTGTTTTTGGACTGAAGTTAATTCGTGAGGAATCCAAAGACAACAAGGCTTCCCGACTTTTAAATATTCTTGTAAAATCTTTTGTATTTGTCTCATACCTATCCCTAATTGTCCTCAAATTTCGTCATAGGTGATTCGTGGGTTTTCTTCAATGAGTCGTCTCACAGTAGCCACGTTTCCTTGAATGATCGCCGTGGACGGTCGACCTTCACGAAAATCATTATCTAGAATAATACCGTCTCTACTAAATTCACCATACCAACGCCTCACGATGCTCAGATGTGGTGCTTCAATCCCAAAAGCATTTTGAAGGCAAGCACTACACTCTTGCGGAGTAAGCGAACTTTTAAAATCATAACAAAATCATAGCTCTAAAAATATTTTCGCGTTAAAGCCACGTTCAACGCACTGACTTACTTTGACAAGCCATTAAAAACAAAAGACGATCGATTTGTCGCCAACATTTGTCACATTCCATAATCAAAAGCCTGTATTTGTTTTAAATATACAATTCATAATTTAAATGTTTACCAGTGGCCAGTAGTGCAAGACATTCAGTGTGGCCTATGTAGTAGGAGAGAGGAGGAGTTTGTTAAGAACTATAGACAATAGAAGAGGAAGGATGCTTGGGCACCTGATACGACACGACGAATTTATCAAAAATATCATAGAAGGGAAAGTTGAAGCAAACAGGAAGAGGGGAAGACCAAGGAGAGCGTACATGGATCAAATAAAGGAAAAGATCAAAGTCGTGTCGTATCGGGCTGTCAAAGAGAAGGCGGAGGACCGCCAAACATGGAATTTGCTCCACCGACAAGAGTCATACTCTTAAATATATGATGATGATCGTAAATACCTACCTATGTATTAACAAAAAAAAGTCACTTGTAATTAGTTACTGCCTTTAAAAAGTATAAGTGCCTCAATGTTATTAGACTTTTTGATTCTTTAAAACGTCTTTAGGTCAATAAAGCAAGTGAAAAATTATTAGAGTTAGACCAAGAAAAGTCTGCAGCAATTTTGACAGCCCACGCAGTGCAAGTGTTCTTTATAAGTCATAATTTCATAGAAGTTTCTTCAAATCGACCTTATTAATAAGAGATTAAAAATATTGAAAAATATCTTAAAATATTTTAATCTAATATTTCATCTCATACGTTCAATAAGGCCCGGGACTAGACCTTTTTACCTGCACTGACAGTGGGCCTTCTTAGCAACAAGTACAAATTCAGAATAATTGGGAATAATAGGGAGCAACTGCTATTTTTGAATGCTGGGCCTTGTTACCCGCCGGGCCTCATATGCCTGCACCTCATCTACCTTATTTATTTGTTTTACAAGGGGAAAAGTTGTTGATTAACCGCTCGTGCTAATATTGATACCCAAACAAGCGAAACATTTTTTTTTATTAAATAGGAGGCAAACGAGCAGGCGGATCATCTGGTGGTTAGCGATTACCGCCGCCCATGGACACCCGCAACACCAGAAGGGTTGCAAGCGCGTTGCCGACCTTTAAGATGGGGGTCTTTGAAGGTTTGAAGGTCGTATCGGACAGTTCATTCCACAGTTTGGCTGTTCGAGGCATTCACAAATTCAAACATTCTAAAATTGAACCACGAGCGTAGTTAGTGGTTCGTAAAGTTGAACCTTGAGCGTAGTGAAGGTTTCAAGGGACGAAGGTTAAATAAAATTTTCACCACATCAGCTTGTAAAGGCCCTCTTGATTGTTCGTAACGGATAAGAAAAGTGGCATTTAATTTGATGCAAATTTTGAGTTGTTACCGTAGGTAAATTGGATCAGTTGGTTGGTAATATTGACTTTAAAATGATAAATATTGAATAACGTCAGTTTGAAATTGATTTTATGATAAAGTAAATATTATCGGAGATGATCGCTCTTAAAAAATATATGTCGCTAGTCATTTATAACCTAAAAGCGCCAAATTACGCAAAATTATATTGAAATGACACCTGTGTATTGAATTTGAAGAATACTTTAACAAGGGTAGTTATCTGTATGACAATGCACCTAAAATAATTTTCAAATGTATCTATTATTTCTGTACTTAACACGATAACGAATTCCACGTAAACGAAACCGCGGGCAATCCCTAGTACATATAGAAATAAATAAGGGAAGGTAAGTTTCCATTAGTGTACTGTGTAAAATAACTATTTACCATTGATAATAATTTTATAAACGCTTTGCGTATTTTTAAGGGCACCGCGCTAACCGCTAGCCCGCGACCGTCGATCGCTGCCTCCTGCCACGGCGCACAGCGCGGCGCGCGCAAACGCCGCGCGTTTGAAATGTAACTTAATATAAGCTCGGAATGCATACTTACGTATCAGTATTTAGTGTCGCCGTGATTTTATATTTCTAATCTTTTGTGTGAGAAGTAAGATCTTTATTATGACCGTGTAATATTAACTCTACAAACTTTAATTAAATATTGGCTATACTGCTTAACGAGAAATCAATATCTAGACAAGCACATTGTCTACATTTCTAACTTTTTACATGTATACTAAGTTGATAGATAATATCGTAATTTTGCAATATCAGCTACTCTAATTCTGTATTTTCATAATAATTCCTGTTTTTACGTTCACCAGAAAGCAGCTGTTCCAGATTTCTAAAAACCGAATAGTGTGAATAAATTAAAGTGTTATTGAATATGTTAAAGTTTTTTGTAACTTTAATTTTATATTTACATAGTTATTTAGCAAAAATTAAAAATTTAAATATGGCCGAACGCTCCACCTAAAATTTTCTAACTTTTTACATGAATGTTATTTAACATGCTTACAATAACATATCAAAAAAGAAAAAACTTTAATGTTATCAAAACCCATTTTTGTTCCACCGCTGGTCTATGACACAAAATTGCCGGTTTCTTGAGATAACAATCATACAGGTTTTAACTAGTATCTCTCAGTCTTCCATAAGTTCAAAAAGCTACTCAAACATAGATTTCAAACCGAGGTGAGGCCAATCGAATATAAATAAGCCACATTTTCGCGAGCAATATTCCTGAATCCTGAGAAACCTGTTAAATGCCATATTCGAGTCCTCAACCCTAACAATACATATTTTAATACCCGACTTCCCTATAGTTATTATTTTTATTTTTTGAATCTAATTGATTTATGAACTATTTGTTTCGTGTTGTTCAGCTATGAGTTGTTTGTTTGTGATCCGGCTGACGATACATATTCAACTGACTTTAAAAATAGGATATTCTGTAAAAATAAACACATAGTCGGGGAAACTTGTTGTAAACACAAGTAACTGCCCACTTTAGAAATAAGAGTATGGAACCATTTCCATTAGGGCGGTACAATTGGCTCTGTCTGCTGGGAAACGCTGAGTGTTCGAGCCGCAGCTGGATTTGAGCCGGCACTTAGTTCCACGCAGTGACTTCGTACGTCGCGTGACGGTGCTGTCAAGGCTGAAAAGTCGGTAAACCGAGCAAATCTTACTGATTTTCCTTTCAAGACTCAGACGAACTAACCTTTACATTACTTTCTTTGCAAACTTATACTTTTGCCGACATAGTTGAATGAATATTTATTTGATATTCTTAAGTTACCACGTAATCCATGGATAAAAATATTAAATCGAGCCAAACCGAGATCAAAGACGTCGTATATATCCATTTATACATTAGATATCGTAAATATCTGGATATGTCAAAAGCCTATGACCGCGTATCACATGATATTCTGTTGCGAAAATTATATGGCATGGGGATCAGAGGTAACGCATATAGATGGTTTCAAACATATCTACAAAACCGGCAGCAGTGTGTACAAATCAACTGGTACTATAAAAACTCGGGAGAGACAAAAACCGTAACCTCAAAAATGCGACATATAACATGTTCAATCCCCCAGGGAAGTGTAACTGGTTGTCTCCTATTCCTCGCTTATATAAACGACTTGCCCAAAATACTAAACATAAACACTAAATGCGTGATGTTTGCTGACGACGTGTCCATACTCATAAGTAGTGATAGTAGCACAGAATGTAACGAGCGCTTGTCAGAAGTATCAAAAACAGTTTGCGAATGGCTAGTAAACCATAATTTAGAAATAAATATAAGCAAAACTAAAATAATACAATTTAAACCCACACAAAAAGCCGCATTAGAAATGACATTACAGATAAATAATACAATTATTGAAGAAGTAGCTGAATTTAAATTATTAGGAATAACAATTGATTCAAGTATAAATTGGAAATATCATATTCAATCCATCAAGAGTAAATTGAGTAGCTTTATATATGCACTAAGTGTTCTCAAGGCCAATACAAATCAGAAAACCGCGTTATCAGCCTATTTTGCCTTCGCCCATGCATGGCTCCAATATGGTGTAATATTATGGGGAGCCAGCACTGATGTACACCAGTTACTCATATTACAAAAGAAATGCATCCGCATTCTATCAAATACTCGGGTACCAGATAGCTGTGTTCCACATTTCATTAAACTTGAAATCCTTACGTTACCCTCTATTTATATTCTAGAAGCAGCTCTATTTGTTAGGAAGAACATGAGTTTATTTAAACAAAAAGTAATAAAATCACAGAGACGAAATAAATTAAACCAGCTAGAATTACCAATTTCAACATTAGCAATGTTCAGAAATGGTCCGTATTACCGATGTATACTAATAGCGAATAAAATACCAGACGTAATAAAAAACGAAACCAAAGATGAATTGTTCAAACGAAAACTTAAAGATCTGTTAATTAAAAGGTGCTATTACTCTGTTGAGGAATTTTTAAATGATACAACCTTATCGAACTAAAAATATAGGTACATATTAATGTAAATGTTATAATAAAATGTATCATCCTCAAATAAAATGTATCATTTTCTTTTACACTCAATTGATAAGCAATGAATAAATATTTTTAATTTATTATTAATTATACAACATAAATGTTTTTAATTAATTTATTTTATTGTCGATGTTAAATTTAACCACTTGTAAACTAGTCAAACCGAAAACTATTTTTAATAAATTTTAATTTTCTTAATAATTTTCCACTACAAAATCGTGTCATGTTGCATGCCATATAAAAATTAGGTTAAATTTACTGTAGTATTAAGTTTTAGTTAAGTACTTACATTGCTATGTACCCTAACAGGGTTCATGTGAACACTAGCTGTAAAATGCTCTTTGTAAGACCTTATGTAACACATGATTATAAATGCAATAAATGAATTATGAATTATGAATTATAAAGAGACGGTGAGTCGGATTGGGAAGGATTTTATTGGATCACTCTTTAGAGCAGCAACCGGTAGCCGTCTACACGTTGAGTTTAGTATTTCTTATAGTGTTGTTCACTTAGGAGACCGTGCTAACGGGCACTCGGCGCGCGGCATGTTTGCTGGAAACCAATCTATATGTGCATATAATCATCTCTGTGACAGTGCATATTTGTTTTATTGAAATGCTTATTTTTTATCATTATTGCACATAAACACGTTCCGCCAGACACAGTGAGACAGCGTGCTGGGCGCGGCAGTAGCTAAATTAAATTTCCAATGCCTTAAATAAACTGCGTTACACTGATAATTTGATATAACTACTACTGCTACTACTACTACTATTGTATTTAAACGCCCAATCGACTCGTTGGGGTCATGTACATGTACAGAGGGTCATGGAGAATATTGCTACCATATTTCCACTTTTCTTATAAAATAAAATAAAAAAGAGAAAATGGCGGCCCAGTCCTCCCAGGTCTCTAATAGCCCTCCAGATAGCTGTAAACAACGAAAACCTTTCAACGCTGACTTTCCACAATTTGATTTTTTAACATTAGCGTCACGATTACATGGTTCAAGGCCGTGACAGAAGATCGATTACAGAGACACTAAGCTCATTATTACTTTCATCAACACAGATTAATGTGGCTCTATTAGCGTTAATGAGGCACAGGCTGCGCACATTTGCCTTGCGGCTCCCTCCGTTTAATTCGCTATACACCGACAGTTATCTTTACAACCTCATATCTTTCAAAATTAACTAATTGCAAAAAAACCTTTGGTCAGTAAAGCATAAGGTTCAGTTTTCAAAACAAGCGATACACGGTCTACTAGATTCGGGTAACAAACATTTGCAGCACATCCATCGGTTGCTGTAGGTATAGTATTCGGTACCGTTTACTCGACAATTATTCGCTAATGATATCGTTACATTGTTTACCAACTATTTGTTGGCGTCGTGATTGTATCTAATCGATGAAGTTTGCGGTGTGCCTGAACTAAGTAATTATCTCTTCGCGTACGTAGCTAAAATCCAAAAAAGTTCTGCCTGGTGGAGATAAAATAAATTTTGTTATTTAATAAATTTATTTTAACCTATAAACTGAAATAGATATCTTACACTAAAGTAAAAGTGACCATTTTAAGTATCATTGTATACACGGTGTCACATGAGGAAACCGAATAATTTTAACCACGCATTTCTGAGGTCAAAAGAAGGAAAAATGTAATATGAGTTTAGGTCAATTACGCAAAAAAGAATTTTTTTGTTTCGATTTTTCAATTCTTTGAGTGTATTTGAACATAAAAAAATAAATTTAATAGGTAAACTTGTCACTTAAAATTGATTTTTACATTTTTTTTTTCGTAAACCTACTTTTTGTAAAGTGTTACTTGTCACTTTTTGACATCTATCAATAAGAATATTTAGACTACGTCCCATAGCAGCAACATCACCATCAAAAAGGCCTTTTACACTATGTAAAAACTTGTTTTTTATTAATTAATATTATCTCTGAAACTAGGCGAATTTCAGAAAAGTTTATAGGACATTTTTGTCTCTAAATATGATCAGGAATACGCTGTTAAAATTATTCGGTTTCCTCGTGTTACATCGTGTAGAACTTGCTAACTATGTAAACAAATCGCACTATCGAAACTGTTACTAAATCATGATTTCAGTATGGCGGTTTGTTTATATAGTTAGCGAGTTCCATAGAATGACACTTTACCTAAACCTGTCTACGTCACAAGACATAAAATCAAATCAACGTTCATAATTAACTAACTCGCTTGCTGTAAGAAATAATAATAAAAACCGTTAAGTGCTTTTCATTCAGTAACAGTAGTTTTACAATCGATTTAACTTTTAATAAAATGTCTGAAGAAAATATTCTGCCGAAGTGCTTATTAAAACAGGATAGCATTGTTTTCGATTGGACCTCTATTCAATGCAATGTCATTATCATTAGTAGGTACGAGTACGCTCCACTTCTTGACGTACGAAAGTTCAAAGAAAACGAGCCATATGTAGTCCCTGCGCTGGCTCAGTGTGGACTAGAGAACTCATATATGTATTTTCTTTAATCTTATTTTCGAAGGTAAATTTCCTCACGAAGTTTTTCGTGATTTGCGAGAAACACTTCATTTTTTTTTAACTGATTTAATCTTAAATCTATTACTAGGTAGTACAGTAAATTCAGACCGATTGTAGCTGCCGTCGGGAACGGGTGGAGCGCTCACTTGAGGCATAATAGCGAGAATCTGCTCTTAGCTCTAAATACAAGCGGCAAAGGTTCTAACTTCAGAAAAAGAAACATCCGAACTGCGAGCACAAGGCCGGTAGGTTATCATAAAACTTTGTTAATATTACTCACTCAAGACACGGCGACATCGTCGCCAGGTGTCGACTGCAGACTGCCTTAAAGCTGACTTTAATCAATTTTAAATCCATGATACGATGACCTACAAACGTATTACACTCTATAACCATCGTTATTATTAAATTTTTAACCTTCCATCATTTCAGGAAGGTTAATCTGCAATTTTATTCACGGCGTACAGTTTAGCATTAACGTCACTTATATTCGCGACGTAATTTGAAGCATTCCATTCATTACTATTCACTTCAGTGAACAAGTATCCCTAGTTAACCGCTTTATCCATCTTCCTGACATAGTTTCCTCGAGTTCGCTGTAGCCTTGAGTCTAGATAGCGATATGGAAACAAAATGCAATGCAACCAGGTCACACTCACTTCGCTAACTTGTCTATTGTGAGAAAATTATTGCATTCGGTGGTTTGGTTGATAAAACACTTCAGTCAGTAGTAGTGTTCAAAAACAAAACTGTTTTCCATACCACATACTTGCTTTATTATTATAAAGGCTTACTTAAATATAAATAGGTACATGCAGGCGTTCCTACCGGCTCGATTCGGAAAATGAATTAGATTTCTACTAGACTTCAACAAGTTACGATATGGATAATTTAAAGATATTTGTAAGATAGATATGTCAATTTTGACGTTTCCGCGGTTCTGGAGGTCCTCTTGAACGATTTCGACAAGTTATGACTTAGATATCCAAGTCACATCTAGTCAATATCTAATGTAGATCTAGTTGATCTCGAAATCGTCTCTAGATCTTGTGATTATCTCGAAATCCGAACAGGCCTGTACGTATTTGCCGGATGATTGCCTCCGACGTGGTATACTCGTATAAAAAAAGCTAAGTCAATAAATACTAGTTACTAACTCGTCATACAATTGCACTCATTGCACATTGCACTATAATCATGTTTTCTACGAATGATTAATATAATTATATCAGGTTGTTAAATGATAAATAAATTGAACAGCCTCTAGATGGAAAGTGAGTTTTTCATAAGTGTCTCGTTAGGGGTGATCGGCGAGGCGGCAAGTGGGGCGGGCGCGCAATATCCTCGCATACTTCACTTGGCCTTTATTCCCACATATTAAATTATCGCCAAATGTTGCGTCCCTGATTTATTCCCACGCGACTCTTCTCCGCCAATTTCAGTATCACATTAGGATGTTCTAAACGCCCGAATACTTAAGTGTTATTCAAAAACCATTAAGTGGTCAGACATAGAACTATCGTTCATTTTCCGTGTCAGTTATACTCGCTAAGTCTTTTCTCACAAATAAATGTTTTTATTTGTCTTTAATACTCCCATTATTTTAATTAGAGATGGTAGTTGAACGGGCGAAGTGTTTAATTTATCAGAATCATTTTAAAATCATTACAGATCATTTTGGATCCCGTACCTGCTTACCCTATTCTTCTGCTGACTGTACAAGAACCGTAGTATTTCCAATAACTAGCAATATTTTAATTTGAATGCGAATTTCATCTGAGTCTTTCTTTTTAACCTGTAGCGGGCAGGTTATTTATTACTCAACGAGAAAGAAAGACGCAGTTACTTATTCCACACATAACGCAGAATTTTAATTATATCTGGTTATAAATTGAATCTAAACGATAACTCATTTTGGAGATCCTCGCATGAACTAAACGCCGCGGTTAACATAATTTATGAACGCCTCCACTAAAAGGAATTAATGACAGAGAGCCGCTGCATTAACGTTTGATCTTGTCTAATGAGTGCGGTGTCGACTGTATATATCACTTAAGCTCAAGAAAGCCTCGGTCCATGCCCACCCGTCAGATCTTTTAGAAAAGTCATATTTAGTGGAAGTTCTACACAGTTTATATAATCTGAAAATTGATGTAGCTCGCCAGCTAAGTGAGTATTTAAAACTTTATCCGTATTGTGAGGAAGGAATTTAGGCGTTTATTCAATACCTAAGAGCAATGAAGATTAGAATCTATAGCCTAACTATATCTAGAAGCCTATAGTCACTTTGCATTAAATGTATAATGTTAATGTTATTACTGTTTCGTAGCAATTTATGTCTTAAAAAGATTGTTACTTATAAAATAAAATTTTTTTTAATACTGTTATGTCCTTACCGAAATATTGCCTGAAACAGTAGTACCTAAGTAAATAAATAAATAAATGTCGTTGTCTGAGTACCCACAACACAAACTTTCTTGAGCTTACTGTGGGGCTCAGTCGATTTGTGTAAAAATGTCCTGTAATATTTATTTATTTAAATGCGGTTAATTGATCTAATGACTACAGGAATAATATACTTATTAAAAATTTGGACAACGGCGATGGCTCTGCCCTAAAAACGTCATCCGAGGTAATTTTAAAACTAAATTGTAAAGTCGATTAGAACTTCAGCCTTGTACCACTTTTGTAGTGTGATATAAATACGTTCTTATCTTAAGATTATACATGTCATGTCCTTTATATTATCAACACTTAAACTGACCTTAGCTTATTATTTTGCCTCCGACAAAAATATTATTAGAGGGTTTTATTTAATTGAATAACAGATTCTGTAGGTAATGGAAAATAGTCACAAAAAAATTAAGATCTTTCAAATTCGGCATTTTGATTGATTTAACTAGCATAAATATTTAGATAGGGTATAAAAATGTTTTTGCGTAATTTGTGAGCAAAAGCAAGTGGTTTGGAAATAGAAGTAATGAAATTCAAAGAACATTTATTAGTCTGGACTAATCAATGTTTTTAGACGGTTGTATTTGTTTTTAGGTTTTTAATTTGGACTCTGCGCAGTTGGTTGTTCGGACATGAGTCTTTAATTAAAGTTTGGCGACGTCCAAGGGCGAAGCCGCCGACATAATTAACTACTTAGCGTTCCAGACCTTCCGCGGAATGTGGTCGTACCGTGGTAGAGTCAGAAACTGGTCGCTTAGCACACACGGTTGCCCGGTTGTTTGCCAGGACGGCTTTGGAAGCCAATCTTCTGCGGCTGCTTAACTGGTAGAGACACAAGCCAATCCCATTTTCTATTTGAAACCGAAAATCCCGCTGGCACTGTACGAGAACCATTTATTCGCGCCAGTGAGTGACACTCGGAACACGCCCGACATGCATTGTATCCCGGCTGACATCATCCGCCAACACTACATCCATATAGAGGTAACTTTCTATAGACTTGTTGCACTTGCTGTTCTCGTATATTTTATTCCACCCGAAAACAACTGAATTACTTATTTTTGTAATATGCAGATTTATTTTAACGTCAACATGACCAGCGTAACTAATATATTGCTCAGTTATTTACGATAGCGGTGCTTTCGACATTTTGTAAACAATAACCGTGTTATTGACAATTTGGTGTGCAGGTGTACATATTATTAAAACAATTTGATATTTTTCAGTATTCGTTAACAATATACCGACTGCGCGAGTGTCTTTGTGCAATACTTTTCTATTAAAAAGTTTCTTGTTCTTGAATGTTACAAATTTTAATAGGGCTATCCCATTCAGTTTCCGAAGAATTGTCCCGGGAACATCAATAGATCAAGTTTTATGTGTGACAAATAGTCTCATGTTAAGCGAAATTGCTTTCCGATCCACTCCGACAAATAATGTCAGGCTACCGACGCGTGACCTCAGTCGTTTTCGTGACGATCACAATTTGCCTACACTCCGACTCCGGGTCGGGACAGGGCCTTATTTTTGTGTATGCGATTGGCGTATGTACCTATTCGGTCTTTTATTTGCTACTGCTTCTGACGAGGTACTTAGGTATGAATGGTGAAATAGTTGTCCCCTCCCGAAACATCGTTACTTACTGAATGTTTTTTTTTTCCGTAGCGTTATTGATGTACATTGAATATAATGTTTTAACCTTGTATTGAATAGGTAAGTATCATTTCTGATGATTTATATCTTTAAAATTACAAAAGTTATTGGTAAGCTTTTTAAGCCAAACTCATGCGTTAAGCTTCAAATTCCTGATGGGTGTCAGGTTGATTCAGGAGCAGAACTAACCGTAGACACTCAGTAAATGTTGACCCATCTAGTCACCAACGTAATAAAGTAAAACAATCACACCTTTTTCCTGAATTTTAACATTAGTATGTAAAAGTTTAAGTAAACGATGTCGATTAAGAAATTGTTGATTTTATGTTAAATCGATTAATACATTGCCTTTGCAAACCTCACCGACTCTTGGAATAAACATTTGCGATTTTGATTAGCTTTAATTAATAAAAATTTTCAATTAAATATAAACTATCACAGACCCTTTTACATCTACAATTTTGTATATAGCTAACGTTTGCTCGTCCCTGCTCTGAAAGTGAAAGGTATCACGGCGAGTTTTAATTACAAATGCCGCCTGACGTTGACTCGGCCAACTTGATTTTCCGACAAAAGTCGCGCACCTCACCTTTAAATTAGATCGTCTTCTAGTCCACGTGGAATACGAATGGGTATAATAATAGGTACAATGCGGTCGCAAAGCCGCTCACTGAATTACAGCGGTGCGTTGTGTGCCCCATTGTGTGCGACTGAGGCGGGAATAATATACGAATCTTTAATTCAAGTGCCCTGGCCCCCGAACGCCGCAAGAAAATAACACAAAACTGCAGTCTTCATTGTGTTACTTTCAATGGGATTTTGATGAATCCGCGGAGGACTAGAAATGCCGTATAAACGTATTGTATACACGGTCTTGTAGAAGCTTAAAAGATACGGTATAAGTTTTATTTTCAATTTAGGTAAAACGATAATAATAAGCTCAATCTTTTTAGTTTTATTTTTGTTATTGTAAGTAAATACTGTAAGTTTGTGTTTATTTTTCATTTTAAAACTAAGATTGAGGACCGCTATGCCGAAAAGGGAGTCGAGCTATTGCTAATAGTTTCTACCAATGATAAAAGGGAATTGAGCCGATTGTTTTTGTTATCCTGATCAACGTTTATGGCCTGTTTCGTATGCGGGACCAACCCAAAAAGGTTCCGGGCTATATAACAAAATTTCATTTATCTTAAAGAAAAATGACTAGGTCACACCAATAACAAAGTACTGAATAGTCATAAATTTATATAATATTTGTATAGGTATGCCTTGGTCTTTAATATACAGGGTGATTCATGAGACGTGAGCAGGACTAATCCTACACACTCAGTAACTTATAATTGATCGATCACCGTAGTATTTAGGTGAAACAACTACACTATTTCCTATTTTTTAACTTTTTGGTGAGGGCAAATTTAATTCTCTACAGTCTTGGTCACCCTACAAAACCTAATTAATAAACATAAAACCTCTTTTACCGTAATGACAGCATTTTGATTACGAAGAAAATGAACTGTCAAACTTGGTGAGATACGAGTTTTCAAAAGTAACCAGACCGTGGTGACATTCAATTTGACACAGAATATCGGTAGTTTGGTATTCTAATTTTAGGGTGACCATGCATGTCGTAAATAAATTAATAACTTTTTTTTTTCAACACGATTACAAAATTAACGTTAAACACACTAATACTGATACGAAACAGTTGTTTATAATTTACGAAATGCGCAGTGTTAGTCCTGCTCACGTCTCCTGAATCACCCTGTATACAGATAAAATAATATTCACTGCTATAAATTGATTCTTTATTGACTTACTTACTTCTTATTTTTCACAGTATATTTTAGACGTTAAGCTTTGTATAATTCTGTTTAGTGCTTTGATAACGTGTTTTTTCTTAAGATTTGTTCGTGTCCTTTCACCTAACCTTTCTTGGACGGAAGTAGGTCGAGTGCGATCTAAAAGGACGGCGATAAAACAAACAAGTGTCATTGCGATCCGTGAGGACCTTCTAAATAGAGACGTAAGCAAATGTGGATGGTGAAAGTTAAATGAGCCGTGGGTGTATCTAACTTCGTGCAATCTCCTACCCACTTACCGATCGAGTCTGTGTTCCTTTTGAATAAGGCAAGCGAACCTGATTAAAAGTTTTACCGACATCATTTATAGATTGATACTTCCGTTAAAACGGACGTATGACTTTATTGGATAACAATTCCTTTAATTTTGCATCAGATCATTTACAAGTTTAAGTTTATTTATCCCACCACTGGACAAAGAAATCCCGGTATTAACAAAACCTCATTCAGTATAGAGCTGCGGTTGTAGTGTTACGTCGTAGCCAGTTAGTATAGTATTCTCGGTATGTAGTAAAAATACTTCGTGTAGATATGTAACGACAATGTTTTATGATTAGTGCTGAATGGACCAAATACGGTTAAATAGTGAATATAATGCTAATATGTTCTGATCGTTACTACTATTTTGCGTATAGTTTGATAGGCGTCCGTACAATAAAAAAGGCTTTTCAAGTTACCTAACAAGTGGGGTAAATTACCCAATGATTGGGTCTTACAGGTACCATTATTTGCCCATGTTTTTGTAGACAAGCTACTACTGCTGGTAAGGTTCATCGAGAGGTGACCGACATTCGTATGGGTTTTATCAAATAATTGTTAGAATTGTCACAAAATTATTGTTATTAGTGCCGCTTGAACAAAGAAAAAATCGATATGCTCGAAGCGAATACGCACAGATAACCAGGCCGCTCCCGCCCGCATCTTTTGCGCCGGTACTTTGTATGTAGTAGGCCTACATTTCCGTCCGGGAAATTATCCTTCTTTTCGCATCCGTTACTAAAACTTGACTGTTTCCATTAATCATACATAGGCATTATCTTGCTCTTCGATATGTCTAGGGTGGTGTGATATGCGTGCTCAAACAGCCCATGCATATTTAGCTCAGTCGTCATATATCATTCTCAGTGATATGGCTGACGGCGGGTTGCTTTAAAAAGGGTACCTTGAAAGACTTACGATATTTTGAAATAAGTTCATATCGCAAGTATTGCTTCCCATAAGTAAAATTTCCGGCATGCAGGTTATGCATACGCGAACAAATTTAAAAGTGTGTGTGAAGTCCTCGATCGCCATTGCAGGGTGTTGACTAAAACCTAAAGCCTCTCGTATGGTTATAATGTTACTCATGAATGATAAAAAATATTAGGATAATAATCATGAATGATACAATATTAAAGTAAATGATACTGAACCGAAATTTTCGCTCTCGAGTGTATGTACGAGTATATGACGGGAATTAGGTACAGATGGGCCTGCGTCGATCTATGTGGTCAAATACATTGACAGATTTGTCCGGCAGACGTATTTACCTGACAGAGCTACAACATATATTTACTTATATAAGTAACTAATAAGTAATCCTCATTACACCTATTTGATATAAAAGCAAAGCGTCTACTCTGAATGATAAGGGTCTTGGCGGTAATTACAACGTAATTAGTATAATAAGTATTTAAACTGATCTTTGCTTTCATTTAGTGCTGAAAGATTAAAGGCCCTTAAGTGAAAGGTTAATGAAAAATTAAATTTAATGCCAGTGGATCGTATTAGCGGCTGTTTGCCTTGCTGGGACTCCCGCGCTCGATGCCTTCAAGAGCTTCCACTTATTCAATTACTATGCATAGGGTGTTGTCACGATTGTCTAGCAGGATTACGAGTAAATGTATTAAGAAAGAAGTAAATAACCTTTCAAAGTGATCTAAGATAGGTTAGTAAAACTTCTACATACATAATGTTTAACCAATAACAAGTCAAGTATTACACACACTATTGGTAAAGAAGCGACTTTTTTTAATTCTCTTGCAGTGTATCTACTAAAAATTATTGATATTTGGTTGGGACATTCGCTTTAAAGAATAGATAATTATGTACAGTAGATATTGAACCGACATATCTATTTTTAAATTAGTTATCACTTAATTACAACAGATCTATTTGAAATGCTTAACTAATACTTTATATTTTTAAATTTATAGTCTCTGTTTACATCGTGAACTGTACAATCAAATTCACATTTGTATTCTGGAAGCCCTGTAAGTGGCACAACTATTACGCATGTCTATCAAACAGAGGAATTCTAAGGCAACTGATTATGAAGTCAAAACTCTGGATGAGACATGGGGTCTCCAACTTAATAGCTATGTGTAGAGACTTTGTTCAGTACCCCTACCACGAGTCGTTGAGAGTGTCAAAACTGACATAATACGCTAACGTCTACGTAATTTACTTTCTATACATATCTCATACAAATAAAAAAAAAGTTAAGTTTAGAAAGGCTTGGACTGTAATAAGTGTATAACGACTAATAAATGTAAATATAGAACAGTTTGCTATTCTGCTTAAAATAAACAAATGAAAGATATATATTAAAACTATTCTAATCTGAAATATCTAGACAAATCTTAAGTAGTTCTTCGTAAATAAAGCTTTTCAAACATCTACTGAGTCGTTTGCTTTATAAGATGTGGTTTCATGGCGCTTGATTTTATTGCAACTATAGCCACTTATTTCATATACTACGTATTCATACTCCGCGTTCAAACATACAAAACATGTTTTTGTTAATGCAATGTAAACGTATTAAACAACTCAAATGTTAACAATTCCTCCAACAGAAGTTGGTAGTCGATCGAGTCTCCAATCAATTGTACCTTTATTCTTTATTCAGACAAACACTAAGTATGAGTTACCTTAAGAGTTTGCCGGGATAAACTAGCTTCTCCCAGCAAAACTCGTCACTATGTATCTTGTTAAAATAATTTTGCTTGCCAGGAGATGTAGGCATATATTGTATTCGTATAGGGTATTGAATCTTGTTTGAAGCTCAAACTTACTATTTATGCAAATAATATTGAAAGCGGGATATTCACAGTTCCTGGTATTTCGACTCAGTTACACGTGTCGTCTTCACGTAGTAACTGACGTGCTGCTAGGCGTAAGTTGCCATATTAATTTTAATAAACGCCATACTGCGATGCACCGTCAGCTAATCTTATTGGAAGCTCAGTAAAAAAATATGACTTTCAAAAAGTTTTATCTGCATTCATCAACTTTTTATATAAGTACCTATACAGTTTTAGTTTATATATTTTAGTTTTTTTAAATCAAATTATGAAATAGGAAATCTGCCACTGGCCACCCTGTACCATAACGATCTATCCTCGGATTTAGATTCGCTTGTTACGTGTCAATGACAAACTAAGTATAATAAATATTTTTCAAATTTTATTATGTCATCTATCAGGTTCTTAAAGTCCTTCATTTTCTAATGCGTATGTCTTAATTAATTTCTCTTTAATCTACTTTAATTGATTATTAAAGTAGATGTCACCAATGAATGTTTATTTTAAAGCCAATTAGAGTTTAAAAATTAATATTTTTTTTGTTTAAGAATTTAATCTAATAAATATTACAAATAAGAGTCTGAAAACACAGCTGAAATAGGGTTTTATAATTAAAATATGTACACTCTATATGTGCTGAAATGTTATTAAGCCAACAATATTATCATAATATAAGTAGTTGCAGTGATTGCTATGAGTAAAAACAGTTCTTAACTAACCAAAAAAGGCATTTAAAAGTTTAACGCGATGAGTTTTTGCCCGTTACAATTTATCTTGACAACATAATTTTTTAGACCACAAGAAATTTGTTTTCATTAAACTTTATTTTTAATTTAAGCAATTCATATGTACTTAGTGGAAGCTGGTTCTTGTATTAAATACAAGAAATATGTACTAACTCGCCTGGCCGCAGCACAAAAGAGTCCTTTCCGAATAGGTCAACATTAGAAGATGTTATTTGCACAACATGGCTTAAGGAGCCTCTCACACACACTTGTAACCATCAATGATTCAAAGTAGAAAACGTGTAAGATATGAGAACAACTCGATTTATTAAAACGATATATATTTGGTTACGAGCTATAGGTAATAATGCTATATTAAGGTAGGTAAAATTATTGGAAAATAAACGAGGTTTAACAGACTTTTAATTTATAACTGAAATTATCTTCGCTGTGTAATGTGTTTTTCGTGGAAATATTACTATCGCGATGGTGAAATTTAATGTATCTTTTACTCATTCGCCGTAGTTAACAGAATTCAATAAAAAACATTGTATATTCAGTCATACGAACTTCGTTACACCTAAGCTAAGTTCTTACTTACACCTAAGCATGGTTATTGTCTTTTTCTTTCTGCAAGATAGTTTACAGCTGCTAATGCACTCCGGAGATGCTGCTGCGGAAGAAAAATATTTCTGTATTCTTCATTGTTTTGAATTTACTTACTGTAAAGCTGGTACCTAGGTAGTTGACACTTAAAACTTGCAATAACAATTTGAAGCGAACATTTAATAAATTAAAAATGTGTCTAAAAGTAATTGAAAACCTACAGTCACATACATTAATATAAAAAAATATATAGTATTATAATTGTAATCTCAACTTGGTCTTGGTTCTTAATAAGAACTTCTTATTAATTTATTCTTGACATACCTATTTTCTTGTTATTCATGAATACATCTAGACAAGCCAAGTTCAAAATGTATTATTACTGTACCTGTACTTTTAATAACGGCTACCTACTAAACCTTCTAAATATACTTTATGAATTCATTATTATAAACAAGATAAACAGCTAAAGTAGCTTTAAGTACAATTTCCTCGTGAAAAATGTGTACCGGTACGTAGGTTTATCTAAAGCAGAATAAGAAACACAAATATTTCATTTCGGACTAAGCGATTTTCTTGTGTTCGTAATCATCTCGGAGCTTGCTGTTTATATTCTCTGCGTTTATGAAAATTTGTTGACTTTGTTAATTAATCGTTTTGTATGCAGACAAGCGTAGGGATAGTGCCGGCGCAGCTTTTCATTTTTCAAAATGAAAATTAATCGAAACTGAAAAATGTGCCTGGTGCTGGCATCAAAAAATTCTGTAAGTCTTTTACGTCAACGTTGAGTTTGCTCGTTTTAGTAGTAGTAATATCTACTAAACTCTTTGTTGTACAAAAAGACACATTAAGAGTAACATAGAATTAATAAGAAGTACAAAGGCGAAGGATATTTTCCAGTTAACCTTTGAGTAGCAGAAAAACAAAAGTTATAAATACATCCAAACTTTATATGATAAGCATAATGTTACAGAAAAAAAGATATAGGAAGGTATGGCGGGCCTATACTGTACTAGCACGGTAAACGTCGAGCGCAGCTACAGAGGGCCAATTTTCGAGATTCGAGCGCTCGAAATCGAAGGCGAGTGGTCGAAAATCGCATACGACAACATTTACGACTATGTTCGCATATGAACATTATAAATTCGTATTTTCTTCATTCAAAAGACCACTGGTTACTGAGCAGGACTTACAATTAGTCAGTAGTCCCCATAACAATATTGATGACTCCCAGGATTCCATGAGCACAACCATGGCCACCTCAATGACACTTCATGACTAGATTCTATGATAACCTCAATTTCTATCGCTCGCATTTTAAAAATAGCATTCCATCGTTATCCACAGTTTATCGAGTGACAAAATCTGGGGCTTTAAATTCAAAAATCGGTCCCTTGGACAACCGGCGTTATTACATCTTTACTGAAGAGAGCCGTCGCTTGGCGGTAATGGAACGTCGCAATAGACGGAACTCATTCATTGACTAATAGCAATCTTATCAGATCCCCGCCTCTATACATTACGAGTAAGCGGCACGATCGGCGCGAACTTAATCGACGAGCCTCTCTACGGAAAGGTGCAAATTAATTACACTGATAGCTCTAAATCACTTCCACCGCTGCCCTGTTTAAATTCATCATTCCTTTGAATCCATAATTTGTGACGCCAATATTTTAATGATTTATTATGATTGATGTATTAATTTAAAACATTTTTGTAACATTACCTACGTAGGTATGATGTTCACGATTGACTTGAACTAATTTATTCGTATAATTTCCGAATACATAATCAATGAAACAATCAAGAAAATAGTTTTTATAAATATGAATATTCGCGTTTTCTTATTTCAGTATTTAAGTAGGTACACTGGTGCATGTATTCAATATACGTCATCGCATCATATTAGCCGGAAGACAGCTGGACACAGCTAGGTCACTCCCAGGGATCTCCACAACGCCCTACGATCTTAACCAGAAAGTCGGACCATCTTGTTGTGGGTCTTTTCCTGCTGGATTTTCCATCAAACTGTTATTATAGTAAGTAAATTTAGTTTGTAATCTTGATTACTTACCTTAAGTGGTCGCATGTAGTCCATATCTTTATGTAGAATACGGAATGGAAATCTGTGTTCCGTTTACATAAATTAATTAATAATTACCTATATCGATCACGTATACCTACTCGTATAAAATTCGTACTTTTACACGCGGCATGTTACACTACACATTGGTGTCCACATACGGCATTGAGGAAAAATCAAAAATGAGAAAATGTGATAGTTCGAAGGAACCACAGCATCGTCAGCATCAATTTGGGTGTACATATAAATAAATATCTGCATTCAAAACATTTTAAACGCATCACACCGTATGCCACTAGCCGTTAAATTTGTAAAACGAGAAGAAATCATTTTTTTTCGGTAATGAATAGTCTGTAGGAAACTGATATTGTTTCATATTGATAAAATATCCAGTAGCATCAGAAATCAGCACCTTACCTGTAGGTATAAAACCTGTACTTCCAACTCATCCGCGTCAATATTAATGAATGAAGTATACTTCATTCATATATAAGTAGGTACTAAACTGTGTTAAAGCTCAAGTTTTGTCGTTTGTTAAAAAACCCCTGAATAATATAACTAAAATAATATAACTAGTAGATATCCTCGTTCTTTGAAAAAAAAAGCTTTTTTTATTTTAAGACCCTTTGAAAAAAAAAGCTTTTTTTATCTAAGAATGCTGCTTAATATTCTCATTAAACCGAAATTTATACATAATATTTCAACGTCTAATTTTATTCGTGGTATGTAAAATTACCTCGATGCATAAGTAATATTTCGTTTCAACATTTTCAAACAATTTATCTACCTAATAGGATAACTTGTTTCGTACCAGACCATGTAATGGTGGTCTTTTTGACACAGCTGCAAATAAACATTTAATGCCTAACGGGTAATATTTTTATAACTACCTTGCTAGGGGTTGAGCCATACATTCAACCCTTTAACTTATATTTTCCATAATTAGGCATACATCTGTAGTATAAGAAGTAAATACCTACAAATAAATCAATTAATTGATGGTTGAGAAAAGAAGGTAAATAAAATAGAATTGTCTTGTATCGTTAAAATATTATTTTATTGTTTTGTAGCAATCTGTTCTGTCTAGAGATGCTAGTTCTTTATTCTTCATGGATTTATGTACGCTTCGACACATCAACTGGTAGAATAGAGCATGAGACAAGCAGGTTACTTGATCAGATAATTTTCCGATTCCGATCATACTTTATTTTGTTTGCAAACCGTGTTTTGACAGCTCGTATGTTATTCGTACCTTTGTGCCTCATAATTGTACTGTATATTCCTCGTTGTAGGAGATATTTTGCTCCAGAAAGCGTTTTACGAGCTTGAAACAGTGGCGGCTAGGCGGGGATGTAGGGGTGGGCTGTGCAGCCGCCAGTTCGCTTTTGCCCGCTCCAGAACTGGCCGCATCGCGCGCGTCTCTCGCTATCCCTATACCTTAGCTATAGTCTTATTCCCCGAAAACAAAAATGAACGTCATGTGAGAGAAAAATATATGTAAATTATTCACATATGTGTTGTGATTTGTGTAAGTGTGGCTAAATTATAATTAGTAACCCTCAGTGTGCCATGTGGTGAAAAACATTTCGGTGCCGCCAGCACGCGGATATGGTGGACCCTTTAAAAATATTTTGGGTCTTAACGAATAGTACTTATCTAGGTAGGTAATAATATAATTTTTGGACCTGTATCAAGTATTTATTAGTATCACTACATCTTATAAAACAAAGTCCCCCGCCGCGTCTGTCTGTGTGTTTGTACGTTCGCGATAAAATCAAAAACTACTGAACGGATTTTCATGCTATTTTCACCTACTGCAATAGTGATTCTTAAGGAAGGTCTAGGTATATAATTTGTTAACCCGTGCGAAGCCGGGGCGGGTCGCTAGTAACATATAAAACTAAGTAACATATATGCTATAGTCATTATAATTCAATATATCGATATTGAATTATCAATATTATACACTAACTATTAGGATAGGCCGACAAAAACCCACCAACACGTATTTCGTGTATAAGTGTATAACGGCTATGACACCCTCTGCTTACTATCCAAACTTCGAGTAAGAAACAAAGTTTCTGACACCAACTAGCGATATATTTCTCGCTGTGTATGCTCGTAGCCGAGAATGTTTGTCTTTACATATAGATATATATGTATATAGTTACGATCTAATTACATGGGCAGATATTTTTCCTCAATTTTAGTAAGGCAAATATATAAAATATATGCGTTTTATATGAGTTCGCATAGAAATAAGGTGGGTCATTAATGGCTCTTTTATGGCCTATTTGGCTGCTGGCTGACTTAACATTGTTCCTTCGTACGCCAAAAACGCAAAAGCAAGAAATCCAAAACAGTCCGAGAACATTTACTTACAAAGTTTTGCAGATAATAAACACTTAGCTTATTAACTTAACGATTCCCGGTTATGTACGAGAGTTAAAAAAAGAGTTTGAATGTCATTATTATTAAATCTAAAATCGAAGCCATGGTTCCTAAGAACAGATTTCGCTATCTCTCATAGTTTCTGACTTCTCCATACTGACCCAATTGGATTGATCGCCCTGTATATGTATTTGGATTGCTGATACCCGAATTCATTGTAGTTTAATACAATATCGAGCATCTAACGTCCAACAATGCTGAACAATATGCCTGTTGTATATCTACTCGTCCGTAACCTTCTCAATAGAACCATTAATATCATATTTCATAGGGATAAGTATACATTCTGTATATTCAATATTTTGCACGAGTCCTAGAGCTAACAATGTTAATGTCGTTATTGTTTAACGACACCATGTGAGCCTCGCAGAAGGTATTCACTCATTAAATCCATTGTCGGCATTATACCTCGCCACCATACTCGGAACCTCATTACGTGGAGATTTATTAACGCCCTGCTCAAGCAGGCTTTCGTTTTAAGGCACTGTCTAATAAGGAAAAAAACACTCCAGATTTATTGTGGATATTATCGGTATCTACGCCACACTCCACGGAAACTCACATAGCTTATTTTGAAATACACTCCAAATATTACAAAAATAAAGTCATAAAGTAGACAGCATCTCCGTACGGAAGGGGCTTAAATCTGTAATAAACAAGTAACTGTGCTTCGAACAAAGCTATTGGGGGCACATTACAGACAGGAAATTAACTCTTTAAACGAGAAGAGGAACTGTCTCCAGTTTACTTAATTTTTACATAAAATAACTTTCGGAAATGTAATGAAAAGTATTCAGAGTTTCCTTTGTTTATTACGTTTGAGCGGAAACTTGGTAAATTATCTCGGTGGTTAGCTACGTGTAGAAGTTTAGATTATTAGGAATTTCATTTAGCTGAGTTTCCGAATGACGCTACTTTGAACTTAAAGCGTTAAGTTCAAAGTAGCGCCTGTACATGTCTGTAGAAATTTAATAAATTATACGTAAGGTACAGTCACCTGCAATAATATGTAACACAACGAAGGCCGCAAAAATATCTGACACGATTTTATTTGTAGCGCAATAAGAACGTGTCACTTATTATAAGTACATGTTTGTTAATTAATCCTGTTCATAGCACAGAAAATTAATTTTATTTCCTTTGCTACCATGACCCAAAAGTTTTGAGGTTAGTTACTGCTATGAAAAGAGACACGGGTAAAAGGTCTGCTCGGACATCTGCCTCGTTGATCTAAATTCAGCCCTTATCTTTCATTTATAGTAATTCGTTACTAATTCCTCAATAACGCGTGATGTGTGTGTAAAAGACCGCGAGCCACGAACAGATTTCCATGACTAATCGCCTCCCGGGTGATAGCTCGTATATTGGTTAACGGCTATGTATGATGATCCCTCATGGACGTCAGCTGGCGCTCCGTTGGTGGGTGAAGGAATGGCAGCTACCGAAACATGTAAAAAAAAACTGTCAGGCGGTTGTATAGCGGTGGAAAGACTGTCAGCTACTTGTATAAACATGTAAAAAACTAGCGCTGTACCTTTTTAGTATAGTAATAACTAAATCATAAAACTTTGCATGTAGGATTTCATCAGCCATTTTAATAAACGCCTATGAATTTGTGGATATGATCAACTGACGGTCTTTCCACCGCGATACAATCGGCTATTTTTTTAATTCATGAAAGCACTGTCATCTGACAAAGTATCAAGCGGGAGGCGATGACTGACGATATTTGCTCCTGGCCCGGGGTGTATAATTAGAGAATATATTGAATTGTTCACATTAAAACTTCAGAGGCTGGATTGCAATAAAACGGAGCAACGGCGTGCAGCGAGTGCACCTGCGATCGCGGGGCGCCGCCGAGCCGAGATAAGACAGTAAACTCAATCTCAGGCAGCCAACAAATGTTCGCAAATGTAATCGACGCAGCCTCCTGTCCACAATCAGCCAATCCACGTCCCACCGAATCCACTTAAACTAATGCGTCCTATTGAAGCGACCGCACTACAAATGCCACTAACGAGTAGGTGTTGTTTGCAAAGTGCGTGAGAGTTGGTTTAGCCATCGTATCTGTTTCACAATCAACCGAAGATTCGCACGTTTTTCGGAAATATATTTACCGCTTTGTTACATCTTAACTTTTCTATGTTCGCTCAGTATCCTGTATTTCTTTCTTAAAGGTTTAATCCCGACCCCTCGGCGTTTCAATAATAAAACAGTTTTTTTTTGGGAAAATGTTGCGGTATTTTTGTGTTCGGTGATGTTTAACTAAAGTGTGTTTGTCCATTTTCCGCGGGATTATATAGATGGAAATTGCTTTTGAACATGAAGCCCGCTCTTCAGGCTGTGATGCATAACTAAATGTTGGGCTGCCGCGGTAATCCCATAAAGCCGCAGGTAAAGAGACCAACGCGACGGTATGCGCCTGTCTATTGAAATTCGTCGCAAAAAAAATATACATGACCTACGGCCCAATTCGAACTTTAAGATACGTCAGTTAATGGATCTAGAAAAGATATGGATCAGATATGTCAGTGTCATAAGTGACGTTTTTGTTTGAAGAAATGTCACATTTGACACTGACATATCTAATCCATATCTTTTCTAGATCTATTAACTGACGTATCTTAAAGTTCGAATTGGGCCGCTATTCATATCATTTCATTAATTTAGGGACACAAGCAAAAACTAAATAACTATGTATGATCTGAACACGTCTGAAATTTTATAAGCATGGATTCTATAATATAACAAAGGTGTGCGTGTTTTACTTTATATACTAGCATCGTTGTGTGATAAGAATGGGTATATTACTTCGTGCGTAAGATAAAGCCCGACATGATTATGACTGGCTCAAAGATTACAATAATCTGGCTGTACAAATTTGCTCTTACATATGTCAGCCACGCAATCCCCGCATTTTGCTGAGTGCTGATCTTATTACGATATCTGGGTTACGTACACTAGCATTTTTTTTATAACGGTTATTCACAGATTTAGGTTCTAATTTTATACCCAATATTTGCTGATAGTTAGGTACATATACATGGTAATGTGGGACAAGGGCTGGGAGAAGGAGAGAAGAAGAAGAACACGCGTATTCGGGAAACGAGATACAATCACAAGATCTAGAGATCAACTAGATTTACATTAGATATCGACTAGATGTGACTTGGATATCTAAGTCATAACTTGTCGAAATCGTTCAAGAGGACCTCCAGAATCGCGGAAACGTCAAATTTCCCATATCTAACTTACAAATGACTATATCTTCTCGATATCGTATCTTATTCATCTCTAGATGATCTTTAGTGTTAAAGTTGAATAGGGCCGGAAGAGTTAGGTATAAATACATAATTGTTGTAATGTAACCTTCTTATGTACAATAAAGTGTTTACATACATACATACAACTATATTACTCAAAACTACGCCAGGATCTGTATCTGACTGTTTGTGTTCTAAATAAATCAAAAAAAGTACTAGTATACGTTACAATTAGACATAAGGCACTAAATTTACCTTACTTTCGGAAAATTATGAGATATTTTTTGGTTTTGTATGTAAAGCGTGATTTTTTCCGACATCCGATAAAAAGATTTAAAGGCCTACATTAATTCAAAAGTTTGTACCATTTTGTCGTGGTAGTTTATCTTTATTACAAATTTTAATATTTATTTAATACGTGGAGTAATACATAGGTATATACGTTTACTGGTTTTGTATGTACTGAATAAATGAATAATATTTATTTCAGGACAAGCCCCACATTATGTTAGTGGGTGTGTCCATATTGGGTTTAAATTACTTTCTGCTATCTGCAATGTTATTATGTTAAAGTAGATACATGGTGAAGGGGAGAGTCATTGTCAGTAATATCATGCGAGGGTTCTAATAATTGGTATTTAGCAAGCCATCATTAAGAAAGCGTGTCAAGAGCCCGTCGGCGGAACGAGACCACATGCCGCTTTTTTGTCCGGTCCGGTTGGAGTGTGCAGTGCTCTCGTCGAACTACCTTGCTGTTGTTTATTTTACTTTTAGACTAATGCTATTTACCGCCACGGCTAACGTACACTCCGCAATAGCCTTATGGGCAAACAACCAATTTTGCGTACAATTATAAAAGTACATACTAAAACTTTTCATTTATCTTAGTTTAATGCTTTTGACTGAGCAGGAAAGCGGACCCTGGCGCTAGGCCGGGAAAACGCTTTATGCTTTTCTCGATTTGCGAAAAAGTAAACGTGTAAAGTGTTTGAAAAACGGAAACTATCAGTGCTTAAATAATATGTTCTCGTAAGATCATTTCTAGTGTTGGTTTAGTACCTATGAGTACACATCCCTGTATTTGGAACCGCCGTTATGGTCCTCTTCTGGTCGTGATTCCTTCCTCGCAGTAAATTAACTTTAACATTTGTCATATCCTTTACGCTTGTCACAATAAGTATTATTCGATTGCTACCTCCTTCTTAAGTATTTTTCCTGCGGAAATTGAGTTTTTTCTTCATAAATATATTCTCAAAAGGTACTTTTATTTTTCTTTCAAGGCTTTAGTAGGCATTTAAAACAGGACGAATTGTCAAACTTTTTGGCGATTGTTACGGGGACTTAAGTTCACGTTTGCTCTTTCTGATTCAGAAAAGTTTTCCTTACCCTGTTTGTGTTGGGCTCAATCACGCTGAAACAACTTAAGGCATTTGGATCAGACTTTTTGTATTGATTTTGATCCTTCTGTAACAATTCGTTTAATTTTAACCCGCCCGAAATTCTACGAAAATACCGATATATTTCTGAATCAGAATGACGAGTGATTTATTACGAATGCTATATTGTAAACGTGAGCTGCCCTTTCAAGTTACTATTTCTGAAGACGACCCTTGAGTAAATAGTATGTCTTGTTTCCCGATTTACCTTTGTGTCGGACAATCTTGCCACCGCCGTCACGCTCCAATAGGGACACGGTTGAAACGGTCCTGCGACATGTCGGTGATAACCCGAATCATACTCGGACCGTATCCCTAGGGAAATCAACATACGATTTCTAACGCTCAACTACTTTGTTGTTACCACAGATCATAATTTGTGTTTCATTTCGTAGTGATAGGAAGAAGTTTAATATGACGTTAATAACCACACACTTGCAATAAAATTATGTTCTGTCGCTACTTCTGTGCAAACACAGTTTGGCAGGTTACTTAAAATGAAATATGGCGTGTGGATAATGCATACAGTATACATTTTACATATCCAAACCACTGAGCATTATGTAAATCGTACATATCTTACAAAAAACTACTCGCAAGAGTTTTCTTGGCAAATGTAAGCGCTGCATATTCAAGTAATTGAGTGTTTTCTTTTGCAAACTACATCTCAAGTTTTAATAAAAATATATATTTAAAAAAATCTCTTTCCGTCTGTGTATCACGGGCATGACGTAGAAACCTTAGGTACATATTTGCTAATTATAAAATATGTAGCTTTAGTGCATTTTGTGCACCGCTAAATATTTTTGTGCCTGGTTAAGTTCCTAAAAATATGATAATTAGGATCTTCAATTCTTCATACATGTATTCTAACACACAAATGAAACCTAAATGGTCGCGCTTCGTGCGGTATTAGAGTAATTTCCTCATGTGACTAAAGTAAAAAAGTCTTATAGGGCCCCGACACTATCATGGATACTGACATTACTTTGACGGAATGACGTTTTTAGTGATAGTGTAGGGAGTGTCATGAAGGAATGACGGCAAGTAATGAAGTTTATTTTAATAATTTCCGTCAGTATTGGAGTTATGTCAAAGTAATGATACTATAAATGACATTATACTGTTAAATGTAACATAACACTTTTAATCGCACTCTTGTTTCTTGTTATTAAAACGAACGTGTCGTTGATAAATACTGCAAAAGATTTGTTACTGTACTACATTTTATGATGTTGTCGATGTCGCTACGAAATAAATTGTGCTCTCAAAGTTTGGAACGCCGGTAGAGTTTATCCAGTCACAAACTAGCAATACACACCTCGTCAATCAATCCAATTAGGAAATTTTACACTCGGCCATTAAAACTTCGTGACCGGCGGAAGTTAGGCCGGGGGCGGCCACCACACGGGACGTGCCACGGACGCCTGCTCGGCGTCCCATACCCGCACATTACTTCTCGTATAAGACTGTCTCGTTATATATGTATATTAAGAACTGTTTATATTGAAAGTACATTTTAATAGTCAGTGAATTATTTATAATATTATTATACTTAGGTCACACTGAAAATTCCTGGCCTGGCTACGTAGAAAAAATAAGTCGTCTCATACCGGGTGTGGCCTGTAACATGAGCAAATAATTAAAATATAGATTGTACTCCTCAAACGGTGACACTTTTGTTCAAGAACTCGTTCAAAAATAGCTCGTCTAAATACTTCATAATTGTTAAATTATGAAGTATTTAGACGAGCTATTTTTCATACAAAATAAATATTATTTTCAATGGACGCCATTGCCACGCCATATCATTGTGATTGATGTTGCTTGTCACGCCTTAAACATACGAGAATTCGTAATACATTGCGTCTTAGAATAAACTTTAAAGTGTATTAAAAAACAAACCACAAGTTATTTTTAAAAGTCGCTGAACAAATGTTGGTCAGTATGAGGAGGATAGCCTACAGTTTAATTTTTTGCTCATATTACAGGCCACACCCGGTATATCTGAATCCAGAAACTTTCAGTATGGCCCACGTATACTATACTGTCAAAAATACTCATTAATCTGTGCTATTTTGTAAAAAAAAATTAAAGTTTATTTTAGATTAAGGCAAAATCGCAACACTCCAATACTCGTATTTTATTGTTTCCGGGACCATTACGACACAGACCGTTTAACGCAAAAAGCAAAACGCTGAAATGTTCGGAAGCCTGGCAAAAACGCACACTTCGTACCTACTGTAATTGAAACTGGAATCGATGTGTAAATGAATGGTTCCCGACCATTCTGCCCGCAGAAAAGGTTGATAGCAATCTAACACTGTCTATAACTACTATTGTAACGTTTTAATGCTATCTTTGTAGACAGCAGCTATTCGATTAATAAACAAGGGCCGTACATTTAAGAGAAATAGAAAACAAGGAATCTATTTAAATAAGAACTGACATTAGTGCAACCGGAATTGAATTTCAGGGAAGTAAAAAGGAAGTCAGACAATGCAAAAACAAATTTACGTCTCGACGTTCAATCGCCCCAGTGGCTGAAAACAGTTTCTGTTTATCTTGAAAAGTAGGTTGGCGAGATCTTTTGAATAGATCAGAGCGTCGGTGTGCTGAATCTTCTGAATTTGGCAGTGTCTTGAAAAATCAGAAAGGTGTTCTATTGGCTTGATCCAGCTTATGCGAAAGCCTCAGGTCTGGCGGCCTCCGCGCCCGTACTGCGCGACGCGAAGGCACGTCCCGACACTCCACTCGGTGCACCTCTTGATAAAGAATTTCATTATCGGCCACCACTCCGGCTATGTGAATGTGTCCCGAAGATCCGATCTTAGCACATTTACCCACCGATAGGACGCTTTGTTTTATACGCACACAGAGAATATTAGAGTATGGAATTTCACTCACAGAGAATTGTTAATGCTGACGTTAAATAGAGGGAATGTCTATGGATCCTCGGTGTTGAGAAAATCCTTTTCTAGTATGAATTGTCATGGTATGCTTTTATTGACAGGGTGTGGAATCCTAAATAAAACTGCTGGCATATCCTGAGCAAAGTTAATATTATTTTGTAAATGGCTTTCATTTTAATAATACAATTATGTTACCTAATACTAAAACGATTACCGTCTCAATATTTAAAGGGAAATGTCAGGTACAAGAAACGTGATTCACGCTTGTTGTATGTCTATAAAAGTAAAACATAAAAACTAAAACGATCTGGTCATAAGTAAAAAACATACCGCATATAAACCAATCCTGAAAATCGAGTGTGAGGAAACATTATAAGAGTATTTAGTATACGCTTCGCCTTGTGGAAATAATAAACACCATTCGCTTGTGTAAGAATTTAAAACTGTTACGTGCACTTTATCCGCATTGATCCCAGGGACGGCTTGTGAAATGTTGGCATCATTTTTTACGGGAGTTGACGCAGTTTCGTAACAAAATAATTCAACGAAGTCCTGAGCGGGCCTCCCCTCGCGTGTTTACTTGCAAAAAGTCGCCCGCGGCGTCGTTAGACTGCTCTTTACGTCGCTGATTAGTTTTTATGGCCGTCCAATTTAGCTGAACTTTCAAATTTTATGACTCAAACTTCTTTTGAAGATACGGAAACTCTTAAAACATATTTAAAACACGCTTCTAACACTCTACAATGATACACCAAAACCACTATCTAATAACACTAGGAACAAATGCGAGCTGCATTTTTGATTTTACGCTCTGGTCCGAATCGTTTATGAATGTTAGTGTAGATTTTGCGCCATAAAACAAGGATTTGATATTCTAATGGACTATTGAATTATTAATGCAAGAAATTTGAATAATTTTACATTCGTTTAAAAGCAACCATTTTTTCGGACCGAGGCAAATATGAATTGTTTGTACTAAAAATTTCATGCGTATGTACCTTTTTTACCTTGAATAAAAAATGACATGCGTGAAAGTTGAACGTTTTGCATCATTCTAAGATTATTGTACCTTATTTCCGCAATAAGCGGATTGTTTTGAAGGACTAGTAGGATGAGGTTTAAATAGTATATTGCATGTTTCCGTATTAGTATTGATATTGCCAGAGTCATCACTGAAACCGCAATAAGCGAAGTCTGTAGTTGGGTATCGTGGAGGCAGGCGGCGGGACTTCAACCGCACCTAGGTAAACCTACTAACAGCCGCCAAACGTATTACTTAGCCTTAGAGTCCATAGTATCGTATTCGTGATGAAATACCCTTGGAAGTGTCAGTAATGTTTGCTAATAAAGCCGCCGGACATTTCTCCCAGCGGGGTCCTAATTTATCATTGTTAGAATGTGCCTCAAACGAAAGCAATTTCCTTCTAGATTTCTTTTTTCGTGCGACTCTTCTGGTGAACTGATTAGAACTCATTTCATATCGTCCAATTAGGATTGCCCTTAGAAAAGCTCCTTACAAAAATGGAGATCGATGAAAAAAATTTGCTGTTGCAAGAACGCTGTTTGTCCTTACAATTTTCCTAGTATCGTTGGCGTATTCGGTTAGGCCGGATTTATTTGAGCGTTATAATGTAAGAATGGTTGTTAGTAGAAATGCTTTTACGTCAATTTTCCACGGTAAAATGATTTCCGGTAAGAATCACTTCGGTGGCGGAAAAAATAAGCTTGCACTTTTAGTTGAAACAAAATTTTATACTTTTAACTCAGTCAATAATTACAATCAATAATTATTTTAAGTAAATTCTTAATTATAATTCAGAAACTGACTTCTGTTGTTTTATTTTTCATGTATGTAACGGTTTATTTTGTTTTCAGTGACCAAGTTCATCCGCATCGGCATCGCTGACAAGAATGACAACCCGCCGTACTTCGACAAGGAGCTGTACGAGGCGGAAGTCGACGAAAATGAAGACATCCAGCACACCGTTCTCACTGTCACCGCCAAAGATCACGACGAATGTGAGTACCTACTTACTTACTTCCTCCAGCTTAGCGACCCGAACCGAAGTGGCTTCCGATACTTGTTGTAGAGTTGGTGCCTGTCTTGTGTGACTCGCGCTTCGAGATAGCACAGAATATATTTATATTATAACGCAAAGAGAGACCGAAGCCCTCTTACGCGTATACGAACAACGCGTCTGGCCAACTCTATTGTAGCACCTGCAGAAGTCTTTAAGACCAAGTTTGGCCTGGCCAGCCACATTCGGGCCCATAACAGGCGTAATCCGTAATTGCTGAGGTCACCGTCATCAAAATCGATGAGGAGTACTATATCACATACTATAGATACATATTGCATTATTAGAACTCCCATACCTATGAAACGAAATGCAATATTAAAACGATCTAACGGTACTTATTTACTAGGAAATGAATCGTCTTTGTTGCGAAAATTGTGATCATAGTTTATTAGTTAATACCATAACAGTGGCAAATAAGCCTACGGTCGATTGGCCAGCTAGAATGAAAAGGCTACTATGAGCCACCAATTTAACAGACAAGGCAATGATAAACTTGTTTTTTATAATGTCTAGATACAAATTCCTAAAAACTGTGCATGGGTTTTGTATTTAATTATTCTTGGACTAATAAATGCATTTTAGTTAGGTATTAAAAATTGAGTTTTCTCTTCGTCCGGTTCTTTTTAGACTGTTTGTCACAGTAATTTTGCTAGTCTCCTTTGCGACATAAATGAAATACGTTTGAAAGCACTTAACAGATTCTCATTACTTGTTTTTGTTTGGCTGATATGGAAATGAGGAATTGGGAAAATGATTTTACGTTCTTAAATAACTAGTAAAATTTTCAGTTCTAACCACTTATCTGTAGTTCGGCAGTTTAAAGCATCTTTAGGTCAAAAATGTGTTTTTTTTTTAATCCTGAGGTAGTCAAATTAGGTATTCAATGAAGCATTATTTATACAAAGGCAAATATTCGTGTCACCTATTTCGGAAGTACCACAGTAATTTGTTAAAACCTGAATCAACAAAGCGGCTGGAGTTGCTTTTTCAACACAGTTCGTCCTTTGTTCGAAGGCGAGGCAGCGAATTCAATTCCCTTCTTATAATTAAGAAATGGATTATTGACATTGTTGTCATTTTCCCTCTTTGTTGTTAGAAAATAATTACCCTTTTATGTCTTTTAAAAATCTTAATGGGATTAGTAGCTTTCACACTTTTGTCTTAAAATAGATGTTTGTAAATAATGTACGAAAATAACAATAACTATTTATTTGGAGTAAATTTTAAATATCTATAACAAACATGTACCAAGACCGTTATATATATATATATATATATATATAATCTAGGCGCACTATGTGCGCAAATTAAGACGAAACAGCAGCTGAGATTTAAATATTTAAGGTAAATATACCCGTCTCGCTAACGGAAGCGGCTCCTAAAATTAGTGCGATAAGGACAAGGCGAAAAATCTTGCGTAAAAATCTCAAAAATCGAGGTTTCTTACTCGACTGTTTCCTCCTCCAAAACTTAACCAATCGTAACCAAATTTGGAAATCTAAATGATTATGAAATTATCTGCGTCGGACCGTTTTGCTTTTTTGGCTAATTGATATCAGTTTTGAATACCACGCCTATCATTGCGGCATAGTCAAATATGCCTTTTTGGTCATTTTTGAAGGGCTCTAGCGCCTTAAAAAACAAAAATATCAAAAAAAGCTAAACGGTCCGACACAGATATTGATAATATTGATCTGTGTTGAAAAAATCATTGCTCTAGCTTCAAAACCCACGGAGGAAACAGTCGAGTACGTTTGTATGGAGAAATTACCACTCCTGTTGGCTCTTAGGGTCGGTTGCACCAAACCGTTCGTATCGTTAAAGAGTTCGCTAAATTTTTATGTATGGAAAGTTTCATAGTAAAGCATCGGGGCGCGCCGGCTGACGTTGATCAGTCTGTCAAATGTGGTTGGTGCAACTGGCCCTTAATGCTACAGTGGCGCCATCACTGCAATAACAGCGCAAAATACGGGGCGTATCGCTAGATACCGTTTTCGAAAACTTTTGAAAATGTGATAAAGAAAGTAAATATTCCTACACGGAGTGTTCAAATGCGTCATACACAGAATCGGTTGTCTTGTTCAAATATTTTTTACATTCGTAAAGATTTAATGATACATAATAGTACATTACTACAGAGGCCGGGACAAAAGGGGTTGCCGGCCGAAGACATATAGACGGCATAGGTCTGAGCGCGGGCAACCCCATTTCCCGCCGAGGTATGTATAGTGCTTTTCTCAAACATGCAATGAAATAAATAAAATAAAAAAATCCACGAAACCCAAGTATTATTTCTAGAAAAAACTAAAACTACACCCAAAATATAACCAACACGTACCTATATCATTATCACGCGTATGTTTTACACGAGTCGTGTATTTTTACTACCCGTATATTTTCATGTATCTTTGATTTTTTCGCCTTGTATCCGTCTGACTGTCGTTTTCGTCACATAAGTTTACATAGTCTTTCATATTGATATCACGTTTCACATACATCGTTGCTTGATGCATGGAGTTAATAAGTATAATTTCCACAGTGTTGACGAATTTGTAGTTACATTCATTTAAAATATGCCACAAAACTGTTTCTAATAAACTGTAAGCCATTTTTCTTAGTTTATCAAATAATGAAATTGCCATAAGCAACCTACATACTTCGTCTTTGACTTGGCGGCAGAGCAGCAAGTTATTTAAAATCAATTCTGCTTACGCTGCCAATTCCAACACCTACGATTGCAATAAATTTCATTATTTCGTCGGAACTCATATTAAAGTAAAAAAATCAACAACGCACTATAAATCCAATAAAACAGAATGAAAATTTTTCAACTTTACCTCCATAAATAAAAAAATAACTACGCGTGTTTGAGTAGACCTTTTTACCGCTAACGTTTAGATGAAATATTTTAAATGTTTTTATTTGTGTAGTTAAATTTATAATTTAAAATTATAAAATTTAGTTAATAATGTATTATATATTAAGTTCATGTTGGTTTTATACAAATAAAACTGCTAATTATAGCAAACATTGTTTTTTGTTTTTTTTTTATAGGGGTAGTGGCAGTGTCATTACGAACCATAAAGCCAATACTGCCTCTAGTTTTTTTTTATGGATGAATGCCACGATGCTGTGTCACAAATATCTGTGAAATGAAAATTAAAAAAGAGGACTTTGCCGGCCTAGGCCTGCAAGATTTGTATGAAATTCCATTAAATACCTTTTGTCCTAGCCGCACCTGAAACGTCATACTTCGCAGCCTATTATAAGGAACATAACATCAATATTTCATTGCATGTTTGAGAAAATAATATTATTATATACATTGACTTAAGAGAGCGCATATCTTATAGCTGTTATAACACAATGTAAATGTGTAATGGTTAAATCATTATTTATCTGTAATAACATGTTTATTGCAAAAGCACTTAATACTTACGAATAGGAACTATTATCATTACAACTCCACGCCAAACGTCCACGAGTTCCAAATGTTTTGAAGTTTAACAAGAGCTGTTTACTTTTATGAGAACTATAAAATGTTATCGTATCTTATAAGTGATCTTTGATGGCTTTGGTTACTTTTAAACTCAAGTTGTAGCTTTTATCATAAATTTAATTCTGTTAAATGTGAAATGTATCCTTTCTACCTGAAGATTGGTGAGGTCAGGTCTTTCACACCTGAGGGTGTGAAAAGGGAGGAGGAAATTTGTATGGGGATTCAATAACCGCTGAACCGATTTAGATAAAATTTGGTATAGAGATAGTTTGAGTGCCGGGGAAGAACATAGGATAGTTTTTATTCCAAAAAAAAAAACCTTAAAAATTAAAGGTCAATAAACGCTGAACCGATTTCGATGAAATCTATGTCTACATATTTGATTTGGTTGAAAATGATACTAAACTTGACTTAGAACCTAAACTTAAAAAAATATTAACCTCAAACGTCGCAGACGCTTAAACCTTAGGAAATTATTTCACCAAATTATGAACGTCAATTTATTCTCCTGAAAATGTCAGAGGACTGTTTATTTTTTCTGATACCTACTGTTAATTTTTAAGCCAAGTCATGGAACCTCATCATCATCATTCTCAGAAGTGTTTAATTTAATGACTTTATAACCACCCAATAGAGCTTTATTAATCACATTATTAGTTTTATCCCGTTAAAAACATTTTTCTTTTTGTAATATTTCCCACCAAATGCGTACTTTTAAGCCATATATTAAAAACAATTTAATACGAGTACAAAGGCCAGAGATAAAATACCTCCCTCAGAATAAAATATATATTTACCAAAGAAAAACATTATGAATTCAGGTCACTAAGCGGCTTTTGTATTAAATATGATAAGAATGGAATTTTGCTTCATTGTAAATATGAAATCCTTTAAGATAGCACATTTAATGGTAATCTAACTAAAACATGCTCTCTTGGCGTACCCGGTTTTAGAATTTGTTTATTATCCAATCTTCATCTTAAAAAATCTGCCTAATATACGGCCCACTTCTGTGCACAGGCCTCCATCTCATGCACGGGTGGGATTGCAATATAGTGTCTACGCTGACCCAAAGCGTGTTTGGGACTTATACACCCTTGAATTTCTTCGCGAATATATACAGGTACCTATGCCTATTCCCACATGGTTATTTCCTTCACCAAAGAGCGAATGGCGGTCTATTGTACTTAGAGGTCTAATTGAGTTGCTGTATTCTTTGTATAACTTTCTTCTATTCAGGTGTGCAATAAGAATTACTATTTTCCTCTATACTGTATATTGTTACCTGAGATAAAATGACCAGAAGGACTCGGTATTCTTTTTTTAAACTGGTGTCATATTAACGTATTGTTTACACATAAAATGAATAAAGAAAATGGGATTAATAATATTTAAGCACAATTTCATTTAGCCATCTTGTGAATGAGTGCGGAGCGGCGCGGCGCGGCTTTGCCACTGACATGGCCCGGAGTTTGGCATATGTACCCTCGTTGGAAACTTTCTCGGAAAGTGTTCCTATACGTATGTGCTATCGTACTCGGCGTTTGATCGATGAGTTCGCACACTTGCTGCCTGCGATACATTATAACGTGGAATGTTACGCTTGCCCCGACCCCTGCTTTCTCACTCAACTTGTCAACTCTGGGCCTTATTAAACCTTTCCAACATTCACCTCCGTAATGACATTACAGTTCAAATTCTCTCCGTCTCGCTAATATAATTAACTTAGGTAATACTTTAAATTACCCTCTTGCGCGTTGGCAATCTGGCATGACGTCGGAATTCTCAGGTAACTTGAGTCAACTCTCCGGAGATAGCAAAGACCATTTTATATCGCCCAGCGGACTGTTTTCGAGGGCACCGGCGAAATTGAAAGTATAATAAAATTTTCTCTTACTACATCGTAAATCTTTAGGGCCCGTCGTGTGTCCGGTCGTTTGTTTTCACCAAACGCTATTCGATAATGAAATTTATTTTGCGATACAAGATAGAACTGTATTCTGATTATATCTGGTCTATAAGGATAAATACACACAATTACAGGTATGCCTATGTTACTCGTATCTGTATAAAATGTAAACATTTTAATTATGTACGCGCAGGTTATCTCGTTTTCTCTTGTAAACATTAAGGTTGAATAATAATTATATAAGTAACACACACTGTCAATATACCTTAAGAAAATATACACCTTTTAATGTCCCTAGACAAACTATTATTGAGAAATATTGCAAAAGCCATAATAATTCAACATTACGGACCCAATTTTGCGTTTTATTCATACTTGTGAATTTATGTTTTCTTTATCGAATAAGCTCGGACATTACTTAACCGCCCGCCGAAAACCGCCGTGTCGCCGAAATATTTTTTTTTAGCTTGTAAGATTTTACTATGTGTATGTATGTTAGTTTGTAAGGTATGTATCTATGGGCCTTAGTTGCCTGATAATAAATGATATTTGATTTGATTACTTATGATACGAATATCTCAATGTACATCATACATATGTACTTAGGTATACAATACACATACCCGTGCGTTGGGTAAAAACATCAAAATCTTGCACTTGAATGGATGACCTCTTATGGTTTCTATTCGTTGTCGTTCAGTTTAGCCTGCATCTAAAATATGTCTGTAATTAAATTTCTGAAAAAAAGAAGAAAAATCTTCCACGACTAGAATAGGCTTGAAATTGCTTGACTTGCAATTTTATCAGGATTTTTATTTGAAAAATTCAAATACTAAAATATTTTCAACAAAAATTCTGCGACAATGCCTTTAATTCTCTCCATAAGCAAAAAAATCCAGTTTTATAGATACTTACTCAAAACGTTGAAGAGCACTCGACTGCTGCATACTTATTTTAAAATGCACCACCTCCAACTTCTTTTAACCAACCTAAAGTACGAACTAGGGCTCCTGATATCCGTGATACACGCCGATCCGTAGCTACGGGTTCTTAAGCCCGGCGGTACTAAGATCACGAATTTCACGAACACGGCAAGGTACGTACCTCGTACCTGCGTTCGCGTCCGGATTCACGTGACACGCCGTGACACGCCATGATACGTAGCCCGTACCTGCGTGAGCTTCGGGCTCGGTTCCGTTGAATACTTATCGCACGTCTCGTAGGTTCGACACGCCCGGGAGAAAAATAAATAAGGACTAAGTATGTATTATTGAATTGAGTTACCACTTAGTATATAATATATCTATTTTAAAGTTGAGCAAATTATTTTAATAAACCTTTTGTACCCCATACAGTGTTGTTGTATTATTTTAGCAACCCTTTTATTAAAGTAGCTATTCATTGTAATTAATGCTTGGTTCTTTTAATTTATTACTGATTAATATTTAAAAGGCCGTACTATTGGAAATAAATTTTATTTCAAAAGTAATGAAACGGAATTAGAGCTATGAATAAAAAACTCACGATACATTTTTATTCGTAGCTCTTAGAGACCGCATCGTATCTATCTTCACTCAACGTCGCGGGCGGACCGAACCGGCGTGTTCTTATGATACGTGAAGCCGTGATCACGCCTACACGGATCTACACGGATTCACGTACCCTAATTTCACGTAACCGAATGTCACGTGCGGAACGGACCAGAAAACCGTTGCCGTGATTCACGAAACCGGGCGCACGGCTACGGGTTCACGAATCACGGACACGACCGCGAGCCCTAGTACGAACGAATAAATTTATAAATGTCTTTGTTTTAGTAAGGGTCTATTAAGAAATCCTATTTTATTGCTGATGTGATCAAGAAAGAACAGAATTGGCTGAAATCAGTATCGCGTTCTGTGCACATCAAACGAAAGCGTATGATCTTAAAGAGCTATATTTCTCATAAGAGCTATATAACAAGATCAAATCGTTAGCTCTGAGATTTGCGATAACCTGTACATAAACCAGCGGCTTTAAATGTCAAATAGACATTGTGTTATGTATAATTATAAGTACTTACTATATGTATGTAGTTTTATAGACGGATGCGTTTAAGCAAAGTAAACTGTACCAATACATCCTTACTTTTCCAATCATTGACTGCAGACACACGTAAGCCTTGAAGTACGTTTTTCTAATACTAAGACCTTATCGTAGATTTAGTTCTTAATTAACGATAACATAGTTTTGTATAGTTGTAATCACAAAACAAAGCGATTATATTGTTGCATAGGTAAATGAATGCAAATGAATTTTATCCAAGCTTTAAACCGTTAAACGAAGTAAGTACCTACTGCGTCTGCAAGCCGAGTGGTCGCAGAGCGCGCAGCGCCGCGGGCGTTCCCGGCAGGCACTGCATCAGCTGCATGCGATTGTCTGATCCTTAGGTATTAAAATTTTCAAACGTCACCAGCAGATATCGGCGGAGCGCCCCGATTCAATCCCGCTTTAAAACTGCCTTTCTGCCTTGAGGAAATTAAGTGTAAGCGGTGAAACATGCTTATACCCTTTGCTGAAATTGTCGTTTCTAGCTATTTAGGCTTATTTGCTGATGATTATGCGCTGTAAAAGTTATAATCTAGTTCGACATATGACTTACGCAATTAATGTAGATAGAGATCCTTAACGTAAACATTTTTGTGTGAGTGTGCTTGCGGTTAGCTGTGAAGCTGAGCTCGCAGGATTCCCGAGAGCTGAAGTAATTAATCACGCTAACAATTTGTGGAATTGTTATCTGTGTGAACTTGTTAAACTATTAACTTGTACATGCCAACAAAGTTGCAGCAAGCGTGAGAACGTGGCCGTGTTTCGATTTGTCTTATAAAATCCATTATACCAGTTTAGTTTTTTTATGTTACGGGTAATGTTAGAAGGCTACTTAAACTCAAGTTTAACCTGGCATAGTATTACCCGAGCCTTTTGGGTAAAGTCCGATTTAAACAACATTAATCTGTATTCGGCGTTAACGCGTACACATCTAAGGTCTACCCAACACTGGCAGGGTAATGTAAGGTGTTGCGTAATCACTTCCGACATTACCCTCTCATCAGTTTTGGGTAGATCTAAATGTATACGGGTAAACGCCGCATACAAATTGAAGTTATTTTTTTTAGTTTTCGGGCTTTACCGAAAAAGCTTGAGTAATACCACAGAATAAATAATACTTAGTACTAGGTACCGAAGACACTCTCTAACAAAACGCGTCTGTTACGATCAGCACAGATATGACCGCTAGGTGGCGACAGCGCCACGCGCGGCTAATGGCTTTCCCCAAAATTGGGGCGGAACGGATGTACTTTTAGCTACCTGAAGCAAAGCGACGAAATCGCGGAGTGAGCCACGCCTGGTAATACAAGGTATATGTGAAGTAAACTTAAGTTTACTTAAATGTTACGGGAAATACTAGAAGGTTAAGAAAACATAATATATATCTAACTACTCAACAGATTGATCACAAAAATCCGAGCTACTGATATTCTTACCTAATATGTAAGTATTAGGTAAGAATATCAGAAACTATGGCATCAAAGCTACCCTCAGAAGTTAGGTTCGGACTCATTGATATTCTGACATTAAAACTGATCGTATAACTCAACAACTAGTATTCCCTGCGGTATTGGAACTAAAACAGTGTAGAACTGCTACCCGGGTCAAACTGCAGCATGCATGAGACGTACGTATCTACAGTCAAATGCAGTGATTTCAAACTTAATAGTAACTTCCAATATGTAAACATCTTACACGTTAATATTGAAAACAGTAGTTCTGAGCGATTTGACTGCAGGTAAATATTTTGTCATAAATATCATAAGGCTCTTTTGGTGTTATTTCGGTCCATGGGCGACGTTGACTACTTTCCAACCGGTGGTAGGTATTTACCCAGTACTGCTGTCTACAAAAAAATTAAATTATAGTACATTACTACAGAGGCCGGAACGAAAGGGGTTGCCGGCCGAAGACATATAGACGGCCGAGCGAAGCGAGGCCGGATAGGTCTGAGCGCGGGCAACCCCATTTCCCGCCGAGGTATGTATAGTGCTTTTCTCAAACATGCAATGAAATAAATAAAATAAAAAATCCACGAAACCCAAGTTTTATTTATAGGAAAAACTAAAAGTAAACTACACCCAAAATATAACCAACACGTACCTATATCATTATCACGCGTATGTTTTACACGAGTCGTGTATTTTTACTACCCGTACGTTTTCATGTATCTTTGATTTTTTCGCCTTGTATCCGTCTGACTGTCGTTTTCGTCACATAAGTTTACATAGTCTTTCATGTTGATATCATGTTTCACATACATCGTTGCTTTATGCATGGAGTAAATAAGTATAATTTCCACAGTGTTGACGAATTTGTAGTTACATTCATTTAAAATATGCCACAAAACTGTTTCTAATAAACTGTAAGCCATTTTTCTTAGTTTCTCAAATAATAAAATTGCCATAAGCAACCATATACATACTTCGTCTTTGACTTGGCGGCAGAGGCAGCAAGTTATTTAAAATCAATTCTGCTTACGCTGCCAATTCCAACACCTACGATTACAATTAATATTGATTTCATTATTTCGTCGGAACTCAAAATAAACTCATATTAAAGTCAAAAAATCAACAACGCACCATAAATCCAATAAAACAGAATGAATATTTTTCAACTTTACCTCCATAACAATTTAAAAAATATAACTACGCGTGTTTGAGTAGACCTTTTTACCGCTAACGTTTAAATTAAATATTTTAAATGTTTTTATTTGTGTAGTTAAATTTATAATTTAAAATTATAAAATTATAGAATGTATTATTTATTAAGTTCATGTTGATTTTATACAAATAAAACTGCAAATTATAGCAAACATTGTTTTTTGTTTTTTTTTTTATAGGCGTAGTGGCAGAGTGTCATTACGAACCATAAAGCAAATACTGTCTCTAGTTTTTTTTAATGGATGAATGCCACGATGCTGTGTCACAAATATCTGTGAAATGAAAATTAAAAAAGAGGACTTTGCCGGCCTAGGCCTGCAAGATGTGTATGAAATTCCATTAACGACCTTTTGTCCTAGCCGCACCTGAAACGTCATACTTCGCAGCCTATTATAAGGAACATAACATCAATATTTCATTGCATGTTTGAGAAAATTATATTTATTGAACACTCGTTGTGTATGTACAGTGGCGTTCAAAAGTGCATGGATAAATGTCGACCGTGATTGCCTTAATATGACGGTTGAAACATCTCCAAAGTGTGTACATACTTTTACATATAAATTCCACACTTTGTTATATTCTAAAATTAAAAGAGACTGTACGAGTATACCTTTAATAAATGTTGAATATCTTTAAGTATAGCTATTAAAACTTGGTGTTCCTTGACTATGTTAAATTTATGTAAATAAAATAAAACAGTACAAAGATTTTGAATAGCTTGCGTAGGAATGTAATTTCCTAGAGCAACGCTAATTTAAATGATTCACAAACAGTCCTATTCCACCAGCAGCACCCCGGTGATTGGCTAGTTATCTGTCCTTCACTGTAATGACGTTGTACCGCGCCATTTAACAGGCGGTCTGGCAGTTACTGCCGGTGTCTGTGCCGAAACAGATCCTTCCCGCTCGTTAAGCCACGGTCAATATCTACGCTAACAAATGGGGTCAAACTGAATAACCTTTAAGTAATTGAATAATAGCCAAATTTTGCAATAGGGAGTTGATAGTACTCTGATTCTCAATTGAGGCCTGTAATATCGTAGTGCGGCTTAATTGTGTTAAATAAAAAATAATTGTACATTATCAGGTGTATGGGTAACTAAGGTCATTACACGAATAATACACTAAAATTACCATATAACGTATTGTAGGTATTTTACATTAATGTTCGTCCCTTTATAATTCTTAATAACATAAACAACATGAAGTAGAAGATTAATTAGAATTATAACATCGTACTTAAAACTTCTAAGAGACTTGCTCGAAAGCACGTTAACACTTGAAAGCAATTAAATCCTAAGTTTGCATCGCGAATGTTTCCAGACGGATGGATGTTATAAATCAAGGCAGTGCACTATCGGACGTGCGCAGCGCTAATTAATAATGCTGAGACATTAATAACGCCTTTTAATTGAAGGCGTATTTTACTGGCTTCATCTTCGAGTGCGGTTATGTGCAGTCCCAGCTTTGAGTCTGCCAACAAGGTTTTGTTGCTGTTATCGCGTACAAGCTTGGAGCGATGCCGTGATCCAAATATATCTGAGACCTAAGGTTCCGCAAAACATACGCAGAGTGTGAAGTGCTAGTTATACTGGCTGCCCTAAGTCAGAAGAGTCCATGCAGGAAATGCAGGGCAAAGACGCCAATAATCCGCAACGTCTGGGCTACGTCTTGTTTCTGCTGTGCTCGGTAGCGCTGCGTACCGTTGCAAAATTATGTTCATACAAACATCTTAATCATTCCTTTTTGTAACTATTTGTGGCGCATCTCTGGTTGTCTAATGGACCATCAACGACCTGTTTTAATTAAAGGCGTCTTTCACAGCTTCATTTTCAAATCGCGATTATGTGCAGCGACAGCGTCGGGGCTGCCAACAACGGCGAGATAATCCACATCTTGGCTGCCTTCTGTTTCATTTTAGAGGCATAATCTTAACAGGGTTGTTTACTGATGTGAAGATTTAATAAACACGCTCCTATTTACATTTTTTTAGGTAAGATATGTCAAGGCCGAGTGACGTAAATATTATGTTATTTTTTTATCGATCAATAAAGTTGTCATTAGAGTTAGTATTTTTGTACAAGTAGAAAAAAATATCCCCTTCGGCAGTTGGACTATCTTATATTTTCGTTTTTCCATATTAACGTTATATCAATTAAATAATTTAAAAGTGTAAAATGCATTTCTTATTTTTCGTATAGATATTATCGTCGGGAGACAAACAAAAGTCACTAAGTACTATCAAAAAATTAAAGTAACAATGCACTTTATTACACTTGTAACACGGTTTATTGTCCAATAATTTTAATGATGTTAGTTAGTGACTTTTGCTTGTCACCCGACGTTATGTAGGTACTAAGTACCTCATTCTTGAGCTTTAAAAACAATCTTCCCTTGAGCAGAAGTGCTTTAAATGCGAGTCTTAACTAGAAACAGTGAATCGATGCCAAACTGCAGACTATTGTCGTCAATTGTTCCTGAACACTATAAAGCTCTCCAGAGCATGGCCGCCTTAATCCTGCCAACCCTACCAGCTCCCATTCGCCGTCCGCTGCTGCTAATGGCTGGTAAAACCTCGCTCGCTCCACCTCACAATGGAAAACTCCCTAAAATGCTTGATAAATTACTTCCCTCCCGTCACTGTATTATCCATCTACATATTCCACACATATGACGGTCTACGTCACTTGGTAGTAGGAGTTCAGTCAATCATTCCAGTATGTTGATGATCCCGTGAAAATGTCACGCGACTTACGTTAAATGAAATTTATTCTATTATATGTACGTGTTATGTTTATATAAATACTGTATGATATGATTTTCGTTAAGTAAAGCTCACATTGATTGCTAATACTTCCTCTAAATAATTAAATATTATACTTATATCCGAGTTTAATGCACATTCGTGCATAAAACAATAGTTCAGAATTTATAATTTTATCTTATCTCATAATTCCTTAATTGAATTGAAATTGAAATAATTAATGTACCTAATGGGGTTGGCAACTGTCAAAGGTTTGCGTAGGTGGCGCCAGCATAGGTTTTCCCTAATATCTCTAGTTTTGCTCTATAAGATTTGGCTTAAAGAATTTGATACAATTCTAGGAATTGCTAGGAAAACCAATGCTGGCATCTATAAGGTACTTCGACCGGCTCCATTTAAATACATTTTTTTTAAACCTGCATTAAACAGATAACAAGATCAAGATTAACAAAAGCGTTACTTTTAAATAGGACTAACTAGCGACATTGCAACAGCATTCAGCTGAAGGACGTTTAATTAATGCTTGAATATTAAGCTAAAAACTGTAATTAAATATTTTAACAGCGGTTTTAGCTTTATTATCCGTCACGAACAGTGGCTCTTCATTTTGAATTATTTTATTTGCATAGAGTGCTTGTTTAATTAATATTACGAGAATTCCACCCACCGGATAGTACTAGTTTGTTTATTCCATTAATTAGTCCATTCGCATAGCGAGTATTATCTACTCATAAATCAAATAGGCATCACATACTTTTACACTAATATCACAGTGCTTCAACTTTTGTAATATTTTCCGTAAAGCTTTTCCATGTTTTAAAACGACCGCTGAGTTTTGATCGCACCCTTATTTGATGTCGTGCGATATATCTCTCGGTATAAATCCGACTTAACGTGAAAGGATTTCAACGAAAGTAGCCGAGCAACACGATTCTTGTAGGAAGCGTTTATCAGAAAAACGGTTTGCTATCACTTTGCAACGTATGTGAAACCTTTGTAATGCTATATTATAGGATTGTCTGAATTAATTTCAGCGTAATTGATTCCACCATTTGGATAGATAGGGTTAAGCAGATCCGGGACGATCTGGAGACCTCTCGGAAATTCTCCATTAATTACGTCTGCATCCCGCTCAAGCCCGTCCTGGCGTCACGCTGAGCGATTGTATTGCTAATGCGTCGGGACGTCACACACTGCTGTCCCAATCTCGCAATCAATGTACCCGTAGTGGACCACTATTCTGCAAAATGTGTACATTTTTATTGCCCTACCCGGCCATATGTTTCCACATACTTGATATAGTAAGGGACAAAGTTATATTTAGGACCTCAGGATCGTACGTGACGCCGTTTTGGCACATAAAATACGAGTTCGCCGTTCTAAGATTTTAGATTCTGCGTATCTCCCTCTTGACGATTGCAAGTTTGTTAACTAAGTAGGTACCTGAAGTCTGCACTCCTCGCAAACTGCCATAAGCGAACATTAATCATTCATTCAGTAAAAGACAAAATGGAATAAGATAATGTTTCCGAATTGCGCTGTCTAAATTATGAAGACACATCTCCCTTGACTAGGCTCGATGTTAATAGGCTACGGAGGGCTTCTCGTTAGAAAGATTTAGTTAAATCTACTCTTAATGGTTTAACGGAACGTAGAAAAAAATTGCGAGAAATAAAAATACTGTTATTTTTACATTGAAGATTCTCTCTGAAAAAGATTATTTATCTAAAAAAACTAAATAAAAACGATTCTAACAATATTCACTGCATCGTTTCTTTATAAAATGGAAATAGTTGAATTAGTAGTTAGTAATTAGAAGTAGTAGTTAAATGTAAACTTTATTCAAAGGCTTTTACGTGCAGATTTAAAAATATTATGCGAGAGAAGGTAGAGAATAATGTTGGCTATTAAATATTAATATAATAGTTGTAATTTAATAACATTAATTCATACCTTAATTTCTATGCTTCAATGAACATTTATTTGATCTTTTTATAATATTGGGTCGATATGCGTCACATTTCACGGTACAGGCGCCGCGTGAAAGTATTAGTTGCCTAAATTCCACGACACTTGATAAATGACATTATGATTTTGTTGCCGGGCCTGCCGAACCGCTCTCTAACTTAATTTTGAACTAATGCGCGTGTTATGCTAAGTGACAAAGTTTTTAGTTTTGTTCTTTATACCTATAGGTACCCTAGGAGTAACTAGCATGAATAAAAGCGAAATATAATATTATAACGAGGAGCACATGAAGGGAAACCTACCTATATCACTCAAAAGAAAACGGATGGACATGTGCATTCTCCCCATCCTTACCTATGGAGCACAGACTTGGTCTTTGACAAAGGCTCAGAAATCCAAACTCAAGGTTTGTCAGCGAGCCATGGAACGTAGTATACTGAGCGTGAAATTAACCGATCACATTAAAAATACAATACTACGTTCCAAAACTGGAATAACTGATGTAGCTGAAACTGCCGCCAAGCTCAAATGGGATTGGGCAGGACACGTCAGTCGTATGCCGGAAGACCTGTGGGCCAAAACAGCCACCCGTTGGGTCCCACAAATTGTAAGGCGTCACGGTAGACCTCTTGACACCTGACCTCTTTTGACAGAGACTGGTGGGAGACTTCTGAGGATAGGGATACGTGGAAGAATAAGAGGGAGGCCTTTGCCCAACAGTGGGACAATATAGGCTAATAATAATGAATTGTGTTTCACTTTACGTAAGTAAGTATGAATTAAAACCAGTTTAGCTAATTTGCCATTCAATAATAAATACTTTTTTCTCCAATATGCTCGGAAATGTTCACCTTACTGTAGCAAAAATTGTACGGGAAGTTCTTCGTTAATGTCAAACTCTAACTAAAAAACATCAAACTATCGCTGTCCTGTTCTAGCGGACGGGAAGTAAAAAAACACTACAGTAATAACTTATTACTGTAGTGTTTTTTACTTTTTAATAATAAAAAACGCAAACAGTCAATTATTATTGCCGCGAGCCGCTTCTACACGACCCGATCAGCTATCATTTCACGTGTATGATCGTGGGAATACTGCTTAATAAAATCAAAGATTATTTTTATATTTTTTTTAAATCTCATCCGTGTTCATAAAGCTTACATAGTTTGTCAAAGGACTTTCTCATTTCAAACATAGACAAAGAGAATCATACTATCTTTGTCTTACACTAGTACTAGCACCCAAAAGAAAAGGATGGGTGTAGTTTTCCTGGTTCTTACTGACTGAAAAGTTGGTTTGACAAACTATATTGCGCAATTATATTGAATGAACGAATATTGAATGGTACTGAATGGCAGAATAAGTTTGTGCCTTTAACTTTTAAAAATTAATTAAAGAGGGAAATTGTTTTTGACATTTTGGATGTGAAGGTTTGATTTGAGTGATGCTTGATGCTTAAATAATAATTATTTTAGCTTATTTCCTCGCATGTTTGGAGAAAAGCACTATATATGCCTCGGCAGGAATAGCAATTCGTGGATTCGTCTTCTTTGTCGGACTCCGCTTCGCGTCGTCCGACAAAATCGAAACTCATCCACGAATTGCCCTTTCCCGGCCTCTGCAATAATGTACTATTTCTACTCGTCGACTATAATTCTTGAATTAAGATTTCTTATACCAAACTTCAATTGGGTATTTTTAATGTATGGGCTCCCAACTCAACTATAATATTCATATCGATACAGTTTAGTCAACTATAATGAAATTGACCAATCACAGCTCGCCGCGATCAAGAGGACGAAACAAAACCATAGCTCAAATTAATTATTTATTTTAGGCTGTATGGTAGAAACAATTGGTTCATAAGTCAGAAACGCGCATGTGACACCCTTAATATAGCAACATCCATAGACTACGAAAACCACTTAGTGTTGCTTGTTAGACTCCATAGGCTACGGTGGCTAAAATCGAGAAAAAAACTGTTTAAAAATTGAATTTAGCGCGGAGTAAGTACCAGGGCCTCATGAGTTACGAGAAGGTGTCGTTGACCATCGCGCCGTGGGGCGCGGGGCGCGGCGGCCGGGTCGAGTACCAGTACCAGTACGAAGGTATCGCGGTTCTTCACTGTATACTTTTGGTTTGGTTTATTTGTATGATTCTACTAGTTTAAAGTGTTATTTTCCTTGACTTGTAGAAAAAGTATTGTATACAATAGTGATATAATCAAGCTTTTCAATTTCGTACCTTACTTAGGCAACTCAGCAAGCTTCGTTGCCTAAACACGGTACTCGACTGAAAAGCTCTGTATTATATCACGATTGTATAAAATACTATTGGTATTAAAACGATGTTAGAATGTAACTTAAATTTGGCCTCCTTTAACTTAAAAAAAAAATCCTTCCTACTTATATTAGGTAAATGGATTAAATGCGCTTGTTGTGCATTTTTCAACGCTTGTCTGTTCTAATAAAAGCGAGTAGATAGCCGAGGGAGTATGACCGCTCGCCGAGCTTCGCCGCTATACGGAGTGCTTGCTACACGTCTATTGGAAAAGCTTCATAATCTGTTTACACATTTTATTCGTGAGGTTTCTTTCTGTGAACGTAACAATTGTTGAAAACATTTCTAGGACTGAAAAATTCGTGAAACATTCGCTGCTACTCAAAGTCTCGTAATAAATTCAATAAGTCATCGTTAGTAACATTTGAGTTACTTTATACAGTAAATCATTTTACGCAAACTGTGCTGCTTATAGCCTATCAACGTGTTTCACATAACAATCTTTAGCCGTTGTCCCTTTATAGGGAGCTATCGCCAACTATATGATCTAGGTCAGCTAGTTCGTGTAGACACCGACCCGGGCTTGTTTATTGACTCCGTACAACGGTCTCAAGCTAATCTCCATCTTAGGAAACACGGTGACAATCAAATTACGTGAAAGCACTTGTAGCAAAATTAATACACGTTCTAACGGCAGACTGCGAACTGCCGGGACGTTGTGTTGTGACAGGTATATGCCATTCGAAATCGCGCAATGTTAATGTCGCTTGATTGGATTAGCTCGCTCTCATCTTTTCTTAATTGGGTAGATAACGTATATATATAAATGACGAGTCGTTTCTATAATTAATTTCGTATAAGTACTCTAGAATCTCGCTTCGTAATGGTAAATGATTTATAAATCAGGTAAACAGTTTATACGATCACAGTAGATCAGAAATGGTCGCAGTGACACCAAAGCATGGAAAGCCCGACATATCCTCCAATAATAATAGCCGCAAGGCTCGTCAGTCTACTTTCTCACGCTTTTTTTTCCACTGATTCACTGATATCATATTAAAAGTTTCAGTTATTTAAATTTTGAAGAAATTACGTTCATAATTTTCGTAAAAAGATGAAGGAGGATGAACCGCTTTTCGCAGTGACTGGCGGGAGCTTGCACCATACTGTGATAAGTGGCCTTAGCCAGCCTTTACCCAGCAATGGGACACAACATAGGCTACATTTAATTTGTTTTTGTATAGCCTATATCAGATGGCGCAACGACTTGGACTCATTTTGTGGCGACTGGCGGGAGCATGCACAAAGCGGTGACGAGTGGCGAAAGACAGGGGAGGCTTTTGCCCAGCAGTGGGACACAATATAGGCAATATTTAATATTATTTTTATTTTTCGTCACTTTTGTCAATTAAAGTAATGACTTTCGGTTTTACATCCTCATGTACAAACTAATGCTGCTTATCACTACAAGAACGCTCTTTAGCATTTTCTAGAGTAAATAGTTGATTTGTATATCAGATATCGGGTATTGTATTTTAGTGGCGTGAGTAAACACGTTGAGAGTGGAGTAAGCCGACGCCTTCAGTTCGCCGCAAATGACGCGAGAGAGATATTGCGTAAGACTCGCGTCACGAACAATGCTGGTAGTGACTGCTCGTTTGAACGCTGCTCAAATGTTGTCATTATACACAGGCGGTTTTATATCAGCTTCAATCGGAGATGACGTATAAGTCGGTACACAGTATCTACGTGTTGTTTTGAATGTAAATCAGATCATGTTTGAATGACAATCGAAAGAACGTGGGAAAAGTTAACAAACCTGACAACACAGGCCGCCGCTCAGTGCGCAGCGCAGCGAGCTGTCTTCAGAGAATAAGGACCTGAACTCATTGCGCCTTAACCTTAGGTATAGGTATAGGTATAAGATATTGTTACATAATGTGTTGTGCATATCACACACACATATATGTTGACACACATTTACGCTTTCTCTATTCTTTTGTTAAGTAATAAGATTTATTTCGATGTTCCGTACTCCTGGTGGGATAATCTCCTCAAAGCCGTCATCGGGTGAATGTTTGATGTAAATCTCTTTTATGTGACAGTATCGAGGAAACTGAACTTTGTAAAGTAGAAAAATTAAATGGTAAATATTTAATTTAAACTACAATCATTTTTTTGTATTATAATCCGTACTTAACTTGGTACTGAAAAAGTGATTAAAAACTATATATTTTAAGCAACAGAAAGATCACATATATCTTATTAGTTATAACTTTCAACAAGACCAATCAAAAGATAATTATAATTTAAGACTGACCAATGAAATGCTTCTTAGGTGTCATTTCGCTAATGCACTCTGATCTTTGTTTTCGATCTGGCAAGGAGTCCCATTATGTGTAATCTGGATTATCCGCGACACAATCACGCAGAGACAAGTATCGTTATTAGAAGCGTCTTAGGTATGCCTCAGACTGGAGTGGGTAGATTGAATTTAATCCGCATCCTGTGTACACAAGTACGACGCGTTACTTGGATATTCCATTGTAAAACCTTTTATTATTGTTGATATTTGCAAAACAATCAACAATCAAGTATTGAGCAATTTCAGTTATTTATTATTAAATATTATTTATTGTTCGGACTTTTGATAGCAGTGCTTTGCGAATAGGTTATTGCTGTTTACTTTTAATTACGCGTCATCAAAAACATCTGTAATGTTTCCCAAAATACTAACGAATAATGTTTATATAATTAATTGCCTTTTTTGTATTTATGCCATACAATTAAATAAATAATAATCCAGTATAATTTATGAAGCATTTTATAAAAATGTAGGTTACACAATTTTAATGACGGTTAATAAATATTGGAGATTAATTTGGTCATCAACTCATCATACTTTTGATTGCAGACAGCGAGGAAAATGAAACTTTAAAATGTAACGCTCGGAGAGCTTTTTAACTATGAAGAGTAGGTAGTTATTTTGTTGGCAGTATCAATTTATATGTAAATGGAAAATCTGGATATTGTCGATATTTTTAATCGTTAAAGAGGAATTCCGCATACCGAAGTTTATACTTACTGTGTACCGTTGAAATTGCAAGAATTGAATTTCACACATTATCGTCTCTCCTGATCTTTAAAGATAAAGGGCGTCGCTTAAACCGTAAATATACGTGGCTTGGTGGTGCCAATGGCTTCAATATTATAACGATGAGTTTAAAAACTAAACATAAGCCACTCAGTTACTTAAAACTTGAAAACTACGACTAGTAAAAAATATAATATGAAACGTTACGTACGTAGCAGAAAAAAGTTTAGCAAAAACTGGAATACTTTATGGTTTAGGCAAAAACTGTGCTTTCGATAGTAATTTTCGTCTTGGTTCTTTTTTTATGTCCCTATATTATGTGTGTTATAATGATAAACGAGGAAAACGCGAGCCCTGGCAAATTTAGGTGCGGTGGAAAGCAGACAGGAAGACTTATTATATAAAACGAGCAAAGGCCCGGACCGCGGTCCGTGGAGGCGGCGGAGCGGCGCGTGCTGCTTGCCGCGCGACAAACAGCCGTGGCGCGATAATTAGCCGCGTCAATATGCGCCGCGCACGCTCTTCATCGCCATTTGAATATTTCCCCGCGGGCAAAGTTTGTGGCGTGCTCGTTAGAAACGACGGATAGAGTTTTATTAATGTCCGAAATGATAACGACATGTCGCGCGGTTCGCATACCCGGCCGGATTACTGACGGCCAGCTGAATTAATAACTCGCTTATTGCCGCGCCGGGTCCCGCAATACGGATTTCAATTCCTGTTTTAATGTTGTAAGGGTTTATACGTGTTCTGGGTTAAAAGTTTGACTTTGTAGCCCATTGTTTAAGTAGATACACCATATGGCTACCGTGTACCTACTCATAAGTAGTTAAACATTTTGTTTACTGTACTTATTCAAAGCAATACTTTGTGTACTTATTCAAAGCTCGATTATTTTAAGTATTAAATACTACGTTGCGAAAAAAAAAACGGTGAGCTATAAACATTTTATGCAACCTTTATGAGTTTCTAATGAGTAAAACACTTGTTATATTTTATTTTAAATATTGTCAGCGTAACTTTGAATAAAAATTGTGAATTTTGAACGCAACTGAAATATTTTATATACGTGTAACGTTTCCTGACAAAAATACATAGAACCAAAAGACACGTAGCAAGAACGTTTTGCTTAAATGAATATACAGTCGAGAAAAAGAAAAGACGTAAGAAAATAGCCATTGTCGTGCGTTTATAACGTCACGTCACTTCCATCACTTTTTTGCTTGAAGATTTATGTCGTTGCAATAAAATCTCCTCGTTTGAATAAACATCTCCAACGCTTTGGGCTGTGACAAATTGCTAGAGGCGCCACCAAATACCGAGACGAGCGTTAGCTGAAATATAATTTTTTCAATACTAAGTAACTTTTTGCTGTTCGTTTTTTTAGCATTAGAAAAAGACTACGACATCTTGACGTATCTTTTAATTGAAAAACGCTTTTTTAAAATCAGTCTTATGAAAGCAAAATAATGTACTTGTAGACAATCGTAAAGTATATGATTCATAATTGTTACATTTGCCGGGACTTATTCTTCAAAAGTGTTTTTCAGGAAAAATACACTTCAAGATTGTTTGCCTTTTTTCTAATGCTAAAAAAACGAGCAGCAAAAAGTTACTTAGTATTGAAAAAATAATATTTCAGCTAACGCTCGTCGAATTACATTATTAAACGAATAATGTTACACTTCAAAAGTAATTAATCAATATACGTGCTTTCGATGTCACTCGTATCGATATTTATCTCAAATGAAATTGTAAGTACTTACCTACTTATGTACCTATAGCTATTATATTGGAATCACTCTAAATCAAACTTCAATAAGACGAATTCCTCGTTAACACGAAATAAAATGCTATCCCCTTCCCTTCAAAGCCCAATCCCTCCATAACTCGAAATATTTAGCTTCTCCCTTTGCGACTACAAAATATAAGGAAAAAATATCAAAAAAAAACCTTCAATTTTCGGCGTAGTCTTTGTAATGGTCTAAAATTTGTCAGAAATATGTATCGTACTTTTCAATGAAAAAAATATATCATTAGTAGGTATCTACTTACTAAGCACCAGCGTTTCAGCTTGCTGATTAAAAGGGATCATTTTGATAAAACACGTACGCTCCCTTATTAAACTAATGAGGTTCGGTTACACATTAATATGCTTGATGCTCGAAATATGTTTGTTAATTTTGCTACTTTACTTAAACGTTTTCTTTTATTTTAACATTGCATATATTGCGTCTATTTCGTGAGTCTCTCCCTCTCATCTTCGACCTTTTGTTACATAAATTCGTTAGCATATTACAATTCTTACAAGATCTATTTTATTTTTATTATATTATTTAGTGCTTCATTAGAACAAGACGTGTACAAAACCGCATAAAATATATGTTTGTATTATACCTAACACTTATTTATGTCATTACGTCATTTTTATATATCTAATATACCCTAGCCGTCATTTATATAACTACACGAAAGCGTTAGGGATTGAAATAGTCTTTTTTTTATCATTTCTAGGCCTAAATTTATTTAGTTAGCAGAAGGATTGAGCTTTGAGAAGCGTACATATTTTCATTTGCTTTTGTACGCATGGATTCGCAATAACTTTCACGGGAAGTGGATCGCAGTCTTCCTACAAAAACTAATTAATCGGAACATCGGCGTGTGAGCTTCGAAGAGTAATGAATAGTAGGGGGCAGAGAGCCCACCTCCGATGGCAGTGCTTACGAAAAAAAAGCAGCTTTAATTAAAGCACTGCGCATTCTGAACAAGATTTTTATTGAAATCTCATCGTTTACTAAACAAGTCATCAATATAATAGTTTTGAATCGTAGCATCAATTAAAGGTTGTGTAATGGTAGGTTCAAATAAGTGGTATAAAACGAATAGGTTAGTACCTACGTTACTACTTCATGACATTCATTAGAGCATATTAATTATGTTTCATATATAACGAACTCAGTCGAACGCAATGACGTTCATGGCACGTAATTATGTTGTGCGAATTATCGACTCGAAACTGGCATCGGTTGCCACTTATACAGCATACGCTATTTAGCTTATCCCGTTTCAACGTACATAAATAATTAATGATGTACTAGAAACTAACTTAGAAGCATCTTGTACCTGCAACTGCACATAGATGCATGTAACTTTGATTGCCGTGCTGGTTTGCAAAAAACTATACTTATTAGCAATGTGTAGCATCGAATATTTTGGTGTTGTTGAATTAATCGCACAAAATTCAAGAAACTGGTTTGCTGTAATTTTGTATAATAACCTTAGTACTCACAAATCTAGAAACTGGTTTTAGATATAATCTAATTATATACAAAAAAATTAAAAAATCGGTAAATTATTGAAACTCTACACCAAATTGCGTAGGTAAATGAACATAAAGTGACAAATAAATAAATCAGTTATCCGACCCGATAAACGCCAACGCGTAAAATAATATTAGCAATTCTTAAGTGCCTAAATACCTATAGCAACACATATTTCGTTAAATTATATTTCGTCCTGGTTTCTAAGCTTTACTTTTTCAAAAAACATCATTATTATTGTGCCTTGTCATAGTATAAAAAAGTAAACATAGCTGAAATCCTTTAAAGTCTTAATTTCAATGCACCTGAGGCCATCACCTTAAGTAATGAATGGAGTAAACAACCAAGAGAAAATCCGCGGAGCAAGCGAGCGCTGACGTAGTGCGGTGCACTAAAGTAGCGTGGCAGCGTGCAGTAGCTGTCGCTGGGCTATCAGGCGGTCAAGCATAAGTTACTTTCTCGCGCGCGAGTTCATACTTGAAGTCGCTCTAGATGTATGGATTCGTGCGCGAAAACGCAACTCATCCTAGACCGACAGGTAATGCTAGTCACTATACCCGTTTGTCAGTTACTCCACTTATGCCGCGACAAGGCAGAATGGCATATTCGCTGACGGCGCGGCGCTCTGCCGACGCTATACTTACTCGCACCCCTCCATCTTGCTATTCGTGCGTCCTCAGCACTGAATCAAATGTCCCAAGATGTTGCTCGTCAGCCTAGTTATCTTGCAGCATTAGGTAGTAGAATAACGATAACGAGATACACTCGTATATGTATATGTGTAGACTGTGTAGTATGTACTACAGAGATATATACGGCAATGACATAGCTCTTCTTTTTGGCTGTTACTTTAACGGTTATTACTTTATATTGTGGCACTTGAGCACTATAAAAGAAACAAACGCACTACTCGTACACGGAATAAAATAGGTTTGTAAAGTATCTTCTGAATTATTTTTCTCTAAGGAAAAATACTATCAAACCCTAGAAAAAAATATTGTTATGTACGAGTGTAATAATTATCAATCACAACTCTGTAAGCAAACTTGGGAAGATTTTGTCTACCCATTGCTTCATAGTACAATACACATACGTACAGTTGTTGTGTACAATACACATACGAGTACACTGCCGTTCGAAACCCGAAAGGTGTTTGTAATAAAAGCGAGTATATGTACTTAGTATATAGTACCTTTAGTGAAACTGTAACATCCGTATAATGGATTTGAAAAATATTTACTAAAACAAGCACTGGCTCCTGGTACCCGAAGCTAATTAATTCCTATCCTATAATTAAATTATCGTTTTAAGGGGCCCACTGATTAACAGTCCGCCGGACGATATCGGCCTGTCAGTTGTTCGGAACTGTCAAAATTTTGTTCTAACTGACAGGCCGATACCGTCCGGCGGACTGTTAATCAGAGGGCCCCTTTAGCGATAGTGTCTTCAACTCTGAAAATGAAATAATTTTACTTACTTACTCCTCTGGCGCAGCGACCCAAAGTGTGTCTTGGCCTCCAACACGACTGCTCGCCACTGATCCCGGTCTTGTGCCGTGTCTCGCCAGTTCTCAACCCGGAGCTCGCGCAGATCAGCGTCCACCACATCCGCCCATCGATACCTAGGTCGACCAACCGGGCGGCGTCCTATCGGTTTAATAATTTTACACAATGATTTTTAACCATCGTGGCCGCGACCGGAAATTAAATTAAATGGGTGATTGAAATTGATTTATGTATCATTATTTCTTACTATATTGACATGGCTTGTGTGTAATGCTGCCTGAGCTGCGCCTGCGAGCGGTGCGCCGGCCGTGCGCGCCCTGCGAGGCTACTCGGATATTATTCCGGCCCGGGCGGTCACCCATGCATATTCATGCGCTCGATCCGGAGGCGCGTATTAATTTGCATCCCGATCCAACGCTGCCCTCGCTACATTGTCCACTTTCGTTTCTTTGCCGCGTGTCTCTTCCCCGATCTCAGCATTCCAATTTAGCGTGAAATTGAACCGAAAACCCACCGTCTATGTGAAAAACTAATTTAAAATCTTGGCGTGGAATACAATGTTATACTTTTACAAAGAGCAAAGGATAGCTTGCCGAATATACATACAAAGTATTATCTGCCCATTTCATTGCTTTACCGTGCTCATAGTTTTCCGCTACTTGTTCCGAGAAAGTGCCTTTCATGAGAAAGAACGTCAACTCATTTAAATATCTGTTTCCAAGAATTTCATATATGTATAGCGAAAACCATAATATGACTGAATGGTAAAATTGTAATGTTTCGTTGTATTAATTGGCATCCAGAGGCTGCGGTGACCGGTAACGGTGGAATGTATACTTGTTTACCGCCTACGTGGTGTAAAATAAATCTGACTTCGGGGATAATGAGAGAACTTAATTAAATTGCCAATTATCGCTTCCATTGCTGTTGTTATGTTGTATTATTTACAGTACAGTTTCGCAAAACTTTATACAAAATCAATTTTTAAACATGTAGATACGTCTGCGAGCGATATTTAATAATCAAACGAACTTACCTGTGAAGTTTGATTACAATTATACGAGTATCCAAATCCAAGACAACAAATATAATTTACAAGCAGCAGTACATGGAATCATGCCGTCCTTGTCACACATTTTAGAGATATAATATTTAAAAAACAATTTCGCGCTGTTCCCCTACCTCACTACGCCATCGTCCCTCGCCATCCCACTCTAACCCCGCTCCTCAGATACCCGTCATTATTTCAGAGTGGATCTTTTTTGTGTTATGAACAGAGACTATTTTATTTTAATTTTCGGGGTTGGGGGGCGGGAATTTGTTGTCTTGGATTTGGATACTCGTATAATTGTAATCAAACTTCACAGGTAAGTTCGTTTGATTATTAATTATACTTCCTATCCAAATCCAAGACAACAAATATAATTTACAAGCAGATGTTCAGAGCCTTGTATCTAAATACAGGTGCGAAAATAAAATGAAATATCGATATGAAATCAGTAAGTTACGTATACCGTTACTGATATGACTGATTTCAGCTGAAGAGATTTACCTGCAAATGTAATTTTATATAAGTATAGCATTGTATATTATAATGATAAGCGTCATTGATTAACGGGTAAAATTAGGTACCTTTTATATTCCTTTTTGATGAAAGAAAAAAAAAATCATAAATAAATTAAACTTTCTTAGTTTTTATTGTAATACTATAACTTTAAAAAACAACTTCTTAAAATTATGGTTATAACTGTTGTATAATGTAATTTTGCCTTTGCTTATGTAGACCATTGAAAGGTGTGTTCAATCTTTAGTTATAGCTCTGAACCAATTTTTATAGCACTTTATACCCATTATATTATTCGAATTTCAATTTAAATTTAACTAAGATATACATTGTTTTAATTTTAAAGATTATAATTACTACAACGGTTTAGGTTGTTTTCTGCCAGACACTATACATAATAAATAAGCTGTTTTTTATCATTTAGATTTTACCAACCACTCACTGGATGTAATTATTTTTTGCGTTATGATTAATCTATGAATGTATGTCTTTTTAAGTATTGACAAGTAGAATAAAATATAACTTTATGACAGTTTGCAATGAAGATCCAATACAACAATAAATACCCTCTTCTATACAAAGCCTGTGGGTAAAGGAGATTTTTCCTCATTGTAAGGTTGTCATAGAAATCAAGTTTCTATACATTTAGACTAAGTCCGGACAATGACTAGTAGAAAAGCCTGGAGGTGCTGTTTTGAAACTTATAATTTTTCAAATTTTCAACTATAATTCAGCTTCAAATTATAGATTTATATAGTTGGTCAAACCAATTTGTCAGTCAGTAACAGGAAAACTATACTCATCCTTTCCTTTTGGGTGCTAGTACTGGTGTAAGACAAAGATAGTACGATTCTCTCTGTCTTTGATTGAAATGAGACAGTCACATTCTCAAACGATATGTAAATAGCTAAATAATGTATATAGATAGACTACCTTTATTAATAAATAACTCGTCTTTCTTTACGTATCTGACCGATGACGACTACACGTGATACAAGTGGCAAGTAAACTTTGGTAGATTGTAGTGTAGGTAGGTCTTAAATTATGATATATTTGTGTATAAGGCATTTACTTGAAATTTATCATTCAAGGAGTAACTTATAGTAACCTTTTTTAAAAATAACAATTATGCTGTGCAGCGTGCACAGTATTCTTGTGATACACAATCAACAATAATTATTTAAGCTTTCTCGTGTTACGTAGCATTCAATAGGGTATTACATAGGTACTATAAGTATTTAAATAAATTATTTTACACCATGCATAAAATACACAGATTAGAGTTATTGTTAAACACAAGTTCTATTTTATAAATTGGATAGAAATATAACAATACACTCTTTTTGTTTGGGCAGTCGTGTAAAAAGTAGGTGAGTTGACCGTGACGTCACGATCTAATGTTTCATATAAATTCCATGTTAGCAAATCGTTTTGACAGTTCTAAAAAGGTAACTGATTTGTAGTAGTAGTAGTAGTAGTAGTAGTAGTAGTAGTAGTAGTAGGAAAATACCCTATTATAACTGTACAGCAATATAATATGACAACCTAGAGCATTTAAATTAATGACAATATTTAATTTTATTATTGTTGATGGATATCAATCTTTTATTGCGATTGTCAATCTAGCTATTTAGCGATGGCGACTCATGTAACAGGTTACAGCATTTAACTCTGGTTGCATTGTTGTGCAATTGTGCATATTGGTTTTCAGCTAAGGATTCCAGCGTTGATTTCGCGTCGTGGGATATATGCATCAACCACGGTGCAGCCCTTGTTAGTTGCGGCGACGGCCCCCTGAAGTTTAGAGCTGAGATAACCAGTAAGCAAATCGTACTGGATTTGTTACGAGTAGGTAAATCGGGCTCGTTGAGATGCTATATATTTGACTGCAGGACAAAGATGCTGTTTGAAGCTATTTGGAACACATAACTTCGTTATATGTATGTATAATAATGTGAATGTAAAACCGGTTAAAGGGTTATATCTCTTTCCATATATTGTTTACTCGTCATACAGCACTGTTGGTGTACTTAACAGGATTTTAGGCTGCATTAACACCAGTTAAATTGCTTCAACGTAACTAAAATCTCCTTTGTATTTCACATACGTAAAGTCACATCATCACTATTAAAGTGGAGGCAACATAAAGGTCTGGATGCAGACTATGACAAGTACATTACATTGGCATCAACACTGTTACAGTGGAGCACGGTTATATATCTTTGACTCATTTTATAACGATCAAAGCGTCTGCAGAACAAACATACCGAAGAGCGTAAAGACCGAAGGACGAAGTGACTGAAGAACGAAGTGATCGAAGAGCGAAGCGACTGAAGAGCGTATCATCAGAAGAGCGAAGCGACCGAAGAGCGTAGTATCCGAAGAGCGAAGCGACCGAAGAGCGTAGCATCCGAAGAGCGGAGAGACCGAAGAGCGTAGCATCCGAAGAGCGAAGCGGCCGAAGAGCAAAGCGACCGATAAACCAAATGACCGAAGCAATCGAAGAGCGAGTCAGCCATTATTATGTAGTTTTTGATATTATGCAATTATCATCATAAATCTTCAACACAGTAAATGTGGAGTTAGAATAACCTCGTTACTATTAATGAGGAGCAAATTCAACCTCGACGCTGTGAAAGCGGAGCTCTCGACACAATTACTGTGGAGTAAAAATAGCCTCATCACTATTAAAGTGGGGCAAACTTACCCTCAACGCTGTTAAAGCGGAGTTCTCGACACAATTTATGTGGAGTAAAGATAGCCTCGTCACTATTAAAGTGGGACAAATTTAGCCTCAACGCTGTTAAAGCGGAGCCCTCGACACAATTGATGTGGAGTAATGATGGCATCTTCACTATTAAAGTGGGGCAAATTTACCCTCAACGCTGTTAAAGCGGAGTTCTCGACACAATTAATGTGGAGTTAAGATAGCCTCTTCACTATTAAAGTGGGGCAAATATAACCTCAACGCTGTGAAGGCGGAGCTCTCGACACAATGAATGTGGAAAATTCTCGAAAACTTCTCGTTTGTAACTAAATATTTATCCTATATGAATTTTAATTTATATGTGTTATTTAATGTGCAATATCATAAACTCTCCTTTTGTCATTGACTTTTATTTGGTAACACGGTTTATACCGAGTACTTACCTACCTGTTTGATGATCATCTCGTTGCATAGTATACCTAAGTTTCTAAGTACTCACTCTACGTAAACTACCAAATTCTGAATCCCAGTTGTCATTAGGAGGTTTACTTATATTTCCGATACGATTTACGCATGAGTTACGATCCTCGACGCTATTGTACTAGCGGAGTATTATTATTTGACGTAGTCCATAATATTACACAAATCAAGTCCCAATACTTTGACCATGATTTATTTCATTCTAAAATTACATTGAGTTGATAATATGCGAGTGTATAAAAAGAAATTGATGTTAGCACATTCATGAGGTTTACTTACTCGTACAAAGATATACTGTTCACACTTGGTACGCCTCCGTTATACAGTACTGTTGTAGAAAGTAACTGGCTATGTGATGTTAAGCATATAGCATTGGTACTTAATAGTGTCAATCAGTAATGTCTATTTATCACAAAGCAGGAGATCTGATGAGCAAAAGGAGGCGACCACACCGACTGGACCCAAGACTCGACGATACTGCGATGTGCGATTAAAACCAGTACCTAATCCGTTTAAATCCTTACGATACATTCACTATGTCGGTATCGGAGCACGCATAGCGAGTGCTCGTCGTATACATCGATTACTGGCATTAAACACTTTAAACAGTCGGTCAAACTATTCTTCAAGTATCTATTTAATGAAATTTTTTATGTACCTACATATAAAATGTAGGTATCTGTATACCTACAGGTATGAGGATACCTCCTCATAAGATGCTAATTAAACTTATTGGTTAAGTAAAGAATAAGTCTATTTGCACAAAGACACATTTGCTACCGTGCATAGGCACTTAAATATTACCAATCGGCAAGGATTAATATTGTTACCCATCTTTTTTATTACACAGTAGGGTAGATCGGACATGGTAAGAGCCGTTTTCGTGAAACGATTACCTAGTACATATAAATACCTATATAATTTTTATTCAATTCGGATATAGTATGTATACCTAGTACCTACTAGTATACAGTATATAAAATCTGTAGGCGAAAGCATGTCAATATAATATAATAATATGGTGTTCGCAATCGTAAACAATTTACTGAGCGAACATTGCATAGTGTAACATATTTTATTCAAAACATGAAATGTTAGTAATATCGTACATATTACTATAATCTTTGCATTTTGTACTGGGTTAAAGATCATTTTGTGATTTATCTATTTATAGCTCCGTACTTATTTCACCCGTAATTATTTTATTCTAAAAAGGAGGTAGTTGTAACAAGTGATTTCGTACGGAAGCAAAGATTACTTACATAGTTGATTTATTACGTAATGAGTTTATAACGCTAAATGAAAATACGATTTCAAATTAAAGATTACTAGCCATGTAAGGTATTGCAAACGAGACTAGACTTGCCGTGCCGAAAAACCATTCATTTTTTGCTCGGCCACGGCTGCCGGCGGTACAAGTAATGTTTTGATTATATAATTACCATTCAGCGCTTAATAGACATATTAAAATTACTCACCCTAACTTCATCAATCGACACACACACAGACATTTTTAGAGGAACACTATTTTGGCGAAAATACGTGTGATTCGGACTAACACAAAAACATGTAATGACGGGTATCTGAGGAGCGGGGTTAGAGTGGGATGGCGAGGGACGATGGCGTAGTGAGGTAGGGGAACAGCGCGAAATTGTTTTTTAAATATTATATCTCTAAAATGTGTGACAAGGACGGCATGATTCCATGTACTGCTGCTTGTAAATTATATTTGTTGTCTTGGATTTGGATAGGAAGTATAATCCAATTTGATCGATATTGGGTACAAGTCCTGCCAGAAGCGTAAAATTTTTCAATTTTTTCCTTTAATATAAAATTTATACAAAATTCAAATTCAATTGATATTCGTACGGATTGCTAGGTAGTAAATCATGTCCGGTTTTAAAACACTCAAGCACCCACACAGAGGTGGTCTGAGTGCTCCATAAATCAGCATGTGCGGTGCTTTATGTGAAGTTCGGGGTACGCGCACTTCCAAACCCGTTACATTACGTCACTGATCTCATTCCTGCTAGATACTGTATAGAATGACTTGAGGGCACCACTCTCCCGCTCCCGCACAAATGACTAACAAAAACACACTTAGAATTACAAAAATAAACTTAATCCGGGGACACGGAGAGTCAACTAATAGGAACAAATAGACTTTTGCAATTTCTATTAGTTCTTGCAATTTCTATTATATGTTTGTTGAAATTAGATTTGGGATTACTGAGCTGTTTGTAGAAATAAATAAACTTCACAGAAATAGTGAAACCTCCATAATTATTACTAAAACTTCATTTTTTTTCCCCAGTACAGAACTGTTTTTTAATTCCTTGTGATGATTTTTCTCTCAGTGCGTGTTAATTTAGTTGACAAATATCCAATAAATTTTTATTTTATTTCATTATTGCTGCGGCTTGCAAGTATGTAATATATATACCGTTGGGCTGATAAAACCCGACCGATTTGAAAGGTATACCCGACATACAACATATTCTGAATATATATCTGCCTATGCCTTTTTTTTTAAGTACATATACTGTGTGATGGTCAATAGTCTTCGTAAATATTTCGTAACGTGGAATCTCGCGGAGCTAATCTAAGCATTACGAAAACTGGCAACGATCTCTACGTATGAGACTGTTACTACGGCGAAATCAAATATATATTTTACCAGCACATCCTGAACGCCATTTAACTTGGTATTTGGTTGGTTAATAACTCGTGACTATAAAACGTGCCGTATCATATGTGCCCGCTGCGTACCGTTTTACGTATGAAACTCAAGTTCTTGCAACGAACATTTATTTAGTCAAATATGCTCGGAAACTTCGCGTTTTGTACGCCGAAGAATAGAGACGAATGTAATATTGAATGTCGCGTTTGCACCGTGTCGTATATTTGACTTTTAGGTTATTAATATTTTATTTAGAATTTTCGAGCAAAGGTACAGTCAGAAAGTACTAGCTTTGCACCCCTGCCTACACATTTGTTCATAGCTACATAGTCATTACGGCGATTACGGCAATGTTAGTAGTAAGTTATCTCTTGCTTTATAAAGCATACAGGTTGGCTAAAAAATAACTGTATTCCGGCTGCCAGGGAGCTTTTGGGATTATACTGAACAACTTTTACTACCGGACCAACCCAGAAATCACGAAAAAAAAAGTACTTTCCCTCTATGGAATGGACCAGCCAAAATGTATGAATCAGCCAATTTCCGGGTTGTTCACATAGTAAAAGTTGCTCAGTATAATCCCAAAATCTCCCTGATGGCAACGGGAATGGAGTTATTTTTTAGCCACCCTGTATAGCTTTTACGGTGCTAGTTCTCCATCTACAACGTCCAGAGGGCCTACCGGGAAGCACGTTCGACGTGTTGCCTCCCTGTCACACTTACGTACTAATGTACAAGTGCGACAGAGAGGCAACACGTCGAACGTGGTTCGCGGTAGGCCCTCAGTTTATTAAACGACGAACGTTCCCTTGATGGCTAGTTCGTTCGGGGCATGTCCCGCACCATCTGTTTACATACAACGTCGTTCGTGCAGCCAATATTACTAATGCAGAAGCGATCTCGGTTAGCTTTAAATTTGTTCTAAACTCATAAGGCAGAAGTACTAGTGCTCGACGCTGCACTAGTATCCGACATGAGCACTTTATGTCAAAGTGACAAGGATTAAATTTGAATACAGAAAAATCTTCGCCGTTCAAATTTAACCTATATTTGACATAAAGTGCCCATGTCGAATATTAGTGCAGCGTCGAGCACTAGTACTTCTACCTTATAGCTACTAGAACTATACATAGGTGTAGAAGTATTTGGTATTAAGGCCCCCCTCACATCTGGCGTCTTTCGAGCGTCGGAGTCTACAATTCTATGGCCGACGTCGACGCAACGTCGACGCAGCGTCGACGCAACTGCGCAGCGGCGTCATTTTCCATAGCGCTGGACCGACGCCGACAGACGCCGACGCTCGAAAGACGCCAGATGTGGGGGGCCCTAACTAATTCTTCTCGTAAGTGAATCGTATTGTTTTTCCTGTGTCGATGATGTTTAATCACGGCACAGATTTCAATTAAACCAAAACACTTTTACACTATCTTGTTGGTGGGTAGTACGATATCTGAAGATACCACGAATATTTACCTACTAACAATTGGGTTCCTCGAAGTAAAAAGGCCAAATTCCTCGCCCCAGTAAAGAATATTAAACATTTCAAAACGATTGCAAACTTTTATATTAAAACAAGGAAACGGTAGGAGGTCCCGATTCCAGTAAATATCCGGTTACGACAGACTTACTCGTATTCACCTAACAATTTTATGCTGATGAAATATAAGTTCGGTTAAGTTAAGCAATCCAAATGGCCCTTGGAGTCCTATTCGAAGTTTATAAATTAAATATATGTAGGTATGCGGACGAAGATGGACAGTTATTCAACACATCACGTAATATTGCCGTTTTGCCTGTTACCGGCTAAACCTATGATACCTACCGGCTACGACGTAGCGCTACGACCGTAGATCAGCGATAAATGCGTTTAAACCTACGGGCATTTTCCCTACGAAGCGAAATTACGCCTGCTACAAGCTACAAAATGCTACACTCGTGGGTATATAACCCATTTTGAGCTAATCCTGGAGGCAAATCCAAGTTTATATCGTAACATCCAAATTATGTGCGTCTCGCGCGACAAGTGTAAGTTAAATGCATGTACGACTGACATCATATTGATGACACAATGTAAATTTGAATTCACTTCCTGCATAACGCCTGGCTCCAAAGTTAAAATTGTTCCGTAGGTATGCCTCTCAGAATATGGCTAGACATAATAAAGTCACACTGTAGAGGTAGTAATTCGTTTTTGGGCCTAATCATAATCATCAATTTACCCTCGAGTGAGTTATAAACCCAATAATAAATTTCTACCTTGGCACCGATCCCGGACTATGAACCAAATTTCATGTCTCATTTTTATTTAGTACAAAGAGTAATGGCGGGTGTTATCGATGACATTAGTTAAATATACGAGCAACATGCCAAACTACACTCGTAATGTATGTATTATTGGCCATATAAAATGCTAAAAGCTTAGTATTGGATAATCAGTGTAGATCGATACTGTAGATCGATTACTTGACTCTTGATTCTCAGCAAGCTAGCACAGTAACTTAACTCGACTGGTTTTAAGTCCGTAACATAGTATTCACCTCTTCGTATTTATTTATTTATTTAAACGTTAATGCACAGTAAAAATTGTACAAAGGGCGAACTTAATGGCAGAAGGCGTCGTATTAAACGCCGGAAAGGTAAAAGTATACAACACATCTTTCGTTGAAGTCACAAGTATTACAGTAGTTAAGTAGTACAATATTATTCTACTGGTAATATTTGGCTTCTGTTAACAGCACTATCTTGTCTAGCAATGGCACGTATGTAGCTCGTACAGCTATCTGCAAAATTGAATAGGCATATTATGAATGGGATTCATTCATAAAGTGTCCATCCACTTTTGCAGCTGGGTATACATCTAGTGCACGAGTTTAACTCGCCGGTTTGTTTACTCGTATGTAAAAACTAACGCATTAGGCGGATCAATGTACTGACATGGTTTTTTCCCTAAAAATGTTATACACATACCTATTCATTTCATACATATAATCACGCCTATTCCCCTATTTATATGCAATAAAGAGTATTTTATTGTATAAATTCTACTTCGTATAAAATTGCTTCCTTACGCTGCTTACTACTTCAAAGTATTTCATGTAAAGCTAGACACAATAGTGTCTAGCTTTTTTTACAAACAATCACAGTATATTAACAACTTGTAAAACTCGAAAGCACTAGGTATTTTCTTTGTTGAAAGGCATTTCGTTGTGAATCCCAATACAGTCGCAGTCCGGTTCCGGTGCTTGGTACTTTCTTTGAAAGACCCTCTACTAATAGGTATAGAGCAGAGACTTCCACAGAAACTAATTAAATGCGAACATCGTGCAATCGAGCGGCTCCCCTCAATAATTCCTGGGACTGTTGGCAGCTACGCTCTAAGTATTGTAAATTGAATTATGCTCAATGATCACATTGCCTTCGATATTAACTTTTATGTTAGTTAAATACATTTGTCTGCCGTTTAACATATCGTCGATTTAATAAATTTTCTAAAAATAACACATCTATATCTATCTAGGGAATCTATGACGTAGGTAGGCCAGATTCTATACGATGTGTGACTGATACAATAGAGGCACAAAATACCTACCTATTTTTCTTATGAGCGTGTGTTAGTTCGATTATAAAAATATTAGAGGCGAATGGGCACAGTCTCGCTTTGTGCGTTCCGATAAAATAGTTGGCTGACTCTGGATATTTCACGCCTGTTTCACTCAGTTTAGCCACGGATTTGATGCGGCAGAATAAATCGCGAAACAGCTGTACGAATTGCCTTTTATTCGCCTCAGTTACCTATTACGTATGTAAAATACCAAGTAAGTACATAAAAAATACATTTTACTTATTTTTTAGACCCAAGATCAATAAAATTGTGAGTTATTTTTCCTTCAAGATCGTGTTCACCTAACAACAAATTTCTTATACCTATTATAGGCATTAGCTACGTTCTAATATCGTTTTTAAGTTATTGGAGTTTATAAAATTTAAGTTGAATCATGAAGTTGTTTACTACTATAGGAACATTGTTAGAAACATTCGACAACATGGCGACATTTTACTTACAGTCGCCTTCAAAACACCACAATTATTTTAGAACATAACTTTTACAACCAACATGCTCATGTTTTATGCTTAAACAAGCATACGGTGCCGTTAACTAGACAAACATTTAAATGAAGCACACTTTTGGGGACAATGTTATTTAATGATTACGCTCTGGACTAAACTTACTTCAGTGATAAAGTATGTTATGTAGAAAATGCAATTAATAAGTACGTAGTTAAGAGGTCATCAGACCGAGTTGGTGGCGAGCGTCGCGAGAGTATAAACGACCGTGGAAGCGCGATGCACTTAGCGGCGGTCTGCTCCAAACGCTAACTGATGTTAACAGGCCAACATAAATGTTATTAAGTGTTTATTTTGTTGCTTAATCTACAATTTGAAGCAGACTCCTGCAGGTATTCTGTTGCTAAAATAAATTCAATTGTTTACGTTAGCGTTGTCTTAAGTATCTCTTTGCACCTATTATCGTATAATATCAGGGTTAATTAAAGCAATAAACGGTGCGTTACAGTCATTCTTAATTGGGCTTTGTAATGTTTAAACAAGCCGAGTTTCACGGCCCGATTCGAATTTTAAGATACGTCAAATATTAGGTCTAGAAACGATATTAATTAGATATGTCAGTGTCCAATGTGATGTATCTTTAAAAACGTCACTTTTGACACTGACATATCTAATTCATATCGTTTCTAGACCTAATATTGACGTATCTTAAAGTTCGAATCGGGCCGTCAAGCTCGTAACGAGCTACTCGTTTTTCAGCTCGAGACTAATTCATAGAACCGGGAGACGTCATTCTAAGATGTGATAAGTAGGTTTTACTTAGTAGAAAAGTTGCCGGTTTGTTAGAGCGACGCAATCAAGTTCTTCTCTACAAGAGCCTTGGTTACCGAGTCACATTGTTTCAAAAAACCTTTGCGCGGGCTTTTTACAAATTCACCGCTGTTTCTTTATCGTTCTATTACTTAGCTTTGTTTCTAAAGTTCCTTTATTTGTCATTCTTTTGACTTCTTACATCTTTGATGTGAGGCTTGGCTTTTGTTTTGTACAAATGTTCAAATACATTTTTCTACAGTTCGATAACAATGGGTTTATTTAAGCAATCTTACTGCTTCCTCGGTGAACTTACATTTTACTTTGATGATGATGATATACACGCTTAAATTAAACCGTTACGCTTACGCCTAAAAAACATTTAAATGACAATTTTTGACGCATAAAAATCATAGAAAGATAATTTCATGCTTTTATAGTTTACCCGAATAGGGCAGGGTGATTGTGTGTCAAATTGAAATTGTATCCTAAATTGCTTCACTGCTAGATCCAATTAGTTTTTCATCTATTTGATAGATCAGGCTTCGTTTTGTTAATATATCATGCTAAAAAATGAATGGGGAGTTTTATCGCGCTGCTGTAGGGACTCGTATGTCAGTTCAGAGATTAACGAAATCATCCGTGTCAAAAATGTGCAATATATCTGATTGGTTGTTCGCATCGATCACGGAGATAATCGCGGGTGGTCCCGAAACGATTATTTGCACATCCGACCGTCGACTGATAGCGGGCCGTTTTACGCGCGGTCTCATATCTCCGGCAACGGGGCGTGCGCTCGCCGTATCGCCTTTCCCACATTGTTTCATATGAGAACAAATTTATAACGAAATAAATTTAACTAGCGCTACCGAAAAGATATTTTGCAAGTTTCATGCACGTTTTAAATACCGGCCCTGGAAATAAAAACGTATATGACTTCCTACCATGTGAGTCATAGATTACCCGGTACTAATTAACTACGTACTAATTTAGGAAAATTGGCACTTAGTTTGCTTATATAAGCTCATAAGGATCTTAATTGAGGAGATATAGTGGGGTTGATGAAATTTGAACAACTGAATAATTATTTATTTAAAAATAATAAATATCATGAGACAAAGTTACACAAATCGACCTATAGTCCCACAGTAAGCTCAATAAGACTTGCGTTGTAAGTCCAGACGATTATGTATACAATATATACCCATAAATACTTATATACATAGAAAACATCCATAACTCAGAAACAAATATGATGAACGCACAAATAAATTACCTTACTGGGATTCGAACGTGGGACCTGCAGTCTTGTAGGCAGGGTATAGGCTACGGAGGCCGTTAAAACTGTACAATTTACTTATTTTATTGTAATACCTACCCGTAGTTCTACTAACCTAGAGATTATATGTCTAACTTCGCTCGGGGAGATCTCGTTACTGATTTATTTCATTTCTTTGTTTGAAATTATATGGAGTAATACTCGTAGTAGGGTTCTATCTGTGCTATAGCGAACATGTTGTCGCCCGGAAACAAATTTTAATACAATGTTGTATTATATATACACACGTTCGTGCTCCGTGAGGATCCGGAAAATGTACATACACTTGAAGGCACGTGGTTAATGTAATTTTACTTGCGTAATCCGGTGGCTTCAACTCGACTGTGCTGAGTTAGTTAGTTACTCTCTCCATTTATTCCATTTCAAGTACTGAAACCTTGTGTATATTGTGACATTCGTAATAAACCTTTTTACTCGTATAATGCTACAAATTATGCGGAAAGTTATAAATTATGATATCAAATTACACATGCGTTAATATTTCTCAAAATAAACGAGTCATGAGGGAGCTGAATATTCAAGAATTTATTGTGCAATATATTTGGGCCTGCAGTGTATCAATATTGGTATATATAATTGGAATAAATATTGATCTTGCAGTAATTACAAATACAATCATAAAGGTAAACTAACTTTTGGAAAAATGATACCGTTTAGATTGAATTTATTAAAATGATTTACTAAACTCTATACTGTAATTATTTTACGTAGGTATATTAAAACTAAATCTTGTCACGTACAGCTAGCAGCAAAATTACATGGACACATTATGAATACAATTTATTCATAATTTGTCTGTTCGGGCTATAATTATGGTGTTATGTACTCATAGTTATTAGGCAATAGATAAGTGACGCGCTGTGTACTATGAAGTGACCTCTATATAGTTATCAAACTAATATTAATTGGAAAACACTAGACAGACCGGCCGCCTACGCCTCTTGAGGCCCGGCAAACTTTGAGACATCTGCTAACCGGAACTTGAAATGACGGCTTGTACCACATCGAGCATCTGTTTATGTAATAATTAAGACAGGTAAAGACGTTTTTACTGTAAGTAAACCCAGCCAAAAATAGTCTAATAGCTAGTATATCTAGTATTAAAACATGTCGAGCATTTAATACGTGAATACTTAACTCGTTTAAAATAATATCAATAAATCTACGATTACCTTAGAGGATTAGGTACCTAAATACGTATTATTATACCTATATGTATGTATGGTCTTATTAAAGCTCTCCCTAAAGGTACAGAAACGTTGGTACAGTAACAACAACTGTACAATTATTGAATACATTAAAAATGTTCTTAACAATCCAAGCTAAGACTATCACGCGTGACTCACGCACCATGAGGACTTCAGAGAACAACTTGGAACAGTCTGTTTAGGGGTCATCCATTAATTACGTCACACCAATTTCTAGGTTTTTTGACCCCTCCCCCCCTCCTTGTCATACTTGGTCACATTTGGCAAACCCCTCCCCCCCTAGTGTGACGTCACATTTTTTCTACGAAATCGCCAAATCGAATTAAGTAAGTACCTAAGTATTATTAATATTTTGTCAAAATATTTTTGACGATATAAATATTAGTAATTTTATAACCCAAAACTGCTTAGGAAAGAAAATTAAACGAATAAAAACGATTATCGTTTTAAAAACTTGTTATTGAAATGTAGAGCGAATAAAATAATTTAAATAAATTTTCGGTTACTGATGAAGTTAAAGTGACGTCACAAAGTTTGTGTCTCCCCCCTCCCGCATGTCACAATATGTCACATTTTTTTGACCCCCTCCCTCCCCCTAAACGTGTGACGTAATTAATGGATGACCCCTTATTTGAATATACCTCTGATTGTTCGTATTACAAATATGTACAAATACAAACGCATTTATTTCATTATTTTTTTACAAATAAAGTATTAATATTATGGGGATGTAGATAGGGTGCGTGACGTATCTCAGCCACAGTAATCCAAACGTCCACTTTCTCCAATAAATATTATAATGTCAAAAATATATACAACACAGAAGGAATGTCCAAAGTTCGGAAGATAGAAACACAGAAGGTAACAGTACGGAAGAAATATAGAAATAGAAATTAAGCGTCAACAAAAGCATAAGCGATAGCGAACGTAATGCGTCTAGCGGTCACAAGCGAGTAGCGACATGCGTTTCGCGTCAGTAATGTGCATAGACTGAAGCGGGGAGCGGCGATGGCCGGTCGGCACGGAGCGGGTCTCAGAACCGGGCGCTCCGAACAAAGGATTGCTATCGCGGTGCGCGTGTGCATTGCACCCGACTTGTTGGCAACGTCAAGAATTGACGGACGATATGTAAATATAACGTGTGTATGATTATTGTGTAAATGTAAATAAATGTATAAAATGTATGTAAATAAATATGTGTATATATTAATATTATGTTTTATATAAGAGTATTAATATTAGTTAAGTGTAGTGTAAGTATAAGTGTACGTGTAAGTGTAGGTATAAGTGTAAGTGGGAAAGTAGCCCACATCACTCCCCCCCAGAGACCTGGTTAAGGGCGATAATAATCTGGGAAACGTACTTGCCTTCCCGAACGAGTAGTTTTAGGTACGTTAGCCTGACTTGGCCCAGGGTCACTATGCTGCCTCCCGCGCAGGATGTTTTCTGGTGCGGCAGGTGTGGTCGGCCCCTGATCAGCGAGCTTCAAGTCCTCGGACAGGTAATGCGCTGGTTTTAATCGGTCGATGCTCACGGTAACCGGTTTGCCTTTAATGAGGAGTTTAAAAACTTTATCAGTCCTCTCCAGGACTTTGTGCGGGCCTGAGTATACAGGCGTTAGAGGAGCGCGTGAAGCGTCTTCGCGGAGGAACACGTATTCAGCTGTCGCTAACTCTTTAAACACAAAGATCCTGTCCTTGCTGTGGCGTGAAGCTGGCGTAGGCTTCAACTTCGAGGCGAATGAGCGTAACCGCGCGGTAAAATCGGTGACATCAGTGGTACCGGGTACGCTTGGGTCAAAAAATTCGCCTGGAAGTCGCAGCGGCTCGCCGTAAAGCATTTCTGCTGAGGACGCTTGCAAGTCCTCTTTAAAAGCGCTGCGTATGCCGAGAAGCACTTGAGGCAACACCTCGGACCAATTGGCGTCCGCATGGCATGTAATGGCGGCCTTGAGCTGCCTGTGGAAGCGTTCCACAATGCCATTGCACGCTGGATGGTACGCGGTCGTGCGTCTATGCTGGAAGCCGATGGTCTTAGATAGATATTGAAACAGTGTGGACTCAAATTGTCGACCACGATCTGTGACAATATCTACAGGACAGCCAAACCTGGATATCCAGCCAGCCAATAATGCCTTGGCCACCGTCTCTGCCGTGATGTCCGCTATTGGTACGACCTCTGGCCACCGCGTAAAGCGGTCTATGGCCGTCAAGCAATAGCGGAAGCCTTGTGAAACAGGGAGGGGAGATTGACCGATTAGGTCAATATGTACCTGTTGAAAGCGAGCCCGAGGGAGTTCAAATGTGCCTAGAGGCGCAGACACATGACGGCTCACTTTAGACCGTTGACATGGCACGCAAACTCGTGCCCAGTCTCGGCAGTCCTTCCTTACGCTGGGCCATACAAAACGCTGGGCTACAATCTTAGCACTTGTGTTGGCACCAGGATGACTTAAGGAGTGGAGACTGTCGAAAACGGCTTTTCGGTACTGCTTGGTGACGAATGGTCGGGGAGTCGGCGTACTGACGTCGCAGTACAAGGGTTCAGGGCTACCCGGGAATGGCATTCTTACCAAGCGCAGGGATGACGAGGCCAAGTACTCGGCAAGCTCGGGATCAGACACTTGAGACCTAGCTAGGTCAGCAAGATCGAGCGGTATCGCCAGTTCTTCAATCCGAGATAAGGTGTCGGCCACAACATTGTCTTTGCCGGATATGTGCCTTATATCGGTTGTGAACTGGGATATGTAGTCCAAGTGCCTAAACTGCCTAGGCGAACAGTTATGTTTCCTCTCATGGAAAGCAAAACTGATCGGCTTATGGTCAGTATAAATCGTGAAGTGCCTCGCCTCTAGCATATGCCGGAAATACTTAATACCCTCGTAGATCGCAAGCAGTTCGCGATCATACGGCGAGTATTTGGTCTGGGATGGACTCAACTTCCGAGAAAAGAAAGCCAACGGCTGCCATACCTGGTCCTGCAGCTGCTGCTGCAGTACCGCACCCAGTGCCACGTCTGATGCGTCTGTGACCAACGCCAGCTTAGCCCGACAATCGGGATGAGCAAGTAACGCTGCGTTGGATAGGCTTTTCTTGGTCTCGTTGAAAGCCTTCAGAGCATCGCCGGTCAGGTTGATGGGTTTGGAACCTTTGACTGCTCCACCCAGGAGTGCGTTGAGAGGTGCTTGGATTTGAGCGGCATGTGGCAGGAATCGCCTGTAAAAGTTGGCCATACCCAAAAATTTCCTCAGCTGCTTGACGTCCTTGGGTGGTGGAAAGTCACGTATGGCTTGGACTTTCGTGTCTAAGGGTTTGGTACCGCTCTCAGAAATCAGGTAACCTAAAAAAGTTACCTGTGGAGCCCCAAAGACGCACTTAGACACGTTGATTACCATGCCGTAGTCTCGGAGTCTGGTAAAAACTTCACGTAGGTGCTGTTTGTGCTGCTCTTCGTCTCTGGAAAAGACTAAGAAGTCGTCCAAGTAGCAGTAGACGAAGTCCAGCCCGCGTGTCAGCTCGTCCACGAACCTCTGAAAGGTTTGGCCTGCGTTCCGGAGTCCGAATGTCATAAACGGAAACTCGAACATACCGAAGGGTGTAGTGATGGCCGTCTTCGGTATGTCCTCCGGACAGACAGGTATCTGGTTGTAAGCCTTTACGAGGTCAATGGTACTAAAGACCTTACAACCAGATATGCTGTGGGTGAAATCATGCAAATGCCTGATGGGGTATTTGTCAGGGACGGTACGGGCGTTGAGCTGACGGTAATCACCACAAGGGCGCCACCCATTATCTTTTTTAGGCGCCAGGTGCAGTGGTGAAGACCAAGGCCTCTCTGATGGTCGTGCCGTGCCGCTAGCCAACATACCTTCAAACTCTTGCCTCGCCAGCTTCAGCTTGTCAGGGGCAAGACGTCTCGGAGCGCAGGATACCGGGGGACCTGGAGTGGTGCGAATGTGGTGTTGTGTGTTGTGTGGTATAGTGCGGTGTATGCCAGCAGGTCGTGTGATCTCAGGATATTCCTGTGACAATATTTGATGGTAGCAGGAATCACTGCCGTTCATGACCTTTACAGAAAATATATCACTAGTATTAATAGCAGAAACGGCATTAACATATAAACTAGTGATGTTATCTACAATACGACCTAGCCTCTTACCACCACAATCTACAATTAAATTATAGTGCGCTAGAAAATCTGCCCCTATAATCGGTTTAGTAACCATAGCTACCACAAAACGCCACGGAAAGTCGCGTCGAAGTCCAAGGTCCAGGTTAAGATGCGCGTAACCGTAGGTTTCGATGGGTGTCCCATTGGCTGCTGAAAGGTTGTACCCCGTCGGTGCTCGACGCTCGTGCAGTAACGACTTGGGGAAGACGCAGAGGTCGCTACCGGTGTCGACCAAAAACTGCAGCTTCGACCTTCTGTCGGTGACAAACAGGCGACGCGATGTGACAGGGCGGTCAGGAGTCGCCATTACCGACTGCCCATGGCATTTCCCGACTTCTTGTAATCGCAGGGTTGTACGCACTTGCTAGCATTCTCGCCATGTCTTGAATGGTACCAGCAGATGGGGAATTTCCTATAACTGGACTGGGACCTGGTGCTGGAACGACTCTGCCTTCTGGAGCGGCTGGGATTCCTTGAGCGGGATCTTCCTCCTTCACGGTCCATCTTCAAGGCACGAACCTCTTTCTTAAGCGCAGCTATCTCCCTTGCCAAGGCGTCAGTACTGGAGCCAGGTTGCTCGGAGCCTGCAGAAGCGACGTGTGACGAACAAGCGCAGCGTGGGCCGATGTCGTGGACCCTGTCAGCAAGGTCTGCGATAATGTCCAATGAAGCATCTGGATGCCCTGCGAGGACAGTTTGGATGCTCGCGGGTAATCTGTTGGTCCACATCATGCGTAAAACGTCGTCCGATATACGCTTAGCTGCCAAAGCCTGGAGGTGACGCAGGAACTGAGACGGCTTACGGTCTCCCAGCTCTTCATGATGCAGGAGTTGCTGGATCTGTCGCTCGGTGGTATCGCTCAGGCGACTGATGAGTTCGCTCTTCAGCTTAGCATATTTGTCAGATGCCGGTGGATTGGTGATAATATCCCTGACCTCCTTTGCGAACTGTCGATCTAACTGACTGACGACATAATGGAACTTTGTCAGGTCATTGGTGATGCCGGCTATGTCGAACTGACCCTCAACCTGCGAGAACCAAATCGCGGGTTCCTCTGGCCAAAAAGGTGGAAGTCGTACTCCGACTCTAAAAACTTCGGATGACGGAGTCGTTGTTGTAGTGGAACCAAGCGGCGCAGTTGTGACGGATGGTGCAGTGGGAACAGGCACTGCCGCCGGTACTTGTGTAATGGGCGACATAACGGTATTTCCTTTGTCTATTTTGCTCGACACTTCTACGTACGGTTTTCTGATGTTATCCTCTTGGTACTGTGTTCTTCAGGGGTCACCAGTATGGGGATGTAGATAGGGTGCGTGACGTATCTCAGCCACAGTAATCCAAACGTCCACTTTCTGCAATAAATATTATAATGTAGAATTATAATTATAGTGTAGAAACACAGAAGGTAACAGTACGGAAGAAATATAGAAATAGAAATTAAGCGTCAACAAAAGCATAAGCGATAGCGAACGTAATGCGTCTAGCGGTCACAAGCGAGTAGCGACATGCGTTTCGCGTCAGTAATGTGCATAGACTGAAGCGGGGAGCGGCGATGGCCGGTCGGCACGGAGCGGGTCTCAGAACCGGGCGCTCCGAACAAAGGATTGCTATCGCGGTGCGCGTGTGCATTGCACCCGACTTGTTGGCAACGTCAAGAATTGACGGACGATATGTAAATATAACGTGTATATGGGTGGTTCCATGAAAGTTGGGTAACTATTGGACAATTTTTGCAAGAGCTGTTTTTTAAATGCCTACAAAAAACATTATCATCTATTGGCCAAGTGTAACCACCCATAATATATATTCAAAGGGGCCAGTCGATTTAATAAGGATTTAAGGAGAAATTAAGGATTTTCTAAAAACTGCGATCTAGGGACTGACGGTCTAGGATAGGGACTGACGCTTTTTTTATAAAAACACATGTTTGCTGCTTTGAAACACTATTTACTTTAAAAAAAAGGAAAGGGTACTACTATACTGTAAGTAAAGCAGTTAAAAATCAGACAAACGTATATTAATAATTACTTATATCTATTGAGATCACGTTTAGGTGAGGTAAAGTTATCTGACACATTAAGCACCGTCTTAATTGGACAATTAACATTAAACAACATTTCTTAGATGTTTGTTGAAATGGATGAAACTTAACGTTATCTTCTAATTCTTATTATTACAAATTACAACATAAAGCATCTTCTAAAATTAAATTAAAGACATTTCTTTAAAAAAAAAACAGAAACATAACATTCTTAAGCTCTTCTCATAAAGATAAACAGGATTTTTGAGTTTGTACTTTATAATTACTCTCTTAGCAATCAAAATAGTGACTAAGGTAAAGTCTATTTCTCATACACATTAATAGGGTTTTCAAATTTATACAATACTGTTTTTCGTTTCAGAGTTCTGATCGGAACTGGCAATTTTCCCACTACATCTTCATAAGGCACATCAGCCACATCATTTTGTTTCAGTTCAAATTCAGTGCCTTCTTCATTACAAACTTTTAGAAAAGTCACTGTCAGCTCTCCATCTTCATCATCATATTTTAAGCATACCGCAGCGTATCGGTATTCTCTTTTTCTCAAATTTAACTTCACTAAAACGCAATCTCCATTGCTATAGCTTAATTTACGATTATGTGGCCCACTGGTGCTGGCTTCTGGCTCGTCATCTTCAGAATCTGTAAATATTTCCGAAACACGAAGTCGATTAATATTCCTTGCGTATTCTAAACTTCCTAATTTAAAATGAGCACAACCATCATCATTGCAGAAACAACTTAGAGATTTCATCATAATTTTATTTGGAACGTAAGTGTTACCCGTGACTTGATGCACCTGAAGTGTTCCTTTAAAAACTTTTTGGTTGTGTTCGTTTTCCCTAATAACGTTATTTACTCTTTCTATGTCTGCATCTTCAATAACAAAAACCTTTACCCCTGGGCACTTTTCACGAAGCACGGAGACAAAGTCGGATAAAGTTGTTATGTCTCCACGTTCAGCAATCGCTTGGTCTGCCCTACTTTTACATGTTCCTCCAACTCCATCCGGAGCTCCTTTACCATGTCCTGCTTCTTGATAATTCCACGAAAACCTCCGAACAGAGGGGTAGAAATCCCGAAGTCTACACCCTAAAATGTAGAACATACTTTTGTTGCGGTATTGACTAACTGGGCCGTCACTCAAAAAATGTAGGTTTTCCGTTGTCGGCGGCAGCTCTCGAAACACAGGTTGCAAATGTGCCCAGATAGCTCCTGCACTATGTGCTAAATTTAAAGACACAGTACAGTAAGAAGTTGTTTTATCTTTAGTATAAACAACTACTGTATGTAGCGATATTTGTGTACGAGAACCACCAAAGTGGTACGCTTGAATTTCTTGGTTGCATTTTGTTGTATAATTTTCAGAGAAGTCCATGTGAATAACGGCGTCTTTTTCTGTTACTGAATCTTTAATAGATTTCATAGTAGTGTATTGATGGGTAATGTTCCTTTCATGTTGAAATAATTTTGGAAGGTCCTGATCTTCTAATTGCATGATTAAATCAAGAGGTTTTATGCTATGTGCTTCTTTTTTGTATTTGGTGACATATCGTTCTTTTTTAGTTTTTATATCCGTAATCAACTCCTTAACGTGCTTCCATTGCTTGACCTCAATTTCGTTACTGTTATCGAATTCGGCATATGGTAAAATCTTCCTTGAGCAGCCATCGCACATTCTTGTCAAACAGTCCTCGGAGTAACGATCACAGCAAGTTGCTTCTAGTGCACATTGATAGGTTGAAAAGCTCAAAATGTTGTTGGTTTTTAAAGCCTCCAATTTCAAGTCAATATTCGCGTGTGTAACACAAACACAAGTGTCACAGTCCTTAAGCTTCGGCACGACAACCCAAAACGGGCGCAGTTGGCAGAATAAAGAATACCCAATCACCATAGCGTTTGTCTTGAGAAACTTTTGGTGCAACCTCTTTAAGGAATCATGCAAGTACCGCTTTTGCTTTTTGACATTTTTGCGAGTGATACATTCCTTTTTACCTGCTGCACACCAGCTATTGATGTCCTCTTCGTAGAATCTGTGAATAATCTCTACCACTCTATTGTGGTTCTTTTTAGCAACGGATTTTGTACGATTGAATCCCATTTTTTTGTATGTCACAGCTTTGTTTCCAAATCTCCATATTTTATATTTTTTTGACACTTGCCCTGACCAAATATTCTTCAAATTAGCCTTTTCCTTAAATGTTCTGGCCTCAACTTGTTTATTTAGTATTTCAGTTTCAATAACCTCACCAAACAAAGCTTTTTTCACCAATTCTGCCTTCTTACTAGGATCGTTTGCTAGTTGTTCAATTTTACTTCTTGGTGATAACACTTTGTTTACTTTCTTCAGCGAGTTTTTTAGCCTGTGCATTTTTTGTCGTTGGTTGGCAAGTCTTTTTCTTAAGTTAGCGATTAAGGAGTTCTGCTTCTTCGCTATCCTATTTCTCATCTTTCGTTGATTAATGCTTCTTCTTTGAGCTTCGGCTTTATTAGACTTAATCGCGTTTTGAAAATTATCGGGTTGTTGATTTAGAAGTCCTAATTCTTCTTGAATACCTGGCTCATTTTCTCCTTCAGATGATGGTGGCGTATTGTGATCCATGTATTGTGAAGTATTCTTGTGAACTTTTTGTTTTGCTCTATAATTTGATGTGTGAATCAGCCAGTTTTTTCGTGCTTTTCTATGTTCACGTGGAGTCATATCCTTTACACATTTTCTTTGGCCATTTTCTTTTTTTTTTAGATACTTTAATCGCTCTTTTTCTTTGTATGCCGCTAATAAATCTGGGTCATTTTTTACTTTTTCTAGCCTTTTTTTTGCGTGTTCAGACTTCTTTTTCACTTTGTCTTCTTTAGATATAGGATTTTTCTTTCTTGACGCCATATTCTAGAAAGTGTTAGATTTTTTGACTAAATTTTTATTAAGTCTGCCTAATATAAACGTGATTTAATTTTTATGCCTAATAAATTGTGTGAATTATCACAGAAATGTTACAATCGTCAGTCCCTAGTCATAACGTCAGTCCCTAGCCAGTTACATGACCAGGGACTGACGGTCTAGGGACTGACTAATACAAGCAAAATCGCACATAACTTGTGATTAATCATTTTCAACCAAACCAAAGGAGCACTCACACAACAATGCACACAATACAAGTAACATGCAATAGATAACGGGAATAATAACTCATTACTTCAGATTTAATAACTTACCTAGGGACTGAAAAAGCGACTGGAACAGCACGTGTTTACGCTCCAATGACGCCGATCGCACTGACAACAAGATGGCCGACGCGCTACGTGTCATGTACGCGGCTAACTTCACGTTGATACTTTTGAATGGCGTGGTGGTACGGAACGGTTTTGGCTTGAGTGCCGCGTATTTTTAAATTTTAGTAGTGGCTAGGGACTGACATTAATTAAATATGACAATATTAGTGCACAAAAATTGTAACGATAAATATTACTTTTATTTAATAAAATGTTACGAGGTGTTACGTTATGTAATGTAAAGTGATATTAGCACAAATAAACGAGCGATTTCGGCGTATATCACCAAATTAAAAAAGAACATAATCTAAAATTTGGAAATGAGACAGGGCTAGGGACTGACATTTGAGACATATGAACATTATTTTCTATAATAAATAACATAGTGATCAATTACAAAACGAGTGACCCGAATAAACAGCTTTTATATTGAATCCCTATTACATAAAATATCTAACATGTTTAATATGAAACTATGAAAACTTCTGAAACACAAAGTTAACCGGGTTTCATGGAATCACCCATATGATTATTGTGTAAATGTAAATAAATGTATAAAATGTATGTAAATAAATATGTGTATATATTAATATTATGTTTTATATAAGAGTATTAATATTAGTTAAGTGTAGTGTAAGTATAAGTGTACGTGTAAGTGTAGGTATAAGTGTAAGTGGGAAAGTAGCCCACAATATTAAGGTTAAATTATAGAAATGTCAGCAAAATATTGCACTTGCGACTTGTCTTTACCGAAGAGACCTTATTCCATTGGTAACTACCGTCAAGCACTGATTTATAAGTGCACTTAGTCGAACGACTCGCGTGATTGAACGGAACTTTAATCTGACCCGCACTTTTATCCAATTTACTGGCCCTGAATTCCCACAAATATGAGATCAATTCGTCCGTATCAACCCTATAATGCGTTGTAAAGTCGATGTCAAAGATATGTTTACACTTTTGCACCGTACTCCTTTGTAATAAGACGAAAAATGAAAATCTTTGCCGTCGACTGTACATGTGGAAGGATTTCACAAAGGCAATACAAAACATTCATAAGTTAGCCTAAGAACTTCGGTTTCTCAAGCTTATTTTGAAATACCGGCCAAGATCATGCTCCGGTCACAATAGACCTAAAACGGGACTTAACTATTAGTACTTATCATTTACATACCTAACTTCACAGCCCTTTGTAAACCCTTTTACTATGAAGGGAAGACTTTACTGGGGGCAATTAGGTATATCCGAAAATATTTAAATTATCAAAAAATGTTTGTTATGAATTTGTTTTGAAAAACCTATCCAAAGACAGCCCACACCATAGGGTGGTAGCGAAATAAAAACTCATTTGTGTGTAGAGGAAGCCTAAAAAGCACTTTAAATGTATATGTTACTTATAAAAGCATATATGAATATTTTTTGAGAAAAATTGTAAAATCAGATAGCTAACATAATTTACTCCAGTTCGGATGCTTAACTATGTTCAAATGTCATGATCATACGTCGGACTATAGGGGGCAGTTTGAGGGCAAGGTAAGGTTAACAAAAAAATCTTAACTTACGAGTATCATAATGTACCTAGTATTTGTAACATAGCCGTGTTCATAGAACTTGACATGCCCAGTTAACTCATTTGTTTTGTTCCTTTCTCACAGCTGCAATAGGCATGTTGACAAGTTTTTAGAACTGTATTCATTTTATAGATAGACACGTAATTATTACAAAAAAATATATTTAAAATTTTTATTCATTAATTTTAAATACTAAATAGAGCTTAATTAGTTTAGTGTTTAAAGTTTGAGCCTAAACGCTCTAAGCTGTCACGTGACGTCACGAACAGATAAATAAACAAACTGCTGCCAAAATGTCAGTCCTAGCGTAGAACAAAAGCTGTAGTATTTAATTTATCTCTCTTTCTAAAAGATCAGTATTACGTAAATATATAAGCTAAAATAATGAATAACAAGTTTTACATGTCTTATGCAGTGCCTATCTGTAAAAGAACAACAATCAAGACCCTAGAGTATAAAAAAATATATTTGTTACATGATACTTACGTTGCAGTTACGAATTTTGACTTGAATGATATTGTTACTTGCGAACTATATGTATACATATTACGTTCAGCGATGATAAAACCATTTCAAAAATGAATCACAATAACTAATTTCACACAAAAATACTTACAGTTACAATTTAAGATGAATTATTATGATACAACTAAAATTGTGAGTGCAAATATAGTGGCGCAGATATAACTTTTTAATTTATTTATTTTTTGTTTCCGACAGCCAACATGGCAATGATAGTTCCATTCAGCCAAATTATTAAAAAGATTTTGGTGAAATATCGTATTATATAACATTTTATTTATTTAATAACTAATAAATATATATTTTATATCATGTCATAATATTTTTTGTACGTAATAAATGTCTATTGTCGAAATAAAAAATACATACACTGTTTGAACATCCAAACTCTTTGGCGGTGTCCTATGGATTACGGTCAGGTTTGACGACTAGTCTGTGGTGTTTCTCATGTCATGACGTCACGCGCTCCGATTGGCGTTTGCAGTCACGTGATACTGGGCATTATTTTAAATACTTTTGACTATTTTTAATTAATTAATTACGCATATTTACACTTACACAATATGATTTTCAGCATTCTAATATTCCCTGCTATGGTAAAAACATAACATGTTATATATTTGCGATTCATGTCAACATGCCTATTGTCTGAGTGACGGATAAAGCCAAACGAACTTTTTCGCCATTTTGACTTATGTGTAGTTCAAGTACGTTTACAAATAACGCAGTTAGTTGCTATGATATTTGGAATTTCACATTATAAATACTAGGTACCAAATACTAAGTACAAATACTCGAAAGTGAATTGATTGATTTGCGAACCTTACCTATCATTCTGACATGCCACGAAAATGCCCGCTGGAGTCCGACGTATGGTCATGATTCAACTTCGGGGGAGAAATTTCTACCTGAAATTTACGTGACAACCAATATTTTAACCACCGAAGATATTTCTGTTTGCTACTAAATATATAAAGCAAGTGCACTGAGAGAAAAGGATAACAAATACACACTTAGTATTACAAAAATAAACTTAATCCGGGGACAAGGAGAGTCAACTAATAGGAACAAATTTACTTTTGCAATTTCTATTAGTTCCTGCAATTTCTATTATCTGTTTGTTGAAATTAGATTTAGGATTACTGAGCTGTTTGTAGAAATAAATAAACTTTACAGAAATAGTGAAACGTCTATAATTATTACTAAACTTCATTTTTTCCCCCAGTACAGAACTGTTTTTTGATTCCTGGTTGAGTTTACTAATGATTTTTCTCTCAGTGTGGGCGCATTTAATTCCAAATAAACGCGCACAAGTAGGTAGGTGATAAAACGTGTCGGGATAAACAAGGCATTACAAACAGTTACCGCCGACACCCTTTGTTTAACGAAATAATGAGATTTGTCTCAACAGAAATATTACACGACTATGTACTCGTTTTGAATACACACGCTTGGATATTTCTGTCATGATTAAAGTGCATTATCTAGTACGACAACATGAGAGAAGTGATTTGCAAGAGATTGTTTTTATCAGAATAGGTTATTTGAGTGCGGTAATAATATAAATATTAAACGAATATTACAGTGTTTGCGCACATTCCTCAACACTTCCATAATCGTGAATTATTCAGCGAGGAGACGTGGGCCGCGCGCCGCGCGCCAAGAGGCGCCAAGTGCCGCCCTCCGGGCCCGGCGGCTCGCTCGGCGTGCGCTGCTACACTCGCACGCCGCCGCCGCCGCCGCCGCCGCCGGCGATTGTTTACTCCAGCGCGGATACCATGCCCGCCGACCCAACGCCAATTGTTTCCCATTCACTATGCTGAATGGGAAACAACCCCTCGCTGTATTATTTGTTACCTTAGCCGTTATTCATTGATTTATTGTTACAGTGGGAGAATTCCGACGGGGTAACAATGCTGGACACATATATGTATTCTTGTTAGATTATACCTACTTGCAGGCCACAGCTCATTTACTAAGATGACGGTATCAAATAAGAAATATTTACTGTGAATGAGTAGTTGGGCCGATATTGGTTCACTTGGGTGATATCCGGCCGATTGGAATATGAAGCCTGCAGACGCGCTCCGGGCCCGACTCTCTCATATTTAAACTTTTATTTTACAAAGGACCAGACCCCTGCGGCTACATAAATCACCCGAGCCTTCCTTCACACATCTCCCTCGAATTTAAATAGGCCCCTATGCACGATCTCTCGTGATTTAGGACCTACTTACCAGGCACCAGTGGTTTTATATAGTAGTCGATATATTTATATTAAAAAAGGCCATTATAGTTGCATTTTCATTTATCGTATTTATAATTTTTTATGTTTATATATGTAAAAAAGTATTAAAAATGTGTTACGTATTCACTGCGTCCTCACTACGTCTGCCAGGGAACAAAGGTTGCAACTAAAAAGCCCCATTACGAAATCGCAATTGGCTGGAGAGACGGTACTTAAGAGCAGCTCGAGTGAGCACTAATCACTCGAGTTCACTTTTTTAAATGTAAATCGAGCACGTAACCTCACGAGGTGAGCATACGTTGCTCGCCCGCCTGCCCCGAGAACAAATTACAAGACTGCATGAGCCCGCAGCTACTCCAAGGCATTTTAGAGGGCTATTAAAGTCCGCTGAGAGATCTGTACAGATTTCCAGGAAAATGCAAGGATTAAAAGTGCTTTGCTAGTTTAGTTATAAATTGATTGCGTAAAGTAACTACGCGTTTAAAGTGTTATTTTTATTTTATTAACAAGAAAGTTCATATTATTTCCCTATGCCATCTATTTATAATCGTTTTTGTTCCTTCTCAATACTTTGAGGAAATTTATAAAAATTCACGGAAAAAATCGTGGAAACTGACACTTTTTCCGGGCCACCCTTTAATACCCAAGACCTTCTGCTATTCAAAAATATGGCTATTATAAGATAGGGATCTTACGTAATCTTATCAGATAGGTACCACTTAGAAGTTTCTAGAAAAACTCGAACTTTAAAGTTTGTTCTTTTTTTATTATCGTCGTCGCAGTTTTTTCTTTTAGTTTCCTACTCCGACTCGCCCGCTGGCGGCCGCCTCGGCCGCTGCTCCGAGAGCTGCAAAACAACATCGAACGTCTTCGTAGTATCTCAATTATTTTTAACATCGGACTGTAGGAAAAGGGTAAAACAATTTTTATTCCCAGGATCTTCAGCATTATTAGGTAAGCTGGGAAATGGGAAGAAATTTACCTTTACTTAGTGCCTTTTGTAGCAAGATGCTGCCGGTACCTACTACTCATGCATAATGTATGGGGAGGCGCCGCCGGCGCGCCATCTGATCGCCCGATAACACGGACCTTGTTTACACGGGACCCGCTAATCCTGTCTTCAGAATTTTAACAAGATTTGAGTGATGTTCCGATCCCAGGCTAAATTTGTGGGCTCCATATAGAGCCTCCCCAGATTACCAAGATAAATTGCTTGTATCTTTTCAGTGTAGTCAGAAAATGAACTCGACTGTGATAATTTCTAAGGTTACGTAACTTGTTCCCTTATTCACATTCTTTTTACTTTTACTTCAAAAGGATGCATTGTTGTTGAAGTTCTTTATACTTTAGTTAGCTTACAAGTTTAAGTATAGTTAAAATTAAGTTGATTCAGTCGACAAGCTTAGGTTCAAAATATATCCATACGCAACATAACATATATGCATAACGCAATTGAAACAAGCACCGGGCGTTTTTCACCGGTGCTTGGCGGGCTTCCAAAAAATGATGTACTTACACGGACGGAGTGTGATACATACGTGATGGGAATTACTCAAGTTGTCAGTGCCTGTCTTGTATGGGTTATTCTTTGATATTATAGTGAACGGGCGAATATAAAATCATTATTTACGAAACGCTACTAAGTAGCGAGATTTGAACAAAGACTACCCTTCTCGTTAATTAATTGATAATTTGTATCTCTAAGTTAACCGCGTGATGAGTTTGCAGAAGTTGACAGCTGTTTTGCCTGCGACCAAGAACAATAAATTTTGATCAAATCTTAGATGTGAAGCGGTGGAGGTCGCCGGGGCGTCGGGGGCGAGCGCGGCGGGCCCGAATAATCGCAAGTTAACTAACCGTGGTGCGGCCGCTGCCCGCCGCGCAGCCGCGACTTCGTCGCTCCGATACTTCCGTAATGAGCTCGAGACAATCTTTTATTGTCTGTTTGGACTGGGATAAATGGTGATAGATGACCCTCTGCGCCTTCCAGATTTCGAGCCAGCTCTATCCGTCTCCCAATTTATAACGAGAGTATTCACTGCGCGCTCATCCTTCGTATATTAGACGTTTACGTCTACGAGGCCCTTTTTATACTACATAAAAAGTCTCGCCGCTTATTTTTCCGCATTCATTTCTGGCCTAATGAAATGCGAGCGACTCGTATGCTGCAACTTTTTATGCTAGACTCAGTCGACGGACTCGTTTTGAGGAAATGTCGCGCTTATGAAAAATATAGAACATTGTGTTGTGCTTTTCATCATAGCGCGGGGTGCGCGAGACTAGGCACGGGGCGGGGCTTCTGCTTCTAAACAAGTACCGAGCGGTTATGTTTCTCGAATGCCATTGCGACGGTAACTTAAGTGAAGTGATGTATTGAATATCAGGCAACTTTTAGTTCCCTCGTGTATTCGGCATTCGACACTCTAAGTAAAACTTTTATTATAGTTAAGCTCGGGTCCTGTATGAGCGACATTTAAAGAAAGTAAAAGTGTCCCTTTTTACTCTTTGCGTATAACTAGAAGACTTGTGTGATGAATCGCATCGATGCTTTATGGGGAATGATTATACATAAATAGATCGGTTATATTTTTAACCTTTAAATTTTTGCAACAATAAGTAACTCGTTATTTCAGTGAACACACAGCCATAAAAAAGAGAAAGAAAAACAGTCATATTTCATCTTTTCGCTTTCTATCGTTGATCAATGGCAAGAAAGTTTACTTTGTATTTTGTACTAAAGACTTTCATCAAATGTCATAAATTATTCAAGATTTGAAACTTTGCGGGTTCGGTATAAGCCTTTAATATTTTCTTGAGCATATAAGCCGTGAGAGTTATAACGAGTCGAGTGACGAGAATACTATTTGTCTTTGTCGGAGTGAACGATCGCTATCGGACGTGCGTGTGTGGCGCTGAGGACATGTGGGCGTAGCTGCGTGAGGTGTTCATGCGCCGCAGTTCTTCGACTCTCCATAGACAAATGAGTAAGTCTGGGAAGGCGAGGTCACGTTGCTCATTGCCGGTGACATTTGACCGAAGGCTCACTTCTAGTAAAGCTCACCTCACGCCGACCATCTCCCTGTAATTTCCGCCCTCCAAACGACTCCCTTGATGTTGAGCTTGTTCGTGAAAACGGCCCAGGAAATCCCAACATTTTACTTTTTCATGTCGCTGCTTATCTGACTTCATAATAAAGTCAGCCGCATTGCGTTTAGGCTCTCTTCTACTAATAAATTCAGTGTGATGACGAGGGTATCTAAATTATTTATGAAAAAAAAAGTTAAATTCAGTTGTAAGTTAACTAGACTTTCAAACAGCCAATGAACATAACAAGCAGTTTAACATCTACAAAACTTGTAGTGTAATATTCAGGGATGTTGTTTCGTAAACTTTTTGTTATTTTAGTCTGTGCGCTGTGCCTGGGGTGTTAAATTCAATCCCAATAGCAATATTCTGTTTGTAAGCGCGCTTAGCATCAGAATGCAATAACTCTGGCGTTCTGAAAGGATTCGTTATCCTTTATAAACCGCGTTACCTAAAGCTCCCATGCTGGAATATACATCAGCTTTATTTATCGCGATATCATCAAGCTTCAACCAAACATACTCGTACTTCCTTTAAGGAAGAAAATATTTGTAGAATGTTTGGGTTGTTTATTGTTGGAAGTATTACGCTGGTCATCTTTAGAAGATAGTTTGAATTTGACTATGTCATGGTCCTGTTCCTTTTGATTGTCACTGGATAATGATGTCATGTAAGATTTTATACTCGTAGTATTATATTAAATATAACACAAATTTTCAACTACATTTATTACACTACTTCGCATAAATTTAACGTGTATACCAACCAATACTATAACGTATTTAAAGACAAACGGTTTTTATGTACAAAATTATTTTAATTAGGAACTATAACTATTGTTAACAGGGCTTTACAACAACTCAGTAAGTACAAAATTGCTTTAAGAGGCAATCTAAGTTTAATGGCACTAGTCCATGATTTACCGCGTGGCTACGGCGGGGCTTTGCTTTATTCAATAGGTATTCGATTCCATGAAAGAAAAATCGTATATTTTGAAATGCCCGCGGCGAAATTTACGGCTCCCATTCATTCTGTTCGACCGACGACAATAATTAAAAGTCGTCGATTTTTGGCAATCTGGGACCCTTGCGACATTACCGCCAAATAAATTCTTCAAATTTACCTTCTCATTTAATTATTTCTTTGAATAAGGTATTTTTGATTCATAGTAAGGGAAGGTAGTATACTGTAAGTAAACTACTATATTTTTTTATCATTATAACAGTTATAATTTTAGCTTATTTATGATAATTAGTAACACAAAGACTAAATAACATAATGAAATAATTTTGAATGTAAATCATGTCTGATCACTCTGCCTTGGCTAGACAACATCAATGTGTCTAACATTTTCTTATCCTTACTGTATAATTAAGCACCTCATATTTCATAAGTCACTCAACTCGTCAAATTTATTCAGTAAAATTAAACAGTGTAAATTTACATAGTTACCCGGTATTCATACTAATTTATAATGTAACAAATACAAATACTTTGTATTACTTTGTTTGTATACTAATTTATAATGTAACAAATACAAATACTTTGTATTTGTTACATTATAAATTAGTATGAATACCGGGTCAAAATGTCGAATAAAATATTACGTCGAATGAGTGATTTGTACCTTCCAAGCGACAAAATGCCTGTGTTTTCTAACCAGCGAATATTAATAGCGGTCGTGAGTAATAATACACAGGATTTAATAGGTGACTAAGAGCTGACAGGGGTTCTGACAAAAAGGCTTTTCATAGTTGGCCATTAGAACGGTCATTAAGCTGCCAGGAGTCACGTGGGGTTCCCAGTGTAAGATTTACTTCGATCTTATTGCCGTAAGCTATAGAGAATACGGTACATCACGGCGCAGCGGCGGTCTGCTAACAACAAGGGCTTGGAAATAGGCCACCATAAATTTATAGCACCTCGGACAGATCAGATCAAAAGCATGACACGGATATTATGTTTCCTAATAATGTTCTCCTTATGTTTTGCTGAACCAAATCTCAACTATTTCCGCAGAATTTTCTATTGTTCTGTTTATAAACATTTTAAAATAGCGATTTATGTACTTTTGCATTTTCGTATAGGTAGATGGTGTGAAAACATTTTAGAAGGAGCATTCCAAAACGTCCAAATATGTACATATATTTCAAAACCGGGCAAGTGCGAGTCGGACTCGCGCACGAAGGGTTCCGTACCATAATACAAAAAAAAAAAACAAAAAAAAACAAAAAAAAAAACGGTCACCCATCCAAGTACTGACCACTCCCGACGTTGCTTAACTTTGGTCACGGTACGGAACCCTAAAAAGATTCGCAAACGGAAACGAATGGCACACTTCTTTATAGGCCAATTAGGCTGAGAATACTGTGCGTTAATTATCCCCAGTCGTATACAAACGGTAATGTACGCCGTACACAAGCGCGACGCACATAGTAACATGGTACCTACATAATATAGCTTACGGTTAATTATTTATTAACAAGTTTATTACCCACAATGGGGTCTTTGTTGCGTTTGTTGTGAGTTGCAGTAATGAAGTATAAATGCAAAACGCCTAATAAAAATACCTGTATTCAATGGATGAACATGCAGCGTGCTATCATCAGCCAGAATTGTGTCATTTTGACCTTTTGACCATTTAATGTTTCAAATATACTTAACTGTAAAACAATGTGTAAAAATATTTATTTATAAAACAAGCAAATACAGCACTAAAGAAATAATGCATTTTGTACATTAACAAAAAAATACACACTGTTTTACATTGGGTATATCTAAATAGGTATTATTTGTCGCGCACTGTTATTATTTTGAAATAAAAATAATTTTTTGCAGTGCTATTTGCATTATTTAATATAAAATAATATATAACCAGAACAAACATAATCATCATAAACATTAAACATATAATCTTAATGATAATATATTTAAGCTTACTTCATCACAGTCTTACGACGCCATTAATGTTTGTAACGCCCGGCCGTGCGGCCATGGTGATAAAACGCGCCGTCGGCGTCCTACGTGCCCTACAAGTATTAACTAGCCCGTACAAAATACTCCCTGAGATTACGACCAAGACCGAAATGAAAGCAATATTCCGACAATCATGGCCGGGCCCAGACCCTTCGAACTTGCGCAGCTCTTATCTTCGGACCCAGAACATTGCTAGTAATGGAAATCCAATTACTATTTAACCAAGATAAACGGAAAACGTACGGGTTGCCTGTGCACCGCGCCGGGCCGGCTACTTCAAGTCGCACACGAAAGTTGAAGCATAAGTACCTGAGGGCCTACCGCGAACCACGTTCGACGTGTTGCCTCTCTGTCGCACTTGTAAATTCGTACGTAAGTGTGACACGGATGCAACACGTCGAACGTGATTCGCGGTAAGCCCTCTGGGCGCTCCGGAAGTTAGCAATCAAGAATTAATTAGGGTAACATTGATGTTTAAAATTATTTATCGACGTTGACAGAGTTGCTTACCTACCTACGTTATTGTGTGGTCAAACTGTGATGGCAAATTTTAATGACTTCAATTTGCTGCCGGTAGGTAAATAATCCCCAGCCACTCGGTCGTAAATCTATCGAGTTATTTTAAATTTACTTTTTCCTCTCAATTTATTTAAAAACTCCGGTCTGCAATTTTCTTCAAATTGAAAGGTAGGCATATTGAGCTGTCATTATCAGTGCGAAGCGACGAAATATGTTTTAACTTTCAAAAGCTTTTAAACACCTTTTAATCAAATATCAGTGAGTATTTCTAAAGAACAAGAATATTAGTAAATCAATAATTCCAGTACTGTCTGAAGACAAGTTTGCATCTAATATGTACATATATCTTGTGAAAACAAGCCTAGCCTCCTTACTATACCTCTCTGTTCTCAATATGAGCTAAAGACCACCACAGATATTAAAATTTAGCGTAATAACGTAAAGATTTGAAGCAACTAAAATTTCGTACCGTTTTCATTGTAGATTTTATTAAACAATACGAAAATAATCTGATATTAAAGCACAAAATACCTGATCAACGAAGCGTATTTTGTAGAACCCTAAAATCCGAATCCTAAAAATCCATTTGCCACAAACCCCATTCCTTCAATATCCAATACCTAAATACGAGAGCAGTTCGCTAGTATAGCTACCCATATAGGGTAGGTATTTGAGGGTTAATCGCTATATAGGTGTTTTGGGCAAAGTCTATTTAACGGACGTTCTAACAAATCTGCCATAAAGAAAAGCGGACTTTAAGAAGTAGTTACGTACTAGTAATCTGGATGGTATGCATATGCTTTGAAATTTTATTGGTATTTTATCCTTTGATGTAGGTATCTTTTTATTTAGAAATTATTCCGCCAGTGTCGTTTAACTACCGATTAATTCACGGTTTTCCGAATACATTTTCGTGTGCAGAAAGTCAAATAAAACTATGTAAATATCATGGCGTTGTTTAAACATTCGGCGAAGCATTGTAGGTAGCAATCCGTTTAATACCTGTGATAATTTTACGAACATTTTATAAAAGTGTAATGGCCGATCATACTTCATGGCTCGGTTTATAAAAAAAAGCAGCAGGTTGTCGAAGATTTCCAGAAGACGGAATTTAAAAAAGTAATAAATAAATACGAGTACGGCAGGCAAATATATTTACTCTGGTGGGAAGCATTTCACTCATATTTATAGATTTATAATTTTGCATCAGCAGTATGAATGCGCTTATCGTGCAAAAAAATGACATGATACTTTTATAACATTAGTTAGTCATTAAGAGATGCTTTATTATTTCATATCATGTGGGACAAGCGCGACCGCAATACGCCTTTAGATTTTTTCTTCTTCTTGTATTAACACGTAAATTTACTTTGATACGCAATATAATGATACCTGTTTATAATATTTAACTTAATACTTGCTGCCATCTCTTAAGCAAACTTTAAAAATACATTTTGCATTTGATATTTGCAGTGCCTTTGACGTCAGATGTTGAGTGTTTATTTTGTTGCAGCGTCGCGTATTCGATACGAGATCACGAGCGGGAACATAGGCGGAGCGTTCGCCGTCAAGAACATGACCGGCGCGATCTACGTGGCGGGCGCACTCGACTACGAGACTAGGAAACGGGTATGTCAACTCAGCTATTTCCAATGCATATATTATATTATCACATCAAATGTCGACTACAGGCGTGTAAGTTCCGTCGCTTACCTTGTGCATCATCTCAGCTGAACCAGTACAAGTACGAGTATATCTTGAGAATCGTAAAATCATTGTGTAATCGCCCACACTATTGATGCCAACGGTATGCAATGGGAATTATGCAACTAGTACGATAAATCTACGGTCTTTCTTCTTAACTGAGACGGTTCGTAAGGTGTTGTGAAGTTTAATTAAGTTAATATTAGACACTAAGCATCTGTAATCGAAGGACGACTATAGGAGCATTCTATGAAATTGTCTACCGTTGTCCCGTACAAACGCGAAGTTTCTGAAGATTTAAAGGTATAAGAGTTTCCTTTTCTATGGCAAATGGTCAAAAATATGAACAGAAAAATAATCGCCTGCTTTAAATGCCGAGAAAAAAGTCGCAACACAGGAAATACAATGCGTTTGTACGGGACAGCCCGTGGAATGCTCCTATACCACTTTTTACCCATTTATAATAAAGTCCATTTTTCCGACTTCGAAAGGCTGTATCTTAGCAAAAATATTTGAATAGGGTAAGATATATTAAGTATCAGTATAACACTGATTTAAATTTTCAAGATTTTTAACCCTTATTCATAAAACTTTACAAGCCTCATCAATTTATGTTTTATCCGTTTCTTACAAATATATAAGCCAAAATGACAGACAAAATATTTAATATTATGAAGTGTATGTGTATGTCAGTCGCCAATACAGCGGTCAAATTCGATGCAAGAAGATGTCATGTGGCGTTGTTCATAAACGCGCTATAAGACATAATCATGAGCTATTAATCGTTTATCTTAATCTGCCATTTTGACTTAATGTTTTAGTAAGAAAGGGATATATTAAATAATTGAGACTTGTAAAGTTTAGGAATAAGGGAATTAGATTTTACTTCAATCACAATAATTAATTCAATTCAAAATATTTCAGTAATAAGGTCATTAGGTCAGATGGGGTGTAAACAGTTTATTTTACTCGGGACAAGAGTAACAGTATGAGGATCCGCTTCAAGTGTTACTTTTTCCCCAGTGTTTGTCTTAACCCATCTTACCTTAATATTGAAAAAGTACGAACCGTCCGAGTTAAGCAGTAAAACTTGATTTCAAAGGTTGCTAGGACATTGTGCAGATCTGCTCGGATTGGTATTGGATAGGTACACACAATTGAGTACCTGCTATTGCTATTCTGCGAAATTGATCCTTTGTTGGTCTTAAATAAATTTTATTTAGTTACTTTAATTTATTCTGCAGCCAAGCAGCGATAAACTGCTGGCTTTAACGTGGTGGCGAGACAAATAAATGACGATACACCCGTATCATCTCCATTGGCCACGCATTTTCAATAATACGGATTTATGGCTTAAATGTGTAACCGCCTCCTTTTTGAACTCTATTAACAATGTACTTATATAACTCGGAAAATAAAAAAAATCGTTCAAGAAAATGAATTCCTACTGCATAATTTTGACGCTAGTTATTTCAGACTTTAAACACAGAGTGTACTAAAGCGAGTACTAAGGGATTTTTAAATTGCCGTAGTCAAGTGAAAATGAGGCTACAAAATTGTTGCGGCAAGTCAATTTACGCTTTATTGTGATTGAGGTTGATATACTTATGTATTTCTCGGGTCAATTCATTGGTTATTATTACATGTAATCATAAAGGTAAATTGCTTTGCAATGGATTGAATTTATGTGCCACCTCGTACCTCGCACAGCTGTACACTGTCAATCAATATTAAAGGCTATAGATTTCAGAGTAAGGTCTGTCCCCGATAAAAAGTGGTCAGCATTTAATAAAAAAAATATATAAAATAAAAGACAACTGACATCTGTCACTTTGATTGTTAAATAGCGGGAAGGATAAACTATCGTTTAGGGCTATTTGGAGTTTATAAATTCGTAACATTTATAAAATGTCGTCTAGCCAACTGGACATCCGAAAAAAGATCGTGTACACCTACAACCAAAATGTCGGTATATCGCAAGGAAACTTAGCCAAATTATTAAAAGTTCCGAAGTCAACCGTGCAAAAGGTATTGGCTAATTATCAGTCCAGATTGTCTGTTTCAAGAAAAGGTGGTTCGGGTAGAAAACGCGGTCCTGCTGATAAAACTAAGGCAAAAAAAGTAATCGAGCATTTTAAGAAGAATCCAACTCTCTCTGTCCGTGACGTCGCCAGAAAATGTAAGGTATCGAAATCGTATGTCCAAAAAATCAAGCAGCGTGCAGGTTTACGATCGTACAAGGCAACTACAGTTCCTAATCGCGATGCTACAAAGGATAAATTATGTAAAACCCGGGCTCGAAAGTTGTATACAAAATATTTGACGAAGTTTGGTTGTATTTTGATGGACGACGAAACATACGTGAAAGCAGATTTTAAGCAATTACCAGGTTTGCAGTTCTATGTGGCAAATCAAAGAGGGAATGCCGATAAAAAATTTACAACAAAAAATCTTGATAAATTTGCAAAAAAATTCCTTGTCTGGCAAGCCATCTGTACATGTGGTCAAAAAAGCAAATCGTTTGTTACTACGGGTACGATTAACCAATCCATTTACACGAAAGAGTGTTTGAAAAAACGTTTATTGCCGTTTATAAGAAACCACACCGAGCCTGTCATATTCTGGCCTGATTTAGCGTCCTCACATTATGCCAAATCTGTTTTAGAATGGTACACTGAAAATAATATCTCCTTTGTACCGAAATTAGCAAATCCACCAAACTGCCCAGAACTCCGGCCGGTAGAGCATTATTGGGCAATAATGAAAAGAAAATTGAAAAATAGTGGTAAAATTGCTACAAATGAGCAACAGTTCAAAAGAATGTGGGATACGACATGTAAAAAGGTGACCGAAAGTGATGTACAGAGATTGATGGAAGGAGTCCGAAGCAAAGTCAGGGCATTTTACCAGTGTTAATTTGTTAAACAGGAGGTTTATTAATTTTAAAGAACACTAATAAAACTTTAATTTAAATAGCCCATGAAATTGTTTTTCTTAGTTTTTTTTCTAATTTGTCGTTGTAACACCGACCACTTTTTTTCGTGGACGGGCTTTAGAGCTCAAAAATCACTCCACGGTTATTGTGTGGCGAACGACTGAAATTGTATTGCGCGCATGTTACGAACGTCAAATATTGAAATGCCGCGCAAGAACTTTGACATAAAGAATTTTATTTCAGCCAATCAAAGCTTTTATTGATCAATCACGACTTTTTTAGGGTTCCGTACCCAAAGGGTAAAAGGGGACCCTATTACTAAGACTTCGCTGTCCGTCCGTCCGTCCGTCCGTCCGTCCGTCCGTCTGTCACCAGGCTGTATCTCACGAACCGTGATAGCTAGACAGTTGAAATTTTCACAGATGATGTATTTCTGTTGCCGCTATACTTAACAACAAATACTTAAAACAGAATAAAATAAAGATTTAAATGGGGCTCCCATACAACAAACGTGATTTTTGACCAAAGTTAAGCAACGCGGGAGTGGTCAGTACTTGGATGGGTGACCGTTTTTTTTTGCTTTTTTTGTTTTTTTTTTGCATTATGGTACGGAACCCTTCGTGCGCGAGTCCGACTCGCACTTGCCCGGTTTTTTTTTAATATTAGGTCATATTCAAAGCTGCGGGCGGGGTACGTTTATAGAGAAGGGATAACTTTCAGTTACTAATATAATATGTGTCAGACAAATGTCAGTCATATATGGTCGATTTTTCGGTCAATAATTTATCACTTTGCCCGAAGCTAGTGGGCATTATTCAAATGACAGGCCATTATTTATACTGCCCGGTTAATCAAGTTGCCCGTAACATACATATACATTTCGTGGCTGATAAGTCATTAAAGATCTCATAATATCGACACTGTGACGAGGTAAAAAGTGGCACAGAAATCCAATTCGTACTAATGGAATTACTTAAACTTTTCTATTTAAAATAGTAAATAGTACTCTTATGCTACAGACAAAATAAAGTAGTATGTCGCCTACTTTTTGTCCAGGACATTATCATTGTCTTATTAAAATTTCTGTAAGTAATTCCAAATAAATACCTATATTTAGAACTCTTCGTTGTCTCTTTTTTATATTAAACACGAATAAATCGAATCCATATGGAACTAACAACAAAGTTTTACCTTCACAATATTAAACTTGAAAAAGTAGTCTACATTTTAACAATGACAAACGAGCCCCGAAGGGACGATGAGCACGATAGAGTTAGCTCTGCGAATATGCCGGTGAATAAATATGTTTCCGAACTAGCGACGTTCGAGTATGAATTGAAGAAGCATTGTAACATTATTGTGCGACATAAGTGTGATGTGGAGACAGCGCCGCTAATGGAAATACAGTTTGTAGGCGGCGCTCATGTTCACCAAGCGATAACCAGCGCGCGGTGCCGTGAGCGATAAAGCAAACGTGAACCTTTTGCTTTGCTTCCATGTACTTGGGCCCAATTTAGATTTTCAATTATTTGTTAATCATTTAACACTAACATTCTTATGTACGTATGTCTTTTTCCCCGATACTTTAAATCGCTTTAGAATATTTATAGCCGCATAGGAAACGCAGAATGTGGAATGTCCTGAACACCTTGGTTAAAGTAGAATAAAGAACTCGGGACGTCCGGACTAAGGTGTAATGATGTTGTTGTATCGACACAAAACAAAAGTAGAACAAAGATACAATAAGTCATAGCCTCTGACTTTCCACCCACGTACGACAAAAAAAGTGCCAGCGGACATGGACTTCAATAAAGTTTCCATTCGGCCGTAATTGGCGCGTCACGCCGCGGGATAGTAAATAAATGTTGGTGACAGGGGCCGAACATAATTTAACTTCAACCATCGCCCTCTACAAACAGGTGGAAGATGAAGGAAGTTACCATCTGATAACTCGGCGAATTGAATTATGTATATATTTTGGTGATCACTTGTCTGGCTGTTGTGTCAATACGTAATGTAATAATATTCTCAATATAATAAGTATAATGACTGCATACTCCAAAGTGGATGTTAAGCAGGTACATGAAATACTTATGAGCTTTTAGGTATCTGAAATATCTATGATGTCACATACCATAAAGAAGTTTCCAACTAAGGAAGTTAATTGTAACTATACTATGTAATGTATCACGTACCTTTTACGTTACGTAGTTATTTTATAAAGCCTTACTTGGAAATTATTTTAGCTTAAAATAAACTAAGTACATTGAATGACTAAGCGCTTGTAAGACATAATGTTTCTTACTTTCTTCATCCTGGCGAGTTTCACTTTCAAAGCGTTACTGCGGGTATCAGGCAAGCGCTCTTTGTTACAGAAAGTTCCATTGAACTTTTAGCGAGATAAATAATTTAAACTTTAATACCCATTTAAGCGAGCTGTAGTCGCTTCCGAACGCTGTATCGCTATTAAACTACAGACTCTCACAACGCTTTAATGGGGATAAACTGGTTTACTCGTACCGTGTTCCCGTCGAGAATCCTCATTTCTGAAATTAGTAAATGCTACTCATGGACAACATGTAGCTGTAGTTAAACCAAAATAATTCTGCTTTTAAACAATTTTGTAAAGTTATTGATTATATAATGATCCTCGTACATAGTTATATGCGGCCTGCCTCATCATTACAATCTACTTATCAAACTAGGTAAAGTCAGTCATGTATGTATTTGTGGTTCCGTGGTGGACAATTTCGTGTTATTTGTCTTTAAACCTTTAGAAATAAAGTTATAACTATAACTGGTCATTATTATTTATAGATGTATTTAGTTCATAAGTTTATATTTGTTTTTCTACTGTCTTTTTCCCAAATAAAATCTAGAATGGAACTGGTCATAGGGACTGTATGTCTACAAATCTAAAGAAGACATTCCTTTTGTTGTCAGTCAATATCAACACACATCAACAATATATAATTATTCTTATTTCCATATATTATAATTGGAGTTGAATTCCAGGGTATAATAATCTGGGTAAAGACAATACAATGCAATTTTGCTACAGTACCTTCACATGACCAAATATATGCAAAACTTGCAACCTGTGAGTAAGTCCGCAACCACACATACATGAGTTACTATAAAAATGTCCAACTGATAAGAATTATCTCAATGTTTTGCAATCATCAAAGACGAATTTTGCGAATCAGTCCAGCCGAATTCGAGAGTTCGGATAATGTGGGTACATCAATTGGTACCTACTGAGGTACTTCCCTTATTGAATTAGGTGAATACAACAGTCGAATCCCTCTTTATATCGTGTAAAAACTATTTGACATCTTACTTCTTCTTGTTCCTTGCGTTATTGCGGCATTTTGCCACGGCTCACATGCAACCTAATTCATTGTTAGATTAAATAGTTGTTCATATATTATGTTTGGCTACACGGTAAAATATAAACTACATGCTTAGTAGAGAGAACACTATCTCCATTCTACAGCCGCGAAATTCACGACATCGAGTAAACCGACACTTTACTCTGTGGCCATTAAACGATTTTGCCAACGCAACACAAACTCACCTGGGCCTCCGGATCTCCAATATAGCTTTTAATGGCTCTTCTCTAGCCGAGTTGTCACTGCTATAATCCTGACGCTAAGGCTTCTAACGAAATAGTTCAATCGGATAGTTTAAGTAATAGACGCGACTTACTCTGGCTCAATACAAATATTTTTGAAACTCGCTGGTGTCAAGTTAGAATGACTTCAAAAAAAACTTCCCTTCCAACTGCGGATATTACTGAGCGACATATGCCACCAATAGTAAACACAAATTTAGAGTATTGGAGTATTTGAAACTGTTTCACGCATTCGTTTTTCACTGCTGCATCCTCTAACAACAACACTGCCACTAACTCTAACTGATAAAATTAACACGACACCCTCAAGTACCTACCTATTTAATTTGTTCAAATAAAAAATTACATAGGTACCTAATACTTTTTTATTTTTAAGTTGAATACTAATTTGTCTCTTCTTTGATGAGCAATATTTTTATCAGCTTTCATTTGATAAAGTTAACTAACTTCAGGTTCTTTTAGAGAAAAAACTTTGAATTACTTTAAAATCACAACACTCAATTTTTCCAACGATCCCCTGTAACAAAGCCTGCCTACTAATTACCCTTAATTTAATTACCCTTTACAGATAATAGAGGACTAGCAATGTATTGAAACGTAATGTTAATCTTACAATTAGTCTGTTAACCAGGGATGGGTGGGTGTTTTATTGGGTGGCTTACTGTAACCACTATATGAAATAAACGTCAGCAAATGATATACGTACTTATACAGTATGTGTCTGACCATCGGGCTTTAATTCCAGAGCTTGATTTTACTCGCTAAACTCAGCTACTTTTCCTTTTCCATAGAAAACGTCGACATCTGATCAGCCAAAATGTATGAAAAAGTAAAAAATTTTTTTGGGATTTCGGGGTTGGTGCCATAATAAAAGTAGCTCAGTTTAGCGAGTAGAATCGAGCCCTGGATTTAAAGCCCCATGATCAGTAACACCCTGTATTTGACATACTTATTAGACGTAAAAGTGGGATGCAGGATAATTTGAATTGTGTTAATCGGTGACAGTACGAGCTGAAGCTAGCCGCTTCGGACAACTTGAAGGAAAACTACACAACGGTGGTGATCCACGTCAAAGATGTGAATGACAACCCTCCCGTGTTCGAGAGGCCGACCTACCGAACACAGATCACTGAAGAGGACGACCGCAATCTACCAAAACGCGTGCTGCAGGTCCGACCAGAGACGACACCGCTTCTCGATCTTTAATGAGCCTAAACAGTTATTCTCAGAGTTTCAACTTTTAGATACAGCTTCTAATATTTGTATACTTTACTTACATCGATAAGATGTATACATTTGTTGCAATACACTGAGAATAACTCGGAACTTTCCGAGCTTCTGGCTACAAAAAGAATCGAACGGTGCTAACGTCCGCCGTCTCCGGGCATTTCTCTCGTTTATTGATGTGTTTTTGTATTTGTTAGGCTTTGCATGGCATGGAATTTTCTATTGTGGCACTGTAGACGCGATTATTTTGCCGTAGTATTTCTTGCTAGAGTCGATCGTTTTGATGTTGGTTTTTAGTATTTTTATTTTAACATTGAAACTATTTTCATATCGGATGTCCATATTTAAATTATCTTAAAATTATTTTAGAGGTCTGGTGGTAAATATATAAACAGGTTTTCATTCTATTCATAGGTATGGGTTTTTTCCTGTATTTTGACAACATAATTGATCGGGGACTTCAATTTTAATTGATTCTGGAACAAGGGTATGATTTTTACCGTTTTCCCTGACATAATATACAAATTTTATTGTACGTTGAGATCCATGATTTGAAGAGTTTCAAGTGGAACGATTGAAGTTCGATCGGTCGTGTAACAGGGTCGGCTATTATTTTCCTTTTTTTCCTCCATACAGATCCCTTTCTAATATTTTAAATCACCGCTAAACACAGTCTTAAAATTGTTATTAAGCGTTGTCGAATATTTTAGTTCATCGAACTATAAAGTACCCAGGAGGGCGCCGATTGTTATTTTAATTACTTTTTATATTTACAGAATAAAATCGGACATGAAATTCATCTAAATGATGTTATTGACTCGTTTCTGTAACTCTTCGAAAGTATAAAACCATTGGTTGATCATTTTTATATTTACATATGTATATTGTATAATGTAAAGTGGAGAATCAAATAAAACAATGTATCCGCACACTGGCATAAATCGTTTTATATCAGTATGATGTATTGGTCCGCAGCATCCGTTAAAATCTGCGGGTGTAAAATTGTGGTCGAGTCGCCTCGCTATCAATAAAAAACACGAATTTTCAATCCGACGTGATAATTGCGAATTCTTTTTATATGTTTCACACTGGAAAGTGATTAAATATTCCGAAATGCTGTCTACGCCGTCTACGGGTTTACATGTTCTACGCAATTTTAACGAGTTATTTTTAAGGCAATTGTTTTATTCATGAAGCGGCATAAAATTTCGTAAATTACACAATAAAATAGGCAAAATCATAATACGAGTAACACCAATTAAAGCCGCTGCAATTAAACGATACGATTTGATTTTATTTGGTACATATTAGGTACCTATTTTTATGAAAATTGTGTAGTTATTCTCAATTGAATTTGAAATAAATCGACGGACAACTACAACCTTGTATATTTTACGTGTATGAGTATTATAGTTGAATCATCGAGAGCGTGGAATTGCATATGTAGTAGTATTGTTTGTTTACAGGCATTCTATATTTGAATTTTCTATTTTCTTGTACTATCAGCATACAAAGAGGTTGTTATATATATATCGAAGAACTAAAAACAAAAATAATGTCAGTGTGAAATTGTCAATATTATTTACGTTGTGCGTATATTTTTAACTCTGATTTGATTGTATTCTAAATTAATTATTGTGTCCGCCCGTACGACTACGAATAATTTTTATATTTAAAAAAAATATGGCTGTGTGTAATTTTGGTCCTATTGAGAGTCAAAGTAAGCAAATAATTATCGATGTCAGGAAGGAGAAATGGATCAAATAACAGACAATTTTATTATCAATACTTGTGACAGCTCAGATGAAGAACATGATAGCGAATAAAAGAAAAAAACAGAGGACTACTACTTATTCCACTTCTTGGGTATGTCATTTTATTAAGTTAAGAGAAAATTATTCTCCTTTTGTTGCAAACGGTACAACCACTACAAATGCAATTCCATCTTCTCGATAATTCAACTATACTAGGGTATATACAAGACAAAATATATAGGTAACATCACGCTCCGCGATTTTTGCGCCATTTAGGGTCCTATGTCCTATTTAAATTGGTTGTTCAATACTTACGCTATAGAATTTCCAATTTAGCAAGAACCCTAAATGATATAACAATGTGGTGACTGTACATTATTTCTGTAGAATCTCATTACAGTCATTAGTGACATAATAAAAAATCAATACATTTTTACACAGATCGACCTAGTTCCACAGTAAGCTCAATAAAGCTTGTGGTGTGGGTACTAAACGACGATATCGATATATCCATAAGTCTATAACTAAGGAACAAATATTTGTGATGAACACACAAATAAATGCCCTTACCAGTATTCGAACCCGGACCTCCTGCTTCGTACGCAGGGTCACTACCGATTAGGCCAGCAGGCCGTTACTGACATTGTGATTATTTATGAAAATGTATTAAAGTTGTATCGAGTGTTTATGTTGTGGCATGAGCATGGTATGTAAAGTGTGCGTGTGCGCAGTACGAGCTGAAACTGGTCGCGTCGGACGGCCGCAACGAGAACTCGACGCTCGTGGTGGTGCGAGTGCTCGACCTCAACGACCTCCCGCCGAAATTCTCGCGCAGCATCTACGTCACGCAGGCCTTAGAAGAAACCGGCCCCTATCCTCATTCCCTTATACAGGTTTATTTTTATTTTATTTTATTTTTTATTTCATGGACAATGCAAAACCTATTTAGTGAATATTCTAAGATAATATTGGTTAATGGATGGTGGTGGTAGTAATTAAATGTACGCATTCTGAAATTACATTTTCGGTATGATTTACGAACATGTTTACAAATTAATACAAATATTATACCTGGTTCAATATTTATTTAATTAATATGAGCATTTAAATTTCCAGTAGGTAATTAATGTGGTAATGGTATGTTAATTAATATTCTTGTTTAAACATTAAAAAGAAAAGACATGGTACAAAAACTTGCATTGTCCTAAATCTGGATGACTCTAGTTTAAGAGAATAAGTTTATCCAAGATACATTTCAATCTCTTGATTTATTTCATTTCAGTTTAGTTAAATCCAGTGTTGTATATTTGGTTCTTTATCCTGTTTATTTATTTACTTGTGATTTGATTTTGATACCGACAACATTAAAAAAAAATATAACAGTATTTTGGCAACTGATCAGTAATCATTTTAGGTATGCGCCACTGAGCCTTTTTTTTATTGCTCTTATTTATTTTGTTTAGAAACTAATAAAGGCACCAATTTATTTTAAATGAAAGCATATAATAATTTAATGAAGGTTTTTAAACATCTTCATTATACGTGAAAGTATATTGGCTCTGCGGTTTGATTGACGCACCAAAACAGAGATGTGAAATTTAAAATTAAAATAGTTGTTTTATTAGATTAAAATTCGTTTGAAGTAACAATATTTTTAACGGTGTACTAAAGAACCAATTTAATTCTACTTTACAGATTTTACTCTAATATTGTTGAACACTTTAGCTTGACAAGATTCTATTTGGCTTTCGTCATGTTGAGGATTTTCAGTGGTAGTAATTTATTTTAATGTCAAATACTTAGTACTCTTTCACAACAGACGTTGAAAAGAAAAGATTTCGCAATTATATCACAAAAGAACGATTTTACTGCGATGAGATGCTATTTAATGCGACTTATGCCCAGGCCGCATATTACTTAACTAGAATCTTCTAAAGATAACATAGATATCTTCATTTTCAAGTTCTGTCGATCGAAAACAGAACCAAAATAGCACAAACAGGCCTGGGCATACATTGCATTAATTAATTCCAGTGTTAGATCTAAAATTCTGTAGAGCATGTTAGAATTTGAAATAATTGTATATAAGTTTTGAGTACTTACCTTTAGCGCTTTATTTTAAATATTTAACAGCACGTCTTAGATGTTATTGACTTTGCAATTTCGTAGACATTGATAATATTTTAATTTGCATGACGTATTACGTTGTAGAAACTGGGAACAAATGAAGCATCATTTATGTAGAGTCACAGAAACTTGGTCTTTGTTAAGGTAGCGTATTTGTTATACAGGATGATTTCGGGGTCGTGGAGCAAGAGACCCAGACATCATACAAAATCCAAAGATGAGCCTAATGATGTTGTTAATTATTGTTTATCACCAATAATGATGATTATTTTCCAGATGACGAGTAGGAAAACACATTTTTGCATACGCTTTCCATACAGCGTATGTCAAAAGTCATAGGGTGACCGTAATTACTTAGTATAACATTAATTTTATTTGAAAAATAAGAAAAATTAAAGTAATTATCTTTTAATCAAATACTACTATATGATAATGTGGATCATTTACAGAGTCAGAGAAAGTGGTTCTGGATCACGACCCAGAAATCACCCTGTATAGGCCCAAGTATTTAAATGAGCAAGCGAACAATACGGGTCTTTAGGCGGTAGGTAATTTACAAGGGAAAGGATACAGGTGTACTGCCTTTTCGGGGCTTAATTTATCCCTTTTGTATTTTTCTGTTTTATAGGGATGTACGAGTAAGTGTATAAGCGTATTTAAACCTGGAAGCGTATTCTAATTGACCGCTCCTACGAGTAGATCTTACCTTTTTCAGAAAGTGTTAGACATTAGTACATTACAGTGTCATCTCCAAAATTAATTTGAACTATTTGTGGTTTCTTGAAATTAAAATGGTACATAGTACCTACAATTAAATTATTTCAAGTTTCAAATGATATCACATTCAGTGAATAGAAAATAATACAACGGATGGATATTCATCTCAATTGATAAGCAATTTACTATTATGACTACAGAATATACGAATAAAACTTAAAATCTTTATTCTTTTCGAAGAAGATAAACTAATATTTCTCTTTCTATTGACGTTATTTAATTTAAAGTATATAGCTCTAGGTATTTTTTTACAAAGGTCGAATTCATTCAAAATTATCCTTATTTGACTTTTACACTCAATCACGAGGAATGTCCCTTTTCAAGGAGAGTAAAGCCCTCAATGTCGTCGCTTGTAGTGACAAGCTTTTTTATAATTGAAGGGAGATTCGCAAATGATCCGCGTAATTACGCAAACGTCGACCCTCTTCATTTCTCTTCAGCCGAGCCTATAGCAATTTTCGTCTGAGCAGTGACTCCATTACGTACGCATCCAAGCATCACCAATCCTATAATCATTTAGAAACCTACATATATCCTACATGTTTTGTAAGTATTCGGCATAATAGATACCTACTTACTCGTAATATTGTACAGTAATCGCTTTTCGAATAGGATAGCTTTTAGACAATTAGGGCGCAAACTGTATACAAACTGACTTATTTCATGGAACCGTTATTAGGTACGACTAATTTCAACAGCTCTAGGAATAATGTGTGTAGTTGTGTATGTGTAATGGCAAACATCATTTGGTAATTTACGTTACAAACGATGGCGAAAATGCGGCTCTTTGCGCCGGCTTTAAGTGGTAATAAAACAGTTGAAATTACTTTGTCGTTAGCCTTTCTATTTATAAGTATAGTATCACTTCACCAAAACTTGTACAACGCTTTCGTGGGAATCTTTTAAAGATGAAAGTTTATGGTCCTTCCGTCGTTGCGCGCCGCCGCCGGTGCAAACAATCTGGGGTGTTGGCTGGTTCTTAACTTTCCAGAACTTCCGCGGCCTTCCAAATAGTAATTCATATTCAGACCGCCTCTGTTGTTAGTTTTGTGGGTACACTCTCATGTAAACCCGGTAGTTACCACTGTAAAAGCTAATTATCACTGACATCGATAAATGTTATTGCGAGATTCTTGTTAACTTTTAATTTCATTTTTGGGGCGTATGAATTTTAAAACGTAATTTTATCGCAATTTATATTAAATTCATTCAGATGTACCTTTACATACAATGTTCTCAAGACGTTTATAGTTGTGTTTTTCTCTTCAGTTTGTTTTGGTTGTGAGCGAAATGTGTTTGTGTTACCGAAGAAGTGAATCAATAAATGAGTACATCCTTTCAGACGCCGGGGGACATTTTCCCTTCTTCGAAAGCAGAACTTTCTTACTATTTAGTACTGTATGATTCGATAATCAAACAAAGTCCAAGTTTCTATAGAATAATAGGTAAATGTATGCTCGTTGTTCGTGTTTAGTTTGTTATTGTTTTGAAAACATTGTTTAAAGTTAATGTAGCATGTACAACGGTAAGTAATTATTAAGTAAGTCAGTCATTTTACGTAGAATATAAAGTCCCATATTAAGGTCTATAGACTATTATACTCATAATGATATCAATTCAGTTCGATATAAATTGAAACATTATAAGATTACTGTATAATAACGTTACTGTGCATTTTTAACGTTACTATTTTTACAATAGGTAACTGCCACTGACGGCGATAAGGACAGACAGCAAAACATTGTCTATTTCCTTACCGGCCAAGGTATCGATCCCGACAACCCAGCAAACAGCAAGTTTGACATCAATAGAACAACTGGAGAAATATTTGTTCTAAAAGTAAGTTTATTCATATTTTTTCCTCCTGCATAATAATAATAATAATAATAAGCCCGCAGGGCAGCTTGTGGCGAGCTGTTGGGGAGTAACGACCCCACGGACCCGAGTACTCCCGAGAGTCGGTCAGGGTCTCCGTCTCCGGCGTGTCTTCGTCGGTCGGAGTGGACCCCAAGGAGACCCGCAGGACTCTCAGCTCTGGCTTGCCTTAATTGGCCGTCCAGAGAGGAGTCGTTAGAGCTATATGCTCCAGGGGTGGAAGTGAAAGATGCATAAGACGCGAGTTGGCACAGTGGCTGTTAACAGCCACTGGGTAGAAAGCGGCGCACACCTCTCGACACCCCTGAGCCGCTCACACCGATGTTGCTCCTGGTCGTCTTTACGACGGCAGTTTCAGGGGCCCATCTAGTAAGCGGCGAGTCACCACCTGCCTCGATAACGTGTACTAACATTGTTATGGCAGGTGTCCGGACCTCTCAGCAATAGCCCAATCTTTTGACCAGCCAAAATTCATCACTATAACCAGCACTTTTCTCCACTATATTTACAATAGCCCCTACGCCTGTTGGGACCGATTGACGGGTATCTATTTGTACCCGTGAATGGGTTCTAGCAGGTGTATTACATAACAGCAAACTTCTCCAAAGGGCCTCTACGTGTTGGATCTGTATCCCCACGCACGCCTATCAAATGACCGGGATGTATATACCCGTGAGTTTTTAAGAGAGACAAATAATAATAATAATAAAATGCTTTATTGCACACTACAAAAGAAATGGTACAAAAGTATGAACGGGTACAAATATGTAGGTAACAACAGGCGGACTTATCGCTAAACAGCGATCTCTTCCAGACAACCTTCAGATAGTGAGAAGGCGAAACAAATTCAAGTAATAATAAGTATAATATTAACTGTCAGAGTTATGTGAACAATATTTTCGACGAGAAAGCACGGAGTCGCGATAACTGAACAGTAGATCGGTGCGTGCTTTGCATGCACATTTACAATCACGTGTTAGTTTACGAGTATAGCCTTCTGTTTGGGTCAAACACGAAGACCAATATTTTACTTAAGAGACGTTACATTTTGCTGCAGAATAAACAATATTATTTAAAAATGCGAAAAACGTGCGTGAAAAACCTTATAGCAATTTTTAACATAAATGCTAGTTTTCTTTATACAAAATCTATACTACACTTATTTGTTTACAGCCTTTAGATCGAGATCAACCAAATGGAAGGCCGCAGTGGAGATTTACAGTTTTTGCTCAAGATGAAGGAGGCGAAGGGCTTGTAGGTTACGCTGATGTTCAAGTCAATCTTAAAGACATTAATGATAATGCACCTATTTTCCCTCAAGGGGTGTATTTTGGCAACGTTACAGAAAATGGCACAGCTGGTATGGTTGTTATGACAATGACAGCGATAGATTATGATGATCCGGCCGAAAGTAATAATGCCAAATTGTGGTACTCCATTGAAAAAAATGTGATCGAAGAAGAAACAGGCTCACCCATTTTTGAAATTGAGCCCGAAACAGGTGTAATTAAAACTGCGGTGTGTTGTTTGGATCGAGAAAGGACTCCAGATTATTCTATACAAATAGTAGCGTCAGATGGAGGGGGGTTAAAGGGCACGGGTACTGCCTCTATTAGAGTAAAAGATATCAACGATATGCCACCTCAGTTCACCAAAGACGAGTGGTTTACAGAAGTGGATGAAACTGATGGTACAAATCTTCCTGAGATGCCCATCCTGACTGTAACCGTTCATGATGAAGACGAGACAAATAAATTTCAATATAAAGTTATTGAAAACAGTGGCTATGGTGCCGATAAGTTCACTATGGTTAGAAATAATGACGGTACTGGGTCATTAAAGATAGTGCAGCCTTTAGATTATGAAGACCAATTGCAAAGCAATGGCTTTAGATTTAGGATTCAAGTAAATGATAAAGGTGAAGATAATGACAACGATAAATACCACGTAGCATATTCTTGGGTTGTAGTTAAACTAAGAGATATTAATGACAATAAACCACAGTTTGAAAGGGCTAACATAGAAGTATCTGTATATGAAAATGCTGAAGTTGGTAAGAGTTTAGAAACGTTCAAAGCTACTGACCCTGACCAAGGTGGCAAAAGTAAGGTTTCATATGCTATTGACCGATCTTCAGATCGAAAACGACAGTTCTCTATAAACCAAGAAGGAACAGTTAGCATACAAAGGTCTTTGGACAGAGAAGATACGCCACGTCATCAAGTCAAAATATTGGCCATAGATGACGGCGTCCCACCTAGAACGGCAACTGCGACATTAACAGTAATCGTGCAAGACATAAATGATAACGCACCTACCTTCTTGAAAGATTATAGACCAGTACTTACAGAGCACATAACACCTAAGAAAGTTGCAGAAATTTTGGCCACTGACGATGATGATAGATCAAAAAGTAATGGTCCACCTTTCCAATTCAGGCTGGACCCTGGTGCGGATGACATAATAAGAGCATCATTCAAAGTTGAACAGGATCAAAAGGGTGCCAACGGTGATGGTATGGCAATAGTTTCTTCTTTACGCTCCTTCGATAGAGAACAACAAAAAGAATACCTTATTCCCATCATTATTAAAGACCATGGAAATCCAGCCATGACTGGCACAAGTACGCTTACAGTTGTTATTGGTGATGTAAATGATAACAAGATGCAGCCTGGTTCGAAAGATATCCTTGTGTATAATTACCAAGGACAAGCACCTGACACCGAAATCGGTCGAGTATATGTTTATGATCTGGACGATTGGGATTTACCAGACAAGAAATTCTTCTGGGAGAGCACAGAACACCCAAATTTCACATTAAATGAGGAAACGGGAATGATCCAAATGAAGCATAAAACTAGAGAAGGCCGTTATAATTTGCAGTTTAAAGTGTATGACAGGAAACATACACAAACAGATGTACCGGCTAATGTAACGGTGTATGTTAAAGAAATATCACATGATGCTATAATCAATTCGGGATCAATAAGAATATCGGGAATATCTGACGAGGACTTTATCAGAGTCTGGAATTACAAGACATTAAGCGTTTCACGGAGTAAACTGGAAATATTCAAAGATAAATTAGCAGATTTACTAAACACGGAACGTGAAAACATCGACATTTTTAGTGTTCAACTTAGAAAGAAACATCCTCCTGTGACTGATATTCGATTTGCAGCACATGGGGCCCATTATTACAAACCTATCCGGCTAAACGGCATTGTTCTTATGCATAGGGAGGAAATCGAAAGAGCTGTAGGTATAAACATAACGATGGTAGGCATTGACGAGTGTCTCTACGAAAATCAAATGTGCGAAGGATCATGCACTAATGTTTTGGATATTAGTAATTTGCCATACATGGTTAACGCTAATAAGACTGCTTTAGTCGGCGTTAGAGTAGATGTAATTGCTGAATGCACATGTGGCGCTAGAAACTTTACTCAGGCGGAAACGTGCCGAAACTCACCGTGTTATAATGGAGGAAGGTGTATTGAAGGAAAGTACGGCCTAACTTGTTCGTGCCCGCCTGGATATACGGGACCACGTTGTCAACAAACTTCCAGAAGCTTCCGTGGAACTGGCTGGGCTTGGTATCCCGCTTTAGAAATGTGTGACAGCTCTCATCTTAGTTTCGAGTTCATCACGCGAAAATCAGAAGGTGTATTATTGTATAACGGACCTATCGTTCCTCCTGAACCAGAAGAAATCATGGTATCCGATTTCATATCCGTGGAATTAGAAAGAGGAAATCCCAGACTCTTGATTGATTTTGGCTCTGGTACTTTAGAACTAAGAGTTAAAACAAAGAAAACTTTAGACGACGGCGAATGGCATCGAATTGACATTTTCTGGGATACGGAAAATGTACGAATGATAGTTGATTACTGCAAATCGGCCGATATTCAAGAAATGGAAGATGGTACACCCCCAGAATTCGATGATTCCTCATGCCAAGCTATGGGCACTATACCACCGTTTAATGAGTACTTAAATGTTAATGGACCCCTACAGATTGGTGGTTTATACATGGAACATTTCGATCCAACTCACTATCATTGGCAATACATGCCCATTGGTAAAGGATTTGATGGATGTATTCGGAACCTAATTCACAATAGTAAACTATACGACTTGTCTCATCCAGGCCTAAGCAGAAACTCGGTTGCGGGCTGTCCACAGACAGAAGAAATTTGTAATCAAGCCGATACTACTTCGAGGTGTTGGGAACACGGAACTTGTGTTGGCAGTTTTTCAGAAGCCAGATGCCAATGCCAACCCGGCTGGACAGGACCATCTTGTAATTTGCCTACCACACCTACTAGCTTCCGACCACAGAGCTACGTGAAATTTGCTCTCAGTTTTGAGCCAGATCGATTTAGTACACAAATCCAATTGCGCTTTAGAACCCGTGAACCTCATGGTGAATTATTTAGAGTCAGCGATCAACATAATCGCGAATACGGTATACTTGAAGTAAAAGAGGCTCGCCTACATTTCCGATATAACCTTAACTCACTACGAACTGAAGAAAGAGATGTATGGCTGAACTCTGTTGCTGTCGACGATGGACAATGGCACATTGCCCGAGTGAGTCGCTACGGAAGTGCAGCCACCTTGGAAATAGACGGCGGCGAGGGGAGAAGATATAACGAGACGTTTACGTTCGAAGGGCACCAATGGCTGCTTGTAGATAAGCAAGAGGGTGTATATGCAGGAGGTAAAGCGGAATATACAGGAGTTAGAACGTTTGAGGTGTACGCCGATTTCCAAAAAGGTTGCTTGGACGACATCAGATTGGAGGGCAAACATTTGCCCTTACCGCCAGCAATGAACGGAACTCAGTGGGGTCAGGCAACTATGGCAAGGAATCTCGACCGAAACTGCCCATCTAATAGCCCCTGCATCAACGTACATTGTAATGAACCGTTCGTGTGCGTCGACCTGTGGAACGAGTATGAATGCACGTAAGTATATCATCGTTATAATTTCTTTTTTTATGGTAATAAGTATTTCATTTTAATTCTCATAATAAAAAATAAACAAAACTATTGCCATTGAAAATAACATTTGCAGTTTTTTATGTTACTCTATACGTACACTTTATTACAGCAAATATTGGATAGTAAGTGCTACGAATAAATTATTATTTGCGGCACGTGTACCTAATAATTCCCTAATATGACAAGTTTACACTGAAGGTTTGTTAATTTTTTTCTGTGGTAATTAAAATGTGGTTTGAAAGTCAGTATGTATGTATGTTAGTTTAACTTTAGCGACTACATATTTTAATGTGATCATAAATCTTGTATTCGACAAATTCTGTATTTAAACACCATTGGTTTTGTGGGGTATTTCCTTGTTTTTTATGAGGTTGTACTTTGTTGCTGGGATATCCCCAGACCTTTTGAATTGCACTATGATACTAATTGCCACAAAATTTTCATCGTAATTAGTACGAGTGTGAACTAGGGTATCGATAAGGGAAGTAATTACTCTGTTTAAGTACTGGTTTAAGTACTATGAAACCAACATTTATTTATATTGTTTTTATTTTTTGTAACTGTACCTATTTTCTTTACCTTTTGCGCGCACTGAGTTTCGCCCCAAAATTATTAACCTTATCTGCCTACTGAGTTTTCACATTTGCATTCTAAATATTCATTTACATTTCTGTTCGTATGTATGTTGTTTAATTTTTTCGTTTTATAATTATGTTTTATGGGTTATTACATCTAGTATTATAACTAATATTATTAGTTTCGAGGCACATATATACATTTTTATCGATTAAATATATTGTTTTGACTATATCGTATACTGTGGTATGTAGTTGCGGTGAAGGTTTGGTATTGTCGAGCGACGGGAAGGGTTGCGTAGACAAGAACGAGTGTCTCTACTTCCCGTGCCGCAACGGAGGGTCTTGCGTGAACCGCGAGCCCTTCTACCGCTGCCTCTGCCCCGATGGGTTCTGGGGCGAGAACTGCGAGCTCATCCAGGAGGGCCGCACGCTCAAGCTCAGCATGGGCGCGCTGGCGGCCATCCTCGTCTGCCTTCTCATTATAATGAGTGAGCACCAACGTGTCGTGTCCCACTAGCAGACTCCCATCGCACTTCCATATACGCACCATCATTTCCATTCATTATTACATATATCACGTATTTTGTGTACATATAGTTGTCGTATTAGCGATTAGAGTACTCGTAGTGCATGTCGGTCGGAGGCTCAGTGCGCGCGCCTACCCAAGCGGAGGCGGGTCGGTAACGCGCTAGATGTGTAGGTGTCCCGGCGGGTCTACGCGGGCGGGCAACGGCTGCGTGAACGTGGACGAGTGCCTGATGTCGAACCCGTGCCTGAACGGGGGCACGTGCGTGGACCGCGAGCCGGCGCGCCGCTACGACTGCCGCTGCGCGCTGGGCTACACCGGCCACGACTGCGAACTAGAACTTCTCGCCTCTGGATTCATCACGCCCTCCAGAGATTTCATTATAGCTATCATTGTCTGTTTGTTTGTGCTTTTGGGTAAGATTTATTCATTAGTATGCATGCTTTTACATTATTCAAAGCTCCTGTTAAGTTCGAGTATTTAATGTTAGGCATTTAACATTTATGGCTTTAACAATAAACGATTAATGAGGCTTATGAAGGACATCACTAGCATTTATGCTAGTAGGAAAACGTCGTGATACTTTATATTTCAATTATTTGTATTACTTACCTGTAAAAAGCGAGTACTTACGCAATTAAAGTTTTAATGAATTTACAAATACTCGTACTAAGTACATACATATATTCTTGTACCTAACGCTATTTGCACGAACTTACCAGAAACTCAATGAATTTGTTTAGATATTTTGGAAATAAGAATCTTTCTTTACAAAAAATCTGCACAAATTTATATTCGCTGTTTAATTTTATTTTAACATCATCATCATATCCGTTACTTAGTAACTAGTAAGTAGTTTCATAAAATGAAAAAGAAAATATGGCTGTTGGTAGGTTTACATAACTTTAATGTATTACTTATAATAAAAAAACTACTGATGGTACCATGTAATTATCTAACTCAAAAGTTCCTTTAAAGTTTTCATTTTAGTAAGTAGTAGTGATATATTTTTAAGAACCACAATTTGAATAATTTAACTACAAAATACAAAATTACCTTTAGTTACATCAAATATTTAGTAAATGAACCGTAAATTTAAAAGAAGGTAAAAGCTTCATTGAGATACTGACCTAAATACATTATTGGAAAATTAATTTTACGGGACCGATCATTCGTTTAATGTCCTAGGGAAATTGAGACAACTAAACACCTCTCCAGTATCATAATGATATCATTTAATGGTCGTTTATTACCAGTACCGTCGTAAATATAGAAGCACTCTAAAGATAAGAACGAAAAGCTTAATGGTTATATCTGAAAATTTGTCATGGAAATACTTATATGACCAATTGAAATTTGTGATATTACTTTTACGACAATAACGTAGAAACTCAGACTGCAAGATACTTTAAAGTTAGTATATTCGGATTGAGGTCGGATCTACGCAGTGAAGCTATCCCATTTATAATGAAACTTATTGTTCTTGGATTTTGTCAACAGATTAATCTTGCTATTGAAACTATTACGCGGTGGAACTTCCTAGTGTACCTACTTAGTTCAAATTTTAGTCCAAAGCAATGAAAGTAGAGAAGTTTGTATCTACTGTTTAACTTTACTGCATGATCCTGTTTTCATTGTAGGTATATACTATAGCGAAAACTTTCTATTGTACAAAATAAAGCGACAGTTATGATATCAAACCTCCCATGAGACACATACATGTAACGTATGGTAAATCGAGAATTACTCCACATGTTTTGCTCTATAAGGAGGAGCATCTTCAACACTAGCGCGTGTTGGCGGACCCGATGTAATATACCTATTTAATAGGTTTAAGCTGACCACTGACTAACAGACCGCCGGACGATATCGGCCGGTCAGTTGTTCGGAATTATAAAATTTTTGTTCTAACTGACAGGCCGATATCGCCCGGCGGCCTGTTAGTCAGTGGTCGGCTTAATAAGTATAACGTGTCAGTATTAATAATCTATATTTGCGTTTGACTTATTTAATAAACTTGCATTTTTAATATTCAAATACGTATATCAAATGATATTAACTTACCTAGCTAATTATACCGCGATTGAAGAAGTTACAGAATCATTTGCCACTTTTTCTTCAATTTCACCTTTTTCGAGATCTGAATTAAGCTTGAACTACTTAGTATTCCTCTGCGGCGCCTCCTTGGCTCCTATTCTTTTATAGTTTGAATCGAATTATACTGCAGTGCGTACCGATTAGTAAATTACTGTAATGACTCCAGCCATTTTTTCTAAACGAAGTGATTTAAACTTTCCAAAGTAGATAAGTGTATAATTAGGTATAGTGTGCCCAATGTAGCGCACGGCCACGCAATACACATTTTTGAAACTCTGCAGATGCAAAAAAAAGAATTTTACTTCGCTCAAAAGGGTTTATTTATTTGGAATCCGCCCTTGAAGCACGTATTAGTACCTACGTGGTGGCGTGCGCCGCAGTGGGTTTTCTATTGAAGCTTAATACGTAATTACTTATGTATCCGTTACAGTAGTACAAGTACTATGAAACTGTCACTGCTACATGAATATTGCGAAACAGTATTTTAATCTATGTCCCGTTCGGCAGTCTTGGTGCTAGTGTTCGTGGTGTACAACCGTCGCCGGGAGGCGCACATCAAGTACCCGGGTCCCGACGACGACGTGCGCGAGAACATCATCAATTACGACGACGAGGGCGGCGGCGAGGATGACATGACGGCCTTCGACATCACGCCCCTGCAGATACCCATAGGCGGCCCGCTGCCCGATCACGCGCCGACTAAACTGCCCTGTAAGTTTCTTTTACGACCATTTGATTACCCTTATTTCATCTTAACTTAATTTTGATCTCTAATACCGGGTGTGGCGTGTAATATGAGCAAAAAATTAAACTGTAGGCTGTCCTCCTCATACTGACCAACATTTGTTCAGCAACTTTTAAACATAACTTGTGGTTTGATTTTTAATACACTTTAAAGTTTATTCTAAGACGCAATGTATTGCGAATTTTGTTATGATTAAGGCGTGACAAGCAACGTCAATCACAATGATATGTCGTGGCGATGGCGTCCATTGAAGACAATATTTATTTTGTATGAAAAATAGGGACCCTAAATACTTCATAATTTTTTAAAGTTGTTGATTAAAAGTGTCACCGTTTGAGGAGTACAATCTATGTTTTAATTATTTGCTCGTGTTACAGGCCACACCCGGTATAGGTCCCTATAGCACCAAGAGTTTAGGTCGTGCACAGACATTCCATATAATGGTATTGAGGCTGTCAGAGTGATTTTGAAATGGGCGTTAATTATTTATAGCTGTCGACGAATTAAGTACTGTAATAACTGTTTATTGCAATCGATAGTACTTAGTAGCAATTCGTTCGTCCGCCATGCCATTAACGGTTTGTTTACCAACTTTCATTACTATACCTATGCTTATTTTATTTATGATGAAATATCTAAAATTGTAAGTATACATATACTCTTGTTCGTATGTACTTTGTTGGATTTCCATGCAAGACATGACCAACCTTGTTCTAATATAAAATCGATAATTTTAGTGTAAGTGAATATCTGGTAGGTATGGATGTAAAAGCATACTTTTTATTTAATAACACTATTTAATAACAAATGCATTACTATTTAATAACAAAATAAGAAATAGGTTATTACAATCGATTATTGCTGCTGCTCTTATTAAAATTAACATTTATTTTCTGTACATTTTCGAAAGCCTCGACCGCACCCGATCTAGACGAGACGCCTATCAAGTTGGAATAAACAAGCTTTGCATAAAAGCCGAAAGTGAGCCTTAGGCACTGGTCACACCGCGAGCTAGTAAGCTATGAGCTATCGGCTATAAACACGAACAAAAGATAAGCACTCCCGTGTAAATAAAAGAGACACGGCGATATTTATAGTTACTCGCCCAGCGGTGAGCTCTGTGTCTCTTTTATTTACACGGGAGTGCTTATCTTTTATTCGTGTTTAAAGCCGATAGCTCATAGCTTACTAGCTCGCGGTGGGACCAGTGCCTTAAGAGGGTCTGCGAAACATTTTTTCACGGCATCATCTGGAGGTCCGTTATGTAAGGTTACTGCCTATTACTAGAAAGTACACAAAACAGCCTAATCCATCCGCCAGCTGAACCCTTTTTACCTCCTTATTCTGGTCTGAAAATAAAAATGTCCTTATGAGGGTTTTCTTATACATATAAAACAAAATCATTTTTATGTAAGGCTAAATACCTATTGAGCTTTTTATTATATCGTTGTTTCGTGAATTCCCATTGAATTGAACAGGTACAATACTTGCACCTTTATTTACTTATAAATAAATATTTAAACACTTTATGTAGCTACATATATAGGCGTTCCGCAAAGAAGCAAAAAACCGCCATTAGGTATATTCATGTGGATTATGTTAATCTCCAAGGAAAAACATTTTTGCTGACGGTAATGGAGTATTATATATTGCATTGCCATCAAAACGACGCATGAATGCCAATATCAATAAAACCGTCAGTGTTATCCTTCGAAAGAAATCTCTAGTACATATTTTATGAAAATTGGAACGGATGTATGCTCATTGGGGGACACCACATGGCTTATTCAATTCTAAATCGCAAAGGTATTTCGTAAATAAAAATCCTAAGAACTGATTTCGTTCTGAACTCGAATCTGATCTCTTCAGTAAGGAGTGTTTTTTTAATACATTAAGATTAAGACCCACTTGCACCATCCCACTAACCAGGGGTTAACCTGTTAAATTTGGAGTTACCATGGTTACCAGTACAATTCGACACTAGGTTAACGGTTTAACCGGTTAACCACGGGTTAGTGGGATGGTGCTAGTGGCGCTTAAACGTGAGTTTAGAAGAGACAAAGGTTATACATTATAACTTATAATTGCTTCGGGTTTAATTATTTTATTTAAGATTTTTTCGTATGACGGAAATCTTACTACATTTTAAAATACTTACAGCGCCTTATAAATACAATGACAAAGGATGCCAACGGTAATAACGGCAATTTCGTAGTCTTCTGGGAGCACTCTAACGGCTCAATATTTTTATACGGAATGGTTTTTAAATGAGTTATGGTTTTTATATATATATATATATATATATATATATATATATATAAGGTAAGTACCCCTATTAACGAGCCCATTAAAATCGGCACTGATTACCGCGGTATGTACAAAAAGCGTTTTATAAGAACGCCTATTGAATATTTTTAAATTGAAGTACACACAAATAAAGCCTTCTCTATTGACTGTCGAATAAGTATAGCACTAGTAAAGAAACACAAAGTAAATAATTCGAAAACCGTAAACTAACTCATCGGGGGCGCAGGATTTGAATGCTCCATACTAACGCGCCACACCTCAAGTAAGCAAACGCGTATTTTATTCAGTGATTTTCATAGTAATGGTGAATATTATAGAAAGATTAAGACGTTATATCAAATCTTAATTATGATATTTATGGTTCCCTAATCCTCAATTTGTAAATATTTGCTTACCAATAGTAAAAAACAGGAAATTAAAAACCTCGGTGTTGAGTTCCATTTTTTGGTGTGGTTCCTAATTTCGAGGTATACCTCGGTAATAGCGGAAACGGTATTTTAAGTTCGAAGGGTTATATATTCATATGTAAATACATATTTCCTTAACTGTTGATTTTATTGAAATATTTAACCATCTATAAAGCTAAAGAGCTATTAACGTGGTATGAAATCTATTCAAGAACTCTTAATTTTGACTACAGTTTTAAGCACTTAACTGGAGGTTTCCTTAGAAACCATTATATGAGAATCTTGTTTAAATATTGATATAAAAACAAAAGCATGGCTGTCAAGTCTGTTTTATACAATGTTTCGTAATATTTAGTATCTTCCATTTTGATTGTGTTCAAAATATACGCGATCTTTATTTAATTTTATTACTCGTAAATGAGTTTTACAATAATGTGAATTAAACCGTTTAGCGATGGTTACAAAAGACATCAATCGGTAATAACATGTATGGGAACCCAATACCGACCCACCTACAACTTTGGTAGGAAATAAATAGGTTCATAATATAATTATTATAACACCTATTCTATTATTTTAATTAGAACATATAATACACCAACATACAATCGCAATCCAATGCGGTAACGCAGCGAGCGTGATGGGCACCTTTGCATCGGGGGCAGCCCGGGACGGGTTTCAGTAGGTTGTTTATTTTATACATATTTAGTTTATATTTAAGTTTCGTTTTTAATTAATTTAAAATTATGTTTGGATTATGTGTTATTAATAATGGGTGCAGTACATCCAAAATTAATTTATTTTAATATTTGATTTCACATATCTAGATATGGATATTATTGGATCAATTTGATGTTGATGGGCATTTATTTGTTTGATGAACGCAGATATTTGTTCCTAAGTCATGGGTGATTTCTATGTAGGTATATAAATATGCCCAGCAGTGGGACGTGTATAGGCTGAATTATTATTTTTATTTTATAAATTTCTATTCATCTATATATATAAGTATGTATATCGTCGCCTAGTATCCATAGTAGAAGCTTTGCATAGTTTGGGGCTATGTCGATCTGTGTAAAATGTCCCCTTATATTTAGTTATTTAATATTGATTTATGTAAATATTTATATACAGCATGCATTTTTGATACGACCACATATATATTATTATCTAAGTGTAGTTAGTAGGTGTAAGTAGACTCAAGTAATTATGTTTTACTAAAAATTCTCTTATTTTTCCTTATAGAAAAACCAAAAAAAATATTAATTGAATCTTATGATTGGAAATCTGATTAAATATAATACACTACTATTTATTTAACTACTATTGTCAAATAAATATAAGAAGGAACTAAAAATGCGATGGGTTTATTTACCCTCGTAAAAAGGAACCCTTATCCGCGGTATTTGGGTAGCAATGATCAATTACCACGGTAATAGGCGATTTCGACGTTTTAGGTTTAATAATTATTTTTTTCTATATAACTGGCCAAAACAAGTCCAAAAACGAATGAAATATACATTTCGATATACAAACTATCATAAAAAAACATGTCATTGTCCATACAGAGCCAGCTTATGTTTCATTTTTGGCTGTCTTTGTAAAAGTTGCTTAACCCCCTCGTTAATAGGGGTACTTACCTTATATATATTTGGTTAGGAGTGTTAGGATCTACAAACCAATCATAATATCTACCGAAGTACGAGTACGAAGTTCAAAAAAATTCTTAATGAGTAATACATACACCGACAGCAGGTAGTTTTGAACTTATGACTCCCCAGCGCATCGTTCTTATAAAACGATACGAGCTGGGTGCTTTGCGTTTACTACAAGTAGAGTCGGACCAAGAAAAGTCTGCAGCGGATTTGGTAGCCCAGGCAGTGTTAGTGTGTCAAAATTTCATAGAAGTTTTACGTTTAAAATAACACGTGCACTGCGTGGTCTAACAAATCCGCTGCAGACTTTTCATGGTCTGACTCTAATTAACATGTCAGTAAAACATTAATCAATAACAGTTTTATTTAAATTTCGAAATTAACAAGGTCATCAACCACTTCATACCTAGTGAAAGTAGAATAACACTAAGACTGATGCATATTTTTACGTTTGTTTTGAATAGATCCGCTAATGGGCGTCGGCCTCGGCGTGGGGCCCATGGGCGTGGGTGTGGGCGTGGGCGTGGGGCCCGTGCCGCTGCCCGGCGAGACCAACGTGGGCATGTTCATCGAGGAGCACAAGCGGCGCGCGGACAGCGACCCCAACGCGCCGCCATTCGACGACCTGCGTAACTACGCGTACGAGGGCGGCGGCAGCACCGCCGGCTCACTCTCCAGCCTCGCCTCCGGTAATACTCTTTACACTTTCTATTTCCCTCTATCAGTGGCGTAGCTAGGCGTGGGCGAAGTGGGCCGTCGCCCGCGGCCTCGCGCCCCAAGGGGGGCCTCGCGCGAAGCCTTTTTGAGCAAAGTAAAAGAAAAGGGCCTTGCACGTGGGATTTCGCCCACGGCTAGATTAGTTCACGCTACGCCACTGCCCTCTATCCCCACCTCAACTCATAGAAGTTTTAGTGGCAAAAACGAGTGTTTGAGAAAATGAAACATCGATAAATCTTTGCTTCATCAAACTGCACAACGGGACTTAATCGTGTATTTAAGTTTTAAGATTTACCTCCGACGTTTCGAGGACGGCGTTGTCCCCGTGGTCTCGGAGAAGACTGGCTCAAGTTGACATCAACATCTTCTAGCCGCGCGAGTTTTTCGAACTACCCGCACTTGGTCTTGTTTATCAGTTTGAACGTTTTGCGCACTAGGGATGTCACTCTGTCGACACACAACACTAACGATATTCGATTTATCGACTGTCGATATTCGTTTCCGCTTGCATTTACTAATGACTGGATTCCATGTGGATGAGATCTTAAAACCCTCGTCCCGATGCAGATGCCGATGTCGTCGTTGTGCAGTTTGATGATGTTTAATAATCGTGAAAGTTTAAATAAATCTTTGCTTGTACCTAAATCACTTTACTTTGCCACAAAAACTTCTACGAGCCCCGATGCAAATTATTTCGTCTAGTTCCAAACAAAATTGTCAGTACATTGGCAGAGTCCTGTTGCTTTCCCTAGTAATAGCCCTTTTCACACATGTTATACCCGTCAATAAAAAAATAAAAAATCGTTATTTTTTTTCTTTTAGTACAAACGGTATTTCTTGTATTTGGAATTAGTTATTGTAGAGTATTACCATATAAAATTAAATTACATTAGTATAAGCATTAAATATTAGTAATTTTTAAACCAAAACATTATTTTTGAACAAACGCGAGAACCTCAAAAAATGCTCTCACTAGACGAAAACATGTGCATCGGGGCTCGTATGTCTGCTTCTGGCAAACATTGACAAAGTGAAGTCTAAAATACTCGTAAATTTGTGCTTCGAATTTGACAACTCAGCACCGTTCAACGAGAACGTCGTCAGCGTAGAAATCCAGCGTCGTTTTTAATTTAGAATTATTTATCCGTGCGTACTTACCTGTGTAGGTATTTCCGTATTCTAAACAAAAGCGACTGTAATATCCATTCCTTTTAAAAGATTTTTCGTGTAAGTACCAAGATTAAACGGTTTTTGCTCTGTAGGCGACCCAACAACGGCAACTGAAGCAAAATCTTACTAAGTACCTATATATTGCTCAGTGAAATAAAAATACCAACTGAGTGTTTCTTTAACAACCAGACGACATTTCTTTGGCATAAAGAAACATAAATTAATGGAGACGAGGGTTAAAGAATCTATTTATTAGTAACTCAAAGCAAATTTGCTGTAGGTACCTACTTTAAACGTTTATTTTGTATGCTTAGTCTGACGTCCAGATCTATGCGTTGTACACGTATATGTCGATTTGACCGGGTGATTTTTGTGACCCATGACAAAAAAACTTGATTTAAACATATTTACCTGAACGAGTATTTATTGTTTATAACTCGCAAACATACAGCCTGGCAAAAAAGAGTAGAAATTAAAAAGTGGGAACACTGTAGTGTCGTCCCTTTCAAATCAATTTATATAAGAGAACAGGACGACACTACAGTGTTGCCACTATTTAATTTCTACTCTTTTTTGCCAGGCTGTAGGATTCTATGGGGTAGAATTTATTGACAGCTAATGACTCTAATGAGTTCCTATATCGATAAACTACTACTACTTACGCCTGGCAAAAAAGAGTAGAAATTAAATAGTGGCAACACTGTAGTGTCGTCCCGTTCTCTTATATAAATTGATTTGAAAGGGACGACACTACAGTGTTGCCACTTTTTAATTTCTACTCTTTTTTGCCAGGCTGTATGTAAAATAACGTAAACAACTGTCGTTATGATTACGAATACCTACTGCAATTAGCACTATTGAGCACCGTAAACATTTACAATGTCTCCTCGTTATACCTAACACCTTCTTGGGATTACTTAGCATTTAATTATTGCTGTAATTTAGGCGTTCTCTAAAGGCCTGTCCAGATGGGGACAATTTTTCGGCAATCTGATTAAATTGTCCGATTCAATCAGGCCGTGCGAACTCAAACGCCAAATTTGGCTCGCCGAATTCGGCCGCCGATTATGACCGATAAAAAGGGATGCGGACGGAAGAATACCAATTTGTGGCGTATTTTCTTTTGGGTTTTTTTTTATTTAAAGCGCTATAGTATCACAAGTCAAGGGGTTTTCACTCGATGTTGTTCATGAAACGTCATAGGCGAGCTATCGATCAATTCAAATTCATCAATTTCCTGTACCTCTGAGGCCTTAATCAGGCCACGGTTGCCTTTATAGGTAATGTTGATATTTAATCTATTGGTGTTTGCCTGGTTCCTTTTTGGTTTCAGCACCCTAAGTCCCATATTTATTAATTTATGAGTGCACCCAAAGAAAATATATCTATCTACCTACAATTTACTAAGAAATCGGGAATAGACCGATTAGGGAAACCCTGGCATAGGATTATTGCTTGGTATAGGAATATGTTGGATACCTTTAGTTAATTACAGTAGTTTGCAATATAATTGTATGTAGTCACATATGTAGTTCATTTATACTAGACTTAAGAGGAAATACCAGCTGAGCCCCTTCCCAGATTCGAGAATTCAAAATTATTTAATTCTAGGCTCCTAAAACTACTTATATGTATGTAAACGCCGGCGTGTTCGGCCTCAGGGCGGGGCGACCTGGACACATTTCTCAGCAACTGGCCGAATGCTGCAATTAATTGGGAAGATTGGAAGTCTAGGGGGTGGGCCTTTGCCCAGAAGTGAGAATTGTGTCAGGCTCGTTAAAAAAAACTTATAAGAAATATTGTCAGCAGGTACTGATGACGACACGCACGAGTATGACTACCTGGGCGCGTGGGGCCCCCGGTTCGACAAGCTGGCTGATATGTACGGGCCCGACATGGACGAACAGCTGTAGGCGCCGGCGCGAGCCACACGTTAGTCAATTGTCTCCCACCCTACAATAAGACATAGTCAATCCGGCTAGCACAACTATATTGCCGACATCCCACCTAATTCATAGTTCAAGATGCAATGTGGTGGTGTCGCATACATTTGTACTAGACGTACGAGTAGGTACAGAAATCTTTGGAGCTTATCTCCTCCCCGTATCCGCGGAGTCGCATTTGTAAATAAACGTGCGGGACTAATTAATATCTCGGCTCTCACTCAGACTTAATTATTCTTATCAATTTTATACAACTTTATTTGTAGTTAACGTAACTTTAAGTACTCATTTTAGATATTTAATTGCGACATTTTTTATAAAATGTAAACGTATCTTCACCAAATATTTGATAAATAAGTTTTTATTCGAGTTAGCCATATTATGAGTCAGTATTTTAGGTATTGGAAGTTATTGCGTTAAGCGGATTTTTGCCGGAGGGCCAGCGTGAACCTGGGTCGTGGGTGTTTGTAGATAGTGTGCTATATACATGTGAATAATTTATACGAGTACTTTGTAAGTCCACAGCTTTACGTGATACCACTTAATAATATGGCCCTTCCGCATAACATCACTATAATAATGAAAGAATATGTTATATTTTATAATAGTGATTGAATTAATTAATATGTCCATTCGGACGATCGAGTTTATAACGCTCATTTGACTCGTGGAATATTTTCGAGGGATGTACATAATGTAATGTTACACTAGGCACGACTACCCTTGAATATCCTAGCGAAATATGGAACTTATTGTAATTCAACTATAATTATAAGAAAAAAATAAACTGTACAGTAACTATGGTGTTCCTTTCCTAACGTCTCCGTGTAGTATTAGCGAATAATATGTTATCTGGAAATAGTAGGTAACGAATACATAGTCATGGTTCGAAGAGAGTTTTGCGTTGCGTGTGTGCGTGCGTGGTGCGGCAGGCGAGGCGACGGCTGCGAGTGCGAGCGGGCGTGAGAGTGTGCGTGCGAGGCGAGGATATGAATGGGATTGTGCCAATTTATTAGCAATCTATGGATACAGCTAATGATGGTAGACTTAAGTGTTTGCACTTTATTTATTCGTATATTTACATAAATAAATTTAGTCGCACCTAGGAAAATATCAATAACTTATTAAGAGTGTTGTGCTAGAATTCTATTCTAACGATTTTGATGTGAGATAGTTATTGGGAACCGTTAGAAGTCACTAATTTAAAGATTAATTTTTAAGAATTTATAGTACATTAATATATCTACCTAATAATGTTTCCATAGACTGTCTCACCTCGACATCGAATAACGATCAGTGTACATTTTAGAATATACTGAATTGTGTTAAAATGACTGATTTTATTATGCGTTTAAAAGCCTAAGATTTTTGTAGATTCGGTTATTTAATTATAGACTTCGAATACCTTACTGTAAGTCCACCCTATAGTTTGCACACGATACGAACACTTCTAGATATCATTAAACTACATAATATTAAAGCAATTCTTGTTAATTATTATTTATATAAGAATACTTACAATATAGTTCAATAAACAGAGCTGCATCATTTTTATTAAGTTACATTATCATTACACTGCCAGTAATCATACATATTAACGAATTACTAAATAGTGTTTTCAGTCCGTTTTTGTATTTCAGCCTTTTACAATATACGATAATTATAAGCTTTTGGAACTGTTTATTAACAGGACGAGACTTTTTAATTTTCTGACTTAACTACGGTGCGTATCTACGTTCAGCCATCGTTTAGGGCTGATTTAGACGGCGCGCGAATTCGCATGCGATTTAAGTTACATTGCGGACTGTTGGTTACGTCCAATTCGACCGACCGATCAAAAAACGCAATGTAATAAAACTCGCATGCGAGTTCTCGCATCGTCTAAATCAGCCCAGAAGCTCATTGCTGTCCTTGGTAGTACTTTCACGGTTTCCCGAAGCGTTCGGCGCCGAGGTCGCGGCCGGATGCGCTGCGGGCGATAGCTTAGTTATGACTCGCGTATTGCATGTGACTGCAACTGGTATTCACAATTTATGCGTCGTGATTAACGTTAGTAACAGCTGCGCCAGCCGCGACCTCTGCGCTCTACGAACTTCCCTTCGTGTAGTGGCCTCTGTCGGCGGCTAACGCAACGCAGCGAATGTAAATGTTCTCTAGCCTTTTTGTGAATAGGGCCCTTAAGGGCTGATTTAGACGGGGCGAAAACTCGTATGCGATTTTAGTTACATTGAGGACTATTGACATCTAATTCAGTCGACCAATTAAATACCGTAATGTAATCAAACTCGCATGCGAGGTCTCGCACTGTCTAAATAAGCTTTAAACCAATGCAATTGTATCGCTGCGTTACGAGGCTGATTGGCGGAGGCCTTGTCAAAGCACACGTAGGTACATCGACGGCAGAGCACTCAGTACAAGGTGCGAGACCGCGCTCGCCATTGAGCCGGTGCACATATTGTTTTAGACATAATTGATACCTAGTTATGTTTGTTTCAACTGTGATTATTTAGTTGTACAACTCTGATGATTACATAAAAGAATGAATAAAAATGTAAAAAAGTTGAGAGACTATTTTATTTTTGTCACCTGATTCAAGCTAATATGTACCTATAAGTAGGTACTTACATAAGCTGCGGTCATTTTACCCGTACAGTTCGAACTTTAAAACAGTAGTAGGTTTGGGCCTGAGTGATGTGCGGTGCGGTTGGATTTTGGGGCCGGGTGGAGGTAAGCTGGGTAAAGGATGACTTACGCTAGACCGGCCTGGGTCCGGGCCAAAGCTTTCGGCGCTTCGTTTTCTATGGAAAGCATCATCTGGTTATCACTTATCAAGTTATGATAGAAAATGACGCGCCGGAAGCTCCGGCCCCGACCCGGCCCGTCATTCTGTAAGTTTCGACTCAACGGACTTCGTTTTTGGAACAGTAAGTATTTTGTTCGGAACCGTGCAAAACCAAAACTTTAGTATAAACATCCATTTTATCCTCGATTTATCGGTCTACGCTTTGTTTTGGATAATGGGGTTATTGTATGTATGTTGTTGTACAATCTACTATTATATCTAGATATTAAAAATCAACATGAAAATTATTAGTTACCACATCAGGCCTTAGCCTAAATGCGTTTTTCCTTGTCAAAGTTAACACTAGAAAGTCCTCTAAATTCATTCACATCAGCAAACCATACATTGCTGTATTGCATTGTTCAGATTGCGCAGCGCTTAACGAAAATGTCAATCAAGAGTATCAAGATTAAGGAGCTGCAGTCTTGAATATAGCGATTCCTAATTTACATATAGGACCCGGATAGCCAAGCATTTGTGGACTCACGTGCGCTCTAAGACGTACATACTATGAATATCGATGTAAAAGCGTTGGACCCTCGCTACACCTGAGACACGCATCATGAGATAAATTGCTTCCTATCTTCTGTAATCTAGCAATTTGAATGAAATGTTTCTGTGACGCTTGTATTGTGACTCGAGAAATATTTTCTTGCTAAGTAACTATAGCCGATTAATAAATAAGTAACCATCTTTGTTCAAACAATGTTATGATACGCTACGGCAGTAGGTACGTATGCCCACGTCCTATTTATTCTATCCTGATATAAAGAAATTGAATTCTCAGTTATCGTCTTATTATTTTAGGGGTATTTACGTAGAGTAATAGGACCGGATCTGTCCGGTCAACTTTGATTTCCATATAAAAAAAAACTCAATTATCGTACCCAATACTCTCAATAAAGAGAAAAGTTCTATACTCCTAGGTAATTCACGCCCATAACTAGAGAAACCAAGTCAAATTGTTCTTGATTAAGAACATTTGAACATAATTCGTGAGTTCCTTAAAAGCTTACGTAGGAGGGGAATAAGTACCGTAGTTCCATTCTAATTAGACAGATCCTTACCTGTACCGAGTACCTATAATATTACTAAGTATGTACCTACCTACAAGATTACAGGTGCCTCTAGATAGGTACCTGTTTATTTGAATATTGTTGAGTTTATTAACGTTCAGACACAATTCCCTTTGTAAAGTTTATGTAAATGATGTAGGTATGTAGGTACTTACTAAAATTATTGTACACAAAATAGAACAATCCTTACAAGTGTAACGCATTCGCGGATTTTGGAATAACATACGAACTTATTTATTACAGACATGTATCTAAAACAGATTTCGCATGTACCGCGGAGTTGGAGTTGTATGAAAACAAAGCCCGCATAAAGGATGACTCACGTTAGGCCGGGCCGTATCCGGAGCTTCCGACGCATCGTTTTCTATGGAAAGCATCACGTGATCGCCTGTCATGTCAGAGACAAGTAAGCGCCGGAAGCTCTGGCCCGGACACGGCCCGGTCTAACGCGAGTTTTCCTTAATTCTTGCAGCCTTGGTGACATAAGTATAGTCTGACAAAAGAGAGAAATTATAAAGTGGCAATACTTTAATGTCGTCCCTTATAGATTATCAATCTAAGAAAACGGCACGACACTACATTACAGGATTGCCACTTTTTAATTTCTACTCTTTTGTCAGACTATACCTACCTACCTATCCCAACAATGGTAAGTATATGAGATTATATCTATAGAAAAATCTACTGAGACTAATCTTAGTGGATTTGTAGGTAGGTAGACTAGATAGATAGGACCCGTAAAATGTGCCTATTTTACTCCCCATTGGATTATTGTGCTCCACCGATTTTTATTTAGGCTGATTTAGGTATGAAAACTACTTATATCACAACCTCATTTAAGTATGGTATTATAACTATTATAACATGATAATAGTGGTGGTCTACCTAAAATCGGCATATATATTAACATACCTACCACAATTTTGGAATAGTACATTTTAAGCCTATGTCAGTTCTAACCAATTACTAATATAACATTGGAAATAATGTCAATTCGATCACACGGAATGTGCTGTCGAGAATGATAGTTGGCACGTGAAGAAGGTAGGATTGCGTGATCTAATTAAAAGCGTGTCTATGTGACATAGTTACGCGACTTGGAAATAGAGATCGTGAATTTAATACCGTAGTGTTATATAAGTACTTACATGTACTTACATGTAGCGCCCTGTGGTTTAGATTAATTTGTAGCTCGCAAGCAGGGCAATTAAACCGTATTAGCTATTACAATTGGGATGGTTGGACTTGGTACAGTTGATGTCAAATATATGTTTACATTTTTCGCCTTATTGCAAAGGAGTAAGGTGTAAGTAAACATATATCTTTGACGTCGACTGTACCTATTACCAATTTCATTGACTGTCTAAATATGTGTAGGTACTTAGGTATGTATTGCTATAATGGGTAGGTATATTTTAAATCAGCACGTTAACGTTGCTTATCATGAATAGTGACACAAAACAAAATGAAATGCCATTCGATTTTAAATCTTACCAGTAAAAGATAGAATATTAAATGCAATAGCATTTCATTTTGAGTTGTGCCACTGTTAATGATAAGCGTCGGTATGTGTGATCAGTATGTCTTAGGTTCAATTTTATGTCTAAAAAGTTGTCTAGGTACTATAATCTATCTATCTATCTTATCTATACATATAATAAAGCTGTAGAGGGTAGAAAGTCTGTACATGGAAGATATTTGAAAAAAAGTTGGCTGGGGATACTTAGAATCGATAACAGAACACATTCCAACAGTTTTTAGAATTTTTGTCTGTTTGTCTGTTTATCTGTTTGTCTGTTTATTTGAACGCGCATCACGTGAAAACGGCTAAACGGATTTTGATGCAAACTTTACTAATCTATCGAGAAAATCTCCGGCCAGGTTATAGGCTATAAAAATTCAACCCTTAAAAGGGGGGGTAGCCACAACACTCGCTTGATTCAAGTTTGCCCCTGAATCTTATGGCGCTACTTAGGAAGGAGGGGCAAACTTTTTTCAAATATGTGCTACCACTATTGAGTACCCTGGTAAAACAGATGGCGCTGAATTTAATACGTAGTGACATGAATAGCCACCGAGGAAGGTTATTGCCAAATTAACTCTAAGTTTAGATGAGTGGGTACGGACATCAACAAATTTAATTGAATAATTATGTCGATTTAATAATATACAACAAAATTAACCCTTTACCTACGGGCTATTAAATCGCTCCGTCACCGCCCAATACGGGCATGTTTTGGCGAGAGTCAGCGGTTAGGCATTATTTCACTTACTTGTAACTTTTGAAATATTACAGCTACACACTTGAAACTTCACACACACAATAAGTATAATGTGTTTAATCAATTAATAATCACTTGGAGTAATAATATTCACTATTTTTTCTGCTATCAAGCAATATACCAGTCACTAAGAAATTGAAGATTTTTAAGTTACTACTCGCAGATCTCACAAGTTTACGTTTAAGAACATTAGTTTATAATATACTTAACACAAATAAACACTTGAATAACGATAATTATGAAATTAATGCATAAAAATCAATCACAGAAAACGTTGCACAAAAACAATTTGCCACTAATGGAAAATAGTGATGTGCGTCTATCAACACATTTGTCGATAACCTAGTACATGTAAAACTGAAATTTAACAAGTTAGGATTGTGGTGAAATTATTATTAGGTACAATAGTACCTAATAATGGTTTCATAACATGGTAAATTCCAATATTTGAACCAAAAATGGTAAAAAACACTAAAAATAACACTCCAAACACTCCCACGCCATTCTCTCATATCGACAATAAGTTGATGAAATTTTAAAACAACACTATTGTCCGCCATATTGAATTCAATTATTAGCACCTCTGTAGTACGGGTGTCAACTCCAGTTGCCAGCAAAAAAGCGGTAATTTTAAAATTATGTTTATGTCAGAGCCATCTACCGAAATATTATGATATTTTTTTCTTTGTATCTATACTAATCACAGTGCATAATGTGACCGCTATTACCAAGCCACAAGGTCTCATTTTGTTTAAAAAAAATGTTGAACACGACCATTACTTCGATCAACTATAGTTGACACCCGTACTGCAGCGGTGTTGCCTTACTGGCAACTCTGGTTGACACCCGTAGGTAAAGGGTTAAACGACAGTAAATTAATTACCCCTCATTGCACAGTGACATCTTTTTCACGACTACCCAAAAAAAAGTGAGAGAGAGTGTATTGTGTTTTCCACAGACTTAAATATACCCTAGATGAAGCAAATATCACGATTTGTATTGAAACCAAGCGTGCCGACTTTTTACCACCTACTGTGACGTCACAGCCGCAATTTAGTGATGGGAAATCCTAACCGATTCAAAGACACCAATGCCCCTCTGCCCCGCTACGATTCAACTGTCTTGCTCACACTCATAGATTTTATATCTGCGGTCTCGCTCGCTCACTCCCCGCTCCCCCGCGAACCACGCCAAAAATCACAAATCGATTGCCGTGAATGACATCGATTTTCTGACAGACGAATGAGAAAGACAGACGAATGATAAAAACAGACGAATGACCTTCTTCCCAACTTTTCCCTTCATTGAAACTGGTATTTTCAAAATCTATGACTGGATCATGTGGAAAACAAAAATAATGAAAGTTTTTTTTAACACAATAGATATTTATAACCCTACTAAAACGATAGGCACATATATAATCGTATGTGGTTAAATTACTCTTCTTTTTACACGACTGCCCAAAAAAAAGAGTATTGTTTTCGCCGTTCATGTTTTTGAAGTTGTCGTGTAAAATTAGCACATTTTTTATTTTATTTATTTATTTAATATTTATTGCACAAAAGTAAATCTTATAGTACTTAATGCCATAAGGCATTCTCTACCATCTTTACCATCTTTTATCAATAAAACTTCATCATTCATATGTCCGATATCGATTAAAATCGATTATTAGAAGCGATTGGTAGAACGAACAACACTAGTCGCTAAATTTGACAGACGAATGATAAACGGCCTGTACCACGAAGTCGAAACGATGCGCGACGGTATCGCTAGTCCGATATTCATCGTCTCTTAACTCATAACGTCAGATCAAATGCTCAAAGCAAACGCGCAATGTAATGTAAACATAGTTTTGTAACGTTAATCTATAGTTACTTAGGTACATTATTGGAAAGACAATCTGGAATACTTAAAAAATTGTTTAAAATGAATTCACGCATTAATATCATTTTAAAATTACTTGCCTGTGATAGGAAATATGTCCTTGCCCTTGGGTGCTTGCAGTTTTTGGGCTGTTGCAGTTAATTATCACGCAACGAGGCATTTTTTAAATTTTTTCGGACTATCGGCTGCAACAACTGACGTGTGTGGACTGTCAATAGCGACGGCCAACCTCGACGCTTGGTCAGAGTTCGGACACGCGAAGTAGATGCATTTGCGTCATCTAGGGTATATTCAAGTCTGTGGTGTTTTCAATGTAGGTATATATTTATTTATCTGGGTTTCACTCTCTCTCACTCTTTTGCGGTTCGGCGTTAGGTCTTATGCGAGGCCTTCTGCCTTACGGCAAAGTTGATCTTCTGCCTTAATTACACTTGGGCGTGGATCCAGGCTTTCCTCTTTCGCAGCTGGGCCTACTGCCTTGCTCACACTTCGCCAATTCAATTCTCTTGGTCAATTCCAAGCTCTACTTTCTTGCATCTTTTATGCATGAAAACAACCTCGCTGAAATCCTTAAATATCGAGCCCTATGCGAAGCTAGGCTGATAGAAAACTGTCCCATCCCTTCTTTGTATGAAATCCTGGATTCGCGCCTGGTTGGGACTAAAAGTAAAATTGGGTTTTTTATATCGAAAAATTTTCGCGCTCGCTTCGCTCGCGTTTTTTATATCTTTCTGAGGTATGAATCATACCGTATGATAAAGGTGACATTCGGGTGGCGACTGCAGCAGCATTACTCTGTTGCAACGTTACTGTCAATTTTCGTCATAAAATGATGTGACCGATTTCCATACTAAAAGTAAAAATGTACAACTGTCTATCATATTGCGTTTTTATATCGAAAAATTTTCGCGCTCGCCTCGCTCGCGTTTTCTATCACTTTCTAATATATGATAAAGGTGACGTTCGGGTGGCGACTACAGCAGCATTACTCTGTTACAACGTTACTGCTGCAGCACTGTCAATTTTCGTGATAAAATGATGTGACTGATTTCCATACTAAAAGTAAAAATGTACAATTGTCTATCAAATTGCGTTTTTATATCGAAAAATTTTCGCGCTCGCTTCGCTCGCGTTTTCAATTACATTCTAACCTAAGATATGATAAAGGTGACATTCGGGTGGCGACTGCAGCAGCATTAGGTACTCTGTTGCAACATTACTGCTGCGGCACTGTCAATTATCGAGATAAAATAATGTGACTGATTTCCATTCTCAGCTGTAATGCGGCAATGAACTTCACTCAATTTACCAAAAAAAATAATGTAATCTTAATGACCCTAGGGAGAGGGGGCACCATAGTCTATAAATGCTGAAGGCATTAAAATATCTTAATCCGGCACTGCTTCGGACTTAACCCGACGTACGTGTCGCTCTGTACGCGTTCCAAAGCCGGGCGCCTTCGGCGCCCTCATACTAAAAGAATCTGGCGTAGCCCGACAACGTGGCGCGCTGCACGCGGTCCAAAGCCAGGCGACTTCGACTTTCTCATACTAAAAGAGACGTACGTGACACGATGTATGGTTACCAAAGCCGGGCGCCTTCGGCGCCCTCATACTCAAAGAGTTGGGCGTAGACCGATGTACTTGACACACTGTGCGTGTTCCAAAGCCGGGCGCCTCCGGCGCCCTCATACTCAAAGCGTCGGGAGTAGACCGACGTACGTGCTGACACGCTGTACGCGTTCCAAAGCAGGGCACCTTCGGCGCCCTCATACTAAAAGTCAGGCGTAGACCGACGTACGTGACACGCTGTACGCATTCCAAAGCCGGGCGCCTCCGGCGCCCTCATACTCAGAGCGTCGGGCGTAACGTACGCGTTTCAAAGCTGGGCATCTTCGGCGCCCTCATACTAAAAGAGTCGGGCGTAGACCGACGAACGTGACACGCTGTACGCTTTCCAAAGTTGGGCGCCGAAGGCGCCCTCATACTAAAAGTTTCGGGCGTAGACCGACGTACGTAATACGCTGTACGCGTTCCAAAGCCGGGCGCCTCCCTCATACTCAAAGCGTCGGGCGTAACCCGACGTACGTGACACGCTGTACGCTTGCCAAAGTTGGGAGCCGAAGGCACCCTCATACTCAAAGCATCGGGCTAAGCCCGACGCACGTGGCGCGCTGAATGCGGTCCAAAGCTAGGCGACTTCGACTTTCTCATACTAAAAGAGTCGGGCATAGTCGGACTACTACAAATCGCGCTCTAAAAAGTATGAAACAATAAGATATTTTATTTTATTTTATGAAATTATAAATGTTATAATTTTTTGAATAAAAAAATACAGCGTAATGTAATTTACTATTTTTTATATATTTAGCAGCTTACTGACACAAACCGAATTCCACGCGGGCGGAGCCGCGGGCACAGCTAGTTATAATCTATGTATGTAGCATTTGTACTTAACTAATACTTACCTTAGTTATCTACCTAGTACCTACCTATTTACCAAGCACCAATGTATTTTTTGTGTAAGTGAACGAAACGAAGTATACCATCCCACCACATAAACCTACATCAACACAAAGAAGAAAAGATAATGTAGTTGTCCCTCTAACACAAAGACTCTTTTGTTTACCAAAAGGCAATTTGTTTACTACTCGTCTTTTGCCTTCTTGTGTAATAATATAAATACATAATATTTTCTCCATATTTGCACTGCAATTGTATAACCAGAAAAAAAAAACACTTTTAGAATGTTTAAACAACCTAAGTTACAAGGAAATTGAAAACCTTTGTTTTAGCTTACGTTCATACTTATTTAATATCATTACCTAAATATTTGTTCAAATGATATTCGGTTACTATTTATAAAACCTTTAGTTAGTAGCGGGGTCTTCTGTTACAAGTATCCCAAATATAACTAATAATTGTGAACTGTGAAATGTAACCAAATTATTATTGTTTTTGTTTTCATTTCCAAATATAATTATGGTAATTGCTTATTTATAGCTGACATTTATCAAAACAAAGAAAAAGTCGTTTGTGTAACAAAATTTAAAAGAACAATTCGAGAAGTTGCCATGAAATTTATGGAAATTAGTAAAATATGAAAGTAGGCAGGTACAGGTACTTATTGAGTAAAATTCAAGCTGGTAAAATAATTCATGTGCGTATTCTTATCTAACTTTGTCGAGCGGACCAAAGGCAGACTACCGAAAGTATGTACTTATTTTAAAACCAGTTAATTAAAATTAAATTAGTTGAGATATAGTTAAAAACATGTTTTACAAGAACTTAATTTAATCTTCAATTGAGAACATTTGAACAATGATTACCTATCTCAACCGACATCCTTGTTAAAAAGTTCATCTCAGATTTACTTTCAACCCTGCCTTCAGGGATCTTCAGGCCCAACTTTAGCATTGGTATTCAAAGTAGCCAAAGAAATCTAAAAAGAACGGCTTCCAGTATCAAACCTACTTTCCTCAGCTAAATGCTTTTTAATAATAATATTAACCAACTTCATTACAATTGAACAGGTTTGAAATTGGATTGCGCTACCTGCGTCAGGACCACCATTCATATGCACATATACTTATATGTTTTAGTAACGAGTGGGCATCTTACTGTAAAGTGTAGGTAAACAGTTTTCTTGCCCTTAGGTTGAAATCTTATTGTAAGTACACTACATCAAGTACATAAGTATTTTTACGCTGTATATAAGCTATAAGATATTACAAACTTAATAGATATACCTAGAAACTTTCCTTGGGCTCCATTTAAGTTTTAAATGTGACTAATCAACTGAATAAATGTTAAGCCTAAGCTAAGGTAAGCTTTTGAAATGAAATTACTGAATTATAAGAAAAGCTTTGAGACTTATCTGACTTACTTACTTAAGATGTCTGGCACTAGTACCTAATCATTGTTAGGGTTCCGTACAACAACTAGGAACCCTTATAGTTACATAAGGTATGTATGTTTGTCCGCGGCTTAGTTTATATACTTATCATCAACAGGTACTAGGGTATTGGGTATAAATCAATAAAAAGTAAGAAAAAATTGACAAGTTGTGAAAGAAATTTCTCATAAATTTGTCTGGGTGTCTGGCGGTGGCGACCATCGAGCTGGTGAATATTTCGCTCAGCCGCTAAGTCTGGCAATCTATAACGGGGAAACGCAGCAAGCGTCCTAGGGGGACGATGCCCCGGGCAACGGGGTTTATATACGAAAATATTGTGTACATTGTGTATTGTGTACCTATTGTTATTGTAAATAAATGTGTGTGTATATTGTCTGAAACAAAAAAAATGGGTAGGTACACCGTTAAGGATGACTCACGAAACCGGGCCGTGTCCGGGCTGGAGCTTCCGGCGCTTACTTTTCTTTCTTTTTTTTCTTTTTTTTTCGGCGCTTTTTATGACATGACAGGCGATCACGTGATGCTTTCCATAGAAAACGAAGCTCCGGCCCGGACACGGCCCGGTCTAATGTGAGTCATCCTTTACACGAAGGTAGGTACCTATTTTATTACAGTGGTAATGTAAGACGAATACGTACTTAAACTGCAAAACGTAATTCAAGACCAAAAAAAGTAAGAAATGTTGCCACTTTTTTTACTATCGCGTCTTGTGTTTATGTACAAATAAGTAAATAAAAGTAAGTACTTTTTTAAATAGTAGGAGTAAAATTACTAATGAATAAATTGTCTTAGCGTGATTATTTATCAAAAGCAATTTACAATTTTACAAACAAATTATTGCAGTGGCAACATTGTCTTACTTTTTTTGGTCTTGAATTACGTTTTGCAGTATAGCGAGTTTCAAGTAAGAACAGTCGAGTTCACAAAAATATAATTACACGCCTCGAAGAGATTTACAATAAGGCCGTGTAAATATATTGTTGGCGCATTGGCTTGTAAAGATATTTGTGTAATCGGCCGTACAGTTTTTGCCAAGGTGAAAAAATGTGCGTCCGTTTTGAGCCGTAAAGCTAAAGCTTAAACTACTTTCACTAAAAACTATACCTTTTGTAGGTAGGTACATGAAAGGTTTTTGAGTTTTCGCAAAAGTAATTCCTTCTTAGTAAAAGAAGTGCTGCGAAGATTTATTTTATATTTTGGTTGTTTTTAATTTTTACCGGTTTTAATTTAATTATTTTGTTATATTTGATTTAGGTATGAGCATTGATCACGCGCATCAAAGAGTAAAGTATATAGGTGACGCGCATGTTAGGAATCACAAGAGCGGATACTTAGAGTAAGAAACAGTGACATTCGAAAAACAACAAGAATAACAGATGTAAGCAGTAGAAAATTAGTAGAAAAAACAAGAATTTGAAATCGAAGTGGGCTGGACATATTTGCAGATTAAATGATTAAGTATCACTGTGGTGGACAAAAAAAGTGGTTAAATGGATACCAAGTGATAGATCAAGAAATGAATGAATGAAAACATTTATTTTCAGGCAACTATTGGCCCATAGATAAATACCTGAAAACTAGCATACCTACATATATATTATTACAAAATATATCTTAAAACTAAACTAATAATGGGCATCCATAGAAACGATGAGGAGCAGTGGCGGATTTCCCATAAGGCACAGTAGGCCCGGGCCTAGGGCGGCAAGATATTAGGGGCGGCAAATTGTGACAAAAAATTCGCTGATGATAACAAAAAATAACTCAAAATTAGACCAGGCAACAAATTCTCAAAAAAGTACCTATAGAGGGAAATGCTTGCAACACAATTTTTGACTTTGTACCTATTTTTATTTGAACTATCTAGGAGGTGAACATATCAAAAGTCCCCGGCCGTAGCCCTTGAGCCAGGGGAAGATAGAGGTCTCCGCAACTGCCGGACCAATTAAGTTGAAATTTGGCACACATATGTAAGTTTGTGACCCAAAGATGGACGTGTAACGTAAATAATAGTACATTGTGCAACATGGGGCGTAAGTTGAATATTGCAAACGAGAGTAAGTTAAATCGCGACGGCTTGACGCCCCGAGATACACACAATGTTTTTCATCACACTTGCGATACAAAAAATAAGTTTAAAGACAAAAAACTGTTAATTATGGCACTAGAAACTTCATAACTCCCTAGGGAAAACGAAATTTCTATAACTCCCGCTACGCCTACGTGCAATTCCACATTTACTGAGCGAGTGTGATGAAAATGAATTTAAAATATGGACTCCATATTTTGGGGGGTAAATGAGAAAATTTAAAAATAAAGTTTTTCAAACTATATCGTGTTACATATCAAATCAAAGAGCTCATTGTAAGAATCTCAGATTTTTTTATAATTTTAGGATAAATAGTTTAGCAGTTATTCAAGAAAATAGTTTTTAATGTTTTTGTAGGTACATGAAAGTCAATATTATTGGTAAAACTGTCACTTAAAATGAATAAGTATTTGCTTATTTTTTTCATAAAACCTATGTTCCTATCATCATGTCACAAGGACGTATAGTTTCTAAGATATAATAAGCGAAAAACCGAAAAATGTGACCTTCAAACCAAAGCCCCCAACTTTTGATATGTTCACCTCCTAACGAGTCCAAAAAAGTTACTAAGTAGAAAATGTGTCCCAAGCATTTCCCTCTATAATATATCTTTCCGTTGCCTGATCTAAATGTAGTCAATATGATGGGTGCTGATGCTGAGAAAGGGGCGGCTACAAGGCTTGGGGCCTAGGGCGGCAAAGACTGCAAATCCGCCACTGATGAGGAGATATACTTATCAAGCGCTGTGGTTAACACAGGTAGGCCTGATATAATGTACGATACATATTGATCGTTCAAGTTAACGCGATGTTGTAACTCGTAAAATGGTTCTGCATCTGTGTGATGAATAAATTGCTAGCCAATTAATAGTTTGATGCAGATTATTGGAAAAACATAACGGAGGTATTTCATTCATTTCAAATGCAATCGATTCAATAAAAGAGGCAGTTACAGTGTGTAAATTTATATGACGCTATAATCTGTTTTCATTTAAGATAAAACGTGCAGCCATGTAGTTGAAATTTAACTTCTGGGTGATTGCCTCTTCGGAAATTACGACCAGCGTATAAAACGGTTTTATTGGGGTATGTTTACATTTTAAGCAAGCATAATTAAGTTTCGATCCCGCAAGTCTTAGTTAGTTTCGTAATTAAACCAAGTCCCCAGGAATTGATTTGATTGCGAGCTCCTAGAATGACATTCTGCTTTAACATTTAAGTACCTAATCATGGCACAGGAGGCTTCCAGAAAGCAAATTTACAATTAATTAGGCTGCTTTACGTATACGTAAAGGTATCTTTAGAAGCATTACCTAATAGCGAATGATGCCTCTTTTTCAAGTTCAAATAGTGTTTTAGTCTTATAAGCAGGTCTTAATTGAATTAACTCAATTTGTGAAATTATTCTGTGACGTTGACAAAAAGTTACATCGAAAACGCTGATATTGTATTAAATTCAAAGAATTCGCCCTATATCGCACGTTTCTTCTTTAAACAACTCTAATATGGAAATCCTCGGCTCGAACCAGGAATCTTGGGAAAGAGTGCGATTTTATTAGATCTGTCCACGAATATCTTGCCTATTTTATTTTTAGTGAGCGAAGATGGAATCCTGTTTTATGTTTCACGCAAAGACATCGTAAAGGCTTGGCCATATAAGACTGGAAAAGGAATGCGAAAATTGTATGAATAAATAGGATACTGAAATTATAATAGTATTTACTTAATAACTATTAATTACCAATAACAGTTTTATCACTATATAAGTTGGTACCTATAGATCAAACAAAACACAAGGCTTCGTTATATCGTGTTTGATACCTCATGGGAACGGCGATCAACTATCGAGTCGGAAAAAGTAATTACTGATAACATCCCTAAAGTCATTCTTTATAGCTGACGGAATAATCAGGGGAGTTTTATCCTCAATTTTCCAGCTCGTCTTTGTTACCCACAGAAAATAATATAAAATCATGTTCCTTATCACATTTTCATTGAAAAATCCAATCTTTCCGAAACAAACATATTGACGTATTGTCTCGACGAGATCATTCAGCGACATCAAACCTGTTCTACTTAGGTATGCCTAATTGATACTTCTTAATATTTATAATTTAATTTAGTTGATCGAATAATGTAAAGCAGCGGTCGGCAACCTTTTAGCAGCCAAGGGCCACATAGTAGTTTACGACGTTGACGCGGGCCGCACTTTGGTAATATTTCTGACTTTAGCAGACATCGTTGATGTAAAGGAACTCTTATGTTACGAAGGCAGGTAAGATATGATCGTATGTGATCCCCGCTTTAGTAGATAGGTACGAGCAAGGTGCCGATTTTTTTTATTTCGATCGCTCGATTTCGTATCTCGAAAATCTGTGGAAAATGGCGAATTGATGTTTTTGAAAAGGAATGGGGAATCTAGTAGTATGACGACTGGTTTTCAATGTTATTTGTAGAATTTAAATGCCTAGTAGTGAAGATATATTGAAGGAAGCCACACAAAGTCACAGAATCAAGTCAAGCCACAGAATGGTAAACGAAATTCACGTATACGCCGGTCTACCTACCTACGACGTATAGTTGTAAGCGCAGGTCTGTTATCTAACCAGTCTTTCGAACTTGTAGGATTAAATTGTATATGGGTCACATGCACACATTTTATTGTATGCTTAACTCATTCGCGTCTTTCCTGTAGACATCGCAAAGGTAAGATAAGATAAGCAAAAACTAATTTTTGCGCTGCACCCTTGAATATATGTATTTTTATGTACCCGGATCGTTAATTTTTATTGTTTTGTCCACAGAAGAGAAGTTTCTCTGAAATGTGTGTTGACCCATATTGTACAACGCAAGCGTCGCACATAATCCCTCGCACGTCCCGTCAACATTAAATATACCTTGTAATAATTCCAGTATTAGCGACAATGTCTTATAACAACGCTATATACAACATTACACACCAAAAAAACACAATTTTTTAATGAATTGTCCATACTCCGAAATTAACGCAACTAAAAGAAACACGATACTTATATAAAATCATGAAATAAGTCTACGTGTAGGATACGTGCTCCGAAATTATAAATACTTACTCATTTAAACTATGTAAAATTAAAGTGGCTTTATGGAATGTTTTCTGGTTTCTAAAAACTCACACGGGAGCTAAATTCCTGATCAAGTAGAAATTAATATCGGAATCTGCCCCACGCAACTATAGGCAGCCGTGCCACCACTACCGATGTTATTCCCATACCCTTAAGTATAAATTAGTATAAAATTAATATAAATTACAAACTAAGCAGCATTGAAGTGTTTCTATGTACGTAACCCTCGATAAACCTTGCCTACTCCAATCTGCTAACCCTTAAAATAATTAATACCCATCCATTAGAACAAACCCCGTAGGAATATGTATTAACTATAGTCATTTTAACATACGCCTCAAAACATTAGAAGGCTCGAAATACTTTGTAATTATAACGTTCTCGTATATTATATATCTATATTATTATTATGTAGTTGTGTCGCGGCAAAGGTTTTGATTAAATTCGTGGCAGATCCCAGCGTCCCACGACAATGTTAAGAGTTTCTTTGGAAGTGTCTGAACTTATTTGCTCGGAGGCATTAGGTAGTGGGGTCGCTACTACAACTGTAACTGCTCAAATACTGAAGTAGAACAAATTTAATTTTCTGTATTTTTCATTCGTTCCTGGACAAACAATTAAACTGATTTTATGAAAACATTAGAATTTTATCTCTGTAGTGTTTTAGTCGATCTCGTGGACTCGAGCAAAATTCAAACAGCAGGAAAATCTTACTTAAGTACTTTATATCTACACGATTACCTATATATGTGACATGGCTTCGATTGGCATTAATGTATAAATTACTGGATCATCCGGCGAACACGTTTCACTATATCTATCTTTTATAAGTTTTATTTTTTTCTTTCATAAGTACCATCTCCTAGCAATAACAAACTACAAAAGAAAATAATTACTGAATTAGTTCACCCGTTCACGCGTGATGCCGTGACCAAGTAATAAAATAGGTTTTGATGGGGCTGATTTAGACGGCGCGCGAACTCGCATGCGATTTTAGTTACATTGCGGACTGTTGGTTAAGTACGGCCAATTCAACCGACCGATTAAAACACGCAATGGTATGAAACTCGCATGCGAGTTCTCGCATAGTCTAAATCCTTAAGTGTTGCATTGATACTTTAGAATTGCGTTAAGTACCTTATACTTTTATAAGTCATATAGTTTTAGTTCAAGTAGACATAAATTAACTCGAATGTCAAAATTAACACATTCAACACCAAGAACCCGACTGTCGGGTACACTGTTCGTAGCGACTACGCGCTACATACGACGAAACCGTGGCTACGCGCTACGAGCGTAACCCGTAGCACTTAGTGGTATTGAATGTGTGGTGTGGCGACCATGTCAGCACTTCGAGAAAATTGTATTATGTCGCAAAACTACACTAATGTAGTTTGATTTCATTTTATCTCAAATGTAAAATGAAATAGACATAGCAATGAAGTAAATTGTCATAATGACATTACTGAGGATAGCATAAAAATTTACTACAGAGTTATTTGTTACACTCCCGTTCGTTGGCGGATGTCTCCTCCTAACAAGGCGTTCCGAGGAACGTGACTGGACGCTTCAGAATCGGGCTTGATTATAATGAAAATCCTGAGATATTTGGGTCCACTCGATTTTTAAGAACTATACGAGATCTAAGCTTAAAGGGTTTGTTTAAGTATGTATTTTATCTAGTACCTAGTAATATTCTTTATTGCACCAATAACATTACTATTTACCTACAAGTAAAATTACAAAAACCATTATAAAAAAAGAATAACTAAAACAACGCCGGTCATATCGCTACAAAGCGATCTCTTTCAGACAACCTTTTGGTAGCGGGAAATGAAGAACTCACGTCAAAAGTTAACTTATACGAGGACATTAATACAATATATAATGGAAAATATAGATAAATACAAAATCACACATACGCCTTTAATCAACAAACGCAACCGACATAATCGTACATATATATGTACCTATTAAAACAAATCTTAGTAAGTAGCTAACTTAGTAATTTTTAAATCGTATTGTTCGCGATAATATCACAAACACAAGACCTAGCACACTACTCATATTACTAACACCCCTTCGCTTTACAATTTAAATTGGAATCCCAGGTGTAGGTAATAATCTTGCACCATTCTCAGATATGGGGTCGTACGTCTTTAGAGATTAGAACCAGTGAAATAAAGCTCACCTGAACTACCCGGGCTCATGCTACGTGTAAGCAGATCTCCGCCTTGTATGCACCGCACGTATGCTGAGATCTGACATAGATTCCGTTTTCAATTTACGAAAAAATCCAGGACTTTCTTAGTCGTGAAATCTATGCGAACGGAACTAAACTACCTTTGGCAGCAAATAGGAGTAGCTGCCGGATTCGAACTTTAAAATACGTCAATTAATAGATCTAGAAACGATATAGATTAGATGTGTCAGTATCAAAAGTGCCGCATTTTTTTGAAGAAACGTCAAGTTAGAATCGGGCCGTAGGTACCTAATTTAAGTAAGCTCAGGAGGTTACTTCTAAGGAGATGCAAGCGAAAATGTATATTAAAGAACATTACATGTCTCTGAAAGTTCTGCAATATATTGTAGGTACTAGAACTAACGCTAAACTACCGTACCTTACTGGCCACTTAAGTAAATTTTACGGTTAAGTAAGTATATGTACCTAACACCGATGTAAATAGCAAGTTTTCCTGGTCTACACTCTGTATCTTTAGGTCCATACTTAAATAAAGGTAAAATAATAATGTGTTAATTTTCGGGTAATTAATAACATTTATTGAATAACCAACCAAATATAAAACCACCTGGATCTGTCACTAAACGACCTGACTTTAACCTACATTAATTGATCATGTAATGTTTTCATCTACCATCAACTGACTTAGGAAGCCATTGAGGGTAGATTATGTTTATTATTTTTTACCTAAAGAAGACTATAATTAAGTGTGTGAAGACACATACTTAATAAAGTATTCTTTAAAACTGTACCTTATACCACAGAATAAATAATAGTACTAGGTACAGAAGACTCACTCTCTAACAAAACGCGTCTGTCACGATCAGCACAGATATGGCCGCTAGGTGGCGACAGCGCCACGCGCGGCTTATGGCAAACCCCAAAATTGGGGTCGAACGGATGTACTTTTAGCTACCTGTAGCAAAGCGACGAAATCGCGGAGTGAGACACGCCTGCTTATACAGTGTTAAATTAAACAACCCTAGGCATATACTTACTAGAGAGTTCGTGTAGTATCTAATCTACCTACCTACATAACACTTAGGTACGTCATTCATCTAAGATTTAGGTTCATATAAAGCCCCCTCCAGACTATGCGCGTGAATCGCGGGCGAAGCCGCGAACGCGAGTGTGGAGTCGATTTCGCTGTCCGCGAAAATCGACGCCACACTCGCGTTCGCGGCTTCGCGCCGCGATTCGCGCACGAGTGTGGAGGAGGCTTAAGACAAAGCGAACCACAAATCCATAACACGTGCAAATCCTTCCCTACTACTTAGGTATAAATAAATGTTTTCATGTCTAAAGCACTGATCCGATTTTCTGAAAACATGGCACGAAGATAGGAGCATGTACAATTGTACAGTACCTACTTAGTAATCATATTCAAATTCATATATTTTATTGGTAATGAGTGATTACATGTCAACAGTATATAATTTAAATACAATTAATTGTAAATAACATTCTTAGTATAAGGTACTATTGTTAGAAAATAATTCTTTATGGTGATAGAACGCCTGCTCTATATGCCATTTTTTAAGTTTAGCTTTAAATATTGCTGCACTCTGTGCAGCGATGATTTATGATTTATGATATTATTTATGATTTATGATCTTTGATGAGCTAACTATATAATCTTAGTATACCTACAGGTTTCTGAAGCGTGGGTAACGCGCGTGGATTCTACATACATATAATAGGGTCACAGGCGTACATAGGCTGTTGTGGCCGCTTTCCATCCGGCGAGCCATTGTGTTCGTTTGCCACCAACATGGTACAAAATAAAAACGATAACTCTAAGTATATGCTCTTTTTGGTTGAATTAATGACACAGTGCTTACCAAATCCCGCACTAGCGCCTAGATTAGTAGTGATCATTCGTTTCTAAGCCTAAAATCTTGAAATAGTACATTTCGATGCTAGTGCGGAAGGTATGTCATTACTTCACGAGTACCGAGATATCTTGCCACGAGCCGCAGGCGAGTGGCAAGACTCGGGACGAGTGAAGAATGACATTTCCGCACGTGTATCGAACGACGTTTTTTAATACAGTTGCGAAAAAATAAGAAAAACATTGTTAATCGTACACTAAACAAAAGTGGTAACAGTGACAGCTCGGTTAGACGTCGTCTTTAAGTATATTATATCTATGGGCGTTTGGCAGCTATTCCGTTCCATTCAGTCAACTTATTAAGAACGGAATTTTCAATATTGAATATTAAAAAATAAACGTGTTATAATGATGGAGAGGTAAGTAATTAAATATGAAATATGTAATATTTTTCGTATTCTTACATTAACGGTAGGTTTTTATGCTGATAACGACGTTTAAAGGAAACTAATATTAACACTCATCAATAAGTAGTCGTGAATTGGAACAAGTTTAAATTTAAAAAAATTGGAAAAGTAAAAAGCACTAGTTCGAGATAACCAACTTTCCGCACGCTAAACAGCTACGTAAAGTAGCACTTTTTGAGCAACTGTATTAAAAAATAATATACTGATTAAGTAAAGTTCTTTCCGGACTCGCACTCAGCCTGTAAATTACTTATTTTAATTATCAGTTTTCTGTTTTGTAATCCGGTCAACTCTTAATTGATATACGGTGTTTCTCTTTCACTCCTGTTAAAATAGATAGTAAGCTAATTTAGCTTGGACCATGGGGTTGTCCAAATAGGCTGCCATGAATGCACTAAGGTACGCGACGAATCAATGTCGGCACTAAGTATATTATTGACTGAACAAACAAGGTTTCCATTCACATGAATATTGAATTAATTGTGTTAAATGTGTTAGCTAATATTAATGGTTCCTATTAATAATTTACATTCTCATCAATGCTAATTAATACACCTAGTTTCGAACGCGAAATTTATTATTATTAACCAGCTACAGCACTAACTATATAATATTATTAAGTAATGGGTACGGCTTATTCAAAAAGATCCCAAAGTAATTACCACTATTTGTATTACCAGCGAGCCGCCCCGGATTCGCACGGGTTAACAAATTATACACTTAAACCTTCCTCAAGAATATAGATAGGTGAAAACCGCATAAAAATTCGTTCATTAGTTCTAGAGGTTATCGCGAACATACAAACACACAAACAGACATACGCGGCGTGGGACTTGGTTTTATAAGGTGCAGTGACGTACCTACATATACATTACGATGGCTGCATTTTTATGGAGGCACACATATTTTTGGCACTTAATTTGTTAGAAAGTGACCGCCAGGATGGCAGAGATGAGATGATGATGATAATCCTACATGCCTAGCATGGTCAAAACTTACATGCTACAAGCCTCAATTCTCAATTCTCCTCAGCTAATAGTCGTTTGTCCATATCTGTAATTTTGACTGAACAAAATATAACTAAATAAGGGGGTTATGTATTTTCTAACAATGCTAAAAAGACGAACTGCCCGATTCGAACTTTAAGATACGTCCATTAATAGATCTAGAAACGATATGGATTAGATGTGTCAGTGTTAAAGTGACGTTTTTGTTTGAAGACCCGTTGATTGACGTATCTTAAAGTTCGAATTGGGCCGGAAGCATCGAATAGGACCAAATGGCGGGAAAGAGGGGAGGCTTTTGCCCAGCAGTGTAATTTACAAAACATTGCTAATTATAAACATGTAGTATGTAGTATTTCTAATTAATACTACTACTTTACTTACCTACTTAGGTATGTTAGGTATTTACGAGTATGTAGATAACTTTTACTGAATAATTGATATAGGTAGGTACTTAATGATTGTCATCATCATCATTGCTAACCGTTAAAAAAGATATATATATGCTTGGGATGTAAAACTCCCTAGACCCGAATCGTATCACTTTCAACCCGCTTAATACATAAATAATGAGCAATTTTCAGAGCATGAGAAATGAAACAGAATTAAATAAGTAGGAATGATATCGTCTCTCCTCCTATCACGAAGACACGAGCAAAACACGCAAAACGTGGTTTTGGGAAGCTCAGAATCTATTTCCTCGCAAAAGACCAGCTTGCATCTTTTACCTCATATTTCTTACGTTAAATCCTCTCGTATAAAATTTTATAGTCTGATGTGATTTCACAAATAATGGAGATAGGGTACTGCGCTTTTTATGAATTACAGCGTTACATTGTTACACAATATTGGAAAAGATGAGGTAGAAGTACTAGTGCTCGACGCTGCACTAGTATTCGGCATGGGCACTTTATGTCAAAGTGACAAAGGATTAAATTTGAATACCTACAGAAAAATCTTCGCCGTTCAAATTTAACCTATACCTAAGTATTACTTAACATAAAGTGCCCATGTCGAATACTAGTGCAGCGTCGAGCACTAGTACTTCTAGAAACCTTACATGCTTGCTTGCATAAGCTGTAGTTGTACTTATATGAGCTATGGTATGTGAGCGTTTCTCAGTAAGTCTATATGAACAGTTTTATATCGGTCAAATATATCAAAAAGGTTTACATTCGGTTGACGACTGCAGCAGCCTTATACCTACTTACTATTACATATATACATAGTTGTTGCATTGCTACAACGAGATTGGCAGAAACATGCTGCTGCTTAGCAACAAGACTTATTAACATATCTATATCAATATCAGGGAGACCGAGCTTTGCTCGGAAAATATATTTAAAAAAATCGTTTTCTCAGAGATAAGACTATCTAGATCGATTTTTCGCCCCCAAAAACCCCCATATAGCAAATTTCATCGAATCGTTAGTGCCGTTTCCGAGATCCCCGAAAGATAATATATAAATAAAGATTTGGATCTGAAGACGGCTGTGGAATACCCATCCTTGAAGATTAGATTTCTCTTTTTTCTACCGCACAACTGTATTGAAATAAGCTTAAAATTGTATTATTTAACGTAATAAATGTGTTGTCATCATATATAAATAAATATATTTACATAAAAGAAATATATATTTACATAAAGAGGTCGCGGCAAACCTCGACGGCGTTGGCGAGATGACCTTGACGCCTTTGATAGGTACTGGTGGGAGACGGGTCAAGACAGGGATACGTGGAAAGGGAGGAGGGAGGCCTTTGCCCAGCAGTGGGACACTCTAGGCTCATATAAATAATAAATAAATAAATACATAAAAGAATTGCTCGTTTAAGGTATAAGATTTAACATACATTAAACGTCTTAGTTTCTCAACTCAATATTTATACAAAAGCCATTTCCATTTCATATGGTAAGTTTCCCAATATGCGTGTTAGCGCCCCAGATCCGTACTGTTTACCCACTTTGTCTTCCGCGTCACGTGACAACTTCAACGTCGGGAAAACCTGATTAGGAATGAAAACAATTTGGAATATACCTACCTACCTACCTAATAGTAGGTATACCTACATTTATAGAGGAAGAATTTAGTTTCTTCCTTAGATTAATCTACCCATACCAGTGCATAAGAAATCTTAATTATCCTAAAATTGTATTAACTAGCTCATTCTCAAGTAGGTAGGTACCTAGTTAATATTATCCAAATCGGGAAAAGCTAATCTATTTCAATTTCAATCAGTAGGTACCTAATTGTACCTACAGGTAAAACCCTTGCGAATTACTTATACATAGTTATACTTAGAGTTCTATAGTTTTGCTATCTACTTCAAAGGAAGGATGGTGTTGGTGTTTAAATGTTTAAATTGTTTAAAACATTAACGACTTTGACATAGAACGCTGATGCAGTAGAAAATTATTTGCAAATTCTGCTAAAAGTGAAAACCTTACAGATAGATTTTTTGTTAAATATACCTATAAAGCAATAAAATAGGCCAGGAGTACGTATGTTTTAAAGTTAGAAACTTAGAACAGTAATGAAATGAAAAACTTTATTTCAGGCAACTAGTGGCACATAGATAAATAGCTTAAAACTATCAAACTACTAATGTTTACTGAGTTACCTCACATCAGTGTGTAGCGTGCGCTACATTTTTGGTATTTGGTGGTAGGCTAGATTAGTGTTCTGGACGGGTTAATCCCTTACTAATGCCGTATTCGAACTTCAAGATATTCACAAGTGACGACACGTACTAGATCCATTCTAGATACGTTGTAGTTTAGATATCAACTAGTTCTCTTTTGCAGCGCAATTCGGGCAACCAATGTCACTTTTACGTTAGATAGAGTAAGATATCTATAAGATGTGAATTGGATCTCTAAGTCATATCCTGTGGAAATCGTTCAAGAGTATCTCCAGAATCGCGCAAATGTCTAATTTGACAGGTTAGATCTTAAACATATCGTTATCGTATCTTGGTGATGTCTAAAAGATATCTAATAGATGTCTATTTGATAATCCGAATCGAGCCCCTAGTCTTGCAAAAGTCTAAAAGGTGGGTGTAACTTTAACGTACACTGTGGTTCACTTATCACCACATTGTACCAAAGCACCTAATTTTGGAACAAAATGGCTCGTGAAAACTTTTAATGATCAATTAACTTTTATTTTATATTTACGTCAGAAGGGTTCCACCCTTTTAAATCTAGACCAACAATTTTCTCGGATAATGAATAAAGGCGGGTAGAAAGCGTTTATCAAGCACTTGCGACCACGCGCGAGTTTAATTAAATTTTAAAATTTACTGTTAAGAAGGCCGCGTGCGGTCGGGCCGCGCTACTTTCCATTTCGAAATTCGAATCATCCCTCGCTCTTTCCCTCTCTCGTATCAGTGGTCAATGATAGGAGGGAAGAGTACGGCGCGTTAGTGTTTTGAATTTGTATTCTTTCGGAAAATCCCTGTAACGTGCCAAACGTTGCCCGGCCATGTCGCCCAGTGCTTAAGTATCCAAGCGTCCTACGTTATTTTGTTTTCTTTTCTAACATGGGGCTTAAGCTGCAAACGTGGTGTTAATGACAACGGGCTTTTAAAACTAATAGTCTAATAAGATAATGTTTTTATATCTACCTGTGGATACAGGGTACATACTTACATCAAAGTAAGTAAAGTAAGTAGGCCCACTTTTTATAAAAACTGTTACAACTTACTTTTAATATTGAAAATTGTTTAATGGGTTCATATTAATAGGTAGGTACCTACTAGATACTTAATATTTGACTTGGCGTGAGCGCCATTTCTTTTATTTTTTGAGTTTCGAGGGAAAAGCATCTTGGTCATCTGAGGCTTTGTGTACCTATCACTAAAATTTGCGCAAACTTGCGTGATAATATCGGTCCCCGAGCGAGCGAACGATGCCAAAATTGAACCACAAGCGTAGCGAGTGGTTCGAAAAGTGGAATCTTGAGCTTTGCGAGGGGTTTAAGGCACGAGGATTAGACAAACTTTGCTACCTAGTAAAACACAAAAATGTTCACCACACTAATAACGCGAGGAAAAATGTACAAACCTACAAAAAATCGCCAAAAAAGAGTAGAAATTAAAAAGCACTTACAGTATTTGCCACTTTTTAATTTCTACTCTTTTTTGGCAGGTTTTTTACTGTAAATAAATATAAATGTTAAAAATACAAACAGCTATAATTCAAAATCATCACTTCAAAGTCAATTCTACGACATCAGGGAAAAACTCAAAATTTTGAGCATGAAATTACTTTACCTTGTGGATATTATAGGTACCTAATTTAAATTTAACGCAACATTCTCATTAAGTTTCCATGAGATGAGCTGCTGTGGTGAAAAATATTTTGTATTAAAATGGCTACCCTATTCCTACATAGATTCTTAGAAAACTAAATTCAAAGTTAACACCAGCAAATAGTTCGAAATCTGAAAGTCCTTCTGAAAAACTGTGAACAAATATTATTCTTTGGGACATCTTTTACGAAGAACGTGCCCTGCAACTTGAAAGCAAGTTTGATTTAAACGCAAAGTTTCTATCTGTCCGAAACTAAAGAGAGTTCGCTGCGAGGAGAATATTTTGGCATAACTATGAAAATAAATACTGTCTCCGGGAAATCCCTAACGCAGAAACTGCTAACTGCGCTGTCATAATCTTATAAGATTATACCTTTAAAGGCCGGGGATCTCGGAAACTGCTCTAACGATTTCGATGAAATTTGCTATATGGGGGTTTTCAGGGGCGAAAAATCGATGTAGCTATATATAGGTTTCAATTCTGGGAAAACGCGCATTTTTGAGTTTTTATATGTTTTTGGCGGTCTCCCAGTTAATTACTAATAATTATAAATTAAACAGTTTGACAAAGGTCAAAATATATACCTAAAGGCGAATTTTACTTTTAATTTCCGTTGCTTTGAAATTATAATTCTTACTAGCGTGGCGAGCGGTTCAAAAGTGCAATCTTGAGCATTGCGAGGGTTAAATAATATAAAAAATTTTCACCACACCAACGCGAGGAAAATACTAACTGTACAACATTATAGATTATGCTCAAATGATATTAAATATTTATCATTCAAAATTATCACTTAAAATGTAATGTACCTAATTCTACTAGCCAACATGAGAAAACAACTCGAAATTTGCATCTCGTCGTTCTTGTGGATAAAATGCAACATTTTATCAGTTTCTGAAGTTTAAACAGAGCTTTTACAAGCTGGTGTTGTGAAAATATTAGACATGCGCGAAACAGTGCTTCGAAAAGTGATGCTATATCACATCACTTTTCCGAACACGTAATGGTACACTGAGATATCACATCACTCGAAACATGACCCGACCGTGAAACAGCACTCGGGCGCGCGCGAGATGGCCATATTACAGCTATCTCTTACATTACACAGCGCATCTACAGCACTCTAGTGATTCTAGGCGTCTCGGATCCGTATCGGCGATCGATCTATTTATTACGCGTTGCGTTTTGTCACCTTTATGTGAAAGATTTTTTGTTAGTTCTTATAAATTATAAAATAATGTAATTATGTAATATGTATGTAAGTTTCGGAGGTAGATAATTGCCTATGGAGCTTCCCGATATGGCGAGTATTCTATAACAATGCGTACATTTTGCTCGCTTTGGTTCTGTCTCCGTAAAGTGGTTCGTTTATAGCCATTTTTTTTAAATAGGTCAATCAAGTTAAAGTCACCAATAGTCCGTAAAAAAGCGATTACTCACCAGCACTAATACATTATCAGAATATTGCCATAACGAAACTATTATTTACACCTTTCACAATTTAATTTAAATATATTTGCAATTTAGTTCACTCAGTCTTTATAAACAACTCGAATTTCTAGAGTCAGTCTCGATATGCACTATTTAACAATTAAATTAAAGGATAAACAAGTATTACCCTAGTAGCATTTTCGTTGGGGCCCACGGTGCCAACGGTAGGGAAAACGTTGGGATGAGGTTCGTTCCGTAGCCAACATTAATTTTGTATTGGCCCACCATCGCATTTACCAACATTCGCTGTGGCACAGATGCCCAACAATGGGCCTTTGTGTATTTTGGTACCGTTGGCTAAACAACGATAATATTCGTTGGCCCAATGATGACATATATCGCATTTACCAACATTCGCAGTGGCAGTGATGCCCAACAATGGGCCTTTGTGTATTTTGCTACCGTTCGCTAAACAACGATAACATTCGTTGGCCCAATGGTGACGAATACCGCATTTACCAACATTGGCTGTGGCACGGATGCCCAACAATGGGCCCTTGTGTATTTTGGTAACGTTGGCTAATCGACGATATCATCCGATGGCCCAATGACGACAAATATCGCATTTACCAACATTGGCTGTAGCATTGATGCCCAACAATGGGCCTTTGTGTATTTTGGTAACGTTGGCTAATCAACGATATCATCCGATGGCCCAATGATGACAAAAATCGCATTTACCAACATTGGCTGTGGCACTGATGCCCAACAATGGGCCTTTGTTTATTTTGGTAACATTGGCTAATCGACGATATCATCCGATGGCCCAATGACGACAAATATCGCATTTACCAACATTGGCTGTAGCATTGATGCCCAACAATGGGCCTTTGTGTATTTTGGTAACGTTGGCTAATCAATGATATCATCCGATGGCCCAATGATGACAAAAAACGCATTTACCAACATTGGCTGTGGCACTGATGCCCAACAATGGGCCTTTGTTTATTTTGGTAACGTTGGCTAATCGACGATATCATCCGATGGCCCAATGATGACAAATATCGCATTTACCAACATCGGCTGTAGCATTGATGCCCAACAATGGGCCTTTGTTTATTTTGGTAACGTTGGCTAATCAACGATATCATCCGATGGCCCAATGACGCTAATATTGCATTTACCAACATTGACTGTAGCATTGATGCCCAACAATGGGCCTTTGTGTATTTTGGTAACGTTGGCTAATCAACGATATCATCCGATGGCCCAATGATGACAAATATCGCATTTACCAACATTGGCTGTGGCACTGATGCCCAACAATGGGCCTTTGTTTATTTTGGTAACGTTGGCTAATCAACGATATCATACGATGGCCCAATGACGACAAATATCGCATTTTTCAACATTGGCTGTAGCATTGATGCCCAACAATGGGCCTTTGTGTATTTTGGTAATGTCGGCTAATCAACGATATCATCCGATGGCCCAATGATGACAAAAATCGCATTTACCAATATTGGCTGTGGCACTGATGCCCAACAATGGGCCTTGGTTTATTTTGGTAACGTTGGCTAATCAACGATATCATCCGATGGCCCAATGATGACAAATATCGTATTTACCAACATTGGCTGTGGCACTGACGCCTAACAATGGGCCTTTGTGTATTTTGGTACCGGTGGCTAAACAACGATAACATTCGTTGGCCCAGTGAGCACAAATATCGCATATACCAACATTGGCTGTGGTACTGATGCCCAACAATACCAGTTGAGTTTGCTTGTGGCGTCACTAGATGGCGTTACTCTCTCCAAACATCGAAGTCATAGTTATTTTCTCGATTATTCCGGATATAATCATAATATTTTTTAAAGTAACTTATAAATCTAATAGCTATAACTATAAAATTTACACATAAATTTAAAAAATTGTATTTTACCAACATTTTCTCAATTTAAATCTCAAAAAACATAAATCTCGCTTACGAAGTTTCGAAGTGCGGTTAGTATATATACAAATTAGAGTGTATAGTAAGTGTACTTGCTTCGGCAGTACATATACTAAAATTGGAACGATACAGAGAAGATTAACAACAACTGCTGCCTAGGGCCTTCATGTGGATACAACCAATGCCTACCGTAGTGTAATTGTAATATTTATCAGCAAAGGCCCAACGTCGTATTACACAACCACTTAACGTAGGGTAACTGTAGGACTCGTAAACAAAAGCCCATTACATAATAGACTGTAGGCACACTATAAATTACACAACTATTTACCTACGGTAGTATTGTAAGAATCCTACACAAGGCCCAACGTTAAAGTTACAATGTTGGCCCTTTGTGGGACAAGCTGTGTTGGGCCTTCAACCTGGTGCACGACTACCTACCGACCTACCTGACTTGCCGTTGGGTAATTGTTGAATTTGCAAACAGAAGCACAACGAAAAAATTGCCCTTTTTTATTTTTTTGCAGTTGGCCCTACAGCAAGTCATACGGCCAAATGTAACAATTAACCAACCATCAAACAAATGTGTATAGGCCCAACCACGGCCCAACCAAAACCACCACTGTTGAATAATTGTATGATTTATTTAAATAGGCCCAACGAAAAAATTACTCTAATGGCCCTCTGTTGGGAATCTTCGGGAGGGCCTTTGTCGAGGGCCCTCCAGCAAATCGTACGGCCAAATGTAACAATTAACCAACCATCAAAGAAATGTGTATAGGCCCAACCAAAACCACCACCGTTGAATAATTGTATGATTAATTTAAATAGGCCCAACGAAAAAATTACTCTTATGGCCCTCTGTTGGGAATCTTCGGGAGGGCCTTTGTCGAGGGCCCTCCAGCAAATCGTACGGCCAAATATAACGGTTGCCCAACTAATACGTAAACAAAGGCCCAACAAAATCCCTACAAGAAAATGCTATTAGGGTAACTCGTACTTAGTTAGCCGCGAACCGCGAAAGTCAAGCAAACTATCAAACATTTCACAACAATAATAATAAACGTTTTTCTTTTCGTCAAATTCAAAATCGCAAATAGATTACTCCATTTGACCGCGTCCTTCTTGTATTATAAGAAAACATTTTAAGCTCTACGCGGACGCATTAGAGTTCTAAATCTATTGCAGAAAATCATATTCGTAAAAATATTAGTGAGTGACAACTTAAACCGCGCCGATCGGCCGAGCGGACCTATCCGAATGGTTCCGAAGATAGCCGAAAGCATCGAAGAGCGAGAGCGAGCGAGCACTGAGTGCGAGTGCGAGCGAGATAACAAAGCAATGATGGCATGGCATGGCGAACAAACATGACACTATCACAAGTGACATTACACATTACTCGCTCCGTGCGTAGACTTGAAACTGACCGTTCATATCGGCGAGTCAATGTATTTGGAATTGAATCCATTTCGCGCGCTTCGGCCGGTCGTTGGCGCTCGCGCGCTCGGTGCGGCTCGCGTGATGCGTGATGTTTGAAGTACTGGTTGATTTCGCGGAGAGATACGTAATGCCATATTACGTGTTCGAGAGATATCTCATTTGTGATATTACGAGCATTACTTACACATGTCTAGAAAATATATTTTTACCTGACTTCCTATAAGGAGATGGTTCTATAAGAAAATAAACCCATAATTTCCCAGAATTTAGTTTTCCAAAAGTATCAAAATCCAAAATCCACTGAACACAAAGTCGTTATGTTTGCCGACGACATATCCATCTTATTCCAATGCCCAGTTAACAATAGCTGCAGTTCCTACATAGAACAAACTTTTAATTCAATAACTCATTGGCTCAACGATCACAACCTCATAATAAATAATGATAAATCAAAATTAATCCAATTCAGACCAAGACAAAAGCAACCCCTAAATCTCAAAACTGTAATAAACAACCTAAATATTGAAAAAGTACCCGACTGCACCTTATTGGGCCTTACACTAGACAGCCATTTGACATGGAAAAAACATGTAGAAAAAATTAAAAATAAACTTGCCCGATTTGTGTATGCACTTAGCGTATTGAAGTGTAGCACTACCTTAGAGTGTGCGCTGGCGGCGTATCACTCACAAGCAGTCGCATGGCTACGTTACGGGCTTCTCTTGTGGGGCCACAGCACCGACATTCAAAACGTTTTCATCATGCAGAAAAAATGTATCAGGATCCTAGTAAATATACATCCACCCCACAGCTGTAGACCACACTTCAAAGATCTTAACTTACTGACCCTCCCCTCTTTGTACATTTTGGAAGTAGCTACATTTGTCCGAAAAAACCTACATTTATTCCAATTTTGTCAAAACCCTCGACGTCAACACTACATAGAACTTCCGGAGCCTAAATTAGAAATATATAAGAACGGACCATACTACAGGGCCATAAATGTTTATAACAAAATCCCCACTTATTTAAAAACAGACTCCAATTTCATAAACCGCCTTAAAACTATGCTGATGGATAAATGTTACTACTCAATAGCCGAATTTATGGAGGATGATACTATGTAATAAATAAATAGTAACTTGTGCAGATAATATAAATATAATTGTATTATATTATAACATATATATTTTATATTAATACAAAAAGTAATAAGTACTTAAAACGTAATGTAGTTAGTAAACCTTGTTTATAGGTAATAAGATTCAAGTATTCATTAGAAGAGGCTGTTAAACTTAAAAGTGCAATTTAGAAAATGTATAAGTACTTATTACTTTGTAGAGAAGTGCAATTTAGATAATGTTAATGTATAAGTATTATAATATCGAACCTAAGTATAAGTCAGTAGTAATAATAACCAAAACTATTGTTAACTAATTAACTAAATTGTTAACCACCAAAATTTTGCTACACCCTTTCCAGGGTCCATGTATTTAACATCTGTACTATGGTATGCAAATAAAGATCTCTTATCTCTTATCAGGTTAATTTAATTATCAATATTGGATTCGGAGTTTCTTAAAGATACTTTGATTCCAAATTAATAAAGTTTCCCTTTAAAAACTTCATCACGTCTTGTTCTATTCGTTATCACGTCTCGTGAATCACAATCATCCGGAATCTCCACTTTTGTTTACGACACATAACGGTAAGTTTGATAACAGCGCCCTCCCTCGATATAATGCGGAAGTAGCAAGTAGGTACTTCTGTTGCCTAGAATCAAGGAACGAGAAGCACCTTGTGATCGAGTACCAAGTTTCACTAGATGGTATTCTAATTTTAAATTAAAATTGGGTTTCTCCAAAAAATCCAAATAGGTGTTGGTTTTCCAATTAATCCGTCTGGATAATTCATTTGAAGGAAAGTCTCATTTCCTAAAAGTGCAATCTAAATAAAGCTGAAATTCTATTAGCGAGTATCCCGTATGTGGTCGATAAATCGTACTATGCCTGAAAAAGGGTTAATGAATTTTATTGGATTATAGATGTACCTGTACCTATCAGAAAGTCTCCAATATTGCATAAGGTCCACTTGATACGATTTTGATTACCCATATTTATTAAACTTATTGCACATAAAATTATAAATACAAATGGCGGACTTAATGCCATAAGGCATTCTCTCCCAGTCAACCACCCAACCCCATATTTACCCAATACCCATATTTGTATACGAATCGAAATTTTCAATTTCCAAAATGAACGTTTCCTTTGTTTCTTATGAAATTATCCAAAATGTTTTCCACCTTTTTCGACAAGCACATGTGTAGGCTGCAATCGGCCATGTGGCAAGGTTATCCTCAAATTAAGGATGTTAGTGGTGGATCTATGGTGTCGTTTTGGGTAGATATATGATTAAAGCTAATAGTCAATGACTCTTAAAAACAAAATGTCCAATAGGTAAAGAAACGTGGAAAATAAAAACGAAAATCCATATTTTGGTTGTTTATTTCTCAGGAAGCGAATGGTTCACAGCATTGGTGGGGAATTAGGACATACAATACTGGGCCGAAACATTGTTTTTCCTGAAAATATATTTATTTTTATTAGTATTACAACAGCTTAGAATAATAAGTACCCAAATATAAAATGTGGGAAAACAACGTTTAGCTGTAGGTAGTCGGTACAATAAATTTAGTAAAGCGAGTTCTTTTACATCCGTTATAATAATCTACACACCTTACTAAATCACATTTTCTAATTATGTCAAAAATTATTTTATCACATTTATAACATTCTGTACAAAGTAAAAAAATATTTTCATACTTCTACTAGTACAAAATAAAACTGCATAGCAACCAACAACTTTAGATTTGCAGTAGGTAGGTAGTGAAGCGCTTACATGAATCGAGTTTCTAGATTGACAGAAATGATTGCCATAAGCATTTGAAAAATTATACTACAGCTGGCGAAAAGTTGGTGATTAGAGGAAGCGCGAAAACAAGGGCACTCATCGACTTTGAGCATATATGTCCACTTAAAAATTTTAGTTATTGGGCCATTGTACAGTCAGCAGCAAAAGTTGCTAAGCGGGCGAGGTGTTCAAAATTACCTTGACACGCCCCTATTCTCTTAATAATAAAGTCGCATCAAGATCATTTTGAACACCTAGCCCGCTTAGGAACTTCTGCTGCTGACTGTATGTTTACGGTATCCCGTAATTGTATGTAGCGAACATTAATCGACATGCACAAGCGCCGTCATAGACATTTAAGGAGTAAAAGCATTTCGAACACTTGACAGTTCGCCAGTGAATTTCCTTTATGTCCAGAGTTATCTCTAAAAAATCGAAAGTCACTGATTTCAATCGTATTGAGATGATATGCAGTTTGTATGTATTCACGCGGAACTGCGCTAGTATTAGGCATAGTACAAAATAGAATACCTACTATTATTAAGTTATTTTTCTTATGTTTACTCTAAATTCCAACTTTTTTTTAAATATCATGATAAAATTAATATAAATAAGACAATAGTTACTTTATGTGGACATACAACCTTTATAAGGGATGCTATCAAAATAATATGTACCTAGTTTTTATAGTAATTGTCCCATGCTTCACTTACAAGTACATACTCCTATGGCATCGATGGATAAGCTCGTGGCAACAAATGAATATTCTGTAAACCTGCTATGATGACTCGCATTCTCATAATTTAGTTATAAAAACGAGATAAACCGTACATGATACCAAATATTAACGAGACGATTCATTAATATCCACTATAGGTCTATAGGATACACTAGGTGATATGTAGACTTATAAAATATGATACTGCATTGAATATTTTTCATAAAATTCATTGCCTTTATAAGCAAACCTTTGAATACTCAAAGAAAATTCATTTCTCGCCGTGAGCAAAACTTTGGACTGGAAAGGATGTTATTCGAAGATTACTTGTACTTGGGTAAGTCACTAACGGCTCGGCCACAGCCAGCACCGGTCCTCCCCCCCAACTGTGACACGCATCCGAAACGTTCCAAAAACGCTGGTTATTATAATTTACGCCGTTAAATACAACCCTTCTAATTTGAACTATTGATAAAAACGGGAATTTTTAAAATGCAAAATTGCGATTTTTGTGACAGTGATCGTACAGAAACACTCAAATATTATTCCTATAGGGACACTCATATTACAAGGTAATTTACAAATATACTCAATCTCTAAATATTAACTAATTATATAAACTGAATTATTTACAAAATACGTTCACGTCAAAGTTAGCGTGCACTCTCTTAAATATTTGTAACTATTTACAATGACTATTAGGTATACACATTAATTTTAAAAGAGCATTGCAATGATGAGCTTGATCAAAATAATCCCTTGTTCAATAGACTCAAAATGGTTTAATCAAAGTTGTATAGAAAATGGGTACTTCATATTCGTTCTATGAAACGGTAAATTCCTTAAGCAACAGAGTTAAACTCGTACTACAAGCGTTCTATAGAACTACCAAAAATGTACCCGTGTAAGCGATGACGATTTTAACGAACAGTTTTAACTGAAAGTTTTAAACACCAAGTTATAACTCATAAATGTTTACTCTCGTTTCAAACCAATTGAGGGTAGCACACATATCATCATCATATTTATTCATCAACAATACAAGATTGTGTTTGAAATGCACTTTTGAAACACATACTATCAGTTTTTTCTAGGGTGACACGTTATAGTAGTAACAATTTACCTATTGTTAAAAAATTCAGTTAAAACTGATCGTGGGTGGCGCGTAATATAGCAAAAGTTCACAATGGTGAAGTGCGTCACTACACTCTTGAATATTTCAACGATGAGTGCTATATTTTCATTTAATTACATCACAATACAACATTTCTTAGTAATTAACAACAGTTTGGAAACCAACTTTTGTACGAGTCTATTCTTTTATCAAAATAGACAAATTCATAATATCGAAAGCCGAATCAATCGCTATTATTAAAAATCAGTCTTGGGTCAAAGAAAACCATTCAGTACATGTTTCGTCCTCAAAATTTACCATTGAATATACCATTTAGGTCCGCTTTATTTTTCTATTCTTTGATTTTAACATTTTGTATCAAAACACTCACGACAATATGAATGTCACAAGACAATTGACATAAAATTAACAAAAAAAACTACTCTATCAAAATGTCAGCCGTTCGCGCTTTGTATACCGTCATGTCACTAACAAAATTTTCATGATTTCTATTTTTTGCTTTTTTTTATTTATTTATTGGTTTTCCAACATATAGTAGGTATTTAATTCTATGGAAATTGATGTACAACGTATATTTACACGCGTTTTTAATTCACTGCAAATCTGGTCCTATATCTATAATCGCAACAAGTCGTAGGAAGGTACTCGGATACATAACGAGGACCTTAGACAAATCTAATTCTATAAATACAACTTTTTACTTTAATGGACTGGATTATACTGAGACAAGCAGAAAATTAAAAACGAACGTTACTTTTTAAGTAACAGGAAAGTTAAGTTCTATTCACTTTTATTGCATAGGTACCCCAAAAAGGCTATTTTTTGTTATCCTTCGTTTTTTTTTTACATTAGAAAGAACTTGAGAAAAGAAGGTATGACAATTATTGTTGGTAGTTGGGCACTAATGAAACAATTTCGAAAAGTACGGTTATTACCTACTTGTTATTTTCTTCAACATTCTACCGCATATTGTGCCCGTTGTAGAACCTTAGCTGTGGAGTCCTTTCTAATTATTGATTTGGATTTATGTGTTTTGTACGATTTTATACCAGAAATTGTATTAAAGGCAGCAGCAAATATTTAGATAACAACACAACACATTTTTATATCAATAATAATAATATCTTAGAACACTACCTAATAGTTAAAGAAAAATATATATTTCGAAATGTTGGTTTGTTTTACAAATATACGAAAGCAAATTTACAAATTTCGTAACTTAATAAAAATGCTAATTCCTAAAAACTTTGATGAATAATAATTAATGGTTACTCCTGATTTCTGAATGTACATTTGAATGTATGTTGTGTAATATGAAGTAATATTCTAAACCATAATCATAGGCAATGTTGGTTTTTGTCTGTACTAAACACTCATACAGTCTCGAGTAAAAGAATTAAAATGGTCTTGGGGAGTTATAAAAAGAGTAAACAAATCCCATTCCATTAATTACGTCACACGAATTTCTAGGTTTTTTGACCCCTCCCTCCCTCCTTGTCACACTTGGTCACATTTGGCAAACCCCTCCCCCCTAGTGTGACGTCACATTTTTTCTACGAAATCGTCAAATCGAATTAAGTAAGTACCTAAGTATTATTAATATTTTATCAAAATATTTTTGACGATATAAATATTAGTAATTTTATAAACCAAAACTGCTTAGGAAAGAAAATTAAACGAATAAAAACGATTATCGTTTTAAAAACTTGTTATTTAAATGTACAGCGAATAAAATAATTTAAATAAATTTTCGGTTACTGATGAAGTTAAAGTGACGTCACAAAGTTTGTGTCTCCCCCCTCCCCCATGTCACAATATGTCACATTTTCTTAAGCCCCTCCCTCCCCCTAAACGTGTGATGTAATTAATGGATGACCCCAAAGTATATGAAACACATTATGGACATCTTAAAACTGCTTATAAAATGTAGACTTGTACTAATAGTGATGTACATACTGAAACGTCACGACGGTTAGGTAATGATTTCAATGGAACATTTACATAATTCAAAATATGAAATGATTATATTTTCCAGTCTTTTTCAAATTTAGGTTTAGGTAGGTATTGTTAGTGAATTAGCCAACGATCCTCACTGATAGATTGAGATCGTTGGGGATCTGACGGTTGTTTGTTTTCTATTTTAATGTAGATTATAAGCTAAGCTACCGATCAACATAAATGCTCGTTGTGAGATTTTTTTCACTGGGGTATGTGTATGTGTAGAACACAGTCTTTTTTAACAGAATTCATTCAATATGGCACACGCAATACAATGCAAACAAATTTTCTACTTTTACGTAGGCAGTATTTTTTTTTCTTTTATAATCCAATTTCATTGGATTTTTATCAGTTGAAATAAAGTTTATTACGAGACATTAATTTTGCATTGTTTTGGGTTAACATAGCAAAAAAATAGACTGTACAACTAGATAGATGCTGCTGTCATTTTTGTGTCCAAAATATGTAATATACGGAATTTCAAACATAAAAATGATGTCTATTCATAATTGCACTTTCAATTTGGACTGGTTATAATGTGCAAAATTGGTTGTGAAAAACGAGTGCAAAGTATCTCTGCCTCCTAGCTATCTAAAAAAACATTATACTTACATTTTTGTCACTAACCTAAAACTTTTAGTTCACTGAGCAAAGAAAATATGTACATGCAATCAATTAACGAAAATCGTCCCATGGATAAAGATGAAATGAAAAAGGACTATCCGTAATTAGGTGAACGCAAAATTATCAGCATAATCTCAATTATCAATACCCATCTTCACCAATGGGCACAATCACACATTCTTATACATACAGGAATAGCACATCAGTTACAGATCAAAATGCCTATAAATACAGAAATATTATGCAGTCTGTAGTTTGATCTGATAAACTAAAGATTTTTTTCCAAATCGATTCGGTCCGCTCAAGACGGATAAATCAAAAGTGCAATTACTCTTAAACATTATTCATATCTAATGACCGTTCTGAAATCCCCACGCGTAACGACCGGACGTCCATCGACGCGGGAATGTCAGCACGCGAGAACGCACAGCACACCCGGCCGCCGGCCGAACGGCGCGAGAACGGCGGTGGATCGCGAACGTCCTCTACCCTGACACTTTGGTAAGTCACTGCCGGCCGCGGCGGCGGCGGGGCTACTTGTCGGCGGGCTCCGGCGGCGCGCCGAAGTCGAGCTGGTAGCCGCCCGCGCGCGTGATCTCCTCCATGCTGGGCTCCTTGCACTCGTGGCCCGCGTGGCCGGCCGCGCCGCAGTTCCAGCAGGACAGCTTGGGCGGCGCGTACAGCACGGGCACGAAGGCGCCGTAGGGCTGCGGCGCGGGGTAGGGCGGCGGCTCGCCGTTGGCGAAGGGCGGCGGCGGCGGGCGGTAGGCGGGCGGCGGCGGCGGGTAGCCGTACTGGCGCGGGTACAGGTAGGGCACGGGCGGCGGAGCACGACGCGGCGCCGGCGCCGGCGTGCCGGGCGGGCTGGACGCGGCGCTGGAGCCCGAGTCCGACGACGAGCGCGCCGGCAGGTACGCGCCCGCCCGTCTCCGCACGCCGTTCAGCTTCTCCAGCGACCGGTACTGTTGCTGCATTGCGCTTATTTCGCGTAACCTGTCGTCCATTGTGTGTCGTACCTGAGAATGAGATGAGTTTGTGTAGCTTTACGTTGGCTTTTAAAGCGCACAAAAGTTCACGAACATAAAAAAGGGCTAACCGTTATATGGAGCTTTGAAAGTCATGCTCCGCTTTTGTGGTTTAGTAAATAATAATGTTTTATACTTAGGTACATTTTATTTTGTTTTTTAAATTAAAACTCAATAACAGAAAACGCAATCACAGCAATATGCTACCAAGATAGCATATGATGCCCCCCAGGGTGCGCCAAAGTTCATATAAAATTGCAAATTCGATTATTGAAACTCCGAAAATGTATCTCATATAATTTTACATCCTAATGATCATTGTACATTTTCATTTTAAACAATACTCATTGGAACTTCGAATTTATTATATTCATAATGTCATTCTACATAAATATCTCTATTACTAAAATTTATGCATATATTATTACTCGACATGTCGATTTTGACATATTTGATTTTATTTATAACAGAATGCACCTGTAGGTCAAGTCAGGTTAAAATCCTGCCAGAAATGCTGCCAGAAAGGTGGGTTAGGTTAGGTTAGAACTGCGACCCTCACAGAACTGAAATGCTGCCAGAAGGGTGGGTTAGGTTAGGTTAGAACTGTAACCCTCACAGAACCGAAATGCTGCCAGACAGGTGGGTTAGGTTAGGTTAGAACTGCGACCCTCACAGAACCGAAATGCTGCCAGAAAGGTGGGTTAGGTTAGGTTAGAACTGTGACCCCCACAGAACCGAAATGCTGCCAGACAGGTGGGTTAGGTTAGAACTGCGACCCTCACAGAACCGAAATGCTGCCAGAATGGTGGGTTAGGTTAGGTTAGAAGTGCGACCCCCACCGAACCGAAATGCTGCCAGAAAGGTGGGTTAGGTTAGGTTAGAACTGCGACCCTCACAGAACCGAAATGCTGCCAGAATGGTGGGTTAGGTTAGGTTAGAACTGCGACCCTCACAGAACCGAAATGCTGCCGGAAAGGTGGGTTAGGTTAGGTTAGAACTGCGACCCTCACAGAACCGAAATGCTGTCAGAATGGTGGGTTAGGTTAGGTAAGAACCTCACAGAACCGAAATCCTGTGACCCTCACAGTGAGCGAGCGTAGCGAGAGCAAATGCTCGCCTTAGTCTTCGAGAAATTCTTACAAATAACATTATGGGCACAGATACATTCTCAGTGACAATATTATGAGTAAAAAAAAACGGATTATGTATCGTTATGAATAATGTAGGTAGTAGCACAAAAAACTATTAAAAAAATATATGAGTAACAAGTTTCGGAGAAACGATGATTATGACTACAAAGCGGTATTATTAGAAATATTCGAATAATGAATTGTATATGAGCCAATATGGACCCGATGCCCCAACATATGAATGACGGTCTTGTAAGAACGTGTGAACATGTAAAGTCGTTTATCTTACTATCTCACTCTATCCTATAGCTTAAAATGGTAACTGATCGGGTCGTGTAGATGCGGAACGCAGATATAATATTTGGCTGTTTACGTTTTTCTTAATGGATACATATTTTTAAAAAGTAAGATCAATACAGGGATATAACCGCGAAAATCGAAGTTGGCAAATTGCATCTTCCTCTGTCAGTCGAATTACGGTTTCATTGCAGTAAAAGAGAAAGATATTTGCGAATTTCGGTTTTCGCGGTAGCCCCCCAGTAATAAGTTATTACTGTATTGTTTTTTACATCCCGTCTGGTAAAACATGACACTACCGGTTTGAATTTTTTAAAATTAGATTTTGACCATAAGGAAGAACTTCCCGTAATAGTTTTGCTACAATAAGGTGAACATTTCCGAGCAGATTGGAGAAAAAGATCGTCATATTCTAATTACCTCATTAACGGCGAGATTGTCAAAGTTAGCGGTGAGATGCGGGAGCTGCTGGTCGGGCGGCGGCGGCGGCATGGCGGCGGCCAGCGCGGGCGGCGAGCGCTCGCGGCTCGGGCGGCGCCGCCGCGGCGAGCCGGCGCGCGAGGCCCCGCCCGACGACACCAGCGGCGACGTCGGCGGGCCCGCGCCGCCCGTCCCGCCCGTCCCGCCCGCGTTCACCGGGTAGTTTATAACCTGACAATAAAAGAATCGATTTATAAAAAACTAATGAAAAAAATTAAATTTACAAATTTTGATACCTATTTTTCAATTTAATTATTTATGTTAAGTAATGGGAAGATAAGCGGGCCCGAAATGGAGTAGAGTGGCCCACGACAGACCCCCAATGGAAAGAGCTGGAGGAGGCCTTTGCCAAGCGGCATATTGAGCTAAGAGACATACTCTAACTCAGATTAAAAGGGCTTAAGAGCCAACAGGAGTGGACATTTCTCCATATAAACGTACTCGACTGTTTCCTATGTGGGTTTTGATGCTAGAGCAATGATCTTTTCAACACAGATTTTAATTGTCAATATCTGTGTCGGACCGTTTTGCTTTTTTTGATATTTTTGTTTTGAAGGCGCTAGAGCCCTTCAAAAATGGCCAAAATGGCCCCATTGAATATGCCGCAATGAGAGGCGTTGTATTCAAAACTGATATCAATTAGCCAAAAAAGCAAAACCGTCCGACATAGATAATTTTATAATCATTTAGATTTCCAAATTTGGATACAATTGGTTAAGTTTTGGAGGAGGAAACAGTCGAGTATGAAACCTCGATTTTTGAGATTTTTACCTTGTCCTTATCGCACCAGTTTTAGGAGCCGCTTCTGTTAGCGAGACGAGTATATTTACCTAAAATGTTTAAAACTCAGCTCCTGTTTCGTCTTAGTAGATAGAATGGAATGATAAAAAAAATGTTATGAAATGTTCCAAATTAAAAAGAGCCAGGAATCATATGATAATACGTAGATGGAGCAGTTACTAGCAACAATGAAGCATTTTGTCTGGAAAAAAAAACACAGGTAAATCAGTTGCTTATAAGTATACTAACCTCAATAGGTTGAGTTAGTGGCGACACAATGATGTTGGCAGGCCATGGATGTTGTCCCATGTACTCTGCCATGTTGTACTGTGGTAATGGCAAGCCTGGCGGCGGGTGTGTGACCTCCCCTAGCATTGGGACTGGGCCACCAGCCCCACTTAGGACTGGTGGTGAACTGAGTTCCGGAGGCACACCTTCCGAGCTTTGAGGCTGAAAATTACAAGGAATATTATTTGCATTACTTGCTAAGTGGCAATGTTTTGCATGATAAAAACTATTAGGTACAGACGCTATCAGATATATCGGAGCGGCCAAGGTGCTCACAAATAACTGAGCATGCCTTTATTGTCAAGGTGTTAGAGTGCTTGGTCCGATATTGTGAATACTCTGATATATATCCGATTGCGACTGAATTCTTCAATTCTACATTAGAAGTGCACTAAATTTCTTCTTCTAGAATTACATTTATCAATTTGATACTATGAAGCATCATTTAATGCTGAAAATGTCAAAACAATTCTGCACACACTACAATTATACAATTATACAAGAATAAACTAGACAAGCACAATGCAAACTCTACTCAACACTGAAAACTCGATTGATGGCTCTAGATACAGGCATTATCAGTTATTTCAACTGCCTGCCTGCTTCACAAATAATAATAATAATTACGACGGCAGTTTCAGGGGCCCATCTAGTGCGCGGCAAGTCACCACCTGCCTCGATTACTTGTGTAAACATTGTTATGGTACCCAGTCTCATAGTCCACCCAAACTTCAATCCATAGACGGTATACTGTTCTCTTTTTCTACAATATTCCCAATGCCAGCTGAGACGGGTTCATGGGTGTCTATTGTTGCACCTGTGAACGGGATCCAGCAGGCTTTCTACATGACATAAAAGCTCTCCAAGGGGCCTCTACGTGGTGGATCTATGTCCCCACGCAAGCCTATCAAAAAACCGGGATTATAGGCCTGTGATATCCAAGGAGATACAAATAATAATAATTATGTACATACAATTGGAAGTAAATAAACATATTCAAAGTATTGAATTTCAATATTTCTTATTACTTAACAACTATTTTATGAATAAAACCAGCTTAATGCATGATTAGACCACAATCCACTCTAAATCAAGCCATAACAAAGAAACCTTGTAAGAATCTTATAGTAATTGTACTAGTAAGGAAACTATAATCAAAATAAGGTAAACAAGACTGATTCCATAATAGATATTAAAACCTGTTCAATGCAATATTATGTGTCTGTATCCAAATGTATTTTTTTGTGTACCTATTTCTAATTATTAATACACTTTCCCCACAAAGGAAACAACTTTTTGTTTAGTCCCTTAACCCTTTACTTGGGAATCATAGAAGCATGTTTTGTTATAAGTGGAAATAAAATCACAGTGCTGATAATTTCATGAAGGAACACTAACCTGTATCCCGGGTGATTTGACATACATGATGTTTGGTGGCGGCCCTAAGCTGGAGAGTGCCGGCGGGGGCACTGACATGTTGGGTGCGACAGTGGGCTGCGCGTGACAACTGCTCACTGGCGCCACGTTCATATGCTCAGCCTGCTCTTGGAACTGACACCGCTGGTCTTCCACTTTCAATTTATCTAATATTTCACCAAAATGTGACTTTTGATCAAATGTGAATGCAGGATGATGAAGCGCCATGGTGTATAGTAGTAATATTTCTTCCAAGAGATCACCGTATAAACCTTTCAACAAACCACTCTTCTCCAAACTGACCATGGCATTGTACAAAGTAGTGGCACATGCGAAGTTGCACGAGCGTAACAGTGACACGTACAAAGCCATTTTCCGTCGTGTTCGAGGATCTGTGTTCGCGCCACCGATGTCTGCAGCCAAGTCTGAAGGATTGTTTGCTCGAAGTTCGGCACCACGCAACTCTTGGAAGTCGCGCTTTCCGAGCTCTTCGAGATATGTGCCAATGAAACGTAGTTCAAATGGCAAGCACATATTTAACAATGTACACATTGCGTCTATGCGTTTATAACTTTCCAATTCTTTAAACCATGATACCACGTCCTCTTTGCAAACCATTTCCAGAACACATTGAAAATTTGTGTAAAGAATCAACCGGTCCCCTGCTGCCGAAGCGCTTCCGTTGTTTAGGATTTTTGTCACTCACGTTTTTTGTGATATTGTGATGGTTATAATCCACCAATTCAATTGTAACATTAGGAGTAATAAGCTTTTATCAGAATTCCCCGAGATTATATTGGTTAAGCAACCACGGGCAATGCTAGTAGAGTAGGTAGAGTAGTTTTGTCTTGTCTATTCTATACTCTATGAAAGATAAGTGTTGTAAATCATTGTTTCTATTTTAAATAAGTGCAATTTTAATGTTACTGTTTAAACCAACATACATGATAGGTTTATATTAGTATAATATGTTTTTTTTTCAGAATCTTATAACAAGGATAAATTTATTTATTTAAATTATTTTATATTGTTAAATCAGTGTATTTGAAACAAAGCGTACCGCACTAGCTGTTTTCATTATGTCTAGCAGTTATCTATTTCACTCGTGCTTGTTTACTACAAGCGTGCAAGAAAGAAGTAGAACTATGTTTCACAAACTCGTACTCATATTGTATGTTTGAGCTATACTTAAACGCATCCAAAGTAACAAACAATGAACAGTTAGAGGCAGTTATTAGTTATTAAAATATATTATTATTAATAAAAATATATATATTATGTAGTTTTAAGCGTATCATATTATATTTTAAATCATTTCATTACGTTTTCAAAATAAGTATTAGGTTTAAGACTATTTCTCGTCAAGATTTTTCAACTAGCACTACATTTAAAAAGATGTGTTGCTAGAGTCGTAATTGGTTACTCGGCAAAATTTTGACGTTTGTGGTATGGTTTCGTTTAGTGGAAACTAAAATTGTCTCGTCAGTCTTGATTTAACATAAATCATACAATCGGTCTTATTAAAGTGCTAAAATGGCCCCTGCTGAAGATGTTGAAATGAAGAATGTGGAGAGTCCCGCAGCGGCAAGTGATGCAGAAACTGGAGAGTTGAAAAAGGACGCCGATGTTCTCACCGTTCAAGATTTACGTGAACATGCCAGACAAATAGATAAAGCAGTTACCTCCAAGGAACCAAGGTTTGCCATGCGAGTCCTTAGATCCCTTCCAAGTACACGGAGGAAATTAAACGGTAACGTTCTACGTGCTATTATTAACCAACTCTATCCCTCAAGTTCGGACAAAGAAGCTTTGTTTGTTTTCGTTGAAGCCCCACAGCCTGGTGCTGTTGAAATTGAAACACCACGATCAAGAAGCGCTCCGAAAACTCCAGTGCCGGAGGTGGATGTTTACATTCACTTGTTAGTTCTGCTGCGTTTGTTAGACACCAACAAACTTGAAGAAGCTACCGAGTGCTCGCAGCAGCTGATGACCAAAATCACAGCTCAGAATAGGAGGACACTGGACTTAATAGCTGCCAAGTGCTACTTTTATCACTCCAGGGTGTTTGAACTCACTAACAAGTTGGATTTGATCAGAGGACTGCTGCATGCGCGCCTGCGTACATCAACTCTTCGTAGCGACTATGAAGGCCAAGCTGTTCTGATCAATTGTTTGCTACGTAATTATTTGCATTATTCTCTGTATGACCAGGCTGACAAATTGGTCAGTAAATCGGTGTACCCAGAGAATGCCAGTAACAATGAGTGGGCCCGATTCTTGTTTTATTTGGGCAGGATTAAAGCAGCGCGCCTTGAATACAGTGATGCTCACAAGCACCTTGTTCAGGCACTAAGGAAGGCTCCGCAAACAGCAGCTGTTGGTTTTCGTCAAACTGTTCAGAAGCTGGCTATAGTGGTAGAATTGTTGCTGGGTGATATCCCTGAGAGAGCTATCTTCCGGCATGCAGCTCTAAGACGTTCCTTGGCCCCATACTTCCAACTTACGCAGGCTGTAAGGCTTGGCAACTTGCAGAGATTTGGAGAAGTACTGGAAAACTTTGGGCCCCAATTCCGTAATGACCATACATTCACCCTGATTCTTCGTCTCAGACAGAATGTCATCAAGACTGCCATCCGTTCAATTGGCTTGTCATATTCAAGAATTTCTCCAAAAGACATTGCGAGGAAATTGGGCTTGGATTCGGCAGAAGATGCCGAGTTCATTGTGGCAAAAGCTATCAGAGACGGAGTTATTGAGGCTACCCTGGATCCTGAAAAGGGATACATGAGCAATAAGGAGAGCTCGGATCTTTACTGCACTAGAGAGCCCCAGTTGGCCTTCCACCAGCGTATATCATTCTGCCTGGACTTACATAACCAGAGTGTCAAGGCTATGAGGTATCCTCCAAAGTCCTACGGGAAGGAATTGGAGAGTGCTGAGGAGAGGCGTGAACGTGAGCAGCAGGACTTAGAGCTGGCCAAAGAAATGGCCGAAGAAGATGATGATGGATTCCCTTGAACATAACATTATAATAAACTCATACAATATTCATATAGCAGTTTCTGATTATGTAACTAACTAATTCAATAAAGGTCTTTAATAAATTGATTTGTTTTATTTACGTTAAGTACTCAGGTGTTGTTAGCATTTGTAATACTTATGTAATTTCTTAGAATCTGCCTACACAAATTGTATCATGCAAATTGCAAAATCTATTATTTTCAATCATGTGATACAAGTCTTTGTAGGTAGTAAAAAAAAAACAGATAAAGGTCATTTTCGGTTTTTATCCAGTTTCAAAGCCAAAATATTAAGCCATTACATGTTCGGCACCTAGTCTCAAAGCTTTAAGAAAAATACCTCGGCTACCTTTCTATCAGTATCACCCCTAAAGTTTGCTCCGTGGTATTAACCATCCTGTATGCTCATTATTGTAATGGTGTCAAAAGTGACATTTTTAGTTGGTACAAGAAAAATAAAAAAAACAAAACGTCTCTTTGGTAACAGTTTCCAAGCAACTTAATTTAGTCAATATTTACAATTTACTAACGATTAAAACGTAGTGATTATATGCTCTTTGCTAACGATATCAGTGTCACACGGTTCTGAGAATAGTTTAACGGTAGATCACAAGAAACGTGCTAAAATGGAGTTGACACCGGGAAATATGGAGAAGTTAGTGGACCTGCTGAGAGTACCGGAACCCGACGTCATACAGGGAGAGGACTTGGTTTCTTCTGGTAAGTAAGTGACTTATTGAAGGAATTTGATGCTGAACTAAAACTTACATATTTAAGCTTAACGGCTTCTAGTTATTATATCTTATTTATTCTACCTAAATACCTACTTATATGATAATACCTATCATGGTCCTGGTCAAGCAGATCTTGTCAGTAGAAAATTTGAATTTGGTGCCTTTCCGACTGACAAGATTTGCTTGACCATCTATACCTAAATATATAAACTTAAGGAATGTATATTTGTAAATACTTAGGTTGCGAAATTACTTCAACACGAGGAAAACTGCCTAATAACGAAAATATAAAAAGTACCCCAAATACCATAGAGGAGTTTGAGGAACAAGAAGCTAAGGAGGCGGAAGAGCTGAGCCACGTGGGCGCAGGCCTGGACGGCCGCAAGGCACCGGAGTATACTATGAATTATCGACAAGCTGTTAGCGCGGAGGACGTGTTTCTTCAGGTAAAGGGCTTATTACATCCATCCTTGCGGCACCGACGTCGCGCCCGAGCAAGGATCGTGTTCATTTCACGAAATATAATACCTACATATCATCATATAGGTATATCTTGTATCTTCTTCCTCCCGTTATCCCGGCATTTTGCCACGGCTCATGGGAGCCTGGGGTCCGCTTGACAACGAATCCCATGATTTGACGTAATAATAAATAAATAAATATTAAATATTATAGGACATTCTTACACAGATTGACTAAGTCCCACAGTAAGCTCAAGAAGGCTTGTGTTGTGGGTACTCGGACAACGATATATATAATATACAAAAACTTAAATACATAGAAAACACCCATGACTCAGGAACAAATATCTGTATCATCATACAAATAAATGCCCTTACTGGGATTCGAACCCAGGACCATCGGCTTCGCAGGCAGGGTTACTACCCACTAGGCCAGACCGGTCGTCGAACGTAAGCACTATACAGGGTGATCAATCCAAATGGGTCAGTATGGAGAAGTCAGAAACTATGAGAGATAGCAAAATCTGTTCTTAGGAACCATGGCTTCGATTTTAGATTTAATAATAATGGCATTAAATTTTTTTTTTAAATCTATCATACATAACCGGGATTCGAACATGGTCAATATTCTTGTTGTTTGTTTGTATGGCAACTTTTAAACGATGCGTGATAGGTGGAAGGTGCTCGACCAAATATCATAGAGGGCCCCGAGACAAAACAAAGTACATAAAAAAAAATCAAAATGGCCGACTTTTTTTTTTATTTTTTTCAAGTTGGTTGGTTTTTCAAGTCGGGCTGAGATTCGCCGATGCGGCGAGCCTGGGGGCCCAAGATTACAATGACAAAAAAATATTTTTGGAAAAATTCAAAATGGCGGACACGGGCAAAGTAAAATTTTCAAGTAGGTTAAGCGAGCCCGAAGGGCGAGCTTCATGCCGGGAGGCCGAAGGCCGACCCCGGTGGAAGGCCGAATGCCCTGAGCCTCCACCCCTACTCTCAAAACGCGAGGCCGAAGGCCGAACTGCGTGAATTCGGTGCTTCCAAGCGTTCTACCAAGTCAACTGTATTGATGACCGAAGCCGGCAGGCCGAATCCCCCACGGCGAAGCGTCGAAGCTTGCGAATGCCGAAGGCCGAGCTCTGCGTAGGGCCGAAGGCCCGAAGCGTCACACGAGAGGGGGAAGTTGGAGCTTAAACACGACCCAACACTTTTCCTATTGGGAGTCGCTTTTTGGGCGTCGGGGTGGAGGCTTCGGGTCTTCGGCCCTCCACCGGGGTCGGCCTTCGGCCTCCCGGCCTAAAGCTCGCCCTTCAGGCTCGCTTAACCTACTTGGAAATTTGTCTTTGCCCGTGTCCGCCGCCATTTTCGATTTTTCCAAAAATATTTTTTTGACGTTGTAATCTTGGGCCTTCAGGCTCGCCGCATGCCAATTCTCAGCGCGCTCGGACCAACTTGAAAAAATTAAAAAAAAGTCGGCCATTTTGATTTTTTTTATGTACTTTGTTTTGTCTCGGGGCCCTCTATGATATTTGGTCGAGCACCCCCCACCTATCACGCATCGTTTAAAAGTTTCCATACAAACAAACAACAAGAATATTGACCATGTTCGAATCCCGGTTATGTACATACATCGTTATCGCGGGAGCAAATACGATTTGACAATACTGAAAGATTATAAAAAACAGTCAAAAACAGAAATGACATTCGTATAGAGAAACGTTTATACCTACGACCTTAAAATGTATAATTATTTTATTGAATATCAATGCTATCTTACCTCCATACTTGACTTGATTGGTACTTAAAAAGATTACCTATTAGGTACGCAACCTTATCAGTCAATTTAGACATTTGTCAATCTTGACTGATCTTTATTTGTAACAACATAATCAAATAGAAGTTGCCTTTAAAATGCCTCGAAGGAAAATAACATGTGATGAATTTGTGGGGTTGTTTATACAGGATTATCCTGAGCTAGAGGCTCGCGATACAAATCTATTTTGCTCGAAGTGCAATATTAGTTTTTGTAAAACTAAATCTTCCGTGAAACGTCATTTTAACTTTGAAAGACACACTTCTCTCAAAAAAGATTTTAGGTTGGAACTGACAAAATTTCTAGTAAGCTGTAACATACCGTGGTCTCAAATAGAGAACCCTGTATTTAAAAATTTCATTGAAGATTGTCTATCTGGAAAATTTGAAAAAACTGTTCAGGTCCCTTCAGAATGTTTGCTGAGGCAGACTTGCGTGAATGAATTATACGACAAAGAGATGGATATAATTAGAGACGAATTAAAAGACGCGTATATATATGTAAGTGTTGATGAAACCACAGATGCTATAGGTCGTCAAATCGCTAACGTTATAGTAGGTGCTATGCTTGAAGATGATGTTGGAACTCCACACGTGCTGTCAAGCAAATGTTTAAATGAAACGAACAATATCAGTATAACTAATACTGTAAAAAATGCCCTGGATGATTTGTGGGGCCCTGGTCACAATAAGCATGACAAGGTGTTGTTGTTATTGACTGATGGTGTGGGGTATATGTTGAAAGCTGGCAGAAATTTGAAAACACTTTTTCCGAACATTGTCCATGTTACATGTTTAGCCCATGCTCTTAACAGAGTTGCCGATCAAGTTCGTGTTCTTTTTCCAGAAGTTAACCTATTAATTTCAAATGTAAAGAAAGTATTTCGCAAATCTCCGAAAAGAGTAAAAGCATTAAGAGAAATGTTTAATGGAATTCCTTTGCCTCCAAACCCAACAATTATTCGCTGGGGAACATGGATCGAGGCTACCACTTACTACAACAAGTATTTTGATGAAATAAAAAGCGTTATAGACACATTTCGTAATTCAGACGCACAGTGCATCGTCAAAGCAAAAAAATCTTTACTCAGTGCAAAAGTTCGAAAAGATGTAAATTTCATAGCAAAGTATCTGCAAGTAATACCAGATGCTATAAATAAACTGCAGTGCCAAAATCTATCTCTTAGTGAAAGTTTGACCATAGTACAAAATACATACAAACATATATCCAAATTAATTTTGAATAAAGATGGAAAACAGATTTTAAAAAAGTTCAAAGTGGTTTTGCAGAAAAATGCCGGATATGAAGTTATGAAAAAAATGTGTGAACTGATATCGGAGAAGGAGATAGTACTAGATTCAACGATATATCGTTCTACATTTGATTACTTCCGTCGTTTTAAAAACGCACCCATTACAACAGTAGCAGTCGAAAGATCATTTAGCCAATTAAAATGGATATTTACTGCACGACGCCGCAGATTAAGAGTAGAAAACATAGAGAAAATTTATGTCGTATATTACGAAAATCACTTAAGATCAACAAAAATTAAATAATGTTGTACAAAATAAATCATGAATATTTATTTGATATGTCGATTCCGGGTCATTATTTACTAACAGAGTGTAAAGCAAGATTTATGAACATTATGCAACAAAAACTTCGTGCTATGTATGATGAACTTCTTGGAGGCTTATAATGTGTAGGCAGAAAGGTCTGTTTTTACTAAACGGGCAGTCTGTTTTACCACTTCTTTAATAAATTTATATTTGCTCCCGCGATAACGATGTATGGTTATGTATGATAGATTTAAAAAAAAAATTGAATGCCATTATTATTAAATCTAAAATCGGAGCCATGGTTCCTAAGAACAAATTTCGCTATCTCTTATAGTTTCTGACTTCTCCATACTGACCCATTTAGATTGATCACCCTGTATAGTTTTTGCGAAAGCGTCTGCCATCTGACCTTCCAAGTTCCAAGTTTCCAACAGTTCCAACCCAGAGGTAAAACTCGGCCTTATTGGGATTAGTCCGGTTGCCTCACGATAAGTACATCTTGTATATCGTAATGAAATTCGTTAGCAACAAATCATCGTACGCAGTTATTGCCCATAGATGCCCCCACGGCGCGTAGGTGCCTACTTGTCTCTATGCCCTGTATAACAATAGACAATACAATAATCCTCTCCAATGAAGGTGCCTCTAATAAAAGTGATGATGACTGACAGGAATCATTACACTGTGAATTGATTATACAAGTGGCAAAGTTCGTATACTAGCGTTGACGGGGCATGTTACTTTAGACGGATACAAATGAATGTCATGTGATGAAAATATGGGAGCAATGAACTTTCTCGAACCACTTGTTAAATTTTATTACCTAAGGAAATGCTCGATTTATCACACAGGTAAATATTTCCTTTGGCACACAAATTGAAATGTGTCTAACAAACTCATTAACTCTGTATAAAACTCATTAACGGGTGTATTCGGGTAATAACGAAAATCACCCAAATATCCATCGTTTGTCTATTTTCCAAACTATCCGACAATCTGAAGTACCTTACCTTACCTATGACTAATAATTTTGATAGAGATGAATATATTTTTCCATGATTTTTCCTCAGTTACCCGTTAAAGTATTCGAAGCGTCGTGATGTCCCTTGGCCCTTGGACCTTTTAAATTCATTTTACTCGATATAATCCGTCTAAATAGTTTTAATATATATTTATAGTAAAACTGATTATAGTTGTTACCAACTGATAACAGCTCAAACCAGAACAACAAATAAAAAGTTTCACCTATGTCATAAATAAGGCATAATTAAATTTATAGAAATCGTCAAACAGCTCAAACTTTTCCAGATCGGTCCAAAAACGCCAGGCTCTGCTAGTTGCGAGAACCTCATAGTCCGGATTAAAATGCCTGGCGACAAAAAGGAGAACATAGATTTGGCGGTAGACACCAGCAGCGTGACTGTTAACTCCTCGCAGTACTGTCTTAAGCTGCCGCTACCACACGACATCGATCCAGACCGGTCCAAAGCCTCCTGGGATTCCACTGAGGAAACTTTGGTTTTGACGTTGATGCTGGAAAGGGAGTTTGATTTTGTTAATTTCTAAGTAATATACGTTTTAAATATACTGAATTTGTACAATACAACTTTACGCTTTTTCTACCATTAACAACTCGTTGATTTATGATATATTAATGCTCAGGATTTATTTCAAATAGCGTGAAATAATATAAGTAAGTAATATTCTATATTTAATTCGTTGACGGTAAAATTTGATTTGGCGGAACGTGATCATGCGAAAAATTGCTTTATGAAAGGTGCCTAATGTAGGTAGGTACTTCAACAAAAATATTTACCTAATACCTAATACAGTGGTTCTTAACCTGGGGGTAATTACCCCCGTGGGGGTAAAACTGGTATTTTACGGGGGTAATAAACTAACCTAATATAATAATACAACAAACGTACACGTTTTATTTTTTATTACCATTGGGAGGAAGGGTAAAATCAGGTTCCCTAGTTAGTCATAGGGGTGACCGGACTGAAAAGGTTAAGAACCACTGACCTAATACGTCTTGTAAGTAGGTACCTAATACGTCTTGATCTTGAAATTAAATGGGTAAATGAGACTACTTATCTACCTACCTAACGTAATTACTGTGTCAATAAACTAGATTTAAATTACATTGATGTGTACCTAGGTAATAAGTTAACAATATCAAATAGGTACCTATATATATGTATATTTTCTCACGCCATTGGTTCAATTACACGCGGCGGCGGCGCTAGATTCTAATCACGCCTCATCAAGAAATTTACGCCTTGACACCTAACAAAGCAGTGATTATTTTCAATAACCGACACATTCTAATTGTGTTTAAGGACGAATTGAATACATACATAGGTATTCTGGCGCCAAAACGCAATAGGCAATTTTACATGTTTTTTTCATATTTGACCGAGCGTTAGCGAACTAAAATGCTTCAATATGTCTGGATTACCTGGGTGTTTTCCTCGGCAGGTCACATTTCTTAACCAATTCTCATGAAATTTTGTCAGCAGAACCTAAAATAACGTTTTTAGTGAATATGCTGCCTTATGTTTGTTATGTCCAAAGAATAAAGTCCTTTTTAGGGCTCCGTAGTGAACTAGGAATCCTTGGCCGCGGAGTGGTCGCAAGCGCCGCCGGTCGCGGCCTTATTAGTTTCGTCAAATCCGTCTACGATGTTGCTCCGTGCTCGTTAGTGCTAGGAAGCTAAAATGTAAAAATGCCGACAAAGTAGTAAAATAACTCACAGAAAATAAATTTTAGGGTATGTACCTACCTCGTCCCCCAGCAAACATTTTAAGTATTTTTTCCTAGGCTCGAAGAAGATTTTTCCAATTTAAGTGAAAATGACGTCCTAAGTCACCAATTATTTTACGTATTGTACACTTTTACTTCCAAGTCAAAATATAGGGATAATAAAACGTAAATTTCACTTCATAAATACACCATGAAGTCAGGGACTTAGGGGTTGAAAATAAGGCAAAATATTAGGTAAAATTAACCTTAAACCCTGACCAATAGGTCAAATCTACTAATAAGGTATTTTAGGTGTATTTACGACGTAATTATTACTTATACGGGGACTATGAAGTCACGGACTTAATGGTTGAAAATAAGTCCTATTACTAGGTAAAATTAACTTCGTACCCTGACCAATAGGTCAAATATACTAATAAGGCCTTTTAGGTGTATATGCGACGTAATTATTTCTTATACGGAGACCATGAAGTCAGGAACTTTATGGTTGAAAATCTGTCGAAATATTAGGTAATATTAACTTCGAACCCTGACCAATAGGTCAAATGTACTAATAAGGCATTTTAGGTGTATATGCGACGTAATTATTTCTTATACGGAGACCTTTAGGTCGTCGATTTTATGTCGATTTAGCTACTAATTTTAGGTAAATGTTACTTAAAATAGATACCAAATTGCGACCATATAGTTAAAATCACTTGTAAAGTACTATCAATACCATAAGGTTGTGCCGCCATTTTCTTTCATTATAACGAGATGCTAAATATGAAATTGCATAACTTAAGTTGTTATATCTTGAATGGTGCCATCGCACGGTACTTCATTGTGCTAATATTCAAAATAAAACAATATTTTTGATCAAGTCAATACACTCACACACACAAATATTCAATTACAACACTCAATTACAAGCAAATATATGCATTTTGATTTTATAAAATGTTGAAAACTTAAATATTTCAAATGCCCATCGATAGTTTTGTATGTAAACCTAACATACTGCACGAAAAAATTTTCTGTGCACTAGATTTCATCGTTCTTCATCAGCGTAATCGGCCTAAATTATTTTACATGACTTAGTGGCCGCCATTATCATTGCACAACTTAAAGTTGTTTTCTTGTTAGACATTTTGTTTCTGAGTGAAAAGAATATATAAGCGTAAAATGTTTGTGTCTCTTTTTCTCTTCATCGCGTCTCATCTAAATATTGCCTCGCAGAGTAATTATATGGATAAAAATATGTCGCCATCACGTCTAAAGGTGGTAAAGAATACCAAATTAGTACATTTTCACTACGCGGCACGTCGTGGCGACGTCGAATCCACATCGGAAACATGACCTAGTGTTGACCTAATGGTTGTAATCACTAATTTACCGTCAATAAATACGTCGCCGGCACGTGCGTTTTTTCCCCATTTATGTCGCCGGCACGTGCCCACGACGTCGATTCGACGTGCCTCATTTTGGTCTCCTAAATTGTGCGACCTAAAATAGGTGCCTTTTTCGGAATATCGACCAAAAATGTTTGCTGGGCCACCTACACGACAGGTGGAGATGATTTTTTTTTTCGCTTTACCGTATAGTGTGGGGTGTCGTTGGGGTATTTCAAAAGGAACAGCGGATTTCAAAAATATTTTCTGATAAAGTGAATATTTTCAGAATTAATCGCTCAGTATGAAAAAAAAGGGTGTGTCCCTCCCTCTAACTTTTTAACCATGGGTTCAAAAATTATAAAAAACCGACAACTAATACGGAACCCCGACGGAGCAGTCCTAGTGTCCTTTATATCTTAAATTGATTACCCATTGTGTTGGGTTTTCCTAGCTCTAATTGGCAATCATTTCATTAAACTACCTGCTTTTAATTAGTGCATTTGTATAGCTTGGCAATATTTATAACTTTATAGTGTATGGCAGAGGAGTCGAATATTAATTAGAAAAATATCTCATATGGCACAACAAACGTGTCCTTGCAAGATTAGGACTCAAAGGTTGTCTGGAAAAGATTTTTGTTTAGCGACAAGACCGCATTTTTTCTTACAACTATTATTCTTTAGTTTAAAGGAGCTCCCGTTTTGCGTGTTTTAAGACCCTAATGGATATGTTTAAGATTTTTTCTACTAACATACTTATATGTATTCATCATTTTTCGCTAAAATACCGGCACTTTGAAAATTTTTAAATAAGGTGCAGCGGCGCAATTTCGACTGCGGGATAATTTCAACTAATCGAAATATCTTCCATGTTTTACATTATTAACTAGAGTTACACAGAACACACACACAACACATCTCTTCCGCTATTTGCACAAATATGGCATTCTAGTTAATAATGTAAAATAGTGAAGTTATTTCGATAAGTTTAAATTATCCCGCAGTCGAAATTGCCCCGTTGTACCTTACAATTTTAATATAGCTAGTGACATTCTCGCTGCAAAGAGGAATTTAAGATTATACCTACACCTACTAACCATTAAAATCGATTTAAACGTTTGATAGTTTAGAATCAACATAGTGACGGACATATTAGGTCAAATATATAAACCTCATTTTTATCTTCGCCGCAGTCGGTTAATTAAAAGCTCAATACAATAAAAGCTAGCTTCCGTCATAGACTAATAAATAAATAAATATTTAACACTGACAACCTCCATATTTTCCTACAATGCGTGCCTTTTTACTATTTATCCATTTTAGCTTTATACAGTCGCCATCAGATATATCGGAGCGGCCAAGGTGCTCACAAATATCTGAACACGCCTCTATTGTCAGGGCGTTAAGAGTGCGTGTTCAGATATTGTGAACACATTGGCCGCTCCGATATATCTGATGGCGACTGTAGGTACATATGTATAAAATCTGTCATCTACCTGCTGCTATTTATGACGTAAACGTAAAATCGGACTTTTGGCGTCTGTCATATGACTCATGCACAAAAGTACAATATTAATTAAGGCATAACAAAAGCATTTTACGCAATGCCTATTATTCTTCTTAACTACAATGGCGCCATCTGAGTTTAACATTTTTATATCCATTCTAACGGTTAGAGATGCTATGTATGCTAAAAGTCAACTTTTTTTACTAAACACCTTTACATTTTAAAATCATAAAATATAGCAATAGGGTTACAGATTTCATTCGCAAATAACTAAAATTTAAATATGTAGTTATGTACTTATACTTGTTTTACAAAGGCACAAAAGTGTTGAACCCCTCGTACTAGGTAGGTAATATTGATACTCGAGCAAGCAAAACAATTCCAAAATTATACCACGAGGGTGTAGCAAGTGGTTCAAAAAGTGGAATTTAGAACGTTGCGAGGGTTAAGGAGGGAAAGCTCAAGCGTTAAATAAACTTCGTTCCAGGGTGAAACACAAAAGTTTTCACCACATCAACGGAGGGAAAGTGGGTAGGTACCTACTCATAAAGAGAGCCTTTACAGGCTAGTGTGGCGAAAAATAATATTTAATGTCATCTACAACGTTGACGATTCTGGCGGCGGCGTTGGATAGTAAGTACGCACACGCATATTGCGTAGAAGAAATCATTATTTTTCGCAAAATATACTACGCAGGAAGGAAATAAAGGGATAGGAAATTTAAGTGGTGTATGTAGAAAAGGGATGTTTCATAAAGTATACCTAATTTTATGATATATGCATTTCTTGGCTTTAACATAGGCTTTTAGGGAAGGAGGTATTGCAAAAGGAGTCATTACATTTTCAGATTCCTATATATATTAGAAATAAATATGAAGAATTAACGAAACAAGAGCACACCCCTACAAGTGAATTCGTACAAGAACTATGCATGGTAGATGTGGTGATTGTATAGCATAGGTATTATAATATGCCATGTCCAATCATTCGCAACATACTTAGTCTGATTTACTCCGACTCGGACGGCCGCGGGAGACGGACAATTGATTTTAATAACAGCCCGTGAAAACAAGCTTTGTTTATTTTATGAATAACTGTATCAACATTAATGACAAGTTAAAAGTGCCTTCCTTTCTACGGGAAAAGTAAGTGCATGGACATATTTTTGTTTTACGGAGTGCATTTGTTTTTTTATTATAGTTCAGTTTTTTTGGACATATATTTATGTGGGGTGGAACCTGTAACAGGAGCAGAAAATTTACAAATTACGTCAACGTCGTGGCTCATTAGAGCTTAACAATGATGTTCTTCATATGTTAAATTTATACTGTTTTCTTAGTGTTTACACACTTATCAAATTGAAACAATTTTGTATTAAGAAGAAACGTCTGCATACGATACCAAATTATTTAAGACGAAAGAAAAAGTGGAAACACCTACTGTCTTGGGCGAGACAGAGAGTTTTAACACTTTTCCTTTATTTTAACTAAATCAAGTTGTTGGTTATATCAAAAGTAGACGTTTTATATAAATCAACTTAAGTAAAATAATTTAAACAAGTCATTTATTGTATAGCTAAATATATTACAATAAAATTGCAGTAGCATCCAAAAAGTTACTAACTAAAGCTCATAATGAGAAGAGCTTAATTTAAGGTTTAGCTTCAATTACATGTTAGGTATTATATTTCCGGAATTTATTAAATGACCGGTAAAACAAAACAGATTCAAAATTATAGTGTCTTCATCGTTTTAACGATTACCAAAACTGCCACATGTGAAAAATAAACTTTTTTACTATTACATTAATTACATTATGTACGCCAGTAGGTACTATTTTACCAAGTCCCAATAATATTTACCTATGAAAACATTATTCTAGGTTAAACTGTATCATGTGACAACCTCACGACGACTTGCGTGATTAATTTAATGACTATAAGTATAATTTAATTAACGATTTGTGTGGATTCATATTTTTCTTTAAACTATTTAAGCATGCGTCCTCGTATTTACGTAGGACATGTTACATGTAGGTATGTACCTACATACATAAGTATTAGCTATAAATAGTAGGTAATTATTGTGGTATATATATATATATACATATATATATATATATATATATATATATAAATACGAGGACGCATGCTTAAATAGTTTAAAGAAAATATATATATATATATATATATATATATATAAATCTAATTGACCTGCTATAGTTAAATGCTTTGTGAAGAAACTTTAATTTTTATCCGACATACAGTTCAGTGGACAGTAAAGCACGCATTTTATTATGTACATATGTGCATAGGTATGTACAGCAACTGAACAGTCTCTCGTCTGACTCACAGTTTATCGAACTGTCGTGCAATGCCGATGTCTACCATTTAAGAATGCACTTGGGTATGGCGCTATATGAAATTTGATATACTAAACATATAAGATTTATTTAAATATGTAGGTAAGTAATCCGTATGTTCGAGGCATATGAGTAATAATAGCAGACCATATATACCTTAGGCATTTTCTACTTTTAAACTATGATCCTATGGCCAAACAGATAGTACCTAAGTCAAGCTGAAAATGGCTTTGTGCACAGAAATATCAATCTACATTACCACGTAAAATACATGTTTGTTAAATAAGAACAATATTTATATGTTTACGTATAAAAATAAATAATAATAAAGCCATTTATTCCATATTTCACATAAAAAAAAAAAAGGATAATTACAATTATAATGTGTTGTTGTTATAGTTGTTAGTTTCTTTTTCCATATAGTTAATGTTAGTGTGGTTAGTTTGTAAGTTTGTTTGAAATATGGACCCCTTATTGGGTAAAGGCCTCCTCCATCTTATGCCATGTTTCCCTGTCTTTGCCTTTATTCATCCAGTCGCTTCCTGCTATGTCTTTTATGTCATCAGCCCACCGTCTTTTTGGTTTTCCAATTTTTCTTTTCCCTGTTGGCCCCTTCCATTGTGTGGTTGTTTTGGTCCATCTTTTATCTGTGTAACGTGAGATGTGGCCTGCCCATTTCCACTTTAGTGTGAGTGCATGTTTAAGCGCGTCAGTAATCTTTGTTCTATTTCTTATGTCTTGGCTTTTTACCTTTTCTATTTTTCTAATATGTAGCATACTTCGTTCCATTGCCCGCTGAGTGCATTTAATTTTTTGCTTTACGGTATCTGTGTACACCCAAGTCTGGCACCCGTACAGTAGACAAGGCAGAAGGCAGGTATCAAATACCGTTTTTTTCATGTGCAGGTTGTAATTCCCTTTCAGAATTTCTTTTAGGGACCAGAATCTATTCCAAGTAACGTTTATTCTTCGTGTGACTTCTTCTTCATTTTTTGATTTTCTGAATGAAAGTTCCTTGCCTAAATATTTGTAGTCTGTCACATATTCTATATTTTTGCCATTAATTATGATTTGTCTTTTGCGGCTGTTAGTCAGTATCTTTGTTTTTTCCGTATTCATTTCTAAGCCGACTTTAGAGCTTTCATTATCAAGTGAGATCATCATTTCTTCTAGGTCTTTTGGGGTCTCCGCTAAAATGACAATATCATCAGCAAACCTGAGATGATTTAAATATCTTCCATTGATATTAACTCCTTTTCCTGTCCAGTGTAGGTTGTGAAATACATCTTCAAGTACTGATATAAATAGCTTGGGCGACAGGGGGTCACCTTGCCTGACTCCACGCTTTATACTTATTTCCTCTCCTCTGGTTTCCAATTTTACCTTGCTTGTGCTGTTTGTATAAATGTACTTTAGAATGTTAATATATTTTGTATCGACATTTGCCCTCTGCAATGCATTCCAAATGGAATTGTGGCTAATACTGTCGAATGCTTTGCTATAATCTATGAAGGCCACGTACAGAGGTTTGTTGAATTCGTAGTGTTTTTCTATTATTTGTTCCATGGTCTGTATGTGGTCTGTTGTGCTAAAACCTGAACGGAAGCCCGCTTGCTCTATTGGCTGCAAATTGTCAATATCCAGTGTTATCCTTTTTAGCAGAATGGATGAAAACAGTTTGTATAAGCTAGGTAGCAGACTGATAGGCCTGTAATTTCCTATATCGAGGGGATCTCCCTTTTTGAAAAGTAGTACAATGTCTGATGTGCACCACTGTATTGGTACCGTTTCTTCCTCCAGAACCATGTTAAATAACTTTGTTAAATGGTGAATTATAGCGGGTGCGCTTATTTTGAGAGCTTCATTGCATATCCCGTCAGGGCCAGGACTTTTTTCGGCTTTTAGTCTTTTAATGTGGTCAAGTACTTCGGTGTTTTCAATTGGTTTGGTGGTGCTTGTTTTACTGCTGATATGTGTCCGTGGATTTGTAGTATCCTTGTTCTTGTTACTGTATAAATTTCTGTAGAAGAGTGTTGCGTGATCTATAACATCTCTTCTTGAATTTGTTTCTCCTGATTCAGATTTAAGTTTTTGTATCCATGTTTTGTGTTGGTCTAATTCTTTGAATGCTCTTTTAGTGCTTCTATGCTTATTAAGGTTTCTCGTGATGATTTCGTACCTATGATTTTCATAGTCTTTTTTGATTGACTTCTTAGTTTCTTTAAATATTCTGCTTAATTCGTTTTTCATGGTTTTGTCCTTGTTTTTTGTATGAATTAGATCAGTTCGTTTTTTTATAAGGTTTTGTGTATCCATGCTGAATATTTTGTATTGACTTGTCTCTTCCTTTGACTTTTTTTCTTTAAGACTTTTTATCAATGTTTGTTCTAGAAGATTGTAGTATTCTTGCATATTATTTTCTAACAATTGACAATTTTCTAGCTGTGCTCGGAGATTCTGTATATAGATTTTAGTTTCGGTCTCTGTCTTTGGAACATTTAGTGTTGTAGCGTAGTTTATTCTCCTCTTCTTCAAATGTTTTAAAAGTAGTGTGGCTCGTAGTAGTCTGTGGTCTGATGGGAATTTAATGTTGCTTAATATCTCAATATTTGTAATTAATTTAGGATTGTTGGTCAATATGAAATCTATTTCGTTCTTTATTTTTTGGTCTGGAGATATCCATGTCCACTTTCGCTTTCCTTTTTTCTTAAAAAATGTATTCATTATTGATAGCTTGTATTGGTAGGCATAGGATATTAGTCGTTCTCCCCGTTCGTTTCGTTTTCCATATCCATATTTCCCCATAACTGGATAGTCTTCTGGTCTTGGGCATCCGATTTTAGCATTAAAGTCTCCCAGCACTAATATTTTGCCATAAGCTAAGTTATGTGCCCTTTCCATGTCGTTATAAAATTGTTCTATTTGATCTTCATGTGCACTTTCTGTGGGAGCATACGCTTGAATTATTGTTATAGATTTCTTATCAAATACTAGTTGTAGCACTGCTACCCTTTCGGATATACCAGTAAAACTTTTGATTTTATCTTTATGTTTTTTCTTTATTAAGTATCCCACGCCATGCAATCCTTTCGTTTGTCCTATGTAACAAAAAATATAATCACGGTACTCTTCCATATTGCATCCCATTCTTCTGACTTCTGAAAGTCCTACTATATCACAGTTGACTTCTTCTAGGGCATATATTAATTCCAAGTACCTTTCTTTTGATGATAGTGACCTGACATTAAATGTGCAAATTTTGAGAGTTTCTTCTTTGTTTTCATCCTTTTTTTCACTTTTAAGTGGAGGGTATTGGTCTGATTCCCCACGAGGACCAGTCGTCTTGGGGAATATGTTTACGTATCACTATTTAATTACCTAACGGATGTTTATTTTACCAGTTGATAACAGGATTATTATGATATTTTCAAGCAGATCATATAGCCACAACTTGCTAGGCGTTGCGTTCCGTAAATAGTAAATGTTGACCTAGGGCTGTATATAGGTAGGTACCTACATTACAGGTTCCTACGTACGGTACCTACGTTCAAAATGACAAGGCAGAAGTTATATTTTTTTCCTCACAAGTGCGATGAAAAACATTGTGTGAGCCACGGGCGGTACAGGAATTATGAACTCGTGTTAATGATTGCACATTTCAGCACAGTACAAACAGTACCTAGGTATTAGACTGATGTGCCATTCAAAGTATAGGAACATGTCATTATTACATCTTTATTTATGTAAATTGGTACTTACCAAGTAAATTAACATTTCCTGTAGGCCTAGCACAGGAGGGGCTCGACAGTATCTCGCCCGCGAGGTACTGTCGCGCCAATCATGTGCTAGCCCGGCTGAAGTGATAAGTTTGCAATAGTCCTACTGATTTTTATTTGTTTTTTTTTTGTTAGTTCTATTATTTACGAGTTATTTTAAATTAACAAGATAATTAGGTAAATTTGTATTATTTGTCACAAGTTTACCATTGAACAAAATACCTGCACGGGGCCAAAGACAAATATAACGAAGAGTATATTGGTCTAATCTAAAACTCATAAAGCAGCAATTTAATTTAGACCTATATGATGTCAAATTGATTGTTCAATAAACACAAGTCATCATGCCGTACAATTTGACTTTAACGGAAGTAATTGCGGACCAGACACTATCCGTAAGAATGTCATCAATTATATTCATATTTGTAAATATATAGTAGTATACCCTATTATGGACGTGGAACCGGTAATGGGACAAAAAACCACAAATCCTGTAAAATAGTTAAGTATCTAAAAGTAGTTTATAAACACTGGCTATATCATAAATAAGAGTCCTAGAGCTGTTTCAGTTAGATTTTTTATTAAATTCGGTTATGTTTTAAGAAATTGGCGTCAACCCAAAAGTTGTCGTGTCACTGAAAAATATATAAGAATTCTTAATAGCTAAAAGAGGTGAGTTAATTTATAAAATTTTAATTAATTAATACTTGATGAAAACTAGAATGTGTTTTGTTAATTGCATTTACCATGAGATGAGGTATACAACACAATATGTTGTGACTCCACAGATGTAAAAAAATTGTGGTATTTGGCCCAATCCCATTATAGGAGTTGTAAAACTGCATAACCTCCTATCATGGGGCAATTGACATAATGATGATTACCATGCCATAATTGCATGTTTAAACAATACATATAGAAATATGTCAACCAGGAGGTATGGTCGGACTTCGGATAAATTAATATCGTTTTTCCAAACTTTTATTTAACTTGCCCTGTTATCCCTTTACGGCCGGGAAAAATATTTTGTAAAAACTAATGATTCTAATGAATAATGTGTTAATTATAAGGAAAAACAATAGTAGATAAAAAATAAAAAGAAATGAATCATAAATCATGTTGTTTTATTTCAATAAACAAATGACTTCCATAAAAAGTATAGGATTTAAGGTAAGTATTTATATATTTTTCACACCTGTTTAAAAGTAATTGTTCCATTATACATCATCAATAGTTAGCTAAATGGGGTTTTATGTGTATACACCTGGTTTTAAAACAAATCAAAACTAAATTATTCATAGCTACTTTAACATAGAAATAGTAGGAACTGAAGTATAATTTGTTTAAAAGAAAGAATATGATGAGAAGTTCAGAACCAGGTTTATACATGTTAAAAGTAATTAATGGTCTAAGCATATAATCCCATAACTATATTTTTAATTGCTAATATGCTTAGCCCGTTTATTCATAAATAGCAAAGTACTGGCAACTACTGGAAATAGTAATTTAAATTATTTACAGAAATAAAGCAATTGCATAATAAAATAAGGCAGAATCATACCTGTTGTTTACTGGTAGCTTGCTGGGAACGAACAGACCGAAAGTGAGCTCTCTGTCCTTTTTATAACGTTTAGAACAAAGAGCAACCAAGCTAGTTATCAGTAAAGCAACTTTTTAAATACATTCTCTGTAAAATTTGATCGTAAATATTATTGTTCTCTTTCAAATCACATTAAATAATAATTTCCTTAGTTCTTATTATTTTACAATATCATAAACTTATACTTAGATTAATAATGACACTAAACCGAATACACCGTTAACTATCAGTCGTTTAAAAAAACTACTACTACAACTACTACAATACTACTACTATAAAAATAGGCTTCATTTTGAAATGCAATTAGCACAACAACAATTAATTTTAAACATGGAAATTCTATCATTTATTTACATCCAGGAATCATAAGTATTTATAAAAACGTATATTAAAAATAGTATTTGTATTGTACAGATTCGAAATGTCAGGTAGAAAAAATATATTTACCCACATTTAATCATTATTGCTAATACATATAATCTATCACGGCCAAACTGACAAGTACTTCGTTCTCGAAGTACCTACACAATTAATCAATAATCTTAAACAAAAAAAAATGCATCATAGGGGAGCGATTGATTAAAGATTAAAATAAGTATATTAACTTTGACCACTTGCCAGATATCTAGACATGTTTGTCCTTTTCACCCGCTGCTAATGAAATGGACAAACACCAAACAAATGGCCGACCAGCGGAGTGCTTTGACTGACTTAACACTTTGCCAATCATCTCGACATGTCAATCTCATTCACTCGCTGCTAGTGAGACAGAAAAACATCAAATGAAAGGCCGACCAGCGAAAGTGTTAGATTATTTTTACCACTCAATTACTTAATTAACTTTAATCAATCCTTTAAATAATAGTGATTATGATCAATCAACATTAATCTACACACACACACACATCAATATTTTATACATGTATCTTATTTATCTTGGCAATTGAAAGATAAATTACGTTGTTTCCTGATCGTCCAAAAATTCTCCTGGCCAATAACGTAATTTTTCTTTTGCAATTACAATATTTCTTAAATTTCCCAGACCTCTCAGAGCATAGCGATCATTAGGTAAAAGTGCGGTTATTTCATACGGTCCTTTAAATTTAGGCATTAATTTATTATTACGTCTATGATCTTGATTAACGTAAACCAAATCACCTACAGATAAAGTCAAATTGTTACGTCTAGTGGCATCAAACCGGTCTTTAAATTTTTTTGATATTTCTTCAAGACGTTGTGCTGCTAAAGCTCTATCTGCCTGCGTGTTAATAAGAGAAGCTGAGGGGTTTCCTTCTAATATGTCATCTAAACGAGCTTGCAATGATGGGATATTGGCATCAATTCCTATGAGCAAACGAAGTGGGGAAAATCCAGTAGATTTTTGTACGGTAGTGTTTATTGATTGCTGGACCTTCCACAATTCGTTCGGCCAATCTGACAAATCGTTACAAATAGTACTGAGCATATCGGTTGCTGTAAAGACATATCGCTCAACCTGGCCATTACTCCTGGGAATTCCCGTAGCAATTAAATGATGCTCAATACGTAAATTTCTGAAAAGTGCTTGAATTTCACCAGATGTAAAATTTGTGCCGCGATCTGTTATTACTAAGGTAGGTGTCCGAAGAGTTGTGACTATTTCACGTATGATTGGTACTAATTCGCGAGCACTTAATGATTTTATGGGTTTCAGTAAACAAAATTTCGTAAATCCGTCAACAAGTAATAAAATATATTTATATCCTTCATTTGATTGTGGAAACGGACCTGTGCAGTCTAAGTGGACAGTATGAAAAGGAATGGCAGTTTTTTTGATTGGGTGTAAAAAACCTTGCTTTGGGCCATGATGGCTTTTTCGTTCAACACAAACCAAACAATGTAATAGATATTTTCTAACAAAAGCTGCCATCCCTGGAAACCAAAAGTGCTCCCGAATTTTACCAATAGTCTTATCATATCCTACATGGCAGTGTTCATCGTGAAATAAACGAAGAATATTAAGACGACTTCCTTTTGGTATATATAGTTTAGGTTCTTCGTTTGGGCTATTTTTATAATGTAGCAGATTTCGTCTAACGATATATTGGGTTTGGTCTAGGTCGCCTGTTTGTACTCTATCTATCAAAGCCTGAGTATCGGGGTCTCTGTGCTGTGCTGCCTCTAACCAAGACTCTGGATTATTGTTGGGGATTACATTAACAGTATTATTGACGTTTAAATGTGAAGTGGGTTCATTAACAGGATTTCTGCTCAGAAAATCAACATGGCTTATAAATTTTCCTTTTTTGTACATAATTTCAAAATCAAAATCTTGTAAATATGTCCACCAACGTGCAATTCTAGGCGATAAATCTTTTTTGGACATAGTTGCTTTAATAGCATTGCAGTCTGTAATTATTTTAAATTTGATTCCGAGAAGATAAATACGAAAATGTTTAAGGGCGTTATAAATCGCAAGGGTCTCTAAATCGTAGGAACAATATTTTGACTCTACCGGTGTCGTTCGTTTACTAAAATAGGCAACAATTCTTGATTCTTTGTCAAGCTTTTGTATTAATATGGCTCCATATCCTAAAGAACTAGCATCAGTATAAAGTTCAGTGCATAAATTAGGGTCAAAAATAGATAATGGAGGAGATGATGTTAGTTGATCTATAACATATTTTCTAGCAGAATCCTGTTCAGGCCCCCAAAACCATTTTTGATTCTTTTTTGTCAACATAGTAATACAAGAGGTCCGGCTAGCAAAATCGGGAATGAATTTCCGAAAATAACTTGCAAGCCCCATAAACTGGCGTACTTGCTTGACTATACGAGGGATCGGAGAGTTCACTAACGCAGATATTTTCGCGTCACTAGGTCTAACTCCATGTTGCGATATATGCTGACCCAAGTATTCAATATTATCAACGAAAAATTTACATTTTTTAGGGTTTATGGTAAACCCAGCCGAACTAAGGGTTGCTACTGTCTGCTCTAAATATTCTAGACCTTCTTCAATAGTCGTGAATGGTATAAGAATATCGTCCATATATACAAGTAGGAAGTCCAAATGTTTCACTGCTTTTGATATTGCCCTTTGGAACACGGACGGACCATTACAAATTCCAAATGGCATTTTTAAGTACTCGTAATGTCCGTCCGGTGTTACAAATGCTGTGTATTTGATTGAATCAGGTGACACTGGAATTTGATGAAACCCATTCTTCATGTCTATTGAAATGAAATATTTGGCCTTCCCAAGCCTATTGATTTGATCCTCAATTAAAGGAAGAGGGTACCTGTCCTTATCAATAATTTTATTTAATGACCTATAATCAATACAAAGTCTATCACTTCCATCTTTTTTTCGTACCAAAAGAACTGGACTGGCATATGAGGAGTCACTTTCGCGAATTATTCCATTATCTAGCAAATTTTGTACTATCGCCTTAACTTTTTCTCGTTCGTGAGGGGACAATCGATATGGCCTATAATATACGTTAGTATTATTTTTTAATTGTATTTTTAACTCACCTGTATTAACACATCCATTATTATTTAAAATATTAGGGTACTTCGCAAAAATGCTTAAAATTTGTGTTTGTAATTTTATGTCTAAATTCTCGATTTTTGTCTTCAATTCACTAATTCCACTATCGGAAATATTCTCAATAAAATTAACCTCTGAATTAGAGTTTGAACAACATCTACGGACAACTTTACAGTCATTAATATCTGCGATTATTTTAATGCCAGAATGTAGTAAAATATTTCTACCAATCAAAAAATCAAAACTTAAACTGTGATCATGTACAACATAAGCGTCAAGTTCAAGACACAGATCATCAAACTTTACAGGAATAGTAACTGTACCTACAGTCTCAAGATTGCCGTCACCAATTCCGCTTATTCTTGAGATGTGTGGTTTTATTTTTATTTTAAGACTCTCTGCAATAGAATGTTTAATAATGCTACAAGCAGCTCCTGTATCAATTAAAGTCTGTACAATTGTATCATAAATTGACGCTTTTGTTAACTTTAATTCTGCTCTAAAAAATTAATCTGACTAGGTTTTGAATCGGCAGTCTGGCTAGGATTTGATGTACTAGCAAGAGGGGTACTGGTACGTTGACTTGAGTTTGTCAAAGCACGTGCTTTGAAAAAACATGTAGTTTCTGTGTGGCCGATTTTCTTACAAAAATCACAAATTTTTTGTACTATTTTACTACCTGAGGGCTCACTTTTTACTTTTACATCCGGAATTTGATTTGTGTTTTTGTGGCACTGAGATTTTACATGACCGAACTTGCCACATGAGTAACATTGGAGTATCGAATCACCACGAGAATCTAATTTGGGCCGCTTAAATCTATTTGGGCTGTTATTATTAGCATTTGACACGCTTTGCTCTAAGGGTCTTTTCTTGGGTTTAACATAAGCAGTGAAAAGGGAAATAAGCTCAGCTGTCGTTTGTGCGCCGCTGTTAAGAGATGCCATTTTCACGTTAACGTCACTGATACCTCCGCAAACAATATCAATTATCTGACTCTCGGTAAACGCTATCTTGGTATTTCGCAACAACCTAACCTTTTCTCTAGCATATTCACAGTAAGAATCTGCAACATCTGATGTATAAGCCACAGCTTTCGATAGTTTTTCAGCGAGGTTACGTTTTTCAGGATACAGATCAGTAAGGTCATTTTTGAAATTTTCCCAAGTACGTCCACCAGTCGGATTCCACGACTCAAACCAAGTTAAAGCAGAGCCCTTCAGGGCCTTACCGGCTTTTGCGACAGTCGCGATGCTACTCCATCCAAACTCCTTGGTGAGCTCAGCTATGTTGTTGCACCAGGTCTCAGCGCCATTGTCAGTTGTAGCTGGGTCGAAGACGGGTAGAGCCACGTCGTCGTCTGGGCGGCGTTTGGAGACAGCATCCGCGATAGCTTTGATGAAAGATTTCAATTCTTCCGATTTCATTCTGAAACTTGTTTCAAAGCGTATTAGTACAAGGGTTCAATTTTCCAACACTTCTGATGTTAATTATAAGGAAAAACAATAGTAGATAAAAAATAAAAAGAAATGAATCATAAATCATGTTGTTTTATTTCAATAAACAAATGACTTCCATAAAAAGTATAGGATTTAAGGTAAGTATTTATATATTTTTCACACCTGTTTAAAAGTAATTGTTCCATTATACATCATCAATAGTTAGCTAAATGGGGTTTTATGTGTATACACCTGGTTTTAAAACAAATCAAAACTAAATTATTCATAGCTACTTTAACATAGAAATAGTAGGAACTGAAGTATAATTTGTTTAAAAGAAAGAATATGATGAGAAGTTCAGAACCAGGTTTATACATGTTAAAAGTAATTAATGGTCTAAGCATATAATCCCATAACTATATTTTTAATTGCTAATATGCTTAGCCCGTTTATTCATAAATAGCAAAGTACTGGCAACTACTGGAAATAGTAATTTAAATTATTTACAGAAATAAAGCAATTGCATAATAAAATAAGGCAGAATCATACCTGTTGTTTACTGGTAGCTTGCTGGGAACGAACAGACCGAAAGTGAGCTCTCTGTCCTTTTTATAACGTTTAGAACAAAGAGCAACCAAGCTAGTTATCAGTAAAGCAACTTTTTAAATACATTCTCTGTAAAATTTGATCGTAAATATTATTGTTCTCTTTCAAATCACATTAAATAATAATTTCCTTAGTTCTTATTATTTTACAATATCATAAACTTATACTTAGATTAATAATGACACTAAACCGAATACACCGTTAACTATCAGTCGTTTAAAAAAACTACTACTACAACTACTACAATACTACTACTATAAAAATAGGCTTCATTTTGAAATGCAATTAGCACAACAACAATTAATTTTAAACATGGAAATTCTATCATTTATTTACATCCAGGAATCATAAGTATTTATAAAAACGTATATTAAAAATAGTATTTGTATTGTACAGATTCGAAATGTCAGGTAGAAAAAATATATTTACCCACATTTAATCATTATTGCTAATACATATAATCTATCAAATGCATGTGAAACGTTTTCATTTGTTATAAAATAAACGTAAAAAATGATTTAAAAAAACCAACGACCCTTCATCATTAAAAAAATCGCATGCACGAAAGTGACGTTCAGGATTTATCTGTAAATGCACGAACGTGCAAATTCATTTGGATTTGTTAAATTATGTAAAAAATACGCAACATTTTACACAACAATACACTAGTATAATAATAAGTCTTTAACTTTACATAATCATCACAGTTAGAATGATTGAAAACAATAATCAACAATTATAAAGTAATCTCAATTCAACTACCTACATTATATGGAAATCCTTGAAAAAGTTCTCATAAAATAAATATTCATTCATTCACAAGTAAAAAGAAAGTATTGACATGTGTTTAATATAGTTTATAACTAATTCTGGAGCTGTTACATCAACGATTTGATCGAATCTTTTTCTCTCATCTCATCTCTTCACAACCCTAATATTGATAGTACCTGAACACTTGAACAGTTAGAAGTCGGGGAACATAATGTATTGTCTTTCCACTTAAATAGAATGTTACTGAATCATGTCATCATCAGCCGACTCCACGTCACATATCATTGTCGTCTTTGAAAGTCAAACTCGATCTGTAAGGAATTCGATTCACAATTACTTTACCCGTGCTGTGTCATCTGCTATTATTGAGTTTCACAGTAAGTAATATAGTTGTAAAGAATTTATGGCGATATAAACTACCTTGGCATACACTTCGAGAAAAGATCGAGTAGAGACCAACAGCTGGACCTAACCCCAGTGACATAATATCACAGTCAAACTTGGTTTTAACTGCTTTACTCGTATATGAATGTACCGAAATCAAGCATAAATCCGGCAGAATTATAATCACCATGATTTTAACCCTACTGAACGGGTTTTATACACCACGACCTGACGCAGCGTAACTAGAACATTGTCTGATTCTTGGCTTTCATAGTGAATCCATTCCAAAAGCAAAGAAGGGGAATAAGGTCGTCGTGAAATTCTTCAATATTTGATACCTATATCACCATAACACAAAATTCAAAGGATTTGTCTGGCTCCTAATGAACGTCTTAAAAAATACAAATCTATGAAACGGAAGATATTATAAAATGATCAAACATATGTTATCTATTGTGATTTAAGTTATTGCGCAAAAGCCGGATACTCACAAACTTGCAAATAGTTATGACAATTGATTCACGGGCTACGGCCGAACCCACAAATTCGTGCACTTATTTTTTACGAGCATGTAGTTTTCCCTAAAAAACATATTTTTGCTAGGTTTGAGCTCGAAAAGACGATTTGCTTGCGGACAGGATTTTTTAAAAGTAGTTTGCAGGATTATATCGAACCGGTCGGAAAGGGAGTTAGTGTGGGTCAAATCTTGGTAGCTGAATTTGAGCCATTTTTAGATTTCCGATTCAGTTGAAATTGTGTGTAAGTACGTAATTGAGTACCTATGCAAATCGGATGATAATGCAATATTATGATAACATGGACCTAATTTGATGATTGAGACAGGAGGTGGCCATGGGAACTTTATCACAATAAACGCTAACTAATTGTGTTTGGGTAAATATTAGAATTGTCTCGATGGGTCTTATACAATAATAATTGGCTGTGGAAAGAAAAATACATTCAGTGATAAAAGCTTATACCAAAAATAGATTTTTTTGCCATAACTTATTCCCTATTTCAATATTTTATACGGATAGAGCAATGTCCATTATAGGGGGCCCATTACTGGATCCACGTCCATTACCGGGGTCCCATTACTGGAGCTTTGGTGTCCATGACTGGAGAAAAAAAAACATAGTTTTAATTTGTTAAGTAAGTATGTGGAAACTCATTGCAGTATCTTTGATACAACACGCCTGAAACATGAATGACGGATAGGACTTGAATTTTTTAACACGCTAAGCGGCAAACCATTCACATGTATCAGAAAAATATCACGAATTTCCTGACTGGTGCTGTTACCATAACGAATTTATTTTCAGTTTCAAGTAAATACATTAAAAAGAAAAAATAAACTAACTTATCTCTATAAAATAAAACTAAAAACTAATACTAAATAAAACTAAAATACATCTAAGAAATTGGGCCCCTTTGGCATGGTGCGGAGGACACTGGCAGCATTTCTCCGCTGTATTGCGATGCTAATACGTTGTGCGAGAAAGCTGCCAGCTCTTCGGTCATCAGTGAAGTCCATAAGTCGTTTTGATAGCTCTTTAAAAAGTTGTGGAGCATTAGGACCCCACAGGCTATGGGTTTCAACCCCAAATGGCATAAAAATATACTCGGGGCCGAGACCCCTGAGGGGCTACCGCGAAAACCGAAATTCGCAAATTGCGGAGATCTTTCTCCTTCACTCCAATGAAGACGTAATTAGAGTGACAGAGATAAATTCCCGCAATTTGCGAACTTCGATTTTCGCGGTTATAGTCCTGTACTTCTGGACTTTGAGCGCCACACCTGTTTGGTTACTGGTTCCCGTGAGGTGGGAAGGGGCTAGAGTTGATATTTCATTTTCCATTCCAATTTTATATTAAGTATTTAATTGCATTCCAATCACTACACTGTCAATACTAGTTGAATAAATAGGAATGTCATTCTTATTGATGTGTGTTGTCCGTTAGTAAAAATAAGTAGAACCTACATAAGTATGATCATGCTTTGCGAGTAAGTATATATTACTAAACATAACACTTACTTGTAGGTGATATGTATGATTAAGTAGCATGTCGTTAAAATTTGTGTCCTTGCATATTCGTAGCGCCGCGTCACATTTCAGTAGAGTCCTAATCCAGTAACTTTGTCGAATTTTGTAACCTGGCTATTTTGCGTCAAATCCGGTAGTTCTGATTTTTTGCAGGCTTGATTATGATGTTGGCCCAATGAATAATCCAAGTTTGTGACTTCGAGCGCCGAACGCAACTTTGTCAAAAATCTAATAAACCGCAATTTTTTTAGATTTGGGCGATTATAACCCTAAAGTACTAGTTTTTGGTAGTAACTTCCTAGGGCGTTTTTAAAGTAGACTAAATTTGCTACAATAAGACACTAGAATTGTCTCTGTACATCTAATATTTTCCGAGATAAAGCCTTTTAAAATTTTATAATTTTACATCAGTTCTTAGCTATAATATAAGGGTTAGGTAGGTAATTTATATGGAATTCATCACCGCCACGTTCTACAAAATATTTATTTTCAATAAAAAATTTTTTTCAAAATAGGCACTCATACATTTTTTTATGGAATATAAATATTTTGTAGAACGTGGCGGTGATGAATTCCATATAAATTACCTACCTAACCCTTATATTATAGCTAAGAACTGATGTAAAATTATAAAATTTTATCTCGGAATATATTAGATGTACAGAGACAATTCTAGTGTCTTAATGTAGCAAATTTAGTCTACTTTAAAAACGCCTTAGGAAGTTACTATCAAAACTAGTACTTTAGGGTTATAATCGCCTAAATCTAAAAAAAATTGCGGTTTATTCGATTTTTGACAAAGTTGCGTTCGACGCTCGAGGTCACAAACTTGGATTATTCATTGGGCCAACATCATAAACAAGCCTGCATAAAATCAGAACTACCGGATTAGACGCAAACGCAAAATGTAAGTATAATTTTACTGTATTATCCGTCTTTGAGCTAATTTGCACCACTTGAATAGAACAAAGTGAGGAGTTCCAATATAAACGTTGCCAAACTTTGGCATTACAAATGCAAGAAGAGTTGACTTGGTCCAGCTCTAAAAACGAAATACATTCGTTTTTTATAGGTAGTTTGGTTATCCACTACTTACAGCCTCTAGTCGTCCAGAGGTTTATAAAAAGGTCTAATATTGTAATCTAATACATACCTTTAAACGAGCAATTCTTGTATATTTATTTATTTATATATTTCGGGGATCTCGGTAAGGGCTCTAACGATTTCTATGTAATTGTGCTACATATAAGGGGGTTCTCTGGGGCGATAAATCGATCTCGCTAGGTCTTATCTCTGGTAAACCGCGCATTTTTTAGTTTTTATATGTTTTTCGGGCAAAGCTCGGGCTCCCAGATATTTAGAATCATTACTTGAACAAATCGAAATTGCATTAAATTTTGTCTTAGCTAGCAACTTATGAGGTCTGCGTGGCAAGAGGATAGGTAGGTAGTACAGGATGAAACCTTATCGACTTGAATACTTCGTTTTGCTTCATTAGATTCACTTTTTTACGACTTTCTATTGGAATGCACTATGGAAATTTGAATCGTGTTTTTCATATGTTATAGGCGATTCAAATTTATTTTATAGCTACTATAGGTACCTGTTAATTTGGTACGCGTGTGTAAATTTTATAAGACATACCACTCTTATGCTTCTTATTGTTTCAGAATGGCCCTACCAACATCGTTTTGGTGTTTTCTTCTAGTCCTCCTCAACACATTGGTTCTATTGCATAGTATACAGTCATGGGGCTACAAACGTAAGCTTTTTTAAGCAATTTTCTTTAAGTCTGCAAAAGTTTCCTAAAATTGGCAAACTTTTTAGTAGGTATCTAAATATGTAGATACACTTATTATTCTTCGTTTATTCTGAATGTCGCAATACAGGCTGGCCCATTTTCTGTGTGTGATAATTATATCGTCGGGTGACAAGCAAAAGTCACTAACTAACATCATTGAAATTATTGGACAATAAACCGTGTTACAAGTGTAATAAAGTGCATTGTTACTCTAATTTTTTGATAGTACTTAGTGACTTTTGCTTGTCACCCGACGATATGATTTACCATAATTTACTATTTATTAGGGTTGAATTTACATAACATGAACTGACCTTTTTCAGCTCGTTTCCCATCTCACAAGATACCTGAAAATGCACTTAGCCCCCGACGAGCGATAGTGCGGCGAAAAATAGTACTGTACCATAATTTCTTTCGCACTAAAGTTCGCCCTACAGCTTCCAACATGGTATTAATGGTAAGTGCAAATTTTTGTGACTTTAATACGACAAAAAATACGGCCACACGCAAAATGTAGGAAAGATTACGGCCCAAAATTGTATAAAAATAAAAATTAAAAGTTTATTAATGACTATGAATATAGAGTACAATGAGTACGTACTGTATCAAACATACTTTATTTATGCCTTTCCTTGTCTTTGTCATTGGTGTCCGGAGTTTATTTTCCCACCAACCTCATTAAGGAAGGAGCCGTGATCAAGTTGTGCGTGCTATCAATACTTACGAGATAGCATTGATACAAAATACCAAACCCAGGGACCTGAGAGTGTACAATAAATTATTTAAATGTTTTAATTATTTTTAACGAGATCATTATGGAATTATTTTCTTTTCTCCACCTTATCGCCTCTAAAGAATTACGCACTTTGCACATCTCATTTTTACTTAATTAGATTTGTTTCGTATTTCAGTCATGGCACGCAGAAGCGGCACGGCAAGCGCAAGAGTACGCGGACCGCTGCATTTTTCTGAAGCACAACCCTATTGAAGAAAAGATTGTGTCGCATCTGGGCGCTTGTGGTCAGAACATTTTCGCCGCAGCGCAGAAAACACCCTGGTACGCACCATTTCACATAGTTACAATACGCTTTCCTTCCAACCCACAAATAAAATGCTTTCATATAAATACCTACCTTCGTATATTCTAACTTATTTAGTTAAAGAACAATACATGGCTCTGTAAGTACGTCTACGACTGGCTTGAATTCACTGCTAGCGCAAGTTACGCGCTACGCTTGCAGCTGGTAACATATGGGTTTCGGCTTTGTAGCGAAACCCGCCTTCAAACAGAGAACCTACGTAGGGGGCTGTTCAAATAGGGGAGGGGGGTCTGGACATCGGATGATGGTAGCATGACGTAGGAGGAAACGGAGTCATTCAAAGCATGATTTTTAGGAACTTTGACTGATTGACTATACGACAAAATAACGACGCGCGTCCGTGTTGACAATTAATATAATGAGCTACGCAAGTAAGTACCTACAGTCTTCAAGGCTTCAAATAATCGTGTCAGCATTTGAATACTCCTTTGATAAAATATATGTTTATGTATCTTTTTTTCATATTTCGTTTCGTTTCCTCGTCCCGCGGAGCAGTCCGCCTCAATGTCACGATTTTGTGAGCATTTACTATGTGGATAATAGTAATTTCGTGTATACTTAATTATAGATTTCACAGTTCCATTACAAGCGCTATTTAAAGCCTCATCTGTCTTTTTCAATGTCTCAGGGGTCCGCTAGATAATAAGTGGTGGAGTTTTGTTTTGTGTAGCTCGATCAGGTCAAGCGTAAGTATTTTAAAAATTGCATAGTTTGGTACCTACTTTAAAAACATGAGGTAACAAGTTAATTAACATTTTTATATATACCACAACCTTAGTGTAAAAATATTCCTTTTGTTTCTTAAAGATAAAAAGACTTATGTGCGTATGGGCGTGTGAGTATTCCACGATTAGCATCAAAACCATATCTTAATATATTCATACATCTCCAGTTATACGATGGTCCCAATGCCAGGTAATTTTAACCGACTTCAAAAAAGGAGGAGGTTCTCAATTCGTCGGAATCTTTTTATATGGAGTGACAGCTATTGTCACGTAAAGAGTTTGTAGACATTTTTAGAAATTTAACTCATCAATATATTATATTAAAATACGGTAAAAACATATAAGCTTCATATTTGATAAATTAAGCCCAACCAAAAGAGACTTTAATGAACTTTCATGGAGACCATAATTTGACGTGTGAAGTATGTAGGTACATTTGGATGCGCCTTCTGGCCTACACGCCTTATACTCGTATATATATTATACATGTTTGAAGTAGCTTTATAACTTTTATAAGGAGAATAGGTGTCTGAATGCAAATAAGATGACTTTTATTCATTTATTTGTAAGATGAAATGATGAAGAGCAATAAAGGACACATCTGACAAAATACTGTTTCCTAGTCAAAATAATTCTGATACGGAACCAAAACTAAGAATATAACTACGAATATTACATTTTAGGTATAATTAATGTAAGGCCAATGTTTAAATTTAAATGCAAAAACGATAACTTAACCTGTTATTCTATTACTAATTAAACTACATCACCTTCCGATTTTGCAAAGGTGATTTTTTTACAACGCATTATTATTTGTTTGTATGATCACAATAATTTACAATGTGCTTCCGTTGAGCGAGCTGTTTTTGTTATGCATGCCAATTATGTTGAGCCAGAAATATGCCAGTTTTGTTTGTAAACATATTTTTATTTGTTTATCTCAGAGGTGTGCGAGTATTTTACCTTACGACCCGAGTCACACACACACACACACACACGTTGAAAAAACGACTGTTTTAAAATACGTAGCCATGGATGGTATTCCATCTGTCAATCTGTCCAATATCTTGGTCCAATGCGTGTTTGCGTCTCTCATTTTGCTTTATGAGAGAGAGAAGCAATGCACAGACAGGGGGAATACCAGCCTTAGATAGGTAGGTACCTATATGTGTGTTTGTATATTAGGTATATTTAAATCATCTGCATTGATGGAGTGACATATGCTAATATTATTTTGTAAGAAATTCTTAAAACCTTGATTTTAACTGTAAGTATAATTTTCAAGGTAAAAACAGAAGCCTCAGACTATTTATGCTTTAACGACTTTAGACTTTAACGTTCCCTAAAACCGGGCCATGATACAGATTCTGGTTTACCAATTTGTTACGGCTTTGATCTGGTTTTGATACGACCTTAAAGATCGTCTCGCTGGTGCTTGTCGTCGTGCGTAAGCAGCGCGCTAATCACCAAAACGATTGTCAAGGTCTTATCAAAACCATAACAAATTGGTAAATCAGAATTGACCTCTAGGGAAATAAAGTTTGCATTGTAGTAAAATTCTACTTTTTTTATTGTAAAAAAGAACAGAATTTAAATTAGGAGAACTTGCAAATTAAATTCAAACTAAGGAAATATTAACTGTACGTGCTGTGTCTTTTGTCTCATGTACGCGTTTTTGGTCAATTAATATTTATTACAAGCTTTTTACGAGTTTTAACATGCAATGTACTTACCTATGTAACTTTGTAAGTTTATATGTTTGTACGGGTCAAATCTTGCAAGTTAAATTTGACCCACTTTCCGACTTCCAATGAAGCTGAAAATTTACATACGTAAGTCGGGTAACAATGCAATGGTGCTATAGAGCTGATCTGATGATGGAGATCGGAGGTGGCCATAGGAACTCTGTGATAGAACAACGAAACCTAATTAAGTTTTGGGTTTTTAGAATTGTCTCGACGAGTAGTTGCCTGTGGAAAGAAAATTACAGTCAGCGATAAAAGCTTGTACCAAAAATGCAATTTTTGCCAAAAACTTATTTTTCAATTGTTTTTAGGGTTCCGTACCCAAAGGGTAAAACGGGACCCTATTACTAAGACTTCGCTGTCCGTCCGTCCGTCCGTCCGTCCGTCTGTCACCAGGCTGTATCTCACGAACCGTGATAGCTAGACAGTTGAAATTTTCACAGATGATGTAAATCTGTTGCCGCTATAACAACAAATAGTAAAAACAGAATAAAATAAAGATTTAAATGGGGCTCCCATACAACAAACGTGATTTTTGACCAAAGTTAAGCAACGTCGGGAGTGGTCAGTACTTGGATGGGTGACCGTTTTCTTTTTGCTTTTTTTTGTTTTTTTTTTTGCATTATGGTACGGAACCCTTCGTGCGCGAGTCCGACTCGCACTTGCCCGGTTTTTTTTACTAATTCACTAGCCAGCGATAAAAGCTTGTACCAAAAATGCAATTTTTGCCAAAAACTAATTTTTCAATTGTTTTTTTTTTACTAATTCATTATAATAATTATTATAGGTTCTTCGCTATCAAAGACTGGTTTCTGGAGTACCAGAACTTCACGTACGGCGCGCCTATCAAAAACCTGCGTACAGTGGGCCACTACACCCAGATGGTTTGGGCTACCACCCACAAACTCGGCTGCGGGGTCGCGCGCTGCAGCGGAGGGCCGTGGGGACAGTTCTATAACTACGTGTGCCATTATTGTCCTGGGTAAGTATGTGTTCCTTATTTGTTCTTGAGGAACTACAACTTCGTAGTCGAATTTCTCTGCAACTCACACACCCAGCAGTAAAATTCCATGGGCAGTTTAGAATGAATTCCCTGCAAATTTTCAGCTGTACCACAGAATAAATAATAGTACTAGGTACAGACGACTCACTCTTTAACAAAACGCGTCTGTCACGATCAGCACAGATATGGCCGCTAGGTGGCGACAGCGCCACGCGCGGCTTATGACAAACCCCAAAATTGGGGTCAAACGGATGTACTTTTAGCTACCTGTAGCAAAGCGACGAAATCGCCGACTGAGCCACGCCTGGCTGTACATAGATTCTCCAACCAATTTCTGACACTCGTCCAGTATGATTTTTTTTGTATAAGTTACACAACTACTTTATCAAATTATTTTTAGATTTTGCACTCCATGTCTAATATCAGGATCGATGGAAAACCTTATTTTATTTAAATCATCATCATCATCATCATCATCTCAGCCATAAGACGTCCACTGCTGAACATTAGGCCTCCCCCTTGGACCTCCATACGTGCCGGTTGGAAGCGACCCGCATCCAGCGTCTTCCGGCGACCTTAACAAGGTCGTCTGTCCATCTTGTGGGTGGATGTCCTATTACGCTGCGCTTGCTAGTCCGTGGTCTCCACTCGAGCACTTTATACATTATACTTTATATTTTACCTTTTTATTTAAATATTTAGATATAATTTCCATGGCATATGAGCACAAGATACTGATTTGTTCGTTTTTTCAGTGGCAACATCGAAGGTATAGTACAATACCCGTACCGCGTAGGCCCTCCCTGCGGAGATTGCCCCGACCACTGCGTCTCTGGCCTATGCACTAACATGTGCATGGAAAAAGATCATTACTCCAACTGCGATGAACTGGCAGGCATGAAGATCCCAGACTTATGTACGCAGGGTGTATGCAATGCTACTTGCGCTTGCCAAGGGAAGATACATAAAAACTACCCGTTTGTTTAGAAATGCGTATGGATGTACATAGTACAAGGAAGATTTAACATTACATTTTGGTCAGTTGATAAGTTACAGAAGCTGCAGCATTTACAGTATTCATTTCTCTCGTAAGACGTTCACGGCGGTATGGGGTCGAAAGACGTGCAAAATATGCTTAATTACGAGGTGTTAATTAGGTAGACACTTTAGACAGGCAGTTACTTGCTAGTGAGGACGATTTGACTCGTCTTTATTTAGTGAAGACAGTCTTTTGTTTTACAAATTAAAGACTGCTCCAAAAATCTACCATAGGCAACCTCACAAATATAAATTTATGCTGTTTTAGTTTAACTCTCCTAGATTATATTGATTAAAAAAAAACCTTATTCAACCTAATTGAATTGCGTAACGAAAGTAGCGATAAACATTTTACGTGTGTGACTGATTTTCATTATACACAATGGTGTACATTAAATAGTTGAGGAACGAACGTCTTAAATGAGTTTTTACATTTTATTAAATCCTTCGTTATGTACCTTACGTAATGTTTATTATAGTGTAAAAATATCTTAGGTTTTATTTAGAAACAATAAGTTTACAAAATAAATAATTATAAATCATACGTCACATATTTATATTTCATCATCTCGTTTGCATGCCCGTACTTATATAAATTCTGTATTTTACCTTTTTCATAGTCCAACTAAGTTATGTCTTAATTAATTAATTAAGATCAATACGTCCAAATTGCTGGAAATCCATCCAAGAGTGCATTTTTCTGATAAACATATACTATTGTTAACTTTATCCAAAGAACAGCGATTGCTTTTTGTTTTATTAAAAGTAATTTGGAGATTATACTTTAAATATAATAATGATTAAACGCTCGTGCACGGATTTTTCCGCAGACAAATTTGGCCGTATTGACTATAGACATAAAAAAATATATTACAGGAAGTTGAAATAAATCGTTTAGCTACGTGCGTAGTCTTATATCTTTAAACGAGAACTTCTTGTATAATTTATTTATATGTATATATATTTCGGGGATCTAGGGATTTTTGGAGGCGAAAATTCGATCTAGGTAGATCTGACCTATGGGAATACGCGCATTTTTTCCGTGCAAAGCTTGGTCTCCGAGATATTAAGTACTTAAACAAGAAAGGATCAGGGAACACCAACACTGCGTCGGGCGTAGTGGGTTCGGGGCAAGGTTCACGACACGCTGGTTGGCAGGTGAGTCAGCAGGTGGGGTGTGCGCTGGGGCGGAACGTCTCGCAACGGCGTACGCGCATGTTCCTTACGTTATTAAGGTTGGTTTACACTTATGATAAACATAAGCCTATAATTTATAAAGGCATGGCGATATTCAGACGCGAAGGTAAGAGTACATCAGAGGCATCTAAGGCACGCCTCATACGATTTTACCTTAATATGTATTCGAAATATCTGTGGTTAAATAAATAAATAAAATTAAAATTAAAATGAAATGATGAATATTGAATATATTTAGGTATATAAATCTTATTTTGAAATGGTATGTTATTTATTGTTTGGCTTAGAATTTAACTACTAAAATATTTATAAAAAAAATATATTATAAAATGTCAACTGAGATCAACAATGGTTCGATCCTTATGCACGTTGGTAAGGATGTCGTAATATTCGTATAAATGCGTTAATAATGTTTAACCATCTACCGATTGTCATCTTTCAAAGAGATACGAAAGTGTGGCGTAAACAATTACATACATACTTAAGTTAACGTAGCAATTAAATATAGCAACAAACTATTAGTTTAACCATCGTAACTAGAGCAGTGGTGTAACAGAGCAACTGTTATATTTATTGAGACAAACGTAAGTAGTATAGTATCTATGTAATGTAAGAAAACATTAAGTACATAGGCACTATAAGTTATCGAGGATTTTTTACATGAGGTAAAATATCCATAAGCCCTCGATTCCGAGCCCTCGATTGCTAGAAATTCTGCCGACTTCTCAAGTTCTCACATAGTTAAGGTTTACATATATGAAACTTTGATTATGTAAATATAAACAAATGCGACCTGAGCGCGTGAGCAGTGTACGTGCACAATCGTTCAAACGATTACCTTAGGATTCAAAGCAATTCGCATAAACGTACCGTGTTCCCGACTGACCGAGCAACATGTTTCCCACCCCCACCTCTCCGACCCAATTGTAATGCAACGGCGGGCGCTCCGTCCGGCGCGGGCACTCGGGCATTGTGCTGCCGGCCTCCGCACCTGCGTCGAGCGCATGGACGCGCTATGGTCTGCGATCACGGCCCGCACGGCTCATCGCCTCCCGCGCGGCGCAAGTCTCTCCGCCGGCTCGCCTCCACACGCGGCTTCAAACCTCGCCCCGCCAATGAGTACGGCTGGATACGCGTTTTCGAAGGTCTCGAGCCTTTCGCCGTCGACGCACCCAGCAAACTTGTGAAAGTTACCCTCAACACCACTGTCGAGGACATCAACAAGGAGCTCGGTTTTGGGGATGAGCTAACTTTATGGTCTCAGATTGGAGGGGAAACTTCAAGGAGATTGGAGATAGACGAATTTCCTTTAAGGATTCAAGAGCAATTCTTGGCGACCTGTGGGTGGAAATCTGAAGCTAGGAGGTTACGGCTGGCCGTTGATCCGGAGTTGCGGCATTCTCTGCGATGGTGCGCGGGTCCGGCGGCGCGCTCCGGTGGAGTACGACGGTCTGGTACCATTCACGTGTTGAAAGGTCACGTTTTTCCACAATGGAAACCAAGACCTGCACACATTATTGGCTCTCGGCTTCACATGCATGGTGAGACTTTTCATTATTTTAATATGTTAATGACCTTGGTAATGATGTAATGATTACATAACAGTCAACATTTATATTAAAACTATAATATGTTTACTTTTATTTATTCCAGGGACAGCATGGGAAGTTATAGAGCTAAGTGGTGGAAGTATCGAACTGTGTCAGCCGAAGTCCCAGCGACTGGTGTTATGCTTGAAGCCGCGTTGTCAACGCAACGGCGTCGCCAGCGACAACGCCATGAATCACCTGTTTCTCGGGTTCAGCACTGTGTGGGAGAGGAATCTGTGGTTCAGCTGGCTGAAAGAGGTATGTAAATACCTAATCACCATCCATATAATTATTTACAAGTGTCGAACGCAGTTATTTTTAAACGTAAACAAATATTACCGGCTATGATTTGATGCGAGTAGGTATAAAAAAGAAATGAAACTTTATTACCGTTTCCTCAATAATGTGACTAAATCAAAAGTATTCCAATCTTCTACAAAGTGTAACTAGAGCAAATCTTGCAGTTTATGTATTTAGTTCCATTGGCTCTTATGTGCAGTGCAGACTCTCAGCAGATGATTGGCATTTGATTCCGGTACACTTCCCAAACTAACGAACCGAACCGTTGTCATAACAGCGTCAAATTGCTAGAAATCACCCGATTATCGTGTAACTTTTGATACTATAATACTTTACTTTTATATGTTTTCGTCAGGGTTGTGCTAGTTCTGCCTGAATCCATAATTATCTAAACGTTATTTAAAATTTATTGGTTGCGTGTGTTCACTCAATCTAAAGTTACAAGCGCGAGAGAAGACATGTATTAATATTCATAATTAAAATGGTATTGGACTTGATTGGTATCACTAGGTTATTAACTTATTATCCTTCTGGAATATAGGTAACTCAAGTAATTTCAAATATAATAAAATATTGCCTATCACGATATTTTGTCTAATTACTAATACCTACGGAGGTATGGGTACGGAAGGAAGTGAAAATGATTATTTATTACTATATTAGAACGTAGCTGAAGTTCGCACAACCTTGGAATGATTCGTGCACTATGGATCATCTGTATGACTATTAATTATACCTTAACAATGCGTCAATCAAGCAGTTTTTGCTTAAACTGTATTGTTAATTGAGCAGCAAACATATTATCTATTCTTTGAATAAACTTAGTAGGTCACATTGTGCTCTATGCTACGAGTATAATTATTGGCCAGGTGATTGAATTCAAGTAAAATCCGAGGTTAAGTTAGATTAGACACTTTGAAATGACGCCAGCTAATATCGGCAATCACATCTGTGTGGAAGATTTACATAACAAACAAAATACTCAAAATATTAATTGCACTTAAAAAAACATACACTTACAGCAACTTCCACATGCGGGTTGCCAATTTAGAATGTACTTACGTTGTAAAGGTGTGTAAAGTCCAAGAAAGAGCTTGCTTCGAATTTGACAGCTTAAATGTTGTTGGACGGGTAGGTGACTCTCGTTGTAGTGGTTCAAAAGTGTGGTTGATCAAAAGTCAACTTCCACGATTCAATTACCATAAAACATATGGTTTAGTGCAGCAACATTCGTCATCTACTTTAGCTAAAATTGGGGGCACGATTTTTTCTTAGACTTTAATCAACAACTCTTAAGCATAAAGGGAACCTCTTTGTTGACAGTTTTTCGACGACGAAAAAGTAAATAAAGCAGAGGTGTTAACCACCAGTTAGATGTAATTTATTACTATGGCGTCTATGGCGTAGGTACCTACTTGATCTTAGAAAAACAGGCAGACAATCTAAACCTACCTTGAACAGGCACTGAAATTGAAAAACATTTAAATACATATATTAATGATGCATATGATGCATAGAATATTTTAAATACCTACTTTACAATAATTGGTTACTTATCACCATGTAGGTAACAAAAGTAGCGATTTTTATTTATGTAAAAACTATGTTAATTAGAAGTACCGCGCATGTCGCCCTGAGATGTCACGCTTGAGATGTCCGGACCGCGAGCGCGGGGCGGCACAAGGCGGCGCTTGCGCACAAGTAAAAAGTCACTCGAAACAGTCGCATTCCGCATTTCTCTTGCACAGTCTTGCACTAACTGTTTCCTCAAATGTTCAGTGATTATTTATATTGTGATAACAACAAGTGATTCAGTTGTGTTTGTGATAGTCAACAAATACAAGACTACCTTAAAACAGTCCATAAATGTTGCGAATATCTACAGTACCTATAATAATTTTCGCTTGTTCACATTAGTGTTTAACAATCAACAAAGGACTAAAAGCCATTTATGCCAGTGACATACTCGTGATCGGAATAGCGATGTGGCAGACAGGAATTCGATGTCTTTGGGAATAACAATGCTCTCGAGTTCGTTCGCCCCATGATTACGTACCGAGACTATTACAACTGTCGCCTTTTGAACTGTCATCTGAATGAATTTAGTTTCACGAATTCAAACAAATGAGTGTATTTGAAAGTTTGTGATGGTGGAACAAAGCATGATGAAGTTTGACGATGCAGAGCCTGACAGTCTCGACGTGTTCAGTCAATCAAACGGAGATGATGACTTTCTGGATAGTCTCGAACCTTCCACTTTCAAGGAGAAATACGATGCGGTAGGTTCAACCTGCATTTTAGATCCTATCTACAACTGCAGTGCACCAACAAGCAGTCTTAAAATAGATACCTATCTAATTGAATAATTTGTCTATGGCAGTTCCTTATTGCATAAGAACATAGAAGACTAAACAACCGAAGCGCTTATCTTTTACCTGAAAATATGAATACCAAAACAGTATTAGCTATGCGCTAATGCAGTACTATGTACAGACAATAGCATCACTGCATACAAACATATAATAGATGTCTGCAGTGGTGCTAAGCTAATAAATTTGCTGAACGTACTACTCAGACAAACTTAAGCCTGATATCCTCTATACTATATAAACACTCGCCTTAGAAAGTAGGCATTTTTTTCGTACTAGGCGGCAACCCCTATTACACCCACTAAAGGGACAAATTTTAGGATAAAACCGTATCTATCCTATGTCTTTCTCTAGGCAGCCAAACCCCCTTATTCATAAACGCGCTACAGACCTCAATTAGGTAATGATCGTTTGTCTTTATCTGTCATTTTGACTTATGTATTTTTAAGAAAGGGCTAAAACATAATTTAATTAAATCAGGCCCGTAATTTTTTTTGAATAAGGGGGTAAGAATTAATTTCAGTACCATTATGTACCTTGTCACAGTGACAATCAGTCTGTAAGTCTCTAGGGACCTCGTACTACTGTCACCCTACTGATAAGTATGTACTTATAAATCTTATAATCATTATTATTATTGTTCAAGGGTTCCCTCAGCACCCAGCCGCCGAACGTCCTGGACCTGAGCGGCGGCGGGCGCACGTCGCTCGGCGAGGCGCTGGCGCAGCACGCGACGGGCGCGTTCACGGTGCGCGTGCTGCGGCTGCGCGCCAACGCGCTCGGCACGCTGCCGCCGCAGGCGTGGACGCTGCGCGCGCTCACGCACCTCGACATCAGTGATAACAGGATAAAAGAGCTGCCGGAGGAGATATGCCAGCTTACGCAGTGAGTGTCATTTTATTATTCGGCATTTACCTTTAGGACATAGCCACCAACTGCCGTATTCGAACTTCAAGATATTCACAAGAGACGACACGTGCTAAATCCATTCTAGATACGTTATAGTTGAGATATCAACTAGTTCTCTTTTGCAGCGCAATTCGGGCAACCAATGTCACTTTTACGTTAGATAGAGTAAGATATCTATTAGATGTGAATTGGATCTCTAAGTCATATCCTGTGGAAATCGTTCAATGGTATCTCCAGAATCGTGCATATGTCAAATTTGACAGGTTAGATCTTAAACATATCCTTATCGTATGTTGGTGATGTCTAAAAGATATCTAATAGATATCTATTTCAAAATCCGAATCGGGCCGCAAAAGTCTGAACAAAACGACGCCGGGCTTCGAAATTTGTTAATTTTCCAAGATAAGCTTCACTTTAAAATATTGGCTTTATATCCTTAATAATAATTAATGAAATTATATCCTTAAACCTCAAAATAAAAGTTAGGGTAGCAATTTTACACTAACTACTCTTCAATACTCATGTGGTTAATCAAACAGTACCTACTCATGTTATGATGTATGTAACATAGGCAGTTATTAAAAAAAAGGTAGAACGGCGCTGTCAGTGACAGTTTTAATAGGAGAAATAGGTTTGCTTCCTCTTAGGGTAGGTTGCACAAAACCGTTTGTCACCGTTTTAGCGTTCGCAAAATGTTGTTGTATGGAAAGTTTCATACTTAGTTCTCTGCTACTTGATGTTGATCAGTCTGTTAATTGTGGTTGGTGCAACTGTCCCTTAATGTTATGGAATAAATATTGCTATCATAAAACAATCGATTCATTTAAGTCAATATTTTTTACTAAAACACGCAGGTGACGACAAATATTTTGTTTTTGTTTTACCCTCCTTCCATTATTAAAAGGCACGTATTTAATCGGTCTACTAATTAACCGAATTTTGGTAGTTTAAAAAAATAGAAATGGGTACTAAAATTAATAGTTTGGCAACAAAAATGGAGCCTTAAAATATATCAATATGAGTTGTATTTTAATGCCGTTACAGCTTTTGATTATTTTTAGGCAGGTATCAAGTATTTATTTGGCAACTGAATTATTATACTGGAGACCATTTATGAAGCACATTTTAAAAAGAAAACGGCTATCTATTAATTCAAAAATGAAGTTCTTTTAAAATATTTTGTTTGGTCATTACACGGTCAACCTAACACGCTCCTCCTCGCTTTGCTCGTCGTCACACCTATCTGTTGACTCTAGCAGAACACAGTGGTAACTATTGAAATTAGTAATTAAAGATCTAATGGTATAATGGCCATTAGGCGTTTCATGATTAGAAATATCGACTAGGTATAAGCAGACTGAGCATTACGTATTGGTAAATTAATTTGAGGTGTTTTGTGTAAAAAGTGACCAATATTCATTAAATTTTACTGCTTTCGTGTTCAAATACTACCTAGCTGAAACGATATGCTCAGTTATGACTAATATAATAGTTGATTACTTAGGTGTGAACAACTAGATGACAACAAATTTTATGATCGCTTTACAATATTAGTTGCCAATTTATTATTTTAGTCGCCAACCTAATCACTTTAAGTTCCCTATAATTTTTTTGGGTGGCTTGATTTTGCTGCCAGTTTTTTTTAATAATATGATACTTATATTTGAGGGTAATATATATTTTTTGGCGCTAAAATATTAAAGCACAGCCAAATTATATTATTATATGCCCAATGAAAGTTCCTGTTTAATATTTTAGTTGCCCGGTTAATAATAAGCCTTATTAAAATGGTGTAACGTACATACACAATGTGCTTCCCGATCATAGAAAATTGCATGGCAGTTAATACGCGCAGTGCTAATAGTAGGTAATTGTGCTGTAATAAATACCTATACACCTAATTAGAGACATAATGCAAAACTTTCCACATTCAATTTTAATTAAAAGTTCTCATTAGCGGCGAGAGAGAGTTATAATAAAATTATGGAAAGATTTTTTCAGACGTATTTCTATTTATAAAACGTATTATGATAAAAGTCAATGTAAAGTATCCTCCTTTTCTAGAGATGTGTGTTTATTTTTTTCTATTTTTAACGTGCATACAAATGTACATACTTACAACCTATCATGGTTGACTTAATATCATAAAGAAGAAAATATAACTTGACAAGTGATATTATTAATTACCTAAATATCACTGGGTTTCAATATGTCGATTTATTTTATTACTGAAAAGCATGTCATCATGATGTAGATACGAGTAGGTATACATTATTTTAAACGTCAAACTTCTATGAAATTATGACGTATAAATAAAACTTGCACTACGTGGGCTATCAAAAGCGCTGCAGAATTTTCTTGGTCTAACTCTATGTTGTCTATGTCTCTACTCGGTATAACACTTCGCGATCGAGTCCGAAACGAGCTCATCTGAAAACGCACAAAAGTCGTCGACATAGGTCACAGCCGTCGCCCGGCTAAAATGGGCCTGGGCACATATGTGCCGACTTCACGACGAAGGGTGGAGCAAGTGCGTTTTGGAGTGAAGACCCCGGCTAGGCAGAAGAAGTGTAGGCAGACCACCCGCCCGTTGGTCTGATGACATAAAGGAGACTGCGGGACCAGTCTGGATAAGGGTGACCAACAACCGCTCAAAATGGAGAGAGATGGGAGAGGCGTATGCCCAACGGTGGGCGAACACACGCTGAAAAAGAAAGAAGAAGAAGAACTCTATGTACTTAACGTTATGTAAAGACATAAACAAAACACAGATCGATTTAGTGGCGTAACAGAATGAGCACACACAGTTATTTAAGTACGTATGAGCATGTCTAAAATTGTGTACAATTTACAATCTTGTTCCCTAGACATACATTTCCAAATTCAAAACATATCATTAGAGGTTGCCGTACATCATGGGCTAGGTACGTTCTGTAACGCTCGGTTGGTGGTGCGTGGCCAGAATCTCGAGACTCAGCCTTCGGCCAGCGCTGCTCACATTTTAATAAAATATTTCTAATAATCTTTATTGAATGAGGTTTCCAAACAAACCTAATGTAAATACATAGTGGTTGAAAAAAAATAGAAGCCATGTAAAGTCCTAGAAAAAATCATGTCCCGAGTTTCCGATTTTGGTACCTACCTAAATAAATAATGTAGAAGCCCTGTACGGGTACATTGCATACTACAATGATGAATGATGTTGTGTATGAGGTAACTTAGATTTTCAAAGGTTCATAAGTATTAGACGATTCGGTGACCTTTAAACATACGATATGAGGCCTACAGCACCATTTACTTCAGCTGTCAAACTCGAGGGCACGATAATTTCTTAGATCAACCCCTTTTTTTTGACGGAGTGGTAAAATGCGTTACGCATTCCCCCGGCCTGGGTAGCCATGGGGGATATGTGGGACTCCCTCCTGCAGCCGCCCTCTCCTGTTGAGAGGGGGAGAGGAGGTATACCCACTAAAAGCCACTCCGGCGTCACCCTTCTTACCGACAGACGTTTTTTGTTTTCATTAATAACAGAAGTCCTAACCTACAGTGACTCATAGGTGTTTACTAAGATTGCACCGTTTTCATAAAAGCCCTATTCGGACCTAACCTTAGAAATCGATTTAGAAAGAGAAGACTTACGAGGCTTTAGTTTAGCTATGTGTAAGTATTATACATATGTACCTACATACTTTCACTGATAGTAGTGTTAAGTAATTTTAAATTTACTTGCAATGTAACTTGTGTAATAGAAGGCATAAGTATAATCATAACATTGTTTATTGTGCCTACTGTCTTCATCGCTGCATTGAAGCGTGATGGTATTGTAGCGTTTGTGAGACTACACATAGTGAATAAGGATTAAGCCTATTTTTTATAACAATATTCAAAGAACCCAACGATCGTAGATTATGTCACTAGTCAAGTCAACACGCTTGAGCCTAGGAATTAGTTTCGCCATATCTATCCGTGTGTTAGTCCGTCCGCGTCTTAGTTTAGTAGCCTAATGGCTACTGGTAATGGTACGGTACGGCTATGGTATATCATTAAAGTGCTACGAGTAGAAAGCTGTATTTTAACGTTTAAAAAATTAATCACACCAACAAATTAAATAAAAATCGTAGAAAGCTGTATTTTGCCATGTTTATGAAAATAATCACACCAACAAATTCGTAAAAAAATCTAAATAAGGATTGTTAAGTTACAGGAGGTCGAATAATGAATCTAAATTTAATCCCCAGTATATATAAATACGTAGGCTGTTCCATAAGTCTTGCAATGGAAGGAATCTAACAAGCTTTGACATGTATGACTGAGCGTATGGTTATTTGCCACAAATTACAAGTTCTTACATGATGTGTTTGTTGAGCCTGACAGCAGTGATAGTCGGTAAATAGATCGAAACAATTGTGAAAAGGGTAACCGCGAGTACAGAGTGATTTTCTATTATAATTTCAAACGTGGATTATCTTACCAAGAGTGCCACGAGGAAATGTTCGGTGCCTTTGGTAAAGAGTGCCCTTCCCTTTCTACCGTATTCAGGTGGTACAAGGAATTTCAAAGAGGCAACTATAATTTAGACGACGACGAAAGACCGAGCCGACCCTTTACAAGCAGGACCCAAGAAAACATAGACGCTGTTAGAAAACTGATAACTATTGATAGGCGAATTACGTGCAGGCAGATTGAGGATATTCTCCACATTAGTGCATCAACACTTAATTCAATTTTACACGAAGACCTAAAAGTTAAAAAGTTATGTTCTCTCTGGGTCTCTCATCTGGGCAGTTGGCACTTCCACCATCATAATGCGTGCGATCATAACTCGGGAGTTTTTGGAGCAATCGTGGCTTACTGTGCTGTACCATCCGTCTTATAGCCCCGACCTTGCACCGTGCGATTTTGGTCTCTTCCCGCTGATTAAGAGCCAATTAAAAGGACGAAGGTTTGCAACTGATGACGAGCTATTGAGTGCATGGGATGAAGCCTGCGCCAGTGTCACAAAGGAGCGGTGGAAGATCATGTTTGATACATGGTTGGAACGCATGCATCAAGTGTATTAACAGTGATGGTTTTTATTTGGAAAAAGCTTAATAAGAAGTTACACTTTTGCAAGACTTATGGAACAACCTACGTAAGTAATTATAACCATTATCTTTACAAAAGTATATATGGTATATGCGTTCAGCTGTTAGATGTTTCCGTTGTGTGCTAATTTTTTAAGTGAGTGCTTGCGTACGGCACCGGGGCCTATCTCCATCTGCTCGCCGAAGCGTGCCACGTTCACTTTGCCTCAGCCAATCCAACCCTGTGTTAGCTAACATGGCCCACAGTCAGCAATGTACCAAATATTTAGGTACAGAATAGGACATATTAACCAAATCCTTAAATTAAAAAAAATATATTAAAAAACCGGGCAAGTGCGAGTCGGACTCGCGCATGAAGGGTTCCGTACCATAATGCAAAAAAAAAACAAAAAAAACGGTCACCCATCCAAGTACTGACCACTCCCGACGTTGCTTAACTTTGGTCAAAAATCACGTTTGTTGTATGGGAGCCCCATTTAAATCTTTATTTTATTCTGTTTTTAGTATTTGTTGTTATAGCGGCAACAGAAATACATCATCTGTGAAAATTTCAACTGTCTAGCTATCACGGTTCGTGAGATACAGCCTGGTGACAGACGGACGGACGGACGGACAGCGAAGTCTTAGTAATAGGGTCCCGTTTTACCCTTTGGGTACGGAACCCTAAAAACTGCGTCTGGGTTAAAGACGCGGTTCGTGCAGTCCAAAAATCATTAAAAAATGTTGACCGTATTTCTTCATGTTCTCTTATTATTAAAAAATAGCATTTGACTATTTAGCTGTAGGCATTGTATCATCAATATATTGTAGCATTTTTTTAAAGAACAGCCTTTGCCTTAATTTTCCATTACAGTACTAAATTTATATCTCGATGTGTCTATGTGTACCTACGTATCTGTAGTTACTAGCTTAAGGTACCTCCTTAATCCTTGAAATTTGAATGGAAGACGAGTTACCGCAATTATGTATTTGATGGTATCAAGGTTTTAGTTAATGATTATTATTAACAAGAAAAGGATGAACCACCTTCGTCCTATTACGGCTTCCGTGCATTATATACGAATCAGCAAACCCACAAATGATCAAAACGTTAAGAGCTTGATTTATAACTCACTACTCCACGGGTCACACTGAAAGCTTTTAGATATTTAATATTATACACCTACTCAAAATCTGTCTATTTTTTAAGGTATTAATTTAACCTGTGGCTAAAAAATAACTGCATTCCCGTTGTAAGGGAGGTTTTGGGATTATACTGAGCAACTTTTTTTTATGGAACCAACGCCGAAATCGAGAATAAATGTTTGATTGTTTCATATATTTTGGCTGGTCGATTTTCTATGGGAGGGGAATTTTATTTTAGCGACTTTGGGGTTGGGAGTCATACCTAGTAAAACTTGCTCAGTATAATGCCAAAACCTCCCTGGCCACGGGAATGCAGTTATTTTTTAACCACCGCATATACTCGTATATGTATGTACCCATACTTATCGCCCAATTAGTTATTACAAAGAGATAAGGTACATATGGGTGCGCCATTGTTTTTTAGATTTGAACAATTTGAAGTTTGTGTGTCCGAAGTTGTTAAAACTTTAAATCCTCAAAAAGCGTTAAAAACTTTCTCTGTGATCTCACTGATCTCTCATCAAGGTCAACAAAAAAGTTACGATAAGTAGGCTACGTATTTTTTTATAAATGAAAAAAATATTGAATAATATCAAAAATAAAGTCTGACTATTACACTACGTACACATACATATATATTTTTCTACAAACTTTCAGTGTTGCCCACAAATACCGGCTGCAATTAATCTAACAGAAACTGAATAAAAACAATTTAACTTATTACGAGTTGTAGTTTCTCCTTGTTTACGCCCCTTTGGAGGTCGAATCAATTTTCAATTGCTTTTATTGTAATTAACTAACACGTAATTGATTTTCAATGAGGTTAGACTGGATACAATTTTCAGTCATAAGTTATAGGTATTTATTTTGTTCAATTATAACTAAGTACATAGAGTTAGACCCAGATAAATCTGCAACTATTTTGATAGCACACGCAGTGCAAGTGTTATTTATACGTGAAAATATTATAGTTAGAAGTGTGATGTTTAATAGCACTTGCACTGCGTGTGCCATCAAAATCGTAGCAGACTTTTCTTGGTCTAACTCTACTAGTTCCGTCCGAATGTGTTGCCTCGATATTCTGTGTAGGTAGGTAGCTAACTATTATAATTCATTAATTATACATACTCGTACATGACGGCCTAAAATTACGTTGCTTTTGTTACAAAAATATATTATTGATCGTTTTAACAAATATTTGCCTTTAACAAAAGCCAAAGAATAAATCGTCGAAAATACGTCTTGGTTTTTATTTCCTAGAAACTAAAATGACAACATGATTGGCCAATTTACTATGCAATCATCCTAAGTACAAATTTTGTACTAAAACGACTGATCGGTCGAACTAATCGAGGCAATTTAACTGTTATTTTAGGATCTAAAATACAAAAACAAGGCTTTTGGAATACAAATACAAAACCCGGTCTTCTTGAGTCACGTCTAACTTCCTGCGTTTGAGGATAGGTAGGTATATCGAATTGTCGATTGACATTAACTTTAAATTTAATTACTGGTGACTGCGAATTATCGTCCTTTAAAATGCCTACATAATGAAAACTATAAATGTGACGATTTCCAATTTTAGGCAAAGACCTTTAATATTACTTCGTAAGGACGGGACTAAAAATGGTACTAGTTCAGCGGTGTCACTACGAACTCGAGCCAATCGTGCAGTCTAACGCAACTAGTTGCGACCAATCGCACGCGTGATGCGAAGTTATCAACCATTCGCATTGAAGCGGTGTATCACCGCTGTACTTACTGGCCCCATTCTCATTGTCCGTAAGGCCACTCTTGAGATATACCTACGTCAATGGTTTTAGGTAACTTTAGAAAACATTTTAAAAGAAAACTAACTGGTTGTAAAAATTTCAATCTCGTTTACCTAAGAATTAATCGATCATACCATTTACTATATGTTATCAATTGATCAAGCTGTAGGTACTAATGAATTAGGTTTTGGGCCTCCTTGTTCATTGATACCAGAATATTTTACCCGGTTGTCTACCTCACTACTGAAAATATTGAAAAAAAATCACAATAACTGGTAGAGTGTTCAGACTAGTTTACCGACACTCGCAGAAAACTATCAATCACACGGGAAGATACAATAGCTATTTCGAAAGGGAAATGCAAAGCCACGTAACGAGCCAAAGATCCATAGTTAAGTGGTATTGCATAGATTTATTAAGAGATAACCTGAACAACAATATGTGGGTACCTATGTAATGGTGGAGGCATTGCGTCTTGTTGCTAAACGCGTGGTCAGTGGGGCGACTCGGCTGCCTCCGCGGTCAGTCTAGGCGCAACTCCGCTAAAGCCAGCACCCAAACTTTACGTTAATTTAAAAATATAATAAACATGCAGTTCATTTTTATCAGTGATTATCGATTCTACTATTCACTGTTTAGATTCACTGATGGCAAAAGCGGACAAGTGTTGATCGCATAAGTTGGTTGGCATGTGGTGCATGAGAGGATTACTACGATTACGTTTTGTGTTGTTTATTAACCTTTTTGAATCACCAGTGTTACCGGTAAAAGTAAATTTGGTGAGTGAGATGTTAGAAAGTGTAAATTAAATAGTATAAGAAAAGAAAATGTTCAAATATTAGTGTTGTTGTATTGGTACCTAGTCATTATTGTTCTTGTGTTAAATGAATAAAGGTATATTGTTATTTCTACTTAAATCACATGTATAAAATACTTGTAAAAGTATTTAATACATTACTAAACTGTATATATTAGATAGAAACTTAGTAACGTAACTTCTTTATATTTCATCATCTTGTAATTAATTTTATATCTATAAGTAGTTTCTACGAAATAAAAAATAATAACGCACCTAATTAAGATGGCTTTCAAAAATAAATACAAACTTTTAATTTCTTCAGTCACGGCCGGTGCGCTTATGGGCCACGATTAACATACGAGTGTGATATGTTACAGTCGCCGCAAGACGTGAAACGTCTAAACAAAACCTATTGTGTTAAGAACTTATGCAATACAAACAAAAGCCGACTAAACTAACTGATCAAAACTTAAAACTACAGCCGCTCCGATGATAAAATACGGTATGATTCTGAAGATATATGTCTATATGTTTATATGTTTGTTCAACATTAATGTGATTTATTAATGTTATTTAACATAGACCGCCAGTCTGATTCAGATTTTACTACTCTTTAAGTAACATGGTATTCGTTTAAGGTGACAAATAAAACTCTAACTTACGGGTAATCTAAACAGAAGAATAACTAATAGAAATTTGTCCCTTATCACACCAAATCACACACAACCAATAGGTGTAGGTATTTGTGTATAGATATACTGATTGAACGTGTTAATTGCCAGGTATGCGTGTGGGTATTTTAATTACTAATTAACGCATAAAACAATTAAATGCATACGTATGATAGAGTCATAATTTTAATGATTTTACTAATGTTGTGTTTCAACAGTAACAGGAAGGCTCCTTCGATAGCAATCTGTAGCGTTTCAAAGCGATTTCAATCTTATTTATAGATGGATATCGAGTTTTGCCTCACTGCCGGCTTTCAAGAGCGTGTACTCGACTACACATCAATTATTTCAAAACTAAAGTTCAATGAACGCATTCTCTTCATGCAAATCGAGACAAACTTGCAACGTAATCACGTAGGTAATTATTGCGGTATTTTTCTTTTCATTCATGGTATTCTACTTTTGAATTTGGAGAAACTTACTGTGGTTGGGGAACACCGAAGGCAAAAGATCGCACGCTCGTTCATCAACAAGATGAGCCGATCAAGTCAAACTGCCGTATTCGAACTTCAAGATATTCACAAGAGACGACACGTACTAGATCCATTCTAGATACGTTATAGTTTAGATATCAACTAGTTCTCTTTTGCAGCGCAACTCGAGCAACCAATGTCACTTTTACGTTAGATAGAGTAAGATATCTATTAGATGTGAATTGGATCTCTAAGTCATATCCTATGGAAATCGTTCAAGAGTATCTCCAGAATATCGAATATCTTAAACATATCGTTATCGTATCTTGGTGATGTCTAAAAGATATCTAATAGATATCTATTTCAAAATCCGAATCGGGCCCAAGGAATCGTCGTCTTCCAAATTCTACACAGTCGACGTCCTAATAAGAGACGCGCTGGACATCGGTATCTACCGATGGAGCATAGATTAGCGATGGATTCGAGGTTGTAATCTATTAATCTATAGCAGAATACTTACATACTGTAGCGTTATAATAGGGCAATAATACATATAAAGGTTTCATCACATGCAGATTATTTGTAGGTAGATAAAATCCAAAAATCGATATAATTCTTTCGCCGTCCAGGCTAGTCGTCTCTGGAATTCACTCCCTCTAAATATTAGACAAGCTCCAAGTAAGTTTTCTTTTAAGCGGTTGTTGCGTAAGCATTTGCTAAAACAAGAGTTCGAATAATATTCATCATTATTATATTTATAGTATGTATTGTATAAATATGTAGTAGTTTATATATATTTTATTTATTTATGTAGTTTATATGTATAGTTTGCTTTTTTTTATTCACTGAATAAGTATATTTCTCTCTCTGCACCAATTGTAGATGTCTGTTTGGCCCTATGGTTGACTGGTAGAGAATGCCATTTGGCATTAAGTCAGCCATTTGTACATTTTTGTATATACTTTGTGCAATAAAGTTTAAATAAATAAATAAATAAATAATTGTGTATTTGTTCTCGTAAAATTAGTTAGATGAGTTTTATGAACTCTCCCAATTTCTCTGTGAACAATCTGTAAGACTAATGCTTTTTAAACGGATTATAAACTAAAGATTTCTCATAAACATAAAAAAAAACAAAGACAATCAATCCAAATCACCACCAAACCAACCAAACCGACCAAATTGACTCTTTCCTCCTTTGAAATAATCGTATGGCTATTCCAGATTAGAAGACCTCCAAGTGAGCGACAACGAGCTGCAATCTGTGGACTGCGCTCTCCGGCTGCCGCGCCTGCGCAACCTCGTTGCGGCACGGAATCTCATTACTCATTTCGGGGTAAGCTCTGAACCAATTATATGGAAGGCATCGAATATACCTACACTTCGAATATCAAATCCATTGAGGTCCCCAATCATCAGCATGATAAACCGACAGCAAACATAAAAAATTAAGTACCTTACGAGTACGAAATCTACCTATGACGCGATTCGGGAAATGAATTAGAGATTCACTAATAATAGATATGAAATAGTAAAGATATGTGACGTTCCACGGCAAAAGGTACCTACCTTATGGCGGTTGGCGCTTACGTGATTATTAACGCCGCTCCAATATTATTGCGGTCTCTATAACCTTTTGCCGTGTAACGTCACATATCTTTACTATTTCAATATCTAGTGAATCTAATTCATTTCGCGAATCGCGCCGCTAAGCTGTACATTTTATCCCATACTTATAGTTTGAGGCGTAGTTATAAATACGCAGGTGTTCCACAGTAAGTGGTATCGGTAGCTTATTATTACCTATGCCCTGATCGCCTCATCGTTTTGTGGTCTCAGATCTGACACGAAAAGGGTTATTGATAGGGATTCTAGTTTTGGGTAAATTTGTATTTAATCACCTATCTATAAACAGGGTAAAATAAAACGTACTTAGGTACCGTACAACTGCTTTACATTGCATTTGGCTTGTGGCTTAAACATGTGCCTTACAATACCTATCTTGTTTTTTTTTTCATATTTTCCAGAACAAAGAAACCGCACACATGGGTCCCGATGATGATAAGGAGTCCAACTCACCGCTCACCAGCGTCGACCTCCGTAACAACAACCTTAAGGGCAGCATCATACTGGGAAACTATGAAGCAAGACAATTTATTTAATTTTACACAATAATACTTAATAGCAAGACCTTATAATTATAATATTAACCAATTTTCAGTACTAAAAAGGTGCAAAAGGATACCTACTGATTACTGTGCCGACTGTGTGTGTGCTGTGCTGTGTGTGTGTGATCTGTGACGGATTACTGTGCGACTCTATCTGTCTGTCACATTCCTAAATATCACGGATACTTCTATTTTATTTGCTGTTTTTCTGTAGAACAGAGTACCAAAGAAAAATGTATTAAAAACAATTATAATTGTCTCTAACGTTTCAGCATCTGGTCAGCCTGGATGTGTCCAACAACTCGATCGAAGTACTGATGGTGTCAGCACTGCGCGGTCTGCGAGAGCTGTACGCCTCCAATAACATGCTGCGACACCTGGCTCTACACGGCGGCTCCCTACGTACATTGCGAGCACCACACAACCGTAAGTACTAATACGAGTATAGTACAGTGGAGTATACTCGCAACTTCTTGCGAGAACATCCTTAGTCTTCACCCGCTACGGTTAAGGGTGTTCTAGCTGCAATCGCATCATTACGTGCACTTCAGCTCGTTTGTGGTGCTCTTGATGTGATCGCTGCTGGAAAACATTGCGAATGCGAGCTTCTGGTATAAGGGTGCGATAATTCAGCGGTTCGGGGGTAGCTGCCCAATCTTACGCCAGAACAGTAGTCGAAATGTTATTGTTGTAGGTATATGTGTATTTTGTCTGTTAATTGCCCGAGTATAAACTGAAGTTCAATAGATACTTATTGCAAATTAAACTCCACTTAAAATGATGTTTGATTTGTTGTTGTTACACTGGTATTACTAACACGCACCATTTGCTTTTGAAATAGGTACATAAGTAAAATGGTATAATAGTAGTTTATGTGACTGCTACATAATGAAAGGCATTAAAATACGAGTGTGGGTTTACTACTTTACTACTATACTATTATGAAACGAATGAAATGAGTTTCATAATAGTATCACACGAGTGTTTTAATGCCTAATTATGTACTGTTACATACACTGCTTTATCTACACACATATTATAAACTTTCTATTATATGATATATTCACTAACTTCATATTACAGCCGACTTTGCTCTCTGGCGGAACTCGCGGATATGAGATGGCGTTTCCGAAATATCTTTACCGCACATTTTACACGAAACTTTTGTTATAGTTCCTTTAAAAACAACAAAACAAATTATATTTTACTTATAAACTAATTAAAAGATAAACTGTACGTCAAATGGCGGCAAATGAAATTTTTTTTCACGCACGTCACGAATCCGTAGTTTTTTTTTAATTCAGAGACAAACTAGAGTCGGGGTCGATTACCATATCGTCCGATACCAACTTACATGCGAGATTTGTCTATATTGTATGCAATTGTCATTTGATTTCGAATAAAACGTCATCTCAACTGATATTAGAATAGGAGTCAAATCAAATTGCTTTTTTTTCAGAGATGTTCGAAATTTGAAATGCATTACCAAATCGATTTTGATATAGTAATGAAGCTATTACCACATTTTCACAGATAAGAAATTTGCTGTAACAAAACAGTTTATCGTAATGTGGGCCATTATTTACGAATTTTGAAGGCATCATAGACAGTTTATGATATGTGTGTAGATAAAAACTTTATTGGTATGCATACGTAAACTGGTAACAGTGGTAACGCAATGCATAGTCGTAAATTAATTACTTTTATTATTGCTGGCAATCGGAGTTGGGTTACAATTCAGAAAGAAAAACCTATCGTTATATAAATATTTGTACGTATGTATTGATGTTAACGTGGTTTGTTGAATAATAATTGAAGCTTATATTAAATAACATCCACCAATCTTTTACAGTTCGTTAGTCTGTTATATTCGGATGAAACCATCTTGTTTCAAATTAAATATTAAATGTAGGAGAATACGTAACCATTATTTTAATTTTCTTAAATAACTGCCAATGCTAGGTGCACATAGGTAGGTAACATGAAGAAACCATTAAACTATTTAGCCATAAATAAAAGCCACCAAATACGCAAATCAGTGTCCTTTGCAGAAATCAGCATGAATTCAAATAATATAGGATCAGAACATCAACGAACCGAGTAACCAAAAACCACCCCATTTTAAAACTTCTTCTATATTAATCTAAATAAATTGTACGAATCGAGCAATATTAGTCTTACTTATTTATAATTTCTAAGTACCTACTGTACATAAATTTAACTTAATATTGTTGTATTATTTCTTTACAGAACTGGAAACATTGACGACAACGGTCCCACCCATAAACTTGGTAGAATTAGACGTGACAAACAACAAATTAAAATCGCTACCCCAATGGCTTAGCGGATGTTCCGATTTAACCACACTCCATGCAAATAATAACCAGTTAATCTCTTTGCCGGAGCACTTGTTTTGTAGTGAACTATCAAGCTTACGGAGTCTTCACTTAGCTCACAACAAAATCTCGCACATTCCATCAATGCCAAGACTACGGGCACCATTGAAGGACTTGCTTCTGCACGACAACTGTATACAATCTCTACCGGAAAATTTCTTCTCAGTTTGTGACAGATTGTGCATTCTTAATCTCTCTAACAATAGACTTAATCGTTTGCCGCCCGCTAGAGGTCCATCGTCTCACTGTCTTGAACGACTCTATCTAACTGCAAACTGTTTAACGGATGAAGTGGCAGAAGTTATTATTGCTTTTCGTGGACTGCGGATATTGCATCTTGCCTATAATTGTTTGACAGTTCTCCCCGAGAGTTGCATCAACTTTTGGCCGGAGATAGAAGAACTTGTACTCTCAGGAAATGGATTTACGAGACTTCCAGAAAATTTACCGCAACTTAATAATGTAAAGTGTGTCAGAGCACATTCCAACAGGCTACGCTCAGTACCTATGTTTGCTTGTAGTGCATCTGTAAAAATTCTTGATTTTGCACATAATGAATTAGACAGCATAGACCTGAGACTTCTTGCACCGAAACAACTTAAGTTCCTTGACATATCGTGCAATAAAAAGTTACAAGTAGACCCTTCACAGTTTAACGCATACAGATGTCAAAGACCTTTGAGTTTAGTCGACGTAACTGGGCGACAATCAGGGGCTTGGTCTCATAAAAATAATTACCATGAAGAATTAAACGGCTCTACCCCTTGGACTACTGGGTTTTCAGAATGTCCTAACAAATCTCTACAACTTTGCTGTGCGCAAATAAGGTTGCCATCATTTTGCAATAAGGAGGGTTTTTTCGCAGTAATTGACGGAGAAACTGACATAGAAGTTCCGAAAATATTACAGTCAAGTTTGCCGGGGCTCCTGCTAGAAGAAAGATCAATAAAAGAAACTGTAAGTGAATACATGAAGTATGTGGTTCTGTCCGCACATAGAGAACTGAAGGAAAAGGGACAAAGAAAGGGGGCTTGCTTGATAATGTGTCATTTATCACCGGTAACCTCCCCAGAGAATGGATTCGGACACACGCCTGTAAGGTACAGCATGAGACTAGCTAATGTTGGCGATACGAAAGCTGTTTTGAGCAGACGGAATGGACCTCTAAGTCTTGGTATTGAAAATAATAAACGTTTGGGTTATTCGTGTCGGTATCCTAATACAATACCAGACCCTGACATTATACAAACAATTATAAAGGAAGATGACGAGTTTTTAATATTAGGTAATGGAAACTTTTGGAGTGCTATCAGTGTAGAAACTGCCGTATCTGAAGTAAGGGCAGAGCGTAATCCAGTTCTTGCTGCAAAGAGATTACAAGACTTGGTCCAAAGTTACGGTGTTGAAGAATGTATATCTGTTCTTATAATACGATTTGATACCGGAAAATCAGATGTTGACATGCTAATGAGAGAATTGAGACAAACTATAAACACAAATAAAACAGTTTGTAGACCAGACTGTTGTTGTTCGCGCTTGGACCCATGTTGCCATTCGGCTACGCCACCTAAACCGAGCAGCGACCGTTCTTCTCCGAGTGGCCAAAGCGATCGTCCTCCGAGTGAAGCAGTGAGCCACCAACACTACGCCAGTGTGCGCTCGTCGCAGACAAGAGCTTCGGAGAGGCGAAGTTGCCGCGGCGGAGTAGCCAGAGCTATACGCGTCCGGGTTGAGGAAGAAAAAGAAGATGACCACCGAATCGATGACCCGCCTAACCCGGAAGAAAATTTTAAGTGTTGGGAGTATATGTTAGAACAAAACACACAAATGCTCTTTGATAAAGAATTGGATAATCTTTCCAAAGGAATAAGATCGAATGTAAGTAGCTTGAGGAATTTAAAAGGTTTGTCCGGTAGCAGTCCACAACTGCATCTAACAGGGAAGCAATCGAAAGGAGTTCCGTTTTTGTCGAAACATTTTGGCAGCGCTCGATCTTTTGGTACTCCTTTAAAGTCAGATCTTCGGTTCGGTTCTGGTAGAATACCAAATGGAGGTCCTAACGCTGCTTACTTTGGATCCTTGCAGAGACTTATGCCATACAATATGGAGTATGATTTTGCTGTGATACAAGAAAAAACCGCACAATCCCAAGACTCACTGGACCTCGAAGGTCGCATGCAGCAGTACTGGGGCGTAGCCACGACCGAACTGTAAGTTGAGTAATGTTTGTAAATAAAACTTCCGAAGTTATATTATAGTACGTAGGTATAATTCATGTATCATAGTAATTTATACCATTAATTTGTCGACTAGACTTTATTTTGCACAAAGTATTATATCACTATAGACTTATTGATAATTGTCGGCTATATTAACACTTATTCACTTATTTATGTACAATATGTTATATAATTTGTCGAACATTGAATTACGCCGTAAGTAATTGATAATATGTAAAATAATCTTAAATAAATACTTAAGTATATCGACGTCTTTTATTAGAAATTCATTCTATACATATTATAACATCTTAAAAGTAATTGAATTCTAATAATTTATTTACAGAATACCTTGCTACTAGTAAGGCGATTCAAAATGCTTATTTTGTGCTCACATTTGTGGATACATCCATCACACCACAAAACACCATCCAACACATGCAAAAACCGTGTGACACAAAGTGGTACCGGTGACTGTATCCGTAATTTACTTCAAAATCTTAAACCGATGGTCGTTGCCATGATTTTAGTGTTCCATGTTTAAAAAACGTTCATTTTGCGTAAAGTATCCAATTCCAGTAAGATCCTTATGAACTTATTGGCATCTCGTCTCATCGTCACGGTTCACGGCGCGATTCGGGAAATGAATTAGAGATTAACTAGATACGATATAGTAAAGATATGTGACGTAAGCGCCAGCTGCCATAAGGTACCTTTTTCTGTGGAACATCACATATCTTCACTATTTCATATCTAGTTAATCTTAAATTCATTTCCCAAATCGCGGTGCCAGCCGCCATAAGGTACATTTGCAGTGGAACGTCACATACATTTACTAGTTCATATCTAGTGAGTCTTTAATTCATATCCCGAATCGAGCCGTCAGTCGGAGATCACAGCTCCCGCTTGACGACGAGCTCGAGCGGCTGCGCGAGCGCGAGCGAGGGGTAGGGCGCGGGGAGCGGCGGGGGCGCGGGCTGCGCGTGCGCCGGCGGCGGCCGTCGCTAGGGGAAGCCTCTGGAAATTAAACCATAATGTCATGTAAAGACCCGTAGGCCGTAACCTTTGACACTAGTAAAAAATATGAGTTACTTGGAGTATTTTAGGATAAGTCAACCTTACAAATTACAACTTGATATCGGAAATATTGTAAGTATATGATAAATTAATTGGAATGGACTGTATTCTCACTTGCGCTTAGCAAAAATACCAACTGAACATGATTCTAATCTTTATACCAATACTTGAGAATTGATCGCTTTATAATCATTAATCACATTGAATTGAGTTCGAGTTAAATTAGTTGACAGTAACGGAAATTCAACGCACGACCGTATTTATCCATTTAAGCAAATGCTTCCTCGCATTTAAATAAATTCGATATATTTCATAATTTGATTGGTCAGTTCAAGAATTAGGTGCGCTATTGGTATGTTTGCAGATAGATAACACATTGGTTGATCACAATATCAATATTTATTTCACAACATACAATGTCCGCTAATTTAAGAGATGACATCTTCACGCGTAATAGATATGCGGCGTGATTCGGGAAATGAATTAGAGATTCACTAGATATGAAATAGTAAAGATATGTGACGTTACACGGCAAAAGGTACCATTGCCCCGGCTAAATATTGGAGCGGCGTTAATAAAAAAAGCGTAAGCGCCAGTCGCCATAAGGTACCTTTTGCCGTGGAACGTCACATATCTTTACTATTTGATATCTAGTGAATCTCTAAATCATTTCCCGAATCGCGCCGATAGAGTGTTAATCTAAAAAATCTTAGAATGTATTTGATTTCGGCGAATCCTTATCAATATTATCGGATTATAAGCTGGCTATACAGTGGATTGCGTTTACATATGAAATGTCAGTCGATACTGGGGGTTACTCGGAATCTTGTTGTCAAAATTGTTTTGATTACTGTTTAGCTTTTTTTTTTGCTTCTGCCATGTCCTTCGTAAGATAGCCTATTTTTGTAGTAGGTAAAGAAGATAAATTGGTATCGATAAATATAAATTAACAATGTCAAAACGTTTAACAATTTCTTACTAAAACCTTATAGCTAAGATTTTAGTCACAAGTTCCGTCCGTCCATCAGTCTGTGTCATATCCCTCACAAACTTCAAAAGTATAATCCTATCCTGCTGAAATCATGGAACTTATACGCATATAGCCTATACCGGGTGTGGCCTGTACCATGACCAAATAATTAAAACATAGATTGTACTCCTGAAACGGTGACACTTTTGTTCAACAACTTTAAAAAAGCGGCCAAGTGCGAGTCGGACTCGCCCATGAAGGGTTCCGTAACAGCAAGTAACATAATAAAATTGCGGTTTACGGTTTATGACGTATTAAAAAAAAACTACTTACCAAATCTTGTTCAAACCAATTTTCGGTGGAAGTTTGCGTGGTAATGTACATCATATATTTTTTTTAGTTTTATCATTCTCTTATTTTAGAAGTTACAGGGGGGGGACACACGTTTTACCACTTTGGAAGTGTCTCTCGCGCAAACTATTCAGTTTAGAAGAAAATGATATTAAAAACATCAATATCATTTTTGAAGACCTATCCATAGATACCCCACACGTATGGGTGTAATGAAAAAAAAAATTTTGAGTTTCATTTCTATGTATGGGGAACCCTAAAAATTTACTGTTTGTTTACTATTTTTGTATGAAAATCTTAATGCGGTTCACAGAATACATCTACTTACCAAGTTTCAAGAGTATAGTGTTTATAGTTTCGGATAAAAGTGGCTGTGACATACGGACGGACAGACAGACGGACAGACAGACAGACATGACGAATCTATAAGGGTTCCGTTTTTCGCCATTTGGCTACGGAACCCCAAAAATGATGTAGTATTTAGACTCTATTTTTCATACAAAATAAATATTATCTTCAATGGACGCCATCGCCACGCCATATCATTGCGATTGACGTTGCTTGTCACGCCTTAAAAATAACTAAATTCGCAATACATTGCGTCTTAGAATAAACTTTAAAGTGCATTGAAAATCAAACCACAGGTTTCTATTAAAAGTTACTAAACAAATGTTGGTCAGTATCAGGAGTACAGCCTACAGTTAAATTTTTTACTCGTATTACATGCCACACCCGGTATAATAAATAAATAATGCCTATGTTATATACGTCCCACTGCAGGGCACAGACCTCCTCTATGCACGAGAGGTCTTGAGCAGAGATGTGACTTATTTGAAATACTTGTATTTAAAATGCAAATACAAAATGCAAAATACCTATTTTGTATTTTGTATTTAAATACCTTTTGAAGAAAACTATTTTGTATTTTATTTGAAATAGTTTTTGGGACCTATTTTCTATTTTCAAAATACAAAATACTTTATAGTAGGTAGGTAATGTAGGTAATAGTTACAATCTCTTCTGATGTCCTGGCAACTCTCTCATTCTTTTAACATGGAACTGTTGAATCTGTTTCTGTTTAGTAACGTCGCACATGACCACAAGCGTAGCAAGTGGTTAAAAAGTGGAATCTTGAGTGTTATGAGGATTTCAAGGCACGAGAGGAGAACAAACTTTTCTGCCCTGGTGAAACACAAACAAGACGTTTTCGTCACACTAACGAGAGGCATTATACTAGCTGTAAAACATTACAAATGAATGCTTTAAAAGTTGGCCGTTAAAAACCATCATCCATACCTACATCCTACCGGTTAAGGTGGATGTCTAGGGATGGGATGCCGATTATCAGCCAAAAGATGGCGTCACTGTGCACGAATTGTGGATTTTCACTATTTCTCCCAAAATACAAAGTTTCATAAGATGTGTTGATATGTGCGAAGACTATAAAAAATACTACATCCAAATCGAGACATGTTCAACTCAACATTGTCTCATTTCGTTATTACCGGAATCCAACTGCAAAATATTGCAATTTCTTGCATTCACGCACACTTACGTACTTAAAGTCACCTTAAAGTCAGTGTCAAATGTCAGCAGATTCGTAATGTTACAGTAAAGTAACCTAGAGGGCGCAGCGGATGAAATGTTTATTGTTGAAAAAAGATTGGAAATTAAATAATAAATTCTTGTTTGAGCAACGATTAAGAATTACAAGGCATTCAGAAGCAACTAATGTTTTCGACCATCAACTGTCATGTGCTCGTGGCACCCGTAGCCTCTATTTTGAAAAAAAATCAGATTGTAGCTAAGATACATGGTTCAAACCCCGACAATGCCAATTTTTTTTTATTTTATAATTTTAACATTCTCTTTTGAATTATTTTAAGCGTATGTTATTCTTCGAAACTAAACTTACGTGAGTAAAACATTTTCAGTAATTTGATTATTTTTTAATAATACTGTACTACTACTAATGTATTATGGGAAGATATATAAAAGTATTTTTATTTTCCGGTTTTCAAAGGATATAAATAATGATTAAAATAATTTAAAAAAAGTCATGCATGAGGCTAATTAGGATCGCAGAATAGGTACATAAGAAGTCAACTATCGACGAAGTATAGCTGGTCAAGCAGATCTTGTCAGTAGAAAAAGGCGGCAAATTTGAAAAATGTAGGCGCGAAGGGATATCGTTCATAGAATAGAATAGAATAGAATAGAATATCGTTTATTGCACCATGGTAAAAAACAAGTTGTTACAAAATAATAGTATCTCATGGACCCTAATAGGGTATGGCAAACATTTCCTTAATATAAGTAGGTACATATTAAGAAAAAATACTACAAACTAGCTTTATAAGTTTAGGAGATCAAAACTTATTTACTATAAACTAACTTATTTAACAAAACTGTCAGTGAGAAAATCGGTTACTGAATAATATGCTTTTTCAGCAAGGAACGATTTCAACTTCTTTGTATACGAAGTGTCACTTTCCACTGATTTTAAATAATTTGGGAGGTGATTATAATATTTTACTGCCGCATAATGAGGGCTTTTGCGGTATATTTCTAAGTTTGGCTGGGGTAATTCAAGTTTGTATTTTTGTCTTTTATTCTGTATCTCTTTGAACAAATGTATGTTTTTTCTTACATATATACATAACTCTAAGATGTAAAGGCATGGAAGAGTGAGTATGCCGTGTTTGATGAAATAAGGTTTGCAGCTATCCCAATTTCGGATTCCGACTAGCACACGAACGCATTTTTTTTGCATGACAAACAGGTCATGCACATCTGTGCTGTTTCCCCATGTTAAAATTCCATATCTGAACCATGAATTAGCGAAGGCATAGTAAGCGGCTAGTGCAGTACTGAAGTTAGTGGTTTTGCGAAGCGTAAAGAGTCCATACAAAAACTGTGATATCTTGGTTTTAGTGTTTAATATATGTGTTTTCCAGTTCATATGGTTATCGAGAGTAATACCTAAGAGTTTGAAATTATCTACTTCTTCAATTTCTGTGTTATTAAGCGATAATTTTAATTGTAATGGAGTTCTTTGGTAAGGATAAAATTGAATCAATTTGGTTTTGTTTGAATTTATTGCTAGATTATGGTCGCGCATCCACAGATTGATATGATTTAAGGTTTGTGTCAGTTTTAAATTAAAATTTTCATTATTTTTAAAATCAAAAAGGAGAGAGACGTCATCTGCAAAAAAATAGAACATTTGGATTTCGCGCCTTTTTTTACTGACAAGATTTGCTTGACCAGGTATAAAATAAAAGTTTCCAAAATTTTATTGAAATGATATACCTACATGAAATAATCAAATACAACACATTTACTTAAAATAACTTTTAAAATAAGGCATATAAAATTACCAAAAAGATGAAATAAAATAAATACAAAAAGAAATGAGTCTTTGTTCGTGGTTTGAACCCTGTCATACTGTTCAACTTGTTAGACTTATACTCAATAGCTAAAAGCCACTAGACCATTTGACCATAGTAGACCCGGGCGAAAAATGCCTTCTTATTTAAGTAACCCATTACTGTCAAAAATATCAAGTTTGAATTGATTTGAAATATAATTTTTCATTGTCGACTTATTGACATCCAACGTTGCGAGCATGTTGTACTTTAAACCATTTGGCAACGTCGCACGCGGGGAAATCTTCTGAAAATGTATGTCCTTTTATATTTTGATATTTATGGATATATGAGGATTCTTCTACTTATGTTGCAAATTGATTAAATTATCGAGAGACAAGAACAAGAAATATGATTCGGTTAAATTGTGTTCTAATGTATGGGGAAGACAAACTAATTATAGCCAGCCTTTTATGAATGTAGTATGATACCTTAGGGTATGGTGCTTTACGCACACTAGCGTCCCTTCCCCTCCCCCTGACGCAACCCCCCCTTTTTGCATGAAATATGTCCCGGTTCACAGTTTTTTACATTTTTTGAGGAAAGTATATATTTTAGGAAAAAAGTGTCAATGAAAGAAATAATCCTTAATAAATTCTTAATAAAAAAGGTCTTATTCATTTTTTTATATGATGCACCTAATTCATGTATTAGCTTGTCAAAATTCGAAATAACATAGTTTTTACTTAGGATTCGAAACTCATTTATTATACACAGTGTAACACGAGGAACCCGAATAATTTTGACAGCGTATTCCTGATCATATTTAGATACAAAAATGTCCTATAAACTTTTTTGAAATGCGGCTAGTTTCAGAGTTAATACCAATTTAAAAAAAAAACAAGTTTCTATTGTTACATAGTTCAAAACGCCTTTTTGATGGCGATGTTGTTGTTTGGATTTAGTCTAAATATCCCTATTGATATGTCAAAAAGTGACAATTAAGTAACACGTTGCAAAAACTATGTTTTACGAAAAAAAAGTAAAAATCCATGTTAACTGACAAGTTTACCAATAACATTTACTTTTTATGTACATACATATATAATATATATATTCAAAAAATTAAAAAAAAGCGGCCAAGTGCGAGTCGGACTCGCGTTCCAAGGGTTCCGTATATTACACAATTTTTAACAATGTATTTTTTTATTTTTTATTTATTTATTTAGATATTTAATTCAGGGAACAAGGCCCATATTACAAATACCTTACAGACTAACATACATATGTATTTTATAAACTTAAAACTAAACATTATTTATGCGAAACGTGAGTGAAATCTTTAAAAAATCCGTAGGAGTCGGATCAAAAACTGTAATTAAGTCCGACTCACGCTTGACTGTACATTTCTAATAGGTTTTCCTGTCATCTATAGGTATAGACCTATTTTATGTATTTTTTCAAAATTTTAAACCTTGTAGTTTCGGAGATAAAGGGGGGGGGGATAGTCATTTTTGCCTATTTTCTTGAATAACTTCTAAACTGTTTATTCAAAAATTATAAAAAATATATATTTGAGATCCTTACAATAAGCTCTTTCATTTGATATGTAACATGATATAGTTTGAAAATTTTTATTTTTGAATTTTTTCATTTACCCCCCAAAAGTGGCCCCCATGTTTAAAATTCATTTGTTTACAAACTTACATATGTGTATCAGATTTCAACTTGATTGGTCCAGTAGTTCCGGAGAAAATCGGCTGTGACAGACGGACAGACAGACAGACGCACGAGTGATCCTATAAGGGTTCCGTTTTTTCCTTTTGAGGTACGGAACCCTAAAAACAATAAAAAAAATTGTTTTCGGCGAAATTGACCTAAACTCATACATACATTTTTTCCTTCTTTTGACCTCAGAAATAAAATCTTTCGCATTTCTTGAGGACACCTTGTATAATAAGTGTTATAAAATGAATATAACCTTTTTTACTAAGAATTTAATAAGGAACTATTTCTTTCATTGACACTTTTATCGTAAAATGTATACATGAGGTCAAAAAAGGAAAAGATGTAATATGTGTTTAGGTTAATTTCGCCAAAAAAAAATTTTGTTTGGTTTTTTTTTTTAATTTTATGAATGAATTTGTACATAAAAATTAAATGCTATTGGTAAACTTGTCACTTAAAATGGTTTTTTTTCGTAAAACTTAGTTTTTTCAAAGTGTTACTTGTCACTTTTTGACATATCAATAAGGATATTTAGACTAAATCCCATAGTAGCAACATCGCCATCAAAAAGGCGTTTTGAACTATGTAACAAGAGAAACATGTTTTTTTTTTAATTGGTGTTAACTCTGAAACTAGGCGAATTTCAAAAAGTTTATAGGACATTTTTGTCTCTAAACGTGATCAGGAATACGCTGTTAAAATTATTCGGTTTCCTCATGTTACACCGTGTATAATAAATGAGTTTCGAACCCTAAGTAAAAACTATGTTATTTCGAATTTTGACAAGCTAATACATGAATTAGGTGCATCATATAAAAAAAATGAATATGACCTTTTTTATTAAGAATTTATTAAGGATTATTTCTTTCATTGACACTTTTTTCCTAAAATATATACTTTCCTCAAAAAATGTAAAAAACTGTGAACCGGGACATATTTCATGCAAAAAGGGGGGGTTGCGTCAGGGGGAGGGGAAGGGACGCTAGTGTGCGTAAAGCACCATACCCTAAGGTATCATTCTACATTCATAAAAGGCTTGTAATTAGTTTTTCAAAAAGCACAATTTGGCCGAATATATGAAAGAGGGTCATTGTTGTTGTAAAAGGTGTGCAAGAAATGATACGTTACTGCACTAGAGCAGTTTAGGTTCCAATTCCAAGTACGATTTTATTATTCTTTTTACAATAAGCAATTGAAATTTGGGTATAAATGGATTTGTTATACAATTTCCATTCTGATATTTGACTCCCCATTCCATAAATAACGATACTTTTGGCCAAATTGTTAATTGAAAATACCTACTCTCAAAAATACCTACTATAAAAATGTATTTAAAAAAACACATGCGTTTTACTTTCCTCGTATGCGAAATGAAAAGTAGAGTGTTTTAACTCGGGTGAAAAGCAGCATTTTTGGAAAAAAAACCAGGCAAGTGCGAGTCGGACTCGCGCGCAAAAAAAAAACAAAAAAAAAAGCAAAAAAAAAACGGTCACCCATCCAAGTACTGACCACTCCCGACGTTGCTTAACTTTGGTCAAAAATCACGTTTGTTGTATGGGAGCCCCATTTAAATCTTTATTTTATTCTGTTTTTAGTATTTGTTGTTATAGCGGCAACAGAAATACATCATCTGTGAAAATTTCAACTGTCTAGCTATCACGGTTCGTGAGATACAGCCTGGTGACAGACAGACGGACAGACGGACGGACAGCGAAGCCTTAGTAATAGGGTCCCGTTTTACCCTTTGGGTACGGAACCCTAAAAATATCATCTACTAATGTTATTGTTATGCACAAGCAGAAGATATTATAGAATCTTGTTTATTTACAAGAAGATGACATTTTTCTCCACATAGGTACCTATATATTTTTGAGAAAAATATAGCCAGGTATTTTAGTTTAAAAATCATTGTTACAATAAATATAGGCTTTTCCAGAGAACATTTATATTTCTACCGAAACGAAAGCAGAATTCACAAGGGTTTTCGGTGGACGACTGTAAACGCGAATGATTGTTTGGACTGACCTTTCTATAAATATGTAAATGTATTTTATTGTGTAATAATCATAATAATTATTAAGTTATATTAAATCTGGGAATGAAATTATATCAGAAAGGAGATTCTTAAATGAGTAGGTATACTCGTAACATGCTTTGTGCATTAAATATACCTCCCTCTATTGAGTGAAAATAAAACAAAATACACAGGTAATCTGTGTTGCGGTTTTAAAGTGCCATCTGTTACAGCTTTGACAAATTAAAAATGATTGCTTGTCAAATGAAGTCGCCATGTTAGAATTACACCGATACTATAAGCATCACTCACACAAACAAGCAATGAGGCAAAATTTTACCAATATTCAAAGGCTTTTTTCTTAATAATTTTAATCAAAATCTAGTATTTTTTTACGTTCTGCGAAGACAGAAATATATATACTACCCAAACATTACATATACAAGTGAAGAAACCCTATATAATAGGAGCTAGGGTGCCAAGAAAGTTGTATGAAAATCGAGCAAGGAGAACCACCTTAATATGAGCAAACAACTAGAAATTTGCACTTTAGATGGAGGATTGATTTCAAAGAATGAAGAGAGTCTTTCAACTCGGAAATCCCGAGTAATACTTTTTAATTCAGACTAGGTATTCACTACTGTACCTTTTATCGCAAAGTATTTGTATTTTAAAAAAGTATTTTGAAAATACCTATTTCGTATTTTGTATTTAAATACAAATTCAAAAACTATTTTGTATTTTGCATTTGAAATAGTATTATCAAGGAAGTATTTGTATTTTGTATTTAAATACTTTTTAAAAAGTATTTTTCACATCTCTGGTCTTGAGCATAGTCCCCGCGGGGGAGGGCAGGTAGTAGAGGCAACCTCCCGCAACTGATAATGATGGGTTAGGGATTGTGCACAAATCACGCGAGGTTCGATAGGGGGATGGGGGTCACGAAAAAATCACGACAAATCACGTATTTTTCTACATTTAACGAAACTAAGATAAAATACCTACCACATGAGTAGATACTTTTTCTCGGTTTCGATAAACATAAATCTTCACTCCGCACTTCAAAATAGCGAGTCTATTGTACGAAATTTTGGAGCCCGTGACCTTGACCGGTCGGATGGAACGAGGGGGGCAAAAAGCCGAAAACACCTAGCGTAACTTATGCACAACCCCTTATTCAGGTCCGATACGTGAGACAGTAATAGGGTATTTTGATATTTTCCTACTAGTCAAATCAGTCACATTTTCAGAACTGTCAAAACGATTTGCTTATATGGAATTTATATGAAACATCACATCGTGACGTCACGGTCAACTCGCCTACTTTTTATATTTCTATCCGATTCATTAAATAGAACTTGTGTTTAAAAATAACTCCTATCTGTGTTTTTCTAATAATTATCTGGTGCTTTATTTCATGCATGGTGTAAAATAAATTATTTTAAATACAGTATAATACCCTATTTACCTGGGTGAATAATGGTGAGGCTCTCCGAGCCACGAGTCGGGGGAGGGCGGGAAGTCGGGGTAAGCCCCCGCGGCTGGGGACGACGAACTGCTGAGATCCGACGCGCCGCCCGCGCCTATTCCTGCGCCACTCATGGCTTGACCTGCAATTTGACATTATTAAGATTAATTATTCTGCAACAATGCACTTAAATGTACATACAGAGATTAGGTAGGTCATACTGAACAACTTTTTCTATGGGACTAACTCCGAAATCTCAAAAAAATTTTTGGCCGTTTCATACATTTTGGTCGAGTGGATGTCGACGTTTTCTATGGGAAGGCCAAATTTTTTTTGGGATTTCGGGGTTGGTTCCATAGAAAAAGTTGTTCAGTATGACCTACCTAATCACCTCGCACAATATGGCTAACGGTCCAAAAATGACCCTGTATAATTGTTAGTTCAACGCTTATCGCGCGCGGCACTTCATAGTGAAACATCGTCGGAATTAATGCACGAAGGTTGAGATTGGGCTGTAGCCGCGCGCGTCATCGATGTCTTTGGCGGTCAAAGAGTTAACATAATTAAATTTTACGAGCATATGACCAGCTATTTACTCACCAATATTAGTGTAAACAAGGTGGTCTGGCGGGTAGTGGTAGTGTGGATGCGGAGGTGGTGAATGCGCGCGCAGGTACGGCGGCGTGGCGGCGTAGCGCGCGCCGCCGGTAGCGCCCGCGCCACCGCCGCCCGCTGGCGAGCCCTCGTCGCCACCCAGCGCTACCGTACTGTAGCTATCGTTACTGAGATCTGAAAAAAAAAAACATTTAGGATGCTGTTATAATGTGTCAACCCACATCAATTTTTCAATAAGATGTCAACTCAAAAAATTTTCACTTAAAGTTGACATTTTATTCCAAAATGGATGTGGGATGACTCATTTTTGCTAAACACCATCCTATTAATGTAACCTATGTTATTTTATTAAGCTCTCTGTCTATGGTAATATTGGGCCAATCTTTCCGAAAGATCGTGCCACCAGATGGTGGACTTGAAGATGCCAGAAAGAAAGAGATCGAGGCCTTTGCCCAGCAGTGGGATACAATAGGCCAACGAAAAAAAGGCTAAAGGTACAAATAGAGAAAACCAAAAGTTTGAATTTCCTGCTATTTAAGGTCGGTTGCACCAAACCGTCTACCACCGTTAAATAGTTCGCGAAATTTTATTGTATGGGAATGTTCACAGTTCTTTGCTGAGTGATGTTGATCAGTCTGTCAAGTGTGGTTGGCGCAACTGGCCCTTAATGTTGGGATCCACTGATTAGATCTTTACCAATCACTTTATTAAATAAGTTAACTTCAGTTGACTTTATCCATCTATCTACCTCAAGAGTATCTTGTCTTGTATCTACACTACACTCATATAGGTTCAGTCAGGTAAAATTACCTACATTAAAAGTTACGCGTCAAATGTCTTTAACTTTCCATTAAAAAAAAATATTATTTCGATTGCGAGTTAGTCGAAGAGGGCTAAGATGGTCGTCTCTTTATCATCTGTCACCATGCCCGTCATGTTCTAAAAAATATCTTCTTCTTCCTCGCGTTATCCCGGCATTTCGCCACGGCTCATCAAATACACGTCACGTTTAGCGCACGTTCTAACAAATATTTAAGTGTGAAAGAGCCGCATGGCATGACAGGTCTTCTGTATTGAATTTACCATGATGACTAAAGGAGTCCAGGTCTATCTTCAGCTCGTCTTTGTCCAGCAGCCGCTCGTGGCGCGGCGACCCGCTGCCGCCGCCCTTCATCGACCTGAAGTACTGGGACCAGCGCGTGCGCCCCGCGTCCTTCTTTAGTCGCTTCTCTTTCGCTCGTCTGCAATTAATAGACCAATTTCGTTCGTAATTAGTTCAGGCAAAAAGTGGTTGTGATAATTTATCGCAGTTTGTATAATTAACTCGGCTAGTAAAATTAGAGTTGCTAATCGTCAACTAGATTTTTTATACCGGTAATTATTAAAATTGGAACGTCTTTTTTAAATTATAGTAGTTGTAAATGTTTACTGATACTAGTAGGACTAAATTGACACAAAAATTCAATATAATGTACATGCTCCGCGATTGTTACGCCAATTGCTATAGATTTTCCAATTTAGTAAGAACCCTAAATGGCATACTTAACAATCCAGTGTGGTAAATGTGTGTAACTAAAAAAGGTTGAATCTAAAAAAGCAAAATCATCAAATATTTAATAGGATACGGATTTGTAAGTGAATTTTATCTACAATTATGATTGTTAATAATTGTAGATAAAATTTACTTACAAATCCGTAAAAACATATTGAGATGAATATTACGATAATAACAAACGCACCCAGATCAGTATATCAATACGAACTGCTTCGTAACTCCGTATAGAGCATATTTTGCGTGTTTTGTAGCTAGGCGGGGAGCTCCGGGCATTCAACAAAGAGCCTGATTAATTAAAGTGCCTCGCAGTTCCCCACGGCACCCCCATTCTATGAAATGGATGTTACCTACGGAAGGCTGGCCTTCCATATGTAGTGCGGGATACGCGGCACTTGCAAATGGGGTTTAGTGCAAGCCACCGGCTGTTGTAAAATCTAGGTCCTAATTTCATAATAAAATTACTAACTAAAGTAGTGATTTTACATACAAAATCACTGATAATATTAGCTTGTGCATGTGCCCTTTCATTCAAGATTTGTATTTCTTTCTAGAAGTACCAGCATCTGCAGTCCTGTATGCAACCTAAAACTACTCTTTAATGTCTGTATTTGTAATACTCGTACTACCGATGAATGACGCAGGTACATGGTATTAAATATTGACACGGATAAATGGCAAAAAATATGTACACATTACCTATGGGCAATAAGGTCGTGTAGTGATATTTTTGGCACTTTGCCCGTGCCAATATTTAATAACATTGACCGTACCTACTAATAGTGACATAATAGAGACATGAAAAACAAAGGTTAAGACAGTTTTTTTCTGATTAAAGCTACGGAGTATTGAGACCCCGATAAGTCTCAATTATGTTATTATGTATTTAGCATAATAGGTTTTTAGGACTCTGCGTGGGAAAGGTCACGATCTAGAGAACATTTTAAATTACAAAACTAATTAAGTACAAAGCTATTATAGGATAGGTAAAACTATGTAAAAATTAAGTGCATAATTGCCATAATTGTATTTTAATCGTCAACTCCGATTAATCACAGAGCGGTAAATAAGCTAAAGGTGTCCCTTGGGTAAAATGAAATAAAACAATTCAAACTAATCCAAGTAGGTACGAGTACCTAATTGATACAATTCCGATGCTCTACTTACCAATAACGAAAACAAAAGAATCCGATGCTCTACTTACCAATAACGAAAACAAAAAAAGATACTTAAAGGTAAATAAATTATAATACAGTCACCTGCAATATATAATATGTTACTCTTCGAAGGCCGCAAAAATATGTGACACGCTCTTATGGCTCTACAAATAAGATCGTGTCAGATACTTTTGCGGCCTTCATTGTTGAACATATTATTGCAGGTGACTGTACTAGCAGGAATGATTCAGAGTAATTTTAAATTTGGACAAACTGCATGGACCATCACGTCTGTTTCTTTTTTAAATTGTGGTAGGTAATATAAATTTAAATTTAAATATTTACAGTGAATTTTGATCCATCTTAAACAATATTTTAAGCAGACACCACTAGTTGTCGTAGTCATATTTCAAAAATAACGAAGTCCACGTGTAGTAGGTGAGTGTGTCAAAAATGGCCGACGGCTTTGATAACGAGCGAGGCTGATGTGGCTGAATGCAGGGCGCGACCGCCGCTGAGCCGGCTTCACGCCCCAACGACCCCGTGCCTTACAAAACATATGATCCCAACAAAGATGCACCAACAATATCATAGAATAGACTGTAGGTCATCAATTGTTAGGCAAGGACGGTTATAAATGTACTTACTATAATACACATGCACTTGCTCATACCTATTCAATTTGCAGAATTTTATTCTGAATATTTTACTTCGATATCCGAAATATTCAAAAAAACCTTTATGCTATTTTTATTTTCTCTATCATCGGCCTCCAAAGTAGCCCCCCCCCACTACCCAATATTACAGACCAGGGGGCCGATTTTTGAAATTCGACCACTCGATTTCGTGTATTTCGTTAAATGATATCTCCACTACTAGGCGTTTAAATTCTACTAATAGAATTGAAATCGAGTGGCCAATACCAATAGATTCCAAATTTCGATCGTTCGTATTTCAAAAATTAGCATTTCGCCGTTTTCCACCGATTTTCGAGAGACGAAATCGAGTGATCGAAATTCAAAAATCGGCCCCCAGACAGAAAAGACTTTATTCTCATTTAGATGAATTAACGCTATCAGTGTGCAGTCGATAAGCACTTGTTACGCCTGACTCGCCTGAGATACACTTGTAAGTTTAACTTACCTAAGTAAGGACAAAGCTATTTGTTAGAATGAGATAACGAAACGATATTCATATCTCATTCTGTTGTTTATTTATCTGTCCCTACTTACGTAAGTAAAACTTACAACTGTATCTTGAGCCTAATGGTAACATTCCATTTCTAACCGCAGCTGCATTTACTAATACTGAACGCGTCGCTGTTATTGTCAATTTCCATAGTAAATTGAACAGTAATGCAAATGGAAATGGACTGTCACCTTAAGGCTACAGACAGAGTAATTCGTAATTAGTAATTTCATCCATTACATAATTTAATAAAATTATATTCTGAAAAAAATATTATGATAAAATTTTCTGGTGGACTGTGGGATGAAAAAAGAAATAGGTAGAGCAGGCAAAACATGCGCATTTCATTACACGACTGAAAAAAAAAACATATTTCTGTTAGCGGCGATAAAACTTTTACGTCTTGTTAAGCCACTGACCATTTCAAAATCATTTGTGTTAACTCGCTTGCCTGGTTTAACTGTGCAGATATGGAAAATTGATTACAGAACTCACGGACATGCAAACGTTACGGTATATTAATTTATTATGGTTGAGTTGCAATTTTTATCGCTCCGCGTCGCATATCAAATTTTTCGTCCAGCCTTAACTAAAGCAATGCAGCACGTGCAATATAAGATACCTGCTATTATTTTTGTATTATTTGTGTCATCTTAGTCTTGTTTATGATGACGATGTTGGCGCTTACGCTATTATGAACGCCGCTCCAATATTATTGCGGCGCTATGCGATGTAAGCGCCAGCCGCCATAAGGTACCTTTTACCGTGGAACGTCACATATCTTTACTATTTCATATCTAGTGAATCTCTAATTAATTTCCCGAATCGAGCCGATTGTGAGACGCCACAACGTGCATCGACTACGATATAAACAATCCTCATCATCATCATCAACGTCTAATATCTAGTTAATTTCTAAATAATTTCCCGATTCGCGCCGAATGTATCCTGCGGAGCTTCGATCTTTTACACATAAGTACAGTCAGCAATTCTATTCTATTAGCTTAGCACCTTTGCTTACAAATTTCTCTATGTACAGGGGGTACCTACGTTTTCTCTGCAGCCGACGGTACATGAACGGCCTATACATACATATTACTTAGACATATCAAAAAGTTAATCGTTCAAAGAAATGCGCGATACACCGCCTCGCGCCTATACCAACCCTTTAAATCAACATTATACATTCTGACCTTGCTTGAAGTCAGAAGCACTCAAGCAACGACACGTTCCACAAGTATTTTCATACATCAATTACATCATGATCCGCCTGTCGCCTGTTGACATCTTCGGAGGTAGTTTTCAAAAATGGTTGTAGTGAATAGAATCAGGCGTTACTTTGCGGAAACCCATATTATCAAAACCGAAATATTATTTTGCTAATCCGCGAAAAGCGCAAAAAAGTTTAAAAAAAAGAAAAAAAAAGAAAAAAAAAAGAAATTGAAAAACAACGAAGAGAAAAGTTTTCGCGGATTAGCAAAATAATATTTTGGTTTCAAAAATGATTGTGATTCTTACCTGTTTTGAAACCACACTTGCACGACGCGCATGTCCAGTCCCGTGTCCTGCGCGAGCTGCTCTCTGACATGGCGCGCAGGTTTCGGACTACTGCTGTACGCGCTCTTCAGAGTTTCTAGTTGCTTCGCCGTGATCGTCGTTCGTGGCCGCTTACTTGCCGCGTCACCGTCTAATGATCCTTCTCCGCCTGCGCAACAAATAATAAATCAATACCAATTTTGTAGCATCATAATCTGTCCTTAAATACTATAACAAATATCTGTGTAGAAAATAAATATGACATGAGCCGCTGCCCGAAATGGCACCTATAGTACGCTCAGCCAAGAAAGTGGTCTACCACTTTTCGACTCTATCGTCTGATTGATTGGCTGACTGTACGAGTGTTAGTGATATCATCATAGCATCATACGTATAGTATCATATGTAGTTTGGTATACGTAGATCTGGCATATGTAGTTTGGTAGATCAGTCTTTGACAATTTAGAGTCACCCCATCACTCGAGCGTCAGTCAACTATTATGGCTGCTGCTCGACGCAACTGCGCAGCAACGCCATTTTCCATAACGTTTATTAGACGCCGATGCTAATATGGGGTGGCTCTTAGGCTTAGGTTCAGTTACTTGACGTTAACCCTTTACCAGGCTGACGTTTCAAAAATGACAATCGAATGTCAGTCTTACTTATCGAAAATAGAACACATGTTTGAAGTGCCGTATGTGGGAAATATATAACCCTTAGCCTGGTAAAGGGTTAAACTTCATATTTAAATGCAGGAGAATATAATGGAAGTACTTACTAACCTTTGGCTCTAGCCGCTTCATAGTCCGGCTTACAGACTAGCTTCCCATCTTCCATCAGATAAAACTCGTCTCCCGTGTTCAGCGTACGCGCGCACGCCGCGCACGCGAAGCAGCGCATGTGATACACGTGCGACTGCGCCCGCCTCACCACCTGCGTGGGGGGGATGCCCTGCCCGCAGCCCGCGCATTTTGTGCCGAACCGCCTGGGACAACAGCCGGAAAAACAATAACATTATCAACGTGAAAGATTTCATTGATGAGGTATGATTAGTTTATAAAGAACCTACCAGGGCTTGATCTCTATATTCTCTATTAGTTACGGTTAACAAGTTAACACGTTCACCGCTGAGCTACAGTCGTAGCGCTACGTCGTAGCTGCTAACAAGGATTTTCTGGTATGTAGCGAAAATGCTTCGTAGAGGCAAAACGACAACGTTTCGTGATTGGCGATGAATGGGTTAATACATAAGATAAATTTGTACTAGTTATCATTTATTATTTATTTATTTAAACTTTATTGCACAATACATGAAAGTACAAATGGCGGACTTAATGCCATAAGGCAGTCTCTACCAGTCAACCATTGGGCTTAGCAGAAACTTGGTAGGTGGTAATACCTACTCCATACGGAGGTTTAAAAATGATTTACCAATAGACTGATTCTTGAGAAAGGTTTAGGTATATAATTTATTAACGTCATCACTCACGCTAGACCGTGCCGTGCCTGCGCCGGGGCGTCTGGCATGTCATTTTCTATGACGGCTGATCGGTGATCACGTGGTGCTTTCCATAGAAAACGAAGCACCGAAAGCTCCGGCCCGGCCACGGCCCGCTCTAACGTATCCTTAAGAGCCAACAGGAGTGGCCATTTCTCCATACAAACGTATTCGACTGTTTCCTCCGTGGGTTTTAATGCTAGAGCAATGATTTTTTCAACACAGATTAATATTGTCAATCTGTGTCGGATCGTTTAGCTTTTTTTGATATTTTTGTTTTTTAAGGCGCTAGAGCCCTTCAAAAATGGCCAAAATGGCCTAATTGACTATGCCGCAATGAGAGGCGTAGTATTCAAAACTGATATCAAATAAGCCAAAAAATCAAAACGGTCCGACACAGATAATTTCATAATCATTTAGATTTCCAAGTTTGGTTAGGATTGGTTAAGTTTTGGAGGAGGAAACAGTCGAGTACGAAACCTCGATTTTTGAGATTTTTACGCAGGATTTTTCGCCTTGTCCTTATCGCACTAGTTTTAGGAGCCGCTTCCGTTAGCGAGACGGTTATATTTACCTAAAATATTTAAAACTCAGCTCCTGTTTCGTCTTAACCCGTGCGAAGCCGGAGCGGGTTGCTAGTTATATATAAACTTACTTGAAAAAGTCATCTGTACAATATAGCTGGTTGTTCCTCGCGAAGCACTTGCCGGACAGCATGGCGCGGCACTCGACGCAGCGTAGGCAGCCAGCGTGCCACGTCCGGTCTGACACTTTCAGCACGTATCGGTCCACTATCATCTCGTGGCAGCCGCCGCACTTCGGGATACTGGCTGCAGCAAAATAGTTATTTCAGAGGTGGCTCTTGTGCACTCAACGAAAAGGGAGCTAGTTAGTGCTTCTGGGCATTTTCCGCAAATCCACAACCATTGTGCCTATTTTGCGTGAAACGAGGTAGCGCTACTCTAACCACACAAGCTCCTCCATAAAGCCTAGCAAAGTTTTCAGGTTGCCAACTGCCTCTTTTAGTGTGCACGAAGTCCCTAGTATTTGCTCTTGTGAGAAAGGTTAACTATCAGTTAAGTTTCCAGTTTTGTATGAACGACATAATGAACGTCCTTTCCAACATTTCAACATATTAAAAATCTCCCAAATGCCGTTTCGTATATGTAAAATTTAAGCTGAAACTAATTAACCAGAGATTAGCTCTCTACATTTTCTATGCTGTATTTTTCTACGTTTTATTTAACTATTCACTTCACGGGATATAAAAGAATTCGTATAAAGGGCATACACTAAAACTAAGCTGCCAGACAACCATGGCAATAGCGATAGGCCAGTGCGTAGCCATACTGAAAAGTAGTGAAAATGCACTGCACTATTTATTACATTAAAAACAATTTAAATATTTTTAATGTTTCCATTATTTTGCTAATACGTATAAGGATTTTTGGGTAACATTCCATTTTTGACCGCAGCTGCACTACTAGAGTCGTTCGAGAGACGTTTGACGTTTAAAATAACACTTTCACTGCGTGGGCTATCAAATCCGCTACAGACTATTCTTGGTCTGACTCTAGTACGAACGCGTGGATGGTAGTACTGCTGTCGTTGGAAAAGGACTGTCACCTTAAGCCGTTTATAAATTTCTAGGAAATGATATAGGCAAGGCCCATCGCCTCCAAAATTTAAAACGAACTAGGTGAAGGCTTGTGTCAATGTATTTCAAACATAAATCAAATTATTCTTGATTTTCATCAATACAACTTTGTCGAAATTGTAATTGGCTTTAATAGTATTGTGCGGTACTCACAGTAAGTAGCAGCCAGCATCAAATAGACAGTGACGGTGTCGGCCAAAGTAGCTAAATATGTATATCGTCGTAACACACCTATTGTTTTTTTATAGAAATAAGGATGTGTACCAATCTACCGATATTTCGATGTATCGGTCCTTTTAATATATCGATATTTGGCCGTAACAATCTATTTGATGCTGAGTTTACCACACTACAGAGAAATAACAGTTAACTAAAAAATTAAGGTTTCCTGATTTCATACTAAATAGGTAATATGCTGTAATTGCCACTTATTTTTGTAAAGCTTCGTAAGTTTTAAGTAACATGTGGTGGGTATGACATAATCCAGCTCTAGTTTTCGTCCACTTAACGGAGTTGCTACATAGAATTACGTAAAATTTTAATAAATAACCTACCTTACTGTAAAAATTTGGACTTATTGAAATCCTTATTGTCTAAACAATAGATCAATCTACATAAATATGATATTTAGTACCTAAATAGCGTACTTATTTAAAAGTGTTCAATTAATTGCAGTTGGGCTCTGCTCTGGAATTACATCCGCTGTGCTGTGGCCTACCACACAAAGCGAAATGACATACACAGTGCCCATACCACTCTTTTGGACGTAATTTAAGGACATGCCTGGGTCCAAATTAGGCAGACAAACTGCATTTCAAATCTTGTGATGAAGCAGCGCAACGGTCTCCTGGCTCCTTTAACTAGAGACACTACTACTAGTAGGTAAATAGGTACCGAAGTAATCAGGCATAATATACCTATAATGTTAACATAACAATATATACCCTAATTTTGGTTTAACCGATGTTTTAAGTAATTCAAATCCTGAAATCTAACCTAGCTATGCCTACATATTATACGCTAAAGTGCTTAACAGCCAAACTCATTATGTCGAAAAAAATGGGTGTTAATATTAAGTAAGACTATAAAAATTATCTCGACTAGTCGGGCTTGACTACTATTTAAGTCTCTTTACAAGCTGAGATAATAAATATTTAACGGGTTTAGAACTTTATTATGCATTATGAAATTTATGAAATTAAAAATTTGCTAAGGTTGCTATTCTGATAAATAATTTATACTGAATTGTGTGCTCACAAAGTCACAAACTACTCTTTTGAAATACCTATCTAAATATGTTCAGGAGATAAAATATTACATCAATAATTTCTCAAAAAAAAAGGATTTGTTGAATGGCAGGAATTTTTTGAATTGATCGTTTTGTTTATAAAGCACATACCTTTTTAGTTACTTATTTTAATCCAAAAACATTGTAAAAAAATAATAAAAGAGATCCACTGAACTAATCAATAACTTAACAAATCTTTACTCAAGCATACATACATAGATGTTGTATAAATCGAAAGTTGACGCGACTATCGGCTCAATCGGGTAGCCATCGCTAACGGCTAGACCCCCCCCCCCCCCCCACCCCCCATCGTCGTCAAAAATATTAATGTCAGGAAAAATATTCGGATATTCGGAAATCAGGAATTTTGTCAGGAAATTCTAAATCGGTATCTGGTAACCCTACCCAGAAAGAAACATATTTTTGGTAGTCGGTCCAACTGGCATTTAAATCTACCAACATAATCTTACAAGTTGGCCAAGCGCCTAATAGATGCAACGGGTGACCGGAAGACTGGGGCTTACCTCGCCCGTTCAGCGCGGCAACGCCGCCAGCCTTAGGCAGTAGGCACCCTACCGGAAGGCACCGACCTGGGGCCAATTTCCTATTTGTAGGCTTTTACTTTTTAGGTAGGTAGGTAGTTTTAGTTTTGTTTGTTTAGTTCTTAGTTTAATTTATTTCTGTTAGCTCTACTTTGTTTTTAGGTGTAATTTTATGTCAATAAATACATTATTTACCTATTGTATTTTAGCATCTACTGTATCATATTGTATGAATAGGCTTTAGGCACGCGCGCACGTTTATAACATGTGGTCGATTGCACCAACTCAACTGTGTCACAAATTTAAACATTTGCAAAATTTTATTTTATGGGAATTCCATAGTTGACTGCTGAGTGAGGATGGCCCTGAATAAAAATGATTCATAGGGCCCTATTTCGGACTTATATTGCCTCTAGAACAAACAGGTGATGAATGTTATGTCTAGAAAAAATTGTTCTCTGTTTATTTGTTGTTGTGTACCTAACGTATGACAGAAATAGACGGACTGCATTTCACCTGCATCTTTTATGGGAACCGCACGCAGACTCTGCAGTCGGCGACAGTTTCCATATACAGGATGTCCCAGAATTCGACGTCAAGCCGTAAACGGATGATAGATTTTTTTTATTATTGTGTAATTTTGAATAATTACAGGGTGTGGATTTTTTAGTGAATTTTTAAAGTGACCATAATTTATAAAGAACATGAGTTGGATTTTTTTTTTGTATTTTTATGATAACTGTTATGACTTGGTCTATCATCCGTTTACGGCTTGACGTCGATTTCTGGGACACCCTGCATATTGCAGTTGGACCGCAGCTAATGACTAAAATGACTTATATTTCCTGTTTTGAAAACTTAACTAAGATAGTGTGGTCATATTATAACCTGGCGGTCTAACCAAGATGACGATCGCTTGCGCTTACTTAGCCATCGAATCGCTTTGTGTCACTGTCTCTATCACTCTTCCATATTAGTGTGACAGTGACAGTTGCGTTAGCGATTGGCATGTTATCTAGGGGGCGCTCCTACAGACCTAACTACTCCATATTTATCTTCCAAAAGAGAAGTGTCTCTAAGCCTTGAGTAGGTCTACTCTCCTTTATTCCCATTATTATTTAATTTCTCACTTATTGACCCTAAAACGGGGTTTTGGCACTAGGTATTTAGGGTTTACGATTTTTTTGCTGCTGACAACAAATCATCCTTTCCGCAGGTGCTAAGTAAGTACTGGCAAAGTAAAGGTCTCTTTGCCTTTAATAGTTGCCACAAAAACCTAGCGTTACTTTCCAATTGGCCACTATTTTAATTACCTACACACACCCATCACTCTAACCTTACCTACAATGTATTGGAACTAAAAATGCTACACCACACTATGAACTGAATGTAAACAAAACACGCGCGCCACTACGTACACAGGAACACTTCAGGAAGGTGCTCCAACTGGATCGGTGGCACGCGCATGTCCTCTATCTCGGCCTCCTCCGCGGGGTACATCATGGTACCCAGCATGGCACAACCGTCCCGTCTCGATGCGACCGGTACACTGAGGGTTCACAACCCCAACCCTCTTATCGCTACCTCTACGCCATTGGCCGCTGCCTTTTCGGCGATAACAGACACCACGCCCATCGACCAATCCAGGCGCGGGCACACCCATCGATCGATTGCAGAAATTTTCGCACATTTCCATACAAGATATTAAACGCCTGCATTGCTCTAGTGCTTTGCAGACAGGTGTCCGTGGCGATGCTCTTGTATTTTTTAAGGGTAGGTAGGTAAATTAAGTATATCACGAATCTCTACCTACCTACATATTATCTAACAAACAAATATAATTGACTTTATAAAGTAAGCATCACATAATATTTATATATTTTTAATAACAGTAAAGAACGTGTAAAATGTATAGCAGAAAACTCTTAGGTAGTTCACGTGATATTAATAATTTTCTAAAACTAGATTCTAAAAATCTGCAGGAAAAGTCAATGCTAATCAAACGAACATGAAACACCGCCGCTGTAAGTAGTTAAGTTTTATTAAAAAGCTTATAAACCTAATGATATTAATGCCTACTTAGTTACGGGGTCTTGTTTATTTATTTAAGTAGGCAACTACATTCTTTTAAGATTTGTTTGGAATGGACTAAAATAATAATCTGACACTTCTACAAAAAGACGCCGACGTAGATATACATTTTCATGTCAATTAACTTCTTACGTCTTTTTGTAGGTACCTACTAACATTATTTGTGACGTTCCACGGGAAAAGGTACCTTATGAGGGTTTCTAGTCTAGTTTCGGAGATACCTACATATTAAATGTTTTTTAAAAAGGTGAAAAAATGGTCAATTGTTTTATTGTGTGTTCTGAAACCTTAATTTTTAACGTTTGTTTACCTGTTTTTATTTTTGTTATAAGTTAGTTATAAGTCTAGTAATGACGTCTCAGAGTTTAGTAGAAAGGTACCTTATGGAAAAGTGATTGAATATTTCCAAAAAGAACTAGTCAATACGGGAAAAGAAGTTTGGTAGAGACATGTAAGTAGTTATTAGCATTCTGAAAAACTAATTTGATAATTTCAGTTCTGATCGGGGGGCCTAGCAAATATTATAAACGTACATCGACCGACATTACAAATCCAAGTATAATAATACACAAGCTACTCTCGTCAAGTCTTTCTTAACTATACAGGGTGATTCAGGAGACGTGAGCAGGACTAACACTGCGCATTTCGTAAATTATAAGCAACTGTTTCGTATCAGTATTAGTGAGGTTAACGTTAATTTTCTAGTCGTATTGAAAAAAAAAAGTTCTTAATTTATTTACGACATGCATGGTCACCCTGCAATTAGAATACTAAACTACCGATATTCTGTGTCAAATTGAATGTCATCACGGTCTGGTTACTTTTGAAAACTCGTATCTCACTCAAGTTTGACAGTTTATTTTCTTCGTAATCATAATGCTGTCATTACGGTTAAAGAGGTTTTATGTTTATTAATTAGGTCTTGTAGGGTGACCATGATTGTAGAGAATTAAATTTGCCCTCGCCAAAAAGTAAAAAAATAGGACACACTTTTGGTTGTTTCACCTAAATACGACGGTGATCGATCAATTATCAGTTACTGAGTGTGCAGGATTAGTCCTGCTCACGTCTCATGAATCACTGTATAGAATAATATTCATTTAGTTTGGTCGCATGCAATAAATCTGCCATTGGTTTGCTAAAAATGCCAATATCCGACGCATTGCCATAGGGAATATCTGAGGTCATCGAACCTCAAAGCCGCTTGTCTTCAATGGTATTATTGATAAGAAATAGACGATTTATACTATCTTAACCCCAAAATATTATCCTAACTGTTCCATCATCATCATGCCTCATCATGTAACTTTACCACAAGGTACCTTTTCTTTACATACAAATTATTGGTATTTTTTAAGATCATTATGACGAGCAACTAATTAAATTAATAAAACTTCTCTATCGTAAACTTGCTCATTTTACAACATTATTTTCAAAAAATTATATATCTGTAACTACACAACTTAGGAGGTTGATCTTTTGTGTTATCGATAGCTTATTTATTGTAGATTACTGGGATATGCATAACTCCATACCCGCCATAAGGTACCTTTGATCATGGGACGTCACATATAAGTTAAAACTTTGAATAAATATTTCAAAAAACAAACTAACAAGGTCCGGCGTCGAGTTCCATTAAAAAAAACACAGGCACTATAAATCTGTTAGGCTGGTCTAGGCCCGGGTCAACCGTGACCGGGGCTTAGTGTTGCAAGAACAATAAATTATACAAGTGAGCGCAAGGGCATCCGTGCGTTTGCGACTTTATGTGCCCATAAATCACGCTACTAGCGTTCCTTCCGCCCATAGACTAGGAATCCTCTAGACCGAGCATAGTCGCGCTACCCCCTCTGCCACGCATACGGTAATTTTACTCCATATTCGAGTCGAAAGTGTCTTTGGGCCCGATTCGGATTTTGAAATAGACATCTATCAGATATATTTTAGACATCACCAAGATACGATAACGATATGTTTAAGATCTGACCTGTCAAATTTGACATTTGCGCGATTCTGCAGATACTCTTGAACGATTTCCACAGGATATGACTATGAGATCCAATTCACATCTAATAGATATCTTACTCTATCTAACGTAAAAGTGACATTGGTTGCCCGAATTGCGCAAAAGAGAACTAGTTGATATCTAAACTATTTATAACGTATCTAGAATGGATCTAGTACGTGTCGTCTCTTGTGAATATCTTGAAGTTCGAATACGGCAGTTTGTGTGACGTCTGTGTCTTTGAACGGACCAATCACGACACGGGACTTCGCTCACCTTGTTCCGCGCACCCCCGCATTTTTGGCATCATCGGTTGCATGAAATATATAATTGCTCTAAACTTGGTCTAGAGGATTCCTAGTCTATGCTTCCGCCCTACGGCTGAACTTGTCTGACGACGTAGCGCTACAAACTTCAGATTACTTTTGTACGACGCAAAACATTGCATGATAATTTATTTCGCTTGCTATCGCTTCTTATCTATATTATCTTATAATAACTAGTTTGTTTGCAAGTTTTGTTTCATTGATGACTTTTTATTATCAAAAAATCAGCCAAGAGCATGTCGGGCCATGCTCAGAGTAGGGTTCCGTACTTGCCATTCTGTCCGAATAGGTTGACGGGGGCTATAAGTAAGTATCATTGTAGATTACAAGCATAAGGGAGTACCTTCGCAGCGCTTTGTACGTCTTTTTACTAAGAAGAGAAAACTTCTTGCATTAACTCAAAAACGGCTGGACCAATCATGTTCGCTATCACATTTGAAAGTATTTATTAAGCTTTTGTTTTACGATTTTTTTCATATTTTTGGACCCATAGTTCAAAAGTTAGAGGAAGGGATATATTATTTTTTCTTTTGGAACGATTATTTCTGAAAATATTCACTTTATGAAAAATGGTGGTTACTGGTTACCTATTCATTTTGAAAGACCTATCCAACGATATATGTAGCACACCATTGCGTTAAAGTGAAAATTAAGAACAAAAACTATTTGTATGTGTAGGAGTTACCCTAAAAACATTTTTTTGACATTATGGTGATACTAAAGTGTCATTCTATGGAACTTGCTAACTATGTAAAAAAACGTCACTTAGTAAATTCATCATTCTTTGACAATTTCAATATAGCGGTTCGTTTACATCGGTATAGCAAGTTCCATAGAATGACACTTTATGCTTAAAACTAGGAACTAGTTGACTACGTAACCCTAAAATATATGATTATAGACAGGACATTTATGAACAGAACAGGGTACCTAACAGTAACTATGCTAAATATCAAATTGTATGCAGTCACATGTCCTAAAATGAACTTTTAAAATATTTTATTCAAACATGAGAATCGCAACGTAGTCACACAATATTTTCATAAATTGCAGGGAGCGGTCGCGTGCACGCTCCCTAGGGCATCGGCGCGTGCGCGCTAATTGAGGGTTTGCCGGTCTATCCATAAGACAGGCTAACCAGTACTCTATGAGAGTCTACTCAAAGTTTAAAATCGTGTGAACTGTTGCCTTGGGCAGAATAGCAGGACGGTACCGCCGCACTGTCGGAGCTTCGTGTAAATGCGGTGATCGGATGCGACAGCAGTGCTTTTGGTCGGAAACAATTGGGAAGCACTACCAGTTAAGCCGAGTTGATACGGTAGAGCTTAATCTCGGGAGCGCAGACTCTACACTACACTGAGAGAAAAATCATCACCAGGAATTAAAAAACAGTTCTGTACTGGGGGAAAAAATGAAGTTTTAGTAATAATTATGGACGTTTCACTATTTCTGTAAAGTTTATTTATTTCTACAAACAGCTCAGTAATCCCAAATATAATTTCAACAAACAGATAATAGAAATTGCAAGAACTAATAGAAATTGCAAAAGTCAATTTGTTCCTATTAGTTAACTCTCCTTGTCCCCGGATTAAGTTTATTTTTGTAATTCTAAGTGTATTTTTGTTGTACTTTTCTCTCAGTGTATGGTATACCTACAATATATGTACAATAATTGTACGAGATACGGCGTTAGGTATACTTACTAAGTATATATAATAAGATTAAGACCCAGCTCGACTCAGAATGCTTCCTATCCGGATCTATGCGAAAACACATTGTTATCAACTGTAAAAACCCACTATCTCCCTAAATAAAGCCTTATCTTATAGAACATCGCTTCAATCGGATATTTTTGGACATTACTCATCGAGAATACAAAAATTATCTTTATTATGGATAAACAATTGCTCATTTGGCATGTGCTTGATATACACACAGCAGTCTGGGTTTCGGATTCATGCTTTTCCATTATGTTGACTAATATTATGTTTGATAACAACGATTATATCCTTTCCCCATTCCGATACACGTAGTGATAACAGAAATATGATTATTTATTATCTGATTGGTGGCGTTTCACATTTTTTTTACCGTTGACGTCATGCCGAAGGCGCACCGATTGCGCAAGGTTTTTAAGAAAATCCTTTTCTTATCTATTTACTATATATAGTTTTGGAAGTAATACTTATATTATTATTTCCAAATTTTTTTAGCATAACTTGTTAAAAGCCCAAAGTGCTGTTTTGTGACTTTTGATGAATTAATTAATTAAGTAAAGAGTAGGTACCTAATTGTATAACATGATGTATTTCATTGTTCATAAGAACCCTGTCTCATTCTTATTTGGGTACCACCAATTGGTACAGCTGTATCCAAGTAAAATTTCGCCAACGTACCACGCATGACGTAGTAGGTATACACCGTGTTTTTATTGAATTCCGTTAACTTCGGGGTATGATAAAGAACGTTTAAGAGAACTAAATGACATAGTTAATTTTCAAAAAAAAAATTCTTTTGTTTTTTTCAAACAAATTTTTTTTTTATAATGTAATTAAATGTAGCATATAGCGTTGTTGTAACATGGGCATTACATTTAACTCAACCAAACAATTGAAATCTGTGACATATCAATGTCATTTTGAACATCGATCGACCGAGATTGTACTTAAGTTTAGTAGCAAATGTATGAACTCATTCTAAACATTAATCAATATGTAAACCGGCCCTAAGGCAAGTGTACACGCTTGTAGAGGCCTTATAGGAAAAAAATAAATTATTGATTATCTCCGAAATGGAGTTAGTTAGAATATCGGTGTCTTTGAGAAAGTTACTTGATTTAAGCTCAGGAATGCACCCTTGAAATTAACGGAAATAAAAAAAAACACGGTGTATAACTAGTTGCTGGGAATTTGCAATATAAGTATTTTAAATAAAGCTTTGAAAGCAATAACCACAAATATGTAAACTAAAGAAAAATTTATTACTATTTCATCCTAGAAAAATTATGCACAGTCAGGATTTTCAGTATTGTGACTTACGAAGCTATGCGCTTAAAAAAACTTCCGTGTTTTAAGTTCGAGTCAAGTCGTTTGTCGAGTATTTTTTAAGCTTAAAAAGTTAAAAGGACTCGACTTTAGTTTCCGAATAAAGATTTCGTAGGTTTGTAGCTTTTATCTAAAGTAACAATAAAGAAACTAGGCATTATGGTATGATTTGTGTACCTAACTCGTGAACCTAATGACGATAACAAGGTACCCTGACTAGAGAGTGCTCTCTCTAGACCATCTGCCTGTACGTACAGATCAATACGAGAACGAAATTTGTCTCACATTAATGTCTGTGCCCTGCATAATCGACAAACACAATATTGTCGACAAATACAGTGACGCGTGCACGGGCGTGTATCCAGTTACTGGGAAACTACGCTTATCGCCGCAATCGCTAACTTATTGAACTCGCCCTCGTTCAGACATCAACCGATTAGTACTTATCATACTTACGATTTTCACTAAATATCTTAACTTAATTTATTAATTGTCACTAAGGAAAAGGTTATTAACAAAAAAAAGTATTAAGTAACAAAATAATTAAACTAAACATTAACATAACATAACATAAACAAACTTATATGCTTACACTACAATAGTTATTGGTTTACAAGGGGGCAAAGTTGTTGTTTAACCTCTCGTGCTAAAATTAATATCCGAGCAAGCAAAAGATTCCAAAATTGGTTCGAAAAGTGAAATCTTGAGCGTTGCGAAGGTTTCAAGGCACGAGGTTAACAAACTTTGCTCCTGAGTGAAACAAAATTTTTCACCACACCAACGCGCTAACTGTATAAAATTACAAATCAAATTCAAATGAACGTAATTAAAAATATTTATCATTCAGAATTATCAATTAATCATCAAAAATCAATTTTATCAGCTAACATGAGCAAACAACTCAAAATATTTGCATCAGATAACTTTACACATGTGAATAAAATGCAACTTTCTTATCAGTTTTTGAATTACAAAGAGAGCTTTTACACGCTGGTGAGGTAAAAATACATTTTCAAGATGCGCGGTATTCCTATTTAGTTTAAATATATGAATTTCAAAGCGAAATTTAGATTTTGAATAATTAACTAAGGTCCTGTATGTATAATGTTTTGCCTAAAGTATTTAAACAGGCGCTGTTATGTAACTTCGCAGTAACATTTTCTGCGGAAGTTAGGTCTAAACACAAATTTCATCATTAAGGATGACTCACGTTAGACCGGGCCGTGTCCGGGCCGGATCACGCCTTTCATATCATAGAAAAGTAAGCGCCGGAAGTTCCGGCCCGGACACGACCCGGTCTAATGTGAGTCATCCTTAAATCATAGATAACAATGTAACGTGACCTAATAACACTAAATATCGATAGAATCCTCAGCACTGAGGAGAACGAAGTGGAGGACATATAGTTAATAATTTCAACGAAAATTAATTACTAGCTAATAATTTTCATTAAATTGTTGAAATGGCTTTTACGCCTCTCAAACGTCTGAAATACCACTGCTCCGTGTACGGTCAAGAGATCGCAGACAATGAATAACAGGGAAAAATATCAATATTACATTCTTATTGCTTCTAAATAAACCTAATTCTCATAGCGTTATTACGTAATAAGTTTTACCTAACCTAAATATAAATTTCGGTCATGCCCGGTGCCCGTCTGTTAGAGTTCGACCAAGCTAAATTAGCAGCGATTTTGATAGCATAGAGTCCTAGACTGAGCAAGTGTCATAATTTCACAGAAGTTCGACGTTTAAAATAACACTTGCACAGTCTGGGCTCTCGAAATTGCTGCCTACTTAGCTTGGTTTCTATGTTTATCCGTATCTGTTTCTCCCTATACAAAAGTATGTTAATTTAGGATCAGTTCTTGACGATCAATTGTTATTGCTACTATGACTCAGTTGACGTGACAATGTTAAGTGTAAAAATCAATACTTTGAATGGGCAAATCCGTAAAGTTAAATAGGGCATGCGCATAAAATATAACGGCAGAGTAACGTTAGCATAAATAATTGACGCCAAAGTGCCGTTCGCGATCCCGCCCGCTGGAAAACGACGCTTTAACTCGATAATGCTTGCGTTATCTGATTAGGCTGAACCGAAAAATTATATCATTCGGTAATTAGATTAAATTGCAATTTAGAGATGTGCCGCAGGCGGCACGCGCCTCGACGACTCCGTGGTACTCGCGCCGTTAGGGGCTATCTACCCTTTGTATCAAATGACATTGTCGAATTATACCGACTTTTTTGTACCATTAAGTTCAAGGCTAGGTAGTAAGGGATTAAGTCCGTTTGTTTTATTTGCCAACTAGAAATTTACTACATATAAGTAAGAGTTTAACTTTACCTACTTACAAAACAGAATATACAACACACAAACACAAACACAATTACAAAATTACAATTTTAGAAAACAGAATTGATTAACAAAAGTACCTACTGTATATTCGTTAGTAAAATAAATATATTTTATTCTATAACGATTTATTTATCTGATTCTATCGACACTCTTTAATTCATGTATCATATTAGAAAATTGGCATTGAGCAATTGAGCGTAACGAGCTACGATACTGCCGTATTCGAACTACAAGATATTCACAAGAGACGACACGTACTAGACCCATTCTGAGATGTGAATTAGATCTCTAAGTCATATCCTGTGGAAATCGTTCAAGCGTATCTCCAGAATCGCGCAAATGTCAAATTTGACAGGTTAGATCTTAAACATAAAGTTATCGTATCATGGTGATGTCTAAAAGATGTCTAATAGATGTCTATTTCAAAATCCGAATCGGGCCCATAGACCGTATGTAGATACTAGACCGTACTACATTAAGGATGAGACACGTTAGACCGGGCCGCGTCCGGGCCGGGATCCGGCGTTGACCTTTCTATGACATGACAGGCGATAACGAGATGCTTTCCATAGAAAACGATGCGCCAGAAACTTCGGCCCGGACACGACCTGATCTAACGTGAATCATCCTTTAGTAGTTTAAAATGTGATTTTCAACATACTGAAAGGCAATGCACAAGAATGTGGGTTTATGGAACGAACTGAAGAATCGTTTCATAATAACATTACACGAGTGGTTTAATGTCTAGTTATACGCCATTACGCCAGGTGCCTATACGCCATTAATATCATGACGCCTGGTAACAAAAAGCCTAACATGGCAACGAGGTCATCTACGGATAAAAATACAAATCGCAAACAGGAAGAGCAAAATACAAACATTGACTATGAAAGATTAAAAAGTGAAATGAGAGAGATGATTAAATCTATGCTGAAACCTCAAGAAGATGAATTGAAGAAAATAAGTCCCGCACTACAACAAATTAAGGAGACAAATGACAACATAGAGCGGAATATTGACTTACTCACGCAGCAAAATGAGGAGCTCAAAAAGAAAGTTGAACAGCTGGAAGTCAGTAATAAAAAGGACAAGGAGTACATCTTATTACTAGAAGAAAAACTTGAAAATACGCAGAAAGAGAGCCGAAAAAGAAACATAGAAATTAAAAATGTGCCTTTTACTGGCAAGGAATCCAAAGACGACCTTCTAAAGATGGTTACAAAACTTTCAGAAAATATTGATTGTGAAATGGCTCAGACTAACGTAATGGATATATACAGACTAAGAGCAAAGAAACAAGATGAGAACGCACCGATAGTAGTAGAGATGTCATCAACCATGTTGAAGGACAAGTTTTTAAAAAAATGTAAGGAACACAACGTTAAAAACCGGAACAACAAACTAAGTGCGAAGCACCTCGGCCATACCAAGAACGAAAACACACCTATATACGTCTCGGAGCACCTGACGGCGAAAGCAGCCCGCCTGCGGTTCCTGGCCAGCGACTTGACAAAATCCAAAGGCTACGCGTTCTGCTGGACGAACATTGGTAGAGTTTTCGTTAGAAAAAGTGAAAATTCGCCTGTAATCCTTATAAACAACGAGGCTCAAGTAAATAGACTGATGCAAGAAGCATGACTATTTTGGTTTATAGAAATTAGTTTTCAGTTTATTCAGAAAATTTTATTAGTATTATTACTAAATGATAACACTATTAGGTTAAGATTTATTCACACTTGTACATCATTTTTGATCTCAACATACACTCTTACACACGTAACAAATATGCTTTTAACATGTATCTTAGAATACTTTAAAAATAAACATGTCAGTCATATCCAATTACACAAAAACAGGTTATCTTATGTCACTACCCAGTCTACTTACATACCCTCTATATACACTACTCAAAATACTTACATGCCCGGTATATACACCTATTTACAACTTTTTAATCGAGCATGGATACTACACTTATAACTTTAAATCAACTAGACAATTTAGCTGTTGCACAATCCATTGATTGCCAACTTGAGGACTTAACAAAACATACTAACATATATAAATCAGATTTTACAATCATATCACAAAATATCAGAAGCATATACAGCAACATTGATGACTTGGACTTGGCATTATCTCAGTTTAAATTTAATGTTGATGTGTTAATATTAAGTGAATGTAGATTAAATGCGACCAAACCCATACCCCAAATTGAAAACTATAACACTTATTCTTCGACTTACCATCTTAATCAAAATGATGGTGTGGTTATTTATGTTAGAAATACACATAAAGTTAAGGTAAAGGAAAAAAAAATATCACAAGCCTCGTGCTTAGAGATCACTTTTTCTGATATAAAAATCCTCGGTATATATCGCTCTCCCTCAAACCGTAACGCAGAAAGTTTTATATCATCTCTTAATGATCATATAGAAACCATCAAAACTTTTAAAAATATAATCATCACTGGCGATTTAAATATTAATATTATAAATAAACAAAACGAACAGTCGTACGAATACAGTAATAGGCTTAACTATCTAAACATGATGTCGATGCACGGTCTTTTGCCAGGGCACTTACTACCTACGAGAGACAAAACTTGCCTTGACCACTTTATGCTAAAAATAGACAAAAGCAAAACTTGTGCAAATACATTCGTATTAAAAACATCTATCACAGATCATTATATGATATTCCTTAAGTTATCAAAGATTAACACTATAGAAACATGCCAAAAAACAAAAACATCTATCGACTTTGAAAAAGCACTCTGTACTTTATCTAAAGAAAATCTTTCAAACCTATGCTCTTATATGGACCCCAACCAGTTGACAGATATTTTAATAAGTAAATTAAGAAATTGCCTGCTAGAAAATACTACCACTACATTAATTCCTGTAAAAAAACGTATAATTAAGCCTTGGATTACTATGGGAGTATTACGCTGTATTAGAAACAGAAATAACATGCAGCTTAAACTACGCTCTGATCCAGAGAACATCATACTTAAAATTACATATAGAAGATATCGAAATTATTGCAATAACCTCATTAAAAAACTTAAACGAGCATATAACCAAGAACAACTTAACAAAGCCGGTAAAAACCCTAAGTATCTGTGGAAAGCTATAAATAACATAACAAACCGTAAACCCAAAAACACAGATAGCAATCAACTACTCGATATCAAAGACTCTCCAGCAGATGCTGTGAATACAGTTAATGAGTATTTCGCCGGTATCGGAAAATATTTAGCTGAAAACATTTTAACAAGCAATTCGAATATTTCTTACAATTCTAATCAACCGGTTAACCCCTTACTATCTTCTTTTGTATTGTTAGACACTGACTCCAGGGAAGTTTACACGACTTTAATGAGTTTGAAATCAAATAGTGCCCCGGGTTGGGACAACATTTCTGCAAATTTTTTGAAAATGGCTAGTGCAATAGTTGTTCCTATTATAACTCACCTTATCAATATTTGTTTTAAGACCGGCACCTTTCCTAACGCACTTAAAAAGGCAATTATTACTCCAGTCTACAAAAGTGGAAATAGAGATGATACATCCAACTACAGGCCAATTTCCGCTTTACCCGCTATATCTAAAATATTAGAAAAACTACTTAATAAACGCATTTTAAACTACCTCACAAACTTCAAAATACTATCAGACAATCAATATGGCTTCAGAAAAGGACTATCTACCGAAGATGCAGTAACAGCTCTCACGTCTCTGATTGTAGACAAAATAGATAAAAATAAAAAATGCTTAACAGTATTTTTAGATTTAAAAAAAGCATTTGATACTGTTTCCATTCCCACCTTGCTCTCAGTTTTAGAAAATATAGGTATTAGAGACATTCCACTACAACTTTTTAAAGACTATCTCCAAAACCGTACGCAAAAAGTAAAAATAGGAACCTACATAAGCGAAGAATCAGATATATCTTTTGGTGTACCACAGGGGAGCGTCCTTGGGCCAACCCTATTTTTAATATATATAAACCAGCTTTGTAATATGCACATAAACAGAGGACACATTTTTACCTATGCCGATGATACAGCCATTGTCTTCACTGGAGACACTTGGGAAGACGTAAAACACTCTGCAGAGCTAGGTTTATCAGAAGTTGCCTGCTGGCTCCGCTCTCGTCTCCTCACATTAAACACAGCAAAGACAAACTATATTTGCTTCACAAACTACAATAGCTCACAACCTGGCCCCATTTATAGTATAAAAATCCACACATGTAGTAACAATACACAAAACTGTGCCTGCTCTATTATAAACAAAGTTGAAAGTGTTAAGTATTTAGGAATACTCGTCGACCAGCGCCTAACATGGCACTTACAAATAGAGCTGCTCATGAGTCGAGTCAGAAAGCTTATATGGGTCTTTAAAAATTTAAGACATATCGCTAATTCAGAAATTCTTAAACAAATATACTTAACCCTAGTACAATCAATAATTAGTTACTGCATACCGGTCTGGGGAGGCGCCACTAAAACCAAATTTTTAGAGCTTGAAAGAGCGCAGAGATCACTATTAAAAGTTATGCATTTTAAACCATTCAGATTTCCAACCGTAGACCTATATAAGCTTTCAGATGTATTAACAGTAAGAAAACTCTACATATTATTTGCAACTTTAAAAATACACAAATCTAAATATACACCTACCATACGAAATACAAGGAGAAACGATAACATAATTCCAACCACTTCAATAAACACCACATACGCTAGTAGACAATTTGTCTATAAATCCGGCAAACTATACAATGTCATACATAAGCACTTAAATATATATCACTTACCATTTTATGAATGTAAAAAAATTATAACAGACTGGCTTAAATGTAAGACTTATTATGATACAGAAAACTTAATCCAAAATGTTTTTGGATTATAACACACACACACACACACACACACACACACACACGCACACACAAACACACACACACACACACACACACACACACACACACACACACACACTCATATGGACTTGCAAGTCCATATTCTCATTAGGTTAAATTAAACTTACTTAAGTATAAGAAATTATTTTTGTTTTTTGTTATTCTCTCGTGTGAAATTTTATTTCATTTAATATCTATGTTAATTTTAAAATATATACATAACAAGGAAGAGCGGTGCCTCTTAACACAGGTATTTATTACTTAAAAAGAGGCACCAACACTTACAATTGTATAAGTACTTCGTAAACTGAATAAATATTTTTTCATTTTCATTTTCATTTTCAGTTATGTACAGTTTCGTACATTGCTTTATCTACACATATATAGGCTTATGATGTGTTCACGAACCGCATGTTACGACCGCCATTGTGTCGTCGATCACACTGTTTGCAATCGACATTTCATTTCGAATAAATCGTCTTCCCGACTTATGTTAGAATTAAGGTACACTTAACCTCGTGAGTCTAAATGTACATTAAAATGTACATATTCGATGCAATCTAATTTGAACCTTACACGAAACAATTAAAGTAGTATTTCTTTTGTTTCATTTCGTTTTAAAACAAACGAAATTCGTTCCAATAAGGTTCAAATTAAAAATTGGAAATCTTTCTATGGTGGGTCTTACGAGGTTAATCAAATTCATTTGTTTTTCAGAGATATTCGAAATTTGAGTCATTATAAAACCATATTCGATGTTATTATTGGGTACTCTATAATAATGTACCTAATACACATTACAGATAATAATGTTTTTAAATTTATATTTTTTTTATGTTAAGGTTTATGGTTTATGTGTGTTATATTAAGAGAACACACATGAAGTCTACTTAATGGGTACCTTAGGTACCTACTCATTTCGTAATTAATACCTACATATCGAGCAACAATAAAGCAGCTATAAAAACTCGTAAAAATAACATGTTGGTGATACTCGTACTCGCATTAATATAAAATTATAATATTTGCATAATTTCCCTCTATAACCAAATAAAAAAGAAACCATAAAATCAAAACTAATAAAACAAACTTAACGTACTGTCGTCGCCCCTTCAGACTGCGAGTCACCCCACTTATTAAAATTAATAAGTGGGCCCTCGTCTGTATTAATGATCGCGCTGTGTAAATAACGATATAATATATTTGGCAAACAACGAAAACCAGACCGTGCCCGCTACGTAACCAGACAATTTCGCTTGTGGTGTACCAGCAAACAAATATAAAAATGTATATTTTTAGGTACAATACGTTTTATATGGTTAAGTACTTTAATTTAATGTAAGGAAGAAATTACATACGTAATTACAACCTGTACGGTTAGGAAAAATGTATAGGCTAGGAAGCGGCTTGTACAGGATGACTCACGCTAGACCGGGCCGTGCCCGGGCCGAGGCGTCCGACGTGTCCTATGACGGCTGATCGGTGATCACGTGTGGTGCTCATAGAAAACGACGCGCCGGAAGCTCCGGCCCGGCCCCGGCCCAGTCTAGCGTGAGTTTGGTTTTTTTATCAAATACTCGTAAGTGTAGAGTGCGCTAAGTAAATAAACAACATATTATTAGCCCAAATATTAGAACCGGAATCGATATCGATCTAGTGAGATGTACCTATCACGTTTCGCTCCGCAATTGACTAGTTGACTACATGAGACTATAGTTGCTTCTTCTACTAAAATTACATAAAATTAAGTACCAAAGTAAGTCCAAAAGAAATAAAAACATTTGACTTTCCAAAACAGTAAAAATTTAGAACAAAACAACACTTCCAAAAATCTTGCGCTGAAGCACCTCGACTCTTTGATCTAGTTATACATATTTGCCCTACAAGCCCTCCATGGGGTAACCACAGGCTAGGGCAATTTGTTTGCCTGGCAAATACAAACAATAAACGTGCACCAATATATTTGTTTTTCAATTTATTATAACTCGCTCTCCAGACGATATTTTTGCGGGTAATTTTTAACTCATGATAGTCATGATTAAAAATCGATGTTTAAAAAAACGGGCCAAGTGCGGACCCCTCGAATAGAAGTCCTCCCACTTTACGAATCGGTTCAATATTTTCGGAGCAACTTGGTTGTGTCAGACAGTCATTTTAAAGGCTTCCGTTTCTCCATTTGAGGTATAGAAACCTAAAAATTTATTTACTGTGACAATTTAATTATTTTTAATTCAACAATATTCAGACTAATTAAATTATGGCCATAATGAAACATAGATAGTAAAATTGTACAGACTTTTTTTTATCTGTGCGGTATTATACTCAAGTACATTCCAAGCAGAAAGAACCCGATAGTCTGTGATATTTTTAATCCGCCTTACTTTTATACCTAACACTTTCATTTATTTGCACTGATTATGTGACAAAGGAAAGGCTTGTATGCACTTTAGCCACTGAGAATCGAGTTAACAATAGCAAATAAACATTGTTATTTTTAACGAACGCATTTTTGTCGGTTAATGAGGTACATTAAGAAGAAAGCGACGTGCTTGAGTTACGTGGCATAAAGGTATGTGCATATGGTTCATTTTATATTTATACATTTTTATATACCGGTCGCTAGAGTATGTTTTGTTAAAGCTTCGTATAAAACTGTTCGCGGAGCTCTCATGGGATCAATTCGGTCTTGCAAATCGGTTATTTTAATAGGTACCGTATTTATCAGATATTTTTTATGGATGGAGAAGTAAAATAAATGACAAAAAATAAACAAAAAAATAAAAAATATCTTGTCTGATTTTAGTAAGAGTAAGGGAATTAAATTGCTCGTTGTTTATGGAGTTAGAAAAACATAATTACGGTTCACGACTTAAATGTCACCCTGTATATATGTGACCACACTGTCTTCAATTGTTTTGAATGATATATACCCTAATGATAAGTATCGAAATGAATGACAATTATCGTTTTCAGTATGAATTAAACGAAGGCAAAATCAACAGCATAAAACATGGGGCCAAATCAGTAGCTCATATGTTCCGCACGGAAGTTTATGATAATCCTTTATCATTAGGTCCCGTTTGATATGAACTGGACGCAACTCTTGGACGTATAATTTATAAAACAAATTTAATAAATGAATAGTTATTAATTTCTTTTAGTAATACCACTGTATATATCTTGTTTGTAATAAAATGACAATTCTTCATAAATGAATTGTCTCGAACAACACAGATCAGATTAGTTGTTGTTCAGATTAGCTTTAGTGATTAGTAGCACCGCCCACAATCTCTCTGCTTTGCCTTAAGGTTGACTGATAGAGAATGCTTTTGGCATTAAGTCCGCCTTTTGTACGATAAGTTTTCTTTTGTGCAATAAAGTTTAAATAAATAAATAAATAAACAACAGTCAGCACCCGCCCTTAGTCGCGACGCCGTCACTGGATCCAGTAGCTGAAATCGAATCGCGTACGCATGCCTCCCGCGCTATTCTGCGTTTAGTTATGCTGCCTTAAAAGCCTGTACACTCGATAATTATGACACATTTTTATCATAACTGGATTATTTGATTATTATAGTCATCCTAATAATTTCGTGCTTATGATTATACCTTAGTAAAAAAAAATCAAAATGAATTATCACAAAAAAAGTCTACCTGCCCCACACACCTACTTTTCATTTAATACAAAACGATCGACGATTACGTTAGAAAAAATAATAATATGTAATGTATAAAAAAGTCTTTGACTTGACTAAGAGTAACAGATTATAGACCAGACGCGTCCAATAAAATTAGTTATTATTAAGCACCATGCTCCTGACCTAGACGTACCACGTCCTCGACACGACGTAAGTGCCGTGATGATTAAAGTTATCATCATGCCCTTGTACCCCTTGCTGCGCAGGCGTCGCGTGCTGACACTTGCCTATTATTGTAAAGCCACTAAGGTTATTGTTGCAGATATACGTGATAATCTGATGATTCTTACATAGATAATATAAAAGCGATCACTGTTTAAAACTCCGGAAATTCCGATGTCATTATTCTATACCATGAATATCTGGGAGACCGAGTTTTGCTCGAAAACATATAAAAACTCAAGAATGCGTATTTTCCCAGAGATAAGACTAGCTAGATCGATTTTTCGACCTCAAAACAACATTTTATTTCTTTCAGATAAAAAATAATATGAAGGAGCTGAAATAACCTATTGTTCGAGCCGATACGGACGGATATGTATGTTGTTGAAGCATATTGAAAATGAGATCTGTGCAACCCGAAATTGTCAAAAAACTAAATACGTGACGCTTTAGGCTAATAATAATATTTCTAAAACGCCTTTTTTTTAAGTGGAGGATCTACATAGGTAATATTGATATCTGTGGCTCTAATAAGACAACCCTAGTTAAGTCGGCGTAATGATAACATCCAACCGTGATGGCATGAAAGGTAAATTACTACGTAACTTTGATTAAGTTTTCAAAAGTAAATTGAAATGTAGCCTATTTTATTTTATCTTTTTTATTCAATGTTAATCACAAGTAGAACTGACCGAACTAAAACAATCACGCGATTACCTTTCCTAGCAAAATAGTAAAATTAACTTATTGCCCTTCCTATAAAAGCTAATATGTACACCGTTTGAAAATGTCCTATAAAAAAAAATTAAAAAGTATTTAATAAAAATATGCTGAAATTCGCAGGATACTCACTCCGACTACATATCCAATTATACATAGGTATATAGAAAGGGTAATATTTCTCCGCTTGGAAAAGTTTTGTGATTTAGTTAACTAACAATATGAGCAAATAAAGTCTTATGAGGCTTGAATCAGGTTACACAAGTACCAGGACGTAATAAAAGGCGAGGATATGAGTAAATCAGGATGGGTCAGCTGGGGAGATGCGGCGCGTGCGCGAAGCCCCACGGCGGGGGCTTCGGATGACGTCAGCGGCATCTGCCCGACAGATGGCGATGGCGCGCCCTTACGCGTACAAGATAATATCGCGTATCGCACGCACGCGAACCTTGACCAATCAAAACTATGAGTTCTAAACCTTGATGAGTCCATAACGCGGTAGTATAAATTAGTCAGTTTGGATGGATATTTGAATTATTTTAATGATGTCTTCCGACATAGCGGTTACTTTGAAAAGCGGTGATGTTAGCGACTGACTGCCTAATGCCCTTAAATCCACAGAAAACGCAGATGGTCGTGAGTTCAAACCTCCTCGGCGCTTAATAGAAGCAATGATTCTGGTTAAGAGAAAAATGCAAAAAGAGGGTCAAAGGTTATGTCCAGTGTTTTGGACGTTGTTGCCGAATTAAGAGTTAAAAATCAACTGTAAATATTATCAAAATTGTAAATGTTGAAATTAATTTGTTTAATGCATGGTTCAAAAATAATTACCCGCTGCTTAATTAATATTATTTCATATTGTTGCATAAAACACAGTTTTAAGACTTTTAAGTATGTTACTAAGCAACTCATATATCTACACTAGCTGTTGCCCGCGACTTCGTCCGCGTGGAATCTTATCTTCAACATTTTACATCTTTAGTACCTATAATTTTCATATCCAAGCAATGTTGAAATTAAGTACTTTTCTTTTTTAGCAAGTTGTATGAAGTTTTAAGTCAAGTGGATTTTGATGTTGGTTGCTGAAATTACTTTTCTTGTATTCTCATAATAGGTACCTTATGCCCTTATACAAAGATTCAAGTTCCGCACTCACAAAATATCTGATCTCTATACAAACTTTCAACCCCTTTCTCACCACCTTGGGGGATGATTTTCAAAAATGCTTGAATTAGATTTCATGTTTTTTAATTTAATACCTTTTTTATGCAAGAAGTTCAAGTTCCTAGCTGAAAATTAAATTTACACCCCAAGACGAACTTTCATCCCCTTTTTAACCCCTTGAGGGGTATAATTTCCAAAAACGATGCAGTTACTTTTTTTTGTAATCGGCTATTATGTCTTTCTAAGAAGTTTCAAAGCATTTGTAATGGATTCAAACTTTGAACCCCATTTTAACCCTGTGGGGTTAGGGGATGAATTTTACAAATCGCTGACATCACTTTTATTGTCTTCTAATAATATCCCCAAATACAAAGATTCAAATCCCGCGCTCGAATAAATGTATGATATCCATACAAACTTTCAACCCCTTTTTCACCACCTTAGGGGATGAATTTGCAAAAACCCTGAAATCAGTTTTCTTGTATTTTAATAATATATCTTTTAACGAAGTTTCAAATTCCTAGCTCAAAAGAAAACTTTAACCCCATACAAACTTTCATCCCCTTTTTAACCCTATTAGGGGATGAATTTTACAAAACGCTGAAATTACTTTTCCTGTCTTCTAATAATATCCCTAAATACAAAACTTCAACTCCACCACTCGAAATTTTTTTTGATATCCATACAAACTTTCAACCCCTTTTTCACCACCTTAGGGGATGAATTTTCAAAAACGCTGAAATTAGTTTTCTTGTATTTTAATAATATATCTTTTTACGAAGTTTCAAATTCCTAGGTTAAAAAAAAACTTTAACCCCATACAAACTTTCATCCCCTTTTTAACCACCTTAGGGGTTGAATTTCTCAAAATCGCTTCTTATCTCTTGTACACTTTATAAATGCAATCAGGTGTGCAAATTTCAACTTTCTGGCTTTTGTAGTTTCGGCTCTGCGTTGATGAATCAGTCAGTCAGGACACTTGCATTTATATATATAGAATATCCTACATAATTAACTGGAGTAGATTCGCAAGACGTTCTACATATAGATCTACAAGTAGGTAATCAGAATATTGTATCATGAGACTTGATTCGTGACACTCAGTCATGCATATAATGTATTATAGTCCATTATGACAACCAATAAAGCCCATAGATGGTATCACTAAGACTTAACTAGTAACTTTGTTGCTATGCCAAACTTGACAAAACCGTGAGGTAAAAAACGTATAAACAAAAACTTTTGCAAAAGTAGTCATAATTACTTAATAATGGTCCTTCTTGTCGCTGAAACCGGTTTATGTTCGATCACATTAATATTTTTTTCCTAAATAAAAATTTAACATTACACGGGTATACTGTAAAGTACCTACTCTATAATAAATACTTGTTTCCTTGTTGGTATTTGTTACTTATTTTGTAAATGTGACTGACATAGCAAACAGGTTCAATGCTTACAATATTGAATAACGAACAATGTTTAGTAACGTATGATTTTTGTTAAAAACCGAGTTTGAGCCGATTCTTCACAATCTGAAAAATACCTACTTATTCTTTTATAATTTCACATTAATTATGTTCTTAGTAAGTTGGTACATAATTAGACGGTGTCTTTAAGGTTTCCGCTATGCGCTTTTTTTTCAACTTCAGGGGGCCGATTTTTGAAATTCGATCGTTCGATTTCGTCATTCGGAAATCGGTGGAAAACGGCGAAATGCTAATTTTTGAAATACTAGCGATAGAAATTGGGAATCGAGTGATATTGACCACTCGTTTTCAATTCTATTAGTAGAATTTAAATGCCTACTAGTGGAGATATTATTGAACGAAATACACGAAATCGAGTAGTCGAATTTCAAAAATCGGCCCCCAGTGACAAAAAAATAATATCTCTAGAATCCTTTCATTCATAATATGTAATAGCCATATCTATGTAGGTAGTAATTAAATAGTAGGGTAGGTAACTGCGATAGCTATTGGCCGCTCTTAACAACATACACTTTTTTGTGGCTTATTTCTTTCTGATTTGTTTAGGAGTGGCGAATAACTATAGCAGTCACCGTGTACAAGTTCGTTTGGGCCATAATTATGTGAGTGTTGTAGGTACCCAGCCTGATATATAAATGCATTACCTAGTATAACTATGCATTAAGTAGATACGTAATTCATCTTTACTGAAGCTCGTTAACTATTAACCATGTACCTACGAGTAAACACGTCCATTGTTTTCTATTAAACTGGTAATTACAGTAAGTGACTTTACGCCATATGCTAGGTCGTCATTAATGGGTTAATGTTACGCAACACGACATCCATTTGTTACGCGGATCAGTAGATAATTAACTAATACTCGTAATATTATTTGTTTATGTTTTCCTTATAGTTTGTATTCTTCCATACATACTGACAACATTGCGCACGACTCTATTGCCGAGCAAGATAAGAACTATGTTAATGATATACTGTTGTATTGTTGCACGACAAAAAATGAATAAGTTAAACGCGAATCGTACTACCTACCTAGTCTACCTACTCCATAATGTCACTAAGATAAACTTAATGCACAATTATTATAAGCTTGCTAAATAAAGAAAAAAAAACATGTAACATTTCCTTATAAATAAGTACGATAAGCTACGCGGGATGTTTTAATAGAAACCTACCCTAACTTATAAATAATAAAAAAACTCCTTTTATTTCTTGGATATTACCATGTCAAACATAAAAAAATCTACCATACAATTTATTTAATTTGCTAATAGTCAGTTTTTAGTAAATGTTTGGTCACTAAGGTACATATTGTTTTTTTTGCTAGGTGCATTAAGCAAGAACCCCCTCTCAGGTAAAGGTTTACTTTAACCTATACTCTACCCTAACTTAATATAATGTACTTTGATATTTGTTACGCATTAAGCATAAGTTTTAACAGTGAGCATTGAGCATCGTTGTTAAAACTTGTAACAAAATTATAATAGTTTATAATTCATATATTTCGTGCTATTATTATTATTTTATGTAATAAGTACCTACTGATGGTCCTAATATCTCGACAAGAATGTACACTCAGAATTGGTAGCCGTTTATTATGGTTCAGACAATTTCAGGAAATTCCCAACAAAAGTTTCAAAACTTCTAACATTTTCTTGAACACATAAATAATAATAAGCCAAGTTTGATTGATATGTCGCCTAATAAACGCAAATAGAGCTTCCCTTCGCATCCCTAAACCTGTCTTGCTTATATGTGTCTATTATGCATCACGCAAAAACCATGTCGAATACTTACAGAAGTTTTTTTTACATATTTTCACTACTATACTAACTGATACTCTTAAAAATTTGGCAATAACATATGTATTTAGAATATTCTGAGGATCTTCAAATAAATTTTAATGTAGCCTACATTTATATTTTTTCGCCCCGGGTTTCTACTGAAAAAGTTAAAGTTATGTACTTACCAATTCCCAAATATGCGTACCTACATGACATGACGACATAGACATGATTGTTTACATAAGTATATGTACATACATTAAACTAACCAACCTAAGAATCGTTTTTTCAAGCTCAATATAACAAGTAATACCGATGTAAAGTATATTAATATTAAAGAAATATTAATACATGTCTAGGTTATGTAATTCTTTAGCTTTAACCTACAGTCTATCGATCGGCCTCGGTCCGCGACATCCATTACTTAATTGACAAAAGCCATGGAGTCACTGCTGGGACTATTGCCTATATTAATAATGTTTATGGAGTAACATTTATTATACTTTATACTGTTCAGACAATACATCTACCTATCTTTAGGTACTTTTTTTCATAAGACCTTTGGGAGAGAAAACCCAAGTAAGTAGACAAGTATTATAAGTAATTATAACTCATACATTATGTAATAATCATAAATAATATACCCACGTGTATAAATTATACGTTTACAAAAAGTTCGCCTCTTATAAGCCACTTATTGTCACTTAACCTTCATCCCGATGAAAGTTAGCACGAGTTGCGCGCGGAGGAAAAATGTTATGCTGCGGCTTACACAAAAACAATGAACTTTCACACGAGCCGAGGTTGATTTAGCGCAGTTTATTGTGGAATCACGCCGAGGATTCGGTCTGCGGTGGACTGTAATTGAATTTGGTAAACAATACGTTTCTCGCGAACCTCGGAGGCATTCGCAACACGCACGCTCGCACGCACCTGTTCGCCGATTTATTTATTAACGTATATATTTTTCCTGGTTATTTGTAAAAGTGTCCCACATAATGTTATGTTTACTAAAGGCCCTAAAGGGTTTCTTTTAATTTAGTTGTTGATAAAAAACATCATTGCCCGAATAATAAAGGTCTATTGAGTGATACTCAGTTAGAGTTAGACCAAGAAAAGCCTGCAGCGCTTTTGATAGCCCATGCAGTGGAATTGTTATTTTAAACGTCAAACTTCTGTGAAACGATGGCGTAAATAACACTTGCACTGCGTGGGCTATCAAAAACGCTGCAGACTTTTCTTGGTCTAACTCTAGAACTCGTAGGTACTTGGACAAACACTACCTAATCAAGTTTAAATCAGTTATTTTAGTGCCTACCAAGCATGCATAACAAAAACAATAATATTATCCAACCACCCTTATCAAAACGCGGTCGTGTGCCTTTTTAGCCGCGAGAAAAAACAATAGAGCAATCTCTCACAAGTATCGTTTTCACCAACATGAAGCAGATCAGTGTAAACCCGGCGTGATAATTGAATCGCGAGGGTCCTCTCCTACCCTGAGGTACTTTTAAAGGGACCTTGTATATTGTGGGGTCGGTGTACTTACGACCTTTGTTCGTTGCTTGTTACCCGCCGGCCATTAGTGATACATTTGATTCGTATGTGACCTCTATAACCCACTATTGTCTCTCGTGTAGGGGAGTACTATCTTTAATCGCTGGAAAGAGCTTATAAATGCGGAGTGTCGGTTTGTATTTGCTTTAATGTGTTAATTTTTTTTACTGGTGATTCTAATAATATTCTGATATGATTCATACATACTAAGTACAAGTTGCATTAAGAAAAGACACCTCCTCAACTCGTCATATAAATAAAATGATGCGTATATTTTAATTCAGGCAACATATTTTCTCTAACTAACATGTACGAGTAAATATGATGGTTCTATTGTTTTTTTATCTGGAGTAATGCGAGTTATATGAAAATAGCCATAAATACAAAAACAAAAGTGCCATCTCTCAGCGGGTCGACGCAGTTCATATTTGCTCTCCGCCGGGAGGGGGTCATTACTAAACTCCATTACACTTTTTGTGCCAAGTGTTTTGATGGTAAAACAAGGGTGAAAACGACCCTACAAAACGAATGACAGCTCTCGGTGCCTCCCGTTTTTTACCGCTGTGAGAAAGAATAACATTAGTTTTGGATAAGTACGAAACAATGTGTTGATGAAGTTTGTTTCTAGAAAAAAATGAGGTGTAAGTAGTCAGAAAAAAAACAGATCATACTGTTGCAGAATGAAAGAGATTTAGACACGAAACAATAAATTATTTATTATTAAATGATAAATATAATATACTCAAAATAAATGATTATGTTACTTACCTACGTTTACTTGGTTCCATGGATCAGATCCTATCAGTAACCAATATGCCTTGCAGTAACGAAACTAAAGTTACGAAATTTCTCAAAAGTAAAAAAAAACTTATATTGTATTCTATTTACATTAGTTCGTCGATTTCTTAGGTAGAGGTCTGTTTATATGATAATTGATATCATTTAAATAATGACGGATCGACGACCTTTAAATGAAAAGGAAGTTTCTTGATTTTATTAAAATTACGCGACTAATTACGCTTAGTAAATCTATATTCTTCTGTAAGGACAAAATAAAATTTAAAAATACGTAACATATTCCTAAAGGAATATAAGGAGTTGTTTTAAAAAACAACTCCCACTCATCTGCCCATAGCCCCGATTACCACGGGGATCCGAATCGCAAACACTCGAGCACATTTACCCGGCGAGAGTTAGCTAATGAAGTGAATTGAAGACCAAATGGGGGTTCAACGACCTGCCAACGATCTCCTTCGCGATTAACCGGAGAGAATAATTTAATGGGCTTTTGTGGAAACCCGCCACACGAGTGACTCGACCTGGCGCAATTACTTTCCGTTTCAAATTTCACTTTACCGCGTTCTCATCGATAAAAATGGCGCATTGTGTATTGTAATCTAGCTGAACGCTGTTTTTTCGAAAACTAAAATATAAATTAGTTGTCTAAAATGTCTTTATATCATGACAATCTAGTTGTAAAAACCATAGAGATCTATTCTAAACTCTTGTCTACCAAATAAATTTCGTCACATAAATGCCCTCGTTATGACACGAAATTATAGAAATCATTTATTTGAGTGTTTTTACCTATAAGTAAATGAATATAGTATATAAAAAAAAAACTAATTTTGTAAGATAGCAACTCAACTAGGTAGTCCATAAATTAATTTGACAGCGACCCAGTTTTGAATAATGAATAAACACCATTCATAAATGAAATTTTTCACCCATTTGCTTAAGTGCATATAACATTTTCATGGCTTAATACGTTTGAATGTGCCATCGAGTCAATCGTCATCAATCTGTGAGGGGTGCGGGGTAATGTGTGCGACATATGGCGCGTACGGCGTATACTTCGCTGGTGCCTGCGCTTGCGCTTTGTGCTAGTCCGTTCCGCTTCGGTGGCGAAGAATGGCCGAAGTGACCCGCACCGACCTTACACGTGATGGAACACGGGCTGTCCCGTATATTACTCGATTGTGATCTTAGATGTCGTGCTTAGTGGTGTAATTAATGCTTTCAAGTATGGGACATTATAGTTATTGCATGGAACCAAACGTAGCCAACTAATTGATATTAGGGTCTATCTCGAAAGCGTTAGTCGTATATCGCATCTCAATATCATAAACGAAAATTAAAATCTGAAAAAGTAAAAAAAAACTTTAATTAAACAAGAATACCTACTTACGTAAATAGCTACCTAATGAATATTACGAACTCGACTGGACAAATATATAGGTACTTACATAGAGGTGTAGGTGTATACTACAACATCTAAAATATTAACGTTAGTGCCGAATAAGATACGCCCTATCCATTCCCGATATCTACGACTAGCGATCATCCCGCTACACTAAAAGCTACAAGTGGTCTTCACTAAACTTTACAACTGTACAATCTACATAGAAGGGACTCGTTTTGTGAAAACCACTTGTATGAACATTGACAAATGTTACATGAAAAGATTCATTGATACTTATCGCTTTTGCCGCACTCTGATTTAAATCAGATTGAAAATTACCCGCATCTTGTTATACCTCTTGATATTTTGATACAGCTTTTAAAAGTTATTTAAATTTGAAATAATATCAATATCAAGTGATTATTTATAAACATGTTGGAAGAGGTGAAACCGAACCATTTGTGCTTGACACCAGAAATAACAATATTAAACCTTGAACAAATGTAGTCGGTAATCTAAAAAAACGTGATTAGCTTCGTTTTTATTAGCAGTTATATACTTTACTAGGTATAGCCATAAACCCATAAGGAAATACGTAATTGATCATTGCAGAAAATCAGCTTACGTAATACTTGAACGGTCCGGTGCGAATTTGTATCCTGAGCGATAAAAAAATACAATGATTGTGTCGACAAAAATATTTTTTTTATGCAACAGATTAATGGTATATAAAGTCATACATAAATATCTTAAATATATCTAAATATTAAAATATTTTAATCTAAAAGACCTCCGCGACTTGAACCGGGTGCAAAGGTGCCCATCACACGTGTGTTGTGCTAAAATATATCCTTTTATAAAAATATTCTTACACTTATACTTAATAAGCCGAAGTCATTGGCAAGTGGATCACAGCAGGCCGGTTACTCCGCGAGGGTGAAGGATTGCGCACGGGGTGGCGCGCTAAGTGCCGGGAGGCCACATGTCGCTCTCGTCGCGCTAATCTGCAGGATTTGCCATCCGATGTCCCTCCATCCTCCGTCCCGCTCCCCATCAACCGCGCACGATACATCCATCTCACCCGCCTCATTGAATATTATTGCTCTATGGGGATTTTGAAAATATGGAGCCGTTTAGCTAAAGCCGTACATTGTATCCATACTGTGGAATTATTCAAACGCGGCTCGTTGCATGTATCAGTTAATGGTATTAGCTATTAGACCGTTTAATCACTCGATTTGCGACTTTATGGCACGGCTTAAGTTATGAGATTGTTTTGTTCTGGTGCATAGTAGAAACGATCAATACTGCATTGTTACACATTAGTATTGCATTATTTGGTGAAAGTAGGTACCTAATATATATCTAATTTAAAATCTGCTAATGTAAGCATTTAGCAACTATATAATATATGTCAGTGTAATACTCGTACCTAATTTAATAAACCATAATTCCATTTCAAATTGTCCTGTATCAAGTAAATAGGTACGAATTTACGAATAAATTTAAAATTAATTAAAAAATATATAATAAATATATAGTAAGAGGTCAACTAGTAGATCCCGATATTTCCCGACTTCCCGACCGATATTTACTATTTTAAGATTACAAATGTAAGTATACGGTACATGTATATTTAGCGAGAGAATTGATATGAATGCTACATCGTAATCATTCAACCAATACCTATAGACCCATGTAAAAATCCGCCCTATAGGTAATATTATGTATACTCCTACCGAAGTTATATAATATATCTTTGCTCATACTTAGTAAATATCAACTTAATCCCTACTTATTGATGTCAACATATTCAATACTAAGATATTCAAAAAAATCAGTAAGTCATTTTCTTTACAACAATCGCATAGCTGTCAGCGCTACGCGCCATACGGTAGCTCTACGCGCACATGGCGAATTTGTTTGGATAACCTTGTGTTAAAATTTCATGCAAATTTTCCGTAGCTTTTATTACAATGGATTAAGGTTGCGATTCGTTTGACAGAGGGATCTCGACTGCAAATATAAAGCATTTTGTGCGGGCATTGTGGGGACTCGCGCTTGTCATTGCTTCCCTCGCAACCCTAAAATCGTTGTATTCCACAGGCCGACGAGCCGACAGGTTAACTTTTGTTATTCCACAATGGCCGTGCATTACAAGTCCGATTGTTAGCACAAATGTGAATTACAACGCATTTTATTTGCTGGTTATTGATTTGTCAACTTTCCACTGATTTTTCATGTCCATGTTTCAGAAAAGTTGGAAAAGTTCTTGGATTATTTCAGGAAAAATTCAAAGGAAATTAAGGAAAGGAAACTTTCATTTTGGGAATGAAAAATTTCGAGTCCCATAAAAAAATAACAGAATACTCCGAAATTTTTCAATCTCAAAATTTTGCATTTTAAGTATTTGGAAACTTACCGATGGCACATCAGTAAATACCATCGTTGTAGTGATTTTTACTTTTGAAACGTACTTATACCTATCTAAAAAAAAAGAATAAATAGTCAACAACAAAATATCTTGACTTATTACTTTTCTTTAAGTGAAATTCAACACAGAATGTATGATTCACCACACAAGGCCGGAAAGGCTTCATTGTACTTACTTCAAAAACTAATAAGTTGCATTTTATTATTAATCAAATGCAAATTTTGAGTTATTTTCTTATTTTTGCTGGTAGAATTGACTTTTAAATGATGATTTTGGATGATAAATATTTAATAACATTAAGTGGATTTGATTTGGTTTGGTTTTGTTTGATATTTTACATTACATATATGCTTCGGGTTAGTGTGGTGAAAAATTTTGTGTTTCACTCGGGGGGAAATTTTGTTTAACCCTCGTGCTTTGAAACCCTCGCAACGCTCTGTGAAAATAGGTAACCAATTTCTTTAATATACGTGTGGTAACCATAGAGAGTAAATATTTCCTAGCGCATCGCATGCTCCGTAATATCTTTAAAATTCTCATACCGAGGATCCAGGAGTACCTACGTAAAAACATTCCATTATAGTCAAACTTCGGTATACGTTCCGCATGTATTAAACAAATAGTCCAGGTAAAGGTAGAGTTTCAAATAAAATTTCTTTCCACATTCAGACCAGGTCTCGCCACAGAATTTCCAAGCCACAAAAGAAATAAAAAAATATTTCTTTATTCAAGCGGCAAGTCAATAGAGGTTTGAGGCATTGCCCTCGAGGTGGTTTCGGGCGGACGGGGGAGGTGCCTAGGGACGCGTGGTACTCTTCTTGATTACTGAACACCCCCTGTCTACCTCCCCCACCCCGCAGCCCGGCCCTCTACAATACACGTACACTTACACGTAATATTGTTGCATTTATAACAATATAAATATGTGCGGATACCTAAATAAAAAGCTTTTGTTTTGAACCGTGTCATTCAAATATGTAATTTCTGTCGATTCAGTTATCTTTGTTGTTTTATCGGTTTTACTTAAGTTGTATGATGATCATGCTTGGGTAACTTATAAAAGCTGATTGACCTATTTTAATATATGTAAACTTGTAAAGCAAGTCGATCGACTAACCTATAAGTCATAAAATGACCATAAAAGTACTTCGTATAATCTAATAGCAAGCTAAAATAACAGCAACGGCAAGTAGACCAACGAAAAATATGCGATAAAAATGTTCCCGATACAAACCAAAACAAACACTTGAATTATATCTGTATGTGATTTAATTTGGTTATCTGTTAAACGCGGAATAAATAGTTAATTTTAAGTACGGTTGAATATTGACTAAATATTGCTGGAACCAAAAACACTTCAAAATATATATTTTTTAGATACATGACAGTGACAAGTACCAACTTAAGAGGGTACGGCCCTGGAGAGCAGCCTTCCATTCTTGAAGCGGTGGTCTAACAGCCTTTGCCTACTATAATTTGATCTTTAGACTCCTTTTGCATATTGGTAATTGGCGTTACCATTGCTTACCGAGCGCTACTATCAGAACAACGGTACAAACCCCTGAACTAAGCATATTCAGCAAAACGCTACACATGGATATGGTGGGAAAAGCTCTTGAGTAGTTGACGGATCTTCTCTAGGGGGTAATTGCACAAAAGCACAATTGCAATTGCACATCCCATAGGGTCTATGGGTCGAAGTGTATCCGCAAGAGCCCCCGAAAACAATAAGATAAGCATATTCAGAGATCACATTATATTGGGTCACCTAAGCAGAGTGCTTGTGGTAAGTGTTGTGAACTAGTACGAATACCAGCCCAGAGCAGAGATCTTGAGCCCGGCGGTGCGCAGGTGCCGGCGGCGCTGAGATTGTCCCCATCAAACATTCACGAACCCCGAACGCCCGTAAAAATACATATTCTAGCAGAAGACCCCGCTTTTAATACTATTCCGTAATGAGCAGCCGAGGTCGGCAGACTCCTTAATGCCCTCTTAACGTGCCGTTCAGGTGGATTGTTCGTCTTTATTAAACGGTTTACGACATTAGCGGAGTACTGCTTGAAAATTTAATTTAATGCCTCTAATATATTGATTAATAAGGGACAAGTGGGGTCATTGTTGTCACTTGTTTAAAATAGCAACAGAGTATCGTGATTCGTCGGTGATTTATTTCAGTTTCTACATATAAAGTAGGTAATATATATCGGCTTGCTTTTTTTGGGAAAAACTGAGAAGAGCAACTTTCACTTATACGAGTATTTAGTTATTCTGACATTTGAAAATTAGAACCCATCTCTAGATGTTACCGCTTAGAATAGTCTTCTGGTTTAAATCAGGCAACAACGCACCTGAATGACATAATAATTATTGTAGGTAATTTTCTTAAATGATGTATAAGTAAATTGTTCAGACAATCAGAAAGTTTATTACCTACACCCTACACGCGAAATATGTAATAATTAAGAAAACACACAAAATTTTACAAAACAATTAAAATTACTCCCGGTCATGCCTAAATACCAGTTTCTATTTTAGCCGGCTTCCACCCACAGTGAATTTAAACAACAATGAAAGTCAAAAAGCAGCTACCATAATAATTTACCGCGCTACCCCAAGTCTCCCGTCGACAGACCCATACGGTGCGCCCGCGTTGTTTTCATATCTATTTATTAGGGAGAAAACATGCATGGTCAATAATCATTAACCAGAGTATTTTATTAATTTTATATAATAGGTTAGCTTCATGAACGAAGCCAAGGCAACGAAATATTTCACAGCATGTAATCAATGAATGAATGAATGATGTGTGGAGATCCTTGGGGGAGGCCTTTGTACAGCAGTGGACGTCTTTCAGCTGAGATGATGAATCATCATCATGTTATGCTGATGTTAAGCCCCCTTTAAACTACATATTGGACTGATATTTTTTATTCTGTCTCGTTAAAAAAAATACATAGAATCAAGTTGTTGAACTTTTCCAATAAAATTTAATTTCATCAATAGCTACAACTGAAATTATAGCAACTCCGGTAGAAATTTGAGCAAAACTCCCGAATTAATTTCCCACCCGAATACCTACTAGAATCCCTAAGCCCGTGCGCATTCGGCTCACTCCTCTGATTGATTAAAACGTTAACAAAGGGCTAAAGCTGATCACTGCGAGCTTTATACAGAGAAGCCCTTTATATTCAAGCAATCAAAGAACTCCCTACAACGGCTCCATCGAAAATTATGGCTTTCCGGCAAATGTTCTTTGTTTGGAAAAATTAAACGAATCGAAACGTGACTTCAATTATGTCTTTGAAAAACAAATGGAGATAGAATAGCGTGATATGCTCTCGTGTTTGTAGAGCTTCTACCCTGTGAGACTAATAAGATCACTTGGGTCTCGCCGTTCACATTTGTTTACGGACAAAACAAAGAATAATACACGGTGTAACATGAGTAAACCGAATAATTTTAACAGCGTATTCCTGATCATATTTAGAGACAAAAATGTCATATAAACTTTTTTAATTTTCGCCTAGTTTCAGAGATATTATTAATTTAAAAAAAACAAGTTTTTATTGTTACATAGTGTAAAAGGCCTTCTTGATGGTGATGTTCTGCTATGGGACGTAGTCTAAATATCCTTATTGATAGATGTCAAAAAGTGACAAGTAACACTGTAAAAAGTAGGTGCTACGAAAAAAAAATTTTAAAATCAATTTAAAGTGACAAGTTTGCCAATAACATTTATTTTTTATGTACAAATACACTCAAAAAATTGAAAAAACAAATCAAAAAAAAAATTTTTTTTTTGGCGAAATTGACCTAAACTCATATTACATTTTTTACTTCTTTTGACCTCAGAAATGCGTGGTTAAAATTATTCGCTTTACTCATGTTACACCGTGTATATTTTGTATTATATTATTTATCATAAAAGTAATCCCCTTACTTTTATGATATAATAGTGAACCATAATTTGAACTCAAATCGACGTTAATTACGGTACCCTGATTATTATTTTTTAATTAGGTAGGTGTGGATTTAAAACACTTTACAAACCTGTGCTAAATATATTAGAAACTCGAGGATAATTAATGAGCAAGGCCTTTCAATGTCTATAATACCCAAACGGTAATAGTAGGCCTTTATGGGTTTTTTTTTATTTATTTAAACTTTATTGCACAATAAATGAAGATTACTAACACAGACTTAAGGGGTCATCCATTAATTACGTCACACGAATTTCAAGGTTTTTTGACCCCCCCCCCCCTTGTCACACTTGGTCACATTTGGCAAACCCCCCCCCTGGTGTGACGTCACATTTTTTCAGCGAAATCGGAAAATCGAATTAAGTATTATTATTTTTTTGTCATAATATTAGTAAATTTATAACCCAAAACTGATTATGAAAAAAAATTAAACTAATAAAAACGATTATCGTTCCAAAAACTTGTTTTTGAACTGTAAAGTAATTAAAATGATTAAATAAAATTTTGGTTACTGATGAAGTTAAAGTGACGTCACAAAGTTTGTGACCCCCTCTCCCCCTTGTCACAACATGTCACATTTTCTTGACCCCCCCCCCCCCTAAACGTGTGATGTAATTAATAGATGACCCCTAATGCCAGAAGGCATTCTCTACCACGTTTAAGGAACTATTCAACTTGTTTGAGCTTAAATAACGCTCACTTCTTGTCTTTGTAAGCAAATATTTTTGAATAAAGCATTACAAGTATGATAGAAATAAAATAGTAGTTAATTATAATTAAAGAGCAATAGTCTTTTAATTCCTAATACCGGTATAACATAAGACGTAATCGGTAGCATGATCAGGTGGGCTGAGGTGCGCCGAGGGGCGAAAGCCGACAGATGTCGCCCCCTGCCGAGCGGATGATGACTCCAAACCCTCCGGCTATAAAAATTGTTGATGTTTCAGATATACCCGCGTGACCAGATACGAGCGAGGGTAATTACCACCGATATGTGCTGCAAAATATGGAGCAGCATTTTCTTACTAAATGTACGAGTACTATGATTATTTTCATTATACCTATACCTAAAGCCCACTCCACACTCGTGCGCGAATCGCGGCGCGAAGCCGCGAACGCGAGTGTGGAGTCAAGTTCGCAGATTTGCGAAGGAGCGGGCTTAATGCGATGTGTTCGTTTTAGTTTTAAATTACCTAGGTATTTATGACAACGATTTCATAGAAGTCGATACGGGTAAACAAATGATATGCATAAGACCAAAAAATCGAGTTACATACTACGTATGCTTTATGTAGGTACCTATGCCAATATATTTAAATTCGATTCGAAGGCTGTAATAAAAAAAGTCCCACATAATATTTAAGAGAATGTTTTAGTTAGGTAAATTAAATAAGACAGAATAATGGTTGAAATATACTACGTCGGTGACAAACAAGCATATGGCCCACCTGATGGTAAGCAGTCTCCGTACCCTATGGACGCCTGTAACTCCAGAGGTGTTACATAACGCGTTGCCAATTGATTGAGAAATTTCACATTTTTAGAAGTCGATTAAAAAGAAGCTTAAGCCTACTAATGTATGTATGACATAATAGTATTTTATGCAACAGTTTTATAAGAGGGGTCAAAAAATGTGAGTGGCGTGGGTAACAATGTGAGCCGAAGGCGAACATTGTTAATAAATACGCCATGAGCATTTTTTGACTACTTATACAACGTTGCATACAATGCTTTTTCTATGAGTAGGCAACATTAAATAAAATACAAAAAATTATAAACAAAATTTTATTTATGAGAATGTCAATGTAAATTTTGGATAGTAGGTATGTATGTAGCTCTTGTCTGCGACAAGCACCCATAATACCAAATATTACTGCAACCTGTAACAAGAAAAAGGAGAGTTAAATAATATTCAGTTTCAATGCAAAAATATAAAATGTACGTAAATATAGCTCGTTGTACTGTGTACCCTAAAAATGTGTATCAAAATTTTTTATAACATATACCAACCTTGCTTAAAAGATAGATCTGATCCGGTGCTTCCAATTAGTCTTTGAAAATACACCAAAGACGTTTTCAGAGAATGACGAAGTTTTGTGCTCCAATCTCCACGCAATGCACTACTCATAATATTTGTCATATAGGTGCTGAGATTTAGTACTTAGGCAGCAAATTTTCGGTCGCTGCTTGTGCTGCAGCGGATATTTCTTCCAGTGTAGAAACAATGTAGTCCTCTTTGTCCATTTTCAACACTTTTTACGAACGCAAAACAAATAGTAACGCAAAGTACTCAAAGAACAAGAAATTACCGGGAAAGGCGGGAAACGAGAAATAAACGAGTAATGTCTATGGTTATGTTATGTTTTTTTTTTAAAGCCGTTACACACTACCGCACCGCACCAGGGTCGTGGTGCTGTAGGGTATAAAAGTATTTTTTATTATGTTGGTAGCAATGATCTCAGTACAAATTTGTTTCTTTTTTAATAAAAACCGTATGCATTCAATCGTTTGCCATGTTGGTAGCAATGTACCGGTATGTGGCACCTGCTACCCTAGCTGCACTATTAGCTTACCGTATCGTAATGTCTCTAAAACGACACAAGTGCTTTTTTGGGCAATAGACTATAGACTTTTAAGGATTATTAATAATGTATGCCCTTATATGTTCGTTCGTGACTATGTAAATGACAGATAAAAGTACCCGAGTAGAAAAACATATTTAAATCGTTTGCGTAATAAAAACATATGTTACAAGTGCACTGATAACAATATGATAACAACGATAACACGTTTAAATCGGTTCAGGTAACAAAGCACGTGTGAGTGCCACCGCACCGGAAGGAAGCGATTGGCGTCGCACGCGCCGCCACGCGCCGCTTCCGGTCCTAATGTGATAATATAATAGGAGACGTCTCCGGACTCTTCACGAATTAGTTGTTTTACTGTTGAGCCAATATTTTCTCACGCCTTTGATATTGTGGGAATTTGATAATTACTTACCTACCTTTACTTTAAACGTCAAACTTCTATGTACTTCTATAAATAACACTCGCACTACGTGTGCTATGAAAAACCGTTGCAGACTTGTCTTGGTCTAACTCTACCTATCTACAAAACGAATACACGTTATATCTCAGCCACCCGTCCTTTGGTAATTTGTCAGAATCGAATACATACCTACTCCTTATTTTTACCGATATTTTCGTGGAAAGTAGGCAATTCAATAACATGCTTTCATTTGGTTATCATTGATTATTAATTTGATGGATTTTATGAATATTGGGTCCTTTTTTATATTTTTCTATTTAGAAGTTAATAAACCTTTTGGAGTTTTAAACTCTAGATCCATAGGGTCCCAGCGCGCATAAGTTGTTCGCAGAAATCGCGAAGCGTCTGGTTGACGTAACAGGTGACCGAAGAGCTGGCGGCTACCTTGCACAACGTATCAGCATTGCGATATAGCGAGGAAATGCTGCCAGCGTCCTCTGTACTATGCCTCAAGGGCCTATTTTATTAGATTTAAGCTAGTTATTAATTTCTTTTAGAAATACCACTTATTTGTAAATTTTTTTTTTTTAAATAAACTGCTTTATACAAATACCTACATCTTCGATGGCTTTGTATCATTAACCAAAATCATAAAACTTATCGCAGGCACAACAATAAATTGGACTAATGCGGTGGCGCGGTTAAGTATACGGTACCTACCTAGTTACTAGGCAAACCTCTCAAATATTAAATCATAAATTCACAATTCCCACGCCAAAGTAATCCAACGCAATTGTTGACTGATACGCGCATTTCAAATTACACTACAATAACAATTATTACTTTTCATACAATGTAGTTTAGTGAAATAATAACCGTAGGCCGCCGGCTAAACGCGCCCTAACCGAGTAATCATAGGCTTTCAAATGATTTTGTATTAATAGGGGTTCTTTCCAATGGAAAGTATTGATAAACTGATGTAATCCACGTTATTTGGTGGTTAATCTCTGTTCTATTATGATGAAATTCCACCTACAAATCTGATGTGAACTACAAATCTAAAGAAAAATATTAAAGTCCGTTCATTATTTTCATATTTATTTAGGGTTGCTTAAAGTACCTCAAAGTCTTGAAATTGTGAAGTTAAGTTAACTACCTATTAAGAGCCCTTCAACGTGCACACTAGCGCCACAGCTAAATAATCGTGATTATTTAAATTTAACGAAAGATATTGAAAAAAGGGGGCCGCTACGTACTGTATTGTATATTTACGTACCTTTTGTATACATCAAACTAGTTTTTATGTTGCTGGTTTTGTCGATCTAGGAACTTAAAACAAAAACGGCCGTTTTAACTTTGGACGCATAGATTGACAAAGTGCGCTAGTGTGCACGTTGAAGGGCTCTTAAAGAAAGTAGGTATATAGGTACCATCGCAATCTTGTTCTTTGTTTCGTAGGTGCTATTGCTATAGCTATGACTGTAGGTACGTTTAACTAAAAATATGAATTCCCATATTGTTTTGGAAAATCGTATGCCTAATAATAGTAATAATACCCATTAGCCGAATGACCGAGTCACGTGGTTTGTTTATAATATATTAAGTACCATGTTTTAACTGGTATGTACATATTATAAAAAAATATAGTGGATGTTATAAAACCTCAAGGTAAACCAGTTTCAGTAACAATAGAATTACGTTTAACTAGACGTAGTTATATACAAACACTTAATGAAAATAAACACTACAGGTACCTAAACACTAAATGAAATAGATAAATAGTCAATTTATAGACTTGTATATTTTTTAAGCCACGCGGCACTTGTTTGCACAATTTGCTAAGTGCAACGTTATCGGAATAATAGGAGCCGGTCATTACCTTGTCTGGCGTTAAAATCAAAAAGCGCTCATCGACGCTCCTACAACTGTGAAGAGCACTTAACTTGATTACTCGAAGCCCGATGGTGTGTCAGTGAAAGCCCATACTGTGCCCATATAAAGTTGAGGCACGGACACACCGCCACCGCCCCGCCGCGTGCGCCTCAAAACCCTGACACGTGTCGACGGCCAGTAATTGTAGCGTACGATATGAACATCGTTTTTAAAAAGGGATTCAAAATGTAGTACTGGCAGATTGATAATAATATTCAAACTAGAGTAGGAACTTTTTTTTTCTTGGTATGGGAGTAGATTATCTATCAGACCACGCAAGCGATAAGGTTTAGCCAATTTTGATAAGATGAAGCCAAAAGTGGAACCAAGCATAATAGGTAAGTGCCAACCCAACAGAAAAAAAAGTTCTTCAACCACTAATCCAGTGAAATTGTAGAATTTTGTAACGTGGCTCTTCTGCGTCAAATCCGGTAGTTCTGATTTTTTGCAGACTTATTTATGATGTTGACCCAATTAATAACCTAGTTTTGAAAGCGTTTATCTCGGAAACTATTCAATCTACAGAGACAGTTCTAATCTCGTATTGTGGCAAATTTAGTCTTCTTTAAAAACGTCTAAGGAAGATACTATCAAAAACTAGTCCTTTAGGGTTAGAATCGCCCAAAACTAAACAAAAACCGAAATTTTTCGAAATCGCAGGTTTTTCGATTTTTGACAAAGTTGCGTTCAGCGCTCGAAGTCACCAACTTGTATTATTCATTGGGCCAACATCATAAACACGTCATCAGAAAAGAACTACCGGACTTAACGCAAATGTGAAATGTATAAAATTACTGTATTACACGCAATAGGTATTATAGTTCGCTTTATTTAGCATTAGAAATAAGGTAAACAATCTTGATGTATCTTTTAATTGAAAAACACATTTTAAAAATAAGTTACGGCAAATAAGTAACACATATGTATCTAATACGAACATTTATATTCTTCTGCTTACATAAGTAATAGTTACTGATTTTTAAAAAGCGTTTTTCAATTAAAAGACGTGTCAAGATCGCTTACCTTCTTTCAAGTTCTTTCTAATGGTAAATAAAACGAACTATAATTATTTGTTTTAAAAATCTTTAATTTCGATATAAGGAAACTCGAAAATGGCATCGTCTAAGAAAGAATGACTGGAATTATACTTTTTGGCCGAAAACTACTTTCGTGTATCAAAACACCAAAAAAAAAATCAGTTATTCTTCTTCGTGTCCCAAGTAGTCTTGACCAAAGTAGTACAGTCAAGGAATTTAAATTCCGACCCATTTCGTACTTTGTCACAGTGACAACCGTATGAGTAGCTCTAATAAGAGTTCCGTCAAGTTCCGTGAATGACAGTCGATAGTGAGAAAGTTAAGGAAAATGTATGGAGTAATTGTACAGAGCCTCTACCGGTCACCTAAAGAACTAAAAATTTCAATTGGTACCATGAGTTATAGACGTTTTTACGCGAGTTTTCCATACTTGCCTAACTTCACACCTAAAACGCTCTCTTTCTAATTATATAATGAAAACTGAGCCAGAATTATTCTGCGTAAATACTTTACGCGAGTAAACGTGACAGATGTTATCGAAAAATACGTGCGTTTCCAACGTGACATTTCTGTCAACTTGTAAACACAACAAATACGCAGATTTTTCACGAGTATTAATGCAATTTTCAACGTAATATGTATAAATTTATAACAGTACGTGAATTACCAAGCAAAACTTTAAGGGGTAAATTAATTAATAGCTCGATAAAAGGCTGATTTAGTACAAAGGTAATGAGATATACTTGACATCATATTTTCCTGTTTCTACTGCTACATTTGCGAAGATCACATTGCTTACGAGCAGTTTTTGGTTTTAGGCAAGAACCAACATTTCCATGAAAATCCGAATGGCATCATGTATGCATGCGTATGCATGTATGCAATAAGAATTAAGGCTCATTACAAGGAGCGGTACGATATGCTGCTGCTTTTGTTGCTGGGTGCACACTGCACATAACACATATAAGAATACCGCAAGACCTATTATAATATGTACGCAAGAATTCCTACGTATTTTATTAAGTATTATCATCTTACATAAAATAAAACATACAAATGTTCTGTGAGTTTATTTATTTTTCTTTAATAAGTAAGTATAGTTTATTTTCCGATGTTCAAATTCTTGTGTTTGATACCTAGGTAATCGTTTTTCATGTCAATTTGGTAACAGGAAATATAAAACTTTCTTCAAAAACTTTTCGTGGTGGTTTAGAATCTGAAAATTTAAATAAGGTTTAAACACATTTATTGCCAAAAACCCGCTGCGTGGGTTCATTTTGTATTGGAAATGGGGCGCTTGGCACTGAAATATACTCGAGATCATTTACTATAAAATTAAGATCGCTATTAAGGTCAGGGTCTGTGCGGAAAGAGAAGAGTCGTAGGTATAATGTATGGGCTCCCCTACATTTCACAACTCTTCTCTTTCCGCACACTCTATTTGATAATGGTACTTAGCAGGAGACGGCCGTTGTTATGATGCGGACTGAAGCGGACCATAATATAATATATACCTATTATAGTATTTTAAGATTTCTTCTCATGTGTGTACTATTTTCATCATAGGTAATAAATATGTAGCCAAAAGTAGCCTGTATAATCGCGCCATATACTTTACTTCCTATTTTTTAACACGCAAAGTTATAATTTTAACTCGTTAATTAATGATGTTTACGTAATTATCATATTTTGCAATTTTTTTCTTGAATACATAGGTCAGGAAATGAATGCTCAAAAAACGTTGTAGAGGGAAATGCTAGGAACACAATTTTTGACTCCGTAACTTTGTTTGGACTAGTTAGGAGGTGAACATATCAAAAGTCCCCGGCTGTAGCCCCGCTGCTGGGGGGTAGAGGGGGGTAAGAAGGTCGAATTTTTCAGTTTTTCATTGATATCTTGGAAACTTTGCGTCTTAGCGACATGACTACTAAGACAAACCGAAAGCTGATAAAATTAGTTACAAGTTTTATTCAGTCAAGTTTTTCGATATCATGAATAGTTTTTGAGATACCCGCTCTTGAAAGTTTATTTAGGGATTTAGTTTTTATCTTGATATCTACGTCAGTGAAGCTGTTAGGCCATGTTTGGTATCATTTTCGTATAAATCGGGGGTGCTGAATTCATTTATGGTATCACATTGACACTATTCCGAAGTAAAACCAAAATTTAAAAAAAACATATTTTTTTTAATCCCTCTTCACGCTTAAACTGCTGAACCAATTTCGTTGAAATTTGGTATAGAAATAGTTTCAGTCTCGACACAGAACATAGGATAGTTTTAATAACCAAAAGCATCTTTTGAGGGTGTGAAAAGTGGGGTGGAAGTTTGAATGGGGAGTCAATAACCGTAGAACCGGTTTAGATGAAATTTAGGACGGAATACATCTGTGATTTAGATGAAAATGATACCAAACATGACTTCAAACCTTACCTTGAGCAGTATTAACCTCAGGAATTCAGTTTCGTCGACGAAGTTGAATTCCCCCCATACTCCATTTCACAACTTTAAAGGATGATTATAGAGATAAAAAGTATTTTATGTCCTGTCTTGGGACTCGAAATATTTGTATACCAAATTTCAATTAAATCGGTTGAGCGGTTTAAGCGTGAAGAGGAATTGAAAAAAAAAGGTATTTGTTTAAAGTTTATATGTTTTTTCTTAGGAATGGTGTCAATGTGATACCAAAACTGAATTCAGCACCCCCGATTTATACGAAAATGATACCAAACACGGTCTAGCAGCGTCACTAATGTAGATATCAAGATAAAATTGAAAGCCCTAAATAAACTTTCAAGAGCGGATATCTCAAAAACTATTCAAGATATCGAAAAACTTGACTGAATAAAACTTGTAACAAATTTTATCAGCTTTTGGTTTGTCTTAGTAGTCATGTCGCTAAGACGCAAAGTTTCCAAGATATAAGTGAAAAACCGAAAAAATGAGACCTTCTTTCCCCCCTCTACCCCCCAGCACCGGGGCTACGGCCGGGGACTTTTGATATGTTCACCTCCTAACTAGTCCAAACAAAGTTACGTAGTCAAAAATTGTGTTCCTAGCATTTCCCTCTATAACTTCTTATTGCTTGGCCTAACAATATATTTTATTTTATACATTGTTTACTAATATTGATGTGTTTATTATTTTCGTAACTATGGCAACGTCAAATCTTTAAAAAAATTAGAATGAAGGTTGAGTCAGTAACAAAGTGACAAAATTGGTCTTAGAGCATTTAATAACTGGAGTGGTCATTGAGTGCTTACTGTTAGGATTAGGGTTCCAAGCAGGAAAAAAAAGCTTGTTTTAACACCAAATAATGTTTCTTAATCTCAAGCAAGACTACATAGTAATGGCGTCTCATACAAGAAGAAAGAACAACTACATTTGTTTTATATTGACAACCGAATAAATCAAATATCATAGGGCCCGATTCGGATTTTGAAATAGATATCTATTAGATATCTTTTAGACATCACCATCAAGATACTCGTAGGATAACGATATGTTTAAGATCTAACCTGTCAAATTTGACATTGGCGTGATTCTGGAGATACTCTTGAACGACTTCCTCGGGATTTGACTTAGAGATCCAATTCACATCTAATAGATATCTTACGCTATCTAACGTAAAAGTGACATTGGTTGCCCGAATTGCGCTGCAAAAGATAACTAGTTGATATCTAAACTATAACGTATCTAGAATGGATCTAGTACGTGTCGTCTCTTGTGAATATCTTGAAGTTCGAATACGGCAGATACCTAGTCTATATTCTTTATTTTTTTTGTTGACAATATTACTCACCCCTGTGCCGAAAAACTTGCACAATTGTGCAAACTTTTGTATGGACTGACATGGCTATTTGTACGTTACGTACAAATCATGTAGAAATAGCAATACATTTGACGTCCCCGCGTTTTGTAAAGAAAATGACAGCGATGACATCTCCTTTCTAAATGCTCTAAGTGGCGGCTAGAGGTAAAGGAATACAATCTCCATGTAATTAATTAATGAAAAAGTCTCCGTCAAAAACCTTAAGAGGGAAGTATACTATAGTAGTACCAATAAAAGTCTGCAGCGGATTTGATAGCCCACGCAGCTTAAGTGTTATTAATTTCATAGAAGTTTGACGTTTAAAATGACACTTGCTCTGCGTGGGCTATCAAAATCGCTGCAGACTTTTTACGGTCTGACTATACGTCTCGTCCATACAAAAAGAGAAAACGTTTTTCCACTTCTAAATACGAGAAACTTCCATTCTCCATGATTTTTAGTATGGTATTGATACAATGAAAAACTAGGTTTATGGGTTTTCTTTTTCGCTACTCTGGAGAGATTTAGAAAAATTATAATAGCTGACAGCGTGCCCAGTTTTTGCAAATATTCTCCCATAAAGGAGTTTTCTCATAAAGTCATAAAGGATTCTCCTTACCTCTACCCTCCATATTCACGGCTACCATCATTATATGTAACATTACTTTCTGTGCATCTCACTTGCACTAATATGCGAGTGCGAGATGCATAGATAGTAAATTACGTAGACGTGAGAAAATGTGTCAATTTTCTTATTTAGTTCTTTAAGTGAGTCCTAGAGGCGCTGTATAAAACTCCGATATAACTCTTGCTCTGTTTTTTAGTATACTTAGAAAGGGACAGCATCGTTTGGAGTGGAGTGAAGTTAGGTACATAAGACCGTAAAGAAACGTAAAACGTGACACACGGCACGTTTATTCACCGAGTGTAAGTGAAAAATACTCTGCCAACTGATAGTAGAGCTAGAGGTCTCTAGCGGCTTTCATATTGATTGTCACTGTGACAAAGTACGAAATGGGTCGGAATTTAAATTCCTTGACTGTACCTAAATTTCTTGCCACAAGACTTTCAATCTTGAATTCTGACATTTTCACATTTAGTGAGATTATTTTAGTCCAAGGTTATCTCATACACATACCTGAGTGATGTTTAAAAAAAAGATTTGGCGCATTTGTTTATTGCTTGCTATTAAATGATTGCTTAAGTCAATACGGTTCCCAAGAACTTAACTTGTGGCGTTTGCGGCCGTTCATCTTGCGAGCAATATTTCAATAAGACTAACAAAATGTTAACAGTAGTACCAAGTTAGCGACCTTATCTTTGTCTCACTTATGCTGAACCATATGACATTATTTTTTTGCTGAAAAAAGTATTGCGCCCACTTAAAATATTGTCTACTACATATAGACAAATCAATGAAGACGTTATACGCAACATTAAATAAATAGTTATTCTGTGATTGTTTCCTGGCTACGATGTTTTAATTATAGAAATATTTCATTTTTAAATATTAAAATTGACAAATATTTAATAACATTCTGACTGGCCAATTATTGAAATTAAGCATGACACTTCATTAAGGTTCCGTACCCGAAGGTTGACAATTGGAAGAAGCCTATTAGGTACTCAACTTACGCTGACCGTAGTGACCGTCTGTCTGTCTGTTTGTCATCGTGCACATGTCGTAGGTACTCGTAATGTTTATGAACTCATTTATTGTATAATAAGTGTTATAAAATGAACATAAAACCATTTGATTGGAGTATGCACATTGTACAAGGAACAGGAAGAACTATGTTGGTAATGACCCTGGCGCATTAGTGAACAGCTTTTAGTTATATTTCATTTTCGTTTGTTTAAGATGCAACTGACCGGTTTATAGTTTATACTGGATTATAAAGGAACATATCTCCATATCTATCTAGTTACTCGTAAATGACAAACGTTTTAACAACTGTAGGTAGTAATGGCGCCACGCCACTGGGTACCTTTCTATCTTGTCGCTCACTACCTGCTTACTACCTAAGTAGTATTTTTAGGGTTCCGTACCTCAAAAGGAAAAAACGGAACCCTTATAGGATCACTCGTGCGTCTGTCTGTCTGTCTGTCTATCTGTCCGTCTGTCACCGCTTATTTTCTCCGAAACTACTGGACCAATTAAGTTGAAATTTGGTACAAATATGTAAGTTTGTGACCCAAAGACGGACATGTAACGTAAACAAATGAATTTTAACCATGGGGGCCACTTTTGGGGGGTAAATGAGACAATTAAAAAATAAAGTTTTTCAAACTATATCATGTTACATATCAAATGAAAGAGCTCAATGTGAGAATCTCAAATATTTTTTTATAATTTTAGAATAAACAGTTTGAAGTAATTCAAGAAAATAGGCAAAAAATGACCATTCGGGGCCCTCTATCTCTGAAACTACTGGGTCTAAAATTTTGAAAAAAATACATAAAATAGATCTTTACCTATAGATGACAGGAAAACCTATTAGAAATATGTAGTCAAGCGTGAGTCGGACTAATTACTTAGTTTTTGATCCGACCCCTACGGGTTTTTTAAAGGCAATTCACTCGCGTTTCACATATAAAAAATACATTGTCAAAAATGGAGTAATGTACGGAACCCTTGGAACGCGAGTCCGACTCGCACTCGACCGGTTTTTACATGATATAGGAGGCAAATGAGTAGACGAATGACCAAATGGTAATTGATTACCGTCGCTCATGGACACCCGCAACACCAGAGAGGTTGTAAGTGAGTTTCCGGAATTGAGATAGGAGTGCGCTCTTTTAGTTTAGGTTAAAGGTCGTATCGGTCCGGAAATACCGCAGTGATTTACTTTATGTCTCATTATTCTTTATGATTATAAAAATATGAAAAAGTAATCTACTTTGCTAAAAACTGTTAGCAGTTGTGGTCTACTTGAAAAACAATTATCCTTTAGCATTTCTTCTTACTTAGGGTTTTCTCGTAATATAGAATAACTGGGAACCTATATTTAATGTTATAACATTGTAGTTGCCTAGTATATTATTGGTTCATTCTACTACACGCCTTTGATTGGAGTATAGTACAAGGAACAGGAAGAACTATGTTGGTAATGACCCTGGCGCAGTTAGTAAACAGTTTTTAGCTGTTTTCGTAAAGTAAAACCTAATTTTAGACAATATTATTAGCATCCTAAGAATTTACCGAGAAATAGATATCTAAATACCAATCCATCAGGTCAGCTCGACGTTCGACGACCATTGACTGTGTAGTTCCAACGACGCTGATTTGACTACTTACTCAATATCCCCGGCTAAGGTAAGGTCTCACCTTCTAGTGCCTTGTTTCTTGCAAGCAGTGCCAACAGGACATCAGGCGGCGGCGGATCCAGCGGGTGCATGGTTTCTAAAGCGTCCATCTGCCCTGCACGAGACACGCACTCAACGTCACCGTATGCTTCCATGAATGCACTACGTCCGTAAACACAGCTCCACTCTACAAGGCATTCCGTTGCAGAAACAATGTTTTGGATCTAATACTGCATCAAAACGGCGCGGCATCGGCGGCGGGCGTCCCGGCGCGCTACAAAGCCCCACGTGGCAGCGCCGCCCACGCTCGCTTGGCGCCGACGCAGACTACTCGTCACCGCCCTGCTACCTCCCATTGAGAAGTCATTTTTTACCCCCTGAATCTGATAAACCCCTAGGCTGGCGGGGTAGCGGGCAGCTCCCCCGCCCCGAACTAATTTGGCGGAGTCGTACGACACACCCCCGGTGCTTACATCCATCTACAATATTACTGCAGCACGTTATCCCGTTCGCGAGGGCACTTCGTTTCTACTCATCTGGTATCCTTGTGAAGAAAGGGAACTCCGAAATTATAACGATCGTTATTCAATTTTGAAGTTTGAAAAACCTACTATTAAAAAACCTAATACCTATACATACTCATTACAAAAATGTCAAACAGCTTTAGTTTTAAAAACTTCCTACTGTGTATCTAACGTAGTTCACAAAGGTGTGTACTGTGAGTACATTAAACAAAACGCAACATACCTTCTAATCGTACGTGACTCGTTCCACTCGCATCCATATGAATATCCATCCAATGATTCAACCATATCCGATCCATAGGAATCCTTTGATAATTTTCAGCAAACCATATTTTTCACAAAGAGGTTAGTAAGTTTTGAGGTTAAATATAATTAATGACAAATGTTTTGACTTATTGATTCAATTTGATTCATAAAATTATGTCATTTATTCTATCTTGTACCTTTTTTTATGCGTATTGTTGTTTTTAGAGGATGTAAAATGGATAAAATGACTAAATATCAAACAGACATGTTGCCATGCCATGATTTTCACCCGGACAGTGTTTTCAATCGGTTTGAAGTGGTTGAGGTGCCTACTTCGTTTGTAGAGTTATCGACATCGATGGATCTGGACGTAGGGATAGATCTCAATACATCTGCCTACTTTAAAACGACCTGCAACGGTTTACTGATGGTAAGGCATAATCTCATATGATATAATACCAGAAGTAAGAGAGGCAGTGGGATAGGGATTGTCTAATAAAGAAGCACACACATACACACATTTATTATTGTAAATGTGAGCCTATTATTATTAAAATGGTAACTGCACAGAGTTTACAGTGACAAAGTATGAAAGATACTGACACAGTCGCAAAATTTCTATGAAATTAAATAATGTTCATTGTGGCACTCCTACACTTTGTCAGTGCTGAGGCAGCTTAGAGGGACTCGGTAACTTGCTCGGAATAAGGAAATTAGTTAAGGTCGAAAATGTCTTCGCTATTGATTAATTGTGGGCTTGTGGGCTGACTGTTGATTAAACTAATGATTTTCTAAAAAAATACTCTCGCTAAATTTAACTTACAAACAACTTCCTAACTTTGTTTATTATATTTAATCATAATTATGCTTATTTTGTAGAAGTTTGAGGATGCTCGCGAGGTGTCTCCGTCACATAGAGCCTACAAGATCGAACAAATTAATAATAGAGTCATCAAAATAATTTTTAATCCCATTAACGCATGCATTACTAAAGCAAAGCACGATAAAGAGGGAAATAAACTCGTGTTTGACCTTCGCTTCATACGCATTGATGGTACTCGATGCTGTAATGAAGAATTTCACTCGGAAATAGGTCGTTACTACATTTGCGGTAACTATGAATATTGTGACATAGCGCACTATCCCCATGTAGTGGATTTTGGAGATGTGGTCATGAATACCGCTGTGACCAGGCATGTACGAATTAAAAACAACTCAAACATGATAGCGGCTAAATTTTATTTCATAAAAGCCACAGGTTTCTTCGTCACTCCGGCTAGTTTTACGATAGCTCCGAATGCTTGTAAATGCATCACTATTTCTATAAAGCCCGTCTGTTTAAAATTTAAACACTGTTGTACTTTCAAGATAAAAAATCCCGACGATGAGTTCACCGAGTCGTCTATAGATATAAACTCTTTGACATATAATATTAATGTAAAGTTGAATACGATACCTATTAAAAAACAAAAGATAGTAATTGTGGAATCATTGCACAAACTAGTTGAACCTGAAACTAAATACACTTACGTAGGTGAAGAGATAGAAAAGCATTTAAAACAAAAAGCTAAGGCTATGGAGTTGTGGCAGCTATACAACGCGTCGAAAAGAATAGTTCCCACAAAAGAAAAGTTTTGTACTGGCCATGTTCGATGTTATTCAGAAGAATCGGCAAAAATAAACCTAACACAAAACAGAAAATACAATTTTTGCAAAAGACCCCCAAAACAGATAAACACATATGACGTTTTCAATGTTTTTATTTTGCCGTTCTCCATTGATTTTGGGAAAGTTGGTGTAGATACCTATGCTGAGGATAATATAACCATAATAAATAATACAGATTACGATATCACCATAAATTTATGTAAAGATGATTACATCGTTTATACAGAAAACAAAATTCGAAACTTAAAGCTGAGACTCGTGCCATTTACAGAAGTAAGGGTAACAGTTCTACGGCGAGGTTGTGAGGAAGGCTTAGTGAACCAAACATTTGATTACACGATAGATAACAAATATCATCGCAAGCATCCATATAAACTTGAAGTAAAAACTCCGACGGTTTTGGTCCAAGACAAATATTTAAAGTTCGGTATGGTCACTAATGAAAGTTTCATTATTTCTGTACCATTAAAAATATCCAATTATTTTAATGTTCCTGTAACAGTTCACTGGGAAGGTATAACTACCGACGCTCCTTTTGAAATAGTACCAAAAAGAAATTTAATCCCAAGTCGCACTTCAAAGATGTCTGACGTCATTTATACTTGCAAACACACAAAATATAAAGTACACGAAGTAGATTTATTCGCAAATGATAAAAAAGTGATTCCTATCGAATTAAGTGTGATTACAAGAAAACTATCTATCAAGTTTTTACAACAAAATGTGCAGTTTAAAGATATTGCTCTAAATCTAGAAACAGTTGAAAGACTTAAACTCGAAAATTCCTCTAGAGAAGTTGCTGTTTTTCATGTAATTGAACCTCTAATACCTGGACTCAAGATAGAACCAATGAGTGGAGCAATACGACCTAAGATGATAATTACATTTGAAATCATAGTTCAAATAGCCTGTGTCTTGGAATTTGCATTTGATATTTCTGTTAAAATAAACAATAAAGAAAATTTGATTTTGCCGGTAAGTGGGAACGTTTTGGAGCCCAAAATATTAATATCTCCGAAAAATGTTTACATGGCTCGAATACCATGTAATATGGTAACGTACGTACCAATCATTTTTCAAAACCTCGGTACGTTACAAAGTGTTATTGAAGTTATAGACACAGGTGACGACAATATTTTCAAAGTATATATAGCTTTAGGAAATGAAAAACGGAGAATTTTTAAATTTTGCGTTGAAGCTGGTCAGTCCAGGACTGTGTATGTAAGAGTCTATGATGTGTTTCGCCGGGAATATGAGATGTATCTTCCCTTTAAAATAAATGGCTTACTTGGCCCTCCAGATCAAAGACCTTCAAGTACAGAACTTCGACATTACATTGGGGAACACGAAGAGTTAGTATTTAATGTGAAAACGTAGTCAAATTTTCGTCAATCTTCAAAATCATTAAAACTGTATTATAATGTATATTTTCATAATTTCAGGCAGTATGGAAATATCTCCAAAGTGAAACTAAAGAGCTTGAACAAAGATATAAGTTTTTGTCGAATAATTGGGGTAATAACTGTACCCTGGATACAAATATCTGTCGATGAATTTGAAATGGATTATGAACCCAACGGAAATAATATCATAGAGTTTACTATTACAAATATTTCTAAATATTATTTGTATGTAGCAATCTTAACGACCAGACTGGCGCCAAATTTCAGTTTGAATTTACAAAAGGCAGACAATTCTATAATAACCGACACTCACATAAAATTTGAATTAGACAGAGAAGGGGCTGCACAATTGTCTGTAAAATTTCATCCCAAAGGACGTGGTAAACATGTGGCAACCGCGTTACTGTATTTAGATAAACAAATGACGATACCTTATTACAATCTTACCTTCACAGGGAGAAAGCAAACTCCGATCATGACACCAAGCACTTATAGAATAATATTTCCACCTTGCCAAGTACGAACTAGTATTAAACGGACATTTACTGTATTGTTAGAAGAAGAGTCGACGTTAGATCGGTTTTATTTTGTTTCAAAAGAAGAGAGTAGTGTAACAACAAACTTTATTTCATGTGAAATAATTAACAATTCTCAACAAATTCATACAGTTGTCACAGTCGAAGTTATAATTTTTAGTGAAAATGAATCTTTCAAGGATTTCATACTGGGTGTTTGTCATGAATGCGGGTCGGGTTGTGACATTGAACTCAGTTTTTGCTTTACATATTGTCCTCTAACACTACACTCTAACTTTTTGGTACAACCGGAAGATCATCCATATCCATATTTTCCTTTGGATACACAAGGAGATCTTTATGAGTACATGAACATCTGCGTAGATTTTCTCGAGAAGTGGATGTTTCAACAAGGATTTCGTAGAGATCTGTATCCCGTGATACCTGATACATTTCATGCTATATCATCATCACTTACTGGCGCTGCTACAAAAACAAAAGGAATTAGTGTCTCATTCCTAAGTTTTATCAGAAGGGCTGCCGGTCCCTTAATGAAACATATACATAAAGTGTCGTAAGTATCAATTTTACTCGTTTATCCAAGTTCCGTATGTACCAACCTCAAAACGAAATAGGAACCCCCTAAAGGAGAATTCCTTTGCCCATCTGTTTGTAATAAAAATCAATATCCTCTATCCAGGCCGATAGAGGCGCGACCAAATATGCCGCAAATTTACTTTATAAATCAAAATAGGGGTCATCCATTAATTACATCACACGTTTAGGGGGAGGGAGGGGGTCAAGAAAATATGACATATTGTGACATGGGGGAGGGGGGAGACACAAACTTTGTGACTTCATCAGTAACCGAAAATTTATTTAAATTATTTTATTTGCTATACATTTAAATAACAAGTTTTTAAAACGATAATCGTTTTTATTCGTTTAATTTTCTTTCCTAAGCAGTTTTGGGTTATAAAATTACTAATAATTATATCGTCAAAAATATTTTGATAAAATATTAATAATACTTAGGTACTTACCTAATTCGATTTGGCGATATCGTAGAAAAAATGTGACGTCACACTAGGGGGGAGGGGTTTGCCAAGTGTGACAAGGAGGGGCGGAGAGGTCAAAAAACCTAGAAATTCGTGTGACGTAATTAATGAATGACCCCATATTAACAAAAATAAAATACAATGTATGTGTACTAAAGACATGTAAAGGAGTTCATCTTGCATAAAAAAATGCGTTTTACTTTATACGGAAATGTCGGTGCTTGAGTCTTGAGTCTGGTAATCTGGTTTGGACTTGGCAGGTTTTTATTATTTGACTGAATAATAATTTACATCTAGTAGGTAAGTACTTTATTTTTCATACAATCTGGATTTACTTTTCAGAGGATCCGGCGTAGATGAAACTTTCAGAAGCGTTAAAGAGATACATGACACGTACAAAGAAGTAATTAATTTGTTGAAATATCGAGGCGTGCAATTATGGGGGTTACAGGCAAAGTTTTTGCTAAGTTACGAACAGTTCAGTTTATACTGTGAATATGTTGTTCCAACATGCAACTCTGATATTATATTGAATCAAGAGCTACTAGCTGATATGAGCCTTTTTAAAAGATTAACCAAACAAAGTTGGGTCGACTTCGTTCTTCAGAGCTACAAAGCTTTCATTATGGACAGTTGTTTTTTTGAGTGCGTGTGTGTAACATTCCAACCACGAAATGTGGTTGACATCTTGATAGGTTGGTATAACGAGCAAATCCAAAGTCGACATAACAATTTACGTGGTAAAGATAAACCAGTAAAATTGGTTACTAATATAACCTCAGACTTATCCGACGGCATTGCAGTTATATCAGCAATTATGAATAATTGCTCGTTTTTGAAGGATTATTTTGCCATATTTTCTGAAGTTAATGAAGAAGAACCTGAAAGTGGCATCGTTAATAATGCATGTTTAATTATCGAGACACTTAACCAACTCAAAATTAATTTCCCTATTACCAGTAAAGACTTTCTAAGCCCAAATTTCTTGCAGATGCTCTTTTTTTCTGTTCATTTATTTGTTGCTTTGCCTATGTTTATACCAAAAGGTTACGTCCAATTTAATCCTCCGATATTGAGGACTTCATCTAGACAAGTGGCAATAAGTACAGCGACGCAAGAATCTTTGATTCTGAATTATAGCATACTAAATAACAACAAAAATAACTTTGCCGTTGAAAAATCAGCTACGGGAGATAATAACAAGAAATTGTATGTATCCATAAAATACACAGCAAATTTCGTCGAGGAACAGAATGCTATTCTCCTTGTACATGGTTACAATAAGACGAGAATTTTTGATACTTATATCATATTTACGCTCCATGGAGTAATAGGTTCATTAATTCCTCACCGGAAATGTAGAGTTACCGGACCTCTGTATCGGCCTAACAAAGTTGACGTTTTAGTCTGCTCGCCATTTTTTTCTGCAGGTACATATAACTTGTATATAACTGATACGGAACCTACAATTCCGGTCAAGTTTGAAGAGAATACGAGACCAAAATTTTATGTTCAACGGCTGTGTCTTATAGATAAAGAAATGTATTTACCGGGGTTGCCAAAAGACAACAGTGGTTCAGAAGTTCCAGAACATAAGCTTTATATGCAAATACATTGTTTAAGCGCTCAATTAGGCAATAGCTGGATTTGGTTCAGAGGTGAACAAGGGGATTTCTTTATAAAAGTGACAACACAGCCTCGCTGGGACTCGCCATTAGACACGATACAAGTCAGCTACAATTGGCTTGTAGACTCGGCCTGCGGCTCCGGACGCTGTGGTGAATCCTGCGAATATTACCGAACCACGACACTTATGATTCCACATTGTAATGAGCTGATGGTTAAAGCCTTACGATATGCTTTAATTGAACATGCATCGCCTGTAATGATCACCTTATTTGATAATCTTATTGGTACGTTACCCAAATACGCATGTAAGGCCCGTCTCTCACGAGGCTATTCTCAAGCGATTTGTGTTTCGTACGCGTATCCTACGCGTCGCTTGTGAGTACCCGCCATATTTATTTCCTACGTTTCGCACACAACGAGACGCGCGTCGTGTGCGAAAAATATGGCGGGTACTCACAAGCGACGCGTAGGATACGCGTACGAAACACAAATCGCTTGAGAATAGCCTCGTGAGAGACGGGCCTAAATGTTCATTCACATTGGTTAATAAACCAATTTGGGTCTCTAGAGAAGAAATTTAACTAATAATGCATTTCAGATTCTTCCACGGGAAAAATGATCTTGGAAATGTTACTAGCCGATGATGGAACGAATATGTCGGATGTGCGTCATATTCTTCAGAGCGAAATTGGTTACCACGTATCATCGCGCACACTAAGTCCCCGGAATCATTATGTGAAACTGGCCCACCATACATCGGCGGTACTTGCTTTGCCAGTCAGCATACCAGACGATTCTGAAATAAATGAAAGGCATAATCTTATCTTCACATCAGATTGTGGAATGGACATACGCACTTACAGAATATTTTTTATCAGCCAAAGTGACTCGTAACGTCTCGATGTAAGTTACATTTATGTTGCTTGTTAACATGTTTGTAATATTTTATTTTTATTATGTATTTATTAAATTATTAATATATTTTAAATAAATTACATTAATTTTAATATAATCTCTGATTCAGTTACCTAATTACCTAACTAGAAACTTGTATGTATCGAAATTTGACAGAAATAGTTTCGTAGCATCTGTTATTCCGATATTTTTTTCATTTCGTGTGTCGTTCGGTACGATTGTCATCTTGTTTAGGCCCTCTGCTTTCCAAAAATGTATAAACGGAATTCAGGAAGGAAGCGATAGTTTTCCATGAAGAAGTGTCAGAGCGCATCGGAAGGCGAGACGCCGGTGCCGGCACCGCGGGCCGCCCTTGACCGCTGAAGATACGCTTCAGCAGCCACGAACAGCGGCGCATACGATTTTATATCTGGTAGGAAACATATCAAAAAACTCAAAATTGCGCGTTTTCCCAGGGATAAGGCCCCATATAGCAAATTTCACGGAAATCCTTAGACATTGCTCGTTTAAAGGTATAACTTACGACAAATATTGCGCTTGGATTACTTGTGTCAGTCAATTAACTTTTTGTAGTTTTTACTTTGTTTATTTATTATAAATCATTGTTAATTTACTTTTAATAGTAAAGACGGTGGTGAATACTGCTGATTCTGCTGCAACACCTGCCTGTCCCGTGTTGAATTGTACAAATTTCCACCGAAACCCCTGGCCAGTGGCCTAGACTGGTGGTTCTGGCTAGAATCCCCAAAATTTATTTGTATTATGAGCAAGACAACACCAGGTTCATTGCAGTTTCGTCATAAAAACTAAATAACGTGATCGGTCTACAATACGCACTAACAATTTGTTCATTTTTTTCTTCAACATTTACGTAATAGGCACTTATTGCCGTAATAATAAACATCGTTATGGATTGGTCATAGTTATACGGCTGTTTGACTTATAATTCTAAGCCAGCGGTATAAATGTTATGTCTGGAGATAATTACTCAATAGATTTGTCATTTGTTACCAATAAACTCATCATAAACTGATAATAAAATACGTCACAAACAAGAAACTGCGGTACTAATTCCTAATCCATTATTTAGGTAAGATTTTAATTAAGGTTCTCAAAATCATCGACGCAAATTATTTTCCCAATGATTAAGTGGCAAATCAACGCAATAATTTGTATTATTTCCCAACCTAATATCAACTGTATGTATGTATGTAAACACTTTATTGTACCTACATAAGACAGGTTACGATACAATTAAAAGAAACTGAACTAAAGGAACTATATGTTTAGATTGGACAACCACTTAAAAAGACACTTTATAAAATGCTACATTTTAGATAGCAGACTGACAAAACATACAAACAAAGCTTATTTTAGTAAGTTGACATCGTACGATGAAAAAGAGTCGGTTTTGTTCGCACCTATCTTGACTCTGTAAAATTACTAGGCATTATTATATTAATAAATATTTAGCCTAGTGACTCCCAAACTGTGCGCCGCAGCCACTGGGATGCCGTAGACAGTAAAGAGGGATGCCGCACGGCAATACTTCTCAACATGTTTCCTATCTTAGATTCGAATAGCCTAGCTAGGTTAGGGCGCCACCGTCGACATTTTAAACTCGCAAGTGCGCCGCGGACTGAAAATTAGAGGGAACTCCTGATTTAGCCAATTGAATGATTTGGGGAATGAAATTTACCTATTCCAAAAGTTGTTTAACATTAAGTATATTCTACTAAACAATGATTCGACCAAGTAAAACGTTATTTAATGAAAATTTTCCAAATGTTAGTATGGCAATGGAAACTTTTATTTAGCTATTAATATCGTTCAAAACATAACCCCCATCTGCAATCCCCTCCACCGACCTACCTACTTTCTACATTCGTGGTATATACGCCCTACTTGCATAGGTACTATTAGTAAGGTAAACGTACTGGTGCTCGACGCGGTCCTAGTACCTACATGTCATCTTGAAACTTAAGTCATTGTCAATAAAGGTGACAGCTAGGTTTCATCAATTGGGCAATTTGGGCATTAAGATGTCGAGCACTAGTCCGTTTACCTTATTATCATAGCAGTAAGTATTTAGTTTTAAGCACTGCAGGAACGCAACCAAACGTTAAAGACAAGTCGCACGCGCCGCACCTGTGAACTCGCGATTTTCATTGTAGAAAGCTTATTGCGCGTGCACGTATAAAGACAGCTCCGGGGCATCAAGACACCATTGTCACGCAGATCGCCTACTTGACAAGTCTTAATTAACTTGGTTGATTAAATCTTGCTCATCGGATTGACCTAACGACTTGCTTTAACCGTTTTATCTTGGGCTTTTAAATTTAATTAGAAGCTTGTTTTAAAGTTTTATGATTTTTTAAATATTCCAATACTTATATTATAATTTAATTTAAATTTGAGGGGATAGTGCTTGTGATTAAAAATGAATTCTACGGAGTTTCGGGAGTTCGGCAAGGCGGCGATCGATCTTATGGCGGATTACTACGATTCCATTCGAACAAGGTAGGTAACAATAACGTAGTTTCAAATTTATTCCATATATGTAGGTAACAAATAACATACATGGTAAATTAAAAAAAAAACAACTAATAATATCATAGGTATAAAAAATAAGCAACCGAGTTCCCGAGTAGAGTCGGATCAAGCTAACTCTAGATGGCATTTTCAATGACAAAGTGTGACCATGCCATAATTAATATCAAATTTCTGCAAATGCGTACTTTTATAATGACACTCCCTCACTTGGTTCTAATCAAGTCGGTGTAAAGTTAGCCTAGACATAGACAATTAGACATACGATCCGTATACAAGATATGGTAGTTGTGTCTGATATCGTCCACTTATATTGTCTACTTTAGGTTATTATTACGTGACCTTAAATAATATTAAAGGTTTATTTTATAAAAAAATATAATTTTCAAAATTAGTGTTATTTTACTTTCCGTCCACTTATGAGCTAGTTTTCGTCCAGGGGACCGATTTTTGAATTTCGATCACTCGATTTCGTCACTCGAAAATCGGTGGAAAACGGCGAAATGCTAATTTTTGAAACACGAGCGATCGAAATTTGGAATCTAGTGGTATTGACCACTCGATTTCAATTCTATTAGTAGAATTTAAACGCCTAGCAGTGGAGATATTATTTAACGAAATACACGAAATCGAGTGGTCGAATTTCAAAAATCGGCCCCCAGGTTAGTTTCCGACCACTGCATTATTGAGTTAAAAACCGATTATATATTTCAATTTTAGTTCTTATGTTATATATAAATCGTTTAGAGTTGGTTTGATAGCGTCTGCTCGCGACTTCGACCGCGTCTAATGATTATATTCGTGATAAACCTAACCTATGTCCTTCCTTGGGACTCAAGCTATTTTCATACCGAATTCAACAATCCTAAATAGTAGAAATCGGTCCAGAATCAATTGTACCATTGACAAAAGGAGTGGACGTAAACTAAATGCCTGCTTCAATAGGCGATACAGATTAAATTGAGATGACAAACAAACGTATTTAGTAGATATATGTACCTAAATAAAATCACCATTCTATATATTCGCCTAGCTATCTCGTTTTCTGTCCACCCGCGGACGAAAACTGAATAGTTCATAAAATTGGTAAGTTAGTTTCCGTCCACTAAATTTCTCTACGATTTCTTTAAAAAACTTCATAATACCTAATGATAATTCTTGGTATGAAAATATCACTCAAAGGTAGATAGAACAGTTAATAAACTTACCATGAACATTTCCCGCCTAATCTTTTTATTTTTTGGTCATAAAGACCTCTGAAAGGCATAGATGCGAATATGCAACTATATATATAATATGTTTAATTTTTAATTCGCTACTTGCGAATATCATTATTTATTCTATACATCTATTGTTTAGACATTAAGGATTCAATAAGTCTAAAATTGTGCGGTAAAGTAGGTTTATATTTAAATTACTTATAAGTACGCAATTCTTATTAGCACCAAATTGTCAAAAACTGGCACTGGACGGCAAACTGACGCAATTATTACCATATACCTGTAAAAACTTGTAATCCCTTTTGAAAGTCACGAAAATTTTATATTGTACCTACTATATGTGGGTAGTTTACTTGTAAATACGTCGTTAGGAATGTTAGGATGTATTGTGCGGTGTGCATTTTCCACACAAAAACTTCGACAGCTTTAGGTATGACTCGAGTGCATCCACCTTATACAAACAATATCAAACGATTCAATGTATTTCTATGAAGAAGCAAAACATAGGTAGGATAAATATAGGTAATAATAGTACTTACCTACCAAATTTAAAAGAACTTTCGCAAAAATTACGCTTGATTTAATTTAGGTACTTGCTCTTTCTTTCTGATGTTTAAGCACGAGCTTTTGTTTTACTTAAAATGTTTTATTTATTTGTTTGGGAAGGACATTGCAAACTGAGTTACGAATCCCAATCTCTTATACTACAGAATCGATTTTTGTGTTCTGTAACAGCCTTTTAAAATTCTTAAATAGCAAATATATAGAAGGAACCATTAATCGAGATGTTAAAGTCAGGCATTTGTCTTTTATTCGGATCTTAATTTGAAGGATTTTGTTTTATTTAAGTACCTACCTGGTTAACCCTATAACGAGAGATTCCAAACATCTACAGTAAAAGCCTTCGCGCCTACATTTTTAGGGTTCCGTAGCCAAATGGCAAAAAACGGAACCCTTATAGATTCGTCATGTCTGTCCGTCTGTCCGTGTATGTCACAGCCACTTTTTTCCGAAACTATAAGAACTATACTGTTGAAACTTGGTAAGTAGATGTATTCTGTGAACCGCATTAAGATTTTCACACAAAAATAGAAAAATAAAAACAATAAATTTTGGTGGTTCCCCATACCTACTTAGAACTAAAACTCAAAAATTTTTCTTCATCAAACCCATACGTGTGGGGTATCTATGGATAGGTCTTCAAAAATGATATTGAGGTTTCTAATATCATTTTTTTTCCAAACTGAATAGTTTGCGCGAGAGACACTTCCAAAGTGGTAAATTGTGTGTCCCCCACCCCCCCTGTAACTTCTAAAATAAGAGAATGATAAAATTAAAAACAATATATGATGTACATTACCATGCAAACTTCCACCGAAAATTGGTTTGAACGAGATCGAGAAGTAGCTTTTTTTAATACGTCATAAATCGTACAACGCAATTTTATTATGTTACTTGCTGACGGAACCCTTCATGGGCGAGTCCGACTCGCACATTGCCGCTTTTTTACATTTGCAACTTTTTTCGACTGACGGAAATGGTTTGACAGACTTTAATTAAGTACTCATATTTAATCAACACCAAGTTTTGTCAGATTCTGAAGGACACACGCAAAAAACGTTTCTTAGGCGGAAAAGTACTAACCGAAGAAAAAATTAATGAAAGCAATTTGCTGATTGTAGCCTTGGCTCCAACAGTACCTATAATCAGATCAATTAATAGTTATTTGTTTCACTAGGGGGCAAAGTTGTTGTTTAACCGCTCGTGCTATTGATACCCGGGCAAGCGAAAGATTCCATAATTGAACCACGAGCATAGCGAGTGGTTCGAAAAATGGAAACTTGAGCGTTGAGGTTAAACAAAATTTGCCCCCGAGTGAAACAAAATTTTCGCCACACCAACCCGAAGAAAATATTAACTGTAAGATATCAAACAAAATCTAATCCAAATAAATGTTATTAAATATTTTTCATTCAATATCATAATTTAAAAGTTAATTTTACCAGCAAACATAAGAAAACTACTCAAAATTACTTTGCCTCACATATGAATTAAGTGCAACTTTGCTATCAGTTTTTGAACAATCAAGAGAGCCTGTAGCAGTTGGTGTGGCGAAAAGTTTTGTATGCAAAACTGACCCTTCGCGCCTATATTTTTCAAATTTGCCGCCTTCTTCTTCTGAAACTATATATTAAAAGCTTGTAAAATAAAACAAAGTTGCCTAAGTACTCACACCATTAACATATCAAACCAGGCACCTGTTAACTCATTGAATAAATTTCAACACCCGGGCTCAGTGCTAATCATCCGAGACACGAAAGATTCCGACAATTTTATCTTATTATGCCTAATTGTCTATAAACCTGACATTAACCAGGTTAATTAGTACGCTGCGGCAGGCAAATACTGCATCGATGGATGCACAATTTTCCTCCTATTGTTTGAGTCATACAAACCATTTTTTTCTGTTGAGTCCAGCCAATTCAGCAGAAATAATTATGAAATGATTGTTGTTACAGCACCGGTCATTGTCGGTATTACATCAACTGTTATTTTCAAAGATTATTATATACGTTCTTCTCTACTTCCTGTAATATTACAAATTGCAACCTTAATCATTGGTATGTGTTAAGTGCTATCCAGACGGGGCTGATCAAATCGGTCGATTTGATCAGGAAAATAATTGGCGCTAATCTCATCTAGTGTCCACAGGTACACAATTTAATCACCAATTTTAGAATCATAAACAAACGCACGTACAGATCCTAGCATTCCATAGATACTAGCTTCAAAAATTGGCATTTTTGTGTCTGCACCTCCTGATTCGATCGGGCAATTTAATCAGATTGTCGAAAAATTTACTAATCCGGGTATGCCTTTACAATTTACAGTTGACTTGATTAGGTCTGCTCAGCTGATCACAATAGTTAGGTGAAGGTGTTTCCAGAGATGTGAAAAATACTTTATAAAAAGTATTTAAATACAAAATACAAATACTTCCTTGATAATACTATTTCAAATGCAAAATACAAAATAGTTTTTGAATATGTATTTAAATACAAAATACGAAATAGGTATTTTCAAAATACTTTTTAAAAATACAAATACTTTGCGATAAAAGGTACTACGAGTAGTGAATACAAGTCTAAGAAATTAAAAAGTATTACTCGGAATTTCCGAGTTGAAAAGACTCTCTTTATTCTTCGAAATCAATCCTCTATCTAAAGTGCAAATTTCTAGTTGTTTGCTCATATTAACGGGTAGGATGTAGGTAGGGATGATGGTTTTTAACGGCCAACTTTTAAAGCATTAATTTGTAATGTTTTACAGCTAGTATAATGCCTCTCGTTAGTGTGATGAAAACGTCTCGTTTGTGTTTCACCAGGGCAGAAAAGTTTGTTCTCCTCTCGTGCCTTGAAACCCTCGCAACACTCAAGATTCCACTTTTTTAACCACTCGCTACGCTTGTGGTCATGTGCGACGTTGCTAAACAGATTCAACAGTTCCATGTTAAAAGAATGAGAGAGTTGCCAGGATTGTAACATCAGAAGAGATTGTAACTCCTACCTACATACCTACCTACTATAAAGTATTTTGTATTTTGAAAATACAAAATAGGTCCCAAAAACTGTTTCAAATAAAATACAAAATAGTTTTCTTCAAAAGGTATTTAAATACAAAATAGGTATTTTGCATTTTGTATTTGCATTTTAAATACAAGTATTTCAGTAGTATCTCTGGGTGTTTCTATGTAGGATCCGCAAGATGGCTCCATTTTTATTGGATTTTATGTATGTATTGATGAATGTTGGTTAAAATTATCTTTTAGATTTAATATTTAACCAGTATTGTTTTGCAGGGATGTGCTGCCATCGGTGGAACCTGGATATCTATTGAAAATGCTGCCCGAAAACGCTCCTGAAGAGCCTGAAAACTGGAAAGATGTCCTTAAAGATTTCAATGAAGCAATAATGCCAGGCGTCTGTATTTTAACTGTCTCTTTAAAACTTGCAAAAAATGTCTTCTAAAAACTATGTTCGATACAGCTCTGTTTCTATTGAATTTATGATATAAGTATAGAGCGTTAGATCGATATACCTAGTACCGATCGATGTACCTACGCGTGTTAACTCCTAGGATTTGGGTGCTGAAAAATCAGAAATTAGTAGTAGAAAAAGGTTGTCTGTGCAGTTGTGGAAAAATTTGTTTCTCCTGTTCGTTTTTTTGCACGTACAAATCAACGAACGCCTGCAATAATTTAATGAGCAAAGTTTAGAAAACATGAATCGCGTTTACAGTCTACGTCAAAGATATGTTTACATTTTTCGCCTTATTACAAAAGCGTAAGATATAAAGGCAACTAACCATAAAACAAACAAACCATAAAGTAAACATATCTTGGACGTCGACTGGACCTACTGAAAAAATTTGGGTGGCCAGACCATATACCTAAGTAATTCAATATTTGGATAACCATTTATTGCAATAAATCATAAACAAATTAAGAATTATCTAGCCAACTATAATTTTTGATGCGTATCGCAGATAACCCATTGGCACTCGCCCCAGTTCCACGCGTTCTACCCGACAGCAGTCTCGTACCCCGGCATCGTCGGAGGCTTGCTCAGCGATAGTCTCGCCGTCATCGGATTCAGTTGGGTTAGTTCCATCTTTTACTAGTTAACATTTACTACTGAGAACAGAGTAGTCGTGGCCTGTTACCTACTTACTATTACCAGGCGTGTCTCACTCCGCGATTTCGTCGCTTTCCTACAGGTAGCTAAAAGTACATCCGCTCGACCCCAATTTTGGGGTTTGCCATAAGCCGCGCGTGGCGCTGTCGCCACCTAGCGGCCATATCTGTCCTGATCGTAACAGACGCGTTTTGTTAGAGAGTGAGTCTTCTGTACCTAGTACTATTATTTATTCTGTGCTATCTAGACACGCGGCAGCGTGTCAAGCCAAGTTCAAGCAAAGGAACTGGCTAGCCAGCGCCAAGTGTAATATTACACGAACCACTTGGTGCCACTTTTAACCCTTCTATAACTCAAAACATCTTTAACGTAAACACATAAAACTACGTGTGTTTAATTATTATTACGCTGCACAAACTTCTTCAATGATAAATAACTTGTAGTAGGCGTAATCATACAGCCTCTGGCCATGTTAAGTATTCAGAGTAAAAAGTTAAAATTTCTCAACGAGAATTTAAAATTTTGTATCAGATTTCTGAACGCATAGTCGCGCCCCCGCGCGCGCGCCGCTTCTGTCGCCCTCATTGTCGTTTTTCATGCAGCCGCGGCCATTACGTCCTATTAAAATAAAAACATGTTTTTATCAAATAAACGACGAAATATGTAAAGAAGAAAATAAAATAGTATATCTTATTTACCAATATTGCGAATAGAAGAAAAAATAAGAAGATTGGAGAAGATTCAAGAGCATACGCGTTCAAGTCCAAATACGGCGTCCTTTCGTTGGAAAAGGCCCAGACGCGTTACATACCGATCGATGGATCATGGTCTTCAACCTATTCTAGGTCTGCAGTTCTGCATCATCTAGATCACTATCTCCGCCAGCGGCGTAGAGAAGTAGATATCGCTCGGTATCCAGAAAGCCTCGCTCTCCAATAGTGCCAGCATTCGGTTAATTATTTAATACACATAATATTCCGAAAAGGAACATTAATTATAATCAGGTAAAAAATATGATTTGTTTATGTTATTTCTATCTGGTGTTAGTGCTGTGCGTTGGAGTGTTATAACTAGCCAACTGGTTGCTGACTGTACTTGGTTATGATGTGCATATGCATTCTGTAGCGCTATTCTCTGTTTCTTACTGCATAAAATGGCTGTGCTAATCATTTTGGAGTGTTAATCTAGACATCTCTGTTTGATATTCGCACTTGGCAACCTTGGCGTACTACACTAGGTGCGTTCACTGCCAGTAGCCAGGGGATATTGTCACATATTCCTTGCCAACAGCACTGAGACATTGCTCATGTCCTACCTGATAATAGGGTGCATTATAAGCCACCTACAAGTCTTGCTAGATAAAGTTACCTACTGGGTTTTGTGGCGTGTTCGACTAGACACCGCTCTTAACCAAATGAGTTAATCATGTGGTATGCCGTACTAGGCCGTCTCTTGATATATACTCATCTTCAAGTAGGTGAAATGAAGTAGGTACTTATTCTAATGTCAGCAAGCAAAGAATTAAGCGAGCAAACCTTGACATTGTCGGAGGGAGGCGCCAGAATTTTGGATATTATAGAAAAAAAATCCTTATAGGATAGTGTTGTTCTTTGATTACAGATAAATAATTAAGAACATTATAAAAGAAGTATGACCCGGACAAGATTACGAAATACTACTCTGCGCTGTAAGAAATTATTGGTCCTCCGAAAATGAAGACTTAAGCTGCAGCTGGCGAGATTTTGCCAGTGGGGAACGAGGCTAAGTATTGAAATGATACAAAATAAAGTTTCCTGTTCTCTAACTGTGATGATTTACAAGTGATGTTTTAGGGAAATCTAGCAGCTGAACTTTAATCTCCGGCAGCCCAGCCCTTAAGCCTGGCACTTTAAACTTCAAAGGCTCAACTACCAATCATATTTTCTAACGTATGATTTGCTGTTGTATTTGTTTCATACAAAAACGTATTTATTAAACATAACAATATACAAAAACCCCTGGTCAAAAGCAAGGAAGAGGAAGCGGAGCAAGACCTTCCTCTCTGCAGTCACAATGTGGTCGCACACAGCGACATCACAACAGCCTGTGTTCATTCAGAACAAATTCTTAAAAGCTGTGGTTTACTTTTTTCACATACAAGGATTTTGTCCGGGCTGTCTCATACAAAGTTCCTTTTTTATCTGTGCCAACACCTACAAGTATTCCGAAATATGATCACTTCTGTGAAATTGATAGTCGAATACTAGAAAAATATGTGATATATATGACTATGATGACCTTATAAAATAATGTTCACTTTAAAGGTACAGCAAGGCAAGATCCATATATAAACATAAGCACATTTAGGTAGTGCAACTGAGCGGTTTTAGCTCCAAGATGTTTTTACTGATTTCTTGAATGTAGAAAACATATCTGTTTCATGTGGAAAGATGAGATTTCAGTTTTTAGTCCTAACATACCTAGACTATTAAACTAGATATCTCTCTAGCTAGATATATGTGCAAGACCTTTTATGAAGTGTTTAAGATCACATACAGACACACACTGTTTAGATGATAGATATATCTATTGTTGATACTCCTTATAACAAATGTTATACTATGTAGGTAGTTATACAGGATACACTTAATTATAGTCTTGGTACCATTACCTATGTGGAGTTATAATCAAATGGAACTAGCTCCATAGTACCTCAGAAAGCTGGCTACTATATAGATTTATTTCTTTACCTACTAAGGAAAAAATTCAAAGTTAATCAAAAGATAAAGCCCTTTATAAATTGGTACAATGTAATACAATTGGTTGTTTGTGTAGTTATATTATGAGTTTGGCTAATGAATATGGCTATGTGTATGTTTACACAAATGCTTTAAGGGTTAAAGAGCTGAAAAGACAAAAATACATACTTATACTAAATTAAATATATTTTAAGGAAACCTAGTGTGACATTTTTTGGTGGCTTATTAAAATAAAGATTTATAAATATACTTTCTGCAGATATTTACTTACTTACAGTAATAGTTTATTGACACGCTGGGGCGGCCGATTAGAAATGAGTTAGCTGTGGATTATGGAAGGAGTCAAAAAGAATATATATTTTACATTATATTTGTTCAGCTTATGGTGGTCTTTTTTGTTTAAAGACTTTCTTTCCGGTTTACCAGATTGTGAGATGCTTCTGAGAGAAGACAACACAGCTATCGCAATTATTTATAAACCGAATAGGTGAAATTAAATCCTGTATTTTTTATGTCTAGGAACATTTTGCAGTGGTGTGAAAAAAGACATTACAATATTCTACTTAAATGATATATTTGTGCTATAAATGTTATAAGCTGATTTAGTGATAACTTGGGATTTAGAGTTTTAATACAAATTAAATTTGAAATGTCTTGCAACATTTTGGAACTTCATATACCTACCGAGTTATTGGTAGCCGTGCAGATGAAATATGTGAACGCTACACATATATCCTAGTGAAGTAACCCAGAAGATGTTTTCACATTTTCATGAATATACAAATTATTTTATCTATGCTTTCCTTTAATTTGAAATGAAATCTAAGGTATTAAAGTTATAGGAAAACCAGAAGGCACGGTCACTGAAACTACTCAGTTTTACAAAATAATTATGAGTATATGTCCCATATAATTGTAAATATTAGAGCCCCAGCTCTCAATTAAAGAAACTTATTCTATTAACCGGTTTCAAGTTTCAACAGCGTCTTATCCTGGTTACCCCAGTGTTATCCGGGGAGTGCCATCAGCCATCTCTGAACGAGCAGGGAAGACGAGGAGGAGACAGGAGGAACTTCTGATTGGTGAGGCCAACAGTATGGTGTAATCCCTTGCGCCCAACACCGTCAAGCAGCATGATACCTAAACACTTGTATGTTTTGTGAAAATAATTACATTAATTATTTTATGGTATCTGTTCCAGAAGTGCTTGCCGTTTTAATAGCATTATTTATGCTAGGTATAGAAGTGTAATTTTCTGTAAATCTGTTCTTGGGTTTTTATTGGGGAATAGGCTCTTCTCAAATGATACAATTGAACATTTTAGGAAGAACGTTTTTTAGATTACACCCACCTCAACATTAAAGTGTGAGCTGATACCTTAATCAGTCTTAAATGACTTATGTCACCAACTAATGAAAATCTTTCATTAGGTACAGACAGAAAAAGTAAAAAATTACTTTATTCTTTTATTAGCCATTGTGATTGTACACAACGTGCAAACCCTGTAAGTAATTGATAAATATGAAACTTTATTCTGATTTTTGATAAAGACCTTTATGGCTTTGTCATATATCTAATGAAAATCTTTCATTAGGTACAGACAGAAAAAGTAAAAAATTACTTTAATTCTTTTATGAGCCATTGTGATTGTACACAACGTGCAAACCCTGTAAGTAATTGATAAAATATGAAACTTTATTCTGATTTTTGATAAAGACCTTTATGGCTTTATAAATTACAGTAACCTTTGCTACCTTCAAAATTATTTTTTCAGGATAAAACTAAATTGAAATTGAGTAAGGTTGCTTAAGCCAAACATTGGTTAGCTATATATAAATGAATGATAATATTCGTGATTGTTAAATTGTTAGCGGTTATATTTTATTGCCTTCAAAAAACCTCATGCAAAATTGCATGTTAACTCCTAATTTCTATACCTAATACATCTCAAGCAATAAAACTCTATGTATATTTAAAAAAAAAAAAAAAAAACTCTTCTCTAACGATTTGTAGATGGACTAAGTCCTGATCTTAAAAAATAGTGGTGTTGATATTTTTTAATCTCACCACTCATTTAACCCATTATGCGTTGGGACACCAACTCCTGCTTAGGCTGACAAGCAGAAAAATCGTTTAGGAGTTAATATTGATGGAAGAAAACATGAGACTTCTAATAATTTTGCCCAATTTCATAATCATAGTTCCATCTAATTCTAATAATTATATAAAGATATATCCTTACTATCTAGTTAATGAGAAAATAAGTGTTACCTACTAAAGGTTGTACGGAGCAACACATTGTCAAGAGTTGCTTATAGTTGTTGAATTCGTTAAAAATTGTATCTCATGCTAACATTTGATTTCTTTGATAGTCCTATAATAATTGAGTTTTAAGTGGTACTTGGCGGTACTAATGAAATACCTATTAATAAGAAACAAATAAATTTTGTTTCAATCATCATATGACAGGCAGTTTGACGAAATAATGATCTGTTGTTAACTAAATTTACATATATATTGAAAATAGTTGATGATAACTAAAAAGGTACCTATTTTAAAAATGAAATCATTAATCATTGTTAATCATTGATTTCATTATTGTAATACAAAGCCAAATCAAACTTTGAATACTTATCTCTAAACATCTACAAGTTATTTATCATTGAAGAAGTTTGTGCAGCGTAATAATAATTGGAAATTAAACGAACTTACCTGTAAGTGAAGTTCTATTTCAATTATATTAGCTGCACAAACTTCGAAATGATAATCCCTTCCCGCCCAGTACCCGCGTTGTCCTGAGACAACCAGGGATTTTAATAGTGAAAAATCCCTGTCAAAGTTTAAGATAATATTGGCTTTGCTGAGTTGCGGGCCAAGCTGTCATATCAGTTGGCATATTCACTGCCAGCGCGAGCAACGAGCGAAGCTGATAATATGCGTTTTCCGCTGTGTAGCGAAAAGCTCCTAAGACTAGAGAACCTGTCTAGGTAGCGGGTCACTGGCAGTGAAAGTATTATGTCTTGGCTTGTTACTCTAAACTAAATGAGGGCGACAGAAGCGGCGCGCGCGCGGGGGCGCGACTATGCGTTCAGAAATCTGATACAAAATTTTAAATTCTCGTTGAGAAATTTTAACTTTTTACTCTGAATACTTAACATGGCCAGAGGCTGTATGATTACGCCTACTACAAGTTATTTATCATTTCGAAGTTTGTGCAGCTAATATAATTGAAATAGAACTTCACTTACAGGTAAGTTCGTTTAATTTCCAATTATATCCACAAGGACATCTAGAAGCCCAAATTTCATGAAGCTAGCTCAAACGGTTATAAAGATATGAAGGTCAAAAAGTCGTAAATTTTAAGACTGACTGACAGACTTATAGTACCTAAACCTAACCTACTTCCAGATGACCTAGAAGGATGAAATTTGGAATCCAGCTCAGTTATTGTGTGAAAGCGTAGGAAAAAATCTAAAAATAAAAAAAAGTTATAAAATAGGGGGGTCCCCATACAAAAAAAACATTTTTTATTGTGACTGACATATAGTACCTAAACCTAACCTACTTCCAGATGACCTAGAAGGATGAAATTTGGAATCCAGCTCGGTAATTGTGTGTAAACGTAGGAAAAAATCTAAAAATAAAAAAAGTTAAAAAATAGGGGGGGTCCCCATACAAAAAACCTGTAATACGCGCTAAACAACCGGCCAACGGTGTGTCGTTGGCGGCGCGCGGCACCACATAATTAATACAAAGAACAGAAGTAAAAAACATGCAGCGGAAACACAAGAAAAAACATTAAATCTCAATACCTGCCTAGTTTTCTTTACAAAAAGTATTGATATCCCATCAAAAACATAAATGTAAAAAAGGAGAGCCAAGTTCAATACAAAAATTATGCTTGGCTGTGGGGTTCGCCGCAAAAAGAATGGAGATCTAAATGAGTGCCAAGTTCTATGCAAAATCCAAATATGTATTTATAGGAACAAAATAACATTATAAACAAGTATTAAACTCTATTTCTTTGCTTTATTGGATACCTATAACAATTGCTGTTATTTAAAAAAAATGTGAGATCTTAAAGTAGGTTAGATTTGGCTTGGCCAGTTTTTATCAGAATTACAAAATATAGGTATATGTTGAATAACTTTATAAAATGACTGAGGTAATGAAAACTGGCCAAGTCAAATCTAACCTGCTTTAAGATCTCGCATTTTTTTTAAATAACAGCAATTGTTATAGGTATCCAATAAAGCAAAGAAATAGAGTTTAATACTTGTTTATAATGTTATTTTGTTCCTATAAATACATATTTGGATTTTGCATAGAACTTGGCACTCATTTAGATCTCCATTCTTTTTGCGGCGAACCCCACAGCCAAGCATAATTTTTGTATTGAACTTGGCTCTCCTTTTTTACATTTATGTTTTTGATGGGATTACCATACACCAAAATAACCTATACTAAAAACGCTTAAAGTACATAACTAAGTCGCGCAAAGTATATACAGTATGTAACTGAACGAAAAGCAATTACTCAAACCCATTAATGTTTAGGTCATACTAAGCAACTTTTACTATACCATGGGACCAACCTCGAAATCGCGAAAAAAAAAATCTCCTATAGGAAGTTTCAACATTAGACCAGCAACATGTATTAAACATCTAAATTTTTTTCCGCGTTTTCGGGGTTGGTCCCATAGTAAAAGTTGCTCAGTATTATTACCTAAACCTAACGGGTTTGAGTAATTGTTTTTCATTGAGTTACATACTGTATGTAGGTATAAGTTGTATCCGCAAGGTGGTTCGCCTAGGTTACTCAAAACTTAACTCTCGCTAGATGGCACCACTTTTGCAAAATTTCGGATTTATTTTTTTGTGAAATGGTCTTGGTATTTGTATACTTAAAAGTATGTTTCGCGCACTCTTTAAGTAAATATTGAACTATTAAAATAAACATTGAATACTTCATTGTGCAAAAACCACCTTTTTAATTCGACGGAGTGTTGCTGTCACGCTTTTTCCTACTATTACTCACACATGCAAACAGTGTTTCCGTGATCCTTGTAGTAGACAATTTCACACAACGTAAGTAAGTTGCAATAGCGTAACGGTATGTTCGTGGAAATACGTGCAAGAGGATTGGGGTTCAAGACTGGTGCGAGTAGGTAATTTCTTTTTGTTTCTCCTTTGTGTTATCTTACCTTTAAACGAGCAATTATTAGATATATAATTATTTATTTATATATTTGGATGGTATCAGAAACGGCTCTAACGATTTCGATTAAATTTGCTATAAGGGGTTTGATCTCTTAGCTAGGTCTATGAGAAAACGCGCTTTTTGAGTTTTTATGTTTTGTAAGCTTTGGTCGGTCTCCCAGATATTCAATCTCCGCTTGGCAACTAATCCCAGAATTGGCATGCGCACTAGTTTTTACGAAAGCGACTGCCCTGACCTTCCAACCCAGAGAGTAAACTTATTTGGATTAGTCCGGTTTCCTCACATTGTTTTCTTTCACCGAAAAATAGGTATCGGTGTATAAATAGGTAGGTATCAAATGCTATTTCGTACAAAAGTTCGAAAAATCATTGGTACGAACCGGGGTTAGAACCCGCGACCTCCGAATTGCTTTCCGCTAGGCCAGCAGCGCTTCCCCCACATACTCAGTGTTATCAGGTTTTTTAAAAATCAAAAACGATTACTTATGAAAGCAGAAGAATATAAATGATCGTATTAGATTTATAATTGTTACATATTTGCCGTAACTTATTTTAAAAAAGGGTTTTTCAATTAAAAGACACGTCAAGATTGTTTACCTTATTTCTAATGCTAAAAAAAACAAACTATAGTAATAATTGTGTTTTTCATTCATAGACAAAATCCATTATTTTTAACCACAGGAAATTTTATACACTTCTTTTTAGGGTTCCGTACCGAAAGGGTAAAACGGGACCCTATTACTAAGACTTCGCTGTCCGTCCGTTCGTCCGTCCGTCCGTCCGTCTGTCACCAGGCTGTATCTCACGAACCGTAATAGCTAGACAGTTGAAATTTTCACAGATGATGTATTTCTGTTGCCGCTATAACAACAAATACTAAAAACAGAATAAAATAAAGATTTGAATGGGGCTCCCATACAACAAACGTGATTTTTGACCAAAGTTAAGCAACGTCGGGCGTGGTCAGTACTTGGATGGGTGACCGTTTTCTTTTTGCATCTTTTTTTCGGTTTTTTTTTTTTGCTTTATGGTACGGAACCCTTCGTGCGCGAGTCCGACTCGCACTTGCCCGGTTTTTATTAAGCTAGTGACAAGCTGACAAGTATGTAATACCTATCAAAATACCTATGCTCAGCCCGACTAAGATTGTTTTGTACCTACACATAACCTAAAACCGGGTCATTCACACCGGGTTCCGTGCGCGAGTCCGACTCGCACTTGCCCGGTTTTTATTGCAGTGAGGATGTCCTGATTGTAAAAATCAGAGAGATTAGGTAGAGTATAATTTCTAATTTCTAATTATCTTTGTAAAAATAAAAGAATACGTGTAGCCCATACTTAATAATCGATTTATGATAATAAGAAAAATTAAATAAAAATAAAAAAACAATACGAAATTTAGGTGTAACAAAAATACAAAAAGTTATGTTCCAGCATACAATGACTGGGGATCGAACCGGGAATCTTCCGTTTGCAAGCAAAAAAGCGACTGTTTGCATAACACGCCATGATAGTTCTTAGCTAAGCTGACGAACTTCTCGCTTAGGTCAATTAACTACCTGTCAAATATCAGTGTCAACAAAATTGCACTATACATGACGGCACTCCAAATTCGAGCCGTGGTCAGCCCGGCAACGTCGGAAATGGTATGGCAACGTCGCAAATGTATCTGTACACGACATTTGTGACACACACATACGTAAAATTGATGAAAATATAACTATGATTTTTGCATGATTTCTGTATGAAACATTGTTTTCCTGTTAATTTCGCGCAAACGAATATTCGAAAGAAGATAAATGCGGAAATATTTGTGTACTAATAGTGTGTAGTTACTTAATGAGCTTTGATTGAATTTTGTATGAAAAGCGAACCACCTTAAGTAGATAGCGTACAGCGCTCATACTTTAGTTAGAGTGATGGGATGAATTGTCGAACGATTCGGCGTGTTTATCAAAGGGTTATACAAACTTACACCTATTACTTGCAGATGTCAAGCCCGGCATGCACCGAACTGGAGGTGGTGACGATGAACTGGCTGGGCAAGCTGCTCGGCCTCCCGGAGGAATTCCTCAACTGCTCTGACGGCCCTGGCGGTGGCGTCATTCAGGTCTGTGTAAACTGCTCATTATTGTCGTGTTTCTAACCCCTTTATAAAGATTTAATTTAGGTATAATTTATCCAAACATGACAGAAAACCAGAAATCATATTGGCGAATCACTGACCTGATTTACAACCTTATGCCTAAAGCTTTGCAAGGCCGGGACCACCCTCACAAGTTTAAGAAATCTTCATCTAGGACCTAAGTCCTAACTAAACATCTTAGTCTAAACTCTAAACTAAACATCTTGTGTGAGCCAAGTGATTCACTCATCACAAATTTGCAATCTACCTATGTAGCTATTAATTTAAATATTTTTTATTATGAATTAATATTTTGCAGGGCTCAGCTAGTGAGGCAACTTTAGTCGGTTTACTCGTTGCCAAAAACAAAACCGTACACAGACTAATGGCAAACGATCCCAGCCTCGAGGAAGGCGAGATCAACGCTAAGCTCGTAGCCTACACGTCGGACCAATGCAACTCGTCGGTTGAAAAATCCGGATTACTCGGCTCCATGAAAATGCGGTTACTTAAATCTGATGCCGATGGCAGACTGCGTGGAGACACACTTAAAAATGCATTTGAGGAGGACAGAGCCCAAGGCTTAATACCATGCTATGTTATTGCCAACCTTGGCACGACAGGCACCTGCGCCTTCGACCCCTTGTATGAACTCGGACCGGTGTGTAAAGAAGCAAATGTGTGGCTACATGTCGACGCCGCCTACGCAGGATCAGCTTTCATTTGCCCCGAATACAGAGGACTAATGAAAGGAGTTGAATACGCAGATTCCTTTGACTTCAACCCACACAAGTGGATGCTTGTGAATTTCGATTGTTCCGCAATGTGGGTCAAAAATGGATACGATCTTATAAACACTTTCGATATTCAGCGTATTTATTTAGACGACGTTAAGACTAACATTAAAATACCGGACTATCGTCACTGGCAAATACCTCTCGGTAGACGATTCAGGTCTTTGAAGTTGTGGACTGTTTTGAGAATATATGGCGCAGAAGGCATTAGATCTCATCTCAGAAATCAGATCAGCCTCGCTCAACATTTCGCAAAGTTAGTTCGAGCTGACGATCGATTTCTGGTGGAACCCGAGCCATCGATGGGATTAGTGTGCTTCAGGCTTAAAGATGGTGACAGCGCTACACGCAAATTGTTAGAAAATTTGACGGAAAAGAAACAAATATACATGGTGGCGGCAACTTACCGTGGCAGGTATATAATACGTTTCGTAGTGTGTTCTCACTTAACAACGAGAGAAGATATTGACATCAGTTGGAAAATAATTAAAGAGGAAGTGGACATTATCATCACGCCCACTTTACACACCAAAACTCAAATCCCAGCGTTAGGTCATATCGACATCAAGAGTTTATGTGAAAAATCGAAGTAGGTCATAAAATATTTTAATACCTGCATGCAAAATAATCTCAATCATTTTAAATTAATGTTATGTTAAGATAATAAGTACCTACCTATTTGCCTACAACGTTATGATTCACAGTTTATTTGATATTGCTTAAGTTCGTAGTGAGTATTTGTATTTAGGTAGGTACATTGTATTTAAATTTTTCTTTAGAATGAGAATACTTACACAATAAGTCGTGTTTTAGTCTTAATATCTTAATGGTTAAAAGACTAATGGCGTTATTCATAAATGAGCTACAACCCTCAATTAACTAGTTATTTGACTTAATTTATCGTTAGTCAAGCGAACTATTATGTACCTATATCTATATACCTATATATATATATATATATATATATATATATATATATATATATATATATATATATATATATATATATGAAAATGAGATAAAACATAAATTAACTAATTGAGGTTTGTAAAGTTTTATGAATAACGAGGTTAAATGATAAAACAGTTCTTAGTATTTCATAAAATGTAAAAATAATAAAGTGATCGTGCATTACACGTTGCATATTCATTTCCCGACCTCAGCTCAAAGGACGCATAAAAATAAAACAAAGTACAGTCTTATGTAAATGTATTATATCAACTTGCTAAACGCAATGAATCACAATCACAATTAGGTAGTAAAACAAACCTATTCTTTTGTTTCCGTGTACAATGTTAATTGAAAGTCTATATTAATTTCCTCTTCTGCGTTAATGTTGCATCACTATGCATCAGCATCACAGTCATGGTTTGTTATTTTCCATTTAAATGCAACTGCAGGTATAGGAGACACAGAGGCCGTATGAGTATCCTTTTGGCATGCAGTGCTCCTGGCAGACGGCTTCTTCAGTGGGTTCGTCGAACTGGCAGGGTACACGGCGACTAGGAATTTTGGTTTCTGAAAGAATGAGTTTTTTTTACCAGGGTTTTAGTTACTCGTTTTCTACCGTAAAAGGGGTGGCTTTGAAATACAGGGGTGACTTCAAAGTTTCAGTTTTAGAACCATAATATTTTTGTAGTATGATTTCATCGTAACCTACTAATTATACGAACAGTTCGAGTAAATAAAGAATCAAGCTATTCATTGTGTATTACCAAAGGTATAACATATTAGGTTCATTAATAAGTAAGACTTAAAAGGTGAAACGGTTCTTAATATTTTATGATAGTGTGCCGTTAATAATTAATAACCATGCACTTTGGTTATTGGCATGGCACCATACCTACTTTTTAGGGTTCCGTACCCAAAGGGTAAAACGGGACCCTATTACTAAGACTTCGCTGTCCGTCCGTCCGTCCATCCGTCCGTCCGTCCGTCCGTCCCTCTGTCACCAGGCTGTATCTCACGGACCGTGATAGCTAGACAGTTGAAATTTTCACAGATGATGTATTTCTGTTGCCGCTATAGCAACAAATACTAAAAACAGAATAAAATAAAGATTTAAGTGGGGCTCCCATACAGCAAACATGATTTTTGACCAAAGTTAAGCAACGTCGGGCGTGGTCAGTACTTGGATGGGTGACCGTTTTCTTTTTGCATCTTTTTTTCGGTTTTTTTTTTTTGCTTTATGGTACGGAACCCTTCGTGCGCGAGTCCGACTCGCACTTGCCCGGTTTTTATTAAGCTAGTGACAAGCTGACAAGTATGTAATACCTATCAAAATACCTATGCTCAGCCCGACTAAGATTGTTTTGTACCTACACATAACCTAAAACCGGGTCATTCACACCTCGTTCATCAAAATCGGCTCAGTCATATCGACACTACAACGAAATACACGAACTAAGAATACATACAGAGGCATTGAGATAATGTACCTAGACTACGTACCTAGCTAAATCTGATTTATAAAAAATGTTGGTACGGATATGCATAAAACTAAAGGAGCATTCCATGAAATTGTCTACCGTTTGTCCCGTACAAACGCGAATTTGATGATGATTTGCAGATATAAGAGTTTCCTTTTCTGTGAAAAATGGCCAGAAATAAGCACAGAAAAATAATCGACTGCTTTAAACGCCGAAAAAAAAGTCGCTACACAGGAAATAAAATGCGTTTGTACGGGACAGCCCGTGGAATGCTCCTGAAGGTGATTTTCGACTTACCTGTTACAGATGGGTTAATCGTAGTTTTTTCAGGCAAACTTGCTACAACGGACTGGTCTAACGGTATCACTTCATCTCCTCTCTGAACCGTTCTTGGCTTCGCGACCGCGATATGCACTAAACAAATTGATAAGGCCAGAACAACAATCGTAGGAGTCAATTTTAATCCCATTTTGATGCTTGTATATCGGTGAGCTCACGAGCGGCGACTAAATATTAAATATTAGCAACAGCAAGTCAATGTTACGAAATAGCGTGTAGGTAAGTATAGGAGGGATTGAATGAACGCAACTCGACTAAAGGTCTTGCTTATATATGAACAACCGATTTATGAGTGCTTAGTGCGGTAGATGCGTCACAACGTTGCCAACTTAAACGTGCAGCTAACGATGTCGCTACTGTGTATGTGTTCCGAAAAAACTCGTTCGTGTTTACATAGTTCAACTTTTGACCGCTGCTATTGTTTGTACGTACGATTTAGAATTCGTGGTAAAGTCAACACAATACAATGACTCAGTGTATCATTTTGCCGGTTTCATTGTCATGGAGTGGACTTTACTATTCATGGTTTTCAACTGAAGATGAGTGAAGGTTGATAGTGTATGTACATATAAATATTGTCCAAGTAAATTAATAATCACTACACCTTAAAAAACAAACTCAAAAATTACTGAATAGACGGATTTTTATGCCGTTTCTACCTATAAATAAAGTGATTCTTGAGGAAGGTTTATGTTTAATTTCATAACCCGTGCGAAGCCTAGCTATTATCTGAATCAATCTATTCAATAATAATATGTTGTACTTACAGTACTATACCTAAACTTAGTCGGTAGGTAGGTATAAAGTAATTTACAAACATTTTAGGGTTCCGTAGCCTACTTGCCTAAAGTAATCGTAAATCCTCCATTATGTGTGGTCCGACACAGTGTGGATGATGATGAATTGTTTTATGCATGAATTAAAGTCAAACTTTAGAATTTTCGTGAAGCGTCATTTTATTAACATTTACATCATTATAATATAGACTTAAATCAATAATAGATACAACAAATTATAAATTTCTTTGAGGTCTGGCATTTGATAAAATAATTCTATGATATTATCGAAATTACATAGGTCACATTTTAGTAGGGATCAAAATCGTAAAGGAGTGCCATGTTATGTAGTAAGTTCCGTGGATTCCAACAGAAGGATCCAGTACTTCCCATCTATCACACGATCAGGCCGTCTAAAAGTCGTTTCAAAATGAGAGCGCAACTCGATTGTATGGCGACGGCTAGGTTCGTAACAATTAACAATTCATAGACCTTATTGTAAAGAACATAACGTCCACCAATGTAATAATACAAATACTGTGTATTGTAAAACACAGTAAGTAAGCTACCTAAGTATATGTTGTGTTCAATACAAAAAATACAAGTGGAATTGATTAATTCAAATTATTATATTGTCTGATAAATAGCGAGATCTTTGTGCCACAAAAGTGAATATAATACTTACAGATGTAGTGCGTCATTGTTTTCCTTCTTATTTTCTCGGAAACGTTCGTATTTGTCATGCTACTTCAGTCAACCTCGGTTTTTTTTGTACTTCTGACTGAAATAGCAAAACACGTTCGTACGTTGTGAAAATACGAACAAAAACAATTATGCACAACATTTGTAATATCATCATCTTGATAACCGTTATGTATAACCATGTCAGTGATCAATAAAGTCATTAACGTAAATAGCATAAGATATAATCGAAAATAACAGCCATCTAAAAACCTACCAAATATATAAACAACCAGGATGCCCAACATTTTCTACATTTTTCTCGTAAGAAATTTACTTTTAAGATAACATTAATAATTAAATAGAGTTTCATAGAATTCTAACAAGTATAATCAGCTTTTTAGCTTAAGCCTACAAATAAACGCAAAATAAGAGAACACGCTACAAATGTGCAAGACATTTTATGTCCGCACACACTCTACTATCCAATGCACACATTTTCTATAATGTGGACACCCTGATAACTATTTGTTCATAGCAGCCTATCCAGATCTTATGGAGCCTTAAATCTCTGTACATAGATCAATTCAGAAAAACTGGTACAAATGAAGCCTAATAAATTGATGACACTCAGCCACAATCTGAAAGGTGCTTTTAAAGAATTGGTACTCCATTTGTGGCGTTCCACGGCAAAAGGTACCTTATGGCGGCTGCCGCAATAATATTGGAGCGGCGTTAATAATAGCGTAAGCGCCAACCGCCATAAGGGTAAAGGTAACCCGTGGGACGTCACATTTAGTCCAGCTAAATATGAATCAACGTGCACATAGATTAATTATGGCATTGACAAAAGGATCCTAGAACGCGTAAAGTACAAAATATCGTAGCTACAATTTCGAAAGTTTTCCGTGTTTATGTCCATGTGATGTTATGTGGCATCATATGTTTTGTGGTAACTTATTGTCAGTACTTGACTGGACAGCCTTTTTGAACACGTATTAAAACATAATTTTATCGGATTTTATCATTATAATATGTTACATTTCGCTGGTTACCCGCGACCACGACCGCTGTAATCTACATAGAAACGTCGGAAATAAAGGTAAGAAAATAAATTCGTGATAGACCCGATAGAAATATGTTTGAATGATCGCAATCGTATAGCGCCATCTACTTCAATATTTTGCCCTACGCGTCTAGTAGTACAGGTCGATTCACAAAAGCCGCCACGACTGGAATGAACGAGACTTTAATTGTGTGAGTGACACCTGTATACAGTCAGAGCCACCATTTTACTGTGATACATATATAGATATTTTCATTCACTCATTCATTCCATTCGTGTCAACTTTAGTCAATCGACCTGTATTTGAATTTAAACTGTTGTGAGACATACTAACATTGAATAATTTTACGGTTTAGACTCACTTGTTTTTAGTCACTCGCGCGACATGCTTCGGAGAGCCTAGGTCTCCTTTCTCAAACACTAACAGTGCGAGCAGCGTTCACAACGGCCGTGTATCGCGTACTAAAAACAAGTGAGTCTAAACCGTAAAATTATTCGACCTGTATTTTTTTGTCCATAACCATAGTAAACATTCACATGCATAACTAACAGGACACGACGACCGGTACATTAGTGCTGCGACCACTGAATGGTTTTGATGTCCACTCCCTCCTGCACCATCTCCCACAGCGGGCTCATCTCTCGGAGGCGCTCCACGTGTCTGATCGTCTTCTCTGCCGTGTAGTCTACTTCGTCGATTGTTGTGAATCTTCCTAATCCGAATCTGTAAAAATTACAAAATGTTTTTGACCAAAAAAAACATAATAAACACAGGTGCCTTCAGATCCACAGCGCAGACTTCTTCATCATACAGATAGCTCATCCATCTCAGGTTCTTCGTCAAAATAAAACGTACATTTTCACACATGTCATCCGCAACAGGCATCGTCAAATTTTCAAAGGAAATTGGTCATTACAAAACACATAATAATAATAAGCCATTAACCTATATCCTAATATTCCTAATCCGGTAAGTACCCAGCACAACCGTCCCCAAAATACCCGCGGCGTTCCCGCGCTGAATAGCCAACGATATACGCAGCACCAGAGGGCCTACCGCGAACGACGTTCGACGTTTTGCCTTTCTGTCGCACTTATAAATTCGTACGTAAGTGTAACAGGGAGGCAACACGTCAAACGTAGTTCGCGGTAGGCCCTCAGTTACGAACACAGGGCTATAACCGCGAAAATCAAAATTCGCAAACTGCGGGCATCTTTCTCTGTCACTCTAATTACGCCTTCATTGGAGTAAAAGAGAAAGATCCCCGCAATTTGCGATTGATTGATTGATTGATTTCGGTTTTCGCGGTAGCCCCTCAGGTCCAGGTAGATAAGATGTTTTATTATCAGTCCGACGTAATAAGGTGCGTCCAGGAGGTACCGCTAAAATCTTCCTCTCTGTAGGTCTTACATATTCAAGCGATAGAGAAGCAAATAAAGAAATTTCGTGTTTCACGTTAGGGCTTTAAATCTAGCAAATGAGCCGCTCGCTCACTACACCTTGAAAAACGAAGTATATATGTGCACGATAAACTTGAAAACTACTGAACGGATTTTCATGCGGTTTTCACCTATCAATCGAGCGATTCTTGAAAAAGGTGTACAATTTGCTAACCCGTGCGAAGCCGGGGCGGCTCGCTATTCGTAGTACAAAATTCACAAAACAGTTAATACATATTTTTTGCAAAAAACGCAAACATGATTTGGAATAGGTATAGTTAAATGCACCTTTACACAAAAAATATACCTTATGTATGTCACTAGGTAAACAACATGTTATCAATTAATTGTTTTGAGTAGGTACATTTTTGATAATCAGAATAGTTTTGTCTTATCATCTGTGCAGGAGACTCAGTTTATGACATAAGAGATAAAAATGTTGATAAAGATAATTTGTTTGTCACAAACATTTTACCAATGTAGTAAACAACTGATAACGTATATTCCGAGTTTGTGATTGTAGTACTTAAGCGTCATATTTCCTTGTCTAATGCCTTCTCTACACTATCGGCGATGATCGTCGATAGTATCAGTGCCGGTAGTGTAGAGGAGCCATCAGCCGGCCTAGCCAGGGTTACAATCGCTATCGCTTCGACAACGAAAACCATTATGTCTCTCTATCACACTTCCATATTAGAGCGACAGTGACAGTTGCGTTTCGATCGCTACGGAGCGTAAACGATCGGCATCTTGGCTACGCGGCCTGGGCCGTCATGGATGAGCTATCTGTATGCTGGGGCCCTTGGGCACATAAGAATCGAATCAAACTAACATTTTTCTACTATGATCTATTTATCACGGGTAGTCAAATATACTGTTACTGTCTGTCCTTCGGGGCTAGACATCGTCGTAAGGCCCAGCCATACAAATGTAAACCCAAAATTATGCCACTGAAATTTGAACCTAGAGTGCAGGGAATAGAGTTGATTTTTATTTGTTAGAAAAATTAACGAAATAAAAGAAATGCTACTCTGTTGCAATTGAATATGGTTTAAACTTCATCGAACTAAAGAAGTACTATGTAAGACCTTGGGCCTTAGGACTCTTAGGAGGCTATTGCAAAAAAAAATACTTTTAGGCCTACTTATATTTCGTTTTTTTAGCATTAGAAATAAGGTAAACAATCTTGATGTGTCTTTTAATTGAAAAACACATTTTAAAAATAAGTTACGGCAAATATGTAACAATTATGAATCTAATACGATCATTTATATTCTTCTGCTTTCATAAATGATAGTTACTGATTTTTAAGGTCGTCAAGGAGGACATGCGTGCCAACGGACTCACTACCAGGGATGCCGAAGATCGGGCAAAGTGGTCACGAAGGAGTCGGAAGGCGGACCCCGGGTCCTCGCGCCCCGCGCGGGGGCACAGCCGAGCCGGGATTGACGCCAGGAGGATGATGATGAGTTACTGATTTTTAATAAGCGTTTTTCAATTAAAAGACATGCCAAAATCGCTTACCTTCTTCCAAGTTCTTTATAATGCTAAAAAAAACGAACTATAGCCAGGTATAATTGTGTGCAGCAATAATCACCTGATTGAACTGTGTGCTAAATCTTCGTCTGTTCCGATAGCTCTCAATACATAGGAAGGTTCTAAAGAGGCTGAGGTGCACGCCGAGCCACTTGACAGGGCCACATCTTTTAGGGCCATCAACAAAGATTCGCCTGTAAATAAATTTATATAAATGTATTGATTGTTACTTAGGAAAACTAAGGAGTCGGACTCGCGTTCGAAGGGTTCCGTACATAAGTCAGACTCACGCTTGACTACATATTTCTGATAGATTTTCCTGTCATCTATAGGTAAAGTACTACTTTGTGACATGTGTATTTTTTTCAAAATTTTAGTAGCCCAGTAGTTTTAGAAATAAGGGGGGGGGGGATGGTCGGACAGGCAGACAGACGCACGAGGGATCCTATAAAGGTTCCGCTTTTTCCTTTTGAGTTCTTACGGAACTCTAAAAAGAGATTTGAGTTTTCTTAGGTAAAACCTCGGGGTAAAACCTATGCAAGTTCTCCAAACGCTCTAGGCAAGTGGTCTATAAAAGAGGAGGCGAATGGGATGTTCAAATACTGATGATGATAACCTATCACTACTCCTTATAAAACTAAAGCCACCGCCGCGTCTGTCTGTTTGTGTGTTTGTATGTTCACGATAAACTCAAAAACTACGGAACGGATTGTCATGCGGTTCTCATGTATCAATAGAGTGATTCTTGAGGAAGGTTTAGGTGTATAATTTGTTAACCCATACGAAGCCGAGGCGGGTTGCTAGTATAAGATATTATATACCTTCAACATAAGCAAATGACAAATTGATACATCCATGGTAAGATTGTTCCGGATCCCCATTTCTGATGACATGTGACAGCTTTGAGTATATCTTGTCCAGGAATCTTTGTGAAAGTGTTTCCATCCAGGCATGGTCATATGCCATCTCACGCTCGGCCAGTTCACAAGCAGCGCCTGAAATTGTACAATTTAATTTATGTAGGGTAGACTGAGGCGAATTGGAACAAGATGAAAAATCCGTTCATATTGGAAATATTGCATTGATATGAGCGCACTTAAATTGCGCCGTACGTTTCTCCTCTTAGCCTATGACGTCAGTCATAAGTAATATTTTAAATATCAACAGATTTTTAGCCTGATCCGATTCACATTAAATAATGGAAATATGAAAAATTATCAATTAATTCTATTGGGGTATGGCAAAAAGGCGAGAGAAGCGTTAAATGTCTCAATAGTATATAAATAGTATATTACTTTCGAACCCGTAAATTTTCTAGTATTTAACATCAACTCAATTCATTATGATAGGTTTGCAGTTAACTGTTACAATGTAAGGTATACAGGTTCCGAGAGAGATGAGAGGCCTGCGCCGGTCCGTCGCCGTCAACGCAAGCTCACTCCTCGGTACGGAGTGAAATATGTCGAACGTTTTTCGTCTTAAAGTATGTGAGTGACCGGTTCTTAATATATCTAATATAAAGCTTCATTGTAACTTTAACTATGAGTTTTGATAAATTGTTAAGCTTTTATACACACAAATTGTATATTTTACCTAGTCCAACAACAAGAGGCGTGGGTACTGTGCCACTCCTCATTCCTCTTTCTTGCCCCCCTCCACTCTGTATGGGCTCTACTCGTACTCGAGGCCTACGCCGAATGTACAGCGCCCCAACACCTTTGGGTCCGTAAATTTTGTGGCCAGAAATTGACATTAAATCAATGTTCATCTTGTTAACATCCAGAGGGACCTTGCCCACAGCCTGTGCTGCATCTGTGTGGAAAAATATCTTTTTGCTTTTGCAGAGCGCTCCAATTTCAGCTACAGGCTGTTTTACACCTGAAAGCAAATGCAATAATTAGTTACCAGTTCTAAATTGATTTTTTAATTACTTTGGTGCATGGTTTGCTGGAACATTGCCAATGATATTATAGTAGGTTGCAATTGTATACTCATGTGTATACTATATTATAACCATACACGTCAGGAAGAAGTTGAAGAAATTTTAACCTTATATCATTTTATTTTAAGTTTCTAATTTCTTCATAAAAATATCTTGAGCTTGTTCCCGCCGTGTACTGTAAATACTAATGTATGCCAACTTCCCTTAGATCCCCTTATATCATGCACTTCACATATGCATAAGGGATATGATCAGGTATCAAAATCAGAATCATAAAAATATTTATAGCCACAAAAATATAAATGGTATGTCTTAAAAACACACATTAAAATTAACATACAATTAGGAAAATTTAAATTAGACCAGTATTTCCATACTTTTTTGAAGGCCTCGGGGTGGCTAGAGGTTATGTATTATTGGTAAAGCAGAAAAACGTATAAAAAGCTACCTATTTCATTATTGACAGTCATTATTGAAACAAGACTAGTTTCGGGGGTGAGTGCAGCTTCCAATTCTTTTAGGTCAATAATGCCATTGGCTCCCACTGGCAGATATGTAATCTTGAAGCCCTCTCCTTCTAGTGCTCTGCATGAGTCCAGTACACATTTATGTTCCTAAAAATCAAGATTAGATCATAATATTAGTATGTATCAGGCTCATTATAACTACAGCTACATATGAGTTGCTTAACTTCAAACTCGGGTAAATCCACCTGTCAGATTATGCGATTTTGGTATTAGGAACAAGTAAAAGGGTAGATCATTTCTGAGAGAGTTGAATGGATCTACCCGAGAAGTAAAAGTAGAAATGAAGTTAAACAATACATATGTATGAATTGCAACAAATTGCTTCATTTGAAAATCCTGTTTAAAAGCCAAAAAAATAAACCCCTTAAAAAAAGGTTACTCACAATTTGAGTAGTAACAATATGCTTTTTCCTGGGCGCATAAAACCTAGCAACTCCTTTTACAGATATATTATTAGACTCTGTGGCTCCCGAGGTAAATATGATTTCCTTCGGATCAGCTCTAATTAGATTAGCTACTTGTTCTCTAGCTTTTTCCACGGCTGCTTCACTCTCCCAACCGTATGCATGAGTCCTAGAATGTGGATTGCCATGCTGTCCTACAAAGTAAGGCATCATCACGTCAAGTACTCGAGGGTCCTGAAATAACATACATAATAAGTATTTAACATATTACACAGTTAAAAAATGTTAATAACAAAACTTCCGCGAGACAGAGACATTAAATATATTACGGGCACGTATTTTAAGTCGAAAAACGCTCGACATGTTTCACTCCGTACCTGTCGTGCGTTTTTCGACTTAAAATACGTGAGTGACCAAAAATGTTGTGAAAAACATGGTTGTAATAGCAACAAAACGTGATAATATTTAAACAAACTTCTTGGTTATTAGCACTTACGACAGGTGTTGTCGCTTGAGCGTCGAAGTAAAGGGGCCGGCCAACCTCTTCATGTTTCAAGGAAAACTTATCGTTAATATCTGAAAACAAATTTCGTTTAGTCCACGGTGTATTGCATCACAGAAAAATAAGGGGAAAATGTTATGTACCTGTACTGAGAAACTTTAGGGTTCCCTGTGTACATAGTAAAATTCCACTGTCTTGCGGTGTAGATATTTTTGCAGTTTTTGACAGTAATGTTATAACGCTTTTTGATAAGCGAAACATTTTTCTATTTTTTTATGTATTTTTATTGTACGCCGCAAATCGCGACAAATCTTCAAATGCGCTCTCTCTGCGAACTGTCAATGTCATATTGACATTGTTGACAAGAATGACAAAGTCCTCAAAGGTCGGCTACACACGGTCGTCGCATGTGATCTATGCACAAACTACTAAAAAGATCTATGGTTCCTTCTTCTTTATTCAAGCCGTAACAGATGGGCGTACAGAAGCTCAACTTTGGTCCGGTTAAAACGTCTCTTTCTCGCTCTCACTTATAGCTACGTCCTTAATAACCGTAATAGACTACCGCACCGCACCGCGACCTTGGTGCGATCAAAAATGTCAAAATATCTCTTTCTCGCTGTAATTTATAGCTGTTCAACAATGTTATTTCGTATCCCAGAGTTATTAAATTAAAAAAGAGTGGATAAATTTGTATTTATAACTTGGTCAAGTAGATCTTGTCAGTAGAAAAAGGCGGCAAATTTGAACAATGTAGGCGCGAAGGTATATCGTCCCATAGAAAATTTGAATTTCGCGCCTTTTTTTACTGACAAGATTTGCTTGACCAGCTATAATTTCATGTTAAATCATGGTACTTATGTGTTACCGTGTTATGGTATAAATTCTATAATTAATCTTAGTTACTTTTATGGCCCAATACTTTAGTAATATTCTCACCGATTTCACTTGTTTAAATTTGCTCTGAACAGATGAGAATGGGAATCATAATATAATGGCATCAAACAATATTTTTCCAAATGATTGGCTTCGTGCCCTTATAGACTTCTGTTTAAACCGGTTTAAACCAAGTATTGGGTAGACGGGATTGGTAATTAATTGGTAATATAGTTTGTCAAAGGACTGTCTCATTTCAATCATAGACAGAGAGAATCATACTATCTTTGTCTTACACTAGTACTAGCACCCAAAAGGATGAGTATAGTTTCCCTGGTTCTTACTGACTGTCAAATTAGTTTGACCAACTATATGCTGAGATAATCTATGAAGTAGGTTGAGCATGTAAAAGAATAAAATTCTGAAATAGTTTATTAATCAAAGATATCGTCATAGACGAGAAGATTTCGTTTAGCGTCTTTAGGCGGCGGGGGATTTCGCGGCGACGCTGCCGGAGCCCACGAGCCAGAGGTCTGCGGGGGCCGCCGCGTGGTGGTCACTCGCCAGCCCTCCTCGTTGCCGTCGAGAGCCGTGAGGGCGAGCGCGGCTACGTCCGCAGTGTCAAATGTCAGGAACACCCTGGAAATAACATTTGTTTGTTTGTCATTTGTCATTTGCATTCAAACGTTCTTGTTAGGCCTAAGAAGCTCAAAGGGTGACCGAAGCATTTCCGTTTCATCTTGGGCAAAAATGCTTTTATGTCAGGCTGTTCTCATCTATAGTTCGTTTTTTTAGCATTAGAAATAAGGTAAACAATCTTGATGTGTCTTAAAATTGAAAAACACAGTTTAAAAATAAGTTACAGCAAATATGTAATAATTATGAATCTCATACGATCATTTATAGTCTTCTGCTTTCATAAGTTATAGTTATTGATTTTAAGAAGCGTTTTTCAATTAAAAGACATGTCAAGATCGCTTACCTTCTTTCAAGTTCTTTCTAATGCTAAAAAAAACGAACTAGTCTCTAGACTCTAGAGACTCTAGAGTCTAGAGGGTGCACTTGTCCAATCCTCGTGAAATTTCGCGAGTATGTTCGATAATGAAATGAATTTATTTTATCAATTCAGTATTCGTTTTTTTTTTCATTATTCAATTCAAATGGGTACCCGACTCACAAGGCCGAGTCTACAGTTCAGAGTCACTAGTTATTAAAAGATTAAATGTCAGAAACATACTTGTCTTCATCAGCTTCTTGAGTATAAGTGAACGGCTCATAGCTGGCAAGGCGTCTCCGAATAACTTCCTCTGTAATCCGAGTGCCTGCCACTTGCAGTGTGCAACTCTTTGCAGCAGGAGCAGCACTTGTACTTCCAGGGGTTTCACTTCCAGGTGGATTGCGTGGGCCTTTTTCTTCCCTTGAATAATTAAATTAAAAATTATTAATTAAATACTGTATTTAATAGTTTTGATTGAGTCTAAGTGTAAGATATAAGATATCTCATCACCCATCAATGACCAGGATGACCTTTCATGTTGTATACCGTGAAATAAACTGCTTATGCTTTTATTAACTAATTGCATTGTTGGATATTAAAATAATTTAAAAAAGTTGATCATGTTGTGCCTAATACCTATTAAAGCTTCCTTAAATAAACCTATAGAATTAATGGAATCGAATAAGTAAAAACAATCAATACTTAATACATACAGCTATCATCAGTATCATCACTAGACAAACTAAATAAATTGATATTAATTTTTTTTTATTTATAAATTAAATATTTGAAGTAATAGTTTGAAACAATAACATACTTATCTCTTGCTGTGACAAATGAATCATATAAATATTTGACTTTGGGAGTAGGCTTCTCTTCTGGAGGCGGGGGTTCTTGAGATGCACTGAATGGCTGATATGAGGCTACCCCACCAGCAGCCCCAGTAGATCCACTCAGCTTGCGTTCTCTTCCTATAAATTGAAACATGATTGTAAAGTATTTAAATAAATATTATGAGACAATCCACACATTCAGTTTCGTCTCACAGTAAGGTCAAAAAGTCTTGGTATAATACACTGGGCTCCTAACAGACCTTAGCAGTTTGTCTTACCTAAACAAAGTTTCAAAAGCTTAGTCTTTAAAGTGTATAAAAAATTAGACAAAGTTGATGTTCACAGAAAGTTATGATAACCAGTACATATTTAACCATTTCGAAAAAAATTGATCTTTAATTACGGTGTACAATGATTATTGAATATTTCTAACCTGCTCGTGGTCTCTTGAAGCTAGCATTCTGTGGTTGAGGAGGCGGGCTCTTGATAGCCTGTATAGCTCCGCTTTTTATCAACTTCCGTGCTATTTCTCGAGCGTCGCGAGCTTCAGTCGGCCGTTTTGGAAGAACAGGCTTCTCTGGCTCCTGTTTGGGCGCCTTGAGAGCTTGAAGTGCTTTTTTCTTTTTCTTTAATTTCTGATATTTCGCTTGTAGCATAAGTTCTTCCTCGGTAAGGTTAGAAGGGAAATGTAAATACACCATGTTGTGGTTTACTCGAGAAACTTATAATTTACAAAGAAATATTGCTTTTAATGCAATATGAGAATAATAAATATCCAACTCTTGGTAATGACAGATCAGAATGACATTGACAGAAGGCGCAACATACACTATTTTATGGCTCCTCTACACGATGGGCCAGCGCCGGCCACTCCAAGGGACGCAGCCATGCGGTAGAATGAGATAGCAATATCACTTGCTCCCTCTAACGCATAAATGTGTCCCTTGGAGTGGCCGGCGTTGGTCCATCGTGTAGAGGAGCCATTAGTTGAATTTAAAGTAGCTAACACACTATCGCACCGCACCAAGTCAAGTCCCTCAATGACCTTGGTGCGGTGCGATAGTGTGTTAGCTACCTAAGGCATCATTTCGGAGTCCAGACGGGACAATTTGTCGCCAATCTAATTAAATTGTCCGATCAAATCAGGCCGTGCGGACGCAAAAGCTGATTGCGACCGATAAAATGGATGTCGATGCAATATGAATACCAAATTTGTTACGCTGGTGTTTTAGTTTGGTTGCATTTTTATTTAAATTAGAGGCTTCAAAATTAAATCTAAAATTGGTGATTAAATTGGAGATGTCGCCAATTTCATTTCTGATCAAATCGGTCGTCGATTCAGTTTCTTGGGTTTATTTCAAAATGGCGGTAATTGTAAAAAAGTTGGGTTTTAAAGTTAGCATTTTTTTATTTCTTACAATGTTAGCCAATATATTTATCGTGTTGATAATAATTAAACGATGCTGCATACAAAAATAAAATAAATGTTACGCCTTACTTCAGATTCAGACTTAATTAGACATTACATTACAACACACGCATTACAAACATTGAGGGCTTAAAGTTTACAAACAGCATGTAACGATTACACAAAAAAATTGTAGGTATTTAGCACCATTAACATAACGAAATATCTAGAACTTTGATAAGCTATGCCCCTCACGCTTTATCATTTATAAATAGGTATAATCATTTGAAAGTTGATAGAGTTAGACCAAGAAAAGTCTGCAGCGATTTTGATGGCCTACTATGCAGTGTCACTGTTATTTTAAACGTCAAACTTCTATGAAATTATGACGTATAAATAACATCTGGACTGCGTGGGCTATCAAAATCGCTGCAGACTTTTCTTAGTCTAACTCTAGTAAGAGTGGTCACTGGCATGAGTGGTATGGACACAAGGCATGTTCTGCATAATAAATGCTTCTTACCATCTTAATATAAGTAGGCATATGAGTGAACAAACTCTAAAGAACGATATGATTTAAGTTCAAGCCATCAACATTAAATAACGTAAGAATTGGGTTGTCTGTAGTAATACTAGTAATACAGCAAACCTACAACAATATTCTTTTTCTGTCCGTACATGGTAATTCACTGTATATAGTCGTGCTTCATCATCATAATCTTACACCAAGTTTACATCGGTAAATATGGCCTAAATAAGGATAATAGATACCTATGGCGTAAATAAGGATCAGAATGCGTTCATGGTGGAACTTAAAATAGGCGCAGTTGGGCCATTTTATTTAAATAACATAAAAAATCCCAATATTGAAAAAAAAGTGTAGGGGACAACTTTAAATAAAATGGCCCAGTTGGAGCAAGGGGGCACTTGAACCAACTGTCATTGTAAAAATTATTCCTTTAAAGTTAAAACCTACTATATTAAACAAAACTAACTAAACACTTCATGGACATGAAATTAAAGCTTCTTTTGTAAAACCTAGAAGACATATAAAATATATATATATTTTAGTAGTAATATAAGTATCAGTGTAAGTTACACAAGGAAATACCAAAGTTTAAAAACAGTGTCAACCCTATATCAGACATATGAACATTTAGAGCAAATAACTAGATACATATAATTATTCCTTAGTTAGTGGCAAAGCTAACTTATTTTACTAAAGGTACTAATACCAGTATTTAAAAAATGCATTGCCATGCCCAATTTCAGTAGGCAACCCTAATTATTATATAGGTTTTAAAAAACAATCATCATAATATAATGAACCTAAATATTATACAGGATAAAAACATTCATAAATTACAATCTGTCAATTCACAAAGAAAAAGTAATTAAGGTGATTTTGTAGATTTGAAAACAACTGGGAATAATAAGTAGGTACTTAAGTGGTAAGCAAATGCTTAAGCTTAAAAGCATGTTCAGCAACTGCAGCTGGGATCTTCAGGCGGCTCGGGGTTTGATATCTTAAAGCTATCATGATCTAAGGTCTGCAACTCAATCCTCGATCTGTTTGATTCCACCAGTTGTAAAGCGATGTCAGAGAACATTTCTTCAATGCCTTTTCCATTCTTACATGATGTCTTGTATGTGGTGTTTATGAGATTGTGACATTGTTCACTGAAAAAAGGAAAAACTTCTATAGCATTCAGTTATTTTATTTGGAAATATTTAAGTACATGAACTAAAAACTTGTTTAAGCTTTGGTTATTAAGTGCTGTTTATTAGACTGGTAGAGAATGCCATTTGTACATCATTGTTCTATTTTGTGCAATAAAGATTAACCCCCTTATTCATAAACATTTACTAAAGTTGACAAGCCGATAATAATTGTTTGTCCCTTTCCGATATATTGGCATGATGGAAAGGGACAAATGATTATTATCCGCTTGTCAACTTTAGTAAACGTTTAGGAATAAGGTGGTAAATAAATAAATACTCTAAGACTGCCTGTTGTTACCTCTATCCAATAGTCTTTGTTTAATGTTACTGTACATTTATTGTAAACTATGTGAGGTGTGCAATAAAGAGTATTGTATTGTGCAGGTACTAAAATGAAAGATTGCTTACTGATACTTATGTACTAAAATGACATATTGGTTGGACAAATTGTGGTAATCATTAGTTGTTTTAGTACCTGGGATATAAAAGTAAGAAATCTTTAACATATTCACTGCAAAGAACCCGCTGCGTAGGTTCATTTTGTATTGGAATGGGGCGTGAAAGTGTTAAGACATTTTCAATATGTACCATAATAATTATGTGTGCCAATCAACATACCAGAATGTTTCTATGTCAGCATCAGTAACCTGTGGAGATGTTCCTTCAAGGTCAGACTTGTTCCCGCACAAAAATATTTTGGCGTTTTCAGCATATGTCACAATATCCAGCAAGTGCTGACTCAGTACATGGAATGATGAAGAATTATCCAGGGAAAACACTAAGATGGCAGCTTCCGCAAATTTGTAGTAGCTGGACGTAACAGATGCAATTCTCTCCATGCCTCCAGTATCCCATAACTGTAACTGTTGGAGAAAATGTTAATGTGGGTGTAGCAAAAAATAATAATATATAGGTGTGTGTATTAATAAAATATTTCTATTATAATAAATAAAGTTGTATTAGGACTGACCTTGATTTCTTTGTCTCCAACCTGATACACTTTTTCAAAATGATCGAGTCCCAAAGTAGCTCTCCTGTCTGCGATAGGAACAAAGGTGTCATTGATAAATCGTCGAAATATAGAACTCTTCCCAACACCGTATTCGCCACATAATATTACTTTAAGAACTGGTGTTTTAACTACAGCCATGGCTGATCTTGCGTAGGCAAGGTTACCCACAAACTGAATTGTATAATTAATTAAGACGATTAGACCGGATCATCTTCAATGATACGTGAAATTGTCGACACTGCGTATATTTTATTGGCCACCTATACGGAAATACAACGGACAAATTGGATGAAAAATGGTTTACAGCGGTGCTATTGTAACATTTTAAATTACAATCGGTTATCAATAAACAAATAAATAAATAATCATGTCATTCAAAGACAATTTACATTAAATTTAAACAATGAATTATGAATGAAATGAAATAGTAGTTGTATGCAGGGCTGTTTCACTTAGAACTATCAATATGAAGTATGGGGGCATATGTCTTGTCATGAATCTAGAGATGTCGCTGGTAACGGCAAACATTTTACCCCTCATCCACTTGTTTTATTTCCTGGTGCAACATTTCACAGTGCTCAGCGTTTAGTTATACGCAGAAAAACAGCGGTGCAGTAGTCTGTTACGACTATCAGTATTTATGGTATGTAAAAAAGCGGTAATTTAAAAAAATATAAGCGCGATGGGTTATCGTCCCATAGACAATCTGAATTTCGCGTCTTTTTCTACTGACGCAGTTGTTTGACCGGCTATACTTTTGTCACTGCAATGAAATAAAAAAAGATTACCAAAACTGTCTTTTAACTTGTCTTTTTGACTTTTCGTGTAACCTGATACGCAGATAGCATATCGTTTTTTGTAATAAAATTTATGAATATCGTTACTCGGCGGCGAAGACAATGGCCGCATCTGAGAAACTTTGCTGCGTTCGGGGATGCGGCAACTCTCGTAAGTAAAATACCGAGCGGGAAAATTTAAAATAATAGTGCTAACAGGCCTGTACCGACGCGGCGCGCGGTCATGTGTTTTTCTGTATTTATTTATAAACTATCGATGTATAATAATCGCTCAAGCTGATTAGTAGATGCGAAACGGATTATACAATGTGTACAGCTTGGCAAAAAAGAGTAGACTTTAAAAAGTGGCAACACTGTAGTGTCGTCCCTTTCAAACCAATTTGTATAAGAAAACGGGACGACACTACAGTGTTGCCACTTTTTAATTCCTACTCTTTTTGCCAAGCTGTATAATTCATGCTATTTTCCGGTTAGTTTTTCCTAAAATACTACAAGAGTTAGACCAAAAGAAGTCTGCAACGATTTTGGTGCTACATCTTTTAAAAGTTATCAATTCTTGCCATTTTAACTATTGTTTTTCAGGTGCTAACGGAATGCCGCTGCATTCCTTTCCCCACCCAAAAAAGGACCCACAGAGATTTTCCGTGTGGGTGGAGACGGTGGGCTCGGTGGTGCAAGAACTAGAGCCTGATTATGTTTATAAAAGGCGGAGAGTCTGTCATGCTCACTTTGAAACTAATTATTTAACATGGTCTAATCGGCTCAGCCCAGATGCCGTCCCAACCCTGCGCTTACCTGGTGAGCTTCTGTAAATATTTGTCAATTTACTCTTAATAAGAATGTTTCAATGTCTAATATCCATTTTTTCTAACAGCCCAGCCAACTACGGCTCCACCTGACCTGGAACCGAATGAGAACCAATTTAACGGTCAAGGTACAACAAATAATCTATATCTAGCCTATGTGTACTTACTTTATTACTTGTACAAAACAGCGTGTAGTATCAGTATGTGAAAGCGTTGAATTTGCTGTAGTAGGTAGGTAGGTACCTACTAAAGCAAATTGTGTTTGAATTAGAACTTAGTTGTAGGTATTAAATATTTGTCAATTTACTCTTAATAAGAATGTTTCAATGTCTAAAGCCTCCTCCACACTCGTGCGCGAATCGCGGCGCGAAGCCGCGAACGTGAGTGTGGCGTCGATTTTCGCAGACAGCGAAATCGACTCCACTCGCGCTCGCGGCTTCGCCCGCGATTCACGCGCATAGTCTGGAGGGGGCTTAATATCCATTTTTTTCTAACAGCCCAGCCAACTACGGCTCCACCTGACCTGGAACCAGATGAGAACCTATGTAACGGTCAAGGTACAACAAATAATTTATATCTAGCCTATGTGTACTTACTTGTACAAAACAGCGTGTAGTATCAGTGTGTGAAAGCGTTGAATTTGATGTAGTAGGTAGGTAGGTACCTACTAAAGCAAACTGTGTTTGAATTAGAACTTAGTTGTAGGTATTTATTACTGAATTCCCGAAGAAGATCGTATGTGCTACAGATCCCAATGGCGCTTATAGTTTGTTCCTCTTAAAGACAGCACATTTATATAGGTATACTAGATGAAAACCCGGCTTCGCTCGGGTAAAATAAATAATAGTAATAGGTAATACTCATTATGAATTAAGTAATTATTTACTTTTAGACTTCAAACCTTCATCAAGGCGGTTACAAACCTATCTCATCTCAGAAAACTTTAAATCCACTATCGAAAAGTCATGCACTATTTACCTAAGTTACGATTGGCGTTTTCTATCAACTATTGTGATCTAGGCACCCTGGGCATTCCGCTGTTATGTGTGATGAGCAAGAAAAAAATAGTAGATTGTACAACAAGGGCATAAAGTGACCCATTTTTACCCGAGGCAAGTTTTTAGCAAAATAGTAGACGAGGGTAAAAATGGACATTTATGCCCTTGTTGTACACTCTGCTTTTCACTTCGATTGCGAGGAAAATAAAACACATTTTCACGGCAATTTACACCACCAAATTGTCGTAAAGCGAAAGAACATAATACATAACCAATTCCCGCCAACTAACTTTTTGATTTTTTTTTTAATTTTCAACATGTGATCAGAGTTTCAGATGCTTGGTTTTCTGCCAAGTCAAACATTTTGGAGCATTTTTGAACGATAATCGACTCCTATTTTATGTGATTTACTAAATTTAATGACAGAAAATACGGATTTCTAATAAATTGTAGCAAAAATAAAATAATATAGGTAACAAGTTTTGTCATCTACACAATTTTATTGCTCAGTAAAATTGTGCAATATGTTTTAACTGTTTGGCGGTTGAGACCGATTACCTTAGTCTTAGAAGAAAATTTTACTTTTATGCTCTAGAGCATAAAATGCGATTTTATGTCGTCTACGCACGACATAAAAGTGCACTTTTTGAGCATGAGAAGTGAAAATATAATTCTTCACGTAAGAGGTTCCTTCACAATTTTTTTAATTCGCTTAATAGGGTTATACAATACAATACAATACTCTTTATTGCACACCTCACATACACGTAGTTTACAATAAATGGACAATAACATAAACAAAGACAGTAGAGGTAACAACAGGCGGTCTTATCGCTTAAGAGCGATCTCTTCCAGACAACCTTTGGGTATCGGAGACATAAGAATTAGAATATACGGTAGGTGGCGCAAAGAAAAAAATATGAAAAGTCGAATTGAATATAACTTAACAATACAAAATATTACTATAGATAAACATACTTAAATACGTATAACCATAAACATACATAGACATACATAAAAAGTATATATTAAATAAAGAAACAACAGTGTCAATATTATAAAAATGAAAAACTAAGGTAGGGAAAGGTAGTATTTCTTAAGGTTTGATTTACCAGATGAGAGATGATGATGATGATGATGATGAGATGAGTTGAGATTTTTCTTGAGGTTTGGTTATTCTGTACCAAAAGGGTAAAAACGGGACTCTATTACTAAGACTCCGTCCGCTTTCTGTCCGTCTGTCTGTCTGTCTGTCTGTCTGTCTGCCTGTCTGTCAGTCTGCCTGTCTGTCTGTCTGTCTGTCTGTCCGTCCGTCCGTCCGTCCGTCCGTCCGTCCGTCCGTCTGTCTGTCTGTCTGTCTATCTGTCTGTCATCATGCAATAACTCATATACCGTGATAGCTCGATAAGCCCCCTCCAGACTATGTGCGTGAATCGCGGCGCGACGTCGCGGAGCGAACATATCGCGAAGTTGACGTAAGACTCCACACTCGCACACTTCACGGCGATTTCGCAGTTTGGTTTGCGGCAATATGGCGGAAAAGCATCAGCTGATCGAGTTTAACTGTTAGTTATCTATGGCATCATACGTGCTTTAGCTGTTTTTCCATTTTGTTTTATTGTAAAACCGTAAAATATAGCTGCTTAATATAATATAATTATAATATAATATAATTATAATAGAATTAGTATTTATCTTGCCACAGAGGAGTCAAAATATTGTGTTAATGTGGAGTCTTGCAAATTCGCGCTTCGCGTCTCCTTTGACGCGGGCCGAAATACCGACAAAAAACGGAGAACAAGGCGCGAAGGCGAGAACAATCTGCGAAATCGACGCCACACTCGCATAGTTAACAGCTTGTGGGCATGTAAGTAATGATTTTTCACGTGTATAAGTTATACACGTGATAAGGTCTTCCTTTTATTTAGAGAACTATGATAAAATCGAATTTAAATTTATTTATTTATTTGAATTTATATAGCTTGTGGGCATGTAAGTAATGATAAAATCATTACTTACATGCCCACAAGCTGTTAACTATTGCCCACAGGAGAGAAAAATGTACAGTTCGCGCGAATTAACACGCTAGTTTTCTCTCCTGCGGGCAATAGTTAACAGCTTGTGGACATGTAAGTAATGATTTTATCATAGTTTTCTAAATAAAAGGAGGATCTTTTCACGTGTTTAAGGGTTAAATAAGAAAATTAACCTTTATAGCCCTTAACTCTTGTGTATGTCTACAGGAAAGACGTAACACAGTTTTCTGTTTGACCCAAACAGTTGTTTCTGCATAATAACCTAATATGCAATTACAAGGCGGATACCCTGTATCCAACTCTGATACACTCACTCGGATGATGTGTTAAGCAGGCCACTGACGAGCCTTCCAAATGGATGCCGTTACAATGGATTCATCCAAATAGACGACATCCTAATATTAAACATTGTACGTTTTTGACATTCACGGACCGATTTTGGATTGCAGCCACGCTATTTGGACTGTTGGCTCGTCAATGGCCACCTTTAGGTAGGTACCTAAAAGATTCTTTTCACCTCAGCAGCTCGGACAAGGGTACTTTGCTTCTTAAAAACAGTGAGCAAAATGCGATTTTGCTCACTGAGTCATTTTGTCTCACTCAGTTAGCAAAATCGCATTTTGCTCACTGAGTGAGACAAAATGTCATTCAAGTGACCTTTATAGTCAAATGTCATTTTTAACATGCGACGTCTAATACAAGTTCGATATACTTGGATTCTATTATCTCTGTCCCTCTAGGTATGTTCTCACTGCTTAGGGTGAAAAATTTTGTGTACTACACGAGATCAAAGTTATTTACATCTCGTGCGCTTTTGAATCCCTTACTACGCTCAAGATTCTAAATTAGATTCACGAGCGTAGCGAATCTACATAGAACACATACATACATACATACATACATTCTATTATAGAATCTTTCGCTTGCACGGGACTCAAAATAAGCACTCGAAGAAATATCAAATTTTGATCTCTTGTTGTACAAATAACTATAGTGCGGGAATTGAAATTTCTTTTTAAAGTATAGGTACTTTTCATATTAAAAAAATATAACTATTTAAAAAAGAAACAATATATATATTAAGTTTGACAAGACCTTTACAGAAGATCCCTTTACACTTTTGCAGTTTATTTATATTACTTACCAAGATACTTACGCAATTAACATAATTAAACGTTTATCTTTAAATTAACATAATACAGTTTTTCCTTTAGAGATACAATCCCCTAAAAATCTGCCAATTAAATAACCTTCCTGTGTTATCTTCGTAATTACTGATGGAATTTTAAATTACAGATGAGCGCTCTCCTTCCGACAAAACAAAACCGAAAAAAAAACCATTCATTGATGACAAAAAATCCTTGGAGCAGACAATAAAAAAACTTACCGCAAAAAAGGAAAAGTTTCGTTTGAGACTGAAAAAAGCATTAAAACTGTCAGAAAACAAAACTTTTCAGAATGCGTTGAGACAGTTTTCAACACTAGCTGCACTGTTCACATTCATGCAATTTCGAGAAATTGGTAAGAATAAGTTCGGGCGTAGATTTACACAACCCGAGAAGATAATGGCACTAAGTCTCTGCAAAAGAAGCCCGAGGGCATACAGATGGCTAAAAAACATTTTTGTACTTCCATCATCACTAACTTTAAACAGATAATTATCAAAAACGAATTTAAAGCCTGGCATCAATGAAAACCTATTTAACCAGTTAAAAGAAAAAATTCTAAAAATGAAACCAGACGACAAAATTTGCGTACTTTTATTCGATGAGATGTCCATTGCTCCACATTTTGATTATAACTTAAGAAAAGATTCCATTGCTGGTTTTGTCAGCAATGGAGAGCAAACAATTAAAAACATTTCGGACCATGCATTAGTATTTATGATACGTGGAGTAATGTGCAACTACAAGCAGCCCGTGGCCTACACATTTTGCTCAGGGAGCACGAACAAAGCAGAATTATCCAAACAGATTAAATGTATAATTAGGAAACTGCACACCATAGGTCTACGAGTAGTAGCAACTGTTTGACGATCTTTTTGTGAAATTCTTAGAATTTTATCTGTATAATAATCAGACATCGTAACTTTTCCAGCATTTTTGGTGCAGCGGAGTGATGTTAACAGAATTGGTATAAATAATTTAACCCTAATGGTTAATTACGTTAATATTATCCTTAATTTACCATTTTAGTTGAAATTATCTATACCAATTCTGTTAACACCACTCAGCAGCACCAAAAATGCTGAAAAATGTATGATGTCTGATAATAGTCCGATGTTATTATGGAATAATATTAACATCAATAAATTGCTCTGTTAATTAGATTAAGATAATATGTACCTAATAATAACTATTCATAAGTGCTTGTTCCTAGGCCTACATGAATAAAGCATATTTTGATTTTGACTTCAAGTTTGCTGGACATTTGGTGCGAGATACACAACACACAAAATAAAACACTGGTGATTTTTAGTTGAGCATAAACCATTTCGTATTTAGGTGGCGCACCGCAGTTCAGCATACCTCGACACATCAAAAGGCGAGCGGGAGGACAGGAGGACGCCGACACCGCAGTGGCGGTCGCGGCGCGGCGAGCGGTCGGGTCGGCTCGCCGTACGGCGAAATCAGCAGGCAGCAGTTCCGAGTCATGTGTCATGTACGGATCATCTTCATACTTACTAATAGTAGCTTTGGCTTAGAAAACAGTGTTTGATATTATTAACGGTAACGATGACGTATTACGGTTTTTGTAAAAAGGATCTAGTATTTAAAGTGGAGACAGCGATCGGACCTTTCGTTCCCATCTATGGTTGTCGCTGCTGTCGTCGCCAGTCGCTCAATGACGTGGCCAAGCCGTAAGTCCTTTATGTCAATTTCAGCATTTTAAAAATTTCTGAAATCTGGATCGACAAAAAAATCTATATTGTCATGGTATGGCATGACCAGATCGTCACAAAATTTAACGAAAATAGTCATAGGAAGACTACTAATCCAGTAAACTTGTCGAATTTTGTAACGTGGTTCTTCTGCGTCAAATCCGGTAATAGTTGCATAGAGGTTCACAATTCCTTTATTTAGTTTCGTTTATATATATTATAGTCCTTTCCGAACGACCTAGCAAATCGAATTAAAGTTCTTACATTCAACTTGGAATTCACGGGCCACACGGCTGGCTGCACTTTCGCCTTAGACTTTGTCAATGGTTGGCCAAATGTCGCAGCGCAAGTAGCAACGTGAAATCCAACATTTGACTAAATGTGTAAACCTGCAAATTCCAGAGCTCAGTCCACCTGTGGCTCCGGAGAGCACACAGTACTGCTCTGCTTTTCCTGGCCGTCCTGGGGCGCCTGTGACGTCCCGCCAAGACCTACGCGCACACTCCACCACAGCGCCGCTGCCGCGCCATGCAGAGAACGTGCCACTCTTTTTAACCAGGTCACATCAATTGGCTAATATTAAAACAAGTACCGTAAAACGGGGTCAACAGAAATCGCGGGGTGAATAGAGAAATTTTGAACTTTTTCTTTCAAGTTGTTATATTTAAAAACATACATCTCTAAAATCAAATATTTTGGAATAAGTATATAGTAGACTATTTATTCTCTACATTGATACCAAAAAAAGTTAATCAAACTGCCTAAAAGTTAGATTTTTTTGACTCTAAAGGAAGGCCTCACCGAGGTAAGAAATGAAGCCTGTCTGAACTTTGTTCTAGTGGTAAATGTAGTGACATTAACGTAGTGATAGCCTAATCCAAAGGATTAAATAATAAATATTATATGACAAGAATTACACAGATCGACCTAGTCCCACAGTAACCTCAATGAGGCTTTTGTTGTGGGTACTAGACCACGATATATATATACATAGAAACATCCATAACGAACAAATATGCATTAATGCGATAAGTTAAGTTTTCTTACCATTAAGTTATTCCTTATCGAAGAGATCGTAAACCATTGTACTGATGTGACTTTAAACCCTGACGATGGAACTGGAACTGTTTAAAGGAACCGTGGCCGTCATTTCAGGCCGTGCTGGCGAATCGAACGATCACAGTGATAAGTGTACGTAACTTTGCTATAAGATCTATAAGTACTTACTTTTTAGATTTTTTACACACAATTCAACGAAAATTTAATTATTCAATTCCACGCAAACGAAGTTGTGGGCGTCAGGTAGTCCGACATAATTATAGGCTATTATAGTAAAATGTTTTTTAAGAAATGTGTAGGGCCATCTCATCCATCACCATCAGCCACCCAACATTATAACATTTATAACATAACACAGACATCATTCAGACGTCACTAGGCTGCTGAGGAAAGAAAATAGAATAGTATGTTTTGGAAAATAATGGAACATTTCGTCTCTGTACTATATACGTATTAAAATTAAAAGTCTCGGGGATCGCACTCAGATACTTTGTGAACAATTAGTGCCAAGCGAAAACATACGCTCGTACCTCTAAGCTAAACCGAAAAAGTGGCAGATTATGATGTTGACTCCACGGTATACATAATAAGTAATAATGGGACTGGTCATCATTATCCCAAGAAAAATCGAAGAAATACAGGAGAATCCCAATTTGTAATTGCAATATGTCTAAATTCCAATTTGTAATAGCACAGCCTGGCCGTGAGCTACATTCCCAGTAAATAAATAGTTAAAAACCGGGCAAGTGCGAGTCGAACTCGCGCACGAAGGGTTCCGTACCATAAAGCAAAAAAAAACCGAAAAAAATGCAAAAAGAAAACGGTCACCCATCCAAGTACTGACCACGCCCGACGTTGCTTAACTTTGGTCAAAAATCACGTTTGCTGTATGGGAGCCCCACTTAAATCTTTATTTTATTCTGTTTTTAGTATTTGTTGTTATAGCGGCAACAGAAATACATCATCTGTGAAAATTTCAACTGTCTAGCTATCACGGTTCGTGAGATACAGCCTGGTGACAGACAGACGGACGGACGGACAGCGAAGTCTTAGTAATAGGGTCCCGTTTTACCCTTTGGGTACGGAACCCTAAAAACCATGATTACGCGAAGCAGAATTTTGAATGCACGAAACAGCGACATCTACGTGGAAACTTATCTAAATGTACGGATATTTGTTAAACTTTCAATTGTAATTTATATATAAGATACCTATTTATATTAAATCCGTGGTCTCTGCCTACCCCTCCGGGAAATAGGCGTGATTATATGTATGTATGTTATATTCAATTGTAATTTATTTTTGTAATTGTACATAAGGCCGTAGGCCCGACCTGAGGTTGTCAAGACACTTTTCCTATTGGGTCGTGTTTAAGCTCCAACTTCCCCCTCTCGTGTGACGCTTCGGGCCTTCGGCCCTACGCGGAGCTCGGCCTTCGGCCTTCGCGAGCCTCGACAATACTTAACTTTGAGTGTATAGGTACCCTAAAAAATCTACCGATCACTACCTGGTAGGTACATACCTCTGTACCTGTATTCTTTTCGTATGATGGACTTTTAAAATTACAGGTGAGCCCCATGTTTCCAACCAACAAGACAAACGAAAGAGACTGCAGGCTACACAAGTACTACTATTGGATATCTAGCAGGTCAGCTAAATTCAATTAAAGTGAATTATGAATTTGTCACTCTAATTACGCCGTAATGAGAGTAAACGAGAAAGATGCCCGCAATTAGCAAACTTCGGTGTTCGCGGTAGACCCCCAGCGCTGATTTAAATATCGTTTTATGTAAATAATTTATAATCCATGCATTAGTCTTCCTACGTCTAGAAATATATTTTTCATTAGATAGCTTTATTTTTCCACTTTGAGCTATGTGAAGTAAAATCTGCTTGAGTGTTTGATTACAGTCAACAAAATAGGTATATCTATCCATGCACCGCAATATAACAGCGATACAGGAATTGCGAACTTGTGTTAATTAAGACGAAACAGGAGCTGAGTTTTAAATATTTTAGGTAAATATACCCGTCTCGTTAACGGAAGCGGCTCCTTAAACTAGTGCGATAAGGACAAGGCGAAAAATCCTGCGTAAAAATCTCAAAAATCCAGGTTTCGTACTCGACTGTTTCCTACTCCAAAACTTAACCAATCGTAACCAAATTTGGAAATCTAAATAATTATGAAATTATCTGTGTAGGACCGTTTTGCTTTTTTGGCTAATTGATGTCAGTTTTGAATACTATGCCTCTCATTGCGGCATAGTCAATGAGGCCATTTTTGAAGGGCTCTAACGCCTTAAAAACAAAAATATCAAAAAAAGCAAAACGGTCTGACACAGATATTAACAATAATATTAATCTGTGTTGAAAAAATCATTACTCTAACATCAAAACCCACGGAGGAAACAGTCGAGTACGTTTGTATGGAGAAATGACCAATTAATTAATTTTAATTGTAACTGGTTCCCCGCGATACAGGCGTAGCCTAGTGCGGAGACCCCTGGAATATTCTGTTACGTGTTTTTATTGATAATAAAATGTATTCTTATTCTTATATTCTTACTTTTAAAATTACAGGTGATGAGCCCCATGTTTCCAACCAACAAGACAAACGAAAGAGACTGCAGGCTACACAAGTACTACTATTGGATATCTAGCAGGTCAGCTAAATTCAATTAAAGTGAATTATGAATTTGTCACTCTAATTACGCCGTAATGAGAGTAAACGAGAAAGATGCCCGCAATTAGCAAACTTCGGTGTTCGCGGTAGACCCCCAGCGCTGATTTAAATATCGTTTTAAGTAGATAATTTATAATCCATGCATTAGTCTTCCTACGTCTAGAAATATATTTTTCATTAGATAGCTTCATTGCGGCATAGTCAATGAGGCCATTTTTGAAGGGGTCTAGCGCCTTAAAAAAGAAAAATATCAAAACGGTCCGACACAGATATTGACAATATTAATCTGTGTTGAAAAAATCATTGCTCTAGCATCAAAACCCACGGAGAAAACAATCGCGTTTTCCCAGATATAAGACTTAGCTAGATCGACTTTCCGCCCCCGATAACCCCCATATAGCAAATTTCATTTAAATAACAAGAATTGCTCGTTTAAAGTTATAAGATAAGATAAGATACCGCCCATTAAATTCTATATTTTTTTTGTAAATACATAATTTACATCGCGGTCGGGGATCGAACGTGCGACGCGGGTTTAGTTATTATGTTATTAATTTTGAAATCTTTTACTAGCTTTTATTTAGTTTCACCTGTCCCGTTGTCTGTAATCAAATCTTGCAAGTTAAATTTGATCTCCACTTCCCGGTGCCGGTGATTGAGCTGAAATACAGTCAGCGATAAAAGCTTGTACCAAAAATGTAATTTTTTCCAAAAACTTATTAAAATTTGCATTTTTATTTTGATATAGAATCGTTTATTTTAACGCCCTCTTTCGACAGCTCTTAAAGTCACAATAGACCTCACCTTGCTATTATTATTATTTGTTATTAATTACTATGTACTATAGTTCGTTTTTTTTAGCAATAGAAATAAGGTAAACAATCTTGATGTGACTTTTAATTGAAAAACACATTTTAAAAATAAGTTACGGCAAATATGTAACAATTATGTATGTAATACGATCATATATGCTTTCATAAGTAATAGTTCTTAATTTACAAAACGCGCTTTTCAATCAAAAGACATGTCAAGATCGTTTACCTTCTTTCAACTTCTTTCTAATGCTAAATAAAACGAAGTATAACAATTAGTAAAGAACATTATTTATTTTGCTGAAGCATATTTTAATCTTGTTAAAACTAAAAAAGGATACAAATTGCAATCAAAATTACAAATAAAAATTAAACACAAAAAGTTCACCTTTCCTGGGAATCGAACTCAAGTCACATGCGATCACACATTTTGTTCCGAAGCAAAATGCCAGCAATATGACTGTAAATGAGGGCTAGCGTTCTTTGCTCACCAGTTGGCGCCACTGTTGATGTTGGTCCAGTAAAACAGAAGTTATCAAAATTCTTACATGGGGCTATTCATAAATTACGTCATTTCAAATTAGGGGGGGGGGTCTGGACATCGGATGACGGTAGCATGACGTAGGAGGAAACGGGGTCATTCGAAGCATGTTTTTTGGATGATTTTAGGGGGTGGGGGGGGGGGGGGGTCAAAAATCTTATTTTTCTAAATGCATATAAGTATTTTAGTTGGCACTTTTTTTTATAAGTACCACTAGTATTTATTGAGCTATAGCTATGGTTTACCATGATTATAATCAAAGATTTATCACAATTATGAATATGGAGTGAAAATAGCGATAATTAAAAGCTTGGAACCCCGAAAACTTCTATTCATTTGACATTTTGAAAGACCTCCATCTACACTAGCGCGGGTTTACTTATTAATTTTGTAATAAATATATTTTAAAATAAACACAAAAAGTTCACCTTTCCTGGGAATCGAACTCAGGTCACATGCGTTCACACATTTTGTTCCAAAAGCAAAATGCCAGCAATATGACTGTAAATTAATCTAGTTGTTTTTAGAATTTTTAGGTTATTACAATAGTGACATAATGTTTTATAACTCAATAAAATTTTCTTTGTTGCTTTTTTTTTCAGAACACAAGAAGAGTCTCAAGGCTGCAGGAGTGCACTTAAACAGCGGGCGATTTATAAATAGTTACGAAAAGTAGGTACTTAGTTCGAAAAGCTGCAGAACAATGTTACGGGCTGTGACTCCAATCTCAGGCGGTTGGTAAAGAACTTGTGCGGTGGTTTTCTAATAGAAGGCAACTGAACTTTGGGACTAAAACTAATTTAAATATTACACTTTTCTTAGTGAACATAATAAAAATGACCTTGATCCAGACAGCCTACGGACTGGGTCAGCTAGTAACTTCTTACCAATCGCCTCAGTTAGGCCTCTCACTAAAGTCCAAGAAGCAGCGAGCATGCAGGAGGGACCAAAAGTCAATGAGTACATTTTTCACTCGACGACTATTTAAGGCACATCACACACTACCTGAACCAGTACCTAATAGTAAAATGGCACCTGTCTTTTTGTATAATACCGGTTATTACATCTACCCGGGGCCCAGGGCACTCTTTGTACAGCAGTTTTCCGTTATACTTAATATCTAATAATACATAACCCTTCGTATGCCTTTGTTAAACATTTGCTACTGATTTAATAACCTACTGATATGACAAGGCATACGAAGGGTTAAGAGGAAATAGGACAACCGCTTCTTCAAACAAACGTAATCCCCATTTTGCTCTCAGGATATTGACATTATGGAAAATTATTTTTACATAATTTAATTTATACTTATTATTCTTATTAACTATTATTACTTAGCTATGCCTCTACGTATGACATTTTTCGATTTATTGGTTAATAAGTATAAGAAAAAGAAGCGAAAAACAAGTCCCCTAGGTATTTTTTTTAATGTTCCTAACACTTTTTTTATAACAAAATTTTTTTACATTTAAAATACGTGAGTGACCCGTTTTTAATATATTTAATATGTTCCTAATACTTATTAGGAACTATAGGGGGCAGCACAGGAGCCGTCGCTATAAAAAAATAAAAATAATAACAAACAAAAAGTTCACCCTAGGTGGGATGCGAACCCGGGGTCACAATGCGTGTACACTTTATGAAACCATGCATAAGGTCCATCGATGGATAGTTAAGAGTATTGCTGTTTGTACAGTCGACGTCAAAGAGATCTTTACGACTAACGTTACAAAAAATTATTTACACGACTTTATTGTCATAGCATTTAGGTCGTGTAAACATTTTTTTGTTACTTTGGCTGTAAATTTCTCTTTGACGTCGACTGTACCTAAGCCGGTTTTCTGAAAGGAAAAACTCAGCGCAAAAAGTAAAAAAAAAAACGAAAAAGTTCACCGATGGCGGGAATAGAACCCAAGTCTCAAGCGAACACTTTGTCCTAAGTCAAACATACCTAAGCTGCTTGCTAGATTCAGACCAGACATGCAAGTGTTATATTTTAAATGTCCAACAGCTATGAAATTATGATTTTAAAATAACACTTTGCAAGTCTTTGCTTTGAAAAACACTGCAGCGTTACCTTGGTCTTACTCTGCCACCCTAGTTAGTAAGCATGCTAAAAGCAGTTTTTCGGAATTATTTGTCGATTAATGTCTATAAGGAAAAATTACGAATTATAATAATGTAAAAAAAAACCGCCCAAGTGCATGTTAGTATCGTGCACGAAGGGACTCCGTTACTCAAAAAAGGGAAAAAATGACGTTTGTTGTATGGGAGCCCCATTTAAATATTTATTATAATGTGTTTTTAGTATTTGTTGTTATAGCGGCAACAGAAATACATCATCTGTGAAAATTTCAACTGCCTAGCTATCACGGTTCATGAGGTACAGCCTGGTGACAGACAGACGAACAGACAGTCTCAGATAACGGTTAAGTATACTATTCAGTTATATATTACTGTGACAGAGACATTGGGCGTTTCGTTCGCTACGGAGTGTGAACGATTTGCAACTTGGCTATGCACCCAGCTACCTCGCACATCTCTGGTGGAAACGCAGCCTAAACCTGAGATGTTAAGACATCGCCTTGGTTACATTTATTTCGAAAATACAATTCGCGATATCTTTTTTTCGGTACCTACTATTCTCATTTAGACTTTTAGTTTCATTTTTGTACTTCGTTATTGATACTTTTAGTTTTTTAAATTTCTTGACAATAATAGGTATTTAGACATTTTAGACGTTATTATTTTAAGTCATTTTTCCTTACGACATTAGTCGCCTGATTCGTTTTCCGTTCCACATAATATCAGGACACCGTTATGTCCGTTACCAATATACTTTTTAAGAGGAAAGACGACGAAAAAATATTAAGCATTGAATATTATCGGCAATTCAAGGCAAATATTTTTTTTTATTTTTAAAATATTGTTAAGAATCTTCTGATATTTTGTAAACGAAAAAAATAACGGAAAAAAAATAACAAACAAAAAGTTCACCCTAGGGATTCGAACCCGGGGTCACAATGCGTGTACACTTTATGAAACCATGGTTTCAACCTTATTACAAAAAGCATAAGGTCCACAGTTGGATAGTTAAGAGTATTGCTGTTTGTACCTAAGCCGATACTGCTACCGGCAGACAGGTAGAATAACGTTTTTCGATTTTGTGATTTTGGCTGTAGTAGACCCTCAGATATCATTCGCGCGCCAAAAGGCTAGGTGTAAATTACATTACGACTATTACGAGTAATAAAAGCCCGATATAAGTCGGTCATAAAAAAAATTGTTTATTTCCGAAAAACATTTCTTGGATACAGTTATAACAAAGCATACTAAAGCAATTCACATGTACCTTACTTATTGTGTACCTACTTAACTGACGGAAGGGGCGCAGCTATAAGTTAGTTATCGACAGTGATATCAGCATTTCACTTCTACTCTACGTACCTATTGTTTACGTACCTATTAAGCGACGGGCGATACGTATTAATATGTGAAACTAGACGAGTTTATTTTCGAATAGAGATAGAAATAAATCTAATTATTTTACTACAAATAGGTGTACCTAAGTATAGTTTGTCAAAAGACATACTGTATTAACATGAAAGGTATTGAAATCTGTAATTATATAGTTTGGTAAACAAGTAATTGTCAGTAAAAAACTGTTACGGAAAAGAGAGTACTGAGCTATAACCGCGAAAATCAAAGGTTCGCAAATTGTGGGGATCTTTCTCTTTTACTCCAATGAAGGCATAATTCTTCATTGCAGTAAAAGAGAAAGATCCCCGCAATTTGCGAATTTCGGTTTTTGCGATAGCCTCTCTGTTCTTTCTGCTTAAAATGCTCCACTGACAAACGACTCTTCCCAAACTATAGATTACAGGTAAACCTACCTGGTAGGTAGGGTTTACCTAGTTTATTTAAAGTTAGCAAATATCTACCTAAGTTAACAATGTAACGATAGGTATATGGTCTGGCAAACCAAATTTGTTAGTAGAAAAGGCGGCAAATTGAAAAAAAAATGGCGGGAATATTCTATCATCTCCCATATGAAATTTGAATTTTGCACCTAAATGCTTGGTTTGCCAGGCGATATTAGATATGTACTTACCTGTATTTGGTTACATGTGGCCACTACAAGTGTATAAGTGGGTGAATCAACCTGTTTTCCCACTCATTGCCATAGTTATGGTTTTCTGAACTACAAAACAATAGGTACTCATTCCTTTCTTTTGGGTGCTAGTATTAGCGTAACACTACAAAGACTCTTTCTGAAAGATTATTTGCCTAAAGTGTCATTCTATGGAACTTGCTAACTACTTATGTAAACAAAAGTCGGAAGGAAGTTCATCATTCAGAGACAATTTCAATGTTTACGTAGTTGTATGTTTACATAGTTAGCAAGTTCCATAGAATGACACTTTATGTATGATATGAGACAGTCCCTGGACACAATAGGGCTTATTACACTTATTCTGCCTTCAGACGGCTGACGATTGCCCCGATATCGGGCAAGAATCGTTTTCCGTTTCATGTGGTTTCATGAAATATTGTCACATAGTTCACAATATTTCTTGGTGTAAAAAATAGTTCAACTACAAAAGTATCAACCATGTTTGCCAATTCGAGACAAAGTATTTGTTACAATTGAAATATTGTTGACGATGTCCTTATATTTCGTGAAACGCAAAACGATCTTGCTCGGGCGCACCGTCGGCCACGATCGCATTAAGGCCCGACGGTGTGGAAGTGTAATAAGCGCTTATAATGTACATAACGTCAAGGAATAGTTGACTCACCCATTTTTTTAGTAGTTGTGACGTGGCTTCGCCAGTCTCCTTTGTGTCTTTTGAGAGTGTGTGGTACATGTATGGTAACGAATATTGTCAGCTAGAGGTCGGTTCTGTAACTTCCAACAACTTCTGTAAACAGGATTGTCGTCCGTACAAACATAGCTAACGTAATGTTACATTTTAAGTAAAAATTAAGGATGACTCACGCTAGACCGGGCGGGATCCGAGCCGAGGCGTTCGACACGTCATTTTCTATGACGGCTGATCGGTGTTCACGTGGTGCTTTCCATATAAAACGAAGCGCTGGTACTCCGGCTCGGTCTCAGCCCTGTCTGATCTGCCCAGGTGATCTCCTTATTAGAAATATAAGGACTAAATATATCCTGTCACAAGTGTAACAGGATAATTTCTGCTGAGAGGGACAGCTCTTGTTAGCAGAAAGTATCCGGTAGCAGAAAAGGTATAATCGAGATGATTCCTCCGACGATCTCACTCCTCACATTTTTTTTAGACAGAATAGCATAATAAATAGCTAGTATTTATTTGTGACTATATCCTAGAGCCTCAGCGCCCGTTTTTGTACCCGTTTACTATCTGTGAATTATGTAGAATATTGTAAAATATAGGTAGTAGGCAATATAAATTGTGACTACCTGATAGTTATATGTTTTTTTTTTATAATCAGGCAGACCACTAAGCTTATACTGTTTAACTTAGGTATTTTTAGACACTCGCGCGACTTGTAGGTACCTATACAAACACCACCACCAGACCAGTACAAACGGCAAATATCAATTTACGCTTTTCCTACTGACATATTGGTTTGCCACTTACAATTATAATGTACCTACCTGAAATATGCTTACAGTCCCTTTTTTTAGCATTAGAAAGAACTTCGCAGAAGTAAGCTTGTGGTCCAAATCCGGCACTTTTAGCGGTAATAATTTGAAGTAAATTATATGTATTGACCATGCTTCATTAGATAATTCAATAATTATTAACAATTAAAGACCCTGATAAAAACTGCACGCTTGCTTCTGTGGAGTTCTTTCTAATGCTAAAAAAACGAACTATAGGTATCGATTGCAATGTATTATTAGTTACTGCAATAAAGAATTTGTATTTCCAGTTCGATTGTCAAAGGCTCCATTAGTAAGTACCTAGGTGATCATAGGTCCTAGATCCGGATCATCCGGGGGCTTACGAGAACTTGCTTACTCGTCGAGATATGACGAGTATATTGTATTTTAAATTGTTAAAAGATTTTTATAGTACTTTTTGTTGTGTTGCTGTAACTTTGTTAGTGGATTTGTTTAAAATTACTGTTAAATGTTATAAAATTTGGTAAATAAAGTAATTTAACCATTTTAAAAGTTGTTTTACTTAATGATTATCAGGATGCCTTTAGTTTTTAGGGCAATGAAACTATTTAATAAATTAATTTAACTATACAAAGAATAGTTTTATTACCCTAATCAACCATGAACAGAATTGAAATTTCCCTAGAAAATTACCCTTGTGCCAGTTAGTTTGACATAATTCGCTAGATGGCGTAGCGTCTCAACGCTGAGTGTATACTCTATCTCAGTATATATAAGTTACTCTATGGTTGTATGTCAAAATCATGTCAAAATGATGCAAAAAAAAGTCAACGCATTTTTTTTTCTAATGAGTTCAATGTAGCTCCTGGAAATATGAGCAAAAATCTATTACAGACGGGCGTACCGGACCGCGACGTGATTTGTCACAAGGTCTATAGAGCCCTTAACAAGCACCGGATATGGTATTAAAAAAAATGTCAAGTATGTCTATGCTTTAGCGTTTTGTTTCTACAAAGTACAAAAATGTTCTTCGTAAATCCGGTCAATCCGGCTCGTCTTGTTTGACGTTAGATTGATTGGATTGGTTTGGTTACATTACAAATTACGATACAATGGCAGAAAAGTGTTGTGGATAATGTTGATGCAATTACTTGGTGCTTGGTGATTTCCTTGGACAATTTTGTTGATACATTCAACTGGTGTACACATTTCAAAACAGAAGAAAATACCAACAGCAAAGCTATTAAACAAGCTTTACACCGGTTTTGTACTTTTAAGCGCTGCGATGTTTTTATCCAGCCAATAAATATATTTTTTTAATTTATCAATTTAATATACTGAGAACGCCATGGATCTACAAACTTCGCATTTAGCTGCTGCTTTGATGTCTGGCACAAACTCTTATGCCAGTAACACAGTACAAGAGACTGCAGTCAAAAGTGCTCCTGATGATGTTAAAGCGGATAAACCTACCGAGAAAGACAGTTTAGAGGAAGAGAAAGAAGAAATTGGAAGCGGCGAAGAGTTTACAGACGAGGCAAGTCTCTAGTTTCATTTAAGAGAATTTATAATGAAAATATTTGTCATCAATTCCTTACTTATTTTTGGCTTATTTTTTTAGGAATCTGAAACACAACCAGGTAGCAAGTCTACACCTGGTCGAGGTGTGACTCTGCAAATGTTATTGGAAGAAAAAATGTTGGAGCCAGGCAATGCTGCAATGACAATAGAATATTTGGTTAGTTTGCTTATTTTACTGCTTGCTCCATTTGATAGTCATTCATCATATGTTTTGCTAAATTATGCATGTGTACTATCGCCTACACTGTTAACTCTACATTGGTGGACCTTATGCCTTTTGTAATAAGGTCCACTGATGTACAGTTAGGAGTGATGCTGTTTATACTGTGTTGCTTTCGGGGACAATTTATTTTTTGAGAATTAACTATAAAATTATGTAGTAAAGATCTGGCTATGAAACAATACTAAATCTGACAAGGTAGGACTTACACTGTTATTATTCAAATGTGCAATGTGGCTGAAAATCCTATACCAATCTGGTATCCTAAAACAACTTAGGTTTGTTCAAAGTAAGTCAGCTGCCCTGCAGCTAGCAAGAAAGCAGTTTGCTGTTAATATTTTCTTCACATACAATGTGCATAATTGGGAATATTACTTAAATTAAATAAAAAAAAACTATTTAGTTTTTATGTTTATGAATAACTCCTGATAACAATTTATTTGAATTTTTACAGGGACAAAAATTTGTAGGTGATTTACAATCTGATGGAAAAATTAAATCTCATGAGACTGAAACTATATTTTGCTCTCCATCCGCTTGGGCAATACATTGCAAAAGAATTATAAACCCCGACAAAAGGTCTGGTTGTGGCTGGGCATCAGTCAAGTATAGAGGAAAGAAACTGGATACAATTAAAGCCACTTATTTGAGGAAGAAACAACTTCAAAGAGAAAACATGCATACTGATGGTATGTCCTTATTCATTTTTTTAACCATACCATCAGCCTTATTCATACTGTATATGTTTTGTTGTTTGCCCTTCCTTCCTCTAGGGATCTAAGGGGTGGACTTCAAAAACTGAACTAGCTTATATACGTCCTTGAGGCCTAATCTTTATTTATGGCAAATTGTACCAAAGTTGGATCTGTACAGTCAACTGCAATTGTATGTTACACAATGAAGGCCGCAAAAATATCTGACACGATCTTGTTTTTAGCGCCATAGAAGCGCGTCACATATTTTTGCTGCCTTTGAAGAGTAACATATTTATTGCAGGTGACTGTACATGTCATATTATCGATTTGATTTTGGTAATTATATCTGAAGGTAAGATGGAAGATCATTGAAGCCACATTTATTTGGGCATTGACTCTAAAAACATGATGTTTGTATGTGTTATTTTATTTGTTTCTATTTGTAGTTGAACAAATGTGCAATATTGAACTCTATTTGCAGAGGAAACTGAAATGGAGGTGGAAAATCCTCCAGAACCGCCACCACAAAGGGTTGTGATGAAACACAACACAGTACCTAATAGGATGATGCAGCAGTAAGTTATCACTTAAGTCATGATAAAAAAATGTTTGATTCCTGACCCACTGACCTTTTCATATTTACTGTCATTGGCATTACATTGATTTAAAAAGTAAAATTATGACACTTAACTGTAAAATGTTCTCTTGGGGGTCATCCATTAATTACGTCACACGTTTAGGGGTTGGGAGGGGGTCAAGAAAATGTGACATGTTGTGACATGGGGGAGGGGGGAGTCACAAACATTGTGACTTCATCACTATTCAGCAGTAACCGAAAATTAATTTATATTTTTTTATTCACTGTACATTTAAATAATGAGGTTTTGGAAGTAGGTAATTATCGTTCCTAATTGGTTTTGTGTTATAAAATTACTAATATTTCTTTTACCATAAATATTTTTTTATTAAAAAAATAATGCCGAGTTAGTATTGCCGATTTCGTTGAAAACAAAATGTGACGTCACACGGTGGGGAGGGATTTGCAAAATGTGACCAAGTGTGACAAGGAGGGGGGGAGGGGTCAAAAAACCTAGAAATTCGTGTGACCTAATGAATGGATGATCCCTTGTGGGTCACAAATCAGTTTGTCCGATCTTACAGTTAAGAAATTTGATTTCTGTGCTAAGGTATAAAAGTTCAAACAGAAATCGAAACTTCCTTGACCATAGACTGGAAGGGAAATGACAGGTTGTTCTGACTAGATTCGTAAATTTACAAGATACATAAATGCATTTAAATTAAAAGCCATCAAGGAAGCCTCATTATTCCTAAAGTTTCTAGAAGTAAACAGTAGTATTTGTTACCCATTGCAACATTATACAGTTACCACACATCCAAATAAATAAAAACATTTTCTGTTTGTTCCAGTGATGCAAATATGCTCATAGAGGCAGTCTCATTCTCATCTGTGGGGAAAGTGCAGCCATTTTTGGTATCAGTAAGTTCTAACGCTTGTCTTATACTTGATATACATTGTCACTTGAAGAAACAGGAAGTTTATGGATACCTCGCTGGAACTTGGGACCTTAACAATCATAGTAAGTAAAAAATAATGTATCTATTTTTTTAAATACCACTTTAAAACTTAGACTACATAATTCAAAATATTGTTTAATATTGAGCATAGTAGCATGCTCAATATACAATGTTTTATATAAATAAAAATTGTGTTAATTAAATAAATTAAGTAAGTCAATTATAAATTTTAATAACAAAACTTTAGTTGACCCGTTTTTAATACATTTAAGTTATTATAAATTTCTTTACGAGTTGTATTGTGTAAAAATAAGTATGTATGAATTGAAATTTGCATACCATTGTTGGCCTGTGCTACAAGTACAAAGGCCTACATCAGATTTTTCGTGTTGTGTTATTTATTTTTTAAATGATATTTAAATATTACCTATGTACTTTGATATACTTAGGGGCACTTGCACCATCCCACTAACCTGTGGTTAAGCGGTTAAACCATTAACCTAGTATCAAATTGTACTGGTAACCATGGTAACTCCAGGTTTAACCGGTTAACCCCAGGTTAGTGGAATAGTGCAAGTGGGCCTTACAGTGAAAATATATTCTTTCCAGATGTGATGATAACTCATACATTCCCTTGCTTAATAAGCAAAAGTGACCCCAGGCCGCGGGTACTGGTAGAACTAGAGATCCAGATGGAAATTGAGAAGCTTGGTCTCACCCTTCTGGGATGGTATCATTCACACCCGACTAATCCGGCCATGCCAAGTCTACGAGACTGCGATAATCAGTTGGAATATCAAATAAAGATGAGAGGACCCTCGGAAATTTCATACATACCGTGCATTGGAGTCATCTGTTGTAAGTTTTGAGAAGTTTATTTGTATCTATAGTACTTCTTTAGTTCAATGAAAGTTAAACCATATTTAATGGGAACAGAGTTGCATTTCTTTTGTTTCGCTAAAATTTTTAAACTAATAATAACTAACCCTATTCCCTGCACTATAGGTTCAAATTTCATTGGCAAATTTTGGGTTTTGCTTTTGTGTGGCTGGGCCTTAGGAGGTTATTTATACTGTATGGAAATAGTTATTTTTATTTCAAATATAAAAAGAGTAAGCAGGTATCATATAGGTAACGGAAATATGTAAAGGTAGTTGTAATTAGTAAATATTCGTATTTCTGTAACCTATTGTTTATACACGTGTATAAATACTAAACTGAACCTAACCTAACGAGTATAACGACTACGCGGACGAGGTCGGTTGAGGCTAGTTTAGCTATTAATATGAATACAGATGAATGCTTGGTTGCTACGCGAGTTGCTTTATACAGCGCTATCTACTTTAGTTCTCATACTTGTGACTACTATATTTTACACTACGCGTCTTAGAGTTCCTTTGTCTGTGGGAAAAGTAAGTAGACTTGTTCTTATGTAATACACGATTTAAGTTATTTTAATGTTTATAGGTACCTACTGAAGTCTTAGGGGCTACGTAAACCTAGTTTGAGTACCTATAGCTCGATTTGCTCTTGGCCAGGTTTTTATTTTAATGGACATTGATCAGTTAAGATTTTTGATTTATACTTTTGTACATACATACAGTACCCGGCGATAAATATTGCACATCGGAATAACGGCTTCGTAGAGTGTTGTCTCTTCCTCCCTCGTTGTCTCCAATATTCCCATTCTAAAGACCGATGTGCAATATTTATCGCCGGGTACTGTACATATAATCACGCGTATTTCCCGGAGGGGTCGGAAGAGACCCCGGATTTCCACTTGCTACGATCCTGACATACCTCTTTCGCTGCCTTCACTTTCAAAACATTCCTCATACTTTTGTGGTTTGTCTAATGGCTTGTCATTTTGTTTCAGCCCCTTATAACCCAGAGAGCCCTGTCTTGGAATCTTCCCTTACCTGCTTCTGGGTGATGCCACCGCCGGAACAGCGCCCCACGGAATACCCGCGACCCTTACTTCTACAGCACAACATGATCCACGACACGCACTTGACTCCACATGCCATGGAACAGATCAAAAACAGCATTAAGTATTACTTCACATATCCCGATGAGACATCCGTTAACTTCAAGGATAACTTCAAACCAGATATTACATATCTAGACAAGTTAAAGAGTACTTTGATGCCTAAATTCCCGCGTGAGCAAAGTGATGGTCTATTGTGGCACTTTATACGTGACGAACTAGGGTGCTCCTCTGAACATGATGACAAAATCGACTTGGATGCTCTATTGGCAGTACCTCAGCCTATTCCTGTATCAAAACCAAGTCAAGCCACATCTATACCGAACTTTCCCTCAGTTAGCACATTGCAGCAAATGGTCAGCAGGCCTGCCGGAGTCCCGCCTATTAACGTGTCTTCAGGTCTCGGATCGGCTTCTCCCCATAAATTTGAAACTCCACCGTTGAACATTCCCCTTATGCCGACATCATCTAAATCGTCTAAGTCAAGTACTCCATCATTACCGTCAAGTTATCCAACTGGCTTGGATATGTTAACAAGTATGGCATTAGGCTTGGGGACATCTAACATGCCAATGCCTTTGGGGGCGGGCAGTTTAGAAAGTCTTGCCGCCGCAAACAGTATGCTAACAGGGCTCACGCCTGGAATGTCGTCTAGTTTAGCGGCGAGTCTGACTGGTGGGAAACTTCCAGACCCGCCCTCTTATGCGGCTTCTTTACACAATTTAACCAGCAGCATTGGCAGCTACGATAAAACTTCTACCAGCACCTCGACCAGTACCACTTCCGCGGCACCCATACCCGCCAGTATCGCTTCAAATCTCATGATGAGTTCGGCAGACATAGCGAATGCCTTGTTCTCGGCTAGTAAATATTCTAGTGCTGGAATACTAGGTATACCCGATCCGATGTCCAAATCTACGTTAGCCGCTAACAACATGTTCTTATCGCCATCTTTGATGAAAATGCAGGAGTCCCTCATGAAGCCACTCTCGAGCAGCAGCCCTATCAGTACTCGAGTAGGTTTAGACCAGAGTCCGCTCATGAAGTCTCCTCATGATTTACTTAAAGGAAACAAAGACTACTTGCCACCAGACTTTGGTAGTATTGGGAAGGGAAAATCAGACACCCCACTGGATCCTATGAACTTGACTGAGACTACCACGTCTTCAAAAGCAGAAACATCGAAAGCAGACAATATCGAGCAGCAGGCAACAGACTTTAGCTTGCCTTCTAGGGTGGGCGGAGAGTCATTTTTGAACCAAATGCTGGAACTGACGAAGAAAACTACAATGCCTGATTATTTAGATTACAGTCAGCCACTAAAACTGTCCAAGACAGAAGACTTGTCGGCGCCGGCACCGAGCCACTCGTACTCGAGTACAGGAAGCATCGTGGACACAATATCGCAAGTTGCGATGGGTAATTACTCGGGTCACGAGGAGCCTATAGATTACGGCAAGGAACAAGATTATAGCACAACGCAAAGTACGGCTGGCGAAAATGGAAGTTAAGAATCTCATCTTTGCTACCTATTGCTCTTATAAGTATTATATTTAGAAATAAGTACTTTAATATATTGTGTGACTGGTACTAAACGTGCTGGTTTTAAGGCACTGATGTAAGCTAAGATATATGCTACGTAAGTCGTCGTTCGACGGTTTTTGACGTCGTCCAAGTCGCCAGAACTATGTCTGCAATACGGAGGACAGTAAGTTTCGATACAGAGGAAAGTGATGCAAATTCTTGGGCATCTATACCCAACTGTACTGTACTCATGGCGTACGGCGTACATATTAATTTTACCATCGAACATTTTACTGTTTCAACGAATAATGTTGAGAATGTGTGACTGTGTGTGTATGAATTTTAATTAAATATTGAACGGTTATGATACTCGAGGTACTAAAATGTTCGAATATATGTAATGGTCTGAATTTTACTAGTTTGATGAGCAATAGTTTGATGAGAATAACTATCCCATCGAGTGATGAACGAAGTCTATTTGAATGTGGTATTTGCCAAATTAGTATTGTAATGAATAATTTTGCGCGCAGTATTTATTATACACTTAAATAAATTAATATTAATCTCAATCTCGTCACTCCTTCTTTCATTATCCTATTTATTACCGGTTAATATCGTGGAAAGTAGATAGTTGACATTTCTTGGTTTTATCAGTTTGACGGAATGCAGAGATTAAGGGGAACTCCCTCATAATTATTGCATATAAAATGAAAAACGTATCATAGAAAGTTAACATTTTTAAACTCCTAGGTTATTACGACCACTATATTTTCTTAGCTCTTTGCAGTTAAGCAAATTAAACTTGCACCTAACTAATCGAACTATACACAGATAGCAAATATGATAATGATATGTTATTTCCTTAATTCGTAGGAACTGAAATCACGGTCGCTTTAATGATCTTAGATAGCGGCTAAGTACGTAATCAAGTCGATAAAACAACGAAAGATAATTTGTGATAGGTATTTTATACCTCATATGGCTTTCAACCCTCCACTTAATATACTGGCCGGTCTTACTTAATGCATTGACTGATAATAATTAAAATCTATTGTTTAGTTTACAAAGTGTTCGAGTGATTTTACTGTGATGTTTCATTGTAATTTTATACACAATTCTTGTGGCAGTTATCCAAATTAAGTTAAAAAAGGGATTTCCAAAAAGGTGAGTTTGACTCCAATTAATTATTACTTATTTATAAAACCCTAATTGATATGGAAATAAATTTGCGCTTTTGTTGTAAAACCTACAGAGACCAAGACTACGCTTAAATATACCTACTTTACAACCAGTTCTCAGTTCTTAACTTTACCTATATTTTGTCCTTGTTAAGGACTAAACAGGATCATATTCTGCAAATAAAAAAATCTATGTGTTTCTTGGTAAAGTAATGATAATAGACCACTGCAGTGTTTACCCGCTAATTGTATTCATACTCGTACAAAAGGCGGCAAAGTTACTGCGTAGAATAAACACTCCTCGCGGCCCCGATGCCTGGCCCCGCTCAAACGGTATCACCGGGCTAGGGGTCGTGGGGTTGGGTAAACGATCGGTAGCGAAGAGCTGGCCCACACCACCACCAACAACACTGTCGTCCTCCAAATGACGACCACTGACCTCCCCACGCGATGGGGAGCGACCCGCCACAGCCGTCGCAGCCGAAAGGCGGGCACGGCCGCTCATACCTCTCTAAATGAGAGGTATCGAAAGATATACAGCAGCAGAATAAACACATACATACACACATACTAGTTTGTTTTGTAATGAAGATGGCCGCTGTTTCAGGCGATGGCGATGTCCTCCGGCCTAAAAGGACGGAGAGACAGCGACGAAGATTCTGACGTGTACACACCGCTTTTTGACGACTCCGAGGAATTTGAGTATGTATTTTTTTATTCTTTGTTTTAATCGAAAGCTTCTCTCTCTTCTAATTTCCGCCATAGTTAAGTTAAATAACGCCAGAACAATTATATCTAACTACCGAACCTGCTTACAAAATTTGACCAGAATCTACCGCGAACCATTTTCGACGTTGCCTGTCACACTTACGTATGAATTTACAAGTGCGACAGAGAGGCAACACGTCGAACGTGGTTCTCGGTAGGCCCTCTGATGAGAAATGTAATCTGCAGAGAACATCCGGACATACGAAAGCATATTTGCTCAAGCTGAAACGGACACCTTCGCTAACGCTCGGTCAACTAGGAATTACATAGGATATCTTCTGCTTGTATCAAAGTACCTATGTTTTGTGTACGATTTTTGTACTGGTATTTTCGATGCAGATTAGGATCTAAAAACAGTAGTATCTTACGTAGGTACAATACCTACATACAAGATGATTAGAATCAAAATACTTATTGGATGATTTCAACGTCCGTTGATGATAAACGATAAGACAACGTAAGGCTATATTTGTTTGATACAGACATATTAACGAAAAAGCAATGGATCTAAATTGTAACGTCAAACAGTACATAGTACTAATATTTTTATTCGTGCATATTTTCTGAATCTATTATTATTTGCTTTTAAACCCGACAATATACCAAAGTTGGATCAACGATGGAGAATTGTTAAAAGCAAGCAGCTAGCACTATCTCTCGGCGCTTTGCCAACCGTTGGCTTCCGTTGGGCAGCCAAACACTATATATTAGGGCTCCAGGTACCTTCATTAACATAGTCACCTACAGATCGATACGTACAGCTTGCGTTATCACGGCTCCGACTACCTTCACAGTACATTGCTTGCGTCAATACTTACAAAATTAGAAATTGAAATTTAATTTATTTTATAAATTTAAGTAAATATGTCCATTTCACTTTCATGGAACCCTAAACTTTCAAGTACCTAAATCGTTAGAGAAACTAAGTTTAATTCGTTATCGTTTTTTTTGTTAAAATTGTGTTCCTATTTCGAATTCGGTTAAAGATGTAGCCTAATCCACACGCGTCATAAAAACCAATCGATTGACACCAAAATACCAACCCACATTCACACTTACACACACCTATAAACCTAGCTTTATTGTAACAATGCACATTCACAAAGAAATTCGTTGTTTATCATTATTCATTAGGTAATCCGTAATTCTCGGATTATCTTAATCCTTTTGGAGAATATTTACCAAACAATAGGTCATTGTTTGGTATGATAATAATTAGTCATATACCGAAAAACATAATTATTCATTACTAAAAATAGGTAAGAGCTAGAACCTAGGGCGAGAGCTAGGACTTAAGACGTGAAATGCGAATGTATGAGAAATGAAAGGGGGGAATTCAAGACGCTGGCGGTGGTAACGGCACCAGTTTTCAGACTGGCACCATCGAGTTTCTTGAAGCCGAGGAACACCACTAAAAGGATCAGAAATCAAACTGTTGTCTTATATTTTATGTATACGACACGGTTCTAGAGTTCCTGTCCTAATCCACATAGAAATCGCTATGTCCCTGCAAATATATGCGAATATATAAACGCGAAGGTAACTGTATGTCTTATAATATACCTCTTCACGCTTAAACCGCTGAACTGATTTATACCAAATTTGAAACGACATAGTAATAGAATAGTTTTTATCAAACATCAGTCTATAATTCAAAATCGGTGAAGGAAAACATCGTGAGGAAACCGGACTAATCCCAATAAAGCCTAGTTTCCCCTTTGGGTTGGAAGGTCAGATGGCAGTCGCTTTCCGTCTCGCGTCAAGCGGATCACAGGCTCCCATGAGCCGTGGCAAAAATGCCGCGATAACGCAAAGAAGAAGAGTCTATAATTCAAAATATTTGATCCAACAGCCCGCAAACCGCACAAGAAACAAAAGGATGGGACCTGTTCCTCGAAATCCCGGTAAAGAAGGAGAGTGGCTCCATGGCCACAACAGAATGGATAGACTTCAGCGTCAAGGTCCTGAAAGTGTTGGCGTACATCGTCGTGTTTACAGTGGTCCTCGGGGCGGCGGTTATTGCGAAGGGCACGCTACTGCTCATAACGTCGCAGTTGAAAAAAGATCGCCGGATAACGCATTGTAACAAAGCGTTGGGTAAGCTTGCATCAGTATATATTTAATTTTAATTTGAACTAAAATCGTTAACAAATATACTGGAACTTCAGTGATATTCAAAACAAGAAAGAGAGGAGGAGGAAAACAATGAAAAGAAAAGTGTTTAAATTTAATTGTATTTATGTACTTAAATTATTGAGGCTCGATCACTTGTATTGGGCCAAGGTAATCTAAGGGACCCAGTTACGCTTTAAGTATGGAAGCGGTATTGCTATCTCGTCGGTATATCTGCGTCTCTTTTGATTGGCCTACGTTGGTTCAATATTAGTACGAACCTAATGGTCTGTCTGTAGGTCATCATCATCATCATCATCATCTCAGCCTATATACGTCCCACTGCTGGGCACAGGCCTCCTCTCGAGCGCGAGAGGGCTTGGGCTATAGTCCCCACGCTAGCCCAATGCGGATTGGGGACTTCACATACACCTTTGAATTTCTTCGCAGATGCATGCAGGTTTCCTCACGATGTTTTCCTTCACCGAAAAGCGACTGGTAAATATCAAATGATATTTCGTACATAAGTTCCGAAAAACTCATTGGTACGAGCCGGGGTTTGAACCCGCGACCTCCGGATTGCAAGTCGCACACTCTTACCGCTAGGCCACCAGCGCTCTTAGCAGCGCTCGCAGCAGTCTGTAGGTATCATAACAAAAGCGACTTTGTACTTTACCAGCCCCCTGCTGAGCGAACACTCCGACGCTCGCTGTTCACTTTGGCGGAGCCGGTGCCCGCCACCAGACATATATGTACCAGTGTCGGAACAATTACCACCCGGCCACAAGGAACCATGGCCCATCTGGAAGGCGCTGAACAGGCTCAGGTCCCAGGTCGGCCGTTGTAAACAAAACATGGCCGTTTGGGGACTGCTTCGCGGCCATTCGACTCATTGCACCTGCAACACAGCACCGCAAACTATGGCGCACCTGCTGGCGTGCCCCGCGTGCCCGTACTCCTGCTCGAAATCTGACCTGAGGGATGCGACGGTCAGGGCTGTCAGCACCGCTGCTTTCTGGGCATCCACTGTTTAAATTTAAGAGGAACCTCGACACGAGAGAAGAAGAAGAAAAGCGACTTTAATGCCAAGGCGTTAAGAGTTTGTGTACTCCCACCTAACTAATCATAGCTTTTTTTTTCAGCTTTGGATCAACAGTTCATAACAGTTTTGCCCTTAGAAGAACGAATATCATGGCTGTGGGCTATTTTTATCGTGTTTGCCGCCCCCGAAGTTGGAACCCTCCTAAGATCAATTAGGATTTGCTTCTTCAAAACTGCCTCTAAACCGACTAAAATGCTGTTTTTTGTGGTAAGTTAACAAATTCTATTTAATAAGTTAGGTATACATATAGTTAGGCCGCTTGGCCTGATGATTTAGATTGTTATGGCTCCTCTACACGATGGGCCAACGCCGGCCACTCCAAGGGACGCATTTATGCGTTAGAGGGAGAAAGTGATATCGCTATCTCATTCTACCGCATGGCTGCGTCCCTTGGAGTGGCCGGCGTTGGCCCATCGTTTAGAGGAGCCATTAAATTAGGTGATTGGCGGTTGGCCTGAATGAATGGTTCTAAAAAAAGCGCGAATAATACATTTATATTTATATTTAAGTGATCGGACTATACGATTCAGCACGGCGGGATATTGAGTAGACATATTTATTTTATCAGTTAGTAAATGTTTTTGTTTATTTGATGTAATAAAATCAGAGATATATTTAATAACTATCCATATTAGCATAATGTATGAGGTCGTGTTGCACCAGGAAATCCGATCACTGAAAATTAATATAGACAGTGATTTTCTGTTTACCTGCAGATTACCTTCATGTTATCTTGTATATCTATGCGAACATTTAAACGGTTTAGTATGATAGATATTAATTGATATTTTTGTTATCACCAGGCCTTTTTCGTGGAAACGCTTCACACCATAGGCGTAGCTCTCTTTCTTCTTCTAATTCTACCAGAGTTAGATGTAGTGAAGGGCGCCATGCTTATGAACGCCCTATGCTTCGTGCCAGGACTTCTAAACGCCATTACCAGAGATCGTTCCGACCCTCGGTACCCTATGAAGATAGCTCTGGACGTGTTGGCTGTGTCGGCACAAGTGACGTCCTTCGTCGTGTGGCCTCTCTTAGACGGGACGAAGGTTTTGTGGTTGATACCAGTAGCCGCTGTTTTCATATCTCTTGGATGGTGGGAAAATTATATTCATGCCGACCCGAAAACTTCTAGTAAGTTTAAAATTAATACACAACGATATTTTGTTGGATTACATATTACAAATTCTTCGATAGACAATATGTCGTGTCGTATATATCGTGGGTTGTACGTTGTTTCATATACTACATTTTCGTAGAATTGCGCTTCATAGAAAATGTTTCTCATATTATCATTTCATAGAATGATCAACTTCCAGTGCACTTACATTGTAGAAGCTGTACTTGTAGATTTTTTATAGTTCAGAAAAATAATGTTTCGAAATTCATGTCATAAAATTTCAGGTCATATATTATTATTCCTTATAATATTAAGTTTATATAAAACTTGTTTCCAAGCCTGCATATTCATAGAATTTTGTTTCACATTTTATTAAACTTAATATTTACATTTCATAGAAGGCTCAGTAACTCAATACTTACTTTGTCAAAAAATAAATCATAGATCTTTGTAACCTAACCTAACCTAACCTACTTTTCTGGCAACAGTTTGCTTCTGCGGGGATCGCAGTTCTAACCTAACCTAACCTACTTTTCTGGCAACAGTTTGCTTCTGCGGGGATCGCAGTTCTAACCTAACCTAACCTACTTTTCTGGCAACAGTTTGTTTCTGCGGGGATCGCAGTTCTAACCTAACCTAATTTTCTGGCAACAGTTTGCTTCTGCGGGGATCGCATTTCTAACCTAACCTAACCTACTTTTCTGGCAACAGTTTGTTTCTGCGGGGGTCGCAGTTCTAACCTAACCTACTTTTCTGGCAACAGTTTGTTTCTGCGGGGGTCGCAGTTCTAACCTAACCTAACCTACTTTTCTGGCAACAGTTTGTTTCCGCAGGGGTCGCAGTTCTAACCTAACCTAACCTACTTTTCTAGCAACCGTTTGTTTCTGCGGGGGTCGCAGTTCTAACTTAACCTAACCTACTTTTCTAGCAACCGTTTGGTTCTGCGGGGGTCGCAGTTCTAACCTAACCTAACCTACTTTTCTAGCAACCGTTTGTTTCTGCGGGGGTCGCAGTTCTAACCTAACCTAACCTACTTTTCTGGCAACAGTTTGTTTCCGCAGGGGTCGCAGTTCTAACCTAACCTAACCTACTTTTCTGGAAACAGTTTGTTTCTGCGGGGGTCGCAGTTCTAACCTAACCTAACCTACTTTTCTGGCAACAGTTTGATTCTGCGGGGGTCGCAGTTCTAACCCAACCTAACCTACTTTTCTGGCAACAGTTTGATTCTGCGGGGGTCGCAGTTCTAACCTAACCTAACCTACTTTTCTGGCAACAGTTTGATTCTGCGGGGGTCGCAGTTCTAACCTAACCTACTTTTCTGGCAACAGTTTGTTTCAGCGGGGTTCGCAGTTCTAATATTACAATTCTTTGCATTGAGTTTCTTCTCAATAAATCTAAATGAAGTGCATAAGTTCTGAAATAATAATATTTTGAAAGAAAATACTCGAACTAAATATTATATCAAACAGTTCCTATGAAACAACCATCTATGAAATCTGTGTCTACGAAACAAGAATACACGAAACATAACTCTACTGTTTGATAAGTTTCTAAATTTAAAAAGTTTGATAGTAATATACATTCAACAGAATTTCTGTGAAATATGTTTCAACCAAGTAAATAGTCTATGAAACAATAATATTGGAACTAAAAGTATATGAACCAAATAATATATGAAAGAATTTCTGAGAAACGACATTCTATGAAATTTCTGTCTGTGAAATAGGGTGACACCCGTGAGCGGTTGTACGTTGTTTCATATACTACATTTTCGTAGAATTGCGCTTCATAGAAAATGTTTCTCATATTATCATTTCATAGAATGATCAACTTCCAGTGCACTTACATTGTAGAAGCTGTACTTGTAGATTTTTTATAGTTCAGAAAAATAATGTTTCGAAATTCATGTCATAAAATTTCAGGTCATATATTATTATTCCTTATAATATTAAGTTTATATAAAACTTGTTTCCAAGCCTGCATATTCATAGAATTTTGTTTCACATTTTATTAAACTTAATATTTACATTTCATAGAAGGCTCAGTAACTCAATACTTACTTTGTCAAAAAATAAATCATAGATCTTTGTAACCTAACCTAACCTAACCTACTTTTCTGGCAACAGTTTGCTTCTGCGGGGATCGCAGTTCTAACCTAACCTAACCTACTTTTCTGGCAACAGTTTGCTTCTGCGGGGATCGCAGTTCTAACCTAACCTAACCTACTTTTCTGGCAACAGTTTGTTTCTGCGGGGATCGCAGTTCTAACCTAACCTAATTTTCTGGCAACAGTTTGCTTCTGCGGGGATCGCATTTCTAACCTAACCTAACCTACTTTTCTGGCAACAGTTTGTTTCTGCGGGGGTCGCAGTTCTAACCTAACCTACTTTTCTGGCAACAGTTTGTTTCTGCGGGGGTCGCAGTTCTAACCTAACCTAACCTACTTTTCTGGCAACAGTTTGTTTCCGCAGGGGTCGCAGTTCTAACCTAACCTAACCTACTTTTCTAGCAACCGTTTGTTTCTGCGGGGGTCGCAGTTCTAACTTAACCTAACCTACTTTTCTAGCAACCGTTTGGTTCTGCGGGGGTCGCAGTTCTAACCTAACCTAACCTACTTTTCTAGCAACCGTTTGTTTCTGCGGGGGTCGCAGTTCTAACCTAACCTAACCTACTTTTCTGGCAACAGTTTGTTTCCGCAGGGGTCGCAGTTCTAACCTAACCTAACCTACTTTTCTGGAAACAGTTTGTTTCTGCGGGGGTCGCAGTTCTAACCTAACCTAACCTACTTTTCTGGCAACAGTTTGATTCTGCGGGGGTCGCAGTTCTAACCCAACCTAACCTACTTTTCTGGCAACAGTTTGATTCTGCGGGGGTCGCAGTTCTAACCTAACCTAACCTACTTTTCTGGCAACAGTTTGATTCTGCGGGGGTCGCAGTTCTAACCTAACCTACTTTTCTGGCAACAGTTTGTTTCAGCGGGGTTCGCAGTTCTAATATTACAATTCTTTGCATTGAGTTTCTTCTCAATAAATCTAAATGAAGTGCATAAGTTCTGAAATAATAATATTTTGAAAGAAAATACTCGAACTAAATATTATATCAAACAGTTCCTATGAAACAACCATCTATGAAATCTGTGTCTACGAAACAAGAATACACGAAACATAACTCTACTGTTTGATAAGTTTCTAAATTTAAAAAGTTTGATAGTAATATACATTCAACAGAATTTCTGTGAAATATGTTTCAACCAAGTAAATAGTCTATGAAACAATAATATTGGAACTAAAAGTATATGAACCAAATAATATATGAAAGAATTTCTGAGAAACGACATTCTATGAAATTTCTGTCTGTGAAATAGGGTGACACCGTCGTGAGCTAACTGGAGTATTTTTGCGCAATTATTGTTATGTCTGTGCGGAAAGAGAAGAGTCTGTATTGGGCCCCATACATTCCACGACTCTTCTCTTTCCGCACAGACTATAGTCTAGTTATTGCAATCAAAGTTAGTTGTAGACAGTCTTCAAGTAAGTACCTACCTATCAGTGGCGGCGCGTCAAACATATCCATAGGCAAGCCGGGGCTAATTTGGCTTACATATTTCCTTTATAGCTCTGCTCAAACGTCCAAAAACAGGCAAGCCGGTGGGAATTGGCTTTTATGGACGCGCCGCCACTGCTACCTATTATAAAATGTGAATGTATGCAAAAATGCGTGTCGAAGTTCTCGGAATTAAACAAAGATACAATTCCTTTACTGTGAATCTTTACAAGGAAAATGTATCTAGCTCCTATTAATCAGATGGATTATGTTTTACAGCGCCATTGGTTCTTTATCTAAATAGATTGCGCGAGGGCATCAAGAAATCGCGTTATCACATGCACCGGGTTCTTTCCTTGGTGAAGATCGCCGTGTTTATGTTCTGTATCATGATATACTTGCACGTTAATGGCGACGATCCTGTGGCGTTCTTTACGTCCGTAGGCGATGCTTTTGGAGAAAGATTTTATACTGCGTACGAGGTAAGTTAATAAATACCTGGTATTTCCAAAATTAGGAGGTATCCGTTTATAAATATGTATAACTTTTCATTTGCCGAGTCTTGAGTCGTTGTTGTTCCTGGAGTTATTTCCTATGTTTTTTCTTTGACTCATAGCATAGTACCATAAAATAGATACTGACTGTACAAGCGTAGTGTAGTGTATACGTACAGCATTTATTTAGGAATATCAATGAAAATTTTCAGGTCCAAGTGGTAATAAGAGACGCCGTACTAGGCATACTGGACTACGAAGTAACCGACGGAAGTATAGACCTGCCAGTACATTGGCCAGCCGCGTTATGGGTCGCTTTCATACAAGTAGCAAGTGCATACGTCTGCTTCGGCGGCGCTAAGTTCGCTTGCAAGATTCTCATACAAAACTTCAGTTTCACATTCGCTCTGAGTCTGGTCGGCCCGCTGACTATTAATCTGTTGATTGTGTTTTGCGGGCTTAGGAATGCCAATCCTTGTGCGTTCCATAACACAATACCGGACTATCTGTTCTTCGAAATACCTCCAGGTTAGTAGGCTTCTATGCACTAATAAATTAACTTTTACAGCGGTCTTGCAAATCTTTTATTCAGCGTCACGGAATTCGCACACCTTCGGGCGCAAGCGATTCTTTTAAAGGCCGGCAATCTTCACAATTAATAAAACACTTAAACAAAAGAGACATCAGATTAAAGGATATTCAATTAGCTTTTTAAATGATGTCAAATTGAATAAGGAAAAACTATTTCACTAAGAGCTAGAATCGCTCACAATCCACCACCTCGCTCGCTCGCACCATGTGAAGGTGTGCTATTTCCATGACGCTGAGTGCCTACTTAAATATAATTTGTATTCACCATGTATGTAGTAACCTTCAGGACTCATAGCCACCTCATAATTTTTTTTCCTTTACAGTATATTTCCTAAGAGAATACGTTGGCCGCGAAATGGCCTGGGTGTGGCTGCTATGGCTCATGTCTCAGGCATGGATCACACAGCACGCGTGGCTACCGCGCTGCGAGAGGCTCGCGGCTACCGACAAACTGTTCGCCAAGCCTTGGTACTGTGGACCGCTTATAGACCAATGTCTACTGCTGAATAGGACGAATGATTCCGACGTTGATGTTGACTACGACGTACGTATGAAAGAGTTCTTTTTTTAGACATAATGTCGTAAAATGTCTTGGCTGTGGCTATTTGAGCACAGGGCGGACACGCCATACAACAAAAATTATTTGCGTTTATATGTGTGCGCGCCACGTCTGTACACGCGTCATTGTGTATGTGTGTGTAAGTCGCTTTACTGAGCGGACGCCAGAAGTCCGCCAGTTTCATGTCGCGGCCAGTCGCGGGGCGAGGTAATGCGAGGCAGGGCGGGGCGGTGCGTGGCCGTTCTATATGATAATACTATTACTTATTCTATGACTTGAGAGATATTGTATTGTAGCTCGGGTGATGTAGCGCAACAATACATGTCTTACTCTTTTCCTAAATATGAGAGGTTATGACGCTACGATGTTTCAGGAACTAAAAGACGAAGATGAATCAATGGCAAGCTCCGATCGAGTCGCGTACGATGCCCATCCATCGGATAATATAACCAGGTACAACCTATCTCTAGCCTCTATAATCATACATACAGTTGGAGAATGTATAAATTTAATAAGGTTAAATTGGGAATCTAAATAGCTCTCGGAAATCCTTGAATAACTTCATTAGAATATTTCTATTTTGGAAATGGAAAGTATGAGCTTGAGTTCATAATAAAATAAAATTTTCCGTTGGGAATTTTTCGCAACTTTGTTATTTTTTATCATATTGCATGACTGTTTATGTTTATAAACATGATTGCATTGTTTTATGTATTTTACAGAATATACATTTGTGCGACCATGTGGCACGAAACTAAAGATGAAATGATTGAATTCTTGAAGTCCATCTGCCGCTTAGATGCGCACCAGTGTGGAAAACGTATAGAAAGGAAATATTTCAATATTATGTCACCAGATTATTATGAGCTTGAGGGTACGTATTTTTAATCGCAATATTAACTCCTAAGGTCTGTGCACACCGAATGCGTGTGCGTCTACTGACGTGCATCTGTACGCGTGCGTAAAACTTATATTTATTACACGGATCCTAATGGGAGACGGCACACTGCTTGCGTGACGTGTGCGTGCACGGCTCCAAAATTTTAGCGCACGTGCACGTTTCCGGACACGCAACCGGTATGCTCTGGCCTTTAGACGAGCGACTGCAAAGTTAAAAAAGAATTCGCAGTGTTAGAAGATTTACAACTTTAGCTTCACTAGATAATAGCGCTGGCATGGGGGTATTATTTTGACTCATAAATTTAAAGTAGATATTGGCGCTAGAGGTAATCTATTGGGCACGGTGACAGTTGTCATCTCAATACATATTTTGCCGATGTTCCGTTTTACGGTTATAATATTATGGATATGACAGCCGTCATCGTACCCAAGACAACTAAAAAATATCACACAATAAAGTCTATAACTTTGGCATTTTCATTACAGCGCATATTTTCATGGACGACGCCTTTGAAGTATCAGATCACAGCAACGAAGAGTCCCAAGTGAACCGTTTCGTAAAATGCTTAATAGATACCATGGATGAGGCAGCCTCAGAGGTCCATGCAGCCAATATAAGACTGAGAGCACCCAAGAAGTACCCCACCCCTTACGGGGGCAGATTTGTATGGATACTACCCGGGAAAAACAAGTTGATATGCCATTTGAAGGATAAAGCCAAGATAAGACACAGAAAGCGATGGTCTCAAGTGATGTACATGTACTATTTCCTTGGCCACCGCTTGATGGACCTGCAAATTTCAGTGGAGCGTAAAGAAAAAATCGCTGAAAACACCTACCTTTTGGCTCTTGACGGTGATATTGATTTCCAACCTTCTGCAGTGACATTGCTCGTAGATTTGATGAAGAAGGATAAGAATTTGGGAGCGGCTTGCGGACGCATTCATCCGGTTGGATCAGGTTTGTTAATACTGCAGTGCTATTAAATATTTACATCAAACGGCTGGAGTAGGGACTTAACGATATTGAAATATGGAATGTAATTAGTGTACAGAAGGTTCAAATTCCGCTGACGTGTAAGATGCGTCTCGTCTCAAAATGTTTGATGTGTGGAGCGCCTAAGACGCCTATTTGCGAAAGCGAGACACTATTTTGTCATGTGTCAGAAGTTTATGCCTATGACAAGCACATATGACGAGTTCCGTAGTTGTTAATAGTTTTTGACGCTGATCTAATCCGGCAAACGCATCGGTGGGGGCTTAGGTTTGGCAAGGGGTTACTTGGGGCTAACACAAAAATTTTATATTATACTTCTACCCTTTTTTTCTGTAGGGTAATTGCTGTGAAATAATTCACACGGAAACTAGACTTATTTGCAACCTAGGACAGACTCCAAGCAAAAACTTGGCTCGATAGAAAAAAACACGAAAACATGTCTAATTTTAATTTATTTTCAATAGTATATAAATACCCTGTATACCACAGCATTATAATTTTACAGAGATGTGACCTATTTGAAATACTTGTATTTAAAATGCAAATACAAAATGCAAAATACCTATTTTGTATTTAAATACCTTTTGAAGAAAACTATTTTGTATTTTATTTGAAATAGTTTTTGGGACCTATTTTCTATTTTCAAAATACAAAATACTTTATAGTAGGTAGGTAATGTAGGTAGGAGTTACAATCTCTTCTGATGTCACAATCCTGGCAACTCTCTCATTCTTTTAACATGGAACCGTTGAATCTGTTTAGTAACGACGCACATGACCACAAGCGTAGCGAGTGGTTAAAAAAGTGGAATCTTAAGTGTTGCGAGGGTTTCAACGCACGAGAGGAGAACAAACTTTTCTGCCCTGGTGAAACACAAACGAGACGTTTTCATCACACTAACGAGAGGCATTATACTAGCTGTTAAACATTACAAATTAATGCTTTAAAAGTTGGCCGTTAAAAACCTTCATCCATACCTACATCCTACCGGTTAATATGAGCAAACAACTAGAAATTTGCACTTTAGATACAGGATTGATTTCAAAGAATAAAGGGTCTTTTCAACTCGGAAATTCCGAATAATACTTTTAAAATTCAGACTAGGTATTCACTACTCAGAGTAGGTACCTTTTATCGCAAAGTATTTGTATTTTTAAAAAGTATTTTGAAAATACCTATTTCGTATTTTGTATTTAAATACAAATTCAAAAACTATTTTGTATTTTGCATTTGAAATAGTATTATCAAGGAAGTATTTGTATTTTGTATTTAAATACTTTTTATAAAGTATTTTTCACATCTCTGTAATTTTAGTATAAAATAGCAAGTTATATAGCCGCATTATTAACAAGTATTTTTGTATTATTCATATAGGTTTCATGGCGTGGTACCAGATGTTCGAGTACGCCATCGGCCATTGGCTGCAGAAAGCGACGGAACACATGATCGGATGCGTACTCTGTAGCCCCGGCTGCTTCTCACTCTTCAGAGGGAAGGCTCTCATGGACGACAACGTTATGAAGAAATACACGCTCACGTCGCACGAGGCGAGGCATTATGTGCAATATGATCAAGGTTCGCTATTTTTTATTTCGTTTTCTGGGGTTCTTTAAGGCCTGTGGCACCGGGTGCTTTTTATTCTACTGTTATAGTGTGTAGCTTTCAAATAGAGCTCGACGGCTAATCCTATTGTCTATTGTTAAGTAAAACCGCACGTGCTACTTACCTGCAAAAAAGGGTCTTCATTATTCTATTTGGCACCTGTACGGTTACCATCAGTTTGTCACTGACATAAACGCCGTCGAGAACGTAATTTACTTTCTATACATCTCGCTCGCACTCGCATATTAGTGCAAACGGGATGTATAGAAAGTAAATTACGTTCTCGACGGCGTTTATGTCAGTGACAAACTGATGGTAACCGTACTGAGCGCGCGCTAGTCCAACGCTCAAAAAACCAGTGTAGGTGTGCTCTCCGATAACGTGTCTTTGTTACGCATGTCGATGGCACATTTTAGACTGGTTCTGTAGCGTTCGACTCGCCGACACTCAGTAACCGAAGTTTGTATTTTTTATGCAGGTGGTTGTGGCACGTGGCATGAGCGGTTTTACTTAACAATAGAAAATAGGATTAGCCGTCTAGCTTTATTTGAAAGCTACACACTATACTGATAAATTTGGTTTACCGGAGTATCGGTTACTTTGGATTATCTACGAATCATTGTTTCTGACTATCACGCAGAAAAATACATGCTTGATTCTCGGCACCCATGCTAAACGGCACGCATTAATTAGGGTGGTATTCCATCAGTCCAATATGTTGGTACAATGTCATTGCGTCTCACTCTCTCATTAAGCAAAATGTGAGACAAAACACACATTGGACAGGTAGAATACCACACTTAAACACTTCGTTTTCCAAATTCCAGGCGAAGACCGTTGGCTTTGTACACTACTCCTGCAACGCGGGTACCGCGTCGAGTACTCGGCCGCGTCCGATGCGTACACGCACTGTCCCGAGTCGTTCGGCGAGTTTTACAACCAGCGCCGGCGCTGGGTGCCCTCGACTATGGCTAACATACTCGATCTGCTGGGCGACGCCAAGCAAACCGTCAAGTCTAACGATAACATTTCGACACTCTATATAAGTTACCAGGTAAATTTATTCTGATCGTCTCATTCACAAAACGCAAGTAAAATTTATGCCATAGGCCTCATTTGAACGTCTGTGTTACGTGTGTCCAGTTTTTTATGTGACTCCCGACAGCTACACTCACGAACACAGACAATAGCCACCAAAATTGGTGTGGGACGGGTGTACCTGTTGCAAAGCGACGAAATCGCGGAGTGAGCCACGCCTGGTATAGTGTGCCTCATTTATTTGTGTTTTCAGATGTTGTTGATGGTGGGTACGGTCCTGGGCCCCGGGACCATCTTCCTCATGATGATCGGCGCCATGAACGCCATCACAGGGATCAGCAATATCAACGCGCTCATATTGAACTTGATACCCGTCGTGTTGTTCATCGCCGTCTGCATGACTTGCAAGTCTGAAACACAGGTAATGTTAAGGCAAAAACTTTTATCGATTTTCTAAAATATAATCAGAAATATTACACAGAGACAAGTGGCGGGAAAGAGGGGAGGCCTTTGCCTAGCAGTGGAACACACTAAGGCACCCTTGCACCATTCAACTAACCCGGGGTTAACAGGTTAAACCTGGAGTTACCATGGTTACCAGTACAATTTGACACTGAGTTGACGGTTAAACCGCTTAACCCCGGGTTAGTGGGATGGTGCAAGTGGGCCTAATAGGCTAAAGAAAAAAAAAATCAAACCTATTTTAGCATCCTCAAACTTTTGAATTACATGTAAGTAGTGAGTAGCTTCACAAAAGCGTCCGTTGTTTTCATCGGAAAATTGTATGTGTTAGGCGACGGTGTCTTGTCAAGCTTTTTATTAACTTGCAATGTGCCTAACTATGTATGTATGTTCGTAAGGGTCAAATCTTGCAAGTTAAATTTGACCCACTTCCCGATTTCCAAAGCTGAAAATTTGCATACATATAAGTCGGGTGACAATGCAATATTATCGCACCATAGAGCTGATCTGATGATGGAGACAGGAGTTAGCCATGAGAACTTTACTCTGTGATAAAACAACTAGAGTTAGACCGTAAAAAGTCTGCAGCGATTTTGATAGCCCACTCAGTGCAAGTGTCATTTTAAACGTCAAACTTCTATGACATTATGACGTATAAATAACACTTACACTGCGTGGGCTATCAAATCCGCTGCAGACGTTTATTGGTGCGACTATAGTTGTGTTTATGTTTGTTAGAATTGTCTCGATAAGTACTAGTTGCCTGTTGAAAGAAAAATACAGTTACAGTTAAAAAATATAGTAATCTTGTATCAAAAATGAAATGTTTGACAGAAAACTTATTTGCTCACAGCTAATGCTCGCATCGACCATAACCTGTTTATACGCCATGTTAATGATGATGGTGATAGTCGGCATAGCTCTCCAAATAGTCGAGGACGGCTGGCTGGCCCCTTCCAGCATCTTCACCATAATAACCTTCGGCATATTCTTCATAACTGCCGCGCTGCATCCGCAGGAGATCATATGCTTATTGTACCTGATTGTGTATTACATCACGATTCCTAGCATGTACATGTTGTTGATTATATACTCGCTGTGCAATTTGAACAACGTCTCGTGGGGTACGCGTGAGGTGGCGCAGAAGAAAACTTTAAAGGTGAGTACGTTTATGAAGTTTAATGGTTCTCTAATTCATTATAAGATGATTTAAGTATCTTGAATCAAAGTCAATTATTAAACAAATACCTATTTAATTTCACCAAATAATAAATAAAAACTGTGTCTCTAGTTTATATCTTTTCAATCATCCAAATATTTCTCATCAGGTAGGCTGCAGGCTGAACGCAGGTGACCGGCGGGGCGGTGAGGGGCAATTCAAGGCCGTTCACACATTTGTTCGAGCTCTATGTATGAATGACCTTGATTTGTCGCTTGCCGCCCCGCCGGTCGCGTGCGTCCAGTCCGCGGCCTTATGGTGTCCTCTCTTGAACACCGCTATTGGCATAAAATCATAAAAAAATGTCATTATTGATAACTAATCAAGTGCAGCCACAGTTCTAAAACGTAGATGTAGTAAATTTTAGAGTATTAAAAGCGCGTCAGAGATTTTTAACCGCTTTGTTTTGGAATAATGAGTTGATTTGGTATTTAATATTTACATCAATTACATATATGGCTTTATCTAAGTAAAATACTCAATTCGCCTTTAAAAGGAAATCGAGCAAGAGAAAAAAGATGCAGAAGAAGCTCAAAAGAAAATGGACACTCAAAGTGTAAAGAAATTGTTTGGCAACTCTGAGGACGACAGCGGCTCTATGGAGTTGAGCGTTGCGGGGCTTTTCAAGTGCATGTGCTGCACTAACCCTAAGGACCATAAGGAAGACTTGCATTTGCTCAAAATCTCTCATGAGCTTGAGAAGCTTGGGAAGAAATTGGACACGCTGTAAGTACTTTATATTCGCTTTAGTAAAATATGTTTATAGAATCCTCCATTTTACAACTGGCTTTATTCTAGCATATACCTATTATATTACCTATATTCCGTATAACGTTTATTTGCTACGCCCTTGCCACTGACATCATTTAGATTATCATTTTGATGTCTCGACTTTGAATTTAGCCTCCAACATTAGGGTTTGCTTAGGTTAGTATTCCACCTATCGAATTTTTTTGATACAAATATATTTTCACAACGTCTCACATTTTGCTTAATGAGGAAGTGAGATGCAATCACTTTGGACAAAGAAATTGGACAGGTGGAATACCACCCTAACCAAACTTTAATGTTGGAGGCAAATTTAAACTTGTGACATCAAAATTATATCTAAATGATTTCAATCAAACGTGTTTTTCAATCAAAAGATACATCAAGATTGTTTACCTTATTTCTAATGCTAAAAAAAACGAACTATAGCGAAATGCACGCGCGACGCGCGACTGACATCATTTTGATGTCGCAATGTAAGTTTGAACTAACCTCTTGATCTGTTCTGATGTTCGTTTATGTAGCGGCGCCGTCAGCGAAGCCCCTGAACCTCCGAGGCGCCGGTCCACCCTACATTTGCGGGAGACACATGGTTTATTGGAAGAATATGTGGAAGAGGACGACCTGTCTGCTGACACACCCAGGGTAACTTGATTCTCTAAGCGCCACTTGCACCATACCACTAACCCGGGGTTCACCGGTTAAACCTGGAGTTACCATGGTTACCAGTACAATTTGACACTGGGTTAACGGTAACCCCGGGTTAGTTGGATGGTGCAAGTACCGCTGAATATTATTTTGTGTCATAGCATAGACTACTAAACACAAAGAATACAATACATATCGTGCCATGAAAATAGCAGTCTCAGCTGATACAACGTGATATCATAAATTTTCAGCTTACTATTAATTTTGATTATTTATTTATTCATTTGTTTATCATCAAAAGCCGATGCAATTTATGTTATTCGTTATTTACTATAAGAGCTCAATTATAATTGATCCCCCACTTCAAGGCAATCTCATAAATTTTTAAACAATTATCATAGCTGCTGCATTGAAAAAACACCCTATCACCTGTACTAATGTATTTACACCTATGATAACGAAATAAAATTATTGATTGATTGATTGACAAAAATAACTTAGAATACTTAAATTATAACAAGTACAATTCGCAGTTTTGTCGCCTAAAGTAGATGGCGCTGTGCGACGTCGTTCGTTGTGTGACGTAATCGCTTAACAAATTAGTTACTCTATTATACTGCAATATGTTTGTGGTCTTTGTACTTATTCCTTTGTCTACTTTTTGCCAATACTCATATCTGGCCAAGCCATGCGAATTGATTATTCATATCATAACATTAATCTTAGTTTATAAAATGCATATATGTGACGTTCCACGGAAAAAGGTACCTTATGGCGGCTGGCGCTTACATCGCATAGCGCCGCGTTAATAATAGCGTAAGCACCAACCGCCATATAGGTCAAGAAATGAATGCTCAAAAAACGTTGTAGAGGGAAATGCTAGGAACACAATTTTTGACTCCGTAACTTTGTTTGGACTAGTTAGGAGGTGAACATATCAAAAGTCCCCGGCTGTAGCCCCGCTGCTGGGGGGTAGAGGGGGGTAAGAAGGTTGAATTTTTCGGTTTTTCATTGATATCTTGGAAACTTTGCGTCTTAGCGACATGACTACTAAGACAAACCGAAAGCTGATAAAATTAGTTACAAGTTTTATCCTGTCAAGTTTTTCGATATCATGAATAGTTTTTGAGATACCCGCTCTTGAAAGTTTATTTAGGGATTTTAATTTTATCTTGATATCTACGTCAGTGAAGCTGTTAGGCCATGTTTGGTATCATTTTCGTATAAATCGGGGGTGCCGAATTCATTTATGGTATCACATTGACACCATTCCGAAGTAAAACCAAAATTTAAAAATAAATATTTTTTTAAATCCCTCTTCACGCTTAAACCGCTGAACCAATTTCGTTGAAATTTGGTATAGAAATAGTTTAAATCTCGACACACGACATAGGATAGTTTTTATAACCAAAAGCATCTTTTGAGGGTGTGAAAAGTGGGGTGGAAGTTTGTATGGGGAGTCAATAACCGCTGAACCGGTTTAGATGAAATTTAGGACGGAATACATCTGTGATTTAGATGAAAGTGATACCAAACATGACTTCAAACCTTACCTTGAGCAGTATTAACCTCAGGAATTCAGTTTCGTCGACGAAGTTGAATTCCCCCCATACTCCATTTCACAACTTTAAAGGATGATTATTGAGATATAAAGTATCTTATGTCCTGTCTTGGGACTCGAAATATCTGTATACCAAATTTCAATTAAATCGGTTGAGCGGTTTAAGTGTGATGAGGAATTAAAAAAAAAAGGTATTTGTTTAAAGTTTATATGTTTTTTCTTAGGATTGGTGTCAATGTGATACCAAAATTGAATTCAGCACCCCCGATTTATACGAAAATGATACCAAACACGGTATAGCAGCATCACTAATGTAGATATCAAGATAAAATTGAAAGCCCTAAATAAACTTTCAAGAGCGGATATCTCAAAAACTATTCAAGATATCGAAAAACTTGACTGAATAAAACTTGTAACAAATTTTATCAGCTTTTGGTTTGTCTTAGTAGTCATGTCGCTAAGATGCAAAATTTCCAAGATATAAGTGAAAAACCGAAAAATGAGACCTTCTTTCCCCCCTCTACCCCCCAGCACCGGGGCTACGGCCGGGGACTTTTGATATGTTCACCTCCTAACTAGTCCAAACAAAGTTACGTAGTCAAAAATTGTGTTCCTAGCATTTCCCTCTATAACTTCTTATTGCTTGGCCTAATAAGGTACCTTTACCCGTGGGACGTCACATATATGTTAGTCTGTACGTAAGGTTTTTGTAATATGGCCTTGTTGCCTGATTTAAAATGATAAATAAATAAATATTTATTTTCCCGTTTTGACAGGAAGAGAGAGATGACCTGATCAACCCCTACTGGGTGGAGGATCCTGACGTAAGAAAGGGAGAAGTCGACTTCCTCAGTACAGCCGAGAACCAGTTCTGGAAGGACCTCATCGACACCTACTTGAGGCCTCTTGACGAAAATAAGGAAGAACAAGTTAGTATCTTATGTTGCCGCAAAATGAACTTTATAGTCTAAAGTTGATACCTTTGACCGCAAAATACATCAACGCGCGCGGCTTAGCCCAATATGAACCTTAAGAAATAAATAAAAATCACAGCCGGCAAGCGAGATTCGAACTCGGGACATTTTGGAACACCGGACTGAGGTTTACTCGACTGCTTTTTCTGCAAAAATAGTAAAAAAATAATAATGGTGCATTGTAGACCTATTTTTGTGATATTTTTCTATCAAGCGAAAGTTGTTTAATTCGGGTTCGAATCTATTACTCAAGTTACTGGAGAAAGGCCTCAAGATTGATATTAATATTTCTCGGCATCCATATTATGATCTCAAAAATCACTACGATTTTTCAAAAACTTTGGCTGAATCCACTGCATCTCAAGCACTGAATCGAATTCATGCTGAAGAAATTGTGTACATAAATAGATTTTCTAAAAAGCCTAACATTGCAGGATCGAATAGTGAATAGAATCAGGCGTTACTTTGCGGAAATCCATATTAATTAAAACCAAAATATTACTTTGCTAATCCGCGAAAAGATAACGTGCTAGTCAATCAGTGTTACCCGTTATACTTACTTGCGTATTTTTTACATGCAATTAATGTTCCCACCGTTCGTGCGGGAGGCCTCCGCAAAAATAAATACGCAAATAAATATAACAAACCACCACCAAAAGAACAATACTCGACACGTGTTTCGCCTCTACGAAAGGCATCTTAATTATTTATGATTGCAGGATCGTATTGCAAAGGATTTAAAAGACCTCCGCGACAAAATGGTGTTCGCGTTCGTGATGTTAAACGCGCTGTTCGTCATGGTGATCTTCCTGCTGCAGCTCAATCAGGACCAGCTGCACTTCCAGTGGCCTTTCGGACAGAAAGTCGACATTTCGTATGACGAGGAATCCAATATAGTAAGTAACTATACTATGTATCTTAAGGTATTTAAAAGACCTCAGCGACAAAATGGTGTTCGCGTTCGTGATGCTGAACGCGCTGTTCGCCGTGGTCATCTTCCTGCTGCAGCTCAACCAGGACCAATAGCACTTCCAGTGGCCTTTCGGACAGAAAGTCGACATTTCGTATGACGAGGAATCCAATATAGTAAGTAACTATACTATGTATCTTTAGGTATTTAAAAGACCTCAGCGACAAAATGGTGTTCGCGTTCGTGATGTTAAACGCGCTGTTCGTCGTGGTCATCTTCCTGCTGCAGCTCAACCAGGACCAGCTGCACTTCCAGTGGCCTTTCGGACAGAAGGTGGACATTTCGTATGACGAGGAATCCAATATAGTAAGCATAGACTAGGAATCCTCTAGACCGAGTTTAGAGCAATTATTTCATGCAACCGATGATGCCAAAAATGCGGGGGTGCGCGGGATGAGGTGAGCGAAGTTCCGTGCCGTCATTGGTCCGTTCAAAGACACGGACGTCACACAAAGACACTTTCGACTCGATCATGGAGTAAAATTACCGTAAGTGTGGCAGAGGGGGTAGCGCGACTATGCTAAGTCTGGAGGATGTTTTGTCTGTGATAGTAAGTCATCATACTGTCCTGGCCGGTTTCGGCCACGGCGACTGGGTTTGTACTCGCTATTGAGAGCGACGAATATACTAAGTAACTATACTCGGTATCGGTGTTGGCCGAAACATTAATCCTTTCTTATCTTTACAGGCGGGATACACGTTTTCAGTACTGAGACTCAAATAAGAAAAACGGGATATCTATGAACCTGAGTCGTTCGACTCAATTCAATCGAGAAGTTTTATTGTATTGTCCACAGAAGTGACCTTTTTCTTAAATGTGTTTGACCCTATTTTGAGAATAAATGTATTTTTTAGGTTCAAATCGAACGAGAGTATTTGATGTTGGAGCCGATCGGTTCCTTATTCCTCGTGTTCTTCGGCTCTGTGATGTTGATCCAGTTCACCGCCATGCTTTTCCACCGAATGGGAACTTTGACGCATCTCTTGTCTACGATCAAGTTGAACTGGTATTGCACAAAGTCGGTAAGTTATCCTTTTATTATTTTACATACGCTTATTTGATGCAAATAAACATTCATTCATTCATACATTGACATTGTAGACATTGTAGGTGTTGTAGGTTGCGGTGTGTGTATAGTTGGAATATTTTAAGCTGACCGTTTAGGACTATGAGAGCTTATATAAAAAAAATTTAAACCCTTGCAACTCCAGTGTGGCTACATAAACGCTATCGAGAACGTAACTTACTTTCTATGCATCTCGCTCGTACCACATGCCAATATTAGTGCGAGCGAGATGTAAAGAAAGTATATTACGTAGACGTTAGCGTATATGTCAGTACACTGTCAGTGACTCAAGGTACTAAAATTTACAACCGCGATGGCTTTGTTACGTAGGTTTTTGTACCGTGGCCGATTCACCCAGACCGCCAAAACCGCCACGCTTTTTTACATAATATAATGTAACCAACAACTTACCATACATTTCAATTACAGCCCAACGACACAACCCAGCACGCCGTATTAGAGACCCAAGCATTTGCAATTATCAAGGACTTGCTCAACAACAAGAAGATAACGGACGACCCGGTGGCAGACGACGGTATAGACGCCGCACACGTCACCAGAAGACAGACCATCAAGAATCTGGAGCGGCGGCGGACGGTGAAGCCGAATGAAGTTAACCTGGAGGCCAATTTTGAGAAGAGGCTCTCTTCTGTCATACAGAATCCGAGTAAGATTTGTCCGTTTTAAAATTCATCATCATCATCATCATCTCAGCCATAAGACGTCCACTGCTGAACATAGGCCTCCCCCTTGATGGGGGGTGAATGCCATAATCGCCACGCTTGGCAGGCGGGTGCAATCGCAGTCGAGTACACCGACTTTGAGGGACGCTGCTGCCCGACCACCGGTGGTCTTGGACGTAGTTTAAGGACATACCCGGGTTTTAAAATTATGATTTTATAATTCGATTGTAACGGTTTTGGGAGAAAGAGTGTGAATGGGACACGTCAATCTGACATTTGTCATACAAAAAATTTAAATCGCGTTTAAATGACGACTGGTCGTAGCACTTTGGTATGCCATAACAATCATAACACTGATAATATAGCTGATTCTACATCAGATGATCGTACGAAATACTATACTTTACTATTACTACCCACGAAAGGCCCACCATACTTATCCTTTTTTTTTAATCGGAACCTTCTTGTACAGTAAATTGGAATCAATTCCATTTGTGTGAGAAAGCAAAAGACATATTACTTTATGAAAGGTTCCAATAAGATTGAAACGGAGTGTACTTAGTTTGTGCCTTAGGGTTGATTTAGACGGCGCGCGAACTCGCATGCGATTTTAGTTACAATGCGGACTGTTGGTTACGTCCAATTCAACCGACCGATCAAAACCCACAATGTAATGAAACTCGCATGCGAGTTCTCGCATCGTCTTGAGCCCCTACGAGGCTAAGGGTCGGTTGCACCAAACTGTTCGTATAGTTAAAGAGTTCGCTCAATTTTTATGTATGGAAAGTTTCATAGAAAAGCGCCGGCTGACGTTGATCAGTCTATCAAATGTGGTTGGTGCAACTGGCCCTAAAAATCGATAAAAACCGACTGTCTATTGTTAATTAGAATCGGAGATCCTCGCCCGGCTGCCGTCGCTGGGCGGCACCGAGGCGGCGCGGCGGCTCACGCTGCGCGCGCTGCAGGCGCGGCGCGACTCCGTGCTGCAGGAGCGCCGCAAGTCGCAGGCGCAGCTCGCCAACCAGACCATCCCGGTTAGTACCACTCTACATATAATACAAGTATGTCTGTTCATCGGTATCAGAGGTCCTGGTAGAGGTACCATCTTTTGATAACACGGAGCCGGAGTGACGACTCTGCAGGAAATCACAGATGCTTGCAAGCAGACTATCTAGTTGGTTTTTACATAATATCTGGGAGACCGAACTTTGCTCCGAAAACATATAAAAACCCAAAAATGCGCGTTTTCCAGGAGAGAGACCTAGCTAGATCGATTTTTCGTCCCGAAAACCCCCATATAGCAAATTTCATCGAAATCATTAAAACCGTTTCCGAGATCCCCGAAATATATAAATAAATATACAAAAATTGCTAGTTTAAAGGTATTCCGCGCTGTACTGTAGAATTGTACTGTACTGTAGGTTGCATGGTCTCTTCGACCGCCAAGCGAGCATCGCTTAGCGAGTATCGCTGAGCGATTTTATCGTTGATAGCTGTTATCGCTGCGAATAAAGAGTGTAAACAGAGTCCTCGCCGGCAGTGTGAACAGCCAGCGACCGACACGGAATCTCTATCTTTTGTTTGTTTCTTCAGCGAGAAAATAGTCGATAGCTTTTCGCTTAATCGCGCTTGGTGGGACTAGTGCCTAAGCAGCGGGGAGACACTCCTGACTTCGGTCGAACTCGGTTCCGTTCGGCTCAGCATTGCTCCGAGCAATTATTAGGGTTGGCACCACTTGCCTTCCTTTCACGACCACAGATAAGATAATCACTTGAATTGTGACAACCCTAAATAGCCGAAAGGGATAGTGCTATATATTAGAAAGGGATAGCACGATGCGACCCTGAATCGCTGTCAAACTTCGGGTTTGTACGAAGTGTCCTTTCTGTACGGTAGTACTATTATTTCTTCTGTGGCCTAAGTTCGATCGTTATTTGCAGCTCCGCCAAGACCTGGGCCGGCCGTCGACGTCAGGCGCGTACGTGAACCAGAGCTACGAGCCGGCCTTCGACAGCGACCTCGACTCGCCGCTCCCGCCGCGACGCAGCACCGTCAGGTTCCGAGACCCTAACCCTATGTAACACTGTACCTACTTATTACTTACACAATAGATATGGACTGAATACCGTATGTTTGATTGTTTTAATTATCTAGGTACCTTCGCACGCAATTCCGAGGATCCTATTGAATTTCTACGCACATTCTTTGTTCCCGCATATATACCGGGTGTGGCCTGTAACACGAGCATATAATTAAAACATAGATTGTACTCCTCAAACGGTGACACTTTTGTTCAACAACTTTTAAAAATTATATTTATATTACAACACAAGCCTTCTTGAGCTTACTGTGGGACTTAGTCAATCTGTGTAAGAATGTCCCATAATATTTATTTATTATGTTTCATATAAAATAACTATTACCTTCAATGGACGCCATCGCCACGCCATATCATTGTGATTGACGTTGCTTGTCACGCCTTAAACATAACAAAATTCGCAATACATTGCGTCTTAGAATAAACTTTAAAGTGTATTAAATATCAAACCGCAAGTAATTTTTAAAAGTCGCTGAACAAATGTTGGTCAGTATGAGAAGTACAGCCTACAGTTTAATTTTTTGCTCATATTACAGGCCACACCCGGTATGTACACACAGTTACAAAAGCGCATACCCACTTTATGAATGGAATTGCAGCTGGGTGTACGTACACGGGTGCAGCGATTGCCGTGGCCCTTTCTCAGTCCTCGAAACCTCGGAACTTGCGTGCATTTACCAGAAGTTGTTCCGCGAATTTGACGGTTGAAGTAGATGGTTCTTAACGGCCCCGTACATTATGCATATATTAATGTTAACTATCAAATTAGGGGGCAATATTTTATCTTAAACTTGATATCTATCTACAATCAATAGTTTGCCTTATAGTACTAAATATGTTTGTAGTTATTCATATTTTGATTAGTCTTCTTTTATTTGATGTTGTGTGTGCATTAGGGTGGAGCGAAATCCAAAATTCTTGAATATCGCAATGGAACTCTAAAAGGATGTCTATTTTTTTATTATTTAAGGGAAAAATAATTAAAAAAACATTGTGGTATATACTTTTAGCCCTCTACTATTCGATTATATGTATATAGCAATATATGTATATTTTTAATAAATTTAATTTATGCTTTTTTTTAAATAAGTTTTATTCATTAAATAACATCTTTTTCTTACACTATTACTCGAATCCTATACTTATTTTTGTTTATAACGTATATTTTTATGACACGGCAAAACCGCGTAAATAGGGGTTTTATGGAAAATGCCCTTTAACCCGGATATTGTGCACAAATTGGAGTTCACAACCCATAACAGAATCGTGAAAACTATTTTGAACATGATAAAATAATAAAGAGAATACTAATATAAGTATAAGGGTGATTCATGAGACGTGAGCAGGACTAATCCTGCACACTCAGTAACTGATAATTGACCGATCACCGTCGTATTTAGGTGAAACAACCACACTTTTTCCTATTTTTTTACTTTTTGGTGAGGGCAAATTTAATTTTCTACAATCATGGTTACCCTACAAGACCCAATTAATAACCATAAAACCTCTTTAACCGTAAAGACAACATTTGATTACGAAGAAATAAACTGTCAAACATGAGTGAGATACGAGTTTTCAAAAGTAACCAGACTGTGATGACAGTTATGACATTCAATTTGACACAGAATATCGGTAGTTTAGTATTCAAATTTTAGGGTGACCATGCACGTCGTAAATAAATTCATAATTATTTTTTTAAACAGGAGTAGAAAATTAACGTTAATCACACTAATACTGATACGAAACAGTTGCTTATAATTTACATATGCGCAGTGTTAGTCCTGCTCACGTCTCCTGAATCACCCTGTATATATGCCTAACATACGTGTGAACATGACCCAAAAAGGGCGTAAGCGACGCCGAAGGGCGAAATTTGACGCTTGCTTAAACATATAAGTAACCCTTTTTTTGCAGTAAAATGATACTTTTCGTAATCAATGACATCGTTACTTTGACACAAGAATGTAAAAAAAAAATAACTCAATTTTTTTACACTGTAATATTTTCCTGGTTGTGCATGAAATTGCTGTTTAATATGAAATTTTGAAATTATAATATTGCATAAATATTTAAAAATGCATTAAAATTTTGGTAATAACTTATTACACGTATTATATAATTTCATTAAAATGTACACATGTTAGTGAAATAGTATATTTTAATAATTGATCAAAATTTACCTTTATTAATTTCTTTAGCGGCTGAGTAGAGGGCTAAAAGTAGTGTTGATTTTGAAACTTGATATAATCACTATAATCTACATGACAAACTGCAACTTTTGGTACCGGTTCCACATCGATAATCAAAATTTTTTTTTCCATACAATGACGCTCCACCCTAGTGTGCATAGCAGTTGGGACCTGTGATAGCATATGGACTTTAAAATAAATATTTCTTAAATTTAATAAATATGATAAAGCCTACATTTAAAAACGTAGAGAACGCAAGTTGTATTCGTGATGTTGGCACTGAAAAGAGAATAGAATGTTGCTTACAGTTAGAAATTTAACTTGACCGTGAAACCAGTAATCGGGAGGTCAAGTGTATTGTTTAATTTATCGCCTTTGTATTAGGGCCTATGCATCAGAGCCGACTCTGTGACCTCATCGCTTTAACATATGAAGTAATTTGAAATTAAGAATAAAATTCACAAAAGAACACCAAAAATTCTCATATTAACTCCTCACGACACATGGAACCCCTGACCTTATGAGAAAGAAAAGATCGAGATCTAATTCAGGTCTGGGAATATTCAGATTGGGACATAGAAGCGTTTAGGGTCTGAGTCACAAGTCAAAAGAGTGTTGGAGGTCCGGCTCAAGCTCCGCGGGCGCCTTAGTGAGCGCGGCGCCTTCACTCCGAGCGCACGCCGCGACCATGCGTTGTGAACGCTCGCGAGTGCACCCTACGCCTTATTTGAATATTGTGAAGTGACATTTCAGGATATTTTGGATTATTTCACACTCCTCGCATACGATAAGGTAAGTTACACACTTTAGATATTCTCATCCTCAAACTTATCTTCTGACCTTTTCAGTTTCACGTCTATCGCCCGATCAGCTGCGAAAGTATGCAAAGTTATCTTATAACAAAATGTTCTTACAGTTGCATAATATTGAACGTGTAACTTACTCGTTTCGGGACCAGTCAAGCTTTTCAAGAGAAATAAACTCTACTCTTGTTTGTACGTTTGTTCTGGTTCAGTTTCACTCGAGAAAGTTGCGAAACGTTTTCTCTTTACTAGTATCTGTTAACCATGGATGATTTCTAACATTGGACCCTTCGAATTTCTATGATTAGAGTGTATAATTGGATAATTAGTGGGATCGCGTACATATTTGCAGTCATACGTAAACAAAAGTGAATGTAGGCGTTAGAACTATGAATGGGAAACAAGGACAGACGTAATTAAAATTTCTATATGCTATTAAAAACCTCGACTTGTAAGTAACACAATGGTAAGATTAGGTAAACTAAACATTTTTTTAACTCAATTTTTCTGGAGCGAAAATTTATTACTTACTTTAATTTTGGGGCTATATATGCAATAGTTATTATTCTAGAGGTCGTATACATAGCCTTTAGCATCTTTGGGCGGGTTACCGGATGCGGATCAGTGGATACATTTACATAGATCAGATGGCCAATTGTTCAACGCAAAACATACCTACTACTAGTCAAGTGCGTTAAATTCAAACGTATTGACTTAGACCATGTTTCAACGAAAGCTTGTTGAACACATCTTGTACAAAAAAAATACGTTCTAAGAACAAAATTAATACTTTAAGGTTTTTAAAATTGCAACATTACCTATGTAGGCATATAAACATATCTTACTAGCTGTTGCCCGCGACTTCGTCCGCGTGGAATCTTATCTTCAACATTTTACATCTTAATAGTACCTATAACTTTTATATCCAAGCAATGTTGAAATTAAGTACTTTTCTTTTTTAGCAAGTTGTATGAAGTTTTAAGTCAAGTGGATTTTGATGTTGGTTGCTGAAATTACTTTTCTTGTATTCTCATAATAGGTACCTATGCCCTTATACAAAGATTCAAGTTCCGCACTCACAAAATATCTGATCTCCATACAAACTTTCAACCCCTTTCTCACCACCTTGGGGGATGATTTTCAAAAATACTTGAATTAGTTTTCATGTTTTTTAATTTAATACCTTTTTTTTTGCAAAAAGTTCAAGTTCCTAGCTTAAAATTAAATTTACACCCCAAGACGCACTTTCATCCCCTTTTTAACCCCCTTAGGGGTTGAAATTCCAAAAACGTTGCAATTACTTTTTTTGTAATCGGCTATTATGCCTTTCTAAGGAGTTTCAAAGCAATTGTAATGGATTAAAATTTTCGACCCCTTTTCAACCCTGTTAGGGGATGAATTTTACAAAACGCTGAAATTACTTTTCCTGTCTTCTAATAATATCCCTAAATACAAAGATTCAAGTCCCAAACTCGAAAAAATGTTTGGTATCCATACAAATTTTCAACCCCTTTTTCACCACCTTAGGGGATGAATTTTCAAAAACGCTCAAATTAGTTTTCTTGTATTTTAATAATATATCTTTTAAAGAAATTCCAAATTCCTAGCTCAAAAGAAATATTTAACCCCATACAAATGTTCATCCCCTTTTTAACCCTGTTAGGGGTTGAATTTTACAAAACGCTGAAATTACTTTTATTGTTTTCTAATAATATCCCTAAATACAAAGATTCAAGTCCTGCGCTCGAAAAAATTTTTGATATCCATACAAACTTTCAACCCCTTTTTCACCACCTTCGGGGATGAATTTTCTAAAACGCTGAAATTGGTTTTCCTGTATTTGAATTTGATACTTTTTTACAAAGTTTCAAGTTCCTAGCTTTAAATAAAATTTGCCCCCGAAGACGAAGTTTCATCCCCTTTTTAATCCCCTTAGGGGTTGAATTTCCAAAAACGTTGCAATAACTTTTTTTTGTAATCGGCTATTATGCCTTTCTAAGAAGTTTCAAAGCAATTGTAATGGATTAAAATTTTCGACCCCTTTTCAACCCTGTTAGGGGATGAATTTTACAAAACGCTGAAATTACTTTTCCTGTCTTCTAATAATATCCCTAAATACAAAGATTCAAGTCCACCACTCGAAAAAATTTTTGATGTCCATACAAACTTTCAACCCCCTTTTCACCACCTTAGGGGATGAATTTTCAAAAACGCTGAAATTAGTTTTCTTATATTTTAATAATATATCTTTTAACGAAGTTTGAAATTCCTAGCTTAAAAGAAAACTTTAACCCCATACAAACTTTCATCCCCTTTTTAACCCCCTTAGGAGTTGAATTTCTCAAAATCGCTTCTTATCTCTTGTACACTTTATAAATGCAATCTGGTGTGCAAATTTCAACTTTCTGGCTTTAGTAGTTTCGGCTCTGCGTTGATGAATCAGTCAGTCAGGACACTTGCATTTATATATATAGAAGAATACCTTAATGTACTCGTATGCACATTTCATATGATTTGTGGCTTGTGTCAAATTATGTGCATATTGAAAGGAACGCAGCCCTGCAAAAGGCCTCGCACGCTTCCGGTTCCGGCAGAGGGTCGTTCTCACTTTGAGCAACAACCATTTTGTGATTTCCGCGACCATAATTAAATGCAATTAACGAAGTAGCCACCGACCTTACGCACTCGCTCGGCAAGTTGTCGGTCCACGTGAAATTAGTGTAGGTAGGTAATTTATTATGCATTTATATCGCATTGTGGTATCGTTAATTTGGATATTAGCTGGCGAGCCTTGCGCAAGCATTAGCACAATAGTTTGGGTCATTACTAGTCAAGTACCAAGCGTGATCGAGCCGCAAAGACGCAAATTCCCATGAATGTAATTAGATACACATTAAAGATTTGACTGCACAATAGTCCGGTAGTAACCGTCAAACGCTAATGCATAATCCTTGTACTAAACACAGTATTAAGAATATTATGCAGTGCTTATCGACAGGTGACCTTTTACACGTAATGATGCGAAAATTACCAAACTGGACGCTGCGCCTCTGACATTCTACATGTCGCAATAGAAACGTAGTCACTTCATCTCAGAGATTTAGTCATCAAAATTACACATCAAAATGATTTTCATAATTACTGACTGTTAGTCTGTTACCAAGAACATTAGGAACATTAGGAAGGTAGGCTCTCTGCCTTAAAACAATATAGGTATCATGCCATATGCAGAGATTCAAGCAGGTTAGTATTTTGGGTTAAATTGAAATACTACTAACTGCATATTACTAACCGGCTGGCACTTAAAAGGCTACCTATCGTGGTTAAGGCTGTGGTTATATAAAATTTGCTCTCATTTACGCTATAAGCGCGTATTTAGAACAAAGATAGCCACATTGAATGTTTAAATAGCAACATACCTACAGTACTACTACATTAAATGAATGTAGTAATATTATGCGTTACGCGCAACTATTTGTGATAGTCATTTTAAACTGGTGTGCATAGTCTAATGAAGATTTAGTTCAAATTCCTCAACGAAGCTAAAAAAAATACTACAACCTTGACAAATCAGTTAAATCCAGTCATTGGTGAGTAAACAAATAGATGCACTTTCTCTTGTGTCGACCTTGTTAACTATTGATAGGTATTTACTGGTTAGTTACATTGACAATGAGGGGTTTCCCTTTCTGTTAGTGAAATCGTATGTATGACGCTTAAATGATGGTGAAGCGTAGCATTAAGTATAAACACCATTACCATACGTAAAGCCCTTTTTCGGTAGCAACATCGCCTAGTACACACCTCTTTGTTACCCTAGCCGCCACCTAGTCGACACATGACAGGGTAGATATTAACACTATCACGATTCTGTTGTAAATAGGTAAAAATATTACCTACATACCTTTAACGTTGACTACACGTGATCTTGCAAATCTCAGTAACAATTAGAGAACAAGAGTAAACCGAGTAAAGTTTATTCCGAAATTGACTTCGATTTCGGTAGGTAAATATGGATATATATATAGACTTAAAAAAAACAACATCGCCAGGTTTTATTTTAGGGCAGTTAATATCCCAGGTTTCGTCAGTTTAGCTTTAGATATTAAATAGGTATTGGAGTGTGCAACATTGCTCTGTTAGCAAGCATTATACAAGTTTTCAACTTACAAAACCTTAATAGATTTAGTTATGCAAAGTTACTGCGTGAATAATTAAAAAACCAGCTAAGCTAATGAAACTGGCTGGAAGAACAAATCAAACTGAGACTTGATGTCAACGAGTGCTGCGTACCTATTCATTAAGACAAATGGTTTTTATTGCAATGTGGTCGTAAAAATAGGACTTCTATGATTTTATAACGATAAATTCGCTTTGTTTAATGCAAACTCCGTTTGATAATGTATGTATTGATTTATTTTTAATGGGCACGCAAGAAACCAGTAACTGTAGGAGTGTTAAAATCTCATTTACGAAAATAAAAGTGAATCATAAAAATGCCTGTGACTGTCATCAGTAATTAAGCAAAATCAAATCTTACAAAAAATATTGAGAAACAATGAAAAGCTTATTCCCAAAACTCTTTTCAATTCATCACATGCACAACTAGATATTCGTTATGATAAGTGTACCTTATCGGTAACACAGGTTTTTACCTAGCTCCGAAGTCAGGGACTTCAACACCTACCTGTAACTTTTTTTTTTAATAATACAGAAATATTTATTACAACACTATTAAGTAAATATAAAACATTAAATTAGCTTAAAAATAATAATACAAACTATCTCTAAACTAAATAAACTTAATAAAAAGCCTATAAATAAAAAACGTCCCCCAAGTCACTGCCGATGGGTAGTGTGCCCAGAAGGCTGGCCGCATTGCCACGTTGTATGGCAATACTAACGCGTTGAGCAAAATACTGGCCAGCCCTCTGGTCCCCTGCGGCATTCTATAAGGCGCTCCGCTAACCTGTAACTTGTTTTTGTCAAAAAATTTTTTGTCTACCTATCTCTTTCGTGTAGACTAGACGAATTGATATAAATTTCTTTATTTCAAGATGAAAATTACACTAAGTATATACTATACCTACTACTACTACCAAGTACAAGTACTGTTGTGATTTGTAACATAACTAGCCTCTGAAAGACTCTAAAAGAGTCCGGATGCGACAGAGATGGCTTCAAGAAGGTGGAGAGGAGAAAGAAGTCAGCTCGTCCGAATCAGTGCGGTACCGCACCGACTGGACCTAACCATTTGCTGCGTCCTGCAACACCGACGACGCTGCTGTATGTGTCCCGATTACACTACCTTACGAAGGTCGAGGAGATCGTGAAGTATGTACGAGCCAAGTTCGGATTCATCCTGAGGGTCGTGAAGTTGGAATCTCGACACAATGTGAATTTTAATTCTTTTGTGCTGAGCGTTCCGACTGAACATCTAGCGACCTTCACCAAGGAGGAGTTTTGGCCGAAGGGTGTCAAGTTCCGGCGGTTCCGCGGCCGGCTCCCTGACACTGCGGGGTTGCGAACTGCATCGCAGCCATAATTGTGTTTTTAGTTTTAAGATATATTTTGTATTAATATGTATGCTAGTTTTAAGGTATTTATCTATGGGCCAATAGTTGCCTGAAAATAAATGTTTTCATTCATTCATTCATTCATAACTAGTAGTACCTACCTAGATCAACGAGTTAGTAAAATGTATATGATGAGCTCATTAAGAGGCCGATACCGGTGATTAAATCAATAGCCATGATTTTAAACATCGTCATTATCATTACCTACTCATGATACTCGTATGGAATTTCGGCTTTGACTGTGGCCAGAGGAAAGCGGACCAATATTAGCATTAAGTACGTCGCTAGTGAGAGTGGCGATTCCGGCAATTTCTTAAACATAGTATAAATGACCGCTTTGTATAGTTAAAAATAAAAAATAAACTGTATTTTTCTTGATTACGAGTACAATCAGTAATTGCACTAAAAGAAAACCATACAAGCTATAATCATGGTCGTTGCCATGCGTACATGCGTATGAGATCGAAAGTGTCGTGTGAATACTGAAAGTCAGCGGTAAAAACGATGAGTTGTGTTTATTATTATCAATGATTTTGCAGATCGGAATGGTTGAGTTAAATAAAAGAGGTTTTGTGGTTTCTATCGGCATGCATAATTCGAAATGGTCTCTGTGTAAAAGACATCAACGCGCCGTGCGCCTACGCAGCGCGGTTTACAGAACTTGCGCGTATATGATTCCATTATACCATGTTCTACAAGCCCTTAGGTATATGTAGTTAGTATAATAGTTATTTAGTAGGTCTATTCTCGAATGCACTATAAGAATATCGCCTATTTTCGTTACATAAAGAAACGAAATAATAAGAGCTGATTATTTGAGAGTAGAGATAAAGTCGCAACTCAAAGAATCTGTTTCTGTTTACACACCCTCCAGAACAAAACAATAGAAGACATTAGATAATGATCAACTTTCGCTGTAGAGTTTGCGTAGCTCGGAGCTGTCAATAACCGAATGTAATAACACCTCATCGTAACGCAACTCTGTAATTAACTTTATCGTGATAATCCCCTGTGGTGCAATCAGTTCTTTGCTTCAGAATCGGGGTAGCGTACTCTCGCCGTAAAAAGTAAATGCACTAGCATTTACTTTGCCTGGCTCGTGCCATCACCCATTACTAAATAGGGCTTATCTAATAGTGCGCCACCTATCCATTTATCTCAATTTCACCCAACTAGAACTCCAGTAGTCGTTCTATTACTATGAACCCACCAGCCTGGCAGACAGCCAAAGTTCCTTTGATCAATCAAAGGCCAACAATGCTTAGAATTTTGATCCATCGGCCTTCTTTCACCTAGTTTAAACTTTCCGTGATACACAGCCACAGTTATGAACTTAATGTAGATGTGCCCTTGTTCCATGTCAAAGTAGTAATAGTTAAAACAATGACGAATTAGTGAAAGTAGGCTGAGATAATGTACGTATTTCGAGTAGAAGGATGGATCGAAAGAGGGTTATCAAGACGTTACGATGATTCAGGAAGGTCTGAAGTAGGTACCCACCGATGGATAATTATGTATTAGTAAATATATAAGTTTTGAAATACGAGTATTTCAGAAGACAAGACAATTCCTTTAATTTATTGCTTTAATTACTTAACGTTACTATAGTGCCTATGTAATCTATGTACGCTATGACCTGTTGTTTGTAAATCTAATAAGACATTCAAGATCTCGTAAGTGGATCAACATAACAATACCACACAATACTAATAAGTAGTTTAATAAATAGGAAGGATAATTGCATACGTAATACCTAATGTTATATCTAAGTGTCCAAGCCAGCAGCCGCCGAGCGGACGCGCCGAGGCCGCGCCCGCCCGTCCACGCTCCGGCGGGTTTCTGGCACGAACTTATGTTGGCCACATTACGACCTAGCCATTATTTATACGTTTCTTTAAAACTATATCACTTTCCTTTATATCAACTGCTATATTTTCCTTTTTAAGTATCTATAGATGCCTATAGGGTGTAGCCATCGTGAAATTGTCAAATGCGTTTTTTTTTATTCAGGGTACAATTTTTAAGGGCATGTCCCTTTGATTTTGTAGTGTTCGTTATACCATGCTGGAAGGTCGATGGAAAATCTTACACTAGACGCCACCACTACCGTACAATAATTAAATACGTAGTGTGCTGTGTGCCTTTGTTTTTTCGCCTATTTTGTTGTTGTGTAGAGTTCTGTAAGCCTTCTCCGAACTCGATATTTTCGGCCACACACTACTCATATGAACTTAGCGGGATAAAGCCAATATATAAGCTGTGTATACGAGTACAACATTCCATTCTAAGCAGACACCAGTCTACCACGTGAAACGTAACTATTGCATCAAAAAACATTTCCGAGAAGCCATTTAACAAAGCATTCCCCGCTTAAATCGTACATGTAGCTAAACGAATGTAAGGCAGTGTTGCGCAGTCGAAGGCTGTATCAATGGGAGAGGGGCGGGGCGAAGAAATAATCTTACATACAGAGCGCAGGTGAATCAAACGTCTAAGAACTTCCAGTTTAAGTGCAGCTCTCTGGTCATCCAAAGTTGTAATGTATCTTGAGTTCACAGCTACGTTGGTTTGTCTCAGAATTATTCTCACTTGCGCTTGGTAAGCGAAGTAAACGCGTGGCCAGCTGGCGGCCATCAGCAGTGAAAGTGAACACGGGACCTCGCGCCAGGCCGAACTCGCCGCTAAGCTGAGATACTTAAGCGACTTTGTTATACTTACTTGATAAGTGAACGATTTATTGCTACAAATCTGTAAAGGTCGTTTGGTTATCTATTTTTATGATAAACCATTGATCTTAGACTAATATTTAGTATCTCTACTAGCAATTAGATGCCAACGAGCAATATCGACAAGATAATTGCAGCGATTTGTTTTGTAAATGATATAATATGTATAGCCAACCTAGTTAACCACATTCGTTATTTCATAGACACATGATCAACACATGATAACATTTTAGTTGGAAATTTTGGGAATACGAAAGTTCTCTAATTTTTGGCTGGTCGTCCGTTGTCATCGGTTTTAGTTCCCTCTCCATACACTTATTAGGAAATCAAAAAGAAAATGCATGTATTTTAATCACGACCTATTTAGTAGGTACTGTATAAATCTTTGTGTTTCAAACAAACTAGTAGGTAGTATCTAACATATAGGTACCTTTAACAACAGTAAAGAAAGGTTTTTGCTTTTGCCCTAACTATAAGACACTCAGACCAGTTCCCATCAGTAATCTATTTCTTTCAAACCCTTTGCTCATAGGCATAAGGTCTATGAATGATCAGATTTTTAAGTCGCTGTGGCATTAACTAGGCGCTTATCTGCCTATGTATTTGCGAGGGCGAGCCCATTGTCCGGCACGACTGGGAGTCGCTGACCTTGCGGACCCTGAAGAGGAATTCAGACTTAAAAAATCTGGTCTTGATTTGATACAACTCGGACTTCTCGCCCGCACAAGTATATTGGGCCCAGCAAAGTCCACTGAAATCAATATCAAATCAAGTTCCGAACTTTAAATGTTGAATGTTGTTTCTGCTCTCAGACTGCTTAAGAAAGATATCGCTAATAACTATCTTCATCGTATAATAGAGTGGGTGTAATATATGGAAGTCGAGCAATGATTTGCAATATTTGGTTTAGGTATTCCGGTAAAGTCAACAATGAGGTAACATAATGAAAGGTAAGTTAGGAGGTTGTAATGTGTGAGCTTTCGACGATATAGGTAAGGTTAACGTACCTACTATGAAATCACAAAAAGTTAATTCTTGTGGTTAGCAAACCAGTCTGCTAACAAAAATACAACTATTGAGTTTGAACACTTTGGAAAATCTCACCCTGCGTGTGGTGTAGGCGTGATGAAGGATATAATGGAAATATTGCCGCAGGAGAGCTTTGGTTGCTTAATGGTAAGACCGGTGACCCGCCAGACATTCGCTTTTATTTACTTACATTACTTACATTTATAAAAAAATATAAATTTATCCAACCAGGCAAAATATGTAGTTGGTATATTAGTCCGTCTTGTTAAAGCCGCCGGAAGACGCTGGATGCGGGTGGCTTCCAACCGGTACGAATGGAGGTCCAAGGGGGAGGCCTATGTTCAGCAGTGGACGTCTTATGGCTGAGATGATGATGATGATATTAGTCCGTGCCGCTCACGACAAAAAAGTGTGATATACTTAGGGGCTGTCCATAAATTACGTCATCGATTTTTGACGATTTTAGACCCCCCCCACCTGTAATCATTCAAAAATCATGCTTCAAATGACCCCATTTCCTCCCACTTCATGCTACCGTCATCCGATGTCCAGACCCCCCCCCCCCCCCGTAATTTGAAATGACGTAATTTATGAATAGCCCCTTTACGTCAAATGATGATGATGGAATTTCCTTTTGCAGAGTTGCTCGTTTTGACTCACAGATTGATTTAGGAAGGGGAGCCAACCTGATTTTTGATTTTTGATGAAAATGATACCACTTGACCACATAGCAAAACTTTATTTTTTACAAATTTCGGGGGGCACCCCTTTAAGCCAAAATTTTGCATCAAAAATTCGATTGGCTCCCCTTCGTAAATCAATGTGTGAGTCAAAACGGGCAACTCTGCAAAAGGAAATTCCATCATCATCATTTGCCGTATATTTAAGTGAACACCAGGGACTATATAACATTTAACTATTCTTTGCTATACAACGGCGCCCACAAGCAGTCGTGGCGCCGAGCAAGGGCTAGCTTACATAGTACATACCTATAAAGAATTCAGTAAATTCTCAGCAATGGTGAGCAGGGTGGATGACCGGCAAGGTCAGGGATCGCGGTGCGCGGAATGTAACATCTCTGGACGTGATTCACGCGAGCTTCGGCTGATACATTACCTTTAAGTTTGTTGGTTACATTTTGCATGGTTTTTGATGACGGTATTTATTCGAAACAATGATAATGTGGAACATAAATCGAGCATTCTTAAAGTGCGCTCGCTACTTTACTTATTGTTTTTGAGAATAATACTATTAAGCTTTGTTTTTATTAGACACTAGATTAAGCCAAAATATTATCAATAAAAAATCGAATACAGTAGATTCCGGTTAGTACGACTTGGCATATGTATAAACCAACCGGTTATAGCGTAAGTATAGGCACAGGTTTGGTTTTAGTATCAGCTACTATGAAAGTGCAACCATTTATAACGACTCCGCTTATAACGATGGAAATTGACACAAAATCCGTTCATCAAGTCCGGTTACAACGACGAGCGACGTAGTTTTTACAAATAAATTGTTGGTAAGAAGCTTACTCCATCCTGCGCACCCAACTGCCCTCTTCCGCTTTGCCTATACGCAGTGAGATGAAAATAGTCATGTGACTTTTCGTAATCTTGCAAACTTTTAGTTACTTTGCCCATTATTCAGTGGAGCTTAAACTTTACATACATAATTAATAATTATGCAACTTATGTAACAATTTAATATGTTGGTACCTTCGAGCTGATCTGATATGATGGACACAGGAGGTGGCCATAGGAACTGTGTGACAAAACATCGCTAATTGAGTTTGGGTTTGTTAGAATTGTCTCAATGAGTATACATACATTTTTAGAAGTATCTACCTTCCGTAGGTGGCACCATCGTAGGTTGAATGCTCTTTTAGGTATGGTTAGGCGAGGTAGGTGCCCTCGAAAGTATCGATACCATTGAGAGAGAGACATACCATACATGGCACTTTGCTATTAAATTAACTTACATAACTGACGAGGAAAAGGAGCGCTTAGGGAAATTTAAACGTAAGTACCAATGTATTTTTTTTCAGTCTATCTACAGTTCTACACTTATTTTAGGTAGAGCAACTTGCCCTTTAAGTTATCTTGCTCCATTTGACCTTGTGGCACAACTGCTGGTTAAGTTACGCGTCTAGTACAATTCTGCAATTGTTTTAATTAATTTTGTAATTAACTAGTACCATGAAAACGTTGCGGGTGTACGCTACGTTTTACAAAATACAAATGCTACGTTCTAAACGCAGACGAAATTCTAGTCATGGTTGAGTAACAATCAAGTATCATTTTGTACCATTTGGAGTTGAAACTCTAGGTCCATGGGGTCCCAGCGCGCATAAAGCTGTTTGCAGATATCGCGAGTCTTCTGGTTGACGTAACGTGACCGAAGAGCTAGCGGCTAGGGCTACCTCGCACAACGGCTATTTTAGATTTAAGCTAGTTATTAATTTCTTTTAGTAAGTAATACCACTGTATTTATCTTGTATGTAAATAATTAAAAAAGACAATGTTGACATTCCTCACAAAGTAAAACCATGTAAAATTTAGATATAAATAAATAAATGTCACAAAACATTTCAATACAAAGACATATAATATAACCTATAAATATTAGAGCCGCTGTTTAATTGTTTATGGTTCCGATTGCCTGAAATGGCATCGTCATTATTACCCTAAAAAGATATTGGAAAAACCGCCGGACTTGCTATTTAATGCAAGTCTTTACGTGAGTCAACAATTAATCTTTTTCATCAGTTATCACGACTATCACGAGCACGCAAATGTAGGCGTGAACGGTACAGTCGGCGCGAGATGATGGTTCTTTTCAAAAAGGAAAGAAAGTCGTGATTCCGTAAATCACAACTTTTGCTTCCTTTTACGGCTCTATTCGACAAGATAGAATAATCTTTTGCAAGTTTTATTTGAGTCAAACTGTAACGTGACATAATTTCTAGCTAAACTTGGAAACCGATATTTCGATGAAAAATACATCTAGCATGTGACAAGAGTAATTAATAAATCTTTTAAGTTATACTTTATAAGTAGGTACCTATTGTGACCTCATAATTCTACTTTTCTTTATTTATGCCAAGCGCCATTCGAAATACAGTGGAACCTGGATAATTGCAATCTCAAGGGACCGGCCACTTTTTGTCAATTAACCAGGTTTTTCATTTAAGCAGGTCGTGTCAATTAACGAGGTTCAAAAAATCGTTGGGTCAATTATAGAGGTTTTCATTAATAGAGGTTGCGTTTTGACAAATTTCTTTTATAGAGGTGCAAATAACCATTGAAAGTAGATTTACACGCTTACGTTCTGGGTTTCTAGTCTATAAAAAAGCTATATATAGCTTCTGTCAACACTTGCACTTTTACACTACATTATTTAATTACTACTTTATTTTCTTATTAATCATTTGGGTTTAAAAAATTCCATTGAACTGTAGAAGAAAGTTTTATTAGAATGTAAAAAGCATACCTACTTTGTTTTTGATTTTAACAAAACTATTTCACCTACTACAGGCTGTGATAGATACCCAATAAATAAATTGAATTCTGGATGAAGATATAAATAAAATGATCATTGCTATTAAAATATTGTTGCTGCTGTCTACAACAACTACATTTCAATTATAGAGGTAATAAGTAAGACTCGTTTCAATAATAGAGGTAAAAAAAGAGCAAAAATAACGGATTTTTTTAACACAGTGTCAATTATAGAGGTCTTAGTTGCGATGTGGTCAATTACAGAGGCAAAATTACGAAAAGCACTAAAATCTAAATTGCAATTATAGAGGTTCCAAAATTTCAATTATAGAGGCCTTTTGGTCTCAAGGGACCGGGACCGGACTTTTGGTTGCAATTATTGAGGTTTTCCATTTATCCAGGTGCCAATTAACCAGGTTCCACTGTATCGTTAATTTTCTAATAACTGTTTTATTATGAAATTGGTCAAGTTTACGTACTTAAATATCAACAATCAACATCCATTTGCTCGAGCGTGTTTATAAAGTTGCCTGGGTAATATAATTAAATCTTGATTTCATGGAGCTCTTTATGCGCGTTGAAGTCTTTTGCAACTCCATTGAGTTGTAACGACAGCTGCCGGCCTAGCCAAGGTTACAATCGCTATCGCTTCGACAACGAAAAGCTTTATGTCTCTCTATCGCTCTTCCATATTAGTGCGACAGTGACAGTTGCGTTTCGATCGCTACGGAGCGTGAGCGATTGGCAACTTGGCTACGCGGCCTGTAATAGCTGTTAATTTAGGGGCGAGGCGGTTCGATTATAGTTAAGTACGCCTGTGTATACTTAACTTTAACCTATAATATAATTAACTATACCTAATTTTAATAACAGGGTATGAATTAGATCCATATCTAACTAAACAAAAAAGTACCTATAGCGCTAACAATATTATAACAAAACCACCGGTTAATCTTTATGAAAAATAAATTCTTGCTTTGTGTATTAAGGATAGTATATCTGTGTTTCCAGATTGGTGAAAGATGGCGGCTACAGGCGGCAAGCGCCGCGAGGAGGGCAGCGACAACTCGGACGACGAGCTCACGCCGCTCGCCAACGAGATTTATGGCGGCAGGTCAGTATATTTCATCTAGAATACATACATAAACAGCGCCTTATAGATGCCACAAGGGACCAGCCGGGCTAACACATGATTGGCGACAGTATCTCGCGGCGAGATAGACTACCCGTCCCTCTTTTGTTAACATAGTTAGAAAAAGACGGTCAGTCTATGTCGCCGCGAGATACTGTCGCGCCACTCATGTGCTTGGCCTACAGAGGGCTGGCCAGTATTTTGCTCAACGCATAGGTAAGATTGCCATACAACGTGGCAATGCGGCCAGCCTTCTGAGTCTGCCCATCGGCAGTGACTTGGGGGACGTTTTTTTATTTGTAGGCTCTTTATTTTAAGTCTATTTAGTTTAGAGATAGTTTGTATTATTTTAAGGTAATTTAATGATTTATATTTATGGTATTTATTAGTGTTGTAATAATTCTACTCTTAGTTATAAATCTGCGCCATTAACTACATGACATAACTATAGGAAACCGCATGAGTTTCTACACGATAGGTAAGGTATGTTTGAAGGATCGGTTTTTAATATATGTATGTAGTAGCGTCACGATTTTACGACGAAAATATTCAAAGTTTCTCGATACGCTGCTATACTCGTAGTGTAAACCACGAGTAAGAATTAAAAACAGGTAGATATTTAACACATACAAATTCTTACGTCGAACCGCAAACTGAACAAGTTGGAATACCTAAACAAGCTTTATAGAGTTTATCTCAATTAAATTCTAATGTAATGCAGTAAAGTGAATCACAGTACAAAAAACAGAGATAAAAATAAGCGATCAATTCTTCACACAGACCTACGCTAACTATTTATCTCGGCAATTGTAATGACGACTATTTGTCATACCGTAAGAAGCCGATATATACATACACATTCCACTTTATATCCAGTGGGTGGCGAAGAACAGTAAAGTTAACCGATTACGTGAACTCGCGTTATGTTGCGTATGACATCACCCGGTTTTCGGCCCGGCGTCACCCCACCATAGGGTCATCGTATCGAGATTCCATGCTGTTTTTTGCCGTGGATCGTTCAAGAGCTTAAATAAATACTTCCTTGGTTATTAGAACGATTAAATATAGACACACTGTTATTTCTGAGACGAGTAAAGTTTAATTAGACATATGTAGATAAAAACAGACATCATTTCTTACTGCTCGACTTCGGAAGGTAGGTGAATATGCCTAGAGAGTTAATAGTAGGAACCAAAGGAGGCCTATGGGTTAAAATTTTATGTATGACAAGTAACATATGTGCATATATATACAAAAAGTATTTATGTGGATTACTTAAACATCCACAATAAAATTCGCATTATGTTATATGATTATGACATAATTGCTCCTCATGTAGTGCCTCATGAAGTGAAAACCATGTGAATTTGTTAAACACGATTACAGAGTGAAAGTGTCGATATTTGGTAAGAAAACGACAAAAACATTGCGCATATAAGTAACAATACCATTTCCAGGTATAAATAAAGTATTAAAGTGTAGGTATCCCGTTTGTATAACGGTAACAATATGATGTTGTTTTTCTTCTTAAGTAGATAATACTTAATGAGTAACATGTCCGCCATATTAAACAAGTAATTAAAAAATGCTGTAAACGGATCGTTAATAGTTTAATTTATTGCATTGCAATGTGCTGAGTTTCTTTCGTAATGTGCTAGATGAGAATAGTTCCCAGTGTAGTCATCATTGCATCAGTGCCAAGTGACCCCTGATTAAAACTATATTGTTACACAACTATTCGTAAACAGCACAAATAAGACTGACCCAATACACTATGATAATCTATCTCCTTATTTCATACACATTCCTGTTTGCATACACTCGTTATTTCCTGCTAAGCAATACAAAGCAACAGGAAGCTGTAACCGACAGTCTAGATCCGGTTTAAAAAAGGCTATCAAGTTTTCTTTCTCGATTCGTTATCTTCGTTACAAAACGAGACTTGTAGGTGTTTTCTTGTGTAAAGTGTAATGCAGTAATTCTTTTAGAACATATTGATATTTAATTTATTTTCGTTTGTCGTTAACTGTTTGTGAGAAAATAATAATACCTATTTACAGTTTTAATTTTCTTCCACCGTCATTGGCATATAATTATGTAGGATATAGGCAAATAATATATTATTAATAGACATTATAAAACAAAGTGTCCCGCCGCGCCGCGTCTGTCTGTATCTGTATATGTTCACGATAAACTAAAAAAATACTGAACGAATTTTCATGCGGTTTTCACCTATGAATAGAGTGACTCTTGAGGAAAGTTAAGGTTTTGAGTAAATTGGTTGAACTAGGTACCCGTACGAAGCCGGGGCGGGTCGTTAGTATTAGGGCTTTTTTTTAGTTTTTGACGTTTTTATTATTGTGACCTTTTTTGCCACTTGTGTTATTTCTACGCGCAGAAATCGACCGTGACATGACCACGACCACTCTGTCAAGAGTGCACGACTAAGAAGAAGAGTTATTTCTACTCAGAATCACGAGTTCTTTCGACCCTAATGGGATAAAAAAATGTCTTAAAGTGTTTTTCCTATTATGAAGTTACCATTTCTTCATATACTTTATATGGCGGTCACAAAAAGGAAAGTTTGGAAAATGTATGGAAATTTTACGACACTTTTTCCAGTGCTCACTCCCCTTGCTCTTCTTTCTCATGCTTTGTTTTGCTTTGGGTAGGTTGGCAAAATAATATATTCCAATTGATATGTATATCAATTAATTGTCTAATAATATTAAAGCAAGTCATAGTTGGCTGTTTCTTTTTGTTCTCTGTTCACGTTTACCGATCGGTCACCCGGCCCGGAACCCGCTCAAATGCCAAGGTTGACAACTCCAGCGACACAACTTTCGATCTATTGGCTGCGCCACATTTTTGCAGCCAACTCAATTCTTTATTATACAAGCTTATAACTTATCATTCATAAAGTTATATTCAATCTTATTTTGCAATACATTGACCTAATGGGATACTAGTTTTGGCGGGGCCGTCTTAAACTATGCGGGGGCTCTCTTAACCATGGGCTCATAAGAATTTGGGGCCCTTTTGGAAAGTAAAGAAAGCGAATTAAATTAACATTTTTCTACTATGATCTTCTGTTTATTATAGGTAGGTAATCAAGTATACTGTTACTGCTGTCCTTCGGGGCCCCCTGACTCCCCTGAGGATGGGGGCCCTGGGCACGGGTCCCGTGTGCCCTTATGCAAAAGATGGTACTGAGTTTTGGCACTGTTTAGTTTTGCTATCATAATGTAGAACTATATAACTTCTAGGTGCTTTCGCCGACCGCCATGGCTCTTATACGTGCAATAGGACCTTAACCGACAAAGGGTCATACGTGAACAGAATAGCTATCTGCTGATGTTCTACGCAGAAAATGTTTTAAGTAGGTTACTAATTTACTATTAGAAACAGAAACTTAGCAGCAGCTGCGCGAATTGAATATGAGTGACTTTAAAAACTTGTACTTATTCAAATTTAACGAGTCCAATATGGAAATTAGGTTGAATAGACAAGTTGGTCAAAAATCAATCACAATTTATCACAATTTTTTTCTATCTTTCTATAAACTATTAAGTATTATATTTAGCATTTTGTGCCAAATACTTCTATCAAATGTTTCTGGCTTAGTATATTAAAATTAAGTACACCTTAAAAAAAATTAAACGACATTACGAGCTCAAGTCTACAAATAGGTAAAAAAGCTACCCAGAGTCTTAGAAAAGGTACCATTGTTACAAAATCTACAGATATGGGAATCAGACGTGCATTACGCTTTATGGAGCTTTTACCTGAACGGAATTATGGTCGTTGACCTCTAAGGTTGGGCATTGGGCAAGAATCTGAAGATGTTGCGGCCTGCATACTAATAAACAAACATTGCGCCGAGTTCATGTTTATGGTTTTTATTTTACCGTACGATAGCTCGGTACTCAATACAATAGGTACATAGCATTTTATTACTGCCTTTGGTGCTTAATTTATAATTTATAGGTGTATTATAAGTTTTTCGCAGGCAAATACTGTGTATTCGAGTAGCGTCGTTAAGTCTAGACGTAGTAGTAGTAGTAGTTAGAAGTAGAGACGCCGGCGACGCAGTTCACGCAGCAGCGCAGCGCAGAGCAGATTTTGTAAAGTATGGGACGTCCTTGCGATGCAGCCTGCGTAGCTAAAGGACGTTCTCTTTATAAGCTGCGCTGCGTGAACTGCGTCGCCGGCGTCTCAGCATACGCTTAGCCTTACGCTGCCGCTGTCATCATAAACTATAACGGCTATACCTAAAACATGAGACAAACGTAAAACATTTGCACGAGAATGTAAGTAGAAGTATCATAAAGCGTTGATAACTGACAAAGTGACGACAAATGACATAAGGCCCAGTAATGATGATTACTAGCTAACGATTCGCTCCAGGCTCAATCTGTATCGAAGTTGCTGCAGACATTACAACACTGTCAGCGAAATACATCTACAGTCACTAACTTATCAATAACACAGCTTAGGTCTTAGAGCTTTGAGATAAGGTCTAGTATTGTTTAAATTGCTACAGATTGCTGGGTCTACTGCAATGGATTGACGTGAGTTCTTTCGTAAGTTTTCGTGAGCTCGCGCGACATTGAGCGATCTATTGTTCGGAAACGCGCGGCGCAGGCGTCGCGGGCTCACACGTCGCTCATACTTACGACAGTCTGGATCGCGTCGGAGGAAGGCCATGCCATTTTATTAATGCACGATTTGGAATTAGATGCTGACCTCGATTTCATGAGATATAAATATAACAATAAAAAGTATCTTAGATATCGCCACTCTTTGATTGGGAGTTCTTATGTATTGAAGCTTTTCAGTTAATGCGTTGAATCATTGTGTATTAGGTTAAACCCATGTTGAGAGTAAGTAATACGTATTTAGAGTTGAATTACTTAGATTTGTTCGCATGCATCTCGTGTTGTGGTATCTACCTACTTAATTGTGTCAGTGTAGCAGTGGCAGTGCATCAAATAGTATATTCGTAGTCAAAATAGCTTAGGAAAAGTGCTCAACAGTATGAATAATTAGGCAATTCGATGGGAATCGAGTTCTATGGTCAACCCGCCGCTATAGCCTAGTCCTCTAAATCAAAAGTAGGTATTTTAGACTATTATGTTAGTGCTCTCTGATCCTTGATTAGGTATACGGAAGAAAGAAATTAAAGCAGAGTGACTTTCATTTGATTTGTATGTACTTGAGCCGAGTGGCGTACGCGATCATACTGGCAATTAACTGGCTACCACTGACTATAATTTCACGTACCGTAGCCACTGCTGCAGAACGAAGAACTCACTGCACAGTGTTTCCTTACGAGCGCATGGGGACAAATAGAAAAAAACCGACTTCGCAATGCTTGGTTTTATAATAAAGTGTCGCTTTAAAATAATGCTCGGTTTAAAAATGACAGAGTTCTAAGGTAACAACAATAATCATAAAAACTGCAAGCGAAAACGTCCGTTTGGAAATTTGAAGTCAATTAATAATTAATTACATAATTAGTTTACAACGGGCACTATTTCTAAGGAATTGCTCGAAAGTGGTAACTAAGGCAGGGTCAAGGGATGCTAGCCATTTGTTTAAGCGGTAAACAATTAGCGCAGGTTTTTTATAACAGGAGGTAATAACAATGTTTAAAATAGTGTTAGTACGTAATGAAGACCCGACTGTTAATTAATGAAGACACCATAAATTAGGGATGTAACATGGCTGTACAATCGCCCACAATGTTAACTGTCAATCGGTGGACCTTATGCCTTTTGTAATAAGGTCTACCGATGGACAGTTAAGAGTATTGCTGTTTGTATATACCTAGATATAACTTTTTAATACCATGAGTGCACATACTAACAATTCTTTAATGTATCGTGCCAGTCCATACGGAAAATATGAGTTTGCTAAGTGGATTTGTTTTTGTAATAATGAGATATTAATATTTTGTCCACACATGAACGATGGCGAATCACCATTCGGTGTGGTGGTCGTACGCTGGCCAAGCAGTCGGTATTGCGATCGCACCGTTTGCTGTCCTCAATCACACATAACAATGAGTTATTGAACAATATTCGTACTGGCAGGACACGTACCGACGTAGGCTCCCGAGTGGCCCTTGCTAACTTTATTGCTTTCATTTACCCTTCAAGTGATGTGTCTCTGAGTGTAATATCTCTAGTGATCGTTGTGTTTTCTCTTCATAATGAGTGATAATGATCGGAAAAGTTACTACGAGAAAGACGACCAGGAAGAAATTTACGCGCCAAATAATAACAATTCGTTGTATAGCAATGGGACTTTACATTACTGTAGCATTTACAGGTACAGGGTTATGAATATTACGTATTTTTAATTATACTAATTATGCAGCATGTAAGAATTACAAAACAATACCTGTTTTAATGTCTGCATACGTTTGATGGAAGGCGTTACGTATCACTTAAATGTAATCAATCAAACTTTCTAATTTCATTCGCTTGGTGCACAGCTTAGTGCTGGGTTGTCAATTGGCAACACCATGAAAGTACCTAATACCCTGTATCGTTGCCAATAAAAACTATCCATGAGTACTTACTAATTAATTCATATTTTCAAACAATAAGTAAATAGGTGCGTTTTATAAAAACATTTACGAAAAAATTGTATTTACAAGGATAAAACATAAATACATATTAAACAACAATTAGGCACGTAGGTACAGTCGACGTTAAAATATATGTTTACATATTTCGCCTTATTACAAAGGAGGAAATTGCGAAAGTGTAAACATATTTTTGACGTCGACTGTACCTAATATTAAGTATGATTAGTATTAATGAAAGGTAGGTATTATCTACTTAATCTGTTCAAGATCAGTAAAATTGTTTGAGGTTTTCTGGTCGGTTTTTTTATGTTTTATTTTTATGTTAGCGTAATCTCTTTAAATGTGATTCCTGTTTCTTTTGCACCCTATATATAATAAATGTATTTACCTATGTTTGCTAAATAATTGCCTAACGAATTGCACTAACTGATTGTTAATAAAATAGGATATGTCGAAAATTATATTGCACTTATAATTTATAATCGTTTGTACGGTTCGTTGTTCGTCGATGGTAGATCAAGAGGCATGCACTGCGACCGTTGTAATGGTTAATTGGGTTACCGCCGACCAACTAGCTATTACCTTACGTAAACCCCCCGTGTACTGTCACAACTAAGGTACCGAACCGCCCAATGTCGAAACCACAACATTGTGCCGGTTTTCTAAGCAAGAATAAAGTCGCTGAGAAACACGCTTGCCCCGTTTACGGAAATTAAGATAACATAACTGCATAATGCCTGCTCGCGTTCAATTTTGTTTTTCATATTCGTGTTTAGTAATAGTTCTGGTAACAGACAGCATTTAACATAAAACAATGGAACGCGCATGATGAATTTTTGTATCACTTGTCATTAATTACATTCATGTGTTTTGATTGGTCCTTGGTTTAAAAAAAGTATTTTTTTAGATTAGTAGATACTAGTAGAGTAAAAATAGAAGTAGTAGGTTCATCCAGCAGCAAATAGTGCATATATATCTACCTACCCGTTTTATGAATACATTCCATTCATAAAGTGGGTATGCACTTTGCAGCTCGCTGTTCCTAATTTTTTTTTTAGAAAATTGAAACGTCTATTTTCATTCCTGATTTAATACTATAACCGAATAACATCAATCAAGAAACGGATTTACTGAGAAAAATGCGATCGCATTTCAAGTTAGCACGCGCCTATAATCGCGTGAAAGAGGTAATTTAACAAAAACAATTGAACATTGGGCGACAAAGTGGATGACGACTGAAGAACTAACTAGGTACTGACAATCGGAAGGAAGTTGCGGTACCGAGTCGAGCCGATACACACACAGGTTTCTCTCTCATGACTCTCATCACCGTAGCGTAGTGCGTGTGAAAGTTGTTTTTCTTGCATCCGCGTCGATGGCATTCGCCGACTGGCAGGTTTTAATCCGATAGCAGCCAATATTCCGTATCGTAGCTATTTATAGTCATTCATTGGCTAAGCATAATGTTATGGGTTATTCCTATCCTTATACAAAACAGATGACATACCGTTTTGGTATAGCGAGTTAACCGCGTTATCGTGGCTCACTTACCACAAAATAAACTTGCTCTACTTATATTATCTAACATGCCAAACATTTTTAGGCTTGAGGTTACAGTGATTCTCTACCAAACAGCTCCCTACCTATATATTTAATACTTGGTTTTTCAAGTCAGGAAATGTTTGGCATTGAGTAAGACGGTACGTACTTAAAGCGTTTAACACGACCGAACGGTGTTGATTTCAACCCGGTCCCTTTTCAGGCATTTTCTACTAGGTACCTATTGTTTATTCGTTTTGTATGATTGCACAAATAATTCACAAACAACTTTCTCAAATTTCAGCCAAAGAACGGTGCACGAAACGAAAGGATGGGACTCGTTCCGAGAATTCCCGCCGAAGCAGGACAGTGGCTCCATGGAGAGCCAGAAATGTCTCGAGTTCACAGTGCGACTGCTCAAGATATTAGCTTACGCCGTCACGTTCGTGGTGGTGCTTGGCTCTGGGGTCATCGCCAAGGGGACGGTGCTGTTTATGACGTCACAGCTCAAGAAAGACAGGCGGCTCGCTTATTGTAATAGAAATTTAGGTAAGTTTCAGCGAAAACCTATATAGGCACTTAGTGCTTAGACAGTCATATGCCTGTATTCGGATTTCGAGATAATCACAAGATCTAGAGATCAACTTGATCTACATTAGATATCGACGTGACTTGGATATCTAAGTCATAACATGTCGAAATCGTTCAAGAGGACCTCCAGAATCGCGGAAACGTCAAATTTGACATATCTATCTTACAAATATCTTTAAATTATCCATATCGTAACTTGTTGAAGTCTAGTAGAAATCTAATTCATTTTCCGAATCGAGCCGATAGTAGTAAATCGGAAAACTGGCCAGATGTCTATCGGACCACTGAAACTTAGGGTTTAGTTAGAAAAAGGTTCCATCCATCGATATCGGTTATGGAACCTTTTTTAATGTTGCTAAGTTACTACATTAAAACACCACCATACGTTATTTTCCAGGTAGAGACAAGCAATTTATAGTAAGCCTTCCGGACGAAGAACGAGTGGCTTGGATGTGGGCGCTCCTTGCGGCGTTCGCTATCCCAGAAATAGGAACAGTCATTCGCGCCGTGAGGATATGTTTCTTCAAGTCTTCGAAACGACCGACGAGTGCACAGTTCATTGTGGTAAGTTCAACACGACCATGATAGCTAAAACTAAAGTTAAGTGCCATGTGGCGCCCAAAATTTACCGCTATATGTAGGTACCTAGACCTAGTTCGGAAACAATATGGAAATGGCTGGGTTCGTAATGGCTGTGGCATGGCATTTGTGTTAATTTTTGCGCATTTATCCTTATTAATGTGAAAGAGAAGACTTGTTTAAAATACTGCTTGCTTTCTTTTACAGGTGTTTGTTGCAGAGTCACTCCACACAATAGGTCTGGGGTTGTTATTCTTCAAGATACTTCCAGAGCTCGACGTCGTTAAAGGCGCTATGATAACCAATTGTCTCTGCATTATCCCCGCGATACTGGGCTTACTCTCAAGAAACTCGCGAGACTCGAAGCGGTTCATGAAAGTTATCGTCGACATGGCCGCTATTGTAGCACAAGTCACCGGGTTTATTGTGTGGCCTTTGTTGGAAAATAAGCCCGTGTTATGGCTGATACCGATCGCGTCTTTATGCATTTCCTTGGGATGGTGGGAGAACTACGTAACCAGACAGAGCCCCATTGGTAAGATACTCAAACTTATGTAACACACAAAACATTACTTACATTTCCAACAAGAAGCTAATTTTAATTAATTGTTTCAGGTATAATCAAAAGTTTAGGCAGACTAAAAGAAGAGTTAAATCATTCAAGATATTTTACTTACCGGTTCATGTCCATATGGAAAATATTGCTGTTTTTGATGTGCATTCTGTTCAGCATATGGATGGAAGGAGACGATCCGGCGATGTTCTTCCAACTGTTCAATGCTGGATTTGGGCCACATAACATCGTGGTTGAAGAGGTATAACTGTATAGCATAGCACTATTTAGATGATTATAGCCCACGTCGGCAAACCACATAATATAAATACGTATATACTTACCATCGTAGGTGTGTTCTGCGGCTAAGGGTCTCAATGGAGCCTTATATTGTAATAAGTACAGGTATTTAAATATGGTTCGTAACTTACTCAATTTCGTCTCGTTTCAGATACAAATTCAAACGGGAGGCACGACGATTCCTGATCTGGTAAATGCCACACTGACCGGAGACTCGGTAGAAGTTGCAGCAGTTTACAAGTCTGCCTTCTACGTTCTGCTTATACAAATGTTCGCTGCCTACTTCTGTTACATTTTCGGAAAGTTCGCGTGTAAAATCCTCATTCAAGGCTTCAGTTATGCGTTTCCTATCAATCTAGTCATCCCGCTGGTAGTGAACTTCTTGATCGCTGCTTGTGGAATAAGGAATGGGGACAACTGTTTCTTCCACGGAACCATACCTGATTATCTGTTTTTTGAAAGCCCACCAGGTAACTTTAAGTCTTTACTTTGGACTTTGCAAATCTATGCTTTTTTGACCAGTAAAAATAATATATTTTACAAATATTTACAGTTTACACCCTAAGCGATTTTATTTCTCGCCAAATGGCTTGGGTGTGGTTATTATGGCTTCTATCGCAAACGTGGATAACGATACACATTTGGACCCCGAAGGCAGAGCGTTTGGCATCTACGGAGAAATTATTTGTCTTACCAATGTATAATGGACTGCTTATTGATCAAAGCATGGCGCTCAACAGAAAGAGGGATGACCATAAAGATGTAAAGACTGAGGTAAAGTAATAAGTAAAATAAGTATTCATCATCTCACCCATAAGACGTCCACTGCTGAACATAGGCCTCCCCCTTGGACCTCCATTCGTACCGGTTGGAAGCCACCCGCATCCAGCGTCTTCCGGCGGCTTTAACAAGGTCGTCCGTCCATCTTGTGGGTGGACGTCCTACGCTGGGTTTGCTAGTCCGTGGTCTCCACTCGAGCACTTTTCGACCCCATCGGCCATCTTCTCTGCGCGCAATGTGGCCTGCCCATTGCCACTTCAGCTTGCTAATCCGGTGAGCTATATCGGTGACTTTAGTTCGTCTACGGATCTCCTCATTTCTGATTCGATCACGCAGAGAAACTCCGAGCATAGCCCTCTCCATAGCTCGTTGAGCGACTTTGAATTTTGAGATGAGGCCGATAGTGAAAGACCACGTTTCGGAGCCGTAAGTCATCGCTGGTAACACACATTGATTAAAGACTTTCGTCTTGAGGCACTGAGGTATGTCGGACGAAAAGACATTACGTAGTTTCCCGAACGCTGCCCAACCGAGTTGGATTCGGCGGTTGACCTCCTTCTCGAAGTTGGACTACTTGTCCTAGGTAGATGTACGAGTCAACAACTTCGAGTACCGAGTTCCCAACAGAGACTGGGATGGGCACAACATTGGCATTTGACATAAGTTTCGTCTTGTCCATGTTCATTTTCAAGCCCACCCGTTGTGAAACTCGGTTGAGGTCATCGAGCATCATGCTGAGTTCCTCCATCGACTTTGCCATGACTACGATATCGTCGGCAAACCGAAGGTGAGTGATGTATTCGCCGTTGATGTTGATGCCAAGTCCTTGCCATTCCAGGAGCTTGAAGGTGTCTTCCATTACGGCAGTAAACAGTTTCGGAGAGATAACGTCTCCCTGCCTTACGCAGGTAAAATAAGTATTAGCATAAGGTTAAATGTCAATAGTTTTTCTTCGCACAACCAGGAATTGTCTGTCTATAGAGTACCTATACATATATTAACTAATCTCAGTGACACTAATAAACGTGAAATATTGATACAAATTATCTGAGACTACATATTTCATTTAGACGTGAAAGATAAAATAACTGACATGTGTTTTATGAATTTCAGGATCTTGCCGAAATCGAGAAAGAAAAGGGTGACGAATACTACGAAACCATCTCGGTACAGTCAGACAATACTGGTGCTTCTCCCAAAACCATCAAGTCTTCAGACCAAATCACCAGAATATACGCATGCGCTACTATGTGGCACGAAACGAAAGACGAGATGATAGAGTTCTTGAAGTCGATCCTCAGGTTGGATGAAGATCAGTGCGCGCGGCGTGTCGCTCAGAAGTATCTTCGCGTAGTGGATCCTGATTACTATGAATTTGAAAGTGAGTTAACTTGTATGTTAACATAGCTAACTTGGCGAAAATTTACCAACTCTGCTGCAACGCCCTGCAAAGCCTAAAAAGCGATATCATATTAAAATAACTACTTATTTCTGATTTACAGCTCACATTTTCTTAGACGACGCTTTCGAAATTTCCGATCACAGCGATGACGACTCTCAAGTGAATCGATTCGTGAAACTTCTCATCGATACAATTGACGAAGCTGCTTCCGAAGTACATCAAACCAGCATTAGAATCCGGCCACCGAAGAAGTACCCGGCTCCGTACGGCGGGAGGTTGACGTGGGTGCTGCCAGGAAAGACAAAAATGATTTGCCATCTTAAGGACAAGGCAAAGATTCGTCACAGGAAACGTTGGTCTCAGGTACCCAAACTTAATATTGCTAGGTTAGTCACATGTCCGTGTAGGATCCGTGGCCATTTGTGCAACCATTATCATTAATTATATGCTCCTATAACTTCCTAAAAATCATGTCATTAAGATTTATTTTTGTTCCAAATTATCCCCTCGTGTAATAGACACTTAAACATTCTAACATACACTTGTTGTAGATACAAATATCCATATTATAATTTCCTTAGGTGATGTACATGTACTACCTTTTGGGTCACCGTCTAATGGAGTTGCCGATATCCGTGGACCGAAAGGACGTTATGGCTGAAAATACTTATCTTCTGACTTTGGACGGAGACATCGACTTCCAGCCTCATGCTGTCAGACTGCTTATCGATTTGATGAAGAAGAATAAGAATCTTGGAGCTGCTTGCGGACGTATTCATCCAGTTGGATCAGGTAACCAATTATGTCTGTTTGCCTTCTATTTCATTACCACATCTACATTCCAAGTGTGAATTCCGGAGAATTGAAATAAAATCCTAAAAATCTGTAGTCTGTAATAGATTGCGTGGTAGCGGCAAGATCGCCTTTTGGTTAGCTTTGTACCTAAATAATCTTAATTTCTCATCAAAGTTTCAGTTTAAGTTCGCCATGTTGTGTTAATTTTGGTAACCAAAGCAAAGAAGTAATAAATAACTATCATATATATTTTGATGTTTGGTTTAGTCACTAAACCCACATTTAAATATTTTCAGGCCCCATGGTGTGGTATCAGATGTTCGAGTACGCTATCGGCCATTGGCTGCAGAAGGCGACGGAGCACATGATCGGATGCGTACTCTGTAGCCCGGGCTGCTTCTCACTCTTCAGAGGGAAGGCGCTCATGGACGACAACGTTATGAAGAAATACACGCTACGATCAGATGAAGCTAGGCATTACGTACAATACGATCAAGGTAATTTTAATCAAACATTACACAGGTGTAAATATAATGCCAAAAATTTGTTAAACGTTTAACTTGACCTATTCCTTCAATCGAATTCACTTGCGTTTCTTTTGCATTGCGTTTGCTTTGATGCTGACTGCGAACCTTTATACTATATCTTTAAAGAGGTACATGAAGAAGAACAGTCGATTTCTATATTTCGGCGATAGACTGACAAAAAATAGCCCGCAAATTTGTAATCATGTAAAAATTCAAAAAGTGTGATTTGGGTATATGATTCTGTATCACACAATGGCTGTAAATTTTGGAAGAGTACGTCCAAGATTTAGGAATATACTTCAACTTTTCTTCCATCACAGGAGAGGATCGTTGGCTATGCACCCTGCTGCTCCAGCGAGGATACCGTGTAGAATACTCCGCCGCGTCGGACGCGTACACGCATTGCCCCGAAGGTTTCAGCGAGTTCTACAACCAGCGTCGTCGCTGGGTGCCCTCCACTATTGCCAACATCATGGACCTGCTCGCTGACTATAAGCACACCATCAAGATCAACGACAACATTTCCACTCCGTATATCGCTTACCAGGTAACGAATTCAAACAAGTGCCTTATTTTTTCGCTTAGGTTATCGAGTGAACTCCTGAATACCTTAAAATGTGGCGAGCAGATTTCTACGAAACATACACAATAAAAATACTTACTTACATGTATAACAGCTATTAGGATTTACTCAAGACTAATATAATTTTCAATTAATTTCAGATGATGTTGATGGGCGGTACGATCCTGGGTCCCGGCACTATATTCCTTATGTTGGTGGGTGCCTTCGTGGCTGCTTTCCGAATCGACAATTGGACCTCCTTCGAATACAATTTGTACCCGATATTGCTATTCATGTTTGTCTGCTTCACGATGAAATCCGAAATTCAGGTAAGATCAGCAAGTGCAATAGGACTTCACAATTGATATTAGATATCATGAGACCAATCGTGGACCAATCATACCATAACTACACTGCTAAAGTAGTTCGGTTAAAATGCCGTAGGTAGTTTGTAACTGTCGGTAATAAAGAAAGCCAGTCCATTCAACTGCATTACTCCAAACAATGCACTATAAAAATTATTGTAATAAACCAGAAAAGCAGTCTCAAAGAGCACATTGGCATAGAAGTTCAGCATCAGTCAGCTAAGTTCGATTTGTTCAGTGAATACAATATGTTCTGAGGAGTGTTTGAAATATTAATTTGTAACGTGTTCTTGTTACAGTTACTGGTTGCTCAAATTCTATCGACAGCGTACGCTATGATAATGATGGCTGTAATCGTCGGTACCGCGCTCCAGTTAGGCGAGGACGGCATAGGATCACCTTCGGCCATATTCTTGATAGCGTTGTCGAGTTCCTTCTTCATAGCGGCGTGCTTGCATCCACAAGAGTTTTGGTGTATCGTGCCCGGAATCATCTATTTACTTTCTATCCCATCTATGTACTTGCTTTTGATTTTGTATTCGATTATAAACTTAAACGTCGTATCGTGGGGTACTCGAGAAGTGCAGACTAAGAAAACAAAGAAAGTAAGTTCTCGTTGGTTAACATAGTTGGTATCCAAGCAATTTAACTGTATAATAAAGTGGCTAATGCGATTATGGACTTTTTAGGAAATCGAGCAGGAGAAGAAAGAAGCCGAGGAAGCCAAGAAGAAAGTTAAACAGAGGTCCCTCTTAGGATTTTTACAAGGTGTAAATAGCAACGAAGAAGAGGGGTCTATTGAATTCTCTTTCGCTGGGCTTTTCAAGTGCTTACTTTGCACGCATCCTAAGGGCAACGAGGAGAAAATACAGCTGTTGCATATTGCTTCGACGCTCGAGAAGTTGGAGAAAAAATTGGAAACTGTAGAAAGGTGGAGTACATTTTATTTTTATAAAAATTACTGGACACTAGTTATTAAAAATTTTGTACTAAAAAGTAAAAATGAAAAATTTCAGGGCAGTTGATCCGCATGGACTAAGTAGAGGACGTAAGCTATCGATCGGGCACAGAGGTAGTACGAATGGCGATCACGGATTAGATGCGTTAGCAGAAGACCCAGAGGACGACCACAACTCGGATTCCGATACCGACACTTTGTCTACTGTACCGAGGGTATAAACTTGCACTACTTTATTACAATATGGAATCTTCTTCATTTAACTCTGGTCATTTAACAGAACCAAATTGCCAATTTGTAGACTTTGACTGTCTATACGAAAAAGGTTTATCAACCCTTGAAATAAAAAGTAGAAACAAAAACGATGAAAATACTAAAGTAAAATCGTATTCCTAATTTGTATTATACGTTTAGGAACAACGAGATGACCTCATCAATCCTTATTGGATAGAAGACCAAGATTTGAAAAAGGGTGAAGTTGACTTTTTGAGTCAGGGAGAGCTGCAGTTCTGGAAGGATCTCATTGACAAATATCTCTACCCCATTGATGCTAATAAGGAAGAACAGGTAAAATATGTCATAAAGGTGACATTTGTGTAAAAATACCCATATTATTATAAAAAAATATTTCGAAATCACATTGAAACAACCAATGTATTCTTCATGGGCATAAATAATGTAGGTATCTATTGTAATACATTGGACAAATACCTACTTCTAACATTTGGAATTTTGAACCCGTATCTACGTTTATTTTAACTTCAAATTTCCCCAAAATTGTTTACAGAATGTCTCATACAAACCGAATTGTGTTTTTTTCACTATGACAAGACTTCGAAATATATTTTTCTTCAATATGCTTCGAAATATACAAAAACTGTCATTGTTTTATAACGCAAATAAATAACATCCTGAAATACGAGAAACCACACGTTTATATGGGACAATCGGATACTCGGACAGATATAACTACCTTCTGAAGTCCTTTTTCAAATCTCCAATACTTTGAGATTCAGCTACAATAAATTTGGTACAATAATACGAACCTGATTCAAAAACATTTTTGATTCGTACTTTTTTGTATAGAACGTAAGACTAATCAGTTCCTTTACAGGTAAAAATGCTACGAATATTATATTTTAATGTTAATCTTCCCCTAATTCTAGGACCGTATATCCAGAGACCTTAAAGAATTGAGAGACTCGTCTGTGTTTTCATTCTTTATGGTCAATGCCCTCTTTGTCCTCATTGTGTTCTTATTGCAACTGAATAAGGACAACCTTCATTTCAAATGGCCGCTCGGAGTAAAAACTAACATTACGTATGATGAGGTTACGCAAGAGGTACAGTGACTTCCCTATCCAGCGCTCGGCCTTCAACGATGACTCGGGACTATGACGAACGAAGATTTCTCACAAACATTCTAAACAAAAATAAACCCCTGCTATTTACTTTAAGTCATTCCCAATCACCCTTGAAGGTTGACGCAATTTTTTACTAAATAACTGTTTTTTATGTACTTTTACAGGCTAGAATTGCTGCCGATTTGATAGAGCTACGTAATAAGTCAGTTTTTGCATTCGTTATGTTTAACGCGTTATTCATATTGATAGTGTTTCTGTTACAACTCAACAAAGATCAACTCCACGTGGATTGGCCTTTGGGAATTAAGACAAATATTACGTACATCGAGGAGACAGGCGAGGTATAGCCAGAATTATCGAAGATTGTGTCTCACGAGTCTAACGATCTTCTTCTAACCGGTCTGTCCTGGTTTGGCACACCAGCATGGAACCCCAACACACGGAGGACTAAACTTCTTCGGCGACACTCTAATGGGTTTACACGCCTTCTAATTAATATCCGAATCCCAATTATATTCCTGATCAACGCAAATCCCAGTAAAAAGATTAGGTTACAATTGATCAATATTTCTAATCCTTGTTATAACGGTAGCGTTTCACAAAGAAGTTATTCACGTTACCGTGATGGCACCCTAGATCCGTTGTTTGATAATTCCGTCGAACTTATTCCTGGTTAAAATGTCACTATCCACAACTATCCCTGCAATTTCACGTTATCCAAAGGAGGATCGATGTTGTCTGTGGTTATTAGGGTGGAGGTATCTTCTTATTAAACACGGGGACCGGGTCACTACTTCTCCTTGTACATACTTTACACCTCGGACAACGTGGTGATTTGTGTAACAGGATAATGTTTCTATCTAAATAGGTACAATGGAAAGGCAACTTAATACAGTTAACTCCTAAGTTATAAGTGTTACTTTAATATAACGAACTTTCCAACCTATACTCGTCAGGACAATGATCTATTTTTAGGACAGAAAAAGTGGACACCTTAACCCACGAAGTAAAATCGATTAATTAATCAAGTCCTTTTCGGGGCCTTAAATTTATAATTAAATTATATCGCTTGACTTTAATACTTTACTTGTCCTAAAAATAGGTTGGTTCTTACGAGACATTGTCATTTTATGTTTAATTTTACACATGATAACATAAATGACGTCAAAAACATATAACGAATGCATTTTTCTCACTGCACACCATGGTATAATAATATACTCCGCCTGGTACTCTCTTCCGACCACGTGACTGACAGAAGCCTACGTCATCATGCGACAGCGCTATATGATAATATGCGATAGCGCTATATAAAGTGGCAATGTTATTGTGACGTAGGCTTGTGTCACTCTGGGAAGAGAAGACCATGTTTTATTAGACCATGCTGCACACGTATTAAACATTGTTTTTGGTGTTATTATAGTGATTCAAGTTTCCTATTAATTTGCACATGTCAGTAACAAAAGCCACGTCTTTCTCAATTTCAAACACATCTAATAAATGATGATTTATGTTTTACTTTTAATATTTTTTAATGACACGCCTTCGCAAAGGTATTAACAATTAAAGAACATTTTCAGGTATTAATTTCAAAAGAATATTTGCAATTGGAACCTATCGGTCTGGTGTTCGTGTTCTTCTTCGCGTTGATTTTGTTCATCCAGTTCACTGCCATGTTGTTCCATCGATTTGGAACCCTTTCGCATATCTTGGCATCCACTGAACTGAATTGGTTCTGCGCGAAAAAGGTACGTAATAATAATAATGTTTGTGTTTTTTATATCAATGTAAATTTATTTGTGTGTCGTTGGCGTACGTGTCGCCATCAACTTTTATATAGATTAATACAGGTCCCCACAGAAAACCAGCGTTACGGTTTGTGGGGATTATATTTTAGCGTCCCAATGTCTTTTACGTCTGCATGCTTTTCTTTTTTTTTCATGTACTATGTTGTGGCGTTAAAATAAATGTATTTCTTTCTTTCTTTCTTTAATCGATTAATAATCGAGTACTTCCCATCAACAAGTAATTCTATTCACATACTTTTTGCTAGTCTTATCTCTTCATCACGTAATTCTTGAATAAGTATCATCCCTTTTATGTTCTAGGCGGAAGACTTATCTCAAGATGCATTACTGGATAAAAATGCAATTGCAATAGTAAAAGACTTGCAAAAGCTAAATGGATTGGATGACGACTACGACAACGACTCGGGCTCTGGACCACACAACGTGGGCAGAAGAAAGACCATCCATAACTTGGAGAAGGCGCGACAGAAGAAGAGGAATATTGGCACGCTTGATGTGGCTTTCAAGAAACGGTTCTTTAACATGAACGCTAATGATGGACCAGGTAAAACAATACTTAAATCCCTAATTCAAAAATCTCCAGGGTGCGTAGCTAACATGACAATCGATTGCGCTCCGTAGCGAAAGAAATGCAACTATCACTGTCGCACTAATATGGAAGACTGATAGAGAGAAGCAAAGAGTTTCGTTATCGTAGCGCAAACGATTGTCACCTTGGCTAGGCACCTTGGTCTTCACGAGCAAGTCATGTCGTCAACGTCATTACGAATTGATATACGATAAAATAACTTAACACATTTCTTATTCACAACAGAAGTCAAAAACAGAGATTATTTCCCCGTTTTCTCCTCAACTTATACCCCTGTCTATCTGTCCGCGGTTGTCAATTCGGATCGATAAATAGCCTCGGATATAATAGTTTGTTTTGTGCTCTTGTTCTTCAACTAACTATTAATTTTCAGGGACGCCGGTACTCAACCGTAAGATGACCTTAAGAAGAGAGACACTGAAGGCTCTAGAAACGAGGAGGAATTCCGTGATGGCGGAGCGAAGAAAATCACAAATGCAAACTCTCGGAGCAAACAATGAATACGGAGTAACTGGAATGGTAAAAATATTTTTAAAATCTACTTTGATATACCTACTAATTTTATTTTGATGGAAAACGTGAAAAAAATCAAAAAAAAGTTTTATTTTTTTTATAAATGTATTGCTGATCAGGAATGACATAATCAAATTAACTAAGGGTTGAAAACACATCCTGTATTCACCTTTCAGAGAACTCCTATAAAACGCACAACTATCATAAAATATAAAACGAAATCAAATTATACTTTCAGATGAATAACAATCTTGTGGTACCACGTCATCGCACATCAACCGCTAATATATCTGTAAAAGACGTGTTTGCCGAGCCCAACGGAGGGCAAGTGAACAGAGGCTACGAGACGACGCTCGGCGACGAAGACGAGAGCAACTCCATGAGGCTGCAGCCGCGGCAAAACCAGGTCTCCTTCCAGGGGAGGTACCAATGACCGGGCTAGTGAGGTGCCTCACATATCCTAAAGGCTCATTTAGACGAGTTTCGTTACATTGCGGGTTTTGATTGGTCGGTTGAATTGGACGTAACCAACAGTCCGCAATGTAACTAAAATCGCATGCAAGTTCGCGCGCCGTCTTAATCAGCCCTGAGTTGCCAAAACTGTTGTCACCGGCTAGGTTAAACAAATGTAGATACTCATTTTTAGAATAGTTTTAATCCTTAAGTTAAAATTAAAACTCATTTTTGTAAGCATTGAACTGCTTGTGATATTTGAAAGAGAATTTGTTATGGAACAGGAAAGTCGCTAAATAGGATATTTATGGACATGTTAGCGTGTAGAATAAAGTCTTAGGATAGTTTTAAATAATTATACACTGCCACTAAACTTTATACTTTTGTATGTATTTTTTAGGACATGTTTAAATGATTGTAAAATAAATCAAATGCAATTTGTTATATTATGGGCTTTTTACCTATATCCCTATACAACTATCCATAACACCCTAAAACCATGCATATGTAAGTATGTCCAAGATTCGTCCTTTACCAGCAAATAATTATGTTAAAATGCGGCAAATATGATAGATTATCTTGCTGAAACTCGTAACACGTACCTTTTTGAGGGTTTCTTTTTAAGAATTGTCTATCAAAAGCACTTTTCTTCAGCACTTGACAAATTTTATAAGACCATACTTAACTTTGAACTTTTAATTTTGCTGGAGATAAAAAAACGGTCAAAAAATCTATGTGTTTATAATATCATTTATTACGAAACTTATTTAAATATACCAATATTAAGTTGTCATCTCACTGAACTTAAGATATAAAAGCACTTACTTAATTTTCTAAGAACGACACAAACTCGGTGAGTTTGAAGAGTTGGTCTTCGCTGGAGGTGTGTAGCGGGGCGGGCTGGGCGGGGGGCGTGGGGTCGACTGTGACGCCGTCCTCGCGCAGCGTCCACTTACGCTCGGCGCAGGCGTGCAGCACCGCGTCCCGGCTCAGCCCGGTCATGGATACCACGGTGTCCAAGGATATGGAGTTGTAGGAGCGTCCAATTAGGAAGAATGCTCGCTCGCGGACTCTCTCTGGAAGGGCGATAACACAAAAATGTAGCTGGATTAACAAAAAGCACTTGACGATCTTCATAGTTACTGCTTTTGCCATTACAATATTTTGCAATACTTCGCTTGTCTCCCTTGCTTATTGGTTATACTAGAAAGGTAAAGATACAAATACAAGATGTTGCATTCAGCAAAGAAAAATGTTGATAGAGGACCTTAACCTTTTGGACGTCAATGATGGTTATATCCGCACCGTACGGCCAACGCCAACGACTGATTAATCCTTCACAGACCACAAAGCAACATTGACCTACATGCAATGTGCATATACATAAAATTCAACTTCAGTTTTGGAACTTAGGTGATGTGGTATCTGAGTGACAGCTTTTGTGTTTGACGCAACACAGCATTGAAAAGGTTAAAGCCATATATTTGTTTCACATTCATACTTTAAACATCTACAAAATAACTAAAAAAAACCGGGCAAGTGCGAGTCGGACTCGCGCACAAAGGGTTCCGTACCATAAAGCAAAAAAAAACGGAAAAAAATGCAAAAAGAAAATGGTCACCCATCCAAGTACTGACCACGCCCGACGTTGCTTAACTTTGGTCAAAAATCACGTTTGTTGTATGGGAGCCCCATTCAAATCTTTATTTTATTCTGTTTTTAGTATTTGTTGTTATAGCGGCAACAGAAATACATCATCTGTGAAAATTTCAACTGTCTAGCTATCACGGTTCGTGAGATACAGCCTGGTGACAGACAGACGGACGGACGGACGGACAGACGGACGGACGGACAGCGAAGTCTTAGTAATAGGGTCCTGTTTTACCCTTTGGGTACGGAACCCTAAAAAGATATTAAAAGCAATAGTACCTTCAAGTGCTCTTATAATATTAGCTACAGGTTCAGTCCAATTGTAGCTAGCTAGAGCTTGGTATGTTCCGGCAAGATCCTTCTTCCACAGTTTCTGTCCAACCGCCCAGATAGCATTTATCTCGGGATTACTACTCGTGATGCTTTGTGGAATTCTTTTCCACAAAAACTTTGCATTACATCTGGAATTAAATAAACATGCATAATACATATCAATATTTCATACTAATTAGTATTTTAATTTATTTTATGTTAGTGTCACCTAAACCACTCCTGCAAGCCTATTATGGATCGCTTTATCCACATTTATCCACGTGATAAAACAACTGTCACTTTTTAACTCTGCGGGATAGAAAGGGACGGACACCGTTTTATCACGCTGTCACGTAGACAAATACGACCATCATATCCGTACTGGTTTGACTACATTTTGTAGGGTATTAAATGATTCATATGATATTTTGTTCGGCTGATTTTCTTTGTAAATTGTATTGAAACTTAAGAGATAGCATTCAGGATTAATAAAATATGTACAATTACTACTCTCAGCATGTTCATGTCATGAGGTATCCAAAACTATGTGTTGTCTGAAAAGTGGGTGCTTATAGTGTTTTTATTTAGGTATCTTATTTTACTTGTCTGACCATGCTCTAATGAAGGGATAAATATGTAAATTGTTTTATAAACCTTTTACTACGGGGTTGAGAATTACATTAAAATCGAAAAATATTGTTGTCCTCGTACATTTCAATCATAATATGCCAATGTTTTATGTGGATTAGATAGTTTTTCCCGATTTCAGGGTTAGACATATTCACCTCTCAGACTGACTTGCATTAACTTGCCAAATTATCAAACAGCACTTTTCTTACTGCTGATGAAGACTAAAAAAAACATGTTATCTCTGACTTGTCTACAATAATTATGTATTATAAGTGCTACTGCTGCTAACAATTGGGATGTTTTCAATTATACACTTATTGTAGGTGGTGGGGGTGGTGGTGGTAAAGCAATGAAACTTATCCACGAAAAGGTCAGAATTAATATGATGATCACAGTTTGCATTGGGTATAAACAAAACGTGAATAAATTTTAGAAAAAACCACAGAACAATAGGTCTGTGGAAAAAACATTTCCACTTTACTTACAGATCATTCTGATACAAGTAAATGACTAACAGCTGAGCATACGTAGAAGCTGAAGCCACTCCAGTGGGTGCCTGAAATGGTAATAAAGCGTTAATCTTTACTAGTTTATAATTAACAAAGAATAGAGCTAGGTTATCCTTCAACAAAAACGTATTCGCTTCGACTTGAATTCATTCTTACTTCTAATTCCTGTTTTTCCAAATCCACGCAAAGTTTATCAAAATTAGATATCATTCTTAAAACTATCTTGTCGCAACACAATAAATTATTGTTGTTTTGCCTGTAATCCGTAAATGAAGTGCACGCTTTTTTTTCAAGTAGTGAACTGTCAACAGCAGTGTTGCCAACTCGGATTTTGAAAAAATGCTAGACTTATGTCTAGATTATGCCAAAATCATGCCAAAGTTTTTTGAAATATGCTAAAAAAAATGCTAAAATGTCAACTTGAAATTAGATACTTAAAACACATACATTTTTTAAATTTGCCGCCTTTTTCTACTGACAAGATCTGCTTGACCAACTTTATATAATCCGTCGACGTCCATCCGTCCACAAAAGTCAAAATTCATATGAAAATATGAATCACATAAGGCCATGGCGCATATTGTTGCTGCCAATTTGGTGCAAACTTGGCTTAGACTAAATTATGCTAAAAAATAAGCCAGATGCTAAATGGAAAATTTTGGTGCCAAAGCAAGTGAAAATATGCCAGATCTGGCATCAATTATGCCAAGTTGGCAACACTGGTCAACAGTGTCAACTCGACATCAACATACTTAACTGTCAAGCTGACGTACAACCGTGCACAGATAACAAAAAATCATAATACAACCTTGGGCGGTGCGGTAGTCTGTTACGACTTTAAAAGTTGTCACTAGAAAAAAAAAACCGTATTTAAATTTTTCTTTGGGAAGGCATCCCTTGCGCATACCATTTATAAATTTACCGTCTTTTTCTACTGATGGAAATAGCTTGCCATGATCAAAATGAAACAAGAATGAAATCATGTAAAGGCTCCAGTACACAATGGTCAAGGATGGTCCATGCTTGGTCCATGCCAAGCCATGCTTTGCAATGCGCAACAGTAGGCCTATTATCACGTAGGTGTTCACACAATGGTGCATCAAAAAAAAACATAAATAAAAATCAAAATTGCAGGCTCTGATTGATATAAATCTATAGTTCGTTTTTTTTAGCATTAGAAAGAACTTCGCAGAAGTAAGCTTGTGGTTCCAAATCCGGCACTTTTAGCGGTAATAATTTGAAGTAAATTATATGTATTGACCATGCTACATTAGATAATTCAATAATTATTAACAATTAAAGAGCCTGATAAAAACTGCACGCTTGCTTCTGTGGAGTTCTTTCTAATGCTAAAAAAAACGAACTATATAATAAAGTGATAAGTCTCTTCATTGCTCCACAATAATGACATTTTGGGCTATTAACATTTAATCAAGCGGTCAAAAATTCAAGAAACTAAACAAATAATGGCGACTGTGTGAACACCACAGGCCACGATACGCCACGATTCCTTTGAAGTTTGCCAAAAAACCGACAACTCCCCGATTGCTCACCACGGCTGACAACTGACGGCAGTCGTCCGCCATTGCATACCATAGCCCCCTGTACACAATGGCCAGGGTGTGGCATGGCCCATCCTTCACCACTGTGTACTGGGGCCTTAAGAGAATGATTTCCGAACGCAAAAAAAGGATGTCTCGTAACCATAGATCTCGTAACAAATGTCTTTGACGTCCTAGTTGTCAAATTCAAATTGGCAGAATGGTAATTTTCGTGCGTTTCTCCCGCTAAAAATTGCTGTTAGGCCGAAAAAATACGGTAAGTGTCTATGTATTGTATTTTTCGGTTGAATATAAGATAATGTATATGTAGCAATGTAGTGTCTCACAATTAATTACTATTATTTTTTATTGGTAAAATATTCGCTCTAAAGATAATCTAAAAGTCAGCAGTGTTGCCAACTTGGCATAATTGATGCCAGATCTGGCATATTTTCACTCGCTTTGGCACCAAAATTTTCCATTTAGCATCTGGCATAATTGTTTGCATAATTTAGTCTAAACCAAATTTTACCAACTTGGCAAAAACAATATGCACCATCGCCTTATGTGGTTCATATTTTCATATGAATATTGATTTTTGTGGGCAGATGGACGTCGACGGACTATACTTGGTCAAGCAGATCTCGTCGAGAGTAGAAAAAGGCAGCAAATTTTCAAAAATGTAGGCGCGAAGGGATATCGTCTCATAGAAAATTTCAATTACGCGCCTTTTTCTACTGTCAAGATTTGCTTGCCCATCTATACATAAATGTATTTTTTTTTAATAATTGCCAAACAACAGCAGACTCGTAACCATCGTAACTATAGTCTGTTAAGCCATTTCCGTTAGTGAACAAACGCGGCAAATTTAAAAAAAAGTAGGTGCGAAGGATTACCAATTTATCATCCCATAGAAAATTTGAATTTTTCGCCTTTATTTATATGACAAAGTACGGTGTTTTTAATGAATATTTTTAGACATCACATTATTTTAAATGTTTTAAGTGTGTATTTTCAAGTGACATTTTAGCATTTTTTTTAGCATATTTCAACAAGCTTTGGCATAATTTTGGCATAATCTAGACTTTAGTCTAGCATCTTTTCAAAATCCGAGTTGGCAACACTGAAAGTCAGTACAGTCGCCATCAGGCCCCTATTTCACCAACGTGACAGGTGCGACAATTCGACAAGTCTCGTTGTTGCTGACGTCACAGGCATCCATGGGCTACGGTTATCGCTTACCATCGGTGGGCCGTATTCCTGTTTGTCACCATCTTTGTATTGTTTTAAAAAACTTTAGTATATCGGCAAAAACAGGTACCTATTTCTCTTGTGATGTTTATGATGACAATGATGACAATTGTCACAAGATTTCAAAGAACTTTCGGTAATTCTTGAAAGCAAATGAGTTCTGTGTCGGAATTTCGTGACAATTGTCGTATTTCTTGTTCTTTCAATTTAAGAGCTGGGCTCTTGTCGGTGCAGCGTGATGAAGATGTCTCCACCTTGGTCGGTCCAAAGCCAGCCCCTTTGTGTCCTGGTACGACGCGGCCCCTACATGCTCCTTTACTTGTATTTCTTGTAACAATTGTCATTACCCAACAAACAATTAGGCGACACTTAGCACTTATTTTATCACCTAAAGACATATAACGGCTGTAGAATAGCTATATACTCTAAGCTTACAGGCTCTGGTGATATCAAGGTCTTTAAGAGGTCCATGTATAGCTTTAAGATCCACAGTAGCCGTTTTGGCCGCTGTAATGGATCTTAAGCAGCTAGTGTTATAGCTCAAAGTGAATTCTACCACCTTAACATCTATATAGTAATAAGCAGCTGCAATTTTCACTTAAGGTTCTAAACAGGCGATAAAAACTCTTTTATAGCTCCGTTACTTGCAATCGCTTCTTAACTCTCTTGTCTCACTTACAGTCGAAAAGAGAAGTTATGAGTCACTTTTATAGATCATGTAGTCGCAGACGGGCGTTATTCAATACCTTAGTACATCTTATAGTGTTATTAGAGTCTTACTTACAACCTAAGCCTATAGCGCCATGTTAATATGACCGATGAATCAATAAGCAAAACAAAAACTGTTAATTAGAACGTAAATACTTAATAAAAATCGATACTTTTACTCAATATAGACATAATGTTAGTATTGTTGTATTTAAAACCGGACTTCACGTATATTGTGTAATTTTGCGAAAATTAAATACGGTGGACCACAATTTAAAAAATATTATAATCAGATAAATATGCAAAGGATCAGAGGCCCTTCAAAATTTTGTTAGTAATACATATAGTTATTGACAGTGTAATTAATTTCGCCATCATAAATCCGCAGATAACACCGGTATCAGTGAACTAAAATAATTATTTGCTTTTATTTATCCGCCATTACATTTCACTTCAAGCTGTCACAGTGCAAGCTTACAAATAATAATACAAAATGGAAACATCTGCAACCAAAGCAGGCAGGGCTAAGGAAAAAATGTGCAATTACCTTCTTGAGTGTTACAAATATTGACTTTAAATGCTAATATACCATCTAAAGCTGAAAGTATCATCTATATAGCTCTACACTACTACTCAAACAGTTAGTAGTCGCTTATTTGGCACCCTTTTAAATCCTAAGTTGTTAATCAACGCTATTACAGCACTACTTTAGCGCTCTTCTACTACAACAGTTTGTAGTCACCTATATGCAACCCATATAGCTCCTAAAGAATTAATTAACACTATTGTAGCTCCACTATACCGCTCTTATGTCTCTTTTTTTATCCGCTAACCCTACTGTAGCACTGTTATAAATCTTATGGTGATAAAATTTGTGCCCAATCCGGGGTTAAAACGGGGTTATAGCCGGCTATAACTCCTATTTTTAGAGCACTAACAACACCTAAAGAGTAAATAGGCGCTTATATAAATCTCTTCTAACCCTTAAATTTAGCGCCTAATGTTAGTTGGGTAGCTTCGCAAAATAAGAACTGGCGATATAGTGAAGTTTTTTAAAATTAACATGTTGGTGGCATACCTACAACCACACCGCCCGTCTGATGGTAAGCGGTTACCGTAGCCTATGGAGGCCTGTGACGTCAGTAACAGTGATGTCGACAAATGTCGCACCTGTCACGTTGGTGAAATAGGGCCCAGATATATCGGAACGGCCAAGGTGCTCAGAAATATCTGAACACGCCTCTATTGTCAAGGCGTTAGAGTGCATGGTCAGATATTTGTGAGCACCTCGGCAGCTCTTATATATCTCATGGTGACTGTACAATACAAACCAAATCAAGTATAGTGTATAGTGATCTGTATGGGGCCACTGCCCAATTGACATGGCATTTAGGGCTAGCCTACTCGTAGTACTCGTATTACTAAAACCACAGAATAAATAATAGTACTAAGTACAGAAAACTCACTCTCTAACAAAACGCGTCTGTTACGATCAGCACAGATATGGCCGCTAGGTGGCGACAGCGCCACGCGCGGCTTATGGCAAACCCCAAAATTGGGACCGAACGGATGCACTTTTAGCTACCTGTAGCAAAGCGACGAAATCGCGGAGTGAGACACGCCTGCTAAAACTAGAAATTAGTTTTCTTTTGCCGCTGATATCTACCGTAATCAATATTCAAAAGTAAATAATATTTTTAGGCCTGGCTAAGGGTAAAAAAAACAAGCTACCAACCATGTCAATTAAACATTAGGGCTCATTTAATCATCTACTTCTATTATCTGCCTGAGGGCTTATTTAGGGCCCTCCACATTAGTGCGTGAATCACGTTGAGGCTAAGCGTATGCTGAGACGAAGGCGACGCAGGGCTATAACCACGAACATCGAAGTTCGCAAATTGCGGGCATTTTTCTCTGTCACTCTTGTTACGCCTTCATTGGAGTAAAAGAGAAAGATCCCCGCAATTTGCGAATTTCGGTTTGCGGGGTAGCCGCTCAGTTCACGCAGCGCAGCGCAGAGGAGATTTTGTAAAGTATAAAACGTCCTTTAGCTACGCACGCTGCATCGCAATAAGGATGTTCCATACTTTACAAAGCTCTGCGCTGCGTAAACGGCGTCGCCGGCGTCTCAGCATACGCCTAGCCTGAAAGTTGCGGACAGGAGCGAATCGCGAATCAATTGAGCTAGTCCCTTTTCTTTGCCCCCCTTTGCTAACAAAATCTATTTAGTACCTATATTTGTATCGAACTCCACTTTAGGTGATTCCACCGGCGATCTTCCATCCGCACCGCAAAAACACTTACAATATAATTGACCGATAATACCTAGTATGTAAAACTGTAGACGGCGTCTTACATTCTCTTATTAAATTGATTTGCATTGTATCTACACTACATCTACAATATCATTTAGATCATTCCCTATTTTATTCATAACGCTTATGGAGCTAACCTTCTCGGTTAAACCAGTATAACTTTAGGTATCCGAAGTCGTGTAGGTAGTTATTTCTGATCTGCACGAACATACCTAGGCAGTAAGTAGGTAGTTACTTTGATAGCAATATTCAAAGCTGCTGTCGTATTCTTCACCCGCACATGTGTGCGGAAAGGCCTACCCTGAACAACGGTCTAAATTTCTTTATCGTTTATCGTCGTCTCTTTACCGTTCTTATTAGAGCGATAGAGACACAGAAAAAGAAAAGTTTTTAGTTTTCCGCGGATAGAGCCACCGTTTACATTATTCTTTGCAAAATGTCTGGCAATTCGCAATACACAGTGTTTTTTTAGGGCCCTGACCAAAAAGGTAAAAAGGAACCCTTATGGTGCGACTCTCTCTGTCCGTCGGTCACATCGTTAAATATCCGAGAGGTACTAACGCTACTGATTTGTAATTTGTAATTTTAATGTTGAACTTTTTTTTTTTTTATTATGAATGGGCTTACTCATGGCCACAGACTAGCCGAGGCGTAGACGTGGCCTACGATGGAGCGAGCTTGCCCAGAAGGTGCCTGTTCACTCTTGATTTGAAGGTTGCCGGGTTATAAGAACACGGAAATATAGACGCCGGCAGGGAATTCCATTCCTTGGCAGTTCGCATAAGGAAAGTAGAAGCAAAGCGCTTCGTGCGAATTGGTGGAATATCTACCATGTAAGGATGGAAACCGGCCGTGCGTCTAAAAGTCCGATGGTAGAATGGGGACGGTGGTATAAGCTCGTGTAGCTCTTGGGCACACTCCCCGAAGTGCAGCCTGTAGAATACCGACAGGCTGGCGACTTTCCGCCGATGGGCCAAAGACTGAAGCTTAGCCGTTAGCTTCTTGTCGCCAATCATCCTCCTGGCTCTGCGCTCCACTGAGTCCAAAGCGGCGAGTTGGTATTTAGCTGAGTCTTAGTAACTTAGTCCCATTTAAAACCCTGTACGCAGATCATTTTGTATTCCCTAACGTTCAGTTTCAAAATGAACAACATATTTCGACATTGAATATCTTATCGATAGGTGCTCGGCATAAATAAATGCGATCATTTTATTTAGGCAATGCGACCTACATAGTTATAATTGAATTTCACGGCTATTGACGGAGGGCCTGGGCGGGCTCTTGTCGACTCGCCGTTGCGTCACAATAAACCGGAGCTGATGGACTGACAAGCTGAGTCACCCTTCAAATTATTATTGTCGCTCATAATGCTAATGTTCTCGTTATGCTTGTAGCGAATTTGCATCTTAATGCCTTTTATGACACTTACAAAATCGTATTAATATTTGTTTATGTGTCGTTCGTTAAAATGTAAGATTTTTACGGCGGTTTAACGTGGTAGGTCAGAAGTTAATTAATCTGTTGGATTTTAATTAGTAAATTCAATGAACGATCACGGGTCTTGTATCAGACGTGTTATTCGCAGATATTTAGTATGAGTTACTATAATAACACTAATAACAGCTGCAATCTTTGTACATTTTGTGCATGTGATATATAATTCCTTTAAAAGGCCTCTTGGATTACGAATTCCGATACAGTATGCATTTTGCGATATAACCGCTCAACCCTCATCTAAGTCATCTAACTCACTGCTTATGGTTGCTTGACTACCCAATTCTAAGTACTTTTAACTCCGACCGCTATCATGTACCAGCTACATTTGAGTTAGTCTTATATAATATAGTAAGCTGGTATATGTAGTGTCATAGTGACACTCCTTAAGCACATAGCCTAGTTTAAAAAAAAACCGGGCAAGTGCGTGTCGGACTTGCGCACGAAGGGTTCCGTACCATAATGCAAAAAAAGGCAAAAAAAAAACGGTCACCCATCCAAGTACTGACCACGCCCTACGTTGCTTAACTTCGGTCAAAATCACGTTTGTTGTATGGGAGCCCCACTTAAATCTTTATTTTATTCTGTTTTTAGTGTTTGTTGTTATAGCGGCAACAGAAATACATCATCTGTGAAAATTTCAACTGTCTAACTATTACTGTTCGTGAGATACAGCCTGGTGACAGACGGACGGACAGTAGAGTCTTAGTAATAGGGTCCCGTTTTACCCTTTCGGTACGGAACCCTAAAAAGTAAACAAGTACCTACATGACCCGCCTAATGGAAAGTGGTCTAGCCTATCTATGGTGTAATGGACGCTTGCAACTTTAAAGATGGCATGACCGAGTTGCCAATCTTTTAAACAAAGGGTAAAATTAAGTATATCGACATGTTAAGAAACAAAAACGTCTTAAAAGCCCGCTCATTATAGGGAAACATCTTGTAAACAGTTACTTATAGGTATTTAACTGTGGGGTGTCTATGGATAGGTCTTCAAAAATGATATTAAGGTTTATAATATTTTTTTTTCTAAACTGAATAATTTGCGCGAGAGACACTTCCAAAGTGGTAAAATGTGTGTCCTCCCCCTGTAACTTCTAAAATAAGAGAATGATAAATCTAAAAAAAATATATGATGTAAGTACCCCATATAACCATTCCAGTCGCAGAATCATCAAAGTGGTAACTAAATGTCAGATGTGTCGTAACAGAGTCCACACAATGTGTCTAGAATTGTTTCGAAACAAAGTGTCGTCGCCGTGTGTACACTTTTCCGTAACAAGGTGTCGACACATTTGTGTGCACTTTGCGTGCGGTTTGCGACTAAATCTGACAGCAAATTTGTGACAGCAAATGTCAATATAAAATACCTCTTGAAAACCAAGGTTTGTCAAACTACTATTAGTGTCTCGTGTGCTCGTAAGTAATTCTAGTAAGTCATCATGGGCGATGCAAATGATAATAATCGACCAAAACCATATAAACACCCAACACCCGTCAACCTTTTACAGAAAAGTTTTTAAAGAAATGCAATAAGCTACTTATGTCAGCCAACGAATGGTCCAAAAAGTTGTAGAGGGAAATGCTCGGAACATAATTTTTGACTCTGTAACTTGGTTTGGACAAGTTAGGAGGTGACCATATCAAAAGTCCCCGGCCGTAGCCCTTAAGCGGGGGGAAGAGAGGGGGCTTTGAAGGTCCCATTTTCCGGCTTTTCGATTATATCTCGGAAACTATGCATCTTAGCGACATGGCCACTTATACAAAATGAAAGTTAATTTAATTTGTTACAAGTTTATTCAGTCAATTTTTTTGATATGTTGAATAGTTTTTGTGATATCCGCTCTTGAAAGTTTATTTAGGGCTCTCAATTTTATCTTGATATATCTACATCAGTAAAGGTGCTAGGCCGTATAGGGTATCGTTTTCGTATAAATCTGGGTTGCTGAATCCATTTAAGGTATCACATTGACACCATTCCACAAAATTAAAAAAAATCTTTTTAGGGTTCCGTACCTCAAAAGCAAAAAACGGAATCCTTATAGGATCACTCGTGCGTCTGTATGTCTGTCCGTCTGAATACACAAAATAGTTCTTTACCTATAGATGACAGGAAAACCTATTAGAAATGTGCATTCTGGCACAGCCTGTGACAGACTGGCCTCAGCATGTTATGCGCTGTCCCGGTTAGCCGGTAGTCTATCAATCGAGAACCTAAAAATGGCTTACTACGGTTATTTTCACTCGATATTAGTTCAGGGAGTGGCACTGTGGGCCACCGCTGCTGATAGGGACAGGGCGTTCAAAATGCAAAAACGCGCCATTCGTGTAATAGATGGAAAGCCGGTGGACCATCCGGCACAACAATTGTTTAAGAAACATAAAATTCTTACCCTACCCTGTGTATACATACTGGCCGCGTGTATGTACGTTAGGCAAAACATACAGAACTATAACCGTTCTAGTAGTGAGCGACGTCCCCGGCTACTTGCCCCGAGGCGCCGACTCGCCAAATCACGACGGTCACTCAGCGTCATAGGACCAACTATTTACAATTCGTTACCCTCAGATATACTTAACTTAAATAGTGACCAAGTATTTAAAACTAAACTTAAACTGCTGCTTATAGAAAAAGCATTCTACAGCATTGACGAATTTATAAATATTCGATGAGGTCATTGACTACTACACCATAATTAATTGTATTTAATGTTAATAATAATAACTAACTAATAATGTTAACAATAAGAAGAATGTTTTTGTTTAAAAAATGTTATGAAATAATTAATTTAATTAAAGAAAATATGTATGTACCTACTAGCATATATTTTTTGTAAATATGTATAAAATGTGACCTGTAAAATTTGCTTTTACCAATAAAGATCTGTATCTGTATCTGTAGTCAAGCGCGAGTCGGACTTAATGTACGGAACCCTTAATACGCGAGTCCGACTCGCACTTGGCCGGTTTTTTTTTAAATTCCTCTTGACGCTTAACCGCTGAACCGATTTCGTTAAAATTTGGTATAGAAATAGTTTACGTCCCGGAACAGGACATAGGATAGATCTTATAACCAAAATCATCTTTTGAAGGTGTGAAAAGTGACGTGGAAATTTGTACGGGAAATCAATAACCGCTGAACCGATTTATATTAAATTTGGGATGGTCTACATCTTTGATTTAGTTAAAAATGATAAAAAAACATGACTTCAAACCTAAACTTAAACAGTATTAACTTCAAGAAGTCAATTCTGAATTCCCCCCTACACCTCATTTCACACCTTTAAAGGATGATTTTTGAGATAACTTATTATGTCCTGTCTCGGGACTCAAAATATATGTGTACTAAATTTAAATTAAAACTGTTCAGCAGTTTAAGCGTGAAGAGGAGTTTAAAAGAAAGTATTTTAATAAGTTTATATGTTTTTACTTTGGAATGGTGTCAATGTGATACCATAACTAAATTTGGTAGGTACTGCTAATTTATACGAAAACGATACCAAACATGGCCTCGTAGCTTTACTGTTGTAGAAGTCAAAATAAAATTGAGAGCCCTAAATTCTTATTACTTGGCCAAACTTGTGTAGAAGGAAAAGGAAAAATAAAAGTCTTCGGCAGGAATATAAGACACAAATATATTTTTTTTTTGCCTTACTATTTCAATCATCAAATATAAACATACATTGATTATATTATTCTAGTGAGATCCTCATAGATAAACAAAAACATTTACTTAAAAAATTACAAGGTCGAAATGACACGGAACTTGTGAAAGTAATATGTGAAAAATAAAAACTTTTATGACAAAAAAATCTGAACACAATTTAAGAAGCATCCAATTGCGTCGAGGAATCATCTGTATTTTTTGCTCGTTTCATTACCTCCTCGCTTCTTTTTTTGTCCTTTGTATTCTGTAGCAATTTGTTAGATCTGAAAATAAAGATAACTTGCGTCGTCACGGATGTCGATTTATAGGTTTTGGAATCCAAGATGTGTGCCGTGCACTTTGTCATAAAAGTCGTCATGGATATCGTTTTATAGGTTTTAGGGAGTGCAGAATTCGAAAATGATGACCATTTTGGATTCCAAGATGTCTGCCGTGCACTTTGTCATATAAGCCGTCATAGATGTTGATTTATAGGTGTTAGGAAGAGCAGATTTCGAAAATGATGACCATGACCAATAAAACGACATCCATGTCGACTTTTAACATAGTGCATGGCCGCCATCTTGGATTCCAAAATAGTTATTATTTTCGAAATCTGCGCTCCCTAAAACCTATAAAACGACAGCCATGACGACTTTTATGACATACTGCATGGCCACCATTTTGGATTCCAAAATGGTCATCATTTTCGAAATCAGGGCCCCCTAAAACCTATAAAACGACACCCATGACAACTTTTATGACATAGTGCATGGCCGCCATTTTGGATTCCAAAATGGTCATCATTTTCGAATTCAGGGCCCCCTAAAACCTATAAAACGACACCCATGAGAACTTTTATGACATAGTGCATGGCCGCCATTTTGGATTCCAAAATTGCCATCATTTTCGAAAGCGGGGCCCCCTAAAACCTATAAAACGACATCCATGACGACTTTTATGACATAGTGCATGGCCGCCATCTTGGAATCCAAAATGGTCATCGTTTTCGAAATCTGCGCCCCCTAAAACCTATAAAACGACACCCATGACGACTTTTATGGCATAGTGCATGGCCGCCATTTTGGATGCCAAAATGGTCATCATTTTCAAAATTGGGGCCCCCTAAAACGTATAAAACGACATCCATGACGACTTTTATCACACAGTGCATGGCCGCCATTTTGGATTCCAAAATGGTCATCATTTTCGAAATCGGCACTCCCTAAAACCTATAAATCGACACCCATCTCGACTTTTATGACAAAGTGTTTGGCTACCATCTGCATGCAAGACATTTCTATTATTTTTTACGTACAAAAATGGCCCCCTGTCAACTTCCAACCGAGATTTAATCGATAATTATTCGATTAATATTCAGATTAATTCAATTTCAATCTATGTTAGGTCGACTAAACTAATCGCGATTAAAATTTGAGGATTAACTTTTTTTATTCCATTAATTAGTCGAATAAACAGTTAATCTATTGAGTCCCATCTCTGACCACGGCATTTTTACACTTTGAGAATATCTGAAAACAAATGAACACAAGGAGCCATTTTGCAAATCCAGTAACTTTGTTATTACTTTTGACAGCGCGTGTCATGTGTCTACACAGAGTCGACACAAAGTCGAAACATTTGCGACTACTTTGTGACTGCAATATTTCTCAGCCTTAAACCATATTTATACATCATAATTAACAAGTTTCGTAGTATGTAAAGCGTTATTTCTGTTATTTAAGTATAGTATACGCATCGAAGTACTAAAAATGCATCAAATAATATATTTATGAACACAGGCACTGAGAAGTAAACAATTTCATTTCCGGCTAAACTAAAACAATGTGGTGGCGCGTTGATTATATTACACTTAGTTTATCAAATCACTCGAGCAGTTTAATTCCCCATAATAATTTAAGTCCTATTGTAATATAAATGCAAACAATATATAATTACGTCTTGTAATCCGTTTTAGAGATGGCGTATTAATGTCACTTATTTTTATTTAACTATTTTTCCATCTGACAGTTTCCATTTGACAGGAACAAAATGAACGAATGAACGAATGATTTTGGCATAAAGTAGTCGCAAACTCGTAACAATGTGTGCACACGGCGACCACACTTTATGTCACTTTGTGTCATGTGTCGACCCTTCCCCATTTCTGGTAACTGTGTCGACACGGCGACGACTCTGCGACTGGAATTGTGACCGAAACAGACGGTGTCGACACAAGATGTGTCTACACCGCGTCGTAACGGCGACTGGAAATGGTTGTATGGGACATTACCATGCAAACTTCCACCGAAAATTGGTTTGAACGAGATCTGGTAAGTAGTTTTTTTTAATACGTCATAAATCGTAAACCGCAATTTTATTAAGTTACTTGCTGGTACGGAACCCTTCATGCACTTGGCCGCTTTTCTCTCTGGATAAAACGTTTTCCATAATGTTCATATCCAGGGAGGAAAATGGGAACTATAGTAAGTTTGTACGGAAAAATCGTTCTCTTAAAAATATGGGTAATGACCATTACAACATTTATAGATGCCTTCAGCTGAGTTAATAAGTAGGTATGTAAGTAAATATGTAGCTACACCCACTGGGTAAAATTGTATTGATTCTCACTGTATTGCCTAACATCAACATGTACACATACAATTTATGGCTTATGAAAAAAAAAAGAGTTCTTAAATGCTAGTTATTCTATAATCATCGCGATAAGTGTGGTTGACTGTTGCCAGTGTTGACCCTCTTGACATCAAGCATCAACAAAAAGAAAGGAATTTTCTTTAAGTATGGAAGCATACATTTATTTATCCTATCGTTATATTTATAGCTAACAGCTATAAAATATATCTTTCTGGCATGTTAGTATCTCATCTTTGTAAAAAATACGCACCTAGCTACTACCGGTAGATAAATTACATAGGTATTCCAATAGTCTATATAGTCTAGGGCTACTAAATGGCCCAATCTGACTGTCTAAAATGGGTCGATTGCATAATTTACGCAAGGTGTTAGGCACGAAGAAGGAACGTTTCGTCACTTTCACTTCTTGTCGAATTGTCCAATGGAACTTGTCACGCTTTGGCGGCAACCAATGGCCGCCCACCGCCCCGCCTCGCAGGATAGGCGTGCGCCGCGGCCCCGGCCCAGATAGTTGCAACAATACCTCACCCGACACAATGGCTTCTGTAATCGTCGTCGCACTTGTCCGCTGGTGGAGTCAACACTCGCGATACGAAAGCCTTAATCTATGTGTATTGTGTACCTACTCGTAACGTTACCACAGAATAAATAATAGTACTAGGTACAGAAGACTGACTCTAACAAAACGCGTCTGTTACGATCAGCACAGATATGGCCGCTAGGTGGCAACAGCGCCACGCGCAGCTGATGGCTTTCCCCAAAATTGGGGTGGAACGGATGTACTTTTAGCTACATGTAGCAAAGCGACGAAATCGCGGAGTGAGCCACGCCTGACGTTACGTTGTACGAGTAGGTACGTGGTATGCTTGGAACTGGTACGTGGGATGTTGTTATCTCCCAGTTTTACGCACATATGCCGAAATTACGACGTTTGAATGAATCGTACAATCAATCAAAACCCGTAGACTTCGGCAAACTAACATATCTAATCTATATCGTTTCCATATCTATTATTTGACGTATCTTAAAGTTCGAATATGGCTGTTACTGAATTATGATAACTATAAGTATAGTACCTCCTTACTTCAAAAAAGAATAGCACCACCCCATCTCGCCCCGTGGGTGTCGTATAAGGCGACTAAGGGAAAACTGGCGACAGATATGCATATAAGCAAGGCTCGCCCGTATCCTTAGCGGGGTCCGTGCTCACAAGAGATGTGCGCGCGCCACATCGAAAAAAAAGTACCTACTTACTGATTAGTCAGCATTATATCAAAGCTATCAATTATGTTGGTATTTCATTCACTATCTCAGTTCACAATTCACATACATTACAATCACGTCATTAAAGTGATACGTATTACTTAAGAATGAAATTATTTTTACGTTTATAATACGAGTATGATAAATATAAATAATTAGGTACTTATAGGTACCTACGAGGCTACGGCATTTGAATTAAACTTTTACGATTTTTACACAATATTCATTATTTACGAAAACGGAACTTAACTTAAAACTTAATTTTTAAAAAAACCGGGCAAGTGCGAGTCGAACTCGCGCACGAAGGGTTCCGTACCATAATGCAAAAAAAAACAAAAAAAAAGCAAAATAAAAAACGGTCACCCATCCAAGTACTGACCCCTCCCGACGTTGCTTAACTTTGGTCAAAAATCACGTTTGTTGTATGGGAGCCCCATTTAAATCTTTATTTTATTCTGTTTTTAGTATTTGTTGTTATAGCGGCAACATAAATACATCATCTGTAAAAATTTCAACTGTCTAGCTATCACGGTTCGTGAGATACAGCCTGGTGACAGACGGACGGACGGACGGACAGCGAAGTCTTAGTAATAGGGTCCCGTTTTACCCTTTGGGTACGGAACCCTAAAAATTACCTCCGAGTCCGACGTTTCGAGGACGGCATTGTCCCCATGATCAAAACGGGGATTAGTAGCTAAGCACGTACCCTGCGTAAATTTGTCGCACCCTATTTTGGACATACCTAATTTATAAATGATATATGAACATTCTACTGGGCGAGTATTCATGTATATTGAAATCATGCGTATGTAGAAACCCATCGGAAGAATGTTTATCTGAGAGCTTGAGCTATTAACAAGATAGACCGCCGAGTCAAAGGTTAAGTATACCTAACTGTTGCTCCTACTCAATAAACTGAGCCGTGGCAAAATGCCGCCTTTTTGAGCTTACTGTGGGACTAGGTCGATTATCGAATATTATTTACAGTACACATGGTGCTACTTTACCGCCCTAGGGCGGGAATAAGGACAATACGTGCCTATGTCAAAAAAAAATATAGCTTTATGTACTATAAAACGTACAACACTAGTGCGAAAAGGTATTCGCAACTTGTGTCGATTTAAAACATTCCGTTCGTGTTTCAATTTATCGCCACTCGTTGCGAATTTCCTACTGTTCGCACTTGTAATGTACTATAATATTATCGAAATAGTATTTGTTTCTCCGGTTAAAAACTATCACATGTGTACCTAACCTTACAGTTTTTTACATCACCAACCAACACCCCAGGGGTACGAACCTATAGAACTGGCCAGTGTTTCTAGGAAAATCTAATAACTGTATGTATATATCTATGTATATTCAGTAGAGTAGGCACATAATTTCTGCCCGCTGTATTAATACGATTGGCAAACGAGTAGCCTAGGTTTAATTTTAGATAAGCAACAAATTATCGTGAGTTCAAAGGATTATTTCATCAGCATAAACATAAGGCATAACACACGAGCAGCCACGATGCTGTGCAGGTGAGGTTTTACTCTAATAAGATTTTATGGTGCAACAGGGGACTGGCCGGTTCCCAGCGCGACCTGCGTGGGGTCACCGGGCACTGTAGACCATAGGCTAAGCGACCATCGTGGAATAACAAATAGGAAACATACTAACCAAAATACTTATATGCCTTCGAATCAGTGATAGTTTAGGGCTTTTAAACCCATGCAATACAATTATGCGAGTTTAACTTTTAACACATGATCATGAAATTAGATTCCATTCTAAGGTACAAAACAAATGCATTGGTTTTCGTATTGAAAGGGACATACAATATTATTTGGAAGCTACATCAAGATATGTAATAATGACATGATATTGTTATGATACGTAAATAAACTGTTTTTGTTTTATGTTACCTCTAATGTTACGAGTAACTTATGTTAAGTACCTAAATAAATACCTTCCAATTAGGATAAAATCATTAATACATCCCTTGATTACAACAACGCTCAAAAATATACCGCGTGATGTCATGACATTTTGTTTATTTTCCAGCTGAGAAGTGAATCCACAATTTTGCAAATATATGAATATTTATTAGATGGTACCTTAAATGACAGACGGGTATGCATTTGCAGCGGTATCTCATGCTACTAAGGCTTTATAGACTACGATATGGCTATACTCTCGCCGCGCCGACAGCGCTGTACAAAATCGCTAATTACATTCAATCTCGGTCTCGCTTCACGCTGTATTATTGTAGCCACACGTGCCTCTCAGTTTCAATTATTTAGATAATTATTTAAAATTATTAAACAATAAACATAACTATAATATTTTAATGAATAGTACTTACTACTTACTTACTGCATTATGTACTTGTTGCATTACCTAATGAATAATACCTATGTAGAAAAGGTTCAGTATGAACTAAGAACAATGAAATCATAATAAAAGCATGGTATTTTTTTAAATTAACTTTTTGAAATTTTTTTTTTAGGTTTAAGATTCTTTATTCTCATTAAGAATTTGACAATTCACTTATATGAGAACTTAAAACTACACAAATACATTTATTTTGCATGAAATTAGCGAAAGAACTAAATAATAACATGGAGGGTATTTCAACATACAATAAAATAAAAATCTGCCGACACACAAAACAAGGTGATTAGTGGTGCATCGATCGTACGGTTAACATTCCATCTACTTGAGATGTACAAAAACGATTTGCAGTTGACAGTAAGCTAAGCTTTTTGAAATGTTTTGTTTTAAACATTTCAAAGGGTTTGAATAAGTAGGTATGCTCTTTTTATGACACTTTTGAAAGTTGTAGTCAAACGTCCTAAAAAATAAAATAATCACATATAGATACATATAGGTATGTTATTATTTCAACAATGGGTATGTGACACATTAACAGCGAACATAGGCGACGATTCCGAGGACACCTCCAAACATAATGCGCACTAATTAATGCAATTAGCCCTCGGCAAATTGCAGGTAAGAATGAAATAATGAGCGTAAATTGAGCCAACTTTACACTTCTGATTTATTGTGCTGCACTTGCACGATTTCGTCGAAAGAGAAAACGGACCAGTTCAGACGGATATTACGGGCACGGGCAGTATATAAAATTGATAATGAATATTTATAAAAACTTAATCACGGTTCACCGTATTTCCCACCGGGTCAGGAGAAACCATTAATCAGAACATTTCCAGTTAATCATGCAAACGTCGTTGTTCTTTCTCTACAATTATTTTTCACTTATATATTTTTTGTGTATTACCGAAAAACAATTTAGCGTTAAATTTACGAGTTTATTGAAAGTTACTGCCACTCATGTGTTGTGTAGTGCCATCCTGCACGACGTTGTTGTGGTAAACTTTAATTAATAAGTTTAGTCTTAGAACACAAAATGAATGATAAATATATTATATTTCGTATAGAAATACACACCTAAATAGGTAACAAGTTATTAATAGTTACTTATTATGTTTTTTCTTATTTATCACTACACCTTGACTATCACTACACCTTATAAAACAAAGACCCTGTCTGTCTGTTTGTATGTATGATCACGATAAACTCAAAAACTACTGAATGGATGTTCATGCGGTTTTCAACTATTAATTGAATGACTCTTGAGGAAGGTTTACGTGTATAATTTGGTAAGATTTTGTGTAACCCGTGCCAAGCCGGATCGGTCGCTAGTTTTATATATTACAGTTAATATGTATTACAGTTCGCGCCACGTAAACTTCGAATCTGAGTTAGAATATTCATAGAAGTAGTTGACTAAATTACACCTATAAGCGCAGATGAAATAACATCTATAAGTTACAAAACGAATGGTTACTGGTCAGGTGCTATACGAAATTCAAATGTGATAGCACATCGTCCGTGTTTGTAGCGTTGATCCAAGGCCTAACCTGCAACTGCGGTTTACCGAAAGTAGTTTAATTTACAATGTAACATACCTGTTTGAGTTTTCATTTAGTCTCCAATTAACATACTTACAAGTCTATTATTAGTTACTTATTGAGGAGTTAATTTAATGTTGTATTCATGATATCTATTTGCGAAATTACTTATTTATCTTATAAAATTTTCAGACTATTTATTTAGCCTTTTAATCTTGTTGTCTGTAGGACTCCTTCTATCGAAGTGTGTACTTTTGTCGTAAAGTCGTTATGTCTATCACAATTAGTAGGTACATTCTCATACAGTTGTAAGTCATTCAGTTGGTCATATTATAGCCTCTCATTCTACGCTACCATATCCTCAGCCATTCTCATTAAACCCTTAGCGGCCAACTTGCAGCAAATCTGCCTATTCTGCTGGCATCAGGGGTCGGAAACCGGTATTTGGTCCATACAAAAATATCGGTATTATTATGTTCGTTTTCGTTCTTTGGTTTATTATTTCATTTTTAATGGGACAATCTAATAATACGAAGTTGTTACCTAAATACATGATTCAATCCTATCTAAAGAGAATAAAATAATTCAAAATATTGGGCTATTTCGGGGTTTTAAAAAAATACCGGTTCCGAGCCCTGGCTGGCATTAATTTTTCTGAATTAGTGTAAGTAGGTAGCCCTCTTTTTTGGGTTCCGTACCTCAAAAGGAAAAAAACGGAACCCTTATAGGTTCACTCGTGCGTCTGTCTGTCTGTCCGACGCTTCGCACTTCGTCGGTTTCTTTTCCCTTCTTTACAATCACATTTATTCCTATTTCTTAACGACAATTAAACATAGGTACTTAGGACGCACAATCAAATGGGTCTCTATTGTTTCCCAAATAGTTCTAAGTCATATATTGTTTGTCCGAATTTTCGTTAGTCATAATTGGTTTTTCTCAGAAACGCGTAACTTTTCAGGATTGGCATAAAACAAACCTAACCTAACCTTCCTACAGAATAACCTTACGAAAATCCTGAAAAGTTAACGGTTTCAGTTTTATGACTAACGATAATATGACAAACAATACATTATGACTAAAAACTTTATGGGAAACAAAGGGACCCCCAATCAAATGTATTACCTAATCTTAGAACATGTTTCTATTAGAATATTTGGTTGAGTGGGAGGCAATCCATAATGGTTGCGAAGCGTCGACAGAAGCGCGTGTTTTACGACGACTAACAAAATGTCGCAACGGTGGGCCTGACGACGCACTACGGGTGTCACGTTATCACCAAACGTTTAATTTAAAACGTTAAAATGGTGGTCAGATGATGGAGTGGCTCCACTAATCGTGCCAAGGGTCCCGTCATAATAGATACAATAACAGTAAGCAAGCGTTACCGGTGTGCTGCGGTTTCTGTTACCTAACTTCACACATGAGTGTGTGAAAGGTTTCACTATAAAACCAGAAATCACAATCCTGTATTAAAACCCGCTGTTTATTTATGATGTACTAGAGAATACATATACCTAATTACCTACTGATGAGCTTGCAATGTTAAATTCCCTTGACTTGATTGTGTCCATAGGCTAGGACCGTAATTCCTTACAATTAAACGAGTGCTCCTATGTTTTCCAAGTGGGTAGAGTTAGGCCAAGATAAGTCTGCATAGATTTTGATAATACATGCAGTGCTAGTGTTAAGTATTTTACGTCATAATTTCACAGAAGATTGGCATTTAAAATAACATTAGCACTGCGTTATAAAACGATCGGTAAGATACCAAGTATGTATAGGTACCTACTATACTGTAGTTTTTTCTTGTGTGGTCTAACTACTAACTACTGACAGGTTTTGAGCGATGGCCGCCGTGGCTTCCTACATTGACGCAGCATTGTCACAAAACAATGGTCCCGAGATATCTTTAATCGCCACAAAATGGATTCTAATTGGATCCGCAAACTCCGTCCGGTTTTGGCTGCCCGACCGTGAATGTATCTGTAAACAAATCGTTCAAGCCAAGGTTATGATAAGATAAAACGTGAAAGTCAATCATTAAATGCATTGTTAAGAAAACGTATTTCAATGTAATGTTTTTCTATAGAACGTTTACCAGTACTTTTCAATTAGGCAAGTAAAAAAATTAAACTGAACTGACCTCATGACATTTTTCATCGAAAAAAAAAAAGATACTAACTATGCCTTGATAATAATATCCATTTAATTAAGCAGAAATGTGCTGCTGTAAATAACAAAAATGTGGATGTGTTGCCCGGAGCAGTTGCGCCATGATTTTCACCTCATTAACTTTATTTATGTGCATTCAGGTCAATCCATCGATAAATGTCCCAGGACGTATGAAAAAATGCACGGTGAGAATTTCGCATCGATTAAATCGACTACACCTTATAATTCGAATTAAATGAAAGATAAAAGTCGATTCAATGTGTCGTTTAGCACAACAAAGATGTATGGAAAGTTTCTGTCGAAGGTTGTATAATGTAATGAGTTCTTTCAACGTTGACCGTCTGAATTGCCTTTACACTTTAATTTTACCAGTAAATTGGCATTGATTGCCTGCCCCCAGTTGCTTTAATGCACCATTCAGACTAGAGTTATTCGAAACATTTACAGAATTAATATTTCTGTACCTACTGAAATAAGTAAAGAAAAGTAATTTATTTTTTTAGCTTTCCAATTTTTGTGATTTTAATGTTGTGACGTTTGTTATCCACAATCGTCGTAACATAAGGAAGGACCATGTTAACTTATTATCTCCTAGTACAAGAACCATCAGGCCTCCCGCATAATACTTTGGCTACTAATGTTGCTTCTGACTAGTTCTGACATTAATATTTGCATTGAGTGAAGATACAAAGGCTTAAACATCTCATCACCGGCTTGCAAAGGATTAAATAGACGGTCTGACCGGCGCATTCGATCAAAGGATGATCGATGTGCGCGAGCGCGCATGAACTGCGGCTCACGCGAAAGTTTATTTTCTGTCAGATTTACAGAGCGTCTGAGTGCTCGTAAATTTCCCACTATCAGTGAATAACGTAATACATACTTGTATATAAAAGTCCATTAACGGTTATTGAGTATATTTTGCTACGTTGTTTTGAATGCGAAAGCACATTAAGATAGTCGATTACATTTTGCTCCTTTTGCAAGTAAAGTTTAAACATGAGTTCTCGTGACATGTTCCAAATATGTGATCACGGCTTTATTATGATATAAATAAGGTGGTCACAAGTACCTACCTATCGCTGTAATCTGTGGACACATAACATGTCTAAGTCATCATCATCATAACTTAAGAGCTTAGCTCTTTGGTGGAGGTGGAGTAATCGCCAATTCGCCAATCATTTCTTTGTTGTGCCTGACTTTTAATTTCCTCATACGACACCTAAGTATTACGTTCAAAATCATTCAAAAAGCAATGGAGCAACTGATATTCGGAGTTTTCCTACGAGGTCGAATTAGCAATATAGAAATCCGCAGGAAAACAAACATAGTCGACCTAGGTCAGAGAGACGTCAAGTATTAATGTGACAGTGCATATTGCAGAAGCGACGGGAGTTGCAGCAGAAACACTGGCTGGCGACGTCGATCATGAATGCACAGCGTGGTAAAGGTCACTACAAGATGGACCAACGACGATCTTAGTCAAGACCACGAAAGACCCACTACCCACCACACCACGGATGGGGGCAGAGCATTACCGGTCTTGTAAAGACTTTTGTACAAAATGGATATCTCTTGGCTGATGATGATGATTCGTCTTTACCTAAATATATATTTATTAAGGACTGATTTGCGTAGTATTAAATTATTTTTTATTGATTTATATTTTTTATTTGAGTACAGAGACCTGAAGTTTTATTTATTTGCTTGCTATGAAACTTTAGATTGTTTGTGTACGTGTAAGTTCATTAGCATAGGATGGACAATAAGATAATAGCTTTTTAAAATTGTGGAATGCGCTAACAAATACGAGCGCATAGCGTATTAGTGACGGCTGTGTTCATAACCTTGATATCGTTGTTTTTAAAGAACCCAGGTATAAACTGAGTATACATTTGTTTAAAATTCATAGGTCCAGTCTCTAGTAAACAGCCTTAAATTATAATAATTTACGTTAGGACAGACCTAACATTGTATTAATAAATTGCAGGGGTCATCACAAGACAGTGTCAAATCGTGGTTAGAAAACATAATGGCAGCTTATCACATGAACAATATTTTGTTATGGAGCACAGATTGTCGCGGACTTCACACCGAAAGTGGCGTGAAATGGCCAGTTAGTGAGTAATATCATGTTATTTGGAGGCGACGAGGGCGAGGGCGGTCGTGACGCCGCGGCGATGGCGCGGCGCGGGCCTCGGTCACGAGTCGCTCTGCTGACCCCACAAACCTAACCCTGTCTCCCTTCACGAGACCAACGATCAAAACCAAGTTTATCACCTAACTGTTTCGAACACTCATTCGTGCCAGCCCTAACCGGTACATTTACAAACAGGTGTCACTAACCTAACGACTGTAATGTCTTAATATCTTCTTATAATGTAATGTATAAATTAAACTGAGCTCGAAAATGTGTGATACGAAACCCTTTGGTTTAACTATCCGCCTTAAACGTTGTTTCTCTTGTAAACGGCTGCAATTTTATTAGCATTTTATTGAAGCCGGCTCTGTCGGCTTTGCGGACTACACAATCAGTAATCAGCAGACACGTAAATTGTACAGCTACAGTCCGCTCGTAAATAGCTGCACACTTCAAACTAAGCCTGACAACATTGATCGGGTCGTCGTCGTTGCATCACCGTACTAAAGACATACCTTTATCTACTTCGTTATACCTACCTACTTAAATCTGTTATCATGGCATTCTATAATGCAATTTTATCCGAGGGCAAAAAATTAAGGCATTTCTTAATAACGTTCATTAAAATCTTCTTTCATTCTATTATTTACAAGTAGAGCATAAATCACGAAAAAGAGTTCAAAAGCAGTATTACATGTGATAATGTTCTACTACGTTATACGTCGTATACCTTCTGATTGTGTTCAAATACGATTTAATATCATAAGTTCAATGAACTAGGGGTTATTTTGCATACACAGGTAAACTATGATTCATGCAATAGCATAACCTGTTCATTTATATATTGTACGCTTCACGTGTTAGGAGTAGGTGCATTGTGTACAATTATCGTTAATCCAGTACGCCAGTACTTGTTTTCTGAATGAGAGCAGACTTGCGGTGGCGGTACTACGTGCGCATCGCTTAATAGAGGCGGGCAAGCTTTCCTCGGCTCCGCTATAAATTATCACGAAGATCATGTTCCGATATTGTAGTCTTGTGCCAGGATCTAGACAACGTATGGGAACTTTACTTAGCCCACGATGCGACTGTAGCCCGTGTATATTTGTGTTTATGTACGTGGTTTCGTCGTGTTTTCGTGTCCGAGTACGATCTAAGGTGAGCACCTTTACGGGCTAGCGGTTAGATAGGTTAATCTATTATTAGTAAATAGAGATGAAAGTTGTGGCGCTGCTAAATAAGTAAATAGGTTGGGTTATATAACTAAGTCAACCAACTAAACAACAGGCATAAATGAAGATTTTAAAATTAATTTTCAAATTCTAGACATAACTTCTGTTGGTTCGAAATAACTCTCCATGGCATTCAACGTTATTTCGAGACAAGATTTGAAATTGAAAAGTTAACAATTAATTTGGTAATTTATGATTTAACAAGTAGCAGTTTCATGTCACAAAATATAAAGTAATTGAAGTTAATTTCCATCCCTGTCGGTATTTCTAGGAAATAAAATGGCTTACTGGGTGGCATGTCCAAGCCCGACCACTCTACTTTCCAAAATGGTCATTACAGAGGATCCTACGTAATGTTGAAATATTAAGAGAAGCGTAATAAATTAAGACTGCTGTATAATTTCTGTAAGAAAATTGCATGACGTCGCGGGGCGTGGTGGGGACATATGTAATTTGGTGATTTATATTATGAATCTCAGTAATTACCTCCATTACGTTTACTCTGTCAAAAATCGGTGCAAAAGTCGCGACCACGATTTAAATTTAAAGTCAGTCGTGCACGTTAGGGCCGTCACGGGTAATCTTTTATTGGCGAATCTTAAAAGGCTTTTAAGGTAGCGTGTTATTTGGGAGATTTGCAATACATTTTTGCGCTTATATCGTGGCGTGGATGTTACGCAAGGATAGCCGGGAACTGGTCCGACCGGCTCCGGATCTGGGGCAGGGCAGGGGCATCTCTCCGTAAGATATAGCCACTAATAGATACTGAACATCCCGTCGCCGCTAGCTGTCTTTGGTTGCGCGGCTGCTGACGCTGTCTGAATCAATTCCTTCTAGTACACAATAAACTAATTATTTACTGCCGTTTGTCTTTTGTTATGAGCGTTTGCAAGATGTTTGCATTAACGGTAATTGTTTAGGAGACATAATTATTAAGTCGTTTCGTCCTTGGTCGACTTAAATAAAACATAAGTATCGAATCTTTACAGTGGACCCTTTTACTTAATAGACTATTGTTTTCCTCATTTCGTAAACTACTGACCAGTAAAAGAAGGGACGGTTCGCCTTGCTCAACGTAAGTGCTGACATTTCATTAAAATATATTGAAATCGTGAAATGGGGCTTGCATCCTATTGATTGAAGCGGTGCGCCAGCGGGCTGCGCGTGCGTTCGTTGTAATACACCCCGATATTGATTTGTTTCGTGTTACGACACGATATTCGATTATTTTACTTAATGGCCGGGCAAGGCTTCAATGTGCACACTTCCACGAAAGTTGTGTGCGTATCAATTCATGGAATTGCAGTTCCGGGTAAACTTTACAAACATAAAATAGGCACTTGCTTTACGAAAAGGATACCTAGGTAAAAAATCTTAAAATCACAGATATAGATTACATATATTGATAAGAAAATAGGCATTTCTGCAAAATGGAACTACTGCCTACGGAATATTTTTAACGCTTAACCAAATTTTGCAAGGTCATAGGTCAGGCTGTTATATGTGGAAAACCGGCCACCAGATATAGGTAACAAAATGAAAAACGTTACCTAAGTCATGAGGTGTAAAGTTACAAAATCGGTTCAATTAACAACAAAAAAAAAAAGATTTTTCTTGTTTTACAACGCAATAAAAAAATATTAAGCTACTAAGTAACATGTGGTATATTTCTTCTAGCTGATAAATCTAATTTATTGGTAGGTAGCTCGTGCAATCATGCGCATGTTCCCAGTAAACACAGAGTTTATCTCCGTAAATAACAAGACAGCGGGGAGATTCATTAGGCGTCGATCCGTGTCTAGCTGCACTGTAATCGAAGCAATTGTTCTCGGAGAAATTCAATTACCTATTACTCGAGAAGTCGCGAGCGCGAAATATCGGCCATTGGGCAACCCGCGTCGTTAGGACTCGGAAATAATTGCCGTCGATTTATCTGCACTCCTGACTATAATTAAATGCTTAATAATTGAAGGAGCGTTGGCCCGTCTGATCAATAAATTGTAACTGCAGTCGCGCTTAGTCATGGGCTGTTAGCAGGATTCCCCTGGTGGGAATGTTCCCAGTAACGTACCCTCTATCTTTAATTGATCCAAAAAAAATGGTTATTTTGGTTTGTGTTTTTCTGTCTCAGTTTACACACAAATATTCACTCGGCGAACATTCCCGCACCACAACCGACCGTCGTAATTATTACTAATTATTACCTACTCATTGCTAGGTCAATTACCGGTGCATGTCGAGTTGAAATGTTTTAACCTTTTGAACGCCAAACGGCGCATCCATTTACCGTGCCACTGACGCCACGGGGGTAAAATTTAGTTTGGTGAAATAATAATGCCAACCTAAAAGTGGGGTGTTTTTCAGTAGATTTTCATCATTAAACGATCGACGTCAAATGCCGTCTTTGGCGTCGTTGTCGCGAATTTGCGTTGACGTCAATTGCCGTCTGTGGCGTTCAAAAGGTTAATGTCTGTATTCCCTTATTACTAAAAAGGTGGTATTTGGATAGCGATTGTAACCGTCGTACCTATTACTGTTGCAACATTACTGCTGCACCGGTTACACGCCGCTGTCAATTTTCTTAATAAAATGAGTCAAGTATTAAAAGTTCAAATCGCTGCAGTAATAATGCGGCAATAACAGCAACCCAATTTGCACCAGTAAAGCTGCCACTGTCAATTTCCGAATTGTCAACCGAAAGGCACCATAACAATCCCGGGAATGTACCCATGATATATTCCCGTGGCACGTCACTAGTCGCACTGTGCGATATTGCGGCGATCGTGGTTCGTGCTCGTTGTAATTCCGCTGGAATGGTTTACCGCGAGGGTAGTCGGACTAGTCGGCTCTCACGCTTCCAGTGACTAGTGTAATCGTTTATATGCGACCTGCTGTTATAGCACTTATTAGTTTATTTCAGTACAAATTGAACTTCAACTCGAAATTAATTATGATTAGAAGCTCTTATAAGTAGGAATATCATCAGTGCTAGTTAAGAGCGCTGTGATTAAGTTATTAAGACTATTCACAGCTCCTTCTACATACGTCATTTTTTTGGAAATCACCCTTAGAATATGGTGCCCTGCCTCTCACTCGTGCCATCCTTCAGATTTTGGTGCAACTGCTCAAAATGCTTATTGTATAATCTGTCACTGTATACCTACCATTAAATGATAAAATAAATAGGTACCTACTAATCCAAGTTTGTATTTGATAAGTTATTGGATACGTTTTACTACTACTAATAACCCATCACAACAAACAATACGTACTTATACCTATACGTTTGCTTTGAATTAACAAAACTCGACATCTTTCGCTGGTAAAGCGCGTGCGGGGGTAAAGTAAGGGTGATAAGCACGAAGAATTTTGTACATTGGCTCGCCTGTTCCTATGTGTATAACACGGGTATAATTTGCGGGTGTGCGGGCGAGTGTAGTCCCGCTCGCACATAATATATAAATAATTACACCCATGCTATAGTGATAGGAACAGAGGCGGGTCAATTTACGAAATTATTCATGCTTAGCGTCCTTACTTTATTGGAACTTCAAGTGGAATTTAATAGGTATGTACACAATGTTTAAGACAGCATGTTAGTACCTAATATAATATTTGAAACTTTCTGACACGTCGGTAAATAAAGCCCGAAACATGTCGCAAATAGCGATTAAAAATTCAAGTGAGTGAAACCGTTGTCGTATAAACAATTTAAATTATGTCTCACGAAAGTTTAATATCGAGTGTAAAACATCATTTACTTGATATCTTTAAGTTATGTACCTATATGTAATTGTGCATTTAACGGTAATAAGCAAAAGTGGCGAATGCAAATTGACGTTGAATACATCTGTCGATACTATACGAGTTGTTTCAATTGTATGAATTTGCTCTTCAATAAATTATACGTTTCCCTTATAAGGGTTTAACACTGGAACGTTTGCTTAGGTTACCAGCGGCCCACACCGCGCCGCTATAACCAATAAAGTCTCTCGCGTGGAATACAAAAGAGCTCGGAGGACTAGCTTCATTGTAAACAATCAGTAGTATGGTAAACGTGATCCTAACTGTAAATTTATGTGTAACATACTACGTTAAACTCCTCTAAATAAATTTCAATTGTCTGTTGTCATTTGTTATTCCGAGTAATAAATCAAAGTTTATCGGAGATCGTCGCCGGGACGTAACGGGTCCTGTATCGCGAATAATTCAACATTATCGGCAGGGGTGTCAGGAACAAAGCCGTTTATATTAATATGCATGAACACTGTTAGCTAGCTGATAGTGCTAGAGTGGTCTCCATGCTTAACATCATTATAGAGATAATAAATAAAAATATGTTATCATCCTTTACATTTGGATACGTAGCCTGTGCATACTTATGTAAATATGATTAAACTTAAAATATTGTTAAGTTATGATTATCAATGTCATATCATAATATTTTACCGCATAATAACCGTATGTTACATTGACACAACAGTTTAAACTGGAATTTTATTTGCGAGAGACTATGATGAACAATTAAATGCATTTTTAGAATATCACCTGTTTTTGCAAAGCTTAGTCGGGTAGATATACCGTGTATGGCCTGTAATACGAGCAAAAAATTTAACTGTAGGCTGTACTCCTCATACTGACCAACATTTGTTCAGCAACTTTTAAAAATAACTTGTGGTTTGATTTTTAATACACTTGAAAGTTTATTCTAAGACGCAATGAATGTATTGCAAATTTTGTTATGTTTAAGGCATGACAAGCAACGTCAATCACAAATGATATGGCATGGCGATGGCGTCCATTGATGATAATATTTATTTTGTATGAAAAATAGGAAGTCTAAATACTTCATAATTTTTAAAAGTTGTTGAACAAAAGTGTCAGCGTTTGAGGAGTACAATCTATGTTTTAATTATTTGCTCATGATACAGGCCACACCCGGTATATGTGAATTTTAAGTAAGTAATGTAATAATTAGGAATAGTTATTTTTAACCCCACGGTGCTAATATTGATACCCGAGCAAGCGAAAGTATCCGAAATTGGACCACGACCGTAGCGAGTGGTTCGAAAAGTGGAATATTGAGCATTGTGCGAGCACGTGGGTTAACCAAATTTAGCTAACAGGTGAAACATTTTTTTTGCATCACAACAACACGAGGAAATTAATACTAACTGTAAAACAAATCAAATCCAAATAAATGCGAGTAAATTCTTTAATTCCGAATCGTCACTAAAAACTCAATTGCATCTAATTATTTTGCACTTTGTGGATTTCGAAATTCCATAATATAGCATGTAGTGGTAATAAGGGAGGCACCATTATTTTTGTGCATACAATTTGGAAAAAATGGCTAAATTAGGAGACAGTAAATGTAAATAGAGGCAATGTGACCACTAACTGAGGACAGCACTAATTGTAATTCATATTTTTTGTACTACTAAGATCACTTTAAGTAGGTGAGATTTAATAAGCTACTTTAGGTAAGCTTAAGTTAAATATATCTTTAAGAAACACGTATAAATAAAATAGTACAGGTGCAACATAATCCACACACTGCACATTATGTATACTTACCTACGTAATTTAACCCACTGGAAGATAATGCAATGCCTTAACTTCAGCGGTAACCCGGTATCCTCAGCTGACATCGGTGTCAGTATTGGTTATAAACCGTGAGATGCCGCTAAAGATTTGGGTGCCATTTTACCAACGATAATAATTACGATGTGCGAATATTGCGGTTCCTGAGATTATGCTTTGACAAATCACGACTTAGCAATTCCAATGCAGCAAATTTAATGTATGGGCGGCAGTTTGCATTCTAACCACGACCCTACGGGCCACCTCTTTCCTAATGCACGCTTATTTGAGCTTTTTAACCTTTCATCCGCTTTATGGGTTGAGCATTGAGGAACAATAAGCATAATGTAGTTATTGTTCCCGAATAAACACTGCTGCTCGTGCGCATCATTAGTGCATGCTTAGCATGTTGCATTCTCGACTCAGATGTCAACCGATAAGAGGATTATTAAGCCGAGATAAGATGTTATCTGTATAACGCACGTTTTTGAAAGTATAATACACGTAATAAATTACAAGTAATGCACGTGAAGTGCAAAGTTTTAATAAATACCTACGGAAAACTAAAAAAGGTCTAACGAGTAGTTAGTTTGTTTATCTTTGTTAAGTCAGACTGACGTTTTACTGTAATAAGCTAGCTAATAGGTAATAAATTTAATTAACTGATCGTCGATTCCAAATTGAGCCCAAGAACAATTTATATGGCGATCGTGCAACAATACCCACCTATTTGCTAATGCACGATATTAGTTACGGCTTGTACTTACACGGCGGAGGGTTGAAAGGCTGCGCGTTGCCTTAAGTTTTGTAACAGAGTCGTTTTCTATTACATGCTCAATGGGGCAACGCCCCGGGCGTTTGTTTCTATTCGGGGAACAGAGGTTATGTAAGTGTTAACAGGGCTGTCATCGGTAAATCACTCAAAGAGGTCCCTAAGATTCAGATATTTCAACACTCACTTGAACTTATAACCAACTTTCAACAAAGAGCATTTTATAGAATTATTTAGTCAATCGATACCGTAAATATTATATAGGTACTAAGTACATCAACTTCATAAAAACCTACAGGTTAATCTAAAAAAAAAAAAACAAAGCTCGTTAATGATTTTTTTATGTAGGGACTGCGTCCTACATTCGCCCAAGCTTAGATGATATTAAATAAATTAAATTTTAGCTTTTCCCGTTATACGCAATGTGCATAGCACACGTAACGGTAACTTAATTTTATGAATTTTATGATGGCTAGCCGTTAGGGATAAGCTTGTAAAAATATTGTAAAATGTATTTCCTTTTCTTTGCCGGCACTGACTCTTTGTTTATCCATCTTTGTTTTATTTCTTTGTCGGTGTCCGAATAGCTATTGTTAACTTACGTAATAAACTAATTTGTACCCAGCGTGAGAAATGCTAGGATCAGGCATGTGCAAAACCGTTATCGGTCCTGTACCGCTATCCCGATGAGCCTGTTGCTTACCTGCAAAGTTATGGTCATCAGGATCGCGGGGAGTCAGAATCAGTTCTGAGTTAGACGTCAACTCGACAAGTTATCTTGTACCTTTATCACGGGTCGAGCTTGATCTTATATCGCTCCCTAATACTTGTTAAATAGTGTAATTTTAGTTAGTTTAGTTTTCTTAGTAGTGTTAATATAGAACAATTATTTTTCCCGGCGTCTAAACTTTTATTTACGATACTCCCAACACCTTGGTACGAATACCAAATTCCACTGCCAAATTGGTGACCCCGACGTGATCGCTATAAACGGCAGTATTGGTTAGTACATGTGTTGTGGACATAAACTTTAGTGCTTTTAGTGGACTTATCGTGTATAGTGACTTTTGTGGTGAACTTTTAAAATGGCTAGCGAAAGTGCGCTTCGTTTGCCCGCATTCATGCCTCGCGACCCGGTGATGTGGTTCTCATTGGTAGAAACAATGTTTAGCAAGGCCGGCGTCGTCGACGACGTTAGCAAATACCTTCATGTGGCGAGTGCGTTAGCGCCACATGATGCCACAGAAGTGCGCGATATACTAATCGCCCCGCCAGATAACGACAAGTATGATGCACTTAAGACCGGCATCATTAAGAGGTTAGGTGCATCACAAGAGGTGAATACACGCAGGTTGCTCGAGCGAGAGCACATAGGAGACCGCAAGCCCTCGCAGTTTTTGCGGCATCTAAGAAGTCTCGCTGGATCCGCGGTGCCAGACGCATTGCTTCGTACGATGTGGCTGGAACAGTTGCCGCGCCCGATGCAGATGGTCCTAGCTACGCTGGCAGAGCAGAGCTTGGACAAAGTCGCAGACGTCGCGGATGCAATCGCGGACAGCACTACGCCTACGCCTAATATCGCGACTACGGAAAATCCAGTGATGGAAGTTTTAGAAGTTCTAAAGAGTGAAATTGCTGACTTGCGGCAACAAATGAAAGCTTTGTCTCTCAACGCAAGTGCGCGACACAGAGGCAGATCACGCTCGCGTTCGCGATCTCGACCTCGCTCAAGGAGCAACTCAGCAAGCGGTATGTGTTGGTACCATGAGATTTACGGACATGAAGCGCATAAATGCGTACCGCCTTGCGCATTTAAAGCAGCCGACAATGCGGGAAACGCGAGCGGGAGCCATTAGTGGCGAATGGTTGCCCAAACACAACAACAACGTCACGACGAGTATTCATCATGGACAAAAACTCTGGGACCAGGTTTTTAATCGATACTGGAGCGGACTTAAGTGTATATCCTCGCAGCCTAGCCCCTCACAGTGAAGAATCTTTGTACGAGCTAGTTGCAGCGAATAACACCCCGATCAAAACTTACGGTTTCTCCACGATGACCCTAAACCTCGGACTACGTCGAGATTTCACATGGCGATTTGTTGTTGCTGACGTGGCTAAGCCGATAATTGGTGTAGACTTTTTAGGTCACTATGACTTACTAGTCGATCCAAAAAGGCATAGACTGATAGACGCCACGACAAACCTTACGGTCACCGGTCAGGTAGCCGAGTTCGAGTCGCCGCTATCAATCAAAACAATAGCCGGGGACTCGCCTTATCACCGAGTTTTAAGAAAATATAGCGACATCACTAAGCCCGACGGTGCCGCGGCAACACAAAAGAAGCACAACACAAAACATTACATTGTGACGAAGCCGGGACCGCCAGTAGCTCAAAAACCTAGAAGGTTAGCGCCCGATCGACTTATCGCCGCGAAGAAGGAGTTCGACGCAATGCTAAAGTTAGGCATTGCGCGCCCGTCACAAAGCAGCTGGGCATCGCCACTTCACATGGTTCAGAAGAAGGACAATGGATGGCGACCATGTGGAGATTATCGCGCGCTTAATGACCGCACATTACCGGACAAGTATCCAGTTCGGCACATAGAAGATTTTGCCCAGACTCTTAGTGGAAAAAAAGTGTTTTCAACCATAGATCTAGTGCGTGCGTTCAATCAAATTCCAGTGGCGGAGGAAGATATACCCAAAACGGCTATAACTACGCCATTTGGATTATTCGAGTTTCCATATATGACTTTTGGACTCCGTAACGCAGCTCAGACTTTTCAACGATTTATGGACGAAGTGTTACGTGGTTTAGACTTTTGTTATTGTTATATAGACGATATTTTGATTGCTTCCAGTGACAGTGACGAACACTTAAAACATTTAGAGACCGTGTTTAAGCGATTAAGTGACTATAGTGTAGTGATTAACCCTTCTAAGTGTGTGTTTGGTAAGGACCAAGTTGAATTCCTAGGTTATTTAGTGTCTGCGGAGGGCACACGCCCGTTACCTGGTAAGGTAGAAGCTATACGCTCCTTTCCACTCCCGACCACAGCGAAGCAATTGCGACAGTTCTTAGGTATGCTAAACTTCTACAGACGTTTCTTACCTAACGCTTCAGCGCATCAAGCTAGATTAAACGACTTACTGAAGGGAAACCTTAAAGGTAAAGCGCCGATTCACTGGACACCTGATAGCATTAAAGACTTTGAGGCCTGCAAACAATGCCTCGCCGACGCAACAATGCTGGCCCATCCTCAAGATAACGCTGACCTGGCGCTATTCACAGATGCGTCAGATAACACGGTTGGCGCCGCACTTCAACAACGAGTGGATGGCGCATGGCAACCGTTAGCATTCTTTTCTAAAAAGTTGACAAGTGCTGAGAAGAAGTACTCTACTTATGACAGAGAGTTATACGCTATTTATGCCGCTGTCAAACAATTTCGACATAATTTGGAAGCGCGACCATTCACAATATATACCGATCATAAGCCTATTGTGTATGCATTTGCGAAGAAAGATAAACAATGCACTCCAAGACAGTTCCGCTACCTGGATTTTATCGGTCAGTTTACAACCGACATCCGACACATTAGCGGAGAGCAAAATATACCTGCCGATGCAATGTCTCGCATTGAAATCGATCCAATTGAACGAGGAATTGATTGGAAGGATTTAGCCTTATCTCAGAAATCGGACGACATTTTATCATCGCTACTAAACAAAACTGATTCGACGCTACAGCTTAAGCTTGTACAGTTACCTGGGCTCGAAGAAAGTATTTATTGCGACATTTCTACTCCGTCTGCCCGACCTTATATTACTGAGCCTTTCAGAAGGACTGCTTTCAATTCAGTTCATCAACTTTCTCATCCAGGAGCCAAAGCTACTATCAAATTAGCTACGCAGAAATTCATCTGGCCGTCTATCAAATCAGACTGCAGAGAATGGACTCGAAGCTGTTTAGAGTGTCAGCGTGCTAAGGTTACGCGTCACGTGTCAGCCCCTGTCGGATCATTCGCACCGCCTTCTACTCGCTTTGAACACGTGCATATAGACATAGTTGTAATGCCAATTTCAGAACGATGCAGATATATTTTAACTTGCATTGATCGTTTCTCTAGGTGGCCTGAAGCTATACCTATTGAGAATCAGGAAGCAGAAACTGTAGCATGGGCATTTTACTCAAATTGGATCACACGATTCGGCGTACCTCTTCGTGTCACTACGGACCAAGGCCGAAATTTTGAGTCGCATCTCTTTAGAAGCTTAAATAATCTGATTGGTACGACTCAACTGCGAACTACTGCATATCACCCAGCTGCAAATGGAATGATTGAGCGATTTCACCGCCAATTAAAAGCTGCGATTAAATGTCATCAAAACGACCAATGGACACGAGTTTTACCTACAGTTATGATGGGTATTCGCGCAGCATTCAAGGACGATCTGCAAGCTACGCCCGCTGAAATGGTTTACGGTGAAACCATTCGCTTACCTGGAGAGTTCTTAGTACCCAGAACAACCAGCGATTGTGATGCATCGGATTTCGTCACTCAATTAAAAACTAACTTTTCTAATCTGCAACCCGTCGCAGGAACTCGACATGGACGTAATAAAATATTCATATTCAAAGACCTGAAGACAGCTAGTCATGTGTTTGTCCGTGTTGATGCCCCTAAACGAACCTTGCAATCGTCGTATGAAGGTCCATTCGCCGTTATCTCAAGAAGCGATAAAACATTCGTCATTAACAGACGAGGACATCATGTAACCGTTTCGGTGGACCGACTGAAGCCAGCCTACGTACTAGCAGATAACATTGAACCGTCGCACGAGTTCCAAGACGACTCAGCACAGTTCATTGTGAAGCCAACAACCTGCACTACAAACAATAATGCGAGTACAGCTAGAGCACCTGCACCGATGGTACAACAAGCGCCGCCTATTAATGATAACGTCACCAGAACCAGATCAGGTAGACGAGTCCGTTTTCCGGATTATTACCAGGCAGGTCTCAAATAATTAATGTGTGTAAATAGTTAAGCTTAATTTACCTTTTTCCGTAATATGTTTTTGTATTATTATTGTTTTTATTGTGTTTTCACCGTGTATTATCAATTTATCATTAACAATAAATATTGGTTGTAGTAGTTATTTTAGCGTACACGTACATAGCACCTAAGCAAATTGTAACTAACAATTTTATCCACTGTACATCTAGAATTGTATTTTTATTATTTGTGTTTAGCTTTACTTCATTCCTTTTTAGTTTGTAATATGCTTACCATTTTCCATGTGGGTGTTTTTACCAATTGTTCTTTCATTTCTGTTTTTCTATCGTGTCTTCATCACTGGTAGGGGGGTACTGTAGGGACTGCGTCCTACATTCGCCCAAGCTTAGATGATATTAAATAAATTAAATTTTAGCTTTTCCCGTTATACGCAATGTGCATAGCACACGTAACGGTAACTTAATTTTATGAATTTTATGATGGCTAGCCGTTAGGGATAAGCTTGTAAAAATATTGTAAAATGTATTTCCTTTTCTTTGCCGGCACTGACTCTTTGTTTATCCATCTTTGTTTTATTTCTTTGTCGGTGTCCGAATAGCTATTGTTAACTTACGTAATAAACTAATTTGTACCCAGCGTGAGAAATGCTAGGATCAGGCATGTGCAAAACCGTTATCGGTCCTGTACCGCTATCCCGATGAGCCTGTTGCTTACCTGCAAAGTTATGGTCATCAGGATCGCGGGGAGTCAGAATCAGTTCTGAGTTAGACGTCAACTCGACAAGTTATCTTGTACCTTTATCACGGGTCGAGCTTGATCTTATATCGCTCCCTAATACTTGTTAAATAGTGTAATTTTAGTTAGTTTAGTTTTCTTAGTAGTGTTAATATAGAACAATTATTTTTCCCGGCGTCTAAACTTTTATTTACGATACTCCCAACACCTTGGTACGAATACCAAATTCCACTGCCAAATTTATTTAATTATGTCGTACCTACATATTCTAGTCGACGTCGACAAGTAAACGGAGAATTTTAGAAGTGCAGGCAACCCCACCTGTTGAACGACTAATTAAGGCTAATGGTAACCCTAAGTGTTGGTGGTTGTCGAGGGGGTAAGAGGGTGGGGAGAAGGGGCGTGGCGCCGCGGGCGGGTGAAAGGGCTGGGCGTAGCGGCGTGCGCGGCGCCGCCTACTAGCATTTCACCACCGCGGACGTTCCTCGCTTGCCCTACTTCTTGGGGCTTCGATCTTGGTGTTCCATTGTTTGCCAACAATTGTGACCTATTTCCTGTACAATAGGGTATAAAAGTCTATACGAAAAAGAGAAATGAATCGGGAATGTAAGAGGGATTTTTGAAATAATGTTAAAATGTGATTTTTGAAATGTGTTACACATTTACTAAATTAGACATACCTACGCCACGGCTAGACTTAGATTGTAAGAGTCTCTTATTATCTTCGCTCTTCTCTCAAAGGAAAATAAAACAATGATACTTATTAGAATAAAATGTATAAAACGAGATAGTCCATTTTTAGCTATGTGTTATGCTTACAATTTGTATGTTTCTACGTAACAGAAGGATAGGTGATCCAAGAGTTAAAAATGTGAATTTTAATGTTGTACTTATAGTAAAATTATGGACTACGGTCTCTACTATGATAACAATGGTAAATAAGCGCCTGACGGTAAGTGGACACCGGACACCGCAGCCGTGTTACGCGTGCGACTTTCAGCCGTGTCACAAGCGCCTAGGCGACCCTTTATAAGACTCCAAGAATTCAATATATTGTTAGATAACTATAAAAATGTTTAATGTCTGGATATTTATCTGATTTTATAAAGGAACTTGTTTATTATCTCTGTGGCAAAAAACTTGTGGGTGCTCAAGGTACCTACGCAATAAATGCACTTCCTGATAGGTAGGTAGCTTATAAAAGTTATAAACAAGGATCTTGTTTTTAATAATACGTTTTTTGTTAAGTATCAGTTTGCAACACATTCCAGGCTATAAAAATGTTACTAATGAATCGCAGTGTCTAGACAATTTTCATAAAAGTAGTCTCCAAGGTTAGGCCCGAAACTAGTTATACAAAGTGGTACAATTAATAAGATGTTGTCATAGGTAGGCAACTCTCCGTTGCAAGTTGACGGATCTTATTTATAACCGTTTACTTCTATCACAATTTAAAGCTCGCTCTTTTGATTTAAGTAACTAAACATTAGTTACCAATATCAAAAGTGCGGGCTTTAAGCTTTGTAAGAAAGCTTTCATTACCATGAATTACGTACCATGCCTGTGTGATATTTTATGTAGGTAATAGGTATTGATACTAAATACGTTTAGGTACCCCAGAAAAGGAATCGATATGGTATTGCTAGATTTGTTTGAAAAGAGTTAAGGCTTCTTTATAATATACCTACTTATAACAAAATTAAAAATAAATAAATAGGCACAGCGTAGAATATTTAATTAAAGGGGCACCGCGATATTAATGGACTTAAAGCTACCTTATCGTTTAGAAACTATTATTAGGTATGTATCGACACAGAAACCGTGCAACAAATATATTTCGGCGATACAGTTTGGTAGTAAAGATTAAGATTAAATAACTCTGGTACCGTGACTTCACGAGCTTTTAAAGCGCACTGTTTATCTTCCTATTGTCAATGCGTTACAATTTATTGGCTTTTTGTTCGAAGAAGCTCCAACTAGAATACGAGACGCTCTCAGGTTACATGCTACCGTTACTGCTTAAGGACAGCAAAACAAGAACACCAATAGGGATGGTATGGTGTTCGGGTGAAACAATGGACTGTAACTTTCTAGGCATTTCAACTGCCTGCTCACAATTAATATAATTAATTGTCTATTATTGCTAGTATTTACCGTAAAAACTTTGCTTTATTGGTGTTTCGTTTTCCGTAATAACCAGTTGCCCAAACAAATCGTGAACATTACAAGTCTGATATGTATTTACGCGAGCGCCATCAAAACTCGTAATATGCTAATTTGATAGGAACCTAGCGGGGTTGTTGAGCGCGCTTGCTGATTTGATGGTCGGCTGCTAAACTGCTCGCGAGGTAATTGCGCTGAAAGGCTTCAATTTGAGGCGCGATTGTGGCGCGTTTGTGTTCTAAATAAGACGTCGTTGCACGGAGAGGTAAAGAGGCCGCATTACTCTCATTGAGACCCGAGGCCTGCATTACCGGGCCGCCAGAGGCGATGCGCGCGCCGCGGAGGGAGCGCCGTCTAATGTCGGTCTAACCACTCAACCACATGCTTCTCCAAATTGCAGCACCAGTAAATTTAGGTGTCTGCTTATCACGAAACGCTTGCATAAACTATCCAAGCCCACTATTTTATTATCTATACATGATTGATGTCCTCATAGAACTAGTATTTTGACAGGGGATTCTAGAGAAGTGGACGTGATTTATTCTCCAAAGGACTCGTGCCGCCTTGAACGTTTGAACAATTTGTCATTCCTATATCGGAATCTTAATATCTCAATCTGTGCTGCAATCATGCAATGTCTCGGTTTTAATAGGTAAGGCTAAGTTCATTTCAATTTTCAATGACAGGTCTATTAACTTCCTCGCGGGTGAGTTACTGACTAATAAAGCACGTCATAACAATTACTCGAGCAAGTACGTAATCTAATTTAGAATTCACCAGCATTGTCTATTAATCGCGAGGGGCGTATTCGGGCACGACGCTGTTCATCGCGTCATCTCGCTGCCGACACTTGTACGCAATGCTCGAGCTATGCTGAGCTGTGCCCATATTTTCGCGGCGATGTCACAGATCCCGAAAGGTCGGTGAACCAAAACCCCATTGTTTTGCGTTGCGTCAACAAAGCGTCTGCATCGCGAGATACAATGAATTGAATTTGTACCGTACTATTGTTACAGCAATTGCGTGACTGATATACCTAACAATTTATAAACTAACTACAGAAATTATTATTACGTACATAATTCTAATTGCGTGAAATGCTGATTTAGCTGATGTAGAAACAACTGTGAAACGCCAGCTTAGTATCTTCGAGCTTGTACATAGATAAATTTACTATGTTCAAGTCAGCTGACATTTAATACGAAGATCTGTACTTTATGTGCTTCTTAACGAAATACGACGATAATAGCTTAAATTATTTTTCGATTATTCACAAACCTTATAAGCAATTATAATAACTTTATTACTTTATCGATATTACCTAATTGTTCATTTCATATTAATTTTTGCAATAATTACGTATAATAAATAATGAATTCAATACTAAAAAGATATGCAAAACGTTCGAATATTACGTGTTAAATGATACTGTTATACCGGGTGTGGCCTGTAACACGAGCAAATAATTAAAACATAGATTGTACTCCTCAAACGGTGACACTTTTGTTCAACAACTTTTAAGATTTATGAAGTATTAGACTCCCTATTTTTCATACAAAATAAATATTATCTTCAATGGACGCCATCGCCACGCCATATCATTGTGATTGACGTTGCTTGTCACGCCTTAAAAATAACAAAATTCGCAATACATTGCGTCTTAGAATAAACTTTAAAGTGTATTAAAAATCAAACCACAAATTATTTTTAAAAGTCGCTGAACAAATGTTGGTCAGTATGAGGAGTACAGCCTACAGTTTAATTTTTTGCTCATATTACAAGCCACACCCGGTATATCTCACACAATCGCGCTGAAATTATGTGAGCTTTGAAATAAATAAAAACAAATGTAGGTACCTACATTTTGATATTGTAAGAAATTAAGTACCTATTCTTGATGTTTTTAAATCTAAGTATACATTTCTTTACCTGATTGGCATAAAACAGGCAATTTTGTTTTATTTGAGTGTCATCGAGCGAGCCATTTCGCATTTAAGCTTTGATTAATAACAGATTAATATTTGCATTCAGGATCTAGATCACGTTTTTTCACGTGCGTTTATGATAATCTAGCTTAAGCCACTTAAACTACCATACCTATTCGAAGGAACGGTATTTCCATTAGGAAATGGCATATCGATAGATGTTCTTGACATTTTGATGTCCAGCTGTGTTCCGGATATTCAGCAGTGTTCAATTAAAGTATGAAATGTAGGAACCTACCTACCCTTTGTAAAACTGACTTTAAGTCGGGCACGATGACGCTTCTACATATTGATTCTTGGAATTGATGATCATGGGAAAATACCCCAAGGCTTCTTAAATGGTTGCAAAGTAGTGAGCGCGACGCACTGGTGGGCACGAATTGACAATAAGAGCAAAGTTCAGCGCGGTTCAGGCCCGGGACCCGAGAGGAATGTAGGGGCGCGGGCGGGAGCGAAGTGCCACGGTACAAATACCGATTACAATGTGCCTACTTATTGAATTTCGTCATCTGCTCAAACTCTGCCGATAGCGAAATTGCTAGGTGCCCTATTTTGTGGTCGGTTTATGCTGATAATGATAAACTGTTCTACTACTATCGATAATTGAAGCAGCAAAATTTGCTTCATGTTTTTGAAACATTTAAAACCTAAATTCGTATGAATTTTTTGTTACAGCATAGCAGTGTAAGATTTATTTAATAGATTTAATTAGATATAGAATATAATTACAAATGTATGAAATGTAGTAGCTAGTAGATACGATTAAATTGCTGAACAAAATTGAGCTCATTATTTTTTATACAAATAATAGCGACGGATGAAATGATCAGTGAAATATACGCCTGTCACTGACCGATTGACAATATAATAAGCAGCTCAGGTGCCCGGTCACTGGGTCAACCGTACAATGCAGCTTTATTTGCTGCCCTAAAATCGAAATCGTCTTCTAGGAGAGCGGTGCTTGGCGAAAGTTACGGAATGTTATAACAGACTTCACGCATGACCCGCGGGTCAGCTGCACACATTCTGACACATGTCAATTAAGGCTCACCGCCGCTGGGCGTGGATTGAGTGCTTGGACATGTTTGTGGAAAACCTTCGTCACCGGGATTGATTCATTACTCTATTCGCCTAGTCGACTCTCAGCTACGATTTACTATCCCTCTGTATTCCCGTTTGAAACGCGTTTAAATCAGAATCTAATGGTTTATTATAATTTTTCCTAATGTTTGCATTTAAAATGGAGATATTTCCTTATTTAGAAGCAATTACGGACCAAAATAGTTGGCTTATGAAGAGGTATTTAAAGTTGAATGTGTTATAAAGCTACCGCACTTATCTAGGGCAGACGGGCAAAACTTATGACATCTAATGACAATATATAAACTGTAAAGCTTACCCGTAGTTACATATACATGAGAACTAAAGGATGACTCACGTTAGACCGGGCCGGAACCGGGCCGGAGCTTCCGGCGCTTCGTTTTCTAAGGAAAGCACCACGTGGTTACCCAGCAGCCGTCTTAGAAAATGATATATCGGACGTCCCTGCCCGGGCACGGCCCGGTCTGACGTAAGATCCATATTGATATATCCTTAACATCCATATTGATATACCCTTACTTACTTATGTTTGAAAAACAATGAGTTTCTTAAGCTGTCTTATTTGTAAAGATAAAGACAATTACATTGCATTTGAAATGCATTTGTTATCCGAGGGCTCATTACGGCGTACATTGTGCCACGGTTCGTTATTTCCCAAGTGCGTCTGTAGTTGGCAATTTACCGCCTCGTAGATCGATCAGCTCCTATTATTGGAAGAGGTCGGACGTGTTCAAACATCGATTTCGCGTCGTTAATCTGAGTCTCAGCTCCGGAGGTGAGAGCTTTGCAGCCTAACCTCACGTATCGCATAAAACATCCCGACCTGCACCTAATCACAAGGATACTCTCTAAAATTATCGAGAACCCTAATCATTACTGCAATAACTAACAATTATACACGACTGCACATCACAGTATCTGCAATCAGTGTCTATTTAGGTGTAGAAGTGCAGTTACCGAATAACACTTTTGATATTTATGTTACTTTAATAATACGCTATGGTAGGTCAATGGTTTGTTTACAGTGTATATTTCAAAATGGATTGTGAGAATAACAGCAATTTTATACTAAATCTGTTTCCTAATTGATAATTAAAGACACGTATTTTTATGCAAGTAGCATCATTATTGGAAAGTTGCGTTGATCAGACTGGTTTAATTTAATATGGGGAGTCCGGCAACGTTCAAGAAACGAACTTACCAACGAAAGTCTTCTTATTTCATGCATTCAAGGGTTGTAGGTAAAAGGCTGTTCTCAAATATCGAGCGCATCGAAACCTTTAAAAAATCTGTTAGTAATATTTTAAGTAGGTACGAGCAATTTGCATTGGTGAATGATTTCAAAACGAGATGTAAGTAATTTACCTTGATGTGTACTTCTTATGTTTAATATTGTTAATAACATCGTAACTATATAAATATGAAAGCTTTTCCAAGCTGAATATTATGTATATTTATTTTAATTACCTATTCGTCTATTGCTTGGAAAATTTGTGCTCATAAAACATTTTCTTGTATGAATATTTAGTACCAAAATTTTTACTTCTCATTATCGTAAAGTATCTACTATAATTAAATACGTACAATATCACACAATGCATATACGATTGTACGATTTAGTTAACACGGCTGACAATAATACTTAAGTTCTCAAAGCATACTTTAATAGCATTACAGCATGTTCAAAATCTTGCCGTAGTAATTGAATTTTAAATAGGTAAACATACCTACACGACTTTGTGACTACACGAGCAAATGCGTCCGCAATCGGTACCCTTGCTATTGATACGATGCTTTATGATCGGTGTCATTAGTGGTAATTGGACGCTTCAGGGCTTAATTCACTAGTCAAATTAATAGTCACGACTGTCAGTTTATTAATTAAAATTAATAATTTATTTCAATCTGGGTTGTGGATGACTCAATCATTATTATGATTTAGCGGCATTAACGAATTATTACCTACATAAAAAAACAATTAAGTGCTCAGATTTGTAATATTAAAGAAATTCAGTTTCGTAATTTCATATTTTTGTGTGTATGCATTATGTAAAGTGGAGTTTAGTAGAAATTGCAAATAATTTAAACAAATATGACAAATTTTGTTAGCATTTGACATATAAATAAACTAATATTCTTAGGAAGTTTTTTTACTGAAATATTAAATAATTAACATATATACCTTAAAATGGGGTGAGTAGGGTCAAAACTGAAATTCAAACCCCGATAACATTTTATTTTTATATATGAAAACTGAATGATGTATATATATAATAAGTGTTCCGGACGTTTGTATTTTAGTTTTTATTTTATTTTGGGTAGTTCCATATCATATCTTTGAAGATAAAGAGGAAAACCCGCCTCACCCCGTAGTGCCTCGTTTTTGGGGTGAGAGGGGTTTTCATACAAAGATTTTGGAAGATTGTTGGATAGATTTTTTTTTATGCGTATTACTATAGCTCCATTTTAAATTGGAATACATTATTTTTGTAGCAGTAACCTTAAATTACCTCTCCCCATTCATAACCCACCTCTCCCCGCGAAACCTACTCATCCCGTTTTACGGTACTTATATTATTACTAAAAATTTGCATAAAATAAATTATTTAAGTTATATAAACTTTTGATTAGATCATGGTTGTTATTAAATGTGCGAGATTACGAACGTGAAACTGTTTGTTTGTTACATTATTTGCTAATTCTACTGAACTCTACTTTTAGTAGTTGCTTTACAAGTTTTACAACGCATACATTTTATATAGCAGGTATTCACTTTCCGTGAGAAGTAGGTGTTTTCTGGGAGTACACCAATTTGTTCAAGTTATTTATATGATCGATGCTATGCGCTTACATAACACGTTATTGTCAGATTTACTAGGGTGACCCATGACCTGAACAAGTACAGTTGAATCGTAGATATAATTTCGCAACAAACGTGATCGAGTTTAGACTAAGACGCTAAAAGGGTATACATGTTTAATGACAGTTCTGTGTAAGTAATAGGTACACTCGATACCTAGTTCAGTTATAATTATTCTCAGAAACCTGTTCACGGCTTTACGACTTCGTATCGCGCAATGTTTTTATGTCGGGATGAGTCAGATAAATTTGAAGTGAAGGGACAAGACTGATGTGGCGAATATTTAATTATGTTTAAAAGCTATGTCCCTACATCTGATTCGGTCAAGTTATTTCTAATGTATGGGAAAGACATACAAATTATATCCAGCTTGAAACGAATGTAGTATGTTACCTTTGGGTATGGTGCTTTACGCACACTAGCATCCCGTCCCCAGCCCTAACGCAAATATATCTCGGCTGCCGGTTTTTTATCATTTTCGAGAAAAGTTTTATACTTAAGAAAAAAGTGTCAATGTAAGAAATCATCCTTAATAAATTCTAAACAAAACAACTAAGAAGACGCTAGTGTGCGTAAAGCATAATTTGAAATCTCTAAAATTCAGAACGTAGTAAATACCTACACAGGCGTATTCTAGTTTTAATAACAGGTTATGAATTAGACCTGGATTAGTTATGGATCTGTCAGCGTCAATAGTGAAGTTTTTGGTGGAAGAAATGTTACTTTTGACACTAATAGATTAGATCCATAACTAATCCAGATCTAATTCATAGCGTTTCAAAAATCAGAATACCCTGACGTCTCTGATGTACCCAAATAAGTTTATCTGAGATGACCCGATGATATAGTTAGATACTAAATGTAAATACCTATACCTACCTACATAATTTGTACCTATTCAAAATGCGAAAGTTTATAATTCTGTGAGAACTGATTTTAATTATTCCGAGTGACGAGTGACAATAATTTATATCTAGCTCTGCGCTCTCCTCAATAAATAACAGCAACACACTTAAGAAAATATACACTCGCGACTCCGTTAGCTCTCACCAATTAAGGCATTATAACTTTAATTGTGTCACGAATTGCAGTTAATGCGTTAGTCTCATTAAGAATGTTACCTATTCTAGCAGTCAGCGTCCCGCGCTTCCGCCAGCGATCGGCACCGCCCCAGCACGTTCGCTTATAGCTCGTGATTGCGGCCAATTATTTTCTGTTTATCTCTAATTACGCATGCGCTGCCAACGTCGCGGCTTATCGTGGATCTGCCCTTCGCCCTCAGATCCGATCGCGTTAGCTAATCAGCTCTCAATCCGCTTACATGGACCATCACTATTTAGTTAACATTCGCTAAACAAATAGCTGAAACTCAAAATATTTCAGCAATTATGTTATGATCTTTGATTGCTTGTTTAAAGTATGATTTCCTACTCAAAAACGCCTCAGTGTGTTCTGCCTATCTGCGCTAAGTATTTTTCTGTTATTACAAGTCCAGGAACTTTTACTTTTAATTTGCATTTATTTTTACAGAATTTTTCAAACCCTCGAGTGCAACAACACACAAGAACAAGAACAGCAAACTATTGACAACCGTCCTATGGAGGATTAAATATATTTGTAAGGCAATTAAGTCAGTCATATGTGGTTATATAGCCTAGAGGACAATGAATATAGTAAGTAGTGAAGTATGGTAGTATCGCCGTACTTTAATGTGTAATAGAACTCGTCATAAGAGAATATAGGCCAGGATATCTGCCGATTTCAAAATATTCGAGTGAAGAGAATCTGTACGAGAATCTGTAATAATAACCGTAAAAATATATGATACATACCGAGACTGTTTTGGAATTTCATACTTAGGTACTTAAAGTTACTACTAAACGCTCTATGTGCGAATATGCCTATCACAAGGCCGACATTTGTTTAGATTAGAATGTTCCACGTTCAGTTCCGAGAAAGAATCTACAATGGCTGAACGCAACATCCGTTCCCAAAATGCCAAATTGCGATCTAAATTATTTTGTTTCGAGTCAATGTGAAAATAAATTGAGATGAAACTAAGATAATTCAGTCGCTTGTTTAAATTTGAGTTGGCATACGTTTTCATATGTAGCTAGCTATCCATTCTCAATTGAAGCCTAATTTTCAATTAGTATAGTTGTATGCGCTCTCATAGTCCTAAACGGTTAGCTTATTTTTTCTTTCAAAATTTCAAATAAATGCGAAATAATTTGTGTATTTGCGTGACTCTATTACTTACCTACCTACCACATTTAATTAAAATTACTTAGCCCAAAAATTAACCCCAGCAACATCAACACATTTTCTTATAAATCAATTCATTCGTTTTTAATGAAAGGTGAAAAATTGCTCGTCTTACATGTGTCATGTTGTACGGACAGGAACAGGACCGCTGTAAGCGACGGTCGTGCGTGTCGGGCGCCCGCGCCGCTCGGACGGCTTTAATTCACGGGCAAGTCGTGCAAACAGGCTGACGTGTCAGTTTTTCGGTGCGCATTCATGCCGGTGAAATTAGGGTGCATTAACAACAAGGTCAGCGCGACCGTCGTGTCCTGTTGGCTACTAAAAAAGCAAAAAGGCGCGCTTGTTTATTGAACTAAAATGCATTCGTTTTTTGGATTGATTCCATTAGGTACCTACACTTGTTTCCTGTACGAGTTTACAACAAAAGGTTTGCAGCTATTATTAAATAACGTTGTAGAGTCACTTAAATTAATAGGGGCTATTCGCTAGCATAAGATTTGTTAGTCAATATCATACATCAAAACAAAAAGCATAAGTATAGTTAATTTTAATTAATGATTTTCTATTATCGATAAAAAAAACCTGCTCTACTCAGGATCACAATCAGCTATTTTAATCTGCGGTAGCAGGGAACATCTTTAAAATCACATCAGTCTAGATGAGATCAGTTAGTCATTGGCGGTGAGTCTTATCTTACGCATTTATCTGGCAGGCGTGTGAGAAAAAGCCAATCAACCACCAACAGCCGCCGTAATCCTTGAATGAGGTGACTATCTGTACAGTTATGAAACTCTATTTAGCCAGACGAGCGTACTGATCCGATCTGACGGGCTTAGCGCTGTAGCCAATGCTTTGAATCAACATTGCATCGATGATGATGGTTTATGGCTGGTTAATAACGAAATATTAGATGTTGTTTGTAATGTTTTGAATCTCGCTATCCATTACAGGTATGAAAGGCTTAGCAATAACAGGTAAGGCTAATGTAACCATTCGTTTCCAACTATCACTGACATCAAATCCTTACTACCCTCTATATTACTATTCATAAAATTTAATGTACATACTTATCTGCTATTGGTAAAATTAATAAAAGGCATATACCTATAAGTCCTCGGATTTTATGTGTTATGAGCAATAAGCATAGGTACTAATGCTTAGATGTCTGCAGTTTTGAGCTTCAAGTACTTTATTCTAAAGTAAAAACAGCAATTTATTTAACCTAAATAGGTACGTTATCTTATTTAAACTATTCCAAAGGAAAAAAAAACATGCGTACATTATGAGTAATATTAGCTACTCTAAACATGTAATTATCGGATGCCCAATGTATTGCACGCATACATTGTGATAATATCTGAGGTGAGGCTGGTCGTTAGATGAGATTAGCGAGATCAATTACTCAGTTCTCACGGGCGGCGGCGCGCGGCGCGGGCGTTCCCGATGCGACCGCGCGCTGATACCGATTCCAATGATCCACTACTCTTACGCGCTCCACAACTGGAACACGCGTGTTCTATGCACGACTAACTAAAGTACACGTTTTAAGGGTTTATTTTATTTTAGGCGATTAGTGCTTAGGCACGGAAAATGTCGAGTGAATTAAATTTACTAAGAAATGTCTTATTAGTTACACAATGTTTACTAACAAATTTTACTTCGTAAAATATTGAGTTGAACCTTTATTATTCAGCGCCGAGTAGTATTTTACAAATTTCTCAATAGAATGTATTATTTATAAGACTAATTAGGTAGGTAACAATAAGGAAATTCAAACCAACTTTTGATACTTTAAAAGCAATTCTTCTTGAAACTAAGTCCACAAATTTTTAACTAAGTATGTAAAAATAATTCATACGATGGTAATAGGATAAGGTAACTTTTTTCATAAATAGGCGATGCTTGTATAAATAAATATTTAGGCATTGGCATTATACATATTTATGAATAACGCTGAATTTTATTGTACTACATTGTCAATATTATCCGTTTTGTGATTCTATTTTTAAGCCTCTTGAATTAAAAGCATGCTGAATATTGAATAAAACTTATCTAACATTGATCAAGTATGCTAAATGGGTATACATACTTACAAAGGATGTCTACCCAATCAAGCTTTAGTTTTCGACTGACTTGATTTTAGACCTCATACATTTTAATAAGTAAAAACTGGGTATAAAACAGCATTTAAATTTCAATTAAGTACTTAAATAAATAATAATTTATATTAAAGTAAGCAATAAAGTTTTCTGATAGATGTCTATTTGTTTTAAAAAAATTTTTAGAAAACAAGGAAGATTTAACGAAAATGAATGAAGGATGAACATACATGATTGGTATTAAGATAACGGCATTACTTGAGTTAAATTAAATGTATTTTTTTTTAATAATCCAAGATAATGATGATCCCACGGTTTTTGTCGTATCATACTCAAAATTGACAACTCATACCTACATAAATCTCTTTTTAGATATTAAAATTTTTCGAAGGGGTGACGGCATTATAATAATAATCTTTTCATGTTTCTAAAACGTCTCTTCGTAAATGTTTTATAAGTCATTATCTACTTATACTTAATCGTGATAAATAGATTTAGAGTTCTTTTTCTTTCTCTATATTGCATTTTTTTCTCCCGTTATCAGTTCTCCTAGTCCTAGAATAACAAAATATAAATGAGTGAAATACTCGCACACTAATTTGACGCACGGGTATTAGTTAGTGACTGCCCTGCTCCCACGATGCGCAGATAAGATTGCGAGTGACTGATGCATAGGACAATATGTAATAGATCAGCCACGGACAAAAATATGAAGCTAGTTGTCTCGAATAATAGCTCATTTATTGAGATAACTGTCTCCTTCGACTTCATTTAGCTTCAGCAGAGATTACTAATAATTACGAAACACTTTCAAAGAACCGGCAGTACTTTGGGAGGAGGTAATTGCAAATGAAATGTTGCATTTATTACTCAATGAATATGTACATTTAAAATAATGTCTTATATAAGTACATATTTACTATTTACGCTTTACCTAATGCATGCTAATGTTATGCATATGCAAAATATTCCTTATATTAATTTATGACACTGGTCTATAATTAAACCAAATAACTTTTGTAATAAGTATGTATGTAGATACCAATTTTTTTGTCATTTGCATATTTTGTACATTATGATTATGAGCCACACGATAAATTCACCCGTCCAGGTTGGTGAGTTATTGGCTGAGTCCACTCGAGTGACCTAGACGGTCTCTCGCAAATCTCAATAATGAGGTTCAAATGTTAATAACTATACTTGTCAGAGTCCACATAATACCCACGTACAGCCAGCAGCAGAAGTTGCTAAGCGGGCGAGGTGTTCAAAATTATCTTGACCCGACTTTATTGTTAAGATAACAAGAGCGTGTCAAGGTAATTTTGAACACCTCGCCCGCTTAGCAACTTCTGCTGATGACTGTACTTAAATTGTGTACAGTACATGAATGCTGAAACATCATTAAGAACGCAGTGGGAAGCACTACACTTACATCAGACATTCTTTTTAAATTTCACATGTAGATTTTTTCGTCATCACGTTAGCAAAATTAGAAATTGTGTTTTGTTTATATTTCGTCATTTAAACTTAAGTTAGAGCGTTTTGATCAAATATAATTTAACTTATTTGACAAATTTAGACAACTTATCAATTTTCATAAATTGCAAAGGTCATGTGCTGGTATATGTAGGTATTTATTTAAAGTGTTGATCATATTATTATTAATGAACTAATTAAATTTAATAACGCATAAGTAGCAACAGACTAAAAGGGTAAACCCTGAACGTTGGAAAGGTGTTTCATGACATACCTACCCATAAATCCATTCTAGTAGGTACTTAGTACAAATAACTAAGCAAAACTATCTGATAAGATACTCTACATAATTACGTATATGTACATGAATAACGTATTTCAGTAATGAGGAATAAATTAAAGGGAAGAACTGATGGGATGGTACATATTACAGGAAGTGAAATATTTCGTTGAGTTTAAGCGCATTATACAAAACTCAGAACATGATTAGGTAAAGATACAATACGAAGTACCAATTGAATGTTCTACGAATATATCAGTAAATCATCTGTATTTCTGTAGTTTTAAGCTGCAATTAAACTAACGCAGAGACATGAAGAAGGTGAATAGACGCTAGACGAAACGTCTTCCTCGTCCCCTTCACGCAAATGCAATGATGATGCAAATTCGGCCGAGAAATCTCGTATCGCACACTTTCATAACAATCCGGTGATTGATTACATAAATTTGAATACTATGCTGTTAAAGCCAAATTAAATTCATCCGCGGCATGGGATAAAACGTCGCAGCACGCCTGATAAATTACGAGAAGCATGATTAAACGGCGATTGCGATGTGAAACTATCATATTAAGGCTGTCGTTATGCATATTTCGTAGTTTTAGTCAGTCCTTAATTGATTAAAGATGGAAACTTAAACACCACTTATCGCATTTTGTAATATATCAAAAATCTTGGTCAAGTGCAACCACAAGATGAAAGACGAGAAGCGAGTCATTTTTAACTTATTGTGTTGATGGTTGATTTACAGTTTTATATTTCAAATTTTCACCATATTGATAGCTGTAGATAGAGCTAAATGGTGGATAAGTATTTGGAAAATCAAATTATTTGGCTGCCTATTTTTATTATCTATTTTTATTGTATATAGGCCAAGCAATAAGAAATCACATTTTAACGTTTTGATGTTTGATAAAAACTATTCTACCATGTCCTTTCAAATTTCGTATAAATCAGTTCTATTTGACTTAGAATTTTGTTGTAATAAATAAAATAAAAAATTATAAATTTTTATACTAAAAGGCGTTTTTAATCTTAATAAATACCATACAAAATGACGCTTTAGTTAATTCTAACTACAATTTAATCACGTTGGTTGAACTCAAAACAAGCTTCTGTTCTGTCGTACCTTTCTTGAAGCCCTAGACATTTTATATCTTGACACCACCTAATCTATAGCTGCAGAATCCAGTAGGTGAACGTGTGATATATTTATGGAGTAGGAAATTGCAGGCAAAAGCCACATTAAATAGCAAACTTGGAATTGTATGAACAATTTGAATTTGAGCAGTACCGGACATCACGAATTAGCCGAAAGCAGTGAAGCGCGAGCCGTAGCCACAATAACCCCATATTTTCGTCTTATTATAGTAATTAAGTCTGTATAAAACCACCCGCAATTATTATAATGATTAAACACGTGCGCTGAAGTGAAGCGTATTGCTCGGTTTGCCGGACAATGGTTCCGTACAATTATCGCCATTGATTCTGCGGTCGGACGTAGCTTTATTCCTAAATATGCATTTGACGTATCAAAATTATATACAGCTTGGCAAAAAAGAGTAGAAATTAGAAAGTGGCAAAGTCCGTTTCAAACTAATTAATATAAAAAAACGGGACGACACTACAGTGTTGCCAGTTTTTAATTTCTACTCTTTTTTGCCAAGCTGTAACACTGTTGGTTGTAGGTATACATTCGCTCGCTCTGCCAAGAGAGCGTCACGAACAGACATTCATATTAAATTGGTAGTTTATTGGTGTTGGACTTTGGTTTCTGAATGCGCGCCTGGGGTAGGAAATAGCAGGTGGGCAGTGAGAAAGCAGGGAAACTACATCGGTTCTCATGATTATGGGAACTTAAAATGTATTAATAGCATCAAAAGTTAATTGTACGCGTATTTGTTATGATTATTGTTAACTTTATAACCAATTGATGTTTTAATCGCTTGCACTCACGTTACTAATGAAATGAACTAGGCAAGGAAAGCATTAGGCTTATAAAAATATATTTTATCAACACGTACACAGTTCACAACCATCAATTGGAAGCGCGAAACAATATATACAATTTTGTTTCTTACAAGTATAATTGCTCGTGATCGTTTGATAAGTAATAACAATAACCTAATGGTCTTTATGAGATTTATGTGCACGCTATGCAGTTTCAGTTTTATGACGACTTTACTAGGCTGCAGATTGGCATGCTCATTAGTAATTGACAGAAACAGTACTCGGCACGAATAAGCATGCTCAACAACCTATCACGGTTGTGTATCAACCTATCAACGTGCGCCTGGTGAGATTTCAGACAAATTATGTCATGCTTGCTCCTAATCACTGCCAATGTCGTCCGATTAAAATCAGGGCTATAAGCGCGAAAATTGAAGTTCGCTAATTGCAGGCATCTTTCGCTGTCACTCGAACTGCACTTTAATTGGAGTAAAAGAGAAAGATGGCCGTATTTGCGAACTTCGGTGTTCTCGGTAGGCCCTCAGTACTTAACGAAAAGTTGCCTCCTTTCCTGCCTCGACAATAATATATAGGTACTTATTATGTACTTTTGTCGTATTTGTTGGATAAAACTGGACAACCACCTGATCTTATGTTTTTTGCTAGGCTGTGACGTAAAACTATTTTACCTAAGTACCGTAAAATGGGGTGAGTTGGGTGAAATTTGACTTTCAAACCTCGATAAAATTTTATTTTTACATGTGAAAACTGAATAGTGAATAGTGTTAATAAGCGGTTCGGACGTTTGTATTTTAGTTTGTATTTTATTTTGGGTAGTTCCATTTCATAACTTTGACGATAAAGAGGAAAACCCACCTCACCCCGTATTAGTGCCTCGTATTTGGGGTGAGAGGGTTTTTCATAAAAAGGTTATTTTGGAAGATTGTTGGATCAATTTTTTTTTATTATGCGTATTACTATAGCCCCATTTTAAATTGGAATACATTATTTTTCTAGCAGTAGCCTTAAAATCCCTTCTCACCCTCCTCTCAAACCTTCTCTCCCCATTCATAACCCAACTCTCCCCCCGAAACCTACTCACCCCGTACGGTACATCGAAACTTAAGGTTTTTAGATTCACACGCAAAAGCTTATTTACGATTGTCAGTTTGATAATGGTTGACTGCAGTATTTAAACCTGAACTGTCTAGCACCAGCATTAGCTGAAAATAAATTATATTTGAACTTAGTCGATAGTCTAAGGCGTGAACATAGCATTGTGAAATCGTTAGCTGGCGGCGCAAACGCTCCACGCCGTAAATAATTGGAAGCGCACTGTTTGTACTAATGCTCGATCTAAGCGCATAATTCCTCTTTTTGAATTGAGTCATAAATTTGTTATTGGAACGTAGCGGCGGTTCGCACAGTTCGTATCGAACGTGGGTTGACTTCGGAATCCAAACTAATAAAATAAATGCGAGAGGAAATCTGTCTGTTCGTTAGCTTTTAATAGTCAAACAAATGGTGTGATCTACATGAAATATAACAGAAACAGCTTAGCTGCCTTTCATTAAACTCTGTAAATATATTTCTTTTACCCTATGATTGCCAGAATCATATTTATAGTAGGTATTACGACTATGTATAGAAATAAATGTTCCCATATGGTATAAAATAAGGACATAAGTATGTATATCTTCTTCATTACCTAGTGCTCTTAATTATACTTCAGCTCGAAGTATTACCAATAGCGAATTTGTTAGTCAAGCAAGATTGCGGCAAGCAGTAATTTGACGTGATGGCTTCGAACCGACGGATGACGTAAATATGCTGAACAGAAGCGCACCAGTAGCAGGTGCCGGTGCACAATCAGAACAAATTAAATCATATTACATACTAGCGACCCGCCCTGGTTTTGCACGGGTTAACAAATTATAGGTAGACCTAAGCGCCACTTGCACCATTCCACAAACCCGGGGTAAAGCGGTTAAACCGTTAACGCAGTGTCATATTGTACTGGTAACCATGATAACTCCAGGTTTAACCGATTAACCATGGGTTAATGGGATGGTGCAAGTGGCCCTAAACTTTCCTCAAGAATCCGCATGAAAATCCATTCAGTGGTTTTTGAGTTTATAGCGAACAAACATACAAACACAAACAGACAGACGCGGCGCGGCGGGGGACTTTGTTTTATAAGGTGTAGTGATTTATGTAACCCTTTGACCCTACCGAATGTTCGTTATAAACAAATTCGTAAATACCTAATAATTGAGGTTAAATACTCTCTATTAAGTGTTAAGTGACTAGTCAAATAAATTTTTCGAAAAAAAAAATCCTTCGGCCCAAATTTTTGCTTAATTTTTTTCTATTTCACATTTTTTATAAATACTCAATTGAAATATTGTTACTTCGATGGTGAGACGGGGTGCGCCAGCCTTGACAAGTTAGACTAAACTAGTTTAGACAAACATGTACTTGTCGCCTTCAAGAAAAAAAATGGTGGAAAATTTTAAATTTAACTTATAGCGAAATAAATAAAATTAACATTTTACAATTTTAAATGACGTGAGTTGTATAAATTACTTAATGATAAATTAAGCTATAATGTGTCGCTTACAGAACTAATATCTATTAGATCTGTCAGCGTTACATTATAGCTTTATCTAAAGCTAACTTTAGCTATAAACTAATGATAAGTGTGTTTCCAGAAAAATGAAAAGGTATTACCGATCACAAGGAACCAATAAATTGCTTGTACTTATACAACAATGATAATTTCGATATTTTTGCGCAATTTTAGGAATCGCACTATACGTGACACAGCTAGAATAATGGCATTTGCTGATTTCGTATTAAATTAGACAGACTCTCAACGTCGTAAAATTAATACTCCACCAGCATATAGGTAACTACATTCCCCGCCTCGTCAATATACTTACTAAGGTACCTAGCAGTAGTACCTAGTAGTGTAGTTGTTTTTGGTTGGCGCAACCGACAAGGTATACTTGATCTGCTCTTTTCTTTGACCTAGCGCAATTTAAAATTCTAAACTAATGTAACACTAAAAATGCAATAAAACTTTGACAGTACCTCCAGCACACAACAGTAGTAACGACATATTTCCCGGTTCATTACATTAATAAGACGTATTGAGTGATTTTGTGCTTATTCGCATCGTAAAAGGGTCATGTAGATAGGCAATTTGACCCGCGCGGGCACTTATTGGCTTGATCGGATTTATTCGCATTACGTGTAATAGTAATACGTCGGGACTCGTGACGCGATGCTTGTAGCCATTGTTCTCCGACAGCTCGCGCCGGCTGAAATATGCTTTCGTTGTTCCGACCGTCTACGCCTAATTGTATACTTAATCAGAATATTGTACAGTTACGAGGAACCTATTGACGCACTACAAATAAGTTGGTAACAACAGGAGATATGGCATGGCCTTATTTCGATTTTTGAATAGAGAGCAACCATATAAGTTCTTTTGCGTAGTTATATGACAGTACTGAAACTGAAGCGGTAGAGGTGAGTAGGTACGTACACGTATAGTAAAACCAAGAAAAGTCTGCAGCGCAATAATTTGACAGCGAATTAAAAAACTATAAATGGCAATGTTTTTTTAGCTGTCACTAAACGTCATTCACATGGTATGTATGTATTTGTCAAAATCGTTTAAATATTCGTTGTGTTTTGTGATGAACGGGAAAAACATGATGAAACCTTACAGAACCGGCGTGCAGGAATTAATTTTCCGCATGACGAATAATTTAACACTAGTAAAAAATCAGCATGAGGCGATTCAAGCTCTAATAAAATAAAATAAATCGACAATACAAAAGTACATAACATTGACAAGCAAGGCAAGTCGCCACAGCACAGCAGCAGTCACCGCCGCTGCAGTAAATGTTGCAACGGTAATGCAGCTGCAGTTGGAAATAGAGTGTCACCTCACGTCGTCGGTTCCTCACTCTTTGCGGCCCTGCCCCGCTGCTGGCGGCATCCTATGTTAGGTTTTTTTTATAATGTCTGTAATGTTTTGTTAGTGTTTTTATATTTTGCTTTTATATGTATTCATATTATAAATGACCTAGTCTAAGAAGAAAAATAATTGAAGATATAATCTTAAACGACCATAATAATGTTTTAAGTGAGTACATAATATATTTGAATAAATGTAAAGGTAATCTAATCGGCTTCATTTATAGACATTTATTTGTAATAAATATGTATGTAATGGGTTTCTACTTGGATGCTCCACATAAATATTAAATTGTATAACGAATCTCATAAAACTCTCGTAACGAATTCATGTTTATAACTTTAAAATGACCTAATGCAAAATTGATGTTTGCGATGCAGCGTCTAGACACGTCGGGCTACAACAAGTTCTACCGATTCGTTCTTGTAATATCGGTGTAATTTATTTAATGTTAGAAATAGACCTCGCTCAGCACCACAAAGAATATTGGCTTTCACAACGGAACCTGGCAAATTTATGTGCCGCGAGATTTAGCTTGCGCCCAGTGTGCGGCCGCGCCGCACCAATCACGAGGGCACCGAACATCGCCGGGCCTTATCAAACAAAACCCTTTGTTACCGTACCATTTATTGCAAAACGTTTTAAATGAACATGTTAGATCACGCACCTGCCAACTCCTGTCAATTCCCCGTTATATCGTGAAATATAAATGTCTAATTATCTAGATCGGCAAACCGAACGTTAGGTAAAGGTGTTTATAGAATTACATAGGGATCGATTATAGTAAACTAGTAATTTTGCAGCCTACTACCACATTTGCCTAGTATCGCCTTTAGCTAGTGCTGTTACTAGGAATTATGAGTGGTTGCCGTAGCCTTCCACCTGCTCTTGAAAAACGTTCACGTAATTACGCTAATAATTGTTCCACTTATGTATGTATAAACATTTCTAGAAGGATTAGCATTACGCGTGGCTGGGGCTAATCGGGCTAAATTCTTATATTGTGAATGGTTTCCTGGCAATTAAAACTGAAGTACAATTTACACAAATACCTTCATAATATTAACTCTTTTTACTAACATTTACAATACATATACGGAACTTACCTAATTTATATAAAATGAATTTATTAATTATTCTGTTATAATACTTTATAATTGGATCATACTTCGTTGCCTGTCTATTTTTGTCAAACGGATGAATTTTTAGACGGTAGTTAATATCACATGTTATTTATCATTTAATTGCATCGGGAGCCGGGAGCAGCAGGTTGTCCAAGATGCGCACGCGGCCGCAGCGCTTAATTGATGACACGAGACACGAGGCGTTACAGTTACCGCGTCAACATTGTAATTGGCATCGAACGCCGTTGGTCTAGCCGTGCAATTCGTCAGCCCTACTTGCATGCTGTGGAATAGAACTAGGAAAAACAATAATATGTAATTTCAGACCTGCCTATAAATTTAAATATAATGAATGAATGGTGCTTTTATTCTAAACACACATACACAAAAACATTAAAATAGGCTTCAATCTAGGTAAATTTGAAGTTACAGTGATGGGCAAGGGTAAGTAAATATATCTCGTAACTCTACCCTTGATATTCTCCTGTATATTTGCTAGATTTGCCCTATGGACCGAAGTACGTTAGGAATTGTAAAAGAATATGAAGACTATAAATAGGTCGAATTTGCTTTTATAGATGTTGTGTTAAAATTGCATCTTCAATAGGTAATATTAATTATGATACAGATTCCTTGTAATAAATTATAATAATATATCTTTAGGGATTTAGGGATTATTAGGTTATTTTTTTAAATGTACGAGTATAACGGGCAAAATATCGACTAGGTACATTTAGATTTTTTTTTAAATTATATGATATTCAGCCACTAATATGGAAAAGGTGGTGCCTCGTTTTTACTATCGTAGGTATGTCCAGTTATTTCCTTTCCTGTCGCAGCGGACAGGGAGGTCCTAGACGCGCGCACGCGCACCGGCGCAGGCGCATCGCGTGCCGCCGCGTAACGGTCCCAGCAGCTGATCCGCGCTATTGTCCTTTAATTAAACTCAATAACGCAAACACAAGCTATTCTACTTATTTACAAAACCGGAAAATAATTAGACGATAACTCTAACGAGCTACCACCGTTGAAAATTTAATTGTTGCGAATTAAGCTTGCCTTAATAAATGTAAGGGCGGTATTTTCAGAGCTACGCGGTAGGTAGTTGAAATTAGTTACTTAATTATATTCTCGTCTTGTCTTGTGCTAATTCTACATCTGCCTTCAATGTATCGCTGTTAGATGCCCGGAGCAGACACCGTTTGAATGTTCTGGGAACTAATACACCGTGTTATTTCTCTAATTGTGTTTGAGTTGCGCAATTTTCGCATTAAATAGCATTCGCGTTTGAATCTTTGCGCACGCGGGCGCGTCGCCGATGAACCTACTAGGGTTACTATCGTGAAACAATGTTTAATTAAGTAATCACATGATAATTACTTATGTTTAGGCTATAAATAGATTAAATAATTTGATATACATTCCAACTCAAATGAATGCCAATAGAGTTAGCTTTTAAATATCTTAGTACTTCTTAATCCATGTAATTAGCTAACACGAATATAGAGATACAAATTTTCATTAACCCATAACCAATAATTATAGTCGTTTAATGGTCGATTTTAGTTCACTGCTTGTGCCACTCCACACAAAAGTTTCCTGCGTCGTCACCTTATGGAGCTTCCGGAGCTTCGTTGTCTATGGAAAGCACCACGTGATCACCGAGCAGTCGTCATTGAAAATGACATGTCGGACGCCTCGGTCCGGGCACGGCCCGGTCTAGCGTGAGTCAACCATTAAGGTGCAACTGTTATCTCCCGGGGTGAAATGGTATCTAATGGCAACCCTGATAGTTATAGACGTTGTCTAATTAAGCGCGGGCCTGGCTAATTTGACGCGTGAGCGGGCTGCGCCGCCGCTGCCCTGCGCCTGCGCCTAATGAATGGTATCGCACACGTTCATCGCGCCACGTCGGCGTCGCTTCGTGCCCGTAGCGCCCGCGCAAACGGGAATCTAATGACTGCTCTCCGAAAACATTAAAGCCGATCCGATTAATAGCATTACCTATTTAACGAAACGTTTCGATGCTTTAGGTTAATCAGCGCGTTCTAATAGTTCAATAAATTCAAGTCTTCATTAGATATTAGTCATCCACGAAAATAGAGCTTTTATTAGCGCGTTAGAATTGACAAACACTGTCGTAAAATTGGATTACATAATACACGGATGCATACTAAACATGTCGAAATTCAATTGATTGAGCCATCGCGCCATCGGTAAGGATTTAAAGATGCAAGCATTAAAATCCACTTAAACATAACAGTAATGTGTAGGAAAGGAAAAGTAGGAGCCGAGATTAAGTTAGGAGTTCTCTTAGAAAACCGAAGCTAATGTTCATTCAGTGTTTGCATCAAGCTGTAATGTTGATTACAGTCATCGGTACGCCGATGTGAGTGCAGCCACGCCGCCGCCGTGCACTGATGTGTTTATGCACGCACAAAGCTAGTTGTAGATTGTTAAGACTAATGCAAAAGCTATTTTATTAAGCATCTGTCTAATGTTAAAGTAAGTGGTGTAATAGAATTTTTGCACTTTTCGGAATTCTAATAGGTTTGCTACATTATATTAGGTACAATCAGCAGTAAACGCAGAACTTTAATTTGTGATCAGCACAAGCACTTATTGACTTTTGAGATTGAGATTCTTTTAAGACTTTATACTTAATATGCATTTAAATATATTCTTCTAAAGTTATATCACTTTTTTTTATTTACGACGGTACTCAGCAATCGTGATAGGCTGTTTGTATGCTCATTTTAAATGGCCCTCTGTTGTGCTATTTAAGCCTTTTAAATGGCTCAATATTTTGTAAAGCGATATTCACACATCGATAACTAATCGTTTCATTATTAACATAGAAATGTTTCATCATGTGTGCGTATTATGACAGAATAAATAGATAGACAACAAGTTTTTTTTACTAAAGCTAATGTTGAACTATAAAACGGCTACTGAGAAGTAGGTACCTAGGTACATATAAGACCTATGACATAACTAAAGTAATATCGTATAATACTCTACAACGAAAATTTAACGCATAACCAATTATGTTATTAACTTTAATTTAGCATCATTAAATAAAACAAAATGTCGAGTTGGGTTTAATTAGGTAGCGTTTATTTTGAAATTGAATTGCACCACAAATAAGGGTAAGTCTCCTAATTGCATGAAGAAGTAATTAGTTGAACGATAAAAACTGGCTATAGAACATCTTAAGTAACAGCTCCGCGGCGTCTGCTCATCTAGACATGATGATATCGCTCTATACGGCTGTTTTATCGTTTTTTCTCGAGTACTTATTATAAGTTTTATTAAGCGCAGACGCAATTACCGAAGGGAAGGGCTACGATGACGGAATAAGGAATACATCCATTGCCTTTGAGTTATCTAGCTTCTTCAATTCAAACGCTTACATGCAAAAAAACCTATAACATTCCTGTCAGGGTAACTAATAGGCATTTACTAACAAATTTTTCAATAATTATTGCTAATACTTTTAGCTTTCTTACTGGAATATGTACCTACAATTCACAGAATGCTACTTTCTGATTCGACAAATATACTAATTAATTGAGCTAATTAATATCCGGTGACCTTTTCACTCCACCAGTCCAAGCCGAAAAGTTCACTTGATCTTAACTCTACTATAAATTCTATAATAAATGGTTCATTAACATCTCATAATAAAAATATTGTAAAAAGTACTTATTAAACTGTTAACAAGGCATCGAAGGAAAAACGCCGCAACTGTGCACGATTATCGCGATCGTCGGCGACTCGATCGGACTCATTGCCCGCGCTTATCCGACAATTTGTCACCAACTGACAACATTTTCGGCCACTTGGATAAGGAACAAAGAGTATACTTAAAACAGACTGGTCATTTAAGAGGAAACTCAGCAATTTCTTTTAGCAACGTCTTTATTTCTTAAAGAACGTACGTTTTATTGTTGTTAATAAACGATATCGACCAGTGGCGGATTTGCCTTAAGGCCAAGTAGGCCCGGGCCTAGGACAGCAAAATGTTAGGGGCGGCAAAATTGTGACAAAAAATTCGGTGATAATAGCAAGAAATAACTCAATATGATGGGTACGGAGAAATGGGCGGCTACAGGGCCTGGGGCCCAGGGCAGCAAAGACTGCAAATCCGTCACTGATATCAACATTATCGAAGACGATTTTGTACTCTTACGAGTACATATAAAAACAGTAAGAACTGTGACCTACTTCATACCGCATCCGGCCTCATTTGCTGAAACCTTTAAGCTCTAATGCGTAAACCAAGGTCGTAATTCACAAGCGTCTAATCCTAATTACTCCCATCTAAACGAGGCATCATTAGAAGCCCATCGTCTATACGTGTATTTGGCCCGCGATGGCGGTAGAATGGTTCATAATGAGTATTTACATAAGTGTCAGTCTGCGCAGGACCGTCGGCCGCAATCAGCCGGCTAATTACTGCGGCGCGGGCGCACGACTCGGCTAAAAGGCTTTAAGCTGTGTCATTTGTTTGCAGGCATAATGGACTGATAACGGATACAATTGCGACTTTTTGAGTTAAACTCTTGTCGAGTCGTGCTATTTCGATGGGTTTAATGAATGATGATCTTGCGCGGAAGAAATAAAAAGATAATATTAATTAGGCACTCAAGCTTTATAAGAGTGCAGAGTGTTTCTATTGAAAGTATATTTTCTGTTAACTTTCGCACTGGATGTAACTATCAGTCATTATTTAATACAGACCATGGTACAGCAACATTGGTAATATGTAAAAATATGTATTAACAGAGTTATTTAAAATGAAGTGAGGTGTTACTAGTTGAACCTATTGAACATTTGACGAAAAATTGGTATCTTCGATGATAAAAGATATTCAATTAAAATCCATAAATTAATTAATTCAGACGTGTCTAATAATACCCATATTTTTCGTTAATTATACTCATCTCGTAGTCATCTACGAAGCGCGCCGTAGCGTAGAACATTCTTACAAAGTGTAAAATTGTAAACAGTTAAAAACTTAAAACTGTCGTAGCACCTTGCCGAACACTTAAGTCATGTATGTTTAATTATGTAGGAATAGGTATTTACTTGTTTATTAGAGACGATTAAAGTGTTTAACAAAAAATATATACCTAGCAAACACGAATGTTAACGGTTACATCGGGTTTTTTTATAAAATGTGCAATGTATGAGCTTACCGCTAGGATACATTCTTGGAGCATAAGACAGTCACCAGTACATAATAAAATTACCATATAATTGTTGTAAATAGAAACATTTCACGCAATGCTTTAATATAAGACCTGTTACTGTTTCTTTTGTTTCTTACGTAAATCTTCGTAATTATTCGATTGGTAGCTACCATAACTCAACGTCATTTGCATTTATAATATATTTCTGTCTAAATAAATTACGAGGCCCAGAAAAGCTTACACACAAAAGATTTATGTTGCCAGATATCGCGGACAATAAACAACGCAACGCCATTGCTGTTGACAATCAAGATACCTAGGCTCCAAGTAAACGAACTTAAACGCACTTAAGGGCGTGATATTGTGACATCCGTTTAATTCTGAGGCAAAATTATAATAATTTCACTTAATTACGGCATTCATTGTGGCGCGAGGCCGCGGTCGGCGTATCTCGGCTCCAGAATTATCGCATGTGATAGTCCTCGCCTCGCTGCCGGCTCTGCAATATTTAAACACCAACACAATGAATTAAGGTAAATTAAAAGCCTTTCCGTGTCTTTTTCCGCAAACAGACGCTTAATCTTCGTGTTGCTTTGTCTTCCTATAGAGTATAAAGGCTTACATATTGACATTAACTGCGACCTGTGTGGCTTGTTCATAAAAGTTAACTATCCCTTTACACTTTATAACTGAACTTGATATTTTTAGGACCACTTAAAAAGTAAATAAATGCTATTTATAAGCTTACAAGATATCGTTACATGTTGAGCTATGAGCCAGTGTAAAGGGCTCTCAAGCACAATGTGTGAAGGCCTCGTAACCGAATTATTCGATTGTTTTATTAGACAAGTGATCGTAAATATGACAAGTTTAGTGTGGGACATTGCGCCCCGCGCACCAGCCATAATCGTCATAAGAAGTGATTTTTGTGTACGAACGCAGGTCGATTAATAAAGCTTGGTGTTTATGGCCGCCTCTCTCGCAATATCAATTTTGATCACCTGATTCAGATTATCATTAGCTACGTTATAGCCGATACGACCTTATTCATGAAAGTTCAATTTGCTATAGTAAGCAATAAAAACCGTTTTTTTATGAGAATATTATTTATTTACTTCCTACATATTTTATGTTATGTAGCTATTTAAAACTGCAGCGCAAAAATATGTTGCATTAAAATATAAGCCGACGCATGGTGCGCGCGCTTAATCATCTCGATACTACGAGTATTTAATGAGAATGTTACGTTATTTCCTACAGCTAATACAGCTCAATTAACCTTAACAATACCGGTACATGGCATTTGCTGACACATATTACGTAGACACGCGTTTAGTTGACAGAGTAAGTGGTGTGTCAATCATGAACTGTATTTGAAGTTTTAATGCGTCACATGAAACAATAAGTGATCATAATTTATATTATAACGTATAGGTAATAATAAAAACCGGCCAAGTGCGAGTCGGACTCCCGCACGAAGGGTTCCGTACTATTACGCAAAAACGGCAAAAAATCACGTTTCTTGTATGGTAGCCCCCCACTTAAATATTTATTATATACTGTTTTTAGTATTTGTTGTTATAGCAGCAACAGAAATTTCTGTGAAAATTTCAACTGCCTAGCTATCACAACACATCTGTGAAAATTTCAACTGCCTAGCTATCACAGTTCATGAGATACAGCCTGGCGGCAGACAGACGGACGGACAGACAGACAGACCGACAGATGGACAGCGGAGTCTTAGTAATAGAGTCCCGTTTTTACCCTTAGGTTTAACGGAGCCCTAAAAGTAACTGAAAATGTAAGACCTCCCATCAGATTGTAAGTCTGTATTGTACATTAATCTGTTAACCAATGATAAATAGCAACCCAAAATAAGGCCGACCAAAAATAAAAATACTCGTACTTTTGTTTATGCTATGCATTTTGGTTTTCATGTGTTGGTTTTACGTACATAATTTTTTAAATCAATTACATTAACTAGGATACCGAATTACTTGCTTTAATTAGGTTAAAAAATCATTGATGCTCGAGTACCTACAGTTTTAAACCTTAAAGCAAAGAGACAATCAATACATTAGAATAATAACAAGCATGGCTTGCAGATTCATTCGCAGATCAATTTAGCTTAGAGTTATGAGTCGATCTTCCTTCAGAGCTTACCAAGATTGTATCTATTAGTGTTATTAATAAATTCATTTTTCATGCCGATGATCATCGACGTAATCCGGAGTCAGTAAATGATGGTTCCCACATCACAGAAATGACAATTGCAATCACTTACCGATCTCTTTTTATGATACTCGTAATGGAGGTAAACGAGCAGAAGTAGGCTTTGCAATCCGGATCCGAAATGTATGAAATTATCCGGATCTGGATCCGGATCCGCGGATCTTCCCATACATTTCGGATCCGTCGTGCAAACCCTAAGCAGAAGTATCGCCTAATGGTAAGCGATTATTACAGCCCATGGACTCCCGCAACCTGCAACACCAGTGGGATTGTAAGTCCGCTGCCGGCCTTTAAGATGGAAGTACGCTCTTTTGATGGAAGAGCGTACTAGTACCTATAGTAAGCTATACTCTTTGAGAATACCTACCTAGAGTTAGACCAAGAAAAGTCAGCAGCCATTTTGATAGCGTTACCTTGCGTTACGTTGCAAGTGTTACCTATTTTAAACGTCCAACTTCTATGGCATTATGACGTATAAATCAAACTTGCAATGCGTGGACTTTTCTTGGTCTAACAACCGACTTATTCGAATAGACAAGCGTATACTGAGGGCCATACCGTGAACAATTTATTTCGTACATTCGTCTATTTGCCTCTCTATCTCATTAATATGCAAGAGTGATAGGGAGTCAGACAACGATTTTCATGGTAGGCCCTCAGAACACACCTGGCCGATTATAAACATTCCTTAATTTAAATGGCTATAAAACACTTTCATTACAATTCACATCACATGAACTCGAGTGGTTAGTTTGGCAGCGAAAGTGTTAAACGTAAGTACATATAATGATTGTTTTCTCTACGCACCGCGCAGGTTTAACGCCGATTACCAAAGTCGGTGTTTATAGTAGTTGTAATAACTTTATTGTACGTTATACAGGTAAAATTCACTGTTATAGAATTAGGTACCTACACTAGGTACCTACAATTGCGAACAAACTAAAGGATGACTCACGTTAGACCGGGCCGTGTCCGACCCGGAGCTTCCGGCTCATCGTTTTCTACGGAAAGCATCACGTCCATTTAGCAAAAGGATGTTATTGGCGAAAACTCAAAAACGGCTCAAGCGATTAAGTTTAAATTTCCGTTTTTGCCATTTTGGATACGGAATCCTTATGGCCGTTAAACAAGGACAAAATAGTATCCTAATCTACTTCATGTTAACGAGTTACAGATGTAAGTATGTACATTTATTAATGGTACTCTACTAGAGCGATGGGCATCCGGAAAAATATTGAGAAATTCTTTTAAAAGCTACACAACATTGTGAGGAAATCACATTGAATGGTATGGGAATGTTAATCACTATATTAAAGAGACAGAATTCCTTACTCAGAACGTGTGAGTACCTATATATCAAGTCAATTAATCTTAACGAATAATACCCATATATCTAAAGGTAAACTGAGTCAATTGCTCCGGCTCATTAGTTACAATTGAATAATGGAACATGGCACGATGTAAAATTACAAGGCCAGGTCGCTCGATGTCGCGACGAGCACGGATCCACACTCACCTCGGAATCCTTGACCCATCCAGAAGAGGCTACTCTAACAGAATGCATCTCTGTCCTGTCGCCGTACGTAGATAAATAGGTATTTAAAATACCACTCTCCGTGGGAACTGTGACGGGCGCCCGAACCGCGATAACCCTGCGCTCGCGCCGCGCCGCTCGCTCGCCGCCCGCCCCGCGCCGCTGCAGGAACCACGTCGCGGATCAAACAATGAACTTCAATATCGAAATCTATTTGGTTGCTTAATTTCGTAACTAACTTAACCTATCGGCCTTTTTTATCTACGCTTTTCTTTTTGGTAAACTGAGCAGTCGGTTTAGAAATAGGCTCTAAATCGTGCACGTTAAGGGCGCAATAGAATAGCAATGTTCACCGATAATGCACTTTGAACTCTGTTAGTGGCGGGCAAGAGTTGAAAGTTCATCGCAAAGTTCGCTCGCGCATAGACGTAAGGCTGCACGCTGCGAGATGTCATCTCGAACCCCCGCTGCGACTTGCGAACAATATTGTCTCCGCTTTTGATGCATCGTGAATTTTAAAATCCATTCATATTCCCCTAGTGAATTACAATCATGATATAAAATGTATTCAAAGCTTTTACTACATCGCATAACACCAACACACGGCTTAATAAAGCGTAAACTGTACGTTTTATCAACTAACAAGTGCTTGTTATTGCCGTTTTTATAACAGTATACCTACCTACAATATATCAAAACATAAATCTGTAAAAATAAGTTTCTTTATTACTCTTTTTAAGTCTATGGTGCCTATTTACATTTATTGTTTTATGAAGCACTTAATAAAAGGACTTAAATTAAAAAAGCGAATCGTGGAAGAAGATGTTTAGTTTCATTCTCACAGACTGTCAACCTTTTGCAACATGTGCCTTATTCTCCGTCATAAAATTCATACAAAAAATTATCCGTCAACCATAAAAACTAAAATATTAGCGGTTATTTCAAGACAATAAAATCAAGAACAACTCAGTATGAAACATTTAACTTTCACTGGATGTAGGTAGGTAGTTGAACAAGTATAAAAAGGACTTTTTGAAATATTTCGCAAATGCTGTAAGTGATACGTGTAATCAAATATGCTTTTATATTTCCTTAATTATATTCATATTTCTCTATATATCCGATTTTTTTATATATAAAGAGCGACCCAAAAATAACGCAGGATTTGAATTTACTCGTAATGGAAAACGCATTTTTTTCGTAGAATAATATTTGTTTACAAAATCATAAAATACACTAAATAAGGTTAACGCAAAAATATGTATGTTAACGTTACACTGTGCAAAAAGACGAACTTAGTCTTAAAATAGTTGATTGAATGATGCTGATGATGATGAGTTAAGTAAAAAAATCATTCCTGAACACTATTATGTCAGAAAACTTTAGTTTCAATAGATGTCCCACATCCGCCATACAAAACCCAAACTGAAGACCCATAAAAAGTGCTTTAGAAAAAAACAGCCGTGCGCTTTTCAGATTGATTCCATCGTAGAGAAAATTGGTCGTGTACAATATTATTAAAGATTTTTTTTATAAAAGCGATATGAAAACAAATTCGTTTTTAAATGAAACAATAAATCAATTTGAAGTATCCCTTTTTAGACATAAGGCAATAAATAATCTTACAATAAAACGCACCATACACCCTATTATAGCACAATCTAGCACCAACCCGTTATCTTTATACAAATCTCATTATACTTATTAAATAATGGACCGACATCCATGTTCATAAGTTGAGTGGATTAGGATACTAACGAACCGATGGGAGATGCCACATAGAGATAACCATTATAAAACGCAGCCCGTAAGCGTTTTAATGCGTTCTCCCAATTGTTATCATCAAATATTGTTGTCCATTATATTTATGACTTCATAAATGGCCTCTTTTGAAAGTGATAATCTGGTTATGATGATAAGTGCAATTAATCTTAGTCAAGCTATGTATTGAAAGCAATAAAACAAAACTCATATACCGTCCAAAATGTTTAGTTAACGATAACTGCACTATTGTAATTGAAAGTTTTTAATAATCTGTACACCAACTGCACCTCTAGCACAACTGGCCGCGACAGGCGTGAGAAGTGACAGATCGGCGCGACTTGGCGGCTTGTCGCGTGTTGGCAGCACAACACACGCGCGAGAGCCGCGACAAACTCGCGATCAGGTGTCACTGTCAGAAAATGACAACGATCGCGACTTTGAACTAAAATCCGTAGCACAACTGCCTATTTTGAGACAAAATATTCTCTCGTCTTTATGTCAATCCGCGAGTCGAAGTCTACGCGACTTTATAACGCGACTCGCTCTCGCGGGTGGTTTGCTTGTACTTTTTTAACTAAACTCATGATAATTATAACTTAAAAACAAGTTTCATATATTATGTAATAATATAATTTGTATAATTACTTATTGCCCTAAGGAATAAGGAAGTATGGAACAATCACTAAATGCGCTTTACGCACTCTTATATCGATTATGCACGGTGATACCTATGTAGGATTTTTAAATTTCAATTCAGGTTCGTAAGTTTGTAAAAGTAATCCTAAGACTTCCTTACACAAAACTTTCATCAACCTAACAACGGAGCCCGCTTGCTTGTACATAAATGAAGCCGATGAGGTGGGTAGGTACAAATGTTCAAAACAAACTATCCAACTTATTAAGTAAGCCATATTCTTAGTAGTAATATTTAGGATCACGGTTAGATGTCTAATTTCAACAATCTCTTACTATTTAGGTACCGTTTGGAACCTTCCTCGACTTCAACAAAACATACCTACATGTGGCCTGTGCCCGCTGCATCGTACTGTAACAGAATGATGTAATACGTGGCTATAACAGGATCATGTCCGCCTCAAAATAATGCTTTGTATGAAATATTATCAGTGAACACCCACTAAACCATTCCGTCCCCTGCCAACACCATACCGTGACGTGACTGGACCGAGCCGACCAACAATATTTTGAAGGAGTCGTTACGCTCATGTCATAGTCTGCGTAGGTAGCATAGGTACGGTTATCATATGGTCTATTATATTGAAACTCCTCTAGATCATACCCGTGTTCTAGATATTTCACTTCATGTTTGACAGGGCCTGATACGATCATGCTATGATAGGTTGCTGTCAACATTAGGTATGAAGTGGGCCTTGGGGAGCTAATTAATAATGGCTTCTAGGAGTTCTAGGTACTTACCTACCTACTTTATTTTTGTTTCTTTTCAGGTAAAAATACAGGAGAGAAAAAAAAACAATATTTCAATTAATAGTATATTGCTTTGCCTTATATATTCTTGCAATATTCGACTTCTTATTATTAAACCTAATATATATTAACATCTAGAACCACTATAGAGAAATTGTAAGAATCTTCTTTATTACCCTTGAAAAGTATTTTCTCTCTTCCTTTTTCTTCGACATGCGGCGTAGGACAATTAAATATCACCCTGGAAAGAAAATTGGTTTATAGACAATAAAATATGGTCATGACTTCATCGAGGACTATTATGAAATAAGCTTTTCATATCAATTTGTCAAATCATAAACAGTACACACACACAGTTAGGTACACAGTACACACACATGCCATCCATTATTGGCACAAGAAAAACTATATGAAACTTATTTGAGAGTTACTGTGGCAGCTTAGATTACGCCATAACCATTAGGTTTATTATTAATAGTTCACTTCCTCGGTGGTGTTCTTAAAGCTAAAGCGCTTCTCACATCTTAGTTAATTTAGAAAAGGGGACAGCTCCGCGTTTGAAACCTACAAGCTTGCCTAGTGTGTTTCTTTTCCTGAATCTCCACTTCGGGTCCCGTTGGCAGGTTCCTGTTAATAATATTTTCCTTTGGGTGCTGGGATATCAATCGTGTCTAGGATAATGCTGAACTTATTCTGAAAAAAAAAAACACTATTTACAACAAGAATATGAGAACAAAACCAATAATAGCAATTCCATTATTATATTTACTTACAAAAATATTTTATTAAAAAAGGTTTATTAAACAGAAATTTTTAAACAATATATATTTTAAGGAATATTATCAATATTAAGTATATAAGGCTCTATTACTTAAATTTTTTCATATTTTTTCCCGTAATTAAATGTTGACAAAATTTGAAAGTTCCTTGACTTTGACAGGAAAATCTTAACCATCGACAAAAAACTAGATTTTTTACCACCAAAGAACGAATGATTTAGCGCATCCCTGGTTTCCGATTCAGTGTTGCCACTTGCAAATATCGATTTGTTTAGACTTTGATTTCGCCGGGTAACACTGACGAGTCGCGCCGCGACTTTGAGTTCTCTACGCGGCTGTTGCAGTCGCGGGTACAAGTTATGCTACGGAAATCGACAGATTTGACAGCCGCGGGAATGGCGACTCGAGTCGCGGTCTAAGTCGCGGATGCAAGATGTGCTAGAGGTGCTGAAGTCACTCGTCAGATAACCACTCACGACGCAATCGCACGATCGGTCTCGATTTATAATAGATATCTATCGCAAAATGGAGAGGCGCTTCGGATTTTGCATAAGTGACGCTTGTAAGTTGTGGCACAATGCCCTATGGCCTACAATAAATTGAGTGCAGTACGTTGGTCGGACCTTGCCGCCGCCGTTCGCTCTCTATCTAAACGGGTCTTCATCATAACTTATTTTATTAGGTATATTTGAACATACTGTATGCAACTGTGTACGGCTTAAATCTATTTACCTGTGTTTTGGTAAATCTTTAAATAATGTTTATTTCAGGATAGATAAATTATACAATAACAAATTAAAATCACATTACAATAAATAATTGTAATTTGGTAAATTGATGCACACTAAATTAAATTTATGCATTAAACCAGTTCTAACGACCCGAAGGTAAACTCGTGTAACGCTTAAAAACCGTAGATACCAGTACCTAATAATTGATTATGTTCTTCGTATAATTTTCGCGACAGTCGACAAAAAATATTGTAATCAGGTTGCTGATTTTAAAAATCCACATAAATCTTTATTGTTGTCCAATTGAGTGTACTTCCTGTTTCGACCGGTTGCCTGAACTTGCGCTGTGGCACTTCCAAATAGGTATTCTGATATTCTTTTTCTTCGCGAATAAAAATAGAGCAAAACACGTCGCCGGGTTTTTATACCTGACGACCTTGCAGTCGAGTGTCTTACTGATTGTGAAACAATTTTACTAAAAGAAAAAACGAAAAGCGCTCGACTCGCACCAATCAAAAAGGTTCAGTTTTATTTAAATAAAAGAAACGTTTATAATACAGTGTAACTGCTGTTTAAAATCAAATGATGCTACCAGTAGCATGTCAATTAATCAAAAGCTCGACTATTTGACCTTAGAGGATTCACTTTTACTTTGTTCAATAACTCACTTATTGAATATGCATGAGGAAGCCGGTGGTTAATAACATCATTTATCAGGTGTGGAGTGTTAAAGATGTTTTTAACCGAGAGCCCGTCTCCCGTTGCCCATCGTCGCCCGTGCCAGCGCATCGCTCTTGATTATCATTATAGTCTGACATATAGGAGTACAAATTAAAAAGTGACAATACTGTAGTGTCGTCCTGTTTTTAACCGACTTCCAAATCCCAAAGGAGGAGGTTATCAATTCGGTTGTATGTTTTTTTTTTTTTTTTTTATGTTTGTTACTCCATATCTCCGTCATTACTGGACCGATTTTGAAAATTATTTTTTTGATTGTATGTATATGCATACAGATTGGTCCCGTTTTTGTCAAAATCCAGTTCTGATGATGGGATCCATGAGGAATCGACGGAACTCCTCAAATCTTAAAGGCATACATATGGTGATTTTTGTGTTTTTATCAACAAATCAAGCATATACATTCAAAAACGTGACATTTGATGAAGTGGAACTGCTGATGATGATCAGAACGGAACTCTTCAACGACGCATAGTTCACCTTTGGCGATTTGTCCTCTTCGTTATGTTTGTTAAGCAAGTTAAGTTTTTAAGCCACAATTTTATCAAGCTTGAGTTCTGATGATGGGATCCATGAGAAATCGAGGGAACTCCTCAAATTTTAAAGGCATGCGTATAGAGATTTTTGTATTTTCATCAGAAAATCAAGCATTTTCATTAAAAACTGTCGCATTTGATGAAGTGGAACTGCTGATGATGATCAGAACGGAACTCTTCAACGACGCATAGTTCACGTTTGGCGATTTGTCCTCTTCGTTATGTTTGTTAAGCAAGTTTCGTTTTTAAGCCACATTTCTGTCAAGCTCGAGTTCTGATGATGGGATCCATAAGGAATCGAGGGAACTCCTCAAATCTTAAAGGCATACGTATAGAATTTTTTGTATTTTCATCATAAAATCAAGCATTTACATTAAAAACTGTCGCATTTGATGAAGTGGAACTGCTGATGATGATCAGAACAGAACTCTTCAACGACGCATAGTACATGTTTGGTGATTTCGAATTTCGATTTTGACTTGGACTGGGACCCGGACTCATACCCGGATCCGGTTCGGACCCGGACTCGGACTCGGACCCGGACTCGGACCCGGACTCGGACCCGGACTCGGACCCGGACCCGGACCCGGACTCGGACCCGGACTCGGACCCGGACCCGGACTTGGACCGGGACTCGGACCCGGACTCTGACTCAGAGACCCGGACCTTGACCCGGAAAACCACTATGATACCTAAACTAAATAAACCACTATGATTACCTACCATAAAATGTGGGTATGATGATGCCAAACCCCTCCCGCTCAAACTCCCGTACACCGCACCGCATGCGCCGTTAAGTGGGTTAGGTTAGGTTTGAACTGCGATCCTCACAGAACCGAACAAAAGTGGGTTAGGTTTGGTTAGAACTGCGAGTCTTACAGAAACGAAATGCTACTAGAAAAGTGGGTTTGATTAGGTTCGAACTGCGATCCTCACAGAACCGAACTGCTATCAGAGAAGTGGGTTAGGTTAGGCTAGATAACTACGACCCTTACGGAAACGAAATGCTACTAAGAAAGTAGGTACTGGTTTTACCTCCTTTTCTACATAGTACACTATCTACCATAATCTTTCACCGCGCCCCATAGAAGTCGGTTTTTTTTTCTTAAAAATTATCTTATATAAATTGATTTGAAAGGGACGACACTTTCTACTTTTTTGTCAGTCAATACCTGCCTCTTTTCTAGCGGATATGTTCGGATTACGTATACGTGTGACGAATTTATTTGATTGACAGTCTGCTAACATAAAATGAGGAATGATGGACAATGACCCGTCGAAATTCTAGATAATTTCAACGTCGATATACACCTATATCTAATTCATTTGTATCATTGTAATTTTGGTGTCAATGTAAATAATAATCACGCTATTAAAATTACCCCATTCAATATTTACTGCACATTTTGTCAAAACTAATAGATGTACCTACACTGTAGGTACACATCATATTCCATGAGTGATGAACTGATGATCTCGATGAGCGTGGAAGGAAAATAGTAAAACTGTTCAGATACATTGATAGTAATGATAAGGACACCACACGTCTAGAGGGTCAAGTCAGGTCAGAGCGGACCCAGCGAAACCACGGATACCTGTCATATATATATTAATATTAAATTTTTATTAATATGACTGACATGTCAGCATTTTGATCAAATTCGAAATGAAGATTGCTTCAACCTTGTGCTTTCAATATAAAACTGGTCAAAGAATAATATAAACTTTGAAAAAACGACGTCATAAATCAGTCACTAACAACTCGATAATAATCATGTATGGCTAAAGTGCAACTCATGACAATTACAAGCCCAAACATGGTACAGTTGGTTACATTGTTTCGTTACAGAGTTCAGCCGATCATTTTATGATATTCATGGTCAGTTTCACTTTAGCGCAGCCTATTATGAGTATAAGTTGCTTAACAATCTTACCTAATATCTTCTAATGTGCAGAACATGCTAAGCGCCATTTGCACCGTCCCATTAACCCGGGGTTAACCGGTTAAACCGTTAACCCAGTGTCAAATTGTACTGATAACCATAGTAACTTCAGGTTTAACGAGTTAACCCCGGGTTAGTGGGATGGTGCAAGTGGCCTTAAGTAAATATGTGTGTTTTAACAGCAGTTTAACGTCACCTATTTTAAAGTAACATTTGACTCACATTTACAACCGCCTACCGCGAGTTTATTTTATTACCTGTATTTTATACATATATATACATCACAATCATAATAACACACAGCCTAATCGTTGAAAACAAGGCCTTCAAATTTGGAACACATAGGTCAAAATATAGGTCCTACCGAACGTCTTTTACTAAAGAGCTAATCCCGAAATCGCGAAATAAAATCTGCTGTTCCAAGAAAACTTTGACACATTTGATTCGCCAAAATGTTTGATACAGATTTTTTTGGATATTCGGGGTTGGCTCCATGGTAAAAGAGAAAGAGATGACGTACATATTCACCACTCAGAGTCATATTTACCCCCTCAATCAGTCTGTAATTTTCAAGTACATACTCTACTTATTAAGAATTTTGAGAATGAATGCTGACCCTGCGTAAGCGTTTTTAAATTTTTGAAGATAAGTGGTATGTACCTCGCTAGCGGTGAGTAAGCACCTATGAGTACATTCCATTCACATGTGATGCTACTGCACCTTACACAAGGAATCGCGCAAAAATAGTCAGTCATTTTGCATGTTTCATTGGGCAGAATATTACATAATTTAAATAACTATAGATGTAATACATCTGTTTATACAATTTAACACTTTTATTGTTTTGTCTGCCCCACTAAACACCTTTTTAATATAATAGTAAAGGCGACGGAACACATGAATCGCCGAATTAAGATTTTCATAGTAGAAGCCGAGACAATGGCGGCCGTTCTCACAGCGTCCTCTTGCCGCTAGAAAGTCGCTTATCAATTCAATTGTCAGCGCCACGCCCGCGCCGCGCGCACACTAACCGCCACCGAGCTAGGAAGCCCGCCCGCGCTATCAGACACGACTCTCCAGCCTTTAATAACACTTACTAAACGGATGAATATCGACAATTTTCCTTCTTGTAAGCTTCTGAAACCTGTATATTTTAAGCAAATTATAAATGTGTACTTTGCAAGTAGGAGGGTTTTATATATTCTGCACGGAAAATGGATTATTTTCAGAATTATCTATTTTAATTTCGTTTAGTTGTACCGTTGTATATACAGTGAAACCTGGATAAGTGGGATCTCAAGGGACGAGCAGATTTCTCTCACTTAAAGAGGTTTACCACTTACCCAGGCTCCCAGTTAGCCAGGTACAAATAAATTTCTGTCTCATTTACAGAGGGTCCCATTAATAGAGGTGGGAATAGAGGATATAGTCTCAGTTATAGAGGTGGTTAATAAGGTATTTAATAATTATCTTTAAAAATAAGGTAAAATAATCCTTGTCCTTAAATATTTTTAAAGTCTGTTTAAATATTTCTTTGAATTTATTTTGAATGATTCTCCAAGGGATAGATATTTCAAAATTAAATTAAACTTGATACGAACTTCATTGCGTATTAGAAATTTAATTTAAAAAAAAAATTTTTTCGTGTTAGGTATCAAAATTTCAGCTTTCGTTTCGATAGTTTTAACTACTTACATAAATTAACTAAATCAAACTTGAAGTTGTTTAGACACAATTAGGCAAATGCGGAATTTGTGGATAGACTAAGAGTTAGTAAGAATACGGAAATTGTTCAATGAAGTACAAGTTAGAGAGGTCATAGATTGACGTTATCTCAGATACAGAAGTCAATTCCCTATACAATTCAAAAAAACAAATAGGAAAATGTAATCTTATAAATATAGTCTCAGTAAAAGAGGTAAAATACACTCTCGGTCTCAATTATAGAGGTAAATGTGACTATAAAATCACAACAACGAATCCCAGTTATAGAGGTTCGTTTTTTCTCAGTAACAGAGGTAATTCAGTGCTAAAGTGTCGGGACCGCACCATGAGTCCCAGCTATAGAGGTTTCTCACTTATCCAGGTCCCACTTAACCAGGTTTCACTGTATATTGTATGTAAATAAATGACTTAAAATTTTTCTGAATTTTCTTTGATTTTTTAGATTTACTTTGTGATCAATATATATAAATCAAGCATTTTAAAATACACAAAGAACAAGTGATTATTTATCTTAAGAACGAAAGTCTACAAAAAATGGATTATGGAATCCGTGACTGATGTCTACATAAAACAATAGAAACTTTGGTAGAATGAAATCATCGGTCAGAATAGAAATTCAATATATCGACACTCAGTATCATCTCCACTCTGATTCTAAGCTCTGCGACTCGATCTTATTGTAACGATAATTTCAATTGCCTTCTATACAAATCAATGACTCTACAAATTGGATTTTTTATAATATGTATAAGCAATAACGCTCTTCCATATTACTACGTCACAATGTGACGTAAAAATTGAAGACGATTGTTAGACCAATCACCTTATTATTAAGCGAGCTTTTGCTTAAGCATTGTTCGACTAGTTTAATAAGCTTTGAGAGTAACATTTTCTTTTAAAATCAATTACAGATTTGGTACCAATTAAGGTCTTAACTCAAGTCCTATTGTTGGTATATCTGGGCATGCCTGGACAAAATAATTTAGTGCGAAGTATACATAGGAACCGCAAATATAGATTCTCCATGCAATGTTTTCGATTTGTTATTGACTACACTGCATAAAAGTACCTATGTACAATTATTAGTACAGTGAATTTAATAGTGTAATTATTCAGGACATCCAATAATTTCGCCGGCGTTTTATCAAGTGAAATGAAAACCTACATGTGCAGTTAAGTATATCTAAGAATAAATTTGTTAATTGCATATTTTTTAATTCGGAACGCTTATCATTGTTTTGTATTTAATACTTCCAAAATTAACCATGCGAATTAAGGAGGATTTATACTCGTATTTAATAGTAAATACATACAATCTTGAAAATAGTTAATTTTGAAACCAAAAGACTATATCTGTGTACTAGAATTTTTGCTTACACGTGTATCAATATTTCCTGATACCCATCGATATCCAAGGTCTGTACAAATTGAGTGGAACATGTCTTTGTTAGACAAGGTTCGCAAAAGCGAGGCCGAGATGTACCTAAATTTAAAGCTAAATAATGTAGCGATTGTATATAAATACTTGACTCATAATAAGAAGAATTTAGGGGCCACCATAAATTGCATACAATAGAACCTTTAACAACTTTAACAACTTTAACAATAAGTCAAATAAAAAGTCCAATTACTTAACTAAACACAACCTAATACAACCATCCAAATAAGCTTCGTTAGACGTTCCTGTCTCTACAGTTCGACTGAGCGTTGATGTCTTTTGTACCGCGCGCCGGCGACTGTTGCACATTAAATTAAGTCGCCTATCTTACTGCATAAAACCACTATTCTATATATAATAAAACGACAAGTGCAGGCTTATCCGTTGATAATAAAAATAGAGAGTCAGGACACGGTGTCTGCTTAGCACGAATCGACGCGAGTGCGAATTAATGAGCATATTTTGAATTAACCGCCCTCGCCCAGGTCGCGCGACCAGTCGGGAGTCTTTGTCCTAGGCTCGCGCATAGTAAATAATTACAGTGATCAGCGGCAGGTGCCGCGCACGCGACGGGTTCGTCGCGCATAGAAATAGAAAGCCACATTGCAGTAATTATTTAGTACAGTTATCCCTAATGGGCCGTTTTGCGAAAGCTGTTGAGTAAATAAGTAGCGTCCTGCGGCGGAGCGCACCGGGCCGGTCGCCGCCGCCTGCCCGCTGCCCGGCCGAGGCACGCGGCTCCCCTCATAACAGGAATTCTTGACGAGCGGTTCATTTAACCGGCCAAGTAGCGATATCCATGCGATCTTATTAAAGTTGTTGCACAAAAAAAATAGAACTTAATGCAATTTATCATGAAGTTTGCAACGAACCGTGGCCAAATACCTGTTTTACATATTTATATTTACCTATTTGTCAATCATAATGGTGTCGGATTACAAGTCTGCTTACGTTGTTTTGTTGCATATTCGATATGCATCTACTCTTCTATACAATCATTTATCATTTTATCATTTGTGGTTTATTTCATAAGAATCTATAAATCTTTATTCAACTTAAAAATATATATGTATTCTATAGATAAAGTTGAAACAAGTCAACACACTATGTATAAACATACACACACACACACTATGTACATATAGCAATCATTAAAACTTTCGCATTTTGAACACAAATTAAAACTTATTATATACCTAAACTATTTTATTTATCAAGATTTGCATTTAATTAAAAAAAAATATATAAATTTATATTTATACCTTCTCTGTCGCGAATTTATTTTAAATTCGCAATACATACCTATGTTGTAATATGAACAGCCTGAATATTTAGCGGTATCTTAAATTAATGACCAATACTATACCAAACACTCACTTACGGATAGGTACTTAAAGTGAGTCGACAAACATATTATTTATTGTAGGGCACAAAAGAGATGTATCTGGAGGCGAGCGAGTGGTCGGGTGTCGCGGCGAGCGGGAGCGCTCCCGGCGCCCGCGCAGCGCGCCGGGTCACAGGTTAAGCGATACTTTATTTTGAATAATTTATATGTCGGACCGCGATAGACGGCGTGCCCTCCAGCTTGTACTGCTTATGGTAATGCGGGATATCTCGCATTGCAAATGCGCTGAATGTGTCGCCACCAGAGGGAGCCCAGATAAGCCGCTCGGAATGCTCCCCGGTACCACGGTCCTACATAAAATTCCTTGAAAATATGTATGTACGAGACGAATGTCGAGTTTCTCCAATACATGTCACTGGGCGGGTCCATTATTGCTCTACGGCTTACGCAACTTTTTTTTATAAATTCGCACCCTCATTGCTCGCGCATACAAATCTTTAATGGATGTTGAGTTATTGTGTGTTCATTAAAAATGTTAAATGGCAATCGAAACAAGAACAATCGGTCAAAAATACAAAGTTAATTAAAATGTAGAAGGTTCACTACCATCCACGGTAAGACTGGTCGTACGTGCAGCGGGCTAGTAAGTTAAAATTCACTTTTAAGAAATGGTCATTAATCAAAATTAATGGAGTTATTATCGCACTCCGACTTTCAAAAAATATTTATAGCGGACATAAATCAGTGTTAAGGGCCGTAACGAAGCAGTGCGGTGAGCTTTCTAGGACGCCCGGGCCGCCTGCGGGAGCGCGCCCCTAGAGGTACCACTTCGCCAAAACGGTTCTTAAATAATTTACAACTTGTTGACAATTTTCTTTATCATTGCCAAATTTTATTTCGACGAAAAAAATAATCTAAATTGGACTCTAGTAACTTTTGGGCCATTTAAGTCATTTTCTATGAAAACTTTCATACCTACATGCAATTAAGTGATAGTAAAGAAGATTCTCTTTACAAATGTTGCTATTAATTTATATTCTCTGGTAATGCGCGACGACGTTATTGCTCTAAATGCATATATCCTCCTGAGTTCTAGACTTTCGAACCTTCTCATAAACAATTTGGTTTAACTTCTAGATAATTCATTGTTCCCCAAGTTGGCAATAAGTTAAAAGAATCATCCCTATTAAAGTAACAAAATATATTCGCGATAAACCAGGTATAACCATGTTGTAATGTGTAAGTAGTCATTTGTAATTGTAATTTATATTATATGTTTACGACTTCGCCAATCACACTGCAAAGTAAGAGATAAAATGAAAAATATATCTTAGTGTACAGGATCTTGAAGCCCTGACTTAGCAAAGAAGATAAATCTTCGATCTCAAACTAAGCTTAAATAATTGCCTAACTCTTTCATCTAAAATCCAGTTGTTTAGTTGCGTATTTCGCAAAGTTGAGGAGCAAGTGAGAGCCGGGTGTTTCGTAATTATCGTATTAAATATTATGGTGATTTATGGTATTTTAAGATAATGTTCCGATAACAGACTCAGCGCAGAAAGTAACTTTATACAAAATAGCGAACAATCTGACGTGATATTTTTAATAGATAATAATGTTGATGGACGACAGCGGCCGCCAGGGCCGCGCGAGCGCACCGTGGGAATTATATTTCGGCTCCGAGATCACGATGTTTTGCAATCGCTTACTATATTTAGTGATATCAGCCTCTAACTGTTATTATGATTCGTAATAAGTACCATTGTGTTCGATTCCATTTAATCGCGATAAACGTAATGATGACAGAAAACGTAAACACTCGGCGAGGCGAGACCGGGCGTGAAAAGAAGACGAGTATTATCACGAATAAAGTTATAAAGTATCTCAGAAATGGTAGTGCGAATCGATTAAGCGGATACGGTGCAACGCAAGGTTTGTTATTGTACGGGTTTCTTCAGATACGGAAACGAAATCTGGTCGACATGAAAAAGATTAAGAAATTGACGCGCCGCAGTGGCGAGGTAACTTTGATTATAATTGGCAGTATATTAACAAACAAAGTGGTGCGAGGGGCGGGCCGCTGACATATTTATGTGTCCCGAGCGGTGACCCGGGCCGAGGGCCGCGATGCCAATTTACCGAAAGCGCGCGCAGGTCGCGAGACACTTTCTCGGTGCAGGCACTGCCCGCTGGCCTGCATGCGTACCAGCATTTTCATTATCGATCGCTTTCATAATTCAACTGACATTTTTGTTCCACTCAATTGCTTTGTGGAAATGACTTTTGAAGCAAGGGGCCCAGGTCCACCGATGCCAGGCGGAGATATTGATTTGCAATAAGTATTAAAGGTTCAATACGAATTTGCCACCGAGCTATAACTTACCTACCAATTAAATAGCATTTAAAAATGAGTTTCGTACATACCTTAAAAAATTGCTACTACTTCTAGTCAAAAGTGTCAGTCAATACATGTTTCTGAATTTTATTAAATATTTGGCAATGCCATAGAAATAAAAAAATACCAGTGCATGTTACGTTACATTCTTGACTAATCCCGAAGATCCGGCACTCCTAGGTTGGTATATGCATATTTAATTGACACTGTGCTTACATGAGCTTTTATGACTAGCTAGAGTGGAATTCTTATTTTTGGCAACCACATTTACATTTTTGTAATGATATCAATGTCGAATTGGCTTTTACATATTTATTAGTGTTATTTATTACCCGATTTATTTTGAAACACAAAATGCCTTGAGTGATTTAAATGAATGTTTACATAAAGGGGCTATTGTATTTTCACTTAAGCGTAATCATCGGGCTCTATCTGGACCACGATTCTGCATTTTATATCAAGTACAAAGATTTATTTTGCTTATTTATGACAAGGAATGTTATTTTTGTAACAAGCATGCCTATGCGTAGCATTAAATTGAATACAAATAGTTTATGGTACACATTTATTAAATGTAGTTGTGTTTTCATGGGCATAAGATACTTGACATGTCAACAATTTGTACTGTACAAATGAATTTAATTTTTTTTAAAGGTTATTCAGTTATGAATAACCGCCGTCATATTTGGCTAGATCAGAACTTCAAAAGGCAAACTACGAATGTGGCAGGTACAGTCAAAGAATTTAATTTACTACCCATTTTGTACTTTGTCACAGTGACAACCGTATGAGGTCTCTAGCGGCTTTCATATTGATTGTCACTGTGACAAAGTACGAAATGGGTCGGAAATTAAATTCTTTGACTGTACCTAGAAATACTACGAAAATAAATTATGCCAACGGCCATATTCGAACTTTAGAGACGATGTGGATTAGATGTGTCTGTGTCATACGTGACGTTTTTGTTTGAAGAAACGCGCATTTGACACATATCTAATCCATATCGTTTCTAGATCTATTAATTGAAGTATCTTAAAGTTCGAATCGGGCAGCAATGTATCGGGTGAATAGTTTTTACACCAATGCGATAAATTCAGTCAAATATTGTACCTACCAGAAATGTTAGTCCCGAAAATCCCGAAAATACCGGGATTATAATAAATCCCGGTTCTTTGCTTGGCTCTAAATCTCGGGAATTCCCGGTACTTTCGGTCCCGGTATTTTCCGGGAGCAAACCCCAATCAGAAGGCAAACTACAAATGTAGCAGGTACCTATAAATAAATACTACAATAATAAATTATGCCAATGTATCGGGTGAATAGTTTTTACACCAATGCGATGAACTACAGACACCACAGTACAAAGGCGACCTTGCAGCAGATCACTTTTAGTTTCTTTATTTGTACAACTGTGCCTACACTGTGTTGAATACATGTTAAAAAATTTATAAAGAGGTTAACATATTTTTATTTTGTAACATGTACCTAATGACACAGGTACTTAGATAAATTTGTGTACAGTATTTTATCTACTTTTCCGATTTTGTTGTTTAGCTTTGCTTTGTATGCTGAATGAGTAATGGCCAAGTAAATTGATATCGTCGACAGCCGGTAGTAAAATATTACACAGGATGGTTATAGCTGAAATAATGGCGTGTACAGGTAATTTAATTATATGATTATGACCGTCTCAAAGAGAGACGACAATGCGTGCTTCGGAGAAAGTATTGTATACGTGAATAAATCATCACTCGGGGACAAGTTGGCGATAAGCGTTGTTAAAATAATGTGTTGTGTGGACGGGCGGAGACAGCGACACGCGCGACATCGCGCGACAAGCGCAGACAAGTGACAAGGCTTGTATGTCGCCGGCGCGGGCGCAGTGACTCCCTTCCGCGCCGATCATCGTCAATAATTTTGTGAGCGGATTATATGAGTGTTCTCAGTGAACAGCATTTTTGCTAAAATGTTTTTACTGCAAAAACATAATTATATACTGCCTATTTTTGTGACAATGAAGCAAAGATGTGTAACTGCAAGTATCGCAATCTACTACATAGGTATAATAAAAAAAATACATGAGAATAATTTATAAGTAGAAATACAGGGTGATTCAGGAGACGTGAGCAGGACTAACACTGCGCATTTCGTAAATTATAAGCAACTGTTTCCTATCAGTATTAGTGAGGTTAACGTTAATTTTCTAGTATAGTATGGATGGTCACCCTAACATTAGAATACTAAACTACCGATATTCTGTGTCAAATTAAATGTCATCACTGTCATCACGGTCTGGTTACTTTTGAAAACTCGTATCTCACTCAGGTTTGACATTTTATTTTCTTCGTAAAAGAGGTTTTATGTTTATTAATTAGATCTTGTAGGGTTACCATGATTGTAGAGAATTAAATTTGCTCTCACCAAAAAGTTGAAAAATAGGAAAAAGTGTGGTTGTTTCACCTAACTACGACGGTGATCGATCAATAATCAGTTACTGAGTGTGCAGGATTAGTCCTGCTCACGTCTCATGAATCATCCTGTATATATAAGATTCTATGCCAAAGTTAATAATAATGGTAACTTCAACTGAATCTGAAAAAAGGAAAGATTCAACGAAGTCGCGGTTTCTCACTTTTTTACATGTTTGCTTTTAAAACACGTAAAAAATAAACTTTTAAAAACAAGAGAATGGATTCAGTTGGTATGATTTATTCGGCGAGATTGATGTGAGTTTTGTATAGACATAAGGCCCGATTCGGATTTTTAAATAGCCATCAGTCTATTAGGTATCTTTTAGACATCACCAAGATACGATAACGATATGTTTAAGATCTAACCTGTCCAATTTGACATTTGCGCGATTCTGGAGATATACTTGAACGATTTCCACAGGATATGACTTAGAGATCCAATTCACATCTAATAGATATTTTACTCTATCTAACGTAAAAGTGACATTGGTTGCCCGAATTGCACTGCAAAAGAGGTTAGTTTAAGTTTTGTAGGTTAGTTATTTAATTGTTTTTTTTTTAAATGTATGTATATTAAGTTCGTATGCACTAATAAATAATAAATTATAGAAGTTGATATCTAAACTATAACGTATCTAGAATGGATCTAGTACGCGTCGTATCTTGTGAATATCTTGAAGTTCGAATACGGCAGATAGTCATAGTTGATTGATATCTATGACTCTACGTATCTAATAACAAGATGAGTAATTTTTATAGTTCCTCCCTAATCTACCTATAAAGAAAAAGATAAGTTGCCTTAGTTTTAATATTTAGTTAAAACAAATAACCACATATTTCAAGTTACACTTAAGGTTTCTAAACCTGGTACACTAAAGTATATTAAATTATAGTAAGTATATACATGTCGTAAGTCTATGTTCGGCGATTCCTATCAATTAATATTAAGCGACGGCTAAAGTATGTTAAGGTATACTCGTGGTATGAAATTCAATTCCCCAAACAAGTAAAGTAGGTCAATCAGATATAAAGGGGCTATTGAAAAACGAAACCGTAGCAATAATCAAATCACGCAAAAAGCTCTCGCGGCGACTTGCGTTGCGACAGCGCTCAGCCGCCATATTGTAGTCGCTGCAACGTACGTTTGCAAAGAAATGATCAATAAATTTGTGCCGTCAATAAAGATATCGATCAAAATTACAGGGTTCCGATGATTTAACAAATATGAGTGGCTCGCCTGCGTGGAGCGCGCGGGGTGGCCTCTTGCCTCTTCCGTGAAATTGTAATGTAATGGCCCTTAACAATAATTTTGCTTGTCCATGAAAGCTGAACCAATTTCTTTAATTACCACCTGAATTGAGCCGTTGGGATCACTTAATTAAACATAAGAATCTCTTTATTTGTACAGATTTTACGATGCTATTCGTAAGAAACGTTCGATAATGCGTAGTTTGTAAACACGATCAGGGTTAATGACTTCCATCGCTTTGTATGAAAGAAAAGGCTGTATTAATAAACTACATACTGGAGCCGGAACACGGCAGCGGACCGAGTGGACGTTGCCAATTTGTTCTTGGCTCTTCATACATAAATCACTTTCAGGCTTATCATTTCGCTTGCATGATTTCAGTGCTCTCCTTGAAGCGTAAAAGAAGTGGGACGTCCATAAAATAAGCAGTGTACGATAATATGTAGAAGGGCGATTCTCAGAGATGACATTCGGTGCCTGACTTCGGTGCCAAAATTTTTTTTTAACTTATATAATATGCGAGTTTATTTCCTAAAATCTACCCTTCATATAAAAAATATTGGTAGTGGAGGCCTCCATTAGAACCTTATAGTTTTCAAGATATTTGAGATTTAAAAAACACCGAAATCATGTGCAGGCACTGAAATCAATTTGCGTCATCGAATTCAATAATGCTTACACCAAAATCAAATTTAGGTTTTATATCTCAATTATATAATTATTTGAATCATATTTTTCAATCCTATTTGTTGATAAGCGATTTAACAAGGCTAATGATCTCGAAAGCTTACATAAATTTAATAGATATAGACTCAAGATTTTAAAATTACCAAATTACGGCTTGTAAATCAACATCTCTAGAAGATATCCCACACTATATGACTGGCCTCATATAATAGGGTGATGTGTGGTCCTGAAACGAGTTTCAGACATGTCGACATTGTCGACCACAAATTCGCACATTATAATCATTTATTCATTGCATTATTACATCCATGAAGGAGAAGATGTTTGTTTCACGCAATCCGACCGCACACGCATCTAAAAACAACTTATGTTACCTGCACCCGATAAACAATACACTCTTGAGTGGTGTTCAATGCTCATTTAATGTACTTATAAAGCAATGTGATGCAATACGGAAAACAAGTATTTTTTTAATAAAAGAGTTTAAAAGCGTGAACTCCGTCAATTTAAAACTACAATATTTGAAGTAGTCGAGTAATGCTTGAAGATCCAATTACCAATTAATTATGATCTCCAGCACCCTCAAACACTTGAGCTAAATTGTAACAAAGTTGTTGACAAAGACATAAGACATTGAGGATTGTTAAAACATTTGCTGTGTTCAATTTGTGTCTATGGCTATCCTTTAGAAATATCGATCAGTAGGTACGCTCAGTGCCTTTGAAGCGATCTCGACATTAGAACGCTATTTTATTTTTAATCCCTTGTTCTGTACATCCTGTCCCTTGGGTTCACCTTGCATAGTACTTACATACACAAGTTGTTTTAAAAGAAGTGGGATCTAATTGACTACATTTATTTAACATGGCTGACATGTTTAAAGGTATCGAGGTGTAGGGCCTCTGGTGATACAGAGGACAACGAACATAATTTACTTAATTGGTTGGAAAAGAATATCAAGACAGAGAAAGAAACATTGGGTCTCGTTTAAAAAAACTACTCATAGTGAACTAGTGATTTTGTGTACCTACTATGACATAATTTACTTACAAACATAATTTTACGTTTGTACAACGTATCGTTCACTTTTTAGACATGATAAATTAGTACAACAAACTAGTTTACAAAGCAGGATTTGAATTCAGTGATCACTTTTTTGATATCGGTGGTCAAAAATTCCACCGAAACCAGGGAAATCAACACCAGCGATATCAAAATTAATCGCTTTTTAGCAATTACAGAAATAGCATGAACGATACAGAGGAGATGTAATAATGGTGGATTTACGTACTTTCGATGACTTCTTAATCACTGACATAACGATAATTGCACTAAAACTTTCAGAGTAAATTGCACCACCGATCTCAAAAAAACATAGGACCAAACCCAGCGAAGGACGGAGAAACGTTTAAAAAATCACTTTATTGTACTGTGACTTTACCTCTACTTTATTCAACGGTTAAGGCACAACTAAAGCATGCTATGTTTGAGACACTGAGTTCCTGGTCTACAACTTTGAAGGAGTACCGACATGTTTTGCAAATTACACCGATATCAGTCACTAGCCCGGGACACATCGTAAATTTGGTTTTATTCAATGTGTTGAGCAAACACATTATTGTGATATAAAGAATATGATAAGCTAACTAATACCCTATGCGTGAATACCCATAATAACTCCGATCTAATGCCCCATCTTGAGTAATATTTTTTTGTTTCATAAAATCTGGGTGCGGGACACGCCCACCGAACATCATTTTTGGCATTTGAATTTATTTTTCTTGTATTATATAAATAATAAATAAATAATTTGATAGTGTCCCAGACAGAATATAAGCTGAAGATCATGCCTAAATTAATTCAGATTTATTGAACAGTAAATTCAATCAATTACTGCCCCGGACACGTAAAAACGGCCCTCCTGAGAAATGCCCAGAAAGTACTTACCTATTAACTATAAAGCTAGCTTTATTAAATTACATCTCATACCTACTGTAGAACTTTATTACATGTTTATTATTTCATTCATAATCGTTTATATTTGTTATGTTTTTGCACTAGCACCTAAACAAATTGTGGTATCGATATCATTCGCGTTCATTCTTTCTGGGCACGTTAGAAATTTCTTGGTCAACAATGTAGTCGGAATATTATGACTCTGCTTTAATTTCACTTCATTTATTTTTAATTTCAATTAATTAATTTAACTTTGATTAAATATAACATACAATAACATTGTATAGTGTATAGAGATACATAACCATATTTTATAAGTTATACTTGTTATATATTATATAGGTATGTAATAACCCATTTGTAAATTGTTACAGTTTTCATAAAATGTTAATGTCCCAATTTTTTATAGTTACTGTTTTCTTAAATATTTTTTTCACTGCACCCACGTTCGAGATTCTCTGTTTCGCCCTATGGTTGACTGGTAGAGAATGCCTTAAGGTCATTTGTACTTATTCTTATTGTGTAATAAAGTTTAAATAAACAAAAATTATCACAGTTGGTCCTTAAATAATTACGGGGGTTCGAACCCCCGACCTTCGAGTTTGAAAGTCACACTCTTTATACCTCAATATATAAACATAGATCATATCATTTCTTTTCCAACGTAACAGAATTTATTAACAATACTTTTTTAATTAAACTTAACCCACGTTTCCAGCAGTGGCAACAGCTAAGCTGTTAATTCATGGAATCGAATTTCTCTCCTGTGTCCCAACTTATATACATTTGTACCATATTTGTTATCATAAGTAGTTACCTCATATTGAGTATGGCCAAACGAGACGAATTATTTTTAGGGTTCCTTTAAGGGACTCCACTTTTATAATAAATACTATTTTCATAAGATGTACTTTGTTATTTGGTTTAAAATTATAGAATAAAATGAATCTAAACGAGAGTAAGGGCTAAAAAAATCACCTTAGTAAAATGAAAGTAAGTAATAACAATATTCCTAATTGACTAGCGCATCACCGCATGGTAGAGTTCATAACAAAGTGAACTTTCTATGGACAGTAATTGAATACCGAGGTGAGGTGTCGAGCACGTAACAATGAGCGGCAGTCATCCTAGTGTGCCTTACACCCAATAAAAAGTTGACACGAGTCTCATTAACGCCTTGCGCAAGCTCGAAAGCGGCCCTTGGGGCGCTCGTTGCAGAGACAAGCAACGCAAATTACTTTGGCACCGTTTGACGGCGGGAAATTTCATTACCACGAGCACATATCATTATTATCTCGCCGGCAATCTACATATTTTACTCGGTAATAAATGCGCGGGTAGTTTCACTTTCCGACACTGGTTTTCGAAAATGACCCGACTTTATAAATTCGACGCGGGCGCAGGTCTCGTGAAGGGCGTGTTACAGTTTTAAGTGAATTTCTTTTTGACCTCTTGCTCCATCCAAGGTGCTGCTCGTAATTACTTGCACAATGACATGTAATTTCGAGAAAAGAACAAAATTTGACATTTACACAGGTAACACTGGTGGGTTAATTAAAAATAAAATCTGTATACTTCGGTTTGTATTAATGTCAATCACACCCTCGCTCGAAGTAATTGCTATGTATGCGAGGTTAAGACATCTCGCCATTCAACAACATTGCATTGGCTCAGTAGGAAGAAGACTTCGTGCGTGTGCAGTAGGATGATGTAGACGCTCAAGATTTACAAAAATTGGTTTATATTAGAGATGCCCCGAATAGTGAATTTGGCCGAATACCGAATATTTGGCCCCACCTCTCGGCCGAATACCGAATATTCGGAGACCGAATATTCGGCATGAAATGCGAACATTTTGAGTCACAATTATTATGAAAACTTTTCGCCAACAATCACAATGTTTGCTAACATATATTCTTATGTTGACCAGAATCAATTAATGTAGTTAGAGTCAATCAAATCAGACCCATGATAAAAATAAAATATTCTGTAATCAACAAATGCTCAAAAACGTACCATGGTATTTAACTAACTTTCCAAGAATACATTATAATATACCTAGTTTTGGGTTATTTTTTTGTGTAATTTTTCTTTTTGGGTAGGTGCAACAGGTATTCGGTATTCGGCCGAATGTTGCCTACTATTCGGCCGAATACGGCAAAGTGGCCGAATAGGCCGAATACCGAATAGTTGCCGAATATTCGTGGCAACTCTGGTTTATATCATTTTAAATACGTATACTTACGTCTTAGCTAAATAACAGCACTTATTAACTATAAAAAAATTCAAGTCACATTAGTATTTAAGTGAAGTCGGTAGTCCATATAAATCCATCCATCACTAAAGGTCACAAACGTAATCGCAACCTTTGGTATTGCAATTTTTAGCAACCTGTTTCTCGGCCCATATCATATATTTAAGCTTACCTTTAAATACATTTTAAGGAAAATAATCCGAGTCAGTGATTTAAAATAATGTAGGTATAAACTGCAAGTCGCAACGAAACAATAGGTGTACATACTTCTTTTGTGTTTTATACCTAAAAGAAGTAATGACTCTAAAGTAGGTACTGGCAGTTAGTTAAAGAATAATAACTTGATTTTTATAATACGAGTAGGTACCGCTTTGTTTCGTACCCTTCGGCCAATATTATTATGTAACCAAGGACCCATCGGATTAGCTGCTATGATTTTCATAACAGTGTTCGATTCTAGTCATATTTCAGATTTTAATTATGTTTTGATTGATATGGTTTTGATATTAATTTATGTAAGCCATCTCGCTCACACTTATTTGATTATCGACGTTTAATATCGAGATGCACTGCTGCGAGTACTGCCACGGTCGTAACAATATGAAATTTTAACCAAGTATACTACTTATTTGAATACGGCTCATGAGGGCAACGCATTTACGAGTCACATATTTTTGCGGCCTTTGTATAACATACGCTGGTGACTGTACCAAAATTAATTGGAGTAAATTGATAACTAGGTAGCAATTATATACAGTTCCATTCATTAAAATTATTTATCAGTTATTATTGCAGAGGCCGTGGATGCGATTGGGTTTTGTCGGACGTTGCGAAGCGGAGTCCGATATAGAAGACGAAACAAGATAGGAAATAAGGTAAAATAATCAATTATTTAAACGTCAAACATCACTCAAATGGAACCTTCACGAAGTTCAAGTTATTTTTTCAAAGTTTTAAGCGCAACGCATACTGCAATGTTCATGCAAAATAATTGTGCATGTGCAATACCTGTAAAATATATGTTGGCAAGCAAATTCCATCAGAATAAAAAGGCAGCAAATTTAAAAAATGTAGGCGCGAAGCGAAGGGTTGTCCTCACATAGAAAAATTTACTTTTGCGCCTTTTTCTACTGAAAAAGTGGATTTTCCAGAATAACATAGTTGTGCAATACTGTTAGTTTTGTCTCTGTTGATTGCACTTTTATTATCACAAACATAAAACGGAACCCAAAATAATAACAACATTGATACAATTATTTTTAAGACTTAACGTGTGACCACATCGATAAACGAAAAGAACCTTAATTTTCTTAATAATACGACACCCCACATCGTTTAAATTCAGTCGATGTTACAGAAAATGTAAATTTAAAATGTATTATTAATTCCGGCATAAAAGTTTTGCTTTCGAATTCGATCAGGGCAATGGCAGGGCTCGTTAGCTGACCACCGAGAGCCGACAGCGTAATGACAGGCACCGCCCCTTGTAATCAGCAGAGCGTGATTTTTGCCTACCACCACATCACACTTGGAAATCATTTTGTGAATTTAATTTTTTTCGAAGTTATCAAAGTCTTCACACGTTTCTCGCCGCCCGCTAAGCGTATCATTACGTGCGCTGAAGGCGCCAATTACCCACTCGTGTGATGAAAAGAGGCTTTCACAGAGTACCTACTGTACGCAAACAACTTATGAAAATATTTAGGGCCACTATTATTGATTATGGGAACTGTAAAATTTTCAATGCAGCTTTCTTTCACCTGAATTATATCTTGTAATTGAAACTGAAAACAAGGTAAGAGAAAAATGGAGCATAATAATATATTTCCCGTTATTGTCTGGAATATAGAGCTGGCTTTTTTAATATGTAGTTAATAGTTGTTAAACATCCGGCTGTTTTGCTCTCGATCTCGTCGAGATCGCGATAGGCGGCAGCTGTCGTCGCAACCTTGCCGCGCGAACAGCTCCGAGACGTCAGTAATTATTCCACGTCGTCGAAAAATTAAGGCAATACGATGAACCCAAAGTTAATGCGATAAAACACCGCCACAAGGGAACCGCCCGAGCGGAATGCGACGTCAACTCCGAACTCGAAGTTGTCACGGAGGGCAGAGAAATGACGGCTCGGGTAGTGAACGTGAAACCAGTATCTTAAATGGATTACCACCGCTACTTATTTTCTGCTCTCGCGATTGCGTGACGAACTTTAATTATCAGAAGGTGTCGATTCGAAAATTGGTATACGACAACAACTTTAAATGTTTTTACAAATCATAGTTATTAAAGAAACGTTGTATACATATTATATTAAGTTTTCTTTAAAAAAATTGTTTTTAATAAATTGTGATAACGTAATTTGGCACTAAAGCCATGAACTGACTAAAACATCTAATTATATTCAGAATATACATATGCAAGCATTAAGGATTAATAAATAGCTCTGAAGCTGGAACCGCAATAATTCCAATTAATTTAAAATGAAATTCTCTAAATATATATTTATAACGTAATCTATCACTGTCATCCAAATAATAATCAGAGATATTTGCAAGTATAAGGTTGCATATAAAAAGTAAAAAAGGTGAAGGATAGGTCAAATTCAGTGAACGAGGAAGTGTACGTGTCTCGTTTTTAACGACTGCATTTAAATTCGAAATGTGAAACCATCCAATTTCATTAACTGCATTTTTTACTAAAGTTCCAGTCGCTGTGTTTATGTTATGGTTGCTTTGGTCGGTGATTTAAGATGCGAGTAAGTTTTTAACAATGCTTTACAAATATGATGATTTAAACAGGTAAACATTAACACCTCAAGTAAGCAATAAATTAAGACCTCAAGAGCTATGAATTACTTGGAGATTTTATTTTTATTACGAGGAAATTATAGGCTAAGTAGTGTTGGCATCGGGTTGCATCGCCAGCAATGGTGTTTGGTGCGGCGCGCGCGCCGGCTGCGGTCGAGTCGACTGCGGACGGTATCAGCCGCTCTATCTCACGCCCTGTTACCACGTTTCTCACCTCCAGACGCCACTTCACCCGGCTGAGCCCGCCTCGATACTTTATCGCCCGCAATCGCACCACTCATCTATTACTCGAACCTTACCCACTAAACCAAATGTCGATCGGATGACCTACTCAACCTTATCCTTCCTTTTGAGGAGTTACGAGTGACAGCCACGCCGAGGGCCTGTGACTTTGATGTCAAGTCTGACGTGTTGTTTGACAGAAACTTAGGTTTTCATTCATGTCAAACTAGTAAGTAGTGTAACTTATCGGTGCAGCGGAGTGGCGTTAACGGCTTTGGTATAAACAATTTCAACCCTAATGATTAATTAACGTTAATTACGTTAATATTAACCTTAATTTACCATTTCAGTTGGAATTATCTATACCAGTTCCGTTAACACCAAACCACCAAAAGCGCTGCACCAAAAATGCTACGAAATTGCGATGTCTGATTAGGATATATAAACAGTAAACATACAGAGACCACTTCGTGTGAGAATTTATTTATCCGAAGATGATCGTACCATTTATAGATCCTATCAAAATTAGTAGCAACTTTTTAGGGCTTCGTAGTCAACTATTTAGGAACCCTCATAGATTCGCCATATCCGTCTATCTGTCTGTCCGTCCGAAGCTTTGCTCTGTGACGTCAGTGGTAGGAAGATGCAATTTGACATGAATATATAAATCAATAATCCGACAAAGTAGTAATATGTAGTCAGTTTTACCCTCCTTGTAAAGTGGGGATGATTTTCTTTTTCGCTCCAACCCTACCCTAGAGAATGGGGAGTCGTTATATAGGTAAAAACGAATAGGCGTTCTGAACAAAAATTTTTCATAATTTATACTCGTCGATTGGGATGCAGACTCTGGCGTTGTCAGCTATGAAGCTGCGATAAGTATCCTATTAGATTTGGCATAGCATTTAATAGTCACTGAGTACCTAGTAAACCTACTTACATAGATACGCAACTGTCTATCAAATGTATCTTCCTTATGAAGTAAGCAGTCATAAACAATAATCCTCCTCACTGTTCCGGGTTTCACATTTACATCACTCAATTTGTACTTAACGGGTAAAAGTTGGTACATGACATGAGCATTAATACCTCTACGTATGACTTAACATGCGTGCTATTATTCAATGACGGCTATGGAATCGTTAAACAAAACAGTAGCAAATGTCAATAATTTCTTGCTAACTAATATATATATACCTACATATTACTTAAGCATACATATTCAATAAGTCACCTACATGATATTAGCAGTAGTGGACGAGCATCCACAGAACTCGATTTTTTTTATGACGTAGACTAAAATGACATTTCCTAGTATGAACATAAAATGTCATTTCATAGTATGAAATGTCATTGTAGTCTACCGAATAAAAAAATAGGCTTTAAGGTGACAGTCCATTTCCAACGACAGCTGCATTACTGTTCATTTTACTATGGAATTTGACAATGACAGCGACGCGTTCAGTACCGGTAGTGCAGCTGCGGTTAGAAATGGAATGTTACCATTAGACGGCTGGTTTATTTTTTGCATTAGTGAAGTGCTCGTGCGAGTGTCAAATTTATTAAAATCTACCAGCATGTCTTATGACAAAGTGTCAAACAGTCTGAATCCTTTCACATTACGCTTCACTGCCTTCATGTGAACCTAATCTAAATTTCGTGGGACTGAATTAAGCCATGTTGTAGAAAGAACAGACAAGCAAGGTCTAAATATGTTTTGGAACTTAGTCACTGGGAATCTGGCATTTAATTTACAGTAGTATCGAGGCCGATCACTCAAGCAATAACATCTAGATTGACTAAGCCGTTTTATATTGCTAATCCTAATTCAAATCGCTTTTTGCCTGTCTATGTAAGAGCTAGGCGTTGCTCAACACTAATCTAGAATCTAGAATCATCATAGTCCGCTTTCGCTGGCTAATTGTCTGTAATGTACCTAACGTGAACCATTTCGATAACATAATGTCAACGTGTCTGGTCTCTGTTTTGCGCAAGCATTTAAGGCAAATTTATATTTTACAAGACATATTTTGGGAGACTAGTGCATTAAACTGTCACAATACAGATAAACCAAAAGTTCTGCCATTAATTAGATACTCATTCTTAGTCAACTTCTTAAATAATCTGTAACGGACCGATATAAGTGGTGCATAACAGTTGAATACAATCACATACATCGTATACATATCTATAAATAATAATACCTATATAAATAGGTAAAGCGTTCAATAAGGTTTTAAAAAAGGTTTTTTGCCGTTACTTTAAACTCCACATTACCTAATAGCCTATATTCTATATAGGTGTGTAATTTTGTTGTTGTTTGTTGCTACTTGCTAGTGATATGTTATCGCTACAGAGGGGCAGACGCGGCTTCGCTCGTAAATTATAAGCAGCTTATTAAGATAAATTAGTTAACACATGCAATATATTATTAAGCAGCGTTATCGGGCATTATTAAATCGATTAAGTCTCCAACTTAATCAAATTTATCCTCCGTCCGACAGTATAGCCTTGTACTGGTAACTTACGAGTCGTAAGGTGCTACTTTAATTATATGCACTGGGGCCCGATTTTTGAAATTCGATCGCTCGATTTCGTGTATTTCGTTCAATAATATCTGTACTACTAGGCATTTAAATTCTACTAATAGAATTGAAAACGAGTGGTCAATACCACTAGATTCCCAATTTCTATCTCTCGTATTTCAAAAATTAGCATTTCGCTGTTTTCCACCGATTTTCGAGTGACGAAATCGAACGATTGAAATTCAAAAATCGGCCCCCTGGTTGGTAAATGCTTACACATAGTTTAATAGCATCATTTCATACCTAACTAATTACAGGCAACACAGGCAAAGTTTTGAAGTAGAAATTTATCATTCTGCCAAGTTAACATCAAGGTTGAATTTAAAGTGATACTTAGGTAATAGTCAATATGTTTTCATTCATTGGCTAAGCCGTTTATTTTGTTGAACGCATTGTAATCTATACTTAGGGCACATATTTTCACTTTGCATCGGGGCTAATTCACACTAGCCGACGTATTATGGATAGCCTTATCCAAGTGATAAAGTAACTGTCACTTTTTTACACCGTGGGATAGAAAGTGACAGACACCGTTTTATTACGCTGTCACGTAGACAAGAACGACCATCATACCCGTACTGAAATAGAATTCGATAAAAGTAGGGAACAATGACAAACCGAACTGACACAGTGGTAGGTATATCACTTCACTGGTAATACGTTTACGAGTATATGTACCCCCTAGTAGCATTTTCGTTGGGGCCCACGGTGCCAACGGTAGGGAAAACGTTGGGATGAGGTTCGTTCCGTAGCCAACGTTAATTTTGTATTGGCCCACCATCGCATTTACCAACATTCGCTGTGGCACAGATGCCCAACAATGGGCCTTTGTGTATTTTGGTACCGTTGGCTAAACAACGATAATATTCGTTGGCCCAATTATGACATATATCGCATTTACCAACATTGGCAGTGGCAGTGATGCCCAACAATGGGCCTTTGTGTATTTTGCTACCGTTCGCTAAACAACGATAACATTCGTTGGCCCAATGGTGACGAATACCGCATTTACCAACATTGGCTGTGGCACGGATACCCAACAATGGGCCTTTGTGTATTTTGGTAACGTTGGCTAGTCAACGATATCATCCGATAGCCCAATGATGACAAATATCGCATTTACCACCATTGGCTGTGGCACTGATGCCCAACAATGGGCCTTTGTTTATTTTGGTAACGTTGGCTAATCGACGATATCATCCGATGGCCCAATGACGACAAATATCGCATTTACCAACATTGGCTGTAGCATTGATGCCCAACAATGGGCCTTTGTGTATTTTGGTAACGTTGGCTAATCAACGATATCATCCGATGGCCCAATGATGACAAAAATCGCATTTACCAACATTGGCTGTGGCACTGATGCCCAACAATGGGCCTTTGTTTATTTTGGTAACGTTGGCTAATCAACGATATCATCCGATGGCCCGATGACGACAAATATCGCATTTACCAACATTGGCCGTAGCATTGATGCCCAACAACGGGCCTTTGTTTATTTTGGTAACGTTGGCTAATCAACGATATCATCCGATGGCCCAATGACGACAAATATCGCATTTACCAACATTGACTGTAGCATTGATGGCCAACAATGGGCCTTTGTGTATTTTGGTAACGTTGGCTAATCAACGATATCATCCGATGGCCCAATGATGACAAATATCGCATTTACCAACATTGGCTGTGGCACTGATGCCCAACAATGGGCCTTTGTTTATTTTGGTAACGTTGGCTAATCAACGATATCATCCGATGGCCCAATGACGACAAATTTTGCATTTACCAACATTGGCTGTAGCATTGATGCCCAACAATGGGCCTTTGTGTATTTTGGTAACGTTGGCTAGTCAACGATATCATCCGATGGCCCAATAATGACAAATATCGCATTTACCAACATTGGCTGTGGCACTGATGCCCAACAATGGGCCTTTGTTTATTTTGGTAACGTTGGCTAATCAACGATATCATACGATGGCCCAATGACGACAAATATCGCATTTACCAACATTGGCTGTAGCATTGAGGCCCAAAAATGGGCCTTTGTGTATTTTGCTACCGTTCGCTAAACAACGATAACATTCGTTAGCCCAATGGAGACGAATACCGCATTTACCAACATTGGCTGTGGCACGGATGCCCAACAATGGGCCTTTGTGTATTTTGGTAACGTTGGCTAGTCAAAGATATCATCCGATGGCCCAATGATGACAAATATCGTATTTACCAACATTGGCTGTGGCACTGACGCCTAACAATGGGCCTTTGTGTATTTTGGTACCGGTGGCTAAACAACGATAACATTCGTTGGCCCAGTGAGCACAAATATCGCATTTACCAACATTGGCTGTGGTACTGATGCCCAACAATACCAGTTGAGTTTGCTTGTGGCGTCACTAGATGGCGTTACTGTCTCCAAACATCGAAGTTATAGTTATTTTCTCGATTATTCCGGATATAATCATAATATTTTTTAAAAGTAACTTATAAATCTAATAGCTATAACTATAAAATTTATACATAAATTTAAAAAATTGTATTTTACCAACATTTTCTCAATTTAAATCTCAAAAAACATAAATCTCGCTTACGAAGTTTCGAAGTGCGGTTAGTATATATACAAATTAGAATGTATAGTAAGTGTACTTGCTTCGGCAGTACATATACTAAAATTGGAACGATACAGAGAAGATTAACAACAACTGCTGCCTAGGGCCTTCATGTGGATACAACCAATGCCTACCGTAGTGTAATTGTAATATTTATCAGCAAAGGCCCAACGTCGTATTACACAACCACTTACCTAACGTAGGGTAACTGTAGGACTCGTAAACAAAAGCCCATTACATAATTAGACTGTAGGCACACTATAAATTACACAACTATTTACCTACGGTAGTATTGTAAGAATCCTACACAAGGCCCAACGTTAAAGTTACAATGTTGGCCCTTTGTGGGACAAGCTGTGTTGGGCCTTCAACCTGGTGCACGACTACCTACCGACCTACCTGACTTGCCGATGGGTAATTGTAGAATTTGCAAACAGAAGCACAACGAAAAAATTGCCCTTTTTTATTTTTTTGCAGTTGGCCCTACAGCAAGCCATACGGCCAAATGTAACAATTAACCAACCATCAAACAAATGAGTATAGGCCCAACCACGGCCCAACCAAAACCACCACCGTTGAATAATTGTATGATTTATTTAAATAGGCCCAACGAAAAAATTACTCTAGTGGCCCTCTGTTGGGAATCTTTGGGAGGGCCTTTGTCGAGGGCCCTCCAGCAAATCGTACGGCCAAATGTAACAATTAACCAACCATCAAACAAATGTGTATAGGCCCAACCACGGCCCAACCAAAACCACCACCGTTGAATAATTGTATGATTTATATAAATAGGCCCAACGAAAATATTACTCTAATGGCCCTCTGTTGGGAATCTTCGGGAGGGCCTTTGTCGAGGGCCCTCCAGCAAATCGTACGGCCAAATATAACGGTTGCCCAACTAATACGTAAACAAAGGACCAACAAAATCCCTACAAGAAAATGCTATTAGGGCCTATACTTACTATTAAATCGGAGACCATTATTCATTTATATTACAGTTGCTATAAATTGAGCGAAATAGATTGAAAAATAAAACTTTACATACAAGTCATACAACCGAATTGATAACCTCCTCCTTTTGAGATTTGGGAGTGGGTTAAAAATAGACGATCACGAACATTTGCGATAAATAATTCTGTAACTAAGACTTCGCTAAGCCTGTGCTGTCCATGTGGACTGTGGAGACATACGCATACTTCGCAACGTCCTCTTCATAATAGAACATATTTTGCTACCCTTTAAGGCCTATTCTAACCTTGAAGTACCATATTAATCTGTGCATGGTTGATTTCAGTATTATGTCGTTGCCATATACATATTTGGGTGAGCGTAATGCACATACCTAGGTACATATAATATCAATATTAGTGTTTGATATCTTTAAGTTTCCCCAACTTATAAAAAGTTTTCAATTAACGCACATTATTTATATTCATCTAATATAATAATTATAATAAAAGATTAAGTAGGAACATTTAAAGTTCGAAAAGGCATCTTTGTCCCCTGTTTAGTTGCTGAAATGTAGGTACATCGCTACGGGGTTAGGGGAGACCCCTAACCCCCCATTAATGCAGAAACACACTTGCCTACCGCGCTAGCCACGAAGTTTTCACACTCCCTAATCTGGAAGTCATTAATCATCGATCAATGTTAATAGATGAATTTTATAAGCGCTTGCGCGCGCACCGAAGCGCACTGACCGCGACTACCGTAAGCACCTCGTCCTATTTGAGCAGGCTTAAGTAGACGAGTCGGATTCATGCGGCACCAAATACACCGGCCATCACAATGCATCAGCGCCGACGAAGTGAAGGGCACTTGGAATTCTTGGATTATTTTAACTTGTCTTTTTCAATGTCAGCGTTTAAAATAATTGCATCACAATTTTAAAATGCGAGGCTTTTGCTTTTAAGACGCTTTAAAGCGTCGTGTAATAAGATTATTTCCTGGAAATCATGAGACACTTCTTTGTCGGGCTGTAGGTATTCGTAAATAACACATTGTGCGCAAATGAGAGTTGCTTAATTTTTCTACTGAACTGCTTATCCGCGTATTTTGTTGCATTAAATGTATAAAAATCCTGAAAATTAATAAGATCATAACATCACTTTTTGGGTCGTGTCCACATTTAATATTTTATCTTTTCTGTATGTGTGGGGCAAATATGCAAAAACATCGGCACCGGTTTTGGGCGATGTATGTGGTAAGTACATTAGTCATGTCATGACCAGAAGCTGAATTGCAGTATCCTAAATAACTTTCGGGTATAGGAAATAATTAATTTTTTAGCTTGTAAGATTTTACTATTGTATGTATGTTAGTTTGTAAGGTACCTATGGGCCTTAGTTGCCTGATAATAAATGATATTTGATTTTGATTTTGATAGGAAGCACATATAAAATGAATATGAACAATATGAATATTAGAGTAAAATATTACCTATATGCATGGAACGTAATTTTACTTGATTTATGGTTCGGTGGTATCGTATGGTGGTGGTTTATATGGAACGTTATTTTATATGTTTGAATATATCAGATATTTTGGCTCATATGGTTCTATCATATTAGTGCAGATGACTGTTAGTAATGTCATAGCATAGATGACGTCACGCCTACGTACCGTACCGTACTTACGCTAGAAAACAAAACAAGAGAAGATAACGCATGCGCGTGACCAGCCGGCGGCCTTCCATAGCAGACCACAATTATATACATGCAATTACGGAAAATCACTCTCTCTCGCGGACTTATCGTCCATTGTTCCATGTCGGAAACGATTTTGACAATTAAGCTACAAATGTTGTAGTCCAGCCAATGAAGACCCTACAATCATTCCCCCGAAAACTAAGTGCATTTAATTATAAATGAGAAGTAATTCCAATTCATTTTAGAATATATAAATGATTTTACATTCTAGCCTGTATTGCATATTATAATGGCAAATAACGGGGTTAAAAAAATTAAACATTAGTCTCTAAAACCTCTTGGTTGTTGAATGGGGTACGACGTGGGCCGCGCTCTATTGTAAGCCGATTTAAACACAGCTTAATTCCGATGACGTCGAATGATTTCTGGAATGAGATTGCTACATCGCAGATGAATATTTCGAAACACTTTTGTAATGGTATTCAAATTATTCCGATCGAAAATGAGTATTGCAATTGCATGTTCAATATTTTGCTATAGTCTAAGTGTAGGCATCTAATAGTTAGTAGTTACTCAATGTTACGCATCCATGGTGGGTGAAACAAAAATTATATGAAACATACTTATTACAATATATCAATGCATAGGTAATAAAACTAATTAAGAGACAAAGATAAACGGAATAGATACCTACAAATGTTTTTTTCGTGCCTGTATCTGCAAGTTTCTGTCGTTGTCTATGTAGCATCATATTCAGAGACATAATTAAATCAATAAAATTTATTCTCAGGCATCTAGGTCTATATTTTATAGGTAGTAGCAATTGTATGTATAATGTAAATTACCCTTACGCTTGAAATATAGTTACCGTAAAATGTGGCTGTTGTGCTCCAAAATTCGAAAAAAAAATTAAATAAAAAGAATTTATATAGGTATGTTGATAAACGTATTAAAGTAGACTATCGTGACTATTAGGTACTTATGTTGTATTTAATACTTACATGATGTTGTGATACCTATAGTTTACATATAGGTAAAAAGTTTTATAAGTAGTTTTATGATAAAAGCAAATAAAAATAACATAGAAACGTTAACCCGGCTACAACTCCTCGCGAATTGTCGGTCTGCTTTCCGGTAATTACCAGGCGAGGACGTGGTAAAATTTTGTTGGTTTTCTGTCTATTTCTTTATAAGTAATTATATCTTTTTTGATTGCTAAACTCCTCCTTAAGCGTTAGCAAAACCAGGCCAATGCAAACATATAAGTATTTTGATGTCAAAATTATATTTGAATGATGTCATGTTGTTATCAATCATGCGTGCATTTCGCTCGTACTTGATCGTACATGTATTGCTGCTAGCGAGACGCACAGGCGAATGATTACCAAAATGACATCACTTAAATATAATTTTGACATCAAAATGTAGGTTCGAATTGGCTTGCCTATCTCTATGAGTTGAAGTTAATGCGAAGCGTCAGCGCGGCGCGGCGCGCGGCGGCCGTGGAGGTGTCAGTCTCGGGTGGGAATCGCCCCGGGCAGAATGGCTCACTCGCTCGTAAAAAATAGCACCGAAAGCTAATTTGCGCAAACAATCGTCCATCATCACGTATGTTTGTTATTATCATGCCGCGATCAGAAAGGGATTAGAAATAACAGATTTCCATACACTTACGTCAAAATCAATATGGATTGACAGCTATCTCAATCCCTTTCTAATCGCGATTCAGTAATACTAGTACCTGCAAGTGCAAGTTGTAAAGTATCCTACCTAACACAGCAAATTTTTTTTCAGAGTTTGAGTTTCGCTTTGTTTTCAGGAGGAAATGTTTATGTAGGACCCAGTACAAACAAATTGTACCATTTTCTTTTTCAATTATGTAATAGTCATCATTTTCTATCTTAATAAACATGACTGTGTCATCATCCCAATTATAATTTATTAATTTATATATAATAATAAACGCCATAAATTGATTGGAGTAAAGAGTAAACATTATAAGCTTCACAGTACACGAAGACGAGTCGATTTAAGTAATACATACGACACAAGTACAAAATCAGAATAATGACATCTTCTGACTCTGTTTTCGTCAGTAGATATGAATTATAATTATTGCATGTCTGTCTGTAGTTGTTTTTCTCTGGATCACAGTTTTACTCTGTTATTCGCAATATTAAAGCAAATACCTTCTGCTGCATAATAAAATTAAGAAACTTTAATGAAATCGAAATTCAAAGGGAATTTCACATGTAACGATTACAAGCAATGTTGGTAATAACGTGACATGACATAAAGTAGGTGGCTACATGCAGCCTGAGTTGCGCCCGCCACCGACTTAAGGTACATTACCAGTTCATTAAAAACGTGCATTATAGTTCTCGTATCATCATGTTAACTAATTGATCTTACAAAGACAGAACTAGTGACCGAAGTTGACATGACCAAACATGGCATAATCATATTAGATTTGTGTCATGTGATTGACGTCATCGTATCATTGGACGACATATTCTAAGAGCGGTGGTTCTGAGCTGAATGAAACTCAATCGAAATAATTAATTAAGTATAGGTAATAAATTAACTGAATGGGATAAACTGCTGTACACCGCGAAAGTTAAATTAAGTATGTGTTTACTCATTACTCGTAATTGATTGATTGATTGATTTTTGTGCAGTACTTACCATAGAGAAATCAAAACAGCATTAATTTTGTGTAATTAAGAAAATCCTTAATGAGTAAATACAAACTATGCTAGTCTAACAAGTCAAACATTTATCAAAAGATATAAGATTAAAAACTGTTAAGATCATTGATCACTTTGGGCTCAAAACAATACAAGATACAACAGAAGTAAGGCCTATACTAGGTCCAGCACGCATGCGTTATTAATTTTGATCTAATACCATTACTTACCCGAGCTGCTAAGAACGGTGCCGGCGCCGACACGAGATTTACTAAGATAGTCTTTCAAAATAACGAGCTGCATTTTGAAAGCTTACTGCTAAAACCTCTGGTACGGGTTCAGTTCGCTTACAAATATGGGCTTAATTACGCGTGCAGTAAAGATAATTTTTGAAATTTGCATTGTGGGGTGATATAGTATTGGGAAAGAAATCGAGTTAATTTGTGTTTTGAAAGAGCGCCCGAAGCTACTACTTTCCAGGAAAGCTGTGTCATAGGTCGCGGAGACACGCAACGTTCGCATGTAAGTCGCGCCGTTACAAGATAATTAATTCGTACTCGCGCGCAACTTCAATGGCCAATTAAGCTCGTCTTTGCGGCGATGATCTCTCACAAGCGCGCATTACGGTATGTCCCATCCTATCGTTCTTAGTTAACAAGACATTAGGTTAGGTTAGATTAGAGTATAAGGTTAAGTAGGTAGGTATTTATTTTATGAATTTACCAAGTAAAGGATTCCTCACGTTAGACCGGGCCGTGTCCGGGCCGGAGCTTCCGATGCATCGTTTTCTATGGAAAGCATCACGTGATCGCCTGTCTTGATAGAAAAGTAAGCGCCGGAACTCCGGTCCGAACATCACAGCTCGGTCTAACGTGAGTCATCTTTTAATATATTCTTGTATAATATCTGGGAGACCGAGCTTTGCTCGGAAAACATAAAAACTCAAAAATGCGCGTTTTCACAGAGATAAGACCTAGCTAGATCAATTTATCGCCCCCGAAAACCCCCATATAGCAAATTTCATCGAAATCGTTAGAGCCCTTTCGGAGATTCCCAGAATATATATACATATAAATAAATAAATAAATAAACGAGAATTGCTCGTTTAAAGGTGTTACTTAGGTACGAAAACCTTTTAGTTGGCAAGCAAAATGTATCACTAATGGTAAGTAATTAAATAATCATGAAAACTGAGTAGGTACCTATTGCAATTTATGCTCTATTTATTTTTGTATCTATCAACACGATTATAAAAAAGTGAGGACACCAGAGACTACACGAAATGTCGATGAAATAAAATTGTATTGTATTCCAATTAGGAACGAAAACTAAAACCCATAAGAATGGAAGGTTACAATACAGTCGCTAATCGCCATATTACTTTACTTTAGAGGTGGCTATCAATCTTCATTACGCGTGTAACCGGCGCCTTGCGATTAATTTTACATAATAAAGTGCACGTGAAAGTCGCATACCGTTCCTCTGAGCCCGATAAACAAGCAAATTGGTTTGCACTTTAAACACTTGCACTAAATATTTTTGTGACCTAAAATTTGTTGATGGAGTGATGCAACATAGACCTTAAAAAACTTTTTACTGACCTAGTAATACAATACGATACAATACATTTTCAGGAAACTATATTCACACCTAACCTGTAGGTACACATACATTTGAAATACGAAAAGCGTGATCTCGGGGGAACGGGCGAGTGTTCAGGGTGTGCACTACATCCGAACACCTGAGGGCCTACCGCGAACCACGTTCGACGTGTTGACTCTCAGTCGCACTTGTAAATTCGTACGTAAGTGTGACAGAGAGGCAACATGTCGAACGTGGTTCGCGGTAGGTTCTCTGCTGGTGCGGGAGCGTGCGGGGCCAGCCGGGGATCATTTCGGTTCCACTTCCACGGTACTCGTGCACGGTGCACGGCAAATAAAAGAAAACATTTTTCTTAATGAGAAGTAAATAGGTACATCCTCGCTTAGTCCGTGAACCATATATGTATTAGTATTTTCTTCAATTGAGTTTGTTTGTCTGGGTAGCGTTTCCCTGTATTAAAGATAGGCATATCCTAGTTTACATTCTACTTCGGATGTACATAATTATCAGGAGTTTTTTTTTCAAAGCACATTACCTTCTGTAGGTAGGTATTGTATGCACCAAATTAATGGTAACTACATAATGATGCAACTGATCATTTAAATTCATCACAAACAACAATATTACTGTTACTCGTAACGTAACTTGTTAACGATTTCCTAGTCCATGCAGCAAGAAAAAGGACAATAAAAATAAATTGTTAAAATCTGATAGCCATTATTTCGATACAAAAGTTCCCATTTAAGTCGTTACAGAATCGTTAAACGTTAGTTTAAAGGCGAAGCTGTTGTGCTCGTGGAGAGAACGGGCTCGCTTCGCGCGATGCTATGTCGTCGGCGCGGCCCGTGCGCGGGCGCCTTTCACCGCGGGTCGCAGGTCAGGGCGCGCTCAGGTGCTCCGCCCTCAGCGATGTACCCCCCGCCGCTACACACCCCGCGCCACCCCTCTCTGCCCCGCGCGCTAACGGCCCGCCACCATTGCCCTATTCAGCTGTCGCCGCGTGAACAACGCCGCGTCGCCGAACACAACATCCTCACTTATGAATTATTCCAATGCTCTACACCGTTTAGAAATTACAAAACAATACGAAATGTAATAATAAATTTCTGTATGCTCTTTGTTAGCTTTCAGGTAGGTTACTCGCCATAGTTTACGAGGTACATGTTTGCCTTTCAGGAGCGCGCTGCGACACAACGTATGTAATGAATACATTATACTGAATGGAAGAAGTATGAATACGATGCACGGTAATCAGGGAGCGAAGCGAAAGTGGTGCCTACTTTATTTCGGCAATCAAGCTTCAAAGTAATAACCGAGTGTGAATGTTTTGTGAGATTAACGTGATAATTTCCTGTTACCGAAGATAATGCGAGAATCAATTTGTGCCGATTGCAGTTTTGAGGTGCCATGGCGTGCGAGATGCGTCGTTAGGGTAATGCGAGCGTAGCGGCGCGCCGGCGGAAGCTGCGCACCGCGAGCTTTCGGAGGTTCCCACGGTGCCCCTCCCCGCGCGCGCGGTTGCACAATGAGAGGTGAACGCGGATCTAAGCAATCGCTTAACCTCGCCCACTGCGCCGACGCCGATCTGTACCGTACTGTTCTGCAGTGTAAACCTGAGATACATAAAATCACTATCTTACTATTATGTCTATGTTTCTGATAACCTGCACCTAAAATTTCTTCCAAAGATTATTATGGCTTTAGCAGTTCAACTAAGGGAACGAATCAGTTGACCAAGTGTATAACATTTTCTGGAAGGTTTTGTTCTCGTAGAGAGGCGAAACACGTGTCGAGTATTGTTCTTTTGATGGTAGTTTGTTAATATTTATTTGCGTATTTATTTTTGCGTTGGGAGGTTGAGAAAATTAAATTACATTTAAAAAATACGCAAGTATTAAGTGTAACGGGTTAGCACTGATTGACTAGCACCACAGAATAAATAATAGTACTAGGTACAGAAGACTCACTCTCTAACAAAACGTGTCTGTTACGATCAGCACAGATATGGCCGCTAGGTGGCGACAGCGCCACGCGCGGCTTATGGCTTTCCCTAAAATTGGGGTGGAAAGGATGTACTTTTAGCTACCTGTAGCAAAGCGACGAAATCACGGAGTGAGCCACGCCTGCTAGCACGTTATCTTTTCGCGGATTAGCAAAGTAATATTTTGGTTTTAATTTGCAAGGTGTTAATATTTTAATAAATTAAAACTATGTGCATGGCGCTTACTTATGACGCTATACCAGTTGAATACATTTTCTGTCACAAAATATATACATAATATATATATATGTAATTTATCAATATTTTATTACATATTTCTAATGTAGGTAATGTCTCTTACCGTGCTAATTACATGAATCCACTTATAGTTCGTTTTTTTAGCATTAGAAAGAACTTGGAAGAAGGTGAGCGATTTTGACATGTCTTTTAATTCAAAAAGGCTTTTTAAAAATTAGTAACTATTACTTATGAAAGCAGAAGAATATAAATGATCGTATTAGATTCATAAATGTTACATATTTGCCGTATCTTACTTTTAAAATGTGTTTTTCAGTTAAAAGACACATCACGATTGTTTATCTTATTTCTAATACTAAAAAAAACTTCGGCAAAGAGAATACATAGTTTCAATATAGACGGCCCGACCTTCCCTCACAGAGGGGCAAGTGTGCCCAGTGAAGTTGGCCAGCGGCACGGGAACATGAATAATGCCACTGAAAAATGAATCATACATATCTTAATAAATTGTAAAATGTTATGTGGTATAGGTACGTGCTGTAAGGCAGTTCCCGACTCATTCGTGTTCTCGCGCTCAATTCTGATGTTTTCATTGATTACCTATAGTATCGCAAACAACTGTGGCTTAATTGAAACGATTAAAATGAAAATGTTTTAAGTTGGCACTAACTAACCCTAGATTCATTAAGACTTACTATACATAGAGTTACGTTACATTGATTGTAACTGGACTTAAAGACTTACAATGCGAGTTCTCGCACCATCTAATTGAGCCTTTGGATTTTTCGGTACGTACTTATTTAATCAGGTTTACGTTGTACTAATTCTTTTTGTTTATTTTGCATAGCGAAGCATACCGTTTAAAAAACTGCATGTCATTAATATTAATTATATTTACAAGGACTTTACACATCTAAGGAGAGAATGCGTAGCGTAGTTTTCCAGTTAGTTGCAGACATAACATAAACAAACACATTAAAGTGTTTGCCTTTGTCTTGGCTTTTGAACCACAATATTTATGCAGTGGATACTAAAATCACCATTTTCTAATTTCACAAATTTACAGTGACACTGCTAACTTCCTATAGGTTTGTTGCTTGATGGCCTTAAACTTCCATTAGGTAGCAAATAGGTACAGTAAAACCTTTTAAGTTTTTTTTTATGATGAAGCAATTTTAATAAAATTCGCGTACAGAGGTAGAGGTAGTATCGGAAATGATCTTAATTAAGTAAGAGCTTTTAACCGCGTATCGAGGTTAGAGAGGAATAAACCACGCTTTCTCTATGGTCCATCAATTTTACCGACCTTACCCATCACTGTGGATTACGAACTAGACATGATACTTTTAGGTAGTATGAAGCATAAAATGATGTCACCTAAAGCTAATTTTGTGTTTTAAATCGAACGCGTTAATCATTACTTTTTTTAAATTTTAAAGTCGAAAGATAAAGATCAAAAATGTACAGAGATGACCAGAATTCACAAACAATATTTTCATTATGGCGGCAGTGACGGCCAACGCCAGCATTACCTTAAACTTAAAAGAGCTTATCTTTATTAAAAACGTAGGTGGTTATATCTTTTTGCACTAAGTTGGGAGAGTGATGGTTACTTTCGATACATCCGGCAGGTCGGGCGAGGTCACGACCGTGCTTTTTTGTCCAGCACCTACAGCTAGGTACACTGGTGCCCAGAGATGAAAAGAAGTAAGACCTTACGAGCTCATTGATAGTTTCTGACTTTTTTCTTTGTGCGTGAGTGTAGTGGCGAGTGCATGCGACGCGTGATTATGTTCGACGCGCTTAATTATGCTGTCACATCGTCACATGATGGGCAATAGTGAAAGCGAACGATACCTATTATACCTGCCATAATGACGGGGAAGTTTGTTGGTAATATCGCAAGATTTATAATGTTGTCCATTTTTATATGACAATGCCAGCTCATTTCGGGTTATGATTAACTGTCGGATGAAATGGAGAAACTATTGTTTAATTATATTAATCAACTTCATGCCATCATTAACTTATGCAATTTTGCATAGATAGGTACCTACTCATTATCATTTATTTATTTGAGTGGGTATACATACACCTTACCAGAACTTAATGAGAAGAGATGAGAGTGTAACATCACGACATATTATCCTCGCACCAATCTGCTGCCTCTCTCATCTCTGGCTCACCCTTAAATAAAACGCAATAATCGTGGATAAATATGACTGTCCGAGGGGCGAGGGGAAAACAATATTTTTTTATTAAATTTAATTAAAAGTAGGCCTATGTCCTGTGTGAATAACAACATTGCTAAAGAAAAACCCATTACTAATAAATTTAAGTAGGAGATACTCGAAGTAGGGGCGAAAAACCAATGCAATAGCGATTACTCAACCGACAAGAGAAATCTTGCAAGACCTTTATTAATCATGATAACAGTGTTTCAGATGATCACCTAAAAACATATCGCGTCGATTTCGTTTCAAACTTCAAGATACCTTGGTCATAAAACAATGGGCCCGATTCGGATTTTGAAATAGACATCTATTAGATATCTTTTAGACATCACCAAGATACGATAACGATATGTTGAAGATCTAACCTGTCAAATTTGACATTTGCGCGATTCTGGAGATACTCTTGAACGATTTCCACAGGATATGACTTAGAGATCCAATTCACATCTAATAGATATCTTACTCTATCTAACGTAAAAGTGACATTGGTTGCCCGAATTACGCTGCAAAAGAGAACTAGTTGATATCTAAACTATAACGTATCTAGAATGGATCTAGGACGTGTCGTCTCTTGTGAATATCTTGAAGTTCGAATACGGCAGAATAACTTAAATAGTATCTCTTCTTTATCTCGCAAACCAAAAACGTCAACCAACGGAGCACATATTTAAAATATGCAGTGCAATAAAGATCATTAATTATTAAAAGCAGTTCTGTTTGCTTGATACCTACGAAGCAATTTAGCAGTGTACGGTTCCGGGACCGGAATGGGCCGGTCATCCTTGAGCGCGCTGAATCCGACGCGCCCAGACCGCAATCTTTTATAATATAACATATAATATGCTGAACTATATCTCCGAACGGTAGGTTAGTGCCGTATCGAATTCGCTTCGAAATCTGAAATTGCACGGTTAATTTTTATATTACTTTCCGTGATCGTAACAGTAGATTGTGTTTTTATGTAAAGTTAGCTTATAACTTAATAGGTAGATTGAGTATTCGCCTTGATTTCAGCAACCAATGTGGAAACTTTAAAAAAAACATAAAAACAAGAATTAGCAATAGGGAACACCAGTACTTATTCCGGTGCAGTGGGAATCCGTCGAAGTGTTTATTTATTTATTTAGCAGGATTAAACATCTCCTATATATTAAAACAAATATTCTGACTCGATTTTCTGCAATTTTCTCCATCGTGCGCCCTTATTATTAAAGTACAATTTTTTAACATTTTTTTTGGTATTCACTCTGAAGAAACCCCCAATTAAATGCATTTATAGAAACTTAAGCAATCTTATTAACATCAACCGAGTTATCTTAAGTATCTTAGCGTTGGAGTAGCAGGTGTAACACGAGTAATACCTACTTAGTCATAAGTAAAACCAAGAAAAGCAAACACTCCGAGCAAGCTGCAATTCAATCTCTCAGAATATAATATGAATAAATGAATACCAACTACTTAAGAGGAAAGGGCACGACCGCTTCTCCATAGAAACGAAGTCCTCATTTTCCTCTCTGGATATTAAAATTATGAAAAGGAGCGTTACATCATTTGATGTAGTATATTAACTATATTTATGCAACCAAACAAATATTTAAGTCAAACGAAGAGTCGTTTGACTGTTTCGACTTTTTGATTATCATAATAGTTATGAGTTTAGGAGCGAAAATCAAATGATGTAGAGTTTGTGCGGAAAGAGAAGAGTCGTGAAATATATTGAGCCCCATACATTCCACGACTCTTTCCGCGCATAAGTACTCTGCTTACAAATTTTTCAATGCTCTTCCTAGCTCTTATAGCAATTAAAAATTCGTAAAGAATCAAACGAAGGGCGAAGGGAAGGTTGCTGTACTGTCAAATATTTACAATAATATTAATATCCAGAAAAATAATTGAGCACGTTTGTATGGAAAGACGGTTTCGGGGCGGTAGTCCACTTTCGTCTTAATTTAAGTACAAGTACTTATTTAGTTGTTGTTGCCAATATCATCATTATACAAATAAAATTAAAATTTGATATAGAAAGTATTATAGGAATATATATTTCATATCAATCATTTTACTTTTGTCTCACGTTTACCCACTCAGACACCACATTTATTGAGTTATAGACAATATTATATTTATATAGTATCTGATTCTCAAAATTACGTAAATTTATGTTTATGTACTTTAGACTCTAAGTGCCTTAAGTCCGTTTCGTTTTACATACGATTAAGCTTCTAATTGCTAGGCATTTACAAGTTATAATTGTTTAACTATTCATGCGTACACGAGTCACTCTTGAACAAGTAATAAATGTCTAAGGATTCGTTAGCAAAAGATAAAGCGCGTCAAACACGTTTACACTAGGGATGTACCGACTTGTCGCCGACTAGTCGGGAAAGCCGACTATCCGGCCTCATTTGTAGTCGGCGATTAGTCGGCGACTAGTCGGCAAAAATGGCCGATTAGTCAGCACTTTATAAGTGACAGAAAAACAGGGCGAAAAGAAATAAACAGCAAATATTTTCATAAGCTTTTCACCTATTTTACCCAAATTTTATTTAGGGTGCTTACGAAAACTGTTGTTCGAAATATTTACCGTGTGGTCGCTTTCTTATGTCCGATAAATCTGATTGTCCGGTCGTCGTATAAAATATAGCCCTAGGATTTTTTTATTTTATTTTTAGCATTACTATAACATGATACATAGAGCAAACGATTGTTTTTTAGTGCATCGGAATCTAACTTATACCAAACTAATGCCAAATCAGTAGTCGGTACATTGAATTTTTTTTTGCATTATTATTATATGATAAAATAGAGCGAATGATTGTTTTTGTGCATCTGAATCTAACTTATACCAAACTAAAGCCAAATCAATAGTCGGTACATTTAAATTGATTTTTGCATTATTATTATATGATAAAATAGAGCGAATGATTGTTTTTAGTGCATCTGAATCGAACTTAACCAAACTAATCAATCAATAACCAAACCAAACTAAACCAAATTAATCAACAACATCACTAGTTTACACGAGACAGGCGACAGATATAGCGACACATACAAATGAACTGCCTAAAACTTATATAATAAAAGCATACATAAATCAAATGATCAATTTACACTTGCTCGTCGCGTGGGCACACCGGCTACTTGATTTTCACATATATTATACAACGGGTATTGTTTGGGTTTCAAAACAAAATTGAAAGGCTATTAAATGCAAAAACTATTTGTCACTGTAACACAGACCGTATATGTATATTCAAGTAATCATGTCGATAATTCTCGAGTAGAGTAAAATCGTGTAGAGTCAGACCAAGCTATAGTTTCGTTTTTAGGGTTCCGCACCCAAAGGGTAAAACGGGACCCTATTATACTAAGACTTCGCTGTCCGTCCGTCCGTCCGTCCGTCCGTCCGTCTGTCCGTCTGTCTGTAACCAGGCTGTATCTCACGAACCGTGATAGCTAGACAGTTGAAATTTTCACAGATGATGTATTTCTGTTGCCGCTATAACAACAAATACTAAAAACAGAATAAAATAAAGATTTAAGTGGGGCTCCCATACAGCAAACGTGATTTTTGACCAAAGTTAAGCAACGTCGGGCGTGGTCAGTACTTGGATGGGTGACCGTTTTCTTTTTGCAATTTTTTCCGTTTTTTTTTTTGCTTTATGGTACGGAACCCTTCGTGCGCGAGTCCGACTCGCACTTGCCCGGTTTTTTTTAATTAGAAAGAAGATAAGCGATCTTGATATGTCTTTTAATTGAAAAACGTTCATTAAAAATCAGTAACTATTACTTATGAAAGCAGAACAATATAAATGATCATATTAGATTCATAATTGTTACATATTTACCGTGACTTATTAACCGACTTCCAAATCTCAAAGAAGGAGGTTATCAATTCGGTTGTATGTTTTTTTTTATTTTTTTTATTTTTTTTTATGTTTGTTACTCCATATCTCCGTCATTACTAGATCGATTTTGAAAATTCTTTTTTTGATTGAATGTATATGCATACAGATTGGTCCCGTTTTTGTCAAAACCCAGTTCTGATGATGGGATCCGTGAGGAATCGAGGGAACTCCTCAAATCTTAAAGGCATACATATAGTGATTTTTGGGTTTTTATCAACAAATCAAGCATATACATCCAAAAAAGTGACATTTGATGAAGTGGAACTGCTGATGATGATCAGAACGGAACTCTTTAACGACGCATAGTTCACGGTTGGCGATTTGTCCTCTTCGTTATGTTTGTTAAGCAAGTTAAGTTTTTAAGCCACATTTTTGTCAAGCTCGAGTTCTGATGATGGGATCCATGAGGAATCAAGGGAACTCCTCAAATCTTAAAGGCATGCGTATAGAGATTTTTGTATTTACATCAGAAAATCAAGCATTTTCATTAAAAACTGTTGCATTTGATGAAGTGGAACTGCTGATGATGATCAGATCAGAACTCTTCAACGACGCATAGTTCACGGTTGGCGATTTGTCCTCGTCGTTATGTTTGTTAAGCAAGTTAAGTTTTTAAGCCACATTTTTGTCAAGCTCGAGTTCTGATGATGGGATCCATGAGGAATCAAGGGAACTCCTCAAATCTTAAAGGCATGCGTATAGAGATTTTTGTATTTACATCAGAAAATCAAGCATTTTCATTAAAAACTGTTGCATTTGATGAAGTGGAACTGCTGATGATGATCAGAACAGAATTCTTAAACGACGCATAGTTCACGTTTGGCGATTTTTCCTTTTCGTTATGTTCGTTAAGCAAGTTAAGTTTTTAAGCCACATTTTTGTCAAGCTCGAGTTCTGATGATGGGATCCATAAGGAATCGAGGGAACTCCTCAAATATTAAAGGCATACGTATAGATTTTTTTGTATTTTCATCATAAAATCAAGCATTTATATTAAAAACTGTCGCATTTGATGAAGTGGAACTGCTGAAGATGACCAGAACAGAACTCTTCAATGACGCATGGTACACGTTTGGTGATTACGAATTTCGATTTTGACTTGGACTGGGACCCGGACTCGGACTCATACCCGGATCCGGTTCGGACCCGGACCTGGACTCGGATCCGGATTCGGACCCGGACTCGGAACCGGACTCGGACCCGGACTCGGATCCGGACTCGGACCCGGTCTCGGACCCGGTCTCGGACCCGGACACGGACCCGGACTCGGACCCGGACTCGGACCCGGACTCGGACCCGGACTCGGACCCGGACTCGGACCCGGACTCGGACCCGGACTCGGACCCGGACTCGGACCCGGACCTTGACCCAGAAAACCACTATGATACCTTAACTAAATAATCAACTATGATTACCTACCATAAAATTAATGTAGGTATAAAGTACGATGATGCCAATCTTACTAGCCCCTCCCGCTTAAACCCCCGTACACCGCACGGCATGCGCCATTAAGTGGGTTAGGTTAGGTTTGAACTGCGATCCTCACAGAACCGAACAAGGATTAGGTTAGGTAAGAACTGCGAGCCTTACATAAACGAAATGCTACTTGAAAAGTGGGTTTGATTAGGTTCGAACTGCGATCCGCACAGAACCGAACTGCTATCTGAGGAGTGGGTTAGGTTAGGCTAGAACTACGACCCTCATGGCTCCTCTTCACGATGGGCCAACGCCGGCCACTCCAAGGGAAGCATTTATGCGTTAGAGGGAGCAAGTGATATTGCTATCTCATTCTACCGCATGGCTGCGTCCCTTGGAGGGGCCGGCGTTGGCCCATCCTGTAGAGGAGCCATTATACAGAAGCGAAATGCTAGTAGAAAAGTGGCTGGTTTTACCTCCTTTTCTACATAGTGTACCATCTACAATAATCTTTCATCGGCCCCCATGGAAGTCGGTTTTTTTTTTCTTAAAAATTATTTTTATAACGCGTTTTTCAATTAAAAGACACATAACGTCAAACTTCTATGAATTTATAACGTTTAAAATAACACTTGCACCGTCTGGGATATCAAAATCGCTGCCATCTTAGCTTGGTTTGACGCTATGTAGGTATGCACCTACATAGCGTCAAATCAATGTATATGTAGGTATACACTATATACTTAAGTAACTTTCCACGCGCAAAGTACCTATTGCTAAAGAGATAAATGCCCTGATTCACTATAGACTAATTTAATATATTTACAATGCACTCGGTTCCTAAAAGTGCGTATTTATATGAGTACCCGTATACATAAAAAACCTCACCGGCAAAGTAAGTAAGTTTCACAAGTAAAGCGACCAATGTCTAGAGCTAGGTAATCTCTATAGCGTTCAAAGACCCTGACACTCAATACGTAATGTCACACTGCCAAAATCTAGTCGGTAAGAGGAAAACTGTACTGTAAATATTACATAAGTAATCATCACACATCACACTTACTTACCTACTTTTACAGTAGCTAATGCGTACAGTAAAGGTGAAAAATAAAACTTTTTCATTCAAGTTAAAATTTATCATAATCTTAAGTCAAATAGGACCCTTGTTGCCTATTTACCGACATAACCACGACAAAATAATTACATATATCATTAGTAAATACTTGCCAGATAACGTAGTGTCATGTTTAGAGAATGTCTAATTAACTTTATACATACCTTTTAACGCGGCTTGCTCATTCCTATGTCATGATAAGTACCTCAAAATTGCAGTGTTACATGGATAAAAAACTCATACATAATACATACATATTAATTATTATCGATAACGTATTTCCGTTACATAGTCCAGATTAAATGGTCAACTATGCGTCAGCTGATACATACATATGGGTATTGTGGGTGCTGAATAGAAACTATTTGTTTGACGTCTATATATAGGTATGTATAATTAATTCATTACAATGACAAACTTATTTAGTTGAGTCATAGTAATACGAATTAAATCCTACTGACAATATTCTTAATTAATTTATCATTCTTTTTAACATAAATGAAATGATTGACGTATATATTTAGGTCAGGAAGAACCCTTCTAATTTAATGAAATAGTATCATTTGATATTTACCATACTGGCAACTGCAGTTACCGCGGGAGCTGATAATTTCTTTGTCAAAATGAGTGAAAATGTTTTACAAGCTCGAAGGGTAGGATGACACTTGTCATTTCAATATAATTTTGCGAGATTCGGCGTTTTTAGGATATAATTAGGATATAAATTAAATGGATGCCTGTGAAGGCATCCTACCCTTCGAGTTTGAAAAATATTTATAGTGATGGATCGAACGTTCTAATCACGACAGTAGTGCGGCAGTGCCGCGACCGCCGCAGTCATGCATACCGCATGCCTACCGCGAACACCGAAGTTCGCAAATTGCGGGCATCTTCCTCTGTTACTCTAATCTATTACTTATTCTGTGCTCTAATTACGCCTTAATTGGAATAAAAGAGAAAGATGACCGCTATTTGTGAACTTCGGTGTTCGCGGTAATACAGGTAAGGCGGTCTTCACAATAAATGAGAATTCGCTAATCAGTGTAATAGGCGCGCATAATATAAAAACAGTAATAATAAATAAATAAATAATAATAATTAGATCCCATCAACTCTCAATAGTCCTTACACCCTGGCGGGTGCTGCCTCTGCGTGCGTCCCATGACACGGGCAAGGGCAGCATCCGCTCGGTGTACCCCTAACATTTCAGTAATGTGCCAAATGGGCCTCTACGACCTCTACGTGTTGGCTTCGGCTCCGCGTACGCCTCCCAAAGGCCCGGAACTCCATTGCTCTGTGATGGGAAAGACATACAAATAAATAACTGTCATCTTTTCAGTGCACTGTAACTACATGGGAATGAAATGTATGTATCAACCTAGGTTATATAATCATTTGCAAAATTTCACCTTGTTATCAAACAAAAAAAACATTACGTAAGTTGGTATTCACAATCTGCAATTTTGCATATCCAAAAGTATGCGCCTCCTTTCTACGCTGACTTCAGACGTAGGTGTTAATAGTATGCTCATATTTTCCGTAAAGCCCCTTCCAAACTAAGTGCGTGAATCCCGGCGCGACAGAACAAATCGCGACTGTATTAATTATCTTTACTATTTCATATCTAGTGAATCTCTAATTCATTTCCTGAATCGCGCCGGTTGTGGAGTCTTGCAAGTTCGCGCTTCGGTTTTTTGGCCCGCGTCCAACTGCCAAAAAAACGGGGTACAAGGCGCGAAGGCGTGAAGTTGAACGTGAACAATCTGTGAAATCGACTCCACGCTTAGGTACGTGTGTAGTGTGTACATGAGTGTGGAGGACCGCGCTGGCTATTCGTGCCATAGAATCCTCTAGACCGAGTTCCGAACAATTATTTCATGCAACCGATGATGCCAAAAATGCGGGGGTGCGCGGGACGAGGTGAGCGAAGTCCCGTGCCGTGATTAGTCCGTTCAAAGACACGGACGTCACACAAAGACACTTGAGACTCAAACATGGAGTAAAATTACCGTATGCGTAGCAGAGAGGGTAGCGCAACTATGCTAAGTCTGGAGGATGTTTTGTCTGTGATTCTTGCATATTGTATGAAATAGGCAGGTATAGTAAACACCTCTATAATGGACGCTAATAAGAAGACGTATCCCACAAATTGATTTGATTATCTCCCAAAGAATTAGGTAGTGTTCCCTGGCATAAGAAAATTGCTGAATGGTCCCTTATCAATGCAGGGTTAAGCGGTAAATTATTGGAATAAGAAAAGCGCGCGCGTGATCTACAGATTGAATCACAACAGCTTATAAAAATACAAGCCTCGCACTCATCTATTGTTAATCGACACTTATCTTAAGTAAGTACGAACTTTTACCGCATGTTTACGACTGTTATGGATGCAACTAATCACGAATGTTTTCTCGGACTGCGTATCGGTCACTGTCCGCTGAGAGCACCTACAGGCGGCTTAATGGCTGTGTCATGGGGTCACCGACTGCCTCCCAATCGGTATGACATAAGCCTTACTACTTAGGATTACAAAATGCTTATACGTGTTTGCGTAACGCAAAAGCTGAGTTAGGTTTTGCGGTAATTTCAATAAAATCTGCCACAACTTACGGGCCAATTCGAACGTAGGTACACTGACATTAGAACGATATTTACATCAATGTTGTTTAGTTACCGTGCATTTCGCTCTTACTTGTACGTACACGTATTGGCGCGGATGAGACACACGATAACTAGATAAATAACCGGCTTCAAATAACATTCTGATATCAATGTACGTTCGAATTGGCCTGTTAATCTAAAAGCGCTTTATAGATAACTTTACGATGTTTTTAAACTGTACCTATAATATTTGATTAATATCTAGTAATACAGATATTTAAGTAACTTTTTAATATTGAGTATAAGTGAATTTAATTACCCACCCACTGGTCATCTAACGAGAAAAATGAAGAATGGCTCATAAAGCACGAACACCATTTGTGACCATCACGTACATGCACGTACTTTTACTTTTGTTAAGAAAATAATTTAGTGTGGTATTTAAAAATAACGAGAATCATTTATAAACGCTGGAGACGTCTAAGTACTCAAACCTAGCCTTAGGCACGTTGTTACGGCTAAGATAATCACAGAATTTAAAAAGTAATCAATCCATTTTCTCTTTGGCAACATTACAGATTGTGACTTCAATGACTCGTAAAATTTTGTGGCTCTCACTCGACAAAATAACATGTAATGTTCTTAATCTTAACTTTGCGTCAGCAGTCAGACTACACGCTTTGGTAAATAATCTTGATTTTCTCGTGGCATGAACCAAAATAGTCACCTAGGGTGACTGCTACAGTTATTGCCCAGTATATAGAAATTAGCCACTCCTGAGCCACAAATGAGAAAGAAACAAAGCCAATTAATTGAAACCTTTTTATTAAAAGAGGCCAATTACTATATACTTATATCCATATCCTGAAATATATGTAGGTACATATTTTTACAGATGTCTGGAAGATAGGTATCTCTTTAGTAATCAGACGGGGTGTGATACATAAATAACCATTACTTCCATAATTTAGCTAGGCTTCATTCCGGTTTATACTCTGTACTCTACAGTATTTTCCTTCTTCTCTATATTTTTCCTTATCAGAACACGATACCGAGTATGCCCTTACCCATACCGAATATGCCCTTAAACGGATCCCTACAATTTTTTTACAACCTGTATGTATCATGAATTTCTGTGTTTTTAATTATGTAACTAATGTAGGTCAAGCAAATCTTGTCAGTAGAAAAAGGTAGTACTTAAAAAAATGTAGGTGCGAAGGGTTATCGGGTCATAAAAAAATTGAATTTTGCGCCTTTTTCTACTGACAAGATTTGTTTGACCAATTATAAATTTACAATCAGAACAAATAATATTATGTAGTCATTATATAGTCCAGGTAGGTATTGGTTTTTATCAGTGGTATGCAATTGTAGTATTATCTCCAGTATCAGTCGCAGACGTAATGCAAGAAGATCACACAGTCACGAGACTAGGCGGTTGTTTGGCTAAACATTGCGTTTAAAAATTACATAACAGAGGTCAAGTACCTATAGAACGGGTCAACCGTTAGCTTGTTTTTTTGCAAAAATAACAAATTTGGCTTAAACGAGAGGTTATTTTTCATTTCGGAAGGACGTTGGTTCGAATCCTGGCTCTTTAAAATAACTTTATACTTTTATCTGTCTAACTCAATTTTCGTTAAAAAGAAAGCCTCATGAGATACCTCTATACGTTAGTAGAGACATGAAAATTATAACCTTTCAAGGCTATTTTGATAAGTAATTACTATTTCTTTTGGGGTTACCGTCTACCACTCATTTGGCGGTTGGTATAGAATAGAAGATGCGTGGATTATTTAGTAGAATGTAGTTGAGTCATTCATGGAACTAAAACTTGTTTGTTTGTTCGACTTTTACTTTCAAAACTTAATAAAAATCAGTTTCATGCAATCAAGCCTTCAACTCACGCCGTAGCTGACCATTATAACTTCTTACCAACCGCCTCAAGTTAAACGGTAGACCTTACCACTACTATAGTACTAGTCTAAACTTATCGCTAAATGTGTTAAACAAAAATTCACTTCTAAGAAAAGATAACAAAATTACATAATTCGTGCAGATGAGTACACCTGTATAGTAACTGCTCTAATAATATTTTTATTTATGTTCAATACTTAATTAAATACTTATATATATATTCAGCCAGCAACAGCAGAAAACAGGTACTTTTTAATACCTACTGTAAATTATTGCGTTAGCCTTGAACATTTTGCAATATAAATGAGTGGCACCGCCTAATCCGGAATCATAAACGCAGATGTCCACCACGCGACCTCTGTTTGATCGATTCGTCCATTCTCTTCGGCGACTGAAATGATAATTAGGTGATACCATGATATTATTCATGCATATTAGTTTTATAGATCCTCTTTAACAAGTTCTCAATTTATAAATTAGTATTATAAAAAAGAGATATTTAAATATTTTATATTCATAGAGTTATTATACATTTCCCGCATACAATGAATTCTAAAATAAAATGTGACAATGTGAGAGGAACTTGCAGTGTAATCACTTAATAGTATATTACGATACAAGTGCGGAAAGTAGGAAATTCGCAACGAGTGGCGATTAATTAAAACACGAGGGAAGGGAGTTTTAAATCAACACGACTTGCGAATTACCTTTTCGCACGTGTATTGTACAGCATTTTACAGTACATATGGCCCTTAAAAAATTTAATATAGGCACGTATATTGTCCTTAATCCCGCCCTAGGGTGTATATTTACCACCCTATGTACTCTAAATATTATTTGTACATGAACGAAAGAGGTAACTACCTCGTGGGTAAAAGCACCTTGCATGAATAAACAGGCCCCCTAGCCAAGGTTACAATCGCTATCGCTTCGACAACGAAAAGCATTATGTATCTCTATCACTCTTCCACATTAGTGTGACAGTGACAGTTGCCTTTCGATCGCTACGGAGCGTTAGCGATTGGCATCTTGGCTACGCGGCCAGTTTATCCAAGGCCCTAGATCCATAATGATACGGAGGAGTGTGTCGATGGCGGCGTGTAGGCAGATTCGTCTCGCCCGCTGCGGGCAAGCTTCCATATTTACCAGGTGACTTACCGGTCGACGACGCGTGGGCCGAGGACCGGGCCTCGTTTGATTCTTCGTTATTAATTTGAAGACTAGTTTAAAACGAAAGGAAAAACTCCAACATTCCATCCTTGAAGGTCGTGTACAATTCTCGTGGCTATCAATAGTATCAATTAATCACCTATTAAATTGGCGAATTCTCTAGTAATGAATTTACTCGGTTGAAATAAATAATTTAAAAGGTAAATTCCTCGTAAAGAAGTGCAAGTTAATACGTACAGATATATTCAGTTCGGTTGAATAGGAGATACAACAATACAACCTTGAGGCAAAGTGGTTCGTTCCGGGTTCGTTCCTCCACCTCCGCGCGACCGGTCCCGCGCTCACGCTGCACCTCCACTCATCTGTTGCGTTGTATTAACATACGAGTGTATACCCGTATCTGGTATCATCAAGTTCCTCGCTTTATTATTTTACTTAAGTAATACAAAATTCAACTAAATAAAAATTTTACTAATTAGTTAACTAGCAGTGCAACAAAATAAATTGTAAATACCTATATAAATATAATAATATGTATGTTATTTTCAGGTAGTGTTACTAAATCATAATTCTCGTTACCTATATCGACTTACAAGAAATATACCAGGTCTACTAGGAGGATCTCTATTTAGAGAGCTCTTCAACCTTTGTGAATAAACTTGAAACCTATTTCCTGAAAAAAAACGAAAAAACACTCAAAAACACATTTACACAAAAAATAATGTACATAATTAATCAAACAAAAAATAATATTCTGGAAATTATATTGTTTACACGTTTAACTAGTGTACGTAAGTGATTGTTAACCTGTTTTTAATGTTTATTTATTTCAGAATGAATTATGAGCAGTGCTACATTTTGTACAATGAATAATTTTAAGGATATGTGCACATTTTTCTATAGTTATTTTGGTTACGAAACTGGAAGCCCTGGGTACAAAACAAGACGAGGGCATTTGTTTGTGTGTTACTCACAGACATTTGATCCTCAGTTATAGCTGTATTCTATGTATTTGTTTATTATATATTCTGTCGGGTGAAGTGATCGTATCACGTTAGAGTCAGAGCAGTAGAATTCTTGAAACGAGGATAATGAAGGCAATAGCTTACTTACGATATTTATTTATTTAATTCAAAGTCGAAATTATATTTTCACTCCTAACTTAACTTCCTCAGTCACATTAAATGTAAATTATAACAAATAAAAATGTAGTACCTATACCTATATTCGCTCAAGACGACATCGTGTCCTTGCTTACTTAACAGGTTTTTGTTCCAAATGAAGACTGCACCCAACTGCTATCTCAGACCATTTTGTTTATACGCGACTGGACCTAACCTACCTAAAGGCAATTTATTCAGTTATGCACGGTTATGCGCCGTGTTCGATCCTTTAGCAGAAAATCTTGGCAGTCATGTTAATATCCTTGTCGCAATATTGCTAGACAAGTTATGTTTACTGATTAATTTAGACGATTCAAATAAATTTAAACTTGCCGTTTACTGCTTAATAATCGGATAACAGTCAAATCCTACAAACTTTACTAGTTCAATGAAGGTAGTAAATAACTGAATAGTTAAAATATAATAAATAATAGCTAATATACAATAAAAAACAGAATTGAAAATCAGATTTGCTAAAATATTTTATTGAGTTCAGCAATGTTAATCATAAATTAAATAATGAATAAGGCAATCACGTGGTATTTTGATGCAACTATTAACGATTACGAAGTTAAATTACATTATTATAATTTAATACAAGCATAAAGCGATCTATGAGATTAATACACTGATTCGGCGGTTTCACCTATCACATTTTTTCTTTGGAATAATATTTGTTCTTATCGTTCCATTTCAAAAGAGCATATTTATCAACATTAAATAAGATTAGTATTTAGACGAGGCTGTGCATATTTATTTATATCTTTTTATTTGTACTACGTCTCTCCCACTTCTATGTCACTTTTGGTCGTTGTTTCTACGTCAGCAACTTTGTTCTCTCCTGGGGCGCTTGCGGCATCATTTACTTCGGGGACACTTTCATCACCCTCAGACAGTGCTTGTTGTCCTAAATTTGGTACCGGAATCGATATTATTTCATTCTCGGTCTCCTTTGCTGATTCGTCAACTTTATTTTCCTCTAGGGGTCTAAATATCTCTTGTAGTGACGAAACTTTCTTCTCAGTTGGAATAATTCTATTTAAATATACTAAAATATCTGACAACGAAACAATTCCTATTAGTCTATTATCCTTATTCACTAGCAATAATCGATGACTCTCTGTCCTAACTATGACTTCTAAGGCCTCGTACAACGAAATACTCGATCGACATTTCTGTAATTTTTCTTCCCAGTCTTTCTTTTTATTTCTTACTTCACCTATTGTCAATGACAAATCAGAATAAAGTTTTTCGCTAACTAAATTCAATACCTCACATTTAGCATAAACATCGATTAACTTGCCCTCGTCATCTAAAACAGGCAAGGCTGATATATCTTTGTCTAATAGGAGCTGAAATGCTGCTTTAATACTTGTATTATCTGTCACGGACACAATTTCATCAAATGTACCAATTTTCAATTCAGTCAATGTTTTATGAAAAAATGTTAACTCCGGGAATTCATTAAGATAGACAAACAGAAATCTTAAAATTCTTTTGTGGGACAAAATATACAATACATCTCCATTAAATGGGTCAATTAACAAAAGTCTGTGCACGCGATTCTTATTCAGCATATTTATAGCCTCATGTAAAGATTGATCAGGGCCAACACTACACAAAGGTTTTCGTGTTGGTCGCAATATCATCTTCCAGTCATGAAGTGTATGCCTTTCAAGTTCATCTACTGGTAATTTTTCCTTTTCAAGGTGCAACAAAATCCTTATGAAGTCGGTAACTGTTATCATGCCAACAAGTTGCTTTTTATTAGCATCCCACAATGGAGCAGAGCGTATACCATGTGAGATAAGAGTAGGGAAGGTTTTTCTTACCAAAAACTGTGTATCAAATATTATTACTTTTGCAGATTTTGGTAGAATTTCGTAACATTTATGATATTTGAAAAAATTCAACAACAGCCTCGTCTTGTCTCTACCACCCAAAGATATTTGAACTATAGATAAATAGGGATCGTATTTAGGAAGACCTCTAACTTCCCTAAACAATTGCTTTGCTTGTAGAGGATCCAAAGACGCATAGGAATTTTTATGATAAGTGGGTGAAGTCGTTCCAATGGAGGAACGACGTGGTTGCTTAACAGATTTCTTTTTGGCGGGATCAACGGCCGCCTGGTTTGCCTCCAAGTGAGGTTTTCTCCATAAAATATCCATTACCCTTGTAATGGGACTAGATTTTCTTGAGGAAGCTCCTGTTACAGTATGATAATATTTCTTGTGAGAATCTTTTGATTCTTCAGCATTAGGTTCTTTCGAAGCTTCAGGCGCTTCTGTAGCTTTAGGGGTATTCCCTAATGCAGCTTTTACATTGTGCATCAAAGACTGGTGCTTTTTAGAATCACTCTTTCTTCGAAGTCGAAAAATATCAAATATTGAACTCCGTGGATTTGACGATGTTCCATGAAATGTTTCATACCCCTTTACATCAACTCCGGGTTCTCTCTCGGCGCTAGATGCTCTCGATGTATCTGCAGATTTTTCTTTGAAAATTGATCTAACGTGGGGTCTTTGTGATTCCACTCCCCGCGTGCCAAAATGGACAGTATGCACATTTTGTGCTGCCGAAGTAGACGGTATATCTTTGTCATCTATCGTGGACAATTTAGTAACTACAAATTTCTTTTTCTCCCCCACTACGGTCTGGTTAGCTTCTACATTGTTCTTTTTTTTCTTGTGTTTTGACTTTCCGAATTTGGGTGAAGCATCAGCCGTAGCCGATTCATTTTCCAATATTGGATCCATGTCTGCAATACTGTATTTATTTATTTATACCTTTATAATGGACCATAATCCAACGGGATGGCTGTACCTGAAATGAAAAAAAATACACTTTATAAAACAATGAATAAGCCAATTCATTATTGTTTGTTCAAAAAAGGTCTCATGCCTTGTCATTTGTAAGTAAAATGTGCTCTTCAAACTACTGTAACATTCTAAATAATGTTCGAATTATAATAACAAATATACGTAAGATAATTATAAATAACAGGAAGCTAAGTGTTATCTGATTTTTAAATGTATCAACAGTATAAACTAAACTACGCAGAGGTTTATTATGTGACAGTTCTGAAAGGATAGAGTCTGTGTGGAACTAGAAAAGATTGTGAAAGCATTTATTTGTACATACTGACAAGTATGGTAAATGTAAAGTTTTCTGTTGCACTCTCAATTATTATATCTTATATCGAATCTACTACACAGCTATATATTTAACTATCTACATTGTTACTCTATGTTATGCAATAAATTTAATATACATATATAACCTTGTAAACTGCAACACTAAAACATGATTATAGATATTGTCGTCGCTAAGCAACGCAGTGACGCCGGCAGCGACCGAATGCGCCAAAATGGATATACTTTATAGGTAGTAAAATTAGCTGCAGTTGCAAGTTACGTAATGGATGAAAATGAGGAAAATAAGGCTCTATATTCATAGTTTCGTTGTTACTACACTATAAATCTGCGAGCAAGGTGAAAGCGTCATAGATATGCTAACTACATGTGTAATCAATACTTTTGAGGGTCGTGGTAAGTGGTAATTTAATAATAAATCACGTTCATACAAGCTAATAACTATGCGTACCTTACGGTGGTGCTTCATCTTTGATCTAAGTAGCAGCAGTTTTAGGCCTCAAATACTTATTTATCAACCACTTCATTTTTATTGTAAAATTGTACGCAGCACGCCGACAATCGGTCCGTGCCGGCGCGGCGCCTCACTCGCGCATCGCCATATTGCCAAAAGTCTGGAGGGTCATTAGCGCCATCTGTTGGCGGGTGCTAGTGACGCTTTATAGGGAACACCCATCCCGAACCCAAATGTAAGTCGCGCCACTTGGTGTTTAGCAATCCGCTCAAAAGATGTCATACATAGCATATGATAGTAACATTTTCTGACTAATTGTTGAAAGAGAAAAAAAATACGTATGTGTTATGTAACGAAAAATTATGTCCAGAGTAACCAGAGTTAAGTAGACCAAGGATATGTCTGCAACGGTTTTTATAGCACGCGCAGTGCGAGTGTTATTTTAAACGTCAAACTTAGAAATTATGACGTATATTATTTATACGTAAGTACTTGCAGTCTTGCACTGCGTGTGCTACCAAAATTGTTGCAGACTTACCTTGGTCTAACTCTATCTACTTTTTTATAAAACTACTTATTACCAAATTAAAACCTAGAGTCATACTCTCACTTTAAGTTACTGGCTTCTGCTTAAATTATGCTGTAATTGCTACACGATGTAGGTTACTGTAGTAAAGTGATTGTAAACAAACAAACTGATTATCAATTTCTCACACGGCTCAGTCATGCTTTGAAAGGCGTTAAAGCAATTCCAACGCGCATACCCGACATACATGAAAATATCGAAATACTAGCGTTTGCATGATATTGCTTGCAGGTAATAGGTACCTACGGTAATTTAAGACTACAGGTAAGTACCTAACTATACACTAATATGTACATACCTGCCTGCCTATTCTTCAGCCCAGGTGTCTACTTTCCTGCAGATCATAAGGTACGTCATAAGGATCGTTTACCTGTGTATTGGTATGCTATTTTGGGAGTACAAATTACGCCAGTAGTCTTTATTTAGATTCAACTCTCCGAAGCCGGCTGGAGCACACGCATGCGCTAAGTTTGATGTCGTCATCAATCTGTGACGTCACCGTTGCTAGCGCGAGGAAAGCCGTGACGATGACGTCACCGTTAGGAGGGCGCGGGGAGTGACAAGTGATCGATACCAAGCCTCGGGATACCTAATAATACCTTCACGAGTTCAGCGGAGCTCGATTAATACCAGCATGGGCTGCATAGCCTTTCAACAAGCCACGGGTCGGCGGCTCGCATCTCTAACACTGCATGCATACTGACATACGGGTCAATTAACTTAAATAGTTCACGTCACATGCCATTTCGACTTTTTAAATGATAGCTTCATTAAAATGAGCTCGACCTTGACCTTGAAAAAGAGGGAAGTTATTCGACTACTGCCACACTTGCGGCAGCAGGGCTGGTATAGGGCGCGCGGGGGTGGAGCAATATCAGGTACATTTAAAATTTCCATAGGTACATGCCTGCTGTCGTCTGCGAACATTTCGCTGAAAACACGTCTTGAGAAAGGTTACCAATGTTGATCCCAAATAATTAGTAGGTAAGTATTAGTAGGCCCTTCTTTTCTGTATTCTTTGTAACTGTTTTCTGTAATGGGTGTGCAATAAAGAGTAATTGTATTGTAGGTACGAGTATATAAATATTGCCTCAATCGAACTACACATATGTTGGGCACTCCCTCCCGATATACTTTTGATAGGTATTTTTAGTTTTAGTTATTTAAATTGTAGTTAGTTTTAGTTTTATATTCCTGTTCTTATTTATATTATTTAATTAATAATAAAAATAATAAGCCCGCAGGGCAGCTTGTGGCGAGCTGTTGGGGAGTAACGACCCCACGGACCCGAGTGCTCCCGAGAGTCGGTCAGGGTCTCCGTCTCTGGCGTGTCTTCATCGGTCGGAGTGGACCCCAAGGGGACCCGCAGGACTCTCAGCTCTGGCTTGCCTTAATTGGCTGTCCAGAGAGGAGTCGTCAGAGCTATATGCTCCAGGGGTGGAAGTGAAAGATGCATAAGACGCGAGTTGGCACAGTGGCTGGTAACAGCCACTGGGTAGAAAGCGGCGCACACCTCTCGACACCCCTGAGCCGCTCACACCGATGTTGCTCCTGGTCTTCGCGACGGCAGTTTCAGGGGCCCATCTAGTCAGCGGCAAGTCACCACCTGCCTCGATAACGTGTTTTAGCATTGTTATGGCAGGTGTCCGGACTTCTCTACAATAGCCCAGTCTCATTGTCCATCCAAACTTCAATCCATAGACCGGTATACTATTCACTTTTTCTACAATAGTCCCAATGCCTGCTGCGACCGGTTCATGGGTGGTTATTATTGCGCCTGTGAACGGGTTCCAGCAGGCGTTCTACATGACATTAAAGCTCTCCAAGGGGCCTCTACGTGTTGGATCTGTATCCCCACGCAAGCCTACCAAAGGACCGGGATTTGTAGGCCCGTGAATTCCAAAATGGAGAAAAAAATAATAATATCATAAATATGTGTGTGTGTGTGTGTGTGCGTGTGCGTGTGTGTGGAGTTGCGAGTGGGATTTAGGGGATTTTGTGAGGTAGGAAGGTTTTGCGCTGTTGCCGGGCAGATCCTGGAAGTTCACCTTGCGCCTACACAAACCCACATCCCAATTAAAAATGCTATTAAGGGGTGTATCTTCAAAACACTAATTGATATAAGATGCCTTCAGATGAGATTTAATACGTATGAACGAGTGCAGAATATACCTACACTACATGACTCTTATGCATAGTTGCATTAGTTGATACGATGCCACGGATCAAATTATACTAGAGGAAGACACACAATTGACAATTGATACATAATATTAAGTATTAGGTACTTACATATATCTGTAGTAAGTAGGTATAACTTCAGTAAATTGCCGATGATAATTTTACAATGCGCTAGGGGGTTTGGTTTAATCGTCGCAGGGTTTAAAAAACCGGACCGTCGGTGTGCGAAATTGCGAATCGGACTCGCTCACCGAGGATTACGCACTTTTTAGTATTTGTTGTCATAGCGGCAACAGAAATATGTACATCATCTGTGAAAATAGTGCCTACCTCAAATGAAAACCAAAATTGACAATCGGGGGAAATAATTCGTGTATAAGCGTATATTGGCATAGTTATAGATAATGGTGTATTAAACAACACACTAGTACCGGAGGGTGGGGGTGAAACTAACGGGTAGTGGGGATATTAAGGGTCCCTTTTTATTATTTTTCGTAAATAACTCGTAAACGGTAGCCCGTAGCAAAAAATGTTTCGTTACATAGGTACATATAAAACAACACATTTTATCCCGTGAAATTTTGCTAGGTAAAGACGGAAACATGTTGGAAATCCCCAACACACAAAAAAAAACAAAAAATCGGCTTAATAAATTTAAAATTTAAAATTATAGTTAGTATTGGTTTTAATACTAAATCTTATTTCTGATAGACATTGCCGGATATAGGATAAAATCGTCAAATATGAGTAGATGACTTCAAGTGGGGGTTGACCACTGAGAGACGGGGTACAACTAAATAAATGGCAGTTGTTGTACTTACCAACACTAAAATATTACACGCGATTTGGAATTACGGAGGCCTCTTGGTCTCACCCCTGTTTTCAATTTTCCCCAACGTTTTTACATTTTTCGCCTTATTACAAAGGAGTGAGGTGCAAAAGTGAATAAGTGTAAACATATTTTTATCTTCGACTGTACCAGGCGTGTCTCACTCCGCGATTTCGTCGCTTTGCTACAGGTAGCTAAAAGTGCATCCGGTCTGCCACAATTTTGGGGTTTGCCATAAGCCGCGCGTGGCGCTGTCGCCACCTAGCGGCCATATCTGTGCTGATCGTAACAGACGCGTTTTGTTAGAGATGAGTCTTCTGTACTTAGTACTATTATTTATTCTGTGACTGTACCTTAATTTTAAAAAAGTTTCCCAAATGGTATCATCTTTATCTCAAGATTATTTTCAAGTGTGTCGTCAAATTAAATCACAACTAATCTGGTCTCCTTCTTGCAGGATTAATTTTGACACTAACTACTTGTGTTAAGTACCTTCAAAATACATATACAGGTACCTACACATATCATCATCATGTTATCATGATAACATAATATAATCAAATAAGATAATACATGATATGAACTGATGATAATAAATTCATTCATTTCATAAATTTATTTTTAAATAGGTAGGTAGGTGCCTCAAGGATACTTAGATAGGTCATATCTCTGGGAAAACGCGCATTTTTGAGTTTTTATATGTTTGAGCCAAGCTCGGTCTCCCAGATATAATAAAATACATAAATACAAAAAAAAGTAGAAAACAAGAATCCAACTTGTTTCATTATCACTAAAGCTCTGACTGAATTTGTGGTACCGAGTGACTATACCAGAGGGCCTACCGCGAACCAGGTTCGACGTGTTGCATCTCTGTAGCACTTACGTACGAATTTACAAGTGCGACAGAGGGCGAATGATAATCCCTTTGACATTTCCTCCAAGTCGCTTTTGGATTGACTTAATTTAAAAAATAATAATGAAATAGGTTAGGGGTCGACAAACCTAGGCTCTTCGGAGGTACGATTGAGGCTCCAAGGCACCGAAAAAATCACGTTTACAGTTTTCAGACCAATGGAAAGAACAAATTTGCCCTTCTTCTCAATAGTTTTCCCCGACCTCTGAAATAGGTTTTTACCGTAACTATGTTGTATATAACTTAATTGTTACATTCCTAAATAAAACAACCGCACAAGTGCGATTGGGACTCGCCCACTGAGGGTTCCGTACAAAGGCCGTGCCAGGATATAAGCTAAGTGTTTCTGACCCCACCGAGTTTGGGCTTGTAATTTTTATGGGTACGGCTTTACATTAGTAATCAAAATACAAAATTTCATTTCCCTAAACTTTATTGTTTTTAGTAAAAAACGAAACATGATTTCTGCCTCCACCGAGTCCAAACTCGATGGGGGCAGAAATCATATTTCGCAGAATCACTTAGCTTATCCTGGCACGGCCTTTAACATTTTTTATAATTTAGAATTTTGAGATTTGTCCCTGTATTTGTAGTGTAAGAAGTACTTGCCAAATTTCGTAGTTCTAGGTCAACGGGAAGTAGGTATAGGTAAGTATTTATGAATTTTGATTCCCTTGAATGTCGAAATATACGATTTTTGAGTATACGTCCGGTTTTTTATTTGTTGATCCGTACCAAACATTTTTCTCTAAGGAACATGTTTATGTTGTTCCTTTACGGAGTACGATGAGTTTACAAGTTATGAGTACCTAAATTTCTAAGAAATCCTATTACTTAAATGTAAATAATGATAAATGAGATGAGATACTTTATAATATAAAAGCAATATTTCCTTTAGGAAAATGTAGATACATAGGTATACTATACTAGAATAGGCACATTATAAACAATAGGTACCTAAGTACCACCACTATCGCATTAATGTTTAAAATAACTATTGCAAAAACACTCCAAGCCGTTGTTGTTACAGCTGCTTTTCCCGCCCCTAACTTCAACTAGGAAGCATGATCCTTTCTTGCGTTGATCTGACACTTACTTCACTTCATTATTGGTATTTTTGAATCTGAATATAATAAGTACCTACCTACTATAGTCACGCAATTTCTCAGGCTGAAGTTCAAGTACTTAAAACGTGATTATTTTTTAATGTAAAAAATTTACCGGCGCTGCGTATAGGTACGTACCGAGATTACCTATATTTACATTTAGTCAGTATGATGTTATGACTAACTCACGATTTTTACATGCATAGGTACCTATGTTTTATTTTGTTATGAAATACTGTTTTTAAGTAGGTACATATTTCAACGTTCAAAACAGACCAGCAATGGAATAGGTATTCCTATTTAATGTCTTTAACAACCAACCTAGGTAATCTATTTGAGTAACACAGACCTATTAAGTACCTATCGTACTAGACAATTCTTGGTTATTTGCCAAACAATCAAGCCCTATGACTATCTGACTGAAAGGAGTACGTATTGAAATAAACCCAGATATGTATTTTCGTCTTTGGACTCGACTCATTTTTAAACATAACCTCAAAATCAAACGTAAAACTTATCTATTGACAACGTTATAATACTTACAATAACAATCATCTCGTTGGATCTCTTTTCCACTATTTAAGTCCACTTCACGCACACACTGACAATTAATAGGTACATAATGACCACGAGATGTATAGTTAAAATATCTTGAATCGTTGAACTGCGTCGCTTTCGATGCTAACTGATAACACGGAGCGGATCGGACCGCGGCAGCGTTGTGTAACATGGGCGTTAGGGCAGTAATAGATGAAGCTACTGTTTTGCCAGCAAGCCCGTGCCTAATTAGTACAATTTACAAACGCACACAGAATGTTCTGACGAGCTGACGGCATCGAAACAAACGAGTTGCGTTCACGTTATCGAATTCTCTCCGTTGGTTGAGCCGCTGTTGCGCTGCGTTCGCGCAGCTACATACTCGTAAGAGCGCGCACACACACATGTATGCGCCCCTACACCCGTATCCGTATAACGATTAAAATAAATATAGATGAAATACCGGCTGAGTGCGCTATACTGCGCTGCTGCGCACGGCTATGTGTGGACTAACTAAAACGTCCCCTGTTATCTTTTTTTACTGATCTCCAAACATTTTAAGCCGCTGCTGACGAAATTAATGATAGCCTACATGCATCTTGTAGCTAACAGGGTTAGCAACTAACAATTATTTCTAGAAGGATGCATCTTTTTTTAATACATATTTCTTGTTGTTTGTGGGGTATTTACCTATGGTATAGAAAAAAATAATTTTGATTATGACTATTTACTATAGGTAGGTACTGTAAAGGTTGCAAACTACAGTTACAGTTAGGTACAGTTAGGTAGTGATTAGTTAGGTACAGGTAGGCTACAGTCGGAAACAAAATAATTAGAGGCCGCCTGAAAACAGTTATTACTTATAATTATAACAATTCTACATATTAATTTTATAAATAATCTAAAGTTGTTACTAACCTTACCTTCGTGGATGATTGGTCTTCACATTCAAAGTTTTACACTTTGTCAGATGTTATTTTTTTAGCGATGTAGAGGTAGTTAAGTAACTGTCATAGCTAGAACTAATTTTCGTCTATTGACTAGTTTTATCTGTAATTTTGACCTTATTGTTAATTTTAATCATAGATACCGATAAACTACTCGTAATATTTGATAATGTAAGTACCTACATACACACCATAGGTTTATCAGAATTAAGATTTGATATAAAATTGTCATAAGTATGATGATCCTGCTCAAATCTGAGACACGGATAAGTACTCATACTTATGGTACGTGGAAGGTACACCATACCTTCCACGTACCATAAGACTGAATTGGTGGAATCAAAAGAATCTTAGAAAAAATAAAGATAAAACATTTTTTTTCCTTTTTTACATAAGTTAATGTTTTACACACTTTTATTTAGCTTCACTGCGAATGTTTATTAGTGTGTTTGCTTCAAATCTTTTAACTTAAATATGAATCACTTCCTGGTACCTGTGATAATCTGATTCTGTTAAAATTTGGAAAACTTCCTTAACACATTCATTACCACTAAGTGCTACGGGTTACGCTCGTAGCGCGTAGCCACGGTTTCGCCGTATGTAGCGCGTAGTCGCTACGAACAGTGTACCCGACAGTCGGGTTCTTGGTGTTGAATGTGTTAATTTCAATGACGATGCAATAATATTCTAACATGGAGCTGATCTGATGACGCAGTCGGAAGGTAGCAAACTAAACTTCTCAATGGTAACTAAATTTAGTTCTACGGATGTGCTCCTTTAATTGTAAAAGTAGGTAAGTGAAATTACTTGAAGCTCAAAGCCTAGCGAGTAGAGACAGCCGATAAAAAGTGTCGCATCAAGCCCAAAAATGTTGAGTTTGCTATGAAATCTCCAAACGCAAGTTTTTTTTAACATTCGTGGAGCCCATCTTAATTTTTACTGCACAGTACGAAATGAAATCTTTAGTCTCTGTTATATTTAATACTAATTCATCTGTATTCAAAAACCATTTCGCTCCATAACTAAGGTGAGAGGCCAGCCGCAACGGGGGTCGTCTTTACAGCTAGACCAACCTCATTTAAATTCAGCAACCTAGTATGCGGCCGTGTAAAAGCGATTATAACTCCCTAGTGAGCTATACTTTTTTTTTAATCCGTAACTCCCGCAGGAACAATATAGGCTTTTGTCCTTCAGTACACATGCATGAAATACGAGAAAGATCCTTTTCGAGCAAGTGTGATGAAATAGTCCATTACGATACAAGTATGAAAAGTAGCAAATTCGAAAATGTACTTTTCCACGTCAGTATTCAACTTTGACACGTCTTTTGTCGGTGAGCCGGCGCTGCGATGGCATCGATTATAAGTAAAATTAGAATAACTGGACGCTTGCCCGCCGCAGGAGCAGCAAATAGTACTGGGGCATGCGACCAATCGTAACAGCCGCAAATATACGCGCCTGCGCGCCGCGGACACTGCGCGGTGACAACTACCCCCTGCTGCACTGCACCTGCTATGTAATTTTGATCCCCATAAATGGATCTATTTTACCTAATATGTATAAATTGTATTATCATCTTCCTCGTGTTATCCTGGCATTTTGTCACGGCTCATCAGGGGCCTGGGGTCGGCTTGACAAATAATGCCAAGAAATTATGTATTTTAGGCACTAGTTTTTACGAAAACGACTGCCATCTGACCTTCGTTAATGCGTCTGCTAAATGTAGATTTTCGGATTGTTACGGAAAATAATTAGTCGTGTTTATATTTTTATACTACCGTTGATTCTTAACGAGCCTTTATGATTTGAACACGTTACATTTATTTTGGAGCTTAGATATTACACTAATGCTTTTTCTATATTATACTCAACGTAATTTGAAAAATACTTATATTTACATATTTTATTGGAATTTAGACCATAGTTGTATGTTGTGGACTGTTACCTTAAAGAGTTTACGTAACATAAATATTTAGTTCGAAATAACTACTTAAACCTGTATAAATAGAGAACTGGCCTTTAAATAAAAAAAGTTATAGCCAAAAAAATATTTTTTGGTACAAGCTTTTATAGCCGACTGTACTTTTCTTTCCACAGGCAACTAATACTCATCGAGACAATTCAAAAAACCCAAAACACAATTAGGTTGAGTTAAATTGTTTTATCACGGAGTTCCTATGACCACCTCCTGTCTCCATGATCAGATCAGCTCTATGGTACCATAATATTGCATTGTTACCCGACTTGTATATGTATACCTATGCGAATTTTCAGCTTAATCTGAAACTGCTAGGTACTTCCCTCGGGCAAATTGAACTTGCAAGATTTGACCCGTCCTCCTTGCTTCGTTCTCCTCAGTGCTGAGGGTCGTGACCTCCTAGTGGAGCACATGATTCCGGATTGCAGATTTCCAGTCTATCCGATCCCTTGCAACTTCTAAGGCATCATGGACCTTGACTGAGCAGAACTTGAACCTTAATCGTAGGTTAGCAGCCGAGTTTCCATTGAATTTAAGAACCATTTATAATTAGGTATGTACTTTTTATCGAAACCATTTTGTTTAGTGATATTTAAGAAGCTTCCACCATGTCAAATTGCAGCGATAACAACCTTAGTACTTTAGTGGATAGAAATATCAATCGGTATAAAATATTCGGTCCCACCTCAAATTCCCTTCATCCCGAATACTATATGTCTAGGTCCTAGGGGTTCCAAGTCCCAAATAGCCCCACGAAAACGGAGTTAAATAATGTGTGCCACACACACTGGTTAGCCGCAGGGTCCCATCATTAAACACTTTCAGTCACTTTCTGATTGGCTGAGATATAAAGTGACAACACAAGACTTATGGCGACTATAAATTCTATGAATGTTGTGCTACCGTACCACGCATCAGTGATTTATTTTGCTACTGCCCGCGACTTCTTTCTTGATAATTCTTATTTCCTGTTCTAACACTTTCAGGACAGTTGTCAAAAGGAAAAACTGAAAAGAAATACCTACCCTCTTATTTTTTTTACTTTTAATATAAATCCTTTTCAACCCCTTCAGGGGAGGATTAAAATAACACAAATTCCTGACAAAATCTTTCAACGCCCTTTTGGTGTCAAGGGGAGTTAGAGGAAACGTTATAAAAAAAATGCAAATTGCTCACTTCATATTTTTTAGCTTGCGTATAAAACTTAGGAGTTATAATGGCATGATGTAATTTACTTCTAGCTTAACTAAATTTAGCTCTGCGTTATTTATTCTCAATCAGTCAGTCTTTTATATTCAATAAGTACCAACATATGGGTCGAGAAATATACATAGGTATCCCATTTACATAACTACGATTAATATCATATATTTATAACATAAAGACAAGCTATGTTATTGTATCTAATACAACGAATCATATTTTACTTATCGTCACTAATGATCAAACGAACATAACTAATAAAATATTCTCGTACCTACTATCGCGTTACTTTAAGTAAAATTAAATACCGCCCCTTGTTCTTAAAACATAGGTATGTTTTTTATTTATTTATCGTTGATTTTACTTCCGATGCCCTAAATCAGCGGTCGGCAACAAGCGGCCCACGGGCCGCATGCAGCCCGCGAACCTCCCACTTGCGGCCCGCGAGCCTCCCTAGCTATTTTGTATGTAATATTGACAAAATGACAAATGACAATGTCTGATAAAGTCATAAATATTAACAAAGTGCGGCCCGCAACCACTTCGTTGACTGCTATGTGGCCCTTGGCTGCTAAAAGATTGCCGACCACTGCCCTAAATGATTGATATTGATAGTTTATTTAATAATTATTTTTAGGGTTACGTACCTCAAAAGAAAAATCACGGAACCATTAGCGATCACTCGTACGTCTGTCACAGTGCATTTGCCCCGAAACTACTAGGCCGATAAAGTGTTAATTTGATCCACATATGTCAATGCGAAGATGGACTAGTACTGTAAATAAATAAATTTTATCCTCGGCAAAAAGTATGAATTACAAAATAAAATAAAAAGTTTTGCAAACTTGTTGGGTGAAATATCAAATAAAAGGTAGTTATTTAACAAAATAGGCGAAAATAAACTGACATTGTTGGTGACATCGACTTATCTTTTATGATTTTTCGGAACAACGTTAAAAAGATACCCAGACAATAACTAACTAAGCATAAATACAATTGTTATTTTACTCACGACAAAGCATTGTCAAGAAGCAGCACTGACCTTAACCAACACAGTGTTATGCGCCAAATGATCGCAGATCACAGTAATTCGCGTGGCGGGTGTTAGCCACCCTATGTGTGTCCCGCGACGATGGGCAGTAATGCGGAAGCTGGTCTGCCCGAATGGGGCCGGGATGCGTCGCGGGCGCGCCGCTGTCCGCGTCGCCTGCATGCGTCATCGATGCATTCGTCTCTGCGGCGGTTTGCAAAACTGTATCAAATACATATCGACAGAAGAACGCAAGAAAGTCTGTAGAACCTGTGGATGAATATATGTAATAAGCACAAAAATATTTTGTTTACGAAATAATAAAACACTGCCTAGGTTAATTACAAAAAAAATACCATTTATAGAACAAAATATGCACTTACCTATATAAAATTGTATAATATGTTGGATGTAGCTCTATGTGAAACTAAGAACATTCTGAATTATTGTTTTCTTTTGGTAAGGATTAAATTTAATATGACTTTGTTTCTATGAACCTAGACTCTGCAATGCCCCACTGAGGGGCAATTAAATGCCTCCTTCCTGTCCATGTATCCCAGTCTAGACCCGTCTCGTCTCCCACCAATTCCTAACGCTACGTCTTACGTAGGCGAACAACGCGCGAACGCGGCGCGGCGCGGCGCGGCGAAATCAATCCTTTGATGCCCATAGAAGTGTCCTACGTAAGCGATCTCGTTGCGAACGCGGTGCGGCGCGATTTGCACGCGAATGTCAGGCGGCGCGGCGCGGCGCGGCGCGGCGGCGGCCGCTTTCGCCGCGCCGCGCCGCGCCGCGCCGCGCCGCGCCGCGCCGCGCCGCGTTCGCGCGTTGTTCGCCTACGTAAGACGTAGCGTAAGGCGTCAAAGTTATCTCGCCACCGTCATCGATGATTGCCGTGAGCTCGGGTTCTATTTTGTTTGGATTTTCAGAGTGAAGAAAAATAGTAAGTATCGATACTAGATCTTGAATTTCATATGAAGATTTATGATAAAAATTAAATTATATCACACACATAAATGGGTCATACACATTTTTAGCAAACTCGTTCGCTCTTCCCTGTAGACATCGCAAATTTAAAGGAGCCTACAGCTAATTGTTACAGGCGGGATACATTTTTTCAGTACCTACTTGAGACTCAAATAAGAAAAATATGGGATATCTATACAGGGTGGAAAGATAAGTCGAGCCCTGAAGGGAAACTACCTTAAATCCTTAAGCTGGCTCATTTTACTTAAAGGAGACATTCCTTTATTTTTAAAAAGAAACAAAACTGCATTCAAATATTTTCTCTTTTTTTCTTCAATTTTGCTTGTCTAAAAAAATCTTGAGTACTAAATATTAGATTTTATGGATATTTTGTACGACAGACGAGTGTAAGACCTAATGTTTCTTGAAGAAATGCTATCATTAACATTAACTGTATCGACTAGTACAATAAAATTGCGAGTTTTTATTTTTTAGAATTTTTAGTCGGTTCGAGTCCCGGGCGAGGCAAGCGAGTTTTAGAAAATCTTTGAATGTAGTTTTGTTTCTTTTTAAAAATAAAGGAATGTCTCCTTTAAGTAAAATGAGCCAGCTTAAGGATTTAAGGTAGTTTCCCTCCAGGGCCCGACTTATCTTTCCACACTGTATACCAGAGTCGTTAACTTTGATTGTATTGTCCACAGAAGTTACCTTTTTTATACGGTGTTTGTACTTGTTCTTTCCTGTAGATATCGCAAATTTAAGGGAGCCTAAAGCTAATTTTTACGCGGCACCTTTACAGGCGGGATAATTTTTTTCAGTACTTGAGATTAAAATAAGAAAAACGGGATATCTATGTACCAGAATCGTTAACTTTGATTGTATTGTCCACAGAAGTGACCTTTTTCTAAAATGTGTTTGACCCAAATATACTAAAATACCCTACCCACATAAAAACGTTCTACTTAAGAGCCCTTTTTCCTTAGAGCGTTCACCGATTTTGTAATTAGTAATTAGCTTTGTGTTTTGCATACCCTGTAATTATTAATTACTGTGCAAAAACAAAGCTAAAATTAAACCACTTGCTCGTTCATGAGCAACAAAACCATAAACAGTTAGAAATAGAGATGTATTAATAGGTCACACTCGTAAGCAAGCAAGTACTGCAATCCTATGACCAGTGCAGTTACATAATAAATCGCCGAAAGCTCGTAAAAGCGGGAGACACGAAAAAATTGATGATATATAAAAAATCAAAAAATCAAAATCAAAATATACTTTATTCATGTAGGCCTAGCAACAAGCTCTTATGAATCGTAATTAATCTTAATCTAATTATCAGAGCAATTTATTGATGTAAATATTATTCCGTAATAAAATTGGATTATTATACATGTCAAATTTAACACTAAGAATTTCACAAAAGGATCGTCAAACATTAAAAAAAAATTGTATAAAAAAATACTAGTCTAGAATTTCTATAATAAAATCTAAATGTCAAAAAAAAGCATAAGTAACAAACAAGTAGATAATATTACATCGGAATATCCATTTCCTCATCAATAATCAAATATACCTAATAAATAAATAATCATTTCGAATATATTAAGAACGGGTCACTCACGTATTTTAAGTCGAAAAACGCTCGACATGTTTCACTCCGTACTCCGTGTTAAAATACATGAGTGACCCGTTTTTAATATATTTAATATATCTGAGTTTCACGGAAGTTTTGTTATTAAATTAAAATAGACGATAATTGGTTAAAAGATTAACTACATAAAAAATACGTAGGTAGTGAAGCGGAATTCAAAACTTGTAATTAGTCTTAAGTTACAAAGTAGGTTCAAAATGGGGGAAAGTGTAACAAAAAGTAACTAAAATTTTTGTCCCCCTCTTAACACTGAATAGTATTGTATTTGTTATATAATTAATACACGTATGTTTACGTTTATAGCATACGCCAAGAGACTTTCATGTGTGTAACTTTAATACCTACTGCTTAATTGTCGTAACAGTAACATAATTGAATCAATTAATTTACTCCCATTATTCGATTGACTGAAAGTTTCCTCACATATATAAGTTGGATGACAATGCAATGTTATGGATACCATCGAGCTGATCTGATAATAGACACAGGAGATGGCCAGAGGAACTCTGAGATATAACAACGCAACCTTATTTTGTTTGGGTGTGTTACATTTGTCTCGATGAGTACTAGTTGCCTGTTGAAAATGAAGTAGCGTCAGTGACAAAAGCTAGTATCAAAAAGTTTTGGACAAAAAAAGTATCTGCATTAATTTACTTACTTTTATCCATCATCAACGAAGATTTACCAATTCAAGGTTTCCTCTTATTTTTCCCAGCAGGCGTATTCAGATGTTTAAAATATTGTATTACTTAATCAATATCAGGGCGTAAGGAATTAAGGATGTGACAATGAATATCATATTGTTAAATCGCTTACTTCTATGACCAAGTACCTACTAGACTAGACATACCATACCACATAGATACATCTTATTTGACAATCTTACTTTTAATTTCTTGTACCCATTCCTGTTACAAAACTATGCCGCCATGTAATCGCTTAAAACCAGATAGCTATTAGGTGTAAGGCAAAGGTAAAGGTAAGGTGTAAGGTAAAAAAATAGCTGTCTATTTTAGTGCTCAATAAAATGAATTAACCTGATATATCTAATTTTCAGTCTATGTTTGGCGGCTTTACTGACATTTCTCATGCGTTCATCTATTATTTGCAGATGTACCAGTATTCAAATAAATGTAAGGATTTACCAAACTTCAACCCTTTCATTTCATTTAATAAAAAATTAGAAATAAACGCAATTATACAACAAATTACTTACAGTAGAGTTATTTTTCCTTAAATTAATTAAAATAACTCAATATCGTAAAATCCCTAATTGCTAATTTATTACGTTAAGTACTACCCACACCAAACTGGCGTTAATGTAGGTTGTAAAATAAATATTTATTATGGAATCCCCGTGAAAATAGCGGCGGGGGGTGGGGGGGCGTGCGCCTGGCCGTGGAAAGCGAGTGCGGGTGCAGGAGCGGGCGGCGGGCCTCTGAAAGCTCCGGTCCACACGCGGTGCCGTTAGCGCAGGCTCGGGCGGGCGGCGCAGCGGCGCGGCGGCGGGCGGCCCGTGGGAGGTACCGTTAGTGACGTCGCAGCCGTGACGTCCCCGCCGTGACGTCAGACGGCGCGATATAGCCGCCAGCCTCGGCGGCGGCGGCCTCAGTAACGCACCGCCCGTTCGCCAGCGCGTACCTCCGCGCGCCCTCTTGCGATTCGCATACTTCCGATAGACTGACCGAGTGAGTGAGTGCGCGTGCAGTGAGTGGGATGTGCCCGGCCGCATGAGGATCCTGCTGAGCGAGCTGGGACTGTCTGGCGCGTGCTTCGGCCTGACCCTGGAGCCGCGCGCCGCTCTGGACCCCGACCGCGACCGCCACGGCGACAAGCCTGCGCCAGGTCAGCGCCCACCACCACCGCGTCCCTCCACTTCTGTGTTTATTTTCGCTTTCGTTGTGTAGAACCTCTGGGTGTTGTAGACTCTGTGTGGAACTTTCGTGATGATGGCCATCGGCTAGAATGCGAAGTGCGCTGCTGACGCCCTCCAGCAAACACTTGGCCCTTAGACAATTCCAAAACACACGTACGTACCCCCTTTTATGTTTTTTATATTATTTTAATTTAAGTTTATTTAAGTTTTTTAATTTAATTTAGTCAGTTTATATTTTTTTAATTTTATTAATTCAGGATTTTTTGTTTTTCCTTTCAACTATTTTAACTCCCAGTCCTACATTAAAAAATCCAATATTTTAATTGTTTCCTTTACAAAATTAAGAAATTCGACGAACCTTAATTCATATACCAACACAAGTTTACATACCTACTCGTAAGTTACAAAATAACTTAATAAGTGTATTTCCATGTACCTATTAGTTAAATAAGTAATAGGATCTTAATAAAAAGCCAATCAGGCATGTAAAGCGAACCAAATTCATAGAATATTTACCTTTGATAAAGTTTCGTACTGCACCGTACAGGACCGCATTCTTTGATTAGAGGTAATTATACTTATACTTTACACCTAAACATAAGTTTCTACTTACATAAATTTGAAACTTGATGAGGTGAACCTTCGCTACTGCTTGTAGTTGACCACGGTGCGTATTTGGAATGATGAAAAATCGATAACATCTTTATAAGTCCAAGTGATCTAGTTAAATTTTATGATCTTGACTATATTTTATTTTTCTTATAGAATAGAATAAAGAAATGTTTATTTGCCAGAATACGTTATAATTAAGTGTTGCCTATAAAGACTTTAAAAACATATAAATCCATGCTTAAATATAATAAAACTTAACTAAATTAATAACTGTAGGTACATAGTACGGTTATAAATAATTACATATAGTATTAATACTTATTGTCTATTTACCTAGTACCCGTACCCTTTGTGCGTATTTATTTACCTAGTCAGGTCACTGCTGCCATAATCTAAAAACACGTTAAAATGTTTTTGTAAAAGTTCCTTTTAATATACTAAATTGACAAAAAATTAAAACGTATCAATTGGTGAATTACTTTAATCCATAAATATCCATAAAAATAATTAATATGGTTTAAATCAATATTAATCGATTTAATACGGTAAAATAAATACATTTCCTAAAATTAAGTTACTATGTGCCCTAAGTAGTTTACATATAACTTAATTTGAAATATTTTAAAATATAAGTAAACAAATTACACCGGCTGTTTCATACGAGTATTTACCATCGATTAATAATATATAAGTAGGTATGTTATAAGTAGGTAAGCTCATTGATAATATGCTTCCATGCAACAATACAACCGTATACCGTATTGAAATTGGTAGAATCTTTCGGTACTTAATCATAAATAATTTTATAAGTATACGAATAGTACACATGACCGAAAGCTTGTATGTATAATCTGTGTTAATAGTGCGATAGCTAAATTTATAATCTATTTAGCATTTTCGCATAGATAACATTATAACCAGTTCAATAATTTAAAATTATAATGATTGCTTGAAATTATCACAACGCTGATATTCTAGATCTAGTATAACAAACTAGTAGGTAGCATTTTTTGATATCCTTACTACTAGAATTCTTGCCTCTTTATGTAAGTTTAATTTAAGCTAACATGGTCATTTCTAATACAAAATAAAATGTATATAGGTATATTACGAAAATGTATAAGTATGTATATTATGTATACATAACTACATACATATACATTTGTGTTTGCATGTTCCTTACGCACATGCCATTATTCTCAGAATAATAGAAGATGGGAAGATGACATGTCCAACTCTGACAAAATATAGGGAACTAGCAAAAACAAATATACTTACAAACAATGGTAAATAAATACTATTCCTCCGTTTTAAATTGCCTTCGATACCTAATAGTGATTGTTCAATTCTCGTATAGTAGTGATCCTATATTTAAAAAATATGTTACACTTTTTTAGTAATATTTGCTTATTACTACAATATTGTAAGCAAACAAGCCGTGATGAAATCTAAGAACATTTCGACAGCACCCAGCGGGACCGGTCGGAGATCCACCGCCTCTGGCATACATTATGCTATAGTGCCCGCTGACCGCGTGTCGCAACAATCATAACATCACATACTCAATATGCATTCAACTTAGTTACGAAGCAGCTTATTGTTTAACACGTACTGTTCAAGTAATTACTTAGCTTCGACAACGTGTGTGGTTACAATCTAGGTTTATAGCGTTTCTCTAGACAGGACCGCATTCTTATGGTCAAACCCCGTCATCGATGTTGCAATTCTTTGAAAATAAACGTTGGCAACACTATTTGTCGTAGGGAATACTAACTTCACTGTTGGTGCCCAACTTCACCCCAAAAAATATATTAAATTTATAATTTTACCAAGAAATGGAACTGCGTAAAAAATATTTTAAAGTAAAATATGTAATACAAGTTCTAAAATACCATAACTTCGTCATCGCCTTAACTTACCCGAATCTTTGTTTTATTATGTAAATTATACTTAAAATTAATTTTAAATAAATACCTGTCGAATTACTAAACGGTCATAATATGATAAAAGTTAGTAGTATGTTTTAATTCTAGTTAAGCCTAAAAATGAATTTAGCTTACATATTTTTGCCAACCCTTATTTTCAATGACATTGATAACGGGGTTTGCTGGTTTGCTGAATGTTGGCGCGCGGCGGAAGATCGCCGGCTGTATAATAAAGCCTGTACATTATAGTGGGACCCTGTCGGCCTCTCAGCCTTGCCCAATCGTTGTCGCAACCGACTGCACCTGCCGAGATGCGAGAGCAAATTGCCGTCAATATTATGCGTGATCTCAATCTTCTGCTAAAACATACGAGTCACTACTTTATTTTTTGTCCGCTACGGTTTTAGCGGGGCCGGTATGGCAATATTCGATTGATCAATTATGCAGTTATGTTGCTCGATTAAGTTATCTGCAGTAGATCAATGTTTATTTTAATTGTACGTTTATAGCTAGGAGCCTTGAAATTAATTTGGCAAATTCTAGTTTCTTTCTGGTCTAAAATGCAAATGAGACATACTCGTAATAAAGCTACAACATACTCGTATTCAACAAGTCAATTGCCTATAATTTGTGCCGATCTACCCCGAAATAAAAGTTTGGTAAAAGTATTTATTAGTGGTAGACAATGATAAGGCACGCTATCAGCAGCTGGACTGACGTCACGCGCCGCAACCCCGGGCGCGTCACAGCCGCGTCCCGCGCGGCCCGCGCCGCAGCCTGCTCGCGTCACGCTGAGAGTTCCCATCTCGCAACCACCTCACGGGGACGCGTCATACGCGAAGGATCGCTAGATCCCGGTCATTATACTTTTGACGTCACCTAACCGTTTTCAGTTTCACGGCAATCTTAGTTACACCTGTAAAGTAACCACTCTCGGGATTTGAACATGTGACGTGTAAAAAACATAGGTGCATGGAAACTTTGGTTTCTGTAACTTTTTGTCACAATTTAGCAGGTTTGTAAATAAATAAATAAAAATACATCTTACACAGCTCAACCTAGCCCCAAACTAAGCAAAGCTTGTACAGTCAGCATCAATAGTAACGGATGAAACAACGCTCCAAAAGTATCTGCTACCCTGGATTGCCCTGGAATTATTTTGCTAAATAGAGATACATCACAAGAAATATACTTTAGAACACGAACTGTAGAGATGTATCTCTATTTGGAAAATAATTTCAGGGCAATCCAGGGTGGCAGATACTTTTGGAGCGTTGTTTCATCCGTTTCTATTGATGCTGACTGTACTATGGGTGTTAGGCGACGATATATGTATATCCTACTTATAAACATACTTGTAGAAAATACTCATGACTCAGGAACAAATATCCGGGATTCTAACCAAGACCATCGGCTTCACAGGCAGAGTTACTATGCCAGACCGGTCCTCAAATATTTTATTTACTATGGATCGAACTACAAAAATATTATAAACAGAGAGAATAAAACTCTACATAACTCTATGTGCTCATATTCTACTCATACTTATACTCTCTTAAGTAGTTATCAAGTTAATCGCCTATTTACATATTTGTTAGTGCGCGGCAATTGTAAAAAAATTTAATGTTTTATATTGCGCGCCAAAATTTTCAAAGCTGTTTATATTTTTTACTTTAAGAGATAGGATCGCAAGTCATTTGAGGATTATAAACAATATAAATAAGTAATCTAAATAAACTATAAGTAAGTAGGTACATTAAACCAAAACGGCAGGCATATAAAGTCCAGTTTTAATACGAGTATGTATAAATTAGCGGTTACGACATCTAGCTTGGCGGTATAAACTTCATTACTGCATAAAATGGAGGAGGATTCTCATCTCAATTCTCATCTCGATTAAATGTTTTATTCATAATTATATATTATGAATGTTGTTGTTCACTAGGTACCTCAGAACTGTGTCATTTCCGAACCGAATGAAAAAAATACTTTTGTTCTAAACTATACCTAACTATTAATAGTTACGAATTAGGTAGTTGCATTTCCATTACCTACAATTCAGTTCTGATGATGAAATCTAGACAAATTGAGGGAACATCATAAATTTTATAGGCTATAAAGAAGCAATTTTTGTATTCTCGTCAGTTAATCAAGCAACTTATACTTAATTTTCAAACTAATTATTTATTTAGCTAAATAAATATAAGATTAAGAATATAAGAAATGAATTCAATGCTATAACTAATACGTATACCTACGTTTCTGTAACCAGTAACGAAAACTGCGTAAACTTCGTAAACGAAGGCTTATTAATGCTCTATCGACTTACTGAAACCCTAATAAACTTAAACCAAAAAAATCGACTTCATAAAACATTTTGAAATTATATTGAAATCATTGCGACATTTGCGACCATAGTTCATTTCACAACAATTAACAATTATCCCTTAGACTTAATTTTTTTTCCTTAATACTTAGACTAAAGTTTTACTAAGTCCAAAGCTATTCAAAGTTTATCTTCTGCATAATAACTGCACAATTGCACATTTCAAAAAGTGGGCCAACTATCCCACTTTCTATGCCTATAAGAAATATCTGAGAAATTGTTTTGATTCCTCATGGATCCTGTCATCAACACTTAGGTAATTAAAAAAAGGGGAATACGGCTCGATTCGGGAAATGAATTAGAGATTCACTAGATATGAAATAGTGAAGATATGTGACGTTCCACGGAAAAAGGTACCTTATGGCGGCCGGTGCTTACGTCGCATAGCGCCGCAATAATATTGGAGCGGCGTTAATAATAGCGCTTACGACAACTGCCATAAGGTAACTTTATCCGTGGGACGTCACATATCTTTACTATATATCGTATCTAGTTAATCTCTAATTCATTTTCCGAATCGCGCCGCCAATCTATACCGTTATGAATTAAAATCGTTTCTGTAATTGGAAAAAACAAGTTTATTTCTAAATTAAAATAAAACAAAAACTAAATATAAAACTAATTAAAAACTAAACTTTTTTTTTTTTTTTTTCCTAAATAATATTTATTCATCAAATACAAATACAAAGTCAATCTTAAAATCTACTTAAATAATTTACATGCAATTTCCTAACTTAAAATCTAAACATATTACTAATATACTATCCTACTTACACTATCAGCCCCATTCCGACCCCCACCCAGCCCAAAAGTGCCAAAGATGCTAGCGGCATTACCGCGCTGGATGGCAAGCGATATCTGTTGGACTAGATAGGAGCCTGAACGGGGATCGCCTCCTCTGTCACGTAGACGCCGCCCCAAGTCTCTAATCAACCTCTTGGCCTCCGAACACCACGGCCCCGCAGTTTCCACCGCGACCGGAACAAAATCGTACGCTGGTTCCAGGTTGGCGTATTTTAATCGCTTGAGCCTCGCGGCATTTGCCGCGGCTGCGCCTGCCAGCCGGCTACCGGGAGCAACATGAGTAGGCGCAAAAGTACTCACGCAGGTTGCATCCCAGAGCAAGCAGCGGCCTTTGGCCCACGGAACCAGCGTTAAGCCGTCCGGGCGCTTCCCGTCTGTACGGCTTAAGCCTTGAGGCTCCAGAATGCAAGGCACGTTCGCCGAGACCTAAACTTAAATAAAACTAAACTTAAATATAAATATAAACTAAATAAGTATAAAATAAATTACCTACTGTCCCGGGCTACCCCCGCCCCGACGCAAAGGTGCCCATCACGCTCGCTGCGTGGCCGCGTTGGATTGTACTTACAACTAAGTACAGAGTTCCCAGGTAACAAATGTTGAAAAGAAACATTAAATATGTTTTTGAGAAACCCCTCCTTTAATATTGAAGTCAATTAAAATTTATATAAGTCAGTATTTCAGTGCTGGGACAATGGGGTTTTAATAAAGATAATGTATAAGTACAGGGTCTCTATTGTTACCCAAATAGTTCTAATTCATAATGTATTGTTTGTCCGGATTTTCGTTAGTCATAATTGGTTTTTCTCAGAAACGCGTAACTTTTCAGGATTGCCATAAATCAAACTTAACCTAACCTAACCCATCTATAGAATAACCTTACGAAAATCCTGAAAAGTTAACGGTTTCAGTTTTATGACTAACGATAATATGACAAACAATACATTATGACTTAAAACTTTATGGGAAACAAAGGGACCCCATAAGTACATGCTTATGGTGTTTTTCTTAATCTTCCAGTCTTTTTCTTTATTTAGGCCTTCGTTTTCCAGCCGTCTGCCGTAATAGAAACGGCCGATTACGTCACAGTCTAAAAATACTAAGGTGGCCGCGCGGGGTGGCAAGGAAGGCAAACACCCTGCCACTCGCCAAGCAAAGAATGATCGAAAACAACCGATCACGAAAGCGTGATTTCTGTTTTGTAGGAAACAAGATTTAAGCAAAAACAAAGCTCTGGCAAGTTTTTTGCTATTTTCTGGTAGGTACAAATGCTTTTTTGATGAGAAAAGCGTCCATCGGCACAAATAAATAATGTTTATAAAAACCAAGCTTCAAGAATACTGTTACTGGTCTGCCTACTAAGTTCTTCGGAAATTATGATTTCAGTCTAGTTTATCTCTTCGTTGTGCTAACAAAGCAATCGATCCCAGGTTCGAATACCGGTAGAGTTAGATATACAAAGTATACAAATATTAGTAAAAACCACGAATAAACGTGGTATTTTATCTAACTACCTTTTTTTTGTCTTTTTAGATAGCATATATCTAAAAAGATAAATCGATTTAAAATATAATAAACGAATACCGCTTAGATCCAAGCCTAACTTAGTTTACTTGAGGCTAAGTCGATATGTGTGTGTAAGATTGTCCTTATATATTTGAGTACCTAATTGAGGTATCTATCGATAATTTATTAAACGCGACGGCTCCAAAACATACTGCCGTGCTAACAACATACGCAGTAATCGCAGTTGAAAAGTCATGCAATTGTTTATCTTGTTCTCTTTGAATAAGTTCTTTATTTAAACGATGATTTTCATGCAAGTACTGCACATTGAATAAGCAGGGCAGCATAGGTAAGGTTAGAAATCAAGCGCGGAACGAGAAGTGTCCTCTGTCCATTCAGTATTGTTTCGTGTGATCGAAGGGTGGCGGGGGCGCACCCGGCACCGGCGGCCTCGGCCTCTGCATCGAGCGCCTGTGACGTCACGCGCTGTTACGTCACACATCGATCCGCCCGCCGCGTACCGTTTCAAGGACGCCCTTGCTTTGTCGACCCGCTACCTACATAGCTAAATTCATGAAACAGCCTAGACAGCACGTAAATAACTATATTTTGACTATCTCATAATATTTACATATACTGAAGGTCGTTGTTCACCGAGTCTAAAATCCACAATGAATATTTTTTATCTGCTATGAACTTTGATACCTTTCCTTCAAAACATATTTTGGTAAAGTTGCTTTATTAACATAAATAGGTATATTCACAGTATTCTTTTTATTGATGGGGTGACCGTACTTAACATCCAAGTATGCCTATTACACTAGGTGCATGTGATCCGAGAGGCTTCCTAAAACAACTGCTCCAGTTTTTCAGTAGTCTTTAGAATCTTTATATTTCATAAAAAATGCATTTGCTGGACTCATTGGCTGGGCGCTGATGGGCATTTCAATTCAATTCAATTCATCTTTATTTCAGATAACAAAAGATCCATATTATTACATTAAAATTAAAATTCGGAATTTGGAAGGGGAAATCTATTGTGGTACACGATATTTTACAGATTAATTTTCTCCGGTCAGTAACTCATAGCGTCCACGCAGTATCAATTTTACTACAAGCGATCCGAGAGGCCTCCTGAAACTAGTAACCGCGGCGATCGTTACCTACGCATCTCTGACGTCACGGCAACCACTCCCCTATTCAAGTTCAACACTCGACAACACGCTGGCGGATCCTAACTTTAGCTGTTATTAGATTGAAAGTGACGCTTTCGAAAACATTGATAGTAAACCGGCGGTTGGAGACTTTGATGTTACCGCGTTATCTTATAAATCTAATACTTTTTATTACCTACTTTAAGTTACTTTTATTTACGTGCCTCCATCCATACCTTCTTAGTCATATTTTTGGGTGGATTAACTATTCCTTGTTGTTAATTACTCTGTTCCATGAGCTAGCGTAAAATAATAGCTTAGTTTCTTAGAAGAAATGTTCTATCATATTCCAATGGTTTAACTAACAAATACCCTTCGACATAAGTTCACGTTGAAAGTGTGACAGGAAAACGGAACCATGGCAACACGCCATAAAAAAAATATGAGTTTTATGTACATAATTAAATAAATAAATCCCACTGCTGGGCACAGACCTCCTCTCAGGCGCGAGAGCGCGATGCGCGATGTACATAAATAATGTAAATACCTGAATCAAACAAATATTTTCCAAACTGCTGTCAATTTCTATCCCTAATTCTGGATGTAAGTGTAATCAATGTAAATCATCTACAAACATTGTAGCCTTGTCGAGCTAACACTCAAATATTTAACAACATTAATAACTCACTATCATACTAACTACAAACACTACTACAGACAGTACTACAAATTATATTTTAGCGGTCCAAATCACCATAAAATCTCATAATTAACAAAAGTAGAATGTGATCATAAATCAATTACTAAGTAATTGAAACCACGAATTAGCAACAAAAATGATTTGTAGCACCATGACACCGTTCTAACTAATGACAGTTAAAAAAAATATTCAAGCCAAACAAAAAAAATACCGCTTCGTAAAAACTAAGCCTAAGTGTTTGGCGGAATTATATAAATATGGTACTCAATCGCTATGGCATGTTAGCATCTATTATGCTCAGAAAGAGTCACTGGTGTTTGGGAAAGTCATCCAATAATAGACAAGACAACTTTCTAAAGGACGTAAAAATCTGACGCCAGACATACCGCAGCCTATTGACTCGCCACGGCCGTTGTGCTATACGTTTTTTATACGGTTTTCCTTACCGCACGTGAAAACGAGGGAAAGTCTACGTAAATACGGCAGCGATATAGGGGGTGTGACGTTCGACGGTATGACGTCACACCGCGCACCCCCCGCGCCGTCCGCCCACGTGCCGCCCTACAGCTGATAATGCTGATAATCGTTTCAATTATTTTACACTAAACAAAATTGCTTTAACAATAGCCATTCATATAAGCACCGACATGAAAGTAAATACTATATTCAATGACTTAACGGCATACCGCTACGCGAGCCTATTATGTATTTAAGCTAATCCTTTTTATCGAAGGCCGTCGTATATTTCTTAATCGGTTTTTGCTGACCTCTTATGACCTTTTGATATGAAGATGATATAGGTACCTACCGTATATATGTTGTAACTTAACAAGGGATATTGGTATCTTTAATAGGAGGGATGGCCGCGGAATTCTGACTTAAACTCTGATTTCATATTTAGTAGCAATGGGTACCTAGTCTTAAGAGCTTTACACACCTTCCTGAATTTAGTAACTGAAGATAGGGACGCAGCTACACATACTTAGTCAAATCTTAAAATCAAAAATTAAAATCAGAATCGGACTTTAGTGTCTCCGAGGTGGTCGTGATCGTGACACATCCACGTGTGCCATTGGTAGACTTAGTAACAAGAATGTATTAAGTAATCTAACACAAAAACCTCGTTCTGTAATTGATTCATAACTTAACACTTTGAATTTTCTATATTGAAATTCTTGGACGGAATTGTTATTGGACGGTAGTTTTTAACGTTGTAGTTAACAGTACGCTACAGTAATTGCGCCTGAAGAGGTAAATTAACATTCGTAGTTAAAGGCGTAACAGGTAACAGGAAAGGTTGAAAGCTTTCCTGTTACAAATATGTACAAGTAATCGTTATTGCTCGGAAATGCGGATTTTACTATAGCGAGATAGCCAATACATGACGCATGTATTCGTCACTACTGCTTGCAGACGTCATCGGCGTCATGCGGCAGCGTTTCCGCAAACACACACATATCAGACGTAAGTTAAGACACTAATACAAGCATAAGTACAAATAGATTCTCTATGACGTATGTGCAAGTTCTAATCAATACAGCTTTTTATGCAATCGCAGCGCCATCTATGTTCCCTCGTTGATATGACGACGAGGCAAGGTACCCCCGTCACAAAGCGTAAGCGAGCTGCCTTTCGATTCTAACGTTGCCCCCTGTGCTATCGAATGATGTCGATGCTTAAAAGATGTCGTAGCACATCGTAGCAGCGGTTTTCTACTTCAACATAACAGTTACTCACAAGGAAGGGTACCCAACTGTCCGACTTCGATTTGATTTATTTTGATATATGTTATAGAGTAGTTTAAAATAACGGACACGTATTTTTTTTTAGCTGCCCAAACTCAACCTGTTAGGAGAAAATGGCCTTCAAAGTACTGAAAATTGGCCAAACCTTCTAATTTCTATGAAAAACTTTTTTCAAAAAAATGATAATTAATTACTGGTTTCGTTATATGTTGGAGAACATGAATAAAGAATGGGGACGTGTTTTGTCATTTCACCACAAACTCATTTTTTTAGAAGGTTTGGTCAATTTTCAGTACTTTGAAGGCCGTTTTCTCCTAACTGGTTGAGTTTGGGCAGCTAAAAAAAAATACGTGTCCGTTATTTTAGACTACTCTATAACATATATCAAAATAAATCAAATCGGAGTCGGACAGTTGGGTACCCTTCCTTGTCAGTAAAAAAAGTTATGTCCATTATTTTATTAAAGTTGTCCATACCTTTACAAATATGTACATATCTATTTCGCACGTGTTTTATAGTTATTAGTATAAACAATAATAATTTAAAATAAATACGCACTGTACACTTTGCTGTACATAGTGTATGTAGTATGCAAAGGATTTATTTTCTTCCTAAGGTTTCAAGGGTACCACTTAGTAAAGTCAAAATACTGAACCGATTTTTGGTGGAAAAGGTGGCAATCGATAGGGACTTTTGATGTCGCTTATGCATATGCTAATTTTTTTACGAAATAAACATTGTTAAGGTAAAGATACATTTTCCTTATCGAGCGACCATTATGCGTAATCATGTTGTAATCATAATTAAGTATAGCAATTTCCCTAATTCGGAATCATAGCGGAGTGGGGATAATTTTAAGATAACGAAACTAGATGACAAAAGATCAAATTGTAGCTAAGTGGTTGATATGTCAGGACTGTCCAAAATTTCTGTAAATACTGTTTATAGCTTTATTGATAATCCTCCTTTTAAAATTGTAATATAACTGTTGGACCTATGTTGTCTTAAATATTTATTATTATTATTACATATCGTAGGTAAGTTAACCCTTAATAAATAATAAATAAATATTATAGGACATTTATTACACAAATTGACTAAGACGCACGGTAAGCTCAATAAAGCTTGTGTTGTGGGTACTTAGACATATAAATATTTATAAATACTTAAATACATAGAAAACACCCATGACTCATTAATAATGTCCGTGCTCATCGCACGATTAAACGGAATAAATGCCCTTACTGCCTGTGAAGCCGAAAGTCCAGGGTTCAAATCCCATGGCCATCGGCTTCACAGGCATGATAGATACCCAAGTACCCACTAGCCCAGACAAGTCGTCAAATGTCCTTAAATGTGATGGATGCAGCCTACACAACAATAACATATCATTTTATGCATAATTAGATGAAATCGATTTGTTTCTATGTAATTATTATGATAGTAAATTAATACAAAATATTTAATACAATTTTGAAGAGTAAGTATATTAGTTTAAAAAATATATTTCTTTGAAAGAGGAAATGGCGGGAAATATGGAAAAGGTAATGATTTCTAGTACCTACGCGATTTAGAAGATTATTTTCAAGGTTTGCAAAATTATATATTTAAAATCTTTGTTAAAGGTATATAAAATAAAATTTGCTTGATAGAAAATTTAATCGGGTTAAAATTAAGAAACGTTATTCGGCTGTATCATTTATTTCCATTCAAATTCCGTTTAAATGTTTAAAAAACACATAATAATACATTCACAACTTGATAACAATCTAGCAATAAATTGATATACACTATTCAACTATATTGCATATCAAGTACACACAGCATTATTGTGGTTACATAACCACTAATAAATAAATAAAAAACACATTTTTTAAGAATATATTATATCCGCAACATGTTAGGCAGAAAATACTAGATACTAAAGTAAATGTGGTCCATAATTGGTACAATAGCAGAGTGATCAGGTAATTAAAAGCCCAAATGTTTAAGTGTCTATTATGTATGTGTGTCATACGTTCCACCATAACTTAAAAATTACGGAAGCAATTTTAATGAATAAGATGTCAATCAATCCCTTTTAATAACACGCGTGACATTGATTGAACTTTTAACTGATTTAGAAAGAGGAGAGGGCTTTGTGTAATGTAAAGTGAATAAATTAACACGATAAGAAGCCAATACTTAAATAGATACATTAGAATCAGGTTATAAAGACCAAATAAAGACGCCCAAGGGACCGCTGACATTACGTCCGTCATACTAACCGTAGCTATGCGACCATCGAAGAAAAAAAACATTGAAATTAAAATATTTATTTATAATCGATATTAAACTTTCGTGAGACATATTTTAAATTGTTTATACGACAACGGTTTCACTCACTTGAATTTTTAGTCGCTATTGTAACATCAGTAAGCAAGAAAGACAAGCACTCTCATTACTGCGGAAGAATGAGGATACTCTGGTGTTGCCGGCGGATAAGGGGAATGCGACTGTAGTCGTAGACACAGCGGTCTACGAGAAGAAGGTTACGCAGCTAGTAGGAGATCCAAACACTTATAAGAAAGTATCGTATAACCCTACAGCACGCGTAACATCGAGGCTCAACAGGTTACTTGGAGCGATATCGGCCAAGGATCAGTCTAGAACGCTGCGTCAATTAAACCCCACCACCCCAAAGATTTATGGGCTACCCAAAATTCATAAAAGTGACTGGCCCCTGAGACCCATTGTGAGTCAGATAGATTCACCCACGTACAAGGCGTCCCGCTTCTTATCGGGCCTCTTGCAACCTCTAACGGGTAACACGTCCAGTTTCGTACGAGACTCTACACATTTTGTGCAGCTACTTGATGACGTTACGTTGAAGGAGGATGAGTTGATGGTGAGTTTCGATGTAGCCTCCTTGTTCACGAATGTGCCGGTAATGGAAACGATAGAGATTATAAGACGGATGGCCAGCCGCGGCGGCCCACTTACCGAGTACATGGGATTAATCGAGTTTTGTCTCACTAGTGGATATTTTGTGTGGCGGGGTGAACACTATCTGCAAATAGAAGGGGTGGCAATGGGTTCTCCTATAGCACCAGTGGTGGCCAATATTTTTATGGAGGAGTTTGAGCAGAGAGCTTTGGAGAGCTGCCCGCATAAACCCAGACTGTGGTGGCGATATGTGGACGACGTGTTTGCTGTTGTATCACACAACGATCTGGACCCGTTACTCGTCCACCTGAACGAGCGGCATGCCAAGATTAAGTTCACCATTGAGAAGGAGTGCAATGGGGCACTCCCTTTTCTGGATGTCTTGGTGCAGCGGGACGAGCATGGCCGGTTGACTCATAAAGTGTATCGTAAGTCTACACACACTGATCGGTACCTGCAAGCTGACTCACACCATCACCCCGCACACTTGTCTTCCGTTCCACGCGCGCTCATCAATAGGGCTTTACGGCTCTGTGACCCGCAGTACGTGCAAGGTGAGCTGCAGCATGTAAGGCAAGTATTAGAAAGGAATGGGTACAATTGGAGACAGAGTCAGCGAGCGGCAAGTATGGGTACATCACGGCGAGCACAAACGATCGACAGAGCACCTGTCTTCTTGCCTTTCATTAAGGGGGTAACGGATAGAATTGGACGCCTATTACGCCGGAGGTTTAGCATTAGGACAATCTTCCGTCCCCATACCAAGGTCAGACAGATGCTGCGCTCTCCAAAGGACAAGGACCCGCTGGGGAACCCGGGGGTATACGAGATACCTTGTGACTGTGGTAGGGCGTACGTGGGTGAGACTGGAAGGAATGTCTCCACGAGGTTGTCGGAACACATACGCAGCGTAAAGAACATGGATACCAGGAATTCAGCGGTGGCAGAGCACGCGTACGATACAGGCGCGTCCCATTTCATTCGATTCGATAGAGCGAGATTACTAGTACGGGAGAAATGTTTTGTGCCGCGTAAGATTCGCGAGGCGATTGAAATTGGACGCCGACCTAATTTCAATCGAGACGGAGGCTGGATGTTGCCACCTGCATGGAAGCCTATAATTCCTGGTATTAGGCGGGATGTGCGTTGTGACGATCGCGTGGACATAGTGAGTGCAGTGTGCTTGATGCCAGTCGATGCAGCCGCCCTACCAGACCTTGACCTGACAACTCCGGCTGCGGAGTGCACCGCGCCCCCCGCCCCCGCTCTGTCAGCGCGCGCGCAACGAGCGACGAGGCGAGCGGCGCGATCAGTGCACGAGTTGCAGCCGCCGCGAGCACTCGAGCCTGAGGAAGGACCCCCGACGGGCCCGAAACATGTCGCCAATAGCGACTAAAAATTCAAGTGAGTGAAACCGTTGTCGTATAAACTATTTATTTATAGTTGTATTACAAAATTTTCTCTTAAATTGAGAGGCTTTTGTTTGTTTGGAAGCTGCCACTTTTGTACGCGTCACTACACGCGTTGTTTGTGTTTTGTAGTCATCACGTAAAATAAAAAGCCGCAATTCTTGGTAATCTAATCACTAGGACAATCGTACATCGACCATCAAAAAATTTATTAAATATCAAAAATGTCATTTTTGATACAAGCCTTCGCTTACTTTTGTTTCATTATTTTAAACCGGCAACTAATATTCATCGAGACAATTTTAACAAACCGTAATAGTACCTATTAGAGATGCAACGGATAGTTGTTTGGCCTGACCATCGGCCGAATATCCGGTATCCGGCCGCCGAATATTCGGCCAGCGGAACTACGAGTATACCTACATTTCGGTTTTTCAGGTGCGCATTCTGCAGGTTTGTCCTGTTTCCTAGTAAACGTTCGCGCGGACTCATTTCTAGGTTCAAAAGGAGTGCGCGTGCAAGTCAGTGAAATGATTAAATTGTTTTAAAATAATAAACAAGAACGATTATGACCGTGTCTGTTTCCAATTTGTTTACTCCGAAATCAAGCAATGTTACTATCCGGTATCCGGCCGGATAGTAGGTCACTATCCGGTATCCGGCCGGATAGTAAAATAATGGCCGAATACCGGATAATAACCGGATATCCGGTGCATCTCTAGTACCTACAGGTACATACTGGCTGTATATTTTTAATAACTAGTTTTTTATCTTATCCATTGAATCTGAGTCTTGCGTTGCTGTTAGCTATGTAAACATTTACCTACAAGTTATAGTTCGTTTTTTTTAGCATTAGAAAGAACTTGCAAGAAGGTAAGCGATCTTCACATGTCTTTTAATTGAAAAACGCTTTTTAAAATTCAAAAACTATTACTTATGAAAGCACAAGAATATAAATGATCGTATTAGAATCATAATTGTTACATATTTGCCGTAACTTATTTTTAAAATGTGTTTTTCAATTAAAAGACACATCAAGATTGTTTACCTAATTTCTAATGCTAAAAAAAACGAACTACATATAATTACAGTAAAAATATGCATTAGCTATTCGACATAAATAAGTTTAGTTACGACAGGAGTTAAAATTTTAGCAAAAATAAATGAAAGGAATGAGCCATATTAAACCATGATTTTTAACCTATTAGGCCCACTTGCACCATTCCACTAACCCATAGTTAAGCGGTTAAACCTTTAACTTAATGTCAAATTGTACTGGTAACCGTGGTAACGCTAAGTTTATCCGGTTAACCCCGGGTTTGTGGAATGGTGCAAGTGGGCCTTAGCGTGCTGTTTGATACCACTTATTGTATGTAAAAGTAAAATTTTTATTATTTGTAGAATAGTACTTAAGAGTCAGTAAATATATATTCCTACTAGAAAATTTTCCAATTCTAAATAATACTCCGCTTTAAAATACTGTGCACCTACTCCGTTTTTAGGGTTCCGTAGCCAAATGGCAATAAACGGAACCCTTATAGATTCGTCATGTCTGTTTGTCTGTCTGTCTGTCCGTCCGTATGTCACAGCCACTTTTTTCCGAAACTATAAGAACTATACCGTTGAAACTTGGTAAGTAGATGTATTCTGTGAACCGCATTAAGATTTTCACACAAAAATAGAAAAAAAAACAATACATTTTGGGGGCCCCCATACTTAGAACTGAAACTTATTTTTTTTTTTCAATAAACCTATACGTGTCGTGTGGGGTATCTATGGATAGGTCTTCAAAAATGAAATTGAGGTTTCTAATATCATTTTCTAAACTGAACAGATTGCGCGAGAGACACTTCCAAAGTGGTAAAATGTGTGTCCCTCCCCCTGTAACTTCTAAAATAAGAGAATGATAAAACTAAAAAAAATATATGATATACATTACAATGCAAACTTCCACCGAAAATTGGTTTGAACGAGATCTAGTAAGTAATTTTTTTTAATGGTTATAAATCGTAAACCGCAATTTTATTATGTTACTTGCTGCTACGGAACGGGTTCCGTTCAGTCAGTCCGACTCGCACTTGGCCGCTTTTTATTTTTGTTCAAACTTTGTCAACACCCATTATCTATCACTTAGCTCTGTTTAAGCACAGCTTATAAAATCGTATATATACATACCTATTTTCTTTGTTCATATGGGCCGCATGAGCCGTCAATTTGGAACTTTTAAGGAATCTCTCCACTGATGATTTAATGTATTGTTAGCGCTCAAATGTTTTATCAGTATAGACTAGAAAAGCCGCATGTAATTTTCTCAGACGATGGAAATTGTAGGTACATAATATATCTCTATTTCATCATAGGCCCACTGTCAGACTTAATGATGTTGTATAAGTGTGTTAGGGTTGCACAGAATGCAATGTGTAGTCAACTTCTTAAAAGGTAGGTACCTCAAACTGAGCATAAAAATCTATTTATTTCGGCTTGTGTGACCCATATTTAGTAGTGTGTTTCAGTATTGTATGGGGGAAAACGGTGATATTTATCCCGATTTCGCTGACCAATCGAGTCTCCCTAAACTAAACACTATCTGTTTAAATTTTCATAGGAATCAGGCAAAGATTAGGGGTAGCACAAATTGAAAAAGTAAAGTGTGAATTTCATACATAGGTTTAAATTTAACTATTATATATATGTTGTAAAATAACAAAATATAATGAACATTTCATGTTTTACAATAACAATGTAAGAGCTGGTTTTCAGTTGTAATACCACGAAACAAAAGATCTTTACTGAGTTATGGATGTTTTGTTTGTAGGTATACATATAAGTATGAATTAATTTATATAAATAGGTACACCTGGATATCATCGGCTAGTACCCATACTTACAAGCTTTGCTTAGTTTGGGGTAAGGTCGATCGACTTAAGATTATCCCTAAATATTTATTTAATTATTTTATATTACCTACGTAACTAATAATGGAAAATGACCTAACAGATCTTTGCGGCAAGATTACAGTACCTAGTAAGGGAGGTAGGGGAGCATTTAAAACTGTTTTAATAAATCAACTTTTTATCTCGTATATCAATAGCTACAAATATAACCCAGAATACTTAGATATACAATATACAATTATAATCAGTCTCAAAATTGCAAGGGATTTTTCAAAAGTCTGTCATATTATAACACTAGCTGTGCCCGCGGCTCCGCCCGCGTGGAATTCGGTTTGTGTCAGTAAGCTGCTAAATATATAAAAAATAGTAAATTACATTACGCTGTATTTTTTTATTCAAAAAATTATAACATTTAGGTATAATTTCCTGCATGATGATTTCTTAAAACAATCTTATTGTTTCATACTTTTTAGAGCGCGATTTGTAGTAGTCTGACTACGCCCAACTCTTTTAGTATGAGAAAGTCGAAGTCGCCTAGCTTTGGACAGCGTGCAGTGCGCCACATACGTCGGGCAATTTCCGACTCTTTTAGTATGAGGGCGCCGAAGGAGCCCGGCTTTGGAAGGCATTCAGTGCGCCACGTGCGTCGGGCTTAGCCCGACGCTTTGAGTACGAGGGTGCCTTCGGCTCCCAACTTTGGCAAGCGTACAGCGTGTCACGTACGTTGGGTTACGCCCGACGCTTTGAGTATGAGGGAGGCGCCCGGCTCTGGAACGCTTACAGCGTATTACGTACGTCGGGGTACGCCCGACACTTTTAGTATGAGGGCGCCGAAGGCGCCCGGCTTTGGTACGCGCACAGAGTGCCACGTGCGTCGGGCGTAGCCCGACGCTTTGAGTATGAGGATGCCTTCGGCGCCCAACTTTGGCAAGCGTACAGTGTATCACGTACGTCAGTCTACGCCCGACTCTTTTAGTATGAGGGCGCCGAAGACGCCCAGCTTTGAAACGCGTACGTTACGCCCGACGCTCTGAGTATGAGGGCGCCGGAGGCGCCCGGCTTTGGAATGCGTACAGCGTGTCACGTACGTCGGTCTACGCCCGAAACTTTTAGTATGAGAGTGCCGTAGGCGCCCGGCTTTGGAACGCGTACAGCGCGCCACGTACGTTGGGCTACTCCCGACGCTTTGAGTATGAGGGCGCCGAAGGCGCCCGGCTTTGGAACACGCACAGTGTGTCACGTACGTCGGTCTACGCCCGACTGTTTGAGTATGAGGGCGCCAAAAGCGCCCGGCTTTGGTAACCATACAGCGTGTCACGTACGTCTCTTTTAGTATGAGAAAGTCGAAGTCGCCTGGCTTTGGACCGCGTGCAGCGCGCCACGTTGTTGGGCTACGCCAGATTATTTTAGTATGAGGGCGCCAAAGGCGCCCGGCTTTGGAACGCGTACAGCGCGACACGTACGTCGGGTTAAGTCCGAAGCAGTGCCGGATTAAGATATTTTGATGCCCTAAGCATGCCCCATGGTGCCTCCTCTCCCTAGGGTCATTAAGATTACATTTTTTTTTTTGGGTAATTGAGTGAAGTTCGTTGCCGCACTACAGCTGAGAATGGAAATCAGTCACATCATTTTATCTCGAAAATTGACAGTGCCGCAGCAGTAACGTTGTGACAGAGTAATGATGCTGCAGTCGCTACCCGAATGTCACCTTTATAATATCTTAGAAAGCGAATGAAAACGCGAGCGAAGCGAGCGCGAAAATTTTTCGATATAAAAACGCAATTTGATAGACAGTTGTACAATTTTACTTTTAGTATGGAAATCAGTCACATCATTTTATGACGAAAATTGACAGTAACGTTGCAACAGAGTAATGCTGCTGCTGCAGTCGCCACCCGAATGTCACCTTTATCATACCTTAGAAAATGATTAAAAACGCGAGCGAAGCGAGCGCGAAAATTTTTCGATATAAAAAACGCAATTTTACTTTTAGTCCCAACCAGGCGCGAATGCAGGATTTCATACAAAGAAGGGATGGGCCAGTTTTCTATCAGTCCAGCTTCGCATAGGGCTCGATATTTAAGGGTTTCAGCGAGGTTGTTTTCATGCATAAAAGATGCAAGAAAGCAGAGCTTAGACTTGACCAACTGAATTGAATTGGCGAAGTGTGAGCAAGGCAGTAGGCCCAGCTGCGAAAGAGGAAAGCTTGAATTTGGATCCACGCTCATACACTTGGGCAAGATAATCAACTTTGCCGTAAGGCAGAAGGCCTCCCATAAGACCTAACGCTGAACCGCAAAAGAGTGGGTTGAAATCGAATCTAAGCATGTAATCACGACTCTTCTACTGCTACCGATTGTTTCCCAAAGAATTACGCGCCATTATTTTTGCAAATTAACTTTTGGACAGCTAAAAAAAATCGTGTGGTAAAAACAATGTGTCTGTCCCTAATTTTAAAATTTGTTCTACTTTTTCAACCTCGCATTTTGGTATTGTTTTGCGTATTGGTTAATCCGACACTGGTCCGAAGGTTTGACTATGAGGGCGTCTTCGGCGCCCGGCTTTGGTAAGCGTACAGCGTGGCACGTACGTCGGGCTAAGGTTAACGCATTCAGAAGTTAAGGTGTAATAAAGAAACTCAGATAAATAAATATACTTATACCTACACACAAACACGAACGCTGAAAACACAATACACTCTCTCTCTCTCTATTTTTTGGGTAGTCGTGAAAAAGATGTCACTGTGCAATGAGGGGTAATTAATTTACTGTCGTTTAATTTTGTTGTATATTATTAAATCGGCATAATTATTCAATTAAATTTGTTGATGTCCGTACCCCCTCATCTAAACTTAGAGTTAATTTGGCAAAAACCTTCCTCGGTGGCTATTCATGTCACTACGTATTCAATTCAGCGCCATCTGTTAGTTTACCAGGGTACTCAATAGTGGTAACACATATTTGAAAAAAGTTTGCCCCTCCTTCCTAAGTAGCGCCATAAGTTTCAGGGGCAAACTTAAATCAAGCGAGTGTTTGTGGCTACCCCCCCTTTTAAGGGTTAAATTTTTATAGCCTATAACCTGGCCGGAGATTTTCTCGACAGATTAGTAAAGTTTGCATCAAAATCCGTTCAGCCGTTTTCACGTGATGCGCGTTCAAATAAACAGACAAACAGATAAACAGATAAACAGACAAACAGACAAAAATTCTAAAAACTGTTGGAACGTGTTCTGTTATCGATTCTAAGTATCCCCAGCCAACTTTTTTTCAAATATCTTCCATGTACAGACTTTCGACCCTCTACAGCTTTATTATATGTATAGAAGATAGATAGATACCAATCGTCGGGTGGTTAAGGCACCGTGGTAAATAAATAAACTCAATAGCAAATAATAAAAGTACTGCTAAATAAAACTTGCTATAGAATTGAGAAACATTATCATAGTGTAAGTTTCTTATTTTTGTATTTAGATCATGATTATACTCCAACGATACCTAAATTTCATGAATTTTCGCAACAAAAGCTTGGGCGTTTTGTTTATAACTTAATAAGACTGGAATTAATGGTTCCTAACATAATAGAAACTGCAAATGCCACTGATTTCATAACCTCCCAAGGGATCCATCGCCTTTTCGCCCCAAAAATTATGAATTCTACAAGTTTTCTAAATAAAGACCCTAATAGCCTCGCGTTAAAAGCTAGATTTGTTTGCATATGATGGCCGTTAGGGTCGTTTCTATTATAGTCGCGGGCTAGGTGTATACATAGGATTCAATTTTCGGGGCGTGGCGAATCAAGCACCGTGACACGATGTATTCAAAACGCTAATATTCGGCGGCCAAAACTGCAGTATAAATTAGAAGACCTTTCTTTTTCGCCGTCATTGTTGGTCGTAGAAGGGTAGCGAGCGATACCGGCGGAGTCCGCGAGAGTACATATCGATTAGGCAATTACGAGTGCTTGTGTTGAAGGAAGAATCAAAGTATGTTCGCCGAGGGTAAATATAAATGATGCATGGAGTGTATAGCGTGATAGTTCAAAGCTCGCCGTCCGCGTCCAGTCGGCTCCCGCTCACAGCTCGCTCGTTCTTTCTGTCCGACACACGTTCCCTTTCAATATCTTGTCACGGTTTCATGACATAAATAATACCACCTAACAATCATATTCAAATAATAATTTTCATTGTTAGGTAATCTAGAAGCAATTGGGAAAGTTCTTGAAGTTAATAATTGAATTAAGCGAAATGTTTGTTTGTTACAGGGCCGAGCGCCATAGAGCCGCGCTCGCCAAACGCTTTCACGTCCAACTCTACCAGCATGCTACTGCTGCAGACACACGTAAGTATTTCTACTATTTCTAGTTAATATTTTGATAACATAAAATTACATACCTACAGTTTATTAAATCTTAATACTTTTGGTTTTCAAGCGATTACTGTGGTTCGTTATGTCATGTCAACGAAAGAGGCATTATAACAGGCATTTCCCTTAAACACAAAGTATAAATCATTTCAATAACTTAAGAACTCTACTCGTATATCCTTCGTATTCACTATTATTTTCATAAGTGACTCAAAAGCCAATCCAATTTATCATTTCTAAATATAAATATAAGTAGGCTTACATAATGATACAGAAACAACGCCCACCATTGGCTGAGCGGTGCCCTACCGCCTACTGCTTGAGCAACGCCTCCATTATCGATCACATTTTTTATTACAGAGCAACTACGGTTCGTCCTTCACTGATTTACTGTCACCCCAATATCAAGAGGATTCTTCGGAGATCTTAGAAGAAAACTTAGATCCATTCCCGGACGTCGAGTTTCATGCTCCGATTCCGCCTGAAATTAAATCGCATCGTACTACTCCAGTGAGCGAGACCCCCTCGCCGACCCTCGGCCCAGCCCTGCCTAGTTTTGAAGAGACTTATTCAGTTCGCTACCCAAAACCAGAGATGGCAGAATTTGGTTTGAAAATGGAGGAAGATTGCTACAACGTCAGTGCGTATTCCCATCAGGGACACGCTTCTACGCACGTCTTATACCAATACCAACCTTCAATCCCTTATGTTCCTTCACCATATTACGCTCCGCCACAACAATGCAGTCCTACGTTCGATACTGGCGGTACGGCCCATAATCAGGACTCATATTCACTGCCCCCATTTTCGAGTTCCGTCGATTTACACGTGTCTACGGACCAAAATCGACAAAGAAGAGCTTCACTGCCAGTACAGCGATCAGAATCGAATAGTTCCAATGACAGCCCGAAGCTTCACGGTCCGAAAGTGCACTGTATGCAGGCGTCGGCACCGAGCTCGGCATCCAGCTCTCCCGGGGGCGTGCCGCCCGACGGCGGCTTGCGAGCCGCACCGCCTTCGCCCAGCCAGCTCTGCGCCGTATGCGGGGACACCGCCGCCTGCCAACATTACGGTGTTAGGACTTGCGAAGGTTGTAAAGGCTTTTTCAAACGAACTGTTCAAAAAGGATCAAAATACGTATGTCTAGCGGAAAAATCTTGCCCTGTAGATAAAAGAAGACGGAACAGATGTCAATTTTGTCGATTCCAAAAATGTCTGAATGTCGGTATGGTCAAGGAAGTTGTACGAACAGATTCCTTAAAAGGAAGACGCGGAAGATTACCTTCGAAGCCAAAATGCCCACAAGAATCTCCTCCGAGTCCGCCCATTTCACTGATTACCGCCCTTGTAAGAGCACATGTAGATACTTCGCCAGACTTTTCTAATCTTGATTATTCTCAGTACAGAGAACCTAATCCCATGGAACCACCGATGTCCGACTCGGAAGTAATTCAGCAATTCTATTCAATCCTAACAACATCGATCGACATGATAAAGGTTTTCGCTGAGAAGGTTCCAGGGTATGCAGAACTGTGCGTTGAAGATCGTGATCAACTTTTCGCTTCAGCGCGGCTTGAATTGTTCGTATTGAGACTTGCATACCGCACGAGGCCGGAGGACACAAAGTTAACTTTTTGCAATGGTCTAGTCCTCGACAAGCGACAGTGCCAACGATCGTTTGGAGACTGGCTGCATGCGGTGCTAGATTTCAGCAACACACTGCACTCAATGGATATCGACATTTCCACCTTTGCGTGCTTATGCGCCCTTACTCTGATAACAGGTAATTTTAATTCTATTTATTTTGATATAACCTTTTTTAAAATGAAATAGGGGATCTAACTTTATTCTACTCACATAAAATTAAAAATACTTAACCAAGCCTGGGCCATCGACTTAAAAGAGAAGGACCCGGAACACGAATGACAAAAAGTTATAATTAATATTATAACTTTTTTTATTAGGTAATTACTAATTATTATAGCTATTCTAGTAAACATTCTTAACCCTCTGTCTTACTACAGTACCTGTAAAATTAAATTACAAATACTTAAGAATAAATTAATTTCGACATTCATGAACTCTTAGGCACTCTAATGGCTACTCTAAATAACCTTTAATAAAATCGAAATAAAAACATAGTCATTTGTTACATACATTTGTGATCGTTACTAAAGAACCTTATCGTTTGTTACAGAGAGGCACGGTTTAAAAGAGACGCGGCGAGTGGAGGAGCTGCAAATGAGGATCATCGGTTGCCTGCGCGCGCACATGCCGAATGGAGGCGGCGCGGGCGGCGGCGCGCCGCACTTCTCGCGCGTACTGGGCGCGCTGCCCGAGCTGCGCTCGCTGTCCGTGCAGGGCCTGCAGCGCATCTTCTACCTGAAGCTCGAGGACCTGGTGCCCGCGCCGCCCCTCATAGAGAACATGTTCCGCGCCAGCCTGCCTTTCTAAACGGGCCTCCCCTGCCGCCCGCACAAATTCCCCGAGGACCACTCCAGCCTTCAAATGCATCATCTTCTACTACTAAAATCCATCATCTCTATTATTTTTATAAGTGTTTAGATTAGAATATAATATATTTTTCTAGGGTATAGTTGAACATTATAGAACTCGATCTCCCGGTATCGATTTCAATCCTTTAAAAAACCTTTTATATGATAATTAATTTGATCAAACAAGACAATCGTACCGCTTAAGTAGATAAGCTTAATTTATTGTAAATGTAGAAGGTAGTCGTATTTTGGTGTGATTTTGTTTAAACTTGGTCGTTATGTGTATTTACCTATAAATAGTAGTCTGCATTTGAGTTACCGCTCGTGATCGATGGCATCTTGTCGTACAAAATATTCCTATGTTATTTACTTGCGTATTATATAGATACGAATAATCTAGTCAAAAGACTTAGAAATGTTACAATATTTGGCTCGTGATCTTCGAGCTTTTATAGTAAATTTAATAAAAGTTACTTTACGAATAATACCTAAAGGCATTTGAAATGTGTATTGTTTGTGTCCTGTTGTTATACGTGTTGTTGGAGCGCTGCGTATCGACGCCGACGTGGGCGACGTCGGGGAGCAGATTGTTGGAAGTTACCTTTTAGGTTTAAATTATTTAATAATACTTAGACGCTAGGCAGCTAAGGTAATTTTGTTACAATAAATAAGGCCAGAGAGAAAGTTCAGCATCAAATATAAATATGACACCTTACTCCAACGTGTCTTAAAGAGTACCTTTTAAGGTAGAGTACTTAATTTGTTTTCATGTGTACAATCGTACCTTGAGTAAGCTTTAAAATCATACATACATATTATATATGTATGTTATAAATATTATTATCTATACCCTAAAACATATCACTTATTCTCGAACTGTGCGTTACTATGGCGATATTGCAAATCCTTGCATTGATGCTGCTAATGACTTGTGATTCTTGTGAATCATGAGGAAATGCTAGTTTACTCAAAAAATGTTCCCATTACATTAAATTAAACTTTTTATACGTAGTAGTTAATGATTTGCGAAATACGATCTAACCAGTCGTATTCCTAAGTAGGTATATATGAATCAAAACGAGATTGGTACCAACCTATTCAACCAAATGAGATTTGGAAGAACTAGTGTAAACATCACTGGACTAATACAAATCAGTTCATGGAATGACATATTGTATACACGAAGAGTAAGTATGAATTTAACTATTTTTTTATTAACCACAAGTACTTAATAAAATTACCGTACTTGTGTTGAGAATGAAAGTTGCCTTGATAGTTTTTCGTAAACTCTAAATCTAGGACATCTATGATGACGTATTATGTGATGAATCCGTAAACTTTCTACCTAAAGGTAGTTGGATATTGTCTCTATGGATATGCTTGGACATTATAGTTAATAGGATGTAAGAGTCTAAGAATGCGCGTAAATTGATAATTTTGTACAATGTTGGTATATATAATTGTAGAATATTCTAATGCTGGACTTTTTACTCCACAGGCAGGACTCTTTTATTCATATCTATTAGTTAACTCGATAGATATTTAAGTACCTTACAAGTGGTCGCATACTTGTCCCATTGTCTACCGCAGCCGCCTTTGTGTAACTACCTAATGATAATTTCTCGGTTGTGCTTCACGAATATTGTTATTAGCTGTACCACTGTGAATCCTTCGTATGCCTAAATTGTATAAACTACCGCTTACCGAATAGTCACCTACGCGCCTGTCGTTGCTACATGGGTGATTAAAATTAATCTAAAATTGCACTTAATTGTCTAAATATTTTTTTAGAGCACATAGTCTAAATACAATAAAAACACTCCGTCATGTTTAGTACTAATAGTATATAGATAATAAGCGTACGCGTATGTGGCTAACACAGGCGTATTCGAAGACTATCTAAGGTAGGCATGTTTTTTATTTAACTTGACTTATAAAATTTCTAATAACACTGAACTGCGCCATGTCGTAATTGCATTTCTTTTTTATCTCAAAATAGATAGATATGCTTTGTTATTATGTATGTTTGTACGTTACACATTTTTATTTCCTTGTAAATATTTCGGAATACCTAATTATACTGATGCGGTTGCGTCTATTGAGTTTGGTCTTATCATTTCCTCCATCCATAGGTTCCTATAATACCTATATGTCTACTCTCAACAGGATGTCCAGACGGGACGATTTTTCGTACTATATATACTTAATCCAAGTATAATCTCATTAAATTGACAAATTACTCAGGTGGTGTGGACCCACAAATATAGGTAATCTGCTGCCCGATCCCATGAACTTTTTATTAAAATTAATTAACTTAAAACAACAAAATTTGACAGGTTGACGATAATAAATATTATACTTGGTCAAGCAGATCTTGTCAGTAGAAAAAAGCGGCAAATTTGTAAAATATAGGCGCGAAGAGATATCGTCCCATAAGCGCCCTCCAGACTATGCGCGTGAATCGCGGGCGAAGCCGCGAACGCGAGTGTGGAGTCTAGTTCGCTGATATACGAAATCGACTCCAGACTCGCGTTCGCGGCTTCGCGCCGCGATTCGCGCACGAGTGTGGAGCGGGCTATAGAAAATTTTAATTTCGCGCCTTTTTTTAATGACAAGATTTGCTTTACCATACATATATTTATCTTATAGTCCACGATAGAAAGCGAAATAGGTAAATTAAAAAAAAAATGGGCCAGAAGTCAACCCAATAGTAAATAAAAACAAAAAAATACTATAGACAAAGATATACTGGGTCAAGCAGATCTTGTCAGTAGAAAAAGGCGGCAAATTTGAAAAATGTAGGCGCGAAAGGATTTCATCCCATAGAAAATTTGAATTACGCGCCTTTTTCTACTGACAAGATTTGCTTGACCATCTATAGTATGATTCTCTCTATGTTTGAAATGAGACAGTCCTTTGACAAACTATAGTAATCCGTAAAGCCGCCTCCAGACTATGTGCGTGAATCGCGGCGCGACGTCGCGGAGCGAACATATCGCGAAGTTGATGTATGACTCCACACTCGCACACTTCACGGCGATTTCGCAGTTCGGTTTGCGGCAAGATGGCGGAAAAGCATCAGCTGATCGAGTTTAACTGTTAGTTATCTATGGCATCATACGTGATTTAGCTGTTTTTCCATTTTGTTTTATTGTAAAACCGTAAAATATAGCTGCTTAATGTAATATAATCATAATATAATTAATATTTATCTGGCCACAGAAGAGCCAAAATAGTGTGTAATGTGGAGTCTTGCAAGTTCGCGCTTCGCGTCTCCTTTGACGCGGGCCGAAATACCGACAAAAAACGGAGAACAAGGCGCGAAGACGTGAACAATCTGCGAAATCGACGCTACACTTGCGTTCGCGGCTTCGCCCGCGATTCACGCGCATAGTCTGGAGGAGGCTTAAGGCCAAGGCGCTCTCAACCAAAGAATATAATACTCACTAGGAGAAGAACGGTAACTTCATACAAAAAAATGTCCCCAACCGTTTATACGTTTATACTACTGGCGCCCTCGATGTGTACCAATGGAACTAAAGTTGACAACCGGTTTAGCCTGGCGGGTATTGGTATTAGAGTCTGGCTACTGAAATTTTACCTAAATTATTGGCGGGAAATTCAAAAAATCTTGGGCTGGTCACACTTTGTGTAGTAGGAATTATAGTTTTGATACTAGACAATATCTTTGATATTCTGTGCACAAATAAGGTACCTAAGGAAATAAGCTAAATAAACGTTTAAGTGCACTCAAAGTCAGCTCACATAATTTCTACCACTATTTAAAGTACAGTCAACGACAAACACACATGTTTACGTTCCAATATTTAGATTTTATAGATATTTTTCAGAACTTTTAATTTATCCGTTTCTTTATACACTTGTCCTATTTATGAGATTCAGGCATTAATAAATTCACGTACTTAATCAAAGTAATCGGCAAATGTTAGAACTAGTACTTAAAGTATCAAAATATTTATAGAGCACCAACCTCGTATTTTGTTTACATTTGGTTAGAAGTTGTAAACATTGCACTTTTTCATTATACAACGCTACACGTCGACTTCGCACATTGTCGTAATTATTTACGAGCTTAAATAATAGTTTGTGAACCTCACTCAGCATAGAAATTATTAATATTATTTAAAATAAACCCCATAAAAACCGCAAACAATTTGAATGAATGACATAAATCGACAACTGACTTTTAGCTTTTTTTCAAATCATAGACAATTGGTGATACAACAACGAAATATCTGTCAACAATTTTTGGCTAGCCAGACTCTATAGGTATATAGTAATTATGTTGATAAACATATTTGTTATCTTCATATCACGAAATATATGAAAGATGCAAATATTACCCCTTGTTTGTGGTATTATCTATTGATTTAAATAAAAGGCATATTTATGTTTATAACATTGTATTATGTTTTACATATAGAAATATACACTGAAAATTAAACCCTGACAACTTAATAAAAATAGACATTAATAAAGCGCATTCACAAAGTTTTCAGTATTATACAAATAGCATTAGGCATGCCTACCTATTACACTTTACACACAGATACACTACACTTTACACACGGCATTTTACACAGATTTCTAACTTGTATTCATTCATACATTTCTTCACGGTTAATTAATACGCTTTCCAGATGCGTTATGACTCGGTTCCTTCTGAACCCACTAAAGCTGTATAAATTTCACTCTGGCTGCTTCAACAGCCGTTGCCCCGCATTTAGCACATTTTCTATGTGCATTTCTGTAATCTATGTAGGTACAGACTTACAGTCTTAAGTGGTTGTACCGCTACGTTGTATTTATTATTTAAAGATTTTAATAAATAAAATTTTCGTTATGAACTTTAACCACAGCAGTTGGACAGAGTCATTGACAAATATTTTTTTTTATTATGGTGGGTAGACGTACCTACCCTCCATATATTTTATGAATATTGATAAAGACAGTTGGAAGCAAATATTCATTATAAAACTTAATCGCGTGTAATTAAGTTTTAAGCGTTTTAAGTCCCGTTTTATGATTAATTATGTATAAAATTCGTGATAATTTAAATCAGAGTTGGGAGCAATGTTGCTGTAGAAAAATGTTTTTATTTTTATTACTCGCAACTTTTTCTCGGAGGCCAACGCACACATAGAAGCTTCAGGCGCACACATGCGCAATTATTTGGGGACATAACTTTCTTAGGAAGTGAACAGGCCTTGCTCTCAACACTAACTTTAGGGGCTTTATCCATAAGTGAGAGCAAGAAAGAGATATCTCTTCGTCGCTCTCACTTATAGGTGCGGCGCAACAAGGTCGCGGTGCGATGGTGTGTTACGGCTTTTACATTGAACTTGGAGAGAATATAATTTATTTTATACTTGGAACACACGGGCACACGGCTGGCTAGGGACACTTCCCGGCATATCGATGTTTTTAGATTGACTTGTAAAATTACACTTGCACTGCGTATATGCTAGATATCAAAATCGCTGCAGATGAAACTGATTCTCAAGTTCATTTCGGACCGTACATGTCAAGATGTCATTCGTGACACTAATGACAGTGACATCTAAAATGACATTTTACATTACAGCTAACGTAGAGTCATACGTTTATACCGTTGTGTTATTTATTATATTACTAAATAATGATGTATAAAGTACAATACAATTAAGTCTCATCTAAATTAAAGCCCTTAGAACATCTACAACATTACATTATTATGTAATTTTAAATCAAAGTGTGTAGTACAAGAATAATACGCCCTACATTAATTCACTATGTCTGAAACAAACCATATGAAGGATGTCCTGGATAAGAACTTAGAAGACTTTGAGATTCAAGAAGTTCTCAACAATGGCACAGATCTCAGAGAATACGCGCTGCAAGTTGACAAAGGCATAAAGGAGGCAGAGAAAAACTCAGTGGCAGATTACTTAAAAGAAAGTGGAAATATCAGTTCCCTACACAACCAGATCGAGGAGTGTGATGGTATACTAGCGCGCATGGAGAGTATGCTGATGGTGTTCCAAGTAAGTACCGTAAATCCTTTAAACTAACACAAAATAAAGGTTTTCTCTTGACTATTTCCTTATCAACTACCAACCGGAAGTAAAGTTCAGCAAATTTTTTGTCTGTTTATTAGTTGCTAACTCTCTAGATGTCACACATCTAATTAACCAGATAGCCAAGTTTACACAAAACATAAAATATGATAGCCTTGGGTATAGCAGTCTATGAATTAAAAGAATTGCTTTTATACTCCTATAAATGGCAAAAATTTACACATTCACTGCCAAGAAACCGCTAGGTGGGTTAATTTTGTATTACTGATACTGATACTGATACTAGGGGCAACTCCAGCCAGCAGATCCTGCAGCAAGGACTAGGAAGAGGAGACTACAGGGGGTAGGCGAAGTTGAGGCAGATAGCCCTGTTAGCTCGCATGACTCTGTTGATTCAACCTAAGCGGCATCGAGTCAGTGGAGGTGTCAGCGTCACCTCACACCGGCTAAACCTCAAACGCGAAATCAAACAAAGTACGCGCGCAAACCAGCTTATTCCGCAACAACCCTTGCCACCCCTCCGTAGGCGCCCGCAGCCTGCCCGAGACACCGGAGCACCCAGTAGATAGGACAGGAGTGTAGGGTTTGCAGTCAGGATAGTAGGAGAGACGGGAGATTTTAGCCGACCCGAATACAAGGCATCGTAAAGTCAGCATGGGGTAGGGGTCATTCTAAGTTAAGAGGTATTAACGGTGTCCATGATACATATCCATACTTTTCTTAAACAATTTAAATTAATTATGGTAATTTCCCTTAAAAGATTGCATTTCCTCTATATACAGTCAATTTCAATTTATTAATTAATTCAGTTTTGTCACAATTGCACCTCAAACATGCAAAAGTCCCCTCCCCTGGCCTGTCCCTTTGCAGGTTTTTCAATAAATCAGTAATTTTATCCAGATGTATTTCCCATAAATCCGTTAAATGTGATATACTTCATAAACTAAAACAAATATTGACTGTAATGTTATTAATAAAATCCTTTAAACTTTTCTTTTTCATAAAAAATATTTATGTTAAATTTTGTCCCCCAGATTCTATGTCTCCTACCCTGGCCATTATGTAAATGTAAAAATATTGGGTTTATAGCTTTAATTATTGCCATTTTAATCCCAATAGAAATGCATTTCATTCAATACTAACGACCAACCCTGCGACAGTCATCTTTTGGTTCCGATTGTCAGTCATTTTGATCATTGACCTCTATACTTGACAGTGTTGTTTTATGAAAGTGATATCTCCCCTGGTCAGTTTTATTTCAAAATTATTGATATAAATGCTTAATTGTATTTGTATATTTACTATAGTTTATGCATAGATTATATAAATACTTTAATTTTATTATTTATAATAAATACTTGCACAATTATATCTGATTTGACATGAAAAAGTCACTCCCCTGGCGTCTTTCCCCTGGCGCATAATTTTCCAAAATGTATAGTGGAGGTATGTGTTACGTACGTGTGCTGGCTTGCTAGCTAGAACCGAACTGGGGGTACCCGCAGATCTTCTCATCTACCCACATGTCAATATATAACATGCCTTGCCCTCTGGATAGATGACACTTCACTACATTTTAGAATTTAATATTGAAAGTCAGTTTTGAACTACACTGTTTATGCACGTAACTATATTGTTCACTTATACCCTAACATGCTTTCATAGTCTTTTGTAATTATTTAGTAACTATTTAACTATTGGCTATCTGCACTATAATGTTCATCATCTCCACTATCAGACTCAATGTCTGTACTACCATATTCTTGAAGAGCTATCTTTTTCAAGGATGGTCTGTTGGACGGTGGGCTTTCACTCGACCGGGATCGCTTGTTACTGTTCAGTTCATTTCTAGGCACTGTATCATCCGAATCCCGTACTAAACACTCTTCAGGACCTTTCACACCAATCATCTCTGCCCACTGTCTCGGTGGAGGGATTCTTATTGTGCCAAAACCCTCATCTTCTCTTTCTTCTTCCCCTTGTTGAACTTCTTTACTATTACTTGATGGTCTTGCCTTGATTTCAACTTGTTTTTCTTCTTCTGTGCCACTTCTAGTAAAACCAAGCATCTGGTTGACATGTCTAATAAATAATTTATTTCCTTGTTTAATTTTATATCTTAACACTCCAATCCTTTTGACTATTGTTCCTTCCAACCATCTAGGCCCAGTTCTATAGTTCCTGAAACAGACTGTCTCTCCCACTCTAAATTCTCTCACACGTTTTGTTTCATTTTCCTCAATATCTTCTGTCTCCTTTTCTTGAATCGAAAGGGGGTGAAGCCTATCAAATGTAGTTCGGAAACGTCTATTATTCAGGAGTTCCGCGGGTGTCTTACCAGTGACAGAACTGGGTGTTGTCCGCAAACCATACAATATCTTTTGCAGTCTGGTTGACCATGGAAGATGTGGCATCTTCTTTAACTTCAATTTTATTGTCTGTACCGTTCTCTCCGCCTGTCCATTGGACGCAGGATGATATGGAGGTACCAGTATATGTCTAATACCATTCTGTTTAAAATATTGACTTATCTCTTCTGACGCAAACGCTTTTCCGTTATCGCTCACTATGGTGTCTGGCAGCCCTTGTTCAGCAAATATCTCATCTAACTTATTAATTACCGTAGTTGAACTTTGCTCATTAACTATTTTGACCTCCGGCCATTTTGAGTACGAGTCAATTAATATTAAGAAAACTTTGCCCATGAAAGGCCCTGCAAAATCAATATGCAGCCGGGACCAAGCCTTTGGTGGGGTAATCCATCTGTGGGTCACTTTGGCTGGCATATTCCTTACTTCTCTACAAGTCTGGCAATTATGTATCAAGCTCTCTATATCTCTGTCGAGACCAGGCCACCAGAAGTAACTCCTTGCTATTGCTTTGGTGATGACTATACCATCATGATTGCTATGGAGCTCTTTAAGAACGCTTTCACGTAGCTTCAGAGGCACAATCACTCTACCTCCCCACAATATACAATCATTGTATTCTGTTAATTCATCCCTTCTTACATAATAATCTCTATATTTCTCTTCTACTGTACTTGGCCAACCATTCCTAATCCAGAACATCACCTTTGCTAATATACCATCAGTCTTACTCAATTTAGCCACATCCTTAGCCGTCATCTGTAACTCAACTGGTGTCTCATTGAGCAACAAAACATTCACCTCTTGCAGCTCTTCTTCTGTTCCACTGCTTTCAGGACCGGGCCATCTACTTAGGGCATCAGCGTTCCCAATTTTTTTCCCTTCAACATATTGTAACTCATAATCGTACGAGTTTAACAATAAAGCCCATCTTAACATCCTGGGTGATATCACATTAGGTATTGGCTTCTTTGGGTCAAATATACCCAAGAGTGGTTTATGGTCCGTCTGAATGACTATCTTACGGCCAAAGATATATGAGTAAAATTTCTGTACAGCAAAAATAATAGCAGCAGCCTCTTTATCAATCTGCGAATAATTCCGTTCATGAGAGCTCATCGTCCTGGAAGCAAACATGATTGGTCTCAAAGAACCGTCCTCCATCCTGTGTTCCAGAACCGCACCAAGACCGTACTGCGAAGCATCACATGTAATAACCACTGGTTTCTTTAAATCATAATGTACTAATGTGTTCCCGGTAGTCAACATTCTTTTTAAAAGACTAAAAGCTTGTTGGCAATTTGGTGACCATACCCATTTGGCTCCTTTCAGCAATAACTTGTACAGTGGTTCTGCTACAGTTGCTTTCTGTGCTATAAATCTGTCATAAAAATTCAATAATCCAAGAAAAGCTTGCATTTCCTTTACATTTTTTGGCGCTGGCGTCTCCATTATAGCCTTGATCTTGTCTCCACAAGGATGCAGCCCATTGGCATCAATCACATGTCCTAGAAACTCCACGCTTGCCTTCCCAAACTTGCATTTCTCCTTGTTGACTCTCAGCCCGGCTTCCTTAAGGATCTGTAATATCCGTTGAAGTCTGTCACTGTGTTCTTGTATTGTGCGTCCGGTGACCACAATATCATCCAGCAGTACCGCTGCTCCTGATACACCTGCCAATAAGTTGCTCATCATGCGCTGAAAAATTCCAGGACAGGCTTTAACCCCAAATGCTAATCTTTTACACCTAAATAATCCCTTAGGAGTATTTAAAGTCAGTAATTTTGAAGTTGGTTCATCAACTACAACCTGGGTGTAAGCTTGCTCTAAATCTATCTTACTGAAAATAACTCCTCCTTGCAAAACCGCAAAAGCTTCATTTAAAGTTGGCAGAGGGTAAGTATCAGTCTCAGTAGCCATATTCACTGTGGCCCTGTAATCCCCACAAAGCCTGACTTTCCCATTCTTCTTAATGATAGGTACTATAGGGCTGGCAAACTCAGAATGACTGACAGGTTCCAAAACATCTTCTGCAACTAATCTATCAATCTCTTGTAACACTCTCTCTTTAATTGCAAACGCCACAGGCCTACACTTCAAAAATTTTGGTTTCGCTTCGGGTTTCAAAGGTATGGTTACTACTGGGCCGGTGTACTTTCCTAAACCCGACTGAAAAACTTCTTTATATTTTTCCAGTAAAGTATCTATACCTTCATCCTCCAATTTCACGTTATATACTCCCTGGATATCTATCTTTAACTCTGGAAACCAATCACGGCCCATCAGATCTGGCCCGTTTCCTCTCGCGATCAGCAAGTTTAATTTTTTATGTATATTCTTAAACCTTACATCAACTGCCGCTTCTCCTAACAACTCCACCTGGTTCTTAGTCCAGGTTGTTAACCTAACTCTTGACTCATCCAACCTTGGCAAGTTCCCATTCCAAATTTTCCTCGCTGTACTTTCTCTCAACATAGTAAATGCAGCTCCAGAATCGACTTCCAAATTTACTAGTCGACCATTTAATTGCACACTTGCATAAAAAGGATCCACTTTGTTCGACACTAAATTACACAAAACATCCTCATACAATCCATTAAAACGACTTGATTCTTTTGACTTACTTTTGTCTCGTGTATCCGAACATACCTCTGCAATATGGCCCTGTTTTTTGCATACATAGCACCGACTATATCTGAACCTACAGAAATTTCCGTGCCTTTTGCCACACCGCCAACAATCCTTGCTCGGTTCCAACGGTTTCGCTTTAATTTTATTAACCTCCATTGGCTCGTCACCGCTTGTACCAGTAGGCGCCACGCTAGAGGTCGCTACCGTCGCTGGCACCGCTGGCGTCGTCATGACTATCACTCCGGCATCCGCCGTTTCAGCCGTTAACGCCAATTTTACCGCTTGATCAAAAGTTAATGTTGTCTGCTGCAACAGTTGTTTTTGCATCTCTTTATCACGAATGCCACATACTAACCGGTCGCGCAACGTGCGATCCAAATCTGTAAAATTGCACTCTATAGCCAATTTACGCAAACTAGCCACGTACTCTTTTATATTTTCACTGCTCGATTGACACCTCATATGAAACTTATACGATTGCACTATTTCATTTTGTTTTGGATTAAAATGATCGTCTAACGCGGACCTTACAGTTGTATAGGTTATGTCCGCGATCTTTTTCGGTGAAATTAACGACTCAACTAGATCATATAAATCACGACCACAAACCGCAAAGAAATTCGCTTTTTTTAACTCGTCCGTTTGAATACTATTCGCGAGCAAACAATATTCGAACCTATTCACGTAATTTTTCCAATTGTCTTTGTCCATATGAAATTCACTAAATTTTACCGACATTTTATTCATCACAGTTAAAACACACTTTTAAACATTCAAACACTATGTTTAAAGCACTTTTAGCGTATTCCCGAATTAAATCCCGTCGCCAGAATGTTACGTACGTGTGCTGGCTTGCTAGCTAGAACCGAACTGGGGGTACCCGCAGATCTTCTCATCTACCCACATGTCAATATATAACAGTATGAATTCTTGTTGAAATGAATCATTACACTTTAATTTGCTCGAATTTCTAAGACGGCTGATCAAAATTTCGATTTTGTTTGTTTTTAAAGAGATCAGGGGAGAGACCCTTCTCTCTTTATTACATAGAAAAAGTATGGTATCTCCCCTGGTGTCTTCTAAAATGGTAAAAAATAAAAAAAATGACTGATTAGCTTACAAATATATATAAAAGAGTTGTTTCAATAAAAATATTGTATAATTAGATCAAAATACTAACATTTATGTTGTGCCACTTCTTCATACAAGCGATTACCTCTTAACTTAGAATGACCCGTAGATAGATACTATACTTGGTGTGTAATAAATACTAGGTTTGAGGATGTGTGACTGCATTATGTGACCCTCCCTTTTTCCCCTCCTTTGTAGAAGCCTGGATAGCCCCGTCGTTATTACGTTATCTCGGGTAGTAAATCAAATCATTAGCCGCTCTCGCCTTAGTGTTTCTTCCTGCGGAGTACTGGGGATTCCGTATTAGTACTGCTGTGGACTCGATTTTCTTCTGGTTCTGATTAATTGATTTGCTGGCCCTTTTTCTCTAGACTGTGACACTAACAGTCCCAAGGTGCGTTGTCCATGTAGGTCGAATACCGCCGTAACATTTTTGTCTATGTATATTCCCCGTTTTCTTGCGAGAATGAAGAACGTAGTAGTCACTAGTTTCTTGATTGACGACCAAGTATCCAGACGTAGCGTACGGTAAGCTTCAGTAAGGTGGACGAAGAATTTTGTTGAAGAATCTGTTGGTATAATGGTTTGATGTTTGTTATCAGTGGAGACGATTTTACTTGGCACCCAGTGCTTTAGCCTTCATTTGTAACTCAATCTATGTATATCTGGTCGGTTGTTGATTCGGCTTTCTGATCGGCTGTCTATCCAGCTGTTCTCTTCTCCGCGGGCCGCACCTCCCGACCAACCCTCGTAAAATCGTGAGCAGCCTGAGCAAACCTGTGCAATCCTTGTCCATTTAGTCTTTTAAAATTCTCCAAAGTAGCAGAGTCGTGGTTTACGGGTCATTGGGTCCGCTAGTTAGGTAATAATTATTTTATTTGTCTAACGTAAGTACTTGCGTGTTTAAGACCGCCTAAAAGTTTCAGCCAAGTCGATAAAGGTCCTGTTAGGTAAAGACAATAGCGCAGCCGGGCGGGGCGGACAAAGAAAAGAACCCTTGCATCCATATAGCCGTGCGTAATGGACAATGGTTTATGGTTTCCGTATTTTTGACAGTGTTTGCCAGATGCGTGTAACCATTAAAACAATTACGTCAGGACTTTTTTCAAACTAACTTGTTATTTTGTTCGTTTTCTTTTTAGAAAGAAATTTGTTATTGCTCAATGAAACAAATGAACAATACTTTTGTGTTATCGGAATTGTTGAGATTACCCCAACAGAACGGCATCTTGCTTTTATGTGACCGGTTTCTTTCCCATGGTATTTATTTCTAGGAGTACTTAAGTAATAGACTAATAGTTATGCCTAATGTTACGAGTGAGTAAAAAACTATGACCAATCCTCCTCGCTAATGACCATGCGGACACCAAGCAATACGTGGACCTTATAATTACCTCCATACTTCATACTCCTTAATAATGTCCTTATTTCGTGTATTCTAGAAAACTAGTGAAACAGTAAATGTAACTTAGTGAAGTAGGTATATTAATTACTAACTATGTATTAGGTATGTGTGGTACCTAACTAAGTGAGGTAAATGAAGGTCTCACTACTGTATCTATTTTTCAGCTACTTGTTGGCTTTTTGGCCTTAAGTATTGAAAATAATCTATCGTCTTCCTTATTATTAAGTAAAATATGTATATGAATTATTGACTACTTACTCGCAATTTTCCTTATTCTAAATATTCTAGTGTTTTCATAAGTGTTATTTTCAGACAGGTTCAGTTTATTATAGGTATGAAATAGGTAGTAACGTGTATAGTAAAGGAAAGGGTGAATCTAGACTCAGCTATTTATATTCCTTTTTGGTCTTATTCTCAGTATTATCCTGGAGGTTTTCAAGGATAGACAGGACTTGTAGTCGGTGGATAACTATATCCTACTATAATTGTACAATCTGGTGGGGACCAGTATGTTGTATTTAGCTACTTTATCGCTATTTGGCTTATTCTAGGGTTTTCCTATGTTGGGGTCGTGTTGTATTTAGCTAGGTACTTAGTCGTTACTTTTCCTAATTTAAGGTTCTACTGCTTACCTGCGTGTGATTGCGGGCTAGATATCTACGTTCAATATATGACTCCGTAACTTATTGGGTTATTAACTTATGAGTTACATTGAGGTCACACTGCTGCTTAGTCGCTGATTTGTTTTATTCTAAAAATTCTAGTCTTCCTACGTAGGTATAATTGCAAGATACGTTTAGTGGGGTGAGTTAGGAACTTGATTAGTGCTTGAATAATAGTAATTAAAAGTAATTAGGTTCGTTAACGTTGTGCTGTATACCTATTCAGATACTTAGGTTGCCTACATATGTCGCTTAGGTACTTAGGCTTAGGGTTTGAGCACGTCTAGCCTTTATGCACTTAGTGCTTAAGAATAACAGAGCAGGAACGGTCTCACCAAATTTGACTGTGATGTAGTACGGATGGAGGTCGCTTGAATCACTGTTGCAGCCGCGATCATGCGCTCGTCGCGGTTGGCGTGGACACGGCTCGCACTCACTTAGTTTGACGCACCGGTACGCGGAAATATTATATGACCGGGTTGCACGGATATATGTAATATAAACTTATAAACACTGTCCTGTCACGAAAGGTTGTAATTTGGAATTAAGTAAGTAAGAACGTGTCGCGAGAGCTTTGATTAGCGCGCGTCGGTACTTAGATGTTTGTGCCGCCACTAGCATCTGGCGATGGGTGACTATTGTTCGATGGGATTTAAACGCGTTTATGAGACTCCTTTGTTTGCCCCGGGCACGTCCGCTCACCACCGCGTCCCAAACGAAACTCCCCGCTAGGTGGGTTAATTTTGTATTGAAAATTTATTCATTTATTTATTTATTTATTGATAATGGGATACAAACAGTGAAAAATAACACAATTAAATATTACATAAGCCAAAACAGTTTCCACTAATTAATTAGCTCATTATGGTTAAAAAAATGGGGTGCTTGGCACTCAATGTTAATTATGTACTTAACATAAATTTAAAAGTGTTTTATTTTGGTTACAGAATGACTTGGGAAGTATTAGTAATGAAATCATCAGTTTACAAAAGCGCTCGGTCAGCATGTCTGTCCAACTGTCTAACAGACAGGTCTTAAAAGGGCCATTATCATCATTCATTGAGGATATGGCCGTATCTGAAACACTTATCTTGTAAGTATAAATCTGAGACATATACAGTTTAAATTGTATGTTGCACATCTTTGCCGAATGTACACAAACAGTGTACCCAACAGTTGGGTTCTTGGCCCTGAATGTGTTAAGTCCCAGAACATCAAGCAGCTTTTGAATCAACTTTACACAAATGTTATACTATAAGCATTGTTATGATTTATGATCTTGTTACCCTTTTCAGTGGCATAAACAATGTACCAGTTTTGGATAAGGAATTCATGATCCAGTTAGCAATTTTAAGCCAAAAACTCAATTTTGTCAAAGAAGAGGATTTTAAGGAAACCAAAGCTTGTCACGATGTAAAAGATGTACTGGAAAAACTTAAAATAAAGGCTGTGGCCAAAATAAGAACATACATATTAGAGCAGATTTATAAATTTCGAAAACCAATGGCTAATTATCAGATACCTCAGAATGCTATGTTAAAGTATAAGTTTTTCTTTGAGTTTATATTAGCCAATGAAAGGAATGTTGCTCAAGAAATATGCAATGAGTACATAGACACCTTGAGTAAAGTATACTACTCATATTTTAAATCATATGCATCTAGACTGGATAAGCTTAAGTATGAGGAAGCACCGACTAAAGATGACCTAATGGGAATAGAAGACGGTGTGAAAGGAAGCTTCTTTCAGAAATCAAACTTGAAAAACAAAAGCACTATATTTACCATTGGCAACCGTGGGGATGTACTAGCTCAGCAATTAGAAGCTCCAATCATAGTCCCTCATGTGCAACAGAAGACAAAGGTATAAAAATACAACCTCAACTTACATCGGCCAAAACTACTTCTAGTTTTAGAATGGCTGAGAAAATTGTTTCAATAGGGAATATTAAGCAAAGCTCTGCGTAGATGGCACTAGTTGTACACATACAGTAAACAAACATCAATGACACATCATGCGTCACTACGTCAATCACATGGCCTGCCGTGAAACATGACAAACAAGGGTTTGATTTCTGCCTCTCTATCACTCTCGCATATTCGAGCGATAAAGAGGCAGATAGCTAAATTTCGATTTTCGCGTTTACCGGTAGGCTCTTGTTAACAAACCGCCTTGATGCATCAATGTCATATTGTATTGTCTGTGAAAACTTGTTAAAAAACAGTTTAAGGCACAGTATGTATAAGTTAGTCTATGAATTTACTAGAGTCGGCAATGCTGCACTCTGACAGCAGAACATTGCAGTAATATCCCCTATCCCAATGATTTTCTATTTAATTGATGAGATGAATAAAACGAAACTTTAGGTAGTATTTTAACTTAAAATACGTCACTTTGTGTTGAGATTGTATATGCTACTCTATGTTGCTGTCGAATTAAAATCAAGAAACTATTCCATACCCGAGATATTTGGTAGGTATCTGCTGTCCTTTATTTGAACTAAACTGTTTTAGTATTCATATGAAGCATTATTCCGAAGTCTCCAATATGCCTTGGTGGACAACAGCTGCAGAGAGTACCTGTTCACCACAGAGTTCTTCCATGTGAAGGGGAGCCACGCCCAGGAGCTCTTTGACAGGATACTAGGAAAAACCTTGTCTTTACTTGTGGTAAGAATTAATATAATAATTGGATACTAGCTAATATCAATAAACTCAACACTATTTTATTTTACTACTTGTAAGGTAAACGTACTAGTGCTCGACATGCTAATGCCCAATAGATGACACCTTGCTGTCACCTCTATTGACAATGACTTAAGTTTCAAGATGACATGTACTTGGACCGCGTCAAGCACCAATATTTTTACCTTACACAGCTGCAAAAAAGCACAGGTACCCAATACATGAATGGAATTCCTTTATAAAGTGGGTATGCACTTTTGCAGCTCGCTGTACATAATTAATTTCACAATTTCCTACTGTGTTGCCAACAATTTTAAAAATTAATAACTTATGCGCCGGTATCTTCTCGGCTGTGGTGTTGATGTTGGTTAGAAAATGCACTGCATTGTCATATGCCATATGCCTAAATGAAAGGATAGACTTTCACTTTTACCAGGCGTGGCTCACTCCGCGATTTCGTCGACAGGTAGCTAAAAGTACATCCGTTCCACACCAATTTTGGTGGATAGCCATAAGCCGCGCGTGGCGCTGTCGCCACCTAGCGGACATATCGGTCCTGATCGTAACAGACGCGCCTTGTCAGAGAGCGAGTACCTAGTACTATTATTTATTCTGTTCTTTTACTTATTAGCTACTATTTATTTATTACCACTATTTGTTTATTATTTAATTGCATGTTCTATATATGTTTTACAGAAAAACGTTGAGAACTACGTCCTAGAATGTTATGACTGCCTGGCACTGTTTCTGTGCATCCAGCTCATCAATAGATACCGGTGGATGTGCCACAAGAGAGCTGTGGCGGCTCTGGACAGGTAATAGCAAACTTCTGCTTGAGTTACATCAAGCTAAGATGGCAACGATTATGATGCCTGTGTAAGCATTATTTAAACGTCATAATTTCATAGAACTTTGTCGTGTTAAAGTAACACTTGCGCAGTCTAGTCTAGGCTATCAAAATCGCTACCAACTTACATATTTGTGCGATAACCTGATAAGTGATAACTGATTAAGGTAATTCTGAAAACATACTGTAATGCATAAGACCGATTTTCGGAAAAAAATGGCAAACAGAAATATTCTTAATTACTTGAATACCTACACCTTAGTTCGCACTGGTCTGAGGATTATTTATTTCCCATACATTTCCGTAATGATAATGATTTTGGCACTGTGTCCGTGTCAATAATTAAAACGTTGACTTTACATTGCCTTCTTTCAGTTACTGGGATTCTCTGCACAGCATACTGTGGCCAAGATTGGACTTTGTTTTGAAACTAAACATCCAGAGCGTTCGAGAGTGTGATCCAGCAAAGCTGTCTAACAAGGAGCTGGGACCTCATTATGTAAGACTTTATTTATTTTCAATTTAAAAATTAATAATATTCCTCATTTGAAGGGTACATTAAATAAGAAAAAAAAAACAACGGGGTGCACTCCGGGAGTGCCGGCAGAAGTGAAAACTCAACGACATTGTAACTCAAAATATTAATAACACCGCCATCTAGTGCAAAATATCTGCACTTTGTATGACTTACTACAGTTATATTAATACCAGTTTGAGTGAAATTCACTAGATGGCATTTAGATTAAAAAACAATGACATTGTCCGTCACGCATGACGTCAGGCAAGCACCTTACGCGTTACGCTGTCTCGAATTTACCATTTTTTCCCCATCTCAAAAAGTGCATAGCACCGCTAAAGAAGTTTTCACTTCAAAAACTCATTGGTATGAACTAGTTGAGGTTCGAACCCACAACGTTCGGTTTTGAAACCGCTCACCTTACCCCTAGGTCAATAGTGCTAGAGTACAATCGTCGTTTACCTTGTTATAGCCAACGAAAAACCACCAACCAAACGTTATCGGTTTCAGATCACTCGTAGATACGCGGAGTTCTCGGCGGCAATGCTGAGTTTAAGCGAACAGTTCCCCTCGGAGGATCTCAGTAACCTGCTCTTGAATCTACAAGACGAAGTCAACTGCTTCTTGCTTAAAATGGCAGCTGAATTCTCTCAACGTATCCAGCAATTAATTTTCTTGATAAACAACTATGACATGATATTGAGTATCTTAATGGAAAGAACACGAGATAACACCAAAGAAGCGGAGAACTTCAGAGATCAATTGCAGGCCAGAAGCGCCGAGTATGTGGAAGAGATACTGAGCCCACATTTTGGAGGAATGATGCAGTTCGTGAAAGAAGGAGAGGTTCTCCTCGAAAACGATAAGAAGTCCGAACTACTGGCTATGGAGAAAAAGAGTATATCACTAGTAGCTTCGTTTAGCGCCAGCTGGAAGCAAAGTCTCGAAGAAATCCACAGAGAGGTGCTTGTGTCCTTCCCTAACCTAGTGACAGGATCCGGTTTACTGCAAATGGCTTTGACAAATTTTGTACAGTACTATAATAAATTTGTTAAACTACTGACACCTAATGCCAGAACGCAACTGGTCAATATTCACGTGATTATGGTAGAAATCAAAAAGTATAAAACTAATTTTTAATCGTACTTTTAGCGCATAACTATCGCATCTTGTTCTTAAGGATATTGTTATTACTGGTATAATATAATTTTATAAAGCTTTTATTCCGATCATTTAAATTCAAGAAAAAACAATAGGTACTCGTATTTCCTTGTGATGATAGAATCATTAGTCATGTGTTTTAAGTAATAGATACAATATTTTCACAACCTACACTGTTTTTTATTAATAGTTAATTAACCCTTTAACCATTTGACATTCCTTTCTAGTCATTCGATTTCGAACCGTAATTCTTATAGTAGAGATGCGTTTTTGTTTAAGTATGATGGCAAGTATCCTGCCGCTACGGACGAAAACTTAATTAAGTTGACCCAGTTACGCGTTAATAGTAGTAGTAGTTATATTGTATTAATCATATCATTAATGTCGATGTAAAGTATAGTGGAATAGAATAAAAGATATTTAGGTACATTTATATTCTTTTATTACCATTTATTAAATTTTAGGTAGCTACTTCGAAAATGAAGTAGACGAAATTAAATCTTACTCGATCACAGATGTAATGTAATTAAATATACTATTTACATGACTCAAGCTCTTTAAGCTAAGCTTAGTTTCTTACATAATATAGTAGGTACTTAATTAGGTTGCCGTACTTTGGGCAACCTTCCTTAACAATTAATATTTGCTTAGCTTAACTTGACTTACATAAGAAGAGTCAAAGTTATAAGAAATTAAAATATTGTCTTACACTTAAAATCATTTTCACGATAGTTCCCACAGATCATTACAAGTCGAATTGTTTAGTTGTAAATAAATATTTTTGATACAACCTGCTTCCACGTCTTCACTGGCCTTTCTCTAACAAAATTCCTCAGTAGTTCCTCAAATTCCGGTGAGATACTCTCAGGAGTCCAGCAAAGCAATGCTCTGATCACCCGGTGTAGGTTATGTCGACTCATGAATATTAAGCTTGTGAATACCGCTTCCTCCATTTGTGGCGAAGCTGGGGATGAAAAGAAAAACGTTTTATATAATTTGAGCGTAGGTATTATTTACAAATTTTGATGGCGGGAAACGACTCAGGATATGGATGCAGAATGAAGAGCAAGCTACCAAAGAGTATCTAAATAAAATTCAAAATTACTGGGTAGTTACTATTATTTTTCGATCAGAAGTGGTACTGGTAGGTAAGTAATTAAGTACAAGGGATTACTAAACGGATAAACCTACGAAATCGAAGGAGAATTCATATTTGTAGTCGGACAAAGCTAACTTTGTATCGATTTGTCGTGAAAAAGTGCGGAAGGGCCATAGGTAAGCGCCATAATTTACGAAAATATGCATTTATGGACACACTTCCACACTACGTCATTCCAATTTTAGTCTTTGCAAACATAATTTATTCAGACTATTTTTTTGCTTACATTACCATATAGATTAGCTTAGTGCTTTTATTGTTAAGGTGGTTCGCTTTTCATACAAAATTCAATCAAAGCTCATTAAGTAACTACACACTATTAGTACACAAATATTTCCGCATTTATCTTCTTTCGAATATTCGTTTGCGCGAAATTAACAGGAAAACAATGTTTCATACAGAAATCATGCAAAAATCATACTTAACTTTTCATCAATTTTACGTATGTGTGTGTCACAAATGTCGTGTACAGATACATTTGCGACGTTGCCATACCATTTCCGACGTTGCCGGGCTGACCACGGCTCGAATTTGGAGTGCCGTCATGTTTAGTGCAATTTTGTTGACACTGATATTTGACAGGTAGTTAATTGACCTAAGCGAGAAGTTCGTCAGCTTAGCTAAGAACTATCATGGCGTGTTATGCAAACAGTCGCTTTTTTGCTCGCAAACGGAAGATTCCCGGTTCGATCCCCAGTCATTGTATGCTGGAACATAACTTTTTGTATTTTTGTTACACCTAAATTTCGTATTGTTTTTTTATTTTTATTTAATTTTTCTTATTATCATAAATCGATTATTAAGTATGGGCTACACGTATTCTTTTATTTTTACAAAGATAATTAGAAATTATACTCTTCCTAATCTCTCTGATTTTTACAATCAGGACATCCTCACTGCAATAAAAACCGGGCAAGTGCGAGTCGGACTCGCGCACGAAGGGTTCCGTGCCATAATACAAAAAAACAAAAAAAGCAAAAAAAAACGGTCACCCATCCAAGTACTGACCACTCCCGACGTTGCTTAACTTTGGTCAAAAATCACGTTTGTTGTATGGGAGCCCCATTCAAATCTTTATTTTATTCTGTTTTTAGTATTTGTTGTTATAGCGGCAACAGAAATACATCATCTGTGAAAATTTCAACTGTCTAGCTATTACGGTTCGTGAGATACAGCCTGGTGACAGACGGACGGACGGACGGACGGACAGCGAAGTCTTAGTAACAGGGTCCCGTTTTACCCTTTGGGTACGGAACCCTAAAAAGAAGTGTATAAAATTTCCTGTGGTTAAAAATAATGGATTTTGTCTACGAATGAGTTATTACTATAGTTTTTTTTTTTTAGCATTAGAAATAAGGTAAACAATCTTGACGTGTCTTTTAATTGAAAAACACATTTTAAAAATAAGTTACGGCAAATATGTAACAATTATAAATTTAATACGATCATTTATATTCTTCTGCTTTCATAAGTAATCGTTTTTGATTTTTAAAAAACCTGATAACACTGAGTATGTGGGGGAAGCGCTGCTGGCCTAGCGGAAAGCAATTCGGAGGTCGCGGGTTCTAACCCCGGCTCGTACCAATGATTTTTCGAACTTTTGTACGAAATAGCATTTGATACCTACCTATTTATACACCGATACCTATTTTTCGGTGAAAGAAAACAATGTGAGGAAACCGGACTAATCCAAATAAGTTTACTCTCTGGGTTGGAAGGACAGGGCAGTCGCTTTCGTAAAAACTAGTGCGCATGCCAATTCTGGGATTAGTTGCCAAGCGGAGATTGAATGTCTGGGAGACCGACCAAAGCTTAGAAAACATAAAAACTCAAAAATGCGCGTTTTCTCATATACCTAGCTAAGAGATCAAGCCCCTTATAGCAAATTTCATCGAAATCGTTAGAGCCGTTTTTGATACCATCCAAATATATAAATAAATAATTATATATCTAATAATTGCTCGTTTAAAGGTAAGATAACACAAAGGAGAAACAAAAAGAAATTACCTACTCGCACCAGTCTTGAACCCCAATCCTCTTGCACGTATTTCCACGAACATACCGTTACGCTATTGCAACATACTTAATACGTTGTGTGAAATTGTCTACTACAAGGATCACGGAAACACTGTTTGCATGTGTGAGTAATAGTAGGAAAAAGCGTGACAGCAACACTCCGTCGAATTAAAAAGGTGGTTTTTGCACAATGAAGTATTCAATGTTTATTTGAATAGTTCAATATTTACTTAAAGAGTGCGCGAAACATACTTTTAAGTATACAAATACCAAGACCATTTCACAAAAAAATAAAATCTGAAATTTTGCAAAAGTGGTGCCATCTAGCGAGAGTTAAGTTTTGAGTAACCTAGGCGAACCACCTTAAATTAACAATTAATACTTACGATTACGTTCCAGAATATCAAACAGCTGGTTCATGACAATCTCACAATTAACTTTCATTTCCATAGGGAACGGTTTTAGCAAAGGTCCCAGCAAAGCCACGCAGAACTGCTTGATCCTCTCAGGGACACTGGCTTGTTCTATAATTGGCAGCAGTATGTTTTTAATTATGTGCTTTTGACACCATTGTGCGCCATTCCTCTTTCCAATTATTATGAGAGACATTCTTATCATTTTCTTCTCACCTGAAATGTCTGAAAAAAAAAGTAAAAGTTAATGATTATTTCATTTTTATTACAAGATTAGTTGATACCAGACATCCTCCTTAATTTTGTTATAATTTGCGGATGTAAAGTCAGTAGTATAATACCTCTCAATTCCAGAATAGAGTTTCGGATCATCTCAAGAATGCCAGGTTCATTCCACTCTGAGACTTCGTAGAAATACTTCCTATGAAGTATATTTCTAATTTCTTGCACTCTATTGAATTTATCTTCGCATTTGTAGAAGTGCAGTAGGTAGACAAGACACTGGACCAGGGGATTTTTAGCTGCAAAAAGACAAATACTTAAGTACAGTAAGTAATACGATAATGTAACACGACTGTTTTGAAAGGGGGTAAAAAATAAATGAGATGAAAAGCTCCGGCTTGTCTATAATGGGAACAATGGCGCCCAACGTGGGGCGTGCAAAGTCAAATCCCAATGGACAAGCGTTTTGTAACCTCTTGTTGGAGGCTTGAAGGTGCAAGACAATAGGACTGTTATCATGTAAATAAATTTAGCATGACACAATATAATTACATATTATGACATTATTATGTAAAAATAATCATACCCAGTCCCAAATGCGCCAACGGTAAAATGTGCATCCACACATCCATGCACTGTTTTATAAGCGGCACAGCTTTGTACTGAAGACAATACATGGCGTCCATTACAAATAGCCTCAGGCGGTTTCTATCCTTATTATATCTACATAAAACAGCATAAAAATGTGACAAAGTCTCAATAACGTCAAATTCTGGTGTCCGATTCAACATGAATAGCGTGTATTCGATAAAGCTTAGTATGCTTTCCACTACATTCAAATTGGCCCAGTTAAGTTTAAGTTGTGCCACAACATATATGAGTATTTGCTCAACTTTGGTCATAGGTGGTGCGGGTGGCACGTTAATTTTATTATATGACTCTATTTTTCTAGCAGGCTCCTTCAAGAAGTTTATAAGCCCAGATATAAAATGATCTGCCGGTTTGGTCTTCAAGTCCTTCACCAATTTGTCCATTGCCTGTTTTGTATCTTGAGGAGGGAGCTTCTGTATGTGCGCAACGCCGTCTTCTAATTGTTTACAAATTGCACCGATAGCGTTATCTGAAAATAAAACAAGAAAAGTTAGTAAGGCACATCAATTAAAAATATATACACTTATATTGAAAAGATTTGGCTAGAATCAGGGATGCGAGTTTTGTATGCAACACCGCGGTATATCAAGCTGAAACAGTAATATGCATTTAATACGCGACACCTTTGAAACTGCTCGAAAGAAACATTAAATACATTAATTATTGAGGTAATTCAGCCAGAGTTGCAACCAAAACGCCAATCACTGGTCATAATCCAACAATAACCTAGCATTTTTAACTTACCTGGAATTTTGGGAGCATGTTTCATGTTTTTCCTGCCATATTTGTCTATGAAAGTGCATAAAATACCAGGCTTTTCATTTTCTGACTGTTTTGCTGAAGCACCACTAACAACTGGCATTGGTTGATCGGGTTTAGCCGGTTTGTCAACGTCACTGTTGCTAAATAGGTCCAGATCATCATAACTAATCATCTCTTTACCCGGTTCACTTTGTATTTTATGGTCAGGTACATTTTCAAGATTCATATCTCCATTCTCGTTCTCGCATTGAATAGATGAACTTCGTAAGATTCTTTTCGGAACAATATCTGGTCTATCAGACGCCGGGCGCTTAAGCCGTTTTCGGCTGTCGGGTTGCACTGCCTCAGTATTCGCGTTCTCATCCTCCAATATGAGATTATCATGTTTTACAAAGCTTTGAATGTGTGTATTATTATTATTAGTTTCACTTTTATTAGGAACTACATTTCTGCAGTATTTTTTAAGAGCTGGAGATTTCAAGTGATTTGTATTGAAATGAATCACTTCCGAAATGCAATTTTGTTCACTCTCGCTTTTACTTTGCTTGCGTGTTCGAAGACCTGCTGTGGATGCATCCTTTCCTGCAGCAACGCATTTTAAAGTCTCAATAGGTTTTGATGGAGTTTTCGAAGATTGTTTATTTTTATTGCTTTGTTTAGTGCAATCGGAGTTCATACGAGTTTTGATAGAACAATCCTCTTCAGGTAATTTATTTGGAGATACCGGTAACAACTTTTCATGGGTAAGACTTTGATCATGATGAATTTCCACGGTATTTTCAATAACCGAGGACGGCAACTTTTCAATCTGTATAGATTTATGAGTATTCTTTTTTGGAGCGGCAACAGAAGGAGACTTCTTCTTTGTCACTTTTTCTTTAGACTTCAATTCGGCCATAACTTTACAAGCTTTTTCATAAGCGGCCTTATCATTCCCGAGGGAAACGGAGTCGTCCAGAATCCTCTGTTTATTTGCCGTCAAGCGCTTCGGCTGGATACGTAACTTTTGTCTAGTTTTTCTTTCCGGCAACAGTTCCTTCGTTATCTTGCTCCTAGGCGCCATGTTCTTTCGGAGTTTTTCTAATTTTGTCAACCTCTTCTTCGGCGTTCTTTTGATAGGTCTCTCTTCGGGAGGAGGTCGCTGCTGCTCCATTAGAATCGCAAGGAGGCTACTTCTGTCGCTCTCATCGGAATCCGGGGCCAACTCGACAACAATCTCATGGTCGGACATCTCCCGGTCCGACGGCGCCTCACCCGATAAGGATCCCTCGTTCGACAGTGGATCTTCAAATTGCAAGTTCTCCTTGGATTTGAAGCTAATATTTTGCTGATCACTGACGTTTGAGGAGTTTCCATCGGCGGCCACTGGTGCCGGGGACGAGGACGGCGAGCGAGGCGGCGGGGGCGGCGGGGTGGGCGGGGTTGCGGGTGCGGGCGCGGGCGACGGCGTGCGGGACAACGTCGGCGGTGCTTCCGCAGCGATAACATCACAAGGGCTCGGAGGCGAGGAGTAGTCGAACAGTTCTTTCATTTTTGATATTCTACCCCTGACGGCCTTCCTTTTGATCACATCGGATTTAACTGTCGTCTCCTCCTTGTTTTCGACGATGGCCGCTTTAGGTTCGACATTTTGAAACAAATTTATTCCGCTTTCTTCCAGCGAACACTTGTCTCGTAATATTTTTTGCGCCTCGGTATTCGTAGTGTTCGCGTTGAGGATCGACAGGAAACATTTGATAAATGTATCGTTCATGCTCGTCACTTGCTGGGCCAGTTTATCTACTGTGTTCTTCAGGGCGGCGTTGTCCTCCTTAAGTTTGACCGCGTCCGGGCACACTCCGGCCGTGTGTAGGATGGTTTGTGTGGCGATATTTGATGCCACTTCTGTGCGAGATTTAGCCGGTGTGGTGGGAAGGGGCGTTATTAAGTTTTGATTGAACCGCATTTTATCGAATATCATCTGAATTTCTCCGTCGCTACTCTCGTCGTCGAAATCGTTGATGTTGTTTATTTCCGGGTGTACTTTCTCCCGAATGTTGGGATCGCTGGTAGAATTACGGTCAGTCAGTCTCCGACTTCGCTTTAGTGGACTAATACCTGCCACGCAAATTGTATTTTTGTCTGTGCTTGTTGACATATCGGCGTACTGAGTTACAAATATGGGACTAACTACTCTGTCAATCATAATGGGTGGGCTGCGGTGGGATTTTGTTTTATCGTGCAAACTTTCTTTGTTTGATACTTCAGAATCTTCAGTCTCCATTTCTTTAGAGAGGATATCTTTAAAAATGATTGGACTCGTAGCGATACTATTGACCTCTCGTGTCAAAATAGGGCTTGTGGCAATACTGATAACCATTTTATTTTTACTAGCTACAATTTCCCCACTTGAAGGGCTATGGTGAATGAAATACTCTGGACTCAGTATTGAGCCGGCTAGGCTACACGCTAACGACGAGCCCCGCCCAGTATCTGAACTGACAACTCCGGTACTGCTTGCAGAATCATCTTCAGTATTTGTATTTTCTGAAATGAGTAAAAAAAAATTGAGTTTGAGCTATTTTGGTAATCAAAAGAAGTATAATATACATATATTCATTTGAATAATATTTACCTTCATTGATATTGTTGCTTTGAAGTTTGAGTGCAGTTTTATCTTTGTTTCCGGCCGGTGATCGCAGAACCTGAAAATTCACATGTAAGTTTAGACATTTAGTAGGATCCTGTGTATTCAAACGGAACCCCAAAACTCCCAAAAGGCTTTAGGGTAATCACGAAAATAATAAAAAATAATTACTTACATTATCAAGCTCTGCACTTAAAGGTGAAAGGCAATCTTCAAAAACATCCTCATCAGAACTATTCTCCCTATCATTTTCGTGTCCCCCATCTGTATTTCCATATTTATTCAAAAATAATTTAATTTTCTTTGTAACTTTTTCTGTAAAAGAATAATTATTTACATATTTAAGAGTTAGGACACACACAATTAAATGATGTTTAGAAGCACAAACAGTTTGACAAAATAGAGTAGAAATTATAAAGTGGCTTTCAAATCAATCTAAGAAAACGGAATGACACTACAGTATTGCCACTTTTTAATTTCTACTCTCTTTTGTTGTGCAACACTACTTATTTTACTGTGTACTTATAGAAATGTTGGAAGTACATACATGTCAAGTATTTTGTTAAAACTAAGGTTAGGAATGAATAGAAAATTATTTTTAACTTACTCTTTCCGAGGACGACGTGTTTGACACGGCAGATGTTTCTTTTCAGATAATCTAATTCTTTTTGAAGAGCTGCACTTTTTTTCTCTGCTTCTTTTGAAGTTGACTTCTCTAGTTTCTTTTCAATTGTAAAGGATTCAATTGCAGTTTCATTTTCCTTGACAAGAAGCTAAAAAATAATAGGTGATATAATAATGACTAAATAACAGGTGTGTCATGCTTGCAGTAAACATATTTTTTAATAAGTACTGTGAAAAATAAAATTTGTTTTGGTAAGCTTCAGTCATTTTCTCAAGTGTATTTATAAATACATAGTTGTATATCATAGCTCATTGAGCCTTCAAGTCCCATCCCAGAGATCTAAATGCCATCCAAAAACAACCATTAGATTTTAAAATTTGGTTATCATTGTTCAGAAATTGCATATGTGGGACTTGAGAGTAACCCATAAAAAATATTTATTAATGATACTTTTCAAACTTACTTCCAATTGTTTTGAATGTGATTGCATTCCCTCATATTGGTTAAGCACAGTATTGTATTTTTCTCCTAATATTTTATGTGCTTCATTTACTCTTTTGATTTCCTGTAAATAAAAATAAAACATGTAATACCTAATCTTAATGATAAATTAATCCAAGTTGATTACAGAACTGAAAACACAGTTAAATTGAAGGAAACTACTGGGTTGTTTTTAGGGTTCCGTACCCAAAGGGTAAAACGGGACCCTATTACTAAGAATTCGCTGTCCGTCCGTCCGTCCGTCCGTCGTCACCAGGCTGTATCTCACGAACCGTGATAGCTAGACAGTTGAAATTTTCACAGATGATGTATTTCTGTTGCCGCTATAACAGCAAATACTAAAAACAGAATAAAATAAAGATTTAAATGGGGCTCCCATACAACAAACGCGATGTTTGACCAAAGTTAAGCAACGTCGGGAGTGGTCAGTACTTGGATGGGTGACCGTTTTTTTTTGCTTTTTTTTTGTTTTTTTTTTTTTGCATTATGGTACGGAACTCTTCGTGCGCGAGTCCGACTCGCACTTGCCCGGTTTTTTTATGCTTATGAAGTGCGTCTCGATATTGCGCGGCGGCCGCGCGAGCAATGTTCGACCGCGGCACACCTGTATTTTGGCGCGCGCGCCAATTTCGACACCATCTAGAACTTATGCGCGGCGGCCGCGCGCGGCAGGCGATCCGACGATCGACCACATTATATCACAAAAATGTATTATTCGGATCGAAGAATAGCCAAATAGAAAAATGATCTATTTCTATAATCACTACATTTACTGTTCAATAGAAACTGTTTAGTGCAATATAATTTAATTAAAGTACGACACTTTTCATTATACATGTATGCTGCCGTGCGAGCCAACTGAAATATACAGGGTGTCCCAGAATTCGACGTCAAGCCGTAAACGGATGATAGACCAAGTCATAACAGTTATCATAAAAATACAAAAAAAAATCCAACTCATGTTCTTTAAAAATTATGGCCACTTTAAAAATTCACTAAAAAATCCACAGCCTGTAATTATTCAAGATTACACAATAATAAAAAAATTAGAATAAATTATGGAATTTGTAGTAACAAGAGTTAAAGAACCATTACAGGATGTGGATTTTTAGTGAATTTTTAAAGTGACCATAATTTTTAAAAAACATGAGCTGGTTTTTTTTTTTGTATTTTTATGATAACTGTTATGACTTGGTCTATCATCCGTTTACGGCTTGACGTCGAATTCTGGGACACCCTGTATACACACCCGTCCCAACTGCGCGCGAACATTCCTTTGCCGCGCGTCGAAACACCGACAGTGAATGGTTCGTCGCGCGGCACGTTCGAGCGCGCCAATGTTCGAGTTGGCGCGCGATATGGAGACGCGGCTATACTATAGTTCGTTTTTTTAGCATTACAAAGAACTTGCAAGAAGGTAAGCAATCTTGACATGTCTTTTAATTGAAAAACGCTTTCTAAAAATATAAAACTATTTCTTATGAAAGCAGAAGAATATAAATTATCGTATTAGATTAATAATTGTTACATATTTGCCATAACTTATTTTTAAAATGTGTTTTTCAATTAAAAGACACATCAAGATTGTTTACCTAATTTCTAATGCTAAAAAAAACGAAGTATAGGTTCCCCCACAATATTGTCTGCATGGATTGATGATGATCATGATTGGTAAAAACTATCCTATGTTCTCTGTTGCATCTTAAACTGTCTCCATACCAAATTTAATCTAAATTGAAGGTTTAAGTGAGACGAGTTTTTAGACAGAGTTAGTTTTTGGTTGGATAACATTAAATGATATGAATATGACATTTTACTTAATGTGCACAAGGGTGATTTCTAGCTACAGTGTTGTGGCCACAGTAACAACAGACAGTTTGCCTTTCGAGTTTACATTAGTTTAATTAAAATTTGATGTAAGATTATAACACTTTGGTCCACACAAATCACCTGTCGAGGAAATTGCCACACAAAGCAGATCTGACTGTGTAGCCATGCCTCGTGCTAAGCAAACACACTCACAGGCAAAATGACTCGGGTGAAGCACATCTCCACAGACCGAACTGCTTAGCGTGGTCATTTCCTCGCAGGGCAGCTTATTCTTTGTGAATCTGCCTATACAGAGGCATTCATAAGAAGGATTCAGTAAAAGCATGCAAGTTCTGATAATACTTAGGGCATACTGAAAATTCCTGGACTGGCTACTTAGAAAAAATAAGTCATCTGATATTATATCATGCAGAAACTTTCAGTATGGCCCACATAGTTTAGTTTATTACCAAACATCGGATTCTTGGGGGCAAATTCTATGACGGGATCCCTATCCCTCATACAATTTGCCCCCAAGAATCCGATGTTTGTTTATTACCTCTTCCAATCCAGCACTCTGCTCTCTAAATGTCAGGTTTTCCATACAAGCATGCCGATAGTCCTCCTTTGCCGCAAGGGCGAGGTCTTCCAGTTGTTTGCATTCTGCTACTTTTGCATAATACTTTTTAAGGACATCACTGAAAAGGACAAATACAAATTAAATCAAACAAGTTTTTTTTAATAATTTGTACATGCATGGCTGGACATACTATTTTTGAAAAAGTCTTCCAGAATAGTAGACCTTAGTGCATCCCCGCCAGCCAGGCAAGAATAGTAGCAAGGTTTCTTAGAAAAACTGGTATACTATGTTATATGCTTAAAAATGGTATACTATGCTTATAATTGCCATAAAAATGTATAATTCGTTATTTTTATAACCATGAAACTAGGGTTTAATAAGTGACTCCAAAGAACATAACCATAGGCAATGAGTAACAAGAAAAAGTTGATTCAAAATAAATAATGCTGACCTTGTCCGGGTTATTTTGGTTTTCAGCAGCCGTACTGTATGTAATGCCTTTTCCTGAAAAAAAAAGGAGCATTGAATAGAATAGAATGCTTTTATTCCTAAACACACAGAGAATGACACAGTGATAGACATTTACATGAATATCATTGTAGTGTTCACCGGAATTGAATTGAAATATTAATCTTTTACAAGGCAAATGGATATTACATATTCAAGACATTAATTTATATTTCATTTGGTTAGCTTTGCATCAATTGCTTTGCTTTGGTTAGATATGTAGTTCTAATGTTATTAATTTGTGAAATTTCCGAAATGTTTCACAGCAACAAAGTCCTATACTGATTTATGTCCGATTATATCAATTCAAATGAATATCCTAAATTCATATATATGTTAATGGACATTACTGAACAGAAGTAGTACAATGTTTGCCGCCAACTAACAATCAAGCATTAAACTAGCCAAACGAAACTTAAAGGTCGTCATTTAATACACTGTTATGATTTGACCTATTTCTAAACATACCAAGTATAAGATATTAATTTAAAATGCATTATTATTTCATGGATAGCGTTGGACAATATTTTGATCATAACCTAACTTACCAGTTCATATTTACTTGATTGATGGAGAAGTTCAATATCAAAATCCAGTACACACTCATCCATTGAAGAGGCCATGATATAATCAACTGTTTTGAATCACTATTCAACTATTTACAAGCCATCATTTCAGTTTTTCACATTATTAGCACACGACAACCGGCAAACATCGCGGACCGCGGACATGGATCATAGACTAGACAGATTTACTTTTTATTTTATGTTATTGATTGCACCACAGACAATAGTGCTAGTAGACGCCCGTACCGGACCGCAAGTTTGGTCCTATTGATCCAACCCGTTGATCTCTTTCTCGCTTTCACAAATCCTATGCCCTAAGCCCTATGGTTGACTGGTAGAGAATGCCTATAATGGCATTAAATCCGCCTGTTGTACTTTTTGTATGTGCAATAAAGTTTAAAAATAAATAAATAGTTGGGTTCTTAATGGATGTGCGGCAAATCACCTTCCACTCGATTTTTCATTTCATTTTTCGACGCGCGTTAAAGACGCAGCTATGAGTGAAAGCGAGAAAGACATAAGCTAACCAGACCAAAGGCTTGGTGCGGTACGCCCGTCTGTTAGGACCGCGTTGTACTGAAAATCACGGACGATTTGTTGTAAAGTCTATGGAGCCATTTTATTTTCTTGTATGGCCTCACTCCAGTGCTGTCAATGTCAATGTCATCGCATCGCATTTGATTTGATGCCGCCTGCTGCTGCCTGAGGGAGGAACGAAAGAAGGCTCGGTCGGTAGTTGGCGCAAACAAAACAAGCGAGCGGAACTCGTGTATTGTGAGCTAGTTTTATTGTTATTAAGTCTACAGGCTTGTTTGTCGTGACATCGATTTTACCGATAATTGGAATTCAAAGGTTATTCTAATTTGAAATAAATTCAGTAAATATTGTGTTCAGTTATAATAACGCGTAAGAGAAGTCTAGTTTACTCAGTGGTTTATCATCGTAGAAGTATTGAGATCTGTCATTGTGTATCAAGTTCAAGGTTAACTAGGCCGAGTTCATCAACACATAAAGGGTCCGTATAACCTGTTTATTCTTATTGATCATGTAGATAATTATATTTTTGTTTCTGCGCACTACTTTACACTTGCTAGCAATTTCATTGGAACCACAACCTCCAAAACTAATATTTATTATAAAAAACCTACTAAATCAAAATAATGAAGTCTATTGAGTATTTCGTAAATTAGATATAACACTTTGTGAAGGAAGTATTTTTCTATTTTTAAATGTAGATATGTATCTGAACATAGAGGAATGCTCTCATCTCTATACAACCGGGTGCATCTGCTCTTCCAACCTCACTGGTTTCATTAAGTACCATTTTTTCCTTAGTTCATTTTTAGCGCTTTATAACTTCATATTAATAAATAATAATAATAATAAATATTATGCGACATTTTTACACAAATTGACTAAGCCCCACGGTAAGCTCAAGAAGGCTTGTGTTGTGGGTACTCAGACAACGATATAAATAATATGTATACAAATACTTAAATACATAGAAAACAACCATGACTCAGGAACAAATATCTGTATCATAATACAAATAAATGCCCTTACCAGGATTCGAACCCGGGACCATCGTCTTTATAGGCAGGGTCACTACCCACTAGGCCAGACCGGTCGTCGTATATTATGCTTTAAGTTTTCTGCTAAACTACATCATACCTTGATAAATTTGGATTGTTGCTTTATGCCTATTGTGGATAATACTCCATCCTACTGGCTCACAATTAAGTTTAACTTGTTTCAGATGGTGTATCAAAATAATGCATTCAGACATAGTAGCCTGTATGATAGAGTGGAGAAGTTACTTCTCTCATATGAATGGAGTGACTGCAAATTCACCGTGGCGGGAAGGCACTTCAAAGCACATAAATTGATTTTAGGCATCAGTAGTCCCGTGTTTGAAGCAATGTTCTATGGTCCCCTTTCCACTAATGAAGAAATAGCCATTACTGATATTGAACCAGATATTTTCCAACTTCTACTGAATTATGTTTATACAGATAAAGTTGAAATACCTTCTATTGAACAAGCCTTTGAACTGCTGTATGCTTCCAGGAAATATTTATTGGAGCACTTGTCAGATCTATGTATTGCCTATATACTAGCTAATATCAGTACTGACAATGTTATCAGAGTCCTGAATTATCCTGATTATATGCAAGACCAACAGCTGGTCTCATTTGCCCTGAAGCTGTTTTGTGAACACGCCAATTACCTATTGCAAGAGCATAAAAACATGATATCATGTTCATGTATGAAAACTATTTTAGAAAGTGATCAAATGAATATATCAGAAAAGTCACTGATTATACATGTTTTTCAATGGACACTACATTACTGCAAACAAAATAATTTACCTGAGGATCTGAAAAGTAGACATAATATTTTGATTGAAAATGACTTCTTAAAGTTACTCAGATTTTCTGCTCTTACAATTAGTGAATTTGAGGAAATTATTGAAAGTAAGGACAATATTCTACTACCAGAAGAATCCAAAGACATAGGCGCCATTATTAAGAAGATTAAAAATGATGATGAACATTTGTTGAATGTTAACAGCCTATGGTCAATACCCCGCAGCCCAATAAAGCTGCAGTGGGACCTCTGCCACCGCCGGCCGCTGCGGTCAGCTGCTCCCATTGTCATAGATTCTAATAACAGTGTCATTAATAGCAGGGTTAAAGTTAACAAGTCGGTCTTCATCAACTCTCTATGTATACCTACCAGAATGGCCCCAGTACTAAACTTCCGGAATAACATAGGCAATTCTTACTCTGAACAGTTCTTTGTTACTGTAGAATGTGAATCAGATAAAAGTATCACCAAATTAACTAACTTTATGAACACGGTTGACTATGACTCTTCAGTTGAAATCGAGTTGTCTGAGCCATACTTTATTAAAAAAGATAAATGGTATAAAATAATTTTCCAGTGGTCGCAAACATTCGACGCAATTACGTATGTTGTTGAATACCGTGATCGAGTTTTTAGTGATCATAAAGTTAGTTTTGAGTTTGATGACATGCCTTCCAGTGCCAGAGTCAGTGGAAGTTTCCTTGGAGGGTTAAAGTATTGTTTGTAATTTATATTTATTAACACGGTTACCGTCCGTGCATTATAGGACATGCACCGTCAAACTAGCTCTGTCACGTCCAAGTGACGTCAGAAATGGGAATGCTCTATACATTTGTGCATTACCTGAGCGGCTACCGCGAAAACCGAAATTCGCAAATTACGGGGATCTTTCTCTTTTACTCCAACGAAGGCGTAATTAGAGTGACGGAGAAAAATCTCCGCAATTTGCGAACTTCGATTTTCGCGGTTATAGCCCTGTAATGCACGGACGTATCGATCCATGTGAGTAGTGAAGGCGAGGGACAGTTAAAGTGTTAACACAGAAGCTTGTATTGTGATTGTAAATCTCAGTATTAATTTTTAACAGCTGAATTTCGTTGTACAAATAAATTAATGATAATTACAGTAATCTCTATTTATAACTTGGATCTGAATCATACTTACTAACCTACACTTATTTATTTACATAGTCGTTATACCTACCTACCTATTGTAATTGTAGATTGTGTTATTTGGCCATCTGTTTGCATGTTTTGCCGATCTTGATGTGTTTATTCTGTGTATAATATTCTTGGGGGTGGTTTTAGTTTTTAGTGTGTAATGTGTCTTGTATGTTGGTATATTACGGGAATGATGAACACTTTTTCTCCAGTCTACTGACGGAGGCTCTACCGCGAAAACCTAAATTCGAAATTTCTTTATCTGCTTCTCTATCGCTCGAATGTGCAAGAGCGATAGAGAGGCAAATGACGTTTTTCAATGTTGGCGGTAGGCCCTCAGTTCATAAGTCGTAGTCGTACTTATCTCGTGAACTATTGTCCTATTAATTTAAGTAATAATGATGTGGCTTAAAACCTACCAAACAATTGCGCCATCCTATAAAGTCCATGTGACATCTACCCGCACATTCTGTACTTTTATGCAAAATTGTACATTTATAACAATTAAATCGTAGTACTCAGGAACAGGAGCAGGAAGGAATATTAAGATTAAATTAGTTGTTATTGGGTCTCTCTAATTATTGGCACATCGAGCTTGATTTTTAAGTATGTACCAACTATCCTATACAGGCTGTTGTTTTTAACATCTTTACTATCGATGCTTATTGTACTAGGGTTATACGACTTATACAGTCAAGAAAACTATTTGCTTAAGCACTCTTGCATGTATGCAGGAATGCCAATATAATTGCTTTTCTGACTATACAGCTAATATATATAGTAATATGAAACTATGAAAAAGGAATTTAATTACAATTTGTTTGCGCAAGTACGCTTTAAGTTTCTATAGACATTTATAAAGAAAGAGATGTAACAAGAAAAGTGCGAATTTACTAATCTAATTTCCATCTTCAGACGAACCAGTATAACGCATAAGCCAGTGTAATACTAATATCTGAAATGCATAATTGTTACGTGGCCCTGAGACAAGTTATACAATGTTCCGAGTCAGGAAAATTATTTTGTCAATTTAGCATATCGTCTGCTTTAGTCGCAAACCACGAAACTCCTCCGGAGAAGTTACGAGGTTTACGGCTTTAAGTATTGTCGTCCAAGATAGCAATTACTAATTTCCTTGAAATGGAGTTACGAGGTTTGCGACTTAAGCCGACGATATAGCATTCTTACATCATCGATGTGTATGTTTACATGATAGTGTTGTGTAGGTACGTTTAGAGGCCACGCGTACCCATTCCGCGCAGTTTTTTAAGTGAGTTACTAGTGTTACTATGTTGTTACAATCCAGCATATGATTGATGGTATTAATTCATTTGATTTTCTAACTTAATGCAAACAAAATAAAGTCGATATTTAAAACACATGTACGAATACCTTATATTCGTATGATTCTTGTAACTTGACTTTTATGTTTACTGTAACAAGGGGTTGTCCATAAATTACGTCATCGATCCCCCCCCCCCCCTAAAATCCAAAAATCATGCTTCGAATGGAAAGGTGGAAAATCAAGGAAATCCATTAGCGAATAAAAAATAAATGTAAATTGTGGTAATGTATTACAAGCAACCCCATTAGTGCTATTATATAGATGCCATAATAAAGAAAATAAAACAAATGTAAAAAAGACACATTTTTTGTTATTAACTTTTTACACACCTTTATTTTAGCTTCACTGCGTACAGAGTCGAACCAAGCTAACTCTGCTTGGAATTTGCAATGACAAAGTGTTGCAATGTCACCATGAATGTCAAATTTCTATGTAAACTTCCTCATTTTGTCCAAGTCGATGAAAATAAGTTAGCTTAATGGACTCATCAACTACCTCGCGTTATCCCCGCCTTTGCCGCGGCTCATATGAGCCCGGGGGTCATTGGCAACTAATCCCGAGAATTGGCATAGGCAGTAGGTAGTTTTTTTTACGAAAAAACTTCAACTCAGAGGGTAAACTATTTAGACCTTATTGGGATTAGTGCGGTTTCCTCACGATGTTTTCCTTCACCGAAAAGCGACTGGTAAATATCAAATGATGGTTTGAACCCGCGACCTCCGGACTGTAAGTCGCACGCTGCGCAGGCGTTACCGCCCCAGCAAACATTTTTGGTCGATATTCCGAAAAAGGCACCTATTTTAGGTCGCACAATTTAGGGGACCAAAATGAGGCACGTCGAGTCGACATAAATGGGGAAAAAACGCACGTGCCGGCGACGTATTTATTGACGGTAAATTAGTGATTACAACCATTAGGTCAACACTAGGTCATGTTTCCGACGTGGATTCGACGTCGCCACGACGCACAGTGGTTCGGGTTGTATGAGCGCGCGGAATTAATTGTTTTTAAGAATAGGTGGGATTATAAAACGTGTGTAATGTGGTTTTATCGATAGAAATAGGTAAAATAAATAATATAAATAAAGTTTTGTTTTGTTTATTAGAAATTTATATTAAAATCATCAAAAATATACTAAAAATACAAAATTATAATAATTCAAAAATGGCTTACAGAATTAAATTGCAATAAATTGAGTATATTATTATAATAAAAATAATTACTAGTATAAATAAATAAAAATGGCTTTAAATTAATAATTTTCTACAATAAATTGTTGTATTTCGTCGTGCTCTCGTCCTGTTTTCTTATAATTATTATTTGCTCTTAAGCTGTAAATAAAAAGGTCAGAAGATGTCAAAAGCAAGTTTATGATATCTTCGTTCGCAGATTCCCTTAAGCATTTCCTCGAATGGTACAATCTGTACCGACGATAATCCTTATTCCGCGCTTCCTGGGCTTCTTCGGTTAACATTCCAATCGGTAGAGCAGCAGCGGATATTATTTATTTTACTATTTATTTTTATTTTACTTTACTTCTTTATTTTTTATTTTACTTCCATGCATATAGTACCATTCGTACAAGCCAACGAATATTTCAGCTGTTTTATTGCAGTAATCTCCAAACTTTTCAGCATCTATTGTGGCACCAGAGTTAATTGCCTGTAATATTACTGAAAACCGGTGAATCAGTTCTTTCTACCCCTGTAATCTCTGCAACTAAACTTGGGTTACTGAAAAATCTCCTGGAGGTATTACCATCATTAGATGACCCCATACCTTGCTTGACGAAGTCAACTTTCAAACCTAATCTTTCGTACAACTCTTTTTGAATTCTATTCTTTTCTGCTTCTTTTTGTGGCCGTGTGACTGCATTTGTACTCCATTTACAAAATGACTTGTTGTAGGCTATGTGTAGAATACATTCCATGAGCTTTCAATACACTTATGCACATCTCGGACACTTGAAATAGCAATTTCAACTAACTCTGCATTTGAAATGCTGAAACTTCCCATAACTACTAAGTAGGTACAATAACGCAAAAAAACAGTGTTATTTTCTCGAATCGATAATTGTAACTGAAGAAGAAGAAAATAATGTATGCATTTTATACCCAAAATCAAGATATTTATTTATTAATCACCCCCATTAAGGTGTTAACCTCATTAAGGTGTTTCCTTACATTAAGTACGCTCATTAGTTATATGGTCATTATTCAAATGTTTGCAGGCCCCGGCAGTTGGAATCAATTTAGTAATTATCTCAGATACTTAAGCTATCATTTGTGCTATTTTTCGATGGAGCGGACGCTGGCGGAAGAAAGTAATACTCTTTTGAATAATGAAAATTGGCAAAATAATGACTATGTCGTTTTCGCCCAAGCCATACTCAAATTAAGCTACAAAGTCACTAATATTATATAACATATAAATAGCTTAATATATGCTCCTGTAACTAAAATAAATATTTTGTATACTTTAGCGCTGATTTCAGAAATATATGACCTGCAATAAACAAGTTTTTTAAGGGAACATTGGCATGTGTACAGCATCGTGTACTTTGGTCTATTAATTTACTAATAAATAATACACCAAAATTAAAATCCTTTCACGATAGACCTACACAAGTATTCTACTTTTAGATTTAAGACATACGAATGACTAAAGCTGACCTGTAAAATTTGGACTTTATTCCGCTCTTGAACCAATGTGCGACGTGCCGCGTAGTTAAAATGTACTAATTTGGTAATCTTTACCACCTTTAGACGTGATGGCGACATATTTTTATCCATATAATTACTCTGCGAGGCAATATTTAGATGAGACGCGATGAAGAGAAAAAGAGACACAAACATTACGCTTATATATTCTTTTCACTCAGAAACAAAATGTCTAACAAGAAAACAACTTTAAGTTGTGCAATGATAATGGCGGCCACTAAGTCATGTAAAATAATTTAGGCCGATTATGCTGATGAAGAACGATGAAATCTAGTGCACAGAAAATTTTTTCGTGCAGTATGTTAGGTTTACATACAAAACTATCGATGGGCTTTTGAAATATTTAAGTTTTCAACATTTTATAAAATCAAAATGCATATATTTGCTTGTAATTGAGTGTTGTAATTGAATATTTGTGTGTGTGAGTGTATTGACTTGATCAAAAATATTGTTTTATTTTGAATATTAGCACAATGAAGTACCGTGCGATGGCACCATTCAAGATATAACAACTTAAATTATGCTATTTCATATTTAGCATCTCGTTATAATGAAAGAAAATGGCGGCACAACCTTATGGTATTGATAGTACTTTACAAGTGATTTTAACTATATGGTCGCAATTTGGTGTCTATTTTAAGTAACATTTACCTAAAATTAGTAGCTAAATCGACATAAAATCGACGACCTAAAGGTCTCCGTATAAGAAATAATTACGTCGCAAATACACCTAAAATGTCTTATTAGTACATTTGACCTATTGGTCAGACTTTGCAGTTAATTTTACCTAATATTTCGACTTATTTTCAACCATTAAGTCCCTGACTTCATGGTCCCCGTATAAGAAATAATTACGTCGCATATACACCTAAAATGCCTTATTAGTACATTTGACCTATTGGTCAGGGCTCGAAGTTAATTTTACCTAATATTTCGACAGATTTTCAACCATTAAGTCCCTGACTTCATGGTCTCCGTATAAGAAATAATTACGTCCCATATACACCTAAAAGGCCTTATTAGTAGTGATGTACCGACTATTGATTTGGCCGACTAGCCGACTAGCCGACTAATCGGCGCTCGAATGGCCGATTAGTCGGCCGACTAGTCGGCTAGTCGGCCAGATCATTAGTTTCGTATAAGATCAGGTGAAAAACAATAGTTTTGCTCTTTTGGTTGCGCTATTCATAAATTAGCTTGGCAAAAAGGTGTTCTCTATAGGTTCAAAAACCTTTCACAAAAATCCTCGTTCAATTTCTGTCTTTCTTGTATTTTGCAATCCTGAGCACACCGTCAGTAGGTACAACTTGTAGGAGGTATTTCCAAGGCTCTATTTCTCGTACGCAGTTGCCAGTTAAGAACCTATCCCCTGTGGTCAGCGTCTTTACGAGCAACGTGCCCTGTTTATAAGTCTCTAAATTCTGCAATAACATTAATAGTTCCCCATGGCTCCACCATTAAAAAAAACAAGAACTGAATTATAATAAAATCCTTTAAGTATAGAACTTGGCCATGAAATTACACGAGAATCAGTTGAGATAGACCTGAGGAAAACACCAGCCCACCACCACACGATAACGATCAAACGGTCAATTATATGAACAAAAGTTTTTACACCCTGAATAGGTATTTTAGTAAAATAGACATAAAACATATGGTAAATATTGACTGTTGGTTTCTTTTTTTTTCTGTTTTTCTTTCACTAATAAAGTGCCGACTAATCGGCCATTTTTGCCGACTAGTCGCCGACTAATCGCCGACTACAAATGTGGCCGGATAGTCGGCTTTCCCGACTAGTCGGCGACTAGTCGGTACATCCCTACTTATTAGTATACTTGACCTATTGGTCAGGGTACGAAGTTAATTTTACCTAGTAATTCGACTTATTTTCAACCATTAAGTCCGTGACTTCATAGTCCCCGTATAAGTATTAATTACGTCGCAAATACACCTAAAATACCTTATTAGTAGATTTGACCTATTGGTCAGGGTTTAAGGTTAATTTTACCTAATGTTTCGCCTTATTTTCAACCCCTAAGTCCCTGACTTCATGGTGTATTTATGAAGTGAAATTTACGTTTTATTAACCCTATATTTTGACTTGGAAGTAAAAGTGTACAATACGTAAAATAATTGGTGACTTAGGACGTAATTTTCACTTAAATTGGTAAAATCTTCTTCGAGCCTAGGAAATAGTAGTTTATGTGACTGCTACATAATGAAAGGCATTAAAATACGAGTGTGGGTTTATGAAACGAATGAAATGAGTTTCATAATAGTATCACACGAGTGTTTTAATGCCTAATTATGTACAGTTACATACACTGCTTTATCTACACACATATTATAAACTTTCTATGATATATTCACTAACCTCATATTACAGCCGACATTAGGGCACTTTCCTCTCTGGCGGAACTCGCGGATATGAGGTGGCGTCTCGCACATTTCACACGAAACTTTTGTTATAGTTACTTTAAAAACAACAAAACAAATTATTTTTTACTTAAAAACTAATTAAAAGATAAACTGTACGTCAAATGGCGGCAAATGAAAACTTTTTTCACGCACGTCACGCATCTGTAGTTTTTTTTAAATTCAGAGACAAACTAGAGTCGGGGTCGATTACCATATCGTCCGAAACCAACTTACATGCGAGTTTTGTCAATATTGTATGCAATTGTCATTTGATTTCGAATAAAACGTCATCTCGACTGATATTAGAATAGGGGTCAAATCAAATTGCTTTTTTTTTCAGAGATGTTCGAAATTTGAATGCATTACCAAATCGATTTTGATATAGTAATGAAGCTATTACCACATTTTCACAGATAAGAAATTTGCTGTAACAAAACAGTTTATCGTAATGGGGGCCATTATTTACGGATTTTGAAGGCATCATAGAGAGTTTATGATATGTGTGTAGATAAAAATACTTAAAATGTTTGCTGGGGCTAGGCCACTGCACTATAGGTATTAGGACTATTTGTAGGTATAATGTTCTCAATCTAATGTCAGCTGATGGTATAATGTATTCCGAACGCAGCAAATTCCTCTATGCAAAACACAAACACATCGAGTTTAGGCTTATTAGAAAAGTAAATGCTTAACAAAAAAGGGTTTCAGATTGTTTTACAAGTTACAAGCGTTTGATAAACGGGCCCCATATGTATAAAATAAAGACATATTTGTGTTTTATATTATTAATGTTTATTTACACAAATTTTATTCCTGACATGACAATATTAGTAAAAAATGCAACAAGTGACGTGGCGATAGTATAGCGCATTGCCGACCGGGTCGTAAGTAGGTACATATTGCATTTTTTATGCCGATCCAACTATACACACACTTGATACCACACCACTCATAGACGGACACCAAGCCAACCATACGCGTCATCGAGGCGGCCCTTCGAACTTTTTGGTAAGAAGTACGACACGTTCGGCTTCACGGATTCCACTTAATCTTGCTCCGTGTACAGTAGCGAAAAATCCAGGGACTGTTGCTTCGCCGGCAAATAGCAGCTTTGGCGCCACAGGATCGCACGGTCCAGGCACAGGCGTGCCCAGCTCGCATTGGTGGCTCACAGTAGAACAACAGCTCATGTACGAGTAAGCCCCGCAGAAGTGAGGATCAGAAGCCCATCTTGATCGTAGCATCATTTGGGGGTAAGGTAAACATGGATTACCAGTAAAGTGTCGCAGTAATAACGTTAGTCCTTCTGCCACGTCGTTGTCTACCATAGATTCCATCGCGGCGGCCTCTTGCCCTGAGATCCAAGCACACAAAACATGCTTACTACCAGGTAATTCGTCTATAGCACACACACCGCGAGTCCAATCACATCGGCATTGCAACTCCTCAGCAGACCAAGCTAGTTTTAAATTACCTTCGTGACACACCCAGAATGGCTCCGCATATTCGAGAAACACTTTATCCGACAGCCCATAACCTAAATTGCAAATCGCATTCAATTTACAACCGGGAAGAGGCGGCGCAAACAATTTATCAGCCTGGCATTTAAGGCAACCCAAAGACATTGTAAGGATTACATAATCTGCTGATATTTCTTCGCCATCACAGCACTTGACCAATGTTCTGCCACAACCAGTGGCGCCTTCACCCCATCGGATCACATTTACAGGTTTATTATAGCGTATGCTATTATCGGGTAAGCCACGAAGTAGCGGAGCCATCACACCTACATATCCTAACGGAACTCGAACACTCCCTCCAGGTAATTCAATGTAGCTACCGTATTGATCAGCACTGACAAGGGACAAATCATCACCACATCTATTTCGTAAGATATTGCTCAAACCAAACATCACTCGAGATGCATCGTACCTCTGGTCTTCTGGAAAGTTGTGCAATTCTTGTTGTATACGCAAACCAATAAAATTAAGTAAAGTTCCATGACAACAGTCGCCGCCTAATCTAAAAAGATTTGCTGCTTGCTGTTCTATTTGTCGAAAGGTATGGTAAGCTGTTATTGTTACGGGTAAATCCACTGCACGTCCCTCGCTAGTGCAGAACAGACCACGTGACGGGTCTAAGCGAGGTAATGGCATTTGTAGAAGCCTGTCTTGTGATGCGAGAGTATACACTGAATTGGGAAGACAAGCGCCGTAGATCCACTCCGCACCCATTTCTATAACAGAGTCTCCAAGCCAACAGGAATGAATTCTTCCTCCTGGTCTGTAACAATGATATTAAAAACGTTACAGCAAATAAAAATAAATAATCTTAAAATATACTACACGATTATCGAATATGAGTATACCTTTCTTTGGCCTCGAGAACTATAAAATTGCGAATTCCGCATTGGTTGAGCCTGTATGCCGCGGAGAGACCCGCCATGCCGGCGCCAATGATGACCACACGCGGTTCCTGGCAGCAGGGTCCGATGCTGCACGCGTCCATCATGCAATTTTCCTGCCCGACTAGAGCAACAGCATCGCTCGCCATCAGCCTTCGCTGTATGAATGTCGACAACTCTTTCGTGTCATCTTTGTCATCCCCTGTGAGAAGCTTTTTTAATGTTACGCGGGCTCGTGTTAACAGCGGTTTCATACGAGATGACTTCATCGTGAAGTACATTAAACAAATAATTTGGAATTATATTTACATTATCGATACACTATTTCACGCTTTCTAATTTTGTTCTAACTTTCTGATAATTTTGACTTGACTGCCTTAGAAGACAGTTCCATTTCCATAGGCAACTGTCAAGCTTGCGAGAAAAATAGTAGAAGAATAATTTATGGTACCTATATGTGTAGGTAATAATAACTTTAAGGTGAGTGATCAAATCTGGCCAGCCAAACTTGACAACTACACTATACAACCTTCATACAAGCACACATCTGTGACAACTCCTTACATAAAAAGCATACAAATCTCGTTAAAATTTCTCCTACCAAAGTTTTAACAAAGTTACAATGAATTCCAACCTCAGCACTTTATCAGTTCAGGTTAAGTGTAGAGTAACAAACAACCCAATTAATATTCATTACGTTTCTGGCTCGTGATGTGAAGTTAAAAGTGGTTAAGAGTTACCTAAACAATGTTTCGGAGACGGCGTCGGTTAAGCCATACTTGTAGTAAGTATGTACCTACTTCAGAAACGATAGTAAACAGAGGAGACGATGATTGTCGCTTCCATTAAAAAACGATTCCGATTGGGTTTAGGTAACGATCCAATTAGAAATCTTATCTTATTTAGCTACCTAATAAAGGTATTGTATAAACCAAAATAGGTAGGTACTATCTTCCAGAAATTAGTACCATACATTACCTATTTATTTATTTCCAATTTTTGTGAAACGCAAATGGGGCCCATTTAGTTTTACCAATTTGACACGGTTCCATATTACAATTTTGATACGACGTTAGACTGCAGTAGTACCTACGCACCAAGCACCACTATAGTAGAGTTTGACCGACCAAGTATAGTTGGCAGCGATTTTGATTAGTGCAAGAGTTATTAAACGTCAAGTCAAACTTCTATTAAATTTTGAGTTATGACGTGTAAATAAGTGGCGGATGTCGCAGTACTCGCAGTTATCATGATAAGCTTATAAGGCCTTTCGATCGCACTGTTTTGGTACGCGTGAGATGCCTGACGACACGACTCAAAACTCATTTACGAACGAACGTATCAAAATCAGATGGAAATCATATCGAATTGAGAAAACAGAATCATCCTTGATATACGTTTACGTCTCTGGTAAAACGTTAGGTGAAACGAAACCTCCCTTGTTATCCGTTTTCTTCAGTTTCTGTACCTACTGTTAAAAGAATCGACAAGTGTGGTAATAATAAGGAAGCGTAATATCCGTTCTATGTCAAGGAGATCTCCTACCTCTACAAATTACCTACCTATGAATATCAATTGCATTATTGCCCTGAACAATTAAATGCTAACAGTATTCATTCATAGCACAAATAAGTTTCCCTACCTTCAATTCATACTTAAACGCTTCATTCATACACCTTACTTAATTCAGTCGTCATAACTGGCAACAGTGGCAACCTAACTGAACTGACCATCCTAAAAAAATGTTCCTAGTTCGTGCAGTGGGACGACTCTTACTAAACGCGGTTCACATTATCTTAGACACGCGGTAGACCTATGTAGAGTGTCAAGCCAAGTTCAAAAGAAGGGAACTGGCGACGCAACGGCCCGACCGTGAGTTATTATATGTATTACACGAACCATTTAGAGCCACTTCTGATAACTAAATTACGGACACATTTGTCGAACGGTGAAGGAATGAAGCGAGAAATTTCAATGCAATTATGGGTTATGGGAAGTAATAATCAAAGCACGTATGATATAACTCTCGTATATTTTTATAATTTATATTTTTAGTATTAATATTCAGTTTAATAAATAAGTCACTACTTACATTCTTAACTATTGGCCAGATAACATGCTCACTTCGATAACATTCAGACAGAAATATGCCTGTACTAATATGCTACTTACAGTAGATATTTTTCGTACTTAAGTATTTAAATACAATATATAATCACATCTACGACCTTCATGGTACAGTTAAATAGGTAACAAGAAGAAAAGTCATATCCTAATAAATTAAGTACTTTAAAATGTGTTAAATAAATAAAATAGGAGAAAATCATTCACACTAGGTAAGGTACCTATGTCTCGAAATTAAATTACAGTATAACGCCTCAAATACAACCGTGGCAAGAAATCACAGGTTCAAGTATATGTCTATTTACTCGTCCAAGGCAAGTTTTGAAAACTCTATAACTTTATTATTATCAATATTATCATCATTTGCATTATTGTCTTAATAAGTTTAAATATATATTTAACTTCTTCGTAAAATCAGAACAGCTAAAAAGTAAATTTCCTATAGTAGATGTACAGGTATGTTAAATACACATTACGCACACTACATATAAATATATATAACATTTAGGTCACATACATAGACTACACAGTCATAGAAGTACAGATGGAGTGCATAATTTTTTTCCTTCGTACTCTCTCGGAATCATTCACATTTGTCATGCTACATCAGTCAACCTCATACTTTTTGTACCGAGACTGACTGAAATAGCAAGACACGTTCGTATATTTCCGTGAAAATACGAAGGAATATAATTATGCACTACATCTGTATATAAATACAGTATACATTACTAATGTAATGTAATATATAGTACAAGTCAAATAAAAACAATGTTTTTTGACTTGTTGCCAACAACACAACCAAAACAAAACAAGCGCACTTTTCTAAGTTACGCAGGGAAAGTGCACCCACATAAAGTGCCTTTACTCGTAGTTAGTGCCTGTAGTCCTAAGGTACTTTTAAAAAGATTATTTAACTCTATGGGGTACGTGCAATACCAGGTGCCTAGCCAAGACGCCAATCGTTTGCGCCGTATCGAACGAAACACTCACTATTAATATGAGAGAGAAAAGGGTTTAGAAATAGGTATATTATGTTGATGTGGTGTAGGTCCCCGGTATGTCAAAAATGCAGTTTTGAAATTTATTTTCGCCTTAAAGTTAATAAAATATACTTATTTATCCCTTGTTGATGGTCCCACTTGATATATAATAATAATATTTTGAAGAAATATGACTAAATGTATGCTTAATATAAATTAGCACCTTGTAACGTAAATCAATCTGATTGATACTGTTAAATATTAAGAATATCATATAATTACAGAATTAGGTACCGCTTTATACTCACAATATGTGTTACCGGTTATGTCGTGAATACTTTAAGTATAAGAACCTTTAATTTAGACTGTTTGATGTAAGTGTGGGGATTTTCAATTCGTGATACCTATATAGTTAAAGAAATATACCTACCTATATCTCTGTTTTTGACATCTGCTAGATTATTCAGTTATCCCTGATCATGACCAGTAAAAGTGTCCAAAACAAATTAATTCTCGTTAAAGGTATTTAGGTACCCGTTACAATATTATCCTGATTTCTCAATGTATTGACTACTCTGCTCAGTGGAACACCATGCTTTACAAACACTTACTCTATTTGTATAACATATACTTGGTATTTAGAGCTTGATCGGGTAGTTCTGGTCAGGGTGTGCCTTAAACATTTTTGCGATGTAGTTTGTCTACTTTTTAAGTTTCTTAAGGACTTCATCGGCTGAAGCCTTGACTTCCTCCCACGACCCCTGGATGTCCTTCTCCTCGGTGAAACGTGAGCAGACAGCAAGCCTCAGGAAGTACACATCATCGATCTTCGACGGCACTAGGTGAATTCTGCCCCGTCCGTTAATCGTTCTCAGCAACTCTTCGTTAACCTCATTACTCTCTTTTAATTTGAAACAAACCAAACCCATCGTCACCTCTTCAAATATCTCAAATCTCTCGTCTTCCAAGCACAGCTTTTCGAAAAGATGTGCTAACGCGATATGCTTCCTAATGTGCTTTTGAAGGTTCTCGACTCCGTACAGTCTCAAAACGAACCACAGCTTGAGGGCTCTGAATCGACGGCCCAAGGGAATTTGCCAGTGGCGGTAGTCGGGAGCGGATCCCTGCTGGTCATGTTTCAGGTACAGAGGGTCCACGTTGAAAGCGTCTACGATCCAGCGCGGCTGCTTGAGCCACATGGCTGAACAGTCAAAGTTAACCAACATCCACTTGTGAGGGTTGAAGTTGAAGGAGTCAGCCTTCTCGACACCCTTCATCAGGTAACGGTATTCGGGGCAGATGAACGCAGAGCCGGCGTAGGCAGCGTCGACGTGGAGCCACAGGTTGTCGTCCTCCGCACAAACGTCACCGAGCTCATCAAGCGCATCGAAAGTGCAAGATGACGTTGTGCCAAGGGTTGCCACAACCTGAAAAACAATATAGCTCATAAGTAAGTTGATATAGGGACGGATGTTCATATAACGATCTAAAAATGGGCAACTTGAAAAAATATTGTTACCTAAATCCCAATTTGACAAAGACGCGGAAGCGCGTGCCAGCTAATAAGGGACGGAACAGGTCGCTGGTCTCAGCACATATTTTAATTCTTTGACCACCAAAGACGTCAACTGAGTTTCAACTACAGCCCAATATCAACCTTCGTACATTCCGACAAAGTTCGCGATGACGCGCTGCACACGATAGGCGTCTAAAGGATTAATAGGAATAGGAAAGAAGGTACAAGACTTCTTGGGCACAATCACCAATGAAGAAAAAGACTAAAAATTAAGACAATAAAGAAACTTACGTAGAAGGGTATAAGTCCTTTGGCCTTGTCTTCCCTGATTGCGTCGCGGAGGATGTCGGCGCGGAGCCGCCGCTTGCCGTCCGGCTGCAGGGAGCGCAATTTCACTCCGCCGAGGAGCCCGGCGCGCTCCACCGATGAGTGAGCTTGCTCTGAAATCATTATTTCGCTGATTAGAGCGCTCTGAAATCATTATTTGGCTGATTAGATCTGATAAAGATTTTGGCGAAGAGTGATTCTTTGGTGAAACTAATTATTATATAAGGTACTACTTACTATTGCAATATCCCACAAGCTTGGAAAGTATATCCGAGTCGGTCCAGTCTGGATGTTGCTCGCGAACTCTATGCATGACTCTGGACTTGGCCCCGAGGAGAGCCACGAGGGTAGCCTCGCTGGCAGTTCCCTGGATCACGCCGCCGCCCTCACCGCCCGAGCGCGCCAAGAACTCCTCCGGCAGACCCAACATCTGGCCCAGCCAGTCTAACATGACTACTTCCAGCTCGGTACATGCGGGACTAGCGATCTGGAAAAAAAAATATAGCATCAGCTTGTTGACAGAATCCTTAGTACTGGACAATATTTTAGGGAAGGGCTACACCCTGCACCCGTTGGTTCATTCGTCATAATATGGTCATATCCACTGAGTGCAAAATGTAAATTATGAAAGTACGGTGACGTATTTTTTAGGGTTCCGTACCCAAAGGGTAAAACGGGACCCTATTACTAAGACTTCGCTGTCCGTCCGTCCGTCCGTCCGTCTGTCACCAGGCTGTATATCACGAACCGTGATAGCTAGACAGTTGAAATTTTCACAGATGATGTATTTCTGTTGCCGCTATAACAACAAATACTAAAAACAGAATAAAATAAAGATTTAAATGGGGCTCCCATACAACAAACGTGATTTTTGACCAAAGTTAAGCAACGTCGGGAGTGGAGTTAAGTACTTGGATGGGTGACCGTTTTTCTTTGCTTTTTTTTTTGTTTTTTTTTTTTGCATTATGGTACGGAACCCTTCGTGCGCGAGTCCGACTCGCACTTGCCCGGTTTTTTAAACGGACAACGCTAATTGCTTATTCACCACTATTAGATAATATATATGTCCATGTATTAGATAGGTAATTGAAGTCAATTGCCTGATTTTTTGTGGCACGGCGTGTCTTTATCATGAAATCTAGAATGTTTATTTGGGCTGTACAACAACACTTACATATGTAGTACCTATATCGTGTATATCGAGAAAACGTTCTTGTTCTGATGGCCAGTATTTTCAATCTAAAAAAAACTTCTGAGGAACGTAGGCTTGCAATCAGTCACTATAGACACTGGACTCTGCAATCAGTCCCTACTTATAATTAAGTTCTTACGTTTTAATAAAAGAATGAGCTGTAAAATATCACCCTCAAAAAGTGTTCTTGTAGGTATTCAGCAGAAAGACGGAAATCGAGGGAGACATGGACGCAGCGTTGGTCTTGGTCAGAAAACACGTACCTAATGGCAATCAACAGTTCAGCATCATAAGTCATACATAACGGGTAAGTACCTAAATAATTAGAGTAAAGATACTAAGTACCTAGTGCTAGTAGTAGTAGTAATACCTATTACTTTTTACTAGTTTGGTGAAAACCATAGAATAAATACGTACCTAACTAAAATAATGGTTTTGTATGCCAACCGCAAATACATTTACTTTCCCACAACTGAGGCTTGTGTTAAAGCAACTGTAACGTTTAACGAGTCTATTACTATATATATATATTATTATATACTTCGGTGACATGTCAACTCTCGAATAAATTGACTATTGTGAAAAGTAAGCTAGCGCCGCTCTCACCGTGTTCTTATTACGCCGTTGGTTCGGTGTAAATCCGTTCCAACCGTTAAAACAATGATAAAACGCCGAGAACCGATAGAGCAGCAGCTCGGATATCAATCGAATCCCATATGTATATATATGGGGGTCAAATTAAATCAAAACGTGTTGATACATTTTTTTGCGTTAGCCTGAGGGTGATGCCTAAATGCCTATTACCTAACATAAAGGCACTCTACCAGCCTTTAGTATTCTGTTATGTTATAATACTCGTATTACTTTTTATTAAAGAATGGGACCGGTTTTCCTTGTTCGCGTTTCTTATCGTGAACTTGACACTGGCATTGAATTGATTTATACATTCAAGTAGGTACCTAAATAGAACACCTTTTTGATAAAGATATAACGAATTAAAAATGTATAGCTGCGTGCTAGGTCGTACTGTTTGCTTAGTTAAGGATAAGGATCCTTCCCGCAATTCCGACTATTCCGAGCAGTGCCCGAGAAACTTGTTAAATGCTATCACGCGATTGTGACTTCATCCAATGTCAGTAGACCACTAGAATTGTGTAACCTCGCAAATTCAAACGTCGGGCCTATGGTCTATACTGGTTCTCTTTTTGGCCCGAGAAAGTGACAGGTGACGTAGACCAGTATACATTTTAGGTCTACATATACCTGCCTATGTAACAACATGCGGTTTTACCGCTAAAGAGCCACCATAATATTATAGCTATCTTATTTTTACAGACTTTTAATTAACTTGCTCTATTAGTGGGTATAGCATATAACTTAGCTTAGTTCAAATCTTGGAAGCTAAATTTGACCCATTTCCCGATTTCCAATTGAGCTGAAAATTTGCATAGGTAGGTCCATATAACTCTTGAAAGTCTTGAACCTATTAAATATTTTTTTCCTAAAAACCTCCCTTATAGTGTAAATTTTTAAGAATAATCTTACCCAAGTAAATCCTATGCAGGCGATAGCGCCGCTCAGCATGTCAGCCACAATGGCGGGGTAGGAGTTCGCAGTGGGGAAGTAGGCGTGGAAGCGCGGCGAGTGCCAGTGGGTGACGCCGGTCATGACGACGCGCTCGATGTCGGCCATCACTGCGGTCCACGGCTCGGGCTGCTCGGGGGCCTGCTCAGGGACGAGCGGCCGCAGGTAGCCGGGCTTCACTGATGGAACTACTTGCCTAGAATATCGTATTTATATACTTAAGATTTGCCCGTGACATCTGAACTAAGGCTGCCTGAACGGAGGGTCTGGCATCAATCAATCAATCAAACTTTTATTGATGAAATAGAAGTATTTGCATCTAAAAGTTATTTACATATACAAAAAAGATTATAGAGATTATATATTTGATTTCATACGCACATAGATTTTTTGTTTCTTTACGTTAATTTACTGGATCAATACGCTGGAGGAACAGAAGTCTTTGTTAAAATAATATTATAATATATCCTACAAGCCGTGCAACAACAATTTTCAGGATTGTTTTGAGAACAACTTGTTCTTCATCACATCGTTTTGGAATAAGTATTCCGCCGGTATATTAACAAAATAAAACAGTACAATGCAGCTTACCTGTCCCTTATGTTCTCCAAGTACTCGGCGATGTAGTCAGTCATCGCCTTAGCGAAATCTTTGAAATCACCCGCCTCCATGGTTTCTGTACAACACAATTATTTATTCTAAGTGTTTGGCGAGCCAAATGAGTATAGTTACATATCTAAAGTGCTACCTACGTTATTTTTAAAAATATACTTATTTTAACGAATATACACAACTAGTAAGCCTCAAAAGTATAATAGCTAAGATATATATTATTAGCTCTTTGTTACGGGAGTGCAACGCAGCTTTTAGAATATTTGAAGTGCCTTCACTTCAAGCTAGCAAAATCAGGAATATAAGAATATTTCTGAAACTTAAACGTTTCTTAATACCAAATGAAAATGCATACGAAATCGTGCAAATCGAAATTAAGCACAAAATTAATAACATTGATTCAACTTTAAATATGGACGTCATAACTATGTATGTATGTATGTAGAATGTAGGTAACAAGGTACTACAATAGCAACTAAATTAAAAAAACAACAATTATTTTTAAAGTAACATGCAGAATTGCAGATGATTTCTGATGAGAATGAGAACGAACCGAATTTGAGTGATGTGTCCTGGTGAGTCATGTTTGCGCCTAGAAATTAAACCCATTTTATTGTAATCAATGCTTTGGTAATCAAACCGTGTAATCATTTAATCAATTCAATAACTATGCGCCAGAAACTACAGATTGATAGCTTCGTACCTACGAGGATAGATACGTCGCACAGATGGCTTGGTAATTTTTCTTCAATATTTGTCATTTATATATTTTATTTGATAGTGGTGATCCTACTGTCAAATATCATTATATCATATTTATCACAATGAATTATTTTTACTTAAGATAAGTAATTATAATTAAGCTACTAAGTCCTTTCAGAAAAATAGTTGTCTAACGTTTATCGCATTTGGATCATATCTGGACTAATTAAATATCCGCTTTTTGCTAAGTTACTAGCGTATCTAAAACGCAAAGATATAATCGCCATATATTTTCCAATTTCTCTCTAAATAATTATTACTAGATTTTTTATACTAATTTGAACCCACAGCGAGTAACTGCCATAGTTAGGTATACAATTACCTAGGTCACAAAGTTCGGTTAAATTGGTGGTCCTTGTTCAATGTCGAGAGAACGGAGCTTGCGCAACGCCGGGCGGCGGGCAAGTGGTGCGAGGTTATGTGCAGACCTCGTCGGCTGCGGATAGCACGGTTTCCAACATAGTCCACGGCACTAGGGCATTTACACGCTATACTAATAAGTCTAACATGTAATAAATTATTATTCATGTACTCTATGTAAACACCGCACTTGTTCTGAAGAAAATAATAAATGTCCTTTGGAGCCCGTTGAATTAATTTCTTTCTTTAGCTTAGATGGGAAGGAGTCATTGACATTCGAGTATTTTTAAACCTATCAGCATCACTTTCAACCAGTGTTACTACTGTTACTAAGTACCTACTTCAGTAAATTTATTTTTGCCTGTTTGACGTTATCTATGTAGTTCATCTAATTAAGTACCTATAAGATTTATTACCTATTTTATATTTAAGTATGTTTATATGCCAGTGCCATCTTATCAATTAAATTTAAAGGTACATATAGTACATACCTATCTGAATAAATGCCTTATCGAAAATAGTAACTATAGACAGTGTAATAAATGATTACACTGTCTATAGTTACTATTTTTTTGAATTTAGATATTAGCGATTCTTAATATCTAAATATTTCATGCATAAAAAGTGGCTCATAAATTTTTTTTTTTTTTTTTTTTATTATGAATGGGCTTACTCATGGCCACAGACTAGCCGAGGCGTAGACGTGGCCTACGATGGAGCGAGCTCGCCCAGAAGGTGCCTGTTCACTCTTGATTTGAAGGTTGCCGGGTTATAAGAACACGGAAATATAGACGCCGGCAAGGAATTCCATTCCTTGGCAGTGCGCATAAGGAAAGTAGAAGCAAAGCGCTTCGTGCGAATTGGTGGAATATCTACCAAGTAAGGATGGAAACCGGCCGTGCGTCTAAAAGTCCGATGGTAGAATGGGGACGGTGGAATAAGCTCGTGTAGCTCTTGGGCACACTCCCCGAAGTGCAACCTGTAGAATACCGACAGGCTGGCGACTTTCCGCCGATGGGCCAAAGACTGAAGCTTAGCCGTTAGCTTCTTGTCGCCAATCATCCTCCTGGCTCTGCGCTCCACTGAGTCCAAAGCGGCGAGTTGGTATTTAGCTGAGCCATCCCACAGGTGGCTGCAATACTCCATACACGACCGGACTTGAGCTTTGTAAAATGTTAGAAGCTGTCCAGGTGTGAAGTATCGCTTCACCTTATTTAGGACGCCCAGCTTTCTGGCCGCAGTTTGTGCTTTAGACTCAATGAAGCTGCCGAAGCTGAGGACTGAACTCAGCTCCATGCCGAGGAGTTCCAGGCTGTCGGCAATAGGTACAGATGCACCCCGGAAAGAAGGAGTCAGGTCGAATGGACTCCGTTTTGCGGAAAATAGACACGTCTGCGTTTTGGAGGCATTGAACGTGACCAGATTGTCATCACCCCACTGGGAAACGAGACTAAGGGTCAAGTTCATTCGCTCAACCATGGCCTCTCTCTGTGAACGTATATCCTCCCTGCTGTCCCCTGCACCAGCCAAATATCTCTCAACAACCGTACTGTCATCTGCATAACCTACAATGCTGGGTTGCAGCATGTCGTTAATGTGGAGCAGGAAAAGGGTTGCGGAGAGAACAGACCCCTGAGGAACACCGGCGTCAATGGCCATGAGGTCTGAAGAGCAGCCATCAATAACTACTCTGATCGACCGTTCACTCAAGAAATCAGATAGCCAGCTACAAAAGTCAGCAGGGATGCCGTATGCAGGAAGCTTGCTAAGGAGACTTGCGTGCCAAACCCTGTCAAAGGCCTTCGAGATGTCCAGTGAAACAGCAAGCGCTTCACCGTTCCTCTCGATGGCCTCGCCGCAGCAGTGCGTGACATACGCTAAAAGATCCCCAGTAGACCGACCTCGGCGAAAGCCATATTGACGGTCACTGAGCAGATCATTTGCTTCGAGGTATGCCAGCAGCTTGCCGTTAAGTACCCTTTCCATGACTTTACAGAGCATGGAGGTAATGGCGATTGGTCGGTAATTGCAGGGATCAGCACGACTACCCTTCTTGGGTACTGGCTGCACGTTTGCAAGCCTCCAGGATTTCGGCACCGTTCTTGTTTGGAGAGAGAGGCGGTACAGGCGTGTCAGTACAGAAGACAACTCAGGCGCACACTGCTTTAGTACACGTGCAGGTATACCGTCTGGTCCACTGGCCTTATTCACGTCAAGATTCTGCAGAGCTCGGCGTACCTCTTTTTGATGAATAGCAATTCTCTGCATAGAGGAACTGCATTGAGGTAGCGTAGGTGGAAGTTTTGAGCCTGCGTCTAGACGTGAATTGCTCGCAAACAGAGAAGCAAACAAGTTTGCTTTCTCTGTCGCGGAGTGGGCCAGTGTCCCATCAGGTTTCTGCAGAGGTGGCAATGTGGGTCGGCAGAAGTTGGATTCGACCGCTTTCGACAGGGACCAGAACCGCTTGCTACCAGGAGGGTAGGAGGCGAGTTTGGCCCCTATTCGACTGACGTGGTCGAATCGAGCCTTTCGAAGCACCCGTTTGCAGGACTTGGCAGCTGAGTTAAAGGCTTTTTTCCTCGCGCGAACCCTCTGTGCGCCAGCTTTGGTATCGCGGGCTAATACCCAAGCCTGGTATGCAGACTGCTTAAGGGCCTCGGCTCGAGCACAGTCCGAATTGTACCATGCTCGGGTCTTGTGATCGAGCGATAGGTCGGAGAACGGAATGAAATATTCCATTCCCTGCCGAATCACATCCGCAACAGCCTCAGCAGAACACGAGGGGTCACCCGAAGAAAAACAGACCTGCCGCCAGGGGAAAGACGCAAAGAAATGCCGCATCTCATCCCAGTCCGCTGACTCGTATCGCCATACTCTCCTCGTGCCCCTAGGGCAGAGATCAGGAGGAGAGTGGATCGACACGGATTTCACTAGACAGTGATCGGACGATCCTAGCGGAGCTGAGACCGAAACCGAGTGCCTGTCTGGATCAGTTGTCAGCAGAAGGTCAAGGCAATTGGGTGTATGGTCAGTAACATCCGGTATCCGCGTCGCAACATTTACCAGCTGGGTAAGGTTTAGGGATACAGCAAATTTGCGCGCTTCCCTCCCAGCGTGGCAAGCATAATATCAGCATTATGAGTATATACCCTATAATGGGCGTGGAACCAGTAATGGGACAAAAAAACATAATTCCTCTAAAATAAGTATCTAAAAGTAGTTTATAAACACTGGCTGTATATTATCATAAATAAGAGTCCTAGAGCTGTTTCAGTTTGAAGTTTCATTAAATTTGGTTGCTTTTTAAGAAATTGGCGTCAACCCAAAAGTTGTCGTGTCACTGAAAAAAAATACCACTACGAATTCTTAACAACTTCGCTAAGAGAGGTGAGTTAATTTATTAAATTTCAATTAATTAATACTTGATGAAAACTAGAATGTGTTTTGTTAATTGAATTTACCATGAGATAAGGTATACAACACACTATGTTGTGACTCCACAGATGTAAAAAAATAGTGGTATTTGGCCCAATCCCATTATAGGAGCTGTAAAACTGCGTACCTCCTATGATGGGACAATTGACAGAATGATGCTTGCCATGCCATAATTTCATGTTTAAACAATACAGAAGTAAAATGTAGTTACGAAATATGTCAATCAGGAGGTATTCTCGGACTTCGGATAAATTAATATCATTTTTCCAAACTTTTATTTAACTTGCCCTGTTAGTTAGTGTGGGTCCAATCTTGGTAGCTGAATTTGAGCCACTTTTCGATTTCCGATTCAGTTGAAATTTTGTGTAACTACGTAATTAAGTATGCAAATCGGATGATAATGCAATATTATGATAACATGGACCTAATCTGATGATGGAGACAGGAGGTGGCCATGGGAACTTTATCGCAATAAACCCTAACTAATTGTGTTTGGGTATATTACAATTGTGTCCATGGATCTAATACAATAATAATTGGCTGTGGAAAGAAAAATACATTCAGCGATAAAATCTTATACCAAAAATTGATTTTTTTGTCGTAACTTATTCCCCATTTCAATATTTTATACTGATAGAGCAATGTCCATTATAGGGGGCCCATTACTGGATCCACGTCCATTACCGGGGGCCCATTACTGGAACTTTGGTGTCCATGACTGGAGAAAAAAAGCATAGTTTTAATTTGTTAAATATGTGGAAACTAATTGCTGTATCTTTCATACAACACGCCTAAAACATGAAAGACGGATAGGACTTTCATCTTTTAACACGCTAAGCGGTAGACCATTTACATGTATACGGGAAATATCATAAATACTCCAAATTTCCTCTTAAATGTCCCATGACTGGTGCTGTTACTATAAGTTCCCCACTTCATTCACTAGTGGTTTAGTGAACTGTACCTAAGTAGAGAGTAGAACTCAGGAGTTCAAATTCGCTATTTTGTAAAAATCCAAATAGAAAACCCTACCTATAACGTTCCTATCTTATCTTTTAGTCATAGGAGGCCTGTGTCCAGCAGTGGGATGTTGGGAGGTATAGACTGAATTATTATTATAGCCTGTTATAGAGTGACTTGAAGTTAGTAATTGGTGACAAGAAACGCGGCGTAACTAAGTTTCCTCCGTATCTGTGCGCCTACCGCTCGTATCCGGTCCTTTGTGCAACATTATATTATATCCGCTTTGATACAATTTTAGAAGTGGTCCGACCTTCGCTGATTTATAACTGAACTCATAGCTACTTCGATCTTGTAATTCAAATCTATCAAAAGATATTGGTATCTAGAATAATCAATTTTAGGTTTTTACACATAGGTAATTAACTTTCGATCTAACTATATAAAGACAGAATGATTTTTTCTAAAAAAAATCTCGTAACAATAAACATGAATTCACGTACCTTTGTGTAGTTCCGGTTTTTAGATTGTTTTGGTAGTGTTTTCTCGGTCTATTTATAGTACCTAATTGTAGTTGACTAGTTGCATTGACTAGATACCTAATTAGATGGGCCTTAAAATTGTATTGAGATTATTGTGTCAATAGCATTCATTTCATTAATTATTAACCAGAATTAGACGACGTCATCAACCGTAACAGAAGGGTATTCTAAAGCCCGCTCCAGACTATGCGCGTGAATCGCGGGCGAAGCCGCGAACGCGAGTGTGGAGTCGATTTCGCTGTCTGCGAACATCGACGCCACACTTGCGTTCGCGGCTTCGCGCCGCGATTATCGCGCACGAGTATGGAGGGGGCTTTAGCACCAATTATTCCTTACCGTAGGACGAGCGAGATCCAAGGCAGTCTGATGGGTTGCACGATTTCGATACACGCAATCTGTCGCGAATTTAGTTTACAAACACTTTCTGTGATTTGATTTATTTATTCGTTAAATATGTACAGCAAACTTCACTATATCTAATTGTACATTTTAATTGAAACCAGCGTTTAATGACATTATATTATATCACATGATTTATTTTTGCCTGGTCAAGTTCTACTTAAGTGTTCTTACAAATCGCGTTATTAGGCGGGAAATTCCAACCTTACAATTTGTGTGTTCGAAATCGAATTAAGTATAAAATGAATGTATAAGTACGTATATTAATACTTATCGTTTATCCTTATTATAAATTAGTCAGGAGTGGCCTTTACTTCATCTTGAAATAAGTTTGGCAGGAAACTAGTAAATGCGGTAAACACCGTTTCCCCAGACGGGGGATCCCTCGCCGCGTTAATAAATACTTACGCATAACCTGTGTAGGCCTGCCGTAAGGTAAGTACACGGTATACGGTACCGGTAGACCGCCGTGCGTCATCGGCGCTTGGATTTATCCACTAATGATTTCTGTTTAAGTTGGACTAAGTGAAACGCTGGATGGAAAACCCCTGTCCTAGATGTCAACCCGCTTTAATTATTATGTTACCTATCATTTTATCTTATCGAGTACGGTGTTCATTTTCCTTGTAACTATTCAAAATACGCTATTAGCGTGATAAAAGTGAAATTTAAATAAATGAAAAACCGGGCACGGGCGAGTCGGACTCGCGCACAAAGGGTTCCGTACCATATGCAAAAAAAAAGCAAACAAAAAACGGTCACCCATCCAAGTATACCTACTGACCACTCCCGACATTGCTTAACTTTGGTCAAAAATCACGTTTGTTGTATGGGAGCCCCATTTAAATCTTTATTTTATTCTGTTTTTAGTATTTGTTGTTATAGCGGCAACAGAAATACATCATCTGTGAAAATTTCAACAGTCTAGCTATCACGGTTCGTGAGATACAGCCTGGTGACAGACGGACGGACGGACAGCGAAGTCTTAGTAATAGGGTCCCGTTTTACCCTTTGGGTACGGAACCCTTAATAAAAACCGGCTAAGAGTATAAATATCTATGTTGTAGGGTTCCGTAGCCGATATTATTTTAGTAGTTACAAGTACTTAAGTAATTCAATCGACAAGAATGAACTATAATATACCTGCAACTCGTGATTCGTTATTGTATTTACCCCTTTTAACTCTCTTTAACAATTCTAAAACTATTTTTTGTAATATTTATTGAAGTCTATTTACAGCACTTACCTAAAGTAAAAGTAAATCACCAACACTTAAAACGTACCAGCGTACCTATAGAAGGTATAAGTACTAATTAATCTAATTATTCATTAATTAGGGCATAGGAAAGGTATAATGCATGTGACTAATTAGACGTGACAAATTCATTGACAAGGGCAGACAATAGCCGTGACAAAGACCAGTTTATGACGTTTGAAAGTTGAGAAATGACCTTTGGTTATTCGAGTAGATTATTAGTAAATTATTACACAATACACACATTTTTACGTAAGTATAATCATAAATATAAAATAATCATAAACTCTATAAGAAATTCCTATATATATATTTAATTAGTGAATTATTAGACATTACCTATTGTATAATTATTCTACTTTTTATATTATTTATTCTTTTTGGACATTGACGTACTTTTGTTTTGACATTGTTTCGTTTTAAACCATTGCCATTTGACATTCATTTCTAGTCATTTGAATGTTGACGCTATTTACTAGGACTAGTTTATTTATTATTTCTGACTCTCAATGATGTCATTTGTCATTTATATTTTACGTTTTCTAATAAATAAATCTAAATTTAATATTATTTGTTACTTACCTTGATTAAAAAAACAGTATATCTACTTAAGACAGATTAAAATTTAATTAAGACGCCATGCGGATTTATCACAGAACGATCTACATCCAGATTTAGTTACAATAATTTACAATAAGATTATCGATCATTAATTAGTGAAAACAAGATCTAATCTAATTAAATAAGAATTGAAAAAGTGCACAGAATTAGAAACATTAATTAGTCTTATATATATTGATTACGTTCAGTGTGTTATTAAATCAAAATTACTTACTCGGTTTTTCATTTGAGATGCATGCAATGCAAATTTATTGGGTAATTTTGGTAACACAATAGAATTAAGTAAATGAGTTAAGACCCATTTAGAGCCATTCGGCGCATGATAGGAGGCCTGTGCCTAGCAGCTGAAATTCTATTTTTTTATTAATTTAATATAATTAAACTCTAGGTATACATCTTTTTGGAATTCACCCATCTGTCATCAAATTTTGATTGTTCTGTAAATATTGTACCTACCTACATTAATTACTGTTAGGTATAGAGGGGCGTTTCTTTCGTCTCTTAGGATTCTCAGAAATTTTAGGTTATTCCTACTCAGAATTACGATCCCTAGCACGGAACCCTCATAAATACGTGATTTGATATATGTAGTTCGTTTTTTTTTTAGCATTAGAAAGAACTTGAAAGAAGGTAAGCGATCTTGGCATGTCTATTAATAGAAAAACGCTTTTTAAAAATCAGTAATTATTACTTATGAAAGCAGAAGAATATAAATGATCGTATTCGATTCATAATTGTAACATATTTTCCGTAACTTATTTTTAAAATGTGTTTTTCAATTAAAAGACACATCAAGATTGTTCGTTGTCTTGTGTTTGTTTGTATTTCTAATGCTAAAAAAACGAACTATAGTACAGAACCCTCGAGGCCCAAGTCCGACTCGCACTTGGCCGGCTTTTGATAAAAAAAAATCAGACGCTTCACCTCCAACTATCGGTATAAAAGTAAATAGACATAACGAGATATTATATAAAGAATTATTCTTCCATTGCAAGTCCTTCAGGAACGTGCCTTTTTCCTGTTTAAGGGAACTTCTTCGCAATTTTTCCCGAGTAACAAGTTATAGCGTCAGTAAGCGCGTTCGTTAATACATTTTGTTACGATGATTTTTATACCTACTTGTTAGATACCTATGTACCTAGTCTACTGACATAAGAAATATCTCTATTAAAAAATTTGAAAACAACTTAGGCAAAGGTAAAAATTAAGTAGATAAGAATTTCCATAAAAAGTTTAAGTTGGTAAGGTAATACTTAATATAAATATTTTACATTTTGAATTTTTAGATAGGTATAATTTCTTAGCATCTCTCATCGTCATATTTATTTATCCTAACAAAAAATGCGTATCTATCTCTTAAACAAATATTTACACCCCAAACATCACAAGTCGCCGCTTCATATACTGTGATGTTAGGAAGTACTCGTAGATACCCCATGAATAATAATAAAATTAAATTATATACCTAAACCTTCCCCAATAATCACTGTATTGACAGGTGAAAACCTCATGAAAATTCGTTCGGTAGTTTTTGAGAACATATACAAACACACAGCAGACAGACGCGGAGGGGGACTTTGTTTTATAAGGTGTAGAGATAATAAATACACTTACATTTGTAACGCACTTTAGAAACAGTTTAGTTATGTTATTAAAATAATCAGTCACAGTAATAATTATTGATAACAAATTTAAATTCGCATTAAACTTAACTCCGATTTAAAATTAACTGGTGTTAGTTATGACAATCTCAATTGTTGCACTTACCTAGTATAATTCCTCACAAAAACAAGATTTCAAACAAAAACACAGCCTTCACCTCGGTAATTTGCAACAAAAGTAAAGTAGGTAATTGATTTGATTGGTCTCGTGCGATCGTTTATTCGCGCAGCGGACCGTGGGTTAGGAGCGCTGCCGCGTTCACACTACGGCGCGCCGCGGGCCTTGCAAACCTTATATACCCTCGTAACACCTATATAGTTAGACTCCATCAGGAAGATTAGCCTCGCGCATGAGCCGTCAGCCCGAATACTAATATTGTAGCAACCACACTGAACTGATAAGAGGGTTGCATCCCTATTTCAATGACACACACCACGCCACCACACAGCTTCAGTATAGGATCAATCGAACAGTGCTGTATCAGCCATTCCGGTCGAATATTATTTCGTGCTTTTTAGGGTTCCGTAGTCAACCCCTACCTTATAGTTTCGCCATCTCCGTCGATCTGTCTGTCTGTTTACAGCTTTGCGCACTGACCATACTTAAGTGCTAGAAAGCTACAAATTAGCATAGTTAGGTATACGGGATGGGTAATATACCCATATTACCACTTACCACTTTTAGGTGTTACAAGATGTACAAAGTGCTTCAAATTATTGACTGAATGACTAAACCATTAGGTGCGGAAATTTATCAAGACTATACGAGTAAAATTATTTTGAACAAGATCGATTTAACTTACCAGACACGTATTAGTTAGTAAGTGATAACAGTTTTTCAAATTATAACTTCTTATTCCGCAAGATACGCCGTTTTGCTGGTATTACTTGCCTACTTGTTAATGACTTGTTATTTTTTTTTCATAACCGTACATTTATTTTTGTATATAGTTTTATCTTGACCCTATCTAAAAATACTTGACTTAGTAAATATTGTATGGTTTCATATTTTTTCTGCTTTGGGCCCTTCCTGCATACCTAGATTAGGTACTTTAAGTATAACATAAAAAAGATTTTTCCGTAAAAATAGCGGTTGAGCCTTATCGCTAAAGAACGATTTTACAGATTTATATTACATACTAATTTACAATTAATAACATTATCTATTGCACAATACATGCCTCAAACCATCGTAACACAAAAAAAAAAATGTTGAACCACTTGCTACGCTTGCAGTTAATTTTAGAACCTTCACTTACTCGGGTTTCTATACTTTCTATATGTATTGGCATGAGGGGTAAACAACAACTTTTCCCTCTTGTAAAACAAATAAATATGTATTTTGTGATTATAATACCTATAATAAATAAGGAAACGGTACAAGATACACATCGTTTTCAAGTATCATCAATTCATCAGTCTTTATTTTATTTAGCTCATATAAGTAAGAACTTAGTAAGCTTCAGTAAATACTGAAGCTTAGCCACTCCGAACATCCATCATACAATAACATACATATACCTAAGTTTTCAGTTCAGGATCATTACCGCAGCCCTGGCGGATACATATTAGGTAGGCGGTTTTGTCAATTGCTAGTCGCTAATATTTAATCGATTTAAGTTATAACTTATAACATAAATATATGTTTATTCTACGAGTATATAGGTACCAGAAGCAGCAATAATATACCTAACAAAAGCTCTAAATGATCTTTATAATCGTCAATTTTGTAATATGTACTCGTACTTTCTTTCTTGTCTTGTAACGCTATTTAAAAAAATATGTCTATTTAAAAAACCAAACATCAATAATATCTGGGTAACCGATAAAACTCTAATAATCAAAATAATAAAAATAATAATATTATTAAAATGTTTTTTTTTTCGTAAACCGCCAGTAGGTATAGTAAGTTTCATCGAAAAGTTTTATAAACGGTAGGTACCTAGGTACTCATACTATATGTGTTCCTATACAACTGAGAGGGATAGGTAGGTACTAAGTATTTACCACGTGATAACGACCACGAAACTGGGAAAATTATGCATGTACATCTATTACATAAATAATCCCTTTGCGCCTTTCTTTTAGCTAGGGCCATGTTATATGGAGGTACCTCTCTATAGGTACTTACACCGATTTTATATTTATTTTTTAGTGTAGAATATTATTTTCAGAAATATTAAAGCAACGCGTGATAACGTAACCTAGCTATACTTGAGTTGATAATGATAACCATTCTTTTTGGTATTTTTAACTTCTGCTTATTTTTTAACTCCCGTCGCGAAAGAATTGGTGTTATAAGTTTGACGCCAATGTCTGTCAGTCTGTATCATCGTAGCTCTCAAACGGATGTACCAATTTCGATGCGGTTTTATTTACTTGCGGTGGTGCTAGCTGCTAATATGTTTGATAAAAATCGATCCAGCAGTTTGAAGAGTATCAGCTCGTTTTCAAAACGATGTGAGGTATTTTTGGCATCATCATCATTATTCTTAAGAGCCTAGCTCTTGTCGGTGGAGTAATCGCCATTCCGTTCTTCTCTCTGCCACTGTTTTGAGTTCCTGATACGTCACTACGTTAATTTTCTCTAATAGCTTAAAAACTATGACAACATTATATTTTATCGACAGTGTCTCTATTTCTGTTTGGGCAAAAAAACTTTTTTTTTATTTCTTCACAAAATTAAGAAATTAATGAATATCGGTTGTAGTTTTATTCTGCTCATGAACTGTTTCATTCAAACTCAAGTTGATTTAGACTTAAGTCGACTGAGATGGACTCTACAGTTAAGAGGTTTCGTTACAGTCCATTGCCATTTTCGTATAGAATAGAATGTGTCTTTGAAAAGCTTAAAGTGGGGGCTTCAGCCACCTCGCCCTGTCCTACTCTCGGCCTCGGCCTGAGGGGAATTGAATTAATTCCCTTTAAGTCCCGACAACTCGAGAAAATCCGTCTGGAAAAGTGCTCAATAAAAAGCATTAATGTTACCACAGCTTTCATTCATTCGATTGGCTACCTACATAGATAACTTTACTGTACATACCTACATATAGTCTGTTTGAGATCCTGAAAACGGTAAAAAATAAAGATACTACTCCTAAAAATACGCGTTCATAACTTTTGATATTTTTTGTGTGCTAATACACGCTTCGAATACATTTTTCTAGACATCATGAAGAATCTAATGAGGTATCACACGTATTTTTAGGTGTAGTATCTTTATTTTTCACCGCTTTCAGGATCTCGAACAGACTAATATAGGTACTTACTATTACCCCCTTATTCATCAATGCATGCACCAAATCACCACATCTATTTTAATAGGAAGGCGGTTATAGTAGGTGATTATTAGAATTACCTACGAGGTATAATGTAGGTACTAATCTCTTTTAATATAATAAATGCGAAAGTAGCTCTTGTCTGTCTGTATGTCTGTTACTGCTTCTTACTGCAGAACCGATTTAGATGAAATTCGGTTTGGAGATAACATAGTTTGCGGGCCGAGGAAGGATAGGATAGTTTTTATTAATCATCATCATTATCCCACGCAGACGAAGTTGCGGGCAGAATAAAGGTAGTAATACTTACATCATATATTATATGAAAATAAATATATTTTTAATTACGACTTTTTAAGCCTACTTACCTTTTTGTACCTATTATGGCAGAACGAGAAGGTAACTTTTTAAATACGTACATTTTAAACAGCTAAACAAAAATGTACATAATACTTACGTTTAACCTAAAATTCATTAAATATTCTACAGATATAGGAGCAAATGCCTATTTGATTTAAAATCGTTTTTCATACAGTCCTTCATTCCCGACCCGAAGTTAGATGTGTAATTACCGCTTCGTGACGTGACAAGAAACCACTCTCTGCTTTTGACTTCATAAGAGCGGCCGTCGAAAAATCACGGTCATTATTCGCGACACTTTCCAAGAGCATCGCCTTAGGCTAACCAGTATCAATCTGACCTCTGATTATAAAACTTACGTTACGTGAAGAAACACACTTAGATGACCTTAGTTAGACAGACTATACGTTAGACACGGTAGAGATCTAGAGATATTAAATATCTTACTTAATCAGTTACTAAATTAAAGTGTGTGAAGCGCTTTATTTCTAACGGTCTACGAATTATCAGTTAAGGGCTCCATGTACGTCACCACTAGGGCTTCCAAGACCGGGATCCCGGTATTGATGAAGACAGTTTCGGTATTAATACCGGTACTGAAAGAAGTCCGGTATTTGTAAATCCCGGTATTTCGGGATCCCGGGATCCCGGTATGGGAAGCCCTAGCAAGGACTCTAAATGGCGCAACAATCGCGGAGCGTGATGGTACCTGGCAAGAAAACACGTGCAATTTTCATTACATTGCATGCATTGCCGAATGGCGACTAAGGTGCAACGAGTTTTCTTGATCGCTCAAATGCCACAATGTATTGAAAATATCATACGATTTATTGTAAGGTCTATAAAGTCTAGTATATGGCCGTTCAGGAAAGCAGTAGTCACATCCAAATGAAAAATACCTAAATTTAATTGCACAGACAAAGCAAATAAAAGTCTGATAATAGTTGTATGCCTAAGTACCTACCACTGGAAGCGTGCTGTGCCCATAACCTATAATTAATAAAATACGTGCATGTTAACCAAAGACTATTTATGGTGTTACAGAATGACATGACAGCAAATCATATCAAAAACATACCTATCTGGAACAACACAGTTCCATATTTAAATAAACACTGTAGATGGCGCTGCTGGATATCAAAAACTACAAAGCCCTTTAAGATTGTTTGTGTCGAATGGTGTAGAATATGGTGCTGGCCATGTACGAAGTTGGTACGTTAGGTTTTCCCTAAGTCCCTAAGTGAGTCGTGGCAAACTGCCGGGACAACGCTTACGTAGATGATGATAATAATGTGTGCCATAGGACGCCACAATCGTCGAGGGTTCAAGTTATACTAACTAAGGCAAACTGCACGCGGGAAAATGTTTTGTGACTTAGGCAGCCTGGAGAGTGGGTAAGGGGGCTTAAATGGACGGACGGTTACCATGGTAACGGGGGGAGGGCCCATCGCTTCGGGGCTTGCAACAAGTGGGAAATCATGATAAATGTCAATTGCAGTGATTTAATACACCATCTGAAGAATCTGATTTATCTTGTGCCTATTGTGCTATTTTAGCAGTACAATAGTATTAATATTAGATTAGATTAGTAGTATTAGTATTAGATGTTTGCATTTATATTTATTGATATTGTTATACCTATAGATTTAAGAGGATAGTGGACAAACGCTTCTCCATACTAAAGTAGTCCCCATTTTCCTCCATAAAAAAATAAATAAATAATAAATAAATATTACAAGACATTTTTACACAAATTGACTGAGCCCCACGGTAAGCTCAAGAAAGCTTGTGTTGTGGGTACTCAGACAACGATATATATAATATATAAATACTTAAATACATAGAAAACAACCATGACTCAGGAACAAATATCTGTATCATCATACAAATAAATGCCCTTACCAGGATTCGAACCCGGGACCATCGGCTTCACAGGCCATGGGCTCCATGGTTATTAACTTTATGGAAATTATTTCAAATGCGTATAAATATTTTCCATAATATAAATACTCATTCCTAATATCACAAAAGGAAAATGAAGACTAGGTTTATATGTAGAAGCGGTCACCCACTACCGCTTCGTACCTGAGGGTCTACCGCGAACCACGTTCGAAGTGTTGCCTCTCTGTCACACTTACGGACAAATTTACAAGTGCGATAGAGAGGCAACACGTCGAACGTGGTTCGCGGTAAGCCCTCAGATATTAGCGTAAACGGGATCAGTGTCATCACATAGTCATGCTTCTATTTGTTTTTTATTCCGTATTCATTTATTTGTTTCAATCTTGCAGTTTAGCGGCTGGAACTGTGCTCACTTGCTGCTATGCCAGAACAAATGAGCATTTAGGTACTATATTTATCGAACATGATATGAAAATATGTATTTTGTATTTGTAATTCGCGCCACGAGAAGTGACGTCATATAGCTTATTCGAGACATCTAAAAATTACTCCGTTGTGTTACTCAAGGCTATTAAGAAAATGTTCTAAAGTTTAGAATCTAAACCATTCTAAACATTTCCTTAATTGATTCATTTACATAAGTACTGAAATATTAAAAATAAATTTATAAAATATTTTATTAAATGCATCGTTATTGATTTAAAAAACTCATAAAACTCAAATGGTTTTAGTTGTGACATTGTATTTCACTCATTCATCGTTCTTTCATTCACTCGAATCGGTCAATGTCAGTCATCTCCGCTTCCCCCCCGCTTTATCACCCCTCCGACATCCAATTCCACGACGAAAGTTTAGGTTCAAAGTCTGGCCTAAAATTATTTAATAGTAATTTAGTTTTCTTAATTTATTGTTTAAGTTAGGTAGTTCCAACATGGCCAATCATAAGTTACTTAGTGCCCTAAGGATCCTGAAAAATAGAAAAGATGTTAAGTTTCTGGCAGGTAAGATTAGACTTCAGACTTTAAAACTTTTCGAGTGCAAGTATAATTTGAAGACTTGGTACAGGGTATTTATGGAAAATTGGAAAGATAACATGTAATTATTGTTTAATTTAGGCTTCCAGAGTCGAAATTATGCAGCGGCTGCAGCTAATCATGTACATACGAAGTGCAAAATAGTCAATGGCGTGTATGTCGTGACATTGGACTCCCCTAATGTTAAGGTCGGTAGAACAGAAACTTAATTATAATGAAACAACGTGTACTTGGTTAGAACGTTAAGCACTCATCCACACTTCAATCATTTTCAAATATTGTTTTCATAATTATATTAATTTCACATGATTGTTAAACAAATGTGGTATAACTAATATTTCTTTTGTTTTTATGTTCAAATAGTAACACTTTTGGGATGTAAAAAGTATATGTGTGTTTGAAATCTTTGTAGGTGAACTCCCTTAACACGGAGGTGATGAATGAGGTCACAAACGTTCTAAATGAAGTTGAATCAAATCCTTCCATTGAAGCTGCCGTGCTGATATCCGGCAAACCAGGATGTTTCATTGCTGGTGCTGATATTTCTATGATTGAAGCTTGCAAAACAAAAGAAGAAGTAGTTAATTTATCAAAACGAGGTAATTATACTTGTCTCATACTTATTAAAACAAATCACCTATTTCTAGGAACAAGTTAATTAGGCCATAACTTCCTAATACAGGGATGAGATAAAGTTTAATATTTTCATTTATGTAACCATGATGATCCAACAAATCGAGGAAGTGAATGATCCACATGCATTCAATTCCATGTTACTATGGCTTGTAGCCAAAACTTATGCAATACCAATTGGACTGAAATATGGTTTTTATTACAAGATTATATCAATTAATTTTCAGTTATTATTTTTATTTATGTTGGGGTTATGAATAAAATATGGATAATTTCATGGGCAATTTATTGTTATCAGAATACAGTCTAAAAATAAATAAATTAATGTTGTAAGATGAACTACATTAACAATGAACTTTTCTTTTAAAGTTTTTCTTTTCAAAACAAATATAATAAACACTAGCAAACTTTTTAAACTTCACTCATCATAGCAGAACAGTAAGGTAGTTATATTAGGCTAATTCAAAATCTCTAGACATATCAGATAATTTTGATAAACACCCATTAATTCTACATGTCAGAGTGCCTTTTCTGTACAACCATACATTCAATAGTGATTTAGAACTACTCAAAAACATAAAATTTGTTTTATAGGGTTAAGGATTATTGTTTTTGGGAATATTATTTATATATTATAAACCTTTTGTTAAGATTATTAAAAATTAATAAAAAAAATTCAGGTCATGAAATCTTTAGAAGAATGGAAGCGTCCCGCAAGCCCTTCATTGCGGCTATTCAAGGCAGCTGCCTTGGAGGCGGGCTAGAGACTGCGCTGGCATGCAAGTACCGCATTGCTGTTAAAGACCAGAAGACTGGATTTGGGCTTCCCGAAGTGATGCTGGGACTTCTGCCTGGCGGTGGCGGCACTCAAAGGTACTTTCAAATAGCCATAGCTATACCTTGTGTTTAGAAAAGGCATTATTAGCATATAAAAAGGGTAAATAATCATAATGTCTAAGTTAACAATCTAAACATTCAAGACAAGAATTAAATCACTACACCTTATAAAACAAAGTCCCCTGCCGCGTCTGTCTGTGTGTTTGTATGTTCGCGATAAGCTCAAAAATTACTGAATGGATTTTCATGCGGTTTTCACCTATCAATAGAGTGATTCTTGAGGAAGCTATAGGTGTATAATTTGTTAACCCGTGCGAAGCCGGGGCAGGTCGCTAGTGATTGATAATTCTTCTTATTTATTTACTCAGGTTGCCAGCTCTTACTTCTATTCCCACGACTTTGGACCTAGCACTTACAGGGAAGACAGTAAAGGCGGATAAAGCGAAAAAACTTGGAATTGTTGATTTATTAGTATCTCCCCTTGGACCTGGTGAGTTTTTTTCCTTAATAAGCTTTTCTTTTTATTACACAATATAACTAAGTAAAAATATGTCTTGATGTTCTTCAATGTATTATATTTTCGTTGTCATTTCATCTCTTTAATTAAGTACTCTAAAAGCAAAGTACATCCAATTCAAGAATATTTCATAATCAACATTCATATTGATATGTAATTGTTCATATTTAAAATCTTCTTATTATAGGTCTGGGCCTGCCTGCTGACAACACAATGAAATATTTAGAAAATGTGGCTGTTCAAATTGCAAAAGACATTGCAACAGGCAAGATCAAGGTCGACAGAACTAAGACCGGTCTCGTCAATAAAATTACCGCTACCGTCATGGAGTGGGATGTGGTCAAAAACATGATCTTCAACAAAGCCAAAGAGCAAGTAATGAAGGCGTCTCGCGGTCTTTACCCTGCCCCACTTAAGGTTTGTTTCTAAAAGTTTCAAATCTATTCAATATAAATTTTGGGAGGTAAAACCTGTTGTTTAAGGATGCACTAGGAATTGCATGCCCTTAAAATTACCCCAAATTAATAACAGTCAGTTTTCAAGTTCTTAAGCGAGGTTTAGACTAGCAAGAACTTGCATGCAATTTAGGTTACATTGCCGACTACTGAGGTTAACTGCATTCAAAAGTTTGATCAGAAATCGCAATGTAATGAAAATTTCATGTCTTGTTAGTCTAAGTGCCACTTGCACCCTCCCACTAATCCGGGGTTAGCTGGCTAAACCGTTAACCTAGTGTGAAATTTTCCTGGTAACCATGGTAACTAGAGATGCACCGGATATCCGGTTACTATCCGGTATCCGGCCTATCCGGCCATTATTTTACTATCCGGCCGGATACCGGATAGTAACATTGTTTGATTTTAGAGTAAACAAATTGGATTTAAGAAACAGACACGGTCATAATCGTACTTGTTTATTACTTTAAAACAATTTAATCATTCCACTGACTTGCACGCGCTCTTATTTCGAACCTAGAAATGAGTTCGCGCGAACATTTACTAGAAAACAGGTCAAACTTGCAGAATGCGCACCTGAAAAACCGAAATGTAGGTATAGTTTTGCCGGCCGAATATCCGGCGGCCGGATACCGGATATTCGGCCAGTCTCCAGGCCGGATATCCGGTATCCGGCCAAACAACTATCCGTTGCATCTCTAATGGTAACTCCAGGTTTAACCGGTTAACCCCGTGTTACTCGTGTTAGTGAATGGTGCAAGTGGCCCTAAGCCTCACTTTAGATTGGGTTTGGATAAAGGAAGTTTTGAAATGAGTAAATTATATTTATCGTCTTTAAATCATCTGTAAAAATGTACAAGGCCTTGATATTTGTAATGAAAATTCATTACTAACAATGTTTTCTTTTCAGATCTTAGAAGTAGTCCGAACGGGAGTGGACAAAGGCCGCGAGGCGGGATACGAAGCCGAAGCGCAAGGGTTCGGCGAGCTGGCCATGACGCCCCAGAGCAAAGGTCTCATCGGCCTCTTCAGGGGGCAAACTGAATGCAAGAAGAACAGATTCGGCAAATCCCAAGTTGATGTCAAGACTGTAAGTACCCACAGCCACAGAATAAATAATAGTACTAGGTACAGAAGATTCACTCTCTAACAAAACGACTCTGTTACGATTAGGACAGATATGACCGCTAGGTGGCGACAGCGCCACGCGCGGCATATGGCTAGCCATCAAAATTGGTGTGGGACGGATGTACTTGTAGCTACCTGTTGCAAAGCGACGAAATCGCGGAGTGAGCCACGCCTGACAGCACAGAGCCATCCTAAAGAGTTCGTTTGACACACATACGGGACTGGAACCGTTAGAATGTTATTGAATACGTTTCAACCATTATTTGTCGTAAAATATGATCGGAAATTCAACACGAAGCTTCATATTCGATGTCCAGCCAGCCAGCCGCGTCGTCCAAGTATGTTATGTAGGTATGAATGGAACATTTTCTAATCCTTTCCGTTACTCATTGCCTTAATGTACCTAATAGTTACTCAGTCAATAAACAAGGGCTTTTTATTAACCTGTTGAACGCCACAGACGGCAATTGACGTCGATCGTTTTTTGATGAAAATCTACTGAAAAACACTCCACTTTTAGGTTGGTATTATTTAGTCACAAAACTAAATTTTACTCCCGTGGCGTCAGTGGCACGGCAAATGGATGCGCCGTTTGGCGTTCAAAAGGTTAAAACATTAGCATGATGGTGGTAACCATGACTGGAACCATATTATAATGGTGTTATTCTGTCACAGATCGGTGTGCTAGGCGCGGGTTTGATGGGCGCTGGCATTGTCCATGTGTCCATTGACAAAGGCTACAAGGTGGTCATGAAGGACGCCACCAATGCTGGTCTCTACCGCGGAGTGGGCCAGATCCAGACTGGTCTGGCCAATGCCGTCAAGAGGAAGAGGATGACCGCGTAAGTTAGCCTATTGAAATTTGCCACTTATCTACATTCAGATATTTGTAAAAAACAACTGAACCAGCCTCTTGGGTTTTGTACTTTGAGTTTCTTATATAGTTGGTCAAATCAATTTGTCAGTCAGTAAGAACCAGGAAAACTATACTCATCCTTTTCTTTTGGGTGCTAGTACTAGTGTAAGACAAAGATAGTATGATTCTCTCTGTATTATTGAAATGAGAAAGTCCTTTGACAAACTATATTTGAGATGACATCATTTTTATTACTAATGGCATATTTGATTTAGTATATCCTCACTATCACTAACGTTATATTGTTGTAACGTAAAATCTATCTTATCAATGTAAAAAAAAATCTTAACTGAATGAGACTGATAATTGTTTCATTTCATGAATCCCTTCTAGCGATTCATGCAAGGCAAGAAACAGAAGAATAGATGTCTATTCGAGTTTTATTTCAAATTGATTTTACTTAACTTTCAGCATCCAGAAAGACAGAATCTTAGGCAACCTCACCCCAACATTGGACTACGCCAAGTTCAAAAACGTCGACTGCGTTATCGAGGCGGTGTTCGAAGACATCAACATCAAGCACAAGGTCATCAAGGATCTGGAGGCGGTGGTGCCGCAGCACTGCATCATCGCGACCAACACCAGCGCCATTCCCATCACCAAGATCGCAGCTGGGAGCAGCCGTCCTGAGAAAGTTATCGGTATGTTCACCTACACTTCATAGTTAAGTCTAGGGGTACGACATGAACATCAAACACAAGGACTTGGAGGCGGTAGTGCCGCAGCACTGCATCATCGCGACCAACACCAGCGCCATTCCCATCACTTAGATCGCTGCTGGGAGCAGCCACCCTGAGAAACTTATCGGTATGTTCGAGATCACCAAACATAGGTTCAAATCTACTTATAAAATGCTACGTTTCAAGCAGCGAGAATACACAACATTTTATACAATTTAAACCAAGGTTTTTTAATTTAAACGAGTATTATTTGTAAGCCCTATTTGCAAGGTAAACCTTCAGGTTTAGCAAAAAATTGTGCAAGTGTTATTTTAACCTACAAACTTCTATGAAATTATGACGTTTGAAATAACACTTGAAGTCTTGCACAGTCTGTGCTATCAAAATCGCTGCTGAATTAGCGTGGCCTAACTCTACACAGTTAAATTTAAAATGTTTACTCATTTCCTTGAGTGGTAAAAAGTAAAATGATATGAAGAATAATAAAATATTTATTTATTTATTTTAACTTTATTGCACAAAATATGTATACAAATAAAATGTACAAATGGCGGACTTAATGCCTAAAGGCATTCTCCACCAGTCCACCATAAGGCTAAGCAAAGATGTAATAAAAATGGTGCAAGAAGAAAAGTAAGAGAATTTAATTAGGAACTATTGCAAACAACTGAAAAACATAATAAACTGCATATAAAATACACAGATAAAAATAATAAAATATATACAATTAATTCCTACTATAAATTCTCACATACATATTACACACATATGTGTCCCGATTACACTACCTTACGAAGGTCGAGGAGATCGTGAAGTATGTACGAGCCAAGTCCGGATTCATCCTGAGGGTAGTGAAGTTGGAATCTCGACACAATGTGAATTTTAATTCTTTTGTGCTGAGCGTTCCGACTGAACAACTAGCGACCTTCACCAAGGAGGAGTTTTGGCCGAAGGGTGTCAAGTTCCGGCGGTTCCGCGGCCGGCTCCCTGACACTGCGGGGTTGCGAACTGCATCGCAGCCATAATTTTGTTTTTAGTTTTAAGATATATTTTGTATTAATATGTATGCTAGTTTTAAGGTATTTATCTATGGGCCAATAGTTGCCTGAAAATAAATGTTTTCATTTCATTTCATATTAATATATTACGATGGATACTACCTACTCATACTCTTGTTTCAATATAATAATTACGTTTATGTTTGTGTTAGGCATGCACTACTTCTCCCCCGTGGACAAGATGCAGCTGCTGGAGATCATCACGCACCCGGGCACCAGCGCCGACACGTCCGCGGCCGCCGTGGCCGTCGGCCTCAAGCAGGGCAAGGTCGTCATCACCGTCGGCGACGGCCCCGGCTTCTACACCACGCGCATCCTCTCCACCATGCTGAGCGAGGCCATTAGGTAAGCAGATGCCATTTGTCATCAGTATAGGCATCATCAGGGAGGACTCGTAATCATAAGTAGCAAGGTGACATGTGGCAAGGTCGTCATCACCGTCGGCGAAGGCCCCGGCTTCTACATCACGCGCATCCTCTCCGCCATGCTGAGCGAGGCCATTCGGTGAGCACATGCCGTCTGTCATTCATCACCATACCCCGAGTTTTTGGGTGCGGGAATGTTTAACACTAGCCAAAACATAGGTAAAAACTGTAAAAAAAGGAAACTATTTGAACATACCTAAGCCCATTTGGAACTTACTCCCTTTTTTTTATTCATAATTTCGTAACTATTTTACAATAAACAAATTTGTAAACACACGAAATCATTCCCGCACCCAAAAAATCCGTGGTATGGTCATCACGAGGACGCATAGGTAGCAATGACATGTGGCAAGGTCGTCACCACCGTCGGCGACGCGCTCGTTTTCTACACTATTCGCATACTTTCTACAATGCTGAGCGAGGCTATTCGCTGAGGACATGGCATTAAGTCACGTTCACGTCACGAGGACGTGTAGGTTGCAGAATGACCCTTGGCAAGGTCGTCACCACCGTCGGCGACGGGCCCGGTTTCTACACTGACCGACCGACCGAGACCGAATGGTGAGCATCACGAGGACGCGTAATCGCACTCGCATTCTTTCGATGTCTATGATCAGGAAGTCCGTTTGGTGTGCACATACCTTCCCAAGGACATATCAGTTGCAGGGTGGCCGAATGTTAGGTCAGGTCGAACTTGTCAATATTTAATGAGCTCAATTTATTTAGAGGACCTAATACTATCTCTGTTTCAAATATACATTTTATTCCAGGCTACTCCAGGAAGGAGTGGATCCCAAGGCACTGGACAACATGACGAAGCAGTTCGGGTTCCCCGTGGGCGCGGCCACGCTGGCCGACGAAGTCGGCATCGACGTCGGCTCGCACATCGCGGCGGATCTGGCCAAGGTGCGTCTGTGTAGCTCTAATTCATCACCAGGCGGCGTAGCACGGTCGCGTTTATATCCCTTATCACCATGCCTGTCACGTTCTAACAAGTATGTTAGTGCGAAAGGGACGCGCATAGTGATAGTCGATAAAAATGGAACCGTGCTGCGCCCGCAGGAACTCAGTTATTAAACGATATTATTACAATATCGTTTTAATATATTTTGACTGCTCCTGTAGGTTGTCAAAGCGATCGAAATATGGGTTCCGGCCTATTTTACGTCTCACTATTATGTACAGACAGACCTCCTTTCATAATCAAATATGGCCTATATAAATATCTCTCACTCTCACTCTGGGGATAAAAATATTATGATTGCTAAAAAGAGAGGCAGAGATTGCGCCCGCTACCTGCATGACATACACTGTCTACCGTGTTTCTGGTATAAGAATAAACATAAACAAGAAGTTAGGTTCCGTCACGTAACAGCGTTAATTTGTGATGGCAAAGCAGGTATAATATTTTCAATTTTTTTTTCAGGCATTCGGAGACCGCATTAGCGGTGGCAACATCAATATAATGCAAGACTTGGTAAAGGCTGGATTCATGGGACGCAAATCCAGCAAGGGCTTTTACGTTTATGAGAAGGGCTCTAAAAACAAGGAAATCAACCAGGACGCCATTGCTCTGGTGAAGAAATATTCCCTAGCGCCTCTTGGTGCCAACACTGTTGAGGACCAACAGTTAAGAATGGTGTCGAGGTAAGCTCATATTTTTTGTGTTTTACTAGCTTAAAACGGTCTCGAAAGGTCTCGCTCCAACCTATGGTAATCGCTGCCGCCGTTGTAAAGTCACTCAATGTCGTGGCCGAGACGATAGTGGTGCGTCACGACAGCACTTTTAATTGTCGTAGTAGTTATCTAGGGGCAGTCACCTATATTACCCATGGATCCATCTTATTATTATTAATAGTCATGTGGTCTGTAGACTGTGTAGTCTCAAAGTCGTTAGTGAAATTATATTATTATCAACAGGTTTGTGAACGAGGCAGTACTGTCGTTGGAGGAAAAGATCTTGCACAGCCCTCTGGAGGGAGACGTCGGCGCCGTGTTCGGACTCGGATTCCCGCCATTCACTGGAGGACCTTTCAGGTACACTTGTTAACAATATACCTAAACGAGTTATAGCCAGAAATAAAACCTCTTACGTTAGGCACTAAGGGTGGTATTCCACCTCTCCAATTTCCTTGTCCAATGTTATTGCGTCTCACTCTCTCATTAAGCAAAATGTGAAATGCAATAAGGTGAAATGCAACTGAGGTCGGTGAAAAATTTAATTGTAAGCGAAATTTCATAGTTCACTGCTGCATGGCTTTGATCATGCCATCAGTTGATGTAACTGGCCCTAAAGGCCTGGGCATACTGGATGCGTGTTAGTTGACGTGCACGTGTGCGTGCGGCGCTGTAGTATACAGGTCCTTATGAGAGACGGCACACCGCTTGCGTGAAGTGTGCGGGCGCGGCTCCAACATTTTAACGCACGCGCACGTGCACGTCACGCACACGCAACCGGTGTGCTCTGGCCTTTAGAATTGGAGATGTACATAAACTACAATTATTGCTTACATCAAGTAAGGCCGCACGCTCCTTTGAAGCCGTTGTATGAAAAATATTGTTTTGTTGGAAATCTTAGCATTTTACTTAGTCTTCATTATCTTTTTCTTCGTAACATGATTCATGCTAAAAATGAATATTTCCTCAGGTGGGTCGATCAATTTGGAGCTGACAAACTGGTTAAGAAAATGGAGGAGTTCCAAGGACACTACGGAGCTCCATTCAAGCCCGCCCAGACCCTTGTAGACATGGCCAAAGACACGAGCAAGAAATTCCATAAGTAAACTGCCAATTCAAATTTTACATTTTAAATGAGTAGACGCCAGAGATTTTGTGTTCATGACAGACACAGTGACGAATGGTCGAGGATATTATTGATAGTTGAGTTATAGGTTTGTATAAGTGAAACGCAGATTTTGAATATTGTATTTTTGATTAAATTGTCCCTATTTATTGTTTATCAACATTCGAACTTTGTTTTAATGATACGATTATGTCTCCAGTATTTCATTAAAAAATCCGTGAATCTATTATTGCATGATTGTTGTAACCTAATAAATTATTTTATTTTATACACGCATTGTTACTATTTGTGTGCCTAATTCGCGTAGGTAATTTAGGTACGCAAGTCCCACACCAGTTCCAACGATCACTTTTGAGTCATTCTACTCTCATTCCCCTGGCTATACCTATTCGCAAATTCTCAAGACATTCCGCTTTGCTGTTTTGGTTGCAGGTGAAACTTGGAAACTGAATTTAAATATTAAATTGGGTCGTTTGACGTTTTAGCACATCTTAGGCCGTAATATGATATGACGGTGTATTAACAACATATGATGTGACTCATACATCATTGATGTAAAGGCCCCTGTACATATTGTGCCAGTCTGGCGGACGCATTTATGCGTTAGAGGGAGCAAGTGATGTTGCTATCTCATTCTACCGCATGACAGGGTCCCTTGGACTGGCCTGTGTTGGCCCAATATGTACAGGGGCCTTTATGTAGTTAAATGTACACCGTCATAGATCATTCATGTTTAAAAAAAACCGGCCAAGTGCGAGTAGGACTCGCGTTTCTAGGGTTCCGTACATAAGTCCGACTCACGCTTGACTGCACATTTCTAATAGGTTTTCCTGTCATCTATAGGTTTAGAACTACATATTGTGAGTATTTTTTTTTAATTTTAGACCCAGTAGTTTCGGAGATAAAGGGGGGGGGAATGGTCATTTTTTCGAACCTATGTATTTAAAAATTATATAAAAATATGTCCATCTTTGGGTCACTAATTTACATATGTGTACCAATCAACTTAATTGATCCAGTAGTTTCCGAGAAAATAGGCTGTGTGCTGACAGACAGACTCACGAGTGATCCTATAAGATAAGGGTTCCGTTTTTTCCTTTTGAGGTACGGGAACCCTAAAAATCACTCCCATGTTTATGATCGGTACGGGCCGAGCTATCCCCTGTAGTTCATGCACGCTCCCATCTGAAATATTAATTAAACAATATTTTACAAAATGTTAAGTATAGACGGTGAAACAACCTTGTCAGTAGAAAAAGGCGCGAAATTCAAATTTTCTTTGGGACGACCACACTTGGCGTGTACATTTTTACAAGCTTTTATTTAGTTTCACCTGACCGTTGTCTGTCTGTGTCTGTCTGTCGGCACAGAATAATTAATAGTACTACCGTACAGAAAGGAAACTTCCTACAAAAACAAAGTTTGACAGCGGTTCAGGGTCCAATCATGCTGTCCCTTTCTAGTATATGGCACTATCCCTTTCGGCTATTTAGGGTTGTCAAAAATCAAGTGATTATCTTATCCGTGGTCGTGCACGCAAAAGGAAGTCAAGTGGTGCCAACCCTAATAATTGCTCGGAGCAATGCTGAGCCGAGCGGAACCGAGTTTGACCGAAGTCAGGAGTTTCGCACCCCTGCTGTCGGTCTGTAATCAAATCTTGCAAGTTAAATTTGATACTTCGTTTCCGATTGAGCTGAAATTTTGCATGCATGTATAAATCGGATGACAATGCAATATTATGGTACCATCGAGCTGATCTGATGATGGAGACAGGAGGTGGCCATAGGAAGATAGGAACTCTGTGATGAAACAACGCAACCTAATTGTGTTAGAGGTTTTTAGAATTATCTCGATGAGTATTAGTTGTCTGTCGTAAGAAAAGTACAGTCAGCGATAAAAGCTTGTACAGTCGCCATCAGATATATTGGAGCGGCCAAGGTGCTCACAAATATCTGAGCACGCCTCTATTGTCAAGGCGTTAGAATGCTTGTTCAGATATTGTGAACACCTTGGCCGCTCCGATATATCTGATGGCGACTGTACCAAAAATGAAATATTTGCCAAGAAGTTTTTACGCTCTTTTCTACTGACAAAATTGCTTGACAGACTATACTTGCATCAGCATCATGCCACAGAATTAATAATAAGTACTACCGTACTGAAAGGAAACATTCTAGAAAACCGAAGTTTGATAGCAGTTCAGGGTCGAATCATGCTGTCCCTTTCCAATATATGGCACTATCCCTTTCGGCTATTTAGGGTTGTCAAAATTCAAACCATTATCTTATCCGTGGTCGTGCACGCAAAGGGACGTCAAGTTGTGTCAACCCTAATAATTGCTCGTGCGATAGGCAGACACTCACTATTGGCACGTCTGTGCATATTGAGTGATCAGCACATTTAATGTAGATCTTGCGCCTCCACTCGATAAGGGATTTCCTCTTCGGTCACGTAGAATAATTATATATAATGATAGAATAGGAAATATTGGGGGGATTAGAGTGTACAAGCTGGAAGCATTACACCTGTTAACCTGCATACTGTGTTTACTGAATCGCCCCTTCCACACTCGGAGCAATGCTGAGCCGAACGGAGCCGAGTTTGCCCGAAGAGAGGAGTTTCGGACCATACTATTCTTTGTTTCTTTTGCTCATGCATTGTATGCAAGCACTTAATGCCGGCAACACTAGCGCATTTTTAACAATGGCTACCGGGCGGTGTGTTGTTGTCAATGTCATTCTTGAAACGTCAAAATCGTCAAATTGCTGAACACTGAGCATATAATCACTACGTTTTAAGAGTCGGCACTTTCGAACAAGCCTTAAACCGAATTATGAACGTACATTGTGCCAACACACCAAATACATGTCAATATTGCCAACACAAAAAAAAACAACACTAGGGCTTGCCACTACTGGCGTACCTACTCTTTATCGATATCGATAAATGTGCGATACAGTCGCCATCAGATATATCGGAGCGGCCGAGGTGCTCAAAAATATCTGAACACGCACCTTAATCTTTAATCTTCTTACACGCCTGACCCCACAAACTTCACATTTTCGCAAAGATTTAAGTAAAAGAGAAAGTTATTTTGTCTTATACTCAAAAATAATCACTTAATATTACCGCTGTCACGAAAATTTAAAATGACGGTTGACGTTTTACCGATCATACCAACCTAAAGAAAAGTAAGTATAATACGACTAAGTTGAAAGCAAGTATGGTATGTGCTACCAAAATGCAACAACAGTCATTTTAATTCGATAAGATTATTTCTATGCCTCAATGTTGGTAACAAGTACGTTCATAGTTTATCATAGTATGGGGTGTCGATGGGCTGTTGCTGAAAGGAACAACCAGGAACAACACTGCGGCACGGATTTCACGATCACTAAGTGGAATTCTAAATTACACAATTGAAATATAGCTTACTGAATTTAATAATATTCATGACAAGGAATAATAATACAAGATTTCAACAGTGAAGTTGATCTGGTAAACTGATTTTTAAATCAATAACTTACTGCAAAGGAACAGTTGTCTTAACTCCATGTTTAAATCTAAATAGGTAAGGTTCTAGGTATAGTTGACTACAAACACACACAAAACTTACAAAATCTATGCACTACTGCAGCGGTCGGCAACCTGCGGCCCGCGGGCCGCATGCGGCTCGTGAACCTGTCACTTGCGGCCCGAGAGCCGCCTTGGCTATTTTGTATGTAATAGTGACAAACGACAATGTCTCATAAAGTCATAAATATTAACAATGTACGGCCCGCGTCACCTCCGTCAACTACTATTTGGCCCTTAGCTGCTAAAAGGTTGCCGACCGCTGCACTACTGTATCATTTAAAATACTTTACCCATTCTATATTACAGTTTACTAATAAATAATTTCTGAATTTCAGGACAGTTATCAGTTTCAACCTAAAACTGCTATTATAAGCTGAATGCGGCTTCTATTTAGTTAAGTATTATTGGTAGCTCTTTGTAAGCATTAGTTTTCATTGGTATTTTTTTTTGCATGGATTCTAGTGTTACATTCTATAGCATTGACTAAGCATACTAATGTTACTGTACATCTGGTAATATTATTGTTTGGGATTGTTCACCGTTTTTAATCGTAGCTTGGGCAAAATGTTGTTGATACAATTAGAATCTATTACGAATAAGCCCATAAAACGAGTTCTAGAGCACATTTTTTACCTTTTATTAATATTAATCCTGATTCCAGTATTCATCTATTTTGAATTGTGCATTGTATTACCAGCAGTTGAGAAAGATAAGTCAAAGCATGTTATTCATATGTGTATAGCATTTTTTCTGTTACTTAATATTGTAGGCAATATGATCTATGGAATGTTAACTGATAGTAGTATTAAAGGAAAAATGTTAGATAGTAAAAAAGACTGGACCTTGTGTTCCGTGTGCGAGTGTCTGCGGCCGCCTCGCGCGTGGCACTGTAACATTTGTAACATATGCATATTAAAAAGAGATCATCACTGCACTTACCTTACTTCTTGTGTTGGATATTTCAACTATAGATATTTTATACTTTTAACTCTTTATATATTCATCGCTATGTTGTATGCATTTTACTATAATCTTAAGTTTTTGGCTACTTTTATATCATGGAACCATGGACTGGCAATCATTCGATTTATTTTTCCACTAGCAAATTTTGTAGTAGATGCTAGCTATGAAAGCTTGTATATTTTTATAGTTGTCATTAATTTCATATTAGCCTTGTTTACAGGATTTTTAGCTTACTATCATTTTAGTAATGTTTTTAAAGGTCAAACTACACCAGAGAGAAAATATAATGAGTGTAATTACAATAAAGGATGGAGAAGGAATTTAATAGAAGTTTTTGGTGTAAGATGGTACTTGACATGGATTTTGCCATTTATTCAGAGTCCATTGCCAGGTGATGGCATACAATGGCATGATGAAGATAAGTACAAATAAATGTTTAGTGTGAATGACTCTTATATTGTATAATTTAACCAATATTTTAAATTGTGCCTATGAATGTGATAAATGTTGACACAAATTACAGTAGTTGAGGAAGAAGTAACTTTTCATACTTAATATTTCAATTTTTTATTGTAATACTTACTAATACCTATACTGTAGCCTTACTAAAATATACATTGATAATTTGTTATGATTGACACCTGTGTTTGTGAGATTACATAATTTTATCAATAATTAAAATAGTTAAAATACATCTATTTACAGAAAAATAAATTGTTTGTCATATTATTGTCTATCGGGAATGTTAGAGTTTGGTAATATTTGTGCAAGGTATCTGCTCCGAATCCTGTCCGACTGGACTTGGGCAATATCTTGAGGAGCAGGTGCCTGCTCGTCATTCCATTCTGGGGGCCTTGAGTCTGTCTCTTCTTGGTCTGTGTATTCTTCACTGTCCAATAAATTTGCAGTTTCATCAATGGGTCTTGTCCTGAAACAGAATGTTTTTGTACTGTGGATAAAGAATCGCATAAACTATAGTTCGTTTTTTTTAGCACTAGAAATTAGGTAAACAATCTTGATGTCTTTTAATTGAAATCACATTTTAAAAATAAGTTACGGCAAATATGTAACAATTATGAATCTAATACGATCACTTATATTCTTCTGCTTTCATAAGTAATAGTTTTTGAATTTTAAAAAGCGTTTTTTAATTAAAAGACACGTCAAGATCGCTTACCTTCTTGCAAGTTCTTTCTAATGCTAAAAAAAACGAACTATAGCCGCCGCGTGTATACAAATAAAAAAAGTTGTGATATTGCTCTATACCTATATTATGTAAATGTTCAAGTCAAGTTTCATGTATTATTTTAGTAGTTTTAAAATTAGAGCGTAAATTCGAATGTATGGGAGCGATTTTTTAGCGGCATTTAGGCAATTGCCCTCATCCTGTCATTACCGAAATGTATAGTTACAAGTGCATCAGAAAAGAAACTTGTTACTTACGGTTTTATGGATTCCCTAACACTCGGAGATAGGTTCAATATGCCGTTATTGGCAGAGTCGACGATATAAACGAGTACAGCAGCTATCAAGGAAACTGAAACAATAGAATAATTTTATTATGCTGTGTTACACAGGTATAGAAAAAATGTTACAAGACCTGAGGCCGTCTTGAAGTCGACGGCCTGAGGTCATCTTGAACAGAACGAACCCTAGGAAGAGCTTCTGGTCAATGAACTACCATTGGCACTAAAGGACAAACTAAGGCCAGTGCCTACAGGATGCATAGGCAGCGTGTCACCATCTGTAACTCCTACAAAATCGAGTTGCGCATGAACGTGCCGTATACGCAACCGGTGTGACCTGGCCTTTAGTTCGCCTTTCACACAAAGCATTGATTATCTTACCAAACAGGCAACCCAAGAAGAACATCTCCAGCATCAAATATCCATATTTGTCAACAATAACTCCAGCCAATAGAATTACAGTAGCCAATCCCAAGTTCTGGACGGCTTGACAACTGCAAAAAAGATTCAAAGTTTTAGATTTAGTTCTGGTAGAAAGTTTTGCTACCGTTCCGCAATAAGACATGACGTGACATATAAAAATATTTTTTATAAATAAATGATCGTATCATATACCTGGCAGGTATACGATCGTGTAAGGTGATGATCCACCTTACAGGAAAAACGCCTGTCTATCGTGTCATTCTATATTAATGTCATGGGTAAGTGTAAAGAAATGTAATAGACGGCGAACACATTGTTGACATGTATCCCTTTCGCCCATACAAAGTAATCCGATCTGACCGATCTCAATATTTAAAATGATGCCACTGAACTTGTAATGTTAAATACTTCTTCACTAGGTATACCTACTTCAAAAAATATGATAGAATACTTACATTCCGTATGCCGTTCCCAACTGATTCTCAGGTACAATAAGTGCCACCAGAGGCCACAGTCCAGCTGCCAATAGTGAATAGGAAATTCCTAACAATACCTGAAAATTAATAATGTCCATGTAATTATATGTCACTTTAGTTAGTGCATAAATTGCATATGTTTTTAGTTCCTTTATATGCAGAAACCACGCGTGTTGGAGGTTCTGCCATCTCGTGACCGATTCACGCTTCTAAGCAGATGCTTCCTCTGACACTTCACGCAGGCTCTATTTCGCATAGTAGGTTCCATCTAGTGGCTTAAATCGCAAAATGGAAACTTGCCACATGCTTCGCGCCAATGGGGTTGGTCGGTCGATATCAATTTCTAGAATTGTAATTTTTTTGTTTTTTAATGCCCTAGCTAGGGCATAGGGCATCCCTTTAAACCAAATCTCATAGAAAAAAGGGCAAGCTATGATGGCGCCATCTATGCAAACCTTTGACAGTTGCCAACCCCATTAATAGGTTTCTGTATGCCGTCTACAGTTCATGCACGCTCGTACACTACACTACGTACCACTCCGATATACGGGTTGAAGAACGTGAATGCCAGCAAGCAGTGTGCCCCTATCGTAGAGACGTTACTAATGATGACCCACATCACATTACGGCCGGTTTTGTCAATGAGCACGCCGAAAAATGGACTTAGAGCTGCTGAGAGTAAGTACACCATGGAGTTGGCAGTGTTTGCGTCTTGAGGTAAAAAGTCAAATTTTCGTTCAAAAAATAGCCTGGAAAAGAACAGACAATCGTTATTTCGGTTCCTTTTCCTGATGGTTTTCATAAACAAATCTGGATATTGCAAAGCAAGCAGAAAGCAGACTGTGCAAGGGTTATTTTAAAAACGTCAATTCTATGAAAATATGACACTTACACAATCTATGCTATCACAGTCGTTGCAGAGTTCTCTTGGTCTAATGCCAGGATCGCACGTACCGAGTAGAGTGGCGACAGTAAAACGAAGTATGAAATTGTTACTCGGCCAAGTAAAAATTCTATACTTCGTTTTACTGTCTCGCCACTCTACTCGGTACGTGTATCCGAGCCCTAACTCTACGTATTCATGTAGGCCTAGCAATAAGCACTTATGAATAGCAATACAAAATGTTAGACCTTGACTAACTCTTTACAAGGCATACGAATGTCAGAAATTATGCAAATTAAACCCTATCACTAGTTCAAATTGAATACTTACTTCCCTAGAGCTATAAATGGAAAGATGGCCAAATAGTATGCCACACATATCACAGAAACAAGCCAAAACACTGATTTAAAGTGTATTATGTCACTCAGGTGGAATGGCTCACTGTTTTCGGACTCTTCCAGCCTCCCTAGGATTTTTTCGGCTCTGTGGTCCATCCAGCCAAGAATCAGACCACATATTAGTGAGATGAAACAGGTGAGAGCGGCTGAAATTATAGTAAACAAATGATGTATCTACAACAATTTTTATGTTCTTGCAATGGATAGTGGTGGCACCATAGACTAGGAATACTCTAGACGGAGTTTAGAGCAATTATTACATGAAACCGATGCTGCCAAAAATACTGGGTAGCGGGGAACGAGGTGAGCGAGTCCCGTGCCGTGATTGGTCCGTTCAAAGACACGGGTGTCACACAAAGGCACTTTGACTCGAAAATTGAATAAAACTACCGTATATTTGTGATAGAAGGGGAAGCGCTACTATGCTCAGTCTGGAGGATGTCTTGTCTGTGGGTGGCACATACCTACCATACCATACCACTGACAATTCATAGGTAAACCTCATTTCATGTAATATCACAAGCAGTCTAACAATACAAATTTAATTTCCTTCTTTTACTATTGTGTAAACAAAAAGCAGACTTACCAATAAATAATGCCACTCCAAGTCTTTCATATCCCACAAAATAAGTGGATACCCACTTATAGATGGGCCCCATGATCCAGAAGTTGACAGTGCTGCCGAACCTGGAGAAGGACAACTGCAGGCCAAATACCATGTTCAGCTCTTTGCCTTTGAACCAGAGGACAACATAGTTATTCACCACCACCTGCAGAGACTCTCCACCAATTCTGAAAATACATAACCGTACTTAATAAGGTACATTTTATATTATGTTTTTCTACAGTTTCATTATTTATCCCTGTTGTCAACATTCACTTTCGTAAAAACTAGTACATAAGCAAGTTCTTGAGATTGAGTAGTATGTTGGGTTCAAAACCTTTTAAAATGGTATTAGGAAGTTTTTAAGATTTGAATATGACTATACTATTAGTATAAATATGGTAGTGACTTATAAAGGCAATTAGCCTGTATGTAGCCTTTTAAAGCCTGTAATGTTATGACATTGTACATATAGTTGAATAAAATTAACTATCAAATAAACCTAAATCTAAGTCTTATGATGCTAATCACACTTTAAATACAATCAGTTAGTGTTGGCCAGTCAGTGCATTGGATAATTGGATTAAATATATAAACACAAGTATATTTCCAGATTAAAGTTCGTTATCAACAACACTAAGGGTTAGACTGATAAGAGACATTGTTTATGCAATGTTTATACATCATGTAAGAGCTACATATTATAACATAACTGATTTATATGTTACAATTTGAGAATATCAGTGATTTGCATTCACAGTTGAATATATCTGAACATACCAGGAACTGGCTTACTATCCCTTATAGAGGGTTTTGATAAGGCTCAACTCACCAAACCCTTTGCCCAACAAAACCCTTTCATTTTGCTTTTAAAGCCCTCATCTAAGCCCTTACCCATATTTCTTATACAATTACTTACCCAAAAATAAATCTTCCGAGTATCATCAACCAGAATGCATTTATGTATGCACCTGCTGCAAAAATAACAGCTCCAATCAAGACAATTGTCATATAAATAATTGTCCCCAATCTCACACCAAAGTACCTGTAACATATACAAGTTTGTATTACCATGATTTTCATTTGAAATCAGTAATCAAATTAAATAACTTTTTTGCTATTAGCAAAATTATGTGTATTCATAGTGTAATAAAACACACACAAACGATTTTATTGTATGTTTGGGTTACATGCAGTAAAATTGCAAAGTAGGTCACAGATGTCTACAGGTCAACATAATGCAGAGATGGATTATATTTATCACTGTAGCTACATGAGTCATCATTAAGTACATGTGTGTAGGTATGTACCTACCTATCTACAAGATATCCCCCTATGAAACATAATATCACATTTGGCCAGGAATATATTGAGTACACCAAGGCGAACTGGGATGTGTTCAAGTGCAAGTCTTGTTTGAAATTGTCCGCCAGGGCCCCGGGGGTGTCATAGCAGAAGTAGGAACCTGCAAATAAGCCGTATAAATTATTATTTCTAAGTTTATCTAAAAAAATTAACATCAGAATTTCAAAAAGTGACCATTAACACATTATATTTTTCATTCTGTTACTTTTTCATTTATAATAAAATGTTATAAATTTGTTTCTATCAGTATATAACATAGTAGTTATTGCAAATACAATAGGAAAAATTACCAAAACAAAGGAAGCACATTAACATCAGTGCCAAGAAGCGATGCACCCTGTTCGCAGGATGACACCATGAGGAAGTGGGCAGAGTTGTCCTGTTACTGCCACTGGCTCCTGGATTCTCCATTGTGCTATAGAAAAATATCACATTAAAATAAATTCGAAAAATAAATGTAAATATTTACGATTGTGTAAATTATAATTCTTACCAGATGCGGCCCAGTTTTTGCACTGTGTTATAATATCAACGAGACAAAGCTCTGAGTCATTAATAAATAACTAAATGTAATAATACACCAAGCATTGATAAAACATTACAGTCACATTATCGACAACACCACGTAAATATTCTAGGGGCGCATCTCATTTATTCACGACACAAAAGCGCTGAAATGGTCAGATAACATTATATCGATAAAAGGGGCTAATAGTTGAATAGATCAATCAATAAATAAACAAATCATATTCCTATGCTGGTACTAGACACAGTAGAAATAGTAGAATAGAAACGTAAATAGCAATCCAGCACACTGCACAAAGTAAAATGCTCATTGCTCAAGTCAAAATGACAAATACTTGACAAGCGAAATCGTATCGTTCGGATTTTACCCCAGATTAAATGGTTTTGCAGAGAAACAATAGGATTTTGTTCAATTTTGTTCCATGTTCAAACTTTTTATCATCACCTAATCTAATTTTGATTATCGTCTAAACACTGATCTAAGCTAATTTCATGCTTTAAGACCGACCGAAGCTAAAAATCGACCATGTTATTATAAATTTTGTATTTCAGAATGCTGCGAAGACACGTTCGGATACTAACGCTATAACCGCGAAAATCAAAGTTCGCAAATTGCGGGAATCTTTCTCTGTCTCTCTTATTACGTCTTCATTGGAGTAAAAGAGAAAAATCCCCGCAATTTGCGTTTTTACGGTAGGCCCGCAGATCTATGACTGTGGTTGGTCAAACCAATTTGTCAGTCCGTAAGGACCAGGAAAACTCTTGAATAATTTTACGGTTTAGACTAACTTGTTTTTAGTCACTCGCGCGACATATTTCGGAGAGCCGAGGTCTCCTTTCTGACCTTTCTCAAGCACCAACAGTGCGAGCAGCGTTCACGACGGCCGTGTATCGCGTACTGCGGCTGAGGAAAACTATATTCTTCCTTTTCTTTTGGGTGCTCTAGTACTAGTATAAGACAAAGATAGTATGATCTCTCTGTCTTTGATTGAAATGAGACAGTCCTTTGACAAACTATACCTTTCGTTTTCGTTTGACACTTTGTTCTGGGAAGGACAGAGAATGGTAGATAAAATTCATTCCTGTCGCTATTTTTTTGTGTATAGGGAATAGGCAAAGCTCTGCTTAGATGGCACTAGTTGTACACATACAGTAAGCCCCCATTCGCACGGCAGCTTTTTCAACGCGCGTTAAAAAAGCGTTTGAATGACACAAATGGATAACATTGTATCTGATTGTATGTATTGACACGACAGCGGTGGCGCTTTTTATCAAGCGTTGTTGGATTTTCGACTTTAAATTAAATTTAGAGTGCTGACAGATTCAAGCGCTTATTTAACGCGCGTTGAAAAAGCTCTCGTGCTTCCTCAGCAATTTTCCGATTCCTCATGTCATCACTACTAAGGCTGCAAATCACTATTAACAATAGATATTAGTTGCCTGTGGAAAGAAAAGTACAGTCAGCGATAAAAGCTTGTACCAAAAATATTTTTTTTGCCAAAAACTTATTTTACTATGACTCAACACATCAGACACATTGCAGGCTTTACGTCAAACGCAATTTTCTTGTGCACAAATTTAATAACTATTTTTACAAATTTAATAGGACAAGATTTACAAGTTTGCGGGCGATTTATTGACCGAATGCTTTTGGCAAATCAAGATTCTACAGTATAAAGTTAAAATTGTTAAAAACCGCAGCACCGGACGCCGCTCCGAAGTGCGGAGCAGTGTGATAACCGCCTAACAGTTGCTATTGCAAGGTCATGGCTTTTTGAAATAGTTTTCGGTCAGTCAACGGTAAAAATATGGGTGTACAAATCATTTCAAAAATATGTCCCATAACTCTCTTATGTCAGTGAATTAAGAACTATGGGACATATTTTTGAGTAAGTTAATTGTCTACACCCATATTTTTACCGTTGACAGAGATCGTAGTAAATTAGGCCCCGTTCGCACGGCAGCTTTTTCAACGCGCGTTAAAAAAGCGTTTGAATGACACAAATGGATAACCATGTATGTATTCACATGAAGGCGGTTTTTAAGCGCGGCGCTTTTTTATCGAGCACTGTTCGATTTTCGGCGTTGAGCGTTGGCGTCAAATTGAATAGAGCATACGGAACTCCGTGTATCTGTTCTCACAAGCGTTAAAAAAGCGCCGGCGCTGCTGTCAATTGGCTGTCAAGTGTCAATTTTTGGTATCAATCGTCAAGATTATTATTAGTTTCACCTTAAAAATGTCAACTTATGCTTACAAATTCCTGAAATATTCAAGCTATATTCAAATAATACGTCGTAATAGCAAATAAACTATGGCTTTGCTGAGATGCGTACGTGGCAGTACGACTCACAAGTGATTTTTAAGCGTTCATATGAACACAAATATTGGAAACGCTAAAAAAGCGCCAACGTCGGGTTTTAACGCAACGCTTTTTAAGCTGTCGTGCGAATGGGGCCTTAGAGTGTTTATGCTCCAACCGTACGAAATCATGAACTAGCACAGACTAAATCACTTTAAACTTTAAAGAAACATCTTTAGATCACATCACTACGTTCCTATCATAATAAGGGGCGTGCATGAACTATCCGTCAGATTTTTGGCGCGAGGCGTAAATGTTACGTTTATGATTCCGATGTAGCCCACAAGATGGCAGACCCTCCAACGCGCACGGTCCCTCTAGCACAGACCAAAGAGTACAATAATATATGTACTTAGAGGATATAACTATTGGTTATATTCTCTAAGTATATGTATGATATATGGCACAGACTTTTTTGACAATGACATGCTAATTTACGGTCATTGTACGGTTACCTACTGTAAAAATTTGAGAAGTCAAATTACAACAAAATATTATCTAAATACAAAATTTATGGTAACCTTTCGAAGTACATTTTTGCTGCGTAACTTATATAAGTAGGTACATCTCGTGAACAAATGGCGTGACTTTAGAACAGCAAGTTTTGGTCCCAGGGGAGCCAGCCCTTGCCCTTATCGGTGGAGCCATGGCGGAGCTATGCGGAAATGTAGGTACTTACCAACTAATAAAAACCCCAGTGACACGAAACTGGCTGTCTTGTGCATTTATATTTTAATGAGGGTAGGGGAGCAAGTTCAACCAACTAGATTTTTATTTAGGTACATTAGGTACATAATTCGAGTTCTGATATAATTCGGCTTAAAATATTTATTTATTTAAATATATTTAGGTAAATACAGATGACATTCACGAATCGTAAACAATTAAGTATTCTTATGATTAGTTTGTTCTGTTATTTAACATGCAATCTCTTAGCCCGAGTCGGAAACCTTTTGAGAAGCGAAGAGAGCCAACCACAGTAAGTAGAAACCATATATCAGCTTGGTCAGAAATCTCAGAGAGCCGCAAATCTTGCGTTTCCAAGAATAAATAATAAAATCAGTAACCTTGAAAATGAAAATGAAGGTCTTTATTCTTCAATGATCTTATAATACCTACCTATGGCTGTCAAAAACTACCACCGCACCGGTTCTAAACCTACAACGAAGCCTTTATCTTGGACTCGAATGTTTTCATGTAAGTATTTACCAATATAGGGTCACATGTAAGGAGTCGGCAAGGGTAGGTGACAAAAGCGTGAAAGCTAGAAGGGTGGCGTATTGTGATGAACCAGCGGAGCATACGACGTGGAGCAGCAAGTACAATGAGCAGCTTTGTGCGCAAGGCGGGCGGCGGCGGGCCGGGAGGGCGGAGGGCGGGCGCGCGCTGTCGGCAGCGCAGTCCGCCTCGCGCAGGACGGGAGCGGTGTTCACTCGGCGGCGCGCCGCGGCGCGACATGCCCAGCTGATGTTTATTTATACCACGAGCTCGGTGGAGGGCGCGCGCGGGAGGCCCTCCCCTCCGCGGCACCACGGTTTCGCGTGATGCAGCCGAGCGAGCTAGCCGACGCCGCGCCCGCCGCTAGCGGAAACCCCCCGCAGCGTGGCCTCAACGGCGGCCGCTTCGATTTTGACGACGGCGGAACTTATTGTGGAGATTGGGAGGATGGCAAAGCTCACGGCCATGGCGTGTGCACAGGCCCCAAGGGCCAGGGCGCCTACGCCGGCTCTTGGCACTTTGGATTCGAAGTTTCCGGCGTCTACACCTGGCCCAGGTGAGAGAGTGACTTCGCCCGGGCCTCGCACATGCCCGAGCGCGAATCGGCGTCCGAAGCCGCTCCAAAAATAGGCTGCTATTAATAATTGAGTTCGGTGTTTCGCTAGAAAACGCGTGTAGCGGCGGTGAAAGTGCCTCATGGCCTAATAGCGGCCAAAATATTCATATCGATCTACATATAGGTACCGACTGATAGCGACACGTGATAACAGAGGGTAGCTATCTATCGACTCGTGCTTGCTCTACATCACCAATTAACTGACTGTCACTGTCCAGACATGCCCATTACAGGTTCAATGGAAGTCATGGCACAAATCATTATTTTATTACATTTAATTGAGAACAATTTAGCACGTGCGTTTCTGATGATGTCTTGGAAAGATTCTAAACTCAGGACACTCAGCTCATGAATTTTTTTACATACTTTGAGAGGGACAAAAGTTATTTATTTAAAATAACAAAAAGTAATCAAACCTTGTCAAGGAATTTAACTAGGTAATATGGTTCGCCATATGTACCTACATATATGTGTTAATTGTGGTATGTTATTCTCAACCTTAGACAGGTAACTGTTAAAAGACGTGTACATGTACAAACTTAAAAAAAAGAAACAAACTATTGAGAACGTAAACAAAAATATCTACAGAAGTAAGTATATCTTCCGAGTGGGTATCTGATATTAACTTTATTTATTTTATTTTGAATGTGAGTAGGATGATCAGAGCCAATGTACCAATACAGTATAACTACAGTAAGTGTGGCTCAGTCAGAATGCGTCTCAGTGCCAGGCCTTCCGGCTATTTCATCCAGCTAGCGGCTGCTCCAATGCAGCCCACTTTCGTCGGGTCATTGATCCATTGAAACATGGGATTTCCCGACATCACTAATAATCTTATTATTATAAATACATAAATACAGGGTTCATGTTTGATCCACAAATGTAATACCTGTTAATAACAACATGATGCACTGGAAAGTGAATACTCACATAACATACCTACTCGTATAATTATATTCACGCATATTATTCATTAAAGCTACAATACTGACCTGACACACCTTTATTGTATTATGTTCAACTCTTCATACGTACTGCCTGTCGGTTAAAGACCACCTCTTGACCAAACCTTTGGGTTTAATTTTTCGTGGTCTAAATATAATGATGAATAGTAGATTGTTAACCAAGGGATGAAAGGCACTCATTTCTGCCGAGGTAGTTTAGTCCGAGGCGGAAATGATGCCTTATACCCGAGTTAAACACTACTTTTTCATTTCGAATACATGTGTTTTTTAAAAACATGACTAAGTATAATTTATTATAGTATTTTTTTAGGGTACTTTCAATTAACAATTTAGGCAAAATTATCGTTATTTATGGAATGGGGGAGCCAAATATCAGAATGGAAAAATTGTATCCATTAAATCCATTTATACCCAAATATCAATTTCTAATCGTAAAAAAATTATATAAATTGTACTTCAAACCTAAAAATGCTCTAGTGCAGAAACGTATCATTTTCTGAACACCTTTTAGAACAACAATGACCCTGTTTCAGAACATGAGAAATGAAAAATTGAAACGATTACTTAAGTACTTTCAATGTCAACTAGTACATGTCATATCGGATATTAATCGGTAACCTGAGAGCCTGCTGTATTATTGTCTCGCACTAGAAGGATATTGTTTACCTAGTGCAGATTGATTTACTTACCAGTTAACTATGAGCTGTATCTATTTACATACATCTGCTCGCGCTATTATTTCGAGATGGAAGAGTCTACGTGGCGATTGGGGCTAATTCCACTGTCGTTCTTCACAAGCAAGAACTGCTGTAATTGTTTGTAAGTAGATATTTACAACACATACATGTCACTACATTATATTTAGCCCAGGAATGATGAAATAATGGAATCAATGCATCAGGAATAATAGAATCATCAAACCAGCCCCATTCATATAGGTACACTAAATTCTTCCATATGACAATTCGGTTCATTAGATAAATATTTATATACCAGCTTTCACAAAACTGTAACTAGGCGCTTACTTGATGGCTTCAAGCGTAGGTATAGGTATAAATAAATCTCACAATCGGTTAAAAATTACGGATTTCTCAGGTAAATAAACTTTGTTTCCTATACGTCTTCTTGGAACAACAAAACAACAACACAAGATGAGAACAAAACGAAACCGTTTTGCTTCAAGGACAAAGTTTAAAGCCTCTCAAGTCCACCTCAGGGCATAGGTTGATTAAATTGAATTTGCTAAGCCTATTCTCCGTAGTATACCTACTATCTAGAAATGCATAGGAACATACCTAATCCTATTTGTATATGTAACAAATAAAGCCGTATTTATTGCATTATAGGCGCAATTTATTTCATCTAATATGTAGGTTAGTCTTGTAAACCTAATTCATTCACATATTAATACACTAATATCCATACCTAATAACTATTATCCCAGAAGCTCCTATTTCTGGGCGATTTGCCCTTCGGGCATCTGAAGCTACCTAACGAACCTGGAAAGTATTAATTATAAGAAAATTATAGCGTAAGAAATAAAAATGTTGTAATAATTTGAGAATAGAGAAACAAGCGAATGACAAAAATAGGGTATGGGTAAAAATTCGGGTGGGAAAAAATGCGAATGGAAAGTTTGCTACGCGGAATTAACGATTTTAGGGAAAAGATCTATACACTCGCTTAGGAAGTTTTCTCACTTGGGAGTGCTCGGGTGCTGAGCAACCATCCCCCTCCTCCCCTGACAATGACAGGACATTGGCAGTACCGGTAAGAACTTAAGAAGTCCTTGGGATCCACCAAAATATCGCTTACCGTTGCTCCCGGGGCACACCGTCCAAGAACCCCTACCGTTCTTCCGGATCCGGATCCTGATCGGGTCAAGAAATAATGAGAAGGGCCTAATGTAGGACATTTCCCGTCATTCCCCGTGATGTATTTTCCCTAAATTTAACTAAACTATAATAAAGTCAAGTTTAATCTGATTTTATGTGCGTTATCTTTTAGCACTTTTTTATTCGTTATACATTATAATATACCCAGTCACAGGATATTCTTCAGTGCTGATGAAAAATCTGAAATTCATCACATAACTAGCCCCAACCTTTAGCGCCACGTAGGCTTAATTCTGTTTTCCTTCTCGTAAAATTGCCTCTTTACGCAGGTGCTGCGCATGGCCGCCGGACTGATTGTTACTCTTTTCAGGTCAGTTTTCAGGTCAGGGCACGTGTTCGATGTTCGCCCGATGAACTTACGTTCCAAGAAAGCAACAAGTTGCCTGAGAAACCTTAATTCTTAATGGGCCGCCAATACTTACATTGCTTAACGTGATTCTATACAGGACACATTCAGCTAGGTAAATACGAGTATGTGTAAATCAGAGCTTTATTGGAGGAGGTCCGATAACAAACACTCTTTTTACTATTACTACTTTCATATAGGCTGGATACGAGTACATTTATGCAAACTGATACTTTTAATTTAATACGGTGTACTTTTTTCATACACGGTAATTAAATTATCACTACTTACACCCCTGAATAAGGTTCTACTCGGGAGCAGGTCGCTAGTTAGTGAACTAAACTAAACCACTGAAATGGGTGACGTGTCAATGTAGAACTTTATAAACCGAGATACAATAGTAGATTGTTAAACAAGCGATGAAGATGAAAGGCACTCATTTCTGCAGAGGTAGTTTGCCGCTCGAACGACGAGAGAGCGCCAATAGTGCGAGGCTGAAATGATGCCTTTCACCAGAGTTAAACACTCTACATACCTGTCATTTCGAATACGAGGAAAGTATAATGCATGTAATTTTTTTTAAACATGACTAAGTAAACATTTTTATAGTAATTTTTTAGGGTACTTTCGGACGTGAATGGTCGACAGTCGACAGACAGACAGAACTGCTTTCTTATTGTATTAAAATTCTACCTGCTAACGATATGCTCAATATGATTACTTAGATGTGAACAACTAGATGACAACCAAATTTTATGATCGCTACAATATTAGTTGCCTACCTACTTACTATTTTAGACGCCAACCTATCACTTCAAGTTCCTTATACATTTTTTGGGTGTTTTTTTTTAATAATTTGATGCTTATATTAGAGGCTAATATAAAATTATATCTATAAATTATATTAGGTAGGATCTTAAATTAAACATACATATTACTAAGTTACATTGGTAGAGATTACAAAAAAATATATATGTATATTAAGGTGATGGTAATTGTACTAATTGTAAACGTAACAATAAATTATCAGCCAAGAGCATGTCGGGCCATGCTCAGTATAGGGTTTCGTAGTTACCATTCTGTCAAAATAGGCCAAACGGGAGCTATTAGTAAGTATCATAACATAAGTCTTTTTACTAAGAAAAGAAGATGTTTTGCAAACGAACTAATGAAAAAAAAATACTACTAGACTGATTATGTTCGTATTTATTAAGCTCTTGGTTCACAATTTTTTTTTCATATTTTTTGGACCCGTGGTCCAAAAATTAGAGGGGGGGGGACACATATTTTTTTTTCTTTCGGAGCGCATATTTCCGGAAATATTAACTATATCAAAAACTGGTTGTACAAGACCCTTATTCGTTTTGAAAGACCTATCCAACGATACCCCACACTATCGGGACAAAGCGAAAAAATGTTTTCAAAAAAAAAAACCTTTTTGTATTGGAGGTACCCTAAAACATTTTTTTTGTATTTTTTATTTTACCGTTCTGTTGCAATGCATGACTTATGTATCCATGCCAAATTGCAGCTTTCTAGCACTAACGATCACGGAACAAAGCCTCGGACAGACAGACAGACAGACCTGGCGAAACTATAAGGGTTTCTAGTTGACTACGAAACCCTAAAAAGGCTTATTATGAACCCGGTTAAATACAACAATTACCTATAATTATGAATTATGACATGCCTACTATAGGTCACCTTATGGTATACCTATACTTAGTACTCATGAATCGTAGCGCTACGCCGTAGAAGATACTCGTAGCGTTTTCCCACGTCGCAACTACAACAACGCAACTTTTATTAACTGGAATAATATTATAAACATACTGCCATATTCGAACTTCAAGATATTCACAAGAGACGACACGTACTAGATCCATTCTAGATACGTTATAGTTTAGATATCAACCAGTTCTCTTTTGCAGCGCAATTCGGGCAACCAATGTCACTTTTACGCTAGATAGAGTAAGATATCTATTAGATGTGAATTAGATCTCTAAGTCATATTCTGTGGAAATCGTTCAAGAGTATCTCCAGAATCGCGCAAATGTCAAATTTGACAGGTTAGATCTTAAACATATCGTTATCGTATCTTGGTGATGTCTAATAGATGTCTATTTCAAAATCCGAATCGGGCCCATAGCTTGGGTACGGTCACATCTGTCATCCCAATACAATTTTGTACAATCAAATAATACGTTATAAAGTTATAAATTGTATGGAGATGACGTTGTCACCGTAACCGAGCTATGTGAAAAATGCTATAACTGCTATAAGTAAGGTACAGTCGCCATCAGATATATCGGAACTGCTAATAAGGCGCTCACAAATATCTGAACACGCCTCTATTGTCACGGCGTTAGAGTGCATGTTCAGATATTGTGAACACCTTGGCCGCTCCGATATATCTGATGGCGACTGTACTTATGTTGGATTTTTTTCCAGCGTATGTTTGATTTGTTTGAAGTCTAAAGTCCCCGGTCCCGTCTGTCTGTTTATGTTTTTCACCTATCATTTGAGTGATTCTTGAGGAAGGCTGTTCGTTTTTTTTAGCATTAGAAAGAACTTGCAAGAAGGTAAGCGATCTTGACAAGTCTTTTAATTGAAAAACGCTTTATAAAAATATAAAACTATTACTTATGAAAGTAGAAGAATATAAATTATCGTATTAGATTCATAATTGTTACATATTTCCCGTAACTTATTTTTAAAATGTGTTTTTCAATTAAAAGACACATCAAGATTGTTTACCTAATTTCTAATGCTAAAAAAAACGAAGTATAGGTGTATAATTTGTTAACCCGTGCGAAGCGGCGGGGCGGGTCGCTAGTGAAGTAAAATTATATGTTCATCAACGCCATATCAAAAATTGCACGTACACTAACCTGACCACATCCACGACTTGAATTGAGTTGTGGCGTGTGGAGCACAAAATGTACTGACTAATTTATATCATGTCAATGGCGGCGAAAAGATTAACTCCAATTAGCATGTCGATCATTCTAGATTGAGCCCTAAAAATTGTTTTTTACAGTCATTGGACTCATTGGTCACTTACTTTTTAGGGTTCCGTAGCCAAATGACAAAAAACGGAACCCTTATAGATTCGTCATGTCTGTCCGTCTGTCTGTCCGTGTATGTCACAGCCACTTTTTTCCGAAACTATAAGAACTATACTCTTGAAACTTGGTAAGTAGATGTGTTCTGTGAACCGCATTAAGATTTTCACACAAAAATAGAAAAAAAGCGATAAATTTTGGGGGTTCCCGATACTTAGAACTGAAACTCAAAAAATTTTTTTTCATCGTGTGGGTTGTCTATGGATAGGTCTTCAAAAATGATATTGAGGTTTCTAATATCATTTTTTCTAAACTGAATAGTTTGCGCGAGAGACACTTCCAAAGTGGTAAAATGTGTGTCTCCCCCCCCCTGTAACTTCTAAAATAAGAGAATGATAAATTAAAAAAATATATATGATGTACATTACCATGCAAACTTTCACCGAAAATTGGTTAAAGCGAGATCTGGTAAGTAGTTTTTTTTAATACGTCATAAATCTTAAACCGCAATTTTATTATGTTACTCGCTGGTACGGAACCCTTCATGGGCGAGTCCGACTCGCACTTGGCCGCTTTTTATAGTTTTCGATTTTTATTCGTACCGTTAGTTAGTGCATACTTGCCTCAAGGGCTAGTGTCCTTAATCCAAAGCTACCTTCTACCTTATTACCAGTGGATTGATTTTACAAACTTATTGTTGATACCTAACATAATAATTTATGACCCATCCACATCGCTGCGTAATATGGCTATAACTACCTATAGTACATATCACATACGTTGGAAGTTGTAGCTATATAAAATTTATAATGTAATTACTCTTTCAAGGTCAGGGTTTGTTAGAACGCTACAGTTAAGATTGTGTTGTTATATAAATATTAATAAATTGCTCGTTACACCGCCCCAAAGAATATAATACTCACTAGGAGAAGAACGGTAACTCCATACAAAAAAAATGTCCCCAACCGTTTATACGTTTATACTAGTGGCGCCGTCTTTGTGTACCAATGGAACTAAAGTTGACAACCGGTTTAGCCTGGCGGGTATTGGTAGGTAGTAATTCTGTTGATAAACATATTTGTTATCTTCATATCACGAAATATATGCAAGATGCAAATATTACCCCTTGTTTGTGGTATTATCAATTGATTTAAATAAAAGGCATGTTTATGTTTATAACATTATATATATTATTTATTAAAAAATGTTTTACATATAAAAATATACACTGAAAACTGGCAACTGGCAACTTAATAAAAAAATAGACATTAATAAAGCGCATTCACAAAGTTTTCAGTACCTTTTATACAAATAACATTAGGCATGCCTACCTATTACACTTTACACACAGATACACTACACTTTACACACGGCATTTTACACAGATTTCCAACTTGTATTCATACATTTCTTCACGGTTAATTAATACGCTTTCCAGATGCGTTATGACTCGGTTCCTTCTGAACCCACTAAAGTTGTAAATTTCACTCTGGCTGCTTCAACAGCCGTTGCTCCGCATTTAGCACATTTTCTATGTGCATTGCTGTAATCCATGTAGGTACAGACTTACAGTCTTAAGTGGTACGTAGCGGTACACGTTGTATGTATTATTTAAAGAGTTAATAAATAAAATTTTCGTTATGAACTTTAACCACAGCAGTTGGACAGAGTCATTGACAAATATATTTTTTATTACGGTGGGTAGACGTACCTACCCTCCATATATTTTATGAACATTGATAAAGACAGTTGGAAGCAAATATTCATTATAAAACTTAATCGCATGTAATTAACTTTTAAGCGTTTTAAGTCCCGTTTTATGATTAATATTGTATAAAATTCGTGATAATTTAAATCAGAGTCGGGAGCAATGTTGCTGTAGAAAAATGTTTTTATTTTTATTACTCGCAACTTTTTCCCGGAGGCCAACGCACACATAGAAGCTTAAGGCGCACACATGCGCAATTATTTGGGGACATAACTTTCTTAGGAAGTGAACAGGCCTTGCACCGCCCAGTCATGAAAGACTATTCTGATTTAAAAAATCTTATTGTTTTAATCTTGTTTTGATAAGACCTTGGCGATAGATCATCACGCTGATTGGTGCGAGGGAAATGTACTGAAAGTCGTGTCATGTCAATATAAGATTACAAGAAGACCAAAACCATACCAAATTGGTAAAACAGAATCTGCATTTTAATTGAATTTTAAATTGGGTAGGTAAAGTTTTTTGAAGATAGGCAAATTATATTTTTTCCCGATAGTATTCATTATAGCGATCACGGAAATGCAGCTCTTTTATTTTTATATCATTTTATTGATTAAATATAATTTTTTAAATGATCGATATGACGTTTGTGAGGTGAAATGGCAGATTCCAGTAATTAATTCCTTGGCGCGTAGTAAATGGGACGAGATAGAAAAAAAATCGATGTCAACTGTCAGTGTCATTCTTGGAAAATAACTTGCAAATAATTGGAAAATAATGGTCGGACGAAACATTTGTGTTTTCTTGTAATTGGATGTCGGTGTGATTTCTAGAATAAGTATTTTTAACGTCCCTAGCACGATCAACACGGATATTTTGATAATGTAATGATAACGATTGCTTTCGACTACTTGGCACTGCTTCTTGGAGAACATTTTCATTAACGCCTCCACCACGACTCTTGGACTGCTACACGAGTCATTTTGGATCTCAGTATCAACACAATAGATGGAGACGATCCCGGAAACGTTCGAATGGAAATAGAATATTACAGAGATGAACTCAAAGTGCGTCGTACCGTCTTGTAGGAAGTACAGATACGTTACTTTCCAAATTCAGCGTATTTGAGCACACCAAAGTCTTTAACAGCGATTCGGTGCCAAGCTTTGAAGATATATTGGCCAAAATGGTAACTTATACGTTTGTGAGCACTATATAAACGTGATTGTTGTATTATACATACATAATGATTAAGATTGTAATAGTCTTATAACTAGGTCGTTATTGGCTATTATATATGGGCTCGGCAAGGTGTTCACAATATCTGAACACGCACGCCCTGATAATAGAGGCGTGTTCAGATATTTATGAGCACCCTAGCTGCACCAATATATCTGATGGCGACTGTACTTTAGAAAACTTATAATATAAATTCTTCTATCTGTGAGTACCTGTAATTGGCTTTGTATTGTTACCTAAATCTATATAATGTTTTTGCAGCTGTTGGTACTCCTTACAAAATAAAATAAATCCAAAATAATATAATATAAATCCAGTAAATTTCGTTTCGTTTTATTTTAAAATCCACAAATTATTATCCTTAAGCATTAACATTACAACAGTATATAGAATCACGCTGTGTGGCGTGCCCTTGAAGAGAGTTGAGCGGTTCAAATATGGTCAATATGGATAAGTATGTCTGTAGGGTAAATGTGCTTCACGTTGGGGCCTGTTTACATATTGATTAGTGTTGATTGCGGGTTTAACACATTTGCCACTATACACAAGTAGCAAGTGTATCAACTCGCAAAAATACTACATTTTTGCTTCCATTGAGGTATACATAGTAAGCACTATTCTCAAATTATGTGAGGAAATAAAACAAATTCAATTTAGTAAAGCGTATTTAATAGGGGGTAAAGTGACGCGAATACAATTAAAAAAACAACGCATATTCTTAGTTTATATTAAATGTAGATGGCTTTTTAGTTTTCACTTGGTCACAGAAATACGCTAAAAACCACATTCAGAGTAGGTGTTTCTTGCGTTTTGGCTGTCCTTCTTGTGTCCTTCCACAGCATGAGCATGTCGTAAGTCCTGTTGTATTTGTCCCAGGACTTAGCAGGAAGCTAGTTATTCATTATTAAGTTTGCTTCTGCTTTCAAATGAGGCGGTGCATGCCGTCTATTCCAGGTCGTTTTCGTCACTTGAACTCATTTTGTTTATTACGAGTATTAAAATAACAAGCGGTAACTTATTGAGTATTGCACAACGAATAAACTTTGCCGCCTTTTATTTGCATATTTTTTAAAATTATATTACCATAGATGGCATAGATACAAAGCATACGGTACGCGCATGCGTCAATCCGCGCGCACCGCGCAGCGCCCTTTTGCGGTGCTAAAGCGGTATCCAGACGGGACTGATAAAATCGGTCGATCTGATCAGAAATGAAATTGGCGTCAATCTCCAATTTTAGATTTATGGTGATATTAGACCCATTTAAGTTGAAAAAATGCCCCATAACGAAAATACTAGCCTCACAAATTGGTGTTCTTGTGTCCGCACCTCATTTTATTGGTCATTATCGGCGGTTGAATTCGGCGAGCCAAATTGGCGTTTGCGTCCATACGTCCCGATTCGATCGGGCAATTTAATCAGATTGGCGAAAAATTGACTAATCTGGATACGCCTTAAGCAACATCGAGTTCACGATAATTTGACATATAATAATAATAGATTTTTAGCATAAGTTGCATTTCATAAAACTTAACCCAAATCATTTGTACATTTTCAAGTCAAAGATAAAGACATGTTGGTTTTAAAATTTTAATAAGTATAGACCATAACATTGTCATGATCTTGTAACATTGTTAAAATAAGAGTCTCCCATTTTCATTTTATTGCATTTTTTATAAAATGTCTTTAGATTCTCGGGATATCTTGGTCCTAATTCGATTGCTCTTTTTTATGGAAATAATTATATCCTTCAGATTCACAGGATGCTCGGAGAGGCTTAGCCGAATAACACTGCAAGGAAGTAGGTATGTCATGGCTCAATGGTTCTAATTAGCCATCAGTATAATACCGCCAATGAATGTTTACATCCACCTGAAAATAAGAACAACATTCATAAAATGAGGATAACCACACAAAACTAACAGATGGTTGAAATTGTTAGAAAAAATTAGACCGATTTCTTGTTTACGAACTTAACAGCTCATGGCAATTTAATAATAAAAATCAAAACACAAGTGAAGAAAGTTTTATGTACCTATGTATTTCACGGATACGTACTCCTGTACGGCCATTGCTCTTCTAATTCAACGGCATTGTGCCTATCAATGTTATGATAATAATTTCAAATTTGTAGAATCTGCTCGCAATCTCGTATGAACTCGCTTATTTTTCTTGCAAAACTCTGTCCAAGGGTCAGCGTAGGGGCCGTCGTGTAGGGGTGGGGAAGAAAACGTTGTCCAATAATTTATGCAGTGCCAAGTTATCGAAAGTAAATTCAATCTTTGTCCAAATACGCGCAGATGTCGTGGGGAATCAGAAGTCCGTGGGTCGTGCTGAGGTCGCCGAAAATCTCAATGATAACATTAATAGCAATTCGCAAGGTAACATGAGGCTTGTCCGTTATTTTTCGGGAATGAGAGCTAAGTGACACTGACAGTTGACATCGTTTTTTTTTTCTATCCCGTCCCATTTACTACGCGCCAAGGAATTAATTACTGGAATCTGCCATTTCACCTCACAAACGTCATATCGATCATTTAAAAAATTATATTTAATCAATAAAATGATATAAAAATAAAAGAGCTGCATTTCCGTGATCGCTATAATGAATACTATCGGGAAAAAATATAATTTGCCTATCTTCAAAAAACTTTACCTACCCATGTTTTATAACGCTTACCAAACTCGAGCGACCTTTTGACTCAACCTAACTAACATAAAAAAATTGTGAACCCAAAATTTGTAACAACTATACTGCAAAACGTAATTCAAGACCAAAAACCGGCCAAGTGCGAGTCGGACTCGCGTTGCAAGGGTTCCGTATATTACACAATTTTTAACAGGGTTCCCCTCTACTGGCATAATATTGTTTGTCAGAAATACACTTCGCATAACATGTATCGCAGAAACACTTTTAGTAGAATGATAATTAGGTATAAATATTACTTTGCATTATTATTACTAAGCGTACAATACATTTTGCAGCATATTATTTAGCAGAAGATTACTTTTGCTGACTTTGGTTTAGCATTATTTTATGTACCATAATCATCCTGCAGCATACTTTCATTATGGCATAATGTTTTTATACTTGCAGAAAAGTGGATTACGTTAAGTAAGAACTGTGACCCCCAAACAAAATTGAACCTGTGCCAGATAAGAAGATTATGTTAGGTTGTAACTGCGGCCTCCTGTATAAAACGAACCGCTCCCAGAAAAGTGGGTTAGGTTAGAACTGCGACCTCACAAAACGAACGGCCACCAGAAAAGTGGGTTAGGTTAGGTTATCTGATTAACTTTAAAGCATTTTGATAACTTTATGCTACCTATATAATCTTATGCAATACATTTATCTGCGAACTCGTTTAAAAGACTATTATGATCATCAACAGTATGCCAAAATATGGTTCTGGATTTTACAACTCTGCGAAATGATTGTATGCTAAATGATACATGGGAAAGGTAATTCTGCCAAGCGACATTTCTGCCAAGTAACATTATGCAATACAAAAATATGTCAAAAATCATTCTGCAACACATTAGTAAACCTTTTTAACAATGTATTTTTTATGTGAAACGTGAGTGAAATCTCTTTATAAATCCGTAGGAGTCGAATCAAAAACTAAGTAATTAAGTCCGACTCACGCTTGACTGTACATTTCTAATAGGTTTTCCTGTCATCTATAGGTATAGACCTATTTTATGTATTTTTTTCAAAATTTTAGACCTAGTAGTTTCGGAGATAAGGGGGGGAATGGTCATATTTTGCCTATTTTCTTGAATTACTTCTAAACTGTTTATTCTAAAATAATAAAAAAAATATATTTGAGATCCTTACAATAATCTCTTTCATTTGATATTAAAATTAAAATTCATTTATTTCGAGTATCTGTGACTCATAAGTACATACACAATTCAAATACAATTATTATCATTAAAACAAACACTAAACACATACTTAATATTATAATTTTCAAAATTACTGCAACCGTGGTAAGCACATTGACAACCATCATCTATTTCTCAATGTGCTTACCACAGTGCTGCTGGGCGTATGAAGTCCGCAGCAAAATGCGATATAGGGACAAAACTTATCCGCAATCATTTCTAGGACGCTGTTGGAGCTCTCTGAGTTTATGGGAAGTACTAGTTCTATTCTGATGATCATGAGTGAGTTTCATAAATGCGAAACTTTGCTTTCGCTTAACTTCGGAACTAAATGACCTATATACAGACTTGAAATTTTGGATTTTAAGTATGTGATTATAGCTTACTGGATGACCAAAATTTCTGCGTTCTGGTCTTATCCAGAGGTTCTCAAATAGGGGCCTGAAAATGCGGCGAAATGGTTCCAGTAAAGGATGGTACGGCAGTGTTTGCTTCGCGCTCGACTTGGCGGGGGCACTGCCGTGCCCCCCGATGTGTATTCAGCACATCTCACTCGCACCAATGGGTATGTAACTATGTACGAGCGAGATGCACGGGCGAATGATGGCAAAATGAGATGCAAACACCAATTTGTAATTTTCCCTGCATTCACCCGACACGCAAACTTGACAAGCATCAGTTTACATTTCGCAAGTATAACTCCCAACGGCTTCTGTTACGATTTCTAAACGAAGCTATTACTAACGCACTTTACACGGCGGCTAACTATTTATCGTTACGATAATCGACAACGATTTGTCATGCACACGGTAGATAAAACTACGCAAATCGGACTGCACAGTTTAATCGCTACGATTTATCGTTTGGTATGTAGCCGGCATTACACGTAAATTTGGCTTTACGTTTATATATAGGTACGCATAAAAGTAAATAGTTGGAATTACGACCAAATGAATAAGATTAGCAGTCACTATATCTACCTATAAATTTATAACTTTTTATTTCCAACGGACGGGATTTTCTTCAGCCGACAGCCAACGATTGTGATTGAATTTAAATATAAGTAGGTAGGTACTCAGCGCTTTTAAGCAGCCTACCTCTTAAAATGTTTTCGTTGTTTAATTTATTATCATCTCATTAAAAATCTTGGGCTTGACCCTATTTGATTATTCAATGTGAGAGGGCTTGACATGGCTACTTCAGAAAACATTTATAGATATAAGTTTTCTGGATAGAAAGCTCCAAGAACGGAATTAACGAAAACAACGTAGTTGCGTTAGCGTGGTGTGACCTCTATTCAAGATTCTAATCGATAGATCTGACTACGTACATTATCTATCATGCAGACATTTTAGATTAAAGGACGCGCCTGCAAAGTGAACAATTATGTATCACCCTACGAAGTTAGTATTGTAACAATTAGTTTAGCGACCCGTCCTCGTTAGCGAGCTCAAGGCTACCTTTTACAACTGAAGTCTGTTGATATAACTTGTAATATTCAGTTACGCTACCGCAGAATGTGTAACAGGCGCGATATAAATAGAGGTTAAGCTCGCTTGTTCCGACGCTCCGAGCGGGGAACAGACCACTCCATTATCTTGCCGCAACTAACAAAAACAGAAAGAAATTTTATGTATAATGTATTTATGTATCGTTTACTGAATGTATTATATCACGAAGTAAATATTTGATTATAAATGAATGTAGGTGGTATAGGTATGTCTTAACAACTAATGTTAGCAAAACTTGATGACAAAACAATACATTTTGATAGGTAGTTTGTTAAGAGTTGGCACGAGTTTTGTAATGAACTGACATAATGCCGCACCAGCTTTCTTTAGATTTAGATTTCATTTATTTGCAATAAACATGGTACAGTGGTTGTTATGCTATTGTTATTAGGTAATACATGATTAACTACATGGTAGCATGCAAATTTACATCTTAAACTCTAGGACATACAGCACATTAAACAAAATAGACAGGTATGGGATCATCCATTAATTACATCACACGTTTAGGGGGAGGGAGGGGGTCAAGAAAATGTGACATATTGTGACATGGGGGAGGGGGGAGACACAAACTTTGTGACGTCACTTTAACTTCATCAGTAACCGAAAATATATTTAAATTATTTTATTCGCCGTACATTTAAATAACAAGTTTTTAAAACGATAAACTCATTTTTATTCGTTTAATTTTCTTTCCTAAGCAGTTTTGGGTCATAAAATTACTAATATTTATATCGTTAAAAATATTTTGATAAAATATTTATAATACTTTAGGTATTTACTTAATTCGATTTGGCGATTTCGTAGAAAAAATGTGACGTCACACTAGAGGGGAGGGTTTGCCAAATGTGACCAAGTGTGACAAGGAGGGGGGGAGGGGTCAAATAACCTAGAAATTCGTGTGACGTAATTAATGGATGACCCCTATACTCGTATAATTCAAATTTCAATGCTGAAGCTAAACACATTTTAATTAATTAAAGGAACAGTCAATCTAAAATGTCACTAAATTAAACAATTTTTTCATTTTTTTTTTGTTTATTTTTTTTTTTTATTGGTGTCGACTCTTGCGGGATTTAGCCATTTATAGAGCCTTGGTTTTAGTGCTTTGGCATTCAACTCTATAAAGTGACCAGGAAATTTGTTAAAAAGCTTATTAACGGACATTTTGAGACAGCTTTTACTGTAGAGTGCTTTACCTATACCTACGTACTTGGACGGTTGGAATAACTACAGTAATAGCGGAAGCAGTTATAAAGTTGACCCAAAAATTTTTTATTAAGCTATGAGCTTCATCACATTTGTTCCTTGAGTAATTCTAAGCATTTCAAGCCTGGGAGGCAATAAGAAATGTGTGTCTACTCGGATTTGTAATGGATTCAAACTTTCAACCCCTTTTTAACCCTGTTAGAGGATGAATTTTACAAAACGCTGAAATTACTTTTCCTGTCTTTTAATAATATCCCCAAATACAAAGATTCAAGTCCCGCGTTCGAAATTTTTTTTGATATCCATACAAACTTTCAACTCCTTTCTCACCACCTTAGGGGATGAATTTTCAAAAACGCTGAAATTAGTTTTCTTGTATTTTAATAATATATCGTTTTACGAAGTTTCAAATTCCTAGCTTAAAATAAAACTTGAACCCCATACAAACTTTCATCCCCTTTTTAACCCCCTTAGGGGTTGAATTTCTCAAAATTGCTTCTTATCTCTTGTACACTTTATAAATGTAATCTAGTGTGCAAATTTCAAGTTTCTATCTTTTGTAGTTTCGGCTCCGCGTAGCAAAAATCTCCAACCAAATTTTTCACTTTTTTACGTTTTTCTTGTAAAATTACTATGAAATTGAAAAAAAACAAATATCAGCGATGAATTCTACGTCTTTGGTTTATACGAAAATGATACCAAACTTGCCCTAGTACCCACCAGGATCAGAGTAGATTTTTTTTAAAGATGACGGGTGGCGGCCGTCTTTGTACCCCACCCTCCCCCCCACTTCAGGCTAGAAATGCTTAGAATTACTCAAATATCAGATGTGATGAAGCTCATAGCTTAATAAAAAAATTTTGGGTCATGTATGGCAGCGTTACATAACTGACTCCAGTATAAAACGAAGAAATTATAATAGCCCGTGCGTCATATCGTGTAAATATGGTCATTATTATTCTATGAGCCGTCGACGTTGCACATAATTATGCATGCAAAAAAATATTACCTAGCAATTAGGAAAATGTATTTTAGTGTTTTCGCCAGGTTCTCCAAATGTGAAATGTGAAGGGTAATTTTCAATATGTACAAATGTTTGTTTCGGCATAGGTACATACCTTCATTTTCATATTTAATTTAAACAAATTGAATTTGATACGTCATAGAAACATTCCTATGAGTGTATTAGGTACGCGCGCTATCTTCAGTCGTAAATAATGTCTGGAAATACATTCCCTATTGGCCAATCAGTCGGTTCCTAAGTGTTCATTATTACTAGTACTTCTTCCTGAATTTCGTGATTTGTTAAAACGTTACGTTATAAGTTTTTTAAGTATACTTCATTTTACCATGCACGTCGTGTATTAGGCATTAAACATCAATGCTATCCACCTAATTTTACTGAATAGACGCGACTTGTATTTAATTTACCCCCGTGGCTTGTTTAAGCATGTGAACGCACCGTTAAACGTACTTAGGTACAGTCGCCATCAGATATATCGGAGCGGCCAAGTTGTTCACAATATCTGAACACGCACTCTAACACATTGACAATAGAGGCGTGCTCAGATATTTGTGAGCACCTTGGCCGCTCCGATATATCTGATGGCGACTGTACATATGATATTGATAATGAATACATGTTAACAACTGGCTTAATCTCTTCGGTAATAGAGATACTGTCCATCTTAAACCAATTTAAATCCTATATTGACTTTTTTCTTTTGCAGTGGAAGTTCGTTCGAGGGGCAATGGCAGAACGGCAAACGTCACGGGCTGGGCGTGGAGACGCGCGGCCGGTGGCTGTACCGCGGCGAGTGGACGCAGGGCTACAAGGGCCGCTACGGCGTGCGACAGAGCACCACCAGCAACGCCAAGTACGAGGGCACGTGGGCCAATGGGCTGCAGGACGGCTACGGCTCAGAGACTTACGCTGACGGCGGTTAGTATTACAATTGCTAATATATGCTAAAAATCTAATAAAAATCGTATGATAAACTGCACTCTCTGTGATTGGCTTAAATTTTCTGAGAACGTAGGCACGCGAGCATGACCGACGATTCGGTATAACGTCAATCTTTCTTAGTAATAGCAGGTCAATTTCAACTTTCCTAAAAACTTTCTCTACTTATTTCAAAAGATTACGTTACGACAATATTGACAAAACATTATTGAGCATAGCGCTAAGCAGAGTTTATTATAAGTTTAACCATTAACCGGTAATCGCTAACAACTTTTAATATTGTTGTTGGGTTGGGCATAGTATTCGGACTCCGACCAAAACTGCCGGAAGACAGAGGCGCAGGGCGCCACGCGCCTGACGCGCCATCAAAATGGTTCCCGCCTTGTTGCAAATAAATACTGCATTTTGTACAATGGGAATGCTGTTGGAACGTGATTTCTATTATTTTTTATTTAACAAACAAACGGCGGTATGAAAAGTTAGATTCATTATATCATTATAAAAAATTGGCTGAAGCCAAGTTTTTAACTTTACTAACTTTGTTGTAGACTGAGGTCATGTGAAAGTCTTATAAATTTCTAACTGAAAACTTATTACAGTTTAATATCGTAACGCCAATCATTTCCAGCGCTTAAAAAAAACAAATTCGGCTGTCGAATGGAATTTACGTAACGTAATGTACCTACCTGAAAAATAGACAAAGACTATATACAACTATAAGGTTGGAGCACACCATATAACTAGGCAACTCATCTATGACCAAAGATATATACATACGCCTCAGAGAAGAAAAAAATGTAATGTGCCATTTCGATACAATAATATATGTTTGTCACCTATTTATAAAGTAATCGTTAGCTATCCAACCAACCCACCCACAGAATGTAGCTAAATCCCATACGAATGAGTTGAAAGTTGAAATATCTCTACATAATAAATGCAGGTATACCTAATATGAATGTGAAAATCTAACTCACTCAAACCACTGTAAGGTAAATTTAAGTGGAATTCGGCTGACGACTGCAACAGTATTAGTGATGCAATATATACTCATTACTCTTACTGCTGCAGTGTTGACGTGGGCATTGTCAAATTCCTTGCAAAATAAGTGACGGATTGACTTTTCTAATTGCGGCAGTAAGGCTCCAACGTCACCAATGGATTATTTTCAAGGAAATTATTACTGACATTGCCCACGCCGAGGCTGTAACAGTAACGTTGCAACAGTAATGCTGGTTTACATAGTTGCTATCAGAATCTGACTTTTATACAGACCATGTTGGTTAATATAGTCATATTATGATACAAAGAGTCTGTATCTTCAGGTATTTAATAAAATGTAAATAAACCAAAATTAGGTATTTTATTAGAGAAGAAAATTCTTCAAGTCAATTCAACTCAATGTGCCAAAACTTGCAGAAGTTTTACTACGATATAATATATTACTAATTCAACGATTTCAACGTAACAACGAAGGTGCTTTAATCACGTTATTTTATTTTCACGCCACTGTTCGGAAATGTGGCAATAGATGGTCTAAAACCAAGCTGGAAAGTAGGCAATAGCTGTAGCACCTGAAGCACCACTACTACAATGTTTCATTGTTGTCATCATCTGTCATTGGTGACAGTTCGCTACAGAAATGAGTATCATTTAAAACATAAAAATCAATAAAAGGTCTTTTTTTGCGCAACTTTTTCCTTCAAAAATAAAATTAGGTTATTTATAGCACTAATTTCTTGTTTAAAAAAAAAGAAATATCAAAACCATTCACTTCATTTTTTTTTAACAATTATCCATTCAGTTCACGCTTAAGGCGTTTTTTACTTTTGTAGCTGTTTGTGGTTTTATTAGCAAAAACGCTTCTAATTTTTGAGTCGGTTTGAAGCAAATAACAGAAAAACGCCTCTTAAAAGTGGTAAAAAAAGTAAAAAAAGGCGGGATCTGAAAATACCTACTGAATTGGATAGTGTAAATTATGTTTGACTAAAAAATATAAGAAACGCGTATCTACGCTCGCTATAAAAATGAGTTCTTCTAGTGAAGAAAATGATATTCTTACGCCTACCGAAATTCAAGAGACAGTACAGGCAGTGGCTAGTAATTTGCTACCAGAGAAATCGCGGGCTAGTACTTATAGTTATGCAAATGTTTTCTTATTTCCTCGCAGTAGTCGTGAAAAGCACTATGTAATGCCTCGGCCGGAAACGCTAAAGATGGACTCGTATTATTCGTAGGCCTCCACTAACGTGTCGGCCCTCGAACTCACTCGTCCATCTTTTAGCGATTTTCCGTCCTCTCCTACAATGTACTATTAATAGGAATATAATGGGATGGTTTGCTTAATCAATAGTAATATTAATATAGTTATTACTTCGCCCTAGTAAAGAACCTTAAACGAGATCGAATATTTAGCCATTTGAGAGTAGATGAAAACATTAAACGATTAAATGAAATAGGTTAAATCCAGAACATCGTGGAACAGATCCAGGCAGTTTTCTATTTGGCTGGTTAACTGATAAATATTTCAAGTACCCGAAAATGTAAAAACACATTGTTTACATGTATTTAACTACCTATAGATACAGACATAGGTATTCTTTTTCATTTTATTCGGTTAACGGCAGATCTCTGGTCAGACAGACAAAATAAAATAGAATCGTCCTATTTCATTCCAGCAGTAAAGCTGCATGTATCGATGAACTAATTTTGTAGATCTCAGCATTCTCAGCATCTCACCCGCCGACACGTGCGCTCGCGACACTCCGGCTCGGCCGACTCTTGCCGCGGAATCCTCGTATTGAGAAATATCGCCATTCTATTATTTTCTTGGCATATCGTGCCATTCGTGCCAACTCAATGTGTCTGGAAACTAATTAGGATTAATTCAGCCTTGAAATAACTAAAAGATATTTCATGAGCTCCTACACCATCAGACGTCACGCAATTTTTACAAAGATGACGCATAATTAGGTTAAGGTATAGGAAAGTCATTCATAAATTCACAAACAACCTACGTATTTGTGACTTCTTTGTCGTACATTAGTCACCATATTTAATACTTGATACAGCTCATCCGGCCAGAATGTTGCCCTAGCACGAAATGGTCCATTCATGTCCCGCCGCACGTAAAAGAGGTGCCATTCACGAGGTTACTGTTACGTATTCGTATATACCTACTCTCCTCCATCCTCCATTATGCCAATAACCTCTATAAAAGTGCGCAGATGTGAGCAAGCTTTCAATTCGATAATGCACGTATGTATTTAAAAGTTCTGAGTTACACCCTCATGATCAATTTTATTGTGAAATGAAAGCTGTATGAAAAGGTTGCAAAAAAAAAATGGAAATAATAAATATGTACCTATTTCGTATCTCATGGTCAACAGTTCCCCAAAAAGCAATTAACACACTAGTTGTAAAATAATAAAATACCCAGTAATAATTTAACTCTACTGCATCGTTGTTATGGTTTTGCGGTTTTTGGCAATCGAAAATTAGACGATGACCGCGGCTGCCGAGCTGACGTCATCTCCTTAGTCCCCATTATAGAATTCCCTAACAGATGTGCGAGTTTTTCATCACTTTTTTTGCCTATTTTGTGCCAAATTATGTGCATTAGGTTCATGTACATAAGTAATTAGGTACATATGTTTGCGACCTATGTCTACAAGAGTGACGGTGTCCACTACAATGTTTATCAATCGTCGGTACGTCTTTATTTAGGTCTGTTACACTGCCCTTTCCGGCGTAATAATTCAACTCAAATGCTGAAACGGCTAGTTGGCAACTGTATATAGGGCAATACTATGTAGTATATGACGATTACAAACTTTAATATAGGTACTTAAGTAGAGTTTACGAGTATATTCATCATGTAAATGTAGATAAGTATGTATTTCCTCCCGTGACGACAGCTGAGTTAAAACTAACCGTAACAACGGGAACGCCCGCGTAGGCGAACTAACTCGCGATAGGAAAATAGAGCATGACTGTAACAGCTAAAAAGCTTTTTGGTTTAATAAGTGGTAGGTAAAGAAGTCGGTGCGGCGTCGGCCGGCCGCGCCGCTGCAGTCGCCGCCGCCCCGGTTCGCGGCCCTCGTGTTATATATAGCCAGCCACGCTTGACGCCGCCTGCGCCTTACAATGTCGACCACTCGTTTAGACCAGCGCGTACAATAAAAATTACGATAAAGACCTTCATAAATCACAATCATAATTGGTATTACCTAATCACAAAACAAGCCAAATGGCAGGATATAGAGCACGCAAACATACTGTAACTAAATAAATACAGAAGCGCTATTCCGCATTCCGCAGTCCGGTACATCGAAAACTTGTACATATTTAGTTTTAATTTTATATATAAATATAGACTTCCATATAAAACACTGTACAGTAGCAGTACATTGGTAACATTGTCAGCCAGCGTACTCAATACTCTCCATTTCATGAAGTGCGATTAAAATTAGTGGATTTGCGCTAAATCCAATTAATTAACAAGCCAAATTATATTCAATCTGAAGTTGTTAGCTAGTGGTCAAGGACAGCTATTATCACTAAAAGCTATTATCAGTAATATCCTCGACGAGCCTGTCCCGCGAGGCTAGTAGCTTGTTAACAGGCGACGTTATCTATGTCTGATAAATTCAAAGCTAATTGATAAATGATAATATTATACCTGCCAAATGTAAATAATGTAATTCTCTAATGTAGGCTGAGTGCTTTCAAGTAAGAGCTTTCTTATTAATTATGTAATTAACCCATTAACATCTGTAATACCTACTCGCTTGAACACAACTGTTACTGAGCTCAAATCGATATGCTATGCTGTTGCAATACTTGCAATACTCTACTTAACGGAATCAGAAAAATAAGTTTTTGGCAAAAATTTCATTTTTGTTACAAGCTTTTATCCCTGACTGTACTTTTCTTACGACAGTGAGTGGTTTTGATATTTGACTCAATTCTTTGGACGTGATCGGCTCGCATGACTTTTCCGAGCAGTCATTAACCTTTTAGCTGCCAGACTAAGACTCGAAACACCGCGCTTCTAACGGCACGGGAAAAAACCAAAAGATAACAAGCAAATCCCCCCTTTCTTGTCACACCGTCACATTTGGCAATTTTGTTTTCAATGAAATCAACAATTTAAATTAGGTTTTAATTGTTTTAACAAAAAAAACATCTTTTACAAATTCATTGTCAGAAATGTATAACACGAATCGGATTAGGAATAAAAATACATCCATTTATCCTCCATTTATCCACAATTATCCTCGCAAAAACTAGTTATTTAACTATTTACAGCGAATACAAAAATCAAAACCAATTTCGGTTACAGATGTAGTGACGTCACAAAGTTTGTGACTCCCCCCTAACCCTTGTCACATTGTTTTTTATCCACTCCCCCCCAATCGTATGACGTGACTGGATAAGCCCTAATTGGGTTTTAGTTTTCTATAGCGTATTATTGTGCGTTGTATGTTTAATATAGTGCAATCATATTGTTCAAATATTTAGTTATTTATGAATTGGCAACATAATATATATGTAACATATACATAATATATGTGTAACGTAAACGTTCACAGGTAAGATAACGTAGGTGGTGATTCTTAAATTGTGTCCAAAAAAAATTTTTTTTCATAAACGTTTTTATTTTTACATATTATTACATATATCAAAAGTACATACAAAAAGCAATTTTTTGATTCATATGGTCAAGCTTAATACCCTCAGGAAAGGTAAATAAAATGAGTACATAAACACGGTTGTGACAAAGTGTCCCTCAGTCGTGACATTTCGGCATTTTGGTGGCCAACTCGGCTATTTTGATTTATATAGTTATTTTAACATAGCCTAAGTCACTCCTATGACTACAATAAACCTAATGATAGCTCAGACGGTAAAATCCGTCAAATTATAAAGGCTGTAGAGCGTGAGAAAGAATTAGATACACATCATACATACATACAAGCGAAAAACATTTTTTTTTGCTTTGGAAGTCGGGGAATAATAGCAAATGATCTGTAGCTAATAAAAATGCAGTTCTGAAAAGTGCATGTGCCTCTAAATTTATCAAACGAATTAAGAATGACACGACCACGTGTCTATATGTCACGAACATGGACTCAAAAGTCCGTGGCAGTGACAGATTTTGGAGGCCACGGTCGTGATAATTTGGAACATGTTCGATATTACATAAACATTTCCTTTGATTTTGCAAATGTTAAATAATTAGCTTAATCTGCAATGTATGAGATATATCTTATATTACAAACAATAACGTGAAACTGCAACTTACTTTTAAAACTCCAACACGGCGGTGACGCGTTAAGGTTGACCGTTTTTTCAAATGAACACAAAAAAATAATTTTCGACTTACCTTCTCCCTTCCGCCATTTGTAAACCTGACAACCACACAGTGTTGCTGTTCTAAAAAAACTTTAATAAGGCTGCCAGTAGTAAAGATATTTTTTTACCGAGTACCGCATGTTTATATTACCACGCGCGGTGGTGACGCGAAAACTAATCACAAAATGTATGTTGTTTAAAATTATATAAAATCGTTATAAAACCATACAATTTTTAAACAGTGTTGTAGAACAAGGATTAGTGTTTTATATTTGATATAAATTATTGCAAAATCACTTCATATTTTTTCAAAAAAAAATCAAATATCACAAAATCTGGGGAAGTCACACTACACGGTCCGTGACATTTCGCACTTGTAATTTTTTTTAAATATGTCTCTAATACTCTTATACCTGGTTTGTTAGTGCACGACACCTTGCACTTTGTGACTATGCGCTGAAACTTGGCACTGTTGATTGTTAGCTGGTCTTGAGCAGATACAGACCGGGAGACCTCGAGAGCCATGTCTCATTTAGTGGGGGGGAGTGGGGGTAGTTCGACGCCGCCGCGCTTCACTTGGAGTAACATTTCTCTAAAACTATACCTATTAGGGCATGTGATATATCATTTTCGGATAAATTAAAGATGAAAAATCTAGTTTTGGAACAAAAACAATGCACTTTCTAACAAAAAAAATCATAAAGTAGAAAAGACTAAAAAACGTATTTGTGATTTTTTTCATAATTACCAATTTTTTTTAAGTGTAGTAGGAATCTGAAAACAAAAAATACAGTTGTAAAGCTACACTTATTACGTTTAAGAAAATATATAGTTTATTATACAAAACTGTTGATAAATGGGAGATAAAAAATAATATAATATTAAGCGTGGGTCAGAGTGATCTCAATACAAAATATTATGAATGTGGGAAAGTTACTTATAATTTGTTCTACAATCGTTTATTTTTTTTAGTTTTTCGTAAATAACTCGTAAACGATGGCCAATAGCAAAAAAATTTTTAGTACATAAATAATTTACATAAAATTTCCAACAAAAAAGGTCATTAAAACTTTTTCGCTAGGATCAATATTAAAAACGATATTAAAGAGAGAAAATAAATTTTAAGTTAAATTCTAGTTAAAATTTTAAATATTGATCCTAGCCAAAAAGTTTGAATAACCTTTTTTGTAGGAAATTTTATGCCAATTATTCATGTATAAGGTGTCCAGAAAGGGTATCGGGTATTTGTTTTAGCGCCATATTCGAAACGGGGCCACGAAAGGGAGCGGGGAGGGGTTCGTGGCGTGCGCCATTTAGTGGAGTTTTAGCCACGATGGAACAGTACTCGGGGACGCATCGCGCATTTTGCGTACCAGCGTATTATCGTAACGGTGATTCAATAGTGACTGCTCAACGTCTGTATCGTGCGGAATATCATACACGCCAAACGCCAAGTGACGATAGCATTAGGAAACGGACCAGCCGGCCTAGCCAAGGTTACAATCGCTATCGCTTCGACATCGAAAAGCATTATATCTCTCTATCACTCTTCCATATTAGCGTGACAGTGACAGTTGCGTTTCGATCGCTACGGAGCGTAAGCGATCGGCATCTTGGCTACGCGGCCTGGATGTTCGAGAATACAGGTGCGACGATTAAAATTCAAAACTGTATTCTCGAACATCCTGATCCATTTCGTCACTTGGCGCGTGGCGTGTACGATATTCCGCACGATACAGCAGTCACTATTGAATCACCGTTACGATAATACGCTCGTACGCAAAATGCGCGATGCGTCCCCGAGTACTGTTCCATCGTGGCTAAAACTCCACTAAATGGCGCACGCCACGAACCCCTCCCCGCTCCCTTTCGTGGCCCCGTTTCGAATATGGCGCTAAAACAAATACCCGATACCCTTTCTGGACACCTTGTATATTTTTTGCTATTGGCCCAAATGATATATCACATGCCTTAATAGGTATAGTTTTAGAGAAATGTTGCTCCAAGTGAAGCGCGGCGGCGTCGAACTTCCCCCCTCCCCCCCCACTAAATGAGACGTGGCTCTCGATGTCTACCGGTCTGTATCTGCTCAAGACCAGCTAACAATCAACTGTGCCAAGTTTCAGCGCATAGTCTCAAAGTGCAAGATCGCCATACAACGGTGTGCACTAACAAACCAGCTATTAGGACAATACATTTAGGTTGACCTAAAACTAGAGGTAAAAGGCTATGTATATATATATATATAGAGTTTATTTATTTTCATAAAAATACATGCTATTCTTACGTGTTACATAATGCATAAGAATAAGAATTACCCAGGTACAGTCGACGACAAAGATATACACCTTTTGCCTTATTATAGTTCGTTTTTTTTAGCATTAGAAAGAACTTGAAAGAAGGTAAGCGATCTTGACATGTTTTTTAATAGAAAAATGCTTTTTAAAAATCAATATCTATTATTTATGAAAGCAGAAGAATATAAATGATCGTATTAGTATCATAATTGTTACATATTTGCCGTAACTTATTTTTAAAATGTGTTTTTCAATTAAAAGACACATCAAGATTGTTTACCTTATTTCTAATGCTAAAAAAACGAACTATACAAAGGAGTAAGGTACAAAAGTGTACCTAAACATATTTTTGACGTAGTCTGTAGGTACCTAACGTTTCTGCAAAACGCTTCCATGAAAATGAGACCTTATGAATATGTGATGGTGGAGCACGGGAATTAGTTCATACAAAGGACAAAGACGGTTATTACTCTCTTACTCAGAATATCGTACGCATGCGCATTACCGATCCACTAAAAATGTTAATCGATTAACTGAAGATGTCTTATCATGATCACGTACAAAATTACAAATCAATGAGCTATTGAAATTGTGCAGACAACTGATGTTTTCCACTGCCTGTTCCAGGAACATACCAAGGACAATGGATGCGCGGCATGCGGCACGGGTACGGCGTCCGAACCTCCGCGCCTTTCGGGCTGGCGTCTCACTACCGCGGCGGCGCCCGCGACCACCGGGGCTCCATGTCCTCGCTGGCGGAGGCCGGCACGCCGGACCCCACCGAGCGGCGCACGCACCGCATGGACGAGGCGCGCGGCGGCTTCGTCCTCAAGAGCAACTCGGACGAGCCCTCGGGCCGCCGCGGATCCCTCATCGAGAAATCAAAGAAAGGACTACTCTCTGTAAGTTCTGACTTCACCCTACGCATGCCTTGGCTTATTAAATGAGTGACTCACTAAATGTTGACATTTACGACGAACTAGCAGTGAATTCACACCAACGCCCACTCAGAATTACATCAAACTTTTGTCTTATTTTAGAACGCCAGTAGTACACGTGTAATTAATTAAATTATACGTTTTTATAAATAATGGCTTTCTTTATCCACTTAAACGACTGGGGACTTTTACTTTACTTCTATTATGTTCCCGGAAATAGCTACATACTAAGTATCATACTCGTACTTATGTTTTGTAGTGTATCTGTATTGGTGTGTTTTTATTTGAAATGCGTGATCAATTTTAATTGTAATAACATACCTACCTAATAAGATTGGAATTTCAGTGTGTGCATGTATTAACAATAACTTTATTTTTGGTAACTGCAGATTTACTAAAATTATTTTTATTTTATTTGCAAGCCGGTAGCACAAACCGTTATCTTAGAAGAAATAGATATAGTGAAAGTAAGTACAAATCATTACTTAGAGCAAATCGAAATAAGATCGACATTACAAGACCAATAAAAAAAAACTTAAGTATGTGTCAATACCATAGTTGATGACAATCTTATCACGATTTGCTCTGCTTTCATTGAAAATATATTTCTCTAGCAATGTCGGATTCAAGCATATTAGTTTCGCAAGAAGGCCATTTGCTTATTCAAGTTTATTCATTTCCCATAACCAAGAATCGACTAGAACATTAATCTAGGCATAGGATATTTGAGAGCTAAGGTATTCAATTACCTACCTACGTAGTTTATTATTGAAAAACATCAATAAAGTGTAACTTTTTAAATTGCGAAACTGACAACCTGAATCTGGCATTCTGCAAGTTAAACACCACATTATGCGCCTAAGCTATTAGGTACAGTCAACTGTAAAAATATGGATACACAAATCATCTCAAAAATATGTCCCATAGCTCTTATGTCAGCGAATTAATAACTATGGGACATGTTTTTGAATAAGTTTGCTACACCCATATTTTTACAGTTGACTGTGCCTAAGGTGCACTTAATTTTCATATTAACGATTAGGCTAATCTATGCTATTTTTATAAGTTACTAAGTTACCTATTTCAATAGTGTGTATTTCCTAATCACTACCACCACTATCTTCATTTCATTATTTATGAAATGTCCTTACTAACGTGTGGTAGGTATATTATTAGCGATGAAGTACTTTTCAATTTGACTAATTCTATATTTGAAATATGTTAGTAAATACATATTAAGATTATTAAAAGAGGAATGTAATAGGTACCTTTACAAAAAAATTCCGACCTACATCTAAGGACCAATTGGATAGGTCGGCAAACCGCGGCTTGCGAGCGGCATGTGGCATGTGATTTTTTGAACATATTACGATTGCACCTCTTCAAAATCGCCCAAATATTCCCACTTTCTCAGACCGCTAAATGCAACATTGGTGGCTCTTTGAGACTCAGACAGTGGTGATTTTTACTACCTTATTCTCAAAATTTCTACTAAACAATAACTCTGAGTAACATGCTAACATGACTTTGAAAACGGGTACTTTTCAACGATTTACAAAGTTTTACAGAAGTACAAATAAATCCTAAGTAATTCTGCGTATACAATAGCGTTGACCTCATTCAACGAGTTGACTGAGATTCTCTTACTACTTACTAAAAATACAGAATTCCATTGAAATCATGTTTACTCTTATGCATTCCGTGCTGATTCAGTCCATCCGCTGTGTCTCATTCATCCCGTTTACGTTAGGGATACAAATAAATTAAGATGTCGGTACAATATGATGTAGCTACATATTTGCGGCGTTTGGTGTCGAAACTTTGGGGCCGTGGGGGCCAAGTGCGCGTCGACTGTACAAAGACTTGTCGGCGCGCATAATAGAGGCTTCTGGTGACCAGAGGGCTGGCCACTATTTCGCCCAGCGTATTAGCATCGCTATACAGCGGGGAAATACGGCCAGCCTTCTGGGCACCTTGCCCGTTGACGGCGACCTGGGGCAAATTTTTTATCTTTAGTTTTGTAAGTTTTATTATGTTTGTTTATTCCTTTCTTTGTTTTTATCAATAAATATGATGTATATATATGCATCCTTTGATTTTATATCTTGAGTGACTACGTTAACCAACCATGTTTTAAAAGAAATGTTGAGTAAGATTGTTGAAACTTACGTGTTATGTCAACAGATTCATAATCTTTAATTCCATAAATTTCATAATGAATTTTATTTTTTTATTTTGAGAACACGGTGTCCAATGCGTTCGGTATGGCATACAGAGTAATATTAAATTATCGATGAATAAAAATTTTTTTTTTTTCTCTTTATTTTTAGAGCTTGTCACCGAGGTGAACATGTCGCTCCATAAAAAACCACAAATTAATATATTCTTACAACTAACTTATTCTACATACTAAAGCCTTTCGTACAAGCTGCAATAGCGCCATGGCGGCGTCCGACAGAGGAGCAGCCAGGACGCTATTGCAGCCCCCAACATCAAACATATTATTATGGCTTGAAAAAGCCAGTTGTATCCGAGCAGCTTCATTCCGGGCACATTCCATTATAACATGGTACACGTCTTCTAAAACATCACATTCATCACAATTAGGAGAAAGAACTTTCTTCATTAAATAACCGAATTTATTCAATGGGATATGTCCAGAACGTAGTCTCATCATCAATACAATGTCACGTCTATTAAGAAAACAATCAATCCACGGTGTCATTAAAGGATGAGGTTGGATCGTCTTGTACCAAATACCCTTCTCTGTTGATCTCTTATCAAAGTATTCTTTCCATAAAGTATAGGTTCTCTGTTTGGCTAAAATGATACAATCCGTATAAAAAGGCAAGGTATTACATTCTACTCCACCATGACAAGCCAGCCTGGCTATGGAATCCACTACTTCATTACCGGCTATACCTACATGAGATGGAATCCATTGCAGAATTATGGTCTTATCTTGCGATTGTAATTTATCAATGATATTTAAAATGGAATAGGCAACCGGGAGACATCGATGTTTCGTGGTACACCGAGCAATATGCTGCAGAGCACTTTTAGAATCGGACAGAATGACTATATGATTGCAATCTAGGGATTGAATGTAGGATAAGGCCTCAGCAATGGCAACCAACTCGGCGTGCATTATTGACATATCATATTTTATATGTAATTTAACAGATACGTTCGATTGAGGGTCATAAATCGCAGCACCTAATGAGTTTTTTTCCTTAGAACCGTCGGTATATATGCAATAAAATCCAGAGTAATTGGTACGTAAAAAATTGTTAACAAAAGTTCTTAGGGAAACTTTGTCATACTCGCGCTTAGATTTGTTAATAGAAGTAATGTTTAACTTAATAGATTTAGAAATATCTATATGATTTACCCATTGGTCCAAAGTAAACATTTCTAATACTTTACTGGAATACATAGTTGTTAACTTATACATATTATGAATGGTAAGAAGCAGAGGTTTTTTATTTCGCAAAGTGTCTCGAACTTGTAAGTCATTATTTAATCCATCTAAGAGTTTGATAGTTGTGTTATCTTCAAAAGATCTAGATTTTAGCCAAAACTTGGATGCCAAATAGATGCGACGAATGTACAACGGTTGTACACACAATTCGCATTCCATTGCGTGTATAGGAGTAGACTTAATAAAACCGCCGATAGTCCTCAATGACTGATTTTGAATTTTATCGAGTTTGTACAAATGAGAATCGCAACTATCGTCGTAAAGAAAAGACGCATAATCTATTCGACTACGAATCACAGCAAAGTATAATCTTCGGAGATGTTTTGGATGGACACCCCATCCCGGTCCAACTAAAACTTTTAAAACATTGGAATATTTCTGAATCTTTTGAGCTAATTCGTTAATATGTTTTTCCCACCTAAGAGATCGATCCAACCACATTCCTAGATACTTAACACACTCGACTAACTCTATTTTTTTATCATTAATTTTGATGCTTACAGGTTTTCTATTAATACCTTTTTTAAATACACATAACTTAGTTTTAGATGAAGATATTTCAAGACCGAGATTATTCAGAAATTTGTTAAAAACATTAAGGGACTTTTGTAATACATCCTCGGCCTCCTCTATAGATTTCTTTGTAACATATAAAATATAATCATCTGCATACTGTGAAAAGTAAACACTTGTAATTGATTTTTGAATATGCAAAGTATAAACATTAAAAAGCAATGGCGAAGTAGGATCTCCCTGAGCCAACCCGCGACCAGTTGATCTTCTTAACATAGATGCATCAGTTTGTATTGTGAGGTATCTTTCCTTTAAGAAATTCCATAGATATCGACAAATATGATGTCCAACTCGTAGCCTGTCAAGTATTTCAATTAAAATGGGAACATTTACATTATTATATGCATTTTCAATATCTATGAAACACCCCAAAGTGATCATATTTTTTGAAAATCCGGTCTGAATCCGACTAACTAAGCTACTTAAATTATCCAAAGATGATCGACACTTTCTAAAACCAACAGTTTCTTCGGCAAACATACATCTTTTTTCTATGAACCATTCCACCCTCCTATTTATCATAGAATGAAATATTTTACACACACATGAAATTAAAGAGATTGGTCGAAGAGCAGAGTCAGAGGAGGGGTCTCTTCCGGGTTTAGGTATCGGGACTACACTAATTTCTCTCCACTGAGTAGGGACAAAACCTATGGAGTAGAAATTATTGTACAATGATAATAGTAAGAGTTTTCCTTTCTCAGGAAGATTTTTAATCATAGAAAAAGCTATCCCATCATGACCCGGAGCAGTATCTTTTGGTTTAATGCAAGAATCTAATTCATGTAATGTAAATGGTTCGTCTATAACCGTGCCACCCGACTCAATCACTGGCGTCGGCGGAGATACATAATCTGGCGTGAGAGAACAAAGAAGATTATGAGCTTTTTCTGCACTAACATGAGGCCGAGAAGACCTATAGCCCTTTACCCATTTCATCCGAGACCAAACTTCAGAGGCTGATGAGGACTCGCTTATGGAGTTGCAAAATTGTTGCCAACTTTCATTTCTACGCGTTCTAATAAGTCTCTGAGTGTCTCTTATCTTAGCCTGAAGTTCCTCAAGATTTTGTGGTGTAGGATTTCGTCTGAACAATGAGAGAGCTAAACGTCTTTCGGCAACGGCTTTGGATAAAGCCTGGTTCCAGTATGGTTTTGGTTGGAATTTTTTTGCTGGATTATTGTTAATTTTAATATATGGTATGAAAAGATCAGCAGCTTCATTTATAATACTTAAAAAACAATTATATGATTCTTGAGGAGCTTCAGGCAAAGACAAATCAGCAAACTTATTTTCTAAATACATTCTGTACTCATTCCATTGAGCCTCTTTATAGTTTCTCTTTGGTACAGCAGAGTTAACACAAGAATTTAAATATGTAGAAATCTTTATAATTAGGTGATCGCTTCCTAGTGATTCTTTCATAACGTTCCAATTAAATGCAAAATAAAGATCAGTAGATACTATAGAAATATCTGGAGACGACTCCTGTAACATTCCATTCACTAGGCGCACTCTTGTGTGGCTGTGATCATTAAGAGAAACTAGATTACAGTCCACAAGAGAATCATATATTTGAGTGCCGCGAGTATCCGTTTTATATGACCAGTTGGTGTGATGGCCATTAAAGTCACCCATGATAATCACGTTATGTTGCACGATTGAAAAAATAAAATCCCAATCACTCTGCTGAGTCACTACAGAAGACGGACAGTAAACTGAAATCACGTTTTTAATTTGATCACAATTAAACACTTTAACGTAGACAACTTCTACACCAGGATTAGGGTGTTGAACACGACAATGCTCAGACTTAATCGATTTATGCGTAAGGATTGCAACACCACCATATCCATCTGATCTGTCCGCCCTATATATATTATAATTACTAATGCGAAAATAACAGTCGGAATCTAACCATGTTTCACTAAGTGCCGCTATATGGATTTTCTCCTGAATAAGTAGATTTTCAAATGATACTAACTTTGGTTTAATACTCTGTGCGTTCCATTGCAACATGTTAAGTCTGCACTGCTTTAAATTACTAGCCATCTGTGGCGTTAAAAAAGGATTTTAAGCAGGACATGTCAAGTATATTCTTCATAACAAAAGATAAAAGCCATTCTAATCCAGTTTGAACCCCTAATTTTATTTTTTCAACTATCGTCAAGTTTTTCATGAATATGATATCTTTTAACTTATCAATTAGTGAACTAAACTTAAGTTTATTTTCACTTACTTCCTTGGGTTTGCTCGTTATTTCTGGTAGAACGTCATTATCATCAGTTTCCATACTTGATAAGTTATTATCAGATATACTGTCATCTTTTTCTCTCACTTCGGCCTTCCTGCGTTTAGGTTTAGTACGGCTTGCCTTTTTAGATGGAGTAAACGATATATTTTTTTTACCTGGGGCATCACTATGAACTTCAGCTTGGGTCACCACTACTTTTGCATATGCTGGTTCGATTACCGCAGGCTCCACTGTTGATTTTTCAGCCACTGAAGTCGTCTCAGTTGTCCGAAGCGTAGGGGGAAAGTTTTCCTGATACATTGATGCCGCCGGGGCTGGCGGGCTACTAGAACCTGGTTCATATTTATTCAACGCCTTTTTATATGTACAATTAAATTCAGCCATAATCTTCCTTATGTTTCTTTCTTTTTGGTAGAGTGGACAAATTTTGTCTAAAGCCATGTGATTTCCTAAGCAATTACGACATGTGAATACAGTTGTCTCGCAATTTGAATGTTGGCCTCCACACTTAGGACAAGTAGATTTTTTGGAACACGTTTTCTTTGTATGACCATACCGCCAGCAATTGGCACAAAGTGATACTGGAAATAAGTATGGTTCAACCTTAACTCGCATTTCATGTATATAAACGTAAGGTGGTAATATGGGACCTTTGAAACATACACGTACGGTCTCACTATCCTTCCATCCTGATTCATCTGAACTTTTTCTACTTAATCTTTTTACTGAAACTATTTCTACTCCGCATGTCATACTCTCTATCATATCTTTTTCACTTAAATCTAAATCCACATCCTTAATAATGCCATAAGAAACACCAACCTCGTATGTTTTTTGGCACCGCCAGCCCAACTCCTCATGCATAGCAACCTTGGACATAAGCCGCTCAGCGCTGGTTTCATTATCAAATTGGACAAGCACTTTATATGAATTAACGTACCTGACTCTAATGATACCTAGAATATCATGACTTTTTAGCAGCTTCGCTAGCGCAAATTGTTTTGGCAGCATATCTTTGCAAGTAATGCTTATTTCTGTGCCCACGGATAATTCTGGGTTAAACACATAACGGCGTTTTGGATTTTTGGTAACTAATGTCCATTCAGCGTCGTCCTTCCTCTTGGTTGCATAGGAATGTTCTGTCGTAATAACTGTCTCAGTACTAACCTTGGGAAACTGTCTTGCTTTAAGCTTACCCTTGACCTTAGGTGAACTTAGGTCAACTGATGGATTCGGTTCACCATTATCAGTCGTCATTTCCTGTAACTCGAAGTCCATATCACGTTGTGTTAAGTCCATGGAATCATTTTGTAGGATTGTCTCGGAGCTATTTACGTGATTTGTAGTTTCATTCGCGCCATCACCTTTATTGTGGGACATTGGTTTCGGATCCCGACTGTAACAGTCGGGACCGCTTCAAATTTATGAAAAACCAGAAAGTTAATTATTTAAGAGTATCTTAAAACACAAATAACTGAAAGACACGCGTTTATTGAATATAAAATTAATAATTTTACACAAGAGTTTTCAAAACACGTCTTGCCGCCATAAAAGGGTTTTTTTTTTTGATGAATAAAAATGAGAAATACTAAATATGTATTTACATAGGTAAAGTAACGTAAGTAGTTTTGGTGAATATGATCAGCCACTCCGTATCTTTAGTTGAGTAACAGAATAAGTCTATTACTGTCATTACCATCAGTGGACACGCTCGCCTCAAATGGAATTTTATCAACACGACATATGACCGAAACTTCAAAATAGTTCTGTTCCGTAGTTGAATAGTTACCTATTTGAACTAATGACATTATTTTCCTTAGTAAGTAGTGTTACTTAAATCATTTAACTAACAAAATAGCACTATACCTACAAATTTCTACTACTTCAGTTATTTAATTATCATAGCTCGAATGGGTATTGCTATTTGATTTATACCTGACATTATATATTATAATTAGATGCTATTTACGGTAAGTTTGTATTCAATTGTATATAAGAGAAATATTTGGCAATTTCATTTCATTAGATAAAATAGCTAGGCCATTGTCCGAGCTATGGTAATTACCATAGGTACGTATGGTCCCTGAATGGCATGTAATTCCCGTACCAATACAAAATTGTATGTATCTATTACAGAAGTTGCGTAAGCAGCGAAGCGCGGGTGAGCTGGATAAGAGAGGCACCAGCTCAGTGCGGTCGGGCGGCTCCGGGGGCTCCGCCTCCTCCTGGGTGTCCTCCGTCGAGAGCACCCACTCCGCCATGACCCACGGCTCGCTGCACACTGACTCTAATGCTAGTTTCCTCGTTGAGGTACTTTGGTTTATTCGCTTACTGTACCGCGCTTGCATAGCTTACATTTAATAATACACGCAATACTACCATTCACGCATGATGGGAGCACATGATATTAATTTGATTTCAGGTATTCATTTTATTTCAATATGTGTGATTCTCGTTTCACATATTTACGATTATATGTGTGATGATTTGATAAAATCAGAATGCAATTAAGATTTTAAGCTCCCACTTAAGTAGCAGCATTCGATCATTACAAACTTTATTTGATGTAGATCTGACTTTACTTGCAGTGCATCATGCTCGTAGGTACTTGATTTATTGGTACACGGTGGAGATAAACGTTTCTAATTATAGGTACATACCATCCTTTGACTTGATTTTCACGTATCTCCCCTTGCATCTCCCTCGTGCTTTAAGTATATTGGTGCGAATGACATGCGCCATGACTGCCACAAGAAATAAATACCATATTGCCAACAGATTTTTAAAGTTAAATGCCGCACAGACTTGCTTACGATACCATTATCCGAATTGATTTTGATGCCTAATCGGAACAGCAAGAATGAGGTCAAGAGATTAAAGCCAGTTTTATTTATCATTTCAGGATGAACATTTGGAAGCTGGTGTCACAGAAACTTACATGGGCGAATGGAAGAACGACAAACGCAATGCATTCGGAGTGAGCGAGCGCAGCGACGGCCTCCGTTACGAGGGCGAGTGGTTAGGCAACAAGAAGAACGGCTATGGAGTCACGACGTTCCGCGACGGCACCCAAGAACAGGGCAAATACAAGAACAATGTGCTAATAACCAGTCAGAAGCGGCGCCACATGTTCCTCATGCGCTCGGCGAAGTTCCGAGAGCGCGTGGAGTCGGCTGTCACGGCGGCGCAGCGCGCTTCCAAAATAGCACTACAGAAAGCTGACATTGCGATATCCAGGTGTGTAATCCCTTTAATACCATTTTTAACGGATTGTCTGATCTCCCGAATCCACCACAAATAACAGCCGTAAAGTAAAGATATTGGAAAACTTATTCAATTATTCGACATATTCTCCCGCAGTAAAATCCAAATTTAATCTGGTTTTCCTATTGCTGTAACGGCTTTTACACGTGGTGGTGCTTGTATTTTGGGTAATATTTTTAACAGAGTATTCAAATAGGAGCGATAGGTACAAGTAGGTACTGCTCAGTATTTACCCTTGCGTTCTTTTTTTAAACGGACGCTAGATCACAGTCATTGTTATGTAAATAACTAGTCGGAATTGTTTATTTTTGTAAAACCTTTAGGTACTTATGTTACAGAACCGCCACAGCCCGAGGAAAAGCTGAACAAGCCGACGAAGCGGCAGACCAAGCAAAAGAAGACTGTGATTTAGCACAAATGACTGCAAAGCAGTTCGCCCCAGATTTTAAGCATCCTGGCTTGGACAGAATAGGATTAAGAGATAAATATAGACAAAAACATTACGACACGCAGGTTACGACGCCTGTTTCACAAGAATCTGAAAAGATCTTGGAAGGAAAGAGCATTCCAAATCATATCCCTCCGATGCATTCACAGATTCCTCAAGCAAACAAAGCTCCATATGGAGTGCCCCCGAGACGACCATCTACCCAGTTCCCGAATAAACCAGTACAGTCAATAGATCCAAGGCTCACAAATAATTCCAATTATAGTACGGACGATAGAACAAATTATTATTCTGAACAGGATCATTGGCCAAACACGCAATCACAAGGACCACAGTATGGACAAAGTGATCAAATGAGTGGCTACGGCCCGAGTGCACAGTCAGGACCACCTTACCGAGTACTAAATAGACAAGACGCCATCCAACAACAACCGGGTATGGATCAAAGTAGTCAGCAATTTGGCAATCAACCGCGTAGATTTTCATCGGCGATGAGACCGGCTCTAAATCTTAATCAGAGACCCGCCGGACCACAGGATTGGAACTCCACGCAGGGACAAGGGATTAGACGGCAAAGCATTCTAGGCCAGCCTACTCAAAGTGCCCAAGAAGCCCCGTACGGCGACGGAGTTGCCGCCAGTTACGGACGTACCGAGCTCAGAACCGGCACGGTACATTCAGAAGGGCCACACGATCGTCTCGGGGGAGACCATATGCATTACCATCAATCCACGGAACCTCAAGGATATCAGCAGCCTCTCGATCATAGACAACAAAGAGAGGGTTCAATGTACCGCCAAGCCGGCTCCGACCAACCGATGATGTACAGACAAGCGACGGCCCCAATGGACGACGTGGCCAACGGGCCTCGGGACCCGCGGCAAGCGGGCCGAACATCAATCGACTACTTCGACCATTATAAAAGACCGCCGAGTAGAGATTCGAGCGTGGATCGCTACGGGCGGCGATCGCGGCAGCCTTCAGTGGAAGCGACCGCGCCCGCCCGAGAGTCGCGCGGCGGCTCGCAGGCGCCGCAGCCCGCGCCGGCGCCGGCGTCGCGGCCCGCGTCCCGCGCGGCCACGCCGGCCGCCGGCAACGGCCATCTGGCGTCGGCCCGGCCCTCGATATCGAGGGAAACGCCATTCGAAGAGTCACTTATGAGGAAACGAACATTGGGGCAAGATATATCACCATCGCCGTATCAACCGAAGAGGACGGAGAGTTTGTGCATGACGCCGGCTCCTGCGCCGCCCCCGCCCGTGATGAGAGGAGGCGGCGGCGGCGGCGGCGGTGGTGGCGGACGAAAGGTATGTTTTCTCAAAAATGGACGGCAAAGTCGACTTTGCCGTCTAAAAAATAGGTCGCGGAGTTTATGGTCAGTCAAAAGTTAAAAAGTTAAAAACATTCCAGTCTCGATTTTGGGACTGCAATGTTGCATACAAATTCCATTATTTGTCGAGTTCCAAACTTTTTAAAAATTCAAATGGCCATATCAAATGAAGGCACAGGCCCATTAAACAGCCAAACAGATGATTAGTAGCGCGTCTATTTAGTTGTCTCAAATAGGTTGGCGTATTTTCGGCAGAAAAATACACTTCTATGTTTTTATAAAAAAAATAAAAAGGCGGCAAGTTCTTTTCTCTGTGAAAATATATACGTAAGAACGTTGCTTTTGTAAAATGTTTCTATGATATTTATGTTTCTTGCACCATTTTTGAGAAAAGCACTATATATGACTCGGCTGGAAGGCTACTTGCTGGCTTCGGATTCAATTAAACGGACTCCCAAGGTCGTCCGTTTAAAACGAATCCTCAGCCTGCAAGTAGCTACTTCCGAGCCTCGACAATAATGTACTATTATACGTAATTAAATTTCGAATTCGGATATGAACCACCACACAATAAGTACAGTCACAATTCTGTCACATCAAGTTCATGGTGAAAAGTATAACCAATCACTCAGGATGATAAAATAAAACGAGGTTCCTATCTAATTGTTCAGTTTCATATGTAGACAAATTCTCATTATTCAACCCAAACTATATCCCTAAACGTCAAATTTAGGTTCCATCATGATCAACATGCATTCGGTTTGACTTGATGTAATTCCAATTGAATCAAATGATTAACAATACGTCACCTTCGTTCTCATTCGACTTCGCGGAACCGGGTGATCACAAACCAATACGATTCCAATAATTTACTAATACCACATCAAACGTATGTCGTTCGTTCGTAGTCGTACCAAACCGCGGGGCTCCAAAGAAGCCAAGAGAAAAGCTAGAGTTAGACCAAGAAAAGTCTGCAACGATTTTGACAATACACGCAGTGCAAGTGCTATTTATAGTATTTATACTCACGTTATAATTTCATAGGAGTTTAACGTTTAAAATAACACTTGCACTGCGTGACACAGACTTGTCTTAGTCTAATTCTAGAGACCAATGAGTCGCATTCGTAATTCGAACTATGAGAAATAATAGCATCTGACATAGGACACCACAGTGGCACTCCTAATACTTATAGTACAGGTTGATTTACGAAAACTGGCATATCTGTATCGGTATACAGTGAAAACCATCTGGCGATTCGTCTGCTCAATCATCATCTCATCAATTCGACGTCTAGTCTGTTCGAGAAACTGAAAACGGTGAAAAATATAGAGATACTACTCCTAAAAATACGTGTCACGTGTAATACCTCATTAGATTCATCATGATACCTAGAAAAATGTATTCGAAGCGTGCACATAAAAAATATTCAATAGTTATAAACAAAAAACTGGGAAGAAAGTAGATATTTTTTATTTCTCCAATAAGTATTAATTAATATTTAAGAAATCAAAATTAATATTATAAAAGAGGAGGATATTTCCAATCAAACATTCCATACTTGCAGAACTGTATCACCATTATTTATACTTTTTATTTAACGCTGAACACAGCCCCGCCCGCCTCTTTTTAGAGATACGCGCGCGGCGTGAAAAAACGATTACGTAACATTAAATATAATTTTAAAATAATTAAATATTGAATGATTTTTTTTTATTAGAATCAGAATTATTTTATTTGCTAGAAAACTTAAAACAACATGAAAGTAGTACAGGATGTTAAGGTACCGTAGTAGGTGATAAAGTATTCAGTCGACGAACGACATGCAAAAATTATATAAAGTAATAAGAAAATGTTATCAACAAGATAATGTTTTCTTAGATACACACACTAAATTTAAAATATACACGATAAAATTACGATTCAAATAAAATTAAATAAATGTAGTCAAAAAAATAATATAAATGTAGTAATGTCAGTTATGAGTTATATAATTTAAAATCCATAAATTCCCGGATGCTGTAAAAACAATTTTCACTGAGCCACTTATAGGGAATGCAAATCGGTTATTTTCGGTTATTTTTTTGTATGGAAATAATCGGTTATTAACCGAAACCGCGGTTATTTCCATACAAAAAATAACCGATTTACATTCCCTAGCCACTTAGTGATCACTGTTGCAAATTTATTCAGGAAGATTGTTATATAAAACAATGCACATATTATACGCATTTTTGCGATAAATCGCAGTACGACAAGGAGGTTGGTACAGAAGGTCCATGTATTGAGCTCTTTGGTTACCTGTAAAAACATCAGACCTGCGCCTAAAGAGTTCAGGATTTTTTTTAACAAATAGGCATGCTTTTTATGTACATACATGGTAGTGGTAAAATATTTAGTTTTTTAAAAACTGGCTTGCAGCTTTCCATGATGGAAATATTAGCTATAGCACGAATGCGCTTTTTTTGATTAATAAATTTATTTTTTAAATTTAATTAAATTTTTAATTTTTAACGTATGACTCATTTATAACACGTTAAAAACTTGCTACTAGTATAAATTTATCTTAAAGTTATTTTTTCAGCAAGTTATGCAATTGTTAATCAACAAAACTTTCTCGAACATCCTTCTTTATTGAAAATTGAAACCGAAAAAAAATGTACCTACTTTATACCTAAATAACTACTGTAAAATTTTGTCGCATTCTAGAGACCTTTTCATATACATGCTTAATAAGATCACATTATAAAAGTTTTAATAAAGTTAATACTTTGCTTAAAACTAGTTTTAGAATAACATAGAAAATTGACGAATTACGAAAACTCAAGGTAAAATTGTAAAATATCAAACAATTTTATAACTAAACTATTATTTTTTCAGAACTTTTATAACGTGATGTTATTAAGCATGTATATGAGAAGGGCCCTAGAAAATTATATCATAGCGAGAAAATTTTACAATAGTATTATACTTTTTTTTTGTTGTCAATAAGAGAAGATTTTGTTCATTAACAATTGCCTATATTGTTGAAAAAATAATTTAAGATAAATTTCTACAAGTATTACATATGTTGATATGTTCTAAAAACACCATATTTTTTAAATAAAATTTTTCAATGAGTATTTAATACCTTTAAAATTATATTTAATGTTACGTAATCGCTTTTTCACGCCGCGCGCGTTTCCCGAAAATGAGGCGCGGAGGGCTGTGTTCAGCGTTGAATAAAAAGTATAAATAATGGAAATACAGTTCTGCAAGTATACAGTGTGGAAAGATAAGTCGTTCTCTGGAGGAAACTACCTTAAATTCTTAAGCTGACTCATTTTACTTAAAGGAGACATTCCTTTATTTTAAAAAAGAAACAAAACTGCAATCTAAGATTTTCTAAAATTCGCTTGCCTCGCCCGGGACTCGAACCGACAAAAAATACCAAAAAATAAAATCTCGCAATTTTACAGTCGATACAGTTAATGTTAGTGATAACATTTCTCCAAGTAACATTAAGTCTTACACTCGTCTGTCGTACAAAATATCCATAAAATCTAATATTTAGTACTCAAGATTTTTTTAGACAAGCTAAATTGAAGAAAAAATGTATTATACTTTGAATGCAGTTTTGTTTCTTTTTAAAAATAAAGGAATGTCTCCTTTAAGTAAAATGAGCCAGCTTAAGGATTTAAGGTAGTTTCTCTCCAGGGCCCGACTTATCTTTCAACCCTGTAGAATGTTTGATTGGAAATATCCTCCTCTTTTATAATATTAATTTTGGTTTCTTAAATACATATTAATACTTTTTGAAATATTGACGAAATAAAAAATATCTAATTTTTTCCCCCTTTTTTGTTTATTACTTTTGATATTTTTTTGTGGGTTAATACACGCTTCGAATACATTTTTCTAGGTATTATAACGAATCTAATGAGTTATCACACGTATTTTTAGGAGTAGTATCTCTATTTTTCACCGTTTTCAGTTTCTCGAACAGATTATACACTCTATCCAGGCCAATTTGAACGTTCACTGACACCAGAATAGCATCTAAATTATGTCATTCATTTATCGTGAATTTCGCTGTTACTACATGTATTAGCGCGAGCGAGACGCACGATGTCGATGACGACGCATGATGACGCATTCTGATGTCAGTACGAGTATACGTTCGAATTGGCCTGATCGTTTTGATGTTAGGTGCAAAGTTCGGATGGATCTATTAATCGGCCCGATTCGAACAACTGTCATAGAGATATATACGATACTGATCACTTTTGACAAAACTCAATATCGTATCGCTGTGACATCTTATTATTCGAATCGGGCCGTATAAGGCCATTGCAAGAAAATTTTGCTACGAGCTACGGCGTAGCACACTAGGGTTCCTGGGGGTTTATTATAATTTTAATAATTGGTAATACTAATGAATTTGATTTTGCGAGGTCTATTCAAAATCTGCTTTTCTGTTAGTTACCTTTAAAAGCTCCAAATTTTACGCATATTTTTTCACATTACAGGCTGCTCGGTTATGGGATTCTCTACCCGCCACCGTAAGACGCCTTAAATCATTGCCCGTTCCTAAAAATAAATTAAGAGATTATCTCTCCCAAGGTTTCTTTTTTGTGTGTATTGACCTGTTGACTGATTTAGTTGTTATGTATTATTTTTCATGAACGTTTACACTTACATGCATTTATTGTGTATGATTTCCCCATTGTATATTTTTCCTTTTTTTCTCTACATTACTTCATCTACTATTTTGAATAGGTATCATTTGCCTGTAATAGATCGCTTTTTAGCGATAAAACTGCCTGTCTTGAACCGATTAGTTCATTTCATGCATATTTTTGGAAATCTGACAATAATGATGATATTACCACGTTGTCACGTTAATGTTGTCATTGTCATGCATCTTGTTTATTATCACCTTGGCCCGATTCTATAACATTTTTTTTTTAATTAGTATTTTTCTAACCTCAAAAATAGTGGTAATTAACTTTTTCTTCCGAAATGCTAGGGTTCCTATGATATCCAATATTGCGGCACAATAACGACACAATAATTGAATACATAGTAACGTTACTCAGATTTAATTTTTGAGGAAAAAAGTTACCACCTCTTTTGAGTTATAAAATTTCTAATCTGAAATAAAAAACCGGGCAAGTGCGAGTCGGACTCGCGCACGAAGGGTTCCGTACCATAATGCAAAAAACAAAACGGTCACCCATCCAAGTACTGACCCCGCCCGACGTTGCTTAACTTCGGTCAAAAATCACATTTGTTGTATGGGAGCCCCACTTAAATCTTTGTTTTATTCTGTTTTTAGTGTTTGTTGTTATAACGGCAACAGAAATACATCATCTGTGAAAATTTCAACTGTCTATTAGCTATCACGGTTCGTGAGATACAGCCTGGTGACAGACGGACGGACGGACGGACGGACAGCAGAGTCTTTGTAATGGGTCCCTTTTACCCTTTGGGTACGGAACCCTATAAACGGAGGGAGTATAGATAACCACGGTAACAATTATTTTCGATTGGCGCTTGTCGATGTACGATTGTCATCTTGTCTAGGCCCCTAAAGATAACGCCTATCACTTTTCCGAGTCAATACTACGGTTACGAGCGTAATGCCGGCAACACACGTAACTATAAATCGTAGCGAATAATCTGTGCAGTCCGATTTGCGCAGTTTTATCTACCGAGTGTATGACATATCGTTGTCGATTATCGTAACGATTTGTCATACACACGGTAGATAAAACTGCGCAAATTGGACTACACAGTTTAATCGCTACGATTTATAGTTAACGTGTGTACTCGTAGCCGGGGTAAGTACCTACGCGAAATGTACCGAGATTGTACCAAGGCAGAACCTGTGACACTGCGACGAAGTCATATATGGATTTAGATAAGGATTAAATTAAAGTTAAACAATATTAGACTCGGAATTGAATGGTCCCATTTTGACCGTGTGACCATCACCATGTCGAATTCTAACCAAGTGGATTTATACAAATGCAGATGTCAATTTTCGTGAAAGTAGACCAAGAAAAGTCTGCAGTAATTTTGATAGTCCATGCAGGACAAGTGTTATTTATACGTCATAATTTCATAGAAGTTTGACGTTTATAATGACCCCACTGCGTGGGGTATCAAAATCGCTGCAAACTTTTCTTGGTCTAACTCTAGTACCTATTAATAATGGCGATGTTGGAATCGTATTGGTTCACGTGCACCTGCCTAGAACAGAATTCGTATTTTAAAACTCACCTTAACACGGAATTCATTTATTAATAGAAATTACTAAAAGATATAAACAGGAATATAAAACTAAAACTACAATTAAAATAACTAAAACTAAAAAACCGTTTAGGTTTTGGAATTGATCTGATACGATTGATTGCGCTTATTGATGGCTGACAAAGTGCACTGCGAATCGCGTCATTCGGCATCTCGCTCGCACTTGTTGGTGCCAGTAATGAGATTGGAATGCAATTATTGTTTATGAATCAGGGGGCCGATTTTTGAGTTTCGACCGCTCGATTTCGTGTATTTCGTTCAATAATATCTCCAGTACCCGGCATTTGAATTCTACTAATAGAATTGAAAACGAGTAGTCAATACCACTCGATCCACAATTTATATCGCTCTTATTTTTCAAATTAGCATTTTGCTGTTTTCCACCGATTTTCGTGTGATGAAATCGAACGCTGGAAATTTAAAAAATCGGCTCCCTGGTCTAAAACTCATCAGATTTTTTACCCATTAGCACCTAACTGCGCCTCGTACTTTTTATTTGAAAAACAATTTGACTATACCTATGCTTCATATGAGCAAAATAACCTCAAGAACATTTTTAAAAGTCTAAGGAGTAGTATAAGTGCAATATTATAACATTTTTAACATACCTGCGTACGTGGCGCGATCTAAAATATACCTAATGTTTTTTTTCAAAAATAGCCACCCAGTCAGATTATAGAATCATAACTCACTGCTTAGTTTATCTAACAACAGTTAAAACAAACAGCGTGGATCTACATATTTACCGTTAGTTGATATGTGGGTACCTACATATATGCCGTCATGTAGGTATATTTTAGAATCAAGATTCTGCCAAATTCCTATTGTTATTCGTACTTGCATCAGCATTCTACACTATATGTAGTATATGTAGGTACACTTGCAAGCAACTATGAATCAGAGAATACCTAGTTTCCTTAATAGGTACCTATATATATATATATATATAGGTACCTATTAAGGAAACTAGAAACTATATATATATATATATATATATATTATATATATATATATATATGCTGTATGAGAATACCATCAACTCCTCGCCATGAAAACTTCTAATGTAAATATAATATACCTACTATTATTTATTAAATAAAATTATTTGCATTGATATTAAATTAACTTAAAACCATCAACACATCGCATTTAGATACAATTTCCACGCTCGCTCACGCAAAATACCTACTAATGGAAGGTCAAGTTAACTTCTTGCCAAAAGCGAGAAGGAATCTGCGAATTATTTAGGATTTATAGTTTCAGCACGCAAACATTACTTAGTACTTAAACCAAAACCTGTACGGTACGGACTACTCCGGACTTAATAAAATATTTTCTTCTGTGTATATTCAACGATTACTCAAAATTATCTTGTATAGACATTTGTACGAGGTACTGCTTTTAGACTTGCATGGTTTAGGTAGTAAAAGAGTGTTCGGTATTTGGGCCGCAAAGTCGAGACGCGTGCGCGCCGCTTGGTGGCCGGTTATGTATACGGCATGTAGGCGGAGCGCGCGAGTCGGCGCCACGACCCGCGACTCAGCTCAGCCCGTTCTATTTCTATATCGAGAGACAGTCGCTCACTGCCGCTTTCCGCGCATCACCTCTTGCTAATTATACACAAATAAAATGTACTTTAATACCCGTAAGAGTAACAATTAAACCGCTATCTCACAGTTAAAATATACCCGGACTTACTTCTTGTTGGAATGGTGAAATGTGACGGATTTTTTAATCTCGGTGAATTATCAGTTCGTGAATAAATGAGATAATAATTTCAAGTATCGAAAATGTGGTATCAAGGAGAAGATGATGAGGACGAGGACCTCATGTGCTCGCCAGCGATCCTGGCGCGGCGCGCTTCGGAGAGCTGGATTAACGTGCCTCCCGTGGAGGTAATACCGAGTAGAAATAGGTACTTAATCTCCGTCGCGATTATTTCGCTATTGTAGCCCAAACGCGGCTTAATACTAACTACTTGGACTTAGACTATCGTCTTGTAGAGTAGTTTATTTTACCGTATTTATTCCTTCAAGAATAATTTTCAGAAAAGAAATATTACGGTCATTTCCTGATTTATACATTTAAATAAATTTTTATTCAAAGTGTGCCCAATTGTACTACGGGCTAGTTACCAATGGTTTTGAAAGATATGGGTAGTCGCTTTAGCAAAAGTAAATACCTATATAATATAGCACCCAAATAGTACAAATATGTTAATACTAGGTAGCGTAGCGGAGCAGAGACTGTTGACAAGATCGATAAGAACCAATGAAGAGTTTGCATCCATGTGTTTCAGATGTTAAGCACGCCTCAGGCGCTCCAACGCAAGAAGTCCCTCCCTGACGTGGCGGGCATGCCGCAAGCAGCCAACAGCGGCATGTCCCGCGAGGAGGTCTCCATGCTCGGCTCCGCGCGGCGCGAGGAGGTGCGCCGCATGTACGAGGAGTCGGAGAAGCTGAGAGCCAACCCTCTGCTGTACTTAGTCAGTCCACAAGTTAAGGTCAGTTATGTTCTACGAATTGTGTGGACGGAATGACATTCGCAAAATAATGTTATTTAAAAAGTCTTTACTAATAGCACCTCATTACAAAACAAACAAGCTACGCTTGTGAAAACTCAAACTTTTGGAACAAATACACTCGTATTGTGGCACTGAATGCCGCTAATACCTTCTTCTTCCTGGCGTTATCCCGGCATTTTGCCACGGCTCATGGGAGCCTGGGGTCCGCTTGACAACTAATCCCATGATTTGACGTAGGCACTAGTTTTTACGAAAGCGACTGCCATCTGACCTTCCAACCCAGAGGGGAAAATAGGCCTTATTGGGATTAGTCCGGTTTCCTCACGATGTTTTCCTTCACCGAAAAGCGACTGGCAAATATCAAATGATAATTCGTACATAAGTTCCGAAAAACTCATTGGTACGAGCCGGGGTTTGAACCCGCGACCTCCGGATTGAAAGTCGCACGCTCTTACCGCTAGGCCACCAGCGCTTGAATGCCGCTAATACCGAAGCTCGCAATTCTATTTTACTCCAAATAAGGCGATAGTTGGTCGATTTTTGATTTTTGCTGTTATAGTCCTGTACATACATAGTAGCAACATAGAGCTAGTAACTTTCAAACTTTAATTAATTAACAAAAATTAATTAATACTCGGAGCAGTTACGCTACGTCTTACGTAGGCGAACAACGCGCGAACGCGGCGCGGCGCGGCGCGGCGAAATCAATCCTTTGATGCCCATAGAAGTGTCCTACGTAAGCGATCTCGTTGCGAACGCGGTGCGGCGCGATTTGCACGCGAATGTCAGGCGGCGCGGCGCGGCGCGGCGCGGCGGCGGCCGCTTTCGCCGCGCCGCGCCGCGCCGCGTTCGCGCGTTGTTCGCCTACGTAAGACGTAGCGTTAGCATTATGCGCGATGATTGTATTGACCGGATTGGAGTATCTAATCTTAGTAAAATGTGTGTATTATTTGCAGGACTGGTTCTCGCGGCAGCAGCTGGTGATCCTGGTGTTGTTCATCAACATCTCGCTGGGCATCATGTTCTTCAAGCTGCTCACGTAGCGGCGGTGGCGGCGCCTCGCGCCCTCTCCTCAGCGCATATGCGACCATTGTATAAATGTGTAACACATTTTCAAAGTTACCGAAAAATAGCCAAACATTTAATGTTCAAAAGTGTATACATTTTATTACCTACCCGAGCCTTAATTTGATACGAGATTTTGAAACATCTGAAATGAATACGTATTTACTTGTAGTCAATAAGGACTTCGGTTTGCTAGTGTATTTTCTTTGACGTTGTGTAAGTGTAGTACGCGAGCGGGCGGGCCGGCCGGGCCGGGGCCCCGCGGCGCCGTCCTCCGGCCCGCGGCGTGAGGTCCACAGTCGGGGAACTTGGACTTGGTATACTAAGGAGCACGAGATTATATACGTACGAGTACTTAATCTTTTTCAGCCTGCATATTGTAGGTTTTAGTAATCTTCTATAGTGACTGTATGCTTAAAACTATTGTAAAGAGAACAATTTTAATTATTATTATATCTACATTAAAGACAAGTGACAGTTATAAAACAAATAGACATTCTCCACGCATATATGCTTTACAAATCTGAATTTACTGAACTGGATCGCTAAGTAAGAATACGTTTTTTTATAGATCAACTCTTTACATTTATCCGACTAATTGATAATGTAATCCCAAATTTTAAAATCGACTATACAATTTATGACTAGTGAAATTATAAACGTGGTGCTTTCATAAAACTATGTGCCCTATATTGATAATGATGCTAAATTCAATTTTATTATACCTCGAAAGGTAATCTGAAAATATCTCTTGGTAACCAGAAAGCAGTCCAAAGGGTTGTTAGTTCACGTACAATTAATGTAACCTGAGTGATTGTTAAAGCACAAATTATACTAAGTACCTACTTACCAACTTGGAAAATGTAAATAATAAATTATTAAACTTTTTAGATTAAAAACAGATTTAAATATATTATTTTGCTTGTTATGATATTCTGGAAGTAATGTTACCTTTATGAGCTTTTTTGTTGTAAAACTATCCTTTTAGAGATTTTAACTTTTATGTTAACTAGTTAAATTATATATAAAAAGTAAGCCTTTACTTTCTATGTATATGACGTCAATTCTCGAAAATTTGTATAGATAGGTACGTATATTGTGTAAAATGTTGTTCCCTCGTTTCTGTGAGAAGGGGCAAGTGTGCGCATATGAGCACGCATGGGTGCGTGCGCGAGAGACTGTTGAGGGTTATCGGCTACCGAACTAACTTTTATCACGTACGCAAAACATATGCCCTTTTCACACATAGTTGATTAGAAAAGGGCACATAGGTACTTTGCGGCCGTGGTAAACGCTAGCTTAAGGCGGTCTGGTTACGTTGCGTTTTTTTACAATACAACGAATATGTATGGAGAACATTCGTTGTAATTCGTTTCAAGAATAAACAACTTCGTAAGACAAATTTCACGTTTTCATTATTGTGTAAAAATATAAGTTATATCTCTAAGAATTTAAAATACTTGTATCAATTTTATCTACGTTTCACAAATAAAATATTTTAACAAAAATGCATTAATTATTTGCTGCATGATATTCCTATACTGTTATAATTAGAAATATTGCTCTTTATACCAATATGGAAATTGATTCACTGACCATGACGACACGTGTATTTACTTATATGAACAATGCGTCAACGGTTGTACGATATAATTTTATTACGACTTGAAAAATGTTACTATCGGCTCGATTCGGAAAATAAATTAGAGACTCACTAGATATGAAATAAGTAACGATATGTGACTTTCCACTGCAAAAGGTACCTTATGGCGGCTGGCGCCGCGATTCGGAAAATGAATTAGGGATTAACTAGATATGAAATAGTGAAGATATGTGACGTTCCACGGAAAAGGTACCTTATGCCTGCCGGCGCTTACGTTGCATAGCGCCGCAATAATATTGGAGCGGCGTTAATAATAGCGTAAGCGCCAACCGCCATAAGGTACCGTTATCCGTGGGACGTCACATAAATATCTGCACTATATCGTATCTAACTAGAATAGTATTTATTTGAATTCACCAGTACGAATTAGTGCACTGAATTAGAGATTAGTTAATCTCTAATTCAGTGCACTAATTCGTACTGGTGAATTCAAATAAATACTATTTACAGTACATATCGTAACCTCGTTTTCTGGTTTTGCGTCTAACAGGCTGATCCTTGCACTAGGCCTTGCTCCATAAACTCTCAGGTTAATCCTCAGTTGTCCTTGGTCTGAACTTACTAAGTACGTAGGTACAGTCCGTTATTTTATTGTGCGTGTTTTAAAATTTGTAAATACCGATACAATAGTGAAACTTGTTATGGCATAGCATTATGTACCTATTGTTAGTAATGTTTATTTACTATGTTTACATACTATTAGTGTAGGTAAGTACTATACTAGTAGGTGTACCTACTGTAAATGCCCACAAAATTGCCGTTATGTATGTGCGTATCTTATCAATAACCAAAAATAAGATGATGGCATCGTTAATAAGTACTGGCGATTCTCTTAGGACTATTTATCTACAGGATACCGAAAAAAGTGCCCAAGGTGGTCGTTGGCGAATCCATTCAGAACAATCATTCAACATATTTTTAATCTAACGTTATTATGTTATAGTGAATGAACTATGACATCAAACGAAACTTTATCGACAGTTTTGCTTTTTCTCATGATATACGCTGTATTCGTTTTTACAGGTAACTACTAAAGTAAAGTATAAGGATTGACCTGATTTAATTATGGCATGCCCCATTTAGTCGAATTTAAATTATGCTCGTAAGTGAAATACAAACTATACGTTGATCAATTAGATTAATACTATATGGCTTCTTCGGCACTAGTCGCCTAATAACTTGACGCGAAAGGACGTTTCGTTCCGTTTGTGCACATAGTATATTTTATTTATAGTGAACTAATAACAAGATGACGAAACATTCTAAGTCTGGATCGGAAAACCGTTCTCAAGATAAAGTTACGGTAATCGATACTTCATATGTACCTAAATTAAATATCATAAAACATGTAAAGTGTAAATAATTAAAATAAAATATTAGAAACTATATGTAGTCTGTAAAATACATAATTAAACGGTTGATAATTAAGTTAATTATATATTATTAAGTTAAATTTCAATAAATGAAAACTTTTAAATAAGTGCAATCTTGTTACTTAACTATAACGTTATAGGTAGTATAGGTACAAAGCGCTTTTTAACAATTTAGCACAAAAACCTCATGTGGAATTTTTATAACTGACTCTAAATAACAAAGATCTGCTCTGGGACATTGTATCAGTTGACCCACCGAGTGATTAATGAGTTATCCTATTCATTATTTGCACCTGTTAAAGTTCAATGACATACATATAGCAAAGTTTAAAAATAAATTTATATTTAACACCAGAACCCCGAAACAAGTGAAGACGCAATCGACCTAGATGACTTGTTGCCGAAAATCGGCGAGTTTGGTATTTACCAGAAGTTGCTACTGTGGCTGGTGTGCTTGCCGGCGTGCCTGCCGTGCGGGTTCTGCGCGTTCAACCAGCTGTTCATGACGGACGTGCCGGACCACTGGTGCAGGGTCCCCGAATTACAAAACATCTCGGAAACATATCGAAAAACACTGTCAATACCTAAAAAGGTAGGTGCCCTATCCGCGATTAGTGAATAAAGATATGGTTGAAGAATACTTCTAATATTTATAAACAGGAATAAATGTCATATTGTCATATATGTACTAAGAAAAAATGACCAAGGCCTCCAGTGTCCCAGACTGGATTCGAACCAGCGTCCTCTACTATCGCGGCAGGTGCCTGTGACATTCGGCCACGGGGCCACAGCGGCATAGGTCGAATTTTTCCAAGTATACGAGTATATGCACTTGTTATTGAAGGTTTATGGCGCCCCTAATAATTATTTAATTTGTTCTAATACTTCTAATACTTTTTTTTATTTGTAAATATCAATATTATTATTAAATATGTGTAAATAGTTGTTAGAGTTTTAATGTTTAGTTTAATTATATGTTAATACTATTATTTTTGTTAATAAACTTATACTCGTACATCTAATAGTACGAGTAGGTACCTACTTCTAATATTAAATTTATTTATTTAGCAAACTTATGATGTTGAAATGTTTTAGGCGGACAACATCACATACGAAAAATGTATGCGATATTCAGTTAACTGGACAAAACTTATAGAATCTGGAAATACTTTAGAGCCCAACCGTAGTTGGCCCACAGAACCATGTTTAGACGGCTATGAGTATGATACATCAGAGGTGATATCTTCTATTGTCATTGATGTAAGTACATATATTGTAATTGTAAGTATACAGCACTGCTCCGTCTCCCTGTGCTATAATAAGTACATTACGTAACTATAGGTACTATATAATATTTTAAACTTTCGCGTTTTGAATACATATTAACTCATATTCCACCATATTACCAGTGAAACCTGTGTCGAAACGTCGGTAAATAAAGGTAATTGAATATAATTCGCGTTAGACCCGTCTATAATATAGGTACTATGTCGAAAATTTAAAGGGTCATATGGGAGTTAATATTACCTACTGTAAAACGTTGCACGATACAAGTGCGAATAGGTAATTCGCAATTCGTGTCGATTTAACACTGCCTTCGGCCACTCGTTGCGAATTTCCTATTTTACGCACTTGTATCCTAAATAACTATTTTATTATTGCAGTTCAACCTCGTTTGCGAATACGACGTTTATCCAACACTCGGACTAGTCGCCTTAAACGTAGGAGGGCCAATAGGCGTATACGGTTTTGGGTTACTGAACGACCGAATCGGACGGAAGAAGTCTTTCTTCACCTGCCTGACCACCCTGCTCGTTGGAAGCATCACCACTGCCTACGCTCACGAGTACTGGGTGTGGGTATTGGCGCGAGTTATAGTGGGCTTGACTATTCCCGCAGTGTACCAAATACCGTTTATTATTTGTAAGTTTGTTTTGTTACCTTACTTGTAAATTTGGACACTTTGCAATGGCATATACGTTGCTTACTTAATTGTAGTAAAAAACCGGACAAGTGCGAGTCGAACTCGCCCACCGAGGGTTCCGTACTTTTTAGTATTTGTTGTTATAGCGGCAACAGAAATACATCATCTGTGAAAATTTCAACTGCCTAGCTATCACGGTTCGTGCGATACAGCCTGGTGACAGACGGACGGACGAACGAACGGACGGACGGATGGACGGACGGACAGCGGAGTCTTAGTAATAGGGTCCCGTTTTACCCTTTGGGTACGGAACCCTAAAAATTAAGAAAATACATTTTCACACAAATACTTAGGTACCCATTTACTCATACTAATTTTCATCGCTTTAAGGTGTAGCATAATCGATTTATACATTAGGTACAATCCCATATCAAAGTCGATGAGAGAAATTTTTTAATATTATATATACTTAAATATATCTACTAAGTAGGTAACTGCCTATAATTTGTTTCAGCTCTCGAATTAGCCGGTCCCAACTATAGGTCATTTGTGACAGTCATGACCTGCATATTCTACACTTTGGGGCTGATTCTTCTATCCGTAGTAACATATTTCCTACGAGACTGGCGCTCACTAGCCCTGGCTACCTCAGTGCCCTTTCTATTTTATTACTTGTACTGGTTTGTGTTACCAGAGTCTCCCAGATGGTTACTAATGAGAGAACGGTTTGAAGAGGCGAACGATATACTTAAAACAATAGCCAGGGTCAATGGTAAGCAAATGCCTGTGGAATATACTGAGAGACTTCAAAAACAAGTTCTAGAGCAAAAACAAATAGGGAAGAAGGAAGTTAAAGTGGCTAGCGTGTTTGCTCTGTGTCGGACGCCTAACATGCGATTAAAAACATTGTTGATCACTTTAAACTGGTGTGCTTCGGAGATGGTATATGTTGGTTTAAGTTACTATGGACCGGCCATAGGCAGCAACCAGTACATGAGCTTCTTTTTATCTTCGGCTGTGGAGATACCGAGCTATTTGGTTTGCTGGGTTCTCATGGATAGGATCGGTCGGAGGTGGCCTCTCTGTTTATCCATGGTCATAAGTGGATTCTTTTGTATAGCTACAGTGTTATTGCCGAGTGGTAAGTTTAATATTATTGTCGTTGTAAACTTTGTACCTATAGAATACAACTAATTTAATTTTTATACAGGGTGAAATTTAAATCACTGGCCATATTCATTCCCGGCACTAGGATACACTTAAGGAATCTATTTAGCGAAAAAAAAGAGTACTTTATTTTTTAATTTTCATTTTTGAATTTTTAAATATTTTCCACGAGTCGTGGTCACCCTATTACCACAAATGTAAACAAACCTAATAGTAGGTTTTAACAACAACATCAGCAAAACCCTTATCTGACCTTCACTAAACCTTATAATCGTTGCAATAGGGTCCACCCAGTTAGTGTTGGCGATGGTAGGCAGGTTTATCAATTTCGAGGGTAGTCTAAACTAAACCATTCCGCGCTAGCGGTAAACATAACGGTAAGCATAAATGGTCACTCGTCACTCGCCAACCTTAAAATAATAATCGCGCGCGTACTAAGGTAAAAAAAAAATGTTTTCGAACCGGGAAGTGGTGGTTTACGAAGTGGTACGGTGTTATTTATTAAGTGGTGAGTGTTTACATGGTGCACAAAGATTATACGAAATGGAATCCGTTCCACGCCTTCGCAGACAAGGATTGAATCCAAGAGTACCATCTCGTGGGACTTTCGTTAATTGCGTCGATTTTTAATCAAATGTACGTAAGTTGATTCAATTTTTTAAATACGCCTGAATGCAAAGATTCCTGACTTAGTTTTTACTCATTGTTTTTAAGCCACGGACATTTTGTTAATAATCATTAGTCAGAAATAACATTTTAGATTAAAAATGGGTTGCCTTTGCATTTTGACGGTTCTAAGCCCGTTAATATGAAAGGAAAAATTAGCAACTTATGTAGGTAATCTCGCTGCAATAGGGTCCATAATTGGTGACGCGAGTGCAAACAGCGGGAGGGGCGGGGTGTCAATGACCTTAACTGATAAGAGAGAAGCGGGTGTAGTGGGTAGTTGTCGGTTCACCATAACGTACGAGGTTTTTAGGGCAACTTGATGATGAGTTATTTCGAAAAAAATGTACTGAGCGGTATTAAAAGAAAAAACACGTGTTTAATATTTTTTCGAGTTCTTTCGGTTGTTTTAATTTGGCCAGTGAATTAAATTTCACCCTGTATACACACAATAGTGAAATTTATTAGAATGTGCTTATTGTGGTACGTAACCTTTGTTGGCTATAGCAGATTTGTGGCCAAAGGGGTTCCTCTGCGTAATTTATTTCGTAGAGCGCTACGCCGTAGCGCGTAGCAGGGCCCAGTTTTATAAAGTTACAAGTTACAGGTTACAAGTGTACAGGCTACAGGCACCTGTAATGCACTGTGAACGGCTACAGGTGTTTTATAAATACACATAGATAATTACAGTTGTAAAGAACCACGGTCAATCTCGATTACATGTGAAATCTACAAGTGTGAAGGACATCACTATTTAAAAAAAAACGTTTGTCATAGATACTCGGTGTTCTACTAAATGCTGTGTTATTGTTTGCTTTAAAACATTAAGGTAAAGGGCCCCTGTTTCGGCAGGTTAAGGCTCTTGAGAGTGAGTTGAGAGTTTGTGTATTTTTTTAAAATATTACTAAGCATATCATTACCTTGAAAGCTTTTGAATATGTTATATTAGTTCTTTGTTAATAATTTAATGTATAAACTGTAGGGTTTTAGTTGAAACTTTTTTTTATATGAATTTTTTCGTGAACCTCTTATTTGGCTCCCATTTCGTGATACAAATTTAGGTCAGCTCCTAAATTCGTGAATTCGTGTCCCCTGTTTCGGCATAAAGTTTTCTTAGAGTAATTGGTGATAAATTGATAATTTGCTGATAATCATTTTAAATATTTAACGGTCTTACCTACTTACGAATAATTGTAAGGTCAAATAAATAATAATAATAAAAAAAAAGGTTAAATTGAGAGCTAGCTTAAAGTTTTTTGTACTCGTCGACTTTAATGGTTGAATTAAGACTTAGGTAAACCATATGGGTACTTTAATACTTAATTAAAAGTCATACTATTTAATTTATTTTATTTTATTTATTTTATTTTATTTTAAATAAAAAAAAAATATATAGAATTTAAAAAAAATAAAAAATAATAAAAAATAATAATTATTTACATAAAATAATTTACTATCTTATACGTTAAAAATAAACATACACAAAAATAAATCAAATTTCAATAATAAATAAAATTGTGCTAGTAGTTAATATGAGAATACGTGGAACATACCTTAAAATTTTTAACTCGGGTCACATTCAAACTCGTTTTATGAGAATTCTAGTGAAAAAAACATATACCGAATTTCGCTCATACGAAACTTCATGAAATACATTAATTGTTTTCTAATTTATTTTTTTAATTATCTTTGTTGTTATATTTAAAAACAAGCACTCAAAATGTGTCTAGAAAATCCTTGATTCGTTAGTGGCACGAAATAGGAGACACATGTAAGATAAAATGACCGCTATTTCGTGAGTCGATTTATTGCAATTTTAAGTTATTTCTATGCATATATTCAATCTTTTTTCTTATCAAATCAATTACCAAGGAACCCACAGAAACACTCCCAAAAACTTTTATTCGAATGGGTTTAGCTTTTCCTTCCTATAAGCTTAACAAGTGAGAGCGCGCACCTTACGCCTAAAAAAAGTGCACGCATACAACACAGCTATTCGCGGCCGTCTAACTGTTTCGACCGTCGTATTACTCTTAGTTTAATCACTAAAATATTGGTTATCATTTTATTGAAGAGATTAAATAATACAGATTTTTTTCATATGTATAATTTGAATAAAAGATATTTGAATTCCTTATTATTTGCGCCAGAAAAAAAACTAACGAAATAACGTACTAACACGAACTTGGGGCCGTTTACCTTAATTACTGGAAAAATGGCCAGAAATGAAGGAAAAATCGAGTGGTTGAGAGCGGTGTTCGATGCCAAGGATATACTTTTTAGGCCGTTTTCAGATTCAGATTAAGTTAGATTTAATGAAATATTTACCTAATAAGTAAATAAGTACTGTTTCACATTACATTAAAATGTATCGTTTCGGTAGCGGCTCAAAGATAAGTACCTACGCTGTGTATCGTATAAATTATGAATAGTACACTTTGCCATAATGTGAATGCACTATACCGTAGGTACTTAAAAAAAGAGACGACGAGACGAGAATGCTAATAAATCAACGACAACTATCGGCACTAATCCCTTTCCGTCCTAGTAGATAAAATAAAACGAATCATCAATAAAATCAATATCAAACATATTGTCACTTTATTTCTTATTTACTATATATTTCAGATACATTAACAAAAACTGATAGGTCAGTGCATGGAAAAGTATGCATGCCCTGGCACAATCGTTGGCGTTGGTGCCTAATAATAGAGTAAAGTTTAAAATCTCTCAGAAAACAAATAATTTTAATTAAAATTAAGAATTATGAGCGAAAGAGCGAATCACTGAGACACTACAAGTAGCTGCTGTTGTGCTGTTACAGGACTCAAGACGTATGTAAGTTTTTGTTACAAGTGTACCAATCTACACTTGTAATTTACAATATTTTTATAAAACGCTTGTTCGATTATGAGTTTAAAACTATTAAACTCCCATATTTTCGTCTATGGTTGAGCTACAGGCACTTGTACCTGTAACCTGTAAAATTGTAACACAACACTTTTATAAAACGCAAATTGTAAAAAACGGAGCAAGTGTTGCCAGTAAACGCCTGTAAACTTGTAACCTGTAACTTTATAAAACTGGGCCCAGGTCTTCCCGCTTGCTAGCAACTTCGTATTCGTAACGATCTGCCCCAACCTGCGTAAACGTCGAGCGCAGAGCCTACCTATAACTTTGATATTCCTTACGCTCATTATCATTTTTTACTAGAATTGCCCACAATATAGGTAATAAAAAAAATAGTAACCACGGAATTTTTCCAGATGCTCAAACGGCAACCTTGATCCTGTACTTAATATCCAAGTGTTTCATATCCGCCTCCTTCCTGATAATATACCCGTACGCCGGAGAGCTGTACCCGACCGAGCTTCGCGGCGTGGGCATTGGCACCTCTGCCTACATAGGCGGCTTGGGACTCATTGTCATACCTTTTATAAACTACTTGGTAAGAAAAGTATTTCAAACTTCGTCACGCGCTCATCTGATACTTGGTACATATCAACTTGTTCAACTCCCATACTCCATACTCTTATCACTTCATCGAGGGAACGAACTAAGCGAATTAAAAAAAAATCTTTGGGCGCAGTTTTTTTTTTAATAAATAATTGATTGATTTATGTAAAGTGAGGTTTAGGTTTTAAGTTACTTTCCCTCCATGGTCCAATAATTTTTACCACCCTGTATAAAAGTGGATACTCATGTCATGTTAGGGGACTGACTGTACCAACTAGGCTACAAATAAACTTTCCTTTGTAGGGTTCGAGTAATCTCGTGTTGCCACTAGTAGTTATGGGAGCACTATCGGTCGTGGGAGGTTTGACGGCCCTGCGTCTGCCGGAGACACTCAATACCCCACTACCTCAAACCGCTGAAGAAGGAGAAGAATTCGGTAAAGATTGGAGCTACAAGGACTGTATGGTCTGCGGAGAGCAAAGGTAACTAACCATAGAGTAGGTATTTATAGAGAAATTCAATATTATATCTTGGTACCTAGAAAACTACAAGTTACAAAATTAGAAAGTTAAAATTGTACTGGGGACAAATTCGACATGTACAACTGTCAGATTTCGCATCCACGTCAAATCAACAGTTGATTTTATTGCATACTGAGTGTTGATTCCATCAACGGTGGATAATATCATTTGGTACATGAACCAAAACTCAACTCTAAACTAAGGGTGGTTCGGTTTGGTTTGCTTGTCACCCTAACTGTGGATTGTTAATGTCAAATTTTGACATTGTACGTATTCGAGAACTTATGATTTTTCCCACATCAACGAGAGATCAACACGATACGTCAAAGGTCGCTTGTCGAATAGGGGTCCTTGTCATACGTATAACGCACACTTATCCGCATCCGAACAGCATCGCATTGCCTCGGTCGGAGACTAAGGAAGTGATGCTGTTTAGTACCAGGGTGGGATCGCTGGTTTGGGGGCAAGCAGCTTTCATCAAGTGGTCATTTCGTTCCCTCGGACCTATTGTTTAACTGAAAAAAATACTTGATTACTGTTACAGGACTGTGGCTGGATCAGAATCCTATGAAAACCTCGACCAAATGGAACTAACGCAAGCACCATTAATGGAGGAACAGGACCAAGTACCCGAACTACTGTCTCGGAGACGGAGCTCCATGCGCAAACTAACAAGGCAAAACAGCATTTTGGAAACGCAGAGAGACATCGATGGAAACATGAGAATGACTTATTGGTTTTAAATTAAAACAACGTAGGACCACAGATTAATAAATAGTTACTACGTAAATAGTTACTACGTAGGACACACTTAAATGCGCAAAACTTTTTTTTATTTAACTGTACCAAGCGTAAGTACTTAAGGTACTTGCATACGCAATGTATCCGAGTTTGTATTTACCTAGTACCTGTAATATGTGCCGAGTCGAGCCCGAGTGAAGATTAGACATAGGTGATTGTTAATTCTGCCTATTCCTTGGAAGGGGTTACAAATTCTAGACTTTTTTGCACTCCAAAAGCTAATTTGCAATTATTCAAACCCAGTCAACCAGGGGGACTAGAATCAGACCAAGCTAAGTTGGCAGCGATTTTGATAACACAGACTGTGCAAGTGTTATTTTAAACATCAAATTTCTATTGAATTATAATTTAATAAACACTTTCACAGCCTGTGCTATCAAAATCGTTGCCAACTTAGCTTGGTCTGACTCTAAATTCATTGGTTTTCATGTTATTCGAGATGTAAATTTAATGGCTCCTCTACACCATCGGCAATGATGGTCCATTACAGAATGGGTGGCGACTCCATCGTATGGTCGTGCGCGCAATCGTGTCCGTCACTTCCTTTGATGTTAGCCCGAAAACCAACAGAATGGCAATTACGCTCCATCATCACCGATCATAGGCCAGCAGCAGCATTGCAGGCCATTAAAGCCTCCACACGATAGGGATCACCTGCAATTTCCCAATGCCCATCAGGCCAATAGTGTAGAGGTACCATAAGAGAATGAAAGTAGGTATTAATTTTAAGGTATTGACAAACTTGAGGCCGAGGGATGGAAAAAGAGACAATTTCTGACGAGGTACTTGGCTTCCATAGAGAGGCTTACCGAGACCTAACAAATTTCAGAGTCAGAAAATGCCTATTTCTACTGCGGTACACGCTTATCCCAAACAAAGAGGAAATATAATGTATAAATAATAAACATATTTAGGAAACAATATTGTCTTACCTGAAGCTGCTTATGCTTTTATTTAATGAAGCATTTTTATTAAATTATATGTCAATATGAAGCGGTTTTTAATTTTACTATATCAACCAATTTTAGAAAATAAAAAGCTAAAAATTACAAACAACTCCATTTGCCGCCATTTTATAACTTTTTTCCTAATATTAAAAAAAAGTCCGAAATGGATATGTTTTTCGTTTTTTTTCTTGTTATGGACTTGAGGGCAATGTTTTTGGTTGCTTGTCATTGCACCGTAATACACTACCGCACCGCACTGCGACTTTGGTGCGGTGCAGTAGTGTGTTACGGCTCTAACCGCAATGAATCACTAGTATGTATAAAACCTAATAACATCTACTTGTTTTGGAACGTAAACATTCTTATATCTATGACATGTCATGTGTCAATCGTGTCATTCGATTCTGTCAGTCGTCAGCGAGGCACACATCATCTTGTTGTGTACGAATAGTTTATATTGCGCTACCGCCTCATATTGAGTGAGAACTTTACTGTAGTTGTAGCTTCTCTATTAAAAATGTTTAAAGTTAATAAATCAATATTAACATGTGTTCTATTAGCATTTGCCACAGTTGTAGTATTGGGCCACTCTCATTCACATTCTCATGATGAGCCGCCGTCGTACAAGTATTCGAAAGCTGCAAACGAACAACACGAAACAAAGTCAGAACAAAAAAAGATAATGGAACCAGACTACGACCTGTACGTGAACGCCCTGAGTTCTACAGTTTTTATAAGCATAGTGCCATTTTTTATTCTCTTCTTCATACCTATAGATGGGACTGTTGAGAAACAACCACTGTTAAAGGTTTTGTTATCGTTCGCTTCGGGCGGACTTCTCGGAGATGCTTTTTTGCACTTGATACCGCACGCGCTGGCGGCGAGCGGCGGTGAAGGCGGCGGGCACAGCCACAGCCACTCGCACGGCGGCGAGCAGCACGCGCCGCATGACACCAGCGTAGGGCTCGGCGTGCTCGGCGGCATCATCGCCTTCCTAGTCGTCGAGAAATCCGTGCGGCTGTTTAGTGGAGAACATGGACACTCCCATGGAGGCGACAAGAAGAAAAACGATGATAAATTGAAAAAGAAGGGAAAGGACAAAAAAGAGCCCGAGATCAAAATAGCGGGATACCTCAACCTTGCTGCAGATTTCACCCACAACTTCACTGACGGCTTAGCTATTGGAGCATCATTCATTGCTGGGAAAAATATTGGCTACATCACTACTGTCACTATTTTACTCCATGAAATTCCTCATGAGATCGGAGACTTTGCTATTCTGGTGCAGTCTGGCTGCTCCCGGAGAAAGGCCATGATGTTGCAACTGCTGACTGCCTTTGGAGCGATCTCAGGAACTCTTATCTCAATTTATCTACAAGGCTACGAGGATAGTGTTGTATCTAAACTAGTACTTCCTTTTACAGCGGGTGGCTTTATCTATATTGCCACTGTTTCAGTTATTCCAGAATTGTTGGAAGGTGCCAACAAGTTGTCACAGTCTATCAAAGAAATTGTTGCACTCCTGGCTGGAGTGTACATGATGGTACTTATAGCACAATATGAATAAATATAAGTTCAGTGTAAATATTCCTATTTTATGTTGTACACTTATTAAACTATCAAAACATCACAATTACGATTTTTTTATTTACAACTAATTTCCTTACAAGCATACTAAAGCCCAGTCTCCATATCGCGTGGCAAACCATCGAACATTGGCTCGCGCGGCAGCTGCGCAATGGATACCGTGCTGGCTCGCGAGCCAACTCGATGGCTACAAGGATAAAGAACCCTTAATGAAAGTAGAGGCTGTAAATAGAGGCATGCTGGAAACCATGAGATGACATAGAATACATCCAGTAATATCCTTACATCAAGTTTCAATTTGAATAACAACCAACAGTAGGTTTCTTTTGGCCTTTCTATAGCTAAAAAGGAATGCATAACTAATTGGTTGCACCTGTTTGTTGCGAATTAATTTGTTACACCTGTCTAAATATGCAGAAAAGTATGCAGACTTGCAAAAAGTTAACAGGGGCACAGAATAAATAATAGTACTAAGTACAGAAGACTCACTCTCTAACAAAACGCGTCTGTTACGATCAGCACAGATATGGCCGCTAGGTGGCGACAGCGCCACGCGCGGCTTATGGCAAACCCGAAAATTGGGGCCGAACAGATGCACTTTTAGCTACCTGTAGCAAAGCAACGAAATCGCGGAGTGAGACACGCCTGACAGGGGCAAGTACAATCATGTCTAAAAATATTGATACAGACAAAGTAGCAGACATATGTATACTCAACACGAACTTATTGCCCATATATTAAGGTATTGTATACATATCATTGACACTTTTTCTGTATCAATATTTTTAGACTTGACTGTACAAATCAAAACTGTGGGTGCAAATCAAAACTCAAGTTGTGCTGTATAGAGCAGCAAATTGTTCTTAAAAAAATGCCATAAGATGACTTAAAATTTGGTTAGAATCCTCATCAATGACATGTTTGTTAATGACTTATAAGAACATTTACAGTATATTTTCTCACTCATAAGGACTACCAAGTTCAAAACATGTCTAATCTTACTCAGCATTTGGTGACAATGCAATTGCATGTGTGGCTGCACTGTTATCAATGTCAAAGAAATAACTGCAGCTACATAATATATGATTCACAAAGAGAATATGAATAACAAAGAGAATGATATATGGACATTTGTTTTAAGATTTTATACAAAACTAATATTATATTATTTGCCAATTTGACTTTCTGGAAAAATATTATTTAGCTACTATTTCTGTAGGACAGCTAGCTAACCATGTCACTAAAACTAAATTGTGTGAGTATTTGACTTTTGAATTTTTACTAGCAGGAATATGTGAAAAGAATGTGTTTTAATACACTGATATTGACATGGTTAACTGAAAATATTTAGTCTTCAATAAAAATGCAAATGTTGGAGAAATATTATATTTATTTTATAGTTTACTTCTTCTTGGACACACCAACAGTACGTCCTCTCCTGCCGGTGGTCTTGGTGTGTTGACCGCGCACACGCAGGCCCCAGTAGTGACGCATGCCCCTGTGGGCACGGATCTTCTTCAGCCTCTCCAAATCTTCACGGAGCTTCGAGTCCAAGTTGGAGGAGGTCAGCTGGCTGTACTTTCCGTCAACAATGTCCTTCTGTCTGTTCAAGAACCAGTCGGGGATTTTGTACTGCCTTGGGTTGGACATGATAGTGATGATCTTTTCTACCTGAAAATAAATTAGATTTTAGTCTAATAAAACCAAGAAAACTGATGAATTATTAGCCAAGCGAGGAGCTACTGATTGTACAGGGAGTTTTTGAGTGGTGGTAGATATAGAAGCCTGCACAAAAAGATGCAAAAATCGGTACCTCCTCCTCGGTGCATTCTCCAGCACGCTTGTCCAGGTCAATGTCGGCCTTCTTCAGGACGATGTTCGAATATCTGCGGCCTACTCCCTTGATGGCCGTCATGGCAAACATAACTTTACGTTTGCCATCGATGTTCGTATTCATAATACGAAGAATATGTTGAAACTTGTCCGGAATTACGAGCGACTGCAACAATAAATATTATTGAATAATCGGGAAAATATGCATACACACACATCATAACACTGTCTAAGAGTCTCTAAAAATAAAATGGACCAATTTTCACTTCACGATTAATTAGTAATTGAAGGATTATATACCATTTCGGCGAATTTAATATGGCCAAACGTCCGCAAGCACTCTACAACAACATGAAAAGAACGTCAAAAACGTCAAAAATGGATTGTCAAAGCTGTCAAAAAATATTGCCAGTTTAAATCAGTGTCTATGGATTTTAATAACTAAAACTCCTGTTTACTGTCAAATATTTCATATTTGTATGTTATGCCACAAACATATTATGACCGTAGGGGTAGGGCCCGTATGGTTAGTTGGTTACGCCCATCTCTTTTACAGCTTAAATCCAAAATAAGGGTTTTTCGTACAGATATTTGAAATATACGTCCTTTTTCCGTATACACTGTTTCTTTTCAGGAAATATAATTGAGTGTTTTCTTTGAGCTAGTGAAAAACTGACAACATTTAAACAAATGCAATAAATATCACAGCGTTGTTAAAGAACCAAATTACGATATTCTTTTTCACTTAACTAGATTGACAGTGAACAGATAATTATTTGTAAGCATAAAATTCTTCAGTTACATGTTGCAATTTTGAATTTTATTTTAGTGTGGTAACATTAATAAGTGAGTGTTCTTTCGTCGTGTGCCGGTTTCCTCAGATTTTCGGCTCCCATATTTATCTTTACCTTGAATTTAAGTTAGAACACTAATACAAGATGCATACCGAACCGATGTTACAACTTATACAAATATTGGAAAAGACAATATCTCCCGGTAAGTAATCATATTTCTTACAATACAATGAGCATGGCGTTTCTCACTATAAATGTCAACCACTGTTATCGCCTAATTTTGTCTTGCACACAATGAACACTACTATTTCAGTTTTCCTGTTCGATATTGTTGAAAATGCCGACTTATGATGATGCGTGCACGTTACATTTCTTTCAAAATGTAAATATTATGTCTAGGATAGAATCTTCTAGTTTGTAAAAATGTCTCGTTGCAAACGAAACATGCTGTTAGTTTCCAACAGTTGGAAAGTTGATGCTTTGTCCGCGTTAGTATGATGAACTCGAATTATAAACTTCCTTGGAAATACACACATAGATTATCACTTAATTGATAACCTCACTTGATAAGGCTGATGTTTTGTGCCAATGAAATCGGACATTAACCTTTTTCAATTCTCATTTCAAAATAATTATAAGAGTAAAATTGTGAATTGCAGATCGAAATGAGTTGGAAGCAGCAGAGAAATACCTTGACCATGCAGCAGCCACAAACTTCACAGCATTCATCAAGATGCTGTCAGATGTGCTGGCACAGGGTGGCAACAGTCAGGTGGCGCGCATGGCGGCCGGCCTGCAGCTCAAGAACCACCTCACATCCAAAGATGCCTCACTCAAGCAACAGTACCAGCAGAGGTGGCTTGCCCTACCAGATGAAACTAGGCAATATATTAAGAAAAATGTAAGATGGCTTAATGGAGCTAGCATATTATTTTTATTCCCATTATGGAGTTTTATATGAAATGCTAACCTTAAAAGGCTAATTACTAACAGATTTATTAAAATGTTCACCAAAATACTATACTACCTTACCTTACACACTTACTATACCACAATTATGTCCAAAAATTACACCGAAAACCATAAGCCGGTTTTCTAATAAAAGCCCACCATACAATAAAATAGTCAATTTAAAATCAATGGTGGAGATATGGTTGATTTATTTTGTTTTGGAATCAAACAAAACAAAAGAATTGCATCTCTGTCTTAACTCAACATGGTTTAATTTTTTTTTTTATATAAATAAATCATTTATTTACATACAAAATATATACAGTGGTTTAAATTAGATTAAAGTAATAAGTACCATGGGGGCCTTAGGAGATTTATTTCAAGCATTTCATTGTTTTTCTAGATCCTGTTAGCAACTGGCACTGAAGACACCCGACCCAGTTCTGCGGCGCAGTGTCTTGCATATGTGGCGGTGGCTGAACTCCCGGTGGGCCAGTGGAATGACCTTATTCCCAACTTGGTGGAAAATGTTGTTAATGCCCAATCTACTGAACTAAAGAAGGAAGCCACTCTAGAGGCCATTGGTAAGTAAATTTGTTATACTTAGGGCATACTGAAAATTCCTGGACTGGCCACTTAGAAAAAATAAGGCATCTCATATATCAGAATCCTTTAGTATGGCCCACGTACAGTAGATGGGACAGAGTAATTTTTCTGTTCCTTATAATTAGGAAGCTGACTGAACCATAAGCTTGTTTAGGATGTACTATAGGAGATGATAAGATGAAGAGGAATAGGCATGTTTTATTGATTTGGGAGTCAATTCTAACTTTTGGGAAAAACTTATTGAATTATTGTCTTTATGAACTACTGATGGTAATTTTTCTCTCGAAATTCGTAAGCACATTGTAATATGCCTTAGACTGCTGCTGATGCTGTAATATGACTTTGAGGCCTTCACCTAATGGGTTCCTACAAATTAAATTAACAAAATTATATTAACAAACTTTATGTATAATGAAAGGAAATAAAAGGCTATTTATTTTATTTGATATACTAAGACTTTGAATGATCCCAAGAGACAAAAAAGTAGGGTCTTTATTCACACATTACATGTGTATCTGAGGATAAGTTCTATGGTCTAGCATCTAGCATAGTAGTTTTTAGCAAGTGATTCACAAAACTGATGATTTCAGGAAGCGTATAGTTTTTAAAAACTGGCATTAGTAAACTGGCAAAAGGTGGCACTTAAAAACAGAACATGCCTTTGTTCACTTTATTTGTCATAAGTATTTTACTTCCAAACAGTTAGTGGGGTTTGGCAAAAAATATTTCGCTCAGTGACCACTTGTCACCAAAAGGTTAAGAACTTGCGTAGTTATTAATGCCTTTATATCTTGTCACAACACAATATTCCAATCACAATAATATAAAATTCCTCATGTTATACATATTTATTAGTAAAAAAGATATCCACCGTTCCACAGTCAGGCAAAAGGAAGGGGAGAAGGCTATGTTTCATAACCATTCAATAGTAGTTCACCTTTCAATGAAAAGGGGGAGAAACTATTCTTGCTAGGGACTACCAAATATTTGGAAGTTAATACTTATGTCACAATTGTACTGTCACATCAGATGCTCCCAGGGACCACAAGCTAAGAACCAATAATCTAGACAAAAAAAACATACGAAAATGTGTAGTCAATTAAGATTTTATGAGGTGAGGCTGATATGTGACTAGAGTAGGATGATATATATATTTTTATTTCAGGGTATATTTGCCAAGATATTGATGCTGAAGTGCTGACAGAGCAGAGTAACCACATCCTAACAGCCATTATCCATGGCATGCGGTCCACTGAGCCCAGCAACCATGTGCGACTGGCCGCCACCCAGGCTCTGCTCAACTCACTTGAGTTCACTAAGGCTAACTTTGACAAGGAAAATGAGAGGAACTTCATTATGGAGGTTGTGTGTGAGGCTACACAGTCAACTGATATGAGGATAAGTGTAGCAGCACTGCAGTGTTTAGTAAGTATAGGTTTCTATTTACATGTTTAAGGGTATTTTCATTTAACTTGTACTTTAAAGCGCGACTTAAGTTGTGTTTCAGTAACATCTAACCGTTACATTCCTGATAAAATGTATGGGATTTGACATTGACCATCAGTTTTGTAATGATTGCTAACCGGCCGTTAAAGATGCACAGTTAAGTTAAAATGCTCTTAAACAGATGAGGGTAGTATACTAGCAATTTCAAGAAATTCTTAGAACCATATTGCGTCGATTTTATTATCTGGGAATTTAAAATATTACTTGTAAGGGACACTAGTAGTTTAAGGTAATAGATTGAACCTTATAAAAGAGGAGAAAATTTAACTGGTATAGCTCTAGGTTTATAAATTTATCCCTTTTAAATCAAATTACTATATCCTATGATCCTATTACACGGAACCTATCCCAGATAGAAAAATAACATTTTTAAGGAAATAAATAATTCTACCATCTTTTTAGGTCAAAATTCTATCGTTATACTACCAATACATGGAGCCATACATGGGCCAAGCACTGTTCCCCATCACCCTGGAGGCGATGAAGTCGGATGTTGATGACATATCACTGCAGGGCATTGAGTTCTGGTCCAACGTCAGTGACGAGGAAATCGACCTCGCCATTGAGGAAGCTGAGGCTGCGGATGCGGGTAAATATTCTGAAATTTCTGAACAACAATATAAATGGGTGAATCTACTATCTCTTGTTGACTCTGTCAACTCAACTATACTATGTCAACTAAATTACTCTAATATTTTTGCACCAAATTGACTTTGACAGACAAACAGAGACAGTAGTGATCAGTTTCTGGGCTCTGGTTCTGGCTCTGTTTTTTTTTTCACAGTAGTGGAAAATAAACTGTTATTTGTACATGTTAAGGAAAGGCATTTCGACTTTATTGATCGTTTGATTGTTTATTAGGTCGTCCCCCAGTACGAACCTCGAGGTTTTACGCGAGAGGTGCTCTACAATACTTAGCACCGGTGCTAATGCAAAAGCTCACTAAACAAGATGACACTGATGATGAATTGGATTGGAATCCTTCAAAGGCTGCCTCGGTCTGCCTAATGCTCCTATCCAACTGCTGCGAAGACGAAATTGTTCCACACGTCCTGCCTTTCATAAATCAAAATATCAAACATGAGAATTGGCGGTTCAGAGAAGCCGCCCTAATGGCCTTCGGTTCAATATTAGGCGGCCTTGAATCGAATACTCTCAAACCCCTGGTCGAGAAGGCCATGCCGACCCTCATCGAGGCCATGTACGACTCCAGCGTCGCCGTGCGGGACACGGCAGCGTGGACCTTCGGAAGGATTTGCGAAATCGTTCCAGAGGCAGCTATCAATGAAACTTATCTCAAACCCCTGCTAGAGAGTCTCGTCAACGGACTAAAGGCTGAACCTCGTGTCGCGGCAAACGTGTGCTGGGCATTTACCGGATTGGCCGAAGCCGCGTACGAAGCCGCAGACTGTGGCGACTCTAACCAACCTAAAACTTACTGTATGTCAAAATACTTTGACTTCATCATTGAACGTCTCTTGGAGACCACTGACCGTCAGGACGCCGCCCAACACAACTTGAGATCGGCCGCCTATGAGGCGCTCATGGAGATGGTCAAGAACTCTCCCTCGGATTGCTATATCACCGTACAAAAGACGACGATGGTTATTTTGGAGCGACTGCAACAAGTCTTGCAGATGGAGAATCATATTTCCAGCCAAGCGGACCGCTCGCAATTCAACGACTTACAGAGCCTTCTGTGCGCGACTCTTCAATCCGTTTTGCGAAAAGTGACCCCTGAAGATGCGCCGCAAATATCTGATGCCATCATGACTGCGCTTCTCACTATGTTCGCGAGCAACGCCGGCAAGGCTGGCGGCGTGCAAGAGGACGCCCTTATGGCCGTCTCTACCCTAGTCGAGGTGCTAGGAGAAGGCTTCCTAAAATACATGGACGCCTTCAAAAGATATCTTTATGTTGGACTTAAGAATCACCAGGAATATCAAGTATGCATAGCTGCTGTTGGATTAACTGGAGATATTTGCAGAGTACTTAAGAGTAAGGTGAGTTGATCAGAAGTTAATATCTTATACCACTCAAGTCTCAACTAAGAAGGATTGATAAAAAAAAATATGCCTGTTAATATTAGAGTCAGGGGTGTGAAACTCCTGACTTCGGCCAAACTCGGCTTAGCATTGCTCCGAGCAATTATTAGGGTTGACACGACATTGACAGGTTGAAAAGCCAGAGAGAGAGGGTTCAATTCCTAATCATTTCTACCAGGCAGGCAATTTAATTGTGTATTTGTCGTTTGATCTAAACTAGTTGTATATATTACAGGCACTCCCCTACTGTGACGAGATTATCCTGTTGCTTCTGGAGAACCTCGGCGACCCGACCATCCACCGCTCGGTGAAGCCGCAGATCCTGTCCGTGTTTGGAGACATTGCTCTGAGCATTGGACCTGATTTCGCCAAATACTTCGATGTCGTCATGCAAATGTTGCTGCAGGTAATTAATACAATATTATTTCTTATTAATACTATTTATTATGGTATATTTATTTCACTACGTACATAACTAACAATGTAATTAAATCCTGCAAGTCGAATTTAACTTACTTCAAATAGCCATATTAATCTGAAACTTTGCATAACATGAAACTGATCTGATTATGGAGATGGCAGTGTTGGCATCAATCTGAACTAAATCAATCCGGATTGATCAATCGAATTGACGCGTCAATCCGAATTGATCAATCCGGATTGATCAATTCGAATTGAATCAATTCTGATTGACGCGGCAATCCGATTGAATCAATTTGAATTAACGCATCAATCCTCAATTCGGATTAAATCAATTCTCAATCTAGATTAACCATAGTCCCTAAGATTACTTTTCAAAGGTAAAGGTGTAAGTTTTTGGGACTTACTGGACTTAAATTCGATATCTGAGGTTCCCAGAGGTTCGAAAACATGTTCCTGATGTCAGTATTGACTGACGACCTATAATTTTATTATTACAGGATCGGGAGTACTTATTTTATTTATTTTATATATTATTTATTTAATGTATCTTATTTATTTTATTTATATATATATATTTATTTATTTTATTTACTTGATTTTTTTTATTCTTTTTTTTTATTTTTTATTTTATTTATTTTATTTACTTGATTTTTTTTTAATTTATTTAATTTATTTAATTTATTTAATTTATTTAATTTATGTAATTTATTTAATTTATTTAATTTATTTAATTTATTTAATTTATTTAATTTATTTAATTTATTTAATTTATTTAATTTATTTAATTTATTTAGTTATTTATTTTATTTATTTTATTTATTTTATTTATTTTATTTATTTTATTTATTTTATTTATTTTATTTATTTTATTTATTTTATTTCTTTTATTTATTTTATTTATTTTATTTATTTTATTTATTTTATTTATTTTATTTATTTTATTTATTTTATTTATTTTATTTATTTTATTTATTTTATTTATTTTATTTATTTTATTTATTTTATTTATTTTATTTATTTTATTTATTTTATTTATTTTATTTATTTTATTTATTTTATTTATTTTATTTATTTTATTTATTTTATTTATTTTATTTATTTTATTTATTTTATTTATTTTATTTATTTTATTTATTTTATTTATTTTATTTATTTTATTTATTTTATTTATTTTATTTATTTTATTTATTTTATTTATTTTATTTATTTCATTTATTTCATTTATTTCATTTATTTCATTTATTTCATTTATTTCATTTATTTCATTTATTTCATTTATTTCATTTATTTCATTTATTTCATTTATTTCATTTATTTCATTTATTTCATTTATTTCATTTATTTCATTTATTTCATTTATTTCATTTATTTCATTTATTTCATTTATTTCATTTATTTCATTTATTTCATTTATTTCATTTATTTCATTTATTTCATTTATTTCATTTATTTCATTTATTTTATTTATTTTATTTATTTTATTTATTTTATTTATTTTATTTATTTTATTTATTTTATTTATTTTATTTTTTTTTTTTTTTTTTTTGTTTTATTTATTTTGTATTTTATTTATATTATTTATTGTATTTAATTACTTTTATTTATTTTATTTACATTATTTATTTCTTTTACTTTATTTATTTTATTTATAATATAATAAGATTTATAATAAGAACAGACCACACAGGTAGATACAAAGATAAACAGAGGAACGGCAAAAAAACTTATTTATGCTGGAGGCTTCATAGATCGCTCATGCCAACCTCGGTTATTCAATAACAACTTGAATTTAAGTGTGCGTAAAGATTACAATCGTTTGAACTGGTCAAAAACTTTATAATGAGGTAACTGAATAGACTGGGTTTTTATTTCGGTTACCGGTAACAGAGGTTAACCGTATCTGATACGGTTACCGAATCAAAGTGTTACCTTATCAGACGGTTACCGTTATGGTAGGTGTTTTTACAACCGCTTCTAAAATAACCCTATGAAAAACCCCGGTTAAGGTAACCGGTATTCTGTCCCTGGTAGAATCTAAATACTGCCGTTGAAATCATGTTTTGCACCTTAGATATCGATTTTGAATGCAAGCAGTCACTTTCAAAAAATGTCACTAAAATGTCCCGAAACAGGACACCTTTCAATATTGCAGTCGAAAAGATGTTTAGAAACCTCTGGCTACCTCAGATATCGATTTTAAACGCAATCGGGTAATTTCTAGAAATGTCCCAAAAAAGGGCATCTCTCAATATTTCCCTCGGTAACAAGTTTCGAAACCTTTGGGCACCTCAGATATCGATTTTGAACGCAATCGGTTAATTTCAAGGAAAATCCCGAAAATGTTCCAAAAAGGACATCCTTCATAATGCCGTCAGAAACATGTTTCGGAACCTTTGGTAAACTCGGACACCGCTTCGGAACGCATTTGGTCAGTTTCAAAAAATGGCCTAAATAGAAAGGACATTAGGTATACATACAAAGTAATCGTCAATCCGAATTGACGATTGAGGATTGAGGATTGACCGGTCAATTCGAATTAACGATTAGTAATCGTCAATCTTCAATCAGTAGATTTAGAATTAGTTTCGTCAATCGTCAATCGTCAATTCGAATTGATCGGTCAATCCTCAATCGTCAATCGTCAATTCGAATTGATATTTTGCCAACACTGGGAGATGGAGCCAAAAGGATAGTGGAAGTCTTCGATGGCTCCCCTTATCCCTTGCCCCCTTGCCCCCGATGAGGCCCTTCGAAATTGGACTCATATGATTCGTTTTCTTTGGGGACTAAATAAATATTTAAGTGGGGCACCCATACAACAATGGTGATTTTTATGCCGTTTTTTGCGTAATGGCACGGTACCCTTCGTGCGCGAATCTGACTCGCACTCCAGCAAAGTTTATTTCTGGTTTACTAAAACAGCTGGTTATGTTTGTTAACAGGCCAGCAACGCCCAAGTGGACCGTAACGACTTCGCCATGGTGGAGTACCTGGGCGAGCTGCGCGAGAGCGTGCTGGAAGCGTACACCGGCATCATTCAGGGCCTGAAAGGAGCAGGCGGAGAGGTATGCCAACTGTTTACTGTGCGGTTGTTTGTTGTACTTAAATACGCGGTTAAGTCCCGTTGTACAGTTTAATAATGTGTGAAAATCGTGAAAGTTTAAATCCGTGTTTAGGGGCTGTCCATAAATTACGTCATCGATTTTTGACCCCCCCCCCCCTAAAATAGTCCAAAAATCATGCTTCGAATGACCCCGTTTCCTCCTCGTCATGCTACCATCATCCGTGGTCCAGACCCCCCCCCCCCCTTCTGTTCTCGTAGTATTTACTTTTGTTTTGTTGTTTCTTAGGGTGGTACGAGTATTCCATCTGTCCAATGTGTACATTACATTTTGCTTAATGAGAGAGTGAGACGCAATGCACATTGAGTGAGACAAAGAAATTGGCCAGGGGGCTGTCCATAGATGACGTCATCGATTTTTGCAAACCCCCCCCCCCCCCATTAGAAATGACGTAATATATTATTATGAATAGCCCCCAGGTAGAAGATATTCCATCTGCCCAATTTCTGGGCACGGGGTGATATACCCTTACTTAGATCTCTTAGTTAGTAGGCATCATGTATGGTAGCAAAAGATAAGTAAAAATGTAAGTAAAGTATTTCTAGCAAATCTAACGCCTCGCCACCGGTATATAAGAAGAGATTTAGTTTAGTTTTGTGAAGTTTAATTGTTTTATTAAAATGACCGGGTGAACGCAGTCGTGTAGTAATGTATGGCGTGTGACAGGTGCGCGCGGACGTGGCGCTGGTGGAGCCGCACGTGAACGCGATCGTGAACTTCATGATGGCGGTGGCGGTGGAGCCGGAGCGCACGGACGCGCACATGTCGGCGGTGGCGGGGCTGGCGGGCGACCTGTGCGCGGCGTTCGGCGCGCGCGTGCTGCCGGTGCTGGAGCAGCGGCCGCTGCTCGACCTGCTGGCGGCCGCGCGCCGCTCGCGCACGCCGCGCACCAAGACGCTCGCCAACTGGGCCACCAAGGAGATCCGCAAGCTCAAGCAGCAGGCGCCGCCCGCCAGCTGGTCAGTACCCGCCCTCCCCTCACACCCGAGCCCGTGCCCGTGCCCTGCCGACCTCCCCGAGTAACTTAGGCCGCTTCCTCGGTGCGATGTCGGAACTACTGATGTGCCGTCGGAAACTTATAAAAAATTCGAAATTTCCACATGGCATAATTTAGTAAATTTCTCTTTTTTTGTATGGAAAATGAAACTTGCCATTTCTAGAATTTTCATCTTATTTATTTCCTGTATTTTTTTCGACAAAATATGAGAACTTTTCCAACCGGTTGAAAACTGCAACATTCACATATGTGTGATGGCTCGAATGCGAAAAAGCGTCCGGAGATGAGGAAGCGGTCTTAAGAAACGCAAATATTTTACATCTATGTATGTCGATCGACATCTAGCATAACTTATTCCGCCTTGTCTTTCTATTATACTGAACAGATTTATTTCCTATAAATAGTTTATATCTGATAATTTCGACAATATACTAAGCTGTGCACATAGTAATAATATGTACAATACGACTGACTGCAATTTGATTGAGCTGTACTTTCAATTTAACACGTTCCCAGTTTGTCGACGTCGTATGCCTACGGTGAAGTCTCCGCGAGTCCAGTGCGCGTATAGTCGGTTAGTTACTTCTTGTTACATAATAAAGTGGACTCGTATATATTCTGATTCTTACGGTTTGTCCTTCTTTTTGCTTGTTTGTTAAATTCTGACTTCAACATAAGAACTTAATATAAAAATAAAATTAATAGCCCCCGGATAAAGATCATTAGAACAAACTTTTAGGCACAATATTACAGAAATCTATGCAATATAATGTTGTGTAGCATTTGGAAAATTCATTAATAAAGACTTTCTGCTTCCAGATTTGAAAAAACGCTATGTAAAAGCGACGTAACGCAGTTTCAAACCACCTGCTGCTGGTAAACAACTCAAATGTATGTCAGGTTATGTATAGCGTCTTTGGTGTCATTATTCATAAGTCGTTAGGTGCATTCGATTCCGGGCTTTTCTCTTCCGGTATAATTTCACTAGACTGCATGCTATTTTGGGGAATTAAGTCTTATAAGCTGATTGTGTGCGCTCAATACCTAATAGTAAGACAGTGCACTTAATGGAGTTAAAAAAGCTAATTTCTCAGTTTAGCCGTCGCCTTCTAGGATCCTAAAACCTAAACTGGGTCCTAAGTTTTTTAATATTGTTGCCCTTATGAAATGATCTATTCGGAAGATTTACCTTATCAGGCGATTGCTCACAGGAAATAAAAGTTAAATATTGCATCTATCCTGTCACCTTTTATATCAGAATCAGAACAGAATAAGCGGCACAAGTTTTATATTTGACCACTCAACTGCTTTTTTAACTCCATTGCCTAATTGTAACATTTTAGTATTAATACGGAAGTTATTTCAGCGTCGATTGTTTTAATAACGTAGATTATATCAATGACTATTGTAAAAAAAAGAAACACGAGAAAAGTAGTTTAGATTTATTTATATAAGCAATCAGTTATTTATAAATGGTTACTGGTAGTGACGTTTTTTTTTAAACCGTAATGTTTAATGCGTAGTAGTTTTTTTTTTGTTGCCTTTACTAACACTGCTTTCTCTGTTTCTTATTTTGTCTAGTTTGTCAGCTATTTAAATAAATGACGAGTAAGCATAGGGAAGCAACAATGGCATGCCGGTTCATTTAAAATGCCGATTGTGATGGGTGAGGGAAGGGAACTACCCTATGTTAATTTTTTTCCTGTAGTGTATTTTCTATCATCTCGTAACACTATACTTAAGTAAGCTCTAGCGAGTTTTATACCCCTACAAAGTATGCAGATGACATTATATCCGGATTTAATTTATAGTAGTAAATGATATCAAGTCGGTAAATGATCGACAAATGCCTGCGAACAATGCACCTGGCGCGGTTTACTATTCGGAGTAATTTAAGTACGCCTGACTATAGTAATCTTTCCATGTTAATCTTTAAAGCATTTTTCCTATTTGGTATTTTAAATACAGACAGTGGCTGTGGTATGTTTACTTATGTGAGAAAAAAGTGATAGTGAATTTAATTTGAAAGCGCGACAGTATGACAGAGGACGAATGTTATTTTAGGCATGCACATGTGCAAGGGATTATGAATTTTATAAATTTATTACTAATTGTGTTTTGTAACAGTGCGAAAAGACGTATGAATGATCGAGAATGCACGTAAAAGGAGACGAATGGATGATTATCACAGATCTTTTGTAAACTAAGGCATGTGTCGATCTTAATGGAGAGATGGATTATTGTATAAGGTTCCATCAACTTTAATTGAGACAGGAGGCCGCCATATTGGTGATAGCTACTTGTTCATCACAGTACTCGTCTACCAAACAATACGATAATGAGGGTTTCCTCGATCGAGTTTTTCACTAGATAACAGCACCGTGGCGAGAGGTCTAGCTGTCATAATCCCACCAATCATGTTCCAGGTTTTTTTTTGGTGGATTTTGGCAGCAGCTGTCAAAAAGACCTCTCGTCACGGTGCTGCTATCTTGTGAAAATCTCAATCGCGGAAACCCTCATTGGCTTTAAATAAAACTTTAATTTAAACAAAATGCATATTATTACTAATAAAACAGTCAGTTGAAACCTTAAGGTTTTGATGTCATGGCTAAACAAGTATTTGTGATGAGTAAGTAGACACTGCCTTCGGATCTCAAGCTTACATTATTTGTACATATGTAATTAATATCGTTTCCTTGCGACATTGAGTGGCAATCTATTGTTGGCCATGCGACTGATAACTACTGAACCGAAACTTTAAGAATAGGAATATCAAAATACAATGAGTTTAAATTAAAACCATGGATATTAAGTCTGTGAAATCAGCTCAATTTGGTACTAAGCTAAATTATTTTGTTATATCAGCGACGTAACAAAATCACATATTTTAATTAAATATAGGATATTTAAACTAGTTTGTCGTCGGTGCGTGTCTATTTTTGACCAATTCGAATAACGGTGGTTTGGAATCGCTATTTCGATAATAATTTTTCATCAAACCATAACCTTTGTTATTTAGAGAAATAGCAAAGTAATAAATCATGCTTGTTTCCTTAATACGTTGCTGGTTACATTTATGTTGATTATAGTTAAGTACCCAAATTGTTTTTTAACCCTGCCTACTAAACTTGCCAACTCAATGGCAACCACAGAACCGGATAATTTTAAAAGCAGCAACTAACTTATCAAATGTCGATGAATTTTGTAGTACGGTCATTATATCCAAAAAACCGACCCTACCCGTGAATAATTAGTTCTTGGATTTTTTTTTCGTAGGTCCCTCGGGGGGGTCACTGGGAGTGTAAATTCAAAAAGTAGGCTGAATCAGGCTCCTGCGTATATTCGAAAAATGTTTTTTTCCAAAAAAAACGGTTTTTCTTCAATATCTCGGCCATTTTTGATTTTACAGTAAAACTGTAAGAACAAAAATTGTAGGAAATTTGATTCTCTACAAGTTAGTCCAGTCATTATATCCAAAAAACCGACCCCTCCCGTGATTAATCAGTTCTTGGATTTTTTTTGTACGTCCCTCGGGGGAATCACTGGGAGTGTAAATTCAAAAAGTAGACTGAATCAGGGTCCTGTGTATATTCGAAAAACGGTTTTTCTTGAATAACTCGGTCATTTTTGATTTTACAGTAAAACCGTGAGAACAAAAATTTTAGAAAATTTGATTCTCTACAAGTTTGGTCCTCACAATTTTTCTTCTAGGATCGATAGTTTGGAAATAAAATTTGAAAAAAGCGACAAATTCAAAATATTTTCAACATCTCGTTTATTTTGAACTTTACGACATAAATGAAGAGGACTAAACTTGTAGAGAATCAAATTCTGAACAGTTTTGGTTCCTACCTTTTTTCCCCCAAAATCGATATTTTAGAAATTAAACCTGAAAAACGCGACAAATTCAAAATATTATCATTATCTCCTATGTTCCACGCTTTACGGCATAAATGAAGGGAAACAAAGTTGTAGAGAATCAAATTCTGAACAATTTTTGTCCTCACGGTTTTACTGTAAAATCAAAAATGACCGGGTTATTCAAGAAAAACCGTTTTTCGAATATACACAGGACCCTGATTCAGTCTACTTTTTGAATTTACACTCCCAGTGATTCCCCCGAGGGACGTACAAAAAAAAATCCAAGAACTGATTATTCACGGGAAGGGTCGGTTTTTTGGATATAATGACTGGACTAACTTGTAGAGAATCAAATTTCCTACAATTTTTGTCCTTACGGTTTTACTGTAAAATCAAAAATGGCCGAGTTATTGAAGAAAATTTTTCGAATATACGCAGGAGCCTGATTCAGCCTACTTTTTGAATTTACACTCCCAGTGACCCCCCCGAGGGACCTACGAAAAAAAAATCCAAGAACTAATTATTCACGGGTCAAAATCTATAATGACTGTACTATTGGTGCTACTTGTGAAGAGAGGAAATGATGAATGGGCCAAAACTTTTTGAATTATACGTTCAAATATGCGGTTTTTTTATATTAAACGTATGTCAACAATTATGATTTTGGTTACGGCAATTCCAGTTATCTCATTATTAAACTCTAAAGTATTGTCATGTGTGCGTCAGCCTATTTTACAGGCTAGTTACTTCTAGGGTATCTCACTCGTTACCTAGATGAGTGTCCATAAACTAGGTAGTTTACAAGCTTTTCGTGTTACCTGTTTCTACATAGTCGATTCTTGGTTACCTAGTTTTATGAGTAATGTAAAGTAATTAAGCGATGCTCATTTTTACTTTTATGTAGTTCTTCGGTGCAGGTACTGCAGGTCGCTGAGAAGCACGGGTATGATACTGATATACCTACTTATTTATTTTAAAGAGTCGTAATCCTCAAATGACTGTCAAAAAAACACATCGCAGTTTGATATTGTTGCCATAAACGTAGATTGACTTAAGTGCCTTTTACTCGTACGAACTGGTGACGCTTCCTGAAACAAAATATACACTCATTATCGGTTGTTGATGTTAAATTTAATAACATCGCAAATGTGTACTGCTTATCATTTTGTATCTATAATTACCGCACCGTACAGTACCCATAAAACATGTACCGAGTTGGATTGTGCGTTACACAAATGCGTTACTTTACAGTAGGTAACGGAAATGGTCAAGTAAGTCGGGGCGGGCTGTGGCCGCTCGCCGGACGGACCGCGCCCCCAGTGTGGACCGAGCAGGTCGCCAGGTGAATGCCGATTGAGTTGGAGTGTCTGCTAGTCTGTGAGCATCACTGACAGGGATGATGTTTGCGCGAATTATGCAAGATTTTTTTTAGGTGTCTTATTGATCTTCAGATTTTATTTGTATTGATCAAATAATGCGCCGTATTAAAGTTTGTTTTAATTGAGTATGATAGGAGAATGTGTGAGGACTAGTGCCATGCCATGAAAGGTTCTGAATTAGAATCGAAGGCATCGAGTCGATGAATACCACCCACTTTTCCTGCGCGAAAATCGATTAAAATTATTTTGTTACATCATTTTATTTAATTACTTTCTTTTGACTCTGAATACTATTCTGTAAACTGTTCTATAGTAAATAAAACATTTAGATGTTAACAATGTTTGTTTTAATATTCTATTACAGTACGTAAAGTTCAACTCTCCTTACAAAACATAATCCCAGCGTCCCCGTCCTGTCCCCTGGATCCAACTCCTGTGTTACCTAAGGCCTGAGGACCTACCGCCAACATCGAAAAATCTAAATCCATCGATAGAGAGTCACTACGCTCAGGGCTCTATTTTAGAGTCCCTCGCTACGTTATCCCTAAAAAAGGTTATATAGTAACAGCACCAGTCATGGGACATTTAAGAGGGAATTTGGAGTATTTGTGATATTTCCCTAATACATGTAAATGGTCTATCGCTTAGCGTGTTAAAAGATGAAAGTCCTATCCGTCTTTCACGTTTTAGGCGTGTTGTATCAAAGATACTGCAATGAGTTTCCACATACTTAACAAATTAAAACTATCCTTTTTTTTCCCAATCATGGACACCAAAGCTCCAGTAATGGGCCCCCCTATAATGGACAGTGCTCTATCAGTATAAAATATTGAAATAGGTCATCAGATCTGGTCCATGTTATCATAATATTGCATTATCATCCGATTTGCATATTTAATTACGAATACAAAATTTCAACTCAATCGGAAATCGGAAAGTGGCTCAAATTCGGCTACCAAGATTTGACCCATGGAAAAACGATATTAATTTAGCCGAAGTCCGAGCATACCTCCTGGTTGACATATTTCGTAACTACATTTTACTTCTGTATTGTTTAAATATGAAATGATGGCATGGCAAACATCATTATGTAAATTGTCCCATTATAGGAGGTATGCAGTTTTACAGCTCCTATAATGGGATTGGGCCAAATACCACTATTTTTGTAAATCTGTGGAGTCACAACATAGTATGTTATATACCTTATCTCATGGTAAATGCAATTAACAAAACACATTCTAGTTTTTATCAAGTATTAATTAATTGTAATGTAATAGATTAACTCGCCTCTCTTAGCGCAGTTGTTAAGAATTCGTAGTAGTATTTTTTTTCAGTGACACGACAACTTTTGGGTTGACGCCAATTTCTTAAAAAAACAACCAAATTTAATAAAAATTAAAACTGAAACAGCTCTAGGACTCTTATTTATGATAATATACAGCCAGTGTTTATAAACTACTTTTAGACACTTATTTTAGAGAATTTGTGGTTTTTTGTCCCATTACTGGTTCCACGCCCATTATAGGGTACACTACTATAAAGGGACCGTGTACGTTGGAGGGTTTGCCATCTTGTGACCTAAATTGGAAGCTTAAACTTGACGCCAAAGCAGGTGCTGCTCCCTACAGTACACGCACGCTCCTTTACGCGTTGTTGGCCGCCTACATCGGAAACTTGACAACACTGCGCCAATCATGGTATAATAATATACTCCGCCTGGTAGGCTGGTACTCTCTTGCCGTCTTTTCGTGGTCACGTGACTGACACAAGCCTACGTCATCATGCGACAGCGCTATTTGATAATATGCGATAGCGCTATATAAAGTGGCAATGTTATTGTGACGTAGGCTTGTGTCACTCTGGGTAGAGAAGACTATGTTTTATTTTATTAGACTAAGGCGCCAATAATCAAGGGACTCGTTGTCCCCAATACAATCCTTATTCTAGCTTCAGTTAGGATTCAATGTGCGCTCACGCCGTAAGTAGCTAACACACTATCGCACCGCACCAAGGTCATTGTGGGACGCACCCATAAGTAAGAGGGAGAAAGAGATATCGCTTTCTCCCTTTTACTTATGGGTGCGTCCCACAATGACCTTGGTGCGGTGCGGTAGTGTGTTAGCTACTGTAAGTATGTCATTAGGCTCAGTGGCGGATTTGCAGTCTTTGCCGCCCTAGGCCCCAAGTCTTGTAGCCGCCCCTTCATCAGCATCAGCACTCATCATATTGACTACATTTAGATCAGGCAACGAAAAGGTATAGAGGGAAATGCTTGGGACACATTTTTTACTTAGTAACTTTTTGGACTCGTTAGGAGGTGAACATATCAAAAGTAGGGGGGTTTGGTTTGAAGGTCACATTTTTCGGTTTTTCGCTTATTATATCTCAGAAACTATACGTCCTTGTGACATGATCATAGGAACATAGGTTTTACGTAAAAAATAAGCAAATACTTATTCATTGTAAGTTACAGTTTTACCAATAACATTGACTTTTTATGTACCTACAAAAACATTCAAAAAATCTAAAAAAGAAACATCAGAAAAAAATTTTTTATGCCTATTTTCTTGAATAACTGCTTATAATTATTTATTCTAAAATTATAAAAAAAAATTTGAGATTCTTACAATGAGCTCTTTGATTTGATATGTAACACGATATAGTTTGAAAAACTTTATTTTTAAATTTTCTCATTTACCCCCAAAAATGGCCTCCATATTTAAAATTCATTTATTTACGTTACACGAGCATCTTTGGGTCACAAACTTACATATGTGTGCCAAATTTCAACTTAATTGGTCCAGCAGTTTCGGAGAAAATAGGCTGTGACAGACGGACAGCCAGAGCCAGACGCACGAGTATAAAGGTTCCGTTTTTCCTTTTGAGGTACGGAACCGTATAAACGGGGAACAAGGCGCGAAGGCGTCAACAATATGCGAAATCGACGCCACATTCGATTTCGCGGCTTCGCGTCGCGATTCGCGCACAAGTGTGGAGGGCCCTCCAGATATCGTAAAAATTGTAGCTTGTAGCAAATTTCATTTTGTATAATAATCATGTCGTTAGAACGCATAGTTTCCGAGATATAAGCGAAAAACTGAAAAATGTGACCTTCAAACCTCTCTTCCCCCGGCTCAAGGGCTACTGCCGAGGACTTTTGATGTGTTCACCTCCTAGAGAGTCCAAATAAAGTTAGGTACATATAGATGGTCAAGCAAATCTTGTCAGTAGAAAAAGGCGCGAAATTCAAATTTTCTATGAGACGCTATCCCTTCGCGCCTACATTTTTCAAATTTGCCGCCTTTTTCTAATGACAAGATCTGCTTGACCAAGTATAGTCAACAATTGTGTTTCAAGCATTTCCCTCTATAGGTACCTTTTTAGAAAATTCGTTGCCTGGCCTAATATTGAGTTATTTTTTGTTATCATTAGCGAATTTTTTGTCACAATTTGCCGCCCCTAATATCTCGCCGCCCTAGGCCCGGGCCTACTGTGCCTTATGGGAAATCCGCCACTGATTAGGCTCCCTTGTGATACAATAAATACCATTGATTTTTAGTTTACCGTGGTCGTCCATGGCAACGACACTATTTGTGATTTTACGGGTTTTACGACCTTACTTTAAGTATGCAGTCGCCTTTTTAATGAAAAGAACGGTCACAGAGCTAAACCGTGGAAGAAGAACCTATAAGGGGTTCCTATTTCATTACGGAACCCTAAACACGAAATATTGACGTCGTCGAGTAGAACGTAGTGTCACAGATCGTAGTGTAGTCGCAGCTTTATTTGAGTGCAAAGTTCTCTATTGGATGCTGAGAGGGGTGAGGTGAGGTGAGCGGGAAGCAGATCTGTCAAGTCGTCCACGCTTGTCGGTCTCGCAGCGATTCTACATTGAGATTGAAGCATTTTCTTTTATAATCGCATTTTACGCGCGCAGCACGCATTTCATCACATTTTTTAATAAATATAAAACGACTTAAAGCCGCAAATTTGCTTAAGTTTGTTAATAACACAACTATAATGAAGCCCCCGTACAAAATTGGTAAGTAGTGTATTTATAAGATTTATTTCGTACAATTATTTAACATATTTGAATACTTATAATATCCGTAGGTGCTGGGTCAAGACATTTCAAATTAATTTGTTCCGGTATTTGTAATTCACCATATGCAACCTAAATAATGCTGGTTATGCATATAGGTTATGTTAATAACATGCTTCTATTTAGGTAATTTTTACTATTAATAGAATTTTAATATCAGTAGTCACACAAGCTGCATAAAACAACTATTCTTCTTGTTGAGATGGCTTCTTATCTACTTGTACTGGACGCTAATACCCATTGTACTAATCTATTATTGTGATAATGATAACATAGCAATATTGGTAATCCTAAAGATTAAATTTGTTGATCTTTTAACAGATAGCGAATTTCATAGATTTATAATTAACCTACTGTATAAGGAAATAAAATGCTAAAAAATAGCAGACCTTAGAATCTGTTGAAATCTGCAACATTATACAGATTTGATATTAATTTAAATTACTAATTAATGTTATTTTTATTTTTTAGCTGATGAGAAGCTTGCTGAGTTGGGCCGCAATGAAATCATGCTGGCAGAGAAAGAGATGCCGGGTCTAATGGCCTGCCGTCGCAAGTATGCTCCTGCACAGATTCTTAAGGGAGCCAGGATCGCTGGCAGTCTTCACATGACTGTCCAGACTGCAGTACTCATCGAAACTCTTATTGAACTTGGTGCTGAGGTGAGTCTATTATTATTATCCATTTCAATCTCTAAAGTATAATTATAACCAGTCTATTAAAGCACATGGCCGTTAACATTTGCCCTTAGTATTTAATAGAACAAGACAGAAATTGGAAGTTGGAGTTGAGTCAAGTTGTGTTGTTGAAATTTTATATAGCTAGGTCCACACAGAGCGAACATATGCGCTATAATGAGTTAAAAAGGAAATAGTTAATGTGCTGTAAAGTGACAATGTATGAATATTTGATTTTAAAAAGGGTATTTTTTTTCCATGTATATTTGTTAAATACAACTTGCAAAAACAAGTACATACATTGTAAATACTTCATCTTGAATAGTAGCTCACTATTGTAATAAATAAGGAATAGATCTTCAGCAGAAATAAGTTGTATATCTAATCAGTTCTCCTATCTTGAGTCGTTGGATTTGACTGACAATTGCTTATCATTTTCCATCAGAAAATATCAATGCTATCTGATGTATTTCACAATCTGTTCTGTTAACCATACTTAAAAGTCATTAATGACAAAGAGCTCAAAAATATGTAATGTTCCATGGGAAAAGGTACCTCATGGCGGCTTGAAAATATTACCTCTACTGGCCTCCCTTCTTTGTGTTTACATATATATGTCATCCTCATCCATAATTCATTAAACAGCAAGTCATGTTCAAATATCATACCTATACATAGATAGATAGAAAAGATAAGACCTGCCTTCCAGACAGTTCCTATCTAAGTTACACATTACATATCTATTTGTGGTACAATTGGTACAAGTTGGATACAGATCTGCAAGTCACTCTAGTGTGCGAATTGGGCATTGCTGTACATCTATACTGAGCAACTTTTACTATATGACCAACCCCGAAATCGCGAAAAATTACCCTCCCATCATAGAAAATGGACCAGTGATTTTGGGGTTGGTCCCATAGTAAAAGTTATTCAGTATAATCCCAAAACCTCCCTGGCAACGGGAATGTAGTTATTTTTTTACCACCCTGTGTAACTAATAACCTCATATCACATTTATTAAATGTATGGGTAATTTCATTATCATAGCAAGGAATTAAATAACAGTGTCATTTTAATATCGTCATCATATTTTGTCATCTTTATCTTCCACCTTTGAACTGTGTAGTTCATTTTATGTAAACATATACATAAAAACAATATCTTATTATTAGTATCTTTGCTGAAGTAACATGTTATTAATTTTACACAATACATATATATTAATTCTACTATTACACAATGAAAAAATCTTGCATGGTGTATGATACCACAACCATGACCCATTCCAAACTCTAGTCTCCTCAAATTTTAGGGTTCCGTACCTCAAAAGGAAAAAACGGAACCCTTATCTTATAGGATCACTCGTGCGTCTGGGGTTTATTAAAGACATTTCATTCACGTTCCACATAAAAAAGTACATTGTTAAAATTTTTGTAATATACGGAACCCTTGGAACGTGATTTCGACTCGCACTTGACCGGTCTTTTTTTTCATATCTGTCAACCAACTCGGGTTATTCCCTAGTAGCTACTGCGATTTTTTTTCCCACCGTTTACCAGTGGCAACACTGGCAACTACTGGGAATTTTTTGTCCCAGTAGTTACCAGTGAATGGTGGGAAAATAATTCCCAACTTGGTGGTAACTAGTGGAAATAACCACCAATTCATGTAATGTTTTCTTGTGTCCCACAGGTCCAGTGGTCCAGCAGTAACATCTACAGCACACAGGACGAGGCGGCGGCGGCCCTGGTCGCCCGCGGCATTCCTATCTACGCGTGGAAGGGTGAAACCGAAGAAGAATACATCTGGTGCATAGAACAAACACTTGTCTTTGCTGATGGAAAGGTGAATATACTATTATCAAAGTAGTTGTTTACTCTCTACACTCGTCACTTACAATAATATATATAGAGTACATGTCAACAAAACATAAATCACTGTCAATATAGGTGAATTCAGGGTGTCATGTATTGGGCATTAACATGTTGACCACAGGCCCGTCTCCATATTGGCATTCACGACCAACCATTCAATGAATGGTTCGTCGCGCGGCGCGTTCGAGCGCGCCAATGATCCAGTTGGCTCGCGCGGCAGCCCGGTATCCATTGCGCGCGGCTGCCGCGCGAGCCAATGGTCGATACTTACTAGAGTTATTAGTCAAACATGCTTAAACAATTGAGGAATATACCCTTGCTGGGCACTGACTAAGAGAATAGAGACAATAGTCCTAATTTATTAATTACATGTTTTAATGGATTAACAAAATCTAACAGATTTTTTTTTGTTTCAGCCCTTAAACATGATTTTGGATGATGGTGGTGATTTGACCAACTTGGTGCACAAGAAATATCCCCAGTACTTGGAAGGTATTAAGGGCATTTCAGAAGAAACTACCACAGGAGTTCACAATCTGTACAAGATGTTCAGAGAAGGAACACTGAAGGTACCTGCTATCAACGTAAATGACTCTGTCACAAAGAGTAAGTTTGACAACTTATATGGATGCAGGGAGTCTCTGCTGGACGGAATCAAAAGGGCGACAGACATTATGGTTGCAGGGAAAGTCTGTGTGGTAGCTGGATATGGAGATGTCGGCAAGGGTTGCGCCCAAGCCTTCAAAGGATTTGGAGGCAGGGTTATTGTTACAGAGATTGATCCTATCAATGCCCTTCAAGCAGCAATGGAAGGCTTCCAAGTCACCACAATGGAAGAAGCATCAGAGGTTGGACAAATCTTTGTCACCACCACTGGCAACCTTGACATCATCACCAAAGATCACTTCTTAAGAATGAAAGATGATGCAATTGTTTGCAACATTGGTCACTTTGATTGTGAGGTAGACGTTGCTTGGCTGGAAAACAATGCCAAGAAAGTGAACATCAAGCCTCAGGTTGACCGTTATGAACTTGAAAATGGCAATCATATTATTGTGTTAGCAGCCGGTCGTCTGGTTAACTTGGGCTGTGCTACAGGCCACTCTTCATTTGTCATGTCTAATTCTTTCACGAATCAAGTATTGGCCCAAATTGAATTGTGGACGGCTCATCAGAATTATCCTATTGGTGTCCACACTCTACCCAAGAAGCTTGATGAGGAAGTAGCTGCTCTACATCTGGACCACCTGGGAGTCAAACTCACCAAGTTAACTCCCAAACAAGCCAAATACATTGGTGTTCCTGTTGAAGGTCCATACAAGCCAGATCACTACAGATACTAAATTTTAAGATCATAGGACTGGAAATAATAATTAAACTTGTGTCTGGCTATTTACTTAAATATATTACAAAAAAATTCAGTGATTCTTACCAGCATGTAATTGATGATCACACATTATGAAATTAAATGTGTAGATATACATATAAGTGCAAGTGTTATATAACTCTTTTATAAACTGCAATATACTAATAAATGCATTTGTTTTCAAACATTATACAGTATTTTATTTTGTCTTACTTATATTTAATGCGAAAAACTTGGACAAAATATTCGTCTTTCTATGCTTTATATTTTGCTAACATGTTCAGGGAAAATAATGAAAGGCACATATTATTTATGGGAACCTTTTTAATTTCAGCATTAGTTGTTAGTGTGTGTGTGTGACGATGTACGACACGATATATATGTCATTAATACATAGTAATAAAATGCAAATACTTAACAAAATAAACAGTCATGTAAATGATCCATAATGGACAAAAACATTCTAGTATATAGTCCCACCCATAAAAGTCTGCAGCGGATTTGATAGCCCACGCAGCGTAAGTGTTATTTATACGTCATAATTTCATAGAAGTTTGACGTTTAAAATGACACTTGCACTGCGTGGGCTATCAAAATCACTGCAGTCTATTTACGGTCTGACTCTAGCTTCATGCATTCTAGTAGGAAATAGGTACCAATTTTGCCAGAGCAGTGAAAACTAAAAGTACGATCCGGGTATCAAATGGTACGATCTTCCCTAAAAAAGTATGGTTTCATTTGTTATAAAAAAAAATTACACTACACTTCTGAAAAATAAGTCGCAGCAAATATGTAACAATTACATAGCAATTGTTTAAATTTTTTTGTTTTCATATGCTAGTTACAATAGCGTTTTTCAATAAAAGACATGTCAAGATTGTTTACCCTTTTTCTAATGTTAAAACAAAGTATAGACCTTTACAAAATGGGCTACAAGGACAAAAATTATGAAACCCAGACCAATGGTAGCCCTAGTTTTTGTATGAAACTTCTAAAGAGTTCCGTTTCTGTTTATAACCTTTGTTCCTACAATATAAATACTATTTCTTAAATATATATATATTAAGAAGCATAAAATTGAAGTAACTCTTCAACTTTGGGCTTAAGAATACACTTGTCCTTCAAATTGATAACCCATCCAGGTTCTAGACCATAGAAAATTTGTCTGGGGTCTTTCCTGATGCTTAACATGGTATATTTAGGGCCCTTTTCCAATTGAGGTAATTGATATCCATACTTTTGGGCTAGTTTCAATCTTTCTTGTGATATCTTTTCTGGATCAGCCAAATATCCTCTTGACTCGGCACTTGTATAATACTCAATAGCGTCAGGTGGAGGAATCATACGCCGAGGGATGGCCTGACCTGACTCAAAGAACTTTTTAGGATTCTTAAGAAGCATAAGACTGTGTGGGTCATAATATGCGGTAGTAATGACTCCACCGTTTTTCTCAATAGCTGCAATCACTTGCTCACTGGCCCATTGCACCTCTATGTTTATTTTGGCACAAAATATGTCGGCTCCTTCATCAGTCAAATTTATACCAAAATGCTTTTGATCCGGGTGAATAGTGTACAAGCCTGATTTTATGACAGTCGCTATATCAATAGGCTTTGATAAATCCACACGATCTGTATCTATTAAGCTCTGTAACTTCTGCAGAGAGAGTGGAGGATATTGTCGTCTGAAGCTGAAACATTAAAAATAAAATTTGAAAATACAACACATACAATCAACATTATTTCCACAAATTAGGATGTCAAACCTTATTTGTTACAAGATTACCAGCTAGGGTTTTACAATAACAAAGTAATGAGCATATTCAACTAAAACAACAATATTAATTAACTGAACTGAGTGATTGGTAAGAATTCATTATTACTATAAGCTGGCTTTTTGCAGGCTTGGCTGCATGATGCTGATTTAATTTTTATGTTTAGTAAAATTGTTATATAGGTATGTGTAGGTATAAACTAGATTTAGTTCCAAAACTCAGCAACTTTCTACTTACTGCCTGAGATTCCTATAAATAACAAAATGTATCCCTCCAGAAAAAAATAAAAACTGCAGGACTTATAAATTGACAGTCACTTACTGGTGTCCTCTATAGTAATGTTCCTGGGGGACTCTTAGGTAAAAAGGGTTGTTGCCAGTTTCATAGCCCAGCCGCATGTAGTTTTGTCTCTGCCCTGATCCCTTGTTTCCTGCGCCGTGTTTATCGCCACCATGCTGCCCACGGCCTCTTTTTTGCTGTAAGAAACGAAAATAATCAGGTTTATTATAGCAACTTTAGTGAATGTTGGGTTGTAAACTATTGGGTGTTAAGTGACTTCTGAATAATCTTAGCTAATTATATAAGAAAACAATAAGTGTAGAGTAATATAAATGTTGCGGTTTTAATATGTATAACATCTTACTGTAACTTTTGAGCCTGGATTATCACGTATATTTCCGAGTGATATTCGGGGTAGTGATCTTATCATAGACAGGGATTTCTCCGTTATTTGGCGAGACCCCATGATTTTTTCAACAACTTATTTGGAAGCGGTTATATTTAAATCATTAATAAATTAGTATTTTCCACTGTGTTCAATTAAAAATAATTTACCACAGCAATTTACGTTAGATAATAAAATTAAGATAATTTTTAGGTTATATGTAAACGTCAAAATAAAGGCAGGTGCAGGATGCCGATTCGAACTATTAATTCTAAAGTTGCTAACACACTATCGCACCGCACCAAGGTCATTGTGGGACGCACCCATAAGTAAAAGGGAGAAAGCGATATCTCTTTCTCCCTCTTACTTATGGGTGCGTCCCACAATGACCTTGGTGCGGTGCGATAGTGTGTTAGCAACTTATCGTTCTCCGTAACAGACTACTACACCGGACAGCGACCATGGTGTACTCAACATTTCTCTTTCTCGCTCTAACTTATAGCTGCGTCCTTAACCTTATTTGAATTGTGTATGTACTTATGAGTCACAGATACTCGAAATAAATGAATTTTAATTTAATTAACACACGGTCCAAGGCATGGCCTACCGCTACCATCGATAAATTGTTATCTGCCTCCCTATCACTCTTGCAAATTTGAGCGATAGAGCTGCAGATAATTAAATTTCGATTTTCACGGGACCTAAATGTATCAGGTGTAAAAGCGGCCAACGGTGTTTATGTGTGTATGTCGTTTAAAATCCATGTGTTTGGAAAATCAAGTGCAATATTTTGTTTTGGAACACTGCCCCAAAAAACACGTCAATTTGGCTTAAAAGACTCGCATCCAGGCCATAATTGTAAAAAAAAACCGGGCAAGTGCGAGTCGGACTCGCGCACGAAGGGTTCCGTACCATAATGCAAAAAAATAAAAACAAAAAAAGCAAAAAGAAAACGGTCACCCATCCAAGTACTGACCCCTCCCGACATTGCTTAACTTTGGTCATAAATCACGTTTGTTGTATGGGAGCCTCATTTAAATCTTTATTTTATTCTGTTTTTAGTATTTGTTGTTATAGTGGCAACAGAAATACATCATCTGTGAAAATTTCAACTGTCTAGCTATAGCCCCCTCCACACTCGTGCGCGAATCGCGGCGCGAAGCCGCGAACGCAAGTGTGGCGTCGATGTTCCCAGACAGCGAAATCGACTCCACACTCGCGTTCGCGGCTTCGCCCGCGATTCACGCGCATAGTCTGGAGCGGGCTTATCACGGTTCGTGAGATACAGCCTGGTGACAGACGGACGGACGGACAGCGAAGTCTTAGTAATAGGGTCCCGTTTTACCTGGTTTTACCCTTTGGGTACGGAACCCTAAAAAAACACGTCAATTGTCACTGTCACTTTTGTTGTTTTGACATTTTACACTTATCTGTGAATAGGAATAGCTACGTGGATCCTTGATATTTTATTAACTATTTAACGTCTGCTGTATAAAAATATAAAGCTAGCCACCGGTAACATGGAGCCAATTTATATTAATCCTGTAAGAAAAAGAATCAATAAAATTTTTGATAGTCACATATTGACTGATAACAGTGAGGCACTTAATACAATATCTGGACTGTGTACATCGAATTCCTCCAACACTAGGCGGATGCTTGTAAATGAAATAGAAAAACGAGATATGTTAGTAAACAAAACTATTTCCATCGAGTACAATAAAGTAAGTGAAAAGTTGCAGGTACTACTGGATTCTCTAAGTGCTTTGGATTCATCAGTTAGAGATATGTCAAAAAAGTTAAACGATTCGAAAACCAAAACGCACCATTTAATTACACAAACTACCAAATTAAAATCTGAAAGAAAGAAGACCGAAAAGAAATTAGTTTGGGTAGATGCATTTGTCAAAAATTTTAATATCTCTACGGAACAAAATGAGTACATTTATAATGTATCTGTGAAGACACCACTTACTGCAGATTTTTTTGGAACTTTGGCTCAAATTGAAAAGCTTAATGACAATTGCAAAACATTGGTCAAATGTTGGTATCAAACTTCAGCTTTTGATATCATGGAAATAACAGGGATCCAACAAGAGGTGGCTATTGAAAAACTGTATCACTGGACCATTGGAGCTTGCCGCAGTATTGACTCGCCTAACAATGCACTAGTGCCAAGAGCCTTGGCCAAGCTCCAAAACCGACAGGTCCTTTTCTCTAATATCATAGATGAATATTGCACAGCCAGGAAAGCCACCATTGTGCAATTGTTTATAGATGCTCTCACCAAGGGTGCAGACAGTGGTTCCAAGCCTATAGAATTTTATGCTAATGATGCAAAGAGATATATTGGAGACATATTAACTTGGGTCTATCAAATTATACCCATAGAGAAAGAAAATCTTGCAATATTGCTTAAAGATTGTGACCTACCAGATAAAAATGATCAAATAACCCAAGCATTAACAACCATCACAGAAGCATTATGTCCCTTATTGAAAGTAAGAGCAGAGCTGATACTGAAACCTGATAAGGACCCGTTGGTGCTATGGTCTATATCTAACTTAATAAACTACTATAAGGAAGTCATTCAGGCTGTGATGCCTAAAGGCCACTTAATTGATACCTTTACAGAATTGCTGCAAAAGAGTGAGGAGGTATTTATAATAACCCTGGACAGCAAGATTCAGAGAGAACTAAGCCACGGTGTTAAAGCTCCACCATCAGATCTGAATCCTTCCGTAGTTGTCACAAATTTAGTGGGTTTCTTGAGGGATTTACTGGCCATAATGAATTCCACTCATAACATTAATAATTTGGATAAAAAAATTATAACAACTCATATCCTGGATCCCTTGCTGCATGCTATCAATGAAACTGCCTGTCACCTCAGCTCTACTGACATGTCTGTGTACACCTTGAATTGCATTTACCACATACAATGTACTTTATCACTTCATACTATCATGGATGAATACAATGAAAGGCTGCAAGCTCAGTCAGAAGCTCAAATAGACACCTTAACATCGGAACAGGCAAGCTTCCTTGTAGCAAACTTAAATTTGGGCCCTATTTATACTATTCTACAGGAAAAAACAAGCGGGCCCATTTCAGCTATACCAGGAATGGACACAGCAACACTGAAAATGTTTTTGAGTAAATTCGATATGTTTATTGTATCTCCGGAAGTGTACACTCTGCCACAACTTAATTTACTCCTAAGTCACAATCATAAGTTGTTTGTTAAGAAGCGATCCTTTGAAGTTATATTGGCTATTTATGGGCAGTTGTATCAAGCTGTTTTCGATCCTATGAATGGGTATGTGAACCCACAAGATATTGTGAAAAGAACACCAGAGGAGGTCAATAAACTACTTCTTATGTAGATGAAATTAAGTCAGAATATAAAATAAAAATTACAAACAGTTAACATATTGTAAATTATAATAGTAGCTATAAGATAATATATGAATTATAAAGATGACATAGTTAACTATGGAAGTATTTAATTGTAATATTTTGAAAAAGTATAAATAATCAAATAAATAAAAATTAAAAGTATATATATATTATTTTTTCTGAGTGTACCTAATTGGTATTACCTACATATGTAACGACTTTTCCAATAAATCATATTCAGGTTAAAGTTTTATTAATACATATTATTTAGCTTGTTAGTGTCAATCCAACAATCTAATCGAAAGCGTCGTTGTAAAGTAAGGACGCTTAGCACAAATAATTTCGTACATTGATCCGCCATTTTCTATCTCTATCGCACGCCCATAATTATATTCCTGTCCCGGACGCACACTGGCATTCACCAACGGCATCATGAAAGGGAAAGCAACATATTCACGCGTGTGTGATAGAGATAGGAAATGGCGCGTAAGGGTGGTATTCCACCTGTCCAATGTCATTGTATCTCACTTTCTCATTGTGATTATGAGCAATGCACATTGAAAAAAAAATTGGATAAGTAGAATACTATCCTTATGTACGAAATTCAATGTGCTTAGACTGCTTAGCTTCCTCCTACTTTACTAGGAGCACCACGGGAGGAGCTTTAACGACGTGCGCGTTCAAGATGCTTTATGTAAATAAAGAAATAATAAAATGTTAGGAATAAGTTAGTATATTCACTTAATTATGCCCCAAGGCACTGAACTGGAGCCAGTTTTTTATTTGTAGGTTATTTTTATTTATAGGTTATTTTAGTTTAGTAGTTATTTTAATTGTAGCTTTATGTAGTTTTAATTTTAGTTTATAATTGTTTTTATTTTGTTTATATTAAATAAATACACTTCAAAGTGGTATTATATTTTTAAAACTATAAGTTATTATATGCACAAAATTTGATGATTTCGGTATGAAATGGTTTTTAAAGGTAAATTCCGAACGGTACAAGACGGAGTTTTCGAACGTGTATGTGAATGTCGTGTCAACTTTCACTTGTCACTGTCATGCGTGGACTGTGGTGCAAAAATGTAAACCTGTTGAAAGGACTTATGTCTAATAGGCACATCGTGAAATGCATTGTTTATTAGAAAGGTTCACAAAATCATTACTTAAACCCAGGCGTAATTTTATTATTCAAACAATGGCTAAAAGTTCTTTTGAATATGTTAAAAAGTTCGAACTAGATGACACTTTACTACCAAATTCCTGGATTGTCGTGAGGCTTGACGGCAAGTGTTTTCACAAGTTTTCAGATGATCATAAGTTTGAAAAACCTAATGATCTTAGAGCACTCAAGCTCATGAATTATGTGGCATTTCGAGTCATGAAAGACTTTAACGAAATATTGATGGCCTTTGGCCAAAGTGACGAATACTCGTTTATTTTTAAAAAACAAGCAAATCTTTACAAGCGACGTGCGGCTAAACTTTTAACTGTGGTTAACAGCAAGTTTTCTTCGTCATATGTTTATTACTGGAACAAGTTTTTTGGAGACGAAACGTTGCAATACCCGCCGACTTTTGACGGACGTGTGGTCTTATATCCATCTGATCAAAATTTGATAGACTATATGAAGTGGAGGCAAGCAGATGTGCACATTAACAACCTGTACAACACAACATTCTGGAATTTAGTTTTAAAAGGAAATTTCACTCCAAGTGAGGTAAGTGTGCTAATAATTAAATTGAATTACAGCACTTAAATATTTAACCCTGACCACCACAACCATTTTTAACGTGCAATTTTATACTGTAACCTTTATCAGCTATGGCTGACTGGCAGTTGAATGATTGGGGAGTATATTTTATGTTTATTCTTTATTGTTTCAGGCTGAGAAGCGTTTGTGTGGCACAGTGTCAGCGGATAAAAATGAAATACTGTTTAAAGAATTCAATATAAACTATAATAATGAACCAGAAATATCCAAGAGAGGCACTATATTGCTAAGGAAAACTGTGATAGTTAACAATGATGCAAGTGTACAAAAGTTGGTGATTGTTGATGTCCATGATGATATGCTTAAAGACAGCTTCTGGAAAGCACATGCTAGTTTATTATTAGAGAGGCCAAAAGAAGCTTTAGTATACAATGGGCCTGCAACAGACATAATTAATGAACAAATAAATATATTTAATAAAGAATTATAACATTATATTTAATAAAATCTTTTCCTTATTCTCCTAGGGCCCACCATATAAGAAAAATGAGTAATTAAATTTGAAATCTAAAGTTGTATGATTGAATTTCTGTTTGTACTAAATTAAAATAGCTTAAATAAAATTGAAGTAATTACATGGTACCTACATGTACTATGGGTGGTCTATAGGTTAGATTTCAGATAATTAATTTCACTGTGTTAAGACTATTCAGCAATTTTTATTTAAGTACAATTACTTAGATCATACCATTTAAATAGTCAATTCTCATAGCAATTACAAGTACTCATAGACTTAAATGTTTACATTTTTTGTTATTCATTCTAAAACAGAAAATTAGATGTTTGTCTCATGAAATGAGTAATATGTGGTAATATTTGTAAATTGGTTCACGAAAATGTCTCGATTTTGATCAAATTTACAATATAGGATTTTTTTTTTTTACTTTTCGTAATATAGTAATATATAATATCACGATGATCACTTTATGTCAAAAAAGGGGTTCATCTCCAACTAGCAATTATGAGAGAAGGATGAATGTTGTATGTAAGTTTTTACCTAACTTAAGCATAAAATAAAAACACTTAACAGTTATACAGTTTAATAATCGATCTAATACAATATTCATACTTTTAATGTTAGGCAACTCTCTACTCTCCAGTAAAGAATATTTTAGGAATCATCCAATAGATAAGATGACTGATAGGCTGTGCTGCCATTCCAGAATCTGCTTGGCTTGTGATGGAGCCAATGTTCTGCTAAATGCTTCTTCATTGATAGAATTAATTTTATAACTTACAAGGATCAATATTATAAATAAATAGGTTATAATTTCCTCAAAACTTTTAAATTACAAATATAGGTTGCCTTTCATTACAGTGTTTTTAACATATTTGAGTTTTGAGTGCATAATACAGTTTCATTGATAGTACTATAAAATCTCTGAAATAAATATTTATTTAACATACAAGAAATAATTAAAATATTAGCCTACTTTTATAATTGTCTTACTTGAAAATAACAATGGTAAACTTTTATGTTATCATTTCCTGTTTCATGGAGTAAATGTCTGACCTCACTTTAATGGAAAACAATATTCATATTTACATAATGTATGCAAGTCTGGATGTAACTTGAAAGCAAACATACATAAAACTTTTAGAAAATGGGAATGTAGTTATCAATCTTTGCTCTGTGTTTCTGCGCGACACACTCGCTGATCCAGACGATGTTGCGGCACTCCTGTTCCTTCAGCTTCAGGTACGAGTAGAACACGCCGTAGTGGAACTGTTGCAGGAAGGCGTGGACGTTTAGGCTCACCTGGAAATGGGACAACACATGTCAATATTCATAATTTTAAGATATTTTCATTTACTTTTTTTGCCATGTGTTTTTATTATTATATTATAGAACACTTATGTTTCTGAGTCATGGAGTTGCAACTTTTTATCCAAGTTATTACATATTAACAGCGTGAATTCTAAGAAAATTCTCTATATGACCTGAGATGGAATATCAAAATGATTAACACTTTGACTACCGAGAACCCGCCTGGTAGGCACTCGAAATGTTTGCTCAGATGCCGGACAACCCGCCCAGCGGGTTGTTTTGTACGCAGATATAGACGACCGGTTTCTGGGGTAGTGCGCCGTTTTTTGCCTGGTTGCGAAAGTGTTAAGCATAGTTACCTCATGTTCAAAAAACTTGTCTTCAAGAGTCTTGTCGCCAACATTGTTGCCAGCACCCTCAAACAGCGCCTGGTACTCTGCGTAGTACTCGGCCACGGCCTTCACTTGCTCGTAGTCGTCGGCGCGCGCCAGCGCCGCCAGCCCGTCGGGGTTGAGCTTGCCGCAGCGCGGGTACAGCTTGGCGCGGTCATCCTTGGACAGCTCCGTGCCGAAAGAGTTGATGGTGATGATGATAGCGCGGCGGTCGGCCTCGAACTACGATTTAATTAAGTCACATTACGATTGGATCAAAAAACGAAAATTATATCAAACCTTATTCTCATGTAGATAATGATAGTAATTCAATAATTTTCGACCATTATTAACCCGTGGAGCGCCCTACACAGACACGTGTGCTGGTAACTAGTATAGGAGTTCCATACTACGGAAATTTTGGGGTGCTCCAGGGGTTAAATAAATTATGATTTCTTAGTTTCCTTTACAAGAATTTCTTCTTATAACAATATTATCATGTGGATGAGCCTTATAAATCAAATGGGAATTACTAACAGACTTAGACTAATGTGAGATTTAATTAGACTCCCTAGCAAAGTTTAAATATTCATTAGGATGATGAAAAACCTTACCTCCAAAATTTCACACATGACATCGGCAGTAGTTCCACCAATCTGTTTGCAGAAATCAAAGAAGGCTTCCAAGTACGCCTTGTATAGAGTGTTACGGATGATCTCAATGTTCATCTCATCCAAGTCTTGTTCGCTGATGCAGTCAACAAAGAAGGGAGCCAGAGGTGTGTCCACCAGGACAGCATTGTACAGCTCAGCTGGAGTAGCAGCTACATGAATGGCTTCCATCTGCTCAAAGGAGCCCAGAGGGTGGCATTTGGGGATCAGCTCAGAGATTGGGCGCTGGTGCAGGGTGCCAGTGATCAGCAGGATGATGTTATCAATCATGTAGCTGTACGTAATGAAATCTAGGAAGGTAGATAGTGGCTCCACAGAGTGATTCCTCAGATGCGTGAACTCGATGACGAGTTTTTCACGCAGCTTGTCGTCAATGGTGGATACTGCCAGAGGGCTGGGCTCATTAGACAGGAAAGTTCCATAGTCTGTCCCTTGCAGGTGGAGCTTCAAATCTAAAATAATAAGAAATAAGGTTTATAAATATATTATTTGTCAAACTAGCACCAGAACCCTCTGTTACTAAATGTTCATATTTTGAGATATTTGAAGCAGGTCCAGTGAGTGTATATTTGTAAAGTTGACATATCAAACTGTTCGTAAAACTTATGTTGTTTATGCTTAAGCATATAAACAGCACAATCTTGCAAATAATCCAAAAAACTCAACTTTAATAAAATTCATTCATGACACAGACCACATGACCACAGTAGAGAACCTTGAACATTTGGATATTAAATAAGCCTACCAATATTAAACAAAAACAGGGCAATATGAATAAAATATTGATTATTCAGCAGGAATTACCGAACCCCCTTAGGAGATACTTTAAGTTTATTCCTTTAATGCATGAACTACCTATAAAAACTTGTGTAGCAAATCTATCATTGTTTAAAGATTGAAGACTATTAACAGCCCTCTGAAGGTGCAAGCAAATTGAATGATTGGGATGTGATCATCAGCTGGAAGGTCCCTTTAATGGTTGACAAGTTTACAAACAATTTAAGTACGACAAGGTGTGTCAGCTCCTTCAAAACTTGTACAGTGCTTGATTTGAGTATCCTAATGGCAAAATAACTAATTCAAGACCATTAGTAGAATGAGAATCTGTTGAAATTGTAAAGATCTTACAGTAAAGTGTGAACAAAGTTACCTTCCAATGTTTCGCATTGCACCAAGTTCAAGTAGTCCGCTTGCTTGAGGATTCCACACTTGAAACCACGGCACAATCCCTCCAAATATCCAGAATCGATGTTGAAGATGGCTCCCTTCATTTTGATGGGATTAATTGGGAGTTTAGGCTTTTCCTGCGGTTCGTAAATCCTCCTACCCAGAGATAGAAGAATGAAACAGTCAGTCGATCATTGATCATATGATATGGCCATAGACAAAAGACGCTCGTACGTTCAAAACTTGTTAATAAAATCGATGAAAATAAATCGTTTATAAAATTCGTGAATTATTATAAAGTTTTATAAATCATTTTCAATTTTCTCGTATTCAATACACTCGTACGTATTACCATGTTACCATCAGGTGGTTAGCGAACATACTTTTCGTTTGCTTTTAAAGCTGTACAGACTACCGCACCGCGACCTTGACCGTACGTGCGACACAGCTGTAATTTAGAGCGAGAAAGAATATTATGACCGCACCAAGTGGGCTTTATATACTTACATACTAGCGTTTGTTCGTTATTCGCCTAACTACCAGTGTGTACCAGCCGTAGTTACCTTTTTCTAAATTTGACATTTTGTTTGATTTTGACATATTTCGTGTTTCAAAAAATATTGAAACTTGTGAAAATATAGTGCTGAAATCAATATAATATTTCTATTTATATACACTCAATATGTTGCGTAGCACTACCAGTATTTTTAATAAAATATCACCGAGAGGTAAATCGCAGATTACTAATTTGTTTCCTGTCTTATGTTTTTCATGTTATTTACGGCATGTTCCTTTGCAGGCTGTGGTATTTTAATTTTCAAAAGCCATTCTCATACGACTAGCACTGAAGCTAGTAGTCAAGCTGAAGAGCCCAATAAGACAGAATCTAAACGGCTAGCTGAATTTAGGAAAAAATTGAGAGAAACTACTCCAATAAATGATCTTGGTGAGCAACCCGAATTTGCTGCTAATGAAAAAGAAGATCCACTTCCAGCTTGGCCAGACAATACCAATCCACATACAGGGGAGGTTGGAGGACCAAAAGGCCCGGAACCAACCAGATATGGAGACTGGGAAAGGAAAGGTCGGGTAACAGATTTTTAAACAATGTGATCTGTGATCTAGATTAATAATTTATTGGCTATTAGCAGATTTTCCAACAGTTTTAGGCATTTTTTTGTTAGTGGAGTCTTCTAATTCTTTTGATTTGTAATAGTGGGGTGCAACCTCCAATAACCACTTGCTTTCTATTTCTGTAACTTGCCTCATGAACTCTTTAGATGTAAAAACAAGCTCATGATAGATGACCCAGCGGGGCAGCTCTTCAAATAATGCACTGTTGGGATGAATCATAACTGTCTGAAAAAATAAATGGAAATTTTTAGTGTTGATGTATTTTATATATAGATTGTGATCATTAGGACCTTAAATAAATAAATAAATATTGTACTCATTGCATTGGTCGAATGAGTGGTCATAAGATTTACTTGTTTGAAATTCTTTTAACCTTTACGACGCCATGTCAAACACAAAAGTTGCCACTCAGATGCCACGTCACCGAAGTGTCATAACTGAAATTGAACTTTATGCATATGCACGTAGGTCTAGGTTGCTCTGTGGTCTGTGACCGATTAATCCGTCTTTAGCGTTGGACCTGCGCTGCGTATATATCGGTCATTGGCGTCCAAAAGGTTAAGTTCCTAATGGAAGAGTTTGGGTTCACAAATATATTTTATGACCAAACTGTGTTACATACTCATAATTCATAATTCGTTTATTGTCTGTAGAACATGGGTATATACAATGATGGAACATGATTTAATATAGAATCACCATGGTCTTACCAATAGGCGTACAAACAGTCAAACTTATAACTAAATACTTAAAACATAAGTCATGCAAATGCAAATTACAATAATATTATTTAATAAATAAATAAAAATAAAATAAAATAGCCTTTTATTTCTTGCAATTTGACATTTTAGAATAGTTTTTAAAGTTAATATTTAGCAAGAACCCCGTCTTCGCAGGTGAAGGCCTCCTCCAGAGTTTTCCACTCATCTCTATCTTGAGCTATTTGCATCCAGTTTTGACCAGCGATATTTTTTATTTCGTCTTCCCATCTAGTCACAGGTTTTCCTATACCCCGTTTTCCTAGTGGCCCTTTCCATGACGTCACATTTTTGGTCCAACGCTGGTCCGGTATCCGTGATACATGTCCCGCCCACTTCCATTTCAGTTGTTTGGCGTGTCTAAGCGCGTCTTTGGCCTTTGTTAAGTTTCTTATCTTTGTATGTCTTATTTTTTGGATTTTTTTGATGCCGACCATACTACGCTCCATTCCCCTTTGACAAGTTCTTATTTTGTCTTTGACTTTTTTTGTGAACTTCCATGTTTGGCATCCGTAAGTTAGGCCTGGTAGTAGACACGAGTTCATAATTCTAGTTTTTAAGGTTATGGGCATGTTACTCTTGAAGATTTCTTTCAATTTCCAGTACTTGTTCCACGTGCTTTGTATTCTCCTTTCGATTTCCAGTTCATTATTTTTCTTGTTGAAACTTATTTGCTTGCCGAGGTATATATATTGTTCAATATAGTTTAAGGGCTTGTTGCCTACTGTTATTGTTTTCTCTGTACTGTTTGTCATTATCATAGTTTTTGCCAGGTTCATTTCAAGTCCTACTTTGAGACTTGCTCTATGTAGAGCTTCCATCATAATTTGAAGTTGCGATCCCGTTTCAGCCAGTACGACGAGGTCGTCTGCAAAACGGAGGTGGCTTAAATATTTGCCTTTTATATTTATACCGTAGTGCTTCCAGTCTAGCTGTCCCATAATTAACTCTAGGATGGCTATAAATATTTTAGGGGATAGAGGATCTCCTTGTCTTACGCCTCTTTTTATGGGGAAATTCGAACCCGTCGTTTCTAGTCTTACTCTACCTGTGCTGTTTTTGTAGAGGCTCTTGAGGAGTTCTATGTACTGGTGTTCTACTCCTTGGTTCCCAAGAGCTTCCCATATGCTTGTGTGTGAAACCGTATCAAAAGCTTTTTGGTAGTCTACGTAGGCAATGTAGAGCGGTCTCCGTTTCTCTTGGTATTTCTCTATAAGTAGTTCCAGTGTATGTATGTGGTCGGTGGTAGAAAACCCTTTCCGGAAGCCCGCTTGCTCTATAGGTTGGTATGATTCTAGAGTTGGACTTATTCGTTGATTAATAATTATAGAGAAAAGCTTGTACACGGCTGACAGCAAGCTTATCGGTCTATAGTTGGAAATATCTTTTGGGTCTCCTTTCTTATATATTAAAATAATGTTTGATTCGGTCCATTGAGAGGGTATTTCTGATGTTCTTAGTATTAGGTTAAACAGATTTGCTAGGGGTAGAGCTAATATTGTTTGTCCTGTCTTTAATGCTTCGTTGGTCACTTGGTCTGACCCTGGGCTTTTATCTCTTTTTAGACTGGTTATCGCCTGTATAACTTCTAGTTCTGTGATTTCTATAACTTCTTGTTTATTTTGTGACTGTATAGGTTCTTGGGTATTATTTTCCATGGCAGACTTTTCACTGTATAGATCTCTGTAGAATCTGGTTGCCACCTCTATGATCTCGGTGCGGTTGTGTAGAGTTTTTCCAGAAGAATTTAGCCCCTCTATCCATGCTTTGCTTGTTGTCAGTTCCTTATAGGCTTTTTTTGTGCTTCCTGACTGCTCTAAGTGTTTTGTTATTGTATTTTGTCTGTGCTTAGCATAGTCAATCCTGATGTATTTATTAATTAGTTTATATAAGGCTGCAAGTTCGTTCTTTTCACTCCGGGATCTGTTTTTTATTTTATGTAGTTCTCTTCTTCGGTTCATTAGTTGTATGGTACGTGGGGATAGTATTTGATTTATTTTCGGTTCGGAATTAGTTGTAAGTGCTTCTCGTAAGCTTTCAGTGATTGTGTTGATGATTATGTTGTACTGAGTTTGTACACTTATATCTTTATGCTGGTTCGGTTGGTTTGCTATATGGGACGTAAGTCGCTCTCTAAATATGTGTACTTCACTTTCTTTCTTTAATGTTGCTATTTGATTGTTCTTGTAGTTTGCTCTACTTTTTTTAATATTTTTAAAGAGTATTGTTGCTCGTACTGGTCTGTGGTCTGACGGATAGTCGATGTTCAAGACTTCTATATTTTGGAATAAATCTGGGCGGTTGGATAAGATAAAGTCTATTTCGTTTTTATGTTCCTTGTTGGGTGAGCACCATGTCCATCTGCGGTTTGTTTTTTTCTTGTAGAAGGTGTTTAATATGGATAGTTTGTTTTCTGTTGCAAAGTCGATGAGTTTCTGGCCTCGGTTATTCCTATCTCCATAGCCATAACATTTCATTATCAGGTATTCGCTTTGCTTTGGTTGGCCTATCTTCGCATTGAAGTCGCCCATTAAAATATAGTCCTTATGTGCATCTTCTATTGCTTGAATAATTGTTTCATAGAAAAGTGTAATCTCTTCTTCTTTGGCAGACTCTGTAGGTGCATATACTTGTATTACTGAGAATTTTTTTCCCATAAAGTTAAGGTTCAGTCTAGCTACCCGTTCTGTAAGTCCGGTGTAGCTTTCTATATATGGCTTCATAGATTTCCTTAATACGAACCCCACTCCATACCTGCCGGGTGTCTGGCCTGTGTAGCATAGTATGTGGTCTTTGTGTTCTTCTATATTAGTCCCAAGGCGCCTCATTTCTGATATTCCCATTATATCACATTTCACTGATTTCATAACTTCAGTTAATTCTATAAAGCGTTCATAGGATGAGAGAGTCCTGACGTTATAGGTTATTATGTTCAATTGGTTTTCATGGTTGTGTTCTGCACTTTTTGATTCACTGCTATGAGAATTTTTGAATATATTGTTATTTTTAATTTTGGTTGTTTGTAGTTTTAGTTTTAGACTTGCTGGAGGGTGGTGGTCTGACGTCCCACGGGGACCAGCCGGGTTGGGACCTGATGTTTTGGTTGTTGGTGGTAGTTGCTATGATGAATTGTCCGGCTCATTTGATGACCGCTGCCTCATATATTCACTGGAATTTGAGCTAGATCTAGCTCTCATCAGGTCGAATGCGTTTGTTTTTTTATTAATTGGTGGGGTAGCGGTTTGCTGTTTTTTTGGCTGCGAATTATTTGATGGGGAAATTGATAGTTCCCTCTTCCTGTTTTCTTTTGTGTTAGTAGCTTCTTTCACTATCAATTTATCATACTTAATGTACGCAACATTGCCTTTATTCCTCTCTTCCATTAGTTGTGGCATTAATGCCTTCCTTCTTTCTAAAATGTCTTTGGAATAATCTTCCGTGAGCTTTAGTTCTTTAGATTTATTCTTATTCCTCATTATTTCTGTCTTTTTCCATCCACTCACAAAAGATAGGAGTGTTGGCCTTGGTTTATCGTCTTTCTTATTTTTACCGATGCGATAGATTTTGTTAATGTCGAGAGCTTCTAATGATATATTTAACTCCGTCAGGAACTTTTCTTGTACATGATTTATTAGCTCAGTTGTAGATTTTTCGCTTTCGCATAGCCCGTGTATTATTATATTGTTACTTTTCTTCTCTTTCTCCATGAATTCCACTTTTTTTTCTAACAGATCAACTTTTTTCTTTAATTTATCATTCTCTTCTATTAATGGCTTTAATTTAGTGTCGATAGTTTCCGTTATTCTCGTGGTAATAACTTCAGTTTGAGCGTGCATCTCTTTTTGCATTTTTTCGAAATAGAGTTCAAACTGGGCTTCCATGTTTGTATTTATTTTTGTTTGCTTAGAATGGAACGTAATGGTAGTAATGGGGTAAGCCGATTTTAATTGCTGGCAACACTCGAGATGACACTAGGGCGGTTATTCGTCACTGACAGTTCAAGCTTCCGTTTGTCTATGCTTAGAAACTTAACCTCAAAAAATCACACAGTTTTCTTTCACTTATTTGTGTAGATTTCAATGTTTGCACGACAACTACTATTTCCACCACTTTATTTACACTTAGTTTGTCAATTAGAAGTAAGTTTTCGTGAGAACTGCAGCTAAATACTATTTATTTTTGGAAAAGTTTACGGAGCGACAGTACTATGATGTTTACGATTCGAGAGCCGGAACCGGAAATCCTTATAATATTATTCTAATTCTCTAATCCTTAAAATAATATTATTTACAAATCTATAATTTAACAAAAGCAGTCTCATATTACGGCGATTTGTCACAGAGGTACTCTTGAATGGAGTAGTAGGCTTTTTTTTTGATAAAAAATCATGCAAAATGTTCTTAAAATGTTGTAAATCATAGAAAATAATTTTATTTTAGTATAAAATGCTTTAGTTAGTTATTGTGAAATTATAAAAGAAATTACTTACTTGATTGTGTTTCACTGTTTTATAATGCCCGCCTTTAGAAAACTTTGCTATATGGTAAAAATAGCCAGCAGTTATTGCTTTTCGAATATTGGAGTCTTCCGAAATGCTGGAGACCATTTCAATCTCAACTCTCTCCATTAGGCCTGCTAACTGCTCCCTCACATCGCGAGCCCTCTTCATGGACCGGTATTGAATGAAATTCTCATAACACCACTGCACTGAGTAGTCTGACTCAACCCACTGGTTGTATACATTCATCAGTGTTAGGTGATCACCGGAGGGATGGAAGAAGTTCTTTCTGGCTGTGTCTGCATGAATTATCTTGTCTTTAGGCCTATAGAACACAGAACTGTTGACTGACAACATGGCAGCTATTGTAACCAACTCTTCTGAACATTTGTATCTGAAAACAAAAACCAATAAGTGAATGTTTTTAATTAATTGTAGATATATCCATTCAGCCACCTATATAATAATAATTTCGATTTCATTTTACTATATCAAATATGAATTTACTTACTTTTCACTTGCTAGCAGCATTTTTGCAAGCATGGGATCAGTAGGAAATTCTGCCATTCTCCTTCCAGCTTTAGTCAATTCCCCATGATGGTTAAGTGCTCCAAGAGCATAAAGTTGCTCCAATGCCAATACCAGTGTCTCATGTGGTGGAGGATCTAGGAAATCAAAGTGGATTAGATCATTGATTCCAAGGGCTTTCAATGTTAGGACAGCATTGCCTAAGTTTATCCTCTGGATTTCAGGTACTGTATTATCTTCAAGCTCGTATTTGTAGGCCCAAGCTGTGTAGAGTCTGAAACATTTGCCAGGAGCAACTCTTCCTGCTCTACCAGCTCTCTGGTTAGCAGATGCCTTAGAAATTGGCACCACTATCAAACTCTCCATACCAGTCTTTGAGTTGAAGTTGTTTTGCTTAGCAAACCCTGGGTCTATAACATAAATAATATTATCAATCGTTAGTGATGTCTCAGCAATGTTTGTGGCTAAAACCACTTTGCGAGCACCTTCAGGTGTCTGTTCAAATATCTTAGCCTGCATATCACTTGGTAGATTAGCATAGACTGGTAAAATTAGCAGTTCTCTAATTTTTTTGCCAAGTCGTTTAGTTCTCTCTTGTAACATTTCCACACAGGTTTCAATTTCCTCTTGTCCAGTAAGAAACACCAGAACATCACCAAGTGGTTGAGTGGCATGAATTTGCAAAACGGACACTACACAAGCATCAATGTAATCAGCCTCAGGAGCCTTTGTATAGTAAATATCGACAGGAAATCTTCTTCCTGGTATTCTGAAAATAGGTGCTTCATCAAAAAACTTTGAAAATTTTTCTGCATCTAATGTTGCACTTGATATAAGTAACTTTAAATCAGGTCTGAATCTAGTAATATCTTTGACAAGTCCGAACAATATATCTGTGTGCAATGTACGCTCATGGGCTTCATCAATAATCATAACACTGTATGAGGCCAGATCTGGTTCCGACAAGAATTCTCTGTGAAGTGTTCCATCTGTCATGTATTTAATTACAGTTCTATCTGATGTGCAGTCTTCAAATCGGATACTGTATCCAACCTCATTTCCTAGTTTAACATTCATTTCCTGTGCAACTCTTGCTGCTACAGACATGGCTGCCACTCTTCTTGGTTGAGTACATCCAATTTTTTTTCCATCATCTGTAAATCCAGCTTCATAAAGATATTGTGGAATCTGTGTGGTTTTTCCTGAGCCTGTTTCTCCTTCCACAATCAAGATTTGATAATTTCTTATGGCTTCTATCAAAGACTCTTTGAATGGGTAAACCGGTAGTGATTTTTTAGTCTCCTCTATTGTCATCCGCATTTTCTGGTATTCAGATTTTTCCTTCTCTTCTTTTTTTTCTTTAGTGCCTTCGAGCTGTAGTGCCTGTATGAAGTCAATCTGCTCATCAAGTAAGAGGTCATATTCATTTTCTGCTTTGGCATCTTTGGCACCAAACTTGAAGAATGCAGACTTAATCTGTTCCTGTTCCCACTTGCGCTGCTCTGAGTGAGGCAGCTTCTCATTCTCATCTACTTCAACATATTCTCCTGAAAACAAGATTGTATATAGAGGTTTTAGACAAATGTTTACGAACAATGTGTGTGAAGCAGGGACCATTACTACTGGTATAACTAAAAATCAATCTCACATTTTTTACAATATTTCCTTAATATTATAGAATAGTATTCATTTACATACGTAAGCATAATGATTGATCACATTATTCACATTAGCTAAATTATGTATAAATATACATGAACCTCTGATCGGCTATAACTGTAGTTCTATGAAAATGTTGGCATTGAATATGTTAAATGAAAATGAAAAATATGGCCATGATTAAAAAATTGCACAGTAATTACCTTTTTCTCCTTTCCCCAGATCCCGAGGCATGTGGTATCTCTGGACATTTTCCAGTTCTCTAGCCTTCTCATGTTCCTTAGCCAATTGTAGAATTGTCTTTTTATGTTCCCTTTCCCTCTTTTCTCTTTCTGTTAATCTGCAATCAAGTACAATAATAGTTTAAAATAATGTATAGGATTATCACGCAAAATAGGCGCAAGACGTCGAGTTGCGGAAAATCGCCCGAGCTACAATACAATACAATACAATGTATAGGATAATTTAAAAACAGCCAAACAACATCCAAGTGATATGTTGTATTAGAACCTCATTAGACAAAGGGTATGCATTAAGATAAAACTGTCCGTAAACATTTAATTTTGCCTCATCTGGCTAGCATAAAAGGTAAGTAGGTTAAATGTTCAAGTCAGACTTATAAGTGGTGAGTGTACTTGAACTAAAAGAAATATACGTACGTGCTTTCTTCGAAGAGGTACTCATCATCCGCTATATCAGCCTCTAGCTCGACAACCTTATCATCCTTCCTCTTCTCTAAATACTTGCGGCGGGACTGAACGCGCAGCTTCGGTAGCAACTTGTCTCGGTCTTCGGCTTCCAACTTCAGACGCTTAGCAGCTTCTTCATATGACCTTTTACTAGACGATTCGGCCACCTTTTTAACTCTTTCTTCATCACGTTTTTTTAGTCGTGTTGCGAATTCATCTCTTTCCTTGAGATCCTTTTTTCGAGTTTCTTCAGCGCTGTCGCTTCCAGAGGATGAATATCTGCGCTTGCTGGTACTCATTTTAATAAATTTGAAATATTTTTATTAAATCTAAAGCAAACTTTTAATTTGGGGTTTTGATTTCAACCATTCATGAACTAGTAATGATAGTAAGTTGATAAAGATAATTCATGACGTTGAACAATTATGAATACTAAATTACAATTTTTTTAATAATCCACGTTAACTTAAATTGGAAATGTTTGCTTGTATTGTTTTTAGCAAAACAAAGTACATGTACAAGCAATACAAGCATACACGACGTACACGAGATTACAATGACAATGAATGACATGACAGCAGACAGCATTGACAGCTCGCTATTTCGCCTGTCTATGGCCTGTCGGGTATCATGCTGTACATGCCGTAACAGACTACAGCACCGCACCGTCGTGAGGTCGCGGGTTAATCCTAGTCTACATAGTTTGGAATAAGGTTTTGCATGCCAGGTCGCGCTTGAAACCGGTCCGTTACCTAAACCTTGGACCAGTTCGAGGCCTATTCGATTCGATTGGTCTGCTGTTGGACCATTAAAACGCAGCTAAGTGAAAGAGAGAAAGAGATATGCTGACCGGATCAAAATCGCGGTCCGGATCATAGTCGCGATTTCACACAATTTCGCGCAAGTGCATCAGGGCATCTAGTGCACGATTTTTTTTATTTTATGTTTTCTATAAGTTGTTTCGTTGTATCACGGTAATTATTATAGATGGTCAAGCAAATCTTGTCAGTAGAAAAAGGCGCGAAATTCAAATTTTCTATGAAACGAGACCTTTTCGCCTACATTTTTCAAATTTGCCACCTTTTTCTACTGAGAAGATCTGCTTGACCAACTATAATTTATAATATTTTATTTTTCTTTTGTTTTTTGTTGACAACTTGTTGACAAAAATATCAAGTATACGGAATGTTCCCACATTTTATTGTGTGAAAAATAAGTAATACGAGTAGTAGTTTAGGATTCTGATTATAAAGTAAACGATGCTGGTTTCGAATTGTTTTCGTGGAATACGGTTAGTAATTATAAAAAAATATGGGTAACAATAAAGTCAGATAGCAATTGCCGTAAATCGTAACCGTATAAATCATTGTAGGTATACAAGTGTGAAACACATTCACATAGGGCGAAGCTTGAGGCATCAACTATCACTAATAAAAATAAAATATAACTTTGCGGGAGCCTCTTGTGGGTCTCCAGGCCATTCGGCTATTAATAAACAATTGATTAATAGCGTAGCTTTTATATTTGTTTATTGGCTCTCATGATAACACAAATTACTGTTGCTCTGTTTACTTCTCTTGTTTTACGTACAGATTGATCAGTGATTTAGTATGAATGCTGCATTTGAGACAACAAAGTTGGTCTTTACTGCGATTGCTGAGCTGAATCCCAAGCAATCGGAATTAAGTCTTTGAACATAATAGAATATTTCGCTACGCTCGTGATTCTAACTAGCATTTTGATGTTGGATTAATAAGTTAACTCTAACTGCACCGACTTTGAAGGGACAAAGTGTGGGACTGCCATCAGGTCTGTCTTAAGCCCCCTCCAGACTATGCGCGTGAATCGCGGGCGAAGCCGCGAACGCGAGTGTGGAGTCGATTTCGCTGTCTGCGAAAATCGACTCCACACTCACGTTCGCGGCTTCGCCCGCGATTCACGCGCATTGTCTGGAGGGGGCTTAAAACTATGCTGGGGCCCTTGGGCACATAAGAATTTGGGGCCCTTTTGGAAAGTAAAGAAAGAGAATTAAACTATCATTTTTCTACTATGATCTTCTATTTATTTTATGGGTAATCAAATATACTGTTACTGTGTGTCCCTCGGGGCCGCCTGAGGATGGGGGCAAGAGCCCCGTGTGCCCTTATGGTAAAGACGGTACTGACTGCCATAATAAACGTCATATTTTTTAGAGTCAGACCAAAAAAAGTCTGCAGCAGATTTGATAGCCCATGCTGTGCAAGTGTCATTTACACGTCATAATTTCAAAGAAGTTTGACGTTTAAAATAACACTTTCACTGCGTGGCTATCAAATCCGCTGCAGAGTATTCTTGGTCTGACTCTAGCCAGACGGCTAATGAAAGATGAACCTGCAACTTATGCATTTTACTTGCATGCGCAATAGCGCGCAGAGCGCGCGAAATGTAATGTTACTTAGCCCCCATTCATACGACAGCTTTTTCAACGCGCGTTAAAAAGCGCTTGAATCTGTCCACACTCTAAATTCGACTTAACGACCAAGGCTTAAAGTCGATAATCCAACAACCGCTGTCGTGTGAACACATACATGGTTATCCATTTGTGTCAATCCAACGCATTTTTTACGCGCGTTGAAAAAGCTCCCGTGCGAATGGGGGCTTTCTGTTTTCTCGCGGCAAAGGACCATGCTTGTTTTAGGGTGGAATTTCATCTGTCCAATATCTTGGTCCAATGTGTTTTTTGTCTCATTCATTAATTTTGCTTAGAGAGAGACTACTCTACTTCCTGTTTTGGAAATCCAAGGATCCAAGGATCCCTCAAGTACCATGCGAGCAATCTAATACTGCTTTATCAATATGTTTTAGGCTTTCTAAGCACATTAATAGTCGTCACATAAGGTCATTAGCGCCTCAAGCATATACAGTGATTGAGCGTTCTGCTAAGACCGTTATGAATACAGCTGAACGTAAACTTTTTGGACCAACAGGAGAAGAGGTAAACTATACCTATTGTAGATACCTACATGAAGTGTAAGCGATAGCGACAGTTGTAGAAAGAGAAATGTTTCACAAAAGAAGTTTTTAGTAAAATATTAAAGAATTTTTCACCACATCAGCTCGGAAAGGCTTACTTTGCACTTCAAAAACGGAATGAATAGTTGCACTTTGCTATCAGTCATTCACATGTGAGGCAAAGTAATCAAATGCAAATTTTGTGTTGTTTTCTTATGTTTGCTGGTAGAATTGACTTTTATAAATGATGATTTTGGATGATAAATTTTTAAAAACATTCATTTGAATTTGATTTGGTTTGATTTTGTTTGATATTTTACATTTAATATTTGCTTCGGTTTGGTGTCGTGAAAATTTTTCTGTTTCACTCGGGGGCAAGGCCTCGGGGGCAGGCAAATGTTGCCCTCCCTTCCACCCCCCTCCCAGCACCCTCGTGCTTTGAAACCCTCGCAACGCTCAAGATTCAATTTGGGAATCTTTCGCTGGCTCCGGTCTCGGGTATCAATATTAGCATGAGCTAACAACAACTTTGCCCCCTTTTAATACAACTATTGCTGATATCTCTACTTTACCTATAATCAGGTAGGTAGGTACCTATATGTATTTCTTTTCTTACTTCTCGACCAAAATTTGTCAATCGTGCAAAACTGAGCCTAGTCAGTATATTTACATTGTACTAAGGGTAGTAAGGTAAGCTGATTAGCATTCATATATTTTGTTCCTAGATTGTTCGGGATGTGGAGTTGGGAGATAAGTATTGTCTGATCACTGGTGCCAACGGCGGGCTCGGACTTGAGATGACGCGCTGTCTCAACGCACGTGGTGCCCATGTCCTCATGGCTTGTAGAAACACATACGCGGCCACTTTTGCCAGTAAGAAAGTCTGCAAGAACTTGGATCGTTTGAGTATAGGCGAAGTAAACCTCGCCTCGCTTCGATCTGTGAAGAATTTCACGGACTGGCTCGTAGCAGAAGACAAGTAAGCCTTAAGTTTTCATTTTACTCCGCACAGAATGTAAAATCGCGGTTCACACGTCCCGTTTACGTCACGCTCTAATGTCGGCTGTCCTCGACTGCCCAGGGCTACCGGGCTAGGGTTGACTGTCGGGTAATGTGACTCGCCCAGGGGGCCGATTTTTGAATTTCGACCGCTCGATTTCGAGTAGGTATTTCGTTCAATAATATCTCCACTACAAGGCATTTAAATTCTACTAATAGAATTGAAATTGAGTGGCCAATACCACTAGATTCCAAATTTCGATCGCTCTCATTTCAAAAATTAGCATTTCGCCGTTTTCCACCGATTTTCGAGTGACCAAATCGAGTGATCGAAATTCAAAAATCGGCCCCCAGAGCCTCTTGTCGAGTCTTGGCACCGCTCCGATCTCCGATCCAATCGGAGAAGCGCGAGACGAGACAAGGAACAGCAGAATAGGAAAAGAGACGAGCAGCATGTACTCGTACACACTCCCAAAGTTTATACATAAATAGGTATGTATGTATAAAGGTCTCTACCCATTACACCGTATCATACCATAACCGTAGTAGGAAGTTTATGAGAAATGATGACCAGAAATGTAGCCCAAGCTTGTGAGCGTTTTTTAGTGTTCCGTATAAAGCTTTGTTTACGGAACACTTATGGGATCACTTCGGTCTTTTTATATTTAAAGTTATGTTATATATAATACCTACATATTCTCTACATTGATTATAGGTACATCATCATCATCATCATCATCTCAGCCTTTTGTCGCCCACTACTGAGCATAAGGCCTCTCTTCGAATACGCCACTTATCCCGGTCCCGAGCCAATCTCATCCAGAAGTGACCCGACATCGGGCATAATATCTACTTTAATGAAAACCTGCATTTTTCAGAAAATTCGACGTCGTAATTTTAAATGCCGGTGTTTTTGGTATCCCACGGACTCTTACGGAAGACGGACTAGAAACAATATTTCAAGTCAATTATTTAAGTCAAATATACATGCTCATGAACATTGAAAAACTTTTAGCTCCGAATGCTCGCATAGTGTTTCTTACCTCGGAGTCTCACAGGTTGGTTAAAAAAAAAGTAGTGACAGTAGTAGGTCGGTACCTACTTATTCTATGGGGATGTGCCTTTGCACGACGAGACATTGTATAACCATTGAGGAACGGGATCAATGCCACCAATCTGTCTATGGGAAATTTTGTACACTAGCGTAGGTATTATTCTGTTTTTTCAACCGTAGGAAATCCCTATCTGCTTTTGACTGCTGCAAATAACACCTAAGGCTGATTTGTCAATGAAGTTAACAATTCACAAGTCGTGTAGGTACTATGGTTTAAAGAAAGCGCTCGTGTACGGAATTTCCCGCAGACAGATTTGGCCGCATTACCCGAGCAACTCTTTGATAATCAACAAATCTTTCAGAGTTAGTCAGACCGCCGACACTCCGACAGTGCCTTATTTACTAGACATCTGTTCCATAAACGACTAGTTTTTTCTTGGTCTGCTTGAAGAAATTGTCACTAAACATTCTTCGATAATTGATTAATACATATGTAGGTACTTTATACCTATATCACTTTTGGCTGCTACAAATGCTACGAACTGTTTTAAGCTTGTGTTTTAACGGAATTTTCTTTGTAATGTAATTTATAACCACATATTTTACAAAAAAAAAACGAGATAAGTACCTACTTTTATCACTTTATCACAAATTACCCGACGTTCTTTTAAAGGTACGTATATTGGCCTTTAGAGAAAAGGCTAATGCCTACCGAGGAGATGTTTTCGCTGCCGGCAAATGAATATACTTCAATCAAGGCTTTCAACATATCCAAGCTGTGCTGCATATTCGCGATGCACTACCTGGGCTACCGATGGATGAACACGGGCCGGAGTGTGTTCAGCGCCACCCCCGGGTCGTTCATCAAAACAAAACTGTGCAGGAATTGGTGGGTCTACGAGTTGCTCTACACGACCATGCAACCGTTTAATAAGTCTATTGTAAGCAATTTTTTTTCGATTTTTATTAGATTATTACGTAGTTTGATCTCGTCGCTAGTTAACGCATTCACTGCTAGGGGGCGTGGCCTAGCAACAAACTTGTATGACGGTGAACGCACATGTGCGTTGGGAGCAGTTAATGTGTTAAGGTACTCGCGGGCTTGCTTTCCGCAGCTCGACGTCATAAAATTGCGCCTATTTTGCGTGGTCGCTAATATGTAGTTAGTTAAATTGTGAATGTCAGCGTTATTGAGGACTAATCAGTAGGTAGAAAGAAAACGCATTCGAGTAATTGTAGAGCTGCTAATAACTAGGTACCTACATATCCCCAGTCAATTGAAGTATTATTTTATAGCTACCAGGTATTCTCATACACAGCCCAAAGCGCTTACGCCATACCTAGGTAAGTATCCTGTTCTGCTAGGGCATTATCATAAAACTTGTAGCTAACACGATTGCTCATTTAATAATGTTAATATTTTTCTATGAGGCATATCGATAACAATTATGTACCTAGTCGTTTAATTTTTTCAAGAGCTCGATAAGAAAAAACTTGTAGGTCTAACACATAATCATGAACTTAACTGGTTGTTACAGCCCCAAGCGGCTGCGACGCCATTGTACTGCGCAACTTCGCCGGAGCTGGACGGGATGACAGCCGTGCATTTCAAAAACTGCAAGCGTAGCGCGGAAAGCGACCTGGCGCTCGACTCACACCTGTCCTTCCGGCTGTTCGACATGACGCTACGCATGGTCGATGAGCGCGTGCGACACTTCGAGAGCCCGCTCCTGGAGGGCAAGGGAAAACCTAAGCCTGAAAAGACTGAAAAAGTTTCTAAGGAGCCCGTCGAGGACGACCTTATCTCTAACTATTCATGTTAATTAACTCGCTTCACTAACAACTAATGTAAGAAGAAGCAGGACTGAGTGATAAGGCTGATTCAGTCGTAAGACTCGTAAGGCGCACAAGGTGCGGCTTTTTGTTTTTCTTCGACATTACGTCTCTTACATTAGTTGTCTGTGCCAAAGTGAATTTAGATTAGAGGAATATTGTCAAAGTAAATTATGTAGTCTTTTTACATTTACTGTCATCTTTCGATTCATATGATTAACACTTTAAGAACGCCATTTTACTTTCATGCTTATTTTTTCACTGATACGAGTATGTGTTGTTGTATGGCGCCATCGCTCGAAGAGATCCATACCTTCGAGTCTCGAGTAGATGGCGATAATTTATGACATTTAACAAATTTAACACATATCAGTGAAAAAATAAGCAACAAAGTCAAATGGCGTTCTAAATGTGTTACTCATTTGTGTCGAAAGATGGCAGTAAATGTACTGACTACATAATTTAGTTTGACAATATTCCTCTATATCAAATTCTTTTTGTCTGTGCTTATATACGATACGTAGGTAACTTTTAAAACACATTCTAGCAATAAATTAATACGTGATTTTTAAATTTTCTTTTATTTAACAATAGTTGATAAAGAAATACAATGAAGTCGTATAAATATTTTTGTATACTTACAAAGATGGTCTAACATCACTCTTAACAATTTAAATGAAATAGATTATTATGTAGTAATACTTAATGGAATTCATCAAAAGATAATAAATGCATTTTATAACGATGAAAGTAACGTAACATAATATGTAAGCTAAAAAAGGCACAATAGATTTATACATATTTAGAAACTTAAGGATAATAATGAATGCTTAATGCTAAATTACATACATATTCGCAGTTTCTTAGAAAAAAATATGTGAGGTGAATAAGCAAACTATAGCTGGTCAAGCAGATCTTGTAAGTAGAAAAAGGCGGCAAATTTGAAAAATGTAGGCGCGAAGGGATATCGTCGCAAAGAAAATTTGAATTTCGCGCCTTTTTCTACTGACAAGAGTTGCTTGACCATCTATATTCGGTTTTCTATCTCAAGAAAATAACGATATCAAATGTACCACGCGCTATCAGGGCCATGTACATTATTTGGCAGCAATTTTTTTTCAATCCCGTGACAATTTATGTTTCAGAATTCTACGATTGCTCTAACTAATATTGTTTTCCTCGCGCTTTCTAAAAAAAGAGGAGTTTACGTACGTTTTTATAACATGTCTCTTTTTATTCTATACTTACAGTTACATATAGAAATTCGACATTAACCCTTTAACCGCCAGAGTCTGATATATAAGACATTACATATCCAGCTGATTTCGCCACAGTCTGATAAATAAGACAAAGATCTGATTTGGTTTTTACAGCACATTTATAACTCCCGTAACTATGCCAACCTTACTCTGCTCGATCAAAAATTGCTGGCGGTTAAAAGGTTAAAAAACGACGTGTTTACAGCAAATATTTAACGCAATAATTAGTTTTTTTTAAGTTTATTATCTAGGTCCTCTAGCATTTCAATATTTTAAATTTTATCAGTCCTATAGACGAGTTGAGCTCATATCATAGCATAGGATGGCCTTTTTCTTACAAATGTATTATTTACTTGATATATTACGGTTCCGTCACACAGGTGCGTTTTCCGGGCGGGGCGTGAGCGTTTTATATGTTAAAGCGGCGCGCCCCGCTCACGCGCCGCCCGGAAAACGCGCCGGTGTGACGAAGCCTTAATGCTTACGCCTGATCGCTAAACATATTCTCATAATTATGTTGCCTAAGTTGAATATTTTAGGACAACATATGCTCCGAAAAACAAGATTAAAGACAGTAAAGATGTAAGGCTATTTTAAGGCCAAGAACGCTCCTACTTTTTCCGGGCTCTCGAGATCATTTAATATACAGATCATAATATATCAGATTAAAATTAGTAACGTCGACTGTAAAGTCCAAATGATCTTTATAAAACACACGCCGTGAGCAGAGCGACCGATTTAGGTCCACCCTACACTAGCGTCTTTTGAGCGTAGGTGTCTTAACATGATAGTTAATGAAATGCCCTGTACAACATGGTGAGAAACAGTCGGTGCGGGGGACGATTGAATATGTCGCTTCGCTCACCGCCGCATCGCGTTCGGTGTGAAATTCGTCCAGTCTGAACAAAAATCACTACTATTATGATTTTTTGTCTGTTTTCACTAGTTACCGTCTGTTGTATTAACCAGTATCAATAAATTTTACTAGTTACTAAAATATAATTTTATGTGAAAAAAAAACAGAAGCGTTCGTGTTAAGTAAACATTGTAAAATATAAATAATATAAGTACTTAATTAATATGGATGTTCAAGATCTGAACATGAGGCTGACGACAACCATGTTTTACAATTTTTTGTTATAAAATAAAGTCTAGTAACATAAACGATCAGCGCAGTAGTAGACTCGTAATTAAAATTTTATACTTTAAAAGAACGGATTTGCGATTTCATACAAGGTACATATATGTACCTACTCATGTAGTTGTTGTTGTCCGCCAGGCAATTAACAATATCATAGCCTCTCTAGATAATGAAACAAAATGTGACAGTCACTTACCTACTCCGTTGCCATAAGATTCATGAAGTGCGTCAATGACGTCACGTCGTTAATTTGCTTCTAAAATAATAAACTATTTAGCTCACAATTATTAATTTTCACTTTATGACGGTTACAAACTATTTGTATTATGGAGTTAGTGACGGGACAATATAATGAGATAAATTCACCTCCTAGGGCTCTTAGACGATGCGAGAACTCGCATGCGAGATTCATTACATTGCGGGTTTTGATCGGTCGGTTGAATTGGACGTAACCAACAGTCCGCAATGTAACTAAAATCGCATGCCAATTCGCGCGCTGTGTAAATCAGTCCTTATTTGACTTTTTCGATTATTTTACCTACCTTGTATTTTACCGCGTATTTTTGGAAAACTAATCTCGTGACTGCTGTTAAACAATTTATGGACAGTTAACTAGCCTATTGTTGTTATCGATCAAACTTTAATGATACAGAATATCAAAAACTGATATGATGATGAACTTATCAACTTTTCTCGATTTATCAGACCCTTTATCAGATTAATATAATAATCAGGAATCAATCATAAAAAAATGCCTGCTCTAAGACGTTTTGGCTACTCCGAGCTGTCGGAAGCTTATTTCGCGTCTTCATCACTTTTTGTAAATCGTAATCATACAGTACGAGTATTGTGTGGTGTGTGTAGACCTAACTATGCGTTTCTAGACGACGACAGTCGGCGCAAGTGATGCTTTCACCCCACGACTGACGTATGCCTCACCCGCACAGGTTAAGTTTACCATTTGGCACAATTACCCATCATAGCCGCTTCAGCTATCGTTACTGTAGAAGACAACCTTAATTCATTGTAATAAGGTGTATATTCACTTGGTTCGATGTTATGGTGTCCTAGTAGAGGAGGATGCGTTTCTCGACCTGCTTGCGGCAGATGGGGCAGACGGTGATGCGGTCGCCGCACATCTGGCACATGCCGTGCCCGCACAGGAAGATCATGTTCTTCAGTCGGTCCAGGCAGATCGGGCACATTGTCTGCAACAGAGAAACATAATATATTAAGACAAAACAGGAGCTGAGTTTTAAATATTTTAGGTAAACTCGCGGGCCGCGGGTTGCCGACCGCTGCTCTAGAAAGTGTAAAAATGCCGGGATCGGCTCCGAGTGCAGCGCTACGAAAACGTTGACAATGAATGTGTTAAGAGATTCATACAAAAGTTCCGAGAAACTGATCGCCCTCCTCGGTATAATTAACCCAGAGTGCTGTTTAAATTTTTTCTCAAAAATGGAAGGCAAAGTCGACTTTGCCGCCTAAAAAATAGGTCGCGAAGCGCGTAGTTTATGGTCAGTCAAAAATTAAAACGTTAAAAACATTGCAGTCTCGATTTTGGGACTGCAATGTTGCATACAAATTCCATTATTTGTCGAGTTCCAAACTTTTTAAAAGTTGAAATGACCATATCAAATGAAGGCACAGGCCCATTAAACAGCCAAACAGATGATTAGTACTGCGACTATTTAGATGTCTCAAATAGGTTGGCGTATTTTTGGCAGAAAAATACACTTTTATTTTTTTATTAAAAAAAAATAAAAAGGCGGCAAGGGCTTTTTTCTGTCAAAATATATACGTAAGAACGTTGCTTTTGTAAAATATTTCTATGATATTTATATTTCTTGCACCATTTTTGAGAAAAGCACTATATATGACTCGGCTGGAAGGCTACTTGCTGGCTTCGGATTCAATTAAACGGACTCCCAAGGTCGTCCGTTTAAAACGAATCCTCAGCCTGCAAGTAGCTACTTCCGAGCCTCGACAATAATGTACTATTTTTTCCCATACCTGCTCCTTGATGTCCTGCAACTGCTGCTGCAGTTTCTGCACGTCGGCGGGCGGCGGCGAGGCGGCGAGGGCGGGGGCGGGGGCGGCGGCGGGCGCGGGCGCGGGCGCGGGCGCGGGGCGCGAGCCGTTGTTCATGTGGTGCGGCGCCGCCTGCGCCGGGGCCGGCTGACCCTTGTTCACTTGAATCTGTGCCAGGTTGCTGCTGCCCTCTTTTTCTACTGTTCACATAAAACATAAGGTCGATTGAGAAGTTTAGAAAGTGATTATCTACACCGGGAGTCTCCAAACTTTCAGGGCTGTTAGCTGTTAGGGCTGAACGCCTGGAGCCTGGCTCCCGCGGGCCGGATTGGACCGCTGTCGGCGGGCCGGATTGGGACGCTTCGCGGGCCGGATTTGGCCCGCGGGCCGGGGTTTGGAGAGCCCTGATCTACACCTAGAGGGTGGCGAAAGTTTACAGATATTAGACGAGTAAGCGGTGTAAGTAATAGTACCTACCTACGTTACATACAACTTAGAATGAATGTAAACGAAATTAACTAACTCACGCTCCCATGCGCTTTCGTGGTTCGATCTGTTAGTACAGCGGCCAGGGGGCCTCCAACACTAATCGATGTGACTGAACAGTATACTACTGACAAGTGGTATGGTTGTGTTTGGTAGAGTGTACTGAGTACGAAATAAGGACTTGTCACTTTCTAAGACTGTGGGGGGGTTAACTGTGACGTCACAAAGATGGCGGTCCCGGGTTTCAAATTTTAGATAATTACTCGGCAAGTTATTATCAGATTTTCAAAAATGAGGTGTCCTGTGAAAGCTGATGAAATGTAGAATAAAACATGCCATGGAACTAAAAGTGTAATTTAATTAATTATTTTTTTATTTACAAAAATCTGAAAACATAACATTGGTCTTTTTTTTGTAGCCCAAAAAACGCAATGACAACGTCCACTTAGATAAAAAAAGTGTTATATAAATAATTTAGGTAGATGATTAAGCTACACGATACTTCTTGAATTATGTGAATCCGATAATAAATAAGTAAATTACGATGATTATACCGCGGGCGCGGCGCGGCGAACCGCGCCCGCTTGGTTACTTGGAGGTGCGGGCGCGACTGAAAATGCTGTACTGTATATCAAAAGCAAATTAACATTTTTAAACAAATGTTATATCAAATGAAAGATATTTAAATGACCAATAAAACCTGGTTATAAACTGGTGCTTGTCATCTAATAATAAGTATATAGAAATAAGCAAACAATAAAAAACCCAAAAAGTAGTCACTTCAGTGTCGATTGGACTCATTGTATTATATGATTTATATGCCAAGCATGAAAAGGTAATCTAATAAATGTGACTAAAAACAGTTTACGGCGTTTTGACGTAAACAGTTACTTGATTTATCATCACAAGATATATTTGAGTACATTATTGTCAAAGCTCGAAGTCGAAAGTAGCCTTCCAGCTGAGATTAGAGATTAAACAATTAGTCCAAAAAGAGGTCCACAAGGGTGGTGTCTGTCCCCCCTGATGTGGTGCCTCAATGGTGACAGAGTTCAACAGGGGGGTATGTACATGCAGGCTCACTCTGACGACGGAGTGTTACTAGTGAGAGGGACGGTTTTTAAGGTCGTAAGAGATATAATGATACGTGTATAGAGAGAGGACTGGATCTCAATCCGTCGAAAACAAAGCTAGTGTTATTCACTAATAGAAGAATAAAAGAAATGAAACCCGTAAAGATGCAAGGTATAGAACTAGAAATGGTGAATGAGCTGAAATATCTGGAAGTTACTCTAGACAGTACGCTCAGATCAGATACAAACTCACATCAAGGAGCAGACGGCAAAAGCCATAAGAACACTATGTCAATGCAAAAGGGCACTATGTCAATGCTCGGAATCTGACCTGAGGGACGCGACAGTCAGGGCTGTCAGCACCGCTGGGCATCCACTGTTTAGAGTTTTAGAGGAACCTCGACACGAGAGAAGTAGAAATCCGCTGGATCTACATGGCAGTGATATGTACTATCCAGGGTGTTATATGGGGATATGAGAACGACCCCGACACATGCAATTGGAGGTAATGCTAGGTTTGAAGCTGGGAATGGGGTGGAGAAGAGCTACTGAACAGTGATATAGAATGAAAGCATGTAAGGAATGGAGAAGCTACGTGGACAAGAGGCACGCGCTGATACAAAGAGAAGCACCATCAATATTTGAGATGTTGATGGCTTATACCGACCTAATAAAAAGGCAGGAGATAATTGATAAGAAATACAGGGTACAATATAGGAGAGAGAGACAACTGGAACGTGGAAGTCAGACACCCGACGACCATCTGCTTTACGAATGGTTCAAGAAGAAGCTCAAAGAAACTAGCATAGTGATCCCTAAACTGGGAGAGCAAGTATCAATATCACTGTGCAGATATGCGTATTCCAAGCAGAGGTATGTGCAATAGCCCGCTGTGCACGTATAGTTAAAGAGAGTGTGCAGCAAGAAGGCGCTATTGTAATATATACAGATAGCCAGTATTAGGCAGCACTAAAGTCACTAAAGAAAATATCGAACACCTCCTCTCTCGTAAGAGAATGTCGAGAGGAGCTTAACTGGATAGGCAAATAAAGAAGTGTCGCGGTGGCATGGGTACCTAGGACACTAGGGAGTGACGGGAAATGAGACGGCGCACGAACTGGCGAGGATTTTTTTTTAATTTATTTGTCATGAAGTACACAACATTTTTGTCAAGAATTATATTCCTCGCGAAACTGCGGTTGCAGTTTGTTGGCGAGGATGGAGGCGGAGACGGAATATAATGGGTCCGGAACCGGCTCTGCCTATGTCAGCGAATGTTACGAAAGGAGTCATAGAAAAGGTAAATGGATGGAGATGGAGGCACAGTCGAAGATGATGACTAAAGGTATAGATCACAGGAGAACCAGGTATCTTTTGAAACTAGGTAAGAGCAGTCTGAGACTACTGACGGGTATCATTACTGGTCATAACACCCTCAACAGACCTCTTAAGATAATGGAAATTAGTAGAGACACCTCCTGTCCACACTGTGGTAAGGAGGAGACTAGCTTATACTTACTACCTTACTAGCAGAATGTACTATGTATGTAGCATCGCGATATAATACATTCGGTAGAGACATTGAAAGAAAACGAACTAAAGGACGTCGAACTTAAAGATGACATCTGTTCTGCAGGAAAACAAAAAGATTTGAGGAGAATGGTGTGGAAATGCCGCCGGGACACTGAACCTGCAGCTCCAACCTCAGGGAATTGGGCTGAATGGACACTACACGTGATTAGGTAGCAGCCCGTCTGCTTCCGGCCGGGCGTCCGTACACTACATCTACAACATTAAATTTTTCCGTTAATAAAATCTATAACAACACACTTACCCTTAAATATTAGGAAAAGCACCAGCAAAAATGTATTTAAGTCTAAATTAAAAAAAAAAACTCATGTTGAAACAATATGAAGCTAGGATAAACGTAAGTTAAAGAATGTCATGTTATATTGAACTTATATTTGCAACTTATACCAGTACCTATCTAAAATTACCTAAATAAGTAAAATAGCCTAAAACAGTAAGTATGTAAAGAGAGGAGTCTATTTCTACCAACAAACTGTTATACAGTTTGGCGGAGGTTTAGACCAGGTACAACCTTTATTAAATGCTGTTTCCATGAATAAATGGTTTATTTATTTTATTTTATTTTTTATTTGCTGAGGTGTAGAGATATCGCTTGCCAGGATACTTATGCTTAATAACATGAATTTGGTTCATAATGATAATTATTTTCGATAACTCTCACTAGTAATCGTTATTTTTTAAATATAAAAGTAAAGTGAATATTTCTATGGATTTTTATTTTATGTTTATTTCTATATACTTATGTATAAGATAACAAGCTCCAGTTTATAACCACGTTTTATTGGTTATTTAAATATATTTCATTTGATATAACATTTGTTTAAAAATGTTAATTTGCTTTTGATATACAGTACAGCATTTTCAGTCGCGCCCGCACCTCCAAGTAACCAAGCGGGCGCGGTTCGCCGCGCCGCGCCCGCGGTATAATCATCGTAGTTTACTTATTTATTATCGGATTCACATAATTCAAGAAGTATCGTGTAGCTTAATCATCTACCTAAATTATTTATATAACACTTTTTTTATCTAAGTGGACGTTGTCATTGCATTTTTTGGGCTACAAAAAAAAGACCAATGTTATGTTTTCAGATTTTTGTAAATAAAAAAATAATTAATTAAATTACACTTTTAGTTACATGGCATGTTTTATTCTACATTTTATCAGCTTTCACAGGACACCTCATTTTTGAAAATCTGATAATAACTTGCCGAGTATATAATTATCTAAAATTTGAAACCCGGGACCGCCATCTTTGTGACGTCACAGTTAACCCCCCCACAGTCTTAGAAAGTGACAAGTCCTTATTTCGTACTCAGTACACTCTACCGAACACAACCATACCACTTGTCAGTAGTATACTGTCCAGTCACATCGATTAGTGTTGGAGGCCCCCTGGCCGCTGTACTATGTAGTGTAGTGTTCATACTTTCCTATACTGGAAAAGGACTTTAATTGTCCAAATTAAGTGGACGCATCAGTTGGGCGTCCGGCATGTAGTCTCTGATAAACAAAATTGTAAAAATGCTGCTGGAAAATCGACTTACGGTCGATGTTCTGCGGAGCCACGGTGCCGTGCTGCAGCGGAGTGCGGCACTCAACGCACCTGCGCATGAGCGGCGCGCACGTCCCCGCACGGCCGGAACACCACCGTGGCCGGCGCCTCCGAGCACACCACGCACTCACACGCTGCTGGAAAATCGTCTCTAAGGCCGTATACTTACGGTCGATGTTGTGCGGAGCCACGGTGCCGTGCTGCAGCGGCGTGCGGCACTCGACGCACTTGCGCATGAGCGGCGCGCACGCCGCGCACGCGCACACGTCCCCGCACGGCCGGAACACCACCGTGGCCGGCGCCTCCGAGCACACCACGCATTCCCCCACGCGCTGCCGCGACGTCACGCATGCGCGGCAGATCAGACACTTCTTCACCTGAAATACAAATTAATCTCATCAATCATTTAACTTGTATTTTCAATAGGAAGAAAAAAGTCAAATAGGCATTTAAGACACGATCACGATGTTTATCCTGGGTAAGTATCCGGTATCCAGGGTTTTGGGGTCGTGATCCCGAAAAAATATCTAATGGATTTTTTGAGGGTCCGACCTAAACGAAACGTAAAACATTTATTCACGATTTTCATATCGGTACCATGGGGAACCTTATTCAGTATGACTATCTTAATTAAAACCGTTTTCGACATTCGAAGATCACGAATCACGACTAAAGAAGAGATTAGTAAAGATTAGCACTCTTCCGCTCTGGATAGAATCCACGTGAGCAAACTCTTGTAAACCGGTGTGTTATGAAGTGTCTTACCCATCATAACAATATTCGAACATTAGTACGAATTCGAACGTTTCACATCATTTCAAAGCAAACAAAATACTTGTCCGCCGCGAGCTGTTTTTAGAGACCAGTGCTGCCGCTTCGCGGTCAAAAGATTTTTTTTTCAGTGCCTTCTTTACATTATGTGTAACAACACTTACCCTTGCAGCACACACGTTGCAGCAGCATATGTGCCCGCACGGGCGGAAGAGGGTGTCTCTCTTCGCATCCGAGCAAACGAGGCACTCGTCCGCGGTAGGGTCGGTGTGAACCGTCTCCTCAGCGACCGGCGCTGCCGCCGCCGCGCCTGCTTCGCTATCGGGAGTCATGTCGCTGCCGGCCGTGCCTTCCTTGCGGCATGTTGTCAGCGTCTTGCATAGGTTCGGGTCCGGGCACAGGTCGAGTGGGGTTTGACCTAGAATTTGAAATAATAGGATTTTTACTCGTATATGAATGGCTGATTTCCGCGATCGCCACTTCTTATTTTAATATTACAACATTGTCGATTTTCTGTCGTATCGTCCTGATATCCTGGCGGAAATAGTTTTTTATACTGTACCAATGGATATTCTAGACTAAAAATGTGTATCCCGATTTTTGCCGTGTCATATTCTTCCTCTAGTCTTTCTGCCAGTGTGTTATCACCTTTTTTATTCTTAACGGTGAGGTCGGCGCCGTGCGCGGCGAGGAAGCACGCGATGGACGCGGAAGACTTCTTGTCGTGCGCGTGCGCCAGGCCGGAGAGCAGCGCCGTATCGCGCGCGTCTTGCAGCCGCCGCAGCTGTTGCAGCGTGTGGTGGCGTAGCGCCTCGTGCAGCGGCGTGTCGCCGTCCTGAAAAGAATACATTATTGTATCCCTTTACAATGTAAAAAAAAATCTGGCCGGCTCTTATGAGGCTGGAGGCTGGCATGATGACCTCACACTTGACACCAAATAACAAACATGATTTTACCAAAGATTTAGGGGGATAACGTATAAATAAATTCCTAATGCGAGGAAGAGAGAGATCGATGTGATTTCAGGACGATTCCTTTACATTACTTCCAGAGTAGTTAAAGTTATACCTGAGGTGTTCTAGTAACTGCGTAAAAGGACGCAAAACAATTAGTGATCTATTTTATTTATAAACAACGTCACTAAGAGAAAGTTTAGCTTTCGAGGCGATACCATCTTTTTCCACGGGATACTTTGATTACCTACGCCTAATTGTAGTTGCTGATGAGTTGAGCCGGAGCTGTTCGTATTGTCTAGAGCAGATAATATCGCGCAAAGCTGTGCTAGTTTTGTTACCTAATATGCGGCGCAGCGTCGTGCTTACCAAGCTTTTGTTTTTGCTTACTTTTTATCAAGAACCATAAGTGTTCTTTAGGTAAAGATTGGAATAGTCTATGCCAATAGTATTTATCTGTGTGTGCTCACTTGCGGCGTGTATTACGGTCTGCAGGTTATACCGTGTGATAGAGAATACCTTATCGCAGATGTTGAGGTCGGCGCCGTGCGAGACGAGCAGCCGGACTATCTGAGTGTGCTGTCGCTCGACTGCCAGGTGCAGCGCTGTCTGCAGGTTCGCGTTCTGCAGGTCAGGGCGCGCGCCGCCGCGCACCAGCAGCTCGGCCACCTCAGCGTGGTTGTTCAGCGCCGCCAGGTGGAGCGCGGTGTAGCCGTCGTCCTTCGCGTCGTCCACTATCCACGGCCGGGGCAGTTTGCCCAGCATTATCTTCATGGCACTGAAACAATGACAAAAAGATATTGTAACTCTTCATTTGTTCTAAGATCGTGGTAGAATGGCCTTGGCAAACAATAAATCATGCAACCCGAGTTCTTCTCCATGAATATAATAATGTATTAAAAATGACATATATTTTCATCCTCAATTTATATTTTTGCCTCTTAATCAGTTGTATGGACATTGTTCGAATATTAAATTATAATTCGCATAATAACGGAGCTTTCGTTTCATATTTATTAATAATAAATAAATACTCAATACATTTTACGTGATTTCACTTGATTATACTATTATAATTTTATACTGTGCTCAATGCTGACAAACAAGGCTATTAAGCCGCCTATAATAAAGTTCCGCGCATAAAAGTTTCGACACAAAAATAGCCATTTATAGTTATGCTGCAGCTGTTAGTAGGTATATCAATACCTAGTAGCTTGCTAGAGTAAACTTATTATAGCAACAACAAGTTTATTTAAACTGAAATAACGGAATACAAAATACATATTTGCATAATACACTACATGCTTAAATAAACAGGTAAATACATAAACGATTAATTGACAAATATAAATTCTTGTATTTGACAGGTCTACTCTAAACGGCACGTAATTGTCAAAAACATAACCAGAACATAACATTTGAATTCAGATAATTTGGTAAGTACATAATATGTGATTTAACTTGGGTTCATGTCACATGAACAAGATTTTCGCATTGGAAAAAGGTAAAAATTATAGAAAAACGGTAAATATGCTTTTGCGCCGCAAACTCTGATTTACAATCTCCAGGCAGAACCGATATGTCGAGGTGGTTGAACCGAAACAGAAATAACTCAAGAGATCGTAGCATCACAAGTTTCGGATTCAGATCCAAACACAACTACTGTAGAAAGGTGGATAGATGTAAAACTTGAATAACTACCTACTATCTATAAGAAGTCGACGTGGCAATTATTATTGAATCAATATCTCCACCAACATCATTTTTGCGTAAAAACTCAGCGTCACTGTGCAGAGGGGGAACGCGGGCAGTGTCCTGGGAACACTAATTTAGATTTAGACTTATAATCATTTGTTTAATTTCTATTTTTATAAAAGATTAATTTTCACGTGCTAATCCGTACCCGTCCGTGCGTGCGTCCGTGGGCGATTATGGCATTCACCCCCCACAAGGGGTAGGCCTATGTTCAGCAGTGAACGTCTTATGGCTGAGATGATGATGATGATGAATCCGTACTAATACATATTATAAACTACTGTAGAAGCAGATGATTAATAATGCTGTCACTGCCTTAATTTGCCTTTATTTATGTATGTATATATGTATATATATATATATATATATATGTATTTTATATATTTATTGTATTTACTTAGAATAATTCTTTAATATATCTTTTATATTTATTCTTGATATGTGAGGCTATTCTATTAGTATTCTACGTAATCTCGTATCTGCACTACCCGTTCATTGTTGTAAGTTATTGGTTTCCTGCTACCCAAAGGTTGTCTGGAAGAGATCGCTTTTGAGCGATAAGACCGCCTGTTGTTACCTAATGTAATATCTGTTCTTTTTCTGTATTCTTTTTCATTATGTGGTGCACAATAAAGAATATATTATTATTATTATTATTTGTATCTCCTTGGATATCACGGGCCTATAATCCCGGTTTTTTGATAGGCTTGCGTGGGGACACAGATCCAACACGTAGAGGCCCCTTGGAGAGCTTTTATGTCATGTAGAACGCCTGCTGGAACCCGTTCACAGGTGCAACAATAGACACCCGTGAACCGGTCTCAGCAGGCATTGGGACTATTGTAGAAAAAGAGAACAGTATACCGGTCTATGGATTGAAGTTTGGGTGGACTATGAGACTGGGCTATTGTAAAAGAGGTCCGGACACCTGCCATAACAATGTTAACACCGTCATCGAGGCAGGCGGTGACTCGCCGCTTACTAGATGGGCCCCTGAAACTGCCGTCGTAAAGACGACCAGGAGCAACATCGGTGTGAGCGGCTCAGGGGTGTCGAGAGGTGTGCGCCGCTTTCTACCCAGTGGCTGTTAACAGCCACTGTGCCAACTCGCGTCTTATGCATCTTTCACTTCCACCCCTGGAGCATATAGCTCTAACGACTCCTCTCTGGACGGCCAATTAAGGCAAGCCAGAGCTGAGAGTCCTGCGGGTCTCCTTGGGGTCCACTCCGACCGACGAAGACACGCCGGAGACGGAGACCCTGACCGACTCTCGGGAGTACTCGGGTCCGTGGGGTCGTTACTCCCCAACAGCTCGCCACAAGCTGCCCTGCGGGCTTATTATTATTATATGTCTTTCCCATCACGGAACAATGGTGTTCCGGACCTTTGGGAGGCGTGCGCGGAGCCGAAGCCAACACGTAGAGGCCCTTTTGACACTTTAATGAAATGTAAGGGGTACACCGAGCGGATGCTGCCCTTACCCGTGTCATGGGACGCACGCAGAGGCAGCACCCGCCAGGGTGTAAGGGCTATTGAGAGTTGATGAAATCTAAAATGAACTAGGTTATTGGGTGAAAGCGATGGACTAGTACTGAGCTATGGGGTAAAAAACCGGACGCCTGCCTAATAAAACGGTATGCAATTTTATTTCCGGCAGACGGTGACTCGCCCTCACAAGATGGGCCCCCACAAAAAAGCGACATCTAGGATGGCTCAAGGGCAACACCGGTGTGAGCGGCTCAGGGGTGTCGAGAGGTGTGCGCCGCTTTCTACCCAGTGGCTGTTAACAGCCACTGTGCCAACTCGCGTCTTATGCATATTTCACTTCCACCCCTGGAGCTTATAGCTCTAACGACTCCACTCTGGCCGGCCGGCTAAGGCAAGCCAGAGGCAGAGAATCCTGTCCCACCCACCCTTCTTGCGGGTAACAGAACTCCCCAGGAGCACTCGGGTACGTGAGGTCGCTAATCCCCAACAGCTCGCCACAAGCTGCCCTGCGTTGACTGATTGCACTGGTAAAACCAGCGGGCGATGGGGTCGTCACATCCCTACGCCTTATTATTATTATTATGATTTTAATTCATGAGTTAGGTACATATCAAAAATATAGAATAGTGGAGTATCCGCACATGTGTTTATTGTTGTTTAAGACGAAATTCGACATTACATTTATGTAGAGTAACAATCGGTGGTGATGGCAAGGTTGATAAACTCAAAAAGTCGGATTTGAAACTACTAACGGACAATTGAATGGATGGAAACAATAAATTAAGCGGTATACATTTTAATATGCTACGTTACGTTCAAAGAGTAAAAACGAACGAACTAATTAAATAAGGTCAAACGAGGCCGGGCGGCGGTGCCGGGTCCTCTACTCACTGCGCGAGCAGCGGCAGCCCGGCGCGCCCGGCCGCTCGCCTCCTCGACTCGGGCGCGACCACGCGCGCGGCCCGTGCACACTAATGCAATCGGATTTATCGCATCCAACACCCGACCCATCAAATATACAATCTCCTATCTAACCGTTACATTTTGTTTTCAAGGAAATCCGTGCATCTAATATGAATTATAATGTGATACGGACCGCGTTTTTCATAAATATACATTTGGACGAGTCAATGCATTTTACTTAGTGAAAATTTTGAAACACAGAAGTGATTTTTTGTAAGTGATTGGATGACAATAATGGATATGTCTCACAACATCATTGTATGGTGAGTTAAATGGTGTTTCCCGAAGTATACGTATACAGGCTGATACATTTTAGGTACATTCAGAATCAGAGCATTTCTTCTCAGTATTGAAGAAACTATACAATTTAATGCGATGCTAAGCAACATCAAGCAAGCTAGTGGTCTGAAAAAAAGACCAAGATGAATGTGAAAAAATACTGTTTCCGGTCCGGTTACCGACACAAACAATTTGATTGTATTCTCTCTCTACATAATTCTGTGGCCAAACTGTTCTGAATAAACAACAAGGAAAACAAAATAATAACTTTTTCCGCAAGCTGCAATTAAGGACGCGAATACTTTTGTTTTGTTTATTTTGAGTGCCTGATTTATATAGCGGTTACGAATGTTATCTTGTTTGAGGACGGCGTCCGGTAGTTTCCGGGGAGTTTTACGTCGTGTGAGCGGCATAAATCGGTATCGGTATAATAGTAAAATGGTATTGGAGTGGCGAGTGCCGAACACAAATTATACGATATTGACACAGAGCGGGCGTGGGGCCGCGGCGCGGGGCGGCAGGGCCGGGCGCGACCGCTGCTCGCCGGAGACAAGAGTTATTATAATTGTAAAGCAGACCTACATATTCACCTAATGGTAGGCGCACCATTACAGGATTGTCTTTTACAAGGACAATAAAACCCCTGCATTATCATGATAACGCGCTGAAATTCAGCTCCCTGTCATATACAGTGCTTCAGCTCCAGGGACCTCTTTCAATATAATTCAAAGGCAGAGTTTGAAATGGCCACCTGATAAATTACACATATTAGCATTATGCATCAAGCTATCAAAAAACGCGAATATTCTGTTTTGGTTTAACAAAAAGTTTATACATTTTAGGGAGCAATGTTTTTTTGTCTTAATTATGATACAGTACAAGCATGTAATACGAACGACGTGGGAGGCATCGGCCTAGCAAAAATAGTTTTATTTGTTCAAGGAAGGACTATTACCACGGACCAACATTCAGTACTCTCATAAAAAAGTTACTTGAAGACTTGTTTGTTAAATAAAAGCTACATTCGTCGATAGTTAGAATAATTCTGTCGGGGGAAGCCATGTTTTAAGCTAGGAACTTGTAATATAATTATACATTTATAAATGTGCAGACTTTGCAGTTTTTTATTGCACAGAAGACGAAAGTGAGTTATGGAGTCGATGTTAACATTAAAATGTAAATCATACTCATACTCATTATAAAATAATGCACTGTAGACAAAGCTGACAGAATCTAAACATGAGCTATATGTACATGAAAGTGATGTGATATTTTACCTAGTTTATAAACACTATTTTGAACTGAAAATTATAGCCCTATGTTTAAACTGTAATTTGAAGCCGCAGCAGCGCTCTGACTTTGGACAAGTGAAATTACTCGTAAAATTTGTACCTATGAAAACAGACTGTTACTTTAACCATAGACGTGTTAAAATACGTTACAAATACACCTAGTAACTATTTTTATTTGGAAGGATCATTTCTCGTTGAATTTATAATATAAAGTTATAAAAGTACTCCTAAATATGTACTCACTCTCACCAGTCTCACCCAATCGTCACTCATAAAAAAAGAAAATTTACATATAAATCTGAAGTCTGATTACGGCGAACCGTAGCCCCATTGCTATTCTTCCACAATTCCCATGTTGAAAAACATTGGGACAAAAACGGTACTTACATTCTTTTACCTCGTGAATATTTTCGCTAAAATCGCCGGCTGTTTGCGTCGGTTTCGGAACCGCGACCGTAGTTTTTCTCTACAACCCCTTTTCACCCTTTAGGCATTTTATTCGCAACACTTCCAGCACGAGCGGTAAATTTCAAATACCAAGCTTAAAGCTTGTAGCGGGGAAAGGTTAGGGCTTCTGGGTTAGTGTCGGAGTAGTGCTGGTATTAAGAATAAGAACCCGATTCGGATTTTGAAACAGACATCTATTGGATATCGTTAGACACCACCAAGGTAGGATAACGATATGTTTAAGATTTAACCTGTCAAATTTTACATTTGCGCGATTCTGGAGATACTCTTGAACGATTTCCACAGGATATGACTTAGAGATCCAATTCACATCTAATAGATATCTTACTCTATCTAACGTAAAAGTGACATTGGTTGCCCGAATTGCGCTGCAAAAGAGAACTAGTTCATATCTAAACTATAACGTATCTAGAATGGATCTAGTACGTGTCGTCTCTTGTGAATATCTTGAAGTTCGAATACGGCAGTAAGTCTAATGAGTATAAATTCGAAGAATATGACTCAGTTTTTCAAGTCGTGATTCGAACGGATGAGTATGTCAAAAAGGCTCAATGAGAGTAAAAAAAATTATCAGCTATAGCTAACTTTGTGCATGAAAACTGTTAAGGTAAACAATGCCTCTTTAAATAGTTTAAATTGTCTAAAAAGACTCGAGCATATAGAAGCCTAATGAAAGTTAAAATACCTAAGTCCAAGTTCGACATAATAACTGGATTCTACATAATTCATTAGAATTACTCCAAACCAAAGACTCGATTTCTGCCAACACTAGGTGAGGTAGGACATTGGTACATTGTTCATTGTTAAAGCGCCCTTTATAAAACACTTAAATGACCAAACAGCAAAGAAAAGCGTTTCTAGCGAGAGTATAAGGTACAGTGTGCTTATTCCAAACAGGGTATGAAAATCAGGAAAAAAAATCACTACCTATTTAATTCGTCAGAACGCTGCATTACTTTGTTCCTTTTTATATGAAAATATGTTCTTTCTCTGAAAAACGATTAATTTAGTATCTAGATCTTTATTTTCATTATAATAAGTAATTCAGATCTGGTTAACACACATAAATATATCGTGTAAAATGTGACTTTTTAACAGACTTCGACAATTACTTACCCATTTATATGTTGTCTGTATGACTCACGATATTTAAGGGATCACTTCCAGTTAATCTTTTTATTTAGGAGATTAAGCACATTTTTAGGAGAGGAACGTGGACGACAGCTATTCCATACAAACTTAGACCCCCTTTTGCATTATTACCATTATGGAAAATATTTTTAACCTAATTTAATAAATTGTTATGACTTTGATATTTTAAAAAAGTCAGCCGAAGGGGTAAAGGAGGATTTGTAAAAATATTTTCTGTAATGACAATATCCAGACTCCTGGAGAAAGGTTTTTATGCTCCATATTGTAATAAGACCACGCGTTTGTATGGAGAAGCGTTCATCCACTTTCCTCATAAGTTGGAATGCCGGTCCTGGAGGGCAGCTCAAGATTGTTTAGCACCGGCACGTTTTGCGGTCGGCGGTGATTCAAAGGCAAGGCCTATTATGGAAACGTCAGAAGGTCAATTCTCAACTTGTTTTGTGCGCACAGAGTTCAAAATCAATTTCATGCGAGCGCGATTGAGTGCGACACTCATCGAATTAAATTAAATAAGAAACAAGTCAAAATAAGAAAAAAGAATAAGAATAAGATAAGTAAGAATAAGAATTAGTCTGTTTAAATTAAATAAGAAACAGTTTTCAATTAGCAATAGCTAACCTAATCTATGTCGTTCATGAGTGGGTAGCCAGTTTCCAACAGCGGGACGCTTTGGGATGACGATGATGAACATAGAAATAGAAGGCAGCCTTAATTTAAATATATAATCCGTAATCTATAAACCTGAAGCTTTTTTAAATAACTTACTAGCAATAATCTACATTGTTTTAACAGACAAAATGTCAATTGTAATATGTAATAATGTTGTGAAATTTGTCCATCCTTTGGAAAGCTACGATGCCATAGATAGACAGACAGACTTTGGTGTCGAACATATAACACCCCTCTTTTTGCGCCGGCAATACCCACAAAGCATAAAGTAACACATGATTACTTAGTGGAAAATTGTAACACATTGGAAGTAGGCAAGCATAATATTTTATAACATAAGACGCTTTTATAACGCAATCAATACCATCGTTTACTTTTAGCTAATGCTTCCAAGTAACTATATTTAACTGTGTTTCCTAACTTTTTCTATATTTTACCCGTGTGACCTTTTAACTGATTTAACTCCTAATTTACAATGATTTCAAGAAATCAATGCAGGCAGCAAGATCTTAATTTTAGTTAGGTACCCCCATGGAATGACTTTTAACTTCAGTGGGGGTAATATCCCCAGGTTGGGAACCGTGATATTATAGCAGATACATCAGAACACTCTGGCGCTCATGTTCGCTTACATGACACCGTTAGTTTATGTAGATACGAAGCCGAGTCTTGAGATAAAACTGAATTTACTGGTTAGATATGAGTGGTCCAAGTGATCATATTCCTACAACAGTGAGCTGATTCCCAACGGATCGGGAATAGTAAGTTATGGAAATGTGCGATTGGGGCAGCAGCGGGCACTAGCGGCCAATAACAATGTCGCATTAATATTCAACAGACGCTCTTTGGACGTTCAGTTGCTTCGCTCTGCGGCCAGCTTCGCTGCGATTCTTTACTTTTCTCGCTACACCCCCATCGGCCACTGAAAACCTGAAAAACGTACTTTATTGCGATAAATGGAGAGTGAAACTGCCGTATTCGAACTTCAAGATATTTACAAGAGACGACACGTACTAGATCCATTCTAGATACGTTATAGGTTAATTAGATATCAACTAGTTCTCTTTTGCAGCGCAATTCGGGCAACCAATGTCACTTTTACGTTAGATAGAGGAAGATATCTATTACTTAGATGTGAATTGGATCTCTAAGTCATATCCTGTGGAAATCGTTCAAGAGTATCTCCAGAATCGCGCAAATGTCAAATTTGACAGGTTAGATCTTAAACATATCGTTATCGTATCTTGGTGATGACTAAAATATATCTAATAAGTAAGTAGATGTCTATTTCAAAATCCGAATCGGGCCCAAACTGTTTGCAATTGTATTGTCATGTGCGGGGTCGTATCATAGTTTTCCATTGTAACAAGTCGAGACGATATTGTATTGTTACTTAAATCTATATCAGATTGAATTAAAGCAATGAAAGCTTGGCCAATTTCTATACAAAAATTAAAATATCCGGTTTCCATTAGTCTTGAGTATAAATAATTATATGTTGGTTCCCGTTGAGAAATATGTATTACCCTATGATATATGTATTGCTTGTTGCTTTTCGGTGAAGGAAAACATCGTGAGGAAACCGGACTAATCCCAATAAGGCCTAGTTTCCCCTCTGGGTTGGAAGGTCAGATGGCAGTCGCTTGCGTAAAAACTAGCGCCTACGTCAATTATTGGGATTAGTTGTCAAGCGGACCCCGGGCTCCCATGAGCCGTGGCAAAACGCCGGGATAACGCAAGGAAGAAGAAGATATATACAATCTGAAAAGGTATTATACAATCCATAGGTACTGCTAATTATTATTAATATAAAAGCCATAAGAAATCACAAAATGCTGTTTATGATATCTTGACATTTAAAAATTCATTAGTCATTAAATTATTAAAATCACACATTGAAATTAACATACAATTACACACACAACAAAAAATTAAATGGGTCTAAATAAACTACGAGTTCAATGCTAAATAAAATAAAATTGTCACAGAAATGTTTCAGAAATAATAGACACATTTATTGCTAATTTTTAAATCGCAATGGTGTCTCTGTATCTGTCAGTTTTCTTTATTTTTTATTTGATTTGGAGATCCACCAGCTATGACATGACATTAACATAAAAAAATATAGTACATATGTAGATAAAACAGCTCATTATTTAAACTTCATTAGTTTCATAATATATGTATCTACTGAAAGACATTTTACAAAGAAAGTTTTATTAAACTATTGTCACCAACAAGATATCCATGTACGTAAACATATTGGTTTAATTCGATATTAATGTAATGATATGATACATAGAGATACATTACAACATTATCAATTTTCATTTATAAAAGAAAATACCAACCAAACTACTCGTATCTAAGTCGCTACACGGTCTGTAATATGATGAGAATTTCCTGCTTACTATTTTGTTCCCTTCAAGCAGACAAAAGATGAGTTGGCCGGCGTCCCACAAGCTTGTCTGTGAAAGTTTGCCAAAATTCTTTTATTGACTGAGCGAGTGAACGAGTGCCGAGGTTTACAGGCTGCGGTGAGAATATTCGGGCACTAGCCGCCCGAGTACGCGGCTCGACCTGTGTCGCACACTACTTAACTGACGACCAATAAAAAGTATTCACAATACGTTCGCATTTTTTATTCTATGGGAACATTCTATATATCTATTAAAAGATAAATAAAGAACTTCTCATTCAACTAAGTAATGGATTCAGAGAACTTAGTTTTAATTAAATTCGTTTAAATTTAAACTGGACATTAACAATGTATTAGCTTAATTTATGAGTTCGGTGTTGTTTCAGAAGTTCAGTGAACGCTGAGGATTGCCAGATCTCATGATCGGAACTATGTATAGCCTGGCTACCCCGCGGGAGGTGACAGTGGTGGATGGTGTATAACTAATAATAGCCTCCCCTCCAGCGCGCGAGCATCGGAACGCTGACGGGCGCGCACATGTGGCGCCCGCGCCCGTCGACGTCGCACTCGGCCTGCAGACGTTTATTTTCGAAGCGGTCGTCACGCGGCGCGGTAACGCGGGCCACGGTGTTCCTTACATAAGAGCCTCCGAGGAGCGCGCCCGCAACCACCCTCGGCTCGTGCACCTCGTCCAGTTACCGCATGTTGCAAGTCGGTGCACATTCGGGAAACCGATCCGACGGACGCCCGCCGCCGGGTCTATTTCGGGAAAATACAAATTTGGAATGGATGGTACTCGCCAGTCGCGAGCGAAAGCCGGCGGTTGACTCCATTTTTAGAGCTGGTCTGCGCGTGCGCAGCGCGCGCGCCGCCAGTGCTCTGCGAGCTGCCACCACGCTGCGTCGCGACCCACCCTTCCGCCACCACTGGGTGGGTCCTCGCGAGCGGCTGCCATAACTTTTACCCGGGGATGGCGTCACGTGTAAAACATTAGTGTACCGGTATAACTATTGTCACCGAGGACTGAAGCTACAAGTTGTCAAGAGTGAAGACATCTCAAGAACCAAGATAGAAAAGAAGCTTTGCGCGAGTTCCGTGCTTCCTTACTTCCCATAGTGCTTATTATCGTATGGAATGTAAAGAAGTATGGAGCTGCGCGGGCGTGACCGCGGGTCCGGAAATCGCATCATCGCGGCAAAACATGTGTCACAGAAGCTTCTCAATGGACTTATATTCTTTCCTGTTTGTGTTTCTAAGTGTATTAATTACCCTATTTATCTGTGCTTTTAATAACTGAAATTTGCGAAAAAGTGAAGGTTTACGGGATAGGAATTTGTTGATCAGTTTTTATTCAAAGTAAGATTTGAATCTTGGTTCACTATTCACTAATGAGAATGTGATTTAACATTTTATGTGTAGTCATATTAATTCGTTTGTCAGATGAGTTATTTCTTTGGAAAGGCGTGGTGAATTAAATCGGTGATAAAAATTTATTATCTACTTGTTCGGTGGCGAGTTGTCGTAAACGCACATGTGGTGTAGGTAACAGTGTTGAGTAAAGCAACATAAATAAACGCGACCAACCACCGGAGCAAGCTGGGCTCCGCATCACATTCCAATTTATATTTAGATGTACCTAAATAAAAAGAGCGAATCATAAACGAGGACTTAAGGATTCATACAAGTTAAACTACTAATTTATTGTATATTCAAATTGTATTAAATGCTTCTTGCCTTCTGGAGAAGTTACTTGAAGCTTGAATCTCGAAAGTAGGTAATACTTTTTGGAGCGCTCTATATTAAATTTATTAGGATAATAATTTCACGGCATTAAATTTGAAATCGAAACACATTCCTACGTGACAGTATGATGAGTTAACTTGAATTGCTAATCTTAATTAAGTAACGTATATTATTCCTTACTAACGTATATTGTTCATTTCATTCATTCGTTTTATCATATGATAAATATATGTATATATATCAACGTATGTATAAAACACGTCACGTACCTATCTATAGCGTTAAATATGCATGCAAAAAGTAAAAAAAATGTGCTAAATTATTAATAGTATGGATTTACGATGTACAAATTCAACATGTAACGTAATTAAACTAATTAATCTAGTGTGTTGATAGGTCTAGAGTACCTAAGTAACTCTAAAGAAATGTTGCCTCTACCTAGACTATGGACACTTCTTACGTTTTTGAGCAATAATGATTGATAGTAAAGAAAGGTATCCCACGCTGCGACAATAACTAATTCTACGGTATCGTGTTCTAAGTACTTTATTGAGGGAGCAGTAATTTATGCTATCAATAATAGTTGTTAGCGTCCGTCTGTAAAGAAAAGGAATGGCAAAAAAGGGGGTTTGAAACAAAAAGCGGGTGTGTTGGGCCGCGCCTGCGCCACATCTGGAGGGAGCACTGCATCTCATTATGGCGGCGCGGTCGCGGCTGAATGGACCCATGCCCGTCCCGTGCCGCGACGTGCCCATGACAATGCCGAACAATTAGGGAGTGCACTGATTCGTTGCACTTACACAATTTGTATATTGTCTAAGATTGATCATGTTCCTTGGGCTTTGTTTATTATTAACCGAGATGGAATTTCGATGGTATGTAACACTAATAATACGGGAATATTTACCGGACACGCTTTATTCACGTAAAATTATGTATGAACATATACATAATACATTTTTATTTTTGCTCATCTTACATGAATCTCTTAGCTATCATAGGATTAAAAATAACGGGCATCGTAGGTATAAAACAAATAACTATATCGTAATAGGTGTAATATATCTAAAATAATAAATACATATAATAAATAATATAATTATCGTTTATCTTACTGTATCAGATTTTTACTTAACGTGTATTTCAAACTTTGCGTATACATTTTGTATGAATACTTTTTTAGAATTGGAATCAAAGATGATGAGAATTGTTCCTGAATTATTTATTCAACTTATAAAACAAAGTCCCCCGCTGCGTCTGTCTGATTGTGTGTATGTACCTATGTTTGTTCGCGATAAACTGAAAAACTCTTGAACGGATTTTCATGCGGTTTACACCTATCAATAGAGTGATTATTGAGGAAGGTTTAGGTGTATAATTTGTTAAGGTTTTGTGTAACCCGTGCGAAGCCAGGGCGGGTAGCTAGTAAATATTAATGTTAAGAAGGATTCGTTTATGAATTTCTCCAATAAGCCCATTGATTAATTGTATAGGATAGGAATCCTATTAATTGAATCATTGAATTGAAACCTCTAAAATACTCTAAATGTTTACATAAAGATCCTTCTTTATGTAAACATTTAGAGGTTTCAATTCAATGATTCAATTAATAAAACGAATCGTTTCTCAGTTATTGTACCTAAAATTGTGATGAAATCTTATTTTTTCCCAGCTTCCTTTCAGTGTTTATTGGGAAAATTTATATTATTATAAAATGCCGGTAATGTAACCTACAGTTTACACAAAAGCCTAATCGCCATGAATATTAAAGTAATACGAGTGCCTGTTACAAACGTAAGGGCACGAAAGAGCAAATGATTAGGTACTCGTCCATTGTTTTAAATGGCAGTGAATACGGAGCTGGAGTAGCGCAGGAGCAGCCACCGAATTCACAAGACTTTTCGTCTTGTCCGTAAGTCCGTTCCTAGTATAACATGGCCTACGTCCGTAATGAAGAGTTGTAATCAGAGATCACAATATAATGGTTCAGTTGGGGCGATGTGGTCAGTAAGTGTCGTGAGTAAGGCGCAGCAGCGGCGGGCGATGACAGTGCGCACGCACTCCCATTACTCGCCGACAACAAATAAAGACGCGAGGCGTGACCGTGCCGCTGATAAACTGATTTGTTTCTACATGCTCTTAATCTATAGGTAGCAAATTGAATATTTTGAACGTCAATAAAATATGTATAGGTCTAAACCTTTTAAGGCAACGCCTTTAAATTTTTCCCGATATTCTTGTTTCTGGGTATTCTCGTGCCTAGTCTGTTTTATAGTATAAAAAAATAGAACAATATTTAGCAAAATATAGGTACTATGTGGAACTCTACCGTTTATTTTACCAATGTACCAAGGCTTCATATAAGCCATTATTTTATAGTTTTGCACAATAATATCGTCAGGTGACAAGCAAAAGTCACTAACTAACACCATTGAAATTATTGGACAATAAACCGTGTTACAAGTGTAATAAACTGCATTGTTACTTTATTTTTTTGATAGTACTTAGTGACTTTTGCTTGTCACCCGACGATATGTAGTTCGGATAGGATACATAGATCCTTTAGTTTATAAATGCAATATAATGTTAAGAAATAGTCAAACTTCCACATGTGCAGTATGATCTGTGTAAGTAGTAGTAAGTTGTCCTTGACTGGTTTTTATTGAGAATTTTATGACAGAGCTGGGGTCGGGAAGCGGGTAAAGTTAAAATCATTTAGAATCAACATATTTTACAAAATCCATCATTACAATTTGTGTTTTCTTGCCCAGATAATAAGGTCGATATTTGAGCGATCAATTTTGTTAAAGAAGGACAACTCGGATAATGTCAGCCATATCGCGCCGTCGCCCACTGCACCGGCTACTGTGCACTATCACATACGACAGACCTGATTCGCGCCCTTTAATAGTCCACCTTTTACTATACCTAATACAAAAGGTTTTCTATGAGAAAGGGATCTCGACCTACCAGTTTTTTACCACTCTCAAATCAGAAACAATTTATTCATGCATCCATGCAACGACCATTGCCAACAAAAGAATTGGAAACTAGACAGGGGTATAATGAATGCTAGACAGACAATTTTAATAAAGTTGCTTGCGTGCGATTTTGTTCAATACATGAATGGTTCTCATTCTTCCCGCCCGTGTCCATTCCATAGCGTGTAGTTTTTGATTGAGCTTTGCTTTATTTAAATAGAAGGAAATCAGACCGTCAGCTATAAAGGGATTTATGTAAGTACGACGTCTTGTAAGCACTGCATTATAGAAAAAAAAACTACTAATATTCTATCACACTTAATAGTAACTCGGCTCCGGTACCTCAGGGTAGGGTAAGTATGGGAGTATAGTAAGTACATAATAGTAAGTACTTTTAGGATTTAACCCAGAAAATAAATCTCTAAATTCAACTCCAAATTCATATTTTAAAGGGTTCTATTTCTTTCTTGTACAAACTGCTTTCTCTGATGAAGAATGAATAGAAATACTTCATCCTTTAGTAAGTCTCTCTAGACCTAAACACACATAAGATATTAGATAACATTATAAGCAACAACGTACCTATATGTAGATACAGTAGAAGTAATGTTTAAACTTGTGTAAGATGATTTTCATAAATCATAAAGTGTGCAAGTAGACGTCGGCTCGATTCGGCCCATGTCCATTTCCTGGCACACGTCAAATGTATCAAATTACGAGTAGATAGGTATTTGGCCGACGGGCGCGGTAAAACGACTAATAAGCATTATTAAAACCGGGCAAGTGCGAGTCGGACTCGCGCACGAAGGGTTCCGTACCATAATGCAAAAAAAGGCAAAAAAAAAACGGTCACCCATCCAAGTACTGACCCCGCCCGACGTTGCTTAACTTCGGTCAAAAATTACGTTTGTTGTATGGGAGCCCCACTTAAATCTTTATTTTAATCTGTTTTTAGTATTTGTTGTTATAGCGGCAACAGAAATACATCATCTGTGAAAATTTCAACTGTCTATCTATCACGGTTCGTGAGATACAGCATGGTGACAGACGGACGGACGGACGGACTGACAGCAGAGACTTAGTAATAGGGTCCCGTTTTACCCTTTGGGTACGGAACCCTAATAAGCAAGCCGGAGACTTTGATAAACGATATTCGAAATTTGACAAATGACAGATTTCAAAAGTATTCATTCATGAAACCTTAATAAAGACGCAATGTTGATGCTGACAAATTGATGAGAATATTGAAAAGGTTTCACTTTAGCCAAAATGGCAAACACGGAACCTATGTACCTAATTAAAGTTTCGTCATGTTCGTCTGTCCGTCCCTCCGTCTATCTATCCATATGTCACAACCATTTTACTCGGAAACTTATGGTATGGTAGGTATATGTATGTATGTATTTAGTGAAATTTGAAACAAAGGTGAATTTTGCGAGTTCCGCGAATACGCTTGCTTTTATTTTATTTTGTGTGAAATAATAGCTCTGAAAGTCCATAATAATGTTTTCGGGAGTCTAAAAAAACATAAAATTAAGCTTAATAAATACTTTTTAGGCAATAAGTTATTGTCTCCAAAAAACCTATCTTGTTAAAAGTGTTAAAACGACGTAATTTCCGCGAAGATATACAACATAGCGTGGTCCGACACGCACTTGTCATTATTTATAAGCAACAACGTACCTTTAAATATATACCTAAGTAATAAACTTGTGGAAACTATGCAGGTTTAATTGGTCCATTCCATAATAAAAAGTATGGAAAGACGGAGATTAGACAAAATCCGTGTGGAGAATTTGGAATTGTGTTCGTATTTAAAAAATCCATCAGATCTTCATCAGACAGGGAAAACACATGTGAATTTTAATTAATCAGTTGTTATTTTATTATACGCAATGATATGTAAATATCGTCATGTACTACCAAGGCTTTCCCGGCAGTTTTCAGTAAGTAGGTAGGTATTTTATGATCACTATTAAACTCGCATATAAAAGCCCGTAACCTAATATCATAAAAAATATGAGGTTATTTTTAAGCGCGTTATGAAAGTAAAATATGCAGTAGGTAGGTACATTAGATCGGCAGAGAAAAAGCTAACTCAAGCGTTACTCAAAAGTCAATATTAGTTTCTGAATGGATGTTCAATACCAATGACGAAATTCGTACGCATAATTTCAGTGCTTTCAAAAACCATATGACTTACGAAACCAAATTATAACCAAAGGATATGTATTAGGTAAGTACTTGGTTAGTCATACAAGTAGAAATTAAGCCCTTAGAAAAATATTTGTAATTCCTATATAAAATAAAAACGCATTCAATTCCAAGCGAATACTACATAGTTAGTTTGAAACCCCATGTTCAAATGGTCAAAATGTAAAAGAAAAAATTAACAAATAGGGTTTATTTGTTAACTTTTTATTTTCCTGGTTGACGAAGGTATATAATAAAAAGTTTGTATGTTATATCTATATTATGTACAATTGTACAATGTACATAGGTACTATTATATGTACTAAGATGCGAGTTCATTTTGCGAAAGCACAGAATACGTTGATGGAACGCGGGACGCCGGCGCACTACTCAGCACGGTGACTCATCATTACAGTAATACTGTTGCCTACTGCTTTCAATTAAGCAAATAAAAACTGTAATCACTCAACATGGGTCTTTACTCTTTACATGCCGTCGAGACATAACACGGAATGAGAAACATTATAATAACTTATTCATGTCTATTTATATATTATATTGATTTATTTAATGTAATTACAATAAAAACTATCTCAATAGAATCCTATTCTGATTCTACCACTACCTGACCATCGGATTCTGGACCAGAAATGTGTGAGTTGACAGCTGACAGATCAAATCCATAACATTCAGCAAGAAAGTAAAAGTAGACACGGGCGCTAGGTCAATATGATCAAAATCGTTCTACATACGTCCTAGTGAATTCTTATATCATCTTTTATTGTAATCAACAAAACAATTCTATAGGCACACTATTAGCATTTTCATACTCCCTTTTAAAGTTCCGAACCAGATCAAGACTATACAGATCAGCTATTGATAAGAAAAGCGTTAAATTTTGTCTGTTGCATGGACTTATTTACGTATTTAATCAGAAATCGTAGCTCATTTTGCGTTGATAAGTAGCTTGAAATAAGAGAATGACGCGCAAAAATAACCACCAGACAAATCTTTGGCAGGGTTCCAAAGAGAGCCCACGGAGTCTCTCCAGAGTTCAGCCTAGCCGCACTTTAGACATCTATGCTGACGTTAATAAATACGTGATTGAATTAACTCACAACTCACAATAAAATCAGGCCTAGAACTGAAAAGAAAAGAGAGACTGATGTAAGGTTAATAATAAAAGGCGATTTATGTTCCATCAAACCAGAAGAGATATTTGAAAAGTAAAATAAAGTAATTTTTGTGTAAACAAGCTTTTGAATCGTCTCTTAATTATTTTAAACAGAGTATAATTTGTTATATCTTGCTGGCAAAATTTTATTGACCAGGACCCAGGAAAAATTAAACTACGGACATAGGTATTATGAACCAGAGCAAGATCTGCGTTTCTATGAAAATGAAATCTGGTTATTGATCAGGGGGCCGATTTTTGAAATTCGATCGCTCGATTTCGCCACTCGATAATCGGTGGAAAACGGCGAAATGCTAATTTTTGAAATAAGAGCGATAGAAATTTGGACTCGAGTGGTATTGACCACTCGTTTTAAATTCTATTAGTAAAATTTAAATGCATAATAGTGGAGATATTATTGAACGAAATACACGAAATCGAGCGGTCGAATTTCAAAAATCGGCCCCAGTGCGTTGAGCACGTACCTACAATATATGTTACAGTTATGACTGTTCTTATTTGATCTCAAGACGTTAACTGTAGTTCAATGCAAATGACAATTTCAAAATTATCCAAATTATTGCACTGTTAAATAATAATAAAATATGTACTTAATTATTTAACAACTAAGTATGACCTTTTGGCCCAAAATACATAATTGGGTGTCGTGCGTAGTAAGCGCCCGCGCCGCTTGTTAGCGCCCCCCAGTGACGCAGAGCTACAACTGTTCCAGAAACGTCCCGCATGTTGTGAATATTGCGGCAAGGTGCGGGATTTAACTACGTCATCCCGATTGGGAGCGATAGATGTCGCTGTAAAGCTTCTTAGCGTTGGATTTATTATAGTTGGTCAAGCAGATATTGTCAGTAGAAAAAGGCGGTAAATTTGAAAAATGTAGGCGCGAAGGGATATCGTCTCATAGAAAATTTGAATTTTGCGCCTTTTTGTACTGACAAGATTTGCTTGATCTTCTATAATTTAGATGTTCAATGACAATATTACAATATGAAATAAATTTAAATTGTGTTCGCACGATTCACAAATATATCCGATTATTATAATGTTGATAAGTTTATGACGATGTTTTTTTGCCGTGACAATTAGTTCATGTACCTACCTACTTATTCTCGAATTTTATTAATCGTTTTAATTATAATTCGATTTTTATAAATCTAATATGAAATAAAAAAATTATTTTTTGATATACCTAAGCTTATATATTGCTTTTCGTCATATTGTAATTTTTCGATTTTACAAACACAAGCCATATTTTATAGCACAAACATCAGGTTACATTAAAAAATAGATAAAGCAAATCGGTTAAGCACATAATAGTAGTTTATGAGACTGCTACATAATGCCTAATTATGTACACACGTATTAAAAGCTTGATACGTGCAGGAACCGCATATTTCGACTGCTATTGCGGATTAATCAAACTGTTTCTATTGACATTTCGTTACCAACAAAACGTTATCTAAAGTGATATTAGAATTGAGATCAAATAAAATTTCTTAGGTTTTTAGGAAAGTCATAGATATAAAAATGTTCTAACAAAACTGAAAACAGTTTTGAGTCTGTGCGGAAAGAGAAGAGTCGTGAAATGTATGGGATCCAAAACATTCTAAGATTCTTCTCTTTCCGCACAGACTAAATATCTTTATGCTGGTTGTAATTAGCGACTTTTGAACGCATTGTAGAGGGTTTTATGATATGTGTGTAGATAAATATGTTTCTACAATTATAGCCGTATATAGGGTGACACAGAAGACGTAATACAAAACATGTTTTTCAAACTTACCTACCTAGTGCTAATAATCCAAACTGTGTTCCGTGTTGTTTAAATAATAGCAATCGTTGTACCATTGTTTTAATAATTTCCGTTATTTTTGACCCCATCATGGTTACCCTTACTACTTTGCGTAGAACAAAAAGGTAGAAACTACTTTGTAGTAAACACTCACCTTGTTTATCATCAAGACTGATAATTTAAAAATAAATGACGCATCGTTGAAGTTACTTGTCATAACAAGAAAATATTGATTAATCACTTAATCAGTTTCATTTGGCGATTGGAAAAATTTAAAGATTGGTTGAGTAATAATGCCTCCTCCTTATCCATTCACAAACATTCAACGATTACGTATAGTAGAATTTTATTTTACGTCGCGGAGTACGGTGCAGAGTGCAGACGCAAGCTCTTTTTCACGAACTCTACCCAGAGTGTCCGATCCCCACACGGCAATTGATAAACGACTGTCTGCAAAATTTGAGGGACTATGGGCAATTCGGAGTTACAATTCATGCCCAAGGCAGAGGCCGGCAACCAAGATACACAGAACAGTTTCGAACACGAGTACTTAGGTATTTTATCCGCAATCCTGAAGCAAGCACCCGAGAAGCAGCGGCACGATTCGGAACAACCCAAGTTTTTGTTTGGAGACTATTACAATCGGAAAAAATGCACCCTTTTCATTTTCAACGGGTGCAAAATATTGTTCTAGCCGATTATCCCAAAAGAACACGGTTTTGTAGGTGGCTGTTGCAAAACCTGAATCATAACATTTTGTGGTCAGACGAAGCTACATTTACAAGAATAGGTTTATTTAATACACACAATGAACATTGGTGGAGCGATGTCAATCCGCATGTGACACGAAGAGATTCCTTTCAAACCAGATTCTCACTTAATGTTTGGGCGGGTATCCTCAATAATTATGTAATAGGACCTTATTTTATTGAAGGTAACCTTAACGGAGAAAAATACGAAGACTTTTTGAGAAACGTTTTGCCAATGCTGATACAACACATACCAGTGGAAAATGTTCAAAATCTGTATTATCAACAAGACGGAGCTCCAGCTCATTTTTCTCTGCGGGTTCGAAGGTACCTTGACCAAGAGTTCCCCAGGCGTTGGATAGGGCGTAACGGTCCTGTAGAATGGCCACCTCGTAGTCCAGATCTAACGCCGCTGGATTTTTTTTTGTGGGGCGAAGTTAAAAGGCAAGTTTATGAACGCCAATCAAATACGGTCGCAGAACTCCGCCAAAAAATTGTACAAGCATTTGAAGTCGTAAAAGTCAACGAATTTATACTTGGAAGAGTTCAGAGGAACATCCGACGTCGTGCAGAGCTTTGCGTTGTGGAAGGCGGTGGTCATTTTGAGCACCTGTTGAAATACGTTTAAATTTTAATAAAATACTGCATGCTTGTAAATAAATGATTTGATTTGTTTTATCAAATGTTTCATTTGTGTATTGCTATCAGAAATTTCTTCTTGCGACTGACTACTTGACACACAGATTACGTTAGATAATGTGACAAATACTTAAGTATAACTAACATGACGTCACCAAACGTCCATAGCGTGACCAAACTTACAGGAAATTATTAAATTATATTGTTAGAAAATTAGCAAAACTTATTTAGATGAATTTTAATTAATGATGTAGTGAATAATGTTCTTTGTCATTAACCGAACCATAATTAGTTATTTTGTATTACGTCTTATGTGTCACCCTGTATATATGTATATATATACATATATATATATATATATATAGTTTTCTAACCCAGCCTGACACTAGAAACTTAAATTGAAGCATAAAATCCGAAATACAATAAAAAATCGTTTTACGATCTCTAAATATTTAAAAGTGGAACGAAAACAAACGAAAAATTTTGACCATAACTCGTTCGGGAAACTTGAATGGGTCGCAAATATTTCATTTGGCAACATGCCATTTTTTCAGAAACCATTATTTTTTTCAGGATGCCATAAAATTTATGAATAGAGGAGAGTCGGAGGGAGCGCTGCAAGGGTTACATTATCACCCAAAAATCTTCCTTAATATTTTGTTACAAAAAAAGGGGACATTGGTATGGTACGTGTAAATATATTGGTGCACAGTGAGTACGTCATGACTCGTCATTCTAACGCGTTGATTTGATGTGATATGTTTCTTCAAACAAAAACGTCACTTTTGACAATTGTTTGACACTGACATATCTAATCCATATCGTTTATTATCGTATCTTAAAGTTAGAATCGGGCCGTAATTCATTTATCGTAGATACGGGTCAAAAAGATCACTGTGTTACGTTCTTTCCTGTAGACATACACAAGAGTTAAGGGCTATAAAGGTAAATTTTCTTATTTAACCCTTATCCACGTAAAAAGGTCCTCCTTTTATTTACAGAACTATGATAAAATCATTACTTACATGCCCACAAGCTGTTAACTATTGCCCACAGGAGAGAAATGATCTGTTTGACCCATACTTATCACATTCAGTGCCAGCGCGCGCTACGCACTACGAGCGTAGGCGATTTAACGTTAAAAACCGTACGTAGCGGAAAGCGTCTAAGAACCTAGAGAACCCGCCTAGCGGGTCGCTGGCAGTGAATGTGTTAATTATGCATAATTTATAACGAAATATTTTTTTAAACTTCACCAGCCATTCTAATCCATTTTACACAACTTTAAAAAACCGGGCAAGTGCGAGTCGGACTCGCGCACGAAGGGTTCCGTACCAAAATACAAAAAAAAAACAAAAAAAAGCAAAAAGAAAACGGTCACCCATCCAAGTACTGACCCCTCCCGACGTTGCTTAACTTTGGTCAAAAATCACGTTTGTTGTATGGGAGCCCTATTTAAATCTTTATTTTATTCTGTTTTTAGTATTTGTTGTTATAGCGGCAACAGAAATACATCATCTGTGAAAATTTCAACTGTCTAGCTATCACGGTTCGTGAGATACAGCCTGGTGACAGACGGACGGACGGACGGACGGACGGACGGACGGACGGACGGACGGACGGACAGCGAAGTCTTAGTAATAGGGTCCCGTTTTACCCTTTGGGTACGGAACCCTAAAAAGGAGGAAGTTACGAATATATAGGTATTTTGTTTTACAACCAGCACCGAGATAGGTATTTAATGTAACGTCTTTTGTTGATCACAGTAATGACTGTAATGCTATAAGTGAGGCGTTAGATACATACAGTAAATATCGTCCTATGGGAGAGCGGTTGTTTCCTCGAAGGTATCTTTTACTCAAAAAAGACGAGTGATCATGGACATAGCCATCTTAACCCAACATTTTTAGTAAGGAGTCTTAAATGAGTAATTAGTAGCATGTGTGGTGGGGCCGGAGACCCTCGCGCCATCAGTAATGCGCCGCCTGGCCCGGACTGCACTGATATTGTCTTTGCTAACCGATCACTCGCCACAGGGGCCAGTTGAAGAGTGTGCTCTAATTCAGCGGTCGGCAACCTTTTAGCAGCCAAGTGCCACATAATAGCCAACGAAGTTGCCGCGGGCCGCACTTTGTTCATATTTATGACTTTATCGTTTGTTAATATTACATACAAAATAGCCAGGGAGGCTCGCGGGCCACAAGTGAGAGGTTCGCGGGCCGCCTGTTGCCGACCATTGCTCAAATTTAATCATTTACTTTTAGTGTGTGTTAAATGAGTAAAATTTAGCTTGTGTGGACTGACTGAATAGCCACAAGTGATTGTAATGCAAACATTATGTCGCAAAATGATGACTCGCTTCAGAAAATCCAGGGCCAATGAGACCTTTATAGAAGCTTATAGTACCTATAGAGGTTCCGCAGCAACATTTGGAAAATTAGTAGTATTTTATTAGATCGTAATGCGATTGCCAAATTATTTTTATTTAACTCATAGATTTTGTTTGTTTTTGTTGATAATGAATGACTAAAAATAACGTTTTAATAAAAATTATATCCGCGACCCCGGACACGCACGCGAGCTGCGTTAGGAGATGGACTTGAACTCACTGTAGCCTTAATGCCAAATGTCTTTCATGTTCTCAAAAGTCAAGCTCATTTTTATAAAGACTTTATTTAGCCATTTCTATGATCTACTTATACTGGTGGTCCATCGAGGCTAACGCTCGGTCCGCTGCAACAACGGATCTGCCCGCCTGCCGGACGGATAATAAACCGACACCCAAAATTATCTTTTCAAACAATTAGCCAAGACTTATTGCCCAACAAAATGCTTCCTTTATACACTCATTAGGCTTTTATTTTATGGCATACAAAATTGCTGTAATTTTTTATTAGCTTTCCGAGCAATTTGGTTTTTTAATGGAATGATATTTATACATTGTAAAGCAAAGCAGCAGATAAATATTTAAAAATGGAAAATTTACAGTATTGTTTTTCATACCGCTGAATACGGTATATGTATTTTTAACCGATTTTAATTTTCCAAAATAAGCTCAGTCTGCTAATTCAGTAAAGGGTACGGACCCTTTACTTACTTGTGTCGGTATTTTACATGCAAAATATCGGATATTTGTACAATATAATTCGATAAGTGTAAGCCCCTTGATTCGAGTAACAAAAATCCGCCTAAAACCAAACTTGTCTGGAGGATAAAAACAGCCCCTTTAGTATAATACGTTAGCAGTGTTTTTATTGCCACTTGGACATCCCAATAATGGCATAATACTAGCCGTTCTACTAAAACTCTTAACGGACACTAAACACTTTATATACGCGATTAATACGACTTATAAACTTGATAGCAAGTTAATATAAAGACTCTTGAAAGCTATTGCTCAAAAATGAGTTGGAAACAGGATAATAATACTCCTGAGAGAGACTGGCGAGGAAGAATTTTCCTTCGATAATAGCATCGACCAGAGTACAGTGGGATGGAATTGTTAAAAATGAGCACCAACATAGTTAAGTAAGATACCGGTATATGGTTCTGTACTTTCCAGAATGTTTAGGTACCTAAATTGAGTTATAGACTTTATTAAAGCTGTCATACAAGAGATGATTATTTATTTCTCAACATAAATTGCTAATAAAAAAAATCTATACTTACTCTATATCTACGTACTTTTATTTTTAACCCAGTTTCCTCTCCTATACATGTAATATGTAATAGGTTATTGCAAAAAAATGTCGTAAGTATATTTTTATTTTTCAGCTATTCCGTGCGTCCCATTGTGCTACGAAAGCAGGGTGTCACATTTTATTTTCCATCCACTTTAGGATCAGCTCCTTTGAGCCGTCTCCGTAATGATAGCGGCACATACATATGCGCATATGTTCGAGTTAATTAAACCAGCAACTCCGGCAACGTACGTAAAGTAACCCGCTACATGAATAGTTACTCGGTGCCCGGCATTCGCGACGCTACACAATGCATCTAACTACTTCTAATTTGCTTCAACATTTTGTATTAAGTTACCGAGAATAGAGACAATGTTTGAATAACTCAAATTTCCATCCACTCGAATCGCTGAGTAATAACTAGGTATATAGGAACATACTTGAAGTTAAATAGTGACAATGAGAGTATTAAACAGCCCAATTTATCCGAGACCGGCAGAAGCCAGATAAATTGGATAAAACTCTGCTTTTGACGATATTTTGTCGTATTTAGTTATGTAACTAAACTAGGAGTTGTCAACACTGTGATTTAAACCAGTCCAACTCGATAATATGTATTTTTATTATTTTTAGCATTTACGACAACTGAGTTGGGTAGTACCAGCTGTGGTCATTAAATAAATATGTCTAAACGCCAGAGTTTAAAAAGTTATATGTGACATATCATATCCATTACTGTTTCATAACACGAAATCTTAATCTGAATCGGGCTCTAACAGGCGTATTCTAATTTTATATATATCATCATTTCTTGTACCAGAAACGTCACTTTTCACACTGACATATCTAATACCTAATTCATGACCCTAAGTATAATATAATTAAAATTACAATACGCCTGTAGTTCTCACTACCATTGCGGTGCGGCCTCTGCCGGGCGTTTGTGTGCGGGTGATGAAAACGTGGTATAAAATAATAATCTGTAAGATAAGGAGGGGTAAGACTACCTGCCGTATTCGAACTTCAAGATATTCACAAGAGACGACACGTACTAGATCCATTCTAGATACGTTACAGTTTAGATATCAACTAGTTCTCTTTTGCAGCGCAATTCGGGCAACCAATGTCACTTTTACGTTAGATAGAGTATCTTACTCTATCTATTAGATGTGAATTGGATCTCTGAGTCATATCCTGTGGAAATCTTTCAAGAGTATATCCAGAATCGCGCAAATGTCAAATTTGACAGGTTAGATCTTAAACATATCGTTATCGTATCTTGGTGATGTCTAAAAGATATCTAATAGATGTCTATTTCAAAATCCGAATCGGGTCGTATCACCGGGGCAAGACAAATACTTGTATGGCAACCTCATACTGTTTGTCTTGCCTCGAGCAAAATAAATTATGTTCGTCTAACCCTACCTTACCTTATGTATTATCAAACAAAAAAATAATGTTCCAAATGTGGTTAAGAAATCTGGAGTTCTGAAGTAACATACCTACTTAAATAAGTACATAAAAAAAAACGAATTGAGAAAGTCCCACTTTTTACGATTTCTAAAATCCATCTTATTTCGTCTATTTCAACTAACATGATAAATTGTAAAAAAATCAACGCAACAGCCTGAGCACAGCTTTACCGTAACAAAAAGGGCCACTACATCGTTTCGTATTTAAAGAGACATCTTGATGAATTGAAACAGACAGAAAAGGTTCTCGAGAAACTCTATGTTGGTAATATTCCCGAAAGCGGCCGACACAATTCTTCATTTCATTCACGTTCCCCTGCGATGAAACTTTTTCTTTGCAATTTTTCCGTGGAGGTCGGGGATAGACGTGCGCGCCGACCTAAAATTTGCCGGCGGCGGCGCGCCGGGGGTTTTTGGTCGGCGCGGCGCGGCGGCGCCGGCGTGTAGCACATTTTTTCATTTAGGCATTACCTACTAAAAACTGCAAAAATTAACTATCTATAGTTTTTCACTAGCATTATACTTACGCACACGCTGTTCCCGATTCTAACATACATTTTTTTTAAACAAAAGGGGGCCTGTGGGCCCGATTCGGATTTTGAAATAGACATCTATTAGATATCTTGTAGACGTCACCAAGATACGATAACGATATGTTTAAGATCTAACCTGTCAAATTTAACATTTACGCGATTCTGGAGATACTCTTGAACGATTTCCACAGGATATGACTTAGAGATCCAATTCACATCTAAATACCCTATCTAACGTAAAAGTGACATTGGTTGCCCGAATTGCGCTGCAAAAGAGAACTAGTAGTAGTAGTTGATATCTAAACTATAACGCATCTAGAATGGATTGGACGTGTGCGCCGCGCTGGCGCGCCGCCGCCGCCGGGTTTTTTGACCACGCCGCCGCCGCCGATAAATGATCGGCGTGAAATCGGCGTGACCTTGAGTGTTGTTAATTAGCTATTCCAAGTTGGTTTTTGGATTACAAAATGGATTTTTTGTATTATTTATGTTACAGTTGTCAAATATACATCAATTTTAATTAAATGAAACTGAATAGCCAGTTACAGAAACTACTTGACACACCAATTAAAGTAACTGAGTAATCCTAAGTATTCACCGTCATCTGCTAACGAACGAACGAAGACTGCTGCTAGTGCTGCCTATACCTTGGACAGCTACAAGAACAAACCCCTCCATTCTCAAAGAGCTCTATATTGCCACTCATCTCTTCCTAACATGCCATGGGTGAACCCTTAGATTCTTCGGACATTTTATCCAACGCATGATGTGGAGAAACACATCAATTTAAGCTGAATGAATGGCAAACGTGCTCGAGTTGGAGCATGTGCGAGATGGTCGAACGCTATGAAGAGGTCGGCTTGCAGCAGTCTGGACCGTGCAGTCCATAAGGCTTATGACCGCATGAAAGGAAGACAAATTACATGTGGTCGCGAACCTCAGTAATGAGAAAACAAGAAAGAAGGTAGTCTCGGAGAGCCTGGTGCTTGTACGACAAGCAAACCATAAAAAAAAGAAGCCATAGCAGTCCACTATAGTCTAGCAAATGTCAAAAATATGTGGAGTTCTGTTTTGTTAAAGTACGTCATTTTTTTAAATAGGATAAGCCATGGAAAGCTTGAGAAAACGGAGAGTTACAGATCGGATCGAAGGGCATTGGGACCAGGTAACTTCTTAATACAAGCCAGTTACTAGGGAAAATAAGTTATTATACCTATCCTATATTCATTTACAAACCCTATTTTACTCATAGCATATTCAAATTATACGTAGTTAACTGACCAGTAACCTGCATTGATAAAATTTTCAAGAAAAACAACAAATTAATGTTTTTTCTTAAGAAACCTGAAATTCAAAGTCTCGCCGAAAACACGTAGCCGCCGTCGATTTTTTGGCAAACGCCGTCGCTGATCTTTTTTTAATCGGCGCACACATCTAGAATGGATGTAGCTGTCGTCTCTTGTGAATATCTTGAAGTCCGAATACGGCAGTGTCTGTCTTCGCGCTAGCCACCCCAAACCCCTTTTTATAAGTTTTTTTGGTCTAGATAGCAAGATATTTGTTAGTTCATGATTGTTCAGGCCTTAGGGCCCCGATTCCTTAATTTATTTTTTATTTTTTTCAAAGTGGGGTGGATGTGATCTTCACTGAGTTCACGCTAACCACCCCGCCCCGAAATCAGCCAAATTAACTATTTGAAGTCATCGGGCGACGTTAGTTCACGTTTTCTCAGGCATTAAAATCGTTAGGATCTCATTAGATTTGCCATAAAAAAATAAAATCTAAAAATTCATATATTTGGCCGTGCACCGGCGCGCCGAGTGGATGAGCCGGCGGCGGCGGCGCGTAAGAAAGGCGGCGCGGCGCGGCGGCGCCGGCGCGGCGCGCACGTCTAGTCGGGGAGGCGGGGCGGTGAAGAGGGGGACGGGGCGACGATCAGGTGGAGTTGCGAGTCCCAGCACGTAGCGCGCCCCGCGCGGCCCGGCGCCCGCGCCGCCCGTGCCCGCCCGCTGAATACAAACTTCATTAGCCGTTTGATAATTAGCCCGTTAAACGCCCCTCACTCACCCGACGATCTTCTAAACCACCTCTATCTACAGATAAACCCACCTAACTCTTATTACAACTTTGAAAAAAGTTTTCAGACACCGCAGGGCAGGCAATCCATTTCGCGATTCCGCTGTACGCTGTATCGTATTCCTGGTAGAATATAACTAACATGATAAAGCTTAGTCAATGTTTGTTTCCTAACAATATGAGTTCGAGTACATCGTATGAACAGAATGATAAAGGTTGTTAGGTAAATGTTGATAAGGTAAACACATTTGCTTTGCAAGCTATAAAATCGGATAAGTTAAGTAGAAACGGGTATTGATTACATAATAATATATTATTATACAACCACACAAATTCAACCAAATAAAAAATCTGCTACAGCTCATAGTGCTAATAAAATAAGTCCTTTTTTTCTAGACCAAATTACAAAGGATAAATGGTAAATTTTATAATGTAGTCTCATCGAAGCCTAGAACGAAAATACAGTAAAGAAAAACTGTCACATTGTGTATTAAATAAAAGACTTCTTGTAGACAGTTTTATTGCCCACAGGACAGATTCCATGCCGACGGTATCACGGCACCGATAGAGTTGACAGGTTGAACATGTCACATCCATTGGCACTTGGGAGTTTTTCCCTTACTTTTTTGACACCGGTATTAACTACAAAAATAGGAAATAATAATACTTGCGTAAATTGGGGCAATACTGAAATACTCGTATGATGTGAACGACAGTAATTATGTAGCCGAGCGCATTTTTACTAAACTGGAAGTCGTAAGTTTCATACCGAAATAATGATGGCATTTGCTTTTGAACTAAATTACGGACTTTTCATCAGGCTTTCTCAAGATGAAACTGATGAAAGGAGGAGGATGAGGTTTGAGTAAATAGCGGTTGGTGGTGATGCGGTCAGGGTTACCGGGAATATGTGAACAATATTAGCGTGAGCCTTAGAGTGAGAGCATGTCATCCAGTCCAATCCGTGTCCGCTCGACCGCAGCCTAATCCCACGATTAGGAAATGCTACCCGTTGCGGACGCATCCACTTGTGCAAGAGGGATGAAACTATTATGTTCGATTCAGTGACTATCGACTAGTTCGGAATCAAAACGATGCCAGTGGACGATAAATCTGTCGCGGCCGCGGTCATATCGTCAATACGTAGCAAGTGACTATGATTCCCGGCCAGTCTAATGCACAAGTTAATGGCGGATTTCATTTCAAAGTCAACGAGTTAATTGATTAAACGTAGAAATGAATTTATACTTAGATTAAGTTTATCTGAAAAAAACATTTCGTACCATACATTAAACAACATTTTAAGGTGCGTTGGCGTAAGATGGAATGGTTTTTGAATGAAATAAACGTGTTGAATAAATTTACATTAGGGGTATAAAATATATGCAAATGTATCTGATGAAATGTGATAGATTATTTTCCGCTACTGTAAGTTTGATAAACAGCAAATACCAAAATTATATAGGTATTGAATACTAATGAGCTTTTTCCTTAATGTGCAAATCTACAGCCCGGAGTTACGGAATGAAAGAAAAACATCTTGTAGACTGGCAGGCAGGTTAAATAGATTAGCTCACCTCTAGAGCCTCATTCAGTTGTACGAGTACTATTCTCTCGACCTTCAGCAACTTTGTCTCTAATTGCATATTAGGTATTTTAAGGATTTTGTTTTTTTAGCTCTCAATATTTTAATTTACTGGCAAAATTACGAGTTTTTCTTCAATCCAAAAATAATAAAACCTTTTGGAAACTATTAACTTCCTTATTTGTAGTCACTTGCAGTTATATGTTACTCTTTAAAGGCTGCAAAAATATCTGACACGATCTTATTTGTAGAGCCATAAGAGCGTGTCACATATTTGAGCAGCCTTCGAAGAGTAACATATTATTGCAGGCGACTGTACTATTTACCTACCGGTACATATTTAATATGTGATTTTAAAATGCTTGTCTTTCCGCACTACTAAGCCTTAGAGTCAGAGCAGTTCCGCGAGAAGGTAAAATAAGGCTTGGATTTTTTGCTCTGTTTCTTGTTTTATGCTACTTGAAAATAGTATCTTCAGATTAATGATGTGCTTCAATGGACAACAAATAGTAATAAACTTAGCTATGATTTTATAAAATAATAACTAGAAATATTACCCCGAAATGGTTCGAGTTATTATTTTGGTCTAGACTCTTTAAAGAAATAATTAATATTAATAACTCTTATATACAAAACCTTGGTTCACTAGTAAAGCCTCTCATGACTACATAATTTAATAAAACAAAACATTCTGAGTGGATCTCACCTTAATAAAGTAATTTAATTATTGAATCTCTCCGGTACGGATTTCTCGATAAGCTAGCCCAGTCCGATTTTTAATATCCACCTCTTAATTTAATTTATTATAACTTTAGATATATCTTTTGAAATTAAAGATGTCTCTTATTATTATAATTATGGGTTTGCCGATGCCGGGATGTCGGTTTCAACGCTACCTTGCCAAGCATTAACAAATAATTTGCGACACGTCTCGTTCCAATCAGTATATTGGTTTTAATCAAGAGGAGTTCGTTAGGTGGTCTAGTTACTCGTACATTTACAACTATGTGGGTATTTTAACTGAAAACACAAAGGAGGAACTAGAATTATTAAGGTGTGGGTTAGCTTTATTGTTTTCGACGACGAAAATGGTTTCTACATAATATGTAAACCAATATTCGAAGGAGTTCTTTATTTCTAAGGTACTCTATGCCCATTTCAGGAATAACTTTGTTTTTATTAAGGCATTCTATATTGAATACAAGTTATACAACCAAAACTGAAACAGGTTGCAAGCCAATTATGAACAACTTCGATCAGGCCAATATGAACGTAACTAACGTAAATAATACACTGACAACACAGAATGATATAATTTAGTTATCGTGTATCTCGCTGGCGCCAATACATGTACGGATAAGCGAAATGCAAGATAATAGGCCTGATGACAAATTTTGAAATCCCTTTTATTATTGTCGGTAGACCTGTATTGGTTCCGAAAAACACAATATTTCAGCTATACTCATAAGATTTAACATAGATAGTTGCATTTTATTATAGCTAGTTTAAACTTCGCGCGAAAACGCCTCGCATGCCATTTGTGACGTCATAATTTAGTTGGTCGTAGGGTGGTAGACAATGTTTACATACTTACAGTTACGAATTTCCCTTGAATCCGAATGATATTGTTAATTCAGCACCATATATTACGATTAGGGATGATAAATACATTACAATAATTTATCACAATAACTCATTTTACACAAAAACTCTCACACGGTTGCAGTTTAAAATGAATTATTTAGATACATGTAAATTTTGAGTGAAATTCACCGAGCACCGGTTTACTTTTAATTTTTTCTAGTTACGAGTGTTACGACAGCCAACATGGCAATGATAGTTCCATTCAGCCAAATAATTAAAAAAGTTTGTTGGCGAAATATCGTATTATTTAGCATTTTATTTAAATAATAACAAATAGATATCTACTTTATATCGTGTAATAATATTTTTTGGACGTAATAAATGTTTAGTGGCGAAATAATATTTTTTTTGCACCTTTCGAACTCTTTGGTGAGGACGAATAGATTTCGGTCAATGAGGTTATCATTGTTGCTCTAAGAAATATGTTATGGATTGATGACGTCACTGTTTAGAACGCTTCTGATTGGCGTTTCCGTAATAATGGCCGATTGGAGAATTTTGCACTTTTATTTTATTGAATATCTTAATAATCCTTCAGTTTATACTGAGATTGGGCCATTTTTTAGAATCATATTAACATATATGTTTCTTTGAAACCATTATTTCCATGATTCTTTGTTACTTGCAACAGGCCTATTTAATGGCATCATTTCGATGTCATTCATATATCAGTCTACGTTCGAATTGGCCTGTATGTCTTCTATTTACGCGATTCATTAGCAGTGGTAAGTATGACGGGAAGTTACAGAGGGCGCCCTGTTCATAGACGGATAATAAAAAGTGACAATTAAACCGGGACGTCTCCGGAAGGAAGAGACGAAACAAAAGAGGAAAAGCGGATGAGCGGAGCAGGGAGAACTTAGAAAAATTAGGAAACAATGAAACAGGAAATGTGTTTTCTCGGCGAGTGGCGGCGAGCGGGACTCGGCGCACTGGCGACGCGGAGAGAGCTCGGCTTCGGTTAATGTTCACACGTACACAAACCTTCTCCATGCCCAGTTTTAAGCAAAACTCAATATATTTCTTACTGAAAGGATAACAAAATATGGATTTGAGAACGGAGGAGGATCGCGGCGCTAAAAGGGCATACCTGGGACGCTCAGTACCTAGGACGGAGGCCGATCGGACGTCCCAGGTATCGCTGGCGCGATGCAGTTGAAGCGGACTTGCGCGATCTGCATGCCGATAACTGGCGGGAGATGGCACAGGATCGGGACAACTGGCGTGTACTCGTGTCTGTGGCCAAGACTCATTTGGGTCGCTGCGCCATTAAGTAAGTATAACAAAACATGTCGCATATCAGGTACATTCATCTTAATCGCGCCTATTATCAGCATATGTGACGGCATCTTCACTAAACCTTATAAAAGAAAATCCTCCACTGCATCTGTCTGTTTGTGTGTTTGTATGTTTTTGTTCGCGATAAACTCAAAAACTACTGAATGGATTTTCATGCGGTTTTCACCTATCAATAGAGTGATTCTTGAGGAAGGTTTAGGGTACAATTAGTTAACCCGTACAATTAGTTAAACATCAAAGACGCGGCCACGCTAACAAGACTGGCCGAGAATAGAGAAGACTTTGCAAAGGTGGCCGCCGACGCCCGCTAGGGCATGGCAGAAGAAGAAGAAGAAGTTAACCCGTACCGAGCCGAGCCGAGCCGGCTCCCAAGGCAAGTGATGTAGGTGCCCCAGGTCAAGCTGCTGCGACTACTGCGAGTCAACGAGCCGGAAAAGCGAAACGGCAAGCCGCTATAAAGCCTCGAGCCTAATTACTGTATCATGTTTCTTTCTTGCAACCCTTGTTATGTCAGTATTTTTTTAGTTCATTTTAATGCTCTTTTTCTTGACTGTGTTGTTTTGCTGTGTATTTCTACCTTCTTTTAGTTTGCTATTTCTGTACTGACATTATTGTATACTTAGTTTAGCCGGATAATCACTACTTGTTGTAACTTTTTGACAATTACATGACATGATGACAGCTGACGTTTTATGCAATGTTGCCGTTTAACAGAAGCGTTTCGTTTTACGTTACGTCAAAATTATTGTTTATTTATAATTACTTCATTGTCGTTTAAGATGTTTAAATATTCCGTGTTTCATACTGCTGGCGGGTAGTCAGTTTACTGAACAATTTAATAGTTTATAGTTTATTTTTTGTTTTAGTCTTTTTTTTTTTTTTACTGTATTTAATTTATATATTTTTATATTTATTATTATATATTTATACACAAAGGCTATGTCACATTCAAGTAATATAAGCATTAATAGTGATAGTGATGATTTTCTTTCCTTTTCTTCCGATTTCGATGGTGAGAGTTTTCACAGCCTCCCTCCCCCTCTGCATGACGTACTTGACAGACAACTTTCTGATGTTCCCAAAAACCTCAATATAGTCCATATAAACGCGCAAAGCATTCCCGCTCACTTTACTGACTTTTTGATGACTTTCGAATCTAGTAAAATTGACGCTATTCTCGTATCGGAATCTTGGTTCAAACCCTGCTTACCCTCTACATCTACATCTTATTCCTTGCCAGGCTACCGCTTAGTGCGGAATGATCGTGCATGTCGCGGAGGTGGAGGGGTTGCAATATATATCCGTTCTCATATTCCTTTCTCTATCCTTACCATGTCGCCTCAACCGCTTTCTTCTGACACCGCAGAGTACTTGTTTCTTGAGCTGAGCTTCTCTCACTCAAAACTCCTTCTTGGCGTCTTCTATTCTCCCTCTCTTCGAGTTAACTACTTCAACTGTTTCGAAAAGCTTCTTGAAGATCTTCTACCATCTTACAATCACCATATTATTATGGGCGATTTTAATACATGCTTACTCAAAAATGATTTTCGCTCAAACTCACTAAAATCTATTGTCGATGCTTGCAACATGACCATTTTACCTTCTGAACCTACACATCACTTCCCAAATTGTTCTCCGTCGCTCCTAGATCTTACTCTGGTCTCCTCTACTGATCATGTTGCTAAATATAATCAGTACTCTGCGGATGCCTTTTCCTATCATCATCTTCTGTTTCTTTCATATAAAATCCGTCCCCCTAAGGTGTCTCCCAAGGTTCTTCTTCAGCGCAGTTTTGGTCGGTTGAATGTTGATAAGCTTCGCGAAGATGCTCTCTTAGTTGGTTGGAACGCGATATTGGAGGCGGATACCGTAGATAAAAAAGTATCTCTTTTCAATTCTTTTCTTACGCAGATCTACGATATTCATGCTCCGTTACGTCCGATTAAAATCAAACATGTTCCTGCTCCCTGGCTGACTAAGGAGATTAAGTCACTCATATCCAAGAAAAATTCGGCCAAATCTAAATATAAAGGCAACCCGACTGACAAAAACAAAAGCAGGTATCATACATTGCGTAATAGATGCAGTACCGTGTGTCGTGATGCCCAGAGGAGTCACATCCACAGGTCTGTTGAGAATGGTGATCCTGCTAAAGTCTGGAGATTTCTCAGGTCGTTAGGAATAGGGAAATCTGCACAAGATTCCATTAACACTAATATTGATATTGATCGCTTAAATCACCACTTTTCTACTTCCGCCACTTTTTCTGGACCAGCTAAATCTGACACTCTCAACTATCTTTCTAACATCCCAACTCCTGATCACCCATCCTTCTCTTTTACTCAATTCACCGACAGTGAGGTTAAGAAGAATATTTTAAGTATTTCATCCAATGCCGTCGGGGTGGATAGCGTCAGCCGTAACATGGTCTTACCTCTCCTTGATGACCTGGTACCTGTTATTACCCACATCCTGAACCACTCAATTTCCTGTAATATTTTCCCTTCACTTTGGAAAGACGCTGACGTCATTCCCCTTCCAAAAAAGTCAAATCCTTCCTCTTTCTCTGACTATCGCCCAATTTCTATCCTCCCTTTCCTTTCCAAAGTCCTCGAGCGCCTTGTACATCATCAGTTAACATCTTTCTTAAATAGACATGAGCTCTTGAATCCTTTCCAGTCCGGATTCCGAACGGGCCATGGTACGGCTACCGCACTCGTAAAAATTACCGACGACATCCGTGCAGGAATGGACAACAGAAAGGTAACCGTGTTATCGCTGTTGGATTTTAGTAACGCTTTCAACACGGTTGATTTTGACGTTCTGCTCGGAATCCTGCATTCTTTTAATATATCTCCTGCGGTGATTGATTGGTTTAGTAGTTATTTAAAAGGTCGTCGGCAACGCGTAAAAGTAGATTCTCTCTGTTCTTCGTGGTGCAGCACGCTGGCCGGCGTTCCGCAGGGTGGCGTGTTGTCTCCTCTTCTTTTTTCTATTTTTATAAACTCAATTACTAGTAATCTTTCTTCCTCATACCACCTTTATGCCGATGACCTACAAATTTACTCTCAAGGCACCATTAGCGATCTACCTATGATTATCAACTCCGTAAATCGTGACTTGGGTAACATCTCGGATTGGAGCAGGCGTTACGGACTTTTAGTCAACCCAACCAAAACCCAAACGATAATTGTAGGTAGCTCTAAACTTATTCCTAGGATTGATTTTTCTGTGCTACCTTCCATTACGTTTGATGGTGTCCACATTCCATTCGCTAAACAGGTAAAAAATCTCGGGATCATAATAGACTGCACTTTATCTTGGATCCCTCAGATTAGCGAGGTAAGCAGGAGGATGTTTGCATCAATGGGTGCTCTTCGCCGACTACGTAATTTCTTGCCTTTCGCCACGAAAATTGCGCTATCACAATCGCTTCTTATGCCTATATTAGATTATGCCGACACCTGTTATCTGGATCTTACTGAAGACCAGCTTAGTAAACTTGAACGCCTTCAAAATCTTTGTATCAGATTTATATTTGGCCTGCGTAAATTTGACCATATTTCCAACTTTCGTGCCCAGCTCAAGTGGCTCCCTATACGTCTTCGACGTAATTCTCATATCTTAGCTCTTCTCTATAGCATTCTTTTCAACCCCGCTACTCCTTCATACCTTAAAGAACGTTTTAGTTATCTCTCCTCCGTCAGGCCTTCACGGAAATATCAACTTGTTCCCCCTCCTTCTTCTACGAAATTTTATAATGACTCCTTTACGTTTCGAGCTGTTCGTCTGTGGAACAGTCTGCCGTTAGACATTAGGTGTGCTAAAACTCTCCAAAGCTTTAAAAACCTTCTAAAGAATCATTACTTATCTCTTCCTTAATGTGCCCCTGTGTATATATTATATATTTATATATATATATATATTGTGTTTGTATTTTTGTATGTGTTTATATATATGTATATGTATGTTATATATATTAAACTATTTGTTTGTACCTATTGGTACATATTTATATAATTGTATATGACCGAATGTGTAATCTTCTTATTCCTGTAACTTATTTCGTGCACTACCTGTTTTTAAAAGTTTTCTATTCTTTATATCCTGCTACCCCAAGGTTGTCTGGAAGAGATCGCTTACAGCGATAAGACCGCCTGTTGCTACCATTATTTACACTGTAAATCTGTTATTTTATTTTTCTTTGTGGTGCAATAAAGAGTATTTACTTACTTACTTACTTACTTAACCCGTACAGACCAGGGGCGGGTTGCTAGTGTAGAATAAATAAATATTGCTTAAATATTACGTACAATAACAATGCGTGTGCACTACTGAACACAACAACAACACACAAGAGGTAAACTTCTAAGAGACTTGGATGTTGCCTTTTTAGTTTATGATATCCAGATACGTGAGCTAGTTTTATCTTACTACATTACGAGTATTACAGCACAGTTTACTTCGTCTTTCTCTTTACGTCGTGTATTTCCTTACTCCCTGTTGTGTTGTAGGTACATATGTGTCTTAAAAGTTACTAGTTTCACTCTCATTCTCATTAACTTACCGATTATTGAATCGCTTCCTAAGAACTATCATTTACGTGCTGAAGGAAATCTAGTTAATTTTCAGCAATAATTTCACTTTCGATGGCTAAAAAATTTTACCGGACAAGTGCGAGACGGAACTCGTGCACGAAGGGTTCCGTACCATTATGCAAAAAATTACGTTTGTTGAAAGAGGCCCCGATTAAATATTTATTTTATTTTGTTTTAAGTATTTGTTGTTATAGCGGCAACAGAAATACATCATCTGTGAAAATTTCAACTGTGGGGTTGCGAACTGCATTGCAGCCATAATTGTGTTTTTAGTTTTAAGATATATTTTGTAATAATACGTATGCTAGTTTTAAGGTATTTATCTATGGGCCAATAGTTGCCTGAAAATAAATGTTTTCATTCATTCATCATACAGCCTGTTGACGGACAGACGGACGGACGGAGAGACGGACAGCGGATTCTTAGTAATAGGGTCCCGTTTTTACCCTTTGGGTACGGAACTCTAAAAACACCAATTTGATTCGTTCTACTTTAACATTAATATAACAACGTTATCTCGGTGTACGAATAATGTAAGAATAACAATATTTAACAAGGATTTAGTAAGAGCGTGCGGGCTTAGCGTGAGTGTGCGCGGACAAAGTTCGCTCGCTCCGTCTGCCGTCGCCGTGCGAGCAAAAAGTGCCTCGTGTACAAGTTGCCCCGCGCGGGTGCGGCAATGCCGTTAATATTGGATCCTCTCCGGCAAACTAAGACCGCATACTTGCAATGTTTTCTCGTCACTTGTAATCATTTATACGCAATTAAAAACGGTGACGCGTCTAAAATCGACGCAGATTCAAAACGAATGCTTGTTTCGTACCAAATCCAGGTAAACAACCAATGTAATTAGCACATGTACAAAGATAAACATCGGGTTGATATCACATGATATAAATTATGAATACAACTACCTTATACCCTAAAGAACACCTGATTGCAAAGTAATCATTCAGCGAGATGGAAACGAGCTGCATAAGTGAGGTTGTCATATTTAGCTCGGTTGACATCGTTGAAAGATATCGGAAAAAAGCGGTTGACAAGTAGGTATACGCAATGAGAATACGAGTACAGTCAGCAGCAGAAGTTGCTAAGCGAGCGAGGTGTTCAAAATGACCTTGACACGCTCTTATTCTCTTAATAATAAAGTCGAGTCAAGTTCATTTCGAACACCTGGCCCGCTTAGCAACTTCTGCTGCTGACTGTACTTGAACATGGTAAAATTCTTTGGTTACCCCCAGATAGCATACCTGGCATCTACCAAATATGCTACGCCTGCTACGAAACGCGCGCTACGCCGTAGAGGCAATTTAAATGCGAAAATTGTAAAGTACAGCCCGTTTACCGATTTCTTTTAAAGTTTGGGTAGTTTCCAGGCCGTAGAAATACACAGAGGTCGTAAATTAAGAAGTAAATGGGCGGGTACAGAATAAATAGGATGATGCAACGAGTAATAATATTTCCAACGTAAGGTAGCGCTGCCATCACCTCTATTATTTGATTCGCGGGTACAAACATTTGTCTTGGCGATGCAGGAGTCAGACCCAACCCACGGGCAGTTAGCCAACAAACAGCAGCAGCGAATGTCACCTAAAATCTTTACCTATTTGGGCTTACATGACATTATACTCGTATATTATACAACCGGTAGGTTCAGTATAATTATTTACGTTAATGGTATATTTAAATTAAACTGGTAGCTCAATTACTTCATCAAAACCCCTCAGCGTAGGTATTTCATAATATTAAAATGTGGTTTGTATTTACAGTTGTTATAATAACGGCATGTATTAACCTCGCGATTTAGCCTCACGAACATTTAAACTTCACAAAAGGTAATTGAGACATTGCAGTAACAATATTGAAATAACACGGCTTGTTAGTGAATTGAGGTTATACGAAATGTGCTTGCGATGTTATTCCGGGAAAATGGTAGGTAACTTGTTAAATAAATTACGTTCTGGATTTCATTTAATATAAACAACTTAAACGTCATACAAACAAAAACAAACCGCTAATAAATCGCCGCTTTGGACTCAGTGGAGCGCAGAGCCAGGAGGATGATTGGCGACAAGAAGCTAACGGCTAAGCTTCAGTCTTTGGCCCATCGGCGGAAAGTCGCCAGCCTGTCGGTATTCTACAGGCTGCACTTCGGGGAGTGTGCCCAAGAGCTACACGAGCTTATTCCACCGTCCCCATTCTACCATCAAACTTTTAGACGCACGGCCGGTTTCCATCCTTACTTGGTAGATATTCCACCAATTCGCACGAAGCGCTTTGCTTCTACTTTCCTTATGCGCACTGCCAAGGAATGGAATTCTCTGCCGGCGTCTATATTTCCGTGTTCTTATAACCCGGCAACCTTCAAATCAAGAGTGAACAGGCACCTTCTGGGCGAGCTCGCTCCATCGTAGGCCACGTCTACGCCTCGGCTAGTCTGTGGCCATGAGTAAGCCCATTCATAATAATATAAAAATGGTCCGCTAGAATTAGAATACCTAACGACTTTAAGGCAATGACGGCCCGATTCCAACTTTAAGATACGTCAGTTAATAGATCTAGAAAAGATATGGATTAGATATGTCAGTGTCAAAATTGACGTTTCTTCAAACGAAAACGTCACTTTTGACACTTGTTTGACACTGACATATCTAATCCATATCTTTTCAATATCTAGTATTTGACGTATCTCATTGTTCGAATACGGTTGTGAGACACTTTTTAGAGGTCCGTAGTGAACTAGGAACCCTTATAGCTTCGCCAGTCCGTCTGTATGTCCGGCTGCCCGGTAAGTGTTAAAAATCTGCCATTTAGCACCGATATAGCTATAAAGCAATTATGCCGACAAAATGGTTAAATAACAACTAGAACAAAACAATTTTTAGGCTACCTCCCCTACACTAAAAGCGTAGAAGAATTTTTATGCCGCTTCAACCGTATGGTGTAGTGTCGTTAGATAGGTCTTTCAAATTGAATAGGGGTCTCTAACAACCATTTTTAATAAAGTGAACTTTATCGGTAATAATCGCTGCGAAAGGAAAACAAAACCTTAAATTGGTAACTACGGAACCCTACACTGAGCAAGGTCCGACGTGCTCTTAGCCGGTTTTTTATTATTATATCTAGGTTTGATATTGATGCTATAATTTTCAGTGAAGCTCCTTCGTACTTAAGAGTGCTATTACATTTCGGGGTTGAGCGAGTTTAGGTATTTTACGCGCTGCGGCAGGCCGTGCGAGCTCAGTATTCCGATCCCTTCTACCACACTCGCACTACAATGATGGATTAAACATTCTTGATCCTTCGCGAAGCATATTGAAATCAACCATAACAACACTAACTGTACTTAACTTATAAAGTCTTAAAACTGTTATTTGGGAAGTACGAAAATACTAAATGCAGTGCAAATGTACATAGGGGCTGTTCATAAATTACGTCATCTATTTTTGACCCCCCCATCAAATCATCCAAAAATCATGCTTCGGATGACTCTGTTTCCTCCTACGTCATGCTACCATCATCCGATGTCCAGACCCCCTCCCCCCCTCCTCCCATTTGAAACGACGTAATTTATGAATAGCCCCATACTCGTACTTATGAACGTATATTACTCGAAAGAAATTATAGGTACTCGCTTATTTACAAGAAACAAGTTACAAGAAACTGAAGATACACAGGGTCTGATGATGGAGCTGGAAGGTGGCCACGGGTACCAGTCTATCATGTAACTAAACCACTTCGTGTTTGGGCTCGTTTGATTCGTCTCAACAAGATCTTTGACACTGAAGATACACAGGGTCTGATGATGGAGCTGGAAGGTGGCCACGGGTACCAGTCTCTCATGTAACTAAACAATTTCGTGTTTGGGCTCGTTTGATTCGTCTCAACAAGATCTTTGACACAAGACAGTACTCAGGGTCTGATGACGGAGCTGGAAGGTGGTCACCATTACCAATCAACCATACAACTAAACCACATCGTGTTTAGGCTCGTTTTATTCATCTCAACAAGATCTTTGACACTATAGGTGATACTCAGAGTCTGATGATGGAGCTGGAAGTTGGTTACCGGTACCAATCAACCATGCAACTAAACCACTTCATGTTTAGGCTCGTTTGACTAGTCTCAACAAGATCTTTGACACTAGGTGATACTCAGAGTCTGATGATGGAGCCGGAAGGTGGTCACCGGTACCAATCAACCATGCAACTAAACCACTCCATGTTTAGGCTCGTTTGATTCGTCTCAACAAGATCTTTGACACTAGGTGATACTCAGAGTCTGATGATGGAGCCGGAAGGTGGTCACCGGTACCAATCAACCATGCAACTAAACCACTTCATGTTTAGGCTCGTTTGATTAGTCTCAACAAGATCTTTGACACTAGGTGATACTCAGAGTCTGATGATGGAGCCGGAAGGTGGTCACCGGTACCAATCAACCATGCAACTAAACCACTTCGTGTTTGGGCTCGTTTGATTCGTCTCAACAAGATCTTTGATACTAGGTGATAAACCAAACACGAAGCCTAAACACGAAGTGGTTCAGTTATGTGATAGACTGGTACCCGTCGCCACCTTCGAGCTCCATCATCAGACCCTGAGTAGTATCTTGTGTCAAAGATCTTGTTGCGACGAATCAAACGAGCCCAAACACGAAGTGGTTCAGTTACATGGTAGACTGGTACCCGTGGCCACAGTCCAGCTCCATCATCAGACCCTGAGTACTAACTTGTGTCCAAGGTCTTGTTGAGACGAATCAAACGAGCCCAAACATGAAGTGGTTCAGTTACATGATAGCAGTGTTGGCAAAAAATCAATTCGAATTGACGATTGAGAATTGACCGATCAATTCGAATTGACGATTGACGAAACTAATTCTAAATCTACTGATTGAAGATTGACGATTACTAATCGTTAATTCGAATTGATCGGTCAATCCTCAATCGTCAATTCGGATTGACGATTACTTTGTATGTACCTACCTAATGTCCTTTTTATTTAGGCCATTTTTGCGAAACTGACCAAATGCGTTCAAAAGCGGTGTCGGAGTTTACCAAAGGTTCCGAAACATGTTTCCGACGGCTATATGAAGGATGTCCTTTTTGGAACATTTTCGGGACTTTCCTTAAAATTAACCGATAGTGTTCAAAATCGATACCTGAGGTGCCCATAGGTTTCGAAACTTGTTTCCGAGGGAAATATTGAGAGATGTCCTTTTTTGGGACATTTCTAGAAATTACCCGATTGCGTTTAAAATCGATATCTGAGGTAAACAGAGGTTTCTAAACATTTTTTCAACTGCAATATTGAAAGGTGTCCTGTTTTGGGACATTTTAGTGACATTCTTTGAAAGTGACTGATTGCATTCAAAATCGATATCTGAGGTGCAAAATATGGTTTCAACGGCAATATTTAGATTCTCCACTTTTGCCGCGTACTTACTTTACTACCTGCATTACGCCACCCTGCTGAAAAAAGGTCATTTTTCGGTATTGCCGTCAGAAACATGTTTCGAAACCTTTGGGCACCTCAGATATCGATTTTGAACGCAATCGGTTAATTGGAAGAAATGTCCCATAAATGTCCAGAAAAAAAAGGAAACTCCGTATGTATTGCCGTCGGAAACATGTTACGGGATCTTTGGAAATCTCAGATATCGTTTTAAAGTGCCAACGATCAATTTAAAAAAATGTCCCGAAATGGAAGGGACATCCTTCAATACTGACGTCAGAAACATTTTTCGGGACCTATGGTCGACATCGATTACGAATATGAACGTAATTGGCCAATTTCGAAAAATGTCCCTAAAAGGGACATCAGTCAATACTGACATCAGGAACACGTTTTCGAACCTCTGGGAACCTCAGATATCGACTTTAAGTCCAGTAAGTAAGTCCCTAAAAAGGACACCTTTGAAAACTAATCTTAGGGAAGGGAAAGGGACCCTTTCTTATCTTAGGGAAGGGGAAGGGGTTAATCTAGATTGAGAATTGATTTAATCCGAATTGAGGATTGATGCGTTAATTCCAATTGATTCAATCGGATTGACGCGTCAATCAGAATTAAATCAATTCGAATTGATCAATTCGGATTGGTCAATTCGGATTGACGCGTCAATTCGATTGATCAATCCAGATTGATTTAGTTCAGATTGATGCCAACACTGCATGATAGACAGGTACCCGTCGCCACCTTCGAGCTCCATCATCAGATCCTGAGTACTATCTTGTGTCAAAGATCTTGTTGAGATGAATAAAACGTGCCTAAACACGAAGTGGTTCAGTTACATGATAGACTGGTACCCGTGGCCACCTTTCAGCTCCATAATCAAACCTTGTGTATCTTCAGTGTCAAAGATCTTGTTGAGACTAATCAAACGAGCCCAAACACGAAGAGGTTTAGTTGCATGGTTGATTGGTACCGGTGACCACCTTCCGGCTCCATCATCAGACCCTGAGTACTATCTTGTGTCAAAGATCTTGTTGAGACGAATAAAACGAGCCTAAACACGAAGTGGTTTCGTTGCACGGTTGATTGGTACCGGTGACCACCTTCCGGCTCCATCATCAGACCCTGAGTACTATCTTGTGTCAAAGATCTTGTTGAGACGAATAAAACGAGCCTAAACACGAAGTGGTTTCGTTGTACGGTTGATTGGTACCGGTGACCACCTTCCGGCTCCATCATCAGACCCTGAGTACTATCTTGTGTCAAAGATCTTGTTGAAACGAATAAAACGAGCCTAAACACGAAGTAGTTTAGTTGCATGGTTGATTGGTACCGGTGACCACCTTCCGGCTCCATCATCAGACCCTGAGTACTATCTTGTGTCAAAGATCTTGTTGAGACGAATCAAACGAGCCCAAACACGAAGTGGTTTAGTTGCATGGTTGATTGGTACCGGTGACCACCTTCCGGCTCCATCATCAGACCCTGAGTACTATTTTGTGTCAAAGATCTTGTTAAGACGAATAAAACGAGCCTAAACACGAAGTGGTTTAGTTGCATGGTTGATTGGTACCGGTGACCACCTTCCGGCTCCATCATCAGACCCTGAGTACTATCTTAAGTCAAAGATCTTGTTGAGCCGAATCAAACGTGCCCAAACACGAAGTGGTTTAGTTGCATGGTTGATTGGTACCGGTGACCACCTTCCGGCTCCATCATCAGACTCTGAGTATCACCTAGTGTCAAAGATCTTGTTGAGACTAATCAAACGAGCCTAAACATGAAGTGGTTTAGTTGCATGGTTGATTGGTACCGGTGACCACCTTCCGGCTCCATCATCAGACTCTGAGTATCACCTAGTGTCAAAGATCTTGTTGAGACTAGTCAAACGAGCCTAAACATGAAGTGGTTTAGTTGCATGGTTGATTGATACCGGTGACCACCTTCCGGCTCCATCATCAGACCCTGAGTACTATCTTGAGTCAAATAAATACATATAGAATGTCAGGTCGTTTCAAATATTTTTAATCCTGTCCGGTAGTTTATTAAACTGTACCATTATAAATTATAATACTATAAAAACAGTGCTAGGATCAAAGTCTCTCGTTGCGGTTTACACGCACACAGTATAGCGTTTTACACGGCGCCCGCCGCACACAATGATAAAAAACCTCGTCGTCGCCGTTGAAAATGTGCGGAGCCGACCGACACACGTCCTGCCTGTACAAGCTCTGCCGCGGCACTGAGCTGGCGAGCGCGCGTCATCGGTAATATAGAGTAGTTTTCAAAAAATTGCCAAAAAATTATAGTAGAATTTCATAAACACTAATGTATACCAACAGTATAAGCAAACGTTGCAGATTGCTTGAGTATGAAAATGACTTCGATATTAAGTAGATTTTCGTAAAAATTGACACTTGTTTCGGAGAGAAAATTGAGTTCGTTTTACTTTGATTTTCTCTTTCTCAAAGGTATGTAGGAAAAATATCGTTTGATATGCCTAAAGTACAGGGTATTAGTAATACAAAATAGCCAGGTTTAGCAGAGTAAACTTCTCAACATTTCCAAATAAGAGCTTGCCGTTCAGTGCTTCACGCGGTTTTTCGGAAACGACCATCAGAAAAAAAATCATTACTAATTTAATAAGTCCTTTTTCTAATATTTACAACGATATTTAAAAAGATAAGAAGACGCTTTTACTGGAACAAGTACTCATTGTTTCTAATAATGAGCACAAAGTCCTGAATTTCGTCGACTAGTATCATCAATTTTGCATTATTTCGACTTTTCTTGTAAGAGCGCTCTTAAATATTGGTGCAAGATAAAAAATAACCCTCTTTATAAAAGTCATCACGCCTTGGTTTTGGAAAACGCGTCTTCAAAAGTGTATCAGTATAAAATGCCTTTACGGCCTACGTATAGAACAATAGTTATTTGTTTTACAAGGGGGCAAAGTTGTTGTTTAACCGCTCGTGCTAATATTGATACCCGAGCAAGCGAAAGATTCCAAAATTGAACCACGAGCGTAGCGAGTGGAACGAAAAATGGAAGCTTGAGCGTTGCGAGGATTTCAAAGCACGACGGTTAAACAAAATTTGCCCCCGAGTGAAACACAAAATTTTTCACCACACCAACCCGAAGCAAATATTAAATGTAAAATATCAAACAAAATCAAACCAAATCAAATCCAAATTATTATTATTATTATGTCTTTTCCATATCTCGGGACCATGGGGTCCCGGACCTTTGGGAGGCGTACGTGGGGCCGAAGCCAACAGCGCAGAGGCCCTTTAAGACACTTTAATCTAAAAGCAAGGGACACACATGGCGGATACCATCCCCGAACGCACAATGTGATACATCCGGAGATGGGCCCCGCCAGGTGCAAAGACTATTGCAGTGCAGCACTTTTGTGCTGCGATGGGAACTAAGGTCATGGGCTATAGATTTGAAAGTTGGATGGACTGGATAATGGGCTATGGGAGAGACTAGCGGACACCTGCCATGACAATCAGTCTCAAAATTGTATAAGACAGGTGGTGACTCGCCAACTCATTGAGTGGGCCCCGCAATGGCCGCACGCACAGTGCGACAACAGGGCAACACTTTGGAGCGGCTGTGAGGTTGTCGAGAGGTGAGTCTGCGGTAGCCAGATCCCGGTAATCCCTTCAAGGGCCGCCGGCGTTATGACATTTTACACTTCCAACCTGGAGCATAGGTCCCGCTCTCGCGACTCCACTCTGGCCGGCCAATCAAGGCAAGCACAGAGGCGAGGGCCAGATGACAGGGCCCTCTGGAATAGGGGTTCGCGGTGTCGCCACTCACCGTCAGCTCGCCACAAGCTGCCCCCGCGGGGTTATTATTATTATTATTTGGAGCCTTACGTGTCCCACTGCTGGGCAAAGGCCTCCCCCCAATTTCTCCAAAGATCTCTTTCCTCTCCTGTGTCTGGCCACTCCTTTAAAAAGGAGTCTAGTTCATCCCGCATTTGGAAATCCAAATTAATGTTATTAAATATTTATCATTCAAAATCATCATTTAAAAGTCAATTCTACCAGCAAACATAAGAAAACGACTCAAAATTGGCATTTGATTACTTTGCCTCACATGTGAATAAAATGCAACTTTGCCATCCGTTTTGAAGTGCAAAGTAAGCCTTTCCGAGCTGGTGTGGTGAAAATACCATTGTTTTATTATTAATATTCAATGAGACCCTGTCAACGTTGGCCGACCCGGGTGCTATGTGTGATTGTGTTTCGGCAGCGGATCGGTTTGTTTTTTATCATTAATAGGATTTGCAATTTGCAATGAAAGTGGATCGAGCGGGCAGGCGGGGCTCGGGGCTCGGGCCGGCGCTGCGGGTATTTCGACGTAATTAAAACAAACAGGAGGAGGCTCGCACTCCTCTCTAATTGCGTTCGCGTGGAAATAATCACGAGAATTGTGACAGCGGATAGTGCCCATTCGGCCGTATTAATCTCACACGTTACATACGTCATCGGCTCTGACAAGTGCTTTGGTTTCTGGCATAGTTATTATTTCTTACTTGTATCTACAGTGTGTGTCTGACCATGGGGCTTTAAATCCAGGGCTCGATTCTACTCGCTAAACTGAGCTACTTTTACTATGAGACCAACCCCGAAATCCCGAATTTATTTTTTACTTTTTCATACATTTTGGCTGATCAGATTACGCTTTCTATGGAAAAGCCAAAAAAAATTCCCCGATTTGAGGGTTGGTCCCATAGTAAAAGTAGCTTAGTTTAGCGAGTAAAATCAAGCCCTGGATTTAAAGCCCCATGGTCAGACACACACTGTATAAATAAGATTTCAAGTGGCAAAAGAATATTTTTTGGTACAAGCTTTTATCGCTGACTGGCATTCGTCCCACAGGCAACTAATACTCATCGAGACAATTCTAAAAAACCCAACACATTAGGTTGCGTTGTTTTAACACATAGTTCCTATGGCTACCTCCTGTTTCCATCATCAAATCAACTCGATGGTACCATAATTTGGATTGTCATCCGACTTACATATACTCGTATATGCAAATTTTCAGCTTCATTGGAAACCGGGAAGTGGGTAAAATTTTACTTGCAAGATTTGATTACAGACAACGGGACAGGTGAAACCAAATAAAAGCTTGTAATAAGCAAAAGCAAGTAAGCAGTAGCAGGGGTGCGAAACTCCTGACTTCGGTAAACTCGGCTCCGCTCGGGTCAGCATTGCTCCGAGCAATTATTAGGGTTGGCACCACTTGACTTCCTTTTGCGTGCACGACCACAGATAAGATAATCACTTGAATTTTGACAACCCTAAATAGCCGAAAGGGACAGTGACATATATTAGAAAGGGATAGCATGATTCGACCCTGAACCGCTGTCAAACTTCGGTTTTGTAGGAAGTTTCCTTTCTGTACCTACGCGTACGTCAGTACTATTATTTATTCTGTGGCAGTAGATTGAAGTACTTAATGATCCAATTACTTAACTATGACAAAATATATTTAAATTATTAAGTAACAAAGATTTATTGTAATTACTTATGACTTTTTTTAATTGACTGGCGTAGAAATATTTTCAAGTTAATGTTGGAAGCAGTTTGCTTACTCGCGATTGTTTGATGTTGAATATTAAGCAGGAACCTTTATGGAAACGGAAACATTTCGGAGTAAGAGGCTTTATTCTTTCAAGGCTTCTAAAACAAAGCTCTACTAATAATGTTTGTACGGAAGCATCTTTGTGACTTTAATAAGAGAGTTCCAACTCGATGCAATATCAGATATAACTTGAATCACGTGAATTTGAGTTTCCAAATGAAACTAATGTCTGTTAAACGTAGTTATAACGACTCCTCTCTTAATTGACCTCTGAAGAGTTCCGAAACGGGTGTAATTAGTGTTGGCGACGATAACGAAGCTAGTTGTGCATGGTAAGTTAAATGTATGACTATACTTGACTACTATATTTGTCTTCATGCGCATTCCCTCAAGGGGTATAATTAGAGTTGTAGTTATCAATGGATTTGTGGTTGAAGTTAGGTGTTAGCTGGCTGCGGATGTCACTCGCCGCAAACAGCTTTAAACTGTCGCGTAGGTTTGAGTGGTAGGGGTGAGTGAAACTCCGTTGTCAATTTTCTCCAGCATTTCCCCAAGGGAAATATTCCTAGGAAATTCTTAATGTGGCCGGCAGTTTTGCTGGTAAAAATCAGGAACTACCGACATATGAAAATAAAAAATCAGAGTGTGCCGGATCATGTGCGCCGAGTTAGCGTAAGCCTATTGGGAATATTATTTTGAATTTAGTTGCATCAAGTCACTAGTAAACAGAAACGGCACATGTCTAGCTTCTGCTGCTAAGTTGCCTGCATTCTTATCTGATGAGGTAGACTTATCTCGTCTTGCATAAATATTTGCTGTCGTGAGATTCTCCACTGTGGACTCTTATCGCGCGCGCCATCTGACACTTAACACAATGAAAATGGAGATGTTGAATATATTTTTTATCTAGGTATGTATCATTATTATACATTAAAATATATCTGCTTTTATTGATAAAACATAAAATAAAAAATATTACAACATAAAACATAAAAGTATTGATTCTAAGTTGCGACTTCGAATCAATAATTTTAAAGTCGTACTAGAAAAAAATATGTTAGAAATAATTTCCTAAGAACGAAGAATTTTGTTTGAAGAATACTTATTTCAGCGTTTTTGATAATGCATCCCCTAAGGTGGTGAAAAAGGGGTTAAAAGTTTGTATGGAGATAAAACATTTTTTTGAGCGTGGGACTTGAAACGTTGAATAAAGGCATATTATTATAATGAATTATTTTGTTTGTCAGACAAGTGCACGTGGTTCATATATTTCATATAAAGTTGATTAACCTCTAAACACACCTATGTAATAATCTGTGATTAAAAATATAATAAATTAATTGTTCTTAACTCATTTGTAAAAGCTCCGTTTCTGTCAGTATCAGCACTAGAATAATATAATAATAAATATAACTTTACAACTAAAAGCTCTAACGCCGGCACCGATACCCCTCTTCAGATCGTATGTGTAAATGGCGGTTATTTCAACAATTCAGACAGTTTGTTGGATCTAAATCTTTGGCCAGTGCTCGAGAGACGCTTTAAGTTCTTAGAGGTACTAACCGCACTAGGAGTGCCAAACTCTACAGACATCCCGAATGGCCGCTTTAAGGTAGTTTTAGTGGGATTTACGTATAATTCATGGCATGACCCGTGCTCTACGTGACGATTTGTTAAAGTTAAGGCGTCTACTCCTTTTCTAGTTTATAGTTAGGTTCTGATTTTAAAGTAGACATGATAGTACCTCTTCTATCTCAAGGGTGAAAGAGCGTTTTAATAAGTTAAAATTGCAGTCTCGAAACTGGTAAGTAGGTAAGCCAGAGCACTTATATATTAAGTGGGTACCTAGCCGGGGAACAGAAAACAGTGAGCAGACTAGGCCAACAAAATATCGAAAAGATGCACATTTCTTTTAACCCATTAGGTATTGTAGAATAAATGATTTATCATTAGTAGTGTGCAGAACTGAGCCCTTTATTCATCTGAGGGATAATTAATTAAGACATTACTACGATTAATCACCTCTGTTTTGTTTTGATTCTAACTCTTCCGTTGCCTAAGGTTAATATGTTGAATGAAATTGTTGCATATTGTGAGAGGTGTGTCATGCGCATCGTATGCAGATTGGCAACCGAGGAGCAGATTAGCGCCGGACATAGAGGTTGAGCATGGCGAAGAGAGCATAGAGCGTAGAGGTGCGGGCGTCGGTCGAGCCTGCAGACGGCGCAGACAGTGCGGCTCGCGGCGACGGCGGCGGCGACGCCTGCGGCGCGGGGGGCCGTCCGGCGCGCCGCCGCGATGCTGCGCGCCTCTCAGTCGAGACGCGAGTCCCGCCCGCCCTAGCCGCCCGTAGTGTCGCCCGCCCGATCGCCCACCGCTCATCCCGCGACATAAACCACGCGATAGTACACGCCTTCATATTCTTATCCGACTTCGATTAGAAGCTTTCCTATACAAATAAATGAATAGATTTTTTATCATCGTCCGAAACTCTTTAAGATTATCCCCGCCGCCGTAGCGCCACGCGTCTCTATAGACGTTAAGTATTTTCGAAGCTTTCAGATGGACCGGAAGGGGGGCGGGAGGGCTGACGGATTCGGAGGGTCGCGGGGCGCAGGGCCCCTCGCGACGCGGGGTTAGTAGGTTCGCGATGTCGCGTCGTTGTCGGTCGGAATGCATTCGCGGACGTTAAGCAGTGACCTAAGGTGCCGCCGCGTTTCTCACCTGGTTCTTATCCTTGACATAGAGAAATAGTTTTTCACAATTTCCTATTTTATTTCAAGTTCAAAATTACCGTTTCAACAGTTTTATACTATCGTTATTGGGTCAGGCGGAACTAGATGCAAGGTCAAACCTGCCTAGGTGTCAACGAACCCTTCATCAGGTGCTTACGTCAGGTCGATGACGTCGGGGTCGTCGTTTTAATGACGTTTTAAAAATAAATTTGAGTCAAGTACAACAAAACGATTTCGATATAAATCCAGATCAATGTGATTAGTAGAGGAAGCAATTAATAATTATTTTATACCGGATATTTTCGAGTGTCTACATAAAGTACGGAAGTGTGCAACGAGTGGCAGGAACAGCGAGGCCGCGGCGTTAACCCTGCCCGAATTAGTGCAGCGGACGAGACTAAAATAGCGGTAGTCGGCGTGTACGGTTACATGCGCTGCGGCGCGTCAATGTCGGCGCTCGGCGCGCTGTACCGGCTGGTCAGCGGCGGCTCTGGGGTAAGCTTACACTGCGTCTGATTGTAGCGAGCTGAGCCCGGCCCTATATGTGGAGGAGTGGCGCTCCGCCGCCGCCCGTCGCGGCCGTCGCTGCCGTCGCGCGCGCCGAGCCGCGTCGCCTCATGCCGCGCGCGTCCGCCCTCGCACCTCAAACGAAAAGCTATTTTCGTGCTCATCTGTTTCACAGTATACACGCTAAATTTTACTCGTTTCTAAATATACCCAGCACGCCGTGTCTATGATGCCAACAAAACACATGACTTTAATTACAGTGATTTTTATTGTACAAAATCTCTATAAGAATTTACAAACATCTTTCCAAAAGCATTGTATATTTTATACAGAACAGCTGAAGATGAAGAATTAAGTCAACTGCAGAATGGAAGATATTAACTGTCAGTTCTGCTATCAGAAGAAGAGGCTGGGAGGAGAGTACGAAAGTGTTAGCGTTGTTCGCTTTAGCTGGTTGACTTCGGGTCAAATTGTAATTATTATATCATTTGGTCCCCTTCAACCAGCTGTAGTTGACATCTGCTTCGCTTTCCCGTGGCGGCCGAGAAGATATCAACGGTTTTGCAACTCCTGTGACATGTTGCTGCGGGAAGCGTTGGTATCGCATATAACGCAATATGACTGACGTGTTGTTTGTTACGAATGTTGTTCGGTTTGGATCTTGCGGCCTGTTTATTTTAACAGAGACTGAAATGTTATTTATTTTGATTCACAGCGTGCGTTTAGTCAGTCGGATAAAGACTTGAATGGATTTTATAGTTAGAAACAAGATATCTAATGGTGTATTTTTATCCATTCAATGAAATTATTTCTTGAATGAAATACATTTCATCTTATCTTATCTTATTCTCTGTACCTATAACTCTAACTCAATAACATTATAAATAATGATTTAAGTAAGTAAGTAAGTAAAATACACTTCATTGAACGAAATACTTATAAAATATCCATATGCGATATCTCTTCCAACTAACCATAAAGATGCTCCGAAATCTGAATAACTCCAAGAGAATTTTTTTATTGCTTATAAACCTATATAAATAAGGTAAGTACTAGTAGCGAAAGCAAAACAAAATGTGACATAATAGACAATATATATATGACATAAAAATAATATAATAATCCAATCTGATTTTCTTTACTTTGCAAAAAAATGATTGACTCGGCAATTAAATAATCTTCTCATCACACCTGCGCAGTCTGCGTTTTATTTCACGCAAGTGCAGCGGGAGATTTTATACCCTCAGAAGATTTTTTTTTTTTATACCACAAACTCATTTGAACCAAGTATGTTATAAGTAAAATACTAGTTTAACGTTAAGGTATAAATAGCCATTACTAATCTTGAAACTTATGAAATCCAAGAAAATATACCTAATTTAAACAACAACCCTAAAACTAAATTCTTATGGAAATGAAATGTCAATAAATAAAAAGAAATTATTGGCGATAATAATTTCACTTTAATTTAGTCTGTGGAATATAAGGGAACTAATATTTTATTAAAAACCTTTAGATTACAATAGATTAAACATACAAATTATAAACTAAAATAAACCTAAGAATGAGTAAAACTTTTAGTCTTAATTTTAGTTAACCATTTCATTAATTAAAAGATATCTACTGATTTTACTAGTTCTCCGGGATTTCTGTATAAAAATTAACATTCTTGTTTATTTAATTTGAATAAGAAAAAGTAAACTGTTATGCATAATAATTCACTCGGTTCGCAATTAATTTATCTCAATGATGTTTCTCATAGTTACTCATCAAATGTCTGCATTTTACCGTTTTATGGATAGATTAGATCCATACCGAGTGTGGCCTGTAATATGAGCAAAAAATTTAGCTGTAGGCTGTACTTCTCATACTGATCAACATTTGTGTTTTTTTTTTATTGGTATTCAGGATAACAACAGCCGTAAATATAACTAAGACATATTAATGCTTACATAAAAATAAGGCCAATAACAGTCATCCATTGAGTTACATTATATAACGATTAAAAATAACAAAGATAAGAAAACAACGAGAATGTACAATACACACAAATGCTCGATACGCTAGAAATACTATAAACCGGTTGTAAAATGTATAAGTAATCTAGTTAAAATACCTACTTCTAATACAAAACAAAACCATGACATTGCATTAGTTGAAAATCAGACACCAGCAGACGTTCACAAAAACGTTCGTTTAGCGACTTTTAATAATAACTTGTGGTTTGATTTTTAATACACCTTAAAGTTTATTCTAAGACGCAATGTATTGCGAATTTTGTTTTGTTTAAGGCGTGACAAGCAACGTCAATCACAATGATATGGCGTGGCGATGGCGTCCATTGAAGATAATATTTATTTTGTATGAAAAAGAGGGAGACTAAATACTTCATTATTTTTTAAAGTTGTTGAACAAAAGTGTCACCGTTTGAGGAGTACAATCTATGTTTTAATTATTTGCTCATGTTACAGGCCACACCCGGTATATTTTAATTTTAAAAAAATACTCCAGTTATATGTAAGAAATCCGCAACGCAGGCTTCGTCCGGTGGCTACAAATGCAAATCAGCAACCTACTTCGTCCCAAACAAACATTTCTCATACTTGGAAACATTTTATAAAGAGGATACTTTCTGATTTGTTTTCACACCGCGCTGTGCCACACCGTGCACAGTCCACACCTTGCTTTTGATCCCGAGAATTTAGAAAAAACGTTTCCTTTTTTAAAATACATCATATTTGTGAGTTGGGAACAATAGGCCTTATAAGAAAATGCTTGACGTATCCCGTTGAATGTTTTCCGTGTTTTGAAGGGCTACGGTAAAGTAAGGTGAACGTCTTTTCGAAAGAAACATTCATAAAATCACGGGTATATCGTTGAAGAAGTGCATGACTATCTAACAGTACGCATTGATTCTTAGCTGATAACCTAATACAACATACAGATGTTCATCGTTTTTAAATCCAATTTGTTTCCTTAACTATTGTGTCTCTCAGGTCGTCGCGGCGCCGACTTTTGCACCAACGGCTTGATGGCTTTAGCTGATATTTTTTAGCAACAGCTAGACTTGCTTTTAGCAAAACGAGCCTTCTGAGTTATGTGCTTAAAGTCGCTTGTGGCACATATAGTGATATCGATTGAAGGCAGTGAAGCTTTCTGGAGCCCGCACGCGAGGGAAGGATCGTAACGCGCGGCGCACTTTGATATTATAACGAGATTACTCGAGGAACCGCTAACGGGCTGCCTGTTTGACTACTACTACTACTCGCTACCTACTAAACCATCCATCTCCCAAGTCAAAAGGAGACGTGTTAGTTTCGCATTACGACGTGGTTAATTCGAGCTAATGAAAATGATCTGATTATAAATTGTGGAAGCGAAGTATAAAATATCTAACAGTTTCAGTCAACTTTACGGGGGCTGTTCTAACAATATATAAAGGCGGCATTCCACCAGAGTGCGAAACAGGCATTTTTGTGAGTTTTGTACTGAATACGCTTGATGACACTGATGGAATCCCGCCTTAAGACTGCTGAGTTTCAATTTCAATTTTAAGTCCCTCCGATAATTCCGTATCTTACATATAGTTTGTCATTTCATATGATTAGTAATTATTGGTAATTCCGCACCCAAAATATTATGACATTATGTTATTTTTGTGATAACGATTTACGTAATCGTCATTATGTATGTAATCATCAAAAAATTAAAAATGCACGTACCTGCAAACTTCTTGCTTTATCTAATTTTGGACAGGATATTATGCAACGATGAACATACCTTGGTTGAACGGGGGCAATAATTCACCAGTGCTAGTGATTAAATAAACATCGACTAGAGTGTTATCGATATCGATATGAATCTGGTTCTAAAATAGGTATCTAAATCATAATAACAAATATGAATTCTTCCCTAAGTAAATATTTGATACTAAGAGCATTATTAGCTCTTTAATATCTACTTTCAAATTTCTATCATTCATTCTTATCACAACTATGAATAACGGACATCTGACATATGTGTATACTGTAATGACCTACTTAATAGTTCTAACAAACTTTAAAACAACACTTTGTAATAATTCTGTTAATATTATGTAAACCTTAATTATAACGTTGATGAATTACATGTATGCTACATGCATTACAACCCTGTATGTTAGTTTTAAGGTATTTATATATGGGCCAATAGTTGTCTGAAAATAAATGTTTTCATTCATTCATTCAATACATATTCATCTCATCGATATCAAAATATTAAACAAGTTTTATTGACCCTCGCACTGTTTAAACGTTATATCAAATTATATTAAAAACAAACAAACGTTATATTAAATCAAAATGATCAATTTTGATTTAATATGACGTTTGTCAGCAGGGCTGTGACTATAAATATAGGTACTTAAAATAATATTAAAGCCTGAAATAAATGATATTTTTTTCTTTTTATTAATTTTAAATTAATTGTGTAGTTCAATGGACTCTAACTGTAATACTCGTAGGTATAATATAAACGTAGGTATAATAAACAGTTTAATTTTGTAACGAGTATAATATGTTATTCTGTTGTCGCTTCAAGTACAAAAAATATAAAAATAGAATAAAAGAAAAAAATCGGGCGGGTCATTTTTAATTGTATCACTGTAAGCAAGCTACTCGAAGGACCGCCAATCTGTTTTGATTTTTATAGATTTTAATTTAAAACTTACATAAATAAGTCTATTAAGTCTATACTTCACATCCAGCAGTTCATTCAATTTATTCTGAAAAATGCCAGAAAACGCTTGCTCGGAATATACTCCTGATAGTGACTTTTATTTTACTTGAACTAAATATGTTAATTGAAATATTTATAATATTCATTTCATGGTTTGAATTGTAAATTACAATGGTCTCAAACGCAACCGCGTGAAGCCCAGACAAATAATACAGTAAATTTACCACTGATGAACGTTAATATCAAAAGCGACCACATTTGAATTTTCCATGTGAAGGGTTATTTACATAACGTTGTCGATATTTTACGATATAGTACATTGTGCAACGAGAAGGCTAATGAAATATTGGAAACGAGGGTGTTAACTTACGACAGTCGCAGGCTGGAGTAAATTAAAGACCCGAGTTTGCAATATTCTTACCCCGGAGTTAAACACAATGTTTTTCATCACACTCGCGAAGAAAAAAATATAAGCCATAATAATTCTTAAATACGGTGACATTTCCTACATTCATCCGTCATATTGTAATTTTTTGACAGGTTAAGCATCGAAAGCACAGACCCATCCGGCATTTAGTCACGATTGAAAATTGTGTAAACCTATTTTAAACGGCTATTTAAAATCAAATTAAATATTTTTTAACAAACTAAAATATTAAATTATAAACGTCAGTATTTTAAAAGTACAACTAGTCGACTATTGTTGCAGGTCGCGTTAAGGTGAAATTAGAAAAACTATCGCAAAAGCGTTACTGTAGCAGAGTTAATGCTGCAGAGTTGTGTATGTGAGTGACGGATTGAACGTTCTAATCGCGACAGCAATGCAGCAAAGACAGTAACACAATTTATCAAATAGATTGACCGTGATATCGCCCATTTCCCGCTGCTGCAACGCTGCACCGGCAACGATGTACCAACAACGCTGCCGCGTGCTGTCGCAAACCGAATGTACGCTTTGTTTATTATTTTAGCAGATTAGCTTTCTGACTATGAAAACTGTCACCTTTCTTAAAAATGCAAACCGAGATTGCCTGTTAAAATAGCTTGTTTTACTTTCATAATGTATATTGTATAGGTACTCACAACCTTGTCTTAATTGGTAGTTGACAATGTCACTAATTATGTAGGTACCTGTAAACAAAAAAACATTTTCATTAGATAACTATAACAGTATTGACGACCGGTCTGGCCTAGTGGGTAGTGACTCAGCCTATGAAGCCGATGGTCCCGGGTTCGCATCCTGGTAAGGGCATTTATTTGTATTATGATACAGATATATTTTGTTCCTGAGTCATGGTTGTTTTCTATGTATTAAAGTATTTATATATTATATATATCGTTGTCTGAGTACCCACAACACAAGCCTTCTTGAGCTTACCGTGGGGCTTAGTCAATTTGTGTAAAAATGTCCTGTAATATTTATTTATTTATTTATTATCGACCACTGCATTTTTGTTACACTAACATTTTGTACTGTAACATTATGGAGAACCAGGGGAGAGGCCTTTGTTATATAGGCTAATAAAAATAAAACATTGTGTACTAACAATTGACTAACGGGAGGTAATTAGCTACGTAATAGAATCGAATTGTAAATTAATCTACTCTAAACGTGCGCTCGCTAATACAACATGCAGTCGTCATATAACGTCAGTCGTCTCATAACGTCACTCGCTTATGCTTTACCAAAATATGTAAGACCGCGACGTAACGAAAGCAAGCTGATACAATGCGTGCAAATAATTGCATACCTAACTAAAATTATTCCGGGCTAGCAAAATGTAAATTATCCTTATAAACACAGTGTATGTATGTATACCGTAAAGTCTGGTTAAATTCGCCGGGCTCGTGTGACCGCCGCGCGAGAGGTCGCAAAAACGCTAAAGGCAGTGGCTGCAGCCGGCGCGGCGGCGCAGCGCGACTTAGTGCCATAAATCAAAAGCCCCCGAGGGACCCTCCCATCACATAAACTAAGTATAAAACACTGCGACATTTTTTACACAAGATAATATTCAAATGAATACTAAAGTATGAATTCGGAAACTAATCTCCACGTTTTACGGTATATATGCATATCGAGAACAGTTTTGGAAAACAAAGATCAATTTTGTGATGTGACAATGTATGAAAGTATGTTGTAGGCGGCAGAATTGGACGCCTGGCATGTAATGTAGTAACCCTATTTGCATATCTTGAAGCTTTAAAAAAGTGCTACAACATCCCTTAAAAAACAATTACCTGCGTTTTATTTAGAGAGTACCTACACAAATAAACTTGTACAATGGGTACGCTTTGTTTTATATCCCATATTTTATTACCCAATCGAACTTTCATTTTAGTATCTCGGATATAAAAACAGCACAGTATACATAACTATAAAACACGGAACGAATTCCAGCTATTAGGCTGACTACATGAAACAAACCTAGAAATTCAACCAACGGTAATTTTCTTGTTTCGATTGAGGTTGTTTCAACGGTTTTGGCGTGCTGAGGTGGTCGCGCGTTACTCGAAATACGGCTTAGAAGGAAATCACCTGGCAGGCCATTAACCTAATTCACAGACGCGAAGACAGGGCGGAGACGCGGGCGGCAGCACCGGATTTAATATCACTCGCGCCAGTAATAAGATGGAAATAAGCCGGTGAAGAAACCCCGCCAATCATTGCTGTTCGCACCTCGATACCAGCTATGCACTTCGCGATTAAATTGATTATTTATTACTATACCGGCCGAGATCTAAGTACGGCATTTAGAACAGGGTCCGATAAAATTATTACTTAATGTTATTAGGTGATAAAAGTGCGGCACAGTAAAACATAAATACTACTGAATGTTAAAATATTTTTTGTGCCGCAGTTAATCAATTCTATTAAACATTTACTTGGCAGACAGACAATAATAAGCTCGCTTTAAAGTCTGCGATTATATTATATTATACCGGGTGTGGCCTGTAACACGAGCAAATACTTAAAACATAGATTGTACTTCTTAAACGGTGACACTTTTGTTCAACAACTTTTAAAATTTATGAAGTATTTAGACTCTCTATTTTTCATACAAAATAAATATTATCTTCAATGGACGCCATCGCCACGCCATATTATTGTAATTGACGTTGCTTGTCACGCCTTAAACATAACAAAATTCGCGATACATTGCGTCTTTAAACTTTAACCTCCTAAGGCCCACCCATACAAATAAAAAATAAAAAATTTGCCACTAAAATTTGAACCTACAATGTAGGCAATAGAGTTGATTTTGCGTTGTTTAAAAACTGAACGAAACAAACCAAGAGCAACTCTGTTCCAATCGAATATGGTTTAAATTCCATTGAACTGAATAAGTACTATAGGTAGGACCTTGGGCCTTAGGAGGTTAAAGTGTATTAAAAATCAAACCACAAGTTATTTTTAAAAGTTGCTGAACAAATGTTGGTCAGTATGAGGAGTACAGCCTACAGATTAATTTTTTGCTCATATTATAGGCCACACCCGGTATAATACTTTCCCAATATATCGTACATACGGTGGCATAAACTAAAAAAAAATGATTCCAATAAAACCTTTTGACAGTGCAGACAAGCACAAGGAATGCATTCGAGTTCAATATATCATTCCCAGGCTCAGAACATACGTCTCTGTCAGACCCAGCACTGCCGCCCGTCTTCAAGACAATAAGACCCTGATATTAAAAGAAAGACTTAGTAGAATACTGCACGTTTATGCATTATTTTGCCGCTATTTATTACGTTTTACTTCGCCTCTACGGGGAAAATCGATGAGAATAAATATTCGTTATTTAATTCAACATCATTTTAGTACAATTATCGATTTGAAACGTAGAAGCGTAATGTAAAGATAAAATGAAAAATTAATACCTATTTAAAAATAGTAGCTATGAGATGTAAAATTCAAGTTTTTTTTTCGTACGAAGGATTAATATTAATGAATAATTAATTAATTAATTAAACATGGGAAGTAAGAGTAAGAAACCATTAAGTGGGACGTGAAGCTAACTTCAGTGTCGAGACCCCTGCCTGCTTTCTGAAGACCCACGACACGTTAGTTATACGACACGAAAAATGATGAAACAAGTCGCTGTTAGGAAAGTTTTCAATCTATTTAGGCCTAAAGGTGGGTATAAGGCAAAAGCTTATGCAAATGTACCTACTAAAATAATAGGTAACTGTACCTAACATCAGCAAGTGTCGGTATATCGGGAAACGGAAAGGTGATGTATGACTCTTATGTTGCCAAAAATTTTTGTTACGTAAATAAAATGCAGACACATAGTCAAAAATAGCATTAGTATCTAATATCCAAGATTGGTTGCAAACACATTTTGGTGTCAACTTACTAAAACGGCAATTAAACCAGTCAAATCCTTATTTAATACAAATACAAAAATAAATACAAATACAAATACAAATAATTTATTGAGAAAAGTATAGTACAATGATTGTTCTTAAAGACTAAACATAAAACATTTACTGAGGCTTGACCCTGTTAGCGGAGGCAGTTATAAAGTTGACCCAAAATTTTTTTATTAAGCTATGAGCTTAATCATATATGTTCCTTGAGTAATTCTAAGCATTTCAAGCCTGGGAGGCAATAAGAAATGTGTGTCTACTCGGATTTGTAATGGATTCAAACTTTCAACCTCTTTTTAACCCTGTTAGGGGATGAATTTTACAAAACGCTGAAATTACTTATCCTGTCTTTTAATAATATCCCCAAATACAAAGATTCAAGTCCCGCGTTCGAAAAATTTTTTGATATCCATACAAACTTTCAACCCCTTTTTCACCACCTTAGGGGATGAATTTTCAAAAACGCTAAAATTAGTTTTCTTGTATGTTTATAATATGTCGTTTTACGAAGTTTCAAATTCCTAGCTTAAAATAAAACTTGAACCCCATACAAACTTTCATCCCCTTTTTAACCCCCTTAGGGGTTGAATTTCCCAAAATCGCTTCTTATCTCTTGTACACTTTATAAATGTAATCTAGTGTGCAAATTTCAACTTTCTATCTTTTGTAGTTTCGGCTCCGCGTAGCAAAAATCTCCAACCAAATTTTTCACCTTTTTACGTTTTTCTTGTAAAATTACTATGAAACTGAAAAAAACAAATATCAGCAATGAATTCTACGTCTTTGGTTTATACGAAAATGATACCAAACTTGCCCAAGTACCCACCAGGATCAGAATAGATTTTTTTTAAAGATGACGGGTGGCGGCCGTCTTTGTACCCCACCCTCCCCCCCACCCCAGGCTAGAAATGCTTAGAATTACTCAAATATCAGATGTGATGAAGCTCATAGCTTAATAAAAAATTTTTGGGTCATGTATGGCAGCGTTACATAACTGATTCCAGTATGTGTTACGGTATGGCTGACCGCTGTGCGTCTTGCGCCCTCTATCTTGAAAACGGTTGAGCGTATGAAACAGATGTTTGGAACATGACTTGTTGAAAATTTAATGGTCTACAATCCTTACGGTCTACATTAAATGAACATCACAAGAGCTATAGAAACCTTGATATTTGCGAAAAACCGATTGTGAAATTTGACCTTGTATAACTTCCGACGCGCACACGTGATTTGCTGTGACTTTTAAGACAGCTTTTATAATGCCATAATTAATAATCAAACGAACTTACCTGTGAAGTTTGATTACAATTATACGAGTATCCAAATCCAAGACAACAAATATAATTTACAAGCAGCAGTACATGGAATCATGCCGTCCTTGTCACACATTTTAGAGATATAATATTTAAAAAACAAGTTCGCGCTGTTCCTCTCCCTCACTACGTCATCATCCCCCGCCATCCCACTCTAACCCCGCTCCTCGGATACCCGTCATTATTTCAGAGTGGATCTTTTTTGTGTTATGAACAGAGACTATTTTATTTTAATTTTCGGGGTTGGGGGGCGGGAATTTGTTGTCTTGGATTTGGATACTCGTATAATTGTAATCAAACTTCACAGGTAAGTTCGTTTGATTATTAATTATACTTCCTATCCAAATCCAAGACAACAAATATAATTTACAAGCAGATGTTCAGAGCCTTGTATCTAAATACAGCTGCGAAAATAAAATGAAATATCGATATCAAATCAGTAAGTTACGTATACCGTTACTGATATTACTGATTTCAGCTCACAATTTAGTAGGATATATCTACCTGCAAATGTAATTTTATATAAGTAATAGCATTGTCTATTATAATGATAAGCGTCATTAATTAACGGGTAAAATTAGGTACCTTTTATATTTCTTTTTGGTGAAAGTAGAAAATAATAAAGTATTAAACTTTCTTTGAAGTTATTGTAATACCTATTGATAGACTTTAAAAAACAACTTCATAAAATTATGATTATAACTGTTGTTTATGTAATTTTGCCTTTACTTATGTAGACCGTTGAAAGGTGTGTCCAATCTTTAGCTCTGAACCAATTTTTATAGCACTTTATTCCCATTACATTATTGGAATTACAATTTAAATTTTACTAAGATATACATTGTTTTAATTTTCAAGATTATAATTACTACAACGGTTTAGGTTGTTTTCTGTCAGACACTTATACATATAAATAAGCCATTTTGTATCATTTAGATTTTACCAACCACTCACTGGATGTAATTATTTTATGCGTTATGATTAATCTATGAATGCATGTCTTTTTGAGTATTGACAAGTAGAATAAAATATAACTTTATGACACTTTGCAATGAATATCCAATACAAAAATAAATACCCTCTTCTATACACAGCCTTTAAATGTGGGTAAAGAAGATTTTTCTTCATTGCAAGGTTGTCATAGAAATCAAGTTTCTATTTTAGACTAAGTCCGGACAATTACTAGTAGATAAGCCTGTAGGTGCTGTTTTGAAACTTATAATTTTTCAAATTTTCATTTATAATTCAGCTTCAAATTATAGATTTATATAGTTAGTCAAACCAATTTGTCAGTCAGTAACAGGAAAACTATACTCATCCTCTTCTTTTGGGTGCTAGTACTAACTAGTGTAAGACAAAGATAGTATGATTTTCTTTTTCTTTGATTGAAATGAGACAGTCACATTCTCAAACGATATGTAAATAGCTAAATAATGTATATAATAGACTACCTTTATTAATAAATAACTCGTCTTTCTTTACGTATATGACCGATGACGACTACACGCAAAGAATATAATACTCACTAGGAGAAGAACGGTAACTCCATACAAAAAAATGTCCCCAACCGTTTATACGTTTATACTACTGGCGCCCTCGATGTGTACCAATGGAACTAAAGTTAACAACCGGTTTAGCCTGGCGGGTATTGGTATTATAGGTATATAGTAATTATGTTGATAAACATATTTGTTATCTTCATATCACGAAATATATGAAAGATGCAAATATTACCCCTTGTGTGTGTGGTATGACTATTGATTTAAATAAAAGGCATATTTATGTTTATAACATTGTATTATGTTTTACATATAGAAATATACACTGAATAGACATTAATAAAGCGCATTCACAAAGTTTTCAGTATTATACAAATAACATTAGGCATGCCTACCTATTACACTTTACACACAGATACACTACACTTTACACACGGCATTTTACACAGATTTCTAACTTGTATTCATACATTTCTTCACGGTTAATTAATACGCTTTCCAGATGCGTTATGACTCGGTTCCTTCTGAACCCACTAAAGCTGTATAAATTTCACTCTGGCTGCTTCAACAGCCGTTGCTCCGCATTTAGCACATTTTCTATGTGCATTGCTGTAATCTATGTAGGTACAGACTTACAGTCTTAAGTGGTTGTACCGCTACGTTGTATTTATTATTTATGAACTTTAACCACAGCAGTTGGACAGAGTCATTGACAAATATATTTTTTTATTATGGTGGGTAGACGTACCTACCCTCCATATATTTTATGAACATTGATAAAGACAGTTGGAAGCAAATATTCATTATAAAACTTAATCGCGTGTAATTAAGTTTTAAGCGTTTTAAGTCCCGTTTTATGATTAATTATGTATAAAATTCGTGATAATTTAAATCAGAGTTGGGAGCAATGTTGCTATAGAAAAATGTTTTTATTTTTATTACTCGCAACTTTTTCTCGGAGGCCAACGCACACATAGAAGCTTCAGGCGCACACATGCGCAATTATTTGGGGACATAACTTTCTTAGGAAGTGAACAGGCCTTGACTACACGTGATACAAGTGGCAAGCAAACTTTGGGCGCTTGTAGTGTAGGTATATAGTTAGGACTTAAGGTATGATATATTTGTGGACGATATATAAGGCATTTACTTGAAATTTATCTTTCAAGGAGTAACTTACAGTAACCTTTTTTAAAAGTAACAATTATACTGTGCAGCGTGCACAGTATTCTTGTGATACACAACCAACAATCATTGTTTAAGCTTTCTCGTGTTACGTAGCTTTCAATAGGGTATTATATGTATACTGTAAGTATTTAAAATAAATTATTTTACACCATGCATGAAATACACAGATAGGAGTTATTTTTAGAAACACAAGTTCTATTTAATAAATTGGATAGAAATATAAAAAGTAGGTGAGTTGACCGTGACGTCACGATCTAATGTTTCATATAAATTCCATATTAGCAAATCGTTTTGACAGTTCTAAAAAGGTAACTGATTTGTAGTAGTAGTAGTAGTAGTAGGAAAAATACCCTATTATAACTGTACAGCAAGACAATATGACAACCTAGTGCATTTAAATTAATGACAATATTTAATTTTATTATTGTTTAAGGATGATCAATCCTTTATTGCGATTGTCAATCTAGCTATTTAGCGATGGCGACTCATGTAACAGCATTTAACTCTGGTTGCATGGTTGTACAATTGTGCATATTGGTTTTCAACTGAGGATTCCAGCGTTGATTTCGCGTCGTGGGATATATGCATCAACCACGGCGCAGCCCCTGTTAGTTGCGGCGACGGTCCCCTGAAGTTTAGAGCCTAGATAACCAGTAAGCAAATCGTACTGGATTTGTTACGAGTAGGTAAATCGGGCTCGTTGAGATGGTATATATTTGACTGCAGGTCAAAGATGCTGTTTGAAGCTATTTGGAACACAACGGTGTGATGTGTATAATAATTTGAATGTAAAATCGGTTAAAGGGTTATATCTCTTTCCATATATTGTTCACTCGTCATACAGCACTGTTTGTGTACATTTTTTTTTTTTTTTAAATAGGATTGTAGGCTGCATTAACACCAATTAAATTGCTTCAACGTAACTAAAGTCTCCTCTGTATTTCACATACGTAAGCCAGTATACGTAGCCACATCATCACTATTAAAGTGGAGTCAACTTAAAGGTCTGGATACAGACTATGACAAGTACATTGGCATCAACACTGTTACAGTGGAGCAACGTTATATATCTTTGACTCATTTTATAACGATCAAAGCGTCTGCAGAACAAACATACCGAAGAGCGTAAAGACCGAAGAACGAAGTGATCGAAGGGCGAAGCGACTGAAGAGCGTATCATCCGAAGAGCGAAGCGACTGAAGAGCGAAGCGACTGAAGAGCGAAGCGACTGAAGAGCGTATCATCCGAAGGGCGAAGCGACCGAAGAGCGTAACATCCGAAGAGCGAAGCGACCGATGAACCAAATGACCGAAGCAATCGAAGAGCGAGTCAGCCATTATTATGTAGTTTTTGATATTACGCAATAATCATCATAAATCTTCAACACAGTAAAAGTGGAGTAAGGATAGCCCCGTCATTATTAATGCGGGGCGAATTTAACCTCGACGCTGTGAAAGCGGAGCTCTCTACACAATGGCTGTGGCGTAAAAATAGCCTCATCACTATTAAAGTGGGGCAAAATTACCCTCAACGCTGTTAAAGCGGAGTTCTCAACACAATTACTGTGGAGTAAAGATAGCCTCGTCACTATTAAAGTGGGGCAAATTTAGCCTCAACGCTGTTAAAGCGGAGCTCTCGACACAATAATGTGGAGTAAAGATGGCCTCTTCACTATTAAAGTGGGGCAAATTTACCTTCAACGCTGTTAAAGCGGAGTTCTCGACACAATTAATGTGGAGTAAAGATAGCCTCTTCACTATTAAAGTGGGGCAAATATAACCTCAACGCTGTAAAGGCGGAGCTCTCGACGCAATGAATGTGGAAAATTTTGCCTCGACTTCTCGTTTGTAACTAAATATTTATTCGATATGAATTGTAATTTATACGTGTTAATTAATGTGAAATATCACAAACTCTCCTTTGTCACTGATAACACGGTTTATACCGACTACTTACCTACCTGTTTGATGATCATCTTGTTGCATAGTATACCTAAGCTTCTAAGTACTCACTCTACTTAAACTACCAAATTCGGAATCCCAATTGTCATTTGGAGGTTTAACTTATATTTCCGATACGATTTACGCATGGGTTTACGATCCTCGACGCTATTGTACTAGCGGAGTATTATTATTGGACGTAGTCCATAATATTACACAAATCAAGTACATATACTTTGTCCATGATTTATTTCATTCTAAAATTACATTGAGTTGATAATGTGCGAGTTTATTAAAAGAATCGATGTTAGCACATTCATGAGGTTTACACGTACAAAGATAAACTCTTCACACTTGGTACGCCTCCGTTATAGAGTACTATTGTAGAAAGTAACTCGCTATGTGATGTTTAATATATAGCATTGGTACTTAGTGTCAATCAGTAATGTCTTATTTATCACAAAACAGGAGATCTGATGAGCAAAAGGCGGCGACCAGACCGACTGGACCCAAGACTCGACGATACCACGATGTGCGATTAAAGCCAGTACCTAATCCGTTTTAACCCTTACGGTACATTCACTATGTCGGTATCGGAGCACGCATAGCGCGTGCTGGTTGTATACATCGGTTACTGGCATTAAACACTTTGAACAGTAGGTCAAACTATTCTTTAACTATCTTGTAGATTGTGTATTTAATGAAATTTTTCATGTACCTAAATATAAAGGTACCTGTATACCTACAGGTATGAGGATACCTCCCCATAAGATGCTAATTAAACTTATTGGTTACAGAATATGTCTATTTGCACAAAGACACATTTGCTACCGTGCATAGGCATTTAAATATTACCAATCGGCAAGGATTAATATATCCTATCTTTTTTATTACACGGTAGGGTAGGTCGGACATGGTAAGAACCGTTTTTGTGAAACGATTACCTAGTACATATAAATACCTATATAAATTTTATTCAATTCGGATATAATTTGTATACAGTAAATAAAATCTGTAGGCGAAAGCATGTCAATATATAATATAATAATATGGTGTTCGCATTCGTAAACAATTTACTGAGCGAACATTGCATACCTAGTATGAATGTAACATATTTTATTCAAAACATGAAATGTAAGTAATATCGTACATATTACTAAAATCTATCATTTTTGTGATTTATCTATTTATAGCTCCGTACTTATTTCATCTGTAAGTATTTTATTCTAAATAGAAGGTAGTTGTAACAAGTGATTTCGTACGAAAGCAAAGTTACTTAGTTGATTTATTAGGTAATGAGTTTATAACGCTAAATGAAATTACGATTTCAAATTAAAGTTTACCAGCAATGTAAAGGATTGCAAACGAGACTAGACTTGCCGTGCCGAAAAACCATTAATTTTTCGCTCGGCCACGGCGGCCGGCGGCGGTACAAGTAATGTTTTGATTCTATAATTATCATTCAGCGCTCAATAGACATATTAAAATTACTCACCCTAACTTCATCAATCGACACACACACAGAGATATTTAGAGGAACACTATTTTGGCGAAAATACGTGTAACTCGGACTAACACAAAAACATGTAATGACGGGTATCCGAGGAGCGGGGTTAGAGTGGGATGGCGGGGGATGATGACGTAGTGAGGGAGAGGAACAGCGCGAACTTGTTTTTTAAATATTATATCTCTAAAATGTGTGACAAGGACGGCATGATTCCATGTACTGCTGCTTGTAAATTATATTTGTTGTCTTGGATTTGGATAGGAAGTATAATTACATATCAGTAACCCGTGGCATTTAGGTAGCACTTATTAAAAGATTAGTTTAATGAATTCCTTTTTTTAGTGGTTTCTTTTTCTCGACTCATATAGGAATTAGTGTTGTTTATTAATTTTTAACTTTAATATTATTAACTAATTAACCCAAATAATAATTAAGAATAAATCTTTTAAGTGCTACCTAAATGCCACGAGTTACCGATGTGTAGCCATAATAAAGGTGTTTTAAGAGTCTCCACCTTATTTCATTCATATATAATTCCGAGGTAGATCCGTTGTTTCGGCTTATGATAACTGAGCTTTTTTTATTTTATTCCGAGAATGATTGTGTGAGGTGTATTTTTTTATTTATAGACAAAAACATTTTTTTTTGCAAATTCTTCAATTTTATCTCTTAAAAACGGTTAGGCTACAATTTCATTTATAAATATAGAATATTATTAACATTTGTAATTCTAATTAAATGCAGCTTCAACGTATACGTATAATGCAAAGTAATCAGACGATTTCTATCGAGTTCCAATGGAAATAATTTCTATTCGGTAAGCCTTAGTTATGGAAATTGCACGAGACCTCACTGCGCTGGGGACTATTATGATCGCCTTTACAGTAACCTCTATTATTATTAGTATTCTTCGTTTTTTCTAACTTAACAAGATTCTGCTTCTTTGTGTAATTTTAACAACTTGATTTATTTATTTTAAACTGAAGAGCTGAGAGTTGTAAGGCGCAACAACCTTCACGTGTAGGATATAGATTTAGGCGGTGTACTTCCGTTTGGTTTGGGCCAAATACCTTTCGACAAATTTCACTTCCCAACAAACTTATCGCAGTAGTTTCATTTCCCAAAGGAATCTTCAGCAAAGTTACACTTCGCATATAATTTATTTGGTCAAATTATCATTTTCTGGCAATGTATCGCAATTATATCAAATATCCTATTTCCACTCCGCTTTTACCATTTAAGGGATGATTTTCAGGATTAAAACTATCCTGTATCCTTCCCTGGAACTTAACTATATCTATACCAAATTTTAACTTAATTGGTTCAGCGGTTTAAGAGTGAAGAGGTAGACAGACACAATTTTGCATTTATAATATAAGTATGGATTAAAGCAAATCGGGTGTTAATGCCATATTTTTATTTAGTTCCATTAGACATTTCATGTTTTGCAAAAGCTGCTATAAAATAGTGAGTACATTTAATTTCCGTTAGATTACAGACGGCACAATGGCAGGTCTGGATTAAATATTTCAGGTGGTGCGCAGTTCTCGCGAGTTAGTGCGAGGTTGATGAAACGACATACTCTGCACTCGGAGCCGGGGGAAAATTTAATTATTGCTCCACAGCTACAGTTGAATACTCTTTTAAATGGCAAAGTACATTTTGTGACATTAAATGAATTTTCATGTCGAGTTACCATAACCTCGTAAGGCCCAACGTCCTATTTTTAGGACTGAGAAATGTAGTCCTTCCGGCCCAAGCAACTATATTAATTTATCAATTAGCGGCCCAGAGTCCTAAAATTAGGTCATTCACTTCTGACACGTACCGATCCTTATAAGACTTCAGCTAATATAAATATGCCAATTACAGATTTTATAGCAAGTAGAAGGTCTGGGCCGCTAGTATAAGTACCTAAAATTAGGCCGTTGGGTAGATATGATAAACGTCCTAAAAATAGCTTGGGCCTTACGAGGATAATTATCAACTTAAACACGGTCCGCCCCGCTCCGCTAATAGCATCACATTCATAAAATACTATGACATAACATTCCGTTAAAGTTATGCTCACTGAATTTTGATAGCCATTGGTACATATTGTAATAATAAAAAATATGTAAAGGTCGAATAACCGAATAAACAATTGCTATCAACCGTGGAACTGTGCTGAATCACTTTTGGTTCATGATTAAAATGTTTCGCGAATCATGTAGGCTTCAATGTGGAACTGGAAATATAATATTGATGACATCTGAGGTATACTATTTTTAATCACGACCAACGCAGAATATTACCAATTAGTGTAGACGAGAGGCGTTTAATCGGCTTTTATACAATGTGAAACTTCTCGTAAACTAATATAGTTAACGAGTAGATAGCTATTTTAGGCGAATCGATCTGCTAATGGGATATGAATAAAGCGCGAATGGGGCTCGAGGCTGTGGCGACGGTACACAGGCTGGATCTAATGGAATTCACTTGTATGTAAACAAGCCGCAGAACGCCCCCGTCCCACCTGAGTGGTGAGCGCTCCGTGCGAGGTAAGTAGGTAACGATACTCCCGGACCGAATGTTATCTCTTTACTTTAGCTTAATCGATTACGTACACACTACGCTTACTATTCGCGCAGGGTTTTAACATGTGTCATTGAGTTACGGTCAAAAAAGCAATTAATAGTAAAAATCAAGGGGGTATGAGAGCTGAGAGATGTCGGGCGCAACAGCCTAAGATGCAATAGGTTCGGCCAGCGGTGTTTTTGAATTACAATACGGTTGCCAAAAATTTTATGAACAATCTCGAGGCCTTTCTCACTTAACTTCATTGCATTTTTGCTCAATGGACAAAACTCACGAACATACGTCTAAAGCGCAACTTAAAAATTAACATATGATAATTGCTTCCAAAATTCGCAAACTTATTTTTTAAAGGAACTTGTCGATAACTCTTTCTGTTGAAATTTACAAAAAAATAGTTAAATTTCAAAAACATGATATTCGCGATCCCGGGCACGCACAGCATCTCGCTCATGCTTACGCTCAGTGAGAGTGAGAGAAGAACCTGAACCCACGGGGGCTTAACGTGTACATAGATAGATATACGGCTCGATTCGGAAAATGAATTAGATTTCTACTAGACTTCAACAAGTTACAATATGGATAATTTAAAGATATTTGTAAGATAGATATGTCAAATTTGACGTTTCCGCGATTCCGGAGGTCCTATTGAACGATTTCGACAAGTTATGACTTAGATATCCAAGTCACATCTAGTCGATATCTAATGTAGATCTAGTTGATCTCTAAATCGTCTCTAGATCTTGTGATTATCTTAAAATCCGAATAGGCCTGATAGGCACAACATGAGTCAACAGACTATAGTCTTCTAACCATTCAAATCAATACTCTTTACAAAACGTCTCGATGTTAGTAAGTATGACAGATGCAACCTGCGACGAAACATTGTATTGACTTTCTTTATACAAGTTTTTGGAGATTTACAGTCATTGACTGGCTGAAACAAGTTTGATTGTATTTAGGTGTATTCTAGTAAATTTGCTTTCATGACTATGGTGGGAAAAAACTGTATAGAAAACTACTTTATTTAGCAATTAACACACAGCTTAATGAGGTACCATGTGTACTGTACATAGCTATTAATGATCAATAATATGCGCTAAACACAAATTGGATCCGTAATGTGCAATTGTGCAACACAGGAAACTATATTATGATATTCTAAAGCATACTGTTTAAACGTTTGGTTTTGCCTTATATTTTTATTTTAATCGGCATCATTAGAGTAAATAGTTTACTAACATTATAATAGAGTATTATCAAAAACATACCTTCTGGCGGAATGCCGTCGTTGGCCTTAAACCAGATTGAAGCGTTTAGAATTCCTTACATAAGTGCTTTGCTATAATATCGGAAAAGAGATCAGAAGTTAATCTATCGGCAACATTCCTCGCGTTTCGCCGGAAGGCAGAGCCGCGCCGAGCGCCGCGCTGCGCCCGCCCGGCCCGCCGCTATGGCCCTTGTACACGCGACCGTGCCCTCATCTGCAAACTAATCGATCCCCTTGCCTTTGTAGCTAAATATGCAACCAATAGAGAAATTGCACATTTGCCATCTTTAAGTGATAATGCTTCTGGCGAAGGCAAAGTGCACATAAAGTAAGCAGAACTTTTAGGATAATAGCTACAGTAACGGGGGATGTAAATAAGTAGGTACGGGTCGATTCACACGAGGTGGCACGAATGAGTGAATGAAAATATCTATGTGTGTATCAAATGAAATAAAATGGTGGTTCTCATTGAATACCGATACAGGTGTCAATCATACAATCAAAGATTCGTTCATTCCATTCGTGCCAGCTTTCGTAAATCAACCTGGTATATAAGAAGTGTAGGTTTTGGTTTTAATGCATGTGATATAAATGTGTGAAATGTATACGTTAGATATAGTATGGGATGGGACAAGACGTCGAGTTGCGGAAAATCGCCCGAGCTACAATACAATAGTATGGGATTACATAAAGTTACGTATTTGAAACACAAATTAGCAGGCATTATAGTAAATCTAGACCGCAAGCTTTAAGCGTAGGAAAGTAAATCGTGGTGTGAGCGGTTATAAATTTGATGTTTATCTACATTCCCATTACGCCCGCTTCAATGCAAGTCTTTAAATGGAAATTTAGAAATTGTTATTCAACCCTTTTTAATTATTTTGATTTTGTTATATCAATACGTAGTTTTATCATGATTATTAACTCGTCCTAAATCATTAGCATGAAGTAAATAATTGGACATCCATATTCTATCAGCTTACACGTAAGAATTATCGCTCTTAGGTGAGAAACTTAACCCTACGAAGTACACTAGTTTGAAATCCCTCGCGAGTTGTACGTCTCCCTAGCCGCCCTCTTTCTAAACAACTAGCACCGTTCATGAAAAATCACGAAAAGCGCTAACCGCACGCTCCGAGATAACAAATATAGCGGCGCCGGCAGAGAGCGGTCGGCGGGTGTCTCTCTTCGAAAAGTTGACATTTGTTGGTGTCGTAAAAATATAATGGTATAACTTGTATTTTACGAGCGCTAGAGCCTTAGCTCAGAGATGAGCGGACGGGATAAGTGAGGCAAACTCGACCGTGTAACGATACATTTAGCTTCAATCAAAACAAGGGGATCTTCCGGTATTACATATTAGTTTTCTATGTTTTCCGCGACTTAAGTGGAGTGGAAAAATATTTTGCTTACCTTGTTCCTAATCGTTATCATTTATTTATGAAGCTATCAGCTTATAGGATTACAAAGCCACGTAAGCTAATCAAATCGAGCACATATAATTTATAAATAGCTATATTATGGTATTTATGGTTTATGGTAGATGGAAATGGCTAGTGTAAGATACTCAACGAGCACGTAAAAAATGGGTTCACAGGCAAGGGAGAGAAAGATTATAAAATATGAATCTGTATACGAATATAGTTGTTTTTGGGTATACATACCCCAAATGCTCAGCGGGCCGTTCAAATAGTAATTACTTGTTATTCATTTCTTATTGATATGATTTGTCTGCTGTCAACAGTGAGGTTTCTTCAACCAGAAATGTCATGCGCGCCAGGCAGGGGATAAATTGAGCAGTGTGGATTACTTTTTGGCAAATGGCTATCTTAGATGACTAAAGGGTAGATGAGTGTTGAATATAGTAATCAAGTAAATTAGGAGTGTAACTTACCATTTACGAGTATACTAATTATTGTATTTACTTCTGTTGTTTCTCCAATAAAGAAAACAAAATAAAATCAATATCATATTTAAGTTCATTTTCCCGTTACCACGATGTACGCTTAAGGGGTCTCAATTGGCCCCGGATTTCCCTACCTCTTAATTCTGGATAGATTCGATTTGTAATGGCGGCAATAGGAATTTGGAATCGGAATGGACTTCGAATAAAATCTAATCGTACGGAATTTGTGACGAATAAAATAACTGAGATTTAACCTATTTATTCTGCGGGATTCTCTTCGTTGACGAAGGAAGTCTGCGTAAGGAAGGAAAAGGAAAGAAATGCATAACACATTTGAGACCCACGGCCCGATTCGACCTTTAAGATACGTCAATTAATAGATCTAGAAATGATATGGATTAGATATATCAGTGTGAAATATGACGTTTCTCCAAACAAAAACGTCACTTTTGACACTGACACATCTAATCCATATCGTTTCTAGATCTATGAATTGACGTATCTTAAAGTTCGAATCGGGCAGCCAGACGCCACGCCTGCGCTACGCTGTAGCGCGTAGCAAGGAAGCTTCTAACTATAAAGTCTCCGTAGTAGCAACATAAGAATATTAACCTAACTTAATGAGTTTTGAAGAGGTGTTTTAGTTGGTAGTATTCAACTAGATACAAAAGTATTTCAGGAATGTTGAAATGAAAATTTGATGAAAACTAACAATATGATGCTATCGTCAAAAAATATGGCATACAAACGCAAACTTTTTGTCATTCGCTGGTTTTCATTTTGAATATAATAGAGGCAGTTGTGTAGCTATGCTATTCATGCGCTCGGGCTCGGGAGGCGCAGAGGCGGTTCGTAACAGGGAATAGATTCCTTTAGTCACATTTATGGCTAATATATTCATGAAACTTTCACAAAAATATTTCTGAGCGCACACGCGTCTGCCTTGTTATGTTACAACGTCGAGTCGTACTTATATGCATACATACACACAGCGGGAAAGCGAAATTTAGGCATACTTGCTAACCGTGGTTATCCCAAATCCTGAGGTAAAATGTGCACAAGTCTTTTTATCATTATCCTGGTTTTGGATGTTTTTACGACATTAAATAGTTTTCTTATACGTCGTCGTATAATTTTGAACGACGTATATCTGTATAAAACAGTTTTTATGTATTTATTACTAACTTTATATACCGTAATTTTTTTAGTCACAATGATTTATTACTTCACAAACATTCGTTTAACTGAGGGTTTAGTCTGTGCTGCGCATTGAAAATAAAGCTAAATGTTTACTCCGAAATAGAAAAGTAAATTCAAAAGGGAAGAAGTAAATTGCGGTGTGAAAGATTTCGGCGATGCAGCGAGAAGCGGAGCGAAATAAAATAGCGAACGAATAGAGTGCACGTCACGTACATGCGCTCGGCGCACGCGACGCCGCGCAATTTCCGCCGCCGTGCTATCAGATGCGAGCGCCGACGCCCGCGCCGCGGCCATGAGGCCAATTCCAATTTTGAAAATCTCATCTTTATCTGTTATTGATATCTGTGCATTTCTGCTACACTCATTTTAAAACAATCGGGATGCTCAGATATCAGCAACATATAAATAATAGATTAGGATTAAAAAAATTAGTTCGAATAGGCCTTCAGTTCGCTCGCGCCGTGTGAATTCGACCGAACGCACTGTTACAGTTCGCCGCATGGAAAGGACAGATGTTTAGTGAAACAATTTAATATTTTTCAGAGTTCCGCGCGTTTAAAGGAAAAGCTTAACCTCTATTTGCATCGTTTTATACCACTACGGTTGTCGGCAGATAAAAGTCAATTTGAATATTTTATTTTACAATCTAAGGGAACGTTCTGAGTGTTCTGACTATTGACACATTGTTTACGCAGCAAAAAAACATATTAATATGCTGAAGATATGTCATTGCATATTTAATATATTATATATAAGTGAGTTGTTAACAGTGGAAGAGGTGAAGTTTAGTAAACATTCGTGCCTAGAATTTGACAGCTGAAGTAAATGCCACTATATGCCCTAATGGCCGTTACGCAATTCAGTTACCACAAAACATATGGCGTCATCTAGTTCTACTTTGAAAATGTTTAACCCCCTACAATATAACTCTTTACTTAGTTTCTGTTTTTTGGTGAAAGCGCTAAGCCGAGCCCGACAGAACTAATTTTAGATTTGATTTCTTATCGAGAGATCTTTAATATCTTTATATGCCTAATAGAAGCAATTAGTGTAGTCATGCAAGAGAAGGAACCCATTAGGGTGAGACGTAAGTTAGCAATATACGTATTATATCTTGCATGACTGTAATTAAGGTAAATGAAGAAATTATCACACTAGCCAGTAATCATCTACAGGAAACACAAAGTTGTTTACGATCTTTTCAGTACAATTTAGACGGCTAAGGTGACGATAAATTTTATATGATTTAAAAATACTTAATAAATAGTATAATATTTAGTACGTTAAGGCCCACTTGCACCATCCCAATAACCCGGGTTTAAGCGGTTAAACCGATAACCCAGTATCAAATTGTACTGGTAGCCATGGTAGCCCCAGGTTTAACCGGTTAACCCCAGGTTAGTGGAATGGTGCAAGTGAGCCTAAGAGTATAGAAATGTTCTATTTTGTGTCATCATCGGCTCTTTTGTATCGCACTGCCGACCTCATCTGGGTTGGGGCTCCTCACACAGACTAGGTACATGAAATGAGCTCTTATGCACAATGTGGCCTAATTTACAGTGAGCTGCGAAATGGCATGGAGAAATTATGAATGAATTCATTGATGAATTCGCCATCCACTTTTACGGCCGATGGTACCTCGACCTTTGTTTTTTTCGTAGACGCACTTACATGCCTTCACATGATATATTTTGGGTTCAGCGGAAAAGTCCACGATCCACGCCAGTCCAAACCACGATCTACGGTTTGATGGCCTTAACCTTTCGTATAAGCTTCATCTTTATTCTTATTATTAGGGTTGATTAATACGGGGCCCTACTACCCCAATGATTCATAAAACTACAAACATCTGCAATGTTTTATCTCTAGCTCTAGCTAACACGAGACAGATAAGGAAACAAAGTATTGGTTAATAACTAGGTTTGTACGATGATAATTAATAACAACATGTGTGAAAGGAGTGGCTTAGTAGAAACAAACAGAATTTACTTAAGCAGACATCCGATATAGATGGCAGAAAGGTAAAAAGTATTCACGGCCGGGAGTGCCCCTTACTTGGCGAACTCGGAATGGATTTAATAATTATGCGGCAAAGTAGCGAAGCGTGTGGGGTCTAGGCGGAAGAAGGGAGTGGGGCAGGGCACGATTAAATCGCGGGCGTTTCGGCATGTAACAGGAAGTGGGTCAAGCGCCGCCGCCCGAGCTATTTATTGCGTTTCCGACCAAACTGCAACCGTTATCCAAGATTTTTTTGCAAAATTATATTGCTGATTTTAGATCGTCCGAAAAATTGGTCGTTAACGCGTTCACTGCCAGCAATCCGCCAGGCGGATGCTTTGTAGTAGCTTTCCGCTACATACGGTTTTCTCATGTTATTGGCTACGTTCGTAGCGCGTAGCACACGCTGGCACTGAATGTGTTAAGCGGCTGAAAGTATCTTGACAGTCACTTACCTATAGTTATAATATTTAAAATTATGGACATAAAAATTAAAACATGTCACAAACTTAATTGAATTTAATTATTCCTAGAATGAGTCCTTTAAACAGTCTCCTTTAGTTCAATAATTTATATAGGTACGAAGTATTTTTACGAAATATGTATGTTTCAATAGGTCTTAAAGTATTTATTTTTATTTATTTTAGCACCGTCGACGTTGCATTTTAAAATTTTCATTTTTTAACAAGTGAAATATATTTCTGTAACTAACCCTTTCACTGCACATGGCTTGATATTGCGAAAAAACGCTTAAGATCTACGAAACGTAAACACCTGCTGGCCTGTGACGTAGTACTATTGAAATAAATCGCACACAGAAAGCGTTTAATATTACAGTAACAAAGAAGTTTTGAGTGTGTGAGTGTTTTATACGAATTAATGTACTTGCACGTGAACGAATAATTCTAAATCGACATAACATTAAATGACACGAGGCAACAAACAATATCAACATTATTTGCTGCTAAAATTATTTTTCTTCAATATCTTTTTTATTTTACCAGGTTTGCGTGTTATATTTTTGACAATTATTTGGCAACCTGTGATGGAAATGAATCCACAAGTGTTTGGCTTTAAATCTTTACATCAAAAAGTAGGAAATATGATGTTGATAAAATTCGATTATATGTTTTATGTTGTTCTCGAAGCATATTTCATGAAAGCCTTGAATAAGAAATGTTTTCCTGATAAACAAACATATAATGGAACTCTAAATTTCCGCTTCTTATTTGCAATGTAATTTCTGTTAGATCACAAAAATAAATCATATACCCTGTGTTATTGTTTTTATCGGCTAACTCCTCTCTTCTAACTCATAAATGGAAAAGAAAATAGTAGGTCGATGTTAGCAACTGAGTTAGTAAAACGAAAGCCCGTAGAGGGCCGACAAAGGGCATTAAAACTTCTTTTTGTTCGGTAACGCCCGCCGCCGCTCAGGCGACAGGTCTTGGAGGTAGACGTAGACGGGAGCTGCAATTACAGACAAGTGCCTTTAAATGAAGCGAGCTCTCGAGCACGGCGCATCGCTTCGCACCCGACTGCGCCCTCTCCGCCGCGTCGCTCCGCGGCGTCATGCCACTTCCACACTCTGTTAATTTGATTCAAAGCGATTATTCCACTTAGACATCGCAAAACTTTTTAATTGAATATCAATATGAACGTTAGTCACCGTGGCCTCGGGTCTGATGAGATTTTTCTAGCCACAAAAGTGATGAGATAAAACTGTCATTCGTTATGCTAATTTCTGTTACTGATTATTTTATAAGGGTATACCTTTCATATACCTACTTAAGTTCAGCTCGGATAACAAGGTGTCTTGTACCTATAGTTCGTTTTTTTAGCATTAGAAAAAAGGTAAACAATCTAACATGTCATTTAATTGAAAAACGCGTTTTAAAAATAAGTCACGGCAAATATGTAACAAATTTAATACGATCATTTATATTCTTCTGCTTTCAAAAGTAATAGTTATTTACTTATTTATTTGAGCCTATTAAAAGACATATCAAGATAGCTTTCTTTCTAATGCATAAAAAAACGAACTATAAAATATGTAGCTGGCATATTTGATCCACAGGTTTAGCTTGTGTTGTGCTATTTAGCAGGTGCAGTTTTTAAAAGCCATATTAAACTCCTTTGAAGATCTAATCATGAAAAATTACGTTGCCCTACAAACCTAAATCATGTTGATATATTAGGTGAAAAGTGAGCAGGTAATATTTGCTTGCTGTAAATTTTACTGGTTAAAAGAAGCGCCTGAGAAGAGATTTATTTTTCATGTATTATTCATTCACGTGTCTTGGAACATTCTCATTTCAACGTGATATTTTGGCAGTGCGATAATGATATTTGTCATAAAACCTCTTATGATACGTGAGATAAGAAAACCTTTTTGACAGTACCTATACTATAATAAAGTTAATAACCAGCAGAATACTATATTCTCAGATTCATACAAACTTGGTTACATTTCCTTTTCGCTATTAATTCTAAACTAAAGGTTATAACGGTTATACTCGTAATTTATTTCACAAGGATAGCAAATACGTTTGGGAATCCAACGTTCATATTAAACAATCCTTTAATTCTGTACCCTGGAAATATATATTTGGCCCATAAAGATATAATTTTGGTAAATTAAAGACGTTGTTTATTTGCGCGCTGGGATTTAATTATACAACACTGTTAAGGGAAGCAATTTTATCTCGTTTGGGTAACAGATACTGCGTTTATTAGGTCGAGGGAAACTCGAGCCAAAATGTAAACCAAAATGCTACTTATCAGCATCAAGAATAAACAACCCTGCTGAATAATTGGTAAATAACAAACGTGCAGAAGTATTGAACAAAAATTGATACTCTAAACGCGATTTGCTCAGGGTGGGAATCATGGCAATATACAGGGTGATTCATGAGACGTGAGCAGGACTAATCCTGCACACTCAGTAACTGATAATTGATCGATCACCATCGTGTTTAGGTGAAACAACGACACTTTTTCCTATATTTAACTTTTTGGTGAGGGCAAATTTAACTCTCTACAATCATGGTTACCGTAGGGTAACCTAATTAATAAACATAAAACCTCTTTAACCGTAATGACAGCATTTTGATTACGAAGAAAATAAACTGTCAAACTTGAGTGAGATACGAGTTTTCAAAAGTAACCAGACCGTGATGACAGTGATGACATACAATTTGACACAGAATATCGGTAGGTTAGTATTCTAATTTTAGGGTGACCATGCATTTCGTAAATAAATTTATTGAATTTTTTTTCAACCTGAGTAGAAAATTAACGTTAATCTCACTAATACTGATACGAAACAGTTGCTTATAATTTACAAGATGCGCAGTCTTAGTCCTGCTTACGTCTCCTGAATAATCCTGTAGAAAATCGGCATAGTTTGATATGAGCGCTGCACGCTATTTTTCGGGCAGATTAGTGCACAATGCGCGACGGCCAGTGTATCCGAAGATATTGATTTTGGAAAGTAGCCAAAAAAACTCCTAGAGCCGGCACGCGTCAACTGCCGCGCTGCCTGGGCCAATCCTGACGTCAACCCTTTTACGAATATTAAATTCTGTTTTGCCACTTCGCGATTCCACATTTTCTCGGAAAAAATATGATCTGTTTCGTAAGCCTTTGCATTATTCACAATTTTCGACTGCGCGCCGTACCGCCGCCGCTAGTGTTTGTTACTTCAGACCTCGGCTTGTTTTAAATAAACTTCTATTTCGTATACTAGGGAAATATTTTTCTCAAAAGTAAATTATATCAAAATGGAAATGATAATTTTTGTAAGTAAATTTCTGTATAGACAATTTTATCAATAATAAAAACCCATAATACGTATAACTAATTAACTATTGGTAGACGTAGATGGCGAGATTATGAATATTTCTATCATTTTCCAGTAAAAATTGCTTATCCGTAAATTAAAATAGCCTACAACTGTATTTACATTGCCAGGATAAAGAATATCGGAACCGATGTAACTATTCTAGTTCTAGTGACCATAAAATTCGTAATTAAAATTTTATTTTCAACTAAAACTGGACGTGAAATAGTAACATTTAAAGTAAATAAATAAATTACTGAATATGTATGGTTGATCCTAAGTACACATCCCAAATCACCCAGAGTGAGTGGCATATTGGGTCCATATTGGATCGCATAATAATTGATTGTCCTAATGTAATGTTACGCATAAAACTCATTTAGCATAATTGTTATTGTGCTGGAAATATTAACATTTTTGACAAATTATAACACAAACCTAACCTAACCTATTCTACACAACCTATGCAAAATATTTTCGAAAATACTTTCTGTTTCAGCTGGAGTAAAAATATGCGAAAAGAGTTTTATGCGTAACATTACATTATGACAATCAATTATTATGCGACGAGATAGGATCCCGCGGCATATTATATGACGTGTCTCCGTAGCACTCACGGCGCCGAGACCGGCTGTCGTGGGACGTCAACTTGCACTGGCTAACTTCATGACCATCCTTGAACTTGTACAACTGATTTTTTTATATATGACGCTGATTCATTAATGTTTGCATTATATTGAAATATATTGATAACTGATTTTTGGGTTAGTATTAATAGTAAAATATTCTATTTACTTTCAATATACATATACTCTTTTAACCTATCATCGCTCTAAATTGCTAGTCTCGACATAGTCTTTACGTAACATGAAGCGTTTTACCAAGATACCGAAAAAACTATGCGCTGTGTATGCGTCAGGTACGTATTTCAAAAGCGCATGAGTTAAAAATTTAATGCGTTTTAGGCCGTGAACATATTTAGCGTGTTTTTCGGTTCAAGTTTAGACATATATGCGAATATACATACCTATACACACACGTTGACATGTATGTACGAGTATAGGTATATAAATTGGAAGTCCGTTGTAAATATTAAATCTTGCGACTAAATGATCATGTCACCAGGCTTGTTATTCGGTTTTCGATTCCGTGGACTACCCAAATCCAGATTATGAATTTTCATTACAGAGTTGAAATTGCTTCGACCTTTAATTACTTACTTTAAGGAAAGTTGGACAAACGTGTTCTCGTTAAAAGGGTTAATCCTATCTTTTCTAACGAAATAGACACAGCATTTGCTTGATTAAAGACGAGACGGCGGCGTCTTTGATAAAAGGTCGCTGGTACATCTGTGCCAAAGGCGTGTACTCCGTACTGTATAAGTGCAAATGTCAATAAAATTTGTCTAGTCCGTTGCTTGTAATGCCAGATTCCAAATTAACTAACTGTAGATATAGCCACAGTAACAAATAAGTATATATAACCAGTATAGGACCTGTAGTTGAACAAAGAACAGCGTACGTACCGTAAAGAGTATTGGACGAATGATTGCCGCAAAGTTTTCTTTCACATGCGCGTTCCTTATATTTCTCTGTGAGCGAGTCCGTTTCCGTTTATCTTTGGTTGTTTTTTGTTAGTGTCAGTTTCGTTTGTTTCTTTTCTCATGTTCTGCCGTTGCATTTGTCGCATTCGTAGAACACTGTGTAGCATAGCTTGCTACTTACATACTTCTAGCGTAACCGTCTTTTCTCTCAAAATATTAATTATGTGTGTTGGCCAACTATTTCACGCTGCAGCATTTTATTAAAATTTGTTTTTTTTTCTATTGGTGGAAATGATGAATATTTTTGATTTGATTTTGATTGAATTTTAGTTTACAGTTCAAAGGCCGTCCTGATTAAGTAGATCAATTTATGTGATGTAGTAAACGTGCTTTTAACAAAAATTTAATGCATTTCCGAGCGAAAACTCCAAGATCGTGCAAACAGCAATAAACGCGAATAAATCCTTAATTAATTGCAGCTTTAAATTGCCGTAGATTCATCTTTTATTCGTTTTACCTGCACTTGATTGTAGTCAAACGGCTAGTTAACGAATCATTAGTATTCATTCGCACAATCCTACAGTTTTTTTGATAGATTGTGACATCGTGAAAATGGCTACCACCGCCATTTTGACAAACGTCTTGTTCTAGCATCCTAGTTACAATTGTAACCTACTTAATTAAGGGCGCTCTAGGTATAAGCTCAGTAACCTAAATGCAAAGTTTGGCGTGGGCACTAAACACAGACATTATGAAGCGTTTACAAGGAGCACGAGGTCACCACACATACATAGGTGCAATTTTATTTGTAAAATGATTATATTATACGATTTCAGCAGCAGTACTTATACTATAAAAGGCCAGTTACACCAGCAAACCTAAATTTATGTTAATTCTTTTAATTTACACGAGTACTGTGCCCTGTTTATCAAAAACTTGTAACTTGTAATCAACAAACTCTAACAAAAGCTGTCAAAAAGGGACTTCCACTTGTATTACAACCCAACTAGCAAAATAGTCGTATAAGAATTGATTTACTCAGCCTGTAATCGTATAACAGCCGAGTTACGGTTGTTGAAACACCAATATATCGTATAATAGCGGTTAACTCGACTATTTAGCAATTTTCGCTAATTAGTGCTATAATCATGTCGTATAAACGTTTATAGCACTATCTTTTAGCACTTTTATTCCACCTTTTAATAAATGCTGAATTAGCGCTACTAAATCACTTTTATTCAGCATAATTGTTCTATTAAAATCATATAACAGCTATAGAATAGCTAATTGTCTGAATAAGGCGCTTTAATACAACTGTTACTCAACTCTCTTCTCTGTTGCTATAAAAGCCTATTAAAAGCAATCCAATAACCATTTGGCAACAATGCTGCTGTAACAGCGCGCTTATATCATAATTCGGGTAATGGGGCTCAAACCGCTGTTATAGGAGCTGAAGTGTATTTACAGGTTTTATTCAAAATGTATTCAGCTTAGAGTACTTTTAAAGAGTTTTGAACTACATTAACAGCACAAGTCAGCCATGTTGTACGTTTCAATATAGTCCGGTGGCCAACTGCATGAAACCCTACCTGATAAAAAAATAGAAAATCCTACTCTGTAGGGGTAGCTGACTTTTAGTAGCATCAACTGCTCTTGGTCGGCCGCGGCTTAATTTCGCAAATTTTGCGTAAATGGCAAAATAGTGGCACAAAAATTCATCAAAAAAAAAACCCCATCGTATAATAGAATGAAACTTGCAGGGTAGGATAGCTGCCTTTGAGGACAGCAAAACAAAAGTGGTTAGCTACATCCTGTGTTGGCAGGTTCCTGTGTTCGACCGAATTTGTGGTACCACGTGACAACTACAATTTACCTCATCGAATAATAGAATGAAAAAAACTGATTGTAATACCTACATTAAATTTGTTGACGTATGTCTTGGTCGGCCTCACCTTAGCCTGACAGCTTTTGCAGTCCGTCCGCATTAAAAAAAATGTGAATGGCAGCAATCCTACCATAAAAGTGACATTCTATTTTTCGATGAAGTAAATTGTAGCTCACGTGGTACCACAAATTCGGTCGAACACAGGAACCTGCCAACACAGGATGTAGCTGACCACTTTTGTTTTTTTGATGAATATTTGTACCACTTTTTTGCCATTTGCGCAAAATTTGCCAAGTTAAGCCACGGCCGACCAAGAGCAGTTGAAGCTGCTAAAAGTCAGCTACCCCCACAGAGTAGGATTATTCTATTTTTTTATCAGGTAGGGTTTCATGCAGTCGGCCACCGGACTATAAATCCATAAACATGGCGACAACATGTGCTATAAATGTAGCAGTAAACGCAGTTACTCGACTTATAGTCGAATTAATGAGATATAACAGAAACTAGATCGTGTAAGCAAATTTTTACTTATTTTAATTAATATTTTTTTATTGAAATTTAAGAAAATAGGCGGCCCATGAATATATATGAACCAGTGCCTTTGGTTTTATCAATAAAGTATTTTTCGCGCTAGGTTTTACTGTATTACGTGTACTTACAGACAGTAAAAACTTATGTACACAATCACGGTAAAAATAAATGTCATGGATGACAGCAGTAAAAAAATACTTAAGTACCTTTTTGTTTTATTAGATACGTGAAGACGATTAGGCCTCAAACTTAATCAAATAATTGAAATATAATCGCTTACCTGAGATCGTTTTTAGCACATATTTGTTGAATAAAAGCATTTACTGCACTCTTACACATTTAAAATGCCGAGTAAAAGCAATTCGGCTACTTTTACGAAACATTTTTGCCGAGAAAAAGCAGTGCGGCTGCTTTTATAGAACACTTTCACTGAGTAATAGCAAATTGATAATGTTTATAGAACAAATAATCGAATAAAAGCACTATCGTTGCTATTAAAACACTAGAAGCGCTTTATATCAACTTTTACTCAACTCTTACAGCATCGATTTGCTTCTTATACAGCGCTTACTCTATTTTTATAACACTTCTAGTCTGTATAAGTGCGCCTTTTCGCGTTGAGTAAACGCTTACAGGACTTTTATTCGACTGTTTTTACACCGTTTATAGCACCAAAAAGCGAAAATAAAAACGTGCTCTCAACTTTTATAGCACATAGATTTGCTAGTTGGGAAGTTACAAGCTTTGGATAAACAGGGCATTGGTCGTAATTGTGGGCGCACCTGAAATAAGCGGTCACACTCCCATACAAAATTTGCACCGGAGCGCTTGTGTGTTGACCTCATTTGTCTTATGTGCTCCGTTTAGTGGTTGAGGTGGTTTGTGGCACTAATGTACCACATATTTTCCATTTTAGAAGATTTTGTCGAGCAGGTAACTTTTAGAAAATGACAAGCATTCCAAAGGTCTCTTTAGAGTTTAACTACTACTGTCATAGATATAGGTAAAGCACCAAAGCCCATTATGCATCCATTTGGTAAAAGCGGCCACCTGGACCTCCGATGCGAATATCCAGAGACATTAAAGGGCTAGAGCACCGCAGTATTGTGATAAGACTACTTTTCCTAGGTACGCAACGTTCACTGAGAGAAAAACCATCACCAGGAATTAAAAAACAGTTCTGTACTGGGGCAAAAAATGAAGTTTTAGTAATAAATATGGACGTTTCACTATTTCTTGTAAAGTTTATTTATTTCTACAAACAGCTCAGTAATCCCAAATATAATTTCAACAAACAGATAATAGAAATTGCAAGAACTAATAGAAATTGCAAAAGTCAATTTGTTCCTATTAGTTAACTCTCCTTGTCCCCGGATTAAGTTTATTTTTGTAATTTTAAGTGTGTTTTTATTGTACTTTTCTCTCAGTGTTGTTTTGTGATGATCAGTACCAAGGTTGCCAGGGCTCCAGAGGCTATATTGGCGTAGGGATCTGTATATTTCTCTCAACCTGCCGGCATTGAGCCTTGTAGGTGTACCTAAAATTAAAGCTTTTTAGAGTTCTAATACCGGTTTCCGCATTGACATCGTCATGGCATAAAAGAAGCATCGGATCTACAAACGCTTACATTATGTGTGTAATGACTAATCGACATACACCATTTTGTTTCTGGTGCACTTTGTCGTAGTACTCGTAGTATTTTTGATTAGGCGTTCGCGGCACGCGGGTAGTGGCGGAGTTTGCGTCCTCGCACTTGACTGCGCATCAATGGCGCTCGCGTCGCATTATCAGCCGTCACTTCGCTCGACAGGTGTCGCCTTCAGCCAACTCGAGAGTAAATTACTTGCTTCGAAGTCGCTGAATCAGCCCGACTCCCTAATCGATTTTCCTACCACTCGCTCTTAAAGTTGGAAACACAGATGAGTACGAAAGAAAGCGAAGTTACCTAAATGCTTAATGTTTTATAATTAACTAAGGGCCCAGTTTTAATGTAAAAGCATATTATTGGCAATCTTGCGACAGTTCTATGATCTTATGATATTTATCATGTCTTATATTACAGCTAAATGCAGTTCGTATACTATAATTTCACAAATGGTTTTTTCACCTCAGCAGCTCGAACAAGGGTACTTTGCTTCTTAAAAACAGTGAGCAAAATGCGATTTTGCTCACTGAGTCATTTTGTCTCACTCAGTGAGCAAAATCGCATTTTGCTCACTTAGTGAGACAGTATGAGTGAGCAAAATCGCATTTTGCTCACTGAGTGGGACAAAATGTCATTCAAGTGACTATTATAGTCAAATGTCATTTCAACATGCGGGGTCTAATACAAGTTCGATATACTTGGGTTCTATTATCTCTGTCCCTCTAGGTATGTTCTCACTGCTTAGGGTGAAAAATTTTGTGTACTACACGAGATCAAAGTTATTTACATCTCATGCGCTTTTGAATCCCTTACTACGCTCAATATTCTAAATATAGAATCTTTCGCTTGCACGGGACTCAAAATAAGCACTCGAAGAAATATCAAACTTTGATCTCTTGTTGTACAAATAACTATTAAAGTTTAAACAAGCCGAATTCACACCTTAAACAAATGAAATGAAATAAACTTACAAAATGCTTAGTATAAGAATTCACGCCATACATGTACAACACATAAACACATCAACATCATGTTAGCAAAGCTTTGTAATACACGAGTACACAACGCAAATCTCAAATGAGATAAGAGACAACATAAGCTATTACTACCGAAATTTAATAATAATTAGAACATGTATGCTAGAGTAAGTAGACAGATATCAGTTCATGTAGAAGTGAATAGCAACATCTTGCACGTTAAGCGCACGCTTTGGCACGGTTTTCTAAATAGAAAATGTAATACCGCCATAATACCAATTCAATATCCGTGTAAGTGCCTCGCGCTCACACTTGCGTGCCTGTATGTTAGTGCACGCAACAAATATATCGTCGATGTCATTGTGATAAGTCAAATACATATTCGAAAATGAGTCCCACGAGCTCGTTTTCGTATTTAAATAGGGAAATGGGAAACAGACGCGGTGAGTCGACGTAGCACTGGTGCCGTGGTATTGTTTTAATTAAAGTAATTGGAGGAGGCACGTTGAGTGCCGGCGCTCGGTTGGCATGATCTGTGCCTTGAGGATTTACACCAATTTAAGACCGAGGCATCAATTAACGGCAGCAAGGAGAAACCAGGCTCAATCATGCAACTGTCTCTCGTATGCATAGTACCTAATACCTATACGAGATGCACTTAATTATCAAATTTTAATCTAACCCTTTGAGGAAGCGCATATTATTTTAAAACTTTCTATCTACACACATATCATAAACTCTCTATGATGCGTTCAATAACCGCAATTATTACCAACATAAATAAGTTATAATTTAGTCTAGACGTCAATTATAACTTATATATATATTTTTTTTATTATAGGACATTTTTACACAAATTGACTAAGCCCCACGGTAAGCTCAAGAAGGCTTGTGTTGTGGGTACTCAGACAACGATATATATAATATATACATACTTAAATACATAGAAAACATACATGACTCAGGAACAAATATCTGTATCATAATACAAATAAATGCCCTTACCAGGATTCGAACCCGGGACCATCGGCTTCATAGGCAGGGTCACTACCCACTAGGCCAGACCGGCCGTCGTCGTCGTCGATATTGCGACATCAAAATGATTCCAATCAATTCAATTCAATTGTGTAAAAAATCAAAGATAGGTACCTACCTACCAACCTACGCCAAGTAGCGATAAATTAAAAAAAAAAAACATAAAAGGTAAATTAACAAATACACATTGTACTTAGTGAGCCCCGCACTGTATCGCGGGGGTCAAGTACACCTACTGTAAAATTTAACGCGGTCTTTAACTGTTTTGGCGCTAGAACATCTCGCTGATGATCCTGTCGGTGTGTATCTCTTCCTGTTAAATACAAAATTTATCAGGAACTCTCGCCGAAGGTAATATAAAGCTGCTAAATCCTAGCATCATCTGTGGGGATTACAGTTTACACGAGGTCGGGAACGTCGCGGGGCGGCACCGACACAACACATCTCTGAGCGGAGGCAACTTTACCAACTTTCTTAAGGGCGGTTAGCGAAGTTTGACGTGCTCGCGCTCGCACCGTAAGCCCAGGATTCGATACTTGGTAACAACATCCAATAGAGGAGCGGAGACGCGTGCTTCGAAAATCTTATAAGTTGCATGTGGATGCAGGAGTTAAGCATGCATAATTAATAAAAGGACAACATGACTAACTACTTACACTAACAAAAGGCGCCTTAAAAACAACGTCAACACTCAACACTGCACTCGACCATTGCTTTTAAGCATAGCCATTAAAAGTTAAGTTTATATAAAATAAACCAGTTTCATTGCTCTTTCTAGGTTATTAGATTGAACAAAAAGGCCATTATCAGGAATTAACAAGTATTTACCCGCTCGAGAGGGAGGCTGCCACGAACAACTAGAATTATTAAAATACACGTTAATGACAGGGTCCTAAACTGTTACCTATTTTGAAATGGTCTTGTTAATACTCTCTTTGTATACTATTACTTTGCATACTTGTTAAACCTAGCTATCAGAAAAGTAGTTTCAGGCCTAGTCGCAGGAGCACCAGACTGTGTTATTAAAGTAGATGGCGGCCGCGAGCTCGCAGCGCGCGCGGTATGCGACGGGCGGACCGGATCATGGCCGGGGCCCAGGGCCGCAGGCAGGGGCAGGGCGCCATATAACTTGTACTTTCTATCGGCCGCGCCGCGCCGCTCCCGCTGCCGGCGCGCCGGTAGCACCTACCTCGAGTTTTATGACTTTAATCAAATCGTTTTAGGGGTGTCACGGTGTGCCCTAACGGCTGATTGTATGTGCGGATCACGTGTGCTGACCCGCACATTTTCTATCCACTAGATACAAATGCCTACAGGCTAAAATCGGATCGTTACAAATATTGCCTTTTATTATACCTATTGTATACGAACACGCGAAACATGTATTAGAGTTACATCGTTTTATTGCTACAACGACTTTTATGCGTAACAGAGTTTTAAGGGTTTCCCTCGCGCGCGACTGTTTCGTTAAGATCCAATCAGTTGGTAACGTATAACGTGACTTCCGATCCTATTAAATTATTTTAACAAAATTTCAATAAGTGACAATGGCAACACATCCACTAATCTAAAAATATAATTCACCTATAATAATTTGGAATGGATATTTAAATCGTGGTCAGCGATAACCACATTGATTATTACTAAGAATAAAACCTTACAGTTAAATAAACTTATATTAGAACGACAATTTCATGCTGTCGTATAAGCTTATCTCTGCGAGACCAGTAGGTAGTAATTCTTTCCTAAAGCAGCGAGTAAAGTTATTCAAAATATGTATAAGTTACGGTCTAAGCTGGTCGTAAAACGGTATTACAGACGTTATGAAGAGCGGGGTTCGGCCGGATCTCATTACTTAAGGGTGTGCACAGGCCTAGAATACCTTTCAATAAGCCCATAAAATTGCCTTATCCTACGCGAGTTTGGAACCCGAATCGGCCTTCTCGGATGCTTATTAACAACAATGCCCACGTCAATATAAGATAAATTTTGTAGGAGATAACAATATGTCGAGCGTTCGGTTAAGGTGCAAGAGTAATATCACAGAGGTTTGGCGTTCGTCTCGGGATGAAAAATGTTTTCTCGGTCGCCGTCGTCGAATATTCATGCACCGGCAGCGGGGTCGTAAATTTTACGACATCGATGTTACATACCGGAAAATTGTTTGCAGATTTAGAATTTAGACGCCTCGTGTAACTAGTAACAAATATGTTTAGTAGTTTGATGGCGTGATAAAAATGAAAGTTGCGTAACTACTTCGTTGTAGAAAACTTGAGCTGGTAATACCTACAGTCGGGGAAGGACACGGGATATGTCCTTGGTATTTACATATATATTATTTATCGGTGTTAGCGAGATGTACTTACATTCAATGTACTAACTGTAGGTACATTTGAAATTATCCTGTTTAATTAATCTGAATTCCCCCCGGCGCAAAGTCTGTAATTCTGTCTCCTTATAAATAATTATAGTTTCCAGATGATTGAGACGACGTCTATGGCGCGTCATTCATCAAAATCAAAGGCTCCCCTGCTGGGGCTTACGTTATGAAACAAAGCAACTGTCTAAGCAGATGAACTTAATCATAAAGTTGAGCCCATTTTAAAATCGATTGTTTTATTTGTTGGTTACGAGTCGTTATCCAGTCACTAATTCTTTCAAACGTTTTTCTGGTTTCGTTCAATAAAATCGTGGGGCACCGTACTCGATTCGCCCCTAATTAAAATAATTATTATTCATAGTGATTTAAACGTAATACTCTACACAAGTAAAATAACAGCTTGGAACTTTGGAAGCTATTGCGACTGCAATTAGGAGCAGCAAGTAGTTTTCCAAGGATGCAAGGAAGTGTATAAGTTTTTATGCAAGTAACAGTACTGCAATATCGTAAAGGCGGGCATAAAAGAAAATGGCCCCGTGTCAACCGATGCAGTCTGGGATCTTATTCTCACGCGTCCACTTGACGTACTAAAATGGTATCAAAAACATTCTGGTAGCATGCGTCCGCTGTCTTGCATCTACATGAGTGTGAGAGACCGACATTGACATTGAGTTGGAATTATATTGGTAATGAGTTTTCGTTTATGAATACGGCTACTCGAAGTGGAGTAAGTTCTCATACCTGCGATTGTACCGCATTTTGTATTCATAGTCTTCCTCTAATCGGTTCAAATCTTTGGCAAACAATATTTAGTTTACGTTGCCAAAACTAGGTTCGAATTATTATGACTGGGATTCAAATTGCTACAAATAAAGAAATTGTTTATTTATCATAGGTATCAATCTCCATAATAAAACGGCAGTAGAAAAACCTCCTAAAGCATTTATCATTAGAGAAAAAAATTGAGATCAGTGCCGCCAATTGCCGGACTACTGCATGCTGTATATGGCGCGCCACCTTATATTAGATATTGTATTGACAATATCATTCAATGTCAATGTCATGTGTTCATTGGCACATGCCACACTTGCTTAGTTATTATACCTTTTCGTGATGTTATACATAGGTTGTATTAACCTGACGACATAAAATGCGCCGATTTTGCGTGATAGGTTATCGGCAGCGGCACTACTCTTGACAGCCCAACTCAAGCAAGAAACCTAGACCCTTGAATTTTACTGATGAGTTATGGGATCTAGTCATTGACGTATATCTCAGGACTGGCCTTACGGGCAATAAGGGGCATGAATGGGGCCAGTACAGCGGTGTGACACCGCTACGCGATTGGTTGATGAGATCGCATCACGCATCAGATTGGTTACAATTAGTTGCATTAGACTGCACGATTGGCTCGAATTCGTGAGCGACACCATCGTACCATTTTTAGTGCCCGTAAGGCCAGTCCTGAGATATACGTCATTGGATCTAGTACTGTGCCCGTTATTCTTCCACCCCAGGGTATTCGAGAATGACAAAGGCGGCTGTCTCTTACATAGCTCTCATAGATCTAAACTAGCCTATTGCACAGAGTAGGCGCGATTAGAGTTGACGTGTCCGGCATTATCCGGCCGTTGGTAATGAGATGCCGCGCGGCGCCCGCGTCCGGCCGGGTGCGCATGCATGTTGGATGAGCCGCGCGCCGCTGTACAGGTGTCGCCTTATTTTTAATGCACTGCATCTACTGCAATTTCGCTGTGATATATATAGAGCATAGCTAGCTTAAGTTAATACCCAATTATAGAGAGACATTGCTGGGTTATGGCACTTATGGCTTAATTTCGAAGTTTCAACTGAATTTTATATATTTCTGTACACTTTTTTTTATAATTTTTTTATTAAATATTAAGGATTAAAAGAAAAAATACCGACACTACCACGGCAAAATAGAACATACGATAGGTACGTAAAATTAACAACAAGTTCATTATTTGAAATTTGACACTTTTCACTAGTTTTTCACATCTGAAAATATATTATTTCAGGGCTCATTTTATTATGTAAATAGCTATGTGTAAAGCGATGGTACATTTTTATTGGTATTAGCTACGCAAATACATACATCCTAAACTTAGACTTAGGTAAATACTATTTAGTCTTGCACTTACGCTGGGCGTGGGTACTAACTCATACTAAGCAAGTGAAATGAGTAATAAGTTTTTGTATTTGAAATTGAATTTATGAAACATTATACTACTTAAATGTGATCACTGATTTCAGAACGAAAATGTTGAACCTAAAGTCGGTTATTACTTTTATTGCGTCCACTTTGAGCATGAATCGAACACAAATGCAACAGAAAGCAGTGTGGAACGCGTATAGTGTAGATACGTCCGATCGTAGCAATTCTGAACACACTTGATTGCTACGTCCGTAGCGCTTTGCTACGCGCTGCGCTACGATAGGCATTTTAAACAATGAAAATCTAATTGTTGAAAATACTAAACAACATATAATACTTCTGTTGTACATAAATTACATATTTTCGTATTTTTCTAAAATTCTATTCTATGGCTGTGCCTCTGTTAAAAATATCGTTTGAGCTACTGGTTATTCTGTATATTTTTTGTTCCTTCACAGTAATTGTCAATAAAAGCGAAGTCTAGGCTCACATTCGTTAAACACAAGAGCAGGGCACAAATTAAAAAAAAGACCTTTGGGTAACTAATTCCATTACGATTCGATGGGCGGCAAAAGTCGCCTTCGGTAAAGTCAAAGCCGGCAAACGTAATTGCGACTTCACTAAGCCGGGTTCCGCGCGGTCCGATACGGACGAAAGGGGACCTCTCTGTAACTGCTGATATAAAAGCGGCAATAAATTTAACAGGATGAACGCACTAGTTACACAAAACGAGCGCGGACGCCGGTGGTCGTAACGAGGGGCCGCGGCCGCGACTCGCAGCCCGCGCCGTCGGCCATTCCAGTTAACCCTCACAAACATTGCGGCCCGCATATCGTTAGCATACCGACCACCACTGTTAACACTAACATCAACGTATCATACTATTACCAACACTAACAAACGGTGTGCAACTGTCTACACAACATATACGTCTAATGTGTTATACGCATATTTTTCTAATAAAATGTACATTATCGTTGAACCTAAAATTCCCACAACAAAGCGAACACCGTCGTAATATCATTTGGAAATACTGGCGGAGTATTTTGCTCTTTGTTGCGACAAAAACAGCAGTAACAATGCTAGAGGAAAACAATAGTCACGTGAAATAAAAACACACTGAAAGAAAATAGTTAATGTCCTTACTTTGGATACACATGTTTATTGCTATGAAACATGGCAGCCTCATAACAATCCCTTTCACTCTCCACAAATTGGAAGGAGCGCGTAAAGGAAAACATGGCTATAAATAAAACTGGCAGATCAACTAGATAGACGGCCATTACCCGAGATAACCACGACTTATGTATATAGGCAATACGTTCGCTCGGCAGATTAACGGAAAGGGATTGCGTTTGTTTGCAGATATCGACGTGGAAGCATTTTGGCAAGTCACAGCTGGGAAATTTATTGTGTAAGATATCTTCTTACGGACTCATTAAAAAGGAGACACGTCGTACATAAATCAGGGGGTCGGGGCTCGGCCGCGGCGCGGGCTGGGCTCGGCACGGCTCGGCGCGAGCGGCACCGAGTCGAGCGAGAGCGCGCTGCGGCCGCTCTTATCGCCGCCGAGTGCGCCGGCAATAGGTGTTATCCGGTTCCGCCGTCGCCGCGCCATGCCTCCTATTGTAAGAATACCTCCGGTCTAACTCGCTTCACCACCTCGTGGCTAAGTCCTTCCAGACTTCCAGAGTGAAAATACAAGTCTTTTCATTCAACCTATATGCCTCTTTCACTACTGACTTCGCTGTTTAATTTCTAACATTTGTTAATAGAAGCTTGTAAAATCTAATAATTGATGTTATTTAAATACACAAATCTCCGAAATGTTGTTGAATAAATATTTAGAACGGGGTGGTGGTCTAAAATCTTTCTTCAGAAAAATATATTTTTGATGTTTATTTCGGTAGTAGTAGTAAATTCTTTATTGTACAAAAAGACATATTAAAAATAACATACAATTAGTACAAAGGCGAACTATTTTTGTTTTATGCCAAGCCTGTAAAGAATAGGTACATGTGTTCAATTATAAAGAGTTTATTGAAGGGTCTTTGTGGTTGAGAAGTATATATTTAAGAAGTCCGTAGCTCTAAATAGAAAAAGAAATTGTAAAATTTTGAAATTGAATTATATCATACCACAACCACACATACAATACCATGGATACTGTACCGTAAGTAAATATTGAGTAAAGAGACTATGCAAAAGCTTAGTAACAGTTTGAATATAAATTGTTTTTTTGTGGTTGCTTTTCACACGCAGCAATAATTAATAATAATTTTGTTGTTATTCATGTTACCTGTCGTGATTGTTTCACCGGATGGTCTTATCGGAAGATCAGCGCTGGAAGTCGCCAGCAACATGCTGAGATGAGACAATTTCGTGGCACTTTCTCTTTTTTATGTTTCTCTGTTCAGTATAAGTTTTTATTTTGGGTTTGTGCTCACGAATAAAATGATTTCTATTTCTATTTCAGCATACGCCTGGAAAGGGTATCGTCTTGGGTCGTCCCATTCGTTTTTAGTCAAGTTCTTAAATTAATCCTATTCTGCTTTCGTCACTCATTCTACATTGAAAGCCACCGACGATTGTGACGAATGTAGAATGAGTGACGAAAGCAGAATAGGACTAATTTAAGAACTAGACGAAAAATGAATGGGATGACCCAAGACGATACCCTGGAAAGCATAGCAGATACTACTAAGTGATGAATTAGCGTAAACTTACTAGCGCCAATATGGGGTAATAATATGCATACTTAATACCTTTTATCCAACAAATGCTCACTAAATTTTAAATCACAAAGAGCAGGTTATAGCGCAGATAATATTTTACGAACAGAACGGCATTGTTCAATAAACTGAACGCGCAATAAATCATGTAGGTACCGATTCAAAACCAATAAATGAATCACACATTCATTTCAAATTCGTTTTTCTACTATAATAAGTATGTACAAGCGTATATATTAAGTAATGGATGATTTATTAATAATTTTATTACCTACAGTAATTTACATATTGATTTATTTCAACGTTGAAAATAAATTATATATATATCACCGTGGCTAGATAGCTAAGTTAGGAATATAGATATAAACGGGCATGAATAAATTGAAATACTCCCACCAACATAGGACACCTGAGGAAACGGGTAACCCGAGAACACTCTAATGGCATATCATAAATTTGAATGGTTAGAAGTTTGCCAGTACATTTACGACACTTTACACACAGTTAAACATGATAAAGAGATGAAACTGCCAGGCCTGAATCTGGAGAGTGTCTTTAAGAATAACAAAGGACATTAAAATCGGTTTTTCTTGCAAATATTTTTAGTGAAAAATGGGGTGGTGAATAACACCTTATGGATTCATGTGTAGTTTTAAAATAGGTGTCCAGTAAACGTCATGTAAAATTCAGTGGGCATTTAACAATGAATACATTTATTATTTTCTTTCAGGCGTCTTTAAAACATATCAGTTCTTATAATAAGCTATAAGATTACATGGCGGTCAAAATACAATAAGACGGATATACGAACTTCCTAGAATCGTGTAATTGTAAATCTAGAATCATCAACTCAACAGCATCATCAAATCAAAAATATTTATAAATTTTCAAACGAATATGAAGATTACTTACTCAAGCAAATAAATACATGTATTTGTGTCGTAATAGCCACAACACAATTTAGCAAGGGTCGCTAGCTAGTTTGCCGGACCCATGAGAGCCCAACTTTGCGAGGCGTACTCTGCTGGAAATTTCTAACATTATGACCACCCGTTCCCTTAAATTATTGGACTTACGCACCCACTTATTCCTCGACGTAAGTGCTAAGTTTAGTTCCTTGTTTGCATGCCGCATTGATTAAATTGGTAAGTACACACTTTTGTAATCTACATTGGATATAAAACATTGTTGTATTGTATTGTTTTACAGTTACAAACATGTATCGTTTTTGCCAAACGATATGTCGCTATAAACCTGAATGACGTGACAGGTGGTTGTGTGAGTAAATGACATCAAATTGGCGTGTAGATGTGCGCTTGGACGCGTAGCGCGCCACAGTGCTCCGCAGAGGATTTTGCTTCGACACTGACTTTAATTAACCAGCGATTTCAATTAAAGTGCATCGGCGAGTTCACGAACGTTACTATTTGAAGTACTGTGGCCACTATAGTTAATGACACCAGACATTCACTCAAAATGTCGTTGGCAGATCGCTCGCCGTGAATTTACGACACTGTGGACGACCAATAAATGCAAATTTTATTGTTTATGGCAGATTTAACGGCAGTGAACTCTTTTACCGATGCCGTAAAGTGGTCCTTGCACCGCCGTGAGGACAAATCTGCTTCATTTAACACGCAAATTACAAAACGATGACCGTATAAAATTATTACGTGTCAATTTGTTATGTACTTTCCTTGGAAGTGGTTATTAAAACTTGAAAGAGCCTCTCTACAGGTAGAGTGTATTTGATTAGGGTAAAAGGATAAATAAATTGTATAAAAAATAAAGCAAAGTAGGTTGACCTGCCTATCTTTGTAGCCGTTAATAAAGGTTGAGAGGGAGGTACGGCGCGGCATCTGGAGCACGGGAGAGGGAGATCGAGCGCGGCGCGGTCTGCCCGAGTACTGATAAGGCTATTAAAAGTTACGCTCACAGACCACCGGCTGGATTATACAGATACCTCCTACCGATACTAAAGGAAACCGTTCGTGGAGAAACAACCCGGAGGAAAAGATGCCGGGATTGCAATAACACAAGGGAATCTAAAACGTTTACTGAAGCTATAATGTTGCTGCTAAAGCAAAGGAGGAACTTGCTTGTACTTATGTTACTTATAAAGTTATTTTGTTAAGTGTAAGTTACAATATAGTACTAGTAAATAAAGATAAGTTCCAAGTGATAAGAACATATCGCGGAGGAAATCAGTACCGATCTCATTTGTTAAACTATACTCCATGGACATTGTGTGTGTGAACAAAAGGAGGCGAGGGAGGGAATTTTGTTCAAAGCAATTATTGTGAATAGTGCTCACTTTGGCGATGGTAGAAATTCTCGTATAAATCGCGTCACAGACCACAAACAAAAACGTGCATGTGGACCGGCGGCCATTATTTTCGACTGCATAATCGCTTCGTCCGACGCCCGCATCGCTTCCCTTGCTATTTTATTTCCTCCCGGCATAGTTGTGTTTCGAATAGACGGAGCCTTTCCGACCCGACTACAGTAGGGAAATTAAACCATGTTTAATTCTGTTAAGGTTTGGTTCCAGTTTTTGTAGTCGCAACAAGCCGATGAGATCGGCGACAGACCAAAGTCACCGCTACAATTCTGGCACAATGTGTGTCCGCTGTAACAGGATTAAGCTCACTGTTACATAACTACAGTTTAAAGTAACCCTACGTAAAATTAAATTTTAGTTGATTTGAAATAACTAAGAATTAGACCATAATACATATAATGAAATAAGTTATCTTGATACTTTTGACACATACTACATCTACGAGTACATGCGTTTCCCAAAAGAAAATGGACTGTTTTTCTGGCGGTATATTTCCGAAATATTTGAGAGTTGGTGCTAGTTTCTGAATGTGGTCTATGTCCTCGTCTTCATACTTCTCAAATGACAACTATTTTTGTGGAGGATACCAATAGGTATCGCTTACATCAACGCAAAAAATGTTTGCAAATAATGATTCAACTATGTTTAGGGTTTATTATGTACATCGCAATTGCAGCGCCCTATTAATAATAAACATTTTTGGGGTTTGATAGAATACTTTAATAGTTAATCTCTTAAATACCTATTGCCTGAAATCGCAAATCGCACTACCCCGTTTCTCCCGAGATGCAGATTCGCATCTCGTTATACGTACTCTTCGGCGGTTTCGTCAACTGTGCTAATTCAGTAAATTGATTAGGTCGCAAAGTTGCCCGCAGTCTGGAGCTTACGTCCCTAGTTCTATTCGCTTCGGATGCGGATTAATTGCTCACTTAATGCGGCTCGTAATAAACCAAATCCGGGGTCCTGACCCGTCTACTTAGACATTTTAGCTGGTGGATTGTTAAGTATCGTATGGCGAGTATCTGAAATTGAATTAGAAGCGTCTATGGCGGACGCGGAGCGCCGTCGGTGCGAGTTGTTGCTCCCTCATCTAGTATGCGCTCCGCAACACGCGCTGCTGAACCACGGTATTTGCACTTACAGTATTTTTGCCTAGCTCCGATAATTTTATTATGACATAAGTGAGGCTATGAGTTAATTGGGTTGATTTGTTTCCATGTGTTAAAGCATTGGATGTTAAGGCATCCTTCAGTACGCCGCGCTGCCGTGTAGCGCGCCGTACCTAATCCATAGCAAGTTAATGTTCGTATATGTGATGATGAAGTGAGAGTACACACTCGATGACTCTGACGATGACCCATTTTTTTGTTAATTAAGGTATGAATGCACTTTGAGCATAATAATTTCCTTCGGATATAGGTAATTGCGTCTAATTTAAACTCATCTCGTCTTGTGGCGAGGATGTTCTTAAGCTCAACGACATTCGTAATAATCATATCCATTACAAATCGATGAAAGCAATTGATATCCGAATGGAACTCCTTGAATGAATGAGACGCCGCTACTCTTCATCCCTCACTTGCATGTTTGTTAGATCAAATCGTTTGCATGCTTGTTTTTCACTTATACGTTTGCACTACATAGGTACACATATGTTCTGGTGTTTCGTATGTATCAAAGTTTCGGCGTAACATTGCGAAATGCTCAGCTGTTGCCTCATCTAGTATGCGCTCCGCATCTCGCGCCGCTGAGTCAAAGTATTTGCACTTACGATATTGTACTCGTAGCCTGGCTGCAATTCTACCAGCTAATCAACATTTTGAGGATACATTTGTTATGCGATCAGTTGATTGAATTGATTCGGTTAATGCTTTATCCGCACTGTGTTTACACCGTAGCTCAAAGACGCAAATATTCTTCATAACATCGTGACACGATTATACGACATCATCGCTACAAATTAGTAAAAATAAATAAATACCATAGGACAAGTTTACACAGATCGACCTAGTCCCACAGTAAGCTCAATAAAGCTTGTGTTGTGGGTACTAGACGACGATATATATAATACTTATACACACATGTATAAATACTTATACAGGGTGCTTCCTGTAACAGGAGCAATAAATTAAACTAAAGGCTGTACTCCTCAAACTGACCAACATTTGTTCAGCAACTTTTTAAAATTATGAATCCCTTAGACTTCCTCTTTTTCATACAAAATAAATATTGCCTTCAATGTACGCTGACATCAGTGTGTTTGACGTTACTTGTCACGCTTTTAACATAACAAAATTTGCAATACATTGCGTCTTAGAATAAACTTTAAAGTGTAATAAAAATCAAACCATGAGTTATTTTTATAAGTTGCTGAACAAATGTTGGTCAGTTTGAGGAGTACAGCCTACAGTTTAATTTATTGCTCCTGTTACAGAAAACACATTGTATACCGAGAAAACATCCATCACTTTAGAGCACATATTTGTGATAAACACACAAGTAAATTCCCTTATCAGGATTCGAACCCGGGACCTCCTGCTTCGTAGGCAGGGTCACTACCGACTAGGCTAGGAGGCCGTTGTATTGTAAGTATGTCAGTCGTAATTCAAAGTTGCTTCTAGATGAGTGTTTGTAGCAGATTGAGAAGCAGCCATGTCAACGTAAGTTTTCTGCAAATATGCTGTTACCTAGTGCTTACTACTTACGGCTAGAAACAATTTACTAAATAGAACACATATATCACACTATTTGTTCGAAATTTATAGAATGAATTAGCAAAAGTGAGTTTGGCGCTTTACCAAAGGTGACGGTGGTATCCATAAATTCTACTTAAAGCACAACTAACTATTATAACAAAGGGATAGGTATAAATACGTGCTTACGGATTTAACAACTAGATTTTTCGACCGATTAAGAAAAATAATGTTTAGTAGAATTCTATTTAAAAAAGTTTGATCAGACTTGTATGATGTGGTATGATAATTATTCGAGGAGTTCGATCGAAACCTAATTTTCATTAAGAGCAGGTCAGTAGGCGTAATACAGGAGCGGCGCGACAGTATTTCGCCCGCGAGATAGACCTCTCTTTTTCTAACTGTATTAAGTAGACAGGGACTAGTCTATTTCGGGCGAGATACTGTCGCTTTCTCTATTTCTATTTAATTATATTTTTGGTCATTTTATTTTAGCGGGCTTTTCGTTAAATCTTGAAAATGTGGTCGTATTTTTATAAAAAATATAACAAATGATTAGGGCGCTAAGGGACCGTTTTAAGTGGACAGTAAATAATAAGCAAGTGTAAGCGAATGAAGAGAAGTCGCGGCCTGGGAGCCGGAGCAGAATGGAGCAATCAGGGCGAGAACACTCTGACACAGCAATTTGGACGGCGCGCCGCCGATGTGTTATTTTGATTGCGTCGCTTTTGTGCGGTGGCTGTTTGTACGGCCGCTTCCTCGGCGCTTATAAAAAATATTTATGACTCCGATGAGAACCGAATATTGCCTCCCCGCTGCCTTAATAACTTCCTCCGTGACGGAGAACCACCGTCTCCTGAGAGAGCACAATAACGTATCTTGTCGCGTAAATACGCATACCCCATTTACCGCTCCGTCACTGTGTGAAACTTAAGAACGGTGACACAAACGAGGGGATTTTTACTGCAGCTAAAATTTCTCTCCACGAGTAGGGTTTACATGAGCCTAATATTGTCGTAGATAATAGGCCGAGTTGTCTCATCGGGAGTGATCCCTCCTCCGGAAATTAAACCGTGCACGGAATGAGCTGCCACTCTTGGAAGCATATAGCCTTGATGCTGTGATACTTGACGATATTACGTTTTACGAACATGCAAATGAAATCCCTGATTGTTGGCACTGTGTGTTGTTTAATCAAGGGATTTTATGTCATGATGACACAATCAAACATTTTGAAGAAACATAGGTACAAATATAGGTAGGTACCTAAATTCATCACACTGAGTACCTAAACCTTTTTTTTACTAAGTTCTATCTTTACTGTGTGTTAAAATTATTTATGGTTTTGAGTAGCAAAACATATTTAGTTTTTTTATATCAAAGTATATCCTTTAATGTTTTACACATATTTAAAATTAGCTTTTGCTTGTCTCGCAAGCGATAAGCATATTTTGCATGTCACTTGGTAAGCGTACCGTATCGTACACGTATCTATCCTGGATAAAAAGTAGCTGGGGTCACTCTCTATAAACTATCTCCATGCAAATCACGCCAATTTTTTGCTCCATTGTTGCACGAAGAATGGCAAACTAACAAAGATACCTCATTTACATATTAATAAATAAGGAAACTGATGGGTACAAAATGAATAAAAGTAAAGTAGAAGTAAATATCTCGTACAGGTAGGTCCACAAATTGACGTTCCATTTTTATAATAATTGTACACGACTACATAATTACATATGATCCGGGGCTTATAAGTTTTTGGTTGTATAATATATCTTTGGTGGGATTTAATTAGTTAAACCATCCCAGTAAAATTTGAGTGCCTTAATGGGCTACGCAAAAATAAAAAGGCAATTAATTCATTCAGCCGTATTTATTTTAGTAGCGCAATATTAATAATGCCGGTAACGTTTAATAAGATAATTAAAATAATCGGCACGTGAAATTCTATTTGGAGATTTCATGTGATATTTGCAGTATTGATTGGTTCGCATCAATCGCGATATGCAAATATTTGCTTCGCTCGCTGACCGGCAGGCCGGTGATTTAACGCGTGTTGCGAGTTGCGACGCTACGTTATGCAATTACGATCGCTTATTAAAAATTAACTGCAGCCCGGAAAACGATGCACGTGAGTAAATTAAATTATATTAATTATAACTATTGTTTGTTGTGATAGGCTGGATGCAATTCGGGGTGTGGTAATGGTTCCCATTAGCATAGATTTAATAATGTTAAAGCAGACATACCACGACAAAATATTTACATATATATTCGTTTGGTATAGTAGTAAACAAAGCCGTGATTTAAATCACGGCTTTGTTTACTACATTTTTACTTTGAGATTGTTGTTATAATTTACACGCGAGCACGCGGCTGGATGGTGAGTAATTAATTAATTACACTTCACAAAAATTAGTAAAAATCAGTCTCATATTAATAAAACAGATACAATGCTTCATTTGTATGAACCTAACTACCTACTTTATTTGAGCATATTTTTAGCACCAGCATTTCGTTTTCCGACAAGTTTGTTCATTTAATAAACCCCTTAAACTTAGGATATTTTTCAGTAACATGCCTAAATTTGACTGTTGACAACAAATAAATTTAGTAAAACATGAATACAAGCACTATTATCAGTCCAATTGTAATGAACTATATATTCAAATAAAGATGAATAAATAGGGACCAAAATCTCCTTGATGCAGGAGCGTGTTTGTCGACGTGCTTTTTTACAACTTTTTCCGAATATTATAAAGAATTATGCAAAACTGCGTCAGCAGATTACACATGTACATTATGGAAAATAAGGGAGCTATACATGTAACTTTTTTATCAGTAAAAATCTTTGTGACACAACTTATGGACCGACTAAAGTATATTTAATTTACACCATTAAAGAGTATTTTGTGAGTAAGCCCCAGTGATGGACACAAAAGAGGTATATAATATCACGTGTAATGATATATGTGACGGAGCGGCGCGGCAGGTGTCGCGAGAGGAGACCGTCACGTAAATCAGCACGCCGCGGGGGAGCGCTGCGCTCGACGCGCGTATAGCGCTGCCTCTATTCGACACGTTCTTCATATGACACATATGGTAAAACATACTTTTGTACCCTACCCAATTAAAAACACAACAACGCCGAGGGTACAGTACGGGTAAAATATGTACCGGCAACACTGTCCCAGCACGGGCATATCATCAAAAACAGCACAAAAAGCCACAAGCGGCGCTAGGCGTAATGGCGAATATAATGTATGCTAATGAGCGCGGGTGGTACTGGCGGACGTGACGTCACGCGCCGGACCGCAGCCTCCGCCGGCCGCGCCTAACGAGCGGGTGTGCATTTTCAATACACAGGCTACTACCCCATCATTTGACTAGTTCACAAAGCTAACACCCAGTGCAACCTTAAAAAGAATTGGTGGCAATTGATTACCAAGTACAAATTAAGGGCTATCTTCGGTTAGCAACGATAACATAGACATGTATCGTGATGGTGTAAATTATAAATTGTGCGCTTATCTGATAAACATGACCCTAATAGGCCAGTTGACACAAATTACCATAGATTTATCCCAATATTCATAAAACTTAGCAACCTCTTACAGACCTCTGTTATTTATTTATCGTATGGCGGTTACACACTGGTTAAAATATATACAAATATTACCTCTGTTGAATTTTATCTCTATCGTACAAACTTTCAAAACGACGGTCATCAACGGTTTGTTGTATTATAAGAATAACGCCATTAATATGTGTACTTATTCGAGGAAACAAATCTTTGCGAAATTCAAGAAATTTCATACTTTACGCTATTTTCCTGTCGCATCTATGAAATACACTACCTATTTCAATGCATATCTGTTCTGAAATGAGCCAAAAAGATACGACTATTATTATGCAATAGGTATATTTATTTAAAAGCAGCGATCTAAAAATCAATTGCACCAACAGCCTACCAATGGCAACAGGAATGAACGAACGGTTTGATTGGAGCCGAGCGTCGGGTTCACTGTGCAATGCTATCACTTCCAGGGTATGTTTATTGGTTTTCTTTTTCAGTCCGATTTTCCATTGCAATACTTAACAATAGCTGTACATAAGGTATTAACTTACTAAGTAAAGATGCAACGGATAGTTGCTTGGCTGGATACCGGATATCGGATGTTCGGCCTTACCATCGGCCGAATATTCGGTATGCGGCCGCCGAATATTCGGCCGGCAGTAGTATACCTTCATTTCGGTTTTTCAAGTGCGCATTGTGCATGCTTTGACCTGTTTCGTAGTGAACGTGCGCGGGGACTCATTTCTAGGTTCGAAATGAGTGCGCGTGCAATAGTGCAATGTTTAAACGTGTACGATTATGACCGTTACGGTTTCATAAATCCAATTTGTTGACTCAAGCAAAATTACTATCCGGTACCCGGCCGGAACGTACGTCATATTAAAAAGGATGTTATATATTAAAACTTGGATACCGGATACTAAAAAGAGGGCCGGATATGCTAGGATAGTAACCGAATATCCGGTGCATCTCTAATGCTAAGGTACCTTTATACCTTTAAAATCTGGCCACAGTTTTGTATAAATTCATAAATCGTGAAGGCAATCATCAGTCTTTTATTATTACATTACAATGTAATGAAAACATGAGAGATCACCCAGTTTTGCAAATATTCCCGTCGTAGATTGTAGGGATAATATGAGATAAAGTCAGCTAGCTCCTAGCTACTGTTTTTTCGAGGTAGATGCATCATCCATCACATGGTGTCGACTGATTTATGGCAGTAGCGAACCGGAGCGACACGGGCGTAGCCTTCTCGCGATGACGACGCGATTAAGAGCAGGGCCGAGGCGGGCCCGGGCGGGGGTCGCGAGACGTGACGTGACGTGCGACTCGGAATCGCGTCTTTACGTTACGCGCTTACATCACGGCTTTGAGTAATCGCGGGGGCGGATAGTTGCACACTTTCACAATAAGCCATTACACGGTTAAAGTCTCCCGTATCATGCCAACGTTAATAAAACATGATACGAATGTTTTATGAATGCATGCTCTGGTCATTCCATAATGTGCAGATATAAAAGCGCTGGCGTGAGTCGTACGCAGTTAAACATACACATACGGTTATCAGCCCGTGCTCCCGCGAGAAAATTGCAAGTATACATCATAAATGCGTGACGTTTTAAATTACGAACCGGCAGCGGCTCGGCAGCCAAGCATAAATCAACACAAATATAAGTTTTGGTCAGTTTCGCGTTATATATTACTTTCATGTTTAAACTGTGCATAGCATAAATACAGGTCGATCAATTAATTAACCGGACGAAACAAACTTCCACCCCTTTGGCTGTAAAAAGAATATATCTTTTAGAATAAATATTACTCTTTTACGCGAAATTCTCATGTGTGCAATATTTTAGGTGCTGGTTTGGCTGATATTTATAGCTGGTGAGTCCTGGATTTATAAAGCGGCGCAACACGGTAACTAATTTCATACAAGTTTAAACGATTTTTGTCTGTAAATTGACCAAGCCATATGAACTACTACGAGTAAAAAAAAAGTTTTATTTCAGGCAACACGTACAGTTACACACTCGTATCAAAATACAATTTATAGGTATAGGTTGACCTGTGTTGTATTGAATCTTATTTATACAGTAAATACCTAATTGAAGATCCTGCAGTATTTACCTAAACCGTAAACATTAGTAGATACAATACCGATTTATCTGGCGACTCCAATATACATACTAAAATGTATGTTCTTAATTAATATAAATAAATATATACTATGTACCGCTCATAAATAGCAAAAAAGTAGCATACTAAAAACAGTGGAAACCTATTCCTGAAATTGGCAGATGGTGAATAGGAAGACATGTGTTGTAGGAAGGCTTTGGGGCGAGCAAACGTCTTGAGCGAAACGTGACAGCGGCGAGTTTACAGCCGTTCAACAACGGCATGTTTGGTGTACAACACAGAGCTTGCACATGCCATGTTTTCCGCTTTGTGATCGATGTATGGGAAAAAGAAAATGTAAATATATTACACTCTCAGCTCGATTCGGAAAATGAATTAGATATTTATTAGACATCAAGAAGTTACGATATGGATAATTTAAAGATATTTGTAAGGTAGATATGTCAAATTTGACGTTTCCTCGATTCTGGACGTCCTCTTGAACGATTTCCACAAGTTATGACAGATATCCAAGTCACATCTAGTCGATATCTAATGTAGATCCCAAAAATCTCTAGTTCGTCTCTAATCTTGCAATTATCTCGTTTCCCGAATACGCCTGTCTGTCTCAACTAACGGCACGATTTGAACTTTAAGATACGTCAAATATTGAGTCTAGATACAATGTGTATTAGATATGTCAGAGTCAAAAGTGATGTCTCTTCAAAAAACATCGCTTTTGACACTGACATATGTAATCCATATCGTATCTAAAAGTAATATTTGGCATATCTTAATGTTCGAATCGGGCCGTTGGTCATTTGTTTTCTAATTATGATTATTTATAAAGTGAGTTATTAACTAGCGGACACATTAGAGAAAAGTTACCGGGTGTACAGTCACCTGCAATAATATGTTACACAACGAAGGCCGCAAATATATCTGCCACGATCTTAATTGTAGAGCCATAAGAAGAAAGAAGAAGTGTCACATATGTTTACGGTATTCGAAGAGTAACATATTATTGCAGGTGACTGTACTACATGCAACAAATATTGAAACATAAAAGTTTCGCAAATATAATATTTCTTGCATAAAACCAAGCAAGGTTTAATTAACACATAAGTTATTTAACTTTCAAATTAATGACTCAGCTGGCCATTTTACTCCACTTAAATATTGACTTTCTGTTCGGATATTTTGTTTTACTTCCTGCTTTTTTTCGTCTACAAGATTTGATACAATGTTTAGGTATGTTTTAAATTGGAAGCTTCTGTAGTAATTAAGTACGAGCGAATATCGATATACTCGTATAGTTCATTCTTATCGCATGAAATCCATAGGAACATTACGCCGTAAAATGTCCGTGAGAAGCGCATCCTCTAGAAAAATTAAGTTTGTTTACTTGGATAGGTACCACATAATAGAATATGTTTTCTCGCTGTTGACGTCTCTATAAATAATCATGGTAATAAGAAAACAGTTAAACTGTCTATTGATTGGTAATATTTGCATACAGACTATTACGTTCTTTAACAACGGCGAATATTTTCATATAGGTACATAAGTACCTATATAGGTTGCTTGCCTAATGACCTACCCATGCTACCGATAAATACGTTGTTTCGTCGGGTACTGGCGTGGATGAAAGATGAAACGTATGACAAATACAAGTCATCCGAATACACACGATGATAAAACATTATCCACTATGTCTGTAATTTTGGGTTTAAATGTTCTAACAGAACACGCAAACATTTATGTTTCATACGCCGTCCCCTACTTGTAAAAAAGTAATATAAGTCAGATAAGCACTACGCGATTGGTATAACAAACGTAGATGGATATTATTAGCAGGCAGCACACGTGGAATTCTACCGGGTCCGGAGCACCGGTCCGATGTAAAGAAAATTAACGAAGCGTCGAGATTTGAAACGCGGCGCGGTTCCGGCAACGGGCTGCAGCTGCAGTCGTCACAAGAGCCCTAACGAGTGCCGAGGCGGGCTGCTCTCGCTCCTCGTGCTCCGTAGACCACCCTCTTGCATTTATTCATGTCGTTACCGCTAACGATAATTTTATCGTGTGCTCATTTGCCGGCGCCAGACTCGCGGCCATCCGTCAGCGAGTCCAAATCGACAATTTGTGGAACACTAAAAACTTTATTGCGGCGTAATTGACCCCGCGATAAATAACTTGCGGACGCCGCTACTTGTAGTTGTGATATTGTTACTAGGGGGGCTCTTTGTGGGATTAGTAACAAATGAGCATCAATATTTGATTGCATCAATTTGTTCCATCCTTTATAGTGCAAACTGTAATGTAGAGTGGAGCGTGTGAATCTCGTTGGAGGTGAGGGATTAAATCCTTGCTCATACCAATGTGTTCCTCGAAGCAAAATGTTATTTTATATTGAGGTACTAAATAATATATGGCATTGACAATTAGGCATAATTATACACGTCAAAAACACAGAAATATAATGTCAAAAATTATACAATTCATAATAAATTCATATCTAAAAAATTAAGAAATTAAGATCTTACATCATACAGTCTGAGAAAGTACTAATGAGGGGAATACAAATTATATTTTTTATGTGCGAATAGAAACAGAACACACATTAAACATGAAAATATAAAATATGTAGCTACTTAAATAAATTGTGGCAAGTCTATCTTTAAATATCCCGGAGAACGCAGGGGCGGTAGGTAATTGAATAGCCTGGTAGACGGCAGTGTGCGGTAGTTAAGGACGCGGTTGGCCACTGCACGGCGCCGGGCACGGCGGCTACGGCATAATTGCACAAACTTTCATGTGCTTCGCATACATTTTCATAATTAAAGGGGCAGTTCGCACCAACTGGCAAAACTGGTAGAACTTATTTATAATCACCGTGCATCAATTACATTAATTTTAACTCTTACTAGTTCTGGTGCAAGCGTTTCTCATTAAAGTTTGACTGCCACCATCTGTTTGGCAGCAGTAGACCATTATGTTTTTAGGAGAAGAGTGTAGTAGGTTGTAGGTATAGAACGATACGATGAGCATTTGGTAAATTGATAATCGCTAGAAACATACGGCGCGATTCTGGAAATGAATTAGAGATTCACTAGATATGAAATAGTAAAGATATGTGACGTCCCACGTGTAAAGTAATGGTACCTTATGGCGGTTGGCGATTATTATAACGCCGCTCCAATATGCGCTACGCGACGTCAGCGCCAGCCGCCATAAGGTACCTTTTTCCGTGGAACGTCACATATTTTTACTATTTCATATCTAGTGAATCTCTAATTCATTTCCCGAATCGCGCCGATACCAATGGAAGGATATTACTTCCTTTAATATTTTCTCAGTTATAAAGGGGAGGAAACCAATGAAGGCGAATCAATTTGTCATATACATCAATCTTACATTCAGGTATAGATTACCTAGAAGCGACTGTGATTTTCAGTAATGAGGGATCGACTGAAGATGGAGCGTGTTGTAGGTCTCTGTAGCGACCTTAGCGATTGGATGAAATTACAAACTAAAATCCGAACTTTTTTGGTAAGGGAAAAAGATAACACGAATCAATAAAAACATCAAAGCGGCCCTCTAGCAAAGTGGAAATCTCTCATATCTAGTTCGACGTGAACTTCATTTTATTAATCGGCTTATGACAATCCGAATCCAGTATCTAAAATTTTATTTCAAAATACCTACCATCAATATTTATCGGTGGAAAAGCTATCGGCAACATTTTACATTGCATCAGGCTATATTGTTAGCCATGATTCTTCTCGTAGTAGAACAAAATTGTTTACTAGATTTATTCAATTCAAACTGTTTTCTCCGCAAAGTTAAAGGGTTGATTTAAAATAAACATAAACAATGAGTGGATTCGTTAACGAACTTGTAGAAAATTTGTAGGTACGTGGGTGGCTTATTAGAGATTCTCGGTTCGTGGCGGCGGGAGGCACGTGGGACCAGCGGCATGGCCTGTGGAGTGTCGCCGATGGGCTAATGAAATAACGACGCGGAGGAGCCGCGCAGGCTGCCCTCGTCTCAACTCAACGACCAGCGTAATCCTCTTAGAACAACTACCGACCAGTCCTAACGCTAGAGAAACTAATTATAAATGTCGGCAGTTGACTGTCATTATTGGTAAGTTTTAAAGAAGTTGTCGCTACCAATGACGCAACCAGTAACGAAGTTTCAAAATCATTACCGCTGTCTATTCGCCTTTTTCTGCACACCTTTTAGAACAACAGTGACCCTTTTCCAGAGCATTCATCATACATTATCTATGTGCTGTACAGCGGTTTCAGGAAAGCTAATGTAAGATATATTCCTGGATAACGAAATGATACCGAGACATAAATGTGAAATAAGAAAGCGTGAGATAAGCGTCACGACTGAATTATTGTAATTTGTAAAACAAAATCTTTCACCACACCAATGCAAGCAAAATACTAGCTGTAAAACTTTACAAATCAAATTCAAATGAACATTCATCAGTTCATCACTTAGAAATACATTACTTATACCAGTCAACATGAGGAAAAACTTAAAATTTACATCAAATTTCTTTAATTAACACTCTGGTAAATAAAACGTAACTTTGTCATTAGCTTTTGGAGAATAACATAAAGAGAGCTTTTACGAGCTCCTGTGGTGAAAATATATTTATTTTGACTTTCAAGATTTTCCCAGCTTTAAATTTTGGTAGATTTAATAGGGCATATTAGGCAAAGTCCTCCTCTCCGTAGGCACCACTAGCACATACAGTACCTAAACAAACCTCATTGACATCATCAATGACACATCATGCGTCACTAGGTCAAAAACATGTCCTACCGTGAAACACGACAATCGAAAGTTCGGTTTCTGCCTCTCTATCACTCTTTATAGAGAGGCGGATAAAGAAATTTTCACCACACCAGCTCGGAAAGGCTTACTTTGCACTTCAAAAACTGATGGCAAAGTTGCATTTTGTTCACATGTGAGGCAAAGTAATCAAATGCAAATTTTGAGTTGTTTGCTTATGTTTGCTGGTAGAATTTACTTTTAAATGATGATTTTGGATGATAAATATTTAATAATATTCATTTGGATTTAATTTGGTTTGATGTTGTTTGACATTTTACATTTAATATTTGCTTCGGGTTGGTGTAGTGAAAAATTTTGTGTTTCACTCGGGGGCAAATTTTGTTAAACCGTCGTGCTTTGAAACCCTCGCAACGCTCAAGATTCCATTTTTCGAACCACTCGCTTATACGCTCGTGGTTCAGTTTTGGAATCTTTCGCTTACTCGGGTATCAATTACCACGAGCGGTTAAACAACAACTTTGCCCCCTTGTAAAACAAATAACTACCTATTAGATTTTCGCGTTTCGCGGCAGGGCAGGCTACCTATAAACAAACCGCCTTGGTGCATCAATGTCATAATGAGAACTTGTCAAAAAACCGTTTAAGGCCTAGTATGTATAAGTTACTCTATGGTTTACTAAACAAATTAGTGCTGCACTCTGGCGGCAGAACATTTTTTTGCAATCGACGCACATCTAAAATTGTACAATCAATTAATAAACAGCCAATAAAAAACACTATTGAACAAGAGGCCATCTTAATGCTATATCAAACATCGAAATCGTATAATTTTATCATATTTTATACAAATGCAGATATAACAAGGAAAACGTAAAAGGAAGGTTTTTTCCAACCCGAAATAAATATCTCACTTTTCCATTAAGGACATAAAAGCAATTCCGCGAGAGCCGAATAATAACGAGGGGCAGCGTTGTCCGTCCGTGGGCTCCTCGAAATGTTATTTGCATCACGGCGGTCGCACGGGGCGGTCCGATTGCCCCAATAAACCGCTATTGTGTCGTGGTGCCGAACACGCGAGGCCGGGGACGGCGTCACGCAGGACAGACGTGGGCCTCGCCGTCAGCCCGCGGCTCGCTTGTGCCGCGCGCTCTCGGGCACGGGCGCGGGGCGGCCCCTTGTGCAACTTTGAAATTGCATGCGCCCGAGAAAACTTCTACCTTTGAGAAAATTCCGAACGCTCCGACGTGCTCTCGATGTAAACTCGCAATAACCAGATACGTAACCACCGGAATTGCCAATCTATTCCCATATTGTTGTTGTCGAACAGTCTGCTATAATACAAGTATCATATGCAGTATATTGCTTGCAACAAGTTACCATCCCGAGAAATACAAATGTATGTACCTAAGTAGAAAGGTATTTTTTATTGCATCTACAAGTATAAGACAGTCAATTGAAAACGAAGACTTCTAATAAATTTGACATTTTAAAGCTATTACAGGTACTATTTTAATGCTACAATAAAAATAAATAAGGTATGATATGAATACTGGATACTGGTAATCATAGTTTCACTGTGACGGTGTCGATAGTCAATATGACCGCCATTTGCGAATCTAACTTGGGTTAATATTGAGTTAATTTATTACAGTAACTATGTAGGTAATTGGTATTGTTGTAAAATATTGAGTGCAAACTCTGTATGATTTTGAATTATTGTTCCTTATTGGAAAATATTTCAAAAGCATGATGTTTAAGTGTGCTGCTGTGTGATGCTTAAATTTGTTTCTTCTTTCTGCGGTAACAATACAAAACTTTCTCTCAGTCACAAGCCAGATAATCGTTAACCTGAAGAGGATTTTCACATATTATGTTTCACATTTTAAGCAGGATACATTTTCCCCTTTGGCCCTGCTGAATGCTGAATCCGAATGTGTCAGGTACCAAAGGCGGAATTCTGACCGGAATAGGAATCTAAGATGCCCGGCAATATAACGCCTGAACTAAAAAATTGGCGTCATCTGGTGGCTTTGTATAAGTGTTAAGCGGTCGATATAAGTCTAGTAGTTTAAATACATGGAACAAAATCTGGAGCCATCCCTTAAAACTTGTTGATAGATGGATGGCTGACTGACACGGATAATTGCCAGGAACGGTCAAAATGCATTTAAACATATGTTAATTAAATAAACTAGTGGCGTAGTGTGAGCTGTAGGCCTCGCGGGCATAACTTTAAAACCGAATAAATATATTTACTGTAATTTCACGAGAATCGGTTGAGAATTGCGACCTGTAGAGGAGAACATCCAGACATACGAAAGCATTTTCGCCCTAGCTGAACATCAAACATTTATCTAGCAAATAGGCCATTGGGGCACTTTTACATGTCAATATTTTACACTGAAACGGAGACCTTCGCCAACGCTCAGTCAATAAAATGAAATAAATGTATGGTATCTATACAAGCTTAATTATTTAACTGCGGTATGACTTAGCGATCTGGAACTTAGATAATCACTTTAGAATTTCATAGTTTCTTGCTAATAACAATAAGCAGCATAATGACTATTAACTATTTGAATTTAAGAGATTATTCACCAGAGGGCAAATATTACTACGCAATACATTGCGTGATTGATAAATTATTTATGGTAATATTTATAGAAAAGTATATAAATTTACTTCCAATTTATTAACCGGTAAGACATGGTCTGAGGTATTAATTAAGTACTTTTCATAGTTATTTCTTGTGAACAATATCAATTCAAATAAATAAGATTGAATACTACATTAAAACACATAATCTTTACCTATCTAGACAGCAACATGATTTTCTGGTCATGGCAAGGGTACTCAGATACTTACAGTAATAGTTTCAATGGATTACACGTACTTCCTAATGTTCCTATTGCGGTCGATTGGTATTTACGGATAGGTTTGAAAATCGCGAGTTCCTCGTAAACTAAACACATTTCGACTAGAAACAGTAGAAATCTAAATGCAACAGTGGTATTTGTAAAATTACTTCGTCCTATTTGAACCCTATATATATAAAACAAACAATTTTAATACACACGCTATTTGCTAAATATTTAAACCATATTTCGTAATCGTTATGTGCAAGAAACTATTTTATTAAGCAGATAATTGCATTATAAGGTTAGTGCGAAATTGTATGAGCCCGTGGATGTCCTCCGGTTGTTACCACTTTAGCGTAGAAAAACTCACTATAACACCGCTGTGAATCCTCCAGTTGTACTTTAACACTTAATTTTCTTGGAACACGGTAGCGGTAAGAAATAAAGTTAAAATTAAGACGCGAGTTTATGGGGCGTTACGGGGTGGAGGGCGCAAGGTGGGCGCGGAGAGCGGGAGGGGCCGCGGTGTGAGAACCCATTCGAATTCACCGCGCGAGCTGCGCCGTAGATAGCGGCAGGCGGAACACGTACTTCACTTCCACTAACTCCAACTATTGACAATATTAATGCACGCTTAGCAGGGCCAAGCGACGCCGTGCAGCGCCTATCCAATATTGCAAAAAATAAAACAATTTCACCGCATGCGGAACTCGATGCGTGTGAATGCTTACAATCAATATCCGACTGAACGTGCTACACCCGCTGCACGTACTCCGATTTTTGATTCGAGAGACTCATTGTAGCGCACGATTCTCTCTCTGATTGGCACTAATTTATTCCATTCCTATGAGAAGTCTCCGGAAGTAACGCAAATATTAGACGAGCTCCGGCCCACGACGGCAGCCATTAATTCCAGAATTGAAATCTGGAATTGCGGCGGCGGCGGTGGCGAATTTACATTCATCGCGGTAAGAACTTAAATCAGGTTCTCCGTTACGATTCAGTTGCGATATTATTTTATTAAAATATGTAAATGACGCCGTTCCATTGCGTACTCAGGTAGGACCTACAATTGCCAGGGAGAATCTCTCTAACGACACAATATTTTCATAACGGATATTATTACGCCTATCGCAGGGTAATTTCAACAAATAGTCTTTTAGGGTATCAAATACCGGGAAGTTAACAACTCACTGAAAGTTAAAACGCAATGCTAACACACGTCATTGCGTATACGCATTATACTAGGTTATATTGCCATCTGCTCTATAATCCATTTATATAATAAGGGTAGGCATAAATGTGCGTGCTTCATATCTCTCACCGTGATTTAACCTGATATACATTCAATGAAAAGTTATTCAATTGCCAGCCTCTATAATTTAATGGATAGTCTAAAGAAAACGCCGCCCCCAAGTAATACATGTGGTTCAGTCTGATCACGTGAACTTTCTATAAAGCTAGAAAAACGCTGCCGGCATCTTCGAGTGATTCCAGGCACAAAGCAGTTTTCAATTTATCGGGAATAAATGCTTCGGTTGGCAGCTCAGACACCCAATTACCGCGCACAAAAGCTGATTACCACGCGGTGCGGGCTCCGGCGCCGGGAGCCCGAGCGAGGCTCGTTGCAGCGCTCGCAGCGCCCTCTGTATTTCAACTACGAAGGCACTCTTCATTTAACCAACTCCGCAAGACGCGGCAGACACACAAACCGTTTCCCCCTGATTGAAATACTCTACGCTCAACTAATATCAGTTGCCTTTTCCAATTTAAGTTAATTTATTTTTTACAAGCCGTCTTAAACTATGATAATCGTTTGTTGCCGACGACGATGAAGTTTTTTTGGATGCGATCCAAAAGACTAAGCTATTAAATAAGAAGGCAACATAGAAACTATCTATTCCGTGGAGCTTTTAAGAAAGCAGGAAACTTTGGCAAAACTTTTCTCTTACATATAACAAAATTGTGTACAATATATTACATGTAAGAAATGAAGCCTTTTTCATATACAAGTTGGAGCTGCAGCGAGACATCCTTTCAAGAACAATGATAACAGGTCATATGTACCTACAGGAATTTCCATAAAGAGACACGTTTTGATTGCTCTTTAGTATATGCAAATACAAAAAATCGCAAATAACCGTTCTTTACAAAACTTGACTGATTTAAACCTGGTCTTAGCAAAAATCATCCTAATGTATTGTTGTGTGCAAATTTTAGTTTTTACTGGTAACAAATAAGAAAGTCCATTTGCTAAAAACGTATCGTAGTTGAATGAATAAATCTGGGACGCTTTTTGCATGGCGTATGAAGTCAAGATGTTTTAGAATTGCTTCCCATCAATATCAAGATTTTTTTGGAAAACATTCAATTGCTGATCTCAGAGGTAATCTCCACTTAAAGTTAACGTCATAATTTTGAATAACATATAAATTGCCATCTAACTGACATATACGTAGTAAGATGTAATGTAAAACCAAACACTTCGTTTACTCAGAGAATCACATCTGTATGAGGTGCCTGTCGAGATACTCGAGATTGCAACAGGGCGCCCGCGTCCTGAGGCGACGGGTACCGTGCAGATGAACTCGCGACATCTACCCTGGGAAATCACTGGCGCTGTCGCTTCTCTACCTGAATAAAAGGAATGACGGAAAACACAAGTAACTAGCGTAACACAAAAGTCAAACACCTACAAGATGCATTGATCAGGTAAATGAAATATTATAATGATAACAAAATGTTGTACCGCTGTATTTAACAATGAGGGGTGTCAAGTAGAAAGACTACGTAAAAATAAGAGGCGATCAATTGTTTTGTTTCAGCGTCTGAGCATAAATGGATTATTGAGTTAATTTCTAATGTCACAAAAAAAATGCCCTTCAAGAGGTCTGATACTTAAAGTAAAATTATTTTTGCAATAATATGCAATTATGTATTAGGATAGTACAGGTACTTCATGGCTTAAACGTGTTTCGATATTAACTGAACTACATATTTTTCAGGCAGAGGCCGCCCCTTACGACATGGATGAGCACAGTGTCGAAAGATTTGAGGACGATAGGCGCAAGCCCTGACATGATGCAAAATAGAGAAGAATGGCGCAAAAATAAAATACGGAGAGCCGACCTCAAACCCTATAGGATATGGGATACAGGCTAAGATAATTATGATATTTTTCAGTTTTCCGTTAAATTACAGTTTTTCACTGTAATAGTTTTTATTTTCACAGTAATTGACGACAAGCTACTAAAACTTAATGCTTTAATAAAAGCCTAGTCACGCTTGCTTTACAGAGATGTAAATCATATTAGTCAGGAAATACGAACAACGGAAGAGAATTCCTTGCATTCCTTAGCAGTTCGCAATAAGAAAGACGAGGCAAATAGCTTCGTGCGAATAAATGTTAGGTATGTTGACATGGTTGCCATTCGCTCTCGTGCATTAAAGAACGGCGGTGGTAGGTACGGGGAAGTTGGTATTAAGTCATACAGTATAATTCTCAGGAAAATCTCCAAAATGTATCATCATCATTATGTACAGGCATGCAACTCGACATCAGTTAACCAAACCGTTTATTTTGGCCAAGAACAATGCACGATGTGTAAATATAACGGACAAATGGGTGAAGCCACCTCAGTTATAAAACGCTCAGTATCTTCGGACGAGGGGCCAGCGTCGGCAGATGAAGTCGCGACACCAAACGCCCTGGGAAATCACTAGTCTCTTCAACCTAAATAGAAACGTGGCGCCTACGCGACCCAGTGGTAACGTAGTAACCAATGATACGATTGTAGTAAATAATGTACACAGGCATTTATCTCTTATTACTGGTTTCCATAGTTAACCTCTTGAATATCGGAACTCGGATCCACGTTTGTGAGTATGAATTCTGATACTATGACACTTTCTACTTTCCTATTTTATCTATGTTACTTAATGCCATTTGATGAATGCCAATGCTAAAGATTTATTAGCTATTTTAGGGGGGCGTCATTCGTCCACATTTTTAAGATTTAAATATAAACTGCAGTAATCAAAATGAAACTGAAGCGTCATTTTGACTCAGAAAACTAACTTTAACTTCTAGTACCGCTACTTATGCTTCAATGCGTGTTGCTCCACACATTTTACAATCTACAAAATCTATTTAATATTATAAATTAAAGTTGAATGCACCCCCTCCGTCTCACAGCTATTGTAGTCGGCCTTCATTAGCAGTGTAAACCTACGCGCTCCGGTTGAGTTATGGCGGCGTGTCATACGCTTAAGACGTATGCAAACAAGATTTATGTAATTAATTTAGGAGAATTACTGATAAGAGCCGGCTCGAGAATACACATACGTTATGGAACACAAAGGCTAGAATATGGATCCTGTAAATTTCTACAATGCCTATCTGATTCAATGTATACCTATGGGTAGGTATTACCTACTTACTTATCTTGTTAAGTTTTGACAAATCTTGCATGATTTCCATCAGAAAACTTCAAATTGATATCGAAAGTGCGATAAATGTCAGATTTATTATTTCATACACAGTAGTTTTATTATTTTATTACAGTTTATTATCAAAAATAATTAATCTCAAGCAGTTTTATCTCTTAAGACACCGATGTTCTTTTGAGGGGTGAGCAGTCGTACTAAATGTATGGGAGGGTTTGAAGTTAATGTTTGGGATATTTCTGTTTTTATTTAAAAAAGTTAATAATGTAATTTTACTCATTGGGTAACGCACTTTCGATGATATCAATTTGAAGTTTTCTGATATCTGTTATATTTACGGAATTATCGCCTATCGTTATCACAGCAAATCGTTACGAAGAGTTACCGCGTCGAAAACGATAAATACTTGTTACGTCCTATGGCATACTGCTACGAAATCTGCCATTTAATAAAAATTACTCCATTACTGAGTTTGTTATAAACCAATTTTTGCCAAACTGTTCATTTATGATAGAGGTAAGCTTTCAATGTCGATTGTACGGATTAAGTGAGTAAACATAAAAATAATCTCTTTTTTATTACGTAAGGCCTTCGTTCATATGACCTTCCGATACCATTTAAGCTAAGAAGACCAATTAGTTAAATCGAAAACCGGGGAAGGAAAAAAAAAACAAAACGGGCAGAGAACGGGAAAAAACTTAAGATTTGATTATCAAACAGACAATGGGCAGGTGAAACTAAATAGAAGTTTGTGTAAGAAGGAAAATGCAAGCAAAAAGAGACAATGGACGCGAGTCAGAGATACCTATCGTTTAGGCAGGGGCGAGCGTGTAGCGGGCACAGCGCGGCGCGCGGCCAGCCGACAGCTACGGTCGGAGATATTTACGTTTATCTTCGGGTAACGGCTTCATCGCAAGCTTTATTACGACATCCACTCACGTAATCTGCCGCAGCCGTCATAACTCCTCGTTTGCCCGCCGCCGCTACAATGTTCTACACCGCTTTTCCACTAGCACTACACGGACGATGCATTCACCCCTCCGCCTCTGGACCGTTCAAACGTTTAGTTTTTATAGTTTACGAGCACATCCTTTAAAAAGTAAATACTCCGGGGTGAGTTTAGTAAAAGAGTAAATACTTATATGTAGTAAAAACTCATTCCGCTTTAAGCCTGTAAGATTAACTTGTAACTTAAATCCTAATAATATTATAAATGTTGAAGTTTGGATTTAAACTGTTTGACACAGATAAAAATAAGCCTGGAAAAGGGTAAAGAATAGTTTTTTCTCAAACATGCAATGAAATATTGATGTTATGTTCCTTATAATAGGCTGCGAAGTATGACGTTTCAGGTGCGGCTAGGACAAAAGGTCGTTAATGGAATTTCATACACATCTTGCAGGCCTAGGCCGGAAAAGTCCTCTTTTTTTAATTTTCATTTCACAGATATTTGTGACAGCATCGTGGCATTCATCCATTAAAAAAAACTAGAGACAGTATTTGCTTTATGGTTCGTAATGACACTCTGCCACTACGCCTATAAAAAAAAAACAAAAAACAATGTTTGCTATAATTTGCAGTTTTATTTGTATAAAATCAACATGAACTTAATAAATAATACATTCTATAATTTTATAATTTTAAATTATAAATTTAACTACACAAATAAAAACATTTAAAATATTTCATCTAAACGTTAGCGGTAAAAAGGTCTACTCAAACACGCGTAGTTATATTTTTTAAATTGTTATGGAGGTAAAGTTGAAAAATATTCATTCTGTTTTATTGGATTTATGGTGCGTTGTTGATTTTTTGACTTTAATATGAGTTCCGACGAAATAATGAAATTAATATTAATTGTAATCGTAGGTGTTGGAATTGGCAGCGTAAGCAGAATTGATTTTAAATAACTTGCTGCCTCTGCCGCCAAGTCAAAGACGAAGTATGTATATGGTTGCTTATGGCAATTTTATTATTTGAGAAACTAAGAAGAATGGCTTACAGTTTATTAGAAACAGTTTTGTGGCATATTTTAAATGAATGTAACTACAAATTCGTCAACACTGTGGAAATTATACTTATTTACTCCATGCATAAAGCAACGATGTATGTGAAACATGATATCAACATGAAAGACTATGTAAACTTATGTGACGAAAACGACAGTCAGACGGATACAAGGCGAAAAAATCAAAGATACATGAAAATATACGGGTAGTAAAAATACACGAATCGTGTAAAACATACGCGTGATAATGATATAGGTACGTGTTGGTTATATTTTGGGTGTAGTTTACTTTTAGTTTTTTCTATAAATAAAACTTGGGTTCGTGGATTTTTTATTTTATTTATTTCATTGCATGTTTGAGAAAAGCACTATACATACCTCGGCGGGAAATGGGGTTGCCCGCGCTCAGACCTATCCGGCCTCGCTTCGCTCGGCCGTCTATATGTCTTCGGCCGGCAACCCCTTTCGTCCCGGCCTCTGTAGTAATGTACTATTATTACATAATTCAGCCATCTCAATTAAGTAAATTTCAAGAGGACTATGTAGATGGGGAAGTTTAACGATAGCCACGCAAACGAAGTCACGGGCAGAGCGCAGAGTTTTTAAAACGGACTGGTTACCATCACAACATAAAATTATATGTACTCGTAATTATTGCAACTAGTTCTAGTACCTACTTCAAAGCTTTTAGTTATGCTTTAAATAGCAAAAGTAATAGTACCCGGGAAGTAAAATTAGTCTTTGGGAGGAACAAACTACGTGATAAAATAACGCAATTCATTGGAACCATAAAGCACATAAAACAACTACGCGCTTTAAAAATTAATAATCCCAAGCACTGGTCTTTTTCAAGAATTCTAAAGAGTCTATAATATTATCGTGAAGCCAACGAAATACCCGATAGGAGGCAAGGACACTTTTAACGTGATATTTTTATCCATTTGCACCAATGTTTTGAAATCATTCCAGATTTTAAATGCATAAAACATCTTTCAATCTAAATTCTTCCATTTTCTCCACAGTCGTAAAATACAGAAGGGTAATCCGCAATCGGCTTACGGCCGAGAGAGTTTTTAAGCATTTTCACCTCCAAAGCAATTTCCTAAACCGGTTCATCAAACGGATTCAATCAATTTTTGCTTATTCCATTCTGTTTAAATAAGAACCCCATGGTTAATAAAGGGGTTTACTTTGATATAGACGGGTAGGTACGATTCGAAAGTGTCGATCGTATTCGCAAGGAGAGTTCAAGTAGAATAATGCGCTCGCCAAATGTGGTTACACTAAATGTGCAAAAGCTGAACAGCATTGCAGAAAGGCCGAAATCGAGCGGGTGGATTTGGTACAGGGCAGCTTAGTGCAGCCGCCGGAAGTAGGCCTCTAACCGCCCCTGTATAATAGCTTCCAAATTGACCCTTCCACTTCAGCCTGCGACCGCTACGGCGCCGCTGCTAACGTCAGCATTATCGCAATATCTACGGGTATACATACATATACTAAGTTAAAGTAAGCGTAGTTATCTCGAACATTTTCCCATTCAAAATGACTTCCTGGCTCAAACTCGTCCGTGTACTCAATTATGTTGTCAATTTCGAGTAACACAAATTAATTTTCATACAAAGGCATTAACACGGCGTCACATCGGAAGTTTCGGAAGTGTTATTTCCTTTTATAGCAAAGGCAAACGTCAAACGGCCGACGGGCCGGGTATGAGGATAGTCAAATACATAAAAGGGACGAGTTGCGCGAAATACTGGCATTGTAGGATCCTAAGCCCCGTTTAGATTAGATCAGACCTTCGAAATAACAGTGAATGAGGACGTGGATTAACTACGGTCCGGGGCACTCCGGCCCGTGCGCCTAATGGGGCACCGTTACGGGTAATGAGGGGCGCGGAGGGAGACGAGGCGCAGCGAGTACCCCGGCCTCTCCTGCAACATATTTTGTGATTAGGTATTCAAATCACTACCATCGGCTGAGGTGCAATTATTGACGTTCGTAAATGCATTTGGGGTCAAAAGCTACGACGTTGTTAATGATCACTGCTTTCACTTTTTTTTGATTGAGTAAACACCAGGGGAGAGTTGAAAATGGGGAAAATGTGTGTACCTACTACATATATGATTTACCTACTATGAGCTATAAGCTGTCTTATTTTTATTTATAGGATTTAATTTTTTAATCAAAAAGTTAAAATATTTTTAAAAGACGAGAAGACCCTCTAAAGTTTTATATTATAATTAATTATATATTTTTTTATTAATATTAAATTTAAATTAATAATAATTTACTACTATACTGCATCATTTTCGCACGACAAAACAAAAGTTGCAGTTGCAGTGCATTACACTGATTGTTTTTATAAATTTAAGAGTTATAAATCACAATACATACTTTTAATAATATTTAAAACTCAGATTACTGTAAATGAAAATGGTAAAACTTTACAGGCATCTTTATATATAACAAAAAAACCGGCCAAATGCGAGTCGGACTCGCGCACGAAGGGTTCCGTACCATTAAGCCAAAAATCACGTTTGTTGTAGGTATGGGAGCCCCGCCCCACTTAAATATTTATTTTATTCTGTTTTAGTATTTGTTGTTATAGGGGCAACAGAAATACATCATCTGTGAAAATTCCAACTGTCTAGCTATCACAGTTCATGAGATACAGCCTGGTGACAGCCAGACAGACGGTGGAGTGGTGGGACAGTGAGTGTGGAGTGGAGTGGGTGGTCTTAGTAACAGGGTCCCGTTTTTAGGGTTCCGTACCCAAAGGGTAAAACGGGACCCTATTACTAAGACGTCGCTGTCCGTCCGTCCGTCTGTCACCAGGCTGTATCTCACGAACCGTGATAGCTAGACAGTTGAAATTTTCACAGATGATGTATTTCTGTTGCCGCTATAACAACAAATACTAAAAACAGAATAAAATAAAGATTTAAATGGGGCTCCCATACAACTAACGTGATTGACCAAAGTTAAGCAACGTCGGGAGGGGTCAGTACTTGGATGGGTGACCGTTTTCTTTTTGCTTTTTTTTTTTTTTGCATTATGGTACGGAACCCTTCGTGCGCGAGTCCGACTCGCACTTGCCCGGTTTTTTACCCTTTGGGTACATAAAAAGGACGAATGCAAAATACGTGCTGGTGTAAATGAGTTAAATCGAGGTAACCACAGATCAATTTGGATTTTTTGCAATGAGTCCCAGCGGTAGAAGCAGAAGTAAAGGTTAAATTCATTTTTCAATGTCAGAGAAGAAAATTCATTAAAACTTTGAAATTACTAATGGCCAAACGGACGGAGTGAAATTCGCTCTTAATTTGTACCGAAACTTTTTTTCACGAATTTTAAGAAACGAAATGACTTTTGAAGTGGGGAAGTCAGGAAAGTGTTAATGATAATTGTTTGATTTGTTATTTATTATAGGTACCATTTGTTATTCAGATTACTGTTTTTTTCACAGCATTTGTGAGGTATAAGAAACTTTTTCTATTAAAGAATACGGAGGTTTTCTGAATAGGCTACCATAATTCCTACCTTGAAAGTAATTCGTAGAAAGTAAAAGGCGAGTAGAGTGCTCATATTAAAAGTAATAAATCTGCGGAGAGATGACGTCCCGACGGCGCTCACCAACGGCCACCGGCACCCGGCCCGCAGAACCATCCGATATTAGTTTACTTTTCCTCTTCAACTTACTTTATTAGCTATCCACCCGCAAGAACTGCCAATGATAGTTTTTCAAGTTATTGAGAAAGAACCCTGAAGTCTTATTTTGTTTATTTATCGTATGATCCTTACAAACATCTAACAAGATGTGAAAATAATTGCTTTAGTATCAATAACTAATAAGAAATTGTCTCGTTTTCATTTAAAATCGAAGCCAAAACGGGGAGGTAATTGAGTTAAGTTTAGTAACTGAGTAATACAGAAATGTGGAGATGTAAGACAAGGGGAATAATAAACGAGCGAGTTATTAACATAGATGCAAATGCGTCGTTACGGTGCAATAGCACGCGCGGGACCCGCCCGAGGGTTCGCGAGGCGGCGAAGCGGCAGGCGGCGCGAGGCCCCAACTCCCAGAGCACTCTCCGACTAAGATACAAGACTCACCAACTTTCCAGAACAATGATATCTACTAACTGGCACACTCCTTCCAACGAACTGGGTGCCTAGCGCGATGTGCATTGTGCACTTATAAATTACCGCAGTGCACGGGGCCACGTAAGTAGCAGAAACTTTAGTATTTTTGCAACTATGCCACGCAAACGGAAACATAAAGTCACATTATTTTAGGGTGTAGGGTAGATTTCCCTTAGTTGTAGTAACCAGAAATAGTAAGCGGTAGTCGGATTTCAATCACTATGTTCTGTAAAATAACAACAATTACTTGTCTTTATTGGAAGCCAAATATTAAATATCTTAAATATTTTACAGGAACAAATCAAGCTGATCAAATAATTTGAGAGGCTCTAATGGATTATTGATTAACTGAGTTTTTATGCTAAGAGGATTAGCTTGTTTGGCTGTCAGCAGGGAAAAAAATACTTTGAATGGTGTTTATCGAGATCCGAACACGACGTCGGCAAATCCGTGACAGACTAAAACAGGTCAAGCGGCTTTCCGTTGACAACAACAGCTTTGTTAGGGAGGATTTTATTGGCACAAATATTGTCCAAGTCGAGTCGCGGCGCACACTCCTCGTGATTTACCGAGCTGTTTACGCGAGCCTCCCTATCCCGAGCTACTGACATTTTTACAGCGCCACTTGCCCGAAAAGCAGACATTTCATACAACACAAATCATCTTAACTATATTTTTATGAAAATTTTACCACCAGCTAGAACGCTAACGGAAACGTAAATGTTTTTTCTAACTTAATGAATTCCACAAAGGGTCTCGGCTAAGTAATTATTAAAAAGAATGTACACTTTATTTTACCTTGCTCTTCCTCTTGATAATGTAATTCTTTGTCTATCTAATCAAATCTAAAACATATTCAGAACTTAAAGCTCGTTAAAGATATGAGAGGTTTTATAAAACGGCATTTTAATACGGCAAAATCCTGAATTAGAATCCCAAATAAAATAAAGATTGCCCTTAAGCTATCGAGATGTTAACGGAGTTTACACGTTAACTTTTTTGTCTAAGTAGAAAAGTTGTGGAAGTATTTTCATCTTTGGGCGAGGGCCGTCAGCTCCGTCGAGCCGGGTTGTCATTACGCCGCGCCGAGTTGTCGGGGAAACAATCTCACCTCGTCGGCATATCAGGCACAACACACTGTCAAACAATAACGACAACACTTTTCAATTACACCCCTGTGTAAACAACTGTGTTACGACATCCCGTTTGTTTTTATGACGGATTTTTTTGAAGTCATTAGCAGGTTTTTGGCGGAAATATAATGTGAAAACAAATGTTACCAAGCACAGGCGGTGTTCAATCTTATATATGTTAACATGTAAACGCCAATTAAAGACATAAGTACTTAAGATTAGAAAAAAATACCGTCGTTTTCAACTTTCCCGCTCGTAATTTTTTTGAGTTAGCTACTTTGTATTGGGCATTGGACCTAGTTTGAATTAGGATTTCTCAAGTACCTAATTAATTCGTTTATCCGTACGGATAAGTTGTTTTCATTGAAAATCAGTGCTAAAAACGGATATAAAACGGCATCATTGTTAATACGCTAAACGAAATTTGTACAAGAGGTTACTGTGTCAACTTTGTTTGTTTGATTTGGCGTTAGCAGTATTAAGTATACGTACCTGAGTATCATATTTTTTTTATATAAGAGTATTATATTTTAATATAACAATTCTAAAAAAGTTACGTAAAATACAACATTGAAATACGCTAGATCAAGGTGAAGAGGGCGCAAGTAAACAAAGTTATCCCATTAGTGAGCCTACTTCAAGACGCAATAAATTAAAACCAAACAAGGATGCGCCGAAATCCGATCCTCGGCAGGCAATCGTCCTCAATAAATTGGAAATTTACCTGGAAAGGAATCTACGGTGATAAATTTTACGGGAAGCGAATTCAGAAATGAAAGTTGGGTAGCTTTCGCTATAACAAAAAAGTATCCGATGACTCCGCACATTCCGAAATGCCTGTTTCATTTTATGACTATTGGAGAACAGCTGTTGCAAAAAAAGCGCCATATTGAAACTTGTTCAAATTACTTGGGGCTCCATTACTTGAAATCGGAAAAATCACTAATGCTTCTAAAGAGTCGTTAATGATGTAGCTTATTTGTACATGCGCGGAACCAAGTTGGAAAGAGAGTAATTGTAGTGTGATACAAAGGCGAGTGGGAAGGGTTTTTGCTAATCCTTTTATCTTAGCTCAGCACGCGGCGAGGCGAGCGTGCCTGAAGCCTGTAGTTTAGGGCGCGGGGCGCACTCCGCGCACCTGTTCGACCATGCTCTGTTTTACTCTTGAAAAGAGGATTTCTTTTATCGATAACGTGTTTTAAAGACTAGCAACAAGATTCAATGATGATTAAAGCATTATCAAAGAATATTAAGAGCCAGTGTAGACATAGTTCAATATAAAAACAATGTTATTACAAATGTTAAAATAAAATAGGGGGAGGGCGCGGGACAAGAACTTACGATTTTATATGAAATACAAAAATGAGATACGAAAACAGTAATAGGTACTTTACACGTCTAATACAATCAATTAATATTTGTTACTACATTTTTATAAAAAAGCAATTAAAATATTATCTTCGGCCCAAAAATACGAGTAATTGGTTATGATGAAGAAGATATAACTTTTTTCTTCTGTTCATTGAACTCTTAATTGAAAGTATTAACGATTAGATAAAAAATAAACTATCGAGGCGTAAATTATTTACACTGAAATCACTTGGGTACGTAAATAACAAAACAAGTTTCTCCTTAATCACGGTACGATAAGGAAGGTAGGTGCATTAAAAAGGTCTGGCGTGACAACAAATCTAAAGGAAAAATCTCCGCCTCTGAGAGCCCAACGGTGATAAACGAGAAAAACTTTGGAACTAAATGGAGCATTCGAGATGGCGAAGCTGCGCTGCTCTCGCAGAATAATACTTCTCTCTGAGAAATAACACTTATAGTCCGCGAGGCTTAAAATCAAATGTCCCCGTTCTCTTTACGACTTTCATGCGAACGGCGGAGGCGTGTCTTGAGGAATTGCGACAAGAACTAATGCCAATTTTATAACTTTGAAATTTATATGACCCCTCTTCTACCCACGCCATTGCGAACGTTTCCACTCTACAGTAAAATTATTAATTATAATGAACTGATGGTGTACTTACTTAATTCGGATAACTATAGGTATTGGGATTTATGCTCCGTTGTTAATTCTATTAGAGACTTCAAGATAATTGGATATTGACATTTGTTAAGGCATTTGCCTTTGAGAAATTAATTTTCTTAATTGTGTTTGCAAGCGTGAGACTACTTACTTACAGTTTTTCTTTTGGTTCGTAATTCTTAGGCAGCTGCAACGAAAACTTACCTGTAAAAGAAATAAATGTGTTAGTTTTCATAAATAGATAGCAGATAGTTAATGTACAAAATTATGAAAACCAATGCAAACATAATCTCAATTAAGTATTAAAATGATAAAGTAAACAAAACAGGCCAGATTAAAACGTATTTGTTTTTGTATTAAGATAATCTTAAAACAGCTAGTGATAAAAGGCGAAGGGTAGCGGCCGCTTTGTTTCGGGCAGACGTGCAGACAGCGACGGGGCGGACGGCAACGGGAAGGGCAAGGGCAGATTACTCCAATTTACATTAATACGAGTTTTCCGGGTACAGTGTGACGAGGCGAGCGCTCAGCGAGGTGTCCGGAGCCGCCGACCGGTCCAAATCACGTGTCCGCCGAGAGTATCTACCTCTGAACACAAGGATTATGTTATAAGGAAATAATTGTCGTGCCGCGTTAAAGGACCGCCCCAACATATAGCGCGATACAAGGGTCGACGCGTTGTTTTTGTTGCTAACTAACTTTCTCAATTTGAATAATTTTATTGTTGGGCACTTTCATAATTCATGGTAATTGGACTAACATGACTCTCCGGTACAGAAGCCGGAGTAAGTTATTGTAAATAATAACTATTCGTTAACAAAGTTTGACCCCAATTTACAGACTAGTTTAGTGTACCTACCTATTTTTTTACACGTTACCGAATATATTGCGAAATAAAAGACTATACAGTGTTTATTATTGTCTGAGCCTTTTTTTTTAAATGCTTTTCATTGTAATTTAATATATGTATTAGTAAAATTGTTATTACGATGAAGCTAGACATGTTTGTAATGTATATTTCTCGCTTAAATTTGATTATAAAGAAAAATAGGTATATATACTTAAAGTACGAAAACCGAAACCGAATAGGTATGTATGCGCACTTGGAATGCGGTAATACGGCATAAATCTCTACTTTGAAGTCAAGTTAAAATGGAAAATCGAAAAGGGAAATGGTGCAAAATTACTAAAGATTCAGTAAAAATGCAGACTACAATCTAGAAAAGGCATACGATTCGCATTTAAAATAAGTATAGGTATATGTTTATTTATTTAAAGTTTATTGCAGAAAAGAAAACTTATCGTACAAAAGGCGGACTTAATGCCAAAAGCATGTTCATCATAGACTTCATTACTTTTTTTTACTAAAGTCTGGTTTGGGTGTCAAATATCCTAATTACAGTAAAAAGCACCTAAGCAGTATAGACCACTAGGACATAACTATAGGCAGTCGTGTCATCAGTGGCACGGCGATATGATCGTGGTGTAGTAACGGTGATCGGCACGTACGCGTCGAGTGCGCCGACCACGTCAGCGAGCCTCTGAATGGCTGTGACGCCGCCCGAGTGTCACACCATCAATTATGTACCTGATTGACGACTTAACCGAACGCTTCTAGCACAAAGGCACAATGTTCCCAGCAGATTTTATAGAACAATAGGACGTGTCGCGTTTTGCAGCGATTTACGCCTATCGATGAATTAGTATTACATGTCTCGATGTGTCGCTATCGAAAGCGCGAATCATCCTTATGGTGTGCCACGTCAAATACGAACGTTGTCATTCACAGGGTATGTCATCGCATCTTCAAACCTGAATTATAGGTTAATCTTAGCGCTGGAGAATTAATTTGTTGATAGAGGTAGAGGCAAACTAGAGGCGCAGATAATTAACTTGATTGATGATCGATGGTAAATAAAATATCAAGAGATAAACGAACGAAGTCATAAAACTTCTAAATGATACGACTCCGATAAGAAAAATAAACCACAAATACCAACGCTAGTTTAATTACATTACACCAACCCAGAAACAAAACATTAAAATGAATTAGGGCCGAAAGAGGGAGAGCATTGGAAATGCACGTGTTACATTACGTACTTTTCACGCTTCGTAAAGCGCTGTGGAAAAAATCCACTTTTATATGGGAATGAAAACAAACTTCACTCAAAGGGCAATCCCATAATGGAACCAGTTGGCTTCAGATGTGAGTGCGAGTAGGTGCATTACATTCACGTAGTGGAGGCTTGGTGCTAACCGCCAGATAGCTTTCTATTACGCTGAACGATTGGTGAAGAGCTCTATTACTATAACTAGACCCCTGCGCTCTCGGGAAGCAAAACAACGTAACATTCTGTTTGTATTGCAATAAACATTTTTAACCTTTGTATTTGTTAAAGATATTCCTAAAAAATGTAAAGTATGAGCAAAAAAGCTTTGAATACTTATTTAATTGCAATGTTTTTTTCAATACTTGTGCCATAATTAAATACATATAATCCAGATACCTATTTCCAACATCCATCATATTTTGATACTTTACGAAATCTGAAATCTGATATGGAGTAACTGCTTTAATATATGTCCCTATATAACTAATGTATGTCCCTAAAGTCCCATAATAAATCCTAGTCACGAACGAAACAAGAAGCATTAAATAGCCACTCGACAACTCCTGTCCGAAAACACAGAAAGTGAAATAGGGAAATGCTATAAAGACCGTTGAAGTGATCTCATTTGAACAAAGTTTGTCTATCACCGAAATTCGGGGTGTAATTTGCGAACAGGGGAAACTTTCACCTTATCACGAAATTCCACGTGGAGTGTTTTGTTGAAAATCCTAATTTTATTCTCCGACTAATAAAGTTTTTAGCCGTTGAAATATATACTTAAAGATAATTTGATGTTATTAATTAAATGATAAAAAAGTAAAAAAAAACAACGGGTTGCACTCCGGGAGTGCCGGCAGAAGTGAAAACTCAATGACATTGTAACAGTTTTTCGATCAGGTCACGTGTCCGTCTTACGAATTTTCAATCTGTCGAATCTGTCGGTCACGTGACCTGTCGCAAATTTAACATTTTATCCCCATGACAAAAAGAGCACAGCGCCGGTAAAGAAGTTTTCACTTCAAAAAAACAGTTTTTCATTGATATCCCCGCCACAATCGGCACGAGATTGCATTGAAACAAGTCGAATTAGTTAGTCTGCTGCAGACGACTTCTACAGACGATTTCGAATGTTCACAAAACGTTTAGAAAGAAATACGAGATAATTGTTAGAGTTGGAAGCAAGAAGTTGTCACAGGCGGGTAGGTCCAGATGTTAGCGGCACGTGACGGTAACGAGCGAAACGCAGCGTGACTCCGCTGCCGGCCGCCGCCGCCTGCTCGGTCAGCGAGCGTAATTGGAAAGACGCTCAGCCCGTACAACTGCTGAGCGTGCTATCACACTGAAAGAATTTTTTAGTTGGTTTTACCATATTTCAACAAAATTTATGGGTTAATATAGCACCTACCCTTGAGTTTTGTTGAATCAACAAAAACTGTATTGTTGATCAGTTACGGTAACTTCAACTTATTGCATATTTGTTGATTCAACATTTCAATATAATGGTAAAATTAACCCTCTAACAAGGGGTTGATATAGCACCAACCCTTCGATTTTTAGTTGTTTTTACAAGTAGCACAATGGTTAATTTAACCGTCTAGCAAACTATTAATTCATTACTTAACCTTTACATTTTTGTTAGTTTTACTAGTTTGCACTTGGTGCAAACCTGTAAAAACAACAAACCATGACAGTAAAATTAACTCTCTAACAAGGTTTGGTTTAACGCACTTGAAATGTTAAAAACACAAGTATGTTTGTGTTGAACCTACTTACTTTCAATGGTTAGTTTTACTAGTTTGCACTTGGTGCAAACCTGTAAAAACAACAAACCATGACAGTAAAATTAACTCTCTAACAAGGTTTGGTTTAACGTACTTGAAATGTTAAAAATACAAGTATGTTAGTGTTGAATCTATTTACTTTCAATGGTTAGTTTTACTAGTTTGCACTTGGTGCAAACCTGTAAAAATAACAAACCATGTCAGTAAAATCTACGTGTTTTTAATGTTAGATTAACCCTTTTACTCAAGGTTGTGTTAACCGAGTTACTATATTGGATCAACTCTTACTATATTGTTGGCTCAACCCAATATATTTTAAATACAGCCAACAAAATCGTGGTGTTGATTCAATCAATGTTTTGGTGTTGAATTTACCTGATTTATAGGTTAAATGTACTTTCAAAAAGAGGTAGGGTTAACAGTCCTGCACTGTTGAAACAACTTTGGCTGTAATAGTTAGGTCTACATGTATGTTTTGTTGAATTAACCTCGATTAAATAATAAAACTAACAGTGTATTTTTGTTGAGGCAATAAGTGTCTTGGTGTTGTATTAACCTAGAATCAATAGTATTTTCAACAAAGCAGTTTTGTTGTGTCAACATATACTAATTTTATTGGGAATACTCAAAATTTTTTGTAGTATCAACCTAGATAAAATAGTATTTTCAACAAAACAGTTTTGTTATGTCAATGAGTGCGTTAGTGTTAAAAATACCTAATCTTAATGTTGAATTAACCTTTAAAGCATAGGTTGGGTTGACTTCGATTAAATGGTAATTTTAACAAACTCGTTGTGTTGATTCAATCAAATGTATTGATGTTGATATTACCCGCTTTAAAGGTTAAATGTACTTAAAAAAAAGGGTAGGGTTAACAGTCCTGCAATGTTGAACCAACTTATCTTGTAATAGTTAGATCTACATGTATGTTTTGTTAAATTAACCTCAATTAAATTATAAAATTAACAGTGTAGTTTTGTTGAGGCAATAAGTGTCTTGGTGTTGTATTAACCTAGAATCAATAGTATTTTCAACAAAGCAGTTTTGTTGTGTCAACATATACTAATTTTATTGGGAATACTCAAAATGTTTTGTAGTATCAACCGAGATAAAATAGTATTTTCAACAAAACAGTTCTGTAGTATCAATAAGTGCGTTTGTGTTGCATCTATCTGATAAAATACTGTTGAATCAACCTTTCGAAGTAGAGGTTGGCTCAACACGAGCTACAATGTTGAATCAACTTTCGCTTTAGTTGTTAGGACTACAACTTGTTTTTAGCGGAAGTTGATTCAACACTGTAGCTCGTGTTGAGCCAACCTTTACTTCGAAAGGTTGATTCAAGGCCTTTTTTATCTGTGGAGCCTAGTACGCTAAATTGTATGTCTGACATAAAGCATTCGTCCCTTTCTGGCAAATATGCGAGTGGAGAGGACTAATGCTTTACGTCGGACATAAAACCTAACAGACTAGGGGAGCAGGTACATAATATGCAACACAAATGCAAACTTGATACAGCAAAACTGTTGTATTGACAATACTATTATGTCTAGGTTGTTAATACTAGGTACAATACAAAACATTTAGTGTTCGCAACAAAATTAGTAGAAGACACTGCAAAACAGGTTTGTTAAATATACTAAATTGATTCTAGGTTAATACAATATAATTACATAAGTTCCTTGAATATTTTGATAAATTTACACACATTAGTCAAATTCACACAGATAGGAAGTAGACACGACACTAAACAAAAATATCTTCTGCATGCGTAGGTACACATAACTTTCAGTCAAATAAAATAGAGGTTAATTATAGCCTAACTAAGAAAACAAGTTGGTTCGGCATAGCAAGTACTGTAAAAAGAACATTAAAAAACGATTCATACGACAAAAAGTTTATTCTTAAACAATTGAACCTACCACAGGTAGAAAAAAAATCGAATTAGGTTTAGGTGGCGCGCATATTATGATGCTTTATACATATATATATATATATGTGCGAATATATATTCAAGGTGTTACAAAAACCCTGTATACTTAACCCGAAACCTAGTGACAGTACAGTAGGTACTCACAAAACTGAACAACTTTTCCCACGGAACATGGGTCATGAAATACAAAATGGTTTTTGGGATATATAGTAGCATATTAGATTAAATATGTTCAAATCTAAAAACGAAAAGATATAATAGCTCGACTGCATTTCAATCAGGGCTCGGAACCGGTTTTTTGTAAAACCCAAAATAGCCCCAATATTTTTAATTATTTTATGCTCTTTACGTAGGACTGAATCATGTATTTAGGTAACAACTTCTTATTATTAGATTGTCAAAAATGAAATAATAAAACCAAAGAACGAAAAAGAACGTAATAATACCGGTATTTTTTGTATGAAGAAAAAACCGGTTCAGAGCCTTGATTTCAACTGCGAAACGACTACAAAATCGCAATGGGGTAGGTGGGCTGAGTTGCGTTCTCGCGCGCGACTCCATACATCTGGCGCGACTTCAAGTATGGAGTCGCGCGCGAGAACGCAACTCATGTGTATCATTCATTAATCTTATTTAGTATTTGCTCAGTCATGGCTGGCTCTAACAAAATATATAATTTATTATAAAATAGACTACTATGGAAAACACTCTAAAAGGTAGCCACCTCCCTACAAGCAATTCTGCCATAAAAAATTTACTACACAAAGCTGCCGTCCTAATAAAATACGCAGTAACTATGTATCAATCTCATATAATATATAGTTATTGCATTATTCGGGTTATTCGCACTAGTTACCACCAATTACCAGTGGTAACTACTGGGATTTTTTTCCCAGTAGTTACCACTAAAATTCAACAACTAATAAAAACAGTATATATACTGTTGTATATACAGGGTGTTTGGTACATCGTTTGCCAAATTAAAACGGCAGATAGCTTGAGTCATTTGCTATGTTCTCATACCTAGAAAAACAAAATTGGCCATGGTATTTTTTTACAACTACGAAAATAAAAATTTGAAATTTAAGTACGAAAAACTGTCATAGAAGGGAAGAATTTTTTTTGCACCAAATTAAACATTTCTAGGCCTGAGAAGATAGCAAATGACTCAACCTATCTGCCGTTTTAATTTGGCAAACGATGTACCAAACACGCTGTATATATTGTACTTTAATAAATAATTATACTTAAGCCGATTAGTGTTTCAGTGAACTGCCTTAAAAGTGATTAAAAATAAAAATAAAAACAGTTTTACCCGTGCAAGTGCAAAAACTAAAATAGTCAATGAGAAATTAACGCTTGAATGAGATTTATCTTATTAATTGTAACTCGAATTAATTATACGGACGAACATACAAATCAGTTAAAAACAAACTATTATTTATCACTTTAAGGCAGTTTACTGGAACACTAATGGACATATCATTATTTATTAAACTACTCTGTATTTATACGATACAATTTATACTGTTTTTATTAGGTTTGAACTTTAACAAAAAGGGTAAAAGGTGGAGAAAAAAATCCCAGTAGTTACCACTGGTAACAGCTTGGTGGTAACTAGTGGGAATAGCCCCTATTTTTCCTTATATTAGGACGGCTGAAAAGTGCCCTATTGCTCTATAGATAGTGGCGCCTATATACCAAAATTTATATAAAACATAGAAATGATAGCGTTTGAAAGTTGTAAAACAGTACTATTTTCTAACGGTACATTAAATGTTGAAGCAGAGTGCCAGAGTTTTGAGAGAAGAACATAAACCGAGTGATGCCGCCTTAATTGCAGATATTAATAATTTTGTACCAAATGAGGTAGTTGATTTCTACTTATATGTAAACCTGTATGAACCTGCATGTACACTATCTTATGAAAATGTATGAATTATGACTGTAAGCAGCTGGTTTATGATTTGCAGATGGAGTTGGACTTTCAGCTCCTCAGATTACATACTTTACATTAATTTGAAGGAAACCTTGTTTTCTGAAATATGTTAAACATAATAAAATACCCAATAGGTATAACTATTAATATTTCACCCTGCAATACATATCTCCATTAGGCACCAAATGAGGAACTATTGGAAGACTTGTAACGTTCTCTAATTTAAGGCATTCAAAATTACTCGTGCAATTAGTTTCGTGTAGCTGATATGCTTGAAGGTGGTCATTGAAACCAATATTAATAAGAACTTTACATAATAAAAAAATGGCTGGCTCTAATTTAAGTATATAAACAATTTTGTAAAATATAACTTCTTGCTCATTGAAAATGGTAAAAATTAAACCAGGCTTAAACATAGTGCCATATTTTGTCACCCAATTTATTCGAATATCACGTATACTAGATCCGTTTACTGTCGCGTTGGTTAATTCAGGAATCATTGTAGTGTTATCAACGCTTCCACATGTAAGTCTGTCAGAGAAACCCTGCCTAGTATGAACTCTTTGTGCAACGTTTAACTGTTGTTTTATCATTAAAGTGAGAGGTATATTGCGTTTAGATGATGTATTATAAGCAGTTTGTTTTAATTGTTTGTGTTTTGCTTCAAATCGCATGCACCAAATGTGCTTTAGAGGTCCTATACGTTTTATAATATGAGGGTAGTGTATCATAAAATGATGTTTAGGCTTTAACGTGTCATTAAAGTATTCGAGATATTGTTCATGGTGTTCTGTTATTAAATATTTGAGATATTCTACTGTTGAACAGTCAATTTCAGACATTAACAAAATATCAATAATTTTTAACAAGTTCAAAAATAAGTTCCAGACTCTGTCATCTTCTGGAACGAGATCTCCAATAAGAAAAGGTAAAATATTAACGAAACAAGACATCTCAGATGCACTCATTTTTAATTTTTTATTTTTTAAATTGTCAATGGTTATTTCCGTTGCGGGCTTTTGATCTAATTCCTTGGCAGAATAATCAAATAATGATAATCGGCTGTTTAAAGTGCTCAAACTAAATAATTTAGTCCTATGAACATAGTGCAATAACATGTTGCATATATCGTAATGACAAACACCTTCAAAAATATCGTGCATGATATCAACTGCCATATTTTCAGTTACATGGTAGGTTGGAAGAGTATTGAAAATACTATCTCCGTATACGCCTGTTCCGGTTGGGTCATTTGAAATTAAATCTTTAGTATAATTGTCTTTGTTTCTCAAAGTACAAACTGACTCAACTGTTTGTTTACACATTACTGACTTGTGAGTTTTACAAATTCTGCAGTAATAATTACTGGAAAATGATTGACTAAATCCTAACAAATAGTTTAAGCCCAAGTTATCGCCAATAATCAAACCAAGGACAAAATATACTTTTTGTGTTTTACTTTCAATTACTATATCAATACCTTCTGTTTCCAAATCTTTCAATTCACTGATAAGTAAATGAAAAAGTGAATCTTTACCAAACTTTTTTAGGGATGTGTTAAACAGTGACGCAACTAGTATATTTTCCAATAATGATAAATACTCCAACGGAAGAGTTGGAAAACTCAAGTATGTGGCTGCGATGGACTGTTTGCCTGAATGGCTGCCTAAAGCATTGCCCGTTTCAAAATCATCAAAATATAAAAAATAAGGGATGAATATTCCACTCCTACCTAAAATTTTCGATTTCCATAGAGATCCTTGAATGAAATTGCTCAGTGGCTTTCCGGTTTGACTCTGTAAATTTTCCATATTTGTTAAAGTTGATTCAAACACGGATGGTAGTTCAAAAAAACATTTAAACAACTCCTTCAGTGACACCATTGTCCCTTTGGCCGTTTTAGTTTGTAATATGTTAGAGCCATTTTGTAAGCATGGTATCACAGAAGAATCTATTATATATTGCTGGGGTTTAATATAACAACCTAATCCTTCAAAGTACTGTAAAAGTTTCCATTCTGTGTCAACTTTTTCAAACGGAGTGGAACATACATCAATTACAGCTTGAATAGAACTGTTGTTTACAGCATCTGACATGTAATGACTTAAAGTCTCACCAATCACTTTAGTTATGTTCTGTGTTATTTCAGTTAAAATGTTTGCTGCCGTAGCCCTGTTTAAATTTGGATTGCTATAAAGGGACAAAGCAAATTGTAATGCTTTGTTTTGTAAATTTTCAATATGGCTGTTATCATAAACGGTTTTTTCATTTGTATCAGCTATGTCGTCTGAACTGGTTAGCTTTGAAACTTGTGAAAAAGCACAATTAGGTAACGTATCATTTCGTAATATTTCTGTTTCACAATTTTCAATACATGTTACTTCAAAGTCATTATTTTGTTCGGATTCATTGTGGAGAATACAACTACTACTCGGCTCACTTGATTCACAATGTGTGTGTGTATGATTTCTTTGTGTTCTAATATTAGTAGCATTATTAGATTGAGATTTACCCCGCTTACAGATATTGTGACTGAGTAGATGTCTCTTATAGCTTTTTATATTTTGAAAGCGTCTGTTGCATGTAGGCTGTGCACAACTATATTCAGATAAATTATTATGTTTCAAGTCAAAATGTAAAAACAAACCTTTCAGGGATTTTAACTCGGAATTACAGATAAAGCAATTAAACGTCATTTTCACTAAAGAAACATTGATAGTAACTTACATTAAATCTGCAATTAAAGTGGCAACACTCGGAAATGTATGATCTTGTGGCGTGTGAATTTCATAAAAGTACCGTTGTATGAACATCCACGGCTGAATACTCTCGCGGGGATATTTTATATCAAATACATGAAAGGTTTTGAAGCAAATGTCAACAGCTTTTAAAAGAGACTCCAGCTGGTAAGTGACGTCATCAAAATTGACGTAGAACTCCGTAATATTTTCGACGTCTGGCCCGACGCAAATTACCACTGGTTGGCATGTGAGTCCTTTCTTAAGGTGGATATCCCGACGTGTTGCAAGGCAATTCTGAATGTCACTCTGAGTCTAAAACAAAAAAAAAAGTTTATTACACATTTGACATCAGTGATTCCGAATAAGACAAACCCAAAAATTGGGTTTGCTTCATGGTTTGCCGAATATGCCGATTGAAATATCTACATTTTACAGGTTTAGTATACACAATAAAAAGCGCTTGTGGCCTAGCGGTAAGAGCGTGCGACTTTCAATCTGGAGGTCGCGGGTTCAAAGCCCGGCTCGTCCTAGTGAGTTTTGCGGAACTTACGTACGAAATATCATTTGATATTTAGCAGTCTAGAAAATAATAAAATGTAAACTGTATATTTCTTACAAAAAATATTCAATAGGTACATGCTTGGAGTACTTAGCTTAGGGTAACATTCCATTTCTGACCGCAGCTGCACTACTGGTACTGAACGCGTCGGTGTTATTGTCAATTTACATAGTAAAATGAACAGTAGTGCAGCTGTCGTTGGAAATGGATTGTCACCTTTAATTTATATTTATTTTATATTCTTAGCTAAGACGCTTTTCGGTGAAGAAAAACATCGTGAGGAAACCTGCATACATCTGCGAAGAATTCAAAGGTATATGTGAAGTCGTCAACCCGCATTGGCTAGCGCGGGGACTATAGCCCAAGCCCTCTCGCGCATGAGAGGAGGCCTGTGTCCAGCATTAGGGTAACATTCCATTTCTGACCGCAGCTGCACTACTGGTACTGAACGCGTCGGTGTTATTGTCAATTTACATAGTAAAATAAACAGTAGTGCAGCTGTCGTTGGAAATGGATTGTCACCTTTAATTTATATTTATTTTATATTCTTAGCTAAGACGCTTTTCGGTGAAGAAAAACATCGTGAGGAAACCTGCATACATCTGCGAAGAATTCAAAGGTATATGTGAAGTCGTCAACCCGCATTGGCTAGCGCGGGGACTATAGCCCAAGCCCTCTCGCGCATGAGAGGAGGCCTGTGTCCAGCAGTGGGACGTGTATATGCTGAAATATTTTTTATTATTATAGTATACAAAATAAGGTATTAAATTAAAAATATTTACCTTCACATGCAATATCAAGCTGTCACGTGATTCTAATATGGTCGGTTTGTTATATTTTTTTTGGTCAGCCAAATCCTTTGACGAGCGCTAAAAACAGAAACATTTATAAGCAAAGGGTCAATATATGTAATATAAGTAAATAAATAATATAAAAATCTTAACAAACATTGAGTAAATAACTGTATGATAAAATAGAGACCACGAACTGTGAACTATCTGTGAACCATCGACTTTTTTGAGGTCGATTAATAAACCTATGTTAGGAGAACCAGACATGTGTGACATTTAAAAGAAAATTTGGAGCATTTTGATATTTTCTCGGCACCTGTAAAATTTCTACCACTTTACGAGTTAAAAGTTGAATGTCCTATTCGTCCATTATGTTTTATGGTTTCAATATAACAAATAAAAACTATGTTTTTTTTGTTCCAGTCATGATGGGATGTATGGTGCCATTAATTTTAAAACAAAGAATAATCAATGAAACATCAAACTTAAGCAGTTCTATGGCTCCTGTTTATGGTAAAATCTTGCCAGTGTTTAAATTACTGGTGCCTGTTCCATTGTAGGGATGTTTACTAATTTACAATAAATGTATCAAAACCTATCAGCTATCTTACCTTTTCGTTTTTATCGTTCCTTCTATTATCAGATCTGCCGACAGTCGGGACAAGTTTCCCACAAAGTAGGGACAAAGCAATAAATGTTTTCGTGTCTGAAATTAAATTTAAATTTTATTAGTGAATTTTATTTTATTATAGGTACCTACTTATTAGAGCTTATTATATAATATGGTCATGTAAAACAAAGACGATTATTATGTATAAGATCAGGTAAGGTAAAAGCAACCTAATGTTTTTTCCTGCAGTGGCCCAATTTCTCGATTCATCCACATAAGAGAAATCTATCTCTATCTCGCGATAAAATTTACCAAAGGCAAAATTTACCTTCTTGTGTTGTGTTGTTGAAGAGGATCTTCAAATCTTGAAATACTTTCACGCCAATAAAAGCAGCATTAGCTTTTTCTAAAAACTCTGGAAACTTCACAAACAGTGAGATGCCCCTTTTAGGATGGCTGTATTCAAAGTCCAACTCAATCTGCAAACCATATAAAATATTAAATACTAATCAGTGCTGAAAGATAATATTTGTCACAAAATAGTTAATCCGTTAGCACCACTTGCACCATCCCACTAGTCCGGCGTTAACCGGTTAAACCGTTAACCCAGTGTCAAATTGTACTGGTAATCGTGGTAACTCCAGGTTTTACTTAATTTACCTAATTTAATATCAATTTTGACGTGTAATATGTAATTATATTATAAATAAATGAGTATGAGTAACCGGTTAACCCCGGGTTAGTGATTGGTGCAAGTGGCCCTTAATCGTTTAGGGCCACTTGCACCATCCCGTAACTCAAGGTTATGCGGTTAAAACGTTAACTTAGTCTCAATTTGTACTGGTAAGTCAGGTTTAACCGGTTAACCCGGGGTTAGTAGAATGGTGCAAGTGGCGCTAAATTAACTTTCACAGGAATAACTATTTTACCGCTTTAATAAAAATGTATACTTACAAGCTGAAAGCCAAAACTCTGCTTTAACAAGGGGTATTTCTTTAATATGTCTTGCAAATTTTTGGTGGAGTTTTTGTAATCTGTTTGTATGCGATATTTTCTAGTTTGCAGCCATTTATCTTTTACTTCTTGAAACGGCTCTTTGTTGTACTGAAGCCATATAACGGTTTCCTCGTCTTCTTCAATGTCTGCTGAAGATAATGATGTTTTAGTAAAAAAGTAAAATGCAAAACAACACATGAAAAGTAAATATAAAACACGTAAGAGCAGACAATGTGGCCAAATACTTTGCAACAAATCCTTAGTATAAGGTACTTAATTAAGGGGCCCATATCGGCCTGTCAGTTGGAACAAAAAGTTGACAGCTCCGAACAACTGATAGGCCGATACCGTCCGGCGGACTGGTAATCAGTGGGCCCCTTTAAGATGGGTTGCGACTTAGATATACATTTGGCTACTTTGTCTGCTATCATCCTGAGCAATGAAATCAGGATTTTCCATACATAGTGACCCGATTACATTGATCTTAAGTGTATTTGGTGTTGACTCTGTAAACTAGTACACCAAACGAACACCAAACATTGCCAATCGGGGGAAATAATTCGTGTGTAAGCCAATTTTAGCATGGGTGTAGGTAATGGTGTATTAAAGAAAATACTAAAAGTACCGGGGGGTGGGGGTGAAGCTAACGGGTAGGGGGGGTTTTAAGGTCACTTTTCGTAGTTTTTCGTAAATAACTCTTAAACGGTGGCCCGTAGCAAAAAAAAAATCTATTACATAAGAAATCTACAAAAAACATTCAGTACACTTTTTCGCTAGGATCAATATTTTAAAATGTATTAATAATATATTCGCGCCTTTTTATACACGTACACACACTTATTATACACGTATTATTTCCGCTGTAATTCCTTCGTTTACTGGCCTAAACATGTAAGTAGTTAGGTAGGTACCTGAATGTTCCTGATCAATATTTTCAATTTGAAGTTTTCTTTTCCGGCCAAGAACACCTTCTCGTTTTAATAGTCTCCTTTGATTATTATACCTATCTATCAGTTTTCCTTTGGCAGGTCTATATTTGTTGTTGTATTTCAAACCAGGTATGTAGTATGTCTCCTAAAAACAGACAAAAACGCTGTGACGTAACTATACTCGTAGTTAGCTAACTTCAGTACCACGAGCTTGACATTGATCTGACACTGACATATTCGCTAGCGGTGTGCGTAACTTACTTTCTATGCATCTCACTCGTATTATCAGTGTTGGGCGTAATTAATTACTTGAGTAATTTAATTACTAATTGAATTACATATAATTTAATTGTTTGTAATTTAATTACATAAAATTTAATTTTCTGTGTAGTTTGCAATTGCAATTACATTAATTCGTAATTAAATTACTCAATTACTTTTCGTTAACTTTTTTAATGATTTGCAAAGATGAACAAATTTACTAGGAGTAATTATAAAGAAAAACTTTTTTAAATCCACTCTAACCAGGATAACGTTATAAGAACATATTTTTTTATCTCGGGAATCATCCCTTGAGAGGGTAAAATGTGACAAACCATGTCGAAAGGTACGTTATTGCGGTCTGCGCTTACGTTGCGTAGCACTGCATTAAATAAGGCGTCGATTGCGTTGTCTTCGATTTTGGTCCACCCTCTTGGTACATCACATACATAATGCCTATCTCTATCTACTTACATACATTTTAGCTAAGCGTCTATTACATTTTCAATGAAGCAACACTAATCTAATTATACTTATACAAGATATCCCATAAACCAACGTCAAAACGAAAAGGGCTGATAATAAGGCACATATAATCCATCATTGTGTGTGTGATGCTATACAGCACGACCACGGAAGATTTTGTATAAATTCACGAAAAAGATGCTATCTGGCACGACCACGCTTTATGTTATGTTATAGCAGTCGCTTTCATAAAAAACTAGTGCCTACGCCAATTTCTGGGATTAGTTGCCAAGCGGACCCCAGGCTCCCATGAGCCGTGGCAAAATGCCGGGACAACGCGAGGAGGAAGAAGAAGAAGAGTACGGTTCTATCATCCGATCAGGGTGCTTAGCCAACATGCCAATCGTTAACGTTCCGTAGAGTTGTATATAGTCATCTATCTCTATCACTCTTACATATTAGTGCGATAGGGATACAGAGCTAGCGTTTCGTTGTGGTAGCGCAAGGGATTGGCATGTTGGCTACGCACCCATGCACCCAAGGTGCCTAGCCAAGATATTTTTTTTTGTTTTTAATTTAATAACCAAATCTTAAGGTACAATTTAGATGTTCTGGGGGCCTGGCTAAGTTACCAATCGCCTACACTCCGACAACCGACAACGAAGCGCTTTCTGTCTCTGTCACTGGAATCTTACCTACATATTAGTGCGATAGAGAGACAGAGATAGCGTTTCGTTCTCGTGGCGCAAACGATTGGTATGTTAGCTAGGCCCCCAGAACAGCTAAATTGTACCATTTGTAATACCTAATGATATGGTTATTATCCGGTATCCGGCCAATATTTTAATATCCGGCCGGATACCGGATAGTAACCTACTATTCGGCCGGATACCGGAAAGTAACATTGCGTGATTTCTGAGTAAACAAATTGGATCTAAGAAACAGTTTATTATTTATTATTTTAAAACATTTACTATTATAGTCCCTGGTGTTCACTTAATTATACGGCAAATGATGATGATGGAATTTCCTTTTGCAGAGTTGCTCCTTTTGACTCACAGATTGATTTACGAAGGGGAGCCAATCGAATTTTTGATGCAAAATTTTGACTCAAGGGTCCCCTTGATTTTCCCTTGAGGTCCCCGAAATTTGTAAAAAATAAAGTTTTGCTATTTGGTCAAGTTTGGTATCATTTTCGTGTAACTCAAGGATGCTAAATTAGTTTCTGATATTTAATTTATACGGTTTCATATAAATAATTTGAAAAAAAATGAAAAATATAAACTTTCTATTTTTTTTTCCAAATAAAAGCCGATATTTTTCTTATTATAATATGCACACAAAAAATAAAAATTTCATGAAAAAGCCCTACTATTTCTCGTTATAAAAAGTATACATATGGCAGATTTATTCTACATTAATGTGACCAAAAAAATTTAAATGTAGACCTACTTTCGACTACCCATTGAACAAGATACAACGGTGTGAGCTACAGCTTAGCAATTTATGATGATGAGATCCCTTTTTACTATACATAGTGAGTCCTTAGAACCCTTAGATCATTTTAGGAAGGAGATTCACCTTGATTTTTGATACAGTCGGGATGAAAGGTGGGGTGATTTGTCCCATACAATCATAAATTTACGCAAGCACCTGTTTAGGTTTCTGCAATAAGTTTGATGACATTTTCGAGTAAATCAAAAGATAGAAATCATTTAGGTAATTAAGTATTCAAAATACAAATTAATAATGTCAATATTGACTAATATTTAAATTATTTTCCTCCGTATAGTTACGTCCCTTAAATCGGATTACGTTGTGCACCAAGCATAAGCAATGTTAAAGAGTATTTACAAATATATTAGGCAGTAAAATCTTTTAAATACGAAATAATGTAACTATTAGTCCATTGCTCTTTTTTTCTTTTAATTTACTCGATAATGACACCAAACTTAATGCAGAAACCTAAACAGATGCTTTCATAAATTTATGATTGTATGGGACAAATCATCCCCACCCTTTCAATCACACCGCACCAAAAATCAAGGTGGCTCCCATTCCTAAAATGATCTAAGGGTTTTAAGGACTCACTATGCCTATCTGTGGGTATCTCATCATCATCAAACGCCGTAATTCTCATAGCTGTAACTCATATATTTGTATACTATTCAGTGAGCTGGTGGTCGAAAGTAGGTCTACATTTCATTTTTTTTCTCTATATTTTTAGACATAAATATACCATGTGTATACTTTTTATAACGAGGAATAGTAGGGCTTTTTCATGAAATTTTTATTTTTTGTGTATATATAAAAATAAGAAAAGTTTTGGCATTTTATCGAAAAAAAATAAAATTGAATTTTTTTTTCAAATTATTTATATGAAACCGTTTAAATTAAATATCAGAAATGAATTTAGCATCCTTGATTTACCCGAAAATTATACCAAACTTGCGCACATAGCCAAACAAATTTTTTTACAAATTTCGGAGGGCACCCCCCCTTAAGTCAAAATGTTGCATCAAAAATCCGGTTGGCTCCCCCTCCTAAATCAATCTGTGAGTCAAAAGGAGCAACTCTGCAAAAGGAAATTCCATCATCATCATTTGCCGTATATCACACTTTTATGTCGTGAGCTCCACGGACTATAAAAACCGTTTATTATTTTAAAACAATTTAAACATTCCACTCACTTGCACGCGCACTTATTTCGAACCCAGAAATGAATCCGCGCGATCGTTAACTACGAAACAGGTCAAAACCTGCACAATGCGCACCTGAAGAACCGAAATGTAGGTATAGTTCCGCCGGCCGAATATTCGGATATTCGATACCGGATATTCGGCCGATGGTCAGGCCGAATATCCGGTATCCGGCCAAACAACTCTCCGTTGCATCTCTAGTTATTATTAAATTAAAAACATAAATTGGCATCTTAGCTAGGCACCTTGGGTGCGTAGCCAACATGCCAATCGTTTGCGCTAAGGCAACGAAACGTTATCTCTGTATCTGTATCGCCCTAATATGTAAGAGTGATAGTCTGATAGAGACAGAAAGCGCTTCGTTGTCGGAGCGCAAGCGATTGGCATATTGGCAAGGCCCCCAGAACAGCTAAATTGTACTAAAGATTTGGTTATTAAATTAATACCCCCAGAACGGCGAAATTTGTACCTATGTAATGTACCTAATGATTTGGTTATTAAATTAAAAACAAAAATTGCCATCTTGGCTAGGCACCACGGGCGCGTAATAGCCAACATGCCAATCTTTTGCGCTACGACAACTGTATCTGTCTCTATCGCACTAATATGTAAGAATTGTAAGATTGATAGGTACAGAAAGCAATTTGGATAAAACAAAGAGGGTGACCATAAATGACGTAAATGAGCTGCCTTATATCAGACCTTTTCATTTTAACGCTGGTTTTTGGAACACTTGTATACTCATATTACTTACATGCAATAACTACCTACGAATAATGCGTATAAAAGTAGGTAACCTTTAATTCCGTGGGAATAAAGACTTGAATTGCTTCAGCTATAACCATAAAATCTTCCTTTTTCATGCATTCGTTATGCTTAAGGTACCACTCAACAATACTTTTGGTTAGATGGGATCTAAAAGTAGCGTCGAGCTTCTTGCACGTTTTCAAACGTGCCAAAACTAGTTTACCGTGGTTATTATCGTTCAAAATTGTTGTTATATCGATTTCCTATGAATAAGAATCAGAAAATAAATAAAGACAATATAGTGGATACACAATTAATACCGAGAAAGCTTTGTGGTAACTGCATAACTAAGTTTGTTTACAAAGGTTTCGAATATTTAGTGTTACGTGTGAAAACAACAATTTGTTACTTATACAGTTTAGGATTTTTTAATGCCACCTGTAGGGAACGTACTTGTATACTTACTTCAATATCTCAAAAAAGGCTAAACAGATTTTGATACAATTTAGCTAAGAATCATCTCGATTAAAAAAAGCGGTCCATCCGTTTAGATGTCACAGACAGACACACAAGACACGTGAAATTTTAATTACTTACCCCTCTTTTTGCGTCAGGGGTTTATAAAGACTAACAGACCGATAGACAGACAGACGGACGGATAGACATGACGAAATTATAAGGCTTCCCTATTAAGACCTACGGAACTCTATTAAAGGCTTCGTCACACAGGACACAGGACGCGCCGCTTTTAATACAAAACGCTCACGTCCCGCCCGGAAAACGCGCCTGTGTGACGGAACGTTTAGGCCGCGGACTGGCCCCTATTTCACCAACGTGACAGGTCCGGCAATTGTCGACATCACTGTTACTGACGTCACAGGCCTCCATAGGCTACGGTAACCGCGTACCATCAGATGGGCGGTGTGGTTGTGTGCCACCAACATGTTAATTTAAAAAAAACTCCACTATATCGCCAGTTAATAAGTACTTATTTTGCGAAGCTAATGACAATTGTCACAAGAAATACGACAATTGTCACAACATTCCGGCACAAAACTCATTTGCTGTCAAGAATTACCGAAAGTTCTTTGAAATCTTGTGACAATTGTCATCATTATCATCATAAGCATCGCAAGAGAAATGCCTGTGTTTTGCCGATATAATAAAGTTTTTTTAAATAATACAATGATGGTGACAAACAGGAATACGGCCCGCCCGATGGTAAGCGATAACCGTAGCCCATGGATGCCTGTGACGTCAGCAACAATGAGACTTGTCGAATTGTCGCACCTGTCACGTTGGTGAAATAGGGGCCTGGACGCACGCGGTCCGCAGCCTTAAAATTCGTGTAAACAACAATTTGGACATGTAGTTTTAACCTATTGTAAAGATGGTGTGCACAACCCATGCCCAACAAACTGTAATACCAAAGAGGGGCCGTCGGGCCGTTTCTGGGAATAGGAAATTTAATTAAAGGAACAAAACCAAGCAACCCCTATGGGTTGCAAAACACTTAGAATAATTTAAAATAAAAATAAAATAAATATTACTTATAGGACAATTTTACACAGATCTACCTAGTCCCACAGTAAGCTCAATAAGGCTTGTGTTGTGGGTACTAGACGACGATTTATTTAAAAGATTTTGATGAAATAATCACTTTTTTAGTAATGACAATTAAAATTAAAATAAATAAAAATTCTAAGTCCCAGCCCCTCTTTGCTACAGTCCAACCAAAGAAAGAGTCGCGTCACTCGAATGGTATTGGTCAAAACCGCATGAAAATCCGTGCAATCGTTTTTAAGTTTATCGCGAACATACAGACAGACGCAGCAGAGAACTTTGTTTTATAATATAAATTAGTTAAGTAATGCTCAAACACTTACGCGTGGATTTTTTCCGGATCGAGGGTTCTCGTTACAGCTGGACACACTGGATAAACTGGACGCACGCCCTGATGGACTACACGGCGCTGATATACCATCATTACTCGAATCTATGTCACTTGTTGTTGCCGCTTCCGTTGACGTTTCCTGCAACCATAACCATTTCAGTAAAGAAAGGAAAACTGTGGTTTTAACTAAGAATAATGTGTCATTTCAACAAAAGCACAGCTTTTGATTCAACTACTTAATAAGTAAAGGTTGACAGGTAAGTAAACAATAGGTACGTACGTCTATAACTTTGTAGAGCTGTTCCAACCCAGATTTGAACAAAATTCTGTCTCTTATATTCGGAATGAGTTCCTGTAACTCTTCAGATTTCATACATTTCATTAATTCGAGGGATATATTGTTATCTGAAATATGTTAAGTATTGCACTGTTAACAATAATATCTGGGAGACCGAGCTTTGCTCGGAAAACATTATAAAACTCAAAAACCGGGCAAGTGCGAGTCGGACTCGCGCACGAAGGGTTCCGTACCATAATGCAAAAAACGGCAAAAAAGAAAACGGTCATCCAAGTACTGACTCCGCCCGACGTTGCTTAACCTCAGTCAAAAATCACGTTTGTTGTATGGGAGCCCCACTAAAATCTTTATTTTATTCTGTTTTTAGTATTTGTTGTTATAGCGGCAACAGAAATACATCATCTGTGAAAATTTCAACTGTCTAGCTATCACGGTTCGTGAGATACAGCCTGGTGACAGACGGACGGACGGACAGCGGAGTCTTAGTAATAGGGTCCCGTTTTACCCTTTGGGTACGGAACTCTAAAAATTGAGCGTTTTCGCAGAGATAAGACTAGCTAGACTAGATCGATTTTTCGCCCCCGAAAACCCCCATATACCAAATTTCATTGAAATCGTTAGAGCCGTTTCCGAGATCAACGAAATATAAAAATAAATAAATAACAATAATTGCTCGTTTAAAGGTACAAGATTCATGAGATAAAACAACACAGAAATTTACCGTGAACCAATTTAAAAAGATGGCGACCGACAAGCTCGCTTTCATAAGTAATAGTTCAAATTATATATTATACTAATGTTTTAAAAGCATTTTCCAATAAAAAGACACGCCAACATTGGTTACCTAATTTCTAACACTAAAAAAAACGAAAATAATCCGACAACGAAAATAACAAACACGTACCTTCGAAGCGTTTAATGGTTTCCGCGGAAATGCCCCATTCATGCAAATATACGAGACCTTAAAAAATAAAAACCCTATTACCTTCTTAATTTATAACAATTAGAGTTAATTACATAACAATCATAATGTGTTCTTACCCACCAATGTTTAAATCCATTATTCCCGTCATAATGTATCACTAGTTACATGTACACATCGCTGCACGAATTCGGATAAACTGGCGGTCGCCGATGGCCGGACTGGCCGGTGGGGCGGAGGCGCGGGGGCGGGGGTTGCGCAAGCGTCGCCTCCGTCGTCACCCGTTCGCGCGCACGAGTTTCGAATAAAGGTTTCCATACACGCAACGCATGGCGTGTCAGCGCACACTTTCTATTGGTACCTATTGGAGTAAATTTAATGAGATAGTAATGGCACTATTACTGGGCTTTAAAAGGGAATAATAAGATAACTATTGAAATAAAAAAAATGTGGGTTATTTGTGTAATATTACTCGTTAGGTAGCGGTTTAGGTATTAATATTTAGAATTGAAATTGTGATTTTAAATTGCAGACCCATAAGTAAAAAAACGACAGAAGCGTTTAATGGTCCAATCATAATGTATCGAGTACCGCCACGGTCTTTGACATGTGATGAATACCTGAATGTTTGTTCTTTTCTAAAACAAATATTTTTTCTACCTATCCAGCGATATGGAAATTTTATGTTAAGATATCTTTGCATGCTATATTAAGATATAGACGGTCAAGCAAATCTTGTCAGTAGAAAAAGGCGCGAAATTCAAATTTTCTATGAGACGATATCCCTACGCGCCTACATTTTTCAAATTTGCCGCCTTTTTCTACTGACAAGATCTGCTTGAGCAAGTATACAAACCAATATCGCAAAATTCTTATATGAACATACTACAAACAGCATCTTAAAATACAAACGGCATCTTAAAAGAGAAACAGATATCTCTTACTCGCTCTCACTTATGGATGCGACGCACCAAGGTCGCGGTGCGGTGCAATAGAGTAAAATAAAATATTGTACCGTGTATGGCGTCCTTTAAGACGCGTCCTTCGCCGCCGTCTTAGTTGTCTATTCTAAAGACACCTATTTTGTCTTACTTTTTACCATAATAACCACTATAACTAGATATGCAATTTAAAAATAAATCCGCGTATTTGGAGGTCAGAGTTACACTAGAAATTCGATGGCGATGGCACGTCACTTAACATTGTGAACATTAGTAACAGCGAATAAAACCGAATACTGCCGAAAATTAAATAAACGAACGCAAGTCAAGTAGGTAACCTATTGCCATGCTTCTCGCACGTGAGCTAGCTAGACGGATATCCTTTTATTATTAATTAACTTCGATGTTCGACAAAATGATTTAACACGTAAATAAATGACTGCATATGCAATCCGCGAAATTTGAAATTCGCGTTAAAGCGAAACCGCGCCTAATAATGGGGTCACGTACTTAAAGCGATATTACTGTAAAAGTAATGTAAAAATGTGAAAAGAGTTGCGATTTTAAAAATAATAAGGAAAACCAGAAAATACGTATGCGACTTTGCTAATACAGCTTAGCAAGTATAAACTATATTATTGATGTCGATTTTACCTGTTTATATTATTGTTATCCCAACTGTTTGTGTGAATTCTGGTGAAAATTATTCTAGGTTCTGTTTGTAATCGAATGTAGAGATGCAAGGGATAGTTGTTTGGTCGGATACTAACCGGATACCGGACATTTAGCCTGACCGTCGGTCGAATATTCGCCCGGCGGAACATTTTGAGTTTTGCAGATGCGCGTCGCGTCGTGCAGAGCCTCTACCATCAGTTTTAACATTGACATAACGCTCACGTCTACGTAATTTACTTTCTGTACATCTCGCTTCCACTATTGCTCGCATATGCGAGTACGAGCGAGATGCATAGAAAGTAAGTTACGTAAACGTGAGCGTTATGTCAATGTCAAAACTGGTGGTAGCCGTACAGGTGATGACTGATGACTGTTTCTTATACCTACTTACTTACCTACTTCATTATTTTAGCATTAGAAAGAACTTCACAGAAAAAAAGTTGTGGTTCCAAATCAGGCATATTTAGGGTAAAATTTTGAAGTAAGTAAATTATAAGTATTGACCATGCTACGTTAGATAATTCCATTACCTATTATTAACAATTAAAGAACCTGATAAAAACTGCACGCTTACTTCGATGGAATTCTTTCTAATAGTAAAAAAACGAAGTAAGTAAGTAAGTACCTACTTATAATTTCGTTCGCGCGGGCTCATTTCTAGGTTCGAAACGAGTATTATCATGTTATTTTTACCACACCAGATGGCAAAGGCTCTTTTGATTGTTCAAAAACGAATAAGAAAGTTGCATTTTATTCACATGTGAGGCAAAGTTTACATTTGATTAATGCAAATTTTAAGTTGTTTTCTTAGGTTTGCTGGTAGAATTAGCTTTTAAATGATGATTTTGAATGACAAATATTTAATAACATTCATTTTGAATCGATTTGCTTTGATTTTGTTTGATATTAATTTACAGTTAGTAGTTTTCTTGTGTTGGTGTGGTGAAAAATTTTGTGTTTCACTCGGTGGCAACATATGTTTAACTTCTCCTGCTAATATTGATACCCGAGCAAGCGAAAGACTCCAAAATTGAAACACGAGCGTAGCGAGTATTTACTATGGGTAATCATATATTATACTGTTACTGTCTGGGGGGCCCTGGGCACGGGCCCCGTGTGCCCTTATGGTAAAGATGGTACTGCTCAATCCGCATGGGGCTAGCGTGGGGACTATAGCCCAAGCCCTCTCGCGCATGATAGGAGGCCTGTGCCCAGCAGTGGGACGTATATAGGCCAAATTTATTTATTATTATTAATTATTTGTTGTTTTTAACTGTTTATATTGTTGTCCCAACTCTTTGTGTGTCGGTTAAATCAAACATTTGAAAGGTCTAGTTCAACCATTCGAACAGGCTGATTTAGCTTTTTGTATTAATAGCAGCGTTTTACCTACCTACCATTAAAACGCTTTCATTGTGTACATTCATATTTGAGAGCCAATGACGAGGGCTCCGAGCGCTACCTGCCTCGTTGCCCCACCTGGTGCACAGGACCTGACGTCACAAGGTAGGGATGGAGTGGGGAGTATTCGTGGTTTGACCGATCTGTTACAGGAAATCAAGTTTGCTACTCTCAAATTATTTATTTATGTTAGGCTTCAAATGACGGTTCAAAGCTTAATGTTGTTTTTACCTTTATATATTGTTATCCCAACTGTCAGTGTAACAGTTGAAACAAACACTTGAAAGAATTATGTCTATCGTTTTTTTTTGTACTGGACCTAACCTGTTTATACTGTTATTTAAACCCCAGCACGTGAGTTAGCTTAGCCATTCGAACATGTAGTTTTTACCTGTTTGATATTGTTATATCAACTGTTTTTGTGACGGATAAAATAAACATTAAAAAGAGTTGTGTCAATTGACTTTTTGAAGTGAAAACTTCTTTAGCGGCGCTGGGCACTTTTTGAGGTGGGGAAAAAATGATAAACTCGAGACAGCGATCACGTGACCGTAACGTTTAGATGGCCACTCATTTAGATGGCATTTAAATCAATAAAGAAAAACTCAATGACATTACATGAAAAAGGTTCTAATCTTGTACGGGTTGAAATACAAGGATCACACAGTTACATTCTAACTTTATATCACTCAAATATAATTCAATAAAGCTGTGTCAATTGACTTTTATTTTAAAGGATTTAAACCGTTCGTATCGTTATTTTAACCTTAACTCGGGTGTTCGTTTAACCATTCGAACGCGTAGATCTAGCTTTATGTCGTGCTATTGTTTTTAACTGTTTATATTGATATCCCAAATGTTTGTGGAACGGTTGAGACAAACATTTGAAAGGGCTATTTTACCCATTCGAACAGGTTGATACAGCTTTTTGTATTGATGTTGTTTTTATCCTTGTATATTGTTATCCCAACTGCGTGTGTGTTAGTTAAAACAGACACTTAAAGGGGCTAGTTTAACTATGCGAACAAGCTGATTTAGCTTTTTGTATGATGTTGTTTTTACTTTTGTATATTGTTATCCCAACTGTCTGTGTGACAGTTGAAACAAACACTTGAAAGGGATAGTTTAACTATGCGAACAGGTTGATTTAGCTTTTCGTATGATGTTGTTTTTACTTTTGTATATTGTTATCCCAACTGGCTGTGTGACAGTTGAAACAAACACTTGAAAGGACTAGTTTAACTATTCGAACAGGTTGATTTAGCTTTTCGTATGATGTTGTTTTTACTTTTGTATATTGTTATCCCAACTGTCTGTGTGACAGTTGAAACAAACACTTGAAAGGGCTAGTTTAACTATGCAAACAGGTTGATTTAGCTTTTCGTATGATGTTGTTTTTACTTTTGCATAATGTTATCCCAACTGTCTGTGTGACAGTTGAAACAACCACTTGAAAGGGCTAGTTTATCTATGCGAACAGGTTGATTTAGCTTTTCGTATGATGTTGTTTTTACTTTTGTATATTGTTATCCCAACTGTCTGTGTGACAGTTGAAACAAACGCTTGAAAGGGTTAGTTTAACTATTCGAACAGGTTGATTTGGCTTTTCGTATGATGTTGTTTTTACTTTTGTATATTGTTATCCCAACTGTCTGTGTGACAGTTGAAACAAACACTTGAAAGGGCTAGTTTAACTATGCAAACAGGTTGATTTAGCTTTTCGTATGATGTTGTTTTTACTTTTGCATAATGTTATCCCAACTGTCTGTGTGACAGTTGAAACAACCACTTGAAAAGGCTAGTTTATCTATGCGAACAGGTTGATTTAGCTTTTCGTATGATATTGTTTTTACTTTTGTATAATGTTATCCCAACTGTCTGTGTGACAGTTGAAACAAACACTTGAAAGGACTAGTTTAACTATTCGAACAGGTTGATTTAGCTTTTCGTATGATGTTGTTTTTACTTTTGTATATTGTTATCCCAACTGTCTGTGTGACAGTTGAAACAAACGCTTGAAAGGGTTAGTTTAACTATTCGAACAGGTTGATTTGGCTTTTCGTATGATGTTGTTTTTACTTTTGTATATTGTTATCCCAACTGTCTGTGTGACAGTTGAAACAAACACTTGAAAGGACTAGTTTAACCATTCGCATAGGTTGATTTAGCTTTTTGTATTAATGTTGTTATTACCTATGTATATTGTTATCCCAACTCTCTGTGTGACAGTTGAAACAAACACAAGAAAGAATTATGTCAATCGTTTTTTTTTGTATTTTACTGAACCTGTTTATATTGTTATTTTAACCCCAGCGTGTGAGTTAGTTTAACCATTCGAACATGTAGATTTAGCTTTATGTGTTACTGTAGTTTTTACCTGTTTAATATTGTTATCTCAACTGTTTGTGTGACGAATAAAACAAACATTTCAAAGGGTTGTGTCAACTGCCTTTTTTTGGTAAGGATTTAACTTGTTCATATCGTTATTTTAACCATATTTCGGGTGTTCATTTCACCATTCGAACGTGTTGATTTAGCTTTATGGCTTGCTGTGGTTATTACTTGCTTATATTGTTATCCCTATTGTTTGTGGAACGGTTGGGAGAAACATTTGAAAGGGTTATGCCAATCAGCTTGATTCCAACATTAACATTTATATTAAAGTCAACTATTGTGAACAGACATAATTAACAAATTTATTTTGTTGTTTCTGGTAATTAACAAATGGTTGAATATCTTTTGTTGTTTTAACGTATTTGTTTTGTTAACTTTACTATTTAAATTGTTATTTCAATAATTTGAACAGTAAAATCAACAATTACCTATTAAACTTTGCAGGAATTGTTACGCCAACATGTACAAATAGGTAAATACAACTGTTTTCATATCAACAAAAACTTTTCTGTAAAAACAACAATTTGTTCATTTTGCTTTAACCCATCATTTTGTTAATTCAACTAATTTGTCGCCAACACGTGCAAAATCAACCTTTTCCTTCTTTCAGTGCATTAGCGTCACTCACAATTTCGTAGCTCACGGCTCCACATTGCCGATATGAATTTCAGTGTTCATTAACTGAACGAATCACACTCGTCGCCGGATTGCGATGCGTTTTCCTTTCGGCGGGTATACTGATTTAAAATGTGTGCAACATGCAGCGAGATATCTCGAAATTGGATTAATTATTAGGGAAAATTAAAAAGAAAAAAACGGAACCCTTATAGGGATATAGGGAAAACGTGTGTTTCGACACTCTCAAGGGAATCAAAATTTATAGGGTTCTTCCTTTTGACCTAGAACTATGAAATTTGTCAAGTAATATCGTCTGACACTACAAGTTCAGGGAAAAATCAGAATACTATAAATTTATAAACAGAAAAAAGTTAAATTTATACGGAACCGTCGGTGGCCGAGTCCGACTCGCACTTTTCCGGGTTTTTTAAAGTCTTATTGAATTTCAGTGAGACATGTCCAAACTTACAATCAAGTGGAAATTCTGATACCACTACGGTTTTCCAAAGAAGCCAATTCAAGGTCAATAGACCATCAAGTCACCAGGCTGGTAACTGTTATCAAATAATTAGTCTGTAATGTTCGCCTTGAACATGCAATGTGTAACTTCCATAACAATAGGGTTCCGTAACAATAGAGTACAAGCACATTTGATTTGTTGGGTAGCCTGTCACAGTACTTTTTAAATATAGCTATGAAATAATCTGCATATAACCACCGAGTTTCACAGATTACTGCATTTTGGCTGACCATAATCACGGCTCGCAACATAATTTACATAAATGGTTATTTTGTTTAATCATAATAAATCACCGAATCGTAAATTAAATTCGCTGCGGACTATAAAAGTGTCAAGCATTTATAAGCTTTAATCACTATTTGGATCGTTAAACTCATAATTTAAAAACTCTTTCGTTCTTAGGTGAAAATTTCAGCTGCGTGTTTTATAGTAATGATAACTTATCAAGAGGTTCTTGTATACATGTATTATTATTATAATGGATAAGTAATAAAAAATACAATTATCATTTTTATTACTTATCCATTAAGTACGTTACAATAATTCCATCAAGAATTACATGTCCCACATGTGCATTCTGGTTTAATAATTTGTTAAGGTGACCTTAACGATCGCTCATGCTATTGGTGTGCGATAAATGCACTTGGAAAAGTGTAATTCCGCATTTCGTTCGCACTTGTTTATGCGAGTGAAATACACTCCGAGTCATGTGTGGTCGTGTCAAGGCTGTATTGGAACAAAATCAAACAGAACGGCCTATTCATCTAACGCATTCATCTTGCGTTGCACCTGACTGTTGAGCAGGGTAAGATATGTTTATATAAGGAACAGTAATCTACAGAAATAAATGCATATTAAATTGTAGTTATAAAAAAAATGGACGATGATTCAAGTGCCCCGTGTTTCAATGGCCCGGTCTCTACCTGTGCTATTTTTAACCGACTTCCAAATCTCAAAGAAGGAGGTTATCAATTCGGTTGTATTTTTTTTTTTTTTTATGTTTGTTACTCCATATCTCCGTCATTACTAGATCGATTTTGAAAATTCTTTTTTTGATTGAATGTATATGCATACAGATTGGTCCCGTTTTTGTCAAAACCCAGTTCTGATGATGGGATCCATGAGGAATCGAGGGAACTCCTCAAATCTTAAAGGCATACATATAGTGATTTTTGGGTTTTTATCAACAAATCAAGCATATACACCAAAAAAAAAGACATTTGATGAAGTGGAACTGCTGATGATGATCAGAACGGAACTCTTTAACGACGCATAGTCCACGGTTGGCGATTTGTCCTCTTCGTTATGTTTGTTAAGCAAGTTAAGTTTTTAAGCCACATTTTTGTCAAGCTCGAGTTCTGATGATGGGATCCATGAGGAATCAAGGGAACTCTTCAAATCTTAAAGGCATGCGTATAGAGATTTTTGTATTTACATCAGAAAATCAAGCATTTTCATTAAAAACTGTCGCATTTGATGAAGTGGAACTGCTGATGATGACCAGAACAGAACTCTTCAATGACGCATGGTACACTTTTGGTGATTACGAATTTCGATTTTGACTTGGACTGGGACCCGGACTCGGACTCATACCCGGATCCGGTTCAGACCCGGACCTGGACTCGGATCCGGATTCGGACCCGGACTCGGAACCGGACTCGGATCCGGACTCGGACCCGGTCTTGGACCCGGTCTCGGACCCGGACACGGACCCGGACTCGGACCCGGACCTTGACCCAGAAAACCACTATGATACCTTAACTAAATAAACAACTATGATTACCTACCATAAAATTAATGTACCTCTTTATAAAGTACGATGATGCCAATCTTGCTAGCCCCTCCCGCTTAAACCCCCGTACACCGCATGGCATGCGCCATTAAGTGGGTTAGGTTAGGTTTGAACTGCGATCCTCACAGAACCGAACAAGGATTAGGTTAGGTTAGAACTGCGAGCCTTACAGAAACGAAATGCTACTTGAAAAGTGGGTTTGATTAGGTTCGAACTGCGATCCGCACAGAACCGAACTGCTATCTGAGGAGTGGGTTAGGTTAGGCTAGAACTACGACCCTCATGGCTCCTCTTCACGATGGGCCAACGCCGGCCATTCCAAGGGACGCATTTATGCGTTAGAGGGAGCAAGTGATATTGCTATCTCATTCTACCGCATGGCTGCGTCCCTTGGAGTGGCCGGCGTTGGCCCATCCTGTAGAGGAGCCATTATACAGAAGCGAAATGCTAGTAGAAAAGTGGGTGGTTTTACCTCCTTTTCTACATAGTGTACCATCTACAATAATCTTTCATCGGCCCCCAAGGAAGTCGGTTTTTTTTTCTTAAAAATTATTAATGAGTAATACTAGTGCAGATGGGAAAGAAAGTGTTCAGTAACTAAACGTTTGGGCGACGACAGTTTATGTGACGATTAGTGAACACAGCGTAGAAGGCTCGGCCGTTCAATTTGCCGCTTCACTTGACACAATTCGACGCCTGACTCGGGGACAATCGCACTCGAAGCCCCGTCGACCTCCTTATCTCCCAGCGAGGTAATCTTTCCTTCCCTCGGCGGCAATAACTCCAAGTGGGCAGGATTACCTGCGAAGGGGCTTCGTAAGGAAACCACCTCTACAAAGGTTATCGATTTCATCATTGTGTGCACGCGTCAGATGAGACCTTTTTTTATTGCGGTTTGTCTTTGGCACACTTCACATCAAAAGTAAGTAACTTATTGCACAGCCGTTGTATTAACTAGATTTTTACAAGAGGAAGTAAGAAATTAGTAGTTCAAAGTGAAAGATGAAATTCTAATAGAAGAAAACTGAAATCAGTGCGTTTTAAACATTAGTCTTGGTATTGAAAAAAAAAACATCTTTTTATAGTTGCATCTCCCGTAAAATATTACAATTTAAAATTGCAATACGAGGCGATAATGTTATTTCAAATTGAAACCTTAAAGTGCGACTCACGAAATAAATCGCTTGAGAAGGTAGGATTGCAAATAATTTCGTTGGTATGTAAATGTGCACACGTAAATTCCAGTCCTGTCTACGCGCGGAAATTGAATCGTTCGAGAACTATGCCAACACATATAATTTTTAGGATAACACGGGCCCACTACGTCTACCTTAATAAATTCATAATCGGAACATCTATCCAATGAAAATTTAATGATGCGAGAGCGCGGTAACTCGACGCTTATGCAGGTTAGAGTTTATACCATCGACCTGGGGGATATTGGAATATCTACGCTACACTGAGAAAAAAGTACAACAAAAACACACTTAGAATTACAAAAATAAACTTAATAATCCGGGGACAAGGAGAGTTAACTAATAGGAACAAATTGACTTTTGTAATTTCTATTAGTTCTTGCAATTTCATTATCTTTTTGTTGAAATTATATTTGGGATTACTGAGCTGTTTGTAGAAATAAATAAACTTTACAGAAATAGTGAAACGTCCATAATTATTACTAAAACTTCATTTTTTCCCCCAGTACAGAACTGTTTTTTAATTCCTGGTAATGATTTTTCTCTCAGTGTACATTCTTCTTTATACCCCGTAGATCAAAGCTAATTTAAAGTGTTTTCTAAAAATATTGTTTTAATAGATTCATCAAAGACATCAATTCTCTAATATACAGTTATTTGAAAAACAATTGACCGTACTACGTTGACTAAGCGATAGAATAAACCTTTTATGTGTATCATTTATTGGTGTGAGCGACTACGGAAAGGCGCGGCTGTGTACTAGCATCGGAGGTCATGGCAGCAGGGACGCAGGGATATTTCAATTTGGCCGGAGACGCGACCCGAGAGGCCGCGCGGCCGCTGCACGGCTCGCTGAACCGGAAGCCCGCTGCGGGCTTCGCCAAAGAGCAAACACCGCCTCCGCAATCTTGTGCCACGCGGACCATGCCGAACAATCGACCACGACAATCTACTAGTACAATTACCTACTCCACTACAGATACCTACATCTAAACAACGAACGCCTCTTGTGCTCGACTCCATTCAATCGGTGAAATCGATATCTGGAATTCTCATTCGATTCGAATTCAACCGAAATTTATGCTTTAGTACCTACTAACTCAGAATTACTACGTGCACGTTCCGGCTCGGATGAGAGCATAATCGTCTAAAATTTACGCTTTGTTTGAAGTTCGTGTATAGTAAGTCAACATTCCTGGCGCCGTATGTATTGTTAAGGGTGAAATGCAGATTACAAGTTATACATAGTTATAGTTTAATTTTTAGCATGTTTGGTAAGCTGCTTCTTACGGTTTTATTATAAAACTGAAAAAAAAAGTGATCTCTATCCCAACGTATACGATTTACGAAACACTAGAAAGGATCGGCCTAATTTTCGTTCATCAGCAAACTTCCTGTACTTATACGGGAGAAAATGAGGAAAAAGAAATAACCTCGGCAGAGCTGCCTACAGTCTTAACTTTGAAATTAGATTTGAACCGGTTGCGAGTATGTCAGCAAGCTGTACTAACTCATGAAAGTGGATGAAGACTTTGGCGTGAATCGTGTAACTATGACCAAAGTAATAATAAGGTACGAGTGATTTAAGTTTGAAAGTGAAAGTTGCTACTGACTTCTTGGATATATTACAAATATAATATGTAGGTAGGAGTAAAGGCACATGGCTGTGGTATCACTAACGAGCGTCTCGTAATTAGGTACGTCTTCGGTTACTTGTAAGAGGAAGCTAGAGCACGTCAGAACAGAATTATTTCACATCGCGTTCAATTAATAAATTATGTTGATACGAGTATTTTTTTAAAGTACACCTATCTCTGTTTGTAGTAGGTATATGTGGGTGTATCTCAAACATGTCTTATGTTTATTACTTCTTTATAATTAACATTATTTTATGAAACATACCTACTGTATCCTAATAGGCGTAAACATGTAAATATTGCACTCCAACTGCTTTAGGTCAAGAAAATCTGGAGTAGATCATATCGGAGTTTGCTTAGTGAACCGGACCATAGCCAGTTTCAGCCGTTATGATCTCTTTAATCGTTTACTCATATATCTCTATGATATGAGCATAAACTATTTATTGAGGTAATTCTGATAGTTCTCCTAACTTTAACTTCGTTATTCATAATTTTATATATCCAGCTACAAATATTGACTTAATTTTGAAACATTTCGTCGGCGCGGCACTTCCACAGATTACAGTTTTAATACTAATTACATACATATTATCCGTGAATAGCCAAACAGACGGACTTAACAGAACTATTTAAAATAATTACTTTTTGACTACGGATCAAACCAAAAAAGAATAATAGTAAAGATACCGTGTATTCATTTTCTAGTATAAGAATATTTCTTATGTGTGCATTTTAATTATTTAAAAGTCCTCTCCATTCGTCCTGTCCATTCGTTTATTAGTACCGTAGTTTTAGTTCACCATGTACCTGAGTATTTTTATCCAAAAACAACATGTTCGTTTTAAACAAATATTATATTCCTGATATTTTTTGTACAAGAATTTTACAGAGTTGGTGGGTCACGCCCTGCGGCCACCCATCGCGCTAGTATTTTCCTCTCATTTTCTTTCTTTCGGAAAGTAACGAACTGTGTAATTACATTACAGACTCAGGAAACAGGGGCCCGCTCGGGCGCTGACGACTGCGCGCATTATGCCCGCTCTTCCAATGCGTTACTTTCTAAACTCGGGAGTGTCCATATAAATACAATGTGATTCTGTGATTCTTTTTTGTAGTTTAATCCTCGTTGTAGGTACTCGTATATATATATTGTCATGTCATGAGATATGAAGGTCAATTACGAAGTCACGACCACCGCAATACTTAATACTTTTCTATGAAATACAGATAAATGTGCGTTCGTAAAACTACAATAAATCTCCAAGTAATATAAACGCGCTGTCGACATAGGCGAGCGAGGCGCGGGGGTGTGCGGGTTGAAGGATGCGGGGTGTGGGAAAGGGCGGCAATTTTTCTCTCCGCTGACAACATGATGTAACGCCAATATCGCACGCTGAGCGATTAAGCCGCGCACGCCGATATTTCAGACTTGCCCCTACTAACTGTCAAAGTGTCGACGAGAGCTATGAATGCGGGTGTCTGCGAAGTAAAAGCTACATATCACAACATTTTATATTTCAACGGGGTAAAGTTGGAAGTATGTCTAAACTTACCACGATTTAATCCAAAAATAATTATTTTTTAAAATCATCTAATAAGAATTTGTAATATAGGTATTATTCAAACTGCACAGTTTGAATATGTAAGTAGTTGTTATTCCCTAAATTAGAGTAACTTAAAAAAAAAACAATTTGTGTTATAACCAAAGCCTTTTAGAATAGAATAGAATAGATTTATTCGTAAGCACAAACAATCGGAACAGTACATAGTATAAAAGAAAACACAAAATAAGATTAAAGTGCCACGAAATGGCCCCATCTCAGCATGTTGCTGGTGACTTCCAGCGCTGATCTTCCGATGAGACCATCAAGTGAGAAGAATCACGGAAGGTAACAAACAAGAAGAAAAAATACAGAAATAACATACAGTCAACAGTTAATTAAATAAGAAAAAAAAGTTACACAGCAAGAAGATACAACAAAATGACTATTTACAATTAAGATTAATTAATACATAAAACAAGCATCGTGCTCTAAATCGCTGTATCGATCCGGTCCGACCATATCTTGGCTGAGCATTACAGCTGTATATACTACTAGCGCCAACGGTGGCTACACTAACTAAAAAACAATGTCAGACCAAACCAACATCGAGCGTTCATTAAATCTACGTTAAAAAATCTTGTAAGATTAGCTTATTAGCAAAACAGCATTGTAGAATGACGAATTTACGAAAATGTACGAAATACTAACATAACAGCACTCTACTAAGTATGGCGTATAAGGAATGATGAACCCTTGTCAGGCCAAAGGAACAAAACACTTGAGGTAAGCATAAGTAAAATAACAAACTACAGGCAGCTGGTATCAAGTCTGTAGGTTTCTTGGCTAAGTTGGTGATTAAGTAAATACAGTTGGTGATTAAGTAATTTGACTTAAAGCTATGAATACTTTGCAGGTTTCTCAAAGGCGGAGGTATATTGTTCCAGACTTTTGTACATGTATGGTAAGTCATTCAATAAATACCTAAATGTATTAAAACGTCGCATTTAAATAGTACATTACTACAGAGGCCAGGACGAAAGGGGTTGCCGGCCGAAGACATATAGATAGGTCTGAGGCGGGCAACCCCATTTCCCGCCAAGGTATGTATAGTGCTTTTCTCAAACATGCAATGAAATAAATAAAATAAAATTTCCACGAAACCCAAATAGTGTTTAAATTGAGCTATTTTTGTAATGCATGCTGAGTCGGTCAAATAAAATAAAAGTACACAGCTAATCCCGTGCCAAGTTTCCTGTCGCTTGTGAAGATAGTTGTCAAGTCGCATCACGCAGGCAGGCAATCACTCGATAATAAACGTGGCGCGCCGAGTGCGCTGTACGGACACACGTACTGCTGACTGCAGCCTTCTCTAATGCTGTGAGTAGACGGATACGGCCTGCAAAGCAATCTTCTACAATGTAGCTAAATCGCCATATAGACCAAATCAAATTTAACCTACTAATTAGCGTTTCAACGATTTGTAGTCGAGTTCTATTTTAATCATTGCAGGGGTAAGGTTTTCTGTGTTTTCCATTGTAATAAAAAAAAGATTATACACTTACCTTAACTTGTAGTTTTAACTGGTTTTACTTCGTTCAGAATTTGGTACAATCCGTTTTTATATAAACCACGAGAGGATAACCTTTAACTGTATGAGCCCCTAATCATAAACCATAAACTTAAAGTTTTTTACTTATGAGCGAGGCAAGAGGAAGCACTTAAATTAATGACTTTATTTATTCTATCCTGTATTCATAAATAACCGGGGTTCTGGGATCATATTCGCAACGCTATACAAGCCTAAGGAGAACTTGTATAGGGTAATACCGAGATTACCAAAAAACCATTCATTATCAAGGATTATGTTTACTGGTTTGCCTGCAGTTAGTTGGTAAGGCACATGAATAATAATTCTTGGGCTCTGGTGGTAGAGTCGATGATAAACGACAGTGAGGCGCCTGAGCGTCGGCCGCTGGTCGCGAAAAATACAACTGTCATCTTGACTGATGGTAAAATAACGCCCGCGTCATGCTCCGCTCTGCATGCCAAGAGCTATTGTAAGTCTTTTCATAGCCTGACCCTTATTACCCGGATTACATAAAGGCTGAAGGTGCGGGTATCAAATCCTAGCATCGCGAGACATAATAGTTTCACGAACAATATAAGTAGGTACATTATTCCCAGAGCGGTGTTAAAGTTTTAAGAATATCATCTTGATGTTGCTTTTAACACATTTTGAAAATTTGGGGTACTTGAAGTAGTAAAACATATTTTTCATTCTTAAAAATACAAAAAATACAAAAATAAAAAATTCATTAACTTTAACCTGTCGATGCCACTTTCTTGAGAATCACTCTTATATTGGCAACATCGCAATCACCAAGTCGTTTTGAAGCTAGTCATGATAAAAGTTTCTTAAGCAAGTAGCATTACTTTTGGAATTAGGCCGAATCCTGAAAACTTTATCGCATTCACTGCCAACTAGAGCTACGTGATACGAGCGTATCCGACCTCACGTGCTTTCCGTTTTGTAGTGAAAAGCGTCTACGAACAGAGAACCCGGCTAGCAGGCCGCTGACAGTCACGCGTATTCGGGAAACGAGATAATCACAAGATCTAGAGACGATATAGAGATCAACTAGATTTACATTAGATATCGACTAGATGTGACTTGGATATCTAAGTCATAACTTGTCGAAATCGTTCAAGAGGACCTCCAGAATCGCGGAAACGTCAAATTTGACATATCTAACTGATAAATGACTATATCTTCTCGATATCGTATCTTATTCATCTCTAGATGATCTCTAGTGTTAAAGTTAGAATAGGGCCGAGTGAACGTGCTTTACGACATTTTAGTCTCTAAACACATTCAGGAACACATCGTTAAAGTCGTTCCTCGTGGACAGGTTTTATAATATCAATATAAGCAAGAGTGATATGTCATACTAGATAAAACTAAAAACATGCAGACATCTGTGTCAAAATAAAACACCGAGTTGCTACCTAACGTTTTCGTTACTTCGATTAGTAGAACTAGACATTCAAATTGCAAAGCGTGATGTTGGGTTGTTTTTTTGATTAAAACCAATTTAATTAGCATATTTTTCGAGTTACCATTTAAAGTACAATCGCCATCAACCTAACATTAAAGGCCAGAAAGGCCAGAATAACTCCATCTCACGGGATTTAAGAATGGTCCTACTTTTAAGTCTCCATTTCCCTGTGAGTGCCGATGTTTTAAGTTGACGACGGTAATGACTATTAGGTATAATGGTTTGGTGGTATGTAACAACGTTGATAATTTAATAAACGATTGAACGACTCTTTTAATATTTTAATTTAATATTAAAATAAACAAATTTATTATTATTTGGTATTAAAAAAACTATAGAGGATAGATACGCTTTTTAACCCCATTATTAGATAACTTAGCAGGTACCTACATCCTACATGGCTAAGGATATAAACAGTCTGCCGCATTGCCAGTATAGTTTTCCATCTAATCGTACATACGAGTATATCATTATTATCCCTCGTTTAAATCGATTAACTATTACAGGAATCCCTAACTACATAATATTATTTATGAATGCTAAAGTAACTCTCTATTTTACTTCTTCAAGCTTAAACCGCTAAAGTGATTAAGTCAATAATTTTGTATGGAGACAAGTATTGGATATTTAATACTGGTTGTTGTTTAACAGTGCAAAATATTACTTAGAGTTATTAATGAGATAAATTATACTTCTCACTTTACAAAATTAGCCTGAACGTATTAATTGAATGCACACAGTCTTATCAACGCTATGTTTTGCATTAAATAAATAAATGAGTTACGCGTACAGCTAGCTTCACATCGCGAGTACATGATTTCGTGTATTAGAGTGGTACGGTATATCATTCCAAATTAAGTTAAGCTCCGTTATTCCATTATCAATTGCCGCAGCGGAATCCCGTTAAGAAAATCAATGCTCAGGAGAAAACTATAGCGCCGCGAGTAATAAAGCACAGGCCGATTGATTGTTGGTATTGCGGTCACGTTGCTCAGTTACTGTTTTCACGTCTGACGTAATAACGTTAGCAACAAAGTTATGGTATTTACGTGACCCGTTAGTCAGTAGCATACCGTTTATCCCTTGATCCCCTTCGTATCTTCCATGGCTTTGAGGTATTTATCAATCGGTGGAGTAATTATTACAATATTTTCTCTTGGGTGGAAGGTGGAATAGAACGAAGGGCTTTAGAAAAATCTCATGTAACGAGAAATAGCGATACTTAAAAAAAAGTAGTTAAAATATGAATTAACATGTATTACCTACTCAGAATACTTCTATATAAATATGTAGTACGTAATCAATGAAATAGACGTACAATATATAGCTACTCTATTATTAGTATTATTACTTATTACAGGTTTAGTTCTACATATTCGTAGTTTTTTTTCAAATGTTATTTTTTAATTTGATAACACAAAAAGTGTCATCTTCGAGATATTAATAAAAAGGCAAGGGAGAGAAGAGTGGTAAAAAGTATTCATGTTTAAAAATCATGTGATGTCTAATGAACAGAATTAATGATTCGATCACAGAATCATCCATCAAAGCGGCTTGGTCAGTGGCGTACCTTCACCTGTGATTGAATGTGGAATATATTTCACCCCGGCCACGAATATTTCATTAAAGAGCTTTATAAAGCCTCACCATGCATCACGCCGCGCGCTGTGTTAGAGAGCCATGTCGACGGCATGATCCACTCGGCTTAGTATAGATATTAATACGTAAAATGTGATGGCATGTACCACGCGACAAAGGCCGGAGATAAAAAAATACATATTCATTAAATTCATTACAATACCCCGACCACACAGGATCGCCCGGTCTCTGAATTATAAATTTTATGTACTGATATTTCACCTTGTCTATAATGCTGGTGTATTTATTACAAAGGCACGAATAAACAAACGTCAAAAGTGATGATGGTAAGTAAACCAAGAGTCGTATTCAATTTTGCCGACGTATTTCACCCATTTACAAACGTGTGGGTTGCCAAATACGAAAATCGAGAAGAGGTGAATTCGGCAAAGCAACTTACATGCATACATAAGGCGAGGATGAGGAGGGTAGCTGATTCTAAGACGAAAACTTAGTATGTACGCGAGACATGAGAGGAAGGCGCGATGGGTTCTGGGGGGGATGCACGTACACAACTTTAACAGGCAAATCCGAGTTCCTCGGGAGTTTATTACCCTAGTCATATTTGCACAATTGGAGTGGGTGTCGGCGGTCTAGGCACACCAGCCTCAACGACATATTTCTCCACTTGAAATTTAATTTTAAATCGGAGACAGAACACTAACGGAAACATTCACCATTTACAAAAAATATGCAAAATAAGATATATTGAATTATAATTATAATCTAAGCAATAAAAAAAGAGAAGAAAAGTATTCATCAGCGTAATGAATTAATTTAATGACATTATTACAGTGAATTAATAGGTTACCACGTAATTAATTGTTAAATAAAAGGGACGCTTTTACAAAACGCGAGGCCAACTCTGGTGATTAAGTGTCTCATTTAAATGCAGTCTCCCGGCGCGGACGCGGACGTCTCAAACGCAAAGGGAGCGCCACTCGCGGAAAACGGAAGACGAGTCTCTTCACAAAAGGAAGGAGAGGTATTTAAATTAGCGTAGTCGCTGAAAAAGTGCACTAACAACATTAGAGTGGAACAATGGCTGAGCACACAAAGAACCGGAACATCCCGACTAACGTATCTGGCCGTCAGCGGAGCGCGAGGCCACCATTTGTACACTGTACAGGGCACTACGTGCCCGTATTTACGTGCTATGTACACTGTACACCCACACCCGCATTCTCAGACTAAAAGCCAACTACTGAAATATTCTAACTTTAAGAAGACTTCTAGAAGAGCTTTAAAAAACTTCATCGTTTCGTGATTTCAGAGTACCTATTATTAAACTTTCCGGTAAACGAAAAAATAATGCATGAAAGCATAAAGCACAACGCTCGCTACGTGTTGCCATATCCATTTTGTTTATATTCTAATATCAATGATAACCACGATTATGCGACTAAAACAAGAAATTTCCAATTCTCGCATGAGAAACCTAAAGTTAAGATAATAAATACAAAGATAAACACTTTGAGTTAAAGAGGTGTTAAGCTTTATCTACAGTCTAGTAAATAACACCTAAGGAGCAGAGCTCAAGTTAACGAACAAAGTGAATCCCAAGTTAAATGACCGTTTTAACGATGCGTTCTGGGAATAATGAGAATAAAGAAAATCCATATAAATTCGCATATTTACACTTTATGTACCTCATACAGGGTCGGGACAAATAATAAATGTTTGATATGGGCTAAAGGGATTATGTTAATGTTGAAAAGGCAACAATTATGCCCAAACAAATTAGTAACAACATTAATATATCCTCTGTATCCGGCAACTTCCCCGCAATAAGCAGAATGTATTAGTGTTATTTATCTTAGCTCGAGCGCCAACAAAGTTTTAATTGCAAGCGCCGATACAATTTGCGTACAAATGAATTTATTCGCTGAATCTGTAGTGCAATCGTGTGCGGTGTGTGGGCGGGCGGCGCGGCGCGCGGGATGCGGATTATCCGCGAGTGCAGAGCCGCTAATTGCGGGTAACGAGCATCCGCGCCACCCGCGCCCGCCTCCGCTTCCTCGCTCGCGCCCGCGTCCGCGCCCGCCTCCGCACACGCCCCGCTTGTGTGAGACGTAGCGTCATGCAATCAACAAGCGGTTCCCAATCAAAACAATGTACAACGTTTCCGAAAAAGCTCACCGCTATGGAAATAAAAGTCATATACAATATCCACAAATGATTTAAAAAGTCGGATATTAGTGCCACGTGATAGAGTTAAAAATAATATATTAGTAGTTTAGAATTTTTCTGCAGGTACCAAAAGTACCTTTCGGATGTTTTATTAAATACTGGCGAACATATAGTCTCGGACTGATTCGAGTTTCTAAACGAAAAAAACCTTCTTTGAGTACCTACAAGGATGCGCATAGTTGTGAAAACTAGAAAAATGGCAATATAAATGGTAAATGGACCCGGAAAATTGTGTGTAGAAGTTCAGCGCTAATCGAAACACGATGTTGTTTTGCGTCTACGAAGCATTTCCGCTACATACCAGTACTAGACCGCTAGCATGAGTTACGTTCTTGCGCGCGACTCCATACACCTAGCGCGACTTTAAGTATGGACTCGCGCGCGTGAACGCAACTTATGCTAGAGCGCCAGGAAACCCATGTTTTGGGTAGGACGACGTAGCGCTACAACCGTATCTTAGCGGTGAATGTATTAACAAAATAAAATAACATAAAAAACGGTACTAATACATGTCAAAATTAAGTACCGATGGTTTTATGTCGTTCATATACGAAATGAATAAGAATGAACCAATACTTCAACACTTCTATTTACAATTGTGTGTTTGACAAATTGTAATCACCGCTTGTCAACACTGCGCGTGTGTCTACCCTACGAGACGGAGGGACAGCCCCTGAAGGTCATTGTCGAGGGTGAGCCACTCCGTAAACTGTAAATCATGTGATTTTTATATAGTAGTACTTCAATACTATTTTCTATACTAATCTAAGTAATTATACAAAAGTGGAATGTAACAAAACATGTTTAGAACGAAAAAAAATAAGCTTTGTGAAGCATTTACATACAATTTGTGAATATCGTAGGCCCTAGAATAGTATAAAAATGTGATACCGATTTAATATTAATATGAGTGCATCTGGCTTACACTTAATTATTAGTGCGAGAGAGACGTACACATATTAATATCAAATACATACAAAGATATCATGTTCATCAATCATGCCACCACCACCACGTGCAGTGGTAAAAATCTACGTGATAGGTATAAGTAATTGGTTGTATTGGATGAACATTTCAACTGATTATGGTTACTTGAAGTAAATATATTTTTATAATAATTTCAACAAGCCAGACTCAGTACTCGTCTGAAATTCCATTGTAAGTCTTCCAACAAGTGGTTTAAATCCTGGTAAGCATTTTCTACAGAAATTGGATACTTGTTTTGTATTATAACAATTTAGATAGTTTTGTAGTGTATGTGCAGAAGTCTGTAAGTGAGTGTATTTAACTAAGGGCCCGATTCGGATTTTGAAATTGACATGTATTAGATATTTTTTAGACATCACCAAGATACGATAACGATATGTTTAAGACCTAAATAACCTGTCAAATTTGACATTTGCGCGATTCTGGAGATACTCTTGAACGATTTCCACAGGATATGACTTAGAGATCCAATTCACATCTAATAGATATCTTACTCTAACTAACGTAAAAGTGACATTGGTTGCCCGAATTGCACTGCAAAAGAGAACTAGTTGATATCTAAACTATAACGTATCTACAGTTGCCTCCAGAAACTCGCGAACTAAATTGACATAAGTTTGACAAATAAAATGATACCAGGAATAGCAAAGAAAAAATAGTCAGGGGTATATGTCGATAAAATGATATCGATAAGTAAGATGCACTTACTACCCATGTGATAATTAATTATAAAGGGGTCACAAACGATGTCGACTTGTATGAATGTGACGAGAAAAGTGGTTGATTCGATTGTAAGATTGTGACGTTACCAATCAAATCAGGAGGTGCGGATGTGAAACTGACAAATTTCAATGTTAAGACGAAACAGGAGCTGATTTTAGGTAAATATACACATCTCGCTAACGGAAGCGGCTCCTATAACTAGTGCGATAAGGACAAGGCGAAAAATCCTGCTTAAAAATCTCCAAAATCGAGGTTTTGTACTCGACTGTTTCCTCCTCCAAAACACCAATCGTAACCAAATTTGGAAATCTAAATGATTATGAAATTATCTGTGCCGGACCGTTTTGCTTTTTTGGCTAATTGATATCCGTTTTGAATACTACGTCTCTCATTGCGGCATAGTCAAAGAGTCCATTTTTTAAAGGCTCTAGCGCCTTAAAAAACAAAAATATCAAAAAAAAGCAAAACGGTCCGACAAATCATTGGTCTAACATCAAAACCTACGGAGGAAACAGTCGAGTACGTTTGTATGAAGATATGACCACTCCTGTTGGCTCTTAATATGCAGGTTTGGGGGCAAGTTGTTTATATCAAGAGCTCGCGGTTGTCGCCATAAATCTAAAATTGGTGAATTAATTTTATACATTGTGACCGGTAGATGAGATTGATCGATAAATAAAGTTAGACCAAGAAAAGTCTGCAGCGATTTTGATAGCCCACGCAGTGCAACGCTTATTTAATACGTCATAATTTCATAGAATTTTAATAAAAGTTTAAAATAATACTTACACTGCGTGGGCTATTAAAATCGCTGCAGACTTTTTTGGTCTAACTGTATTTAAATTCTGACCTAATCTTATTTTCCCTTCTGGGTCGGCCTTATTTGTATTTTGAGCCAAAATCACTGTTTCTATGTTATCACCTACAACTTGTTACTCTAGCTGTAAGTTTTCCTAACAAATAAAATAAAATAAATATAATAAAATATTTATTTAGTTACCTACAATATGTTTATCCAATATTCCTGTATTTATTACTATAAAATTGCACAATTTTCGAAATACCAAGTAACATTTGTAAAATAATTTAAATTACTTAAAGATACATTTTAACTGACCGCGCAACAGTAGCGCCGCTAGCTGTGAATTTTCGCGATATTCTCTAATTCAAACTTTTTTGAAAATATCGATACGAACAGCACTGGCCAAACTGTGGTATCATTTGTGCACATTGACCTATCAATTTAGTTCGCGAGATTCTGGAGGCAACATGGATCTAGTACGTGTCGTCTCTTGTGAATATCTTAAAATTCGAATACGGCAGTAAATGTGGTTTAAAAACGTCCAGCTATGATGTCTGACTATTGTTTGCATGTCCAGCTATGGTGTCTGCTATGTAAATTCAAAACTTATTATTAAAACGCAATTCAAACATTAGATTCAAACTAAACAAAGCCAAACACTTAAACTAAATTTTCTGGACCTCAATTCAGTAAGAGCGGCAGTTGTTCATTTCGTGCTGCATCTGGTTTACTAACGAGCGAAATCAGAATTGATCAGAAAGTCGCAACGAGGCTTTGGAGCCTGACACAGCCCCGAATGGAAAAAGGTATTGTTCAATGTATTGTTCAAATATTTTTTCAAAAACTGCGGTAATCCACTATGATCGAAAGGGTAACTTTTTTTTAAAGCGAGGCTGATAAGAATCGATGGACCGACAGATTGTTATAGAAAGGATCGAAAAAAGGGGAACCGTAGTGGGCCAGATTGCCAATGTCAATATAAAATAAGGTCGTTCATGCGGAATGGACGAACTCTGTGTATATTTTCCTTTACGGGCAAATTCGAACGTGCAATAATAACAAACGAGTTTACTGGCGAAACAAAAATAACAAAACGAACAAGCTGAACCCATGCACGAAGTCGCACAGGCAACACAACAGTAAAGAGACAGTGCATTCGGGCCAGCGGAACTGGCACAGCAGTCGGTATCCGGCCTAACAAAAGGGTGATAGCGTTACGTGCGTAAATCAAACGTCGCACAATAACAGACCCTCCCGGACCCCTCCCCGGGCTCCTGACCACTGCCCCCCTCTCTCTGCCCGTCCGTTCACATAAATCTGCCATACAGAAATGTACTTTGCTCCAGCCACTACCTCGACATCCTCGATATCTATGCCAATAGGTTTTCAATGTCAATCCTGTTTCAAATCTGCTTAAAAGTTATCGGTTATCAGGTTCCAGATATCTGCTTTGCTTTAGGTACATACAATACAACAAAACCTTTTTATACCAGACCATTCATTATTCGCGGAACACAGCCCACAGCAACGTAACGGAAATTTATCAATTTTAGTACCGTACCCGTACTGTTCGCCGGGATTATCGGGGCAATTAATTTACAAACGTTTCTTTATGATACAGCGTGTTAGATATTAATTAGGATAAAGAAACCTCTGTGAAACGTACACCTATACCCGACATGGTATTTCAACGGGAATTAATCTATGGTGGTAAGTAGGTTTACCGACGAGTATTTAGCACCAGACCCGTAACAGCCAGTGCGGGAAATAACATTTGTCGTCCGGACGGTGCGATACCATCGTACTTCGCTCTATTCGCTGCAATTAACGCTGCACAATGACCATATAAATCTTCTCTGATTGCTCCGTTCGTTCTCTACATACATAGATATTCGTTGAATAAACCGAGCAGATTATGTGGCCTCAGTGACTTCGTTCTGTATCGCAGGCTATGATGTTGTCAGGATGAAAAGAGATTGCGATGTCGGCTCAAAGGAAACAAAACGCAGACAATTAATAACTGTAACTGATGATGTCGGTAAGGAAAAGAGTAATGTCCGGGAGAGACGGCGGGGCTCGGGGGTGCGACGCCGCTGCCTAATCTCAACTATACGTCTCGAGCCGGAGAACAAACAAGCCGCGAGTCGAGATTACGCTCCGAATAAATCAATGTTACGACGCGTTAAAATATTTAAGCTCACGATTAATGCGGATCGCGGATGCCCGTCTTAACTGAGGCGCCGCGCGCCGCGGCGGGCGCAGCTGCGCGGGCTGCCGATCATCGCAGGATCCCGCAACTAATTAATCACGGCTAAATACAAGGCATCGCTAGGCAAACAAGTATCTGCAAATTAATCAGTGCGTTTATCCACTAAGTAGCAATTATCGTTGTTTATAAAAACCAACCTGAAACCGGTCAATTGTGCATTCGACTAACATAATAATGGAATTGGAATTTTCTAAAATCTAGTGCTCTTAAGATTAGTATCCCCTAAATTTAGAAGCAACATTTAATAGACAATACAGCTACTGTACTCGTTTATAATAGTTATCTTGTCAAGGAGGCCAAATCAATCTTATACATATTATGCTGTCATGCATGCCTGTGCGTCTCGTTAGTGCCTGTACATGTACGAAAACGTACGAGCGAATGCACGCGCAAATGATAACAAAATGACATCACTACGAGCATATCAAAGCGAACCAAAATATAAACTCAAATTGATCTCCAGTTTAGGTCCGCTAAAATAAAAAAAGGTCAGACATAATAACGATATGAGAGAGAAAACCAAAGCAAAACTAAAACCTAGCCCAAGATTAGATTAGACTATGAGATTTTTTTCAACAGCCGCCTACTTTAGATACGAGAAAATGAGTTCACGCAGATGCTACGCGGGTAATATGGGGTATTGCTACGTCGTAGACGGTCTACGTTGTACGAAAACTTGCAACTATGTCGTCCATTGTTTGCCGTATATAAATACACTCTTATCTAGGGAATTCGACGCAAATAACAGTAATGATTGTTTTAACTTGCTGGCCAATTTAAACTTGTGATATCAAATTATATCTACCTCAATGATGTCAGTCGCTCATGCATCCACAAGTAACGGATTAGAACCAATTAATAATTCATTTTCTATGTCGCGTCGTTATCATTTGCCGTACAAAATTATTCGGACGCAAAGGATTTTAACTGACGATTAAGCCAAATTAGTAACTCCCTCCACCAGCAATGGCACGAGCAAATCAAGTAGTAAAAGTTTACGTAATCAATGGAGCGTATTCGTATGGTTAGATACGAAGCTAATTTACGAGGATACTTAACCGGAAGCTTATCGTATTCCGGTAATGTATCGCGAAATTGCCATAGAAGTTTTACAAGGGCTCGTTAGGGGAGCTGTAACGATAACCGCACGAGATAACTGTTTCTAATCAGACGTAATGACGCAACGCGCTCCGCCGCGAGGCTCTCGCTCCCTCGGATGCTGTCGCCTGCCTTATCCTTTATTTGATTTCATTAACCACCCACCCAATGTGAACTGCCTAGTTCACCGCAATACTTTACAACTTTTCTGAAAAAAATATTCCAGTAAAAATCAACAGCGTCATAAACTCCGTCATTAAGGAACTTCTTGTAATAGGAAGATTCCATAGCCGTCGGATTAAATTCCTTCGAAATTTTTTACTATAAGAACTTTCGAACCGAAGAGGATGGGCGCTCCTGATATAACGATATACTGCGGAAGTAATAAAATAAAACGATTTTACATCTCAAGGGGGAAACGAACGTTTTTGTCGAATGGGAAAAGTCGCGAGCGACTTCTCATTCCGCGATAAAATCTGGAACGTTTTACGGCAATCTTAAATTCGATTGCTGTTAAACAACAATCTAAGAATTTAAACGACTTTTTCGTAAATTTTGTTTTCATTTGTTGGGTATCTAATATAAATTCTTACTTAAACAGATCGAGACTTAGGCTTAATTTGACTGAAGAAAAATACACAACCGATTTTGTTTATATCTAAAGTATCAAATTGTAAAAACGAATTTTCCGTCATATTGACACGCAGAGGGATTCTAAATAATAACATTTACAGATAAATTTCCCATAAAAGAAACATTTGCTCGTAAAAAATCCATCCCTCACCACTTGGTGCAAAGATATTTCTAAGTAGTTTCCCAGTGGTCGAGTAAATCCGGGCGGGGTCCAAGAGCATGAGCTAATAGTGATTTAAAAAGGAATCCAGGGGGGTCCGCGTGCCGACGCACGTTCGGCTGTTTGTAATATGCGGCTCGGGCCGACACATGAAAAAGTAGCCGACGGCGACGGAGGTGACCGCGACCCATAGATTTACCTCCTATACACTCCGTATTATGGAAAGTTTACTCGCCGCATCATACAGGCAACACCGTATACCAAAGTCGGTTTTTCTTCAACCAAAAACGTAACTTTTGACACTGGCAGACCATTAGTGTGATGTCGGAAACAGATCGAACAACTAAAATTCGAATAGGAGCTCTTTTAGTTGCAAAATAACTACACTCCGACCTTACATTATTGTATATAACATAATTGATTCTGATTTCTGATTAAATAATTTGTTATAGTTTTCATCTTATTATGATACGACCTTGAACTGACTACTTACCTGATGCCTAACTCATTTCTCTCATTTTTCTCTGACGTGACTCTCATTTGATTTGTGCGCACAAATCAGCAAGATTGATCGCCAAAGTCGTATCATAAAATTTCAAAACTATAAATCAGAATCATCCTCTTAGTACACGGTTTTGGTTGATTTGTAAATACAGATGGTAAACATCGACACCATCGAAATGACAAGTTTCGCTCCTTTAGTAAAGTGCTACGATGAATGTGAGTGTGTGGTGACCGCCCGTCGTCTTATATAGTCCATCTCGTAAGTAACTGATCTGTGCCGCGAGGGTCCGCTCTGCCGCCGCATAATGAACCGGTCACGTAGCCACATTTCGTATTATTTCCCTGGGACGCGTCGCGTGACTTGAATAAATGCGGGCGGCCGGTGCGAGGCCGAGATGCGCCTCCTTTACTTTGAAAATCTTATCTAAATTGGATGTTACTTGCAGTTCAGATCGCACCAATATGTAAGAATGAGCGAGACAAATAAATATCAAATCAAGTTGAGAATTTAAAAGTTATAATGCCGCTCGAGCGGCTCCGGCGCCTCCGCCTCGCCTCCACACCTCCACAAATAAATCGCTTCACGCACGATTCACCAGCGGAGATTCATTATTCTTGCGTTTTTGAAACACCTCTAAAAGTAGCTATCTTAGGAACTAACTTTTAATAGGCAACTCTTTCTAGAAATCATCGCAGAAGGTATTTCAGTATACAAAATAAATATATAAACATGTATTAAATGATTGTACAACTCAGAGAATGTAAGTATTTCAGATTATCTCGAGCGCTCACCTTTGAAATCAGCGATGTGTATGTATTTAAAGGGGCCCACTGATTAACAGTCCGCCGGACGGTATCGGCCTCTCAGTTAGAACAAAATTTTGACAGTTCCGAACAACTGACAGGCCGATACCGTCCGGCGGACTGTTAATCAGTGCCCCCTTTAGGTAGTTATGCGAACGGACAAGACGGGCTGATAATAAAATTTTCGTTCCGTTATTTGTACAGAATTAAAAGGCAATACATTTGAAATAATTTCTTTGTATACTTTTAATTAAACATCAATACCTATTCCATATATATGAACTGCTTGCACTTGGCATTATTCGAAAAGTTCATTATTAAAATTTTAGAAGTAAAAGCAATTGACTCGGGCACGGGGATTCGATTCTATTACCACCCCTGGCTAGCGGTGAGAGTATAAAAGGTGTTTAGTTTCATCAGGCAATCATAACATTCCAAACTAATCCGCACTTCCATATCCGCACTAAACTTAGAAAATCTAGAGTGTTTTTTGTCTGTCTGATTATTAATTTTCACACTTAAAGCGTTGAACCTACCTATTTGGAAATTTAGCGATAAGGTGTGACGAGACGAGAGTCGCAGCATAAAATACAAGGTGTAACAAAAATAGTGCGGATCAGTTTAAAGGCATATTGGGTATCGTGTGTAATTATGCTCTTTGTCTAATTAAAAGACCCGTCATGAAATGAGGGGCAGTAATTCTAACAGAAATGCAATGAACGAGTTCTACGCCGATGAAGTTGTAGCTACAACTAATCTACAATAAGTTTGCATCTTGACTGTGACGGTAGTGCATAAAAATGAAGTACCTACTTATGTAGTGCGTGGTGATAGTACAAATGTGCCAAAAACTAATTTCTCTCAACATTTAATCCAGAGAGTGTGTATATTTAACATTGTTTGTTGGTCATATTTTAAAATTAAATATCATAACCAAGAATGGCACTTTAGCAGAACGCCAGCACACAACCCTTTTCAGTAGTAAAATAACGTTTAGAGCTCATGTGACTAATTTAGCCCTCGCTGACTTTACGCATATGCTGCACAGCAATAAAGACATCACATAAGGCGCAGACCACACTCTCCGAGCTCGGTATTAGACCCGTTAAGCACTTTATTGTGCGGCAGGCTCGCTCATAACTACCCGTTCTCTCGGGGACAGCGCCGGACAACAAGCGATGTTATGTTTATTTCAGATAAAGTCCAAGTTATAAAGCTACCCGTCGATAAGTACGGCCCCTGTAATACATAACTTTGCCGATTAAGGACGCTGAACGGGAATTTTATAGCAGTTCAATGTTACATATCATATCAGTTTTTTGTGTGTGTTTTGAGATAACTAATATATGGCAGATAAAGTGATGAGCGTGGGAAAAATCTCAGTCACTCGAAAATTTGTCACACTTACGTTTTATAAGGTTTTGGTTTAGCGCCTTTACTTGTAGATCAGCACCGTTACTTTTTTAGTAATGATAAGTATGCGATGGAGAATGTACCTAGTAGTAGGTAGGTACCTAGTAAAACAAGTTTGTGTTCTTTATAAAATTTAGCAACAACTTACCTTGGATTGCCTCGAAGTGCTGCATGATGAAGCGCGTTGAAACCGTTGTTGTTGGTGAGGGTCATGTCAGCTCCATGCTCCAACAGCAGCGTCAGCATGTCGTCCCGTTTCTTCGATATAGCATCATGTAACGGGGTATCCCCTTCAGAGTCCTGGAACAAATAGAAAATGGTCGTGAATGAGAACCCAAGTGCATTTTGTTAGGTTAATGTTGTAATCTAAATCCAAATTAATTTCCAATCTAATAACCAATGCTTTGCGCTGGCACACATTCGGCTTCGCGTTGCCCGAAGCGGCTGCGCGAATACCGTTACGTTACGATATCAATCTAGTAAAAACGCATGAAAGTTTCTTTTGTGAATTGACCAGCCGCATCAGATATGTTCATGCATTATTGATATAGCTAAGTGGTTGAGAACACAACAAACTCATCAATACTATCAATCTAGTGGCAGCTGCTACATGAGTATTTGACTTGTGAATTATGAAGCATCGCCCGTTCCCACCACCGCGACAATTTTCTAAAACATCAAACCGCCCGAATGAATAATTAAGGCGTCGGAGAAGACGTTTAGGGTGTGGATTATGGCGACTTGCATATTTTATAAGTATCCGAGAGTGGTTAAGGCGAGCAGAGCAAGGCGTTCGCTCGGCTGCAGGCGGCTGCTGGCGGGCGAGTGGGTGAAATCAGAAATGGTGTCGAGTTCCGTAATATAGGACGGTAGCGCAAAAAGCGCGGCCACCGCGTCATTATCATAATCACCGCTGCTGCGTACCGCTCGCGCTGCCTACGGTGCCGCCCAAGCCGTTTCGCTTTGTGAGTGAGCATTAAGAGAACCGAGCGTTGTGCTCTGTCATTCCGCTATTCATTTGCTAGGGGCTGATGAGTGATTTTTGTTTGCATGTATATATGAATATATATTGGTACTTATAACTACAAAGGAGAGGAAGAAATCTGACAGGTTCACAAAGAAGATATATTTTAGTAATGACGGCTCCTTATAATTAGCTGCATAAAATGGTTGTTAGGGTAGCTTCGAAACGTTTCCGTCTTATAATTTGTGAGTCTGCTTTGTCTTCGTTTGCTGCGTTAAATAACTAGTCATTAGCGGTAAAATGTATCAATGTAGATAATCGTTAACTTCATGTTTTCATTTCGATGAGTCTGAATACCAACCTTATGTTTTGAAATTTGACGTCGCCTGAAATATTGCATTTTCTTCGCATTCACTATTACACATATTCAGTATGAATAGACATCGAACAAAACATCTCATTTGGTTTTGTTTATAGTATGAATAGCAGTATGGATGCATTTTCTGCGCTAGCAGAAAATCAACATTATTTGATATCTCATATCTATGTCTCATATAGTATGAGAAAACTACAAGTGTACATAGACTGACTAATCCTTTATATGCCTCTTTGTGGCACATTAAAAAAAAATACAAACATTACATTGTAAACAAACACGGCTCAATTCTCAACAGATGTGACATTCTAGCCATGCGTCAGCGAAATGACAAAGCATATGACACCCATTCACGTCACGCTGTAGGTAATTCAGTGCAAGCCCGACCGCAGACACGGAGTAATTCGGTGCAGAATGGCACCATTAAATATTAATCGTATTGGCTCATAGGTGGCCATTACAATTTGTAATTCAGGAACATGCAACGCTATCTTGATAACATGCAGATATTATTATGCCTACACAATGTTTGCTAATAATTGCGAGCGGTCCCCAATATTCTAGTTGTAGTATTATATTATATTACTATAAATGCAAAATTCAAGGCAGTTTGCACGTGTATAATATACCTATACTCTTAAATAAGAGCCTTAGAAAAGCTCTATAATTAAAAATCGTTGCATGTGTAGACTACGAGTATTTAGAGCCTAAGGAAAGCGTCATAATTAAAGGCGGTATGCACGTGCATGAAGAGTGAGCGCAGCTGTGCGCGCTCGCTATAAACAAGGACGAGGCAGCGCCAGTAACGAGTGCCGCGGCAAAATAAGAAATTTGATTTACGCCGAAGGCAATATCCGCAGGTGCATATAAGCTGCAGCCACTGCACCGCGCTGGCGACAGCGCTACGAAAATTATGGCAATTTACGGTCTCATCATAACACTTCATGTTGAGGAAATTTTAATTTATATCCGTAATAACGTGTGGCAGTTCTAATCATACGTATATTCATATTTTTGCATTCTATAGTGCAGGTACCGTTTCGTATTGTAGATAATCCGGATAGTTCTATTGGAACGTGATACTTAAAATAAGTAAATGCAGTAACGCTGGACGTCGATTCAAAATAGTCAATCAGTCAAAGCGATAAGTTAGACGAGCCTACCATACATCGACTTTACTTTACTCATATGTACATACTTTTACTTTAAAACAGCTTAAATACTCTTTAATGAGCACCTAAAAAACATGACAATATTAATAATAATAAAAAAAAACAAAAGTAAATTTGATGCAATGGGCGGTCCATTCGCTAAATAGCGATTTTTTCCAGATTACATTTGGATAGCACACTCTTGCAGTTGCATTGCTTTGAGTGAGACAAATAATAGCATAATTTTTAAGAAAAAAAAACCGACTTCTATGGGGCCCGGTGAAAGATTATGGTAGATGGTGCACTATGTAGAAAAGGAGGTAAAACCAGTACTTTCTAGTAGCATTTCGCTTTCGTAAGGGTCGTAGTTCTAGCCTAACCTAACCCACTTCTCTGATAGCAGTTTGGTTCTGTGAGGATCGCAGTTCGAACCTAATCAAACCCACTTTTTTAGTAGCATTTCGTTTCTGTAAGGCTCGCAGTTCTAACCAAACCTAACCCACTTTTGTTCGGTTCTGTGAGGATCGCAGTTCAAACCTAATCTGACCCACTTAAAGGCGCATGCGGTGCGGTGTACGGGGGTTTGAGCGAAAGGGGTTTGGCATCATCATACCTATACCTACATTTTATGGTAGGTAATCATAGCGGTTTATTTAGTTTAGGTATCATAGTGGTTTTCCGGGTCCAGAACTGGGTCTTTGAGTCCGAGTCCGGGTCCGAGTCCCGGTCCGAGTCCGGGTCCGGGTCCGAGTTCGGGTCCGAGTCCGGGTCCGAGTTCGGGTCCGAGTCCAGGGCCGAGTCCGAGTCCGAGTCCGAGTCTGAGTCCAGGTCCGGATCCGAACCGGATCCGGGTACGAGTCCGGGTCCCAGTCCAAGTCAAAATCGAAATTTGAAATCACCAAACGTGTACTATGCGTCGTTGAAGAGTTCTGTTCTGATCATCATCAGCAGTTCCACTTCATCAAATGCGACAGTTTTTAATGTAAATGCTTGATTTTATGATGAAAATGCAGAAAATCCTATACGTATGCCTTTAAGATTTGAGGAGTTCCCTCGATTCCTTATGGATCCCCTCATCAGAACTCGAGCTTGACAGAAATGTGGCTTAAAAACTAAACTTGCTTAACAAACATAACGAAGAGGACAAATCACCTAACGTGAACTATGCGTCGTTGATGAGTTCCGTTCTGATCATCATCAGCAGTTCCACTTCATCAAATGCGACAGTTTTTAATGAAAATGATTGATTTTCTGATGAAAATACAAAAATCTCTATACGCATGCCTTTAAAATTTGAGGAGTTCCCTCGATTCCTCATGGATCCCATCATCAGACACGAGCTTGACAAAAATGTGGCTTAAAAATTTAACTTGCTTAACAAACATAACGAAGAGGACAAATCGCCAAACGTGAACTATGCGTCGTTGAAGAGTTCCGTTCTGATCATCATCAGCAGTTCTACTTCATCAAATGTCACGTTTTTGAATGTACATATATGCTTGATTTGTTGATAAAAACACAAAAATCACTATATGTATGCCTTTAAGATTTGAGGAGTTCCGTCGATTCCTCATGGATCCCATCATCAGAACTGGATTTTGACAAAAACGGGACCAATCTGTATGCATATACATACAAACAAAAAAAGAATTTTCAAAATCGGTCCAGTAATGACGGAGATATGGAGTAACAAACATAAAAAAAAAACAATAAAAAAAAAAACATGCAACCGAATTGATAACCTCCTCCTTTGGGATTTGGAAGTCGGTTAAAAATCACACTCATTTTGAATTATTACTGTATAAATGCATTCTCATCGTGTAAAATCGAGATATAAAACAAAGCAGTCAAAAAATAGTAGCTATAACAAAATCCTATGAAATTTTCGCACAGATATTCTATGCTCATTTTACCCTGAAGAAACTTTTTATAACATTTACCACGCCACTAAAAATGTAGATGCTGGCCAACTTTCTCCATTACTATCAGAAACAAAACTGAGAGTTGACAAATACGAATGTCTAATGAAAAACGGAAAACATTCGGAGCTCACAGAGACACTTTATTCGTAGAAATATGTATTTAGAACAAAAGAATATTTAAAATGGGGGAAGTGGCAGCCGGTTTATACGGTTACCACACACAAATATAAAAGGGCAAGCGGTTCGCTTCTCTGGAAATAACAAACACAAAACAACAAGGTAATTACTCAAAGATAAGAACAACGCGGCAGGCTGGGAACTAAAGTGGGCGACCCTGCCGAGGCGAGGCGGGCGAGGCAGGGCGCTACGGGCTGATGGCGAGGCAGATATCGCCTCGGCTCGCGGCCCACGGTACCTGCTGCCCTACCGACGTTAAAAATTCGTCAGCCTTGATTAAAATGTCAAGCAGTCGCGTTATTGTTGACGAACAAAGGGTGACTGGATTATCAGCGGAATTAATGTAAGCACTAAAAGTAAGTGCGGCTCATGAAAAACGAGAGCAAAATAAACAACAGTGCTTCCGGCGAATATGAAGATTTGATTACAGGGGGCCTCAGATACGAGATAATCCGTGGAATAAACGCCTAATAAAATAAGCTGTAGAGACAGGTAATTAATTATACGTATTAAAAAGGCGCGAATTGAACCCGGCATTTCAAGGGTTTTTGGGATTCCATCTTAATAAGTTTAATTGGAAAACACGTTGGCTGAATATAGCTATCGTCGCTAAGAAAGTAATACGAGTGAGAAAGTAATAAGAGTTTAAAGTGTTTTATTACGAATAAGCCAGTACGAGTACCGCAAATTGAAACGAGGTATGTAGGTTTCAGTGCCATGAAACCATTTTATAAGTTTTTTTTTAGTTTAACCTTAACTGTGTGTAATTATATATTTTATAATACAAATGAGTGTGTATTCATTAGGGCTAACACTAACTACCCTTTGAATATATTTGCTTGATTTGAATTTGTTTGCCATATCAAAAATACACGCTATTTTCTAATATGGGTTGACCAGTTACTTACATTTTTGAATTACTATTTATTGGCTTATTTACGTGATAACTAATAAAAAAAAAGTTTAAATTAAATTTAAAATTCTAAATTAAACACTTGGAGCACAACAGTATCCAGCCCAGGCGAAGCTTCATCATTGACGAGGCAGAAAGAAAACAACTAATTGTTAAATTCCAACCCATTAAGTCGGGTATTACGGCAGGATTATTCACGGCCCATATACCGCGGCATCAGAGCTCATTCGTGTCGGGGCGCAGCTCAATGTTCTATTATTCAGTACGCTTACCGAGTACATCGCCTCAGCTAAATCACTGTGATTGTGATCTCCGATTACACGTACTTGTTACAGACCCTCAGGTTCAACCATACGATCGCAGTCAAGATACATGTGTCGTGAACTAGATAGTTCTCCCACCCGGCGCTCTCGCGCACTCTAAGCTGTCGTGCTTTGGTTCCTTGCTGGATTTGCCATTGTAGCCATGTCTAGTCTCGAATATTGACGTATCTAAATTGCATTAAAAACGTAACTATAGCTCGCGCTAGCCCACTCTAGTGCTAAATCCTGCCATGACTTTTCAACTGACTTAAGATATAATCAAATTGTTCACCATAACACCTATAAGTAAGCACCATATCACCAACGATCGCATTGTACGAAATATATTTGTTGTCATTACAACATTATAACAAGACGTTTTCGAAGAGCAATAACTTGTCAGTTTGAGCCTATCCAATGCAATTTAAGTAGCTAAGGGCCATTTGCATTAATTACTATTATTAAGTAATTACTTTTCAAAAATTTGACTTCATGTTCTGATTTAGAATTACGTACGGGAAATTACTTGCATAAAAATTACTGTACTACCTCTTTAAAACACTAAAAATATCTCTGGTAATGTTTTAGACAACAATATAATAGTAGGTACTAAGTTAAACTTAAATGTTACGGCCAAAACTAGAAGGTTAAGCAAACTTAAGTTTACCTGCTTATACCTAGTATTACGCAAAACCAGGGTAAACTTGAGTTTAATTAACCATCTAACATTACCCGTAACATATACATACTTACACATGTATTGCAATAACTGCATATCTAAAATCGCGCAGCACTAACGGAATACATGCTTGTCTCGCCCCCCAAATGTTCTTTATTGATCACCACATGACAGAAAAATCGTTACATCGGCAGATATCCACCAATTTACATCTGAATCTGGCTCGGATACTATACATCACGCGCAACGAACTAGAAGAACCCGCGGAACGCTACCCCTATTTATGACCACAGCGAAATATTTCCCTGTTTGAATAACAAAGCTTCAGTATACCGATTTGCCAAGTTATGTACCTACCAACACTGATGTAAGTGATATGTATAAATAACCTGCTGGGGATTTTTAAATCTTCAATTAGCGCAGGATTCAGGTTCCATTGTTTTACGGGGTACTTGTCACCTTAAAAACTACCACCGTCTTCGTAAGTTTTGCACGGCAGCCAGCCTAAGCAACTTAATTAAAATAACTTCTTGACATCATACTTAATTAATAAGTATATAGGTACCTACCGCCGATATACTACGAAATAATTCACTCACAAGTAATTCACATAATTATAATAGGAAACAGTTTATTTATGTGAAACAGTTGATTTACATTTTATTTATGCGACTATGATTGTCATTAGCTCTATAGTTTCAGTTAGTTTGATTTTAATTTTGTGTTTTTTTTTGTCACTGTCATGTTACAAATCTTATAGTCACTTAATCCATGTATTTTTTCCATTGTTCTGAAATTGTTACGGATTTACCTATCAGCAGTCAAAAGTGATATAACTATCTGAACAATGTATTTATTTTTCGTCAGCTCGATAGCAAATCCACCCAACCTTAGCTAATAACAAAACAAACGTACTAAATTATAGCTCCTGGCAATTAGACAATTTAATTATGCATCGTATTATTTGAAATATGGGATTGTAATGTATATTGTATGATGAAACGTTCAGAACCGTAATCGCACGCTTGAAGATTGATAATGCGGAATTAAGCCTCGCGGGTGGCACATTCTCGCAATCCTCATTCAGCGCCCGAAATTCGAAGGATACTTATAAATATGTAAGTACATAGGAGCAGTGCGACAAAGCTTGTAGAAAGCTTCATAAATCCCGCAGTCCATTAGTGCTTCAATAGCCATACTACGCAGTTCTTTGTTATTCAACTGGACCACAGCCGCGGCGAGAGCTTGTGCTTTCGATATCGGAAAACGTTTAATGTACTCTGCGAGATTTAGCACCGAGAACTGCCAGAGTCGTGCCTCGCGTTCATCCGGCGCGCACCTCTATTCACATTTTAAATTCTCTTTTAGAACACTGATTTAGATTTAAAACCAGCATTCCTCGACTAGCTTCGCTTGCATTAACACTCGGGTAAAGAAGTGGTCGCTAAGAGGCGTCAGAAATAATAAAGGTAAGGTAACCGTTACAAGAATAGCTTACGGACATTCAGGAAATGTGTCGGCTTTTGGGGAAAGGTATTAGAAGAATATTGCAAAGGTGCGAATTTGCCGATCGAAATTACGACAAGTGGACTTTTTCTATCGCTGCGGCTAACGCGCAGGTGCCAGTAATGTGCTACGAATCAGATTTCGGGTCAAAAGTACAACATACGAAAAAAAATGGTATAAGCACAAATCCACAATTTCATAAAAGTTACTGAATATTTTCTACTTACTAAGCCCGTAAAGAATCAAATATAATGTTATACCAATATCTGTAATAAAGGTTTAGTAGTTCGGTCAGATTTCACAATTGAATTCCTCTAATGAAATTGCTTGCTCGACTTAACGTCAATAGCCACAATACATTTTGAAATACCAACAAGTGCTTTCGACTTTAACTAGTTTGATAAATTTAGATTAGGTTAGGTGAATTTTGTTATCGCTTCTGATTTTGTGATGTATTGCCCCGTGAGATCGGAACGTCGAGTTCCAGTTGATAAACATAATGAATTTACTATGTACATGATTATTTTATATAAAATGTGGTTAAGGGTTCTTAGGAAGGGAAGGGGAGGTGACAAACCGAACCTCCAATTTGTTCATAGGTCTGAATAATGTCTCATGGGCTCATTACACGTAAAATAAAAACGTGGTACTGCATCAATAATTATAGTACTATGGTTAAGCCTTTGGAGATGAAGGCCGGAATTCTACTATTTCATAAATGCAAAAACTTGAATAGGCAGGTAATAAATATACGAAGCGAGTGGCGAAGAAAGAAACCATAAAATTTCAGGTGACGCTGGCCCTTCCATAAATTTATCGACAGGTCGTGGTAACAGGCAATAAGGAAAATATTTATGAAGTCGAGTGGAGACGGGCCCGATTTTCATTAGCTAATTATTAGTCTCCGAGAAAATGTCGGCGGTGCTCGTCTTTATAATTTTTGTGAGATTGTATGATTAGTCCATTTTAATACTACATATTTTTTTATAACACGAATGTGGCAATAGTAATACTGCAATGTTCCGCCGCGGTCTTGTTGCCTGCTCCAAACTTTTAAAATAAATAAATAGAGTAACTTATATATGTCGGCGGCCGATCGTAAGATCAGGCAGATCGTAATGTTCCTATGTAATGTTTTGACGATAGTGACATTAAACCAATGTATAGGTAGGATAGGTTCGTTAGGTTGCTTCAGATGCCCGAAGGGCAAACTGCCCAGAAATAGGAGCCCCGCGCAGCGGGGCTCCGTCGACTCAGGGAACGGGTCAAAGATTTTCACGTTTCACGATATGCCTAGGAATTTCACGATATGCTTGATCTTACGATCGGCCGCCGACATATATACTATGCTTTAAACAGATTTTTGAAGTTTTCGCAGATTATATGTTACGAATAAACATGACACATGACATTGGTGCATCAAGGCGGTTTATTTTTATACGTAGTTTGTGCTAGTGGCGCCCCCTACGCAGAGTTTTGAGTAATATTTTCTATTTGGCAAACTACAACTACTTTTGTGTCACAACCGCGAAGAAACCTAAAATAATCATGGTTTTTTGTTGATGCTCACATAAATATAGATTGTTTACTAAAGTATGAATCGTTGTTCGTATGAAAATAATATTGGATACCTACATACACAACGTAGAACAATGGGTAAATCTTTGCCATTGAACGTAAAAGTTGTTTACTGTTTAGCGAAGCCTATTATACGTGTTTGTATTGTGTAGCGACAAAATGAGACAATTTCAGGCGAGTTCCTCATGCGTGGCGTTTAACAGAGCTATCTCGACCCGAATTGGCACGTTTAATTGAACGCCTGTTTCACCCATTAGGGTACAGGACAACAGTTATTGGCAGTGGGCAGACGCCGGCCCCGAGCTCAGATCGCGCACTAGAGCATGACGAAAAGCGCTACGGCCTACGAGCTCGTAGCAGGCTACGATTATACGAAGCATTAATGTAATGAACATTAACTTACAATATGACTACCAAAACAAAATTGATAATTTTCTCAATCAGACTGTCATTAACAGAGTTCACTGTTACTGAGCCCCGAGAGCGCAAAAATCCTCATTTAAATAAACACGGCAGAAAGCATTTTCTTTAGCTTTTGTTCCACCATGAAAGCCGATACTTTGATTGTCCTCGGCCGAAAGCGATATTTTAAATATTGCTTTCGGAAATAGTATTCCTTCTGAATGTGACAAGACCAATAAATCCCTTAATGGTGTCGTAAAATTTCAGCGGTATTATCTTGGGAAAACCGGGCTATTTTACATTCACCTGCGAGGTTTCCCTCCACGTCCAATTTATGTTAGTGGGCACAAAACGAACGCTGACAAATGTGAAAATAAAACGAACATACGTTTTATCTCTACGCTCCCGGAGTCGGCTTTCCTGCTCGCGGCGATGCGGGAGGACCCGGGGCGCCGCGGGAGGGCTCGGGCGGGGAGCGGCGCTAGGGCCTTGGTCTCCAGTTGACGCTGTACCTTGCTAAACGCTGCCAAATTCTACAGGAAGACATTTCTATAGGACACGACGCTGTTCGCAGCGCTACAGGGCCTCCCCCGGAGACCAAGGATTGACCGCGCGGTGGGCGTTAGGTGCCGGTGCACGGTGCTCACATCGCTGTGCTCATTTTTGAAAAGTAAATAGAATACCGAGTACATACATTATGAAGTGTGTGGTCATGGAAGACTATACGATTTGAAAATTCGAGTGCTGTAATAATATTCGTTTTCTCAAAAATGGACGGCAAAGTCGACTTTGCCGTCTAAAAACTTGGTCGCGAAGCGCGTAGTTTATGGTCAGACAAAAATTAAAAAGTTAAAAACATTGCAGTCTCGATTTTGGGACTGCAATGTTGCATACAAATTCCATTATTTGTCGAGTTCCAAACTTTTTAAAAGTTGAAATTACCATATCAAATGAAGGCACAGGCCCATTAAACAGCCAAACAGATGAATAGTACCGCGACTATTTAGATGTCTCAAATAGGTTGGCGTATTTTTGGCAGAAAAATACACTTCTATTTTTTTATTTAAAAAAATAAAAAAGCGGCAAGGGTTTTTTCTGTCAAAATATATATGTAAGAACGTTGCTTTTGTAAAATATTTCTATGATATTTATATTTCTTGCACCATTTTTGAGAAAAGCACTATATATGACTCGGCTGGAAGGCTACTTGCTGGCTTCGGATTCAATTAAACGGACTCCCAAGGTCGTCCGTTTAAAACGAATCCTCAGCCTGCAAGTAGCTACTTCCGAGCCTCGACAATAATGTACTATTAATGCCGTTCAAAAAACGAAGTTATATTTAATAAATATTTAATAATACTTGAATATGCGGAGAACACCCATAAATCAGATTCTCATCACACAAAAATAAGTGGGTATATTAACTTATGACAATTCCAAATGTGTACGATGATAAATCACATCAAATGCCTTTAGTACCGTTTGGTAACCAAAATTTCGTAACCAGCTACAGAATGGGAATCAAGATTCCCAGTTTGTAGCCGGTTACGTATTGGGCCAGCGTGTTACCGTTTGGTAACTAAATTTGGTAACTAGCTACAAAATGGGAATCTAAAATTCCCTGTATGTAGCCAGTTACGAATTGGGCCAGAGTGGTAACATCTGGTAACTAAATTTTGTAACCGGCTACAAAATGGGAATCCAAAATTACCTGTTTGTAGCTGGTTATGTATTGGGACGCGGAGTTACTGATTGGAGTTTATTCTACCAATTCGAGAACGGTGTACATACGAAAGCACTTCAGACTTATTGTCATTGCATACGTTTATTTTAAGTTTTACTGATAATTTCTCGCTGACTGTACATTTTATCAAACTTGTAAATGCCAATTGTCACCACTTAAAAAATTAGAGATGGTTTCCCAAGGCCATTTTCGAGTGACAGCAAGCTGCCTTCACTGCCCCATCTTAACTTTCCACCCTGTATACAACTTAATGAGCAACTTCAAAAGTTCCATTTTGTAACCAGTTACAACGCGGGATATTTTTTCCCATTTGGAAGCTGGTTAACTAACCGTGGCTACGAATCGGTAATTCAAAAGTCCCATTTTGTAACCAGTTACAACCCGGGATTTATTTTTCCCGTTTCGAAGCCAGTTACCAAACGTGGTTACAAATCGGTAATAGAAAAGTCCCAATTTGAAGCCAGTTACGAATTGGCATTTCTTTCCCGTTTCGAAGCTGGTTACCAATTTTTAGTTACCAAACGGTACTAAAGAATCAAATGTATGCCCAGAAATATAAATAATTAGTATCAATAATAAACCGTAAAGCAGGTATTTAAACAAATAAGGTTAATATGCAAATTAGGTTACAATTTCCGAGTGTTATACGATAATAAGCTGTGTTCTGGTAATTGGCAACAAGCATCGGACATATTGTAAGCAAAGTTAATTTACACAATTGATATACGATAGGACAGTCCTACCGTAGATTTATTGGATAAACTGCGATGGTTATCAAAATACAATAGGCAGATACACTTAATGATTTTCAAATGAAACGTTATAATTTATTTAACATTTTAAATCAGGCAACAAGGCACATATTATTATAAATACCTTACAGACTAACATTTTTATATTTATTGGGAGCCTATAATGTCCCACAGCTGGGCAAAGGCCTCCCCCCACTTTTTCCAGTCTTCCCGATCCTGTGCAGTCTCTGGCTATTCCTTTAAACTTAAAAAACTAAACACTATTTATAGTTCGATTTTTTTAGCATTAGAAAGAACTTGAAAGAAGGTAAGCGATCTTGGCATGTCTTTTAGTTGAAAAACGCTTTTTAAAAATCAATAACTATTACTTATGAAAGCAGAAGAATATAAATGATCGTATTAGATTCATAATTGTTACATATTTGCCGTAACTTATTTTTAAAATGTGTTTTTCAATTAAAAGACACATCAAAATTGTTTACCTAATTTCTAATGCTAAAAAAAACGAAGTATAGGCGACATTACGGCCAGCAACGGTGGCGGGGGGCGGCGGCGACTTAATTACCTAAGAAATATAGCACATTTCCAAGACAAAAAACTTACATAGACAGTCAAGGCATTTAGATATTACAACGACATATGGTTTAACAGAATCAATACATGTTAGTTTATGACTGTAGCTATACGATTGTTTTTTAATAAACAATATGTATTACAAGTTTCAACATTAACAAAACCCATACAACAAGAAGCGGTATTAACTAATGATATCGCAAAAAACTCAGAACAGATCCTACACAACATAATTTGGTTGCTCACATTTATTACAACATAACAAGAAAGAGTTAATGCGGATCCCTACCAGACTGTAGGCCTATTAGACTGTAATTATACCTCCAGGGAACCCAATAAGTATCTCAAAATTAGCTTAACATAGTGGAGGCTTCCTCTAGATATTGAAAAATGATCTCTGTTTAGTAAAAGTGTTTTAAGGACTAAATATTTCAGTTACTATGTAAAATATTTGTATCATTTTGAATCTTGATACACTACAATACATTCCATCATTATAGCTACATAATTCAAGCCGTGGAATTCTTCAAGATGCAAAGAACCGCTTGCAGCCGACATTTATTATGGAAACGTCTTAAAAGCGTCCCTGGACTTTCGAACCACTCGCGTAGTCTTACTTAAGTAAAGCATAGTAGGTACGTAGGTATCTATAAAAATCTGTCTTCTGCGATGGACGAAACTAAGTGGAACTTTTCCCAGGTTGGCGTATGTAAAAGGAATTTTTAAGAGCTTAGTATTCGATAAATAAGTCTTTGACCTGTCAACCGTAAATAATAAAGAGTAAACAAAAGTTTCGGTTGTATTTTTGCAACTAGGGACACATGATTTTTTTAGAGTAATGTATAAAGGATTGGAGTGTTTTCCATTTTTTGTTTTTCTTGATTAGGCTACTAGTAATCCTGATGTATAATAATATGGCCTATTTTTTTTACTGTACGATGCATATAATAATTAAGTCTGTATGTATATGAACCATGACGTTTCAGAATGCAGTAGACAAGTTGGGATATTCTATATCTCGCAACAGGGATCGGTAAAGTGGCCACCATTCAAAGCAATATAGGACCTAAGTAGGTATATAAAAGCAATTTAGAGACACAGGTTCGGTTGTAAAATAAAATGTCGTAATACCTTAAGTTAGCATAAAAAATGCTTAATAAAGAATGCAATGTAGACCTAAGTAATAGGCAATTAATGTATGTCAAAGCTTATACTCAGGATGACGAAGGGTTTATACTTAAGAGGAAGTATGAATATAGTTGTTAGAGTTTAGTTTTAGTTTTAATTTTAATTTTTAGTTTAATTATTTTGTTAATACTTTTATTTTTGTATATTTTTAATAAATGACTTAGTGTTCTAATAGCCAAAATTGTGATCTAATGTTGGAGAAAGGCCTCCCCTGAGAAGTTGGCACAAAATAAGTGATTTTGAGATAGCAAAGCTGTAGACATCGCAAACTCCCATGGTACCGCCATTTTGAAAATTACAACAGCAGAATGTGCAATACAATTCCATATATATAATTATCAAACTTCAATTTCACGATAATCGGTTGAAATGCGACTTATATACGAAAGCATTTTTGTCTGAGAGGCTTTGCGTTCGCTCGGTCGCAAGCACAGTGGCATTTTTCTAAAATGGCGTAACCACGGGGTTTGAGGTCTAGAGCTCACAGATCCACTTATTGTTATTTATATAGCCAAAGGAAACTTTAGTTGATTTTTACATTTTTGTTTTAGATATTTTTCTAACATGCTCTGAAAGGAGAATAACGATCGAGTTTTGCACGGCTAGGTAGGTACCACGAATTGGCGTTTGACATCATTTACGTTAACCTCTGAGTGAACTCATCGTATTTCCTCTCTATCGCACTAATAGCGAGATGGACTACGGTCGAGTTTACACAATTGCGCACGTAAACGTCAAGTGTCAACTCGTTGTGCGGCTACTGATCTGTCTTTTTCGTATAACTCAATTTGTCTCGGGGCTGGCTGTTCTCTTTAATAAATTTGACAAGTAAGACATAACATGTTATGTAATTAAAAGGCATACAAAAAATCGTTAACCATTCCATATAAATGTGCCAATTATTAATTGAAAAAGCAATTTAGAGTCTGCACATCAAGTTAGGTTTATTAATTTAATAACGAGAAATAAGATAACAAAGAGCGACAAATATCATTTAATGCAGATGCGCGAGAAATAATGCTACACAGTGTAAGTAGACATAACCGGCGTAGGTACAAGTTCCCCGCCGCCTCCAAGCACTTCTGATAACTGTGCATATCGTAAAACTTTCGTATTTACCACCTCCATTTGTCTTTGTAAAACTTTTGCTACAGATACGTTGACAGTTTTGAAGGAATCTGGCATAATGATATTATTTATTGTTGCTTTCGTAGAATTCTCGTTATTGTCGCAATTAACAACACTAATATGTAAGTCAATTAATCATCATCAACATCATATTAGCCCTTTATCGCACACTGCTGAGCATAGGCCTCTCTTCTGGAAGTCGATTAATATAATATATTTATATACATATACCGGGTGTGGCCTGTAATACGAGCAAATAAATAAAACATAGATTGTACTCCTCAAACGGTGACACTTTTGTTTAACAACTTTTAAAAATTATGAAGTATTTAGACTCCCTATTTTTCATACAAAATAAATATTACCTTCAATGGACGCCATCGCTACGCCATTTTCATAGTGATTGACATTGCTTGTCAAGGGTTATCCGCAGATGTTCTAGAACGCAAAATGACTAGTGTGTTGTTTTGCCTAAATCGCATTTAGTCTACATCGCAAACGGTCTAGAACGCAAAATGCCCACTTTTTATATCACGACATTTTATATAGGTAGGTTAGGTTCGTTAGGTATCTTCAAATGGCCGAAGGCCAAAGGATAGGAGCCCCGCGGAAGCGGGGCTCCGTTAACATCGTTATAAAGTTAAGATAAAACGGAATAAATAATTCGGGCATTTTGCGTTCTAGACCGTTTGCGATGTAGACTAATTGCGATTTAGGCAAAACAACACACTAGTCATTTTGCGTTCTAGACCATCTGCGGATAACCCCTTGTCAAGCCTTAAACATAACAAAATTCGCAATACATTGCGTCTTTGAATAACCTTGAAAGTGTATTAAAAATCAAACCACAAGTTATTTTTTAAAGTCGCTGAACAAATGTTGATCAGAATGAGGAGATTTTTTTGAAATTTTTTGCTCATATTACAGGCCACACTCGGTATATATATATTCGTAATTATTTTTTGGACTGGATGGAATTGGATCCTCTAAATTTGACTAAGATTTTTATCAGCACTAATTAAGAACAATAGTATAAAGGTACTTTAGCGCCGGGTGAGCCATTTCCCATAGCCCCAGAGTAATTACACGGAGCTGCTCACAAAGGGCGCGAGGTGGCGAGGTCGGAGCGAGCAGGCCTGTTGTTCTAATTGCTTACCTAGCGATTGTCTTAAACAAATCAATTTAAGTTCCCGCTGCATATCAGTAACAACTACAGGTAATCAGAGGTCATAATTTATATCGGTTCCTAATTGTCAGTGCTCGGTTAGCAGGAGGAATAATAACGCAACGCGGGCGCGGGTGGCGCGGACGTCGTAATGCATTGCCGATGTTCGTCTCACGACTTAACGCAGCATCTCTCCAGCAAACTTTCACCTGGTAACAATTTACTCGTTCACTGAATCCTATTACCGCATTCTGCTGACAGATATTAAAAAGCACCGAGTTTTATGGTGGTAGTGATGAAAATTTTGCGCAGTTGTGACATCGCTTGTGGAACTTGGCGTATAACGCGATTATACTTTACTTGAATTTGAGCAGGTTTGTTATTTTATAGCAGGTAAAATTTAGTTCTCAGCAACTGCCAGAATTATGAATGATTTCTTATTTGTTTTCTACATTGATTGGTACAATTTTTAAACAAGCCGCAAGCCGCAATTGTACCTACAAATTCATACTACTTTTCGCAATGTATATATTTATATATGTATAGGTATATGTTCCCGTAAAACTCCCTTTTCAGTGCAAACACGTTTTCCCTGGTTAAACTTGTTTTCCGTATCGGTTTTATACCGTTTTACGGTAACATATACACCGATACGGATAAACAGATTCAACCGCTGGCAGATAACCGTTGCATTTCAGTTTATTACAATGGTCTCTTTGTCTCAAGAAAATGATCTACTTTATGTTAAGGTTGTCTTAGTCAGGTTCTTTCCGCTTGCGTCTGCACGAGATTTAAAGTTTACCTCTGAGAGCTTTTTGTGATTTGATTCGAGAATCGCGCTATAAAACTGTCTAACGCAGACCGTATATCTGGTTTAAAACTTTTCCTATACTTACTATCTACGTTTTAAAAAGCAATAGGTACCTAAGTAGTTCTTTTCAACTAGATCGTATACGCGATTTAAAAGCCTTCCTACACTACACATAGGTATGATTTTATAACTTTTTCACATTTTATATTGTCGATAACGAATGTTATTTTCGTAAGACACAATTGAAAATTATACTAGAAATGGATTTTTTAAATAAAAGTTTATTTTTATATTTTCAAAGGATATAATGAGTTCTAAGGGTCTAAATTGATTCCTGCTTTAAGGGACGAAAATAAAACAAATATAAAGGAAGCCAAATTTAGATTATTACACAAATGATTTTGTTATACAAAAATACAGGTGTCCTCGGAAAGTAGGTGCGTATCGTATATTCGGTATAGAAATATTCAGAATATCGGAAGAGTGGTAAAAACGGCACAATAGGGAATTGGTAAAAAGCAGATTCAGATCACGGCTCTATGTAAAGCAGCGAACGAGTTAGATATTCGTTGATGGCCCCTGCGATGCCTGAGTGCCGGCCCCGGCCGCCGCCGCCGCGGTCCGTACTTATAATCTAATATTCGCAATTTACGGGGATCGCAGCGGAGCTCCCAGCGGGGCCATAGCACTGTCATCGCGCCAGCTTACCTGCCGCCTGCACTTACCCTGCCGTTAACTCTATTGTAGCTTTTTTATTTTTACGAGACTAATTTAACGCTTTAAAGCAGATACTGTAATATTTTTGTACTACATTATGAAACAAGAGTAACATGGTGAATTTTATTTCAAAGATTCGCCTGTTTTTGTACAACACATTAAAATCAAATAAAGGATAAAGTTTTCGGAAATTTAGAGCATGATTTTTGGATAGGTTACTAATGACCAGCGAATGAGTGATGAGATTAGGTACTGTAACACTTTAGGGTAGGCACCCAGTGTTATAAACGTCTGAATGTTATTGTAGATAGGCATTTTATAGGTTAGAAAAGTAGCTGTTTGTTGGGTAAGAATTTGGTGGTTGATATACGTTCTACACGAGTATTAGAGTAGATAGGTCAAGGTCGGAGACCAGAAATGTTGTTTTTAATCTTCATATATACGCTTTTGGCTATATTTAGAGGATAAAACTTACCGGAATGGTAGGTCATCAATCATCTATGAATCGTCGCATTTAGCGCATCCATTTTTCGTTCCTGCATTGTGCTGGGACATAATCACTTTGTTTTCTTTGGTGTTTACACATTTCGCAATTGAAATACATTTGTAACATGGTTATACTACGTATAAATAGCTTTGACTTGGTAATACGGGTTGAATCGGTGTTGTTTTCTGTTGTAGTAAACATTGACGTCTGTCAATGACAGTTGGTTTGTTGTCTGTGGTTTTGCACAGACAATCAGTCAATACATTAAATAGTATTTATTAATAAACATTTAGTAATGTGTTCTTTTATATTTTGCAATTCGTAGTTATAAATAATGTCCTTATTTTTAGCTTTCGAAAATAGTAATTCTTTTTATTTTTGGTGACTTCGGTTTTCTGTAAATTGAATCCGGTCAGTTGCGATGTCATTGAATGGGAGGTTTACCATTCACCACTTTGTCTGTGGCTTTTGCCATTTCAATTTCGCTTCATCACTACTATCTTTCGTGACAAGATGTAAGACGTAATTTGTACATCATGTCGGCAATTGATTCATGGGGTATGTATTTTATTTAAAGATTGTATTTCCTAAAACTCGGTTAAATTCGGTGTTCAATGTTTTAATCGTTGATATATTTTGTTCCAGCTTGGCCCAAAATATGATTAACCTAGCTTCCTATGCGCCGGTAATGGCGGCATAACCTTTTCACCTCTTACAAACCAACTTGGTGAGTTGTTCACACTTTCTAAATATACAGAAGGAAAGGCGAAGTTGTTTATTGTCAATTGCAATTAGCTAATGTCGTGTTTTGGTGTGAATTTCCAGCAATTCCTTGACAAAGATGAGACATCATCTTGTTTCACCGCGTGCGCATACGTCGCCATGTCTGGTGTCTAATATAAGGGACTCGGCTTAGAAACCGGTAAGGATTTTTAATCTCATTATGTCCGCAAGCTAAATCGCGCTAAATCCCAATTAAAAATATAATATATTTTTTATAACATAACCTCGCTAAAACCTAGAACATTTTCTTTGTTTCTAGGGTCCTTTCTTGGCTTGGCCTGTCCCTTGGCTTGCCTTCTTCTCCCTTCTGCCCCTTGGCGTGGCCCTTGGTCCCTTCTAGGCCCTATGGCTTTTGGAAGATCTAGGGTGGTGTCGCACCATGCTAGTTGGGAAGCCGTCTTCTCCACTTAATTTTTGGACTCGAGGTGAAGTGTTTATTCGATAAAACTGTGAGTTAAAAACTTATATTTACATTAGTGACTGTGTTCCTTTGCTGGAAAGGATAAACAATATTTAAGTCTGAATTTCTTTTTAACGTGAACTTTCTACATGGTAAATTCTATTATTAATATGAAACCTGTAATTCCTATGTAGGATTTTGTGTATAGTACAGGCCCAAATATGCCTGAGATGTACTTAAGTTAAATTTAATTAGTAATAGTTACGGTATATAATTTAAATTTTAAGTGTTGAGGCCGTAGCAGGTCTTATTGTGATGCAAAGTGAATAAAAATATTTAGTAAATAAATCTGTATTTTCATTTGGATATGTCATACGTTTGATGAGGATAGTATCCTGGCGTCCTATTTTAAATATCTGGATCGCTATTCTCACTCCACAGTGGCAGAAACCACGACCCTATCTATGCTCGTAGTTAGCCGTAAGCATTTTTGAATTTTAAGTAGGTAGATCTTGGGGGTTCTGGACCACTTCATGGAAACGCGTTTCCGTTTGCGGAAACCGTCTTAAAAATATAAAATATAATTTTCTCTATATCCAGAGCTCACCCTCACCTATTACAGTACTTGCCAAGGGAAAATTCTAGGAAAACATACACGACCTTTGCTGGCACGTTAGAGATGAACAAGAAAAAGCCAGCGCAAAATTGCATATTTTGTACCTACTGTAAATAAAATATACAAGATTTTATAAATAAAGAAAAAAAGAAAAATTCATAGCCTCGGGCGAGATCCCAACTCGCGACCCCGGGTTGCTTGCCGCTCTACCAACAGTGCAAACATTTATGAAATTTTTTTTTGTCAAATAAATCATTTATAGTTAAATTTAATAGAAGCTTGTATAAAGATAATCAACTGGTACAATTTATTTTTAAAATTATTTTAAACATTTTATTAAAATATTTATTACAGAAGTAGACCTAAAGATTGACATAAGATTGACTGATTTAATGATCGTAAACGAAACACAAAACACTACTATTAAGTAGATAGGTACTTTGGAGCTATCTACGAGTATATTACCTATACCACAGCATAAATAATAGTACTAGGTACAGAAGACTCACTCTCTAACAAAACGCGTCTGTCACGATCAGCACAGATATAGCCGCTAGGTGGCGACAGCGCCACGCGCGGCTTATGGCAAACCCCAAAATTGGGGTCGAACGGATGGACTTTTATCTACCTGTAGCAAAGCGACGAAATCGCGGAGTGAGCCACGCCTGCCTATACTATATTATAACATTGAATGCATCGAGAAACATGAGCGTGCAAACTTACAGCATAAATGGAATGTTGGATATCGATTTAGTTACATCAGAATTACTGCAGTTTGCAGTAAATTAGAAAGGATTTAATACAATCAATGAACCTGCTTTATAGGGAAATAAGGTTCACGTCCCAATCAATCAATACGTAGGTTCTGCTTTCTATTGTGACCAATTACTTCAATTAGTCATTTACCGCAATTAGTGAATAAGTACATTAACTTCCAAACCAGATCTCCGCATTATTAAGTGTATGGATTATCCCAATTCCCAATCATTATCTAGCTGCACTATAAATAAGTTTATCTATTGAAAAGCATCTAAGGCCGGGTCTCAGCACCGTCAGCACAAAAGTCTACTTCGGATCTCCTCACACTTAAGTAAATCTCCAATATCCGCCCCGATCGGATTCTGAAACTACATCCTCATGTTTATAACTTTATACGTATATCAGTATTATTATGTATCGTTTGGTGCAGGCCCATGGCACACATGCTACATTGGTGTATCAAAAATTAGAACTGTTTTTTTTTGGTTGATTAACCTATTTCATTTAAGTACAGTGAGCAACACAGCAACAGTTAGCACCTTTCTAGCATACTAGCATACAAATTTCTAGGCAGGAGGGAGGGAAGAGGGGGTATCTTTTCTCTGCAGCAACAATGAAAACACAATATGTACAGTCACCTGCAATAATATGTTACTCTTCGAAGGTCTCAAAAATATGTGACACGCTCCTATGGCTCTACAAATAAAGTCGAGTCGGATGTTTTTGCAGCCTTCGTTGTGTAACATATTATTGCAGGTGACTGTGTTTAATAAAGAAAACTTCACATCGTATGCCTATTGTCTTTCATTTCGACTGAGATTATAATAAAAATGCCCGTTTTTGCCTGAATCTGACTCGGCAAGTAGTGGAATTAACATCCAGCGTGTCCAATTTTATTTCACATCATCAGTTACAAATTAGAGAACTAAAATACATTGACTCTCGGTTGTTGCATAGTGAAGTGCACTCTACCCTGCAGTGATAAGAGTTATTTATACTAATTATTTGCCAAAATTGTGTGGCGTAGCGCGGATAGGTACAAAAGCGCGGGTTGAATTTGCTTCGCAACGGACTCATTAATCCTGCTGAATGACATTTATTTGTGCACGGTAACTAATTGCTAGCAGCATTATCAAAATTATAATCTAAAGGGTATTTCACTATTTTTGGGTTGTTTACATAAAATCATCTTCATTTCTTGCAGACACTCCTAATAGTTTTACGTAGGTACGAGCTTAAGGCTGCAGCGGGTTTTTTTGGACTGGATGTTTATTGAGCCGGGCAGCTGGTATATTATCATCTATACTATAAACAGGGTGAAATTTTAGTCACCAGCCATATACATAATAAATGTCCACAAATTTTCAGGAGAATAATATGTTTAATACCAGGTCATTTACAGATGTATGGTCCAACTAAAACTTAAATAAAACAAAACATTTTGCGAATTTAATATTCCTGTAAGCACCGAAATACACCTCGTAAGCTATTTATTCCTACCACCTACTACCATAATTGTGCAGTGACTCGACAGTAATACTAGTATTTTCTGTACAGTATCTACTGTAGAAATTACATCTTTTAATATTGACCACGAAATAGTCAACAAATACCCCATAGTAGCAGAAACTAAAATGGACCATATTGGTTATACCTATTGTTGTCCTTGTATACACTTATAGCAAGCCTCTCCATAACAGCTTGTTAGCGATTTTTAAGTTATAAAGAATAGACAAAGAAAACGAAAACAATAAAGTTCGTCAATAAAAATCTTTATCCAAAGTCCTGACAAATCGAAACAGACAATAAATTCACTTAAATGAAACAAAGAGAGTCACTCATCTGTAACAAAACGTTGTTTTCATCGCAATCAAATTAAGTAACGCAACCCGGCGTGAACTTTTAAAAATGTTATTTTGTCACGTAGCGTTAAAGCAGCGGAGACACAATATTCGGTACGAGTCCACATTCGGAACAGCCCAAAGTGAATGTCAACACAACAGCACAATATAATGGGGCCCGCAGCGACATATTTACTCAAATTTGGAACCGGGACGTGCGGAGTCAGCAGTCTATTACGTGACCGTTAATAGCATTCAGACAGGCGGACCCGAGGACCAGACTGCTAAACTAAAATACTACCACGACACAAATAAACTGGCCACAGTAAATCTAAGTTACATACAGATTTCTCAACTTCACCGGATACGGGTATTACTAAATCCTAAAAGCAAACTGAAGCTTCTACATGGGGTATTATTTCTTAATATAAGGTTGACTTGTGAACTTGTGACTTCGACTGTTATTAGGACACTTTGTAAATTAGTTAAAATTTCACTTCGAAGTTTAAAAAAGGTCATTATAAATACATACACAAAAATATCAAACATGAAACATATAAAACTGAAGGCGCTCGGCGAGATGCCGGTCGACAAATTGACTGCCGACTACTAGCTGATGTGTGTTTAATTGGTCTATAGGCCACGGACAGTCCGGCAGATATCTGTCAGTGCTGACCGGGATTGTCAAGCGGTCACACATATCGGTTCATATTAGTCGTCACGTACTGATATTATCCGGCGCACTGCTAATCCGTGGGGCAATAAGTCCCATTTCAATGAGATGGTGTTTATATTATATAATTTCCATGTCTTGAGTCTGCATCTAAAAGTACGTTACGTGACATTCAACATAACAGGACATCGGGAACCAGACCAAATACTAACCTTTAACCTAACCTAAACCTTAAAAATATCAAATTACAAGATACTAGTTTCCACACATGACTCAACATTGTTATTTTTCCTAAAGTTATCTTCATTTTACTCGTAGTAGAATAAGACATAAATAAGAACATCAATACTTATGTAAATACAGTGATTTCGACAGGCAATTTCTTCAGCGCGTTTCCGCGTCATCAAGAAAGTTTGCTTACTGTAGCAGTGTTCGTTGTGCTGATGTTCAAGCCCGGGGCGGGGAAAGATCTATAAATTACTGGAACGAACTCGTTCTGTGCCAGATAAAGCTACGCCGCGAAACAATGCCGACGGACGAATGCCTGCGCAAAGAGACCCGTACGTCTTTATGAACTATTCCCCCAACAGACCCGACGTCGTCCCGAAACTTCCCCATGCTCTACTTTATACATGAGCTATTTTGATGACTCGTGTCCTACTTTGAATTTCCAAAGGGTTTTAATGCATACACATCAAATACCTACCTACATACAATATTTATTTAAGTAAACTTTAATAAACACGATACAAAAAACGGACCTACGCTTAAATGGTGAACTTAATACCCAATGGAATTTTTACCCGTCACCTATAGATTAAAGCAATATGTTGATAAACGTATTCGTTTCATGTGAAATTCACGACTACACTCAATTTGTTTCAGAATTCACGTTCAAAGGCGAACGTTTCTCAACTTCCAATAATTTAATAAAGAAAGTTTATTGGAGTTCGGGAAGCGTGCGTGGCTGGCACGCTCGCCACAAAAAGCCGAAAACTTTGATTCAATTAAAACAGAAAGTTTGAGGAAGAAGTTACGAGCGCGGCCAAAAGTGTTAGATGCGGTGACGTTAAGAGTGGCGAGCGACGACGACGCGGCCGGCGCAGGAGACGACGTATTGCCATGGCGTGTCAAGCACTCGCTTGTCGAGAACCAGCATAAATGAAATCTCCGATCTTGCGCATTTGTGACAGATCTACAGGACCCACTTACACAGGTTCCCTGAGGCGGATTCTTGGTAAGAGATGGAAATAACTGCACTGCGCTGGCGCGCTGCCGGGCCCGTAGCTCCAAACCGCGGCGCCACATGCTCCTACCGCACTACAATCACTAAATCAAAAGTTAAACCTAATGGTTTCGCGTCTCTCGCTCCAGTTAGAACTTTCCCCTGGCGACGAACTGTACGTACCCGTTTAATATAAATCACTAGCAAGTGTTGCGCTTATCTTTATGGCTAATAAAATTCTGTTAGGTACAGTTTATTCAACAGACCTTAATCGTTAAATGTCAATGAAACACTGGACACATTTCACAAGCAAAAAAGTTTCGGGTCCGGTGGGACATGGCCGCGCAGCCTGCGAAAGTCGCTGTAGGGAATAAGGGGTGACGAGCATTGTTATGCAAATTGAGGTCGTTATTTCGCTACGAGTGAGGAAAGAGCGCGACAGCGACCGCCCTGCCTGGGCGTGCATTTCTCGTTGCTTACCGTGGATAGGCGAGCGTCAGAGTCAAGACAAGCCAATATAATGAAGCTAAAGATCCCTAACAACTACGCGTAATCTGAGATCACAGACTAGTTTGCTTTAGTCGCCCGCTTTTCCTGCGGTTAGCACGCAATGAGAATAACAGCCTGCGCCTGGAGCCCGCACCTCCCGCGCACCGCGGAAGACGTTTTACATAATTGGTAATACAGTAGCTACACGGCTAGAGGAGAATCAACCGTGCTTGCTCTCTTACTTGCAGATTGCAAAAAGTGGCTATCGCCGTACTTGTAATTAAGTTATAAAACTCATTATGCAACGTCTAACACCATCAAAAGAAAAATCTGTAAATAATATTGGAACATAGAAGCTACTTACTCTTTACAACTTTGAATCTACTTGGTTTTTTTTTTCTTTATTTTTTTAACTATAACTATATTGCTTTGATTACCTAGCCTACAATTAGACATTTACTTAGTGTAAAACTTAAAATAAATTACAATACGATTCAACATGAATTTAATTTCTTGTTATGAAACCGTTATGGATATGAACTGCCAGCTGTGAACAAGAAATTAAAATCTGAATCGGGCTCATAGTGTGCGTATATAAACTATTATAATTATAAATCTACTAAAACAATAAAATATTCAATGTAAAATTTAGGAAAGTTTACGTACACGTCCATCGAAGCTCTTCTTTATTCAACTCTTACATTGATCGCATACGTTATAGATATACTCTAAACTAAGCAAGTAATCGAATCAAATTGCTGTGCATTGCGAAGGCACTGCAGGAGGACGTAAGCTTGGACCGTAATACCTTTAAGCGGCCTGAATTTATCGGTCCTAACTTGCGATTCGATAACGAGCAGGATTCCGAATAAGACCCCCGCTGCCTTACCAACTTTAATTGTATTTGGTAGCTGTGTGATAGTTCCGATGAACTCTACCTCATTTACGATGGGGTGTAATTGCGGGTGAGCTGTGTTGTTTTAGGTTCGAGTAAGTACCGCTTTTTTATCAGACTGAAGTCTGTAATGCTGCATATATGTAGGTAAACAAATGGCTAATTATTTGGCACACCTAGGGCTTGTTTGATAACCTTGTTTGTGTCGTAATTGTAAAAAATATTTAATTCTTAACTTTTTTTATCATTAATTGTAAAAAAAATCTAAATAAATCGTCTTTACTATTTAATCGTAACCAGAAAATACTTTCTACAAATCAACTTTAAAAACAAACTTAGATTGAAATTCCACTTGGTCACACCTAACCAATATGTATGTATTTTAGTATATGAACATATTTTTTCTTTTCACTTATTTTATTTTACAAGCTTTTTATTAACTTGCAATGTATGTAAGAGTATGTTACTTTGTATGTCTGTACGTGTCAAATCTTTCAAGTTAATTTTGACCCACTTCCCGACTTCCGATGAAGCTGAAAATTTGCATAACATACTCGTATTATGCAAGTCAGGTAATGCAATATTATGGTACCATTGAGCTGATCTGATGATGGAGACAGGAGGTGGCCATAGGAACTCTGCGATAAAATAACGCAACCTAATAGTGTTTGGGGTTTTTTGAATTATATTTTTAGAATTAGTCTCGATGAGTATTAGTTGCCTGTGGAAAGAAAAGTACAGTCAGTGATAGAAACTTGTACCAAATTTTAATCTGGAACAATCAAATGCGAAATTTTCTCGAGGTGGAGGAGGTCTTCATCGAGCACTTAAAGAGATTGTTCTGTTATGATGAAAGTCACCCCGGGTTATGACTAGTTAATTTCGCGCCCATTACCATTCCCAACGGAAGCGGCGTGAAATAATGTGACACTGCCACATGACAGGCGCAATATATTTTACTGTAGCAAGGCCTACATTTAGGAGCAAAAATATAGTATTCATGTAATATGAAAACAATCATCATGAATTTCACTAATATTAATCATGTTTTCCCCTATTTTTGTAGTTTCTGTTAAACTTGTGGCTATAGTGAAAAACGTAATGGTTTACGTTGTATGGAACTTGTACAGTTTTTTATTAGAGCCACAGAAACATACTCCGACACAAAAAAAACAATTCCATTTTAATCTTAATACGTCTTGCAAAATAAAGCCACCAGTAGTTAAAGTTAAGTAAGTTAGTAAGTAAGTAAGTTAAGTTAGTAGCTAAAGGAAAGTGAGTTCATGTCGCCGACATTACAATGTTTTATGGCGTCTGTAGGTACTAGACGTCGGAAAGCCTCTTTGTATTAACAGATAACATTGTACCTACGCAAGAAGGATCATCAAGAACAAGAACATCAAACAGATAAGATCCCGGTGTAGGTGTTAATGTTTCATATGTATAATCATGTAAGTATTTTTGCACACCTATGTATACATTCTGATATACAAGCCTCCATTTTACACCCAACATATACGCAGTAAAATTATATGAGGTCTATATTTACTCGTAGATTTCTAATCATTAGAAATATCTTCGATAAATGTGTATCCCACAGAGAGCCCAGATTGCAACAAAATTCAAAAATATCAAATATCAAATATCTTTATTTTGCATAAAATATGGTACAAAAGATGGATTAGCAATTAAGATGCACATGCATACTTCACCAGCAACTGGCATGCAAAAACACAAACCCTAGATATGCTACATCTATCAAAGTCATTCTAGTGACTCTTTTGAGCGTCACTAGAGCGGAGCGGGTTGTACTGATCTATATAAAGAAGATCATCATCATCATCATCATCTCAGCCTATATACGTCCCACTGCTGGGCACAGACCTCCTCTCGAGCGCGAGAGGGCTTGGGCTATAATCCCCACGCTAGCCCAATGCGGATTGGGGACTTCACATACAGAAAACCTTCACATAAAGAAGATACATGTACAATTTGCTCCCGAATGCAAGCCCAAGGCTAATAACAAAAGAAATTTTCATAAAGCGCTAATCGGCCCGACCTTAACGCCGTAGGAGATCATTTTTCAAGGCATAATCGACGGCTCTGCTAAAATTACTAAAGTTGCGGCCATCATATTCATATTTTCAGCCGAATTATCCAATATAATAAGTTTTAAAAGAGTAAGAGCCGACTTTTAAAAGGAAAAGTTCTTCGAAAGCACGTAATGGCTCATCCCACGATTCCTGCGCCCGAGGCAGAGCAAGCGGACCGGCAGCGTCAAATAAGTTTCTAATTGCTTATATTACCAAGTTGTATTCGCTCTTAGAAGTAATTAAGACAGAAAGTTAAACCGCATTCACGTATTTTAATAGTTAAAATGGACCAAGATTCGGTAACCTTCAGTACGTACTCTCAACTCTTTCTACAAAATCGCTTTTAGAGTGCGCGCTCGGAAACTAAAAGCACTTTGATATCTTTATAACCCACAAAGGTTTGTACCTTTAGTAGCGAAGCCCATTGAACCGAAGTGTTGAAATGCAGCCGAGTGGAAAAGTCATGAAAAATAGCGTCCCTTCTTATTGCGGCGTAAGCCTCTCGAAGCGAGGTGACAAAACGTTCGCTAGCTGCGCGTAATAAAAGTGTCATACACGCCGCGTGTGCACGGCGCCGCCTACCTGCACCGCAACCCGCCGCCGTTTACCCTCCCAAGAGGTCAATTCTCCTTTGAAAATACGTATTAGTTAAAGATAACAATCGTATTATTTACGCGTCCCCATCTAATAAAGGGATATTGAACGTCACGACGACACATATATAAATCTTTTTGAATCATAACTAGGTTTAGTTAATACGCAAAAGGAAATTCGCAATTTAGCTCATATTCACAGTGCACGCATCGTCATAACATAGTTGTGAAATTCATAAAGCGCATAGACAACAGTTTCGTCAAGATTAACATAAGTATCATTTAGAAGACAAAAACAGTGACCCAATAGGTACTGTAAATCATAATACGATAATCATAAATATTTATTTCAATTAGGTTAGGGCCAAAACACCAGAATAGTCTAAGTTTACTTAAAGCCGATCTCTAAACTACCTTTTGAATAATGAAAAGTTTTACAATTTCCACACATTTCAATGAAAGAAAATTCCTTTGCCATCCGCTTTATGTCTACTTTAAAAGAATACCTTAGACGTGCGTCAAACTTTTAACAAACGCTCAGTTTGAATGTATATTTTCTAGCTGATATTGTAACGAAAAGGAAATAAGAATCGGGAAAGAGACTGGTAGCGTCTTAAATTTAAAAGATGTGAAGAAAATGTGTATGCCATTCTTGCATTCAAGTTGGCAATAACGCCTTGGATATGGAGCTTGCTTGTGGCATTACCGGGGCCGTAAATTACGGAGGTACTGCCACCGAGCTTCAGCCGCGGTCGCTATCTCTCGCGGGAATCACTCACTGTCCGACACATCTCGACTACACTTATTTAAATTCGAAATAAATGATACGAGGATAGTAAAGCGCTACCTGCATTTTAAGCAGCGCGTGCCTGCCAGTTTTAAAAAAGTATGCCAATTTTAGAAGCGAATCTTTGGAATAAAAACTGACTCATCATCATCATCATCTCAGCCATAAGAGGTCCACTGCTGAACATAGGCCTCCCCTTTAAAAGATGGGGGGGGGGGGTGAAGAATGCCATATTCACCACGCTTGGCAGGTGGGTTGGCGATCGCAGTCGAGTATTTATACCGAATTTGAGGGACGCTGCTGCCGGTCCACCGGTGGTCTTTGACGTGGTTTAAGGACATACCCGGACCCAAAAACTGACTAAACTAGTCGAATACAAAGCTCTCACTCTCTCTTATCTAAGTGTACCTACTCATATAGTGAACAAAAATCTTTGTTTATAAATTTTTGTAGTTATTAAATTATAAACCTTTAATGGCAAAGGTTGAGGTAGATACATGCTGATTGCTGAGCCCTCTTAAATACGAAAAAATATATCATGACTATGATAATGATAATGTTAAATTTAGTTATTTTATAAGCATCCATTTTTACATGATACAATATTGATATAAGTGTATAAGTATATTAAGTGTGACAATATTGAATATAAGTATGTAACTTACTGTAATGTTAGCAAAACTGATACGTTGTTAATTCAGAAAGCTGTCGAACAACGGGCAGTAGCTAACAAGTTAGACGGAACTTGTTAGGTTGAAACAGATTACGTAAACGGACCTATTTCTATATTCATTCTGCACGACTCCTAAAATAGAATTACGATGCAACTCATAATGTTGTCAAGGGATTTTAGTAAAAGCATAACATAGCATTGCTAAAGAATATTTCGCAAGGAAAATACAAAAGGCCAACTAAAATTCACTGCGGGAGTTTACGAGACAGGCGCCTGAAATAAACAAACCGACAGTAAAACACAAAGGCCAGAGTTTTGGGGAATGGGTGCTCATTTTCTATTTCGTCACTGCGGGCAGCAGATGAGACTTTAGGGGCTGGCATGGACCGAATATTATTGGGGTACGTTCCGCACCGGGCACCATGCGAGAAGCATGTTGCATATTAATAGCTTTACGTACGAGATACCAAGCGTCTTTACGCTTGCGGTCTGTCCAACAGACCTTGTGCACACTGCACAAAATATATAGTTGATAGTGAAAATATTATTGTGCAATTATTTCCTCGATAAGGTGTCGTAAAAGCTGAATGAGCTCGGAAGCAGTAATTGAGAACTAAGAAAAACGCTAAGATGAAGGAAATAATTTTGCGAGAAGAGTGCTGAGTGCTGATGCAGTTGCCACAACAATCTATCGATCGTCGATATGTGTCGACGACGTTGATTTATCATCGTTCGATCTATTTTATTTGGTGTTCAGTCGATACGATATCAAAAGTAGATCGATTGGTTGTGACACTATAAAGAGGCTAATATACGTAGAATGCATCGAGCATGTAATTCAAGTTGATGTATGTAGTGTAACTTAGCTTTTCTATTAAGTTGGCTAAAGGTAAATAGAATAATGTACGCTAGAGCTATCGAAAACCGCCTTTCTCCGGTTACAATGTAAAGATATGCCAATGAAATAAAGCTCAACACCTGTGTAAAAACTAGCAGTAAAGGGTTGCAATGAACGCGGGCGGGTGTGACGGGTGTGAGTTTGTGGCTGGAGGGGGGCAGCGACCGGCCGTGGCTTTCAGTGAGAACTCCTGCGAAAAGGCAAAGTTACGTGAGCCCGAAACCCTCGCCAACACGTTTACACTACACTACATGCTACTTTCCTATGACATCAAAACTGGGCGAAATACTAATAAAGTCCCTTAGTCATTATATCACAAAAAATATTGTTTAACTTCTACGTCAGGAGCGTACGCTGTCGCATAGAATAGTTTTAGCCTAGTCTAGAAAATATAAAATGATTATATAAGTATGTAGTAGACGAACTAAAGCCGGAGCTAATTTTATTTTCTTCTTTTTTATATTTATGTAGAAAGTAAAATATCCCACGTTTCAAACCAGACCGGCTTGCCTATTTATGCCGCAGTTGATTTTTAGGGTTCCGTACCCAAAGGGTAAAACGGGACCCTATTACTAAGACTGCTGTCCGTCCGTCCGTCCGTCTGTCACCAGATCTGTATCTCACGAACCGTTATAGCTAGACAGTTGAAATTTTCACAGATGATGTATTTCTGTTGCCGCTATAACAACAAATACTAAAAACAGAATAAAATAAAGATTTATGTGGGGCTCCCATACAACAAACGTGATTTTTGACCGAAGTTAGCAACGTCGGGCGGGGTCAGTACGTGGATAGGTGACCGTTTTTTTTTTGCATTATGGTACGGAACCCTTCGTGCGCGAGTCCGACTCGCACTTGCCCGGTTTTTTATATTTATAACCGCTCCGATATTGGTAGATAACTCATTTTCTAATAAGCTACGTATACGAGCACGCGTAGTGCTACGCCGTAGCCTGTAGCATAGTTTTTCCAATATGTAGCGTAAATACTTCGTAGAGGCATAACGACAATTTGTCGTGCTTAGCGCTGAATGGTTTAAGAGTTTAATCTCATCATGAATAAAAAGGACAAATATACCTACCGTTTCTCAATAACTAGATATCCGTTATCAAAATAATTAGCTTGCGACAAAAAGTTTGGGCCCGATTCGGATTTTGAAATAGATATCTATTAGATATCATTAAGACATCACCAAGATACGATAACGATATGTTTAAGATCTAACCTGTCAAATTTGACATTTGCGCGATTCCGGAGATACTCTTGAACGATTTCCACAGGATATGACTTAGAGATCCAATTCACATCTAATAGATATCTTACTCTATCTAACGTAAAAGTGACATTGGTTGCCCGAATTGCGCTGCAAAAGAGAACTAGTTAATATCTAACCTATAACGTATCTAGAATGGATCTAGTACGTGTCGTCTCTTGTGAATATCTTGAAGTTCGAATACAGCAGTATGTCTTTGTGATTCAACTGACAAATTAACAGAATAATTTAAGCTACTCTAGTGAAATCTTCCAAATTTAATATTACATTCAAACGGTTATGTCATATTAAAGGGCAAGAGAAAAAGGACGGGTAATTACCGAACAAGAAAGCTGGTTACGAATATTTTAGATGAGTAAACACACAAAGCTACAATTTCGGTGCGAGGGAGGATACAAATTAAAACATTAACAATAGGTAATTCCCTGAAGCTAACGAGCGGCTCGCGCCATTATCACCCGCCTATGAAAGTGGATTATTATATTATTATTATCGTTTTGTGACCACCTATACAATTATCGGAAAAGTAATTGCGTTTGTTCAGCCGAGTCATAGCCGAGTTTTATTACATTAAATGCTTACTGTGAGTCATCAATTGCCTGACAAACAATGTTTTTGTCAAATTTAATTTAGACCAATTTATTCGAATTGACCTCGTACGTGTGTCCTTTAAACGTGATGCATTAAATCCGAATTGTGTTATAAACCCTGAATACACATTCCAAGAGTTCACTGTAACGTTAATTGAAGAAAAAGAAGAGAGAACGGAATAAAATTACGAAGTTCATAAAAATAAAGTGTGTTGGGTGGAAGGCACTATGAGAGGGCATAAAGCGTGACGCCGTAAAGGCAGCGCATTAGGCGGCCGCTGCCAGAAGTTGTCCATTATCTATTCGGAGCTATTTTAATTAGCATTGCAGTAATAACAAAGCGGGGGCGAAGTTTTTGTGGCCTCTCGGGCGACGTCTGCGAGCCGATGTCGGAGGCTGCCCCCCCCCCGCCAGCCTCTCCCGCTAACAACAACTCGATACTTAATACAACGCCTCTCTCACTTTACTTATAAAGTTATGCGTGCTGAAACTCTAAATATTACACGTTTCTGGCAAAAGGCCCGAATGTTAAATCGCCTGAGTGTTTTCAAATGGTTGTTCCGGCTCTGCTTCACTCGTTTAGCACCGTAATGTTACAGTTGTAAAATATTTAATTGCATATTGCGCTTGAATAGCTTGCATGGCCTTAATCCCATAGTTACTGTAACATTTCTATCATTTACATTACAGCAGATCATACCATTACTATGAGTTTATGTTATAAATATCTAGAAGTTGTTTGGGTTGTAGAATGTTTAATTCAGGAAGCATGCCTGCTACTCTGTGACCGAATATTTAAACTGTAATATTGACATGAATAACTTTGCATAATGTTAAATAGACTTTGAACGGAAATTTTATAATTTTGATTGACAACAATTACTTTTAATTCATTTCCATTTATTGTAATTTATTGTACTTATTTTAATTATACGATTGCCTGTAACAACATACCACGTAATGCACATATTACGTTATGGTGAATAAATGAAAATGAAAAAACATACGAAGGCGTTATTAAAGTGAGTATTGCAGTTAGAAACAACAATACTCGGGGTGCCGGTATTAATGAATGAACGGAAAGGAACACACATACACATTACCCAAAACAATAGGTACTTATTAAATAGGCTTTAATCTAAGTAAATTGGAAGATTAAGTGTTGCGGGTGGTTTCAGAAAAGGAATACACTTAGCATGTGTCGCAGCACATGAGTATTGTCACAACGCTGATTATCAATACCCATTGACATGTTTAAAACAAACACAGTACAAAAACAGAACACTACATAATGTGCAGTGAATATTGTAATTTATTTATACGAAAACCGACGACGATTATATTTGGTATTCATCAATCCATACCGAGTTGGATCGCTCAGAAATGCAATGGGTTCAACATTCAGGTCTGGTGCTCTGCCGTACTTCGTAGCAGGCAAATCTTCGTATGCAGCTTAAAGTCTGCATCTGTGCCCGTGAAGTGTCGCCATGATTGTTTTGAAAATAGGATACATACTCGTATTCAAAATTTTAAATTCTTAACTTGATTTGTTTTATGCACTGCGATTCGTGTCATGTTCATATCACATCAATAACAAATCAAGTTGAGATTTATAACCACTAGGTATGTAAATAATTATTAATTTCAAAGGCTCGACGGGGTGTAAGGCATGGTTTAAAGAAATCTAATGTGTATGTGTTTCATTTCATTTCATTTCATTTATTTCATGCGAAAAACCATGGATATAAAGGTGTTACATTTACATATAGGTTTGGTACATGGTCACCCTGCAAGGGCGTAGCACTGTCTTAAAAACTAGTTAAAAACTAAACAGTTTATTTATACAAAACAAGATATGTTTAAATTGGTAGTTGCAGTGGAAATATTATAATAATCAATTGGTAATAAATATTTAACATTAGTGATTTATCATAATTATCGTCAAACATTATTATTATAGTAAATTAGAATGATAACAAATTAAATAGTAAAAATTAGTTAAATGTCAAGTCGTTACAGTTAGAATTTGTTAAATTGTCATCAAAATATTCAGTAATAGTATAATAACATTTTGAGATAAGTAATTGTTTTAGAATTCTTATGAAGGTAGAGTCTAGTTCTTCGTTTCTAAGTGCGTCTGGTAATTTATTGAAATTTTTTTTTTATATTATAGTCCATCTTCATTAGGTACCTATACTTCGCCCATTCCTAGTATTTTTACATACCTTCATGTTTAGTTCTTTAGCCGTAATAGACAAACAGATACATACATGTATTGTATGGTGTAGTTGTGTAGCGTTTTACAATTGCATTATAATGTTTAATTATAAACCAGTGTAGGATTCGAGAGGTTGAACATTCGAGTGGCGCTCTAACCGTGTATTCCCATAACTTACTAAGGACGTCAGAACATGAGAGCAATCGACTCCAACGAACTGGTATAACATTGGCCTGGATATCAGTTCAACTATCGATAACAGGACTGCATTTTACAAAAGTTGAAGTTCGCGATGGATATAACAGTGTTTTAAGTGTAAGGCTCGAGAACTAGTTCAGAACTAACGATAAGTTATATATAAATCGTACGATAAATTCATACCAAGTAAATTGGCTTAAATATACTGCGGATTTCGAGGCTACAGTTACACTTTCACAGGCTCACTTATGCTTTTGAACTCGCCAGTGCTCGGAAAATGGAAACAAATCCCAGTATCTCTAAATGAATCTGCGGGGCACGATAGTTAGGTCCCAGTAGCTCTTGTTTCACGCACCGGTTGCGACTGTAGCGCTAGAACAATACGCTGCTCTTGCCACATTTTGTGACTGTCTCGTTTACCTTTCCAGTTTTATCTCCAGTAATGCTAGTTTGTTATTTTAACAATCGTCATAGTTATTTAAGTAAAGTTGAAGTTTTGCACTGTTCACAGGTTTTTTAAAGTCTGCTTATATATTTGGAGAGGCGAAGACATCGAAACCGACTATTTTACTCAACCAATCCGGAAAAAAATAGTCTATGTCATTTAAAACGACTGAAACAGCCGTTTTACGCAAATTATTGAGCAAACTCTACATAAAAAGTCGTTCTGTATGAAGGTTATAAGGTGAAAATTATTTACTTTAGGGATAATGTATAATTTACGTTATATATTTTTACTTATGATTTCGACATTATGTCAACATATATGATAATTTATGTAATTGAAACAAGAGTGGGCTATGAACACAGTAACGCGCGGGGAGGGGGTCGGCCTCACGAGACACGTCCTAGGGGACGACATCGACATTACATTTCGCTATAAATTTCATCCACAGCCGCCCCTGAACTCGCTTCTTCGGGTAAATCTTTCATATAAAAAGTCCTTTGTTTTCACTGTCTTAGGTATTTCCAATCGAAGGGACACGCTGCACAGTAACGCTTGATATTAAAAAAGTTTTTCTATAAGAACTACAGAGTCCACGGAACGGGCAAAGATTCCATTGCAATTAAACGTGTTTTTTTACTTCTGTACTTTGCAATCTGGGAAGATTTTCTTTATACGGCTGCCTCAAGAAAATTCTTGCGAATCTTGCGGTTCTTACGAATCCGATGCCAGCGAAATGCTACGCATTCAATACTTTCGTGCATGAATCAGAGCGAATATTTGAATACCTAACGTCTAGTGGATGCTACAAAACTGAAAACGACTTTTATGTAAATTTCAATACCCAATGTATGTAAAACTGTAACCATAGACAAGAGATTCGCATATTGATTTTAACTGTTGAATTCTAAAATCACGCTTTTATTTTAATACAAAAGCAACTTTGTACAGAATACCTCTAAGAGCATTTAATAACTGGAGATCTTTAAGAGCTTACTCCTCTGCCGAAAAACTTGTACAGTTGTGCAAAATTTCGTATTGACTGACATATGGCTATTAGTAAGTTACATACAAACGTCTCTTACCCCGCAAAAATCGGCAGACTGTTTCGTACAGAAAATGACAGCCATGACGTCTCCAGTTAAATGCTCTAAAGAATACCTACTTCATCAAACTGCCTAAGTAATTAAATACGAAAAGCACAAAATCCCCAGCAATATAGACGGCCGCTTTGTGCAAAGAGCAACGTTGATCTTTATTATCCATCCTCGCAGTTTGCAAAAGCCGGCAAAAGGAGTTAGAATAAGTATCCAATCTAAACAGGGACAGGGAGGCATTTGTCCGGCAAAATGTCGCTCGGCGGGTCAGGTGGCACACGTTGAAAGCATTGAAAGCGTTCATAAATTTGCACGGTGCGAGGGTTTACCGGACGCAGGTGGCGCAGCCACTGCAGCTACCTACTACAAGCCTATTTCTACTAAGAAACGCTATACCCTCATTATTAGTATTATTACATTCCAAATTGCTAAAAACATTTTAGGTACTCGCTTTCCGAATATGCTCGTGTTTCTTGTAAGGATTTACAACATCTGACACTTCCAGCTATGTTGGTAATCAGTAGGCTTAGAGAATATTCACAGTCAGAATTATAGATCAAATAATGTTTTTTACATTAAGTTTCAGGCTTTTTTATCTTTATAGGACTTTGTTATAAGAGCATTACCTAGAAAAAATATTGTAGTTGAGTAAAGACGTAATCACTATGTAAGAGATTTAGGGGTGGGTACAATACAATACAATAGTACATTATTGTCGAGGCTCGGAAGTAGCTACTTGCAGGCTGAGGATTCGTTTTAAACGGACGACCTTGGGAGTCCGTTTAATTGAATCCGAAGCCAGCAAGTAGCCTTCCAGCCGAGTCATATATAGTGCTTTTCTCAAAAATGGTGCAAGAAACATAAATATCATAGAAACATTTTACAAAAGCAACGTTCTTACGTATATATTTTCACAGAGGAAAGCCCTTGCCGCCTTTTTATTTTTTTAATAAAAAAATAGAAGTGTATTTTTCTGCCGAAAATACGCCAACCTATTTGAGACAACTAAATAGTCGCGGTACTAATCATCTGTTTGGCTGTTTAATGGGCCTGTGCCTTCATTTGATATGGCCATTTGAACTTTTAAAAAGTTTGGAACTCGACAAATAATATAATTTGTATGCAACATTGCAGTCCCAAAATCGAGACTGCAATGTTTTTAACTTTTTAAATTTTGACTAACCATAAACTCCGCGCTTCGCGACCTATTTTTTAGACGGCATAGTCGACTTTGCCGTCCATTTTTGAGAAAATACTCTTTATTGCACACCTCATTACCGAAAACAATACAAATAATACAGGAAGAAGAGGTTAAACAACAGGCGGTCTTATCGCTAAAAAGCGATCTCACAGGATCGATAGGTACGTACTTTTTCTAATGCTAATTTTGAAGGGGGAGACCTATGTTCAGCAGTGGACGTCTTATGGCTGAGATGATGATGATGATGAATTTTGATGATAACATAATATATATACAATATATATATAAGGGGAGGCAATCGAAATGACCTACACCGGAAGTCAAATCATAAATATACCTTATTACAAACTCTAACAAAGGTCCGTAACTTAATTTATATATTTATAACACCAGCATAACGGGATGAAAGTTCGAAGAGACGTGTTACGGGTAGAGGTGGATCGACTAACGAAGTAAACAATCGACACAGACGACCCGCGTCCGAGGGGCGACAGCGCACGGACAAAGACCTGGCAAATCTGATTATTATATCTTGTACCGGACCGAACACAAACAATCTGATCAAAGACACGTAGTGCTGTTTGTTTGAAGCCACGCATACATATGTACGTTGAAGTTCTATGATAAGTAAAAACTTGAAACAGAGCGCGGCTCGCTGATTCTTTCTTCCGTGCTTGAAACTAAGTCATATTTAGGAAGCAATCTTTTTCGTTTCATTCATAGAAATATTTAAATAACAACTACCGTTTAGCATGATTATTATTTGCTCCAAAGGTTACTGAAACTAATAACTAATAATGGCATCGTAAATACATATATTAGTTAGACTTACATACCTACATAAAGTAAACATTGTTTTGTGTTTATTTACACTGAATATAAAATATGATCTGTCGAGCACACATTTATAAGTGATTTCATTAAGATTAACTGCTATTACAATATTCACTAATGTAGGTACGTTCGTACGTAACGTACCAACAGTAAACTTTACTGCTTGGTTCGATAGCCTCATATCATATGGAACTGTTTAATTTAAAGTATTAAACAGTAATGCAATATCATTTGTATTAAACGTTTTTTTTTCTCAGTGTAAAATGTAATACTTTTTCAGTAATTCATGGCCACATGAAATTCTATCCCACCAAAGAAAGGTTTACGTGACTACTTAAAAGGCGTCCTATAAGCATTTAAACGGGACCCTAAAATACAGATATGGTTTGCAAAACCGACGAGATTTTATTCCAACCGCTCCGAGACGTTCGACATGTTTTTGAATGACAATTCCAATTTTCTGATCAAAGAGTGCCCGCGTGGTTCGGTTTGTCGAGGCTTTTGTAAGTGTCTACATTTGAACGTAGGCTATTCGAAAAACCAGTCGAACGTCTGTCTCCCCAGATACGAGCATACCAGTTCATGAATATCTTTAGTTTCACTTTACAAAGGTTACATTGTGCAGCGCTGGCACAAATACATACGAACAAGAGCTATATTTTCCATTGAACGGTTTCTCATGCCGAATATCTGAATATCATTTTATAAAACTAAACTGTTGTTTAAAGTTACAGTATTGCAAGCCGTTTAGAACCATCGACGCTTAATAAGATTGTCAAAGGCATGTATGTTAGAGCTTAGAATTTCATTTATTTAATATGTCAATCCGACCAATACATCGAATGAAGACCCTGTAACGAGAATGGAAGAGATAAGCGCGTGTAGTTCGGTCAGAAGGAATAAATGAGTGAGCTTCAGATTTATGGGGCTCTCGGCGGGTGGGTGTGGAACAACAACAAATGGGACCTTGCGAAACGCCTACTACTTACTTCGCTCGCTAAAGCAGACCGGTGAAAATAATTGCGCGATAGATATTTACGCCCCAATGCATTCTATTGATGGATGCATTTTTAATTTTTATTTAGAAGTCTTCAAAACCTGAAATATTTTTTTATAAATATATTGAGGTTTTTTTCGTTATTTTATTAATACACTACAGGTTGCCCGCAGCAAACGCACCAGATTTATGTTTCAACACTTAGATGTAAAGACGAAAGGAACAAGTCACACAAGTCTCTACCTATAGCTGTCAAGTTTCGTTGTTCTCATTACCATGCACCATTTTCCGGGACTATACTTCGTTTTTTTAGCATTAGAAAGAACTTGCAAGAAGGTAAGCGATCTTGACATGTCTTTTAATTGAAAAACGCTTTTTAAAAATCAAAAACTATTACTTATAGTTTTTGATTTTTAAAAAGAATATAAATGATCGTATTAGATTCATAATTGTTACATATTTGCCGTAACTTATTTTTAAAATGTTTTTCAATTAAAAGACACATCAAGATTGTTTACCTTTTTTTCTAATGCTAAAAAAAACGAACTATAGCTATGTCCATCATGACAATATTAGCTTCCACATATTCGCCATTTCGTTAGCACATTGAAAATTAGTATTTCTCAAACGTATCCCTGAATTTAAATACACTTTCGGCTCGATTCGGAAAATGAATTAGATTTCTACTAGACTTCAACAAGTTACGATATGGATAATTTAAAGATATTTGTAAGATATTTGTATGTCAAATTTGACGTTTCCGCGATTCTGGAGGTCCTCTTGAACGATTTCGACAAGTTATGACTTAGATATCCAAGTCACATCTAGTCGATATCTAATGTAGATGTAGTTGATCTCTAGATCGTCTCTAGATCTTGTAATTATCTCGAAATCCGAATACAGGCATTTGAGGCACCCGAAATATTTTCAAAAGAACTTCCTTCGAAATTCTTACCATGGTGAAAGACAAATATGCACTCAAAACGAAACTATTCTGTCTTAATTAGTCAGGGTAAAGTAGGGGGTTTTGATTCTAGATACTTATTAAATATGCTACCTAAAGTGTTAAAATAAGTACTACAGTAAATACCTGCAAGCTAATTTTTAAACTATTTCCAACTCATGGAATTTTTATAGTAATGTAATATGAGGATAATTTGGTGCAACGAGCTTGAAAATCGCGAGGTGTAAAAGTTGGTTAAGCCGATATTAAATTTCAACATTACGCTCCAACTTTGTTTTCGACAACAAAACAATAACTCGTGTCCATTAACACTTGCAGTGGCTACAGTTGCGCACGTATGAATTATTTGGGCGATGCGAGGTGTACCGGAGAGTATTCCGCATTCCAAGCGTGCGCTTGCAAAGGTATGGTTCTGATCGCTTATGCAACCCAATGCTCAACTCACGATTTTAAGTACGGTCCCCGATTAGCCTCACTTGTTACAATTCTGAAAGTCGTTGTTAAACTGGTACGACTGAGAGCTAGACTCGTTTTCGCGCACTAAGCAGTGTGAATACACGACCAATGGGCTTGGTTGGCCGCCTGCGAGATCCGACCGACTACGCCGACACAACAGTGAGCGGCGCGCCGCCTGCATTCCATTCTACTGGCTCGACACAACACCTCTTGCCGCACATTTGCGTATACCTATATTCTCTGTCGCGGTGTCCCACCGCGTCACACAACAGAATTCACGCATATACAGATAAAAAACCATGCCTCGCTGCACCGCCCCAAACGTGAACGAATATTCTGTTTTCATGTTTCGGATACGTGCGATGTTTCCTATATACCTACCAGGACGAAACAAGTGATATCGGCGTATATATATACAGATGATGAGAGATATATACAGATGCCCCTCCTATAAACGTATGTATATGTAAATATAGGGAGACTATTGACGTTGATTGTAAAAAAAATCTTGATGGAATGTATCGAGGCGAACAATCATAAGGTCTGCTCCTGGAAGCAGAAGACAGGAAAAACCGTGGCGCGTTGTTTACGAGTCGTGATTCCGGCGTAGCGGGGACACTGCAGGAAATCTAGGCCCGACTTTGCTCCCGATGCATTCTTCATACGTTTAAGGTTACATTGAGCACGTCAGACTCGCATTTAGCGTAAAACGATGATTGCTATATCATTTCAATTTCATTTTTACCAACGCCGTATACATATGTACAGGTTGAGGCGAGTTGAAGAATGTTTACGCTAAAATGGCGGTTTTCTGTGAAGGATCTTTACATTGGCAATAGTTCTTAGTTTTAAATCACAAGAGGGCACTTATACATTATTTTTGCTGATTTTCTTTCATTAATTACAGTCAGCGTCACCTGATCACGTAGACTGCGAACGTTGTTGCCTTGCATTTTATTTGATGCCATTAAAGGTAGACAATTTAAAAATGTATCACGAACTCGTTTACATTGAGCACGCTTATGCCCATTCAATGCTACGAATGATGAAAATTTAAATGTGGAAAAAACCGAGATAAAAAATTTATTCCGTGAGACTTGCTAATTTAAGTGAAGCATCGAAGATACATTTTTATCAGGGGAGCAAACTTGCAGGCGTTTCAGGGACATAAAACCTTACTTAGCGAGCCACAAATCCTCGTAACGCTAAGCCGAGATAAAACACTAAGCTCGCAACGAGGCGGGGCTGGAATTTTTCACCTGCGGGTGCAGCCCAGACATAGCAGATCACTTATCTAGATGGAGCATATAAGATGACTCGCGGTCACGCAATGGTACTCCCATAACTACTTATAAAGTAAGCATGAGAGCGCAACTGCTCATTTCAGCTGCGTTCACGTATATGACTTACCTACACGCACGTGTAAAAAAAAACAGTTTAAGAGGCAAACAATTGCGTATTAAGATGCGAATGATTAGTTCGGATTATGCGTAGTTCTTTGTAAGTAAAAAGAACATGTGTTGTTACCACAAGTCTTCGTTGACTCTTCATAATGTACCTATAGTCTATGTGAGGTAATCTATACCAGACATAATACGAGAGGGCAAGTGTGTGCCGCGTGATATTACTCACACAAGAATTATGATGTTCTGTAATGAAACCCTAGCCCCGAGCCAACTTATCAACCTTTTTATATTATGGATCTTAGAAGTTTTCGTGTTTCCACGAAAATCGTTCAATGGAGCGATGCTCGGCTCATATAAAAGGCCGTAATAGAATCCACACGTGAACCCACGCGTACCGAGGCATGTCGACGTTGTGAGATTGTAATAATAGGAGACTAGTTAAATATCAAGTAACGTAGGTACGGCGAACTTTTAGTTCCATAAACATCAACGTACCTAGTAGTTAGTTTTGTAGAGGCAAACGCGGTTTACCTCATACATTTACGAGGAAATATTAGAATGAACAGAAGGTTATTTATTTAATGGAAAACAATTAAATTAAAGAATCATCCATTTTTTTTTTACTCGTCGGAATGCATAAAAACCAAAAAGGTGACAAATGGAAGCTCATTGCTAAGCCACTTCTGTATCTAATTGTAATAGGCAGGCAATTACAATTATCACCAGACATCGCAACTTTTACAACATTTTTGGTGCAGCGGAGTGGTGTTAACGGAATTGGTATAGATAATTCCAACTGAAATGGTAAATTAAGGTTAATATTAACGCAATTAATGCTAATTAATCATTACGGTTGAAATTGTTTATACCGATTCCGTTAACACCACTCCGCTGCACCAAAAATGCTGTAAAAGTTACGATGTCTGATAATCACATATTGTAATACTATTGCTGCTGCGTAACATATAAATAAATAAAATATAAAAAATGGAAAGGTCCTATAGAAACGGGATCTCCTTTAGGGTGATAACGATTATCAAGGAATAAAAAACGCTTGCCATTTAACGCAGATTCAAATTAAAAGTTGTTTCTGTCCAAAATAAAACCTTTCGCCTAAACCCAGTTTATTTTTTACTCAAAAGCTTTTAGTAAAACTAATCTTGAAGCATTGCAAAACAGCTACTCTCCGGGATTAGCGGAAACCGTAATAAATTCCGCGTTCGCTCCGTTCACTCATTCAAAAGCACTTGTCGCGAAGGCGAACGCGCCGAGCGGCGGCGGCGGGCGTCAGCCTCCGAGATCAGCAAACAGAGAAGAGTAATAAAGCCATTAATTCCGCTTTACGTGCAAATAACATAAATCAGACTGTAGCGCCTCGCGCCGCAAGACCGCTCCGAGCGGCACGCAACGCCGCGGGTGAATTAAGCGCCTGTCATACGTCCTGCTCGAGCACGCCACGCCGCCGCGCCGTCACCAGATTAAACCAATCACCACAATATAACGTTTGCAAAAACACAACACCCCCTATTTGACTAATCCCTGAAAGCTTTCGCTTTAACGAGAACGTTGTCGATAGACTAGCAATCAATGTTTAATTAATCGCCTGAGACCGGCAATAGCTACAAAGGCTATTTGTTTTTCCTTAACAGAAATGGTAACAATCGGTAAACAACACAACAAGAGCTTTTCCTTAGCATTAATGGTTTTCTTTAACGTGCAGTCCGCTAAAATGTATTGTGTTCACTAGAGCTTTAAATTTTTCTATAGACCAAAAGCAAGCGCGAGCATTTTACTAGATAACAACAATAACAATATTAATGTCAATGCTTCTCCTTGCAGGCTGGACTCGTTCAGGGGATTAACGAAAATTAGATTTCAATAAGACGCTTGAGTCGCAGCGACGAACAAATCTAAGCCAGAGCCGGGCAATGCGCAGACGGTCACGCTCCTCCTTTTAATGCAATGTCAGCAGCCCGCAGCCTCCGAGCGGCACCCCTACTGCAGTAATACACACACCAGCCGAATATCTAATCCATGTCTGCTAGATTACATTACACTGGTATAACAGCCATTCTATGTAGATGTCTGGTGATAAGATATTATTATTAGGTACCTACCTAATACTAACATTGTAACAACAGCAACAGTAAGCTCGTATGTATATCAATAGTAAAATTAACCTACATTAGAAACAAGCACAACAAATAGAGCTAAACTCGCGTATGATATTGTTTTAGGAAAAATTAGAATAGCATTTGCATTAATATTATAGTACCCGAAATGAATGTGAAAAATGGCTCCGGATTACGACCCACATAAACTTAGGTTAAAAAATTGTGAAGAAATATAGCTTAGAAAAACAAGGAAAATACCCAACGGACGTTAAACATAGAGAGCTGTACTGAATAAAAAGGTCGCTTTCCAAATAAATTATTCCCCAATTCGGCCGTTCCGATTCAAATTGAAAGAACGTCTTAGTATAGAGATTTCTCTAGCCGCGAAAGAAGAGAGAATATAAATAGGCATATAAACGGAAATGAAATGGCTTTGAAACTCGAATAGATCGGAGACATTTGTCATGCAAAGGTAATATTTAATATTGCAAAAGCTAGTAACAAAAAATGTTTGGAATTTTATTTAAGAAGGTAAAAGCAAAACGATTGTATAAAACTGCTTAAAATATGAAAAGCCAGCTAAGTATTTGCGTCCATCGATTGCAATGGGCAAGAAATATTACATATCCATTAGATATTCGCACGCTATACACGTTCCCAAAAGATAGCTCGCATAATTCTCACAGGGATGCCGCGGAGCCCTGCGAAACAATAGCAGATTATCAAACAAAACGGCGTAAATAGTCCTTGGAATAGGAGTAGGGCGCGGGCCGAGGGCCGGAGGATGTCCGCGTCGCGACTCGAATTCTAGATGAGAAAACAAACAAACTGGCTTCGCAAACGGCTCTTTTCCCTTATTACTATTAATATCGTCTTAAATTTTAATACTACTGTAATATGCGAGACCATTTCCATGAAAAATAAGTAAGTTTGCGGATTATAACATTTTCTGATAAATTATTTCGTAACATCACCTACTTTATCTCCATCGTATTAATTAAATTATCTTTACTAGAATTTTTCATATAATTATATTAATTTTAGTCATAAACAGGAACGACAAATTGAGTACAGGAATTATTACCGTGTATGTATCTCAAATAGCAATATCGATTCACCTACCTGGGTACTTGCCAACTTAGTCCAACGACAATGTATGCGCTACCGTTCAATTGCTCGACAAAGGCGACTAGGAGGAAATGTAGTTCTTCCTCCTGCTTAGACGATAGCATGGAAAACTTGGACCCGGGCTTTGTAACAATCGACTTTCCTAAGTGGCCTTTTACCTGCACACAATGTCTGAGCACGGCATTCATAGAACGGTGACCTCTTCAATGCCAGACTTACCTATAAATTTAAGACAATGGTGACAGTTAAGCTGAAATGAAATGAAATTGATTGGAAACATTGGACGCAAATCTGTTTTGTATTTACCGTAAAAAAATAACAAGCCGAAACAAAACGTAGGTACGCGTAGTATAATGTGACAATTCAATTATCCTTCAGTCAGAGCGACGCAATCTCGCTGCGTCTCAAAACAAAGACCCTGCTAATAGTATAGCGCAACGGATAAACAGCGCGACACCGAGTTCGTGTTGAAAAAATAAAGGCGCGACGACGCCCGAATAAATGAGCGCGGCGATAAACAGGAGGATCCGTTCCGAGCGGAGGGTCGATATCGAAATACATTATTCCCCGATCCGAGTGTTCCGATTCAAATTGAAAGAGCACCTCCAACATGAGATTTCTCAGGCGGCGAGTGGGCGCAGAATATAAATCGACGCATAACCAGAAATGGAAGGGCTGTGAATTTCCGTTTGGTGGCAAACGGCCTCGCACTGTTTGCTTATAATGTTGTTTAACACTGGAAAACTCTATAATGAGATTAATGAGTTATGGGACCAGCAGTTTTAGGGGAACGAATTTTACCGCCAGGTCTGTTCGTTGGAACAAGAATCGCCATAATAATGTTGTGAGCCGGGCTGGCCTACCTACGCAATCCGTACGTCCAGAACAATATTCACGCCACGAACTATTTAAGTCAAAGAATGTTTGATCGAAGAATAAAGCACTGAGATATCTATTGGTGGCATGTACCCTCGCACTGTTGGCTTATAATGTTGTTTCAATGAATAATGGGTCCTACAGATACAGGGAGAGGGATTTGCGATGCAGCGGATAGACACTTAACAGGTAACACGCGCTCAAAAATTCTACATTTCTTACTAAAGCGGAAAAGTTGCACCTTTCGGACCAATTGGGTATGCCCTGAGTACAGTTTGCAAAAATGCCTAATCCAGAGTTGCATTTTCCGGGACAAAATCCAATTCGCCAAGTCATGAAATAAATAAGTTCATGAATTACCCTGAAAGTCAAAGCTTGAAAGTTATTTTATTCAGCTAAGAAACAAAGTAACTCGCTTCCAAACTTTCAATACGACTTTTAAATTAAGTAATAAGGTTTCGGATGTCATGCTGTAGATCTATTTATTTTGCGATTTCAAGGACAAATATTGTCCTCAAGTAAAATTTTAATAACTAATTACAGATGTAGAGCATATGTCTTCCATCGTTTTTTTCTCGGAAACGTTCACCGTATTTGTCCTCCTACTTCAGTCAACCTCAGTAACCTACTTTTTGTCCGGAAAAAAAAACCATGGAAAATAATTATGCACTTACATCAGTATTTTTAAAAATCGGCAACTTTTTGCGATACATTATGGACATTATTTTGTCTTGGGACCCACAGCATTAAACATCGAAAAATTATACTTATTTGTGTTATAAAATCCTGATTGGCAACAATATAATCCTCCAACATTATTCCATACATATTTCATGTATTATTATTTGTATTACTCAGTTCAGACAACAATGATACCAAAATTACCCAATTAGTTAATAATACGTAGTGTAGCATTAATACAATAATTACCATTGTCTGTTGCTCTTTGGTTTTTAAGTGGTTTGTATTTCGGTGAACAATATTAAATATTCCATTGTATAAATTATGTTGTTGGTATTAAATAAATTTGTCAGAAATTACTGTTTCACGAATTTAAAATATACGTAGGTAGAATATTAACTATATAAAATAAGCATAATTATAGATATATAATGTAGGTGCACCTAAGGTGGAACAAGAAGCAACTAAGGTGGATGTAAGAGGAAATACAAAACAACGAGAGATAAAATTTCGGGCAATTTCCTTCACCTTTTAAAAACATCATGGTATCCTAGAATAAGTGTACTTACCACGCCTTTTTATAAGTTTGAAAACGGCCCTTTGCATGCATAAGTACCTATTTATATTTTTTAATAATGTATTCTCGACGTAGTGTATAAAAATCCAAATTTAGCGCGAACAACCTCCATTTGTTTGGCTTAGTATAAGACCTAAGCTACTTTTATGCCACCCACTTAACTTTTATCACCTATCTTGAACAAATGAAGTACTAACTTCATAGAATAGGGTACCTTTATTTTTCAAAAGGAGTTTTACGGCGTTATCATAAAGCTGTCCGTCACGTATATAAATTTGAAACGTAAGTTATTCCACCTCTTTCCAATATATAGTTAGAAGTACACGGCGCCCCTCATCGCGTATTCTGTCCAATTCGCAACACGCCCAACAGATATTTACGTAACAGGCGCCTTTGCTGACTTCTAGCGCCGTCTTTTACTTTACGGTTAAACCGAAGCACATAGTAAAATGCAGAAATCTTCACCGAAAAGTAAATAGCGAGTTTCTACACCACGTACAAGTATCGCAGATCGGGTGGCGTTTGTAGATCTGGTGAACTACGATTGCTACGGCGTAGAGACCTTAGGACGTGTATACACCATCCTAACGTAATCCATTTAAACTGTGTCTTTTTTCAGCGGCTAACAATTGGATTCTTATTGAATTTAGTCCTAATTTATTTCCAGTACTTACGTCGCTCTCTCAAGCCTTTTATATGGGTTGCAAAAAACAGTTTTCTAACAAAATGACAGCAGGTCATTAGAAAGTCAGTTTTATTATGTGTTTAAATTACATGCTTAGAGATACTAACTTGGCTATATATCTGCGCACAACTTATTTCATTCAAAAAGTGGGTCTGTCAAGTATTCTCAAGACGTAGATTTCGCTCCTCAATGGTCGAGGTTATATCCCAACATTTTAATGAATGAAGAATAAAAATGTTGAATAAGCTGTAGCTACGTCTATTAAGAGGAGTGGCGTAGGCAGTGATGTACAAACAGAGTCGCGAGGAGGGCATTTAGCCCGTTAAGGTTGATTGTGAGAGCTCGGGCCCGGAGGCAGCGGCCGGCGCGGGCGGCGAGGCTCCGAGCTCCGCGGCGACGCCACTCTAACTTAATAAGTACGAGACGCCGCCATCCCTGAATCAAGGTGACGCGCCTTCACAATGCCCTATTCAGATTTAAATAGCTTTACGCCCAATTGCGTTTCAATATGCCGCTAGCTCGCCGTGATAGTTATTTCATTAAACAATGATTTCAGAGAAAGTTCTCAGCAGGAATACCGGAGTCGCTTAAGAAATTTCTAATTTCGATATTATCCGAAGAAGGTATACCTACCTAATTAGTTTTCTATTAAGTTTATGGAAACAATGCTGTTTATTTTTTATTCGACTCGACGATTATAAATTAATTTGAGCGGCAAACGAAACAAAGGTTTTGCTGAGGTTAATTTCTAGACGTTTAGAATATTTATCTGCGAAAGCCTTGACGGAGTACAGCGCTTCTCAGTTAATCAGCGTTCCTAGAGATGCCAAGCGTAGCGTTTGTTCGAAACACTGAATTTAACTAACTAAATTAAACCCACTCCGGCTCATACAACTACGAGAAATTGCGTTAAATACTATCTTCCATAGAGCTGTACCTAGATGAGAAACCATGTTACAAATCGAAATTATACTTCTTTTTAATTATTTAGGTAGTAACACACCTGAGTCGAATGTGGGTCAAACAGAGAGTTTGTAACGATTTAACGACACTTTGGAAATAAATCTTTCAAGATGGTCCGACTTTGCCCTTACGTCCGTAATAATAGCATCACCTGTTAAGTTTTGATTTACGCCCACACTAGTATTGTAAAGGCATCCAACACACGCGTTACCATGAGAGCAATCGAGCGTGACAACTGAAGGTTAGAGGGGCTGGGCGTCAAGGATGGGGCAAAGTTTGGCAATTACGACGACCGCATGTCTAAGAGCGTCGCAACACTCATTACAGAGGAAACTCGAGCCTAGATTAAAAGTCCAGGAGACACGGGTCCCGGGAAAAGGCATGGCGGTTCCGCGGTGGATGAGACGAGGATTAATGCCGACTCAGATCACTTACTGGATATACCAGCACGTGAGACTCGAGAATCGAGATCGATATTATAAGAGCGTGTCCGTTCGTTTTATGTGTTCGTGCGTGTATTACCTGGGTGCCCAGCCAAGATGCCTATCGTTTGCGCTACGGTAACGAAATGCTATCTGTCTCTATCACACTAAGGGTAATTACCCCCGTGGGGGTGAAACTGGTATTTTACTGGGGTAGTAAGCTAATGAAAGATAACAACGATTAGATCTAAAAGAAAGAATCTAGTTCGAACGTGAATCTATATTTATGAGCTTCGTGAAGAAATTGGACTGTTTTTGGAAAACACAAAAATAAACTGAGTTTTATTCTAAAATTAATGATAAAACATTTGTTCAAATGTTTGCGCATCTTGCTGATTTTTTCAGTGAAATTAATAGCCTGAATATCTCATTGCAAGGAAACATGACGAATATATTAATAGCGCAGGATAAAGTTGCAAGTTTTTTACATAAATTGGAACTTTACAAACGAGAGTTCAGGTTGGCGATTTGTCAATGTTTACACAACTTTGTGAAGCCCTAGAAAATACCAAAGTTGAGAAAATCATATTTGAAAGTTCCGTGACTGAGCAATGGGCATCTATCGTCAGTAATAAGCTGACTTCAACAATATTTTCTGGACATTGGAGTGGATATTAAGACCATTTTCTACAGAAGAGAATATTTTTAAGGATGAAGATTTTGTCGACCATAGTAGAATTCCTCGTGAAGATTCGACTTAAAAAGTAGAATTTCAAAATTATGATCTCTGTAGTTTTTGGCAAAAAGCAAGTGCTGTGTACCCGATTATAACAGAGAGAGCTCTAAAAATGTTGGTAGCGTTTGCTACTACATACAGGTGTTCGCACGCACTCTGTTCTCAACGTTGGTTTTCTTAAGTGAAACAAAGCATAATATTCCAAAACTTGATAATGCGAAGCAGTGCCAACCTTCGCATTAATAATATTAGTAGTAATATGTAAGAATGATAGATAGACATTAGCCCCCTTATTCATAAACCTTTACTTGACAAGCCGATAATAATCGTTTGTCCCTTTCCGACGTATTGGTACGATGGAAAGGGACAAACGATTATTATCGGCTTGTCAACTTTAGTAGACGTTTATAAAATAAATAAGGGGCTTAGAGTTTCTTTGTTGTAGCATAAACGATTGGCATCTTGGCTAGGCCCCTTGTAGTAACATAAATTATAACACGTAATAAAATGTATGTAGCAAGTATAGAAGGCATTTGCGTAGTATGGTGCGAGGAAAAATGGGCTATTGTAGCAAATAATAGTGTAGGTGTAGGAATTGTAAGATGCACTTCAGTAGTACGGCCCGCGTTGTATGATTTGCAAATATAATATGTGTGGTGACATCGCTGTTCGTCAATGGTTCATAAAGCGGAGTCTGTATGTGGTAGTCTGTAATGCCGACACGTCTAACCAGGCGTGCTAACATTTCTGCGATACTCACCACGGATTACATAGGTTCGAATAGACGGAAGTAATCAACGTTATAAAAGTAAATAAGACCATGTCGCACCGCGGTCATTCCTAATTATTCTGGCTTAGAAAAGTTGAACGTATCGAAATCAGTTACGTATGTAGCCATGCATACTAAGTGAAATCTTGAGTATACTTGACCGATCCACTTTTTGAATGAAATAAATTGTGCACAGATAGCCAAGTTAGTATCTTAGCATTTAATTTAAACACATAATAAAACTGACCTTTTAATGACCTGCTGACATTTTGTTTAAAACTGTTATTTGCAACCCAAATAAAAGGCTTGAGAGGGCGGCGTACTGGAGATAAGTTAGGACTTAAATTTATGAAGCACGCTAAGCGAACGAGGTATTCAAAATTATCTAAGCACAACTATGTTATTAATGTTATTATGGAAGCAAGAGCGAGCTTGAAGTGCTGGTAATTACAACCCCTTCAACCGCGTAGCTACTTCTGTTCTTGACTGTACAGTGAAATGTTATCTACATGTAGGTGCCGCGTTCATTAATTGTATAAATTTAACATATCTGAATGCCGAAGTTATAATTTTCAAACTCTTATTGAAATTCACATTCATGCGTAACATTGTTGATTCAATAAATCAAACCCCACGCTTAAACAATAACTCACTGAGTTAGGCATTTGATTGGTTTTTAATTCGTTTTGCACAAATAATAGGACCGTTCTGAATTGTTAGTTTTGTAGTTATTAATAATAAGCCGTTAAAATTTTGAAATATGAGGTTGTAGGCTATATTAAGCGAGATACGTATATCGTACCAATAAGACATATGGCTAGTAGCCCTGTGACCTTTAGATCGCGCAGGTCTGCCAACCCCCATGGCACTCAAATTATAGAACCTACTCACAAATCAACAATCGGAACCGGAAATGTAACCTGTTAAGTAGAACAGCCGGACAGCCTGACAATTTCACCCTAAATGAAACGGAGGCGATTCGCTCGCGCTTTGTGCTCGCTCGGTCAATAATATTATAACAATTAGTTTTAAGATTGTTTTTATGAATGATGTAAATTGTTTTATATTTTATTACGCGGCCATTGCAACGAATCGTCTGTCTTAACCGTTACAGGCAAATTATTGCTGATGTCATAAATATCATCATCATCATCATATCAGCCAGAGGACGTCCACTGCTGGACATAGGCCTCCCCCAAAGTGTGCCACAATGACCGGTCTTGCGCCACCCGCATCCAGCGGACTCCCGCGACCTTCACCAGGTCATCAGTCCACCTTGTGAATATCATGGTGATGGAAATTGATCTTAATATTTTAGGTAAACGACATAAAATTTGCTTGTTAAATGAAATACCACAACACAAAAATCAAATTTAAGTTTCAGTTTGACGTAGGCGTAGTACTCGTAGGCGGTTAGCACTAAACTAATATGAATTATACATTTTCGTATCCAATACCTGTTAATATGTCCCTTTATAAGTTTATATGGAACGAGCCAGTTACAGTAATTAATCCGTCCTAAGGTTTAATGTGGTTCGGTGCGCGCCCTTGGGAAAAACTTTATCGGCATAAGCGGATTTGAACAAATGATAAGCTTGCAGATTAACGACACTGAAGGTACCTATAGTTACATAATATACGTACCTATTATCTTATAAATGAGCAAAACAGTGTAAACCAGCACAAAAAAGTTAACCCTTTTAGCATGTTTCACGGTTCTTTTTAAGGTTTTTCTGGTTCCTATGATACAAGTATCTATGATATGCGAGCTACTGTGATATGGCTTGATGAGGTAACACTTAATTGATGATTAGAAGAAATTTTACCATCGTAACTTATTCGATGTACAGCTTCCGTATTATTTATAGTCGCACGCTCTTACCGCTAGGCTACCATAGCAAGTAACAGCGCTTAATAATGCATTTTTATGGTTCCGTACCCAAAGGGTAAAACGGGACCCTATTACTAAGACTTCGCTGTCCGTCCGTCCGTCCGTCTGTCCGTCTGTCTGTCACCAGGCTGTAACTCACGAACCGTGATAGCTAGACTGTTGAAATTTTCACAGATGATGTATTTCTGTTGCCGCTATAACAACAAATACTAAAAACAGAATAAAATAAAGATTTAAGTGGGGCTCCCATACAGCAAACGTGATTTTTGACCAAAGTTAAGCAACGTCGGGCGTGGTCAGTACTTGGATGGGTGACCGTTTTCTTTTTGCATTTTTTTCCTTTTTTTTTTGCTTTATGGTATGGAACCCTTCGTGCGCGAGTCCGACTCGCACTTGCCCGGTTTTTTATTTTCAGACGACAAAAAGTACAGTTTAGCTTCAATTTAACCTCCGGTTATTTTAAAGTTTACGAAGCATGGGTAATTAACTAAACGCGCGAAGTGTTTGAGAAGCAAGATTTATTTTTGAATTGAATAAAGTTGGATGAAAGTGTTGAAGGACTGTTGGCAGTTAAACGACTTCTATGCAGATTACACGAACGAAATTCACGAATTCTATATTAAAATCCTAATAATTCCTATAGTTCGTTTTTTTAGCATTAGAAATAAGGTAAACAATCTTGATGTGTCTTTTAATTGAAAAACACATTTTAAAAATAAGTTACGGCAAATATGTAACAATTATACGAATCTAATACGATCATTTATATTCTTCTGCTTTCATAAGTAATAGTTTTTGATTTTTAATAAGCGTTTTTCAATTAAAAGATATTTCAAGATCGCTTACCTTCTTGCAAATTCTTTCTAATGCTAAAAAAAACGAACTATATGTGGACGTGGCCATGTAGTAGGTATAGCGACGAATTAGAAAATATTTGCATGATTGCAAGCTGTCAAAATCAATACGTAATTGCGCCTCTGTATGTACATATGGACATATGACAGGATTGAATGTCATCGTACGTCTGCTTGTCAACTAGGGCACGTATGTAGCGAACGCGCGCCAATTAGGGCGCAGGCTATGATGCATGTTGATTTCCAAATAACGATATAAAACGAAAAGTATACCTATCTTGTCGATGTTATGGTTAAATGTAAGAAAAACTAGGATACTCTGGGTATAAAATGTTTAAATTACCTATATGTATTAAATTTAAATTGTTTGTGTGTAATTACGTGATTGAGGTCTGTCTGACCGTCGACCATTAGCGAGCTGCGATGAGCAAGTTTTTATGACAGTTAAAAAAAAGTCCTCATTGACAGAGTGGACAGTCGGCGCTCTACGATTAAAATAAGTACCCATATGCCTCACCACAAACGAGCGCGTGGGTCATTTCCAGATGGGCTTATGTCACGTGGTGCAAATGTTCGTTTTTCGAAGCATTATAATCATTTTACTATCCGAACGCTATAGAAGAGAATTATGGATTTATCCACGTGATAAAATAAGTGTCACTTTTTAACACCACGCGACAGACACTGACATTACAACAAATATGACCATCATATTCGTACTGACCTGCATACTCACAGAGCGAGCTTTAGGAACGTCCTGACGACGCCCAGATAACACTTACTCACTGATACATGCAGCGAAGTCTTCCGCCGCCTTTTAAATTTGCTCCAGCCGCGGCAAAAGCGCGGAAAACCGAAAATTCATCTTCGAACGCGCAGTCTAGGTGACTGAATGCCACATGGTGCAAAAATCGATATTATTAAGCTTAACAACATACTTGATTTTTTGACATCTTAACCTAAAACTAACCTGTAAACTCGGATGCACAGCAAGCTGTAATAACGTCCTGACGACGCCCAGGTGTCCCTTATTCACTGCTATATGTAGCGGAGTCTGCCGCCGCCTATTCCTCGCGTTTAAATCCGCGCCAGCAGCGGCAAGGGCCCGAAGAGCCGAGGGTTCGTCTCCGAACGCGGCATGATGAGCCGCGCGGTCGCCGTCGCGGTCCTCCGCGTCCGCGTCCGCGCCCGCCTCGACCAGCGCGCGGATCACTTCCAGGTGGCCGTTTTGAGCTGCCGCCTGACAAACAAAATGACCATGTTATTCAAAATATGGTTATTCGTGTAACTGGAAGGTGGAAAATGTAGATGCAATTTTTCGCAAGGGGCGGGAAACTGGAGTGAAAGATTTAGTTCTTGCGTAGGTGCTTTTATAGTGATACAGATGGCTGGCCTACTACTACTACAATACCTAGACACGGAACAGACAATACGGTCTACAATTCCTTTGAAATAAAATTAACCCCTTCTGCGCAGAAATTACCAATTGCCATTTGCACAAAAAATATTGTAAGTATGCAGTCAAAAACTTTGCTATGTACGTTGCATATACTTACAAAATGAGTCTGCAATGCATAACAACAATGCACTTTAGAGTTCCAAGCACTTAGGTTACAGATCTTCGCATCAGCTGGATCGTACCCTTGTTATGGTAGTATTGATAGATCCTAGTAGTTTATGAAATAGACAAACAAAAATTTTCAACCACATATAATTTCGGAAACACACAACTTTGTGGTACAGAGATAATTTAATGGCTGAATTTGTAGTGCAAGCCCGCTACTACAAGTGTTGTTACGAAGTTACCAGCGGAAAAATAAAGAACTTGCACAAAATTACCGCTTTACAGCTTAGCATCTCGTAAACGCTACATAGTAGCATAACAGAGTTTAGGACATTGTCACCGGCGTTTTATATCAGCGACACGAGCGAGGAACTTGTTGAGTAACATACTATAAAATCCTGATTACCCTTGTAAACCACGTATTGGTCTCGCAATATAGACTAGAATGTAACGAATAACTAATGATTGGAATTGCACGCATAAGTATAAATAATAAGGGATTATAATTTTAAATCAAGGTGTTGTAGCGTAGGTTCAGTGAGCAGAGATATTAAAAAATCGTACTGCTTTTTTAGATCACACTACGGTTTCCAAAATATACGGTCTCCTGGGTCACTCTTAAAATACTAATTATTTCATATTTAAATGAACCAAACTTATTTTTTGGCCTTTCCATAATGGGACATCTACTAAGCACTTTTGTAGAACATGTTACAGCAGCTATTCTAAGGAACTATGCTACTATTGTCACCTGGCCCCTACTTCACCAAGCCGATATTTGTCAGTGACATATGTCGAATGACAATTGTCAAGTGACAGGTGACAAGTGACAATTTCGTAAACTGTTTTTGTATAGAAGTGCTTACAAACTTGACAGGCATTTAGTCACAATTGTCCATCTTTCATTTAATGACAATGATTTGGTGAAACAAGAGTAGTTTTTATAATAAGTCGACATATTTGTCAATTTGTCGGTAATTCTTGACATGAGATCGGAGCTGTGTCAGGCTTGGGTGATAATTGTAGTGTTTTCGTTGTTAGCAAACCCATATTGGCAAACGTTGGCAAAACTGTGTACCCTAAATTCGCCTTTAGGGTACAAATAAAAATCGCATTAAATCGCTTTTAAATTCTTCTTAACAAGCATGAAATCATAATTACACTATAAATAGTAATTGTTGCCTATGAAGGCGTTTAGTAACATTTAGGATTTGGATTGGAGTGTTTTGGTTAGTTACAAAAAGAAACTCCGCGAAAGCAAGAGGTGATATTCTTATACAAGGGAATATATAAAGTAGGTACGAACAGATTTCTACATTGACGTCACTGACTTTGCATTTGCAGAAAAAATAACTTAAAAGTAACAAAAAAATAATGTTTTCACGCCTTGTCAACAAATTATGTAGGTATACGCTGCATTAGATGGGGTTGGGATCTCAATCAATATCATGTTAGTGATGACAACACGGCACATTGAAAGCAATTAACAATCTCTTGTCAAGAATTAACAAATATGTCGACTAGTAAAAATTACATTTAATTATATGTTTCACAAAATAAATGTCATTAAATTTAAGATGTCCATCCAATTGTACCAAAATAGCTGTCAAGTTTATATGAAATTCTATACAAAACAATTTACGAAATTGTCACCTGTCACCTGTCACTTGACAATTGTCACTCGACATATGTCACTGACAAATGTCGGCGTGGTGAAACCGAGGTCTGTAATTTTTTGACAATATCGTACCTGTCGTACTTGGTGAAATAGGGGCCTGGCTGATGGGACAGAATAACAACAAGAAATAACTATTTCAATATATATTGTAGCATAGTTAGTACTAAAATAAAATATACCAAAATTGCCACGTGATAAAACGTTTTATTTACAATTTAAAAGGATAAACACCTTGCCTTGATAGTTTAAAAAAAAAGGTAACTGCCACCGAAATCAGCTAAGCAACAATATAGGTAATTTTTAATAAGCACCGTGCCACCGAAATCAACTAAGTAACAATATAGGTAATTTTTAAAAAGCAACGTGCCACCGAAATCAGCTAAGTAATAATATAGGTAATTTTTAATAAGCACCGTGCCACCGAAATCAATTAAGTAACAATATAAGCACTGTCACCGAAATCTACCTTATAAACTAATAAAAAAACTTCCTAGCAGGCTATGTGTTCCCTACTGGTACCAGACAGGAACAGAGGCTACGGGCAATAATTTAATCTAGAGAAATATACAAAGTGAGTCGTCGAATGGTTTAGCAGGAACAGGCTCAGGTCTCTGGTGTACTGCTCACGCTCAGACTGATGTCGAGAATAATAGGCTTAGACCTATGGTGCACAGTCCACACACAGGCTGGAATTGTTGGCTCGGGTTGAAATAGTAGAATGAACTATGCGCGGTAACATAGCATGTGCCTTGGTCCGTGTCCACAAACGCAATTGTAAAAATATTCCCCGAATAAGAAAACTGCGAACGAAGAGAAGAGCCACGCTAAAGTAAAGATATGAAAACAAATAAGATAATAAAATAAAAGATGCGAACGGACTTACCCGCGACAAAAAGCGGTTTTCCCAATTACTAAAGCGATACTTAGTGGCCGTTTAAAACTTTTGCCATCGATATAAGCCAAATTAATTCTATTTCATGGAAAGCTTTTGAAATTATGCATAAAATATCCTCTTACCAACCTCTTATCAACTGATCGACCCAATTAACAAAAGATAAAAAATTCGACTTTCGTTCCCATACAAAAATACCGGTATCCGATCCCTGGTTGGTGGTCACACTGTGGCGGCCTCGTCCGTGCCCACGTGTGTCCCACGTACACCACCCACCTGCAGCGCGGTGTGTCCGCCGAACACGCCGTTGACGTCGGCGGGCGTGTCGGCGCGCGCCAGGATGTCGGCGCAGCGCGCGGCGTCGCCGTTAGTGGCCGCCTTCACCAGCTCCTCGCTCGTGTCGCCCGTCACGTGCGTCTCGAACAGCTTCTTCAGGAGCGCCGACAGGCGCTCGCCTAAGTTATGCACAATCATTTCATTACAATACATCATCACCGAGTCATATCTAAAACATACATTGCATTTTGCACGAAAACGCGTTGTTAAAATGGCTGTAAAATTGTTTAGTTCAGCCCCGTCTCCATATCGCGCGGCAAATTATCGAACATTGGCTCGAACGGCAGCTGCGCGCAATGGATACCGGGCTTCCGCGCGAGCCAACTCGATCATTGGCGCGCTCGAACGCGCCGCGCGACGAGCCATACATTGTCGGTTTTTCGACGCGCAGCAAAGGAATGTTCGCGCGCAGTTGGGACGGATGTGTATATATTTCAGTTGACTCGCGCGGCCGCATACATCGATAATGAAAAGTGTCGTACTTTAATTAAATTATACGGCGCTGAACAGTTTCTATGGAAAAGTAAATGTAGTGAGTATCGCAACAGATCACTTTTCTATTTGACTATACTTCGTTCCGAAAAATTTATTTTTGTGATATAATGTGGTCGATCGTCGGATCGCATGCCGCGCGCGGCTGCCACGCTATAGTTCAAGACGGCGCCTAAATTGGCTCGCGAGCCAAAATACAGGTTTGCCGCGGTCGAACAATGCTCACGCGGCCGCTGCGCGATATCGAGACGCGGCTTAAGGGTGGTATTCCACCTGTTCAATATTTGATCAAATTTTTATTTGCGCCTCACATTTTGCTTAATGATGAGAGACTGAGACGCAATGCACATTTGATCAATATTGGACAGGTGGAATGCCACCCTTAGTAGTCTCTAGAAATCTCGATTCTCTGCAAACTTCAAACAAATTACAATAAACTCCGGCTTTGACTTTCAGTTAGGCCTCGATTGTCTTCAAAGACTACCAAGATTAGATGCGTCTTATTTTAAGAACATAATATAAATTCCAGCATAACTGCATATGTAATTTGGTTTTCAACTAACAGTACGCAAAATATGCGCTAGTCGTCGAGCTGCTAAAATCTGCCAGAAACACAATACTACAGTCAAACTAAACTTACCTGAAGAGTTTTCCGGAATGGTACCGATTGAGGAGACTTTGGTGACAGCGTTGGGGTTGTAGGTCCACGACGTATTGCACACTTCCACTTTCAGATCGTTGTCGTGGTAAATCTGCTGCACGCGACCTATTTTTCCGAGAGTCTGTAACAAATATGAAGTTTAATCATTGAAAAAAGTTTGCTGATAACTTGAACAGTAACAGCAAAATTAGATATTATTAATTGTCAACTACGGAGAAAATAAAAGTTTGGCAATTGTTTTCGTGTCACCCCGATAAGTCATCTTGCTGATAAGTTTGACTCCGTACTCTGCATGGATACACCTTGACGTGGTGCATCTGCCCAATGAGGGTTTCCGCGATCGGGTTTTTCACTAGATTGCAGCACCGTGGCGAGAGGTCTAGCTGCCATAATCCCACCAATCATGTTTAACCATGTTTTTTTTTATTGGTGGATTTTGACAGCAGCTGTCAAAAAGACCTCTCGTCACGGTGCTGCCATCTAGTGGAAATCTCGATCGCGGAAACCCTGATTAACGTCTTTAGCCATGTTTGAAGTGGGTTACAGTTGTAATGGTTCACTAACCGGAGCCATGGCCTCGGCCCACTCGCCGTGCCCGCGCTGCAGCGCTTTGACCCGCTCCTGGTCGGCGCACACCTGCACGAGGTCGCCGACCGCGAAGCCACTGGAGGCTGCACCGCTGCCCGATGCTGACGCGCTCATGTTCCCGCTGCATACCTGTAACGACACTGAATAATTTACGGCTGGTACTCCATGGATGCCGAAGCATATAACGGTTACTTCTTTACCATTTTGGTACAGAACCCTAAACTAAAACCACACTCTTGTGACCTACGGTGCTTGTTTGCCTATATAGATGCCGAGGGATGCAGAGTTACTGCGCCGGCTCAAGTTAAATTCATTGATTGGTGTGTGTTCTTCGATGCCTTCAAACAGAGCTGGTATATTGATTTTAACCAACACGATTTATACTCGTACTTTTATAACGAACACGAGAGTTAATCGCGTAAAACTTACGTTTATTTATAGCCTGGCGTTTCGAACGTGACGTTACGTTCGTGGTCAGAGGCAGACTGGCGAGGAATTGTATCAACATCTTCTTGCTGCGCGGGTTTTGCGAACTACCCGCACTTGATCTTGATTATTCACTTGTACGCTAGGCTTGTCACTTTGCCTACACACAACACTCACGACATCCGATGGTGACTGTGGTTCCGAAACACTCGAACATGTCCGTCCAACAACGACCAATCTGACTATACCTCAGTTAAGACAGCGGGGTTGAACGTCCACCTGTTGCCGCTGGGATACGTGACGACGATATCATGGTCCTCGTCGATACCGAGACCGTGCCAGTGGTCCCGAGACACTCGAACATGCCGTCCGTCCAACAACAACCAATGCAACTATACCTTAGTTAAGACAGCGGGGTTGAACGTCCACCGGTTGCCGCTGGGATATGTGACGACGATATCATGGTCCTCGTCGATACCGACGACGGTGCCAGTGGTCCCGAGGCACTCGAACATGCCGTCCGACCAACAACAACCAATGTAAATATACCTTAGTTAAGACAGCGGGGTTGAGCGTCCACCGGTTGCCGCTGGGATACGTGACGACAATATCATGGTCCTCGTCGATGCCGACGACGGTGCCAGTGGTCCCGAGACACTCGAACATGCCGTCCGACCAACAACAACCAATGTAACTATACCTTAGTTAAGACAGTGGGGTTGAAAGTCCACCGGTTCCCGCTCGGATACGTGACGACTATATCATGGTCCTCGTCGATACCGATAACGGTGCCAGTGATCCCGAGACACTCGAACATGCCGTCCGTCCAACAACAACCAATGTAACTATACCTTAGTTAAGACAGCGGGGTTGAACGTCCACCGGTTCCCGCTCGGATACGTGACGACGATATCATGGTCCTCGTCGATACCGACAACGGTGCCAGTGGTCCCGAGACACTCGAACATGCCGTCCGACCAACAACAACCAATGTAACTATACCTTACGTTAAGACAGCGGGGTTGAACGTCCACCGGGTCCCGCTGGGATATGTGACGACGATATCATGGTCCTCGTCGATACCAACAACGGTGCCTGTGGTCCCGAGACACTCGAACATGCCGTCCGACCAACAACAACCAATGTAACTATACCTTAGTTAAGACAGCGGGGTTGAACGTCCACCGGTTCCCGCTCGGATACGTGACGACGATATCATGGTCCTCGTCGATACCGACAACGGTGCCAGTGGTCCCGAGACACTCGAACATGCCGTCCGTCCAACAACAACCAATGTAACTATACCTTACGTTAAGACAGCGGGGTTGAACGTCCACCGGGTCCCGCTGCGATACGTGACGACGATATCATGGTCCTCGTCGATACCAACAACGGTGCCTGTGGTCCCGAGACACTCGAACATGCCGTCCGACCAACAACAACCAATGTAACTATACCTTACGTTAAGACAGCGGGGTTGAACGTCCACCGGGTCCCGCTGGGATACGTGACGACGATATCATGGTCCTCGTCGATACCGACAACGGTGCCAGTGGTCCCGAGACACTCGAACATGCCGTCCGACCAACAACAACCAATGTAACTATACCTTACGTTAAGACAGCGGGGTTGAACGTCCACCGGGTCCCGCTGGGATACGTGACGACGATATCATGGTCCTCGTCGATACCAACAACGGTGCCTGTGGTCCCGAGACACTCGAACATGCCGTCCGTCCAACAACCACAAATTTGACTATACCTTAAGTAGTTAGGACAGCGGGGTTGAACGTCCACCGGTTGCCGCTGGGATACGTGACGACAATATCATGGTCCTCGTCGATGCCGACGACGGTGCCAGTGGTCCCGAGACACTCGAACATGCCGTCCGTCCAACAACCACAAATTTGACTATACCTTAGTTAGGACAGCGGGGTTGAACGTCCACCGGTTCCCGCTGGGATACGTGACGACAATATCATGGTCCTCGTCGATGCCGACGACGGTGCCAGTGGTCCCGAGACACTCCAACATGCCATCCGTCCAACAACCACAAATTTGACTATACCTTAGTTAGGACAGCGGGGTTGAACGTCCACCGGTTCCCGCTGGGATACGTGACGACTATATCATGGTCCTCGTCGATGCCGACGACGGTGCCAGTGGTCCCGAGACACTCGAACATGCCGTCCGTCCAACAACCACAAATTTGACTATACCTTAGTTAGGACAGCGGGGTTGAACGTCCACCGGTTGCCGCTGGGATACGTGACGACAATATCATGGTCCTCGTCGATGCCGCCGACGGTGCCAGTGGTCCCGAGACACTCGAACATACCGTCCGTCCAACAACAACCAATGTAACTATACCTTAGTTAAGACAGCAGGGTTGAATGTCCACCGGTTGCCGCTGGGATACGTAACGACGATATCATGGTCCTCGTCGATACCGACGACGGTGCCAGTGGTCCCGAGACACTCGAACATGCCGTCCGTCCCACAACCACCAATTTGACTATACCTTAGTTAAGACAGCGGGGTTGAACGTCCACCGGTTCCCGCTGGGATACGTGACGACAATATCATGGTCCTCGTCGATGCCGACGACGGTGCCAGTGGTCCCGAGACACTCGAACATGCCATCCGTCCAGCCGCCGTGCCCGATTTGCAGCGACTGCACGATCTCGAGATCCAGGTCGACGTTGACCTGAAATTAAAAGAACAAATACGATTCCACTTAGAATACTTGTAAATAAGACATTGATGAATCAAGACGGTTTGTTTACAGTTTGTGCCAGTGGCGCTCAGTACGCAGAGTTCTGCGTTTTGCGATATTCGTACGATGCAATAATTTATTCATACCATACAATTGAATTTATTTGAATTCAATAACTATGACCTACATTTGTCGTATATTTGCAATCTGTATCTAGCTACAATTAAGTATTTAAGAATACTCAGTTTTGTGTTACAACAGTGATGCAATGCTAATTATAGTGATAGCGCCAGTGTATATGAGTAGATCTCTATCTAATATTTTCACATTTTCAAATATTTATTTACATCTTTTAACAAAATCTATACTGTCATTTAGCTAAATGAATTGCGTTGGGTTAACCTATAAACTTCGCTTACAAGATGAGATTACGACTCTTTATTAATAAAAGTTTACTAATACATTGAAATAGTTTATTAATACATTGAACAATGTGAATACTTATCTAAAAAGTTTTTTCTTACCTGATCACCAACTTGCAGCCCATGAGGGCCCGTGCGGCCAGGGCCTAGCTCTCCCAATAGCGGGAGATGTTCTTTGTATACGTTTTGACCTTTTACGTCGTTCATAACCTGGAAACAAAACATGGAACACTTGATTTTTAAAATTTCACTATATTTCACCAAATAAGACTGAAATACAACTAATTTACAACTTTGTCTTTTGGACTATTCCACGAAATTGTAAGCTGTTGGCCCATACAAAGGCGAATTTTCTGAAGAGAAGTTTTTTATTTCAGTCACAATGGACATGAAAAATAATAACCGACTTGAACAGTTGAAAAAATGTAGGTAATATACGAAATAAAATACATTTGAATGTACTGGACAGCTCATGGAATGCCCCTTTTAGTTACTGAACTACTTAACTCTTATAGTATACACGGTGTAACATGACGAAACCGAATAATTTCAACAGCGTATTCCTGATCATATTTAGAGACAAAAATGTCCTATAAACTTTTTTGAAATTCGCCTAGTTTCAGAGTTAATACCAATAAAAAAAAACATGTTTTTATTGTTACATAGTGCAAAACACCTTTTTGATGGCGATGTTCCTGCTATGGGGCGTAGTCTAAATATCCTTATTGATAAATGTCAGAAAGTGATAAGTAACACTTTGCAAAAAAAAGGTTTTACGAAAAAAAATGTAAAAATCAATTTTAAGTGACAAGTTTACCAATAAAACTTATGTTGTATGTACAAGTACATTCAAAAAATTGAAAAAAATTAAAAACAAAAAAAAAAATTTTTTTTTTTAGCAAAATTGACTAAACTCATATTACATTTTTAGGGTTCCGTACCCAAAGGGTAAAACGGGACCCTATTACTAAGACTTCGCTGTCCGTCCGTCCGTCCGTCTGTCACCAGGCTGTATCTCACGAACCGTGATAGCTAGACAGTTGAAATTTTCACAGATGATGTATTTCTGCTGCCGCTATAACAACAAATACTAAAAACAGAATAAAATAAAGATTTAAATGGGGCTCCCATACAACAAACGTGATTTTTGACCAAAGTTAAGCAACGTCGGGAGGGGTCAGTACTTGGATGGGTGACCGTTTTCTTTTTGCTTTTTTTTTGTTTTTTTTTTGCATTATGGTACGGAACCCTTCGTGCGCGAGTCCGACTCGCACTTGCCCGGTTTTTTTTTCTTCTTTTGAGCTCAGAAATGTGTGGTTAAAATTATTCGGTTTTCTCATGCTACACCGTGTATACTATTAATAAGAGTTAATAATATTATTACCTTGAGATCAGCCATTCCCTCAAATCCTACTCTGTAAAGGTTCTTAGCTCCATTGTCCCAGACCACATAAGCAGCTGACCGCGGACTGGCCGCAGACCAGTCTTGGATCTCATTCACTTTCCCTCTTCTGCCATTTCCGCCATCTTGGTCTTCCCATTGCCAGTCAACCTTTAAACATTGTAATAGAATATAAAGAAAACAGTAACAATAACTGAATCTCGATTTTTTGCCAAAACCGGAAGGTTGGGTTTTGACTTCATAAGACATAAATTATTATTATTATTATATTATTATATTACTAGCAGCTGAGAGCTGATGCGTGTATATCACTGCACTTGTTTTTTTTTTTAACGATTAATGTAATTACTCATTATTCATATCAAATTTCATATAAAAGAGTTTTCAAATAATGTTAAAAATTACCTCATATCAATCAAAGATTCTATGTTTATAAGATGAAACTTCACCACCTCTATTATTCCAAAAGAAATCATTATTTTTCTAAGGAATGACATAAGCAGAACTAGACCCAGTAGTGGAGAAATTTGAGGAAGCCTTATCCGCCAGAGACCCAAAAGCAATTGTTTTGTTTTTGAAATTGGAACCCTTAGTTACACAATTAAAGTTCAAAATAGATTTTGGAATATGTACAAAAAATTGTATGCAGGAAATCTAAATTGGATCAGTAGGTTTCAAAAATAATATAAGAAAGTTACACATACCCCTCTCACAACCCTAGCTCCTGGGAATATTCCCCTAACAGCTTGTTTCTTGCTCTTGCGGCGCGGCTCCACCAGGCAGCGTTGAGCTCCTGGGGCACTGATGCGGTAGAATCTGTGGCGTAAATGATGCTTGTCCCCATGGTAGCACACAGAGCACAAGTCGTAGTTACTGCATTCAGCACACTTCCAGCGAATTCCTAATGAACCAAAGAATATTTGGTATTTTATTATTATAAATAATCCTGATATTATTAATTTAATAAATGGCTTTCTGGTATCAATCTAATTAATCATAGATATCAAAATTATGTATATTTCTATAAAAAGTACAATAATCTTCTGAATATTTAAATTTTGACAAAAACTTTTAACCAATTAAAATAAATGTATTATAATATTTCTAGGTCTAAATGGCAAAGACCAATAAGGCTCACAATATCTCATAGAGTCTTAGCATAGATGTGAATAGTTAAATTGAGCAAGAATATATTACCAAATATAGGTTGTTGCCGGCATGTATCACACATAGTTCCTTCATGTTTAACACCAGTGGGAGCACTGTCCAGGATTCTTAAGTCGTAAGCTCCAGAGCATCTGTAATTCGCAGCAGTTCCATTGTCCCACACAACCACTACCTCTTCTGGTGATTCAAAGTTTCTCACGGTACCTACATGCCCCTCCCCTCCGTCCTGGAAGTAGTTTGTAAACAAGTTATAAAAGGCATTTTATATCTTAGATATTATGTTTGTACTTCGCGAGTATGTTAATAAATGTAACGTTAAAAAAGAATGAAGCTTCAAAATAACGAGTTTAAATACATATCAACCGCAATCTTTACAATAATGAATATCTACGAATACATTTCGGAATGCATCGTAACAAGATAACTTTCATCGCTTGTAACTAGTGTTTTACATATACATACATACTTAAATGAGGCGGCATTAAGGTAAATTGTAAGTATAATAGATCTGAAGTATTAAAGAGCTAAGCTCATGTTATATATCAAAATAATAGTCAACTATAAACATCTATGCAGCACCTGTTTGCCCCACTTCCAATCTGGCCCCCGTATAACACGAGCTCCTACGCCTTCCATCATGAATCTAGTCGCTCTAGAAGATGTTGAAGAACCTGGAACACTAGGCTCCATTATGATGTTTAACCTTCCTGCTAAAATTTAAGAGTAAAAGTCGAGCTCGAGATGAAAACTGAAACGAAGCTCTTTTCTCATTGAATTAGATCTGTATGACAAGAGTGACAAACCAAGGGCCCAACCTTTTCTGTTCTCTTTCACGACGCAGCAACTAGTATCATTTCTCTCTCCTCGCTCTTTTAAAATGCCGTTTGTCAAAAAAGGACAACCATACTGTTGACAAGATGGACTTCAAATCAAGTGTTGCCTTTCTTGATGCGCCCAGGCTGTGTATGTGTGCGTACAAGCGTATATGTGTGCTCTTTTAGGGATGTGAAAAGTCGATTTTAATCATGTTATATATCGATAAACGCTACACAGCGGAACGAAATAGCGATTAATTGAAGCTTCAATATCTTCGTTAAACATAAACATAATTGAAATGCTAATGGATAATGAATATATTATAATATAATAATATAATTCAATTATTGCGGAACACCTATTTTAGGAGGTATTTATGTATTTTAATTAAATATCTGAACTTTCCCTTGGTTCCCTGCTGGGGCGTGACTATAAAATTGTGATCTGATAACCACAATAAAGAATAAAAGCGTTTTTGGTCATTTTAGGTATCGTTAAGCCTTTGAAGTAAAATTAAAATTGCAAGAAATGTCGATAGTTTATCGATATGACTTTATCGACATGGCTACAGCAACGTGGGCCACATTGTTAATCGTACACTAAACAAAAGTGGCAACAGTGACAGCTCGCTGAGACACCGTCTATATATATATTATGTCTATGTGACAAACGTCAAACTTACTGACAACAACATCACGTTTGGAAATATTCTTGTGTCAGAGGATTTTCGTTCAAAAACATGCATTTGACAAGATGTGTCATTATAACGCATCGTTTTTAACTATGCCTGGAATAGCTCGGCAGCAATTGTGTTGCCAACGTAATTTTTTTCTGAAGTTCTATAATTTTACCTTGTAATAATTCAGAATAAAATGTAGAAGTAATAATGTCGTTACTAACTATGTTTTTTGGTTACAGTACATGCAACAGTTACGGTTACAGCTCGCTAATGAGGCTTTTGAAAACTTGTAAAAGCTAACAGTTCAGAATTCATTAATAATGAATACTTAATCATTATAATTTATACACTAGAGCTGCATTTATTTTAACTCCCGCAAATGGCGCATAGGTGCTCGTTGAATGTTTAACGACGTTTCACACACGTCCGCGCGGGTACAGTGCGTATATTACATATTATAACAAAGACCCTGTGCGGGTATAATTTATAACGTTCATGCAGGTCTGATTTTTGGTATAGCATAATTTACTATGTTACAGAGTTTCTCCACTTTCTCCTCACAGCACATTTTTTGCGTTTTTTTAAATACTTAACCAGCAACCCCATAACTGTCAAACTATGGAATGGAATATTAAAATGTCAAATTTATTTGCGGAAATTGCGGAATCGTCTAGTTTCAGGACAAAAATAATTATGAATTATTTGATTGACCAATCCACCGCTAAATTCAAGCTTTGAGCTTTATTCAGATTGAATAAAGTAGTTTTTAATTAGCAGTTGTGACGGTCGCGTAACTGGAGAGACATAACATACTGTGGTTTTGTAATACGATTAGGTTTATAAGTTTGAGGAAGTTTTAATGGGATATCGCTGTTGATGTTGCCGCTAAATTGAGTTTAATATATGAATAGTGTTGTTCTGTCATTGTTATAAGTATTAAAAATGTCCAACCATCGTAATAAATACGAAAAAGCAAGGAGACGTCTTGCCGCTGTGACTTTTCTGTCGAACATATCTCTGGATGGGACGTTCAAGGATACGGAATTATGTCACGTCGTTAAGAAGAACGAGAAATCGGACACCAAGACCGTTGAGCTGGTAAATGGGGTGGAAAAGGATAAAGGGCACGAGAGTGTCCGCCGCAAAGCGCCGCAGAGCCCTGCGCACCGCGTCATCGACAACCACTCCGTGAGCTCGGACTCCGACCCCAACACTAGCATCACTCCAGTCAAAGCTGTTACCAATCATGTGTTTAGAGATAGGTATGATAAAGGCAGATTTTTTCATATTGTGTTTTATAAATTACTTTTGTTTGGTATTGTATTTGTGTACAACACTTGTTTCTTGAATTTTACTCAGGTCAAGCAGTTACAGTACATAGAGCTACCAAGTTAACAGAACAAAGCATAGCTTATTTTTGTCAGCTTAATCTTGTTGTTCTTAAAAAGGACATTTCATCTCACATGCTATACTGTCTTATTTGTCTATTGTTTTTTTTTTCAAGATGTTCATCCGGGAATCAAGAGTCATTCAAAGAGAAACTTGCAGGAGCCAGGACCAAGAAAGTACACCTATCATCACTTACTGGCATCAATATTGATGATAAGAGCAGTTCAGAAAGCTTGAATTTTGGTAATTATCTTATCTTTATAATCTTATCAAAATCAAGACAAGTGATAAGTTGATAACCCATTTGAAATATACACAAGGAATGTTGTTTATATAATAAAGTGCCATGCTATGATAGATAACAGACAATATTAGTAGATAAATAACATTCACATGACATTGAGTGTGATGTAGTGGCACCAGTGACCAAGATGAACCAGTAAACACTTTTGTTTTTTGTCCAATAATATAAGGGTAGGAAGCCAATTTCTTCTCTCAGCACAAAACACTACGGACAAACCTGCACACAGCACAATCAATATGTTGCTAGCAGATTGCGGAACCAGTGTGCAGTGTGCCCTACACCAAATAATAGAACTCATTGACATATAGGACTCAGGACGGGCCTTATGGGTACTAAAAATGGTACTAGTTCAGCAGTGTCACTCACAAATTTGAGGCAATTGTGCAGTCTAACGCAAAAGTTGCGACCAATCACGCGCGTGATACGAACTCATCAACCAATCGCGTTGTAGCAGTGTCACACTGATGTACTGGCCCCAGTCATGCCCCATTCTTATTGCCCGTAAAGTCAGTCCTGAGATAGACGTCAATGACAGAACTTTAATGTAATAACATTTTATTCAGGTCGCTTCCGCACAAGCAGTACGTGCATCCCTGAAAACCAGGTTCACACAAAGGAGTTGCGATGCATTCGTCCCTTAACCAAGGGGGTTTCGTTTAGAAACGAAAGGCTGGCATTTGCACCTGGTTTAGGTGTGCCATGTGTTGTATTCAGTACCATACCATATTCGAAAACTGTCAGGAATCCTCGGTATGTATACAGTTAAGGAATTCTTAAAGCCGAGTTTCCAGTAAAACCTTTAACCTTCATATGCAAATGTATGCAATTTAGACGTTTATCGCGAGCTAAACTCGCGTAAGATTCGCTGATTAGTCGTGCGTAATGGCCTCTCCAAACGTCACCGATAATCGCATTGATTTGCAATACATTGCCGCATTTGATCGATTGATTGAACTTGTTGCTCCTAATTAGCCAGCAACCATCTAAAATCGCATACTATTTGCAAGATCTGTAGAAGCCTTAATGTGGATATTGTGGATACGGCTCCAATTATGTTATAAGTTTTCCAAGGCTGTCCATTTAATATTTTACTATTTTTTTAGTTCTGACCACAGAAAAGATGGCGGCCGCCGTCGCAACACTTCCGGTTCCGCAAGACCACTCTCAGCCATTACTGACAATGGTGTGGATCCTTTCGATCTCCTTGGTTTGGAAAAGGAGGAAAACGGTCAAGATATCTCCTATTCAAAATTGCTTGTACCATCCAGAGTGTGTACCAGAGAACAGTATCGGAAGATGTATGAAGGTGACTTCAGTGACAAAGCTAGTTGGAAGATGATGAATCGCCATCCTCATGTCATTGCCAGGTAATTCAAGTTTTACATTTATATATTTTATTTTAGTGTTCACTGTTTTGACTCAAGTTAGACACAAAAACTTGCTACACTACCATGCTTTTAGGTTTTTTTTAATGTACAATTTAAATGTGAATGATCATGTTTTCTTTTAATTTAATTGATCTGTGTCTATGAATCATGGTGGTTTATAAATGAGCATTAGAGCATTACATACCGTCAGGTGACAAAAAAAACTTGCTGATTGCAAAATAATAAAAAACAAAAAATTTACCTTATATTGGTAGTAGCATGGTTCCAATGGCTCTTAAACTCTTAAGTTTTTAGAGGAATTAGTGAGTTTTGATTATTACCTGACGATATAGGGCGACCAGATGTTCCGAATTTTTCGGGACGTTCCGATGGCTATCCAAAAAACTGTTTAATCCAATTTAGAAAACTTACGTTAACTTTATGACTGTAAAAATTGGGAACGGAATCCCGAATACCATAGTCCCGATTAATAGAAATTCGGTTCTGGCAACCCTAATTACATATCACAAAACACTGCACATTATAAACAGTCATTAAGTATTGTAAAAGTTTATTACAAATAATAAAACGAGCCGCGATCCCGAAATTACCATACAAAGTGACCCGATGTCGTTGCTTTTGATTGTACTTCAGATTAGATGTTACATTTCAGCGCCCACATGCATCCCTCATTTCATCACTAACCCATTTATATTTCAGAACTAAGTTATTGACGAGGCACAAGGATAAAAAATGGTAAACAATAAAATGTTTCTCCTAAGCTATGCAGCACACCTAATCATATTTTGCTCAAACTACTATACCCTCGTGGCGCCCAATGTACAATACGATGTACACTCTGTTTCAATGGAATTTGAACCTTCATTAAAACATACAAAGTACCTTTTCTTTTGACTCGTGAATTTTTAGAACAAATAAAATACAACCTAATTAAAAATATAAATAAATTCATATGGCTGGGCGGCACGAGCCTAAAGATGCTGTGATAAAGTGCCTTTTAGAGAAAATTAGATTACTTATAGCTATTGGTATTTTGGTAGTAATACATATAATTACTTTTAATATATCAAGTTTAATATATGCCACTCAGGATATATTTCAGGATCATATAAGCTGAAATACATATGTTTATCATTATGCATGTAAAGTTATATAATTTAATTGAATTTGAAGTATTTATTTTTATTTATATACTCATGTAATGTATTTTATACAACCGTCACATAACAAAATTTCTTAAAACTGAAGAGTAGAAGTTACAATACGAGGCATAGGCGAGTTTAATAATAACAGAAGCGAGAATTTTATTAACATTTTATGTGACGTTGCATAAAATACATTATCTACGACAGCAGAGCAGCATGTAAAGCATTGGTAGCATAACACCACCATTATAATGTACACGCACTGCAAAATTGCATACCCACTATATGAATTAATTCCAGTAGGTATGTACTTTTGCAGCTCAACATTCTTATAAGTATTCTTACACAATATTAGAACACTGCTGTTACCGTTTAGGTACCTTTATAGATTGAGTAGATAAAAACAGTAGTGCATGCTGTAACACTACTATGTGTTACACCAAATGTGTAAGGAAATCTGGTAACAAAAAAAGGAATGTTTCTTAGAATCTTTCTGGGACATTTTGGGAAATATGGTGGAAGTTGTTCATCTACTTTACCAGCATACCAATTTTTATAGATATCTAAGACATGATCAAAATGTACACACTTTTTGAGAATTGCTCACCTAGTCTAGTACTCGTATCAAATAATATTAATATTATCATGCCGCGATCAGAAAGGGATTAGAAATAACAGATTTCCATACACTTACGTCAAAATCAATATGGATTGACAGCTATCTCAATCCCTTTCTAATCGCGATTCAGTAATAACTGCATCTTAATCAGCTCATGCTAGATAATGCATATTGCAATAGGTATTTCTTTCATCTTTTATTAAACGCATGGGTAATAACATTATATACTGCTTATCCTGGTTGCATTATAATTATTATAAATTAGTCCCGGGTCCGCATGGGTAAAGATTAACCTATGTTTTCCCTTTATGTATATATTTTATTAAAGATGGTAATAATTGCAGGTGCTTCTCGTACGAGTCATCGCAGAGGCCCCAAATGGCCGCGTCGCCGCCTCTGAGTACAATCGATAACAAAACATTCGATTGGGAGGAAGCGTCGTTACTGACGCCAAAATATGTAAGTACCTACTTATTAACATAGACAGAGGCATACGCAAACGCATAAAGTAGTGCAGAATGATGTGGAAGTATGAATAGTTGAATTATGATGATGTACCGCCCTATTCATATTACGGTGTCTAAAGCAGGGATGTTGCGGATGCAGATTTTTTGACATCCGCGGATGCGGATATTTAAAGCCTCACATCCGCGGATGCGGATGCGGATGTCAAGATTTGGTACTTAAATAACGTCAAATATTACATTTTCAGCATCCTTTATTATTAAAAAACAAAACGTTTAGTATTTGAGCAAGAATATAGGTGCATTTTATTTAATAAACAGTAACTTGGCTGACTTTTCGCGATCTAGACGATTTCTTTATATATAATGACGAAATTACCTAGCACTTACGCCGGCGGCGCCGCCGCTAATAAGTTCCTGTTACCGACATGGTCGACATCCGCAGATGCGCATGTTGAAAATAATGCGGATGTTCCGCGGATGCGGCTGCGAATATTCGCAACATCCCTGGTCTAAAGTGATCAATCGCTAACGTTGTACAATTTATAATCGCGATCGCGTTCCAAAATGATCAGCCATCAAAACTGCTGTTACAATATTTTGCACTAATTTACGCGTCCTAATAGGTATTATTTTTGTTCATACATAATTGGAAATTCTTCGACATGCAATTTTCGCCCATTGTCTTTTTTTTTTAATTACCTGAAGTAACAAATTAAGACAAATCATGCCATTGGAGCTTGCATCTGTTTACGTGCTAAACTGTTCTTGCAGTATACGTTTAATTTATAACAACGTATAATCTAGCAAGCCAGCTTTTTCAGTACAAATACCTAGCTAGCAAATTTGAAAAACGTAGGCCGCAAGGACAGATCTCCCATACAGTTTGTGAAATTTCGCGCCTTTTTTAACAAGGTAGCTTGCCTATGGCTGTAAAGTCCAATCTCAGCGCGTCACTTCCTGCCACAAAGATCGCAGGTGAAACGCGAATCGCAGGTGTGCCGCGCCTCCGATCTCCGACGGCGCACAGACCTCTTCTTAATAAACTGTCGCTGCAACAATCATCTGGTATCGTCTTGGGTCGTCCCATTCGTTTTTCATCAAGTTCTTAAATTAGTCCTATTCTGCTTTCGTCACTCATTCTACATTCATCACAATCGTCGGTGGCTTTCAATGTAGAATGCGTGACGAAAGCAGAATAGGACTAATTTAAGAACTTGACGAAAAACGAATGGGACGACCCAAGACGATACCAATCATCTGTCAAAATGCTGTGGCCAATGTTTAGCTTGGCAGAGTATAAACAATGTGTGAAAACATTGTTTCATGGTTATGTTTCAGTCCCAGGTGCAGTACTGTCCCAACGTGCTGGACGACCCCGAGCTGATCGCCGGCAAGCACAGGACGCTCCTCACCTTCACGTCCTACATGACCTCCATCATCGACTACGTCCGTCCACAAGACCTCAAGAAGGAGCTCAACGATAAATTCAGAGAGAAATTCCCTCACCTCAAACTGACTCTTAGCAAATTGAGAAGGTAACCATTTGAATAATCCACGACCACAGATTCCCTGTACTTTTAAAATTGTACCTAAACATTTTTTAAATTAATAATTTCAAAATACAATTCGTTCAACGTTCTTTTTAGCATTAGATAAAAGGTAAACAATGTTTATGTATCTTTTAATTGAAAAACACGTTTTATAAATAAATCACGGCAAATATGTAACAATTATGAATCTAATACGATCATTTATATTCTTCTGCTTTCATAAGTAATAGTTTCTGATTTTAAAAAACCGTTTTTCAATTACAAGACATGTCAAGATCGCTTACCTTCTTTCTAATGCTAAAAAATGAACTATAGGTATTGTAAATAAAATCGGCTCCACCTATATACATATCATGATCCAAAACGCGACGCTTTAGAACATGGTATCATCGTATGTATGTATCGGTGGACCTTATGCCTTTTGTAATAAGGTCCACGTGTTCGTGGTGGTCCACGTTTGTAATAAGGTCAAGGTGTACAGTTAGGAGTGTTGCTGTTTGTACACGATACGATACGTTTCTAAGTTATGCGACGAGATGAGATGCCATTACATGATGCAAGTGTGGACACAACTTAGGGCCACCCCACACTCATGTCTGTTGAGCGCCAGCGTCTAGTCAGCGCTATGGGAAATGGCGTCACTGCGTAACTGCACCGACGTTGCGTCGAGTAGCAGCCATACGGCTCGGTCACGACATTGCGCATCTTGCGACGGCGGCAGCGATAACCATAGGTTGAAGCGCGACACAGCGATCCGACCTGTCGTTCCGGACCACCTATGGTTGTCGATGCCGCCATCGCCAGTCGCGTAATGTCGTAGCCGAGCCGATATAGTTAACTAGACGCCGACGCTCAGGAGACGCTAGTGTGGGGTAGCAAGACTACGACACAACTACACTATAGTTTTTAATTGGCTCACACACACTCAAATCTAATAACACTTGATTGCTTGATTGATATCTCTCAGGTACCTTTTTTTTTCTTACAGCATTAAGAAGGAGATGCGCAAGATAGCGAAACATGACAGTGGCGGCATCGACTTGCTATCCGTCGCTCAAGCGTACGTCTACTTCGAAAAGTTGATTCTGGCGAATCTCATTACGAAAGATAATAGAAAGTTGTGTGCTGGCGCGTGCTTGTTGCTGTCTGCTAAACTAAATGACGTCAAGGGAGAAACATTGAAGGCCTTAATTGAGGTAACTATTTTTTCTATACCGTGTGTTAGCTAGCTGATTTACGTGTCGCCGTTCATACACTTCGAGCGCAATGGCTTTGACTTGCGGCTCGCCGCACTGCGCGCCGCTTACGACCAATCCGCGGCCTTACTATTTTACAAGTCCCAGTATTCCTTTGCTTATGTTCAAAGCTCTTTTTAGGGTTCCGTACCCAAAGGGTAAAACGGGACCCTATTACTAAGACTTCGCTGTCCGTCCGTCCGTCCGTCCGTCTGTCACCAGGCTGTATCTCACGAACCGTGACAGTTGAAATTTTCACAGATGATGTATTTCTGTTGCCGCTATAACAACAAATACTAAAAACAGAATAAAATAAAGATTTAAATGGGGCTCCCATACAACAAACGTGATTTTTGACCAAAGTTAAGCAACGTCGGGAGGGGTCAGTACTTGGATGGGTGACCGTTTTTTTTTTTGCTTTTTTTTGTTTTTGTTTTTTTTGCATTATGGTACGGAACCCTTCGTGCGCGAGTCCGACTCGCACTTGCCCGGTTTTTTTAGATTTCCGTACCCAAAGGGTAAAAACCCTATTATTAATAATCCACTGTCCGTCTGTCTGTCACCAGGCTCTATCTCATGAACCGTGATAGCTAACAGTTAACAGGTGAAATTTTCACAGATGATGTATTTCTGTTGCCGCTTTAACAACAAATACTAAAAACAAAATATAATAAATATTGAAGTGGGGTACCGAACCCTACTTGCGCGAGTCAAACTCGCACTTGACCGATTTTTATTTATCAATTTTCCATATTTATCTCTTCAACAGCGAATCGAAACAACCTTCAGAGTGAACAGAAAGGACTTGATGAAATTCGAGTTCGCGGTCCTCGTGGCGCTCGAGTTCGGTCTGCACGTGCCTCCGTACGAGGTGTTCCCGCACTACCAGCGGCTGCTGCACGACTCGTGACCTTGGCGGCTGCCGTGCGCGCGCGCTCGCCGCCGCAGGTTGTCCGCCAGAGACATTGACAAGTACTGCAGGGAGTACTGAGTGCGGAGTAGTTTTACAACACGTGTCAATGACCTCATGCCGTAAAGTTATATTGTAAGTACGCGTTGGCGCAATTAAATCGGGTCATTTTGTGTGGAACTTTTCATACATCGTATTTTGGTAAATGCATAATATATGAACAACTTTAAAACAACAGTAAAAAGTCACTGTAATAGTAATCTTCATACAAAATGTCCCGTTATTAATGCTCTTGAAAGAATAACCGTACAAAGACTAGCAAATTAAAAACGTTTAGTGTAATTCAGCCTTAAATTAGCAAACGGAATTTAGTTCGACTAGTACGTCGAAGATATGTGAGTTTTCTGTGATTGTGTACTGCACAAGTTAGAATTAGATGCCGATGGATATTTACAAGAGAAATTCGAGTTCGCGGTCTCGTGGCGGTTACACGGCAGGGGTACACGGTTACACGGCCGCTGTATGAGGTGTTCCCACTTGGCTACGGCGCTTGGTTGTCAATCCAGTTGTCGTAAGCAACTCAGTGGGAAGAAAGCAAGTAGTGTTCGAATATTTTCGTGCGCTAGATATTTATAAATGAATTAGTTACATTTATATAGTGGGTATGTACTTTTACAGCTGTGTGTTTATGTAGATCGTCCCACAGTTTATTATCGATATGCATGTAGCACCAAAGAGTGTGGAGTTATAGGTGAGATTTTAATAGATATAGGAAATTAATGTGGTATAAAAGGTACATTATTTTCGCTATATTTCAATTACGGAAAACAAAAAATTAGGGAAGCGACTAAGCCTGAGTTACTATGAGAACCGGTGTCGCCAAAACCTGGGCCATACTATCTCATTTCAAAAGAGACCATGCAGCCACACGCTTTATACGTACGTTAGTCTTCTACAGTATTTTTTTTCTGTGATTTCAATGGACCTTTTCTGCTAAACAGTCTCTTTTTAGGGTTCCGTACCCAAAGGGTAAAAACGGGACCCTATTACTAAGACTCCACTGTCCGTCTGTCTGTCACCAGGCTGTATCTCATGAACCGTGATAGCTAGGCAGTTGAGATTTTCACAGACTACATATTTCTGTTGCCGCTATAACAAATACTAAAAACAGAATAAAAAATATTTAAGTGGCGCTCCCATACAACAAACGTAATTTATTTGCCGTTTTTTGCGTAATTGTACGGAACCCTTCGTGCGGGAGTCCGACTGGCACTTGGCCGGTTTTTTCATCTTAGTAAAACGCTGTCAATTCTTTTTCTTGCCTAGAGCGGCAGCATATAAGCTCTCGTTAGACCTATTTAAACTAAAATCTATGACACATTTAAATAGCTGATGCACACAAAAGCGAGTCCGACTCGGTCTTGCCGTTTAACTTGTTATAAGTAAGGTGTATTCGGGTACTACCGAATGTCGGATAATTCCGAAATTCAGATGAAAATCACCCTTAATTCCATCATAATAAAAGTCTCTTTTCGGAATTATCCGACAGTTTTCGACATTCGGAATTACCCGAGTAAACCTTAGTTAGTTTTTAAGTGTTTTCCTAGTACTCAACCAAATTTTATCTAGGTATATACTTAATTAGAATAATTATAAATTTAGAAAGGCATTAGCTAAATGTAAATGTAAGGGGCTGCCCCGTTTCCTCCTACGTCATGCTACCATCATCCGATGTCCAGACCCCCCCCCCCCTAATATCGAATGACGTAATTTATAAATAGCCCCAGGGGATGATGTATGTGTAGACGTAAGGCGGTGTAATAGAGTAATTCCGAATACAGTCAAGTGGAATAACAGGGGACAGGAGGGGTAACATTTGACAAAGCAAATATTCCCCAATTATACACCGTGTTTTTATTGAATTCCGTGAACTTCGGGGTATGATTAAGTACGTTTAAGAGAACTAAATGGCATAGTTAATTTTCAATAAAAAAAATTTTTTTTTTGGTATTATTGAAAAAAAAATTGTTTAAAAAGTAATTAAATGTAGCATATAGCGTTGTTGTAACACGGGCATTACATTTAACAAAACCAAACAATTGAAATCTGTGACATATCAATGTCATTTCGAACATCGATCGACCGAGATTGTACTTAAGTTTAGTAGCAAATGCATGAACTCATTCTAAACACTAATCAATATGTAAACTGGCCCTAAGGCAAGTGTACACGCTTGTAGAGGCCTTATAGGATAAAAATAAATTATTGATTATCTCCGAAATGGAGTTAATTAGAATATCGGTGTCTTTGAGAAAGTTACTTGATTTAAGCTCAGGAATGCACCCCTGAAATTAACGGAAATCAAAAAAAACACAGTGTATGTATGAATTTTTTTTTTGAAAGTAAATATTTTTATTTCATCAATCCTGACATGTCACTTACATTTATTAAACAATACTTAATCTAACCTCCATCACTTAATATAAAACGAATACACAACAAAACCATACATCAACATTACATACAAACAGGCATAAAATACAAAAACAATGTATGAACTTGGCTGACAATATTCTACTTTTTACAATTTTCAAATCAGGATTTACCAGTGTAACGGTGAATTTTTCAACTATGTAACTAAATTGGTTTATAGTCAAAGAAATAGTCTAAAGTCTTCCTTCTGTCCCCCACTTGACTTCAGATTGTACTGATCCCGAAAATGGACTCAAAAATCATAGCATTATGTGTGATATTTAGAATTACCCGACTTTCTGAACCGAATACACATCAGGCCTTTTTCGGTAACTTGGAAATAGGTACAGTTGCCATCAGATCAGGTGTATCATTATTGTACATACCTCCCTATTAGCCCTACCTATTTGTGTCATTTGTTATGGCATTAAGAGTGTATGTTGTAATATTTTATAACCGAATAACTACGCTTATATTTGATGACGTTTGTAACTATAAGTCCTACTGAATTCACCCATTTTATAGTATAGGTACCTACTTGTCACGGTATTAAAGTAATGTACTTATCAATCTTTGCCATGTAGTAAATTATAAAGTGGACCTACCGCGAACATCGAGAACCTAAATATCTGCCTTTATCGCTCTTGGAAATTCTCACTATCTCTCTATTTTGTAGTATTTTTTGCTTTATATTATTTCTTTGATTATGTCACTTTATGCTTTACTACCTTTATATTTAATGTGCCCACAGATTACCAGGTCGCCGGACGATATCAGCCTGTCAGTTAAACGCAAAAGGTGACAGTTCCGAACAACTGACAGGCTGATATCGTCCGGCGAACCTTACCTTCTGAAAAAAAAAATGATATGTTTTTCGTTTTGGAAGAACAAGGCCTAAAATAAGCTCAAAATTTATAGTATAAGGTTCATGTATAGCGATTGTCGCCGTGCCAAGGCTAGAACTAGTCAAGTAGCTTGGAATTGGTATTTTAGTACTACATACTATATATTGAACTAGCTTACAATTTTAATAGTAGATATGTAATGTCTAATGTTTATGGAACTGTGATAAAAAGTGAAATTATTAGAAATACACTGGAAAAATCTATAATTTATTGAAGATGTGTTAAATATTTGTAAATTGGTTATTGATAAATATGCATTTGTGTTTCTGTTAATAATTAAGTTTGTGCAAAATTGAATTAAGCCACGTAAAAAAGGATTTTTAAAAATATGTATGTTATAATATAATTTTAATTCTGATCATACATCTTTTTTCTTTCACCTATATTTCTTCTGTGACCTATAAGATTTTTTTAAAATCATATCTGTGCCTCCAGTGTAAAAGGGTTAAACTCAAAAAATGAAATTTTTCAGTATGGCCGAAAAACGTTTCAAACCGTGTTTTCTCTGCATTGTTTCTAAAAAAATTAGGTTTTTGTTTTTAGTTTAGATAGTTTGAGTCGTGAATTGTAATTTGTCATTTAAATTAACCTGGCTTATGTGAAAGTAACGGAAATATTGGCTTTCAAAAACAACTTATATCCCTTTTCACAAAAATTATGAATGTATGAAAAGGTTAAACTGCACTTTCTCTAGTGTTGCTAAAATCTTTTTGAACTTTTGTATTGTGTAAAGAAACCATTTTGGGAACTAAATATTGCATTTTTTGTAGATTGATGGTAAAAAAAAACAAACCAAAAAGAATAATATCAATGTAATTAAAGAGTAACTTAATATATTTAATTACTCTGTTGAAATTGTTAATGGTTACTGAACCATTCACAATTTCAACAGAGTATTGTTGTACTATAGTAGTGTTGTACTGACAACAGGGCAGTTGTACTTGTTTGTCTTACTTCCCCATCTTTGTTTTTTTTTTGTAATTGATGTACAATTATTTCATAATCAGCCTTTTAGATGTCTTTTCTTCTACAGGACTCTCTTTTTGATATTTGACTTCCACCGTTTTGCACAACATTGACCGACTAAAAAAAATATATGGAAAGGAATCTAAGTGAACATTAACCATAATCATTAACTCAATTTAGCGAAACTAGATGGTGAAAAACGGTCAAAGTAAATTATTTATACCCCTTTACACATCATGACGTCTTAAAAAATGTTTGTGAATAATAAAAAAAAAAGTTTTACCGTCATTCACGAACTAGACTCGGTAGTTGAAATAGATCTAAGTGAATTTTGATTTTTTTACACCAAATGTTTCTTGAAATGTATTTTATTCACTAAGATTAAACTTTACTTTAACCATCGTTCGTAACACGATTCTTAAGTAACAAATTTTTTAAACGAGATTATATAAAAATAAATCGTTTTGAACATAATGGTTGTGATTTTTGGCAAAGTTTAATCGTTTTGCACAATTGATATCTCAGCAATTAGAAGTCATAGGGCAGTGGGTGTCAGCACAAAAGATGTAGTTTCATGAAATAAAACCTTTTACTGGCAAAAATTGTAATTTGGACAAACTCGAGTTTAACCATTTTACACTGGAGGCACAGATATTTACTGTACCACTTAGTAAATTATATTATATGTGACTATCTGAATGACTCGTAAGTAGGTAGTTATTTTTGGGTTTTATTCACCATGAGCACTATGAGCAGCTCTAATGCATTTATACAGTGGCTTCAAGTGGCTTAATGAACAAACAACTCTATATAGGTAAACATCACGCGATTGTTGCGCGGAGCGCTCATATCAATTGCCCCAGGCTTCTATATTACAAGATTCTTTACAAGCAGTCAATGAAACGTGAAGGTCTTGGTTCATTGCCGCAACGTTAAAGTGATACGCGGCTCGATTCGGGTAATGAATTAGAGACTCACTAGATATGAAATAGTAAAGATATGTGACGTTCCACTGCAAAAGGTACCTTATGGCGGCTGGCGCCGCGATTAGGGAAATGAATTAGATATTCACTAGATATAAAATAGTGAAGATATGTGAGGTTCCACAGAAAAAAGTACCATTGTCGTTAATAATAGCGTAAGCGCCAGCCGCCATAAGGTGCCTTTTGTCGGGGAATGTCACATATCTTTACTACTTCATATCTAATTAATCTCTAATTCTGTTCGTGAATCGAGTCGTAAGTTGTTATTATGTAACATGCATTTGATTTCAGAAATCATATCACCACTTTTCCACGACCATGGATGACTGGAAACCGTATTCCTAATCTGTTCTAATTACCTAATTCTTCAAAAATTATCTAATAAAACGTTATTTAATGCTTTACTAGATTAAAATTGATTTGTAAATGCAACATTTAGTGTCGAGACTAAGAACTAACAAAGTAGGTAATAGTAACAGGATGGAAAGTTGGCACAGCCCTGGCGCCCGCCTAGTGGACGCTCGGTCTACAGCTACACTAATGTGTTGATCATTATCATTATCTGGCCTCGCCAACCCACCCAGCAAAAACTATGAAATATTGCATTGTTTTTGGTATATATAATTAATGTAATATAATATATACAGGGTGTGACCTGTAATATGAGCAACAAAATTAAACCGTAGGCTGTACTCCTCATACTGACCAACATTTATTCAGCAACTTAAAAATAACTTGTGGTTTGATTTTTAATACACTTTAAAATTTATTCTAAGACGCAATGTATTGCGAATTCTGTTATGTTTAAGGCGTCACAAGCAACATCAATCACAATGATATGGCGTAGCGATGGCCTCCATTGAAGATAATATTTATTTTGTATGAAGAATAGGGAGTCTAAATACTTCATAATTTTTAAAATTTGTTAAACAAAAGTGTCACCGTTTGAGGAGTACAATCTATGTTTTAATTATTTGCTCGTGTTACAGGCCACACCCGGTATAAATAGGTACCATTTAATTATTTGTCTGGCAGGGAATGTGTTAACTACTCGTATTAGTTCGTTGCATTGGAAGTGTAATAAATAAACGCTATAATACTCGTAGGTAAGTGAAAATTGGTAGATGTATATATGTATGAACCGTATGAACCTGATTTATGGTGAACACTATTAGGTGCTTACTTACTAATTCGTGCGTGAAATCATCATGAAATCGATGCATTAATTTCGAAAGAACATTTTAACAAGCTATCAATCAAATGTATAACGTAAGCTTTAATCCACCTCGTTAAAACGGTAAACAAAGTAATTAATATCGATTTACATATATAGGTCGCTGTAATCATGACTGTCACGTTGCCTCACTGACAAATTCACTAGTTGCACTTATCGTATATAATTATACCAATGCATGTTAGGTATTGAAACATCCGTTCCAGATTATGCAAGGTAATAAAAGTGAAGAAAATTCAATTTTCAGCCCATTCACGCGTTATAATAGACGAGTTAAGTTGTCTGTAGCTGATCGATGTAGGATGTGTTCAAAGGTATATAAGCAAAGCGAACGAAAACTGCACTGTGAAAATGGATCAAGTTTAAATTTTTCTACATCCATATAGATAGGTAGGCTATTTTATTTGTGCTATTATAGATAATTTAGTACAAATTTGGTCTATTTTCACAGATTGCATTTATTTATGTACGATGAAATGTTTTTTTTTAATGCAGAAATATATTTATATATATTTGTACAGTCAGCATTATACAGAAAGTGATAGCTAAAGCGGCCAAATATCACGGCCAAATTTTATTTCTATGTTAACAAACGTGCCTCTGCACTGTGGATGCTGACTGTACTAAGTACCTAGTTAAGGAATCCTTTTTACATGACATGACTGACAAGAATTGAGAGTATTAGATAAAAAAGCAAAGCTCTTTCTGGCGTATTGTACGATTTACAAAACTCAATAGTATAATAAGTTAGGTACAAAACTATTTGCATATGCTTAATTAATTTATACATATACATATACTGTATAATATTAATCTTTATGATATTTTTAATGATCATCAAATGTCTTATCTAAATAAATATCACACTCTGTATAGGTATTACCTTACGTTAAGTGAAGAATGTCTATTACATGAGGGGACTACATGGGGACTAAGAAAACTTTTTTTAGACGTCTTTCAGATGTAGGTATTCTAATTTTAATTACCTATACATCCCTGCCAAATTGCAGTTTTCTAGCATAGAGCATGCCTCGGACGGACATGGCGAAATATGGTTCGTAGTTGACTACGGAACCCTAAAAAATAGCTTTAAGTAATTCACTCTTCGTTCGAGCGCCAAAATCTCTTAGATGCAATGGGTCACTTTCAACCCTTGTTTAACAATCTGCTATTATATAAATACACATTTCCGTTTCCTCGAAGGAAATTCGGAATAAGGTGCAGGGGGCCAATTTCAACTGCGGGGAAATTTCAACTAATCGCAATATCTTCCACGTTTTACATTATTAACTATATACTTAAGATATTAGAGTTCGATATATATGCCCAGATAGCGAAATAGATGTGTTGTGTGTCTCTAGTTAATAATGTAAAATTTGACGGTATTTCGATTAAGTACGGTACGGTGGAGAACTTGCTTTGCGAAATCCGTAGGTATCTACCATACCTACCTAATGGAATATATTTTTATTGATTAGGTACTGGTGTTATATTGCTCACTCGGCCTAATATTAAATTATTCTTGGGGAGTTGAAGAATCTACGCCAAAAAAGGGAGCACATCTCGAAGCAGTTATTGCGCCCTCCGATAATTACTCCGAAGTTGACTTGAACGAAGACTCATCGATCTGGCAATTCTGGCGGCCTTGGAAATTATGGAACTGGGGTAATGATAATGATATTAATGATATGTAAACTGTATGTCACTTGCTATTTTCTAACTATCTTATATTTAAGTAGGTTCTTTTTTTTTGTAGGTACCTACAGAAAAAAGTCAAAAATATCGATTGATTGCGTAAGACGTGTAAACTTAATGTCCCAGACATTATTTATGCTTCAAGTTAGGCAGCTAAACGAGATGGCGCTGTACGAATCCGTACGTTATGCGTAAAAATAATGCCTTTGTTTAGCAAATGACGAGTAAAAACTATTTTTTATTGAATCCGTGATCGGTGCGGCATAACCAAAATCATCTGCATAAAAATACCCTTATTTATTAGTGATTGCGCTATGTTTCTTTCACTTTAACTAGTAGGTACCTACTTTATTTTCATACCCTACTACTGTTACTATTACTAATAACCTTTTTTATTCTGCCATAGGTCGCAATTTGATGAACGAAGAATATCATGAAAATGCGAAGAGCAGTTATGGATACGGAAGACACGGGATTTTCCATCGAGACCAAAAAAGATCTAAGATTAAAAACAAAATAAAATTCCTTGTTAAAATACACCAATTTCAAACTTAACGACATTATCTCTTGTCATTAGACAGATGACTATCTAGGTTAATTTCCTAATTGTTGTTATGCCTACATTTCCTGTAGAAAGTTCGTTAAGTATATTTATTTATTATTTTAGTAATAAAATACAGACACGCTTACAAGTAAAGCGATTATTGTCTCTACATCTACATTTTCGCTGGTCATTTTCTGCAAAGAAGGGTAAAGGAAAAGGTACCTAATAGAGTCTGTTCGGAAAAAGGATGAAAATTATTAGTCTTCTCTATGACTTTTACCTACATGTGGATAAATCGTTACAGTCGTTGACATATTTACGGTCACCTGAGTCACTCATAGTTGTATATACCTTTTTAAAATAACCAAACATTTTTCGCCCCCGAAAACCCCCATAAACCTATAGCAAATTTCATCGACCCGTTTCCGCGATCCCCGAAATATATAGGTATAGAGTTTGGCTACTGAAATTTTACACAAATGTTTGGCGGGAAAATCAAAAAATCTTGGGCTGGTCACATTTTGTGTAGTAGGAATTATAGTTTTGATACTAGTGCTTGTGTTTTCTGTGCAAACGTAAGGTACATTTAAATAAAAATATTCTACAAGAATTACTAGGTTACATACTCCACGTAGTGATTTAATTCTCTTTGCATACTCCATGATAAATACAACGATGTCTCATGCCATAAAACCGAATTATAATAATTAAGCACGTCACATCAAATTGACATCTTGTCACTAACATTCGCAAATATTAAAGGAGCTTATTCTTATGATTATTCGTTTTCTATGGCTAATACACATTAAGTAACAGGATGTTTTACGTGGATACTCAAAGGACTATTACGCGGCGGGACAGCTCCCTCATAACTACCGCTAGAATTTCTCCAGACCGAGACTCCCTGTTGACCGTCCGTGGAAACTCCAGCGCACATTTCGGCAGCGACCCTGGCCATCAGAGAACCGCTCGTCCAAAGGGCTCCGTACAAAAGGAAGTAGTAACTTTTCTCTTCGAGTCGATGCTTAGACACATTGTGGTGTCTTGGGAGGTTATCGAGCCGGAAAAACCTAACTCTGAAATAGATAAAACGATTAGTGAAGTCACTATTTTCTCTGTTAAAAAGAAAGGAAAAGAGCCTGGTAAGCAATAATGCTTTAGTTTATAATGTATTATGTATAGTTTAGAGTCTTAAGTCCTCATAATTAGTTAATTAAGGTAGTAATAATTATGATTGGTGAAACAATCTCTCCAGCAGTGGAGTGGAATGAACTCCCTGCCGAGTTTTTTCCAAGACCACGGTTCTCTTAACTTAAAGTATTATATAGGTTACTTCAAAAAATGAGTGTAGTTAAGGTTTTTGAAGGCTAGGTAACGAGTATGTCCCGCACGTCCGATAACAGCTACGAAACCGCTTGCCATCAGGTGATTCGTAGGGTAATTGTCTAGTTTTCGTCCATGCTCTAGTTATCGTCCACTTGACGGAGTAGCAAATAATATATTTCATATTTAATTTTTTACTCGCTAATTATAGTTTTTATGCAGACAGATATATTGTTTAGACTTAATGTCTGGATTGCAATAAGTCCAAATTTATGCGGCATGATAGGTTTATAATTCAAATTTCGTCAGGTGGACGAAAACTAACGCAATGACCCTATACCTAATAAGTACTTGTTGCTTGGTATACAATTATTTCAAATACGTATCAAACTTACATTTATATCAGCAAAATACATGAACGAGCCAGACATTTATCTCCAAAAGATTAAGAAAATTTTAACTGTAATAGTTATTTACGATACAAGTGCGGATAAGAGGAAATTACCTATTCGCACGTGTATCGTACAACCGTTTACAGTAGGTACAATATGGCCCTTTAAACTTGACATACGCACGAAAAGTGCTATTTTACGCACTAGTGCGGGAAAATAGGACCATAAGTACTGTAAAAACTCTTTTCAATACATGAGTCACCATCCCTATTCCGAATCACGATTGTAAAATGTATACGTTAGTTACATTTAGACACACTATTAAAAGGTTAGGTGCGTCGTTCCAGTGTAGCAAGGTAGGTATGTATTGTCATAAATGTATTTTAATTACGTATCTATCATTCTCTTTCTTTCCAGCAAAAACTACCAAACCTAAAATCAACATGACGAAGTCGGGTTCGGTTCCGGTACGGTGTTTATAAATATACTAGCTGTTGCCCGCGACTTCGTCCGCGTGGAATTTTATCTTCAACATTTTACCTCTTTAGTACCTATAATTTTCTATATTTTTCATATCCGAGCAATGTTGAAATTAAGTACTTTTCTTTTTTAGCAAGTTGTATGAAGTTTTAAGTCAAGGGGATTTTGATGTTGGTTGCTGAAATTACTTTTCTTGTATTCTCATAATGCCCTTATACAAAGATTCAAGTTCCGCACTCACAAATTATCTGATCTCCATACAAACTTTCAACCCCTTTCTCACCACCTTGGGGGATGATTTTCAAAAATGCTTGAATTAGTTTTCATGTTTTTTAATTTAATACCTTTTTGTTGCAAAAAGTTCAAGTTCCTAGCTTAAAATTTAATTTACACCCCAAGACGAACTTTCATCCCCTTTTTAACCCCCTTAGGGGTTGATTTTCCAAAAACGTTGCGATTACTTTTTTTTGTAATCGGCTATTATGTCTTTCTAAGTAGTTTCAAAGCATTTGTAATGGATTCAAACTTTGAACCCCATTTTAACCCTGTTAGGGGATGAATTTTACAAATTGCTGAAATCACTTTTATTGTCTTCTAATACTATCCCCAAATACAAAGATTCAAACCCCGTGCTCGAAAAAATGTTTGATATCCATACAAACTTTCAACCCCTTTTTCACCACCTTAGGGGATGAATTTTCAAAGCGCTGAAATTAGTTTTCTTGTATTTTAATTTAAAACGTTTTTACAAAGTTTCAAGTTCCATGCTTAAAATAAGATTTGCACCCGCAGACGAACTTTCATCCCCTTTTTAACTCCCTTAGGGGTTGAAATTCCAAAATACGTTGCAATTACTTTTTTTTGTTATCGGCTATTATGCCTTTCTAAGAAGTTTCAAAACCATTTGTAATGGATTCAAACTTTCAACCCCATTTTAACCCTGTTAGGGGATAAATTTTACAAAACGCTGAAATTACTTTTCCTGTCTTCTAATAATATTTCTAAATACAAAGATTCAAGTCCCACACTCTAAAAAATGTTTGATATCCATACAAACTTTCAACCCCTTTTTCACCACCTTAGGGGATGAATTTTCAAAAACGCTGAAATCAGTTTTCTTGTATTTTAATAATATATCTTTTAACGAAGTTTCAAATTCCTAGCTTAAAAGAAAACTTTAACCCCATACAAACTTTCATCCCCTTTTTAACCCTGTTAGGGGATGAATTTTACAAAACCCTGAAATTACTTTTATTGTCTTCTAATAATATCCCCAAATACAAAGATTCAAGTCCCGCGCTCAAAAAAAATTTTGATTTCCATACAAACTTTCAACCCCTTTTTCACCACCTTGGGGGATGAATTTTCTAATACGCTGAAATTAGTTTTCTTATATTTGAATTTGATACTTTTTAACAAAGTTTCAAGTTCCTAGCTTAAAAAAATATTTGCACCCGAAGACGAACTTTCATCCCCTTTTTAACCCCCTTAGGGGTTGAATTTCCAAAAACGTTGCAACCACTTTTTTTTGTAATCGGCTATTATGCCTTTCTAAGAAGTTTCAAAGCATTTGTAATGGATTAAAATTTTCAACCCCTTTTCAACCCTGTTAGGGGATGAATTTTACAAAACGCTGAAATTACTTTTCATGTCTTCTAATAATATTCCTAAATACAAAGATTCAAGTTCACCACTCGAAAAATTTTTTGATATCCATACAAACTTTCAACCCCTTTTTCACCACCTTAGGGGATGAATTTTCAAAAACGCGGAAATTAGTTTTCTTGTATTTTAATAATATATCATTTTACGAAGTTTCAAATTCCTAGCTTAAAAGAAAACTTTCATCCCATACAAACTTTCATCCCCTTTTTAACCCCCTTAGGGGTTGAATTTCTCAAAATCGCTTCTTATCTCTTGTACACTTTATAAATGCAATCTGGTGTGCAAATTTCAACTTTCTGGCTTTTGTAGTTTCGGCTCTGCGTTGATGAATCAGTCAGTCAGTCAGTCAGTCAGTCAGTCAGTCAGTCAGGACACTTGCATTTATATATATAGATTATAGTTTTCAATTTAACTATCTAGTACCCACAGTACATTATTATTAAGACCTACCTTTAAGTTGGGTCATTATCATAAAAGGTAAGTTATAGACATTTCCTGGATTGGCATTCGATAGGGTTACAATTTGGTGTTCAATGATCAAAACGAAGACTGAATGTAGCTATAGGAATTAGGGGCCTGATTCGGATTTTGAAATAGACATCTATTAGACATCACCAAGATACGATAACGGGATGTTTAAGATCTAACCTGTCAAATTTGACATTTGCGCGATTCTGGAGATACTCTTGAACGATTTCCACAGGATATGACTTAGAGATCCAATTCACATCTAATATCTATTAGATTAATCTTATATATAGAAGAATTAATCTTATTTTTATATTTTCCTATAAGATATTTAATTAATCAACATTTTACCTTACAACATTACTTAATCATGAACGCACGCTTCAGACGGTAGAACCAGCGGCGTACGTTCCGTGGTGGTCAGGACCGGACGAGCGTGCTGTCATACGCTTCAAAAACGGAAATTTGTACGAGGGGAACATTTCTATGAAGTGCATGCATGGAGAGGGGCGGTTCCAGTGGGCCGATGGGACAGTGTACTTGGTAAGTTACGAAGGTATATGGCAGAGGTCACCAACTAGTTCGAGCGGTAAAATGACCATCGCGGTCCGTTTCTACTTCAGTTTATTAAATATGGAAATTTAAACAGCACAAAATAGGTTGGCCGTCAGAATCCGGACCGCGGTCCGCCATTTGATGACCCCTATATATATGGTATTCAAATTAAACTTACATTTATTACGGTCGTTTATCTAATAAGATTGTGCCGCCAAAAGGTATCAATTTGACTTTATTGAATTAAACTGTTTAGACGACAACGGTTTCACTCACTTTAATTTTCAGTCGCTATTGGCGACATGTTTCGGGCCCTTCGGGGGTCCTTCCTCAGGCTCGAGTGCTCGCGGCGACTGCAACTCTGTCTGCACCGTTGTCGTCTGTCAGTCAATATGTCTCACGAAAGTTTAATATCGGTTTATTGAATTAGTACTTTTTGTTTTTGGTCTTTGTAGAGACTATATAATCATTTAATTAAAATAAAATAAATTTATTTACACAATAGATATAATATACAGAGGTAATACAGTAACTGTACAAATACTTAATAAATGATATTAATTAGCTTGAATCTAAAATGGGCCCTTGAGGGATTGTAACAAGAATGCTGGCGGCATTTCCTCGTTGTATCGTAATAGGTAGAGTCTGTGCGGAAAGAGAAGAGTCGTGGGATTTGAGGGCGCGCCAGTGCTATTTTATGGTTTTTGCTATGCTGACAACACTGGTCACGTGATTATAGTACGACACTAAAGGTCATGATACTTGAATCCCTTTTGTTCCGGTTTTTTACCACGGCTTACTAAACGGAGCCTGGTGGTGGTGTCGGCTCATCAACTCAATCCCCTGATTTAGCGCAGGCACTAGTTTTCTTTTTAAAACACACTTGTTTTTATGTCTCAGATACTAAAAAGTGACAGTGCGATTGACAAAACTGCTAAAAGTGCTAAAACTAGTTAAGAATCTGCCCAATACAACTGTAATTTTAGTACCAAACAAGATAGAGTCTCATTTATGTACTGCCTAATCTGTGCAGTCCAACAGTTTATTAAAACCGGGTAAATCGGGTAGAAATTGGGCAATAGAACTGTAATTTTATCTGGGATATATTTCACCCATTGTAAACTTGACTTGTAATGTATGTGTACATTATTAATAATAAATATGGATATGAATAAAAATAGTGCATAAGGAATCATCCATTAATTACGTCTCACGAATTTCTAGGTTTTTTGACCCCTCCCCCCCTCCTTGTCACACTTGGTCACATTTTGCAAATCCCTCCCCACCTTGTGTGACGTCACATTTAGGCAATTTTGTTTTCAACGAAATCGGCAATACTAATTCGGCTGTATTTTTTTTTATAAAAAAATATTTTTTGTAAAAGAAATATTAGTAATTTTATAACGCAAAACCAATTAGGAACGAAAATTACATTCCTACCTACCTCATTATTTAAATGTACAGCGATTAAAAAAATATAAATTAATTTTCGGTTACTGATGAATATTGATGAAGTTAAAGTGACGTCACAATGTTTGTGACTCCCCCCTCCCCTATGTCACAACACTGCTAAATATGAAATATAATTTCGTAACTAACAGAACCTACAAATAAAGAAATATTTTATTAGAAAAAGTTTTATTCTTTGTAATCGAAGTCTGAATTAAAATATTCAATGTCACTTATGTTTGAGCTAGCTTCAGAACAACCAGGGACACTCATAGAACTATCTTCATCTGAACTGGATGTGCTTGAATCCGGCACGTAGATTACGAATTCTTGCATATCACCTACTTAGCGGTCTTTTATTCGAGATGCCGTAGGTACTTTTACACAATCCTGAAAAAAAAAATTACATATAACAAAAAGAATAGATAGTATAGAGGGGTCCTGTCATTGTCAATTTTGTAGTCACGGTACATTTACTGCCATCTATCAACACACGATTAAAACTTAAAATAAAATTGAAAATGTATAAAATAATCAAAATATGTTTACGGATAAATGATTCTTAATTTTTATTGTTCCATACTGACCCATGTTCTTTCACTGATATGTGTTAAAATTGTTAAATACCAAACGGCGTCGTTAACGCCATCTAGCCGAGAATAGGCCAAAGGTAATGGCGCCATCTATTCGAGAATGACTTTTCCTTGGCCGTCCGAGGCACGTTTTTTTCTTAGACTTTATTTATCTTATACGGAGTTATATATATCTCTGATATAAATATGCATAAAATGGCAAGTATCAAGACTATTTGTCAGTTATTTTAAAGACCATGAATGACCTGCATATTTATGAAAATTAATATATTTTGAATGAATATACTTACCGATTATGTACCGGAGACAAGTTACTTAGGGGCCTTATTAAATAGGTAATTATTTAATATTAAATACAACATCAATACCCGCGAATAGCGGAAACACGTTCCGCGACTTTTTGTAAGTCGATAGTCGGCTTTTAGCCGTTTTCTTCCCGCTGACAAAACCGAACAATGTTAAATATAATTTTCCTTGTGGTTTTATGTACGGTTTTATTACATAAAACTTGCGGTTTTTGTTAATAAATATACAATGACAGAAGTTTGTTTACTTTTTACATGACAAGGTGTCAAAGGTTTGATTGCCATATAAAATTTAAAATGTTAGTTCCCGTTTCTGCCACGACTCTTCTCTTTCCGCACAGACTCTACTGATAATTTGTGCAAGGAAGCCGCCAGCTCGTAAAGTAAATTTAATTTATTTTTGTGAGACACTAGTAAGTTTTGTAGTATACTACGTTAGTTATTTTTTTTTAAACAGCGCACAGCTTCCCATAAAAACAAAAATTACTGAATTTGACAATACATGTGTTATGAAATTGAATTATCGTAAAAGCGTTCTGCTACGTAGCGTGCTACGGCGTAGGGCTACGAAACGATTCACATAATAAAATAGTAAATCTATAAATGGTTTAAACTGAAACTTGTAACCACAAGAACCCGAAATGCAAGTTTCGGGCAGAGGCCTGGAGTGTGAGAGGGGAGTCCCTCGCAGTCTTCGGACTGTAAATTGTACATACCTATTACAATTTTTAAACTAAGTAAGAAGTACAAGTAGTTCAATCACCACTCCATTGTTTTTAGGGGCAATTCAAAAATAACGTAATGGTCGGAAAAGGGATGATCCAATGGAAGGACGACACGTGGTACGAGGGCGAGTTCGCGTGTAACCTGCGTCACGGGCACGGATTGTACGTGGACTCCCGCAAGCAGGGGTCCTACGTCGGCGGCTGGCACCTCGGCACCAAGCACGGCGTCGGCGCCTTACGCTACCCGGGCCGCGGGCCTAACACGTACGACGGCCAGTGGGATCATGTAAGTGTACAGAAATATCTGTCTTTCGACATTTACCGGTCTTGTGAAGACGATACGAGGGGGAGTTCGCGTGTGTCCTGCGTCACGGGCACGCGCCGGATTGTACGTGGACTCCCGCTTGCAGGGGTCCTACGGCGGCGGCTGGCACCTCGGCACCAAGCACGGAGTCGGCGCCATAACTACCCGGGCCGTTGCACTACCTAACTTTTAAAGGGCCTATTACTGATTATGTACCGGTCAGCTCACCGGACGATATCAGCCTGTCAACTTGATCTTGATATCTATGTCATTTCCGCTACTAGGCCAAGTTTGGTATCGTTTTCGTATAAATCGGGGATGCCGAATTCATTTATGATATCATAATGACACCATTCCGAAGTAAAAACACATAAAATATGAAAAAAATACTTTTTTTTTAAATTCCTCTTCACGCCTAAACTAAACCGCTAAACCAATTTAGTTAAAATTTGGTACAGCGATAGTTTCAGTCCCAGGGAATAACATAGCATACTTTTAATCTCAAAAATCATCCCTTAAGGTTGTGAAAAGGGAAGTGGAACTTTGTATGGGGATCCAATAATCGCTGAACCGATTTAGATAAAATTTGGTATAGAGATATTTTGAGTCCCGGGGAAGAACAAAGGATACTTACTTTTTATTTTAAAAAAAAATCTCTCAAAAGTGAAAAGGAAGGTGTAAGATTGTATGGGAAATCAATAACGACTGAACCGATTTAGATGAAATCTATGTCTACATCTTTGATTTAGTTGGAAATCATACTAAACTTGACATAGAACCTATACTTAAAAAAATATTAACCTCAGACGTCACCGGCCCTTAAAACCCCCCCACCCCCCACCTGCATCAAAAATCTGGGTGGCTCCACTTCTTAAAAACATTTTAAGAACACAAAGATTGATTCTACCAAAAGAAATCTCTTATTCAGTGAACGCCGTATTTGACCTTTTTATGGCTTGAGCACATTCCACTATGGTATCATGTAAAGCCTCCTCCACACTCGTGCGCGAATCGCGGCGCGAAGCCGCGAACGCGAGTGTGGCGTCGATTTTCGCAGACAGCGAAATCGACTCCACACTCGCGTTCGCGGCTTCGCCCGCGATTCACGCGCATAGTCTGGGAGGGCTTAAGATACATAATGATACCGATTCTGATTTAACCATTTATTACGGTTTCACTCTCCAATCACTAACGCTGATTGGTGCAAGTGGAATGCAATAAATACCGTGTCATGAGTCATGAGCTATCTCGCTCGCGCACATGGGTGTACGTGAAATGCGTAATGGCAATTGGCCAAATCATATCATAAGTTATGAATCATAACTTATGATTCATAACGTCGCGTCGCGTCGTAGCCAATAGTTAAACCAGAATCAGCCTCATACGAGTACATGGCTGTTGACATGATTATTAAGGCTGTATATAAAGTAATTATGCTTAAGGCTGTCATATTTTAAAAAAGTGTTTTCCAACCAGAATATAAGACATGGAGTTGGATCTCGCGAATACGGCCATGATAGTGGCTATAATGGAGATTGGGACGCTTACACGCGAGAAGGGAAAGGGTTGATGATATGGCCTAACCATGATGTAAGTTTGTCGCAGAGTTCTTATATATCATATCTTAATAGATATTATAGAATTCGAGGTAGGTAGGTACCTTGACATTTCTGTAACAATACCTATTGTTTATTGCTTGCCTTCTTGCCTACCATGTATCTATATATATATTTAGATACAACATTTATCGCGTACCTACCTAACATTTAATACTATTTTATAGTTATATAGCGGCGATTGGAGAAACAACGTTATGAGTGGTTTCGGCGTTTACATCTGGGATTTATACTTTATCAACTCGATGTCTATGCCGTCGCTTAATATGTACCGTGGCGAATGGCACAAGGGCAAACGCCATGGCTACGGGGTCCTGAACTTCGGCTACGGTTTGGGTTCGCATTACAAAGGCGAGTTTAAAGATAACTTAAAACATGGAACCGGTAAATTAGTCACTAATACCGGTAGGACAATTCGACATAAAGCGTTGTTCATTGATGATAACCTCGGCCCCCATGAGTCAGATAATGAAATTGAACAACACCGCTATGCCCAAACACTTCGGAGTACTCATCCCAAACCACCTCATATCCAGAAAACGATTGATTTTAACTTAAGTGACTCCAGCATAGATCTGATTTATCACGTCCATCAGGCTCTTAAGAATATTGATCGAGAAGCCGAAATAAGAGCTGGTATCATCGCTAACTTCATAGAGAACAACAAATATTATCTTGAATTAAATACATCTGTCAAACGCAAAGATGAAACGCCAGAAGAATCACACCTGAATATCGAAGATTTAATAACTTTTGAGGAAACATCTCTTCGCAAGGCTTTACGATGTTATGAAACAGAATTAAGGGACATCTACTATATTTATGCAAAAATATGTAATACAAAAGATATTTACTTCACTCCTAGTCTTATCCGCTTGTATCTTTGGCAGCTGTATTATGATTGCAAGATTCATGAGAAAGGTTTAACTTTAGTCCAAATAGATAATATATTCTTCAATAGCCCTGAATGGATGTCTCGATCTCCTCACGACCCTTTCGAAAAAATACACTTTTGGCAATTTCAGCATAGCCTCATTACTGTTGCGAGCAAGTTGTACGCCAAAACAACATTTCCGGGACCAAAACCAGATACGATTTTAGCCAGTGCGTTTAGAACATTCATGGATAAAGATGTTTTGCCAGGTTCAGTTTGCCATAAAGGTATGTATTTTTACAACAAAGCAAGAGCAGAATAGTTTGAGATGAAACTTATAGTCGTAATTTTTAAATAATTATGTATGCACATGTAACTCGTTCCATAAGTAAGAACAAGAACCTAGTTGTGGAAAATAGCATGGTGGTAATTCAATACCCTTTAGAGTAGGTACTCTGACCAGGCATCAGCTGCAGGCTGGCAGGTCAGCTTGACATGTTAGTGGGACAGTAGGTAAGGTCAATGTGGGTAAGTCCGTCTACAAGGCAAGTCCGTCAACACGTTATAACTTTTGAATTTGAAGGCGTATGCGACTTTGGAGTCCAGTCGATTAACCAGTTTTTCGCGCCAGTTCCGTCACTGTAAAACAGATGGCGCTGTGACAACCAACTTTAGAGCAATCCGCCTCAACAAGTCATTTCGTGTTTTGAAGTCGAAGTCATAGTGCGACAGCCGTTCGAAAAAAAATTGTTAAAAATAGTTTTTGTAAAGATTGTGCATCAGAAAGTAACTACGTAGGTAGCATAAGAACCAGCTGTCTTTATTCTATTTTTAAAATATCAGAAATTAACTTAGTTTTGTAATTATACGTTCCACAATTTATCATATTAAAATTTGACTAAGTTGGAAAGTCCGTCTATTATGTTCAAGGCAAGTCCGTCATATGCCGCCTTTCGTTAAATCAGAGATTACCAACTGTTTTTACGACTTTAATATTATAACGATTTGATAAGGTATCAAAAAATCCGTCTACTCGCCGAATTTTAAAAAATGCCATTGTTTTTGCTTAATTTGTGCAGTAACATAGGTGAATAATTAACGGAACTAGATCACTCCAAAATCAAAAAAAAAGTATAAAATTATAATATAATATAAAATAATTTGGCCAAGTCCGAGATAGCTCGAGGCATTTAGTGTTCCGTACGGCTACCATCAGTTTGGCATTGACATAAACGATATCGTGAACGTAATTTACTTCCTACAGGTATATCTCTTTCGCACTAATATGTCAGTACGAGCGAGATGCATAGAAAGTAAATTACGTTCACGCCCACGGTAGCGTTTATGTCAATGCCAAATTGATGGGAGCCGTACCGCTCGCATCGTTACATTTTACAGAGGTTGTTTGCCTGTTTTTAGGATACCGTATTCAACTACACACACAGAACTATAGTACAAAGTGTCTAAGTGCGAAGGCCGAAGGCCGAGCTTTAGCAAAATGTCATCGCTTTAGCACAGAGCAATAGTACAAGTGTCTAAATGTGAAGGCCAAAGGCCGACCTCCGCGTAGCCCGAAGGCCCGAAGCGTCCAGGATGTCAGTGCTTTAACACAGAACAATAGTACAAGTGTCTAAATGCGAAAGCCGAAGGCCGAGCTCCGCGTAGGGCCGAAGGCCCGAAGCGTCCAGGATGTTAGTACTTAAACACAGAACAATAGTACAAGTGTCTAAATGCGAAAGCCGAAGGCCGAGCTCCGCGTAGGGCCGAAGGCCCGAAGCGTCCAGGATGTTAGTACTTAAACACAGAACAATAGTATAAGTATCTAAATGCGAAGGCCGAAGGCCGAGCTCCGCGTAGGGCCGAAGGCCCGAAGCGTCCAGGCTGTCAGTTCTGTGTTTAACCACTGACATCTTGCAGGCTTCGGGCCTTCGGCCCTACGCGGAGCTCGGCCTCCGACCTTCGCATTTAGACACTTGTATTAATTACCTGTGTTTAGAACTGACCTCCTGGATGCTTCGGGCTTTCGGCCCAATGCGACTTCAGCGTTTGGATCTTGCGACTTAGACACTTGTACTTAAAAATACTTGGAACTTTACGGGAGGCGCGCGTCTGTCGGACGCTTCGGATCTTCGAATCGCTCCTTCGGCCTTTGCATTTAGTTAGATTCTTGTACTATTGCTTTGTGTTTGAATACCGAAGTCGAGCATCTCGCGAATGCTTGATGTATTATAATAATTTAGAGTAAGGCCAAGCGCGCATCACGATTTTTTGTCCTGCGAAAATTTTGTCGCAGAAATGCAACGTATGTGTTTATATGTTAGTGCGCGCATATGCGACAAAAATATCGCAGCGATTTTAAAATTGTGATTTGTCACATTTTTTCGCGATTGTTCGCGACGCGATTGTCGCAAAGTGAATTGCAGCATGCGGAGTTGTATGGCCCCGCGCGCACTATGATAATAAAATCGCAAACCGGCCGGACCTCAGTCGGCATTTCGCTCTCCAAACCCCAACATCTCGGCACCTGCATCTCCAATGGAGTTTCAAAATGAGACGCTAGATGTTGACCATTTAATTATGGAAATAGACGGGGATCACCTTTGTGTTATAAATGCTCAAAGTCATACAGCAATCGCATATTAAAGACACGTTTCATGACAAGCGACTGGTACGAAATCAATGTTGAGAATGAACAAATCGTCGACTTTTTCATCGCAGTGCGCGCAGTGAATTTTCTGCGATATATTACAGCGCGATTCTAAAATCGTGTCGCAAAAATTTATATCGTGGTGCGCGCTTGGCCTATAATACCTTAAATGTATACTCCTTCAATTTGAATTTAGAACTCATTATTATTTTTTATTTGATTTTGTTTCTAGTTCTATGCCATATATATAGACTTTAATATTATTTAGAACTGCTAAAAAACAAGATCGGCTTACTTTAAATATTTCGTCAATTTTACCTTTGTTTCTAAAAACTGTGATATTTAACTGTCATATACTATTAATGTCTTCCAAAATTATTTTCTCGTAACAGGACTGAGGGGCTACCGCGAAAACCGAAATTCGCAATTTGCGGGGATCTTTCTCTTTTACTCCAATGAAGGCGTAATTAGAGTGAAAGAGAAAAAATGCTCGCAATTTACGAACTTCTATTTTCGCGGTTATAGCCCTGAATCTTGTTGCTCACCGATCCGTTCAAAAATATACATAAGTACTGAATATAATTAATAGATATTATAATTATACAATTAATACAGAAATGTAATGGTACTTAATGAAAAGGAATATTGTGTATATTGTTTCGACGAATCAGATACTCTCAATAAAATCTATACATGAGGCCAAAGCTGTTCATAAATATTAAATGACTTTATTATCTCTATACGCCTTACTAACTCTATGTGTCCTAGTGTGAAAAAAAAAAACACAACGACAGTCAAGAACGGAATTCTTAATTTGAATTTTTCAGATTTTTGAGATGCCTAGTCCATTGGTTGGAAAGACCGTTCGAAATTGAAACTTATTTGCAATATAATAAGGTCGTATTTTGTAGATCTCTCTCATACTTATAGTAGGCTATTGAGATAAAATTAAATATCCCACAAAAATAAGCAAGCAGAATTAAACTTTGTGTCAAAGACATAAGTCATAAATTTCAATGCCAAAGTTTTAACTAAGGATGTTTCTCGCCTAATATGAATTGACCAGTGTAAGCATCAGTTAGCTAGCCCTAAGCAACCAAAGGTCAAGCTGCAGTTGAAAAACTAATAAAGATAAAGTTAAGCTGATAATTTTCCCGCCGTCTCCATGCTTCTTTAAGTTGGGTATTGACTGGTCAGCTGCCTGTTAGCTATAGTTTTCGCGAAAATCGCCAGGACAGAGGTAAAAATTTTTGTATGAAAACTTGCAACTTTAAATGCATTTTTTGACGAAACTATTGCAGTCTAAAATGAAGTCAAAATCAGTCCATCGACTCAATTTTTTGCAAGCTTTCTAATGGTACCCCACATGATTCTTACAAATGAAAAAAGTTTCAGCCTACCCCTCTCAACCCCCTAAATTTCCCCCTTTAATAAGAAATAAGCAGTTTTGACTTATTTACAATATGAGTGGTAGTAATTGCTATAACTGTTCCAAATTTAAGGTATCTATGTCAAACGGTCTCTGAGAAAAACGTATTTAACTGATTTGCAAGACCGAAGTGATCCCATAAGTGTTCCGTAAACAAAGTTTTGTACGGAACACTAAAAACTTCGCCACATTGACCTTAGATATAAAGTTGATCTAGATGATACTTATGATGATTTTGTTGTATCTTACAGGTCACCTGGTGAACGGCCCTGGCTCATATGTGCCCCTGAAAGCCCTGTACGCGCTGTACCGCAGCCTGGGCGAGCCCCACACCATTCGCACGTTTCTGTGCGCGGCGCTGCGCCCTCACCATGATGTGGAGCACCCGCAGCCGCCTATGGTCGAAGCGCCCGATGAATGCCTTCCGATTGGACGCAACAACTATGTTTATGATAATGATATGATATTCACCCCTGGTTAGTCGTTTTATCTCGTCTCGATCATCTCGAAAAGATTTGAAAACGTTTAGTTCTGCTCAACTAAGCCTTGGCAAATACAGAAAGAAGCGCATAAAGCGCAGTTCAGACAGGAGAATGTTTATTCGCCACTCTGATTAAATGGTCCAATCAGTACAGGCCGTGCGGATGCAAAAGCCAAAAAGGCTGATTTCCCCGATAAAATGGACGGACACAAGAATACCTACCAATTTGTGCCGAATATATATATATATAATAATAATATAAAATAATTTAGCCTATACGTCCCACTGCTGGGCACAGGCCTCCTCTCACTCGCAAGAGGGCTTGAGCTATTATAGCTTATTTATTATGTGGACTATAATAGTCCCCAAGCTGGTCCAATGCGGATTGGGGACTGTAATACACCTTTGAATTTCTTTGCGGATATAGGTAAGTATGTAGGTTTCCTCACGATGTTTTCCTTCACCGAAAAGCAAGTGGTAAATATCAAATGATATTTCATACATAAGTTCCAAAAAACTCATTGGTACTAGCCAGAATTTGAACCCATGACCTCCGGATTGAAAGTTGGACTTCATATCTACTCGGCCACCACTGCTTGTGACAAATAGGTATACGTATTTTCTTTTGGGGGCATTTTTTTAACTTTGAGGGCTGAAATATCACCATAAATCTAAAGTTGGTGATTCAAATTGGAGTTTGACGCCAATTTTATTACTGATCAAATCTGTCAATTTGATCATCCCGTGGGAACTCCACTTAACTCCCAATAAACCTAAATATTGTTTGCAGAAGGAGATAATATTAAAGGATTTCCTGATAAAGACTTAATCCGGACAAAGCTTAATGACACAGAGCTAAAGCTTTTTAATTTTGGCAACCTGTCCTGCAAAATGATTGTAAAAATATTTGGTAGAATATTTCCCAATGTTTTTGAGAACAATCACGTATTGAATTTGGATGTCCAAATAACGTTTTACGAGTTCTTCGAAGTCTTCATCTCTTGTGCCGAGGAGAGTATTCGGCTGAAAGAAGAACAGTTAAAAGACGCCACTGTACAAACTATCTTCAAGCCGTTAGAAAACTGGTATGACTTAAAGTATTAGATGTAGATAATCTTCGTGATGAGAGCGTAACAAAGTGATGGATTAATAAAACATTGAACAGATCAAGTGTTTTTATTGCACTAAACATGCATAAATTATTAAACATGACCATAGAGGTACAATAATATAGAGAGGATATGGGGGAGGGGCCAAATTACCGATCGAGATGCACTCATAGAACTTTCAGTAGGAGTAGCAGAGAAAGCGGTATTATTGCTTGTCCTTGTCACAGTCTCACTTATTGTTTGTTCCCCACCAAAAATTTAGTATGGTTTATGGTGGGCAACAAATAACCCGACCGAATTAACGTGGATTGTTTTTGGTATGTTGTCAGGAATGTTAAAACGTGTTTTTAATATTGTCGCTTTGCGTATGTTTTGTCCCTCACGGAGGCACACACCATTTCTATAGGATGCTCTACTTCTATGGACACGACATTACCTAACCTTTATTAAGCCCCCTCCAGACTATGCGCGTGAATCGCGGGCGAAGCCGCGAACGCGAGTGTGGAGTCGATTTCGCTGTCTGCGAAAATCGACGCCACACTCGCGTTCGCGGCTTCGCGCCGTGATTCGCGCACGAGTGTGGAGGAGGCTTTAGGTAGGGACGTACAGTCAGCAACAGAAATTGCTAAGCGGGCCAGGTGTTCAATAAGTTTATGTCCAAAATGATCTTGACGCGACTTTATGGTTAAGAGAATAAGAACGTGTCAAGGTAATTTTGGACCACCTCGCCCGCTTAGCAAAGCAACTTCTGCTGCTGACCGTGCTATGAAAGATTATGGGTACGTACTCCTAGTTGAGGCGACCGAACGGGTCCAAACATAAATGTGATATTGCTCAGCATTATTTTTATTCAAATCAGTTTATTTTTTCAAACTGTCAAAACGATTACCTATGTCGTCTCGTGACGAGCAAAACTCACTTTACTTAAAAAATAAATAAACAAAAATCAACCTTATTTGAGCACTTATATGGTTCACTATGGCTATGACCTTGTGGTGGTAATTAGTGAGTTTTGCTTGTCACCAGACTTGATGTTACTGTGGAATTTATATGAAACACTAGCATGTGACATCACAATCAATTTACCTACTCTTTATTAGTTTTATAGTGGTTTATATGGTAAATTTTATATGGGACGATTAGCCTTCGCGCCGGTATCCGGTATGCACGGATTGAATATACCATTGGACAAGCCGAAGTTAACATGGCCTGTTTTTAGGGTTCCGTACCCAAAGGGTAAAACGGGACCCTATTACTAAGACTTCGCTGTCCGTCCGTCCGTCCGTCCGTCCGTCTGTCACCAGGCTGTATCTCACGAACCGTGATAGCTAGACAGTTGAAATTTTCACAGATGATGTATTTCTGTTGCCGCTACAAAAACAGAATAAAATAAAGATTTAGATGGGGCTCCCATACAACAAACGTGATTTTTGACCTAAGTTAAGCAACGTCGGGGGGGGTCAGTACTTGGATGGGTGACCGTTTTTCTTTTGCTTTTTTTTTTTGCATTATGGTACGGAACCCTTCGTGCGCGAGTCCGACTCGCACTTGCCCGGTTTTTTTACAATACTTACCAGTTCTGGGCCGTCTTCAACTATGCTGGGGCCCTTGGGCACATAAGAGTTCGGGGCCTTTTTGGAAAGTAAAGAAAGCTAATTAAACTGACATTTTTCTACAATGACCTTCTATTTATTATCGGTAGGTATTGAAATATACTGTTACTGTATGTCTTTCGGGGCCCCTAAGGATGGGGGTCCTTTGGGCACGGGCCCCGCCGCGTGTGCCCTTATGGTAAAGACGGTACTTATTACTGCCTGTAGGACATGTGCAACTCTTTTCAATTAGGCATGTTGGTAGAAATCAAATTAGGTATCTATACAAAATATGGACCCTGATGCTATGTAAAATAAAGGGAAAGGGCATTAACAGTCACAATCTGTGCAAGCAACATGCATATAATTATATAGTGTGCGCGCGTTTTAGCTAGATATGTATACAACCTACATCAAAGTCTTCAAATCAAACATGCAACTAACCTCCTTTAACATATTAATGTGGGGAACATTGACGTTTAGATTACAGTTCTTTGACATTTCCACAGAATTTAATTTCAGCCCAAATAATAACTTGATTTTGTTCATTATTTTACAACAGGTATTAATCCAATAATTTGTGACAATGACCAAGTGGAGTAAACACGCTACTCAAAAGAAACCCGAACAGATTTTGTTCTCTAAGAACATTTATCAGCCGCCTAGAGTCAAAGTAGCGCACTGGGAGTTTGCCCTGAATGCTGAGAAGAAGGATAACTATGTGTATCGGGATCAACTGAGCAATCATTTGAGTACTTACAAACGATTGGGTACACAGGACATTGGTACAGGGATGACGGAAACAAGACACATGCTCGCCCAAGTTTTTACTAGGAAAGATCCCGTGTATCCGTTTAAACCGCTGGTTAATTTCACGTCTTACCCTTGCACGGAGTAAGTTAACAATAACTCGAAGTACTCGAACTGTAGGTAGAGATTTAATTTTAGTTGCCTAAGGGTCTCCCCAAACATATCGACGCGCATTCGGCAAAAGCCGATAGGAAAAAGCTTTATGTCCGCGCAATAAGAGCGAAAAAGCCGTCGACGCGTTGGCAGGTGCCGGCCGATGCGAGCCGAGCCGAACGACGACTTTTTCGCTCTTATTGCGCGGACATAAAGCTTTTTCCTATCGGCTTTTGCCGAATGCGCGTCGATATATATATTTGGGGCGACCCTAAAAGTAGGCGCGCACGAGCAACGGTCTCTAGTAAGTCGATTAGGTGTAGGTACCTATAAATACCTATCATAGGTACCTATTATATGTAATATGGCCAAACCATTCACGTGAAATTTAGTCACATTTGTAATAATAGGCATGTAGCTAGGTAACACCGATTCTATCGCTCGAATATGCATGAAACTTGAGAGAGCATTATTAGAGGCAGATAACGAAATTTTGATTTACGATTTTCGCGGTAAGACCTTAGGTACGAAAAAGATTACATACCAAAAACCGTAGGTACCTATAAACATAAGGCTGTATCTTTACAGCACTATGGACGTAGTTTTACATAATAAGGGGGCCCGTTCGCAAGTGTGGATGTAATTGGCCCTTAATTAATGCTGCTGTTTAATCAGCCTTAATTAAGACTGATTTTTTAAGAATAAAACTCAAACGGCCCAACTAACATTAGGCGCTAAATTTAAGGGTTAGAAGAGATTTATATAAGCGCCTATTTACTCTTTAGGTGTTGTTAGTACTCTAAAAATAGGAGTTATAGCCGGCTATAACCCCGTTTTAACCCCGGATTGGGCACAAATTTTATCACCATAAGATTTATAACAGTGCTACAGTAGGGTTAGCGGATAAAAAAAGAGACATAAGAGCGGTATAGTGGAACTACAATAGTGTTAATTAATTCTTTAGGAGCTATATGGGTTGCATATAGGTGACTACAAACTGTTGTATTAGTAGAGCGCTAAAGTAGTGCTGTAATAGCGTTGATTAACAACTTAGGATTTAAAAGGGTGCCAAATAAGCGACTACTAACTGTTTGAGTAGTAGTGTAGAGCTATATAGATGATACTTTCAGCTTTAGATGGTATATTAGCATTTAAAGTCAATATTTGTAACACTCAAGAAGGTAATTGCACATTTTTTCCTTAGCCCTGCCTGCTTTGGTTGCAGATGTTTCCATTTTGTATTATTATTTGTAAGCTTGCACTGTGACAGCTTGAAGTGAAATGTAATGGCGGATAAATAAAAGCAAATAATTATTTTAGTTCACTGATGCCGGTGTTATCTGCGGATTTATGATGGCGAAATTAATTACACTGTCAATAACTATATGTACTACTAACAAAATTTTAAAGGGCCTCTGATCCTTTGCATATTTATCTGAATATTATATTTTTTAAATTGTGGTCCACCGTATTTAATTTTCGCAAAATTACACAATATACGTGAAGTCCGGTTTTAAATACAACAATACTAACATTATGTCTATGTTGAGTAAAAGTATCGATTTTTATTAAGTATTTACGTTCTAATTAACAGTTTTTGTTTTGCTTATTGATTAATCGGTCATATTAACATGGCGCTATAGGCTTAGGTTGTAAGTAAGACTCTAATAACACTATAAGATGTACTAAGGTATTGAATAACGCCCGTCTGCGACTACATGATCTATAAAAGTGACTCATAACTTCTCTTTTCGACTGTAAGTGAGACAAGAGAGTTAAGAAGCGATTGCGAGTAACGGAGCTATAAAATAGTTTTTATCGCCTGTTTAGAACCTTAAGTGAAAATTGCAGCTGTTTATTACTCATATAGATGTTAAGGTGGTAGAATTCACTTTGACCTATAACACTAGCTGCTTAAGATCCATTATAGCGGCCAAAACGGCTACTGTGGATCTTAAAGCTATACATGGACCTCTTAAAGACCTTGATGTTACCAGAGCCTGTAAGCTTAGAGTATACAGCTATTCTACAGCCGTTATAGGGTAATTGTGTCAGATACCGTCCAATTATAGGAGATGCCTACTTTGAAATGCTAAAAAAAAATATTTAAGTAGTCTTACTTAAATGTGCTATATTTGTTTGTATTGCTCATATTGTCTATTTTAGGTTAATATTACGTGACCTTAAATAATATTTACGGTTTATTTTATAAAAAATATTTTTTGAAAAAGTAGGGTTATTTCAGTTTCCGTCCGCCTGTGAGCTACTTTTCGTCCACGTATGAGTCAGTTTTCGTCCACTGTATGAAAAAGTACTGTAGGGTGCATTATTGCATTGAAAATCAATTATACCTATCTTTATTTTTAGTTTTTATGTTATATAGATAATTCTTAGTTAGTTACTAGCTTCTGCCCGCGACTTTGACTGCGTAGAATAGTTATTTTCGTGATAAATATTTATATATATTTCCTTCCTCAGGACGCAGACTGACAAACAGTGTCGCTACGTCTTACGTAGGCGAACAACGCGCGAACGCGGCGCGGCGCGGCGCGGCGAAAGCGGCCGCCGCCGCGCCGCGCCGCGCCGCGCCGCCTGACATTCGCGTGCAAATCGCGCCGCACCGCGTTCGCAACGAGATCGCTTACGTAGGACACTTCTATGGGCATCAAAGGATTGATTTCACCGCGCCGCGCCGCGCCGCGTTCGCGCGTTGTTCGCCTACGTAAGACGTAGCGTGTTACATTCGCATTTATAATACATAATATCAATATAATAAGGATTCATTTATTTTAAGCTATGTACGTTACTAGTACCGACTTAGTTTTGTTGTATATAGGGTCATTGCGTTAGTTTTCATCAACTCATCGGAGCTGCCAGAGTAGCTGGACAATAAAATTTATCATGAAATACCCACTTAAATATATTAGTTATTTGTTTTCTTGTGTTAATTTATGTATAGGAAAAACTAATGCAGATGCATTATTAAGATAAACACCAGTTATAATTATAATACCTACATCTACCAACTTTTATTTTATTAATAATAGATATTTAACTTGTTTTTCTTAAATTACTAACAATCTAATACAATCTATTTATCAACTTTAGATAATATTATTTATATTATATTATTATTTGAGAAATTCAGAGTCTGAATATACATGCATGGTCATTCAATAATTTATTTTTTTGTAGGAAAAGATCTCTATGTATAGCCCCCTCCACACTCGTGCGCGAAACGCGGCGCGAAGCCGCGAACGCAAGTGTGGCGTCGATTTTCGCAGACAGCTTCGCCCGCGATTCACGCACATAGTCTGGAGGGGGCTTATGGTCATAGTCGTCAGGGAGTTCATTCTGAATTAATTAATTGACCATAGAGATTTAGGCACTGCAATTCTTTAGAAAAACAGCTCGTGTCGTGTATGATGTGCCTTATAAAGAATCTATGATAAGTAATATGTAAAATATTAATGTTAATAACAGCATAAAACAAATTAAAATTTCTAACACTAAGGCCAAGCGCGCACCACGATTTTTTGTCGCGCGATAATTTAGTCGCAGAAATGTAACGTATGTGTTTATATGGCAGTGCGCGCACATGCGACAAAAAAATCGAAGCGATTTTAAAATTGTGATTTGCCACATTTTTCCGCAACTGCTCGCGACGCGATTGTCACAAAGTGAATTGCAGCATACGGAGTTGTATGGCCCCGCGCGCACTGCGATAATAAAATCGCACCCCGGACCTCAGTCGGCATTTCGCTCTCAAAGAGTCAACATATCGGAACCTGCTTCTCTAATGGAGTCACAAGATGAGACGCTAGATGTTGACCGTTTAATTATAGAAATAGAAGGAGATCACCTTTGTGGTATAAATACTCAAAGTCATACAGCGATTGCATATTGTTTCACGACAAGCGGCTGGGAAATCCATGTCGAGAATGAACAAATCGTCGACTTTTCATCGCAGTGCGCGCAGTGAATTTTCTGCGATAATGTAAAGCGCGATTCTAAAATCGTGTCGCAAAAATTAAAGTCGTGGTGCGCGCTTGGCCTTACAGACGCCCGGACCGCGACTTGCGGTCCGGCGTACGTTCGATCGTGTGTAAGGTGATCCGCCGTATGTACGTCCATTAAAGCCGTGTAACAGACAACCGCACCCATGAGTGAGAGCGAGAAAGAGATGGCTTTTAAGGACGCAGTTTTATAAAGCCCCACATTCACACTCCTACCGTCCTACAAACGGCTAAACGGTAGGACGGAACCCCCATACACAATCCTACCCAACGAGGCGGACTACGAGGCGGCCTACAAAGGAGTGTGAATGCGGGGCTTAAGTGAGAGCGAAAAACAGATACTTATTAAACCAGCATCCACACGGCCTGGTACAGCTATCAGTTCATGCTGTAGGATATAGAGCGAGATAGGGAGACAATTATATGTCTCGTTCTTGCAGGACTATTTTGTAACATCGTGTAAATACTGCTTAATAATCATAGACATTTCAATTATTTTAAAGCCCGCTCCACACTCGTGCGCGAGTTGCCGTGCGGAGCCACGAATGCGACTATGGAGTCGATTTCGCAGATCTGTGATCTCGACTCCACGCTCGCGTTCGCGGCTTCGCGCCGCGATTCGCGCACGAGTGTGGAGCGGGCTTAAGGTTAACTGGTTTGCAAAACAAGCGGTATCCAGACGGGATGATAAAATCGACCTATTTGATCAGGGATGAAATTGGCGTCAATCTCCAATTTAATCACCAATTTTAGATTTATGGTAATATTAGAGCCCTCTAAATTGAAAAAATACCCCAGAACGAAACTACTGGCGTCACAAATTATATAGTATTCTTGCATCTCATTTTATCGGTAATATCGGGCATTATCGGCGGTTGAATTCGGCGAGCCAAATTGTCGTTTGCGTCCGCACGTCCTGATTCGATCGGGCAATTTAATCAGATTGGCAAAAAATTGACTAGTCTGGATACGCGTTCTTACAATTGCATTACTTTTTTTTTTAAATATTAAGGAGGGAAAATCGTAAGTATTTGACATTTTTTATATTAAGATTCGAGAAATGCTTGATGCTTAAATAATTAATTGCCTATTTTAACTTATTTCCTCGCATATTTGGAGGAAAGCACTATGCTCCGGTGGGAATAGCAATTCGTGGAATCGTCTCATTGTCGGACTCAGTTCAATTCTTTCATTTCGTCGAACAAAATCGAAACTCATCCACGAATTGCTATTTTCGCCCTCTGTAATCATGTAATAATAAATCTCGTCTACACCACTCATAGTACATGGACGGAAACTGAAACAATATTCAAAGCTATTTTTAGTTTTCGACCACGTATTTTAAATATGATTTTAATCAAGCAACAGTGACAAAATCGTGGACGAAAACTAAAATGTATAATCTTTAAGCAAGAAACATCATTTTAAGAGAAAATATATAGTAGTTTATAAGTCTTTTGAAGTGAAACGACCATAACAAATACTCACCTAGCTGTTCCAGTTACCGTCCGTGTGGTCGGAAACTAAATATTTTCAAAATTAGTATGTCAGTACTCGTCCACTAAATTTATCAAAGATTATTATGAAAAAACTATAAAAAACACTTAAAATTGCGTTTATTATACTTTTAAGTTGCAGTATGTGCCAATAACGTAACTTAAACTAGCTAAATTAATTAATAAACTTACCGTGAACATTTGCCGCTAACACTTTTTTTTTCTTGCAAAATGACGTTTTCAGGCTCTGGGTGCAATGCCGCCACTTACATAATTTTTATTTAAGCCGCTATTTGTCAAATAACACTTTTATTTTGGTCAAAATATTGCTTAGACATTATGGATTGCAACAAATCCAAACATGTGTGAGAAGGCTTGTTTCTATTCAAATTTTCCGCAATTCTTTGTAGCAACTCCGCCAAGTGGACGGAAACAGGCACTGGACGGCAAACAGACACAATTACCCTATGTCTTTAGGTGATAAAATAAGTGCTAAGTGTCGCCTAATTGTTTGTTGGGGGGTTAGGTACCTACCCGGTCATGTTAAAAATATTTTTACCTCGTGTCACTCTTAGTATCATGCCCGGCAATTATGTGTGGTGGATGAACTCAAAAAATCTCGGTACAAGTTTTTTAATTTGCTGCTGACCTAGGTATTCGGCTGATCAGCTATATTTAGATTCAGAAAACAAGATGTACCTACACCGAACCGAATCTGAATTATAAAGTTATTATTTATTTCCAGTACTCCAAGTAGGAACAGACTGATGAAGAAAGCTAACCTGGCCCAGCTCCCGCCAGATTTCGGCATGATGGACTACATGACGACACATCAGGACGATTACAGAAACCCCTTCCCGTCCGTACTCAAACCGGTGAGTCGCTATTTACCGTTACTGACAAATGAAAAAACGTGACCACTTAAATTTCAATTGTTTTAGAAAATGACACCCTACTATACAATATGTATGTAGTTATTCCTAATATTCCACAAACATAATATTTATTCACACGATGGCGGTGGCGCTTTTTATCAAGCGTTGTTGGATTTCGACCTTAAAGCGTTGGTCGTTAAATCGAATTTAGCGTGCGGACAGATTCAAGCTCTTTTTTAACGCGCGTTGAAAAAGCACTTGTGCGATGAGGCCTAACAATTGCATAAATAGAGCCACCACCAAAATCGTTCGTTGACAAAAATATTGTTAGTCTGAAAATCTGAAAGAAGCTGAGGAGTTACAGCTTTATAACGTAATTATGTTGGAATGGCCCAAATAAATCTTGCTTTCAGCTGACAATGCCCACACCGCCATGGCTGCTGAACCGCGTCATTCGTTCGGACCTTACGCACAACCACGGCACCGCGCCGCCGCGCGGGGACTACCAGTGTCTCGACACCCACACCCCCATCGGCCACATCCGCCAGCTAAGGCTGTTCCGATACCAGTCATTTGATCCCGCCACTTGCCTCCAGGACTTCCCAACTCTTAAAACTACATTGGATAATAATGACAACACAAATGTTTAATTCAAACCACTTTATGTCAAGAAAAAATAATAGAACATGCATAATGAAATTAATAAAACACAACAAAAAAAACTTAAATCCAACAAAGTATTAACTTAACATAATGTAGGTATGTATTTGTTTGTAATACATTTTAACAATGTTGTTTTATCATTATCAACAAACCTCTGCTATGATTAAAAATCTACGTATTATTTAAATGCATTTGTTTTTATATTAGATTTGTATTGAGTCTATTTTAGCAACATCATATTAACTATTTAAATCACTGAAAGCTTCATTATTGACAAATTAAAAAATGTAGAAAGCAATTTATGCATTCAAAATTAAATAATTTGTTTTATTTTAACATAATAAGGCCACTGCAAGTATTTGCATGTAAATCATGTGTAGGTATTATCAATTTACCCTGTTACATTATTTGAACTCAATGTAATAAAGAACTGTGGTAGTGCAGTTACTTTTTAGCAAAGTATCTTAAATTACTAGAATTACTCCTGTTTTTCGAATCTGTCAATCTAGTTCGAAAAAATTAGCCCTTAAACTATAATATCTAAACATGTAAAAATATAAAACGGAATAAGTTAAACTTAAAAAATCATAGAAAATATCTTTAGTGAGTACGCTTTCTCTTAAAACTTTTTCCTTTCTTGGACTTAAATTTACGTTTAGTTGAGGTGCGATTACTACTAGTCCCTGTGATTTCTTCTGCCAACATGCCAACTGTTGTCAACTTTTTCCTGCGGTTTTTCTCAGCTTTAGAGACAGGAAGTCTGGTGAGGTAATTTTCTTCATATTCAATCCGTTCCTGTTCTTGTTTGGATATTGAGTGCTTTACATGATTCCCTGTAGTGACTTCCATTGGTGCCTCTGAATACTCTTCTCGCAATTCACTCATAACTCTGGAATTAAGGAACTGTTTCTTTGACCTCTCTTTATTCTTCTTGTCACTACCAGCCCTGGATGTGCTCTCTTCAAAATGTACAGCTGCCAGTTTGGGAGGGACATATATATTAGTCTTACTAGAATCCTTCTTAACTTCATCATCTTCTAAGGCATCACTAGAATCATCCTCCTCATCATCAATCTTACTAACTAAATTAGCAGGAATAGCTCTAAATGACTGTGGGTCTTCTTCAGTGGTGGAACCTACTGCTGCAGTCTTGACAAGCTTATCAATTTGGTATTTTAATTTAGAATCTACAGGACGAATCTTTTCAAGCACAGTTCGAATCTCAATGAGCCTATCAATCGATGGATCAGAGTCAATCTTTTCACCAGAGCATTTCCTTAATACAATGTATGTCAAGTTTATCAAGTAGCTGAGAAGCATTTGGTACTTCATTTCTAAGAAACTCAATCCTTTGTCAGTAGTGATTTCTCCAGTCTTGACACGAAGTAGCATATTGTCCACAAGTTGTGAGACTTGTTGTACATTCATGTTCATTTCTTTTAATAAATTGACAGCTTGTGGCAGATCAGGCTGCTCCGTTTCTTCTGCTGCCTGAAAAAATATTGTATACATTGTTAATCACATGCACAAATCACGAGTTTACTCAAAAAGACTGGTTTTGATCCGATGTCTATTGATCAAACTTAAGTAGATATTCTTTATAGTGCATGATAAGTATAAAAGTATATAGTAAATGAAATACAAATATAAGACTACGTAAATGATTTCTCCCGGATCTATATCTGAATCCCTAAAGTTTTTTCTCCTATCTTTGCATTCCCTAATATTGTTTGTCATAATGATCAGTTGTCCTAACACTCGTATACCCTAATTTTGGTTTCCCTTTTATCGACTGGCCGATTTTTTTTTGTCCTAATATGTTTTTCCCTACTGGCACTTTCCATATTGGGTATTTATCCTAATGTTATGTAGCATAATTCTTTTTGTGCCTAATTATTGTTAGGCCTAAAAATTATATATCCTAACCATCATGTTACCTAATTTTACTTAGCCTATCGTTTCTTGACCTAATACGCGTATGTCCTAATTTAAATTTCCCTCCTAACCTAACCAATGTAACCAATGGCAGCATTTCATTTTTGCGAGGATCGCAGTTCTAACCTAACCTAACCCACTTTTGTGACAGCAGTTCGTTTTTTCGAGGGTCACAGTTCTAACCTAACCTAACCCACTTTTGTGGCAGCAGTTCGTTTTTTTGAGGGTCACAGTTCTAACCTAACCTAACCCACTTTTGTGGCAGCAGTTCGTTTTTTCGAGGGTCACAGTTCTAACCTAACCTAACCCACTTTTGTGGCAGCAGTTCGTTTTTTTGGGGGTCACAGTTCTAACCTAACCTAACCCACTTTTGTGGCAGGAGTTCGTTTTTTCGAGGGTCACAGTTCTAACCTAACCTAACACACTTTTGTGGCAGCAGTTCGTTTTTTTGAGGGTCACAGTTCTAACCTAACCTAACCCACTTTTGTGGCAGCAGTTCGTCTTTTCGAGGGTCACAGTTCTAACCTAACCTAACCCACTTTTGTGGCAACAGTTCGTTACCATTCATTATGGAAAGTAATTGTTATGATAATTGATCAATAGGAAAAGTAACTGTTATGATAATAGATCATTAGGGCAATAGCCATTAGGTCAAAACAGTTAGAGCATGTTATTTTATGCCAAACATTGTTAGGGATTTCGAAAATATGGTAAAATACTTTAGGGATCTTGATAGTTATGGTATAAATGCTTAGGTCAAATGATTCTTAGGCTAACCATTACATTATGGAAAATAATCGTTATGACAATTGATCGTTAGGGCATGTGCCCATTAGGACAAACCAGTTAGAGCAAGTGACTTTAGGACAAACGTTGTTAGGGATTCAGAATGACACCCATTTCTCCCAGACAACCTTTGAGTAGTGCTAACTTTAAAAGAGTAGTGCCGATATACCCATACTCGTTTTATTAAACTTCACTAAATTGCAGTTTACATGCAGATTTGGGCACACCCTACTGTACTGTACACTCAGACTCATAGTTTCCAAATAATCAAATGCTTAATAAGCTTTACAGTGAGTATATTTTATAAGTTACCTATGGTTGTTTTATTGTTTCAAAAACCATAAAACTGAATGAATGACTATAACATAAATTATTTTCTTAAAAACGACATCTGCTGATTTCTTGCGGAAATATTTTATATTTAAGGATACATTAAGTGTCGGCCAATTTAAAATCGATACTCCCATAATTAATTAAAAAGTTGTGTTATTTTCTCACCTGAACCATGTTGCTGCGGGATAGAATAACCTCTCCTTTCCAAAATTCAAGTTAAGAAAATATTTAAATACTTATTTCACCTGCTGCACACATTCATTCAGGTACTAAATCTGATTTGATATACAAAATAATTATTTTTAATTATTATAAATATAACAAAAGAAAATGTGAAACCGACGCGCACCTTCGTGTTTGTTAATTGTTTATGGATTTATGTTTTTAAATTTTTTAGTTTTGTTTGACTGTGATCGTGATCTGAGTAGGTGCACAGATTTTCTTGTCTATGGAACTATAGTCTGTCAAGCCATTTCCGTCAGTAGAAAAAGTGGTAAATTTTAATCACTGTAGGCGAGAAGGGTTATTTACCTAACTACCAAAATATATTTTAATAATAAAATAAAATCAAACACAAAAATATAGAAGTCAAATAAGTTGGACCAAGAAAAGTGTACAGCCATTTTGATAGCCCAAGCATGGCCCACGCAGTGGAAAAACTTCCATGAAATTATGAAGTATAAATAACACTTGCACTGCAAAATCGCTGCATAGTCTATGACTATGATTGTCAAATGTCACCTATTTTATGTCTACTTTTCTGGCTGTGGTCTGTGGTACTTTAGTTTGACTGCGGCAAAGAGCATATAATCACTACGTTTTAAGAGTCGGCACTCTCGAACAATCCTCGAACCGAATTATGAACGTACATATCCCAACACACCAAATACAGGCTTAAAGATCTCGCATCCAGGCCATAATTGTTAAAAAAAAAAACCCACACAATACTACCAACACAAAAAAAACAACGCTAGGGCTCGACACTTCCAGTACCTACTGTTTATCGATATCGATAAATGTGCGATACGTGCTGCTGTATTTACCTACTGTACTACTGTAACGGAACATTTTGAGAATCACGTCGATTAATAAAATAAAAGAACATTATATATATAAACAATTTTATTTTACATGATAAAAATAACATAGTTTATTATTCAAGTAGGCATATTACAATATGCTGAATTCGCGCGCATTCTTTTTTAATCTGGTCCCTTTTTATTGAAGGCACTGGATGGAGAATGATTTCCACAAATGAACTTGTTTCCATTCAGCTTTTGAATAGGTAAATAAATACGCCAAATCCTCATTTCCTTTTCCTCAGCTTTGCCCATAATCGACATCTGAAATAAAGAGATTATCGATAAAATTTGTCGTACACTATTCGTGTCATAGGTTACTTAGACTTTTTTACTTAAAAATACTTTATTCACAAAATATTTCCGTTTTAATCATGGATTGTACACGACTAAAACTAATTAAATTAGTAACTGTTAACGACTCAAAGTAAAAAATGAAAATATTGCATACAAACATCAGTTTACCGACCTGTTCGGATCAAGTTGGAAATTTGGCCAAAAATGCGTCAGTAGTTAGTCTTCTTACACACCCACTACAAACTTCACATTTCCTTAAAGATTTGGCCCCCATCTAAATAACAGCTAAAGTTATTTTACCAATTACAATAAAAAATAACCACGTATTTCCACGTTCACGGCAACTCAAATGACGTTTGACGTTTTACTACCAATCATACCAACCTAAAGAAAAGTAAGTATAATACGTCTATGTTAAAAGCAAGTATGGTATGTGCCACCAAAATGCAACAGCAGTCATTTTAATTCGATAAGATTATTTCTATGCCTCAATGTTGGTAACAAGTGCTTTCTTAATTTATCAAAGTATGGGGTGTCGATGGGCTGGACTGCGGTATGTATGCGGAATGTCATTGTCATTCCATGTATTTTATCAATAAATATTTAGAAAAATGGATAAAATCTTTATAGTAAGTACTTGTTCTAATTTTACTAACTAATTATTTGCCTTACAGTTGACGTGCTTATTGGTATGGTTTTATTTTTAGGTACATTCCCTGGCGATAATAATCAGCCTCATTCCCTTTAGTAATGGATTTTACGTTCCGGGAGTAGCACCAGTAGAATTCAAAAAAGGCCAAAGAATTGAAGTAAAAGCTGTTAAAATGACCAGCATTCACACCCAGTTACCATATGAATATTATTCGCTACCATTGTGTTTGCCAAAGAATGGCACCTTCGTATATAAATCTGAAAACTTGGGCGAGGTATTAAGAGGTGACCGTATAGTAAACACACCGTATGAAGTCCATATGGCAGAAACTATCAAGTGCCGACTTTTGTGCCATCAGAAAAATAATCCTATAAATTGGAGTGTTGAGGAGTCAGAAAAGGTTGCAAGCCGTATTGAACATGAATATTTCGTTCATTTGTAAGACTGTTTTCTTTTACTCTATTTCATGCCAGCTTAAGGAAACTATTAACTAATGTTTTATAATATTTTTCAAGGTTAGTTGATAATTTACCAGTGGCTACTAAAGTACTAAACAGGGATACATCAGAGAGAAATATTGAACAGGGCTATAGACTTGGTTTCATGTCCAAAGGAAAAGCGTATATTAACAATCACTTGAAATTGCTCTTAAAATATCACAAACACAGTCAGTAAGTAATATAATTATTACATTTGTGAAATCTTTCTATTATTCAATTGGTAATATAATTATTTATAATCTTGCTATTCCTTTTCAGGGATTCTTATAGAGTTGTAGGTTTTGAAGTTGAAACAGTATCAGTTGACAAAGATGAATATACTTTTTTGGATGATTCCTGCCAATATCCTACAGACCCAAAGCCCCAGCTGGTAAATGAGGACACTGGTACCAAGTTATACTTCACATACTCTGTGGAATGGGGGGAATCAGACATAAGCTGGGCGTCAAGATGGGACATTTATTTGGGAATGAAGGATGTACAAATTCATTGGTTTTCAATTGTTAACTCTATTGTTGTCTTGTTCTTCTTATCAGGTACTTACACATTTTGTCTTGTTTTTATGGTAGTCTTATGTTGCACAATATAATTAGAGATTTACACTGACATGCATTAGAAACAAGATATTGTATGCTAAACACTGGCTGGCTAATGTAACAAAATGATCATTTCTAATACTCACTTTCATTCAAATATTTCATATTGTAGTGGGATCATTGTTAATTAAAAAAGTTAATTATTCCATTAATGATCTTAAAGTGTTATTCTATGGAACTTGCTAACTATGTAAATAAACACTCTTATTGAAACTGTCACTGAATGACGATTTCAATATGGCAGTTTGTTTACATAGTTAGAAAGTTCCCTAGAATGACACTTTATAGTAGTGTTACATTTCAGGCATATTAACAATGATTATGGTAAGGACACTGAGAAGAGATATTGCCCGCTATAATTCCGATGAAAGCATTGATGACATGATGGAGGAGACAGGTTGGAAGTTAGTGCATGGTGATGTCTTTCGACCACCACCCAAGAGGATGCTTTTTGCAGCTGTTATTGGCAGTGGCATTCAAGTGTTTTTAATGGCACTCATTACTATCTGTAAGTTAACTATCAAACATAATCAGTAATATAAAATTATAGTTTAACCTTTATGTATTGTAAAGAATATTTCATAAATATTTGTTTATGTGTACGGTATGATACTATTTTTTTTACTTTTAAGTTCACTTTTATTCACTTTGCTTAAGTTAAATATTCAACATACAGCTATTAACATAATAGTTCTGCATGTATACTCATATATAACTCTAGTAAAAAAACCCTCCAGTGCAGGCCAGTATGCCAATGTCGGAAGACCATCATAGGAAAGATTGTATTGTGAAATTTCACCTGTATTTACTCCACCTTGTTAAAAATGGCATGTTTTCTCTTGAATTCTACCTGAAACAAAACTTATTATTTTTGTTACAAGGATTTTTTTTTAATTTTCCAGTTGTGGCTATGCTGGGTATGCTTTCACCTGCCAGCAGAGGTGCACTGATGACCGCTGCTATATTCCTGTATGTCTTCATGGGCCTGATAGCCGGATATTACTCCGCCCGCCTTTACAGCACAATGAAAGGCAAACAATGGAAGCAAGCTGCTTTTCTGACAGCCACTCTTTACCCAGCCATTGTCTTTGGCACCTGTTTCTTTTTAAACTTCTTTATAATGGGCAAACACTCCAGTGGTGCTGTACCGTTTTCCACAATGATGGCATTGTTGTGCCTCTGGTTCTGTATATCACTTCCATTGGTCTATCTAGGATATTATTTTGGATGCCATCAGAATCAAGCATTCCAACATCCTGTACGGACCAATTTTATTCCAAGAAAGGTGCCAGAACAAGTCTGGTATATGAATGTTTTTGTGTGGTGAGTTGATGAACATAGTGAATATTTTTATGACCCAATAAATTTCACAATAAGAACCCTTAATAGAGTAAGGAACAAATAATTTCATATTCTCAATGACATCTTTAGTAAAGGATATAATTAATGAGGGGTGATTTTTTTATTGTGGTTTGGGTTGAGAATTTTTTTATTTTTATTAATTTAAAATAGTTACTTTTAGTTTATAAATTTTTGCTTAATGTTTCAGTATACTGATGGCTGGCATTCTTCCATTTGGGGCTGTGTTTATTGAACTTTTCTTCATCTTCAATGCATTATGGGAGAATCAATTTTATTACCTGTTTGGATTTCTGTTCCTAGTTTTTTGCATTTTGGTGGTGTCTGTTTCACAAATATCAATTGTGATGGTGTACTTCCAGTTATGTGGCGAGGTAAATATACTGTTTAAATATTACCTATTACAAAGGAGTTATTTACTGCATAGCATTGTGTTTCTGAATTATCGATATTTCGGTACCATTGCAAGTGCAAAGTACAACCTCCATGGAGTAAGTCACTGCAATAGTAGTTGTATCTAACGTAAATTAAGTATCAGCAGACCCTGCCGAATCTGTCCTGGGTTCGAATCGGGTGGATTTATTGTTATAAGTTTTGTATGTTTCTATATGCAGTATTGATCTATCTTTCGATTATCTGTGTGCACAACGAATGTCTTCTTACTGCAAGACTAAGTCAAGTTGGGTAGGATTGCCATAATATTGAAATAATTTATTACTAGTTAATAAATCATATGTTCTATGTATATTACACATGTTTCAGGATTATCACTGGTGGTGGAAAAGTTTTATTGTATCCGGGGGCTCAGCAGTCTACATCTTGATTTATTCAATATTTTACTTCTTCACTAAATTGGAAATCACCGAGTTTATACCTACACTGCTTTATATTGGCTACACAGGTAAAAATAACACAAGATATTAAGTGTTTTAGTTTTCAACCACATTATAGTTTAAGTACATACCTATGTATTTTTTCTATACAATTCTTATTTACTGCAGCCGTATTTCCTGTTTTTAGTTACAGTGGTTAATATGGCAAATAAATACATATAATTAGACAAAGATTGTGTTAAAGGCCCAGCTACACAGGATGCGTATACCTACGTGCCCGTAAACCAGTGTAACAGGGGTTCTGGGCAGTATAATATACGTCTACTTATGGATCGCCGCATATTATATGTGCTGCACACGCGACCGGTGCGGGTCGTCCTTAAGTTCGTTATCATCCGTTTTACTGGCAAATACAATATTATTTTTTTATGTTACAGGTCTGATGGTATTGACTTTTTGGCTTTTGACTGGCACTATTGGATTTTTCGCCGCTTATACATTTATTAGGAAAATTTACGCAGCAGTAAAGATTGACTAGATATAAGAATTAAATATATACTGTGGTAATTTATTTGATGTGTGTACGTTTTTTATTTGTATTGTAATTTATAAATTAATTTAATTGTTGTGTTGATCTGATTGACAAAGAACAAGTGTTTGAATGAGTTAAGTTGTGTAAATATGTAGGTCCTCAATATATTATATCAATTATATGCATTTAGAGATTATTTTTTGTAATAAAATTTAATTTACATTATGATCTTCATTTCTGTTGTTTTTTTTTATTCACCTACTATTAATGCTGAACTTAAGTCTTAAGTGACGTCCGAAGTTGTACTATTATTTTTTCAAAGGACAAGTTTTTCAGGAAAAAAACTCAGGAATAGTTGAAAATATACTCTGGCAAGCCAATACCACTAGAGTCTGTGCGGAAAGAGAAGAGTTGTGGAATGTATTGGGCCCCATACATTCCACGACTCTTCTCTTTCCGCACAGACTCTAGTAGAAAAAGGCGCGATATTTAAGATTTGTATGAGGGATCGATCCTTTGCGCCTAATATTTTCAAATTTAACGCTTTTTTTACCCTTTTCGCTGTCACGTCAATGAAGTAGAGTTGTCATTCCGTACGGACTGCGGAAAATTCCGAACGTCTGCGGCCAGGCTTAGACCAATATAATGTTAATACATTGAAATATATCATAATCGTACTTATAGTGGCTATAGTTTTCAAGTATGTAAAATGGCTGGGACATACAAACGCCACATACGGACATGACAAAACTATACTCAAACACCCAACTTGTCAGTAGAAAAAGGCGCGAAATTAAAATTTTCTATGGGAAGTCAATTCATTTCGCCTGATTCTTTTAAATTTGCCGCCTTTTTCTGTTGACAAGGTCGCTGTGCCAAACTATAAAAGGGTTTATTTTTGCCATTTATAGTACGGAACCCTAAAACGAAAGTAGTGCTGCGTTCCGCAACCAAAAACAAAGGTTGCAGGTTAATTATTTAACAAGTAGTGAATTTCGGTTTCAAGGTCCTGAAAATAATAAAAATTATTATTATGTAAAGTATTATAATATTATGACCTATGACAATATTCTATAGATTTTTTTTTAATATTGTGGTCTGAAAATGGAGATATTTGATGCGATATGTTTTGATTTTTGAACGTCTCCGTATAGGCGCTGTAACTTTTACGTCAATGTCAAAATAAATAAGAATGACCGGGGCAGTAGGACGGAATGTCATATTGGTGATAAATATTATTTTATAACGTAGTAATTTAAGATTCCAAAATTTTATGTACAAAATGGAAACCAAAGTAGCGATAGTCACTGGTGGAAATAGAGGCATCGGGTTCGAGATCGTCAAGGGGTTATGTGCAAAGTTCGACGGTGCTGTGTACCTTACAGCTAGAAACGAAGAAAGAGGAAGACAAGCCGTTAAAAAGCTCGAAGAACTCGGCCTGACTCCGTTATTCCATGTCTTGGACGTTACTAGCGAAGCGAGTGTTCAAGAGTTCGCCACATACGTCTCCACACATCACGCGGGCATAGATGTTCTTGTAAACAATGCTGGTGTTCTTGACTTTGATAAATCAGTTTCATCCTATGAAGATGCTAAGAAACTTATGGATACGAACTTCTTTAGTTTATTAACTATATCAAGAATATTATATCCCTATTTAAAGAACAATGCTCGGATCATTAACATCAGCAGTGACTGGGGCTTGCTTTCCAATATTCGAAAACAGGTTTGGTTAGACACTTTAGTCAAAGATGACCTCACAGTTGAAGAGATTTTACAATTTGTTAATGATTTCTTACAAACTGCAAAGAATGGTAAAAGTTCATTTGTTGCATTTGCGGGACATTATGGTGATTACAAAGTTTCTAAAGTCGCCATGTCAGCTTTAACCTTTGTTCAGCAAAGGCTATTTAACGAGCAAGGCAAGGACATAGCCATAAACTGTGTGCACCCTGGGTTTGTCAAGACTGATATGACAAAAGGAATGGGAGACTTCACCCCAGAGAGAGGAGCCCGCGCACCGCTGTACCTGGCACTGGACGCTCCCCCTACACAAAAAGGCACCTTTGTGTGGCATGACTGCCACCAAGTCAACTGGGACGATTAAGGATCAAATGGTTAAAGATTGTTAGAGTTACAACCATGAAAATCCTGTGATAATAGTGTCACATACACTTTAAACAAGTACCTACTATAAATATAAAGAGTTTCCTTTTTAATGTTATGTTTTTATTTATACCTTGAACAAAAGTTTTTACAGTTTGGATGTTATGCTGAATTGTAATTTTATTCAAGTAATAAATGGAAGGTAAAATAGAAATAGCAGTTTAAGATTATTTAGCATTTCCATGAAATAAACGATTGGAATGAAATGTAGCTTATTAGCTGATAAAAAGGTCAATGCCTGCTTATCTGTTACACAAAGTCTGATAAATTGTGTACTTGTTGGTGAGCTATAAATTGTGCCATGTCATAAATTATTCAAAATCCAGCAAGCTATCCATAATTTAGTTAGTAATATAAATAACTAATTGAATGGCTTAAAAGTTTTAAACTTTTAATTTACCATATCTACATTACAAACCGAAATAATATCATTACAAATTACAATTTACATTAATAAGAGCAGAATTTTTTCACAAACACAATTTAAACAATATTGCTAATATTATACATTATTTACAAGTAGGTTTAAATTTTTCTACCTGCAAATACCATATAGCCGGTTCCACTGTGGAACTTGTTGGAACTTTCGTGTGGAATTTGCCGCGCGTGTGCTCGCTCTGTATGGACGCGGCTAATGGGAGCAAGACTACTGTTATTCTACTTGTTTTGATGTCATTCACCAAAGGCACAGAATCAATAATAGTAGGTACTAGGTACAGAAGACTTACTCTCTAACAAAACGCGTCTGTTACGATCAGGACCGATATGGCCGCTAGGTGGCGATAACGCCACGCGCGGCTTATGGCTAGCCACCAAAATTGGTGTGGAACGGATGTACTTTTAGCTACCTGTTGCAAAGCGACGAAATCGCGGAGTGAGCCACGCCTGCCAAAGGATGCGATTCGCACGTCGCTCCGATGTGCGAGCGGGATGCCGCTATAATACACGCAAAGCGTTGCATGCGGACGCAAACGCCAATTTGGCTCGCCGAATTCAACCGCCGATAATGACCGATATTACCGATAAAATGAGGTGCGGACGCAAGAATACCAATTTGTGAGGCCTATTTTCGTCGCCGGCTTATATCTATCTCCATAAATCTAAAATTGGAGATTGACGCCAATTTTCTTTTTTATCAAATCGACCGATTTGATCACTCCCGTCTGGATACCGCTTTTGTCCAAACGCTACGATATTCACTTGATTTATATACCTACCTATGGCACTTCGCTAGTCTGTCTCCATCGCAGTGGTACTTATTTATTTTGCCCTAAGTAGGTACATACCTATCTAATAAATTGACTTGCCCGACTTCCATGTGCGGACAATTTTCTATAGGTACAGGATGTCCGGTGGCAGATTTATGTTTTTAATTTTAAATATAATTCGAAAAGAGCACAAATGCGGATTTAGTTACTTACAAATTGTATCCTCTAAATGTGCTCCGTGAACACGGTCGCGTTCTTCGAAGCGGCGGAGCCTCGAGTTTAGCACTACACGCTGCAGCATGGCCGGCGATGTTGCGGATTTCATTGGTGATATTTTCTTTTAAATCAGCTATATATAGGCCTTGGGATGTTATTATAAACTCTGCATTCGAGGTACCCTCATAGAAAAAAATCCATAGGGGTCAAATCGGGTGATCGTGGTGGCCACGTGATATCACCAAAACGGCATATCAATTTTCTAGGGAATTTTTCGTGAAGCAAGTTCATGGACACTCCTCTCATGGACTCTTGTTGAAACCAGGTGTGTGAGAAGTAAGATGGATGTGCTAGCAAACTTGGCAAAAAGTAATCCACTATCATTTGTCTAGAGTCTTTACCATTTACAGTAACATGCTTAGCCTCTGGAATTCTCAAAAAATGGGATTCGTGGACTTTCTTCCAAAGTCCGCTGCACACTCAATATATTTTCCGGCGTCCGAGTGTACCGGCTGGGGCTTGGTCTTGGGATATTCTGGACCGAATAAGTTTTGCAAAACCTTTGCACCCATGACCGAATCAAATTAACACTCGGCCCATCACTTACACGACAATTATTGAAATGTGAACAAAATTTTCGGTACAAAAACTAGCGTATCGTTGGCATTAAAATAGGCTTCAATTGCGTACACGCTGAGATACTGACCACTAAGACATATTAAAAAGAAAATCCGCAACATTTAATTTTCTAATGCCATCAATAAATATCAAAATGTATTTGTTTAGTTTTTTATTGTAAATTGACTTTGAAACTAGAAATCTGCCACCGGACACCCTGTATTACAGTTAAATTTACGGTCCGTATCATAATAACAACTTGATACTGAATCTAAAATTGATCGAGTCCGATTCAGATTTCACAATTGTTATGGTTTTGATACTACCTTGACGATCGTCTTGGTGTTTGGTGCGCATCTCAGCAACGACTTTCACTTCATTTGGTACGCACTATTTGCTTTGCACTAATCAGCGTCAGCTAGTTATCATCAATGTCGTATCAAAACCATAACAGGATGCAGTACCTACGGGTAGACATGTGAATATCGCTTTATAAATAAATAGAATAGAATAGAATCATTATATTATTGCATATCACAAACCAGTTATAAAGGTGGTACATATTATTGGGTTAGTTTAAGTGACGCCCTGGACACAGCAACATATATATATATATATATATATATAGTTAAATTAAAACTACTAGTTATTACTTAAAAATATGTATTGGCCTTCAAGCGGGGTTCTTAAGTTATGGAACTAAGAAGACGCCTATTGATTTTTCAGTCTGTGTAGGTGTAACATGTGACTTATGATCTTTACTAACTACTCACTTACAATACAAAACAGATGTGTACCTACTGTAACTTAGTTGCTACACCTTGTCGGGTCATGTTACTCTGTTGTTACTTATTATGTTGTACATGAAGGCAATAAATAATGATTATGATTATAACATTATCTAAATAATAACATAATACATAATTATATGTACATATTTGCCTATTAGATGTAGATACGCCCCTAGTGTAACCAAGTAAGTCGGTACATAGCAAATCTCATTATGGATTTTCCAATGCGTGTGCAGCATTTTATAAGGTTTCAGTTCTCGTTTGCTGTCCTGCTTCCAATCTACATAATTGCATTACAAAATCGCGATGGCAGGGTAGTAAAGGGTACACAGAAGCCAGACTATTGCTGTGTGGACATACAGTGGAGGGAGGCTCATGTACATATAGGTATACCTACATTAATAATTACGTAAACTTAGTAGGTACCTACAGTTATGAAGGGACCTACATACGTTCGAGGAGTATTTTTAGTATCAAAGTATCTACACTATCGTACAGAACGGAAAATTCCTACAAAACCGTTGTATGACAGCGATTGAGAAGGGCCTACCGCAAACCACGTTTGACGTGTTGCCCCTCCGTTGCACTTGTAAATTCGTACGTAAGTGTGACAGGAAGGCAACTCGTCAAACGTGGTTCCCGGTAGGCCCTCTGGGACGAATCACGTTGTACCTTTCTAATGAAGGGCACTGTTCCTTTCGGCTATTATTCTGCGGTTGTGCACACAAGGGAGTCGACAACGCCCGAACGCTGTTTCCCCCCACATGGTATCAACATGTGGATGAAGTGGGTAATTCAGAGTCCTACCTATCGTTGACTATTCATTTATCCAGGGAAACTAAAGCTAATCTAAAATGATCTTAATACCGTAATTAATATTAAAATATATTCCTAATTACTAGAGTTTTTTTCTCGAACAAAGAACAATATTGAGAATTTCGTCGACAAAGCAGCGATTGCTTTTAGTTTCAGGTATCAAAACCAAATGTTTTTTTTTCCTACAATTGAAAATCAAAAAAATTATCCACATCCACGGAATTAGCCACATTGACCTTATGTATATATTAAGTAGATAGCAATACATAAGTATTGTTTTGTAGGTATTTATATATATATATATATATTATACAAATAAATAAAAAAGAATAAAATCATGTGATTACTTAAGGAGGTAGGAAATCCGTCTGCACATTAAAATCTGATCAACATCTTCTTGAACAATATTACCGTAGTCTGTGGGGAAAGAGAAGAGTCGTAGAATGTACTGGGCCCCATACATTCCGCGACACTTCTCTTTCCGCACCTACTCTACCTATTAGCATATCTATAATAGCAAAAATTGCGAAGTAGATACAGTTAAAAAAAATTATCTAACGGACGCACTGGCCGCTAGTGTTTGTATTCTAAGCAATCTACCAATTTTGTTTTGTTACCTATTATCAGACCAATAAATGATATTAAAAAATTCTTTTAGTGCTCCATCCTCACATTATATCGATGTGTATCACGCGACGGCCAGCGTATTTTGATTTCGTTACTACATCACTCGACAAAATGAAATGAAAACGACACAACAAAACCACTATTAATTCGGAACATAGAAGTAGCATCCTATAGAAGTGGTATACGCGTGCCTCCGTGAGGGACAAAACATACGCAAATGCGACACTGTGATTGGTCGAATTCATTTGTTGCCCACCATTATCAATACTAAAAAAAAGGTGGGGAACAAATAAAATTTAATGTGAGACTGTGACAAGGACAAACAATAATAGCGCTTTCGCTGCTACTCCTACTGAAAGATACATAAGACTATCCCGTTCTGTCAGTTATCCCCACCACTCATGCCCAATCCAGTTTAATACTAGATTCATGATTCGGAATGATCGTCGGAACGCGGTTAGGTGACGTACAACGCTGTTCACACGTCACCTTACCCATTATAATAGATTGTTTTCAGTCAGTTACGTAGGTACTTTATGTAGATAAACAGTGTATAACCATTAATAGTGATTTCATGAAATTATATTGATGAAATTAATGAATTAATTTAAGTACAGTATTATATAAGTAAGTAGACAATAGAGGCGTGTTCAGATATTTGTGAACATCTTGGCCGCTCCAATATATCTTATGGCGACTACTGTACCTACGACATAACCTACTTATAACTGCTTATAGCTTATAGTCTACTAATCTACTAGGAGCCCGATTCTAATTATAATTTCTGGTCCAGAAATGTCACTTGTTACCGCCGACAAATCAAATCCATGACAGTTTTAGAGCAGAAAATTGAAATCAGAATCGGGCCCTAGGGCGAAAAACGCACACCTCCTTTTAATCACAAGAGATAACTGTAGGTAAGGTACGGAGTAGGTACTGATACACGATGTCCGGAAGTAGAAAAGGTACCTAAACTGGTCACCGTTTAAAAAATATTTTGTGATTCAGGGGTATTTAGGTATTTTTTTTACTCTTTCCAATTCTGGATGCGAGATTAAAGTTGAAATACCTAAGGTTTCTGGGAAATATTTTTTAGGGTACCTCCCATACAAAATGGATATTTTTGATTTAGTTTTTGCGTTTAGTCAATAGTCTGGGATATCGTTGGATAGGTTAAAAAAACAACATTTTTTTGTTAAAGTGATTTTTGGATATATTCGTCGCTCTGAAAGAAAAATAAATAGCTGTCCCCCTCCCCTCTAACTTTGGAACCATGGGCCCAAAAAGATGAAAAAATAATCGTAAAATAAAAGCTTCATAAACACTTTTAATGAAAAATATAGCGAATATATGCAATTGGTCTAGCCGTTTTTGAGTTATACTCTATAATATTAGGTAGGTAGGTATAGGTATTTGGGATAAAACCTGCCACACTAATTACAGTTTACTTTCGATATTCGTGTGTAAATCTGCATACGTATGTGACACGCGTAGGAATTTCCATGAAATCAAATACAATCTCTGGTAAATATTCATATATTAAACTGGCCTAAATAAATTACAAATATTTTGAAAAGATACACAAAAAACCAAATTGCGTGTAAGTAGCAAGTAAGTAGGTATTCGTAACAACAACTGTAAGTATCGCATCGACTCATGAACTCAACGCAATATTACCTCGTATTTATAGGTACAGTTGCCATCAGATATATCGGAGCGGCCAAGGTGCTCACAAATATCTGAACACGTCTCTATTGTAAAGGCGTTAGAGTGCGTGTTCAGATATTGTGAGACCTTGGCCGCTCCAATATATTTGATGGCGACTGTACACGAATTACCTACTATTAATATCATAGCACTCGGGATTGGTCAAAGGGTTGTTTGCGTTGAATCCTCGAGCAATGCCAAGCAAGTGTAAATATCAAAATTGAAATAAAACGGTCACCGCACTATTTAAAAATACAAGGAATATTGTAGATATATTCTTAATATTTTTCTGGTATACATAAATGTTCCAGAAAAACGTTAAGAATTTATGGAGTACATATGGTACTACTTTACCGGCATACTGCGGCAACTAGCACCATACGTGCATATATATGTATTGTAAAACGTACACGTGCGAAAAGGTAATTCGCAACTCGTGTCGATTTAAAACACTCCCTTCGGTCGTATTTTAATTTATCGCCACACTCATTGCGTATTTCCTACTTTTCGCACTTGTATCTTAATGTTCTATTACAACGACTTTTTACAAATCAGAGGTTACATTTCAGGTTCAAAATGTTTTATTTCAGCATATATGTATTTAATTGCAATGTACCTACACAAGTACAGATAAATCTTGACACTGGTATTATACGAGTTTTCGTAGCGGGTACTCTTTGGTGTTCTAGCCGTTATCTTCACCAAATGTGCAGATTCAACGTGACGCCACACTTGCAATGAGAACACTCATTTATTATAAAATTATACATACTTACTAGGTAAATTAACTTAAGCTTGAATTAACTAATAACAAAGAAGCGTATATTTAAACCATTGCATCAGGTGCTCGTTATTCCTAGCATAACGTATATTATAATTTATGATATTATATTTAACTATCATCACTTTTCGAATTATACCAATATAATTTGCACTATATATGGACACAGGCTCTAAAATAATATTAATATTACAGACGTTAGTTACACCTATACCTATAGGTACACATTTAACACTGCGCTGCCGTTTTCATTTCTTTTGTAGGGTCGTATCAATAAATCAGTGGCCCATGACTCAACATAAATCGTGCCTGTGCAAACGACCACTTATTCACATTCATAAGGTTCAGCGGTCTTAAATATTTAAATTAAAATTAAAATCACCTAGCACCAACCGACTTACAAAGTGATGTACCGGGTTTATGTAACTAAGTTAAAGATAAACAGAAAATTAAATTGGTAAACGCACAAAAATGGTTCTGATATCTCGTACATACGTATCACTATGCTTACCTTATGGTATGATATGATTTATAATAATGGTTTTAAGGGTTAAGAAATGCATTATATTTCAGTATTTAAGTTTTAATTCGAAATGTGCAATTTTCATGTAGTGCAATTGCAAACTATGATTTTTACGAAGTTCTATTGGTAACGAAATAAAATTAAAATGGTAACAATAAGTACATGTATAGCATTTTTGAATGATCGGTTCATATTTTATTCGTAGTGGTCGGTTAGGAACATAATATACGTTTAGTTGCCATAGGAAATAAACGGCAGGATATTTTGTAGTATTGAACTTTGAACTGGTTACTTATTTAGTATAAGACACGTGGTATAATTTTGTTAAATTTGTACTTAATAATAGACCTGGCCATAAAATCCGCTCGTCATAATAATATTAATTCAAAAAATACAATCACATGAATTGGGTATACGTTGTACGAGTATACCTACATTCGAACAATACTTGATTACAACTTTAGTAATTTTGACTGTATGTTATACTACATATTTAAATGCATAATTCATGATTGACTTAGACTATCGAAAACTTAAATTCTATAAAATGTATGTCAAACATTACAATATTATTAGCACAAGTGTAAAGTAATAAGGCAAAGATACTTACAGACATCTTATTCTAAATAAATAAAGCGTTTCACACTGACCTAAACCTAAGACACTTTACTTTGGTTTTTAATAGACTATTCTTAAATTAATGGTCTGCCTGCATGTTTCTGACAGGTATCTGGTATGTATGCACCCATAAAATTAACTAACTTGTATGTACATATACTCTTATCACGTTGACAAAGGACGGATTAATTGATTTCGGACAATTCATTTGTACAGCCTCTATTGCTACCTACAATGTAATGATCTGTAATTTGCTTGTTTATCACAAAATACCTGATCGGTTAAGTACATTAGTTTAATAAATGCTTTTGTTTGTTTAACGTAAATATTCCAATGATTGGACGTGCAAAATACGTCAGTTATTATAAGTATTTATCAGCAATAAATTACTAACTCATTTAGGCACTATACCTAGGGTAACATCAATTGATAAATATAAGCAGCCTCGGATTCACAGAATCACATATCTTTTAACTAGGGACACAATGATAGTAAGGTACATATTTGTACTGTGCCAGTGCATGAATTACATATAATTTGGATTATTCAACGAATTAAAGATTCAAATTATAAATTTGATTAAGGAGTTCAATGCCGTGTTCTTTGGTCACTAAAAAAAACACAAAGAAAATAGGTAGGTACCTACAACCTACTTAGTTGACATATTCAACCGACTCGTGGTATTGTGGTGGTAACGATGTAAATCAGCAGCTGCCCACCGCCGACGACTAGTGAGAAACGACTAGCGGTGATAAGTTGTACCTAACTTCACTAGTGAGTTACTTTCTTTTAGGAAAATGTAACTATACTTGCCGGCAGAGTGCACGACAACTAATACTTGCAATTCTTTTATATGCATGTTTTACGAAATTAATGAATTAATTTAAGTACAGTATTATATAAGTAAGTAGACAATAGAGGCGTGTTCAGATATTTGTGAACATCTTGGCCGCTCCAATATATCTTATGGCGACTACTGTACCTACGACATAACCTACTTATAACTGCTTATAGCTTATAGTCTACTAATCTACTAGGAGCCCGATTCTAATTATAATTTCTGGTCCAGAAATGTCACTTGTTACCGCCGACAAATCAAATCCATGACAGTTTTAGAGCAGAAAATTGAAATCAGAATCGGGCCCTAGGGCGAAAAACGCACACCTCCTTTTAATCACAAGAGATAACTGTAGGTAAGGTACGGAGTAGGTACTGATACACGATGTCCGGAAGTAGAAAAGGTACCTAAACTGGTCACCGTTTAAAAAATATTTTGTGATTCAGGGGTATTTAGGTATTTTTTTTACTCTTTCCAATTCTGGATGCGAGATTAAAGTTGAAATACCTAAGGTTTCTGGGAAATATTTTTTAGGGTACCTCCCATACAAAATGGATATTTTTGATTTAGTTTTTGCGTTTAGTCAATAGTCTGGGATATCGTTGGATAGGTTAAAAAAACAACATTTTTTTGTTAAAGTGATTTTTGGATATATTCGTCGCTCTGAAAGAAAAATAAATAGCTGTCCCCCTCCCCTCTAACTTTGGAACCATGGGCCCAAAAAGATGAAAAAATAATCGTAAAATAAAAGCTTCATAAACACTTTTAATGAAAAATATAGCGAATATATGCAATTGGTCTAGCCGTTTTTGAGTTATACTCTATAATATTAGGTAGGTAGGTATAGGTATTTGGGATAAAACCTGCCACACTAATTACAGTTTACTTTCGATATTCGTGTGTAAATCTGCATACGTATGTGACACGCGTAGGAATTTCCATGAAATCAAATACAATCTCTGGTAAATATTCATATATTAAACTGGCCTAAATAAATTACAAATATTTTGAAAAGATACACAAAAAACCAAATTGCGTGTAAGTAGCAAGTAAGTAGGTATTCGTAACAACAACTGTAAGTATCGCATCGACTCATGAACTCAACGCAATATTACCTCGTATTTATAGGTACAGTTGCCATCAGATATATCGGAGCGGCCAAGGTGCTCACAAATATCTGAACACGTCTCTATTGTAAAGGCGTTAGAGTGCGTGTTCAGATATTGTGAGACCTTGGCCGCTCCAATATATTTGATGGCGACTGTACACGAATTACCTACTATTAATATCATAGCACTCGGGATTGGTCAAAGGGTTGTTTGCGTTGAATCCTCGAGCAATGCCAAGCAAGTGTAAATATCAAAATTGAAATAAAACGGTCACCGCACTATTTAAAAATACAAGGAATATTGTAGATATATTCTTAATATTTTTCTGGTATACATAAATGTTCCAGAAAAACGTTAAGAATTTATGGAGTACATATGGTACTACTTTACCGGCATACTGCGGCAACTAGCACCATACGTGCATATATATGTATTGTAAAACGTACACGTGCGAAAAGGTAATTCGCAACTCGTGTCGATTTAAAACACTCCCTTCGGTCGTATTTTAATTTATCGCCACACTCATTGCGTATTTCCTACTTTTCGCACTTGTATCTTAATGTTCTATTACAACGACTTTTTACAAATCAGAGGTTACATTTCAGGTTCAAAATGTTTTATTTCAGCATATATGTATTTAATTGCAATGTACCTACACAAGTACAGATAAATCTTGACACTGGTATTATACGAGTTTTCGTAGCGGGTACTCTTTGGTGTTCTAGCCGTTATCTTCACCAAATGTGCAGATTCAACGTGACGCCACACTTGCAATGAGAACACTCATTTATTATAAAATTATACATACTTACTAGGTAAATTAACTTAAGCTTGAATTAACTAATAACAAAGAAGCGTATATTTAAACCATTGCATCAGGTGCTCGTTATTCCTAGCATAACGTATATTATAATTTATGATATTATATTTAACTATCATCACTTTTCGAATTATACCAATATAATTTGCACTATATATGGACACAGGCTCTAAAATAATATTAATATTACAGACGTTAGTTACACCTATACCTATAGGTACACATTTAACACTGCGCTGCCGTTTTCATTTCTTTTGTAGGGTCGTATCAATAAATCAGTGGCCCATGACTCAACATAAATCGTGCCTGTGCAAACGACCACTTATTCACATTCATAAGGTTCAGCGGTCTTAAATATTTAAATTAAAATTAAAATCACCTAGCACCAACCGACTTACAAAGTGATGTACCGGGTTTATGTAACTAAGTTAAAGATAAACAGAAAATTAAATTGGTAAACGCACAAAAATGGTTCTGATATCTCGTACATACGTATCACTATGCTTACCTTATGGTATGATATGATTTATAGTAATGGTTTTAAGGGTTAAGAAATGCATTATATTTCAGTATTTAAGTTTTAATTCGAAATGTGCAATTTTCATGTAGTGCAATTGCAAACTATGATTTTTACGAAGTTCTATTGGTAACGAAATAAAATTAAAATGGTAACAATAAGTACATGTATAGCATTTTTGAATGATCGGTTCATATTTTATTCGTAGTGGTCGGTTAGGAACATAATATACGTTTAGTTGCCATAGGAAATAAACGGCAGGATATTTTGTAGTATTGAACTTTGAACTGGTTACTTATTTAGTATAAGACACGTGGTATAATTTTGTTAAATTTGTACTTAATAATAGACCTGGCCATAAAATCCGCTCGTCATAATAATATTAATTCAAAAAATACAATCACATGAATTGGGTATACGTTGTACGAGTATACCTACATTCGAACAATACTTGATTACAACTTTAGTTATTTTGACTGTATGTTATACTACATATTTAAATGCATAATTCATGATTGACTTAGACTATCGAAAACTTAAATTCTATAAAATGTATGTCAAACATTACAATATTATTAGCACAAGTGTAAAGTAATAAGGCAAAGATACTTACAGACATCTTATTCTAAATAAATAAAGCGTTTCACACTGACCTAAACCTAAGACACTTTACTTTGGTTTTTAATAGACTATTCTTAAATTAATGGTCTGCCTGCATGTTTCTGACAGGTATCTGGTATGTATGCACCCATAAAATTAACTAACTTGTATGTACATATACTCTTATCACGTTGACAAAGGACGGATTAATTGATTTCGGACAATTCATTTGTACAGCCTCTATTGCTACCTACAATGTAATGATCTGTAATTTGCTTGTTTATCACAAAATACCTGATCGGTTAAGTACATTAGTTTAATAAATGCTTTTGTTTGTTTAACGTAAATATTCCAATGATTGGACGTGCAAAATACGTCAGTTATTATAAGTATTTATCAGCAATAAATTACTAACTCATTTAGGCACTATACCTAGGGTAACATCAATTGATAAATATAAGCAGCCTCGGATTCACAGAATCACATATCTTTTAACTAGGGACACAATGATAGTAAGGTACATATTTGTACTGTGCCAGTGCATGAATTACATATAATTTGGATTATTCAACGAATTAAAGATTCAAATTATAAATTTGATTAAGGAGTTCAATGCCGTGTTCTTTGGTCACTAAAAAAAACACAAAGAAAATAGGTAGGTACCTACAACCTACTTAGTTGACATATTCAACCGACTCGTGGTATTGTGGTGGTAACGATGTAAATCAGCAGCTGCCCACCGCCGACGACTAGTGAGAAACGACTAGCGGTGATAAGTTGTACCTAACTTCACTAGTGAGTTACTTTCTTTTAGGAAAATGTAACTATACTTGCCGGCAGAGTGCACGACAACTAATACTTGCAATTCTTTTATATGCATGTTTTACACAATAATATAGTCGATCGCTAGTCGTTTTCTCGTCCCCATCCAGTGCTTAAGGTAATAAAAATGATCCACTTCGGCGATTGACTTAGAAATCATAGATTAGTTGTGATAGGTAACACATTAAAAATGTTCAAAGTTCAGTTGGTGACAATAGGCGCGAGAGGTGTGGGCGATTCGTCGCCGTAGTAGCGGTAGCGTAGCGGCGCAGGCGGCGCGTCGGCGTCGGCGTGCTGCGAGTCGCGGTGCCGACGCAGGTCCACCTTGCGCTGGAACGCTTTATCGCACAACCCGCACGAGAAGGGCTTGTAGCCGGTGTGCTTGCGCATGTGCGTGATCAAATTAGAGCTCTGGCTGAACGCCTTCGAGCACACCACGCACTTGTGGGGTTTCTCGCCTGCAACAAATGTTCTCTATAAATATTTAATCTTTAGTAAGTTAGTTATGCGCAAGTGTACATCGACCGCTATGTATACGAAACTCGATAGAAAATATATTAGCTCCTGGAATAGCTCCCACTGCTACATCATAGTATGGGAAATATACTAAACCAGAAGTTTCATTTTTAATTATACTCAACTAAAAGTATTTAGGTAATTACCTATGTATATTCATATAGAAATGTAATAATAATTTATAATTTCAGGTACAAGCTCAATGTCGTCTTTGTCGGACTCTGTAGAAGCTTTATAAATAAATATTTAGTATACATATAAAGCCAAAAACACTAAAATTTCTTCACCGGAGTTAAACACAGTAAGGAAATCCCAATGACATAGGTAAGAAAAAGGCACCTGCTTAAAAAGTACGAGTATAGGTAGGTAATCGTGGGTTGTTGGTTTTTGTGTTGAAAAAAAAACTAGGAAGTGCCTAATAAAGGCATTTTATAGTAAAATCACTATAAAACAATAATTAAAACTAAGTGTCCCATTTTCATATTGGAAACAGTAAATCAGAAACAGGTGCGTAATACGCGTTTCGAAATGATTTCGACTTGTATTTAATTATAACATGCGTGGAGCCTACTGACGGTAGCGTGCCATCACCTCGTAATTAGGCTTCTATAAGCAAACCACTACTTGTCATAATCATAGCCTCCTTTATTATTTATAGTGAAGTTCTCAAACTGATTTAGTATGCAGAATCGTTAAAGGTACACTGACATTTATTAGTATTCGTTCGGAAAGTCAGCTGGAAAAAATACTAAAGAATCGATGCTTGTATTGGTTAGGACTAGGTAGACTAATTCCATTAAAAAAAGTAAGTACTATCTAGGAAATTATTGGTAACCATTTGGTTTAAATTGTGTACTATAGGTAGTTAAATGAAGTTAATAGCTTGGTCAATTTAAATTAGCAGTATAATACGAGTAGCGATATGTTATATGCTACCCACAACTCGGAACATGTTAACATAATGAATAAAATGTATTGTAAAGATAGAACAGGATTTAAGGTAGGTTTTTGCCGGTGGCTGGGCAGTGCGGAGTGCCACGTGAAGGCCTGTGAAGGCTGCGCGGCTAATTGCAGGCCGAGCCGCATTTTGGAATATTGATGATGAGGCATTTATCGGGAGGACGAGAGCCATGTAGGGCCGTTGTAAATCATTGGGAACAGAGCAGCGACGTGACGAGACGTCTCCGGCCAAGACAAATATGTCCGTCACATTTTTTAGGTAATTCGTCTTGTTGAGTTTACTGGAAGTTGTCAGTCCGTTATAAAAAACGTTCCTCTTTGATCGCTGCAGCTTCGATTGCGGTCGCGCACGTAGATAGCGCTAAGAGCTGGCTATAAATAAACCGCCAGAACCAGTATAAGATTTATATAGGTTCACCTAGTAGTTTTTGTGAGAGTAGGTACCGATTCCTAGCTAATTAATGTAGAATTGTATTTTTACAGTAGCCCATATTTGGAACATAAAATGAGTCTGAGTAAAGAACTTTCAAAAATGAACAACATGAATGATCGTTTAACGACTAACCTAGCCACTGTGCCTTACATACCTATACCTGCCTACATATACATATTTTACAAGAGCCGTGTATATGATACGATCCAGTTTTTAATTTGGATCCTGATAAGAACCTAGTGTTCCATTGCTGGACAAATACCGCCTTCCCTTTCTTTCACTTATCCTGGTAAGGATGTTAAGAAAATGTTATTTAGAAAGGAAAGTTTATTTTTTGTTAGGTACATACAAAAATAAACTAACTTATAAAAAATCGGCCAAGAGCAGCATGTCGGGCCATGCTCAGTGTAGGGTTTCGTAGTTACCATTCTGTCAAAATAGGCCGAACGTGGGCTATTAGTAAGCATAATACCTTTACTGCGCTTTGTACATTAAGTACGTATTTTTTATTAAGAAAAGAAGATTTTTTGCAATAACTTAGAGGAGGGGGGACATATTTTTTTTCTTTCGGAGCGCATATTTCCGAAAATATTAACTACCTATATCAAAAAATGGTTTTAGAAGACCCTTATTCATTTTAAAGACCCATATATCCAACGATTCCCCACACTATCGGGACAAAGTAATCTATGGTAGGTACACGAAAAAAAATTTTTTTTTCACTTTTGCATTTTACCGTTTTGTCGCACTGCATGATTTATGCATCCATGCCAAATTGCAGCTTTCTAGCACTAACGATCACGGAGCAAAGCCTCGGACAGACAGACCTGGCGAAACTATAAGGGTTTCTAGGTTAACCCTAAAAAAAACAAATAAAACTTACCTATCTATAAAATAAAACTAAAAACGAATACTAAATAAAATTAAAATATATCTAAGAAATAGGGCCCCTTTGGCATGGTGCCGAGGACGCTGATTATTTGGAAATAATTTGCAGGTACTATTAAGTATGATTGAATAAATCATTGTAAATATGACTACGATTTAAACACGGACTCATCACATCACCTGAAATTTAAAGCATAATTATGTTACCGCATAATGCATAATGATTATCATTTAATGAAGTCAATAAAATCAAAACGCTTGCTCACGTCAGTATATACCTACGTCATTTATTTTGTGGCCCCAGTGACTATAGTGCATTCTGCATGAATGAAGAAGGCTTAACGGCGCGGCGGATCGCTATACACCTTCGATTTAATGAACTTGTCTCGGAAGAGGTGCACTTCGGTCATTATCTCGTTCCCGAGCGGCTCGTTAAAAGCAATGAAAACGGTTGAATAATGGTCTTCTTGCAATTGTCGTTTTACCTATAAATTATGCATAATAATTAAATAATTAACAAATTACTTATATCCTTGTAATAATCTTTACGATAGTTACTAAATAGCTCGTATCGTTATGTGTATATACAGGGTGATTCATGAGACGTGAGCAGGAATAATGCTGCATACTCAGTAAGTTATAATTGATCGATCACCGTCGTATTTAGGTGAAACGACCACACTTTTTCCTATTTTTTTACTTTTTGGTGAGGGCAAATTTAATTCTCTAGAACAATGGTCACCCTACAAGACCTAATTAATAAACATAAAACCTCTTTAACCGTAATGACAGCATTTTGATTACGAAGAAAATAAACTGTCAACTCGAGTGAGATACGAGTTTTCAAAAGTAACCAGACCGTGATGACAGTGTTGACATTCAATTTGACACAGATTATCGGTAGTTTAGTATTCTAATTTTAGGGTGACCATGCATGTGGTAAATAAATTAACTACCTTTTTTTTTCAACACGACTAGAAAATTAACGTTAACCTCACTAATACTGATACGAAACAGTTGCTTATAATTTATGAAATGCGCAGTGTTAGTCCTGCTCACGTCTCCTGAATCACCCTGTAGATCTTTCAAAAGATTTATTCAATCGTTTATTCAAATCATCAGAAGACCTAAGTATCTATTAGGAAAGTTTGAGTTGGAAATAACAGGGCAGGCTAAGTTGTAGTGACAGTCGAGTTAAAGTGGGCTGTTATGCCTGTTATCGAATGTCACAGCCAGGCGGTGTATCTAATTGGTTAGCATGTAATACCATATTTTTCAAATACATTTTATTTTTATACAGCATATATATATATATATCTAATTTCATAACAATAACATTTACTAAGTAGGTTTATATAATTACTAGCGACCCACGGCCACGGACTTCGCACGGGTTATACAAAACCTTCACAAATTATACACTAAACCTTCCTCAATAATCACTCTATTGATAGGTGAAAACGCCATGAAAATCCGTTCAGTAGTTTTTGAGTCTATCGCGAACATACAAACACACAAACAGACAGATTCGTCGGGGGACATTGTTTGGGTCGCTAGTAATAATTAAAAATTATAGGAGACAGGGGCATAACAGTGGTACTTAGGCATCAAATTGTGTCAAAATACATATTTTCAATAATGTTAATATCCAGAGAGGAAAATGGGGACTATGTTTGTAAAGAAAGGCGATTTCGGGGCTTCGTTCACTGTCGTCTTAAGTGGCTAAATTCCTTCATTGCTGGGATTCCCATTTACGGTTCCAGTTAAAGTGAAAATTGTACCTATTTTCTATTTTCAGTTAGTTGCGGCTTTCATCGTTTCATACTTTGATTATAAAGTTGAAGTCGAACAAAAGTAGAAGTGTCATAATTTGAATAGTTGGCCAAGTTGTTTCAAACTACGAAATTGCTCTGTGTTTTTGCTATTATTGAATATGTTAGTAAGTAGCTATCTATGGAAAGAATGACTACCATTAAATTCATTGATTTGTACATCCACGTTGAAAAATGTAGCAGTTTACTTGCCATACGAATAATTTAAAAAATTACACGCAAAAAAAGGGAATAGGCGAGTCATTTTTATAGTTCAAGCCTTATTTCTATAAAAATCGATTTGAATTTATTTTACTTACGTATCTATCCAAGGGAACTTACTAGGTACTAGGTTATAGAGGAGCCGAACCGAAATTTCCGATTATTGCCGCGGACGCACCTCTGTACTGGTACATATTATTTTTCTACTGACCTGTATGTATGTATGTGTGTTTCTTCATATCGGACTTCTGATGGAAGCGTTTCCCGCAGTACTGACAGGGATAGGGCCGTGTGTCCGAGTGGATGAGGAGGTGAGTCGACAAAGTGCTCGACCGCTTGAAGCATTTTCCGCACTGCTTGCACTGCGACAAAATACAAGATATACTTGGTCAAGCAGATCTTGTCAGTAGAAAAAGGCGGCAAATTTGAAAAATGTAGGCGCGAATGGATATCGTCCCATAGAAAATTTGAATTTCGCGCCTTTTTTTACTGACAAGATTTGGTTGACCAGCTATAATTATGCAATTATTTTTCATCGTATTTTCACGAAAACGTACGAAACAGTCTTGCTATTTCAGTTAGTCTCGATACAAAAAATACTGACGTCGACTGAAGTAGCATGACGATGAGAAAGTACGATGGAAAACAATTATTTTATATGCACTACATCTGTACTTAGTTGATTTTAACGTTATTTTTACACGGAAGGGAACCATTCAGTCTTTTCAAAGGAGCTTTATATCTATTTAGTACATTATCGTACATTGCACATGGTATTGGATTATCTTACGCTAAGCGTAATTGTTAAAACACCATGACCCAAAAAGTTTCCATCCAGCATGAAATAGACAATTCTACATTCACAAAGGTTAGTAGGCAAGTAGATACTATATTATCTGAACGTAACATCAAGCGAACAAAGTTGATGAGCGATTCATGGATTCAATATAGTTTAATTATCTTGATTACAATATTATTGGCGAACAGTCGTGTTGGCCAAGACACACTTTGGGTCGCTGCGCCAGAGGAGTAAGTAAGTACGTAAGTAAGTACAATATTATTGAATATAAAAAATAAAAAATAACATAGCCACAACCGAATACAGAACCTCCTCCTTCTATGAAATTGAAGTCGGTTAAAAAGTAACATTTATGCAAAACAAAGAAAATGTGTGTTCTGATAGAAATGATGCGTTAATTATTAATTAGACGAGCAGCCTCGCGGCCGACGGTGTCCATCACCTTCCGCGGTGACAGCCCGCAATAAACTAATTACAGGCCTCCCCCCTTTCTTTGATTTCCTTCTACCCGTGGTAGCTAAAAAATATTTTTTCCCTGCCCAGTAATTAGTTTCTATCAACGGGTTATTACTCGTATTTTACACGCAGTAAGTAAACTCGACGTTGAATTTGAAATACAGCACGTGTTTTAACTGAGGTTTCTTCGCGATCATTAATTCAGTAAGACTGGAGTTCCTATACCTACCTACATAATTCTTACCTAGAGCTTTTCCTAAGTACCGATTAGGTGATACCTAATAGCGATTAGATATTGATCGTTTAGATTCTAGAAGTATGTACATATATATATCTACGCGGTTCTTACCTTAAGTAGGTATATAAATAATTTTTCAATACACTTTGGTTACGATTTTGGAATAATAAATATCTTAGGTACTCGTAATTGTAAGTAAACAGGTATAAGTTATATCTGTCTTGTTGGTGTTTTGTATAAAAATATTACTAAGAACCTATTGCGCCATCTCTCAACTCGAGTTGGACTCAAATAGAATATGAATTCTCGGCAAACAAATTCTTGCCAGTGTTGCTACTGGATTGTTGGTTCTGGATTAGACAATAGGTTTTCTTTAGATTTATTTAAACAGATGTTTCTGGTATGCCACTGAATAATTTCGTCACCTGACTGTTGTGTATTCAAACCTCGTTTTTGTGAAATAAATCCGGGCCACGTAATGTTTCAGTTTATTTAGTAAATGTATCTTGTACCTTAGTGTAGGTATCGTATTTCGTGAGTTTCAAAAGATTTTTTAACTGAGTTGTGTCTTCTTCCTTAGCCATGCCTGTACCTTTTTACTTATTCATGCAACCTATTAACCTTAAATATTAATCAGCGCTCTCACGTTTTCAATATTTCCGATTCTTCGTAATCTTATAATCTCGACGTTATACCTACTCGTACTAACCGCGAAACTTTAACAAGAATCTGAGGAAGCTACAAAAATTAATCGTATTTAGTCTCATTGCAGGAACGATTAAAGGTGTAATGAGGATCGAGTAGCGGCCATAATCAGGCGGTTAGCCGTTAAGTGCGCCCGTGCAATCCGCGGCGCTCGGTGACAGTTGGCCGGGCAGCTGCCTGCACTCGCGCGCACAAAAACTGATACTTTTTTGGCCGCCTTTTTATACAGTCGATGCACTCTCTTATAAACAACACAGGTGCTAGGGGATGACTGTCCACATATGGTTACAAAGGCAATAAGATTCTTCGTAAGCTTTATAGGTGGAAAATTAAGCAAAATAATTAAGTACCTACCTATATTTTTATTCAATCTAAAATTTTGATTTGATAACTGACTAAAATAATAATATTTGATAATTAACTATGAGAAAAAACAACTCTTTTTCCTTTCATAATATAAAGTATGAATCTAGAAGTACATACAACATACACCTTATAAAACAAAGTCACCCGACGCGTCTGTCTATTTGTACGTTTGCATTAAATACGAATTTTCACGCGGTTTTCACCGATTCTTGAGGAAGGTTTAGTCCCGTGCGAAGCCGCGGCAGGTCGCTATATACGCTAGTACCATTATAAAAATATCCGACGACCGGTCTTGCCTAGTGGGTAGTGACCCTGCCTATGAAGCCGAAGGTCCTGGGTTCGAATCTTAAGTATGGTAAGCTTAAGATATACCATGGGACTTAGACAATTCGTGTACTTAATGTCCCTATAATATTTATAATTTATTTATTTATCTGACGTGCATCAACTCTAACATAAATAATGCGTCACTAGCACAAAGTTACTTAAATTACTTAAAAACCTTTGTCGCGAGTTTACGAACTAAGCAAATTAGTTATGAATGTATCAGATCGTAATAAACGGCTCGTATCGTATTTGATTAAGCACTTAGCTAGATCGTAATGAGAGGCACGCGAGCGCCACGCGCCTCACGCCGGCCCGGACGCGCCGCGCTGGCCGCCGCGCGCCGCCCGCGATCTTATGCGGTCCAATGTTTGGTACCTAATGTCCTTACAGTGACTGTACTTAGTCTAAAATTTAAAAACTCTGCAATGCATCTTATACAGAGTGTGAACTTTATGGGATAACGAATTTTCCTTCGTAATGGGTCAAACAGAAAACTGTGTTACGTCTTTCCTGTAGACATACACAAGAGTTAAGGGCTATAAAGGTTAATTTTCTTATTTAACCCTTATCCGCGTGAAAAGGTCCTCCTTTTATTTAGAGAACTATGATAAAATCGTTACTTACATGCCCACAAGCTGTTACAGTGCGTGAGATCTTAGAAGAACCTTCGTAATTTAGAAAAAGTCTTCGGTTATCGGCGGTAACGTACGAAGGTGATACTGCTGTTCTGCTTTTTTAATAGCTGATAAAACTTTTTGAAGTTATCGTAAAAAGTTAAGTGGTCAATTAGCATCAACATAAAATAAACCCTAATCTAAAGGCTCTTAAATTAAATTTCGCTAGATAACATATTGCGATTAGACTTATTGTCATAATTTAAATAAAATGGAATCAGAATTTGAATTTCGACCGGAGGTAAATTTGAAAACAGAATGTCATCTCACCATGTATCACTTCTGGAAGAAATTATATAGAGCTGAGAATACCTATCGCGTATTGGATTTTCTTCGATCATACAATCAGACGTGGCACGCACACGCATTAAAAGACGTATTATTACTGGGAGTGTCGATGGACGAATGAGTAGAGGGCGTGCACCCAGAAGATGGACAGATGTGGTCCAAGACGTTACCAGGACTTCACTCCAGGCAACTATTCAAATGGCTGAAGATCGAACGGCCTGGAGAGCAGTGACAGAAAGAATAGCCCAATAAAGTCTTGAAGTTTATTAAAATATTTACAATTATCGCTCTTCTTAAAAGTTGCCGCTTCCTTCACAAAATATTTATAAACATTATATACAATTTCCCGCGATTGACTATTTACAGATATACCCTTTTTGAAACGTGTCTCCATTAAAATCAATTTAAAAAATATCTAATGAAATAATAACGAATATATTATGGTGGTATTAACTGCTCTATATAGTTCAAGACGAGAAAAACGACTGCACTCTTTGGGTGTTGGACTGCCACTAATTCGTCAACCAAAGTAATTGAAACTGTCATTTTCTATTACACGATTACGTCCGATTATAGTCGAGACCCGAAGGTTCTTCTAAGATCTCACGGACTGTAACTATTGCCCACAGGAGAGAAAACTAGTGTGTTCGCGTGAACTGTACATTTTTCTCTCCTGTGGGCAATAGCCCTAATATCGTTTTACTTTATAATAACGATTGTTTAAACTAGGTATAATTAAAGTGATACTATTTACCACTCAAGCTGTTTGGAAGTTTTTAATACCGCATTATTCCGCCTGAAGCATAGCATAAGTACCTACTCACTGTCGCTTCAATGCTACCACTTAATTTAATGATAAAGTGTGGAAAACACTGAGTGGCGCTGCAACATTTTTATCGCCGTATGACACAAGGTAATTATTTCTCCAATTATAAACAGAGCCGCGCTGTGATATTAAAAGTTGGAATTTTGATTAAAACCGATGCGGATTTTTATAATGGCGGTGTAGAAAAAACGAAAGGTACAAAAATGGCGAGAAGACGAGCGAGAGGCCGCGCCGCGCGACTCGTTTCGAAGCGCGACTACTTATTAAGACAAGGGCAGTTTTTTCTATTTGATTTGTTAAAGAGACTCAAACGGGCTACTGGTTTGCTATTTAAAAACATTTCGAACGGAAACTGGACAGTTATTCCACTGGTTATTCTGGACTCACAGGATGTCGCTTCGCTGATTTCAAAGCTGTAGATTATTTTCGTCTTTTTTCGTACGCTAGAGCAAGTATAAGTATGTGTGTGCAATCTTGAGCACACACAAGGCAAATATATTCTTATACACTAGTACTTATACATAGGTACAAAGATTCTTATTTAATTTACTCCACGATAAAACCACAAATAATCGGCCGACTTACTTGGAATGACTTTTCGCTTCTATTTTCGCTCTTGATGAGTGAGAAATTGAGATCAGCCGCGGGCGTTTGAAGGGCAGAGTAAGGTTGGTATTGCGGGGTGGAGGGACACCGGCAGGGGTCGGGGGTGGCGGGACGGTCGGCGTCGGGGCTGGCGTGGCCGCGCTTGACCAGCTCGAGCGGCGCGTCGTCGCGCGGCTCCCAGCACGGGGAGCCGGGCCCGCGCTCGCGCTCGCACGCGCTGCCCGGCGACCAGATCTGACGGTTCTTCGTCGACAGGTTCAGAGGCAGCTCCTCGTCGTCTGCAAACAAACTTGTCGGTCACGCAACCGTTCTTCACGCTTTAGGCGCAGGTCACAGAGAACGTCTGAAAGACTTCTAAAATCTCTACAGCTGTTTAATGTTTGAGAACTACTTACGTCAATGTAAATGATATTCATTACAAACAAATAGCTAATTTTTAGAGAAAATAACTTTACTACAAATATTAAACTGACCATGAGATAGGGAAAAATCTGGATTCTATGGAAGTTAATGCACTGGTACCTATCTGTATGGGCTGCTTGGGTACCTACTGGTAAACCGGTGTTACTTTGAGAACTTTTTTAGTACGCGTAGTCAAGTAGAAGCTCTTTTACTTCTTATATGGCGCTTGTCCTTTAAATATCCTGCAAATTAATTATTTACCGCAAGTGCAATATTCCAATTTATTTATAATTAACATACCTATTATTATTTCCATAATAACAAATAACATTTATTTAAGTGCCTAAAAGATATATACAGTGATACTACTAAACTAAATTAATAACTATAATTGATATAAGTTTATAAGTAGCTTAAATCTAAAATAGGCCCTTCAGGTAGGGTTGCCAGATGGTCGGGATTCGGCGGGATTCTCCCGATTTTTAGCATGTGTTCCCGATTCCCGACAAAGTGTAAACTGTCCCGAAAAACAGCTTCACGTTATAAAACAATAATTTCAAATTCCGAACTGTCGTCGAGCGAGCAAGCTGACGTAGTGCCAATAATGTAAAATATCGTTGTTTTTAATACATTTACTTTAATTTGAATGTATTTTTTTTCCCGACTTAAGTCCAAAAATCCCGAAAAATTGATATTGTTTCCCGATAATAGCGCCTTTCGATCTGGCAACCCTACCTTCAGGCATTGTACCAAGGATCAGTGGCGTACCTAGCATGGGTGGCACCCGGTGCGGAAATTGAGGGCGTCACCCCAAAATTCAATCAAAATTGTAATAGTACATTATTGTCGAGGCTCGGAAGTAGCTACTTGCAGGATTACTGAGGATTCGTTTTAAACGGACGACCTTGGGAGTCCGTTTAATTGAATCCGAAGCCAGCAAGTAGCCTTCCAGCCGAGTCATATATAGTGCTTTTCTCAAAAATGGTGCAAGAAATATAAATATCATAGAAATATTTTACAAAAGCAACGTTCTTGCATGTATATTTTGACAGAAAAAAGCCATTGCCGCCTTTTTATTTTTTTAGTAAAAAAATAGAAGTGTATTTTTCTGCCAAATATACGCCAACCTATAGATGGTCAAGCAAATCTTGTCAGTAGAAAAAGGCGCGAAATTCAAATTTTCTATGGGACGATATCCTTTCGCGCCTACATTTTTCAAATTTGCCGCCTTTTTCTACTGACAAGATCTGCTTGACGCAGTATATTTGAGACATCTAAATAGTCGCGGTACTAATCATCTGTTTGGCTTTTTAATGGGCCTGTGCCTTCATTTGATATGGTCATATCAACTTTTAAAAAGTTTGGAACTCGACAAATAATGGAATTTGTATGCAACATTGCAGTCCCAAAATCGAGACTGCAATGTGATTAACTTTTTAATTTTTGACTAACAATAAACTACGCGCTTTGCGACCGATTTTTTAGATGGCAAAGGCGACTTTGCAGTCCATTTTTGAGAAAAATATCCCATCAAAAACATAAATGTAAAAAAGGAGAGCCAAGTTCAATACAAAAATTATGCTTGGCTGTGGGGTTCGCCGCAAAAAGAATGGAGATCTAAATGAGTGCCAAGTTCTATGCAAAATCCCAATATGTATTTATAGGAACAAAATAACATTATAAACAAGTATTAAACTCTATTTCTTTGCTTTATTGGATACCTATAACAATTGCTGTTATTTAAAAAAAATGCGAGATCTTAAAGCGTTACAGGTTTTTTGTATGGGGACCCCCCCTATTTTTTAACTTTTTTTATTTTTAGATATTTTTCCTACGCTTACACACAATTACCGAGCTGGATTCCAAATTTCATCCTTCTAGGTCATCTGGAAGTAGGTTAGGTTTAGGTACAGGTCAGTCACAATAAAAAAGAAATTTGTATGGGGACCCCCCCTATTTATTAACTTTTTTTTGTTTTTAGATTTTTTCCTACGCTTACACACAATAACCGAGCTGGATTCCAAATTTCATCCTTCTAGGTCATCTGGAAGTAGGTTAGGTTTAGGTACTTATATGTCAGTCACAATAAAAAATGTTTTTTTTGTATGGGGACCCCCCCTATTTTATAACTTTTTTTTATTTTTAGATTTTTTCCTACGCTTTCACACAGTAACTGAGCTGGATTCCAAATTTCATCCTTCTAGGTCATCTGGAAGTAGGTTAGGTTTAGGTACTTATATGTCAGTCACAATAAAAAATGGTTTTTTTGTATGGGGACCCCCCCTATTTTATAACTTTTTTTAATTTTTAGATTTTTTCCTACGCTTTCACACAATAACTGAGCTGGATTCCAAATTTCATCCTTCTAGGTCAACTGGAAGTAGGTTAGGTTTAGGTACTATAGGTATGTCAGTCAGTCTTAAAATTTACGACTTTTTGACCTTCATATCTTTATAACCGTTTGAGCTAGCTTCATGAAATTTGGGCTTCTAGATGTCCTTATGGATATAATTAAACACACGTAGTTTTATGTGTTTACGTTAAAGATGTTTTGAGTTATAGAAGGGTCAAAAGTGGCACCAAGTGGTTCGTGTAATATTACACTTGGCGCTGGCTAGCCAGTTCCTTTGCTTGAACTTGGCTTGACACGCTGCCGCGTGTCTAGATATTTAAAAAGAGTAATTGTAATTTAGGATAGCTCAGGATTTACTCCATCGCTTTCATACCGCCCCCGCCGCCCCCCCCCCCCCTCCTAGCTACGCCAATGCCAAGCTGCTGATACATTGTGCGAGCTCTTCGGACACCAGTTACATCAACCAGACGTTTCGCGATTTTTGCAAATAAGTTGTGCGCGCTGGGTCTTATAATATAGTTTTTCACCATCTCTAGCAACTATTTCGATCGATAAAAATCGTAACTAGGTCTTAGGTAGGTATGTCTACCTATCTACAGTATAAAACATACTATTTAAAAGGCATACGAGAAATATTTATTGTACGTATTGACAATCATGGTTAAAGATACATCTAGAGGTGAAATTAAAGTTGCTTAAATATTAATTTTGTCTGAAAACATGATGCACCTGAGCAATCAAATATTTTTAAAGGTTATACTTTACATCTGATTTCAATTTAAATATTACCGAACGAGACTGGCGATCCAATAAGTTAAAATGTACTTAAGTATATGTTTCACAAATATTCGCGATTCGTAATTAATCCTGATAAATGTCTTGTAGAGTCTTTGCGGAAAGAAAAGAGTCGTGGAATATATTGGGCCCCATACAATATCAACTCTCGACAATCGACTCTTCTCTTTCCGCACAGACTCTATTAATGGTAGTGTATCACTACGATTAATGTAGGTGTCTACATAGGTCCATTCTAACCCAGACCCCTATTCGACAAGCGACGTTTGACGTATCGTGTTGATCTCCCGTTGATGAGGGAAAAATCATAAGTTCTCGAATACGTACAATGTCAAAATTTTACATTAACAATCCACAGTTAGGGTGACAAGCAAACCAAACCGAACCACCCTTAGTTTAGAGTTGAGTTTTGGTTGTACCAAATGATATTATCCACCGTTGATGGAATCAACACTCAGTAGGTATGCAATAAAATCAACTGTTGATTTGACGTGGATGCGAAATCTGACAGTTGCACATGTCGAATTTGGCCCCTGTTTGAAGTAAATTCACTGCGCATGTTAAATAGCTAACTATGAGTGTTAGCAATGTAGGTTTTCACTATCTTTACTGCTGAATCTTAACTGGCAGCAATAGGTAGGTACTCAAACGCGACAATTAGAATAAGTAATCAGACCTCGGTGTGGAAAACTCGGTTTTCGCCGAGGAGGTAAACGACTTTAAAACAACGTCGTATCGTACGAGTTATTAATCAGCACCTTACTTACACCGATAGCTATTCTAATGAGGCATGTACCGAAAGAGGAAGCCTTGTAAGGAGGCCAAAGTGGCATGCGTATGTCGCTACAGGTTTTCGACTGCTTTTAAGGATTTAGGTTACGTGGCAGATTCTTGGAAAATATAAAATATGCAAATACCTCTGTAGATATCTGTAGGTTCTTTACATCAACCATTACATGTAGTCAGTAAATATACCTAGTAGAACACCTCTCCAAAAATAAAAGTTATGGTATCCATGTATTAGTAACTATTATTTAAAGTTGAACGTGCCAAATGGGAAGGGAAATATCTCCGCCTAAAGGACGACTCACGCTGGACCGGGCCATGCCCGGGCCGAGGCGTCCGATATGTCATTATCTATGATGGCTGATCGGTGATCACGTGGTGCTTTCCATGGAAAACGAAGCTCCGATCCGGCCCCTGCCTGGTCTAGCGTGAGTCAACTTTAATGCGGATGGTATTCATAAGTAGAGCACGGTTTAGTTATTTTTAATACATGCCTTCTCTAGGTGGCGTGTGTCTGGCAAGTTCGATAGGAGTTCGGGCGTACTGCGGAGAGTGGCGGGGCAGCAGCAGTGGCCAGACACCTCCTCCTGCGCCGTATAGGGCTCCGAGGCCGCTACAGTACATCAATGCTCCTAGTTCTGTGTACAATAGTAAACAAAGGTTTATTAATCTATTTAATTAGATGTATTCATAAAATATGTGAAGTTTAGAGCCGTTTCTCATTGTTCGGCCCGTAAGGGCTGATTTAGACGATGCGAGAACTCGCATGCGAGTTTTATACCATTGCGGGTTTTGATTGGTCGAATGAATTGGACGTAATCGACAGTCCGCAATGTAAGTAAAATCGCATGCGAGCTCGCGCGCCGTCTAAATCAGCCCTAATGGGCTATCTGTCTCATATCTCTCATATATGTCAGTGACTAGTAACTATATTTGTGGGCTACCAGCAACAGCCGAACCTAACATGGATCCACATAATAAGTTCGAGTCGAGTAAAACGGCACTTACCCGTGGCTCTAGCATACTGCTTCAGAGCTCTGCCTGCTATCTCGATGTCTCCGAGCTGCAGCAAGTTATGGGGTAGAGTCGGCGACTGCGGCGGCGACTGCGGGGAGGACGGCGACTGGGGAGACACACTGCGTTCAGGGGAGGGGTAGCGGTGCGCGGGCGGGGGAGATGATAGCTGGAACTGCTCCGCCAGACGCGAGAGAAGTACGTGCCTGGACATCCTGGAACAAAATAACCAGAATGAAGATAGCAACGCCCAAATAGGTCCATCAAACTCTGTGCCGAAAATCATTCTTAAGTAATATTATCTTCGGTTACCGCGATAGCTACTCATCAAATAAAACTATTGAACCGCCATGACACCCATTGACCACGAACGCTGTAAAGGGCTCAAAACGTCGGGATGTAGAATGAATTCAATATATGCGATATAATCCATTTCAATAGTTTTATTTCATTCTTAAGTACCTAATTTTAGAGGTCAATAATTATTTCTACGTGAATAAGTGAAACATACCCTATATTTACCATACACCGATTGGCATTACTCCCTAACAAACCTCTTCATTAGTACCTAATTATTCTAATTAAGTAATTGACTAAAAAGTAAAAGATATCCTTAGGTTGATGAATATACTTAATTGGTGTATTCTCTTTCGTTGACAGCATAACGTGCATAGTGGCAAAACACATTTATCAAGATTTCACAGGCATTAGTGAACGATTCTAAAGTGGCGATATCATCGTAGTTTTCACGTGACCGGCGTCATTACGCCGGCCATCTATTTGTCGACACCGCTCGCCCTGATTAATCCATTCGCTTGTGTTGACAGCGAATCGCATTAAAAGCTCAATCAAGTAAATGTAGAATCAGAATAATGGAGCGACACGGCGCCCTCTGCGTACGCGCATTAATAATGCACACTTCAGCAAAAACAATCTTCATTAAACTAACGCACCTCCACCACCCATTTGACCGATGAAAGTTCTTACGTAAACATCAATTTACGGCTACTATACCTACTCGCATTCCCATTACAAATTAACAAAAATATATCATACGTTCACATCAAAATGTCAAAGCAAATCAAAAGTAATGAGTTTCAGGAATGATTTGCCGAAACTATCTAATTACTGTAATGACGGTATAAATGCAAAGCTATACGATACGTTAGATTAGTTATTAGACTCTATATTAATCGTTCCAGCGAATGTGCACCTTATAGTGAGGGTCCCGATAACGATCTTATTTATGAAGCAAATTGTGTAATTTCATTTCTTGTCCTACAAATAGGGCAATTGATTCGAGCTACCTATTACAGCTAATTGAGTAACGAGTGAACTTATGAGGGGGTTGTGTGTCGCAATTTCTTGTGTCTATAAGGAGAGGTAATTATTTGCCGTCGACTGCTGTCATATTTTTTACCGCAGAGTGCCCAGTGGGAACTCGCACAAGTGTTAAGAAAATCAATCAGCGCTATATAGCATTCGAGAACACCTCGAATGCGAAAACTTAGATATTAAAACTCGTTGCGAGTTCTATTAAGAAAGGCCATGAGCTGAAAATATTATTATTTTTAATCATGATTGAAATGTACCTACCTATATGTATAATTAGCCACTAAAATCGATATGCAAAGACAATACAGTGAGATATATCGAATCGAGCTAGGTTTTCACAAGACTTTATTGTAACAGTGTTAAAGTGCATGTTAATAGTACATTTCGATGCTAGTGCGGAAGGTATGTCATTACTTCACGAGTACCGAGATATCTTGCCACGAGCCGCAGGCGAGTGGCAAGACTCGGGACGAGTGAAGAATGACATTTCCGCACGTGTATCGAACGACGTCTTTTAATACAGTTGCGAAAAAATAAGAAAAACATTGTTAATCGTACACTAAACAAAAGTGGTAACAGTGACAGCTCGGTTAGACGTCGTCTTTAAGTGTATTATATCTATGGGCGTTTGGCAGCTATTCCGTTCCATTCCAGTCAACTTATTAAGAACGGAATTTTCAATATTGAATATTAAAAAATAAACGTGTTATAATCATGAAGAGGTAAGTAATTAAATATGAAATATGTAATATTTTTCGTATTCTTACATTAACGGTAGGTTTTTATGCTGATTACGACGTTTAAAGGAAAGTAATATTAACACTCATCAATAAGTAGTCGTGAATTGGAACAAGTATAAATTTAAAAAAATTGGAAAAGTAAAAAGCACTAGTTCGAGATAACCAACTTTCCGCACGCTAAACAGCTACGTAAAGTAGCACTTTTTGAGCAACTGTATTAAAATAGTACATTTCGATGCTAGTGCGGAAGGTATGTCATTACTTCACGAGTAGCGAGATATCTTGCCACGAGCCGCAGGCGAGTGGCAAGACTCGGGACGAGTGAAGAATGACATTTCCGCACGTGTATCGAACGACGTTTTTTAATACAGTTGCGAAAAAATAAGAAAAACATTGTTAATCGTACACTAAACAAAAGTGGTAACAGTGACAGCTCGGTTAGACGTCGTCTTTAAGTATATTATATCTATGGGCGTTTGGCAGCTATTCCGTTCCATTCAGTCAACTTATTAAGAACGGAATTTTCAATATTGAATATTAAAAAATAAACGTGTTATAATGATGAAGAGGTAAGTAATTAAATATGAAATATGTAATATTTTTCGTATTCTTACATTAACGGTAGGTTTTTATGCTGATTACGACGTTTAAAGGAAACTAATATTAACACTCATCAATAAGTAGTCGTGAATTGGAACAAGTATAAATTTAAAAAAATTGGAAAAGTAAAAAGCACTAGTTCGAGATAACCAACTTTCCGCACGCTAAACAGCTACGTAAAGTAGCACTTTTTGAGCAACTGTATTAAAAAATAATTTTCAGTAGAGTATAGAACAAATACGATGGCGTATTCATGTGCTCATTAAATGTGAAGAGCGCTCGTAGTTAAAGCCTATCCTAGTATTGTTATAATTAGTTGTAGATACTAATCTAACATATAATTGCTGTATTATCGATTTCAATACGTTCTAAAGATTGCTGTGCTTTGAATTGTCACAACCTGGTTGGAAAGCGCTAGAATTACCCACTTCAGTGTAATTTGCAGCGTAGGTATAACTTATACTACTGGCGGAATGTAGGCCTGAATAAATAATATGGTACTCGTAAAATTACCTTCGCTATCACTTATGACTTTTCAATCAACATTTAAGCAGCTTTTACCAGCCAGTTATTTCATGACATGATACTTGTGCAGACAGGATTTATTGAGGGACCAACTTGCTCTGGCTATGTTAGGACTTTAATATGTATCCTTAATTTACGTACTTAATATCGTGCATAATATAATTTTCAACACACCAGCTGGTAAAAGCTCTCTAGATTGTTCAAAAACCGATAAGAAAGTTGCATTTTATTCACATGTGAGGCAAAGTAATCAAATGCAAATTTTGAGTAGTTGTCTTTTGATTCGTGGTAGAATTGACTTTTAAATGATGATTTTTAATGATAAATATTTACCTAATGACATTCATTTTGAATAGATTTGTTTTGATTTTGTTTGATATTTTATATTTAGTTAGTATTTTCCTTGTTTCAATCGGTGGCAAAATTTGTTTAACCCTCGTGCCTTGAAAGCTTCGCAGCGCTCACGATTCCATTTTTCGAACCACTCGCTACGCTCGTGGTTATATTTTGGCATATTTTGTTTGCTCGGGTATCAATATTAGCACGAAAAGTTAAACAACAACTTTGGCTCCTTGTTAAACAAATATCTATTATTGTATTTCTAACATCCCTCAGATGTGAAATGAGATTATGAGATGTGACCAAACTATATAGGTAACTGGCCGAATTTTAGAGACGAAATGTTGAGAGAAATCTTTGCAATAGTGTAAGACTCGGAATGACAACTGGGTCATAATTACTACTTTGTCTTTTTGTCCCCAAAAGTCACAAAACAAAGAGCGGCGTGCTCATTCTTTCTTCCGTGCCAAAAGTAAACATTGAGCATTGGTACCTAAATCAAATGTTCCTAATTTTTGTTCAACCCAAAAATACGTCAAGGCCGGTTTAAGGCGACATAAGTCACCACTAGAAATTAGGCTATAATTATAAACATTAATTTTTCTTATCTTAAGCCGCTTATAGTTGTTATAAAAATTTTGATTTTGAAATCAGAAAAAAGGGGTAGGTACTTAACTTATAGCGTGATGTTTGCTGTTCTTTGAGAAAATCAGATTTGAATGCTACTCCGGATCCGAAAGGAATATATATTAATACTGTATTAATTTATTATGATAATAGTTACCTACTCCTAATTTTATTTTATAATTACGGTACCAATTTTATTAAATATTCTAATAATTATGTAGGCCGGCACTTTTCCTAAATGAAACCCACCCTGTCGATCTATCGTATTCTTTTAATTATTAATCATTATTTGTTTTTATTGTGTTTTTTTATTGTTATTAAGAATTGTCTTAAGAAGGTAATAAAAAAATACCTAATATAAATGATGGATCGGCTATTTGATTTAATTTCGCACTTTATTATACGAGGCTCGTATTAATGGCATCACAAACACGAGGACAATTAGAAGGCCTATCTACTCTACTATATCAGATATCGATTCACATTTTAATGTCTTTGTTATTGAAACGTCTGTATAAATACTCAAACGACAATATTCTAGCGGCTGACTAAGCACCATGGGCGGTATTATGAACTTTTGGTTGTTTGTGTGTTTGTCTGCGTCGTCGTATCTCCTGAACTAAAGTTTCAGTCAGTGCTTGAATTGCCGCAGGTAAAATCTGGTGATTTTAACAAATGTACGTGTATCGTTCATTTATTGACCTTGTTATAGGGTGTTAATTAGAAGAGGTAATTTAAGAGTCTTACAATTAGATAAATTCGAAGATCGATTATTGCTAATCAATTCATAGAAAAATTGTTCAATGTTGTTTATAATACATATTATTTACTATAAAACTGTTATAAACACCTAATACATAATTGTTTAAAACAGTGATTTGTTCGTTAAAAATCAAATTATCTTTGATTATTAAAGATTAACTTAAAATGGGCGGGCGGGCTTACCTCGTTTGGGCGGGAAACTGCAAAATGGTTTTCCTATCGCACTCACTGCTGCTTCCACTGTAACGTTGACGTCAATGTACTTAGAATTGATTTCAAATCCACCAATTAATTCTAGATTTAATCATAACTAGAGGTTGTGTTACGTAGGGGTGTCGAGATCGCGAGCGCGCAGGCTGCGACGCTGGCATGCGCTAGAGGTGCGGTGCGTTCGGCGCTCGGCACCTGACTGAGTGGAGGCTCTCGCGCCCCGACCTACCCGACTACAGTACCACTATAACGTTCATTTTTTCAAAACTCTGCTAACAAAAAACGAGCAGGTCGGGGAGGCTGCGCATTTAAGAAATGATTTGATGAAACGGCCACTTGACAGGTGGCTCGCGTCGCGCTCGCATCGAGTACCAGCTAATTGTCGGTTGCACATAGATAGTACGCCGACGGCAAAGAGAAACCCTGAAAAATTGCTTTTATACATTAATGCCCTCAAATAAGCGGTTGCTGCTTCTGTGACATTAAAGTTCCCCTATTCTGAAGTGCTGCTTTTAGCTAGAAGCAGGTTTTTAAATTGCGGTTCAGCTGAACGGCATGTTGCGCTTGCACCTTTGTAACTCTTGATTTTCTTAATAAGTAATATCAAGTCTCAGGGATTGCTGCTAATGGCATCTTTGGTACAATGCCGCAGGGGCCTTATTTAGATGTATTTTAATATAGATTAGTTTAGTTTTTAATGTTATTATAAGTAGTTTTATATATATGTAAAGTTTATTTGCAACACCCAAATAAATAAATTTTATAATGTCAAAACACATTTACAATTTTTTTAGTAAATATTCCAAGCACGTAAATCGCTGGCACTTAATACTGTGTGTATATGTCGTTATATACGTATGTAATCAGTGGCTAATCTTTAAATCCGAGTACTGTAATCGTATATGTTGAGATTAGAGGATTTTAGGCGCGCGGGAAGCTCCGTTAGTTCGGGCGCGCTCCGCCCACCGCGCCGCATTGGCTACCGTCTAGCGCTGGGCGGGGCGACGCTTAGATTTCACTTAGAGGAATAACGTGAAAATTTGCTGTGATTTGTTAAGTTTGAGACACTTTGTTGTTTCATTTAAGTACCATTATGTAATTAGTTAAGAGAGTAGAAAAGACAAAGCAAATCAAATACCATTTTGGATTTAACTTGCATATTTAGTTCCCCAACAGTAAATTTTTCAACGCTGAAAAGTATGTAAAAAAGAGGCCGAGCCGACGCCGCGGGAGCAGCTGACCGAGCCTTATTTATTCGCGGCCGTTGTAAGACGTGTACAAAGAAACGTAACATATATCTACTATAGGTAGGTACCACTAGAGAAACAGATAGGAATGTTTTAATTATTTTACGTCTGTTTTTGTTCGGTTTACAAAACAAGCTTGAGACAAATAAAACGATATATATGTATGCTTATAAATTACAGTTTTGACCTTTTTCTTTTTTTTTAATATTTCATTTCGGGTCTACTGGTGTTACAGGTGAGGCACGGTTCATGGCCCTACCAAATTTTCTAATCAGGTTCACCAAATTAGTATTTTTTTACTGTTAAATTCTTTGTCATCTATGTAAATCAATTTCATTATTTATAATTGCTCGTGTATTTTTTAAGTGTTTGAGGATTGTAAAATCTGTGCAAAAAAAACACTCACCGACTATGAGATGAAGCAGTTTTAGCGACATTAAAACCTATTAAAGTAATTATATAGTCGATTAACTCTTTGTAATAGCAATCTGGGAAATTCAATTAGGCGTCTAATCTGCTTTGGTTGCATCGTGTTGCGTTACAGGAGCTTATAGGGCTTCAGGGGAGGTGCTTCAGGCGCGGCGCGTGCAGCGCACAGACTAACAATCACAGAGGTTACATTGGGTTGCCATTTAAAAATAAATAAATATATATATAAAGCGTTTATTCTCAAGCTTACTTACATCTAAATACATACAATCTTCTGCCAAACCACAAAGCGGTTTGCTGGCAGACGAGTGTATCACGTGTCACGTGTGTGACGTGTGGTTTATGTATCACGTGTGACATTAATGTATCAAAAAAGTGACAGATATACGGATTGAAATGTATTTTTATATGGAGTAACGCCATATAAAATGTTTGTAGACATTTTTTTAAGTTTAGCAAACTAATTTATTTCGTTGTAAATGTAAATGTACCTAATAAAAATACGGTATAGTATAGAGTATAGATATAGGTTTTTACCGCATTCTTGAACAATTTTTTAATTAAGCCAAAAACTTTCTTTCAAATTTTTGCTTAACTAATGTCGTTTATACTTATGTAGTTCAGTTTGGGGATAAATTTCTATGAAATTCTTTAGAATCCAAACCAACCAACCAACCAGCCAGGTAGGTAGAGAGAAGTCGGTTAATAATTTATGGAACTTTTAGGTACTTATGAGTTGAAAACCTGGAGTTTTTCATAAGTCATAAGCTAATAGTGACAAGACCATGGAATCACTGTTCGCTAAACTACGATGCGCCATAACGGCGAGCGAGTCGCGTGGATGCGCAGGCGTCGCGGGCCGCGCGGCGGCGGGGGAGGGGCGTCACGGCCCGTTAGCGCGGATCCTCGGCGCGTGCACATGTCGCCCCGGCACGCGCCCAACTTTTTATCATCCTTTTTCTGTTTTTGTTTTCTCCCTTTGTTCGAATTTTGAATTAAATCGGTTTTTTCGATTCGGCATTAATGAAGCCCTGGGTCGGTTGCGATTGCTTTTGTGATTCAGAGATAAAAACGTGGACACACGTTTTTAAACTGAATCAGAATAAGGATCTAGATATTTACATACGATTAGTGCATAGCTACTTAATATTTACTTTCTAGTTTTCTGTGTCCTAAGCGAAAAATGAATGTTTTTATCTGTTTAGACTTTTAATCTGACAGCGCTTAGATTGCATCGCAGTACCATTACAGCTTTTAAGTGAAGTGACTAGATAAGTAAATCAAAATAAAACGCCGGGAGGGTAAGTTTCAGCTGCGGGCGTACCGGTTTGCGCGGCGCAGGCCGCTGTCGCCGCTCGCCATTCCTCGCAGTCAACTTTTATTAATTGGGCAGATGAGAGCCACGGCTACCATGATGAATACTTCTACCTTATAAGGCCATCAGTTTGCGAAACCTTTTATAGATTCTCAATTAAAAGTGTCTATTATAGTTAATAGGACGCTCGGACATAGTAGTTTATAGAAAAAGGAATATTTGCTTTAAGTACGGGATAAAAAACAGGTAATATAACGGAAAGGACGATTAAGTGGAATAAAATATAGCGTGGGGGTGCGGGTGGCAGGTGGCTGCGGCCTAGTGCGGAGCCCGGGCTGTCCTGCCGTGCCGACGCGCCAACGCCGCTGTGCCCGACTGACTAAGAACGTCTTTAAGATTTTATTTCCTTTCTTTATTAGGTTTAGATTTAGAATCGAACATGGCTGAAATTTATGTCCTTTATTAATGCCGCCATATATCTGAAGGGCGCTTATACAGACAAATGAATGTAATCGCGGTGCTTAAGCGCTTAGTATGTACTTATTTTAGAAAATTACATAGCTACTATATTTATATATTTAATGTAGGTTGCAAGTTTGTCTTCTAATAAGAATCTAATTAGTATATAAATAAAGCAGAATAACCAAGATACTTAGTACAATTTTGCAGATTATGTGTCACATTTAAAAATAAGTGCCTAAAATAAAAAAAAATAAAAAAACTTATGGAGTTTCTGGTACGGGAATGTTTAACACTAGTCAAAAAATAGGTAAAAACTGTAAAAACTGTAAAAACAGATACTATTTTAACATACTAAGGGCCACTACATCTACATCTACAAGGGCCACTTGCACCATACCACTAATCCGGGGTTAATCGGTTAAACCTGGGGTTACCATGGTTACCTACTTTACCAGTGCAATTAGGACACTGGGTTAACGGTTTAACCGGCTAACCCCAGGTTAGTGGGATGGTGTTACAATAAACAAAGTTAATAAGTACACGCAATCATTCCAGCACCAAAAACCTCGATGTATGCTTATGAGTCACCTGGGTGTCTACATCATGTATCGCCAACGTTTGTGTGCCCGTGTCACATCACTACGCACCCTCGCCTCGGTAGACACGGCCAAGACTCTCGACTAGCGGCATGTGCACCCTTAACGGATTTATGTAAACGCGCGGGTCGCGTGCCGCACAGATGCCTCAGACACCGACCCTGATTTAAATAACCGACTTACCTGTGCCAGACTAAAAGTGTCTTTTTACTGATGTGCCTAAACGAGGGATCAATTGAAAAAGAACTCAAAATTCTCCATCGACGTAACAAACCCTCAACACACCTCCTTGATAATCCTGCTGTGCTTATGTTTATTTAATTAAGTTTTAATAATGAAACCTACCAAATTAGGCACAGACTGGATCCCACAGTATGGATAGGGGGTAGAGGAAGACCCAAACGGAGATGGCGGGACAACCTCAATACATTCTGTGTGGAGTGGCAGGAGTGGGTAATTGTGCATTGGACAGAGCCAAGTGGCGGGAAAGAGGGGAGTGCTACACTAAGCGCCACTTGCACCATCCCATTAACCCGGGGTTAACCAGTTAAACCGTTAACCCAGTGTCCAATTGTACTGGTAACCATAACTCCAGGTTTAACCGTTTGACCCAGGGTTAGTGAATGGTGCAAGTGGACCTAATAGACTGATAAACAAGACCGAAGTGAACCCATGTGTTCCGTGAACAAAGTTTTGTACGGAACACTAAAAAAATTAAACCTATGTATAGCTAACACATCATTACCTACACATCGGTAGACGCGGGCAAAATTCCTGCAACGCGGAGGCCAATTCGAACTTACATTCCGATATCAAAATTATGTCAATTTGTTATTATTCGCCCGTGCGTTTCGTGCGTGCCTCTATTTGAATGAATTGGCGTCGCTGACATGTGCAGTCTTAAAGGCCGCTTCCATACGTTCGTAGTTTTTAGTTTTTACCCAACAATTGTCCGTGATAGTCCGATGTCTTGTTTTCTTGGGTGTAGTTGTCGGTTTCTTTTGAAATCAGATTAAAATTTATTGAGTTCAAACATAGTATTTGATTACACATTGATATATGTTTAATAACGAGTAACTAACTTTGTCCATAAGTACTCTTAATATCAGTTTTATTTTAATATCAAAGTCTATCCTGGCTTTAATACTCGGCTATCATTGCCTTGAAGTGAAACGAGATTATGTTCAGTATAATGTCAAGCCTGCGTAGCCGCCGCTGTAATCCACTCAAATAATCGTTAAAAGGTCTAAGCATATTATATAATATATGAACCTTATACACATGTAATAGAGTCGTAATTCCATCGCAGCCACAAGCCCTGTATTTGTGTTTGAAGACTCGCTAATAAACCAGTAAACACTCATGATTTATACGATCGAATCTCGCAGAAGCGCCATTGGCTTTTATTGCATTATTATAAAATTTATTCTTATTAAAGCTGCATGTACATATTACAATACGGGGTGAAATATAGCTCATCGATTTATTTGAAATGGATTGAGATTTTTTTATTTTAAAAATACAGTTATATCTTTTTGGAATTGTTTGTTATAATTAAATAGGGTTTCTGGTTTCTTGACCTTTTTTATTTCTTGAGGCACGGGAATTCTTGACCAGGATTTCTCTCTCTCATAATTCTTTCAAACTCGAGATTTCTCGTCTCGAGAATTCTTGGTCTAATTCTAGCGTGACTTGCGTCAAATCGCAAAGTACCGTACTTGAGTAAACCGTTAGACGGAGGCAATCGAAACTAAAAATCTGAAAGAATTTCGGTAGGTAAAAATTACAGTTTTTGGGTGAACGGTGAACGCTCCGCCGAAGGTGAAATTTGGGCAGAAAAATACTAACATATCTATAATTACGAATTCGTGATATAGGATTGAAGGTCCCAGGGCAACAGTTAGCCGGAGTCATATGGCGAGCGGGCGGCGCGCGTACAGAAACCGTAAAAGATTGTCGAGGGTACGCAATCGCGCTTCGAGCGGTACAAAGCTGCATTGTGTCGCGCGCAGGCGGCGCGCGTTGCACAAGGCCATGGGCTCCCATCGGTTTACGAGATCAGGCGCGGCAAACGAGTCAACCAGTGGTAATTATATTCTGAGGCTCCGTGAAAACTATACACGCAACTGGAGAACGGGATCTTAGTGGATATTCTAAGCGCTTTACTTATAAGCGATGGGAACAACGCCCAAGGTACAACTCTTCTGCACTAATTGCGGTCGTTCTTGCGCGCTCTCATATTGACTGAGCACATGTTGCCGACTCCGAGGCCGCAGACTGCTGCTATGTTGTGGTTTTCGATTACTGCACGCGTAATTGCTACGCACGCTCCCGACAATAACCCTTTTACGCTATTATAATATTTTATAACTTTTATTAATCAATATTAACTTGCCATTAAAAATATATCAACAGCAGTTACGAGTTGCGGTAGCCGGAACGGCGCGCGTGTGTGCGAATAATCACAAAAGTACAGCTTCGAGGGAGGGTATAAATACTTTCTTGACTTTTGATTATTTCATGCTATCAGGAGCGTACGTACACGGGTCTTTGACAATTTAATAGCATATGCGCGCGCACCTGCCTTTGCAAAAAGTAGGCGCACGCTTCAGGCAGTGCGAGGCGCGGAATTCGTCGCCGTGACCATGCCCCTAGCCTATCTTATACGCTATTTATTGATAATTGATTGGTAAGGTGTATAGGTACTAGGTACTTTATATCCAGTTTTTATTCCTTCGTATACAAAGCCCTTTCCCCATTTTAATGTGTTTGATCTCCCTATATTAATTTTTTACCCATAAATGCCGATTTCATAAAAACACATATGTACTTAAAACAGTCAGGTGCATTATATATTATTAAAACGTTGATACTGTAGAATTTATTTATAAAACCATGATTTAATTAAACCTATGATATGTGTTTTACGGAAGTAGCAGTAAAACTCCCTCGGTGAATAGCAAAATGGGGATTATATACCTATTCAGTGTTCAAAAATGCAATACTAATATCATACCAATCTATAGGTACTAGGTATGCGTAGGTAGGGCTATCATCGCCTATAGTTCGTTTTTTTTAGCATTAGAAATTAGGTACCTAAACAATCTTGATGTGTCTTTTAATGTTTTAATTGAAAAACACATTTGAAAAATATGTTACAACAAATATGTAACAATTATGAATCTAATATGATCTTTTATATTCTTCTGCTTTCATAAGTAATAGTTACAGATTTTTGAAAAGCGTTTTTCAATTAAAAGACATGCCACGATCGCTTACCTTCTCTCAAGTTCTTTCTAATGCTAAAAAAAACGAACTATATATCGATGAAGCTGGACAAGTTGCGCATGTTATTATTTCCCATAAGTACTAGGAAAAAGCAGGGGAGACCGGGATGGATGAAAATTATATACCAAATATAGCACACGCACCAAGATTGGAAAGTATCGTAGGTAATTTTAAAATTTGAATACGTCCGTAGCTTCTGCGCGGGCGCAGTGCAGCGCAGTGAAGATGTCTGCGCGAGTTAACGCGCGCCCCGCGGCGGTGCTGCGGTCGCCGCGCCGCTCATGTCCGCTTAATGAGTATTTTAACTACTGCAGCTAAATCATACCCCACGTCCTTCATGCTCACTGTGCTCTAGCCTTACATGCTACCAGTAATGAGAGGTTTCAAGCGATGGAATAGATTTAACATGAAGCCTGGAGCTTGTCTAAGTGCCCCTTGAGATGAAAATAAAAGTGCATGCAGATCGTAAAGAGCGACCGTAATCAAGACTGGGATACGTGCTTCGGGTATAAGTGGATATATGTAATAAAATTAATATTCAAATCTTTGTCGCTTGAACGGACAAGACCGACTTAATTGATCGAGTTCATTTGATAGCTCATTTTATGTTCCTCGTACAATTATATATTTTGTATTCTTCACTTACTTATTTAAATATATTAACAGATTGCGAGAGTTCAATGGAACTAGCTAATTTTGCAAAATTTAAATAAATAAGACCGAAGTGATCCCATAAGTGTTCCGTGAACACTTATGGGTGAGTTTTGTACGGAACACTAAAAAAGCCCACCACAGAGGTCAACGTGATAATTCTATGTCGCCACTGTCGCCAGTTAATAAATAAAATTTGATTAAATAAATGTTATGGGCAATCATACACAAATTGACCTATGTTGTGGGTACTAATGACTAAAGATATCTATCTACTAATGTTTTTGAGATTATCGAAACTTTCAGTATGAGTACGAGTGTAGTACGAGTAGGAATTTTAGCGCAACCATAGTTTTGGTACTTGCATTCTCGAGCACTGAAAAGTGTTTTCATTGTAATTCAGCGCGTAAAGCCGAAATTGAATAACGTTTCTCCCACAAGAGCGTTGTTGTTACAAAGTAGCTGAATGAATTCTGGCCAAATATTTTCTTATGCGGGCTGTACAGCCTGTACACACTCGTCGAGAGGCCCCAATACAGGCCGAGAACGAGTGTGTACGGTACATACAGCCGGCCTAGCCAAGGTTACAATCGCTATCGCTTCGACAACGACAAGCATTATGTCTCTCTATCACTCTTCCATATTAGCGCGACCGTGACAGTTGCGTTTCGATCGCTACGGAGCGTAAGCGATTGGCATTTTGGCTACGCGGCCTGGCCGCGTAGCCAAGATGCCAATCGCTTACGCTCCGTAGCGATCGAAAAGCAACTGTCACTGTCACACTAATGGGGAAGAGTGATAGAGATACATAATGCTTTTCGTTGTCGAAGCGATAGCGATTGTAACCTTGGCTAGGCGGCCTGTTCCCTTCTCGTCTCGCTCTACCTCGTCTCATCTCGCAGTTCTCCGATTGGTCGAGACTCTTCGAGAGGCTCTCGACGAGTGTGTACAGCCGACATTACATAATATGCAAAACGTGACTGCCTCATGCAGGCCCTTGCACGTACTGGGCCTCCGTGCGTCCTCAGGCTAAGTTTCTTATAACTGATAGCACTAATTTGTCCTCGGCAAGACGTATTCGTTCATTTAGTCATTAATAACATTTAAATAAATCGGTTGGAAGAACGGTGCCGATGGAGCGGCGAGCAGGTGCCGCGAAGGCCGGTCGGGAGCGCCCGGGCGCCTCGCCTCCAGTTAATTGATTCCAATCAAGGCAAGACCCTCGATAATTCTCCCTGGACGCAGTCCAGTCTGCTCTGCTTCGTAATTATTAACAGCTGACCGTAACGTTGGTAAGTAACACTTTGCTGGGACCGCAAGTACACATTACAAAAATAAATAAAGGTAGATAGTAAAAATAAAATACATTTGTAGGTCGCGTCTTAGTACGTACTGTAGCGCGATGGATCCAAACGATTGCTTTGAGAGCGTTAAATAAACACTTATTGGTTATAATTACACAAAAGTATAATGTAAGTAGCTAAGTAAATATAACAAGATCTAGCACATGAAATGGTTATTTACATCTAATTTTGCCTGTTAGTCTAGCGCACTCAAGGATTCTTATGACTTTCTTAATAATGCATGAATTTTCAGCATGTGCATATGTATGTAAATAACGAAATAATTTTAGCCATAAGGAAGCTTTTCAGCCCAATAATTTATTAATGTATAATTAGATTTGGTATTATGCATTAAAAGAAAACATCAGTATGATTGGGTTTCTATGTTAATAGTCCTGCATATAGGTATTCTATAGTGTAAACGCTATTATGGTACTTAATAGTATATCTAGTTAATTTAGGTACATACAGTGATACAATCATATGGAATTAAAGAGCATAGAATAACTAAAATATCGTAATATGGTTCCAATTTTAATAATGGAATATAAGTTTATTAGTACTTATAGCGTAGTTAAAACGCTACGCGAATTAATGGTATTTAAATAATTATTTAACTTAAAAGATTCATTAAGTTAATCATTAAAGCGGCTAGCGTAGTGCGTTTAAAGACGCAGTACTTACGTTACGGTTGTTGTCGAATGCTTCTTAATCAGGGAGCCAAAGTGCTTTTTGCACAAGTAACTCGTTAAGATAAGCGCAAGTTATTTCGTTTGCTGGATTCCGCAGATAACTTCAATATTTTTTATTAGTTGTAGGTACCTACAAACTTGTATAATATTATGCACTATTTATTAAATATACCCAATAGGTAGTTCAACTGAAAAATCTGAAAATACCTACTTATATGTAAACAATCGGTCTGAGAGTTTACATATAAGTACATATAAGTACTTATATGTAAACTTATACGAATTGATGACAATTCAATCTCATTTTTATATCACTGGTTATAATATAAAAAATGGAATATCCTTAGAAAAGTCCGGACATCACCCTAAAATCCTAAATTTCCTGGACGGATCTCATCAAACTTTTAGCTTGCTTTTAGCTGGCTAGCTTGGTCCCCACTTTTAGACCAAAAACCCTGACCAATGGCAACCCTAGAAGTAATTATAGGTCTAACTGAAATGCGTTAAGAGCTGTATAAATAACAATAACAAACAGGCGTATTCTGATTTTAATAACAGGTTTTGATTAGATCTAATCCATATCAATCCAGATCTAATTCCAAACCTTTTATTAAAATCAGAAAACGCCTGAAAATCATTATCACATTCTACATTTCGATGCCGCTCTAGTCGATTAGTAATTGCTACGAATATGTCGGTAAGCTACACACGCTACGCCGTAGCTACATGGTAAGTACCATGCTTACCAATAGAAATAATTAGACTTAAGTACCTACCTACTATGAGCGACATATTTCCATTTAGGTACATTATGACTGTTATGTTAGGTATGTAATTAATACATTTTAATGTGGAGTGACTGTTCATGAGGTTATATTTAATAAGATTTAATTAAAAATATGACCACAATATGATTTTAATCTCGTCGCATTCATATCGAAGCGTCAAGGTTTTAAAAAACATTATTTTACCGACCAAAAACTTGTAATTTTTTCTGTTCTTTTCCCATTTTATTTAGGTATCTTTACCCCTAAATAAAATGTTACACTGTATAAGTTTGTATTGAGAACAAAAATATAATAATGAATAAAAATTCTGAGTAAATGCACTTTTATGTAAATATTCGAGGCAAAAAGTTAAAGGTATCGTTCAACCGAGGTCAATGCTACAACTTGATCTAAGATATACACATATGTGTGCAGTCGCGCGGGTCCCTAAAAACACGCTCTCGACCGCGGCGGGCGCCGCCGTCGAAGCTCCGATTTAATTGGGACCATTAATCCGTGATCACAGATCACTTACCATCTAAACGGACCATGCAGGTAAGACAACACATTGCCGATCTCGTACTCATGTACCTACTTAGTATAGAGAACGAACGCTAATTTCTAGTTACGACTGACCGATACGGTCAAATTATAAGTCACGTCGTTACATGACCATACATGATTGAGTATTGACTTTTTGATTGGCGTTAAAAATTCATGCTTAGCTAATATACGCTTTGTAGTGGCTGTAGTCATCATGTAGGTACATAAATTACAAATATAATAAACAAAAATTGAGTTCTAGTGTGAACACAATGCAACGCAAAATTATGTAAAATTCAATAAATTGTGTTTTGAGTTCTAATATGTAATAATAATAACTCCACTTCCGACTCCACTCCGACTTCGGCCACGGCGACTGCTGTCAAGTCCGTTGCTGTCGTTGGTGCGCTCGCAAGTGGCTGATGTAGCCGATCTTGTTACTAATGAAACATATTAAAGAGTACTTAGACCTATTAGGCAGCTAGGTTTTATAAACGCTGTACTGTAGAGTCTACGTGAGGTGATCTATGTCCGCGATCAACCGCTTCCTCCGCGTACGCGCATCGTTTTTATAGCCGATTTTACAATAAGCATTATTATAATAACTAAAAATTACCACAGGATGTGCACATTCGGTCCTTGAGCTTCTGAGCGGTTTCAATTAAACAACTTGATCATGCATTGGGGCATTATATTAGGGATATAATTATATGACGTAACATAGTTATACGAAAGCGATTCATTACTATCTTACTAGGAATATAACTATAATACGGCTTTAGTTTAGTGATATAGTTATATTACTGGATAAAGTTTAGTGAAATAATTGTAAGTAGGAGTGCAGCGGTGCGGCGGATGTATAGTTATATCCCTAGGGATATAGTTATATGCCGTATAGTACGTAACTACGTATTATAATCATATTCCTAGTAAGATAGTAATTTTGTAGGTATTAGAAGTGCGGCAGTGCGGCGGAGGTTTAGTTATATCCCTAGGGATATAGTTATATGCCATATTATAATCATATTCCTAGTAAGACAACTATTATATATATTTTCATGCTGCTATTTTTAAGGGTTTATGAGGCATTGAGTTCGATTCACGAAAGCTGGCGCGAGATTTGACAGAATTTCAATGGAAATAGCTGTCACTCAGTAGAAATCTCGCGCCAGCTTTCGTGAATCGACCTGTACTTTTCTTTTACGTAATATTGCTAAAAAACATTACAACTAATTGCAACCAACAAAGTTGATTTTGTAATAAACTGTTTTCTTTGATTCCCTGGCAGATTTATAACCATTTAACCACATTAGTGTAGTCAAATACCGTATTATAATCATATTCCTAATAAGATATTACTATCTTACTAGGATATTACTATCTTAATATGATTATAATACGTATTGTACGGTATATAACTATATCCCTAGGGATAAAACATAACTATACCTCCGCCGCCACCGCTGCACTCCTACCTACAATTATTTCACTAAACTTAATCCAGTAATATAACTATATCACTAAACTAAAGCCGTATTATAGTTATATACCTAGTAAGATAGTAATGAATCGCTTTCATATAACTATGTTACGTCATATAATTATATCCCTAGGGTTATAACTATATAACGGCTTTATCTATCTTACTGCGACATATATATTGTAGCGGATTTCAGATACATACTTATTGTCAAGGCGAGTATAAACCTTACTAATATTAATCCGAAAGGAACTCTATCTGTTACATTTTAACGCTTAAACCGCTACACCAATGTGAAATTGCCAGGCATTGAAGGCATTGAAGTTTGAATCCCAGGGAAGGATATATAGACAAAATATCAACCGTTCCTAAGGGGGCAAAAGGGGGGCCAGGGTCGACGGAGACTACAGTTTAATAACTATAGTCTCGCAAACAATTTCTCTGTAGAAAAAGGCGCAAAATTTAAATTTTCTATGGGACGATTACCCTTTCGCGCCAATTTTTTTTAATTTGTCTCTTTTTTTCTACTGACGGAAATGGCTTGACATAGTATAATATAAAAAAAATATAGGTATGTATGTACAATGGCAAATTGTTATGTAGATATTACTACGTTAATACAATAAATAGTTACAAACACCTAATTAAAGAACAAGTATAAATGGCTCTATTTCAAGATCACACCGGGCTCGGTGCGGGTTGACAGCTTAAACACGGTTAATTAGCTACAACGATTAAAATCGAGAAAAAATGTTAATCAAAGGGCGAGTGTGCTGCAAAATAGCACTTTCCATACAAGTCGTCTTTAGTTATTATAAGGAATAATAAACACGAGCTTTACTTCTTTGTGCTGTCTAGCGGGTAACCTAATCACATAAGTACATACTTACATTATTATTAGTATGTACCTAAGTTTTAATGTAATTGTTAAATGTTGACGTAATACATATATTGTATTTAAAATCTGAAATATATATTATGTAACAGATTTTACATAATATGAAATGTCTTTAGACTTTCCCTTTTTTCCTCTATATAGGTAGGTACCTACTTATGTAGACTATGGCTGTAGAATTTATATGTTTAGATGCGTGTAAGAACTTTTGTAAAAGTTTTATTTTGTTTATTAAAGCCTTATCAGCTTATAGAAAAAAATATAGGCCTATGCCCAGCAGTGGGACACCTTATAGGCTTGTTAAAAAAAAGTACTTTAGGACTAGGTCGATTTGTGAAAGATTGTTCTATAATTTTATAATTATTTAGTAAACTGTTGTTCAAAATGAATTCGAGTATAGGTTATGCGATGCGTGTGCCGGCGCGCACGCGCTAATAATTACAGGCAAAAGGTCGCGCGCGCACATTGCGCCGCGCCGCCTGCGGCATCAATGACATTTGATTATGCGCGCCACGGATAGTACCGTTAATCTGAAAATTATTGTTTAGAGAAAAACGTAGAACATTAAAAGACGACGCCTCGATTCGAACTTTAAGATACATCAAGATTTAAGATCTAGAAACGATATGGATTAGATATGTCCGAGTCAAATGTGACGTTTTTTCAAACAAAAACGTAACTTTTGACACTGACACATCTCATCCATATCGTTTCTAGATCTATTAATTGATATCTTAAAGTTCGAATCGGGCAAATAAGATAATGACAAAAAGCTAATAACATGAATAAAGAACGAGTGATGAATACAGGAAAATACGAAATAAGAAAAAATCGTAAAACGAATGACACGAGTGATGATGATACCGTGATTGCGAAGGACCATCAAATTAAATCATGTGATTTAATTTTATTGCTCGTTTTAACAAAAAAAAATATAATTACTGATGTAAGATATTCACTGCAAAGATTATTCTTCAGTGCTTTCCCACAAAAGGGCATAATTACACTATCGGGCCACTACTTCATCAGTATTCACCGAAGCTTCTATAAGTATTTACATAACACATGCATATATGTTCAATGCACATTTAATAGTTATCTACTATTTTCATGCGTTGCCAGCAATCGGTTGCAAAAAATACCCGTTGACTTTTGTAATTACCATATCAAGAATGCGCAAGTATTTGTAGAATCTTTGAGGGGCAATTACTTACACCGCTGCGACTCTATGTGAGTTGAAACAGGACTCCTGCCACTGGCGAGTGTGTAATCGCCTTATCTTATTGCTCCTAACAGACTTGTATGAACATACTTACCTACAATGTATCGTCGCAGTCGTATAATAAGAGTATTTACTATTTACCTGTTCTCAGTACTTATTAAGTTTTTAATTTGTTTATTAACTTTGGTATGTATGCTTCCTAACAATGTCAGCAAACTGATTTTCATAAATTTCTTAAAATAAAGCCTCTATTATACGTTGAGTGTACTCGTTCAAACGAAACATAAAAATACATAATACACACATTTATTCAGAAAATAAAAAAAATGTACCTACCGGGTTTTTTAAGTTGAATATGAATGTATATCTTATCTACATTAACTAAGTACCTATATGTACATACATGTCGGTAATATTCAAAGACTTAGAGAGTTACGTTTTATCCTCAAGACGCGTAGATTTGACTTTTAAGAAATTATTTCAATGATATATATTTTTATAGCGTTTAGGATTTTATATTAATATTTTATAGTAATATTTTTCAGTTACTATTTCCTCGTGAGTTGAACAGTGTGGTGAACACTTGGAGCTGAACAACAAGTGTGACCTCTTATAAAACAAATAACTATTTACTTACTCACTCTCTCAGATTATTTTGTTAAATGTTGCTTATAAGTAAATATGTACCTAGATAATATCTGTGCAGTAGGTATTTATACTTATTACTTGTTGTCGGTCGAAGGATTCCAAGTCACGCAATGCAGTATTTAATTAAAATGCATCAAAAGGCAGTTATTTTTTAAAACGTATTCATTTACCAGCCCCGGGTATGGAACCAAAGTAACTAAGTTAATCGCCTCAAAGTATTCATACATTTATACAGAATGTCTGCATGCTCCTTTAAACCAGTAGCAAAATACTCGTACTTACCACTCAGCGAATTTTTAAAGCTAATTTTGTTTCTGTTTTTTAAGGCCTGATGATATAGAACTAATGAAAAAGGTTAAATAAGGTGAGGAAAATGCCTAACGGATTTAGCAAGTCCTTCTTTTTTAATCCCAAAGGGAGGCAGCGGCATGTAAGCTTTAATAGTCGCATAAAGTGCGTTTATTGGCCACCTAAAGCAGATGTGGCATCCGCAGCGAGTCGGCCGGATTGTCACAATCATAACCAGATGAAATTCACGGTCAGTGGGCTCGTAATTGTGGCCCTGCTGCCCTACCGCTTGCAGGGCTGCGCAACGCCTCTGCGTCTGCTATGTTTCATATGGTACGCCATTATTTTCCTCTACCCTTCAAAGAAAAATGGTGTCATGTTTTTAGAAAAGTACATAAAATTTATGAGATAATGATATTTATTTGAATACTTACTTACCTCATATTTACCAATTACCATTGGGTAATTTAAGTACCTACACGAGAGTTTTACCTACATATACCTATGTATTAGGTTATAACAAAAGTATTTTGTGCTGTAAGGTAAAATTAAATTAGATTTAAAATAATAAGCTTAGTCTCAATATTTCGTTACATTACGAGGACCTGTACTGGGGCAACTACCCGCAGCTCAAGCTCGGAGGCAAAAGTAACCGAGTATTATAGAAATTAACCATTTTGATGGTAAAATTATACGTATAATGATATATAGCTGCCGCAATTTGAATCATACATTTATAAACGATAGACCTTTATTAAATCGCAGTCCATACATACTGGACTAAATTTCATCTCTTTTTACCTCGATTGTGGAGAATCAGCTTCGGAGGAGTCGACGCGGGCGCGGGCAGCCCTGGCGAGCGAGGCGACACGTAATTGCAATCGACCGCCAGTAATCAACCGGCTCCGGCGTTTATCGGAAACATCTTTATTAAATTTATCGAGTCTCCATCGTCATTGCCACTCAAACTAGGCAAAGAATGTCTCCTAAAAAAATCTTGAGATATCCTTATAAGGTGTTTATTAAAAAAAAATTTCTTCAAAAGAAATCAGATAAAGATACTTAACGGAATACGGACATTGCTGAGAATAGGTAGAGTTGGATCAAGGTAACTCTGTATGGCTTAACAACGACAGTGTTGCAAGTGTTGTGATGTCGTCAAAATATCTATGATAATTTTTAAGAAAAAAAAACCGACTTCTATGGGGGCCGGTGAAAGATTATTGTAGATGGTACACTATGTAGAAAATGAGGTAAAACCACCCACTTTTTTACTAGCATTTCGCTTCTGTAAGGGTCGTAGTTCTAGCCTAACCTAACCCACTTCTCTGATAGCAGTTCAGTTCTGTGAGGATCGCAGTTCAAACCTAACCTAACCCACTTAACGGCCCATGCGGTGCGGTGTACGGGGGTTTAAGCGGGAGGGGCTAGTAAGATTGGCATCATCATACTTATATACTTACACATTTTATGGTAGGTAATCATAGTGGTTTATTTAGTTAAGGTATCCTAGTGGTTTTCCGGGTCAAGGTCCGGGTTCGAGTCCGGGTCTGAGTCCGGGTCCGAGTCCGGGTCCGAGCCCGGGTTCGAGTCCAGGTCCGGGTCCGGGCCCGAACCGGATCCGGGTATGAGTCCGGTTCTGGGTCCGAGTCCGGGACCCAGTCCAAGTCAAAATCGAAATTCGTAATCACCAAATGTGTACTATGCGTTGTTGAAGAGTTCTATTCTGGTCATCATCAGCAGTTCCATTTCATCAAATGCGACAGTTTTTAATGTAAATGCTTGATTTTATGATGAAAATACAAAAAAATCTATGCGTATGCCTTTAATATTTGAGGAGTTCCCTCGATTCCTTATGGATCCCATCATCAGAACTCGAGCTTGACAAAAATGTGGCTTAAAAACTTAACTTGCTTAACAAACATAACGAAGAGGAAAAATCGCCAAACGTGAACTATGCGTCGTTGAAGAGTTCTGTTCTGATCATCATCAGAAGTTCCATTTCATCAAATGCGACAGTTTTTAATGAAAATGCTTAATTTTCTGATGTAAATACAAAAATCTCTATACGCATGCCTTTAATATTTGAGGAGTTCCCTCGATTCCTTATGGATCCCATCATCAGAACTCGAGCTTGACAAAAATGTGCCTTAAAAACTTAACTTGCTTAACAAACATAACGAAGAGGAAAAATCTCGAAACGTGAACTATGCGTCGTTGAAGAGTTCTGTTCTGATCATCATCAGCAGTTCCACTTCATCAAATGCGACAGTTTTTAATGAAAATGCTTAATTTTCTGATGTAAATACAAAAATCTCTATACGCATGCCTTTAAGATTTGAGGAGTTCTCTCGATTCCTCATGGATCCCATCATCAGAACTCGAGCTTGACAAAAATGTGGCTTAAAAACTTAACTTGCTTAACAAACATAACGAAGAGGAAAAATCGCCAAACGTGAACTATGCGTCGTTGAAGAGTTCTGTTCTGATCATCATCAGCAGTTCCACTTCATCAAATGCGACAGTTTTTAATGAAAATGCTTAATTTTCTGATGTAAATACAAAAATCTCTATACGCATGCCTTTAATATTTGAGGAGTTCCCTCGATTCCTTATGGATCCCATCATCAGAACTCGAGCTTGACAAAAATGTGCATTAAAAACTTAACTTGCTTAACAAACATAACGAAGAGGAAAAATCTCGAAACGTGAACTATGCGTCGTTGAAGAGTTCTGTTCTGATCATCATCAGAAGTTCCATTTCATCAAATGCGACAGTTTTTAATGAAAATGCTTAATTTTCTGATGTAAATACAAAAATCTCTATACGCATGCCTTTAATATTTGAGGAGTTCCCTCGATTCCTTATGGATCCCATCATCAGAACTCGAGCTTGACAAAAATGTGCCTTAAAAACTTAACTTGCTTAACAAACATAACGAAGAGGAAAAATCTCGAAACGTGAACTATGCGTCGTTGAAGAGTTCTGTTCTGATCATCATCAGCAGTTCCACTTCATCAAATGCGACAGTTTTTAATGAAAATGCTTAATTTTCTGATGTAAATACAAAAATCTCTATACGCATGCCTTTAAGATTTGAGGAGTTCTCTCGATTCCTCATGGATCCCATCATCAGAACTCGAGCTTGACAAAAATGTGGCTTAAAAACTTAACTTGCTTAACAAACATAACGAAGAGGAAAAATCGCCAAACGTGAACTATGCGTCGTTGAAGAGTTCTGTTCTGATCATCATCAGCAGTTCCACTTCATCAAATGCGACAGTTTTTAATGAAAATGCTTAATTTTCTGATGTAAATACAAAAATCTCTATACGCATGCCTTTAATATTTGAGGAGTTCCCTCGATTCCTTATGGATCCCATCATCAGAACTCGAGCTTGACAAAAATGTGCATTAAAAACTTAACTTGCTTAACAAACATAACGAAGAGGAAAAATCTCGAAACGTGAACTATGCGTCGTTGAAGAGTTCTGTTCTGATCATCATCAGCAGTTCAACTTCATCAAATGCGACAGTTTTTAATGAAAATGCTTAATTTTCTGATGTAAATACAAAAATCTCTATACGCATGCCTTTAAGATTTGAGGAGTTCTCTCGATTCCTCATGGATCCCATCATCAGAACTCGAGCTTGACAAAAATGTGCATTAAAAACTGAACTTGCTTAACAAACATAACGAAGAGGACAAATCACAAACCGTGAACTATGCGTCGTTGAGGAGTTCCGTTCTGATCATCATCAGCAGTTCCACTTCATCAAATGTCACTCTTTTGGATGTATATGCTTGATTTGATGATAAAAACCCAAAAATCACTATATGTATGCCTTTAACATTTGAGGAGTTCCCTCGATTCCTCATGGAACCCATCATCAGAACTGGGTTCTGACAGAAACGGGACCAATCTGTATGCATATACATTCAATCAAAAAAATAATTTTTAAAATCGGTCCAGTAATGACGGAGATATGAAGTAACAAACATAAAAAATAAAAAAAATAAAAAAAATAAAAAAAATAAAAAACATACAACCGAATTGATAACCTCCTCCTTTGGGATTTGGAAGTCGGTTAAAAATATGACGTTTGTTTTTTTGTTCAAGTCAAAATCAGAATTATTTTATTTGCCAGTCGCTGCACAGTTAACTTAGACGGACTCTAACCTCGTTAGTCGTACACACGTACAGCGAGCTGCAAAATTGCATGGAATTTCATTCATAAAGTGGCCATGCACTTTTGCAGCGAGCTATACATGATTTTCCGATTAGTAAGTGTCATGCCGTGCCGTCCCGTGCCACATATATAGTAACAGCACCAGTCATGGGACATTTAAGAGGAAATTTGTAGTATTTATGATATTTCCGTTATACATGTAAATGGTCTACCGCTTAGCGTGTTAAAAGATGAAAGTCCTATCCGTCTTTCATGTTTTAGGCGTGTTATATCAAAGATACTGCAATTAAGATACTGCAGTTTCCACATATTTAACAAATTAAAACTATGCTTTTTTTCTCCAGTCATGGACACTAAAGTTTCAGTAATGGGCCCCCGGTAATGGACGTGGATCCAGTAATGGGCCCCTATAATGGACATTGCTCTATCAGTATAAAATATTGAAATGGGGAATAAATTACGGCAAAATAAAACAATTTTTGGTATAAGCTATTATCGCTGAATGTATTTTTCTTTCCACAGCCAATTATTATTGTATTAGATCCATCGAGACAATTCTAATATACCCTAACACAATTAGTTAGGGTTTAATGCGATAAAGTTCCCATGGCCACCTCCTGTCTCCATCATCAGATCAGGTCCATGTTATCATAATATTGCATTATCATCCGATTTGCATACTTAATTACGTACTTACACAAAATTTCAACTGAATCGGAAATCGAAAAGTGGCTCAAATTCAGCTACCAAGATTGGACCCACACTAACTAACAGGGCAAGTTAAATAAAAGTTTGGGAAAACGATATTAATTTATCCGAAGTCTGAGAATACCTCCTGATTGACATATTTCTTAACTACATTTTATTTCTGTATTGTTTAAACATGAAATTATGGCATAGCAAGCATCATTCTGTCATTTATCCCATCATAGGAGGTACGCAGTTTTACAGCTCCTATAATGGGATTGGGCCAAATACCACTATTTTTTTACATCTGTGGAGTCACAACATAGTGTGTTGTTATACCTTATCTCATGGTAAATGCAATTAACAAAACACATTCTAGTTTTCATCAAGTATTAATTAATTAAAATTTAATAAATTAACTCGCCTCTCTTAGCGAAGTTGTTAAGAATTCGTAGTGGTATTTTTTTTCAGTGACACGACAACTTTTAGGTTGACGCCAATTTCTTAAAAAACAACCAAATTTAATAAAACTTCAAAATGAAACAGCTCTAGGACTCTTATATTATTTATGATAATATACAGCCAGTGTTTATAAACTACTTTTAGATACTTATTTTAGAGGAATTATGTTTTTTTGTCCCATTACTGGTTCCACGTCCATTATAGGGTCCACTACTATATACCGCAAAATTTACAACTTGAAAATTAACCATTAGGAATTGAAGTCACGTCCAAACACCCGCAATTCGACAGCTGACTGCAAACAGCAATTTATTTGCGCCTAAGCCATAAATTCGTCCAAGTCGGATCCAAACTAAGCACATTTTTCACAAAATTACAAGCTTCATGCAGTGTAATCGCCGTGATGCATTCGCGGCTATAAATAAAACGTTTGCGGCGCAAGCGCGTTGAATCGAATCCGACGATGGCTGGAACTCGTCCGAGGAGCACCTGCGACAATTTTTATAGTATAAATTTGCATTAATTCATTTAGGCCTGTTTTCATCGCGACGGCGTATAAATGGGTTAGCCGGTAAGTGGTGGTATCTAGCCGGTGGGGACGCGACGGTGGTGCGAGAGGGAGGGAGGGGATAATTGACGGAGTGTGCGCGGGCGTCGCGTCGCAAAGCCTGTTTTTAATCGTAAAGCGGATTTTGATTAGATATGGGTTAGCGGTACTTTATATATTAAATATACCTACATATACACATATAGCTAATAATGTACTCTCTTTATACTTTATCAAAGAAAGTCTTATGTTTGTATTATACGTCGGTTGTTTGTCCATAATAATCAAGACGTAAAGTTTAATAGCGATTCCAAATTTTATTTTAACTTTGTTTAATTAATCAACGAAGCCATAAAAGTTGAACATCGAAACAATACATTAAAATATAGCTGTGCAATCACATCTAAATACATATATAATATTGTATGTATATTAGGTAAGCAGTAAGAACCTATTCGAGTATAATGGAAAATAAAAATCTGTAGTTTACCTGTTAGTGGCGCTACTAAATTATTAAGAAAAAACTCTTTCATTTAAAAGAAAACATAACAAATCGCCCTTGTCGAAGCCCTAGCCTCACCTGTCACTGCGCGTAGGCCGCCGCGTGTGTCAGTTACTCGCAAGTTACAACTGCACCATCGAACATATCAAATCTAACATCTCCCAGCCCTCTGAATTATGTCAAACTGACATTTGTTTGCCACTTGTCCAGCCCATAAACAAGACAAGGAGAGTAATTAACATTTTATAAGTGTGTACGACTGTACGTTTGAGCTCCAATATAAATATATGCAGGCATTCAACGCATTCTATTGGTCTTATGCTGCAAGTACAAAAGTGTAAACATATTTATGACGTCGAATATCTTAAGTTGAAATAAATTCTGGTATTGAAACGGCCGGGTGTAGGTATCATTGTATCGCAAACTGTATGGGTACGCGTTCCCTTCAAGTACCTAAATCTTACGAATTTTTAATTGAAACGTTTTTTTATTTGAATACCTAATAAGTAGTTATAATTTTAAGAAAGAAGTAGAAATAATTTTTGAGCTAGAGTTCTCAAATAGCAACATTATTAAAAAAAAACATTTATTCTTGGTCAAGCAGATCTTATCAGTAGAAAAAGGCGGCAAATTTGAAAAATGTAGGCGCGAAGGGATATCGTCTCATAGAAAATTTTAATTTCGCGCCTTTTTCTACTGACAAGATTTGCTTGACCATCTATATGTAGCTATCACAAATTTCAGTCAATTAAACTGCCGTGTATACTGTACTATATTATAATGCCTCTCAATACATATTTTAATGTTATAAAACTAAAATAACTTGTATTTAATAACATCATAAGCATTAAACTAATATGTTTCAACGCACGTGTTTTGCCGTGGACATGGAAATGCACTTGAAGACGGTTCCGGGGTCTTCCAGGCCTGCGTCGCCGGATCCGGGCCAACCGTCTCAACGGGCTTTCTGGATTCAGTTAGAAACGAAACGGTGTATTATTAACATAAAATAAACGAAAAAAAATGAAATTAAATTTTCCTCGTGATTTTGTTCCCCCTTTTTCACCGTGGATATTGACACTGTCGAAATTATTTCAAGACACTTAATGGCATATTAACTATGGCTATGCACCGATGATTTTGAGAGAGAAGCAATGAAAAAAAAATCCATATGAATTTTTAAAAGCTTGAAAAAAATCAAACGTAAGGGACGCTAGCTATTATTAATCTTCTATATATATAAATGCAAGTGTCCTGACTGACTGATTCACCAACGCAGAGCCGAAACTACAAAAGCCAGAAAGTAGAAATTTGCACACCAGATTGCATTTATAAAGAGTACAAGAGATAAGAAGCGATTTTGAGAAATTCAACCCCTAAGGGGGTTAAAAAGGGGATGAAAGTTTGTATGGGGTTAATTTTTTTTTTAAGCTAGGAATTTAAAACTTCGTAAAAAGATATATTATTAAAATACAAGAAAACTAATTTCAGCGTTTTTGAAAATTCATCCCCTAAGGTGGTGAAAAAGGGGTTGAAAGTTTGTATGGATATCAAAAAAAAATTCGAATGGTGGAGTTGAATTTTTGTATTTAGGGATATTATTAGAAGACAGGAAAAGTAATTTCAGCGTTTTGTAAAATTCATCTAACAGGGTTAAAAAGGGGTTGAAATTTTTTATCCATTACAAATGCTTTGAAACTTCTTAGAAAGGCATAATAGCCAATTACAAAAAAAAGTGATTGCAAAGTTTTTGGAAATTCAACCCCTAAGGGGGTTAAAAAGGGGATGAAAGTTCGTCTTCGGGTGCAAATTTTATTTTAAGCTAGGAGCTTGAAACTTTGTAAAAAAGTATCGAATTCAAATATAAGAAAACTAATTTCAGCGTTTTAGAAAATTCATTCCCCAAGGTGGTGAAAAAGGGGTTAAAAGTTTGTATGGATATCAAAAATTTTTTCGAGCGCGGGACTTGAAGCTTTGTATTTGGGGATATTATTAGAAGACAATAAAGTAATTTCAGTGTTTTGTAAAATTCATCCCGTAATAGGGTTAAAAAGGGGATGAAAGTTTGTATGGGGTTAAAGTTTTCTTTTGAGCTAGGAATTTGAAACTTCGTTAAAACATATATTATTAAAATACAAGAAAACTGATTTCAGCGTTTTTGCAAATTCATCCCCTAAGGTGGTGAAAAAGGGGTTGAAAGGTTGTATGGATATCAAACATTTTTTCGAGTGTGGGCCTTGAATCTTTGTATTTAGGGATATTATTAGAAGACAGGAATAGCAATTTCAGCGTTTTGTAAAATTCATCCCCTAACAGGGTTAAAAAGGGGTTGAAAGTTTGAATGCATTGCAATGGTTTCGAAACTTCTTAGAAAGGCATAATAGCCGATTTAAAAAAAAAGTAATTGCAACGTTTTTGGAATTTCAACCTCTAAGGGGGTTAAAAAGGGGATGAAAGTTCGTCTGCGGGTGCAAATTTTATTTTAAGCAAGGAACTTGAAACTGTGTTAACGTTTTAAATTAAAATATAAGAAAACTAATTTCAGTGTTTTAAAAATTCATCCCCTAAGGTGGTGAAAAAGGGGTTGAAAGTTTGTATGGATATCAATTTTTTTTTCTAACGCGGGACTTGGATCTCTGTATTTGGGGATATTATTAAAAGACAGGAAAAGTAATTTCAGCGTTTTGTAAAATTCATCCCCTAACAGGGTTAAAAAGGGGTTGAAAGTTTGAATCCACTACAAATGCTTTGAAACTTCTTAGAAAGGCGTAATAGCTGATTACAAAAAAAAGTAATTGCAACGTTTTTGGAAATTCTACCCCTAAGGGGGTTAAAAGGGGGATGAAAGTTCGTCTTGGGGTGCAAATTTTATTTTAAGCTAGGAACTTGAAACTTTGCAAATAGTATTAAATTAAATTACTTTTACGTTTTTGAAAATTCATCCCCTAACGTGGTGCAAAAGGAGTTGAAAGTTTGCATGAATATCAAACATTTTTTTTTCAAGTTCAAGCTAGGAACTTCAAACTTGGTAAAAGGGCATTAACATTATATTAAAAGTTTGTATTATAAAGTTTGCATCGATGAAAATTATAGGTACCTACTTAATCAAGATGTAAAATGTTCAAGATAAGAGTCCACGCGGACGAAGTCGCGGGCAACAGCTAGTATACATATATACATCAATTTGCGCAAACATATTTTCTATTATGTTAATACCTACACAGAGGTGATTTTATAAAAGTGGCAATTCCAATACTGGACAATTAAATCGTTTATACCCAGTAGGTAAACTTAAGTACCTACTATAAATCCGACCATATACTAATCCATAATAAAAATTCCTTATTCCCACAAAGCATAACCAGTCCTGCTTCTTATATCTCGAATAGCTTTATTTAGCCGGCAAATAACCAGATTATGAAGAGTACATTTATGTTCACGACCATACTTTAACACATTCACTGCCCCCAACGCACATGTGCGTTCACCGTCATACAAGTTTATTCCTAAGCCACGCCCCCTGGCAGTGAATGCGTTAACTTAGTATGTAGCGCACTGGAATCCCTCCAGGAGCAATAACGCCTATCGATTCACGGTAATAAAATCATTATTCATAGGACATTAATACGGGCCATACAAAAGACATCAACGGCATGGCGCGCGTTCCGCCGCCTGACCTTCCAATTTCACCCCGCATGAAAACCGTATGTAAAATAAAACCACGTCGCTTTTTGTGATACGCCTTATGATATTCTAAAAAATCCAGGTTTTTCTTTAACGTAAAAAGTTGTGGGGTGAAGTTAAGAAGCCGTTAGCTTAAAGTGAAGTGGACGTATCGCATCTGGAAATGACTCAGTTGCCCGTTTAATGGTTGAATAAAATATTTAATTTCAAAAGTTTACGACCAATAAAGTTTAAAATACAGAGAAACTGAGAATACATATAATATGAGCCCTACGCCGAGTCAGACGACGCTACGGAGCCACGCCGTTACGTCGTCGCCCAAATCTAATGTTTAGTTAATTTAATTTTTTATGTGTATTGTTTTTCTTTGTCTTTTCTCTTACTTTGTAGTTTCACAGTGCCTTGGTTTTATACTGTAATGCTGTGTTACTTATTTGATCAATAAAATAAAATAAATAAATTAAATAAATGAGTAAGAGTGATATTGCATGCAAAATATGTTACATATTATTAATGTTGGTTGATTGAATTTTAATCGAACTAAGTATATAGTCATTCTAACAAACGTTTAATGTTAAATTACGTTAAAAATTTCTTCCTTCACAGAAAAATGATTTGTACTACTTACTTCTAATGTAAAACGAGCTAAGCTGATGCCGATTAGTAAATGAACGAATAACGAAAGAACTTTGCTAAAGAAACTAACTGCTATGTAAATAGTAGTGATAATTTATATTTGAAATTGGTGGTATAACTTAAAGTATGCACTCATTAATTCCTTGGATAAGAAGCTTGAATTCATATATAGGTACGTTTCTGTAAACTGTAGGTACATAACTATATCCAAGAGGAGCTTTACGTATGTTTAACCGTAATATTTTAATCATTTGGCATTGTCACGAGTGCGTGACATAAACTAGTAATTAGGTACATTACATTCGACCGCTAGACCAAATTTTAACAGTGATTTTATACCACAGCCTGTTCCGATTGCCTCAAATACGAGACCATTCCAGACATTTTAGATCTACAGTGAGGATCCACGGCGACTACCCGCGACTCGCCATATGGCAGCGCACATGCCTCGCGCCCAAATTGCAGGTTATTTCTATCGCTTTCATTCAATAAAACGGTTTGGGGTACGACACGATTAAAACAACAATCAGACTTAGGTGGCCTGGCCTATTACCATAAAAGATGAGGATAGTTGAATCATTGATGGGAAAGAGGTGATTGCAATATACATATATGTACTTATATATGTATATCGAAATGACAGATGCAAATAAGAGTAACTTACTTAATCACTTCTATAGTTAGGTACATTATTTTACTTTCACATTGAATTTGCCAAGCATATGTTACTAAAATAATATTATTTCACTGAAATTTATTTCGTTTGATTGCGGTATTTATACTTAATTGTTAGAATATCTTAAGGAAACATGAGTGAATAAGTTATGAAGAAGGATTTACCTACATTTTGTCTACTATATATATTCTCACTACTGAGGTGAAAAGTTATATGTTACTGCGATCAAGAGTCTTCCGCTTGCATGGGACTCAAAATAGGCACTCGAAGAAATATCAAACTTTGATATCTTGTTACAAATAACTATAAACTACTTATCATAGGTTTTTACTGAAGGTAATGAATTCAACTGTAGGTATAATATACTATAAACCAAAATCGCACAAAATTTTATAAAATATTATTTGCTTTATTTATAGGTACGTCTACATTAAATACTAATAAAATAGTTGAGTTTATAATGGTGAACACATTAATCCCCCATAACTATATGAGCAGACAGCAAGGCAAGCATAGTTAGCAATGTTATTTAAACAGCGAGCCCTTCGCTAGACGCCCCCAAACATTTTACATTTGTAATCCCATCCCGTCTATCATGATGGGATAACCACATCCTATAAGTAACAACGCAACAAGAGAATCTAAGATTTAATTGTTACACTTTCTTGACCTCACATTTGATATACCATGTCCGTTTTGATAGTAGTTACATTATAACAAATTAACAAACAAGTTCACTTTATCCTCAGCAGTAGAGTACACATTAGTTGAATATGTTTAAACTAATTATTGGTCAAAAATTCAGCGTTATAAAATGCTACAATTAATTTGCGCTAAAATGAACACAGGTAGGTTAGTTAAAATTGTTATTAAACTACAGTCATTGGAGGGTCATAACATAACTATTTGGCAAAGAATACGAATAAAATAACTTTAATAATAGATGTTAATGATGTGCACATTAATCTCATATCCCGTAACTAGATGAACTTACGAAAAGCATGACAAATATAGTTAGCAACGCTTTAGTTAGGTAGACCATTTGCTAAAAACTCCCCTCAGAAATTTATGATCCCGTTGATACCCGCATCAAATCAGCGGTAACAACGCCCCGAGAGTGAACTTTTAATTGTTACACATTGTTTTAGATCGCAATATGTCGGCGAGCCGTTATCTGATGAAATATGTCCGTTATGATTGGCAAACAAACAGTATGGCGCCGCCATATGTCGCGGCACGTGCGCGTGCGCTTCGCTGCTCGCTCAGGGATGAAACTCCACTGTAGACTTTACAATATTTTAGCTTTAGAATTTGTTAAAAATACCGTAGCAGAGAGTTAAAAGAATGAAGTGTTTTTAGATTCTACCTAATTTTATTTTTACATAATTATCATCTTCCTAGCATCGTAGTTTGCCACCGCTGACTTAGGTGACCTGGAGTCCGCTCAGCAACCTAATCCTAAAATGAACAGCCTCTAATTTTTACGAAGGCGTCTGTCAAGTGACCTTCTAACCCAGACCAACTACCGTCCGGCTGCCTCACGATGTTTTTACCGAAAAGCTATTTGTTAATATTAAATATTTCGTAGGTAAGTACATAAGTTCCAAGAAACTCACTGCATGCTGCCTTGCATATTTTCACTTAGTAGAAGGAAAGCTCAAATCGTTCAATATCTCCCCTGACGGTTGTACTCGTAACTACCTACCTAACTCTATGGTGGCAGGGAAGCCAGGGTGCGGCGTCATCCGTCACTGTAATCGCTTGTTAATCATTTTTCGGTTGATGGGGCTCATCGCGCCGCCCTTTGCGGATTATAATATTCACAGCCAATTTTAAGGGTACTAGTGTTATGGAAAAAAATAACTCCAACAGCATGTAAGTTATTGTTGTATTTACCAATAATAACTTCCTCCTCTTGAATACTTAGGTAGGCATAAATAATTTAGCCTATATACGTCCCACGCTGGGCACACTGCACAGGCCTCCTCTTAAGCACGAGAGGGTTTGGGCCATAGTCCCCAAGCTGGCCCGATACGGATTGGGTAGGTACTTCAAATACACCGTTGAATTTCTTCGCTGATGTATGCAGGTTTCCTCACGATGTTTTCCTTCGCCAAACCTTCAGCTAATGGTAAATATCAAATGATATACCGTGCATAAGTTCCGAAAAACTCATTAGTACGAGCCAGGATTTGAACCCTCGACCTCCGGATTGAAAGTCTTACGTCAGATCCACACGGCCACCACCGCTTCCTATGGGTACGAAAAATAGGTTTTGCGCCAAAAGTTTACATTAGAGTTAAAATGTTCATACTCGTAATAGATATACCCAATTATGCTGCTTTTCATTAAAAGGAGGTTGTGAATCCATATTTTCTTCGCAACATATTTATGGGGCATATTCATTTTACACTGTACCTAGATAGGTAGAGATAGTACATAAAAATCCTGTCATATTCCTCTCCAGCCATAAACAACGAGCTTCAAATCGTGCAAATTTACTCCTTTAAAAACAAAACCAATCAAACAAACAGTACAGTAATAAAGTGGTGTCGAAGTGCGAAGTAGCGCCCGTATCGGCCGCGGCCCTACCATTGACATTGAACTCGCGCGTTCAGGCAGAGGAGGTTGGGGAGACAAGCAATAACACTACTGGCCAATGAAGACAGAATACAATAATAAGTAATAACATTAGAAAAATGTAGGTAAGACAAAAAGTATATTACGAAATACTTAGGTACGATCGCCAAGCCGCCTGCCAAGCGTGGCGATTATGGCATTGACCCCCCAAAGGGGGAGGCCTATGTTCAGCAGTGGACGTCTTATGGCTGAGATGATGATGATGATAGGTATTTAACCACTAAGTCAACGAAATACTGGAGCATAACCGTAGCCCATCATATTTTTTGTACTTTTTTTCTAACCTGAATCATCAGTATTTACTACAGAGCGTAGAAGAAGTTTGAACTCACAATTCGTATAGGTATACTTAAAACCGACAGAAAACAAGGCCGTCTTTTCTGTCGGTCTTCAACTGACTTCATAAGTGCTTATAATTCGTTATAAGCACTTATGAAGTAGCACTTTGGGTTTATTAAAATGTATAACATCGCCTCACATCACCATAACCATATCTTCCTACTTTCTCTCGAAATACTGAAAAGTAGCGGCAATAACTAGTTTCTAGTATATAATATAACAACAATTTAACAATTTATTATCTACACTAAAGTAGGGTAATTATTTTATTATACTGTAATATAAAAAGCCTCATGATCCTAATATCCCGCGCGTCCCCTAGCACCCGCATACCACATGCCCGCGGTGATTTGCATGCCTGTCTATACTATTACATGCATGTTACATACAAACTCAACAGATAGCCGGCGTGATAACGTACCCACGACGTTCCGAAAATGAAGGGATTCGATGACGCAATTACCTACGGTAGACGTCAGCGCTTATCTTTCACATGATTGCCTGTAATAAAACGAAGCTGGGGGCACAATAATATATGGCCTGTAATCAGGTAGGCATGCTAAGTATTGGATTTCAAATGTTTCAGTGGGTATATATTTATTTATTTATTTTGCACATAATATGTACAACAATGTACAAATGGCGGACTTAATGCCAAATGGCATCTATTATTTTTCCTTATAAGCTTTTATGTCAGTCCAGTACCTTAACTTTGACGAATATTTGATATCCGTCCAACTTTTAGGATGCAGGGCGCGCCAAGAAAAACATTTAGACATCTAAGTACCTACATTGAAAAAAACTTGTTTTCTATTTTTCAGTCGTGTGAAATTGCAGCTTTTGGTAGCTCTAAGTAATTAGCTACCATTATTACCTAGACAATAGATTTCCACTGTAAAATATCAAACGAGCTGATAGGTAGGTATGAGCTTTTGTAAATAATATGCCCTAAACTGTGTTATGGTGTGTGTGTGTGTGTGTTTATGTGCGAATGTTAAATTAACTTGTAATTTTTATTACCAAGAAATAAGAGCAATAACTATAAATTAACCGTTAATCAAATAGTCCCTTATTTCCCACAGGGAATCAATTAACCCTGAGCACTGCGCTATAAAACAAAGATAAGATTGCAAATGTGTGTATTCACACGGTTAATTTTGCCCTCCACTCTCTTTAATTTCAGTTTAGATTAAATATGGCGTAATAAATTTAACGTTTTTAATCAAGTATGTCGCGAAAGGAAATTGTCTATGGGCCCCAATTCTTAGGTGACGTGCGATAAGGGCTATAAAACAAATAAACATCGAGGCATAACTATTAGTGAGGTTGTTAATGTACGCACCTGGGTGCGCAGGTGACCCGCGCACGGGTGTTATTGTCATTAACCAACCAACCAGTATAGCTGACACGGCGGGCGCCTCAGGACTCTTACGTAATTGGGGATTTATACTGGTGGTGGGGATTCATGGCCCTCGGTAGGAAAGTTATGGGAATAACGGTGTTGGATGCGCCTGTGGGAATTAACGTGTTTCTATTGTTTTAGGGCACTTTGGTTTCGTCGATTAATTTGGGGTTTATTGGTTGCTGTCATGCGAATATTTGGGTTATGACGAGACGTTCATCGACGTCGTAAAACTATTGATTACGGAAGAAAGTGGAATATTGCGTGGACTGCGACGAGTGGTTGATATAGGTAAATATTTATTTACATATGTTGGCCATACTGAAAGTTTCTGGATTCTGATATATGACACTACTTATTTTTTCTAAGTGGCCAGTCCAAGAATTTTCAGTATGACCTAAGTATATATAATTGGAAATTAAACGAACTTACCTGTAAGTGAAGTTCTATTTCAATTATATTAGCTGCACAAACTTCGAAATGATAATTATTTACTTGTAGTAGGCGTAATATCATTCAGCCTCTGGCCATGTTTTAAGTATTCAGAGTACCTAAAATTTTAAAATTTCTCAACGAGAATTCAAAATTTTGTATCAGATTTCTGAACGCATAGTCGCGCCCCCGCGCGCGCGCCGCTTCTGTCGCCCTCATTTAGCCAAGACATAATACTTTCACTGCCAGTGACCCGCTACCTAGGCAGGTTCTCTAGTCTTAGGCGCTTGTCGCTACAAAGCGGAAAACGCATATTATCAGCTTCGCTCGTAGCTCGCGCTGGCAGTGAATATGCCAACTGATATGACAGCTTGGCCCGCAACTCAGCAAAGCCAATATTATCTTAAACTTTGACAGGGATTTTTCACTATTAAAATCCCTGGTTGTCTCAGGACAACGCGGGTACTGGGCGGGAGGGATTATCATTTCGAAGTTTGTGCAGCTAATATAATTGAAATAGAACTTCACTTACAGGTAAGTTCGTTTAATTTCCAATTATTATTACGCTGCACAAACTTCTTCATGATAATTATTTACTTGTAGATGTTTAGAGATAAGTATTCAAAGTTTGTTTTGGCTTTGTATTACTTACAATAATGAAATCAATGATTTATGATTTCATTTTTAAAGTAGGTACCTTTTTAGTTATCATCAACTATTTTCAGTATATATGTATATTTAGTTAACAACATTATTTAGAGATCTAGTGATCATTATAGATATAGAGATCATTATTTCATCAAACTGCCTGTCATATGATAATTGAAACAAAATTAATTTGTTTCTTATTAATAGGTATTTCATTAATAGCACCAAGTACCACTTAAAACTCAATTATTATAGGACTATCAAAGAAATCAAATGTTAGCATGAGATGCAATTTTTAACGAATTCAACAACTATAAGCAACTCTTGATAGTGTGTTGCTGCTTACAACCTTTGGTAACACTTATTTTCTCATTAACTAGATAGTAAGGATATATCTTTATATAATTATTAGAATTAGATGGAACTATGATTATGAAATTGAGCAAAATTATTAGAAGTGTAATGTTTTTGTAACTCCTAAACGATTTTGCTGCTTGTCAGCCTGAGCAGCCTTGTCAGGCTGCGCATAATGGGTTAAATGAGTGGTGGGATTAAAAAATATCAACACCACTATTTTTTAAGAGTAGGACTTAGTCCATCTACAAATCGTTTAGGAAGAGATTTTTTCTTTGAAATAGACATAGAATTTTATTGCTTGAGATGTAGTAGGTACTTATAGAAATTAGGAGTTAACATGCAATTTTGCATGAGGTTTTTGAAGGCAATAATATATAATCACTAACAATTTTATAATCTACCATCACGAATATTATCATTCATTTATACCGGGTGTGGCCTGTAACATGAGCAAATAATTAAAACATAGATTGTACTCCTCAAACGGTGACACTTTTGTTCAACAACTTTTAAAAATAATGAAGTATTTAGACTACCTATTTTTCATACAAAATAAATATTATCTTCAATGGACGCCATCGCCACGCCATATCATTGTGATTGACGTTGCTTGTCACGCCTTAAACATAACAGAATTCGCAATACATTGCGTCTTAGAATAAACTTTAAAGTGTATTAAAAATCAAACCACAAGTTATTTTTAAAAGTCGCTGAACAAATGTTGGTCAGTATGAGGAGTACAGCCTACAGTTTAATTTTTTGCTCATATTACAGGCCACACCCGGTATATAGCTAACCAATGTTTAGCTTAAGCAACCTTACTCAATTTCAATTTAGTTTTATCTTGAAAAATTAATTTTGAAGGTAGCAAAGGTTACTGTAATTTATAAAGCCCATAAAGGTCTTTATCAAAAATCAGAATAAAGTTTCATATTTTATCAATTTGAGGGTTTGCACGTTGCGTATAATCACAATGGCTAATAAAAGAAATAAAGTAATTTTTTACTTTTTCTGTCTGTACCTAATGAAATATTTTCATTAGTTGGTGACATTGTTGATAAGTAATTTAAGACTGATTAAGGTATCAGCTCACACTTTAATGTTGAGGTGGGTGTAATCTAAAAAACGTTCTTCCTAAAATGTTCAATTGTATCATTTGAGGAGAGCCTCCCCCCTCCTCCTCGCGTCGGTTTCCTCAATGCTGAGGGTCGTGACCATCTCGTCGAAATAGTTTTGTGTGGACCACTCGGCGCCACACACTTCTATCTGCTGCCTCGTGAAGAGCGTCGTGTACTGTGGTGTCGAGGGTGGTGCGAACCTGGTCAGTCCAACGTATCGGGCTTCTGGCCCTAGGTCTGTTTCCTTCCACTTTGCCAGTGACCACTAATTTTTCAAGATTATCGCTGCTTTTCCTGGCTATGTGTCCGAAGTACTCCAGAATCCTTCGTAGGCAGGTGGTAGAAAGTCTCGTCTGGATCTTGAGCTCCTGAAGAATCGATACATTGGTGCGATGTGCTGTCCAGGGAATCCCCAGCATCCTGCGCCAGCACCACATCTCAAAAGCATCAATGCGGTCACGGTCGGCTTTCTTTAAGGTCCACGTCTCTGCGCCATATAAGAATATGGAGAACACCAAAGTGCGCACAAGGTTGGTCTTGGTTTTGAGGAGAGCCTATTCCCCAATAAAAACCCAAGAACAGATTTACAGAAAATTACACTTCTATACCTAGCATAAGTAATGCTATTAAAACGGCAAGCACTTCTGGAACAGATACCATAAAATAATGTAATTATTTTCACAAAATATACACCAGTATTTCAAGTGTTTAGGCATCATGTTGCTTGACGGTGTTGGGCGCAAGGGATTACACCATACTGTTGGCCTCACCAATCAGAAGTTCCTCCTGTCTCCTCCTCCTCTTCCCTGCTCGTTCAGAGATGGCTGATGACACTCCCCGGATAACACTGGGATAACCATGTTGAAACTTGAAATCGGTTAATAGAATAAGTTTATTTAATTGAGAGCTGGGGCTCTACTCTTTACAATTATATGTAACATATACTCATAAATATTTTGTTAAACTGAGTAGTTTCAGTGACCGTGCCTTCTGGTTTTCCTATAACTTTAATACCTTAGATTTCATTTCAAATTAAAGAAAAGCATAGATAAAATAATTTTTATATGCATGAAAACGTGAAAGCATCTACTTATGTAGAAAAAACATCTGGGTTACTTCACCAGGATATATGTATAGCGTTCACATATTTCATCTGCACGGCTACCAATAACTCGATAGGTATATGAAGTTGCAAAATGTTGCAAGACATTTCAAATTTGTATTAAAACTTTGTATTAACTCTAAAATCCCCAGTTATCACTTAATAGCTTTATAGCACAAATATATCATTTAAGTAGAATATTGTAATGTCTTTTTTCGCACCACTGCAAAATGTTCCTAGCCATAAAAATACAGGATTTAATTTCACCTATTCGGTTTATAAATAATTGCGATAGCTGTGTTGTCAAGCTGTGCTCTCAGAAGCATCTCACAATCTGTTAAACCGGAAAGAAAGTCTTTAAACATAAAAGACCACCATAAGCTGAACAAATTTAATGTAATACTTATATATTCTTTTTGACTCCTTCCATAATCCAACAGCTAACTCATTCTAATCTGCCGCCCAGCGTGTCAATAAACTATTACTGTAAGTAAGTAAATATCTGCAGAAAGTATATTTATAAATCTTTATTTTAATGAGCCACCAAAAAATGTCACACTAGGTTTCCTTCAAATATATTGAATTTAGTATACTTAAGTATGTATTTTTGTCTTTTCAGCTCTTTAACCCTTAAAGCGTTTGTGTAAACATACAGATAGCCAAACTTATCCTATAACTATACAAACAACCAATTTATATTAGCAATGTACCAATTTATAAAGGGCTTTATCTTTTGATTAACTTTGAATTTTTTCCCTAGTAGGTAAAGAAATAAATCTATATAGTAGCCAGCTTTCTGAGGTACTAAGAAGCTAGTTCCATTTGATTATAACTCCACATAGGTAATGGTACCAAGACTAAAATTAAGTGTGTCCTGTATAAGTACCTACATAGTATAACATTTGTTATAAGGAGTATCAACAATAGATATATCTATCATCTAAACAGTCTGTGTGTGTATGTGATCTTAAACACTTCATAAAAGGTCTGGCACATATATCTAGCTAGAGAGATATCTAGTTTAATAGTCTAGGTATGTTAAGACTAAAAACTGAAATCTCATCTTTCCACATGAAACAGATATGTTTTCTACATTCAAGAAATCAAGTAAAACATCTTGGAGCTAGTGCTCATTTAACAATTTTGTGTTCTTAGTTTCTGGCAATTCTAATATCTTGTTAACTTAAAACCGCTCAGTTGCACTACCTAAATGTGCTTATATATTAATATATGGATCTTGCCTATAGGTACCTATAAAGTGAACATGATTTTATAAGGTCATCATAGGCATATATTTGTACACACAGTATATACCTCAGTCACATATTTTTCTAGTATTCGACTATCAATTTCACAGAAGTGATCATATTTCGGAATACTTGTAGGTGTTGGCACAGATAAAAAAGGAACTTTGTATGAGATAGACCGGACAAAATCCTTATATGTGAAAAAAGGTAGGTTAGGTACATACAATTAAGTAAACCACAGCTTTTAAGAATTTGTTCTAAATGAACACAGGCTGTTGTGATGTCGCTGTGTGCGACCACTGTGGCGACCACATTGTGACTGCAGAGAGGAAAGTCTTGCTCTGCTTCCTCTTCCTTGCTTTTGACCAGGGGTTTTTGTATATTGTTGTTTAATAAATACTTTATTGTATGAAACAAATACAACAGCAAATCATACGTTAGAAAATATGATTGGTATTTGAGCCTTTGAAGTTTAAAGTGCCAGGCTTACGGGCTGGGCTGCCGGAGTTTAAACTTCTTCTGCTAGATTTTCTTAAAACATCACTTGTCAACAGCATGTTTAAAAGATTTAATAAACCTCTTATGCCATTTATTATGATTCAGTATTTAATTTCAAAAAATGGACAGAATCACTTAGAAGTGACAATACCTTCTTATAGCTGGTACAGTACACAATTTTTGAGAGCTAAATCATCACAGTCAGAGAACAGGAAACTTTATTTTGTACCATTTCAATACTTAGCCTCGTTCCCCACTGGCAAGAATCTCGCCAGCTGCAGGTTAAGTCTGTGGGTTCATCTTTGGAGGACCAATAATTTCTTACAGCGCAGAGTAGTTTTTTGTAATCTTGTCCGGGTCATACTTCTTTTATAATGTTCTTAATTATTTATCTGTAATCAAACAACAACACTATCCTATAAGGATTTTTCCTATAATATCCAAAATTCTGGTGCGTCCCTCCGACAATGTCAAGGTTTGCTCGCTTAATTCTTCGCTTGCTGACATTAGAATAAGTAAGTACCTTCTTAATTTCACCTACTTGAAGATGAGTATATATCAAGAGACGGCCTAATCTGGCATACCACATGATTAACTCATTAGGTTAAGAGCAGTGTCTAGTCTAACACGCCACAAAACCCAGTAGGTAAGTTTATCTAGCAAGACTTGTAGGTGGCTTATAATGCACCCTATTATCAGGTAGGAAATGAGCAATGTCTCAGTGTTGTTGGCAAGGAATATGTGACAATATCCCCTGGCTATTGGCAGTGAACGCACCTAGTGTAGTACGCCAAAGTTGCCAAGTGCGAATATCAAACAGAGATGTCTAGATTAACACTCCAAAATGATTAGCACACCCATTTTATGCAGTTAGAAACAGAGAATAGCGCTACAGAATGCATATGCACATCATAACCAAGTACAGTCAGCAACCAGTTGGCTAGTTATAACACTCCAACGCACAGCACTAACACCAGATAAAAATAACTTAAACAAATCATATTTTTTACCTGATTATAATTAATGTTCCTTTTCGGAATATTATGTGTATTAAATAATTAACCGAATGCTGGCACTATTGGAGAGCGAGGCTTACATCTGGATACCGAGCGATATCTACTTCTCTACGCCGCTGGCGGAGATAGGGATCTAGATGATGCAGAATTGCAGACCTAGAATAGGTTGAAGACCATGATCCATCGATCGGTATGTAACGCGTCTGGGCCTTTTCCAACGAAAGGACGCCGTATTTGGATTTGAACGCGTATGCTCTTGAATCTTCTCCAATCTTCTTATTTTTTCTTCTATTCCGCAATATTGGTAAATAAGATATACTATTTTATTTTCTTCTTTACATATTTCGTCCTTTATTTGATATAAATACTTTTTTATTTTAATAGGACGTAATGGCCGCGGCTGCATGAAAAACGTCAATGAGGGCGACAGAAGCGGCGCGCGCGCGGGGGCGCGACTATGCGTTCAGAAATCTGATACAAAATTTTGAATTCTCGTTGAGAAATTTTAAAATTTTAGGTACTCTGAATACTTAACATGGCCAGAGGCTGAATGATATTACGCCTACTACAAGTAAATAATTATCATGAAGAAGTTTGTGCAGCGTAATAATAATTAGTTGTTGGGTGGATGTTGAGCGTAGCGAGGAGTAATAGATTTTTTATATTGATGGAAATTCCTGCAGTTTAACATTTTACGATTATACTTTAGATACCTACTTTAATTTACACATTTTAATATTCACATAATATGTATAAGATAATTTCGGGCTATTTTCTATATAAATAGGTTCAATAAGGTGCAGAAGTAAAATAAAAAAAAACATCTGATTAACACTTTCCCCTTTATTTAGAATAATTCAATAATATTATCACATGTCTGATCGAACTTGTATATATAGGTATAAGTATGTAGGTAAGCACGTTAAATATTCTCTTTATGGAGAACACTTCACAATTTCACACTTTTACTTTTAACTGTTGTTAGGGCTCGGCGCGGCTACTATAATTTCATATATGTACAAGCAAAAACTAAATTATGAGGAACCACTGCTTAGATAGGCAAGATAGCAGCTCGATCGGCATAGATTATTTCGCATAGATTTCGCATACAAACACATTTGGTACAAACAATAAAATGTAGCTTTACCATGGATCAGGCGCGGATCCACCGTTGTGGGCACGGTGGGCATGCCCACAACCCTAATAGGTACAGTTGATCGATACGCAGAACTTTTCGTAGAATGATCGTTTGGTGAATGTCAAAATTTCCCGAGTAAATTAAGCATTGGATGAAACACGGTACCTAGGTACTTAGTTAAATAGAACTCCTAGCTGTCATAAGTATTTATATCAGCTGACAATTCAAATTATTAGTGGTACAGTAAAAAAACAGCATTTTCTTAAATTGTTAACTTTAGTCTGTTCGAGATTCTAAAAACGGTGCAAAATAAAGATAATATTCCTAGAAATACGTGTGATACCTCATCTCTAGAAAGCGACAAAATTTTACGATATTTATTTACACAATTTTTTTCGTTTTCAATACAGAAGGAAGTTTGAAAAAAATTTGCTAATTAACAATTGCCTAACTTGTTCAAAAAATTATTTTAAGATAGATTTCTACAAGAATTCCATTTGTTGACATATTTTAAATAACCATATTTAAAAAAAAATTATGAGTATTTAATACCTTTAAAAGTATTTAATGTTACGTATTTAACCGCTTTCTCACGCCGCGCGCGTTTCCCGAAAATGGAGCGCGGAGGAGGGCTGTGCTCAGCTACGAATAAAAAGTATAAATACATAATGGAGATAAGAGTTCTGCAAGTATGGAATGTTTTATTGTAAATATCCTCCTCTTTAATAATATAAATTTTCGTTTCTTAAATATAAATATTTTTTGAGATATTGGGGAAATAAAAAATATCTACTTTTTCCCAATTTTTTTGCTTATAACTTTTGATATTTTTTGTGTGCTAATACACTCTTCGAATACATGTTTTTAGGCATCATGACAAATCTAATGAGATATCACACGTATTTTTAGGAGTATTATCTTTATTTATCACCGTTTTTACTGTTTTTAGGATCTCGCTCAGACTATTATGGAGTCTTATAAACAGACTTTTTTGTACCATTTCTTAAAATAATTCAAGCTTTTAATTGACTGTCATATGAGGTTTAGAGTGCATGTCTATATGGGTATGGAAAGGGTTCCACAAAAAATCGCATGCTATTTTTGGCAAAATTCCGACTACTTAAGTGTAGGGGCAAGTGCTCTATATGGGACATTTTCCAGATTTTGGCCTTATTATCTGTACAAAATTTCAACTTAATTGTTCTAGTAGTTTCGGAGAAAATTGGCTGTGACAGACGGACATACAGACGCACGAGTGATCCTATAAGGGTTCCGTTTTTTCCTTTTACGGAACCCTAAAATGCATTTTTTTAAGTTCACGATAGTAGTCTATCGTTAGTAGTTCTTTAAATACCGACAGTGTCCACAGGTAAAATGAACGATTTATGCATGTGAATCAAGAGTCTACCAAAAATTAGTAGTTACCTACATCTACGAATAATTGACTCAGCGAAACCATTTTCGGCGAAACGTTGTAAGTCTTATAAGCGAATCGACAATCTGCTTAAAGTTGGTCGGGGAATCATTAGGGTGGTAGGTACCCCAGCTGAATACAGAGCCCTAATTATTTGCAAGAATATAGATTATTTACTAACAGGGGCAATTATTTCTAGCAAGGAGTTTTTTAGCGTAGTTATCTATCTAAGTGTGTATAGACTGAAATGAATGGCTTGCGATCCCTCTGCGAATTTATTGGTCGGGGAATCATCAGGTACCCTCGACTCACACACTTGGCGGATTTTGGAGTGGCTGTGACCACAACCTTTTTTGAGGGCTGGATCCGCGCCTGCCATGGATGGTGGTAGCGCCGTATCTCGATATTATAAAAAAAAACTGTAAAGTACTGCTCTACGTAGGTACACAGACATCATTACAGTTCATATTTTGCACTCGTTTTACAATCGTTGATATTTTAAGAAATTATCTAATACGTGACTGAAATAAGCATCCGATTGTGTTTTTATACTAAATTAGTATCGATTGTGTATTCAAAGTACTTGTATGCGCTATCTATTGGATAAGTAACGTGTAGGTACCGAGCGGTTATACAAGTAGCAGCCGCGCGAGCCCTATCCAACATTAACATACACACATGTTATGCAAAAAACTTGACAAATGCCAACGCAGCAGCGTTCGTCCCCACAAATGTCATGCAACCAGTTATCGTGGCACCATAGACACCGATATGTCATAACCGCGCACTGTGTTTATGTCTAGCCAGCCACCTTAGGCTTGAGGTGCGGAGACTAAGCAGCTGCGTCGCTAACAAGATACAGCTAAGTATAGACAGTTTGAGATATGGACATGAATTAAAAGTGCAATGTGGACGTTGAAAGTTAATTCGCTTTTTGTTATCTGAACAAGTCAATCCACATAGAATAATTGGAATACAGGCCGATTCACCGATGCTGGCGTGATGTACGCCTTTGAATTGCAAAAAAAGAATATTCTACTTTTAATTTGATTAAAATTTTAACGGACTTATTTCTTACTTAAAAGGGTTCAGTAATGAATATAGTTCACGCCAGCATTGGTAAATTGGATCTGTAGGTACATTATACGCGTCGTAATAGACAACACGCGTTGTAGGGGGCGGGTTAACATGAAAGGGGATAAGTATAGTGAATATAATACAAGGGCTAACACGTTTCGTGGCCACTATATGTATTATGAAATAAAATCATATTTTGCTCCCTGCTTCAAAAAAGCTCCACGTAGCTTTTAAGAAAGTTACATTAAAACTTCAAAAATAGCTATTAGTAAATCAGATGCCATAGCTCCATATAAAACTAACGCTACACAATTTAAAAATATTTATACCTCAGCGTAGTCATGGAAATATACATCATAATTAATAAAAGTGACATCCACACATAAGTTAAAAGTAATACTAATGCTAAGACAACTTCAATTCTAATTTTGCCCTTTAGAAAATAAAAAGAGGGAGCAAAAACTTCTTAAACCTAAATGGTAACTACTTAAGTTTAAAAATTTAGAAGTATAACAAAAATAAAAAGGTACAAGGAACATAAGAATAATATCATGAAATAGACCATACGCAACCCTGCGTGGGTAAAGAAAATTGAGATCACTCTGTTTGCTGTCAGAGTATCGAGCGCGAAAAAAAGGTCTAAAAGGTTTTGATGTCATTAAATGGATGCGTGTCGGATTTTAATAGCAGCCTCCGGTGATATTCATTAAGTTGGTGTTTGAACTGAGGACCCGAGTCCAGGCCACTTTGCATGACGACTGGTTACACGGCCTATGTACACGAGCTATAGGTTTATTCAACCCGGTGACTACCTCCAATGGAATCGGCAAGTTTAGCATATAGGTACCAAAAACCGTGTTTAACACGCAAGTGGTCACATCGCCTACTTGCTAGGTGCACCATTCAGTTACATCTCAGCTCATTGTACAGTCAAAAACAGAGCTATGAATACAGGCAAAGTGTCAAAAATATGTATACAGTACTTTATTGCCTGTACATTAAGGTCGTGTATACATATTTTTGGCACTTTGCCTGTATTCATAGCTCTGTTGTTGACTGTACATGAACTTTATCACTGGAACCCAAATTTTGGTTGTTGTTAACTAACAGGCGCATTGATGAATAATAGTTTCTAAACATGAAACTTGTAAAATAAGCAAAAGTAAAAACAGCCTTTCGCTATTATATTTTGAAAGTTATAAGCTGTAGTGAAATATTTCCTTGTCGTCATCGTTGGCGCAACTGAAATAAGGGTTGCGCTAAACTAATTATATGGGAGCGCCAATGCGTGGTGAGTGCGTTTCGTCTTGTATGTAAACACCATCTAGTGTATACATAGGTAAGTGATCTGTTATTAAACCGTCTTGCGGTAGAAAAGTGTTATAAAGGCTATACAATGACATTCAGCACCTGTCATTCCCATAATAGCTTTAAATTACTAATAGCTGGCGTAATATGGTGTAATGACTACCGTAGCATCATATAACTTTAATTAATCCAATTATGAAACGAATAGCAAAAACGAGGACTTTAAATTTTATGTGTTGTAGACAAACCTCAAAATTACGGGCACTTATAGGTTTACCTTAAGGCACTGGTGCCACCGCGAGCTAGTAAGCTATGAGCTATCGGCTATAAACACGAACAAAAGATAAGCACTCCCGTGTAAATAAAAGAGACACGGCGATATTTATAGTTACTCGCCCAGCGGTGAGCTATAAATATCGCCGTGTCCCTTTTATTTACACGGGAGTGCTTATCTTTTGTTCGTGTTTATAGCCGATAGCTCATAGCTTACTAGCTCGCGGTGGCACCAGTGCCTTACCTATTGAAGTGAGAAACTTCGACAAATTCCCAAACGCAAGTGGATCAAATCGGGGCGTCAGGCGCTATAGGTTTGTTAACTTTGGGTGGGTACCGAGGTATGATCGTTAATTTCCTTGCGTCAGTTAAAGCGAAATATATGGGGGTTTGCCGACATTATGTTTACCTAATACCAAATACAGATTTGATCATTGGGATTTGGGGGTACTTACATGCTTTTCCACCAGTTCAATTTGGGCATTGACCACTCGCTAAACTTGAGGTTTGACTGATAAACCTAGGTATATCGGAGTTTCGAGGTATGACTACAAGGTTACAATTCAATGGAAATAGTTCTTTTTGCAATCAAAGTAAATTAAATGAGGGCAAATATATGCATGTTATTTTAACCAGTTACTCTTTGTCTCAATACCGCAATGTTTAGTATTGCCATATACAAATGATATAACTCTATACCTTTATAGGCTTTACTCATTTGGTTTTTTCAAAGTTATAAGCCATTGGAGCATTCCACGGACTGTCCCGTACAAACGCATTCTATTTCCTGTGTTGCGACTTTTTTTTGGGCATTTAAAGCAGGCGATTATTTTTCTGCCCATATTTTTGACCATTTGTCATTGAAAAGGAAACTCTTATACCTGAAAATCTTCAGAAAAACGCGTTTGTACGGGACAAACGGTAGACAATTTCATGGAATGCTCCCATTGATTTACAACCAGTTCAGCGACAATTTCAAACCAAAATGAAGCAAGCGTCCCGCCTACCAAAGACGGGCCGATTTAGACGGCGCGCGAACTCATTCGATACCACTTCTGACTATGATACAATGAATGACAATATTGGTTATAAGTTATAAATGTGATGATTAGGACTTTTAAGAGCTGCGAAGTTAAGATTCATAATTTCTATAGTAAATAGTATTTACTAAATACGGACATAACGAAAGGTTTTTACTTTAAGTCGGGGAAAATTAATAATATCCCTCAATGCTACAGAGACACTTCTTTCCATTGTTTTCACAAGTAAATTCATACATAAGGAACTGGAATAAAATTACATAAGTAGTCTATTGAATACTATTATTACCTAGGTGAAAATTTCAAATGTTTCCTGGTAGTTTTGTATGCTATACTTACCTTTAGGACGATCGACATTTCTACTGTCATATTAGACTTTACGGCTTGCTCAAAATGATAAATTATACAGTCTTGTATCTTGTATGCGTGTTTGTGTGTTGCATATTTCACAGAAAAGTTAGGTAGCACCAACTTCGCACACTGATTGCAAGTAAATTGTCTGACAATTTATGTACGTACATAAAGACGACATTTCTCTCTTACAGATGAAGACCTATGAAAACAATGAAATGAATTTCACTCTTTACTTTTGTTTGAGTATCAAACAATTAAACAATTATATAGTACAATTATATTCTCAGTACAGAACAATTGTTACACCAAACTGTGGGTACTACCATAGGCAAAAGATATATACTAGACTAGAAGCTCGGAGTAGACAATCCAGGTATGAGATCCCCAACCAACCACTACCAAAACCTACCAAATTGTACGGCGCCGTACAATGCCATTTACAAAGATAATCAAAAATAGAAAAAGTAATTTAACGGGTATATTAATACGGGTAAGTGTGTATATTAATCAGATTACTGCGTTCTTGTTTCCCACATCCCTAAACTTAAACCACTCCAACGCTCCGAAAATCTAGTATATTATATTTTCTGCATTGTACCACAGGATATGCGCGAGACGTAATATTTGTTAATTTACCTATAGCATATTTGCCTGCTCTACCTACGTTCTTAAAGAATAAGCCTCTGAATATCACTCAAACCACCGCCGGTGCATCACTATACGCCTCTAATATTGTGAATACATAACATTATTCTAACAATGAGCACTATAATGAAAAAATATCTCTTTCTAATTTGCGAATAATCACATATTGTTAAATATGTCTTGGTGGGCTAAAAATATCTATGTAATACAAAGCGGACATGTATGTGAATATACAATTCCAATAATAGTTTACACATATATTTGCATAGAGAGTAAAATGCGACGGAGTTACAAATATCAATGACAAACGTTTTATACAACTATCGATAGACAAGGCCTGTCCAGACGAGGACAATTTTTCGCCAATCTGATTAAATTGTCCGATCAAATCAGGCGGTGCGGACGCAAACATCAATTTGGCCACTTTCACCAATTTTAAATTTATGGTGATGTTTGAGCGCTCTAAATTAAAGAAATGCCCCGAAACGCGAATACTAGAGTCACAAATTGGTATTCTTGTGTCCGCACCCCATTCTATCAGCAGTATCGATCATAATCGGCGAGCCAAATTGGCGTTTGAATCCGCACGGCCTGATCGGACAATTTAATCAGATTGGCGAAAAATTTTCCCCGTCTGGACACGCGCACATATAGGTAAAACCCAAGTATACTTTATAAGAAATTACAGTTTATAATTAACAATATTATCTATAAAAGGGCGACTTTAAATATGTAACACCAAATAATGGACACTGTAACCCAGTGTACAAGTACAGTGTAGTAACAATTAAAACTTAATATCCACATTTTTAGAAGCTCTTATTCCGATGCTCGTTGAAATAAGCCGTCATTGTGCAACGTGCTGATACAACAAAGTGACATATTGTTCAATGGGGTTGGCCAGTCGAAGTATTCAGCAGATGGCGCCAGCATAGCTTGCCCTGTCAATCCCTAGAATTGTGTCAAATTTTTGTTTTTCCAATGGAATTTTATGCCCTGAATGCCAGCTCTTTAAGCCAAAAAAAGGGGTAAGCTATGATGGCGCCATCTATGCAAACCTTTGACAGTTGCCAACCCCATTGTTAATATCGAGCCAGTCACTTGTTTTGCATTACGAATTTAAAGCCACCAAAATTATAAGTAAAAGACAGTCTCACTCATACTTGTGTTTTCAGAAATATACATAGGTACTGTTTGAATCAGAAAAACGTTATAAAGTAAATAATAGGTACAATGTAAATGATATATTTGGCTACTCAAGGCTCTCCAGTTCTATGTAGTTACTATTGAATTCTAAACCGCCACCTCGATATTTATTTATTGCAGCATTTCACTATTTATATGAATGTAACCCTTAATACTATCTCACAAATGACTATATAGCAACCGTATTGATAATATAGTGTAACAATATAGTCAATAATACGTCATCTGGCGAGTTTCCACTGGTATATAAAAGGCGGTAAACAAAACACTAAATACATTATCATCGTCATTGCTTTAAAGTAAGCTTACATTTGCAAGAGGATATACATTCATATCATAAGTTAAAATGATTTGATATTTAAATACTTTCCATTTGGTAACGAGATAATATCATCGCGTCTAAGGCTAAGCGTATACTGAGACGCAGGCGACGCAGTTCACGCAACGCAGCGCAGAGCAGATTTTGTAAAGTATGGAACGTCATTGCGCTGCAGCGTGCGTACCTAAGGGTGGTATTCCTATCTCATTGCGTCTCACTTCACTCATTAAGCAAAATGTGAGACGCAATACACATTGGACAAAGATATTGCACAGATGGAATATCACCCTAAAGGACGTTATATACTTTACAAAATCTACGCTGCGTGAACTGCGTCGCATGCGTCTCAGCATACGCTTATCCTAAATGTTTTCTTACGTCGATAAAAAAAACATGAAATACCCCTGGAGTAGCATGCGTATCCAGATTAGAGTATCCAAATTTCATATTCTACGCATGGTCGCAACCATTGTAGGTAGCCCAACCTAATAAAAAAACTTAATCTCTAAAAGTTGTAATCTGCCAGTCCACGTGGAAATACCAGACAACATTGAATAAATCGCTAGTGCAGGGGTCACCAAATAGCGGACCGCGGTCCGGTTACGGATCTCCGACCTATTTTATTTTTTTGCTTAGCCGGGTCCACACAGAGCGACCGTATGGCAATTTCCTCGCGCACAAAACGGCAAGTGTAGACGTGTTTCGGCCGAGGCGGCGCGCGCGTATGTTCGCTCTGTGTGGATCCGGCTACTTAAGTAAAAACGGATCGCGATGGTAATTTTTTTTTAAAGTAATTGGTGACACGTGCGCTAGTGTGTGTGATGCAGGAGGTAACGTACGTTAGTGGTAGCGTTTACTTGTGCACGAGCGAGGCGAGCCGCCGCACGCCCGACTTGCCAGAGCCCTTGGTCCTCTTCGTCTGTTCCTTCACACCCCTGAAAGGAACAAAATGATAATTAGTGATACCAGGCGTGGCTCACTCCGCGATTTCGTCGCTTTGCTACAGGTAGCTAAAAGTACATCCGTTCGGCCCCAATTTTGGGGTTTGCCATAAGCCGCGCGTGGCGCTGTCGCCACCTAGCGGCCATATCTGTGCTGATCGTAACAGACGCGTTTTGTTAGGGAGTGAGTCTTCTGTACCTAGTACAATTATTTATTCTGTGGTGATACTGACATGAAGTTGAACCGAATTCAGACATACACAGTTCATGTGGTTACTAATAAATGTTAATATGTAAATTAAATACAAACCCTTGTAATATTTGCTAGTACATATTTCAATAATTACTTATAGTCTAAGCTTAAAATGAAATGTGCGCGGTACACTGTGCGCCTAAGCCCCCAGACAAGACGCTAATCGTACATCGATAAACGCCAAGTCACGTGACTATTCATCAAAGTTTTCTTTGTCATTTTCTGTCAACGATTGTCATCTTGGCTAGGCCCTCTGGGCTGCGTCTGCCTGTATAATAAACCGCACAGATGGACAGAATTTGCCGGGCTGTAATGACTATGTACCTATGCTAGTGAGGATGGGCCACTTTTTGATGCTGACAGAGGACAGGAGAATGAATATTATAGTTAGTACTCACAGATACCGGGTGAGGTCCTCGATGTCGACGAGCATGGAGTCCTGCCCCATGTGCAGCTCGTCGCGCGCCATCAGCAGCTGCACGAGGGACTCGTTCAGAGACTATTATTAGTATAGTACTCACAGATACCGGGTGAGGTCCTCGATGTCGACGAGCATGGAGTCCTGCCCCATGTGCAGCTCGTCGCGCGCCATCAGCAGCTGCACGAGGGACTCGTTCAGAGACTATTATTAGTATAGTACTCACAGATACCGGGTGAGGTCCTCGATGTCGACGAGCATGGAGTCCTGCCCCATGTGCAGCTCGTCGCGCGCCATCAGCAGCTGGACGAGGGACTCGTTCAGAGACTATTATTAGTATAGTACTCACAGATACCGGGTGAGGTCCTCGATGTCGACGAGCATGGAGTCCTGCCCCATGTGCAGCTCGTCGCGCGCCATCAGCAGCTGCACGAGGGACTCGTTCAGAGACTATTATTAGTATAGTACTCACAGATACCGGGTGAGGTCCTCGATGTCGACGAGCATGGAGTCCTGCCCCATGTGCAGCTCGTCGCGCGCCATCAGCAGCTGCACGAGGGACTCGTTCAGAGACTATTATTAGTATAGTACTCACAGATACCGGGTGAGGTCCTCGATGTCGACGAGCATGGAGTCCTGCCCCATGTGCAGCTCGTCGCGCGCCATCAGCAGCTGCACGAGGGACTCGTTCAGAGACTATTATTAGTATAGTACTCACAGATACCGGGTGAGGTCCTCGATGTCGACGAGCATGGAGTCCTGCCCCATGTGCAGCTCGTCGCGCGCCATCAGCAGCTGCACGAGGGACTCGTTCAGAGACTATTATTAGTATAGTACTCACAGATACCGGGTGAGGTCCTCGATGTCGACGAGCATGGAGTCCTGCCCCATGTGCAGCTCGTCGCGCGCCATCAGCAGCTGCACGAGAGACTCGTTCAGAGACTATTATTAGTATAGTACTCACAGATACCGGGTGAGGTCCTCGATGTCGACGAGCATGGAGTCCTGCCCCATGTGCAGCTCGTCGCGCGCCATCAGCAGCTGGACGAGGGACTCGTTCAGAGACTATTATTAGTATAGTACTCACAGATACCGGGTGAGGTCCTCGATGTCGACGAGCATGGAGTCCTGCCCCATGTGCAGCTCGTCGCGCGCCATCAGCAGCTGCACGAGGGACTCGTTCAGAGACTATTATTAGTATAGTACTCACAGATACCGGGTGAGGTCCTCGATGTCGACGAGCATGGAGTCCTGCCCCATGTGCAGCTCGTCGCGCGCCATCAGCAGCTGGACGAGGGACTCGTTCAGAGACTCGATCTGCGAGTGCAGCTCATTCACCACCACCTGCAATGAGATTTATTGGTTTAGCTTTAGAACATAATATTAAAAGATTTTTATCGAATTTTAACTGTCGTGTGTCAATGCTAATAATAAATTAATTTTAGGGTTTAACTTATCGTAGACACTGACTTTAGTTAGAGTTGTTTTTCTATAAAAGCATACTTTGACGAGTTTAACGAGTGACTGATAGCAAGAAAAAAGTTGACTAACTTTAAAATTGAGTATGTATTGCAAAACTATCCTAATGTGGCTGCAGTATTCGAACAATAGGTACTTTATTTTGAATCGACTATAGGCATATGAGAAATATAACTTTTAGTAATCTTAACTTCTGAGAATAATAAACCTAATCTATTTTACATTTTTTTTTAAATTACAATAATAATCCTAATCTCCAGTGACCTTCATTTTAATTTATATAAGTAGGTACTGCTACGTTAATCAGCGATCTTAACCACTAAAATAACTCATTTTTAACAAAAATAAAATTATATTCGGCAATAAACAACGTCTGCTGATAAATAGTTACTTAACAAAACAGAAGTCTACGTGACACCATTATAAAGTTAGGAAACACGCAACAAAAACGCCTATTGTTTTGTTTTACGAGCCGCCGCGCCGCACGCCAAGAACAAAATCAAGGTCAATAACGTACAAAAGACTAGTCATAACTGTAGCCGCGAGTACTATTCAACTATGCGGGTGAACTAGCCACTTCCGGATTAATCGGTACCTAACAGTGGCGGCGCGACCATAAAAGCCGATTCCCATCGGCTTACCTGTTTTTGGAAGTTTGAGCAGAGTTGTAAAGGAAATATGTAAGCCAAATTAGCCAGGTTTGCCTATGGATATGTTTGACGAGCCGCCACTGGTACCTAATGGTCATTGAATCCCTCTTTCAACACCGTCTTTAAACAAATGAGCGGACTTTCTCGCGTGTAATATGTTTAATTTATTTGCCATTTGGTTTAAAGCAAGCATCTAGCTCGAGGGAAAATTGACCATGTCTAGGTTACAGTCAGGTCTAAAAATATCGATACGGACAAAGTTCTAAAATATGTATACACGAACTAAGGTTCCGTCACACAGGCGCGTTTTCCGGGCGGGGCGTGAGCGTTTTATATGTAAAAGCGGTGCGCCCGCGCCCCGCTCACGCGCCGCCCGCAAAACGCGCCTGTGTGACGGACCTTTATAGCCCAATAACATTAAGGTGGTGAGTGTCGATATTTTTAGACGTGACTGTACATTACTTGACTTTTGTGTGTGTGCCTGTTTGAATGTTTGTTACTATGTCGAACTTCTAAATACGACTAATAACGGAATAATAAAACGGAAGCTTGTACCTTGTACATGTACAGTGGTCTGCGAAATTGCATGGAGAAATTTTGAATGAATTCATTGATAAAGTCGCCATGCACTTTTGCGGCTGATATTACAGTCGCCATTAGATATATCGGAGCGGCCAAAGTGTTCAGAATATCTAAAACACTTTGACGCCTTGACAATAGAGGCGTGCTCAGATATTTGTGAGCACCTTGGCCGCTCCGATATATGTGATGGCGACTGTACAATTGTACATACCTACGGGCTAACGAAATAACATTTAATCTGAAAAGTACAGCCAACATAAACAATCGAATTATTTTTAATACTACATAAATCCACTAAGTACCTAATACCCAGTAAGTACTCAGTGTGGCAAAATCCGGTAAGGAAGTTCTATAGAAACCGACTAGCTATAGTTTGCGTGCGTATAGTTTACGGCATTCTACAGTCCGTTTTTTTTAGCATTAGTGGTTCCAAATCCTTTTAGCGGTAATAATTTGAAGTAAATTATATATATTGACCATGCTACATTAGATAATTCAATAATTATTAACAATTAAAGAGCCTGATAAAAACTGCACGCATGCTTCTGTGGAGTTCTTTCTAATGCTAAAAAAAAGAACTATAGAACGTAAGCCATAATATTAAGGTTCGTATCTGTACAGTTACTTGTTAATAATTTATTTATGGATGTGTCAATGTGTAAATATGTATGTACTATCAGATTGTCAGCGTATAATCAAGGAGTTACGACCGTGACGCTGCCTACACCCTGCACACTTTCTGCACCTCATTACACACTTGGCAGAACTCGATGTACATCTAGACGAGCAAATCTAGATACAGACAGATATTAAATGCCTTCCTATACACGTTTCCTGTTAAAACTAGTTATTTTATTCTACGCTAACTAAACAGACGCACATTCTACCTCTGTTTGTACTCTCTAAATCAGTATTCGAATAGTTTTAATGATTTTGAAGAAATATATTTACAATATTTTCTTTTGTCACACCCTTAATGTACCTATTACTACACATTAAACAGGAGTTTTTGATACGCATACGCACTAACAACGCGGGACCACGGTTACGTTCTATCAAATTTTTCAACCCTTATGGTATTTAACTTAACCAAAAAAGCATGTTTTAATAAGTAATAGTCATTAACGTATATATCTATGGACTGGCCTTACGGGCACTAAAAATGGTACTAGTTTAGCGGTGTGACTCACGAGTTCCAGCCAATCGTGCAGTCTAACGTAACTAGTTGCGACCAATAGCGAGCGTGATGCGAACTCGTCAACCAATCGCGCGCGTGATGCGAACTGATCAACCAATCGCGTTGTAGCAGTGTCACACCGCTGTACTGGCCCCTGTCATGCCTCATTATTATTGCCTGTAAGGCCAGTCCTGAGATATCTATGTCAATGGTAATAGTACATTATTGTCGAGGCTCGGAAGTAGCTACTTGCAGGCTAAGGATTCGTTTTAAACGGACGACCTTGGGAGTCCGTTTAATTGAATCCGAAGCCAGCAAGTAGCCTTCCAGCCGAGTCATATATAGTGCTTTTCTCAAAAATGGTGCACGAAATATAAATATCATAGAAATATTTTACAAAAGCAACATTCTTACGTATATATTTTCACAGAACAAAGCCCTTGCCGCCTTTTATTTTTTTTAATAAAAAAATAGAAGTGTATTTTTCTGCCGAAAATACGCCAACCTATTTGAGACAGCTAAATAGTCGCGGTACTAATCATCTGTTTGGCTGTTTAATGGGCCTGTGCCTTCATTTGATATGGCCATTTCAACTTTTAAAAAGTTTGGAACTCGACAAATAATGGAATTTGTATGCAACATTGCAGTCCTAAAATCGAGACTGCAATGTTTTTAACTTTTTAATTTTTGACTGACCATAAAGTCCGCGCTTCGCGACCTATTTTTTAGACGGCAAACTCGACTTTGCCGTCCATTTTTGAGAAATAGTATATTATTGTCGAGGCTCGGAAGTAGCTACTTGCAGGCTGAGGATTCGTTTTAAACGGACGACCTTGGGAGTCCGTTTAATTGAATCCGAAGCCAGCAAGTAGCCTTCCAGCCGAGTCATATATAGTGCTTTTCTCAAAAATGGTGCAAGAAATATAAATATCATATAAATATTTTACAAAACCAACGTTCTTACTTATATATTTTCACAGAAAAAAGCCCTTCCCGCCTTTTTACTTTTTTAATAAAAAAAATAGAAGTGTATTTTTCTGCCTAAAATACGCCAACCTATTTGAGACAGCTAAATAGTCGCGGTAATAATCATCGGTTTGGCTGTTTATTGGGCCTGTGCCTTCATTTGATATGGTCATTTCAACTTTTAAAAAGTTTGGAACTCGGCAAATAATGGAATTTGTATGCAACATTGCAGTCCCAAAATCGAGACTGCAATGTTTTTAACTTTTTAATTTTTGACTAACCATAAACTACGCGCTTCGCAACCTATTTTTTAGACGGCAAAGTCGACTTTGCCGTCCATTTTTGAGAAAAACTCCTTTCCATAACAGGCGATCTATTGAGCATGTTAGAAGAACATGGTTCATTTCAACAACAGCTCCTCAAACAATTTGTTCCTTTTTTTGTTGCAGGGGTAAATGCATTTAAGTACAAAGTCTCATGTAGACAGTGCGAGAACTCGCATGCGATCATTACATTACGTATTTTATTTATTGGTCGGCTGAATTGGATCTAACCAATAGTCCTCAATGTAACTAAAATCGCATACGAGTTCGCGCGCCGTCTAAATCAGCCCTTACGCATCTCACCCCCGGGCTAGGAAAGCCCATAAGGGGGGGGTGGTATGTAGGTCTTGTGTCTCCTGAAGCAATTATTCCCTGGCTGATGGGACAGAATAACAACAAAAATGAGTATATGGACGCACCTGCAGCTGCGCGACATTCATGTCGGTGAGCAGCTGTCGCGACACGCGGCGGCGGTCGGGCGCGAGCGGTGCGTTGGCCTTGCGCATGGAGTTGCGCAGCATCTCCGTCACCGGCGACGCGCCGCGGCTGCGACGCTCGCGCTGGAATTACACACGCTCGTGACTAAATGTGACGTCCCACGGGTAAAGGTAGGTGGCGGTTGGCGCTTACGCTATTATTACCGCCGCTCCAATATTATTGCGGCGCTACGCGACGTAAGCGCCAGCCACCATATGGTACCTTTTGCCGTGGAACGTCACAAATATGAACGATAACAGTTCACTTGGTTACGGATTCATGAATTTATGTTTTTTTTTTTATTAGTAAGGTTAAAAATCTTAGTTGACATGACGTAGATAACAATACTGAAGCGAATGCGATTTTATACAACGCTAATATAACTTTATCATTAGGGACCGGAAATTTAGTAGCAGATTAAAGATTGAACAATTGTTACGTACAGTCGTCATCAGATATATCAGAGCAGCTATGGTGCTGAAAAATTTATAAGCATGCACTTTAACATGTTTTACTAATAGAGGATTTTTTCAAATATTTTTGAACTTTTACTTTTACTTAAGTTGTTTCATATTTAGTGTTTTAATGCACCAATTATGTAGTTATTACTCAAAGTGCCACTTGCACCGTCCCCCTAACCCGGAGTTAACCAGTTAAACCTGGAGTTACCATGGTTACTAGTACAATTTGACACTGGGTTAACCCCAGGTTAGTGGGATGGTGCAAGTGGTGCTAAGTAATTTAGTTTGCAGTATGTTGTAGTGTCATACACCTACCTCCATCTGAATTCGGGCTAACTCTTTAGCCTGGGCGAGCGCAATCCTTGCCTCGGTTTGAAGCGTCGCCTGAAGAGCGTAGAAATCTGACTCCATTAGCTCTATGTGTCCCAGGGACTGTGAAGATCGAGACTTGGATGTCTTTAGTGAAAGAGTTGTGGGACGTAACTTAGCGCCTGAAAGGAGAGAATACATTATGCCAAGTATTAAAAAAAAGAAGATTCTGCATGCATACATTCTAATAAGTCATTATGTTTTGGTCAACTCTATGTAACTCCATTGTAACCTGGGCATTGCAAGACACTCCCTGAAGTCTGCTTAGGTGCAATGCTAAAGTCAGTAGCCACAAACAAGTCAATACAGAAAAGTACAGATTACCAACATTGAAACCACCATGAAACATAGAAACAGTCACAGACAAACAACAATGTTAGTTCTACCCATTGTAACAAACAAAATCAATTTACCAATTAGCTAAAACAATACACCATGTACTTACCAGATGGAACAATGCCAATTTTGTCATGTTTTGTAATGCTGACAGACAGTGGCCTTGTCTGGTACGGATGGTTATTCAGACTGTAATTGGACTTGCTGAAAATGCTTGACCGGGACAGGCTTTTGGTGCTATAGTTGATATTCTTGTCCGACTCTGACGTCGATTCATTGTCAGATGCAGTTTCATTCATGAAACATATTTGGAGGTTCTTCCCTGCATAGCCACACCACAACATAACACATTTTAATGACACAACACAAAATAGCCCATTAGATGGTTAGGAAACAGTGATTATGAGATATGTTAAACCCATGATAGGAATGAACTAAATGAATAGTAACATTGTGCTTCAAAATGAAACATCCTCTAGCCACACAGATACCTGTTTTTTTTTATTATTATGGCATTTGCTGATAGGTTTTACTTTGTGAGCGGCTAGAGGGTATAATAGTCTACCACTCTGTGTGTTTTAGTTTAGCATCAAAAGCCAAAATGATAAGATTATCACTTTCAGTGCCAAGCATATACCAATACAAAATGAACACACCCAGCGGGTGTTTGGCAGTGAATGTGTTAGCCAAAAATTTGTAGTATTTTTCATATGTTGCTGGTAAAGCAAAACAAAACTTGGTCACTGAAAAAGGATGTAGGTCAGGCATAAAGGTGCAAGAGACTGCATACTGCTACGATTTTTTATCCCACATTTAGTGACAAGAAAAATACCATTATAACACAAACCATAAAAACTGAAGAAACTATATTGGGATAAAGCATTCCGTGGATTGCAGTTTCAATTTCTAGTCTTTTTAGTATGACTATAGATTTGGTAAATACACACTTCATTTTTTTATTTGTTACGAACTAATACTTATCACATTCATGTTTCATTATTGCCAAATTATTATGTGGTCTAAAATTTAAATACATTTTTTAAATAATCTCTCGGAATTTTATCTGCGGCTTCTTTTGAATTGTGGTATAACACTTCTTGTTAAGTTTACCAACACAATATGTTATTACATGCAGCACACAAGACATTCTAGAGACGTTCATAATACTATTGTAATTAAAATAAAATAAATGCAAATTAGCAATGTAATATGAAATCACTTTTGCTTTCTTATATTTTGATGCAGCAGAAAGATAAAACAACTTTAGATTTTTATTCTAGACAACACAAACAGTTACCCTAGATGAGGTGTTTCATAATCTACATTTAATAACCGACTCATAACCCTCTACCAAAGCACAACCAAAATTATTAAAGTAACCAAATAAAAATACAATTTATGTGTACAAACTCACCATTCTGCAGTCTTGAGTGTAGGCTGGGTTTCTTTCCTGGTCTATCAGTGTGTCCCATACTATAATATTCATCACTGTCAGCACCCATGGCCAAACGTTTCCTGATTTCTTCCCTATCATTGCGTTTCTGAAAAATAAATTAGTAAAAATTACATCAGAAGGCCATGAGCAAACCAGAATGTCACAAAAACAAATTTCATAAAAATACTACATTTAAATTGCTTGAAGGTTCTTCTGATATGGTAACTATTCTTGTAAATTTGTCTAAAATATCATTGTCCGTGAGAATCGGCCACTCGAACTCTGTTTCAGCACATTCAGCGGTATCGATGGTACCAATTGCTCTTGGACTTAAAGCTGTATTATCACAATTATATTCATTGGTGGGTTGAACATTTTTTTTGACGAATTTCGTCTTGAGCAAATGCAGGCTTCGCTTCAATCCTGATAGTTCTAAATGATCTTCATTGTCAGGTGTTTCCAATGACGTTTTGCTAAACCTTCTTTTAATGTTAGTAAATAGACCCTCAAACATCTTATATTAAAGAACAGTCTTCTGTTTTTTTGGCAAAAATATGGCACAGCCTACTAATAAGTAGAAACAAACTACGGTAAGTTATTAGACTTAAAATAAAATAGCAAAAAATAACATTATCCTCATAGCTGTCACTTCGTTGTCGTTTGACATTTAGGGCTGTGATATAGGGCAAGGACAAGAGACGTTCCATTTTTAATCGATTCCCAGTATCCTTAATCCTTAATATCGATATAAAAATTTAAATAACTTACAAGGCAACAAACATTATCCACTGATTCATGATTATCATATGTAATTGTGTATAAATCTAAAAGAAACCTTGTATCTTTTTTATAATGTCTTTGTTCGGAATTAAAATATGGCATTGATGCCATCACTGAAATTTATGTTAAAGCTATTTGCACAGTAAAATTAGCCGTAGTTAACCAATAGTTAACTCAAACACTGCCCGCACACCTTGATTTGTGTTGGTGGCTTGGTAGAGACTGGCCGCCTATATGCCCGCGTAGTTGAATCACCGGTAGAAAGTTGAACTTACTACTTATTGATAATTATTAAATTGTTACACATGGTTGCGGCAGACGTGGTTCAGACGTATACTTTTTACCGTTACCTTAGTACGCGGCGCGGCTAATTTAAATATACCAATGGGCATACAAAGACTGACAATACTTTTTATAGGTAGTGCCTACTTATAATTTATAATAGGATTGTACATCATAAAAAACTCGTACCCGTCTCTCTGCTTCTTTAGCTGCCTTCAAATGATTTTCAATCGCATCGAAATCTAACTTAGGCAGAGCAGTTTCTATATTGTAGACGTCGAAACTTCCTGAAAAATAAAATTAACCTTTTTAGACTTGGTTTTAGTTAATGGAACAGGGTAAGTCTACTTCTTTAAGCTGCAGAAGAGCATACCCACTTTATGAATGCAATTTGTTGGTGGATGTACATTAACCAACGAATGTTGTGTGTGTACCTACAACATCGCAAGTGTACGGCCTCACAGTGGCAAGAGTCAAGCGACGAGCTCGACGGGGCGTGCGAATAGTGGTGCCAAACTTCCAAGGGATCGGGTGCACTGAGGGGCTACCATTGAAAACCGAAATTCGCAAATTGCGGGGATCTTTCTCCTTCACTCCAATGAAGGCGTAATTAGAGTGACAGAGAAAAATTCCCGCAATTTGTGAACATCGATTTTCTCGGTTGTAGCCCTGAAGCAGCTCGCATATACATACCTAGCTTACATCTATAATAAACTTGGAATCAAGATCAAGTGTCAGTAGCACTTACTTAATTTAAATGTTTGTGTGACTTAGCTGTATGATTAATATAATATATTTCATAGTTTTTATTTTGTTTTAAACTGATTGTTACGATCAAAGTGTAATAAGTAAGTACCTACCTAAATTTATATGGTATAAGTTATATGGTTGAGGTTAACCTCCTTGTCCTATCACCGAATAACACGTAGCCTACTTCTTAAAATAAATTTTGTGGTAAATAAAATATTTCAATATTTTCAGTCTACTAATCTAATTCCTTCTCGGTGTTTATGTAAATGCAGCTGAGCATTTCCGTTAAATGTTCTGTTCTAAATAGTTACATACTAGTTAAATAGTATTTAATACTTTATCATAATATATAAGTAGGTATTAACCGACAAAATTATCCCCATCCCACTAACCCGGGGTTAAGCGGTTAAATCGTGAACCCACTGTCAAATTGTACTGGTAACCATGGTAACTCCGGGTTTAACCGGTTAACCCCGGGTTAGTGGAATGGTGCAAGTGGCCCTAAGAGTGTTAGAGACTCTGTAATTTGCTTACCTCCTCAAAATATAATTCCACCCTTTATACCTACACGTAATACGTATTACGGAACCAATACCAAATATGGTTTCAACAACCTACATTAATGGAGAATTACACGCTCTACAAATCATTAACCCTACATATAAGTAGTTGAAGACGGGAACGGTTGAACTGTGTATGTTACGACGATTGCATACGTAATGAAGTATTTGGTAAGTATAGCTTGTATGCGTAGGAGTCACTAGTTTATCTATTGAAAAGACTTAAACGCTAATGAAACTTACCTAGATCACATTTGTCTACATTTTCACCTATTCGGACGGATGAGTCGCTTTGAGCTGATCTGGTAGACTTCTTAGCCGGTGCCAATTCCTTTGGCTGATGTTCCTTTGACGCCGATGGTTCACTGGATTGGGACATGATTAACACTTCAATACAAAGCACTCAGTATATATTTGTCAATGATCAAGTGCCACACCCAAGTGTGAGTGAATTATGTTGAGGTAAAGCGCCACAAATGATGTTCCTGCTCAATTTGAGTTGATTAGCCGCGCGTCAGTGCACCGAGTCATACTTTTCTCTCGAATTTATGAGAGCAACTGCTCTGTCGAATCTATTTTAAGCTTCAACGCCTGTTATTGCATGGCGGTAAATTTATGTTGTTTCTATTAAAACTATACTGACCGCGGTGCATCAATCGTAACATATTTATTGGTGCTTCTATACTCAATGGTGAATTCCTATGCCTACTCAATATCATTTTTGTTTTGTTAGGATTTATTGCCTTTTAAGTAGTTTCCTCTAAGTTGAACAATAGCAAATCGCCAGAATTACAACTTACCTTAATACCTTGACTGGTTTTCTTGCAAGTACATCAGGATTGCTTCCACTTACGTCTCCGGTATATCGAGACGAATTCGCAACTTCATTGAAATTACCGTCTGTAAGGATCACAGACGGTTCTTTTTTATTCCTTATCCATAATCTATCACGTTCTCGCATTTCATCTAACTTCGGAATTATTTTTCTTAACTCAGTGCTAAGTTGTTTTATTGTATTTTCGACGTTGTTGCTCATATTTTTTGTGTCGAATTCGTTATCATAAAGGGTAATTTCATCTTTTCCGTCTGATAAGAATGCATCGGTTATCTTATTCGTGTTATTTTCTATCAATAAAAATGTAGGCCTACTGAGATTCATCTCTTTTATTGCATTTGTTTCATTTTGTTTAATGTCGCTAATTTCATTATTTAACACTTCTCTACTACTTGTTCCATTCCCTGACTTATCCGGACAGTGTTCAATTTCATCAACATGAGTTTCAACGAGTTTCTTTATAACATGATTCACGACTTCACTTATGTTGTTTATGGTATTTTCAATCGGCTTCGCAAAGGTATCTTTGATATCTTTTCTTAATTCTTCTAAATCATCTTGAATATTAATGTTATAATTTAATAATTGTTTTATTTCGTCCTCAATTTCTTTATTAAAATCCCCTATTATGTCCTTAGTGTGAAAGTTATTTTCTATATCTGTATCAGTGCAAGCTATTTCAAATTCACTACGGTTGATGTTGTTATTATTTTCCGATATTGTTTTTAATAAATCTGGAATTTCCTTTTGTGAAAGACTACCTGACGTTGCTGTTATTTTACTCTCAATAGGTGAACTTAGTATTTTAGAATTGTTTAAGTCTTCCTGGTTATTATTATTGATATTTTTACATACAATGGTGGTTTCATTTAAGTTAAGCTCTGGTTCGTATGTTGATTCGGTTATCTCTAAATCTATATCGTCATCCGTCATATCATTTTCGGAGTGATAAAAATTTTCAATGTTTGAAGAATAATCCTGGAAAAGAAAAATATCCTTTTTTAATTTTCAATTATAATATTTCATTCCTTATTCTACCTTGTTTACCTACATGTAATAGATCCGTCAAACTGTTTAAAGGACGTAGAGTTCCCTAATCAAAAGAAATATAAGTACAATACTTATACTGTTTATTACTAATATACATTCATATCAGCGACATCTATTAAATCCATTCTTATGATAAACATTGAATATAACTTTTAACAAATAGTAAGTACGTACTAATGAGGCTTCCTGTTAGCCCCAGATCTGGGTCAGCGCCCGCACTACAAAGGCATCTGTCATCGAAACTTGACCCACCTGCAACGTGTGCGCCAAGTGTTGAAAACCTGGATAATTTGGATTCACGATTCCTCTAGGCACAGGGCGACTGCCATTCTCAGACATCTCATCCGTGTCTGAATGATCGAACGGCCGCTCGTCATCAATTGGCGTTGTATTCGAAGACACATTACTACCTGAAATATCGATTTTCAGACGTTACGCACACACGTCCAAAGTATTAGACACTGCTTATAAAGTTTCATTCACCCACGCATTTTACCGTCTAAATAATTAAACGCCTAAAGAAAATATAGCTCCCTCGCCCAAATAAATACGGGCAGCGTTATCTTTACGTAACGTGGATATTAAATTACGCTTATTCACTTAAATTCTCATCCAAATACACTTACCATTTCATTCAAATGCTTTGTTACAGAAATAAGCTTTTATAAGACTCTTGAATTATGAACCGCTTGAAAGAAATAACAGGCAACAAAATTATCAGGCGCTTTGAATGTAGTTTATATGTAGGTACGAGTCGCTTAGGTAGTATTCATGTAGGTACTTTATTCTAAGCTGATTACCACGAAAATTATGCTTCTCCTATTTGTTTAGCAATGCTATTAACATTAGGTAAATCTACTTGCACAGTAAATGTTTCTGTAACATTGTACCATTTGTAGGTACCTAACCTAAAGTAAGTAGGTAAGGTAACTTTGGAAAAACAATAGCAACATGCGTGGCGTAACTTAGAGAAAGATTAAAATAAAGGCCTGCCAATTAAGTTTTCTTTTAGCACGTACCTAGAAAGCTTTCACGGGGAACGAGGAAATTTTCCGTGGCGCCCGCCAGGTTGCTAGCTTCTGTGTTATTCAAATTCAAGAATACTGGCTTATTCTGAATGTTCAGCCTATACAGGGTATTGCACACTGGTTCAGCAGTCAAGTTGGAGGTTTCTTTCGTAACATTCTTGTTTTGCACACTATTATTTCTAATCAAACCAGTAGTAATACTCGAATTATTGTAATTCGAATTAAATTGGAAATGTTCCGTCCTGTTAATATTATTATAAAAATATTCCGAGCTGGTGTTAATGGGCAACCAGCCCCGGTTGTCAGAGTTTACGTGTGACAGTATCTGACGCCCGTTCTCTGCGGCCAGATTACCATTATCGGTAATCTGTTTGATTCTCATGATTACCTGTAACAACATAAAGCAGAGTTAATATATTTCTCAATACACTAGCGCTTGGCGTTTATTTAGTTATATTGATTTCCTCAGAAATGCCATCTGACGGTATAAAATTATTCTAGTTATACATGTGTTGGTAATGCTTGGCAACAAAAATAACTTAATAATCTCTAATTTAGTTACAACAATTTAATGACGAGCTTGCGTTCATAATCAAAGTGTGAACTCCGATCTAGCGTAGTTCTTACGACGGTTGGGGTCAAATTATGCGAGACGTGCGAAGACAAAAATGTTTCGTAAATTAGGCAGCAAGAAATATACTGACATTGGATTTGATTAAAATCTTATAATAAAGTGTGCTAATGTGCCGGGAGGTGAGCCCAGAGTAGGTGTCTCCTTGGAAGTTGAACTGACGGGCCGGAAAGGTCTCTGGGAACGAAGTTTGCAAGTTTCGCGCTGTTGACAACTAATCACCAAGAGTCGCAGCGTGCCTCACATCACGTTTACTAACTTGCTTTCTCAATTATTTGTTGTGTAAGGAATTACCTATACAAATTATTTCTCCATTTACAAAGTATGTACCTACATCAGTCAACCAATTCCAATCCTAGGCCACTATAGAAACTTGTCGCTTTAACTATTAGTCACATACCTACCCACTCATGACATGTACAACACATGAGAACTGTCCATGTCGTAGAAGATTTTAAATAAATTGATTCGTGGTTCTACAGGGTGTTACCGATCATGGGGCTTTAAATCCAGGGCTCGATTTTACTCGCTAAACTGAGCTACTTTTATTATGGCACCAACCCCGAAATCCAGAAAAAAGTTTTTACTTTTTCATACATTTTGGCTGATCAGATGTCGACGTTTTCTATGGAAAAGCCAAAATTTTCTCCCCGATTTTAGGGTTGGTTCCATACTAAAAGTAACTCAGTTTAGCGAGTAAAATCAAGCCCTGGAATTAAAGCCCCATGGTCAGACACATACTGTATAGTTGCCTAGAAATCAAATTGGTGCAATGTACCAACACTGTCAACCAAATACAGTGCCAGCTTTCAGTTGTTTTTTCATGTCAGCTGGTAAACATGCTCTCTATGTTTTATTTTTTCAACATTGAGTTTTTCGCTCCGGGAAAACGTAAGCGTATTCCATTAAAGCTTACGGAAGCAATATCGGCGGCATACCGAAGGCGACAATATTACGTAAGTATACCTACGTCAACATTATTAGGTATATGTATAATATATTTATTAGTGCATTCGAACTTAATATACATACTTATAAAAACATAATTAAATAACTAACCTACAAAACTTAAACTAACTATATCTAAAAATAAATAAAACTAAACTTAAAATAAATGATTACAAAATATCCACCTGCGGCATGGTGCCGTAGATGCTGGCAGCATTTCCTCGCTGTATCGCAATTGTATACATTTGTATGAAACTAAGATTTTTCTTCTGGAAACTCGTATAGATGCGAAAAATTAATGTACCTAGTCTTAAAGTTGCCTATACAACCTTGAAATGAATTCACTTCAACAAATGGATCAACAAAGCTAAATAATACATTTCAAGGAACTGTGTTATATAGATATTTGAAAATTTTATTTAAATTATATTTTCTATTCCGTTGCTTGGATAAATATACAAGGCGAAATATGTGCTGAAAATAAATATTCACCTATTACGTACTGACGCGCTTTAAAAGCTGTAACATGGCTGTAATAGGTACTTAGTAAAGCCTCGTAACAAGGTAGCTTAAATTATAGGTAAGGTTTAACAATATCTGCTAATTGTTAAATGATAATTTGTATTATATCCACAATATATCCAGAATGATAACGTTTTCTTGAATTCAATTGCAATTGAATGCGAGACAAACCTGATAGAACCTTTACCATGTTTACCCAAAAGAACGAGACGTTAAAGTTTTTGCGTTATGTTATTATCATTGGATTTTATGTCCTAAATCCATAGAGGGCTATATTGCGGATCAGAGCCGGATATTGTAAGCGGCGCGCCCTCGTCCTCGCGACAGGCACGCGGCGCCGACCTCAATCCGTTTATACCTACAGTCTGATAAGCTCTACCAGCCATGCCATTATTAGAATAAAACACTTCTTTAAAAACATAACTTTCACTTTCCACTGACTGGCATTTTGAGGCCAATAATATTCCATTTCCAGGTACGAGTAGATAGTTAGATACCCTACCGCAGAAGCAGGGGTGCGAAACTTCTCCCTTCGGGCAAACTCGGCTCCGTTCGGCTCAGCATTGCTCCGAGCAATTATTAGGATTGACGTCCCTTTGCGTGCTCGACCACAGATAAGATAATGGCTTAAATTTTGAGAACCCTAAATAACCGAATGGGATAGTGCCATATATTAAAAAGGGACAGCATGATTCGACCGCGAATGAACCGCTGACAAACTTCGGTTTTGTAGGAAGTTTCCTTCCTGAACGGTAGTATTATTATTCTGTGGCAGAAGTAACAATTAGGTACCTACGCGTCCCTTCCGACCACTACTTATCGAATCCAACAATCTAAATTAAATTCCAGACACGTTAATAGATATTAATCGAGTAGGAAGACGGAATATTATGCGATTTTTTTAAGAGCACGTATTTTTCTATCAGGGAATTAGCCAATGATGTAGTGTACCTATAGTATAATAATATACCGTAAAATGGGGTGAGTTGGGTGAAATTTGACTTTCAAACCTCGATAAAATTTTATTTTTACATGTGAAAACTGAATGGTGTATATGTCGGCGGCAGATCGTAAAATCGGGCATATCGAGATATTCCTAGGCATATCATGAAACGCCGCCATTTCATGATCTGACTAACGACTACCAGCCATATCGTTCAAACCTCAACGTTTGACGATTTGCCTGGCTACGTTTAGGCATATCAAATAAGTAGGGTGTGATATTCCTAGGCAGATCATGAAACGCCGGCATTTCATGATCTTCCGAGCGAACACCAGCCATATCGTGCAAACCTCAAGGGGTGATATTCCTAGGCAGATCATGAAGCGCCGGCATTTCATGATATGCCTAGGGAACACCAGCCATATCGTGTAAACCTCAAGGGGTGATATTCCTAGGCAGATCATGAAACGCCGGCATTTCATGATATGCCTAGCGAACACCAGCCATATCGTGCAAACCTCACGGGGTAGATTTTCCTAGGCAGATCATGAAACGCCGGCATTTCATGATCTGCCTAGCGAACACCAGCCATGTCGTGCAAGCCTCAAGTGGTGATATTCCTAGGCAGATCATGAAACGCCGGCATTTCATGATATGCCGAGCGAACACCAGCCATATCGTGCAAACCTCACGGGGTGATTTTCCTAGGCAAATCATGAAACGCCGGCCTTTCATGATCTGCCTAGCGAACACCAGCCATATCGTGCCAACCTCAAGGGGTGTTCCGTTCTTAACGTTTAGTTTTTAAGTAATTAATCAAATTTCTGCGCGCTTCTACCGTTTATCGATGCAAAGCCAAAACGCACTTCACAGCGATACAATATTGACATTTTAGCCAATAGGATCGTCCAAAACTCTCGGGCGGCATGCTCAGGACGAGTCTCAGCAGTGCCTCTGTTGGCGAGAAAGAGAACTAGCGAGACGCCGCGGCATGCGGATCGACCGCTATCGATTTAAATCACATTATATGTATTAAGCCTTCAAAACTAAGTGTTTTAGTGATATATCGTGCGTGACAAAAGGCCTAAGACTGTTTAACGTGCCGCCGGCCGGCGTGTAAAAAGAGGAGAAGGTGCTGAACGTAAAAAAAGAACTAGTGGCATCAAGAGGATTCCGCCATTGCTGCAGTATCAGGTCAGCCCAGTGCGTGATATCCTTTGGTTATTTTATCGTGTTGTACCGTTTATTACCGGCGAGTATAGATATTTATGCTCGATCCTGAATGTTGTGAATTAGCATTGCATCTCAGCATTGCATCCAAAACCGCGTCGTTTTGCAACAGGGAGTGATATTCCTAGGCAGATCATGAAACGCCGGCATTTCATGATATGCCTAGCGAACACCAGCCATATCGTGCAAACCTCACAGGGTGATATTCCTAGGCAGATCATGAAACGCCGGCATTTCATGATATGCCTAGCGAACACCAGCCATATCGTGCAAACCTCTCAGGATGATATTCCTAGGCAGATCATGAAATGCCGGCATTTCATGATATGCCTAGCGAACACCAGCCATATCGTGCAAACCTCACAGAATGATATTCCTAGGCAGATCATGAAACGCCGTCATTTCATGATATGCCTAGCGAACACCAGCCATATCGTGCAATCCTCACGAGGTTATTTTACGATGCGCCCGGTATGAAGCTAGGAATATCAACGAATGCCAATGCTCTGATCGATCTGCCGCCTCTTTTATAAGGCAGATCGTGATATGCCTGGGCAAATCTTAGTCAGATCATGAAATGGCGGCGTTTCATGATATGCCTAGGAATATCTCGATATGCCCGATTTTACGATCTGCCGCCGACATATATAATAAGTGGTTCGGACGTTTGTTTTTTAGTTTGTATTTTATTTTGGGTAGTTCCATTTCATAACTTTGACGATAAAGAGGAAAACCCACCTCACCCCGTAGTGCCTCGTATTTGGAGTGAGAGGGTTTTTCATAAAAAGGTGATTTTTTGGAAAATTGTTGGATCGATTTTTTTCATTATGCGTATTACTATAGCCCCATTTTAAATTGGAATACATTATTTTTGTAGCAGTAGCCTTAAAATCCCTTCTCACCCCCCTCTCAAACCTTCTCTCCCCATTCATAACCCAACTCTCCCCGCGAAACCTACTCACCCCGTTTTACGGTACTGTACTATTATCTAGACATCTAGACACGCGGCAGCGTGTCAAGCCAAGTTCAAGCAAAGGAACTGGCTAGCCAGCGCCGAGTGTAATATTACACGAACCACTTGGTGCCACTTTTGACCCTTCTATAACTCAAAACATCTTTGACGTAAACACATAAAACTACGTGTGTTTAATTATATCCGTAAGGATATCTAGAAGCCCAAATTTCATGAAGCTAGCTCAAACGGTTATAAAGGTATGAAGGTCAAAAAGTCGTAAATTTTAAGACTGACTTATGACTTATAGTACCTAAACCTAACCTACTTCCAGATGACCTAGAAGGATGAAATTTGGAATCCAGTTCGGTTATTGCGTGTAACCGTAGGAAAAAATCTAAAAATAAAATAAAGTTTAAAAATAGGGGGGGTCCCCATACAAAAAAAACATTTTTTATTGGGACTGATATAAGTACCTAAACCTAACCTACTTCCAGATGACCTAGAAGGATGAAATTTGGAATCCAGCTCGGTTATTGTGTGTAAGCGTAGGAAAAAATCTAAAAATAAAAAAAAGTTAAAAAATAGGGGGGGTCCCCATACAAAAAAATATTTTTTTATTGTAGCGTTGGAACCGTTACAAGCAGATATTTGAAACTACCCCAATATATGTATTATTATATTTGCTATATTAAAATAAAGTTTAGTCAAAAAATAAGTGGTGTCCCCATACAAAAAACTTTTAATACGCTCTAAACAACCGGCCAACGGTGTGTCGTCGGCGGCGCGCGGTACCACATAATTATACAAAGAACAGAAGTAAAAACCATACAGCAGAAACACAAGAAAAAACATTAAATCTCAATACCTGCCTAGTTTTCTTTACAAAAAGTATTGATATCCCACCAAAAACATAAATGTAAAAAAGGAGAGCCAAGTTCAATACAAAAATTATGCTTGTCTGTGGGGCTCGCCGCAAAAAGAATGGAGATCTAAATGAGTGCCACTGCCAAGTTCTATGCAAAATCCAAATATGTATTTATAGGAACAAAATAACATTATAAACAAGTATTAAACTCTATTTCCTTGCTTTATTGGATACCTATAACAATTGCTGTTATTTAAAAAAATGTGAGATATTAAAGTAGGTTAGATTTGGCTTGGCCAGGTTTTATCAGAATTACAATATATATAAAATGATTGATATAATGAAAACTGGCCATGTCAAATCTAACCTACTTTAAGATCTCACATTTTTTTAAATAACAGCAATTGTTATAGGTATCCAATAAAGCAAGGAAATAGAGTTTAATACTTGTTTATAATGTTATTTTGTTCCTATAAATACATATTTGGATTTTGCATAGAACTTGGCAGTGGCACTCATTTAGATCTCCATTCTTTTTGCGGCGAGCCCCACAGACAAGCATAATTTTTGTATTGAACTTGGCTCTCCTTTTTTACATTTATGTTTTTGGTGGGATAGTATAGTAAACCGTAAACTCACAATCGTTAGGTACATGGCACGGCGTACTGAACTATTTGTCCTGAAATTACTTGTTATCAATAATGTTTTAATTGATACTTCTACTTCAATAGAAGGTGAAAACCCAGTTTCTACCCCGAAAAAGTAATTGAAATAGGCATATTTTAGCAAAAATTGACAATCGTGATGTATTACAGTTTGGACTGTGTTTAGCCCTGTCGGCCCTCTTTAAGTAAAGCACCCAAGTCCGAGAAGAAAAGTTTCAATTTTATGTCTCCAGATAACAAAGTCCTGAGATAAGCAACAGATTTAATTAATTTCAACTCCAGTACGTCGAGATTACGATTCTCACCAACTTCTATTGTCTTCCAATCTGTATTGTGTACATAGGTATGCTGCAGACAGCAGGGGCCAAATTCGACATGTACAACTGTCAGATTTCGCATCCACGTCAAATCAACAGTTGATTTTATTGTATACTGAGTGTTGATTCCATCAACGGTGGATAATATCATTTGGTACAACCAAAACTCTCTCTTCTAAACTAAGGGTGGTTCGGTTTGGTTTGCTTGTCACCCTAACTGTGGATTGTTAATGTCAAATTTTGACATTGTACGTATTCGAGAACTTATGATTTTGCCCACATCAACGGCAGATCAACACGATACGTCAAACGTCGCTTGTCGAATAGGGGTCCAGGCTGTCTAATCCATGCTGGAATTGCCTTTAATTTGATAAGAGATCTTTATTTGCATACCATAGTACAGATGTTATATACAATTATACATGGACCCTGGAAAGGGTGTAGCAAAAATTGGTGGTTAACAATTTCATAGTTTTGGTTATTATTACTACTGACTTAGAGTCAAGTCAAACATTGCAAGATTGAGACTCAGATAGCTTTGAGCACATTTCGTTGACTCGGCATTTATTTATTTATTTTTATTTTATTTATTTGGGGCATCAACAGCAATACAAAAAGTACATGATACATAGCACAGTGAGCAAAAAACAAAGCCAATAACAGATGTCCACAATAATACAGTTAATATACAATAACTAAGTGGAAACAACACAAAAAAAATGTTAAGAAAAAAGAAGGGAGAAAAAAAAATACATTTCATAAAGTAGATAAAGTAGTATCAGATATATTGACACGATTTAGAGTCTAGACGGTATTCAATCCCGTTTCAAATCCGTAGGATTTCACCTTACAGTTCTTTACTAATTCAAATTCAATCAGGTGTCGTATTACTCTATATCTGTAGTGTATTTTCACGAAAATACGGATATACGGATACCTACCTAAGGATTTTAGTTTCTCGGTAACGAAAAATCTTATCTTCCTCGACAAATTAGATTGTCAAGTTAACATAATATGAGTATATACCACTCTTTTTCTTTGAATAATTTAATAAGGCTAAGTTTCAAAAACATCAAATAGTTTAACGGTCGGATATCAATCAATCAATCGTCAATTGAACCTCATAATCGTCCTATTTACTCTAAGTACTTAATTGGCTACTGATTCATTTAACTAATATGAGAATATGAAATGACACTATTGATACTCATAATTTTCTGTATATCAAATAAAAGAGTAGAAACATTATTTTCCCAAAACAGAGGTTTACCAATAAAAGTTAACTTAAATGCAGTAGAAATTGAAAAATAACAATAAGAAAGCACGGCGCACATCCGTTGTTGGGGTAGTGTAGCAGCGCATGGATGCTTGCCAACAAATTGATTTTTTGCTAACACCCGGAAACTAATCCTGTTAAGAAGGAAAGCGTACTTTGTATCTCTAACCACATCGCAATTCCCTTCATTAATAACAAATAAGGTAAATTGTCCGGAGAAACTAAGCACTTTGGCTAATAATGAAACATTACTGTGCAAAACTCTAAATAAAGCAATTGAGGTTTGAAATTGTTAATTGTAGAGCCTTAATGATATTTGTTTAGTCAATTCATGCGAGTAAACAGGCCGCGTAGCCAAGATGCCAATCGCTCACGCTCCGTAGCGATCGAAACGCAACTGTCACTGTCGCACTAATATGGAAGAGTGATAGAGAGACATAAAGCTTTTCGTTGTCGAAGCGATAGCGATTGTAACCTTGGCTAGGCCTACAGTACCGCGCCGTGCTCGCATCTCCATAAAGCCAAAATTAGAGAACGGCTGAACATTCACAAGTGGTTAAATGGGGTAGGGTAGGGTACTTCGGCCTGAATTTTCCATATTACAATATTTGTGACGTTACCAGGGAGATATGTAGGTACCAACCGTTTTATTAATTAACAGTTTATATCATCTTATACAATATAGCATGTATTGCACTGAAAAAGGGGCATTTATTCTCTAAAAGCGTTACTATTACAGCAACAACTAAGTACCTATTTAAGTATTTTAGAATTTTAATAACATCACATTTCTTTGTTTAAATTAATTTAATTTAATATTTATCTTAAATATCTATTTATATATACATTTTCGTACTTGCTATCCTAATACCTATGGCAAAATACTAATACTAAATATGCAAGTATGCATAGGTAAGATAAAAAATACACATAACAGATACGTACAAAATTACGTACAAACTGACGCTTATTATGAGAAAATAAATAAGTGTTCCGTAATCCGTAAACAAAGTTTTGTACGGAACACTAAAAAGGAGTACCTACTGAATTACTTCCCTCTACACGGGAAAACGCTAGAATCGGCTGCGCGTGTAGCGCTAACAAATCGTTGTTGGCAGTGAATGCGTTATGCAATCCTCGGGCAACCTGCATGGCTTTAACGGCATGAGCCACGACTCGAGTAACCAAAGAAAAGCGTAGCAATCTATCAAGTGGGTTTAGGGAGGCATTTTAATGACGTATTTAAATTAATTGGGGGGGGGGGGGGGGTATTAACGACTTGGTAACGACACGACCGAACTGAATTTATTTAAATTAAACACGAATTATATATGTTCTTGCTTCATGAACTGTCTTTCCTTTGAAAAGTTGTATTGTACCTAGTCAAAAAGTTATACATATATGTATATATACTTAATTTATTTTATTACAGATTAAGAAAGAAATAGGCATCGAAATACCTACGCAATTTTTTTTGTCCAAAATTAAATACATAGAGAATTTATTCCCGCATTATCGTTAATCTTAAGCTTTTACTGTTAATAAAACAAGTGTAAAAAACATATTAATAAGATACACGTCCAAGTCCTTTGGGAGTAATACGGGCTATTTATCATCGCTACGGCGCGGCGGTGAGGATAACCCGAGACGCAAAGACCCGCAATGTAAATGATAATATTTTAAACAAGATTATGCTACAAGCTACAAGATGCTACGATATCTTGTGGCTAGTAAAACGATAAATAATAAAAAAAATAAAGTGTAGTGAAATATGTTATACAAAAATCCTGTCCGGTTTTTACTATTTTTATTAGTATTTAATTTTTAATTTCAAAGTTACAACGCATAGTTAAACAACTGACTAACGAATGTCAACGAACGGCACACCTAAAATTTTAATATAATAGGTTTTTGCAGTAGGTACTTACAAATGGTACCACTTTACCGCACTTGTGATAATTGGCACATTACGTGACTACCTATGTCGAAAATTTAAAGGCCCATATAATTAAAATGCGTAATTGTTTTGAAAATTTTTGGTCTCACGATTTTTTGAAGTGAAAACTTCTTTAGCGGCGCTGGGCACTTTTTCAGGTGGGGAAAAAATGATAAACTCGATTCAGCGTAACACGTAACGTAACGCTGACGTCATGTGTCACGGACAATGTTATTCACCAAAGAACTTTAGTCATAACGTATCGTAATCAGGTCAATTATTTAAAACTGGACTTATTAAGCAATAAAGCTCAATGTTCTAATCTTGTACGGGCTGAAATACGAGGATCTCACAGTTACATTCTTTATATCTTGATGAAATCGCAAATAAAAGTGAACTCTAGTACTGGTGAATAAAACTCAAAAATATCATGACCAAATATATTTAGATGCGAAGTCTGCAAGGTAACTTTACAATTTCTATTCGAATTTTAAACAATGAAAATGAAAATGAAAAAATTGTTTATTTGGATTAAAACATTTCACAATTGACAATTAGTTATGCTTGGAATCTCCTAGTAAGTATTGTAAAATACTTGTGACAGAAGACCCCGCTACTAACTATTAAGGTTTTATAAAAATAGTAGTAACCGAACATATCATTACAAAATATTTAGGTGAAGGTATTAAGTATGAACTTAAGCTAAAGTAAAGTTTAACATACCATTTATATTATAATTAAAATTTAATTTAATAATTACGATATTATGTTGAAAGATTAGTGCACTCAATTAACGCTACAAATTTAAGCTGACTGGCCAGCAGTTTCGGAACTAAAGTTTTTCAATAGAAAGGAGGATTATGGGTCAATTATACATAGTGCTGCAGACATTTTGGACTATTCATTGAGTTTTCACTTCTGTCGGCACTCCCGGAGTGCAACCTGTTGTTGTTTTTTTTTATAGGTAAACCTAGAATTTTAAGTAAGTAAATAAATATTGACGACCGGTCTGGGCCCAGTTTTATAAAGTTACAAGTTACAGGTTACAAGAGTACAGGCTACAGGCACCTGTAATGCACTGTGTACGGCTACAGGTGTTTTATAAATACACATAGATAATTACAGTTGTAAAGCACCACGGTCAATCTCGATTACATGTGAAATTTACAGGTGCGAAGGACATCACTATTTAAAAAAAATGTCTGTCATAGAATTCATAGATACTCTGTGCTCTACTAAATGCTGTGTTATTGTTTGCTGTTAAGTATTGGAAAAATGGCCAGAAATGAAGGAGAAATCGAGTGGTTGAGAGCGGTGTTTGATGCCAAGGATATACTTTTCGGGCCGTTTTCAGATTCAGATTAAGTTAGATTTAATGAAATATTTACCTAATAAGTAAATAAGTACTGTTTCACATTACAATGTATCGTTTCGGTAGTGGCTCAAAGATAAGTACGCTGTGTATCGTAAATTATGAATAGTACACTTTACCATAATGTGAATGCACTATACTTAAATAAAGAGACGAATGCTAATAAATCAACGACAAATATCGGCACCAATTCCTTTCCGTTTCCTAGTAGATAAAATAAAACGAATCATCAATAAAATCAATATCAAACATATTGTCACTTCATTTCCTATTTACTATATATTTCAGATACATTAACAAAAACTGGTCAGTGCATGGAAAAGTATGCATGCCCTGGCGCAATCTTTGGCGTTAGTGCCTAATAATAAAGAGTACAGTTTAAAATCTCTCAGAAAACGAATAACTTTAATTAAACTTAAGAATTACGAGCAAAAGAGCGAATCAGACACACTACAAGTAGCTGCTGTTGTGCTGTTACAGGACTCAAGACGTATGTCAGTTTTTGTTACAAGTTTACCAATCTACACTTGTAATTTACAATATTTTTATAAAACGCTTGTTCGATTATGAGTTTAAAACTATTAATCTCCCATATTTTCGTCTATGGTTGAGCTACATGCACTTGTACCTGTAACCTGTAAAATTGTAACACGGTACTTTTATAAAACGCAAATTGTAAAAAACGGAGGAAGTGTTGCCAGTACACGCCTGTAAACTTGTAACTTGTAACTTTATAAAACTGGGCCCTGGCCTAGTGGGTAGTGACCCTGCCTATGAAGCCGATGGTCTCGGGTTCGAATCCTGGTAAGGGCATTTATTTGTATGATGATACAGATATTTGTTCCTGAGTCATGGCTGTATTCTATGTATTTAAGTATTTATATATTACATATATCGTTGTCTAAGTACCCACAACACAAGCCTTCTTGAGCTTACCGTGGGGCTTAGTCAATTTGTGTAAAAATGTCCTCTAATATAAAAAAAAAAAAATTGTAACAATTAACAAAATAAATAGGTACGGAATATACAATGAAATGCAAGATATCTAATTAAAGTGTCCGTAGTACAATATTTAAATACATTTATTTTAATTTATCTACATTGCGTATTTGTTTGTGTGTATATAAACACAAGGCGATTCAATTTCATCAATATAATATGATTGAAGCGAGCACTGCTAACAGTAATGACCCACACAATACGTGCAGCAAAGTTGTTATCGATAGAACTTCCACCTCGGCCCAATTCGAACAATGCTTATAATATGTCACAGCAAAACGATACCGAATATGCCAGCGTGTCAAAAGTGACATTTCTGCAACCAAAAACATCACTTTTGACACGGATCCGTATCGTATCGGTGTGATATCTTATAAGCATTGGTCGAAGTGGGCCGTTACCATTGTTGGAATTGGGCCGTTACAGGCTGTCTTACCAATCCCTTTGCGGTACGTACCTACTTAGATAAATGTACATGGTGTGATATAGGTACCAGCGGTGGGTAAATAAAACGCGTTCAGACCGAAATGGGCCCTCGGGAATAGAAATACCTCGTGGATATTACTTGTGTTATATTAGAATGTGTGGGACAGAATAGTGGTAGCTATGGTGCTGCTATTGATTCCCGGGACTATCTCTACCACCGGTCTGCCTTCCGTTTCCGTATTAAATATTTATGTAGACATTCTTGCGCCAGCGGACACGGCCCTTTACGTCTATCCCTATCCTGTATTACCTATAGGTGTACGTAAAAGTTGATCCCAAACGGGTAGACGGGATATTTTGGACGAGGTAAATATATATTGGTACCCCGTTTGATGTGAAGCTGAAAAAGATCGCTTGGTTCCGGGAACTTAAAAAGTTCGTTATTTAAAACTAGAACATGTGATATAGTTCCATCAGTGACAAAGTCACCAATCTGCAAATATGGTAAGTATTAATTTAATTTCGAACGAAATTTAACCTCTTCTTGTTTAACTTTTGAAATCATTCAAGAGTGATTAAGTACCTAAGTAATTAGCGGTGCGACGTCAATATGTATTTAATGGATTCATCTGGTTTGACTCAATATAAAAAATAAGCAAAATTTTGGCATTAGCTAGTGAAACAGTGTATTAATAGACTTTCCCAATTAGAATGAAATTGAATTGTCGCAGAATTACTAAAAAAGTCAGGGCAATGAATAGTATATATATATATATATATATAAATTACATTTATTTGAATAATATTTTTGCTAGCCCAAGACAAAGTAAATGGTTGCTTTGCTAGCATTAACCAGTAACCTAGAAAAAAAGGGTCAGTGGTCATGAAAACGAAACCATTACTTAGAAAGCTTTTAACATTTCGTGCAAATACAAACACATCTAAAAGCTCCTGTGACCGTCGTCTGGCCGGAGCATTAACCCCCACTTCCATTTTTCAGAGTCAGATAAAATCTCCATCCAAGTGAAAGAGTTACAGTGATTGATAATTTATTACGTTTCTTGCTGGCTTTATCAGAGGGTGACGTCCCCAGGCAATAATTCCATCTTCAAATAATACCGTAATTTAAGTAAAATTATTACACTCGGGTTTCGGAAAGCGATCGGGCAAAAGTAAAAAATGTTACATTATGTAATGGCACCTGTTTGAATACTTATGTCAAAGTGATTTACAAATACAAGGTGTTTTCACCAACCTTTAAACCTAAATTATGCAAGCAAAAGAATATTTATGGCTAATAAGTTTAATTCTATGAGATAGTCAAATGAAAACCGTTAAAACTAGACAATTTCATCAACACCCTCCAACTTTAACACAAAAAAGATGCAGTAATACGATCCTAATGATGTTTTAATTTTAAATGCCCTTTCTCAGAGTCATTTTTGTTGCAAATGCAAAAGTCTGCGTTGGTGATGCCGTGGTTAAGCAACTAAATTGCACCGGATATAACGAATTACCTTTTTGTAATCGTTTTTGTTTAAATAAATTAATATTAAATACAATGTGGTGGTTAGGTATCATTAAAAGCTGGTCTTTTGAAGGAAGTCGAAAGAAAGTATTCTTTGATACCGCCGAAAAAAGCGTAGCTAATTAAAGAAAAGCCATTATTGAAAACAAAGTGGTGCAGAAAAGAAACGGAACTAAATTCGTGCTCACCAATCTAGTGAATTAATCAGAACCGCAGCTTTTAAAGCCAAGTTGAGCGTGGAGCCAATACTTGTATTACTGTACTATATAGTTGGGTTATGCACAACGCCTTATAACTTGGGGAAAGGACGGGACCCGCGACGTGCGTGATCCGCGAAGCCTTCGCCCGCGTTAATGGCCCAAAATGATGGATCGCCTACACCTACTCGCAAACAGGCTGCAACGTAAGCCAATGCTGTAAATATTAATTACCTTGTGAAAATTACATACGGATTACACGACACAGCGAGCGTTTTGACATGGAAATCATTCATTCCAAATTTACCACCATTTTAATATATTTTATATTTTTACTATCAGTTATGTGTCTAAAGTCGGCTACGTAAGCGTAATGTGAGAAATGAGAATTTAAAAAGTTTACCCAATGGAAGTTAACCCTGGTTTTATTATAAATTTGAAAAGCCTTTTTCTACTGAGAAAGTGGCTGTGGCAGAATATATATTTAAAAACTGAACGAACGGAGATATATGTATATGCAAAATTCGTCGTAAGGAATGTTGTTAGGGTTCCGTACCTTAAAAGGAAAACCGAAAGCCTTATTTATAGGATCACTCGTGCGTCTGTTCTGTCCGTCTGTTACATCCTATTTTCTCGGAGACTACGGACATATGTAACGTAAACAAATGAATTTAAAAGATGGGGGCCACTTTTTGGGGGTAAGTAGGTAAATGAGAAAGTTAAAAAATAAAGTTTTTCAAACTATATCGTGTTAAGTATATATTATTATATCAAATGAAAGAATTTTGAGAATTTCAAAAATATATTTTTTATAGTTTTCAAATAAATAGGTTACAAGTTATTTAAGAAAATAGCCATAAAATCACCATATAAAGAAATTTTGTTTAGTAGATAGTCTGTGCGGAAAGAGAAAAGTCGTGAAATGTATGGATGGGTTCCCTTACATTCCACAACGTTCTCCTTCCTCTTTCCGCGTAGACTCTAACTAGTGGTTTATTCTCCTTGGTTTTGTAATGAAGTCTGTCACCATCATTATCAATGTCAAAGGTGAAACTTGTTAAAATAAAACTTGACGGTAGCAGAAATTAGAACGGCCTATATATCATGCATTATTACTTGGTATTGTGAAATGTTTTACTTTGTAATCTACACTTTGGCAAGAGCCCATGAAGCTGCCACTTCTCCAATAAATAATAAAATTAGATTATTATTAATAAATGATAATAGTCACTACAGTACCTTATTAAACAAAGTCGTCCGCCTGTCTGTTTGTTTGTATGTTTGTGATAAACTCGGAAACTACTGAATGGATTTCATGCGGTTTTCACCTATCGATAGATTGATTCTTGAGGAAGGTTTAAGTGATAATTTGTTAACAAAGATAATAACGGGTTCACGCAAATACAGTAGGATTCTGAAATTAGTGTTTTTTCCTACCGGTAACAAGTTCTGTAGGACATTTTTGAAAAATATAATCAACGATTGACCAAAAAGTTTCTCGAAGCAACCTATTTTCCTTATTCTACCGTGTTATTAAATATAACATTCATTCATTCCTTTTCGCAATTAAGTAATCATTCATCATGTGTGTGTAATCATTCGCCTCGATTCCCCTGCCGAAACTTATACCTAGATATACGTTAAAATTGATTTCAACATAGGCATACCTATATTGGGAAACCGCAAATTGAATTATGCTTCTGGTTCACTGATTCAACCCTTTTGAAAACATTTCGCAACGTCTATGTGTGAAAGCAATTTTAGTAGGTTTTGCTGTAAGTTTAATAGACGAAGAAATTGTACATTTTCTTGAGAACTCTAGAACAGGGAAATATTAAATAAAAGTTAGGTAGTATATAATTTTTATATGACATTACTAACACGATCACTGCCAGCGCAAGCTACGCGCTACGAGCAGCCCATAACACGGAAAATCCGTATGATAAAAACGCCTACAAATAGACAACCCGCGTAGCGGGTCGCCGGCAGTGAATGTGCTAATCCGAATTATTTACATGTGTGTTGTGACACTTTTGGCTTTCAGAAAATAAGTAAGTAAAAGTTATGGTCAGCTGCATCTATTGTATGAGCGTTAGTTATAAATGTCAAACGATTAAACTGCTCTCGAAATGGACAAGACGCCTACACGTCGCCCACGTTAACACATGAATGAACACGGTAGGTACACAGACATACAATGAAAGCTCTCATACTCGTATTTGTTTCAGTTAATATGTTCTTGATTCGTTTTTTCCCTTTTTCATTACAAATGTCTGAATATTTTGTTGTTATAAACTGTGAATTTTAAGAAGGTACACGATCGCAGAAAACAAAAGCTGATTGGGACTTGGGACTTTTATCGAACAAGAGCGGTACATAGTTTTGGAGAAGTATTTTGACATTGAACATATTATGTGTTATCAATATTTTTTACTTTTGGGAACAGAGTAGAGTAGACAAATGTGCGATATGCGTATGTCCTAAATGTAAACAAAGCAAAAAAAAACTAAAAAGTAAAAACTTTACACCGAAATTTCACCTACGAGTAGGTATATACCTATTTAATAAAATAATGATTTAGTATTTTTGTATGCATATAAAAAAACTTCTGGCTTCTCGTTTTCACAGAAGCTAATTTACTCTTTTTTCCACCCTGCAGCTAATGATGCCACAATATTTGGAGAAGATTAAGTAAAGTTCACGTTAATAGCAATAAAGTGACCGACGGCAAATGAACCGTTCGCGCCGTAAATAGCGCTTACGAGCACCCGGTGGCCCTTTCCGCACTACCGACACTGCTCAATAGCTTGTTTTGCCAACCTAATGCGGATATTCTTACCTACGACCCAATACGGTGTCCCATGTATTGGATCGTATAAAATTAAATTACATATTCAAAAGGAACAAGCCTAGTTTTTTACTGAATGTGGAGATCGAATATCATAATAATAAGGACTGGTCCGAGAATAAATATTTTTTGGTTGGTTGAATACATACATAAATTTAGTGTCGATTTGACTATTCGAGAATATATTATTTGCAAGATTACCATAATGTCGTATACCTACATTATCTAAGTATTTTTTATTTAGACAGTAAATCAAAAATCTGTTTCAAATTTATGAAAATTTTACCTTAATGTTGCGCATACATATCAAAGAGTTTTTATTTTCTTAGCCCTCATTTAGACCTTATTGAACGTTGTGAAAGTAACAAGTCACGCAAGCTGTTATTCAGCGGCCGCGGTAAATGTAAAGAAATGTTCATTTAATAAGGGCGCTTTTGTATCAGCCCGTAAAACATTATTCATCATTAAGTCAGTCTATCAAGCTTTTAACCATTGGTAGTGAAGTAATGTGAACCATCACATATGCTACCTTATTGTGTGCGTTCGTTCGTCTAGACTACATATATATGCTGTCTAAAATAGCTATCAAGTTCCGTAGCGGGGTGTGCTACTATATCAAAGCTCAGCATCTTCAATTTGTTTAAGAATCATACCTGTAAAGGGCGCCATCCTGGCTGAAGCTTAGCGCAGTCACTGAATAATAAATGCAGCGAGCAAGGTTATCTTTTATGTGCCAACAATCCTGGCTTGGAGTGCAGCGGCCGGCCGTTTCCAATTCTCACGCGCTCACTACACACACCTACGTATAAGAATGTACGTCACTTGGACTAACGAGGTTATAGTATAAGAAATAGGAGCGAGGCGCAGGCGGACAACGCAGTGTGGAGGCTCTAGACGTGCGCCCCCTAACACCGTGCTCTGCGAAATGATCGCGTGGCGCCGCCGCCCGCCCGCGCGCCCGCTGCAGGCCTTATATTTCCTTCGCTTTTAGAGCCTGGACGACACGCGGACCATTATACGTAAGACCTGAAGGGCTACAACAAGTATCCGTCATCAATATCAAACATAGACTGGCTCGTATGAAACAAACGCTCGCCTGAGGATGGCCAACGGAGACTAACAGCACAGGCTCGGCCGGCAATCGGCACAACCCACATCTACAGTAAATATTAAAACAACAGATGAATCTCCATACCGCTACATTATTCAAAACAGCGTAATGCAAACAGTTTCTTTGTTACCATTTTTATTATAATTACAATTGTAAGCTTTGTTGCTCCGACTATAAGGTTAAATACGAAAGAAACCGATACAGACCGTAGGTACTTAATGTTAATAAGTGTGCCCTTTTCTTGAGGCAGAATCTAAGCTAAGTAGGTCGATATAATGGTAATGCGGCTGCGTCTTTATATTACGATTATGCCTCTACATGTACGAGTAGGTACTATAGATGCTAATGAATGTACATATATTATAGCTCGTTATCTTTAAACGTACGTTGGATGAAAATTTTGATGTTATCTTGATAGGACCTTGACAATGGTTTATGCTGACTGGTGTGCGCAAATTGCAATCACCGGGCCACGTCAGTAGGCATGACGTCGCACGTATTGGAGCGCGTGAGCATGCTTCGTTTGCTACGTACAAACGAAACATGCTACGCCGTAGCACCACGTCGTAGCACTCTTATCCAATTTTTAGGGTTCCGTACCCAAAGGGTAAAACGGGACCCTATTACTAAGACTTCGCTGTCCGTCCGTCCGTGCGTCCGTCCGTCCGTCCGTCCGTCCGTCCGTCCGTCCGTCTGTCACCAGGCTATATCTCACGAACCGTAATAACTAGACAGTTGAAATTTTCACAGATGATGTATTTCTGTTGCCGCTATAACAACAAATACTAAGACCAAAGTTAAGCAACGTCGGGAGTGGTCAGTACTTGGATGGGTGACCGTTTTTTTTGCTTTTTTTTGTTTTTTTTTTTTGCATTATGGCACGGAACCCTTCGTGCGCGAGTCCGACTCGCACTTGCCCAGTTTTTGTGGTCTTGTTTCTATAATAACAAAATGAAAGGTGGTTTTTTTTTCAAACCAAGATATACGGCGCGATTCGGGAAATGAAATAGAGATGCACTAGATAAGATATAGTAAAGATATGTGACGTTCCACGGCAAAAGGTACCATTGCCCCGACTGAATATTGGAGCGGCGTTAATAATAAGCGTAAGCGCCAGCCGCCATAAGGTACCTTTTTCAGTGGAACGTCACATATCTTTACTATTTCATATCTAGTGAATGTCTAACGGCGCTATATCTTAAAGTTCGAATCGCGCCGATAGTCCGTATACTACATATTATAAATTTTAAAAGAGTAATGATGATCTCAGTAGGTAACCTATCGTAATAAAATTACGTCTACGATTACATAACCGAAATGCACAAAAGTATGGCAACAATTTGATGCTCGTAACTGGACAAAGCGGCTGCACAAAATGCTCTGTATACTGTAGTATGTAAGCATCCGGTGGGCACTTTTATATTTTATCGTGGTCGTCTACGGTAACGACACGATTTTGACGTCACGACAAAGCGCCAGGGAAAGTAAATATATGAGATTGTATCGTGATTTTTGTGTAGTTCCCACTAACTAGTTACCGCCAACTTGTTATCAGTGGTAACAACTGAGATTTTTTTTCACCTCGTGGTAACAACTGAGAAAAATCGAAGTTTGTAGTTACCATTACCACCGAATAGCAATGTACAAATTGCAGAACATTCCCAAAAAGCGGAAACGTTCTCGAGAATGTTCTCAGAACATTCCTGCAACATGGAAATTTTTGTTTAAACAAGAGAATATACTTGAAATAAAGTTTAAATAGGCATAACTTAAAACTAAATGTTATTATGCATATATTATTGTCTATTACAGTTAGCTATTTTGTTGATGTGATAAATTTACCAATAAGTTGCTTAAATTCTCACTGTATATCAGAGAACATTTCGACTTTCGACAATATAATCCAAATTTTTTTTTTTGTTTCATTAGAATCTAGAGGCCTCTATCTCCCGCGCCATGCCAAATCTCAGCGCGCTCGGACCAACTTGAAAAAAATAAAAAAATAAATCGGCCATTTTGATTTTTATTAATGCAGATTGTTTTGTCTCGGGGCCCTCTATGACATTTGGTCGAGCACCCCCCACCTATCACGTACCGTTTAAAAGTTGCCATACAAAATAAAAGTGGCCAGTTTTTCCGCAATTGTAGCATTTTTCCAAAAAACATTTTTTCATAAGTATCTAGGGGACCCCGAGATTCCGTGACCAAAATTTCAGCGCGCTAGGACAAAATTAAAAAAGTTTTAAAAAAAAGTAGACCATATTGAAAAAAAATGGCTGCGTCAAAAACTGCCAGGGTCCCTCTATGACATTTGGTCGAGCACCCCCCACCTAAGTCTGACCGTTTGGCCGGGCCGTCACACATTTTTTTGACCGGAAGCGGACGACCAAAAGTCGGAATTTTCTGGGGGTAAGGACTACACCTAAACTATCGTGAATATTCATGGTATAAACTACGATAAATAAATAAATTCTCGTTCTCGAGAACATTCTCAGAAGTTACCGAGAATTTCTCATGTGGAAAGTTTCGCAACTTTGGAAAGTTCTCGTGCGTGCATTCCCATACAACCATTTCCAGTCGCCGTTACGACGCGGTGTAGACACATCTTGTGTCGACACCGTCTGTTTCGGTCACAATTCCAGTCGCAGAGTCGTCGCCGTGTCGACACAGTTACCAGAAATGGGGAAGGGTCGACACATGACACAAAGTGACATAAAGTGTGGTCGCCGTGTGCACACATTGTTACTAGTTTGCGACTACTTTATGCCAAAATCATTCGTTCATTCGTTCATTTTGTTCCTGTCAAATGGAAACTGTCAGATGGAAAAATAGTTAAATAAAAATAAGTGACATTAATACGCCATCTCTAAAACGGATTACAAGACGTAATTATATATTGTTTGCATTTATATTACAATAGGACTTCAATTATTATGGGGAATTAAACTGCTCGAGTGATTTGATAAACTAAGTGTAATATAATCAACGCGCCACCACATTGTTTTAGTTTAGCCGGAAATGAAATTGTTTACTTCTCAGTGCTTGTGTTCATAAATATATTATTTGATGCATTTTTAGTACTTCGATGCGTATAATATACTTAGATAACAGAAATAACGCTTTACGTACTACGAAACTTGTTAATTATGATGTATAAATATTGTTTAAGGCTGAGAAATATTGCAGTTATAAAGTAGTCGCAAATGTTTCGACTTTGTGTCGACTCTGTGTAGACACATGACACGCGCTGTCAAAAGTAATAACAAAGTTACTGGATTTGCAAAATGGCTCCTTGTGTTCATTTGTTTTCAGATATTCTCAAAGTGTAAAAATGACGTGGTCAGAGATGGGACTTAATAGATTAACTGTTTATTCGACTAAGGCCCACTTGCACCGTCCCACTAACCCAGGTTTAACCAGTTAACCCCGGGTTAGTGGAATGGTGCAAGTGGCGCTAATTAATGGAATAAAAAAAGTTTATCCTCAAATTTTAATCACGATTAGTTTAGTCGACCTAACATAGATTGAAATTGAATTAATCTGAACATTAATCGAATAAATTATCGATTAAATCTCGGTTGGAAGTTGACAGGGGGCCATTTTTGTACGTAAAAATAATAGAAATGTCTTGCATGCAGATGGTAGCCAAATACTTTGTCATAAAAGTTGTCATGGGTGTCGTTTTATAGGTTTTGGGGGGCGCAGATTTAGAAAATGATGACCATTTTGGATTCCAAAATGGCGGCCATGCACTGTGTCATAAAAGTCGTCATGGATGTCGTTTTATAAGTTTTAGGGGGCCCCAATTTTGAAAATGATGACCATTTTGGAATCCAAAATGGCGGCCATGCACTATGCCATAAAAGTCGTCATGGGTGTCGTTTTATAGGTTTTAGGAGGCGCAGATTTCAAAAATGATGACCATTTTGGATTCCAAGATGGCGGCCATGCACTATGTCATAAAAGTCGTCATGGATGTCGTTTTATAGGTTTTAGGGGGCCCCGCTTTCGAAAATGATGACCATTTTGGAATCCAGAATGGCGGCCATGCACTATGTCATAAAAGTCGTCATGGGTGTCGTTTTATAGGTTTTAAGGGGCGCAGATTTCGAAAACGATGACCATTTTGGATTCCAAGATGGCGGCCATGCACTATGTCATAAAAGTCGTCATGGATGTCGTTTTATAGGTTTTAGGGGGCCCCGCTTTCGAAAATGATGACCATTTTGGAATCCAGAATGGCGGCCATGCACTATGTCATAAAAGTCGTCATGGGTGTCGTTTTATAGGTTTTGGGGGGCGGAGATTTCGAAAATGATAATCATTTTCGATTCCAAAATGGCGGCTATGCACTATGTCATAAAAGTCGTCATGGATGTCGTTTTATGGGTTTTAGGGGGCCCCGATTTAGAAAATGATGACCATTTTGAAATCCAAAATGGCGGCCATGCACTATGTCATAAAAGTGGTCATGGGTGTCGTTTTATAGGTTTTGGGGGGCGCAGATTTCGAAAACGATAACCATTTTCGATTCCAAAATGGCGGCCATGCACTATGTCATAAAAGTCGTCATGGATGTCGTTTTATAGGTTTTGGGGGGCGCAGATTTAGAAAATAATAACTATTTTGGAATCCAAGATGGCGGCCATGTACTATGTTAAAAGTCGACATGGATGTCGTTTTGTTGGTCATGGTCATCATTTTCGAAATCTGCTCTTCCTAACACCTATATTTATTATTATTATTTATTTATTCATGAACAATGTGACAATTGTATTTGAATATAACTACATACTAAGTTGCTTAAATCTAGGTCCTTAAATGTAGGAATTTTAAAATCTAACATGCAGTACAATATCATACGTATTTATCTAAAATAGTTAATACCAACATTACGAAGACAAATTACTAAGGTAGGTTGTAAACTCCACTATAGAATAAAAGCACTCTTTCAGCAGCAGTGTTTTTAATTTATTTTTAAAGATAACAAGGCTATCGATGTTCCTCCACTCACTGGGAAGCTTGTTGTAGAGCTGCACACTCTGAAATTCTGCGCAATGAGTGACTATATTAAGTTTAGGCTGCAGTTTACAGTGTAGGTATTTTCTTCTAGTACTTACACGTGTCTCCCTCTCTTCATTGGTCTCGTACTCCTTTAGACTTTTGACCAAGTCAGTGAGGAGCAGAAGGATGTACAGACACGGGACAGTAAGTATTTTGAGATTTATGAAATATTCCTTGCAGGACTCAGTTTGTGGAATACGCACTATAGTCCTCATGGCTCGTTTTTGGATAACAAAGGCTTTGTTCATGTTATACTCATAGCTATTCCCCCAGCACTTGACACTATAACGAAGTTTTGATTCCACCAGTGCATAGTATATCATCTTGAGGTATCTTTGCTCCACTATGTTCCGTAAGCTTCGTAAGATATAACAAGCCGAGCTAATGGAGTTTACTATGCTTACGAGTTCGTTTTTCCACGTAAGTAAATCGTCTATATGAGTACCGAGAAACTTTACACTGCTTACGTTTTCTATTTTATCGCCACAGAACGACAGATTCAAATGGTCTCTTTGCCTGACTGTAGACCTCAAGAGCATAACGCAGGTTTTACCTGGGTTCACCTTCAGGTAGTTACAGCTAAACCACCAGTCAAATAATTCCAGCACTCGATTCGCCTTTCTGTTCAGAGCCTCAAGTGAACTAGCGCTTACAATTGCATTGGTATCATCTGCAAAAACTATTAGGCCGATATCCGGAATTTCTTTGCTTATAAATTGTATCAGGTCGTTAGTGTAAAGCACAAAAAAGACTGGGCCCAGGATAGAACCCTGTGGTACTCCTCGCATTAGTTTGATTGATTTGGATTTGATAACATTCTCATATTTACCTTCTACGTTTGTAATTTCCACAAATTGAGTTCTATTGTGAAAGTAAGATTTTATAAGATTTAAGGCCTGGCCTCTAATGCCGTAGAACTCCAGTTTCGCTATGAGAATATTATGGTCGACCATGTCGAATGCGGATATAAATCAACATCTATGACGGCTTACGCTACGTCTTACGTAGGCGAACAACGCGCGAACGCGGCGCGGCGCGCCGCCTGACATTCGCGTGCAAATCGCGCCGCACCGCGTTCGCAACGAGATCGCTTACGTAGGACACTTCTATGGGCATCAAAGGATTGATTTCGCCGCGCCGCGCCGCGCCGCGTTCGCGCGTTGTTCGCCTACGTAAGACGTAGCGTTATATGACAAAGTGCACGGCAGACATCTTGGAATCCAAAATGGTCATCATTTTCGAATTCTGCACTCCCTAAAACCTATAAAACGATATCCATGACGACTTTTATGACAAAGTGCACGGCACACATCTTGGATTCCAAACTGGTCATCATTTTCGAAATCGGCACTTCCTAAAACCTATAAAACGATATTCATGACGACTTTTATGACAAAATACGTAGCCGCCATCTTGGATTATAAAATGATCATCGTTTTCGAATTCTGCACTCCCTAAAACCTATAAATCGACATCCGTGACGACGCAAGTTATCTTTATTTTCAGATCTAACAAATTGCTACAAAATACAAAGGACAAAAAAAGAAGCGAGGAGGTAATGAAACAAGCAAAAATACAGATGATTCCTCGACGCAATGGGATGCTTCTTAAATTGTGTCCAGATTTTTTTGTCATAAAAGTTTTTATTTTTCACATATTACTCTCACAAGTTCCGTGACATTTCGACCTTGTAATTTTTTAAGTAAATGTTTTTGTTTATCTGTGAGGATCTCACTAGAATGATATAATCAAGGTATGTTTATATTTGATGATTGAAATACTAACGCAAAAAAAAGTTATATTTGTGTCTTATATTCCTGCCGAAGACTTTTATTTTTCCTTTTCCTTCTACACAAGTTTGGTCAAGTAATAAGAATTTAGGGCTCTCAATTTTATTTTGACTTCTACAACAGTAAAGCTACGAGGCCATGTTTGGTATCGTTTTCGTATAAATTCGCAGTACCAAATATAGTTATGGTATCACATTGACACCATTCCAAAGTAAAAACATGTACTTTCTTTTAAACTCCTCTTCACGCTTAAACTGCTGAACAGTTTTAATTTAAATTTAGTACACATATATATTGAGTCCCGAGACAGGACATAATAAGTTATCTCAAAAATCATCCTTTAAAGGTGTGAAATGAGGTGTAGGGGGGAATTCAGAATTGACTTCTTGAAGTTAATACTGTTTAAGTTTAGGTTTGAAGTCATGTTTTTTTTATCATTTTTAACTAAATCAAAGATGTAGACCATCCCAAATTTAATATAAATCGGTTCAGCGGTTATTGATTTCCCGTACAAATTTCCACGCCACTTTTCACACCTTCAAAAGATGATTTTGGTTATAAGATCTATCCTATGTCCTGTTCCGGGACGCAAACTATTTCTATACCAAATTTCAACGAAATCGGTTCAGCGGTTAAGCGTCAAGAGGAGTTTAAAAAAAACCGGCCAAGTGCGAGTCGGACTCGCGTATTAAGGGTTCCGTACATTAAGTCCGACTCGCGCTTGACTGCACATTTCTAATAGGTTTTCCTGTCATCTATAGGTAAAGAACTATTTTGTGTACTCAGACAGACAGACATGCGTCTGTACGCACGAGTGATCCTATAAGGATTCCGTTTTTTGCTTTTGAGGTACGGAACCCTAAAAAGTTTTTATTTTTATTTTGTGGAATGGTGTCAATGTGATACCTTAAATGGATTCAGCAAGCCAGATTTATACGAAAACGATACCATACACGGCCTAGCACCTTCACTGATGTAGATATATCAAGATAAAATTGAGAGCCCTAAATAAACTTTCAAGAGCGGATATCTCAAAAACTATTCAACATATCGAAAAAATTGACTGAATAAACTTGTAACAAATTAAATTATCTTTCATTTTGTATAAGTGGCCATGTCGCTAAGATGCATAGTTTCCGAGATATAATCGAAAAACCGGAAAATGGGACCTTCAAAGCCCCCTCTCTTCCCCCCGCTCAAGGGCTACGGCCGGGGACTTTTGATATGTTCACCTCCTAACTTGTCCAAACCAAGTTACAGAGTCAAAAATTGTGTTCCGAGCATTTCCCTCTACAACTTTTTGGAGCATTCGTTGGCTGACCTAAGTAGCTTATTGCATTTCTTTAAAAACTTTTCTGTAAAAGGTTGACGGGTGTTGGGTGTTTATATGGTTTTGGTCGATTATTATCATTTGCATCGCCCATGATGACTTACTAGAATTACTTACGAGCACACGAGACACTAATAGTAGTTTGACAAACCTTGGTTTTCAAGAGGTATTTTATATTGACATTTGCTGTCACAAATTTGCTGTCAGATTTAGTCGCAAACCGCACGCAAAGTGCACACAAATGTGTCGACACCTTGTTACGGAAAAGTGTACACACGGCGACGACACTTTGTTTCGAAACAATTCTAGACACATTGTGTGGACTCTGTTACGACACATCTGACATTTAGTTACCACTTTGATGATTCTGCGACTGGAATGGTTATATGGGTTGCTACCACCGACTCAATTTGGATCGTGTCGTTACCACGGACAACCACGATAAAGTATAAAAGCGCCGGGCAGCTCGGAAATACGTTGATTCAGTCGAATTGCTGAGCTTTCAGGAACTGCACCATTATGACACAATTACATGACCTACATACTAAGTCCTTTCACAATCGAACTTTATTATTTCACTAGGTTTTGTAGTCTGAGGTAGTTATTATGAAGAAAATGTTGAATAGTAACAATACTAAGCACAAATATTGACTCACGAGAGTGACGAGTAAATAATTGCTAATCAGAGCTCTGTAATCAAATCTCAATCAATTTGTACAAGCTTTTATTTTATACTGAATTTAATCCTACTGTTTTTATACAATAGCAAAATATGAAATATTGCTAGCCACTCTAGAGTCATCCGACAACAGTCAAAAAGTAAAATTAACTATAACTAGTTAATTCGAAGAAAAGGTTGAACAGTAACAAAACTAAGCACAAATATTGATTCACGAGTAAAAAATTGCTCTGTAATCAAATCATATTTGGTACAGGCTTTAATTATCTACTACTAACTAAATTTAACCCTACTATTTATTTTTTATAAAATATTGCTGGGAGTCATCCGATAAAACTCAAAAAGTAAAATTAAAATAAAACACAGTGTGTTCTGTTTTTAATATCCTAAAGAAAGACCTAAACTTATGTAAAGACTATCATATTGGATTGTCTTATAAAATGATGTCAATTTAATCTTGTATTTTTCTTTCTTTCGCTAGAGTACTTAGATACCTATACATAATTGGTGAACGAGACTGCGAGTAGGTTTAAATAACATATCAATAATAGATGTTAAAAGTTCAAATGCCGCTCCTGGCCGTTTGGAGGTTTCCATATACTATCCCTAATAGCTAATAGGATATTGGTATCTTTATTACAGATTTTATTCTAAACAACACAAAAACTTATTCAATTTTATACCGTATTCTTGCGCAATAAATCCCAAATTCAAACTGGTTTTCCAATGGCTGTTACGGCTGTATTGGTGCGTGGGGCAGTACTACTTACCTACGCTACGCGCGTCTATCGGTTTTCGTTCATTCAGGACAATTTTCTGCAACAAGCGCTCTCTACAGGCAAACTTGAAAATACGCTACGGTAGACTTCACGTACAAGAAGAGCAACTGAAAAACCAGATGTCGCTTTTGTTTGCTTTAACAGACATTTCCCGCGTGGCCAAATTCAACGTCCCAAGTGTTTTGCCAACCCTTCAATAGATGGCGTTGCAAAGACATTTTCACTTTGTTAAGGAACACGACGCGCATCAAATCTTGTATCTTAAATATGAACCTTCCTGGTACCGGATTGAGCTGAAATTTGGAGAAGGTAGTTGCATAATTCCGATGATAAATATACCGTATGCTAACACTAACATGTAGCTGGGGGTCTAGCCAAGATGACAATCGTTCATCGACAAACGTCGATCGAAAAAAAATGTATCGGCATAACAGATGCAACGAAGTCACATAATCATTTTGTCGTTTTAAAATGAGACCGTAAATGCAATTGTATGAGAGCGGTGTTTTGGCGGCGGATTCGTGTGACTCTTAACACTTTACACCCATTTGATAGTCATTATCATTAGCGCCTTTGTATAAAAATATAGACGATAGACACGCGCGTTTCACAAATCACCCTATATAAAAAAGAGGCAAGTTTAATAAAGATTCCTTGTGAGTATTGTGTCGGTACCGCTTATCGCCAATCGACCCGACGTGAAGTATTTTGTCCTCTAACCGTCGTCCTCATTGAGAGACTATAATACTAGACTGGACTGACTTTAAAGGATCATGTCATGCCGAATTTGGCCGAATTCGATAAGCATATAAACGATATATTAATGGAATAGAATAAGGTACAGAAGTGTCTGTGCCTAGTGCTAGTAGTGCCTACCTACTCTATAAAAGCATCAAATGTGTTAATTCAATATTCCGGCGAAAGGTGTGCTCTAAATCCGAATTCTAAATTAATTTTAAATAAGTCATTTGTAAAAACCAGTTTTCACTAAAGCGTTTCGGAAAACTAGTTTTAATTAATGAAAATGCGTTTTCCCCAAGATTAAATCTTAACATGATTAAATCTTACTTCCGCATTAATACAAGCGAAAACCTCAAAAGCTATAAGGAAATCGGAATAAAAGCAATTGAGGACGAAAGTTTCAGCCAAGTTAACTTAGGCCATTAGCAAATACAATGCCAATTTTATCCTGCTCATTGCGATCAGTTCCATTTCATTATGCCTATGAGCCCGATTCGGATTTTGAAATAGACATCTATTAGATATCTTTTAGACATCACAATAACGATATGTTTAAGATCTAACATGTCAAATTTCACATTTGCGTGAAGAATCACGCAAATGTGAAATTGTATTATTGTATTGTTGTATTGTTGTGAGTATCTCCAGAAGGAGATACTCTTGAACGATTTTCTCAGGATATGACTTACAGGATATGACATCTAATAGATATCTTATACGCTATCTAACGTAAAAGTGACATTGGTTGCTCGACTTGCGCTGCATAGTTAAGAGAACTAGTTGATATCTAAACTATAACGTATCTAGAATGGATCTAGTATGTGTCGTCTCTTGTGAATATCTTGAATTTCGAATACGGCAGTATAACTGGAACAGCGACTTCGATTAGCTAGGTACCTACTTTCAATCCAATAGCGACACCATTTAACCTTACCGAACTGGAAAGCAACGATTTAAACGTTGAAAGATGTAGGTACTTATAATTTCATTATATTTACCTTATCTGACGCTTCAGCTGAGTTGCACCAGCTACTAAATTGAATTGAAATTGAAAAACACCATAAAAATTGTAATAGAGAGGACACCCGTTCTCACGTTATAGTCAACTTAGGGTCCAGTGACATGTTGAAATCATGAGGATTTTTTTTGTAGCTAATGTGATAACAAATAAAAACTTGAAATGCTTAGAATAAACATTGTTACTGTGGATTCCAAGATCTATCTGTTCAGTGTCTCTACAAAGATTTTTGACTACAAATTACATATTATATGTACTTGTTACGCGCTACGCCGTAGCTCTAAAGCATTACGGCCGTACCATAGCGTACGTAGCGATACGATACCGATCTGTTAGTGTCAGAAGTGAAATTTCTTCAACCAAAAACGTCACTTTTGACACTGACAGTATCGTATCGTTGTGACATCTTATAAGCACTGTTCGAATACGGCCGATATGTATTTCTTTTCTGAAACAAGAAGGCGTATATAGATTTCATGCAATATATGACACGCTTGTAATCGATTTAATGACATAAAAACATGGATTATATACATCAGCATCACGCTTGACCTTGTAGAACTTTCCCGGGGAAACTTCTAACTTTATTATTTGGTAAGTACTAATCCCTTACGTGACATTCAATTTCAAAATGTTTCTCTTTGTTCTTAATACTTTTGCTTAAACGGATTTCGTTTTCTTCTAAAGGTACAGGAAAATCTGTCCTCTTTTTACCTTTTACTAACTCTCCGCCTGCAATTACGTTCGCGGTATTTGGTGGATATTTCCCTTGGGAGCCAAATAGAGTTTCCAAACATTCAGCGATGGCAGATAAACTTGTAACAAGATAAATAATACTTGAGTATTAAGTAGGTACTTTTTTTCTGTACTAAATTTTTTCTTTTATTATTTATTTACATACAATATATATACAGTAGGTACTTAAATTTTCCTTGGTGATAAAGGTTTGTTTTAGCGTCGAATTTTGTAAGTTTGTATAGATGTTGGGCCAATTTTTTTTATTGAATTGGCTATGTAACTGGAATTGCTTAGAAATTAAATTCCTTGATCGTACTCAGAGAACCTCAATGTATTTATTATTCTATGGAGTAATTTGGAAAAAAAATTAAAATACTTAGTTTAATCTTAGTTGCTAGATTCACGTTTTTTTTTTCATTATACTATGGACTAATTTGGAAAAAAAATTAAAATACTTAGTTTAATCTTAGTTGCTAGATTCATGTTTTTTTTTTCATTATACTATGGATTCATTTGGAAAAAAAATTAAAATACTTAGTTTAATCTTAGTTGCTAGATTCACGTTTTTTTTTTTATTATACTATGGATTAATTTGGAAAAAAAATTAAAATACTTAGTTTAATCTTAGTTGCTAGCTTCACGATAGGTATATATACTTTTTTTTTCATTATTACTTTAAGCTTCGCGATAAGCAGACTAGTTGAATATTTCTTATACTTACACACTATCCTACATCAAATGGGGTTATAATTAAAATTTATCTATCTCCACACAATAACTTCCCCTCGCCATAAGCATCAGATGTGCGCGTAAAATATGTCCAGACACAAAGTTACGATCAGTTTAACGAGCACATTACTTTACGGCAGCTTCCTATGAAAACTTGGATCATTTATGATCAATACGTGCATTGGCAAAGTTAGAAACTATTTAAGTGTGGAACGGATTGGCAGTTAAGAACCTACTAGTCAGTTTTAATACGATTTTAAAGTCATTCTTTTTTTTATCCTTAACTTATAAAATTATACCTGGTAAAATTTTCTAATTCTTAAATCTCTGTGATTTGGTACATTGATATCAGTTGGGAATAATTTATGTACTCAAAGAAGAAACTAAAAGAAACATAAAAATACACTCTACACTCTAACACACATTATAAATTCATGTCATTTACGTCTCTGAATATACGATACGGCCTAAGGGCAACGCCAGCTAAATACGAATTAAAGCTCAAACTTAACTGCGGATTCCAGGCTGTGGCCATTACTCTGAAGCAGCAGTAGGTAGCACGTTACGTAGCGTAGCTAGGAAAACGACATGAATATAAAAATACACGCTTGGCTCCTTCTCAGAGAACAGAGAACACTCTTGTTTTGTCCGGTGGCGTTACCGCCCATTCAACGTTTCTAGGTTTCCACTCGGCACAGAACAGTGACTCGACTCAATTCACTAATTAGGTCGCTGTTATGAAGGTATTGTTCGTAACACATAGTTACTTTAACTTTGTGAAAGTTATTTATACAGGGTGTTTGGTACATCGTTTGCCAAATTAAAACGGCAGATAGCTTGAGTCATTTGCTATCTTCTCATGCCTAGAAAAACCAAATTGGCCATGGTTGTTTTACTACTACGCAAGTAAAAATTTGAAATTTACGTAAAACTGTCATAGAAGTGAAAAAAATTTTTTTGCACCCAATTAAAAATGTCTAGGCCTGAGAAGATAGCAAATGACTCAACCTATCTGCCGTTTTAATTTGGCAAACGATGTACCAAACAATCTGTTTTATGTATGTACACATACACAGGATAGCTTTAAAGTAGCAAACCGATCTTTTTTTTTCAAAGTCCAACTAAGTAAAATATTTTTTCACTTTAAATCTACCTAAACTTATTTAATCCCTACAAACTAAACTATTTTATACTAAAACCATCTCACAGCTGAGGTCAGTAATAGTAGTAGTTTAGTAGGGACCTATATAGTTTAGTAACAGCTGTGATAACTAATATGTAAACTGATAAGGCTAAGTAGGTAATCATTTGTATTCTGGCTTAGTAGGCTACTTAAATAACTATAATGTAGGATGACCTACAGGTCGATATAGAATTGGTAGACAATGAAGCGTAGGTACCTACTGTAGTAATTTTTATCGAGAACGTGTTTGGTCGTTACCGTAAATTGGATTCCTAAAATGTTAGTCTAGGTCCCGTGTAGAAATCGAAGATAGAGACCGCACTCGCATAAAAATTCCGAATCCGCACATAATAATGGAAAAAAGACAATGCCTATCGTGGCGCTGGCACGTTCACTAAAAGCAATCACAGTAGAGACGTTTTCATAACAAAGAATAGCCTCTTTGCGCGGCTGCTCTGCAGCCCTGAGTGGATTGCTCTCTGTGGAATAAACTTTGAACACACGACATTTTTCATGAACCCAACACCGCTAACTTATTACGGGATAAGTGGAATTTCAAATCCGAGTCTTTCTTGTGTCTATTTCTGGTGTCTAACACTGGTGTACTTGCACTATGTATACAAATCAAATAGGTATTATGAATGGTTCAGCAAGATGATTTCATTTATGTATATTCGACTTATAGAGTGAAATGAATACCTATTATTTGCTAAAACAAAACGGCGGGCATGTAAGGAAAGGCCGCTGAACGTTCAAATTGGCTGACGTCGGGATTTCGGCCGATCGATGCAAAGCCCCATTCATCGCTCGACCCTGAATCACCATTCATAGATCAGTTTGCGTTAGCCTGCAAACCCTCAAACATCCTTCAAATAGAGTGTTTCCAACTTTTCCGCAACCTCACGTTTAAACGACGACATTCAAAATGATTAAGAGTTTGTAATCGACCCTTCAGCTGTTTGTTTTATGATTTTTCGGGCCGTAACGACCGTTATCGCATATTTTAAAATGAGTAGGGCTTTTTCGTGACTAAATGACATTATTGCAACGTCGGGAGTGGCGCGACCCCGGACGCGGACGCCTTACAGGTGCGTTATTCAGAATATATTACTAAACAAACAATTCTGAGAAGTTTGTTTACTTAGGAACTTGTAACACAATATGAAGTTACAAGGGTTAACATAACATGTACAGTATACACGTCGTAGGCATTATATTCTCGTACATTTCGTACAGGGTTTTCAAATTGGAAGTTTAACAGCGTGCTTAATTAAGCTCACGAGGTGTACCTATGTACCTACCTTGAATCAAATTAAGGTACAATATTTATATTTTGGTGTTTGACATGCTACGCTTCTTCCTTCCTTGAAATAATGTAGGCTAATTATTATAAAAAAGATGTAGAAACTTGATTACAAATTTAAAAATAAATCTCTAAAAGTGTAAGTGTTGCAGTCACAATCATAAATATACAGGCCCACATTTTATACCTTAGGGCAATCGAGTCAACATCATGATACCATATGGGCATGTAGTGCACGAAAAATTAAATTATCACCATTTTATTTTCCTTCCTTTATGTATTTTAACTGTATTATATGTATTGGGACTTAAAATTTGGACACCAGCCGCCTCCGGTGCTGAACGGTGAACGGAACTTAACATGATATTAAACGGTAGCCTGTAAAATTACTAAATGGCAGGCTTAGGCAGGTACACGACTGGGCGGAATCGGGAAAATTTGGAGCAGGCAGTTCACGAGTCCGAACTACGAAGAGCAGCCATTGTGAATACAAATGCGGCCTTATCAGCGCGCAGGCACGAGCGATCACTGAACAGGTAAATTGGGATACAATTCCAACTAGACAGATGTAATTCAACATGCCACATTTGATGAAGGTACTGCTGTTCTACACAAACCAACAATTTACTACACAAGTAATTTGATACGTACCTAGGTACCCAGGTGCTATATTTATATGCTGTAAACTACACTGATGTTTTATACTTTTATATCTATTATTACCCCCTCGTATGCGGCCTGTCAAATATAATCATTAAAAAAGTGGCCTTGACATTTAAAACAATAGATTTAAATTCACACGCACGGATCCGTGTCTAAGCATACGAGGAGTTACTTATGGTTCCAATTAACGGATCCCAGTGAGTTTCAAATTATTTCAAAGTGTTCGTATTCGTATGTAAAAAGCACTTTTTTCTGTAGGTACATACGAGCATTAAACTCTTATATTTTTTTATGTCAATGAATTGAATAAGACCTATAAAAGCAATGTGTATGTTCTGGCGTCAGCCTCTAGGTACCATGTCTGTACCCAACAATCAACTGAATACAAAATGTCTCTATGAATTGAATTGCTTATCGGAGAACTGAGATCCCAGTGTCGTGTTAACATCGTTATCTCTCTAACCCGTGCCATATTATTTCATTTATAATAATTACAGTAGGCGTTGGGTTAGTGAGATGTCTCTTTCGTTAAAATAGACTCGATCATTACAGGTAGGCAGAAATTCTTCAAGAGTTTATTAATAAGTACATACCTATATTTCCTACAAATCCCACGTTCGTATAACTTATAACTAGCATCTACGCATATTAGAACGAAGCAACGCCGTTTTGTCGACTAAATAGTGTTTACTTTTAAGTTATACATTATGTATCAATGAGTCTGTAAGGTATTGGTAATATGGGCCTGTTGCCTGAATTAAATTTCTAAATAAATAAATTAGACGATTTTAGTTCAGGTACCTACAACGAACTACTAAGAAGATACTACGGTACCTACTCACTGATTCTAGTATGCTGCTTATGTTTGTGGTAACTTGACTCAAGTTTTTCTCTGTTGGTTTTTATAGCACACATAAGCCGTTTCGAGTGGCCGTCGAGTCGAGTCGAGCACTTGTGTCGTAAACATGGCCCCTCTATATGGCGAAGATATCAATTTATTTTCATCAAGAGAGGCTTTTATTTCATAAGTATCATACCCCTATTTTGATGGTTTGGCCTTGATCCTTGAATAAGTCGATATACCTATATCGGCTATATCGCACGTTCCAGCTTTAAAAAAATGGCGGTCATGATTTTTTCGTCATAGGATTCGTTTTAAAGGTTCTTTTACAGATTTCTAAAATGCAAAACTTTCACTGAGAGAAAAGTACAACAAAAATACACTTAGAATTACAAAAATAAACTTAATCCGGGGACAAGGAGAGTTTACTAATAGGAACAAATTGTCTTTTTCAATTTCTATTTAGTTCTTGCAATTTCTATTATCTGTTTGTTGAAACTATATTTGGGATTACTGAGCTGTTTGTAGAAATAAATAAACTTTACAGAAATAGTGAAACGTCCATAATTATTACTAAAACTTCATTTTTCCCCCAGTACAGAACTGTTTTTTAATTCCTGGTGATGATTTTTCTCTCAGTGTTGAACTTTATGTTGGGGCCGTGCACTTTTCCACCAAATTTGTTAAAAAAATAACTTACTCATATTTTATTTTTGTAGTTACCCATAAGTTTTTTTAGAAAGTTGTTGTGAAAGTGCATTTCAGGTTTCCAGGAATGCAAATGTCAAAAGGAAATTTGCGAAAATGGAAATCACTTCCACGATTTAGGTATAAAGTGCTCAACCTTTTGGACGTCAGGATGGTGACCTTTTTTCGTAAAAGTCTTGGCAGTCGTTTTCAGGGTTTCGGGATTCAAAGATCACATAGGTACGTATAGGTATACATAAATTCACTTCGTATGGCCATGGTGTCACGCATTCATAAAACATGGCTCGGTTACCTTGACAAATATGTATGATCGTTTTATTAACACATTCATTGCCACTAAGCGCTATGGGTTACGCTCGTAGCGCGTAGCCACGGTTTCGCCGTACGAAGCACGTAGTCGCTACGAACAGTATACCTGACAGTCGAGTGCTTGGCTCTGAATGTGTTTAGATACTTTTGCTAACTAACCCTGTTTTGCTGGTTTGCTTTCAGCTAGAAGACGGAAACTCATCAGTTGGAGGTGGTTCATTATGAGAGCAAAATGAGCTTTTGTTCCGCTAATGATGACAGTAAAGCATAAGTATTAGGTCAAACTCTATCAAAAATAAAGACAGTTTATATTTTCTGCTAAGCTACGTTCGTGGCGCTACACAGCAAGGTTTTCCCTGTATGTAGAGGAAATGCTTCGTATCGGACTGTGTCCCGATGAAGATGAATGGGCTATAAATAAAAATAAATCATCCTGCACAAAGTGTGGCTGTGTAACAATAATAAAAATGATGTTTCCGATAACAATCGAGTTTATACGAACATTTGAATCCGAGCAGTGTCTAAATGTCTTTCGCAATGCCGTAATGCGAACAGGATCACGATTGGCGTCATTGAGACCCTAATGTACTTCAGTTGTACGAAATATGAAATATGACTTCAGCTTGGTGTAGTCACTATCCTGGCACCTAGCTAGCACGTAGACGCAATTTATGAGGATTATATCCTAGCTTTATTCCTCCATGCCTATACGATTTATAAAACGAAATAGCCATTTATCATTACCATAAACTATTATTACCGTAACCCTTATTAAGCTAAATATTAACTAGCATTAAGTTTCCGCAGCCTTGGCTATTATTATTATGAATCCAAAATTCCTCTCTTAATTCATATTTTACTTAAATTATAAATAATAATTTACAATCCCCGTTTATTTCCAATACATTAACAATTTTTGTTAAACTATTGTTACACAGTTTAGAAATCATATCAAAGTCTGCACTTAAAGGCCGCCAATTTTCTACACTGAGAGAAAAATCATCACCAGGAATTAAAAAACAGTTCTGTACTGGGGGAAAAGAAATTAAGTTTAGTAATAATTATGGATGTTTCACTATTTCTGTAAAGTTTATTTATTTCTACAAACAGCTCAGTAATCCTAAATCTAATTTCAACAAACAGATAATAGAAATTGCAAGAACTAATAGAAATTGCAAAAGTCAATTTGTTCATATTAGTTCACTCTCCTTGTCCCCGGATTAAGTTTATTTTTGTAATTCTAAGTGTGTTTTTGTTATCCTTTTCTCTCAGTGTAGTTGGCCGCTACGCCATTTTAGGTATTTTTTATTAAAACATAACCTTTACCAAGTTGACTAACTTGAAACGATAATGCTGATTGTTTTAATTATCTCGTCTCGCTACGAGCCCGCTACGAGGTGCTACGAGGCTACGAGGCCATAAATCTGTCACACGTAATAACGTTCTTTCCCAACAGCCCACACTCTTCTAAAATATATATCACTTTTTTTTAATTAGTCCCTTTGTCAACCCTTTATTAAAAAATATTTTATTTTAAAGCTGGGTAATTTGAGTCCATAAATTCCTTGTTAATATATTTTTTAGGGTTCCGTACCCAAAGGGTAAAACGGGACCCTGTTACTAAGACTTCGCTGTCCGTCCGTCCGTCTGTTACCAGGCTGTATCTCACGAACCGTGATAGCTAGACAATTGACATTTTCACAGATGATGTATTTCTGTTGCCGCTATAACAACAAATACTAAAAACAGAATAAAATAAAGATTTAAATGGGGCTCCCATACAAAAAACGTGATTTTTGACCAAAGTTAAGCAACGTCGGGAGTGGTCAGTACTTGGATGGGTGACCGTTTTTTTTTTGCTTTTTTTTTGTTTTTTTTTTGCATTTATTTATTTATTTATTTTAAACTTTATTGCACATACAAAAAGTACAACAGGCGGACTTAATGCCGATATAGGCATTCTCTACCAGTCAACCATAGGGCGAAACAGAAAAGCACTATGGAACGGAACCCTTCGTGCGCGAGTCGGACTCGCACTTGCCCGGTTTTTTTTAATAATCATGAACAATAGTACCGACAATAAACGAAGCCGTATTACAAAGCTAGGTACTTATGATTTAGTAAGACTACACGCTCAAGAAAAAGGGGTTGTTAGTGGCGTAGTATTTTAATCCCATTATTTTATTAAGAAGCGCAACCAAGACTCTTGAATCCCGTAAAAAATGTTTTACTTAACTTTTGTTCAACGCTCACCAGTTAAATGAGCCCTTTGAAATACGATATTACGTTTGAAAAGGCTGAACGGGGGGAACGAAGGCCTTTTTTTACGCTTAAGGCTGCGATTTATTTTACTGTTTCACGGTCCGCACCGATTCCCCCTTTCCTCGTTAATCATTTTCAGTTATCAGTTGTATCACATTTATTCAAACCATAGTCTGGTACTGTCACTAAATTCATTAAATAAATTCCAAAACGTAAATCCGAATATTATGCAACGTTATTTAAAATACGGGCAAATTGCATTAAATTAATATTATGAATATTGAACAGTCCTCATTAAATAGTAGCGCTTATATTACATTATCCTGGCTTTTTGTATATTCGTTAAATTATAGATGGTTATCTTCAATTAAGATATTTAGCTATTTTCTAAACTTAAAGCTACTATTTAAAATATTCTGCCTTATAATAAAATTTAATGTATAAAATAATAACTTACCAGGTTTCCACAACTCTGGTTCAAATATCTACAATCCTTTAGTCGCGCACTGTATTCGTGAAGGTTGGCATCGCGAGCTACACAAATACAGGGTGTCCCACCGAGCGCGTCGCGTAGGCAACGGGCCGCTACTGCCGCGCCGCCGAGCCTCCGAACCTCCGAGCCACCCCGCCCGCTTCCTGCCAACGCTGTTGTTCCCAACACTTACTAAACACATCGCTTTAGGAAAACCAGAATAAAGCGTGACCACGATATCCATAACGGCTAAGCGTGGTTGGAGGTCATAATTATAACAGAACGCGTAAGTGCTTACTCAGAGACAGGAATGAAGGCCCTACCGTGACGCAAAGCTAGGCGAACTGTGCCGACCTAGGGGAATCTCCTAGCTAGCTGCATATTTACAACCCACTCTATTTCACCCTGAGACGACGTCCGTGAATCACCGCACAAAAGAAAAAAAAAACATCTGAAATCTGTCGCACCAACCTGGTTACTGCGACTTAATAGGTATTACCAGTCGTGATTAGCTGCGCATATTACGTTGTATGCTGACAAGTAGGTACATTCACCACCATAGTTATGTTATGTCCAACTTTTCAACTCAAAATAGGAAATGGCTCCAAAATATTATTTATAAATATTCTAAATTGTAAAAGAAACAATAAAGCCACAAATCGAAGAAATCTTTTTACATGTATAATTTCCGCTCATGGAGAATATAATTTCATTTTCCAACCTAACAAAAAATAACCCACGTAAGAAACTTACCTACATTTTTTGCCAGCAGCAGTTTGAGGCACGGGATGATAGAGTGTGAGCTTGATCTTTTAGATAGGTAGTTACTTCTGTAGAACTCTATTTGCAGTATGGGTACACTTATCAAGTTCTAAAACCTAGAACACCACCAAATGTACTTTAGATACATATTTGTAACGTTCCACAGGAAAAGATACCTTATGGCGGCTGGCGCTTACGTCGCATAGCACCGCAATATTATATTGGAGCGGCGTTAATAATACCGTAAGCGCCAACCGCCATAAGGTACCTTTACTCGTGGACCGTCACATTTATTATGCTCTGTATATTCATAAATTTTAGTTCATAAGTATAAAAACTGAACTGTAGCAGCAAAAGATCCATACAAGTAAGTCTAACAAACGTGTAAGAACTGAACAATTTATGCACCCTACAAGGTTTAAATCAGCCGTTTTCCACTTCCCGTAAAGTCTTTTGGCATCTGTGGGCTAAACCGGCCGATAAAGTCTATTCGTCTGTAAACTGGAATAGGGGATGTTATTCTTATCGCTAACAGATTCTTATTGCAAGGTGTGACTAGCCGTATGCCTATTGCCTAGTATAAGCCTCATTTTTCATTACAAAACACGGGAAATAAAAAGAAATTACCAATTTAGTACTGATGTCCTCTTCAGAGGCATATTTCATTCATAATTCCATCTAATATTCTAACGATTGAAACTTGATGCACGTAATTCTATGGTTTATTACTTATCACATGCATTTTTTTTTAAATTAATCCTTATTTTAACTTAGAAATAAACAAACTAAAAAAATACCAAAGTAAAATAATGTTTAAAAATTCGCGCGCCGAGAGTATTCGAACGTTCCCTTTTTATTAAAGTCTACTCAAACGGACTACTCGGAATACACAGCTAATGTCTATGTGTGCGTAAATATCAATGAAAATAACTCTGTCTACCTCTAAACTGTGTGAGAGAAAGGGACGTGATATTTGATCTGAAGTAAGCGAAAGTGAACCTTAAAATTTAGGACATATGGTTTAGTAAAACAACCTGAAACCTAAGACCTTTCTTCTTGAATCAAACCTTGTTACCTGTCCGAGGCAACGACCTCTTCTGCAGTTCTGGTATCCTGGTACTTTTGGAATGATGTTTATCTTTATAAGTCGCTGTTATGTCGCCATTAGTATTTTCTGGGTAATGTCGCCAATATGTCGCTATTAAGTCGCCAATATGTCGCTGTTATGTCGCCATTAGGATATTCAGGGAAATGTCGCCAATATGTCGCTATTATGTCGCCAATATGTCGCTATTAAGTCGCCAATATGTCGCTGTTATGTCGCCATTAGTATTTTCTGGTTAATGTCGCCAATATGTCGCTGTTATGTCGCCATTAGGATATTCAAGGAAATGTCGCCAATATGTCGCTATTAAGTCGCCAATATGTCGCTGTTATGTCGCCATTAGGATATTCAAGGAAATGTCGCCAATATGTCGCTATTAAGTCGCCAATATGTCGCTGTTATGTCGCCATTAGTATTTTCTGGTTAATGTCGCCAATATGTCGCTATTAAGTCGCCAATATGTCGCTGTTATGTCGCCATTAGGATATTCAGGGAAATGTCGCCAATATGTCGCTATTAAGTCGCCAATATGTCGCTGTTATGTCGCCATTAGTATTTTCTGGTTAATGTCGCCAATATGTCGCTATTAAGTCGCTAATATGTCGCTGTTATGTCGCCATTAGGATATTCAAGGAAATGTCGCCAATATGTCGCTATTAAGTCGCCAATATGTCGCTGTTATGTCGCCATTAGTATTTTCTGGTTAATGTCGCCAATATGTCGCTATTAAGTCGCTAATATGTCGCTGTTATGTCGCCATTTGATCTTTCTAGGTAATGTCGCCAATATGTCGCTATTATGTCGCCATTAGGATATTCAGGGTAATGTCGCCAATATGTCGCTATTATGTCGCCAATATGTCGCCATTAGGTCTTTCTAGGTAGTGTCGCCAGTATGTCGCCTATATGTCGCCAATATGTCGCTATTATGTCGCCAATATGTCGCTATTATGTCGCCATTATGTCGCTATTATGTCGCCATTATGTCGCTATTATGTCGCCAATATGTCGCCGTTAAGTCGCCAATGTGTCGCCATTAAGTCGCCAATATGTCGCCAATATGTCGCCGTTATGTCGCCATAGTAAAAGGTATAAAAGGCCGGTGCGGAGCGTTGGGGGGATTCATTCATTCTTCGACCGGACTAGCAGTGACTCTGGTTTTCGTGTAACGTAGTACTGGTAAGTGGAGTATCTCCGCTACTTTTTCTATGTGTTTGTTTTTACTTGGAATTATCCTGGTAAATTTAAACTTAGAATTTGTGTCTGTGCTTGGTTTTGCGGGGATTTTTGATCGTCGTAACGCTAAGTTTGGACTGTTGTGGAGATTCTTTACTGCCATGTGTGGGGTTTTAATTATTGTGAAGTTTTAATTATTGTGAAGTTTTCTTTACACTGTATGTTTTGAGTGCCGTCAAGCTATGCAGGGACAGTGTCGTTGTGTGGCTGGGGCTCAGAAATGTGTCTGTGTTTGGATTTGCGGGAAGAAATTCTCGTAATTTTAAATATGGATGACAGTGTTTAAGGAAATTTCATTTTTCTGTTGAGATAGTTTAATTTTGTGATAACTTAGTTATTTTAGTGTTTTTTCTATGGGGTGTTTTTGCTATTTTAAAGCCAGATCATTGTTTGGACTGACAGTTTGTCCTGCTAATCATTCACTCCGCCTAACGGTGCCAAAGAATTGGATGGTTGGGAGTCTTTTGCTCCAAGTTTGAGAGGACTTGGCATCTCTTTTATATCAACATAAGAGATGAGATATCTCACTAGTCTCAAGGTCCAACTGCTTAGATGGATGTAGGGACGTCACGTGTGCGTCATTGGGAGTAATCCCTGCCTACTGAAGTCGACAGTAATTGAGACTAGGTCTCCTATTAAATATATTTATATATTTCGGTATTCTTGGTCATGCTAGTGCTGGTTGCGGGGAGAGGCTTCTGTCGTGACTGATATTACGCTTGGTCTTTGTTGCGGCAGGGTTTCCCTTGTGATTAGTGCGGGTGTGTGCTAGGGTACTGATCCATTTATATACATGGAATAGGGCCGACTTACTTCCTACCACCATGCCTGCGGGCGTAGGAGGGGGAGTCAAATACACGAGCCTATAGGTTGCAATTCTCAGAATCGCTCGCTGAACTTTACAGCTTCTCGTAGGGACTACACTTGCGTATAATCCAAAGTACCAGGTCAATGGTAAGAATGAACTGTGCTTTGGTTATACTAGATTAGGGACAGAGGGTAGGAATAGGGTAGAATCACACACTTTTGTTGTCTATTAACGTCCTTTTTAGTTAGGCTACATAAATTATATATGGTTGATATATATTTCTATCAGAAGGTTTAAAATTATGGTATTTTTATCCTAAAATATGTGTGTTTAAAAGGTAAAGAACTGAGCTGTCTAAATCTTCCTAATTTTAAATTTATACGGGGAAAATTTAATATTTTATTTCTATTTTTATTTCTGGTTGTCTGGTGTAGGAACGAGGTACTGAGTGGTTCAATCAGGTTTTTATGGTATTTTATAATCAATACTTAAATATCAAGCAGGGATTAGGAGTACAGGCTGGTCTGAGATGGAAGGATCGAAGATTAGTTCTGTTTTAGGGACCCCTTTGGCAAGACAAGAGTAGTTCATTGGGAAAGTTGAGTGAAATAATGCTCTTCTTGATATTTCAGTTTCATTAAATATAATCATTAGTAGATAAACTCGGTGCTTCGTTTATACATCTAGAGAACTAGGAATTCTGTCTAGATTATCAGCTCTGGGGAATGGGATTAAGGGATTAGCATCCCTAGCTTTTTGAATATAAAAAAATAAGTAATCATGATGACGATGGATACTTTGGCACTTCTTTTCATAGTCATCTAGGTGCGCTTAGGTTACGAAGTGCTGGTCATAGCCCTTCTGGCTAAACTGGTAGGGTAGGTGTTCCGATTGATCTTGTAATCGGACTAAGAGTTCCCAGACCTGCATCGGGCATACGAAGTAGCACGTGTGAGTAAATCACACATCGTTTAGAAGTTGATAGTTAACTGTAATTATTCTTGAAATTCTAGGGTGTAAATGAGCTTATCTCAGGAGTGCTACTTCTATGTTATCCCGGGATCTTAATAGGCGTAGCAGGATTTTACCAACAACAATTTTTTTTATATTTATGTCATCATATATGCTGCAATACTTAAATACATTATAGTAATTCTACAACTTCATTTACATTACGCTAATAAATTTTATTGAATTATTCCATTTCTATAACTCGACTTTCTTTAAATTATTTCTTATTTTCATAATAAATTTATTACCATAAATTTCTGTTCATAAAATCTAGGTAAATATAAATAAAATCAGAGTCCAAAATTTAGTTGATACTCATTAAAGAATTTGAGGTTACCACGGTTCGCTTCGAGGGGTCCTAACTACTAGCTAGACGATCACATGGCCATATTTTAGGGATAAATCCACAGGGGGTGTTTATGTTACGGTTAGGTAAGTAAGTAATTAAGTAAGAAGGTGGGGTTAGTGACAAAGGGGAACACTAATAACCGGTATACTTAAGCGCGCCTTCCGCCTACGCATAGTTTGTTTCATATTTGAGCTATACTGGTTCTCCCGGGCTCGCTGAACAATGGGAACATATAACCTCATGCGGGATTACCGTCCTTGAGGGCAACTCGGGCCCGCGCCCCGCTGAAGCCATTTAAACCGGCTAAATAATCACCCTCTTGGTTGTAGGGGTTTGTAGGCATTTCAATTTCAAGGGGGACTAATCAGAATATCAAGACTGAGGTGTCGTCGAAAAGTTTCGAACCTTTTGTAATTTTCCACATGTGAAAATTCTCATATTTTTGATGGGGAACGAGATTTTAAATTTTTGAACATATCACAGAACACCGCCTCTAGAAACCTAATATTGGCCATTTTGTTCCCGACGCAAATCACCAAACTGTGAGGTGCGGGAGGGGTGCTCACGGCGTTGCGATTGGTCGTTTTAAACATGGCGCGCTGATACGTGTAAGCGTAGGGATGGGACATGTTCATTACAGCTAGTGGGTACTGCTACTAGTGATACCGAAATTTATTGTGGTAAAATTGTTACCAATTTAGTATACTTAGAGTAAACTTACTTAATAATTATATTGAATAATTTAATATTTCATTAAGTAATTTAACAATGTACCTGAAAATTTTACTTAACATATTAGGGCATTTCTGTTTAAAGTACCCAGAACTTGAATTTTAAAGTTTAGAAATTTTATATTATTTCCACTCAGAATCGTAATCTCTTTCGATACGAGAAAAAAAGTGTCGCCAAAATATCATAAATTTTTTTTGTCCCTTTTATTAAGGTCATAGAAGATTGTATTGAAAACATATTCAAATGGACCAATAACATATGCCTATTACAAATCAACTCCGAGTTCTCTCGCACTTCTTTGAAGTTCATCACCAGGTCCATCTCGTGACATGAGACCTAACTGCTCACCTAGAGGATTCTAAAAAACCCATACAACATATGTCTATCACAAACCAACACCGAGTTCCCTCACACTTCTTTGAAGTTCATCATCAGGTCAATCTCGTGACATGAGACCTAACTGCTCACCTAGAGGATTCTAAAAAACCCATACAACATATGTCTATTACAAACCAACACCGAGTTCCCTCGCACTTCTTTGAAGTTCATCATCAGGTCAATCTCGTGACGTGAGACCTAACTGCTCACCTAGAGGATTCTAAAAAACCCATACAACATATGTCTATTACAAACCAACACCGAGTTCCCTCGCACGTCTTTCATCATTACATCAGGTCCATCTTATAACATGCGGCTCCGCTGGCCTAGAGGATTCTAAAAACATATTACCTACATATTATGTCTAAAATGGTACAATACGGCATGACGAAGCACGAAGTTTGCGCAACTGACGAAACCATCATCGTCACATCACTAGTCGAAAGGGAAAGGGATAGCACATTGCATTTTCAAGTTGACGAAAAGGGACGGACTACTGCGCCTCTGCTTAGTGACCAGTATAAAATGAACCCCGCGGACAAGAAACATTATTCAATGAAATAATGAATTTTACTTTCCAGTGGGATGTTATTCCATCTGTTTTGTAAGTAGAAGTCTTAGATGACTTGCCACACCATTTTATGCTGCAATATCCCATGATTTCCCAATGAATTCTATAGTTTACGACTTATTTTCTGAGACTCGTGCACACTGCTAACAGGTCGTAATCTTGGGCGCAACTGATCGGAGTGGCGCGCGAGCAATCTTATATTTGACCTATACACCATACGTGCGGTGACCGCGAGTCGTCCTATAAGCTCGGTCTATAGGGGTTGGTCTGTGGAACATATACTGGAATCAGTTATGTAACGCTGCCATACATGACCCAAAAATTTTTTATTAAGCTATGAGCTTCATCACATCTGATATTTGAGTAATTCTAAGCATTTCTAGCCTGGGGCGGGGGGGAGGGTGGGGTACAAAGACGGCCGCCACCCGTCATCTTTAAAAAAAATCTATTCTGATCCTGGTGGGTACTTGGGCAAGTTTGGTATCATTTTCGTATAAACCAAAGACGTAGAATTCATTGCTGATATTTGTTTTTTTCAGTTTCATAGTAATTTTACAAGAAAAACGTAAAAAGGTGAAAAATTTGGTTGGAGATTTTTGCTACGCGGAGCCGAAACTACAAAAGATAGAAAGTTGAAATTTGCACACTAGATTACATTTATAAAGTGTACAAGAGATAAGAAGCGATTTTGGGAAATTCAACCCCTAAGGGGGTTAAAAAGGGGATGAAAGTTTGTATGGGGTTCAAGTTTTATTTTAAGCTAGGAATTTGAAACTTCGTAAAACGATATATTATAAACATACAAGAAAACTAATTTCAGCGTTTTTGAAAATTCATCCCCTAAGGTGGTGAAAAAGGGGTTGAAAGTTTGTATGGATATCAAAAAATTTTTCGAACGCGGGACTTGAATCTTTGTATTTGGGGATATTATTAAAAGACAGGAAAAGTAATTTCAGCGTTTTGTAAAATTCATCCCCTAACAGGGTTAAAAAGAGGTTGAAAGTTTGAATCCATTACAAATCCGAGTAGACACACATTTCTTATTGCCTCCCAGGCTTGAAATGCTTAGAATTACTCAAGGAACATATATGATTAAGCTCATAGCTTAATAAATTTTTTTTGGGTCAACTTTATAACTGCCTCCGCTAATAACCTTCCTTTATTTCTTGTATTTTTTCCCGGTAATTTCTGTAATCTTTTCCAACTTTTTAAAGGTTTTCGCAACTTACACATCTATCTATAGATTCTATTACAGCTGCAGCTCCAATACATCCAAAAGTACAATAACTCTACGACTACCAACTATTTAAAAGGAGAAAAATATAACTGCAACTATTTTGAGAGTAAGTATTTGAAAAATAAAAAAATACAAGATTACAAATTGAGAATCAATTGTTTTGCTTTTTATCATCATCATCATCATCTCAGCCATAAGACGTCCACTGCTGAACATAGGCCTCCCCCTTTTTTGGGGGGTGAATGCCATAATCGCCATGCTTGGCAGGCGGGATAGCGATCGCAGTCGAGTACACCGAATTTGAGGGACGCTGCTGCCCGTCCACCGGTGGTCTTGGACGTGGTTTAAGGACATACCCGGGTCCTGGACATACTCGTAGTTTAAGGACATACCCGGGTCCTTGCTTTGCTTTTTATATCGTTTTATTATTAACTAAACTAGTAAGCTGGGGAGCCGGGTTTAGGTACCTGGGTTCCTCACTATAAAGAAGTTTACAATTTTTATAGTTCGTTTTTTTTAGTATTAGAAAGAACTTGCAAGAAGGTAAGCGATCTTGACAGGTCTTTTAATTGAAAAACGCTTTTTAAAAATCAAAAACTATTACTTATGAAAGCAGAAGAATATAAATGATCGTATTAGATTCATAATTGTTACATATTTGCCGTAACTTATTTTTAAAATGTGTTTTTCAAATAAAAGACACATCAAGATTGTTTACCTTATTTCTAATGCTAAAAAAAACGAACTATAGTTAGTTTGTATCAGTCATATAAAAAATATTATGTGAAGTATTCTTTCTTATTACCTAATAATTCTAGCGCGCTCAGTGTCCCTACGTTGAGAGGCACGTACGATATAAAACTTCCCTTCACTTGGAGACTTTATTGAATTTGAAATAAAAAAGCTGGCACGCGATAACAAGGCTTTCTTCTCTAAGTGGATTTCTTCAACTTTTGCAATATACAAGGACCATATATTTAGAATTAACAATTGTTTTTTATTAAGTTCTTAAGAAAATATCCGTACCGTACTTTTTACTTCGATAGCATACTAATCAAACAAAATGTGGTATTTTACAATAAAACTTTGAGATTTTTTTATAATATTTTATTTAATCCCATTCATTAAATATATTTTTAATAATAAAATTTAAATATACTTTTAATAATATTGCACGGTTTAAAGTTGATTTCTTTTCCACAACCAATCACGATATGAAAAAAAACTGGTCCAACTGTTAAGGAATAGATATTTTAAAAGTAGGTTCATAATACCCATCGAGCCCGATGGTACTTATTTGAGACAAATGAATTTCAGTCACTTCCAACACACCGAAATCGAAATTGCCGAACTTATCAAGTATGTCAGCACCGTCAAATGTGATCCTTTTATTTTTTTTAACTCGAATGTCCTGAGAATTCTGGGATGATTTACTCCTATACTTAATGTTCAAGAGCGTTACATGCAATTTGACGCTGTCTCGGCCAAATTCGTTTTTATTCATTAAACCTGCAAAGAATTGAATGTTAGAGAAGGAAATAAAGATTCCAAAGTCGAAAACGATATTTATCTTAAAGCACTAACCCTTCCGCCGCCACGTGAACGAAGTAATAGTGTCATCAACGCAAAGCTATAAAGTGCACGTAAATAAACTCGACAACCCGCGTAGGTATAACATATCAAGTCGTGGCGTGTGGGGCACGAAATGTACTGACTTTATATCAAGTCAATGGCGGCGAAAAGGTTAAGTAATTCCAAACCGGGATATTATTCACTTCGGGTCTATTTATATTTATTTTTAACTGGGAATGTATATTGTCGTAGTTATTAAGAAACAATTATTTGTAAAATAAACAATTAAGCATGTATTGTGTAACGGGATGAATGTTTAGTGATTGCATTTGTAGAAATTTCAGATAATAAATATATACATACATACAAACATGAACGCTGTAAACAACTATTTTTTTGGGCATTCGTGTAGAAAGGACCGTAAATACAATAGACATTCATGGATATACGTAAATTACCAGTTTAATGGACACATTACCATTCCTGCTGTAAAAATCGACAATTTTATCAGCTAACTGCTGTAGGATACCGGGCGTTGACTCATGCTCTTCAACTTTAGCATAAAGAACTCTCATGTTTCCGGAATCGGTACCCATGTTGGACAAGCCCCTAATTCGAATTTTTAGAGGCAAATGATCTTGAAGCAGTGGGCTGAAATAATATGAAAATTCTTATGAAATCTAAATAAAATGCCATCCTCGGACCAGTGAATCTGGGGGCGTAATAGCCAGCTAATAACCGAAGACAGAGGGCCTATCGCGAACCACTGCATTCGACATGATTGCATTCGACGTGTTGCCTCTGTGTCGCACTTGTAAATTCGTACGTAAGTGTGACAGTAACACATCGAACGTGGTTCGCGGTAGACCCTCAGATGCCAATAGAAACTTAAATAATAATTTATGGAAAACATCACGTGATTTTTTGTTCACAACTGTGTCATGATACATTTTATCTTTATGCTTATAGTGGGGTAGTGTTGCCGGATAATACACACATCATCAAATATAATTTAAATAATGCTATTACAAAAAACTAACATTATAACTTTCTCCTTGGCCTCTGTAAGCAAGTTGGAAGCAAAAATCTTTTCCTGATTATCCGTCAAACACGTTACTCCTACGGTTAGATGGATTTTGCTGGGCTTAATAAAGATAGATTCATGTAACCCACGGTTTTGACAATCACGAAGGACAGCTTCCTGAAACAGATAATTGAAAAGCACATATTGAACATGCCTAAAGTACCTATATAGGTTAAGACGATCATACATCATACCCCATACGAACAGTCAGCATTAGTAGAAGCGAATGAGACTACGCTTGGACTACGCGTCAAAAGTATGAATTATTATCTAATGGCTTTTTGACCCGTCGTATGCGGCCTGCCCTATTTGATGATTGAAAAAGTGACCGTGACATTTCAAACAATAGATTTAAATTCACACGCACGTATCCGTGTCTAAGCATAGGTACGACGGGTTTAGTTTTACCTACAGATATTATTGACAGGAACTATTCCTAACAAAGATCAGAACGTCCCGCATGGCGCGCTGTTCAAAATCCCATACAAAAATAGACATAACGCAAACGCGAGCGCTCATCGCGATATTGAATGAAATTTACACTAGGGGCCTTGTATCTGCATGTGCTGTCAGAGGTTGGCAGGCTTTTGTTTGTCGCAATGTTTTTTATCCGCTCCGCGTTGTCCATAGTCGTTTTTACAAAGACATATGTAACTTCGTATAAGATGAATAAAGTCTAAGGAAAAAACATGCCTCGGAAATCAAGAAAAAGTCATTCTCGGCTAGATGGCTTGACATCTGTGAATGAACATGGATCAAAATTATATAAAAATAATAAAATCATTTATCCATATATATGTCGCAGTAAGATAGATATAGCCGTTATATAGTTATAACCCTAGGGATATAATTATATGACGTAACATAGTTATACGAAAGCGATTAATTACTATCTTACTAGGTATATAACTATAATACGGCTTTAGTTTAGTGATATAGTTATATTACTGGATTAAGTTTAGTGAAATAATTGTAAGTAGGAGTGCAGTGGTGCGGTGGAGGTATAGTTATATCCCTAGGGATATAGTTATATGCCGTATAGTACGTAACTACGTATTATAATCATATTCCTAGTAAGATAATAATTGTAGGTATTAGGAGTGCGGCAGTGTGGCAGAGGTTTAGTTATATCCCTAGGGATATAGTTGTATGCCGTATTATAATCATATTCCTAGTAAGATAACTATTATATATATTTTCATGCTGCTATTTTTAAGGGTTTATGAGGCATTGCGATCGATTCACGAAAGCTGGCGCGAGATTTGACAGAAATTCAATGAAAATAGCTGTCACTCAGTAGAAATCTCGCGCCAGCTTTCATGAATCGACCTGTACTTTTACGTAATATTGCTAAAAAGTATTATACGGCATATAACTATATCCCTAGGGATATAACTATACCTCCGCCGCACCGCTGCACTCCTACCTACAATTATTTCACTAAACTTAATCCAGTAATATAACTATATCACTAAACTTAATCCAGTAATATAACTATATCACTAAACTAAAGCCGTATTATAGTTATATACCTAGTAAGATAGTAATGAATCGCTTTCGTATAACTATGTTACGTCATATAATTATATCCCTAGGGTTATAACTATATAACGGCTATATCTATCTTACTGCGACATATATACATTTTTTTGATAGTTTTATACGTTTTCATTTTGAGTTTTAGTCGTGTGTTAATAGATGGCAGTAAATTTACTGTGACTACAAAATTTAACAATGACAGGACCTCTTTAAACTATCTATTGTTTTTGGTTTTTAAAATGTATGAATTGTTTAAATTCATTAGTTCCCTCCTTTTTTTAAATCCCTTGACAAGTGCCTACCTGAAATCGTGTAAAGTTGTCCATGATGTCCGGCTTATTCATAGGTATTGAAATGAAATGCGTAGGCCTCTGTTTCATTCGCGAGGACACAACTATCATGTTTATTTGCCGTCTTGCGGCTTTCACATTCTAAAAAACAAAACATATTGCGTGAGATACTTATTATAAAACAACGGCAGTACTTTTAATCAATAAAATTATTAGAAGCTTGGATTTAATTTAAAATCAGCAACAACGGCTTCATTTCACAGATAGTTCACTACCAACTAATTGTAAGCTAAGCGGCCGTTAAATGTGTTTAGTTTAGCTAAAGCCTGATTCTGATTTCACAATTTGTAACGGTTATTAACTGGTTTTGATACGACCTCGACGATCGTCTATAGTTGTGATTGGCGCGCATCTCACGCACAACTTTCACTTCATTTCGCAGTCAGCTACGACGAGCGATATTCACGATCGTATCAGAACCAGTACAAAACAACAAATGTTAAATCCGAATCGACCTGCTAAACTAATTATTTTTTTTGAACTTATACCAGGTATCATCATAATCAGTAAAATCTTACTGCAGCAGTGGGTCCCAGTATAGTGATATCTCCATCTTGACCATGACCAGGTATCATCAGTTCCGTCTTGGTGTCTTGCTCAATTTTGTCTTTCGTGTGTTGTTGACTTCCTATTACTAACCCAAAATATTTCCTAAAACCGAAGTTTTAAATTGAGGTTGGAATAATAAAAATTGAGTATTAGAAATAGTTGTTCAGGCGTAATATGTATACCTATTTCGTCGCCCGTGTACAAAGGCAGTGGTTATAAAAATTAATTCAAATAAAAAATATTATATATATTAGAAATTTTCTAAGGTAATTTGCATTTGCAAATAATATAAGGGATTGAAGAACCGTGATCATGATAGTCTGCAAGTGCTGGAATTGGGGTCCCTTTGTTTCCCATAAAGTTTTTAGTCATAATGTATTGTTTGTCATATTAGGGATCATCCATTAATTACGTCACACGAATTTCTAGGTTTTTTGACCCCTCCCCCCTCCTTGTCACACTTGGTCACATTTTGCAAACCCTTCCCCACCTGGTGTGACATCACACTTTAGGCAATTTTGTTTTCAACGAAATCGGCAATACTAACTCGGCATTATTTTTATAATAAAAAAATATTTTTGGTAAAAGAAATATTAGTAATTTTATAACACAAAACCAATTAGGAACGAAAATTGCCTACATCCAAAATCTCATTATTTAAATGTACAGCGAATAAAGATGAAGAAGATGAAGTTAAAATGACGTCACAATGTTTGTGACTCCCCCCTCCCCCATGTCACAACATTTTTCTTGACCCCCTCCTACCCCCTAAACGTGTGACGTAATTAATGGATGACCCCTTATCGTTAGGTCATAAAACTGAAACCGTTAATATTTCAGGATTTTTTAAGGTTATTCTGTAGAAGGGTTAGGTTAGGTTTGTGTTATGCCAATCCTGAAAAGTTACGCGTTTTATTATTATAATTATGACTAACGAAAATTCGGACAAACAATACATTATGACTTATAACAATTTGGGAAACAATAGAGACCCGCTGTAATTGTATCTAATGTTGAATAAGAAAAATCGAGGAACGGGGCGTGAAGGTCCTTAAATTAAAAGTCTCATAACTAAAGTACTGTTGTTTATATTTCATTGGCATTTTATTACTGTGGAAATTTCGGAACCCCTTAAATGGAGATAAAAATAATTGTTTACTTGGAAACATGAAAGCTTGTACTGTATCGAGAATCACCAAGTTCCTTTACTTCTATATTTTCATCGGAATAAATGTTCTCGTAATCGCCTTCCATTTCTGAAACGATTTAAGGAAAGGTGTTATTATTTAAATTTTAAATAATAACACCTTTCCTTAAATTTAAATTTTAAATAAATACTTAGATAACAGAAATCTTAAGGACCACTTGCGCCATCCAGGCTTAGCCATAACTCGGGTTAAGCGGTTAAACCCGGAGTTGCCTGTAGCTACTCAATTTTACCCAGTTTTAACGGTCAACTCCGAGTTAGTGGCTAACCCTGGATGGTGCAAGTTACTCTAAGGCCCACTTGCACTATCCCACTAACCCGGGGTTAAGTGGTTAATAACGGTCTAACCAGTGTCAGCTAGTGTCAAATTGTAATGGTAACCATGGTAACTCCAGGTTTAACCGGTTAACTCCGGGTTAGTGGGAAGGTGCAAGTGGCCCTTATTTAAATAAATGTCCTAATATCATCACTCCCTAGTACAGTGTGTACCTACGCCTCCTGCTAATATTGAATCCCGAGCAAATGAAAAATTCCAAAAGTGAATCACAAGCGTAGCGACTGGTTCAAAAAGTGAAATCTCATTAATCGTCGCGTGAGTTTCCGGTCACAACAGATGAACAAATTTTGCTGCTTACCATACCAGTGAGTGAAAGTATAATTAATGACCCCATACCTCATTGCAAATCGCTAGATCTCTGATCGGGCGAACCACTATAGTTTATTCAAATCAAAAAGGAAAGATTCTCACCTACTTACGTTAAATATTAAGACAGTCTTACCCTTTTCTCTCAATGACGAAATAAAAGTTGGTTGTGCAACTTGTATCCTTGAGCAATCGCCAATTCGAAATGAGATTCTTGAAACAATCAATTATAATAACAACAATATAGTAATAACATCACCTACCCGATTCAATTACAGTGCATTAACTAAGAAAGGCAAAACAACTTATCTTATCACAATGTATTCGATATTATTTTCACGAATAGGAAAAGGAGGTCAGTATTTGATGATGCAAATATCTAGCCAAATGGGAATGCTGCTGCGGTTTTATTACAGTATCTGCTTATATCATAAAAAGTTTACTCTCGATGAGTGTCCTACCGAAATGAATCTTTTTCCGGTTATTTTGTTTACACACAATTTCCACGCACCACGCACATGCGCAATACGGTCTCGGATCTACTTTTAAGACGCAGAAAACAGATAACCTACAATCGTCCGTCCATACTACGATTTAATGTCATGTCATGCATAGAGCACAAAGTCGGGGTCATTATCGGGGTACGGGTACAATTATTATTCGAAATTTTATACGCGTGGCCTACCTGTGACAAAAGAAATAGCGCGAGACCTACTCTCATTATATAACACATTGACTTTTATGTAACGTATCATTTTTTTATTTTTGGGGTAAAAACTGCCAGCTCAGTGCTGTGTTGCCAGTGTGAAATGGTAACTATAGCCAGCGTTTTAAGATCGCTGCAGACTTTTCTCGGTCTGACTTCTATAAATATTCGAGCTATTTCAACGGTACTTACAATAGTTAATATGCTATAGAGAGGGTTTTATTGTACCTATTGGATCCTATTAACAAGAATGAAACTGCACGAGGACATGTGCCTGGCGAGGAGTTTGCCACCAGAGAAAATTTGGTCTTCAACATAAAGACATGATGTCAGGATCGTCAGCATTGAGGTAACGACTGAAGAAGAACAAGAAAAACAGAATTATTTACAAAATCGTTTATTTCATTTATTACATTAAATTATGGTACAGATATAACAAAAGTGGGCTGATAATACCCGTCAGGTCCGAGAGCATGTCGTTGTGATAAATGTATTTCACTCAACTCCATTACACCAAATTCGTAATCACCGAATTTCCTAAGTATCTCCGACCCATCGAAGGATTCTCTTTTCCTTGAAGAACCGAGGTCTTGAGAGGATCCATTTCTGTACTTCGAATTGAGCAATGTTACGTGTAGTTTTACATTAACTGGATCCCAGTCTTCTTTCTTCATTAAACCTAGACAAGAATTAGAGATCATAGTTGGTTTCTGCTGTCAATACCAATTTGCAAGCAAGCAAAATAATGTAAATAGGACCACGAGCGCAGCGAGTAATTCCAATTTAGAATCTTGAGCGTAGCGAGGTGTTGCCATCGAGGCACAGGGGGCCAATGACTACCTATGGTCTCGTGGGCGTACAACTTTGCACCTCAGCAAGTAATACAATATTTAAAGGTATAAAAAAACAAAGTTAAAGAAAATTTTTCTATAATCAGTAATCACCGTTATTTAGAGTCTGTGCGGAAAGAGAAGAGTCGTGGAATATTATCCTCATTAGCACGAGCGTTTTTACAATGCGCATTAAAAAGCGGCTGAATGACACAAATGAATACCCGTGTATTTATTCGCACAATCGCGGTAGCCCTTTTTTATCGTTGTTCGATTTTCGACTTCGAGCGATGGCCGTTAAATCGAATTTAGCGTACAGAACTATCGACGATTGCTTTTAACGCGATACTTTAACCCTTTATAAGGCCCGTTGACAGGGACGTGCTATCGCAGAATTTGTTGCAGCTATCAGAAGCCTACATTTCAAAAATCTATTTTAAAAGCAAGTTGAATATTCAATTAATGCAAACGATTTTGAGCCCTATTATTAAAACAGTATGGTTGAATTTCTGATTGAGCGTATGTGGTCGATATATCGCCTCTGCCTTATAAAGGGTTAAACTACTTTTTCGTCACACTCGCTGAGTAAATGTGGAATTGCACGCAGGTTTAGCGGGAGTTATAGGAAAAGCGTTCTCCCTAGGGAGTTATGAAGTTTCTAGTGCCATAATTAACAGTTTTTTGTCTTTATACTTAATTTTTGTATCGCAAGTGTGATGAAAAACACAATGTACTATAAACTCTCGTGCGATGAGGCCTAAGGGAACCAATAGGTACATTTTATGATCCATTTCTTTCCGCACAGACTCTAAGATGCGCCACATTAAAAAGTTACTTATTAATTTAGTTTTTATGATACGTAACAAACTAAATTTTTCGCGCAGCAAACTACACCCACTTGAATGCAGTGTCGAGGTGAAATTTAATTTGGTATGTACTTAATATATAGATGGTCAAGCAAATCATGTCAGTAGAAAACAGCGGCAAATTTAAAAAAATGTAGGCGCGAAGGGTTATCGTCCCATAGAAAATTTGAATTTGGTGCCTTTTTCTACTGACATCATTTGCTTGACCAGCTTTAACCCTTTGACCGCCGTTGTCCGGTATAGAAGACAACGATAGAACGATACGCTGGCGCCGTCGTCTTGTATACAAGACACAAATTCAACCACTGAGTTAATGTGAAAATAATAACAATTGCAATTTCATTTACACTCGTGTTCATATTTAAAGTCTTTGTTTTTTCATTTATTTGCTTTTTAAGCCGCTATATAAATCCCTTCTTTTATAATAAGGCATTTAAAAAAATTGCTCCAATTTTCAACATTTTTCATGTTCCTCGTCGCCGTTGTCTTGTATAAAAGACAGCTAGGGATGGGAATGTTAACTCGATATGGGAATTTTTAAAGTAAATATAAAGTCAGAAATATGTTTTTATCTAAGTATTTGAACACTTGTTAATCGCCAATTTTTTTCAACGAATAGTAGGTAACTACTTACTAGAATACGTAGAACGAGAGTCAGATAGGCATAACTATATTTAAAGTTCAGGTAGCTTCTTTAGCTCTATAAAGTAGAGTCAGACAAGTAAATTTGCCATTGTAGATTGTGGACTATTTAATTGCAGAAGAGATAAATAAAAAAAATAATTGATGTTATTTTATAGCTTAGTGGGAAGGGATACACCGCAGCGACCGCTTCGCACAAGTGTGGTACAGGGACATACCTGTTTATCAGACTTTACTTTTATTGTTATAACATTGAAGTTAATGTGTAATTTTTTTATAACAAGTCGTTGAACGTTTTTTTGATAAGAGTTTACCTATAGATTAATGTAAACCAAACTGAAATTATAATGATAGATTCTAATTCCGGAATAATATCTTCACTCATAAAAAATTCAACCCACGTGTAATTTTCACTAAAACAGTTCCGGTATATTGACTTTATCGACACATGATGCGCAGCTTTAACGTTACGCCAATAAAGTTTACGTACCGACAAGCGCTTACGCCGTTGACCTAGAGACTATTATTAATTGATCCGCGCGGAAACAGTCCTTGTCGGTCTGCACTGCGGGCAGTCCATGGGCGCCGTTGTCTTGTATAAAAGACTTCTCGTACAGCCTAGTGCGGCGATATCACGTCTTGAATCGACATTGTTTAGTGGTTGTTTTTTATGTTAAATCCCTATATTTTAAACATTTTCGGGTGTAAAACATATGTTTAATTTTGGCAATTTGGAATGAAATTAAAACAGGATAAGAACAAAGCTAAATTAAAAAGATTTTTATTAAATATTGTAAATATCGATATCACTATTTGCAATCCCTAAACTTTTTATTAGTTGTTTACTTAAAATTTGCTCTGGCGTGTGAGTGAGCGTCTTTGCGGACTAGGTCCGGCGGCCAAAAGGTTAAGGCCGAGCCACACCGGCTTGCGTGTGCGTGACATGCGCGTGTGCGTACGCTAAAATGTTGGAGCCGCACACGCACACGTCACGCAAGCGGTGTGCGGCCTCTCGTAAGGATCTGTATACTACAACGCCGCACGCGCACGTGCACGTCACGCACACGCAGCCGGTGTGCACAGGCCATTAATATATATTGGTCAATCGCCAGTTTACAGTACACCTATAAAATTGTAACATTATAATTTATAAAACCTGCCTCCTTTATATTTACCTTCCCGACTGAAGTAAGCTACCACTTCATTAGCTAGTTGTTGGAGGACACCAGACGTAGACTCGAATTCTTCAACATTAGCGTAGAGAACATTTATCTCTTTAGGGTCATCATTCATATAGGACAAACCCTTTACTCTGATTTTTAAAGGCAAGTGTCCTTGGAGAAGAGGCCTGAAAGATAGGTGTATTCATTTAGGTTGTAACCCATTTATAAATCCATATTATTATTACAAGTGCAAAAGTTACTCTATTTGTTTTTTGCAGTTTTAATGACCTTTAGTTTTGTAATGAAATTAAATGAAAAACTTTATTTCAGGCAACCAGTAGCCCATAGATAATTACCCTAAAAACTAGCATACATATTACAAACAATAAAGAGTTTGTGCGGAAAGAGAGGAGTCGTATAATGTATGGGGCCCAATACGTTCCACGACTCTCCTCTTTCCGAACAGTCTCTATTTTAAAACCAGAAACTACAAAACACATGATGGCGATGTATTACGCAACCCCGCAGTGACAGCGTAATAACATGATATTATAACAAATAAAGTACTGTACGCAAAATTTGGATATTACCAAATGTGGATGGTGTTTAGCAAAAATGAGTCATCCCACATGCATTTTGCAATGAAATGTCAACTTTAAGCGTCAATTTTTTGAGTTGACATCTTGATCTTGAAAAATTAATGTGGGTTGACACATTATTGCTTATCAGCATCCATGTATAAAAAGCCTAAAATGAAACTAACATTATAACTTTCTCCTTGGCGTCTGTAAGAAGTTTAGAAGCAAAAGTCCTCTCCTCACTATCCATCAAGCACATAACTCCCATTGTTAAATGTACTTTGTTAGGCTGGATAAAGATGGACTCCTCTACCCCGCGGCTTGGGCACTCGCGGAGAACAAGTTCCTGAAAATAATAGTTATGTGGTTTAATAAAAAAAAACAACCCTTTATTTATTAATCCTTTGACCATTGAAGACGTCATTTGACGCGCACGGTAACAGCCCAGCCACTCTTATAAATAAAAAAAACTATTAATAATGTGCCTATAAAACTGAAGCCAATTTTTGGGTCTTCATTCCTCAACAATCTCATTCACCTGGCTATACATATTCGCATATTCCCAGGACATTCTGCTAAACAGTTTTGGTTGTAGATGGAACTTGGCACGGGTTACACAGTCACCAAAAAATGAGATGCTAATAAACCATTTTGCGAATATGTCCATACATATTCGCAAATTCCCAGGAGATTCTGCTTTATGGCTGGCCAGGGGAATGAGATTTTTCAGGATAAATCCCTTTTAAATTGTTTTCATGTTGATAACACACGTAAAAAAAACGAGATCTAACTAAAGATACCTATTTATATTGATGAATTAGCAGAATTACCTTAAATTGTATGAATCTATTCACAATATCCGGCTTATTCATAGGTATTGATATGAAATGAGTGGGCTTCTGTTTCATTCGGGATGACAACACTATCATATTAATTCGCCGTCTGGCAGTCTTCACACTCTGAAACAAATATTATCTTCTACTTAGAAGTTCACTATAAAATAATTACAAAAGTATAAAACATAATTGTTTGTCTGTTATTTTTATTCTATTATTACCTAAATCACATAATTTATAGTGAACAGCTGTCATTGCTGTCATTAAATTAGGATTGTGTATGTAAGTAAACATATATATACAAATTAGTATAAATAATAAATCCTAATTATGGTCAGAGAAAAAAAGAACTTTGAACATACCTAGAACTGTCCAAATGTAATATGACAGAAAAGAGGCAAGTATTCATTTAATTTACAAAAATGCGAGATCTAATTTGTAAAATAAATATATACATACAAACATGAACACTGAAAACAATACACTCTTTTTTTTAGGGTGTTCATCTAAAAAAAGGAAAACACATACATAATAAATATATATGTAAATATGTAAATTATATGCCCCTTCTGAATGTTCTCAACTTAGTTAGTTTTAAAACCTTACAGTAGCACTAGGTCCAAGAATAGTGATGTCTCCATCTTTGCCTTGCCTTGGTATTTTGATTTCTGTTTTAGTCTCATGTTCAATTCTGCTTTTTGTATATCCTTTCCTCCCAATTATTGAACCAAGGTAATGTCTGTGAATAAGATACAATGAAAAATTAAATATACCTACCCATTGGTTACATAAGTATCACTTTCATAACGGTACAGTGAGTTTAAAATTTCAATTTAGTTGGCTATTTTGTGTCAAAGTTTTGCTGACCCCTGACCTAGGCCAATCTAATCACATTGTCAATTTTAGTTTATTTGGCCGAGGACCGCAAAAACTGGCATATATTGCAACAAGAGCTATGCCCTTAAATTTTGATGTTAATGAATGAGTTTAGATTGGCCTTGATCAGCAGTTGGCAACAGGCGGCCCACCAAACCTCTCACTTGTGGCCTGCGAGCCTACCTGGCTATATTGTATGTAATATTGAAGAACAATGTCTGATAAAGTCATAAATATTAACAAAGTGCGGTCCGTGTCAACTTTGTTAACTACTATGTGGCCCTTGGCTGTTAAAAAGTTGTCGACCGCTGCCCTAATCTAACACTAATCTTAATACTCACTTAGAAACATGGAAACTTGTACTATATCTAGAGTCATCCAGCTCCACTACTTCCATATTATCATCTTCATCATTCTCCTCACTGTCCTTGTAAATAGTATCTGAAATAAAAAAAGGCAATTATTTATCAATTTATTTATTCCATGTTTGTAACTTATGTTTATTTAATGTGTTTGCTGACAGGGGATGGGGTTCTTGTAGGCTTAAAAATGCTTAACTCAAGCTGCCATAGTGTGCTGTGCAAACAACAAGTACTATACCTACTGTTTTGTCACAGACAGTAAAGTAGGAAGGCTTTGATACAAATATACTGCAAATTTTCCTAAATTAATAAAAACAAAAGCATCACACACAAGTCAAAAAAAAATTTGAAAAAACAGAAACTAAATTTGGAACTACAATACCACAAGCCAGCTATTTATTTACGCCTAGGTTTGAGAATGTAACTTAGTTCCTTGCTATAATAATACACTTGGTATAATACCGTAAGTTTTATTACCGTTTTCATATAAATCATGTTCTTGAAAAGTACTTGTATCAACAAATGTGTCAGTGTTCCTGTAACACCTTCCGTCTATCCACACCAGCTCCGGTTTTAGAACATTGTAAGACATTATATTTATTTCATGAATAGTGAATTGTTGTTTTATTGTACTTTTTTGTGCGCACTTGCGCAGAAATAAACACTTTCAGGCTTTATAAATTTTCAATTTAATTCATGTATTGACGGGTGTTGTAATTGATTCTGTCAAATCTGTCAAATTGACATAGTATTTGCGTTCAGAAATTAAAATTGTAAGTAAATCCTTAAGGCTAGGGTAATCGTACAATCGGTACAATCGTACACCAAAAAAAAACCGGAAGCCGCGAACGCGACTGTGGAGCGGGCTTTAGAGCCTGCGCGCACTGCGATTTAAATTTTTGCAACACGATTTTAAAATCGCGCTGTAATACATATTTTCTTGTCGTCTGTGCGCTTACCGACATATAATCACATACGTTGCATTTCTGCGACAAAATTATCGCGCGACAAAAATCGTAGTGCGCTCTTGGCCTTAGGTTATTAAATACCGTAACATACTACCGCACCTCACCGTGAATTTGGTGCGGTAGTATGTTGTAGCTATTAGAACGGAAAAGCGCATGCAAAGCAAATGCAAAGGCATGCGATATGCGATCACCATTCGTCCAAAATGCCATTACACACTACACACCGCACCAAGGTCGCGGTACAGTGCGATAGTGTGTTATGGCTATAATAGCTTACTTTATGGCTCCTCTACACGATGGACCAACGCCGGCCACTCCAAGGGACGCAGCCATGCGGTAGAATGAGATAGCAATATCACTTGCTCCCTTGCGTCCCTTGGAGTGGCCGGCGTTGGCCCATCGTGTAGAGGAGCCATTTAGTTTGAACAGCGAGTCGTGTCATCAGTCGTGACCTATTATGTTTATATACCTAATAAAAGTAGCCAGATTCATTTTAAAAGCAGAAATTTAATGATACATGTAAACATGAAATATCACGGCGGACGGGCACGGCGCATAAGACGTAACAAATCTGGTTCTGACGAGTTTTACTTCGCTACTAATGTATATTTATTATTTAACAAGTCTCAAGTCAGTATGATAAGATAAACCGATTTGTAACCAGCGTATCTTGTTGGATATGAGTTATAACTGTTTAATATCTACTCTTAAACGTACCTCTACCAATTTATATTTCTATGTTAATCACTTATTTAACTGTCACTACATCGATTTATTTTTGATGGTGTAATTAAGTGGTCAAAAATGTATCATAACTATGAATATCAATACGCTGCGATACAAAATAGAGAAAATGGTAAGTCTATTTATCACGGGTTTTATCATATTTTTTGTTATAAATAATGAGTAGCATGTTAATGTTCACTGTTAATGTTAAGGTTTTAATTGTAAATAGTAATGGGTAGGCAATTTACAAATACATAAATAAATAAAAAAATTTGGTTAAGTAGGTACTACGATAAATTAAATGAGGTAGTCAGGTATAGGTAGGTACTTACAATAGTACATTACGATACAAGTGCGAAAAGTAGGAAATTCGCAAGGAGTGGCGATAAATTGAAACACGGCCGAACACACGTTTTCGCACGTGTATTGTACAACGTTATACAGTACAATATGGCCCTTAATACCGACCTGGGGCGGTAAAGTACCACCATTGGCCTATTTTATAAAGCTACAAGTTACAATTTACAAGCGGAAGTCTCTTTCTAACCCTATGTATTAGAACGAGACTTCCGCTTGTAAATTGTAACTTGTAGCTTTATAAAATAGGCCACATATGTAGGTACTGTAAATGACTATTTTGCTGAGAATAAGATTGCTATATTATAATTTGTCATATTGTAATCGACCTACTTTAGCTGTAATACTGCAAAGTGCACGTGTGACTGAAAGTTATAAACAAAATATATCGAAAGCATAGTAATTTAGATACTTAATTATTATTATGGTATAATAATATCTCTAACTAACTCTTGATGATTATCATATTTATCATAGTTTAGCTTTAAGTGTTGTTTTTTTTAATTGAATTAATTGTCAACAAATTAAAACAACATTTTAACTATTCCTTGCGTACTTACAAATATACCGAAACACACCCATCTTGTCGGTAGAAAGGCAAAGGCGCGAAATTAAAATTTTATATGGAAAGTTAACTCATGTAGCTTAATTTATTTCAATTTAATTTACCTGTTTTTACTGACAAGGTTGCTATGCTAGAGAATTTATAAACAGTTACATTTACATCCATTATCCTCTGTATCTCGGTAGCTAGTTGAGTAGAGTCAGACCAAGAAAAGTCTGCAGCAGATTTGATGGCCCACGCAGTGCAAGTGTTATTTTAAACGTAAAATGTCTATGAAATTATGACGTATAAATAACACTTGCACTGCGTGGGTTATCAAACCGCTGCAGACTTTTCTTAGTCCGACTGTAAAAAAATCGTGCAAAGTACCAGTGTAACCTCGGCTTTATTATTTTAGCTGTCAAGAAGTGTCAAAACTTCAACAAAAAAACTGCATTTTGCAATATCAATATTTGCGTTTTCCGACCATGGACATTAAACATAACTGGATGGCGGACATTGGCCAAAAAGTGTGTCCACATGAGATAGTCAAGGTGGGCCGTTGTATCTCTTTCTAATTAGGGTGACCATACGTCTTATGTATGTGGGATATTAGGATAACATTTAAATATATAGTTTGACCAGGATCTTTTCTTAATCGTGCATAGTTATATTAGTAATAGAAATCATACTGTCTTTTCGCCTAAAAAGGGATGGATATAGTTTTTTTTTCTTCTGTAAAACGCTTCACACAACCTTAGGTCCTTAATTTAGTTGTTCTAAATTAAGTACCTAAGGTGGTGGTCAGGTGTTAAAACTGCACGAGGCCATGCGCTTGGCGAGGAAGAGAACCCTATGGAGGAACCTGGTCTTCAACAGAAGGATATGATGTCACGATCCTCAGTATTGAGGGACCAAGTGAAGAAGAAAAGCTGTTACTAGTAGGCGTAGGTACTGGACCACGAACATGGTCGATCGTCAGGAAGGTGGTCCGCCGTAACGTCTGTCAAGAACACAGGTATGAGTGAGAGAGATAGAGAGACAAATATGCTGACAGAACCAGAGGGTCTACTGTGAACCATGTTCGACGTGTTGCCTCTCTGTCACACTTACGTACGAATTTACAAGTGCGACAAAGACGCAACGGGGTCGGCTCTCAGGACAGTGGAGGAATTACATACAGTATTTGCCGCCTTAGGCCCCAAGCCCAACATAGCAAGCTCTAGCCGCCCCCCCTTTCTCAGCACCCATCATATAGACTGCCGTCCAAAATATCTGGCCGCTGGCCGCCCTAGGCCCGGGCCTACTCGGTCTTAGGGCAAATTCGTAACTGCCTGAGGGTCGCGTGGGTCCGCTACGCCCGCTTGCTATCGTTTTTAACTAGGACGCTTGTCACTGGACCATAGACATCGAAGTTTGCAAATTGCGAGCATCTTTCTCTGTTACTGTAATTACTCCTTTATAGGAGTAAAAGAGAAAGATGCCCGTAATTTGCGAACTTCAGTGTTCACGGTGCTAGGCCACCTGTGCGAAAAGAGAAGAGTCGTGAAATGTAAAGAAATTAGTGATGTGCCGTTCTTAGTAAATTTTCCAAAGAGGGTAAATTCCCAGTAACGTTTCTGGTATCGTCCCAAAAGTCAGTAAATTACGATAAAGTTCTATTTTTCTTTTATTATCAATGTGTTTATTATTATTATAACAATGCATAAATGTGTCTGTAATGTTTAAGGACTTTGGATTTCAATTTTGGCAATTATTTATTCTGTATTGGCTCTCATTTCACCAATTTAAACATGCCGAAATAAATACATACCTATTTATATAAACTTACTTAAGTACCTAATAAAAATTGTGTAACACTGATTCTCATCGTGCCGACGTCATAGTCACCCTAATGAGTTTGACAATGTTGTCTTGTATTTTTATCGCAAAATGTAATAATTGTGGCTTCCTGGTGAAACAATATTCCACAATTAGAAATTCTTTCACTCCCACAACCTTTAAGACAACATTTATTCACCATTTTTAGGAAATTTTGCATTCACGTGTTTTGATAACATGTCATGACGATAGGGATACCAATTAACATTCAAAGTTTCTACAATGTCTACCACACCAAAATAAAAGGTTTTTTTTTGTTGTCCACATGCTTGGTTAAATCAGGTAATAATATTGACATCATACTTATTTACAAATTTCTTAAAAGATATCAGAACCTTACTCTGAATATAGCATTTAAATAATATAAGAAGTTATTTAATTTGAGTAGTATATTGATATAAATACTACCACAATGGTATATTTTTAACATTGGCAACACGTGCGAGTGAGACACCGCGACCCACCTTTGCTATCTCAAGTGGACCGTTTTCTCTAGTCTGGTACGAACGTCTTTCTAGCTCGGTGATAAAGTTCAATTTAGTATGGCAAAAAAAGTGACAGTGCAGTCCATCTTATAAGTCCATGTTTCCGACAGAGTTGTACAAATAAAAAGTTGATAACGATTCAAAATTAATAGTCATTGGTGTTGGTAAACGACAAGTAATGACAGTTCTTTTCTATTCAAGTTTTATTATATAAAGTATTATTTACAAAATGTTTAGGTTTTATTACTGTAATCAGTCAAAAGTTACCGGAAGACGATGATCAATCTCATTACTTCATTGTTTAAGATAAAGATAAGATGATCAACTAGAATACAGGTATATAGGCTGTCCTGGCAAAAATATTCTAGCATTGGATTAGCAGGGAGTTATAGTAAGTAAATTTATGTTTAGTATTATCACTCACTATTTATTGTTACTTTTGCTATGTGTAATTAATATTGGGCGATATCCCATAAATGAATATTAAATCCCATTGATCGTAGTCCAAACTCAACCTCAATTTCTAACACCACTCACAAATGTTTGCTATTATCATTCATATCTAGGAACACTAAGTGTAACTACCAAATAAGGCTGTTATTTTATTTATTATTCCTGTTGGGGACTATCTTAATACCCTGTTAAGAGGATTATTGATTTTGATTTATGGTAGAATCAATCCTCAATTTTTAGACCACCATACAAAACTTTGTTCACGGTGCTCCTATGGGATCACTTTGGTCTTGAAAATTGGTTAAATGCGTTTTTCTCAAAGACCGTTTTTTGTATATTTCTTTATCTTGAGATCCAGAGATAAATGTTATTCTTACCCAATATTAATGCAAACCTGTTATGGTTACTTGCACACTGTTTTTCTATTGCAAGCAAAAACATTTAGCGGAATAGCAATGCAATATACATTTTTGTGCACTTCTGCATAATAAGGCCTGAAACCATAAACTGAATTTTATTGCAACATCTCAGCGTGATGACCTGATACCAGTGCTGACATTTCAGCACTGTGTTTTTACTAATACATACCTGCCTATGCTAAACATAACTAATTTTGTTCCATTTAAGAGTTAATAATAAATAATAAATATTTATTTGTTGTTTACAGGTGGCAGTAAAATGCATGGATCCTGCAGAGTTGTCACATTTTGTCTTCTGACTACAGTTTTGCCTACAATCCTTATAATCATACCACTTTATTTAAGAAATATGAGATATGCTGATGTTATGTATAAGATATCAGATTCAGATGTCATCCAGATTCACAAAGGACAATCATCAGTGTTTTGTAAAACACATTCCTTAAAAATGAACACCACATTTAATGCATTCCAAATGACTGGCAAACCTGCCCTGTCCTTAGAAAATAAGAAACACATAAGACTTAAGAAATCATTGACTCTTCCCGATGATACTCTGGAGTACTGGGGGTTTTACCTCTTCAAAGGAGCTTCCGTTGAACTTGAAGCATGTTCCAGGTATGAGGGATCTAAAATATTAGTTGTGAAAGGTGATAATATACTAAATACATGTGGTATTCTAGAAGGGAATAAATACAAGAAAGATGCTCCTCACATTGACAATCAGGAGCATGTGATAGTCACCTTAGCAAATCCTGGTGAAAAAAAGGATCACCCAAAAGATCCTGTGCCAATAAAAAATAACAGCAACCAGGGGAAAGAAAACAAAGCAATAAAAAATATAAATAAGACTGATAGTGTTCAAGGTAATCTAGAACATGATAACATGACAATGTTAAATAGTTTACGATTTAAAAGGAATACAAAGCCAGTTCATCAGCCGAAAACTGTCCTTGATGCTGGGATTCATCACGGTGGAAATGCATTCAACAGCACTGATGGGCAGCAAGATAAGTCTGTTTCTAGCTTTGAAATAAGTCTACATGAGTGTTATGATAATAACATTATTATCAACCGTGAACTGCCATACCAAGCTGTTTGTAACAGTACAAAGTACTTTGGGAAAGCTACTACTTTAAAAGTTACCCATGATATACTATTAGATGGATATTACTATTATATATTCTATAGTGACAATGACTTTGTTAAAAATAATATTCATGTGATTTTTGATATCTACAAACCCACTTTTCTGTATACTAATATGTCAGAATCAAAGGTATGTATTAATAAAACTGAGTGTATATTTGACATAGGATTTTTTAGTGATGAACTAGTAATTGTAGAAGTACCTACAAAGGATGGATTATCTTATGCTGATGATTCATCTATTTTGACTTCAGTTTGTCACCCAAGAATGTCTGTATATATTTTTTTCCCAGTGACTGTCCTTATGTTGATAATTTTATTTGCATTTTTATGATACATATTATTAGTTTTAGCATACTATTTCCTAGTGAAAACGAACATTTCCAAAAATGTGATATTATTGTATTAGGTGTTAAACTTTATTTATAGGTATTAAGTTTACTTGTGATGTGATTGCACTGATAGTAATTTGAACCGTGTCCTTTCTTGATAGAGGTATCATACACTAGTTTGAAGACATATATAATATGTATAGTCGATTTCATAAATATGTATACAATTCTTCACCTTAATCCATTACAATAAGGTGAAAAAATGTATACATATTTATGAACTTGACTGTAGGTAGTAAAATATCTCATAACTTATAAACAAAACTAAATAATACCACTATGAGTGTGCAGTTACAGGCTGCTATAAATGATCTATGTATTGTAGATGTAAATTATATTCGTTGTTTAAAAATATTACTTGTTTCATCAAAAATAGGTATTTTTAATTTTATTCCTTACTATATCATCTAGGTACATGCAGCTACGACTTAATTGTGTAGGTAAGTAGGTAAAACTCCAGTAGCTCAAATTCACTAGAGCCTCGATAGAATAATGATACCTAGTCGTAACTATAATAGAACAATGGATTCCCCTATGACCCAGTTCAATATTAAACTGTTAGTACTAGGAGTAGAAGGTACGACCAAGCGCATAAATTATGTATACCTACAATAAAATTGTTAATCTTATTCCGTGGTATCAAAGACATATAGGTATAACTTCGTATAAGATGAATAAAATCTAAGAAAAAAACGTGCCCCGGAAATCAAGAAAGTCATTCTCGTATAGATGGCGATTTGGCCTATGGTCGGCTAGTAGCGAGACGACCCCGTTATGATAATACTATTACTTATTCTGTGACCCCGTTTCATATTTAACAATTTTAATACATTAGTATATCATGATCACGACCACAGGAAATAATCATGACGTCAACGGTAACTCTATCCTTAGCGAAATATAAAACCAGGTTTCCTTTCCTTTGAGGAAAATGTACTTACATATCATACTAGTCTTACTATAATATCGTTATGTATGATTGCGAAAAGTTGCGAAATCTGCTGATCATCCGCGGCCTACCGCGAATACCGAAGTTCGCAAATTGCGGATATATCTTTCCCTGTCACTCTAATTACACCTTAATTGGAGTAAAAGACAAAGATGCCCGCAATTTGTGAACTTCGGTGTTCGCGGTAGGCCCGCAGGGCATGCGAGCGAGATAGCCTATGCATGACGTTCTAGCGCTTTGTCACTCGCACACCTTTGCCGTATCGAGTGTGAATCCCACCTATTTTTCACATCACAGCTTGGGTACGGTGACTTGGGAAAGGCCCCGTGCATGAACTATAGGGGGCAGCATAGGTGCCGTCAGTTTTGGCGCGAGGCGTAAATGTGTTATTTATGCTTCCGATGTAGCGCACAAGACGGCAGAACTTACTACGAGTATGCACAAGAAAACGTACCGACGAGAACGGTTGATGGTAGCACTGGGTAGCACTTGATTTGGCAATGTACTTGCATGTGCACAATGCACATGTTTCCGATTCAGGCCACAAGATGGCAGACCCTCCCAACGCGCCACGGTCCCTATTATAAGCAGCCTAACCAATTTGTATTTGCAGTAAATGTACAGGCTCTGTAGTAGTACCTCTAACTTCCATATATCTTCCATACTCTGTAGGTATCAGAAACGTAGTGGTTATATTCTCTTTGGGTATCAGAGGATAGTGTATAGAGGCGGATTGTCAAATAAATTTTGTAGCTATTTAATTTGCTCTCAGTTCACTAGATGACCCTAGTAGTTATTTTTTTGTGGAGTTACGTCCTTTTGGATTTGCGTTTAGAATTCACATGCGTTCACCACGGTACCTTTTTATTACAGTTTTTAGTGTTTTTACCCAGCCAAAAAAGGATAACCATACTGTTGACAAGGTGGACTTCAAATCAAGTGTTGCCTTTCTTGATGCGCCCAGGCTGTGTATGTGTGCGTAAAAGCGTATATGTGTGCTCTTTTAGGGATGTGAAAAGTCGATTTTAATCATATTATATATCGATAAACGCTACACAGCGGAACGAAATAGCGATTAAGTGAAGCTTCAATATCTTCGTTAAACATAAACATAATTGAAATGCTAATGGATAATGAATATATTATAATATAATTCAATTATTGCGGAACACCTATTTTAGGAGGTATTTATGTATTTTAATTAAATATCTGAACTTTCCCTTGGTTCCCTGCTGGGGCGTGACTATAAAATTGTGATCTGATAACCACAATAAAGAATAAAAGCGTTTTTGGTCATTTTAGGTATCGTTAAGCCTTTGAAGTAAAATTAAAATTGCAAGAAATGTCGATAGTTTATCGATATGACTTTATCGACATGGCTACAGCAACGTGGGCCTCATTGTTAATCGTACACTAAACAAAAGTGGCAACAGTGACAGCTCGCTGAGACACCGTCTTTATATATTATAAGTCTATGGCGTGAGCGTTTAAAGCCTCCTCCAGACTATGCGCGTGAATCGCGGGCGAAGCCGCGAACGCAAGTGTGGCGTCGATTACGCAGATTGTTCACGTCTTCGCGCCTTGTTCTCCGTTTTTTGTCGGTATTTCGGCCCGCGTCAAAGGAGACGCGAAGCGCGAACTTGCAAGACTCCACATTACACACTATTTTGGCTCTTCTGTGGCCAGATAAATATTAATTATATTATGATTATATTACATTAAGCAGCTATATTTTACGGTTTCACAAGAAATCAAAATGGAAAAACAGCTCACGTATGATGCCATAGATAACTAACAGTTAAACTCGATCAGCTGATACTTTTCCGCCATCTTGCCGCAAACCAAACTGCGAAATCGTCGTGAAGTGTGCGAGTGTGGAGTCATACGTCAACTTCGCGATATGTTCGCTCCGCGACGTCGCGCCTCGATTCACGCACATAGTCTGGAGGGGGCTTTATGTTAAAGCGGCGCGCCCCGCTCACGCGCCGCCCGCAAAACACGCCTGTGTGACGGAGCCTAGGCATTGGACTAGGGTGACTGCTTTAGTTATTGGCCACTATTCATATGGTTTTAATTGGCTTTCTTATTTGTAAGGGGTGGCCAATTACTACAGCAGTCACCCTAGTAGGTATTAATTAAAGGTAAGTAGTTAATTCGAATATACTCGTAATGTTGTCTGTCTGTTGTTATAAACTTAAGTATAACACATGAAGAGACATTGAGTCTGTTAGAAAATTGAATCTTGTATGTACACCCTTATAATACCAACCAATGAATGTACGCATGTGTGAATGACACCTTATGTTCTTTAGTCTATGTTGCTACTCTATTTGCTCTCTCTCTTTTTGGTTTCGGCTGCGTTGATGGTCGGACGCGTAAGCTTTAGCTCCCATAAATTGTATTAACATATATTATTTACTAGATAATAAAGTTCATGTGCATTGTGCGAACAGTGAGTATTCTTTCTCCACCGCCCTGCTGCTGCGGAACCTCGTATCCGCGTAATAGGTTCTGGGCACAGTCACGATTGATATATATTCACTGTTCGCCATCACGCCATCCACACGTGGGTCATCATCCTATGATCGCCGGTAAGCGCATTCATCATGGCCGAGGTGAATCAAAACCAACCTCTCAGCTACTCTAACCATTCGATCGAAAAGCTACGTGGCTCGGAAAACTACCAGACATGGAAGTACCAGATCAGGATGCTGCTGACCCTGGACGGTTTGTGGGAGACTGTGGAAGGGACGGACGTTGACCCTTCGCACGTCAAACGAGCATTGGCTCGCATCGGCCTCAGCGTTTCGACCGCGTGCCTACAACACATCAGAAAGGCGACGACCGCTAAAGAAGCGTGGGATAACCTAAAAACTGTTTTTGAAAACAAAGGTTTGTACAGGCGCGTGCTGCTATTGCGGCAGCTGCATCGTATAGAGTACAAGCAATATAACTGCATGTCCCGTTACCTGGAAGCGGTGATGTCGCTGGTTCATCAATTGGCGGATATTGACAAAAACATAGAAGATAAAGAAGTGGTGGAACTTCTCCTTAGCGGACTGCCAGACGAATACGACGCGCTGGTAAGCAACCTCGAGACTGCAAATATCGCCGACACCAACCTCACCGCTGATATGGTGAGATCTCGCCTTCTTCAAGAAGAATCGAGGAAAATGGAAGGATCTTCCTGTGTAGATGAAGCCGCCCTGTTCTCCAAGGCAAGAAACACAGTACCCAGACAACAAAAACAGGTTACTTGTCACTACTGCGGAAAATCAGGCCATATAAAAAGCAAGTGCTTCAAATATAGGAAGGACAAGGTGAAGCATCGGTCGCTTCTGGCTACCGAGTCATCGAAAGCCTTTTTTGTGAAGAAGTCATCCTTTTACCTGGACTCTGGATGCTCCAATCATCTTTGCAACGACAAGACAATCCTGAAGGACTACAAGGAGCTGCCGGGCGAAGGAAGTAAAGTGACTTTGGCCAACGATGACTCTATATCGGCTGAAGGCGTCGGGGAACTGCCAGTGGGAGGCGTCATCGATAAACTTAATAAGGTATTATATGTTCCAAACTTGACCGCTAATTTATTATCTGTTAGTAAATTGTGTGATGTAGGCTATACTGTAGTTTTTACCAAAGAGAAATGTAATATATACAATAGTTGTAAAATTCATGGCAACCCTATTACCTCAGCATTTAATAGGAATGGTTTATATGAATGGGATGGGTGTAGTCAAGGAAAAGGAACTTCGCAAGAAGTGCACTCTTCCATGTTTTTGCATAATAGGCAAGATACACAGAGTGCTAATGTAGCTGTTTCTTCTCTGCAGGTTCAACTTCTGCATTCCCGTTTAGGTCACCTCAGCTTTAAAAGCATGTGTACTCTAAGGGATGATCCTGCAACTGGTATACAATTTCAGGAAACTTCTGGTGCGAAGTGTGAGACCTGTCTGCTTGGGAAGCAAGTTGCCTTGCCGTATCCCGTGGGCGAGGCTACACGTGCACACGTACCTTTGCAACTAGTGCATAGCGATGTAGCAGGTCCGTTTCAAGAAGACAGCATTGGAGGTGCGAGGTTCATGGTTACCATGACTGATGACTACACCAGGAAGTCACACATCTTCCTCATGCGTCATAAATCCGAGGTAATTAAACATTTTATTACTTACAAGAATTTAGTAGAAAAACAATTAGGATTGCCAATTAAAACTCTTCGGACAGATTTTGGGTCTGAATATTGTAACAAAAGTTTTGCTGATTTTCTTAGAAGAGAAGGTATTGTTCATCAGAAGAGTGTTCCTTACTGCCATCAGCAGTGTGGTGTTGCTGAGAGACTGAATAGGACTCTTCTTGACAAGGCTAGATGTATGCTATATGAAGCTGGTCTCAGCAAGTGTTTTTGGGGTGAAGCAGTTATGACTGCTGCATACTTAAAGAATAGGAGTCCAACAAGTGCATTGTCGGGACGTACCCCTGAAGAGCTCTGGACAGGTTCTACACCAGACCTCAGGCATCTTCACGTCTTTGGCTGCATTGCCTATTCCTTAATACCTAAAGAAAATCGTCGCAAACTTGATCCTAGAAGCAAACCTTATATTTTTGTTGGTTACAGTGAAACGACAAAAGGCTATAGGCTTTTGGATCCGTTGAACCCTAAGAAAGTGATCTTGTCTCGAAATGTTGTGTTTTTAGAAGATAAATTTTACAACAATTTAGATAAATTAAGTTTTAACCAATCTGACAATGAGAATATATTTTATGAATTTGAATTTATTTCTAATGATAATGATAAATCTAGTCATAATAATATTGGAATTCCTAATAAAAATAATGAGAATCTAAATAAGAATAATGTAATTGAAATCCCTAGTCAATGTAATGAAAATCTAGTCTCTAGTGAAACTGATGTGGATTCAATGTCTATTCAAAGTGAGCAAATTCCAATCTGCAACCCAGGAAGTGAAAAACAAATGTGTACTCAAAAACCTAATGATTCTTCCATGGTGTTTTCAGATTCTGAGGAATTCTGTACCGGAAGCGAGAATGAGGAGCCAGGCTGCTCTACTTCGGGCTCAGGTGACTCGTCGAGCGAGTCTGTAGTGCTGTCGCCGCGACCGTCACATTCAGGGGAAGCCCTGCCCCCAGCTGATGCGCCGGCTGTACATTCCTCGCGTCCCGTACGTACTACAAGGTCACAAAAACCCAAAAGGTATGCTGATTACACGTCAGACTACTCCATGGTAGCGCACGATGCTGCGTCTGTCCACAGCCTAGACATACCCTTATCGTATAAGGATGCTGTCACTGGTCCCCTTAGTGCAGAATGGTCTGCCGCAATGAAATGTGAGTTTGACTCTCTTATAGCTAATAAAGTTTGGAGATTAGTTGATAGGCCACATAATACGAACGTAATAAAGTCTAAATGGGTATATAAAATCAAAACAGATGCATCGGGTAACTTTGATAAATTTAAAGCGCGTCTTGTTGCCATGGGTTATACACAAGTCCCTGGTGTGGACTATAAAGACACATTTTCACCAGTTGTAAGACATAGTACAATGAGAATATTGTTTGCTTTAGCTTGTGAGTATGATTTAAGCATAGATCACATTGATGTGACCACAGCTTTTCTCAATGGAGACCTTGAGGAAACCATTTATATGGAGCTTCCACCAGGTTTTAATAATAACCATAAAAATAAAGTTTGTTTGTTACAAAAAGGGATCTATGGTCTTAAACAAGCTAGTAGAATTTGGAATAACAAAGTAAATAAATTACTGTGTGAAAATGGGTTTGTTCAAAGTAAACATGAACCTTGTATCTATATAAGTAAAGATAAAAATGGTTTAGTAGTAGTAGCGCTTTATGTAGACGACTTTTACATTTTCTCGAATAACGAATCCTGTAAAAATAATCTTTTTAATTTACTACAGAGTGAATTTCATTGTAAGAATTTAGGAAATTTAAAAAGTTGTCTGGGCATCAATGTTGTAAGGGAGGGAAATGTATTAAAGTTAGATCAAAGCGACTATATTATGAAAGTACTCAAGCGGTTTAATATGGAAAATTGTAAACCTGTCTCTACACCTATGTCTGTAGGATGTAAATTTGAATCTGAAGGAGAAAATTTATGTGATGAAACTTATAATTACAGAGAACTTATTGGTTCCTTGATGTACTTAGCTGTTTGTACCAGGCCAGACATAGCATATGCTTGTAGCCATTTAAGTCAGTATAATTCAAAGTTTAATAAAAGTCATTGGCTTGCAGCAAAACGGATTTTAAGGTATTTAGCGGGAACAATTAACTATTCCTTATATTTCATAAAGAGTAGAGAATTGAATTTAATTGCATATGCTGATGCCGACTGGGCTAATGATGTAGATAGACGCTCTTATACTGGTTTTGTAATAAAGTTAGGCTCGAATTGTATACATTGGGAATCACGCAAACAGCGTTGTGTAGCACTCAGTTCTACTGAAAGTGAATTTATTTCAATTAATGATGTATGTAAAGACCTATGTTTCATCAAAAATATTTTGTTTGAAATTTTACATGTGAAACCTAACATCACTGTTCAATGACAATCAGAGTGCGCACAAGCTTTTACTTTGTAAAGAATATTCACATAAGCGTACCAAACACATAGATGTACGGTATCATCATATAAAAGATTTGGTACATAATAATGTGTTAACTGTAAAATACTTACCAACAGAAGTAATGATAGCCGATGTACTTACCAAACCGCTGAGTCTTTATAAACATTCCAAATTTATTCAAAGCATGAATATAGAGTTAAATGAGTAGGCATGTTTGCATTATGTGCGTGTAAAATCATTATATAATCGTTTATATTGTTTACAAATGTACATGTGCAATCGTAAAAATAGCATGCATTCTTTCTTCACTCAGTCCATGTTTGTGTCTCGTGAAAGCATGTTATTATACGAATGTGTATATGGATAGAGTTAGTCTCTACTTAGGGCAAGCATTATTGTAAATGTTAACTAATATAATTGATATTATATTAAGTTCAAGCCTTTTATCAGGGATGTGCCAATACACATTGACAACATATGTTAGTTTTGTATAGTGTTCTGTGTACTTATGTTGTGTTTAAGCATGAGACATTTGGTCTTATAAGTGTGAGGGGAAGTGTTAGAAAATTGAATCTTGTATGTACACCCTTATAATACCAACCAATGAATGTACGCATGTGTGAATGACACCTTATGTTCTTTAGTCTATGTTGCTACTCTATTTGCTCTCTCTCTTTTTGGTTTCGGCTGCGTTGATGGTCGGACGCGTAAGCTTTAGCTCCCATAAATTGTATTAACATATATTATTTACTAGATAATAAAGTTCATGTGCATTGTGCGAACAGTGAGTATTCTTTCTCCACCGCCCTGCTGCTGCGGAACCTCGTATCCGCGTAATAGAGTCCATAGAATATTTTGATTATTTGGAGTTAATAAAATAAAACCCGTTAGTTTCTAGGGAACTGTTTAGGAAGCGATGATGCTTCATCTTTAGTTGCAGTCGTTGCTGACATAATTGAAGCGCTTTCAAATTGTATAAATGATACCTGAGCGGCTATCGCGAAAACCGAATTTCGCAAATTGCGGGGATCTTTCTCTTTTGACTTTTACTCTAATGAAGGCGTAATTAGAGCGACAGAGAAAAATCCCCGCAATTTGCAAACTTCGACATTCGCGGTTATAGCCCTGATGAGCGGTGGTGGCCGAGCGGATATGACGCTCGACTTTCAATCTGGAGGTCGCGGGTTCAAATCCTGGCTCGTACCAATGAGTTTTTCGGAACTTATGTACGAAATATCATTTGATATTTAACCACTAGCTTTTCGGTGAAGGAAAACATCGTGAGGAAACCTGCATACATCTGCGAAGAAATTCAAAGGTGTATGTGAAGTCCCCAATCTGCATTGGGCTAGCGTGGGGGCTATAGCCCTAACCCTCTCGGGCTTGAGAGGAGGCCTGTGCCCAGCAGTGGGACGTAAATAGGCTAAATAATTATTAAATGATACCTACCGGATGAATTGAAGAATCGGTTCGGTAAAATAATAATATTCTTTATTGCAACCATGGTATTCATATCAAATTTCTAAGATCTGAACCGAACATGCGTATTCGGCAAATTCCATTTAGGTTAATTCGCTAGTAACTGGCCACCCAAAACCAAAAATGAATTCTATTCACCTATTTCATTTTAGGTGGCCAGTTATTAAAACATACTAAAATGAATTCATTTTTAGTTTAGGGCGGCTAGTTACTGGCGCCCTACGGCCTATCTCTAAATAATAAATGATCGGATTTTTTTTTCGTTATTTGGCATTCCGCCATTCCCTTTTTTAGGGTTCCATATTCCAACAGAGGTTTCGCTGTCAATACGATCATTCATATTTGTCTAGGTTGTTTTATAAGGAAATTAAGAGCAAGTCTAACTGGTATTTTGTAAAGTATTAAATCAAGTATGCTAATTACTAATGTGAAGTAATGTGTCTTCTCATTAGGACATTAATCAAAGTAAAAAGGAACCTTAATCGCCATCGCGATAAAAGACTATTGTTCAGAAACAAAATTTATTCCAAAAATATAAATAAAATCGAAATGAATGTAAAAACCATGTAAAAAACATAGTAGAAATGCAATAGCAATAGGGAATTTAGGATACAATAAGGACCCGTTAATAGAAAGTAATGAACTTATAGAGGAAATTTTGATTTATTATTTCCACATAGATGTGTCCAAAGTGCGTTTCATAACAGGCAGTAGGCAGATCTTCTGGAAAACAAAATTAATTCGTGTTTGAGTACAATATATAGAAATTAAGGTTCCGATCGGGAATGGAGCGCTACATTTTCAAGTACATCAATAACAACAATTACGATATTTCATATATTTATTATCGTATTACAAAAACAGTTACCATATTATGTACAACTGGAAAAAAAGTTACAATACATTGTTTCTTTCTTCTAGTACTTTTGTGATTGAAATAGCCTCTCCAGTACCCGATGAGACCTCTCCGCAGGCTGCGGGGAGGCCTGCGCGGAACGGGGGCCATCCGGCCGGGCCGGTCTTATTCTATATATATTAAACTTATATTGATACGTCTATTATACTATTATACGTTCATTAAATTAACTAAAACGCAAGTGACGGTCCAAATTAAATGAGTTCCAATAAAAAAATCGGCACAGCAGTAGTTAGGAGGTTCCTCCTAATACTCACACCTTATATATATCGCAATAGAACGCAGGACACAAAGTATGAACCGGGGATGGGTGGCACCTCAGATGAGGTTGGCCACGTCGCTGGGCATTTCCGTAATAGTCGTGTGGTAGAAGTCCTCGATGTCCTTCAGCGCCCTCTTGTCTGATTCAGTAACAAAGTTGATCGCAATTCCTTTACGGCCGAAACGTCCACCTCGTCCAATTCTGAAATTAATATGCAATGATCATTTTGTGCCAAAAATTAAAAAAAAAAATGTTCTCAAGCAAACTAATATATAATACTAACAGCAACAGCAAACTGACTATTGGCAGGTTTGTGACTACACAATATTTAGTTGCTACTGACATCAAACATTGCGATTATGTAGAAATCGCAATTTGTTAATACAGACTTTTTGTTCTCCAGCAATATTTGTTCAAACAATTCGTCATCGCGTGTGAATTATTAATTAGTTAGTCACAATCGTACATACCGATGGATGTAGTTCTCGCGGTTGGTGGGAAGATCATAATTGATGACGCAGGAGACCTGCTGCACGTCGATGCCGCGCGCCAGCAGGTCGGTGGTGATGAGCACGCGGGAGGAGCCCGTGCGGAACTGCCGCATGATCACCTCGCGCTCGCGCTGGTCCATGTCGCCGTGCATGGCCGACACCGTGAAGTCACGCTCGTGCATAGACTCGGTCAGCCAGTCTACCTGCAAAAGTTAAACATTTGGTTTAAATATAGCAATGGATAAAATAGACAGTAAAGGCATAGTCACGTGTTTTAACTTTTTCTCCTTTGTAATGAGACGAAAATCTTGGTTAGCCTTCATTTTCAGTTGAAGTTTAGAAGCCCAGCGAAAGAATATATTTTTTTCAGAACTATTTATTAGTGACATTGTAATTACAATCTGAACTGTTATGTGTATGGTGTTTAACATGCTTGTCCCAATCTGAATTAAACCTAACGGTTTTGCAATAGAGACTTGCTGTAACTCGTATACAAGGCACGGACAAGGAGCATTCCACGAAATTATCTACCGCTGTCCTGTTTTTACAACCCGAAGTATCTGAAGATTTGCAGGTATAGGAGTTTGTTTTTCTCTCTCCATGGATGTGAAAAGAAATGCTCAGTAAACTAATCATAGACTTAGTTTTAGGTAATATACGAAATAAAATGCGTAGTCTATGGAATGCCCCTCATCTCCAGCTTTGGGGCAATTGTTAAATGTGACTATTTTATTTACAAATATCTATCTTTATAATGAAAACTTTTGTTAATGATTTCTTCAACATGAAAACACTTTCAGGAGCCTAGGCTTGATGAAAATGCAACTGCATGTAGCAACATAATAAATTATTGGTTTGTAATATTTTACTACTGAACTTCTGTTCAGCATTAGTTTCTACTAATATGAACAGATTAATATAACTTACAGTTTAGGGGTTTTATATATATAACTAACATACCTTGCGACGGGTATTGCAGAAAATAACAGCCTGAGCGATGGAGAGAGTATCGTACAGATCGCACAGGGTCTCCAATTTCCACTCTTCCATTTCAATGGAGATAAAGAACTGCTTAATACCTTCTAGGGTAAGCTGAAAATGAAAATGGATAGATTAAGTAAGTTGACCTTTGTAGCAGCCTCCAGTTTACCTAGGTCTGTATTCAATGCCTTTGTAGTTTTTCCCGTTACAAGTTGTATTGGCAAAATTTTATAATGTAGTTTATTAGTAATGTGCGGACGACTGATGCAATATACGTCAAAATCATGTCAAACAATATATGTAATTAAAATCCCACCAAAAACATTCTGTAAAAAACTAGCCAAGTCTCGATGGAGCTGCTTGTTTATCTCTAAAAAGTAATGAAATCTAGACAAAGTCGTGCCAAGTCTAAGGTTCCTTACTGCGATTTCTTTATTATTATAGTTAATGTTGTGTGACTTGGCCGTTGAAGGGTACACAAGGGTACAAAACCAGATGCTCCATGACACCATTGCACCAATCTGTCGCCAGAACCGCTACCCATTGACGATGGAAAATTGCCACTTGGAAAACGTTGATTCAATAACCAGTCAATTGTAGGCTTGATAAAGCTGCGTATTTCAATAATACTTATGTATGGGCGAGCCTGAAACAAACACTTCTTTTTGGTGCAATGGCAGATTGGTGCAATGGTGTCATGGAGCACCTGGTTTTGTACCCATGTGTACCCTTCAACGGCCAAGTCACACAACATTAACTATAATAATAAAGAAATCGCAGTAAGGAACCTTAGACTTGGCACGACTTTGTCTAGATTTCATTACTTTTTAGAGATAAACAAGCAGCTCCATCGAGACTTGGCTAGTTTTTTACAGAATGTTTTTGGTGGGATTTCACTTCTTTTTGTAGAAACGTGGGCATATTGATTTATTTTATTAGATTTTCTTATTTAACACATTTTTTTTCTTTTTAGGAGTAGTTTTTTTATTATTACAAATCATTCTTTTCTTTTTTAACCGACTTCCAAATCCCAAAGGAGGAGGTTATCAATTCGGTTGTATGTTTTTTATTTTTTTATTTTTATTTTTTATTTTTTATGTTTGTTACTCCATATCTCCGTCATTACTGGACCGATTTTGAAAATTATTTTTTTGATTGTATGTATATGCATACAGATTGGTCCCGTTTTTGTCAAAATCCAGTTCTGATGATGGGATCCATGAGGAATCGACGGAACTCCTCAAATCTTAAAGGCATACACATGGTGATTTTTGTGTTTTTATCAACAAATCAAGCATATGCATTCAAAAACGTGACATTTGATGAAGTGGAACTGCTGATGATGATCAGAACGGAACTCTTCAACGACGCATAGTTCACCTTTGGCGATTTGTCCTCTTCGTTATGTTTGTTAAGCAAGTTAAGTTTTTAAGCCACAATTTTATCAAGCTTGAGTTCTGATGATGGGATCCATGAGAAATCGAGGGAACTCCTCAAATTTTAAAGGCATGCGTATAGAGATTTTTGTATTTTCATCAGAAAATCAAGCATTTTCATTAAAAACTGTCGCATTTGATGAAGTGGAACTGCTGATGATGATCAGAACGGAACTCTTCAACGACGCATAGTTCACGTTTGGCGATTTGTCCTCTTCGTTATGTTTGTTAAGCAAGTTTAGTTTTTAAGCCACATTTCTGTCAAGCTCGAGTTCTGATGATGGGATCCATAAGGAATCGAGGGAACTCCTCAAATCTTAAAGGCATACGTATAGAATTTTTTGTATTTTCATCATAAAATCAAGCATTTACATTAAAAACTGTCGCATTTGATGAAATGGAACTGCTGATGATGATCAGAACAGAACTCTTCAACGACGCATAGTACATGTTTGGTGATTTCGAATTTCGATTTTGACTTGGACTGGGACCCGGACTCATACCCGGATCCGGTTCGGACCCGGACTCGGACTCGGACCCGGACTCGGACCCGGACTCGGACCCGGACCCGGACTTGGACCGGGACTCGGACCCGGACTCTGACTCAGAGACCCGGACCTTGACCCGGAAAACCCCTATGATACCTAAACTAAATAAACCGCTATGATTACCTACCATAAAATGTAGGTATAAAGTATGATGATGCCAAACCCCTCCCGCTCAAACCCCCGTACACCGCACCGCATGCGCCGTTAAGTGGGTTAGTTAGGTTTGAACTGCGATCCTCACAGAACCGAACAAAAGTGGGTTAGGTTTGGTTAGAACTGCGAGCCTTACAGAAACGAAATGCTACTAGAAAAATGGGTTTGATTAGGCTCGAACTGCGATCCTCACAGAACCGAACTGCTATCAGAGAAGTGGGTTAGGTTAGGCTAGAACTACGACCCTTACGGACACGAAATGCTACTAGAAAGTACTGTTTTTACCTCCTTTTCTACATAGTGCACCATCTACCATAATCTTTCACCGGGCCCCATAGAAGTCGGTTTTTTTTTCTTAAAAATTATTTCCGGTTCTGATTCTTGTACAGTAGCAACAGTTTTTCGTATTGCCCATTCATTAAATCTAATAATTAAATAATAATCAGTAATCCGTCACTAATCATCATATAATGACTTGGCAATCGCACATAATGCTTTACTCGTACCGTACTCGTAAATATGTGTAATGCTCAAACTGCAATTAGCGCTAGCGTTATGTTCAATTAGAATTATTTTTAATAGGTGACGATGATCCTTTTGTCATTATGCAGCCGTGCGATGGCCAAGTCATTATACGTATTACAAATTAAAGATATCTTATTGATACGGTTTTAACACCCCCTGGCACTGATTAAAATAACCGACTTGGTTTCACATTACATCTCAAAACTTTTTTGTAGTAAAAGCGTTGCGAGACTTGCACCTTTTTACATGTAATGTTTTTGATGGGATCTCATCTCTTTTTGTAGGCAGTCCTTCTTTTCGGGTACTCATACCCATACTATGTATACACATATCATAACTAAACATATCTTCATTCATACTCACATCGTACATCGTAGTGTACCTTTACTTTACTTTACCTACTATTTGTAGGAACTGCAACAGTAACTTTGTAATATCATATATTTATATGGGATTACAAACTTACTTATGCAGTTCTTAGATCTTTAAAACGTGACTGATATTGCAATATTTTTGGGTTTTCCCTTTATGTGGCCATTAAACCCTAACTCTGTACCAAATTTCAGCTCTCTGAGTTTATGGGAAGTACTAGTTCTATTCTGATGATCATGAGTGAGTTTCATAAATGCGAAACTTTGCTTTCGCTTAACTTCGGAACTAAATGACCTACAGACTTGAAATTTTGGATTTTAAGTATGTGATTATAGCTTACTGGATGACCAAAATTTCTGCGTTCTGGTCTTATCCAGAGGTTCTCAAATAGGGGCCTGAAAATGCGGCGAAATGGTTCCAGTAAAGGATGGTACGGCAGTGTTTGCTTCGCGCTCGACTTGGCGGGGGCACTGCCGTGCCCCCCGATTGGTTTAAATAAGACAACATGATTTTGATGTATATTGCATCCGTCGTCTGCCCATTATTTATTAGCAAAGCTTACTGCTGTTAGGTAGCAATCATATATAATGACACTCCTGGATAAAGTTCACAAATTGGGCTGTTTGAAATTTTCTGCCACTACATACAAATTTACTGTAAAACTACAACCTAAACAAAAATAATAAAAAAATATAACAGATTATGAAATAATTGAAACTTTATGTTTTGCTTTGTGTATAGCCAAAATAGGCTGACAGATTAATGACTATATTGCTTATCAACATATTTTTATAAACCGGAAAAATGAACAAGTCTGTTGATCTCCTTTTTTGTGCAATCTTAACACTATAGGTTCAAACAGCAAAATTATCATGCTTACGATCTTCTACAAAGATAACACTTGATTGATAGTAAACAAATTTCAGAATCTTCATAATTGAGCACAATAGGTATCAAAAAAGCTGCCACTGTTTTAGATCAGCAAGCATTTCAAAGTTAAAGTAGGCATTAGTGTAATTTATTTTTCAGTTCATCTTAAATCATACTAATACTATTTTACAATTATGGTGAAGGTCAGTCAAGCTTTTCTTGCTTGCTAACCTTATTATTACAATCTGCTTTACCTATTCTCAATTATGAAGGCAAAGGAGGTCCTGAGTTCCTTTATAAAGAAAAAAAATAAAAATCTAATTTTGAACTACAATGGAATAAAAGAATCTTCCAAATTTAAAACTACAAAAACGAGACAGGGTCTTAGGAGGCCAGAGCTAATGCAAACTAGAAGCCAAGGTTAAAGATAAAGTAAAAACATTAGTGTCCGACCGAAGGTTCGGTTTCGGTTTTGGTTTTCGGCCAGTTTCGGCCAAAAAATCATGTTTCGGCTGTAGTTTCGGTTTCGGCCAAAAAACGGCCGAACCTTTCGGCCGGGCCGAAACTTACGAAATGTTACTTCGGAATAAGACTAAAAGTTGGGGAATAAGTAGGACAACAATATTAATACCTACATATTAGTTATACTGATTCATGTATAGGTACAGAAATTAATTGGTTTATTATAAAACACAATTCCACTAATCAGGGCGACGGTCGATGCAGTCTTAAGAGGCTGTCAATACCTATAAAGCACACACTGTCTAATTGTTTCGGAGTGATGAGTGATTTTACCTCAATTTATTATTGGTTTGTGTTCCACATGTCCTCTACTTCAGCTTAGCCTTTCGCCTCGCTGCACCATGCTCGGCCTGCGGTCTCGCTTTTTAATACAAAGGACATTGGTTGGAGTCTGTGCACAACTTCTTATCCCGAAGCCAAGCACGGCTTTGACTTCGCATGAAAGTTCGCCTCACTAGGGCACTTCGGACTTTTAGGCCCAGGTGAAGATTGGTATCCGGCCTTGCGATATTGTTAACAAAAAATTTGCGCCCACGTTTTTGGTTGACATGTTAGCTTGACTGACGAATGAATAGAGTTAGACCAAGAACATTTTGCAATGATTTTGATAGCATACGCAGTGCGACTAGTGCAAATGTTATTTATACGTCATAATTTCATAGAAGCTTTGACGTTTATAATAACACTTGCACTGCGTGTGTTATCAAAATGTTGCAGAATCATCTTGGTGTAACTCAAGTAATTTTCTTAAAAAACTGCTTAAGTAACATCAATTTCAAGGATATTGGGTGTTGACAGCCCCATAATATGTGTATATAAAAGGGGTTTTATGACATTTTTTCAACGATTTTAACAAGTCTACAAAAGTTTCGGTTTCGGTTTCGGCCGAAACTAGAGCCAAAGCCGAACATTCGGTTTCGGTTTCGGCAAAAAAACATGTTTCGGTCGGACACTAAAAAACATACAACTTACCTCCTCTTTCTGCACAAGAATACGAACTGGCTCCCTCATGAAGCATCGAGATACTTCCAACACATCGTCAGGCATGGTAGCCGACAGTAAGATAACTTGGACATCAGCCGACAACATCTTGAATACATCATGGATCTGGTCTTTGAAACTGAAAATTAAAAACAAAGTAATAAGCCTATGGAATGTAAGGCTGTGTACTGTGTTTAGAGAATATGAACACAATTTCTAAACGAGTATTGAATGCTAAAGCACTTCACACACACCTTAATTCAATAACTTATGACATACACGGAAAGCTATGGAGGAGGCCTATGTCAAAGGACGAGTTCAAATTATATCTATCTATCTATCTAGCCCCTTTGTTCTGAGTTAGGTGTGCCGCTTGGCGAAGGCCTCCTCTAGCTAGCTAGCTTATATATATGAAACTAAATTAACATATACTATGTATGTACCAACTAACTTCAATAATAAAGGCTAATTACAATTACAGGGATGCAGGTATACAATTTCACTTCTATGTCAATACAGGGCCATAGCAATCTATGGCCCTGTCATCAGTAAGTGAATAAAGGTGTGTGAAGCATTTCATTGCAAGCTCATAAGAAATCTAGGTCATTGAGAGCAAATATGTATGACTCACCCTCGGGACAACATTTCATCAGCTTCATCAAGCACAAACAGCTTAATGGTGTTAGCGCGGAGGGCACGGCGGGTAATCATGTCGTAGACGCGTCCGGGGGTACCCACCACCACGTGAACACCACCTTCCAGCTGACGAATATCCTCGCGCACATTGGTGCCTCCAATGCAAGCATGGCATTTAGCATTCAAGTGATCACCAAGAGCTATTACCACCTAGAATTATTTTAACTTGTTAATAATATAAAAATCAAACAATATTAACCACAACACACAATGTCACTCAAAAATTGCACAGAAACTATTGAAATTAAATTTACTAACCTTTTGGATCTGCTGAGCCAGCTCTCTGGTCGGCGCCAGAATTAGAGCTTGGCATTCACGAATACTAGTATCAATATGTTGCAAAATTGAAATGGAGAATGTTGCAGTTTTCCCAGTTCCAGACTGAGCCTGAGCTATAACGTCGCGTCCTTGAATGCAAGGCATAATAGCGCGTTGCTGGATTGCAGATGGCTTTTCGAAACCATAAGCGTAAATTCCTCGTAATAACTCTTCCTTCAAATTCATGTCATCAAAGCTTTCCACGACTTGATGCCAATTTGTGTCCAACGCTCCTTCGGGCTCCATACCCGGAGGCCCATCGTAACTGACTGGTTCCTTAGATGGCCCATTCTTTGAATCCTCCGGCCAATCTTCTGATCTGTGAAGTAGACGAGTGTTTATGTTTAAGGTGTAGTAGGAACATTATAAAGGAATCAATCCCGGTCTACGTAATTGAAATAGGGACTATGAATAAGTAAAAATCATTAAAATTTCGCATCAGTTGTGCTTCTGTCAAAATGGCATTTTGTCGTTGGTCTGAATCCAAGATGAGTATAAAATATAAAAATAGCTGCAAAATTGCAAATAATTTATATATCTTAGTTATGTCTAAAACAGTGGAACAAATTACATTACACACGTGCACTATGCTTAATTTATAATACATGTTCTCCTGCCAGCGCCATGTTGGCAATCGGCGACCACGAAGGGGCGAAGTATTGAATAATTGTGCAAAAACTATGCATGTACTAATACATGATACAATTAGACATTGAAAACCACATGATGTTACTTTGATAATTAAACAAATAAAGCTCAAATTAACTCAGAAAGTACTCTTACCTTCTTTCAGGTGAATAAGACATGTTCCAATCGCGGTAGCTGAACGGAAAAGAACTAGCAAGGTCAAGTTGAGTTTGATGAATAGAAGCTTTTTTTTTAATTATTGAATAATCAGAGTTTAGATAGTCACTAGTGTTAAATATATTTTTATAATATTTTTATAGGATTTATTACGGGCTTTTAATTTTGAAAACGTGCTGTATCACGAGAAGATGAGTAATACTATATTATTGGGAAATAAAACAACGGAAGTACGTCTACGACAAGAAATTTCAATTTGACTTAAAGCGAGAAAGCGTTATACAAACTACAGCTGGTTAGGAAGAGACAGATGGTTAAGATTTCCAGAAATCTATATTATACTCTATGGTTTGTTAATCGAAACTCATGGAAGGTAGATTTAATAAATCATGAAATTTATTTTTATATCATGTTGAATCATCTAAAATATATAACTTTTGTTAAATTCTAAATGTTAAATAAAAATAAATTTACATTTTTATCAATTAGAAAATCATCACATGTTTAATCGCTTTATCGCGTCAACTGCAAATGTAGCGGTTTTAACCATAGACTTATAATATATATATATAAAGACGGTGTCTCAGCGAGCTGTCACTGTTGCCACTTTTGTTTAGTGTACGATTAACAATTTAACACCACCTTGCTGTAGCCATGTCGATAAAGTCATATCGATAAACTATCGACATTTCTTACAATTTTAATTTTACTTCAATGAACAAAAACGCTTTTATTCTTTATTGTGGTTATCAGATCACAATTTTATCGTCACGCCCCAGCAGGGAACCAAGGGAAAGTTCAGATATTTAATTAAAATACATAAATACCTACTAAGATATGTGTTCCGCAATAATTGAAATATTTTATTATATTCTAATATATTTATTATTCATTAGCATTTCAATTATGTATATGTTTAACGAAGATATTGAAGCTTCAATTAATAGCAATTTCGTTCCGCTGTGTAGCGTTTATCGATATATAACATGATTAAAATCGACTTTTCACATCCCTAAAAGAGCACACATACACGTTTTTACGCACACATACACAGGCTGGATGCATCGAAAAAGGCAACACTTGATTTGAAGTTTACCTTGTCAACAGTATAGTTGTCCTTTTTTGACAAATGGCATTTTAAAAGAGCGAGGAGAGAGAAATGATACTAGTTGCTGCGCCGTCAAATAGAACAATAAACGTAGGGGGCCTTGGTTTTAACTTTGCGATAACTACAATTGAGCTAATAATACTTACTCAAAAAAATAACAAATAATTTATTTGCACCAAAGTATCCATTTTATGTGATCATATAAATAATAAAATATTTTAAAATCATGTTTATCGTGAATAATTTCAATCGCTTTCTTACCGCTGGCTTTAAAATTTTCAATGACTTGAATGACATGAAAAAGAATTTTGCTTGTCTATGTCATATATTGAAATTGTCTATATGTTGGCAGCACTGAGATTACTTCCTGTTGTGTCTATGCTTACGCTGCCATTTTGAAACGGTAGTGCTTAGTGCTTTTTGTTCGTGTGGAGCGCTTGCTCGTTGCGAAGAGTTAATTGTGTAGTAGTCAAGTGCTGTAGGTTTAAATAATCGAACATTCAAAATGAGCTGGCAAGATTACGTCGATAAACAGTTAATGGCATCCAGATGTGTGACAAAAGCAGCAATTGCCGGTCACGATGGGAATCTGTGGGCAAAGTCGGATGGCTTCGAAGTAAGTTTCTGACAAAGTTACTACGTGTCAGTGATTTGCAGTTCAAGCTTTTGTTTTGTGATAATGTGGTTAGAAGTGCATAGAAAGTGATGAAAGTGCATCAAATGTATAGATAAGCAAATGGATAATGAATTTTGTCCGGCTGGTATGACAAGATGGCGACATGTGGTAGCCTATGGGAAATCCAAAAGTGAATTTAGTTATTGTAGGAAATATACTAACTTCTCTATGTATATATTAGCATAACGTCGCGTGACAAAATGCGATACATAATTAGGTCTTAAATTACGCCATAAGCACACAATTTCGAGCTTACAAGTTGCCGGCCGGCGCGTCAACAATTTCATTTTAGGCAACTTGTGGTTGCCTATACAAATTTAGTCGTGGGCAGGTATATTCTGAAATTCTTATTAATTTTAATGTCGAGATTACCTTATGATCATGTTCGATAGACAAACAGCATTGTTTTTCATATTATATTTCATCTCCCTAATTATTAACAATATTGTTCATGTATTTTTCATAGGTATAAACGAACAAAATGAATAAATACTCCCAAATATTCCCAATAAGACATGATCTGATAAGAAAAGTTCATGCATACATTACATGCCTATTGACCTATTATTAAACATTGAGAAACAAGACACTCTTTTAGCTTAATAGAGCTTATTATAATAATTCAAATTTACAAATGTGTAGGGCTTATTAGCAATCTATTTAAATTTAAACAATTATTAGACAACCTGTCTAATAATATAATAAAGAACAGAAGTAACTAGATTATGGAGAATGCCTGCCACAGTTATCCCGATAGTAATATGAAATACAAAATATATTGGGGAAACCGATGCTCTTCTTCCCTGAGTGTCTCAGGGCAGGACATCGATAAAATACTGACTTTTAAAGTCGAGAAAAGAAAAATTTCTAATATTATATAATATAATATATATTGTATTATTAGGTAGGTTATTGATAATATATATTAGTCTCGACCAACACCTAGAGAGACTCTCGCTAGGTGGTTGGATCAAGGGTCAGATGCAGAAGGCGGTAATTTTGGACACGGCGCGTATAGTACGTCGATTCCTCACTCTGCGGCCCTGATCACCGGCAGCTTGGGCCCTGCCCCGCTGCCGGCGGCACCCTAGGTTAGGTTTTTTATAATGTGTTTATAATTTGTTTTTTTTATTGTTTTGTAAGTGTTTTTATATTTTACTTTTATATTCATATTATAATTAACCTAACTTAAGAAGAAAAATAAATAAAGAATGTAATATATATTATATTATTTGACAGGTTGTACAAGTATCTAATATCCAATGTTAATCAAATGTATGGTCTTAAATATACCCGCTGAACACTTCTTCCTTGTGTTATCCCGGCATTTTGCCACAGCTCTTGTAGCCTGGGGTCCGCTTGACAAAAAATACAACTAAACTGTAACAAAGGTAAAAATAAGTAGATAATATACCTGTTTAAGGCTTTAAACAACAAATATCTCAATTAAAGTTCACAAAATGAAGTAAGAGGTAGATCAAGTGAAAATAATATCTGTGATCTGAACAATAAGATTGATAAATAATTTTACCTGTCTATATAAATATATAGACCGTCATATATTATCGTCTGTAGCTATCTAATCTATCTATCATACTTTTAAAATTAATGTGGGATCTTTATAGGTAATTAGGTGTCTTTATTTCTTTTAAATTCGCACGCCGTGCGAGTGTTGACCGGCCATGAACTCGTAATTTCGACGTCCCGCCCTGCTCGCCATGTGCTCGCAAGTCTCGCTTCCCGGGGGTGGGAAAAAATGGGCGACGTCGACAAGCCATCTTTCATACATTGTATCTAGGTAGGATGGAATAAACTAGAGTGATAGAATAACTAAATAGTGTAAACAATTAACCATCAATATATGAATTTTGTAGGTTACCTAATAATTAAAATGAATATAAATATATGATAATTATTCATATTACTATAAAAACACCATCTAAGTTTATATCATAGTCAGACATAGAATTTTTGTGGCATAAACAAGTGTGAGAAAATGAAACATCAATAAATCTGTTATTGATAAGTCTGTGACAGATAAATAATTAAAAGATCTAACGTCTACTTGCTAAACTGTAGTATACATTGCCAAAAGAAAAGAAAACTAACAAAATATGCAAGAAGATATTGAATGTGTTGTGTACTTGTTATTATACAGTGTACAGTGTAGTGTTATAAATTTAATATCTATGATAAATTTAAGGTAACGTCATTTTGCCACAATCACTTCTATTTCTGATCATAGTAATATATACTGACAAGCAATGAATAGCCTAAACCATTGAAGGTAGGACCGTGAAATTTAGAACATAACAATCTTGAATTATTTGAAAGATCAAATAAGGAAGACTATTTAGAAATGTAACCCTATGGTCAATGAAAATTGAGTTGAAACTTGAATGATTTTTACATGGACGAAGTCGTAGGCAGGCGGAGAATAGGTTAGGTCATAAACTAGGCAATTCTGTACTTATTGCGTACCTTTTTTTGAAATTGATATTATTGTTATAACGGAACTCCTTTTAGTATGAAAACCTATAAGAAACGAAGCTACCAAACTGTATGTCGTTGATCGAACTCCGACTCGTCATATTATTTGATATTTACCGGTTTTCAGTTAAGGAAAACGTCGTAAATAAAATGGACTAATTCCATAAGGCCGAGTTTCACACACGATTTGGAAGGTCAGTTGCAAATACATAGGTAACATTTTTATAAACCAGTGTGAGCCAATTCCACGGATTCTGTTGCGGTAACAGTAGGTATATATCTAAAATAGGTAGCTATCTACTGAGATATAGTGTCTACTGAACTATCTATATCAGTAATACCTACTTGCAAATCGTAATTTTAACCCCTTTTACTCTTAGTCACGAATTTCACATTTGTGAAATTTTAATCTACGTATTGCTTTAAACCCTGAGGTTTAAGCACGCAGTGAGTGTCATTATTTTATGGGCGATTTTGACACTCCCAGTCCCTAAAATTGCTAGTAAGAAAATGACTGAACGATGATTAGTTTTAAAATTAGAATGACCTACATTTTGATTTTGTAAGTCCCATCCGTGGGTCTCAAGGTTGAATGTCTATTTTAACGTAATATAAGTAGGATTTTAATACTGTAGGACCGCTAGAGGGTAACTAAAGAATCATGAAACGTCTCTGAAACAGTCAATAGAGTCTTCTGTTTATTATTTGCTCCAAATGTAATAGAGCAGAACAGTTAGGTGTGCAGGTACCTAGGTACTCTATTTATCTAACTAACATTGTAATTATGTACCTGTCTGTAGCCTTCTGCATAGGTACAGTACCGGTCAAAAGTTTAAGTTCACTCTGTAAATTCGGTTAAATGAAGCTATAACACAATGTACTAATAAAAGTATTTAATAATCTTTTATTACATAATAAATTAAAGGTAATTCTCTAATTTAAAACCACAATTAAATAAAAAAGATCAGTTTTTGCCAACTTTAGACTCTTCAAAATATCCGCCTTTTGCTTTCAATGCTGCCATACACACTTTCGGCATTCGCGTAATTAGTTTTTGCAGTGTTGATGTCGAAATTTTATTCCAACAAATGTATAGGTATTCCCAAAGCTGTTCTTTATTAGTTGGCCGCATTTTTCTCACACTCCTGTCCAATTCATCCCATAACAACTCAATCGGATTGAGGTCGGGCGATTGAGGAGGCCAATCCATATATTTTAATTATTTTTGGTTCTCTTTGGATGAAATGTAGTTTTTGCACAACTTCGACGTATGCTTGGGATCGTTGTCTTGTTGGAAAACAAAACCTCTGCCTACAATCCGTTTTCCAGATGGAAAAGCGTGACGTTGCAAAATGTTATGATACATTTTCTTATCCATTATGCCATTGACTCTCACGAGATCACCAACTTTATCACCCGCAAAGCATCCCCAGACCATAACTGATCCTCCACCGTGCTTCACTGTTGGCATCACGCATTGCTTTATCATTCGTTCGCCTACTTGTCGTCGAACATATTGACGACGTCTCCCTCCAAAAATTTCAAACTTCGATTCGTCAGAAAATAAAACTTTAGACCACTGTTCAGACGTCCAGTTTTTGTGTTTCTGGGCCCATTTCAACCTCTTAACTTTATTCTGACTACGTAACAAGGGTTTTTTGGCAGCAATACGACCTTTTAGACCATAGTTTCGCAGACGCCGTTGCACTGTCGAAACCGATACTCGCTGTTCTCGGGTGGCGTTGAGTTCTTCGCAAATTTCTGGAGCAGTTAGAGTACGTTGGCGTTTGCTCTGCACGCAAATAAATTGGTCTTCGCTTTTAGACGTGACTTTTGGCCTACCTGATCGAGATCGACTGCAATTAAGACCGGTTTTTTGTTTTCGTTTCAAAGTACTCACGACAGCGGTTTGAGAAACCTTCATTTTTTCAGCGATTTTCCGCGTCGTGTAGCCCTCATTTGACAGAGTTACAATAACAGCACGAGTTTCGACACTAAAATCGGCTTTGCGACCCATTTTAAATGATTTCTAACTTCACGAAATCTCATAGGAAATACGGAACAAAAATATTAAATGGATCAAATTTTCCGAATAACATAAAACGATTCCTCCAAGAGGTATTTTTATTGTTATTTGGTAGTCGTGGAAACAATTAAACGTTTGAAATTCAAAACATATTCTATATTTGAGCATAATTACATATGATAACCTTATTTCGCAGAGTGAACTTAAACTTTTGACCGGTACTGTACTTTAGGTACTCAAGTTTTCATACTTAATAATTTTATCAGTAATAGATGTACAAACTACCTAACCAAAATCTTATTACGTTATTTAAATTATAAACTTGTATTACGTTACCAAAGTTGGATACGTAATTTCTAAAAAAAAAACTAAATAATACATAAATGTAGGTAACATTATAAACACCTAACATAACACATACAAATTGATTGCACAAAAATGTGTATCAATATAATATAGTTTTATAGTTGAGGACCTTTTTTAGGGTTCCGTACCTCAAAAGGAAAAAACGGAACCCTTATAGGATCACTCGTGCGTCTGTCTGTCCGTCCGTCTGTCACAGCCAATTTGCTCCGAAACTACTGGACCAATTTAGTTGAAATTTGGTACACATATGTAAGTCCGTGACCCAAAGACGGATATGTAACTTCAACAAATGAATTTTAAATATAGGGGCTACTTTTGGGGGGTAAACCATAAAATTAAAAATCAAAGTTTTGCAAACTATATCGTGTTACATATCAAACGAAAGAGCTCATTGTGAGAATCTCAAATATATTTTTTTTATAAATTTACGATAAAAATTCTAGAAGTTATTCAAGAAAATAGACAAAAAATGACCATCCCCCCCCCCTCTATCTCCGAAACTACTAAGTCTAAAACTCTGAAAAAAATACACAAAATAGTCCTTTTCCTAAAGATGACAGGAAAACCTATTAGAAATCTAGAGTCAAGCGTGAGTCGGATTTAAGAACAAAAAAGCGGTTTAGGTTTTTTAGGGACACAGCCGCAATGGTTTAAGTGAAACGTGATGTATTAGAGTTCTAGACAGCTATTGCGAAGGCCCTAGGCCGAAATCCGCATAAGGCCGAAGACCCGAAGCGTCCCGAAGAGACGTGCCTTTAGCTTCAAGTGTGAGTCGGACTTAAGATAAAAAATGCGACTAAGCTGTATCTGGCACACAGCCGCAATGTTACTTGTAGTACTGATTGATTAGGTTACTAGGTATTGTCACGTGTTTTAAAAAGCACTATACATGGTGGCCAAAAAATAAACTAAGTGTATTTCCGTTGCCGACGTGCAACCCCAAAATCGCAAAGAAAAATTTGGCTGTTTCATACGTTTTGACTGGTCCGTTTTTTATGGGAGGATACATTTCTTTTCGCGATTTCGGGTCCCATAGTAAATGTTGCTCAATAGGTAGGTATAATCCCAATACCTCCCTGGTTACGGGAATGTACTTATTTTTTGGCCACCCTGTAGGTATTATCTCTCTTCGGCCTTCGCTTTTAAAACACTTGCGGAAGTTGTAGGAAGCGCGACCCATTGGACGCTCCGAGTTTCAGCCCTACGTGGAGCTCGGTCTTCAGTCTTCGCATTTAGACACTTGTACTATTGGTCGGCATTTAATTTCCTATCTAGAAGCTACTTTGCATATTTGCAGAGATATAAGCCACCACGCCAGAAAACTTCATGTTACATGTGTTGAAAACTTGATTGACTCATTCGGGTTTTTCAAGGCGTTTCACTCACGTCACGTTACACGTACAAAAATTTTTTTTGAAAATTGTGTGATGTACGGAACCCTTGAAACGCGAATCCGACTCGCACTTGACCAGTTTTTTATAATGAATAGTTGTTTAACAACAAAATTCCATTTAAAAACAAGTGTCAATTTCTAATTTTAATGTATTCACTGCCAACGTTTTCGTAGCGCTGCGCTCGTAGCCCAATCCCAGCGTTTTCCCTCTTTGTATAGGAAAGCGACTACGAACAGAGAGCCCGCCGAGCGGGCTCCGGCACTCAATGTGTTAAGAGTTAAAGACGAATACTTGTAGCTTTAGCCTTTTCCCTAAACTACCTGTTGATTGACTGAGAGCTTTACGACTTCCAACTCTTCCAAGTCAATGTTACAAACTATTAGTACCACTTAAACTACCCCACCAACCCAGGGTCAACCGGTTAAACCTGGACTGACCTGGAGTTACCATGGTTATTTACCAGTAGGGACTAGGTCAATCTGTGTCAGATTGTCACCAAATGCCTGTTTGTTATTTAATGTTTTTTCGAATTTGGACGATGTCATCTGTTTATTTCTAACTTCATATCATTCCTTATTCGTTATTGTACTTTGGTCAAAGTCTGTAACTTGTCTCTCTTATTTACTTTGTCATATTCGTTTTCCGTCACGGTCATCATTTCGTCACGTCATCGTTTCGTCCCTATTTGCCCTAATTTGCAATTCGTCTCGGTTTTTTTTTTGGGCATAGGTATTTGCTACTCGTCCCGTTCGTGGTCGTACACTTTTGGGTGAACGTCGTCATTGTCTTAGTTTTAGACGTTTTCAAGGAATGTTATGTAGTAGCCTAAATAAATTGTTAAATATGTATTGAAGATATTTGCAAAAGGTTAATAATACCTATCTCAAGTTTGATATGAAACAGTAGTGAAAAAATTGTGATTGTAACGAAAAACGTACTTGCGAACTCAGAACGCGATCAAAAATAAAAGAAATTGTTGCAGAACCGAAGTTCTGGAACCGAACTTTAAATAGTTTTCGCCGCAAAAACAGGTAAATGAGATAAAAAAAAACAAAGACGAATGACTAAAGAAGACCATGACGAATAAGACATTAGTGAGACTACATAGTTATAGAATATGACGAAAGAGCGAACAAGACTAGTAAAGAATTTTTTTTACTCCCAGATACTGAAATTACATCTGCCTGTTGGTATTTATTTCTTACACATTAAAACTGAAACGGCAAGGTTGTGCTCGTGGTTATTTAATTATTTTATGCGTACATGTAATTGTTTGGTAATGGCAAAGTCTCTTACAAAATATTTAAGTATGAAGCGCTTACCATTTCATTAAGGTTCTTTACATTCTGCGACTGTTTTCCATTATAAGCCAGACCAGTTATAACATAACAGGTATTTAAAATAGGAAAAGGTAACACTGACTCGTAAATTAATTTGATTTATGGGCACACTTTTGTTTATTTGAATCTTACCTCTATGCAGTCTCATTTGGGGAATACAGAAAGAAGTATTTCGTTTTGTACTACTAATATTATAAATGCGAAAGTAACTCTGTCTATCTGTCTGTTACCTTTGAACCGATTCAGATGAAAGATAGTTTGAGGCCCGGGAAAGGACATAGGATAGTTTTTATTAAACATCATCATCAGAAGCTAGTTGTTTATAAACTCGCACCATCTAGTCTGTCACCTGTTACCTTTCATCTGTTTGATATCAAGACTTTAGCGAACCTTCAGTACATTAGTTTGTAAAACTACCACCAATGAATGTTTAAGACATTCTTTCAGACTGAATGTCTTTAAGCCATTCATACTCTTAATCCTTTGGAACATCGAATGCATTATGTATAAAGTAGAAAGTCGTAATTTTGTTGTAATATAGAAGTCATTATGTAACATACCGCATACGCGAATGCGCAATGACCTCTAACATGTCCGTTGATTTGGCCTTGAAATACACACAATGACATTTAAAAAAAGTGTTATATCGCGGCCGGGAAGGTTGCTGCTGGTTCCACCAAATAGCCAAAAGGGAGACCTAATAGACCAGGTCGGCTCTATCTCTATTACCTATCACTAAAACGCTTTTTACCCCCGACTGGACGGAGACTGTAGTTATACACAGTGAAAAAGGCCTTTTCGTCTGCGACGCTGCCACTATGGGAATTGGTTTATACTGCTTACCGTAATTCAAGACAAAAAAAAGGAAGAAAATTTTGCCACTTTTTACTGGCGCGTCTTGTATTTATGTAAAACTAAGTAAATAAAAGTACTTTTTTAAATCGTAGGAGTAAAATTATTAATGAATAAATTATCTTAGCGTGATTATTTATCAAAAGGAATTTACTATTTTACAAACAAATTATTGCAGTCGCTACATTTTCTTTTTTTTTGGTCTTGAATTACGTTTTGCAGTATAGTTAGACATACCTGATAGACATGAAATATTTCAAGGAAACTCGCAAAATCTATCTGTATAAAAACTTAGTGTTAATGTTTGTTTTTTTTTCACCAAGGTGTGAAATAACGTGACGTGATACGTGTCGTGTCCAGAAACCACACATTTTTCACCCTCGAATATGCAAAAGTGACAGATGAAAATATGTATACGAATTTTTGATTTATGTTTGCGGTAGCCCAAAAAAGCTGCTCTTTAGCCGAAGTATCTTTAAATCTTCTAAGACGTTGTTTTGGTCGGCATAGATAAGTTTGCGGTCCAGCCAGACAGACTAGACTGTACTGTATTAAGGCTGACGGCAAAATCTAGGAAATATCGGCCATGCTATTTTGAGGATTTGCATTAATACCTACGCGAATAAAGAAAGATAAAAATTATTATGATCATGAAAATTATATAAATATACGTAGTAATAATAAAAATAAAGTTCTTTATTTAGATAACCTGGATCCACAGTATATTGTTAGTTACATGTTTTATGTTTTACATATAATAAGGTTAGTAGGTTTATAGGTTTTATCCGCAGTACTAGAATATAGCCGCATGGTAATTTGAAGTTTATTAACGCTACAATGTATTAACTTCACATAAAATAACTTACTATATGTTACAGCGCGGACAATAGTAGTTTGTGTTACAAGGGATCAAAATGATGTATTTCCGTCAAGGGCGTACATTAAATCCTGAATGAATCATTACGCTCGGGTCCCGAGCGTAATGAGGAATTCAAGTGTTGACTAACGCCCAAGACGAAATAATTTTGACACCGTGTGACATATACTGCTTTTCACATCGATTATGAGAAAAAAAAAAAATTTAGTGTTGACACAATCTGATGCTTAAACAGATTATTTAAGCTAAAAAAATAATGTGCAAAATGTAAAAATAGTGTACCAGAACAGAAAAGTATTAATTCTCTCCTAGCAGGGAAGAAAAGTGCCACTTTGATCCCTCCTAGCAGGGAAGAAAAAGCTCTTTTCCGAATAGGAGGTGTGAAAAATTCATAGTCTCCATTCCTTATTAGCTTCGCAAGCAGTCATTTAATGTAATTCTATCTGTTGTCGTAGATATCAAAAGATGAAGTCGCAAAGATAGTGGCTGGTTTTGAAAACGAATCGCTCCTCACAAGTGGAGGCGTGACGATAGCGGGCACGCGGTACATCTACCTCAGTGGCTCAGACCGCATCATACGCGCAAAGCTCGGCAAGGTCGGCGTGCACTGCATGAAGACACAGCAAGGTGAGTCTACATTTCCTATGTTGTACACTGGAACTAACAACCTTTTATCTACGACTAGCATTCCGAACCAAGTAATAAGATACAGACAGAATTAACTGTCGTTATTAAATATGCTCGAACAAATAGAAAATACTCTCCATTTAAGCTTTCTGAATCTGGATATGATATTTTTTACGTACTAGTTGACGGAGTCCACACGCGAAGCTAAAATATAATATTTTGGTATATGTATTACGATAAAGATATCGTAATATATAAGATAAGATAATATTTATTAATTTAAAACTAATGCTAATTTGAGTGATACAGTGGTAATTATACAATTTATACTTAAATACTAGTTAATTCATGGATTCAATTATAGCAAGGCATTTTAAGATTATTCCTGGCTTTTGAATCATATGATAATAGGAACTGGAACTTTAAAGGCCGAGCCACACCGGCTTGCGTGTGCGTGATGTGCGCGTGTGCGTGCGCTAAAATGTTGGAGCCGCACACGCACACGTCACGCAAGCGGTGTGCCGTCTCATATAAGGATCTGTATACCACAACGCCGCACGCGCACGCAGCCGGTGTGCACAGGCCTTAAGCTAGCAAACCCCGTTGTTTGTAAGATAATTGAGTGCCTTTTTGAACTGCGAAATAAAAAGCGCGATGAACGATTCGTGCGACAAACTGCTATTGCGATTAACTGCTGGTCAACAGAATAGCTCCGCGACCAAGTTTTGTTCGAAATATCGGAATCGCGATAATTGCTTGGTCGACAAATCGGGTTTGCGATGACCGTTTGTTCGAAAAATTGGTATCGCGATAAACTGTTGCACGACATACCACTTGAACAACACATCACTAGTGACAAGCTGGCAAGTCATAGATCAAATGCTCCTACGAACAATCTACAGTTTTTATTCCTCTCTACGTAAGGAGCCATACAATATGAACGGTCTGTTCAAGTCATCGACCATAATTCATACATAAATTAGAACCAAAATGACGTCCTCTTAGTTTGACCTGCACCGGCGTATTTTGCAGCGTCGTGCGCCGTGCGCACTTTTTCTGAACTCAAATGTTTGTTCCAGCCGTCGTCATCTCTCTGTACGAAGAACCCATTCAACCCCAGCAAGCCGCGTCTGTAGTGGAGAAGTTAGGAGACTATTTAATTACCTGTGGTTATTAGAGGTGAGTTTAGCCGTTACTACAGCAATCATATTGCGTTGAGCTAGTTTGTTTTTGACATGGATTATTTTAGATCTGTTTTTTTTATTTTAAGCCATGTGGTTCTAATGTCCTCATCTACCACACAATGTTATTTATAAATTTTGCTACAACGTTTCGCAGATATAAACGAACTGGCCGTTTTAAGTATCTACATGTAATATCGGCACAATATAATGTTAGGCTACACTCTTACCATGCCTATTAAATATATGAAGGGAAATCTTCAACTGCACACAGTTCAGGTATATTAATTAACCCGTCCAGGTTTATCACAGACTTCTTTTTTCCTCTTTCAGATCGAAGCGCGCCCGTGATCTAAGAATACTATAAGATTAATATTTTTTCCACAGGGAAATAAGTAACTGCATTTTGTATATTCTATAAAGTGATAAGGACCGTTCATTTGTTTTGATATTTGATAAATTATGGCGCCATCGTGTCGGATGCGTGTAGTAACTGTGTACAGATACAATTACTTTGCGGATTCTGGATCATTTTTTACACGCTCACCGCTCCCACAATGTAATTGTTACTGTAAAATGGTTTAAAGTTTTGTATTTTAAAAATGTTTGCTTTTGACGACCATTGTAGCGAGGCGTGTTTTCGCTTTAGCAATCAGGTCCCAAGGCATGATGTATAGAGATTTTTTTAGGGGTTTTTCTCTTCAAGCATCTCAGTCAGTTCATGTTATCAATCGTAGTAGTTGTCGAATCAATGTGACTTAAAAATTGTATGTAACCAGGCTTATCACTTATCACTCGTCGATATAGCAGGACTATAGTGCAGATCGATGCTTGATGAGAAATTCCAAGTTTAATACCACGTAATGAAATTACTGTAACAATATACAAAATATATATATAATTACAAATATGCATTCGTGTAAGGGCTTGTTACAAATTGAAAGACACTGTAACCCAAGTAAAGTATTACGATTATATTTGAAAATCTCTAGTCCCACTGGAACCATCGTGAGAGTATTCGGTTAGTGAGGCGGAGGAGCGGCCCCGTGCGCCGCGGCCCGCGGGCGTGCCTGCTGCGTGAGGGCCACGGGGCCGAAGCGCCCGCGATTGCTAAATTTATGCTATGCTTCCTTTTTTAATCATGCCGCATTTATAACTTGTGTAGAGAATAAACTGCAAATATTTGTTTTACTTACTCTTAGCTGCAGAAACTAGAAGCGCTCAATTACCCTGTATCCTCCAACAAGGCTTGCAGTAAACGAAGGGTGCATATTGTTTAATATTTGATATTACTACTATAGCTTTGTACATTGTTTCTGATAAGCGATGGGAACTGTGTCTATCTAATAATAAATGATTTGTATTATACCATATGTTTCTTTGACCACACCGAATAGAATCCTGTAGGGAAGAGAGAAATTAAACAACAGACTGAAATGCTAATGAACATAATTTATTTTTCTTTTGACAAAATCTACAATATTAAGAATTAAGTACATGAATACAAGGATTGGTATAAAATGTAAACTTGTATCAATAGCTTATTAACTGATCTTGGTTCTTTACACACACGAGAATCATTCATAAGTTCTAAACCTACAAAATAGCCAAATTAAAATTATCAATAACAATTTTCACGATACCTTTTTATTGACAAGTTCTAATAGTTCTATGGTAATTGGAACATTTGGACAACTCCATGAATTTTTGTAATCGTAATGAAAGTCTGGTTTGTTATGTATGTACTTAATCATTCTATGTGATATATCTACATTTCTACAATCCTATATACCAATTGCTGGTTGTAAAAATAAGGATACAATACATATTCTATTAACTTAGAAATAAATTATGAGTTATTTTACAATATGTATTAATTGATTAATAACGAGCGCTATACATGTGGCTTTGTTTATAATTGTTATATAAACGTCACAATCAACACTTCAGTAGGCATACACTCTGAAAATGTTCTCTCGGAAGTTCCCTGAATTCCACAGTCAGGCTTTGTATATTCATTAAGTCATCTATTTGTTTCTATTACAAACTAAGCTTAGCAAATACTTCACTAAAACTTATTGAATTGATTGAACATGTTTATAGCTTGTGCAGGGGTTTAGTAAGTAGGTATTATTTATTTAATGTTAACATTATCATATCAATAACAGTTTTCTCGTTTCGTTTCTGTATAAATGAAACTTAACAGATTGCCTAACGTTTAACGTTGCCCGCATGCATTCTTTATTAAATTGTCGTCGCGGGTTGATTGCTTCACGGATGCTCTAAAGAATAGTGACGAGATTTCTTCCAAAAGCTTCTGAAGAATCCTTTGCGTTGCTTCTGGCCTGGATGATCATCACCTGGTAACAAAATGTGGTTGATTAGGCACGAGTTTAAATGCAATACATTAACGTTATTAGATAGGTAACATCTTTAATATGGGCTTTTTCTGTGAAAATGTGTAGACAGCTGCAACCTGATAGGACCACTTTTATAAGACCTCTCTCATCGAATGATGGTCCCTATGGCAGTTATTCAAATCTCTATTCGATGGGCTTAAAGGCCTTAATTTAAAATTGTTGTAATGTCACGCCTATTTTTATTAGCATCTAACAAAGCGTAAAAGAAAAAAATATTCCAGCTGTTTATACGTGGTCATGATTTGGTGGTAACCGCTAGGAATAGCCTTAAAATGTCTAATTTTGAAAGACTATTTTAAGGCTCTGGTAAAATTATAACCTGACAATTTCTACCATTTAATTTTTTTTTAACGGTAGGGGTCGTTACTCTGATCTATTGAAATTAAATTTAGTACGGTCCGAATAAATAATGATAACTGTTTCCGACAAAATCCCGCCCACGCGCGAGATAGCACATCCTCCTAACGTAAACTGTAGATAAATAGATCCATGTGTCATGAATTTTCATAAAACTTAACTTAGCAAATAAAACGAGTCATTTTGTCGTCACTAAAAGAAGTTCATATCCTGAACTTTGTGATCATGAACTGTGTTCGGGGCAAGGAAATGCGAATGTCAAGTGTACTAGGGGTTGCCGCATCGTGCGGGTCGATACAACCACGGAGCACCGACCGCCGCGGCGCGAGTACCTATGGCGGACTGGCGATCCTATACAGACAAGCCCCGCCCCATCCTTTAACACCCTTTAAATTTAAATGTGGAATTTAACACGTAGCGTTACTTGCGTAAAGCCAGATTTGTACACTTAACGGTATTTTATGAGATCTGGGTTATACTTTGAGGAGATTAGTGTTTTACTTTTGCTCGCAAGCGTTTTTAACGTTAGGCTAGAATACAGTTAGGTACGTTGCTAAGTCATGCCATGCAACATTATCTACTAGGTCTAGTACTTCTGCGAGTACGCTTGGTTAAACTTAATTAGCAGATGTTTTTTAGTCATTCGTTCTAGATACTGAATTAGAGAATAAATATTAAGCTCATGGGACTATGAATAATTTCTATACTAATTAATGTTAGTTGGTAAATATAATAGCTTACGAGAGACACTTTTAAAAATAGTAACTGTAAATTACTAACATGATTATTTTTTAATGAGGGCTACGTAAATATTCGTCGATGAAACAAGAGCACGACGTTAGTAGGCCATCCAAGAATAGATCAGTAAAGTAGGTAGGTATTTTCCAGCGATCGCTCCACATGCCACGCGCGCTGCCAAAAATAGTCGTCGAGGTTTGCCGCTCGACATTTGACTCCGGTGCCGTAGGGCTGGCTGCACAACTGACCACGCGACTAATTTAATTTTGTTAGGTGCTTATCGTTTGGTTTTACTACGAGATATATCTACGAGAATGACAAATTGTTGCTCGAGAAGAAGAGAAGCCGCTGTCAGGAGTAGCCAATCTACTTTTACCTACGGATTAATACCGCGATTTTGTTTTTAGGGTTCCGTACCTCAAAAGGAAAAAACGGAACCCTTATAGGATCACTCGTGCGTCTGTCTGTCTGTCACAGCCTATTTTCTCATCAATTACGGATTACGCCTGTTATGGGCCCGAATGTGGCTGGCCAGGTCGAACTTGGTCTTAGACTCTTCTGCAGATGTTACAAAATACAATAGAGTCGCCATTTGTGCTGCCGAACTTAAGAGTCCCACCTCGGTCGACTCCGTGAGCGACCACTCTCCTGGCCGCCTACCCTACGTGCAGGGTGCCAACTAAGATCCCGGTACATCGATACCTTAAGAGCCAACAGAAGTGGTCATTTCTCCATACAAACGTACTCGACTGTTTCCTCCGTGGGTTTTGATGCTAGAGCAATGATTTTTTCAACACACATTAACATTGTCAATATTTGTGTCGGACCGTTTTGCTTTTTTTGATATTTTTGTTTTTTAGGGCGCTAGAGCCCAAATGACCAAAATGGCCTCATGACCTCATTGACTATGCCGCAATGTGAGGCGTAGTATTCAAAACTGATATCAATTAGCCAAAAAAGCAAAACGGTCCGACACAGATAATTTCATAATCATTTAGATTTCTAAATTTGGTTACGATTGGTTAAGTTTTGGAGGAGGAAACAGTCTACGTACTACGTACGAAACCTCGATTTTTGAGATTTTTACGCAGGATTTTTCGCCTTGTTCTTATCGCACTAGTTTTAGGAGCCGATTCCGTTAGCGAGACGGGTATATTTACCTAAAATATTTAAAACTCAGCTCCTGTTTCGTCTTAACCCCACGGCCGACACCCCATCGCCATAGGACATTCTAAGAACCCGAATCCAAATAGAATAGCTGAGGTCATCTGCGCGTGAACTTATTTATAGTAAACAAGCGGTTGCGTAAAACGAGGCACCTACCAAGGTTAAGTATTTACATTTACATGATAATTAACCGAAGCATTTTAGTTCGTAGGTAAATTCATCATTATAACGTACACTACTCTACATCAAAGCGTGACTTTACAAGTAAGTCTTAGCTCCCGTCTATTTTAGCACGCGCAGTGGAGGTCGGCAGATTCAAGTTCAACAGCTACTCCCCACAAAAATGGGCAAGGTGTTGAATGTTTATTTACAGTACATATGGTGTTACTTTAGGGGTCATCCATTAATTACGTCACACCAATTTCTAGGGTTTTTGACCCCTCCCCCTCCTTGTCACACTTGGTCACATTTGGCAAACCCCTCCCCCCTAGTGTGACGTCACATTTTTTCTACGAAATCGCCAAATCGAATTAAGTAATTACCTAAGTATTATTCATATTTTATCAAAATATTTTTGACTATATAAATATTAGTAATTTTATAACCCAAAACTGCTTAGGAAAGAAAATTAAACGAATAAAAACGATTATCGTTTTAAAAACTTGTTATTTAAATGTACAGCGAATAAAATAATTTAATAAATTTTCGGTTACTGATGAAGTCACTTTAAACGTCACAAAGTTTGTCTCCCCTCTCCCCCATGTCACAATATGTCACATTTTCTTGACCCCTCCCTCCCCCTAAACGTGTGACGTAATTAATGGATGACCCCTTACCGCACTAGTGCTATAATTAGTACTTACATTACGTAACTAATATGTCAAAAATGTAAAGGGCCATATTTTATCATTTGGAGATTCAACAGCTATGGCATTAATTAACATAGAAATTATAGTATGTAGATACAGGAAGCTAATTATAGGAACTCACATGATATGACCCATAAGTTCTGTATAAAACGTACGATTGTGCATTGTGCGTTAGTAATGATAATTGAGGAACCGTAACTCTATCATCTAATTCATAATTATTTATATAATTATCTATATATGTATAAATATAAATATAGTTTCAATACTTTTTATATTACACAAAGCGGTAGGTAATCTGCTATTCTAAAATTACTCTTAATTTAAAAACCGTAGAGCAGCTATTCAAAAAATATTTGTTTGGTTGGTCGTTTCCGCAGAGAAGCAACAGATCTTGCGCTATCTGAATATTAAGTACCTATATCGATAGATAATAATTATAGATATGGTTTATCTAAAGCTTTTGTCACTTGGTGTCCGGTTTTAGGTATCCGCCGCCCATGCTTATGCACGAAAATGAAGCCATAAATCAAATGCAGTAAGTATTGTGATTATCTAGAAATTATTTTGCGCACATGTATCACGTCATAACTGAAGAAAATACCTACTTCCTAAGTCACCGCTTCCGTAAACATGATTCATCGGGTGAATCACGCACCTTTGCCTTCGTTTCCATTCTTCATGACAATGTTAAGATATCGTCACGATGTGCCAACCAACTACATGAACGCCTACATTTTGTATAATAGATAGGTACCTACCTAAATTGTGATATTTGTAATCGTTTGGTAGATCTCCTAGAAAGTGGTATTACTCGTAACGGCGCCGATGTGCTCGTTCTTACTCAAATTTGTTTTTTTTTTGCATAGCGGAATACTAATTTGTCTCGTGTTGAGAATTTAATAATTTGTGTATTGCCAACGACGGGTAATAATTGGGTCAGGATAACCGTTGAGGAAACCAGCAGTATAGGGTTGAGAACCGGCATGGAGGGGGGGGGGGGTGCAGGTCGTCGACTTTGCGGTGAAGGGCACTGAGGGGTCGGTGCGTTCGCTTTCGACGGCGCGGCGGCGGCGCGCCGTATTGATCGCGGTGGATCGCAGCCTCCGCTCTCCGCGCCTGGCTCTACATCGACGGTCCTACGAATGTTTGTGTCACTTCGAATTAACACCGGTTGGCTTTAACATGAATTTTATTTTAAAAAGTATAAGTACAAAGACATGAATAAGTAGGTATTCAAGTTGTGTTTGATCTCTGACACCGGAAACTGCGGATTTAGTACACGAATCACACGGACACGATACATTAAATTATTACATACGTCAAATACTTATTTATGTAATTTCACTGGATTTTTCGGTCAATGTTATTCGAACTGAAAACTAAGTGCCTTCTAAAAAAATCTATTAGAGTCAGACCAGGCCAAGTTGACAGCGATTTTGATAGCGCAAACTGTTTGAGAATTATCATTTTCATTAAGTACCTACTTAGGTGCATGTGTTACCTCTGCTAATTAACATCCGCCAAGAGTGCTGAGACATGTTTGTCTTGCCGAAATCACTATTTAGTGATATCGCCTCCTCGGATGGGTCAAAAAAGCGTAAGGTACGGTAGGTAACTTGACACACTGTCCACGGGTACCGGTACCTAAATCTGGTTGCTGCTGTTAGGGCTGAATCCTTGGAGCCTGGTACCCGCGGGCCGGATTTAGCCCGATAGCCGGGGTTTGGAGAGCCCTGTCTTAAAATATCGATACCGACAAAGTGGTAAAAATGTGTATACAGTGTGGAAAGATAAGTCGGGCCCTGGAGGAAAACTACCTTAAGTCCTTAATCTGGCTCATTTTACTTAAAGGAGACATTCCTTTATTTTTAAAAAGAAACAAAACTGCATTCAAAGATTTTCTAAAACTCGCTTGCCTAGCCCGGGACTCAAACCGACTAAAAATTCCAAAAAATAAAAACTTGCACTTTTATTCTACTAGTCGATACAGTTAATGTTATTGATAAAATTTCTCCAAGAAACATTAGGTCTTACACTCGTCTGTCGTACAAAATATGCATAAAATCTAATATTTAGTACTCAAGATTTTTTTAGACAAGCCAAATTGAAGAAAAAATGAAAAATTCTTTGAATGCAGTTTTGTTTCTTTTAAAAAATAAAGGAATGTCTCCTTTAAGTAAAATGAGCTAGGTTAAGGATTTAAGGTAGTTTCCCTCCAGGGCCCGACTTATCTTTCCACACTGTATACCTATTGCCCATATATTAAGGTAGTGTACATATTTTTGGCACTTTGTCCGTACCTACTATCGATATTTATAGACGTGACTGTACCTAGTAGTTCTACGGGAAACACATTAAAATCTGAGCCAACATTGGGCAACAAGTGGAACGAGCAGGGAAGAATGAAATAACCACGAAAACACGGCATAGGAATGAGACACTGGGTTACGACTATAGTTCGTTTTTTTTTGCATTAGAAAGAACTTGAAAGAAGGTAAGCGATCTTGGCATATCTTTTAATTGAAAAACGCTTTTTAAAAATCAATAACTTTTACTTATGAAAGCAGAAGAATATAAATGATCGTATTAGATTCATAATTGTTACATATTTGCCGTAACTTATTTTTAAAATGAGTTTTTCAATTAAAAGACATCAAGATTGTTCAGTTCCCAGTTCCCATGCCATCTCGTTCGTTGGTGGCACATACATTTCGAGTGAATAAGTGGTATACCTACCTATAGTTAATTTTATACTTGTAGCTTCTATCTCACCTATTGGTCTCTCCGCTAAATTAGGTACAATGTACAAGGGATGTTCCGATTAATGTCTTTAATTTTCCTTGTGGCTGGAATGGTTAAGTTTAATTGGAATTAAATAACCCAAAATAAGGTTTCACATTTACGAATTCAGTTACAAATATTTAAGAAACAGAGTGCTTAAGGGGCTCCGGGCTCCCCCACGCCAATGACCTTCGATCTGAATCCCTTAGTTTTCTTATGTTTTTTGTAGCTTATCATATTAACAGCAACGACTTTAAGCAATATAGTATCCCATATTTACTTTAAAGTTCATTGTCTTCGAGATATTTGGCGTCAAAGTTGAACAATTCAGTCCCCAGTAGGTTAAAAAACTGGTTTTCTGGGCATAACTTTTGTGTTAATTAGTTTAAAATTAAAACCTTGGACACGATTTTCGACGCTTCAAAGACGAACCCAAATATGTAGATTTCGTACATGTAAGATCCTTTACTGCAAACTAGATACGAAAAAAGTGTTTTTTTGGACAATGTTTAAAAAATTAATAAAAAAATAAGTATTCATTTTTTTCAAAATCCGGTGGACAAAACCGGAGATAAAAGATTGAAGAACCGATAACCGTTTGTTTTATAATTCTATCTGCAGTACAAAAAAGGAGATACGATTCAAAACTTGTCAAAAATCGATGAAAACCTCGGGTAGCCCCTTAAAGGTTCAAAGCAATTAAGTATTTGGGTGTAATGGCTCTAAAGTTTCGACTCAAGTCAATAACGCAACTACTTGCTTAAATAAAAATTAAACACCGACAAGAGAGTTGAATATTGTTAAATGAAATGAGACGCTGGCGGTGAAAGTGTAATAATAATTAGTTACATGCCGATTATTAACTCTGGCGCAAGCGAAAGCAGTCTTATTTCGAACCTTAGTAAATATTTAAAGCTTGTATACCTATTTATTTTTTTCGACAATTCTAAAGCTTCCAGCGTTCCCGCGAAAAGTGGGCACTTTTCCATTACGCTAGGGTTGCCATAAGTGTGGGGGCTCAGACCGGGACATTTAACGAAAACCGGCCAAGTGCGAGTCGGACTCGCCTTCCAAGGGTTCCGTACATTACACAATTTTCAACAATGTATATTTTGATGTGAAACGTGAGTGAAATGTTTAAAAAAGACCCGTAAGGGACGATCAAAAACTAAGTAATAAGTCCGACGCACGCTTGACTGCATATTTCTAATAGGTTTTTCTGTCATCTATAGGTAAGGAACTATTTAGTATTTTTTTTTTAATTTTAGTAGTTTCGGGGATAAAGAGGGGAAGTGGTAATTTTTTGTCTATTTACTTAAATTACTTCCAAACTATTAATCTTAAAATTATTAATATAATATATTTGAGATTCCCACAGCTCTATCACTTGATATATAACACCATATAGTTTGCAAAACTTTGTTTATTAAGTGTCTCATTTACCCCCCCAATAAGTGCCCCCTATGTTTAAAATTCATTTTATCTATGTTACATGTCCGTCTTCGGGTTATAGATTGATATAATATATGTGTACCAAATTTCAACTTGACTGTCACAAATAATGTAGATACCTAAATGAAAACGCGAGCGAAGCGAGCGCGAAATTTTTTCGAGATAATAGTAGGTAGATTTTTAGGATTTCGTACTTCAAAAGGAAAATAACGGAGCCCATATAGGATCACTTTGTTGACCGTCCGGCCGTCTGTCTGTCTCAATGCCCCCTACTAAATAACTATGATTTATAAACCGGGACAATTTGCTTATGGGCCGGGACACCGGGACATCATGCTTCAAACCAGGACATGTCCCGGCGTACCGGGACGTATGGCAACCCTACATTACGCTAACTCCATTGGTTGGTTTCTAAATTCGAAACCATGGAGATGAGAAAATAAATTCGGCTTATTACCAAAGCTTTTATCGTCGAAGATGATTAAAGGGTAATAGACCGGGAGATAGTGACACATTTTACTGGGTCATTTGTACCAGTATGGCGGTTCGTCAGGGCAGGGGTCTAAGTACGTAATGAACGAAATAAAAATGATGGTCATAGCGCTGGTACCGGCGGCCCAATCGCGTGGGCGTTAGTCGAACGTGTCGGATAAAATACGAGTGTCGAACGATTTGTTCCACAAAAATCCTCGTATTTTTCGATAGTCCATAAAAAAGAAGTAGACGGTACCGTAATGCCATACTTCTCCGGTGTGACTTACAGCCCGCCATACTGAGGCGAACACATTAATTAAAAAAAAAACAATTAAATCATTTGTGCCAAGCTAATTTTTGCACAGGTGATCATCGTCGAGCAGCCATTCATGGACATCACCATGCCATACTTTTCGGATGGTTCCAAATGGCCGCCATACCGCCGCAAAGGAGTTAATTTTTTTTTATTGCTAAACGATTTGTACCATCTTGTAATTTTTTTTCAAGACTTTCTGTGTGATCATAAATGGAAATCTCATAATGCCATACCTGTAGGCGGTGGCAAATGTGTACAATATTTTGTTTTTATTTCAAGTATGGTGCCCCTTTTTCCCCCTATTAGAAGTATGGCAAATATAATAATGGTCACATTGCATCATATAACTTCCAAAAATCCAAATGCCATACTGGTACAAATCGTCAAAAAATTGTTTTTTGTTTTAAGTCTTGGCTTAAGTCTCACAGTCGTCCGCCCCGTAGTTATAATCTGAAATATTTTTTTTAGGTATAATTGTATCCAAACAAACAGAATATGATGATGCCATGCTGTAAAAAAATATTTAACATATACATAGTCGTATTTTTGAAACGTGTCGATTAAATAAGTTTTTCAAGTATGGCAGCACTTTTTCCCCCTACTATAAGTATGGCAATTATAATAACGGTCACATTTTATCAAATACTTTCCAAAAATTTAAATGCAATACTGGTACAAATCGTTTAGCAAAAATTAACTCCCTTGCGGCGGTATGGCGGCCATTTGGAACCGTCCGAAGAGTATGGCATGGTGATGTCCATGAATGGCTGCTCAACGATGATCACCTGTGCAAAAATTAGCTTGGCACAAATGGTTGAATTGTTTTTTTTAAATTAATGTGTTCGCCTCAGTATGGCGGGCTGTAAGTCACACCGGAGAAGTATGGCATTACGGTACCGTCTACTTCTTTTTTATGGACTATCGAAAAATACGAGGATTTTTGTGGAACAAATCGTTCACCACTCGTATTTTATCCGACACGTTCGACTAACGCCCACGCGATTGGGCCGCCGGTACCAGCGCTATGACCATCATTTTTATTTCGTTCATTACGTACTTAGACCCCTGACGAACCGCCATACTGGTACAAATGATCCAGTAAAATGTGTCACTATCTCCCGGTCTATAACCATCATATCCAAGAAGCTCTATTTGTTTTAAGTAAATATATTACATAGTACATACTTAACATTCAACAAGCCTGTAGTGTAGATAGATACCAGCAAGCAGAGCAATGACCAGGTATCGTCATTATTATCAAATATCGACTTGTTTACTGTATTAACGACCGGGAATTGTATATAATGTTGTGATATATATGTAGTTGTGTTATTACAGCGCTGAATTATCTTTAGCGTTCACCTCATGCATTGGCATTGGGCTGTTGCCATGATGTGCATCAAAACGAATTTGCCCGTTGTAAGGTAGGTAGTGCGCCCCTTTGGAAGCTCATATTGCTCATATAGGACAGATAAATTAATTAGATCGCGTTATACTACGCTAGGTACCTAGATTGTCACGGCATATTTTCTGGGATACCCTGTAGTCATCAACACTGGTTTTCAAACAACCGGCTGGCACGGCCAGCGCGGGGACTCGAAAGCAGTAGGACACACGAGACTACTTTCTTGGAGTAACGGGTCGCCGGACGGTCCGAGTGTGCGGTGTGTGACACACATTTGCGTAAGTACTCATTTTTTAATTAAAACTTTGAAATTTGTGGAGACACGTATAGCTATGTAAAATTAACTGCGAAGCATCATACTAAAGCATAAAAATGGGAAAGACAGTAGAAAACATTGCTAATAGGTAGTACATATTATCTTATGGTGCAATCTGCAACGATATCTACTTAGGTATTCCGAATACGATCGAAAGGCAGACAGACAACCGATACCTATAAAATATTACTTACGTAAAAAAAAAACCCAAAATGTGAAAATGGACAGACACGAAAAATGGTAATTAGGAACCATAACAACATCATAATCATAACGTAACTCGAGAAGTTACACGAGGAGATATATGTTTGTAAGTAACATACATTTCCGGCACATAATCTTAGCTCAAGATAACGCTCACTGTTCAGGTAATACTTTATCTCTGCGATCGTAAAGTGTTTCTCGGCTTGTCGAGTGTGTGGGTCTTCGTTCGATACGGCAAGTAATGCTGCCTCGGTGAGCTAGATGCAAGATAATCCCGCGACAGGTTTCAAGGGCTGACTTAGCTTATCCGATCTCTAGAACACTTCACGTTATACGTAGGTCGTAGGTACCTGCGTAACTAAGTATTATCTTACGCACCAGTCAGTTTACCTATACATACTTAGGTACAGCCTAAATGGATGTAGGCATGCAACGATGAGTATTAATATAGCAGCACAGATAGAGTTAGTAGGTTCGTTTGCCAGAAGTAGCATGTAAAGCTGCATCTTTATTATTGCAGTTGCCCTTGTTCCACTTTCGCTTTGAATCTGTGTTTAAATAAATCGAGGAATTAACTAGAAGCAAAACCCGATGCATTTATATGAGTAGCAGTCAGCGCCTGGTTAACCACAGTTAACCAACGATCGGTTGCTGGGCAAACATTTTTCTTAACTTGTTGAGCGCAAGCGACAGTTTTCCTCGACCGGACCAGTATAAAAACCATCTCTGATTACGCGAAACTGTTCCGAATTGAGAGGTCTTACTTACAGTGGTCGTATGTACAATTGAAATAACAACCAAGTCGCGAGTCACTTTCGTCTGCTAATGAGTGCTAATAAGGGCGCCGACGCGGAACCGACCCCGCCGCCGCCGGCGCGACCTTCGCCTGCACCTGGTCTAGCACGTATAGCTGCACAGCATATGGGCATGAGATTAACCTACAAGTCGTTAGGCTGCCTACGCGTTGGCCGCGTGAACACTTGCGAGCGACTGCGCAATTGATAGATGGATTACTATTCATTTATCATCATGTGCTTCTATTTTTAACCGACTTCCAAATCCCAAAGGAGGAGGTTATCAATTCGGTTGTATGTTTTTTTTTATTTTTTTTATTTTTATTTTTATTTTTTTTATTTTTTATGTTTGTTACTCCATATCTCCGTTATTACTGGACCGATTTTAAAAATTCTTTTTTTGATTGCACGTATGTGCATACAGATTGGTCCCGTTTTTGTCAAAATCCAGTTCTGATGATGGGATCCATGAGGAATCGACGGAACTCCTCAAATCTTAAAGGCATACATATGGTGATTTTTGTGTTTTTATCAACAAATCAAGCATATACATTCAAAAACGTGACATTTGATGAAGTGGAACTGCTGATGATGATCAGAACGGAACTCTTCAACGACGCATAGTTCACCTTTGGCGATTTGTCCTCTTCCTTATGTTTGTTAAGCAAGTTAAGTTTTTAAGCAACATTTTTGTCAAGCTTGAGTTCTGATGATGGGATCCATGAGAAATCGAGGGAACTCCTCAAATTTTAAAGGCATGCGTACAGAGGTTTTTGTATTTTCATCAGAAAATCAAGCATTTTCATTCAAAACTGTCGCATTTGATGGAGTGGAACTGCTGATGATTATCAGAACGGAACTCTTCAACGACGCATAGTTCACGTTTGGCGATTTGTCCTCTTCATTATGTTTGCTAAGCAAGTTTAGTTTTTAAGTCACATTTCTGTCAAGCTCGAGTTCTGATGATGGGATCCATAAGGAATCGAGGGAACTCCTCAAATCTTAAAGGCATACGTATAGAATTTTCTGTATTTTCATCATAAAATCAAGCATTTACATTAAAAACTGTCGCATTTGATGAAGTGGAACTGTTGATGATGATCAGAACAGAACTCTTCAACGACGCATAGTACACGTTTGGTGATTTCGAATTTCGATTTTGACTTGGACTGGGACCCGGACTTGTACCCGGATCGGAACCGGACCTGGACTCGGACTCGGACTTGGACCCGGACTCGGACCCGGACTCGGACCCGGACTCTGACCCGGACTCGGACCCGGACTCGGACCCGGACTCGGACCCGGACTCGGACCCGGACTCGGACCCAGACTCAGACCCGGACTCGGACTCAGAGACCTGGACCTTTATCCGGAAAATCACTATGATACCTAAACTAAATAAACCGCTATGATTACCTACCATAAAATGTAGGTAAGTATATAGTATGATGATGCCAAACCCCTCCCGCTCATACCCCCGTACACCGCACGGCATGCGCCGTTAAGTAGGTTAGGTTAGGTTTGAACTGCGATCCTCACAGACCAAACAAAAGTGGGTTAGGTTTGGTTAGCACTGCGGGCTTTACAGAAACAAAATGCCACTAGAAAAGTGGGTTTGATTAGGTTCGAACAACGATCCTCACAGAACCGAACTGCAATCAGAGAAGTGGGTTAGGTTAGGCTAGAACTACGACCCTTACGGAAACGAAATGCTACTAGAAAGTACTGGTTTTACCTCCTTTTCTACATAGTGCACCATCTACCATAATTTTTCACCGGGCCCCATAGAAGTCGGTTTTTTTTTCTTAAAAATTATTATAAAATGACTACTGAATAGGAAAATGTTAATTCGTAATGTGTGGATTAGCCCTAACAAATATTTCGTAAAATATGATTATATTTGTCAACCGTTTTAATCCTGCTAAATGGTTGAGTTCATTAATCATCATTAGATTGGATTTATTTATATTTTTTTTATATTTATGTGATTGAGTTGTTACAGTTTTAAGAGTGATAAGTAGTCGAATTAAAACCTATACCTATATTAGAAACTGTAGCCTATGTAGTGTGTGTGTCTACTGTCTTTTAGTTATACATATGATTTAAATTTAAGTAGGTACCTACTAATGGCAATTAAGAAAGAAATTCAAGTAAGTTATAACATTACTGAGGTAAGTACGTTATCATGCACGCCGAATACCTAGCGTGTAAAAAGAGCAAGCCTCGCCAAATCTGTCTACGGTCCGCCGCCATTACCAAATGAATTATTAATCATAGACAAACGTAGTTCACTGAACTCCTTTAGCTCTAAATTAGTGGCATGTCAGATCACTGACGTATTACAGCGTGACACCATTAAAACTGTGGTCTAAAATAATCACCTAGGCCATAAAATAATTTGGCACCGCTAAGTGTAATTAAAATGGAAGTTTGCGTGTGACGTGGAATGTCTATTAATTGTGGTATCTTAATTCAGCAGGCTAGACTACTTAAAGAAATACCTTAACTAAATTTAATTTTCTTTATCATATCATATCTCTAACGTAGTTAACTACACATACACAGTACTTAACGAAAAGTACACTGAGAGAAAAGTACAACAAAAATACACTTAGAATTACAAAAATAAACTTAATCCGGGGACAAGGAGAGTTAACTAATAGGAACAAATTGACTTTTGCAATTTCTTTTAGTTCTTGCAATTTCTATTATCTGTTTGTTGAAATTATATTTGGGATTACTGAGCTGTTTGTAGAAATAAATAAACTTTACAGAAATAGTGAAACGTCCATAATTATTACTAAAACTTCATTTTTTCCCCCAGTACAGAACTGTTTTTTAATTCCTGGTGATGATTTTTCTCTCAGTGTACCTAAGCGCCGTTGTTGGAGAGTTGAATTTTTACGATAGCTACAATTTAGCTGTGGCTTAGACAAATTTTTTTTCTATTTTTATTTATTTCACAATATTATTTCAATCGGTACATCAAATAGTTATATTTGTGGTAGGTGTGGGCTTATTCGTATAACTGCAGTTTAAAAAATGTTTAATAATAATCTTGTTGCCCTGTGTAATAAATCGCTATTATTTCCCCACCAATGAAGGTCTTCCATAAATAGTTACTCGAGGAAATGTAGTTCATTAATTACGAGTAGGTTAGGGTCCATCCATTAATTACATCACACGAATTTCTAGATTTTTTGACCCCTCCCCCCTCCTTCAACACTTGGCCACATTTTGCAAATCCCTCCCCACCTGGTGTGACGTCACATTTTAGGCAATTTTGTTTTCAACGAAATCGGCAATACTAACTCGGCATTATTTTTTTAATAAAAAAATATTTTTGGTAAAAGAAATATTAGTAATTTTCTAACACAAAACCCATTAGGAACGAAAATTACCTACTTCCAAAACCTTATTATTTAAATATACAGCGAATAAAAAAATATAAATTAATTTTCGGTTACTGATGAATAGTGATGAAGTTAAAATGACGTCAAAATGTTTGTGACTCCCCCCTCCCCCATGTCACAACATGTCACATTTTCTTGACCCCCTCCCACCCCCTAAACGTGTGACGTAATTAATGGATGACTCCTTAGGGAAATAATAAGACTGAAAATACGGGCGTCATCGTCAATTACGATTCGTGTTTGATAATATTCGACCGGATAAAATACATACTACCTCTATTTTAGTCTATCTACATAATGTTTGAATGTGTACAGACTAAACTAGACTTAGCTAACACATGGCACTGGACATAAGATTATACTGGAACGTTTCCAATTGATGCCCGTTAGTATAAACACGTTAGTATAGACCCTGGAAGATCTCCAAAGCATGATTGAAAGCCTATACCATGCTTCTTTGAAAATAGGTCTTAAGATGAATATGTCCAAGACTAAGGTTATGACGAACATCTCTAGTAAATCGATTCCAACCATTATGGTTGGGAACGAAAGACTGGAGGTGGTCGAGCAATACTTGTATCTTGGACATATTCTATCATTTGACAAAACACACCAGCAGAAGGAGATCTCCAGGAGAATCCAGCTCGGTTGGGCGGCATTCAATAAATTAGCGGACATCCTGAAACCTGCTAACATTCCACAATGCCTGAAGACTCGCATCTTTAACCAATGTGTCCTGCCCACCATGACCTATGGTGCCGAGACATGGACGCTCACTAAGGGGGATGTGCATAAAATCCGCGTAGCACAAAGAGCAATGGAGCGCGCCATGCTCGGTATCAAGCTTCAAGATCGAGTAAGGAATGTCGAGATCCGTCGCCGCACCAAGGTGCATGACGTGGGTTTCGTCATTACCAAACTAAAATGGAATTGGGCAGGACATGTTGCTAGGCAGAGTGATGGCAGGTGGACTAAAATGTTAACAGAATGGTGGCCGCTTTCAAATGAAAGAAGCGCCTGGCGTCCGTTGGCTCGTTGGGTGGACGACATCCGGAAAATTGCGGGTCACTGCTGGATGAGATTAGCTCAGGACCGGGACAAGTGGCGTACTAGAAGAGAGGCCTATGCTCAGCAGTGGGCGATAAAGGGCTGATATGATGATGATAAACACGTCGCTCGAGTTCCGTAGCCAAATCTACGAATAAATATGAAATCAGAACGGAAACAAAGGCACAAACACGCATTTATCACTTTATTAGTCAAATTAATCAAATACAACATTTTTGTTGCGAACTATTATTTAGAAAGCCAACATCGATGTGATTTGAATGTAGGTAGGTACTTATGTTATGTATAGCGTTTATTAAATAAATAAATATTATAAGACATTTTTTACACAAATTGACTAAGTCCCACGGTAAGCTCAAGAAGGCTAGTGTTGTGGGTACTCAGACAACGATATATATAATATATAAATACTTAAATACATAGAAAACAACCATGACTCAGGAACAAATATCTGTATCATCAATTCATCATACAAATAAATGCCCTTACCAGGATTCGAACCCGGGACCACCGGCAGGCTTCATAGGCAGGGTCACTACCCACTAGGCCAGACCGGTCGTCGATAATTATTGTTCGAGTAATTAACACATCTATGTAGAAGATCAAACTAAAGTAGCAATAATATGTGATTTTGATGACACACAGGTACGGCCGATCTGCAAGGCCGGCTTCTTAAATATGAAACAAAAACCACCGCTGGTGGAACCGTACTTCCGAGTCGGAAGTTCCGACCAGCGACCACGTCAACTGGAAAGCGTGGAATGCTGTTTTGGCCTATCGAATGCATTCAGCTCTTAGGTAATTTGTTTAAATTAGAAATTAGCCTGCTTCGGTTCGTCTCCATTAATAAACTGGAATTGTAAAATGAATTAGAAATGGTTACCTTTCTCTTTAAATACTAGAAAATTCAACACGCCTATTCTCGGTAGAAATGAAATGTACGACTAACTGGTTTGTTGTTTATCGCAGATGGTAATGCACGGGAAACAGAAAAAGTATTGCTAAGTAACTACATACATTGTTGCTCGGCCACCAGTTACTGATAAAATAAAAGCTCGCCAGAACATCAATTAACGAATGCCACCACACTTGGCTCATCCTCGTCGCATTCCCGATAAGCGTTAGTAATGGACTGGACAAGACACAAACCAATTAACAAGTTGTTTTCACCAAGTGGTGAGTGGCCTCTTGCCCGGAGGGACTGGTGATGACATCACTGCGATAGATAAACGCCAGCGTCGGCATCGTTAAAAATAAATTTAGGTGGGGTAGGTACCAAAGTTATAATATTATATCGGTTAAACATGGGTTAAACGTAATACTAAATGTTATAATAATATATCGGTTAAACATAATACGAAAAGTTATAATAAGATATCGGTTAAACATAATACTATATGCCTAAGTTTAATGGCTTTAAAAGGAGGACGTACATATCTCAAAAACTGGGCTTGAAGTTATTAACCAACCTGTCATAAGTAAGTATACTCGGGAAGACGAAGGGTTGAAGGGCTACCTATTTGAATTATTAAAAGACGTAACCATTTAATACAGAGATAACATAGTAGGATAATTAATACTTCTTCTTCTTCTTCTCGTGTCGATGGTTTCGTTCATATTAAGCGGGACCAGAAGGTAGCGACGCTTAATGCCCTGTCTGTTGCGTCCCGTAGATCTTGCACGGAACATGTGTGCGGGTTCGCTGGGCAGGACAGCATGTGTATCATTGTTTGGGAAGAAGAAGAAGATAGTGTCATGTTGACAATCTTAGGATTTTCTATTATCAGCTAGCTAGGATTCGAATACCTAATAATAATAATTATTGTTATGTGTAGAGCACGACGCGGTTATGTGAGTCGTTATGTAAACTATCGTTATGCGAGTTAATTGTTTAGACTTAGGTAGCGTGTCGTTATGGACGTTATTATAACCATAACTAGTGCATTTAAACACTGTCTTGGACAGTAAAAACCATGTAAAAACAAGCATTGCCCCAAAACCAGTATTGGCATATCATCATCATCATCTCAGCCATAAGACGTCCACTGCTGAACATAGGCCTCCCCCTTATGGGGGGTGAATGCCATAATCGCCACGCTTGGCAGGCGGGTTGGCGATCGCAGTTAAGTCGAGTACACCGAAATTGAATTTGAGGGACGCTGCTGCCCGTCCACCGGTGCGGTGGTCTTGGACGTAGTTTAAGGACATACCCGGGTCCATATACATTGGCATTGGCATATACGGAACCAAGAAATTTGTAGCGCGGTGTCAAAATCTTTACTATTGTGTAAGAAATGCGGCATCTCCTTATGAGTATCTGATTTACGTTATTGACTAGAGTGCACGCAGTGCAAGTGTTATTCAATACGTCATAATTTCATAGAAGTTTGACGTTTAAAATAACACTTGCACTGCGTGGGCTATCAAAATCGCTGCAGATTTTCTTGGATAAACTTTAGGTCTGCTGCAAGTTGTAATCCGGAGCGACTGAATAGGCGGTATAATTTGTCTAAATTGACCAATCGATACGATGATAGCGGCAACGTTATTGGTATCGATATGTAGTAATTGATAGCCCTTTGATTATTGATTACATATATCACAGGTCAAAAATATGATAGAATAGGAACAAGTCTGAATAGCAACATAGGCTCTAAAACTTCCGTTTGCTTCGTACGAGTGGATGCTTTGTGGTCCTCGCGAGAAGATGGCGTCAATCAATAGCTTCCCCCGTGCTGGCGGGATTCGCCGGGCCCGGGCCCGGGAGGGGAGCTAATGTGGATAAATGTTATTATATTATATTACGACCTAGCTAATGTTTACTGCAACCGTTTTTCTCAGTTTCCATTATTATTATATTTTTCAGTATTTTACCCTCCGCGCACATGCATTACTGGGCATTTTCTTTTTAGCTTCTATGGTGAGTGTAACTTGAGTTATTATGAATTACCGTTCAGTGAGTCAATATTGTAATGAAACGAAATAATTTAACATATTCCACCAGTCTTGTGGCGGTCGCTAAACTCCAATAAAAATAGTATGTACAGTCACCTGCAATACCTGATATGTTACTCTTCGAAAGGCCGCAAGAAAGGCTCTACAAATAAGATCGCGTCCGAGATTATTTTGCCCTTTTTTGAGTAATATCTAATTGCAGGTTTGCAGTACCTAAAGTTACATATTTATTGAATTATGGTTGCTTTACTGAGTAAAATGAATAGGTGTTTACAAAAAATAATGATGGATACTTACATCATTATTATGACTATCTAATGATAACAAAAGGGCAAGCATTATCATAATTATCATAAGTCGTTCGGGGAAATAATGATATGGTTTATTTACTCACGGTTACGGTTTATCTATCAGTGCCTAATTTTAAAACTTTAATGCTGGGAGAAACTGTACCTAAAGCACTCTATATAATGAAATTAAGTGCTTATTAAGATATAGATATGCAATACTGATGACAAACTGATGATAATAGTGTCGAGGAAATTTATCTTATCAGTGTTTTTATGACTCTTAATGCGTCAATACTAGGAACGCGTTACGGTACGATGAATAGGTATTATTAGGAACGAAAGATCTTCAGGGATCCAATTTCCGCAAAAATGTGCGAGGGATGGGGAGTGCGAGTCGTCGTCGCCCCTGCAGAGAGGGGGTCGGCGCGGGGGTCGAGGGGGCGAGTCGGGAGCGAGGGTGGCGGCTGCGGCTGCGCGGGCCCGGAGCCCTAGGGACGCGGCGCGTGGAACCCCTGCTTCCCGCGCCCCGCCTAAGGCCCTCGAAAGCACGATTAATAAGCACTCATTCAAGCTCCAACACGCGATTGTCGTCATAGCAACGTCGCAGCTCGATGGTCAATGAGAGGCAGAAGTTATTACCAAATTATGATTTGTCTGCTCATGACATCGGACATCAAAACAATGACATACTTAGTTTCCTACTGAATATTCATACTACCATTTTGAAATACTTGCAAAAAAAACCATTTACTGATGATATACGCACTTTTCCCTCAACTCAAGTGACCAAAAGGACCATATTGCTATTAATAGTTGTTAGAATGTTAGGTTATAAGTTATAAATGAGTTTAAAAAATGCCCTTAGAACTTACCATTAGCGGAGCGGGCCGCCGGTGACGTGGCCTCCTTGCTTCGGGCGTTTTCCTTCTCCTTTCCATTGTTCCCTGTGAAAAATAAAACTGATACAGTATTTCTAGACTGGATTCCAAATCAATATTCAACGAGTAATGTAAACAAGTCCCTGAGATCATAACAAGGAGCTAGGTTGGTACATCTTTATACAATCTAACACAAAACCTATTTAGACATAACGGACTAAAACGTGAAAGGTTAATGCGTGGTTATGAATCAATTAGATATAAAACAGCTTGAATCGATATAAATGTCATGTAAATCGATTGAGTATTATAAATAATTATACATATATATGCATAATAGTTTATTTAATTAGTTTACTGTCAGATAAATATTTGGATTTTATTTTATAACGCCTTTTCCCCCTTTTATTTAATAAATAGCTCTCAGAAATTACTGTCATGAAAGTTCCAAAATAAACACTTCGTTGGAATCAATCAGTCAACACAATGAAATGAGTCTGTAAACTCATCAAGTCGTTATTAATTAATTACTCCGTTGGTCGAGCCGATGTACAAACAGAGCTAAGTAAATTAATATCGTATCACAAGAGTGTACCCGAACGCCATAAAATGATCTCGAGAAATTTTAACATTATATGTCTTTTTTTGTTATATGATCTCTAAAGGCCTTTTCTGTTTCAGTGTTGCTGTGAAATATGCTGAAATATGAATTATTTAATAATTTGTGGCTTTCCACATCACATCACAGAAACCCTTTTGCTTCAAGAGCAGTAAGGACGTTACCATCTGCATTTAATATAAAATTTCTAATAAATACTAAGGCCCTTATTGCAGATGAAGCATAAGGACCCTACTCTGTCTGATGGAAAGCCACATTTTGTCATGTATGTTTTACTTGTAAAGGGACACGTAAGCTTTCATGGAATTGATAAGTGACAAAAATATTTAATCATTTTATAAAACAAATTCGTAATGCATATAAACCCAGAACGGCACTTTTATCGGTAAAAACCAAGTTTTTTCCTCCCACATCGTTGCCAGGCCCAACATAATACAATATGATATTATTATCAGTGATTTCCTGCCTTCCTGTTTTAATACATCGGCAGTATAACCGAGTTGGGCTTTAAATGAGATCTAAAGTAGAGCCGGAAATATCTGGTCGCCGATAGAGCGGGAATAGCATTGGAGATAGGCATGTTCCCGGGAGGATCCTTTTTGCCGCGGTGCCGTCCGACCGGTTCTGAGCGAGCGTTCACCCGACGGTGCCGCCCGTCGAGCCCAGAGGGTCTACCGCGATCCACTTTCGACGTGTTGTCACCCTGTCACACTTACGTACGAATTTACAAGTGCGACAGAGAGGCAACACGTCGAATGTAATTCGTGGTAGCCCCGCAGGGGGCCGATTTTTGAATTTCGATCACTCGATTTCGTCATTCGAAAATCGGTGGAAAACGGCGAAATGCTAATTTTTGAAATACGAGCGATCGAATTTTGGAATCTAGTGGTATTGACCACTCGATTTCAATTCTATTAGTAGAATTTAAACGCCTAGTAGTGGAGATATCATTTAACAAAATACACGAAATCCAGTGGTCGAATTTCAAAAATCGGCCCCCAGGCCGCGGTCCATTCGCAGTTTCTACTCATGCCTGCTCTACTTCTTCCTAACTAGGCCCTACTCTCAAGGATCTATCATAAGAAAAATAATATGCAACTGAGTTTTTTAAGGCCTTTCCTACAATTTGCGCTGTCAACCTAGAATCTCATAACAAAAAAATGTAATATCTCAATTTCGTGTCGTTATCTGTACCTATGTAAAGCGTAAACCAATCAAGTCCATATTGCCCCCATGCCCATGCTGGCCGCCATGTTGCCCCGCGTTATCGAGTAGCAATAGTTGTCGTACAGGTTAAACCGATTGCATCGAACCGAATCTCGCGAATTGTTTGAGGTTGACGTGGAGGCGGACGCGCCGACCTTGGCAGTGGCGTTGACTCGGCCGGCCTCAAATCCCGATACCAACCGTCGCGCCATAGGCATATTAACATATGAGCCATGCTAAGCGTACCCATCATACCTTGTGTTTAAAGTTAAAAAGTCGTCCGTTAACATCCATTATTGATGGCTCAGCCTATTGGTTTGAGTACCTATCAAACTGATACGGTAATTTTAGAGTAAATTTTTTTAAACTTGCAAGTAATGTTGTTTAATAAATCGCGTTACTTATAAAGCAAATGGTTGCTACGTCAACATAAGTAGTCAAGAATGAGGATAATATTAATAATCATGGTGCCAAAGTAGTTTCGTCGTTAGGTATCCTTAACATTTCTTGGTCTATAGCCTTACTAAACTTTCTCGAATCATGCTTAATTAAATAAATTTTAAATAAGCAGGAAAATAAATATCTTCGTATGAATTATAATTGCAGCTTCCCCAGTTCATTGAACGTTACACGGACAGGCGGGATGCAAATATGTACATCATTAAGTTATTGTTAACTCAAAGAACGATATAATTGTAGTCATAAAATAATTGTATATAAATCGTAAATGTTGCGTAGCTATAATTAGAATTGACGCAATTTGCAAGTGTGACATTTTGTAAGGGGCGTATATGGTTTTGGCGTGTACCAAAAGGAGTACATGTTAAATTTATCTGGTTCTAAAAATATGCTAAGTTGCTAAGGAGACCTATTTACAACGATATGTTGTAGGACTAGCTATAGGCACTGCAAATGAATTTATCTACCGTGGCCACTGTGTCTAGAACAATGCAAGAGAGAGAGAGAGAGAAATTTAGATTTTCCCAGTAGTTGTCCGTTCATGACAAATCTATCTATCTATCTAATAGGTACCTTTAAACGAGCGATTCTTGTTTATTTATTTATCTTGTACTTATAGGTATATTTCGGGGATCTCGGTAAAGCTCTAACGATTTCGATGAAATTTGGTTAATAGGGGTTTGCAGGGCCGAAAAATGGATCTAGCTAGGTCTTATCTCTGGGAAAACGAGATTTTTTGATTTTTTTAATGATTTCCGAGCAAAAGCTCAGTCTCCCAGATATTAAAATATTTATATGTTGTCTATAGGTAATATGTATATGTGGGATATGGTAAAGTAATATTTTCCTGTTTACTGGTCTCTGCTGGGTTAATTAAACAAGTACACTGATAATAATTTTATTAAATGAATAAGTACAAAGTACCTATCAATCGACCTTATATTAGGGTCCGGTTTCACAAACTAACCTCGTGATATGCCGATAACACATAAACAAATCGATTATTGGCAAGCAACGGATTTAGTAGGTACATGAACGTTACCTAATTATATTGATCTCGCGTGATAAAGTAGGTAGAGTCAGCAGCAGAAGTTGCTAAGCGGGCGAGGTGTTCATAATTATCTTGACGCGACTTTATTGTTAAGAGAATAAGAGCGTGTCAAGGTAATTTTGAACGCCTCGCCCGCTTAGCAACTTCTGCTGCTGACTGTACGTACTGGCAATACTTTCTGCTCCATCACACGTAACAGCCGTAACATTGATAGGCGAAGCAGATTGCATTTCAAATTCATAACCCAAAAATACGGCAAACAAATGAACGAGTCGAAAGCGTATTAATTATGGATGGCTTTATCCACGTGACAAAATATCTTTGTGATGGATACCGTTTTATCACGCTGTCACCTCATCGACAAGAACGACCATCATATCCGTACTGGGCTATAACCGCAGAAATCTAAGTTCGCAAGTTGCGGGCATCCTTCTCTGTCACTCTTATTACGCCTTCATTGGAGTAAAAGAGAAAGAATCCCGCAATTTGTGAATTTTGGTTTTCAGGGTATCATTATTGATTATAAACCAATAGATATTGCCAACGTGTTTGTATTTAATGTGTGATGAGGCAGAATTAATACATAGTTATGCGTTTAGTGACACCGGGAGCTGTTTTCTCAGAATACGAGCATGATACTATCTAGTAGGTAACAAGTTAGCCAAAGAGCCAATCAGACCGGAGTGCAGCACAGACCATATTGGATTACTACGAGGCCGTACTCACGCGTGTGGTACCAAAGGATACCACGGCTAGGCACTGTATCGTCGCATGCAACTTCGCTGTAGATGTTCCAATTAATCATTTCCATAATGTGTTAAGTTAAATTAACAAAAGTTGGAATGATGTTGTAACTGCGTATCATTAAATTTTTCGCAGAGAATCGGTATCAGCTCGTTTCAATTGATTGTTATTAGAAATGTTAACAAATGTTGGTGTCAGCAGTGTCATTAGGGAATCTTATGAGATTCCTAATGTAATGGAAACGCATCGACAGGCTCTAAATGTGTCACAAAAAGACGTTAAAACTCAAAATGCATAAAGGACCAGCGGAGATCAAGATAACGGAGCAGGTGTTCAATACGTCTGTTTGAATAGATGTCACGCCACCAAAGTCACGTTACAGGTAGATAGTTGTAGCCGTTGTAGGTATAGGTACTACATATAAGTACCTATAGTAAGTATATACATCAAAATGCACGTACTAACAACTAGGTTATTTAAAACGATAGAACATGTACGTAGGTACATTCTGTCTGTACATATAACAAAGTTAACATTGACTTTAACTATTAATCTATAGTTACCTACCAAAAATGATAGAATACGGCAACAGAGAGATAGATAATTCTCTTTTGCATTTATAAAATAGTAGTGGATGGATAAATATAATATTACTGTATGAATGCATAGGTACTGTGAGCAGTGGGGAGACACTCCTGGATTCGGTCGAACTCGGCTCCGTTTCGGCTCAGCATTGCTCCGAGCAATTATTAGGGTTGGCACCACTTGACTTCCTTTTGCGTGCACGACCACAGATAAGATAATCACTTGAATTTTGACAACCCTAAATTGCCGAAAGGGATAGTGCCATATATTAGAAAGGGATAGCATGATTCGACCTTAGAAATTTCGGGTTTGTAGGAAGTGTCCTTTCTGTACGGTAGTACTATTATTTCTTGTGTGCTGTGAGCTTGTTTGCGTTTAAATAAAAACTGTTGTACACAAGTGTACTTCGTGCTGCCATATGGTACGGACCGCGGATGGTTATGTCGACGCATTCATACTATAAAAGGAATCTTATGTTTTTTAAGGTCATTCGTCTCGAAGATTTTAAACGCGGCGCAAAAAGAAATTTAATATCATCGTAATATGTCGTAAATTACATTGAACAGAATATACCTAATACCAAGCTAGCGCATACGAGTTACGTTTGCGTGATTAAACACAGTTTTTATCAAGTATCTACGTATATAAATTTTAACAAGTATGTAGATTATACATAATATATGTACCTACCTACTACCTACTTCATTAAAACTTTTTATTGGAATATGACGTTCATATACATACCAACGTGACCGCAAGCAGTTTTCCCCATTTAATAATTTATTAATTATAATTATAGTTAGTTGGTACGTAGGTATTATTAGGGTATAGTCTACATTCGTAATGACTATAATATTTGATATATGTACCTAAAAACAGTTTTCCAAAAATAAATAACTACCTACCTGTGTAAGTAAAAACAATTAAATTATAGTGTTGGAAGAGATGGAAGTATGCGAGTGTCTGATGTCATCCATACCTACTACTCGTACCTACCGGATGTAGGTTGGTACATAGATTCGGGCGAAGACGGATGTATCGCCATTTGCATGCAAGCCGTGGGCTCGATTACAATGAACAGAGGCGAATGACAATGCTACAAGGGACAATATAAAAATGTCAGTCTCCAAGCAGCCACCTCTTTCAAATTCCCAAAACCCTCGAGTGCAGTCGTCCCCAGTATGTATTGACCTCGAGATTGGTAGTGATTATGCGTAACATGGGTTCACACTTATACTGGTCTAGTGAGGCGAATAGCCGAAGTAAAATTGTGGTAATCGTCTGCCGACATCTTGCTCGCTGAGTCAGCATTTCGCTGCGTATTGGTGTCGCATGTGCTACACCGTTACTTAAACAAAATAAATAAATATGCACAAAATATCGACCGGCCCTAGTTTTAACCTTTTTATGTTGCTTATTTGTTACATAATTGAAGATACGGAATACAGACGATGTTATAAGCATATAGGTAGATAAAAATCCACTATTGGTTGTTAATTACGCTACTTTACTTTGCTTTTAATTTGGTATGGGTAATGAGTATGAATAGATAACATACAATACACGGTGGAAAATTATTGTGTAATCCGGCTAGTAAACAAGTGAAGGGCATTAAATTATGTACTTACTTATAATAGATTGTAAGTACACCTATAAACCCAAAATGTGCACAGCACACCACTCCTTTATTCGACAAAAATGTAACCAGTCAAGATAACAATGATTAAGATAAAGTATTCGATTACAACCTGTTATCTATACCGATACGATGATAGCAGATTACGTTATCATCGACTTTTCGATAGCCATGCTGTAACTCGTCCGCAATTTCTTTGAAATATCTGACTTGACTAAGTGTAAGCGTATTAACCAATTGTCTATGGTATAAGCGAAAAGACATATCATTATCGTAAACAACTAGTGGCAAATTAAAAATAACCAGCGAAGAGTTACAAATTTCGAAATCCTTAGGAAAAACACTTTCTAAAAATAGATCTTTAACTGGCAACGTTCCGAAGAATTTTCGTTGCAGCCGAAAATATGAGAGTTCAATTTGAGGCGACGAAAAATGTTGTCAATTCCTTTTTTTTTCAAATTTTAATGGGTTTCAATTTGTTACTGCCACGAGTCAGGTGGTTTTGAAACTAGAGTTAGACCAAGAAAAGTTTGCAGAGATTTTGATAGCCCACGCAATTCAAGTGTTATTTTACTTATTTTAAACGTCAATCTTCTACGAAAGTATGACGTATAAATAAGACTTGCACTGCGTGGGCTACCAAAATCGCTGCAGACTTTTCTTGGTCAAATTCTATTTACGGTAAACTAGAAAAGGAAATGGTGACTTGCTAAAAGCATAAGTTTGGCTTTGTGATTGTGACAATGCCTAGTCGCTGTTTCACGGTTGTTTCACGTACCTATAAATATCGTAGAAAGAGGATCTCTACACTAAATAAATGGTTAAAATGCAGAGTTTTAAATATGTCCAGTGCATAAATACGACACGATATGAAGTAGGCAGACCGTATGTAGGGCGTAGCACTGACGGGTGGCGACTCGCTCTTGGCCCCGTGGCCTGACCGGTTGCCGTCTTTGGACCGACCGGTTCTACCGGCTCGTTATTTACTGGGACTCCAGATAGATACTTTCTAACGTTCCAATATTTGCGTTCAATCCGAGCTCCGGCTTATCGCGAATCCGGCCGACGGTTAGATGACTGATGACAATGACGCACAAAGGTCGCGTTGGAAGTGTTGGAACTGAGAGATAAAGCGTTGTTATGACTATCTGTTATTTATTAATCATGAAGTTATGCTCTGGTTTCCTAGGATAGCGGTGCCGTCATATTGCGACCGTCTCGATACAAATACTACGACATCTATAACGACGACGGCTGCTATAACGGCACCGCTATCCTAGGAAAACCGATCTTTAGTGAATATTAGCATGCCCCTATCCGCATCCACCCTTAAGTGAGTCACGCCTAGATTTCTATTCCCATTGCTTTTCCGAGTGTTCGACTGTCAATCTGTCAAAGTGAGATCCCTGATTGCGCCTGATTGTGTAACATATCTCATGGTCATAGTTAACACTGGTTATACTCATCCGAACACTTGGCAAGCGATAGAATGCAGGTTCTTCACAGGCAACGGCTGTGATTCACTGCACCGCGCTATGCCATACGATTATGCACATAATAATTATTGATGCCGCAGGTAATAGAATCGCTATTGTATGCTATTCGCTATTGTGCTGCTGAACTTTTTAGGTCCTCGCGATTGTTAGCGCCTTATTGTGGTGTGGTTTGGATGAGTCGATCTATTTCAATGGAATAATATCGGAAGTAAGAGGCGCGACGTGTATCGACGGTTAGATTGAAGTGTTTTAATTTACAGGTAAGTAATGATTAATTCAACAATGCGTATTTATTAAAGAATATTCAACATGTAACGAATAATACATGGAACTTGATATAGGTATAGGTATACCATGTTCTTATAACTAGCTGTTTTCCTGTTAGACTTGCATTTTTGGTCGACTCAAACGTACCTACGTATAGATTACAATATAAAAATTTAATGCGTTTGTAACGGTAAGTATCGTTAAAAAAACTCTACAATTCGCGAAGTCTCTAAACATCTTAATACTTTAATCTAGTCTGTTTTACAAGTAGGTACATACGAGTATTATGCATCTGTTTTTATACTTTTTATCACATAGCTCTACGTAAAATTTTACACTATTCATGCGTTGCTATATCAAGGTATGGATATGGATAGTAACGTACTTTGTTGATGACTTCATTGATCACATTGTGACTAAACAGCGGCGTTAGTCACGCCGCTGATACCGGTGGCGCCATCTAGTATGCGCACTAGGAACTAGTTTTTGGTGAACACGTTGAAGATGTCCGTTTAAAATACGAAGTTGTTCCTATTCTTTAATAAATTGTATAAAAATTTAGTAAAAGGTCCCTTAGTCGATTTTAGTTTACGACTTACGGGCAGTAGTGAAAACTGGCAAAACTTGCCAAAAGTCGATATTCAACAATACCTACTCTATGAGACGTCCCACCGGTAAAGGTACCTTATGGCGGTTGGCGCTTACGCTATTATTAACGCCGCTCCAATACCATTGCGGAGTCATGCGAGGTAAGCGTTAGCCGCCATAAGGTACCTTTACCGGTGGGACGTCACCTATCGTTCGTTTTTTTAGCATTAGAAAGAAGGTAAACAATCTTGACGTGTCTTTTTATTAAAAAAACATTGATAAACGCTTTAAAAAATAGTTTATATTACTTATGAAAGCTAAATAATGTAAGAGATCGTATATGATTCATAACTCTAAGATATTTGCTGTGACTCATTTTTCAATGGTGATTTTTAATTAATAAAAAGACATGTCAAGATCGCTTACCTTCCTTCTAATGCTAAAAAACCGGGCAAGTGCGAGTCGGACTCGCGCACGAAGGGTTCCGTACCATAAAGCAAAAAAAAGAACGGAAAAAAATGCAAAAAGAAAACGGTCACCCATCCAAGTACTGACCACGCCCGACGTTGCTTATATTAACTTTGGTCAAAAATCACGTTTGCTGTATGGGAGCCCCACTTAAATCTTTATTTTATTCTGTTTTTAGTATTTGTTGTTATAGCGGCAACAGAAATACATCATCTGTGAAAATTTCAACTGTCTAGCTATCACGGTTCCGTAACCGTAACCGTGATAGCTAGACAGTTGAAATTTTGTCTGTCACCAGGCTGTATCCAGCCTGGTGACAGACAGACGGACGGACGGACAGCGAAGTCTTAGTAATAGGGTCCCGTTTTACCCTTTGGGTACGGAACCCTAAAAACGAACTATAATGTTCAAACTCTTTGCATAAGGTTTCGGTGCTGACCCCATTCGTGTTTTTAAGTTAGGTAAAAGATTAAAAATATGTTCACTGTCCAGTAAGCTGCAGTCACATGTTTATTTATGAGCCATAGACCACGGCACCGTTATCGGTTAATTACTTTACTAATTAAAATGTTTTTATGACTAAGCTTTCAGCTCGATGAGAGTTTTTTAGCAGACGTATTTACTGACACTTAATTTGGCTAATTTTCAAATGTGATCTAGATTTAACTTAGGTATGTACCTATTTTACGTTCTAAACTTGAATTTAACGAAAATACGGCTGAAAAATTGTTAACTTGTGGCGTTTCCTCATAATTTATATGTAATTATAACATAACAACTGAATAATTAAAATGTTGCTTGTATTAGTTAGAGTCACATTTATGTTCATCAATTGCTTCTTCCTTATGGTTTACCTATTAGGAAACTATTTCTATGATAATAACCAGGATACACAAACTTCGCATATACTAACATACCTATGGAATTTTGTAATGTATTTTGTAGGTATTTTATAATGTACAAACAAGTTGAATAATTGTCGAACCATATCCATTGTTTCTCCTTTATAAGGCAGTAGGAAAACAATAAAAAATTCCGGCTACATCACAATAACGACATGGATGAATAAAATATACGATTAGGTTCGAACATATCTTCGCATGTGGTCTAACGGCTACCAGAACAGAGTAGTGTCATTAGTCATCGGAACACATTTGGATGGGTATAATTAACAACAGATTATTTCGACATACCTACGTTCGTTTAACGCGTACCTCTAGCATTCCATTGTATCTTATTGACAGGTGTTGGGTGTTGACGATGCGCCTAAGATTTTCTTAGTTCTTAGAAGGCTTTGGTGGCGTTTAGAGTAACAGAGGTAGTTCCTTACTTCGCCGAAAACGTTTAAATAATGTTTTTACCGCGAAATTATTTCTTTGATCTATATTTAGTAGGTATTCATTTCTGCAACAATACCTAGCTGCTGTTCATACATATAAATGCTGATCTGATCTGTCGCTATAATATGCGCATAACGTTGTCTGGCTTAAACTTCGGAACCACGTGCGAAATGATTATGGAACTTATGTTAGAACTGTTTAAAAAAATACGATAACAAACCCAGAGCTGAAGTAAAACAAGGGTACAAAATCTATGCTTAGGCAAAACAAGACAACCCCTGCTTTAGCTTATTATAAACTGTATTTGAACAATTAGGTATTCACAGTATGGCGTAGTATACTGACTGGACTGAGTTACGATAACTTCAAGTTTTAATCAAATATTTACTAGAAAACAAAAAGAGATATACCTACTCGTATATAGCGTGCATTAATTGTAATTTGATGGCCAAATGAAATAAATAAGACTAACAAGATTGTAACTTCTGCTGAACAGATATGGAAAAATAATTATAAATTAAAATATTGATTATGTCGTCTCAGGGATAAGTTCGCCCTTGTACTATATTTATGTTCTAACTGATGTACCTGTATTCCTTTCTTCCGTACAATAAAGTGTTACTTACTTACTAAACCTACAACAACAATATCGAAATAATAGCTAACTTATCAAAGCAAAGCAACAATGCGCTTGGTCGGTTCGGTTCAATGGCTAATTTTCCGGGTCGTGCCATGACTAAATAGTCAGTAAAATAATACAAACAACTTGCCAGTCCAAGGTTTGTTCGGACTTCTCAGTAAGATACTCGCTAGAGTATTTTTGTTACTAAAACGCGTCAGAACACCAAAAATTTACTACTTAACTACCTATTTATCAAAATATTATTAATATCATCGTATGTTTATTTCTAATTATTTTTGTTCTGGTATTTTATACATCCAAGAATTCCAGGACTAGCTAGCACCGCACCCAGCAATAGTGATAATTCCGCTACTCGATGCCAGATGTCGACTACGAAAATAATAGTCGTTTTGGTAGGTACAAAAACTGAAGTATGGAGTGAGCACTAAGTATGTATTTTTTTCTCTATGCTTATATCGAAAGCTACCTAATTCTAAAATTATTACTTACATCAATTACGTACATGTACACGGTCGGTGCCGTAACTTAAGTACCAGACCCAAGTTGACATACTACATAATTGTATAGAAAAGTTAGGGAACCGACTGTACCTAGGCACTTTGACATTACATCACGACCCCCCAAATCCACGGGTTTTCTCAGGGTCTCTATTGTTTCCCAAATAGTTTTAAGTCATAATTTATTGTTTGTCCGAATTTTCGTTAGTCATAATTAGTTTTTCACAGAAACGCGTAACTTTTCAGGATTGCCATAAAACAAACCTAACCTAACCTAACCTTTCCATAGAATAACCTTACGAAAATCCTGAAAAGTTAGCGGTTTCAGTTTTATGACTAACGATAGTATGACAAACAATATATTGTGACTTAAAACTTTATGGAAACAAAGGGACCCCGTTTTCTCAACATGACCTACAGGAAACGCACGCTCTGAGCGTGTATGCTCGACGCTTACGCCAATCGCCGTAGGTACATTTGATTTAACCAAACTGGCTTTTAGCATTTGAATGACGCCCAAGTTAAGGCCGATTTAGACGATGAGAGAACTCGCATGCGAATTTCATACCATTGCGGGTTTTGATTGGTCGGTTGAATTGGACGTAATCCACAGTCCGCAATGTAACTAAAATCGCATGCGAGTTCGCGCGCCGTCTAAATCAGCCCTTAGTCGACTCAGGTGCTATCTAGAGAAAAATACAAATTGACAGTATTTTAAGCGTCTTACCTTTTCGTATTAATAAGCTGGTGACCCTGCGCAGTGCCTCTCTGGGGGACTTGTGGAAGAACTTGGGCGTCAGGTTGGGGGGCAGCGTGAGCGGCTTGCGGGCGCCGGAGCCGTCCCAGGGCGCGTGCTCGGCCTTCGCCGACGCGGTTAGCCGGTCCAGGTGCTCGATGGAGGCCGGCCTGCCAAAGCAGACTGGGGTTAGGTAGGTTACCACAATTATGCTAAGCATGACGATGACTGGCTGGAAAACCTTAAGCGGAAAAGTCTTCGTAGTGCTCTACCACCTCCCGCGGACTCGCGTTTTGTTTGCGATCGATGTGGCCAGAAATGCCGCGCTGCTATAGGACTTTATATAGCCATCAACGGCGATGCGGGATCTCATAAACACACAAGCGCCGCAACAAACATCTACAACAGATGATGTGGCCAATGATGATAAGTTAGTTAGTCTGTTTACGTATGTTAGTATGGTCTTCGTGGTTACGTTTAGAATGTTTTGAAAAACTGGGTCACTTGGATTTCATAATATCTAAATATTTAGATTGTAAAATGTACGGTCATTATAAAAACATGGGAGTTAGTTGTATTTCTAGTGCGTCCGTTGAAAAATAAGTTATCTTGTTAAGATTTGCTTGAACGTTTGGAAAACCTTACCTAAGGGTTGCACCACGCATCACTATCAACGATTTGTGGCTATCTTTCTCGCCGTATATGACCAGTTAAACAAGAGACTGTTTACTCTAATAACTCTTTAAAACAATAGGACTCTTATGATATGAGCAATACTTCTCCCACCCAAATCCTAAGTACCTCTCTACCTATTTGGTGCCAGTCTGACTACTATCCAGTAATAATAACAAAAAGTGGTGTCGGTGTATATAGTGATACAGCTCACTATGGGGAAACGTGACATGGGGCGGGGCAGACTCTGTATGGAGGCAGAGGAGTCGCCCTTGCACATCCTCACAGAGTGCCCTTGCCTAATGCGATCCTGGGCGCACACATATTGCGCCCGGAGGAGTTAAAGTCTCTCGAGATCAAAAAGACCCTGCAGCAGAGCTGTTTGAAGTTGCAGGTTTGGATCGAGAGTTGTAGTAGGTGGCGATCACAATAGATCAGGGGTGGTCGCAGTGATACATACGCTTTGGAGCTGTATATAACACGAAGAAGAAGAATAGTGATACTGACCGGTGGCGCTGGCGCGGGTACCAGCCGCGCGGGGGCCCGCCGAGGCGCAGCAGGTCGGCGCCCGTGCTCACGCCGGCCGGGCCCACGACGGAGCCGCGGCCGTAGCCGCCCAGGGTCGCACTGCTCCCTGGTGTAGTATAGTGATACTGACCGGTGGCGCTGGCGCGGGTACCAGCCGCGCGGGGGCCCGCCGAGGCGCAGCAGGTCGGCGCCCGTGCTCACGCCGGCCGGGCCCACGACGGAGCCGCGGCCGTAGCCGCCCAGGGTCGCACTGCTCCCTGGTGTAGTATAGTGATACTGACCGGTGGCGCTGGCGCGGGTACCAGCCGCGCGGGGGCCCGCCGAGGCGCAGCAGGTCGGCGCCCGTGCTCACGCCGGCCGGGCCCACGACGGAGCCGCGGCCGTAGCCGCCCAGGGTCGCACTGCTCCCTGGTGTAGTATAGTGATACTGACCGGTGGCGCTGGCGCGGGTACCAGCCGCGCGGGGGCCCGCCGAGGCGCAGCAGGTCGGCGCCCGTGCTCACGCCGGCCGGGCCCACGACGGAGCCGCGGCCGTAGCCGCCCAGGGTCGCACTGCTCCCTGGTGTAGTATAGTGATACTGACCGGTGGCGCTGGCGCGGGTACCAGCCGCGCGGGGGCCCGCCGAGGCGCAGCAGGTCGGCGCCCGTGCTCACGCCGGCCGGGCCCACGACGGAGCCGCGGCCGTAGCCGCCCAGGGTCGCACTGCTCCCTGGTGTAGTATAGTGATACTGACCGGTGGCGCTGGCGCGGGTACCAGCCGCGCGGGGGCCCGCCGAGGCGCAGCAGGTCGGCGCCCGTGCTCACGCCGGCCGGGCCCACGACGGAGCCGCGGCCGTAGCCGCCCAGGGTCGCACTGCTCCCTGGTGTAGTATAGTGATACTGACCGGTGGCGCTGGCGCGGGTACCAGCCGCGCGGGGGCCCGCCGAGGCGCAGCAGGTCGGCGCCCGTGCTCACGCCGGCCGGGCCCACGACGGAGCCGCGGCCGTAGCCGCCCAGGGTCGCACTGCTCCCTGGTGTAGTATAGTGATACTGACCGGTGGCGCTGGCGCGGGTACCAGCCGCGCGGGGGCCCGCCGAGGCGCAGCAGGTCGGCGCCCGTGCTCACGCCGGCCGGGCCCACGACGGAGCCGCGGCCGTAGCCGCCCAGGGTCGCACTGCTCCCTGGTGTAGTATAGTGATACTGACCGGTGGCGCTGGCGCGGGTACCAGCCGCGCGGGGGCCCGCCGAGGCGCAGCAGGTCGGCGCCCGTGCTCACGCCGGCCGGGCCCACGACGGAGCCGCGGCCGTAGCCGCCCAGGGTCGCACTGCTCCCTGGTGTAGTATAGTGATACTGACCGGTGGCGCTGGCGCGGGTACCAGCCGCGCGGGGGCCCGCCGAGGCGCAGCAGGTCGGCGCCCGTGCTCACGCCGGCCGGGCCCACGACGGAGCCGCGGCCGTAGCCGCCCAGGGTCGCACTGCTCCCTGGTGTAGTATAGTGATACTGACCGGTGGCGCTGGCGCGGGTACCAGCCGCGCGGGGGCCCGCCGAGGCGCAGCAGGTCGGCGCCCGTGCTCACGCCGGCCGGGCCCACGACGGAGCCGCGGCCGTAGCCGCCCAGGGTCGCACTGCTCCCTGGTGTAGTATAGTGATACTGACCGGTGGCGCTGGCGCGGGTACCAGCCGCGCGGGGGCCCGCCGAGGCGCAGCAGGTCGGCGCCCGTGCTCACGCCGGCCGGGCCCACGACGGAGCCGCGGCCGTAGCCGCCCAGGGTCGCACTGCTCCCTGGTGTAGTATAGTGATACTGACCGGTGGCGCTGGCGCGGGTACCAGCCGCGCGGGGGCCCGCCGAGGCGCAGCAGGTCGGCGCCCGTGCTCACGCCGGCCGGGCCCACGACGGAGCCGCGGCCGTAGCCGCCCAGGGTCGCACTGCTCCCTGGTGTAGTATAGTGATACTGACCGGTGGCGCTGGCGCGGGTACCAGCCGCGCGGGGGCCCGCCGAGGCGCAGCAGGTCGGCGCCCGTGCTCACGCCGGCCGGGCCCACGACGGAGCCGCGGCCGTAGCCGCCCAGGGTCGCACTGCTCCCTGGTGTAGTATAGTGATACTGACCGGTGGCGCTGGCGCGGGTACCAGCCGCGCGGGGGCCCGCCGAGGCGCAGCAGGTCGGCGCCCGTGCTCACGCCGGCCGGGCCCACGACGGAGCCGCGGCCGTAGCCGCCCAGGGTCGCACTGCTCCCTGGTGTAGTATAGTGATACTGACCGGTGGCGCTGGCGCGGGTACCAGCCGCGCGGGGGCCCGCCGAGGCGCAGCAGGTCGGCGCCCGTGCTCACGCCGGCCGGGCCCACGACGGAGCCGCGGCCGTAGCCGCCCAGGGTCGCACTGCTCCCTGGTGTAGTATAGTGATACTGACCGGTGGCGCTGGCGCGGGTACCAGCCGCGCGGGGGCCCGCCGAGGCGCAGCAGGTCGGCGCCCGTGCTCACGCCGGCCGGGCCCACGACGGAGCCGCGGCCGTAGCCGCCCAGGGTCGCACTGCTCCCTGGTGTAGTATAGTGATACTGACCGGTGGCGCTGGCGCGGGTACCAGCCGCGCGGGGGCCCGCCGAGGCGCAGCAGGTCGGCGCCCGTGCTCACGCCGGCCGGGCCCACGACGGAGCCGCGGCCGTAGCCGCCCAGGGTCGCACTGCTCCCTGGTGTAGTATAGTGATACTGACCGGTGGCGCTGGCGCGGGTACCAGCCGCGCGGGGGCCCGCCGAGGCGCAGCAGGTCGGCGCCCGTGCTCACGCCGGCCGGGCCCACGACGGAGCCGCGGCCGTAGCCGCCCAGGGTCGCACTGCTCCCTGGTGTAGTATAGTGATACTGACCGGTGGCGCTGGCGCGGGTACCAGCCGCGCGGGGGCCCGCCGAGGCGCAGCAGGTCGGCGCCCGTGCTCACGCCGGCCGGGCCCACGACGGAGCCGCGGCCGTAGCCGCCCAGGGTCGCACTGCTCCCTGGTGTAGTATAGTGATACTGACCGGTGGCGCTGGCGCGGGTACCAGCCGCGCGGGGGCCCGCCGAGGCGCAGCAGGTCGGCGCCCGTGCTCACGCCGGCCGGGCCCACGACGGAGCCGCGGCCGTAGCCGCCCAGGGTCGCACTGCTCCCTGGTGTAGTATAGTGATACTGACCGGTGGCGCTGGCGCGGGTACCAGCCGCGCGGGGGCCCGCCGAGGCGCAGCAGGTCGGCGCCCGTGCTCACGCCGGCCGGGCCCACGACGGAGCCGCGGCCGTAGCCGCCCAGGGTCGCACTGCTCCCTGGTGTAGTATAGTGATACTGACCGGTGGCGCTGGCGCGGGTACCAGCCGCGCGGGGGCCCGCCGAGGCGCAGCAGGTCGGCGCCCGTGCTCACGCCGGCCGGGCCCACGACGGAGCCGCGGCCGTAGCCGCCCAGGGTCGCACTGCTCCCTGGTGTAGTATAGTGATACTGACCGGTGGCGCTGGCGCGGGTACCAGCCGCGCGGGGGCCCGCCGAGGCGCAGCAGGTCGGCGCCCGTGCTCACGCCGGCCGGGCCCACGACGGAGCCGCGGCCGTAGCCGCCCAGGGTCGCACTGCTCCCTGGTGTAGTATAGTGATACTGACCGGTGGCGCTGGCGCGGGTACCAGCCGCGCGGGGGCCCGCCGAGGCGCAGCAGGTCGGCGCCCGTGCTCACGCCGGCCGGGCCCACGACGGAGCCGCGGCCGTAGCCGCCCAGGGTCGCACTGCTCCCTGGTGTAGTATAGTGATACTGACCGGTGGCGCTGGCGCGGGTACCAGCCGCGCGGGGGCCCGCCGAGGCGCAGCAGGTCGGCGCCCGTGCTCACGCCGGCCGGGCCCACGACGGAGCCGCGGCCGTAGCCGCCCAGGGTCGCACTGCTCCCTGGTGTAGTATAGTGATACTGACCGGTGGCGCTGGCGCGGGTACCAGCCGCGCGGGGGCCCGCCGAGGCGCAGCAGGTCGGCGCCCGTGCTCACGCCGGCCGGGCCCACGACGGAGCCGCGGCCGTAGCCGCCCAGGGTCGCACTGCTCCCTGGTGTAGTATAGTGATACTGACCGGTGGCGCTGGCGCGGGTACCAGCCGCGCGGGGGCCCGCCGAGGCGCAGCAGGTCGGCGCCCGTGCTCACGCCGGCCGGGCCCACGACGGAGCCGCGGCCGTAGCCGCCCAGGGTCGCACTGCTCCCTGGTGTAGTATAGTGATACTGACCGGTGGCGCTGGCGCGGGTACCAGCCGCGCGGGGGCCCGCCGAGGCGCAGCAGGTCGGCGCCCGTGCTCACGCCGGCCGGGCCCACGACGGAGCCGCGGCCGTAGCCGCCCAGGGTCGCACTGCTCCCTGTCGAACAAAACCAAATATTATTCTTCCGTCCCTCATACTCTTGGCCACGGTTGCCGTGTATTATCGTCTGTGGCCCATGGGCTGGCCGCCGGGGGCGTACGCAGTCGAATGCTGATAGTGATCCTGCGGCGCTCCTTTACAAGGTGGAGTCGGCATTCGTTGGTGGTTTTAGACGGTAGTCCTATTACTGGTTAGTCCGTTTTTTTTTTTTTTTTTTTATTATGAATGGGCTTACTCATGGCCACAGACTAGCCGAGGCGTAGACGTGGCCTACGATGGAGCGAGCTCGCCCAGAAGGTGCCTGTTCACTCTTGATTTGAAGGTTGCCGGGTTATAAGAACACGGAACTATAGACGCCGGCAGGGAATTCCATTCCTTGGCAGTGCGCATAAGGAAAGTAGAAGCAAAGCGCTTCGTGCGAATTGGTGGAATATCTACCATGTAAGGATGGAAACCGGCCGTGCGTCTAAAAGTCCGATGGTAGAATGGGGACGGTGGTATAAGCTCGTGTAGCTCTTGGGCACACTCCCCGAAGTGCAGCCTGTAGAATACCGACAGGCTGGCGACTTTCCGCCGATGGGCCAAAGACTGAAGCTTAGCCGTTAGCTTCTTGTCGCCAATTATCCTCCTGGCTCTGCGCTCCACTGAGTCCAAAGCGGCGAGTTGGTATTTAGCTGAGCCATCCCACAGGTGGCTCCAATACTCCATACACGACCGGACTTGAGCTTTGTAAAGTGTTAGAAGCTGTCCAGGTGTGAAGTATCGCTTCATCTTATTTAGGACGCCCAGCTTTCTGGCCGCAGTTTGAGCTTTAGACTCAATGAAGCTGCCGAAGCTGAGGACTGAACTCAGCTCCACGCCGAGGAGTTCCAGGCTGTCGGCAATAGGTACAGATGCACCCCGGAAAGAAGGAGTCAGGTCGAATGGACTCCGTTTTGCGGAAAATAGACACGTCTGCGTTTTGGAGGCATTGAACGTGACCAGATTGTCATCACCCCACTGGGAAAAGAGACTAAGGGTCAAGTTCATTCGCTCAACCATGGCCTCTCTCTGTGAACGTATATCCTCCCTGCTGTCCCCTGCACTAGCCAAATATCTCTCAACAACCGTACTGTCATCTGCATAGCCTACAATGCTGGGTTGCAGCATGTCGTTAATGTGGAGCAGGAAAAGGGTTGCGGAGAGAACAGACCCCTGAGGAACACCGGCGTCAATGGCCATGAGGTCCGAAGAGCAGCCATCAATAACTACTCTGATCGACCGTTCACTCAAGAAATCAGATAGTCAGCTACAAAAGTCAGCAGGGATGCCGTATGCAGGAAGCTTGCTAAGGAGACTTGCGTGCCAAACCCTGTCAAAGGCCTTCGAGATGTCCAGTGAAACAGCAAGCGCTTCACCGTTCCTCTCGATGGCCTCGCCGCAGCAGTGCGTGACCGTTATCGCTCCTGGTTCCCCCGGACCAGGTGGCATGCGTAAACGCATTTCCCCAACGTTTAAAAAAAAGGGTTGCTGTCTATTGCAGGGGTGCAGGGTTGCTTTAATATTAGCATAGAGCAGGGGTCTCCAAACTTTTTTCCTGAGGGCCATATTGCGCCTCAGAATTTTCGCGCGGGCCACCATCGGCGCCCAGGGGAGGGTTTTGGTGTATTTGGTTGCTGCTGTTAGGGTTGAACTCCTGGAGCCTGGCTCCCGCGGGCCGGATTGGACCGCTGTCGGCGGGCCGGATTGGAACGCTTCGCGGGCCGGATATGGCCCGCGGGCCGGGGTTTGGAGAGCCCTGGCATTGAGTAATATAAGTAAAGAAAGAGTGGTAACTCCATACATCAGTATTCTTACCAAAACGCGCGTTATTTCGTAGTCGACATCTAGCGTCAGTTACCACTGTTTCTTTACTTATCTTCTTTACTCTATGATATTAGTCAACTAATGAGCATAGTTCCATTCCCACTTTTCGCCGCCTGAGATTCGAATAGAATGGACTGTATATTTGTCAAACTATTCTCGCCTCAAGCCTATAGATCACGATATTCCGCCCTCGCTTCGGAAACCGTACCGAAACCGCATCAGTGTGATACTATTGAAGTAGTTATACAATAGTCAGTTGTTGCCTCGGGCCCGGGGTTGTTAACATGAGCGCCTAGGGCAGGCCGGCGCGGCGGATGCTTACTGCGAGACCTATCGAAGGTTTTTAGCGTGAGACCGACTGTTAGCACTAAAAAACAGCTGTGTGTACGTATAGAATGGATGAAGGTCATAGGTTCCTGGGAGAGCCAGTAGAGTCCACGATGGGGTGCAAGGCATGTCGCATCCTCGCGCGAACACGGGCATCTCGGGCAGGCTGGCGGTTGACTACAGCTAGATCCACCTATGATTTGCCATTATAGTAGACCCAAACCAAACGGACGAATCTATCTCTCTCACCCTACCTTCAACCATGCGAGCGTGAATGAAAAGTTTTAAGACCGCGATCGTCCGTTTGGTTTGGGTCTTCTTCCTCGGTCCCTCATTGCTGAGGATCGCAACCATGTATGCAACGTCTCCACAGTGTGCGATCATAGGCCATATGGGTCACGTACTTCATGTTGCCGTCAACCATCCTCTTCACAACATCAGACCATCTCGTGGGTGCTTTTCTTCGCGCTCGCTTGCCCTCTATTTGGCCCAAGACGTCGTGCTTTTAAAACCGCATGATATGACCAAAGAAGCTGAGCGCGCGTTCATGACGTATCGTAGAGAGCCGTGTGGTGATTTTCAGCTCCTCCAGGATGGACTCGGGTCTACTATAGAGCAAAAGTTATATGTGTGTACCTATAGACTGAATGGAGGTCATAGTGTTGTTCCTCGGCGGGCCAGTGGAGTTCCTGGGCGGCGTGCGGGGCACGTCGCAGCCGCGCGCGAACACGGGCGTCTCGGGCAGGCTGGCCGAGGTCTGCAGCGGGCCGCGCGCCTCGCGGCTCTGGCGCTGCAGCGTGCGCCGCCGGGCGCCGCTCGCTCCCATGTCTGAAGCAAATTCTAAATTATAAATTGATAAAATCCCAAGTATATATGTACATCTAACAAAAGACGAGACCTTTTGTATCTACTTTTCTTACTAAATGTAATTTTAACTTGTCTTATAGTTCGTTTTTTTAGCATTAGAAAAAAGGTAAGCGATCTTGACATTTGTCTTTTAATTGAAAAACGCTTTTTTAAAATTAGTAACTATTACTTATAAAAGCAGTAGAATATAAATCATCGTATTAGACTATTGTTACATATTTGCTGTGATTATTTTTAAAATGTGTTTTTAATTAAAATCACATCAAGACCTTACCTTACCACCTTACCTTTTTTCTAATGCTAACTAACTATAAACATGGGTATAAGTTTTCGTTCGTCGCGACATTTATTGTCAACTAGCAATACTGATAAATTCTGCTACTTGACGCTAGCTAGATTTCGACTACAAAATAACTCGCGTATTGTAAGAAAACCGATGTATAGAGTATAGAGTTACCACCCTTTCTATTCTTAATATATTAATCTATTGTCCTACAGGTAAAATCTAAACTTGGCTAAATATGCTTGCGCAGGATACCGCATAATTATGTTAAACGCTGTTTAACTTCCCTTTAGCATTACCTGCACAGACAAAAGGTGAATACACTCTGAATAGGTACAATGTCCGACCGATAACATTACAATTGATTAGCATACGTGACGTCGCGCACGCTTGAAAGTGCACTTTTTGCGATGTTACTACGACGAATTTCAAATAGTACTGAACTTCACTTCCTGTCATTAAAATTTGGACTCTATTTGTTCTTCAATAAGGTTGATATTATAATATCGAAACTATTTAACTCGGAAATTTGGCATGATACTATTTAAAATAATAGATAATTAAAAAGCGGTAACGACTTTGTTATTGTGGCAAGAAAACTAAAATAGTTACAAGCTTTCTTTGTGAATATACCTAAGAGTAGGTACAGTCGCCATCAGATATATATTATCGGATCGTCCGAGGTGCTCCAAAATATCTTAACACGCACTGTTAACATACAATAGGTGCACTGTACTGTTCAGATATTTGTGAGCACTTTAACCGCTTTGATCATAGGACGGGCCTTACGGGCACTAAGATTGGTGCTAGTTCAGCGGTGTCACTTACGAATTCAAGACAATCGTGCAGTCTAACGCAACTAGTTGCGATCAATCGCGCGCGTAATGCGAAATCAACCAATCGCGTTGTGGCGTTAGGTTGCACGATTGGCTCGAACACCGCTGTATTGGCCCCATTCTTATTGCCAGTAAGGCCCGGCCTCAGATGACGAACGTATGCATCCTATCCGACCGGATCCTACATGGGTATGCGGCCTGACACTAAGCAGATCCGTGACAGCGAGGCATGAATCCTGCCGCATTACCTGTTGGCAGCGTCCTCCTGTCAGTGGAGCCGCTCTTGAAGTTGCTGCTGTGGTGGTTCTTACATGATTATTCGACCTGACACTAATCAGATCCGTGACAGCGAGTCATGAATCCTGTCGCATTACCTGTCGGCAACGTCCTCCTATCCGTGGAGCCGCTCTTGAAGTTGCTGCTGCGACGGTTCTTGTTGTAGCCAGCCTCCATGGAGCGCGTCTTCAGGCTGTTGGTGGTGTCGCGGTGCGGCGGGACTGCGGGCGGCTCCGACGGCCTGGAATTCAAAAGCGAACCTTAATTAACGGACGGTTCGTAAACTTTATTGCAAAATCATGTAGTCCACCAATCGTCAGTAAATCTCTATTTAAAAATTATTCCTACATACTAACTTAAGTAGTCTTGTACAATTGTACATCCTGTCAAGTGCTTGACATGCAGTAGAGTTATAATCGTCCATAAGTCTAAGGTGGCGATCAGGCAATCCTTACGCTTTTTTGCCGCCGTTGTGATAAATAGAAAAGAAAATATATCTCTCTATTATGATATAGTAGGTAGGTTTACTTATAAAGATTAGGATTACATTCTTTACGACAGACATAGTTAAAAGTAATCACCTACGCGTGCTAGTTAATTGATCATCATCATCATTAGTTATCAGATATGACATCAACATCTATAAACTAAATGAGCGCAAAACATAATTTAAATTATACAGAATTAATTAAGGACGTACCTTCTTCTGGACTCCATGGTAGGTGTCGGCAGAGTATCGGCCTTCTTGACGTGCCGCTTGTCCGCGGGCTGCATGATCTCGGTGTACTCGTCGTCCACCTCCTGCACGGGCGACGGCGGCAGCGGCGGGAACTTGGGCGACTCCGGCGTCTGCGGCAGCGGGCCCAGCTCGTGCGCCGGCGACGGCGGCGGCGGGTAGTGCCGGTACGAGTGCTCCACGATCTGCACGTTCAGCGGGAAGTCGCCGCCGCTCGACACGGCCGAGTCCGAGGACGACGGCTGCCGGATCAGCCCGCCCGGCACGTCCTTGGCGCTCGTCGACTTGTGCATGCTGTTCGACCTCCGCCCCGACGACCGGTCGCGCCGGTCTATCGATCGCTGATTCTGAATCTCGTTGTGACTCGAAGATTTCTGTATGTCGTGTCGCTTCTGCCTCTCTCTAGAACTATAACGGAAATTGTTTTCTAATATATCTTTAGATACTTCATCACAGTATTCATCCTTATGGATATTCCAGTCTTTAGGTATATAGGGTGTAAAATGTTTTTGGTCCCGTCCTTGACTTAGTATAGCGCTAATGTTGTTCTCGATCTTTCTGAGGGGCGAGGTGTCGCCGCTGGAGCCGTGTTCGCCGCTCTCCTGGTCGCGTTCTTCCTCCTCTTCTACAGTGGTGATCAGAGCCTGGCGGCTCGCGCTCACTTCACCGTCGCCCAGAGTCGGTAACGAAACGACTCGTACCATGTTAGGAGGTACCGTAGACAGCTCGTTTACTGTCTCGTTACACTCCGTCGGAGGGGTTTCTTCTACTTTGCCTTCCTTAATTAATGACTGAATATTATCGAACGTCGAAGAATACTTTTTAAAATCTGTGAACCTGTTCTGCGGCGATAGTTTGTTTTGGACGATGTTGCCCTTCGACGAGTGCGCATTTCTCTCGCTCGGCACTTTTCTACTTTTGGGGCTGTGGCCGTAATATTCCTGGTTGTTGTACCTGTCCTGGCCGTTGTTGAGATCTAAGCTGAGTCTCGACTTCGGGGAAGTCATCTCCTTGCTCAGCCTCGAATTCGGGTAGCAGAGGTCTATGCTGTATCTCGAATTGGGAGTGTTCAGTTCGCGGCTCAGTCTCGAATTCAAGTCGACGCTATATCGCGATTGCGGGAGGCTCAAATCCGAGCTCGGCCTAGAGTTGTAAGATCCGACGGATCCCGACCCGCTAATGGATATACTCGAGCCGTCCATGGATTTGTCGGTGTCTAGACTTCTATTGAGACTATGATTTTGAAGTAAGCTGCTCGCGTTTGCGGGTTTGCCGTTCGTATTTTTGTTAAAGCTCGGAAGCTGCTTTCGGTTTTTGCCTTTTCGGATGACGTATGTGCCGGAGGCGAGGTCCTGAGCGCGGCGACTGTCGGTGTCGGCGTCGGAGGCGGAGGCGGAGGCGGAGGCGGAGGCGGAGGCGGGCGAGGCGGGCGACGCGAGGTCGGCGCGCGGCTCGCACGGCGGCGGCGGCGGCGGCCAGTACTCCTCGCCCCACTCGTCGTCCACTCGCTGTGGTATCGAACTAGTGCTCGAGTGTGATTGGTCACCTGACTTTCTTCTTCGTCTTCCTATTACCTGCAAACATAATTTACAAATCTTTAGAATACATTTTAATATGATAAGTAAATTTGAAACAAACACAAAAATACAATAGAAAAATTAGAAATAAAAAAATTACTAAAATTAATTTAATATTTATAGGTTTTCACAATACGTTTTACATACCTTTGTGCTCCCTGGAGTGAGTAGAGGATCATCACCATCGAGAGACACTTCCCAAGCTATGGAATTGCGTTTCGAAGGCGTGGTGGCGGCGGGCGGCGGGGGCGGGAACGACTCCTCCAGCGAGTCATCCGAAAAGTGCTCCTCATCGTTGCTGCGGTTCGAACCTCTCATCTTACAGATCTCCATTATCTCCTCCGAGGATCCTCTACACACTTCTCTATGTCTCTCCATAGAACCGGCGAGAGTCCGCGGAGGCACTCTGCTCCTCGGCGACAACATCTCCCCGTCGGATCGGGTGTCGCGTTTGTTTCTCTCCAGATTTTTGGTATTCGAGGGCGATATTTTCTGAACATTGCTGGGGGAGTGGGACTGGCGGCCGTACTGTACGTTGGGGCCGGGGTAGATGGTGACGGGGTGCTCGTTGTAGGGTTTGTCGCCGAACTCGGCGGAGAAGCCCATGAAGGGGAAGACCGGGGGGCTGTCGAGGCCGGGCGAGGCGAGCGGCGCGCGCGGCGGCAGCCAGGCCGCGGCGGCGCCCGGCCGCGCGCCGTGCTGCAGCGACGCGAAGCGGCACGCCGCCGCCGGCGCCGGCGCCAGCTGCAGGTGGAAGCCGTTGCTTTCGTTGTCTTTCTCCCACCCGTATGGTCGCTGATGTCTTGTTTTCGGCTGAAAACAAAAAAATCAAATGATAATTTCAATTATTAACCCAAAACGTTTTACCTAGTAGTTTTATATATGAAGCACTCAGATCAGAAGAATTAGTATGCTGTAGTTACTTCCCATTCCCAGTAATCAATAATTCCTACACGTAATATACCCAAAATAATGAATCTATGAATATAATACTTACATATAATACGCTGCAACCTCCGAAGGTTGTCTTATCTGCTTGGCGGCTGTGACTCCGTTAACGCTGATGGAGATGATGAAATCGAAAGGCTCCCCCCGCCGCTCCACTGACGTCGTCAGTTTGCCTACGTCGCTGAAGTTACTCAATAAAAGATGTACTATTACTTACAAAGGTTGTCTCGTAGCAGTCGTGATCTCGTTGATGCTGATATCGTGGTCTATTGAATCGAAAGTCTCCCCCGGCACACGCCAATCCACTGACGCAGTCCGCTAGCCGAGATCGCCGGAGGGACTAAGGAAAGATGCACTGTTACTTACAAAAGTTGTCTGCGTGGCGGTAGTGATCCCGCCGACACTGATGATTGAGTCGAAGGTCTCCCCCGGCACACGCCGGTCCACTGACGTAGTCCGCTAGCCGAGATCGCCGGAGACACTCAATGTAAAATGCACTGTTACTTACAAAAGTTGTCTACGTGACAGTCGTGATTTCGTTGAAGCTGATAGTGGTCTGTTGAGTCGAAGGTCTCTCCCGGCACACGCCGTCCAATGACGCAGTCCGCTAGCCGAGATCGCCGGAGGCACTAATGAAAGATGCACTGTTACTTACAAAGGTTGTCTGCGTGGCGGTAGTGATCCCGTTGACACTGATGATGGAGTCGAAGGTCTCCCCGCGCTGTTCTATTGACGGCGTTCGCTTTGCTGAGTTTGCCGGCGATACTCTTGAAACAAATGTCAATATACGTTAATTACCTACGTAAGAATAAAAAAAATACAAATAACGCAGATGGTGTTTCGAGGCAGAATGGGTGAGGAAAAAAATATCCTTGAATTAATTAATTAAAATTAAAAAAGGTGATTATTAGATTTTATTAGTAAAAGAAAGTAACTGAAATGATTGTTATATTACGCTAGCATTACCATCAACCTATCTAAATGATATTGATTTATTAACTGAATTGTCATTATTATCATAGCACTCTAGCACTAGGAGCACTAAAGTTGCACTCAGAACTTAATTTTACATAGAGGCACGCGGTATATTGCACCTAAACTATTAGCAATTGTATGCTCGCCGTAGAAGCACTCCGGCGTCCGCGAATAACCCTGTCAAACTTCCCCAACTCGTGCAAAGTTTAGACTGGACTTAACGAAGCTGCTTTGAAGTTTTGAGATGTAATTTAAGATAATGGGTTCATTTAAGAATGGCAAAGTCGGTTTACTTGGGCAGGAGGGTCGAGATGATCCGCTGCGCCTCCTCGGGCGGCGGCGGCGAGCGCGGCGACGGCGGGTCGGGCGGCGATGGCTCCTCGCGCTCCTCTGTCGGACGGAACCCGAGGGCAAATTTCGCTCTGAAATTGTAACAACACATCATTTTTTTACTGGAAAGAAAGGATCTTTGATAATTAAGGAACTATTCGGTCTCAATAAATCGCTTATTGATAGTACACTGATTCGCATAATCAGCTTGTTTGAACATGTCATTTTTATTCCAGAGAGCACCAAAAGGCTCATGCACGTGTTATGAATGAAACACAATGTAATATTTCCGATTAACTAGCCCCACAGGATTACCAGGTATCTTATCCGAGCTATTTGCCCGTGATTCACCGCTATTGCCGGTCGCACGGTGCAGCGCGGGCGTTACATATGGCTAAATGGAACGCACTTTAATTTTAAATTCCCAAAAGGGCGGGCACGCACGCATACCGTTACCGGCTTTGAACGACGTAAAAGCTCGCTAATTACCTCACCATTGAGTTTTTGTGAGGATAATTGCTGTTGGCCCTGTACTGGCCTTTGCAGTGAAAGAGGGCAAGCGCTTAGGGACTGGGACTTCTGGCTATGAAAGGGGGATGCAACAGGGCTAAGGGCACTTCATACTCCGGCTTAGGGCGCCGGCGCCGCAGGGCCGAGTTACCTTCCAATCAGAACAACTCTAGTCAAGTTAGCTACTCCTTCTTACAACCACTTTACAAGAGCTTTTCTCTTTTGTTTTATACATGAGTGTTTTTACACCACTGCAGATAAATAAGAAGTAAAGGACGGTTATTGCTAGACGTCTGGCCGCCTTCCAGATTAATGTCCGAAATAGTTGGTGCAAGTTAGTTATGAATATGATAGACCTTTCCATTCATGTTCATGCACTGCGTGTCGCAAGTTTGTGTGTGTAAAAGAGGCTATACCGAAGCTGATAAGACAAATTCTCGCTGAGGTTCATGTTGGCCATCCAATTTTGCGGCTGTGTGTATAGTGCACCTCTATCATGCTCAGTCAGAAGTAGTATCGTGCCGAAGGAGTCTGGTCGTGGATGTACATAAACAGGCAAAACTTAGGTATTATCGGATGTCTGTGATCAATTATATTATATACCCACTCTCACCACTCACCCACTCACTCACTACCCAGTCCCTCTAAATTATATTTGCAAATAAATAATTGTTTGTATGTTTGTTTGATAAAAAATTATTATTCTGAAGTCACGAGTCATCTTGATCGGCGAACGAAAAAAGAAGATAATCATTTTCTCCCGTTCACGCCCATATGTCCATCATCTTTGAAGGTATATAAGGAACAACTAATTGTTGTCAGCGGTGGACACAGCTGATTGCAAAGAGATAATCACCTTCTCCCGTTCATGCTCATGTATCCATCGTCCTCCGAGGTGTGTCCCGCAAGCGGCGAGTCGTCGTCGGTGGCGGGCGTGGCAGGCGTGGCCGGCGTGGCGGGCGCCGCCGTGGCGGAGGCCCGCGCCTCCAGCGACCGCGGCTCGCCCTCGTCGTACTCGCTCAGCACCTGGTCCAGCAGCTCCAGGGATCGCTGCACGTCATCGCACCCTCTGGAAACAAAAAAAAATTATTTAGTAAATGTTAGCTAGGACGCCGGTTTTAAGATGTAAGTATTATAGTTTGGCAATATGTAGGGCATGTAGGCACGTGTTAATTTTTAAATGCGCCTGACGTGAGATGGCGGCAATACTCCAATGAGGAGAGCGTTATTACATGTATTTGCTTTTACGAATATAATACTCATGTACAGTCAGCGTCGTATAGTAGGTAGCATCCAAAGTATTAAAATAGTTCAGTACGCCATTATTATATGGTGTACCGGACTACATATTTGAATACCTACTTTGGTTGCTACCTACTATATGAGACCGACTGTACCTATGTGCATATCTGTCATGTCATATCGTATCGATTCCAATTTTCAATACGTTCAATACGACAACACGAATGCGAACAACGAAAACGACAACAAGATACGAATATTTACGACTTAATCCCAATTTCCATCGTAGGTACTCGTATAAGGATTTCATATCGTCACTCAATATCATTCACAACTACTTCCATATTCCTTTTGTGTACAGGCAACATAAAAGTCACAAGCCATTAGTAATGTTAAAATCTGAAGTTAAGGGAATATACTTGTGCATAATATGCATGACTGTAAATACATCGATTTGAGCGCCGTAATGGATTGAAAAATAAATAAGACGGTTTAAAACAAGAGGTAGGTACGAAATGCTGTAAGTTTAATAGCCTTTTCTAGATTTTACTTCTTTCTACTGTTTGTTCACAGATTACACAGTTCACAGATAAAAATTACAACATTTATAAGAAATAATATGTATTATAATTTATAGTATGTATTTTTATTTTGAATTTAACGTGCTTATAAACCACGGTCTTTTGATAGGCTTGCGTGGGGGGGGGGGGGGGGGGTATAGATAGATCTAACATGTAGAGGGCTTTTAGAGAGCTTTAATGTCATGTAGTCATATCTTTATTATTATAGGTATTAGGTACCTAAGTAATAAAATAAGTACCTATATATTGTAAGGCCATAGGACAATATAATAGCGTAACCAAATAAAGGTCAACGACGAATCTTTTGTACTTTAAATCTTCCTTTTATTCTGTGAAATAATAACCACGAAGAAATTTAGGAATAAATTGTTATATTTTTCAAATTTAACCTCGACCCTCTACGAATTAAGCTTACATACCTAAGCTAGAAGACAATTTGAGGTGCTATGAAACTACGAACGAAGAATATAGCTAGTACTCGTAAAAGTCATTTGAATAGTATAATGGAATAATCAGGCTATGAAATATCTACATTGTCTCTCTGAAAAAGAAATACGATCCATCTTCTAAGTGGCGTGGCGAGTCTTTCTTAAACGGAAAAGCTAAATCAAGCAACCGAATATAATTCAACTTTTGTCTGATAAAGTGCTAGAACGTATATTTCACGAGAACCAATAAGATTCCAATTTAATACATACCAATACGTAAAATGTTCATCTTAGGATTTCTTGGCAGCCGCATCAGGATATGTCCCGAGATAATGGTAAATTGAACTCATTTCCTTCACGAGGGCGCTCCGGCTGGAGAACACTTCCTTAACTGTACCATTAGAACCGAATTAGAGGATAACGATATAGTCACATCATTCCAGTCAAGTGGCTCATTCGTTCCTTCATTCGCTTCTGAACTGTTTCTATTGCACTATATAGTTATATTGATATCATATATTATTTAAAATGCAAAATTTTGTATGATCACATATTTGTTAGTCAATCACGCATACTTGGATCTCGCGCGATATTTTTGCCTCCAAAATCATCCATTAACCGTGTAAAAAGCGCTACTATAGATAAGCGGATTAAGTCGCGGGCAAACGCTAGTATAGTACCTACATATTTTTTTTTGTTAGTTGTTGTTGTTATTACCATTATTGGTAGTGTTATAACGTAGGTATTAGGGTATCTAGAGACACCCAATACCTACGATTATTGATTATTAACAGCACATAAAGGTAGGTGAATGAAGAAAATAATTAAGAAGCACTTTGTATGAAAACGTACAATTAGGTAAGTACCTAACACATTTTATCCGGAGGTACATGTGATGTGAGTTACCTACCCTAATTAGATAAGTAGGTATTTATCTTATCAACAAAGTTTCCGAATTAATCCATAAATTTCTGACTTTTACTGACATTTTGACTGTTGATCTGGAACTTCTTGGAAAATAGGAACATTTACAAAGGTTAACGCGTGGGTTTGAAAGGGAAACTTCTAGGAAGCGTTAAAATGGAATAACTGATAACATTTACTTATTAAGAAAGAATAAGGGTTCCCCTAGATATGTCGACGCGGAATCGGCAAAATACGATAGGAAAAAGCTTTATGTCCGCGCAATAAGAGCGAAAAAGTCGTCGTTTGGCTCGGCACGACGCCGGGCGCGTCGACCGGTTTTTCGCTCTTATTGCGCGGACATAATAGTACATTATTGCAGAGGCCGGGAAAGGGCAATTCGTGGATGAGTTTCGATTTTGTCGGACGACGCGAAGCGGAGTCCGACAAAGAAGACGAATCCACGAATTGCTATTCCTGCCGAGGCATATATAGTGCTTTTCTCCAAACATGCGAGGAAATAAGCTAAAATAATTATTATTTAAGCATCAAGCATCACTCAAATCAAACCTTCACATCCAAAATGTCAAAAACAATTTCCCTCTTTAATTAATTTTTAAAAGTTAAAGGCACAAACTTATTCTGCCATTCAGTACCATTCAATATTCGTTCATTCAATATAATTGCGCAATATAGTTTGTCAAACGAACTTTTCAGTCAGAAAGGACCAGGAAAACTACACCCATCCTTTTCTTTTGGGTGCTAGTACTAGTGTAAGACAAAGATAGTATGATTCTCTTTGTCTATGTTTGAAATGAGAAAGTCCTTTGACAAACTATGTAAGCTTTATGAACACGGATGAGATTTAAAAAAAATATAAAAATAATCTTTGATTTTATTAAGCAGTATTCGCACGATCATACACGTGAAATGTTAGCTGATCGCGTCGTGTAGAAGCGGCTTGCGGCAATAATAATTGGCTGTTTGCGTTTTTTATTATTAAAAAGTAAAAAACACTACAGTAATAAGTTATTACTGTAGTGTTTTTTTACTTCCCGTCCGCTAGAACAGGACAGCGATAGTTTGATGTTTTTTAGTTAGAGTTTGACATTAACGAAGAACTTCCCGTACTATTTTTGCTACAGTAAGGTGAACATTTCCGAGCATATTGGAGAAAAGCTTTTTCCTATCGGCTTTTGCCGAATGCGCGTCGATATATTTGGGGAGACCCTAACGAATTAACGATGCTCCGAAAGCATTATTTTGTTAACAATTTGGATTCCGGAAAGTAAAAAGGTTCACATTTATAGGACGTCAAATTATAAATAAATCTTAAAATTAACTCTACGATCGACATAATGAGTGTTCATAAAATATTTACCTTCCTACCTAAGGTACCTGTCTCAATAATGTATGTTACTGCTGGGGTAGCGTTTCAGAGAGAATTCATTATTTTTGAAGGCATATCTTCGCTACAAAGTGGTTGTAGTGGACGGCACAAAGCAACCCTGTTGAGAGCATCCTCGCATCCTCTCACTCCTCGAAAAAGGCTTTGTCACACAGGCGCGTCCTCCGGGCGGCGACTGAGCGTTTTATATGTAAAACGCGCCTGTGTGACGGAACCTTAAGCTCTCGCGGGGCCGCGCTCGGCTGCTCGGTAACCCGACAAACTGATCATTTTACGGTGTTAACGACACTGCGGAAATGAAAATAGTTCGCGGCCGACGTGAAGTCTCGAACGTAAAACGTAAAACGCGTTTTATTATATCGTATTTAACTCAATAAAGCCATCATCATTTTTGTTCAGTTTTTAAGAGACAATGAAATGGTTGATAGATCTGATATTCTAATAAGAAACAAAGATTTCAACATCTCAACTTGAAAAATTTGGATCAGCAACGCGGATGTTGGAAATGTATTCTTGTTTGCTACATACCGATGTGACTGTTTTTTTTATTATTGATAATTTTAGTGTTACGTACAAAACTATATTCACGGAACACTTATGGGATTACATCGGTCTTGTATGCCTGTAAGGTCACAGATTATATGATAGGTAGTGTATTATAGTGACCTAGTGACTACAAGTATACCTATACTATACTATTTAAATAAATCCTCAAAGCACTCCTAGTAAAAAAAACATTAAAAACTTTTCAAGTGTTTTGTTACAAACTATCAGGGTGTCTTATTTCAGTCAATCCCCCTCAGCGGATATGATGCGAAACAAACGTAAAAACTCTCGTCATCACCGTGTGTTTTGTATTGATGTAGGTAAGTACTACATATTTATTGGTATCTATCTCCTGAACATCTTTATTTATATTCAAAGATTTTAGATGCCCAACTTTTTCCAATATTAACTTCATCCGTATACCCACGACTGACTTACGAGATTAATGATTTGGCGGTGAGGAAAAGCCAATAATTCGAGTGTCCGGGCACCGCTTGTCTCCCGCAGCGATCTCGGTGCTCGACCGTGTTCATTAGCGCACCTCCTAATGATCCCCTCATGCACGAGGACCAAAGATCCGGTGATAAGGAACCATTCAATCATTATTTTTCTTTTAGATAACAGATCAGACTACTTTTGAAGGATGGTAGGTACAATGGCTTTTCCTGAGTTAGTATAAAGAACAGACATTCTTTGCGTTAATTGCTAATAGCCTTGGTGTGTGTCGCATCGCAAATGTATCAAAATTTACCAGATGCAAATGTGTCACAAATTAGATACATTGCGACGAAATAAGTCGCGGATTGAACATCTGTCTTCGAATGAAGTCAAATTTCTCTTCGTATGATACAATAAGAGAAACGGTCGATTCGTCTTGCATACAGTGTCTTTATGTGCTAATAAGCCCCAAGCCTCTTAAGGAACGTAACTAATAAGAATCTGAGAAAGTGACAGTGACAAAGACGTAAAAGGCGCTAGAGCCGGAGCGAGTTTTTGCTAGATTGAGTGACAGACAACAGCGCGTACGCGGACGTACGCTGTACGCGTAGCTGTACTTACGCAGTAGGTAGGTACGTACGTATTGTCCCGCCACAAAGCAGAGCACTCAGCAAGAGTGCCGTGGCGCGGCTGGCGCGTGCTTTTGTTTTTTTTCACTCCTCCGCTTTCAAACTTTTAAGGAGTCTTCAAATTGCGTTGCCGCTCTTAAATGGTTGGGTTTCATTGATTAGTTTCCTGAACTTTAGTCTGCTAGTTCAACTCTAGGTGAAGTTTTTAAATGTGTTTGAAGCAGATAACACACACCGCTCGTTTCAGGTTGTTTTTATTTTATTTTAAAGAGGAAAATTCAGTTCAATATATTATTAGGTAGGTATTCCCAAATAGCGATTGTATAAAATCTTTTGTTCCTACATTTTAGCATTCAATTCACAATAACGTTTTGTTTCAAATTTGTTTCTGTTCATATTCTTTTGACATTTACATAGGTGAAATATTAACCACCGTTTCGGCATTGGTGTCATAATCGGTGTCATAAAGGTTTTCAGTATGAACTATAAATTCACTACATAGAGTATGAAGGGTGGTTAAAATTTCAACCTGTATTTCGAATTTTAAAACATTTACGTATGTACATACTGGATAAGTTAAATTTATAAAATTCTTTTTTTAGTTAGGGTTACTCAAATTGGCACATATGTTAAATAATGCTTCTACTTCGCAATTTGAAAAACAAAAGTATATTTCACTCGCCTCGTAGCGATTATTTGTAACAGGCCTACATCTCCGGGTTCTGTTTATGCGGAAATGAGAGCAGCGAGTCGGAAGTGCAGCGCGCCCGAGGCCGTTCACCCCGCGCACGCACAACCTTACGAACCTTACACTCTAGCGAAAATACCACGTACAGTATCATGACTTCACCGTCCATCAACACATTGTAGTGTAGTGTGTACATATTGCGAAGTTAAATAACCTACTGAAACTGTCCGATGTATGTACTCGTAGTACTGCCGGCCTAGCCAAGGTTACAATCGCTATCGCTTCGACAACGAAAAGCGTAATGTCTCTCTATCACTTTTCCATATTAGTGTGACAGTGACATTTGCGTTTCGATCGCTACGGAGCGTAAGCGATCGGCATCTTGGCTACGCGGCCAGGATCTTTAAAATTAAATAAGTACATATAGAGACATGGGCAAAAGCATTAAGTTGAATATAAGAAGATGACCTCATAACTAGTCCCTAATACATAAGTGACTTCAACATTAGGTACCTACATAATTACATATATTACTATGGTTACAATACAGGGCAGTACCTATTCGTATTACGTAGCGCTACGCCGTAGCATGTAGCAGGTTAGTTCAGATAGGTAGGTTTTATACGCTGTTGTTTTCTAGTATTTGCGTGTCAAATCGCAAATAATAATTAAATAAATTATGTAAGAGCTATATAATTATTTAACCTAGATGCCAGATAAATGAATTTCGATTTTGATTTTTTATGTACTTAAAGCGTTTAACCCTACATTATTATTTCCGTGTTTTGCATGTTTTCCAAGGACGTATTAAAATACTGCAGTGATACACTAACTGTGCGCACGTCCTTCCACCTAGCGTGCTTATAACACGGGCTACTCATTAAAATACGCTACGAGTTTACGCTTTTTCAAAACTCGGTCAAATGCGTGGGCCACGCGCTTCATGCAGTGACTGAAATGAGTTTTTACACAACATTTAACAAACAAAACTTTCCAAAATACTATGAAATTCGGCATTGACTGTTCTAACAAGTTTTATTTATCACTCCTTTAAGGGGCCCACTGATTACCAGTTCGCCGGACGATATCAGCCTGTCAGTTAAACGCAAAATTTGACAGCTCCAAACAACTGATATGCCGATATCGTCAAGCGAACTGGTAATCTGTGGGCCCCTTAAAATACCTAATATAAACTAGTAAAACTTTGACAAACGTACGGGTACCTAAATTTAACCACGAAACTAATTCACTCTTATTTAACCGATTCCAACAAAATAGGAAGTTTCACAGTTCAGATTAAACTAATTATTAGACATTCAGTAGCAAATGTAGCAAAGCCGGTGAGGTGTTCAAAATAACCTGCACACGATCTAATTATCTTACACAGAGAAATCAGGTACCTACATTACATACATATAAACATGCGTATTTCCCGGAGGGGTAGGCAGAGACCACGAATTTCCACTTGCTACGATCCTGACAGCTTTTTCGCTACATTGTTTTATATAAAATGGGCAATTAAGCTATTTTAAAATTTTATTTACAGATTAGTGTTAATTGGGTAAAAGTACAATGGAAGAAAGTTGTGAGCAGTTGAAAGAACCTCAGCGACCGGTGTTCGGTCGGTTTTAGTGCACAAACTTGTCCAATTAGTCCGAGCCCGCAGTTGCCTCGCTGTGTTGCCATTAATCTAGCTCCTAGATTTTAACGAATACCTATTTCATATTATTATTGCTACGACAATATCTTTATATCACAAGTAGGTAAGTACCTACCTATATTGTGGATTACATTTTCTGCTATATAGACAGTAACTGCTTATAAAGTATATTCATGGCTATATTAAGTTTATGTCTGAAAGATCACGGAAAATCCTTGAAAATGGAAACATCTAAGCGAAAATATATCTTTGTCAACCAAGCAAATGTACATAGCCTCCCATTAGTTTCAGCCGGGAAAGAAAGTAATTTTATATAACACGATAGTGATAGGCCAGGCTGTCCCTACCCTAATATAATAAACAAAGTTAACACACACATACAGCTTACGATTGATATGTAACAAACTTCGTTACATTTCCCAAACGAGCAATCAGACTTTCATTTGTTCTAACCTTGAAGAGAACAATAACACAGCAAACATATTAAGACGGCGAGAAACTTCGACCATCATCCCACATCTGATAAGGAATACCGTAATGGCTTCTTTCTTACGGCCGCTCCAGCTGCGACTATCAAACGGTGGCCATTGTGACACTGGTCATGGACCGACACGGATACGTGACGGCAATGTAATGGAGCGGCTTAGCCACAATCCAGGGAAAGTTTGCTCTGCTTTTGAAGATACATTTGTACGTCTTTCTTTGTGATTGTGACCATATTAGTATATTTTACTTTTATGGCGAGCGAAATAATTAAAAAACCGGGCAAGTGCGAGTCGGACTCGCGCACGAAGGGTTCCGTACTATAACGCAAAAAAAAAAACAAAAAAAAAAACGGTCACCCATCCAAGTACTGACCACTCCCGACATTGCTTAACTTTGGTCAAAAATCACGTTTGTTGTATGGGAGCCCCATTTAAATCTTTATTTTATTCTGTTTTTAGTATTTGTTGTTATAGCGGCAACAGAAATACATCATCTGTGAAAATTTCAACTGTCTAGCTATCACGGTTCGTGAGATGCAGCCTGGGACAGACAGACAGACGGACGGACGGACGGACGGACGGACGGACGAACAGCGAAGTCTTATTAATAGGGTCCCGTTTTACCCTTTGGGTACGGAACCCTAAAAACTGTATAAATTTATAGGTAAATAAGCTGGTATTATCTTAAGGGGCCCACTGATTACCAGTCCGCCGGACGATATCGGCCTGTCAGTTAAACGCAAAAGGTGACAGTTCCGAACAACTGACAGGCTGATATCGTCCGGCGAACTGGTAATCTGTGGGCCCCTTTACACACACAGAGACCGACCTAGCCCTCGCCTTTACTTTAGGAACGTTTGATAATCAGTGACTTGCAATATTTTTTATAATAATGCTGTTATATAACTTGCTCCAGTAGTTTCGTTAAACTTGGTCCCATTAATTATCCACGAGCACACGCGAAAACAGGAGCAAGTTTGTTAATAACCAACAACTTAAGCGCATTTCGACACTCCACCTGGCGGGCGAGGAATAACATCTCCACACTGATAAATTAAGCAGACCAACTTGGTTTGGTGCGAATTCCCACGTTATCCCAGGGCTGCAGAGTACCTGGGGACCGATTCGACTAGTCAAACTAAAACCACAGAATGTCTACTATTCTTTGAATGTAGAATAATTCACGAGAGAGAACATTTGAGTGACTGACTATTAATTTGTTAACAGTATGGGATTAATGAGTCGATTAGATCTCAATGTGGTAGACGTTTTATTACTAGTGTGCTAGAACGCGTAATGCGTAATTATATTAAAATATAAATTAAAACTTTTTAGCGAGTCCATTTGAACTAAAGTTAATATTTTTCCAACCCTAAACGCTATCTTGCATATTTTTCTACAGAGCAACAGTGTAACTGAAAACTAAACTGTCGAAGAAGAATATCGCTCCTGTGTCTTTCAATTACATTGTTGATTTATAAAAGAAATGTCCATGCTATACGGCAACCTTCCATAACAATCCGTTCACATTCTACCCCAAGGTAATTGTTGTCGCAATACGATTTCTGTCACGGATCTATAATGTTATTGTTGGATGGTCGACTTTTATCGGAAAAATCATTCGTCTTCCTTCGGTCGCGGAAGGAAGCTTTGAGGACAAGCCAATAAGGGCAGCCGGCTGTAACAACACCTCGCCCGGCGGCTGGCAAGGCTAATACCACTCTTCAACGACAAGCCCTAAGGTTGACATTCCCAATGAGCTTAAACTATTATCGGCTGCAGCGCGGCTTAAAGCAATTTTGCGAGTCAATATTGAACTTTTCAACTCTTGGGGACGATGTGTTCCGTTGGAGTAGGACCGAGCAAAGCCGTGCCATGCGTACTTCAGAGTAATTTACAACTTCGGAACTTTAGCCGAGTAATTACTTCAGCGGGCCAAAAAGTTTTTACTTTGAATTCAACTTTACTAACAGCACAAAACGATTTTGAGTATTTAAGTTGAAACATTGTTACATTTTGTGGCCAGTTTCAAAGTCACATCCGTTTGTTTATTGCAAGTAAATCTAATTTCGCTATTTTCCGCATCAATCGAAAAAAAACCCTAACAAAATTATTTCTCCCTAAAGAGGTGCTTGGATGCTGTAGATGACCGGATTTAACGAAATTATAGGGGTTTCTCGCGGTTTAATTACGGTACCCCAAAAACGTGGCGTTTTGCGATACTGGGAACGGGAAGCCCTGGAAGGTTTAATTTGAGCTCTAAATCATTTGGGGACAGTCATCTGAGTTGCGTGTGCGAGGTGCGAGCCGCCAGGGGGCGCCGGGGGAGCGAAAACGTGTAACATTTCACTCGCTTGTATCATACTGTGCATACAAATTCAATTACTCTACATCCTCTCGATAGCTGCTTCACATTACAATTTATGGCCGAACGAGAGTAGGTATATACCTATCCTATAGGTGAATATTCGGTAAATAAGGGTGGCATTTTCATCAAACAATGTTTGGAATGGTCTTTTCCATCAGATAAAAATTAATATCTTTCCAGCCAATTTGTGCAGCAGCAATTGCAGTTGTTTTTATTCCATAGCGGTAAATGTGTTTTTAACAAATATTTTTTTCAGAGGTGTCGAAAATAACAGTCACAGTCGCAATTCCATTTGAATATTAGTGGCCGCCGCAGCCGCCGCCGTCCACGTTTTAGACGAAACTTTGCATTTAAAGTTCGGTTACTGTTAGTTGCAGAGCTATCGACCGCCGGCGGGCAGACGGCGCGCCGATGAAAAACTATGCTTTTTGTCCAACTTCAGCTTCATCTTGTACTTATTCGTGAATCTCGACTAACTTTACGTTAGTTGTGAGCCGTGAGACAGGTGACGGGGTGCATCCGGGTGCGAACTGAAGCGCATTTTAGAGACGAGAGATTCACGGCATAAGAATTGCAAGACTGATATAGTTGCATAACGTTCGATGTCCGGGGAGTTTTCGTGATTTATGTAAAGAACTATATACTGTTCACTGAATACACTGCACTGCACTTCCTACCTTTTGTAATGAAACACTTTCTTAACAACTTAATACTCGTTTATTTCGAAACGAAATTGAATATATACGGGGCTGTGGAAAAACCTTAATAGCGCGAAGTAGCCGATAGAACAGCGACATCTATTGTGAAATTGGGCAACTATAAAAACTAAACATTACTACATTCAACAATACGAGTACCTTCTAATTTCTATTTCTAAAGATAATTTATTTTATGATGTTATTTCACTATTATTAACTATATATTTTTTTCCGTAGAAGGTAAAGATAAAAGGGTAAGGGTAAGGGTAAGGGAAGGATATTATTAACAATATTATGACTGTAACGGGTAGGATGTGTAGGTGTGGCGGGCGTGCACTGAGTTATTTGTAAACCGTACCTACAAAACTTCCCACAGTTTTTGCTAACTGATAAAAGTAAAAACAGTGGCGAGATTTTAATTAGCCTTCGGGTCAACTTCGATATTCCTGTTTCCCGGTCACAGGTATTTTTTGTTAATTAAGGCTCTATACAAAAGGTAGCGTAGGCTGGAATAATTTAGTATTGATACAAAGGTCAAAAAAATAATTAAAATAACATTTATTATAAAAATTTCAGCCTTGTATTATGACTAGACAGATAGAAAGAGACTTTTCCTTCAATCAAAAAAAATAATTAAGCAGTATCAAAATAATTTATAATAAATACTATGGTACTTTAATTAAGTACCGACGTAATGTTAGTTACCTTTCAATACCCTTATTAGTTAGTCTACAGTTATTACCTACACATACAACTTTAAGTTAAATGTGTGCCTATATTTTATTTGCACTTAATATAAATAATACCTATTGATCTTAATTAACAATAATTGGTAATAACTAATAATAAAAAAAAATGTGTGCCTTATATTAGTGTAGTGTATGTATGTCAATATATATATGTAAAGGTATAATCTATTTGTTTATTGCGGGGCCCCGCGGAGCCAGGCTAACAAGCGATTTTGGCGCCCCCTGGCGTTACTGGCTATATTCCCCTATTTTTAAAATTACTGCTTCCCTATCTCCGGATATGACGATTAAGGGATGGCGACGGCAGAGTTATTCAGTTTCCCAATTTTATGTCGTATTCGGGTACAATTTTTATGATCTAAATAAAATTTGCTCCGTAATTACTAAAATGAAGCAAAATAAACAATTGAGGATATTCTTTTCACGCAAAAGGCAGTATTTTCCTTATTTCAATTAAATTCAATATCAAATTAAGCTTTTTAGCTATTACAAATTTGACTCATCCCGAAACAATTCTTAATTAACAATTACAACTGTAGGATTTTAGCAAATAATTGACTAAAGGCATAATTACCGAGCCGGTGAGACCTGTGTAATTGTGTATTGTGCGCACGTGGACACCGTAGTGTGTCGAGTGTTTGCGGACATATCCCATTCAGTGCCCAGTGCCCGGAGAACGTCCCGTGCAGGAGCCCATAATTACCGGGTAATCAAGGGATTGTTTCCGACCCGCTTGCTACTCGAAATGTAGTTGCCATATGAGATCTTAATGTCGATGGACTTGATGGTAAAAATGAAATTGTTTTATATGTACTGTATACCCTAATTAAAACGATTTTAAACTTTGAGTTCCTTACAGATATTTTATTACTTAAATATTTAATCCCTTATAAACTTTATTTGACGTCTAAAATTTATTTCATTCTAATAAGTACGGCAACTTATTGGAAAGGATATTGGCTGACACCACTTCCCCCCGCGCTCCGGTATTTAAATACCTGTGTTTTTAAATTGATTAAACTTTAAAAGTCAACCAATAATCTATATGTAATTAGATTTGATGTAAAATAGTCATCTCAGAGCGCTGTAAATAATAATTTGTTTAAGTCTGTCGCCGTTTGAAAAGTTCTGATGTAGTTAAAGGACGAATGCGGGGTGGGTGTAAATTGGCATCTACGTCTGGGAGTGCACCGCAGACCCCGCACCACGTGAGACCGTCTACATTTCTACAAGGAAAACGTCGATTGGCCAACTTTACAATTCGCTGGTCTACTAATATTTATGTTTCAATTGTATTAATCGCTTTCACGGTAAAACAAATTTGTTTAGGAAATTTTATTTATCTTAAGACTGATTCGACCAATTTGAATTTAAACGGCGAGGCTGTATTGAAGTATTCCTTAGTAAATTGCATCTTCGTTGAGAGGAAAACCAACTGAAATCCATTTATATTTTGTGTAAAACATGCTAAAATTTGATTATAAAGTACCTAGTAGTGAATTTTTGCTTGTGTGCTTGACGTAGCATAGTTCCAATGTTTGAGTTCGGTATCGTAATCGATCTGCGATGGTTCCGGTGGCGTGTGCTGGGAGGCTGGCGGAGACGCGCCGGATACGGCAGCATTAGCGCGTGATTTATACGTCTGGCGGCGGGCGCGCGCGGCCGCGGGGCGCGCAAGTCTCGCGTTAATTCCGCAAACAATGCACCAAGCCCCAGATACCACACACAGCTCCGGTCTTTTTCATTCGATACAACTTATTATAACATCCTAATGGCATAAATATGTAAATCAAGCGCCATAGGGTAACATATCAAGGGAGATTATTCTGATGGGATCGTTTGAATGCGAGGTCCCGAACGTAGTCGCTTAGTGTCGGGATATCTTTATTGAAGTTTACCTATCCTGGCTACGGAATTGTATTTGCATAGGAAGTGGGGCTCGTTATATCAGTACAAAATATTAGAATCTACTAAAAACACGAAGAGCCACTCGTAAATCAAAAAAAGGGTCGACGAGAGAGATGTTCATGGAATCAATATAATCACGGTCGTTTACCTAGCCACCCTACAAATCGTCCCAACCCTATCCGTGTAGCGGCACACTCCAAACGCCCCAACAACTCGTCGCTCTTTAAATTACTGCTGTGGATAAAATTTTAACCCGTGTCCCCACGCAACTCAATGTGTACCTATCTGCAGTTAATTATCTGCGTGCAGAGGGTAAGAAAGGGGAAAGACGGGTGCCAATATTCTCCCCTAGTCAGCGCGGACCCAAAACTCGAGCGGGACAATCGGACCGCTTAGCCTCTGTAATTAGTTTTAATTAAAACCAACGTAAAACGAAAGAGAATCGATATCGTGAACCCGTGATATTTTTAAATGCGTTCTAATGTAATTATTCAAATTAAAATACATAAATGCTAAAGCTAACAAGGCTTTTGACGTCATTACAACCGTAAAAACAGATTCGATGAGTTTCAAATGTCTCAAAAAAGCATTAAGCGCAATTCTCTAGGAAGCTCAAAGCACTAAACGTGGAAATTAATGTGTTGTAAATTATTAAGGCGAGTGACGACGACAGCCTTCGGGGGTTACAGGACATTAAGCAGCAGAAAGAATAGCTCCCCCCACATCTCGGCGGTGTAATTACCAGCTTCAAACGGATAAATTAGATTAATCACACTTGCTTTGACGGCCAGGTTCTAATGAAAACTGGCGCTACGATATTTCTATTCTACAGCTTGTCATAAAATAAAATTAATAAGTCAGACGCTATTTGTGACATTTCACTTACACCTTCCCAAAATTTTGTTAAAATAGTTACCTACTTATAATTTTTTTTGCGTTCGGAGCCCTGTCTTTTTTGTATTGTGCCCATACCAGAAGAGCAGGTAAGTGGAAAGTATAAATGTGTGCATGTCATCGTATGTAGTGACTTTTCCATCAAGTTGGCATGTGTGGTGGAGTGCGAGCGCCCATTGAGGAGCACGTCGCTCCGTCGCGCCCCCTAGTAATTAGCTAGCAGCGCCAGACGGCGCTGTTTACTCACATCACTACCCCCGCGAGGACCATGCCCGGTATAAACGCTCTTTAACTTTAAATATCTCTATCAGACGGTCAACAAGGCCTTCCCCGCTGGTACCATTAAAATCTCGCCAGACATATTCATGACCTTCATAATGCGTCCATTTTCAGATTTACCGTGTTGTGATTTATTTCAATTTACCAACATAGTGGATAAACATCAAAGTAACGACATCGCAGAATTCTGAGACAACAAAGCGTTGTAGGAGAGCGCGAGAATTTTAGCTCGCATGGATCATAATGTCGCATGCAACTAAACAATGCTCTAGGAATGGCAGGACTCAGGAAATCAGCTCGTTTGCAGTAGCATGAGAGGCTCGCGAGTGCCGGCTCGTTAGTGCGAGAGCTCAAATTACGGCGCCGCCCGTGGGTGCACTTACGTGCGTAAGTTACTAACAACAAGCTACGTACTAAAAATATTTCATTTAAGTATGAGTGAACTTAGTGTTTACTCAACTGTAAAATTAATCCCGAGGGAAATTATGTTTTCCCTTGACGATTTACGTATAGTCACGTAGTTCAATGTTTGTTCAACAACAGGAAAAAGCCGAAAAAGAAAAGTCTTGCGGAAACTGTTTGTTATTTTATTCCGGGCACAGCTAAACATTATCTTTGGCTCGTCAACTGTCTGCGAAACTTTAGGTGGCCGTATCAACACTGTGGCGATAGGTATCAACAATGTCACTACTCGTATTTTCTGATACTTTGAAATACTTCGTTTTATTACTTGGTTGGTTGGTTGGTGGTATTATCTTTATCTGGTAGGTACTCTCTTTATCTGGGTACAATAACTTACAGTAGGTTTTAATATTTGCAAAAAATGTGTTACAAAATTTTATATTTCAAGCATTAATCATACCTATAAAGAAATAGCAATTCTTTTGCGAACTCGATTTATTATCCTTTGAAAATTACAATAGAATAATTAAATAAATACACGCTTCATGCCAACACATAAAAACCTCGATAGTACCTAACCGAACATTTTCGTTAGCAAAACACCCGCTGAAAAAACCTCCCTGCTACACATCAAACGTAATAATATCAATATCGCGGTAGGAGTACTTTCCCTGCCGTCTGCGGTCGCGGGGAGGCGTGGGTGGCACCTTCACTTTCGAGCACCCGCACTGTATAGTACGCCGCTCCACGCATTCCACTGATCAGTCTGTTTAGTGGTTTACAACAACTCATTACTAGATTATTGAACACTTAGGTATTTACATTACATACCTAGTATACCTACATGTCAAGGATTATCAGGATTATCACTTTTAATAAAAAAAAATTACCATCACTGAACAGCTAAGGAAGCGAGGAATGGACATACAAAGTTGCCTTACCCAAAAGAAACCATTTCAAAATATGACACCGTAATTAATTATCATACAGATCTTTTGATTTTGCAATATTGGCATTCGTCCACCGATCAAATTAATTATTAGTCCTACGAGTTACAGTACCTACAGCAAATTGATCTTGTAATTTAGATTCCGTCGCAACGTTTTAAAACTCATTTGCAATATGGAAATATCTTTTCAATTTATCACAATAGCCGTTTGGCGGCGTTTACCAAATCATTTTATCCCGCGTCGGCTTACAATGGGTTTTGCAGGTAGCCATCATGGTATAATAACAGCTGGTCAGCGAAAAGCCGTCGGGGCTCCATTATGGAAATTGGCAGGTCGGGGGAAGGGGCGGCTAGACCAGAATACAGTTGGAGGACCTGTCTACGTACGCGTGATTTTTATCGTCAGCGATAAACGCTTCACTGCAATAACTAGGCTGCGGGTCTTTTTATGACAGCTCTTGACATCAATAAGTAACAATGCCGTCATAGGAATACTCGTATTTTGGTCATAATGTCTCGCCACATATCAAATAGATAAAATGCTTAGACTTTTTTTGGTTCGCTGCTTTGCGATTTATTCATGCGTTAATATAAACTTTATGTACGACAGATTTGGGAAACTCGACTGTTCATCAATAATATCACTTTTTAAGAAGAGACCACATTATCGCCACAAAACGTGTCAAACGTACTCCTCAAAAAGAAAATCAAGTCATCGGCTATGTTTAAAACTAATCACCTTACAGGTCCATGGAATAAACAGAGAATGAGTACGTACCTAAAGTTTCCCTGGATCCGTAAACGGAACAAAATAGCTTAACAACAAAGCATACTTGCCATGGGCCTCTTATTTAGAACATAAAATGGGATCATCGGTAACGCGCCAATCGCTACATCGGCGCAGGTCGTTCACTAAAACTAATTTAAACGGTAAGAGGTTTTATGAGTGATTGGGAGTACCGGTAATGAAAAACGTGCAGGCATTTGGTATACTTAACTTGGAAATGACATTTACCTAAGGGACTGCTAATATATTATTTATTTATTTAAGCGGTTATCAGTTTGGATTTAAGATTATTTTCACAATAATTAATTTCAATTCATTTAGCTGTAAATTTTCTTATTCGTTATTTTCATGACAAGTTATCACTGTTTCAATTAACACACAATCACTACCACCACCACTAAAATCATGTGACGTACTTGTATATGTATGTAGTAGTAGGTATCATAAATGCCAATCCGTTAATATGCAACTGGTTTCGTTTTATTTAATTAAATTGTTGATGCTCTTTTTGTCAGGGAGAGAACTCTCAGTAAATTGTAACTTTACATAATAAACGAATAAAATATTGTGCCGTATATCAAGGTTTTCTACATTCAGTAGCCACTATTCTAATGCATGTTATACCCCACAGTTAACCGTGGAAAGCTTTTAGGTCAGGATTCACCTTATCTATATGCATTACAACACTTTTTGTGATTAAGGAAGTGGCCGCAAATCAAAGCACGCCCTAAAATATGCCGGGCGTGGTCTCAAGTTATTACGCGGATTAGCCGAACACTTTAGGGTAAAATTTATTGAGATGTGGTGATATATACGGCTGTTTTATAGTTCTAGGGATGTAATGTAATCTTTTAACACAGTATATTTTTTTTTACGGAGCCCATACACTACTACTACTACTACTAGTAACATTTGCTTCTTTTCTTTCGATATCTGTGGTTTTACATGACTATTGAAAGGAGCACCGTAAACGTTGTAAAGGTTTTTTAAATGACGGCGCGATTCGGGAAATAAATTAGACATTCGCTAGATATGAAATAGTAAAGATATGTGACGTTCCACGGCAAAAGATACCATTGTCCCGGCTGAATATTGGAGCGGCGTTAATAATAGCGTAAACGCCAGCCGCCATAAGGTACCTTTTGCCGTGGAACGTCACATATCTTTACTACTTCATATCTAGTGAATCTCTAATTCATTTCCCGAATCGCGCCGTAAGTCACTGAGGGCAGCTACCACATTCCTTGCTACTGGTACGCCAAAATGGTCTTAGATTTCTATGAATAATTAATTATAAAGTTAGGTATGGTCTCATTGGTCTCCTAAGACCATTTTGGCGTAGCAGCGTGGGATTAGTTGCCCTCAAAGCCCCAGTAAAAAATATATATCCTGTAGAGTTTGCAGAATTGCGGGACTTAATTCATATAATGAAATTATTTGTTAGTTAGTTGTAAACTAAAGCAGCAGCGCTTTTGTAACCTACATTAAGTACAAATGTATCTTCCTTTTCTGTTTACCTCTACTTGCTGTAATATAAATATTGAACCCATTGAAAAGTCTTCAAAGAATAAGGAACAGCCGGTTGAAGAGAGGCGCCCATATTAGATCCTAAGCAAATCGACGGAACCCATCAGGATAAGAATACTCACGTTTTTATTTCCCTTTTTAGTGACATGCAAATAAAATTTTGGTTCGGGATCCCGTCGTTTAGAAAGCCATTCCCTTCAGATATAATTTATATCTATTAAAGTAAGTATTCGAAACCAATTTACGCGCTGAACCACCGATTTACAAGCGATACAGAGAATTTATATATAAAAATTGTTTAGCTGTGTTATTTTATTAATAGGCATGTCTTCAGAAACATATCTAGTTAGTGATTTGGCATTTCATTGCGCCATGTCTGTTTCCTCAGTAGTGTGGCGGTCAGGGCACAATATTGAATCCTAAGCAAATTGTAGGAGCGGGCCCGAGGCGCGCATTATTTTCTTTTATTGCAGAATTGCTTCGGTACATTTTGTTGGGGTGCTTTTATTTCTTGGGAAGCGACAATTTGTGATGTGTCCTCCTTTCCCGAGGGACTAAGAATGTTGGATTTTTGCACAAAAACTTAACAAAGAGTACCACATATTCATAAGAATTATTGGACCTTCTGCAACTGCTTATTTGCTAAATTTCTAAAGGCAACAAAACAATAGAACATCTCCAGGATATGTTGTAGGTAAACATGTTGAAGGTAGGACGGAAGGTAGGATGATCAAGAAAAGTTATCAAAAGATAACATGTTAATTCAGTACATGATTGCCATAATGTGTTGTTCAAATGATTATTTAACAGGTCAATTGACCGATATTATAAATAGCATCGGCATCAATCAATTATTAATATCAAAATTAAACCGCAACACTGGTCAATAACAATCAACTCTCCATCCAGTATTAGCCCCGGGTATCGATAACGAATCCAATACAGTGTTAGTGTTTGTTTAATGAATAAATACTGTATTGTATTGTTGTCAGGCCATTCCGAGTACGATTGCATAACGGTGCATGGCCCAATTTCCTTGTTTGACTAGCTCAATCCATATATGCCCGTGGATACACACTGGCACAACCAGAGATCACAATTGGTTTCTGTTCAATCGCAACGTTTTATTTTTTATTTCCAGTTCAATAAATGCCAATCAGTGCGGTACGGTTCTCGGTGTTTCCTCGACGAGCTCCGCTGCTACATGGACCGCAGAAATGGAAATATGCACACATTGGTGCTAGCCGCGTGTATAAAAGAAAAGCGATGACGCTTTTACATCGATCTCGAGTGCTGCAATGGCGAATGGCGTGAAAGCTGCGCGATGCTTACAGACTCAAGTGGGCACGGTACCGACGATGAGAAAAGTACAATCGCTGTAAGAAAATAAGTTTCATTGTTATCCTATTACGACGAAACTTTGCGAAAAGAAGGTTAATTTTCATTAAATACATTTTAATGAACAAGACATTAAAATGTATTAGGCAATCAAATAATTAAAATACAATAAGCTGGCTGTAGGTAGGTAGGTTCTATTAATTATAGCAATAAGGAACTCGGAAACTCCGTATCTAAAATATAATTTATGCAAGGCAGTGGTTCCGCAAGGCATGATTAAGGGAACATTTCAGGAAATTATATCTGATGGAATTTACAGATTCACACGACTGAGATTTAATATGTGTAGGACCTGGAAATTGCTTCGCATCTGTACATGCAGATGTCATCAATTCATCATCTATGTTATGTAGCAAACCTGTACCTACAGAGTTAAACTTGGACGTCAAAAGAAAATCAGTAAACTTTCAACGACGCGTAAAAAAATGGGACATAATTTATCGCCATCTGTTAGTACGTTATTGTACTTTTATAAGTCAACTCAAACAGGTAATGATCATGAAGTGCGCGCACTCTATAAAATTTTACTGAAACCACCTGGTACTTTACTAAGGTACACAAAATATTTTGTAGGCATTATCTGCTCCGCTCTACTTTAAATTTGACCTTGAAATCCATAACAGTTACCACACATTCACATTTATACTGGTTTGCATGAGTTGTTTGCGCTTGATTAAAATGATGAAAAACTGACTGAAACCAGGCGTGGCTCACTCCGCGATTTCGTCGCTTTGCTACAGGTAGCTAAAAGTCCATCCGGTCGACCCCAATTTTGGGGTTTGCCATAAGCCGCGCGTGGCGCTGTCGCCACCTAGCGGCCATATCTGTGCTGATCGTGACAGACGCGTTTTGTTAGAGAGTGAGTCTTCTGTACCTAGTACTATTATTTATTCTGTGCTGAAACTGAAAACGCTGATGTTACTCGTAATAGGGAGCAAACACTGCGATAATTATGCAGAGGCGCGGCTTGTAGCTCTCCACGCTCGCGCAGTGTAGTCTACATCATCGTCGTAGGAGCAGATATGTAGATACTTATCACTTCAATTTAATTATATGAACTATGAGTCTTAAATAAATTCCCACAGCAAGCTCAAGGCGTTATGGTAAACTAAGGATATGTATGTATAAGCAAATATCTACTTGAGCAACGCTGGTAGGTACCTCGGGAACAAACAGGACCCCTATTCGACAAGCGACGTTTGACGTATCGTGTTGATCTCCCGTTGATGTGGGAAAAATCATAAGTTCTCGAATACGTACAATGTCAAAATTTGACATTAACAATCCACAGTTAGGGTGACAAGCAAACCAAACCGAATCACCCTTAGTTTAGAGTTGAGTTTTGGTTGTACCAAATGATATTATCCACCGTTGATGGAATAAACACTCAGTATGCAATAAAATCAACTGTTGATTTGACGTGGATGCGAAATCTGACAGTTGTACATGTCGAATTTGGCCCCAGGTATTCGTTGCTCAAGCTCATTACTAAATTCATTATCATGATCATTCACACCGGCCTTTTCTGGGTACAGTGCCCAGTGTTTACTACTGATTAGTTACTCGTCTAAATTAAACACGAAACTGCCGAAAAAGCAGCTACACTAAAATTAGCGTTCCACATGTAGAATTGTACAAAGTTAGACATCAGCCAGATTGCAAGGGTAATTTTAGACCTAGCTAGGGCCCGACCCACTCTCAGCCCTCCAGTCTATCAGCGGTGTCATTTCATTCATGGGAGTGCGCCCACTCGACGAAACCTGCCACCCACCAGAGTACACTTTTAAAGGTGTTCGAGGGTGGTGTTCCTATGGACGCCTGCCTACATCAACTAGTGCGTTGAAACATTGTTACAATCGTGTAGTCTATCAGAAACTTAAATGTAAAGAACATATTCATGACAGAGTAGATGGATGACTTAAAACTAAACTAATAAAACTAGTACGTGATACAAAGTTAAACGCATTCAACGTATGTAGAGGAGCACTAAGTAAAAGTACTAGGCTACCTTATGTACTAAATATCCATAAATAACATAACATATTAGCTAACTTAAACCTAATAAAGATATTCATTGGTATTTATTCGTTTAAGTATGCATTTGGTTTGAGTTCAATTACGTATAATTAATACTAATAATAAAACCGGCCAAGTGCGAGTCGGACTCGCGTTTCAAGGGTTCCGTACATTACACAATTTTTAAAAATGTATTTTTTTATGTGAAACGTGAGTGAAATCTCTTTAAAAATCCGTAGGGGTCGGATCAAAAACTAAGTAATTAAATCCGACTCACGCTTGACTGTACATTTCTCTATTAGAAAGTTTGTATTTCTCTATTAGAAATTTTCCTGTCATCTATAGGTATATACCTATTTGAGGTACTTTTTTCAAAATTTTAGACCTAGTAGTTTCGGAGATAAAGGGGGGAATGGTATTTTTTTGCCTATTCTCTTGAATTACTTCTAAACCGTTTATTCGAAAATTATAAAAAAAATATATTTGAAATCCTTACAATAAGTTCTTTCATTTGATATGTACCTAACATGATATAGTTTGAAAAAGCTTTATTTTTTAATTTTCTCATTTACCCCCCAAAAGTGGCCCCCATGTTTAAAATTCATTTGTTTAGGTTACATGTCCGTATTTGGGTCACAAACTTACATATGTGTACCAAATTTCAACATAATTGGTCCAGTAGTTCCGGAGAAAATCGGCTGTGACAGACAGACGCACGAGAGTGATCCTATAAGGGTTCCGTTTTTTCCTTTTGAGGTACGGAACCCTAAAAAAATAACAGTTTTATTACACAATCGACCTAGCTCCATTAAGCTCAATAAGGCTTGTGTTGTGGGTACATTAAAACACCCATAACTTAGGAACAAATATCTGTGACAAACCCACAAATAAATGCCCTTACCATCAGGATTCGAACACGGAACTTTCCTGTCGCTACCGACAAGTCTCCTCCCTGACCCCTGACGACATCAATCATAAACTGCAATAGGTAAATTGAAAAGAGCACGATCACTGGATTTCAAATTACAAATCATTCGCATGATGTTATCGGTAGAAAATCTATTACTCATAAAACTATTATTGACTTGGCTGACATTCATATTATACGAACGTACTAGTATAGATAAATTTGCGATTTTCGTCTATTCGTAGAACAAGTAAGCAACGGGTACAATACACCTAAAATGCAAGCGTCTATAGGCTTTCGGTAGTTTCGGTTGCCATCAGGGTATAAAAAAGTTTTTGGTAAAAATTTCATTTTTGGTACAAGCTCTTTATCTTTTATCGCTGACTGTACTTTTCTTACGACAGACAACTAATACTCATCGAGACAATTCTAAAAACTCCAAACACAATTAGGTTGCGTTGTTTCATCACAGAGTTCCTATGGCCACCTCCTGTCTCCATGATCAGATCAGTTCGACAGTACCATATTATTGTATTGTCATCAGAACTACATACAGCTGCCAATTTTCATGACGCTACGATCCTTGGAAGATGGTTAAATTAGTTACCTTAGATTCCATTACATAGTTGTTACCGATGTCGTTGTCGACCTAATAAAAGCTTGTTAAAAATAGGTATAGGAGGAACGCATCGCAAAACACATTTATTGCATAAAATATTGGTGAATAAAAACAAACGCATGATTTTCAGAGAGCCATCGCATGTAGGGTCCTCTGGTGAAGAGCGGCGCTTTGATCGGCCGCGGTAATGGGACTGGCGACCACACTCGCGGAAACTTTTACGGGACACTGACCCACTTCTAAACAACCGACATAAGTTGCCTCAGCTGGGTTTTCTTTAAGAGCCAACAGGAGTGGTCATTCCTCCATACAAACGTAGTCCTCGTTTTCCTCCGTGGTTTTTGAAGCTAGAGCAATGATTTTTTCAACACAGAATTATATTGTCAATATCTGTGTCGGACCGTTTTGCTTTTTTTGATATTTTTGTTTTATAAGGCGCTAGAGCCCTTCAAAAATGGCTAAAATGGCCTAATTGACTATGCCGCAATGAGAGGCGTGGTATTCAAAACTGATATCAATTAGCCAAAAAAGCAAAACGGTCCGACACAGATAATTTCATAATCATTCAGATTTCCAAATTTGGTTACGATTGGTTAAGATTTGGAGGAGGAAAAAGAGGACTACGAAACCTCGATTTTTGACATTTTTACGCAGGATTTTTCGCCTCAGCTGCAGTTGTCCCTATCGCACTAATTTTAGGGGCGGGTTCAAGTTTCTAAATACGTACACAGACAGAAAAGTGATGGGCAATAGTCGACATGTAATATCGATAATCTAGTGATGTGAGAAGTTATCGATAAACCATAACAAAGTCGCGATTTGCCTCTTAGTAGGCGAAGTTAGTGAAGTGAGTAATACCTATTGCACTTTTGCTTCAGGGGAAACCGTTTAACACTATTATTTCTTGGTTCATACAAAGCTGAGTAGACGCACTTTTGTTTAATAATAATGTTTGATTTCATATCTGTGGTAATAAACGCTTTGAATACAGTTTTCTAAACTTCAAACTTCATTTCGAATCCAATGAGGTATCACCTCACCTTTGGACTTGTACTATACTGTTGTCCCAAATTGGGGTTTCGTACTTATTCCGACCAGAATCAGGAGCTCCTCAAACATAGGTACCTAAATGTATCCAAATCTGACTCAAAAATAATAATCGGCCGAGAGCATGTCGGGCCATGCTCAGTGTAGAGTTTCGTAGTAGTTACCGTTCTGTCAAAATAGGCCAAACCAGGGCGATAAGTCAGTATCATACGTTTACAAGGGAGTACAGAGCGTTTTATGTATTTTTAGATTTTTACTAAGAACAGAAGATTTTTTTGCAATAACTCAAAACCGACTGGAGTCCGGTCATATTCGCTATATAGTTTTCATTGAAAGTAGTTATTAAGCTTTTGTTGATTTTTTTCATGATTTTGGACCATGGTTCAAAAGTTAGAGGGTGGTGGGGATATATTTTTTTCTTTCGGAGCGATTATTTCCGAAAATATATAAATTTATCAAAACATGTTTTAAGGAGACCTTTATTCGTTTTGAAACACCTATCCAAGGGTACCCCACACTATTGGGACTAAGCAAATAAATATATATATATACCTTTGAGTTCAATTGGCGTAAAGGACATTTTAGCGAAAATGAGTTATATATACAGTTTTAATACCTGGCTTAACAACCTCAAAGCTGTACTCTGATTGCCTAATCATGCATGCCATACGATTAAATAAATAAATATACAGTTTTGTTCAGAATTCCAAGCGCTTTTGTTCTGTATAGTTTAAATTTCGATATCTCGTAAAAAGTTGCCTTTACGACCCAATTTTTATACTATGAGCTTGCAAAAACAGCTCAAGGGGCGTAAATGACCAGTTATTTTTAGGGTTCCGTACCCAAAGGGTAAAACGGGACCCTATTACTAAGACTTCGCTGTCCGTCCGTCCGTCCGTCCGTCCGTCCGTGTGTCACCAGGCTGTATCTCACGAACCGTGATAGCTAGACAGTTGAAATTTTCACAGATGATGTATTTCTGTTGCCGCTATAACAACAAATACTAAAAACAGAATAAAATAAAGATGTAAATGGGGCTCCCATACAACAAACGTGATTTTTGACCAAAGTTAAGCAACGTCGGGAGGGGTCAGTACTTGGATGGGTGACTGTTTTTTTTTGCTTTTTTTTGTTTTTTTTTTTTTTGCATTATGGTACGGAACCCTTCGTGCGCGAGTCCGACTCGCACTTGCCCGGTTTTTTCTTTTTTTTGTAATTAAATTATATTGTAAAGGACTAACAATACTAACATGTCCTTTGTCGTCATTTAGCCCTTCATTTATCATGATAATTTTTCATATCGCGTGGTCAAGATGGTCGTAAAGGACATTATTTGACTATTGAAATTATTTTACTTGCCCTTTACGACCCGTCCTAAAAATGATTTTACCTTAAGTATACGAGGCGAACAAATTGTAAAGGACTTTTCTAACTTTTGTGTCGTTTAAACTCTAAATTGCAAACAAATAATATGGACGTAGCAGTATGTAGACTATCAAAAAAGTCGTTTTCTGGGACCTTTATTACTATAATGTAATATTTGCCGTCAAATTTGAAAGCATTTACGCAAGAGTTTTTTAAGCTTCTTTATAAACTATGCTGAAAACAGTTAACATGTGTAGGTACCGTGGCTGGTAACTAATACACCCCGAATTTGGAATAAAATAGTCTCAGAATGTCACTTACGACCCCTACTAAACAAGATACACTATATTATCAAAAAACGCAGCATGGGTGTAAAGGACATTCATAGTGTTTTTGACCAATTCTATAGGACATTAACTTTCTTTCTTTCGTGTTTAATTTATACATAATATTGCTAATTCAGGTTCAAGAGATTAACATTTTGAGTACTTTTTTAATACACATCAAAAATATAGCTCCATAAACAACAAAAATAAATCAACATTTAAAAAAATCTCTGTCTCCTGAAAAATAGCATTTTGTCCTTTACGCCAATTGAACCCAAAGGTATCGAATATTGTATGGGAGGTCTCAGGACTGCAATTATTTTTTAATAGTTTTTATTTTACCGTTCCGTCGCAATGCGTGATTCATGTATCCATGCCAATAAGTTGCCAACTTGCAGCTTTTTAGCACTTACGATCACGAAGCAAAGCCTCGGATCGGACAGACAGGCAGACAGACGAACATGGCGAAACAATAAGGATTTCTTTGGTGACTACGCAACCCTAAATATCGGACCACTAATAAAACAGTTATTAAGATTTTAATTTGATTGCAGGTTGTAGACGGATATTAAATTCAGTTAGGTACCTAAAGTCAAGAAGTTAAATCACAATAACAGGGAATATGATTCGGTCAAATTGTGTTCTAATGTATGGGGAAGACAAACAAATTATAGCCAGCATTCAATGAATGTAGTATGATACTTTGGGGTATGGTGCTTTACGCACACTAGTGTCCCGACCCCTCCCCCTGACTCAACCCCCCCAAAAATAAAAATAAAACTGCCAACCGGGACGTATTTCATGCTAAAGGGGGGGGGGGATTGCGTCAGGGGGAGGGGGTAGGACGCTAGTGTGCGTAAAGCACCATATTCATATTCATATTCTTTATTTATATTGATCAAACATTGTCACAGAATACAGATGCGTAGTCTACATTATTATTATACATTAGGTATGTCAGAAATATATACCATTAAAAGTAAGTATCATTATAACATTTGAAAAATAGTAATAATTAAATTGTCAATAAAAGAGTTATACCCCGTTCCAATACGTTGGGAATAATAATAATAGCTTCCATTTAACATTCGTCAGCCTTCTAGGAATTCCTTGACCGAATAAAATCCCTTTTGGATCAGGAAACACTTGAGTTTTTTTATAAAAATGAGATCTGAAGCAACGTCCTTACCCAAAGGACCCAAAGGTATCATACTACATTCATTAAATACTGGCTATAAGTAGTTAGTTTTTCAAAAAACACAATTTGACCGAATCAAATAAGTAAACGCTTAGTGGCGGTAGCGAGCTAACGAGTTACCACCGAAGAATAAGTTTGTACTATAAGAAAAGAACTAGGTGTAGCAAAGCTATACCGGGCCGACCGCTTCGCGAGGCCCGTGAAGGCAAATGACGTGTGCGTCTGTGTGCGCGCACCACACACACAGGGATAGTCCTTCACTACGCAGCGCCGCCCCCGTCAGCGCGACGGCGATATTCACCTCAAAATCTCAAAACTGAGATCGAGCTGACGTCCTGTTTCGTCTTAAGATAAATATGACAGACCCACTTTTAATTGATGGCTTATATGTAGCTACTTAACGGGGTGATGCGGCGCATCGCTTCAGTAAATACATAAACAGTAGTTAATTACATACTCGTATTAGGACTATTAGGTTCGACATTTATTACATTGCCTATTTCTGAACCTGCAACTACATTCTACATTCTATTTTCTTTTAAGATATATCATTAACAGACGAACATAAAATAAAGTGCTTTTCACCACACCAGCTCGGAAAGGCTTACTTTGCACTTCAAAAACCGATAGCAAAGTTGCATTTTATTCACATGTGAGGCAAAGTAATCAAATGCAAATTTTGAGTTGTTTTCTCATGTTTGCTGCTAGAATTGACTTTTAATTGATGATTTTGGATGGTAAATATTTAATAACATTCATTTGGATTTGATTCGGTTTGATTTTGTATGATATTTTACATTTAATATTTGCTTCGGGTTGGTGTGGTGAAAAATGTTGTGTTTCACTCGGGGGCAAATTTTGTTTAACCCTCGTGCTTTGAAACCCTCGCAACGCTCAAAATTCCATTTTTCGAACCACTCGCTACGCTCGTGGTTCAATTGGAATCTTTCGCTTGCTCGGCTATCAATATTAGCACGAGCGGTTAAACAACAACTTTGCCCCCTTGTAAAACAAATAACTATTGTAGACCTACTTTTGTTTACTGTTCTACCTTTTGTTTACTAATTAAAGCCAACCGTTAATTTGACTTATGTACCTATATTTAATTTTACTTCTCTGCGAAATAAAATTATAAAGTCTCTAAACGTATGCAGTGAATCACACACTTATAAAATGACCTTAGGTGAGCGGCTTATAGAACAAGTAAATTGGAGCGTTGGAGCTAAATTATTCTTTCGTAGAATAATGGTTAGCAATTCATTAGTGAATTAGCATAAAGGATGTTTTGTTTTAACAATAAAAGATCCTTTTACGATATAAATACTTTATTGTGTTTGCGGTGCTTTCAAACGTTCTTTGTTAGGGTTGTATGCATAATACTCGGCGACGTGTGGTGGCAAAGGTGATCCTGTACGAAGAGGCCAATCAAAGTTATGAGCTATTTCCTTACCGCGTAAAGGCAAGATACAGATTTATGACGGCCGCGGCCGCTCGTAAATAATGGCCTTACAATGCCCGCCGCACGATTGGTACTTGGAGCTCTTTGTATATAATACATTGCCGGTGCTAACATAAAACACCTTTACTCATTGTGTTGTAGGTATCAACCTTTCTTCGATGTATCCTGCGAAGTTGCATAATTTAAAGCCTTAAGGTAAACGTACTAGTGCTCGACATGCTAATGTCCAATAGATGACACCTTGCTGTCACCTCTATTGACAATGACTCAAGTTTCAAGATGACATGGGACCGCGTCGAGCACGTACGTTTACCTTATAGTGAGTCGCCCCATATACTAGTTTAAACGTTGCAAAAGTTTGATGACGTTCCGTTCAGGTTTGGTATAGAATGCCCAGGCATTGTGGGGAACAATGACGACTTTCAAACATGGACACTGAACAAAGGCGATAAAATGTATCAAGAACAATACAGCGAGGAAAAATTGAACGCTACACGGACGATAACTATCAAAAGTATTTAAAATTGTAAAAACTGCACATGGGAAATTTATTTTACGGTCTTCTTCCGTTTTTTATGTACTTTAATAGTATTGTACATATTTTTATTTTTAATCTACTTAGTCTTGAATAGCAGGTTTATTATGCGAAGCAAGTACATATTTCCTTATCCGAATCTATGAAATTGCAGCCTTTACGTACCAGCTTATTTTCTTAAAGTAAAATATTTTATTGCCTTCTAGATACGTTATTTAACAATTATAAAATATTAAAAGCATTTTAAATCATCACTCAACTACAAATAATCACATAGTAAATAACCAAACTCATTTCTGTGCAATACTGACTGATCAATATTTCATTTACATATAACCCACAGGTGAAATTCAAGCCCTTCACTTGCATATGATGTTGCATAAACAAGGAATTAAGTAAGTCGTTCCAAAATTAACTCGATCACTGGAAGGCCTTGTGACTCAGCGGCTACCGCGAAAACCGGAATTCGCAAATTGCGGGGATTTTTCTCTTTTACTCCAACGAAGGCGTAATTAGAGTGACAGAGAAAAATCCCCGCAATTTGCGAACTTCGATGTTCGCGGTTATAGCCCTGATCACGGGCTGAACAAAATCAAATATCGCGCTCCCCGAGGAGCATTACACGTCCCCCACTCTTGCCTATTGCAAGACGTCACAACAAAAGCGCAGGACACAGATTCTTTCACTAAGTCTGGCTTTTCACGAAAATGGCCACTGAAGTATCTAATAGGCTCGTTAGATTTGAATAGTAATGTTTGGTGCGTCCTATTTCTGGTTACTTGCAGTTTTGTGACGAATTTGTTATTAGGTTGAAGTTGTTTTGCTGCATGACAAAAATTATTTATTCTACAAAATTGTTAAATTTATTTTTGAACTGTACAGTAAGTACCTACAAAATTGATCACAGATGACTGTGACCTAGTTTTGTTCTCTAATTCTATTCATATCATATAAAATACAGCTAAAAGTGTACGGTCTAGCCGGTTATTTGAAAATACATATGTTCTACCTTCCCATGCACGGCAGCATACACTACACACTCATTTGCGTGAGTTGAATTAAATACCTAGTTATGCACGTTAAGGGTTGCCATATGGAAGAATTAAATGTCCTGATAAAAATCCGGACATCACCCTAAAAATCCGGACTTCTCTTGTAGCAGAGATTTGGCGTAGCTTAAACGACGCCCCGGCGGCGCGCTGCTCTCTGCGGTGTACTGTATCGTGGATCTACTTTTCCCTTTCCCTTCGCCCGATCCCGTAGCCCCCTCCTCGGGCGCGCATTTTATTTTTATAAGGTCATTCCTAAAAATCTGGACACATGCCAAGTCCGGCCGCAATCCGGACAAAGGGTCAAAAATCCGGACATGTCCGGACAAATCCGGACGTATTGCACGTATATATGCATACACGTTTGTCTTTATTATAAATCTCTTACCAACTGCTTAGTCCATCTGTGTAATGTGGGACGGCCTCGAAGCGTGGCGCCTTCATCCCGTATTAAAATATTTCTCCATTATTCCCCCGACGATTGACACTCTGATTCTCGGCGTGTATCCATTATTTAGCCTTTCATGAGTCTTTTACTCATAAGTAAGCGCTCTCAGCAGAAATACTCCGTCATTACGAGGAACAGTAGTGGATTTTTCTCACAAACAAAAATATAATGGTGTGTTCAGGAACGTATAGTCGACGTCAAAAATATGTTTACACTTTTGCACCTTACTCCTTACTCCTTTGTCATAAGGCAAAAAGTGTAAACATGTCTTTGACGTCGACTGTCCATTCTAGGTACCTGCATGAATTTGAGAAAGGCAGACTTCATCACATTAAAAATATGCCTTCTCCCAGGCTCAGGTAATTAAGAGTGGTGATATTACTGAAACACTGAAATAAAATAAAATTACAAAAGTAAGCTTATAGATATGCCGTTCACGGTGGCAGCTCGCCCAACAAAACTGTGCAAAACAAAGCAAACTGGCCTTAGGATGGTGCCAAGAATAATAAAGGAGCTCTTAAGTGGGTTTTCCAGAAAACTGTCATCAGAAGTTGGAAATAGTAAGTAAGAAACAAATAAAGTTTAGTGGAGTGGGAAGCAAAGCTGCGACTTACAATTTAAAGTTGGTCCGGCGCAGGTGAGAGCTGGGCAGGCGGGGGTTAGGCCAGTGACGGGAGGTAATGGGGCGATCAGAGATTACATCTCATTAGATACCACATTATGAAGTATAGGTATAGGTATAGAACGACTCGAATTGGCCACTCATCTGCGCTGTCGTACAGTCAGCATCAATAGTAGCGAATAAATGCTCCGAAGTATCTGCCATCCTAATACAATTATTTATCAAATATTGGAACAGTCTGCGTTCTAAAGTATCTGTTATGGCCTAATTGTTCTAGTTACATACATGAACCTATATCTTGTTGCTAAGTCATAAGAAAATGGTAGATATTTCAGATGCGTAATCTAATACGTTATTTTTGAAGCTGACTGTTGTATGTAATATAAAGTAGGAAATAGGTACCTATGTAATTAATAGTATGTATGTAACCCGAGCCACCGATCAATTCCGTCTAGGTTATGGGATGGCCTTGAGCTCCCTTCCCGACTTGTAAAGTAAGGGGCTGTCCATAAATTACGTCATCGATTTTTGAGGATTTTTGACCCCCCCCCCCCCTACAATCATCCAAAAATCATGCTTCGAATGACCCCGTTTCCTCCTACATCATGCTACCGTCATTCGATGGCCAGACCCCCCCCCTAATTTTAAATGACGTAATTTATGAATAGCCCCTAAGATACTAATATCAAATTTATAATAGAGGAGAAAATAACTCTTCTTTTTTTATTATATGTAGGCAAATGTGGGTCAATAAATAATTTTTCAAAATCAACGAGATCCAATGCATTATCATTTAAGTAAGTAAATTTTAGTTTGTAAGTGTGTAAATAGAACTATATAAAATGCACGCGACTGTAAATAATAACAATATTGGAAATAAGAATAACAATAACAAAATCGGAATTATTATTTTTTTAATTTGGGTTACAGCATCGGCAATTGATCATAGTGATTACCGATATTGGTAAGCGCTAGTCATTTTACATGCTCTGTCTATGCGTTTAGAAGTCCGTGAGTGGTGCTGAGAGGTGAACTTGCAGCATTGATACATAAACTCGCTAAAACTAACTTAGCAGACCGCGCGGCGTGGTCTGACGGAGAGGTTTCCATAATGTATTTCATGCAGCCTAATGCTTGTTTTAATTTAATTTAATATTAAATACGTAGTAAATCTACCACAATTTATCGCTTTTAGCAAGTTCTCTAAACTTTCTAAATTGTATATTTATGTATATATCTAATAATATTCTGCAAGTAGTTGTTTGGTTTGTTTTCCTTAATAAATCCTTATTTATAAAACATAAAAACTAACACTTAAGTTTACGGCCATATTAGTCATTTCATTAATAATAACGGCTATTAGCTTTATATACGTTTAATACGCCTTTAGCAAATGAAAGACTCCATTGTCTCATCAATCTCAGTTACATAGTTTACTCTCAGCTATTTATTATTTCCTAAATCCCTAATGAGCAGTAATCGACGGACAACAACGATGTCCTAAGACTTACCGCGAAGGTTTTTCACATTAAGGTTACATGATTTGAATCAAACAATAAGGAAACTAAAAAGATATTTTGCCAAAGAACACTAAGCAAAAAAAATTTACTTAAGGACTGGATAATTGAAATCGCGATTTAGGTTCAATTTCGGATTTTCTGCTACAGATGGCGGTGAAAATAATTCTTATCATGGATGAAGCAAATTAATTACTAGAGAACATTTTATTTTATTGAAGAACCAAATAATTTAGATAGAAATCACAATCAATTTGAATTATAAAATGCCGTAATAAGATATTCCAGATACGAATCCTCGTCGGTTCATTACGACTTCAAAATGATCCTGAAATAAATCGTGGAGGGAATCTCAAATACAGCGATGGAGATTGGAGAAGACAGCGTTACGCAGTTAAGACGAAACAGGAGCTGATTTTTAAATATTTTAGGTAAATATACCCGTCTCGCTAACGGAAGCGGCTGCTAAATCTAGTGTGATAAGGACAAGGCGAAAAATCCTGCGTAAAAATATCAAAAATCGAGGTTTCGTACTCGACTGTTTCTTCCTTCAAAACTTAACCAGTCGTAACCAAACTTGGAAATATAAATGATTATAAAATTATCTGTGTCGGACCGTTACATATCAAAAAAATCAAAACGGTCCGACACAGATATTGACAACATTAATTTGTGTTGAAAAAATCATTGCTCTAGCATCAAACCCCACGGAGGAAACAGTAGAGTACGTTTGTATGGAGAAATCTCATTCACTCCTCTTAAGATCTTGATTTGTTTTTGCTGAACAGGGTACCCACTTGCTGGAATACAGTTGGACTCACGGGAATGAGAATAAGAGGTATGCTTGTAGTGAGTTGTCTTTTTAGTGTACCGCACAAAACTTTGTTCGCGGTACACACGGGGTCACTTCGGTCTTGCAAATCAGTAATTTTTTTTTAATCAGTAAAACCTGATCATAAATATAAAAACAACAGATGTAATTCTTGTTTAAACGCGAATTAACGAAATGAATCGAGTCTCTTACTCTTTGTTAATATTTGAAATATTTCCGAGTTTGATAGGTAATCGTATGTTTTGGTATTTAATAGTAAAAATTTAATGAAAATTCCTTGACATTAATGATAAATATCAAAGTACGTTACTGAAGTTTAAACGTATTTTTACAACAGGTAGATACATAGCTCCGTGAAGTTTTAAGTTTTAGATAGGTAAAGTTTGCAGACGTAATAAAAGAGCATGAATATATCGCCAAGTTTAACACTTTTACTACCAACTTAGACTTTGAACATTCAAGCAACTGTCCTTTCCTTGGACTGTTTAACCATTTTGTCTTGTTACTGTCCACTTGAAACTTTCTCTAGGATGTTTAAATTCCGCGAGTATATAGATAATTTTCCCATAAGTTGTATGTGAGGTTTAAAAGCTTGTTGTAAGCGTTTACTTAAATAAATTTTAGAACTGGGAGTAATAATGGAATTTGTATCACGGGGCGAAACGATTCCGTAGAGACCGGCATTAAAAATATTAAAATAAGTAATTGCTCCATCAGGCCTGCACCTGAGACCCGGGCGGGCGGTGCGAGCCCTTCGAGTGCCGTACTTTGTGATAATGGCAATTGTGTGATCGCTCCGAGAATTTTCATTCTTTCACGCGTTTATGATCTCCTTTAGGCTTTGATGAGGTTGTTCTACCTGCATACTTGATTGCGGCGGTGTTTTAACATTCTTTGAAGGCAAAATCAGTAGGTACTACATGCTCAATCCATGGAACTAGCTCACCAATTTATAAAGGACACCTTATTAAAAAAATTCCCCCACCGCGTCTGTCTGTTTGTGTGTTTGCATGTTCGCGATAAAGCAAAAACTACTGAACGGATTTTCATGCAGTTTACATCTAACAATAGAGTGATTCTTGAGGAAGGTGCATAATTTATTAACCCGTGCGAAGCCGGGGCGGGTCGCTTTACTTTTTTTAAGATACTGCCTATAATGCATACTTTAATTGAAATAATTCAGCAAAGTACTTGCCAAAGATATGAAAGGAATTTACAAAAAATCCTGTACGAGCATTAACCCAATTCCAAAGTGTCTTTTTTCCCCTCTGCCTTCATAACGCTACATGCCGCAAAAATCCAGAGTCCACAAAAATGTAATCATAAAAGGCGTTAACCAAGAGTTGTATTTGTGCGGCAATTACGTTGAGTGCTAACTCATGTAGGCTGTGGCTCGTCCGCGCTAACAATTTGTGAAACACTTTTTGTATGTCACATCGTCCTCGACGTTTGAATCTGCGCCTACTTGAAATACACTTAATTGAAAAGAAGTGAAACCCATATATGTTACATATTTGTTGTAAAGTCTACAAAAATGACTACATATTTTCGAACTCTAATTGTATTGACGAATTTGGCTGATTGTAGGCTTCTACAGTCAGCCAAGTTCGTAAGTTTGTATTTACCTATGCAGACGCGAGCAGTGCTTTTTTGGTAACTGTACATTAATGGCATGTTACTTTTTTCAAAACTTAATAATTTTATTTGGAATAAACTGCATCTAAACAATGTGTAAAGAGCTTTACAAGGATAAGTACATTAGGCCGGGACAGCTGTAAATAGGGAAGTGGAGGCTTACTAATGTATCAGAGGTGTCGAAATAACAAAAATAATCGTTTTCAGCAGAACATTTTGTGGCACGTAGAATTTCCATTTACCTACTCGTCGTCTATATGTTATATTTTGACAAATACTGTCATTATGAATCTAAGTGATGAATTCGCAGCCAGGGAATAGTGACCAACAAGAATTGAAAAAAGCAGCAAGCGAACGGCAGTGATTGCCGCACCGTATTGTTGCCGAAGAATTGCCAGAAATTAAAAGTAATTTACCAAGAACATTGACATTGAGTTTGGCATTTCCAGCGGCAACGCAATCTGCAGAAAAACGGCGCGGCAATGTAGCTGTAATTTGAATATAAACGGTGCACGGTGGCTAAAAAATAACTGCATTCCCTTTGCCAGGGAGGTTTTGGGATTATACTGAGCAACTTTTACTATGGGACCAACCCCGAAGATGTACCCTCCCATACAAAATGAACCAGCCGAAATGTATGAAACAGCCAAATTTTTTTTCGTGATCCGTGGTTGGACCCACAGTAAAAGTTGCTGGATATAATCCCAAAACCTCCGTGGCAAAGGGAATGCAGCTATTTTTTAGCCAGTCTGTATAATACGTACGTATTAGCACTAGCAGTTGCGACATGTAACATGCGAAGCTTTTGTAGCACATCAGTGCCCTGTTTATCAAAAGCTTGTAAAATGTAATACAAGTGGAAGGCCCCTTTTTGACAGCTATTGTTAGAAAAGTTGTGAGTCACAAAAGGTACTTCCACTTGTATTACAAGTTACAAGCTTTTGATAAACAGGGCACTGGCCTGTTTCACGTTTATATATAAAATGCAAGGCACATCGATTCGCAGGCTGCGTGAATTTGAATTGGTTGGTACTCACTCGGCGCCATTTTTTCCTCCCCTGTGCAGCATGCCCGCGCGTGCCATCTCACGCCCGCGCCCTGTGCAAAAACTACCATTAGCTAGAGGATTAACGATAACATAAATTGGTACAGAGGAAGCGATTTGTACTAAAAGGCAATACGACATCTGTACGGATATGATGGTCGTTCTTATCTACTTGACAGCGTGACAAAACGGTGTCCATCACTTTCTATCCCATGGTGTTAAAAAGTGACAGTTATTTTATCACGTGGATAAAGGTGGATAAAGCCATCCATAATACGCCGGCAGTTGCATATAGAGGCCGATTCAACATTTTGATATCGAAATGTAAGTTCGCGTTCGCATGGTAATTAAATGCCCTGTACAAAGTGTGCAATGCTACGCCGCATGAGTTGTTCTTGTTCTACAACTTCTATCATACAAAATATAACACTAATTACAATTCCAAACATAATTTTTATATACGATATAAGTAAGGGCTGATTTAGATGATGCGAGAACTCGCATGCGAGTTTCATACCATTGCGGGTTTTGATCGGTCGGTTGAATTGGACGTAACCAACAGTCCGCAATGTAACTAAAATCGCATGCGAGCTCGCGCGCCGTCTAAATCAGCCCTAAGAGTTTCAAACAAATATATAGTCGCTCATAGAGCCCTCTGTATTATTGTGCGCTGTGTCCATTAGCAGACTCATCCTTGGCCCTTTCCAAGTCTTTACCCGCTAAACACAAGGCTTACAGGACCACGGCTTACTTGCGTCCCTTGAGTGGAGGAAAAAGTTTATTTAATTACTTACGCAGTTAATGGTGTAAGTATTTTGTTTATTGCTCGGTTGGATACAGTTCAGAGGATTAGCCAGAGGAGAATTCGGAATGGTAATCATCTGCTGCCAGTCGTTAATTACTATCAACTAATAAAACAGACCTAAATAACAATAGAGTTTACGTCACGGTGTTTTCATGCCAAGTGCAATTGAAGAGGTACGTCAAGTGTAGCCAAAGAAGCTTATTATGTAATATGTATATGTGTATTATATGTATACTGTAAAGTTAATGTGCTTAGAGTCTATTTTTTACGTCATATAGGCTCGCGTTTCCATAGCCTACTTATACTCTTAACTAGCTGTTGCCCGCGACTTCGTCCGCGGAATCTTATCTTCAACATTTTACATCTTTAGTACCGTAAAATGGGGTGAGTTGGGTGAAATTTGACTTTCAAACCTCGATAAAATTTTATTTTTACATGTGAAAACTGAATGGTGGTTCGGACGTTTGTATTTTAGTTTGTATTTTATATTGGGTAGTTCTATTTCATAACTTTGACGATAAAGAGGAAAACCCACATCACCCTGTAGTGCCTCGTATTTGGGGTGAGAGGATTTTTCATACAAAGGTGATTTTGGAAGATTGTCCAATCGATTTTTTTTTTATTATGCGTATTACTATAGCCTAGCATTTTAAATTGGAATACATTATTTTTGTAGCAGGAGCCTTAAAATCCCTTCTCACCCCCCTCTCAAACCTTCTCTCCCCATTCATAACCCAACTCTCCCCGCGAAACCTACTCACCCCGTTTTACGGTACCTATAATTTTCATATCCAAGCAATGTTGAAATTAAGTACTTTTCTTTTTTAGCAAGTTGTATGAAGTTTTAAGTCAAGTGGATTTTGATGTTGGTTGCTGAAATTACTTTTCTTGTATTCTCATAATAGGTACCTACTCGTATGCCCTTATACAAAGATTCAAGTTCCGCTCACAAAATATCTGATCTCCATACAAACTTTCAACTCCTTTCTGACCTTGGAGGATGATTTTCAAAAATGCTTGAATTAGTTTTCATGTTTTTTAATTTAATACCCTTTTTTTGCAAAAAGTTCAAGTTCCTAGCTAAAAATTAAATTTACACCCCAAGACAAACTTTCAACCCCTATTTCACCCCGTTAGGGATTGAATTTCCAAAAACGTTGCAATTACTTTCTTTTTGTAATCGGCTATTATGTCTTTCTAAGAAGTTTCAAAGCATTTGTAATGGATTCAAACTTTGAACCCCATTTTAACCCTGTTAGGGGATGAATTTTACAAATCGCTGAAATCACTTTTATTGTCTTCTAATAATATCCCCAAATGCAAAGATTCAAATCTCGCGCTCGAAAAAATATATGATATCCATACAAACTTTCAACCCCTTTTTCACCAGCTTAGGGGATGAATTTTCAAAAACGCTGAAATTAGTTTTCTTGTATTTTAATTTAAAACGTTTTTACAAAGTTTCAAGTTCCTTGCTTAAAATAAAATTTGCTCCCGCAGACGAACTTTCATCCCCTTTTTAACCCCCTTAAGGGTTGAAATTCCAAAAACGATGCATTTTTTTTGTAATCGGCTATCATGCCTTTCTAAGAAATTTCAAAACCATTTGTAATGGATTCAAACTTTCAACCCCTTTTTAACCCTGTTAGGGGATGAAATTTACAAAACGCCGAAATTACTTTTTCTATCTTCTAATAATATACCTAAATACAAAGATTCAAGTCCCACACTCGAAAAAATGTTTGATATCCATACAAACTTTCAACCCCTTTTTAACCCTGTTAGGGGATGAAATTTCAAAAACGCTGAAGGAGCATTCCACGGGCTGTTCCGTACAAACGCATTTTATTTCCTGTGTTGCGACTTTTTTTTCGGCATTTAAAGCAATCGATTATTTTTCTGTGCATATTTTTGACTAATTGTCATAAAAAAGAAACTCTTATACCTGCAAATTTTCAGAAAATTCACGTTTGTACGGGACAAACGGTAGACGATTTCATGAAATGCCCCTAATTAGTTTTCTTGTATTTTAATAATATATTATTTAACTAAGTTTCTAATTCCTAACTCAAAATAAAACTTTAACCCCATACAAACTTTCATCCCCTTTTTAACCCTGTTAGGGGATGAATTTTACAAAACGCTGAAATTACTTTTATCGTCTTCTAATAATATCCCTAAATACAAAGATTCAAGTCCACCACTTGAAATTTTTTTTGATATCCATACAAACTTTCAACCCCTTTTTCACGACCTTAGGGGATGAATTTTCAAAAACGCTGAAATTAGTTTTCTTGTATTTTAAAAATATATCTTTTTACGAAGTTTCAAATTCCTAGCTTAAAAGAAAACTTTAACCCCATACATACTTTCATCCCCTTTTTAACCCCCTTAGGGGTTGAATTTCTCAAAATCGCTTCTTATCTCTTGTACACTTTATAAATGCAACCTGGTGTGCAAATTTCAACTTTCTGGCTTTTCTAGTTTCGGCTCTGCGTTGATGAATCAGTCAGTCAGTCAGTCAGTCAGTCAGGACACTTGCATTTATATATATAGATGCATTTATATATATAGATGATGTATTCTAATAACATTGGAGAAATATCTTTTCCTAAATTCGGGACAATAACGTAGGCCCATCGCCATGTATTTTTTTCTTGCTACACCTAATTGAGACTAACAAACCCAAATTCGACGAGGTTGCTGGTTTTATGACATCTAAGTTCCTAAGGCGAAAAGCTACAGAACTCGATTCGTGTTATTTGATACGCATTATTTACTTTCAATACTTATTTAATTTGGTACTAGATTTATGTGATCAAATGAACATGTGACAAGCCAAAATATATAGCTCACTGGTGCAGTTATTTTAATTTATGACTTAATTTTCATGCGGTACTGCAGTGACGCTTTTGTCACATATTTCTACTAGTAGTTCGCCCCGAACTGTGAACTCGCGGTTCGCCAAGAAGATCAATTGAATGCAGTGCTACTTAGTCCGAGATGGGCATTTCGTAATTGATTCCTGATTCCACGATTACTTGAAATTACTTTGTAATCTGATTACCGATTCCCAGATTACTTTGTAATCTAACAATACCGAATTACTAAGTACAATTCCATTTGAGGAATCAGGAATCAATTTTCGAATACTACAATTACTAGTAATTGGAATCAATGTAGATTCCTCATTACGGGAATATATTACTTGACTCCTTTCAGATTACATTTCGTACTACAATCAAAAGTACAATTCGATAGTAGATATAGATGTTGTTGACTTACTAGGATGCATCTACCTCATCATCATCATAATTTAAGAGCATGGCTCTTGTCGGTGGAGTATCTACCTACCTATACCTTATTTGAAACAGGTGTGTAGATTTCGTAGATTTCGAAAATGATGATCATGACCAATAAAACGACATCCATGACGACTTTTATGACATACTACAAAGCCGCCATTTTGGATTCCAAAATGATCATCATTTTCGAAATCAGGGCCCCCTAAAACCTATAAAACGATATCCATGACGACTTTTATGACATAGTGCATGGCCGCCATCTTGGATTCCAAAATAATCATCATTTTCGAAATCTGAGCCCCCCCAAAACCTATAAAACGACATCCTTATGACATAGTGCATGGCCGCCATTTTGGAATCCAAAATGATCATAATTTTTTAAATCTGTGCTCCCTAAAACCTATAAAACGACACCCATGAAACTTTTATGACATAGTGCATGGCCGCCCTTTTTGCAATCCAAAATGGTCATCATTTTCGAAATCTGCGCCCCCCCAAAACGACATCCATGACGACTTTTATGAAATAGTGCATGGCCGCCATTTTGGAATCCAAAATGGTCATCATTTTCGAAATCTGTGCCCCCTAAAATTTATAAAACGACACCCATGACGACTTTTATGACATAGTGCATGGCCGCCATTTTGCAATCCATAATGGTCATCATTTTCGAAATCTGCGCCCTCCAAAACCTATAAAACGACATCCATGACGACTTTTATGACATAGTGCATGGCCGCCATGTTGGATTCCAAAATGGTCATCATTTTCGAAATCTGCGCCCCCTAAAACCTATAAAACGACATATATGACGACTTTTATAACATAGTGCATGGCCGTCATTTTGGAATCCAAAATGGTCATCACTATCGAAATCTGCGCCCCCCAAAACCTATAAAACGACATCCATGACGACTTTTATAACATAGTGCATGACCGCCATTTTGGTATCCAAAATGGTCATCATTATCGAAATCTGCGCCCCCCAAAACCTATAAAACGACATCCATGACGACTTTTATGACATAGTGGATTGCCGCCATTTTGGAATCCGAAATGGTCATCATTTTCGAAATCTTTGGCCCCTAAAACCTATAAAACGACACCCATGACGACTTTTATGACATAGTGCATGGCCGCCATTTTGGATTCCGAAATGGTCATCATTTTCGAAATCGGGGCCCCCTAAAACCTATAAAACGACATCCATGACGACTTTTATGACATAGTGCATGGCCGCCATGTTGGATTCCAAAATAGTCATCATTTTCGAAATCTGCGCCCCCTAAAACCTATAAAACGACATATATGACGACTTTTATAACATAGTGCATGGCCGCCATTATGGAATCCAAAATGGTCATCATTATCGAAATCTGCGCCCCCCAAAACCTATAAAACGACATCCATGACGACTTTTATAACATAGTGCATGACCGCCATCTTGGAATCCAAAATGGTCATCATTATCGAAATCTGCGCCCCCCAAAACCTATAAAACGACATCCATGACGGCTTTTATGACATAGTGCATGGCCGCCATTTTGGAATCCGAAATGGTCATCATTTTCGAAATCTGTGGCCCCTAAAACCTATAAAACGACACCCATGACGACTTTTATGACATAGTGCATGGCCGCCATTTTGGATTCCAAAATGGTCATCATTTTCGAAATCGGGGCCCCCTAAAACCTATAAAACGTCATCCATGACGACTTTTATGACATAGTGCATGGCCGCCATGTTGGATTTCAAAATAATCATCATTTTAGAAATCTGCGCCCCCCAAAACCTAAAAAACGATATCCATGACGATTTTTATGACATAGTGCATGGCCGCCATCTTCATCTATATTTTGTTTAGAGATGCAACGGATAGTTGTTTGGCCGGATACCGGATACCGTATATTCGGCCTGACCATCGGCCGAATATCCGGTATCCGGCCGCCGAATATTCGGCCAGCGGAACTATACCAACATTTCGGTTTTTCAGGTGCGCATTCTGCAGGTTTGACTTGTTTCCTAGTGAACTTTCACGTGGACACTCGCGCACTCATTTCTAGGTTCGAAATGAGTGCGCGTGCAAGTCAGTGGAATGATTAAATTGTTTTAAAATAATAAACAAGTATGATTATGACCGTGTCTGTTACTTAAATCCAATTTGTTTATTCCGAAATCAAGCAATGTTACTATCCGGTATCCGGCCGGATAGTAGGTCACCATCCGGTAACCGGCCGGATAGTAAAATAATGGCCGAATACCGGATAGTAACTGGATATCCGGTGCATCTCTAATTTTGTTGCACACTTACCTTGGCCGCAGACGTTCGGAATTTTCATTCAGTTTCCGTACGGAATGACAGGTAGGAACGGGACGTCGCTCTACAAATGTCATTCCGTTCGGAAAATGGGGTTGGCCGGTCGAAGTATTTTGAAGATGGCGCCAGCATAGCTTTCCCTGTCAATCCCTAGAATTGTGTCAATTTTTTGTTTTTTAATGAATATACATATCCTGGATGCCAGTCATTTAAGCCAAATCTCATAGACAAAGAGGCAAGCTATGATGGCGCCATCTATGTAAACCTTTGACAGTTGCTAACCCCATTCCGAACGTCTGTGGCCTTGTGGTCAGGCTAAAGTCGATAATGGATTGAAAACGCGTGCGAATATAGTTGTCAAATCAAATTTGGCAGTAAATAAGAACAAAAAAACTATACTCGTCCTTTTCTTTCGGGTGCTAGTACTGGTGTAAGACAAAGATAGTATGATTCTCTCTGTCTGTGTTTGAAACGAGACAGTCCTTTGACAAACTATAATTGTAAGCTCTGTGGAGCCTTTAACTGAGTCACCATAGAGATTAAAATAAACTGTATCTGTGGTAAGCCGTAATATTTCTTGTACGAATGGAGTGTAGAACCTCTACCTTCCATAGTTTCTTGCCAAATGTCAAATACCTATACTATGTTTATTTTTATCTTGCTAATTATTTCAAAATGGTAAATTTAAAGACGATATTATAAAAGTGCAAGCCGAGCGCTTTCATTTGATACCAAACTCGACCATACTTTCTTACAAAAAAGATGTCCAGAAATGCATGAACCCTCACAATAGCTTTTTAGCATTTTAAGCTCTCCTAGCTTAATAACCTCTTGATAAAGCCTGCTCATAATTTAATGACTAAAATTTACTGCCCTCAACTACACGTTTACCCAATTTCATTTAAATTAGGACAAATTTACTTAAGTTCTTGAGTATCAAACTATCTTCTGACAGTTCAGCTTAAAAACATCGAAATGCCGGGACGTGCCGCTAGCCGGCCGCGTGTCCGAAGTCGAATGTAAGAACTTCGCTTCGCTTCGCTCGCTCGTTCGATTAACTAGCTTGCCTTTGAAACTAGCATAAAACGCAAGTCGTTTCAGCTACATGGAATACTGTCGTCACAAAACTAATGAGTTCAAGCAGTCACCCAGTCTTCTGCGAAGCGCACTTCCTCAAGGAACTGCATGTTACGTAGGTACATTGGTAGGCCGCTAATTAACTAACGCAGCTCTTTCTCAAGCAAACATGCATTCAAAGTTGAAACCGACGTTTACTTTCAAAAGTCTGCTAACAGTGATTCAATTTTTGATAAAATGAAAAGCCGTTTTCTTTTGAAATGAGAAAATGTTTAACTTAATACCGATTTCCGACATAATTCTGGCATTAAAATGGGTTTAGGTTTTATAGGTCTCTATTAAATAATTTAGAGTATTTAGATCAAATCGGATCTCCTAAAACGGATATCAGCATTTTACTAAATTTTAATTTTGTGAATGTAGTTATGTCGTTAGTAAAAACGACATACTGTACCTATTCCTCTACTCTTACAATATTAACTAATGTTAGTTGATACAGGATAATACTACAGAATAAGAAAATTAACTTCATAATAAACCTAAACATTTTCTACGTCAAAATACAAATGGCAGTACCAAACTTAGTTCAACAAACACAATATGTTCATTAGTAACATGTTCTATCACATTTACCTTCTCATCTCAAAACGTTACTGAAGTACATATGTTATAAGAAAATCCACCGTATGTAAGTGAGGACAAAGTTCACAATGTAATATGATGAATAAAGGAGTTAAGAGATGTGGTAAGTAAATATAATACCGCACACTAGACACGAGCTCGCCTGGGCTCGCCTAACGAGAACGAAATAATGAATTACAATTACAGGATCGCTGCCATCAGATAGTACTAACAGCGTGGCTGGATAACAATCCCATTATTAGGCTAGGTAGGCTTTTGTTTCAACCTAAGTATTAGCTTGAATGACATTACGATAAGAGTGACATTCCATTTGCAACTGCAGCTGTAATACTGTTCATTTTACAATGGAAATTGACAGTGACAGCGACGCGTTTCCATAGTAAAATGAACAGTATTGCAGCTGCAGTTGGAAATGGAATGTCACTTTAAGTTTTCCACTTTGGAATAATTTGTGTGAATCATGTCGCTTATTACCATGGCTTCGAACTCTTGGGATACCTATAAAACTCTGGTTTTATGGCATTTATAATAAAACAAAACATATATTTTATGACATATAGCCCTTTCCTTCTAAGTCAACATAAATAACCGATATTATTCACCCTATTTGAATATCCCCAAACATAAAAAAGTTCGATCTCTAGTTATCGCTATTTCAACAGTTTCAATACCTTCAATGCGTTCAAATAACGTTTTCGGATTTTCTCAAGAGGGAAAGGACTTGCAGTCGCTAATGCAAACACATCAATATAACCGACTTACAGGTTGGCTTACAGACTTTACTGTAAGCCGTGCTTGAAGGGGACATAATGCTTATTGGCACTTTTAAATATATGTGGGAAGAACAGATATTTGGCAGTGGTTTCTTATAGCACTTATTTGGTTTAATGGGTAATGTCTGTATGAAGATGAATTGAATAAATTGTAGTCTGAAACGTTGATGGTAACGATATGTACAATTACGACTAAGTACCAACCACAGTAATAATTATAACTTTAAATAAATTAAAATAGGACTAGTGTTATATTATATGGGTTAATATTGTAATTAGAATCACGTTTGCCATTATAAATTAAATACTCGTACCTACTAGTAGATTTATAAGAAGTTATGTAATCAAACTTTTTGCAATTACAAAATTATGTAGGTAGGTAATATTTATACATATATTTCCACCTTTCCTCCATGATATTTTGTATATTTTTATACTTTGAAAACAAACCCACTCACAACGTGACTTTTGTCTGTAAAATCTAACGTAACTATCATTCCGAAACGTACCGCACTAAGTACCACTTAGGCATATATTAGTCATGGAGTGAGTAATTGCTCCATAATAGAGCAATCCCTCTTGGTGGTACCGGCGTAAAGGGGCGGTAAGAAGCCAAATGGGCTTGCAATCGATACTACTAATTAGTTTCCAGTGCTTAAATACGTCAATTTAGTCAATTATAATTAGTTCGATATATGCTGCTTCTAACGAAAGGGTATATTCGGAATTAGGTTACTTTGATAGTATTTTCAGAGAAAGAGTGAGATTAGTCAGAATAAAAATTGTTTGTGTTGATAAGAAACATTGTTTCTACTACAAGTATTACTACAACTCGGTAAATAAAATGAGATTACACGCCCATAAGCGTCAGACTGATTTAGCTAACACCTGTGGCTAACACTGAATAACATATAAATGATATAAACTGACAAATTTTGCAAAAAATAAAACTCAGATACCTACGTAGCTGTTTATTGTATACCGACAGATGTGGAAGAAACGGTTAAAACTAATTATTATAGTAAAAAAGTGGACACATTTATTTTGGCCACCATAGAACATTTTTATTTTAGGAATAATGGCAGCATGTATTCCTACTCTAATATGGTAAACTATGTAACTAAAGTGAATGAAAAATAATATTTTATTAACCATAAACTTTTTTTTACGTTTCACGCCTTATTACTTATGTACCTATTGTTTGTGTATTAATAGGTAGTTAGAAATGGTGCCGTTATTTAAGATAATGTGTCGTCATTCAAGCTTGATAGAAGTAGCGGTTTTCATCGCTCATTCTGTTACATTTAATATGATGTAGTTGCAGAGCAAGTAGCAAAGTGTTAATTCGTTCGGACACGCCATCCTAACATTACCCCGCGCGCTCCCCGCGCCACTTGTAGCCTTCCGGGTGTCACATGATGACTAATGAACCTTTTAATTTCAATTTTTGCTAATTGTCTGACGTCTTTAATGTCTCTAATTAACTTTGGTTTTGCTAACGCCGCCGTAGCCGTAGTCTATGTTTCGTAGCAAAACTTATATAAAGAAAAATTACTCTACACGGAGTGTCGAGATATGAACTCCGGAGCATTGAAGTTAAAAAAAATTAGGTATTACATTTCCATACAAAGTGCCTTGGTTTGTATTGCCTTTAATACTTCTAGACGTTGCTAATATGCCAGACATATTTCCATACCGTCTACTCGAGGGGGTCTTCAAGAGCCATTATAATTACGTGTGCCTATAGAATATCCTGATCTTTTTATTTGAGTTTTTGGTAAGAGCTTCCCCTGAGGGCATTTTCCGGTTTCCATGCAACAAGCGCGCCCCTCCAGGAAAAGGGTCTCACAAATTTGAATTTCTTTTTTCGTATTAAAACCTAATCAAATGATTTAAGAGTTTTTATAACATACGTTTGAAAAACATGTCCCTATACATATACAGGTATACTTAATTTAGTTATTCTGCAAGGAAATTAACTATATAATTACCTGGACATTCGATCGGGTGGACGGTAATGCAGTTTCCTGTTTTGGACCATTCCAGATACCTGAAACAATAAGATTGAATTGTAAGACCAAAGTATTTTTTATGTCTCTATGCGACGAGGTAGTTGATTCCTATGTGTAATCTTATATCAACCTGCATGTACTATCTTACGCAAATAAATAAATTATGAATTATAGCTTACAGTTTGACGCAAAGATACATCTATTCGTAAGGGCGTTTATTTAATTCAAATATTTATTGAAATTACACTTTAATTTAATTACTTACGAATGTAGGTGTCACATTTTAGCGAATTTTATGTTTGATGAAGATCATGACGTGAAGAACGTTATATTTTGCGACTAGCGTGTTATTTTACTCTTATGATGGTATGAAAAAAATATATCATATTTTGCGAATAATGTAACGAAAGGGGTATTACAAAACTCCAGGAAATTTGTAGGTATGTCAAATAAAATGTTTCAAACCTATTTATTTAGGGCCCCCCACATCTGGCGTCTTTCGAGCGTCGGCGTCTGTCGGCGTCGGTCCAGCGCTATGGAAAATGACGTCGCTGCGCAGTTGCGTCGACGCTGCGTCGACGTTGCGTCGACGTCGGCCATAGAATTGTAGACGCCGACGCTCGAAAGACGCCAGATGTGGGGGGGCCCTTAGACTAGGTATTTGGCACCTGACCTGACATATTAAATCAGCTTATATATTTTAGTTACAGTTTCGTTTGAAGCTTCTAGTCGTAGGTACTATATAACTGAATGCAATTGGTAAAGGCGAGTTTCAAAGTATTAATCGTAATGGTTATTCGTCTACGAGTACAAAAGGTACTAAACTGTTTGGAATTGATAGGCAGTAAATGGACTGAGTTATTGAACACTGGCATACCAAACTACTCGACCCTGTCGCGTCCTCTAAGGCGACTCAAGACATTGGATACTGACTGATTGGATTGGACTTTATAGATTTTCATAATATAAAATAAATAGTGATCAAATGAAGTAACATTTAAAGTAACCTGTCATCCTTATTTTTATTTTAAACAATTTCTTTTCATCGTTCAACAACTAAAATTTAAAACTTTCCGCCACCTGACGTCTGTTTTCCATTTAATTACAGTGTAACGGTTTGCTATAAAACCTCGTTAGCGCGAAGCGTTTTGTGCTGGCCGGTTGTAAAAAAAAATTAAAAACATTTTTAAATAGTTTTCTGGAATCTGTCACTTGAAGAAAATTGATGAACATTTACGACAATTTCTTGCAAATAAGATACTAAATATCTCTAAAATAATATAATTTACCTAACTTAATCTATCTAGATCGTGCCTTATTGGTATTATGCTGTGTACATTTCCCCGGATCGGGTAAGTGTTGTGAATATTTCATTTAAGTTACTACTAGGAATAATTTTACGTTGTATTCTTTTATACTGTTAACTAATCTGTTATTTTCTGACTGCTTCATCCGTGAACACTAAAATAATGCTGAAAGGTTAACTTTCCTGATATTTCTTTCCTTGTGGGCCGGATGTAGCAGTCACTATTGAGTGCATTTTCTAATATGCCCAATAATACTAGGGATCAAGTTTGGGGTTGAAATTGCCTGCACCCTGCCTGAAAACCCTCTATCCTGCACTACCCCGGGTTGCGCTATGCACAACCTCTGCTATCTGGAAGGTTTCCGTTCCGAGCTGAGGATCCTGAACCACAGCGGGAAGCCATCCTAGTCTACTCTCCTACTGAGTCTTCTGCGCCGTACTGCGGAGCCATCTACAACTGCGACGCCCGCGATGTAGAGCCTCAGGAAAGTGCCTCCTTTTAAGGACATGTTTCTATATTTCTATCTGTGTCAGCTCAGTTATAACGACTCACGACCCTTGTAATTATAATTAATATTAAATACCTTTTCTAAATTTAACTTTCATTTCTAACCTATCTATCTCTATCTACATGTGACGCTAAACGACACATTGGCGCCCATACTAGGTTTAACTGAGCTGAGCACTACCGAAACAGGTCCTTAGCATTTTATTCTATCTCTATCTACATGCGACGCTAAACGTCACATTAGCGCCCAACGTGCAATAATCTAAAGTTTACAATGATAAACTGGAACTATAAACGTCACATTGGCGCCCATACTAGGTTTAACTGAGCTGAGCACTACCGAAACAGGTCCTTAGCATTTTATTTTTAGTTTTCACTGATGTTCATGTAGGTTCATTACTATCATTAGTCATTCTAGTTTCTGTACATTCATATCTACCTAGTTTAAGTTTGTTTTGAGAAGTTCCTTGGTACGTGGTTATCTTTATTTGTTCATTTTTGTTTTTTCTTACTATAAAGTAGCTTCTACTATCCTACCAAATTTGTAAGCCACGTACTACGAAACTAAAACTGTTTTTTCTACCTGTGTAACCTGTGTAAACCTGTGTATATAATCACAACACTCACCTAATTCGTGTGATCATGGCTTATTCTATTAAGTTTCTATCTCTGCAAAAAGCCGAATTAGAATACGAGGTTATTCTAAGGGGTGGTTCAGCTGGCTTAGTACAAGATCTTCGGAGCCAGATTGTAAAATTGAATATACCTCCTGAAGATATTTTAGAATCTCACTTAGAGCCTGCAATTGATCTAAATGGTGTCAAGGATAGCCTTTCTAAGTCTCAAACTATGTTGTCATCCTTAAAGTCGAAATTTGACAAAACCGTTTTCTTACGGACGGAAAATCTGCTACATCACATTTACCACAGATTAAGACGCATTTCTAATGTCGGTTCTTCATTGGTTGATCAGCACAAAGCGCTATGCACTTTATTTAATGATCAATCACAAGAAATGTTAGGTCTGAAGCCTGCTTCTACTTCGGTTGCAAACATTAATACAGGGCCTACCCCTGAACCTGAGACCAAAGTTGTTCATTGCGATCGTAATCTGACCTCTGACTTAGCAAAGCTTAAGTACTCTGGAAAAGCCTGCGTTTTTTCTTTCATACAAAGAGTTGAGGAATTCGTAGAAGTTAGGAACATATCTAAAGATCGTATATTGAAGTTTGCGTACGAGATTTTCATTGACGACGCATTACATTGGTTCCGTTGCAATAAAGAAAGTTTTCAATGTTGGGACGATGTCGTCGCACTATTAAAAAAAGACTTTAGCCCAAAGAATTATGACTATCGCCTGATTAACGAAATAAAATCACGTACGCAAGGGGAACAAGAAAACATATCTATATACTTATCTATTATGCATGGTATGTTCGCGCGATTGGTTAAACCATTGCCTGAGGAAGAAAAGCTCGAAATTATTTTACACAACATCCGACCATGCTATGCAAGCACTCTAGCGGCTTCTCCAGTGATTGAGGATCTAAAAACTCTTAAAAACCTCTGCTCGAACTATGAAGACATTCAGTCACGCATGTCTTTGTTTCATGAACCGCCTAGAGTGACTTCTGAAACACTAGCCCCAGATTTCGCCTACAATAAACATAAAAATAATAACTACACAAATAAAAACTATCAAAATACCAATTCTAATAACAGACAGAGAAATTATTATAACCAAAACAAATACTCTAACTACTCAGGTTCTAATAATTTCAACAAATCTAAATCTACTGAAGAAAAACCTAGTACTACTAATGTTGTACAAGCGAAATCTAACAATTCTGACACCACTCATAAGTACTGCCCGAGGTGTCGCTCTAATACACATTCTCTAAAAGAATGTAGGCAACCACATTTTCCTATTTGTTTTAAATGTGGAAAAAAAGATACTCGCTACCCAGATTGTACAACTTGTAATCCTAAAGATCCAAAAAACTAAATTTAGTGGATTGCAGTGCACATGAAGTTGACAGTAAATCTAGAAAAAACTTTAATGATGCAGATTGGAAATCTTGGCTTAACTTTATTTCGAAATTTTTTTCTTGCTATTCTGTCACTTCAATCCACGCTTCTCAAACTAAATCTGAAAATATTCATAGTAGACCTTATGTTTCTGTCCAGATCAACGGGAATATTGTTAACGCTTTGTTAGATACTGGCAGCGGCTATTCAATTTTAGGTAAAAACTATCATAAAGTTTTCTTGGATGCTGGTTTTGTGCTAAATAGTTCTGAAACTCTTGATTTATTTGGTGCTGGTAGGCATGCGCTAAATAATATAGGTATGATGAATTTGCTTGTCACGTTCTTAGGTCAATCTCATGTCTTAAAACTGTACGTTATTCCTGAAATTCAGAATTCTTTAATACTAGGCATGGATTTTTGGAGAGTTTTTAAATTATTTCCTAAAAATCTAGACTCTGTAATTTTATCTGAAGATGTTGACTCATTAGAAACACTAACTATTGATCAACCTACTCACTTACGTGATTATGATCATCTCTCTCATGAACAAAAAGTTACGGCTGATCATATAACTACACAGTTCCGTGAGATTTCTTACGAGGAACGTGGTTTAGGCAGGACTTCTCTAATTACACATAGTATAGACACAGGGGATGCTGTTCCTATTCGTCAGCGATACTATAGAATGTCTCCTGAGAAACAGAAAATACTTGTTACTCAACTTGACGAAATGCTAGAGGAAAACGTAGTAGAACCTTGTGAAAGTCCTTGGTCGTCTCCTGTTTTGCTAACGCCTAAAAAGAACGGCGAACTGAGATTTTGTTTAGATAGTCGTAAGTTAAACTCTGTTACTGTTAAAGACGCTTACAGCCTTCCTTATATTTCGGAGATTATAGACAATTTGCGTGACGCGAAATATCTTTCTAGCCTGGATTTATCAAAGAGCTTTTGGCAAATTGCTTAAGGAAGAAGATCGTTGTAAAACTGCCTTTTATATACCTTCTCGTGGAACTTTCCAGTTTATTTCTATGCCTTTTGGGCTTACTAACGCTCCGGCAACTCAACAAAGATTGGTTGATATGTTATTTTATGGTCCAGAATTCGAGCATAAAGTTTTTGTGTACATTGATGACATTATCATTGTTTCGCCAACCTTTGAGCAACATATCTCTTTACTAGTTCGTGTCCTAGAAAAGCTTAAAATGGCAAATCTAACTATTAACTATAAAAAATGCCAATTTTTTAGGAATAAACTGAAATATTTAGGTTACGTGGTTGACTGTAATGGACTTCAGCCAGATCCTGAAAAAGTTGAGGCAATTATTAACTACCCTACGCCTACCAATCGGAAAGAGGTTCGTCGATTCATTGGAACTGCATCGTGGTATCGTCGTTTTATTCCAAATTTTAGTTCTATAGCTTCGCCTCTTAATAAATTAACCTCTCAAGCTAAAAACTCACCTCCATTCAAATGGTCTACCGATGCTGAAAATGCCTTTCGCATGTTAAAAGAAGCTTTAGTGTCTTCTCCCGTGTTATCGTGTCCTGACTATTCTCAATCTTTCCAAGTACACACGGATGCGAGTGATTACGGAGTTGGTGCCGTTCTGACTCAGGTCATCAATAATGAGGAAAAAGTGATAGCTTACATGAGTAAGTCTCTTTCTAGCAAGGAGCGTAACTACAGTGCTACTGAGAGAGAGGCTCTGGCAGTTCTCACAGCTATTGAACATTGGAGGTGTTACTTAGAAAACGGTAAGAAGTTCGTTGTGTATACCGATCATTCATCTCTTAAGTGGTTTTTAAATCTGAATAATCCCACTGGTCGTTTAGCTCGTTGGAGAGTTCGCATGTCGTCGTTCAATTTCGAGATTAAGCATCGTCGTGGCTCAGAAAATGTAGTTCCCGACAGTCTTTCTCGCTCTGTTCCTATTGCTGCTATTAAGCAAACTCCAACGAACAGTGCTATGTTTTACACTACAAATGACCCATGGTACCTAAACGTTTACACTGGTTGTCAAAATACTCCCACCTCATTTCTAAACTACAGAGTGGCCGATGGTAAATTGTTCAGGTACAAAAAGAGTCTAAATCCTTTAACTAGAGAGTTTGAGTGGAAATAAGTCATTCCTCTTGAGTTCAGATCTGAGATTATTGATAAAAATCACTCTGAACCTACTGCCGGTCATTTTGGCATTTATAAAACTCACAAACGTCTTTCTTTAAATTACTTTCGGCCAGACATGCATCGTGATGTGTCTGAATTTGTTTCAAATTGCGATACGTGTTGTTCTCAAAAACATGCTACACATGCTACTCTTGGCTTTATGGGCCGTCCTAAAGATTGCTCACGTCCATTTCAAATGTTGAGTATGGATCAAATTGGTCCTCTACCGCCTTCGAGAAATCAGAACACTTTTATATTTGTAGTTACCTGCTGTTTCTCGAAATATTGCCTATTATTCCCTATTCGTCGTGCTACCTCCGAGATAATAGCTAAGTTACTCGAGGAGAAGGTTTTTCTTGTTCATGGTATACCCAGTACGGTTCTTATGGACAATGGAAAGCAGTTCACTAGTAATATTTTAAAGAAGCTGTTTAGGGATTATGATGTTCCTAATGTCAGATTCACACCTAAATATACGCCGCAAGTAAATACTGTTGAACGTTACAACAAAGTTGTGATGACGGCTGTGTCATCATATATTGAAAATGATCACAGATTATGGGACTGTCACCTACCTAAAATTCAATTTGCCATGAATACATCCGTTAACGAGGTAACTAAATACAGTCCTGCATTTTTAGTATATGGACGAGAATTAGTTACTTCTGGCTTACATTATGTCAACTCCTCTGAGTTGATTGATGACATAATTTATACACCTAGGGATGATTATGCTGAAAATTTAGGCAATTTACGTAAAATTTTTGATAAAGTGCAGTCTTGTTTAATTAACGCTCATTCTAGAAATAGTATACACTATAACTTACGCCGGAAAGATTTTGACTTTAAAGTTGGTGATGTTATCTGGAAAAAGACTTTCTATCTGAGCGACAAAAGCAATAGATTTTCTAAGAAACTAGCACCAAAGTATGTGCCATGTAAAGTTGTTACTAAAAAATCTAATTTAGTTTATGAACTTGAAGACATGCAGGGTAATAATTTAGGTGACTGGCATGTCAAAGATTTTAAAATCACGAACTATAACAAGTCTTAAAATTAATTCCTTCCGTTATTGCTATCACACGTCTATAGTCTAATTCTGTAAAACAACCCTCATGAAACTTATACTAACTAAACTGATATCATATTCTTTTAATTTTCTAATTATTAGGTACAATTTTTTTTTATTAACCCTTATCGGTTAATGAACTTCTACAAAGTTCAAAAAATTAATTTGCTTTTAACCCCTACCGGTTAATGAGCTGTTTGCCTATTATATTGGAATATAAGACTTCTACAAAGTTTTATGATAAAGAATAGTATGCGTGAATAACTTGGATACTGAGGTTTAGAGTTAGACGAATTTAACATCTATTAATAGTTATATGAGAGTATTTTATACTAGCTTAAGTAAAATACTCAGACTATATGGACGCAAAAACACTTTTCTGTAGTGTTTATTGCTTGTTTGTTTGCGTGTTGCATGTATGAAGAGGTATCTTTTGAGTGAAGCCTGATTGATAACTTGTATTTCTATTAAGTAAAAGTCTCTATTTGACTTAGCAGCGGATTTTCTTAGCAAAAATCCTAACCTAAAAAGGGGGGTATGTAACGGTTTGCTATAAAACCTCGTTAGCGCTAAGCGTTTTGTGCTGGCCGGTTGTAAAAAAAAATTAAAAACAATTTTAAATAGTTTTCTGGAATCTGTCACTTGAAGAAAATTGATGAACATTTACGACAATTTCTTGCAAATAAGATACTAAATATCTCTAAAATAATATAATTTACCTAACTTAATCTATCTAGATCGTGCCTTATTGGTATTATGCTGTGTACATTTCCCCGGATCGGGTAAGTGTTGTGAATATTTCATTTAAGTTACTACTAGGAATAATTTTACGTTGTATTCTTTTATACTGTTAACTAATCTGTTATTTTCTGACTGCTTCATCCGTGAACACTAAAATAATGCTGAAAGGTTAACTTTCCTGATATTTCTTTCCTTGTGGGCCGGATGTAGCAGTCACTATTGAGTGCATTTTCTAATATGCCCAATAATACTAGGGATCAAGTTTGGGGTTGAAATTGCCTGCACCCTGCCTGAAAACCCTCTATCCTGCACTACCCCGGGTTGCGCTATGCACAACCTCTGCTATCTGGAAGGTTTCCGTTCCGAGCTGAGGATCCTGAACCACAGCGGGAAGCCATCCTAGTCTACTCTCCTACTGAGTCTTCTGCGCCGTACTGCGGAGCCATCTACAACTGCGACGCCCGCGATGTAGAGCCTCAGGAAAGTGCCTCCTTTTAAGGACATGTTTCTATATTTCTTTCTGTGTCAGCTCAGTTTTACGGACTCACGACCCTAACTAACTTGTTATTAATTTTAATTAATATTAAATATTTTATTCTAAATTAAACTTTCATTTCTAACCTATCTATCTCTACCTACATGTGACGCTAAACGTCACAACAGTACGGATAATGAAACCAAAAGCATTCGGATTAAATAAACAAAAATAAAACAATAGGAAAGTACGACTGTAATTATCTGTACTGGTATTTATAATTATAATAATATGTAATAAAACCGATGGGTGAGCCAGACAGGGAATTAATTAAACATTCGAGCCCCGTGCAAGCATTTTATCAGTCGGAACAGTTTTAATGTTTCATTCGCTTCACATCCGAATGCAGCACCCGTTTCATATTTAAAGCCTTCGCTGATAAAATATAATATTTAAAATGTCAGAATAAAATTGAACTGATAAGAACATGTTGAAAAACGTTCGTCCCGTCCAATGCAGACAAGTTTAATTGAATATCATTCATTCGTTCTTTTTTTATCATTCATCAAATCTATGATTCAACTTCTGATATACGTTTTTGAATATCGTAAATGGATTAATAAAAATTCTAAAACGAATAAATCACGAGTAACAGCATCCATTTTCTTTCATCCATTAATATAGGTCAAAAATATAAAACTCGATACTGGTGCGGCAGTAAACCGTAACATGTTACTATTACATAAAGCCGGGTCGAAACGATTCTAGTGAAACGATATTGAGGACGAGTGCGCTGGTCCGTGGCCCGCAGTTAACGCGAATTCAGGTGACCCATATGACCGTCGGGTAATGGTCCCGACTCGTCCTGTAACTCGGGCCGCTCGGCCTAATGTCCGATTTAGACCAATATTACAACAAATCAGTGCCATTGTCCCTAAATACGCCTAAGAATTAAGTAAATATGTTGTGAATATTTGTATTTACGAAATTAAAATTTATTTAATATATAATGATATTATACGAGTAATTAGGTATGTACAACTGCAACAGCGATAAAAGTATAAACAAGCAAATATTTAAAGGCTTGTTAGTAGGGTTACTGTTCGAGAATTCCCGAGGCGAGAAATCTCGAGAAATTTGTCCTAAGTCGAGACGGGAAAGAAATATTCAATGCCTCGAGAACTCGAGAAATAAATCTCTTGTGATAAGTAAAAAGATAACACGCGTATAACACATGATGTGCCTATAATGTATTTCTTTAGGTAGTTAAATAAATATGAACATTGTTTTTTTTTAGGTTTTCAGGTAGGAACCTACTTAAAACCTTTATTACCAACCAAATAAAAAACTACCGTCCGTCCCCTATCCCTAGCTTCATTTATGATCATGATTTGAAACTTTTGAACTATCATGATTTATGACATTCATGTAGTCTTTTTATTGAAAAACGCTTTAAAAAAATTGTAACGAATTATAGGACCATGTAATAAGTTTAATAACAAATATTACAAAACTAAATTACTAATTGATAAATCAAATCATCCCAATATATTCCTATTAGCAAAATATTACAATTTTAGCAGCTTTATTGTTACGTTGAGTAAGTACGAGTAATTAATATTACGTAGTAATACTTATGTAACTTTTGTCAGATCGAGTTAAATTTATTGACTTGAATATTGCTGCCTAATAAAATACCATATTGTAGTTTGTTTACATTTTGTTGAATACCTAAAGAAATACACTATAGCATAACACATTGCCGGTGCGCACGCCTGCACCTATAGTTTTTTTTTGTTGTTGTATTTTTGATTATTAAGTGCAATTTATGGTGACTAAAAATGTACCATATGTTTGATTATTGATCTCACCTACGATTCCTACGAGTCTGATTTGTAAAAAAGCAAAAAAAAATAAATAACATGGTGTTATTCGGAGCTTTCAAAATTTCTCGAGATACTCGAGAAACTCGAGAAATCTTGGTCGAGAATTCCCGTGCCTCGAGAAATTAAAAAGGTCGAGAAACCAGAAACCCTACTTGTTAGTCAGTGTAGCAAATATTTTTTGTGCTCTGCTGTGAGCTTCACATAGTTCACTTCATATAAAATAGATATTTGGTTGTTGTTTTTTTAGAAACCTTCAAATTCACAAAATCTTAACTGTAACTGATGGAACCGTTTCACTGCAACCGTATTGTCACTGTCATAATCATAAATAATTACCGCGATTCTTTACCTATACGAACGCTGTATCGAATTTCATATGCAGCAATTCTTAGCGCGGGTGAATTACTGACCGACATTTCGATGATCGGTGTTAAAGTGACAGTCGATCGGCAAGTCCTCGAGTCGCCGAGGATACCACATAAATGTTTGTTTACGATCACTCAGAACTGCGGCTTTCCACGCCACACCTGTGGCTGCAATAAAATGCTTTATAGCTACAAAATGGGTGACACGAAGTTTTAAACGATTCAGCGTTTCGGAGTCGTAAATCTATTTACAGGCTACATTACATATGTTTTTAAAATCTGTGTTGACAGTTATTTTAAACAACAGCTTTATTTTATACGTGTTCATGCGTGTTGCAGATTTACTATCTGACCGTCAGTAATAAAACTTGATCGCTTTACACAATCATTTGTTTTTATTATTTGCCTATCTATCTATATTATGAATTACGATTTTTATTTCTTGTACTAGTCAGTACAACAGGTGTAACGTGAACGTGGCTACCAGACATTGCGTGTACTTTGGAGTAAGATAAGGAAAGTGGTCACACGGCAACCACGTCACATCAGTCCCTTTGACGAGTCAAATAGGCTCCCAACTTACTACATCCACAAGGTCATTGGCATTGGCACAAGATAGCGCGGAAGCTTTAATTCTAATATCTTTATCCTCCAGCCCCTGTTATTTATATTAAAATTTAAGACAGGCCTTATAAAAGCTCTCATCCCTCTAAATCCCTCAACATTAGCTTACGAGGAACTTTATAACCAACGAGCGTAGTAAAACGTAGTACCTACATTAACAATTACCCAATCAAGCAAACGTTCACCAACAAAGAACCAAATTATGTGTGAGAGTTAATTCAAATCAATTATGTAACCTTAAAGTAATAGGCATGTTATCCTTTGGTCCGGCACGTTTGCTGCTGCTTATAATCAATAAATCCTCGCCGTCCCATTCCCATATCCTGCCCGTTTGCTCCAGTTTAATTGGAACAATGAAGATAGTTGCCTGCGTTGATTGTAATTCCTGCAATCGATGTGTGTGAACCAGTTTAATTCCCTTTGTTTGATAAACAAAGTTACACCATTCAGTGAACAAAATGGAGCGCGCGCCGAGAATGGAGCCAATGCCAGGGAGATTCGCACACGGGACTGCTTTTCGATTCCAATAAAGCAAAAATGCTTCGCTTACATTTTTAGGTACATTGTCCCTGGAAACAAAAAATATATTACCATCCTGATAACGGTAGGATTTTTTACCTTTCTTCCGGAATGTTGGGCACTAAATCAGCTATTGAGCAAACCTTGTGCTTGCGTTCTAAAACTATCTTATGAAGTTAGGTAGTAGAAGTCCTAAAATGGTGAATAAATATTTCTTACAGTTATAGCGTTACATATATATTAGCGTGAGTACTAAGCTCTTTTTTATTTAGAGTGATTAAATTCTCCCAAGGGTCATTTAAATATCCAGATCCATGGATAGGTACGGATGCAAATCCTGAATGACGAAGTTTTCTAGTCCTGTTTATTGCCATCTCGCTGGCTCAATGTTATAGGGTTATATGTTTCACTTTTATTGAACTGAAATTTGAACGTTGTCATAGTGACATTAAGTCGAATTTCAACTGTCTTGAAAATGTAACATAGAACCCTGTAATATTGGGCCAGCGATCTGTAAAACAAATTTCACTGTGCCAACAATACTCAGATGAAATCCGGAACTGTCTACTGAACAGCTAAATAATAAAACCGAATCAACTAAGCCGACCAGGAAGGCTTTCATTTCCAAGAATAAAAGAGGACTTAGGAGTTTATTTCCACGAGTTGCTGATTATCCTTGGGCAAATCTTATCTGCCGTCTATTCTTGTATCGCCAGTACTATATTAAGCTTACAGACATGCTACAAGCTACAATATTGTAAGTGGGTTAAATCGTATTATTTTATTTAACTGTAAATGGAAAGTTGGAAAGATACCTATATATATGTAGGTATCCTAAAAATATGTAAGGGTCAAAAACTTTTTTACTTAAAATATGAATTAAGAGGGATAAACCTATAGGAAAGTAGAAGGGAACAAAAGATAAAGCGCGCCGTGTGTAATGAAATGAAGGGTATTTAATTTAGAGAGCTGTGTAAGAGTAGCGCACGTCGTACGGCGGCGCAGCGCAGTGCCTTATCGTGCCTTCCTACGAGCAGCAGGCGCGCGGCCGCCACAATCTGATGTGCGGAGCGGGCGTCAACAGTGCAGAAATAACTGCCGCCATTTTGCACAATTTAATGCCCTTGCATTGTACAGAAAACGCAACTGAATATATTAGATTGATAGGCTAAAAAAAATGCGTTAAAAATAAAAATTGCGGTAATTGTACGTAGGTCATTTGTTAATGCTTACTTAACTGGGATTCTTATTGCGATTTACGATGCGTAGCACTACTTGCTCGTTTGTTATGGATTTACACCCATGAAGTCTATTCTAAAATTCATTATGCAATATATGGTGGGATTATAGATGCTTATGAGGATTTATTTGACTTTTTTGAAGAACTTATTTATACATACGTACATTACTCTATTAGCAAATGGTAGATATTATCCCTTTTAGACTACAATGTTCAATTATACAGTGTTAAACACTTCGTAGGTTTTTAATGCGAACTAAAAACTATATTCTTATAATTTAAACGCTAATTATATTATAAAGCGTTGCTCGCCTCATTATAGCCTCCTGAACAACGTAATTATTACGAGTTTAATAATCAAGGAAAAGTTATAATTTATGAAACATGAAAATATTTAATGTTTACCGCGGGGTATTTTTCAACGGCAGTACCTAAATGCAAATGTAACGAAGTCCGCAAGTCTTATCAGATGTCCACAAGGCGCTGTGCTGACTCAAAAACTTATGTACTTCGGTGCCTTCGCCTCTCGCTTCTGTAATTCGAGTTATTTCGATTTCGACATCGGCAAACTGACGGTCCTCCGATAATGGAGAAGGAAATTAATTTTCTCCGACTTGATAAAAACAGATAATAACTTTTGGTAGCGACTACTTTGTGGGGATCGCGGTCACCAGTTTTAAACAACGAAATCTGAACAAAGATTAGGCACCGAAAAACGTAAAATGATTAAAAGTAATATAATATAGTTGGCACCTTTTGGTTTCTAAGAAAGGACTACTATTTGTTGCATCTTTTATAATGATAGCGACACTGAGTCTAAGAACAATAAATTTATATCGTTTTTATTGTTAAATTGCAGAGAATTTAGTGTCAGATAACCATCGGCAGTCTTTTCCGAATTGATGACGCAGCAATACCTTCTTAAGTACCTATTTATTTATAAAAATAAATCGTTTAATCTTAACGCATTATATAAGGCGTATATTTATGTCAGTGTATTCCTTGAAACGTCCCAATGAACATAAAGACGCACGTGTGAATCAAATCATTAGTTCAAGTTAGTCGTGACCGGGTCAAAAGAGTCCCGGCGACTCTTCCAGAATGCATATATGGCGCATACTAGCTTTTGGCTCAGACAATGTTTACTACGTTCACAATTAACACTTTGTTTGATATTACGATAGGTACATCTGTTGATTAATTACCTAAGTTCATAATAGAATATCAAAATCAGTGGACAAAAAGTAGAAATCCTACGAGAAATCGGTGAAAGTACCTAAATTAGAAATTTTAAGTGAAATTGTGGTTATAGATAATACTTTTAAGTTTAATATTGTCATTCGTTTAGATCTTTGTACCTACTCGTATGCTGTTCGTATACTAAATAATAGGAACATAAAAATCGTAGAATAAATATAATCCTCTTTACATAAACAACAAACGTGACTAACATTTTTAGATCCCATTTGGAGCTACTCATTGCTGCTGACTTAAACAGCGGCAGGTAATAAACACGGGTACTGCCACGTGTAAGTTACTTCTAAAAACGTCTGTCAAAGACAAATGTTGCCAGCTGCTACATAAAAGGAAGCGCGCCAGCCCTCCTTCAAAATATTGAGGGTAAATACTCGTACTTCAAAGTATTCAGATAGCTAGTTCCAATTATACAGGAGAGCCCATTTCTTTGTGAGTGTTGGCCGAAAAGGGAGGGTCGCTATCGCTACATTTACCTAACAATTGTACATGTATAGTTGGAAAAAGGATACTTTTAAGGATGCACATCAATTTCGGTCATTTTTGTATTTTTATAAGCTTTTATAAGGAAAAGGGTCCTAGGGGAAAGTATAATTTGAAATGCACAAAATAGTTATAACTGATGTTAAAGGGACGCGTGTACACATAAGTACCTACTTATATACATAACACTGTATGTCAACCGCTTTTGAATATTATGTGTTTCAATATGCTTGCTAAATTTTTCGATGGTTAAGTGATTGTAATTCTGACCTGACAAACATGAGGCACAGGGTTTGATGCTCAGTTTTGTTTACAATACTTTGATACACTATCAAAAATTTTATCTACGAACCTCGATTATTGCTTTACATTCGGGTTTGGTATAGGTCGGGATTTATGGATAGTTTAATTTTACTCTATTTAAATTTAAATCCGTATGAAACCATTAAAGGAAGTTTGAGATCGAATGACCCTCAATATCATTAAGCGAAACCATTTCTAAATAGTTAATCCAGATCGATTTCCGGGCATTGACTTGATGAATGTTTGTTTGGCTTCAGATATTTGATGTCAACAGGGAAAGGGTTGCGTTCAATTTGCCCAAGGAAAACCTCAAGTTATAATGTACATTAAAATGAAATTCGCAGGCGTCGGCAATCCCACCATTACCAAATTAAAGCTCAACGCAATATATTCGAATTAAATACGAGATACGCGGAGCTGAGAACGTACGCGGCCACGTGTGTAGGTCGTGAGGCGCTTGCGAGAAACTGAAGTCATTTAGTGAATGAACTGACTGAAGTACTTGTGAGTCGATGTCACACGCTGAACGAACAGACTGATTGCATGAGATTCTCTGAAATGTACATCCAAAGTTTAGGTTTGTAACATAAAATTTGCCTCAAGCAGCGCGCTGGTTCTAGCGTTCGGTCGCCAGCGGGCTTGCCATCAGTATTAAGTAATCTATCAATGTCTTAACTTTAGACAACTTGTTCACCGCAATTGCCTTGTTTACGTAGTTCTTTATATTTATCAAAAACCTGTTAATTTATAAAATCGTTTATTGAGTTTCGTTTGCATCTTAACAGCTGAACAACTGAAATGCTCGGAGATCGTGATCGTATTTTGATCTCTACCGACGTCCTTAGTAGTATTTTCTACTACTACCTAAGTACCTACTCCCGCAACTCATTATATACTTATTTATAGATTTTTTAATTATAGCATTTCAGTAAGGCTATAGCTTTAACATAATGTAACTGATTGATTTATAAGTATTTAGTTGCCTGAGTTAGAAACGTGTAATGAGCTCCCGGTCTACGTTTGTTCAACATTAAGGAAATGGGTACTCGTACATTAGTGAGAAAATGTTAAATATTGCAAGAGAACACGCGCATGACGTGTAACAAATGTGTGATTGGATGAGAACCATGTATTTAGTTACCAACATAATACCTATTTATCATGTTATTCCCGAATAAATAAAGTTATTGAATTATAATTTAGAACAGAATAGGTAACCTATACTTGTCTACCTATGTTCGAAACGCACATTTCGTTCTGCTCTCAAATCTATAAAATAATTCTATAGGAAGTTAGGAACTATGAAAAGTGTTTTTTTTGTTATATACTTATATTACAAGCTTCATGAATAATTAATTGAGTACTTATACCTACTTAACAATTAAGCCTATTATGATTTTCACTTTCGAGAGTTTCGAGACCTTTGAGACTGCGTAATGTGCGTAACAAAGAATTTTTGCTGAGCAAATTAATTACCAAAAGTACTATAGCGATTCTATTCCCAGGACATATTAAGTATGAATGTACAGGAATTATTGGATGGCTTTAAATAAGGGGCGGCGCTGAATAAATGAAAGAGCGTGAAAGCTCCGTTGGGGCAAAAAAATGCAGAACTCGAGTAATTCACTGTGAATAATAAACGAAGAATTTCCGCGACGAGCCCCAACTTGGGGAAGTGGGGCTGACAAGACGAGGGTCCCATTAGACCAACCTGAATATGATATAAATATCAATTAAAGACCGCGTCTGCGCCCGACGTACCTACTAAATTGTGACTTATGCATTTTTGAAATTTAAAATCAGTAAATCATCGTGCTGAGGCACCGTGACGTGAATTTATCATAATTTAATGTGACGCGATAACACGCGTTTCGCGTAAAGCGGCGCGGGGGCGATGTTTACGTTCGCTAGAGCGCTGGATGCGGTCACAACAAAAGCTCCAGATACAGATACAAATCAAGGTTGTTTTGAAATTGGCCACGAGTAAGAAAGTTCTTTTCCGAGTGAAAGCGGTCCGCAAATAAATCGTGGCTCGGAAACAATGCACGCATTGTTCACTTGTAAAATGGTTCAAATAACTTACTGCATGCTTTGAACTTTGCTACTATTTTATAATTTATAAAAATAGGTATATTTGCGCCATTTACTTTTACTTTCGTGTAAATGTTTTTTTTTCAATAGTTGTACACCCATATTCAGTGGTAACATAAAGGCGTGATAGTATCATGATAAATTAATGTATGTAAGTATGTAAGTAGGATATATAATTATGCTTATCGAGTTGATCGTGTTAATAACCTACTATTTCGAATATTTAAACTAAACAATTCACCGGTGATATATAGTTATCATAAAGAAGTTATAAGTTCATTAATCATTATACATAATAATATGATTACTTACTTTATACTGCCAAGTAAGTTGCAAAGTTATTCAGGTTACCTAAAATTTAGAAACTCCAAATGAAGTTAAGTTAAATGCGTTAATGAGAATACTAAATCTTCAACTTTGGCAAAGAAAAGGTTAAATCGTAATTGATGCAAGCAATTTATTCAAAAAATTCATAGACCTTTATTTTTTACTGACTTCTATTGAGTAGGTACGAGTAAATACATTTCAAGTAGTTAAATTTTTAACTGGTACTTGCCACTAGATACAGTTAATTATTTTAATATATTGACGATGTTGCGATTTTACTGATATGTATAAAAAAAACTTATAGCGTGTAAAATAAAACTTAAAATTACATTGCTCGATGCAATATGGGCATACAGACAAGGAATTTTCCTGACATGTCAGGAATTTTGGCCTTTTGTCAGGAATGGGGACGGAACACGAAAATGTCAGGAATTTTTGGAATTGATAGACTTTTGTATAAAGTACCTTTTTATTACTTAAATTAATACCTACAAATAATAAATTTAATAAAAACTTCAATTAATAAACGCGGCTATCGGCTCAATCGGGTGGCCATTGCTAACGGCTAGACAACTCCCCCCTGTCGTCGTCAAAAGTATGAATGTCAGGAAAAATATTTGGAAATCAGGAATTTTGTCAGGAAATTCTAAATTTGTATCTGGTAACCCTATATGGGCATAAATCGTGGAAGTTTAAAACTCAAATAAAATATAATCCAAGCAAATTCTAACTTTCTAATAATGAGATGTAGCTAAATCGATGTTTTACACCCGTAGACCATGTACATTCTAAATATTATAATGACATGTTGAATGCTATTTAGTTGCACCCGTATACAAATAAAATACATATATAAATAGATCTCGCTCGCTTAACAATAAAGCCTTAACAGAACAAAACAATGTTATTATTAATGCAAATCTGGAACAAAGGACTTGTTCAACATGTAGCACACGTGCTATTGATTGGACAATGAACAGGGAGTCTGGGCGAGACCTACATTCAGGAATACAGGTGACCTGGCACGAAAGGCTATTAACACTAGGCAGCCAGGAGCCCGACGATATCTATTAAGCCAAGGCTTATCAATGCATTCATAAATAAGCTACGTCGTTACCTTTCAGGCAATATTGATGGAGTAGATTAGTATGGATAATGGACACAATAAAGGAGCAGGTTATTAAGCGTAAAGTCTCCCAAGATAATGCTTGATGAACGCAATTTGTTACTTGCAGCAGCGATGTACAGCGTTTCTTATATACAGGTCGTTTTTTGAACAACTAGCCATATTGTGCGAGGTGATTAGGTAGGTCATACTGAACAACTTTTTCTCAACTCATGGGACCAACTCCGATCACAAAAAAAATTTTGGTTGTTTCATCATAAATGCGTTGCTTTATCATAAAAGCGCGAATTTCACCAAATTCATAAAATCTAAAACATGTTGAATTGCAGAAATGCAAGGAGAATATACTCCTCGACATATTTAATTTATTTTCCGACAGATAAATGTGCTCTTAAGCCGTAAATAAAAACGTACTTATTACCCGGCCCTGCAAATTTGTAAAAAATTACTTATCCCAGAGATAATGCGGATTATGCTTTTGCTTGTTTTGAGTCGGCATTATCATAATATGCCATTCAGTAAACCCATTTAAGTTAAGAATATATAACACTTAAAGAACGATTAAAATAAATCACTATTGCTTCAAAATTTGAAAAATCTATTAAGGATAGTCATTAATTATTTAAAACTGTATTTTACCTGGAAGCAGCGGCTTTTATAATCCCCAATTAAACACGGCCATGATCTGAAACAATAAAAATAAAATTCATTAAAAAAATCCTTCATGCGATTTAAGTAGGTAAGTAGCTACTAATAAGGTAAAAATAAACCAATCATCTAAATGCCTGTAGCAAATGCAAATTAATGGGGTGTAATAATAAGTACTTTATAATGTGTTTATACTTATTTTTTATTGTTTTTTTATATGTTTGTGTATTTTAATTTTATATTCATGTTATAAATGCCTATTATATAGCCTATGAAGAAAAATAAATAAATGAGTACTTAACAGTATCTTTGTATTCGTGGATGTCGACTGTGGGAAGGCCAAATTAGTTTAAAGTTATGTAATAATAATAATAAAGTATGTTGTTTATAAAGAGAAGTTTCTGCTAAATGTAAAAACTTTAAAACAATAAATGACTCGAGGATTGTGTCGGGTCGAGCCGGTTGAGCTACTATGTTTACTAAACTCATATTGAAATGGAGCTTGTAATTAACTTGAGTAAGGGCTATTATTTATTTGGGCACGTAAAATGGTATACACCTGTACGTATTCACCTTCAGAGAAGCACAAACATTCGAAATTAACTTCCGAAATTCGGGCGGAACAGTAAAAAGGCGGCCAAAGGGTTTCGAGGTACAGCATCGTACCCTATATTGCTAGGTGTACGGCCAAATTAGCATTTCACAGACGTGTGACAAAATGTCTCTGCTTCGCCGGCTTAATGAACGCGGAACATCGTGATTAAACGCTTTTACGGCGAGTAAGATGTAACGCGGCTGTGGAGAGGCGACGTCGCCTAAATTTAGCAATTAGGGGGCGAGCCGATATGGGAGTATATTGATTAAGATAGGATACCGGACCTAATCTGCCTATATATCTACGAAACGTGATTAAATAACGCACATCGCCGTAGCACGTCGCAGGGGCGGGGATACTCGTACCGATGTTTATGACGGGTCCATATTGGGTCGCATAATAATTGATTGTCCTAATGTAATGTTACGCATAAAACTCATTTCGCATAATTGTTATTGTGCTGGAAATATTAACATTTCTGAAAAATTATAACACAAACCTAACCTAACCTACCCTATTCTACACAACCTATGCAAAATATTTTCGAAAATACTTTCCGTTTCAGCTGGAGAAAAAATATGCGAAAAGAAATTTATGCGTAACATTACATTATGACAATCAATTATTATGCGATGAGATAGGATCCCGTTTATGACATAATTACTCACCATCAATTTACACAAAGGGAGTGTTATAAAATATTCTTGATATTTGACACTTCATTAGTAACTGCCGCGCTTTGGGTGTAAAAGTATCGTGTTAGGTCGTGACCTCATGAACATAACATCAGCCAACGTAGGACCATCGCTAATAATAGTGTGTTTTTTTTTCAGCCTCTTTAATCGCTAATTAATTATCTAATTGTATACCTACCACTTGTATACCTACGCTAGTTTAATGACGAAGTTTTTTAGTATAGTAGGCATTATATTACAAGTATGTATGTTAGGGTTGCCATAATTAGTCGGAACTGTGGTTATGGGACCGGTCGACAAAATACGGGACAAAAACGGGACCAGTAAAAATACGGGACGCGATACTTAAATACGGTGACAGTCCCGTATATACGGGACGTATAGCAAGCCTAGTTATATGACAACATTGGCTGTACTTAAGGCCTGTAAGGCCCCGAGTCAAATATCAAAGCAATCAGGCAAAAAAAAACTTATAATTATATAATCTACCTTCTAACTGCATACTAATATGTTTATTTGTTTGGATTTTTAGAAATGTTGAACGAAAATTTGGTTACCGACAGGTAGACTATTAGGTACAACCTGGAATAAGATTTCAAAATTCAGTGCAAAGGCAATACAAAGACCTCTGTGTGTGCAGATAGCTACAGTCTTCAGAGACTTAACTATTTACAATGCCATAAAGCTAGTGATATCAAAATGTCCCTGACTCCGCCAGTATTGGCTTCCGCCTGGCGGTGGGCCAACCTACTCCGGCAACTCCTATTCTACACGACAAGTAAAAACTTTATGACCAAAAAAATAGTTGCATTTGTAACTTATAATACAACGCCAAATTCATGAATATGAATAAAGGTATTGCAGCGAACATCAGGAGAGTGAGTCTTTTGCTGTGCGACAGAAAAATTCTAGTTATTAATATTTAATATTATGAAATGTATATTTGTCTGTTTGTAACTCGATCACGAATTGATGGAAAGACGAATTTGGAATAAATTATCAATAACGGTTATGAAGCTAAATAGACATAGGATATGTTTATTATATAATTACCTTTTTATTCATTATTAATTACGAACACAAGACTTAATCGCATATTAAAAAGATTCGTAATTAATAATGTGTAAATATCTTGAAATTTTAAATCAGAACTTTTATTCGAGTGAAACAAGGGGAGAAATTCCGTGTGGCAATTCAAATTATGAATTCTACGGGAAAAAAGTTGTAGGCGGATGCTTAAAACGCATGAAAAATATATGTTGACTCATTGCAACGCTGTATCTACCTCAGTAACATAAAGAAGCCCAAATGAGCCGTAATGAAAGTCGAAATGGTAGGACAGAGTCTAAGCGTGCCCATGCTTACGTGATTAGGCCGCTGTAAAAGAAAATTGGGGAGGAAATCCGAGTCTAATAAACAGGCGATTGTAATAACAGAGTAAATTCGAAGGCGAGGCCGTGCCGCGGTCGGGTCGCTTCCTTATGCCAGGCAAAGCTGCCACGAAATCGTGAATTTTACGAACACAAATTACCGAATAATTTGAGTAATTAATTAACCTTGTTCAAAAAAAATTATGCAAACAATTTTATCTTACATTTACCTACTTGTATCTATTTATTATTTAATAGACTAAAGTACCTGCACAAAATGCCTCAAATTTTGCGTCCATGTTCGCTAGGTAGTACCATAGACAAACTGCAACTTCATATTAAACATAATAAATAAGTAAATTAAAAAATAATACGGCATAATAAAAATAACGATGGGCCTTTTTGGGCGCAGGTACCTATGGACCTTACACCAGATGCAAACCAATAATATTGTTGATGACAAATAGCGCCACATAACTAACTTGTACAATGATTTGTTTTTGCGTTACTTTTCACCAATAATATGATATTAATTAAGTAAGTAAACAATAGGAAAAGAAAGGAATTTTGATTACATCTGATAAAATAAAAATGTGTAGTACAAAGATACTCGTATTATTTATTTATGACAGAATCTAAAACGTATTTGGAAATAAGTAGGTATATAAGTATCCTATCCCACAGCAAATATCAAGACGTCGTGAAGTGTCGCAGGTCGGTGCAATCGCTCTTCAGCACGAGACCCTCTCACAGCCCGCCGAGTGGTTTCATCCTGCTTATCAGGACAATGGCGGCACGAGTCGATTGGGATTAGTCGATCGATAATCCTAAATAAGTATCATATTGTTAACTTATATTTTGTACAACATTTATAATTTTCGCGTTTTGAACACATATTAAAACATATTTATACCCGGGTCTATCGCGAGCATATTTTGTTACCTTTTATTTCCGACGTTTCGACACATTAGAAACAAAATAAATTCACTTAAGTAACTATAATATTAATACTGGAGTCAGTTATGTAACGCTGCCATACATGACCCAAAAAATTTTTATTAAGCTATGAGCTTCATCACATCTGATATTTGAGTAATTCTAAGCATTTCTAGCCTGAAGTGGGGGGGAGGGTGGGGTACAAAGACGGCCGCCATCCGTCATCTTTAAAAAAAATCTACTCTGATCCTGGTGGGTACTAGGGCAAGTTTGGTATCATTTTCGTATAAACCAAAGACGTAGAATTCATTGCTGATATTTGTTTTTTCAATTTCATAGTAATTTTACAAGAAAAACGTAAAAAGGTGAAAAATTTGGTTGGAGATTTTTGCTACGCGGAGCCGAAACTACAAAAGATAGAAAGTTGAAATTTGCACACTAGATTACATTTATAAAGTGTACAAGAGATAAGAAGCGATTTTGAGAAATTCAACCCCTAAGGGGGTTAAAAAGGGGATGAAAGTTTGTATGGGGTTCAAGTTTTATTTTAAGCTAGGAATTTGAAACCTCGTAAAACGATATATTATTAAAATACAAGAAAACTAATTTCAGCGTTTTTGAAAATTCATCCTCTAAGGTGGTGAAAAAGGAGTTGAAAGTTTGTATGGATATCAAAAAAAATTTCGAGCGCGGGACTTGAATCTTTGTATTTGGGGATATTATTAAAAGACAGGAAAAGTAATTTCAGCGTTTTGTAAAATTCATCCCCTAACAGGGTTAAAAAGGGGTTGAAAGTTTGAATCCATTACAAATCCGAGTAGACACACATTTCTTATTGGCTCCCAGGCTTGAAATGCTTAGAATTACTCAAGGAACATATGTGATGAAGCTCATAGCTTAATAAAAAAATTTTGGGTCAACTTTATAACTGCTTCCGCTATAAGTTTTTGCTATGCGCCAAGTCCCTAACCAAGCAAACATAAAGCCATTATTTAGATTTTTGACATCAAGGCGCGCACCACAGTCGCGAAGATAGTCAATAATCTGGACATCATGACCATTGAAATATGAAGTGAAGTGAAGGCAAAGGTGCATTCTCGGTTCTGTGATTCTCGGCCACTTAATAATTTCCTGAGAACCGCTCGGCCAGCTTGGTCACGCACGGGCCTGCTGCAAGCAAACAACTGATTGATTTATTTGCCTTACTTGCTCAAATACTGGACAAACTTTCACACAAAATCGTAAGGCAAACAAAACGATGTAAAGCAAGATTATTAAGTACACAATTAAAAATCTAAAACGTGCTTGTTAAGAAAAGGAATATTCTATTGAGTCTATTTAAAATGTAAGTTCATATTTACATTTTGTTTTTAAGTATGTACGCAAAAATATATTAACGCTATAACGTAAGGGATCTTTAGTTAGAGATGTTTACTAACATTAAGTACCTACTACATACAATAAGTAGGTTTGAAATTCATTGTATTGTTTATACCTACATAAAAAAAAATAACCGAGTGGAAAGCAAGCGTTTGACAAATGTGAGCAAAATATAATTTATTCGCAACCGTGTGGGCTGGAAATAGGCCGGACATGTCAGTTTTTATTTGCCTCTGCGCCGATGCAATTCAATAAAAACAGGACGAGTAAATACACTAGCGTGGCACCTCGACGTACCTACCTATATATCTACTCACATAGAACCTATAGCTATTATTTAACAATATTTAATAAACTTTGGAATTACGTTGTAAGTCTCGTCCATTTTGTAACCGGTCACCAATTTAGTTTAGTTTCTATTTCTTTGATTCTTATTTTAGTCGATTAAGAAATGAAGGAAATATTATTATGAATTTCTATTTATAAGACATTTTCTGGAACCCGGTGAGTTTTAATGTGGGTACTTATGTGTGCCATTAGAATCGGTTCAGATGTAAGTACATAGGTACTTGACATATACATATTTATATTTGCATGTATCGTATTATTAGTCGGGTTTTAACATTAATTTGAACGTGGTTGGTTAACAATAATCATAGTTATAGTAGCGGTAACTTTCATACCCTAAATACTTAAGTAACTGACAATTCGTGTGCATTTTATTATCAATACAAAAAAAAAGTAGTTAATGGTCTGTTAAGTGTTTTGCTTCCGGTCCCGGCGAATACAATTGTGTAAGATGTCATTATTTAAATGTTCACATGCCACTATAGACTTCATATTTCATAATTAATATTCCATTAGCAAATGGCGACTTACCTACCGACCTGGCATTATTTGTAAACCCTAGCTCACAAATACTTACTTTAGCGGCCCTAGGGGCCCTAGATAGTGTTACAGTATTTTAAGTACCTAAGCATGTACATTTTAAACTTTATGTTAAATAAATTTAAAGGCGAAGACTTAGCTCATAAGAGCGCCTCTAGCGGATGACACCGTGTTTATAAAGTTAAATGCTCCCTTGAGTTTATGACAGATTGTTAAGTTAGTTGCAAACAAGACTGCACTTGGCACTACAGACTTGCGCTTGAACTTAGTAATTATTTGTCACTTTACACATTATCTTCTTATACAGCCATTAACACATTAACAATGGATTTTATGTCTACTTATGTGTAAAAATACAAAGTATGTCCATCATGTATGGGACCATCATTTGATGCGCGCATCAATATGTGCCCATATTTTTGTGTGCATAGATTACCTATTAAATCGATACAAAGTGAAAAATGAGTAGGTTGCAAATTAATGTAGTGCATTGCAAATTAACATGACAGATACTACAATCAAAATAATTGAATATATTTAAAAAGACATTGTAAAACGCCAATCATTTTAAACGTTTGCATATAAGTCAGCCTGTGGGAATGTGTAAGTACAACATACGGTATTACACCGTTGACAGTACACAAATGGAGTGCACATAAGTTGTGGCGTCACCGTCCGGACGCAGCTGGGCCCATGACGCAATAGCTTGTTGAGCGTTCGATTCAGGAAAACCAGTATTACTATGATCAATACTAACTATATGTGATCGAGGCTCATGTTTAAAATGGATTGCCTGAGGCGAAAACTCATGTAAGTGATGGCAATAACAGCCCTGTGCCTGGGAAAGCGCCGCCCTCGGCCGCTGTCGTCCCGTGACGGTTATGAACTTGGCTTACTTTTTATTCTATTGGCGGGGGAAGTGCTTTTAGCAAACACTACTAGTGTTCTAAATACCTATAGAAAGGATGTTGTAGAGGTATAAATAAAAGACTTATAGGATTTTATCTTTTTAAATTTTAGGATAACAAGCGGGTTTGGAATCCGGTATTGTATGTACATATTTTAGTACCTGCTTTCTCTACCTATACCTAGTTAGTACAATTATTGACTGACTTCATTAAATGTGATAAACAATAAGTAACAATAACTGACCTAAAAAAATAGCCCTTCGGTAGGTATAACAAATACCAAACTAAGGTCGTACATATTACTCGTATGACGATGATAACGATGAAGACGTTTTTAATGCTATCGATAGTTATAGGTGAAATCCACCTGATGTTATAAACGTTCATAACGTTTGTATGTTTGGAGGTTTGTTCCTATCCTTCACATAAAAAAGGCTGAACTGAGATCGATGAACTTTTGCACAAATATAGTCAGTATTACTTGCAAAATGACATAGTATAGGGTATTTGTGGTGCAGCGACGGTGGTGCCGGGTGTGGTGTGTTGTTCAGTTGAATGTACTAAGAACACTATCAATAGCATCATGTTGTACCCGTCACACGATGTTATATAAGTGTGGGAGCACCATTACGTTAAATATGTTCTCATTCAGTTTTGCTTTCACAAATATTGACAACGATTATATTCCTGCTATAACGTCAAGCCGGATATTGATAAATTCCGTGTGAAGGCTTCAGTCAGCGCTGCGGCCGCGGCTGGCGTTAAGCCGCCGTGAGCCCCCCGCACTGACAAGAGGCTTGCGGGCCTGCCGCCGCCGCTTTGTCGAGAGTGCTGAGGAAATAGAAACGGTTCGATGAGAACACTTGTGATATCCCCAATGCGCACGTTGCTGGCCAAATAGGTTACGATCTCCGGAACGGATCACATTCCCCTCCATTCTGGCCATCAGGTGAGATTTCGTTCTTCGTCAGAAGATTATACTCGTATAAAACCCAATGTAAATCAACGTATAAGTCACAAAAAACGAATAAGTAGAAAACGAGAAAGTTATAATTTTACATTTATGTTTTTGATGATTAGTCACGGTGATCTTCTGCACAAGCGAAATTTTGCGAAACCAATTTGAAAAAAGCAATGTCACACGGTTCTAATTTAATGCTGAGAGATTTGTCAATCGAAGATACACGAGTAAACTTCATAATGTTCCCATTTTAGACGACGCCGGATGGTTTGAGGGGGAGTCGTGCGAGCAGATAGATGTTAAGTGAGCGTGTGTAAGTAATGCTTCATTGTTTTTGCGGTAAATGGCCGGAGATTACCTCAAATTGACGTCTCTGTGTTTGTAAAGTGAAAGGAAGTATTCAGTTGTAGATAATGGATCGAGTTGTTTTGTTCTGTAAAAATGCTTCAATTTCTAATACCATGTTGTCCGATAAAGATGCTACATACATTCGATCTGAACTATCTCTTCCTATTTGGATAACCAAATGGAAGTTTTACGTTAGTGTTGTCGCTAACGCTTGAGTTTATTACCTACTGAGTTAAATTATTGTCGTGCTCATCCGTGAATAGTTTTTGCGCGTTAGTGAGGGGTCGAGTCAAGGTCAGCGTCAGTAAACAAGGGGGCGCTAATGAATATATTAGCTAAAGACTGGCAACTGAACATAGGCGGCGAGGCAACGTGTCAACTATACGTACCTACTCTCTATAATACGAGTCTTACAAAGAAGAACTCGTTTTAAACTGAATTGCAATGCGATTCCATCCAATCACCTTCCGACGTTTATACCTGGCAGCTCCCCTCGAAGGATTTCTCAATCGAAAATCGCATCTTGGTTGCTCTTAGTATAGCTGTATGAGGGTATGGATGGTTTGGCGGATCGGTCGGCCTGCTGGAGCGCTGGGGCCTGGAGCGATCGGCGAACTAGTCTAGCGCGGGTGTCGGGTCTAGACGGCGCGGCGGCGGCGGCGGAGCGGTGGATCCCTATCGGCTGCTGTAAAATTATGTGACGTGGGCGGCGATGTAAACTTGGGATATCCGCCCAAACTACGATCACACTCACTTATTTTCTATAATTTATTACCAAATCTGTCCAAAGAGTCGAGTTCTATCTGGCGACATGAATTAACTATCATCGAGAAAAGTAAAAAATCGTCTTTACCCACAGAGCGTTATATTTTAACTGAATGTCATATCCTTCTGTGCACACATGTTTGGAGTTATAGTCCAGATCTAAACTATAAGCTTATTAATTAAATTAATTTCTGTAAATGTCTGTAACTTGTTTTGTGAGCCTAATAAAAAAAAAAAAAAAGAACTAGCTTTTTGTTCAGTAATAAGCAATACGCATAGCAATAAAGTAAGCAACGTATCCGTTTCACTTAGAATGAGTAGGTACCTATTCTGTTTGCGAATAGCAAAAACTTTTTGCTTTTAAAGCGATGTTGTATACTTAAACTAAATCGATTGCACTCATGTCTACATATGTTCGAGATAAAACACATTACGTCCATAACTTATCACTTTTTCTTTCTTTTCATCCCATCACAATAGAGGTCGCCTGAGATAACCTCGTGCTAAGAAACAATTTGCAGAAAGCAACAAAGGAATCTAGATCAAGCGGACAATGCGTACTTTACGAAACAGTATAGCAATTAGATGGGTTTAGCATCTACGGTGAGAGTGTACTAAGTGGCGAAACTGATGCAGCCGACAATAGAGAAGCTGTTACTACTGGGCAGCGTAGGCGCTGCTTTGTCTTTCTATTGCGCGAGCGGGGGCGAGCCATCTATAACAACTATGCACAACTATGCCTACGCGGCGCTTTTAATACTGGTTAACGTCAGCCTTGGACTCACCGGTGTTCGGCAAGCAACAGAAAAGACACCGGTCGGTTGCCGGGGTCATCGCGCCGCAACCTTTCACCGGTTCACACTACAACCGACGCGCGAGTGACCCGACCCGTCATTAAATCATTAAATCAATTATCGCAACATGTTTTTTACCGATCGCATGGTAAGTTTTAACTTTCAAGTGCCATTTTTATCTTTGAATAGTAAGACTGAACAAAATTCGGTGCATTGTGTTAAGTACCTACATTTCCAGACTACTGGAGTCGAAACAAACGAATTATGCAGTGTGCAAGGGAACTGCATGCAATGACTAATCCACTTGCAGTCCTAAACAAGTGATCTTATGTGCTCCGTCTGTTATTCCATTTAAATTAAATTAACGTACGAAAATAATTTACCTGAAAATGTAACCGCTTCATAATTTAATTAATCTAAAACGGAATGCATGTAAATCACCCGCCTTAAATGGGATCGGAAACAAAGGCTTCCCGCTTTATGCCACGTCTAGCCCTTAATTGTGTGGCCGACCGAACCGCGAATAAACAGCAGTCATTATAGTGAGTAAGCAGAATTAACGAGTGGTAAATAAAACAAACATTACTATGCTGTGTTAGTTAAATTAAATACGATTATCTACAAATAAAACCCTGTGAGCTGGATGGCGTAAAATGACTTGAGTACTTGACAATCATTTCTGATCTATCTTTTTATTGTCTGCCACAAAAACACATAAAAATATAATAGACTAAGTACTTTTGTCAGAAACTGATCAAATTAGACGTCGCTACATCAATTTGATTGAAGAGTTGCTACTTCATTTGATTAAACGTAGGTTTCTCGTAACGCGGTTTCGTCCCACAGAGAGCTATTTAGGTAATTTAGGTACAGTAGGTAGATAGATAATCTCTCTCGAATATTTTGATATGAATATATTTGAAATGAATGTACCTACGTAATAGATACATGATTCTGTTCCTAACTATGTGGTAGATTAAAGGACGTAACAGGTACTTTGATAAGGTATTTTTTACAAATATTTTACCATTCTAATAAATACAGTTAATATATGTATATCCGAAATGAAACAATAGGTTTTAGCACGTTCCTAAAATCCTGTTGTCTTGATTGTGCAGGCCCGGCACCCGAGCCAGCGCTACGCTTGTTTTGTTACAACAACCTAAGTACCTGAGCTCGGTAGGCGCGGAATTAACCAGGATTTGGAACGCAACTCGGCATTAAGATATCATGTCCAATGGAATACCGACGAAATTATTCAAGCCACCTTTAGTGTTTAAGGCTGAATTCTGTCAAAACTGAAATACGTTTTGTTTTCAGCTCTTTCTAAGAGCTCTACCTTATACCTACCTACCTACCTGTTACGCTTTTCTGAAGACCTGACGTAGTCTAAATTACATATAATAATAAACATGTCAACGAAAGAAAATAAGCGAAAGATCATCAGCATGGGTAACAATCCACTGAAAACTATTCTTCAAATGTGTCAAATTTTTACTAGGTTATTTGATTTTTACTAGGTTATTTGAAAGCCTTGTAGATTGAACCAATCAAAGGATCAAAAAATATTTGTCATTATATTCAATGTTAAAATGATTTGAACTTCATATTAAAATAATATACATTAGCCAGAAATGTTTATTGAAAATCAATTAAATGTTGTGTGTATACCTAAATGTATCGAGTTAGTTACTTCAACGAATACCTACTTGAACTGTAAAGGGGTTGATAGAAAGTGGACTTTCAACTCGACGACCGTAGTCGCCTGTGCGTAGGGTTTGCACGACGGATCCGAAATGTATGGGAAGATCCGCGGATCCGGATCCAGATCCGGATAATTTCATACATTTCGGATCCGGATTGCAAACCCTACCTGTGCGTCATTTAGTACGCGTACTTTAAAAGCGCCGAGGAAGTTTGACAACGATCCAACATGTTTGAATTTTGCTCGTAGCTCGCCTCGTCTCATACTCATACGTCTGTCACTGCTGCAATGCAAATCGCCACCATTTTGTTTGTCTGTAAGGCGTACTCGCAGCGTAGACCCATCAGATCCATATCTAATCCAGATCTTATTCTGTTTATAAAAATATCAGAATACGCCTGAGTTGGTGCGGATCGCTTGTAGTATCGTATGTCTGTCACCCCTGTCTGTATGTGTGTCTAAAGTTAATTACAGAGAGGTTGGTACTAGTTAATGAAATAAATAAGAAAATATAAAATTGCCATAAAAGTAGTAAAGATAGATACGGTAATTACATTTCCAACTAACTTTTCTAATAACTTTTGTATCAATAGTGCAGTTGCATTAATAAAGTAACGAAGAATGGGGACACTAACTGTTTATTTAATAAGCATTTGTTTATATATTTCCGTAAGTTAAACATTTACAATAAACCTTAAGTTTGACTCAATAAAAATTACTTAGATATTATAATGAAAGGAAAATTTTGAGAAGCTCCGATACAAGCACACTTAAAAAATCTTATCTTATAAAATTGGGCGTGCTATAAAAGATAGAGCCGTTAAGGTAAACGTACTAGTGCTCGACATGCTAATGCCCAATAGATGACACCTTGCTGTCACCTCTATAGACAATGGCTTAAGTTTCCAGATGACATGTAACTGGGACCGCGTCGAGCACCTAATATCAAAACAGTTATCGTTAAACAAATTGTGAAAATAAATAACGCACCCAATTTTATGTGAAAAATGGTAACTCCTGTTTTTAAATATGATATTCGCTAAGTGAAGGAGAGCGCGGACGCGGCAGGCCCAGACGGAGATGGCGGGATGACCTAGACACCTTTCTCAGTAACTGGCCACAGCAGGCGCTATGTCGGGAGTCGTGGAAGACAAGGGGAGAGGCCTTTGCCCAGCAGTGGGACACCTTAATAGGCTAGCAAAAAAAAAATCGCTAAGTAGGGATGATGGAACACTAAACACATACGCCAATATAGTGTTTTTTTAGGTTTGTGTGGCGTCCGTTTCAGGTAAGCACCTTACAAATGCTTATAAAGGAATGAATAATCCCGATAGTGGCACTTTAATACATTCATTCGTTGCCAGCTACCCGTTAGGCGGGTTTCCTGTTCATAGATTATTTTCGCTACATACGGTTTTTCCCGTATTATGGGCTACGCTTGTAGCGTGTAGCTTGTGCTGGCACTGAACGTGTTAAATAATTATGAAGGGTTCCTGTTTCAAATGGTAAACGGGATCCGAAACAAGGCCTAAATAGGGCCAGTTAATATAATAAATACGTATGAATATGAACAATATACCAAGAATGTCTACCATAAATTATTCTTGTAATAATATGTATATAAATTTGCATTTTAGTATTTAGAAGCCTTACAAATTATGATATTATTTTTCTGTTCCAACATGAACAACACCAATTAGAAGCCAGCAATCAAACTGCACATAAAAGGCATCTAAAACTAGAAGATACAGAAGATGAAGATGATAGCGGCGCAGCCGACGAAATGCCGCCAAAAAACACGCGAGTGCTACAATCAAGTAAGAAAGAACATTTTGCGATATTACTTTGATAAACAATTTAACAGGCTGGGGCGGCGGCTGACGTCCGAGAACGCTTCAAGGCAAATAAATATATGTAGTTGTCTCGGCGCACACTACGAGTTTGTAGCCTTTGGCGTCGAGACACTAGGGCTCGGGGGCTCCACAAGGCGCTCAGAAAACGCCTAAGGGAGGCTACAGGTGACCCTCGCAGGCAGCGTTCTGGCGCAGACTGTCCAAAGCAATCCAGCGCGGGAACGCTGCCTGCGTGATGGACAACCTACCAAGGGCGCAAAATTTTGATAGGTATTTTTTAGCTTTAGTTATTTTAATAAGTCTAAAGGTTAAACATAACACTTATTATATAATAAATGAGTTTCGTATTAAACAGTCATGTAATATTTCTTCATTTTTGGGAACTTGATAAATAATAACGAAAATAATAAAATAAAACGAGAAGAACACGCAACCCAATATTTCTTACACTTTCGCTATTCCATGAATTGTATAAATACAATGAATTAATCAATAAATACTAGGTACCCTGTGATTACAAAAGAGATATGTGTAAAGCTTATGGGTACAGTCGCCATCGAATATATCGGACCGGCGAAGGTGCCCACAAATATCTGAACTCGCATCTATTGTCAAAAATGCATGTTCTAATATTTTTGAGCACCTCGGCCGCTTCAATATATCTGATTTATTTATTTAGAAATTTAGAAATTTAATTCAGGCAACAAGGCCCATATTACAAATACCTTACAGACTAACATACATAATGGCGACTGTACATAGTAATATTTACTTAACCACTATATTACTTAAACACCGATGATTTTGTGTTCGATAGGAGATGTATTAACTCCGCCAGAACTACTACCGTTAGCTAAAAGACTAATGGCAAAAGGTATGTATTTTTGAATAGCGTAGTTTCTGTAGCATACATTTTTATGAGTTATTAGCAGTCATACCTTATATTTGTTTAGTGATTTACCTATTAAAAATAAATAAATACAATTAGCAGAAAAATCACACACGTATTTATAAAATTTAAATATCTGATGCATTATTCATTACTAATTTAAGCGGTTTATTGACCGAACAAATGTTTATCAAAACCACGTGATCCTGGTAGATCATGCACAATTACAACGATGTTGTTATTATTTTTTCAGTTGACACTCGTTCACCAGGAGGTAACCAATAATACATCTATTAAACATAAGTACAACTTAGTGATCATCTTAAATGTATCTGCATCTTTAATTAATTGAATTTAAAAAATATAGAACTGTGACACTGATTCTTAGTCCTCCTACGATATAGATTTAATTTGTTATGGGGATATTTTGAGGCCCGAGGAAGGTCATAGGATAGTTTATATCATCATCCCACGCGGGTGAAGTCGCGGGCAGAAGCCAGTGTATTATGAAATTAAATAAAAAAGTTTTCCTAATAAATAGGTATTTATTGCCGCATCAATGTACATAGGCTAAGTACCAATTACATTTTATGATTTTCGGTAACATCCCAGATATCTCTTTTCATGTCTACCGGTACAGTTAATGACAGCTTTAGCAAATAAATAAGTATGATGATAATTATTATGATTGTCATATTCTAATGCTTCTTTATTTTTTTTTATAGAAGGCAAAGGTATTGTAAGCTCCGCGCGAAGTGCGCAAACTTTGGCAGACACTTTATTTCATCGTTTTTGTACGTATTGCTCTGTTTCTTTATTTCGTAGATGGTCTAATTTGTATAAATACTTCCTTATTATGATTTCATGTTGATACTATAAATATTCCTTGCAGTTATGACAGATCGACGCATTGCACGGTTAAACAGTAAGTACGAAAAATTGGTTAATCTTTCTAAGTTTTCTAATAACACGGACGGACGGTTAATATATGTAACTAGTAGGTAATAACTTTTGCTTGAATTTGTATCATTTCTTTTAATAACATTTTTTTTTTCAGAATTTGATATCGCTAGTCTTGATGCCCTTCAGGCGTTAGCCCTTGACGGAGCAGGTAAAAGCAGTTTTTTGTACATGCATGCTTCGAGTGTATTGAGATTAGTTGTACCTACAATCATTATTACTTCTTTCAAGGAATCCACAAGAACCTGAAACTAGTGAGCGTCGATGGCGCTCGATGTTACGTGAACAAGTTTGCCGAGGATGGTGGTAATTATACCTCTACATTTTTATCGTAAGAATGACTATAATTGATAGATTTTTTATAGTACCTATCAATAAATTATTAACTAGTAACATCGACTACATAAATTATTTGGGATCAAGCCAAGTGCAATGTTATGCCCTCCAGCAGTAAAAACGTAAACAGCCTTCGGAAATTTATTGCATTGTTTATCATACCTAATCTTACAAAACCAATGGCAAATTTAAACTAATTTTCATTCTCTGTTACGGCTGCAAAGGTCTACTACTTATACATAGACATTTCTCCGACTAAAAATCGAGCCTGAAAAATAACTCGACAAATGTAGGTACTCGTATGTAACTTATTGTTTATTTTTCTTTACAGTTGTGCATAACAGCATGTGTTACGCTAGTAAGTGTATTTCTTACAGTAAATTTTACAAAATATTCAGCAAATTAAAATATTGGTTAAGTTTTTGATATGACATACAACTTTTAACAGGACCTATAAAATATATGAATATATATTTTCAGATAAACCTGAACACAGAAAGAGCATATACAGCTGTCAGTATCTAAACATTGTTTGTTTTCTTTTCGTTCTTCATAAATTGGAGTGTGTGTGTGTGGCGGTAACCGAAGACAATATTATGTTGCTCGCAGAGGCAATGGGACGAGCCGCTCTGCCGTCTAGTACGGAATAATCTCGTTGATACGTCAACTAGTACGGCGGAGCGAGCTCGTCTCCTTGCCACTGCGGAGTGGGAGTCGGGTCTGTGGCTGCAAGCCCTACCCTCTCCATCCATAGGGACCCTATTGGACAACACCACCTTCAGACTGGCGACTTGTTTGCGCATAGGGACTGTAACAAACGTCCCCCATCACTGGTGCCATGGTGGACAAATTTGGACATCATGGGCTTTCCTGCGGCAGAAGCGCCGGTCGCTTACCCAGACACGCCAGCATCAACGACGTCATCCGAAGGGCCTTTGTCAGCGTCAAAGTCCCGGCCATACTCGAGCCCGTCGGTTTGGCTAGGGACGATGGCAAGAGGCCCGACGGTATGACGTTGGTGCCTTGGAAGATGGGGCGGCCTCTAGTTTGGGATGCCACATGTATTGACACCCTTGCGCCGTCCCACCTTCCGGGCACCAGCAGAGATGCTGGTTATGCCGCGTCCATGGCAGAAGACCTCAAACGCCGCAAATATGCCACCCTTGGCAGTAGTTATATTTTTGGGGCGTTTGGGGTCGAAACGCTGGGGCCGTGGGGGCCAAGCGCGCGCCGTATATACAGGGCCTTGGCGGAGCGCCTTATAGATGCCGCAGGGGACCAGAGGGCTGGCCAGTATTTTGCTCAACGCATAGTATTGCCATACAACGTGGCAATGCGGCCAGCCTTCTTTTAATTTTTTAATTTATTTACTCAATAAAAAATACACAGTAATCCATTACACATATTTTTATTTATAGGCTTTTTATTTTAAGTTTATTTAGTTTATTAGAGATAGTTTGTATTATTATTTTTAAGCTAATTTAATGTTTTATATCTACTTAATCGTGTTGTAATAAATACATTCTGTTTTATTATTTATATTTACAGTGTTAACTAAACCAATCAAACAAGATTTAATGAACGAAAATGATCCCATTCATAGAAGACAAAGAGAATCTGGCGTTCCTCAAAGTCGAAGTAATGTATTTAAATTCAGGATGGTCCAAAAATAAGTTAACACTGTTTTTTTTACTTCCACAATTTTTACAAAATGGTATTAAATAACAATTAAAACTTCATACAAGAAACTGATACACAATCGCAATCGGTTTTTAAACTTGTCTAAAATATGTTGCGCCATATTGTTGTAGTTGCTTTCTTTCCTGAGAATTTAATTTTTGGATGAAAAAACTTTTTAGTATTGCACAGGATCAAATAATCAAAATGACAGAATGTTATTCTTCTAGTCGTCAATGGAGTGCCTGCAGTTATTCGAATTTAGTTAATCGATTACGATCTGGGGCGGTAGTTTTTCCACAGGCATAACCCCTATTCATAGAAATAGGTGTCAAAATGATTCAAGAAATATGTAAAAGAGATATTTTTGAAACTGTCGTTTTTACTCTATCTAAGAGACGTCTGTGTTGCTGAACACAAATTTAGACGCTATGAAAGCAACACTTAGGTACCAAAAAGTGGGCAAAAATAACGTTACAAGAGCTGCGGAATACTTTTGATAATTTTAGCAAACTTTTGCATTTGTATATCAAAGCCAAATGACGATATTGAGAAGATAATTGTCTTGTTTTAATATCATTTTGTAAATTTCACGAGTAGCAATAAAAATTCTTTATCAGTGTATTTTTGAGGTAAAATAAATATTATTTAATAAAATTACTGTGAGTCAACTCAAAATAATAATCGTGAAATCAATTTTCAGTTAATTTAATGAATAAACTTCAGAAAAAGAGAAAAATAGTTGTGAATTCTAGACGTAAACAAAATGAACACGAGAATAAGGAAGCCGAATCAATGACTACAGGAGGAACTAAAGGTATGTTTTTTTGTGTCGAAGTAATAAGGCCCTTTTAAATAAGTTAATAAAATACTAGCAGAACTAGCGAAATAAAATTTCGTCTACTTTTTACATCCTCGTACTTTAGAAAATATTTTTCAGCTATTTAGATCAGATGTGTGAGAAAACTCATTGATAGTAAACCTTCTTAAGTAAAATATCTCGTTACCTTACAATATATTATTAAATTTACAGGCCCTAATACTGAAAAAGATAATGGACAACTTAACGTGGCCACTTCCAGACCCCATGACATACTTAGCAAAAAAGGTAATATTTAGGTGTCACGAAATTTACTTACCAAGTAGCTTACATTATGTAGGTGCTTATACCTCTATTACATGATTACCTAATACATGATTACGAAATATGAAATCAAGTAGGTATTTATTCAATCTTCGCAGATGTATGCAGTTTTCCTCACGGTGTTTTCCTTCACCGAAAAGTTAAAAAAAGAAAAAATGCAAAAGGTATATGTGATTGTGAAGTCCACAATTGACTGATGAGTCCGCATTGGGCTAGCGTGGGGACTATAGCCCAAGCCCTTTCGCGCATGAGACGAGGCCTGTGCCCAGCAGTAGGACGTACATATATAGGCTGAATTATTTATTTTTTATTTGTTTTTATAAATGTAGAGCACAAAAACCAAGTATACTTCATTTATTAAACTATCACAAACATTTTGACGTGAAAGTCTTATAAATCGATGAACACCGATAGCATGCACGAAAAAGTGTCACTGTCATGTTGTGGACAGATCTCCATGGTAACGTTGTGGTCAGATCTCCATGGTAACGTTACGTAATGTAATGGTACCAAATGTTTTCTTATGACGTTTTCACGCAAAATTATCGTCCGTAAACCGAGTATACAGTCAACCATATTTTTTTAGCACACTTAAAGGGCTGTAGCTGGAAATTTGAATGTATAACTCCAGTGAATCTTGACTCCTGCCGGCTAAAGACATCTTGTCCCGGCAAGGAGGAGAACACAGGTGTAGACCGTGAACAAGAGATAATACTACAGAAGTTTCGAAGAATGAGTAAGTTTAATCAATCAATCAAAGCATTTATTTTCAGGCAACTAAGGCCCATACCTACCTTACAAACTAACTTATACCGGATGTGGCCTGTAACACGAGCAAATAATTAAAACATATATTGTACTCCTCAAACAGTGACACGTTTGTTCAACAACTTTAAAAAATTATGAAGTATTTAGACTTACTATTTTTCATACAAAATAAATATTATTTTCAATGGACGCCCATATAACCATTCCAGTCGCAGAATCATCAAAGTGGTAACTAAATGTCAGATGTGTCGTAACAGAGTCCACACAAAGTGTCTAGAATTGTTTCGAAACAAAGTGTCGTCGCCGTGTGTACACTTTTCCGTAACAAGGTGTCGACACATTTGTGTGCACTTTGCGTGCGGTTTGCGACTAAATCTGACAGCAAATTTGTGACAGCAAATGTCAATATAAAATACCTCTTGAAAACCAAGGTTTGTCAAACTACTATTAGTGTCTCGTGTGCTTGTAATTCTAGTAAGTCATCATGGGCGATGCGAATGATAAAAATCGACCAAAACCATATAAACACCCAACACCCGTCAACCTTTTACATAAAAGTTTTTAAAGAAATGCAATACGCTACTAGGTCAGGCAACGAATGCTCAATAAAGTTGTAGAGGGAAATGCTCGGAACACAATTTTTGACTCCTTAACTTGGTTTGGACAAGTTAGGAGGTGAACATATCAAAAGTCCTCGGCCGTAGCCCTTGAGCGGGGGGGAGAGAGGGGGCTTTGAAGGTCCCATTTTCCAGTTTTTCGATTATATCTCGGAAACTATGCATCTTAGCGACATGGCCACTTATACAAAATGAAAGTTAATTTAATTTCTTACAAGTTTATTCAGTCAATTTTTTCGATATGTTGAATAGTTTTGAGATATCCGCTCTTGAAAGTTTATTTAGGGCTCTCAATGTTATTTTGATATATTACATCAGTGAAGGTGCTAGGCCGTGTATGGTATCGTTTTCGTATAAATCTGGGTTGCTGAATCCATTTAAGGTATCACATTGACACCATTCCACAAAATTAAAAAAAAATCTTTTTAGGGTTCCGTACCTCAAAAGCAAAAACGGAATTCTTGTGGGATCACTCGTGCGTCTGAATACACAAAATAGTTCTTTACCTATAGATGACAGGAAAACCTATTAGAAATGTGCAGTCAAGCGCGAGTTGGACTTAATGTACGGAACCCTTAATACGCGAGTCCGACTCGCACTTGGCCGGTTTTTTTTAAACTCCTCTTGACGCTTAACCGCTGAACCGATTTCGTTGAAATTTGGTATAGAAATAGTTTGCGTCCCGGAACAGGACATAGGATAGATCTTAAAACCAAAATCATCTTTTGAAGGTGTGAAAAGTGGCGTGGAAATTTGTACGGGAAATCAATAACCGCTGAACCGATTTACATTAAATTTGGGATGGTCTACATCTTTGATTTAGTTAAAAATGATAAAAAAAACATGACTTCAAACCTAAACTTAAACAGTATTAACTTCAAGAAGTCAATTCTGAATTCCCCTCTACACCTCATTTCACACCTTTAAAGGATGATTTTTGAGATAACTTATTATGTCCTGTCTCGGGACTCAAAATATATGTGTACTAAATTTAAATTAAAACTGTTCACCAGTTTAAGCGTGAAGAGGAGTTTAAAAGAAAGTAAGTTTATATGTTTTTACTTTGGAATGGTGTCAATGTGATACCATAACTAAATTTGGTACTGCGCATTTATACGAAAACGATACCAAACATGGCCTCGTAGCTTTACTGTTGTAGAAGTCAAAATAAAATTGAGAGCCCTAAATTCTTATTACTTGACCAAACTTGTGTAGAAGGAAAAGGAAAAATAAAAGTCTTCGGCAGGAATATAAGACACAAATATAATTTTTTTTTTGCGTTACTATTTCAATTATCAAATATTTAAACATACCTTGATTATATTATTCTAGTGAGATCCTCATAGATAAACAAAAACATTTACTTAAAAAATTACAAGGTCGAAATGTCACGGAACTTGTGAGAGTAATATGTGAAAAATAAAAACTTTAATGACAAAAAAATCTGGACACAATTTAAGAAGCATCCAATTGCGTCGAGGAATCATCTGTATTTTTGCTTGTTTCATTACCTCCTCGCTTCTTTTTTTGTCCTTTGTATTCTGTAGCAATTTGTTAGATCTGAAAATAAAGATAACTTGCGTCGTCACGGATGTCGATTTATAGGTTTTAGGGAGTGCAGAATTCGAAAACGATGATCATTTTATAATCCAAAATGGCGGCTACGTATTTTGTCATAAAAGTCGTCATGAATATCGTTTTATAGGTTTTAGGAAGTGCCGATTTCGAAAATGATGACCAGTTTGGAATCCAAGATGTGTGCCGTGCACTTTCTCATAAAAGTCGTCATGGATATCGTTTTATAGGTTTTAGGGAATGCAGAATTCGAAAATGATGACCATTTTGGATTCCAAGATGTCTGCCGTGCACTTTGTCATATAAGCCGTGAGTAAATGATGACCATGACCAACAAAACGACATCCATGTCGACTTTTAACATAGTGCATGGCCGCCATCTTGGATTCCAAAATAGTTATTATTTTCGAAATCTGCGCTCCCTAAAACCTATAAAACGACAGCCATGACGACTTTTATGACATACTGCATGGCCGCCATTATGGATTCCAAAATGGTCATTATTTTCGAAATCAGGGCCCCCTTAAATCTATAAAACGACACCCATGACAACTTTTATGACATAGTGCATGGCCGCCATTTTGGATTCCAAAATGGTCATCATTTTCGAAATCAGGGCCCCCTAAAACCTATAAAACGACACCCATGACGACTTTTATGACATAGTGCATGGCCACCATTTCGGAATCCAAAATGGTCATCATTTTCTAAATCTGTGCCCCCCCAAAACCTATAAAACGACACCCATGACGACTTTTATGACATAGTGCATGGCCGCCATTTTGGATTTCAAAAAGGTCATCATTTTCGAAATCGGGGCCCCCTAAAACCTATAAAAAGACATCCATGACGACTTTTATGACATAGTGCATGGCCACCATTTCGGAATCCAAAATGGTCATCATTTTCTAAATCGGGGCCCCCTAAAACCTATAAAAAGACATCCATGACGACTTTTATGACATAGCGCATGGCAGCCATCTTGGAATCCAAAATGGTCATCATTTTTGAAATCTGCGCCTCCTAAAACCTATAAAACGACACCCATGACGACTTTTATGGCATAGTGCATGGCCGCCATTTTTGATTCCAAAATGGTCATCATTTTCAAAATTGGGGCCCCCTAAAACGTATAAAACGACATCCATGACGACTTTTATGACACAGTGCATGGCCGCCATTTTGGATTCCAAAATAGTCATCATTTTCGAAATCGGCACTCCCTAAAACCTATAAATCGACACCCATTTCGACTTTTATGACAAAGTGTTTGGCTACCATCTGCATGCAAGACATTTCTATTATTTTTACGTACAAAAATGGCCCCCTGTCAACTTCCAACCGAGATTTAATCGATAATTTATTCGATTAATGTTCAGATTAATTCAATTTCAATCTATGTTAGGTCGACTAAACTAATCGTGATTAAAATTTGAGGATTAACTTTTTTTATTCCATTAATTAGTCGAATAAACAGTTAATCTATTAAGTCCCATCTCTGACCACGGCATTTTTACACTTTGAGAATATCTGAAAACAAATGAACACAAGGAGCCATTTTGCAAATCCAGTAACTTTGTTATTACTTTTGACAGCGCGTGTCATGTGTCTACACAGAGTCGACACAAAGTCGAAACATTTGCGACTACTTTGTGACTGCAATATTTCTCAGCCTTAAACCATATTTATACATCATAATTAACAAGTTTCGTAGTATGTAAAGCGTTATTTCTGTTATTTAAGTATAGTATACGCATCGAAGTACTAAAAATGCATCAAATAATATATTTATGAACACAGGCACTGAGAAGTAAACAATTTAATTTCCGGCTAAACTAAAACAATTTGGTGGCGCGTTGATTATATTACACTTAGTTTATCAAATCACTCGAGCAGTTTAATTCCCCATAATAATTTAAGTCCTATTGTAATATAAATGCAAACAATATATAATTACGTCTTGTAATCCGTTTTAGAGATGGCGTATTAATGTCACTTATTTTTATTTAACTATTTTTCCATCTGACAGTTTCCATTTGACAGGAACAAAATGAACGAATGAAAGAATAATTTTGGCATAAAGTAGTCGCAAACTAGTAACAATGTGTGCACACGGCGACCACACTTTATGTCACTTTGTGTCATGTGTCGACCCTTCCCCATTTCTGGTAACTGTGTCGACACGGCGACGAGTCTGCGACTGGAATTGTGACCGAAACAGACGGTGTCGACACAAGATGTGTCTACACCGCGTCGTAACGGCGACTGGAAATGGTTGTATGGGCGCCATCGCCATGCCATATCATTTGTGATTGACGTTGCTTGTCACGCCTTAAACATAACAAAATTTGCAAAACATTGCGTCTCGAATAAACTTTGAAGTGTATTAAAAATCAAACCACAAGTTATTTTTAAAAGTTGCTGAACAAATGTTGGAGTATGAGGAGTACAGCCTACAGTTAAATTTTTTGCTCGTATTACAGGCCACACCCGGTATATATACAATAATACAAAAATTAAAATCTTAAATCTTAAATACTAAAAAAACATTTTCGTGACGCCATTTTCTGTAGCGTGTAACCATACTTATTAATATTACAAATGCGAAAGTGTATCTGTCTCTTACCTGTTCACGCTTAAATTGATGAACCGATTTAAATGAATTTTGGTACAGAAATAGTTTGAGTCCCGAGAAAGGACAATGGGTGGTTTTTATTCCAAAAATCATCCGTAAAGGGGATGAAAAGAAGGGTGGAAATTTCTATAGGGAATTAATGCCGCTGAACCGATTTAGATGATATTTGGTATGGAGATAGTTTGAAATGTGGGAAGAGATATAGAATAGATTTCATCCGCAAAATCATGCCTTAAGGGTTGAAAAAAGTTTATTGTTTGTAAGGGGAATACATCATTTCATAAGTAGGGAATGAAGCTCTAATTACTAATTCCACGCAAAGTCGCGGGCAAAACCTAGTAATATATATATATATATTTCTATAATGCCAAAAATTAATATAAGTATAGTTACTTAATTTTTTTTTTATTGCAGTTGGTATCTCGTCCGTGGATGAAGAGGTGGAAAAAATATGTAAGTACATAATTATTCTTCCTTTTTAGGGTTCCGTACCCAAAGGGTCGAAACGCGATCCTATTACTAAGACTCCGCTGTCCGTCTGCCTGCCCGTCACCAGGCTGTATTTCATGAACCGTAATAGCTAGACGATGTATTTATACTATTTATATTGCCGCTATAACAACAGTTACTGAAAACAAAATAAAATAAATACTTAAGTGAGGCTCCCGGCTCCCATACGACAAACGAGATTTTTTTGCGTAATGGTACGGAACCCTTCGTGCGCGAGTCCACATCGCACTTAGCCGGTTTTTATACTAAATTTTCACAATTGTTACATACTTTTCTTGTACCTTTATAATCTTACTGCAGTGTTAATGTAGTCCGGGGAAATGCAGCCCTTTTGTCTCAGGCGATGTCGCTTATTGGCACGATTATTCCTTGTATCATAACTAAGCTGCTTTTATGCCCTGGCCACGAGAAAAACTCTTGGCTACCCCCTGACAAGGAGGGGAAAACCGGCTCCGGCACTTTTTCTACCTAACTGTAGCACTCAGATCAAATTTGGTATCATTTTCATATAAATCAGAGACGAGGAATTCATTTAGGTATAAAATAATAGTTTTTGCACAATCGTGCCAAACGGCGTCGCATGAGACTAAAGTGCGAATTGCTCCATACATTTCTGTGCCAGTTCCTCACAACATATTTTCCACAGCAGTGTAAATAAAAAACCGGCCAAGTGCGAGTCGGACTCGCGTTCCGTACATTACACAATTTTTAATAATGTATTTTTTTATGTGAAACGTGATTGAAATGTCTTTAAAAAATCCGTAGGGGTCGGATCAAAAACTAAGTAATTAAGTCCGACTCACGCTTGACTGTACATTTCTAATAGGTTTTCCTGTCATCTATAAGTAAAGACCTATTTTATGTATTTTTTTCAAAATGTTAGACCCAGTACTTTCGGAGATAAAGGGGGGAATGGTCATTTTTCGCCTATTTTCTTGAATTACTACTAAACTGTTTATCTAAAATTATAAAAAAAAATATATTTGAGGTTCTCTCAATAAGTTCTTTCATTTGATATGTAACTTGACAAACTTTATTTTTTAAATTTCTCATTTACCCCCCAAAAGTGGCCCCCATGTTTAAAATTCATTTGTTTACGTTACATGTCCGTATTTGGGTCACAAACTTATACAGGGCGTCCCACGGCTATGCCACATGGAGGGAAAGTACCCTAAATATTGTAGATGGAACATTTTACTGAAAGAAGACATTATTTTAATTTAAAAAACAATTTAAACTGCATTCATAGATTTTTAAATAATTACATGGTTGAACCGGGAATCGAACCCGCCGCACGAGAAAAAAAATCACCCTGTAGCTTTATCATACCGATCGAAAGGCTTGATCATAACGATTATTTTTTGCTAAAGAACATAGTGTCAGAAACAAAAGGAAGCCCATGAATTTTAACATTTTTAAAAACATTTGATGACACAAAATTAACATTTGATGTGAAAAGCGAAATAATCAAAAGAGTGCGGCTTTGTATTCAACAGAATGAGACTACATTTTGAGCATTTGATAAATTAAATTGATTAATTTTGAATTAAAAATGTTAAAATTCATGGGCTTCCTTTTATTTCCGACACTATGTTCTTTAGCAAAAAATAATCCTTATGATCAAGCCTTTCGATCGGTATGATAAAGCTACAGGGTGATTTTTTTTCTCGTGCGGCGGGTTCGATTCCCGGTTCAACCATGTAATTATTTAAAAATCTATGAATGCAGTTTAAATTGTTTTTTAAATTAAAATAATGTCTTCTTTCAGTAAAATGTTCCATCTACAATATTTAGGGTACTTTCCCTCCATGTGGCATAGCCGTGGGACGCCCTGTATATGTGTACCAAATTTCAACATAATTGGTCCAGTAGTTTCGGAGAAAAGAGGCTGTCACAGACGGACAGACAGACAGACAGACAGACAGACGCACGAGTGATCCTATAAGGGTTCCGTTTTTTTCCTTTTGAGGTACGGAACCCTAAAAATATCTGGGAGACCGAGCTTTGCTCGGAAAACACATAAAAACTCAAAAATGCGCGTTTTCCCAGATATAAGACCTAGCTAGATCGATTTATCGCCCCCGGAAACCCCCATATAGCAAATTTCATCAAAATCGTTAGAGCCGTTTCCGAGATCCCCAATAGGTATATATATACATATAAATAAATAAATAAACAAGATTTGCTCGAATCGTTTAAAGTTATTAGATAGATTAGATTAGATATACCAATTACGTTTATTCGAAGTTATGATACTTAGTTGTAATTACATATCTTTTTACAGTGGAAGTCCGAGCGTTATTCAAATATCCTAGGACAAGTTTTAACCCAAGTAAGTAGTCACATTAATTTTTAATAATAATAATATGTATATTAGAGTTAGACCAAGCAAAGTTGGCAGCGATGTGCGATGAATGATTGTAATTAAAATGTCATACTTAGGTACCTACTCTCATAGAAGTGACAGAAATTTGACGTTTAAAATAACAATTGCAGCGTCTAGGCTTCCCGATTCTCACAAAGCATAAAAGAAGTCACAGTGGTACGATACCGATCTGTCAGTGTTAAAAGTGACATTACTTCAAAAACGTCCACCGCTGTGACATATTATAAGCATTGTTCGAATTGGGAGGAATATTCGCAACGCAATTCAATACACACAGTAATCAGTATAAGAGAAACAAAATATGCATGCATACATACATATTATTATGTGAATGCACAGGCAGCTTAAAGCTGATACGTGCACATCAATGTCCACTTGTGTTTTGTAGTCTACGAAAGTGTTCATCGAGTTTGTTTTTAAAAGAGTTTATCGAGGCGAGGGTGCACTGATCACTGACTGATATAAGTATATTTACTTAAAAAAAACATGTTCAGTAAAAATAACTGGGTAAGTATTATTATAGTAGTCTCAGCAAAGAGAATTTAGGCTAGAGGAATATTGTCAAAGTAAATTATGTAGTCTACATGCCATCTTTTCGAGCGATGGCGCCATACCTTATTAGGCCTGCTCTCGAGTAGACGGCGATACCTTTTGACAATTAACACATACATATATCAGTGAAAGAATCAGGATCAAAGTTAAATGGCATTCTAAAAGTTTTAATCATTTGTGTCGAAAGATGACAGTAAATGTATTGACTACATTCTTTACTTTGACAATATTCCTCAATTTCGAATTCTCTTTGGTCTCAGCCATGAAGTAAAAACCGGACAAGTGCGAGTCGAAGTCGCCCACCGAGGGTTCCGTACTAATTGGTATTTGTTATTGTAGCGGCTACAGAAATACATCATCTGTAAAAATTTCGACTCCCTAGGTATCACGGTTCATGAGATACAGCCTGGTGACAGACAGACAGACGAGACGGACAGTGGAGTCTTAGTAATAGGGTACCGTTTTTACGCTTTGGGTACAGAATTATTATTTCTTCAGATTATCGTACTTATCACAAGTAATTTGATCATTACATATTTTTCAGATCTGGAGGGCCCGCAAGAAACTTTATCTGAATACTTTAAAACACTAATTAAAAAAACAGGTTTGTTAACTCGGTTTACAATAATATAGGTAGATGTTTTATTATAATATAGTGTGGTACATACAATATCTATTTATAATCTTCTTTATATTTAAGAACTCTGCTCTTGTCGGTGGAGTAATCTCCAATTCGTGCGGTCTTCTGCCAACTCCTTAACCTTCTGGCATGAGACGACCTGAACCTTTTCTTTTATTTGGTTGTAATAATATTTCGTCTCTCTTCCTCTATTTCCCTCTATTTTTTCCTTCTATGATGTTCTTAAGGAACAGATCGTGTCGTAGCAGATGTCCAATTAGTACTCCTCTTCTAATATTATATTGCATTTGAGATATAATAAATAAAAAATAGAATTCTTAGAGTTAGACCAAGAGGCCTTTGCCCATCAGTGGGACACCTTAATAGGCTAGCAAAAAAAAGACCAAGAAAAGCCTGCAGAGATTTTGATAGCACAAGCAGTGCAAGTGTTACTTTAAACATCAAACTTCTATGAAAATATGACGTATATATTACGCTTGCACTGCTTTGGCTATCAAAATCGCTGCAGGCTTTTCTTGATCTAGGTATATGTTATTTAAAATTAAAATAAAACGTATTTTATTCTGATAGGAGCTGCGAAAAAGAAACAACAAGATAACGCTGGTAACAAATATAAAAAACAGCTAGGGCAATGATGAGTATGATGACATAACTGAAATCCATTGCAACCCCAGTAAAATTTCATAATAAGGTTGGTAATTTCTACCCATAAACACCGATCTTTATTACGATAAATCATTTACGGTCACAGCACATAAATCAATCGAGGTCACCATGCATATGCTCTCCCGTACAGAGCGACCAGCTTTATTTCAGCTGCGCCCACAATTAGGACGTACTCTCGTGTTATTATAGTATAAACTAGCGTAGAATACAACTCAATTGTGCTGCTGGATTCGTAGCATTTTACGAGTAAAATTGTACATATGTACCTATGGACCTCGTGGACTTAAACAGCCGAACCAATAAAGTGAGAAGGAAGGAAGGTTGTATGGGGCATCAATAACCGCTGAATTGATATAAATTACCTTAAAAAATAAACGTGAATGGAATAGAATACAACATTCAACATTACTATTTAGTTTCTGATAAACAATTTGAAAGCCATATCTTACTTACTAGCGTCCAATATTTTGCTCAAACTTTCTTCAATTTCATTGGACAGGTAGGTTCCCAGAGAGACCTCAGATTTCCTTTTTATTAGCGTTCAAGACTATAGGAGCCAAATAGTATTCGATTGGGAAAGGCGTTCAACGTCGACAGTTCGACAGGAGAGTTCCGAATAAATGACAGGCTGATATCGTCCGGCGAACTGATGGTAAAGGAAAGGAATCTGCCGCTGGTCTGGGCCCCTTTACAAATGCAGTTTGCAATTCCTCTTTAATAATGATTTTATATATTTTCAGCTACCCTGCTCAACCCATCAAACAAAACACAGCATTAGAAAGCACATACAACAAATCTGAAGATATAAATAATACAATCATGAAATTTTTGCGCAGTTTTGTTTCTTTCTTCTTGGTAGATCTAACAGGCGTATTCTGATTTTAATTATAAGTTAATAAGAGTAAAATCCATTCTAATCCACATCTAATCCAGATCTGGATCAGATATGGATCTGATCTGTCTGTGTCTAAAGTGACATTATTTCAACCAAAAACGTCACATATAGAAGTCAAAGCAGTACGATACCGATATGTCAGTGTCAAAAGGGACGTTTTTTTATTGAAGAAATGTTACTTTTGACACTGACATCGGTATCGTACTGCTGTGGCATTGTTCGAATCGGGCCGACAGGATCGGACGTCGACAGAGTTGTAGCCGACCGCTGTAAAGGTAAGAGGTCGCACGCGCCGCGCCGCGCGCACCCTTTCATCGGACCCCTTTGTTACATGAAGTAGGACACGAACGTCGAACAGAGATGTTTGAGGCCGATATTGCAACTATTCACAATGCTTTCTTATCTGCGTTTGGCATTCACGTTGTTATGAGATTTTCTCTACGTGTTAGAAATAAGATAAAACCTCATTTCCTTATACTCGTATATTAATAACTGTGTAAACTTCTAAGTTAGATATAGAGAAGTACCTACGTGATATGTACGCGTCTTATGGCTCCTCTACACGATGGCCCAGCGCCGGCCACTCCAAGGGACGCATTTACGCGTTAGAGGGAGCAAGTGATATTGCTATCTCATTCTACCGCATGGCTGCGTCCCTTGGAGTGGTCGGCGTTGGCCCATCGTGTAAAGGAGCCATTAAGGCATAATCAGTACGTTTAACTGTTAACGTTTAATTCTTCTTAATCTTCTGAGTAAGGATCATCATGGGCGGGGTAGGCAAATATATCAATACATATCAGGAAAGGAACTAACATCAGTTGATGACGTCATTTTTAGGTACGAGTATTCCTAAGAGGGTTTCCACATGAACGCTAAACTAGAGTGATAATGATAAAATCCGAAGCTGTCAAAGACTCCATTTCAGTGGCTGGTCTCATATCAGTTTTATATTTCTTTGCTACGTTTTTAATACCATGACAATGACTCAGTGGTCAGAAATAAAACAAAGTCACTGAACAAAATAAAGACGTTTAAAATTTTGTTTTATCCTTTATATTAAGACAGTTCATAAAGAATGAGAGAGCGATGGGTACCTGCTCTGAATTTCAAATGAATAGACATTATTCATATTTCGGTTGAGGAGACTGCGGCTCGCCGAGACGAGGGATTATGAAGGAAATTCCAATTTCATAAAAAACTGACGGAGACTGTTAGTGTTGAGTAATCGTCTCCATCTAAGTTGCATTTAATTACGGCGGTACAGTAGGTTCGCGTCAGAATCTTAACTAGATTTTCGCCAAGTCCATTAAGAGCACGTTCCGGGCGAGCGTCGTAGCTGATTTCAGGAAATTACTGTCAATCCCAGTTAAATGCATCTCAAGGCAGGTGCCATGAAAAACTAGTTCGTTAGGAGTGCAGCGCTCTAATGGCTAGGTCAACTCAAAGAGTTAGTCATATCATAATGACATATGCCAAGGGCCTTCTAGGAGCAATATCATTCGATTCGAAATTAATTCGATGACAATAATAAAACTACTAAAGCGCTGGTGGCCTAGCGGTAAGAGCGTGCGACTTGCAATTTGGAGGTCGCGGGTTCCAACCCCGGATCTTACCAATGAGTTTTTCGGAACTTATGTACGAAATGTCATTTGATATTTACCAGCCGCTTTTCGGTGAAGGAAACCGGACTAATCCCAATAAGGCCTAGTTTACCCTCTGGGTTGGAGGGTCAGATGGCAGTCGCTTTCGTAAAAACTAGTACCTATGCCAATTCTTGGGATTAGTTCTCAAGCGGACCCCAGGCTTCCATGAGCTGTGGCAAAATGCCGGGACAATGCGAGGAAGAAGAGACAATAATAAAACGAAAACCGTTAAATAAGCTTAATACTGCATAATACTAAAAAACATAAAAATAAAATAAATTTGCACTAAGGACTGTATCGTTTAATATAAATACAGATAAAACCTGGTCTAACTGTTGACGTGTGTATTATTTTGTATTACTATGTTCTTAAGGTATAATCTGGGGGTATTTTTAAGACATATCTGATATAAGAATGTTTTACATTTATTTTATTTTAGGGACTTGATGTTGACTATGATGATTTTAATACCTTCTAGCAAATGTAATTCGGACAAGCCTATCGAGCTTAATTTGAGACTATTTCACCGATTCCTTAGTACGATTTAAAGAAACAAAAGGTTAATATGCTGCCAAAATATGCCATCTAAGTGTCCTTTTCATGATTGCTCAATTGAACATCCACAGAATAAATGTGGTGTATTTTATCTTTACATGAAAACGACTTTTTATGCAACATTTTGGATTCCCGTCAATTTCTGACGCCAGGGAAATGACGGAAACAGCTAAAAGAATCTACCGAAATCCAAAGCCTAACGGACATTCATGGCGTTGAACCATGGCTAGAACAGGTCGATAGAAACGCTCCATGATGGTTATATTGTATACCAAAGTCGGGGTTGTCGTAAGTAACATGCCATATTTTCAAAAAGGCCACCAAGCACAGATCCAAAACTTTTTTTCCAACTAAAAGAAATGATTAGACTATGCCCAGATGTTTCGCTTTACGAATCATATGTAATTGCTGTTTACATAGTACGATTTTTTTTGTGTAATACTTATCTTGTTCGCAAACCGTAAATTTTCTTGTAGTATTTGTCCGAAATCGTTGTAGTTACTCGGGAGGATTGGGTAAATATTGTCCAAACCATATGCTTTACGTGATCTCCCAGGACGAAATGTTACTTATTATTAAAGCACTAATTAAACTATATGTGTAATTTTTTAATAAAAACATAATACCAGAAAAAACGGCTAAGTAAAGTTGTATTTATAATAAACGATACAGTCCTTACAAACATCGGTTTGCGTGAGTGACGTTTCAATCTGACTTTGTTTCGCTCAGTAAAAGTGGTGCAAGGCCCCGACTACGACTTTTGATCCCAAACCGTGCGGATGACAGTTACAATACTACCTGTAACCAAAAACGGGCACGTGAACATTGTAGGGACAAAGCAAAAATAATTTAACTTTTCTGAGTGTTTGCACGACCGCTGCAACGCTGCAAAGTTGCAACTTATGGCCGAAGTGAAATTATAATTACATAGGTAGGAAATCATTTATTTACATACAATATATATACAGTGGTACAACTAAACGAAATTAATAACTAGCTTAAATCTAAAATAGGCCCCTGAGGCATTGTACCAAGGATGCTGGCGGCATTTCCCCGCTGTATCGCAATACTGATACGTTGTGCGAGGTAGCCGCCAGCTCTTCGGTCACCAGTTACGTCAACCAGACGCTTCGCGATTTCTGCGAACAACTTAAGCGCGCTGGGACCCCATGGACCTAGAGTTTCAACTCATAGGTTGATTAATTTTATGTTATTCTAAGGTAAGGTCAATTTTTAAGATTTATAGTGCTTCAAAAGGAATTGAAGACGCGCTGGCAAGTAATAAAGTATAAATTGTGTCAAATTATAAATGACTTTCCAACACCGTAAAACCAATTTAAAATAAACGGAAAGAACGGCTACGATATGATCCTCTTAATGTTCCTAAACGGTTTCCTTCAGTCTTGATCTGCGATTTGTACTTAATAAATGTACCTATATAAATATTGCTTTACTTATGAATTTTATGATAATTGCTAGGCAAACATCAGTAACTAAGTGATTAACGAAAAAACACGATAGTTGAACTATGACAGCGAATTAATTAACAATCGCTGATTTAAGTCATGTCACTGATACAATTATATTTTGTAGCTTTACAAATATACATAACAGCGGTTGGTAAACAGTGACAGGCAAAGGGAGAAGTGCATTGTAAAATGTAAAATTAGGCCCACGAACTGCCTGCTCATGCTGCGAGCCTCCTTTCTAATTAGCATTTATCTCGCTTGAACGACGGAGCTTCATTTAAACTTCATGTAATTTATTATTGTTATCATTCCTAGCAACAGGGAGGTAATTAGTTATAAAATAATGGCATGTTTTACTCATCAATATTATTTTGTTTGAAATATTAACTCAAGTCACGGCAATTCCGGTTTTGATTCAAAACGATACTCGTATTTATCAACCTAATAATTTAGAAATAGATATACATATATTTATTTTGTAGAATACGCGTAGATACTCGTAAACTAGTTAACGATTCCAGTCATATCAATTTGCTTTCTATACGTTCTAGCACTTACTTAGGGACATTAAAATTCATTAACAGTTATATATAATTTAACACAGAAATAAAAAGCTAGTGTGCAACATTTCATTTATTTTCAGAATGCAAATGTCATATATTATACATAGTTACTTAGCCTTATTACTTACCTTACTTTTTATTATTCGTTTGTTAACATGAAAACTCTGCCTACTATTATTATCTTCTATACTCCATCTGGTTTACTGATTAAGCATTGAGAAACTATGTATATCCATTTATTTAACAATTATAAGACTAACCTATATGGCAGATCCCTATACCATTTTCCTTCTGACTAGTTTCAGAATCGAAAAAGCAATACAAAAGCGGTCACTGGATTTATTAAGCAGACTAACTTTTATTTTGTTACGCGACGTTGCTTTCCCAATTTTCTACTTCGTAAATTGAAAACTGTCGGACGAGTCTCTGTAGCTTAATCCGCAATTTATTTTAGTAGCTATCTATTAGAAGTACAATTATCTCGCGGTATTATTTCTCTAAATGGAAACAGTTCGGAAAACAAATTAATCCATCGGAAGCTCGAAACAAGACATATACTTACTAGTTGTGTTTGCTCAGAGCAAAGTGGAGCCACCCAGATTTTTGATGCAGGTGGGGGGGGGGGGTTAAGCATCAAGCAGAAGTTTAGGTTCTAAGTCAAGTTTAGTATCATTTTCAACTAAATCAAAGATGTAGACCTAGATTTCATCGAAATCGGTTCAGCGTTTATTGATTTCCCATACAATCCTACACCTTACCTTTCATTTTTAAGGTCTTTTTTTGGAATAAAAACTATCCTATGTTCTTCCCCGGCACTCAAACTATCTCTATACCAAATTTTATCTAAATCGGTTCAGGCAGCGGTTATTGAATCCCCATACAAATTTCCTCCTCCCTTTTCACACCCTTAAGGGATGATTATTAATATGCTATGTTATTCCCTGGGACTCAAACTATCTCTGTACCAAATTTTAACTAAATTGGTTTAGCAGTTTAAGCGTGAAGAGGAATTTAAAAAAAAGTATTTTTTTCATATTTTACGTGTTTTACTTCGGAATGGTGTCATTATGATATCAGAAATGAATTCGGCACCCCCGATTTATACGGAAACGATACCAAACTTGACCTACTAGCTTAAATGATACAGATATCAAGATCAAGTTGAGAGCCCCCCCGCTAAAAATTTACATCAAAAATCTCGGTGGCTCCACTTCTTGAATCCATCCCTGGATCCTAAGGACCAATCCTGCCAAAGGAAATCTCTTGTTCATGCAACGCCGTATATTAGCTCCAGCGCCATCCGCTATACAGGTTCATCTAAGATAGATGAATACCACCTACCAGCTACCTACTAATGTTGCTTCTTGAAGATATGCTTTAACGGTTGCTTTTATTCTTGTAACTACTATTGCATTGAAATGGGCATCCATTACGGAGTCTTAAAAAAATTCTCCGTTGGAATAAATAATTCCTTTTAATCCCTTATTCATTAGTGACGATCCACAAGTATGTAGGATTCTGAAAAAACGTCCCAAAACTGCTGAAATATAAGGAAGTATTTTTTGTCTATTTTAATTCAAAGCTTATTATGATAACAAAATACCTATAACGTAAAATTTGTGCAGTCTTTAAAAACAATCCTTACACATTACACATACATTTCTGAAAACGTCCAGCCACTAGCCAATTTTTACTTTTGTGGATTATAATATAAGGTAGTTAGCGAAGTAGGTAGATATTATTACGTTATCTATTTACCAGCAGCACAGTCAGTAGGTAGCATGGCTCGGCTCGGCAGGTCGTCGGTGAGGATCCCAATTATTGCACCGTTCGATCAGACGCGCCGGCGGCGGCCGCGGCGCGTGCGGTCGCCCTAACTGGATTATGCTCCGATAGGGTTGTCTCAAGGGAGTAAAAAGATGACAAGACCGGTCAAATGTGACTACGATTATGAGGATTTATTTATGGACGCATGGAAATGGTATTTAGTGAGCGCGCGAGAGCGCTAACATAGACTATTAAGTACCCTTGAACATCTCTGCAGATCTAATATATCTGATATTTAAAAAAAATGAAATGACACAAGGATTTATATAGGTAGTTAATACGAGTAAAATGTTACCCTAGTTATAGTAAGTGCACAATACCTACCTATTGGCTATTATGGTATTTAGTTTAGAAAAAATATTGCATATGGTACAAACAATTTTCTATTTAAAATAACTGCAATCAGTGGTAACCCTAACGCTTTGTATTTTGAAAGGAGCAGCAATTCAGAGTATGGTGGGTTTGGAGTGATAGGTAGGTACAAATGATTAATTGGACACAAATCCATCAAGCGTATCATGACACTCATGCAAAAATACAACCAATTAGTACTTAAACACATAATTTCTGTACAGAATTAGAAGGTGATTTTTTTTCTTCTAAGTAAAATCAGCTTCTCTGCGATAATATCAGTAGGTGAAAAATCAGTTTTAGAATCCAAGATGGCAATCATGAACTTTTACGTAAAATTCGTCATGGCTATCGTTTTCTTGGTTCTTGGAGGTAGGAATTTCGAAAATGATGACCATTTAGAATTCAAAATGGCTGACAAAATTATACTATTTTGTAAAATCATCATGGATATCGTTTTCTAGGTTGTGGGGAAGCGGATTTAGAAAATTATGACTATGACATTCATTGACTGGTGATACGAAGTTTGCCAGGACCGCTAGTTATTTAATATAGTCACACCAATAAAAATTTGCAGCGGATTTGATAGCCCACGCAGTGTGTTATTTATACGTCATAATTTCATAGAAGTTTGACGTTTAAAATGACACTTGCACTGCGTGGGCTATCAAAATCGCTGCAGACTTTTTACGGTCTGACTAAACGAAATGAAACAAATTTTTTAATTCCACCTCACAAAAACTGACATGTCGTTACTATTCACTTTTTATCGAATGATAAAACATCGCAAACGTACCAGAAAAACAAGTTAAGTAAACAAAACAAAGCGAACGGCGAATAGTGCACGATGTCAGCAATCTGCGCCAACCAGGAACGCCGTAAAGAAAACAAGCAGAAAAACCTCGTTGCGGATGTCGCCGGTTCACAAAAAACCGACCAATTCACGCGGAAACCGATACCGATACCGCCGGGACTCACTGAAATGCAATTGCGGCACTAGTTTAGCGTACAAAACTGAATTATCTGATGACCAGGAAAAAAATTTAAAAATGAAAAATATTTAGCGTATTAAATTTTTAAGCAGTTTGATACCGCAGGAACAGAAATGAAGTGAATTCCGTCACTAGTTTAGCGTAAAAGACTGAGTTATTTGTTGACAAGAAAAAAATACACTTAGGTAGGTTGCGAGTCAGGAGTTGACGATATGTATCGTCAAGGGTTCATAAAAAAAACGAGTATGTTTTACCTACATATTATGTGACAAAGCACATATTTTAGCCAATACGGACATGTTACTGCTTAATTATTACATTTGACAGGGTCAACTTTCATTAGCAATACGCTAGGAACGTACTGTTTATTAATGGCGTACCACACGTTCATAGCTTAACCAAATTAGTACCTACCTACACACGTTCCAACTTCTAGTTAACGGTATCATTGTGGAAAAAATAATCACAAATGTATACTTGTATAGTTGCAACACACTGTTACTCGCGGAATACTTTGACTATAGTTCGTTTTTTTTAGCATTAGAAAGAACTTGAAAGAAGGTAAGCGATCTTGACATGTCTTTTAATTGAAAAACGCTTTTTAAAAATCAATAACTTATGAAAGCAGAAGGATATAATTGATCGTATTAGATTCATAATTGTTACATATTTGCCGTAACTTATTTTTAAAATGTGTTTTTCAATTAAAAGACACATCATGATTGTTTACCTTATTTCTAATGCTAAAAAAACGAACTATAGACGCAAAAGGGAATAAATTTATATATTTATCTACTATCTGAGTTCACGTGATGCTATCTTATAGGATTCCAATAACCTAAATATCGAAGGCCGAATCGAAAACCGTCAATATCGTTCGTTAAAAGCATGTCTATTTGTATATCAATGTTATTGTTATCGATCAGTACGAGTATCCGGGTTTATTCGCCCCATATAGTGCGAAAACGAATTGGCCAGCAATAACACATTTGTTATTCTAGCAAAATTAATAAACATATATCTCCCATAATTAACATTTATTCCAATTATTTGCCAATGTATAAAAAATAACAGTTAATTTGAATTGATGACATAATGGGCGATATACACCGAAATAAAATAAGAGGTATAATTAATTAATACATGGTGATATTATCCTATTAATCATGTAATTATTCATATCTCTCGCAACATATCGAATGATGTTCTCTACCAATATCAAGTCCCGACAATATTTTAACGTAATCAAAGCATCGCCGTCGTGAAACCAAACAGTTTTTGCCCCGGCTATAAAGACGCAATAACTGTTTTTATAGGTATTAGATAGGTATAATAAGGGTCTCCCCAAATATATCGACGCGCATTCGGCAAAAGCCGATAGGAAAAAGCTTTATGTCCACGCAATAAGAGCGAAGAAGCCGACGACGCATCGGCCGGCGCCGGCCGATGCGAGCCGAGCCGAACGACGACTTTTTCGCTCTTATTGCGCGGACATAAAGCTTTTTCCTATCGGCTTTTGCCGAATGCGCGTCGATATATTTGGGGAGACCCTAATGAGCCATATCATGAAAATAGCTCCCACTAACATGAAAAGCATGGATCGAGGTTAATTAAAAACTGAATCAAATATAAAGTGCAAACTCTATTCGTTCGGACGTGAAATTCCATTCGTCCATTATGAAACACGATCTGGTTATTTACTTAACCTGTTTCAGTGGGAGACAAAGCCGCTCATTCGACGTTGATGGCTACTGGCTACTGGCGCACTCGACAAAGCGAATACCTAAATGAATAGCCAGGCCACAATGCGAGATAGAAAAGTCACTACAATGAACAATTTTTCCTCCTTTTTCACTTGTATTATCTAGTTCATGTAGATTGCCTTCTGAGTTGGCGGTTAATACTGATTTTAATTATCGGAATTCTCTTGCAAAGAGTTTATTTGCTCAAACGTACGCCTTGGTTCTACTAGGTATTGGCATGGGAAAAGCCTGCATCTTTATGAACGTTGTACTTAACAATTTATTGTCACGTTAGCTTCTTCGTCTGGTACCAAGTTCGTTTTAAAAATACCTAGTATCTTAAACTATGAATTAAGGTAAGTAGGTACCTACTTAGGTATCAATATTTCAAATCTTATCTTATTGTTTTCGGGGGCCCTTGCGGACATTTGGACCCACAGGGATCTTTTGTGCAATTACCCCCTAGATAAGATCCGTCAACTACTCAAAAGCTTTTCCCACCATATCCATGTGCCGGATGATGGAGTTCATGGGTAGCGTTTTAAAGGCCTTTGGTTTCAGATATCCTGCCCCAAAGTCCTTCATTCTTTGCCTGGCGAGGGCGTGACATTCACACATTAGGTGATTTACTGTCTCTTCCTCTTCGCCACACATACGACAATCGGTGTAGTCTTTTTATTACTTAAATTTTATTTAAAAAAAAACCATCCTACTGCCAAACCGTTTGTAGGTGTTATGTTAAGATAGCACAACATTGCCATCGTGTTATGGTGATTTTACTATCTTATTATGGCAGACAGTATGTGACACAATTGTACGAAAGTCGTATAAAGGCACGAGGCTTAGCGAAGTTGCGTTCCTTTTGAAATATTCAAATCTCAGGGGTGACTCCCCGCGCTCCCGTAAAATGCAAAACAAGCCAAGTTTCCCCCTAAATCAGCGGTTCCGCCCGCGCCCGCGCGACACCGCCCGGACAACAAACAAACTTTCATTTAGCTCCAGAGGTGGTCTCGCTTAACTTCATGCTAAAAATATGCTTTTTGAACAACAATACACTTTTAAACGAGTAATTACAAACTACGTGGATGAACATATCTATGTAAAATAAAACCTTTTAGCATTATACATTAAGCTTACATTAAAAGCCTGTGGCCTCGAGAATCTGATAAATTTAGTCTACATTGTTAAATAAACGAGGCTTTTTGCTTCATCCGACGTTGCATTGTAAGCTATTTATTCAGCACTAACCGGGATAAAAGGCTAAACGCTCTACCTATATTAACACCGAGGCTTTTTCAATGTGATAACCTAGCTAGAAACAACAGGCGGCGGAGGATGCAAACAACAATGGACGGGAACAAACGCGACGTCAGCTATTATCTCACTCTAACCTAGTTCTGTCCAGTATGGCGCTCACCACACTGGAAAAGCGAAACGGAGCTAAATTGCCAACGAGTTGTAAATAAACAACTGAACTTGTGGAAAAAAATATACGAGCCCTGTTACGTCGAAAGTGAGATAGCGCACTCACCAGCTGCTAGCGACAATAGTAGCAGGAGGGCTACCGCGAAAACCGAAATTCGCAAATTCCGGGGATCTTTCTCTTTTACTCCAATGAAGGCGTAATTAGAGTGACAGAGAAAAATGCCCGCAATTTGCGAACTTCGATTTTCGGGGTTATAGGCCAGGACTGTGCCGTGGCTCGCGTAAGAGATCACCGTTTTATCGGCAATCACTCTCGTTTATTTATTGGATGATCTGATCTGATAAATGATGTAATAGGTAGGAATAAACGGGCAATTAACATATTTGCATGCAAATAGCTTTGTCTTAGGCAGGCATTTGCCTAAAACGGCTGCGGGTTTGAGGGAGTAATTTTTGTTATTTTTTAATTATGTAACACAGAATCGAGGACAATTCTGAGGCGATTTTCACAATGTAGGTACGTTAAGTGAATACACAGTAAAAGTAAAGACCTATTGGTACCTACTTTCCGAGGAAGTAGGAGAATAATAATATCGAATAGCACTCACCTTAGTCGCGATTTATCGAGTAAACTTAAAACCTGAAACAAAAAAAAATTGTAAGTCAAGGTCAACAAAAATGTCTGATACCGAACAAAGTATATTTGAAAAATACCTAATATTTCTACAAAGTTAGGTACAAGCAGAGTTGGGCGTAATCAATTCCTTTTGGAATTAAATTACACATTACATTACAGTAATCATGATTCCTTAGTAATCGATTCCTTTGGTAATCGAAATTACTGGAATCAAATCCGCTGATTACTTGCGTAATTGATTCCTTTGGAATTGAATATATCTAAGTACAAGTGTAATCGTGATTCCTTCGTAATCAATTACTCCAGTAATCTGATTACGTAATATTGTTCAGACTAAATTACATTACTCGGTGTCAATATACCTTTGATCGTTCTTCTCCCAGCCATAAATACACTTTTTGTGTGAAACTGTATCATATATGTTTTCGGGGGAGCACATTTCGAAAATGATGACAGTTTTGGAATCCGACATGTCTGCCGTGCACTTTGACATAAAAGTCGTCATGGGTGCCGTTTTATAGGTTTCAGGGAGTGCAGAACTCGAAAATGATGACAGTTTTGGAATCCGACATGTCTGCCGTGCACTTTGACATAAAAGTCGTCATGGGTGCCGTTTTATAGGTTTCAGGGAGTGCAGAATTCGAAAATGATGACAGTTTTGGAATCCGACATGTCTGCCGTGCACTTTGACATAAAAGTCGTCATGGGTGTCGTTTTATAGGTTTCAGGGAGTGCCGGTTTCGAAAATGATGACAGTTTTGGAATCCGACATGTCTGCCGTGCACTTTGACATAAAAGTCGTCATGGGTGTCGTTTTATAGGTTTCAGGGAGTGCCGGTTTCGAAAATGTTGACAGTTTTGGAATCCGACATGTCTGCCGTGCACTTTGACATAAAAGTCGTCATGGGTGTCGTTTTATAGGTTTCAGGGAGTGCGGGTTTCGAAAATGATGACAGTTTTGGAATCCGACATGTCTGCCGTGCACTTTGACATAAAAGTCGTCATGGGTGTCATTTTATAGGTTTCAGGGAGTGCCGGTTTCGAAAATGATGACAGTTTTGGAATCCGACATGTCTGCCGTGCACTTTGACATAAAAGTCGTCATGGGTGTCGTTTTATAGGTTTCAGGGAGTGCCGGTTTCGAAAATGATGACAGTTTTGGAATCCGACATGTCTGCCGTGCACTTTGACATAAAAGTCGTCATGGGTGTCATTTTATAGGTTTCAGGGAGTGCCGGTTTCGAAAATGATGACAGTTTTGGAATCCGACATGTCTGCCATGCACTTTGACATAAAAGTCGTCATGGGTGTCGTTTTATAGGTTTCAGGGAGTGCCGGTTTCGAAAATGATGACAGTTTTGGAATCCGACATGTCTGCCGTGCACTTTGACATAAAAGTCGTCATGGGTGTCGTTTTATAGGTTTCAGGGAGTGCAGAATTCGAAAATGATGACAGTTTTGGAATTCGAGTGCACTTTGACATAAAAGTCGTCATGGGTGTCGTTTTATAGGTTTTAGGGAGTGCAGAATTCGAAAATGATGACAGTTTTGGAATTCGACATGTCTGCCGTGCACTTTGACATAAAAGTCGTCATGGGTGTCGTTTTATAGGTTTCAGGGAGTGCCGGTTTCGAAAATGATGACAGTTTTGGAATCCGACATGTCTGCCGTGCACTTTGACATAAAAGTTGTCATGGATGTCTTTTTACAGGTTTCAGGGAGTGCAGAATTCGAAAATGATGACAGTTTTGGAATCCAACATATCTGCCATGCACTTTGACATAAAAGTAATGCAGTTGACTTATAAACGGATACCCATACCAACTTTTATGTCAAAGTGCATGGCAGACATGTAAAATTCTAAAACTGTCATCATTTTCGAAACCGGCACTCCCTGAAACCTATAAAACGACACCCATGACGACTTTTATGTCAAAGTGCACGGCAGACATGTCGAATTCCAAAACTGTCATCATTTTCGAATTCTGCACTCCCTAAAACCTATAAAACGACACCCATGACGACTTTTATGTCAAAGTGCACTCGAATTCCAAAACTGACATCATTTTCGACACCGGCACTCCCTGAAACCTATAAAACGACACCCATGACGACTTTTATGTCAAAGTGCACGGCAGACATGTCGGATTCCAAAACTGTCATCATTTTCGAAACCGGCACTCCCTGAAACCTATAAAACTACACCCATGACGACTTTTATATCAAAGTGCACGGCAGACATGTTGGATTCCAAAACTGTCATCATTTTCGAATTCTGCACTCCTTGAAACCTATAAAACGATACCCATGACGACTTTTATGTCAAAGTGCACGGCAGGCATGTCGGATTCCAAATTTGTCATCATTTTCGAAACCGGCACTCCCTGAAACCTATAAAACGACATCCATGACGACTTTTATGTCAAAGTGCACGGCAGACATGTCGGATTCCAAAAATGTCATCATTTTCGAAACCGGCACTCCCTGAAACCTATAAAACGACACCCATGACGACTTTTATGTCAAAGTGCACGGCAGACATGTCGGATTCCAAAACTGTCATCATTTTCGAATTCTGCACTCCCTGAAACCTATAAAACGACACCCATGACGACTTTTATGTCAAAGTGCACGGCAGACATGTTGGATTCCAAAACTGTCATCATTTTCGAAATCTGCTCACCTGATTCAAATAAGGTGCATTTATATCTAGTCAGCCAATATCAACAATATCTATACATATCTACTATCGAAATGTACTTTTGATAGTAGAAGTACGAAATGTAATCTGAAAGGAATCAAGTAATGCATTCCTGTAATGAGGAATCTACATGGATTCCAATTACTAGGAATTGTAATATTAGAAAAACTGATTCCTGATTCCTCAAATGGAATTGTACTTAGTAATTTGGTATTGTAGATTACAAAGTAATCTGGGAATCGGTAATCTGATTACAAAGTAATTTCGTGTAATCGTGGAATCAGGAATCAATTACGAAATGCCCATCTCTGGGTACAAGTTTTACAAACGTCATTTCTCCATACAAACGTACTCAACTGTTTCCTCCGTGGGTTTCGAAGCTAGAGCAATGATTTTGTTAACTAAGATTAATATTGTCAATATCATCAGATAATTTTATAATCATTTAGATTTCCAAATTTGGTTACGATTGGTTAAGTTTTTAAGGAGGAAACAGTTGAGTACGAAACCTCGATTTTTACGCAGGATTTTTCGCCTTATCCTTATCGCACTAGTTTTAGGAGCCGCTTCCGTTAGCGAGGCGGGTATATTTACCTAAAATATTTAAATCTCAGCTCCTGTTTCGTCTTAAGTAAAGTAATGAATTGGATAGGTACCTACTATGATTGTATTTGTATATAAATATATTGCATATTAAATATATCGTGCCTTTAAATAAAGACTATTAAAACACGCTTAGACAACTTACGCGCGTGTACGTGTAGAGTTAGACCATTCAGGTGTTATTTTAAACGTCAAACTTCTATGAAATTATGACGTATAAATAACACTGGCACTGCGTGTGCTGTCAAAATCTCTGCAGACTTTTCTTGGTTTAAGTCTCCCAACATTTTTCCGAACCTCTTAACCAATTCCTCTTCTTAACAATAGATCCATTATATGGCTGGTGCTCACGAGTTAAACCGCTTCAGATGACGTTAATTGTGTCATTGTTACCGGCCTCTTCCAGATTATTTCGTGTTCGCAACTCCGAGGGTCGAAATTTTCGCTGACATCGAGAGACCTTCGCGGAAACGAGATAACTTGAAAGTTAAAATAATGTTATGTACTTAAGGGTGCGTTAAATTCTGCCGTCATGGCGACATCGTTGACAATTTCATCCTTGTTGGTAGTACCTAATACCTTTGTTACCTTTGTTGCCAATACCTATTAAGAAAGAAGATATATTTTTACATCATTGTATTTTTATGACCTTGGAGCTTTTAATACGCTGATCGATACGCGTCCAGAAACTGAACTAGTTATTGATCTACTCGAACGAAATAATTACCTACATGTTGTGTGCCAGTTCGAGGCGGTTATAAATAAACGCAAGTGAATTCGGAAGTAAGTTCCAATCAGTTAAGAAGAAAGAAAGTTACCAAATACGCCCATTAATTCCGATCATATTATCGTCGGCTCGTCTTTATGAAGCTGTCACATAAATAAAACTCCCTGCCCATTAGCCCGGCGTGGAGCGTATGAGCCTTACAAATATTGGACGGGAAAGGAGGCTGCGGCAAGCTGGACCTCATCAATATCTGTCGTCAGTCACCGACTAGCCAAATGTCAAATTATTATGAATGAGACATGACGCGGAAATTCCATGCCCACTCTATGACCTAATTCGTTAACTTGCGTCATAATTTTCCTTTTTATTCCTTAGTAGTAAAACTAGTTTCTTATAATGGAATAAAAATGTTTTGTACCGTTACAAAGTTTATAAGAAGTATCAGAACACAATATAAACTTTCTCGATCTAACTAATTACGAAACCAGAGAAGCTTGTTACTCTAAATCAATGCTTTGACTGTCAAACAACTACCTAGACTTACCTAACACTACTTACTAAGAAAAAGAAAACGATTTTCTGAGACGCCTAAATATGCGATAGCCGCTTATAACATCGAGATTTATTTCTAAGACATTTTGAGCGTTTACGCCACCCTGTATTTATATTTGATAGCCTGTGTGCGGTGGGATCCCGTCGCCTGGAGTTTACAACTGTGTCAAGGATGATAAGCGGAAAATTTCCTTTGAGAACGCAGAATACGCCGCGTTAAACGCGCCCGGGACCCGGGTTTAAAACGGACGCAACGAGCGCGCCGTACGAGAAATCCTCGTTTAATGGTTCATAGTTTACACAAACCGTTTAAATGTAAGTTAAACCTTTAATTTACTCAGTCTTTAGCCGAGAGTAAAAAAGAGTTTTATATTCTGTAAAATATTACAAGCTTACTTAGGCTAGTTAAGCTGATGCAATCAAGTCGAATGATTTTAAATTTTTAGTGCTAAGTTTGCCTGCTGTGAAGTAATATTAAATGACTCACAATAATTCTAAACTTACATTCTTTGCGACGTTTCTGGGGTCCGCTTGACAACTAGTTAATCCCAAGAATTGACGTAGGCACTCATTTTTAAGAAAGCGACTGCCATCTGTTCTTCCAACCAAGAGGGGAAACTAGACCTTATTGGGATTATTCCGGTTTCCTCGGGTTGTTTTCTTTCACCGAAAAGCAACTGGTAAATATCAAATAATATTTTGTCCATAGTTAAGTTCTGAAAAACTCATTGGTACGAGCCGAGGTTTGTACCCGCGACCTCCGGCCTGAAAGTCGCCCGCTCTAACCGCTAGGCCACCAGCACCAGCGCTTGTTAATAATTCTAACTTTACCAACATTTTAATTCGAATCGATTAGAATAATTTCAAACTTAATGTCGGCCGGTAAAACACGCCAAGTAGCATGCCAAAACTTTAATAAGCTGAGCAATAACTTCCCGACTGTCTTAGTAGCGATTGTTTCATTACTTGATGGCATGAGGCCAGTGAAATATAAAATGGGGGCTACTGGATAGCTGCACGCTGCAGCACGTGGCCGCTTTAATATAACGGGATTTATTAACACGACCGACATCCAATTAAGAAAATATTCTGTAATTTCACCAGAGGCAGAGTTGGCATGTCCGCAAATAGGGCGCAGAGATTATTTGTTTTTGTTGTGACAATTAACTTAATTATGGCAGTGTTAGAATCGGTTCATGAAAATTTTAATGACGACAAGTAGTATCTACTGTATCTTTTCATAACATAAGTAGGTAATTCTTAATAGTCTTTTATTATTGTACTATCATAAATATTAAATAATCTATATAACGTACCTTATTAGGTATAGAAAAATGAAATAAAACGCAGGACACGGATTCAATTAAAATCACATAAATGCGTATTTTAAGTACTTTACTTCTTTAGGTACTACTCGTGCCTAAGTCAAATTAAGGTGGAATATAAAAAAGTTCAATTGGCCTAAATAATTTTCCTTTTTAATCAAATACGAAAACATGTGTCATGGTAGAGACAAATTTTAGTTGCTCACATTGTTTCCTTCAATTAAAAAAATGAAACAAAACGAAATTCTGTTCAGAGCCCGGAAAATATTAATAAAAAGACACGTGAACGCTATTTAATTATTTTTTCCCTTGACTTACTATGCAGGATATTGTCAGTGCTTGTGACAGTTTTATCGATGCGCACACATTAACCCATTTATTTGGCTCTCTCGGCTGAGCCGGCGCATGGCGCATGGTTGAGCAACGATTTTACTGATCAAATTGTTGGATGTTGCAGTAAACATGTAGGTTATGAGGCAGCCAATATGAGTAACCTAGTGCATCCTACTTGAGCGTACATAGCCAATAGTATTATGCAGTTTTATAATTTAAAACGACAGACAAGATATTTTTTCATTTAAATACTCGGAGTAATTAACAATGGAGCCGCCATTAACAGGCGTTCCCCTCTGTCGAAAATAGGCGGCCAATGGTCAACCACATGTCAACCATATGTATGGACTGACGTTTATTTGACATGACGTACCTATACATTTGATGTGCAAAAAACGGCAGACTATTTTGTACCGAAAATTTTAGACATGGCGTCTCCGAAGTTTAAATATGATCTTCACGCACGTCACATATAGCTCTAATTTCAAAAAACCCATTAGCTGACTTATCAGGTTTGACCGCTCTTTTGGCGAAAAGCCTTATTAAACATTAATTTTAGCCTCATGTCATTATCGTATTAATTTTATTTAATATAATAATACAGATGCGATTAGCCCAGCACTTCTCATTTCCGTGACAGATAAGCACATAATCATGTCAACCAAAAGAACCTCAAGATCTATAAGTATAACGAAAAAGGAACATACGCATTGTATTCGACTACGCATCATTAATGTAGGTAGGTATAAGTGGTTACATTCCAATTAAAAAAATATATATCGCAACAATATAATTATAAGTGAAAACGAGATCAAGATTGAGTATATCTTAATAATTGGAATCTGTCCCCAGTGCTTGTTAAGCCGTTGCAATGACATCCACTAACACTGGGTTTCATTTTTACGAGCCGCCGCCGCCCCTAAAATTTGTTTGGCAAAACGATAAAACACAAAGAATAGTGATAAAAGTGTAAGCAACTAGAAATTATGATTTATAAAATTATCCAAAAAAAGAAACGAAAACGCTGTAACAAAATGGGACATCTCAATCAAAGGAAGCTTCCTGTTATTCGTGTGAGATGAAAAACTCCCAATAAAAGTTTTGAAAAGGTGCCATTATTGCCTACGTGTTGTTAAGGAAACGGTGTTGCCGCACTTCCTGAGACAAATTTGTAACATTCTGATGGGAAACTGTACCCTCAATTGTTAATGTGACTGATGTGAATGGATATTGTTGTGGTCGAGTTAAACTTAGGTTTACGTACATTCATGTACCTAAACACCATTTTTAAACATTGTTTACTGTGGTTTTATCTGTATCCACAAATGTAGATAGGCATATACAACGGATAGTTTCTGAGCATTAGATAAAGCGTATAAAAATACAATTTATCACAGATATCTAGAATCTTATTTTACTAAAAGACTCCCCAGTCTTACAAATAGGTACCTACACGATACGACACGAGTATATTTTCACGATGGTATCTCATGAAAAACTTAGGCGATATATTCAAAGACATATATTATGTCGTACCGGCCCACTTTAATAGCATTCAATAAATTCCAGTCAGCCTGAATGTAGTGTTTGCTAACCTTGTTAGGACCTCTAAGCAGCTTACATGTATTCTGCACTTGTCAGATTTACTTTAATATTATCGTTGATAAAATAGGAAATAAGGATGTAAGGCAGTATTTAATTAAGACTAGTTAATTATTGTTCAAAGTAATGTATTTATTATAGCGACAACTACAAGGTTTAGAATATGAAAAATGGTAGACATTATTTAAGTAATATATTTATATAAGCAGATTGTAAGTAAAAGTATATTGTAGATTTACGGAACAATTAATCGGCTTTATTATCACATCATTCACAAAAATATTATTTTATGCGTAATAAATATTGGTGGCTTAATAGTTAGTACTGGCTACCTTAACGTACACACTTGGCATAGTTTAAAATAGTAATAAAGATCGAGCAATAAGCCACATGATGTATTACACCGTAATCAGTTGGAATATACGTTACATAGTAACTATTAAAAACTCATGAAAAGGGTTATATTCACATTAAAGATTGTAACGTACATACCATCAGACTATAACACAAAGAAAACATACAGAAATTTATAACAAGTCATAAAATCACAATTAAATAAAATTGACACTTAACTTCGTTCGTCGTCGTAGCTCTCCAACTGAGAAGTGACCCACAACTGTCAGACACCCGCTTATATTCGATTAGACTTCACCCCTTCTACCACTTCTTGGTGGGAATAACAAGTAAGATGTTTCCTGCACATCCGGTTATTATAATAATTCAATTCAACAAATGTATTTGCTGCATTTAGTTTAATTTATTATAGAATAATTAACGCAAACTAATACAAATTTAATATCATGGCTTATTATTATAAAATACTTTATTTACCTTACTTATGTTCTGACAGTTATGGTCAAGAAATATATATGGAGGGTAGTTGTGTTATTGAACAGCAGTTCTAACTTATTATTTCGATATAAGTACGTATTAGCTTAGCAAAAGTGAACCATCTCGTAAAAATGTAAGTGTGATCTTTGTTTTTATACTACGTATCTCACACACTCGCCAAACCGCTCCAATGCTATTAAAATTGCTTATAAAATGCAGACTAGTCTAACTATCATAGTGAACCAGTAAAAGCGCTTTCTCTGACCACATATAGTAATAGCTACTGATTTAGAAGTTATAGTTACGATGGTCAGAGGAGCCTTCGACTTGCCTACGCCTAAGAAGCAACGAGAAACCGTCTGAACGGGACGCATTCAGGGACTTGATTGTCTTCATCATAAAAACTCGTCACGTCCCGCGCCCTCTGCCCAAACTGATGGAGGCCTCCCCGATATCTTGCCTTATATTCCCATCGCTTTTCAACGGACCATTTTAAATTCCATTCCTACATCCTTAACAACTATACCTAATAAGTGTTTACGATTACACTGGATTCCTTGAGGCGAACGGTCGCCGGTCGCCCCTGAGCTTTTTAAGGAATGGGTGTAACAAACAACCCTATACACGGGAATCGCCTCGCCTCATTCTAAGGTGAGAATTTCGCCGTTAAATCTTTTGGAAGAAGTCTAGGGCACTTAGTTCCTTAGACTTATTTATTACAATCGCTTGCAGGTGTTCCAGCGCCAATTCTTTAGTCACGCTTGAACTTACGCCCGCGTATTAAGCTTGAAGTGTTTCGATTTACAATAACATTAAATAATTTTACTTAAATACATTTTTGGCCTGGATGGAGGAAAGTTTAAAACGCGTTATAGGTAAAAATAAGTATCGCAATATTTATAACATAGACCATTTTTAACTATGTGACCCGTTTTCATCGCTCTTGAAAGTCTTGAATGTATTTCAATTTAAACACAAGGTAATGCTTTTATAGTCCATTATGGAACCCCAAAGAACCATTGGATGTGAAGAATGGAATAGAATATGGAAGGTATCAACAACTGTGACATTGGGCCCATGTCCGGCCTGTGCGCCCTTCGCGATATATAGCCTCCGAGTTGCCGAAACAGCGGGGACAGATCACACACGATTTATGTATGTTTTGCTCTCTTCGTAAACCTTGCATAAACTAACTGAGCAAAGTCCGAGCGATCTGAATAAGTGATAAAGCTATGGCTAGGTTGGCCGTAGGTATAGGTGAGTAGGCTGGTGGTGATTCATCTTGAAACAAGTTTTGGGTTAGTCATGTTCCTATTCCAAAAAGTACTTTTTAAACATATAATATACATAGTACCTAATATAATAGGTACCTATGCTTCAAATTCCGAATATAAAAACTATAGCTCATAAAGTAAACATATTATAACTTCGTTTAGTTTAAGAATAAAGCGGGTTGTTTTAATTATTGACAGATTGCCCTCGATTTCAATTATGCTCGTTGTCCATCCGATGGGATTTACGAACGGAATAAGTGCACTCGGCTGATTATTATTGCACAAACATATTTGGGTGTTATATTGAACAAAAAAAACAAAGGATATATTTGATATACACGACACGATTGGAAAAAGACTAAGAATGAAAGTGCCAATGTTATTGTCAAAGTTGGCACAATTTCATTAGGATAAATTTAATTTAACGTACCTATATCATTTATAATATAACTTATTGTGTGAACGCACTCTTGTAATGTGAAACTATGAAACTGTAGGTATATAAAACAATATATCTATGTATACGCATAGATGCCTCCATTTAGTAATTCGATACTTTTTGCGTCAGCTTTTGTGAGGCAACCTGGATGTAATTACTTCACGAGAGCCTTTCTACCGAAATCCTCGTTTGTGTCTCTAGGTACGTTGCAGTTGCCCGGTAGGTAGTAACTAAGTTGGAAGTGGCTTTTAAATTTAGGAAGCGCCTGGGCCGAGCATTAATGACCTGCGCCGCCATTTTGAAGGGCTGCTTTGAGGAAAACTTCTCACTCGCCCTCCGAGGGGAAGTAATGCATTTTCCTTTATCACCGCGCGGACAGTTCGCGCACTTCTTGACAAGGGGACTTTTACGATTATTGTGTTCGCGATGTAACATGCCGACGTGCAATGAAAAAACTATGCCTTCGATCGTTCGCCGCAAATGGCCGAGGGATGTGCCGCCACCAATCTTTATCGTCCCGTTATGTACAGTCAGCTTAATCTTTTTATGGACTACTTGACGCCATTAAAAACAGACGCATCTGGAATTAATAAGCATGTCAATTGTTAGTACCTACACAGGAACCTTGTTGATTTACCTTTAATTTGACTTGTTGGTTGACCTTTAATCATGCTAATAACTTGATAAATTAATGATTATATAATAAAGCATATTTTACCAAACAAAATTTGACATTATTAGGTACGGAGAGTATTAACCAACGCTTTATTTATAAAGCGAAGTGCTAAATGTTTTGTTGTAGTGTAAGTTATTTGAATCACCTGAGACTAATTGAAACTACGAGAATGAAACATGCTTTGAGCTTTATTATTTTTTATCATCGCAATCGTTGCAATAAATGTTTTATACTGCATAAACCGAAGGGATTCTGAATATAGCTGTACGCGCAACGGGATTTAAAATTTCATAACATTTTGTTCGGCTTTTTTCAGGTCGCTGTAAGCTAACAGCTTTCTATAAAAGGATTAGGTTAGAGTTACAATATAAGCAACATTGCGACACGCGCCACGAGCGCGGCATTTCAAAGCAATGACGCAAAATGCGGCGCAGCGCGGCTAAAAATGTCAAAATCGTGTTTCTCCTTAGGGCCCTTACGCACTTGCGGTTAACCGCGGGGGCGGCTGGCCGCGCGGCCAGCCGCTTTTGCAATTTAATATGTAACCGCTTGTGATCGTACGCACTTAACCGCCACAAAATTTTAACCGCGGCGGTTGAATGAAGAGCTGCGGCCCGCTTCGCGGCTGGCCGCCAACTTGTCTATACGCACTGGCGGTTCAGGGTGCGGCGAGCCGCCGATGAGTTTGTAGCCGACGTATCCGTCCACTACAATATTATTTAGCATGTAGATATATAATAATTTATTAGTCATTAAAATAAAATACGTAGATTATATTTTATAGTAAAGCAAGAAAATAACAGTTCGGGTTGGATACAATAACGAAATTTAATATCTTGTCCTTTGACGGTGTCATATAAAACTGAGTAATTCTTCAAACGACGAGACACTCTTTCTAACATAGCGGAAAAAATTATCTTCGTGCTTCTTCAATTCTTGAAAACAGCTTGCGTACTGGCCAAATTCTTTGCGTGTTTCTAGTAAAGGATGAATCCAGTATCTTTTTTATTTTTCTTTTGTTGTTTGAGGTAGTACAAATATATAACACAAGCTACCTCAACAGTGTCCATTTTATTAATGGACCAAAGACGTCGAGCGGTCCAGCCGCTTAACGCGGTCGCATCGCGGTTTCATCGCGGCTGGCCGCCATGGCGGCCAGCCGCTAAATCAACCGCGTCAGGCGGCTGGCCGCTCAATCGAACCGCCTAAGCGGCCAGCCGCAAGTGCGTAAGGGCCCTTAGCAACAACCCGACGGGTTAACCGCTAGCTGCACCGGAAAGATATCGGTCACTCCGAGCGTGAAATAATGCGCCATATGTTGTACAACAGTAATTAGTTATCGGGCGAAAGCGCAAGTGTTCTCATGCGGATAGGTCGCAAAAACCTTACTTAATAAATGTGTAGTTAGTTAACTATGTGGTGGAGCAGTGTAAGAGTAACAAGCGAGCGAATAACACATAATTACACATGGCATAGCCAGGGAGGATGCACCCCGGCCCCCGCTTGTGCATGACTGCATGTCAAATGCATACCCTGCATGTGCGAGCTACAAGTGCGTACTCCATTCGAACAGAGACTTGATAGTTCAATGTAACGATACATTCACTACAGGACGATTCACCGTCTCACATCAACAGAATAGGTACTCGTATTAGACAAAAAGCAAATAATAATGAGATATGCGAGTGCATCGAATTCAACACAGGTAAATGACAAATGACAACTCGTCACTCGCACAATGACTGAAGTATGGTGGCTACGTCCCGACCTGGTATTATAAAGTCAAATAGGCCCCCTGTAACCAGTGCAACTATGAATTTGTTCCCACCTAACAGGTCATCGGCCTCTGGATCTGGTTATCTTTGAAGATAAAACTGTCCCCGGAGGCGTCAGCCGAATCCAATAACAAACACTACGTTACACGTTTCATTCGTCCGAGTTTAGAACGAGCCCGCCTCGATAAAACACGTGTCCTGTTTCCTGAAAATTATTTGTAACTTATTATTTCCTTTATAGACGTTTGCTTTTGTTTCAGAGCTTCTACGGAAATCCAAAGTGTATTGTATTTTAACTTGTCGCTTCAGGCAATCATTACCCAAGTAGCACAGATAGCTCTATAACTACTCACTTTTAGTTCTATCTAACGCTCTGTGCGTATTAAGACACTTATAACAGCACACTCGTGGTCCTACAGCTGTATAATAGATTTCAGTGATATTTATATAGCTTAGGGCTGATTAAAAGCTGCATTACGGCTCTGAAAACTACCATTAATACGCAAAGAGTGATATAAAGGTATATTTGCTACGAACCTATACAGCTTTAAGGGTTATCAAATGCTTTAACCGTTATAAGGTCTGTTTAGTGGATAAAATTACGCCATGTGCTGTATAAGGAGGTAATTGTGGACTTTTATTACGTTGACTTATTAAGGGAGCACAAGTGAACTATTATGAAGCTAATAGATGTATAATGGAAAACATGTGGCACATTATACAGCTTTTCGCTTAACATGTTTACCGCTAAGCAGCTTTTATTACGCTGACTTTTAAGGGACCACGAGTGAACTAATATGAAGCCAATAGAGGCATAATGGAACACCTGTGGCGCATAATACAGCTTATCGCTGAACGTGTTTACCGCTAAGCAGCTTTTATTACGCTGACTTTTTAAGGAAGCACGAATGAACTATTATGAAGCCAATAGACGTATAATGGAACATACGTGGCGCATAATACAGCTTATCGCTGAACATGTTTACCGCTAAGCAGCTTTTATTACGCTGACTTTTAAGGGAGCACGAGTGAACTAATATGAAGCCAATAGACCTATAAATGAAACACATGTGGCGCATAATACTGCTTATCACTGAAGATGTTTACCGCTAAAGCAGCTTTTATTTTGCTGACTTATTATAAGGGAGAACGAGTGAACTGTTATGAAACCAATAGACGTATAATCGAACACATGTGGCGCATAATACGGCTTAGCGCTGAACATGTTTACCGCTAAGCAGCCTATTTTACTACCATTGAGACTGTGTGTATAGCGGCTATTTAAACGTTCACAAGATGCCTTATAACTGTTTAGAGGTTCACTAGTGTATCGAAAGAACGACTTGGACTTTATAGTGGTTCACTTAAGTATCTTAATCAGATATATAACAGTCGTATGCTGCATATTAGAATTTTAACGGTTCACGTTGCTTTTTAACATTGACCGCCATTTTATTGTATATAACCTACAAAATTTAAATTACTTTTCCAACTTTTAAGGGCAACAATAACGTTTTGTGCATGAGTTCTTAACCTAAATCACTAGTTTAGCACTTCCTATAACGTATTATTAACTTTTTATCTCATAATTCCGTCCAAACCACTAAAGTAGTTTTTACACAATAGCTTATTTATATCATTAATTTAAATAAATCCTGATTATTCTCGTGGCGCATTGAAATTTTCTTAGATAATGTATATATATAATGTCAATAAACTTGCATTCCCAAACATCTTTCTCACATTAATATATAAAAGATCATGTACTAACATTTAACTAAACACTTTAACAAAATGACTTATGGTGTTGTTGCGCTAAAGGTTTTTGCTTCAATATAAATATGTTTTTTAAGGCAGAGGTGTAAAAGTATGTTAATAATTATCTTTTATTCAGCCCAACGTCAATGTTTCCCGGTATTAGGGCGCACATGTGACATATTAACTGAATAAAGGGTAACTGGTGGTCTCTTACCCAGTCAATATACACCTCTTATAACTCCTGTTACCCCTTATAATTCCATTAAATTGCTGCTACAATGCTCTTAAACAGCTATGTGAACTTAAGGCTGCATAATTTGTGCCCATTTAAGAGTTATAAAAGCTGAAAAGAGGCTTATACAGCTCTTATGCAGCTTTTTTATTCCAGCTTCAAGCGTATTCGTACTTCATTATGCGGCTGCTATACAGCTAATCTGTGCTACTTGGGTAGTCATCGATATAAATAATACGAATGAATGCATATCATTCGTTTCTAATTGTGATGAAAGTTTGATTTGTCTTTCGTAAGTGCTAAATAGGGCAATCGTGCAGGAGAAAGTGCGAGCAGTCGTGACCGAGACAGGGACGCACAGCAAGTGGGCCGCTTATCGACACCCCGACCAAAGACTGACGCCAGTGACGCCGAGTGCATTGGGCAGATCAACTGTAGACTGCAATACAAGCTATGTTTTACTGCCTATTTCATCACTTGTTAAAGTTACAGTATGAGAAATTCTCAAAGGTGTAATAGCCAGCATGTCATATTTAACATTAATCTGTCCATTCTATTATACTTGGTTGATGCAACAAATGTCTAGTCCTGTGAAATCCAAATACTTACGAAGGAAGAAAATGTTATCACAAATCGAAGTCTGCAATTTATTTCAACTTTTTAAAGTAATAAGACTAATAAATACCTAGGGGTAGTAAGGGTACCAATTGGTTTGCAACATTTTATTCGAGCATACCTACTACTAAAAATAACAACACGGCTAGAAAATGACCTTGAATATGAATGTCAAAGTATCATGTTGCTGCTAGGATGGACTCTTAATAACCTTCAGGTGCACTTCGAGGCACTTTCTCAGCTATAAAGATATTTTGCAATGTTCCAAGTGTCAGATTACTTAGTTGACAGTTGCCAACCTGAACCGACGTGGATGAGGTCGCGGACGTGGCAGTCCAGGAGGGTTTCTCTAGAAAGTGTAACCAGACGCCGTGGCCTCTTGACGCTGTAAATCTCGTTGTGGAGAAAAGACTTTCCAATAGACAGATATTCCAATAGATTTAATGTCTCGCGTAGTATCGTGTTAATAAAAGCTAAGTATTCATGAAAATCATGACAGACAATACTAAACCGCTATGAAAGGACAACAAAAACATTACAAAATAAAATGCTAGGTTCATTCTATTGTAGCAAGCATTTTTTTAGCAATGCTAATACTACCTTATTTTATTTTAGAATTAAGTTCACATACGCATAGGTTCACGTAGAAATAACTAAATAAAGGACCAAAACACATTTAATCGTCTCTATTAGGTATTCTGGATTATAAGAGGAATGTTCCCGTTAAAGATGCGCTCCAAGATTTCCTAAAATAGTTACGATTACGGAGCTTAATGATAACCATCAGCATCTTAAAAGGAAACAAGAATACGAAGTGAACGGAATGGAAGCATCCGGCGGGGAAGGCAATAAACAATCGAACCCATCGTTGCACCAAGATAATTACTGGGCAGTTTTTGTTCTTTTTGTACCTCTAACGATCACAGACGAAGATGGAGTGCCGCTCCGGCAAAAACAACACGCCAACAATGGAGGTGCCAATGCGAACAAACAGCTGCCGCCTAACCTAACTTTTATAGGTAGGTAACCACTCACCTAAGTGGAGTAAACCGGTTAACTATTTCTAAATCGTGCTTCAAATTACAATGTTCTGTTTACATATATGTATTGTTGTTAACCACATGCAGGTGCAGCGCCCGATTAACCTCAGCCAGTGCATTACAACATACTTTCTCCTTCAATATTCATGATATGCCGTAATTAGCAATTTAATTCGAATTAAATTTTGTGGTAAGCCGGTAACTTTCATTCGAAACGGGAAGCGGCGCCTGTTTTAGTGTAGGATGCATGTGTTATATGCTTATATGCTAGATAACTCGCGTCTAAAATGGATCCTATTACATCGTGTTAAGGATGATACGAGTTGTGCGTGTTGCCAGTGTGTTGGGGCGTCGAACTGTTGCGCGGGCGACGGTGGACGTGACCTCCGCTTGTGCACAACGGGATCCTTCATTATTCAGCCCGCGAACGACTGCCCTTATGTGCTCGCAATTTCATTCCATTTCATATCTCGCATCAACCTGGCTGACGTCTCATGGGAGCCGGTGTACTTGTGCGTTGTTCAGGGTTGTTATTCCCATAGTACCAACCGCAGGCGAAAGTGCGCCTATGGCAACCAGTCTAGGTATGTCGTAATTTGCAGCTATGAAGAAACTGAAGCTCTCAGTTATAATGGTTTGTCTGAACTCATTATCAATGCAAGCAATGGAAATAGTAGCCAGTTGGAATAGCCATCGCCTGTTGAATTCTATATCGGATTACGGATGTAAAAGTTCTTCTCTATTATTAATATAATATTATTTTACTTTCTTCTTCGAGAAAATGGAAACTATTGTTCCTGCCCTGCTGATACCTAATCAGATTACGTTTGGGAATTTGTAATTTTAATATAGTAGAGTTTAATTATATATTGTATAAAGGACAAACGGGTTACTTTGTAAGCAATTTTTATACAAAGTCACGCATTAGCATGTACGTGTAATGTTTATGTAGTATATTCAGTAACTAAACATAAACAACTCAAAACATTACTTATCAAGTCAACAATTGTCCTTTACGCCAATTACAGCGTGAAATTTACTCATTACTAACTCACGCTAGATACGTCAACAGAGCTAGATAAAACACTGAAAAACGCTTGATGCACTTGGATAGTCGAAATAAATCATTTATTATTTTTGTCGGGTAAAATATCGCTTTTTCCAGTGCTCATCGTAAAACTGCAACTTTTATTTTCTCGTGACAGTTTTTCCGCACGAGCGCTTGCGATTCTTTATAGAGTGAAGTGCTATTAAAATTATTAGCACACGACAAATCAATTCATTCGAATACCTTTTACCACTTCTGAGAATAACGTAAACTGAGATAGTATTTTATACAATCGTGATATAATAGAGAGCTTTTCAGTCGAGTACCGTGTTTAGGCAACGAAGCTTGCTGAGTTGCCTAAGTTAGGTACGAGATTGAAAAGCTTGATTATATCACTATTGTATACAATACTTTATCTACGAGCCAAAAATAATAATACTTTAAACTAGTAGAATCATACAAACAAATCAAACCAAAAGTATTCACAGCTAAGATACGCGAGCAGCCGTGATACCTTAATACTGGTACGCGCCCCCGCCGCCGCGCCCGGCGCGTTGGTCAACGACACCTTCTCGTAACTCATGAGGCCCTGGTACTTGCTCCGCGCTAAATTCAATTTTTAGACAGTTGTTTTCTCGGTTTTGGCCACCGTAGCCTATGGAGACTAACAAGCAACACTAAGTGGTTTTCGTAGTCTATGGATGTTGCTATTTTAAGGGTGTCACATGCTCGTTTCTGACTTATGAACCAATTGTTTCTACTATACAACCTAAAATAAATAATTAATTTGAGCTATGGTTTTGTTTCGTCCTCTCGATCGCGGAGAGCTGTGATTGGTCAATTTCATTATAGTTGACTAAACTGTATCGTAATGAATATTATAGTTGAGTTGGGAGCCCACACATTAAAAATACCCAATTGAAGTTTGGTATATGAAATCTTAATTCAAGAATTATAGTCGACGAGTAGATAAAATTTATTATGCAGTCTGAGGCATACCTACAACATTATAAAATAAAAATAATGTACTAGAGATAAAAAAAGGAAGGGTTACACCTACTACAATTATATTTTCTATTGCAATGCACACATGTTACTTACTTATATCATTCTTATAAAAGATACACACGCAAAATTTTACATTGTTAATTATATGTATTTCATATCATGTTCATAGAAATGTTTGGAAGGCTTTTTTTCGCGTAAAATTTTTTTATTCAGCGTGAATTATCATGTGTGAAAGAGTTTCAACACTTTCAACTATTTAATTGCGTAATGTAATGGACATAAATCATTTTATGTTACAACGCACGAATTCCACGCAACCTAACTAAAGCACTGTGAGCTAAGTAATGTTTTATTAATTTAATTAATATGCGAGTAAAAAATAATTAAAGTCAGATTAGTAATGCAGTCAGAAAGTTCTCACGCTCCCCTTTGTTACGCAAGCATCGGTGCACGACCACAATGCGTTATTGCGACCAACTCCTTAGAATGCACATGGTATTTTTAAACGTGCCAATTACCTACTCACGTTAAACGCCAAAACGTAGGTAATACAACTATCGAATTGGATTCTCAATCTGTCCCAATTTACGCGCTACAAAGCTACAAACAGGAATAAAAATTGAATAGTACCTATTTAGTGTACCTACTTACACTACTTAAACGTGAACTGATGATGCCCTTCACGGCCCTTGCCCTAATGGATACAACATACAACACAAGTTTTTTTTTTAACTATAACAAGACGCTAGTTATTATTTAATAATAAGCGTCTTATAAGAGTAAGAAGCTACAATTTAATTTAAATGTCGAGTCTTTCTCAAGATAAAAATGCTCGTAGTAAAGATCAAGAACACTGAAAGAATTGGTGTCTGAACGAACGAGGTAGGTATACGTTCAATTGACTAAATTTACTAAATATGTATGTAGATAGTTCGTAATGTAATGCAATCCGGTTCTTTTAATTACATACCTACCTATATGTACATGTTCCACTGATACTTTTGCTACGCATGCTGATCGTGAAGGTCAGGCTTTGCAATTGTTCCTTCAAGGTAACCGAATGGGTCCTGAGCGGTGTTACAATTTATGTTCACTGTAATGGCCTGCCACGCGATATAATACCGTTCTGTGACTCTACTAACGGCGCGATTCGGGAAATGAATTTGAGATTAACATGATACGATATAGTAAAGATAATAACTTTGCTATTTCATATCTAGTGAATCTCTAATTCATTTTCCGAATCGCGCCGCGAGCCGCCATAAGGTACCTTTGCCGTGGAACGTCACATATATTTACCATTTCATATCTAGTGAACCTCTAATTCATTTTCCGAATCGCGCCGTAAGTGCTATTCGGCCAGTTACAACATGAGAAATGTAAAAAGGTGTCTCAGGTTCGGCAGGTCGGGGGTTAATCATTGTTGGCGGCGTGACGGCTACTCGCCGGGTTCGGCGGCAATTTGTCAATCACGCCATGAATGGCGGCCGTGCGCTTTCAATGAACGCTTTACTCCAAGCCAATGTAATAAAAAAAACCATTAATATTGGACACAACGCGGGCCGGGTATCGGTAATCTTTACACCCATTACCATGCTAATGACGGAGCAGAAACATGCAATTAAATCTTGATGTCAAACAAAAAAAGATAAAGTTGGGTGTTTATATGAAACAGCTGTTGCTATCATAAAGCTTGGTCCGACTAGAAGCAACTTTACGAGATATTACGAACGTATTGTATGAATAAGTAAATCTTTATCATTTTTACTTAATAAGATTTTTATAGAGCTTTTGGTCCGCATACAGTGTCATAAAAGCGAATCCCTTCTGCTTTATCTGTACAAATCGATCGATTTTATGTTTCGTCGTAAAATAAGAATCGTTTATTTACCTGTTGTAATATTTTCTCGTAAATATTTATTTGCAATGTTTTTCGGATTCTCCGTATCGTAGCCATGTACTATGAAGATGTTTTGTAACTCAAAGCATATAATATATTTTGATCTAGTTGGATTTAAAACAATAAAAAATATAATCTTGCTTAATTTCACGATTTAAATTCACCACCGTGTGATAACTTGATAAGTACTCATTGGACACTGGAAAGTTAGTCATACTTAAACAGGTACATCCAAGCATATTTGGAATTTTAATTGAATTTTAAATAAGTGCCATTAAAAATATTAAAATGTGTCTGTAAATTATGACTATTCTCTGGCATTATGTACTTTGCTCCAATACCTAACGCCAGACCTTAATTCGATTTCTCTATGCTTTATTTACCTTTCGCGAAAAGTCAAAATTATATATAATTGTTATATAATATCTTTGTTTGTGTCGACATCCGTTAGGGCATGACAAATAAAGAAGAAGACATCTTTGTTGACCCGAGATTGCTATCTATAGTCATAAACATAAACAGACGTAAGTAGACTGATGTTCGCTGTTTGAAATTAGTCCGTAAAACAACGAACGCATTGTACGGATGAAATAATTTTGTCTAAATTAGCTTCATTACCCGACGATGTCCGTGCCAGGAAAGGCAGTAAATCACACGTCACTCGCCACATTCACAATGCCCGGTTGATTGGGTTAGGTACTAGTTCTTCAGGGGCATTCCACGAGACTGTCGCTTACATAACGCTTTTGCCTTGTATGGCAGCTACCTCAATAAAATACGTGAATCTCGAGAATATACTGCCAATTTGTTAGCCAAGTCATGAAATATTACCTGACCCAATACTCAGCATTTCCAGAAGTATTAGAAGAATTGCGTTATGTAAGCGACAGTCTCTTGGAATGCCCCTTCACAACGCTGCATAAACGTCTTATCTCATGAACCAGTATGACTGTGTATCTGATTATTCATACATCTTACGGATGACGAGACGATGCCAAGTTTTACTACTGGCGAGTTCACAATCGTGACATGTTTTGCGAGTTAGGTAGCTGCATGATATCATTGGGCAGAATCGACCTTGCCGCGCCTTCTATGACTTGTTGACTAAAATCGAAGTTTACACATTTTAAGATAGGTAACTAGTAAATACTATCGCTATGGTCATCGAGGAAACAGCTTGAAATAGTACGCGTGATGTCATGGAGTATTGACGTTTTACACAAGTTACTACTTCTTATGGTTACGATAATGACTGTTCGTATTAAATACGTATGTTCAAAATCGAAAAGTAAATAAACTCTTGTCGGTGTACGGTGTTTGACGTTTAAAATAACACGTGCACTGCGTGGGCTATCAAATCCGCTGCAGACTTTTCATGGACTGACTCTACCTATTCTCTCGTCTTCTTCTCCCGCAGTTGCCTTCAACTATTTGCTAGCCATAAAATTAAAAGAGGTTGTTAATTAAATGTTCGAAGTGTCCAACCGTAGCCAATTGTAATGGCATGAAAATGAAAACAACATTAAAATGAATTAGTCAAATCTCAATGCCAAATGTCACGAAGACAGCAAGAATAATCAGGCCGATGGAGATATCGCATGTCGCGGATCGATTTTAATTAAAATCGCCCAAACAATGCTGGTATTATTCGCCGATCGGGCAAAGCCACCGCAAGACCGATCGCGGTTGCTATTTTTTTATTTCTGAACCCTGTCATTGTCTTTAGGCTATCTGGAGTTTTAAGATGTAAGTTTTAAGGTTGATTTTGCAATTGTGTTATTGTATTTCGTACGATTTATGTGAAGTAAGTGCTTAACCTGCGGATTATTCAGCCACGCGCCCTACGCCGCGGTCTCACGTATCTTATTTGCTACGCTTCTTATCGACATTCCTAGTCCTTTATTTTCATAAACCATGCAATTAACTTTTTGTATTCATGCCGCCGACTTCAATGCTACATTACGAAATATATATTATTATACTGCATGCTGTCAGTATGTACAATAATATACGCAGCTGGAATGTAAGAATTCTAATTGGATACGTTGCGTGATGCCCCGAATAGATTGCACTGTACCTAACATTGTGTGCTCAGTGTTATGTTTTAAGTTACTAATTGTTTTTATATTTGTAAAGTGTTGATATCATAGATTTGTTTACTATTTACAAGTTGTTCCCGATATATTTAGCCATGTGACAGACAGAGTCGTACCATAAGGGTTATTTTTATATTTCTGTCACGGAACCCCAAAACGGAACTTCAGAATTTATATAATTATAATGAAAATCGTAATTCAAGACCAATAAAATTAGACAATGTTGCTACTTTTTACTAGCGCGTCTTGTATTTAATGTAAAAATAAGTCGATAAAAGTACTTTTTTTAAACCGTAGGAGTAAAATTACCAGTAAATAAACTATCTTAGCGTGTTTATTTATAAAAAGGAATTTACCATTTTACAAACAAATTATTGCAGTTGCAACATTGTCTTACTTTTTTTGGTCTTGAATTACGATTTTCAGTTTAGGTAATCAAATTTTTACGGTCCCTAGTCCGTATAACAGTTGTACAGAAATCATTAGGTCGGCAAACCGTGGTACTAAGCTAGACCGACGAAATGCGGCGGTGGCACATGAAAAATATTTGATACTGGAGTAGTGATTTCTATTGCAGTTTTATTATTTGTCACGAGTGTGATGACCACTTAACGAAAAATGGAGTATTCTTTTAAACTCCAACAATCTGTGCGTGAATGTAGCTCTAAAGGGGAGGTTGTAATCGCATTATTAATTCAACCAACATATCACGATAGACCAAAAGCATCATTTACAGGCATGCGAGGGGAAAGTATTTTCTGCATTATTTAATCACATCATTTCGTAATAAATGACGGCCTGTTGAAGTGCATTGCCATTACAGACTATATATTTTCAGGTTGCGTGAGCTCTGGTGAATTCAGTTGTTGGGTGCACCAGTGTAACATGACCTTGAAATCTTATAACATCTATTCGTTTATCCTTGCTGCTCCAAAAGCATGTGTCATAACTGCGTGTATCCTGGCGCGGCTGGCAGCATTGCCGCGCCGCATTGCTGCATTTGCTGCCCTTGATAAATTGGCATTTCCTGCGGCAATGGAGGCGTAATTGGAATTTACATTTAATTGTAATTAATATAATTATTTAAAAGACATATAGCTCCATCCGTCCTCAAAAATAACACATTTAAAGTTCTTTTGGATACATCTAAATTGGTTAGAGAAATTTTGTAGTTTTATTAAATATTTAACAGACACTTGCAGGCTATATATATCGCATTACTGAAATAGAGCTAAATTCATTCTTATTCAAGAAACCCGAAAGGAAAGTTGAAGGAATAAAGATTTAAAATAATCTCTTATCTCTCTCGCGTAACAGGACGATATAAGTACTAAGGATATCCCCCTTAGATTCGCCCGAGCCTTCGACTCGCTCAAGCTTATTGAGCAATGGCAACGACACCCCACCCCAGCTATTAAGTGTATTGCAGGCCGGTCACGATAATCCGGCACGACACGTGGAGCGCATTCCCGTTAGTTCAACGGCCTAAATAACAATCGGTATTACACACGTGAAACTTTTACTAGCTAATTGATTCTTATAACCGATCTACACGTGAATGCGGGTAAAAACTACGCTCGTAATCGATAATGTTACGGAGCCGATACTTATTGTTAGTTGAACGACAGTAATGGCGTAAAGCGATTTCCTGCAAATATTTCTCACGGTCGATATAGCATGTAACTTACCTACATATTACGTGTAACGCGCGTTTATGGACATAGTGGTTGGTTCCTTGACTCATGACTAAGTTACTCGATTTCTGTACGGAAATAAATTTCATAGTATCTTTTAGAGGTTACGCACAATCCGCGTTTATGTTATTTCCTTTTCAACTAAATTACAGCAAAAATCTGTGTCTGCGACTCCGCTAGCATGAGATTCGCCCTGGATGACATCTCACTCCCCAATGAATGAGTATCCAAAAATAAAATAGCCGAATATTTTTATCCGAGGGGCTAAGCTTAAAACTGCAAAATCTCATCAAAATACCTGAAGTTTTATTAACTAATGCAACTAAGCCATGAAGTGTATCAGACAGTTTTGGCAGACATACAAAAATACTTTCGTATAAATTTATATTGTGAGTTGTAACCTCGTAATTAATCATATGAAACTGTGGCTTTCGGGTAAGACTAATACGACACTAAATAAGCATTTATTCATCGTAGACAATAACTGTCGTTAATCGAGATGTTACCAATATTTCTTCCGGCTTAATTAATAGGTACTTGATTAAAATGTTGTTATGATAATAGTAACACCCACTTAGTGTGAGTCAAGCACATCTGGCGATTATGCAAGCGGCATGAACTGCCACCGATCGCCACCCGGCTGGAGACCCGCTTGCTTATCATAGATGCTATCGGATTATATCGATTAGCCCTTCGAAGCAAAAGCCGGGAAATCCGAACTGAATACCAAAGCTATCACAAATATGCACAGCGATGAACAATATGTACTTACCTATATTTTTAGGCAGCGAACTATGTTCACAAATAGATTTAGCAGTTTAAGCGTGGCAGGATAAGAATCGGGTAGAATGCCTAATAGGCACCTATAACATGAATATGGATGTCCTCAACTATCCTTCAACTAATTTATAATATTTGCTCATTAAACTGATTAAACCTGAGACCGTGAAGAAGTGATAAAATGTTCGGAAACATTAAAAAACCGGGCAAGTGCGAGTCGGACTCGCGCACGAAGGGTTCCGTACTATATAATGCAAAAAAAAAAAAAGCAAAAAAAACGGTCACCCATCCAAGTACTGACCCCTCCCGACGTTGCTTAACTTTGGTCAAAAATCACGTTTGTTGTATGGGAGCCCCATTTAAATCTTTATTTTATTCTGTTTTTAGTATTTGTTGTTATAGCGGCAACAGAAATACATCTGTGAAAATTTCAACTGTCTAGCCATCACGGTTCGTGAGATACAGCCTGGTGACAGACGGACGGACGGACGGACGGACGGACGGACGGACGGACGGACGGACGGACGGACGGACAGCGAAGTCTTAGTAATAGGGTCCCGTTTTACCCTTTGGGTACGGAACCCTAAAAAATACAAGGATTAGGTATAAGGCTCTTTTGTTAGAGTAGACTACTGTCTGCTCTCACTCAACTACTACCTAATTAGGTACGAAGAAAGTGATGCAATTGATATATTCACATCCCGCAAGGATAGGTATAATTGTGATGACAATGAAAATTGTAGGTGTATATCTACCCAAAGTTCCAAATAATATCAGCACAGCATTATACATCTCACTATGGTCCTACTAAACCGTAATAGGGGGGGTGATTGTTCCCTCATATTGATTTACTACCATAACAAAACCTATCAAATACACGTCCTAATTGTATCGAATGTTATGATTCTTATGATCCGTAAACGAGATCGGCCACGTAGCAGAACGGGTAAGCGAGCGTGTTGCGATTGTCGACAAGCGTGAAATGTGGGGCGGCGCAGCTGAGTCGCTCGCCAGATCGATACCTAATACGCGCCGTACTGAACGTCGCTGCTCCAATTCAGCCATTTATCCATGACAACAAAGCAACAGTGCCTTTCCAAACAGATTCGTAGCAAAACTAAACCGGCGGTTATTTCATTTTGTTATGATAAAGAGATAAAAGATAAAAAATAGTTTATTCAAGTAGGCATATTACAATGCGCTTATGAACGTCAAATAAACCTTTACCGGCTCCAACCATACACCTCTGCCCCGAGAAGATTTAAATCCCCCCTCAATTGGAGGAGGGTATCCCAATATGGGACCGGCAACAAACTCGGCGGGACACATTTTTTCAAAACATTATTACATCTTATAATTAACATGCATTACGAGTAATTAAGAAAAATACAATTTAAATTACTATAGAATTCATGCAATTATACTCAGTGAGTACATAACTTTATAGAATTTGATATAAAAAATAAACATATATGTACATGAAATCACAAATACGTAGCTCTTTCAGAAAACATATCAAATCTTACAAAAGGAAAAGAAATTAAAATCAATAAAAGAAATGAGAATACATATTATATGAATCTGACTGATTGTTATGAGATGCTTTCATACAATTTGATGTGCTTTCTTACCTGAGCTGAGTCACCTTTAACTCTACACATAATACAATATTTTTAATTACTACTTGTCGTTATTACAGTTTCTGGTTTGGACCATGCATGTTTGTCTGTCAAGTAGTCCTCGACTCTGTAATAAGCCTTCAACATCAATGACTTTTTTAAGTAATTCTTAAGAGCTGGAAAGGGTAATCTTAAAGCATCCTCAGGTAACTTGTTATAAAAATGAATGCATTGCCCAACGAATGACTTCTGTACTTTACGAACACGAAACTTTCTGATAGCAAGCTTATTTTTATTTCTAGTATTATAGTTATGGACATCAGAATTCTTAGTGAAGGAGTCTAGATTCTTAACAACATAAATAATACTATCATATATGTATTGGGAAGCTACAGTTAAAATATTAATTTCTTTAAAAAGTTCTCTTAATGATTCACGCACCCTTAAATTATATATAGAACGAATGGCTCTCTTTTGTAAGACAAATATAGTCTGTATGTCAGCTGCTTTGCCCCAAACCAGAATACCATATGACATTACACTATGAAAATAACTATAATAAACAAGGCGAGCTGTCTCAACATTAGTCAATTGTCTAATTCTCCTCACAGCGTAAGCGGCCGAACTTAATTTGTTTGCTAGTGTTCTTATATGAGGACTCCATTGTAGATTTTTGTCCAATGTTAAACCAAGAAACAGTGCTTTATCTACCATCTCTAAGCATTCATTATTGAAAAGTATCTTAGTATCGACTGGTTTAACATTCGGCAAAGAAAATCGAATGCATTTAGTTTTCTTAGCATTAAGAAGCAAATTGTTCATAGTAAACCAGTTTAGTACATTAACGAGTGTGCTGTTAATTACACTGTAATCGGTAGATTTACGATCAACCTTAAAAAGTAATGATGTGTCATCAGCAAAAAGAACAATTTCACAAAGATTTTCTACTACACATGGCAAATCATTTATATAAACCAAAAACAGGAATGGACCCAAAATAGAACCTTGTGGCACTCCTAATTGGACTACAGTACCGCTAGACCGGGTTTTGTTTACAACAACTGTTTGTGTTCTGTTGCTAAGGTAAGAAGACATAAAGTTTAGGGCATTTACTGACAGACCATAGTGTTCTAATTTCAAAATGAGCGTTCCATGATCCACACAATCAAATGCTTTAGAAAGATCACAAAATATGCCAATTGCATCACAAGAATTTTCCCAAATATCATAAATATGTTTAATAAGTACCGAAGCAGCATCGGTCGTGGAACGGCCCTTTGTGAAACCAAACTGATTGCTTGTAAGTAAAGTATGTCTGTTGAGCATAAATGCCGTCAGTAAACTAGTATAGTTACAAAGACCGAGTAATAAGGGATAGGCTGCAGAGTGTGATAGATGATGCGTAAATATAAAAGACATACAAAGCCAGCTTGCAACTTGCTGCAAATATTGTTTTTATGATGACATAATTATGTCATCTTATCTACATAAAGATGATGACAAAAACAAACGCTAGTTGTGAATAAAGCATGTCATCATTGTCAGTCAATGACGCAAATATTTTTTAACAGACAGCAGTCAACTGTTAACATATTCAATTATCGAATCGCTGGACGGACATGCTTTAGCTTTTTAACATTATGTCCCAACTATGAATTATTTCAAGTGCAATTTGACCTTTGAAATCGCAAGACGTACTGAGTGATCATAGATCACACTTACAATGGTTAGTCGGGTGTGATGCGCTCGCGATACGCACTCGGCCCGAATTTGATGCATGCACCTTTCACTTTCTAAACGCCTTCAGTCTTCACACCATATTCGAAAAATGTCGCTCTCAACAGTTTGATTATCGCACGTTCTGATTGTGTGAATCATTCAGAAAGTTGTCAATTTTAAGCAATTCTAAATTGCACAATTTTCACCAGTCAACCGAGGGTTCATTGGATGCAATTTGGAAGGTATACGTAAAGAACAATAAAACAGATTTCAAACTGGTTTGTTTTTATAAGGTCTAGGAGAAATCTCGCTGCAATAGACCGTAGTCACGCAACTGATCATCTTGCACTGGATTATTCTGAGGTAGTTATTATTTCACTTTTTTTTTATAGCTTTAGCATCGTATTTTTGGCATAGCCACCACATCGCTAAATTTGGCAGAAAACTACTTAGGCATATGTAAATACCTAGTCGTATATCACAATAAGCAAACATGGACTGACATTCTTCGGTGACATCAACAGATCGTTTTTTTACACAAAGTACACAAACTATAGGTATTATTATGATCGTAGTAACTGGTTACTGGAGTGTTACCTACATACAGGTTTACGTACCTAGTACCTACTTACATAAACAATGCAATTACGATAAACAATGCAACTATTGAGAAACTACTTATATTATAAGGTTTTAGATTTAGATTAGGTCCACATATTAATATCAATCTGGATTTAAGTGACGTGCCTGACGAGTACACTAAATACGATCGTGATAACGACTTGTTGTAAGCGTAAGCAAACATAAATACGAATAACAGCTATTTTATCCACTAATTCTACGTTAACGTTGCCCGTTACTGCGTCACGCTACATTGATTGAATCTAGTTATCGATGAATCAGATGCATTTCTGTGAAAATAGATAAAGGTTGGGGACCGCATTATAAGAGCAATTTCCATACAGTTTAGTCCCGAAGTTAAAGGACCTACTGTACCTATTATACTTATCCCATAAAAATATAGCTTGATGAGGTGTGATCAGTCGAAAATGTGGACATGTATAAAATAGATATTTTAATTGTCAGCCAAGAAAGTGGTCTACCACTTTTCGGCTCTATCATCTGATTGATAGTCAACCTACTGTGCGTTGATACGTTGTACCTAACGTAGGTACGATAGTCAGAATACGACACAGTAAACTATTGAAAATTATAAATCAAGAATCGTAATTGCGAAATCGGGATCGATCTGTTTGGATGGCATAACTCCGACATAAATACGCTTGTACTCGTATCAGATGAAACGTTCATAGCCAATTGGGTCACCAAGCAATTATACAGAATATTAATTATACAAACATGACATGGATGCACCAAATACAGGATCGGAGCTCTGGAAGTGTAGGTTAATTTGGTGAACATTGAAATGGATTATAGCATCGATTAGCCATTGTTTGTATGAATAGGGCATTAAGTTTGTGCATGCGATCGTGGAATAAAGTACAGGATCGCCATCAGATATATATATCGGAGCGGCCAAGGTGCTCACAAATATCTGAGCACGCATCTATTGTCAGGGCGTTAGAGTGCTTGTTCAGATATTGTGAACACCTTGGCCGCTCCGATATATCTGATGGCGACTGTACATCATGATGTTCATGATAAATAAAAAACCTGAAATTTAGGTTCAAATTTCAGTAACGCTCCTGAAGGTCAACTGAAAATATTTTTATCTCTTTGTTATTCAAAAATAATGAGTTATGCTACTTATGCTTGTCTAATCTATGCATGCTTATGTTTATGAATCATTATTTAGCGTGCACGACCTTGAGCCGCGCGCTCGGCTGCGCTTCGCGGTTCCGGTATGTCTCGGTCCAAATAATCCTATTACTGGAGATGTGCTAATTTGAATTGCTATTATTTATAATATAACAATTATAGTGCAACTGTATAATCATCTATTACTTCATTTACTTCATCCATTATTGTGGCGATCTATGGGAACAAAACGTATTATAATTTTTTTAAGTTTAATATTTGTTTTTCAAAAATTCGCTATAATAAGTAAAAAAAAACCGGGCAAGTGCGAGTCGGACTCGCGCACGAAGGGTTCCGTACCATAAAGCAAAAAAAAAGGAAAAAAATGCAAAAAGAAAACGGTCACCCATCCAAGTACCGACCACGCCCGACGTTGCTTAACTTTGGTCAAAAATCACGTTTGCTGTATGGGAGCCCCACTTAAATCTTTATTTTATTCTGGTTTTAGTATTTGTTGTTATAGCGGCAACAGAAATACATCATCTGTGAAAATTTCAACTGTCTAGCTATCACGGTTCGTGAGATACAGCCTGGTGACAGACAGACGGACAGACGGACGGACGGACGGACGGACAGCGAAGTCTTAGTAATAGGGTCCCGTTTTACCCTTTGGGTACGGAACCCTAAAAACTGTAACCGTTAGAAGGTGGGCGACATATTAAACAATGTCCAGTGGTTGGGAGTGATTTAACGATTTTTAACGCATCTCCTTACTGTCACCTTTTTATTAATAACTTGATTAAGGACTCGATTAAAGGTTAAAATTTTGAATCTTGAACCAAAGTCTACTGAATGGTCGAATTGGACAGGACCGTTACATCTGCGCAGGCGGCCTAGCCAAGGTGACAATCGCTTGCGCTTCGCCATCGAATCGCTATACACGTCTCTCTATCACTCTTCCATGTTATGTAGTGTGACAGTGATAGTTGTGTTCCGTTCGCGACGGAGCGTTAGCGATTGGCATGTTGTCTACGGGGCCATTTTAATGAATGTTTGTGCGACTAGTTAATGTATCTTATTATTAAAGCAATTATTTCAACCTCGATCCCAGTGCTCGATATAACCTGGCTAGTCCTGACCTAAGTCAATTAAATATAATTGACCTTCTGAACTTAAACTGACGCAAGAGCCTAGACCTGCCAAATTAGCTGCATTTTAAGGATTAGCGCACAGTTAATTGCCATTACGTCGTAAATTTATTAATGAGAAGTTTCAATTGAAAGCAGTATTAAAGCGAAAAGTATGCTACTACATAAAATATCGGTTGAATTTAATGCTTTTTAACCCAATGATGGTGGATTTATAATTTGAGAGAGTACCTACCTTAGCAAGTTATTCCATTTCCAGTGTTATGTAGCAAACTTGGATCACTTCGACGACTGCCATTTTGTCAAGGGGTTTCATTAGAAATGGGATCAGACGTAATATCAGATAATTATTAGTCCCTACTTAATAGATATTGCAACTACACATCAGGAATCCATTAGAGAGGAGGTTTAAAGGTTGGGCTAAGAATATCAAGCGACTTTATAGGTGTGTCTAGCATATGTCTTTTTATTGCAAGTTTTATTTTATGTTATTATGTTGGCTAACTCATTAGCTATCAGCTATCACTCTGACGTGTCTGTGTATCCTAATGGGGCTTTCTTTACGCTAATAATTTCATTTATATACTTTATTATGTGTTTTTAAAGGAAAAGGAAGGGAAAGGAGTTTGTATTATTTACCGACTGAAAAAAGCTTCCTCCAGTATTTTCATTTTTACAGAATAGATGTTTCCTCAATCTTAAAAACTGCGAGGTACAAAATACCTGGCAAGGTGAAAGGTTCCTTTACGAAGATAGCGGAAGAGAGACCCTTTGAGCCATAAATAATGAGATTTGGCAAGCGGCGGTCATCGTTTTATCTCGTAACTTATGGAGCTTATATAGTGCTGTATTTGTACGTTCAGTTGTTTAGTAACGCTTGCAAAATAAACATAAAAATGGTACAAAAGTACCTTAAAGTTGCCAGTCAAACAATTCTACTCCAGTACAATATATGTACTTTATTAATCAAAATTAATCCATTCTAGTTAAGTTTGTGGCTATCTAAGATTAATCCTATCTTAACTTTTAGTGAAATCGGGCCTTTTTGTTACTTTATGTTCTAGCTGTGACTGCTGTGAGAATTATGTCTAGAAACGTTATTTTAAATGGGGAATAAATACGTATACGAGTATAACTAAATGTATTATGTGCTTACAGGGACCGAGCCCGGAGTCCGGACGTAGAAATTGCCGGTCGTGCGACTTAGGTACCCTACTCGTATGTCATAACTATTTATGAAACAACTAGTTAAACAGTAATAATCTAAATTAACTGTGTACATAACACTGCTGCCTGGAATATGAACTATTTCATTTCAATAGGTTGTAATTTTCATTTGTATGATAAAGCTAACCAGCTTTTACTTAAAAATGTCAATTTGCGGACATTTCATGAAAATGAACATGTGATCGTAACGAGCTGTCATCACACCGAAAAGATGCATTTAATTTCTTCGTCTTAAGCTTGGGGTTACTTATATAAAAAAGTTAAATCAAGTTTGCTTACCTACTCTGAACTTTTGAAGTGTTTTTTTGTGTTTAGTTATTTAGTTGATTGTGAGATTAAATCAATAATCTTTAGTGAGAGAAAGGTCCCTAATCGAGAAAATATCACCACAGTTGAGCAAAATCTGGTCGATTTGTGTAAATCTAATTTCGACCCCTCTACCCCATTGAACCGCACATAGTGGGGTGGTCACCCCAAAACTATTGATTTCGTTTATTATCGTCCGACGACTCTTGTATAACAAATCACTTAATCCTTTTGTGGACGTTGTTGATTGTCAACATGATGCACAAGCTTAAGTTATTTATCGTTTTATTTACTGCTTTAATAAAGTTTGGTTAACATATTAGGGTAACCTCAACACTTCAACAGCTTCACATTGATTTTGTTAAATTTCGGTACCTACTTCGTTATTACCTAATATTTAGGTTGAATATTTTCCATGGAATTATGGTTTCGTTAAATTTGATGAAATTTGGTTGGTGAATTCAAGCCTCAGCCCAGCCTATATCGCGATAGTCTTCTTTCTCGAAATTCATGAGATGATATTCCCGAAGGACCTTTATCTGTCCTAGAATTAAAACTTGTACTTATAAGAAATAAACCACGTCGCATTTTATTGCAAGGCCGCTGTAAAAGGTCCCTCGGTTAATCTAACTTCGTCATATATAGAGCAGGAAGTACCTATACCGCCATGCGCTGGCCCTTGGGGGCGGTAATGTGGGACGTTAGTAGTCTTTGCATTCGGCGCACATTAGCAACGGCTCGGCAACACTTGCCGACGACATCTTCACAGGACCATTGGAAGTCAGATCTTCGTTAGACGATCGAATTGATCGACGAAATAAAATATTTTATGAATAAATATATATTTATGCTGCTGACGTGGTACGGACTTGAATTAATTCAGTTGTCACGTCAAAGATATCAAACATTCCATTTCATAATTAAATTTTACGAGTATCTTCGTATTTATTAGCAGCATCACAGCGTGTAAGTTCTTCATTAGCCTATTCTAATCCGCTTCTGGTCTCTCATTTTGTGCCAGTAGCTGTCTTCCAGCGTTTGCCACCTTGCGTTGATCATCACACTCACACATACAATTACTTACAAGGTTAGTATAGTACGAATACAATAGTAATACTGTATATAGTACTACAAGTAGGATATTCCAGACGATGCCATCACTCTAGGTAGAGCCACGGTAGGTACGTACGAGTCTGACTCAACGCAAGTACTCAGATCTCATAACGTCAGCAGCCGGCAGCGATTGTTTACAAATAAGAACGCGGTACTTCTATTTAAAGCATTGCAAAGTTAGTGAATAGAATCAGGCGTTACTTTGCGGAAATCTATATTAATTAAAACCAAAAATATTACTTTGCTAATCCGCGAAAAGATAACGTGCTAATATGTGCTAACCCCTTATACTTTTTTTTAATGAGATAAGTCTTTAGTGAGAGAAAGGTCCCTAATCGAGAAAATATCACCACAGTTGAGCAAAATCTAATTTATACTTATATTTTTACCTGTTATACTTACTTGTGTATTTTTACATGCAATTAATGTTCCCACCCTCCCACCGCAAGAATAATAATCCACCGCAAATAAATATAACAAACCACCACCAAAAGAACAATACTCGACACGTGTTTCGCCTCTCTACGAGGCAAAACACAAAAGCGAGGCATTGCAAAGTTAGTATGATTCGCTTCAAAATTCCACATTCTGATATTTCTAAATAAGCACGAGTAGGTTCATAATTTACATGCATTGGTAAAAACAGACATAACAGATTGACGTGCATACGTAATTCGTTTTAATTTCCCTTGGGTATAATGATGCTCTCGAGAGCTATTTCGGTTTCGCTCGTATCGTAGTATCTATCTTGAGATGAAAAGCACTTAACCCGGCGTATTTTAACTGCCCAAAATAAACTATGTCTGTAAAAATCATGAACGATTAGGGTAATAAAACCAGTAGTAGGTATAGTTACTTATGTTCAATTAAGACCTTTGCCCATATCCTACGAGTGTATCTTATTTGACTGGATAAAGCTACGGATAACATTGCTTTATAATGGGAAGCCCCCGTGTGGAAACCGCAACGCCACTATAGCGGGCAACCGACCGTTAAAACGAGTCTTGCCAAAATACGAGCCGTCTGTTAGCTTAAATCTATTACAGAAGCCTTTAAAGTAACTAATCTTTATACCGATATGAAACCTTTTGGTTTTCGTTGTCTAATCTAACCTGAGGTAGGATTGCACCAGTTCAAAGACGAAGCATACTTATTTATCCAAAATATACCCATGTAAAAATACCAAGTTTCAATAAAGTACATACAAACGTTATGCTTATTAAGTTACTCAATGGGAATCTATAAATTCCTATAAACTATCTCTCTATTGATATGTAAACCTATTGTTTCCAAACATTTCCAAATGATAACCAAAGACCTCCTTCCCTTTTGTCTATTGTCACCATCGATTATTGTCGCGTCTTCAATTGAGTAATGGTGCTGCCAATAGCTGTAGATATAAGATACGTACCCACTACAGTTTTCGACACAATTAGCATGTGGCAGCCTCGAAAAGTAGTGTCTTCTTTCTAGTCCTTGCTGCAGGATCAGCTGGCTGGAGGTACCCCAAGTATCAGTATCTTCCTATTTAAGGAAACTGTTTCTATAAACTGTTTGTTTATCGATCGATTTTCATAAAATCAAAGTGTAGAACTACTTAGTTCTCCATCGGGTCCTAGTAAATGATATTACACTCACTAGTGGAGTCATATCCTAGGTGGAACCATGAATTTATGAAACAACGTATGTATCAGCAGCATATATAGGGCTTATAAAAAGCTGACGGACTGCGCCCGTCCGTCGACCTCATCGCGACGCCATTGTAACTCGGCTGCTGCTCATGAAATATGGACTGACTGTCTGAAAGAAAAAGCCGCTTCCGTACTTCACAAGTCAGCTACTAGCTTTGTGCATTTCTTATCAACAAATCTTTGGACATGGATTTTCTAGCTTCTATCGATATAAATTCGAAGGACGTGTACCCAATATGTATCTTCTTTTGGATATGAATATAAATCGAGAAAAAGTGATCTGTTCTGAATCGAAAGCATACAGTTCTCACGTTCCTTTTAAACCGGTTTCGCTTTATAAAATCTGCCCATTGGCGAGCGGTCTGCTCACACAAATTAGGTACACGCTACGCATTTGAATACTTCAAAACCTGTAACATCCCTCTTGTATTTTAGTAAACCTGTTTCTATTATTTGAGTATTTTAATAATATCTTGATCTTTCGTGTTTCAGCTTCATCTTCTTGGTAATAACGGTGTGTAACAAAGGAAATTATATTGGAGATGTTTGTAATACCCGCTTTGTATATAGCATATTTACTGTAAACCTAATCACAGCCGTACTAAAGATCACTTTGATTTCCAGTTGCATTAGCATATCAAAGCTCTCCGAACTCATTTATTCAGCATAGTGTGAATCTCTGCGTTGTGACAAAGGCCGACGTCAACTCCTGCTAGTGTAAACCTATTTTAAGATTCAGGATTTTACATGATGCATAGTTTCCGTTAGAATCAGTTTTCTATTTAAGTAGTTTTTAGATATACCTATCTCTTTCGATGGCATTTACATCATACTTTACTATGATCGTTTCTTACTTTACTAGCACAATCAGATTTTTTATCTTTAGGTTCTAAAATTGTCATCATAGACGACTGCTGCTGTTCTTCTGAAGACGCATTTCGCAAGCTTCTTCCATTGAAAGGGTCCATCAATGCTCTCGTCATATTATTAGCCAACATGATAGGTACTTTCATGTTCCCTGCCCACGCCGGGGTATCGTTCCCCCGCTCACCTGTGGGCAGCATAGACGTCCTTCATATGCAAATGTTTGTTGCCAAAATCAGATTACATTAAACTGATACAGATTACAGTAGTTTTATTATTTTATACCTAATATATAGGTACATCAAATATTGGAGGAAGTACCCGTAGCATATATTTCGTCGTACTAAGTACTATGTCGTACTTCTTAAACACTACTTAGAATACTTACATTAGCATTTTGCCTCCGTCTACCTAGATATTAAACAATAGCTATAAATATTCATGGCGTTCTTCGAGAGCCTTCAAAGATATTTTGCACACCTACGAATATTTAATTTTCTATAAAATAGCGAACTAATAATAATGTTCCGTCGATTTACAGCAAGGTATTTTGAAGCAGCAAATCTAGTGTTTCGTAAAAATTATACCAAGCTAAAAGAAAAAGAAGGAGCTTACCCGTTACTTTACGCTGAACGACGAAAGTCCGCAGCGGGCACGCACGGCACAAGGAATAGGTGGACACCTAGCCTAGTCAGCCCAGTGCATATTCCCAAGGTAAACAAAGATTACATAAACTCAATCCCACGCACGCACGTCACCCCAATCGATTTTCAAACTTTCGAATACGCCCACTTATATTTTACAAGTAGGCACACGGAGGCTAAACTCGCTCGAACGGCTTATTTGCAGCACTGGTTCCAAAAAACCGACTAATCAGAAACTTCTATGCCCTTGAATTCATACAGGTTATGTTATCGATAGGAAAAGCACAACACGCGCACTGTCAGTTCAAACAATCACAAATCGGGTTCGAAGCCGGTCTCGGTAGAGTTCACTGAACAAGGCGGTGATTGTTTTTTATTTTTGTTTTAAAAAATGTAGCTGTTGATGTATCACGTAAGATGCGGTGTATGGGGAAGGTTAGCGAACCCGTGGCTCGCGAGTGCCGGGCGGAGCGACGCTGGTCCCCCCGCGATCAGGCGCTGACTGAGCGGCGCGAGGGCGCCAAGTGGCGAGTGGCAAGGATGAGACCCCGCGCGCCTCGCCCGCAGCCGCCGGCCGCCGACAGTGCGCGCGCCTCACACACCACCTTAAACACTCAGCGCAAAATATGAAAGGCGTTAAAAAAACACCTCCAAAATTTTCGAGCACCAAGTTAAGTAGCTTTTGTTATTCACGATTCACGACACTTCCAGGAAGTCGTCAAAGCTTTATTGCACAGCTGAAGTTTCAGTCATCAAAAGTTAAATTCTTGGGACACGCTTACATAATCCTCTATATAGTACTTAGTCATTTATTTACAATTCAACAAGATGATTTAAAACTCTGGATTTATTGTTTAATATAATTATGTAGTATAGTATATTAGTTACTTAGTTCATAACTTCCCCTTGCATCTCCATTCTCCATCATCGTACGAAATCGTAAAAAAATCTTCTTCGTAAGTAAACTAAAATTATGTCAAAATCCGTCGCCAAAATCAGAATCGTTCTCCGTTCAATCAATATCGACTATAGAAACACAAAAGGAAAATATATTTTATTAGAAATTCCAATACCCTTTTAAAGAGATGTTATTATTATCGGGCGATTTCAATTTTGAAGCCGCTCAATCTGTGAGAAGCAGCCTCCGAAAGAAGTAATAGAGTCTTATCAGTAAAGCGCACTCCTTGCATAATAATGGATGATAAATATTGTTAATAAAAATGGTTGATACACGGGGAGGGTGTTTGGTGTGCGGATGCGGTGCGCAGATCGCTATTTATCACAAGCAAGGACCGGAAAACCCCTCTTTACGCTTAATCCTATCAATTCGGTAACCCAATCGATTCGGTTACCTTATCATTCGGTAACCCTATCATACTGTTACCTGATTGTAATGGTAAGCTTATTGAAACGGTAACCCTAACCTTTAACCGAGTTAATCTCAAAACCCTATCGCGATAGGGTTTTTGTTAAGGGTTTTTAACTGGTTTTCATTCAGTTATGGTAACCTTTATTATCGGTTGCTTACTGGTTTGCTACATTTAAAGTAGTTTTAGTGATGTGCCGTCAGAACTAAAAAAATACTAAAAAAATAGTTTATTTTATTTATATGTTGTTGATTTTATTTAATTTATTTATTTTATTTTGTGTATTTTCGTTATTTTTTTTATTTAATTATTTTATTAATTTTATTCAGTTAATAATTTCAATTTAATTAATTTATTTAATTTATTTAATTTATTTAATTTATTTAATTTATTTAATTTATTTAATTTATTTAATGTATTTAATTTATTTAATTTATTTAATTTATTTAATTTATTTAATTTATTTAATTTATTTAATTTATTTAATTTATTTAATTTATTTAATTTATTTAATTTATTTAATTTATTTAATTTATTTAATTTATTTAATTTATTTAATTTATTTAATTTATTTAATTTATTTAATTTATTTAATTTATTTAATTTATTTAATTTATTTAATTTATTTAATTTATTTAATTTATTTAATTTATTTAATTTATTTAATTTATTTAATTTATTTAATTTATTTAATTTATTTAATTTATTTAATTTATTTAATTTATTTAATTTATTTAATTTATTTAATTTATTTAATTTATTTAATTTATTTAATTTATATAATTTATTTAATTAATCTAATTTATTTAACTTATTTAATTTATTCACTTTATTTATTTTAATTATTTTAGTTATTTTATTTACTTTATTTATTTCAACAATTTTATTTATAATATATGTAATAATATTTATAATAAGAACACACCACACAGGTAGGTATAAAGATAAACAAAGGAACGGCAAAAAAACTTGTTTGTGCTGGAGGCTTCATAGACCGCCCATGCCAACCTCGGTTATTCAATAATAAGTTGAATTTAAGTGTGCGTAAAGATTACAATCGTTTGAACTGGTCAAAAACCTCATAATGAGGTAACTGAATAGACTGGGTTTTATTTCGGTTACCGGTAACAGAGGTTAACTCGATCTGATATGGTTACCGAATCAAAGTGTTACCTTATTAAACGGTTACCGTTATGGTAGGGGTTTTTATAAACACCTCTAAAATAACCTTATGAAAAACCCCGGTTAAGGTAACCGGTTCCTGTCCCTGATCACAAGATAGAGCAAATAAGACAACTTGCACTTACCGTTTTGGTAACGAACCCCGCGCCGCTGCTGGCCGCACCGTTCAAATAGCGCCACTTTATACTGTTCTTGAAACTCGATTTGAATACTCAGACGCAAACAAATTTACGCTTCGCGATCGAGATGTAGTGAAGGAAGAACACGAGCATATGAATGGTTACCGCGGCCATCGTGCAGGACAAGCGGATTTTTGATCCTGTCGGCTTCCCCGAGTTCCTGTCTATCTAGTGGAGGGACATCTACACTGCGAAGTCATCCGCTGTCAGGGGCAGGTGATTGAGTCTTTATCGCTGCGTCGGCGAGGCGAGGGGCTGTCAACGCCACTTACGCAGACCGAGCCTCTCATAACTTTCCTCCCAAAGAGCGAAGATGAAAGCTCTAATGAAACAGCAAAAATAGCAATTATTTTAAGCTTTTTTGTGGTAAATCTTGATTAATCTTATTTAAAACAATTAACTACTAATTAGAGTCTTAAACGATCGGGAACACGCATATATGATATCCAATACCCTCATTACCCGATAAAGCAGCAAGTTTTATGAAAATGCAGCTAGGATTTTTTAAAATTACCAGAATTACCTACGACATGTAGGTACATCTACATATGTATGTACATTTGAAAACAGCATAAAGCCATTAGGGAATTACGTGACAAATAAACACAGGAGAGCGTCGTGAATAAAACGTCATTATATCTAATGATGAACATAATCGCATGCCCTTGGAACAAATATTCCTAGGTAATTTAGATATAATTATGCTAAAAAACATGCATATACAAAAACAATACACCTAAAAAGAGCATGAAATCAATGGGAAATAGTTAATCACATCCGTTACTAACAGAAACAAAGTTATTTAGAAATGACCCGTGAAATATAGCTCCTTATTAATGGTGATGGCGCTTTTGTCTTTGATGTGGCGAGCGAGATAAGGCTGATTGACGGTAACTGCAACTTATCTACATTCACTAAATATTTTAGCCTCTATTGCGAGCACATTTCCAATATTACTTGATCCCGAGATCCCTAGATATCCGTTAATGTAAGGCGATTACGTCATTAAGTGGTTCACAAAAGCAAAGCGGTTGGTTAATGTTGTGAACACCATCTAAAAGTGTTATTCCCATTGTATAGAATGCTGCGAGCGAGCCGAATATTCGTAATAATTTAATAGGTTCAAGTGAATACAGTGGTCTATCACTGTGATATACTCGATAGGTTAAATTTTGTGGACTATACCGGCAAGTCATAAGTCATAACGTATATATATTAAAGAAGGCTTGATGGTTTTTACTACGGTTCTGTATAATTTAGAAACTAAGAGACCGGCATCAGCAATATCTTACTAAACTAAATCAGTCAAAACTAAAGCTAAGACAAGACGTGTAAAGAAAATATGAAGTAGGTAGAGGTACTTACTTATCTGTTTGTTAATTTGTCTAATTAAATACACAAAACAAACAGATATTGATTAAATTTGGCACGTGGAAAGCTTAAGACCTAATTGCCGTGGGATTAATATAAGTAGGCTGCATTATTATTTGAAATCCACGCATTGGAAAACAACAGACCGAATCCCACGCGTGCGAATTTGCGGGCATTACTAGTCTAGTTATTAAACTTCAATTATAGCCATTGGTCATGCGGTCTGCTTGCTGTGATTTTTAATATTTATACGGCGAAGCTACAGGTACGCTAGTACACTTGAGCGCTCGACTCGTACGTTGTCCGATAACCCAGGCCAGGCCAGGGCCAGGTAGAGTTGGCAGGCTAATGGGTAGCGGTACAGGGTAGCCCACTACCCCGCTTTCTAAGAACCCGTCGACCACTCGAGGCAACCGTTTAACTTGATAAACGCGGGGAATAATAATAAACGATGTCTGCTCGGTTGCTGGACACGCGATTTTTTGCTTACATGATTATATGTTTTATTGGCGATGGCGATCAATAATAATATGTACCTATACATATTTCTGCACACAGATTGTCCAATCGAATGAGTCTGTTTAAACTACCTGTAAGGGGATAATGTTTGTTTTAAAAACACTACACAGATGCATTGCTCTTTTCATAGCATGTAGTTTGAGACTTCCCAATCATATCACTGGATTTTTTGGCTTAGGCTTATACACCCATATTATTAACAATATTCAAGAAACAATAGAGTGCTTAATTAACCAAATAATATTAAGTAGGTAACAAATAACTAAAACAATATGCTGACAACATCTTTGGAACCAAATATACAATGGGATATGAATTAATAGCCTATTCAACCTGTTCAATAAAAAAAGATTAATTGGAAATCTGTTGACGAGGCCTACAAGGCGGGACAAGAGCCAAAGTACCGCGTAGGTACTAGACATGTGCGCCGCGCCGCCGCGCCGCCGCCGCCGACGATTTTTCCACGCCGCCGCCGCCGATAAATTTGACCGGCGTATAATCGGCGTGGGAGATTTTGATACCTATCGTGTCTTATTCCATGTTGCGTAGTGAGTAGATAGTGTCAGAGGTATAATTTAAAGATCCTTATGCTTTTTCGCTTATTATTTGCCAGTGAAGCATATTAGCATAATTTTTGTTGTTGCGGTGTTAGCTGTGATAACGATTTAGCGTTAATTTAAACAAGATCTTGTTTCTGGATCTCAGGTTGTTATTTGATATTTTATCGCACAGCTTTTTTGTAGAACGCATTTTGTTTTACATCAATAGTCTCTTTATTGTCAATTTAATCAGTGAACTAATGTCAAGAAAATAGCAGGTTCATATCCTAGGACATAAACATGCTATTTTCTTCTTAGAATCTCCAGCAAGCTGTAATTGCGTATTTTATGATTTCTCGTATGATTCTGGTGACACGCATGAGAGTCATCAACAAGACATCAATGTCATCATATGATAGATATGATTTGATTTATTTATCACATAATATACAATTTCATTTAAAAATACACACGATCAATTCTTAGTCATTTTATGGTTATTATCAGCTTCTTTTACTTAGTAATATATATTTCAATCAAAATTATAAAAGTCAGGTTAAAGCTTCGTAATAAGCTATACCTAAACAATGATACCTACTTATAGGAACTTAAATCACCAAATATCTTCACTAAGCTAGGAGTAAAGAAAACAAAGTAGACCTTAATATTCTATAAAACGGGACACTCCAAAGACATTCTGTTGAGCGAATCAACCGGCCAGATAAGTTTACTTTCGAAAACGACGATATCTTTAGTCTTACATAGTTTTCTGTTAAACTTCAGTTCAGACAAATGTAAAGTATTCATCATTATATCGTATCGTAACAAATCCTAAGTGAGGCGACAGCGGCTGGGAAAAGTCAATATAGATTTAAGGCAACTTAAAGATTTTTTTGTGTTTTATTTGTATTTCGCTTAAAAGTAAGTAAAAATACTGCCTGAAATGTAGCGTTTTAAAGTATCCTTTTTAATTTAATATTTAAACATACCGTTGGTAACCAATAGATAGGTATTGGTAATAAATGGTTGCCAAGTGACATGCCGGGATATAATTTTCGGCAATAATTTAGAAAACACACATAATATGCTTTGGATAGCCTAGTAAATACTCAGAAGGCTTTAATGTAGAGTTTCTACAGCCACGTTCTCATGCAGTATCAAAAATTATGCCACGCCGATTTCACGCCGATCACGCCGCCGCCGCCGGTCAAAAAATCATCGGACGCCGCCGCCGATGATTTTGCCATCGGCGCACACCTCTAGTAGGTACACAAAAAATATCCAACCGAATCGGGAACCTCCTTTTTTTGTAGTGCATGGGCGTTTATATTCCACGTGGATCTTCCACAGACTTATATTTAAGTAGAAATATACTCGTATGTCAAAATGGCTATAAGGCTATACGATTAACGACGAACAATTGAACATCATTTAAAACAAGTTGTAATATTTAATTAATAGCTATACAACGATATTTATTTTTGCGTTTGAGAAGGCCTTCATTTGTTACAATGAAATGGGAAACTCCATTTCTAATTGTGGCCATATTATAAAGTTTAATATACTTCTACAGAGTCACAAAAACAACCTTACAATCATGAATAAATGTTATTTTAATTGTTAAATCTCGGTATTAGTTAAGGCGACTCGCGCAGCTCCGTGACTTCACATATTTTTGTGTTTCACCACATATTTCGGAGGTGCTAGCGCATTATTCATGCGTCAGTTTCCAAGGAAAATACATTTTTCATAAAATTTGCCCTCTGGTTCCATTTCTTACTCTGACAAGCCATCTACCTAAGACTGGTTACAGTAGTAGTCGTAATAATGTGTCTGTCTGTCTACCAAAGACAATACACGCGCTGGCTTCATAATATGAAAAACGATAAATCTGGTTTACTTATTGTTACGCAATCACACTAGGCGAATATTTTAGTTTTTAGGATTAATTACTATAAGCGTTTCTTATTCGCGTGTGTTCGCATTAATTGTTTATAGAAATATCTTTAAATAAATCTATTAAATTAAAACCTTTAGGTACAGTCAAAAAGTCGCTAATGGTTTTTTTTTCTAAAATATAGCTTTCTCAAAGATCTCTTAATTCGACACACGTAAATTAATCAGATATACCTACAGAGTGATTTTTTAAATGGGGCATTTAGAGCAGCTATCAGATCCCGCGCTGTTACGCCAAAATGGGCTTAGACTGTAAATGTCAATAATTGTTAATTAAAAAGGTAGGGATGGTCTCCTAAGAACATTTTGGCGTAGCTGCTAGCACGGGTTCAGGTAGCTGCTCTCAGTGCCTCATTTAAATAATCCAACCTGTATAAAATGGGCACAATCTTATTTGACGCTATAAATACAGCAGTGGTTACTTGGTCTACTTATACATACACGTTTCCCTTACCCGCTCAATCCGGGACACGGAAATTAGTCAATGTATGGAAACACGGTATATTTACGTTTATTCGCATTCGACTGTCACAGCTCATCTGCGGGCCATTTCCTGTACAGACGCGGTGCAGACGTCTACGTAATCACTTGCCTATATGTGTGTGTGTGCATGCTTCTTGTTTAGGCGTCTAGCGAGTTGTGTGACCTTATGACATCACGTAGTAGATACCGCTATCATGTGCCGCCTATAGTCAGGTTATGGTCAATCGGGTACCTAGTGTTGATTACTGATAGCAATATTTTAGACTATTTCGTCGAGAATTTGAAGCTCTCATATAGCCGATAATAAATTTGATTGTATGTTTTTTCGCTGATAATCAGTGGGCCCAAGATACTCCTATACTCTAGGACTAAATATGTTTATATGAAAAGGCGGTTTCGCTTACCTGTATCAAACTTCGAACCGCCATATTGGTGAACTAGATTTAGTATTTAGTTCTTGTCTACTCGTAAGGCGCTTTTACCATGTTCGTAGTTTTTACGAAGGCAGATGTTGATTTCCTTTCCGACATTTCTTGTCGTGTTCCGCTCCATTTATCTCTGCAATTTACGTTTTACGCTTATTATTTCCGATTCAATTTGTTTACAATTTTCTGTTTCATAAACGGCTTTACAGATTCCGCATATGTACCTGTATTATTCTCTATACTTAAGCAGTTGCGTGTTAAAAGGTGTAATCTTCTAATATTACATATACAAGCAGGTATATCTAATCCACGTAGTATAAAAAATGCAAACCCGGTTGTTACCTTTTAAAGAAAGTAACGTCTGGTTTTTCAACGCGTGAAACAAAGGTACAGACTAAACATTTACGTAAAAGATACTTTCTGATGTTGTTCCATTGTAAACGTGTAACGGCTTTCATTCATGCTAAACCTTTTCAGTTGCACGGTTTAATTCTCGCCGGGACGACTACAGCGCCGGGAGACATAAAAATTTTTCATTTACATCGAGTTCCATGTATTTAGGACCTTAATGTTCCTATTTGACGTATGTGATACCAAAAATGCAATGAAGGCGTGCGTTTAGCTTGTGTTCAAAGCTAAAGTAGTTACATGTGTCAGAACGTGACGAAATGATAATCATATTGAATTGAAATTAAATGATTATTGATTATCCGTTTCTGAATACGTCACTGCTACTTCCCTATTCAGTTTTATGGTGCTACATAATAACGGTGAGATTTACCGACAGCCGCAGCCTAAGTCGCTTTAAAGCGTAATCCTTTCAAAGAAAAACAACGAGAAAATGCTTGTTAGGTCTAGTGCTAATTAGCCAGCACGCACTCCGACCTCGGTGCTCAGACAATGCACCTTGAGGAGTAACTTACAAGTTTTGTTGTAGACTCTTAACAACCTATGGACGAATTATTTTCACTGCTGTTTGCTTTTGTTGCAGTTGAGTATAAAGACGAAAATTTAAGTGTTCGCGTAAAATGTTTTCTCAACTATGTTATACTTTGCTTTATGTTATGAGTGGCGGCTTAGGATAACAATCATGTGAAGTTAGTGTTGCTGTAATTTGATAGTTTTGGGGGTCAGTGTCCTTGCGGCCAGTGACTCGGGCCGCAAGGGTTTCTGAATGGACACCGTGGACACCGTCCCTAGCTAGAGTGACATTCATTGGAAGCAGCAATAACAACTTATCTTCATAGACTGTTTCATTTCCGTGTCCACCTTTTCGTTACTTTTCAGCCTGATGTGCTCTCCCCTTACCATCCAATTTTGGCGTATCTATATGTTACACACATTCATAAAGGTTAATGGGTACGTAACTGCAAGACACGATCAAATTAAGTATTAACGTAATTGGACAGCGTTACAGCTTCATTACTGTTGCAATGTAGTACATCAGCACAAGATAATTGTATCTTGCACGCACGTGGTTAATGAACTGTAATGGCCGTAGAGAGTAATTTAAACTGACAGAAAATTGTGATGGTACACCAATAAATTACCTAACTCAAACAAAATCTATTTGCCCGACACACAAAAAAAAAACACAACAAATGAGCACGTCTCCCAGACTCCGTCTACTAAGTGATCTAAGTGTACATATCGGTCTCTTTTGTAACTATATGAGTCACTCAGCCAGTAGTGAACTATGAAAATTGCAATAAAATTTTGCGAAGTTTTTAAAAGACAGCTGTCAGGTGACACACGGTTTGGTTTTGTGCCATCGACCTTAGTAAACCTGCGACCTGTGTAAACTTTATATCCAACTAAGCCGATATTCTGTTTATGTTATAGTATGAAGACGCAATTTAATAAAGAAGCACAATAAATAATAACAGCACTGTTACGAATAGTATGGTTAGTGAACACTCCCGGGACGTCCGGGCAGCTTATTTCGTTGTAGTTGAGCAGGAAATCGCCTCCTCCAAACGCAGGCCGTGATTTAGTGGCCATTTTTCATCTGTATTGCACGTGGGGCCTGGCCGCCCGAATTGCCCTCGCCCGTGCCCAGTCTCACACCGCAATCAATTGAATACTTTTATTACTTTCTCCACAAAATTCTCGGTTTTTACCTTACTCGTGAAAACGGCTATCGTTTACAGATAGCCTTTATTTTATACAATGTAGGTACATTTAAGTAAAGTAATGCCCTCATCTACAAATACGATAGTAATATTGTGGGATGAAACTAGTCGTAACTATATAGTTTATAAAATTGTATTTAAAACTTGTTCCCAAGAGTGTTATCCTAAAAGGTAAACAGCTTTTTGGAACTTTAAGGGGAATTTAAGTGTGAAACATTTCTATTTTCAAATTGAAAGTTTTGGGATAGTACACCTCATGAGAACTTTTAATACGGATTTTTATATTCTAATATTAAGGGTATTTTTTATAGCAGGCAGATTGTTTAAAAAGGCCGCATTTATACTTTTGTCTTTCGCGTCCGAATTGTTAAAAGGGGTTTTCCTGAATAAATGAACATCTCTGAAAGGCAGTCGTGTAAAAAGGCACAAGTAGATTTCGTTTGTAAGAGCGTTGAAAAAATGCGTTTTGTGAAACGGCCTGGGCACTGGAAGGCCCCGCTAATGGCAGCCCAAACGCCAATTATATCAATTAAATACTTTACGACTGAGCTGTGCCGGCCTCTCTTTTTGTTTCATGAGCATTATTTATCCGCTTTAGACGTATTTATTGCCCCTCCAGTTCGGCAACTCTTGATACCAAAATCGATGTTTATATTAACGAATCTGTAAAATTTAGGATGTATATTTAAACTCCAAACGTAAGATATTTTAATATATCTGAGAAAATCTAGCTGATAACGAGAAATTTTGCAGCAGATTATTTGGCAAGTAAGGCCAAAATGTACCCAGATAAAATGGAACTGTTTTATCCATTTCTTAATTAAGTAGAGAGCCTTCCCGAACCGATGTAGTATAAAATTAAATAAACCCCTGACTAAACTAAACCAGTACACTTTATCTACATCTATATATATAAATGCAAGTGTCCTGACTGACTGACTGATTCATCAACGCAGAGCCGAAACTCTAAAAGCCAGAAAGTTGAAATTTGCACACCAGATTGCATTTATAAAGTGTACAAGAGATAAGAAGCGAGTTTGAGAAATTCAACCCCTAAGGGGGTTAAAAAGGGGATGAAAGTTTGTATGGGGTTAAAGTTTCCTTTTAAGCTAGGAATTTGAAACTTCGTAAAAAGATATATTATTAAAATACAAGAAAACTAATTTCAGCGTTTTAGAAAATTCATCCCCCAACGTGGTGAAAAAGGGGTTGAAAGTTTGAATCTATTACAAATGCTTTGAAACTTCTTAGAAAGGCGTAATAGATGATTACAAAGAAAGTAATTGCAACGTTTATGGAAATTCTACCCCTAAGCCGGTTAAAAGAGGGATGAAAGTTCGTCTTAGGGTGCAAATTTTATTTTAAGCTAGGAACTTGAAACTTTGTAAAAAGGTCTCTCTCTCTCCTCAGCATTATTATTCCCATCTGATTGTGGGGTCTGCTTTTCTGGTCTTTTCTCTCCACTTCGCGCGATCGGACGTGTCGTCTACTGAAACGTCGCAGGCCCTCATGTCTTTTGCTATGGTGTCCGCCCATCTCATCTTCGGTCTTCCTCTTCCTCTGGAGCCGACAATGTTCAGATCCATAGCAACATTCCCGATGTAATCAGGAGGTCTTCTTTTTACGTGCCCAAACCATCTCAGTCGGCTCTCTTGTAGCTTATCGGCAATATCACGTACTCCGAGGCTACCGCGAACGTACTCGTTGCGTATCTTATCGAGCCTCGTTACCCCGCACATCCACCGGAGCATCTTCATTTCGGCGACTTGGACAGATCGGACATGGCTCTGCGTCATAGCCCATGTTTCACTCCCATAGGTCAGAACCGGTCTTATTATGCTCTTATAGACTAGGCCCTTAAGCTTCACGGGCATCCTCCGATCACAGGTAACGCCAGTGACTTCCCGCCACTTCAGCCAGGCAACTTGAAACTTTGTAAAAAGGTATTAAATTAAATTACAAGAAAACTCATTTTAGCGTTTTTGAAAATTCATCCCCTAAGGTGGTGAAAAAGGAGTTGAAAGTTTGTATGGATATCAAACATTTTTTCGAGCGCGGGACTTGAATCTTTGTATTTGGGGATACTATTAGAAGACAATAAAAGTAATTTCAGCGTTTTGTAAAATTCATCCCCTAACAGGGTTAAAATTGGTTTCAAAGTTTAAATCCATTACAAATGCTTTGAAAATTCTTAGAAAGGCATAATAGCCGATTACAAAAAAAAGTAATTGCAACGTTCTTGGAAATTCAATCCCTAAGGGGGTTAAAAAGGGGATGAAAGTTCGTCTTCAGGTGCAAATTTTACTTGAAGCTAGGAACTTGAAACTTTGTAATAAGGTATTATATTAAAATACAAGAAAACTAATTTCTGCGTTTTTGAAAATTCATCCCTATGGTGGTGAAAAAGGGGTTGAAAGTTTGTATGGATATCAAACATTTTTTCGAGCGCGGGATTTGAATCTTTGTATTTGGGGATATTATTAGAAGACAATAAAAGTGATTCAGTGATTTGTAAAATTCATCCCCTAACAGGGTTAAAATGGGGTTCAAAGTTTGAATCCATTACAAATGCTTTGAAACTTCTTAGAAAGACATAATAGCCAATTACAAAAAAAAAGTAATTGCAACGTTTTTGGAAATTGAATCCCTAATAGCCCCCTTAGGGATGAAAATTCGTCTTGGGGTGTAAATTTAATTTTAAGCTAGGAACTTTAACTTTTTGGAAAAAAGGTAATAAATTAAAAAACATGAAAAATAATTCAAGCATTTTTGAAAATCATCCCCCAAGGTGGTGAGAAAGGGGTTGAAAGTTTGTATGGAGATCAGATACTTTGTGAGTGCGGAATGCGGAACTTGAATCTTTGTATAAGGGCATAGGTACCTATTATGAGAATACATAATAGGTACCTATGCCCTTATTATGAATATCAAATGGACGGACCGGGTCAGAAACACAAACGTCCTGAGGCGCGCAAATGTCGGAGGCATTGAGGTGTATCTGATGAGGCGGCAGCTGCGGTGGTGTGGGCACGTGTCTCGGATGTCAGAAGACAGAGTGGCGAAGCGTATCTTCTTTTCAGAACTCCAGAATGGTAAGCGTAAAAGCGGTGGCCAGTACTTACGATATAAGGATGTTCTGAAAAGACATATGAAGAGATGCCAACTAGAGCCCTCTGACTGGGAGAGGAAGGCAGCGCAGCGGCCCGAATGGCGGCGCCTCATTAATGATAGAGTTAACATTTTTGAGACGGAACGCCGCAGTGAGCTCGACAAAAAACGTGATGAGCTTAAGACTCGGCCGACAACCTCAATTTCCTACAACTATGTAGGTGGTGTGCTGACGTGCCCAAAATGCGCTCGAGTATTTAGCAAGAAGATAGGGTACGTGAGCCACCTAAGAGCGCATCAGAGAGTGGATCAGCTACACTCTAATAACACGAGCTAAAAATTGCCTAGTCCAGAGCACACAGTCGCTGGGGCCGAAATCGGTCAGGAGAGCATCATGAGAATACAAGAAAAGTAGGTAATTTCAGCAACCAACATCAAAATGCACTTGACTTAAAACTTCATACAACTTGCTAAAAAAAAAGTACTTAATTTCAACATTGCTTGGATATGAAAATTATAGGTACTAAAGATGTAAAATGTTGAAGATAAGATTCCACGCGGACGAAGTCGCGGGCAACAGCTAGTAGTACATACCTACCATAATATTTGAATTTCTTTGTAGACTGCGGGCACGATTTCTCACGATGTTTATTTTCATCGCTGAAAAAGCTACCTGCAACAGCACCACCCTACAGTTATGGCAACAAAGCACCGAGTTTTAAATAAAAAGAACTCGAGACTTATGCTACTGTGAAGAACCTGGCATTGTTCATAATGGTCAAAGTATTTAATTACAAGGATTGTTGGCGGTGGCGATTTCATCCATTCAGCCTCATTTGCTACAAGAGCACTCAACTCAACGGCCTTTCACTTAAGACGGTCTAGCAGTAGAAGCTCCTTGTTACTGTTATACTTGCAATGCTATGCTGACACACTTTGTACACACATACAAATGGATATCCGAACATGCATAGCGTGTCTGTCTTAAACCTAGTGCGCCAAAAAGACTTTTCTAAAACGTTGTCCAAATCATATTGTTCTCTCTTACAACACTGCTGCATGCATGGGCTCGAAACAAAATTGTCAGTACATTGGCAGAGCCCTATTGTTTTCCCTGGTAATAGCCCTTTTCACATATGTTGTAATCCTACCCGTCAAAAAAAATATATAAAATCATTATTTTTTTTCTTTCAGTACAAACGGTATTTCTTGTATTTGGATTTAGTTATTGCAGAGTATTACCATATAAAATTAAATTACATTAGTATAAGCATTAAATATTAGTAATTATTAAACAAAAACATTAGTTTTGAACAAACGCGAGAACCTCAAAAAATGGGGTCACCTGACGAAAACATATGCATCGGGGCTCGTAAATACCTACTGATAATATTTATTCACGTGAGTATAGCAGGATTCACGTCAGCTTGGTACGTAAATACTTTACACTACTTTCATGCGATTTTCTGAAACAAATAAGCTGTTCCTACAAGCGAACGCTTGTTGCATTTTCCGTCACTGTGGGAAAATATTTGAAACCATTACAAAATATGACGAGGGAGAAAATGTTGAAGAGCAATTTTACCAGGTTACTTTTACAAACCTTTATCTAAATCCATGGCATTCATTTTAATAGTGACCTTATGTGGTAAGGAAAAAGGTAAAATTTTCAGCGATAAGCGAAAGTCAGATATTCGATTGTGAAGGTAATGCTTGAATTTGCTACGGCCACGGCACTCGGCTCGGCGCAAACAGCCGCAAACTGACGCGTCACGGGCGAACCGAACTCCACTAAACTGATTTTCGTCATTAAGGCGGCGGCTGCAATCACACCGGGATATGCTACGGTAGTGTTTACTCCTGTGCAGGCTACGTGAATGAGAAATTCCACGTGTAGGTATATACATATGTGTGTGTACCTATGCTTAAAATTTGCAGCGACTCCTCTTTGATCTGCTGTGGATTGGAGGGTGTCTTTTCCTCAAAAATTGTATTATAACTACGCCCATCTTACCACATATAATTTGGCTAGATTATCTTAATGTTTGGCGTAAGTACTAAGCTACTAACTAATTTTGACGAATGCAAAGTTTCACAAAATGCAGAAATTTTGCTACAACATTTTGCTCATGTTAGTATATGTAGGTATTTTTTGAATATACATATAATCAATGCGTCCGGCGCGCGTCCGCGATATTAAGAATTTAGGTAGGTACTTAAGATATTTAGGATTAAATTGGCACGTTTGCATGTACATGTTCGATAACATGTACTGTATATATAGGTATTTTTTAAATACATATTGAGGGGTTAGTACTGTAGACTTAGTAAGATGCTGCAAGTTCAAAAGCAATGATTCCGGATCACGCACGATAGTGACTGGTGACTATCCCAGCTACATAGCTAAAACTGCTACCTAACTATTATACTTGTAGAGCTAATACGGGCTCTCAAGAGTTGAAAGTTTGATTTAACATGAAAGCTGGTAACTCTTTTCAGGTTTCACATTAAAAAAGTTACGAATAAACTTGTGATTTTTCGCAATGAAGTTTTGCTGGAATTGATTTTTAATAACCATTTTAATTGGGAAACATTTACGATGAGCACATAATACAATTTAAGCATTTGACGGACTATTTAAAAAACGTCGGTGTGATGAATTGCTGTTTTGCTCCGTAAATCGAATTATGCTAGCCAATAATTGTTTAGTCAATTAGCCAGCACGAATTACCTTCTAGCCTCGACACAAAACCAGAGAATACAGAATTCTTATTGGTAGTTAAGTTAAAATTAAGGTTAGATATTTTGAAAAAAGTTTTTTTTATGAGACACTGTGGTTTCATGAACTTCGATCATTTCAAAAAAGTTACTCCTTATGCTTCATGTGCAATACCGACCCTTCTGTGATGAAAAGCCACAAATGAGTTTCGGTGATTGGAAACAGAATTTTTGTGGTCATAATTAGGTATTACAGCTTTTTAACCTCAAATGTAACTACGTTTTAGTTAAAAAAAATAAAAAAATAACAGCACCATTACGACATGATCAAGGCGACTCGTGTACTATACGAGGCACAGGAGTCAGTGCGGAAAGCCAACGCCGGCACTGCCGGCAGCTTTGAACTGAATGGCGCTCATAGAGCAGCTCGCTCGTTACTACTGTGAATGCAGAGTAATTGAGACCGGCGCTTCTTCATCAAATTACTTTCTTCCGATGACCACGATGCCGCGCAATGAATAGTTATTTACGATACAAGTGCGTAAAAGAGAAAATTCGAAAGGAGTGGCGATAAATTAAAACACGACCGAATTATCTATTCGCACGTGTATCGTACAACGTTTTACAGTACATATGGCCCCTAAACTTTTGACATCGCACGAAAAGTGCTATTTTACGCACTAGTGCGGAAAAATAGGACCATATGTACTGTAAATTATATTTAGAGGCACATATAATATATTTAGTATAGTGGTGCATAACTTTAGCGCGAATTATAGGCAGGTACCATTGAAATATAACAAACATGTATCGGCAAATTTACAGTTTTATAATTTACCTGTACCGCCTTCTTCTAGATGTTGTCTAACGAGTAAAATGCGGTACAGATTCCCGGAAAAAACCCGAAGAATTCTCGATGGGCGGATTTACGTTTACCTACACTTCTTTTAAACAAGGAATATTACTTACTATAAAGAGAAGCAGTATATAATAGTTACAATAAAAACCGTCAGAACCTTCGTCATTGTATTTCGTTGTTTAGACATAGGGGAGCGGGGGGTAATGGGAGCCAGCGGGTAATGGGAGCGGTGCGTCTAGTGACAAAACTATAGCTCGTATTCGCTCAGTTGCCACTCGGGCGCCTTCGGCACACTGCGACCATGTTCCCCTGCCGCGCTCGGCTCGCCAGTCCCAAGCATTATGTGACCAAGGACGCTTGTCGATTTTTCGCTCCGCGCTTATAAATAATACACAATTTCAACGGCCTGAAGTCTGAGGTTATATGTTTGTTACAATCAAACCTGCTTTGTTTTAGGTATAGCTAATGTTTAACTTTTTCCTTAGTAGGCTCCAATTACCCCCGTCTCCCCTAACATTCAATCCTTATAAAAGGCCACGTGTCAAGAAGGGTCAAAAATGCGTAAGTGGAGTGGGCAAGAGGTATCTTGACTGAGCAGTTTGCACGCGTCCATAGGCTACGGTATCTTGTTGTTTTCAGGTAGGCAGTACACCCGCTTGTTTGTCACCATCTTTCTATATAGCAAGACATTTCTTTAACTATCTTTAAGACCACAAACGAAACAAATTAAACCCTTTTTACCTCTAATCTTACACCTACTTCAACAAAGAGGATTCAATTTAGAGTAATCAGCCTGCTTACCTTCTCACCTAAACACTTTACGTTGACAAAATACATTTCCCCTCCTGGAGAGAGCGCAAACATAACAGATTAGGTCGTTTCCACTACAGCCAGAGGTCGGAAGTGGCTGGTCCCGAGCGAGTAAGTATATGTATATATGTACCGTACACGTACATAGCTTGACTTGACTATATTAACAACGCTGTGTTATTTGATTTACTGTAACCGCAAGCCGCGTAGTGCGCTGCTATCATATGTTGCTGAAACGCCATGGAACAAGTTCTAACAATAAGACGATAATTCAGATGTAATGTAAACCAACAGACCATCTGTATCCATTAATTGATCATAGTCTGAATAAGGTATGTTGAAGCTGTCATAGCGAGAATCTTGATAAATCGTGGTTGTTGTAAATAGTAATGAAATAAGTTTTTGAGTACCTACCTACTTATAGTACGAGTAATTAGCACACATTTCAATTATACTTTCTGTTGTGTCCTTAAGAAGACTTATGTAGTTTTTGAGTAAGTATTCGTAACTTCTTGGTAGTGGAGTTAAGTTAGGTAAGGATTCGCAGTTTCAGTTAAAGTTTAATAACAACAGGAACCGTACAGGATGTACGAGTATACTGAATGTTTTCTTTCTTAAGCATACATGTTTATGTAAGGACAAGCGGACGAGATTACACATGAGATTGCAAAAAGAGAACAATGGCCGCATATTCAACAGGACAGCGACGAAGCACATTCGTGAGCACACCCCACGAGGCGTACCTACTACGCATAGTGTCCGAAAAGAAATATGGGGGTATGAGGCGAGTGCGAGGTCGATGAACCCCAACACGCCGCGTGCATTTCCTCAAGCAATCTTATTACTGTTAACGCCAACTGTAATAATCATAACATATCTGACAACTGTGTTTTCGTTTTCATTCATAACGAGCAGACGAACGAAGAGAGGGAGCTTGTGAGTTGTTTGTTCGTCATAGTCAGACGGTAGGTACTTGGAATGATTGCTGGGATGTAAACTTAAACGATGTGTAGAGGTCGTTTTGGCCGTATGTCTTATACTTTGCAATCTTTGCATTAAACGTTTGAGTAACATGCCTACCTATTTTGTATATAAAAGGAAATCATCACAGGTGTCTATCATGCCTATGAATTGAATTAAAATAATCAATGATGAATCCTTGCATGCAGGCTAAGCCACGCTGGAAATTTTCTGACTGATAAATCTATAAAAAACGAAGGGTCAGGTCAGAGGAGATATTTCAATCCGCGAACACCTATCATAAATCTGTTCCAAGCTAGCGCTGCGATCCAATATTCTGGCAGAATACAAGGTACGCTCCGCTGCTTATTTACATGTAAAATTTCATTAAACTTCCTTTGAAAATTACGGAAACGTTTGTTTAACATAAATAAACTAGTAATTCTTATGTAAAGAAAGAGAATAAAGTGCGCCAAGTGGGATATGAATTTACTGTTTTATTTTATTTTTATATTTTTGTAGGTATTCTGATGATAGTACTTATCGTGTTATACTAACGCTGAAAAGTAGAAAAAGATAAAAAAACAAACCAGTTACAACAGACATACAAATAAAACAGAAGTAGACAGGCTACAGAGAAACAGCGTGGTACTCGTGGTAGGCGGCATACCCAAAACAAGAACTATTTTATTACTTTCAGAGTTGGCTCTCCGAGAATTATTTTTCATGTTCTGAAACAGTAATTAACATCAATGAAGAAATAAATGACTTCATATGAACCTGTTAATTATAATTGTTTCTGTAACAACAAAATGTATTAAAATGTGTATTAATCACTAAAATTCTAAAGGAGCGATCTACTTACGTTAAGTTCGTAGACCAAGTCTGTAAAGTCTCGACTAGAATTGACAGATGTCTGTGCAATTATCTGTCGCCCCTCACGATAAAATCCGATAAGTGGCGGCAGCAATTGCCAGCAACTCAAGAACGTTGCCTTTTAAAATATAAACGTCACTCAAATGTTGAAACTTCGTTATCAGCTTTTCGTTTATTTCCCTTGTTTAATATAATTTCCAATATTCTTAAGTCGTTTATATTAACGAATCGGCTTCCAACGATATTGGCACCAGATGGAAATAATGTCTCGGCGTAATAATTTTTGTTATTTTTGTAATCAAGGTATTAGGTTTTTACGCGACGACGTTAAGTTGTTTTGTAAAAGTCGACGTATATGGAAGAAAATACGTACACAATGACTGAGCATTATATTTATGTAGATACCGTATGCATTCATAAAATGTAGGTACATAAATTTTCTTTCAGGGGACGCGCTTACGCCTACGAAAAGGCGACGAATAGGCACGCAAATGTCACTCAAAGGAGATATTTCACAAATATTTTCTTATGCAGTGAAGAGAGCGCGAGCAGTGAGTGAAACGTTACTTAGGAACAAAGGCGTGTTTGTTGCTAGTAGGAAGCTCCGCGTGACTGCGTGTCGTCGCCACGTATGCGAATAACGCACGACTTTTTATTACAATATAGGTAGATACTCTACGTTTTTCATTACAAGATCATTCTTCCCCTTTTCATCACAAAAACACCTTCAGAAATATCTCGTGACATATTTATTACATGCTTGTAGATCAGATGTTAGGAAAGGATATTGCGCTAATACTTACAGAAATTTCTAAGGGTGTAAAAAAGATATCGTTACTTAAAAGTTATAAAGCTTGCACTAGTGCAAAGAGAGCAAACACCAATAAAAAGCGTGACCCCGTTTAAACACTGCCATGTAACGCATAAATCTGCTTTATTTTACCAAAATATAAAGTTATCGGGCAGGAAAAAACGAAAAGCTGCATTCAAGAGTGTGATGATTACGCCTCGAAATTTAATGTTTACAAAACAAAACAATTTTCGCATTCAGATATTAAATTATTTATAGTATAAATAATACATTTTATACTGTTTACCATATTCAAAAATGACTTAGTCTACGCTCGAAAACTTTGTCGTGTCGCCGCGCTACGATGCCACGCGAGATTGAAGGCCGCGCTGCATGAGGGCTGACGCTACGTCTTACGTAGGCGAACAACGCGCGAACGCGGCGCGGCGCGGCGCGGCGAAAGCGGCCGCCGCCGCGCCGCGCCGCCTGACATTCGCGTGCAAATCGCGCCGCACCGCGTTCGCAACGAGATCGCTTACGTAGGACACTTCTATGGGCATAAAAGGATTGATTTCGCCGCGCCGCGCCGCGCCGCGTTCGCGCGTTGTTCGCCTACGTAAGACGTAGCGTTAGATCTGAGATCAAACACGGCCTATCGACAAAGTGTCTCAATAGGCGAAACGCAGTTCTGAGAAGGGCGCAGCGCACTTTTGAGTGAAGCCAAAAACCGATCCTCGGAAGCAAGCCAAGCACTTAACTTCGGCTGCGTCCGTGATACAGTATATAGCACGATAGTTTATGTTAATCCTGTTTTAAATAGGATTTTTTACGTGTACCTACACGTAAAAAATCCTATTTAAAACAGGATTACGTACCTCAATAAGGACTTGGAAAAGCAGTAGCATTCGAAATGTCTTATGAAAATTGTCTAAAACTAAATTATTGACAAATATGTAATGCAGAAAATGTAATACACCAGACTATTATTACATGATAAACAATGGAGGGAGCTAATTTAAATTATGTAGTAGAACGGTCGATTCCTTCACCGACTGTAATCTCTCCTCTTGAACATCCCTCTGGAATTCTATTAGGCACGGATCCCTCACGGCTTCGCTTGTTACTGCGGTGGCAGGCTTTCCATGTGTGCAAGCTCGCGCACATACCCGCGAAACTCACGGATAAACCCCGCAAATAAGCATTTCATTATCATGTCGTGTTAATGAAAATGGTGGCACTATTCTAACTTTAAGGGTCATAAAGGGAGATTGATGTTTATGTTTCTCTGTGGTAGGCCGAGACTGTGAGTAGTTTTAAAAGAGGGCGTAACTTTGTTAATATAACAGCGGCTAGGTTAGTGTTAGGGTCTCCCCTGATATATCGACGCGCATTCGGCAAAAGCCGATAGGAAAAAGCTTTATGTCCACGCAATAAGAGCGAAAAAGCCGTCGACGCGTCGGCAGGCGCCGGCCGATGCGAGCCGAGCCGAACGACGACTTTTTCGCTCTTATTGCGTGGACATAAAGCTTTTTCCTATCGGCTTTTGCCGAATGCGCGTCGATATATCAGGGGAGACCCTAACTTAATCTTATTTGAAGTAGAAAATGAGTAGTTAAGTCAATATTTTTTTAACCACATCAGCTCGTAAAGGCTGATTCGTCAAAAACTGATGAGAACGTGTTGCATTTAATCCACAAGAATGGCAAAGCAATTCGCTGCATATTTAATCTAGAGTTGTTTCCTCATGTTGGCTGGTAAGTACAGTTGACTTTTAAGCGATTATTTCTGATGATAAATATTTAATACCATTAATTTTAACTTGTTTTTTAATGTTTTTCAGTTAGTATTTTCCCCGCGTTGGTGTGGTGAAAGAACTTATTATAGTGTGAAAAATAAAAAGTTTACTCTATTTATTAAACTCTCATGTCGGTAGCTGGTTCCTTTTATAAGTTATTTTATTTCAACGGATAAACTAGGTACTCCCAGACATGTAAGCAGATGTACGACGGGCTTCAACTTTCCTCAAACATTTCCCGCAGGTACCGCATAAATGCCACATGCCGACCTGCAGTTCGTAAACTATTTAATTTCTTAAGGCATAATTGATAAATCCTTTGACACTAACTCGAGAAATCAATTTAAAGATAACCACGATAAATGATCGCCATAATCAATTCACAGAAAATGAGACGCCGCGTTGAATGGACAAGAATCAAGCAATCTAACTTTCAAGTATTTCTTAATTACACTGTTCGAAGTCAATCGATGTCTGACCTAAATCTGCATTTGAATAAGGCCCGGCTCAATCTTCCGACGAGTTCAGCACAATCTCTGTTCCATCTTAATAATTCCAATCCTGAGTTTGAATGTAAACAGAGCTGCACTCTAAGGATTAGAGTGGTGATTTGACAAAGTTTCGGCTAGGCTCAGCTGCTAGCTGTCGTTTCTACAACAGCAATACCGATTTGTAACAAGCGACCAAGTTACAAAAGGCATCGGTCAACTAGAAATGCTAAGATAGCACCATTTAAATACTTTAAGCAGCAAGATATGCAAACTAGTACAAAGTCAAAATTGTAAGATTCATATTTTTTGCAGCGCCCTCCAGTCATTTCTTTTACAAATGCTCACACTAGTCTGTACAACAACAACAATGTTCATCGAGTCGATGACACGAAATGCGATAACGAATAAAAAACTAAGAATTTTCTATTGAAATGCCTCTGAGTAGAACTAAAGACGATAGTAATTTGCTTATATGGTAGTCCTCCCTCCACAATCTACATGATTACTCCACACACGGGCGAGTTATAACCAATCCCAAACTTTTCCGTCCAAGTCATAGAATCAATCTTCAATAGCCAATAATGCATTCGATCCCCAATCTATCTCATTCGGGCCATAAAACTTCCCGAGACGCACGGACACGATAGCAAAGTTTCTGGGAGTATTTTGAGAATAGAGTGCTGCCTTAGCCCCTGGTCCTGACTCAGTTAATAGCACATTTGATAAACATGTCATATACAACATTTGAGTAAACTGATGATAGCAGTAATCTTTTTTTTTATCAGACATATTTATTTATTATAGGATTTGTATTACCCCCGCCCGCCACTGTAATTTGGTAACTTTAGTAAATAAACCGTTCCCAGAGGCGAGTGGAAACGATTTTGGCACTGGTACTTCTCACTTTATCTACTAGGTACGTAATAGTGCTACCCCCGTTCCAGTTATCCCGCCCGCTCCTTTTTACTCCTACTTTTTTGAAATTAAATAAAAGCGGAAGGCTTTCCTCGTTAGCAGATCTTCACCCACCTCGTTAACCTTATTACCGAGTGTGAGTCCTGCTCCTGGCCGCCACTTCAAACTAGAAACCTACATTCACACTAGCTCAGTTCACTAGGAGGAAATCTCGCGAAAGAGCTAATTCAGATCAAACATATTTTCCTAATGATTACAAAATACATTTGGCAAAATGCCAAAAACTATCGAATACAACATATAAATACAAATAAGTATACCTAACACCAAATAACCCCTTTGTTTTGATTCTGGGTATTATGATATTTAATGTAATGACATTTATAATGATCGACGACCTACGCAATATTGTTACATCGGTTGAGATGACAATCTAATTAAATATTGCACGTCGAAATACGTCGGTGCGAACTCGGCAGACAACTTTCGCCTCATGTTGGAATAGTACAAAGTGATCTCCGTCATGCATAGCTAGCATGCAGTACATTATGGATCTCGCAGTCACACTTCTACTGGACCGCCTGCACTCGGTAGAAATAGGACGATAGCATAGGAAGAAAAGCCTAGCGATGTATCAACCACATCTATTTAATCATATTGCGCATATGCGCATGGCGAAACGACACTAGGACACTACACTCCTCAACAACATGTTGAACACGTTCGCATCTCATCTCGTTATAGCAGTCTATTACATTAACCAAACGCATATAAAAACGCTGCGTAATGTTAGGGAAGTTGCTTTCATAATAAAATTGTTTATTGTGATATTAACTCACAAGGAATGAAACAATGCTAGAATTATAACATAACATAATATGTGTTACGGATTCAGTGTCATCAAACCAAATTTTCTATTCAGTAGATGAAATTTGCCGACGTGTTTTAATGAGATCACGATGTAATTTTGCAGATCTAACTGATTAGAAGCGACTAGAAATTTCTGCTGAAGTTTATTTAAAAAAAAGTAATAAAAATAGTAGTAAAATTACCCTGTCAGTTTACTTTTTCTTATACTAAATATCAATTTACATGAAAAATATAATTTTATCTATAGTTTATTAATTGTAAGCAAGTAATCTAGTTTGAGTAACTTGACCTCAATGTCTAAGCAAAGCTGAGAGCGCTGAAAATTTAATTACATTAGTATTTACAAGGTGGGATGCGGCGGTGCGGTCGACTAGAAAGCGATGGCAGGACGACCTAGATGCATTTCTTAGCGACTGACTAAAAATTGCTTTTAGATCCGGAGAATTCTAAGACTACCGAAGCCTTTGCACAACGTCAGGTACAATTTAGTCTATGACTATCTGAGTATTAAAAAAATACGCACTAACAGAAATCGGATGAACAATATAAATCAGCCTACCAAAGATGGTCAACCCTCCAAAAAAAAACCTAACATCGTTTTTGTGGAAATACAAGAAATCTGGAAAGTGCGTTTGATTACCTATAGCAGTGATATATTATCATTATCAGAGCTAGTAAAGGTACCTAAAACGGGAAAAGCAGGAACGCAATTTTCCCATGACAGTGAATTAGGCCCTATCGCCATCGTCTTCATCTTGTTTTTTTCCGTAAAACAAATGTCTCAATAAATCTTGAGCCGAGTTTAATTTACTACTTTGGATATCTACATTTATACTTACTTACTGGCCAATAATATATGTAGGTTTCCTTGAACATTTTTGAAACGATGTAATAAATAATAATATTGGTAAGTAGGCGTACTGCCTTAGTTTCCTAGTACGGTGCATTGTGGTCACAACGAAAAATTTGAAAATAGCGATTATCTAAAAAAAAAGATTACTTTATTACGACGCTTAGGCTTATTTTACTTATCTTGCTAACGTACTGTTCCTTACTAGGGTTGCCTTTGATGTATATATTTTTTTTTTCTCTAGTTTTATCTGCAATCAGTCAGACTATAAGCAGATTGGTTGAGTGCTTTATATCATGACGAGCGAGTCCTCCAGCGAGGGCTTCTACTCATTTCGCTTTGACAATTTTGGATTGTTTATGTATGAGGGAAGATGTCTTTTCTTTTTAGTCTTTTATCATATCCCTTGTCTGTTAGTTTTGCTGCCAGGTCGTTTGGGTGGTGTCTTAATCTATGGTGATATGCTTTAGTTGCGTGAAGGATTTCTTCCTTCACAGTATTGATTTGCAGGTATTTATGTATTTCAGAGTTGGTTGTGAACCACGGAGCGTTGCTTATGGACCGCAGTATGTTGTTTTGCATTCTTTGTATTATTGCGATGTTGGAGTTGCTGGCACTGCCCCAAAGTTGTATGCCGTACATCCATGCTGGCTTAAGAATAGTTTTGTAGATTAGGAGTTTGTTGTCTATGGAGAGTTTACTGTTTCTTCCAAGTAACCAGTAATAATCACGAAATCTAAATCTTAGTTCTTCTCTTTTTGTTTTGATGTGTTGTTGCCATGTAAGCCGCCGATCTAGATGTAAGCCGAGGTATCGGACACTGTCATGGTGGGGCAGTGTGGAGTTTTCCAGAGTAACTGGAGGGCAGTTTCCTTTCCTGAGCGTGAAAGTAACTTGGACAGATTTTGATGCACTTGCTCTTATCCTCCATTTTTGCAACCATTTTGTTATATCCTCTAGCGCGTTTTGTAACTTAAGTGATGCGATACCAGGATCCCTGCTACTTGCAAGTATGGCAGTATCATCAGCAAAAGTGGCCGTGGTGATCCCATCCACTTGTGGTAGGTCAGCCGTGTAAATCGTGTAGAGCACCGGTCCCAACACTGAACCCTGGGGCACTCCAGCTTTTATTTCTAAGAGCTTAGAGGTCTCATCATCCTCTTTAACTTGAAATAGGCGATCTGATAGATAGGAGTGAAACAAGTTAAAGTAACTGTGGGGTAAGTATGTGCGTATCTTGCAAAGCAGCCCTTTGTGCCACACTCTGTCGAATGCCTGTTGAATGTCTAGAAAAGCTGAAGAACAGTATTCTTTTTCTTCCAGTGACTTTCTGATTCGCTCCACGACTCTGTGAACTTGTTCGATTGTGGAATGCTTTTGTCTAAAGCCGAACTGGTGCGTTGGTATGACTTTTGTCTCTTCTAGTATCGGAAGGATTCTTCTTAGGAGCAGTTTTTCACAGACTTTTGACAGGATCGGTAGTAGGCTAATTGGCCTATATGAGGTAACCTCGTTAGCAGGTTTTCCTGGTTTGTGTATCATCAGTATCTGGGAGACTTTCCACAAGCTGGGATAATATTGTACTCTTAGGATTCCATTGTATAGTGTCACCAAGAATACTACTGCTTTTCTCGGTAGATGCTTTAGAACTTCTTTTGAGATGAGGTCGAATCCTGGTGCTTTTTTATCTTTCAGATCATTGATTACTCTCCAGACTTCGCGTACTGTTACTGGAGTTGGTGGGAGTGACATTTGGAAGGGCTGGTTTAGTGTTTTGTCTACTTCTCTTTCAGACTCTGCGTCATTCGCGGCATTCGGGTAGAAGACATTTTGTAAGTGTTCTGCGAAGGTTTCTGCTTTTTGTCGTGGGGTTCGCGCCCAGCCTGTACTACTTCGAAGAGGTGCCTTAGCTAGTTGCGGTTGGTCAAAGTGTTTCGTAAATTTCCACAACGAGTAGTTTGTTGCTGCTGTTCCTGTTAGTGATTCTAGTTGCGTCTCTAAGGTGATGTTATGCCAGTTTTTTAACATTTCTCTTAATTTCCTAGCTTCATTATCAAATGCAGTTTTATCTACATCCAATCTAGTTTGGTGCCAAACCCGCCTCAAGCGTCTTTTGTTTCGTAGAATGCTTTTAATGGATAATGGATAATTATCACGTTGCTTGCGGTTGTGGTTTGCGGGAGTGGTTAACCAGCAGGCCTTTTGGATGAGAACAGTGATATACTTAGCTGCGGTTTCTATGTCATCAGGTGTCTTAAGCGCAACTTTTAGATTAACCGATTCCTCTAAGTAGTTCTTGAAAGCCTCCCAGTCTGTGTGTTTATTATACATCACTTCTGGCTCTTTTTTCTCAATCAACATAGTGCTTATAGTTAATAAGACAGGTGTGTGGTCAGAAGAGCTGTCATAGCACAGTTCTTGTTTGAGATAGTGCCAGGTCAGACCTCTTGTCACGAAGAAGTCTAGCAGGTCCGGGAGCTTTTTTGCATCTGCAGGCCAGTAGGTTGGTTCAGAGGTGGAGAGTGTTAGACGCTTCAAATTTTCTATGCTTTTTAACAATTGTCTGCCTCTAGTGTTTGTTAGCCTGGAGCCCCAGTAAGTGTGTTTGGCGTTCCAGTCTCCGCCAGCAACAAATCTATTTCCAAGCGTCTTGAAGTAATCTTCAATCTTTGATGTATATTATAAAGTATTTTGGTAGTTTAAAGAGTCAAAATATAAAGTACTACCTACACACACAAGAGAAGAAGTCTTTAAAAAGTTCTTACATATTTATTAGGTACTGGTTTTAATTTCAGTTAAAAAAAAAGTATTTTAGCGTACTTTATGTGTTTCGTATTTAGAACACAGAGGCCAAATACAATAATCGAGTTCGATCCCAGCCCTGGGCACTTGGGACCTTGGTCACTATTACTTTATACATTTATAACTCTAAATAATGTTTCTACTTAAATTAACTATTTTTAAATAAAATTATTTGAATTATTTCTTAGCTAATTATCAGGATATTATATCAACCAGAATTTAGACGTAATAGTAAGCGAATACCTACTGCAAAGCGAAGATGAGGAAGAGAAAGAACTTTTTAAAACAAAGAAAACTTTATAAATATTCTTTTCACGGATAGCACCTGAGGGGCCTCCCGTAAAGTTTTATTTTTCTTTGTATAGCTAACAAAATGAAAGCTTCAAATAACCATTGTTAACTCCGACAAAAAATTAATTTTAGATTGAATTACTTCATAATTGCGCATACCATTTTGGCTGGAATATTCTTTTATAGCATGGTATATAATCTGTAAAATATTGCTTAGCGAATAATGTAGGTAATAAGGAAAAAGAGTACACGCAAAGATGAAAACAAGGATGTAAAAGTTTGAAACAGTAGATATTTATGACGCCTATTTCAAAATAAATATTCACTAAGAAAAGATTTGCAACACGACGTAAATACTGTGATTGCTTAAACTTTTTATTTCTCTAAGAATCGAATCGACCGTAGTCATTGTGGAATTTATATTTATGCGTATATAGTATTTTCAATCTAACGGTATTGGTTAACTGCAAGTGCCTTGAGCGCGAAATGTCAATCGATCACTTTGCAAATAGAGGAGAGTGCTGCTCATTCAATTCCTGTTGAAGGCCTCCGATCCATCACGCCGCGTTTAGAGCGTGTACAATGATGAAAAGCTAACGAAGTAGTTTGCTTATTAGGCCGATAACAAATTAGGAGTCTGTCTAAAATAGGTTGTTTTATTATTGAGAGAAGATCCCCCGCGTTAAATACTTCCAGCTTGAGACTCCGCCATCAGCCATCACACTAGTTTAATTCATTCTAGTCTAGTCGAAAATTTGATTCCAAGAAATGACTAGCTTGTGGCAGATAGGTGTGATGACAATTAATACAGAATAATAAGTAACGTACGTCTTAAGTCTTAGATTAGAAAACGCAGCGATCTTTCGATGAATATAAGATCGAATAAATATGTATAATACATACATATAATCACGCCTATTTCCCGGAGGGGTAGGCAGAGACCAGAGACCACGGATTTCCATTTGGTACGATCCTGACATACCTCTTTCGCTTCCTACAGTTTCATGTATATTATTGTATAATAACATAGACTCCTTATTGGAGTAAGCCACGTTAATATTAATACGTATTTTCAGAGATGTCAAAATGCAATAGGTTTTATTTTCTCCTTAACGGGTGGCACGTCAAAGGGCAGATCGTTGTAACCTTGGTGATAATTTACGGCCGCCCTCACGGATAATCCGGATCAACGCCAGCGATTCGTCGATAAATCTCGCAGTAACAATTTTTCTATTACGCCTGGCCCTATAGCAATTGCCATCGTATTACAGCACACTGGCAAAAGAGTGCCAGTATAAGTGCCACGTCCATCATTACGAAAAATCTTAGATGACACTAATGCCAGCCTATGGCGGCCTGCCGGCTTATCACAGGAGCGCCGCGGCAATACCTCACGGGTGATATAAACTACCCGTCTTTTTCTAACTGTATTAATTAGAGAGGGACGGGTAGTCTATCTTGTGGGCGAAATACAGTCGCGGCGCTCCTTTGCTAAGCCTACGGAGGCGATCCGTTGATTAGGTAAGCGAAGAGAATAGGTAAATATGTATGTACTAGCTGTTGCCCGCGACTTCGTCCGCGTGGACTCTTGAACATTTTACATCTTGAGTACCTATAATTTTCATCGATGCAAATTTTATAATACAAACTTTTAATATAATGTTACTGCCTTTTTACCAAGTTTGAAGTTCCTAGATTGAAAGCTTGAAAAAAATGTTTGATATTTATACTTTCAACCCCTTTTTCACCACCTTAGGGGATGAATTTTTGAAAACGCTGAAATTAGTTTTCTTGTATTTTAATATCATATCTTTTTACGAAGTTTCAAATTCTTAGCTTAAAATAAAGTTGAACCCCATACAAACTTTTATCCCCTTAAACCCCTTAGGCCCACTTGCACCATCCCACTAACCCGGGGTTAAGCGGTTAAATCGTTAACGCAGTGTCAAATTGTACTGGTAACTATGGTAACTCCAGGTTTAACCGATTAACTCCGGGTTAGTGGAATGGTGCAAGTGGCACTTAGGGGTTGAATTTCTCAAAACCGCTTCTTATCTCTTGTACACTTTATAAATGTAATCTAGTGTGCAAATTTCAACTTTCTATCTTTTGTAGTTTCGGTTGATGAATCAGTCAGTCAGTCAGCCAGTTAGGACACTTGCATTTATATATATAGAAGATAAAGTCATGACTGAGTATTCTCACTGTTTTCGCGAGCGTGGCTCTGTCAAGTTCTTCGATAAACCAGAGTAAAGGGACCTCAAAGTCAATAGATTAAAACGTTGTGGAGAAACGCTCATTTAATGGCTTGCCGGAGTTTTCAACTCGCGTATGCTTGATAAACGTTGACTGATCTACCAACTGACGACATCGGATACCTACCTAGCTTATCGACTCTGATAAAACACTCTATTAACTAAGTAAACAGTATTAGCGAGAATCGAATTTAAACTGTTGTGAGACATACTAACATTGAATAATTTTACGGTTTAGACTCACTTGTTTTTAGTCACTCGCGCGACATGTTCCATGTTGTTGGAGTGCGCGATACCTACACGGCCGTCGTGAACGCTGCTCGCACTGTTAGTGCTTGAGAAAGGAGACCTACTCGTAGGCTCTTCAAAACATGTCGCGCGAGTGACTAAAAACAAGTGAGTCTCAACCGTAAAATTATTCAAAGTATTAGCGAGAGCTCGAAATCCGTAACACCTAAGCGACGTCGGAGATCACTCTTCTGGCCTCAGGAAGCGATAAGCATGGTTAGCAAATGTAAGTAACGCTAACAACCCCACCGTATAAAATTGTTTATGAAGCATATGTGTACTGTATTTATGTCGCTATTACGATATAAGATCCAAATTATTAGGACCATAAAAGCAGCTTTTGCTGTTGAATACAACACTTTTTATGTGTTTACCCGTACGCGACCGTTTACGCACAGCGGCGTCCAATTCGGCCCTGACTGACAAATCTTGGGTGAATATCGGATGTCATTTATGTGAAAAAATAAATAAATGCTTGTGTCATGAAATTCGATGTCTTAGCAAGAAAAACACTTGTAATACTTACCAATAATAGTCACATAGACACCGCATATATTCAGCTACTTAAATAGGCTAAGTCATTATTTAATTTAATACATTGTTGGCTTTTTTTAAAGATATTACAATCAAACTAAGTAAGTATATAAATTAGATTATTCAATTATTTTACAGCAGTCATGAAGACAGTTTTATGAATATATGTCAACGCCTAATATTTTTTTGTCGTTTAAATTATTTTAACGGTAGATCGAAACATACGAGTTTAGAGACGTCACACGGAGAGTCTCTATTAGTAACTCTATAGTAACAATAGTTTTGACGTCTCACTCAAGAGTGGATGAGGGGGGCTAATTTTCCTCGAAAGTAAAATAGTCTATTGGTACCTATTAGTTTAGTCAACGTTGTGGCGTAAGACAAATCGTCTGGAATTCTAAAAGTGTAGAACTATTTTGGTTACACTCCCTTCGGATTACTTAATGTTCATATTTTGTTCGGCATATTGTTCTAATCAAGGTGGCACAAGGTGGACAGACGACCTTGTTAAGGTCGCCGGAAGACGCTGGATGCGGGTCGCTTCCAACCGGCACGTATGGAGGTCCAAGGGGGAAGCCTATGTTCAGCAGTGGACGTCTTATGGCTGAGATGATGATGATGATGATGATTGTTCTAATACCGAGCATCCCGATAGGAATAAGTATTGAATAACTTTGTCAAGTTAATTCATCAATTGACAATGTCAACGCTCAATCATCGACGATATCACGTTTACTAGACGCCATCAATGTGGAGCAAACATAGATTAATGATCGGTCATTATGGCAATGTCGTGGACTATTACAATTAACCCGTCACGTCGCCATTCTGGCTGCTTTCCGTCAATGACGTAATGAATGGATCGGATTGTGGTATTTGTGGTGTTCTGACCAACAAGATCAGTTTACATTACAACTACTTACAACAAATACTAATTGAATATTTAGAGGTACCTAACCTACCTAACCTTACCTACGTTGACACTTGAAAAAACTAAAATGTTTGTAACTTATCGTGAGAACTGTTAAAAAAACATGCACTTGAAACTACGCAATATTATAAGAAATAACCTGTGTGAAGTAAGACTTTCGAAGTGTCACAAAAATGGACACTACACTACTACACCCCGTTATAAACGTTACAAATATTTTTGTATTAACAAAGCTAATAATAGCTTTTAGTTTTATAACAAAGTAGTGTAACGTTATTTATTGACCAAACATGATATTAGCACTCATCTGGGTTTTTGGTGCGGGATTTATTTCGTATTTATTTATAACTTTGTTTATTGTAAATTAATTACCAAACTATAAATTAAAAATAGATAGTAAGCTCTAAATGTGCTTAGAAATGTTATAATAGTATCGGTTTGTACTATTTTCCTATTTTTTTGGCTAGTAAGTGTAAAACATACCCGCACCAAAATTCCCGTTGTATGGTTATTGGACGACCTACCTATGAAAGAAAAATCATTCCGTTAAATCCATATTGCTATCAACATTTTCCAGAGGAACACAGGTCCCGAGTGATTTGATGAAAAACTTTCGTAGTTCATGATATTACGTACGCGTACGCATCCCACGCATGGTTGGCTACATCCCGCTTGATTTTATCCGACTAGCTTGCACAGGTCTTTATTCGGTTGGAATTTGATGAAACTTCCACTTGCAGATATAAATGAAATTCATAAGAGATTGGGCGCCGTATTAATAATAGCTTTAGCCCTCGATTTCTTTCGTAAAAACTCAATAATCGCTCTCCTTTACAAATTTCTACCCTCATCACATAAAAACATCTGTTTTCATGCCAAAATTCTGCCCAATCTATTGGCCTTTGAAGTTTAAACACACATTGATCATTTTAAAGATTTATAAGGTTTTTTTTGTAGGTACGTTATGAACTTATGACGTAGGTAGGTGTTTGTAACATAAAAATATTGCAGATAAAAGCTATGTAGTTAAGTGTAAAAAAAGTGGAATCTTGAGCGTTGCGAGGGAAATATGTACTAACTGTAAAACACCAAACGAAACCAAATCAAATCCAAATAAACGTTTGCCACGCTTATGGATAAAATTCAACTTTCTCATTAGTTTTTGAACAATCAAAAGAGCCTTTAGCTGGTGTGGTGAAATAATCATTTGTAGTTAATAGGTCATGAGAAGTGACTATACACGCGACATTTAATCTGCATACATTCAGTGCGAACAAGGAAACATAATATTGGGACGGTTACGTTCAAAGTTACGTAACAGTTAATTTCGCTAAACTCTACCAATTTTGGCAACGAGGTCGCGAGTATCAGTGACACGCTTAGAATGTAGTTAAACTAGCTCTCGGGTGCGACAATGCTGAAATTCAGCCAATACAGAGACGGCACGGCTTATCGAACGCGAACAGAGCTGTCGCGCTGATGCCTCTGCGATAAAGCTCAAGACTAAACAATGAGAGGATACATTTCGTCACAATATAAATAAAAACATTTACGATCTACGTTATCAATGTAAATATTTAGATATTTAAATGTTTTATTTGTAGGTGTTTATATGTGTCTCGCAGGATCTTCTTATTAAATTTACATATTTATAATAATTATTACGAAACAATAATTACCTTATTCAAAGTAAATGTCCAATACGTTAATAAATAATAGACTTTGCAGACGTATAACGAGAATAAATTTTTGTGTTTTTGTAGTATTAGTATTGGCCCTATTTCTAATGTCCATATCAGTTACAATAAAGCCAATTAGAATAGCCAAGCGGATATGGCCAATTGGCCAATATCCGGTTCGAACCGAAGATCGTCCACATACGAGCATATAAAAATAATTTCCTCATTCCCTATTCCTTCGACATTACAATACGTAAATATCGGATTCGCATTTGATTTGAAGCAAATCAGTTGCTATCGGCTATAAACGTCTTTCTCCCTATGATAAATCGTCCTCATGACCTGCTTACAGACGTAACGTCAATCTTCCATAATACTCTCAGTTCTTCCAAAATATCTTCAATCGGATATGAAATATATTCTTATTGCTATTACATTACATTTGCTTACTTTACGCTACAAATACCAAGAACGTTGAGACTTGAAAAATTATCAAACATATTTTCCATTAAATCAAACCTAATCAGATTTTATGACTTCCTATTTATTTCACATTAACAACTCCCGTCGTCTAGCTGACCGTAATTGGTTTAAGTTCCAAATGTCGTAAACAGTTATTAGTAGAAAGTATTCCCCGATTCTGGCCCCGCCTCTCAGTGGTCCCCGATCCTGACCCCAAGGCCGAGCCACCGCCCCTGCTGAACCTAAAAAAAAAAAAAAAAAAAAAAAAAAAAAAAAAAAAAAAAAAAAAAAAAAAAAAAAATAGCCCCCCATTTGAATTGATTGCGCTAGGTCTCAGCAGTGCCCGGCGCCTCCTTCAGGGACTTACGAAATACGCTAATTAAACAATACACCTTGTTCACCACGGTAACAATAGGCTTATCGACCCTTTTCTATTGTTCGATCTCGACTCGGGCGCGCCATTGTGTTACCGAGCATACTACCTGCCTGGACCCTTTCCTTAACCCACCGACGTCTCCATTCATGCCTTCTTTATGTGTGTATACTGTAGGTGTTTGTGATAGGTATTTTGCAATAGGTATTAGCGACAGCTATTTGCAATAGGTATTAGCGATAGGTACTTATTTGTGATGCATAGGTACTCTAACTATCAACTCTAATAACCCGCATTATCTTATTACCTCTTGGAGCTATTTCGATTTATAAGGAATACAGTTCTAACCTTCTTCTGACGTAGAATTTACACTAGTAATCCTTTGGCAGCCTAAACTAACCTTAACCTTTTACCAAACCTAACTTATTCTTCGAAAACCTAACCTAACTAAAATCAACCTAACTCATTTCAAACTAACCTGCTTTCACCTAGTCTTCCGATATAAAGTAAACTCGTAGTTACTTGTTTCTTTCTATTATTTAAAAAAATAACGAGGCGTGTGAGGCATTTCTTGTGCACTTGTGTTCATTGTTATAATAGCTTAATTGTTTTATTGATAGACGTCTATTATATTTTATACTGACAATGGATTTATTGTTTCCTATACCTATTCTTTTATAATTTGGGTTTGAGTAAAGATAACGTCTGTTTAGATGAACTTGTTGATACATGTTACTTTGTGTGATTTAACAAAAAGAACGAGACATGTCAACTGGTTTCAACATGATTTAGTCTAATACATCAACATTTCTTGTGCGTTGCTATTCATTGTTATAACAGCATAATTGCTTTATTAATAGACGTCTATTATATTTTATGCTGACAATGGATTTATTGTTTCCTATACCTATTCTTTTATAATTTGGGTTTGAGTAAAGAGAACGTCTGTTTAGATGAACTTGTTGAGACATGTTACTTTGTGTGATTAAAAAAAGGAACGAGACGTGTCAACTGGTTTCAACATGATTTAGTCTAATACGTCAACATTTCTTGTGCGTTGCTATTCATTGTTATAACAGCATAATTGCTTTATTGGTAGACATCTATTATATTTTATACCGACAATGGATTTATTGTTTCCTATTATGCTTTTGAATTTGGGTTTTAGTAAAGAGAGCGTATGTATTAGATGAACTTGTTGAGACATGATTTTAACGGTACTGTACCCTGGTCATAGTGACACAGTATAAAAGCCGAAGAGAAATGAGTTTGAGTAAGTATTACCGTCGTGGCAGTCCACTGTATCAGAGCTCCTTGTATCTATTGCAGTATATAGAAATATAGTGTTAATTCAACAGTGAAGTGTTTAAGTGTTTATAGAAAGACCCAACAATGGATGTAAGTATGTCTTTTATTACCGTAACTTACTTTGTTTTGTTTCACTTGTGTTCTTTGTGTTTTAATTATCAAGATTGTAGACAGTGTGTAAATTATTGTTTTATATTGTTTCAGTTCACTGAAAATACTTTCAAGAACTATTACTACCCGGATAATAATAAAGACGAATCAAGCGATGAAGAGGGTACGCTTGGTTTCAAAGTTAAACAAGCCATCGCAAAGAAACGTTCAGGAAACAATATCGATAGTTTCTTTGAACGACCTAAAAAGCAACCCAAAATTGTGAAACGGTCTTCGAATGTGAGCAAAAGTTCACCAGACGGTGTTGCAAACTTATCATCCGGACAAGACGACGGGGCGTATGCATCACATTTGATTAAAATCGAGATATATGATATGCAAACAATTAAAAACGTCCCACCCATGGAACACTGGAAGCATGCGGACTTCAGATTGAAATATTTTGCGTTGGAAGACGATTTGGAGCTACAAAATACGCGAAATATTATTTATAACATAACAAAGCAATTAGCTTCTAAGGACAGTAGTGTGAAATATTTTATAGATAATAAGAAACAGTGATAGTTATAATTATTAATGATAGTAGTAGCTTAATGATTGTGTTAACGTATTTCTCATTTTTTACCTCTCCTTAAGTACATTTTCCATGTAACAGATTTTTTTGTGTCGTCTCGTTTTTAAGTAACAAAGAATGTTAAGAAATATTTTGTAAATAATAAAATTTAAAAAAAAAAGTATAGTTGTGAATGGTCTTTGTATTATATGAAAAAATAAAAAATCTTATTTAAGTACACGTATTATTTTATTTCACAAAAAATGTTTTAAACATATTCCTTAATATAAGGTCATTACATACAGAATTATCAGAAAACAAACTTAGCATATCTTTCATAGTTTTCCCATGATATTTAAAATACAAATAAACTAAACAATATTCACCACAAACTGAAGTAAAATGGTTTTGAAGAGGTTTATTGTTATAAAACCACTGTCTGGTGTTTCTTTTTAAAAATAAGTTATGGTAACCTGAAGGCTTCTTTCCGAAGGAATCAAAATATTCTCCTATACCAGTAACATCAATGTGTATGGCAACCCAGTGGGAGCCTGGTTTCGTGTCAGGGTCCAAATTACTAACAATAAAGACAGGTAGATCGACCCAAATAGGTATTTTGTTAGCAGCAAAAACATTTGTTTCAAAAAGTGGGTTTAATTTCTTCATACAAAATTGTATCTCATTAGTATCCATAATTACTTAATTAATAACAATTTTGTCTTGATGATGCTGCAAACAATGTCTACAACAAAATAAAGTAAACGAAAGAAAACATTGTATTTATATAATTATGTTTTTCAACTATTATAATCTACAGATACATCACGGTTTTTGTTTATTTCAATAATGTTATCAAATTCTGCATAAACGATACAATTAATGGTGCTAGTTAGAGCCGAATCAAAGCGTACTTCTATCCGAACACTTCCATGTCTAACAAGATTCCAATGTGAAGTTGAACTAGCAGATAAATCTGGGGTTAAATCAAAACATAACAAACAATAACCTCCACCATAATCTGTTCTACTTATTCCATTACCTTCGTTGTGAAAATGAATACCAGTTCCGGAAAATAAGGTGTGATATGCCGCCGCTATTAAACCAGAACTAAATGACGGTTGTAATGTTTTAGAAGGAATTTCATGACCATCTACAAACAAACTAAATGAATTCATATTATAGTTTTGAAAATTAAATGGATTCAAAGCTAAATTTCCATTAAAACCTGAATTTGATACAAATCCAATAATACACCGTTTAGGAATTTGTCCGAGAAATATATTATCCAATGTTTTACCCTGGACCCCTGATGGTATTGTGAGAACCTTAACTTCTGCTCTCGTAATGGGGTACTTCGCAGTCGTTGTTGCCAATACTTTTTGATGGGCTAACAAAACGCTAGGATTAATTTTTGTTCTTCTAACAATGAGACTAGCATCTGTTATTTGTACTTTAAATTTTTTATCTTGATGACAAATTAAATTAAACGATTCTTTTGATCGGACTAACTTAATACGCAATTCAACGCCATTTATCAAGAATTTCTCTTGGTTAAATATATCGCCATGCAAATGTCCAATCATTTCCACTTGCTTACTCTCTTTGATAAATTCTAGTCTTTTCTGAAATCCTTTGTTGTTGGCGTCAACGGTATCCATAAAATCTGGGGTATCCTCATACCATAACCCACAAGTAAGATGGGTTTTTTTGGCTGCCGGTCCATAGTTGAGAAGATTTTCCATATAAGCACGGTAAGCATATGTATTGTTTGGGGGTGATATGAGTTTTTGATTTAAATATACATCAAGTTGGTTGAAAAGGGAATGTAGCCAGTTATTGGTGGGTCCAACTCCGGCATCTGCTTTTAATTTTGTCCCATCTTGATTCAACACTTTAGCAGTAATATGTAACATTGTGTGTGATAGATCAATGTAGTCATCTCCTGATCCAGGTACTTGAAATTCAATGGGGCCATCATCACTTAAAGATGAAATTGGTTTGTAATGAATCCAATGTCCGCTTTCAATACTTGTTTGAGTTGATGGAAGGGCAAATATATCTAATTCTGATTTTGCACATTCACATGAATGATTGTGTAGAAATGACATTATTTAACTTGAAAATATATCGTTATTTTTATTATTATTTTTACTTCCTCTTCGTCGCGATGCTTTTCGAGTAATGAGCGGTTCTCTTCTTTTATTCGACATTTTATACCCAGATCCTGACATGAGAGAATCAATTTTTTCATCAGCCTTTCTTTTTAGGTTAGCGCTCGCTTCCTTAAATCGTGATCGAATGGAACTATCCATAGGACGAGAATTTACCATATCAGATAACAGACCAACCCCTGCCCCTAAGGTTTCTTTTCCAATGGTTTTTAAACCGCTAGATAACAAAGGGAGCACTGATCTAAATAGTCCACCCAAAAAACTGCCTATACCATGTCCTCGTTGGTATGGAACTCCCTTATAGACAATACCTATCCCAGAGCCGGCTTGGTGTGAATAATAATGTTCGTAAGGACAAGAGACTGACGATCTGTTGTAAATCATTTTACTCGTTGAAAGTGTAGCTTCACGCAAGAAGATCCAAATTGAAATGGTACTCTGACACCAGTCGTTGTTCTTATATCTATTTCAATTGTATCGAACTCTCTTCGTAAAACTGGTACATAATGAGCGGGTGAGAAGATGTGAGTTTTATAAGCTCCATAAATGAACTTAGTTGGATCTAAAGGTATTATTCTGAGTAATGAAGTAATAACATCTCCGACTACTTGTGGATGTATTATATCAGTATAAACAAATATTTGAGATGGTAAACCTAAATATAAATTTGCAGGGTTTTTTCCTAATGTATTTTGTTTTAAATTTGTTCTCGGTTTAAAACCCAATTGCAGACTTAGTATCGGCGTTGTTATGATAGATGTTATTTCTTTATTTGTTGTTGCTATTCCAACCAGTTTTGTTAATCCATCATATCGAAATTTTACGTTATTTTTTAACTGTGGGTTTTCATTAAACGCTTGAAGAAAATGATCTATATTATCATATGTAGTGGCTGGTATATGAGTTTTTATATCCACTATTTTTGTAGTTTTATCGGTGGGTGATAACACCGTTTTCTTTAAATAAATGATGTTTTCGTGCTCTTGAACATTATACATGGAACAAGGGTATTGAAATTCCACCAACCCAACTACCCATTCTCCATCCAATTTAATGGTCTTTGGTAATTTAGTTAAGAAATGTGCAGTCGTGTTATCCGTGTAGTAATCTGATGAACTATTACTTAACAAAGTTAGATAAAAACTATTTTCACTCATATTTTCTTTAAGTTTGATTCAGGTATCCAAGAATTAAATTTATTAGGATAACCTTGCCACTTAACTAGTATTTCCTTTCTGCCAGCAACTCGACGCGAGCGTATTATTTTATCAATTTTATACTCGTTGGAGGGGAGGTAAGTTACTTTTTGTAATTCTTTAGAATAAAATGTACCAATGATGGGTTCACCTTCTAAATCCTTTATTGTATAAACAACTCGTGGCGATCTATTAATAATCGAATCAATAATAAATATTTCATCACTCCAATTACTTTCATAACCTTTTTGAAACACATGCTTATATTTAGTGATTCTAACATGATCACCTACATTTAGTTTTTTAGTTTCTGATGAAATTTGCCTATCTTTTTTGCGATCATATAAATTACACCAAACAGTCATAATATTATTAGAGCTAACATCAACTGGGCGCATTTTAATGCTAGAATGATAGCTATGGTTGTAAGAATGTAAAAGATCTTGTAATATATTTGTGTAGTTATATGTATTCTTATGAGTGAAGTAACGCCACATTTTCATTTTAAGTGTTCTTTGAAACCTTTCTACTATACTTGCTTTAATGTCGGGGTTATTAGTGGTATAATAATTAATATTTTTGCTCTTAAAGTAATCTCTAACCGCCCTTGAAACAAATTCTGTACCTTTATCAGATTGGATGTGACGGGGAACAGAGTTGGCTTCAGTAAATATGCTTTCAAAACATTGTTTAACAGTTGCTGAATCCTTCTTCTTCATGGCTCTTGCAAAAGCATATTTACTGAATACATCAATAACACAAAGAATATATTTGTACCCATCATTATATTGACTATAAGTACTCATATCACTTAAATCGGCTTGCCAAAGTTCATTAAAGTTCGAGAGAATGTATTTATTTCTAGTAAATCGTCTATGAGTAGGTTTATGCAGCGTGTACGTATCTTGAGATTGTAACCATTTTTTCACTTCCTCTTTGTTCATTTGACCTTTCATTTCCTTTGATAAATTATTTAAACTGCTATAGCCAGCTGGATTAGAGACATCATAGTAGATTCTGTTAATGTCTAATAAGGAGTCCATCTTTCCCACTCTATTTTCTTTCCGGATCTCTTTTGCTCCCGTGTAGCAAGAGGTGTAGAAGTATTATTATCTTTATCTGTTGAGGCTCTCGTCTTCACAGATGTGGAGGGGGTAAAGGGTTCAATCAAAGGAGTACCTTTAATAAATGCTAAATTTGTAGGATTACCTATGCATGACCTAGGAACTTCGATATCTTTTAAAAGTAAAGCAAACACTTCCCATCCAATTGGCTTAGGACGTTTAAGACATCTAACGGTGTCGCTTACCAAATCAGTAATATTACTATTTTGAATGGTTTGGTTATTTATAACAACTTCACCAGTCTGTTTCCACCAAATTTTCGGTTTACTTGAAACAATGTAATCTAACAACGTTCGAGCTTTTCTTTCATAAGATTTAGGTAATATGTTTATAATTTTTGATGGACTGATTGGCATTAGTTCTTGATTTATTTCACCAGGTGGTGTATTAAACGATGACGGTGTGGCTGCTTCAGTTATATTATCTGTAACTGACTCATTATTTTCATTCTCCTCCTTTTTGTTCACTTTTGTTTTTATAATATCATTACTTTCGTTGATGACTTGATCTAGCCCCTCCATCACGATGGGTATTCTAAACGGTTTTCGATCTGTTTCAATAAAATGTAGAAATCTTTGTAATGCTTGAGAATATAACGTCCACTTTTCGCGATCATTCATTTTACTTTTAAGGATCTTTTGCATCTCTCCATCTAGCCGAGACGAGGAATTTTCGGGTAGACTCTTATTCCGTTTCAGTCTTTCAATAAAATCTGATTCTACTAATAACATTTTTTTTGTGTTTTCCATTTTGCTTATGATAAAGAGTTCACTAAAGCACTTAAAACTGCACCTAAAATAATAGGTAGAAATGCGCCTCCTTTTTGAACTATAACAGTTTTTCTTATTTTATGTTTCCCTTTCGAAACTAATTTTCTTAAAATATCTTTATATTTTTTTAGTTTCGTCTTTTCTTTTTTTTCTAATGGAATTTTCCCATTTAGGACGTTATAAATACACTCACAAATAATGTTGATCTCTTCATCGTCACAAGATTTAAGTAACGCAGTACGATATTTGGGTTTAAGCAACTGCAATGCTTCAAGTAAATGTTTATATGTGTTTACTCTTGCATGCATCATGTAGAACTGACTAAAATATGCTGATTTTTATCATATTTAAATCCCTTTTTAGGTACATACACTGTGCAATGCCCATCGAACGGAAATATTTTTGTTTTGAAACGGCATATGTCATTTGTATTTTGTTTCAGGTCAATCATGAGGTAACCATGAGCCTCCTTTGTAGCATCTTTGTAGGCTTCGTCCACAAACTTTGAGTTTTCTGGGTAAACTTGTCGTGACAGGTAGCGTATTTGAGTTTTATCCCTGGGATTTTTAAAAAATACAATGTAGCTTGTATTCAATGAAATATCACGTTGACCTCGACCTTGATGAAATATGTTTTGTGTAATATAAAAAACACTTAAGTTTCTATGATGACTACCTTTCGTAAAAATGTCAACGATTCGTCCATCTGATTCTCTCATCAAATCATCTATAATAAGAAGTTTAGGTTTCTTCCCATCAAAAATTGAAAAATCTGGTATTCCTTGACTATAATTTACATTTTCCAGATTGTAGAGAGGTTGCATTTCATCATAACACCAAATAATTTCATCAAATTCAACATTACATATCTCTTTGGAGTTATTCAAAAAGTTTGTGACAAATTGAGTTTTACCACAGCCACTAGGACCTGCGACAATGGTGGTGAAAGGATGATAAAAGTGAATCATTATTAAATATCGTAATCTATGTGTATGTGTGTGTGGGTGAGTGTTGATATGTTAACGGATGGACTTTAAATGGTAATATTCAGAAAGAAGATTACTATTTAAACAACTCAGATATAGTAGAAAAAAACAAAAGGATTACGTAAAAAAATAAATTTATTATATATGATCACACTTTTAACATTAATTTTTTTGTTTCTTATTTACAAAACTTCCTTAAAAGATATAATAAAATAAAATTCATACATTTTTTTTTTTTACATGTTTACAAGTAATATCTTAAAAATATACAATGTACAAACAATAATTTGGAATTCAAATGTTCTGTGTGATTAAATTACAACTTAAAAAACTTTTTAATTATTGCGGTATTTTATAATGACCCCACGCAAGAGTGTCAGAAGAGTTTTCTAATAAGTATCGTTTTGTATCTTCATGCGATAATGATATTTTATTTATTTTTTGAGTGAATATTATATGTTTTATAGACTTAAATCTTAGCATTTGAGCGCGTTGCAAATTTTTATTAAATAAACACGTTTTGTAATTGTCAAGAGTAAATTTTTTTGTAACACATTTATTGACTCCTTTGGCTTTTGATAAAACACCGTATTTTTCAGTTTTCTCATCATTCTCGTCATATTTTTCAACATCTAAGGTATACATTTTAGATCTCAGACCTACGAATTCTTTTAAAATTCTACCATTATTTTCATCTTTGAAAAACCCTAATCGCTTTTTATTAATTAACGGCAAATCATATTTATTGTTAGGAGGATAGTCAGATGTATCAAAATATAAATTAAGGTCTGATTTTATATCTGCGTAATAATTTTCCGTGAAAATTTGATATACTAAGCTATCAGTATCTGTATAAAGAAGCTTAAGATTGTCTGGATATTTGGTTTTCATGTAGCTGTAGTGAAAGTCATACATCAAAGTTTTTGATATATCTAATACGCAAAATCCCAAATAAATCGGTTTATTATAAAATATTCTAGTTTTATTCAACTGAACGGCCACTAAATTCTCAGAGAATATGGATAAACTATGGAACTCGGGTTTCGCTATCAAAGATTGAACCCCCTGCGTTTTTCCTCGATTTTCCCAGTTATTTAATAATTTGACATTTACACGTTTTGCAACATTTTCCATGGTCTTACCGAACACTGAATTATTCATTAGTTTAAAGAAATCTTTTTCAAAATCGGATGATGCCTGTGATCGCATGTGGGTGTTCAAATCTATGTAACTTTTTAACCACATAGACTGCTGAAATTTAAGAATGCGATGGATTTTACTCAATTTCAAACCATTTTTTAAACACTGTTTTAGATTTCTATAGTGAATGACATAATTCGTTTTTTTATTTAAATTAGGAATTAATTTTTTTTCTTTGGAATTACCCAAACAAACGTTTTCAGGACAGAATGGCAAATCTGAATGAGAGTCATGCAACTCGTTAGGGTATTCGAGATCAACTTCTAAAATTAAACCATGATCAGCGTCATCAGATATATTAAAGTCAGTATCTGTATTTACCCATTCAAATTTACCGGTAGGAAGACATTGAGACATAGCCCACCCGTAAAGGTTATTTGCATCAAAGTACATAAGAAATGACGATGGGATATTTTGATTATAATCTGACAAAAAAATATTATTAGCCTTCGCATATCTATTACTACATTGTGATATGCCACCTCGAATATTTTTCGCTATAAAAGCTATTTTATCGATATCAGTTAGGAGTTCTAGTTTTATTTTTGTAGTTCTTAACATTGCATCCCAACTTAATCCCGGAGCAGTATAATAATGAGCGGGGTCTAATCCATACGTCTTAAGACAAAGGTTTCTAAAATTTTCAAATATATCAGTTAGTAATAAAACATCAGTTTTTAAATATAAATCAGAATAATCACCCATATTTTTGCATTGAAAATGAGACCAAACATCTTTTGCGTGATCATAATCCTCCTCTGAGATGTGACTATCAGACAAGGAACTAAAGAAATCATCTTTAGAGGGAAGAGCTGTTAAGTTTAAAGAATCGTATGATGACATGTGTTCATAGGGATATACACCCTTTCGTAATAAGCGTTTAAAATCCTCCTCGCATGAAAAATTCAATTTTAATTCATGAAATTGTTCAGGCAACAAGTTTTTTGCCAATTTGTCAAGACTACTGGACATAAATTTAAGTGAATCAACAAATCTCAATTTAACTGTGCGATTATTTATTTGCAAGTTCTTAGAAAATGAAATGTATTTCTCTTTGTTCTCTGGAATCAGTTCAATGTCGCCTTCCATCAAACCAAGCCCATGCACTATAAAATGACTATCATAGTTACACAAATTATGGAAAAATACAGGTACAAAATTAGGTGCCCTGTATTTTTCAGAACAAAATTTATGTGCCACTCCTTCATAAAGACCAGTATGGTAATTATAGGAAATGACTGAATCCTCGTTTAAATTTTTATCACAAATATAACATGTACTACTCTGAGAAATATGCACATTATTTGCATTAGATAAAGGCAATGGAGTTTTTACAAAAGTATTTCTCCTACAAATGGCCTTTAAGTCTTGTTCCATATACTTCATAAATTCCTGGGTGCAATTTTTGCCTTTATATGTTCTGTACACTGACAATTTATCATTATAAGAACATTTAATATAGTATCCAAAACTATATACCTCATGTTTTTGTATATTTGTTGTTGAGGATGTAGTAGGATTAATTTTACCTGTTTGAATCGGGTTTAGAAAGGCCTCGAAATCAGCATAAATAACAAAAGGTACCCTTAATTTACGTTCATAATTATCGAAAGTAAGTATATTGGAGGAAACGTTTTCATTGAACCAGTTTTTCTTTTTATCCTGTTCTGAAGGTAAATGTGTACAAACATGGAAACAATCGTTTCTTTGATGATTCATTAAATTGTCACGAGTTGTAAAGTTCGACAAACAACCATCACAAATATGTGCGGCATGCTGTGTATTTGATAATTGTTTGGATACTAACCTAGATAAATTTTTGATATAGCAATAATGCCCCTTACTGTCTTTGGATATGTACAATAAGTTCAAGTGGGTAGCTTTTTTGCACTTTGTTAAGTGTAATGGGCCTACTACATCATGTATTTTACTTTTCGAATTGTATTCAAGACCAAAAACGTTTATACTTATATCATTCATTTTTTCAAATTTCTGAATATCTCCAACTTTAAGTGGGAAAGTTAAATTTCCAAAATTTAATTTATTTTTATGCGCTATATACGATTTCGTAGTATTTGAACGATGACTTGTAGGTGGATACAAGCCTGACAATACAGCCCATCTAAAACATTCATGATCACTATTTTTTACATTAATAACTGCTTTTCTGTTCTGAATATCACGTGGTAATTCGATATAGGAAGAACCACGCAATGGATTAAATTTGTTTACATTGACATCTAGATAGTTAAATTTTACTAAACTCCATCCACTATCTTTTCTCTCAAAGTTAAATAATTTTGTTAATATATCTTTAACAACTGACTCGAAAATCTCATCTTTGTCGCTGCTAACATCAACTACATTGTTACATAATTGGAAATCAAATGTATTATTTACTTGTTTGCTCTCTTGAGTAAAATCCGCATTTAAAATAAAGTTTACTTTTAAAGCATGGTGATCAGTGAGGGAACGATCCAATAATGCAAAGATTTTATCTTTATTTCCTAGTAAAATAGATTCGGGAGTAAATGGTTGGTGAACATTTTCATTTAATAGTATTCTGTAAGTGGCCACCCTATTCTTAAAAGCATTTTCAATTAACTGAACATTAACCCATTCAATGTCAGCCCTTAAAACATTATTTTTGTGAAGATTACTATTTAAATGATTTTTAAAATATCTTTTAGAGACAAACTTATTACACACAGAACATTCAATTTCATGATTATTATTTGTACTCACAATGACATCGGGAACTGGTTCGGGTGATGTTGATGTGACAGGTTCAGCAGCTGCTGGACGGTTTTTCTTCAACAAGAATTCTTCAGTCTCCAAAACTGCAGCTGTCCTTTTTACTCCCCGTCCTATTTGAGAAGATCTATAACAATACAAAATAAACATAAATATCTTAATGTGAGATAAAATAAAAATAATTACTAAAATGGTTGGTTGTATATACTAACGTAAGTCTTTTCGACACTGCTGACAATAGGCCTGCATCATCAAAACTCCATCAATCACATCTGATGACTCAGTATTCCCCTTGGAATTTTTTATATGCCCATCACATGGTGTATAATATGGTATAATATCAGAATCTTCCAGTAACGTGTGAGGTAATTTGTTTGAAATGTACCACATTCGAATATTTCTATGAAAATATGATACAATAAATTCTTTACTTAATTCCTCAATCTTATCACGAGGTAAGGTGAGACCAATATGATAATAAGTAAACACCATTATGGAAAAGGATATCACAATACAAGCACGGCACCAAAACACTGAATGATATGAACTCGAGATACCCCGCTTATATAACCAGTCCTCTCCCACCCCACGTTTATCCTAACAATTAGTTCAGGTCACAACAAGTTACGGACCCATCCTTTGTTAAACAGGTACCGGTTAAGAGTTATAAACATGTATGAACAGGAATATTTTTACTTACGCCTCTCGATGAAGTTGGCTCACAAGACGGGCAGCCTCGCATAGATCTTCATTTTCTTCTATTTCTTCACAGAGTCTGATAAGTTCAAGATCGTAGACATCACAGCTCAAAGAGTCCATTATGAAATGAGAAATCATACAGTGCTTTCTTTCATTTAAATAGTTGACTACACGTATAAGATTTCTAAGAGTGGGGACTGTGACCTTTACAAGTGAGAAGTTTAAATTAAAACTTGTTGTAATGTTATACAATAAAAATAATCTGTTACATGGAAAATGTACTTAAGGAGAGGTAAAAAATGAGAAATACGTTAACACAATCATTAAGCTACTACTATCATTAATAATTATAACTATCACTGTTTCTTATTATCTATAAAATATTTCACACTACTGTCCTTAGAAGCTAATTGCTTTGTTATGTTATAAATAATATTTCGCGTATTTTGTAGCTCCAAATCGTCTTCCAACGCAAAATATTTCAATCTGAAGTCCGCATGCTTCCAGTGTTCCATGGGTGGGACGTTTTTAATTGTTTGCATATCATATATCTCGATTTTAATCAAATGTGATGCATACGCCCCGTCGTCTTGTCCGGATGATAAGTTTGCAACACCGTCTGGTGAACTTTTGCTCACATTCGAAGACCGTTTCACAATTTTGGGTTGCTTTTTAGGTCGTTCAAAGAAACTATCGATATTGTTTCCTGAACGTTTCTTTGCGATGGCTTGTTTAACTTTGAAACCAAGCGTACCCTCTTCATCGCTTGATTCGTCTTTATTATTATCCGGGTAGTAATAGTTCTTGAAAGTATTTTCAGTGAACTGAAACAATATAAAACAATAATTTACACACTGTCTACAATCTTGATAATTAAAACACAAAGAACACAAGTGAAACAAAACAAAGTAAGTTACGGTAATAAAAGACATACTTACATCCATTGTTGGGTCTTTCTATAAACACTTAAACACTTCACTGTTGAATTAACACTATATTTCTATATACTGCAATAGATACAAGGAGCTCTGATACAGTGGACTGCCACGACGGTAATACTTACTCAAACTCATTTCTCTTCGGCTTTTATACTGTGTCACTATGACCAGGGTACAGTACCGTTAAAATCATGTCTCAACAAGTTCATCTAATACATACGCTCTCTTTACTAAAACCCAAATTCAAAAGCATAATAGGAAACAATAAATCCATTGTCGGTATAAAATATAATAGATGTCTACCAATAAAGCAATTATGCTGTTATAACAATGAATAGCAACGCACAAGAAATGTTGACGTATTAGACTAAATCATGTTGAAACCAGTTGACACGTCTCGTTCCTTTTTTTAATCACACAAAGTAACATGTCTCAACAAGTTCATCTAAACAGACGTTCTCTTTACTCAAACCCAAATTATAAAAGAATAGGTATAGGAAACAATAAATCCATTGTCAGCATAAAATATAATAGACGTCTATTAATAAAGCAATTATGCTGTTATAACAATGAATAGCAACGCACAAGAAATGTTGATGTATTAGACTAAATCATGTTGAAACCAGTTGACATGTCTCGTTCTTTTTGTTAAATCACACAAAGTAACATGTATCAACAAGTTCATCTAAACAGACGTTATCTTTACTCAAACCCAAATTATAAAAGAATAGGTATAGGAAACAATAAATCCATTGTCAGTATAAAATATAATAGACGTCTATCAATAAAACAATTAAGCTATTATAACAATGAACACAAGTGCACAAGAAATGCCTCACACGCCTCGTTATTTTTTTAAATAATAGAAAGAAACAAGTAACTACGAGTTTACTTTATATCGGAAGACTAGGTGAAAGCCGGTTAGTTTGAAATGAGTTAGGTTGATTTTAGTTAGGTTAGGTTTTCGAAGAATAAGTTAGGTTTGGTAAAAGGTTAAGGTTAGTTTAGGCTGCCAAAGGATTACTAGTGTAAATTCTACGTCAGAAGAAGGTTAGAACTGTATTCCTTATAAATCGAAATAGCTCCAAGAGGTAATAAGATAATGCGGGTTATTAGAGTTGATAGTTAGAGTACCTATGCATCACAAATAAGTACCTATCGCTAATACCTATTGCAAATAGCTGTCGCTAATACCTATTGCAAAATACCTATCACAAACACCTACAGTATACACACATAAAGAAGGCATGAATGGAGACGTCGGTGGGTTAAGGAAAGGGTCCAGGCAGGTAGTATGCTCGGTAACACAATGGCGCGCCCGAGTCGAGATCGAACAATAGAAAAGGGTCGATAAGCCTATTGTTACCGTGGTGAACAAGGTGTATTGTTTAATTAGCGTATTTCGTAAGTCCCTGAAGGAGGCGCCGGGCACTGCTGAGACCTAGCGCAATCAATTCAAATGGGGGGCTATTTTTTTTTTTTTTTTTTTTTTTTTTTTTTTTTTTTTTTTTTTTTTTTTTTTTTTTTTTTTTTTTTTTTAGGTTCAGCAGGGGCGGTGGCTCGGCCTTGGGGTCAGGATCGGGGACCACTGAGAGGCGGGGCCAGAATCGGGGAATACTTTCTACTGTTATTTAATTCAATAAACCCCAAGTCGACGCGGGTCAGCTCAGTTTTGTAGCTAAAGCTAAATCAATTTTATGAGAATTTCGGATGTAGAGCTGCACTCGTGGACTGAAAGCTGACTTTTAACTTTATTTTTCGTCCCAGCGGCATTTGTCGCAGTACTCGATTAGGGAAGTGTTTATTAAATTACAGCAATTGCCGTCGTCTAGTTAGTCGCAGATTGCGCGACCTGCCGAACAGAATTCCGACGAATCAGAGCGTAAGGCCCAAGTTATCATGTTAGTTGAGTCCTATTGTTTAAAAATACGTTCCTAATCTTTATCACTTCATATTTTGTTTGCAAAATTTTGTTAGTAAAATGAGTTTGGCAGTGCCCTTATTTAAGTTCATTTACGTAAATAGATAGGATTTAAAACAATTCAGCGTCTTAGCCCTTAGGTGTTCAAATGCTTAGCTAATTGTTAGTAATAGTTATATAGTATACGATCGAAACTCTTCATGATGTTTTTAAACCACATTAGTTATACTATACCTAGCTTATCTTACCCAGACGACATGTACGAACCTACTAACACTAACATTAGACTGACTAGAACGAGACGGCTGACGAAAGCTTTTCGACGCAAGAGAGACATAATCAAGAGTAAGATCCTAAGTAGTTAAGTAAATACTTGTGAAGACGAGCTTGGTGAAAATAGCAAACCCAATGCTGAGCTGTTAAGTAAGATGTCTCTAACAAATAACGTGGAGCTTTGAAACGAAGTAAAAATATGATCTCCTCCAACGAGCTCTCGACATTAATTGGAATTCCTTTGGTAGATTAAATTCAGTCTCCTATTCCGTGACTCTGGCAAAACGCATATTATTTGCTGACTGCCGCATATCCGCAGTATTGGTAAAAAGCAATATTTTTGTATCAATGCTTTTGCCCCCAACAAATATAGAAAAACGACGCTTCTCTTTGATTGGAAACGCGAGTCGTAATGCAAATGAAATGACCGTTACCGAAATGGATGCGAGCATATTTACATTATTTCGTTATTTACGATTGATTCTGTGTATTTTCATTGAATGTGTGTATAAACAACTTGTTAATGAATACTACGTGATGAAATGCGTATATTTTCAGAGTAGGTCACCTGTCAGGTTCTGAATTTTTAATATATTCTGAATGCTGTTACTTTGGGCTGAAATTTCATGGAGGACTTCTGATGGCGAGGCACGGGTCAAATCGCAGGGTTGACGGGGCTATTTGCATCGGCCGGTGACGTCGACACATTATCCCTTCATCCCGACTCTAAAATATATTTGAGGATAAAAATTTCAGCAGGATCATTTCCGTGCTGAAATGACCCAAAACGGACCTCTTTTCTATTTCAGTCACAAGAACAAGTTTGGCTATGTGGGAAGAATATTCAGATAGATTTATTATTAGTAGACAGGTACCTACTTATTAAAGTTTAATATGTAATGTACTTACTACTAAAATAAAACTTTTTGACTTATAACAATACGTATGAAAATGTTGCAATACTAATAAGGCAGTATGGCGACTGGTGGCTGGTTTGCCAATACCAAGGTCTACCTTTCTTTAGTTAGTTACACCAACAGCTATATGTATAATAACACATATTATCACTTCAAATGTTCAAGCAATCATAATTAATCGTCTCAAATTGTCAAACAATTACTCGTAGTTTCATAACGATTTTAGTTTTTGTTTACCATGTAATAGCGTAAATTTATTATTCTACATACACAATCTGCAATGCAAACGAAATATATAACGATACTACAGGAATAACGGGAATGATATTAGTAGGTGACGTGAAACCGACGCTTCCAATACCCGCTGTAAGCTCCCCATATCGCCTTCAATCCATTTACTGACGACTGTCGCCCAACACAAGATTGATGAGGACGATATCGACCACGACATAATTCTTAACTTATTTACTTGGATTACACGTGTACATATACATTGGTATGACGGTCTGCATTAAAAAAATGTGAATATTTTTAGTTATTACTCTGTTCCTGCTACCTGTATAAAAATAAAAACAAAATAAATGTAGAGCCGTATTCGTGCAAATATAGCGATATTAATAGCCAGCAAGAGGAGAGAGGTTATACCTCTCGTGCTATATAATACCTCTACCCGAGCAAGCGAAAGATTGTTCAAAAAGTTCAATCTTGAAAGGGTTTCATTTCATGGCAAGAGGATTAATGTTAAACATAAAAGTGAAACACAAAAACGCGAGGAAATTACTAATCGTAAAATATTACAAATCATATACAAATGGACGCTATCAAATATTTATCAAATTATCATACAATATCATTACTAGTCAATTCTACCAGCCAACATGTGGAAACATCTCAAAATTGCATCAGTTTACTTTGCAATACCCTTGTGGATAAACTGCAACTTCCTAAGTATAAGCACCTTATTTCATTTCTAGAGCAGAAAGGTAAGTCAAGGTCAACATAAGGTACCTACATGTCTATTTACACTGCACTTGTCTATTACACCATAGTACACATACATATAACCGGAAAAAACCGGAGATAAGAAAGAAATAGAAACGTCACTACTGTCGTCGTCATAAATATATTCTAATTCTCAAGAAACTTAGCTATTTTCGGGGCAGGCTGTTTAAAAAAGTTAAAATAATCTCTAAATTTCCAGTGTATGTGAATTCCTCAACTAATATTACCTAAAACCTAATAAAAATCAATTTATAAAATTCCACAACAAATCTGACAACGCTTTGCCATACTTGACGTCTTAAATAGTACATTACTACAGAGGCCGGGACAAAAGGGGTTGCCGGCCGAAGACATATAGACGGCCGAGCGAAGCGAGGCCGGATAGGTCTGAGCGCGGGCAACCCCATTTCCCGCCGAGGTATGTATAGTGCTTTTCTCAAACATGCAATGAAATAAATAAAATAAAAAATCCACGAAACCCAAGTTTTATTTATAGAAAAAACTAAAAGTAAACTACACCCAAAATATAACTAAACACGTACCTATATCTTTATCACGCATATGTTTTACACGAATCGTGTATTTTTACTACCCGTATATTTTCATGTATTTTTGATTTTTTCGCCTTGTATCCGTCTGACTGTCGTTTTCGTCACATAAGTTTACATAGTCTTTCATGTTGATATCATGTTTCACATACATCGTTGCTTTATGCATGGAGAAAATAAGTATAATTTCCACAGTGTTCACGATTTTGTAGTTACTTTCATTTCTTTAAAATATGCCACAAAACTGTTTCTAATAAACTGTAAGCCATTTTTCTTAGATTCTAAAATAATAAAATTGCCATAAGCAACCATATAGATACTTCGTCTTTGACTTATTTACTCTTCCAGAGGACCTCAAGGAAATGCCGCCACTACTCGAAGTCGACATAACTAACTATCACGTGGAACAAGTTGCCAGAAAGCTACATGGTGGCGGAGGCCCAACCGGTACAACCTCTGAAAACTGGAAGGATTTCCTCCTAAGATTTGGAGAAGCAAGTTTACATCTCAGAAATTCTGTGGCACACTTAACCATGAAACTGAATAACGAATACATTCCTTGGAATCAAATACAAGCACTAATGTCAAGTCGTCTCGTAGCCCTAGATAAATCCCCAGGAGTGAGACCCATCGGCATCGGCGAATGTTTGCGTCGAATCTTATCAAAATGTATGATCTTAGCTACCGGCTCCGAAGTAACGGAAGCATGTGGCCAGTCACAACTCTGTAGTGGCCTCAGTAGCGGCATTGAAGGTGCAATACACGCAATGAATGACATCTTTCAAAATAATTGTCAACCTAACTCAAACTGGGGAATGCTTCTTGTTGATGCAAATAATGCATTTAATGCTGTCAATAGACAACTGGCTCTTTGGCAAGCAAGAATATATTGGCCACACTGCGCCCGGTTTCTGTATAATACATACAATGGTCACGCGGAACTGGTTATTCGCGATTCCGACATGAGACTATACAGCAGAGAAGGGGTAACTCAAGGAGACCCACTGGCCATGCCTCTGTATGCCCTTGCAACTCTGCCCATCATAAACAAAATGAAAGATGAAAATACCATACAATCTTGGTATGCAGACGATTCCTCAGCACAGGGTAGTCTAAAAAATCTACGAAATTGGTGGAACAATATAAATATGACAGGACCATCCTTTGGCTACTTTCCGCAAGCTAAAAAGACATTGCTCATAGTATCTGAATCTGACAAACAAATAGCTCATCAGATCTTCAAGGGTACTAATCTAACTATTGTCACCGGATCTCGCTTCCTGGGAAGCTACATTGGTGAAGGAAAAGAGGATTTCATAAAAAATAATGTAAATAAATTCGTCTCCACCGTTGAAAAAATATCTCTTATCTGCAAGGATTCTCCGCAAGCTGCCTACACTGCCCTCACCAAAGCAATTCAATTCAAATGGTCATACTTACTACGTGTCCTGAAAAACTCCCACGAATTCTTTGAACCACTAACACATGCCCTACGCACTATCTTCCTCCCAACGCTCTTTGGAAGTGACGTCTCCCCTATTGAAGCCGACCTATTCTCCCTACCTATAAATAAAGGCGGTTTGGCTATTAGCGACCCTTTTAATGCTACTAATTTAAATTATGAAATTTCGAAAAAAAGCTGCACAGCTCTCACGGAAGCCCTTATCGAAAATAAAGAGATTGTTCTTTCAGATCACTATACATTCATAAAAGATGCTCGCAAAGATGGCCGCAAAGAAAAAGAAGACCTTGATAATAAACTTCTAGAATCTACCCTAGCAAAATTTACACCTAACAAAAAACGAGCAATCGAGAGATCCATCGCAGCCAAGATGAAAACGAAGGCCTCAAATTGGCTCTCGGTTATTCCAACAAAAAAAGATCACTTCGATCTATCCCCATACGAATTCATAGATGCGCTGTCAATACGCTACCATAGAACACCAAACGCCATGCCGCAATCATGCGACGGCTGTGGCAACGGCAGCTTCAACATCGACCACGCGCTCTGCTGTAAAACTGGAGGCCTAATCACAAGGCGGCACAATGAGATTAGAGACTTATTCTGTGAACTTTGTCAACACGCGTGGGGCAACGTAACAAAAGAACCAATAATCTCGGAAAATGACTGCGGCCTACGTGCAGATCTATCTTGTCGTGGCGTTTGGGATGCGCAGAGGGAGGCGTTGTTTGATATCCGTGTCGTCGACACTGGCGCTCCTTCTTACCTCTCACGACCCGTCACATCTGTACTAAAATCAGCTGAAGACGAAAAGCAGAGAAAATATTCCACGGCCTGTGAAATGCGACATGCAACGTTCACCCCACTTGTAACATCTGTTGACAGCGTCTATGCACCCCAAATGTCCTCCTTTATAAAACATATGGCAGAAACCATATCTCAACGGTGGAACCGTTCTCTAAGCACCATACTGGGCTGGCTGAGATGTAGGATCAGTATCGCCGTTATACGCGCCACCAGCATGTGTATCCGAGGCACACGCCACCGTTTCAAGTCGACCGCCAGGTGGCTTGGGTTCGACGACGGTGCCGCCCTTCCACACATCGATTGAAACCACTTTTCTACCCTACCCACATATGTATTACCTAACCCTTTGCCTATGTACTTATGATTGTTTTAATGTAATAAATTTTCGTTAATATAGTACACATACACGGTGTAACATGACGAAACCGAATAATTTTAACAGTGTAACTATTCCTGATCATATTTAGAGACAAAAATGTCCTATAAACTTTTTTGAAATTCGCCTAGTTTCAGAGTTACTGCCACTCAACACAACACAAGTTTTTATTGTTAGTGCAAAAAAAGTTAAAATCCATTTTAAGTGACAAATTTACCAATAACATTTACTTTTTATGTACAAACATTCAAAAAATTGAAACAAAACAAAATAAAAAAAATATATTGGCGAAATTGACCTTAACTCATATTATTTTTCTTTCCTTCATTTGACCTCAGGAATGCGTGGTTAAAATCTTTCGCATTCCTCGTGAGCACCTTGTATCCCGCCATCGCCATGGGAGCAGCGAGTTGTTCTCAATAAGAGCACGCCGCGCCGGTCGGGCGCTCGGGCGAGCAGCGAACGGAAATCAAATTTGCAGGAATTCTCGTGCCCCAATTAGTGCTCCATCAACAATAAATATTGCAAACTATCTGCCCTAGATCGGCGTTTGAAACTATATTATAAATTTCGAGTGTTTAAAATCGGAAAAGTTTCAAATTCTATCGATGCTCGTTTAATACTTTATACGTTTTATCGATAAGTACATACAATATGTAACAAAACAAGAGAATCAGTGTAATCAGATTAGTGTACGGTCAAAGAGTAGGCAAAGACTAAATGCCGTAAGGTACTATTTTTATAACAAAAATCATAGGAAACTTCTTTGACGCGTAACAAAATTTAATGTGTAAGAACGAATTTTACAACACGATATTTCCGTGCTCGCAGTTTTATCGGAATTATCGGTTTGAATTTTTATTTTACAACACGATATTTCCGCGCTCACACTTTTATCGGTTTGAATTTGTATTTTACAACACGATATTTCCGTGCTCGCAGTTTTATCGGCTTGAATTTGTATTGTATTTTACAACACGATATTTCCGTGCTCGCAGTTTTATCGGTTTGAATTTGTATTTTACAACACGATATTTCCGTGCTCACAGTTTTATCGGTTTGAATTTGTATTTTACAACACGATATTTCCGTGCTCGCAGTTTTATCGGTATGAATTTGTATTTTTTTTATTAAACTTTGAATCACTTGTTTATCTGCTTGCAAGACTGTACTCAAACTTAAAATTAAGGGCTAAGGGCTAAATTGGAATCTAAAAATTTCGTTCGGGTCTTCAATATTCTACTTTTAACCACACCACTTTATCCCGTCATCAAGAGGCATTCTTTCTACAATTATCAATATCATTGTCAAATGTATGCTTCATGTATTCAAAGGCAAAACGGTGGCCTTCCGCACAGCTAATTACTGCAATGCACCTAAAGGTCTTATTTCCTAACTATTGTAACTTTAGGCAGTTCAGTGGCTTTAGAAACTAACCACTAGTTCAAAATGTTCCCTAAGAGACGCGTATATCCATTACAAGTTTCACTAAGATTCTAAGAGCTCCGACTCGTGCGTAGCCTACGCCAATGATCTTTTATACAAGATTAGGCATGCAATAAGTAAATAGTTATTTGTTTTACAAGGGGGCAAAGTTGTTATTTAACTGCTCATGCTATTATTGATACCCGAGCAAGTGAAAGATTCCAAAATTGAACCACGAGCGTAGCGAGTGGTTCGAAAAATGGAATCTTGCACGTTGCGTGGGTTTCAAAGCACGAGGGTTAAACAAAATTTGCCCCCTAGTGAAACACAAAATTTTTCACCACACCAACCCGAAGCGAATATTAAATCTAATATATCAAACCAAATCAAATCCTGGCTCGTACCAATGAGTTTTTCGGAACTTATGTACGAAATATCATTTGATATTTACCACTAGCTTTTCGGTGAAGGAAAACATCGTGAGGAAACCTGCATACATCTGCGAAGAAATTCAAAGGTGTATGTGAAGTCCCCAATCCGCATTGGGCTAGCGTGGGGACTATAGCCCAAGCCCTCTCGCGCATGAGAGGAGGCCTGTGCTCAGCAGTGGGACGTATATAGGCTGAAATGATGATGATGATGATGAAATCAAATCCAAATGAATGTTATTAAATATTTATCATCCAAAATCATCATTTAAAAGTCAATTCTACCAGCAAACATAAGAAAACAACTCAAAATATGCATTTGATTACTTTGCCTCACATGTGAATAAAATCAGTTTATGAAGTGCAAAGTAAGCCTTTCCGAGCTGGTGTGGTGAAAAGGTCATTGGCGTAGGCTAGGTACGTAGTGACTGGTTCCGAGTAGGTACCCTTTATCAAAACAAAAAAACTTGGCGTTTGGTTAATGGGTTTCGCGCCGTTTGACATTACATTGAAATACCTATCTATAAAAACACTGCCTCCATATCTGACAATGGGTTAAGTACATGAAAGAAATTTCTGAAAACAATAAATAAAGCTAAGTAAATACTTAGCTTTATTACCACAAAATCAAATGATTTGCTGCATTTCATGGTAATTGTAGAGGCTACCATAGTTCATATAACAAGGTGTTTTTCTCTCCAGTTCCTTTACCGCAGTCTACGGTGGCCAATTAACATTATAAAAACCGCAGCATAACTCAGGAATGTTCATTCATTTTGAATTCAAGATAAACGGCAAAACAAATATTGACCGTTTCTCGTCCGCGCGGAAACGGAGTGGCACAGGTATTCCCGTTTATTAAGCGAATAAAGTTCTCATGCAAACCTCTGTAACGTGACCTCAAAATCCGTAAAAACTATTGGTAATAGGAAAGCGCATTTATATTGGATGATCTGAGCTTTCAACTCGTTAAGCTTCTGTAATGAGCACAGAACGCCTGACAATTAGTGCCGCGCGATCTCAGACGACCCTCCCGAGACTGGGAGAGAGACTAAACGTGACAGGAACTACTCTCGCGGGCACTCCAGCCTTGTCTGCTTCCCATTTTCACTGTGCCCACTACTTTTAAAAAGCAGTTTTCCTTTTGCATAAATTGTCAATTGTGTCTTGTGCGAAAAATCAATTGGAAACATAACTGTACTCATGTTTAATTTCTTTACTCTAGTAGGTATGTAAATAAGATTTAAACTTAAATTACAGTTTTTAAATAAAAAAGTGTAAGGAAACCGTTCTGCAAACTAAGTACAAATTGTAGTTACATCATAATTCAACGGCGCAGAGTTAAAAGTTTAGAAGATAATTTTATTTAATGTGCTGCAAACTAAACAGCAATTTTCTGTTCTTAGGTAAGTACATCAACCATGAAGACGAATTTTACGAGCATGAAAGTGAAAATATATTGTTATAAAATAGGTAAATGTTTTTTTCCTGACATGTCTCAAATTACAGCCCATCTTCGAGGAGGGAAATGACAAAAATGCTTTAGATTGAAAATCCCCGTCCACATTGTCGTTCAAATTAAACGCGAAGAACAAAAACCGTGTGATCCGGAACAGCGTCTATTGTCAACTGACTATGTATTCCCATTGAATGCGCGAGCTCGACTGAGCCAAGTCCCCGGGAGAACCAATGAAACATGACCTCGCTATCTGTAATAACTGTGCGTAATCAATGAACGCACTTATACTGGCATCTTCTGAACCTTCGACTTGTTCGTTCTCGGTAAGCAATTGAAACGCAAGCCCTGTGCATTTTAATCAGTGTCCCAGGACGACATTCATTTTAAAGACAGGCTTAAGACTACCAGTAAATTAAATGTAGGTAGCTTTCATACAACTGTAGCCGGGATCTTTAACAGGAGAAAATCCAAAGTGACTGTTACATGTTACATGGAGTCCAATAACATTGGCTCTCTCTCGTTTTGAAGACACTAAGTTAATGCCGGACACCTTTGTATCTGAAAGGCCACATTCTTCAACAATGGTGAACATTCTTAACCATTAACGATCATAAGCAACCTCACTCAACTCTCTCACTCGTAGATCAGCAAAAGAGTTTGAGCTGCAGCTATTAGCTATCACGCTAGCTCAATGCAGATAGAGGACAATGACACACCTTTGCATTTCTTTGCAAATGCAATGTACTCAAAGAAAACTTCTCCATGGATTTACTTTCGTAGAAAATGCTTTTGAGTATTATTTTTTAACATTCTTTGAAATATGTTATAACTTTTTAAATTGAATAAAAGACGGGCAGGGGACGGGTTTCGAGAATCAAAGTAAAATTAAAATCAAGAAAGAAACTTTTACCAATATATAAGTACATTCTTTTTATGATACGTTATGATTATGACATGAAAATACGTATCTAAGACAAAATGGACTGGGATCGTGTGGGGTGTGGATAGCTGGATTAGCATGGTGATAAAAGGATTACGGTTTAATTTTCTATCTTAATGTGTATCTTAAAAACGCTTTATTCAAACTTCTGTGAAGTTTTATACAGCTGGTACTAAAATGTTAATAGGTACTTTAAGTCCAACTACTTATACAAGATGATGTGTAATAAGAGTAACGAGGCGGCTACGTCGATAAAGCGACTAGTTCTTCAGCCAGAGAATGAATGGCGATGATATTTTTGTCACCGTTGAATATTTCAGCAGTTCACTGGAGGATAATGCAAGGAGCTCGTCGTAAGAAGGCGTCTAAATCGAGCCTCGAAGCTCCATTGTAATTGGACAGGAACAATGTTTGCTGTCTCGGGAATAAACACTATTTCTAACTTAAGCCGCTCCATGTAAGATACTTTATTTTCCATAAACTTAGCCACAACACAGGAATAACTTCACTTTTTTATGTTTAAATAGCGACCCACTTGCTCGGCCTCAATAATCACTCTAATGATAGGTGCAATGTGAAAACCGCATGGAAATCCATTCAGTCGTTTGAGTTTATCGGGAACACACACACACACACACAAACACACACACACACACACACACACGCACGCACGCACGCACGCACGCACGCACGCACGCACGCATGCACGCACGTTCACGGGCGCATATGCATATTGAATCTAACCGTTGTTTTCTTGAAATTATCGGAATTCGTCAAAACACTTTGTATATACATAGAAACTCTCGGTTGTCAGATCTCGCGTTGGGTTTTCTTGAAAAAGGATGGAAAGCCATTTCACGCACGATTGCGTCCAATGCTCATATCAAGACGAATTTTTCTCGATATCAAAATGCTAAATTTAGGTAAGGATCGATTGTGATGGTTGTAAACCCAATGTTCATTATTACTTACGTAATACTTTGTACCCACTTCTACTATTATTTTGTAAGTACATGAAAGGGACGTGTGTTTAAGCAATAAAATATGTACTTATTAATATTTATGAAATAAATGAATAGTGAGAACACCTACGCGTATGAGGTATACCTATTTAAAAAGTTAAAACTCTTTTTTATTAGGTAATACTTACCTACTTACATATTAAAACCAATTACCCAGTCAGTATTACCCATGTTTGATTTGCTCCTCTTCTGAATCGCCGTAATTTCTGCCGTAATGTTACACTCTGATTAAGGAAATTACATGAAATGAACATTTCGCGAGAACTCACAAAATCGCGTGTCATAATATTTAAATTGTAGGGTTGAAATTGAATCGCCGTAACGTCGCCCGCTCCCCGCAAAAATAATCTATTCCGAGCGCAAAATTGCCGGGAATCAAATTTTGCGAAAAATGTTGTTACCTGCACCTACATCATTCTCCTTATACGTGTATTATGTAAATAGATATCTAGACGTATGCTATGGAAATCAAGGATTCGGGTATACCCATCACGCATCACGCCGCAGCATATATGAAATATGAATATGGGATGTATATCGTCGCTTATTAGATCCGCGGGTAGCTTTACGTGCTTTTTTTCTGAAGGATTGTTTGTATCGCTATCAGTTAATATGCCAATTAAAACAGTATTCAACATTACTCAGAAATATTATTTGCGTCGCAATTTTATCAATAAATAAAGACGCTACAACAATAAGTACGTCCACAACCGCATGTGATAGTCCCCAACCCCTATACAAATCGTTGTATGATTATCCGTGCTAAAAGCATGATGCATCCCAATTCGGACAAAACAAATAAATAGTGTAATCGCACCCTAGCGTTCCTATCCTATCCAATCCAATGGACTAGAGTTAGACGAGCTAAATACAGACGGCATCATCCACGATGACCTCCGACCGACCGTAGCTGGACGAGCAGATTGAAAAAACCGGGCAAGTGCGAGTCGGACTCGCGCACGAAGGGTTCCGTACCATAATGCAAAAAAAGGCAAAAAAAACGGTCACCCATCCAAGTACTGATCCCGCCCGACGTTGCTTAACTTCGGTCAAAAATCACGTTTGTTGTATGGGAGCCCCACTTGAATCTTTATTTTATTCAGTTTTTAGTATTTGTTGTTATAGCGGCAACAGAAACACATCATCTGTGAAAATTTCAACTGTCTATCTATCACGGTTCGTGTGAGATACAGTCTGGTGACAGACGGACGGACGGACGGACAGCAGTCTTAGTAATAGGGTCCCGTTTTACCCTTTGGGTACGGAACCCTAAAAAGTTATTGATTTGATATTAGTGATACCTACCTACTCCTATTACACTCGCTCGTATACATACACGATGCATAAACTCATGGCAATAACACATTTTAAAATCTGAATGCCGATCGCATTTATATACTCGTGTTAGGATCTAAATTGAGTTCTGTAACCGTTCATAAGGTGGCATTTCAGTTCATCGCTATGATAGGAATGAAGCTTCATATTACACAATATAGCAGATTTACCGCACATTCGCTCCAGGTGAGACAAAGCTGGAATGTACTCGCGAAACAATATCCCGAGATAGTTTGGCACGATTACTCGCTTATTTACATAACTGTGATAAGGATAGTCATAAAACCCGAAGCAAATAGGTGATATAGGTACTTACCTATAGCCAAACAGAAAGTACCCTTCCTCAGTGTTTCCAACTTGGCATAAATGATGCCAGGCGGCCTAGCCAAGGTCACAATCGCTATCGCTTCGACAACGAAAACCATTATGTCTCTCTATCACACTTCCATATTAGTGCGACAGTGACAGTTGCGTTTCGATCGCTACGGAGCGTAAGCGATCGGCATCTTGGCTACGCGGCCTGTTCTGGCATATTTTCACTCGCTTTGTTACCAAAATTTTCCATTTAGCATCTGGCATATTTTTTAGCATAATTTAGTCTAAGCCAAGTTTGCACCAACTTGGTAGCAACAATATGCGTTCATATTTTCATATGAATATTGACTTTTGTGGACGGATGGACGTCGACGGACTATATAAAGTTGGTCAAGCAGTTCTTGTCAGTAGAAAAAGGCGGCAAATTTGAAAAATGTATGTGTTTTAAGTGTCTAATTTCAAGTGATATTTTATCATTTTTTTAGCATAGGTATTTCAAAAAACTTTGGCATAATCTAGACATTAGTCTAGCATTTTTTCAAAATCCGAGTTGGCAGCACTGCCCTTCCTCCCTGCTTTTGTATATTCGCACTACAATATTAGGCAAGTATTTGTGTTCGCTACTACTAAAATATTACACATGAATTTTAGGGATTTCTACGTATTTTTTTCACTTAGTTATTCTAACCTAACGTTAGCTAAAAAAGATTATTTGTGACGTCCCACGGTCAAAGGTACCTTATGGCGGGTATGGAGTTATGCATACCCCAGTAATCTACAATAAATAAGCTATCGATAACACAAAAGATCAACCTCCTAAGTTGCGTAGTTACAGAGATATGATTTTTTGAAAATAATGTTGTGAAATGAGCAACTTTACGATAGAGAAGTTTTAAGTTTAGCCGCCCAAAAAACTATGTTCCTGAAGTAAGTTACATAGTTGACTACAAATAATAATACCTTATATATCTGAGATTAAGAAAATGTTGCGACTTGTTCTGTAATGCAAATAGAAACCTTTGATATCGACTGATTTATGTGTATACTAACCAGTCTCTTGAAAATAAATTTTTATTTCATTTTCACGATTGATTGCAATGAGCTCTCAAGATTTAAATTTTATCTATTAGAAAACGACACTGAGAGACAGTTTAAGCAAAAAATAACACCGATTTAGAGGTGAAAATGTATTTTCTGACTTTTTCATATAAAATCAGAAAATTGAATATTTTTACTTTTAATGTGACACACAATCAATTTTTCTGAGCACATATGAAAGAAATTCTGTCATTCACATGAAATAAATCCTAAAACCCCAACTAAATACTATATTTAACCCCTTATGCCACTTTAAACTTACATAACAATAACAGTATTTGCTCCATACATTTACGAAAAGGTACCTTATGGAAATAAATCTAATAATACATCACTACAAAACATCAATCACATTGAAGTTTATCTTTTATGAATAGAAAATGTTAATTTACATTAAACTGCCACAAATTTAATTAGTTCTTCGTCATAATAATCTTAAAAAAGACCAATAATTTGTATGTAATGAAAAGGTACCTTGTGGTTAAGTTACATGATGAGGCATGATGATGATGGAACAGTTAGGATAAACTAATAATATTTTGGGGTAAAGATGGTATAAATCGTCTATTTCTTATCAATAATATATTTTGGTTGCCATTGAAGACAAGCGGCATTGAGGTTCAATGACCTCAGATATTCCATAAGGTAATGCGTCGGGTATTGGCATTTTTCAGCAAACCAATGGCTGATTTATTGCATGCGACCAAACCAAATGAAGATTATTCTAGTTAAGAAGGACTTGACGAGAGTAACTTTGGTATAATAGCAGGCTACTTGGATTTGTAATGTCGGTCGATGTACGGTTATAATATTTGCTAGGCGCCCCAACCAGAACTGAAATTATCAAATTAGTTTTGCAGAATGCTAATACAGTTCTGTACCAAACTTCTTTTCCCGTATTGACTAGTTTTTTTGGGAATTTTCAACCTTTTTTCCATAAGGTACCTTTTTACTAAACTTTGAGACGACATTACTAGGCTTATAACTAACTTATAAAAAAAATAAAAACAGGTAAACAAACGTTACGCATTAAGGTTTGAGATCACACAATAAAAAAAAATTGTGCATTTTTTCACCTCTTTACAAAACATTTCATAACTCCGAAACTAGAAACCCTCATAAGGTACCTTTTCCCGTGGAACGTCACATTTATAACTACATACCTATAAGTATATAAGTAGTGATCGCCTTTGTAGCTCGCTTTAATTTATACTGTGCAAGTGTGCACTAAACCTGTATACTCTATCTTGAAAATTAGGGCTGATTTAGACGATGCGAGAACTCGCATGCTAGTTTCATATACCATTGCGGGTTTTGATCGATCGGTTGAATTGGGCGTAACCAACAGTCCGCAATGTAACTAAAATCGCATGCGAATTCGCGCACCGTTAAAGGCTGATTTAGACGGGCACCCTTGCCTGTTAATTTTTAGAGTTCCGTACCAAAGGGTAAAACGGGACCCTATTACTAAGACTCCGCTGTCCGTCCGTCCGTCCGTCTCTCACCAGGCTATATCTCACGAACCGTGATAGCTAAAGTTGAAATTTTCACAGATGATGTATTTCTGTTGCCGCTATAACAACAAATACTAAAAAGTACGGAATCCTCGGTGGGCGAGTACGACTCGCACTTGTCCGGTTTTTGAATTACACTTTTTACACAAATACAAGCTGTGTTTGTGGATATCGGTTTGTATCTCATTTATTTTCATAGGTAAGTATTAAGGATAATGCTGTTATGTATGTATGTACAGTAGACTCCGTTTATTATGACTCCGCATATACTGACCATGACCAACCGCTTGCTATGACGCAATTAATGTGCGAAGTTTGGTATCCATATAAAATTCTACGTGACGAAGTCGGATAAGATGACTTCGCTTATAGTGACAATTCGCTTACTATGACCTATAAATCCTATTGTTATGGAATTATGTCCGGTTATACTGACAATTCGCTGGTTTTCGTAGCCGTACCAACGTGTTTCATTGCGAAACGTTTGATGCGTGCGAGGCGTGTAAGTTGTTTTTGTTTTGATTCTCGAGATAATTGGTACACGGTTAATAAAACTCATCTCTCGCAAAGGAATTTGAGATTAATTTGGAAAAAGTAACAAAAATAAGAAGTTAATCCACTATGCTTTATATGACATCCGCTTAGTATGACGTGTTTGTCACTTCCCTTCGATGTCATTATAAGCGGATTCTACTGTATGTATGTATGTATGTATGTATGTCACTTTATTGCACATAAACAGGTTTACATAAAACGGACAAAAACAAAACAAAAATAAAAATGTTATGTACAAAGGCGAACTTATCCCTAAAAGGGATCTATGGGTAAAGGGGTTAATGTAACAGTTTTTCTTCTTCTCCTTTACCAAAATACAGTATTTTTAAGATGTTATCATGTCATGACACACGCGAATATTCTAGCCCATTTTAAAGAAAATAAAACGCAAAGTTTGTATCGCATAATGTTCTTTGTTGCCTTTGCAAATGCTTGCGACTATATTCGGGCCATACACGCATAGACTACTTCCCATAGATTCCGCACTAAAAAGCATGATAGTTACAGTCATCAGCAATAGTATCTTACACAACTAGGGCCGCAAAAATATATGACGCGCTCTTATTGCGCTCCAAATAAGAACGTGTCACATATTTTTGCGGCCCTGGTTGTGTAAGATACTATTGCTGATGACTGTACATACGAAAACTCACAGATGCCCTGCAACAGTCTCTTTTAATTAAAGTACTAGGTACTCCGTGATACTACAAACTTTAGCTCATCTTTTCTTTGTTAATCATTATTCCTATGTTTGAATGCCGGTTGCGGTTGCCGAGGGCACAGTCTAGTATGTACTTGATAAACTATATAATCTTATAGTTCTGACACCTAGAGACATTGACACCTCTAAATAATATAGTTTTTTTTTTGTGTGTTTTGTATCTGTATTTTGTATGTAATTCGACATCAAGAGACCATATACATCTCTTAGTAATTGTAATACGTTAGATTGAATTGTTAGTTTTATTTTATAAAATTGTTGATGTTATTATTTTTGCTTGTATGTAAATTCAATGTTGACGCGTAAAAGTGCCCTTGTGGCCTATTTGCTGAATAAATGTTGATGTTTGATGTTGATATTGTTGATGTTAATGATGTTTGATGTAGTAGGTATAACAGCGCCTTTCCGCTGGCCCAATATTACAGGGTTCTATGTTACAACGATAGTTGAAATTCGACATAATGTCACTATGGCACTGGTCCCACCGCGAGCTAGTAAGCTATGAGCTATCGGCTATAAACACGAACAAAAGATAAGCACTCCCGTGTAAATAAAAGAGACACGGCGATATTTATAGCTCACCGCTGGGCGAGTAACTAAGCTTACTAGCTCGCGGTGGGACCAGTGCCTATGACAATGTTCAAATTTCAGTCCGATAACAGTGAAACATAGAACCCTGTAATATTGGGCCAGCGATTCGCAGGCAACGTGAAACATTTTATTTGCACCATCGAGCGTGTGAGTGGTCTGTGTTTCAGGGTATTACGAGCGGGGCGGAAGCAGGCGATGGCGGGGCTCGTGTTTGAGATTTATTTTACGACAGAACCGTAAATCACAAATCTTCAGCCTAAAGTGAAAGTGGCCCGGTAGCTTGCATGTTGCAACGGTTTTATATAAGCGTTATGCTTTGCCTTGAATTACAATTGCAGAGTTTGACGTTTTCCACGTTTTCAGAGTTTCGATTAGTTAAGTCATGTGATCATGTCATAAGTAACAATATCTCTAGCTAGAGTTAGACCATGAACAGTCTGCAGCGACTTTGATAGCCCACGCAGTGCAAGTGTTTTTATACGCCATAATTTCATAGAAGTTTGACGTTTAAAATTACACTTGCACTGCGTGGGCTATCAAAATCACTGCAGACTTTTCTAGGTCTGACTCTAGGAATAGAGTAACAAGTATCAGAACTGTGTGCCCGTGCAATTCATTCATTCATTCAACGTCTCCTGAAATGTTTAATCATCGTTTGGGGTTAACCTAACGCTGTAGACGTCTACCTTAACAAACGAAAAACAGAAGTATCTAGTACCTCGTGAAATAAGGTTTATCGTTTAGCATTTGGTTCGTTAGCGCCAGACGGCGAGACCTGTATCTGGCGGAGCATTCCCATTGAAATAACGAGCTCAGGGCGAGTTGAGTTCACTGCCGACCAGACAAACGTGACCTGTATGGCCCAAGAGCTAGCTATACGGACTTAGATTTGTATGTACAGCAACAATTTATAGATACAGCAAGGAAATCCGTCTAGTTAGTATGCCATACTATCATTACTCGTATTTATTAATTCGGGCGCCTGGCAGCTGTTCAGCGGTGAAGAACAAAGCAATTTGATGTCAAATCAAATTGCTTGCAAAATTATTCATTGCCATTGTGGTGATCGAAATTTGAATGTACCTAATTATAAAATCGAATTTGATGTTATAATTATGCAATAATAACATTTTAATGGATAAGGAATCTGTTCTAATTCTAACAAAACAGTTTAAGGCCAGACCAGAGCACACCGGCTGAGTGTGCGTGACGTGCACGTGCGCGTGCGCTAAAATATTGGAGCCGCACACGTCACGCAAGCGGTGTGCCTCTCATAAGGATCTGTAGGTATACTACAACTAGCACGTGCACGTCTACGCACACGCATCCGGAGTGCACATGCGTTTATGGTTATCACGGTCGTAATTTACGGTTTTTGAACGCATTATAGAACAGAGAGTTTGTAATGTGTGTAGGTAAACAAAACGTTAAAAAATCTTACACAAAGGGACAGGATAAAATGCTAAGTCGTGAATTACAAAAAGGTTGTCTTTAACAAGCACAAGCACTGCATTTTTATGCAGTTTTATTAAAAGTAGAGCTAGAGAGACAAGTTTAACGAGTACCATTAGCCAATGGCTATAGCCATTAGTACGAGTAAAAATTCGATTAAAAACTTTATCCCCAAATGGATCTCTATACCGGTTTCCCTTTACACTCGCCACATCGGCCATATGCATTTAAATTTAAACCCAGTTAACCGATCCTTAAACTTTCCAGACGCCTCCATGACAGATGATTTTCAAGTTGGGCATATCTATTACGTAAGTAGATAGTAGGGAGCTCAGTTTATCCCTACCTTTAAATAAAATACGGATCATCAGCTCAAATAAATATCAATGATAAAGAAGAATCATTCATAAAAAACAGTATATTAGATTACATTTAACAAACCAGAGGGCCTACCGCCAGCACCAATATCGAAAAATCGATAAACATTATCTCCCTCTCTCTCGTTTGAATACGCAAGAGCGATAAAGAGGCACATAACGATTTGTAATATTTCGATGTTGGCGGTATAATAGACCCTCTGCCTTCGATCCATCAACGCATACCTGCGGGCCTACCGCGAACATCGAAGTTCGCAAATTTCGGGCATCTTTCTCTTTTACTCCAATAAAGGCGTAATTAGACTTAGAGTGACAGAGATAGTCGCTCAAAATGTACGAACTTCTATTTTCGCGGTTACAGCCCTGATGAAAATTAAGGTGAATGGTTAATTGTTCTATAAAAAGAAAAGATCGTGATCGTAAAAAGAAAGGACAAAGGACCGTGCGCGTTGAAGGGTCTGCCGTCTGCCATCGTGTGCAAGGTCTGTTCACTTCATAAGAAAGTTATGTCCCCAAATAATTGCGCATGTGTGCGCCTTAAGCTTCTATGTGTGCGTTGGCCTCCGGGAAAAAGTTGCGAGTAATAAAAATAAAAACATTTTTCTACAGCAACATTGCTCCCAACTCTGATTTAAATTATCACGAATTTTATACAATATTAATCATAAAACGGGACTTAAAACGCTTAAAACTTAATTACATGCGATTAAGTTTTTAATGAATATTTGCTTCCAACTGTCTTTATCAATGTTCATAAAATATATGGATGGTAGGTATGTCTACCCACCATAATAAAAAATATATTTGTCAATGACTCTGTCCAACTGCTGTGGTTAAAGTTCATAACGAAAATTTTATTTATTAACTCTTTAAATAATACATACAACGTGTACCGCTACGTACCACTTAAGACTGTAAGTCTGTACCTACATGGATTACAGCAATGCACATAGAAAATAAAGAGTGAAATTTACAACTTTAGTGGGTTCAGAAGGAACCGAGTCATAACGCATCTGGAAAGCGTATTAATTAACCGTGAAGAAATGTATGAATACAAGTTGGAAATCTGTGTAAAGTGTAGTGTATCTGTGTGTAAAGTGTAATAGGTAGGCATGCCTAATGTTATTTGTATAAAAGGTACTGAAAACTTTGTGAATGCGCTTTATTAATGTCTATTTTTTTATTAAGTTGCCAGTAGCCAGTTTTCAGTGTATATTTTTATATGTAAAACATTTTTTAATAAATAATATATATAATGTTATAAACATAAACATGCCTTTTATTTAAATCATTTGATAATACTACAAAGAAGGGGTAATATTTGCATCTTGCATATATTTCGTGATATGAAGATAACAAATATGTTTATCAACAGAATTACTACCTACCAATACCCGTCAGGCTAAACCGGTTGTCAACTTTAGTTCCATTGGTACACAAAGACGGCGCCACTAGTATAAACGTATAAACGGTTGGGGACATTTTTTTGTATGGAGTTACCGTTCTTCTCCTAGTGAGTATTATATTCTTTGATCGTGTGGCTTGAATCGGAAACATATATGCACATGTACATTTCCAAAGCAAGTACTACCATCTACCGTTCTCGTCGGTACGTTTCCTTATGCATAGTAGGTTCTGCCATCTTGTGGGCTACATCAGAAGCACATTGACGCCTCACGCCAAAAATCTGACAGCTCCTAGTTCATGCACGGGGCCTATATAATCTGTGCCTATGTAGCTATATTGTAGGTACCTACTAAAAATCATCTAAATCGATGATGCCTTTCAGGAGGAATTGAGTGTCAAAGACTCAAAATTACGGTGCCGTGCTTCAAGAATACTCATTAAAAAATGTAATTAAAAAACTAGGTGCGCAAAGCCCCTGCGCTTCTTGAGGCAATCATGGGCCGACAACACGTCCGAGGTAAATGAATATGTGTAGGCAATTACTACTTACACAAATAGGTAAGATTAACTTCAGGTTAGTTTTAAATAAAGTACTTACAAAATCGTACGGTACAAAACAGTACAGGTAAATAAAAATATAGTCCACTAACCTTCTTTTTCATCGTAATCCTTGATTAGCTCCAAATAGAGACGATGCACGGGGACACCAAAAAATCCGGTGTAGTTATGCTAGCCCAGCTACAGCACATAGTTTATTTTTATGTATAACAAATTAACACATACATAATATTCCACTGTGCTAGACTAATGTAACAAAACGATTAACATAACAGGATTAGGATTAAAATTTTGAACAAATAAACGATTTGTGAATTATTTTTCACCTGTCAAATGCAATGAATGTTGCCATTGCCAAACTATAACTATAAGGGCTCCACTTACCTCCGCACAATAAATCTCATACGATAAAATATAGTTTGGCCACCAATACTTAAAATCTGTACAAAAATACGATAATTTAATATATAGAATAAAATAAAATAAATATGGTTTGATTTTTTCATCACATCTACGTTTCGTTACTCACCAATCACCAACAAAGGTTCTCTAACTCTGAATTTTGACAGTTCGCAGCTGTGTGCATTTGGATTGTTTCTGTTATGGATTTTTAAGTCGTAGAATTTGTGGTTATTTATGTAAACTTTCTGATAACCAATGAAAAACAACTGATTTCAACAAGCTAAATGTTTGATTTTATCGCAACGTTGTAATCCCACATCATGATTCAAGTAAGAACCATTGTATCTTTTCTATTTTTCCGTAGTAGGAGTAGGTTGTATAACGAGAAATGCAGCCGCTATTACCAGATCGATGCTCGTTCTAATCATGTCTAATCTTTGGAAGAAGATGCTTGTTAATGTTATTTCATGTATTTGTGATAAGAAATAACCTGTTGACATAAGAATTCCAATATGGCCCACCCGGTTGTGAGAAGTATATAATGGGAGCTCTAGGCAATTAAGATAAACATTCACGTAACCGTGCCAAACATCTAATGCAAGGAAATACTGTATTAACTCATGTTATTACTAAATAGATGAGGCTTTTATTTCACAAATACCTTAAAACCTTTTTGGTATTGCATATATTTTTTTATTGATATATATTTGTTTTACTAGTTTATTCCTTTAGCATATGTACATAAACATGTCAATATATGTTATTTTCTTTTACAGATAACCTATTCTCTCAATTTCATAAAATAATATTAAAGCAGGTAAATAAAATAGTTTTTATTGTTATGAGTGGAGAAGTATGTATAAATTATTGGAGTAAGTCCAACTCACTTCAGTTGAAAACGAATATTAATGACCAAGTACCTCTAAACAATGCTCTGACTGTACAAGTTATTAAGAATGATCATACTCTAGCAAACAGAATAAACAGGAACATTCAAGTTACTCAGACTAAAGTTTTTTTTTTTACAGAATTATGGACCCTATAGACAATGAATGGCTTGGAATCAAGAATGAGCCCATTGATGATACTCCCCAAATTGGCAATGCTGTCCGTAGCTGGCAGTGGCGGGAGCATGGCCTGGATCCTCCGCACAGTCCGGCCAACAAAACTGTACTTGAAAATATTGCCGAGGATATCTTAGTACAGAAACCACTTACTATAAGAGTATGTTCACAATTTCAAGCAATAGCAAATAAAATAACTCAATGTTACAATTTAAATGTGCAATTCTCTTATGAAAAATATCTTTAATCCCTTCCCATATAGTAAAAATGTTTGTTTACAGTCCTGTGATTTGCCCGGGTACCCCAGGTCCACATTTCTGATGGTTTTCAGTCCTGATGGGTAAGGATGTTACTTTAGTTAATAATGCAAGTTTAAGTTGTTTATTCCTGTTTTAAGCGCTTCATAATATTCATTTTTTCATAAATACATACATAGGTAATTGATATGTAATTGACATTTAAATATTTTTATTTTATTATATAATGTTTATTCAGGAATAAAGCCATACGACATAATTAAAATATGTATAGCTTAATATCATACTACATGTTTACTATTTAAGTCACAGGTCAAAGATTGTTTAAAAGAGATTGCACTTTAGAAGTACCATCATTTGTACCTTGTTATAATCTCATTTTTTTTTTTTGGGTTCTTTTATGTGTAAGTTATGCAATTGACCCAGTGCTTATCCTAAAACGTCAATCTCAAACTAAAGGCTTCCAATGAAGATAATATATAAACCTTGAAAGCTAAATTTACATTGATAGCGCACATCACTCATTACTACGATAATAATAAATCTTGGCACTGTGGGCATGACAACTCACTTTTGTATCAAAAAGTGTTTCCTTTCTGCATTATGGTTGTGATTTTCTGCACTTGATGGTCTCATCAGAAGATCTACGCTGGAAGTCACCAGCAATATGCATAGATGAGGCCATTTCGTGGCATTTTCGTTTTTGTAAGTGTTACTTAAGTATATCTATTTTCTTTTGTTTGTAAAAATATTTCTATTTTATTATGTTGTAAGTTACATTTACGATTCAAAAGTGCTTTACTCTAGGCCTGATTGATTGCAGAATATTTTGACTTGACTTATTGTTCTTTTTCCAGCACAAAAGTAGCATCAACTCATGGCAATCACAATGTGTATGTGTCGGAGCTGGCGAGTGGCAAACATGTGAGGATACTGAAGGGGCATCCTCGTACGCCATGGTGCATTGCTTTCCATCCGTCCCATCCCCAGCTTATTGGCTCAGGCTGTCTGGGTGGACAAGTCAGGGTGTGGGACATATCCAGTGTAAGTTTTCTATTATTTAGTGTTTGTTATGCATGCTTTTATTGTAACGCAAAAAGTTTGAATGATTAAATCTACTTATCTGGAATAAGAAGATCGACTCAACTTATTGGTTATTTCGTTTATAAACTCCTAAAAATACCGTGAATTGGTCTCAGCAGGCGTAGGGGCTATTGTAAAAATAAAATGAAAATGATTTATTTCGTTCTTATCATTTACAAAATAAGAATCAAGGTTGGAATTTCCTAGTAAGCATATGAAATACTTGTGTCAGGAAATCCCGCTCCTCTAAAATTAGCATTGTCACTATATTACTATAATACAGGAAATATGCAAATTCAATAAAATTAAATAATATTACATTCAAATTCATATAAATGCATCCAAATTTATGTAGTACAAAAAAATAGAATCAGATCAAATTAAATTAATGAATAGAAAGAAATTAAATTAAATTTAGACTAAAATTAATTACATTAGATTGTTACATTTAGCTAATAAAATAAAGTGGAGAAGAGTCCTGGGCTCCGGCTATGGTGTAGAAATTTTGCTGGGTCAATAGAACTTATTATTATTACAAAAACATTGATTAAAATGTAGTATTATGTATATTTTCCTGCACTAATTTTAGAGTTAAGTATAAATTATTATGTTATTTATTCCACATGCTGAGTTTATTGTAATGTCAAACTCATAATAAAGAGGATAATTAATTTATTGTTTACCTACTGCGCCTGACAAGATGTGAAAAATAAATAAACATAAAAATTATGCCCATTAGCATAGTTTTGTATGTTTTTTTTTCTATATAGCGCATAAAGTATACTTGATTACCAATATACGCAAGGTTTTGTAAAAAAACTGTAAACACCAAGGACCTTACAGTCAAATTAGGTATTCAACGTCATACAAATTCATATGTCGCGCATTAACGAAGTGGCTTTGACGGAACGTGCAGTTTGAATGTAAGATCCTTTATTAACCTTTTGCCCGCCAATGTCTAACTAACGCGCGCGGTGCGCGATTACTGCCCAATATTACCCTTCGTGCATTCCGATCTATGTAACATACTGGTACTTATGTAAATAAAGATCTCTCTCTCTCTCTAAGTTCACGATGACGCGCCGTGATTTAAAATGATTTTGTTATCCAGGGTGGCAGTGAAGTATGGAACGTGCGAAACGAGACGGTGATAGCTTCCATCGCCTTCCACCCGCGAGAGCAGCTGCTCGTGATCGCCACGTACAACGAGCTGTACTTCTGGGACTGGAGCCAACCCGCGCCCTTCACCAGGGTGTCCACTAACAATGTTAATGAGAAAGTTAGGTAAGTGTAGAAACGAGACGGTGATAGCTTCCATCGCCTTCCATCCGCGAGAGCAGCTGCTCGTGATCGCCACGTACAACGAGCTGTACTTCTGGGACGAGCCAACCCGCGCCCTTCACCAGGGTGTCCACTAACAATGTCAATGAAAAAGTTAGGTAAGTGAAAAAACAGTGAGTACAAAAGGGCAAGCCTTCCAAGAGCAGCGGCGAGTGGAACTCTACACGAAGCGCGACGAGTTAAAAGCCCGACCACCTGCGGTCGTCAATTACAATTTTGTCGGAGGGTTGCTGACCAGCAGTGGATGTGGCCGTACATTTACTGCTAAAATTGGTTATGGCCGCCACGTGAGAGCTCCCAATAATCAGTACTATACAGTCGCCGTGGTCCAAACCGGCCAGGACGGTATGATATGATGAAGGCAGAAAGACGTTTTGATAGCTAAATTAAATGGCACCGATGACTGATGAGTGTGATGGCGATAGGCTTTCTAACTTTATCAACCAAGCGCTTGTCAACATAGGTACGGGGCCTTACAGCACTATCTACTTCAGCTGAGAAAACTGCAGTTAGAATATTTTACACCACATAAAACGTCTTATTATTTCTCTGTCTATAGCGGTAGTAGAATATGATACAACGATAGCTTCCGTCGCGTTTGAATCAGGTGGGCAATAAAAAGGCGACATTTAGGCGTCAGACATGCTGTATTTATGTATACTTGTATATTATTTCTTTCTGCATTTGTTAAAATATAGAGAAGGTAAACCTACTAGTTTTCTTTATCAAACTAAATCTTTCCTCCTTCCAGGTATGTAGCATTCGACGCCCTTGGCTACAAGCTGATAACCGGAATATCGCTATGGACAACAGGACCGTCTAGCAACGTCACGACAACATTACTCCAGCACGGCCCCCCTACCATCATGCTGAACCGTCGGGACGACCCTAGCGATGGCCCTAGTCGCAACCAGGAGAACCCTGGCACCGCTCAGGATATGATTGTTAACTCGTATCAGAACTTGGTGCAACGGTATGACAGCTTGGTGAGAAATTACCAGAGGTTGTTTATGGTGCGCCATAGACTGACTAATACGCCGCCGCCGCCCAATACGGTGAGTTTTGACCGTTTTTAATTGGATTACTTTTATATTTGCCTGTTATGGATATGGTTTTTTTTTTTCTTGTTTTCCGACGGATTCTATAGTCTTCGACTGAGTTATTTTTGTAAATCCATATGCGGTTACCATTTTTAAAAAAAATTAACAATATCAGCCAGTATTTCAATATTTTGCCTAGGTATAATATAAACTTTAAGATCTTATAATTGAAGAGTGAGCGGTGGTGGCCGAGTGGATATGACGCCCGACTTTCAATCCGGAGGTCGCGGGTTCAAATCCTGGCTCGTACCAATGAGTTTTTCGGAACTTATGTACGAAATATTATTTGATATTTACCACTAGCTTTTCGGTGAAGGAAAACATCGTGAGGAAACCTGCATACATCTGCGAAGAAATTCAAAGGTGTATGTGAAGTCCCCAATCCGCATTGGGCTAGCGTGGGGACTATAGCCCAAACCCTCTCGCGCATGAGAGGAGGCCTGTGCTCAGCAGTGGGACGTATATAGGCTGCAATGATGATGATGATGATGAATTGAAGACAAAGATAAAATACATTTTATTGAACAAATAAGAATACAGAAAAAATATACAGTAATTAGCGTATGGTTTTATTACATTTTTAATTCAATAGTTATTGGTAGATAGCTAATGCTAGTGTATCTCAGAGCATGCTTCTTAGATGACTGTACAATATATCATATGATAAAACATTATCTAAAGTTGAAATGTGATCCAAAAACACTGACAAATGAAATTTGACTGTCAGACGGACCGGGGCACGGACCCCATGGAGACGGACCTGTCGCCGTCGCCGTGTTTGCGCCATGCGCGCCCCTCCACTTCCACCGCCAATGATGATGGTAAACTTACATTTTTGATACGTCACATCCCGGACAACTGGAGCCTTGAACTTGAATCCCAGGACAATCAAAAATAAATTCGAAATTTAAAACGTCAAGTTATTTTTTTTGACTCCGGAGCTTTAGAGATGCGAAGCCAATAAATGATCCAGGACTACTATTTAGGTAGTTATAGTAACCCATAATGTAAGCTGGCGTGTTTTCTACAGATGTAGTGCATAATAGTTTCTCGGAAACGATCGTATTTTTATGCTGGCAACCTCAGTACTTTTTGTAGGTATCGACCAGACTGAAATAGCAAGACACGTTCGTACGTTTCCGTGAAAAAACGATGGATAATAATTGTGCTGTATACATGTGCGCTATTCAGTGAAGCAGGGAAGCCACTAGTTTGAGTCTATAGTTCTATTAGTCCATGTGAACTTGCTGTATTACTTAATCGCCTTTTTAAATCAGTTAAAACAGTCCAAATCGAACTTCGTCCTTCAAGACAATATTGCGAACATAATAATCTTGATCAACGTAGTTTGTTTTACAAATAAAAGTCCATGCAAAATATTGTTTTTTACCTCAGCACAATCTTCCCCTGGTACGTCGCGGCGGCAAGACGGGGCCGAGAGGAGCGACGGGGAGGGCAGCAGTAGTCGCCTCTTGAATCTCGACGTTTTGTCTATTGATGGAAACCCAAGGTAACTCATCTCTGACTCCTTAAGCGAAACTAGTATGTTTTGTGCCATATACTTATGTGTACATACTTAATTACTTATACAATTTTTATTTCAAATTCCAGAGGTCAAAACAATCCAGATTCTCCGCAACAGGAACATTCCATTTTCGGATCGCGGTCATCAGCATTCCAACCCCTGACCGGAACCGGTACCGGAAGATCTTTCAGAACGATAGATCAAAATGAACGCACACGTTTACTGCCAAATCCCTTTTCTTCGACAGGCGGCCTATCTCGGTCGAGCCGAGTAAATTTTTCGGAACTTTCATCCTCGAACGCTAACTCCTCTCGCACGAGTTTGTTCACGGCGACGTCGTTCGCGAATATAGCGGCGCAGCGCCGGCGGCAGCACCTGGCGCACATGGCCAGCGCGCTGCAAAGCGAAAGCGCCTCCACCTCCTCCGACGCGTCGTCCACCCCCTCCTGGCCGAGGTTCACCAGCCTCCGCCCCGACACACCCCCCTCCACCTCCACATCCGAACCGGCCGCTCAAAGACCCACCATGACCAACTCTTCGACCCAAATGAGCCCCACCAGCACGCCCGTGGACGCGCAAGCGATCAACGAAAGTTTAGATTTAATACGTGACATATTGAGAGATTCGGGAACGAGATTATTAAATTTGATAACTAATATGTCGCTGTCGACGCTGGCCAGCGTGGAGCGCGGCGGCGCGCGGCGCAGGAGCGCGTCGGGCGCGCGCTCCGACGACAGCGAGGGCGGCCCGCGCCCGCGCGTGCGGCCCCGAGTGCGCCTCTTCAGCTCCAGTCTCCGCCGGGACCTAGTCCTCTCCTCCAGCTCCGACTCGGACAGCGACGAGTCCCTAGATATCAATATCTTCAGGGCGCGGCGCACGCCTCTCCAAGTTGCGTCGAGCCTCCTCCGACGGACGCAGTCGACCGCGGCGGCCGCCGCGAGTACTGCAGACGGTGACCCCGCTCCCCCCGAACCCCCCGGCGATAGGGAACAGGACCGAGGCGCGCAACCGGAGAGTAGGCCTTCGAGCAGCACCGCCGATTTAAATACCGACCGTCCGTCTACTAGTAGAGATAATTTCTGGACGAGAGGAAGTGTCGTTCCTCCCGACGAGGCCTACAGAAGGGTCAGGTCGGGGGTCCACGCCTTACAAAAACACGCCCTGCTGCTGACCAACATGTGGTTGCGCGGCAACAGGACTACCATGCGCGAGCTTCGCGCTATGTGGGAGAATTTGCGCAGACGAATATTGACGCTGCATAGGGAAACGGGGCGACAAGACTTACCTAGCTATTATACTAGATCTCTGTTAGAGAGATGTATGTTTTTATCCGAATTGCATAGCGCGAGACCCGCGAGGCATAACGCACAAAATGACGAAAGGAGTCAGCCGGAGAGACGGGACGCTTCAGCAAATGCAACTGCGAGCGGTTCCAATGTGACGGGGAGTGATCTTAACACTTCGACAGAAACTAATAACGACAACCGCGAGCCTCGCCCGCGCCGCTCCCCTCAGACGAGGTCTTCCCCGAGCGTCCGCGCCTCGCCTTCCACGCGACGACGGTTGCAGTCCAGCTACAGATGGCGGCCCGAAGACGAGATTCGCCGGCGGTCTCGAAATCCGGCCGCAAACCGATTATCACACAGACACCCCCACAACAGATCTCGAAGAGATTTCGCACGCGTGATTGAGATCAGCGCCACCCGACACGAAATCCGTATGCGAGCCATGCAAGTTCTCTCCGTAATGTTCAACATGATGATGATGTGTTTGGAGGAGCGGGGTCTTAGCCAACTTATTATAACTATGTTACGTACGCTAAAAAGAGCTTTAGCTTTGACTTGCCTGATGTTGATGACGAATAGAAACGCCGCTAGATCCGGCAATAATTCTGGGTCTTCGAATGCGCGGGTAGATTCTTCTAATGTAGTCCGCATACAAAATGCGGAGCACTCGGGTCCCGTGAACGTGGATGTGGACGGCCCAGACGAAGTTATGTCTCTCAACAACCCCACTCTTCTCGGCGAGCCGGAGCCGGGTGCGGTTCCCATCCAAAAGATAAATAATGACGCCCGCGCCACTGAAAGAGATAGACCGCGCACTTCGCAATGCGTGGGAACGGGAACCAGTTCGACGCAAGAGGAATCACCTCCGTCTCACTCCACCGCACAGAAGTGGAGCAATCGGCTCGCGGTTCAAATATCAGCTGCAAATAGGAATAACTCTGCGACGGCAAGAAACAGAAGAGAACTATATTTAGAGAGCAGAAGACTTAAAGCGTTGCACAGGACCAATCCAGGTGCACATCCAATAGTTAAGAAAAGAGTTCCTCCAATATCCCACCACAGGATTCCAGCTATGCGCTTCGTGCCCAATAAAGATGTTGCCGGGCTAAATACTTCAAGAAATGTTCCTAACGCGCTCGACGAGCCGGTCGCCGGACCGTCGAACGCTCCCACAAGTGACAACTCCAGACAAGAATCGCCTCGCGCGATAGACGAGTTCGAACAGAGGGTTCATTTAATCCGCCTCGCTCACATGCAAGCGGTTAGATTACGGTCGGCGGCGAGGAATCGTTTCAGACGCTTACAAACTATTCGATTGTATACACCGTCTTCGGTGCGGGAAATGTTCGCTTTGCAATCTAACAACCCGGAGAATCAGCAGCCGGGGAATAGGTCTCCTAGTGGACCGGAATTCGGCCGAGGTAGGCCGTTCGCGGCTTATAGGCCGCACATTCTCGGGCCACGACCCGAGCAGGATAGAGCGGAGGACTCCGGCCAAGTGGCCGGGGTGGTGGAGGTGCAGCCCATGCAGTTCAACGTGAACAACGTGGCGGCGCTCATGCAGGTCAACGACCACAACGTCAACGAGGCGCCCAGCCCGCCGCATAGGCTGCCACGCATTCAAGAGTATCTGCAACCTATTATACTGGCACAGGTAATTATTCATGTATTGTATTTTCAGGTTGCTAAACTAATACCGCGCGACCTCTTTATTAATTTTATATATTTTTGAGATCAAGAGGAAATTGCACGATCATTTCTTCATATAAATGTGGGAAATGTAGTCCCTGGATAAATGGCATTGCAAGAAAATATTTTTAAATACCATCACAATATTTTTACGAAGAGGCATAGCTAAAAGTTTTACATAAGACTATTTTGTGTATTTTTAGGACGTCTCTTTCGCGCTCTATGTGGTTTACAAAAAAGGGTCTCAAGATTTTACTAAAATACTTGGGGCCGATTTAGACGGCGCGCGAACTCGCATGCGATTTTAGTTTGCGGACTGTTGGTTACGTCCAATTCAACCGACCTATCTATCGCATGCGAGTGTCATTACATTGCGTTGTTTTTCTGGTCAGCTGAATTGACGTAACCTTAATGGTCCGCAATGTAACTAAAATCGCATGCAAGCTCGCGCGCCGTCTAAACGAGCCTTTATTTTTATGTTCTATTTTCCTTTTACAATTGTCTGTTGTTTTAGAACGCGATGGCGGTGGACGAGGAGCACGGGGGTGGGGTGGGGGGTGGCGGGGGAGGCGGGGGCGCGCGGCGTCTGAGCGGCATGGCGGGGCTGCTGGACGCGGGCATCCTGTCCGACGCGCTGCCCGCGCCCGCGCACCGCGTGCAGGCCTGGGACTTCACCACCGGCGACACGCCCGACATCGCCGACAGTACGTACACGTATAGTCGTTAGATTCGTAACTGGCCCCGAAAACGACGCGTGCTACACCTGCTTCGGTCACTTTAACCGGTTATTGAATTACAACTACTATGACACGTGCGATTCTACTTAACAATAGACAAAGCATTAGCTGTAAGCCGACTATAACTATAGTAGACGCAAACCAAACTGACGACTGGGGTCGTAAAACTTCGCATTCACACTCGCGTGGTCGTAGGTAGGGTAAGAGAGATAGTGATATGGCTCCGGTCGTCAGCTTGGTTTGCGTCTACTATAGAATTCTGCGGGAATGCTGTACGATATTGGCCGCCGATGCCAATATACTCGTAGACGGTAGGTACATAGAATTGTTTCCTCCAAGTGGTTTGGAGTCCAAACCACCATATCGATAGCTTGCAAAACGTCTCTCCGCTCGGACTATATAGGCATGTTAATGTCATGAGGAGACGTTTACAATAATTTTATGTTATTTTTAAAAGAATAAACTTTTCTTGGTCCTTGTAGAAAATTAGAAAAGATGTCTCTCTCAATTTTTTTAATTCCACTCTGTTGCCATTTTTACACCTAGGTCTTGTATGACGATAACAGGAAGGAAATACAAAACGAAGCGCAGGTTTTATTACAAAATGTTCCGAACGTTTGCACGAACCGCAAATAATTGGTTTGAATACTTTGAAACTTCAGCCACACCTCGTAAGGCTACACCTAATCATGTTGAGACTTTCGAATAGTTTCGAACTTCACTGACACTATTTTAAATCCTAGTTTATTGTTCAGGTACAAAGAACGTGGTGGTCCAAAGGTGTCGGATCCACAACGACGCCAGCATCGACATATCGAAGGACGGGCGGCTGCTCGTGGCGTTACTGCCGGTGCCGCGGTTAAGGAACACCAACCATTGGCTGGGTAAGTTAACAGTGAACCATCCTTAACCCTTTGACCGCTAAGGCCCACTTGCACCATCCCACTAACCCGGGTTTAAGCGGTTAAACCGTTAACCTAGTGTCAAATTGTACTGGGTAACCATGGCAACTCCAGGTTTAACCAGTTAACCCCGGGGTAGTGGAATGGTGCAAGTGGACCTAAGAGTCCAACGACGTCGACTTACTGGCGCGGCTGCAGCCCAATATAAACCTTCATGCATTCCGATAAGGTCTACGATGGCGTTAATGGTACATCCACATTCAGGATTAAACAAACTAACACCTAATACTTTCCTACTACAATACATATCTGTTGCGCTATAAGCTATATGTTCACATCCAATATCTAGATCTGTAAGATTGAATTCGGGCGCAAATAAGTAGGATGCGTAATGTGTCGATATGCGGTTCGCTATTATCTGAACAATCATTTCATCCGACCGTTAATCTGCAGAGTACGAGCCGAGAAGCACATGGAAACGAATAAGGAATAATTTATGTTTCTATGTATGTTGTGAAGCATTTTCTTCACATTTTTTCAACCACTTATAACTCTGTACTGCGCAGGTGTATACTCATTAGAGTGGTCGCGACTAGGCCAGTGCCTACACACAGCGGTACTAGAGCAGAGCGCGGTCTCAGTGGCCTTATCCCCCACGGCGCGGCACCTGGCCGTGGGGCTCGGCTCGCGGCGCTTCACCACGCTGCCCAACGCGCGCAACAGCGTGTTCGCGCTACTGTTTCGACTGGACCCACACGGTAAGTGCTACCTGCAGTGGACGGTTCCAATGGCAAGAGTCGAGACGCCGCTCTTTTGGGTACGCGGTGATTCACCACGCTGCCCAACGCGCGCAACAGCGTGTTCGCGCTACTGTTTCGACTGGACCCCCACGGTAAGTGCTACCTGCAGTGGACGGTTCCAATGGCAAGAGTCGAGACGCCGCTCTTTTGGGTACACGGTGATTTGGACACGCGCAACAGCGTGTTCGCGCTACTGGTCCGACTGGATGCTTTGCCCAGCAGTGAAACACTCAAATGGTCAGTAAAAAAACTTACTCATAACTTTATTTTGTTATAAATATATCCTGAAATGATTTGGGGCTACCAGTTCTTTCTACAATTTCCTTAAATGGGAAACTGGGACAATATTTACACTCGTAAACATTACGCTCCTTTTTTAAGACGACTGGATAAAACAGACAAATAATCCTAATTATTTAATTACAGAGAGCTCGAGCCGTACGGGTCTGTCTCCCATCAAGGAGTTGGAACAGAACTGGGAGCAGGGCTTCACGAGCCTCAACTGCCTCCGCTGGGCGCCTCAGCCCGGCCAGGGTCTCGTCTACGCCAACAACACTGGACAACTCATCATCATGAGCTAGATCATCAAGTATCTGAGTCTCCTCAAGGAGTTGGCACTCACCTGGGAGTCTGCACGAGTCTACTGCCACCGATAGGCCCCCGTCCTCGGTAAAACCCCGTCTGCATGTAAAGGTAGTATGAAACCCGCTCGGCTACCAAAAAAGATGCGGGTAAAGACGGTGACATCCAAATGTGTCCCTTGTCAGGTCTTATCACTATCGCGAACGCATTTTTTGCGAAGGCTGCACCCAATCACCCATCTAACTTCCAAACCAGAAGGAACTTGACAGTAGAAGAAGCTCTCAAACTGCTCAAAGGCTTTTGGCATAACGAATACTTAGAAAGCACCGTACGATGAAAGAAATATAATGACGAACACTAAACTTATACATATATGCGACTGCGTTTAGGTTTCTGACTAAATTAAATGACCGTTGATGCAAAGTTTTCGCTCCGAGAAATAAACGGAGTACGCGCGGGATTAATGTTTCATGTCACATGTCCCTTTACGACGATATCAGTTGTATCACGCTTAGATTAAGTAAAATAAGCGTTTTTTTTATCAATATCTTAAATATATAGATAAGACTTTGATTACTTGGAACCCTTTAGAAAATTTGTTGTCTGAATTAATTCAATTATTTATGTAAAATTATTTCAACCTTGTGTTTTAAATTAAGTGTATAATTTTGATCTCGTGAATTATATTGGATACAAATTTGGCTCTATTTTATTCATCAAGGTGGGTGATCGAAGACCATTCTTATTTTAGGATTACTACTGATACTAATAATTTATTACTGTTTTACTTACGTAATTATTATTTCGTTGTTTTAATTAAATGTGGTGTATATTTTAATATTCATTAACATCTAAATTAGAGGTACAACATGGATAATGTTTCCAGGCAAAGGTCAGGTAAATGTTAACTTAAAAATATAGGTACTAATATTGAAATAGAAGACTAAATAAGTATATTTAAGAAAATGCATGACACTTTATGAAAGACAAATAGTATCTAAAAAGAGCTGAATACAAAGTCGCAAGTGTTATACACGGTCTATGTGCATTTTTTTTTCATTAGGATCTGTAGAAGCAAGCATAGAAAATATTTGTGGCTTTCCATCAGAGAAGGGCAGATGCTTTATGTGCATTAAATTGTGTATAACCTAACATAGAACTTCATGCTTACTTCTACTCAGATCGAAGTATCTAATCCTGAAAAAATCGAATTATAATGTGCATACTTATACATAAGTGCGCAACTGTTTGTTTTTTATTAAGACTGAGAAATTTGTAATGTGTCATAGCGGCATTGTGACGAAGCTTATGTTGCGACATAAATACTATGAGCCACTTACACGGAGACTGTGTGAGGTGTCTATTATATTTAGTTCTTCCATAATATTTAATAATTATAATGAAACGGATATTTAGATTAATCTACAATAAAATATAACTGTTACTGCGTTCTAACACTTCTAAAATATCAAATCTAAATTAAGTTGTTTCAAATGCATTTCTGTGATTTGATTAGATCTATTGTGGATATATTTTTTGTATTCATTAACTCCTCTGTTTCCACCGACTCGATATCGGGTCAGCAAAGAATTTTAAAATTAAAATTCTAGCAAATATCAACATTCGGCAAATCTAAATACCTAACTCTTAAATTATGTACCTATGTATTATTAATTGAAATAGATATGTATTATTCTAAATTATAACCCAAGTGTACATATTAAGGAATCTAATGGCAGTTTCAGTGTCAGTACCTAGACAATGTGAGTGTTATTGCATCTTTTGTGTACTGATATTTGCTAACTGGTCGACGTGGATACTTCCCAAGAGGTCTATATGGACAAACACTTTGTACAAACGTTAAATAATAGGATTTCATGTCTACTTATGGGACGAATAGGAGGTAACCGCTGGTTTGACATACATTTGATCCTTTTCACCGCAAACGATTACAGTTTTAAATGAACCTTATTTCATTCCAACAAGGTTTACTATTGCATGCTATAGAAATTCATTGTGGCGCTAGTAAACAGGGTCGCGGTACTGATAGAGGAACTTGATAGTAAGATTGAAGTATCAAAATTCATCTGTGGTAAGTTTTTGGGAAATTAAGATAACGGTAATTTTATAAATATTGATAGTTTCAGTGACGATGTTGACTGCTTACCCTATGTCAAACGAATCCAAAAGATGAATTTTTGGGCGCTTACGAAGTCTGTGATACGATTCATATTGGGAAATAACCATCCAACTATAGACCTTTTAATTTTAAAAAGTACAGGACCTAATATATCCTAAATTCCAAATTTGACACATACGCTTGTAAATATTTATATCCTAATTGGATAGTTCAAGATAATTACTATATAATACATGCTGTACAGCGGAGTTAAATAATATGCTCGTGTCTAATAAAATAACTATAATGGAAATGCTGTTTCTTTTTGTCGACTTTGACGCCCGCTTTCCAGTTTCCACTAAAAACGGGGAAATTACCGGAAACAGAGGCTAACGAACTGGAGTAAAATGGTACTCCACTCTTTCAGTGGAACCGTAGAACCTTAGACATACATGATACAATTGTGCTAAACAAATAAAGCGTTGCCTTGACGACACAGAAAAACCCTGATAGGACACATAAAGACGTCGCCAACTACAAATGTATGCAACTGTGCGAGACAACGTAGGTAACTGTACGCACAAAGTAGATAAAGGGTCACATGCACCAAACTGCCTGTAGACTTTAAAGCCCTTGCTAAATCACATTACTGATATTACATATTTATATTGTAGGTACCTAATATGGGAAGTTTTATAGTTCACTACCGAGTGACGTTACGTTACGTAATACGGAACCCTCGGTGGGCGAGTCCGACTCGCACTTGTCCCGTTTTTTCGTTTTGTTAGGACAGTCGCCATCAGATATATCGGGGCGGCCAAAGTGTTCACAATATCTGAGCACGCGCTCTAACTCCCTGACAATAGAGGCATGTTCAGATATTTGTGAGCACCTTGGCCGCTCCTATATATCTGGCGACTGGACAACCTACCAAAGGTTTGTACAGTTGCTATAAGATGTCAAAGCACTCAAAAATATCTGAACATGCATTTTAACGTCTTGACAGTAGAGGTTTTGTACAGATATTTGTGAACATCTTTACCGCACCTATATATCTTGTGGCGACTGTAACAGAGGGGTAATGGTAGAAATAATGAAGAATGAGAAATCAATATAAAAGTGAATCAATATAAATATCTTAATTTATTCAGTTTGATAGAATGTAACTGCATTAATGATGTTGACAAAATAAAATCGTTTTACAATAGGTATGTCAAAATTACGACTGTTATGCGACTCTTCCTAGGAAATGAATTCAGCCATTTAAAATATTTGGACACATTGCAAACTTTTGTGATGGGATCTATACCTCACTTCTCTGTATAGGTATTTAAAGAGGCAAGTGTATCCTAGCAAATATCGTCTTATTGTTATAGGGTAATTCAGTACCTACTTCCGAAATGTGGATAACTAATTAAGTTTGCTTACAAAAAGTTATTTTTTAGGAATTTAAAATAAATGGCTGAATACATTTTTTTACAATTTGCATAGAAACACTAAAGAGATCTATCTGCAAATTTAGCATATCTTATTAAAACATCCAAATAACTACAAATTAAGCATTTATGCAACATAAATAATGTTCACGACATCAAAGTAGTGTTGAAAGTATAGATTAATTATACAACCAATACTCGCAATACATATATAAAATATACTTCATGTTCAACAATTTATACTTCTGATCTAGATACAAAAGAAACTTAAATACAAACTATTTCCGAAAATGTCACGTACAAATCTTGTCCTATACCGTAGATCTTGGGTTCCTACTAATTAACGATGGCCCTACCGGCGTTATAACGTATACAAAACATTCAATACTAGATACTTATTGTGTTCATGTCTTGCGTATATCAAAATACTCCTAAACACTGCACGAAACATTTTGGTAGTTCAGTAGCGTGTACTTGCATTTTTCCTTTCTAAGAAATATCCTTGTGCTGCTAAAACACGGGCGAGGAGCATTCTGACGCGACATATCGACTGTGACTCCGGACTCGTCGCTCACACGTCATATAACTAAAATGGTTTAAACAACTTACAAAACGCATAAGTCAAACCATTAAAATAACATTAATCCCTACAAATCTTTATTAAAAATGTTAATTTGCTCGTAGCACAAATATACTTTCTTCCTCTCATCACAGACCAAATGTAAATTCCGTTTCTAATTCCAATGTTGACTGAGCTAGTCCGCCAGTCCGGTGGCTTAAGCAATTAAATATAATAGCATCTGTAACTAACGTGGTGTAGGAAGGGCTGATGAAATGCAATAATTGTTAGTGTTCGGACGGCTTGAGCTCTTTGATTTGCTTTATGAGGTAAGCCTTCTCATCGTTGAACTGCTCGTCCTCGGAGCGGTCCGTGTGGAACTTGGTTAGGAAGTCCACCAGCTTGTCCTGGTTCCTTAGCAGAATGTCCAATATTGGTTTTGGTTTATTTGGATTGGCTACGAAAACCTGCAACGACAAAAATGCAACATAATTAAACACTTTAAAATATGTCCTAAGTAAATGGAGAACGACAGGTAAAGTGACATAACATAGGGGCTACCGACTAGGTACTGGACATATCATGACGTTTAAATAACACTTGCACAGTCTGCGCTATTAAAATCGCTGCCAGTTTAGCTTGGTCTGACTCTATTAAGTTTTATTTTATGAAATTAATATCAGTTTCCGAGTAAATTGACTGTAACATACGGACATACAGATGGACGGACGGACGGACATGACGAAACAATTAGGATTCCGTTTTTGCTATTTTGCTTACTCAATATTCTCGTATATTATTTGCGAAGTTATTGCGTGATAAACGATTGAGTGTGGTGTGTACCAGTAATAAAGAATATATTGGATCACTTTCTATTGACACGGTTGGGAGGCCTTTCTATAATATCTACACTACATGTATGATGCATAATATATTTAAAAGAATTGTTTTATTAACTACCTTAAAGACATGGAAAGCCTCGAACTGTATATTGCGTGATTTCTCTTTTAGCATGTTCATCATAAGTTTCAGATTGTCCGGGTTGGTGATGTAGCGGGTCATGATGGAGAAGTTGTGCCGGTCGAGCAGCAGCTCCCCGAGCAGCTTCAGGCTCTGCCTCCGGGTCACATAGTTCTCTGAGTTCAGCAGCCGCTGGTAGTGGCTGAACACCTTATCGTAGTTGGCTTCTAGAAACTCAGCACATAGCATTTTGTGACGTGTTAGCAATTCCTGGAACAAATTAAAAATAAATACTAGTTATTGCTTGTTGATAAACATAATAAATAATAGCCTTATCTATAAAGATGATACATTATACAACTAATGAATGTGTAAGATTGTTAAATTCACAGATAGAAAAGTACTAAAGATGTGGCGTCATCGCATTATGATCCCAGATCACGGTCATTATGCACACTTTAAGAATGTATATTGCAAATGCTAACATAATTTGTAAACTTTAAGACCACGAGCTTACTGTTGGGTGTTAAATAACATTTTGATTAGCGCAGGCACGGCTAAATTTAACATTATTAAATAATAATAACAACACACTACTACAAGTACTTCATGCAAACAGTTGTGTCCTTGAAAGCACACTTTCTGAACATTTTGTGCAGTAAAAAGAGATGTGCGCTACACACAAACCATCTCTCTTGTGTGCTAATTCCAGTGTTGGGCAAAAAGTAATTGAATTACTAATTAACAATTGCAATTACAAAATGTAATTCCAACAAATAATTTCCATTACATGTGGAAAGTAATTAAAATTTTAATTACTAATTACAATTGCAAAATGTAATTAGTAATTAAATTATTAATTACATTTTGTAATTAAAATTTGTAATTTAATTACTTTTTTGAATTACAATTACTTTTATAGAATGCAAGTTTTTGATCATCTTTATTTCCAAAATCAGATGAACATTTTGAATGGTTTTAAATTTGACTAAGCAACATTGTCAATGTTAACTTTGGTTGGACTGTAGCAAAGGGAGGGCTGGGACTTAGAATTTTTTTCTGATTAAGTGGTGTCATTAATAATTAAGATACTATTTTTAAATGATTGTAATGTGTAGATCACGTCAAAATAAGCATCTTTTACTGAAAAAACTTTTCTCTAAAATAAAAAATGGCTGAGTTAGACGCCTCCAAATATTGATGTTTTTAAAGGGAGCTGGGACTTAGAAAATTTTCATCGTGAGTGGTGTCATTATGACATATATTTTAAATGATTGTAACGTATAGAACACGTTAAAATAGGCTACATTTACTTGAAAAACTTTTTTCTAAAATTGAAAATAGCGGACTGTATCAAAGGGGGGCGTTTCTGGGACTTGGAATTTTTTTTGAGAAAATGAAAAAAACGGGTTTTAAAACAGTTCTTAATAAAGTTTTAGAAAAAAGTTTTTCAAGTAAAAGTAGCTTATTTTGACGTGTTCTATAAGTTACAATCATTTAACATATATGTCATAATGACACCACTCGCGATGAAAATTTTCTAAGTCCCAGCTCCCTTTAAAAACATCAATCTTTGGAGGCGTCTAACTCAGCCATTTTCTATTTTAGAGAAAAGACTTCAGTAAAAGATGCTTATTTTGACGTGATCTACACATTACAATCATTTAAAAATAGTGTCATAATGACACCACTTTGTCAAAAAAAATTCTAAGTCCCAGCCCCCCTTTGCTACAGTCCAACCCGAAAGGCACCTTAGGTTGGCGCTTACGTCATTATTAGCGGCGCCCCAATACTAATGCGGTGCTACGCGACGTAAGCGCCGACCGCCATATTCAACGTGGTTTGTCACATAGTAAAGGTATGATTCCAGGGACAAAAAATATGTTATAACGTTATCCAGCGTATAATGGAATTCATAAAAGTTTTTCTTTATAATTACTCCAAGTAAATTTGTTCATATTTGCATATTATTAAAAAGGTAAATGAAAAGTAATTGAGTAATTGAATTACTAATTAATGTAATTACAATTGCAAATTACACAGAAAATTTAATTACATGTAATTAAATTACTATGTAATTCAATTACATTGTAATTCAATTACATGTAATTCAATTAGTAATTAAATTACACGAGTAATTAATTACGCCCAACACTGGCTAATTCACGTATGTATTTTCCTTTTATTCTTTTAACCTCTTGGGGTTCAATGTCCTAATACTAGTATAAATTACCTCCAATGAAATTTAAATCTTAATGAAATGGAATAGTTTCTTTTATTTCGTTTCGTTCGATTTTAAAACAAAACAAAATCAACTCTATTTTCTAATACCGTTGATTCAAATTCGATTGCCAATTTTCCTTGTATGGTGGGCCGCTTTAGGTTAACAAATACCTAAACCACTGTACAAACAGCAACACCTAACTGTACTTTGGTGGACCTTATTACAAAAGGCATAAGGTCCACCGATGTACAATTAACAGTGTCGGCAATGATACTAACAGTGGCATATTCCTTTGCTTCACACAAAGCAACAAATCGTCGGAAAAGAATGCGTTATGCTATGCAGGTCTGCTCTCTGTTGCACCGACCGACCTGCCATTACTAAAACAACTATGGGGCTATTCATAAATTACGTCATTTCAAATCAGGGGGGGGGGGGGGTCTGGACATCGGATGACGGTAGCATGAAGTAGGAGGAAATGGGGTCATATGAAGCACGATTTTTGGATGATTATAGGGGGGGGGGGGTCAAAAATATTCAAAAATCGATGACGTAATTTATGGACAGCCCTATGTAAAAGCACAAATGCAGCGAATGAGAAATACCATGAATACATCTAATATACCCACCTTAAAAGTAGAGAAGGCATCTGAGGCAATATCAAAAGTGGAAACTTCTACGTAACGGAAGAAATTGTAAAAATCGTCTGAATACAGCATAATCTTCGCCAAGGCCTCGTATCGGGCGCACTCCCGCAGCATGGTGCCGCAGTTCGACGCTATCTCCTGGTGCTCGTACCTGCAGACAGTCAAATGTTGTGTTACCTACAAGTTTACAACTGGTACTTAGGGCATACTGGAAATTCCTCGACTGGCCACTTAGAAAAAATAAGTCACCTCATATATCAGAATCCAGAAATTTTCAGTTAATAGTGCGCGTTGACAGACCCTCACCATCTTGTGGCCCGAATCGGGCACATAAACTCTACATTGACACTTCAAGTCAAAGCAAGTGCTGCTCTCTACAGTCCACATACGTTTTTTTGTGCATTGGAGGTTTTGCCAGCTTGTGGGCGACAGTAGAGGATTAAAATCGACATTTACACGACCTAAATAAAGCCCCATTTCGATGGTTCAACAACTTTCATACAATATTAGATACATTGCAACTATAGAGTACAATGAATTCAATTACCGTAATGTAACGAAACACCGTTTATATCGGGCTTAACGCATTCACTGCCAGAGGGCGTGGCCTAGGAACAAACTTGTATGACGGTGAACGTGTTAAACTGAAAGCTCTTTCTATCAAAGCATTTGGAAGAGAAGTGCGCACACGTATTATGACTGTTATAAGTTGCAAAATATTATGCAAAAGCATATTTAGTTTGATCATCAAACCACATTAATCTGTCTCTTCAAATTAACATATTTCCCAAGAAAGCTTTAGATCCACATGTGAACTTGTTTAATTATTTCTTTTTTATTTTGTAAAACCAGAATACTATTAACCCTTTACCAGGCCCCGAAGAACCAGCGTGTCTTAATACGTACTTTATATGCTGTTGCAACCGTATTGAACGCCTTGTAAAAAATGTATTTATGAAAGTCGGAGATCTTCCTCTAAACCAGAAATAAAAATGTGGGTTACGGTTATCCCATCGCCTGTCTAAGTAATGAACTGTCATACTAGATTTTGTCTTATTATATTCTTGATCAGGCCAAGGGATATATTCCACCCACATCTTATATCGGTTATAATAGTCAAGGTTTAACTCCAAATCTCCTACGAACCATTATATCAATCACTGAAAACATTATTTTATGATCTTCATTCATGGCACGCTTCAAAATCCAATAATATATCTTTAGCAGCCATTTAAATCCACTTGACCAGTGATGTTAGTGGTTTGTTTACAAATTCGAACACTTTACTGAATTTAAGAAAAACACAAGCAGATATATAGAACCATTTTTTGTTATTTTCATGATTTTAATGATTGTAAGGTAATATAATCATATATTTTGCTAAATACTCCTGCGTCCTTGTGATATGACCAGAATTAGGATGTGGGATGACTCTATCCCATTGCCTGGCTAGAATTTGCCTGTGTGGGAACTATTCTTCCCATGACCCGATTAGATTTTGGGGCTCTTTGGTTTTTGTTATTTATTTTTAAGTATACAGGCTGTATCAAAAATACGAGTGCGTTTTTTTTTTGTAATAACCTCAGCAACAAGCAATAAAATAATGTTCATGAAAAGAATGGTGTTTTTGTATTTGTCTAACTGCAAACATCGTTTATATTACAAGGCGATCAATCCAAATGGGTCAGTATGGAGATGTCAGAAACTTTGTGAGATAGCGAAATCTGTTCTTAGGAACCATAGCTTCGATTTAATAATAAGGGCATTCAAACGTTTTTTCAATCTTGACCCATTTGGATTGATCAGCCTGTATATATGTAACACAGTCTCACACCTAGACAGGCAATGGGATAAATACTTACCTCATTACTTTTTGGTTAAAAGCAACACAATTATTCAATTTTATGATACTATCTACAAGAAGAAATTCTTCAGGGAAAGCCTTTAAAAGGAGATTTTATAGCTAGGTACATGAATTCGCTCTAGGTTGAACACAAAAACTGTTTTATTACTTACGTGAGTTTTTATGACATGACAAGACAATTTACCGGGCCATGGGAAAAATAGCTCCCACACAGTTAAACTCTAATAAGGCCATGGGATAATGTCAACCCACATCCTAATTCTGGTCATACACAATAATGCATGAATATTTAGCAATGTTTACGATTACATTTGCTTTCAACACTCAAAATCTACAAAATATCAAAAAATTGTTCGATCTATGTACTTCTGTTTCATAGAAATTATGGAAAGTGTTCGAATTTCTCCGTAGTTTGCTGAAATTAGCGTTCAAGTGAATTGAAATGGCTGCCAAAGATATATTACGCAATTTAGAAGCGTGTTGTGAATGAAGATCATAAAATAATATTTTCAGGGATTGACAAAATATTTTGTAGGTGGTTTGGAGTTAAAACCTGACTACGGTAACCGATATAAGATGTGGGTGGAATATTTCCCTTGGCCTGGTAAAGGGTTAATAACATGTATTTTACACCGCCACAATAATCAAGGTTTTAAAGTAAGTATCTATGGTAATGTTAATGCATACCCAGACATTAAGGTGAAGAGAATCTCCGGCTTGGTGCAGATGTACTCCACAGTTGGTGACCGGGTGCCGATCTGACGCCTGAGCACATTGTTGAATACCTGCGCCACATCCTTCTTGCCTTCAAAGTCGATGCGGTTCAAGTTCTGAAATTTTTTATATTTACTCAGTGCATAAGTTTCAGAGATAGATAATTTACAAAATTCATACAAGTCAAAACTACAGAAGTGCTTGATATTGTACAGCCAGAAATTAGACTCAAGTATTCTTAACCCCTTATATTCATGAAACTTTACAAGACTCGATTGGTTAATTTATGTTTAATCCCATTGTTACAAATACATAAGTTAAATTGCAGAATAAGATAAATGATTAATAGCCTAATTGAAGCTTGTAGTGCTTTTCTGCCGCTAACAACATATGCAGTAATCGCAATTGAAATGTCATGCAATTGTTTATCTTGTTCTCTTTGAATAAGTTCTTTATTTAAACGATGATTTTCATGCAAGTACTGCAAATACAATAAGCAGGGCAGTTTTATAAATAATGCCATTAATCTTTATGGAAAAAAATTAAACAAAGTATAATGATATACTCAAAAAATAGAGTTCAAATGCCCAAAATTAGCCAAATCAAAGAGTAAATGACTAAGTGATACAGTAAAACGAAAAAGTGACACTGGGCTAGGCAAAACTATGTTACAATGAATGATAGACTTTGTAGAGTTCCAATATAAAATAAGATAAAAAGAGTGTAACAAAACTTGTTGATCAAACCCAACACCATTAATGGAGTTTGGTGACCAATAGTAAGCGCCACTGATTGGAAAGCTTTGGAATAAGATGTCAGAAAGGGAAAATAGATATTAATAAATACATTCAAAGTAAGCACAGAATTTTGTAAACTTTAATCATAAAGAGCGTTCCTTACTATGCTTTGTAAATACTCATGGAAATGTTTAGTTAATTGCATGTGCCAGTGATGAACTAATAAAGTGCACCCATACTAAATTAATGACAATATTATTATGATCTCATTAAGATGTGCATCATCAAAAGATCACATTACACATTTATGGATATTTTAATAGCTACTACTTTCCTTAACACAACACTGAAATTTTTCCAAAATTATGTTGCTATTGAACAACTATTTAAATGTTTTCAAAAAAGTTATTTCATTAAATGTATTTATTTCCACATCACAAGTCTCTTTTCAGAAATAATTATTCCTATTAAACCGATTAAATTTAATAAATTATGAGTCAGGCAATATTGATTTTATATGCAATCAATGAAACACATCTAAGAAAGTATTAATCACACATACACACCAATTACTTGCACAAGATAACCCAATTACTAGAGAAACATAATAAGTACAGATTATGTTTACAAGAAAAACAAAACTATAAACATTTTACGAGTATGTACCTGAATCAAAAGCAGAAGCAGGTTTGTGTTATACAGCTCCTGAGCTAGTTGTGCCACAATGATGTCTGTCTGTGGCTCCGCATCCGACGTCCCATACAGCATGTTCTTTATCAACACCTATCACAAACATAATACACTTCAGTACCTGTCAACAACCTATGCATACTGATACATACAACTACAATATGACAGTTCACATACCAGATTTTTGCTCACATCTTCTTGAGCTTTTTCTGCTTTCTTGTCACCCCTTTCCAGCGCAGTCACTGCATCTTTTAAAGACCGCACAAGCTCCGCAGGGCTCTTCTGTGACTTACCAAACAGAGGCATAGTATTTTGATGATTTGGATAGATGACCAAAGCAATTCTGTCTACATAAGATTTTACCTGCAATCAATGGCACGGCGTAAAACACAAAAACTCAAGAACACTGCATTATTTGGTACTTAAACTATTATTCACGAGATAGCAAAGGAAATAAAAATGAGATTTGACAAATATGAAATACGTTACAAAAATAGAGTAGATGCACAAATGATAGCTTTATAGGTCGATTGTTGCACTGATGGTTTGAAGTTGTTCGTAAATACACGCGCAGAACAATGTGTAACTCACTTTCAGATTAAATTATCACAATTTCCCCTAGACCACAGGCGAAACGAACGAACAGCTGTGATGTCAATACAAATATTGCCAGTAAAATGAATGTCATGAACTTTACATTTTAATGAAACGTTAATTGTTTTTTATACATTTACTAAAATTATTATAATCACGTATTAATTTAATGAACAGAAATAATAGTTAAAAATACATTGCATAGTTTGATTAAATTTAAATATAATTTTGTTTAAATTTTCAGCGGATTAAACTATTACTGAAACAGTTTTATGTTGCCAGCAAAATACAAACCCACCATAGATATAAGAATATAAACAGATACCATCCAAGCGAACTGTCAGTGGGACCACTTTTTGTTTAGTGTACGATTAACAAAGCGACCCATTTTGCTGTAGCCATGTCGATAAAGTCATATCGATAAACTATCGACATTTCTTGCAATTTTAATTTAATTCAAAGGTTTAACAATACCTAAAATGAACAAAAACGCTTTTTTTTCTTTAATGTGGTTATCAGGTCACAATTTTATAGTCACACCCCAGGAGAGAACCAAGGGAAAGTTAAGGGAAAGTTCAGATATTTAATTAAAATACATAAATACCTACTAAAATAGGTGGTCCGCAATAATTGAATTATTTTATTACATTATAATATATTAATTATCCATTAGCATTTCAATTATGTTTATGTTTAACGAAGATATTGAAGCTTCAATTAATCGCTATTTCGTTCCGCTGTGTAGCGTTTATCGATATATAACATGATTAAAATCGACTTTTCACATCCCTAAAAGAGCACACATATACGTTTTTACGCACACATGCACAACCTGGGTCGCCTAAAAAGGGGCCACTTGGATTTGAAGTCCATCTTGTCAACAGTATGGTTGTCCTTTTTTGACAAACGGCATTTTTAAAAGAGCAAGGAGAGAGAAATAATACTAGTTGCTGCGCCGTGAAAGAGAACAGACAGAGTAGGGGGCTTGAAACCCACCAAAATAGAGTTATATGTAGTCAGAACCAAATCAACCGACTCCTCTCGATCATCAAATATAATGAATATTTAGATGCGAGGTCTGCAAGGTAACTTTACAATTTATATTCGAATTATAAACAATTAACGCTACAAATTTAAATTTCGAATTTTAAACAAGCTAACTGACCAGCAATTTCGGAACTAAAGTTTTTCAATAGAAAGGAGGATGGGTCAATTATACATAGTGCTGCAGACATTTTGGACTAGTCGTTGAGTTTTCACTTCTGTCGGCACTCCCGGAGTGCAACCCGTTGTTTTTTTTCGAGAACTTATTTTATCGAGGGATTAATTCTTTTTCTTAGCCTGGCAATACAAAAAAGAACTGTCATAATTTTCGTAGCATGACAGAGATCAACGTTACGAAAATTTATTTTTAGGTTAAAAATCGTAACTTTTAATTGGTAGTAGTTAATTTACCATATTGAGCCAATTAAGCGAGATAATTAACTTAAGCTTTATCATAAGTTAGAGCCATGGCTGAAGCTACAGGTGAAAATTTGTCAAAGAAGTGAGTATTGTGTGGCACTTCCAAGAAAATACCGTCATGTTCGCCACGAAGGCTCTCGCAGCATTGCCGGGGCTGCTAGCTCAAAGGAGTACATTTACGGTCAACCGATTCGCATATGTATCGACTGCAGTAAACAAACGGTTAGCATTCATTTATTAGTGTATGTATTTATGATGTCTAAATACTATTTTAATTTTTTTGCTTCAGTGAATTGAAACGTCGTATGAAAGCTGAGCAGAAACTTAAAGAGAAGGCGGAAAAAGCCGCTCAGCAACCGGTTGTTGATACGGAAAAGAAAGTGTCAAAGGTTAATGAAGAGGAAATTAGTCCAAATGAGTATTACAAGTTGCGATCAGCTGCCGTGGCAGCCCTCAAGGAGGGTCCCAAGGACCAGCACCCCTACCCTCACAAGTTCAACGTTACGATCTCTCTGGAGGAGTTCATCAACAAGTACAATGATTTAGGAAGTGGAGAAGTACTTGAGAATGTTACATTGAGTGTTGCTGGCCGAGTTCATTCTATTAGGGAGTCTGGAGCCAAACTGATCTTTTACGACCTGAGAGCAGAGGGGTTCAAAATTCAGGTAACTTCAGTTAGAAACTTAATCAGGTTTAACACTTTCACAACCGGGCAAATACGGCACACTACCCCAGAAACCGGTCGTCTATATCTGCGTACAAAACAGCCCGCTAGGCAGGTTGTCCGGCATTTGAGCAAACAATATGAGTGCCTACCAGGCGGGTTCTCGGTAGTCAAAGTGTTAAAATAAGTAACTTCAATGATTAACCTTTCTTATACCACTTGTATGCAATATTGCATCAGCTGAATAAATATTTATTTAATTTATAAACTAATTTATATATTTTCGATCTTGATGACAATTGAGGCAAAACCAGCTAAATCACTAGAGAGCATTTATAATCTTTAAGTTGTTATAATTATAATTTTGACTTAGGTAGCCATTATACATTCAAAGGTTAAAACTTTATAACTAATTTTTCAGTGTAGTTACATAATGATTATGACTGCATATAGGCAACCATTTCCTTTTTTCTTCAGGTGATGGCTAATGCCAAATTGTATGAGTCCGAGGACAAGTTTGCCCCAGACACCGACAAATTAAGGCGAGGCGACATCATTGGCTGCGTGGGGCATCCCGGCAAGACCAAGAAAGGGGAGCTCTCCATCGTGCCCAAGACCATCAAGCTGCTGTCTCCCTGTCTGCACATGCTGCCTCATCTGCACTTTGGTCTTAAGGACAAAGAAACAAGATTTAGGAAGAGATATTTAGATCTAATTTTGAATGATAAGGTATGGTCATTTATAAGTAAAAAATAAAAATCCTATCAATAAAAGCCACATTATTAGTTTAGATATAGTGTTATTGTTATAATGTGGACTCTGTCTCTTAAAAGTCATTAACTGTCATACAATTTTTTTATCATGCACCAAAATACCTAAAAATCAATAATGTAGTATAGGCCTTGTTGCTTGATTTAAAATGATAAACAAATAAATAAAATAGAAATGAAAACAGCATGAAAACTTAAGACTAAAAATTGTTAACAACAAGCTCTTATCATTATTGATAATATGCAATGTGTAGGAACTTGCTTGCATTGCTTTGGATATATATTTGTAGATAAACGCTTTAGTGTCCAAGGTTATGTTCCTATATGCATTTTGCTATTATAATAATTCACATTACTTATATGAAATGAATTAAATAAATAACAGGTTTAGTAATTTCATTACCATTAATTTGTTTTATATACAGTGTGTTTCTATGTTTGATTCTATTTTAACAGGTTAGGCAGACATTCTACACAAGAGCAAAAATCATTGCATACATAAGACGATTCCTGGACAACATGGGCTTCCTTGAAATCGAGACTCCCATGATGAACATGATTGCCGGTGGCGCCACGGCCAAACCTTTCATCACACACCACAATGATCTCAACATGGACTTGTTCATGAGAATAGCCCCTGAATTATACCACAAAATGCTGGTAGTAGGAGGCTTGGATCGGGTCTATGAAATTGGAAGGCAGTTCAGAAATGAAGGCATCGATCTGACCCACAATCCCGAGTTCACTACTTGTGAATTTTATATGGCCTATGCAGATTACAATGATCTGATGAACATCACTGAAACCATGCTTTCTGGTATGGTTAAGAGCATCCATGGATCATACAAGGTAAATAGGTTAGGATATAAGAAAGTGCTAAATAGACAGCAAAGCAAATGCTTTCATTGCTTGCCAAGTTGCCAGCCTATATGTAGGCAATGGGCAATAGTAATAGTGTTATGATTATGACCAGGCATGCCTGCAAAGCATGACAGAGTAAAATACAGGAGAGGTTAGAGAGAGAGAGTTATGCTTACAAACACTGATACTGATGGAATGCTCTTACTTAAATTATTACTGCTTCGCAACAACCCGAAGTGGATCTTGGCCTCCGACACCAAAGACCGCCATGCTGCTCTGTCCAGTCGACGGCGCCGAGTTTGCTAAGATCTTTCTGCACTTCGTCTCTCCAACGGTACCTCCAGACGTCCAGACGAGACGAGAGTCGGTGCGTCCAGACGGCCTTCGGCCACTTGGTACTCCAGAGTACCCTCCAGACTGCGCGATCTTCTCCCATCCGGACTACGTGCCCGAGCCATCGGAGTCTAGCGGCTTTCGAAGTAGCAAGAATACAATACACAAACTTCATGTTACTAAAATCTTGTTTTCATTATTGTAATACGGACATTAAACACTACAGGTAAAATACCAGCCAGACGGGTCTGAAGGAGAAGAAGTAGAGATAGACTTCACTCCTCCGTTCGCGCGAGTGCCCATGATCTCTACCCTGGAGAGTGTGCTCAAGGTGAAGCTGCCGCCTGCTGACAAACTGGACACTGTTGAAGCCAACACGCTGCTCAGCCAACTGTGCGAGAAGCATGAGGTAATGGGATTTGTCTCTGACTTTGATTTTCAAGGTGTTCTTGCTCCCAATAGCCTCCTAAGGCCCAAGGGCCTACTGAAATTGATGAAATTTAAATCAAATCATATTCAAATGGAACAGAGTCGCATTTTCTTTGTTTCGTTCAATTTTCAAACAAAACCAAAATCAACTCTATTCCTTGCACTAAAGGTTCAAATTTCAGTGGCAAATGCTGGATTTTTCGTTTGTATGGCTGGGCCTTAGGATAGGATTTTGTCTCGTTAGTCTTGCGTTTTCTATGAAAATTAAGTCACTTAAAGGGCAGTGGATCCTGCAATAAGAAATGATAAATTGACAATGAGAACTATGGTAGTTGATGGGTATAACTTGGTCACATAATCATAAAGGCACTTGCAACTAATTTTCTTAAAGAATTATGCTCTATCTATTCAGTTAGGAAAGTGATGATACATATTTACAAATAGCAACACTCTTAAGAGTGTGGGCGATGGTACCCAGCTTAAAATAATGTAATAACAATTGAGGTAATCTAACTATTGTGGGCCTTTCTAGATTGAATGCCCACCTCCTAGGACTACTGCCAGACTTCTGGACAAGCTAGTAGGAGAGTTCCTAGAAGAGAAATGCATCAACCCAACATTCATCCTGGACCACCCGCAAATCATGAGCCCACTCTCCAAATATCACAGAGAAATTCCTGGACTGACAGAAAGGTATATCTTGAAATTTATATCCCATAAACCACTTTTTTTTTCTTTGTTCCCACGGTTTTTCGGGCCCTATTTCGCGAGTTCCCTGTGTTCTAATTGCTTTTACACTGCCCTATTCTAAAGATTGGGCCCAGAAATTGTACAGTCTAAAAGCAGTTATAAGTGTTGTAACGTTAAGTTGACGTGGTTTCTTATGCTCTCATTCTTTTAGTTGGGTGTGGTCTATTTATTACCTCTGACGCAATTTGAAAGCGGTTTTATAGTTTTCAATTTCATAGTAATTATTAGAAGAATGAACTTTCATAATATTTTATTAATGTTAATGTCACAGACATAAGCTGAGCCACTTACCTTTTCAATTAGTTTGTAAGCATTATCGTGTACTTTTATTATGTACCTATTTTCAAAGTTTTTGAATAAACGTCTTTTATTATTTATTAGGTTTGAAGTGTTCGTAATGAAGAAAGAAATCTGCAACGCTTACACGGAGTTGAACGACCCAGCAACCCAGAGGGAGCGATTCGAGCAGCAGGCTAAAGACCGAGCAGCGGGCGATGACGAGACCCCGCCCACCGACGAAGCCTTCTGCACGGCGCTGGAGTACGGGCTGCCGCCCACGGGAGGCTGGGGCTTGGGAGTCGACAGGCTCACTATGTTCCTTACTAACTCGAATAATATCAAGGCAAGTGCATGGAAAGGCTATAGACTACAAGATAGTAAAGAAAATAAAGGCAAACTTATCCTGGCAAGGAATCTCTTTGAAGTTGTCTCTATATCTGTTGTTTATACTTGCTTTTGCACTTGTGACACAGAATAAATAATAGTACTAGGTACAGAAGACTCACTCTCTAACAAAACGCGTCTGTTACGATCAGCACAGATATGGCCGCTAGGTGGCGACAGCGCCACGCGCGGCTTATGGCTTTCCCCAAAATTGGGGTGGAACGGATGTTGCAAAGCGACTAAATCGCGGAGTGAGCCACGCCTGCTTGTGAGAAGAATGAATTGAGACAAAGGAATTTCACGTAAATTTGGAAAAGGGCGTCCGCACATGAAAAAACGGGGGAGGGGATCAGTTTTTTTATCTTTCTATATAGCAACATGGGTATCACTATCAAATGAAAGCTAGCGAAAAGAAAATTAAAATATATGTAGTGGTCGGGTTTTTGCTTTTATAATTAATTTACTTGTTTTAGGAGGTGCTACTGTTCCCAGCAATGAAGCCTGACGACCCTAACAAACACAACACGGAAGAGGGCAATGCGGCTGCACCCGAGACTTCTAATGGAGTATAACTTTAAACTGAAGAAAAATATATTTATTGTCTTTTCGTCTTATTGATGTTTGTTTCTTAATTATTTTTACTAAGTATAAAAGTATCCTTGATTTTGCTTATAAATAAATAACATTAAAAGTCATCATCATTCTCTCTCTTGCCCTTGTCCCATTTACTTGGGGTCGGCGCAGCATGTCTTTCTCTTCCACACCTCTCTGTCGCCCGTCATTTCATCATTCACTTGCATTCGTTTCATATTGTTTATATTTTATTAAAGACTTTAGTTATATTCTTCACTCTCACTTCCAGTTACCCACTAGGGCGGCCATTCTCAAAGTGTGTTCCGCGGAACCCCAGGGGTTCCGCAAAGCCTCTGTTGGGGTTCCGCGAAAATATACTTGTAATAATAAGAAAAAAACCAGCTCTTCTATAGGTATGTCTGGTCCACAGTGATGAACAAAAATTTTTAATTTGGTGTTCTGTCAAATATTTCGCTTGCCAAAAGGGTTCCGTCACCAAAAAAGTTTGAGAACCGCTGCACTAGGGAAACAGTTTTCGCTACAAAGTAGAAAAAGAAACGTCATTTTGGCTATGAATGCTATGATCATAGCACATAGCACTGTGCAGTATATGTTATATGTATTATATCGCGATATTATAGCCGAAATTCGGTAGAGCACATGTGCTTGCGTACCTGACATTACCAGACTGGTTTTGCTGAAGTACCCTCATATTTCAATACACACTATGTATTAAGGCTGGGTTCCACCAGGGTGCGGCACATGGATTTTTGTATTGAATAAGCTTGTGGCACAGTGCCTTTTTAAAAGTTTTAATTAGTAAGTGAAATGTGCAGCAAGTAGAAATATATTTATCTAAGATATTGCTTAACACATAGATAACCCCACCTGGGATATTAAGGTCTTTGCATATTTTAATGAAATATGGCAAGAAATTGATGAACTCAGACTCACAGAGGGCCCGAACTGGAGGAGAGTGGCCCACGACAGAACTCAATGGAAAGAGCTAGAGGAGGCCTTTGCCAAGCGGCACACTGAGTTTAGAGATATACTCTAACTCAGAACAAAGGGGCTACATAGATAGATGGCAAGAAATTATTGCAATTTAATAACACAAAATTCTGTATGACAGTAAAAAGTAAACTAAATGTTGTAAGAGAGTGAAACTATAAAATCCATCTTAGCTATCACTTTCACATATTGCCTGGGTTGAGTTATAATGCTCCCCTAATTTGTACATATGTCTATGATATGTGATGATTAATGGAGGCCCGGCAAACTCCGCTCCTTGCTCTATACACTCTGGCCCAGAGGCTTGGATAACATTGATGGGACATTTCAATGAATTAGATAATGCTCGAATCTCCAGCTGGCCACCCCACACCTTGGTGTTTACAATTTCATCGCAATAGTCATTGAATTCACTTTCAGTGAGCATTTCAAACGTATTTGGATTGCTCATAAATGGGAGAAAATCTTCTTTGTTTTGTCTCATAAATGTTGCAACCTGTTTCCGCAGATCTTCTACCGACACTGTTTTAGATCTAGTACAATGTAGTTGATGCGCCACAGCTTGGTAAAGGCAATCTCCATCAGAAGGTATTGAGAATATTGACAACTTCCTTTCTTTTAATTTATTCATTATTGATTGAATTTCAATATTTCTTGGTCCATGTAGGTTATCCTTTTCTTGTAATTTTATTTGTTCTGCTCTTTCTTTTTCCTGTTGTTGCTTTTTATCTCGTCGTTTTTGAGCTTTACTAACCTTCACTTGCTTTACATTGGGTACTTCATCTTCGTCTTCAAGAGATGCAGTGTCGTCAGGTTCCCCTGGAGCATTCTCAAGTGCAGCCAGCTCCTCCTTATGCCGGAGTTCTAGCTCAGACTCTAATTTAGCTATTTCTGTTGTTAATTCTTTTTTTTTTGTCTTATCGTTTTTAGCTATTTTTTTTAACCCTTGTATTTGAGCTTGCAATTCTTTCTTTTCCTTCCTGTGTTTTGCTTCAATTTCTTCTAGAGACATGGGTTGATCCATTTCTTAATTAAAGATACTTGTATTTATTATTGCAATCCTTAAAAATTTGCAGATAACTCCAATAAATCCTAATAATTGGGAATAAATTCTACCAGACTTTTTCCTCTGTCTCGTTTTCCAAACTCTGAAGAAGTCTTCAATATTGGAATTTGGAATAAATATAAAAAAACTGTGCTGCGCTTAACTAAATGGAATTGGATGAAACCCTGGCTGGAGCTGGACTAGATCTGGCTGGACCATAGACTTATAATATATAAAGACGGTGTCTCAGCGAGCTGTCACTGTTGCCACTTTTGTTTAGTGTACGATTAACAATGAGGCCCACGTTGCTGTAGCCATGTCGATAAAGTCATATCGATAAACTATCGACATTTCTTGCAATTTTAATTTTACTTCAAAGGCTTAACGATACCTAAAATGACCAAAAACGCTTTTATTCTTTATTGTGGTTATCAGATCACAATTTTATAGTCACCCCCAGCAGGGAACCAAGGGAAAGTTCAGATATTTAATTAAAATACATAAATACCTCCTAAAATAGGTGTTCCGCAATAATTGAATTATATTATTATATTATAATATATTCATTATCCATTACCATTTCAATTATGTTTATGTTTAACGAAGATATTGAAGCTTCAATTAATCGCTATTTCGTTCCGCTGTGTAGCGTTTATCGATATATAACATGATTAAAATCGACTTTTCACATCCCTAAAAGAGCACACATATACGCTTTTACGCACACATACACAGCCTGGGCGCATCAAGAAAGGCAACACTTGATTTGAAGTGCACCTTGTCAACAGTATGGTTGTCCTTTTTTGACAAACGGCATTTTAAAAGAGCGAGGAGAGAGAAATGATACTAGTTGCTGCGTCGTGAAAGAGAACAGAAAACGTTGGGCCCTTGGGCTGGACTGGATACATAACCTCAAACTGACAGTGACAGATGACGTGACGTCGGTGACATTCACCGACGATATGTTCAAAAACAAATAATTTGTTTGTAGTTTGCAAATTAATGCAAATCGTACCAAAATAGCTCAAACGAATATTTTGTGGTTTTAGGACTACAAAATTATTATAACTATAATATTTTAGTCACATCAGAAATAATTTTAAAAATTTTATTGGTCTTCCTTTATTAAGTTTATTCTCGCATGACTGCTTGTGCTTGGTAAATTCGCGGTACATTATCTGTGGACGCCATTTTTTCGTTGTCGTTTTCGGCTCGCTAATTTTTAATTCGTCTACATAATATCGATAGATTTAGGTTCTAGATTGTAGAATTTAGAAAGATTTATGTTAAATAGATTGCCTCAAATTTTTTACGAGTGGTGCAATTAGTTTACTGCACGGAAATGAATCCTTGTTCTGTACCTGCTCCTCAACAAGACACCGACGGCGATGGAAGGTGGAATAGCATCGTAAGTCTATGTTTCTAAAACCATAATGAAGTGTACAAAGCCTAGGATATAATTCTCCTTCTTTTGGACATAGCATCTACTGTTGCTAACTTCTCAATACTGTTTATAAAACTGGTATTAGTACTTCTACAAATTCCTAACATAGGATTATTTAAATGTATGTATATTATACCTAACGTTATTTTGTGAATTTTTCAGCACAACCGATTCTTGTCTGATGCCAAGGGCAAAGATGGCGATGTTATTTTCATAGGAGACTCCATATTACAAGCATTGGAACATACTGAAGTATGGAATCAATGGTTTGCTCCTCTTCACTGCCTTAATTTTAGCATCCATAATGATCAGACTCAGAATGTACTGTGGCGTATAAAAAATGGAGAGCTGGACCATGTGGACCCTAAGGTATGTCTACTGATACATTGTTTGTTTATACTTTGAGCTGCTCAGTGTTCCAAAACCGTAATATGTTCATTATTTATTTTAATAAGTGAAACTAATTATCTATACCAGCAGTCGGCAATCTTTTGGCAGCCAAGGGCCACATAGTACTTAATGAAGTTGATGCGGGCCGCACTTTGTTAAATTTATGACTTTATCAGACATTGTAGTTTGTCAATATTATATACAAAATAGCCAGGAAGGCTCGCAGGCCGCAAGTGAGAGGTTCGCGAGCTAACCGCGGCTGCTGATCTATACCAGTATTTTAATTGTAAATAAATGTTGCAACAGATGGTCTTACCGCTGTATGTATTACTTTTACAGGTGATTGTAGTGCATGTGGGCACTAACAATGTAGAAAATACACCTGAACAAGTGTGTGAAGGCATCTTTGAAATCATCAGATCAATTAGGGAAAAACACCCAAGTGCTTATATAGTTCTACCTGTAAGTATTGATATTTTTATCTTTCCAGCATTGCTTACAAAAAAGAACACCATCCCCTTTGGGTGTCTTAATTGTTATATAAAAAACTGTACTTTGTAATAGGGTATCTTATTTTTAGGGGCCCTTGCAGATACTCTTGGATCCATTGCGATCTTCTGTGTAATCAAACAAATAGATACTATAATTTCAAATTAATTAAGATTGTATTGTTGTCATTTCAGAGCTTACTACCACGGGGGCAGCATCCCAACAAGTTGAGAGAAAGGAATGCAAAGATCAATGCACTTTTACGGGAAAAAGTCACTAACATGAACAGAGTAGAAATGGTGGCGATAGATAAAGGATTAATTCAAAATGATGGCACCATCAGCCACCATGACATGCATGACTATCTCATTCCTACCAATGCTGCTTGTCGCAAGGCTTTTGAGCCCATACATGACTTGCTTCAGCAAATATTATTTGAAGGAGAGCCTGAAAAGGACTTGACACCCTCTGAGTAACTAACATGTCATGGTAACATGTATGTATAAATATTTGGTAGCTTTGCAGTGGATGAATTCACTGTGATTAGGCAGTAGTATTTAATAGCTTTTTGTTTATCCTAGATTATACTAGTGTCTAGGGACATAATTATTAGCTTTTATAACTTTTTTACATTCCAGTTAGATAAGATAAGCTTTATAATTTCCTAATTGGCTGTGTTTGTATAGCAACTATTTTTTATTTAAAATACTAAAGTAAATGTCATGACATTCCATGATTTAATAAAGGGATAAATTTTCTATTAATTATAAGTACAATGGTGGATTTTTAATAAGGAACAGCTGAATGGAATATACTTTTGTGATAATCATATTCTGCAACAAGTTCATTGAAGTAATTACTGTAATTAAAATACACATAAATGCTGCAATTTGTTAAGCAAATTAATCTCTATGAAGCTGTTTCTTACATGAATATATCCACCACTGGCCATGTAAGCTTACCTTTGTTAGATTATGACTATGAAGCTTAGATTGTCATGTACAAGGTTGTCATGTATATTTAGGCTATCAAGTGGCTTATAAGTACTTTACAGGGTTTAGTACTTATATTTGTTTGCTCATATTTGCCTTAGCAGATTTATTCATTTAATGAACTCACCATGTTAATCTAATTATATTATTGGCAGCAGATTACGTTATTGTTTGAGTAGGATAATAATTTATTCTAGGTCTTAAACTTGAGAATTTGTAGATGTTTTGGCAATAGCTAGTGTGATTCCTTGATTATGTCATGTTATATTTATAATTATCACCATGGAATTGATTACGCCAAAGACTTAGGACCCTTTATCTACCAAAGTTATATTACCATCATACATAATACAGATGAGTTAATACAGATATATAAAATAAAGTGTTGACTGATATTATATACTAAATTTGAAACAGTATCTCCAACATACCTGTCAGTATTTTTTACGTCAGTTGTAAGTTTCACATAGATGCATGTTGAAATAGACTATAAGTCAGCATATACTTCGTCAGCTAAAGTCGCAAACCTCGTAACTCCTCCCGGTATTTTTGGTTAAAGCCTCGTCTCCATATCGCGCGGCAAACCATCGAACATTGGCTCGCGCGGCTGCGGCTGCCGCGCGATATGGAGACGGGGCTTAAGGTAGCAAATCCCTAATTTCATCAGATTGGATTTACGAGGTTTACGACTTTAGCCGACGTTATGATCTTATGAATAATTAGCTATGCAATATTTTTATTGATGAATTTAAAGTTGTGAATAACTCACCTTTAATTATAGTAGGTATGTAACTTATCGCTAGTGTTATTTGATTTGTAGCTACATATTTTATAAGGTACTTTTAGGTACTCGGGTTGCCAAACATGTTGCTTGAATCTCTGAACTGTTGTATTTATTTGCATGATGAAAGAAGCTTAAGCGTAAACAGTGCAATTATTTCTATAAAAAATTCATATAAAAACGACTTTGTTTTATTTGACTTAATCAAATCACCATAGCCAAAATGACTACACAAATACTGCAGGGATCTTGATATGACTGGAATTGCTAATTTGCTACAAAGATGAAGAATGTAATGTCATTTAATTTTACAGTAATTGCTATCAATTACTGTAAATGTAATGACATTGCCCTATGTAAGTACTGTTTTCAGCACGTGCCACCTGAAACCGCGTAAGCACCACTATTTTAAGCAAGTGTTAACCGAACGAACGAATGATTGCTCGCTAAGAACTCTCCCATATAACCATTCCAGTCGCAGAATCATCAAAGTGGTAACTAAATGTCAGATGTGTCGTAACAGAGTCCACACAATGTGTCTAGAATTGTTTCGAAACAAAGTGTCGTCGCCGTGTGTACACTTTTCCGTAACAAGGTGTCGACACATTTGTGTGCACTTTGCGTGCGGTTTGCGACTAAATCTGACAGCAAATTTGTGACAGCAAATGTCAATATAAAATACCTCTTGAAAACCAAAGTTTGTCAAACTACTATTAGTGTCTCGTGTGCTCGTAATTCTAGTAAGTCATCATGGGCGATGCGAATGATAAAAATCGATCAAAACCATATAAACACCCAACACCCGTCAACCTTTTACAGAAAAGTTTTTAAAGAAATGCAATACGCTACTAGGTCAGGCAACGAATGCTCAAAAAAGTTGTAAAGGGAAATGCTCGGAACACAATTTTTGACTCTGTAACTTGGTTTGGACAAGTTAGGAGGTGAACATATCAAAAGTCCCCGGCCGTAGCCCTTGAGCGGGGGGAAGAGAAGGGGCTTTGAAGGTCCCATTTTCCGGGTTTCGATCATATCTCGGAAACTATGCATCTTAGCGACATGGCTACTTATACAAAATGAAAGTTAATTTAATTTTTTACAAGTTTATTCAGTCAATTTTTTTGATATGTTGAATAGTTTTTGAGATATCCGCTCTTGAAAGTTTATTTAGGGCTCTCAATTTTATCTTGATATATCTACATCAGTGAAGGTGCCAGGCCGTGTATGGTATCGTTTTCGTATAAATCTGGGTTGCTGAATCCATTTAGGGTATCACATTGACACCATTCCACAAAATTAAAAAAAATCTTTTTAGGGTTCCGTACCTCAAAAGCAAAAAACGGAATCCTTATAGGATCACTCGTGCGTCTGTATGCCTGTCCGTCTGAATACACAAAATAGTTCTTTACCTATAGATGACAGGAAAACCTATTAGAAATGTGCAGTCAAGCGCGAGTCGGACTTAATGTACGGAACCCTTAATACTTGAGTCCGACTCGCACTTGGCCGGTTTTTTTTAAACTCCTCTTGACACTTAACCGCTGAACCGATTTCGTTGAAATTTGGTATAGAAATAGTTTGCGTCCCGGAACAGGACATAGGATAGATCTTATAACCAAAATCATCTTTTGAAGGTGTGAAAAGTGGCGTGGAAATTTGTACGGGAAATCAATAACCGCTGAACCGATTTATATTAAATTTGGGATTGTCTACATCTTTGATTTAGTTAAAAATGATAAAAAAACATGACTTCAAACCTAAACTTAAACAGTATTAACTTCAAGAAGTCAATTCTGAATTCCCCCCTACACCTCATTTTACACCTTTAAAGGATGATTTTTGAGATAACTTATTATGTCCTGTCTCGGGACTCAAAATATATGTGTATTAAATTTAAATTAAAACTGTTCAGCAGTTTAAGCGTGAAGAGGAGTTTAAAAGAAAGTATTTTAATAAGTTTATATGTTTTTACTTTGGAATGGTGTCAATGTGATACCATAACTAAATTTGGTACTGCGAATTTAATACGAAAACGATACCAAACATGGCCTCGTAGCTTTACTGTTGTAGAAGTCAAAATAAAATTGAGAGCCCTAAATTCTTATTACTTGGCCAACCTTGTGTAGAAGGAAAAGGAAAAATAAAACTCTTGGGCAGGAATATAAGACACAAATATATATTTTTTTTTGCGTTACTATTTCAATCATCAAATATAAACATACCTTGATTATATTATATTATTCTATTGAGATCCTCATAGATAAACAAAAACATTTACTTAAAAAATTACAAGGTCGAAATGTCACGGAACTTGTGAGAGTAATATGTGAAAAATAAAAACTTTTATGACAAAAAAATCTGGACACAATTTAAGAAGCATCCAATTGCGTCGAGGAATCATCTGTAATTTTGCTTGTTTCATTACCTCCTCGCTTCTTTTTTGTCCTTTGTATTCTGTAGCAATTTGTTAGATCTGAAAATAAAGATAACTTGCGTCGTCACGGATGTCGATTTATAGGTTTTAGGGAGTACAGAATTCGAAAACGATGATGATTTTATAATCCAAGATGGCGGCTACGTATTTTGTCATAAAAGTCGTCATGAATATCGTTTTATAGGTTTTAGGAAGTGCCGATTTCGAAAATGATGACCAGTTTGGAATCCAAGATGTGCGCCGTGCACTTTGTCATAAAAGTCGTCATGGATATCGTTTTATAGGTTTTGGGGAGTGCAGAATTCGAAAATGATGACCATGACCAATAAAACGACATCCATGTCGACTTTTAACATAGTGCATGGCCGCCATCTTGGATTCCAAAATGGTTATCATTTTCGAAATCAGGGCCCCCCTAAAACCTATAAAACGACACCCATGACAACTTTTATGACATAGTGCATGGCCGCCATTTTGGATTCCAAAATGGTCATCATTTTCGAAATCAGGGCCCCCTAAAACCTATAAAACGACACCCATGACAACTTTTATGACATAGTGCATGGCCGGCATTTTGGATTCCAAAATGGCCATCATTTTCGAAATCTGCGTCCCCTAAAACCTATAAAACGACATCCATGACGACTTTTATGACATAGTGCATGGCCGCCATTTTGGAATCCAAAATGGTCATCATTTTCTAAATATGCGCCCCCCAAAACCTATAAAACGACACCCATGACGACATTTATGACATAGTGCATGGCCGCCATTTTGGATTTCAAATTGGTCATCATTTTCTAAATCGGGGCCCCCTAAAACCTATAAAACGACATCCATGACGATTTTTATGACATAGTGCATGGCCGCCATTTCGGAATCGAAAATGGTTATCATTTTCGAAATCTGCGCCCCCCAAAACCTATAAAACGACACCTATGACGACTTTTATGACATAGTGCATGGCCGCCATTCTGGATTCCAAAATGGTCATCATTTTCGAAAGCGGGGCCCCCTAAAACCTATAAAACGACATCCATGACGACTTTTATGACATAGTGCATGGCCGCCATTTTGGATTTCAAAATGGTCATCATTTTCTAAATCGGGGCCCCCTAAAACCTATAAAACGACATCCATGACGACTTTTTATGACATAGTGTATGGCCGCCATTTCGGAATCGAAAATGGTTATCATTTTCGAAATCTGCGCCCCCCAAAACCTATAAAACGACACCCATGACGACTTTTATGACATAGTGCATGGCCGCCATTCTGGATTACAAAATGGTCATCATTTTCGAAAGCGGGGCCCCCTAAAACCTATAAAACGACATCCATGACGACTTTTATGACATAGTGCATGGCCGCCATCTTGGAATCCAAAATGGTCATCGTTTTCGAAATCTACGCCCCCTAAAACCTATAAAACGACACCCATGACGACTTTTATTATTTTTAGAATCCAAAATGGTCATCATTTTCTAAATCTGCGCCCCCCAAAACCTATAAAACGACACCCATGACAACTTTTATGACATAGTGCATGGCCGCCATTTTGGAATCCAAAATGGTCATCATTTTCTAAATATGCGCCCCCCAAAACCTATAAAACGACACCCATGACGACATTTATGACATAGTGCATGACCGCCATTTTGGATTTCAAATTGGTCATCATTTTCTAAATCGGGGCCCCCTAAAACCTATAAAACGACATCCATGACGATTTTTATGACATAGTACATGGCCGCCATTTCGAAATCGAAAATGGTTATCATTTTCGAAATCTGCGCTCCCCAAAACCTATAAAACGACACCCATGACGACTTTTATGACATAGTGCATGGCCGCCATTCTGGATTCCAAAATGGTCATCATTTTCGAAAGCGGGGCCCCCTAAAACCTATAAAACGACATCCATGACGACTTTTATGACATAGTGCATGGCCGCCATTTTGGATTTCAAAATGGTCATCATTTTCTAAATCGGGGCCCCCTAAAACCTATAAAACGACATCCATGACGACTTTTTATGACATAGTGTATGGCCGCCATTTCGGAATCGAAAATGGTTATCATTTTCGAAATCTGCGCCCCCCAAAACCTATAAAACGACACCCATGACGACTTTTATGACATAGTGCATGGCCGCCATTCTGGATTACAAAATGGTCATCATTTTCGAAAGCGGGGCCCCCTAAAACCTATAAAACGACATCCATGACGACTTTTATGACATAGTGCATGGCCGCCATCTTGGAATCCAAAATGGTCATCGTTTTCGAAATCTACGCCCCCTAAAACCTATAAAACGACACCCATGACGACTTTTATTATTTTTAGAATCCAAAATGGTCATCTTTTTCTAAATCTGCGCCCCCCAAAACCTATAAAACGACACCCATGACAACTTTTATGACATAGTGCATGGCCGCCATTTTGGATTTCAAAATGGTCATCATTTTCTAAATCTGCGCCTCCTAAAACCTATAAAACGACACCCATGACGACTTTTATGGCATAGTGCATGGCCGCCATTTTGGATTCCAAAATGGTCATCATTTTCAAAATTGGGGCCCCCTAAAACGTATAAAACGACATCCATGACGACTTTTATGACACACTGCATGGCCGCCATTTTGGATTCCAAAATGGTCATCATTTTCGAAATCGGCACTCCCTAAAACCTATAAATCGACACCCATCTCGACTTTTATGACAAAGTGTTTGGCTACCATCTGCATGCAAGACATTTCTATTATTTTTACGTACAAAAACGGCCCCCTCTCAACTTCCAACCGAGATTTAATCGATAATTTATTCGATTAATATTCAGATTAATTCAATTTCAATCTATGTTAGGTCGACTAAACTAATCGCGATTAAAATTTGAGGATTAACTTTTATTATTCCATTAATTAGTCGAATAAACAGTTCAATCTATTAAGTCCCATCTCTGACCACGGCATTTTTACACTTTGAGAATATCTGAAAACAAATGAACACAAGGAGCCATTTTGCAAATCCAGTAACTTTGTTATTACTTTTGACAGCGCGTGTCATGTGTCTACACAGAGTCGACACAAAGTCGAAACATTTGCGACTACTTTGTGACTGCAATATTTCTCAGCCTTAAACCATATTTATACATCATAATTAACCAGTTTCGTAGTATGTAAAGCGTTATTTCTGTTATTTAAGTATAGTATACGCATCGAAGTACTAAAAATGCATAAAATAATATAGTTATGAACACAGGCACTGAGAAGTAAACAATTTCATTTCCGGCTAAACTAAAACAATGCGGTGGCGCGTTGATTATATTACACTTAGTTTATCAAATCACTCGAGCAGTTTAATTCCCCATAATAATTTAAGTCCTATTGTAATATAAATGCAAACAATATATAATTACGTCTTGTAATCCGTTTTAGAGATGGCGTATTAATGTCACTTATTTTTATTTAACTATTTTTCCATCTGACAGTTTCCATTTGACAGGAACAAAATGAACGAATGAACGAATGATTTTGGCATAAAGTAGTCGCAAACTCGTAACAATGTGTGCACACGGCGACCACACTTTATGTCACTTTGTGTCATGTGTCGACCCTTCCCCATTTCTGGTAACTGTGTCGACACGGCGACGACTCTGCGACTGGAATTGTGACCGAAACAGACGGTGTCGACACAAGATGTGTCTACACCGCGTCGTAACGGCGACTGGAAATGGTTGTATGGGCTGAACTGTTCAGAATAAACGAAAAAATGGTATGCATACCATTCATGACCATTTTTAGGGTTCCGTACCCAAAGGGTAAAACGGGACCCTATTACTAAGACTTCGCTGTCCGTCCGTCCGTCCGTCCGTCTGTCACCAGGCTGTATCTCACGAACCGTGATAGCTAGACAGTTGAAATTTTCACAGATGATGTATTTCTGTTGCCGCTATAACAACAAATACTAATAATTTTTAAGAAAAAAAAACTGACTTCTATGGGGCCCGGTGAAAGATTATGGTAGACGGTGCACTATGTAGAAAAGGAGGTAAAACCAGTACCTACTTTCTAGTAGCATTTCGTTTCCGTAAGGGTCGTAGTTATCTAGCCTAACCTAACCCACTTCTCTGATAGCAGTTCGGTTCTGTGAGGATCGCAGTTCGAACCTAATCAAACCCACTTTTATAGTAGCATTTCGTTTCTACAAGACTCGCAGTTCTAACCAAACCTAACCCACTTTTGTTCGGTTCTGTGAGGATCGCAGTTCAAACCTAACCTAACCCACTTAACGGCGCATACGGTGCGGTGTACGGGAGTTTGAGCGGGAGGGGTTTGGCATCATCATACCCACATTTTATGGTAGGTAATCATAGTGGTTTATTTAGTTTAGGTATCATAGTGGTTTTCCGGGTCAAGGTCCGGGTCTCTGAGTCAGAGTCCGGGTCCGAGTCCCGGTCCAAGTCCGGGTCCGGGTCCGAGTCCGGGTCCGGGTCCGGGTCCGAGTCCGGGTCCGAACCGGATCCGGGTATGAGTCCGGGTCCCAGTCCAAGTCAAAATCGAAATTCGAAATCACCAAACATGTACTATGCGTCGTTGAAGAGTTCTGTTCTGATCATCATCAGCAGTTCCACTTCATCAAATGCGACAGTTTTTAATGAAAATGCTTGATTTTCTGATGAAAATACAAAAATCTCTATACGCATGCCTTTAAAATTTGAGGAGTTCCCTCGATTTCTCATGGATCCCATCATCAGAACTCGAGCTTGACAGAAATGTGGCTTAAAAACTAAACTTGCTTAACAAACATAACGAACAGGACAAATCGCCAAACGTGAACTATGCGTCGTTGAAGAGTTCCGTTCTGATCATCATCAGCAGTTCCACTTCATCAAATGCGACAGTTTTTAATGAAAATGCTTGATTTTCTGATGAAAATACAAAAATCTCTATACGCATGCCTTTAAAATTTGAGGAGTTCCCTCGATTTCTCATGGATCCCATCATCAGAACTCAAGCTTGATAAAATTGTGGCTTAAAAACTTAACTTGCTTAACAAACATAACGAAGAGGACAAATCGCCAAAGGTGAACTATGCGTCGTTGAAGAGTTCCGTTCTGATCATCTGATCATCATCAGCAGTTCCACTTCATCAAATGTCACGTTTTTGAATGTATATGCTTGATTTGTTGATAAAAACACAAAAATCACCATATGTATGCCTTTAAGATTTGAGGAGTTCCGTCGATTCCTCATGGATCCCATCATCAGAACTGGATTTTGACAAAAACGGGACCAATCTGTATGCATATACATACAATCAAAAAAATATTTTTCAAAATCGGTCCAGTAATGACGGAGATATGGAGTAACAAACATAAAAAATAAAAAAAATAAAAATAAAAATAAAAAACATACAACCGAATTGATAACCTCCTCCTTTGGGATTTGGAAGTCGGTTAAAAACAGAATAAAATAATGATTTAAATGGGGCTCCCATACAACAAACGTGATTTTTGACCAAAGTTAAGCAACGTCGGGAGGGGTCAGTACTTGGATGGGTGACCGTTTTCTTTTTGCTTTTTTTTGTTTTTTTTTTTTGCATTATGGTACGGAACCCTTCGTGCGCGAGTCCGACTCGCACTTGCCCGGTTTTTTATGCTATAGGAGAATAGGAGGCAAACGAGCAGGCGAAAAAAAGAAAAGAGCGCACATCCTCCCATTAAAGGCTGATAACGCATTACAACCTCTCTTAGTGTTGCGGGTGTCTGGGCGACGGTAATCGCTTACTATCAAGCGATTCATCTGCTAGTTTGCCTCCTATATCAGGGCTATAACCGCGAAAATCGAAGTTTTCAAATTGCGGGGATTTTTCTCTGTCACTCTAATTACGCCTTCATTGGAGTAAAAGAGAAAGATCCCCGCAATTTGCGAATTTCGGTTTTCGCGGTAGCCCCTCAGGGCTCGCCACAAACCCCGGCCCGCGACGCAACGCGTTCCGGCCCGCCGACACCTAAAGCGTCCGGCCCGCGGGAGGCTCCAGGGGGGTTCGCCGCCCGCACACTTCATACCGCCCCCGCTGTTTTTCTTGCAAGCTATACCACATGGCACATTCCTTTTAAGCAGGGGCGTATTTACCCTAGGGTCATCCGGGCCATGGCCCGGGGCGCCAATCCGCCAGGGGCGGCATATGGGCCGTATGGCGCCCCTGGCGGATTGCATTTTGTTTTTCTTCCTTGACTTCTGGGGCGATGAAACGTATCGGCCCGGGGCGCTAAATTTCTAAATACGCCCCTGCTTTTAAGAGCCCATCAATGTGCACACTAGCGCCACTGCTAAATAATCGTGATAACATCAAACTAAGTGTTTATGTTGCTGGGGACCGATTTTTGAATTTCGATCGCTCGATTTCGTCACTCGAAAATCGGTGGAAAACTGCGAAATGCTAATTTTTGAAATACGAGCGACCGAAATTTGGAATCTAGTGGTATTGACCACTCGATTTAAATTCTATTAGTAGAATTTAAACGCCTAGTAGTGGAGATATCATTTAACGAAATACACAAAATCGAGTGGTCGAATTTCAAAAATCGGCCCCCTGGAACTCAAAACAAAAACGGATGTTTTAACTTTGGACGCATAGATTGACCAATCCAGCAACATAAAAACTAAAGGTACTTAAATCCAAAATACAGTACGTAATGGCCCCCTTTTTTAAATACCTGTCCGTGTCGTTAGCTTACAAGGAAGGGTACCCAACTGTCCGACTCCGATTTGATTTATTTTGATATATGTTATAGAGTAGTCTAAAATAACGGACACGTATTTTTTTTTAGCTGCCCAAACTCAACCTGTTATAGTAAACCCAAACCAAACGGACGACTAGGATCATATCTCTATCTCTCTCATCCCACCTTCAGCCATGCGAGCGTGAATGAGAAGACCCTGGTCGTCCGTTTGGTTTGAGTCTACTATATGTAGGAGAAAATGGCCTTCAAAGTACTGAAAATTGACCAAACCTTCTAATTTCTATGAAAAACTTTTTTCAAAAAAATTGGTAATTAATTACTGGTTTCGTTATATGTTAATTATCAATTTTTTTGAAAAAAGTTTTTCATAGAAATTAGAAGGTTTGGTCAATTTTCAGTACTTTGAAGGCCATTTTCTCCTAACAGGTTGAGTTTGGGCAGCTAAAAAAAAATACGTATCCGTTATTTTACACTACTCTATAACATATATCAAAATAAATCAAATCGGAGTCGGACAGTTGGGTACCCTTCCTTGTTAGTAGAGTCAGTGATCCCCTGTTTACCGCATTAAAACATGTTAGCAGTTTATATATAAATACAGATTTTTTCAGGTCACTTTATTAAATTAACTTTAACACTTTCTACTATTTTACCTATTACACATAACACAGTCAATACTTGTTTAAGAGTCTCATAAAATAGTAAATAAGAGGTAAAGTAGCACTTCCTTGAACTAGTGATCTGTCAAACACGTTAAAATTGCACTTCTGGAGCTTTTTTAGATAGTTGTTTACTGCTACAGCTGGTAGAAATATTTGATTAGCTAATTTCGGCACATCTATTTTTCTTGCCTGCAAAAAAAAGAACCAAATTAGAATAAGACTAGTTGGGATTGGGAGTTGAGACACATGCTGGACTGTGTCCCATAAAACAGAATCTGGTGATGGTGGGGGTGGCAAAACATCCAGACACTTAAGAGTCTTAAATAAAAAAAAATACATGTTTTACCTTTTTAAGATGATTATTTGCTGAGGTTGCAATTTCATATGCACAATTTCTCATGTTCTCACTATCCCGACATCTCAGCACATCTTCTTGAGAAACATCATGCTTCATTAATAAATCCATGGGTACATATACCATTTTATATTGACTAGACATAGGTATAGACCTGTAATGAATCAAAAAATAATCATTATATTGTAGCCATTTAAAAATACTTCTCTTAATGGAGGTATATTTAACCTTTTACCCGCCAGCAATTTTTGATCGAGCGTGCTTGTGTCGCCACCGACAGTAATTGTACCACGCAGAGTAAGGTTGGCATAGTTACGGGAGTTATAAATGTGCTGTAAAAACCAAATCAGATCTTTGTCTTAATTATCAGACAGTAGCGAAATGAGCTGGATATGAAATGTCTTATATATCAGACTCTGGCAGTTAAAGGGTTAAAAAGGAAAAGGAAGGAAAGTATAATTTCCATTATACAAATTACCTCATTATTAGCTTAAGAGTTATTCTCTTGTTGGTGGAGTATCTTCCAGCTTTCCCTATCTTGCACCAGCTCTTTGACTTTATGATATGACACAACTTCTACTTATTCTTTCAATTGCTCCAAAAAGCCTGTGTCTGGGTTTTTCTCTTCCCTGCTTGCCTAGTAAAAAAGCAAACTGTAACACATACCTTAGCATATTGGCGAGTCCTTGGGCTTTACCTAAATGGGATGCAGCATGATCAGCATGCAAGTTTTGAACGCCCGCCAGCCAGAGCATTGTATAATATATTGCTGATACGCTGTCATCAGTGTATTTCTCTAAATCAGTCAGACTGCCAAAATATTTTGCTTTCATTAACCTCTGTCTTGAGTCAATGAGTTTTTGTAAATTTCTCTTTGGTATCTTGTAGACACTACAGACCTACAACATAAAGGTATTTACTGATTCATTTGATATCAGTGATTTAATCTATTATAAGTTTCTTTGAAATTCTCTTCACATCAAATTAAGAGAATTTTGATGAAACGGAAAATGAACCTATAAAAGAGAATATTAGATATTTGGATTGAAGTTACATGCATAAAGTAGAAAATGATTTTACCTTAAATAACTCTTGAGCAACAGGATTAGCTGGAACCTGACGAAGACTTTGATCTGTCTTATAAATGTCCTTCAAAGTGTCCTGCCAAAATTGCATCCGCATCATTGCAATTTGTGGGTCAGTGGTTTGGTCTTGCACCCTGGCAATTTCTACATTGAATGCTCTTATCACTAGCGCCGGTGACCGGAGAGCTTTTGTCATAAGTAGTGTCGCCAGAAAATTTTCATAATCATGCGATCTATCTGTGAAAGAAGACAGAAGTACCAGAATACGTTGTTTATCTGAGAGATCACAAAGAAAGTAAATTAAAAAAGTAAATTACTTTACTATATTTGCACAATAATTAACAGAATCTTCATTAGAAGTAGGAGTTGTAGTTTGCGTTCGTAGTTTCGTATATTGCGCCGTCTTCAAAGTTTTTGTCAATAATTGACTCATATTTTTCCTTGTTAAAAACATTGTGTTTTCTGATGTTGTTTCTTTTCAGGGTCCAACTATCCCTACCATAACATTTATATGTTTTTAATAATGTTTTTTAGGTTATGTTTTGAAGATAAATGTCAATGTATATGTATTGATCGACTTTTGACATTTCATGTGTGTGCTGCCAGTAGTCAAATGAATGGAAGAATAGGTAATCGATTTTTACATTTACATTCGCGGCTCGTGGCTCGGCTCGGCATCTCGCGAGCCCCTTTGACTCGTGCCCAAAAAACCACTCCTCCACGCGAGCCAGGGCTATAACCGCGAAAATCGAAGTTCGCAAATTGCGGGGATCTTTCTCTTTTACTCCGATGACGGCGTAATTAGAGTGACAGAGAAAAATCCCCGCAATTTGCGAATTTCGGTTTTCCACGAGTGTGGAGCGGGCTTTAGGCCCCACGACAGCTTAAAAAGCGTTGCGTTAAAACCCGACGTTGCGCGCTTTTTTACCGTTTCCAATATTTGTGTTCATATGAACGCTTAAAAATCACTTGTGAGTCGTACTGCCACGTACGCATCTCAGCAAAGCCATACTTTATTTGCTATTACGACGTATTATTTGAATATAGCTTGAATATTTCAGGAATTTGTAAGCATAAGTTGACATTTTTAAAGTGAAACTAATAATAATCTTGACGATTGACACCAAAAATTGACACTTGACAGCCAACTGACAGCAGCGCCGGCGCTTTTTTAACGCTTGTGAGAACAGATACACGGAGTTCCGTATGTTCTATTCAATTTGACGCCAATGCTCAACGCCGAAAATCGAACAGTGCTCGATAAAAAAGCGCCGCGCTTAAAAACCGCCTTCGTGTGAATACATACATGGTTATCCATTTGTGTCATTCAAACGCTTTTTTAACGCGCGTTGAAAAAGCTGCCGTGCGACGGGGCCTTAGGGCTCATGCTAAAGAGCGCTTTTTCAACGCGCGTAAAAAAAGCGTTTGAATCCGTCCGCTCGCAAAATTAGATTTAACGACCGACGTTTAAAGTCGAAAATTCAACAACGCTTAATAGAAAGTGCCGCCGCCACCGTGTGAATAAATACATGTATCCATTCGTGCCATTCAAACGCTTTTTAACACGCGTTGTAAAAGCGCTTGTGCGAATGAGGTCTTTTACGACTGCTTCACTCCTGATGAGTTGTGCAAGCGAGACAGCGTTAACCTGACTCTGTCACGCTAATCACGCTTGCCCATCGTCGCCGCATCCAATTTCAGCACCGTAAAGGAGAACATCCGGAGACACGAAAGCAAATAAAATGTCCGAGTTGAAACTGAGACCCTCGCTAACGCTATGGTCAATGAGATGGATGTATCTGGTAGGTATACTCTTGTAAGCCACCTTCTACACAAATTTTCAATTTCGCGCCTGACGATACTTTGTCTGGTTTCCCAGAGATAAATACTGAACTAATTTTTTTTTGTACCTACTGACAAAGTTGGCTCCACTAACTACAACTAACTCAACTAACTCACTCAACTTTAAAACAAAAAATACGTTCATTTACATTAAGGGCATTTATTTGTGTGATGAACACTAATATTTGTTCCTGAGTCATGGGTGTTTTCTATGTATATAAGTATGTATTTATCTATATAAGTATATATATCGTCGCCTAGCACCCATAGTACAAACTTTGCTTAGTTTGGGGCTAGGTTGATCTGTGTAAGATGTCCCCAATATTTATTTATTTTTTTTTTTATTTATTTATACTATAGTATAATTTAGCCTATATACGTCCCACTGCTGGGTACAGGCCTCCTCTAATGCGAAAGGGTTTAGGCTATAGCCCCCACGTTGGGCCAGTGTGGGTTGGGGACTTTACATACACTTTTAAATTTCGCCGCGGATGTATGCAAGTTTCCTCACGCTGTTTTCCTTCACAGAAAAGCTCGTGGTAAATATCGAAATTATATTCCGTACATCAGTAACAGATTTTTCTAGTTAGAAAGCACTTCCATGGTTTCTCTTCAAATTTTGAAGATTAAAATAACGAAGCGAAGGCACTATTTTCGGAAATGATCCCCAAGAAGATCACTTGTGTTGCGTTCGTTAAGTAATTCAAACGCGTGTTACGCCAAGCGCGCACCACGATTTTAATTTTTGCGACACGATTTTAGAATCGCGCTGTAATTTATCGCAGAAAATTCAGTGCGCGCACTGCGATGAAAAAGTCGACGATTTGTTCATTCTCGACATGGATGTCGTACCAGTCGCTTGTCGTGAAACAATATGCAATCGCTGTATGACTGAGTATTTATACCACAAAGGTGATCTCCTTCTATTTCTATAATTAAACGGTCAACATCTAGCGTCTCATCTTGTAATTCCATTGGAGAAACAGGTTCCGATATGTTGACGCTTGGAGAGCGAAATGCCGACTGAGGTCCCGGCTGCGATTTTATTATCGCAGTGCGCGCGGGGCCATACAGCTTCGTATGCTGCAATTCACTTTGCGACAATCGCGTCGCGCGCTGTCGCGGAAAAATGTAACAAATCACAATTTTAAAATCGCTGCGATTTTTTTGTCGCATATGCGCGCACCGCCATATAAACCCATACGTTACATTTCTGCGACTAAATTATCGCGCGACAAAAAATCGTGGTGCGCGCTTGGCTTAAGACCTAACAAGACGTATACGAATAAAGCCAAGCGCGCACCACGATTTTTTGTCGCGCGATAATTTAGTCGCAGAAATGTAACGTATGGGTTTATATGGCGGTGCGCGCATATGCGACAAAAAAATCGCAGCGATTTTAAAATTGTGATTTGTTACATTTTTCCGCGACAGCGCGCGACGCGATTGTCGCAAAGTGAATTGCAGCATACGAAGCTGTATGGCCCCGCGCGCACTGCGATAATAAAATCGCAGCCGGGACCTCAGTCGGCATTTCGCTCTCCAAGCGTCAACATATCGGAACCTGTTTCTCCAATGGAATTACAAGATGAGACGCTAGATGTTGACCGTTTAATTATAGAAATAGAAGGAGATCACCTTTGTGGTATAAATACTCAGTCATACAGCGATTGCATATTGTTTCACGACAAGCGACTGGTACGACATCCATGTCGAGAATGAACAAATCGTCGACTTTTTCATCGCAGTGCGCGCACTGAATTTTCTGCGATAAATTACAGCGCGATTCTAAAATCGTGTCGCAAAAATTAAAATCGTGGTGCGCGCTTGGCGTTAGTAAGGCCAACCAGTATAAGAACGAGCTCGGAACCCTTAACAACTAAGCGTAATCAAAGACCACACGTACATAATTATAATTACTCATCTAAAACAATATGCTTGGCAATTTATGGAAAAACCAGACTAGGAGCAAAAGATGAATGGAATTAATATCAATGCGTACTGCGTACTATGCGTGTCAATAACAAAAACAACAGCTAAACATAAACATTGCACAAATAACATGTACAAAGTTCAAAACAACATTAAAGAGCCATTCTATTTATTTCATAATTATGAAAAGGTATAAAATAATGTATCAAGTTTGTTGATTGGACGAAAAGGAGAAAAAAAATGCATCACCTGTATAAATGTGCTTTTGCAAGTGACCAGCGAGGGCAGCGAGTGCGAGAGTTTTGGATTTGGAGCCATTTTTCTACTCTATTAAGTTATTTTGCTATTGTAACTGGACCATTTATATACTACCTAGTACCTACAGTGCGTAAATTCAATACGGGCGGATATTTAAACGGTGGTTAGTATGACGTAAGAAGCATAGGCGTATTATGTAAGACGATTTATGTTAGACCGGTCTCTCCCCTATGTAAGAAAAAATAAGAATTAGGCGGACCCCCTCCCCCCGTGTAATATTTATTATGTAAAAATCGGAAGGAAAAAATATGAATGTACTTTGGGTTTGTTTTAATTTTGATTTTCGAAGAAATATTTACGAAACGTTTATTTTGTGCCTGTAGTTCGGTTTCATTTTAAAGTTCTTCTATAACAGCACTCGCGCGGATGCACGCGATTTTTCAAAGCATAATTATTACCTAGTCTCAATTTGCGCATTTTTGTGATCTTACTTATGCCGGCTACATACGTAACGATAAATCGTTGCGATAAAACTGTGCAGTCCGACTGTGCAGATAAATCGAACCGTGTGTACGACAAATCGTTACGATAAATCGTTGATCGGTGGCAGTTGCAAATTATATCAGAAAAATCGTTGTCGAAGCGAACTGCACAGTTTTATCGTTACGTGTGGATGGCGATCGGTCATTTCGGCAGTACTTCACGTAGCTTGCTTGTGTGCACACGTTCGTTCCTCAAGTAAATAATGAAAAATATAAAAATGAATCCATATTTCTCTTGGTCACGTCATCACGCGTGAACGGCTGGACCAATTTCGCTAATTCCTTTTTGTCTTAAACTTGGTCAAGCAAAAAATAAATAAATTTAAATTTAAACTGTTTATTTCAGTAAAATATGCACATCATATAATATCAAGCTTAACTACTAATCTTAACTTTAAAAGATTTTTTGAGTTAAGGAGTCTTATTTTAAATATTTATACATAATTAATATTTTTTATAGGTACATTATAGCATAATAGGACATATAATTCGGTGATTTCGGTATACTGCCCTCTTATTTTAATTAGGTATTTTTTAATAATATTTCTTGCTTGTCTATTCGTCCGTCCTTCTATAAGTTTTAGTAATTATCCTTTGAAAATCTATTCAAGATGCTCGGTAAGATGCAGTTCCACACTCTCTGCCTGTATACATTGTCATACATTATTTGGTTATTGTCAGGAGAAGTTTCTTATGACAGAAAAAAAATAAGAAAGTTGCGCGGAACATTAGAAAATTTAAGAAAACTAAAATTCCATATTAACTTTGATGACATGGATAACATGTTTCTTGCGTGAGCTTCTGCGGAGAACTGACGATCGACGCCGATATCGGAGGCGTGTGGAGGCACTAGGAACGTTCGATTTATCGCACAGTCGGACTGCACAGTTTTATCGCAACGATTTATCGTTACGTATGTAGCCGGCATTAAGCCACCACCTGCCACCCCCCACCTCCCTGTAAGAAAAAATAACTAAAATAAGACATGGTCGCAATAAATGTCCTTACGTAATAAATGAATGGCGCCATAAGAAAAGTCCTTTATAGCATTTTAGCATATAAACGAGGCTTGAGTAATACTAGTATTTAGGTACCGTAAGGCCCCGTTCGCACGGCAGCTTTTTCAACGCGCGATAAAAAAGCGTTTGAATGACACAAATGGATAACCATGTATGTATTCACACGAAGGCGGTTTTTAAGCGCGGCGCTTTTTTATCGAGCTCTGTTCGATTTTCGGCGTTGAGCGTTGGCCTCAAATTGAATAGAGCATACGGAACTCCGTGTATCTGTTCTCACAAGCGTTAAAAAAGCGCCGGCGCTGCTGTCAGTTGGCTGTCAAGTGTCAATTTTTGGTGTCAATCGTCAAGATTATTATCAGTTTCACCTTAAAAATGTCAACTTATGCTTACAAATTCCTGAAATATTCAAGCTATATTCAAATAATACGTCGTAATAGCAAATAAAGTATGGCTTTGCTGAGATGCGTACGTGGCAGTACGACTCACAAGTGATTTTTAAGCGTTCATATGAACGCAAATATTGGAAACGGTAAAAAAGCGCCAACGTCGGGTTTTAACGCAACGCTTTTTAAGCTGTCGTGCGACTGGGGCCTAACTTTAGAGAACAGAGTTTTTGAATAACTGTACCGCTTTCTTTAATCAAATTAACCCCGGCTACTCACGTAACGATAAATCGTTGCGATAAAACTGTGCAGTCCGACTGTGCAGAGAAATCGAACCGTGTGTATGTCGATTATCGTAGCGATTTGTCATACACACGGTTCGATTTATCTGCACAGTCGGACTGCACAGTTTTATCGCAACGATTTATCGTTACGTGAGTAGCCGGGGTTACAGTTGCTAAAAACAGCAATAGTGATGTGACTCTAGTGACTTCATCGATTCGAATCCTGATTTTTTGATTTTCGTTCGATAATAAAAATCACAAGCATAAAATGCACTTCAAAAATTTGCATGTAACAATTTATGTGCTAAAGCTATAATATGAAAATTAGGCTTGTAATAAAACGCAATTATATTTTTGAAGGAACTTATTGACCGACGAACATACGGAGCTTAAAATCAAGATAGGTACCTAGGTACGTACGTATTTTACGGTGCCTGATATTAGTTTCTAAGTAAAAGATTTATGCCACGGAAAGGTACGCGTTTTAGTGTTATCGCATTATTTTTTATCATAGATAATTGCATGAAACAAATTTGATTCACATTAATATAATGAATAATGAACCCTATTAATAGGTAGGTATATCATATCATAAATGTGAAGGTTTGCATGTCTCAATGTTTGCTAGTAAATCACACAAAAAAACCTGAACAACTTCGGGTGAAATTTGGCATACCTACTTACAGGTAGGTACTAAGGGTTAAAATTTAAAATGGTAATAAGTTCCTACGAGTGTGTGTTAAGTTAAAGTTAGTAGGTAAGTCGTGGGCCGAAGTTAGTAAAAATACAGGGTGGACCATTAATAAAGCCCCTATTTGAATAGGCCGTTAATATTTGTTTGAGTGGGATATATATGGGATGGTTTCTGGTCGATAAAACGGTCTATTTTCTTAAATTGTACCCGGGAAGCGGTATGTAAAAGTATTGCAGATTCTTTTTGTTCTGCATTGCACTGCTTAACTTATCACCTCCGACGACACTATAAAAAATTATACTTACCTATACTTCAGCAGATTGGAAAACATCGCCGGAAATCTTATTTTCCAAAAGCGCTAACGCTAATTAACCTTAAGCCCCCAATCGCACGACAGCTTTTTCAACGCGCGTTAAAAAAGCGCTTGAATCTGTCCGCACTCTAAATTCGATTTAATGACCAAGGCTTAAAGTCGAAAATCCAACAACGCTTGATAAAAAGCGCCACCGCTGTCGTGTGAATACATATATGGTTATACATTTGTGTCATTCAAACGCTTTTTTAACGCGCGTTGAAAAAGCTGTCGTGCGAATAGGGCCTAACTAGCCACCTACTTAACGACACCACCCAGATTTATGTCCAATAGATTTTTCTTATCGGGGATAACCGAAAAGTAAACTTTTTGTCAGCCATCTAAACTCTATCGGGGAATAAAAAATATATACTTACGGGGAAATGCAAGAAATTTTCAGTTTCAGGTTTCAAGATGGTTAGGAATAAAACGGGTTAGGTTCATTTCTGATAATCTGCTCGAAAAAAATAAACCACATTTTATTTCCTTTTATTTCAAATATAAGTTTTTCCCTGTTTAAAAGTTTTATTATTTAAAATAAGATTTTAAAATTTTTAAATGGTTACTTACTTTTGGTCTACCCTGAACGGCCTGAACTTAAATCAAACTTCTATAAGAAGAATTTATCAAATAAATATATTTTAAATAATACAACCGGCTATTGGCTGAAGCTATATGTATTACTATTTATATTCGAAACAATTTAAAATGTTATTTTTTATTATTATAACAAGAAAATCCACTGTGGACATACCTACTTACTAAACTGCGTACATTGAAGCCGTTGCGCATTCAACGCTTTATATATTTTATGTATAATCCGGGGCCAATGGTACGAAGAGTGGAGTAGTTTATGAAGGTAAGGGTGGAATGTTTACAACTAGCTCCACTGTCGTCATCTCATCTGCATTTTGAAACCAGTTCCGCGGCCCGATCACGCCAGCCGCCTCGCACCAGATCCGTTTCTATACAAAACTGAGGTGTATCGGTAAGCGGACACTATTCACGATTGTGTTCTCTAAAGTGTCACCATAGCGTTCACCATTTTGCAAGTTGTGTGCCCATGTCGCAGCGGTCTCTGAGCAGGGAGGTGTGGGAGGTGCGTGCTTCAGCGTTAGCTCGCAACACCCATAACGTGATCAGGGAGATCGTCGAGAACTTACAAGTGGAACCGCACCCTAATAAGCAGCTAATTGCTCTTTCCATTGGTGAGTTCAGTAGGTGCGCGAGTGAAGTGTTTGTTATAAAAGGAGTGAGGATGAGGACTAGGCAGCTTTTAGGGTGCCGTATACAAAAAATTGAAAAATAAAAAGCTTAAAATAGTAAGGAATGTCATAAAAAGATAGGTAAGTACCTACTTGAAAGGGGGTTAAACTATGTAATGCTGTTTTAATTTATTTACATTTTTATCATCAATTATATAGGTATTCATAATTAATTAATTATGAATACCTATATAATTCATTAATATTGTATGGAATTAATAGAGCTGGCAGCTTTCTCTCGCAGCGCATTACTATTGCCATTTAGCGAGGGAATGCTGCCAGCATCTTTGGAACAATGCCGCGGGGGCAGGGCCGTCTTAAACTATGCTGGGGCCCCTGAGCACATAAGAATTTGGGGCCCTTTTTGGAAAGTAAAAAAAGCTAATTAAACTAACATTTTTCTACTATGATCTTCTATTTATTATGGGTAATCAAATATACTGTTACTATCTTCCTTGGGGGCCCTGAGGATGGGGACCCTGGGCACGGGCTTATGGTAAAGACGGCACTATAGATTTATTTGAATTTAGTTTAGTTTTTAATCTTATTGATTAGACTGTATTATTTTTGCTGAATAAAACCTAAAAACATAGTTATATTTAAAAATAAAGCTTTATTGATTCATTCAATATATAATTTAAAATTTTAAACCATGTGCTGATGATTACCTGTCCGTTCTCTGAGTCTTTCTAAGTACGCGTGTCAAAAATTAAAATAACCTAGAAAATCGCTCAAACATGTTTGCTGGGTCAAACTGGAACCTCCCTTTAATAGCAAAAAAGTTTCACATAGCATTTTTTTCGGGTTCCGTACCCGAGTGATGGCAGACGAAACCTTATTATTCAATCAGAAGAATTGTAAATAAGGTATTACAATTTACTTTCCGTGAAGAAAAAATTAGAACACAAAAAAGTGTTGCGAACTTGTTTGCATGAAATTGTTTATTGGGAGGATTAATTTTTTAAATAATTTTATTTTAATGGTATTATTATTTGAAGTTTTAAAAGTGACCCATTCCCCCTTAACTCCGAAACTACTAAGTTAGTACTCGAGAAACTGAAAAAGGTGAAAAATAGAGATACTACTCCTAAAAATACGTGTGATGATACATCATTAGATTCGTAATGATGTCTAAAAAAATATATTTATTCGAAGTGTGTAGTAGCACACAAAAAATATCATAAGTTATAATTTATTTGTTATAAACAAAAAAGGGGGAAAGTAAGTAGATTTTTTTTTATTTCCCCAATACCTCAATAATATTTAATATTTAAGAAACCAAATATAATTTTATAAAAGTGGAGGATATTTCCAATACAACATTTCATATTTGCAGAACTGTCTCTCTATTATTTATACCTTTTATTCAACGCTGAACACAGCCCTCCGCGCCTCATTTTCGGGAAATGCGCGTGGCGTCAAAAAGCGAGTAGTACCTATACCTAGTTACCTACGTAACATTAAATATTATTTTACATGAATTAAACATTAATGAAAAAATTAGAAAAAAAAAATATCAGAAAATGTACTACATGTAGAAATTTAATTTAAAATTTAACTTTATGGTTACCTAATTAGAGTCTTAATAACCTAATTTATATCTAATTACCTAAGGGTTAGGGTCCTAATTGCCTCATTTAAACCTAATTACCTAAGGGTTACCTAATTTAAAGTTCATGATAGGTAACCATTATGGGGTCATTGCGTCAGTTTACGTCCAGTGCCTGACAGTAAACTGACGTAATGACCCCTTAATGGTTACCTATTTATCATGAATTTTAAAATGCTATAGTAAAGGTGATTACTTAGTGGAAAAACGTGAGTTTTGTAAGAATTAGAGGAGTATATGTATCAATTAAGTCAAGGTTAACAAGGTTAGCATTCTATTTTGCCAAAATTCTAAAGCCGGAATGTTTAGGGTAATGAATTTATTTTATTTGATTAGTTATTGCACAATAATATATATTAATCGGTGTCATAGTAACAAGATTATTTGCAGATTATACTTTTTAGTAATAAATAACATATACACAATATATTTTTAGGTGACCCGACTACATTTGGAAACCTCAATCCACCAGACCAAGTCCTACAGGCTGTGCGGGACAGCATCGAATCACTTAGCTCTAGAAGTTACGGCCCAGGTAAAGGACACCAAGATGTCAGGGAAGCGGTGGCAGAGTACTGTGCCCACCAGGGACCGATCACAGCAGAGGACGTCATCCTCTGCAGCGGCTGCTCTCACGCCATCGAGATGGCCGTCACAGTGCTTGCTGATGCCGGCCAGAATATTCTGGTGCCGCGACCGGGGTTCTTGATATACAGAACCTTATCAGAAGGCTTAGGAATTCAAATAAAATATTACAATTTGTTGGTAAGTGGCGTGGGGCTTAGTCAATTTGTGTAAAAATGTCCTATAATATTTATTTATTTATTTATTTATAAGTAGGTATACCTACTGATATTTCTAAAAAAATTAAATATGTTTTAAGGTAGGTTTAATCTGCATATAAATAAATAAATCTGCATGGATTTAATACATATAAACCTAGCTTAGGGACAGCTGGACACGTGGTTCATAGTTATAAATAAAACTAGCTGTTGCCCGCGACTTCGTCCGCGTGGAATCTTATCTTCAACATTTTACATCTTTAGTACCTATAATTTTCATATCCAAGCAATGTTGAAATTAAGTAGGTACTTTTGTTTTTTAGCAAGTTGTATGAAGTTTTAAGTCAAGTGGATTTTGATGTTGGTTGCTGAAATTACTTTTCTTGTATTCTCATAATAGGTACCTATGCCCTTATACAAAGATTCAAGTTCCGCATTCCGCACTCACAAAATATCTGATCTCCATACAAACTTTCTCACCACCTTGGGGGATGATTTTCAAAAATGCTTGAATTAGTTTTCATGTTTTTTTAATTTATTACTTTTTTTTCCAAAAAGTTAAAGTTCCTAGCTTAAAATTAAATTTACACCCCAAGACGAATTTTCATCCCCTTTTTAGCCCCCTTAGGGATTGAATTTCCAAAAACGTTGCAATTACTTTTTTTTGTAATCGGCTATTATGTCTTTCTAAGAAGTTTCAAAGCATTTGTAATGGATTCAAACTTTCAACCCCTTTTTAACCCTGTTAGGGGATGAATTTTACAAAACGCTGAAATTACTTTTCCTGTCTTCTAATAATATCCCTAAATACAAAGATTCAAGTCCCACACTCGAAAAAATGTTTGACATGCATACAAACTTTCAACCCCTTTTGCATCACCTTAGGGGTTGAATTTTCAAAAACGCTGAAATTAGTTTTCTTGTATTTTAATAATATATCTTTTAACGAAGTTTCAAATTCGTAGCTCAAAAGAAAACTTTAACCCCATACAAACTTTCATCCCCTTTTTAACCCTGTTAGGGGATGAATTTTACAAAACGCTGAAATTACTTTTATTGTCTTCTAATAATATCCCCAAATACAAAGATTCAAGTTCCGCGCTCGAAAAATTTTTTGATATCCATACAAACTTTCAACCCCTTTTTCACCACCTTGGGGGATGAATTTTCTAAAACGCTGAAATTAGTTTTCTTGTATTTGAATTTGATACTTTTTTACAAAGTTTCAAGTTCCTAGCTTAAAATAATATTTGCACCCGAAGACGAACTTTCATCCCCTTTTTAACCCCCTTAGGGGTTGAATTTCCAAAAACGTTGTAATCACTTTTTTTTGTAATCGTCTATTATGCCTTTCTAAGAAGTTTCAAAGCATTTGTAATGGATTAAAATTTTCAACCCCTTTTTAACCCTGTTAGGGGATGAATTTTACAAAGCGCTGAAATTACTTTTCCTGTCTTCTAATAATATCCCTAAATACAAAGATTCAAGTCCACCACTTGAAATTTTTTTTGATATCCATACAAAGGTTCAACCCCTTTTTCACCAGCTTAGGGGATGAGTTTTCAAAAACGCTGAAATTAGTTTTCTTGTATTTTAATAATATATCTTTTTACGAAGTTTCAAATTCCTAGCTTAAAAGAAAACTTTAACCCCATACAAACTTTCATCCCCTTTTTAACCCCCTTAGGGGTTGAATTTCTCAAAATCGCTTCTTATCTCTTGTACACTTTATAAATTCAATCTGGTGTGCAAATTTCAACTTTCTGGCTTTTGTAGTTTCGGCTCTGCGTTGATGAATCAGTCAGTCAGTCAGTCAGGACACTTGCATTTATATATATAGATAGATAGATTTGCAAAGTAGCCTCGTTTATTGAAATGTGGAAGTAGATAAACAAGAGTCGATGGCATTCAAGTTTCTAGAGGCATAACAAGTTTTCATTTGATTGTAGACTAGTTTGCATATTGATCATTTACGCATGATCTTCTTGGTTACTGCGTAGGTATGTGTTAAGGGAATTTAGAAGCTTACTTCACCACATTTTTTTATCATTTACAGCCTGATCAGCAATGGAAAGTCGATCTAGACGATATCGAGGGACAAATAGACGACAAGACCGCAGCAATAGTTGTTATAAATCCGTCGAATCCTTGCGGTTCTGTGTACAGTAAAGAACATTTGACTGAAATATTGGATATTGCGTCGAGAAATCGTGTTCCCATAATAGCAGATGAGATATACGAGCATATGGTGTTTTCTGGCAATCAGTACCATGCGCTCTCTTCGCTGTCAGTGGATGTTCCTGTGCTCTCTTGTGGTGGTCTGACTAAGAGGTTTCTAGTTCCGGGTTGGAGGATGGGCTGGGTCATCATACATGATCGTCAGAATATATTTGGGAAAGAAGTTCGCAGAGGTTTGAATAATATGACTACTAGGATACTTGGCCCTAATACGCTAATTCAGCGTGCCTTACCCGCTATACTGCAACTCACGCCACAGAGCTTTTTCGACGATGTGTTAATATTTCTAGAGGTGAGTGGAAGTTTCTGGTCGCCCGCGTGCTTATCGGTTAGCGCGGGTGTAGGTATTTTAATGAGAATGAAGAAATTTGAATAGATTAAGTGAGAGGTGGATGTGGTTTATTCCACGCCTGCTCTACGGTTATTTCGATACAGTTTTTATTTATTGTTGATATGATAAGCATTGGTTTCTTATTAGAAAATAAATGGGACGAATAATCACATACTAATTAAGTACTGTGTTACGTGCTTGTACGCCGTGTTACCTTTATAGCCGTAACAGACTACTGCACCTCACCAAGGCCGTGGTGAGGTGCTGTAGTCTATTACGACTTTTAGTGACATCTGAACAAAACAAACATGAAAGGTTGCAAGTATCAATTTATAAGGTTAGCTAAATTATGAACCTTCATTTTATCTAATATTTTGTTTATGTTTACAGAGCCAAGCCAAACTGGCTTACGAAGCATTGCGCCGAGCCCCCGGATTGCGGCCCGTGATGCCTCAAGGAGCCATGTATATGATGATTCAAATAAAGATGTCACTATTTCCCCATTTCGACAACGAGCTTCAATTCGTAGAGAGACTAGTATCAGAACAGTCCGTTTTTTGCCTACCCGGAAAGGTCAGTAAACAAATTTCAATTTAAAATGCAGTGCTCACCAATTATGTTATTCAGGTGATTCAGGATTCAGTAGTTTGGCTATAGAAATAAATACTTAGAGATCAAATGTATTTGTTAATTAAGTAATATAATTAACTTAAGTGCTTTACACACAATGGATAGTAATATAATATAATTAAGGTGCGGTTTGTTTGAGCCCTAATCACAGAATAACTAATAGTACTCCCTAATCTCTGATATATTTAGACATCAAAAAAAGGTTCCATCTTAAAGTTCTCACCAATATTGGATGTTGTCCACAAACATGATTTTTTAAAGTGATCTCTCTTCGACGTTGGTTTGTTGGTTTTGTTTACAGTGTTTCGAGTACCCTAACTACATGCGGATAGTTCTGACAGTACCGGAGGATATCATGCGCGAGGCATGCGATCGCATAACCGTGTTCTGCAGGGAGCATGTCGCCTCCAGAGACAATCTGAAGGAAGTCGATAATAATTCCGTTTCTGTGGAGCCTGTCAGCGAAGTCATCTGTGAACACGAACCATAATAAATATTCCTATGATTTTCGAAATTCATTTTTATGAAATCACGTGTACGTTTGATTTGAGAGAATAATTGACGCCCGCTTCTCCATACAAAAGTATTAAATAGTTCCCATTTTTCTTTCTGGATTAAAGAAAAATAAACATTAAAGAAAATATAGTAGGTACTGATGGTGCTGATGGATGCTACTTTACGGTGGTACTTTATGGTGGTAATTAGTATTTTACGTGCCTATGTCGAAAATTTATTGGGCCATAATACTTATGTAGAATACTGTAAAACGTTGTACGATTCACGTGCAAATAGGTAATTCGCAACTTGTGTTTATTTAAAAAAACTCTCTTCGGTCATCATCGCCACTTGATTTCCTACTTTTAGCACTTGTATCATAATGTACTATTTCAACACACTTGCTCGTTGATATTAAACCCGCATGCTTTTTTTAATTTTGTTTAATTAAGTATAAGTTTATTCTACTACTTATGTCCAAAGATTTCAGGCGGGTGATATTTTAATTTAATGATCACATAGACTTCATAAGTTAATGTTATAAAAAAATCTCCGGTGACAGAATTTCTGTTTTCGAGACATACCTAAATGGTTTTGTAAATAGTATTATTTTAATTGACTTGTACACTGCAGATACAATGGTATTGCTTCAATCTCGTAGAGTTACACCAGGAAAAGTCTGCAGCGATTTTGATACCCCACGCATTGCAAGTGTTATTTATACGTGATTATTTCATAAAAGTTTGAACGTTTAAAATGACACTTGCACTGCGTGGGCTATCATAATCGCTGCAGACTTTTCTCGGTCTGACTTTACCTTAATTTTTAACTCTCGCAAATGTGTTGAAAAACGTCGTATGAAACACGTGTGCATTGGTCATTACACATATCGCCTATCGAGTATTATAATATACCTACTAATATTAGACGGTTTGATGTATATAGATGGTCAAGCAAATCTTGTCAGTAGAAAAAGGCGCGAAATTCAAATTTTCTATGAGACGCTATCCCTTCGCGCCTACATTTTTCAAATTTGCCGCCTTTTTCTACTGACAAGATCTGCTTGACCAAGTATATTAACCACCACTATGCCCCTTTGTTACTTAACTGACTACTTACGTTTGTATGGACAAGCGATCTTCCACTTTTCTCTTAATGATAACTATTTTGCATATACCTAGTACCTAAAGCAGTTTTAAAAAAAAATAAGAATTTTTAACTTTGTAAGTTTCATGTTATTTCTATTCAGCATTACGAGCTCTATAAAACAAATGTAGGTAATGTTTACTATTAGATTTTATGTTTATTAAAAGTTCTTTGAATTTCTAATACATTCTTTCATTTACTGTTCTTAAGGCATGTTAAAACATTTGGTTATGACAAATTTATATCCAGTATCAGATATTTCGCAATGCTGATATTTCGTGAACCGGAAATCTTAGCTCGGGCGCAACGTTCCTTTAGTAAGTTGTTATCGAGTCGTTATACTCGTTATCTTAGGCACTTGAGTGCGACAGACACAAAACACAAAGTTGCGGAGACAAATTGCTCGTGCGCGCCTACTCTTATGCCGCCCACTCCACACTCGCATTCGCGGCTTCGCGGCGCGATTCGCGCACGACTGTGCTTTATGAGATCACTGCAATAATCACTGACATATTCGATAGAAAATCGTTATCATTCGATTGTAAATAATGGAAATTAATTTATATTTATTATGGCAACACAGTCGAAATAGAAGGGGTAGTTCCAAATTTCATGTTTTAGTAAGCACAATTTTTTTAAAATAATTGTTCAACAAGCATTTTATCTGTTGCGACCAGTATTCTTATAATAATCAGTACATACATAGATTTTTACTAGGGCGTAGTGACATTTTAAAACTATATATTATTAATCTTAAACTATGTTACACATAAACATAAAATGAAAATAATTATAACATTTACTATACTTACCGTCTGGAACAACATAAAAGTATGTAATCACCAACCAGCCTGGTTGATAAGTTGATAACATTTTAACAGGCACAATTTTTGTGGGTGACTCTGACATGTACAACAGAACCTGCTGTTTCATGCGTTTTGGACCGCACCCAGAAAAAAATATTTTATATTATTATCTGTATTGTGGTTCATCATCCTCCTGATGAAAAAGGGCGGGAAACCGAAAAGACAAGGCGGATTTTTTGAAAATATTTCAATTAAAGTGTTTAAAGTCCTTTTTTTATTGACAAAACCAAGTTATTTTTTCCTTACTAACTGTAAATAATTGAATTTGTGTTTATATTCAGTGAATGAGCCCAGGACACGGGGGTGCGGGCGGCGGCCCCTCCCCCATGGAAACAGACACCGCCAAAACTACAACAAAAAGGAGAAATAAAGATGTTTCCAATACAGAAGTCACATCATGTAAACAAAAAATGACATACATACGAAGTCGTCGCGGTCTCTTCAAAGACCACAACCCCATATATGAAGATTTGACTAAAAGAGAGTACCCCGTACTACTACAATCTGCTTCAAATGAACTGACTCATAAAGTCCCCTTGGACATCCTCAAAGTGAATGGAATATTAAAAGAGATTACTGGGGTGCAATATGTAAAGGCTGCGGGTAACTTTTTTGTCAAAGTTTATTTCGGATGTGCCAAGGATGCAAATGCATTTTTGCTAAACAAACCACTACTACAAGCAAATACTTGGAAGGCAACAATCCCATATGACAGCATAGAGTGCCAAGGAATTATTCGTGCTCCTGTGGATCTAAGTGAAGAGACATTGCTCGAGGACTTGAAAGCAAGTTGTATGATTCTTGGTGTTAAGCGCTTTACCAAAAAACAGGACAATGGGCAATACAAACCACTCCCAACCGTCCTGGTTACATTTATGGCCTCGTCTAGACCTGACCATGTAATCTATGATCATATATGGATGCCAGTACAGGAATACATCAGACCCCTGCTTCAGTGCTTCAGGTGTTATAAGTTTGGACATGGCAGCGGAGCTTGCAAAAGCACTCAAGTATGTTCCATTTGTTCAGCGGGACATTTTTACAAGGAATGTACCACACCATCGGACTTCAAGTGCTCAAACTGTAGTGGACCCCATTCGGCAGTTTCTTATACCTGTCCATTTAAGGCAGAAAAAAATGCACAAATTAAGAACAAGATAAATGGCAAATTCTCTTATGCAACTGCAGCTGCAGTAGCTGTAACACCTAATAGCAGTAATAATCTTAACAGTAAGATTCCAAAAACTCCTGCTAAAACACCTCATGGACGTGCTATGATTGCTGACATTATTAATTCTGATATTGTTCTTAATGCAATCACCAAAACAATTTTAGAATTAATGAAGAAAAAAGAAGTCAAAAATACTTCCTCCGGTCCTATGCCAATAACGTCCCAAATGATTAAAGAGCTGCTTGTAACAAGTTTTACTACTTAAACTATGGATAGGTTGGGTATCACACAATTAAAAATACTTCATTGGAACTCCAGAAGTCTATTTCCAAAACTAGGTCAACTTGTACATTTTTTGCAAAGCTGTGACGAGAGTGTTGACATCATACTTTTTAATGTAACTTGGCTGACCCCTAGCAAAATTATTAAATTGCCCGGGTTTAGTGTAATTAGAAGAGACTCTAACCATCCGCATGGCGGTGTTGCAATTGCAATTCGTTCCAAATACAAGTTCAGTATTGTCAACACTCTATCACAGTACCATTTTCAAAATATATTAATCAATATTAACATTCATAATTTTTCTCTAGATTTGTTATGTGTATATGCTCCTCCACCTCCGAATGGTAAGTTTACTATAGATTCATTGAAAGATTCGTGTTCAAAATTTGTATGTAATAATCGTCTGATAATAGGTGACTTCAACGCACATCACTCATCTTGGAGTTCAAGAGTCAATGATGGAAGGGGTAAAGCTCTTCATGCTTTTGTGGAGAATTCTGATTTAATTTGTTTGAACGATGGCACTATCACCACTTTCGCTCCGTTTGGCCAACAAGGTAATGTTTTGGATTTGGTATTCGCTTCTCGAGCTCTTAGTTCTAGTTGTTCGGTATCTGTTCTAGATGACCTTCTTAGTAGTAATCACTTCCCTTTGCTCATTAATGTAGTTTTTGACTCGCCCACTCCTACATGTTATTCTAATAACTTATCTAATCCTCAACAAGATGATAATTCGCTAACTAAGGTAAATTTTAAAAAGATTGACTGGTGTAAGTTCAACAAGTTATGTGATGATAAATTTGAAGTTTTTGAATTTGTTGACAACCCTCTAGTAAACTATACAAAGTATTTGAGTATTTTACATGACATATTAATGACATTTACATAAAAAAGTTACCATCATAAAAATAAATGCTTAAAAGCTGCCCCGTGGTGGAATGATGAATGTGACCGTGTAGTTTTACAAGCTAAAATTGCCTTAAGATCTTACAAACAATATCCTTCTATGGAGAATTACATTATATACAAAAAAGTAGATGCTTTAAAGAAAAGAACATTATTTGAAATTAAACGCGTGAGTTGGTTGAATCTTTGTTCCTCATTTAATCGCATGACATCGAGTAAAATTATTTGGGATTATATACGTAGATTTAAACATGCAAAACTGAATTCTGTTTCTTCATCTCCTATTTTTTTTCAAAATCCTGATAATGCGATATCGTTTTTAGACAAAATTGCTTCCGACAATAATCATATATCAAATTGTGACCTTAATGAGTACTTTGAGAGTCGTGGCTGTCCGGAAGCTCAATGGATGGTCAAGCCATTTTCTATTAGTGAGTTTTTAGCTGCATTAGAAAATAAAAAAGAAACTTCGCCTGGTCCTGATTTAATTTCTTACAAAGTAATTAAAAACTTACCTTTTCATGCCAAGGAAATACTGTGTAAAATATTTAATGATTTGTGGCAAAGTAATTGTATTCCCCCAACGTGGAAAACGCAACATGTCGTTCCGATATTGAAACCCTATAAGGATTCTAATTGTGTTGAGTCATATAGGCCTATTTCCTTAACATCTTGCTTTGCGAAAGTTTTTGAAACCATGTTAAAAAATAGACTAGAGTGGTTTACTGAAAAGAGCAAAGTTATTCCAAGTACTCAATACGGTTTTCGAAAAGGTAAAAGCACAATAGATAACTTAAGTTGTTTAATTGGGGACGTTAAGAACAATTTTCGGTCTAATCAATATACTTTGGCGGTTTTTTTAGACATTAAAGGGGCGTTTGATAACATAGATCACTCATACCTTATTAAAAGTTTGTCTTTATTAGGGTTTCCTGGTCATATTTTACGTTGGTTATTCAATTTTCTTAATAATCGATCTTTAACTCTAAAAGTTAGATCTTCGTTAATAGGTTCTAAAGTTTCTACAAAGGGTACTCCTCAAGGTTCTGTATTATCTCCTCTTATATTCATTCTAAGTTTGGTTTGTTTCATGAAACAAATTCCAGCTTCTGTTAAGCACTTATTTTACGCTGATGATTTGGTGTTATATGTAAATTGTAAAGACATAAAAATTGGTGAATCTATTATGAACAGTTGTCTGCGTAATATTCATAACATATTAACAAATTCACTAAAACTTGAGGTTAATGTTTCCAAATCTTCTGTAATTCTCTTTTCTCAAAATGGCTTACATTATCCTCAAATTTTATACAATTCTAACGTTATTCCTGCTCAGTCTTTTGTCAAATACGTTGGCCTATTTCTTGATTATGATCTTTCTTGGAAAACTCATATTGATACAATTTCTAAAAGAGCCGAATTGGGTTTAAACATATTAAAGTCATTAACTGGAGTAAAATGGGGAGCAGACCCAAAGGTCCTTAAAACGATATATATCGCGACAATTAGAAGTCATTTCGACTATGGTTGTATGTTTTTTGCTGATGCGAATACCCATCTTTTAAGGAAATTAGATATTATCCAAAATAGGGCGCTACGACTTATTACTGGAGCTATGATGTCATCTCCAATTAATTCTCTGGAAATAGAGGCTGGCATTGTTCCTTTATTTGTACGCAGATGTTATATCACTGACAAGTATGGTCTTAAGTTGGTTAGTCGTGATAACGATGTTACTTATAGATACTTAAATAATGTCAATATACCAAATTATAATTTAATACCGTTTCCTAATTCTTCTTCTCTAAGTGATGTTATAACTTATTTAAACTTTGAATTTCAAGATATAGTCTATTGGTCTAATTTGCTTCCCTGTTTTGAACATGAATACAATGATATTATGCGAGACGTGGTTGTTGAACTGGTCAAATTTGAATCGAAATATGACTTTTTGGAGTTTCTTGAAGATAAGACTGATTTTGTTAAATTATATACTGACGGCTCTAAAACTAAAGATAGGACCAGTTTTGCATTTTTTGACTCCTTTTTGAACATAGGAAAAGTTTTCGAATGTAGTTATAGTAGTTATTTTTCAATATTTTCGGCTGAAGTATTAGGCATAATTTACGCTTTAGAACATATTCATGATAATTACATAACTGAGAATAAATTTTTAATTCTATCTGATTCCATGAGCGCTTTACAAGCACTTAAAAATAAATGTATAAGTGCATCTGTAAATTACTTAATTTATAAGTTAAGAAGTTGTTTAAGTTCTTTATTATATAGAAAAATTACTGTTGAATTTTGCTGGGTTCCGGGACATTCAGGAATTTTTGGTAACGAACTTGTAGATAAGCTTGCAAAATCCACAGAAAATATCCAAATTTGTCATTTAAAAGTACCTCAGTCCGATTTAGTGCCTTTTGTAAAAGAACTTATGATTAGACGGTGGAACAACTCGTGGTCTAAATCCAAAGAAGTCAAAGGGAAATGGTTAGCTGCAATAGTCCCAGCACCTAGCACCAAGTCGTGGTTTGAATACCAAAGAAAATATGTAGAAAGGGCATTTATTACAACTATGTGTAGATTACGTATTGGTCATGCTCGTTTTCCTGCACATCTCTTTAGATTAGAGCTAAGTGAGTCTGCTGTTTGTGCACATTGTTATTTTAATGTATGTGATCTTGATCATATTTTTTTCCATTGTCCTGCATTTAATTTACAAAGGCTATTGTTTGCTGCCATGTGTACGGACACAGGTTTGCAAGTCCTGCCAAACTCCGTACAGGGTCTTTTGAAATATAAACAATTATATCCTGTAATCTATGAATTTGTTCTTCACACTATTGGCAGTTTGTAAATATTTTATAGTATAAGTGATTGAAATAACCATAAAGTTTATCTAATGTAACTTTTAGATTCATATTATAACATTGTATTTTGTAATAATTACAATGTTCGATTAGTAGTTGTTAGATTTTAGGTTCAAGCTGTGCATTGTGATTATTTTTGTGTTTTATGTTTTAAGTTTATGTCTAATGTAACTTTTAGATTCATATTATATTGTATTGTGTATTAGTAGTTAGATTTAGGTATAAGCAATGCATTGTAATTATTTTTGTTTTGTGTTTGAGCTGATGGCCTAGTTGCCAATGCTCATAATAAATTAAAAAAAAAAAAAAAAATCATCATCCTCCTGTCAATGTCATTATCTGATGTCACTGAGAGAACGTGAAGCTTCATGAGCAGCAGAATTAATTTTAATCAATTTATCCAAGAGTAAATTATTAACTCTGTGACAAGGATACGGATATATTTTACGAATACTTCAATAAAGGCTTTGTTCTAAATCAATAATCATGTCACAACTCAAGACAAACAAAAAGTTCAAGTGGGCTTTGGATTTCAACCCAAAGTAAGGGATCAGCGTAGTTATTATTTTTATTTATATACATGTGGTGATCTCCTATAACCTGGCGCTATAGTCTCTCCTATAACTTACAGGAACAAATCCCAGTCAGTGGAATTGCCATCTCCTCCTGGTTACAGCCAGTCTGCCAGCGCAATTCATACAGAGTCATCAAAGGATACGGATTCCAACCATCTACTGATCAAGAAGTTGTGGGATGTTGCACTGGGGCCCTTGAAGCAGGTGCCTATGAACCTGTTTATCATGTACATGGCTGGTAACTCCATATCCATATTTCCTATAATGATGGTGGGTATGTTGATTGTGCGGCCCGTCAAGTCCCTGTTTCTCACACAGAGTACCTTTAAGATGGTCGAAGGGACACAAGCAGCTGGGCAAAAGCTAGTCTTTATCATTGGAAACATCGTGAATATTCTACTTGCCTTGTACAAATGTCAGAGCATGGGGCTATTACCCACTCATTCTAGTGACTGGCTAGCCTTTGAGGAACCTCAGACAAGGGTAGAACATATTGGTGGGGGCCTATCAATGCTATAAAAAAATTAAAACACATTTCAGTAAATATTATTTAACACTTTTAATATTATCATTGTAAAACAATAACTAAAATAAATCATATGTACAAAATTGAATGCATTTTCTTCAGCTACTCCTTATCCAGATTCATTTATCTTTAGGATTTTTGATTTCATCAATTTTCTCTCTAATTGAGTCATAGACTTTGTTAAATAGCACCTTTGGGTCTTCCACTTTATCTATCTGTAAGGTGAAAATTTATTATCATTAGAGATTTTCTTATGTAGGAAAATATTTGCATAATCAAATTCTATTTATTATATCTACTACACAAAGTTAAACTTTATGATATTGACAGAATGGTTCCTGGCTTACATATGATTCTAGTAAAGGAAACAGAAATAAAGTTAAGAAGAACCAACCATCACTTTTTACGAGCATCCACTGTTTCGTCACAAGCTTTACTTGTTTTCTCACAGAAATATACAAGAGCACCCTGTATCAAGAAAAACAGCCCTGGTTATCAGACATAATAAGTAATAAATACATTATTTGTTAATATGACCTATTAGCACTTCAATATAATGGTCATTATTGGTTTCACAATTTCTTTGTCTAGTCATAGGGATAAAAGTATATAGAGTGCTCACTCCATACATTATTTTGGTACCAAAACGACTATTATTTTCGTAGTCGACATCTAGTATCGAGTAGCGGAATTATCAGTACTGCTACTTGATAATAGGTGTTGCAGCGACCAAAAAGTTTAATGCTCAACAATTTTCAAATATTTCTCTATGGGCTAGTTTTGGTACTAATTACAGACACCTGATAACAGATCAATAACCACACAGAGTGAGCATAAGTTGCCTCGCGCGCACAAAACGGCCTTTATAGACGTGTCTCGCGCGCGCTGCCATAGCCACAAAAGAGGCTATACAAGTAACACCAGGAAACATTCTAGATGCATAATTTTTGTTACAAATAGATCAATAATAACTTTCTGTATAAAATGATAGGTCTTAAAATTGATTATTAAAAGATGAACAATTATTAGCATGGTGGCATAGCCTCCTTTGCAATTATTTTATACTAGCAAGCTGTCCCCAAGGCTAAATTTAATCAAAATTAGTTGAGTAATTTAACAGTGAAAAGCTAACAATTAATCAAGGATATAATACAGGAATGAGGATTTTACCTGATAATTTTGGGCTACATACACTCCTGCATACATTCCAGCTCCAAAAATTATCTGCAAGAAATATGACCATAATTTCATACCTAAACCTATTAAAAATAAAATGGTAATAAAAATTGAAAAAATATCATCCTCTATTAATAAATAGATGATGATATTTTTTGAACCGACATGTTTTCCTACAAAAAAATATTTTATATGTATGAGCTCAATAAAAATGTGATCATCTACAGACTTGTGTCTATGTTATAAATGAAAGGGAAGGACAAATAAGGTCAGCAAGGCAATTGCAACTTGAGCCAGAGCCTACTTGTAATCATTGCACACAATGCACACTTTCAACAGTCATAAGAGAGAAGGCCTCCAGTGCCTCCACGGATGACTGAATATTGATGACTTACTGATATACAGGGGTCGTACAAAAAGTGCAGATGACGTCAAATCACTTATAGGATGATTTCAAATAGTATTTTTGATTTTCATAAACAATTATCACTTATCATTTATCAACCTCTTTATTCAACGATATCGCCACTTGAAATGAGTAAGTATGTTTTTGACTGACACATTGTCAATCAGGTGAACAATAAATTGATTTCGTTATTGTTTAGCTATTGTATCTTCACAATTATATTTAGCTAAAATTTATATTTACTAATGTATAAGAAAACGCTCTAAAATGTCATCTTTACTCGAATATTGTGGCAATTTTCCGTTTTTATACCTTATGGTAACAAGTTTCGTGAAATTTATTTTATTCACTACATCACCCTACCACCTGTATTATTAATTCCATGGATTTATTTACGATTATTTTGTTACTTCATTAATACTACTTTGTTACTACATGTCACACGGAAGTTTAATTACAAACTCAAACATCATCCTGTGTGCAAGATTACGTCATTTTTACGTCATCCGCACTTTTTGTCCGACCCCTGCTGATATATATATCTAATATATGCACTTGACATTGGCAAAGTACCCTGGTAGTGGAGAAGCCATTATTACGAATAAAAAAAAAAGAGTTGAAAGTGGCTATAGCTCTAGACTCACTTCATAAATAAGAGTACTTGTAATTGCCCTGGCTGACCTTACCTCTAAATCATTTCCTGAATCCTGACACTGTTCATATAACTTACCCCATTTTTAAAAATAAAACCACAAAAACCCATGACAAAAAACTTCCCTCATAAGATAATTTTCTCTTGAATTCTATAAAAATAATCCACCTAACCACATTTTATTGTTGAATATCAATTATGATTAATGTTTATGAATATTTATCACTTTTCATAACTGCAATTTGTCAATATGACTTGAATATGACATTCCAATTTCAAATATTTTTTTGCTTAATCTATTGAAATGAGGAGGAAAGTCTATGATGCATACAGTCCGTCCAAGCTAACTCTGCATCAAGTTTGACAGTAGAATAAAGCGTGGTAGTGTCACATTATGTCATATTTTCATAGAAATACTGCGAATGTGCTACCCTGAAGTGAGTGAGGAATCTGAAGAGTGAATCTGATACACTAAGCGGCAGTTGCACCAACCACATTTGACAGACTCATCAACATCACTCAGCAGAGAACTATGAAAACCATACAATAAAATTTAGAACACTTTAATGTTGACATGCAATTTGGTGCAGCTGACCCTAAGTAGCATAAATTAAGAATAAAATTCACAAAACAAGTTTAAGAATAGTAAACAGTATTTATAAATTTATTTGGCTATTCTACTTGAAAACATGTATTTATAAGCACAAAGAATATTATACTGCTTTAGAGTGTGGATAAATTTAGCTATGATGCATAGCTCTTATATTACTGTTATATAAGAAAAAAACCATAATTAAAAACAGATATTTGGGGAACTTTCACTATGTATTTACAGAAAAAATTTCGAGATACTATATAACAATAATTATAAGCTATTACTGAATTAGGATGATGATACAAATTTGCTAATCATTGATACGTTTTCTTTGTTCGATATCAATACAAATTTTGATGATTTTGTTATGTTTATTTAGGAGTTACAATACTTCAATGTACTTATGAAAATTACAGTCAAAAGACTAAATTAATTCTCGTCAAATGTGTCAATATAATCTGGAAGATATCTTACCAGGCCTCTCAGCATGTTCAGTGGCGAATATTGACTTAAACTTAACTATTAATATTGTGCAGCGTTGAAATCAACCTGATTACGAAGACGAGATCACTGATGACTTTGACACTATTGACAGTACTTTTGACATTTGGACTATCATAGGTCTATTCTCTACATGGTCTGCCATTAGATGTCCGAATTGTACGTAAGTGTTACTAAAAATCATTATTTTCTGTTTGGGTACATAACCATTGATAACCACGGAGTTGTATATAGTCCGCCAAACAACTTTTTCAGTAGAAAAAGGCGCAATATTCAATTTTTCTATGAGACGATAACTCTCCGCGCCAATATTTTTTTAAATTTGCCTCTTTTTTATACTGTCAGGAAGGGCTCGACAGACTATAGTCACTACCAAATCAATTTTATCTGTAAAAAAGGCGACAACTGTGAAAAATTTTGGCGCGAGGGTTTCCCAAACAAATTTTGAATCTTTTAAATAGAGTCAGACCGTGAAAAGTCTGCAGCGATTTTAGAGCCCACGGAGTGCAAGTGACATTTTAAACGTCAAACTTCTATGAAATTATGACGTATAAATAACACACTGCGTGGGCTATCGAATCCGCTGCAGAATTTTCTTGGTGCGACTCTAGAAATCACATATCAGATTCTACGGAATCGACTATACACTCGCGTTTGCGGCTTCGCGCCGCGATTCGCGCACGAGTGTGGAGGGGGCTAATGACAAATTGGTTGGCTAGACGTAACAGACTACTGTACCCAACTGTACCTCACCGCGACCTAGATGGGGTGCGGCGCACTTATCTATAGTGTGTAATCTAGTTGCGGAACGTGCGTTAAGGACGCAGCTATAAGTTAGAGCGAGAAAACTTGGCATAAGTAGTTCTTAATTGGAGCTTTTCTCGGAAAACATAAAATCTCAAAATTTGCGTTTTTGCAGAGATAAGACTTACCCCGGCTACTCACGTAACGATAAATCGTTGCGATAAAACTGTGCAGTCCGACTGTGCAGATAAATCGAACCGTGTGTATGTCGATTATCGTAACGATTTGTCATACACACGGTTCGATTTATCTGCACAGTCGGACTGCACAGTTTTATCGCAACGATTTATCGTTACGTGAGTAGCCGGGGTTAGCTAGATCGATTTATTGTCCCCGAAAACCAACATATAGAAAATTTCATCGAAATCGTTAGAGCCGACACAAGACCAGACGATTCAACAGAGCCACGCCGTTTTGTCGCCTAAATAGTGTTTAGTATTTTAATTTTATAAAAATACATTATGTCCTTAAGTCTGCAAGGCTTGATTTAAAATGTTAAATAAATATATAAAATAAATAAATATTCAAGAATTGCTAGTTAAAAAGTATAAGATTTTTGAGATTTTCATATGTTTTCCGAGGAAAGCTCGATCTCCCAGATATTAATGATTAAGAAGGATAATTAGGAAGCATCGCATTCTAATGGATAACTGATGATGACTACCGCGAAAATTGAAGTTCGCAAATTGCGGATATCTTTCTCTTTTACTCCAATTAAGGCGTAATTAATGTGACAGAGGAAGATGATCGCATTTTACTAACTTCGGTGTTCGCAGTAGGCACTCTGTTTGCAGTTTGCCACCATCATATAATGCAACATAAGGCCAATGGAGTGGAAATGTCTACCTACTGTATGTTCTTATCCTAAGAATAAAACTACAAAAATTTTAATAAGTATTTTTTAATTTTGTTCTTTGTCACTCAATTAACTTAAATACGTATACCTAGTCAGTAGTCAGTAACTACCGATATCGAGAAAATTAATCGTTCTATGCGAAAACTTGGTATAATTAAAATCTTAAATACACTACCTACAGTCATTAATCGATACACATGATTAGCCTTATCTTACTACTCACACATAACTTTATACAGGGTATTTTTTAAGTGGGAGACAGAGGGTGAATTGGTTACATTATATTTATAGAAGTCGAAACATTCTGTTCAGGTCATTTCGATTGCTGCTGCTCCGATTATTTTCTTCCCATGTAATAAAATTAAATAGAGTGTAGAGTATCTTAATTCAGTTTAAAAAAAAAAACATCGGGTTGAAATGTAGGAACTTTTTTCTAGTTAAGTATAAATGTCCAGGGAAGTAATGAACAGGTATCCTACAAGATATATTAGGTAGCCATGTGACAGCCTGACTACAGTGTTTAAAATAGTGAGTGTATAAATCTTAGCTAATTCTTTAACATTAATCTTATTGGCTTATTGGAATCTTTTATTACATTATAAGGTTAATTTGCCTGTGATGATACTGATGATCGTAAATTAAATGTCAACATACGTAAATTAAATACATAATACCGGGTGTGGCTTGTAACATGAGCAAATAATTAAAACATAGATTGTACTCCTCAAACGGTGACACTTTTGTTCAACAACTTTTAAAAATTATGAAGTATTTAGACTCCCTATTTTACAAACAAAATCAATATTATTTTCAATGGACGCCATCGCCACGCCATATCATTGTGATTGACGTTGCTTGTCACGCCGTAAACATAACAAAATTCGCAATACATCGCGTCTTAGAATAAACTTTAAAGTGTATTAAAAATCAAACTACAAGTTATTTTTAAAAGTCGCTGAACAAATGTTGGTCAGTATGAAGAGTACAGCCTACAGTTTAATGTTTTGCTCATATTACAGGCCACACCCGGTATATATAATTTATTTTAACATTAAACACGTCGTCTTCTTGTGTAGTACCTGAATGTGCGCGGGTCTATTTGATTCGAAACAATAAAAAAATATTGCTGTTGTACATATACCCACCTGCCGTTGTATAGTCAGTCAGTCGTCTTTTACATTTTTCAGAACTGAGCCTAAGTGAATTGAATTGCCACTTCGTACTAATAACAATCAAATATGTAGCTATACTCACTCTGACACTTTCTCGAGTCAAATAGACCCCGTGAACATGCTAATTTTGCAATGACTTTGGAACAGTGGAGGTGACATCATCAAATTCCTAGGAGTACTTTTCCTTATCCAATTTCAGTTTTCATGACACCCTCAAGTTACCCCATTTGACTACACTCTATTGACTCTATATCAGCTCTACAGGGTGTTTGGTACATCGTTTGCCAAATTAAAACGGCAGATAGGTTGAGTCATTTGCTATCTTCTCAGGCCTAGAAATTTTTAATTTAGCGCACATTTTTTTTTCACTTCTATGCCAGTTTTTCGTAAATTTCAAATTTTTACTTGCGTAGTAAGTAGTAAAAAAAACCATGGCCAATTTTGTTTTTCTAGGCATGAGAAGATAACAAATGACTCAACCTATCTGCCGTTTTAATTTGGCAAACGATGTACCAAACACCCTGTATATACATAGAGGACTACAGTTAGACCAAGAAAAATCTGCAACGATTTTGATAGCGCACGCATTGCATGTGTTATTTATATATACTTTATTGATGTTTTAATAGATGTTTTAAATTTAAAATAATACTTGCAGACTTTTCTTGGCCTAACTCTAACTAGGTACCTGCTATACAAAAACATGGAAGTCAAAAAAAAATATTAATCAATGGTAAAGGCCAGCTTTATCTAATCGGCAGCTAATACTTAGGTACCTACCTACCTACTCATTCATATCCATCACACTCAATCATGCAAATACGTATACTTAGTATGGTGCTTTAATATTTACTTTTTTTAAATTACGAGTATACGTAAGTAATCAATCAATCTTACTCGTTTAAATGATGATGAATACACATTTTATGTAGGTAGGTAGGTATATGAGTTATTACAATACTTACCTACTTACTATAGTTATTACTTTACACTACACTTAATTTATACTTATGTACATTTAGACATTCAGAATACGGAAATATGAATTAAATATAAAAGCCTTCAATTTATTTGATTTTATTATATAAATAGGTACTTAATTTAACTTATTTTACGCTTACTCGGCTTACCCCGGCTACACACGTAACGATTATCGTAATCGTTGTCGATTATCGTAACGATTTGTCATACACACGGCAGATAAAACTGCGCAGTTCGGACTGCACAGTTTTATCGCTACGTTTTATCGTTAAGTGTGTAGCTGGGGTTACTACCTACAGTTACCCTTACAAAAGGTATTTTACGTATGGTAATCGTTATAAGAATAGATATTTAAAATACCTATAAATATAACGGCCTATTTTTTACTAATACAAGACGGATTCAGGGCCTTTACTTACACTCCTATTTACCTTTGCAGTTAATGACATTACTCGGCCTATCTATTAATTAACAACCGTGAGTACAATTATCACATTATATTTACCCTACAACTTGGGAGTCTCATTGTTCCGAACTTCTAAACAAATATTGTATTGAGTCTTCGTGAAGAGCAATCAGCAACATAATTATTCCTCCCGTGAGAATTCCGAGTACAGCTAACAATAAATTCATACTTTTTCCGTGATTGTTCTCGTTTATCTCGGGTACTAAATCCGCCAACGCTATGTAAAAGAAAGTACCCGCTGTCGCGGCGTAGATCCACTGAGATGCAGATTCATGGTCTTCTGCCAGCCAAATTCCGCCTGCCATGCCCATAAAACTGAGCACAGACGAAAGTAGATTGTAGTACAGCGCACGTCTGATGCTCATACCGGAACGCAGCAGCACAGCGAAGTCACCAAGCTCATGCGGGAGCTCGTGGCAGAATACCGCGAGGGCAGTGGCGAAGCCTGTGACCGGATCTCCCGCGAAGGCGGCGCCTATGGCCAGCCCGTCGGTCAGGTTGTGCAGGCCGTCGCCCACGATCACCATCAGCGCCGTCGACGTCATCGGGCGCTCGGCGGGCGGCGGCGGCGACCCCGGCATCATGGCACCTAATTCTATAGGTACAGGCTCTATTTGTTTAGCACTCTCTGTTTTAATTTCTTCCACAGTTGGTGCATGAGCAACATCATGAGAATGAGCGTGTCCTCCATGTAATGTCTGCATAATCGCTTCGACGGCGTAGAAGAGTAAAATAGTGAGGAATGTGACACTGCATTTTAGAATAACTTCAGTTTCTTCCTGCGGTTCAGATGAAGGGCCATGTGATTTAAGAGCATGTGGCAGTAGATGCAGCAGGGCGTCTCCACATAGCGTTCCTACTGCTACGGCTACGAGGAAGTGCAGAACTTGGCTGAAGATAGCTGACTTCAGCAGCGGTACCACAGCTACTCCAAGTAAACCGGTAGCACTGATCACGAGTATGCTCAGTGATGCGTATATCCAAGCTATAATTAGAAGACAGAAAATAAATCGTGAGAAATTGGTAGCATAATAAGAACTACCTATCTAACAGCCACAGATAAGATTATAGGTACCGACTATTTTTTTTTATCAAAATACGAAGTATGTTCGCATCTAAATTGATTGAGACTTATTGCAATTTGTACTATGCTTACTCCATTGTTTTTCCAATTTGATGGGCGGCGCTTCTGTCTTGTAACAGGAGCGCTGGTCCAGCTGGTACACCAGCGCCGGGCACATGTCCAGGAACGTCTGAGGACTGATGGTGATCACGCCGGGCTCGCTCTCTATGCCGTAAACTTCTAATATGTCCTTCGGCGACAGGCATGACTTTTTCAGTATTGGTTCCGCTGAAAAGCATAAAACACTCGTAAGATAAAAAATTAGGAAAAGTTCTTCGTAAATAATTATAACTTTATATGATTGTGGCTCAAAAAGTCACTTATTGCTGCACAATGAAGGCGTATGTGAAGAACAACGACTGCTATGTCCGGCTATGACCTTATTGAGGAGCATACTCGTACTTGATCGAATTTAGTATTTACGCGAGCGGGCAAGAGCGAGATCCCTAATAGGATAATCGCGGGCTATAAAATGACAATGACACTATCCGTCTGCATGAGTACATACACAAACACATACACAGGGCTGTTATTTCTGAACCTCACCGAGCACCTCTCTCAGGCAAACCAGCTCACGTGTGATCTTCCATTGCGCACAGTTGTGATGTATCCGGACGTCACAATTAAGCTGGTTCGCTGAAACGAAAGGTCTGGATGCATTTTGTTTAGCTCATTGATGTACCATTCACGCAAACGGGCAGTGAGACAGGAGTGACCGGGACTAGCTATTTTTCATCTTATCAGTATAATGGCTTAACTTGGCGAACAAGGCTGTTGAGTAATACTAAGACGCAAGCACGTAATTGAGAGTTCCCGACAGTTTTATTCAGTGATGGCTATTTGAATTAAGAATATAAGAATCATTCTAGGGTTCAAATTCATTGATCATATCCAGGACCCCTATTCGACAAGCGACGTTTGACGTATCGTGTTGATCTGCCGTTGATGTGGGCAAAATCATAAGTTCTCGAATACGTACAATGTCAAAATTTGACATTAACAATCCACAGTTAGGGTGACAAGCAAACCAAACCGAACCACCCTTAGTTTAGAGTGGAGTTGATGGAATCAACACTCAGTATACATACAATAAAATCAACTGTTGATTTGACGTGGATGCGAAATCTGACAGTTGTACATGTCGAATTTGGCCCCTGAACTTAGACAATAAGTACTTGCGTGCACGTGCTTCCGTGATATCTTACCTATTTCAGTGTCAAGTTGTCAACGCTTTGAGCCGAAGGAAATCCCAAGACAAAATAAGAAAGCACCGCGAAGAGTCGGTATCACTTTCTATTGAGTCCAGCGCGGGACATGTTACACCGGATTATGCTAATTTATAATAATGACATCAGTAGGTAAAGGTAACATTCCATTTCTCTCCGCAGCTGCACTACTGCTCCAACACTACTGCAGCGGACTGCATTATTCATAAAAGTGACATTCCATTTCCAACTGCAGCTGCAATACTGTTAATTTTCTATGGAAATTGACAATGACAGCGGCGCGTTTCCATAGTAAAATGAACAGTATTGCAGCTGCAGTTGGAAATGGAATGTCACTCTAACTTGACATTGAAAGGTAACTAATGAACGTTGCTATTGATATTGCTAATATGCACGGCGCAACAGCAGCAGTCGCCGCCGCCGTTGCCGCTGCAGTAACGTCGCAACGGTAGTGCAGCTGTCGTTGGGAGTGGTGTGACGACTAGTGGTTATGATGAATAAAAAACGGGCAAGTGCGAGTCGGACTCGCGCACGAAGGGTTCCGTACCATAATGCAAAAAAAAAAGCAAAAAAAAAACGGTCACCCATCCAAGTACTGACCACTCCCGACGTTGCTTAACTTTGGTCAAAAATCACGTTTGTTGTATGGGAGCCCCATTTAAATCTTTATTTTATTCTGTTTTTAGTATTTATTGTTATAGCGGCAACAGAAATACATCATCTGTGAAAATTTCAACTGTCTAGCTATGACGGTTCGTGAGATACAGCCTGGGGGCCGATTTTTGAATTTCGATCGCTCGATTTCGTCACTCGAAAATCGGTGGAAAACGACGAAATGCTCATTTTTGAAATACGAGCGATCGAAATTTGGAATCTATTGGCATTGACCACTCGATTTCAATTCTATTAGTAGAATTTAAATGCCTAGTGGTGGAGATATTATTAAACAAAATACACGAAATCGAGTGGTCGAATTTCAAAAATCGGCCCACTGGTGACAGACGGACGGACGGACGGACGGACAGCGAAGTCTTAGTAATAGGGTCCCGTTTTACCCTTTGGGTACGGAACCCTAAAAATGAATTTATTTAAATATTATGTATGTATACTGCGTCAAGCAGATCTTGTCAGTAGAAAAAGGCGGCAAATTTGAAAAATGTAGGCGCGAAGGGTTATCGTCCCATAGAAAATTTGAATTTCGCGCCTTTTTCTACTGACAAGATTTGCTTGACCAAGTTTATATATGTATAGGTGCATAAAAAACATACGTGAGTATAAAAATATACCTACTGTTATATTTTTAAATTACCTACGGATAGCTACATACTTCAGTTTTTTTTTTTAAGAGATATATTTATTATCATAATTACCTATATAACAAACTTAATACAAGTGCCTAAAAAATAAATTAACTAAACCTAACAAAAAAATAAAAATGCCTAAAACCTACCTTCTAAGCCTAGGCCCCTCGGCAAGGTGCCCATCGCGCAGGCAGCATTCCCGCGCTGTATAGCGATAGCAATCCTTTGCGCGAGAAAGCTGCCCGCGCGAGAGTCCCCTGTCAGTTTTTTGTTATTTCTTTTATTTCTTATTTTTCTAATCACGTATATATTTTCCCAAAGTTGTGAAATATCTACCGATGGATTTACCTAGCTAAGATGCTTAGGAAAGTATCTAAGTCAGAGCCTGAGGAAGTAGGCAAATTATTTTATTGCAGCAATACGACTTTTTTTAAAGTTTATGACGGCACTTGAAAGGTATTCACAAGGTCAAATGACAGGACAAGGTTAGGTTTTTCATATAACAACAATGATCAGGAAGAAATGCTTCCACTACAGGTAATGTATAGTTTCCTCACGGTAGCCTGAAAAATTGAAAAATGCATTGCCAAACGCCAATCTAGTCTGATTGGTCACAGCTTTGAAAATGCCGTCGAAAAACGGATTGGTGCCCATTATTGTCGTTTGGTCATAGTCATAGCGTGTTTGTCATGTAGTTGATACGAAACGGTGTCTGCAATTAGGTTTTTTGTGGCTACGAGACAACGTGAGTTCATTCGAGTGCGACCGAGCAAAATAAGGAAATTAATCGCGGACTTGATTGTGTTTGCGAAAGGAATAATTGTTAAGTATTCTAAGAATATACCGGTATCAAGATTTGGCACGTGTCTCCTTTTGCGTGATAAATTATTTACATACATATTATAATTATCCTATGTATATTGTATATTGTCTGTGTCTACGAGTGTAAGGTTAAATTATAGTTCTTCCGCTATCGCAACGGTTTATGAAGGTTTCTTTCAAAGGGCTTTATCATCAATAAAATGTGTTATATATTTTCTGAATGTAAATACCCCGTGAGATCAAATCATAATTATACGTATACTTAGCGCTAAAACAAGTCATACCTATAAGTACTTGAGTTAAATAGTGGCAGCGCGAAGGTCGTTACGTCGTTAGTTATCTACCCGGTAGCGTCTATTTACAAATGTACTCGTAAACGATTTTAGCGACAGTTCTAAAGTCAAGGCTAAAAGTCATTTACCGAACTTGACCTAGACTAGACAAATTATTCGTTTTTTTTCTGTTTTCACCGTAAAACCGTCGAATCCGTCGATCTCTGCTCTGTAGTAAAAACCTATCAAACATCTAGGTATCAAGACTTGGTAGATGATTTGTGCAAAATAAAAACGCTAGTAAATATACTTAAAAATCCGTAGGTATCTATGGTAAATAATGTACCTACCTATTTTATTTTAATTTATCCCTCTAGACTCTAGAGCGAAAATTAACGGTTTAACAGTTTGGCATCAAATATTTGGTCAGTCCGAAAGACAATTATATTTACTGAATAAATAGATCAGTTGCAATATTTACGCTCCCATACTTTAATCATTCCTTTTACTTAGAATAGGTACTTATCTACTCTACCTCTGCGTACAGTCAAGCCAAGTTTTAAGCCAAATATGGTGCGGCAATACATTGTCACAGCTAAGAGTTTCAAGACAGTGCAAAGTTATCGTAGCGTAGATGGACTCTAAGTAACACGAGATATTACGATGTTTGTTAGCTATTATGTAATATCTCAAGCGATGGTTGACTGAAGCTGTAGCAGCCTCGGTAATAACCGACAATTACCCTGCTAAAAGACCACTTCCGATTACAGTTCTACTACTTCTAATTAACTACAAAGCTATGATATAGTAGAACTATTAAGACATGATAGTAGTAGAAGGGAAAAGCCGGTGGCTATCCAGCAGCGTGAAGTTGCAGTTGAGTGGTCGGCCAGCGCAGGGCAACAGCCCGCCCAGCCCCAGCTTCAAGTCAGTACTCTACTCACTAGAGTCACTGGAGGGGAAATGCCCAGCGCCTATGCCAGCGCTTCCTGCCGTGGAGCAGCTTGAAGGTGGTCGGCCAACACGGGGGGACCAGCGCAGCGCAACGGCCCGCTCAGCTCTAGCTGTCCAGCTGCAAGTCAGTATTCACTAGAGGGGGAGCGCTTGTGGCGATGCTGCGTGTCGTGCATTAGCGTGAAGGTGCCGTTGTTGTCGGCCAGCGCAGTGCAACAGCTCGCCCAGCTCTAGCTGTCCAGCTGCAAGTCAATACTCACTAGAGGGGGAGCGCTTGTGGCGATGCTGCGTGTCGTGCATTAGCGTGAAGGTGCCGTTGTTGTCGGCCAGCGCAGTGCAACAGCTCGCCCAGCTCTAGCTGTCCAGCTGCAAGTCAATACTCACTAGAGGGGCAGCGCTTGTGGTGATGCTGCGTGTCGTGCATTAGCGTGAAGGTGCCGTTGTTGTCGGCCAGCGCAGTGCAACAGCTCGCCCAGCTCTAGCTGTCCAGCTGCAAGTCCAATACTCACTAGAGGGGCGGCGCTTGTGGCGATGCTGCGTGTCGTGCATTAGCGTGAAGGTGCCGTTGTTGTCGGCCAGCGCAGTGCAACAGCTCGCCCAGCTCTAGCTGTCCAGCTGCAAGTCAATACTCACTAGAGGGGGAGCGCTTGTGCCGATGCTGCGTGTCGTGCATTAGCGTGAAGGTGCCGTTGTTGTCGGCCAGCGCAGTGCAACAGCTCGCCCAGCTCTAGCTGTCCAGCTGCAAGTCAATACTCACTAGAGGGGGAGCGCTTGTGGCGATGCTGCGTGTCGTGCATTAGCGTGAAGGTGCCGTTGTTGTCGACCAGCGCAGTGCAACAGCTCGCCCAGCTCTAGCTGTCCAGCTGCAAGTCAATACTCACTAGAGGGGGAGCGCTTGTGGCGATGCTGCGTGTCGTGCATTAGCGTGAAGGTGCCGTTGACGCGGTGGTCGGCCAGCGCGTGCGGCGAAGAGAACACGCGGCCGCCCAGCCCTAAGCTGTCCAGCAGGTGCTCGAAACCCTGTGAGAATTAAAAGTTAATTGAGCTAACAGCTTATAAAAAGATTATGTTGTTTTTACAGTAATCATTTCAACACTAGGAGCAAATTCTTGTGAAGTCAAGTAACTGTAATTCTAGAAAGGTAATTGAAGTTTTATTTGTTGTCAAATTAGAACTTCAAGTAATATTTTTTCAACTATATTTATACGACACGAAAACTACTAATTTTACATCTATTTCCCGCGAATAATGACTGAGTTTTGTAAGCAAATTAATGAAAATAATGTTTTGTCACCAAATTCGTAACTTAGCTGAAATAATCGGTTTTGAATCGGTACGTAGACTTTTCAACTAACTTCAAAATGGAGAAGGGTCTTAATTAGTAAGTAGAGGTATCGTTGTTAAATAACAAAACGACGACGATAGACGATATTCTGGTCGTCATTGTCATCATCAGTCTACTACTCTGTGTTGTGGAGTCTTTTTTTTTGTTGACAATTATTTGTTAAATGGTTAACTTTAGTCGAAAACAGGTATATTATTATATCATATCCTCACAATACGTTATCATATCCGGCCAAAGCGTGCAAAAATATTTACAAGGTTTCAACAGAAACTAGGGAGTCAAGTTGAAGGTCAAAGCGCAATGAATTGTGGTTGCCGATTTTTGATAAGCGATAAGCATCGGGTTACACCAAATCATTCACGAATTGTAAAATAGGTACATATATTGAAAACTTAGCTAAGTATATACAAGAACAAAACGTAGAGTAGAGTGTCGTCCTATCATGTCCATTTATCCGTGAAAGATTCCGCCATTGTTTTTTTGCATATTTGACCTATTGATTCCATGGCAGGGACAGAAATAATTTATGATTTATGAATTTATGATTTATGAGAAAATATATACTGTTCATATATAAACTAATCTGCGTAAGTAGTAGCGGGTAAAAGCGGGCGGGGCGGCGGAAAGCGCCGAATTTATAAAACCTAACAAATATCAGCATTGCGATACAGCGAGGAAATGCCGCCAGCATCCTTGGTACAATGGCTCAAGGGCCTATTTTAGATTTAAGCTAGTTATCATTTTTAGTGTTCCGTACAAAACTTTGTTTACGGAACACTTATTTTTTAGTAATAGGTACCACTGTATATTTATCTTGTTTGTAAATAAATGATTTTGTCAACTCTGCGTAGGTATAACACGAATAATATGCGTACAAAGCTTAGAATTATTTAATACTAAGTATTAGTAGGTAGATACCTACCTGTTTATGAAATAAGAAGATTAGATAACAATTAGGTGCGGCGGGATTAGACATAATTTTATTAATAACAAGTGTCTAAGTAAGCAGTTATCATAGTCAATGATGATAATGAAACCTAATATTATGTAGAAGCAAAAAAACTCGTTAACTATGTAAACATCACGATTTAAAATATCAAACGAGTTTTACCCACTGACCGAATTTCCCAACTTCAGTAGTAATAAGATAAGTAATGTAAAAATAAATAAATGTTTCATAATCGGATAACATCACTTTCCTAAATAGATAAAGTGTGATACCTCGGTAAAGGTGAATAATTGAAGAAATAAGATATGGAACATTTATTTAGTTACAATGTTGGAGTTGAAACTCTAGGTCCATGGGGTCCCAGCGCGCATAAGTTGTTCGCAGAAATCGCGAAGCGTCTGGTTGACGTAACTGCCGGCCTAGCCAAGGTTACAATCGCTTACGCTCCGTAGCGATCGAAACACAACTGTCACTGTCGCACCAATATGGAAGCGTGATAGAGAGATATAATGCTTTTCGTTGTCGAAGCGATAGCGATGTAACCTTGGCTAAGCCGGCTGGTGACCGAAGAGCAGCCGGCTACCTCGCACGACGTATCAGCATTGCGATACAGCGAGGAAATGCCGCCAGCATCCTTGGTACAATGCCTCAGTGGCCTATTTTAGATTTAAGCTAGCTATTAATTTCGTTTAGTAGCACCACTGTATATATATTGTATAAAAATAATAATTCATGTTTCATGTTACAATAAAAAAAAATCAAAGAGTATGAAGGTGGGATTCCACCAGCGTGCGGCACTGTGAGACACAAGCATGTTTGTAGGTACCTATAAGTACATTATGTCGCGCGAATGGCAATCTCGTACGAGAAAGCTAATTATGTCACAATAAAAAACAATTTCTACGAGTTAACTGAAATAATGAAAAAATATGGTTACCTATCGAAAATCGAAGTCTCGGAAAACTGAAGTGCAGCTACAGTTATTAAAAGGCGCGTTGATGTCTATCGTTGTACTTAATACCGAGAGTATTTAAATGTTGTTTGTATATATAATATTGTAGTTCAATATTTAATCGTTGCATAATTGGTATAATAGGCGAAAAAATCATTCTTTAATGGACATTTTCATCACACTTGCTCGGAAAAGATGTATTTACACGTAGGGCTTGCGGGCGGGAAATTGAAATTTTCGCCCTAGGGCGGAAAAAATCTTTTCCGAGCAAGTGTGATGAAAAACACTTATTTACACGTAGGGCTTGCGGGCGGGAAATTGAAATTTTCGCCCTAGGGCGGAAAAGTGTTTTATACAGAAGTTTGTTTTTATTAATTCTCCTTTTTTTCCTTACAAGTGTGATGAAAAACATTGTGTGTGCCACGGGCGGTAAAGAAATTCCGAACTCGTGAACATTTTAAGCCCTCGCTTCGCGTCGGGCTTAAAATTGACACTCGTTCGTAATTTCTTATTTCCCGCCCTTAATACACAATGTACTATTCAGTTGAGTTAAAAGTGTCATAGAGCAGGGTTTCCCAATCTTTTTCAGTCCTTGCAAGTTTGGTAAACTAATCCTCATGATCAGTCATGCTCATGAATCAGATGAAAGTTGGATTTTATTATGCCACCCGTTGTCAGTTGTCAATTGTTTTATACGATAACCCTAGCGCAGCCTAACACGGTGTTAAATATAAAAAAGCTAGTGAATAATTGATTTATTGTGTTCTAGAAAAAAAAGTCAATAATAATAAAAATAATAAAATGAAATTTATTGTTATTGTTGCTGTTGCCGCTACACTAATTGATCTTATTGTAATATGAAATAAATAGTAGGAAACTAAACATAATTAATTAACTAATTAGTGTAAGAGTAAAAACACCAGACACCACTTTATAACAACATTTATTAGGGAATCACAAATATGAGAGTATAGATCTGAAAATAATATGCCAAGACGCTCTCGCGTAAAACCAATCTAAGATGGACGACCACCTCTAGTGATGTGTCATTGTCGGTTATCGTAGTGATGTCAAACACCGATGGATGATCTCGCCGTTCAGCTCGGCCATCTTCTGACCCGACCTACGTCCCGTCAGGTCACTGTTATCAAGGCCGCCACTGAAGACTGCCGCAGCCAACGCAGTCGCAGCAAGCTGGGCCTTCACCAGGTGGCGGTAGCCTCCACCAGTTCATTACTGGTTGGCTTCTCCGTTGAGTTGGCTCCTCAACTGGTGGGAGGCTAACGTGGGACACGTCTCATGCATGTGCATAGGTGCCCTCCGATACAGCACATGTAAACAGTACAAACTCTTATTCACGAAACTCTGTAACATACATGTGAAAAGCCTCAGTTCCTTAATATAACAAGGTGTTATAATTCACCCTAGCGCCATCGATAGGCTTTGCATTAGCATACCACAATGTTGTTCAAAATAATCATGATAAGGTTTCGACGATATATTAATGCGCAAATGGCACAGTTAGACCCTTTGATCACAGGTCCGGCTTGATAGCCATAAAATTATACCGTAATAACCATCACAGTCAAAAGGTCTACTTCTGTAAATACATGAGAAAGATGCAGTTATGATTGGACAGAACTCATGAGCACTCTTTAGCAACATTGTTAATAAATTACATAATCACCCTTAATGGCGACGTAATCAAGTAGGTACTTCATGTCACCGCTTTCTAGCATCGTGACTAATGGCAGATAACCACAGATTTGATTATTGGACAAAAAGAAAACATTACCGTGTTAAAATACCACATGCAGGCTAGAATACCACTGCCCTTGTAGGGGCAACGACCGTAGAAGTCAGCCCTTCACGATAAGGCTGTCACGGAGCCCATTGCACGCACTCGTTCTACTGGGCATTTTGAACAGGCACTACCTCAACGTCTACTGGATCCGGAACTGCGCCAGCGATCTCTAGAAGGTATTAGTGCAAGCAACCCTTTCAAGGTAACCTTGAGATCATCAGTCTTAAGGTCATTTAAATATCCTTTTGTAAACAAAGTCTCAAGCCAACCTCTCAAGGTCAACAACAAATAGTACGATATAGATAAAACAGTTATCGGTAGTAGAAATAATGGTCCTCTTAAGGATAATCTCATATCACATACAATGGACCGCCTCTTAAGGCCTACACTGCAGATACCAGGGACAAACTAGCATCTTAAGAATAGTACTATGTTATAAGCAATGGACCGCCTCTTAAGGCCTACACTGCAGAAACCAAAAACAACTAGCCTCTTAAGGTTAGTATTATGTCATCAGCAATGGACCGCCTCTTAAGGCCTACACTGCAGAAACCAAAAACAACTAGCCTCTTAAGGATAGTTAATACTATGACATAATTGTCATCAGCAATGGACCGCCTCTTAAGGCCTACACTGCAGAAACCAAAAACTAGCCTCTTAAGATTAGTATTATGTCATCAGCAATGGACCGCCTCTTAAGGCCTACACTGCAGAAACCAAAAATAACTAGCCTCTTAAGGATAGTAATGTCATCAGCAATGGACCGCCTCTTAAGGCCTACACTGCAGAAACCAAAAACAACTAGCCTCTTAAGGATAGTATTATGTCATCAGCAATAGGCCGCCTCTTAAGGCCTACACTGCAGAAACCAAAAACAACTAGCCTCTTAAGGATAGTTAATACTATGACATAATTGTCATCAGCAATGGACCGCCTCTTAAGGCCTACACTGCAGAAACCAAAAACAACTAGCCTCTTAAGGATAGTTAATACTATGACATAATTGTCATCAGCAATGGACCGCCTCTTAAGGCCTACACTGCAGAAACCAAAAACAACTAGCCTCTTAAGGTTAGTATTATGTCATCAGCAATGGACCGCCTCTTAAGGCCTACACTGCAGAAACCAAAAACAACTAGCCTCTTAAGGATAGTTAATACTATGACATAATTGTCATCAGCAATGGACCGCCTCTTAAGGCCTACACTGCAGAAACCAAAAACAACTAGCCTCTTAAGGATAGTTAATACTATGACATAATTGTCATCAGCAATGGACCGCCTCTTAAGGCCTACACTGCAGAAACCAAAAACAACTAGCCTCTTAAGGTTAGTATTATGTCATCAGCAATGGACCGCCTCTTAAGGCCTACACTGCAGAAACCAAAAACAACTAGCCTCTTAAGGATAGTATTATGTCATCAGCAATGGGCCGCCTCTTAAGGCCTACACTGCAGAAACCAAAAACAGATAGTGACAAGCAACAGACCGCTCCTTCAAGCCTTTGTTGCGATTACCGGCGCCAGGAACTAGCCTCTTAAGGATAGCATCCCTTGCCAAGACAAAAGTAACAGCCTTTCTTAAAGAGCACACAATAAATAAAGCTCTATAGCAGACATTGAAGCAACCGGTAGAATTATGAACCAGCCTTTAGAGTAAAATGGTTAACAGTGAGGTGGCATAAAATAACATATCGCAAGCATTACCATGGTTACTACAATATTTAATCAAGCACAATGTGTTTATTTTCTAGGTTTTGTCGGCAAACCCGTTAACAAAACACATTAGTATGACAACAGTAACCCAGTTCTAAATCTGGAATAAAACAAAATCACAACTCGGTTCCTAATCCGAGAGTATGTAATATAAATAATAACTCAGTTCTTAATCTGAGTGTTCAATAAAAGTATAACTCAGTCTTAGTCTGAAAATATAGCCAGTTCTTAATCTGAAAACGGTACCTGAAATAACAGCATTTGCCTTCATTAGTCGGCAAACCCGTTAACAAAACACATTAGTATGACAACAGTAACACAGTTCTAAATCTGAAATAAAACAAAGTCACAACTCGGTTCCTAATCCGAGAGTAAGTAATATAAATAAAATAATAACTCAGTTCTCAATCCGAGTGTCTAATAAAATTATATCTCAGTTCTTAATCTGAGAATATACTTGTCGTCAGTTCTTAATCTGAAAACGGTACCTGAAATAGCAGCATTTGGCGTTAATATGGAAAATATAAGATAATAAGCAGTTGCTACTATGCAACCAATGTAAATGATCATGTGCAACTTGGCGTGCCTCTTCCGTGCCCCTAAATAAAGGCCACACTCTTACTATACCACGGTTGAACTACAGTAGACCCTGAACAGAAGTTCATGTTATCGAGGTTCCTCTGTTACCCAGGTTCGCCTTACCGAGGTTTCACAAATTGTATTTTTCAACCATCATGAAAGTGTGTATTGATAATGATCAATCAACCGAATCAATGGCACATATGCTTAAACCATCAAGCTTTCAATCCCAAGACATAGTTGATTTTCTTCAGCTGTATATGTGCATTTTATGTGTAGGTAACTCATCACATCATTCTCCAGGTTAACTTATACCTGCACAAAACTAAATAATTTTGTTAAATGCCATGCAAGCACACATTTTAAGGTAAATGAGTTCATAACATAATAAACCACAGTTTATGCAGTTTGCAAAACAATGAAATAGATACTTATAGTGAACCCACACAATTTGTGAAACATTATAATTATTATTGTTTTTTTTTACAACTTCTGATTTATGAAACCCAGAAGCAATAAAAGTGTACTGTTTTATAATGCAAACAGTACCATAACACACTACAAGTTCAGACGAAAACCATTAATAACTTCAAACAGTAACTCATGATGACATGATATCCTTCGGTCAATGTTCAGCAGCAGTGAACGGGTTAAAATAGTTACTTAGAAAGCTTTAACCAAGCTATTTACCTTCGTTTAGTATTCATCCATTTAACATTTAACTGACCGGTACGTTTAGAGTCCAGTAGCAATTGTATGTAAAAGACATGTACATCATGTAGACTGTCAAAGTCTATATTGACTCCTGAAAGAATTCACCTTGCTTACCATTAGCAGCAACCTGCTTTACCAATCATATTCAGCTCAGTAAATAAATATCTAGTTCAATATGTCCATCTCTTTCATAAGATTTAAACCTTGAAAACTCCTGTAATCATACTTCACCGGTGCAAATATTATAAAGTTATGATCAAAACTTCACCAGCAATCAAGTTTTGTTATAAGGAAATGCATCTGAAAAATACTGCTAGAACACAAATGATTATCTTTGTCAATAACTCAAACACTTGACAATGTAATGCCAATAAAATTTTCATTAGTTTGGTAAGTCTGTTTAAATATATGTCTTTGGTACATTTTATAACATGACATTTTGTGAAAAATATTTGCAATGCAAACATAAACCAACATCCCTATGAACAAAACAATCACAACACAACATACTATAAGTTGTATGGAACGGTTGGATAAACATTTTATTCATAATTAATAAGATAATATGTACAGACAGACAGAAATTATCCTTGTTACTTTCCTTGCCATTTTTACTGAGATACTATAGCAGTATGTCTCCAACTTAATATGAATTGCAAGGATGTATGAGGTTATATGAGATATGGAACATCTTTTTTTAAATATTCAGCCTGAGTAGGCTCCGGAAACATGGAGTGACTAAACCTGTCACAGACAATACTAACCAGCTACAAATAGATGTCAATAATTCCTTTTGCTTATTCACAAAGTGCATTTTACCAACCCAGTCCATGTAACACATACTAACCATTAGTATCCATGTAAAACATGAACAATAATTTTATTTCTAAATAAATACCTCATTTTCCATGACATCAGAGATTAGTCACTTATCAACATTTTCTGCATATAATGAATTACTTGAACATAATATAACTGGCATCCATAACCAACTAACTTTGAAATATTATCCATGTCGATTTGGGTTCATTATAGAGGTCTGAGCTCTAATGCCTTCAACGGTATGGTAATTCACTTCAAGAATCATTGCTGTCAAATTTCTGGAAATTACACAACTCAAAAACATACTAACAAAGCATTATTTCAGTTGCAATAAGCATGTTTTACACACACACATATGTGAAACAACAATTCACTTTCCTTACCGGTTTGTGGTTTTGAAAACTTGGAATCTATTTTAATTTGACTGTAAAGGGAAAGTATTAAGTAGCGCTCATTGTTAATTGTGAAAGCATAACATCACCATACACATAGTATCAATCAAGGTAAATTTATATTACCAAAATTGTTTTGTATGACTTTTACTTGAATGTACTTCTCACCGCACACAACCATTAGAAAATGATCATAGCATTGTGTTAATATGTCATGTGTATATAATCACATTATGTTATGTATCTGAAAGCACATGAATCACAAAAATAACACAACATATAAGAGAGGCAGTGAATATTTACCACTTTGGCCCCGGAGCATTCTTAGGTGTTGGATCAACGACTGCTTACCTGAGTCAACTTTAATTCTTACTTTGTAATCCCAAGGATTTATTTTGTTATACATTACACCATACTGTCAGTCTATGTCTTGTAAACTTCTGCTGTGAATATTGTAATCTCCATCATCATCATCTTGGAGTCAGCTGTATTACACTGTCTATATGTATTTTTTTTAGCCAGACATGTTCATTGATGATGGACAGTAAACTGAAATAGATATCTGAAAGTAAACACAACAAAAGGCAAAGGCGTACGTCGTACGTACGTAAGTACGTCGGCAGCCGACAGTGGTTTAGGAGGTTAGTTAGGTTATCCTTGTAGGTCTTGGACGGTAAGACCTTGTATATTTTAATCCCTAACTGATGAGTGGTGTTGATGCGTTTACTCATTACAATCAGTTTCATTATTTTATATAACGATAACGTTCAATAACAATGAAACAAGAAAGGACTACGCCCGGTTAATTTTGTATTGCCAATTTACGACAAAATATATCGTAGTAGGCGAAAAGGTCACATCGCACTTCTGAAGCTGTAAGAGTAAAAACACCAGACACCACTTTATAACAACATTTATTAGGGAATCACAAATATGAGAGTATAGATCTGAAAATAATATGCCAAGACGCTCTCGCGTAAAACCAATCTAAGATGGACGACCACCTCTAGTGATGTGTCATTGTCGGTTATCGTAGTGATGTCAAACACCGATGGATGATCTCGCCGTTCATTAGGTACTTACCTATACCTTACTTATATCCATTAAATGTGCCTGTTCTAAATTGTTTAAAGAGCGCAAAGGATCATTTTTAACACTATGTTTCAGTAAACATTTCACAGGCTAATGATTGTGAAAAGATTTAGGTGATATTGTGGTGTGAATGTCGTCTTGGCGCTCGCTACGGTTGTCAATTGCAAATGTTCCTTGTGTAGCTGGGTGTGACGTGCGACGTCGACGTGAGACCGTATTTTTCACTGATTCTGAACATATACATATTCATATTAACAAATGATTGTTTTTGAGACTGTCTGTTGGTCTGTACGTATAGTGTCTATGGTTTAGTTTACAATGAAACTTTTAGAGTTACACTAGGAAAAGTCTGCAGCGATTTCGATAGCCCACGCAGTGCAAGTGTTATTTATACGTAACTTATTTCATAGAAGTTTGACGTTTAAAAAGACACTTGCACTGCGTGGGCTATCAAAATCGCTGCAGCGTTTTCTCGGTCTGACTTTAATTTTAAAAGAAATTACTAAGTCAGCCCACGCTTTTTTAATATAGGTAGCGTGCAAAAGGAGGCTGAATATTTACTCAATACATATTTAGTTGAGATGACCAAAATCATTTACATTTTTACTTAAGCAGTTTTCTGTCCAACATATACTGCTAGTCTAGTTAAGTAGTATTTTTCTTAATTCCTATTTATAAAATTACTTGATACATTGGCCGCTTTATAACATAGGTATATACCGGGTGTGGCCTGTAACACGAGCAAATAATTAAAACATAGATTGTACTCCTCAAACGGTGATACATTTGTTCAAAAACTTTTAAAAATTATGTAGTCTTTAGACTTCCTATTTTTCATACAAAATAAATATTATCTTCAATGGACGCCGTTATCATTGTGATTGACGATGCTTGTCACGCCTTAAACATAACAAAATTCGCAATACATTGCGTCTTGGAATAAACTTTAAAGTGTATTAAAAAATAAAATGCAAGTTATTTTTAAAAATCGCTGAACTAATGTTGGTGAGTATGAGAAGTTCAGCCTACAGTTTAATTTTTTGCTCATATTACAGGCCACACCGGGTATAAGTAGGTAACTGACGAATCAACGAGTTGTAATTAATGTTTGATTATACGTTCTACATTTAAAAAGAAAAGACTAACTTAAATTCTAAAATTAGCATCTTGGTTCAAGATTATCAAATTCTTGCTACCCACCCACGTAGGTACGTGGTGCAAATATATTCAAAATATTTGAATCCAATTAATAACTGCATTAAATAAAAAAGTAAGTATGATAAATGAATAATTGCCATATCGCAAAATATTTAAATTATTGTACAACTTTACGAATATTACCGAAATTAAAATATTGTGTTACGAATATTACCCATTAGCCATTAACCAGGTGCAGCAAATGTATTTTCGTGCAAGTTGGTGTGCTGTGTCGTGTTTTTACAGGCAGGCATAAACAACGTAGGTTTATTTTTGACATAGCTAAGTATGTAAACGTACTAGTGCTCGACATGCTAATGCCCAATAGATGACACCTTGCTGACACCTCTATTGACAATGACATATGTTTCAAGATGACATGTACTAGGACCGCGTCGAGCACCAGTACGTTTACCTTATGTAGGTAATGTAAAGTTTCACATAAGCCGTTACAAATTATTATGTTCAGTTCAAGTTATAACTGCTTTAAACATGAATGTAGGTTTAATGTACCTACCTATCTTCTATCTTGTTTGTTTACATTATTTAATCAGCTGTAACACGTAAATCTATAATAGATGCTCAGAACGTGGCGCTTAAGTACTTACTTAAGTCGGTTTCATTGTTAATTGTTTTGACCCAGGTAGTATGTTATTACCGATATTTTACTATGAAACGAGGAATCTTTTTGTTTCAGCGCGTGCACGGTCATTATACTCAATAATCAGGCCGATGCATCAGCGTCGATGTATTTCATGTTTATCTTTTCTGTAGAGAACAATACCGACTGTAATTTTTAGGCGCTTAAACAACTGCCGTCTAACTTAGAAATAGAGGAGTGTCATATTGTTCAGTACGTATTAGGTAAGTGCGCTCTAAGAATGGCAAAATGGTTGTGTATTGTGTAGGTTTGTGGGCTCGCGCCTAATTAGAGTAGTAGTACTTAAGCGAACAATAGTATTGATGATATTATACATTAAAAACATTTTTTTGTTTTGTTTCGGTAGAATAATACTGTCGAGATTCTCATAATCTAATTAGATCGGAATACCGTTTAATTGGAATACGTTTTTTTATTATTTACATATTAGAGGTAGAAATTGGAATTTGTATAAATTGACCGTAGCGTTCAAGGAATCTATCTTCTTGCCAAATTTCACCTAAAGTGGTTCAGTTGTTTAGCCATGAAAAGGCGACACATTTATAATAGTTATTTATTTGTACAGTTCTAATGGGATTTATAGCTATAAAGGTGATTATGTTTGACTTAGTTTGTTACTACTTGGCTTGGCACCGACTTCAAACATATCAGTTGGTAACGCAGAGACTTAAAAAAAGGATAATATTTTATTTCATCCTTTATGAAGTCGGGTTTCTTTTTTTTTGTATAAAGTTTTTATTCCTCGTCTCGTCCGGATGTTCTTCTCTGCAAGTCGCAATTCTTAACCGATTCTCGTAAAAGTTTCAACCAGGCCCCAATTTCACATCGGTGACAGGTGCGACGAATTGTAAAATCACTGTTTCTGACGTCACAGGCATCCATGGGCTACGATTACCACTTACCATCGGGCGGGCCGTATTCCTGTTTGCCACCATCATTGTATTATTTAAAAAAACTTTATTATATCGGAAAAAAACAGATATTTCTCCTGCGAAGTTTCTGACAATTGTCAAAGATTTAGAAGAATTGTAGGTAATTCTTGACAGGTAATGAGTTATATGTCGAAATTTCGTGACAATTGTAGTGTTTCTTGTGACAATTGTCATAAACTTAGCAAGAGAAATATCTGTTTTTTTTTTCGGATATCATAAAGTTTTTTTTAATAATACAATGATGGTGGCAAACAGGAATACGGCCCGCCCGATGGTAAGCGGTAACCGTAGCCCATGGATGCCTGTGACGTCAGCAACAGTGATTTTACAATTCGTCGCACCTGTCACGTTGGTGAAACAGGGGCCAGGGTCTATGATTAAATAGATTTATTTTTCGATGCAAATTTTGGATATTTTTCAAAATGCGGAATTTGGCATAAAGGACTTAAGCGCCAGTAGTGTCTACGGCGCTTAAAACAATTGCGAGTTTACTGCGATAATGATAACGAATCAACGACTTCTAATATAAAAAAAACTAACATACTTAATTTTTTTTAAATAACGAACTAAGTATTTTTTACTTTTACATTTTCCAAGCTTAGCGCGAGGTCTACAGCTCACAGAACCACTGCTTAATATTACCTAATTATGTAGGTACCGGATTTTAGTTTTGGGTTCGAATCCCGTAAGGGCATTCGAGTAATTCTTTTGCCATAAAAAATATCTAAGTATGTATTAATCGATATAAGTAAGTATCAATATATATCGAGGCGTAAGGTAAAGGTACTGACTGGTGCTCGACGCGGTCCCAGTACATGTCATCTTGAAACTTAATTCATTATCAATAGAGGTGACAGCAAGGCGTCATCCATTGGGCATTAGCATGTCGACCACTTATACGTTTACCTTAGTTTGGGGCTAGGTTGATCGGTAGGATTGTTCCTAAATATTTATTTTATTTAGAATATAACTATAACATGGAGGCTATATACACAAACTTATGTAGGGTAGGTTACGAAGTCTAAATTAAAAACAAAAGAGATTTATTTAAGGTAAATTTAGATTTTTAATAAATGAGTTACTTAAACTCATATATTCATAATTAGGAATGGAGGGGAGGGAATTATTCATATACCTACTAAATTATTAGTAGGTATATGAATAAATAGTTTATTCGTAGTATATTGTTACTGTGTCATTAATATCCGTTTTAATGAAGCCATTTAGCCTCGAATGTAACGGTTTTGTACTCATGTAAATAACATTTCGAATGCAAATATTTGTGCTGACGCGAGAATCGAACGTGTTAACAGTGAGTAAAAAAAATTATTAAACTCTACGCAGTAAAAGTTACAACATCATAATAAATTTAAAATAACTAGTACGAAAATTATATATACCTTGTGTACTCCTAATGTGAGATGATATTTAATTACATAATTAATATATTTATTTATCTAAATCTAAATCAATAAAGATGCAAATGTAGCTTGTTAAATTAGCCAGGAATGTACGATGTACGATAATTAAATAGAAAACCGTAGACACTGTCAAAATTAAGGAGATAACAGTCATTTTTTTTGTATGAAATTACAATAAATTATAGTTAATGCTAAAAGTATTATGGGTATAACTTTTAGCATACCGTAAAATGGGGTGAGTAGGGTCAAAACTGAAATTCAAACCTCGATAACATTTTATTTTTACATATGAAAACTGAATGGTGTATATAATAAGTGTTCCGGACGTTTGTATTTTAGTTTTTATTTTATTTTGGGTAGTTCCATTTCATAACTTTGACGATAAAGCGGAAAACCCACCTCACCCCGTAGTGCCTCGTATTTGGGGTGAGTGGGGTTTTCATACAAAGGTGATTTTGGAAGATTGTTGGATCGATTTTTTTTATTATTTTGGAGCTATAGCTCCATTTTAAATTGGAATATATTATTTTTGTAGCAGTAGCCTTAAAATCTCACCCCCCTCTCAAACCTTCTCTCCCCGTTCATAACCCACCTCTCCCCGCGAAACCTACTCACCCCGTTTTACGGTACCTAGTTTATTTGAATCCTATGAGTCGTGGCAAAATGCCGGGATAACGCGAGGAGAAGTTTATAAAATTTTAATCTGAGTTCCCAAGTTCTCAAGTATCGAGTTATCAATATTTTACAGTCTGATCTACTGAAAAATTAAATATTGACAAATGATTACGATAAAAATATCGCAGTGTACCGTGTACCTGAGGTTGATGAACTTCCGTTAACTGAATACTTATAATGTTAAGGGAAACTTCAGTCCTATTGGCTATTAGAAATTTTATCACTGAAGCATGACAATCACGGTGTTGAAATACTATAATGTGTACTATTTTCCGTGAAGTGTCACTCCAATACAACTAACTAACTATATTTATAATTATGTTTACTTAAAGTTACGTGCGCTTATAAATATCATGTAGAAAGTTGACTAACTTTCCATCACTCATTCATAATCGAACGCATTCCCTCTCCAATGATTAATTGAATAGCTGCCTTTAATTACTTGGTTCTAATCGATATTTCTATGTTATTAAATTGCAAAAAAACTTACCTCGAATGTAATTAAGCCCTTGTCTCCGTACTTGTCGAAGATCTTGTTAATGAAGTATTTCTCGGCAACCTCGGCGGGAGGGTCTTGCCGCGTGCGGTTCAGGTCCAGCGTGTTGTCGCCGAGGTCTGCGCCGGCGGCGGCCAGCAGTGCCAGCGCTACGACGACACCCGTCGTCAGCATGGTCGAGACTGACTGAGCTGCGCTCGCGGCACTATCAGCCGCTCAACGTGCACTCGTCAGGCGTGATATGACGCGACGCTTGCGCACCGGCTGTAATCGACAGATCCGCACGACCTATTGTTTATTTACTCGCGTTTATCTAACTTCGGGTAATTCGCGATTGATTAGCTCGAAATTGAACGCGTGCTGCTGAGTCGAAGTGAGTTGTACGTCTGAGACTCTGAGACTTTCACCTGGCGCTCGAGTCCCGAGGCCGGTCGTAACACCGTTACTGATAATGTGGCTGGTCTGCGCGGACGCAGCGGGTTGTGCGCGAAAACGACGTCAGTGCCGACCAAGATCGCTCCTCCCAGACTCGATGGCAGCCAAATAATGGATCATTGCGTGCTTTGTATTTATTATATATAGAGTCATATTTACTTGCACTATCGAAGGGTTATTTAGTCAAAATGTGTGCTATGTGATAAGTCTCGCCTCTTATTCATATGCATTGGGTGTTGATTTTTTAAAATGTTGTGTACATACCTATACACCTACCTAGCCCAAAAATAATTTAATTTTTATATATTTGCAAATTATACGTATTGTTTTAGGCAAATTGTAGCTATTAATTTTTATCTCCAACCAGCATCTTTGACAAAGTGAATAAATAATTTAAATGCTTCGTTAAAATTAAGACTTCCTTATACCTTTGTGCTTAAAATGTTGGCATATCGGCCAAATTAACATATTATTTGGTATGCCCTGCACCACGTTACGTACTCAGCTCACGTGTGGACTAGCACACGTGCGTTTCCTACTACGGGGCAGTTACCCTATTCACAACACATGTTTGTCTTGACTTGCGAGTTTAATCTCAATATAACTTGGTCTCGAGATACATAGATAGCTCGTGTAATGGAAGACCGCACTTACTAGTTCACCTTCGCTTGGTAATAGTTGTGAACAACAGTCCAGACACGAGACTATGTCCACTAATGGGTTCGTACGACATTCCAGAATTCGAGCGAACGAGTAGTTATACTAGTACGATATGTAAGGTCGAAACTCGCTCACATCCTCTCCAATAGCCCCTTGTAAATCATCGTTACATTGTCGCAGTCTGTCGTCCATAATAAGCGCATACTGCTGTATTCGAACTTCAAGATATTCACAAGAGACGACACGTACTAGATCCATTCTAGATACGTTATAGTTTAGATATCAACTACTTAGTACTCTTTTGCAGCGCAATTCGGGCAACCAATGTCACTTTTACGTTAGATAGAGTAAGATATCTATTAGATGTGAATTGGATCTCTAAGTCATATCCTATGGAAATCGTTCAAGAGTATCTCCAGAATCGCGCAAATGTCAAATTTGACAGGTTAGATCTTAAACATATCGTTATCGTATCTTGGTGATGTCTAAAAGATATCTAATAGATGTCTATTTCAAAATCCGAATCGGGCCCCTTTAGGCGTATGCGATTTAATTATGAGCAGGCTCGATCAAGGGATTATGAAGCTAGAAGACTAGCTAGAAACTAGAAGGGTAGAAGGCCTTTAAAAGCTACTTGTGAGAGGTCTTGCTATATACTTACTGGTCAACTCATTTGCAAGAAAGTGAGTGGCCATAGTCACATAGCAGTAAAATTATTTTCACCTTGGGCGTTAACGTTTGCATCCCTCACTACGCCCTGGATTATATTTTAGTATCCCTCTTTACTCTCGAGATTATATAAGGGGTCATCCATTAATTACATCACACGTTTAGGGGAGGGATGGGGTCAAGAAAATGTGACATATTGTGACATGGGGGAGGGGGGAGACAAACTTTATGTCGTCACTTTAACTTCATCAGTAACCGAAAATTTATTTAAATTATTTTATACGCTGTACATTTAAATAACAAGTTTTTATAACGATAATCGTTTTTATACGTTCGTTTAATTTTCAAAAATATTTTGATATAATATTAATAATAGTTAGGTACTTACGTAATTCGATTTGGCGATTTCGTAGAAAAAATGTGACGTCACTCTAGGGGGGAGGGGTTTGCCAAAAGTGACCAAGTGTGATAGGGAGGGGGGGAGGGGTCAAAAAACCTAGAAATTCGTGTGACGTAATTAATGGATGACCCCTTACAGAAAGCGTCGCTTCGTTTAGGATGCAATATACTACCGCGCCTTAAAATATGTCATTTCACTGCCTTGGGATTTGGGATACAATCTACTAATTATTGCCTCAGCCAATCTTTCCCGCCGCCGCTTAGGACTCCTAGGAGTATATTTGTAGACGTTTCAATACAATTCGTGACAAAAAATTACGTTCTTGACACGCCGTATACCTATTGAAATATTGGGTTTTAAAATTGACTTCAGTGCGGCGGGTTGATATTCTTGTCACCTAAGTAGAGTTAAGGATGACTCACACTAGACCAGACCGGGCCCGGGTCGAAGCGTCCGACATGTAATTTTCTATGACCCGGTCTAGCGCGAGTCATCCTTTATTGAATTTCTTGATTGATGTAGGTATTAAAGTATCACAACCACTTTGTAGGTCTCATAACATATTTCGTCTTATTATGTTTGAATATTGTGTTTGTGTATGTTGTGAGAACATCTTTCAGAGGCATGATACCCCGAATTGAATGACAATCTGAAAGGTAAGGTTTTTGTCGTGATGACGTCTTATATAAATCGATGAACACCGGTAGCATGCACGAAAAAGTGTCACGCTGTGGACAGATCTCCATGGTAACGTTGTGGACAGATCTCCATGGTAACGTTGTGGACAGATCTCCATGGTAACATTGTGGACACATCTCCATGGTAACGTTACGGCCACGAGTTCTTATGACGTTAATATCACGTAAAATTATCGTCCGGAAACCGACTTTACAGACAACCATATTTTTTTATTTAATATGTCTCTCTTTTGTTTACGTAATGATATAGAAAGTGAACGTTTGACGATTTATGAGCAAAAAGTTAAGTATCTAGTCAGCCTTCAATGCTACAATTGCTAAACAGACGGCAAAAAAACCTTGTTTCGATTGAATACAGCAGAGTAATACGCATAGCTAAGGCAAGTACCTTCAAGAGGCTCTTAGGATTTTATTGTTGGTCGTGTTAATACGCAAATTGAGAAAATTATAAAAAGCAATAGTTATTTGTTTTACAAGGGGGCAAAGTTGTTGTTTAACAGCTCGTGCTAATATTGATACCCGAGCAAGCGAAAGATTCCAAAATTGAACCACGAGCGTAGCGAGTGGTTCGAAAAATGGAATCTTGAGCGTTGCGAGGGTTTCAAAGCACGAGGGTTAAACAAAATTTGCCCCCGAGTGAAACACAAAATTTTTCACCACACCAACCTGAAGCAAATATTAAATGTAAAATATCAAACAAAATCAAACCAAATCAAATCCACATGAATGTTATTAAATATTTATCATCCAAAATCATCATTTAAAAGTCATTTCTACCAGCAAACATAAGAAACCAACTCAAAATTTGCATTTGATTACTTTGTCTCACATGTGAATAAAATGCAACTTTGCTATCAGTTTTTGAAGTAAGCCTTTCCGAGCTGGTGTGGTGAAAATATATTTAACTAACAGTAGTAGACCGAGGCGTCTTGGATCACGAGGCCATCGGGTCTAACTAAAAAAAAACCAGATAAGTGCAAGTCGGACTCGCCCATGAGGGTTTTGAGATTTTTCCCTGTAGGTACCTAGTACTTGTAGTGTAAGACGATATGTTTGCCAACTTTCATAGTTTAAGGGCCAGTTGCACCAAGCACATTTGACAGACTGATCAACAGGGGTCGGACAAAAAGTGCGGATGACGTCAAACCACTTATAGGATGATTTCAAATAGTATTTTTGATTTTCATAAACAATTATCACTTATCATTTATCAACCTCTTTATTAAACGATATCGCCACTTGAAATGAGTAAGTACGTTTTTGACTGACACATTGTCAATCAGATGAACAATAAATTGACTTTGTTATTGTTTAGCTATTGTATCTTCACGATTATATTTAGCTAAAATTTATATTTATAATGTATAAGAAAACGCTCTAAAATGTCATCTTTACTCGAATATTGTGGCAATTTCCCGTTTTTGGAGGTACGTGACACGGAAGTTTAAATACAAACTCAAACATCATCCTGTGTGCAAGATTACGTCATTTTTACGTCATCCGCACTTTTTGTCCGACCCCTGCTGATCAACGTCAGCCGGCGCGCCCCGGCGCTTTACTATGAAATTTTCCATACATAAAAATTTAGCGAACTCCCATACGAACAGTTTGGTGCAACCGACCCTAAGTCAACGGGAGGTTTATTACTTTATAAATTTTAATTTCCTTGAGAGTGTCGAAGTATACGTTTTACGTTATACGGCACAAAGGGCCTTATCTTTTTTTTTACGTTATCTTAGAAGTTTGATTTTTTCACTACTTTAAGGGACTGTAAACCTGAGTATATGGATTTAAATTTCAACTGGATATCTCCACGCGTTCTCGAGATAAAGGGCCTTGACAGACAGAAGAACGGACAACTAAACTAAGTGATCGCATAAGGGTTCCGTTTTTAGGGTTCCGTACCCAAAGTGTAAAACGGGACCCTATTACTAAGACTTCGCTGTCCGTCCGTCCGTCCGTCTGTCACCAGGCTGTATCTCACGAACCGTGATAGCTAGACAGTTGAAATTTTCACAGATGATGTATTTCTGTTGCCGCTATAACAACAAATACTAAAAACAGAATAAAATAAAGATTTAAATGGGGCTCCCATACAACAAACGTGATTTTTAACCAAAGTTAAGCAACGTCGGGAGTGGTCAGTACTTGGATGGGTGACCGTTTTTTTTGCTTTTTTTTGCATTATGGTACGGAACCCTTCGTGCGCGAGTCCGACTCGCACTTGCCCGGTTTTTTTTCCTTAGCCTAAAACCATAAAAAGGTATTTATTTGTTATTATGTACATTTACTCTCCTCGAAGTAAGCAGACCACTCCAGAGTTTACATTAGAATACGTAATCCCCTTTTCAGTCCGATGCAGTATTATTTGCCGCCCTATCTTTGTTTGTGTACTCGAACCAAGGGTAAGGGTATGGACAAATGATAAATCAAGAGCATCCCATATAGACGAAGTAAAGGCATAGAGTAATATAAGGGGTCATCCATTAATTACATCACACGTTTAGGGGGAGGGAGGGGGTCAAGAAAATGTGACATATTGTGACATGGGGGAGGGGGGAGACACAAACTTTGTGACGTCACTTTAACTTCAACAGTAACCGAAAATTTATTTATATTATTTTATTCGCTGTACATTTAAATAACAAATTTTTAAAACGATAATCGTTTTTATTCGTTTAATTTTCTTTCCTAAGCAGTTTTGGGTTATAAAATTAATAATATTTATATCGTCAAAAATATTTTGATAAAATATTAATAATACTTAGGTACTTACTTAATTCGATTTGGCGATTTCGTAGAAAAAAAATGTGACGTCACACTAGGGGGGAGGGGTTTGCCAAATGTGACCAAGTGTGACAAGGAGGGGGGAGGGTTCAAAAAACCTAGAAATTCGTGTGACGTAATTAATGGATGACCCCTAAGTAAAGAAAGAGTGGTAACTCCATACATCAGTTTTCTTACCAAAACGCGAGTTATTTTCGTAGACGACATCTAATGTAAAGGTAAGTCTCGACTCTCGAAAAAAAGCCTCACCATTATGTATTGTATTCCCGTACCTATTGGGACAAACTGATTTTTGAAAGATGGTTAAAATATATTCGTAACCTACGTAATAAAGGGGACTCAAAACAAAAACTAATCGATTACAGGCCAACCCCTTGTTTCGGCTAGTAAGAAACCTAAACATATATAAGTACCTAGTAGGTACTACCTACCAAAGGGGGGTGCGAAGCAGCCGTACATTCCCTGCGCACTTACCTCTCTAACACGACGTCCGAGGTGTTGATCAAAATTGATGTTAAAAATGCCTTCAATTCTGTAAACAGAGACACCCTGCTGACAGAAACAAAACATAACATACCCGAAATTTACAACTATTTCCTTCTATCCTACGCAGATCCTACAAAATTATTATATCGCCAGAACGTGCTTTCTTCAGAAGTTGGCTGTCAGCAGGGTGACCCGCTCGGGCCGGCAATTTTCTCTTTGGCAATTAACCCTATCATCAAAAAACTAAATTCTAAATTTAACGTGTGGTACCTAGATGATGGAACCCTAGGAGGTGACGTAGATGTTGTCACTTCCGACCTGTCCACAATCAAGACCGAATTTAGGAACATCGGCCTTGAAATAAATTTTAAAGTCTGTGCGGAAAGAGAAGAGTCGTAGAATGTATTGGGCCCCCTACATTCCACGACTCTTCTCTTTCCGCACAGACAATACCAAATGCGAACTGTACATTCCAAATTCCTTGCCTAATCACAACAATATTGAACAAAACTTCAACACCCTAACTCCAAACATAAAAACAGTTAACAACGAGACACTTTGCCTCCTAGGGTCTCCTATTTTCGAAGAGTCTTTTCCAAACTAGCAATGTACAAATTGCAGAACATTCCCAAAAAGCGGAAACGTTCTCGAGAATGTTCTCAGAACATTCCTGCAACATGGAAATTATTGTTTAAACAAGAGAATATACTTGAAATAAAGTTTAAATAGGCATAACTTAAAACTAAATGTTATTATGCATATATTACTGTCTATTACAGTTAGCTATTTTGTTGATGTGATAAATTTACCAATAAGTTGCTTAAATTCTCACTTTATATCAGAGAACATTTCGACTTTCGACAAATTTTTCCAAAATTTTTTTTTAGTTTCATTAGAATCTAGAGGCCTCTATCTCCCGCCATGCCAAATCTCAGCGCGCTCGGACCAACTTGAAAAAATAAAAAAAAACGTCGGCCATTTTGTTTTTTTTTAATGCAGTTTGTTTTGTCTCGGGGCCCTCTATGACATTTGGTCGAGCACCCCCCACCTATCACGCACCGTTTAAAAGTTGCCATACAAAATAAAACTAGCCAGTTTACCCGCAATTGTAGCATTTTTCCAAAAAAAAATTTTTCATAGGTATCTAGGGGACCCCGAGATTCCGTGACCAAAATTTCAGCGCGCTAGGACAAAATTCAAAAAGTTTAAAAAAAAAGTCGGCCATATTGAAAAAAAATGGCGGCGTCAAAAACTGCCAGGGTCTCTCTATGACATTTGGCCGAGCACCCCCCACCTAAGTCTGACCGTTTGGCCGGGCCGTCATACATTTTTCTGACCGGAAGCGGACGACCAAAAGTCGGAATTTTCTGGGGGTAAGGACTACACCTAAACTATCGTGAATATTCATGGTATAAACTACGATAAATAAATAAATTCTCGTTCTCGAGAACATTCTCAGAAGTTACCGAGAATTTCTCATGTGGAAAGTTTCGCAACTTTGGAAAGTTCTCGTGCGTGCATTGCTATTCCAAACTATATACAAAATTCAATTTCAAAATTCAAAAACTTTTCAAACCGCCTTCTTGAAATAAGTCCTCACTACGCAATTACAATTCTTAAATTCTGCCTTTTTGTTCCTAAATTAACATACGCCATTCGCTGCAGCCCTATTTGGAAATTCGAAAATATTATTTTACCTTTAGATGACCTTATTAAGTCAACTTTGGAATCCATTCTCAACATTCAGCTCAGCGACCATTCCTGGACCCAAGCATCCCTACCCATCCGTCATGGTGGGCTAGGGATCAGAAAAATTTCTAGTGTATCCTTGCCAGCTTTTTTGTCTTCAGTCCACAGCTCCGCAAATCTCATAGGTAAAATCCTACGGGGACTCCCCTCAAACTATGAGACTGCGAGCTTGGACGAAGCCAAGAAAGCTTGGTCAAGTGCTTGCCCGAACAAGGATTTCCCAACTCTTCCAAATTGCCAAAGGAGCTGGGATGACATCATGTGCCAAATTTCAGTGAATTCCCTTCTAAGCCGTAGTACAGGCCGCGAACGGGCCAGACTACTGGCTTCGGCGTCGAGGGAGTCCGGTGATTGGCTCCGGGCTTATCCTTCACCGAACACCGGAACCTTCCTCACGCCGGACACTCTCCGCATCGCGACCTGTCTTCGGCTTGGAGTCCGCGTCTGTGCTCCACACAGGTGCCCCTGCGGCAGTGAGGTGGACGAATTGGGACACCACGGGCTATCCTGCCAAAAAAGTGCCGGCCGCCTTTCAAGACACTCCGCACTGAATGACATAATCCGCCGGTCTCTTGCATCCGTCAATGTGCCAGCTCTACTGGAGCCAACTGGCATAGCGAGATACGACGGCAAGAGTCCGGACGGTATGTCTCTGGTTCCTTGGGGTTTGGGAAGGGTGCTAGTGTGGGACGCTACCTGCGTAGACACTCTGGCCCCTTCTCACCTCACGGGAACCAGCAACCAAGCAGGTGCGGCAGCTAGAGCGGCCGAAAACCTTAAATTGCAGAAGTACAGGGGTCTCGGCCCCGAGTATATTTTTATGCCATTTGGGGTTGAGACCCTTGGCCCGTGGGGTCCTAATGCTATAAAACTTTTTAAGGAGCTTTCGAAAAGGATTATAGACTTCACTGGTGACCGAAGAGCTGGCAGCTTTCTCGCTCAACGTATTAGCTTAGCAATACAGCGGGGAAATGCTGCCAGCGTCCTCGGCACCATGCCAAAGGCGCCCAATTACTTAGATGTATTTTAATTTTATCTTATTTTATTTAGTATTAGTTTTTAGTTTTAATTTAGTTTTATTTTATAGATAAGTTAGTTTATTTTAATTTTTAATATTTGTATCTACCTTATCAATAAACATTTATTTAGTACCTACCTAAGGGTACCTATCTAGGCCCCTAATATCCATGGTAGGGCACCTCATTTATCAAAATCTGGCAGACGGATAGGTATACATAAGTATTTATTAACCTAAATATTCCGTGACGTTATTATGAATAAGTTTTGAATTTTCATAATTTGTTATTTTCAAAATATTTGCTTTGGGTTTCACTAGAATCGATAACGTCGGAGTTTTCCTATGTTGGTTAATACATATATTTATATTTTAGTCGATGATTAAATAAATATTTGGTACGGATTGCTATGGTATGGATATATATGCTGATACGGTTGGATTTCCCAAATGTAACGGGACACATGTCCTTCCTAGGCAATCTAAAGGGTGGGATTCCACCAGTGTTTGCCAGTGCAAACGTGCGGCTTTACTCGTAAGCATATAATTCAGTCAAAAATGCTTATGCCGCACACTGTTGGAATCCCGGCCTTAGCACCTATGCATTATTATTTTTCATTAAAAAACGAAAAGAAACAAGGAAACTATTTTTTAGGGTTCCGTACCCAAAGGGTAAAACGGGACCCTATTACTAAGACTTCGCTGTCCGTCCGTCCGTCCGTCTGTCTGTCACCAGGCTGTATCTCACGAACCGTGATAGCTAGACAGTTGAAATTTTCACAGATGATGTATTTCTGTTGCCGCTATAACAACAAATACTAAAAACAGAATAAAATAAAGATTTAAGTGGGGCTCCCATATAGCAAACGTGATTTTTGACCAAAGTTAAGCAACGTCGGGCGTGGTCAGTACTTGGATGGGTGACCGTTTTCTTTTTGCATTTTTTTCCGTTTTTTTTTGCTTTATGGTACGGAACCCTTTGTGCACGAGTCCGACTCGCCTTGCCCGGCTTTTTTTATAAACGAGATTAAATCATTTATTTATAAGTATTTGTTTTTTAAGTATTCATGTACTGAAGTGACTGATGTATATCAAAACCCAGGAGGCCAATTCGAACTTTAAAAAAGAAACCCTATCTGTTATTGATACGTATGTTTGCAAGTAGAGCATCTCGCCCACCGACTACCTACTGTATTAAGTAGGTATAATATTGGTGCGAACGAGCTAAAGATAAATATATGAATATCAGGTTAAGATAAGATTTTTAAAGTTCGCATTCGTGTCCAATTTGATAATCCATATGTTCGTTTTGCGCTTTATACACTAAATTATTTACCTACGTTACATTGTCAGGATTATTGGAATTCACTTTAATTCATAGCATCGAATAACAAGCAATCATACCTATGTTTATGTTTGCAGTAGGTATTTATTTACCGACTGCGCCCAAAACAAACATTCCCAGCCACCGACTCTGATAGCGCATGTCAATAAATACGTTTTCATATCTTACTTTACCTACATACTCTATGGTAGGTCGTACTATGATATTTTCTATTTACTCGAATATAATGTCTACGGCTGCGATAATTGAGTGTAAAATTCGTTGAACATTGGAACTCACTGCAAGGTTTTTATCTATTTTGTTTGACGCTGGTAGTGCCTCGCGTTTTCTAGTAGTTGGTATGAGGAAGTTTGCTTAATGTAATGATGATAATATTTTATTTATGTTGCATTAAGATATGTACATAAGTATATATGATGAATTTCTTGATGAATTATGTATATACTTACATAATTTAGCAAAATATGAACCCATTGTTTGGACGTAGCATATTGCTTTCGCCGGGGTTACACGAAACCTTAACATTTTATACATCTACATCTTCCTCAAGAATCACTATTTTGATAGGTCGGTGCAAACCGCATGAAATTCCGTTCAGTAGTTTTTGAGTTAACTTAACCAAATCTAGTAAGGTATTCGTGATAAAAATATGATGTTTTAAATATAGGTAACCCTATAAAAGGTTATGGGCCCAGTAGGTACGCTTAAAATGAAGAAATTTGCCTTTTGCAAGGCAGTCAGGCTTAGGCCAGTGACACTGCAAGAAATACATACCCTAAATTTTTTTTTGTCCCATTGACGTGATAAATTTCATGGGTAAGTTAGTAGGTGTATAATTATAGCTTTCCAGAATGCAATAGCGTAATGCAGTCTTAGCAATGTGGGCAATGAGCTAAGCCACTGGAAGGACGGACACGGCGACATGAGTGACACAATATAGAACCTGTCATTGTTGTATTATAATAGACAATCGAATTAGAAAAAATAATGAAAAACTGCCTCTAAATATTTTCCTATGTCGTGTAACTAAGCCTATTGTTAAATCTATATTTAGGTAGGTATTTTATTAATCAATAGAGAGGATATATTTGTGAAAAAATAACAAACAGACTTGGTGCGTCATAGCTTCTAATCCTGTAATAAAACTCTAAAATACCATACTTTTTTCAACTTTTAGCATTAAAATAAGGTGTAAGTACATGTTGCTTACATATTTACATAATTGACAGTACCTACCAGTAAAATATAATATACCGGGTGTGGCCTGTAATATGAGCAAAAAATTTAACTGTAGGCTGTACTCCTCATACTGACCAACATTTGTTCAGCGACTTTTAAAAATAACTTGTGGTTTGATTTTTAATACACTTTAAAGTTTATTCTAAGACGCAATGTATTGCGAATTTTGTTATGTTTAAAGCGTGACAAGCTACGTCAATGACAATGATATGGCGTGGCGATGGCGTCCATTGAAGATAATATTTATTTTGTATGAAAAATAGGGAGTCTAAATACTTCATAATTTTTAAAAGTTGTTGAACAAAAGTGTCACCGTTTAATGAGTACAATCTATGTTTTAATTATTTGCTCGTGTTACAGGCCACACCCGGTATATAAATATGAAAACAGCTTCCTCGTCGGAACAACATTAAATGTTAACAATGTCGGTTTTAAGCTCTTTTGTTGTTGACGTAGGAAGCACAATTTGTACAATCCATGTCACGATTTGCGCGCCAATTATATGTGCTGTACCTGACAATGAAAATACGTTTCGTTTATTTCCTGTAGGTATATTATTAATTGTAGAGATAATACTAATTTCTAAAATTTATTAATTTAGAATAATTATGTTGGTACATACTGCTGTATATTTAGACACAAATATGGACTATGCGCGTTAATAGTAACTTTCGACTTTCCTGGGCTCATAACCTGTTAGATTATATACTTACTTACGGGACAAAGAAATAGATCACTATATTCACGTATATCACCACCAGAGGTACTACATCAGATCAACTTTTCAGCTTTGGCAGTGAAATCTTCTGAATCCTACACGCGAGAGTCTACAGCGAACTACTTCGTTCGCTCGTTCGTCTATTTGCTGTCTAGTCATTTCAATATGACACGAGAAAGACGGCTAAAGAAAAATCGCGGCAGGCCTTCATAACCAGCGACATATTAAAAAATATTTTTTATAATTAAAATAATTTGTATGTATGTTAGTCTCTATTACCGTCAACTGGGGGATGGCAGGGTTAATAGGGGTAAAATACGGAAATGTCATTTACCTGATAAATTCTTATATGATTGATTTTGGATTATATTTTATAATATTGAATAATTTAACCTCTTGGGATTCAATGTCCTAATACTGTACAAATTATCTCCAATGAATTTAAACGTCGGAATTAATGGTAAAATCAATGAAATTATATCGCGGTACACCTGTTTGTAATTAAATACAGAGTTGCTTTTGTTTTGTTTCGTTAGATTTTAAAACAAAACAATTTCGACTCTATTTTCTAATATGTACCATTGGTTAAAATTCAATTGCTAATTTTCCATTTGCATCTCAATAGGCTGAAGATTTCTCTGGTATAGGCACCTGGATCCCTTTGTTTGACATAATTATTGAAAGTCATGAATGTCATGATTGCCAGATTATCATTGTCATAATTCTAAAACCGTTAACTTTTCAGGATTTTTGTAACGTTATCCTATAGTTAGGTTAGGTTTGTTTTATGACAATCCTGAAAAGTTACGCGTTTCTGAGAAAAACCAAATTATATAATGATACATTATGACTTAAAACTTTATTTGGAAACAATAGAGACCCATAGGCACCTCATGGGCCTCAAGATCTATTTAATGTCTGACAAAATCAATTACATACGTTTACGTGACGTAGATGCTTGAAGAAACATCTGTGCAAACACAATAGAAATAAAAACACGGTTATGTTCAAGTAAATTTATTTCATAAGTTAGGTAATCATACGGTATTTTATATTATTTAATGTTATAGGACAATTTTCATATAGCCTTACACACGTGAACTGGGTTGTGATCATGGAACTGCTTATTCTTACCCGCTAGAACATTTATTGGCACTTAAAAATATAAAGGCATTGGTTAAAATATATATGCCCTTATATGTGGGCACATTCATAGTTATATGAGAATAATGCAGTGCATTCTAAAAATACAGGTTAGACCTTATAAGTAAGTATGGTGTGTTGACGCCGAAAACGAGAGCGATATCAAAACCAAGCACCGTCAGAGTGATACTGAGCAAAGGCAAAGATATGTTCAATGTACATTAAAAATAGTAGTGTACATTTCCTCATGTACATTCAAATTCTAGTGTAACATGGCAAACCTGCATGTACAGTCACCGCGCGCACTGGCCGGTTGGAAATAAAAAACTAAAAAAGGGTTTCACCGTCTTTTGTTTTTCCTTCGTAAATTTTTCTTTGGAAATATTGTCGGAATAGCACAATTCTGTAATTATTATTTTAATGCGACTGTATGGTTATATTTAGTGATAAAGTTTAATACTAGGGCTGCCACTAATGCAGGTAAAGTTTGTATAATTGTATATATAGCATTAAGTTTAGGTTTATGTTGAAATTAAACCTAATCCAAGTCTTATTTGTACGTAATGTACGTCACTGGTTCTCGTAACGAAATAAGGCTTGGGTTAGGTTTCGACTACAAGTCTAAGAACATACGATATACGATTGTTCCAGCCCTTTCTTCTACCTTTAAATTGAAGAGCTACTTATTGCTGTTGCTGCTTATTATTTGGATAATTGCTGCTGAAGCTTTCCTTTCCGTGGACCTTGTTGCGTGGAGCCTACGTTGCCAAAGCCGATTCCCGCACCCGCAGGCACAGTTGATCGTACGGTTCGACTAAGAATGGGATTCAAGAACGTTAAGGCCAGTGACGATATTTATTTGGTTTAGGTTCAGGTAGTGACAGAAATTAGTTTATTTTATTTTACATATTTTCATATTATTATTGTTTACTGCAAAGAACCTGGTTTTCATTTACCGCTCTAGCTAGCCGGTTACACTAGTTCTGTGATTTAAAGCGTACCGAATTTTAGCTCTGGTAGAAAAGTAAACTTGGGCAACACAATAGATAAGAAAATTTGGTCATTTGTTTCGCCTCGGTAATATTAAAGTAGGTATGTATAGTCTGCCCGTTTTTCTAAGATCAAGTGCGCCATAGCAAATTTAAGGTTTGATCTTAGAAAACGGACCTACTATATAAATAATTTATGTTACTTACCTATTTCGTTATATTTTTAAATACACATCAAATTAACTCGTAACATACCTAGTCGATTACTCTAATTAATAAATATAAATAATATTGGCTACATTATATTCCTGTAATTAAACGTGTTCCCCCAAAACGTTACGAGATTACTGATGTGTATTTAAACTAAAAGCGGCTTAACTAATACATAGGTACTTACCTATAGGCAGGCTTTAAAATGTGATCAATGATCATAATTCTACGAGTAAGGCTAATTTGAAAAATGACCTGCTAGGTTCACAACTGCACAGGAATTAGCAATTTTAGTCAATTTGTAATTGACGGAATGTACATACTTAATCCTAAGTAAACATATAAAGAAGCGTAGCTACAGATCTTTTTGTATAACAGCTCAACATTAACTTAAAATAAATAATACAGTTCAATACGAACACAAATGCACGTAAAAAAATAGATCACACTCACAGTCAGTTTTTCGAATGATCATAATTCTTTCGAGTCTTCTGGTAAACAGAGAAAGAGTTTAGAAGTAGCCGTGTTAAAGCTGTGTACTGCCCTGAGGAACCAGAGTGGTTTGTTCTGCCATTTTATGAAAATGAAATAGACGGGTATGCCGAGTAGGGTGAAGGAGAGACCTATGGCGAGTTGCTTCGGGTGTGCGAAGCAGGAGAGGATTACTAGGAAGGTGCAGACAATAAAGAAGACGCAGGGAAGTATGAGGCTCACTCGGATGGGCCGTGTGGCCTTAGGGCGGGAGTATCGCAGCCACAGGAGACCGGTGACGCTGCACAGTATGAAGAGCGCCTCGACAGCGGTCACCACCACCACTAGCGCTTCCACGTCGTTCCACACCAGGATCACTAGCGTTACCAGGCACTGAAAATAATAATACATAATTAACAAAATGGTGCCCCATGCGGATGACGCTGCGATGAAATTAGTCGTTCTAATGCGATTAAAAATACAACGCGAATTTGACTTCTTTTTAAAAATAAATAACCTAATGCCATATCTGATCTTAGTTCCATGCATTTTATTCGGTGCTTAGACCTTCTGGCACCTAAAAGTAACTCAACTCACAGCCCCGGGCCATGGAGGCGTTATCACATTTTCTTTCGTATAGGTCATCTATTTCAGTTTTCTGTGATTTCAGTTTAAAATAACTCAATTCTCTGTTGTATAGACACAGGCTAATTTGAACTTACGTTTTCATATCAAAATTATGTCTTCAATTATTCATATCGAAATGATAACATTTCGCGAGTGAATTTCGAGACGCACGGATCTCGACCCACGAGCGTAACATAACAGATTGCTTACATACATCGAGATATTTTATAGCATCTTAAATACTTGTAATTCACGAACGCGAGATACATTTCTGAGTTTCTATTATCCACACCTATTTACTTTCTCTAATGAACGTATCGTGTTTATATTTTTCCGTTCTGTTGAAAGTTATATGTAAGTGGATGTTGTGTTACCTATTCAATTTCTTGGTCCAAACATTCTGCATCTCTTTCACTAAGCAATATGTGAGACGCACATACACATTGGACAGATGGAATATTTAAGTGCCTATAAATACCTATTAATAATTGAATTTCACTGGATTTCAGAATAGTGCCTGTTTATGTAATACTTGGTATTTTTTTCAACTGCTACCAGATTTATGTACATATTTTCTTTCACTTAAAATACTATCTACGTATTTATTGCCTACATGTGTCTGTAATAACGGTTTTCCGTTCAGCGAGCCAAGCGTGCACAGCGCTACGAACAGCGAGATAATCCAGCTCCAGGATCCCAGGATCTTGTCGCTGTGTCTGTAATAACGATTCTTACCATAAATAAACGCGAAGGCACAGACGTTAACCTCTTCACATCAATGAGCGATATCGCCAACGGCAAGTTGCCGTCCCGAGCCCCCAACGAAGAACAGATGAGAAGACGCGTATATAGCTCCGTTCAGCGAGCCAAGCGTACACAGCGCCACGAACAGCGACATTATCCAGCCCCAGGATCCCAGGAACTTGTCGCTGTGTCTGTAATAACGATTCTTACCATAAATAAAAGCGATGGCACAGGCGTTAACCTCTTCACATCAATGAGCGATATCGCCAACGGCAAGTTTCCGTCCCGAGCCCCCACGAAGAACAGACGAGAAGACGCGTATATAGCTCCGTTCAGCGAGCCAAGCGTGCACAGCGCCACGAACAGCGACATTATCCAGCCCCAGGATCCCAGGATCTTGTCGCTGAAGGTGATGGCCACGGCGTCCGATGACAGGATCTCGGCGTTGGTGAGGACGGCGAAGAATGCCACGTTTGTCAGGGCATACACGGCGGTCACGACGGGCAGCGATATGCAGATGGCACGGGGGAGGTTTCTGAAAAAACGATTTATCTTTGTTGATAGGTAGAAGCGGGCCTATTAGCCTGCAGGCTGTAGTTTTTAAAGTGTCATCTATCACTATTTAATTGCACTGTATGTATTACAGTTTATTCCGGGTATTAAACCGACTTTTGACGACACACAAATAATGACCTAGTTCGAAAGACCATAAAAGTATAAGGTGTTTTTGGTATGAACAAGATACTTTAAGTGTTGTGTTGGTATCCGTCCTACTTCGTGTTAATTACTGAGGTAGATTAAATTAATTTAACCGGTTCATTGGAATGGAATGTGGATTTTTACCTAATTATAATTAAAAATGAAATCGGATCACTTATATGAAAATTCCATTCCAAGCATAACCCTTTACACATAAGGTGACTTACTTGTAAGGATCCCTTAATTCTTCCGTCACGAAATTTAAATAATTCCATCCGGAATACGAGAACAAGCCCGAGTAGAACGCGATGGCAATTTCGCTGGCCCCGGTCTTGGTTCCTTGCATCATGCCCTCGAGGTTCTCGGTGTGGCCGTGGAACAGGTGCACCAAGCTGGCCAAGAAGATGAGCAGCAGCGCCAGCACCTTGGCGGCGGTGAACGAGTCTTGCAGCCGCGTAACCCATTTCACGTTACCGCAGTTGATAATTGTAAGAAAACCTGGAACATTGAAATATTAAATTAGTTTAAAAATCTGTGTAAATAGGTAACAATTGGGACGCTAGGAGGATATCGCAAGGCATGCATACTGGGGATATCGAGGACTAATAGGTATAATAAGCGTTTAAGTATATGTTATTTATACTTTTTATACATTTTCTCTATTTGTCTTTATGTTTTGTTTTTACTTTTGTTTTAATACAGTTGTGAGTAAATGCTCTCAGTGAATTCCCGCTTTTTAGTTGCTCCCGTATTTTAGCTATCGAATTGTGTAAATTTTCATCGACGATTATGGTTGATTATGAACTATAGAAGTTGTCTCGCGATTTTTCCCACGTAATACATATTTACCTACTGTAGTAAGGCCACAGATGTTATGAGTGTTACCACGATACATCTGTCTCTCGGCAGCTCGAAACTGGCTTAAGGTCAACCGGGGCAAAGGCGTCACCTTTTTTTCAATATTTTTTATTCGCCTTTATATAACTCCAAGTTATGAAATATTTCTATATTTTTAAGAAAGCTTCAACTCTTTACCATTTAGCTAGATTTCAACAGGATATAATATTTCATAACAGTTGATATGGATGTAAAACATGTTTGTTAAAACTTATGGTAGCCTGATAGGTAAACATGTTTTTATGCACTTGGAATATATTTTTGAAATTAAGTAGTTAATATCCAGACTACTCATAAAAAGGAGGATAATTTTGCATGTTATGCATAGCAATGTACAAATTGCAGAACATTCCCAAAAAGCGGAAACGTTCTTGAGAATGTTCTCAGAACATTCCTGCAACATGGAAATTAATGTTTAAACAAGAGAATATACTTGAAATAAAGTTTAAATAGGCATAACTTAAAACTAAATGTTATAATGCATATATTATTGTCTATTATAGTTAGCTATTTTGTTGATGTGATAAGTTTACCAATAAGTTGCTTAAATTCTCACTGTATTTCAGAGAACATTTCGACTTTCGATAATTTTTTCCAATTTTTTTTTGTTTCATTAGAATCTAGAGGCCTCTGTCTCCCGCCATGCCAAATCTCAGCGCGCTCGGACCAACTTGAAAAAAAAAAATCGGCCATTTTGATTTTTTTTAATGCAGTCGCACTTTAATGGTAGCAGCAGCCGTTTGAACTAATTTTACTCCATAAGATTTAATGTAGAAAAGCCCACAAAAGGAGGGCAGCACCAGTCGTGCATCTATTAGCGAATTATCACAATGGAGTTTTCCTTAACGTGGATTGCTAATATCCTTTATCGACGGGTGCTAGGGCAGTAATACTGGGCTCGGACAAGTGCCCTTACGCAACTGTGTGTTCGCCAAGATAATTCCGCACAAGTGTGTGTTAGCGCGATGCGGGAGGAAGCGCCCATTATCCTGTCAGCCGCAATCAGTGCGACCACCGCCGAGCGACAACGCGTTTTAAAGACGACTGTCCCTCATTGACGGGAACAGCGGGAAATTTGCACGTTGACTAATTACCAGCCAGCAGATGTAGGGTTTTTTTGTCCAAAACAAATGTCCTAATTGCACTAGAACTAACCGCATTGAAGCAATGCAAAAGTTAGAAATGAAACACAATGTCGGACAGAGCGAAGCTATCTCTAAGAGACAATACAATTCAATTGGCAGCATTTCGAACTTTCCGGGAATATAGCCAGGGGAACAGGGAAAAGTAAAACTGACAACGGGACATCACTACGCGGTCACGAGGACTGGACACCTCGATTGACGAAGACCGATGCCGATGCCTCTTCGAGTCACCGAGTACTACGTCCGCTGGACACTCCCTTTATAACACCTACAGCGTCAGCGTACGATTCTACTATTGTATAAATTACATCCCGTATTCTGGAGATAAAGAAGTGTTAGTCATAATATAAAATAGATATTTAATAATAAATAGCTATTATAAAGCCTATTCACAAAAAGAACTCAACGTTGGACCCAAATAATTATCGCCCAATCGCTTTGTTACCAACAGCATCCAAAGTGTTCGAAAAGGCCATGTGTAACCGGATCTATGCCTTCTGTGAAAAGTATAACATATTTAACGACTGTCAAAACGGATTTCGGAAGCATAGATCAACAGTCATGGCGGTATTCAAGTATGTTCAAGAAATCTTAGAAATTCTTAACTCGAAACAATATGCCATTGGCATACTTTTAGATATGACCAAAGCTTATGATAAGGTACAGTACGACATATTATTAAATAAAATATATGGGATAGGAATTCGCGGAACTGCTTTCGGATGGCTAAAGTCTTACCTAAAAGATAGAAAGCAACTAGTTGAGATAGAATACTTTAACTTTGCAACTGGAGAAATAGAATACGTAAAATCGAATTTTGAAACTCTTAACGCTTCCATCCCGCAAGGAAGCGTTATTGGATGTTTGCTTTTCCTTATTTACATCAACGACCTCCCCAAAATCACAAATGATCCCTGTGTGTTATTTGCCGATGATGTGTCATTAATTACAGCTTGCCAAAACCCTGAAGACGTCAATGAGAAACTTACAGATAACCTAAACGTAGTCAGTTCCTGGATGAGAGACCATAACCTCGATATAAACTATAAGAAGACCAAAATAATTGCATTCTACCCATACCAGAAAACGCCACTAGATATAGAGTACACATACGAAAATACTCAGCTAGAAGTCGTACAAAGCGCTACACTACTGGGTTTAGATATAGACAGTCACATGAATTGGAAATCCCATATAGAGAAAATTAGGAAAAAAATATCCCAATTCGTCTATGCGCTTCGGGAGGTTAAAGTAACGACAAATTTGGAGACAGCCCTAACAACATATTACGCGTATGCATATGCCTGGCTAAATTACGGTATTATTCTGTGGGGTAATAGTACCAATGCTCCATTACTTTTTATCCTTCAGAAAAAGCTTGTTCGTATCCTAATAAATAAAACACTTGACGAAATTGAAAGCCACAAACCTTATTTTTCTGAACTTGGGCTGCTGACCCTCACATCTATATATATATTAGAAATGTGTAAGTTCGTTCGAAAGCATAGGGAACTGTATATAAAACGAGAGGACCTACCTTCTACACGATCAATACGTAACAAGAATAGACTAATCCCACCACCTTGTAAACTTAAACTACTGTCATCGGGCCCTTTAGTAATGTCTATTAAAATATATAATAAGCTCCCAGAGTCTATAAAAGAAGAAGAAAATGATAATATATATATATAAATAAAATTAAACAGTTGTTATTAGATAAGTCTTATTATACTCTAAGCGAATATTTTAATGACAGATTATAATTCAAAAATATTGTTTATTAAGATAATTACTTCATTACAAATTCTCCTCTCTTAGGAATGTAAATAATATATTGCAGTGCCCAACAGGGTTCACAAAGACCTAGCTTATAAATTTACCACCTGTACAACTACTTTGTGAATTTGCAAATAAATATTGAGTATTGAGTATAGATACTCGCTTGACCTAGACCTGGTAGGTCAAATTATTGATTTTGTTTAATGTTAACATGCCATCAACAGATTGTTATGGATACATGACATTTTAAGTGCACTATTTATGTTTTCCAAGGAAAAATCTTTACACACCCGCGTGAAATCTTAACATAATAGTCACAAAACAATGCATTCCCACCAAAGTGATTTCGGTATCATTAAAGTCTGGCTGGATAGTGGAGATGAACCTGCACAATATCTGTAGCAGGCAACTCATTGTATACAAGGATTGCATAATCTTGATACTTTTTATCATTTCTATATAATTTTCAGTAGGTACTTAATACTTATTAGTACCTATTTTCTCCGGTCTCACACTTGTACAATTTGCTTACGTAAGTAAGAATGAAATTCCCGCGTTTATGCAAATTCATCTTTTAATAGCCAGATTCTACGTCCCACTCGCATATAGGTAGGCGTAATCGAATTATGTTCTTCTAAATATGCTGGATGGTTGTTTCGTCTGTCCTAAAAATAAACTATACCATACGAATATGTAAATAAACTTCAACATGGTCATGCATTTTTGTTTTTGCACATTTTTGCAGTGTTGAACATGGCGGGAAGTTAGTTATCTTCAAATATATCTGATTTATCAGTCATTATTTGAATGTTGAATACCAAAATAAATAACGTTCAAACTTATTCCGAAGGAGCACAACCGGTCGGTTGTGCCCCTTCCAGGAAACTGGTCAGTTTGCTGTAAGGGGTATCGATAATAACGACTCGCCCCCGTGGTTACGATCACAATCAGTGTAGGTACCTACTTATTTCAAACCAACAACTCTTGCACTTCTTGGAATGTGGATCCATGTCTCAGTATTTAATTACGTGAAATTAAATTCATCTGTCGGCGGCTGTGATACTTCTTAAAGGAGAACACGCATTAAATTACCGGTGTCAGATGGACCAGTTTATGGACCTTTCCTTTTGAGATCGGCTTGTCCAGGAATGTGATGAGCCAAACGTGTTCTCTGTATTGGCTATAAACTAGAACAAAATAGTTTCCGATAAAACTGCTACAAACAAAGAATAAACGAGTTCTTTTTCTTATCGAAATATGTTTAAGCAAATGCAAACGACAACCATTAAACGCTATATTGTTGGCTAACCTTTGTACAGAGTTGCAATATAATGTCGAGTAAACATGTATTATTAACGCCAATCTTCCTTAATAATTCTTAGTTAATAACCGTGGTATAAATAAATAAACGTGTCAATAATAAATTAATAAAATCACTTGTTTCCTTAATTCGGAGGTATTAAATCCTTAATGAAAGGTCGTTAAGTCAAGTGACCAAGTAAGGTGTGACGACCTGCCTAGGATAGGTATAAGGGCCACCCACACTAGCGTCTCCCGAGCGTCGGTGTCTAGTCAACACTATGGCTGCTGAGGGCCTAGCGCGAACCACGTTCGACGTGCTGCCTCTCTGTCGCACTTGTAAATTCGTACGTAAGTGTGACAGGGAGGCAACACGTCGATCGTGATTCGCGGTGGGCCCTCAGTTCGACGCAACGTTGGCGCAACTGCGCAGCAACACCAATTTCCATAACGCTAAGCCCTCATTCGCACGACAGCTTTTTCAACGCGCGTTAAAAAAGCGCTTGAATCTGTCCGCATCCTAAATTCGATTTAACGACCAAGGCTTAAAGTCGAAAATCCAACAACGCTTAATAAAAAGTGCCACCGCCATCGTGTGAATAAATACCCATGTATCCATTTGTGCCATTCGTTCGCTTTTTTAACGTGCGTTCAAAAAGCTCCCGTGCGAATGGGGGCTAACTAGACGCTGATGCTCGGAAGATGCTAGTGTGGGGTGGTTCTAAGTGGAGGGGATAGCGACGAAAAATAAAAATATGTATAGCAAAGCTACTTACAAGTAAGGACTGCAGCTATAAGGCTGGAGGCGGCCTTGGGAACGTCGCAGACGGGCCACAAGGGCTTCAGTATGTTCTCTGCGAAGGTGATGGCCGTGATGGCGTTGGCCGTGGGCACGAGGATGAAGAGCGCCACCCATAGGTACAGGAAGCCCGGGAGAGGCCCGAAGGCCTCGCTGATGTAAGCGTAGTCTCCCCCGGATTTGGGGATCATTGTTCCTGAAAATGCAACAAAAATATAAGTATTTAAAAGCAAAATCTTACATTAGTAAATTTTTTTATAATGTATATCAATTGTTTTTTGTAAAATTAATAAAATAACTACAAGTAGATAGGTACATACTTAAAAGGTTGGTATTATTATTAATTCTACAACAACTGTTAAATACGTAGGTTTAATAAATAAATTATTAAGACGAACGGGGGCGAACGCTTCTTGCATACAAACGTAGTCTCCATTTTCGTCTCTAGATATTGTCAGTATACAAAATATTTTTATGCGATTTAATGTATATTGATTTATTTACTTAGTACCTATCTATTGTTTTAAGATGTCGTTAGGTAAATAAATAGATAGGTAGGTACAGTGTATAAATAGCAAACAAAAAAAGGCCGTATAAGAAATAGAGTAGGTAACCAAAATACTCGTATTTTTCTTTATCTACCACTGATGAGATGATATGAAAAGTAACTTTTTAATATGTATAAATATTTATCGGTGCAAATAAGAAAATATATGCATGCCATTCTGTTATCGTGTAACAGTAAGAAAGTTTGATGTAATTATTTTTCGTGTTGATGTTTTATTGGAATTTCAATGTTAATTACCTACTAGTAGTTAAGTAGAGCTAATAACTCTAATAAGATAGGTAAACAATATCATTTGTTAGATAAAGTACAAAAAAAAAATAGATTTTGGATAAATACATATTACCTATTTGGGTAAATCTGGTAAATGTTTTAAATGTCGTTATATCGAGAATCAATTAAGAAAATGGAATCATAATCAGTGATGCGCACCATGCGTCAGAATGAGTTCCATTCATAAAGTGGGAATGCACTTTTGCAGCTTGCTAGACCTATCCTTTTCATGCCGTATGAATTGTTACACTTCTGCTAAGAATAGCGTATCAATCATCAAAGAAGTGTTGTACTTTATTGCTTGAGACCGGCCTCCAAATAACCCGCTGAATTGATCTTTTGTATTCTTTGGATGTTCGGAGCGAGTCATGTCATTGTCGTCTATTTAAAGTCTGGGAAAAGCTTTTAAGATTTGTTTAGACGGGTCCTCATAAAACTTAAGTAAAGCCGACCACTGACTAACAGGCCGCCGGACGATATCGGCCGGTCAGTTGTTCGGAACTGTCAAATTTTTGTTCTAACTGACAGGCCGATATCGTCCGGCGGCCTGTTAGTCAGTGGTCTGCTTAAGTATGTGCCTACATTTATCTAATAGACGTACATATGATTACACATTTATACTAGTTTTAGGAAAGTGTAATTGGATTGGATAACGGAATTATGAAAAGCATAGGTACCTTTCTGGAGGTAAGAGTTCTGGTATGCTTTATTTTAATAACTTTCAACTCGCGGTAGAAATATTACCTAACTATGGTAGCAAAATATTTAAAAATAATGCACGTTTTAGCCCATCGTTAGGGCTGATACGATCGGCCATTTGCTAATTTCTCAGGCCTCCAAAAATGTTGTGTCCATTTTAAGTTGTATTTTTTTTTATTTGTTTTGGAAAATCCCGATGGTTAATGTGTACAACTTTATATTTCTAATAATATGTTTTGCGATATTATATGTTATACGCCACTATCTAAATTACCTACTTGTAAGTAAAGTCTAATTCTTTTTTTAGTGACCCTCCAAAAGTTTTTCAGGATTACATTTAAACTTTGATGTGCAATAAAAAATAATAAGATCGTATTCTTAAAATCGGTTTAATAATGTCTCTACACGAACTTTTACGGTTTGACGACTTAAAAGAACCCTTTTAAAATTATTTTTTTTACGTGTTTTTTTATACAGTAATTGATGTGCAGTGCAATATTACTTCTAATGATGTGCAATATGGTCAAAGACATCTTTCATGAATATTACATAAATTTTCCAAATAAAAAAACACATGGCACATTTTTTATGGTTTGCTATGTTAGCATATGATCCGTCCGACTCAACCCGATGTAAAATAATAATTTAAACCATATTATCAGAGAAAGTTGTGTAAATTAGGATCCGGACGAGTGTTTGTATAGCTGCTTTATCGGTCAAGATAAATTGATATGATAGCGATCGGCCAGTGTAAAAAAATGTTTAATTAAAATTATACTTGTAGGTTAGGTCCGCATTGGGCTAGCGTGGGGATTATAGCCCAAGCCCTCTCGCGCATGAGAGGAGGCCTGTGCTCAGCAGTGGGACGTATACATATAGGCTGAAATGATGATGAGGTCAGGTAGGACCGAAATAATATGTAGGTAGGTGCGAGTTATCATTAAGGCCTCTACAGACCCTGTAACAAATAGCATGCGATTTTCGATTCCTAATAGCCTCACTGTAGGTGAAATAAATTCGACCGATCGATCAGTAGAGGCCCTAACGTAACAGAGCGGCTACCGCGAAAACCGAAATTCGCAAATTGCGGGGATCTTTCTCTTTTGACTTTTGACTCCAATGAAGGCGTAATTAGAGTGACAGAGAAAAATCCCCGCAATTTGCGAACTTCGATTTTCGCGGTTATAGCCCAGTGCAAGAGTGCAACTAGGCACATGGTTATATTACAAAACAGATCGCGAAAAACCAATATAGCACGAGTTGCAATTGTAGGTACCTAACGCGATTTAATGTCACCGAAATCTTACAAGTCGGTTCTTCACCTTTATCCAATGAACGATTATCGCATTACGCGTTATCATCATATCTGATGCATTTTATTACAGGAAACGAGAGCAAGTTCATGTACCACCAACTTGAATTTATCGTATTTAATACTAGGTTCCGGTATGTGCCAATGCATAAATATTTTCATGGGAGTATTTGTGTAAATGGCTAAAATTAATTTATCGTTTCTTACTGTTGCCAAATTACACAATAAAAATAGAGTTTTATACGATGATGTTTTCTTTATTCTTATAGTGCCATTGAACTTTTAGCTAAAAATAATTATCAGTTTGTATGTATAATGAAGACAACTGCAACATCGGCGTGCAGTTCCCATGCACCGTCTGTACCGGCCCTAAAGGTTACAAATGTGCTCTTTTCTTTTTTAGGGTTCCGTACCTCAAAAGGAAAAAACGGAACCCTTATAGGATCACACGTGCATCTGTCTGTCTGTCCGTCTGTCACAGCCTATTTTCTCGGAAACTACTGGACCAATTAATTTGAAATTTGGTACACATAATTGTAAATTTGTGACCCAAAGACGGATATTGTAACGTAAACAAATGAATTTTAAATGTAAAGTAAGTAAATGAGAAAGTTAAAAAATAAAGTTTTTCAAACTATATCGTGTTATACATCAAATGAAAGAGCTCATCTTGAGAATGTCAAATATATTTTTTTATAATTTTAAAATACATACCTAGGTTAGAAGTTATTTAAGAAAAAAGCCAAAAATTACCATTTATCTCCCTTTATCTCCGAAACTACTAAATCAAAAATTTTGAAAAAAATAACAGATAATAGTTCTTTACCTACAGAATAGATGATATAGGAAAACCTGTTAGAAATGTGCAGTCAAGCGTGAGTCGGACTTAATGTATGGAACCCTTGGTACGCGATTCCGACTCGCACTTGGCCGGTTTTTTTATTACACGTATAGGAGGCAAACGAGCAGAATAATGCCCGATAAGCGATTGCCGCCGCCCATGGACACCTGCAACACCAGAGGGGCTGCAAGTGCGTTGCCGGCTATTAAGATGGAAATACGCCTTTTTTTCTTCGTAACGAACTTTGACTGTCTTATAAACATGAGGTACCTAGTACCTACATACCTATATAGGTACCTACTTATTACGTAGTTACGAAATACATATACGCACACACTGTTACCGTGTTACATTTTGAATGCAATATTGTTAATTGTTATAAATATGCAGATGTTTGGCCGGCACTGCAGTGGCAGGTTAATTCCGTCTGTTGCCGCATCGCATGCGCAGTAGCTTAATGACGGACACGTGTGGAGAAAAAGTTGTCACTCATCGACACTTGAGTGCACTCAACCCCAACGGTCGAGGGTTGAACCCCAGGGTTGCGAAAGTACCTATCTACATCTAAGTATATTAATATTACATATGTCATTGTCGTGTCGTATGCAGTGACTGGACTACGATTTGAATTCAGAGTGGATTTTTAGTAAATATTTACATGCTTCTGGATTAACATAGGAATTTAACAAATCCCTGTTAATATTATAAATGCGTGCTGACGAAGTTACGAGCAGAAGCTAATTGTTATTAAATTTATTAACCTGCTTTTTTGAAATTATAATCAATTAACTACTATTATTTCGTATTTTTTTATTTATCGATGAGTTTACCAACTATAAATTTCAAACCGTATCGAATTATTTTAAGTACCTATGATTGCGGTGTTCTTATAAATACGACTCTACAAATTCTTGAAACAAAAACCGTAGCATAGAGAAAACTTGAAACAATTAGTCCAAATTACATCAACCCATGTTCTGGGCGGGAAGTAAATACTTACCTAAGCAGAAAGCCAAATAATTTAAAGAATTTTATTTATGTAGGTAGATAGGTACCTACCCTACATTAGACTTCCCATAACATTATACTAGTTAAGTATTATAATACAGTGAAACCTGGTTAATTGGAACCTGCATAAATGCAAAACCTCAATAATTGCAACCAAAAGTCCGGTCCCGGTCCCTTGAGACCAAAAGGCCTCTATAATTGAAATTTTGGAACCTCTATAATTGCAATTTAGATTTTAGTGCTTTTCGTAATTTTGCCTCTATAATTGACCACATCGCAACTTAAGACCTCTATAATTGACACTGTGCAAAAAAAATCCGCTATGTTTGCTCTTGTTTTTACCTCTATTATTGAAACGAGTCTTGCTTATTACCTCTATAATTGAAATAATGTAGTTGTAGACAGCAGAAACAATATTTTAATAGCAATGATCATTTTATTTATATCTCCATCCAGAATTTAATTTAGTTATTGGGTATCTATCACAGCCTGTAGTAGGTGAAATAGTTTTGATCAATAAAAAACAAAGTATGCTTTCTACATTCTAATAAAACTTTCTTCTACAATTCAAGGGAATTCTTTAAACCCAAATGATAAGAAAATAATTTGGTAATTAATGTAGTGTAAAAGTGCAAGTATAGACAGAAGCAATATATAGACCAGAAACCCAGAACGTAAACGTGTAAATCTACTTTAAATGGTTATTTGCACCTCCATAAAAGAAATTTGTCAGAACGCAACCTCTATTAATGAAAACCTCTATAATTGACACAACGATTTTTTGAACCTCGTTAATTGACACGACCTGCTTAAATGAAAAACCTGGTTAATTGACAAAAACTGGCCGGTCCCTTGAGATTGCAATTATCCAGGTTCCACTGTAGTAAATTGCCAATTAAATCAATGAATATATAATGCTCCATGAGGAAACTCGATGTTAATTAAGGGAATCCTATCCTACTTATTGGTATTTAATTAACCGAATGTTTGGCATGAATATTGTAGTACTGTACCGTTAACATAAAACACTGAGACGGTGAAATTAAATTATTTACCGTTAAAAATTATTTTAAAAGCACATTCTTAAGTATTTTATTAGGGTACATACAATTACATTAACATATTAATAAAAGCTTTAGTTTCTTAGACAGAGTTCGGTTTTGCGTACATTTATTAACAGTCTGTTCCGATCCGATATCAGATTGACTCTAAAAATTGGGGCTTAGCCATGTAAACAATGTAGATAAATAAGGTCTGTGTATACAATAAATTATTAGCATTCACTCACCTAACTCTCCGTAGCACAGAGCCCCGATCATAGAGAGGAAGCCCGAGAGGATCCAGACGATGAGGGCCATGCCCTTGGAGCCGGCATACTTCAACGCCATTTTTGGCGACACGAAGATCCCAGAACCCACGATCACCCCCACGATAATAGCCACCCCGTTCATCAGGCCCAACTCCTTCTTCAAGTGTAGACCTTCGCGCGACCCGTCAGCTTCTCCAGACTCCCCGCCGACCTCCATCGCCTTCGGTTTCAGTCCTTCCGAAGCCGACACTTTAGCCATTTTAAACGTTTAATTTATCACGGTAAACAAATCAACTCTCTCAGTATCCGAACACGTGGTTACAGCGTCGCGATTTTAATCATAATGTAAATTTTTCTGAAAAACTGAGCGGCGTCAGACAAACATTGCATCACCCGGCGCGGGCCGGACGGCGAATGAGCGGGAATCACCACGTGCGAGCGACACCATAAAAACGCCATGAATTGATAAAGTAGCGGTCAGGCTTTACCACAGCTGATAACACGAACATTAATGATTAACTACACACAATGTTCTATTTGCAGGTTAAAATATGCAACACATTAATAGTTGTAAAAATCCACTCTACCGTAAATTATACAAAGGAAACAGGAGATCGATTGCATTTTCTTTTAATTTATAACTTGTACGTCAGGACGTAATATTTGTTTAGTTATCAGATGAAAATGCACGTCACACGAACGTTCAACGTTACGCACATCTACTTTACTATTCCATTAAAGGTTAGCAGTAACCCCACTAAACGCGACCGTCTACCGGCGCAGGATGACTCAATGCGTAAAATGTTTTATGTGATGCGGACGCTCTTTAAAAATATGTCTTGCTACATAGTCATAAAGCTGAGAATAGCAGCGAGCTTCATTTTTGTGAGTTCTCTGCCAAGTTTGAACAACTGGTTTTGGTTGATCTGTCTCTGTCTGCCCGTACACTCATTTGGCATAATTTCCACGGATAACTTGGTCATCTGTTCGATAAGAGATAAGGTGTCTGGGGCACTAGGGTCTTGATCACGATTGCACGATAGAGCTTCTTTAAGATCGAAAATAATACCTACTGTGGCATCTTCAATACAGGACATGAGCGATTTCATTGTGAACATTGGGGTCAATGACAGTACCTAACAGTACTGATCTAAATGTAAATGGGTCCATTTTTTGTGACAGGCTGATTTTTTGTTGATTGATTATTCAATTTCCTCCAAAATTACGCGTATTTGATTGTAGTCAATAGAAACGTAGGTTTCTATGGGTACTTTCTATAGGTGTGGATCAGAGACAAGTAAATTATACGAACTGGCAGTCTCTCTCCAAAGTTGCTTTTTCATGGATTCTGTATTAGGTAACCCAACTTAAGACTATTTAAATAGTAATACGCGATTAGCACAGAGATCCAGTAGCAGTTGTTATTTTTAAATTATATAGATAAGAACTTAATTGCGAGAAAGTAATGGAGAATCGTTTAGCAAAATATAATGAAAACATTTGTGAATTAATGCACATTAACTAAAATTAAATTAAAAAACAAACCGACTTGGGAGCTTTAGGTAGTCCGGCCGCAATCCGGACCAAGGGTCAAAAATCCTGACATGTCCGGACAAATCCGGACGTATGGCAACCCTAGTCATACGCTTAAGTTTAGGTACTTCTTGGTTGTATCGCGAATAAAATTGATGGGGGAATATTGTTCCAAAATTTTAGGCTAAATACCCGAATTCAAAACTTAGGTCATTAAAAGGTTAAAAAAATTTGGGATGTGTGTAGTTATAGTCAGCATAGCTATGAGCACCCCTGCATACAAAAATATACGGTGTAAATAACGATAAACGTATTTTTTATGATTCTTCTGCATACATTCTGACGCTGACGTGTTTTTACTCGCGGAGCGAGCGCCACATTTACATACCCAATTAGGAAGTTTCTGGGGTACCATCGATAGCAGGTTTATTTGAAACATTTGAATCTCACAGGAAGTACAGTTGATTGACATCTTCCAGAAATTAACTGATTTGCAAGACCGAAGTGATCCCATAAGTGTTATTCCGTGAACAAAGTTTTGGACGCAACACTAAAAACATGCATGAAGCCAATTAAAGATACAGAGGCCTTCTGCAAATCACATTCGACATGTTGCCTCGCTGTCACACTTACGTACGAATTTACAAGTGCGACAGAAAGGCAACACTGAACGTGGTTCGCGGTAGGCCCTCTGATCCTGTCACGTGAATTCATACGCTGCTCGTTATTCATACGGCTTTCAGGAGTCAGTCCGAATGGCTCAGTTTTCGTTCGCCGCAATGGGTTTCCGACTTTAGAGGTTTGAAGTTGGAGTTACAATGCGATTAAAAACAACATTAAAATTAATCCTTATCTTTATTAATTTCATATTTAAATATCCTGGCTGTTCCGTCATCTGACGTAGTGAGTATTACATTTTCATTTTCATTGAAACATAAATCTAGGACCTCTGATCTGTGGCCTGTCAACTGTAGCACTTTTTCACCGGATCTACCCTGATAAACCCGAATGGCTCCATCCAGACACCCGGTAACAAGGTGGTCTTTAACCCACATCATCTTGGTGACTCCTACAATGGATTCGTCATCAGATTTGGTGCATTGATGACGGACCATTTGTCTTGCCGTGTCCCAAATACCGACTTCACCATTTAGTGTACCTTTAAAATGCATAAGACAAACCATTAATATTTCATTATATAAATTAATACAAATTTAACCTCTAGCCGCCCATACGTCAAACCTTGCCAAGCAAAATGAAATTTTATTTTGTCAACACAAAGTTCAAATTAGAATGGAACAGGAGACCTTTTTATAGGTTTCTGGGCGGCTAGAGGTTGAGTAATTCCAAATGCTAGAGTAATATTAAATACGGACTACTTTCAGTCACTTACATCATTTAAACAAAACAAGATAGGAGTGGAAATGTAGGCACCGCATTTGTAAAATTCGAATTTGTCTGTGAGATATCTGAAAATCCAGATTACAGTAGCAAAGAAATACCTCACTCAGTAATATACTTAAGAGATTGCATGCTTACACTTTTAATGAAAATGAGGATCCACAATGACATACCTAATGCAAACAATCCTAGCTGTGGATCTTGAGCAAAGGCCACTGTTTCTAAGTCATTCTCTGCCTGCAGTTGCCCCACAACTTTGCCATTACTTGATGTTGTCAGAATAACTTTACCTGTAAAAAATATAATGTTAGGTAACACTTAAGCTATGTTTTAACATCTTATATATGAATCAAAGGTATAAACAGAGACTGGTATACATCATGAACATTTTACTATTTTTCGATTTTAGTTTTATACATATAAAATCTGTCACCTACTACTATTTATGACTTCTGAATGTAAAATTCGACATTCTTGGCTACTGTTATTTAAAACTGTTGTGTACAAAAGTACAATTAAGTCATAACCTCATAACGAAGCATTTAGGCATATTCTTATTTAATGGTGAAATCTTGGGCGTGAAATCAAAGGGCTCCAAATGCTTTACTATGCATCTACTTTTGTAACTTCACTATAACTGTGGTTAGTAAAATCCCAATTTTTTCATACATAAATAATGAAAATATTCTTGAGTGTTTTATTGGGGTTTACAGTCTTCATAATTTACTACTCTAGTGTAAAAGCACTATTAGCAAATAGATAGTTGCAAATATAGATCTTATCAACAAAAATAAAATAAGTAAGTTATATGTGATGTTATCTATGAAAAGCGTAAGCGCCATCGACAATAAGGTCCCTTTTGATAGAAAATGCCTTATATGGATTATTATTATACTGGGTGATTTTTAACATCTTACCATCACTAGATATAGATGCCATAATATTATTCTCTGGATGTGTGTCTATAGCTGTTACCCTCATATCATGGACATTAGCTTGAAGTTGATGAAGAACTGTATTTGTCTTAAGATCCCACACCTTCACTGCACCATCATCATAACCAGCAGCTAAGCGGACTCCATCTTTGAACATCTGAAAACATTATTAACATTTATATATTACTGAATAAAATTATTATATCAAGAACCTGAGGGCATACCGTGAAAAACGTAAATCAAAATTTGCTTCTCTATCGCTATGAATTTGTGCAAAAGAGAGGCAGATAATGAAAGTTCGACTTTCTTTCGAAGTTTTTTGCGGTAGGCTCTCGAAAATTGCCCTACTTACTAAATTTGTACTGAGTGCAGGTACATCCTAGCTTTCATTTTGTTGGTGACAGGCATGGCTCACTCTGCAACTACTAACTTGTAGGTACATGTACAACTTATGTACATATTTAGTTCAAAATTATCGGTGCTTGTACATGATGCAGCACATTATTATCATTTAATATTAACAATATTTTAATCTCAACTCACAAAAAGTAGATAGTGAACTTTTTAGGCTTAACATCAAGATTTATTGTCTGTAAAATCTATTGTGAGGGATATAAAGCTAAATGGTAAGGTTGTTTATGCTTTATAGAAAAAAATATATTTAACTTACCTTAGCACATTCCACTCTAGTGTTATGACCTTGCAAAACTTTAATGTCACGAGAAGGTATTTTAAACACATAAATGTCCCCGGACACAGCTCCACAGATAAGAACTCTGGCTCCAAAGTGCCACAAGCCAAAAGTCAAGTCTTCTGCTTCAAATTCAAATGCAACAGGCCATGGCTCTTGTTGGTTTTCTTCTAAATTACATTTCCAAACTTTAATCACACCAGACATGTCGGCTGTAGCGAGGTAGGCACCATCATGACTGAAGCCAACAAAAATAACTGAATCTTTGTGGCCAGTGCATTCAAAGACGACTTGTCCGGTCTGTACAGACCAGACAAAGGCTTTGTCATCTTCTCCCCCAGTCACAGCTAACTTTCCGCTTGGGTGGAGGTCGCAACAGAAGACTGAACCGACATGTTTGTTAAAAACGAGAATGGAGAGATCTTCTGGAGGCTCCATATCTGTATCCTCCTCCTCCTGGTCAGTGACCTCCTCCATGTTGTCATCTACCAGCTCGTCCATCTCGTCCAAGTAGCCTAAGAATACGGCGTCTTCTTCGTCCATGCCCGCGATTTCGTCGCCGCTGATTGACGACGGCGGAGTGTCCTCTTGATAACCCCTCATTGTTCTGCAATGTAATGCCTGTTAGTACATGTGCCTCGCATGCACTTGCTTAGAACTAAAGGTACGGTGAAAATATCATACCCATGGCATGACTTCGAAAACTTTCCATACTAACCTTACTTATATTAAATATACCAGTGAGTTTTATTCACTATAATTCTATTGAATAAATAATCATTAATTAACGTCCGTATCAGTTATAACAATAATTAAGTACATGTAAACAGAAACTTATAAAAATTAAATCGTCGACATGTGAACTCAAATGTCAAGTCAAATCACATTTTTAATCATTTTTTAATTTTTCAACTTTCGGGATACCATTATAGAAACTAAAAAGTCCACAGGATTCTTAATTTAATATATGTCAATAACAATAAGTAAAAGGATAAATGCATTTATGTAGAATAAAAAAGAATTATTAAACAATAAAAAGCCTTAAAATAGAAAATACTAACTAAAATTAAAAACTAAGGATAAATTAATTGTTTTAATGAGGCGAAAAATAATACTAAACCAAAAAATGAAAATATTCGCTATTGTTAAGAGCCCTTCAACGTGCACACTAGCGCCACAGCTAAATAATCGTGATTATTTAAATTTGACGAAAGATATCGAAAAAAGGGGGCCGCTACGTACTGTATTGTGTATTTAAGTACCTTTTGAATACATCAGACTAGTTTTTATGTTGCTGGATTCGTCAATCTATGCGTCCAAAGTTAAAACGGCCGTTTTTGTTTTGAGCTCCTAGATCGACGAAACCAGCAATATAAAAACTAGTTTGATGTATTCATAAGGTACTTAAATGCACAATACAGTACGTAGCGGCCCCCTTTTTTCAATATCTTTCGTTAAATTTAAATAATCACGATTATTTAGCTGTGGCGCTAGTGTGCACGTTGAAGGGCTCTTAAAGTACATTCCATGAATTTTTACCTGTGGCCCATTTTATAAAGCTACAAGTTACAATTTACAAGCGGAAGTCTCTTTCTAACCCTATGTGTTAGAACGAGACTTCCGCTTGTAAATTGTAACTTGTAGCTTTATAAAATAGGCCACTGGTTTCTTTTTTATTACGTTAAAACTTTACAAATGTTGAATAATAAACTCCCTGATTATTGCTATGTTATTTACAATGGCAATACTGATGTTCACCAAGCTGTTTAAGTTTTAACTTAAAACGCTGTGGAAAGCATAATAATTCGTATGACCGAGCTTTAGCCTGTGGATGAAAAAAAAGTGTATGTCAATGTCAGTGTCATTTTGTAAAATTGTCAATACATTTGGTTTTAGGTTAGGTTGTTGTGAAATTAATTCAGTTCAGTCTCAAAATGGCTTCAATCAACAGAGGTAATAGTTAACTGCAGTTGCATCTGTTTCCGCGTTTACGAGTGATTGATGAAGTCTAATCTATTTCTCGTGTTTACAGGTCTTTTACAAGTTCAAACGCCATTCCTTTTGGCACGGCGATTCAGAGGAAAGATCAACATTCAGAAACCTAGAAAGCCCCATTTCGAGAGACAATTACTGATTGATTTGACAAAGCCATGGTATGTACCGCCAAAGAATTCAATGCCCGATATTGCACTTTGTGATCGGGGGGAGAAGAGAAGAAGTGAGGAGATAGATAATCCCTTCGAACGCATTCTAGCCAGAGAATGCTTAAATTGGTTCAACACTTCCAAAATGGTTATATTTCTTCACACAAATTCTATTGCCATGGAGGACAAAATGCCAATATTTGCTGCATTGAAGAAGAATGATATGCATTTAAGAACATATGGCAAAAAAATAGTGTCCATGGCTACTAAGGGGACACGGTACGAGGCAGTCAATCATTTGTTTACTTCTCACCAAGAAATAATATTTGGTCAACCTGCAAGTGTTGCAAAAATGTTTAATATTATGAAGAAAGCTCCACAACTGGTGATCATGGGTATGAATTTTTTAAATGTGTTAAAGGTTTGATTAATTGATGACAGATGGATAGACCTTATTTTGAACTTATGGGTGATACTATAGCCCTGATTCTATTATGTGCTGGGTACTTGTACTGTACTAGGCATTTGATAGTCATACCATCATATTATTGGTTCCTGTTTTAACTAGTTTTCAAATGGGCATACAATCAATATCAGCAAAGCAGATGATACCTTTTAAGTTTTTAACCTTTCTATGATTTATTAACAAGGGTTATTTTAAGTCGAGAAATGCTCAACATGTTCGTGATATTTCTACAATATTCTTATATTATTCAATATTCTTACAGCGGGGATCATCCAAGACAGATTAATGTCTAAGAATGAATTAGTTGAGTTCAGCAAACTACCTAATTTGGATGTAGCTAGAAGTCAACTGTGTTCCATCCTACAAAGTGCGGGATCCAGCCTCGTGGGACAACTGAACCAGGCCCAGCAAATGCTCGTCTCAAACCTCGACCAACATGTGGAACTTCAGAACAAATCAGAACAACCTGCGGAGAGTAAAGAACAGTCCTAGAATAATTTATAGAGAAATAATTGAAATATAAAAGCAGTTTAGATGCATTAAAAGGTAATTTAACTTTACTTTTTATTTTTATACCTATTGTATACCTACCATACCATACCATACCATACAATACAAAAGTATGTATGAAGTGCCTAAAAACTCTGCACACTAACTGTGTGTGCATGACGTGCACGTGCGCGTGAGGAGTTGTAGTATTCGGATCCTTATGAGAGATGGCACACCGCTTGTGAGAATTGTGCGTGTGCGGGTCCAATATTTTAGCGCACGCGTGCACGTCACGCACACGCAAGCTGGCGTGCTCTGGCCTTAATCCACAATAGGCAAGCATGGGGACTATAGGCCTACTTTCTTGTAAAATGAGAGGAAGCAACGGACCTCAGGTGGAAGTAGATAGGCTGGGATTGGTGATACTACACCTGATTCTTATGCCCTCTTCAAGCTCTTAATTTTTGTTCTGGGGTTGTTGATGTATACATAATCATCACGATTGATACGCTAATATGACGACCTTTGGTTTTTGGAGTTGAGGATCAATAAATTACTCTGTCACATTAAATTTATTATTTTAATAATAAATGTGGAACTTTAAACGCAATCTTTGGCAGGTGTTAAATTTACATTAAATCTTAATGTCTAATCTAAAAGAGATCAATTAAACAACGAAAATGACCTAATCTACCCATATATAACATTAAGGCAATAGGCAGTCACTCAGGCTACTTAAATATTAAAGATAAGTTGAGCAAAACTTATTTAAAATGGCACATAAATTTAGATGTACGAGTAAGTACTTACCTAGTCATGAATTTTTTGTCATGGATTACTAGCTAGTACACTTTCACCGATATTGATAAATATTTCCAAACTTTGAGTCATTTTGTGAATTCAACAATATTTATAGTAATTACTTATGTATATCACACACCTTTAAAATCGTAACATTCTTATAATAAAAGTCTAAACTAATAAATAATATATGTTTGAATACAGTAGTCACTGAAGGACTTGAATACATGAACCACTTGCGCTCACATCAGCCAGGCTAGCACAAGATTGGCGCGACAGTATCTCGCGGCGAGATAGACTACCCGTCCCTCTTTTATTAACATAGAAACAGACGGGTAGTCTATCTCGCCGGGAGATGCTGTCACGCCAATCATGTGCTAGGCCTACAGTAGGTACTAATCGATAAAAATAAAGTACAGTTCAGTAAAGAAGGATAAAAATTTGTTAGATCAAAAATCTGTATCTATAATTATTTTTCGTTGTGTACAGTTGCGGAGTTTAACTATTGAGTCATTTAAGGCTTATTTTACATTGGTCATTTGCTTAGTAGAAGAACTGAACAACAGAATTATTCGCTTTGACCCTAAACGCTCAAGAAATTTTTGACGGGTCTTAATAAAATTACGCAAAATTTTACGGAATCGGTGCCCTTTAAAGAAACATCCTAATTACTAACACAATATCTACTCTGATCTGATTTAGGAAATAACCTTGAATTCCGTGATATTTTATAGACATTATATATTATCAAATTAGGCAAGGGAAGTTAAAATCATTGCGTCAAATTCGTTTGGCTTCGGACCGTAACTGAGCGCTGTCTCACCCGCACAACATCGCCACATCCAGTTGTAATAACCGCCTTAAATATAATTTATAAGACAAAAAATAATAATTGTCTGAAGAAATAGGTATCTCCTTAGTATACTGGGTTTTTTGAAAAGATTTTTACAAAAAATGCCTATAAGATTAATCTAAAGTACCCTTCTCTTTATTAGAAAATACTAATTTGTTCCTGAAAGAGCTCGTGTGGCAAGTGTCGTATTATGCAAGAATTATGGCAGTACAGGATATTAAATCAATCAAGTAGTATCAATGAATTGTGCGGAGTGAAGAAAATCACATAAATGGGTTGTGGTAAGTACGAACGCTCTACGGGGCAATGAGGCGCGTGGTGGCGCTAGCAAGGGCCGTGAGCGCCACCGCCGCCTCCACCTCGTCCCGGTCGTGCCTCGACGTGGTGTTGACGACCCGCTGCGGGCGCGCCTCGACCCGCCGCCGCTTCCCGTCCGCCCACCACGAGTAGTTCATCTCACTCGGCTGAAACCTCGCTGCGCTCTCCAACCACTTGCTCAGGAGTAACGGACTCGAGATTTTCTTCGATTCGCCGAGACATTCTTGCTGCTCGCTGTAGGAGTTGTTGTTGAAAAATTCGCATTTCTCTTTAGAATTTATGGAGGAGTCAGAGTCCTCTTGGTAGTGTGGTTCCGGGCTGTCGTGCTCAGTCTCGAAGTCTAGCGACTCGTAGTTGGAGCTGGTGGGCTCTGGCTCGCTCCAGATGCTGTCGTCGGAGCTGATGCTGAACTGCTCCACGTTGCCCTGAGCGCGGTCGTTGTATGTGCGGATGAGGTGGCCCCACGTTTGTTGATTTCGATCCGCGTTGACGTTTTTCAGTTTGCGCCGCCAGTTTGCGAACCAGTTGCAAATCTGCGGAAATGTGTCTGTTATCAAAATGCATTTACCTAACAAAATTTTAGTAAGGGAATATTTTAGACTACTGAAAACGTATTCGTTTATCAGAATCGAGAGTAGAACCGATTTCACTTTATTTTTATGCAGAAATTTTTCATGCATGGTCTTAAGGTTTACGCAACTCTACCTTTTTTTTAGGGTTCCGTACTCAAAGAGTAAAAACGGGATCCTATTACTAAGACTCCACTGTCCGTCTGTCCGTCTCTCTGTCTGTTCGTCTGTTTGTCACCAGGCTATATCTCACGAACCGTGATAGCTAGACAATTGACATTTTCACAGATATGTATTTCTGTTGCCGCTATAATAAAAAATAGTGAAAGTACGGAATCCTCAGTGGGCGAGTTCGACTCGCACTTATCCGGTTTTTTGTGTATGTAATCGCCTGAATTATTAATGTTATACATTAGTTAGCTAGATTAATGAATATATGGGAATAGGATCAGCGATAACCTTAAGTACCTAGTTATAGTAAAATGTTATTCTGTGTTTTACTTTGATTATCATATAAGCTTATTTCCATACTTTTGGCACAGAATAAATAATAGTATTATTGGTCAATGGATTCAAAATAATTAAATTCACTTGTCTCAAGTTTTCAGTAGGTACCTACCTAAATAGGTAGCGTTACACGTTGTATAACTAAATAAGTGTTCAATAGGCGTAGGTACTTGGAAATATAATTTATGTAGTTTAATGAATATTCCATTGAACTCATTGTAAACCGTAAGTTTGCCATAAATTTCATTGTAATTGTTGAAATACAATGTGCGCTGCCACGCATAGTACCCGTGTTAAAGTTTTGGAAAGTAATTAGAAGTTGTCTTGTTAGGTAGCTGACTAAAAGCTGGGAATAATACAAATCTTGTGGTTAACAAAGCAGTGACAAAAATAGTGCCTATTTAGGTATGTACAAATAGCAATTCTTGGCACGCTTCCAATTAGGTTGGTGGCAGGCACAAACATGATACATTACATGAAGTTTTTTAGCAGATCGTATTTAAATGAGACATTATAATTACTTAGTTATGTAACCATTATACATATTCGGGTACCTGAATGTAGGTAAGGCCTGTTTCATCCGCCAGGTATTTCTTTTCCTCTCGATTAGGATAGGGATTGTCTCTTCGACGCACTAGCCAATCCTTTAAATACCGCTTTATTTCTGGCGTGAATAACCTTTTCTGAGGCCGCTGGCCTGCAACTAGACTCCTTCTGTAATTGCATGAGTACCATGTAAAGTTTATGTTTGACATTAGTTTACGTGCTGTGAAAACATGTTGAATAACAAAACACTCGCGATCCGTAGAGGCTTTTGTATAAAGGATGCTCGTTCTGTTAGTGCGTGACGCACAAAGAAACTTCTCCCTCCAGGCTGAAAGTATTGAGTCATGTCAGCGCACTCACCGTGTGTATCGTCTGTTTCTCACGGGCCTCAAGGACTTGGCGCTATCCTCTTTGGCCGGGGATCCCTCCATTGTTTCGCCTTTTGCTTCACTCGGGTTTTGAATTAGAGTCATTTGAATATTTAGGTACGATTAAGTTTGGTGTAAGTGCACAGTTACACGGGCGAGCACGTGCGTAGGGCGCCGCAGCTTGAGACACGACTCGTGTCTTGCCGCGCTGCCGCTGCGGGGGATGCTTGGTGATCTATTAAAAAAATAAGGACATGATGACACAAATAGATTGTCTTTCGAACACGACTACACACTGTCTAATCACTCGGAATCGTCGGATAGTGCACTACGGTCCGTCAATGCGTTGATGTAACGCAAACATGACGGTCACATTCCACAGTTCACTTTTAGATGTTATTAGCTCCAATTATTTTACTGACATGGAAATCGGCAATCTGGCGACGAGTACCGTGAACAGATTTATCGAGCTTTGGTTAAACACGCCGGTTAATAGTTTTATATTCAGCAATCGCGAAAAAGAATAAAAAACATAACTAGGTATTACGTGTGCTAAGGGTCATTGTTCTTGTTATTAAATGAGCGGTAAAAATCAGTGTAGGTATACTGAGGTGATACATGTTTTAGTCGGCGGATCGTCGTATTATGATGGTGTTTTTCTGTAGTGATGTTTTTCAATATGTGGAATAAAAAATGGACGTACCTGTCTGCGGGAAAGCTCAGTGCGTGTGTGAAAATGGCGTCGGATAAGCGCGGGCGACGGCAGCGCCGCGCGGGTGCGCGCGCGCCGCCGCTGCAAATCGCGTTATTTCAGGATGTCTCCCGCGAAGTCTTCAAAACACCTCTGCGACAGATAAAATTGTAAATATTTTATACAACTATTTATACATTGTTTACATCCTTGACATTGTGCTGTTGATTACTATTTCTTCCCAGCCCAGTTGACTTCCCAGATGTGGAGATAGGTAGGTATATCTACGTACTGAGTCACGTAACGAAGTGTTTCTTAGAACACGATGCCGTGATAATCTGCGTGTTTTTACTAATTTATGTAAAATGCAACGTCGTAAATTGTAAATAGTGACCTCCAAACACCTGAATTAGTGACGTTCTTATTTGATGTAAGTTAAGTGCCTAATACCTATAATTAAAAACATAGATAACCCATATTTTTACACTTGTCTGTAGGTACTAAAAAGCTGGAATGGAATGGGTATTAGGTATAGGTAAACATAATTATGTATCCAAGACATACATCTAATCTAAATCATAACCTTTGCATTTAGTTTTGCCGTAGTTGGGTGAAAAGTCATTCTCAACCAACTTTTGCTCGGTTGTCAGAGACGCGATGAACAGGCACAGTTGGAGGCAGATCATAAAGACCAGGTGTGGAGCATCCACATCCACCAATGACCACGATCCTCAGTCATGAGGGAGCGACCACAGAGAGGGTGAAAAGTGGCCATACTACTTACCTAGTCGATTGGTCACGAAATATTTAAACCGCCAATTAAGTACACGCCGTTAACAAAAAGGTGAGAAGCACTGCAAAATGGTTTTACTTGAAATAATAGTTTCGCGGTATCTGATGCAATAACTCTTTTACTTTCAGAACAGGTTTGAAGTGGAAACATAAATGCACAAGGTACAGTCGACGTCAAAGATACGTTTACATTTTTCGCATTATTACATAGGAGTAAGAAGCAGTGGTGGCCGAGTGGATATGACGTCTGACTTTCAATCCGGAGGTCGCGGGTTCAAATCCTGGCTCGTACCAATGAGTTTTTCGGAACTTATGTACAGTCGACGTCAAAGAGATCTTTACGACTAACGTTACAAAAAAATATTTACACGACTTTATTGTCATAGCATTTAGGTCGTGTAAACATTTTTTTGTTACTTTGGCTGTAAATTTCTCTTTGACGTCGACTGTACGAAATATCATTTGATATTTACCACTAGCTTTTCGGTGAAGGAAAAACATCGTGAGGAAACCTGCATACATCTGCGAAGAAATTCAAAGGTGTATGTGAAGTCCCCAATCCGCATTGGGCTAGCGTGGGAACTATAGCCCAAGCCCTCTCACGCATGAGAGGAGGCCTGTGCTCAGCAGTGGGACGTATATAGGCTGAAATGATGATGATGATGATGAAGGTGCAAAAGTGTAAACATATATTTGACGTCGACTGTACCTAATGACATTAATAAAACATTTACAACCATTTATAGTAATTTATTGCTACTTAATCTAGGTACCTATTTGTTTCATTACTTACTTCAAAATTAACTGACTTGTTTAAATTAACTTATTCAATTAACGGACAGAAAGCTAGGTACGTTTTTTGACTAAATAACTAGGTACTTTTGAAAATAATCGCTTCATCTGTATCGCTTCGTCTCTTTTGACATCTAACAGGTCCAATCCATAACAGTCTCAGAACAAGAAATTAAAATCAGAATCGGTCCCTTCTCCTAGTCCCACATAGGACGAGGAGATTTTTTAGTGACCTATAATAATTTACGGGATAAATATGTTGTAGATCATACAGGATCTTTTACTATTGACCCAACAAAAAAATCGTAAAAAAAATTATACTCTCCCATACATTTTGGCTGGCTGATGTTGAAATTATACTCTCCCATACATTTTGGCTGGCTGATGTTGAAATTATATTCTCCCATACATTTTGGCTGGCTGATGTTGAAATTTTGTATGGGAGAGTCAATTCGTTTTTGCGATTTCGGCGTTGGTCCCATAGTAAAAGTTGCTCAGTATGACCTGTATATTCAGTTATTCACCACGTCAATTATTGCAGGAGACTAATACATTTACATCCTACCCAATATAAAATCTTGTATGGAAATTGTACGCAGGGGCGCTGCAAACTGTTTTTTTGTACTCGACTCTATAATGTCTCTATACATAATCTGTGTAGGTCTATTGACTATAGGCGCGATTCGGGAAATGAATTAGAGATGCACTAGATAAGATATAGTAAAGATATGTGACGTTCCACGGCGAAAGGTACCATACCCCCGACTGAATATTGGAGCGGCGTTAATAATAAGCGTAAGCGCCAGCTGCCATAAGGTACCTTTTGCCGTGGAACGTCACATATCTTTACTATTTCATATCTAGTGAATGTCTAACGGCGCGATATCTTAAAGTTTGAATCGCGCCGTATTATTTTACTAAATAATGTAACTCTTTGTATCTATGATAAAAGATAATACAAATGTAACGGGAATAGGGAATTTGACCAAAATAGAAATTTCTACTTCTAGTTATGCTTGCTAACGCTACGTCTTACGTAGGCGAACAACGCGCGAACGCGGCGCGGCGCGGCGCGGCGAAAGCGGCCGCCGCCGCGCCGCGCCGCGCCGCGCCGCCTGACATTCGCGTGCAAATCGCGCCGCACCGCGTTCGCAACGAGATCGCTTACGTAGGACACTTCTATGGGCATCAAAGGATTGATTTCGCCGCGCCGCGCCGCGCCGCGTTCGCGCGTTGTTCGCCTACGTAAGACGTAGCGTAAAAGGACCTTGTTGTTGCTCTTAAGTAGGTAGGTATAGCTTACTTACAGGATTCCGAATGTAGATTAGGGGCACGATGATTTTTGTCTTGTGGAATTAAAAATTTAGTTTACTCCAAAGTTTAAATGGAATGGTACCTATTACCCACAACACACATGTTACAAAAAAATGAAAATAAAACTCGTAATAATAATGTAGAGTTCTAGTGGTTAGTTAGCTCTTCTTTATATTAGATGTAAATGTAGCAGCAGGTACTCTTTATTTGCTCTCGCGTCTCTATTCTGTAAGAACGTTCAAAGAAAAATAAATTGTCCTCATCCAGGAAAATATGAAAATTGGGAAGTAAAATAATTCACTTTAGCGCAGATATTTCTAAAATCTATACTGAGATCTATAGTGATTTATACTGAGTTAGGTATGTAAGTACTTACTTTATTTATAAGTATACTTATAGTTATAAGTAGTAAGGTTTTTCGCGCTGTAATGACGAGTCAGTAAATAACCAATTTAACTATTGCATTTTCCAGTATCTCTACCTAAAAGCAAGGTCTCTACCAATTTGTTTCATTCAAATTTCGCCGGCGCCCATTCGTTCGGCGTGGCCCACCCGAATTTCGCCGTCCTTGTCGCCAGCCCGTGTCCCCCAATATTGCATCTTTATCAGGCGGCGTGCGTACTCGGCAGCACTCGGCGCTCCACAAGTCCCCCTGTCAGTGTCAGTCCCTCGAACACGAGCCGCCGTGTGGCCGACTCGGTAATGTCTGACGTCAATGCAACATTGCCTATTCCGGTTCCGTAAAAAATGGTGACAGAAAGTGATTCAGTCTTGTAAGAGAGCCCGCGGCGAGGTGTCGTAGTAACGTAGTTGCTAATCACAGCCGGCGCGGACTACCGGCGGAGCGCGATTGCGTCTAACCTGCCCACGTGCGTTTGGCGTTTACGCGATTGATTTTTGCGGAATGGGTGAACAGACGCACGCCGGCGGCGAAAAAGTGGTTTTGAAACGTAAAATAACACTGTTCAATGGAGTGGGGATTATTATTGGGACGATCATCGGCTCCGGCATTTTCATTTCTCCCGCGGGAGTTTTCAACAACACCGGGTAAGCTATTGTTTAAATTTCCCGCCTGTCTTGCATCATCCTTTTGTGTTTATAGATCTCGCACGTGACGGCTCCATGGCAACCGGTTGAAAGTTTTCCAATTATACAATAAAACGGTCACGGTTTTGATTACAGAATACAATTTGGGCCAAGATATTTTTTGTTCAGTTTCCTAAGTTTTTTTGGTTAATTTATGGCTACCTATTTGATTATTATTTTAGGTCTGACCATTATTTTATAAATTTTTATTTATTTATTTTTTATTAATATTAAAATATGTTTTTTATTAATTTATTACCAATTAATTATTGTTAATTAAAGTACCTACGTAATTGAATGTCTGGCTAATTTACGTTAATTTTAGGTTGGCTTTTGATTGCGCTCCGCTCTGTCGACTGAGGAAATACTACTTATGAGGAAAAATTTTGTGACATAAACGTACTCGTAAATGTACCGTAAACAGCAGAGTGAGTTAGAGTGAGTAAGTGAGAGTGAATGAGTGTGATAGAGATTTGCTTACATGGGGGTCACTTAACTCTGCAGCTTACTGTACAAAGCGCCAAAATCATATTTTACTAATTTCTTTAATCATATTTTTTAAGACATAGGTATTAATTAATGATACAGTGGGACGGGGTCGGCCTATTCTTATTTTTTTCTTACACAGGCAAGAGAGGGGGTGTAAAAGTGGCAAAAATCGTCTTACGTAATAAATTAATGGTGCCATTCTAAGTACTAGCCAACGTGAGGATACTACTCTAAAATGGCATCAGCTTACTTTGCCACTCATGTGGATAAATGCTACTTTTCAATCAATTTTTGAAGAATTAAAGAGAGCCTTTACGAGCGGTATGGTGAATATTTACATATACATATGTATTTGAGCTCTACCTGAAATATGCCCAACATATATTAATTTTATAGTTTACATATTTATTTATTTATTTAATTAATCTTTATTGCACAATTCATGATAGAACAAATGACGGACTTAATGCCTTAAGGCCTTAAGGAGGTAGTAGTTAACCAGGTACGATGACCGGTCTACTCTTAATCAAGTGCTTATTATAGGTACGTAAAGTGAAAAGGAAGGCCTCGGATAACTAGAGTCGGACCAAAAAAGTCTGCAGCGGATTTGATAGCCCACGCAGTTCAAGTGTCATTTATACGTCATAATTTCATAGAAGTTTAACGTTTAAAATAACTCTTTCAGTCTTTCACTGTGTGGGCTATCAAATCCGCTGCACACTATTTTTGGTCTGACTCTAACCATTTATCTAAGGCCTTCCTTTTCACTTAACGTACCTAGTCGGATAAAAAAGAAATTATCTCGCATTAGGTAATTTCTTAAGTCACTCACAGTTTTTCACGGGGTTTTACCCGGGGGTAGGTGTGGCTCACTCCGCGATTTCGTCGCTTTGCTACAGGTAGCTAAAAGTACATCCGTTCGACCCCAATTTTGGGGTTTGCCATAAGCCGCGCGTGGGGCTGTCGCCACCTAGCGGCCATATCCGTGCTGATCGTGACAGACGCGTTTTGTTAGAGAGTGAGTCTTCTGTATCTAGTACTATTATTTATTCTGTGCCCGGGGGTAACCCGGAGGTACTTAGATGGTAAATTTATTCCAGCACCGTCAACAAAACAAAAAAGTTCAGTGGTTTTATATGGCAAATATTGGTAGAAAATGTATAAGTCTTGCTTTTAGGTAAAAAGATAACGGAAATATGCAATGGATACATTAATTGGTTATAAAGGCCTGCTACACGGTCGCCGACAAGCCTACTAACTGTCTGACCTTGGTCTGTCCTTGGTATGTGGGTCCGTCTGAGTTGTCTGGCTAGACGGTGGCAGACCACAGTGTGTTCAGAACTCGCGGACGGACAACACGTATTGCAAGCGCACAAAATGGCCCCTAACCTTTCATTTTTGGTACAAGCTTTTATCGCTGACTGTACTTTTCTTTCCACAGGCAACTAATACTCGTCGAGACAATTAGGCCTATTTCTCGTAAGAACCCCAAACACAATTAGGTCGCGTTGTTCTACCACAGGTGTGACGTATTCCTGCTCTTCTAAAGAGGTTTATTTATACTGTGTTTTATATTCATAATTTTATATTTGGATTTAGAACCCTGTCGCTTTCAACAATTAGAATTTTACGTTACCATAGCAGTCTAACAAACAGCCTCGTCTTAACAAGACCCTATTTCGTGTAATTTTCTCCTGTAAATAAATTGTGTTTCGTTTAAAAGGTGTTTCTGTATAGCGCGACCATAACATCTGGCCACCTCCTATCTCCATCATCAGATCAGCTCTATGGTACCATAATAATGCATTGTCACCCGACTTATATATGTATGCAAATTTTCAGCTCCATCGGAAACTAGAAAGTGGGTCTAATTTAACTTGCAAAATTTGACCCGTACAAACATATTTACATTAGCTATGTTACAAGTTAATAAAAAGCTTGTAAAAAAAGAAAAGGGTATACGAATGAAACGCTGGCTCAAAAAACGGCATTTGTTGAGTCATTTCAACTTAATAAATTTGCTGGACTACGCTACGTGGACATACATAACTTTCTGAAAATGAAGAGGAAAGTATTTGATGAATTATTAGAAATGCTACTGAGAACCCACGGCATGGCTATTAACCACACGAGCGTACACGGCGCGTCCTCCAAGCGAAATGGCCTAGTGCGGTCGGCGACGGGCGGCTACACGGTTCCGGACCGACCGCTCAGACCGCGGTCGCTGGCGCGCGCTCGCATGCCAAGGGCGTCCGGAGGTCAAACGAAATTTTGTTGGTAACAACCGTCTACACGGTCCGGGACAGACCAAGGCCACGCGGTTTGGGGGCTTGTCGGCGACCGTGTAGCAGGCCTTTTAGGTAGGTTTTTGCTAGTATATAGGTACCTATAGTTTATCTGAGATTCTTCGAGTTTCGTACGAATGTTTAAGTATAATGACTAAGTTCAACTTTTGTACAGTTTGAGAGCTTGACCTACTATAAGTAATATACCAGTAGACCAGTACCTACCTAAATACATATATACTTAGTTAATCTAGATAAATTCAACTGACACCATCCCACTAACCCGGGTTTAAGCGGTTAAACCTGGAGTTACCAAGGTTACCAGTACCTAAAATTTGACACTGTGTTAACGGTTTAACGGCTTAACCCCGAGTTATTGGGATGCTGCAAGGGGCCCTAAAGAGAACTAACACAATATTATCTACAGTTAAAGTTGGCATAAATCATAATACCTACGTTCTCAATCGAATTATTTGCGAAATTCCGTAGCATATTTTTTGCACTTACTTGGTGAATGTAGTTGACAAGGCCTTGCTATTTGCCCTGTAGTTATTAGAGAGGTATGTTGGAGTAAATGGCAATGAATTGGACACATGTCACGATCATGACCTCTCGGCAATTATTGAATCATTCCATTCCAGATTTAATTCACATGGCAACTACGGTCTCGCTATATACCTATCTAGTATGCCTTTATTGTACAGTCAACGGTAAAAATATGGATGTAGACAACTTACTCAAAAATATGTCCCATAGTTCTTAATTCACTGACATAAGAGTTATGGGACATATTTTTGAAATGATTTGTAGGTACACCCATGTTTTTACCGTTGACTGTACCAACTTACATATGTTAATGGTAAATAATGTTAATATTGATCACTTTTTCATGCAGATTTGAGTTTAACTGGAGTTTCCTCTTTCGGAAAAGGCCATGTTTTTCCGGTAAATGTAATACAAGAACAAGCCAAGAGAACGTCACCTAGAAGTACATAATTCACGTCACTATAATGTCATAGTTATTTAAATATATCCCTTACCTAATCATAAATAAATACGTCCAAAAATAAAACCGTGAGCACGCTGGAAGCGCTGATGCCTAGCGGTAAGAGGGTAAGAGCGTGAGACTTTCAATCCGGAGGTCGCGGGTTCAAACACCGGCTCGTACCAATGAGTTTATCGTAACTTAAATAGCTTGGAATTCCACCTATCCAGTATGTTGTTCCAATGTGCATTGCGTCTCACTATATGTTTTTAGGGTTCCGTACCCAAAGGGTAAAACGGGACCCTATTACTAAGACTTCGCTGTCCGTCCGTCCGTCCGTCCGTCCGTCCGTCTGTCACCAGGCTGTATCTCACGAACCGTGATAGCTAGACAGTTGAAATTTTCACAGATGATGTATTTCTGTTGCCGCTATAACAACAAATACTAAAAACAGAATAAAATAAATATTTAAATGGGGCTCCCATACAACAAACGTGATTTTTGACCAAAGTTAAGCAACGTCGGGAGTGGTCAGTACTTGGATGGGTGACCGTTTCTTTTTGCACTTTTTTTTGTTTTTTTTTTTGCATTATGTTACGGAACCCTTCGTGCGCGAGTCCGACTCGCACTTGCCCGGTTTTTCTTTTCTGTGAGGGAAAACATCGCGACTACACCCAGTTCTAGTTTCCCCTCTGGGCTGAAAAGTTCAGATGGCAGTCGCTTTTGTAAGAACTAGTGCCTACGTCAAATTTTGGAATTAGTTGTCAAGCAGACCCCAGACTCCCATGATCTGTGGCAAAATGCCGGGATAACCGATGAAGAAGAAGACTCATAAATACGTGCCTTACTCTATAAATAAAACATTATTGATGGTGCTTATACTTACCTACATATAAGGCGCTTTTATACCACCTATTACAGTGGACATAAGGTCCACGATATACCGTTATCTACATGTAAAATATTAATATTATTCGTTTACGCCCCGTAAAAAGACCTAGAGGTCCACAATGAATTATGGAAGCTTTATTTTAAGTAGGTATTAGAAAATTTAAAACTTCCGCGTTTTGAACACATATTAACTCACATTTATAGACGGGTTTATCGCGAATTACCTTTATTTACTGACGTTTCGACACAGGTTTCACTGGTCGTGGACGCCTGTCCTATTCTGTGTCTGTGTAACCTGTGTCGAAACGTCGGTAAATAAAGGTAATAAAATTATACCGATAACTATAATATACCGATAATTATAATATACCAATAACCCTCCTAGCGATACAAAATTGCCGTCGCAACGGTTAAAGCTGACATAAAAATGTATATTAAAGTTTAGTTAATACAAACCCTTTATACATACATATATCTAATCATGAATGGTGCGATTACAGATACGCGTAGGTATAGGATCTTAACCTGGACTGTTGTTTCAATTGCTTACCGTGATCGTATCAAACCAATACAAGTCGGACTTTCGGTTACCCAAAGTTATTACGAATATCACGGCCAAGTTTACTAAAAGATACGCAGACAAGATATCATGGTATGTCAACAATAGAGCAACACTATACAGGCTAATGCTATGATCACTAAGCCGCTGGATAATCGTCTCAAGTTTCAGCATCCGTTATCTAGATATGCTGATTGTATTTATTTCTGGTATTTTTATTGCCAGTCAAAGGTGATAAGAGCATTCTGCTCCTTCTCCACCTACTCATATTATATGCTACATTGTTTATTTAAAACAATGTAACGTATATCTACACATAAAACCGGTACGCTTCCATAGAACATTCTCCGTCACTACCTTTATGTGAAAAACTTGGCTTTTGGGAAGTGAAAGATTATTTCTGTCTACCTGTGAGCATATACTATGTTATATTTTTATTCGTGCTTATACCCTACTGAATGTTACTGTTAAATTTAACTAAAAAATTCAAAAATAGCTCATGTGTGTACCTATATTTTTTTGAAGCATAGGAATTCTGTATTAGCTATAAGCGGAAACTGTTTTAGGCTTTTGTGTTAACTATGTATTTTATTTTATTGTACATTATTATGATGTGCTAAATAAATAAATGAACCATGAATCCCATGATGCATGATCATGAGAACTTGAAACACTTCAAAATGTAACCGGTTTAACAGCAGCAACTTTGTTCTTAATTCAAAATGTTTCCTTTGTCGTAAAGGTGTTAATTGTTGAACTTGTTATTCAAGGCGAGAATGTTGGGTGAATGTCCTCTTGTCCAGTTAGCACACCGTAGCAACTAGCAACAGGGTCAAGGCTTCAAGGCTTCGTTTTTAACTTGTTCGCACACCTATCGCTAAATTAAGCCACCTGCGTCCACGCCTACGTGCGCCTTAAGCGAATTACATTACTATTTAATAGTTATTTTCACTACACCAACTGGTAAAGGCTCTCTTGATTGTTTAAAAACTGATAGCAAAGATGCATTTTATTCACATGCGAGGCGAAATAATTAAATACAAAATTTTAGTTGTTTTCTTATGTTTGCTGGTAAAAAGAATTGACTTTTAAATGATGATTTCGAATGATAAATATTTAATACTAGTAATTTGGATTTGATTATCTTACAGCAAAACTACTACTTATCGTCGATTTACACAATGTCATTTAAAGTATTTTATTATTATTTATTGATTACATTTCATCTTTTTTTAACGGTGAGGCTTGACTTGAGGCTGGCGACCACTTGCAAGTAGTTGCGACACTATTTACCTATTACCTTCGTAGCTTTAAATTAAAGTAAGGCTTAAGGCATCACAGCCAAAACACACACAAGTAAGCAAGGCAGGTAAGGTTTAATAGTCACGTATCGAGTTTATAAATTATCCGCAAATTACCTTCGTTGAAATTCCTGCCACGGCACTTTGAATGTTTTTGCAAGATCGGTAATAGTTAGTTTACTAGTCAGCTAGCTAAGTAACCACGTCGATAGTGCCCTCAATTCGACCCGCATGATCGATCTGATGATTCTTGTTTATGAATGACTTCCTGCGTTACTTTCTACTTCTTGGTTAGAAGATTATGTGCAGCGGAGTTTATGATCAGAAAATTAATTATAACTTTCCAATCATAAAGCAACATTTGCGTCGGGAGAGGCATATAAAATATGCCGTAGTTTATTGCATTTCTTAGGGTTCCGAAGGGTGATAAGTATTCTATTACAATCCTCCGTTGATTGGTTTGTCTGTTACTAAGCGTCTTCCTCACAGTCCTTCTCGTGTGGATCCCATAAGTTTAATTTGACCTTATTTCTGGGAAATGTACAAGTAAGTAATGTAGGTACCCACCTAACTACCTGTTATTAGGAAGATCTCAGGTTCTAAGATTTAAGCAACTTACCTTATCAACTCAGCAAGTTTCGTAGCCTAAACACACTTACTCGACTGAAAAGATCTTTATTAGTATATAACGATAAATATTATGTATGTATATAGTTTTTTTATGATCAAAATTTAAGATAGCTACTTACCTGATGTGTTATTCATTTATCATGTGAATCATAATTATGCTCCTCATAAAATATAAGTAGGTATTACCTGTTGGGAACTCTAAGGGTTCCTCCACATATATTATGTCGACGCGGAATCGGCAAAATCCGATAGGAAAAAGCTTTATGTCTGCGCAATAAGAGCGAAAAACTCGTGATTCGGGTCGGCTCCATCGAGACCCTAAAAGGCAACCGCGTAAACTCATTGAATTTTGGATTGGTTAGAATTATCTCACCTATGAGTGATAGATGACTACATAGACAATAATACAGAAGATTAATTATACTTACGCTAGAAAATATTTATTTTGTCAAACTTATTTTCTCAGAATTCATTCATTTATACTAGTGTTTTCAGTTATGTATAATAGTTACACATACTCAAACGTCCCTGAAACCTGTGCAGTGTAACCTCAGCGTAGGTGAGGTCAGTGCTTCGATCACTTAGTATGGAGGCAGGTACTCGTAGCCTACAAAGAATTAGGATCAAGTTACGCGCCAGTATAATCTGTCAACTGTGTGGAGCTATGGCTAGGGTTTAATTACTGATCTACTACGCGTATCATGTTACACACACATATATATAAAAGATGCAAAGTTATAGTCTGTATCTTTAGGTATTTAAATAAAAGTAAACAAAATAAAAACATACTTAGTAGATGAAAACATTACATGATCAACGAATGTTCAGTGACTGATCCAGGCTGTTTTGTATTTGGTTGGTTAACCAATAAAATTCAATAAATGTTTTAAGTACCCGAAAATGTACAAATTGTTTGTTTACATTTATTTAAATAATTACCTAAAGATATAGAGTATAGATATGTACAGTTAGTATCAATAGAAAATTCTCAAATTGCTCTACAAAAAGGGGTGTGTATCTATAATATCCATAGACATAATAATATATATAGACGGTGTCTCAGCGAGCTGTCACTGTTGCCACTTTTGTTTAGTGTACGATTAACAATGAGGCCCACGTTGCTGTAGTCATGTCGATAAAGTCATATCGATAAACTATCGACATTTCTTGCAATTTTAATTTTACTTCAAAGGCTTAACGATACCTAAAATGACCAAAAACGCTTTTATTCTTTATTGTGGTTATCAGATCACAATTTTATAGTCACGCCCCAGCAGGGAACCAAGGGAAAGTTCAAATATTTAATTAAAATACATAAATACCTCCTAAAATAGGTGTTCCGCAATAATTGAATTATATTATTATATTATAATATATTCATTATCCATTAGCATTTCAATAATGTTTATGTTTAACGAAGATATTGAAGCTTCAATTAATCGCTATTTCGTTCCGCTGTGTAGCGTTTATCGATATATAACATGATTAAAATCGACTTTTCACATCCCTAAAAGAGCACACATATACGCTTTTACGCACACATACACAGGGTGGGCGCATCAAGAAAGGCAACACTTGATTTGAAGTCCGCCTTGTCAACAGTATGGTTGTCCTTTTTTGACAAACGGCATTTTAAAAGAGCGAGGTGAGAGAAATGATACTAGTTGCTGCGTCGTGAAAGAGAACAGAAAAGGTTGGGCCCTTGATAATATCTATATGTAAACAATTATTAGAGTAGAAGATACTTTTGAACGCGGCTTGTAGATAGAGGGTGGCAGATAGGTAAACGTGCCTAAGGTTATATTGATAAAAAGCTGTACACTGAGCTCTTTGTATCTAATGCAAGTAGGACCAGATAAAACTAATGTACCTTATGTATACTAGTAGTGGGTTAGCAACTTATCAGATATGGTAAGTACCCGCATAAGCTTTGGGCAGTATACGCAAGTACTCGTGACTTGGATAATGGACATAAACTTTATCAAAATAGACGTCGCATGTGCAGCGATTTGCAAGAAAACTGAGCGTCCAATATCTGATAGCCGTTTGGACACCACTTGGGTAATTTTAGTGAGGCAAGCACTCACTCGGACGTACACCGTCAACCTGTCGACATTGCGTGGTTTTTGCGACTTATGTACCTACCTATACATACTACTTTATATCTTTTCTTGGCTTGAATACCTATGTGTAGGTACAAACATTTCACATTCGCTGTCGCGGTTGCGGCAATTGTAATTCATCTAACGAATGACCTTACAGTTCGAAAGCATTAGAATAAAAAAAAATGAATGAATGAATAAGGGTTCCGTTAATTTTTGCTATTTTGGCTACGAAATTAGTACCTACATATTTAAGACGAAATCTATAAAATGTGACAATAATCTACTTCTAGATAAAATTATATCATCATGCTGTAGAGATCTGTAACAGTCTAGACACTGTATAAGGAATATTATCTTGATTAATGAGCTAGACATGTCATCTAGTTTACAAAGTATGACTTAGTTTAACCATTAGATCTTTACGCAGTGAACCGTGGAACTAGAATGGGGTCAAGTGATATAATTATAAATGCGCTATGCACCTTACAAGTATGTAGATTTGACAAGTTTAGTGCTGCTCTACTACAACTTTTAATAAAATAAAAATAAAAGTTTTTTTATTTCTTGCAAGTAGTTATTACCTACAAAGTCAACTTAATTTAAAGAGGTTTAAACATTATAATTATGATAGTAAAATAATAATAAATAATAATTCGTAATGTCATTATTTTTACAAAAATTAAATTAAAATTAAAATTAAAATTAAAATTAAAATTTAATTTTTGTAAAAATAATGACATTACGAATTATTATTTATTCCTATAACTATAACTTTTAATACATTAGATAAAAGTAGGTGATAATTAGTATGTCAGCACAAACAAAGAAAGTGGCCAAGATTAAACATTTCGTAGTTATCTGCAATGTGTATTTTACTCGATTACGTACAGCGAAGCAAACCGTTGTATTAAAATTAAAGTGTTAGGGAGCCGCGGTCTGATAGTATCGGAAAACCTAAAAAGTTTAGGCTCTTTAAAATCGTCTAAAATGTACATTTGGAGGTACTTTTAGAGTAAATCGCAATAAAATCTCGTACAAATCTGATCTTTTAGTAATAATATTTTTTGTTTGGTTACAGATCGGTAGCAGTCTCCCTGCTAATATGGGTGGTCTGCGGAGTCCTATCCACGCTCGGAGCCCTGTGCTACGCGGAGCTCGGCACCTCCATAACCCGATCCGGCGGGGATTACGCCTACATCCACGCAGCCTTCGGTCCGCTGCCCGCGTTCCTGCGCATGTGGATAGCGCTGCTGATCATCAGGCCCACGACGCAGGCCATCGTGGCGCTGACCTTTGGCCATTACGTGGTCAAGCCCTTCTTTCCGGAGTGTGAGCCGCCGCAGGACGCCGTTAAGTTGCTGGCCGCTGTCTGTCTCTGTAAGTAGTTTTATGGTCGACATATCTTAACAGGAATAGAAGAGACGACTTGTGTTGTTTTACTGCGCGTGTTTGGCCTAAAACCTCATTGTAACTGGGAGGATTTATCGTAGAAAAAAGAAATGTTATGTCATAGTCGTAGGTACAGTCAGCAGCAGAAGTTGCTAAGCGGGCGAGGTGTTAAAAATTACCTTGACGCGCTCTTATTCTTATAAAATCGCCCCGCCCTCTTAACAACTATTGCTGCTGACTACCTTTTATTTATTTTTTCTGGAGTGCGAACCGCCGCAGGGCCCGCAGGATGCCGTCTGACTGTGTGAGTTTTTTCCGTTTCCTAGAATATGTTTGGTAGGTACTGACTGCGACGACAATAATATCGGCATATATTGACTCTACTACTCTCACTAATTAAATTTGGACTGACACTTTTGGTTCTGTTTTCAATGTTGTAAATTTTCATTGTAAAGGGGCGATTTTTTTATTGTAGTTTAGGTTTTATTTCTATTAATTTAGTATAATTTTAGTTCATAAGTTTTTATACAACATTTATATTGATTCAATAAAGTTAATTTTTCCTTAATATCTGCCTGTACTTACTTTCTGATATACGAGTATCTTAATATTCTACACCTACTAAAAGATATTTTATGGAAAGTTTTTTATGTGTTCAACCCGCTCTACTAATGTAGATTGACTTGACCTATTGAGAGAAGTTAAATCGACACATACTAATTAAACATGGGAAAGCATTAAATATTTAAAAGCGTAGTTGTTAATAACCTTAAACGGGTTAAGAGAAATCTCTTGATATCTATGTAGGTATTCTAAATGCGTAGGTATGTTGCTTGTTCGATACATTCTCTTTCTAGTAAATTAATGAACATTGTGCGTACTGCGTAGTTGCGTAGTGAAAGAAAACTACTACATATTATATAAGTACGTACTCATTCATACAATACTTTCGTAGATATGCAGTCATGATTCATGATTAATGTATATTTTGTTATTAAAGATGGAAAGTGATAATAAGAATAATAAGCCAAGTGGACTTGAGTGCATTGCTCCCGTTGATTTTGCTCACATTGACTTCTGACTCCAAGCTACCTCATTAATGCACATTTGATACAACTGTCGAATGCAAACGTTTATCTAAATGATCTTGTTTACTCTCAAACCAACGTGGGCAGGCAAACTGAGTTGTTGTGACTCCATCGGTTGTGATCGGTACGTTGCGGTATTGAGTGACCGGTATTGAATGCCGTTGTATTATTGATGTTCAAAATGATGATTACACTTTTGCGCCTTAACCCCTTGTAATAGGGCGGAAAATGTATACATATATATCTTTGACATCGAGCGTAGTAGGTACATATATTTACGCACTTGTCGACGGAAGTAATTCATCCGCGAGATTCCTTAAGAAACGACCTGTTGAATGCTTAGCGTGTTACTCCAGTGATGTTATTGGTGTCGCATACTCTGTACTATTTTAGTAAACCAGTATAAGAGTAAGCTCGACACTAGTAGTAAATGTGCGTTAGCGGGGATCACAATAATATCGTTTGATGTAAACTCGGTATTCAAAAACATATCTTATCATGCCGCGTGCTGGTTCCCACGGTCCGTGTTATTGTTTATACACCGGTTTACTGCTATCTTAAACGTTGTGTACTTTACTTTTCCGACACTACATTAAACCTAATTACATAAATACTAAACAACAATCGTCTTTAAATAGTCATTAGTCTCAGTACTAACGGAACAATCAATACCAATATCTGATTAAGTACAAACTAAGTATATAGTTGGCTTTTATTAGCTTTTAATATAAATAAAGCGCCACCTTACGTAAAGTTTGATACCCTAATTTTAATAGTATGGACCGTGACAGTATTAATAAAGTGAAACAATACTTTTTAATGTCACAGGTTGTGTCGAGGATTGCAACAACCTCTACCCTCCGTAATTGCAATACTTCCCTTAATATTCATAGCTCGCTACGGCAAAACAGAAACTAAGAAGTAAGGATCTTTATATACCTAGGTCAAACAAACAAACAAACAAACAAACAAAAATTTATTCGCAGAAAAAGGGTAAAGATTACATTTGTTAGTGTAAAAATAAAATATGTTCCACCTTTTTCAACTGTTTTAAACAGTATGCAAATATTATAGAGGGTATTAATTAGCATTACATACAACATAAATTAATCCGACAATGGTAACTTAACATCAGTAAAAAAGAGTCAGTAATATAAAGAAATATTCAGATTAGAATTAGAAGACACTATGTAGTTTAAGAAATTGTAATATAACACATCACTCCGTATGATTCATAAAATCGTTTACAGTATAAAAACAGCGTTCCATGAGCCAAAATCTCAGTTTTTGAGTAAATTTCTTGTCCTCGAGTGCTTTTATGTGGACTGGTAGTTTATTGTATATTATAATACTCGCATTGTAAGCGTTTCTTCTGTAAATGTCGGTCATGCAGCGCGGTTGGTTTAGAATATTTTCGTATTGTGGTCTAGGGTTACTTGAGCAATATATATCAGAACGTTTAACATAGTATTTTGGAAATCTTTTAACAAAATTACAAATTTTTAGAATGTAAATACACGCCAAAGGTAATATATTCAGTTTTTTAAACAATGGTCTACAGCTACTACCAATTTGAGCATTAGAAATTGCACGAACACGTTTTTTTTGTAATTTAAATGCCCTTTCCACATCCACAGAGTTACCCCATAAGATGAGACCATAGTTAAGAATAGATGAGACGTGGCCGTGGTATGCTGTAAGGGCTGCTTCATAGGACACACACTGACGTAGCTTTCTTAGGGCGAAAATGAAACGGTCCAGTTTTTTACACACTGAACTAATATGTTCTCTCCAGTTTAGTGAGGAGTCTATATTTAAACCTAAAAATTTAATGGTATTACTTTTCTGTAAGGGAATGTTGTCTATATTAATATTAATTTGTGGCGGGGTTGTTCTGGAAGAATGAAATTGCATGTACTGCGTTTTATTCAGATTTATTAGAAGATTATTATCAAGTATCCAATCATTCATGTCTCTCAAGGCATCATTGATATCAGACTCATATGTGTGTTGGTTTTGACTCCTCACTACGATGGTTGTATCATCTGCAAAAAGTATGGTTTTAGGCTTTGTGGCTTTAGGAAGATCATTGATAAAGAGTAAAAATAAAAATACAATAAAAGAGGCCCTAAGTTACTTCCTTGAGGTACACCTGAAACAACCGTACGTAAAGGTGATCTGTATACTAATTTATGTAAATTATTTTCAATCTCAACAAATTTTGATATTTCAGTAGTTTGCTGTCTATTCGTTAAATAAGATCTAAGCCAGTCATTTGTTTGACCTCTAATTCCGTAATTGTCCAATTTATTAAGCAGCTTTGAATGATCTACAAGGTCAAACGCTTTTGTCATATCAAGGAATATGGACATAACAGGTGATTTATTATTGATAGATTCAGTTATATATTTAATAAATTCAAAACATGCCAGTTCTGTGTTAAGACCTTTTCGGAAACCGTATTGATCAGGATGTAGGATGTTATGTTTTGTTAAAAACAATTACTCACAGGGAAATATACAATGAATGAAAAATCGAAGTTCAGACAAGCGGCTCAATAAACATAATTGACCGTTCGACGGTTCCTCTCACATCGGGCGGAAGCGTCACTTAACCTAATTACCTCAGAGAACCACTCGCTCGGAAAATCAACCAGATGCCGGCGAAAATTCAGTTACGATTGAGCGCAAACTAAGTAAAAGCACTGACAATGTTCGCTGAAGACGCGATTTAATTAGGCGTCTTTGGCTCGCTGGGTTTTACCTAATTTGATTGACTTTGGCAGACAGTTAATTAGCTGTTTTTTTATTGAATTCCAACCTGCATCGTCATCATCAACATATTCCAAACTTTATCCATTCCCTGTCGTTCATGAGATAATTTTAGTAGGACTAGAACGAGGATGTTGATATGTCAGCGAGTTAGCGACGTTAGCGTATTATGGATAGCTTTATCCACGTGATAAAATAACTGTCACTTTTTAACACCTTGGATTAGAAAGTGACAGACCCCGTTTTATCACGCTGTCACGTAGATAAGAACAACCATCATATCCGTACAGCTGTACCTACACCCAGCTGGTGTACTACAACGCGCTGCTAAATTGCATGGACACATAATGAACGAAATCATCAAGTGGCCATGCTATTACTGAAGATGATGATGTTGCAGGTATCCTGACGGCCATCAACTGCATCAGCGTGAGGTGGACCATGCGGATCCAGGATGTGTTCACCTCCTCCAAGCTCTTCGCACTCGTGGTCATCATCATCTCGGGACTATACTACATCTGCATCGGTAAGTTCACTTTTAAGGTACATACCGTTCGGATTCCTACTGCCGTAAATGTCATACCGGACAGCAACATTTGCGGCAGTAATAAATAACTGTCGCGCTGCAATACTGCTGCAATAATGGTGTAGTAATATTTAATGATTTTGATCTTATATTTTACTCATAATTTAGGATGCAGATACGATACTTATCTCTGATAAAGTCATATGACATTACTCGTATATGGCGGGTATTTTCGCTAATACCTAGGGACCTTAAACTTATTTATAACTCTACAACTTACAATATTGTCTCCCTCGTTATTTAAATGGTTCTTAGTACTGAGCACTTCCACCTCCGCGTGGCGACTCACATGGACGATACATCCGTTGCAACCGGCTTCAGTTGGAATTATATCTATAGGTACCTATATAAGAGTGGTTAGAGTCGGACCAAGAAAAGTCTGCAGCGGATTTGATAGCCCACTCAGTGCTAGTGTTATTTTATATGTCATAATTTCATAGAAGATTGACGTTTAAAATAACACTTACACTGCGTGGGCTATCAAATCCGCCGCAGACTTTTCTTGGTTTGACTCTATTTCACATTTAGTATTGCATATTACCGCGACCAATTTTAATTTAGTCTTTAGATATAAATAGGCACGTACTTGTGTACTAAGTAAGTATGTAAATTTATCGCTGGGTTATACCGAAAACTTAATAGATTTCAATGATTAATCGGTATTAATCGGGAGTCGTGGAAATTAAGGGGAGAGGTCTTTGCCCAGCAGTGGGGCACTCAAATAGGCTAGGAAGCTATTTATTTTAGCTATTAATAAAAAAAAAAACAACTGCGAACTACTTATCTCCGTTCCTTATGATTTAGATTCATAATCATTTTGTTTTATTATATAAAGTGGTTCATGTAGGTACTTGTTCTTAGAAAGCATTGTAGGTAGGTACCTATTGTTATTTGCTAATATTGTTTATTATCTAGATCGGGTCGGAATGGGATTGCAAGAAGTGCATAGTACCTAAATTGAGATTTGATATTCTCGACGTTTCCATATTGGAACTAGTCTACGCATACCTACATTATTTATTTCAATCGCTATTACCGGTTTGCTATTTCTGCTGCGTGTTATTTATTTATCCTGTGTCTATGAATATTAATAAATTGAAATTAAATTGATTTCCATTACGATTATTATGCAAACTGTATAATTGTACAGTCTGTCACATACATATCCACCAATTTATTGAGATGCAAAGAACATTAATTTTGTTGTAAGGCGTCGCGTTCTTAAGTTTACGCACAGGAAATTTCGACTATTTTTTCAGAGCTACCTTCTATTATTTATTTATTCCTTGTCAATAAATTTCAAACTAAACCAACTTAATAAAGTATACAGCAACACAACCGCTCTACATAACATGATTTGGAATACAAATGAATATTACATTATCCTTATTTATTTCCATTAATATCGAACCGTCAAGTTCCTCGTATATATATACTTGTGTCATGGCCACAAACGATACGCACAACATAAATATGTTGATGTTACGATCGGGGTGGTTATATTTTATTGCTATAAGTACCTATATAGTAGTATTCACTGGCATCTATCCGAAATTGCAATTTATAGACATTAGGTATCTCAAATAATACCTATATCAAATTATACTTAAATAAACAACTTTAACACATTCACTGCCCCCAACGCACATGTGCGTTCACCGTCATACAAGTTTGTTTCTAGGCCACGCCCCCTGGCAGTGAATGCCTTAATGTGAATGTATTTTGACAGGGCACACGGAAAACTTTGAAAACGCATGGGAGGGCCAGTACACAGCTGGGACTGTGGCGCTGGCCTTTTACTCTGGTCTCTTCGCCTTCGGGGGCTGGAACTACCTCAACTTCGTCACCGAAGAGCTACAGGATCCGTACAAGTAAGTTCAATCAAAAATCTCCGCATACTTTTTTTGGTCTAACTCTATGTGATATTATGACGAGAACGATCTGTACAGCTACCACCGGTTTGACACTGACAATATTCATTCGCTAACGTGTGCGTAACTTACTTTCTATGCATCACACTCGTATTCGCATATTAGTGCGAGCGAGATTTATAGAAAGTAAGTTACGCAAACGTTAGCGAGTATGTTTGTTTGACACTACTAAGACAGTCGTCATAAGGCTACTGGGTTTCGTTCGCTACGGAGCGTAAATGATTGTGTATATTGGCTACGCACTCTAAAATTCGTATCATCGCAAATAACTACAAACACTTTAATTAAACTACCCATTGATACGGTCCCAACTAATCAATCCAATTCACTCCATTAGTCCACTTTGATTGTAACTAAGTACTTGTAATTTAATGAAGCTTCAAAACTAGAGGAACAAATAACGAGCGTTATTTTATAAGCGATATTACGTGAAGGCACGATCTTCCCCAACTAGGGCAAGTCGGGCTCAGCCATTCTGATAATGACGTGGCTATAAGTATTTCTTGAGGCACGATAAAAATGTGGCGACGATAAAGATAGTAGGTATACTTACCTAAATACCTAGTTAGTCTAGTTACCTACCTATGCAAATAATTCAAATAATATTAACAATGGAAAACTACTTATAACTGTTATTGTTATGCTATTACGTTATCGTTATTGACGAACTACTTGCGATGTTTTTTATTTATTCGTTCTTTTGTGGAAAATCAGGTTGAACTTATTGAGCTATTTACGATTACGAGTATAAAACAATAACCAGTTACTAGAATACATGACATTTTAATGCTTAAGACTGCGTCGACCATCCAATGGCCCCCTCATAAGGGGAATTGTGTTTTCGAATAGGTACCTAAGTACCCCTAACTTTTGGTCTTTGTTATATACTTATTTTTATTTTGTTTATTTTTCGTTTATCATTTAAACAGCAACTTGTGGTTACATTTTTAGGCCTTCTAACGTCTTAACCTTTAGCCGCTCAGACATCAAAACTTGCCAATACAAATTGCAATTTTGAGATGTCAAACTAAAGATTCAAATTAGAATGGAACGGGAGACCTTTTTATAAGCCTTTGGGCAGCTAGAGGTTATCATAAAGTTAGTTAACTTTAACAAGGGGAGTTACGTACTAATAAGGGGATTATTAAACTTCATAATTTTATGATTAATCCTAAGAATGGAAGGCGAATAATTTATTGTAAACCATTGCGTGGTTTTCCTGTATAGAAACGAGTTATGTACTATAATAATATATTAGTGCTGTTAAAACATTGTGTTTTTTTATTCAATGTCACGTCCATTTGGCTTGGGTTTAGTATAAACATAAGGCAGTCTAATAAAAAAGATTCCGCATTAAAACAGTGTTTGTGCAAAGAATTGACTTTTAAATTCTTTGAAGTAGTTCCCTCGAGAGATCCTCAAACAAGCCTAAGTGCGTTCGTCTGTTCAGCTCTGCTTTTCAGTTAAATGTAGGTTTCATTGGACGCCCATTAGGAACATAATACCGGTGTTAGGTTATTTTACTAGGACAATAAAGTATTCTTGTTTACTTACCTAATAACTATATTATGATTGTGTACTTATTTATAATATGTATTTGTTTTTAGAATCTTACCTAACAAATAACACAGATTAGGGGCTGTCCATAAATTACGTCATCGATTTTTGACGATTTTTGACCTCCCCCCCCCATAATCATCCAAAAATCATGCTTCAAATGACCCCATTTCCTTCTACTTCCTGCTACCGTCATCCGATGTCCAAACCCCCCCCCCCTAATTTGAAATGACGTACTTAATTTATGAATAGCCCCTTAGTGAAAAGACTTATTTTAGTTTCACCTAACCCTTTTGAATCGATGACAATCTGAAATCCGGGGGATCTTATCTCGTCGCATAATAATTGATTGTCATAATGTAATGTTACGCATAAAACTCTTTTCGCATATTTTTTCTCCAGCTGAAACAGAAAGTATTTTCGTAGTTAGGTTAGGTTTGTGTTATAATTTCTCAGAAATGTTAATAATAACATATGATAATATTTCCAGCACAATAACAATTATGCGAAATGAGTTTTATGCTTAACATTACATTAGGACAATCAATTATTATGCGACCCACTATTATGGATCCGAAATCCATCATCAAAATTGGTGAAAGTTTTCATCCTAAACCTCGTACTTTCGATCACTGGTGAAATTTTTTTTTCAGTGAAAGCTGTCCTGATCGTGTGTGCACAAAGTAAAGTCGTATAAAATTTAATTGAAAGCGAAAACGTGACTTGATTTTATGTCATAGGTAGGTAATGTAGAAGTACTAGTACTAGTAATATACTTAGGTTAAATTTGAACGGTGATGATTTTTCTGTATTCAAATTTAATCCTTGTCACTTTGACATAAAGTGCCCATGTCGAATACTAGTGCAGCGTCGAGCACTAGTACTTCTACCTTACCTTACACTGAGAGAAAAATCATCACCAGGAATTAAAAAACAGTTCTGTACTGGGGGATAAAATAAAGTTTTAGTAATAATTTATGAACGTTTCACTATTTCTGTAAAGTTTATTTATTTCTACAAACAGCTCAGTAATCCCAAATATAATTTCAACAAACAGATATATAATAGAAATTGCAAGAATTAATAGAAATTGCAAAAGTCAATTTATTCCTATTAGTTAACTCTCCTTGTCCCCGGATTAAGTTTATTTTTGTAATTCTAAGTTTATTTTTGTTGTACTCCGCGATTGTTGCTCCATTTAGGGTCCTAGCTAAATTGGTTGTTCAATACTTTCGCTATAGAATTTCCAATTTAGCAAGAACCCTAAATGGCATAACAATCCTGTGTGGTGACTGTACAAGAAACATTATAATTTCTTGACACAAAGGTACTAGATTCATATTCCTGCTGTAATTAAGGGCCAGTTATTCAGACGATCTTCTTTAACTCGGCGATATTAAAGCGAGGAAGATATATTATGACTGCGGGTAGTGTACTGCCCATGCCCATTCCAGTCATTCCAATAGCTTAACGATCAAGGGCGCGAGCCTTTGATAATAGTGTATTTGAATTTCTTTGCTTGGTGCGCTGTTGTCGGTTGTGATAATACATTGGGTTTGTTAGAATGGTCCCGAAGAGTGGGTATTAGTTGCTTGTTAGGTAAAAGAAAAGTACAGTCAGCGATAAAAGCTTGTATCAAAAATGAATTTTGTTGTCAAAAGACTTAGAGTCTCGTTATACTGGCTGGTCCTAGAAGTCTCTCGCCCTAGCAACCAATCAGAATAGATGGCATGAACACTCGTCCTATTACATGTATTATTCATAGCGTTTATCTCTCCACTATTCACTGGGAGTCATTTCCACATCCAGCCTCGATAGTGTGAACTAGGCACTTTTATTTACAATTCAAATAACGGAATAGTAGGTACGAAACATTTATCTACCCAGGTATTGGGAAAAAGTATGGCTCAAGCCAGTTCTATTTCAAGTTACCTACTTACCTATATCACTGCCTATTACAGAATAATCTCATTTTAAAGTAATATAACGCAATTCGCAGTGCATCTCGCTACTACTTATTTGTCCATTCGACATGTGCTTCGAATTATGTCAGAATAAAATCGATTTAGGAGATTCGATTATGCGACCTATCCCTCCTAGAGGGACAGTCACGTCCATTTTCGAATAGGTGATCTGAAAAATAACAACTCATAATTTTGAATTTCTAATGAAATTATGACGTACTAACACTTGTACTGCGTGGGCTACCATAACCGCTGCAGACTTTTCTTGGTCTAACTCTAATCATAAACCGAAAACAATTCAGCAGTCTATTGATACGCCCCACGTCACTAGCGAGCCATAAAAGTCGTAATATTTTTATGATCTATGCTCAAGTATGTGGTGTACGTTCCAGGAATCTCCCGCGAGCTATATGGATCGCCATGCCCATGGTCACCATCATCTACGCGATGGCCAACGTCGCCTACTTCGCTGTCGTTAGCAAGGAAGAGATGAAGTTTGCTGTAGCTGTGGTAAGTAACGTAACATAACTGATGGAACTAAGTTTTGTAATACCGTAAAACGGGGTGAGTAGGTTTCGCGGGGAGAGTTGGGTTATTTTATTTATTTTATTTTATTCATAAGGCACACTATACAGACGACATTCAATGCATGATTACAATAAAAGTGGTAGGCTTTGTATAAAAATGCCATCCAAAATTAGTGAGCACAGCAAGAACAATAAGTAACAACGAGCAAAAACTATCCTAAAATTATTTAAAAAAAACACACATGTTAAATTGCTTACTATTGTTGTTGTGTAGTATGGTGGCCAAGAACACTAATGACTTGCCTCTTGAAAACTGCTAGCCGTGAGTTGAAAATATCGATGTCTCTATATTGTGAAACTAAATCATTATGAATGGGGAGAGAAGGTTTGAGAGGGGGGTGAGAAGGGATTTTAAGGCTACTGCTACAAAAATAATGTATTCCAATTTAAAATGGGGCTATAGTAATACGCATATATAATAAAAAAAATCGATCCAACAATCTTCCAAAATCACCTTTGTATGAAAAACCCTCTCACCACAAATAGGTACGAGGCACTACGGGGTGAGGTGGGTTTTCCTCTTTATCGTCAAAGTTATGAAATGGAACTACCCAAAATACCACTTATTATATACACCATTCAGTTTTCACATGTAAAAATAAAATCTTATCGAGGTTTGAAAGTCAAATTTCACCCAACTCATCCCATTTTACGGTACATACTTAACTGCACTTGCCAAGAAAAAGGACGAGAACAGATTGCATTATATCTATATCTCACATTGAATAGCACTAGTAGCAGTTTCATGGCGTGACGTCGCTAAGAACTGTATTTTGTACAGATGCGCGATTGTTTACAGATGTATGTAGTACATAATTATTGTTTTTCATCGTATTTTCACGGAAACGTTCGTAGTTGTCATGCTACTTCAGTCAACGTCAGTACTTTTTTTACAGAAACTTACTGAAATAGCAAGACACGTTCGTACGTTTCCGTAAAAATACTATGGAAAATAATAATGCCCTAAATCTGTATTCTAGAGTATTTTCAGTGGCTGGACCCTCGTTGTCACTCGCGCGCCTGACAAAACCTGAAGTCTCCCCTTTGACTTCAAATTAAGGGCCCCCCACATCTAGCGTCTTTCGAGCGTCGGCGTCTGTCGGCGTCTGGTCAGCGCTATGGAAAATGACGTCGCTGCGCAGTTGCGTCGACGCTGCGTCGACGTTGCGTCGAGCAGCGGCCATAGAATTGTAGACGCCGACGCTCGAAAGACGCCAGATGTGGGGGGGCCCTAAGTGTTGCAATATCATTTGTGCTGTGAGTCTAGGATTAATAGACGATTCGTACATCGAATCTATGAATTTTGTATGATGCCAACGAGGTTTTGCCTCCCAGGCTGAATTTATGTATTAATCAGTGACGAAACTGACGAATCCTTTACTAGTTCTAACTAGGTATATGACACACGCACTGCCGAAATGCAACATCTGTGTGGGTGCACCTAGGTCAGTCGCGTGTCGCGTAATAAAAATGCCGGCATCGCTTTCAGTTTATTATTAGTGCAATAAAGTAACACGTCAACGTCATGATGTTGAATGGCAAGATATTGCAATAAGTGAGTTATTTATCCTTATAATTTTGCCAAATCCGCTTTATAAATGTCATTATTATTTTTATTGAAGCCGTGCTGGTTTACGAACCTTTTTTTAAATATAATCACGTTGGTGGCAAACAAGCATACCTCCCGCCTGAAGGTAAGCGTCCACTGTAGACTATGGAAGCCTGCAACTCCAGAGTGCCTAGCCAATATGACAATAATTTGCAAAAAAAACGAAACGAATGCCCAACTCATCGCTTTATCACTCTTCCTCATTAGAGCGATAGAGACAGATAGCGTTTCATTTTTCTATGAACGACTGTCATCTTGGCTATTAAGTCCCCAGGGGTGTCACATGCGCGTTGCCGACTCTTTAAAATCTAGTACACTCCTTTTTAAAACCGCATAGGAACTGTAGGTAGATATCTACCGCGCCCATTAATGCGATAATGAATCATTATTAATGATAGACATTTGTAGGGCGGAAAATACCTAAATGTATGTCATATTTTATCTTCTTTGTCGTAACAATAACTCTGTTGCAGCACTTTAGTTAATAATAGATTAATAATATCTCTATTATCAATGACCTGTCGCCGTTTATTACACCGCGCTTAATTTATAGTTGCTAGGTACTTACATTATCTTGTTTATATATAAACATGGAAACACGTGGAGTTATTTACATATTTACTGTGGGTCTATTCTCGAATGTGCTACAACAAATGTTTGTATAGTGCAATAAAAAAAAACGGTATATTAACGGCATACTCAATATAGTCATACCTTAACCCATGATCATTTGGGTCGTTAGTCGTTTTTGACTATATACTTAGGGATTATCCATTAATTACATCACAAGTTTAGGGGGAGGGAGGGGTCAAGAAAATGTGACATATTGTGACATGGGGGAGGGGGGAGACACAAACTTTGTGACGTCACTTTAACTTCATCAGTAACCGAAAATTTATTTAAATTATTTTATTCGCTATACATTTAAATAACAAGTTTTTAAAACGTTTATTCGTTTAATTTTCTTTCCTAAGCAGTTTTGGGTTATAAAATTACTAATATTTATATCGTCAAAAATATTTTGATAAAATATTAATAATACTTAGGTACTTACTTAATTCGATATGGCGATTTCGTAGAAAAAATGTGACGTCACACACTAGGGGGGAGGGGTTTGCCAAATGTGACCAAGTGTGACAAGGAGGGGGGGAGAGGTCAAAAAACCTAGAAATTCGTGTGACGTAATTAATGGATGACCCCTTAGGTATTTTCGACAAATTGGATAAAAGTCACTTACTCGTAAGAGTGACATTCCATTTCCAACTGCAGCTGCAATACTGTTCATTTTACTATGGAAACGCGTCGCTGTCATTGTCAATTTCCATAGTAAAATGAACAGTATTGCAGCTGCAGTTGGAAATGGAATGTCACTTTTAGTCCTCGCTTTAACCATTTGACATTCCTTAGTCATTTGATTTCGAACCGTATTTTTGATAGTACTTAGAGATGCGTTTTTGTTTTAAGTATGATGTCAAGTATGTTGCGGGTTGCCGCTAAGGATTAAAGGGTTAAAACGAATCTATGTACTGTTAGACCAAGGAAAGTCTGCAGAGATTTTGATAGCCCACGCAGAGCACGTGTTATTCTAAACGTCTAACTTCTATGTAATTTTAAATAAATAATAAATAATAACTGCGTGACCTGTCAAAATCGCTGTAGACTTTTCTTGGTCTAACTCTATGAATATACCTAGAGTCAGATCGTAAAAAGTCTGCAGCGATTTTGATAGCCCACGCAGTGCAACTGTCATTTCAAACTTCAAATTTCTATGAAATTATGACGTATAAATAACACTTACGCTGCGTGCGCTATTAAATCCGCTGCAGACTTTTATTGGTGCGACTATATACCTATCTAAAGTTGACGTTACTTACCTCCTCAGAAATTCGGCGAACGCCTCTTCGGTGCTTGGAGCTGGGTGATCCCCGTGTTCGTGGCTCTCTCGACGTTCGGCGGCGTGAATGGCGTGCTGTTCACGTCCGCCAGGCTGTTCGCGACTGGCGCGCAAGAGGGACACATGCCGGCTTTCTTCTCGCTCTTCCACGTAAAGCGCCAGACCCCCATACCCTCGCTCTTATTCACGGTAAGCTGGGCTCATATATTCACGCGAATAATCTACATATGACATGCTGCGCTGACCCCAAGTGAATGGGACAAGGGCAAGAGAATGATGATGAAGATAGATAGAAGTTTGACGTATAAAATAACACATGCACTGCGTTGGCTATCAAATCCGCTGCAGACTTTTCTTGGACTGACTTTAGATACTATATGTAGATCATACGTTCCTTGACATTTCGCTGGCCCAATATTACAGGGTATATTTCACTTTTATCGGACTGAAATTTGAACATTGTCATAGTGACATTAAGTCGAATTTCAACTATCTTGAAAATGTAACATAGAACCCTGTAATATTGGGTCAGCGATTTGTACAATATTTAACCTTTTCGACGCCGTGTCAAACACAAAGGCTGTCACTCGGACGCCACGTCACCCAAGTGTCAAAACTGAGATTGAACTTTATGATATGCCGCGTAGGTCTATGTTGCTCTGTGGTCTGTGACCGATTAATCAGTCTTTGGCGTTGAACCTGCGGTGCGGATATATCGGTCATTGGCGTCCAAAAGGTTAATGAGTCTGTGTATATTTACAGTGTCTATTCTCCCTACTGATGCTGTCAACGAGCAACGTCCTGGCGCTGATCAACTACTTCTCCCAAACCCTGTGGCTGTCCGTGGGCGCGTCCGTGGTGGGCATGCTGTGGCTCCGGCGCACGCGCCCAGACATCCCGCGCCCCATCCGCGTGCACCTCGCCATCCCCTTCACGTTCCTCATCGCTATCGGCTTCCTCGTCTTCGTCCCGGCCATATACCAACCCAAGGACACTGCTATAGGAGTCGCGTTACTCCTCAGCGGAATACCCGTTTATTACATCGGCGTCAGATGGCAGTCGAAGCCGGAATGTTACCACTCACTCTCCGGATGCGTTTTAAGGCTTTTTCAAAAACTATGTTCCTGTATTTACGTAGAGTCGAATGAGAAAATGGCACAAGGATGAATGAAAGTGATGAGTAATGTAATAATATACTTAAAGGACCAACGATTTATGTACCTATATGTATGCTTACATGTTATGAATATTGTGGGTACTGTAGAATGAGAAATATCTGTGATTGTGCTTCCCAAATTGGGAATTCCAATAGGCAGAGGGCCGTCCTTTCATTATGTTACGTACCTAAATGTGTTTTATCATAAACCACACATAACAGTATTTTAGGTAAACTCAAGGTAAACGACAATTTATTAAATGCCAAAAACTGCCGGCCTAGCCAAGGTTACAATCGCTATCGCTTCGACAACGAAAAGCATTATGTCTCTCTATCACTCTTCCATATTAGTGTGACAGTGACAGTTGCGTTTCGATCGCTACGAAGCGTAAGCGATTGGCATCTTGGCTACGCAGCCTGGTATGTTGGTACTGCGTTTCCGTCTGATAATATATTTTAAAAAATAAGTACCTATTTTTTACCTACTTAGGTACGTTGTACAGTTTCTTATTATACCTAGTAAGCACAAGTTTTAACAATGATTAAGTAATAAATGTGCAGCTACGCAAAGTAATCATGACATTCATGACTATTTAAAAAGTTAAACATCAGTGCGTTGGCAACCATAAAATGTATAACAGTAAAATACGTAAAACAGGCTATTTTACTAGACAGCGACACACACAAGTAATTTACTTAAATACAAAATAGCCAACTTTATTTGAAAAACATCAACTTAATCGTAAAGTTACCTTAGGAGAGGAGTATAAGTATAAATCCTTACATGAGGTCAGTTGCTCTTCACTATGCCGACAGTACCTATCCACTAACAACTCGTAGTAAATGTTGTAGTGTGTGTGACTTTTATACTTATGATACTTGTATCTCATGCCTTGAATTGCTCTCTGAATGTTTAAAAGTAATAAGTATATTTACATGTTATACTTAAATATATCGTACATATGTATGAGTATTATATCTTATATCTCTAGATCAAAAGTAAAGGGCCAACGTATCAATAATATATTGGTCCATGGTTAGGACTACTCGTATACACTCGTGTACCGATATTTAAAGACACCTTGTATGAAAAATATATGTACCTACCTAAAGTATGTTATTAATTTTTATATACAGGTATTAAAATGGGAACTAATGCATTCCAAATGTATGAAATTGTATTCTTGGATGTGTCTATATATATTTAATTATGTAATAATATTATAAAATTCGAATATTTAGGTAAGCGTAATTTACAAACCATAAATATATTGAGTGTTTTGTTATTATTTATGATGAATCACACTGCTTTATTGATATTGGTAATAATATATACTTACAAGTATGTAACACAAGTATCTGCCTAAATTGTATAATTTATAAGAATTTAATATGTTTGGTAACTCTTTACTTATTAAATTATTATCTTAATCTGCTATTGCAGAAATTCTTACCACCTAGGTATATTGAATACACCTACCTGCCTGATTTTAGAATTAGTACATATTTCTAATTTTATTTTTATTACCTACCTAATTGTGTTACCTACTTTACGCTGTTAGCAACCCGATGTAATATAGCTACGCTACATACTTGTTATTTATTTATAGTATTAATATTGAAATTGCTTATGAAAAACGCAATAAAACAACTCGAGAAGGAAACAATTGTTGAATAAATTATTTTCACGCAAATAGATGCTATATTATTTCCGATTTGAATTTTATGTGAGATCTAACGGTCAACGTCACCAAAAACCACATCTATGCTAGCGACAATTATAGATATATCGGCTAACATTAATCCTTTGCCGAAGACTGCAATGCCCGCGAGGTGGATGTACGAGCAAGGGCGTATGCCCACGCGGTAGGGCCTCGACGTGCCGTCCGCAACCATGTACAGCCCGAGCTCGCCTTTCGGACACTCCACTGCCGTGTAAGTGTAGCCCGGTGGAACTGGATATCCCTCCGTGCACAACTTAAAATGATGAATCAGAGACTCCATAGAAGTTTTCATCTCTGCTCTACTTGGCAGACAGTATTTCGAATCGTCTGTTTTATATTCGCCCTCGGGCATAGTATCGATGACTTGATTTATAATTCTCAAAGACTGACGAGTCTCTTCCAGGCGACAAAGATGCCGATCGTAAGAATCGCCATACGTTCCCACGGGAACATCGAAATCGTATTGATCATAACCGTCATATGGATGATTGATTCTCAAGTCCCATTTTACACCAGTGCAGCGTAACATCGGTCCACTGAAACCTAAATTGATCGCTTCGTGAGCACTAAAAGCGCCAATGCCTGCCGTTCTAGCATAATATAAGCGATTGCCCGTTACCAGGTCCTCCGTTTCATCTAAACGTTCTCCCATTTTACTACATAACTCATAGACGTCGTCTAGGTACCCGATCGGAAGATCTTGCGACACGCCGCCGACTTTTATGTAAGCGCAGTGAACCCTAGATCCACATAGCCTTTCGAACATCTCGTATAATTTTTCTCTCTCTTCGCACGTCCAAAAAAAAGGTGTAATACCACCTGAATCTAAAACAGTGCCGGCTACGTTTAGTAAATGATTGGCTATCCGACTAAGTTCAGTACAGAGTACTCGAATCGCTTTCGCCCTGGGGGGTGCCTCAATGTTGGCTAAGGTTTCAACGGCTAAAGCAAAGCACTGTTCATTTGCAAGGGCCGATACGTAGTCTAAGCGATCCATGAAGGGCAGGCTTTGGTTATAATGTTTGTTTTCCATCAGTTTTTCCGTGGCTCGGTGTAAGAACCCGATATGGGGATCAGCTCTTACCACTGTTTCACCATCCAGTTCAAGGATCAGTCGCAGCACGCCGTGTGCGGCTGGATGTTGTGGCCCGAAGTTGATCCACATATTTTTCAATTTTCGTTCTACAGGTGGAAGTCTACCATGATAGACCGGTTTGTAATATTTCTCCATTTCAGGTGTGCTGAATATAGCTGGACCACTGAACTGCTTCACAAACTCCACATCCGGAAACCATTTGTGCCCGTAAACTGGTGCACTAGATGTAAAGAATCGAATATTTTGAATCTTTCTGATAAAAGTTATAGATTTAATAACTTTCATTTTGATTGGAGTTGCTGTTGTCAATAATGATTGACGGCGTTGTATTACTGTTTTATTTGCAGTACCTAGATAGGTATTTTTGGCCAGTCATATTTCAATATGATTGGTATATATTATATATAAATGAAAAAGGTTTGCGGTGGATGTGCTCAAATGACCATGCAATGCAAATGCAATGACCCAATGACCATCAAAGAAATATAATATTTAAGTGATATTAATACCAAATAATACTCACTTCACGACCAAAGCCCCATAACTAGACGGTTGACGGTTTTTAAGGCTTTAAAATCTACGCTATGCTTCAACCATACTTCCGCTGGTAAGTAGGTCACCCTGACCTTGGTCGGCCCCAAAAACAGGAATACAATGTCCATGTTATCAAAAAGTGTCCGTCAAAAACCTTAAATAGGTGGCGCCACAATACCTAGATCTATCTATATATATGTATAAATGCAAGTGTCCTGACTGACTGACTGACTGATTCATCAACGCAGAGCCGAAACTACAAAAGCCAGAAAGTTGAAATTTGCACACCAGATTACATTTATAAAGTGTACAAGAGATAAGAAGCGATTTTGAGAAATTCAACCCCTAAGGGGGTTAAAAAGGGGATGAAAGTTTGTATGGGGTTAAAGTTTTCTTTTAAGCTAGGAATTTGAAACTTCGTAAAAAGATATGTTATTAAAATACAAGAAAACTAATTTCAGCGTTTTTGAAAATTCATCCCCTAAGGTGGTGAAAAAGGGGTTGAAAGTTTGTATGGATATCAAAAAAAAATTCAAGTGGTGGACTTGAATCTTTGTATTTAGGGATATTATTAGAAGACAGGAAAAGTAATTTCAGCGTTTTGTAAAATTCATCCCCTAACAGGGTTAAAAAGGGGTTGAAAATTTTAATCCATTACAAATGCTTTGAGACTTCTTAGAAAGGCATAATAGCCGATTACAAAAAAAAGTGATTGCAACGTTTTTGGAAATTCAACCCTTAAGGGGGTTAAAAAGGGGATGAAAGTTCGTCTTCGGGTGCAAATTTTATTTTAAGTTCCTACTTGAAACTTTGTAAAAATGTATCAAATTTAAATACAAGAAAACTAATTTCAGCGTTTTAGAAAATTCATCCCCCAAGGTGGTGAAAAAGGGGTTGAAAGTTTGTATGGATATCAAAAATTTTTTCGAGCGCGGGACTTGAATCTTTGTATTTGGGGATATTATTAGAAGACAATAAAAGTAATTTCAGCGTTTTGTAAAATTCATCTCCTAACAGGGTTAAAAAGGGGATGAAAGTTTGTATGGGGTTGAAGTTTTCTTTTGAGCTAGGAATTTGAAACTTCGTGAAAAGATGTATTATTAAAATACAAGAAAACTAATTTCAGTGTTTTAGAAAATTCATCCCCTAAGGTGGTGAAAAAGGGGTTGAAAGTTTGTATGGATATAAAAATTTTTTTCGAGCGCGGGACTTGAATCTTTGTATGTGGGGATATTGTTGGAAAGCAATAAAAGTAGTTTCAGCGTTTTGTAAAATTCATCCCCTAACAGGGTTAAAATGGGTTTCAAATTTTTAATCCATTACTAATGCTTTGAAAATTCTTAGAAAGGCATAATAGCCGATTACAAAACAAAGTAATTGCAACGTTCTTGGAATTTCAACCCCTAAGGGGGTTAAAAAGGGGATGAAAGTTCGTCTTCAGGTGCAAATTATATTTGAAGCTAGGAACTTGAAACTTTGTAAAAAGGTATTAAATTAAAATACAAGAAAACTAATTTCAGCTTTTTTGAAAATTCATCCCCTATGGTGGTGAAAACGGGGTTGAAGTTTGTATGGATATCGTACATTTTTTCGAGCGCGGGATTTGAATCTTTGTATTTGGGGATATTATTAGAAAACAATAAAAGTGATTTCAGCGATTTGTAAAATGTATCCCCTAACAGGGTTAAAATGGGGTTCAAAGTTTGAATCCATTACAAATGCTTTGAAACTTCTTTGAAAGACATAAATAGCCGATTACAAAAAAAAGGTAAGTAATTGCAACGTTTTAGGAAATTCTACCCCTAAGGGGGTTAAAAAGGGGGTGAAAATTCGTCTTGGGGTGTAAATTTAATTTTAAGCTAAGAACTTGAACTATTTACAATAAAAAAGGTATTAAAATAAAAAACATGAAAACTAAAATTCAAGCACTTTTGAAAATCATCCCTCAAGGTGGTGAGAAAGAGGTTGAAAGTTTGTATGGAGATCAGATATTTTGTGAGTGCGGAACTTTAATCTTTGTATAAGGGCATAGGTACCTATTATGAGAATACAAGAAAAGTAATTTCAGCAACCAACATCAAAATCCACTTGAAATAAAACTTCATACAACTTGCTAATAAAGAAAAGTACTTAATTTCAACATTGCTTGGATATGAAAATTATAGGTACTAAAGATGTAAAATGTTGAAGATAAGATTCCACGCGGACGAAGTCGCGGGCAACAGCTAGTATTTGATAAAAAATTCTTATCATTCACATTCACTTTGCTCCTTCTATTGATACCTACGCCTACGTTCTTAGCTAGAACTAGCGCTACTCTGGGAACTATTATTTATAGCTGACGGTAGGTCAATGGTAGGCCCACTGATTGCGTCTGATCTGATCAAAAAATATTATATAATACTTTCTGAGGTCACTCCAGTTCTAACAGTAAGTACTTAACTATGAGCCGGTCTTAATAATATGAGCAAAGAGAATAGATAGTATAGAGGGCTATTGCCAAAGTAAATTTTGTAGTCACGATTTATTTACTGCCACCTATCGACACACGATTAAAACTTAAAATAAAATTAAAAATGTATAAATTAATCAAAATATATTTAGGTACGGATAAATGTTTTTTTTAATTTTTATTGTTCCATACTGACCCATGTTCTTTCACTGATATGTGTTAAAATTGTTAAATATCAAACGTCAACGCCATCTAGCCGAGAATAGGCCAAAGGTGTGTGCGCCATCTATTCGAGAATAACTTTTTCTTGATTTCTGAGGCACGTTTTTTTCTTAGACTTTATTCATCTTATACGGAGTTATACAGGGTGGAAAGATAAGTCGGGCCCTGGAGGGAAACTACCTTAAATCCTTAAGCTAGCTCATTTTACTTAAAGGAGACATTCCTTTATTTTTAAAAAGAAACAAAACTGCATTCAAAGTATTTTCCTTTTTTTCTTCAATTTGATGGCTTGTCTAAAAAAATCTTGAGTACTAAATACTAGATTTTATGGATATTTTGTACGACAGACGAGTGTAAGACCTAATGTTTCTTGGAGAAATGTTATCATTAACATTAACTGTATCGACTAGTAGAATAAAATTGCGAGTTTTTATTTTTTGGAATTTTTTGTCGGTCCGTCCCGGGCGAGGCAAGCGAGTTTTAGAAAATCTTTGAATGCAGTTTTTTTTCTTTTTAAAAATAAAGGAATGTCTCCTTTAAGTAAAATGAGCCAGCTTAAAGATTTAAGTTAGTTTCCCTCCAGGGCCCGACTTATCTTTCCACACTGTATATAACTCTGATATGAGCATATGAGTTGGTATGAGTCCGGTATGAGTGTTTTCGTACCGCCATCTATATGTTCATTACTATACTAACATAGTGTGAATCAGGAGCACTCTGCGTTGAGTGTTTTTATTTATTTTCTAGATGTCGTTAGTGGAGATGAACCACAGATAAATAATTTTATTTTTGAGTTATGATTTGCACGTTTGAAAAGATGGCTTAAACAGTCATAATGACATGACATGTGTCACTGTCAACTGTCACAGCTGTCAGTGTCATAGTAATCTCTTGGTTATCTCTTTTTCACTCAATCATTGTTATTGTTTCGCAAGTTGGTTGTGGTTGTAAATTTCCGCTTAACGAGCAGAAGGGACGAACTCCTTAAATTCAACAAACCCGTAACGTTAAATTCAATTACAATGATAAAGTTTGAAATAGTGTCTTCTAGAATAGCTACAGGCAATGGGTCGGATAAGAAGTTCGTCGTTTACATGTTACAAGTCAGACAAGATATTAGCAGGCTTGATCCAGACCCTGTGAACGTAGAAAGGAGATACACTCACTTTTTGGACCTCTACAATGGACTCAAAAAGGATTTCCCAACGATTTTAAATACCATATCATTCCCTAGAAAGGTATGAGTCATGTTTTATTTATTAAACAACAAAGAAGTACTTGCTTAGTGGGCGTTACTTCATTTATAAAGTGTTGTACAGTACTGTGTGAAAATGGGACATATGTCCCATAGCTCTTATGACCAACATTAACACATGGGTGTTTTGAGATGATTTGTGCACCCATATTTTTACAATTGATTTTACCAGGTTTTTTTTTTTATAATTTGTATTAAATCAGTTAAAATCCCGATATCAATTTTACTATGGGCTAGCAATTGTTTCATGATATATAATTTTCATTTTTATTTGTACTTTTCAGATGGTAGTGGGTAATTTTGACCCGAACTTGATAACAGCCAGAGCTACAGCATTTGAGGCATTATTGAAGCTATTATCAGAGGAGTCGCGACTGAGGGAGTCCCCAGCAGCTATAGCATTTTTCCAGGATGTTGAGTTAGCCGAGGCCAGGCAACTGATGCTCGAAGGATCTCACGACATGGCACTTTCTGTGCTGGAAACTAACTTCAGATTATTAAATAAGGTAGTTGGTGTACATAACAAATACAGTCACCACATGGGATTGTTTATTTATTTAAACTTTATTGCACAAAAGAAAACTTATCGTACAAAAGACGGACTTAATGCCAAAAGCATTCTCTACCAGTCAACCTTAAGGCAAAGCGGAGAGAGTGGGCGGTGCTACTAATCACTAAAGCTAATCTAAAATCTAACACACCTACATATATACATATACTACATACAATTAATATTGTTATACCATTTGGGGTTCTTGCTAAATGGAAATTCTATAGTGTAAATATTGGACAACCAATTAAGCTAGGACCCTAATTGGCGCAACAATAGTGGAGTGTGATGTACATAATGACTAATCTTATTGTCTTGTAATCTTAATAGCTACTATTGGTAATGTAGGACATATTTGTACTGTTGATGATTACTCATTAACACTTTGACTACCGAGAACCCGCCTGGTAGGCACTCGTAATGTTTGCTCAGATGCCGGACAACCCGCCCAGCGGGTTGTTTTGTACACAGATATAGACGACCGGTTTCTGGGGTAGTGCGCCGTTTTTTGCCCGGTTGCGAAAGTGTTAAGAGAACAATAACTATAATTTATTATGAGCATAAAATATAATATTAACAACATTATTCATTTGATACCAGATGATACCAGAATGTGCTAAATTATTACAGTAAATAATAGGGACTTATGGGTGTCCAGTTTAAACTTAAACACTGGGCTATGAGTCCAACTATTTACTTATAGAAAACACATGATGGTGTCATTAAAATACAACCTTTAATGTGTATTAAAGGTTGTATTTTAATTATACACAATTTAGATGAACAGAGTATAATAAAAAATGGTGCTAATAGAATTAATAAACTAACACTCGGTCAATAATGTCTGCTCCAATTAAATAATAATTTATTAAATTATACTACCAAATTATTTCTTTATCGAATCAAATTGAAATACAACTGACTGCACTCCTAAAAATTATGGTATCATCACAAATGAAAATTAAATGCAAACATGTACATTAAATTATTTATCTGAAAGGTATCCAGTTTCAACATCTTTGTTTTTGAGAGACGGGTGGAACAGGAAAACAATTTATTCTTTCCTATTGTGTCTTTTTATGACTTAAAAACTTGTCGCTTAATAATGTGGGGTACTCCCGAAAATCGCCCATGATATGAATTGATGTCAGAGACCATTTTAGGAATTACGTGACTCACCATCCATTTCGACTTCTAATATTTAGGGCTAATTAAGACGGCGCGCCACCTCGCATGCGATTTTAGTTACATTGCAGACTGTTGGTTACGTCCAATTCAACCTAATCAAAACCCATAATGTAATAAAGCTCGCTTCGTCTAAATGAGCCCTTATTCCCCACATTGCAGGTGTACACAGACCGGTCGCGTGTTGTGCTGAGCGCGCTGTGCCGCGTGGTGGCATGCGCGGCCACGAGCGGTGGCGCGCTGGCCGGCCCGGTTGAGCGCTGGGCGCAGCTCGCGCTCCGCCGCTACGAGGCCGTCAGCGACGATGATCTCCTGCTCATCTATATTCCACTGCTGCACACCTGTATATCAATATGGTGAGGTTTCTACTCATTTTATACTTTTAAATTAGCATAAGACAGGTCTTACAAACACCAGAGCCCAGTAGAGAACCCTGCGGTTTTCAAATAGATAGTCATGGGCCCAGCTCGTAACATGAACACCTCGATATATGTATGTGGGATTAAATGCTCAAATAATATTTATTTATTCTCTAAACGTCAATACAAAAAAAAAAACAAAAAAACTTAAGAGTAGCTATACAATATTTTAAGAGTAGCTTAAGCCTAGGTAAACAGTCCCTCCCGAGTTGTCCCCGGCGCAAAGGTACCCATCACACTAGCCGCGTTACCACGTTGAATGGCGATGGACAGTCGCCATCAGATATATCGGAGCGGGCAAGGTGTTCACAATATCTGAGCACGCACTCTAACTCCCTGACAATAGAGGCGTGTTCAGATATTTGTGAGCACCTTGGCCGCTCCGATATATCTGATGGCGACTGGACAACCTTTGCACCAGCTACGAACCCGCGCGGGCGTCAGACCCCCTCTCTCTCCCCGGTAGTCTCAACCGCAAGGGGCGTTAAATGATTAAATTGTTATTTGATATGTGTGAGTCACTTTTTGGTGAATGAGGAAACTTGAATAATGCCTAGTTTTCCTTGTAAGTTTGAAGGTCAAAGGCAATATTTGGCCCAGTTGCTGTTTGGGATTAGGCTACCAAAAGTAGACCTCAGGCTCTTATGAAACGATAAATCCTTTTTGAAGTGTGATTGTTAAATCACATTAAATTAAATCCTTTGAGAGCAGTACTGTTAGTACATTGTATATGCACTTTCTGACTGATAGCAGCAAATATGTAGGTATTACTGAGGTCAGAGGTTGTATAATTTCATGACTATTTAGTTATGAACATGTATAGTAAGTATACATATCTACTAATCTTTGGCTTGACAATAAATATCATCTATTTATCTATGTATAGTACACATTGTAGACCAAACAATACCGTCATAGTCTATAGTGAGTCACTAAGAAAAGAAAACTATGAAAATCATTACACTTGAGAATAAATATCATCTATTATGTGTTCCGTACTCCACATCGGATATCTTCATTGAGAGAGTAACGCGATCGTTGACCAATGATGCCGCTAGCGTCTATGTAGTCGCTCCGCCCCACGCCGTGACGTAGTTCCGCTTCCACTTCCTGCGAACCGTTGCTCGCTTCCCGCCACTCGCCACCGCCATGTCATTGTTTCGTCGACCGTCTTGACCGATGGTCCGCAAATATTTTTTGCGTATATTTTTGCAGCATGGTGCTTTAACATTTCCGATCCAAAGCTCGGTCGATTAAATAGTGAGATACGGCAGAGATCGCCACTATTAGTCTTTTGGCGGTCTCGCGATCGAAGTCATCGAACGGTGCTTTTCGATTCTACCCACTTTTTTCTTGCTAAATTAATTTTCACATTCCATGCTGCTAAAATCGTTACCGTTAACTCGCATTTTCGAGATCGAAGTAGGAAGTGCGTCAGTGGTTTTTGTTAACAAGTGGTAACAAGTCGCTCCGCATCGGAGAGGGAACGCGCGGTCATCGTGCCTGCGGCGGCGGCGGCGGCGCCCGGGCGGCGCGGCGGCGGACGGCCTGCGCGCGCTGCTTTCGGGCGCCGCGCTTCGCTGATAAGGAGGTTTGGATTGTCTCGAACCATCCGGTGAGCCAGTTTAAGATATTCTAATTTTATTGGCGTTCAGAAGTTACTTCGTCACTAAAGGAGGGTTCTCAGGCAGGAGCCTGGGAGTACCTCGTGTTGTTAGTTGCGGCGCGACCGGGGCGCCCCGTCCCCCGGCGCGGGGGCGCGGGCCCGGCGCCCGCCCCCGCCCGCGCGCGCCGCGCCGGCGCCGCGTCTTTCTTCTGCTGTCGTCCAAGGTGACTCCGAGACACCGCGACGCTGCGGGCCACGGTGGACGCCTCCAGTCCGCAGGACTCGGAGAGACGTCACACGCCCGCTCCTGTTGCTGCAGTCGCGGTGCGGACGCCTCCAGTCCGCGGGACTCCGAGAGACGTCACACGCCCGCTCCTGTTGCTGTAGTCGCGGTGCGGACGCCTCCAGTCCGCGGGACTCCGAGAGACGTCACTCGCCCGCTCCTGTTGCTGCAGTCGCGGTGCGGACGCCTCCAGTCCGCGGGACTCCGAGAGACGGCACACGCCCGCTCCTGTTGCTGCAGTCGCGGTGCGGACGCCTCCAGTCCGCGGGAGAGAGCCCGCTCCTGTTGCTGCAGTCGCGGTGCGGACGCCTCCAGTCCGCGGGACTCCGAGAGACGTCACACGCCCGCTCCTGTTGCTGCAGTCGCGGTGCGGACGCCTCCAGTCCGCGGGACTCCGAGAGACGTCACACGCCCGCTCCTGTTGCTGCAGTCGCGGTGCGGACGCCTGTCGCGGTGCGGACGCCTCCAGTCCGCGGGACTCCGAGAGGCGTCACACGCCCGCTCCTGTTGCTGCAGTCGCGGTGCGGACGCCTCCAGTCCGCGGGACTCCGAGAGACGTCACACGCCCGCTCCTGTTGCTACGCCCGCTCCTATTGCTGCAGTTGCGGTGCGGACGCTTCCAGTCCAGCGGGACTCCGAGAGATCCGCGTGGCTCTGCGAGACGTCACACGCCCGCTCCTGCAGCTGCGGGCGCATCGCGGGTGGATCGCGCCAAGGTGAAGGCGGACCGCTTCTGCGTCCCGACTGCTCGAGCGGAAGGAAGGTAAGTTACGTGTAAGCAGTGGAAATGCTACGAGTACAGCGACGATCGCCGCGTTGGTTGCCGGCCGTCATGACGTCGCTGGTGACCTACGCGCCGGTGTGGCCACCACGATAGCACCGCCGAGGGCAACAGCGTCGCCGTGATGATGCGTGCAACTACGAGCCTAGCCATCGGCGCCTCCCGTGCCGGTAACGTCCGTCACGCGCACCGGCGCCTGTCGAGCTGGCCGCCACGACGGCGCCTCTCGCACCTGAGCCTGGCGACGGTGGCCGCCATGATGGCGCCGCCCGCTCGATGACACCGCCTGCCCCCCGAGCTGGCCGCCACGATGGCGCCTCTCGCATTACGCATCGACGCGGTGGCGGCGGCTGCCACAATGGCGCTGCCCGCCACGATGATGCCGCCCGCCACGATGGCACCACCACCTGCGCACTGGCGCCTCTCGAGCTGGCCGCCACGATGGCGCCTCTCGCCTCACAGCAGTGGCTCCCAGACCAGCCAGCCAGACGGCGACCGCCTCATGCACCGGTGCCTCCCGAGCTGGCCGCCACGATGGCGCCTCTCGCAGCACGCACCGGCGCCTCCCGAGCCGGTGGCGGCGGCCGCCACGATGGAGCCGCCCGCCTCACGCGACAACGCCTCTAGAGCGGGCCGCCACTATGGGTCCTCGCCTCACGCACCAGCGCTTTCCGAACCAGTGGCGGCCGCCATGAACCGGCCTCAGGCACCGGTTAAAGAATCCTCCGGCGAGGGCAGACAAGGTCGTAAAGAGCCCCGTCCTAGCGCGGCTCGACTGCCCGGAGTTGAAAGCGGTAAGATATGTCGATACTCAGAGGAAAATACGTCGTGTTCCCGGGCTTCATAAAGGTGCTGATCGACTTCGCTGTGTCGCTTCGAAGCTCCTACGACTTCTCGAGGCCATGGAGTGGTCCAACCAGAGAACAGCTAGCGACAAGGCCTGTGCGACCGCTCGAAACCGAGGTGAAAGGCATCGAAAAGGTCTGCAGACTTCACATAATTATCTCTGCTTGCTCGCGCTCTCCAGCTTAAGTTCCGTCTTACAAAGACGAACTCGTGCGAAAAGCCATAATAAACAAAATGGGACAAATAAACCCGCTGCGCCTGAACAAGCTTGAGTTTCCGGTGCTAAGAGAAAGGGGCCAGGAGGACTCCAGCAGTTTCCATCTGTCTGTATTCGACTTTATCGAAACAGTTTTGTTACGCAAAGCGCCAAAATCGATTTTAGACTTGATTTCATCAGTTCGATTTCCTTAAAAGCATGCTACTAACTCGATGCCCTATACTAACTCGATATAGGGTGTCTCTTCGGATAAAGCGAATTAGACCATCACGCTCCTAGACATCACGTGGGACACGCGGCACAACACACCGATTGAAAGTTTTCTTTTTCGCGACATACAGGCCTGCCTTGCTGCAGAGTTTCTCGCAGAAATGAGACTCAATGCCTTCTGTTCAGTCTCAAATTCGCAAACTTTAGTTCATGGAGAAAGGTGAAGCCTTCGCAGTCCCCAGCAACACGGAGCTGCCGAAAGCCTCGCACCACTTTCTTCCTCATCTTATGCAAGCAGTCCGTTACAATCTTCAATATTGGTAGACAATGTACGAGGTAAGGCCCTTTCAGCGAAGAGTAACCGTTAACGGGCCGCATCTGCAGCGCTGACGACAGAAGTGTAAACATACAACCGCACCGGTATAGTATACATAAAACGACGGCGACACTACATCCCTTCCGTTACTACGGCTGTCGCAAAAACTGCTGATGCCAGCAGATCGTCTACAGGTCGCGCTGGTTGCTTGCTACTTGCCAGGTCGGTACAACCCCCGAGGGCAACGGTTTATCAAGAAGTCACTGCGCGCCCGAGTGGCAGCTGCGCCCAGCAGCCGCCGAGACTGTCTTCACCTGACAGGCGCCTTGTTGGCCGGCCTCCGCTTTCGAGAGCCCTCGCACTGTGCCACGGTATTTCTTAACAGACTCATTGAACTGCTACCACGACCTTTGACAGCTGCCTGTGAGACTTGGCATGGATGTCTCCACCTCCCAGCCTAGTCTGTGTACTGCGACGGCGTGATAAGGAGTCTTAAAGCAGCTGTGGTAAGCTTGCAATTTACTGGCGGTCCTAGTGAACACAACGTCAGACCGCCCTCCCTTACGAGTCAACGACCTTAAGAATGAGGCGTAGCTCCTGTCAGATAGGACGCTCCAACACCGAGCTGGCGGGATCAGGAGTGACGTCCGCTACTGGCGTGACTGGCGCATGCATATAACATGCCAAGGTCTAACGCTACGTAGCGAACGAAACGCAACTGTCACTGTCTCACTAATATGGAAGAACCGGATATTCCCGATTCCGGTACTGTGTTTGTATAGAAAACAGTAACGGGAGCCCCTAGATCGTCCCCTTGTCTAGGCTGCATGTACGGCCACAATGTAGAAACGGTCTTTATGGTGCATCAAAAATAAGATCAACTGCCAGGTACCTCTATCCAGTGAAGTAGCGAGCTATCTCAGACGTCTATTTCTATTATCCATGTTAGCTTTCAGAACGATACTCGTTCATAAGCCTCTCACAAGTGCTGTGTATGAACCACTATCGGACACTATGCCTTCTTCCAACGCCATTAATAGCGAGACCAGCGCCTCCCAAAGCACCAGCTTGGGACGCGAGACATCTACTTGCCCTAATTTAAATAGCCCTACAACGTTAGGTACGTTAGAAGAAGTACGATAGAATAGCTGCCGCACTTTTGCTGTTAGCATCAGGCAGCAGGGTCAATGACCTTACTCTACTACACTGTAGCCCGGGCAATTACATAGATAACTTTAACGCTATTATTTTGTGTCCGAAATTCGGCTCTAAACCAGATAACGTGTCTTACCGACTGGACTCTTAGAAGCTCCGGAATAAAGTATAGACCCAGTATAAGTAGGTAGTCTGGGTACGTCACCTTGCGAGAATTACACAAAATGTTAGGGGACACTTCGCTTATTTCTTTCAGCCACAGTCTCATCCAAGCCGGCCTCGCCTACGATTGCTTTTGATCCACGATGTACTTAATAACTAAATTGGCTGGGAAGCTATTCACTTAGCGATATTTTCGCTTATGTTAATTGGGAACATGACTCGCCGAGATTCTGCGGATCGGATGCGATTTCGAATGAGAATTCTCTTAAACCAGTTTCGAACCTGAGATTACAATTTCAATTCTCAATTTCCTGTAATTCACATTATAACGAGTCACTGTGATTTCATGGGTTGCAATATGGTGTATACATATTTATTCGTTCTCTGAGTTCTATGACAGTAGGTGTAGCCCTATCGCTTGCGCGCCCGCTAACTCGCCACCAGGAGATAATAAACAGGTCTCAATGAAGATATCCGATGTGGAGTACGGAACACATAATATAAAAATTTTACCTTCCAATAAAATTGTTATTATGTTTCCTATCCACATCGGATATCTGAGTAATGCCTTCCTGGCAGGCTACTAGGCTACTTTTATGCCGACGGTACTTCTCCTCAACAATGACATGGCGGTGGCGAGTGGCGGGAAGCGAGCAACGGTTCGCAGGAAGTGGAAGCGGAACTACGTCACGGCGTGGGGCGGAGCGACTACATAGACGCTAGCGGCATCATTGGTCAACGATCGCGTTACTCTCTCAATGAAGATATCCGATGTGGATAGGAAACATAATAACAATTTTATTGGAAGGTAAAATTTTTATATTATCTATGTATAGTGTAGCACACATTGTATACCAAACAATACCGTCATAGCCTATAGTGACTAAGAAAAGAAAACTATAAAAATCAATACAGTACATTACAATACTTGATTTAATGTAATGATGATAATAACATACGTCTAATTCATTATCATCACGTAATATTAATCTGTGAACAATCAGATATCCTTCATCCATGGCATGATATCATAAATGTATTTTTTTGTGTATTAAATATTTTTATTTACTGGTCTTAAAACGAAGACGATGAAGATTTTTATTAATTGATGTGGATTAACACAGTTTAATATTATTTTATGACGTGGAAAAACTAATCTATATTAGGTGTTGTAAACTAAACTGAATAGTCCTCTAAATATCTATTTGTCATGCTAAACGGATGCTTAACTACTTTAGCAAGTCACGAGGTTCGATGACGTAAGATAACGCAACCTTGTTTACATAACCCACTGAGCTACTAATGGATATAATTTGCACAACTTTATGGTTCAAAAATTTACATATGGTGTCGTATGTCTGGAAGACATCGCTTTTTAGCGACAATGCCGCCTATAATTACGTACCTATTGTATGCCTACCTACCTGTTGTGTATTTATTAACTTTATGGTACCTACACCTACTGTAAAAATATGGGTGTAGACAACTTACTCAAAAATATGTCCCATAGTTCTTAATTCACTGACATAAGAGTTATGGGACATATTTTTGAGATGATTTGTACACCCATATTTTTACAGTTGACTGTACGCAATAATATTATTATTTGTATACTTTTTACCCAACTTGTGCAGAATGCAGGGAAAAGTTTTTTGGTTGTACATATATGTATATGCGGGTATGCCAGTCTATTTCAAATATTTCAATGCTTGACCCCATGACCTGAATGGTCTCTATTACATGTAATATTTGTCCATTTGTAGAAGAAGACTGGATTTTAAACGATCTGTAGCAATGTGTAGTTATAATATACAATGGATATTGACATTATGGAAAATATTCTTACATAATTTGATGTATATTAACCATAGCTATGCCCCTACGTATGACTTTTTTCGATATTTTGATTACCTATTGTAAAAATTATTTGCGAAAAACAGATTTCATCATCTTCTTCAATTAATCGCGTACCAGATCGTAATAGAAAATGTTAAAGTTTTTCTGTCTCTATTTCCAGGGAAACTCTTGGAAAAGACAAGTCGCAGTTGGTACAAGAGCTGAACGACCTCCGCAAAAAAGGTATGAAAGTGGATTCAGTGCCGAGTCTCATGGAGGCGGTGGACAGCTTACCCACTGTTATTTAATAGATCTCTTAGTATAAGACATGTATTCTGTCATTGGCACAGACTACAGAGATTACGACATTATTAACCCGCTTAGTCATAAACGTCTACTAAAGTTAACAATCCGATAATAATCGTTTGTCCCTTTCAGACATATCGATATGATGGACAGGGACAAACGATTATTATCGGCTTGACAACTTTAGCAGACGTTTATGAATAAGGGGGTAAGTGTTTACAAAGAGCGTGAGGGCATCATACTTAGATGCAGTCTTACTTGTAAAATTCTACGCCGTGAGAATCTTTACTGAGTTGCTACCTACGCCATTTTTATACTACAACAGCCCCTGTTCATCCGTAGAACTCCATTTTTGTAGATAGGGGAGATCGAGGTGAGTTGTGACAGAGGAGAGTTGTGACATCGTCGATTGTTTGGAATCTATTAAGTAACTAGAAACTAGGTCGCAACAGTGTGCGTTTGTTAGCTCGTAACTTATTCAAAGATTCAAAGATTTATTTGTTCAACATAGGTAGGTTACAAGATGTTAAATAAATGTTTCAGTATCACTATGTCGTGCCTATTACTTGAACTAACAAACGCGCGCTATTGCGACCTAGTTTCTAGTTACTTAATAGATTCCAAAAAATCGACGATGTCACAACTCTCCTCTGTCACAACTCACCTCGGTCTCCCCTACCTACTTTTATTTTAAGAAGGGGCAACGCAAATAGTTATTTACGATCCAAGTGCTGAAAAGAGGAAATTCGAAATGAGTGGCGATAAATTCGCACGTGTATCGTACAACGGTTTGCAGTACATACGGCCCTTTAAATTTTTGACATACGCACGAAAAGTGCTGTTTCACGCACTAGTGCGGGAAAATAGGACCATATGTACTGTAAATTGTATTTTTTATATTTAATTTATAGACGTTCTAATCAACGGCAAATGCCATGATGCCTTTTCACTAGAGCCATACACGATTATTTATTGACTATTTGAGACAAACGGTAAAAACTCACATGATGGCCTTATCTTCCCTCTCAAGTTTCGCGTGGCGCGCAATATCTTTTGTTTCTACCTAATTTGCTGGCTTTACGCCCCCTCTTAAATGAATCACATATCACATCATAAGTGTGGAGGTAGGTAACTGAAATAAGCGATCGCACTCCCTTACGATAACAGTGCATTAGTGCATATGACCTATGACCATTGGTAACTAATAGTACCAGTAATATATAATTAATAAAATTATACATAACAATTAGCTACCTATGTAGGTTTAAGCATATTATTTGATGATATGTATCGTAATTCGTAATATTGAGGTGTTAGCAATCAATTGCTGCTTTTTGTAGTGTTCTGTAGTGAGGCCTTGTTACCTAGTAAAATCCCATAGTTCATTAATTATAGTAACTAATATTAAAAATGGAGATAGCATGTAAGACTCTACGTTTATGTAATGTTTATGACAGCTGATGTAAGTGTTTTCAAAGATGTGTTTAGATTTTGTTGCTATTTAGGTATCATTAATTACTTAGAAATGATAAAACATATAAGCGGATATTATTATATTTAAAGTAGGTATATTAAAAATATATACTATTCTTATCTCATTAGAAGTTAAGTTTAAATCAATTTATTTAGGTACCTAGTTATCAGAGGAAATGTATTTTAAATTATTATGCCATATCACGACTATTTTTTGTTGATCACACAGAAAATGTATTTAATTATTAATTAAGCAAGTGAAGACATTGGAGCGCCTATCCTCATAGTAGAAAAATGTTAGTTTAATTAATTCGTTTTCTTTACGTACCAAAAGGGCCCCTAATTCTTATGTGCCCAAGTCATAGACTAGGAATCCTCTAGACCGTGTTTAGAGCAATTATTTCATGCAACCGTTTAAAGACACGGACGTCACACAAAGACACTTTCGAATCGAACATGGAGTAAAATTACCGTATGCGTGGCAGAGGGCGTAGCGCGACTATGCTCAATCTGGAGGATGTTTTATCTGTGGCCCAAGCATAGTTTAAGACGGCCCTGACTAGTATACTTACTTGGCAACTACCTGAACAATGGGGATAAATGCGCAAAGTTAAACACAGGTGGCGCTGTAATCGTTAAGAGCGCTCTTACAAGAAAAGTCGAAATAATGCAAAATTGATGATACCAGTCGACGAAATTCAGGACTTTGTGCTCATTATTAGAAACAATGAGTACTTGTTCCAGTAAAAGCGTCTTCTTATCTTTTTAAATATCGTTGTAAATATTAGAAAAAGGACTTATTAAATTAGTAATGAATTTTTTTCTGATGGTCGTTTCCGAAAAACCCCGTGAAGCACTGAACGGCAAGCTCTTATTTGGAAATGTTGAGAAGTTTCCTCTGCTAAACCTGGCTATTTTGTATTACTAATACCCTGTACTTTAGGCATATCAAACGATATTTTTCCTACATACCTTTGAGAAAGAGAAAATCAAAGTAAAACGAACTCAATTTTCTCTCCGAAACAAGTGTCAATTCCTACGAAAATCTACTTAATATCGAAGTCATTTTCATACTCAAGCAATCTGCAACGTTTGCTTATACTGTTGGTATACATTAGTGTTTATGAAATTCTACTATAATTTTTTGGCAATTTTTTGAAAACTACTCTATATTACCGATGACGCGCGCTGCGCCAGCTCAGTGCCGCGGCAAAGCTTGTAGAGGTAGGTCGTGTGTCGGTCGGCTCCGCACATATTCAACGGCGACGACGAGATTTTTTATCATTGTGTGCGGCGGGCGCCGTGTAAAACGCTATACTGTGTGCGTGTAAACCGCAACGAGAGACTTTGATCCTAGCACTGTTTTTATAGTATTATAATTTATAATGGTACAGTTTAATAAACTACCGGACAGGATTAAAAATATTTGAAACGACCTGACATTCTATATGTATTAATTTTGACTCAAGATAGTACTCAGGGTCTGATGATGGAGCCGGAAAGTGGTCACCGGTACCAATCAACCATGCAACTAAACCACTTCGTGTTTAGGCTCGTTTTATTGATCTCAACAAGATGTTTGACACAAGATAGTACTCAGGGTCTGATGATGGAGCCGGAAGGTGGTCATCGGTACCAATCAACCATGCAACTAAACCACTTCGTGTTTGGGCTCGTTTGATTCGGCTCAACAAGATCTTTGACTTAAGATAGTACTCAGGGTCTGATGATGGAGCCGGAAGGTGGTCACCAGTACTAATGAACCATGCAACTAAACCACTTCGTGTTTAGGCTCGTTTTATTCGTCTCAACAAGATCTTTGACACAAGTTAGTACTCAAGGTCTGATGATGGAGCCGGAATGTGGTCACCGGTACCAATCAACCATGCAACTAAATCACTTCGTGTTTAGGCACGGTTTATTCAACTCAACAAGATCTTTGACACAAGGTAATACTCAGGGTCTGATGATGGAGCTCGAAGGTGGCCACTGGTACCAGTCTACCATGTAACTGAACCACTTCGTGTTTGGGCTCGTTTGATTTGTCGCAACAAGATCTTTGACACAAGGTAGTACTCAGGGTCTGATGATGGAGCCGGAAGGTGGTCACCGGTACCAATCAACCATGCAACTAAACCTCTTCGTGTTTGGGCTCGTTCGATTCGTCGCAACAAGATCTTTGACACAAGTTAGTACTCAGGGTTTGATGATGGAGCTGGACTGTGGCCACGGGTACCAGTCTACCATGTAACTAAACCACTTTGTGTTTGGGCTCGTTTGATTCGTCGCAACAAGATCTTTGACACAAGATACTACTCAGGGTCTGATTATGGAGCTCGAAGGTGGCGACGGGTACCAGTCTATCACGTAACTGAACCACTTCGTGTTTGGGCTACGTGTTTGGGCTTGGTGTTTGGTTTATCACCTAGTGTCAAAGATCTTGTTGAGACGAAGTTGCATGGTTGATTGGTAATGGTGACCACCTTTCAGCTCCATCATCAGACCCTGAGTACTGTCTTGTGTCAAAGATCTTGTTGAGACGAATCAAACGAGCCCAAACACGAAGTGGTTTAGTTGCATGGTTGATTGGTACCGGTGACCACCTTCCAGCCCCATCATCAGACTCTGAGTATCACCTAGTGTCAAAGATCTTGTTGAGACGAATCAAACGAGCCCAAACACGATGTGGTTTAGTTGCATGGTTGATTGGTAATGGTGACCACCTTCCAGCTCCATCATCAGACCCTGAGTACTGTCTTATGTCAAAGATCTTGGTGAGACGAATCAAACGAGCCCAAACACGAAGTTGTTTAGTTACATGATAGACTGGTACCCGTGGCCACCTTCCAGCTCCATCATCAGACCCTGTGTATCTTCAGTGTCAAAGATCTTGTTGAGACGAATCAAACGAGTCTAATCATGTTACTACATGGTTGATTGGTATCCGTGACCACCTTAATCATCATCATTATCATCAGATCCTCAATACCAGTTCGTTTTTAAACCCTCGTTGATACAAACTTTACAACCTATAGGTACCAAATGCAATGACGAAACATGTAAATAAGCGAGTACCTATAATTTCTTTCGAGTAATATACCTTCATAAGTACGAGTATGTGGCTATTCATAAATTACGTCGTTTCAAATGGGAGGAGGGGGGGGGGGGGTCTGGACATCGGATGATGGTAGCATGACGTAGGAGGAAACAGAGTCATCCGAAGCATGCTTTTTGGATGATTTGAGGGGTGGGGGGGGGGGGTCAAAAATCGTCAAAAATAGATGACGTAATTTATGAACAGCCCCTATGTACATTTGCACTGCATTTAGTATTTTCGTACTTACCAAATAACAGTTTTAGGACTTTAAAAGTTAAGTACAGTTATTGTTGATTTCAATATGCTTCGCGAAGGATCAAGAATGTTTAATCCATCATTGTAGTGCGAGTGTGGTAGAAGGGGTCGGCATACTGAGCTCGCACGGCCTGCCGCAGCGCGTAAAATACCTAAACTCGCTCAACCCCGAAATGTAATAGCGCTCTTAAAAAACATGTCTTTCGACATGCTAAATCCAAAGAAACTTAAGACGAAACGGGAGCTGAGCTAAAAGTCAATTTTGAGATTTCAAGCTGAATATACCCGTCGCTCTGACGGGGCGTAACCGCGGCGTGAGAGACTGTATTTGTGTGTGTAATGCACGCACACAGACGCGTGCGGTGCGCCCGTACTCGGGCTGGCGCGCACCTCACTGATTGCAATTTGCATTGTCACTTTTTGTTACTGCTACTACTAAGTAGGGTAATTCGCCAGTAACTGGCCACGTTTAATAACTGGCCGCCCTAAACTAAAAATGAATTCTATTCACCTCTATACAGAATTCATTTTAGTAGGTATAAGGTTTCAATAACTGGCCACCTTATAATAAAATGAATTCTATTTATCAGTGTTGGCCGTAATGGTTAATTCTAATTAACAATTAACCAATTGCATTAACCATTAATTCCGCAATTAATCAATTGCATTACGCATCAATTTAATTAAAGTTAGTTAGAATTGAATCTTGAGACGTTTAATTACATTGATTGTCAATCTAATTGCCCATTTAATGCCATTAAAGTTTCGAAAAATTAATTAGAATTACTGTCAATTGCATTAACGCTTAATGGAATTAAATATTTTTTTCATAAACTAATAATTAATGTTCAGTTTGCTTGGAACTATTAAATAAATAAATAAACAAGTAAATAAAATAAATAAAATAAATAAAATAAATAAAATAAATAAAATAAATAAAATAAATAAAATAAATAAAATAAATAAAATAAATAAAATAAATAAAATAAATAAAATAAATAAAATAAATAAAATAAATAAAATAAATAAAATAAATAAAATAAATAAAATAAATAAAATAAATAAAATAAATAAAATAAATAAAATAAATAAAATAAATAAAATAAATAAAATAAATAAAATAAATAAAATAAATAAAATAAATAAAATAAATAAAATAAATAAAATAAATAAAATAAATAAAATAAATAAAATAAATAAAATAAATAAAATAAATAAAATAAATAAAATAAATAAAATAAATAAAATAAATAAAATAAATAAAATAAATAAAATAAATAAAATAAATAAAATAAATAAAATAAATAAAATAAATAAAATAAATAAAATAAATAAAATAAATAAAATAAATAAAATAAATAAAATAAATAAAATAAATAAAATAAATAAAATAAATAAAATAAATAAAATAAATAAAATAAATAAAATAAATAAAATAAATAAAATAAATAAAATAAATAAAATAAATAAAATAAATAAAATAAATAAAATAAATAAAATAAATAAAATAAATAAAATAAATAAAATAAATAAAATAAATAAAATAAATAAAATAAATAAAATAAATAAAATAAATAAAATAAATAAAATAAATAAAATAAATAAAATAAATAAAATAAATAAAAAAAATTTATAAAGGCATTAAGTTCGCCATTTGTACATTATTTTTATGTTTTGTGCAATAAAGTTTAAATAAATAAATAAATAAAATTGATAAAAATTGATAAAACTGATAAAAATTCATAAAATAAATAAATAAAGTAAATAAATAAATAAAGTAAATAAAATAACAAAATAAACAAAATAAATGGTGACGCGGGCCGTACTTTGTTAATATTTATGACTTTATGACACATTGTCGTTTTTCACTATTACATACAAAATAGCCAAGGCGGAACTCGGACAGGTTCATGCGGCCCGCGGGCCGCAGGTTGCCGACCGCTGCACTAGACCTTTGATCCCTTATAAAATTACGATATTTGTTCTTGTTAATTGTTAATTATCAATCACATGTTTAATTTTCATTAAAAATTGTTTTAGTTTTTAATGGTTTGTAAAGCAATAACCATTAATTCTTTTTAATTGTTAGTGGTTCGTAATAAATTAACATTAATGCAAATTGATGTTCAATGCAATTGACAATTAATTTTCCTTCAATGGTTAATGGCTAATGGCAATTAACCGTTTCAATGGTTAATTTTTAATGGTCAATTGCATTAGCGTTCGGCCAACACTGCTATTTATTGGTGAATAGAATTCATTTTTGGTTTGGCGTGGCCATCAGTTACTAATAGTGGCCTGTTACTGGCGAATTACCCTATTTATGTACTTAGTGGTTAATACTAGTATCAAGTAAGTATTTTTTTTTCAATAATGCTCAGAAACGAAGTATAGACACGACAATAGTTATTTGTTTTACAAGGGGGCAAAGTTGTTGTTTAACCGCTCGTGCTAATATTGATACCCGAGCAAGCGAAAGATTCCAAAATTGAACCACGAGCGTAGCGAGTGGTTCGAAAAATGGAATCTTGAGCGTTGCGAGGGTTTCAAAGTACGAGGGTTAAACAAAATTTGCCCCCGGGTGAAACACAAAATTTTTCACCACACCAACCCGAAGCAAATATTAAATGTAAAATATCAAACAAAATCAAACCAAATGAAATCCAAATGAAAGTTATTAAATATTTATCATCCAAAATCATCATTTAAAAGTCAATTCTACCAGCAAACATAAGAAAACAACTCAAAATTTGCATTTGATTACTTTGCCTCACATGTGGATAAAATGCAACTTTGCTATTCGTTTTTGAAGTGCAAAGTAATTCTTTCCGAGCTGGTGTGGTGAAAATATAAATATTAACGTCTTTGTAAGGCAGGATTGGACATTCTATAGAGTAAGAGTAAGTGTATGAAACAACCAATACAGCTAGGACTAGGGAATGCAATCTAGATCTCGCAATTTCGAGATCTCGCTAGATCTCGCACGTATTTTCGAAATTTAACCTAGTTGACAGGAAATCTCGATATATGCAATCTCGGTCGAGATCTCGATTAATATTTTCGAGATCTCGAACAAGACTGAAAGTGAAATACTTTGTTTTAAGTAATATATGACCTTAGATTATGTTAGTGCTATTATGTGTCTGGCTTTAGCTCTATTATTGTTACGCAGTTTCTAAGTAAAGGTAAATAGTGGTTTAACATCGATAGCATTTCATAGAAGTAAAGTAAAAATTTAAATTGATTTTATGTTAAATGTCAATTTAATTTGTTGTTGTTATTTTCAAAATATAACATGAGGTACCTTAAATAAGTAGTATCATGAAACGCCACCATTTCCTGATCTAATATTAACCCAGGCATATCACGATCTTCCTTATGAAAGAGACGGCACGGCAGATCCATCAGAGCAATGCATTTTTTGATATTCCTAGCTTCATAGCGGGCGCATTGTAAAATAATTGATCAATAAATCATATATTTTCAATGATTTTGTAAACTACAGTTATTAGAAACCAATTATAGTTAGTATGTTTAATATTCTTTCTAATGGTATGCATCACCAATTGATCAGTTAAATAGAACCCGAGAAATAATGATCGGTTGAGGTCGGTCGCCCGCCATTTACGTGACGGAACAAAATTCATCATTACTTTGTTATATAATATCATACAGCAATAAAACTTCTGTTTTTGGAAAGCTAATAAAATTTTTCGTTAATTTTATAATAACATTAATTGCGGTAAAGTTATAATTTATTGAGTTAGACGCATGTTTTGTCAGTACTTATGCCATCCATGCACGGTAAAAAATCATAAATTTTAATGCTGGTCGGCCGCCCACTTTTTCCTTTTTTTCGACACTTCCCCCCCCCCTCCATAAAATAAAAACCGGTCTATTCATATTCTGGAGACCACGAGGAACACGTCCATACCAGTTTTAGGTATTTAGAAGAGATGTCGACGAAAATCGTGAAGGAGACGACTTTTGTTTAATTTGCCTATAGACTATAGGAATAGGTATCAGAATATCACACCTTGAGGTTTGCACAAAATGGCTGGTGTTCGCTAGGTAGATCATGAAATGTCGGCGTTTCATTATATTCCTAGGAATATCTCGATACGCCTGATTTTACGATGTCTATATGTATGGAATTCTTAGAGATTTTTGATTAAAATAACACACTTTTAGTTACTTTGTCAAATTCGATCTCGTCGAGATATTAATCTCGATCCCGAAAACCTGACTGTCGAGATCTCGAAACACCCAGTCTCGATTCGGATTTTTCGTGCGAGATCTCGAATCGCCAATCTTGGTGCGAGATTGCATTCCCTAGCTAGGACCTTAAATTGCTCGACAATTACGGAGCGTGACTGTGCCTAAAAATTTTGTAAACCCATAACCATGCAATAAAATATTTTTGATTTTGATTTCTAATTTGAAATATTAGAATCAAAAAGTTCAAAATAGATTGTACCTATGTAACTACAAAAATGTGTTCCCTCTCAACGCAAAACCCCTTGTGTCTTAGGAGGATCTAGATATTTTCACACAAGACGGTTTATCGATAACTTCTTACATCACTAGATTATCGACATTAAATGACGACTATTGCCCATCACTTTTCTGGCTGTGTACGTATTTAGAAACTTGACTCCGCCCCTAAAATTAGTGCGATAGGGACAACTGCAGCTGAGGCGAAAAATCCTGCGTAAAAATGACAAAAATCGAGGTTTCGTAGTCCTCTTTTTCCTCCTCCAAAACTTAACCAATCGTAACCAAATTTGGAAATCTAAATGATTATGAAATTATCTGTGTCGGACCGTTTTGTTTTTTTGGCTAATTGATATCAGTTTTGAATACCACGCCTCTCATTGCGGCATAGTCAATTAGGCCATTTTGGCCATTTTTGAAGGGCTCTAGCGCCTTAATAAACAAAAATATCACAAAAAGCAAAACGGTCCGACACAGATACTGACAATATTAATCTGTGTTGAAAAAATCATTGCTCTAGCTTCAAAAACCACGGAGGAAAACGAGGAGTACGTTTGTATGGAGGAATGACCACTCCTGTTGGCTCTTAACCACAGACTGCTGCCTTTTGTTCGGTCCCAAGCAGTTCAAAACATCATAATCTTAGAATTACTCAAGGAACATATGTGATGAAGCTCATAGCTTAATAAAAATTTTTTGGGTCAACTTTATAACTGCTTCCGCTATGAGTGTTTTTAACCTTTTTGTACATACAAGTAGTGCATTGAATTAAGTGCGAAGGAATAACAGTTGTATTATTGATATTTGATAAATATTACGAGTTTTACGTAAAACAACTAGAATATTACATAAAGATAAATATTTATGGCAGTTTCAATATAATCAATACGCTTCGATATTTATTGAAATTATCGTAACAGTAAGTGCAGCATGTAGTATCTTTTAAAGTAGGTATAGACACTATTTCGAGATATGTGGAGTGGAGTGTAGGAAAGTTAACCTGTAGGTACATTAATTTTTGATATAACAATACTCACCTAGGGGGTGGGACACAGCTAATGTTTAAGATAAGTTTAACTTTTGGTAATAACGACGTATCTTTAAGAGTAAATTCTACACTAGGGAATGCAAATCGGTTATTTTCGGTTATTTTTTGTATGGAAATAATCGGTTATTAACCGAAACCGCGGTTATTTCCATACAAAAAATAACCGATTTGCATTCCCTATTCTACACCAATGAAAAGCTACAAGTATTGAGAAACGATATGAAAATTATATAATATCTGTATATCGTGGTAAACTATGTTGTGTCAATTTGAAAAAATGTAATTAATTTAAATAGACTGTGTGGCCAACAAATTGTCAATGATTGTGTTATTGGATATATGTATGCCGCAGTTTCCGCTATTTATAAAATTAAGGGATCTAGTAAACTTAAGTTTTCAGAAAGGTAACAAAATATAAAAAAGGATTTAATAGAATCTCTGGTTTGTCAAACCTGTATCATAGAATTCATAGACCACAATCACATCACTTACCTATAACATATATACTTTAGTCTTAGACCGGTTGAAGTAAGTATATAATCTGGCCTGCAATCTATATCATTAGTACTTACAGTTAAAACATACACAGCTTTTTTACCAAATGGCCGAAATGAATGTTTAGCATACGCTTAGAGTATCTTCTTCCGAGAGATAGTATGATTATCTCAGCAATTGTTGGTTGGCCAGAATATTGTATGGTTTTTGTAAAAAATATCAGAAGCTGATTATCAGTCGTAAGTTCTATTGGTTGTACATGTTTACGTACCTATATGATAAGAATTTTAGAATCGACACACTGCCTACACGGAGGGAATAATATATAAAATTTAAATATTGGCACGCTTAAAAATGTTGGCTAAAGTAGTCCAGAAAAGCGAAACGAAATCAAAAGTATTTTTTATTCTCCCTTACTTTTATAAAAGTTACACATTTATGTTGTATAACTGTATTGTGATTTGTGTATATAGTTGTACCAGATTTGTGAGATGTTTTAGTCCATTATTATTTATTTTTTGTACCTTTAATTTACCTTTCTAGTCTTTTATTTGTCTCAAAAAAGTATTCGGATGTCTATAAGCTCAAATGATTATAATTTATAAAAGTTATTTATTTACCAGAAAACATCTTGTCGTTGCTTCGCACAAGGGTCTAACATTACACTTTATCACTTTAAGCTACCAAAATAACACTTTTATTTAAGAAAAAAAGAGATAGAAAGGTATTAAAAATAAGTAATTGTTAAAAATAAGTGATAAAATTGCGAAAAAAAATTGATCGAATATGACCCTTAAGACCACACTTTCTTTTCTATACTTAAATATTTTTTTAAAGCATTAGGTAACCACTAACCATTATATCTGAGTATTTCTATTTATGAACTTGTGTATGTTTATAACAATGTTTTTGTTATTTGCAATCTTGATGAACGGGATCAGTAAACACACAACGCGAGAGACGTATGAAATTATGTAAAAGTACCTACATGGTTACTGTTACCTATATAATCTTTATATTTGCCATTTATTAAGTTTGTTTTGAATTGCCCGCGTCGGTAGCTGTGTATAAAGTTAGGCAGCTTATCTATTGATTACTGTACGTGCTACCATGGTCTCATGAGCCATCGGCATCTTTTGTCTAGAGTCACCCAAATGTAGCCGCCGCCATACAATTAGTTTGTAGATCTTTGCTAACTTTTAATCTATCAACTGCGAATATAAAAAATGTGTCGATTGCAGCATTTTAAATGTATAACATCCTAGAGCTATAGCTATTTACTGTAATTTAGTACCTAGTCAATAAGGCCTACCATTTAGCTCCGAAGAAGCCGGTAATGTACGAAAGGCGGTATATGTATATGTACCATTAAATTTGTGATAGGTATGTATTGTTAACTTTCGCCTTATACCTATACCACGGACGAATTTTTCGGTTAATACAGATACACAATACAATTCTGTACTAAAGAAGCTGTTCTAGAAGTAGTATGTGACCTAGACATTAAAATCCAAATCCACTGTCACATCACATTAATACTATGTTTTTCTTAAATTCTTAAAATCAACATTATCAACTAGTGTGACTAAGTTCGATAAATTAATTACTTAGTCCCAATATTCGGTATAACTTTAAGTATTAATAAACGTTAGATTATTACTAAAGGTAAAACCCGCATATCATAAGCTCAACATAATATACTCAGATTCTAATCCAAAATGGTATAAGTAGATAGTCAGATTCAATAGTACAGTCTTTAAAAAAGAGACAGTTATAAATTCTCGCCAAAATATCCAACCTGTAATAGTTTTACAAATTGAGATATATCTCTACAGTTCGCGTTTAAGAGTCACACGTAACTCGCCGCCGCCATACAATCGAAGTTATGCTCCCATTTTAAAACGACTTTCTGAAATTACACGAAATTTAACATATTGAACATTCATCTGGGCACTTACAGTTTTTATATTATTTTATTTATTTTTATTTTATATATTTGGGGCATCAACAGCAATACATAAAGTACATGACACATGCACAGTGAGCAAAAAATAAAGCCAATAACAGATGTCCACAATAATACAGTTAATATACAAACAGTTGATAAACTATACTTTTGAGTTATTTCTACTCAGAATCATGAGGCCTATGGATTCAAAAAGGCAATGAAAGAGCCCGAAAAAAATTGTCATAGGTAATTACTAATTACGCATTCTCACATATGTACATTTTGTATGGTCCGTCACAAAATTGACCCCCAAATTTTCTATGAATAACTGGGGATGCTTTTTTCTTTATTTTAATCAATAGTTCTCGTGATTCGGAGTCGAAATAACCTAAAGGTATCCGAAAAAATAACCTTCTGGTTTGGTACTAGATTTCGTTGCTAGAAATTGTATAACAAAGAAGTTAGAGCGAATATTAAGTTTTACATATGAAACTTCAACTCGCTCTATTTTCTTTGTATAACAATTTTTAGCAACGAAAACTAAGGTTCGTGCGACTCTTAAAAGTAACGAACATACTCTAATTTTATACATACATATGTAGTCTTATCTCTTTTTATGAAGTTATTTGATAGGTAGGTATTTTTGTCGCGTAGTCACATTTACAAGATTTACATTCGCTGACTCATCAGCACATCACGATACGGGTTAATGTACTTTCAAATGTTTATTTGTTGGTAATAATTATGTTTCCAAATATAAGGTCTATAGCTTTGGGTATGATTAATATCAGTACGGGTTTATAGTTTAAAATGAATGCTTATGGAACGGGAAAACAGATGATAATGTCTAAATCAGCCATAAAGGGGCCCACTGATTAACAGTCCGCCGGACGGTATCGGCCTGTCAGTTAGAACAAAATTTTGACAGTTCCGAACAACTGACAGGATACCGTCCGGCGGACTGTTAATCAGTGGGCCCCTTAAGAAAATTGAAATGAAATCATACCATACTTACGTGATTGAGATTTGAGATTCACATTATGTACCAAGCAAAATGTATTGGATGTTTTTTAATTGGTGCCTATATCTAACGTATTATTTAAAATGTATTGCATGTCTACTAATACATATGTATACTTATACCTATACATAATGCTATGTGCTTTAAAGATATCATAACAAGGATCATTATTAATTGTAAGTACCTACCAAATTCTTAAATAAGGTGACTGATATTTTATACATTTGTAGCGTCACTCAATAAAACAAATATTAAAATCCTTTACTATAACCTGTTGTTTTAATTTCTACCTTCTTTTATATGGATATTATTAACAACATAACAACTACATAATATATTAATCGTTTTAACACAGTGGCAATGCTGTAACGTTATCATTAGACCACGACCATGCTGTATACATGTGAGGCGACATGAGTATACTCAAGATATACATACCTACATCACAAGAGTAGAAAAATACGTCAACATATAGGTACACATGCCTCGGCCGAAACAGGAGTTGCTGGTCTTGTGTTTCTAAACGCCCTCTCTTCGCTCGCCCGAATATTACACTCGGCAGGCAATACCATATTTCCCGGCCTTTGTATTAACTAAACACAGCATTAACTTATGTTTCAAAACTAAAGTAAGTACTTCAACTATCTCATCATCTTACGTAGGTAAGTAATAAGTGAAGTTACTGCCTACCTACATAACTATTAGGGGGTCATCCATTAATTACGTCACACGTTTAGGGGGTGGGAGGGGGTCAAGAAAATGTGACATGTTATGACATGGGGGAGGGGGGAGTCACAAACATTGTGACGTCACTTTAACTTCACTACGAACATCATTCACTAGTAACCGTAAATTAATTTATATTTTTTTATTCGCTGTACATTTAAATAATGAGGTTTTGGAAGTAGGTAATTTTCGTTCCTAATTGGTTTTGTGTTATAAAATTACTAATATTTCTTTTACCAAAATATTTTTTTATTAAAAAAATAATGCTGAGTTAGTATTGCCGATTTCGTTGAAAACAAAATTGTCTAAAATGTGACGTCACACCAGGTGGGGAGGGATTTGCAAAATGTGACCAAGTGTGACAAGGAGGAGGGGAGGGGTCAAAAAACCTAGAAATTCGTGTGACGTAATTAATGGATGATCCCTATTAGGTTGTATGTAGGTATGTACACCTACACTAATAACCCTTATAATTATGTTGTAGACAGACATGCGAAAGTACTTATGTACATTGAAACTAGTTACAAAGGGTGCATTAAGGGTTTTTATTGACTCGCTGTCCTGACACGCAAAGGTACCCTCAAATCACCTAATTGATTCGTGGGGCCCGTCCGCGGCCCACGGGAGCTGTTCGCGATCTAGTCGCTGCCGAGCTTGTTAATTCCGTGAGGAAATGTTCCACAGCACGCGACCAAGGTACCACTTACTCAATTAAACTATGATTGTTTACGTACCTACCAAAGTGGAAATTATCTTTGAGTGACTTTAAAAGGTACAGTTACCTGTTAGGTAAAGGTAAGTGCTATTGGTAAGTATAAATCGTGGGTTCAAACCTCAGTGTTGTGTGTGCCGTATATATATAGAGTAAAAAAAAAACGGTCAGTATTACCTTTATCATACGTAGGTACACAGACGAGAGGTTGAACCTTATAACTTTATCATTACCTACTTGACGGTTTCTTTCGGGTTACTTTCGCGGACACATTTGTAGTAAAAGTACCTACTCTGTGGTAGGTTATCTACCGAATATCAATACATACTTATATGTAATAATAACCTCTGGTCACCCTCTGGTATTAGTCAAAAAATGCACGAATATAAGCTTGCTAAAACGCTGAAGTACTGATGACCCACATATGTCTAAGGGGAAAGCATTTAGAGAGGAAAGTAATAGAGTAATGAAAAGCTTTACCGACAATACGATAAGTTTCCTAGTTAAACGGTACAACTATATGAGAGGTCGGCTTTACTATCGAGATTAGATCACGATCTGTTTACGTAAGGAAATAAAGAATGGAAAGAGTAGTTCTTAAGAAGCAAGTTGGTTTTAAGCGCGCCCTGTAACCGCTATAAATCGGCCGTCCAAAATTTACGAGGGCCCTCCGCAAATCGGTTTATATTTTCGATAAATAAAATTGGCGCGGGTTTTGCGAGGTAAGCAGAGACCGTTAGGAGCGCGTCGCCGCCGCCAGCTGCCGCGCTCACATAAACCCGACTACCCTCGCGTTTTCTTGCTGACAATTTTTTCCTGCCCCGGTCATTACACAGCTGGGCCCCGAGACAAAACGGCGAATCGTTTAAGCCCTCTCCGGAACCGTCCAATTTTATTGTGTGTACCTAGTGGAAATTGATATGCCGCGTGAGTGCCTGTCGTCGTGCCGCGCCTGTGATGGACACACCGGCTCGCCGGTTCATTTGCCGCCTCGCAACTTTGTCTTAATAATTAATAAAACAAATATAAGCTTTCTACTATATAGGTACTGAGAATGTTTCACTCTTTGGTCAGCTTATTTCGGCCTATGACAACCATAGATATACCATTTAATGCCTACACAATGAAACCTCTTTCAGGCGCAGAGAGAAACTTAGGCAAATTTTCTTCTAAAGACAGTTGTTGTTACACAAATGTCAGGCGTTTGCAAACGTGTCATGCGTTACCAAAATTTCCAATAAAATTATACTTTTATTTCACAAGCATCTAGCTTAATTTGGCCAACACTTATGCCTGCGAACAACAGAGAATGGGACTGGGCTGCTATAGCGGGTGCGCTTCTGGCGTTCTCGCTGCCGCTGAGCCTGCTGGTGCCCAACTTCTCGTTGTGGACGGTGGTTCCTAAAGTGCAAGTGACTCGTTTCCACATATTAGCCCAGCACCTCACTTGGCTGCAGTTAAATACTGCCATTCTTACCCTAGTATTGCTGCTGTTTTTTATTCATCTTGAGATAAGAAAGCGAAAGTGAGTAGTATTGAAAAATATCTATTGGTAGGTTCTACTTGAATTTGTATGGGTGCTACGCCGTTCTATAGGCCAGATATTTACTCGTCTAAGTTTGTAAAGCATCAGATATTCTCACAAAACAAAGAAGTAATAGAAGTGAAACGTACGTCTATAGCGTGTGGCATGATTAAGGTTAGCTGCATTCACTTTCAGCACAGACTATTGTCAGTCGTGTGACAGTTCAGTATGGCGCTTTTGACATGTCAGATGTGAAAACGATTCCAGTAAAAATAAGAAATAATTACGAATATGCCGTGCTGCTCCACTTTGGAGTGTAAAAATTATAGCCGAATAAAAATATTAGATATGAAGGCATTTCATATAATCGGTAAGTATTATTTCAAGTAATATATCAATATTTTTTTGCATTTTCGGTTTCTGCAAGGATTTTTGGATTGTTTAGTACAAAAATCAAATTTATGTAAATGAGATAAGGTTCACATCTACTTAGCGTAAAAGTCATGTACGGGTGCGCTATTCGGGCACAGTGCAAGGGCCATAATATCAAAAATGTTATCGATGTCGATGTCCGTATAAATACACAGTTCGGTTTGTTTATGTTCATATTATGTTCTTAATAATTTATTTTTGTTTTGAAAAGGTCGTCGCTTATGCACATTTTATATTATGTACAAAATATGTTCTTACTTATTTATTGCTATGCAATGCATTATTTGATTTAAAGTTTTTCTTGTAGTATTGCATCTATGGATACATATTTGTCAATTTTCTATATTAAATACGAGTAGGTAAGGTGTCACTTTTAAGCTGTCACATAATTTTACTGCCGGGTATTTGCTGGCCGGTCTAAAGCCCGCTCCACACACTTACACAAATCTTAAAGCGGTCTTCACACTGGATGCGGGTACGCACCATGCTCCGGTAAAAACGTGCATAGTGCTATCTCGCTCGTACCTACATCAACATTCTTGTGTTAAGTTTCCAAGCAGACCCCAGGCTCCGTGCCTGACGCAGGCCGGCTCCGTGGCAAATAGCCGGAACAACGCTAGGAACAAGGAAGATGATGGTTGCGCGACATGTAGCACATAACTGAGGACGCGGACATCACGTGGGGTGTGCTAAGGAGTAACAGTTTTTATTATATCCTCGCTTACAGTTACGAGTATATGCGTGGTTGGTGGCTTGATTACTTTCAATACGAGCATTTTTTTATTGAAAAGTAAGTAAGTACCTAATCATCGCCAGAAAATATAGTAATATATACATATGTATGTAATCATTAATAAGCGTTTATCGATATCACACCGAATCATGCACATCCCTATCGCATGTGTCAACCTCATAGTTGAATATTTTATCCCATCGCATTCATTCTTGGAAAAGGCATGCAAGTGTAAAAGCGATAGAGCATAAATGTCAATTTACAAAAATAAAAATCGTAGTGTAATTTCGACATAATTTTCTTTACTGTAAAGTTCAAATTATTGTGATGGGCGAGTGCTCATAATCCCTTTCGAAATAAGAAAATATTGACAATTTTTGTGACAGCGTTTTGGCGACATAGGTTTCCATACTAATCCAGGCACATGCCGTTTCCCGTCAGAGCGCGGCGCGCTCATTCTTTCTTCCGTGGATATTCTTAAGTACCGTAAGGTAACCACTTAAATATTATTTTAGGTTGGATGAAATGGTAGAGCGGGTGATGCTGGTAAGCGAAGCAGCGGACAAGACAGTAGAAGAGGAGAGCGGTAAGCAGGCAGGGGCCATGCGCGCGTGCGTCGAGCTCCTAGACACAGCTGCCGAACAGTACGAGCACCTGGTGCTGCTGCGTCAAGAGCTAGCCCAGCGACAGCGCAAGCAGGGCCCGCCGGGCATTGACAGCTCGCAAGATATTAACGAATAGGTAAGTGACAGTGGCGTAGCTAGGAGGGGGGCGGTCCGTCCCGGGTGTCACCCATTTAGGGGTGACACCCGACCGTGAACATCAGTAGGGCCACCTATAAAAAATCGTAAAATGAAAGCGATGGAGTAAATCCTGAGCTATTTAACAAAAATTACAATTAGTCTTTTTAAATATATTTTACAATTTTGATTGAATTTTGGGGTGACACCCACAATTTCCGCACCGGGTGCCACCCATGCTAGCTACGCCACTGGTAAGTGAACCGCTGTATGCCGAAAACGTCGCCAAGAGGTTAATTGCCATCGAGAGCGCAAGCAAGGCCCGATGAGCATCGACAGCTCACAGGTTCTGGGGGGCGATTTCTGAATTTCGATCGCTCGATCTTTTCACACGAAAATCAGTGGAAAAGCGGCGAAATACTAATTTTAGAAATACGAACGATAGAAATTGGGTATCTAGTGGTGTTGACCACTCGTTTTCAATTCTATTAGTAGAATAAGTAAGTGAAAAGCTGCGATGAACGATGGTTACGAAAGGCAAGGTGAAAGTTTTCTTTATTTAGGGGTAGATAATTATAACGATGGTACCCAGTCAGCCATCAAAGTAAAAAAAATAAACAGCACACCGACTGTACATGTACCCACGTTTTACGTCGTTAAGGGTACCGCTGCGAAGAAATTCGATTTTTATTCAACGCTCTCAGCGCTAGAAGTGTTCATTAGAGTGTACTGGGCCCCGCGGGACGTTGTCGACGCGAAAAAACCAATCTGGAGCCGGCAATTATGGCAAATGACCTAATTAGACTCGGGACGGTCGCAACCACAAGATTTTTCACCGCGTCTTTGCGGTGTTTCACGCGAATTGCCTTTTAATAAGCGGTGAACGATAGCTGTTTGGTGGGTTTGGTTTAAATTAAGTCGCAAGGATAAGGTATAATGTTGTGACAAAGTAAAGGAATATGCATGTAATACTGCTCTGTCTAACCGCATAAAAAACAACGGTAAAAATAATTTGCTTTAGGTATTTTTACTTTAGAAAAAGTAGTAAATAAAAAATAATCCTATTGATAGATTGACGTATCGATACTTAAAACGTTATACATGTATGTAGTAGTGGTAGTACATATTTGAGTACCTACGCCGAAAACATTAGGTACATCTCATTAATTGTTTGTCGTATAAAAACAAAGATCACCGGGAGTTAAAATCAGTACTGAAGATGATTATAAATACACATCGGTAACTCGTGGCATTTAGGTAGCACTTAAAAAATTAGTTTTCTCAAACATGCAATGAAATATTGATGTTATGTTCCTTATAATAGGCTGCGAAGTATGACGTTTCAGGTGCGGCTAGGACAAAAGGTCGTTAATGGAATTTCATACACATCTTGCAGGCCTAGGCCGGCAAAGTCCTTTTTTTTAATTTTCATTTCACAGATATTTGTGACACAGCATCGTGGCATTCATCCATTAAAAAAAAACTAGAGGCAGTATTTGCTTTATGGTTCGTAATGACACTCTGCCACTACGCCTATAAAAAAAAAAAACAAAAAACAATGTTTGCTATAATTTGCAGTTTTATTTGTATAAAATCAACATGAACTTAATAAATAACACATTCTATAATTTTAAATTATAAATTTAACTACACAAATAAAAATTTAAAATATTTCATCTAAACGTTAGCGGTAAAAAGGTCTACTCAAACACGCGTAGTTATATTTTTTAAATTGTTATGGAGGTAAAGTTGAAAAATATTCATTCTGTTAATCTGTTTTATTGGATTTATGGTGCGTTGTTGATTTTTTGACTTTAATATGAGTTCCGACGAAATAATGAGATTAATATTAATTGTAATCGTAGGTGTTGGAATTGGCAGCGTAAGCAGAATTGATTTTAAATAACTTGCTGCCTCTGCCGCAAGGCCTGTTCACTTCCTAAGAAAGTTATGTCCCCAAACAATTGCGCATATGTGCGCCTGAAGCTTCTATGTCTGCGTTGGCCTCCAAGAAAAAGTTGCGAGCAATAAAAATAAAAACATTTTTCTACAGCAACATTGCTCCCAACTCTGATTTAAATTATCACGAATTTTATACATTATTAATCATAAAACGGGACTTAAAACGCGTAAAACTTAATTATACGCGATTCAGTTTTAAAATTCAATATTTGCTTCCAACTGTCTTTATCAACGCCCATAAAATATATGGAGGGTAGGTACGTCTACCCACCATAATAAAAAATATATTTGTTGTCAATGACTCTGTCCAACTGTTGTGGTTAAAGTTCATAACGAAAATTTTATTTATTAAATCTTTAAATAATAAATACAACGTAGCAGTACTACCACTTAAGACTGTAAGTCTGTATCTACATGGATTACAACAATGCACATAGAAAATGTGCTAAATGTGGAGCAACGGCTGTTGAAGCAGCCAGAGTGAAATTCACAGTTTTAGTGGGTTCAGAAGGAACCGAGTCATAATGCATCTGGAAAGCGTATTAATTAACCGTGAAGAAATGTATGAATACAAGTTGGATTCCTGTGTAAAATGCCGTGTGTAAAGTGTAGTGTATCTGTGTGTAAAGTGTAATAGGTAGGCATGCCTAATGTTATTTGTATTACACTGGAAACTTTGTGAATGCGCTTTATTAATGTCAATTTTTTTATTAAGTTGTCAGGGTTTAATTTTCAGTGTATATTTCTATACGTAAAACATATTTTTAATAAATAAAATTATACAATGTTATAAACATAAATATGCCTTTTATTTAAATCAATTGATAATACCACAAACAAGGGGTAATATTTGCATCTTTCATATATTTCGTGATATGAAGATAAAAAATATGTTTATCAACAGAATTACTACCTACCAATACCCGCCAGGCTAAACCGGTTGTCAACTTTAGTTCTTGGTACACAACGCGGCGCTACTAGTATAAACGTATAAACGTTTGGGGACATTTTTTTGTATGGAGTTATCGTTCTTCTCCTAGTGAGTATTATATTCTTTGGCCTGAAGCTTCTATGTGTGCGTTGGCCTCCGAGAAAAAGTTGCGAGTAATAAAAATAAAAACATTTTTCTACAGCAACATTGCTCCCAACTCTGATTTAAATTATCACGAATTTTATACATTATTAATCATAAAACGGGACTTAAAACGCTTAAAACTTAATTATACGCGATTCAGTTTTAAAATTGAATATTTGCTTCCAACTGTCTTTATCAATATCCATAAAATATATGGAGGGTAAGTACGTCTACCCACCATAATAAAAAATATATTTGTCAATGACTCTGTCCAACTGCTGTGGTTAAAGTTCATAACGAAAATTTTTTTTATTAAATCGTTAAATAATAAATACAACGTAGCGGTACTACCACTTTAGACTGTAAGTCTGTACCTACATGGATTACAGCAATGCACATAGAACATGTGCTAAATGCGGAGCAACGGCTGTTGAAGCAGCCAGAGTGAAATTCACAGTTTTAGTGGGTTCAGAAGGAACCGAGTCATAATGCATCTAGAAAGCGTATTAATTAACCGTGAAGAAATGTATGAATACAAGTTGGAAATCTGTGTAAAATGGGTGCGCCAAAGTTCATATAAAATTGCAAATTCGATTATTGAAACTCCGAAAATGTATCTCATATAATTTTACATCCTAATGATCATTGTACATTTTCATTTTAAACAATACTCATTGGAACTTCGAATTTATTATATTCATAATGTCATTCTACATAAATATCTCTATTACTAAAATTTATGCATATATTATTACTCGACATGTCGATTTTGACATATTTGATTTTATTTATAACAGAATGCACCTGTAGGTCAAGTCAGGTTAAAATCCTGCCAGAAAGGTGGGTTAGGTTAGAACTGCGACCCTCACAGAACCGAAATGCTCCCAGAAAGGTGGGTTAGGTTAGGTTAGAACTGCGACCCTCACAGAACCGAAATGCTGCCAGAAGGGTGGGTTAGGTTAGGTTAGAACTGTAACCCTCACAGAACCGAAATGCTGCCAGACAGGTGGGTTAGGTTAGGTTAGAACTGCGACCCTCACAGAACCGAAATGCTGCCAGAAAGGTGGGTTAGGTTAGGTTAGAACTGTGACCCCCACAGAACCGAAATGCTGCCAGACAGGTGGGTTAGGTTAGAACTGCGACCCTCACAGAACCGAAATGCTGCCAGAATGGTGGGTTAGGTTAGGTTAGAACTGCGACCCCCACAGAACCGAAATGCTGCCAGAAAGGTGGGTTAGGTTAGGTTAGAACTGCGACCCTCACAGAACCGAAATGCTGCCAGAATGGTGGGTTAGGTTAGGTTAGAACTGCGACCCTCACAGAACCGAAATGGTGCCGGAAAGGTGGGTTAGGTTAGGTTAGAACTGCGACCCTCACAGAACCGAAATGCCGTCAGAATGGTGGGTTAGGTTAGGTAAGAACCTCACAGAACCGAAATCCTGTGACCCTCACAGTGAGCGAGCGTAGCGAGAGCAAATGCTCGCCTTAGTCTTCGAGAAATTCTTACAAATAACATTATGGGCACAGATACATTCTCAGTGACAATATTATGAGTAAAAAAAAACGGATTATGTATCGTTATGAATAATGTAGGTAATAGCACAAAAAACTATTAAAAAAATATATGAGTAACAAGTTTCGGAGAAACGATGATTATGACTACAAAGCGGTATTATTAGAAATATTCGAATAATGAATTGTATATGAGCCAATATGGACCCGTGTAAAATGCCGTGTGTAAAGTGTAATAGGTAGGCATGCCTAATGTTATTTGTATTACACCGGAAACTTTGTGAATGCGCTTTATTAATGTCAATTTTTTTTTATTAAGTTGTCAGGGTTTAATTTTCAGTGTATATTTCTATATGTAAAACATATTTTTAATAAATAAAATTATACAATGTTATAAACATAAATATGCCTTTTATTTAAATCAATTGATAATACCACAAACAAGGGGTAATATTTGCATCTTTCATATATTTCGTGATATGAAGATAACAAATATGTTTATTAACAGAATTACTACCTATACCAATACCCGCCAGGCTAAACCGGTTGTCAACTTTAGTTCTTGGTACACAACGCGGCGCTACTAGTATAAACGTATAAACGTTTGGGGACATTTTTAGTGTTCCGTACAAAACTTTGTTTACGGAACACTTATGGGATCACTTCGGTCTTGCAAATCAGTTAAATACGTTTTTCTCAGAGACCGTTTGACATAGATACCTAAAATTTGGAACAGTTATAGCAATTACCACCACTCATATTGTAAATAAGTCAAAACTGCTTATTTCTTATTAAAGGGGGAAATTTAGGGGGTTGAGAGGGGTAGGCTGAAACTTTTTTCATTTGTAAGAATCGTGTGGGGTACCATTAGAAAGCTTGCAAAAAATTGAGTCGATGGACTGATTTTGACTTCATTTTAGACTGCAATAGTTTCTTCAAAAAATGCATTTAAAGTTGCAAGTTTTCATACAAAAATTTTCACCTCTGTCCTGGCGATTTTCGCGAAAACTATAGCTAACAGGCAGCTGACCAGTCAATACCCAACTTAAAGAAGCATGGAGACGGCGGGAAAATTATCAGCTTAACTTTATCTTTATTAGTTTTTCAACTGCAGCTTGACCTTTGGTTGCTTAGGGCTAGCTAACTGATGCTTACACTGGTCAATTCATATTAGGCGAGAAACATCCTTAGTTAAAACTTTGGCATTGAAATTTATGACTTATGTCTTTGACACAAAGTTTAATTCTGCTTGCTTATTTTTGTGGGATATTTAATTTTATCTCAATAGCCTACTATAAGTATGAGAGAGATCTACAAAATACGACCTTATTATATTGCAAATAAGTTTCAATTTCGACCGGCTTTCCAACCAATGGACTAGGCATCTCAAAAATCTGAAAAATTCAAATTAAGAATTCCGTTCTTGACTGTCGTTGTGTTTTTTTTTCCACAATAGGACACATAGAGTTAGTAAGGCGTATAGAGATAATAAAGTCATTTAATATTTATGAACAGCTTTGGCCTCATGTACCTATAGATTTTATTGAGAGTATCTGATTCGTCGAAACAATATACACAATATTCCTTTTCATTAAATACCATTACATTTCTGTATTAATTGTATAATTATAATATCTATTAATTATATTCAGTACTTATGTATATTTTTGAACGGGTCGGTGAGCAACAAGATTCAGGGCTATAACCGCGAAAATAGAAGTTCGCAAATTGCGAGCATTTTTCTCTGTCACTCTAATTACGCCTTCATTGGAGTAAAAGAGAAAGATCCCCGCAAATTGCGAATTTCGGTTTTCGCGATAGCCCCTCAGTCCTGCTACGAGAAAATAATTTTGGAAGACATTAATAGTATATGACAGTTAAATATCACAGTTTTTAGAAACAAAGGTAAAATTGACGAAATATTTAAAGTAAGCCGATCTTGTTTTTTAGTAGGGATGTACCGACTAGTCGCCGACTAGTCGGGAAAGCCGACTATCCGGCCACATTTGTAGTCGGCGATTAGTCGGCGACTAGTCGGCAAAAATGGTCGATTAGTCGGCACTTTATTAGTGAAAGAAAAACAGAAAAAAAAGAAACCAACAGTCAATATTTACCATATGTTTTATGTCTATTTTACTAAAATACCTATTCAGGGTGTGAAAACTTTTGTTCATATAATTGACCGTTTGATCGTTATCGTGTGGTAGTGGGCTGGTGTTTTCCTCAGGTCGATCTCAACTGATTCTCGTGTAATTTCATGGCCAAGTTCTATACTTAAAGGATTTTATTATAATTCAGTTCTTGTTTTTTTTAATGGTGGAGCCATGGGGAATTATTAATGTTATTGCAGAATTTAGAGACTTATAAACAGGGCACGTTGCTCGTAAAGACGCTGACCACAGGGGATAGGTTCTTAACTGGCAACTACGTACGAGAAATAGAGCCTTGGAAATACCTCCTACAAGTTGTACCTACTGACGGTGTGCTCAGGATTGCAAAATAAAAGAAAGACAGAAATTGAACGAGGATTCTTGTGATAGGTTTTTGAACCTATAGATAACACCTTTTTGCCAAGCTAATTTATGAATAGCGCAACCAAAAGAGCAAAACTATTGTTTTTCACCTGATCTTATACGAAACTAATGATCTGGCCGACTAGCCGACTAGTCGGCCGACTAATCGGCCATTCGAGCGCCGATTAGTCGGCTAGTCGGCTAGTCGGCCAAATCAATAGTCGGTACATCACTATTTTTTAGCAGTTCTAAATAATATTAAAGTCTATATATATGGCATAGAACTAGAAATAAAATCAAATAAAAAATAATAATGAGTTCTAAATTCAAATTGAAGGAGTATACATTTAAGGTATTATAGTCCAAGCGCGCACCACGATTTTAATTTTTGCGACACGATTTTAGAATCGCGCTGTAATATATCGCAGAAAATTCACTGGGCGCACTGCGATGAAAAAGTCGACGATTTGTTCATTCTCAACATGGATTTCGTACCAGTCGCTTGTCATGAAACGTGTCTTTAATATGCGATTGCTGTATGACTTTGAGCATTTATAACACAAAGGTAATCCCCGTCTATTTCCTTAATTAAATGGTCAACATTTGGTTTGTTGGAGAGCGAAATGCCGACTGAGGTCCGGCCGGGGTGCGATTTTATTATCATAGTGCGCGCGGGGCCATACAACTCCGCATGCTGCAATTCACTTTGCGACAATCGCGTCGCGAACAATCGCGGAAAAATGTGACAAATCACAATTTTAAAATCGCAGCGATTTTTTTGTCGCATATGCGCGCACTAACATATAAACACATACGTTGCATTTCTGCGACAAAATTATCGCAGGACAAAAAATCGTGGTGCGCGCTTGGCCTTACTCTAAATTATTATAATACATCAAATGACATCAAGCATTCGCGAGATGCTCGATTTCGGTATTCAAACACAAAGCAATAGTACAAGAATCTAACTAAATGCAAAGGCCGAAGGAGCGATTCGAAGATCCGAAGCGTCCGACAGACGCGCGCCTCCCGTAACTTTTCCAAGTATTTTTAAGTACAAGTGTCTAAGTCGCAAGATCCAAAGGCTGAAGTCGCATTGGGCCGAAAGCCCGAAGCATACAGGAGGTCAGTTCTAAACACAGGTAATTAATACAAGTGTCTAAATGCGAAGGCCGGAGGCCGAGCTCCGCGTAGGGCCGAAGGCCCGAAGCCTGCAAGATGTCAGTGGTTAAACACAGAACTGACAGCCTGGACGCTTCGGGCCTTCGGCCCTACGCGGAGCTCGGCCTTCGGCCTTCGCATTTAGATACTTATACTATTGTTCTGTGTTTAAGTACTAACATCCTGGACGCTTCGGGCCTTCGGCCCTACGCGGAGCTCGGCCTTCGGCTTTCGCATTTAGACACTTGTACTATTGTTCTGTGTTAAAGCACTGACATCCTGGACGCTTCGGGCCTTCGGGCTACGCGGAGGTCGGCCTTTGGCCTTCACATTTAGAAACTTGTACTATTGCGATGACATTTTGCTAAAGCTCGGCCTTCGGCCTTCGCACTTAGACACTTTGTACTATTGTTCTGTGTGTGTAGTTGAATACGGTATCCTAAAAACAGGCAAACGACCTCTGTAAAATGTAACGATGCGAGCGGTACGGCTACCATCAGTTTGGAATTGACATAAACGCTACCGTGGGCGTGAACGTAATTTACTTTCTATGCATCTCGCTCGTACTGACATATTAGTGCGAAAGAGATATACCTACTTATAGGAAGTAAATTACGTTCACGCCCATACAACCATTTCCAGTCGCCGTTACGACGCGGTGTAGACACATCTTGTGTCGACACCGTTTGTTTCGGTCACAATTCCAGTCGCAGAGTCGTCGCCGTGTCGACACAGTTACCAGAAATGGGGAAGGGTCGACACATGACACAAAGTGACATAAAGTGTGGTCGCCGTGTGCACACATTGTTACTAGTTTGCGACTACTTTATGCCAAAATCATTCGTTCATTCGTTCATTTTGTTCCTGTCAAATGGAAACTGTCAGATGGAAAAATAGTTAAATAAAAATAAGTGACATTAATACGCCATCTCTAAAACGGATTACAAGACGTAATTATATATTGTTTGCATTTATATTACAATAGGACTTAAATTATTATGGGGAATTAAACTGCTCGAGTGATTTGATAAACTAAGTGTAATATAATCAACGCGCCACCACATTGTTTTAGTTTAGCCGGAAATGAAATTGTTTACTTCTCAGTGCTTGTGTTCATAAATATATTATTTGATGCATTTTTAGTACTTCGATGCGTATACTTAGATAACAGAAATAACGCTTTACATACTACGAAACTTGTTAATTATGATGTATAAATATGGTTTAAGGCTGAGAAATATTGCAGTCACAAAGTAGTCGCAAATGTTTCGACTTTGTGTCGACTCTGTGTAGACACATGACACGCGCTGTCAAAAGTAATAACAAAGTTACTCGATTTGCAAAATGGCTCCTTGTGTTCATTTGTTTTCAGATATTCTCAAAGTGTAAAAATGACGTAGTCAGAGATGGGACTTAATAGATTAACTGTTTATTCGACTAAGGCCCACTTGCACCGTCCCACTAACCCTGGGTTAAGCGGTTAAACCGTTAACCCAGTATCAAATTGTACTGGTAACCATGGTAACTCCAGGTTTAACCAGTTAACCCCGGGTTAGTGGAATGGTGCAAGTGGCGCTAATTAATGGAATAAAAAAAGTTAATCCTCAAATTTTAATCACGATTAGGTTAGTCGACCTAACATAGATTGAATTTGAATGAATCTGAACATTAATCGAATAAATTATCGATTAAATCTCGGTTGGAAGTTGACAGGGGGCCATTTTTGTACGTAAAAATAATAGAAATGTCTTGCATGCAGATGGTAGCCAAACACTTTGTCATAAAAGTCGAGATGGGTGTCGATTTATAGGTTTTAGGGAGTGCCGATTTCGAAAATGATGACCATTTTGGATTCCAAAATGGTGGCCATGCACTATGTCATAAAAGTCGTCATGGGTGTCGTTTTATAGGTTTTAGGGGGCGCAGATTTCGAAAACGATGACCATTTTGGATTCCAAGATGGCGGCCATGCACTATGTCATAAAAGTCGTCATGGGTGTCGTTTTATAGGTTTTAGGGGGCGCAGATTTCGAAAACGATGACCATTTTGGATTCCAAGATGGCGGCCATGCACTATGTCATAAAAATCGTCATGGATGTCGTTTTATAGGTTTTAGGGGGCCCCGCTTTCGAAAATGATGACCATTTTGGAATCCAGAATGGCGGCCATGCACTATATCATGAAAGTCATCATGGGTGTCGTTTTATAGGTTTTGGGGGGCGCAGATTTCGAAAACGATAACCATTTTCGATTCCAAAATGGCGGCCATGCACTATGTCATAAAAGTCGTCATGGATATCGTTTTATAGGTTTTAGGGGGCCCCGATTTAGAAAATGATGACCATTTTGAAATCTGAAATGGCGGCCATGCACTGTCATAAAAGTTGTCATGGCTATCGTTTTATAGGTTTTGGGGGGCGCAGATTTAGTAAATGATGACCATTTTGGATTCCAAAATGGTGGCCATGCACTATGTCATAAAAGTCGTCATGGGTGTCGTTTTATAGGTTTTTGAGGGGGCGCAGATTTAGAAAACAATGACCATTTTGGATTCCAAGATGGCGGCCATGCACTATGTCATAAAAGTCGTCATGGATGTCGTTTTATAGGTTTTAGGGGACGCAGATTTCGAAAATGATGACCATTTTGGAATCCAAAATGGCGGCCATGCACTATGTTAAAAGTCGACATGGATGTCGTTTTGTTGGTCATGGTCATCATTTTCGAAATCTGCTCTTCCTAACACCTATAAATCAACATCTATGACGGCTTATATGACAAAGTGCACGGCAGACATCTTGGAATCCAAAATGGTCATCATTTTCGAATTCTGCACTCCCTAAAACCTATAAAACGATATCCATGACGACGCAAGTTATCTTTATTTTCAGATCTAACAAATTGCTACAGAATACAAAGGACAAAAAAAGAAGCGAGGAGGTAATGAAACAAGCAAAAATACAGATGATTCCTCGACGCAATGGGATGCTTCTTAAATTGTGTCCAGATTTTTTGTCATAAAAGTTTTTATTTTTCACATATTACTCTCACAAGTTCCGTGACATTTCGACCTTGTAATTTTTTAAGTAAATGTTTTTGTTTATCTGTGAGGATCTCACTAGAATAATATAATCAAGGTATGTTTATATTTGATGATTGAAATAGTAACGCAAAAAAAAATATATCTGTGTCTTATATTCCTGCCGAAGACTTTTATTTTTCCTTTTCCTTCTACACAAGTTTGGTCAAGTAATAAGAATTTAGGGCTCTCAATTTTATTTTGACTTCTACAACATTAAAGCTACGAGGCCATGTTTGGTATCGTTTTCGTATAAATTCGCAGTACCAAATTTAGTTATGGTATCACATTGACACCATTCCAAAGTAAAAACATATACTTTCTTAAAAGAAACATATTCTTTCTTTAAAAACTCCTCTTCACGCTTAAACTGCTGAACAGTTTTAATTTAAATTTAGTACACATATATATTGAGTCCCGAGACAGGACATAATAAGTTATCTCAAAAATCATCCTTTAAAGGTGTGAAATGAGGTGTAGGGGGGAATTCAGAATTGACTTCTTGAAGTTAATACTGTTTAAGTTTAGGTTTGAAGTCATGTTTTTTTTATCATTTTTAACTAAATCAAAGATGTAGACCATCCCAAATTTAATATAAATCAGTTCAGCGGTTATTGATTTCCCGTACAAATTTCCACGCCACTTTTCACACCTTCAAAAGATGATTTTGGTTATAAGATCTATCCTATGTCCTGTTCCGGGACGCAAACTATTTCTATACCAAATTTCTACGAAATCGATTCAGCGGTTAAGCGTCAAGAGGAGTTTAAAATAAACCGGCCAAGTGCGAGTCGGACTCGCGTATTAAGGGTTCCGTACATTAAGTCCGACTCGCGCTTGACTGCACATTTCTAATAGGTTTTCCTGTCATCTATAGGTAAAGAACTATTTTGTGTATTCAGACAGACAGACATACAGACGCACGAGTGATCCTATAAGGATTCCGTTTTTTGCTTTTGAGGTACGGAACCCTAAAAAGATATTTTTTTATTTTGTGGAATGGTGTCAATGTGATACCTTAAATGGATTCAGCAACCCAGATTTATACGAAAACGATACCATACACGGCCTTGCACCTTCACTGATGTAGATATATCAAGATAAAATTGAGAGCCCTAAATAAACTTTCAAGAGCGGATATCTCAAAAACTATTCAACATATCGAAAAAATTGACGGAATAAACTTGTAACAAATTAAATTAACTTGCATTTTGTATAAGTGGCCATGTCGCTAAGATGCATAGTTTCCGAGATATAATCGAAAAACCGGAAAATGGGACCTTCAAAGCCCCCTCTCTTCCCCCGCTCAAGGGCTACGGCCGGGGACTTTTGATATGTTCACCTCCTAACTTGTCCAAACCAAGTTACAGAGTCAAAAATTGTGTTCCGAGCATTTCCCTCTACAACTTTTTGGAGCATTCGTTGGCTGACCTAAGTAGCTTATTGCATTTCTTTAAAAACTTTTCTGTAAAAGGTTGACGGGTGTTGGGTGTTTATATGGTTTTGGTCGATTATTATCATTTGCATCGCCCATGATGACTTACTAGAATTACTTACGAGCACACGAGACACTAATAGTAGTTTGACAAACCTTGGTTTTCAAGAGGTATTTTATATTGACATTTGCTGTCACAAATTTGCTGTCAGATTTAGTCGCAAACCGCACGCAAAGTGCACACAAATGTGTCGACACCTTGTTACGGAAAAGTGTACACACGGCGACGACACTTTGTTTCGAAACAATTCTAGACACATTGTGTGGACTCTGTTACGACACATCTGACATTTAGTTACCACTTTGATGATTCTGCGACTGGAATGGTTATATGGGCGATATCGTTTATGTCAATGCCAAACTGATGGTAGCCGTACGGAACACTAAATGCCTCGAGCTATCTCGGACTTGGCCAAATTATTTTGTATGGAGTTATCGTTCTTCTCCTAGTGAGTATTATATTCTTTGCTCTGCCGCCAAGTCAAAGACGAAGTATGTATATGGTTGCTTTTGGCAATTTTATTATTTGAGAAACTAAGAAAAATGGCTTACAGTTTATTAGAAACAGTTTTGTGGCATATTTTAAATGAATGTAACTACAAATTCGTCAACTCTGTGGAAATTATACTTATTTACTCCATGCATAAAGCAACGATGTATGTGAAACATGATATCAACATGAAAGACTATGTAAACTTATGTGACGAAAATGACAGTCAGACGGATACAAGGCGAAAAATCAAAGATACATGAAAATATACGGGTAGTAAAAATACACGACTCGTGTAAAACATACGCGTGATAATGATATAGATACGTGTTGGTTATATTTTGGGTGTAGTTTACTTTTAGTTTTTTCTCTAAATAAAACTTGGGTTTCGTGGATTTTTTATTTTATTTATTTCATTGCATGTTTGAGAAAAGCACTATACATACCTCGGCGGGAAATGGAGTTGCCCGCGCTCAGACCTATCCGTCTATATGTCTTCGGCCGGCAACCCCTTTCGTCCCGGCCTCTGTAGTAATGTACTATTAATTAATTCCTTTTTTTAGTGGTTTCTTTTTCTCGACTCGTATAGGAATTATTAGTGTTGTTTATTAATTTTTAACTTTGTGTAATATTATTAACTAATTAACCCAAATAATAATTAAGAATAAATCTTCTAAGTGCTACCTAAATGCCACGAGTTACCGATGTGTAATTTAATTATAAATTATAATTATACATTATATGAAGGTTAAAACTGAGCATATGTTATGCGATTTCGGCGGTCTCTCCAGTTTCGCTGCCATGGTTACGTTGCTGGTCTGCTCCGACTTCAAGTACCTCGGTTCGCTGGTACAGTGCGATGGCGATATTGACCGTGATGTGAAAAACCGGATTAGCACAGGATGGATGAAATGGCGACAGGTCACGGGAACCATTTGCGACGCCCGAATGACTCTTCGATTGAAGGGTAAAATTTATAAAACCATCATAAGACCTGTCGTCATGTATGGATCAGAGTGTTGGGCCCTAAAGGTGACGGATGAAAGAGGTTGCATGTAGCGGAGATGAGAATGTTAAGATGGATGTGTGGTGTGACAAGAATGGATAGGATAAGGAATGAGTAGGTATATAAGAGGAAGCCTAAAAGTTGCACCCATAGTAGAAAAAGTAAGAGCGAATCGCCTAGCGTGGTACGGGCATGTGATGCGGAGGGATGAAAGTCATGTGACGAAAAAGGTATTAAGTACGAATGAATGTGGAGGGAAGTAATGGGAGAGGAAGACCGAGAAAAGGGTGGATGGACTGTGTGAGAGATGATATGAAGCGAACGCAAGTGAATGATGAGATGACGGGCGAGAGAGAGGTATGGAAGAAAAAGACATGCTGCGCCGACCCCAAATGAATGGGATAAGGGCAAGCGAATGATGATGACATTATATGAAAGTATAAGACTTCAGATTTCTAATACATACTAATACATACATACTAAAAGTATTAATAGTTGATCTGCATTTCGCTTGGAGCTTGTGACGGTGTTCGGTTTACGACACTCTGGTTTACGAGAGGGCATTAATTCGCGACCGAATAACCGGCGGCCCGTGCAAGTTTGTTACAAAGAGCATACTCCGCCAGTGTTAACAATTAATTTGATTTAATGCAGCAATGTGTTCCGCACTTTAATTGAAGACGTAACAAACGAAATAAGCGAGCTCTCACCCCGAATTCATTTCCGTTTTAAAGTCAGTTAAAAGTTATTTGTGTTATACGGGATTGATTGAAGCATTTTCTTACTTTGTAAATTAGGTACTTATTAAATTGGTGTATGAATAGGTGAAATCAACTAAATCATATATATATACATCGATGCTACTTAAACGCATTCAAAAATATAATGACTTCATGACTCCTACTTTTGTAATTGCTACTAGTGGAGATTGGCTATTATTAAGCTTTTAAGTAATATACTTATATCTCGTTTTTGACTAAAATAATGTGCGTAAATACTTTTCGTTCAAAAAAAGCTTTGTTCGGTGTACAGTAAACAATCTTAATTTAGCCAGATTAGTAGCGTAGAATTTTTTTCAGGTGATTCTACGTAGGTATTTATGCAACACAAGCACTCTATATTTCGAAATGAAAACTATCAATTCCTCCTAACCGAAAAACGCTCGCACGCCCACGCTCCAAACGTTCACATTGTAAGTCACAAAAAACTCAATAATATTTCATGCATTTGCAAATACCGGGTCGTTCCCATCGGAACAAGCAGTTTGTCATTTGCAATTCGCGTGCGACGCGAGGCTCGAGGCAGACGACTCGTCTGAGGAAGCCGAGCGGAACATCTTCCTCTATTTTCATTAGACGCATCCGCGGGGAGGATCAGAGTCTGGCAAAAATAAATAAAACTGTTATTGAGATAAGCATCTGCGCGGCGCGGCTTTCCGCTAAGTCCCGCTGTGTCGCGTTGAGAAATGTACCAAGATATGTCGGGATTACGCGCCCGCCTTCCGCGAGACGCTTTTCCGCTGGAGTAGTTATTGAAATATTTGTATTATAAATAAATTAAAATTGATTAGGTAAAAATGAAAATTTTATTTTAACTCATTGGTCAGAACCTGTTCTATAGATAGTGAGCCATTTAACCCCCCTTGTTCAGCCTGCGTTTTCACAGTCTGGCTGTTACTAAAGTGCAATTTTACAAGAGCTCACGCGAGTGTTGAACTAACAAAATTCTAATAAACAATCCGCTCATATAAAATCAATTGATTGGCGAAAGCTGTTCTTAAATTAATTTACAATACACAGTCAGTGAAAATAGATATAATTATTGGTATTAATTTATATGTAGAGCAATTTAATTATGCCCTGCGCTGTTAATGTAGGTAAAAAAAGGAGCGGGAACCTTTTTCTGAAAAATTGTTGATTAAAATTTTATAGATGCTGAGTTCTAGTCGGATTAATGTACTTACGCGTAGGTATAAACACGTGTTGTCATACAAATATTCTTAAAAACCTCACCGGCATAGGAAATAATGAAAACCGTAAAGCGACCCTGAAGCCCCGGGAACCCGGCGATAAAAAATCTTAAGGCGCCGTGCTGGTATTAGTCGAAGACGTATCTGGTTGGATTATACCGCGCACATAGGCTTGGGCAACACTGGTTGTCGCAAATTGGCCCACACAGCACCTGCGGCGACGGCCGGCCACCTGCCCACCCCCGGATTAATTTCTCATCATGCCGCCCGCCTTCTCGAGAAATAATGAACACGACATCCTTGGAGAAAAATGCCACTAAGCCCAGTTCTACTTGATTAATAAACTCCTTGAAGCTTTACTTCAGTCTTTACGGCTGTGTCTGGTGAAATTGAACAATAAGTTGGCATAATCAGGCTCCTGCTAGGAAAATATTGTTAGGTTCTCCTTTGATTTATAAAGTACTATAGCGACCCCCACCATGCTTTAAATTTAATACACGGATATAAAACATACCTAGAATCACAGAATAAATAACAGTACAGAAGACTCACTCTCTAACAAAACGCGTCTGTCACGATCAGCACAGATATCGCCGCTAGGTGGCGACAGCGCCACGCGCGGCTTATGGCAAACCCCAAAATTGGGGTCGAACGGATGGACTTTTAGCTACCTGTAGCAAAGCGACGAAATCGCGGAGTGAGCCACGCCTGCTATTAGAATACAAACATACATTTTATAAAGAAAAGTGCTTGCTACACTGTTAAAAATATTCAGGGAATTTTACATAAATTTAGGGCAACTTTCGTTGCCCTAACTTTTCTGTATTTTTACATAATTATGTAATTTTACAAGGCGTATGTAATTTTACATATCGACCTGATTTCATTATTATGTAATTTTACATTTATGTAATTTTACATAATCAAACAAATTGACGGTTATGTAAAATTACATTTATGTAATTTTACATAATCATACTGTCAGATATGTAAAAATCTCACTTATGTAATTTTACATAATCTGTAAAATCTCATTTATGTAATTTTACATATCCGTAAAATTTCACTTTCGTACTTTTACATTTTTTTCGGTAATATTACAGGGTAATTGTATGTTTTGTTACAAATTTCGTATGTATAAATACATAAAGTTTGTGTATTAGTAATGATTTTTATGTATGATTACATTTTATTCAGTAATATTACCGAATTATTATGTATTTTGTTACAGATTTCATGTGTAAAATTACACCAACTTAATGTATTATTAATGTTTTTTTGAGTATTTTTACTTTTTATTCGGTAACATTACACAATTATTATGTGTTTTGTTACAGATTTCGTATGTAAAAATACATTAAGTTTTTGTATTATTAATGATACTTTATGTATATTTACATTGTATTTGGTAATATCACAGAAGTAATATGTGTTTTATTACAGATTTCGTATGTGAATTTACACAAAGTACATGTATTATTAATGATTTTTTTAAGTATTTTTCCTTTTTATTCGGGAATATTACCGAATTATTATGTATTTTGTTACAGATTTCGTCTGTAAAATTACACAAACTTTATTTATTATTAATGTTTTTTTAAGTATATTTACTTTTTATTCAGTAATATTACAAAATTATTGTGTTTTATTACAGTTTGCGTATGTGATTTTACCACAAACTTTATGTATTTTTAATGATTTTTAAGTATTTTTCCATTTTATTCGGTAATATTACTGATACAATTTATGTATTTTTACATAAGAAAACTGTGATTTTAAATATGGGCAAGGTAAAATTACTTGTTGTTTGTGTATTATTACCTGTAAAATTAGGTAATATATCATGTTATTAGGGGATATTTTTCTGTAAAATTCAATACAAATTCTGTACATTTACGGTAATTCTCCGGATTTAGTTATTAACCATTCGTTAGTTTTTTTTCTTATGTATTTTAATTAATGCAGCCTGTCTGCAGACTGCATTTATTAAAATACATAAGAAAACAAATACCAACTTGCTAATAGCAAAGTCCTGAGAATTATCGATAGCATGTAAATGTACAAAATTTGTATTGAATTCTTTAGGAAATATCGCCTAATAACATGTAAAACGAACTAATTTTATCAGTCATAATATACAAACAACAAGCAATTTACAGTTTGGAGGTTATTTAATAAAAAACAAAATTACAAAGAAATAAATTTATTGATTTTCACACACTAAAATTATAGAGCACACGCGTATATACACGTCTACGTGCATATTATTATTATTTATTCTGTGACAGAGTACAAAAAGTAGAAGACATATACGACACTATAAATTATATCTTATGTACATAAGTACTTCTTATGAATTAGTCTTATAAAAGTTTCGGTTAATAAGGCCTATGTGAATCTAATGCGTGAAACCTATACCATTTCAAGTAACGAATTGTCTGAAAATGTTTGTTACTGACATTAATTATAGTTAGTTTTTTTAGCATTAGAAAGAACTTGCAAGAAGTTAAGCGATCTTGACATGTCTTTTAATAGAAAAACGCTTCTTAAAAATCAAAAACTATTACTTATGACTTCCTTCTTTAGGATTTATTTTAAAAATATACCTTTGTATAAATTCTAATGTGTTTTGACAGTCCACTGGATATTCCATATTCAAGTTGCAGTAAGCCGCCATCAATAGTTGTAACGACGTAGGCAGAATCTCAGTTTCGCTAACAATCGTTTTTTCTACCAGCAAGTAATATAATTATATTTTCATTATCTGTGGACAAAAAACATAATGGTTAAAACAGGTAATATAATAGGCCCCCAAATTTAATACTTCCTCCTCAAATAAGATAATTTATCGTATTACGTTAAGTGGCACTACTAGTGAGTAAGGGTACAAGTCTCGGGCAGCGCAGTTTTAAAAGGGTGTAAGTTCCATGCCCCTTTTACAACTAAGCTGCGCGACACTTGTACCCTTTTTCACTAGGGCCACAGGTTTATTCAATACATTTACGTTTTAACACTGTATGTTTCATTTCATATAGATTATATTATGATTAATTATAAATTATATGAAACATACAGTGTTATGCTTCGCAGGTAAGGCATTTTATCATTGTAATAATAATTAAGTCTCACCTAAAAATACAATGTTAGGCGCAGCTATTTCGGATAGCTCTGCAACTTGAACCCTGGTTAATGTTTCCTGGAAAAGAAAAAGTTAATAAGATTAGTAAATGGAACTACTATATTTAGGATGGTACCTCATCTGGAAGAAAATGGATTATGAATTCTATCTTGGGTATTGCTCTCCCTCTATGTGACGGATGATCAAAATAGCGTGGGCCTATGTTGCACCAAACCTGAGTTCCACTAGGTACAGCCAGGGTTCAGCATCAGCTCTATCTTGTCAACTTCAAGCGTCAAATTATTAAATTGACATCATACTGCAAAATAAATGTGGTTTGAGTCAGCACATTAATGCTTAACAGTAGGTATCCAATTATAGTCTATTCTACAATACACTACATTCTACAATTACACAAAAAATATTTCATTACGAAAAGTCAAATTAATTTAGATTTACTCACCTTTTTCAATGATATTTTTTAAAGTTGGGTCCATTATTGGAACAGCTTTCTTGATTGTTTGGTCTACTGACCAAATTTTAATAACGGGCATGTTTTACTGTGAAAAAATAACACAATTTATTAGTGTTGGTGACTATTTAATTAACCTACACAATCAAGCATGTACTAATATCGTTTTAAATTTAGATGTACTTAGCTAATAAATACTTACATTTTTTTAATGACATACGACGAAAGCGGCTGCTCCAAGATTTGTAGATCAGGTCTGATCCACCCTGGACGTGGACAGGACATGATATCAACTGGACTTTGTAAAGGACGCCGAGGAAACCGTTGGAAAAAAGTTGAACCGCGAACCCTTTCTGGAAGTACATAACGTTTTGAGGTCTAATGCAGATTTCACTAGATATTCGATGCAAGAAAGTAAAGGTATATCTAATACTTATATTTACCTGTTTTCTTGTATGCTATCTCCAATTTATTTACACGTTTACACAAGTACTACGTTCTACGCACAGCGAGTGAGCGAGCGCCATTTTGATGTGAACTCATGAACTGCGCAGCGGACAGCGCAGCTACAGGTTCGTGGCGGGGGGGGGGGGTGCGCCTGACTAGCGATCGCGTGATCCATGTAGCTCGCGCGCCATTGGCGCGCGTTATAATATTGATCCGTGATTGGGTGTGTGCCAGTGCCGCACAAAATTCGTCCAATCCGCGAGTGCTAACGGATATGAATTCATATTTGAAGATTTATAGTTTATTTTTCGAAATTAATAATTAGGTACACAATTTTACCAATAATTGCTGACATTGGTACATATAAATAACATCGTAAGTTTTGTCGTAAACTTTGATGCTGTAATTCACATTAAGGGGTTCCCTGGAGCCAATGAATGACCTATCTGAATCCCTTAGTTTTCTAATTTTTTTTTGTAGCTTATCATACGGTAAAGTTGAAAAGAATTTATGTACGAAATAGGTATCATTTGATATTTACCAATCGCTTTTCGGTGAAGAGGAAAACATGGTGAGGAAACCGGACTAATTCCAACAAGTTTCCTAGTTTCCCCTCTGGGTTAGAAGGTCAGATGGCAGTCGCTTCTGTAAAAACTAGTGCCTACGCCAATTCCCGGGATTAGTTGCCAAGCAGTTCCCAGGCTCCCATGAGCTGTGGCAAAAAGCTGGGATAGCGCGAGGAAGATTTATTATCATAGGGTAAAGTGCCCTATTACCAGCCACCTGCATTAATCGTTGAATAACTTTTATAATATGTCCAAAACTACACGGAATGTTTGTAAGTATACACGGTGTAACATGAGGAAACCGAATAGCTTTAACCACGCATTTCTGAGGTCAAAAGAAAGAAAAAATGTAATATGAGTTTAGGTATACTTCGCAAAAAAAAAATTTTTTGTTGTTGTTTTGTTTTTTCAATTTCTTGAATGTACATGTACATAAAAATAAATGTTATTTGATGTTTATTGGTAAACTTTTCACTTAAAATTGATTTTTACATTTTTTTTTCGTAAAACCTACTTTTTGCAAAGCGTTACTTGTCACTTTTTGACATCTATCAAGAAGGATACTTTAGACTACGTCCCATAGCAGCAACATCAAAAAGGTCTTTTACACTGTGTAACAATAAAAACTTGTTTTTTTTTTAATTAATATTATCTCTGAAACTAGGCGAATTTCAAAAAAGTTTATAGGACATTTTTGTCTCTAAATATGATCAGGAATACGCAGTTAAAATTATTCGGTTTAAAATATTTCGGTTTCCTCATGTTACACGGTGTATTTGTCCGCGATTATCTCGCGTTTAGCTGAACCGATTTTGATGTGGTTTTCAGAAAAGTGTTTGTTACATTCGGGAGAAGGTATTAGTATACATAGAGCTGAGCTGATGCTGAACCCTGGCCGTACCTAGTGGAACCAGAAAAGACAAAACTGTGGAAAAATACAATTGGACAGCGCGGCAATGCCGCCAGCCTTCTTGGCACCCTGCCCAAAGGCACAGAGCTGGAGCCAGGTTTTTATTTATAATTTTAGTTTATATTGTAGTTAGTTGTAGCTTTATGTAGTTTTTAATTACATGTAGTTAATAATTTTTTGTAACATATTTGCTGTGACTTATTTTTTTAATAAAAAGAGACGTCATGATCGATTACCTTTTTTCTCATTGGGGCATTTTACCCTATCCCATATTTACTTAAAAATTAATTGGGAGGAAAACTAACTTTTTATCCCGCCAGGTGGTGGTGGCGAAATAGCGACTTTACCTCGCTTTGACATAAAAACTGTCAAACCACATACATTTTTTGTAAGTTATTCTATTCTTGTAAAATTTTCTCAAAAACGCCTATGTCTGATATGAATATTTGACATATTTATTTTTAGAGACGTCAAAGACGAACCCAAATAAATAGGTACCTACCTAGATATGTATGTAGATTTCGTATTAAGTAACGAAGTATTTCTATCTTTACATAATATTAATGAATCTATTTATCTTTAAGTAGGTATTAGTAGTAACGGTGTGGTGTGAGCACAAACCGATTTTGCCTAAAATTAATTAGGTAAGTACAGTCACCTGCAATAATATGTTACTCTTCGAAGGCCGCAATAATATGTGACACGCTCTTATGGCTCTACAGATAAGGTCGTGTCAGATATTTTTGCGGCCTTTGAAGAGTAACATATTATTGCAGGTGACTGTACCTACTTACTAAGTAAGTACCTAAGTACCTTCTTAATTTCGAGCGCACGGGCGGCATTCTCAGCAGGTTAAAACTTGTTCACGGAATTGTAGGGTATTCCACCTGTCCAGTTTCTGTTTCTTTGTCCAATGTGTGTTTTGTCTCACATTTTGCTTGAGAGAGAGAGTGAGATGCCATGACATTGGACAAACATATCATTGGACACATTACCGCACCGCACCAAGGTCATTGCGACGCACCCATAAGTAAGACCTTGACAACAACCTTGACAATGCCCTTGGTGCGGTGTGGTAATGTGTTAGCACTGTTAGCAGCTTTATGGTAACATTCCATTTCTAACCGCAGCTGCACTACCGGTACTGAACGCGTCGCTGTCATTGTCAATTTCCATAGTAAAATTGACAGTAATGCAGCTGCGGTTAGAAATGGAATGTTACCATTAGGCATTAAGTAGTTTGTGTTCTATTCTATGTATGTAGGTAAAGGATAACTCACGCTCACGTTAGACCGGGCCGCATCCGGGCCGGAGCTTCCGGCGCTTAGGTACGTTTCTATGACATGACAGGCGAACACGTGATGCATTCCATAGAAAACGATGCGCCGGAAGCTCCGGCCCGGGCACGGCCCGGTCTAACGTGAGTCACCCTTAATGGGTACTCGTATGTTACCGGACGAACTCGCGGGCAAGAGCTAGGAATTCATAAATGTGAAAAAAACCGGACAAGTGCGAGTGGGACTCGCCCACCGAGGGTTCCGTACTTTTTAGTACTTATTCTCTTTATTTATTTTTCTTCTTAAGTTAGGTTAATTATAATATGAATATAAAAGTAAAATATAAAAACACTTACAAAATAATAAAAAAAAGTTATAAACACACAGTACTTATTAATTGTTATCACTCACACTTAATAATGAGAGAGTGAGATGCACTGACATTGGACAAAGAAATTGAATGCAAATTTGACAGGTGGAATACCACCCTAAGGGCCCCTTGCACCATTCCACTAACCCGGGGTTAACCGGTTAAATCTGGAGTTACCTTGGTTACCAGTACAATTTGACACTGGATTAACGGTTTAACCGGTTAACCTCGGATTAGTGGGACGGTGCAAGTGGCGCTAAGTTAGTTAAGTAGTAGTTTGGTATTTTTACTTTTATGCTGTTTAACTTGTTTGAAATAAAATAAATAAAAATGTAATGTTAAGACACACATTGAAATAGTAAATTTGCAGAAAATTAAGGAAATATTGGTAAATATCATAATATTGTTTGTAATATTACTGACATGTTTCGGAATATTACATAAGACTTAAGCAAATTTACATAAAAATTTATTATTCATAAAAAAAAAATTTGCTAGATTTTTATGTAAAGTACCCGTTCCAATTGTTAAAAATCAATTGTAGTATTACAGATATTTATGTAAACGGGCATTTCTTAGTGACTATTACATATTTATCGTGTAAAAAGTCACATTAGAACAGGAAGTTTACAGAAAATTTGTAAAATTAAAAAAATGTTAGGAAATTTCATAATGTTTTATGTAATTTTTATGATATTTTTCGGAATATTACATAAGAAGTAAGTAAATTGTAATAAAAATGTGTTTCTCAATAAAAAATGGTAAAACTACGAGATTTTTATGTCAAATTCCCGATTTAATTGTTAAAAACACATTAAAAAAGTATTTGTCCCAAAAATTCCATGTAATTTTACAGATTTTATGTAAACTTTTAACTCTTAGTAATTATTACATATTTATTATGTAAAAATACCATTTAAACAGTAATTTCTACAGAATATATGTAAAATTGAAGAAATGTTGGGAAACTTCATAATGTTTTTTGTGATTTTAATGACATTTTTTGGAATTTTACATAAGACGTGAGTAACTTTACACAAAAATGTAATTTTCACAAAATTAGGTAAAATTATGAGATTTTTATGTAAAATACCCATTTTAATTGATATAAACACATAAAAAAATGTATTTGTCCCAAACATTCCATGTAATTTTACAAATTTTATGTAAACTTCTATCTCTTAGTGATTATTATATATTTATTATGTAAAGCGACATATTTAAACAGTAAATTTACAGAAAATATGTAAAATTAAAGAAATTTTTGGAAATTTTATATTATTGTTTGTAATTTTCCTGACATTATTCCGAATATTACATTACACGTAAGTAAATTTACACAAATATGTAATTTAAAAAAAAAATGGTAAAATTACGAGATGTTTATGTAAAATTCTCTTTTTAATTGTTAAAAACACATAAAAAAAAGTATTTGTCCCAAACATTCCATGTAATTTTACAGATTTTATGTAAACTTACATCTCTTAGTGATTATTACATATATGTTATGTAAAAAGACCATTTAAACAGTAAATTGAACAGAATATATGTAAAATTAAAGAAATGTTGGGAAATTTCATAATGTTTTTCGTAATTTTACTGATATCTTACGGAATATTACATAAGACGTAAGTCAATTTACATAAAAATGTATTTTTCACGAAAATAGGTAAAATTGCGAGATTTCTAAGTAAAATTCCCTCTTCAATCGTAAAAAATACATGCCAAAATGTATTTATCCCGAACATTCCATGTAATTTTACAGATTTTACGTAAATAGTCATGGCTTAGTGATTATTACATAAATTTTATGTAAAACTACATAAAAAATATTGATATTACCGAAAAAATGTAAAATTTACGAGAATTACGTAAAATGTAATATTTTTCCGTAAATTTCCCAGATTTTTCGGGAATTTTACAGGATTATGTAATTTTTTTGCATGTAAAATTACATAATTTTTAACAGTGTACTGCGCGGTATGCGGATTGAGCGAAATTTGCTAAACTTTCGCAAAAGGTGGTCTGATGATGCAACCACATCGAGTTTGGCCTCGTTCGTTTTAAAGGTTCAAGTAGCAATAGTTGTGTAAAAGATATGGGGTACGGTCAGCAATAAAAGAGTAAATAAAGAAGTGTTTGTTTATAATTGTGGTTTTCTAGAGTATCTAAGTAAGTACCTCTGAGTACCTACTTTCGCAGTTAAGAGTCGGCTTAAAAAACAAAACTTCTTTGTGCTTTATCCCTGCTTTTAGTCCGATTGATAGAATAATATTTTTGTAATTACAAGGATATTGTGACGTCCTACAATGTTTTAGCTGGAACCCTAATGAGGGCGGGAATCGGTGGTAACGTGCGTACCTACTTACGCGTGCATTTACCAGTGTTCGCGACGCAGATGGCAATTTCACGGTTCACAGATCTTGTCTCGTATGCGCATGTATTGTTTTTATCATCGCAGTTAAGTGTTTTGGTATATCTGTGCTGAGCGTAAATTAGGGGAAAGTACATGTTTTTTTTATTATTTTAAGGTATTTTTCGTTAAATGACACTGACGCTACTAAGAAGGTGTAAGTACCTAGTAAACACCTCTAAAATGGTCGTGATAAAAATAATGAAATAAAATAATATCAGTTCTTAAACACTGGGGCAATATTTTACCCTAAACAAGGGTTATAGAGCTGCATAAGGGTCAATTTCTGAACACGATTTTTTTTCTGTCCGTGATGAAAATCGCGGGTTAGCATCAAATAATACTTACCATTTTTTTTTTACATATAGAAGCCACACTTTCACACCGGGTTCCATATGAATTCACTGATTAATTGGTTTTTATAGTACACTTAAAAATACCTAAAGGCTCAAATTACTACTCCCGTGCCCTGTCCGGAATCTACTTTTGAGCATAATGAAAAATCCTACGAAAAATTCTACATTAGTATCACTAATTTAGTGTCAAATACTTAAACTAGATGATATTTACTATCACTGAGCACATACACTATTAACTTCATTGTGGTAAATAACTCGTGATCGAAGTTTAAATTTTGTCCGAGCGCGCGAGTAAAATTTCGTCGGCAAAACTCAAAGGGCTCTCACAGCCGACGTCTGTATCTGAACCGCCTCGTGTCCCGCCTCACCTGTACTGGCAATATTCGGCTGATTCTCAAAGCAAGCGGATGTACGTCAAGCCGCGGCGTGTTCGAGCAAATCGCATAAGTATTTCGGAATCCGGGTGGGCGACAATTTTTTTCTAATTTCGATGCCCCTTATAAATTTTATTTCCCACATAGCTTTTCAAAAACAATTGTCATATTTAGGAGCCCTTTATGTATCTTTATGTAAGCGATAACATAACAGTTTGGTTAAACACGATTTAAATTTTTGGCGAATTTTTTTATTACGAATTCTAATTTCCGTGCCCTAATTCCCATAGAATATTTACCTAAAACAGCTGATTAAGTGGCACGGGAATTAGAAAGTATTACATTTATTGTCAACAAATTTTTAATTGGGGGCACTGTAAGTTAATTGGCAATGTTTACGTCATATTATTATTACATATATATATATTGGCATTGAATATATACTATATGTAATAATAATATGACGTATATCTTTCTATTTTACATTTAAGGAAATCTCAGAGAATGCACAAAAATCTATGAACGGTTTTTTAGTATAAGTACTATAGTACATACTTACAGGGTGGACCCGAATAACCCGGGCAATTTTAATACGTAAGGTAAGGTGGGGTAAGACGACACTAGGGTAAGACTATCACTTGTATGGAATCCTCGTACTGTTAGTCTTGCGCCACCTTACCTTATTCATTTATCATATTATAATATTAAAATATTATATAAACATAAAACTATTTTTGGAATTATTACATATTATAATACCCGTACCTAAGGTTACATGAAACAAAATGAATCAAATTTACAATGGTTTTATTTTGTAAATTTGACAGCTGACAGCGTAAGCCGTATAAAATTTAAATATCTGGGAGACCGAGCTTTGCTCGGAAAACATATACGTACCTAAAAACTCAAAAATGCGCGTTTTCTCAGAGACACCTAGCTAGATCGATTTTTCATCCCAGAAAACGCCCATATATGATCAAATTTCATCGAAATCGTTAGAGCTGTTTCCGAGATCCCCGAAATATATACAAGAATTGCTCGTTTAATAGATTAGTTGTTATAAATTAGCTTTTCTAATAGGTACAAGAAAAAATAAATATATCCTATTCTTACTATATTATAAATGCGAAAGTATCTCTGTCTGTCTGTCTGTTATCTCATCACGCTTAAGCCGCTGAAACAATATCATCTTGATAATACATATTTGGCATGGAGATAGTTTGAGGCCTGAAGAAGGACAAAGGATCTGGGGGCACGGCAGTGCCGCCGCAAAGTCGAGCAAAACAAAGTGGCACGGCCGTACCATCAAATCTCAATAACATTCTATCTAAATAACATTTAATTTGAGCATGTAGTCTAAGAATTAATACACTTTACAATCCCTTAGCTTTGTCACTGGCACAATCACTCTCAATCAATATTATTTTAAGGTACTTCTAGCATACCCACAAGTTCCAAATTTGAAACGTAATTAGGTTTTAGCTTTTTAAGCTAATAAAAATCTAATAATACTGCAATATTAGTCACGTTCTAAAGATAACTGCATAATTAAGTTTGTAATCCTATAGAAATATATGCGATAACAACGTTACCTTTTAGTTCTTACAATTAGTAGGGAAAATAAAGGTACACTACGATGGACGATGTGAGTATGAATAAAGATGTATTATGATATGTATATACATAGTATCAGTATGGTATGGGTATGTTTACCCGAAAAGAAGGACAGCCTACAAAAAGAGATGGGATCATTTCAATTCATGTAAAAAGATGCAAATCTCGCAACGCAGTTCTTCTACTCTACTACAAAAAAGTTTTGGGATGTAATGTGAAACCAAGTCGGTTATTTTAGTCAGTGCCAGGGGGTATTTTGTAAGTAAGTTTTTTTTAGGAAGATTATGATATTTTTGAGAAATTACTTAACCAACCTACGCTTTGAAGATTTTCCCGCAGGGCAGGGACACCCCGTATACCTATGTGTAAAGTAAGGCGGGGTAAGACTAACTTAGTTTATTTTGATCGGGGCAAGACTAACAGTATGAGGATTCTATACAAGTGATAGTCTTACCCCGGTGATAGTCTTACCCCACCTTACCTCATATGTGTTCAAACAATTTTTTGGGTTATTAATTTATGAAGGCAGCATATTCGATTTCTTCAGATTAACTTACACAATAACTTCTTCTCACTGTGCCCCTATTTATTTCTTAGTATCATTTCCTATAAGACCATACACCTTGTACCTATCTACATGCAGATACATAATGACACTTTTTAATGAATAGTTTTGTATGTAAAGGCGGACAAGTTTACGAAACTACTCAAAGTATTGTTTTGAAATATGTACATTTTACTAAGAAAGAGAGATTAGTTGCCATTAAAATAAAGGAAAGGATTAGTCATATACGTAGTTTTTAGTGTAACATACTTTCGTAGATTTGTCGTTCGAAACTAAAATTAAAGAAGGTAAATATGTCCGATGCCACTTCAGTATGGTTGCAGTATATTATTGTAGATTAAAATATACATAAATAATAGTTTTAAGTACCAAAATAAGTTAAGAAAACAATTCCCGTGCCGTGTTCTAATTTCCGTCCTAGTAAAATCTAATTTCCATGGGCACACTAATTCCCGTGCCCTGACCAAAATTTTAAATTTAAATAACTTTTATAGTTTTATTAATATTTTTATCCCATAAGAAAATTAATATTTATTATATTTTTTAACAAATTCTCAGCATATTTTTTTTTGTGTCATGTTGGTATTTCAAAATTCCATGGAAATTAGACAAAAATGCTCGTTTGGTGAAATTGACCCATAAGTTTGACTGTTCATCAATTTCTGTTTGATACCATTCATGCCGCCATACGTTACGGTGAAATATCAAAAATAAGAACTCAGAAAATAAAATATGAAAGAGAAGAAAATTAAGTATGGTGGACGAAAATAATTCAAATATGCGAAATTATATACATATGTACTTACATGGGAAACAAGTTCTATACAGGAAGTTCTTCAACAAGTTATGTATAGGAATGATACTTTTCATTTTCAAAATGAAATTTTTCAACTCCTTGGCAATTTGCACATCTGAAAATTGCAAGTGGCGAAAACTGCTACGAAATCAGGTAGGAATAGAAAGTACTTTTAGAGTAAAGATCTACCTATTCAGTTCCCAAAGGTTACTTTCCGCTTTGACTACGGAATCCTTTGTAGAGCTGCATAAGTTTGACTGTTCATCAATTTCTGTTTGATACAATTCATGCCGCCATACGTTACGGTAAAATATCAAAAATAAGAACTCAGAAAATAAAATATGAAAGAGAAGAAAATTAAGTATGGTGGACGAAAATAATTCAAATATGCGAAATTATATACATATGTACTTACATGGGAAACAAGTTCTATACAGGAAGTTCTTCAACAAGTTATGTATAGGAATGATACTTTTCATTTTCAAAATGAAATTTTTCAACTCCTTGGCAATTTGCACATCTGAAAATTGCAAGTGGCGAAAACTGCTACGAAATCAGGTAGGAATAGAAAGTACTTTTAGAGTAAAGATCTACCTATTCAGTTCCCAAAGGTTACTTTCCGCTTTGACTACGGAATCCTTTGTAGACGTGGCTCCGTAGTAGTTACGAAACCCTAATAAAATAAATATGACAACGCGTCTAAGTAGGTATGCAATACATGCTTTCAGACCATATTTAAACGCAAGTAGTTATTCGTAGCAGACCGCAACGAACGTCTACAAATTACGCCGTTGCTCATATGTAAGACGCTTGCACCTTTTGGTTGGTATTTCTGGTAATTTTGGAAATACTAAAATTTGATTTTAAATGGAGACATTGTGACCACAAAGTCACGAAGCCGACAGACAATGCCACGTCGGCCGCAAGATGGCCGCGAGCATCTGTCGGTTTGTCGCTCTTTCTTTTTAATGACAGTACTTCAAAACAATTATTTGCTATGAAGTATTATTGCGGTTCAAGTTCGTTCGCGTGAACACTTGTGTTGTAACCGAACGCCTGGAGATATGTAAATTGAAATAACAATCGAGAAATGTTTTTTTTTCTCCTGTAGGCATTAAAGGTAATGAACGCGTCTTGGCAATCTGTATCTTAACATTCTCCCTTTACTTTTCCTTTTGGAACAAAAAGTGATTTTAATAACAAAACTTCCGTGAGACACAGACATATTATAGTTATTTGTACAACAAGAGATCAAAGTTTGATATTTCTTCGAGTGCTTATTTTGAGTCCCGTGCAAGCGAAAGATTCTATAATAGATTCACGAGCGTAGCGAGTGAATCTAATTTAGAATCTTGAGCGTAGTAAGGGATTCAAAAGCGCACGAGATGTAAATAACTTTGATCTCGTGTAGTACACAAAATTTTTCACCCTAAGCAGTGAGAACATACCTAGAGGGACAGAGATAATAGAACCCAACTATATCGAACTTGTATTAGACCCCGCATGTTGAAATGACATTTGACTATAAAGGTCACTTGAATGACATTTTGTCTCTCTCAGTGAGCAAAATGCGATTTTGCTCACTCATTTAATATCACTCAGTGAGCAAAATGCGATTTTGGTCACTGAGTGAGTCAAAATGACTCAGTGAGCAAAATCGCATTTTGCTCACTTTAAGAAGCAAAGTACCCTTGTTCGAACTGCTGAGGTGAAAAATATATTAAAAACGGCTTCGGGAAAAACGGGAGCGTTTTTCGACTTAAAATACGTGAGTGACCCGTTTTCAAAAAGTGATTTAAGTATAAGAAAGATAAAAATTGTTAGAATTACTCTTTTATTTATATTAAGATTTATCATTAATTTGGTAATGGTAATCTATTGATGTTCGTAATAATTTAATTAGTATTTGAATTGTTATTGAGGTTCTCAGTCTCCGCCAACGCATACGTCACAGTGGCGCCATAGTTTGAGGCACCGTCCGCTGACAACGGCCGGCGGGAATTTAGAGTTTTAGAGAGAGACAGTAGACGTTGGCAGAGACAGACGCCACGCTTGTTGGTTACTAAATTATAACTCAATTTTATGTGCTGATAGCATAAATAGTCTTAAAGTAATTGTAAGTTATTACAGTAAATAAAAGATATTAAAGTTCCTGAGTTTTTTTTCCTTCTTGAAGCTCGCCGTCTTTACAAAATGGAGTAGTTTTTTTTTTGTTTCTTTCTTATTGACTTTAGGATACTTTAGTTCACTGAAAGTCCTTCATATGAGTACCCGTTAGGTACTTACCTTAGCAAGTAGGCAGCCTTTGGGTATGGTTCTTCACACAAATCATTCAATTTGAGTTTGTTGCCGGTACTTGAGACAGTAAGTTCTTTTCAAACATAAATTTGAATTGTCTTCTAGACTTTCGGTCAGAGTTATTTATGTCAGTATTTATTGTATTAACATAAATTGGACATGAGTTATTTTATTGCCCCGAATGCGCCGTGAATGCGCTGGATAAAGGTTATGATTGTAATTCGGATTTGTCATAGCTCGTAAAGGCATGATTGTTTATTTGTATTTATAACCATGAATTGGATGTTTTCCGTTGTATACCGTGTAATGGATACCAATGACATGGTATCCATGATACTACGATGATTTTGTAAATCCGTTTTCTTCTAACACTTTCCTATCTTTGGTGGTCTTGTCAACTTCTAGTCAATCATTACACCTTATGGAACAAAATCTCCGCCGCGTCCGTATGTCTGTATGTTCGCGATAAACTTAAAAACCACTGAACGAATTTTTCATGCGGTCTTCACTTATCATTTATCAAAATAGTGATTCTTGAGGAAGGTGTATAAATAATTTGTGGACCCGTACGAAGCCGGCCAGGTAGCTAGTTACTAAAGAAGAAGTGGAGGTTACTAAAGAGGAACTGGATATACACATAAGTAATTATACTTAGGTATACATATATCCAGTCTGCAAAATGCTTTACTACCTAACTGTCAACTTCTTTGGAGAACTTCTTTCTTGAAGCAACCGTTGTTTTATGGTGTAGGTGCAAGTCATCTATCACGCGTACCTATTCTGTTATTGTATACTTAAATGTGCCATCCATTACTTGGTCTATCTTGTTAGTTTGTGCATAATGGTAATTAATTCCTTGCCTTCGTTTTTTATGACAAATATGACAATACAACTTACATGACAAATAGGTACGACGTATGATTACGCTGTGCTGTTCTGTGTGTGTGCGCTGTGAGTTAAGCCCAAAATGTACCTACATTGTGTTTTAATAGACCAATATTAAATTCAAATTATGATAGCGAAGCGTCATCTATTTTCAGAAATGTCCCTAAACGCCACTTCACCCTCATTGACATTTGTTGTCGCTAACCGTTCCATCATTCGTGTCCAAACACAAACACGACGTATCACATTGATATTATCCCGGCACAAATCTGTGTAGTGGTCGAATGGAGCATATTTGTGGGTGAAGAGAATGGCCCTCGAGCGGCGGGGGTCCGGCGTTCAACGGTCCTTGTGCTTTAATTTAATAATCGCATTTTGAACATGACGCTAAACCCACATAGCTGAACGGCGCGAGTTACTGTGACAGTTTCCATGAACTTTATCCGTGTATAATAAAGTTCAAAGTCATTGATTTGCTGTGCCTTGTTTGCTTGTAGTATAGCATAGGACATCGATGCGACAGTCTATTACTGCTTTGCTTGATTGTTTATCTCGGAGTACAGAGAAGGTGTGGGATTCAGAGTGATCAAAGGTTAGGGAACTATTACAAATTTATTAGAAATCCTACATAAACTTTAATACATTCTAAATCTTGGAGACCGAGCTTTGCTCGGAAAACGCATAAAAACTCAAAAATGTGCGTTTTCACAGAGATAACACCTATATTCATTGATTTTCACCCCGAAAACCCCCATGTAGCAAATTGCATCGAAATCGTTAGAGCCTGTTCCGAGATCCCCGAAATATATGTATAAATAAATAAATATAAATATACAAGTATTACTCGTTTAATGGTATAAGATTCATAGAAATTTGGTAACTAGTAAAAAAATTAGAAAAAGATGCATTGAATGCTATTAGAATTTTATTTTATTTTTGGCTGTAAGTATATCTGTATCGATATTTTGACTGTACCTACCTACTTACAAGAGATCAAAATGATGATATATTCCAGGATGAATCCCTGATGGTAAGATCCATTACCTAGCTCTACCTGGACATGTAGTATTCTATAACTGGCCGGACTGTCCACAGCCAGGGTTGCTCTGCGCGTAATGGCGCATTGTTCGTGTTGGCGCCACGTGGATGCCATAAGTGTTTTGTAATATATCTCAGCATCATCAATGCCACAATGTTGCTTGTTACGGCAGTGCGCCCACGCTGTCATTTCTATTAGTAGGTATACGTACACTCTTTAGCACAAATCCGATCTTTACAACGTGGTTAAAAAATAGTTTTAGTGCTAACGCACCCTGGCTCCATTATGATGCGACGTGATGCGATATGACTTATTCTGTTGCGACGGGGAGAGCGCTAGTGATGAGAACATTTTAACAATGTTGAATTGGACCCATAAACATTCCATGATTATGTTACCCTGGTTCTATAAAAGTGGACGCCTAAATATGGAAAATTTATTTTACGACCTCATTTCAGAACAGTCTTTTGTTAAATTTCAAATGTTCGCATATAAAAAATCTTTGAAATGCCTTGTACTCGCCACCACACCATAAACAAAGTAAGTGGACGTTAATCATCACTAAATGTCTTTATAGTGAAGTACCCCCATTTTATTTCAAATGTTAACGATTCAGCCCCGACAGTCTCCGCATCATAAGCCTTTTCATCTGTCAAGTCTTAACAGCCATGGAATTGGGCTATAATTTACGATTTTATCTCATACGGCACCCCGCATAGGGGTACTGGTCAGTGTTGTGAAAAAAAGTTGCAGCGGGTGATACAGGGATAATGGTGCGCGGTGACCGCCCGCAATGACCACCACGCCCGCTGTTGTGACTTGCCAAAATAGAGTCGTAATAATGAGAGATGGCCCGCGTATATTGCGCGTAATTTAGAGTGATCGCCTAACGAGTAGGCTGCGGCCCGCGGCTGTTTGTCCGGCCGTGCTCCTGTTGAATTACTGCTCTGAGGGTGACTCAGTTTCACTTTTGTTGGCCACTTTATGTCCATTTTGAATTTATGACCCAGGTAGATAATAGATTAAGTTACGTTACGTCACGCCCTTTAGCGGTCAGTAGTTATGATTCTGCCCGTAACAACAAATGTCGATAGTGCTGAGACGGATGGGCAGCTGTGCGGGCCGTGAAGCGTCGTCGAGATCGCTAAGCCAACATCCCAGATTGATGCTGTGCGAGTCGCAAGTGCCTGACAAATAGTTGGTCCGGCGGAGGCGTCGCAAGGCGTCTTGCCATAAATAAGGATTACTCTCGTGACCACGCAGTCTTGCGGAGTGGACGCAGCACGAATCCTCTGACGTCTTCTGAGCCCGCTCAAGTCGTTTTGTTCTCGTGTCAAATGTCTGTGCTGTCCGCATCGTTTATAACTATCTACTTGAGCCTACCCCGTCCTATGCAAGATTAGTTGTATGTATACCATCATATAAGTACTCACGTTTGGGTGTGTTTAACGACACAACGCTTCAGCTTCAAGATTTCTTCCTTAAGTCGTGAATCTGCGTTATTTCGGCGCCTAAGCCCCGAATTACAAGTTAGGAGACGGGTATCGAGTGGAGTGCGGGATGCGTTAAGCCAGGGCCGTTTGAAATTCGGCGGCGATGTTTCAATTGCAAGTGTGGCTTAAACTCACCCCGCGAGGGAGGCGTCGAAACGTGCGTCAAACCCCATCTTACCTACGTTCTACGCTAGCTTTATCCTTTAACCTTTGACTAATATAACACTGTAATGCTGAAACACGCTGATTATTTAACAGTTTTATAATGAAGTTATTTTTCTAATGTGTTGCATTTGCATGCCACCTTTTGTTCTTTTTTATTGGCAGCTAAATAGAACAAAGTGAGGGGGAGGTGGTAACTATTCAGGCTGCTTAGTTGTTGATTGTTGCCATGTACATTTGTTAAACTGGCTGTAAATTGACACGCTCGATAGATCCGCACCAATTGGCTGAGTTTGAGAGTTTAAGTCGTCAAGATAATCTTCCTTAGACTAATTTGGGTTAGTATCAAAGTTTAATTCGTAAGGTTTACGAGTAGTTATATCTTCCCTTTCGAAGTCTTGAATTGTTTTAATGAAAAGTCGATATTTGTCGTAAGTTTGTTACTCTGTGAGTTTGTCTTGAGACGAAGATTGTATCGTATGTATCATAATTACTTAGGGGTATGGTGTTATCTTGTCAAAGTTCCAATTACGTGTAGTATATATGGGTGTGGGCAGCGGGCAGCGGGCCGGGACCGGCCGATGGCTAGTCTTCTCACGTCGTAGCGCGGACCCAATTACAACCCGCCATCATCCCAATGGCAATATAGCTTTATTAAATATACCCTAGTACGAATATATAACTATATTTTAATCCTCTTGTGGTAGTATGTACCCTGTACACCAGACTAATTCGTCAACATTCATTGCTACGACTCTGTACGTAAATAACGTTGTATCAAACGCGAACCCTTCCCTTTTTATTATACAACATGTCAGAAATTAAAGGGTTACGTTAATGTTACACCTACATATTGTGAATTCGTTACTTTTTTAAATGCCCTAATCACGGATCTACATAATAATGTGAAACGGGACTTCCCGTCCATCTGACAAGTTGATTGATGGCCGCTCCTAGATTTATTTGCTCAAAAAAGTAGCACGCTACACGTCCGCGGAGCTTTTACAGAAACAGCCGCTGTAATACCTTTGTTTCATTTTTAAATACGGGTCTTTCATAATTAGCGTAATAAATTACAAAATGATAATAATGCGAGGGCCATCTTGTGAACGCTTACTGCCGCGCGTCGGGGGGCGCCGCCGGCGACCGCGTGTCAATCACTCTCCCGAATGTGGAACAATTCTTATTTTGAAAAAGAATAAAAAAATACGTATCACATTTATTTTCCATCTTGCTCAGTCCAGTTTGCATTGCGTTTGTGCGAGGGGAACGGGGTAATAAATCGGTCTTGTGGTAACATCTGTGCTTTATAATAGACGCTTACGTAGGCTTCTTTTCGGGGATTCGATGCGAGCCCGGTGGGATCACTTTAACATGATTGATCTGTTTATTTTACATTTTAAAGGAACATTTTTACGGTTGCTTGTCAACTTAATAACAAAGTGTTTTATTTCGGGACACGTTAAGTTGAGTTTTATTGATAGGTTTCTTTTAACGTTATTATTTTATTCGTTGCGTCGGGTCGAAATCAGAATGTTCAAATATGCGCAGTATTAAAAACTTTACGTTATGGATTTGAAAGAAATGTGTGACTGTAATCATTTGGTAAGTGGCTAATGCAGATTTAATTACTCGTTGCGTATTATCATGAATGACAAAGCTGCGCTTCAAATTGCTGTAGGTAATCCGGTTTTTGACACGTTAAAATTAAGTAGACTGAATTAATCTTCCAGAAGGTAATTGGTTATTTTGTATAAACATAAATAATATAAATAAATACTAAATCAACACCTTATTTGCAATTAAATATGTATGTATACCCGTACTTATTGACCGAGCGTTAGCGCGCTGCGTTTAAGCAAAAATGCTTTCGTACGTATGTCCGGACCCGAATGTTCTCTTCTACAGGTCGCAATTCTGAATCGTGTCTCATGAAATTTTGTTAGTAGGTTTGATGATTATTATTTTTGTCGATTATGTTTTGTAAATAATTCTCAAAATGGCGGAGCTATACATTAATTCAGTTTAACGCAAGGTCTACAGCTCACAGAACCACTAGTCAAAATATTAACACTCTTTATGCGTTATAACTATAAATTCAGAATGATTAATATACCCTCAGTAAAAATATACTTCATTTCTCTCATTTTAGAATGTTTTACAGAGGTCTCATAAAAGAGACTATACAATCCTGTTCATTTCTTGCAGCCACTACTCAAGCAGAAAGCAATTAGTTAAGAGGCCGCCGAACATAAAAGCGCTACTGTCTGCCGGTCGGTGTAAACTTTGAACCGCGTGCGCACGGCGATAACGCTATCCTAAAGCTCGCCAGACTGACAGGTGCTCGAATTACTGCTGCGTACTATCTTAATTGGCCGATTGTTAAATTGTATGAGATAAGGATATGGTTTTAACTTTAACCTGATTTAGGAATAGACGTTTGATTGCTCTGTTTTTAGTTTTTATGTAGCTTTTTTGCCTATATGAATTGCACAAGCTTAAACATATAATAACAGTTACAGCCTACGTACATGAACGTAAATAGTACACATATATATAAAGTAAAATATTTACTATAGTCCATACAAAGTAAAAGTACGTAAATACTTTGTTTTCACGCCGGCATAATATCGTTCCATAACAATTTATGAATCTTCTATAAATACCGACATATTTAGTACATACCTTTGTGTATATTTATTTTTTTATTTTAAGCTTAATATCGTATAGTAAGTTAATTTCATCCACATTACTAATAAACAAGCGACTTATCTTTCTTTGCTTGTGTAATTTATAAAGAATGAGCGCAAGCGTTTAATACAGTTAGTGTTGCTCGTTAAGCGCCTGCGCCGATGCGCTGGCGCAGAAGCTATCGGAAGCAATTACACGTCGTTCACTTTATTAATTTTCATAACTACCCTCGCGACATCAAAGCGCGCCGCTGGCCCGCGCCCTCGCCCGAGGCTGTGCCGCAAGTGAACTCGACAAGCGGATTTTGTTTGTTATATTGAAAAAGTTCAATTAAGTAGCTAATAGCTCCATTTAAGAATCTTCAGTCGACTAAAAATTATACTTGAGCGTTTTTGTGAAACAAATTCAGATTCTTGAATACGATCGTACCTGCATAAGTGTAGGTAGTAAAAGTTTTTGGCAATGTTTACATTTAAGTTTGTAAGTTTTTATGGTAGAAAAAATAAATTCAAAGCTTTTTGGTTGAATTCTTATTTTCATTTGCTACAACGGAGAAAGTATCCAAAAACTGGAAAATTTCACTAGATCAAAAGAATTATCCATTTTCGAAAAGGTAAATTTCATTTCCCATACAGAAAAGTGGGAAGTTTCCATAAATTTTCTGCCTAGTAAATTTTCCGTCCATCGACACAAGATCATGGCCCCGACGGAAGACCAGCGCTAGTTCAGCCAGGATCATTCCGTAGCTTATATGTTTTTAAGTTATGTTACGTGTTGTTTCTTCTTTTATTTTGCCTCGAATAAACGCTCTTTATTCTCTATTCTATTCTAATACTTTCCGTCGGCGTACCAGTAACAGGTTTCACGTAACTTGCGCCACATGGTACTTTGTATCGGCGCTTCTGTTTGCCTCGCCGAAACCCTTGAAGACCAGCACTCGCCTGGCACCATCCCGTCCTTTGATCTCCACGCGACACTTAAATGCTTCTTCGGCTACATTTAAACACGACCGTCTATGACGAATTAAACAGACCTAATGATAGGCATAGGCTACATTTTGAGAAATTTAGTTACGGGTCAATAAAGCACGAAAAAGGAACCAACTAAGCCTTTCAGCTCATTTAATAAAATTCTGTTATAAATATTTTTAAGTACCTATTAATTACGAGTATGTATCATCAATAAAAATACATATTTTTATTCAACTTTTTACACAAAAAACACAAATGATTTCTTAATAAGACCTAAGCAAATATTGTAAATAGGCAATGGCCTAGTACTATTTACTTTTACATCATAACTACCAGTCAACCGTAGGGTCAAACACGTAAGCATTACTCTCATATGCATAATAAATGTATATCTATGTACTTTTTTAAAATAAACAAAGGTAGAACCAACGGATAACATTAATCAATAGGTATTCCCAAACAAACAAAATTTACATGCATCACGAGAGGTGAACACTGGAACACAAGAGACTTATCTCGCTAAAACGATTCCCACATAAATAAAGCTCATCGGATATGAAACCGTATTTACATAAGAAAAATATAAAGAGGCCTAAACGATAGGTCCATAAGGGCGCCGTATCGGGCGGGGCACTTGAGACCCGGCGCACGTCCGCGGGGAGCGGCTTTAATAACAATACGAAATATCAGTTCGTTCCTCCGATCGCAAATCTACGTCAATAACATATCCAATAGTAGCGCTCAATTCATTTCGACATAATCTAATATACCGGGGCACGTTTCCCGCCTAAATCTACCGCCACATGTCGCCAAGATGGCCGTCCGGGAACTCCGACTGAAGAAAAAGGAGACCACGAATCGGTAATATCTTTCGAGTCCATAAACTTAAACGTTTATTTGTAGCGATATTTTGTCCTTTTGCAGATATTGGTTACCTACGTAAGCAGCGGGCAGCGGGTAGGGCCGGGCATGCGGATAATAAGCACCTATCAAATATTTACGATTAGATAGCAGGAAGTAGGTAGGACCGGTGAATGTTTGCTGAACTGACCCCGCGATTCACTATTGATTGGTGTAATTACTTAATTTGGATTTGTACTATATACTTATTACACAGGTTTCTGATGTTGCACTATTATTATGCATAGTTTATAGTTTCAAGATCCAAACATAATTGACATTAATAATAAGTATAATTTAATTGATGAATACTTAAGTTACAATGAATAACAATGTTCTTTTCGATTTTATCTAACTGCGTTTTAGTAAAAGTCATTCAGTATATATATATGTATATTTAAGACCATGTCTTGGAGCTTTTGGGCTAGTTTGGTTGAAGAGTCTAACGGTACCTGTAAAAGGTACTTCATCGCATAAGGAACCTTATTTTAGTTTGAAAATATTATTAGAAATAATTACATGTTAATTCACATGTAATAACCTATGTTTATTATATGAAACAGATTCCAGGAGTAGGTACCCGATCTACCGATGTCTTGATACAAAAATAGTTGGGACACAAAATCAATTCCAACAAAATAATACCTTACACAAAGCTATTTCTTTACGTAATTACCTCAGTAGGTACACTTGAGGTAGCCACGTAGCTTCCTCAGCAACGATAGCTGCACTTACAATGGAAGGCAATTTGGGCCCACCGTCGCGTTCGTCAGTACAAATAAACGCACGAAATTGCCTCAATTAAGCCATCCTTTCTAATGTACTGATTGATCAATCATCGGGCACAATCGAAGTGCTGCTTTGTCTTGGGCCGCATTGTCCGCGGACGTGATGCCCCGCTCCTTCTGAAATGTTGCGAAGACTAATGAAAACGGTAGAGGAGAGATGTACGAGTATTATCTTAATTATCTATACGAATATGTACATTTTCTATATGTAGTCTTTGTTCGGGCTATCTCGGGCCTATTTTAGAGCGTTTAAAACATGACAGAACAAAAAATATGACTCATTGGCAAAATTTTCAGTAGGTAGATATATAAATAGATATATGTAGGTAAAACTTTACCTACAGTACAGCGTAGCATTTATTATCAATATTGACCTATTATTTGCAGAAGTATACCCTTTATTGGCGCCATTGCTCGTTACTATTGGGTAGGTAAAGTTTTTTGAAGATAGGCAAAGTATATTTTTTCCCGATAGTATTCATTATAGCGATCACGGAAATGCAGCTCTTTTATTTTTATATCATTTTATTGATTAAATATAATTTTTTAAATGATCGATATGACGTTTGTGAGGTGAAATGGCAGACTCGAGTAATTAATTCCTTTGCGCGCAGTAAATGGGACGAGATAGAAAAAAAATCGATGTCAACTGTCAGTGTCATTCTTGGAAAATAACTTGCAAATAATTGGAAAATAATGGTCGGACGAAACATTTGTGTTTTCTTGTAATTGGATGTCGGTGTGATTTCTAGAATAAGTATTTTTAACGTCCCTAGCACGATCAACACGGATATTTTGATAATGATAACGATTGCTTTCGACTACTTGGCACTGCTTCTTGGAGAACATTTTCATTAACGCCTTCACCACGACTCTTGGACTGCTACACGAGTCATTTTGGATCTCAGTATCAACACAATAGATGGAGACGATCCCGGAAACGTTCGAATGGAAATATAATATTACAGAGATGAACTCAAAAGTGCGTCGTACCGTCTTGTAGGAAGTACAGACGTTACTTTCCAAATTCAGCGTATTTGAGCACACCAAAGTCTTTAACAGCGATTCGGTGCCAAGCTTTGAAGATATATTGGCCAAAATGGTAACTTATACGTTTGTGAGGACTATATAAACGTGATTGTTGTATTATACATACATAATGATTAAGATTGTAATAGTCTTATAACTAGGTCGTTATTGGCTATTATATATGGGCTCGGCAAGGTGTTCACAATATCTGAACACGCACGCCCTGATAATAGAGGCGTGTTCAGATATTTATGAGCACCCTAGCTGCACCAATATATCTGATGGCGACTGTACTTTAGAAAACTTATAATATAAATCCAAAATAATATAATATAAATCCAGTAAATTTCGTTTCGTTTTATTTTATAAATCCACAAATTATTATCCTTAAGCATTAACATTACAACAGTATATAGGATCACGCTGTGTGGCGTGCCCTTGAAGAGAGTTGAGAGGTTCAAATATGGTCAATATGGATAAGTATGTCTGTAGGGTAAATGTGCTTCACGTTGGGGCCTGTTTACATATTGATTAGTGTTGATTGCGGGTTTAATACATTTGCCACTATACACAAGTAGCAAGTGTATCAACTCGCAAAAATACTACATTTTTGCTTCCATTGAGGTATACTTAGTAAGCACTATTCTCAAATTATGTGAGGAAATAAAACAAATTCAATTTAGTAAAGCGTATTTAATAGGGGTAAAGTGACGCGAATACAATTAAAAAAACAACGCATATTCTTAGTTTATATTAAATGTAGATGGCTTTTTAGTTTTCACTTGGTCACAGAAATACGCTAAAAACCACTTTCAGAGTAGGTGTTTCTTGCGTTTTGGCTGTCCTTCTTGTGTCCTTCCACAGCATGAGCATGTCGTAAGTCCTGTTGTATTTGTCCCTGGACTTAGCAGGAAGCTAGTTATTCATTATTAAGTTTGCTTCTGCTTTCAAATGAGGCGGTGTGCCGTCTATTCCAGGTCGTTTTCGTCACTTGAACTCATTTTGTTTATTACGAGTATTAAAATAACAAGCGGTAACTTATTGAGTATTGCACAACGAATAAACTTTGCCGCCTTTTATTTGCATATTTTTTAAAATTATATTACCATAGATACTAAGCATACGGTACGCGCATGCGTCAATCCGCGCGCACCGCGCAGCGCCCTTTCGCGGTGCTAAAGCGGTATCCAGACGGGACTGATCAAATCGGTCGATTTGATCAGAAATGAAATTGGCGTCAATCTCCAATTTTAGATTTATGGTGATATTAGAGCCATTTAAATTGAAAAAATGCCCCATAACGAAAATACTAGCCTCACAAATAGGTGTTCTTGTGTCCGCACCTCATTTTATCGGTCATTATCGGCGGTTGAATTCGGCGAGCCAAATTGGCGTTTGCGTCCGTACGTCCCGATTCGATCGGGCAATTTAATCAGATTGGCGAAAAATTGACTAATCTGGATACGCCTTAAGCAACATCGAGTTCACGATAATTTGACATATAATAATAATAGATTTTTAGCATAAGGGGTCATCCATTAATTACGTCACACGTTTAGGGGGGAGGGAGGGGGTCAAGAAAATGTAACATATTGTGACATGGGGGAGGGGGGAGACACAAACTTTGTGACGTCACTTTAACTTCATCAGTAACCGAAAATTTATTTAAATTATTTAGTTCGCTGTACATTTAAATAACAAGTTTTTAAAACGAAAATAGTTTTTAATCGTTTAATTTTCTTTCCTAAGCAGTTTTGGGTTATAAAATTACTAATATTTATATCGTCAAAAATATTTTGATAAAATAGTAATAATACTTAGGTACTTACTTAATTCGATTTGGCGATTTCGTAGAAAAAATGTGACGTCACACTAGGGGGGGAGGGGTTTGCCAAATGTGACCAAGTGTGACAAGGGGGGGGGGGGAGGGGTCAAAAAACCTAGAAATTGGTGTGACGTAATTAATGGATGACCCCTAAGTTGCATTTCATAAAACTTAACCCAAATCATTTGTACATTTTCAAGTCAAAGATAAAGACATATTGGTTTTAAAATTTTAATAAGTATATACCATAACATTGTCATGATCTTGTAACATTGTTAAAATAAGAGTCTCCCATTTTCATTTTATTGCATTTTTTATAAAATGTCTTTAGATTCTCGGGATATCTTGGTCCTAATTCGATTGCTCTTTTTTATGGAAATAATTATATCCTTCAGATTCACAGGATGCTCGAGGCTTAGCCGAATAACACTGCAAGGAAGTATGTCATGGCTCAATGGTTCTAATTAGCCATCAGTATAATACCGCCAATGAATGTTTACATCCACCTGAAAATAAGAACAACATTCATAGAATGAGGATAACCACACAAAACTAACAGATGGTTGAACTTGTTAGAAAAAATTAGACCGATTTCTTGTTTACGAACTTAACAGCTCATGGCAATTTAATAATAAAAATCAAAACACAAGTGAAGAAAGTTTTATGTACCTATGTATTTCACGGATACGTACTCCTGTACGGCCATTGCTCCTCTAATTCAACGGCATTGTGCTTATCACTGTTATGATAATAAATTCAAATTTGTAGAATCTGCTCGCAATCTCGCATGAACTCGCTTATTTTTCTTGCAAAACTCTGTCCAAGGGTCAGCACAGGGGCCGTCGTGTAGGGGTGGGGAAGAAAACGTTGTCCAGTAATTATGCAGTGCCAAGTTATCGAAAGTAAATTCAATCTTTGTCCAAATACGCGCAGATGTCGTGGGGAATCAGAAGTCCGTGGGTCGTGCTGAGGTCGTCGAAAATCTCAATGATAACATTAATAGCAATTCGCAAGGTAACATGAGGCTTGTCCGTTATTTTTCGGGAATGAGAGCTAAGTGACACTGACAGTTGACATCGTTTTTTTTTTTCTATCTCGTCGCGCAAAGGAATTACTCGGATCTGCCATTCCATCTCACAAACGTCATATCGATCATTTAAAAAATTATATTTAATCAATAAAATGAAATAAAAATAAAAGAGCTGCATTTCCGTAATCGCTATAATGAATACTATCGGAAAAAAATATAATTTGCCTATCTTCAAAAAACTTTACCTACCCAATTATAGGTTCTGTGTCTATAGTCCGTTTTTTTAGCATTAGAAAGAACTTCGCAGAAGTAAGCTTGTGGTTCCAAATCCGGCACTTTTAGCGGTAATAATTTGAAGTAAATTATATGTATTGACTATGCTACATTAGATAATTCAATAATTATTAACAATTAAAGAGCCTGATATAAACTGCACGCTTGCTTCTGTGGAGTTCTTTCTAATGCTAAAAAAAACGAACTATAATACCGAAAACCTACTTAAATACAACATTTCAGGATTTGAATTAAAAGTGATCTAAGTACCTCCATAGCCTGAAAATAAAGTACGATCAAGTTTCCATTTCAGCGAAATCATTTAATAAAAAAAAGTTAAATCGAAATCAGTTCATCCCTTTGGGATTTAATTTGCCACATACAGATAAACACGTTAATCTTAAACCCCCTGTGCTTACGTCAGGGGTTAAAAATACGGTTTTTCAAATACAGGGGCGCTGTTTTTACATTTCTTAGACTATGTTAGCATACACTGCCAGTTCGATTTCGATTGTACCACGGAGCGTGATTTGTTTTACTGGACTTCCGTAGTGAACTCCCAGATTTATACAATTTTTATAATTGACTCTACATACATACTAACTATTTGAGACCAATGATATAAAAAATATCTACTTGCCATTCATACGTAATGTAAGCATATACCTACCTAGGTAGTATCTTTGTGTTAGTATTTAGGTATTGGTAGTTGCTGTATTTGTTTAGATAGATAATCATCTTCATTGCATTTTGAGGGCCTACCGCGAACCACGTTCGACGTGTTGCCTCTCTGTTGCACTTGTAAATTCGTACGTAAGTGTGACAGGGAGGCACCATGTCGAACGTGGTTCGCGGTAGACCCTCTGAGTCGTGTTTAAATTAGGCACAACCTAAAATCTATGTATAGTGCCGGTGCATCTTTAATTACATCAATAATTAAAAGCGCAAGGGATATAGTTTTAGTTATTGTACTGACACTAATATATTCTCTTACTAATTTTATATTATTTTTAATATGTCTATTTGTACATACAATAAAGATTTTACTAATACTACCACTACCAATATCAAATCAGGATCATATTTTTAAAACTGAACTACGCCTCCTGTCCTCCACGCCACTAAACAAAAAGACAATACAAAACGAAATCAAAGCAAATAGACGAAATCAATCGCACCTCAATCAGTAGAAATGAAGGCGCCGAAGGTGGATGCAATTTGTCGTTGATGGGTCGGGCAGCGCACTCGCCACCGGCACGCGTCGAATTAAATGGAAATCAATAGCGATCGCGCACGTGACCGAGGACCCTTACATCTCGCCGCCGCTGGACTTGGTCTACATAGTTGCTGCACGGTTAAAGGAAGCCCATACCTTATATGCTGAATGCGAGGTTCATACCAATAATATTATTAACTTTTTTGCTTCACGGATTGAAGCAGTCTGGCAGAAGGTACATTTGGCAGAATATGTATAATACAAAATAACGGCGTAAATATTAAGTTTGTGCATGCCCATAAGTCTACATATCTATCTATGACTGCTGAGTATAGGCCTCGTACACCACTCTCCTCGGTCCTGTGCTAATCAAATCATAACGTCAAAGCAGCGGCTTACCCGTTTCAATAGCGGAGTTCAATAAATTCTTTTCAGTTTCCTTTATTCTATTACAAAACATAATGTACAGGTAGCGCCAATTTGAACTAATCAACTATATTATGTCGAAATTGACCAGTAGTGATCTTACAGAAAGTGATTGTCCTCGGTCGTCGAAACAATAGAGCGCGTGATTCTATCTCGGGGGCCTTCCGAGCATTGCCGTGCGATTACGGGGGCGATCACTGTCCGGTAAATAATACCCTCCCATGGAATCTTCAGCAGCTTTCCTAACTCTGTACAGCTACAATAATTTTACTGACTACAGAAAAGAAAAAGGGTTTCTACGCCGCAGCCAATGTTCCCCAACATTTTTTATTTCGTTCAAAAGTTCGCTAATTGAATACCGTCGTTTAGAGCGTAAAGCTTAGCTACTTGATCAATTACTTTTTAATATCTACCCTTTTTTTGGAATCGAAATTGTTTTTATACAGCCCAGTAAATTTAGAGATGGCTTACGCTGCCCAAAAATTAATTGATCGGATCTCGGTTCTCAGAGGAAACGGCGTGGAAGAGTTTTAATTAGTGAAAAAAAAGCACCAACTTCCGACGTAAAATGCGGGAGACAAGGGTGGGCGTAGCGGAATAAAAATCTCCCGCCGTAATGCGGGCAACATTTGTGTTAGGAAGACGCCTAGTAATGGAAGACAAATTTCAATATAATTTGCAATACATAAGCGTGTTACTTTAATAGCCCAGAACCACCCTTCAAATTAAACGGGGCTTAAGTTTTATTTTATTTTTTCCTCCGCTCAGCTGGATCGTGTTGCGGGCGCGTAAGCAAGTGCCGGGCGGGGTGCGGGACTCCATAAGGCGCCGGAGAAAAATATAATCCGGCCAAATTAATCGTTGCTACTGGCAATAGTGCCCCGCGATACCGCCAAATCAAATTAAGGACGCGCTGTAAAAACCAAATTAGTGCCCGTTTTAACCGTGAGAGGGTATTTAGTTACAAGACGTTAGTTCAAATCCCGCCATTTTCATTAACAATAAATATCCCCTCGCAGTCGCGGAATCCTTATTGTTTTACTTTTTACACCCTTGTGTCCCGGGCGGGATATAGCCCGGACGACGTCTTCTACTAAGGCCCGAGCTAATTTGTTCTTTTTGTTTACTTACTTACAGGGCGAAGGTAATAAAAATTTGTGTTGCGCGAATTGTATGGACGTTAAATTTTATATAGCCGGTCCAGGCGAGTTTTGCATTTAATTGGGAAAAATTTAGGGTCGCCGACGCTTCTGTGCGGAATCTTAAACTGTAATTGAACGGCCGTTACAACTTTTTTTTCAATGGTTTGGGCAATCGAAAGAAGGGGAGCGGAGATTTACAGAATTATGCGGTTCAACTCTAAATTGCATTATAGAGATACATAGTGATATTGGATACGGTATAAGTATGGCTTTAAGTAAATCTTTCAAATTGGCCTGCGTATACCGTTACGAGTAGATGTCGACCGGCCGCGCGGCGACCACAGATGCAGTTATCACGAAGGGGTGAACTTGATGTGTTTTTTTGCGGCACATTGGCCCTTAATTACAGGCGATGCACTGAATTAGAGGGCGGCGGTGATCTAAAACAATAAAGTGACTGACATTAGCCCCAGCCGTTGCAGATCATTCTCTCCATACGTAATTTGACCACATTTAGCCTCATTAGTAACTATCTATTATTCATTACATGTTCACAAATTAGATGACAATACCCTGTCATTATCCCGACGAATTTACTGGAGTTAGGTTGATATCAGAAACTTTTTTGAAACTGGGATATTAAACATAAATATCTGTAACACCTTTCGAGACCCACCACAATTATTCATAAATATAAATAAATAAAATAAATACATATTATAGGAGATTTACATTATATACCTACATTATTTACATTATTATAGGACATTTATTTATTTAGGAAATAAATATACCTACTTAATAAAATGACATGGCTAGTAGGTATTTATTTTTAAGTTATTATCAAATAGCAACTTAATTATTGTAATATTTCTACGCCGATAGAGGCAGAATATGACACACTTATTGTAATTTGACCATCATTAACTGTACTACCATATTCTAAGAAATAAACATTTGTATTTGTAGGTAATAGGTATAAAATGACATACCTAGTTATTACTAGGTATGTCATTTTATACCTATTAGGTACCTACAAATTATACTAAACGTATCGTTCGTACTAAACATAGGTATATTTACCTATACCTATGTTTCGTACTAAACATAGGTATATTTACCTATACCTATGTTTCGTACTAAACATAGGTATATTTACCTATACCTATGTTTCGTACTAAACATAGGTATATTTACCTATACCTATGTTTCGTACTAAACATAGGTATATTTACCTATACCTATGTTTCGTACTAAACATAGGTATATTTACCTATACCTATGTTTCGTACTAAACATAGGTATATTTACCTATACCTATGTTTCGTACTAAACATAGGTATATTTACCTATACCTATGTTTCGTACTAAACATAGGTATATTTTCCTATGTTTAGTACGAACGATACCTATGTAAAATTTACTGACAACTAACGTTAGTAATTCTTTATTTTGCAAGTTGCTCGTTTATTGAAACTAAAACAAAACCATTCCGCCAGAATCCATTTCACAGTCAATAAAACACCTTTGGGGTGAGATTTATCGTGATTATTACGACTGCCATTTTGACCATCTGCCTGAATCGGTCCCTATTTGTGTTGCAGTAATTAATTTAATTTTTAACGCAGAATAAAGTGCCTAGTTCCGTGGCTAACACATTAGATGGATATTTTAAGGAAATTAGAGTTATTAATTAACTATGAGCAACGAGCTCATGTCTGGTGCTTAAAAGCAGGTAGGTAAAGGTGTGCTAAACCTTTGCATTTATTATATTTGTAGGTACTTAATTGTATGAACAGCAACATTTTCGGGGCTTACAAAAACAAATTCAGCAATAAGTAATTACTTATAGTTTTTCTTACTTCTTCTTCTTACTAGATAGTTTTTCGACAGGGTTTAAACTCATTAGAAGCGTGCAAATTTTTTTAACAGGCATATTTATTAAAACTCGAATTAAAAACGGCATTTTACAAAAGGTAAAACAAAGAGAATTTTAAAATTAGGTAATATTATTAGGAGCGGATTAAAAGTAGATATATGACCTTATTAAATAGGTCGAAGTAAAGATGTCGCATTTTATTTAGGGTGACATTTGGCATTACAAAATATATCACAACAATCGGTGGATATCAAAAGCGATATGTGTTATTTATTTAAATGCCAGAGTGTTTTGTTGTCCGTCATTACAGGCTGAAAAGCCGCCGAATATCGTAATTATAATGTAACGTAGCACATTTTTCTAAATTTAAGATAAATATTTTGGGTCGATTGATAATTAAAAGAAAAATACCTCTTCTTATTTCAACGTTTTTAACGGTGTCCAAAACAAACCTCATTGATTGCATTTCTATGCATAATCTGTTGCATTCAGATGCACCTCTCGATGCTTATCTGTTGTCGGGGTTGTCATATGACTAAAAATAATTAAAACTTGAGATATTTATGTTGTCACTTCAGGAAAACTTTGTATGAAGTAAGTATGATTTATTAGATAAAAAAACAATTTTGATGTAAAACAAAACATAGAAATTACAGACTTACAAAGTGGCTCTGGAATGAAACAATATTAGATTAAATGGTAAAAATATATTTCTTAGGCTCAGGAGTGATATTGTCTAAATAATTCAGACAGAATTTTCGTGGGATTTGTGTCTTCAAGGGACTGCCACCCTATTACCTTTTGTTAGGGCTCTCAGGGACTCCATATTGGAGATCATTCGAGAATGATATGCACATTTGATTCGGGACCCCCTCTGGGGACACTCGCTCGCAAGAGCCCAATTTGTGGGAAGGCCACACTTTCGGCATGGTGGTCTGAAAGATGGAAACGGCTTGAGTCCTTCGGAAGCTCCACTGAGTGAGTAGAAATTAAATTTCGTGGTGATCGACTCCACAATGGCGCGAAACGTTGTGGGTTTGTTCTTAACCAAATTTTGGTTCTTTGCAGAGAGACTCCTGCTCGAGGGAAGGGAGCGCTCCGCCAGAAGGCTTAGCAGCTACCAGTGCGGTGAGCCAAATTTCCAATGGTTTCATCTCTTTTCTAGCGGCCATAAAGGGCGTAGGCTAATATAACCTTTTCTCGGTTTTCAGGAGCCGGGATTTACTGATTTATTCATTCATTTATTTCATTCGTTGAGTAAATTATCTCAAAAGCTTCAAAAATCCTAGAAGTCAATTTAATTTTGGAGACCTCCTGGAGCGAGGAATTTAAGCACGCCATCTGCCTCTGCCACGTCATTTTGGTACCACGTGCGCGGCCCCTGAGCTCTACGTCACCGCTCAGCATCAAGCTTCACCGGGGAAAGCAGCCTGTCATCCCGCTGCATCTGAGGAACGTTTAAATTCTGAGGTCGGTCCTTTCCATGATTTAATTTAGTAGGGCATCAGCGCCAGCTGCAAAGTTTAGAGTAAATTTAGAATTTTGAGCAACCACTAAAGTAAGATAAATACATTTGAAAATCCTGGTACATAGTATTTAGTATTAAAATAAATTAGTTCTTAAATAAGTAGAATTCTGTGTGAAGCTTTATTCTGGACCTGTTAAGCGGCCCAGCTTTCCACTGAGCTAAGTTCTAAAATTAGGTGTCGTCAAATCAAGTTAAAGGTTCACACAGATTCGCAGGTTAGGATTAAATCACAAACTTACCACTGGCAAGATCTTAGGTTTAATAAAGTTTCTATAATATAATTTGTGTTCGCTTTTTCATCTCCCAAAGTAGGTTCCTATAGCAAGCAATTTTAGACACCACATTTTTTACTGTTTTAATTTCATTTTTTTTGTGCTAACGTGCTATAGCTTTCTTTGAACAAGCCGGAGCTTTGCAATTTATTTAACCCTTATAAAATAGCATGTTTCAATAATTTATTAAAATTACCACGATGATTGCAGGAAACGAGTTATTTAACGTGGAACGATACGATCTTATCGGCGCGATCCTAATTCTCGACGTGTGGATATTATCGTTCGACCTGCCGAAATCGGACGGCTGATACAGTCCGTGTATACCTACACCAACCTGCCAGCTTTTACCATTTGTTATGGCTTTATACAGCATGTACATTTTCAGTGTTTATATGGAAAATACATTCAGTTTGAAAGTTAGGTTACGTTGTATAGTATAGTTTTGAGTTGTACTTAGCGCTTGAGATATACTCGTATGTGGTATGTGCGCTTGTGGTATATGTAGTGGTATTTACCCTAATGACAATTTTTTAATATAAAAGCAGCTTCAGGCCTAATACAGTAAATCTATTTAGCTATTCTTTGTGATAAATAAACAAGGATATCTAAATACATAGCGCACAGCAATTTGTCATTGTGATGGAGTGCGGTAGGTAAACAAGTGAAACACGATAGTCCGCGGCGGGGCACCCGCTATAAGGCGTTATTATCGAGACAAAGCGGTCTGTTTGTCTATCACGATAATCTGTGGACTGCTCATTTCAATTCCGTGTTGTGTAAACGCCCTAATGGACGCCGGTAATGTGACACGCTTGACGATTTTACTCACAAAATTGTTGTACGAAACTCTATTACAGTCTAATGACAGCCACCGTCTAATTGTAAGGTTATTACGTTTTGTTGTGCACGCGGCTTAATGATAGTGCCGGTAATTATTGGGCGAGGTGAAACCCTGAAGATGTGTCGAATTGAATCGTCGGGCGGGTAATGAAGGCTCGCGGCCGCGCGCTGCCGGATGCCCTGGCCTGGCTGCCATTCCCTTTCAGTGCGCGAGCGCAGGATAGCCGAGATCTTGAGCGATCCACTGTAACGTGACCTCTAGATCCGTAAAAACTATGCATAATTTAAGAGTACACTTTCACATTTCCGCCTGACCCATAAATCATGAAACGAACTGCTGGCAGGATCAGTATTGACTGAATCATTTTAACCGTGGCCAAGGTAGCTTTTGACTGGCCCATGCTCTGCAAGTGAACAGATCAATAAAATTAATGCATAAAAATTAATTTAACACAGTTTTTCCCGGAGGCAATACAACTTAATTTTCTTACATTTCAAGCTTGAGTTACACAATAGCTCCCGAAGCATCCATCGTAAAGATCCGCATATCTTATAATTTGACGTTTTCGTGAAAGCAACATCATTATTCAGCAGCAAAAAGTCAATATAATGCTGTCACGACTGTCATTAAAGTTGTCTGTGAAATATGGAAACGCGTGTAATTCCCCATATCGCACGATCTCGTCGAAGATTTGGAGCGACGAATAGTTTTCGTGAATAATTTACCAGACAATGGACTGTCAACTCTTCTATGCCATTATGTCGTGTTGTGGCATCGCATGACACGAGAAAGCCTGTCGGTAAATAACTTCCCATTATTTGTTTGTGCAACTCTGTGGAAATTGCTTTTCATTCACAATGCGATTGATAGCTGACATTGTTGAAATAGAGGTTGTCATGTCATGTTGGGTAACCTATCCAATATAAGTACATATGTATTGGATAGGTAAAGTAATCTGGTAATACCTACTAATGTTATGTACCAACTGAGGCCTATCCAATATTTTTTTTAGTAATAAAAATAAAAGTAGCCAAGTCTCATAGTTGTCATTGGTACACATGCAGCTGTATTTTTAATTTGTTAAAAGCTGCTATTTACAGCGCATTTACAGCACTTGAAGAATAAGGCACTGTAGTATTTCACACGCGGGCTCGAGTCGATCCAGTGTAGATATATTGTTACTAAACCGTGTGTGTAAGCGGATTTCAGTGGCGACTCCGTGGTGCTCGGAGCAAGACTCTATAGCTATCAAAATAACAGTAGGACAAAATATAAATAAATAATAATCTTAAGTAAAGTACCTATTAATGAAACTATTATGTACTTAATGGATACGGTATTCAAAAGAGAGGTTAGAAATGGCGACGATTTGTATTCTTATGTTTACCATGTATTAGGTTTTTAGCTTACCAGAAGTTAGCTGCTAGGTCCAAATAAAAATATCTTTTCATAGCGTTACTGATTGGGCAAACGCGATGACTGGTATCTAGCAGACATTTCATGTCAATCTATGAGGCATGAGGCATACCTCAAGCAATTCGCAATTAATTTGAGATTGCCTATACCTATCCATTGGCTTTAGAATTACCATTAGATGTCAATCTGTCCCCTTTTGCTTTCTTTCTGACTATTAAAAATCGAATAACATTCCAACTGACTTCCAACCTCGCCCACTGGAGTTTGTTGCACCAAGGAGCCCCAGCGACCTTTTATTTTTGCCGTCGCCTGAGACGGACGGGATTGATTTACGGGACGAAGTGCGAGATACCCGACCCGGCTTACACCTAGCTAAGCCGAAACACACGGCACACGCCGCACGTCACCGTGACGTGGGTTTCATCGGACCCCATTACGCGATCGGGCTACTTCAGTTCAAGAACAATGTTGACAAAGTAAAGAATACCTTCCATATTTTAATCATGATAATTTTCCCGTCCTAAGACGATTTCAGATTATTCCATTAGACATATGGTCTAGCTACGCTAATCCACAATTATTATTGATTATTCTTTGCCTTACACATTTGTTAATTTACACCCTCAACTAAACATATCAGGCCTAGCCAGGTTAGCCTTTTACTAAGAGGAGCTAGCCTAATAATAATTTGTTACCGTAGGTATTTATAATTGGAAAATAGCTAAGTATGTAAAAGATCTGCTCTGTCAATATCTAACCAACCAAATTATTATAATAGTTACTGTGTTACGCTACGTCTTACGTAGGCGAACAACGCGCGAACGCGGCGCGGCGCGGCGCGGCGAAATCAATCCTTTGATGCCCATAGAAGTGTCCTACGTAAGCGATCTCGTTGCGAACGCGGTGCGGCGCGATTTGCACGCGAATGTCAGGCGCCGCGCCGCGTTCGCGCGTTGTTCGCCTACGTAAGACGTAGCGTTACGAATATTCCATTCATTCCAAAATTACTGCATAAATTACAGTAAGTACATCTCATCCACGTTTCCTGCGGCCCCGGTGGCCACAGTTATTACACCTATTAAACGAAAAGTAAGAAGACACGTTCGGCCATTAAAGGAAGTCTTAAGCTGGGCGGGCTGAAGCGCGGGATATTATCGCGCCGCTTGTTGCCCGCGTAAAATAATAATGGGCGAAGTTCCGCCGCCGCCGGCCGCCGGCGCGGAAAACTCCCGCGAAAAACTCGAGAAACGCCCCCAGCTCGCACTCAACTTTGTTGACCGCTCGAATGTGACGTCACTCAATTTATAAACACCTCGAGAGTTTCTTTGACGGTTAATGACACCACTTTTTGTGGTTTCTGTAATAATGACATTGGTATTTATTCGGTAGGAGTCTTTAATGAAATAAATTTTTCGTTTAAATTATACTTAATATTTGCAATTATGATAAGTAGGTACAGTACCGGTCAAAAGTTTAAGTTCACTCTGTAAATTCGGTTAAATGAAGCTATAACACAATGTACTAATAAAAGTATTTAATAATCTTTTATTACATAATAAATTAAAGGTAATTCTCTAATTTAAAACCACAATTAAATAAAAAAGATCAGTTTTTGCCAACTTTAGACTCTTCAAAATATCCGCCTTTTGCTTTCAATGCAACACACACACACACTTTCGGCATTCGCGTAATTAGTTTTTGCAGTGGTGATGTCGAAATTTTATTCCAACAAATGTATAGGTATTCCCAAAGCTGTTCTTTATTAGTTGGCCGCATTTTTCTCACACTCCTGTCCAATTCATCCCATAACAACTCAATTGGATTGAGGTCGGGCGATTGAGGAGGCCAATCCATATATTTTAATTCTTTTTGGTTCTCTTTGGATGAAATGTAGTTTTTGCACAACTTCGACGTATGCTTGGGATCGTTGTCTTGTTGGAAAACAAAACCTCTGCCTACAATCCGTTTTCCAGATGGACAAGCGTGACGTTGCAAAATGTTATGATACATTTTCTTATCCATTATGCCATTGACTCTCACGAGATCACCAACTTTATCACCCGCAAAGCATCCCCAGACCATAACTGATCCTCCACCGTGCTTCACTGTTGGCAACACGCATTGCTTTATCATTCGTTCGCCTACTTGTCGTCGAACATATTGACGACGACTCCCTCCAAAAATTTCAAACTTCGATTCGTCAGAAAATAAAACTTTAGACCACTGTTCAACGTCCAGTTTTTGTGTTTCTGGGCCCATTTCAACCTCTTAACTTTATTCTGACTACGTAACAAGGGTTTTTTGGCAGCAATACGACCTTTTAGACCATAGTTTCGCAGACGCCGTTGCACTGTCGAAACCGATACTCGCTGTTCTCGGGTGGCGTTGAGTTCTTCGCAAATTTCTGGAGCAGTTAGAGTACGTTGGCGTTTGCTCTGCACGCAAATAAATTGGTCTTCGCTTTTAGACGTGACTTTTGGCCTACCTGACCGAGATCGACTGCAATTAAGACCGGTTTTTTGTTTTCGTTTCAAAGTACTCACGACAGCGGTTTGAGAAACCTTCATTTTTTCAGCGATTTTCCGCGTCGTGTAGCCCTCATTTGACAGAGTTACAATAACAGCACGAGTTTCGACACTAAAATCGGCTTTGCGACCCATTTTAAATGATTTCTAACTTCACGAAATCTCATAGGAAACACGGAACAAAAATATTAAATGGATCAAATTTTCCGAATAACATAAAACGATTCCTCCAAGAGGTATTTTTATTGTTATTTGGTAGTAGTGGAAACAATTAAACGTTTGAAATTCAAAACATATTCTATATTTGAACATAATTAAATATGATAACCTTATTTCGCAGAGTGAACTTAAACTTTTGACCGGTACTGTACATAGTTTTAATAATTAATTAAAATGAATTGCTAAGGAAATTCTTGTAATTTGGTTGTTTTCATCGTCATACACCGCAAAAAATAGATTAAATAAGTGTGTTCGTGCATTTGCACGTTAAGTACGCATTTGCATTAAGTACGTGAAAACTTAATGAAATATTTATTTCATTAAGTTTTTAATGAAATATTTATTTCATTAAGTTTTCACGTACTTAATTAATGTCTCTATCTACTATACCTGACCTACACGTCATTCGGTATTTTAGTTTGACATTGCAACTGCGATATATCATGTCACGCGTCGAGTCCACTTCGATAACGACAAGTGAAACTTTGACTCGGTACAAACAGTCGGAAAATCAATAACAGAAACCGCAGAGAGCCGCGGCCACTCGAATAAATACAGCCCGACTATCCAATAAAACACGTGAATCGTTTACAATTAAAGCTTTAAATCGGCAATAGGTGTTGCCATAAATTGGAGGAGAAAACAATCAGCGAGCGCGCGTCGCTCGCAATTAGCGCTACGCTGCTCGATAAATTTGCATTAATGCTCTCGAAAAATCCGAGCGGCCATAATTTTCACGTGCCATCTGTACAGTATCGACTGTAACAGTAACGTACGTGTACGTACACGTACGTGTAGTGCCGGACGCACTCTCGTACGTTTTGCTTGGCGACCGCTGCCAAACACGGCGTGTGTTTTAGGCACTCAAATTTTTATTGACTGCGCTCCGGCCTATGTCTATGTGACGGTAACGGTCGCTTGCTCGCGTGGAAATAGAATTGTTGCCCAGATATTGATGCTCTATCGATACCTACGCTACCGACACTGATAGCTATAATATAAATAATTAATATATGATTATAAAATCAGTTAAATTACAAAAAAACAAGACGGCTTGATTAGGATTTTAAGATATGTCACAATGATACGCCAATATATTGAGAATATATATAGTCTAAGTATTTAGTAACCTCATTTGTATGATTGAGTATCAAGTTCAAGCTTATCGTCATGTCCTGTAGTATCAACACAAGTAAGTACTTATAAAGTGAAATTCATCCCATTCCAGGGCTGTCGATTTGCGCCATCGTGATTAACGGATAACAGAACCACGTCACGTAAAATATAGGCACGTACTTAGTGACTTTTCATCACACTTGATTATAAAGGATGTGTTTTTTGAACCAAATGCATTAGCTGTGTACGAGATAATGAAGTCCTCCTGGCTCTAACAGACCAATTCGATCTGTTGTAATATCTCTCAGTACCAATAGTAATGTTTTTGGTTGAAGAAATGACATTTTTGGCACTGACATATGACTAATAAAACTATTTCGAATCGAATAAAAAAAATTGGCCTGTAGGTCTTATTATTATGTAGTTATTTGACATCTGAGAAATGTTACTCTTGGGAGCTACAAATTTCAGAGCTCCTGGAAGATTACTATTTTGCCTCGTCAAGTACGATCATCCCACTAAGTACATAAGTATTATACAAATATACATGTACAAAACAAAAAAGTCAGATATAAAGTAAATCGAGCTTACAATATCTAAGTTTGATTGTAACTTTTCATACTAAAAATCTAATAATAGGTAGGTATATATAAAAAGTTTTCAATTATGTCGTGTATTTGTTTGATATAACTGTGTGTAACGCGGACAATATCAACATTCTAATAAAAGTCGTAAAAACAAGCACATTTGTAGTTTTTATTCGACTTTCATTAACAATTTTGGCCATATCACCCTCATTGCGCATTGTAAAGTTACTGCTAATTAATATCAAAAACCTCATTAATATATACTATGAGAAGTATTAGAACAAATTAAATTATTTTCAGAAAATATTTTAATTTGTTTTTTTATTTCAAGTGGACACACTACTATATAATATAAACTGAAATAAATGTCATATACCAGAGCCGCCGATGCCGCGATAGCAGAGGACGCTGGTTCGATTCCAGCCTGGGGCACTGGAGGCCCACTTTTTCTTTGCAAATGACATTTATTTCAGCTCATTAATACATATTACGTAATCCCAAGTGTGATCCCAGTACTATATGGGTAAGCAATGTGAAATACCCCCATTTCAGCGCTGTCGATTTACTCCACCGTGATTTACGTAACGCCCCCCGCCTCGCTGCACTTTACACTTTTGCAGCTCCGCGCGCCCCAACGCCTATTAATTGATATTCGCTACGACACACTCGCTCTCTGATATAAAACCTGCGCCAATAAAATCACACCGCTTCGCGCTTTCGAAATGTAAAAAAAAAATCGACTTCGATTGGCACTGCCGGTAGTTAACTAATGTTGCGATAGGATAGAAATCAAGTAAGTACAGCCTGTGTCTGTCAAATTAGTTAAAATAGAGGGAATTCTTCATAGATAACAGGGCCACGCTCATGTTTTTATATTCTCAATTTCTATCATCAATATCATCATCATCATTGGACTTCTAGTCTATTACAGCAGTATTTACAGTCTATACAATCAGTGTCTGTTTGATAGGGCGATAACGTTTTTCGTGGGTTTTAAGCCAATAAGTATGGGAACGTTACTTTACTTACTATACTTACCTAAAGTACATCAAGGGTTAAGGTGCATTTTAGGCTTTGCATGATGTAAATTAGGAAATATTCCTATGTGAATACATGTGTAGTGGTCACCGGTAATTTATAAATCACATTTCCCATAAATGTAAGAAGCTTATTCGTTCACTAGGTAAATTGCTAATTTCGTCACATTGTGGTGAAGTCGTAAAACTTTTGTTAGTCAAATATTATCATCGATTCACCAAAGTCAGACAAACAGTGTCCCGTTGCGATATCTACGTTTAACGTAGGCGGTGAAAAGAATTTGGCGTGCTAACTAGTCGCCCCCCGCTGTGCAGTGTCTCAGGACCCGATTCGGATTTTGAAATAGATATCTATTAGATATCTTTTAGACATCACCAAGATACGATAACGATATGTTTAAGATCTAACCTGTCAAATTTGACATTTACGCGATTCTGGAGATACTCTTGAATGATTTCCACAGGATATGACTTAGAGATCCAATTCACATCTATTAGATATCTTACTCTATCTAACGTAAAACTGACATTGGTTGCCCGAATTGCGCTGCAAAAGAGAACTAGTTGATATCTAAACTATAACGTATCTAGAATGGATCTAGTACGTGTCGTCTCTTGTGAATATCTTGAAGTTCGAATACGGCAGTCAAGCTACATTACGGAACATCCGGAGCCATCTTGAATGGCCCCGTTTTCTTAACTACGTCTCCAACCGATAAATAGTCAATCAACGTGCCAATATAAGAATAACTCCGTAATAAAAACCGGTTAAGTGCGAGTCAGACTCGCCCACTCAGGGTTCCGTACTTTTTAGTATTTGTTGTTATAGCGGCAACTAAAATACATCATCTGTGAAAATTTCAACTGTCTAGCTATTACGGTTTCTGAGATACAGCCTGGTGACAGATAGACGGACGGTCAGATGGACAGACTGACAGAAGGACGGACGGACAGTGGAGTCTTAGTAATAGGGTCCCGTTTTTACCCTTTGGGTCCGGAACCCTAAAAACGTAGAGCTTAAACACTTCGAAAAGTTCTTCATTGCTTTTTGATGTTGTAATTATTTAAAACCGGGATTTCGTTTATAGATTTGTTTCAATTTGAAAGCCAAATAGAGCGAGGGACGCACGTGGTGTCACTCCGGGCGTCAACTGCGATACGTTGCGTTGTTTATGTCTTGGCTGTGTGTTTATGTGGGCTGATTGCTTCGGCAATGGATAAATGAACCGCTCATTTGTCTACCCAAATAGGATGTTAAGCGAACAATTATTTTGCATACATTACTTTAACTAACGACTGTATCACGAATACTGACGAATATTAGGGCATAAAACTCTTAATTGATTATATTATAGGTACCTACATTGAATAATTTCACGGTTTAGACTCAATTGTTTTTAGTCACTCGCGCGACATGTTAGTATGTCTCACAACAGTTATTTGATTATATTTATTATGCCTACTTTTAGTTGTTAAAGGACTGGTAATTGTAGTAACTAACTATTCTGTAAGTTAGTTTTATAATTAAAAGGCCTGCTACACGGTCGCCGACAAGCCTACTAACTGTCTGACCTTGGTCTGTCCTTGGTATGTGGGTCCGTCTGAGTTGTCTGGCTAGACGGTGCGTGGCAGACCACAGTGTGTTCAGAACTCGCGGACGGACAACACGTATTGCAAGCGCACAAAATGGCCCCTAACCTTTCATTTTTGGTACAAGCTTTTATCGCTGACTGTACTTTTCTTTCCACAGGCAACTAATACTCGTCGAGACAATTAGGCCTATTTCTCGTAAGAACCCCAAACACAATTAGGTCGCGTTGTTCTACCACAGGTGTGACGTATTCCTGCTCTTCTAAAGAGGTTTATTTATACTGTGTTTTATATTCATAATTTTATATTTGGATTTAGAACCCTGTCGCTTTCAACAATTAGAATTTTACGTTACCATAGCAGTCTAACAAACAGCCTCGTCTTAACAAGACCCTATTTCGTGTAATTTTCTCCTGTAAATAAATTGTGTTTCGTTTAAAAGGTGTTTCTGTATAGCGCGACCATAACATCTGGCCACCTCCTATCTCCATCATCAGATCAGCTCTATGGTACCATAATAATGCATTGTCACCCGACTTATATATGTATGCAAATTTTCAGCTCCATCGGAAACTAGAAAGTGGGTCTAATTTAACTTGCAAAATTTGACCCGTACAAACATATTTACATTAGCTATGTTACAAGTTAATAAAAAGCTTGTAAAAAAAGAAAAGGGTATACGAATGAAACGCTGGCTCAAAAAACGGCATTTGTTGAGTCATTTCAACTTAATAAATTTGCTGGACTACGCTACGTGGACATACATAACTTTCTGAAAATGAAGAGGAAAGTATTTGATGAATTATTAGAAACGCTACTGAGAACCCACGGCATGGCTATTAACCACACGAGCGTACACGGCGCGTCCTCCAAGCGAAATGGCCTAGTGCGGTCGGCGACGGGCGGCTACACGGTTCCGGACCGACCGCTCAGACCGCGGTCGCTGGCGCGCGCTCGCATGCCAAGGGCGTCCGGAGGTCAAACGAAATTTTGTTGGTAACAACCGTCTACACGGTCCGGGACAGACCAAGGCCACGCGGTTTGGGGGCTTGTCGGCGACCGTGTAGCAGGCCTTTAATACTAGCAACCCAATTAGCACGTGGCGTGGGTATCATAAAACCTTAACATTTTATATACCCAAACCTTCCTCAAAAATTACTCTATTGGGAAATATTATAGGGAAAAAGGGCATGAAAATCCGTTTAGTAGTTTTTGTGTTTATCACGAACATGACAGACATTATGTAAGTTGGTATATGTATTTGTATCAATATTATTTATATATATATATATATATTATATATATATGTATGTTTATGTTAGTGTATTTATTATGATTGTATTGTGTTCGTACAGGTACCTAATTGATCTATACTACATGTTTTTTGCATCACCTACAACTTATTGGCTTTGCCTAAAGGTTGACTGGTAGAGAATGCCTTACGGCATTAAGTTCGCCGTTTGTACAGTGTATTTCCTTATGTGCAATAAAGATTAAATAAAATAAATAAATAAAATGACGACGCGGCGGGGGACTTTCTATGTACCTACCTACATTTGATTATGATAATCATACCCCTGTCCTATTTAACTATTTTCTAAAAGTATGTATGAATTCCCTGGCATATTTCTTTATTTTTATTTCGTCTGCGATTTCAAATGTGTCTGACCTTTTTAAGGTAGATATTTACGAATTGCCTTTTCATTTAGTTACCTAAGTAGGGACTTATTAATAATTTATCATATCTTATCTTTCTCATCTTCTCCATGGCAATTATTACTTAGTTAACAAAGGCCAGCAACAATAATTCAAATTTGTAGAAACATGATATTTACAAAACGAAACATGAAAATATTCGTGGTTATGTTGACGACGAAACTAAATAACATCTCTATTCATTATAAAATGTATCATAAAATGTTATATTTGTGTGTAGAGGACAGTCAGCCGTGGAGTGTGCGGAAGACGCATAGACGCTGCAGGGGTAAGCGTATTAGGTAATATATGGGAAATATTCAATTTTATAACATTCCGGAGCGATAACATCTTCGCTTGTCGATGCGAGGTGTGGTGTGGTAAAGTAATATAATATTGAATGGGCCGGGGCCTGCTGCGCGCGCCTGCGGACATCGTAACTTAACACTTAATCATTTACATGGACACTTTAGTATCGAACGAACACCAAAACGGTGACGGTCACCAGCCTAAGAGCTGTTCGGTTTACGAGAATTCAGATTCCAACGCGAAATCAATGGTTTCATTCAAAAATATAATAGTTTAAGAACTTAATAAATATGCATCTGGCAAAGGCACAAAAGTTTTATTAAATATAATTCAGTTGCTAATATATATACATTTTTCTTGACCCTGATATATTTTAGAACCAAAAGTTCCAATTCCGATTTATTGGAAACATAACTTGCACAGCCTTCTTCAAAACTATATGTATATGTGTATATCTTTTTTTCTACGTGTTTGGATGTGGCTAAGGTCCCTCAACTCACCACCAACGAAATAGCAGCTTTCATGCCATCTCTACAGCCTTTTACGATGCTACATTACATATACATCTTCAATTCTTCATCTCTCATCACATCCCTTAACCACTTTACTGAGTTAACGGCGTCGAAGAACTTGTTCAGTAGCATGTAAAAAATGGTATTATGTCCTTAAGATCTTTTTTGACATCAAACAAGAAGTCTAATATAAGATTCCTTAAATATGTTGTTACGAGAAGACAAAACGAATACCTATAATATTTTCTTAGCAGTAGAAGTAAACATTTTAGTATCGTGCCGTGTGGTCCTCATGATTCCTAGCGAAGTCTCTGGGTTTTCTTCGTGACACGCATAATATGTTTCACTCGTAATGCAAGTAAGCTAGACCCTAACCCTCAAAGGGCACCGAGCGACATAAGTCACACCAACGGGTTGTAAATCCTAGCTCCTATCGCAACCTGAATGAACCAGGTTAAGTCGTGATCCCTGCGTGCCCTTAGTTACTATGGATGTTGAGCTCGCATTTATACTGGTTCCTTAGCAAAATAGGCAGTGGCAATATAAGTCTTTGTTTCTCGAATGGCGTATCTCGTGGGCGGAGCAGTGGACGGCGGCATGTAAAACACTGCGCTAAACTACATACATTGTTGTAGGTAGATAGTTTATTCTGAGTTATAAAAATATTAACCTCTTCTAAACCATCACACAAACTACACTAACAGGGGCTCTCTTATCGGTGGATGTGTCAGGAAAGGTCAGTTAGCAAAGTTGATGATGATGACGATGGTCACGATGGAGCTAAAAAACATTTTGTCTTTTTCAACCTTCATGTCCAATGTCCAATTGAAGCTACCCAGTTCACTCCTGTTTGGGCTGTTACGTCATTCACCGCACTGCTGGGCAAAAGCTACCTTTTCATTGTATGCGAGAGGTTTGGGCTAAAGGTCCCACACTAGCCGAATGCGGATTAAGGACTTCACACAATTGTTATTTTTCGTAGTTGTAACTATGCAAATTTCCTTACGTGTTTTCCTTTAGCGAAAATTCGGTAAACGGTTTTCTGCATTACCCAGTTACCCACACCCCTACTCGAAATATCGAGAGACTAACTGCCGTATTCGAACTTCAAGATATTGACAAGAGACGACACGTACTAGATCCATTCTATAGATACGTTATAGTTTAGATATCAACTAGTTCTCTTTTGCAGCGCAATTCGGGCAGCCAATGTCACTTTTACGTTAGATAGAGAAAGATATCTATTAGATGTGAATTGGATCTCTAAGTCATATGCTGGGGAAATCGTTCAAGAGTATCTCCAGAATTGCGCAAATGTCAAATTTGACAGGTTAGATCTTATAACATACCGTTATCGTATCTTGGTGATGTCTATAAGATATCTAAATAGATGTCTATTTCAAAATCGGAATCGGGCCCTAAGTATGGATACCTGCTACTTCCGGTGTAGAAGTCATTGCACACGGCAACCAGTTTTGTTATAAAATATTTGTCGTATGTATACAAAGCATGTAAGTACAGTCGCCATCATATATATCGGAGCGGCGAAGGTGCTCATAAATATCTGAACACGCCTCTATTGTCAAGGCGTTAGAGTGCTTGTTCAGATATTGTGAACACCTTGGCCGCTCCGATATATCTGATGGCGACTGTACACAATTAGGTATGTTTTGTAAGTACATATTTTATAACAGGAAACTCAACGACGCTGTTTTATTAATTTACAGGTATTCGACAAACAGACCCGGACCTCTCACTGCGAACGACTGCAAATAAAAAATTCGCACTATAAAGCCATCTTCGAGAATTGTATACTGCCCAAATAAAAAATAATACCGCAATAAAATAATCCGCTTATTTGTATTTTTAGCAGTTTCTGCTCATTTAGCAATAGGACGTAACTACGTAAAAATATACGATCTTGAATAAAATGATCCTAATTTATACTATTTTATGTTGCTTTTTTTTATTATGAATGGATTTATTGTGACTGTCTTAAAGCTATTACGTACAAGAATAACGAATTTGTTAATCGAAGGAGTCGTAGAATTCCAAAAATTTTTTTTAAAATGGATTATTACTAACCTACCTACGTATTTATATAACCTTATGAGATATTAACCTTTTTCTGGCCATAACTGTTATTGACAATAAATATATGCAATGCAAGTCAGCAGAAATCAGTATTTTGGATTTCATACTCGTAGTATAGAAATTAATGTATATGTGTTAAACAGCAAATATTGTGCTAATCTGTGCGTGGAGCCTTGGTCTCGTGCTGACCACCGGCACCGGCGCTCCGATGATCCTAACTTACGAGTCCGCCAACAAAAAGGCTGTTAGTTAACGCTGTCCTGCAGCTACCAGCCGGCCCATAACACAGTTCATTATTTATATTAACAGTTTAGCAGTCAGTGGCCGCGCCTGATCCCAACTTATAGCCGCGTGAATATGCGTGGGCATTATTTGTATCCTTGTTAAGCGCTGAGGATATTATAAAAATGATTCCTTTATCCGTGCTGTGACACTCGCTGGAAATTGGTCGTTTAATTTATGGCTATCATAAAAAAGGATTCGAGCTCGGGTTGGAATTTCATTCATAAGAACGCAGAGGCGTATGGGTCTTTATGGATGGATGTTTTCATTAATTTAAGGCGGAACCAGGGAATGCCACCGAGGTGTCGGGTGTCGCGGACGACAGATCGAGATACGGCTCGTGCTGCGACTACTGTTCCCGCTGCCGGCCATTTGTCACTCAGGATTAACTGACGTCATTGCAACCAGCGACACCTTATGTACAAAATGCCAAGCTAAAAGTATCCATCGAATCGCCTTGATACATCTGACGTGAATAAGTGCAAGTCGTGATCGGGGCATGTGTATTTAAATATGAAATGAATCGTCATTCCTTAAGAGTCAAGTGCGTGACTTAATTTATTGCCACGACCGATGAAGAATAATTCTAAGATATTTCAGAAGACGAATCATTAGTCACGAGGGGCTGACGGTGGCGATATATAGTGCGCGCGCGGCGGGCGCCCGCCGCCGCCGCCGCGCGGGTGCGCTGCCGATAGAAGGCTCGAGTCGCCGCTGGACCTCAGCGCAGCCATCTGATAAGCGACAACTCGCGCTCCACATAATCTCGGGGACGCATTAGTCATCGCGGTGACCCGCCGCTCACCGACATAGACGGTTCGCCTAATCCACTAAAAATATTCGGAGACGAATTTGTCGGCCCGCTCCGGGGATCGAGTGATCGATAGCGCTACTCGCCACAAAACGATAGATAAAGGCCGATAAGTCACAAGAAATATGACGCGAACAAAATCGGGAGATGTACGTAATAAGATAAAAGTCAAACAATGATTCGACCGCGGATTCGCCGCGGCATAATTTATGTGACAACGCGTGATGGACGAGCGGCGACTTTCGGTAAACTATTTACATACGGCGGCGGCGGCCACGCTGTCGGATTGGGTTCTGTTGTGACAGAGGGTGGGGCTTAGTACCGAAAACAAATGTCACTGTTATTTATTAGGTTACGGTGCCATTAAGCCTAAGACGGGAATTATGGTAGTTGGGAAGCCGTAGTTCAAATTGCGGTGGCGTAAGCCTTTTGGCAGACAAAAGAAATGATAACACATTTAATCGATTCGCGCCCTATTCCTTCTGTACTTGTACTTGTTTGTTTTTTATTTTGGTGTGTCTTCACAGAATGAACGTGTGCTTGCTAGCATGACTGTGAGATGCGCTCCCGTGGCGATGGTTGGTGGAAATTGAATCTAGACGCGGCCCTCACGGCGCGGCCGGTAATTCCCTAAGCGCGCCGACTTAGATTGCTTCCTCGAGATTGTCTTCTGCTAGCTGTTTGTGCCTACGCTGTATTAATTGATTAAATGACTTGATTGATACCTAATAATACTACAGCTCAATTTATAATAGCTGGCGTCCTTTTCATAAAAGCTTGTAGAGAAATTGTTACACTTGATTTTGATATTGTTTCTACATACATACTTATTTCACCATTGTCCATCCAGTATCCATTAATAACGAATCACCAATGATGCGTCGACATTAAGAATTAGCATAGCAGCATTTTGTTGGTTTAATGGTGATCCTGTTGTATTTTTAGGTGGCGAACGGCGAGGTAGCATGTATCGCCGAAGACAGCGTGTCGCGGGGCTGGCCGTTAGCCGCGCGACAAGCCGAAGGCCGGAGGCGCGTCGTTTTTATCTGCTCCGCGCCGCGCTCGCTCGACCGTGTAATTGGATGAGAACGGCGCGATCCCAATAGCGCGCCCTTATCTGTTCGCGGCAAATCCACCCCCGCTCGCTACCCTGCGCACCCCCGCGACGCCCGCCGACGCTCCGGCAATAAGTTTTTAGTGAGTAATTCAAGATAACCCCTTGATGTTGTTCATTTTCACACTTCCTTTCGCGAGAACAGCTCTTTATTGCGTAATATGTAACTGTCTCCTCGCCGACGGGTGTCCCGGGGGCGCAGACAAACTTCGCCCCTTTTATGATGTTAATGCGATCGCCCCCGACCCTCCTATCTGTATAATGATAATTGCTTTTTCAAAAATTATTGTTTGATGTTGTCGTTTAATGTGATTTCTGGAAGTTCCGTAAATTGCCGTCTGACTTTCTGACGTTAACAGTTAATAGATTACGGTAATCTCCTTTCGAATATCTACATCAAGAACTGTAACAGCGATTATTATTTGGTCATTAACTCGTTTCTTAATGAAGTTTATCAGATATCTGATAGCGAAGGGTTACAAGTAGGTTAATTTTCAGAGGGACATCGTCATTTCTAGTTTATGCATATATATATCACATTATCTACACCTTTCCTACATGTTGATGTCGTTATTAATTAAATCTAAATGTGGTTTAATTTGTACGCTATCAGCAAGTCTCGATTTAGCACATCCCATCTCATACCCTATCATTATGCAGGAAATGCTCCGGTTGTTAAAAAAAACAAGCCACTCTTTTATTTTTCCAGATAACACGGGTTCTTAAAAGTGCGCAATCGATAGAAAAATAAAAGATAGGATTGCGAGGGCCGGGTACAAAGCGGGATGCTGCGAATTGTCGTCGTATTAGCCGGTATCAGATGGGCGCGTTCCTGCCTCCCCACTGCCTACATGCTGCCCACTGCCCGCTGCTGCCCTTCGCTGCCCAGTTCCCGGTTATTGGCGCTAAGCCTGCTTTACAGCGAGTGTTCGTCGAGAAAATGCACGGACCCGCTTCTATTCTTAACCGTATAAAATATATCTTCTGGGTATAGCGCAGACATCTGGAAAAGTGCTTATGTAATGATATTGCTTGATCGAGTGTCCAGAATTTTTATGACTGAATAGAAATGAAACTGAAATTCATGTGTCTAAGATTTAGTTTGCGAAATGCTCTAGGTATAAATTATATAATCTTCATCAAATAAATATACATCAGAAGGTCACAATTACAAATTGTTACATACCAAATACTAAACTTTGTGTGTCTTGCTCGTGTTTTTTAATATAAATATTTAAAAAAATGTGTATGTATTATTTCTGTTTATGATTAAGTATAGGTACAGTCAAGGAATTTAAATTCCGACCCATTTCGTACTTTGTCACAGTGACAATCAATATGAAAGCCGCTAGAGACCTCATACGGTTGTCACTGTGACAAAGTACGAAATGGGTCGGAATTTAAATTCCTTGACTGTACATACATTTCATTAAAATTTTATGAATTAAGTCTTTTTGTTTTACTTGCTCTCTCTTGCCTATTAAATAGCAGTGCGAGCCCATATTATAATAGGTAGTTGTAAGAACATATTGTATATTAATTATAATATCCTGGACTATTATTGTTATACCTATTTGCCTGTTGTCGAACCAAAATAATGTAATGTCTTGTTCTGTATACTTGTTCCGAATCTCCAGGTTTGTAATAGGAACAATTATACCGCCAAAGCAAAAAAGTTGAAAATTAGAATGGATGTTACTTACTGACTGAGCTTGCGTTCGCCTCAGCGAACCATAATAATTAACTGAGGCCTCCGATACCCACAGTTATTACGAATCCCGAGTTCCATTTATACTGGGGTTCTCACAATGTTATGTGAATAGGTAGGTGCTGGTTTGCCGGGCCCTCTTATCAGGCTGTGCTCGGGCTGCAAACTGTCGTCATATTCCACTGCTATCAGATGTCCGCCTATCGCGACGCAAACTATAGGACGACTCTGCTTCACGTTTTGTGAACGTAAGTTTATCTAGCTTGCAAGCTTTTGACTATAATGGAATTTTGATTAAAACTATTACAAGTCTCGTATGCTAGCGTCTGTACTCACGACTACATAGCGACTTAATATCCTTATGTAATTGTAGTGGACAGGTCGTAGATTTTGATAAATTTTCATGAAATTAAATTTTACAATTGATTACTTACTTCATGTTAGGTTTGACTTTTTTTCACGGTGTGGCTAACCGATCATTTTATGAAATTGCCACATCACGAAATGATCAGTTCTAAGATCGGGCCATGACATATACCATAATAACCATATAACATTAGCATAATATTTTAAGGTGCACCAAAAAAGTGTCGGAAAAATAAAATAGCGCAACACCTTGAGTAGTGTTTGAGAATGCTAAATAATAAGAAACTAATACTAATTGAGATAATCAAAATTATTAATTAACTACATTTGTATGTAGTAAACAGCCGGGACATATTGTGCTCTGTTTGTATTATTCAACATAAATTAAGCGTTAATTAGGTAACACATTAGTATTTAGGCACTGATGTTACTTACTGTAATATAGAAGCTAATTAGGTTTGTTATAAAACATACATTATACAATCGGTTATCGTTTGTCATTGCTCTTCCACGAATCTTTGAATATCAATGAATTTGATATTGATTCATTTCATATTAGTTACTTGGAGAAACATATAAGAAAACACTTTGAGGTTCTTGGAACAATTTGTCGAGATCAATGGTAGCACGCTCAACTCAGGATCAATACGGAGGCTGGGACAAGTGCCGCGCGGGACTGGACACACTAGTTATTGGTTTTAAGACTTTTAAGTATAGGTAATATATATTTTGGCTTAAAATTGTGCACCTTCAAAAAGATGACGTTGATGAGTAATAGTTTTTTGCTTTACAATGGGAAATGTTGCTGTTTAACTTAATTCCTCGTACTATGATTGATTGATACCTGAACTAGCGAAAATTCAAAAACCGGGCAAGTGCGAGTCGGACTCGCGCACGAAGGGTTCCGTACCATAATGCAAAAAAAGGCAAAAAAAAACGGTCACCCATCCAAGTTCTGACCCCGCCCGACGTTGCTTAACTTCGGTCAAAAATCACGTTTGTTGTATGGGAGCCCCACTTAAATCTTTATTTTATTCTGTTTTTAGTATTTGTTGTTATAGCGGCAACTGAAATACATCATCTGTGAAAATTTCAACTGTCTAGCTATAACGGTTCGTGAGATACAGCCTGGTGACAGACGGACGGACGGACGGACAGCAGAGTCTTAGTAATAGGGTCCCGTTTTACTCTTTGGGTACGGAACCCTAAAAATTGAACCACTACCTACGTGGTATGTTCAGATTCAGAGACACGGCCCGTTGGCAGTCTCGAAAGCTCTAGTTCAAAGGCCGCCACAACTCGCTAATACATCTAGATCCCTCAGGATCTGCCGAAAACGTGTTTTTTTTATTGTGTTCATTATGTTGAGTGAAATTGCGAGAGCATTAAGTTGAGTATAGGGTGGAGGCGACGGGCCTTATTACGCGCGCGCCTTGTAATCTGCTGCTGCCGATGCCGCCTCGCCTCGCATACCTGTTCATTTGTTTCATCTAATACACTGGTGACAAATAGCCGATGAAATGATTATTAAGTGTAGGGTAAGTTTTTGCTGTTTGGTTAAAAAAAGGAGTAAAAAAATCGATATTACACCATCAGAAATTAAGTAGGTAGAGTTACACCGAGGCAGGTCTGCAACGATTTTAGTAGCACACGTAGTGCCAGTGTTATTTTAAACGTCAAAGTTCTTTGAAATTATGACGTATAAACAACACTGCGTATGCTACCAAAATCGTTGCAGACTTTTCTTCGTCTAACTCTAAGTGTATGTGTATAGGTGTAATCGTGTAATTCCCAATTAAATAACTTAACTTACGTGACAAGATTGTCGAGTTATTCCGAAAATTAAATATCAATAATTTAATATGATAAAGTTGCGTATGTTTTTCAGAATTAACCGAATTTCTGATGTGTTAACAAAATTCAATAAACACATTTTACTACCTACACATAGGTACCTATTTATTAAAAGCTACAACAAGGCAATCTAGGTGCTGAAACGGGGAATTTAACAATATGTTTTCATGTGTTTCATTCCATAGACTAATTCATTAGATAAACAAGAAGTATTTATTATTGCCACATTAACCATTTAAAATATCGATATATTTCGCTATATTTTAAAAGCCACGCCAGAATAGAAATGGCTTATTTAGCTAATTTTTATCGGATCTATAAATAACCACCTATCAAAATTTATTCGTCTCGGATATCCGTTGAAGGTTAATAGTTTATTCAAGTCAATTTTAACACTTTCGAATAATTATGAGGCTAAGTTATGGTTTAGTCCGTAGTATAGAGAAAATACGACCAGAAGGCTCACTTCTTACAAAATTAGATTGCGCAGTGTACCTAGTATAATTAGGTATGTTGATGTCTTTCATGATTACGATTTTCAGTAGGTAGGTCATAAAATGTTAAAACAAGTTGATCAAACATTATGTATATTATAGGAATTAGGAGTAGGGCAAATCGTCAATAAACGGCCACTATTTAATAACTTAACAAGCCACCTTATACTAAAATGAATTATGTGTATAGGTTAATAAAATTCATTTTCAGTATAAGATTGCCAATTATTAAACAGGGACCAGTTATTGACGAATTAGTACCCTATCTTATTTTAATAAAACTAGACAAATATAAACGCAATAAATAAGATTAGAAAAATAATGCGAAGAAAACAAATTAACCTCTGGTTTGCAAACTGTCATTAATGCCTACTCAAGTACTCATAGGTAATAAAATTTTCCAGCGTGGTTAAGCTTCCCGGCACATGAAAGTGAACCCTTTGCATCGTGTGTCTACGGGCGGGCCCGGCATCGGCAGCGCGCCGTTACTCGCACAACGCGCCATCGGCGCGCCCGCCCTGTAATCTCCTTCCTAATTTGCCCATTTTAAACCTGTGATCCAAATTTAAATTTGCATAAAAATGTTAATGAGAGTTAACGCAATATTCGATGTGTTAAAACGGCGGTAGACTATTTGTGACGTTCCACGGGAAAAGGTACCTTATGAGGGTTTCTAGTTTTGGAGATATGAAATGTTTTGTAAAGAGGTGAAAAAATGCTCAATTTTTTTTTATTGTGTGATATGAAACCTTAATGCGTAACGTTTGTTTACCTGTTTTTATTTTTGTTATAAGTTAGTTATAAGCCTAGTAATGTCGTCTCAGAGTTTAGTCGAAAAGGTACCTTATGGAAAAAAGATTGAAAATTCCCAAAAAAACTAGTCAATGCGGGAAAAGAAGTTTGGTAGAGAACTGTATTAGCATTCTGCAAAACTAATTTGATAATTTCAGTTCTGGTTGGGGCGCCTAGCAAATATTATAACCGTACATCGACCGACATTACAAATCCAAGTAGCCTGCTATTATACCAAAGTTACTCCCGTCAAGTCTTTCTTAACTAGTATAATCTTCATTTAGTTTGGTCGCATGCAATAAATCAGCCATTGGTTTGCTGAAAAATGCCAATACCCGACGCATTACCTTATGGAATATCTGAGGTCATTGAACCTCAATGCCGCTTGTCTTCAATGGCAACCAAAATATATTATTGATAAGAAATAGACGATTTATACCATCTTTACCCCAAAATATTATTAGTTTATCCTAACTGTTCCATCATCATCATGCCTCATCATGTAACTTAACCACAAGGTACCTTTTCATTACATACAAATTATTGGTCTTTTTTAAGATTATTATGACGAAGAACTAATTAAATTTGTGGCAGTTTAATGTAAATTAATATTTTCTATTCATAAAAGATAAACTTCAATGTGATTGATGTTTTGTAGTGATGTATTATTAGATTTATTTCCATAAGGTACCTTTTCGTAAATGTATGGAGCAAATACTGTAATTGTTATGTAAGTTTAACCTCTAGCGGCCCACCATACAAGGAAAATTGGCAATCGAATTTGAATCAACCGTATTAGAAAATAGAGTTGAATTTGTTTTGTTTTAAAATCGAATGAAACAAAATAAAAGCAACTCTATTGCATTTCATTAAGATTTAATTTTCATTGGAGGTAATTTGTACTAGTATTAGGACATCAAACCCCAAGAGGTTAAAGTGGCATAAGGGGTTAAATATAGTATTTAGTTGGGGTTTAAGGATTTATTTCATTTGAATGACAGAATTTCTTTCATATGTGCTCAGAAAAAATGATTGTGTGTTACATTAAAAGTAAAAATATTCAATTTTCTGATTTTATATGAAAAAGTCACAAAATACATTTTCACCTCTAAATCGGTATTGTTTTTTGCTTAAACTGTCTCTCAGTGTCGTTTTCTAATAGATACAATTGAAATCTTGAGAGCTCATTGCAATCAATCGTGAAAATGAAATAAAACTTTATTTTCAAGAGATTGGTTAGTATACACATAAATCAGTCGATATCAAAGGTTTCTATTTGCATTACAGAACAAGTCGCAACATTTTTTTAATCTCAGATACATAAGGTATTATTATTTGTAGTCAACTATGTAACTTACTTCAGGAACATAGTTTTTTAGGCGGCTAAACTTAAAACTTCTCTATCGTAAAGTTGCTCATTTCACAACATTATTTTCAAAAAATCATATCTCTGTAACTACGCAACTTAGAAGGTTGATCTTTTGTGTTATCGATAGCTTATTTATTGTAGATTACTGGGGTATGCATAACTCCATACCCGCCATAAGGTACCTTTGCCCGTGGGACGTCACATTTTGTTACAGAACACCTAAATATTAATTATGAAGGGGTCTCCATAATAATATTGTTTCTTTTTAGTGGTTAGAGAAACGAGTCGGTTAAAATGCCACATTTACGTTACGTATTTTTTGTAGTTTTAGTAAATTCGATTATCTATCAGTAGGTAAGTACCTACATTAATTAAGTATTTAAATATGTGCAACTTTCTGGTATAGGTAAGTAAATTTAATTATTTCTAATTTATTAAAATAAATATAAGCTATATGTATGAGCATACTCGTAGCATTTTTTCGATCTGCGCAATATGCTCATCAATTTATATTTAAATAGGTACCTATTGAAACAGTATGTAATCTAAAACAAAATCTACCAACACAATAAAAGCACGCTGGGTGGCAATAACTTAGTTCACCAACACTTTATTGTAGTCAAAATAATGATTACGCGCGAGAGCTGGTGGCGTGTCTCCGGGCCGAGGCCTGTAATCTGGCCATTCTGGGCCCGGCCCCCAATCATGCATTTCTCACCCAAGCGCGTTGAAAAAATAACCACCTGAGTTTGTCTATAATTTGCCGGACGCCGCCGCTCGTAACCAATATGTAACAGCTGAATCATTTCTATTCCTTTATTATTTTTATTTAGACAGTAGCTTTCTAATACACACTATAATTTTTTGTAAGTCGATACTGTGTATTATATTTAGAACGTTTCATTATAGGTGTGGTTGAAGTAATACAATTACTTTTTATATGATGGTGTGTAACTCAGACAGCGTTATAGTTGCGTTTTTATCACTTATCGCTACGATTAAAAGTTAAAACTTGCATATCTCTGTGCCATCGACGATATTCGGTGTCATGCTTCTTATCAAAGACGTTATACGTAACTCGTCCATCATATTCGTGCAGATGGCTTAGATATACTTAGACATTTTTTTTCGATTTCAAACGCATTATCCGGTAAACACCTATTCAATTATTCTATTATGCGTGTTGTTGTGACAACATCAGAAATGCCGACGTTTAGGGAAATGAACCGCGGAATTCATACACGCGAGTGATATTTTGACATTTGAGTGACAGTTACTTTCAATGACGTATTATGTGGAACCGAAGACTGACATAAAGTTGACGTAAAATTGTTATTCCCTTTATTTGTGTAACAAAGAAGATAACACCCGGGTGCGCGGACCGCGACGCAACGTGAACGTATCGGCGTCTATTGTTTGAATGATATACTCGTACTAGTAAATGTGGTAGTCAGACCGAGAAAAGTCTGCAGCGATTTCGATAGCCCACATGTCATTTTAAACGTCAAACTTCTATGATATTATGACGTATAAATAACACTTGCACTGCGTGGGCTATCAATATCGCCGTAGACTTTTCTCGGTCTAACTTTACCAGGTAAATATTATGTACTCACGTGACTAGCCAGCCAGTGCCAGTTGGACCGCAGAAAATTGAGAGCCATACCTTCATATAACCCAAAAACATGGAAACATACACGTTAATTTTGTATTAGTTAATACATTGGAAATATACGTATACATGGGTAAATACCTAATATTCATTATATTCAGAATATTCTAACTGTCTGAACCCTAAATTTAATAATTTAAAGAGACAAGTTGCTTCTCTCTTTTTAAGTTTAGTTAAAAACACGAGTGCCAAAACTGTACTATGTAATTACTGTTTCAGGGTAGGTATTTTGTTTTTGTCTTTTCACAGAAAATGTGTTCTCTAAAATAAGTTTTTATTTTTGTTAGATAAGAACAGTCTGTCCGATACGTTCGAGCGTGACTGCCATTCTTCCAAGCCCACAGCTTGCGCTGTCAAAGTACATGAAGGATTACTTTAGTCAGCCACCGTTCACCGAAAGTGTCCATTCTTATGAGAAGAAATCGTGTTATTATGCCAGAAAATCGATGTTAATCTTTTTATAATGGGAAACCGTTTTATGATACGCGTTTTTCGATACAACGGTGGAGCGTTAAAAAAAGGATATCGAAAGTGGCTGCAGGTACGATGATCGACGGACTATATTGAAATTGGAACGACAAGAGCGTGTCGTGAAAAGTTGTTGTGATTTGTGGCGCACGATACGCGTGTTATAACTAGTTTATTTTGGACCACATATGAAAAATTAAAATAATTTCAAAATTCAAGTTATTGAAGGTATGTTAGTGAACAGTCTCTGGGAGTTTATTGCAACACTTGTGAGTTTATTGCAACTGAAATCCTTACAGTTGTGATTGTGATAGTTATAATTATTGCACTTACAAACTAGGTAGAAAGCGACAGCCACGACGACAGATGATGAAACCGCGATTATCTTAAAGAAGTCGTTGTAAAGAAGCGGTACAAGAATGTACAGGGTGGCCAAAAAAGAAGTGCATTTTATTTACGATTTCGGGGTTGGCCTCATAGTAAAAGTTGCCTAAATCCTAAAACCCTAAAACCTCCTATAATCCTAAAACCTCCGTGGCAACGGGAATGTGCTAATTTTTTGGCCACCGTGTAGAGAATCATTATTATTCATTACATAGCTAAACAATAAACTAGGCTATATCATGCACTTTGGCCTTATACTCGTAGACTCTTTTGTGACCAAAGCATAAGCAAGCATTTGGAGCGTAAAACTAAAAGTCGTCCTCACAGTCAAAGAGCATCAAGCTCAAAGACTTCTGTAAGTACCTTGCTATGAATCATGTAATGGCGAGATCTTTCGGAGAAATGCGATGCAGCTAAAAATAGTCAACATGCAACAACTTCAATATCGTGTAATTTTGCAATTTTCGCATTCTCCTCTCATAAACTTGTTAAGTACACCTATTAGTAATAAGTTGTAGCAAAACTGTGGTGCGATGGCAGTGCCCGGGGCGTGAGGAAGGTACAGTCAACAGCAAATTACGTCCCTACGCCGTTTAATTCAGACATGTGAATTCAATTTTGGAAAACAGTAATTTACGTAACTGATAAAAAGTAACTGCCGGCCTAGTCAAGGCTACAATCGCTATCGTTTCGACAACGAAAAGCATTATGTTTCTCTATCACTCTTCCATATTAGTGTGACAGTGACAGTTGCGTTTCGATCGCTACGGAGCGTAAGCGGTTGGCATCTTGGCTAGGTGGCCTGATCTCTAAAACTTTATTTTATACAGGGATTAATAAGATTACGACATAGTGGCAATCACGATTATTTAACGTTTAACCGTAATTTTGTCACATCCAAAAATGTGATGTGATAATGTTCTACAGCACTTGTGCGAGCTAACGAATATAGACTTGAAAGCATGTGCGTTATTTTGACACTTGACAGAGTACATCAGTCCATGCTACGAGAACGACAACTCATGGCGTTTTCCTGGCGAGCAAAACTTAAAAAACGTATCGCGATATAATTATATTTATTTATAATATTGGCTCCGCAAATGTACTACAAAAAATATTGTGCGTATTTAAAAATAAATTAAGTAAATTAACCCAAAAACAGTATGTAAAGAGAGGAGCCTATTTCTGCCAACTAACTGTTATACAGTTTGGCGGAGGTTGTACTTACCTATGATGTAAAAAGTATGCTGTACCATGAATAAATGGTTTATTTATTTATTTTTTATTTGTCTCTCAAGTCTCAATTAAGTAGACCGCCATTTTTATCTTGTAATGGATAATTCTTATCTGAAACTCGAGAAATTATTTGCTTTCACAGATCAGTCTGACCGTGTTATACTATATCGAAACTTATGCAGCTGACTGTACTAGTAGATATAATGTTCCATTGTCCCAGTGTGGCTCGCGTGTCATATCGCTTACTGACGGATTACCGACTTTTTAGCCGCTTACTGATGCCTCTCTATTGTAGAACAGGCTTTGGTCCGAGCCGACAAGATGCTTAGACTGATGTGAACTTTGACGACAAATATTCGGTAACGGATACGTTAAAATATTTGTATAGTCATCAATATTATTCTGCCGTATTCGAACTTCAAGATATTCACAAGAGACGACACGTACTAGATCCATTCTAGATACGTTACAGTTTAGAAATGAACTAGTTCTCTTTTGCAGCGCAATTCGGGCAACCAATGTCACTTTTACGTTAGATAGAGTAAGATATCTATTAGATGTGAATTGGATCTCTAAGTCATATCCTGTGGAAATCGTTCAAGAGTATCCCTAGAATCGCGCAAATGTCAAATTTGACAGGTTTGATCTTAAACATATCGTTATCGTATCTTGGTGATGTCTAAAAGATGTCTAATAGATGTCTATTTCAAAATCCGAATCGGGCCCATTATCGTATCGCGCCTGCCCTGTTGTATATAAAACCCTTAAATCTCTACTTCTTTACTATTGCTACATTATTTATTATCTAACAGTATATGTATATCATATATGTTACAGTAAATCTAATGCACATTTATGAAATCGGTTAAAAAGGGACTTTTCTGAAATTACAGAATTTAAACGTGCAACTAACCAACGTAAGTTATGACATAATGATTTGGATCCTTTTGAAACGAAGTCACGTATCATCTAAGCTTAGATTAAGGATGTGGCTCGAATGACCCGTGCGATTAGTAGTAGCAGTCGTATTCTCAACGGTTGCTCGATACCTGCGAGTCGTATTTAGTGGAAGTTGACCTCAAGATTTTGAATTTTGTCAATTATTTGTGGGGCAAATGGAGCCTCCTTTTTGTAAAGTAATAGGTATATGAAATAAGCCAATTTAATTCTTGTTGACGCATATCAAATATATTATATAAAAAAACATATATATATCCTTAATATTTGAAACTCTACAAATCAAAGTATGTCAAGTATATGTAAGTATGTGGATATAAATACGTAATTTACCTATGTAGGTACATAGTTATCGATGCATTGACACATTTAGAGCAATAAAAATCAAAAATACAAAATTGTAGGTATATTATTGTTTTTTTTAATTACCTACTTATATAATTTATTGTTAGTAGTCATTAAAAGGAACTTTTCATTACAATTGTGTCATATGTTTTTAATTTTCATTTTTAGTTTCTTCTCATTCCATACTCGGAGGGTATTTTATATAGGTTCGCTGAGCCCTCGACTCGCCTGCACGTGGTAAGCGTTTGCATTTGCAACGTCCGTCCAGGGTAGGGTCTCAGTATTGGAACGCAAAGCTGCTAGTAATTGCGGCTTCGGCACCGGCCCCGGTAATCCCTCATTTAGCCCCGAGGATGTTTGTTAGTGATGCCCCGTGCTAGGGGAAAAATAAACTAAGTAGGTGGACTAAATTGCTTTATTCAGTTAGCGCGTTGTATGGTTATTGGTCCAAGATAAAGCATTTTTTTTAGATAGTAGAGCAATAAATTAAACTGTAGGCTGTACTCCTCAAACTGACCGACATTTGTTCAGCACTTTTGAAAATAACGCATGCTTTGATTTTTATTACACTTTAAAGTTTATTCTAAGACGCAATGTATTGCAAATTTTGTTATGTTAAAAGCGTGACAAGTAACGTCAAACACACTGATGTCAGCGTACATTGAAGGCAATATTTATTTTGTATAAAAAAGAGGAAGTCTAAAGGATTCATCATTTTTAAAAGTTGCTGAACAAATGTTGGTCAGTTTGAGGAGTACAGCCTTTTGTGTAATTTATTGCTCCTGTAACAGGAAGCACCCTGTATATTATCATTTATCATCTAGCTACTTCATAACACCCATCCTTAAAAAAATATCATGGGAATAAAATGTATGATCGCGTTTCTTACGATTATTAAAAAGCTAACTCTAACTCTGCAAAGGCAGAAAATCAAATTCCTTCTTCGTCACTTCAGTCTTTGCAGAGTTGGATTCATACAGCTGTTTGGAAGAGAATAAGTAATTGTTTTTTTTTTCAAGTTTATAATTTATTAGTTCGATGTAGTACTAATTGGGGCTATACGATGCTTATCAAAATAGTACCTTATGCACCGTAAATCATTAATCGACTAGCTTTCCTATGGAATTCTCAAGTAATGCTCAGTCATGGTCAAGGGATCAACAATGATAGAAAACAATGGCTCCTGATAAATTGCCCCGCTAACTAACTGAACAGCAGTGTTATGCCATCTTTCAGCGCCAGTCATGGTGGCGGCCGCTTGCCGGTACAAACTGCAACACAGGCAACTCACTACTCTTCGACCTTAACTCGTCGTGATAAGGTTTACGAACGGTTAGTTTATATGTCGCTGATGGCACAAAGCTGGTTGCGACCTAATCTGACATCGCATCGGCCGATCATCGATGATCATGATTTACCGACGTTCTATCGCTACAGACAACTATGGGCGGAACATTTTATTAAATTGAATACGTTCCTATCAAGTATCAATACTGAACCCACTAAAATTATTACATATTCATTTAAGCAGTAGGTACTTATTATACACTGAGGACTCAGAGGAGGATCAAACTGCGACTTACTACTCGCATAAGTAGATACTTAATGCGAGTACCTAGTAAGTTTGATACTGGCCAAGATGTTGGGCTTCTGTAAAACAATGATTTGTGTATGTAAACTTTTTGTTTGCTACTTGTAACAATTTTTTAGCTCTGAGAAAAGAAAAAAAACGATTTGTGTAATTTCGAAAAAGAAATGAACCAACCGTTGCACGCTATCCAGTTCGGTGATAGGTGATCTGACTTCTAACAATTGGTTCACGATTGTTGAACTCGCGCGCGTTAACCATCCATCTTCTTTGCCGTATTTTGGAGGTCTAGAGATAGACCCTACTCATTCTGGCGCGGTTATGATTTACCTAAATGCTCGCCTATCTTTTATTTAATTTGTTTAGTCAATTAAATGAGACTCAATAAAAGAAAGTAAAGTGAGGTGCACTATAATTAAAAGATAACAAAAAACAGCTCTACAGTATAAACATTTATAAGCAGTTTATTACTGAAAGTGACTTATGTAATAGGTCGAGATCTGAGTAATCTCAGGCCCCTGATGAATGATGATTGATGAGCTGCAGTTTGCATTGCAAAACGTAAGCATTGTTCGCTATTTGGTAAACAAGGTCAGCGGTAACATTACACGGTGTATTACGCTGAAGAGAATACGGGTTAATTACGATATCTTTAATTCCATCAGTCTATACCTGATGTGTAGGAATGATGCTGGAATATGAAAGTGGAAATATCGATCGATCACACACAACGCCGTCTCGACTCGCCTGGTTGTCTGCTGAGATCAAAACTGTTGTTTCCATCGGTCTTTCCGAACACTGGGCTCAAATTAACCAGTTTAAGAGTGTGATTTAAGGTAACATGTTGTTACGGATCTCGTGATCTAGTTTATAATGGTTTATGTAAGGCGAATACTCGGTAAGAGATGGGATTATGAGAGCAGCGCGGGCGGCCGTCACCCACCTGTCCGAGCACCATCACCTCTATTGTCAGACGCGCCCGCTCGCTGCCGGCATGCCACAAATTGAAATCTGTTTCGTTATGCCCCTACCCTGTCAAAGTATCTAGCTGACATACAAAAATGCCGCTGCTACAAGCCGATTATAAATTAGAAACAACCGATGCGCCGTCACACGAGGCCACAAACAGTTGCGTGTTACATTTTAAAATCAATCAACATGATAGTCACTCAACAATATCAAATTTCCATTAACCTGCAATATCGAAACAATCGATGCCTTAATTGATTAGAAAAACATGGTTAGGGAGCTTCGTCATTCACGAGTGTTTACTGCTGCATACGAATATTAGTCTAAATTAAAAGTAGCGACGGATACCAAATGCCGATCATTTAGCCGGGCGGCCCTAGAGACTCCATTAGGGGCAATAAAATGCCTATTATTATCGAGGACCGAAAAGCCAATGCACGCGATGCAATTACTTGATTGGCGGTGTTCTGGCCTGGTCTGGCTGAGCCGTGATTGATGGTGTACGTAATTAGAAAATACTTCAGCATGTGTCTTCATCGTACAATCTTAATTGCGGGCAGCACTTACCTCGCTGAGTCAGCCGGCGCGTGCGGCTCTCATGACCACTTGAAAAATATTCACATCTGATGCGGCTATTATTGAATGAGTACAGGAAAGTCGGCTCTGAAAGCGCCAAACGTGGTCAGATATTTGTAGATCGAGCAGTATTTCAGAATACCAGCATGTATATGTTTATAGGCACTTTGTTTAATGAAAAGTTTGAGCACTGCTAGTATTAAAGTGAATTGATCTAGTCCATATAATTCTGTCGTTCTCTCTTTCTGTCTCATCTTAGCGTTTATCTATTAACTACTACTACTACCTCTATATATCTCAACTACTGCTTTAAAGTCTCTGCTGTATACCTGTGGGTGTAGTTATATCTACTATGTCGCCACTAATATGTTTTTGTATGTGAGTCTTTGTGTACAATAATATGACTGTGTGCTGTGTGATTCATGATTTATCTCTCTGAAATGAACTCACTGTATTGGCACTGGAACAGTGTAAACCAATTGGTGTTCGATCGAGTATAAAGTACCTACTTGAGAGTGTTGGGAGTTCATAGCCACATGATGGAGCGAGCTGAAAATATCAATTTGTCTGGAAATATCTGCGATATCTGCTGCGCCATAAATCTGCGAGGTGTCGGTGCTATCGGCCGCTCACTCTCTGCCTGATGGTAAATATCATTTGCAAAGCAGCTTATGAAACGTTTTGAGTAGGTAGCCACAGCCGGACTGCATATAGGAAGCAGTTAAATTTTATTTCGTACTTCTTATACTATTAGGGTACCTATACAGAGAGGGTGAGGAACATTATATAAATCTACAGATTATTTTATCTCTATGTACGTCGTTATGACTTTGGCCATATACTCCCTTACAGTAGTATGCCAGCAATTAAATAGACATCACACATGCGTGCACCCGAAAATAACTACATAGGTAGTTAGTGTCAATAAGAATAGTACGAGGCTTATTTTATTATTAACAGACTTTATACCAAATTTTATGATTTAAAAAACATGAAGAAACGGCAAACTTTTCTTATTATTTTAGAACATTGCTTTGTTATTTCCGCAGCTAAGTTTGGATTGCGTTAGCATCTCGGTTAATCTCGTGAGAGCCGGCTAGTCTGGAGGCTCGGCGCGTCCTGCGCTGCAGCTAGCCGCCCGCAAGTAATCGACCTATTAATAAGGGGCTCAGTGCTAATACGCTTAATTAAAATTGCCATCTTGAGACGCCGCAGTTTTTGGGCACACTCCAGCCGGATTATCCGGCGTGGCGCGTATGCCGCGCACACTAACACTTACAATATTTTAACTGGGATGCACTCCTTGGGTTTTAATATTGACGATCGTTTCTACAAGTTGTAGTTATTTAGTTTTTTGACTACCGGAAAAGAGTTATGCTTTTCGAGCATATAGCTACGTCTAATTCTTTGGCGCGCTCGCTATATATATATTGGATTTTAACAAATGAGGTGTGTAGCTAGCAGCACATCAGGTGTAGCCCGTGTAGCCTCTTGCTTGATGTTAAATGTATGTATGTATGTAAATGTATAAGAATTCGATTTGTTTTACCTCTGAAAATAATTGAGCATTTTCTCAACATATTTTTCCAGGTGCGACGCCGTTACATCCATGTATTGAGCTCTTTTGGGTTAAAATAAAGCCTACCAGACAGACGAGGTCTTCGTAACCGTTCTAGAAAGGGCTCGTTTGACAGGACGTATGTACACTTACGTATAAGTATGTGAAACACATTATTCGCAAAAAAGAACTGTTTTAAAAATGTGTATGCAAATGCTATCGATTCGACTGTAACGCTCATCGCTCGTAATTTCATCCCGAGGGAAACGTTTAGAACGGCCCGTGACTGTGTTGACAGGGCTGGGAGCGCGCGGCCTCTTTGTCGGCGTCTCTTTGAAGCGCGGGCGCCGGTAGCGCAGCTTCGAGTGCCAGTTTACGAGCACTGACGCGTTTTATTGCTCATCTGCTTTAATCAATGAGCAAATGGCTATTAGGCGGTCCGCGCGGCGGTAACTGTATCGCTCAAATTTTGCACGCCCGGTCCCGAGGGCTTTCCGATTTTCCGGATTTGTTTTGGAGCTCAGTATCCTAAGGCGCCGCCGCGGTTATTGAAAACTATAAGTACAACTTGCACAATGCACAATATACCTACTAGTTAGACCCTTAGGTAAATTTTTCTCTCTCATATTTCATTCCGAATGCATCTTTAGACAGTGCTTTAGCCAGTATAGTGATATTAATTATTTATTTTCTTCCACTGCGCGCTTTCATTATCCTCAATTGTGAGTTGCGAGGAGACGTATAGGTACTCGAAAACAATGAAAACGGGTCACATTGTGTGAAAATACAAGTGACTCTTGTCAATGCTTTTGAGTAGGCATATTTAAATGTGCGATAAACGTCATACTAATAATATGGCGCGGTAAAGAAGTTTTGTTTTATGGATATAGAAAATTAAAATCAAATGAACTTACGACGGAACGAAAGTTACGGTTTCTAAGTGAGCAAGTACACGTACTTAGCTAATTGCTTCCCGCACGGCAAGCTCGACAGAAGGTGTCGCCGTGTTCGCGTCCTAGTAATTGACTCCTTGAACGTTTAAAACAATTAAGCCGGTCTCATGCGCTGTTCGGAGCGGGTTCCCGAGAGCAATATATTTAGCGTCATTAATGGGCGTACCGTTTATGCGCTATAACACCACTACCGCGAATCTGCGCACAAAAACCATGTTTCATCAACACCAACCCCGGTCGGCGAGGTAATTAGGTAGCTTCGATTGGGAATAAAAACGGCTTTATGCGAAACCGCGGCAGTCCAGTGCAATTTTTTGAATTTAACTCCATTTAAAAGTGAAACGCTTTTGAAAATGTTAGTCACTGGCTCTAGTTTCAGCACTCATCGGTATTACGATGCTAAATTTATAAGAATTGCAATATTGCATAATACTTTTGCATACAAAACCTATATATTATGTAGTTATAAAAATATTATTGCGAATGTTTGGTACGAGTCATGTTAAGTATAGCATATTATTTCTTTAGCAGTTCTAACGAGCATTATCTGGAACGAAATGTTCTTGGAAAACAGTATGTAATTGTATTATTATGTAGGTACTTCTATTAAAAACACTTCTATTTCGATATTTTTTTCTTATTTAGGTATTCTTGGTTCCATTTTGCAACTATCATTTCTTGGCAATAAAATGATATCGTTACAGCTTAAGGCTCGCTATAATAGGCGAGACCGATCGCCGCCGAATTTGCAAAAAACTTCTCAGCTCGGGAGCAGACTTCAACCAGATTGCAATATAGGGTCAGAAACAACATCGATGTTTATGGATGGCGTTTTCATGAACGTCTATCAAATCTAACAAACCGTTGATAATCGTTTGTCCATACCAATATTTGACAATCTTGCTTGTTAGAAAGAGATAAAATATAACAAAGGTTTGGAAGAGGTTGCCGAGTTTCATGAATAAGGAGGTAAGTCTTGTATCGCAATTGCGGAGCTGGACTACAGTGTAAAAAGTAACAGTGGACCGACGCCTATGATGTTTGCGTAAATGCCGAGACCGCAAGAGATCACAGTAGGCGGGTTGCAACAGACTTTTACACAGCTGCCCAAAAAACTGCACATTTCAAATAGGTAAGGCTCGCTAGCCCTGTAAGTAGTACCGAGCTACTAACAATGGCGATATATGCAGCTCGGGTGTACGCGATCCTTTCCTCGCCCCTCGCACCCCGCACGATTGCCTTGTCTTGTAGACGGCTTCGTCGAATGACTGTATTGTTTTATAGACTGAGGCTGGACTGTTCTTGTTTCGAATTCTTTTCGACTGAGTATTGGTTTAAGCTAGGGATGGCATCCTTAGATATAAACGAATAAGTATTAACGATGAAGCCAATTTACACCATGATTTATTTGGGAGTAAAACTCCCTAGAGCCGAAACGTATCACTTTCCCTACTTCATAAATAAACATTGAGCAATTTTTGTAGAACATAAAATATGAAAAAAAAACCGTTAAGAATTAATAAAAAAATCCTCAACCTACATAACTAGAATATAGTTCTTTTTTTTAACACTTTCCAATAAGTTCTGTTGATGCTTGAATTAGTAATTTAAACAAAAGCTTTCTTTGTTCATATGATTCTTAATTTGGAGATTGTTTATAGTAGGAGATCCCACATATATGGGACCTTCACCAATCTGTCTGACGGATGAAACTATGAAAATATGAAAGAAAATATGTCCCAGAACATAAATAAGTAGGGTTGCCTAAAAAAATATGGTCAAGGCTATTTTTAATAAATTTAAAAAAATAAAAATTTTTTCGGCAAATTTCACCGATTTGTCTGACGAACGAAATAAGTTTCAATGCAAAGTATAAAACTTGTACAACATAAATCATCTACATAGGTTGCCTATCTTTTTCCGGTCCCTATTATGTGGTTGCCGTGTTTAAAGAGGTGATTTTATATCGATAATTGCACTCATCTGTCTGACGCTTGAATTATACATCAAAATGATGGTAATTTTATTGCAAATACAATGGTATAAAGTTGCCTGCGAAAATCAGGTCACAAATAAGGGTTGCCAGGCTTTTAATTAAAATAAGAAGGGAAGACTTTTAGCGATAACTCATAAACGGCTTAACTGATCAAGTTTGTTTTAATTTTATTTGATTGAGTTTTATAAGCACTATTTTCAAGATTTTTTTCATATTTTTTGGACAAATGGTTCAAAAGTTAGAAGGAAAAACCTTTTTTTTTTCTTCCTAAACGATTATTTCCGAAATGATTCACTTTATCAAGAAATGTTGTTTAAAGACCCCTATTTATTTTGAAAGGCCTAACCAATGACACCCCACACTATAAGGTTGAAACGATAAAAAAATTGTCACACACATTTTGTTTCTTTTAAAGCGATTATTTCCGAAAATATTCACTTTATCAAAAAATGTTCTTGTACCCGTATTCATTTTGAAAGACCTTTCCAACAACATCCCTAACCATAGGGCTGACACGAAAAAAAAATCCTCACATACATTTTGTTTCCTTCGAGGCGATTATTTCCTAAAATAATCACTTTATCAAAAAATGTTGTTAAACCTGGAGTTACCATGGTTATCCATACAATCTGACACTAGGTTAACGGTTTAATCGCTTAACCTCGGGTTTGTAGGATGGTGCAAGCGAGCCTAAGTGGTGTTTTTGCCGACGGTAGTGTGAGAGCGGCGGGTACAAAGAACCACTACGGGTAGGTAGTACAGGGTGCTTAAATCGCGATCAAACATAATCGGGCCGAGTTCATCGCTGCCCTGTTTTCCATCTCACATGATCAACTACATACTACCGGTTATATTATAAGACGCTTTTTCACATCAGGTATTAACTTATATTTTCTAGCTGGTGAATGGCGATATTCGTAAATCAGCATGGTCAATTTATTTGGTAAAGGTAAAAAAATTATTACAATATATAATACGTATGCAATATCTAATATCTAATTTAAACAGCTATTTAATAAGCCTGTTATATTCATTTACATTGACCATTTACATTACTTAAGTTTTTTTACTAATCAATTAAAAAATGTTCTTTAATTTTTTTCTTACATACCTATATTACCTATGTACGTACATATTTGCTAAGTTTCGCCGGCGGAAAAATATTTTAGTAAAACCAATAGGCAATGACTGTAATACGTAAAGATAAATTCAGCAAAATACTTAGTGTAATTAGACTAAATAAAATTGAATCGTAGATCATTAGAGTGGACATCAAAATATTGCGATTTCGCTGAAATCTCACAGTGTCAGTGATGTGGATGTGACAAACCGATTATGTAATGTCGAATTGCGTCCTTTTAACTCTCTTATTTTTTACCTCTCTATTTGAACATTTTGAACTTGAATGCAGGCGTTCGATATGAGGCGGTACTTAGTTTAAATTCTGTAATTCGAGTTTTCAGAGAGCGTTTTGTGTTTCAGAAGCCGTAATCTCTGGAGATTAACACGAGCATCCCCGTAACTAACACTTAGTGTTGTAAAACGCCGACAGGCGCGGTGTCGGGTGACTGGCGCCACATCTCTTAGCCACCAGCTCCTGGACATTATCTTAATGTCTGAAGCCGCCGTCCATAACCCTCGATGAGACGAGAATAGATTGTAAGTGCTTGTAGAAAAACTGCAGAGTGCATGAGGCCTAATAGGAAGCTTGTGGTTCACTGAATGCCACTTACATGCACGTTGCAGTGCTAAAAATACACTTTAGTCAATAAGGTGACCTGATATAGATCACAGAACGAAATATGTAATGTTATTTGGATTACCTAGCTTTAATGGTTATACCTATACGCGCACGCGCTGCTCAACTCCCTGCTCGAGGCACAGCCGCAGTGTGATTTATTTGTGAGTGCGATGGGGCGAGTGACGATGGAATGCAAGAGGATGTTAGAAAGAGAGATGCCTAAGAGTACCATACAATAATGAATACATGTGTCTTAGCTGTATATTGTATTGTTATAAATAATGTTAAAAATGCTTTATGTTGTTAATGTGTTCCAATTTGTGCCGCTTTGGCATTAGCTGTAAGGTGCAATTTGTTATTTGAAATAATAAATACATAAATAAATAAATACCTACCTAACCTTTATCCGTGGAAAGAATTTAGAAAATATAATTAACAAACTAGTATTTTATTATTCAAAGACTTTTGTTGAATGTAAGTGTATGAAAAATAACTAGATTTGTTATTTTGTATGCTTCGGATTGAATCAATAAATAGGTAGGTAAATTGAGTAAAGTAGACCTACCATGGTAATTTAAATTTAAATAACAATAATACACAAAGTCCATTAATAAGGGTTTCACTATATACCACTTAAAATACACAACGAAATAATTTACAACAAAGCAGCAACAGCACACGAAGAAACAGTCATTATCAACACATCTGTTGTGTGGAAACATCTCTCTTCACCCGGACGGTGGGTGATCACAATTGTCACCAATTAACAGTGTGGGCGCGCGCAAAAAAGACCACCATCGTGGAAAACACCTTGGCTAATGTGTCAGATGACAAACCAAGGGCTTCGGGCAAGAATGCGAGCCACGGGGTGCGCGCCCTAATAGGGTGAAGTGTCCAAACATGGACCACGGACCACGTGGCGCTAGCAATATAATCTATCATTTTTTGCAAACACATGAGTTCATTTTTTGTGGCTAGTTTCAAAGAAGTTAAGTTTGGTCATTGGTTATTTTGGATTAGGTGTTGATCGAGATTATTGGTTTGCTTTGTTTTTGGTTATTGGTATTTCCATCGAGAAAACATTATAGTGACATACCTAAAGGGTTTCTCCGTTATGAGACCATACCCTTATATACCTGTAGGTATTTTATATAGGTAAGCACAGTCTTATCGATGTACTGATAAACATGCACAAGTTTATGATAATCTTTACTGAATAAACCTTTAAAGTTGTTTTATCTTACATTAATTTACAATTACAACTTAAATAATAAAAATAATACGAATGACCGAAAATAAACATGTCGTTTGAATTACCAGAATTTATATAAAAACTAACAATACCAAGACCACACCAAGCGAAACTATAAATTAAAGTGATGTGATGGTTAGTGGCCAATCACTCGGTTTTAATACTTCATTACAACAAGGGATCAAGTGAAAACGTCTCCATAGAGTTACAATAGTCGCGGGCGTGAAGCGTGCTCCGAAAAGCCCAGGGGGTAAGCTAATGTCTAACGTATGACTGTGCTATGTAGGTATGGTGTGGCTTTAATATAAAATAAAGTTTTTGTACGTACTCGATTTTCATAAATTGGCAGGCAATTGACATTTAAATTATATTAAAATTTACTGCAATGCAAATTAATATTAAGTACCTACATAATATTGTATTTCTGGAAATTACACAAAATTTTAACAACTAAGTACACGAATTTTTCGATGTCAATTCAATGTGATGTAAATTACTCTAACCGACACCTAGTATCCGAGGATCGTCATCCTCGGATAATAGGTAAACGGTTAATGCAGCGGTTATGAATTCACACAATTTCAATCCAATTCCAATAAGTGATCAGTGCATTTGAGAATAAACCAGGTGCTGCTTACTACTACATAATATTATAATAATGTCATTTGACAATTAGGTACTTGTTTGCTGTATGAGTTGATATTGCTCATCGATAGTAGAAGACTGACAAGTGTATTCACGACCGATTAAAAAAAAATAAACACTTTTTAGACAGTAAACCTACTCTAGATTATTTGTAACTTAATAAATTTTAATGTTTACTAATGCAATATTTTTCGTAAACAAAAGGAAAGACAGCAATAATTATTGTACCTAATATGTATTTATTGATAAAAAGTGTCGTTAAATACGGTTTTAACATTACAGTAAGTAGCCGTAAACATATGTCATCTCCAGAACAACTGGTTAAAGTCACACGATAATTATCCGTCGGTGGAAAAGCAAAATAGGTACTTACTTAAATAATGTTCTACTGTCATAAATGTTACCTTTTTATTCCTTTACACTGTAAACTTTCACACAATTATTTAAATATCGCAATTAATCAAAAGTCGTCGTCGAAACTCAAATAACATTGGCCTAACGACTGTGGCTTACATATATTATTATTTTAAATTAAATGTATCCTATTATCCAATGTAAGGATGTATCCATAAGATGATGGGACGTCTAAGCGGAAATTTTAAATCTAATCAATAACTTTTATATCAGGGTAAGAAGCGCAATTGTCACAAAATATTGTGACAACATCATTTAAAACCATTCATTCAACAATAGTGCAAGGTATTGAAGATGAATGGAGTGTACGGAGAGAAAGCACAAACAATGCGAAACAATGGCCCTCCACTCGAAGCTGGCGATACATCTGGTTCTAAAGAATAGCGCAGTGTGGTTTAAAATAGGTAATTGTGTGAAATCAATCGGTCAAAACGTTACAAATAAATAGAAACTTTTTTTTTTAAGTTACATGCCCGATTGTTTATATACCTACTCTATTAAACTATCATGATTTATTTTTTTATATTTTATTTAATTAAGTAAATTGGTTAAATATTCTATTTATTTATAAATGTACTACATACTACTTACCATTATTTCTACTGGCAGGTACAATAGGAGCATTCCACGGGCTGTCCCGTACAAACGCATTGTATTTCCTATGTTGCGACTTTTTTCTCGGCATTTAAAGCAGGCGATTATTTTTCTGTGCATATTTTTGACCATTTGTCATAGAAAAGGAAACTCTTATACCTTTAAATCTTCAGAAACTTCGCGTTTGTACGGGACAGCGGTAGACAATTTCATGGAATGCTCCAATACGTTCTTAATATAGGGTATCTACTTAATTTGAATGATAAACTACTAAATAAGTAGGTACTTACAACACACTAGTAGGTAGGTAAGTAGTTTAGTAGTACAGTCAGGGCTTAATCGTGGCCACCCTGCGGTCTGATAAGCAGGTACCTACACTAATCATAAAATATTTATGGCACCATACATTACGACAATTTTATTCAGATTTATGTTGCGAAAGATGGACACTTAAATAAAATTATCGAACGCGCGATGCAAAGACATCTAAAATAATATCACATCTATGCATTAGGTACATTTTTTTAAGAGTTTGTAAGGTTTATTCGGGTAATTCCGAATGTCGAAAACTGTCGGATAATTCCGAAAAGAGACTTTTATTATGATGGAATTAAGGGTGATTTTCATCTGAATTTCGGAATTATCCGATATTCGGTATTACCCGAATACACTTAATGTTTTTGTTTTACTTATAGACGTTTTTAAGTGCTCCATCAGCAGGGTCGGTAAATAGTTTTGTTGGAGTTATTAGGAATAAAATGGGTTAGCACAGAGGTCTTAATATTGTAAAGTCACTGTCTAAAATATTACTATATTCGGCAAGGCAACTTACGATATATTTTACGTACCAGTTGACAGAGTCCACACACGTAGCATACCACATACATACAATAAATTTAGGTATCTTTGTCATTTGTGGTGCTTAGCTAAATTTTTTTGGTATCTTACGGTATATCAATACATATGGTAGCTAGCTACGTCTATGACGGGCTTAATAAAGGTAAATTAACTTTTATTCTTATAAATTTCTACTCGATCCAAATAACGCTAAGTCTTCTTATTTTAATGAAGTTTCCCAAACTAAGCCACCTCCTGTTAAATTATATTTTTAATGAAAAAAATATTTAATAAACAAATATGTCAAAAAAATTCTGTGATGATTTTAGGCAAGGTGCACTTTATGTCTGTAGTAGACATGTGACATGGTCAGTATTTATCATCTAAGGCATAATAAGTTCAGTTGGAATGCGCGTCGTGTGGAGTGAAGGCAGCTCTGGCCGAGATAGATATGTCTTCGTCAAAATTTACATAAATGATGTATGTGATCCGCCTAATGCCATCGGTTGGTCATTTATTAAGCAGTTAGAGCGAGGCTGTGCTCATGCGCATAGCGCGCGTGCCGGAGTGCGCGCCGACAGCGCCGCCGACGCCGGACCACACTGAAACACCTCGCGCTCGCGGCTCGGCCAGGTCAAACCTGTTGACGTCCGTGAGCCAGCCTTATCTATAACATCACAAGCATTTACAAAATTGATGGACGTGCGATCCATTCAACGTTTCGAAAAAAGATAATGTTTGTCTAAAGTTTTTGCAATGTCAATAAAAAACTTTGGGCACCGTCCACGTGTGAAGCGCGCACGCCCTCGGGCTGGTGCTCGGGCGCCGAGCCCGGCGCGGGTGGTCTGCGCGCGTCGCCCGCAGGAGGCGTCAGCTTCACACGTCTACACACCACACATTTCTACTACCGCTCACCACTACAGTATAGAGCCTATAACAATCTACATAAGGCACCAATTCTACTTTACCCACAAAACAATCTTCTCGAAATATCAAGCCGATACGAGCAACTCATTACGCATGATAGTAGGTCTACCGAAAGTAAAGGTTTGGATGTAATAACAGATGGGTGTTAATTGCTATCATGAGGCGTCAATAATTGTTTTTTTAGCCACTAATGGCAATGGAAGTTCCGGGTTATGAAAGTTTTTGTAGGGTATAATCAAGTCGTAATCAGTGGGTCGCTGCTAGAGCGTGTGAGCTACTCTCCGCGGACTCACTTCACCGCGAGGAAATTATTAGTTTGGTGAATTTACCCGACACTAGTTTCGTGTTGAAGCGCTTGTGAGTATCGTATGAAGACATTAGAGGGATCTTTATGAGCCGTTGCGTGTGGTTCCTCGGTAATTCATGGTGCAATCACATATCTCATGTCCCTGCAATTTACGACTACGAACAGCGGGTAGGTAACGCTATGAAATCGGAGATAAATTAGCTTTTTGTTACGCGCTATCACTGAACGGACGTTTAGCAATATATACCTACCGTGATTTATTTATTTTTTAAACATCATTGAAGGCCCCTTATTAATATATAAATTAGTACAAACTTACCATAAAAAATACAATTTGTATATCTAATATTTGACCTTTGTTAATAAATCAGGCGTGGGTTTCTTACGAGTCTTCAGAAAAAGTGCATTGGTGAAATATTTTAAAACTCATCTGTCAGTTCTGGAACAGTTTTTGTATAATTTGTGGATGCAGTTTTAGTGAAAAGGAAGGCGGCGTGAGTGCTAATGAGACGAATTTGGGAGAGGAAACGTTAGTTTTGAACTGTAAAAAATTAGCCTGGTAAATTAATAAGTGTTGTAACGAGGCGTGAATCCAACAAGGTAAATATCGCAGTGTTGCGAGTTCGTGACCTCAGGGCCACCCACGCCGGGCAGCGCTCGCGAGTCCACGCCGCGTCACTCGCCGTCGCTCTTCATCTGACACCAACATTAATAACACCGCGCCGCTCTTCAGCTGTTTATGGATAACATTTTCATCACGAATTTTGTACCTGAGTAACAGCCATTAGAATTAATATATTCTGGTTCGGGCTTTAAAAGAGTACTTATTTATTTAGATGAAAACCATCTCTCTAATAGATCAGCTCAGTAATAGACAAATGCGTCCGTAAGCATAATTCCCAAATTGTTTTCTCGGAGAATGTTTTGATAAACATGATTGCGGCGCGAATAAACCTTGTAGGGACAATCAAAACAGGAAAAAGATCTTGCGAATAAATGTGAGCGTACAACTACTTACAGAAAACGCGATCCGACAGATCCTATCGGAAAACCCACTATTTTCCATCAGCGTCAGCCATATTTTTGTCAATTTTTCGTCTGACATATCCTATTTCCTATTCAGAAAAACACGGAGCAGACGTGAAGTTGGAAAACAAGGGAATAGAAAAAAGAGGTTCTCGGTCGAAACGACAGATAATCGTGTTAGCCGGCCGCAGCGGCGAATAACTGATGCGGCCGCCCGCTGCACCGAACCCAATGAGATTGCGGTGTTTTTTCCGGCGACGCTCCGCGGAGACAAACAAGGAATGCAAATTCGTGTTGACACCGCGATCCATCTTGTTCGCCTCTCCGGAGACCAGTTCCTGGGCAAATGGCGCCGTGATTGAAACGTCTACGAGCTTTATTTGTGCAAGGTTTCTCATGTTTTTGTTTCTGCGTGCCACCTGGTTGGGGTTATAGGTGGGTTCTTGATTCAATCAATTTAAATATTCCGTGGCATTTGCAGCTAGGGGCGCAAACTAGATTTTTAATATGATTTTAAATAAATGTAAATATTTTTTTCTTTTTTATTGTGGGATATTACCATATTAAAAATTAAATAGGTAAGTATTTTTAATATTTATTTGTTTTAGTCGATACCTATGAAGACAAAATGGGTCAGTAAACGACGGAAACGGGTAGTTAGTTTCGCTTAATCTTAAAAACAAAACAGTCGCTGTATCGTAAAACAGGAGCAGTGGCGGCGGCGGGCAGGACAAACTGTGACCTTACTCGCATGATGGACGGTCTACGCTCGGCTGCACCCCGCCGCTGGCTCCACTGGCGACTGCTGAAATATTCGCAACTAAATTTTTACAGTCGAAATAAGTGCACACAGCAAACTTTCAGTATTCAAGCGCATACAAAATTTAACCTGGCCTGAAATACTATATGACTTGGTAGGGACAATAAATTATAAATTATAGGACACACGTCTTTAAATCCTATTGAGTTTGTATCGATCATCATTTTGATTCTGATCGTCAACTAGATTCATAAATGATCATTATTTATAACAATTGATTTTACATATGAATTACTCGTAAATTCGTTTTAACATTCACCAATCATTTAAGAATTTCAATGTAAGTACTTATAAATATATCAATCAGTATTCAGTAGGCATCATAATAATTCTGAGTCGCCAGTGTATCATTGATTACAAATGAGTAATTTGTGTATACATATTATACATGTATATCTATTCAACTATAGAAAATGTATTTTTTATTGTCCAATTGGATTTTGTACATGTACATGTAAATAGATCCGTATAGGTATAAAAATCCGTATACCGATGCGTGATGTAACATGAGCAAAAAATTAAAGTAGGTATACATGGTAGAAACGTAATTATGTGCAATAAAAAATATTTTTCCTGATTTGAATCAATGGACATTTACTGTTATTCTTTAGACACTAATTACACGTCGCTGGTGCGCTGGTGGCCTAGCGGTAAGAGCGTGCGACTTGCAATCCGGAGGTCGCGGGTTCAAACCCCGGCTCGTACCAATGAGTTTTTCGGAACTTATGTACGAAATATCATTTGATATTTACCAGTCGCTTTTCGGTGAAGGAAAACATCGTGAGGAAACCTGCATACATCTGCGAAGAAATTCTAAGGTGTATGTGAAGTCCCCAATCCGCATTGGGCTAGCGTGGGGACTATAGCCCAAGCCCTCTCGCGCTCGAGAGGAGGCCTGTGCCCAGCAGTGGGACGTATATAGGCTGAGATGATGATGATGATGATGAATTACACGTCAGAAATAGTACCTGTGCATGCTTATAGGAACCATCATTCTATCCAGAAATTTGAAATGTTCCCCCGCCTCGATACTGTTAAAAATGAACAAATCGGCGATTTCTTACGTCACTATTGTCTCCCGCTGCAGTGCAGTGGCAACGAAGGTGTTGTGAATAGATGCGCCGGGGCTCCGCTGTCCAATAAATATATTGTTTGGAGCGCGCCAGCACAGATAAAGCAAGCTCGCGCCTCGTTCTGCCTCGCTGCCCTGGGTGGACCCACTGCTGGCGGATTAAAGTAAGATTCAAGTATTGGTGAAATGACATTACCAATTTTATTTTATAGTAGGTAACAGCTTCCGCGTCCCCGGACCAAGCTATAGGAGTCAGAATAAAGGATGAGCCCCGTTTAGACCGGGCCGTGTCCAGGTCGGACGTTCCGGCGCATCGTTTTCTATGGAAAGTATCACGTGGTCGCTTGTCATGTCATAGAAAAGTAAGCGCCGGAAGTTCCAAATGTTCCAATGCACGGCCCGGTCTAATGTGAGTCATCCTTAAACCGATTTATGATGGTCCAGAAAAGTTCTTGAAAAGCGACTGCGAGTCATAGTTAGAAGACGTAACTTGACGTAAGGTCAAATAAGGTGGATGGAGGACAAGATTACAAGCAACCGATTCATGGGGTTAGTGCGGTTCGACTGGTTGTGTGCGGTTGATTTGAACAAACCTCATTTTACTTTTCTCAAATGTTAGCTCTTTTGGTCCCAGCAATAAAACATATGATGATGATGATGATGGTATCCTGTTATCCCTCATCAGGGACATAGGACTCTTAGAAGGGTTCTCCACTGTTATCGATCCTGCGCTGTCTTCTCGAGTTTCTTCCAGTAAAACATATATAGGTAATGAATTATATGGGCAATTAATCTTCCGGTACGGTAAGTACCTACATTTAAAGAATAAAAGTTTAGTTCATACTAAAACGTGATGATCCGGAAAAGCCAATTTGTGACATAATTACTATCTGAATAGAAAACATTAACGATTCTGCATAAGACGCAACCAAAAAAATAAATTTCATTTATTTTTAAACAAATAATTGTAAATCGCTCAGCTAGCAGTGGCAGCGCCGCAGCTGGCCGGTGTCAGCCAAACGCGGAGAGCTTGGCGTTTGCACATTATGACTTTGTGGACGCTGTGCGGATTATTTATCGGCTCGAATGTTTTTCAGCTGAAGACAAAGGATTAAGAGTTTTGGCAAAATATAGAATTGGATTAGAACTTAGTTTATTAAATACTAGCGAAGCGACCCGCGCCAGCTTCGCTTGAAATGTTACATTGCACAATATGCACCTAAACCTTCAAGAATCACTCTTTTGATTGGTGAAAACCGCATGAAAATCCGTTCAGTAGTTTTTGAGTTTATCGCGAACATACAAACACACAAACAGACAGACGCCATGGGGACTTTGTTTTATGAGGATGATGTTATATTTACTTTTAAAAAACCTGCCTAAAATTGTGTAATGAATTTATAAAATGTGTAAAGCCAATTATACTGATTTTTTTTAACCTTCCGGCTTTTACTAAATATTAAGCTTACTTCCTGATTAACTGCGACGAGTACCTATAGGATAAGTGTGCCAATTTCTTTTTATTGTGATATTTATGATTGGTAAGTAAATAAATGTTAAACATTTTAATATTTATGTTATAACGTAAACTACTATGGAATTCCCGCAAAAATAAATGTTATAGAATTTATGGGTCATCCGTGGCTGGTTCTAATTAACTAGCATTAAGTAAGTGTTGCTATAGCAGTTAAGATGATAGTGGTAGTGGTGGTCCCCATTTATGCTGTCTGGAAATTGTATAATTAAATTACATATATACCTAAATTTATTCTATATAAAGTTTTTTGTTTGACTTTGTTTTTAACAGCTCTTAATTCTATTCTAGTCCGTTATGCTGTTGAACGACTTTGTTTGTTCTTGCAAGTTATGTTCTAGGGCCGCATGCTACATTTTTTTAATAATGTAAAATAACTAAATTTAAATAATAATAAATAATCCTACATCCTGTAAAATTACAGCAAATTGAAACGAAATACCTAACTATTTACCGTATACACGAAAACTTTGCGTTCACCGTTCTGCATTGAAAAAACACCTAAATAAACAAATTATAGGAAACCAATACGATTTAGAGCGTCCCTTGAGACAGGCCCGTTCCGCTTGTCCGCCGCTACGGGGAGCGCATTGTCACCCTACATGCCGAGATGTAGGTAAACATAATGCTTTATTCGAAAAGATATCGCAAGGAGCTCTAGATTTTTCTTTAAAATTGTATTTTATTTCAAATAAAATAATCGTCTATTTCATTTTATAATTTATAAGTTTAGTAGTGTTTACTCAAATTTAAATAACACATATCAACATATTTTTGTCATTTTTAAATATTGTTAAAATGAAGTGGATTTATATCATGTGATTTATCGCTACATATCAATAAAATAATTAGGAAAAATTCTACTATGAATTTATGATTTATGTAGGTAGGTGTAAAACTAGATGTAAAACTACCTACTGCCATTAACAGTTCATTAGTAAACACCACGGGCTTAGAAAACGGCAGAAAGGTTCTTAATCACGATAAAAGTAGTAGTCGTATGTGTCGCACATTAATTAAGATCGGACCGTCCTAATTTATTCAGGTGACGTGGGGCCACCGCCGCGCGACGTTTGTTCGGGGGCTTGGGTGTGTTTGTCTCAAGTTGCCACGTCTAATACTGGACTTAGGAGTCCTGTGTCTCTAAATATATTATGTATAAGTGATGGTTACTATGTTGCTAAGTTCTATCTATGCAGTTATTTATAAGTAATTGGAATTTACAATTCCAAGTTAGATAAATAGAGAGGTAAGTAGGTAAAATTGAAGTACCTACGTAAAATTGAATTCGTCGCAAAATTATATTTATACATTTATATTCAGCCCATTTAAAATAGTATTTTCTACTCAACGTTTTGCGAGTTGTATGAGTGAGGGGTCTGTCTGTGTCTTTGTTTGCCTGATTCGAACTTTAAGATACGTCAAATAATAGATCTAGAAACGATATGGATTAGATGTGTCAGAGTGACGTTTTTGTTTGAAGAAACGTCACATTTGACACTGACATATCTAACCTATATCGTTTCTAGATTTATTAATTGACGTATCTTAAAGTTCGAATCGCGCCGTTAGTCATTTAATATGTTTGCTCTCTTACAGATTTCAAATGATGAACGTTGGTACAATGTGAAAACGCTCTTATGGTAACATTCCATTTCTAACCGCAGCTGCACTCCCGGTACTGAACGCGTCGCTGTCGTTGTCAATTTCCATAGTAAAATGAACAGTAGTGCAGCTGTCGTTGGAAATGGACTGTCACCTTTACCGTCTACGGTGTCCGTCGCGCCGATATCCTATGCTAAGTATGCTGGGTCAATAAGTTCTGTGCTAGTCGATATGTGCCATGTTTTGCTTTAGATTCATCCTCTGCTGTGTGGATGAGAAACTGCAAGCAATTAAGCTGTAGCTTAATGTATAGTAATTGTGCTTCGACATGACATGAGTTGCGAGTTGCGACTTGCGCCGGTAAAGTAAATTCTGCTACAAATCTGTCTTCAATAAAACGTAATTAAACACTTATTTACCTAATTCATAAATGCGCTACAAGTTCAAACCTCAATTAGCTAATAATCGTTTGTTCTTATCCGTCATTTTGACTTATGTATTTGTAAGAAAGGGATAAAACATAATTTAACTAAATCAGTTCCGTAAAGTTTTATGAACAAGAAGGTTAATCTATTTGTTTAAGCTTATTAAGTTCTAAAATAGAAAATCTGTGAGAAATATTATAACCGTATATTTTGGTTAAGTCAGTATGACTCACGAGCTCACGACAGATTAAATTAGATAATATTTTTTGGGTTTACAGAGAATTTTCATAAACTAAGGGCACTTAGATAGATATATACCTTCTATACGTCAGTAGGTTTGTATGTATATCGGCGTAGAGACTCTAGACCAGCGGTGGAACAAAAATGGGTTTTGATAACATTAAAGTTTTTTCTTTTTTGATATGTTATTGTAAGCATGTTAAATAACGTTCATGTAAAAAGTTAGAAAATTTTAGGTGGAGCGTTCGGCCATATTTAAATATTTCAATTTTTGCTAAATAACTATGTAAATATAAAATTAAAGTTACAAAAAACTTTAACATATTCAATAACACTTTAATTTATTCACAATATTCGGTTTTTAGAAATCTGGAACAGCTGCTTTCTGGTGAACGTAAAAACACGAATTATTATGTAAATACAGAATTAGAGTAGCTGATATTGCAAAATTACGATATTACCTATCAACTTAGTATACATGTAAAAAGTTAGAAATGTAGACAATGTGCTTGTCTAGATATTGATTTCTGGTTAAGCAGTATAGCCAATATTGAATTAAAGTCTGTAGAGTTAATATTACACGGTCATAATAAAGATCTTACTTCTCACACAAAAGATTAGAAATATAAAATCACGGCGACACTAAATACTGATACGTAAGTATGCATTCCGAGCTTATATTTCAAACGCGCGGCGTTTTCGCGCGCCGCGCTGTGCGCCGGGGCAGGAGGCAGCGATCGACGGTCGCGGGCTAGCGGTTAGCGCGGTGACCTTAAAATACGCAAAGCGTTTATAAAATTATTATCAATGGTAAATAGTTATTTTACACAGTACACTAATGGAAACTTACCTTCCCTTATTTATTTCTATATGTACTAGGGATTGCCCGCGGTTTCGTTTACGTAGAATTCGTTATCGTGTTAAGTATAGAAATAATAGATACATTTGAAAATTATTTTAGGTGCATTGTCATACAGATAACTACCCTTGTTAAAGTATTCTTCAAATTCAATACACAGGTGTCATTTCAATATAATTTTGCGTAATTTGGCGCTTTTAGGTTATAAATGACTAGCGACATATATTTTTTAAGATATCATAAAATCAATTTCAAACTAACGTTATTCAATATTTATAATTTTAAAGTCAATATTACCAACCAACTGATCCAATTTACCTACGGAAACAACTCAAAATTTGCATCAAATTAAATGCCACTTTTCTTATCCGTTTCGAAAAATCAAGAGGGCCTTTACGAGCTGATGTGATGAAAATTTTATTTAACCTTCGTCCCTCGAAACCTTCACTACGCTCAAGGTTCAATTTTACGAAGCACTCGCTACGCTCGTGCTTCAATTTTAGAATGTTTGAATTTGTGAATGTACTTCCTGCCTCGCACAGCCAAACTGTGGAATGAACTGTCCGATACGACCTTCAAACCTTAAAAGACCCCCATCTTAAAGGTCGGCAACGCGCTTGCAACCCTTCTGGTGTTGCGGGTGTCCATGGGCGGCGGTAATCGCTAACCACCAGGTGATCCGTCTGCTCGTTTGCCTCCTATTTGATAAAAAAAATGTTTCGCTTGTTTGGGTATCAATATTAGCACGAGCGGTTAATCAACAACTTTTCCCCTTGTAAAACAAATAAGGTAGGTGAAGTGCAGGCATATCAGGCCCGGCGGGTAACAAGGCCCAGCATTCAAAAATAACAGTTGCTCCCTATTATTCCCAATTATTCTGAATTTGTACTTGTTGCTAAGAAGGCCCACTGTCAGTGCAGGTAAAAAGGTCCAGTCCCGGGCCTTATTGAACATATGAGATGAAATATTAGATTAAAATATTTTAAGATAATTTTGAATATTTTTAATCTCTTATTAATAAGGTCGATTTGAAGAAACTTCTATAAAATTATGACTTATAAATAACACTTGCACTGCGTGGGCTGTCAAAATTGCTGCAGACTTTTCTTGGTCTAACTCTAATCATTTATCACTTGCTTTATTGACCTAAAGACGTTTATAGATCAAAAAGTCTAATAACATTGCGGCACTTATACTTTTTAAAGGCAGTAACTATTTACAAGTGACTTTTTTTGTTAATACATAGGTAGGTATTTACGATAGAAGTGCGAAAAATAGATATTTTGCAACGAGTGACAAATTTTAACACACGGCCAAAGGGAGTGTTTTAATGTGCTTATTATAGCACCGGTGTCGTAATGTAGCACCAGATGTACTGTCAAAATTATGTTAATATAATACTTATTTGTTACGAATAAATATTTATACTGTAAAAAATTATCCCACCAAACACATTTTCATGTAAATTGTTGCTAAGACGAAACCATAAGACTCGCACTGTCAAAAAGTTGTCAGATCTCTTGTCGACCCAAGCTTCAAACTCTACAAGCCCTAACTTCACTAACTCTACACCTTAGTCAAAATATGTGGCTTGGCTGTTTCGCTACCGCCACATGGGCATAAGGTGAAAAATTTATTAAATTCATTATTTTTAGGGTTCCGTACCTCAAAAGGAAAAATACTGAACCCTTATAGGATCACTCGTGTGTCTGGCTGTCTGTCTGTCACAGCCTATTTGCTCCGTAACTACTGCACCAATAAGTTGAAATTTGGTATACACATGTAAGTCTATAACCCAAGAACATACAGTACCGGTCAAAAGTTTAAGTTCACTCTGTAAATTCGGTTAAATGAAGCTATAACACAATGTACTAATAAAAGTATTTAATAATCTTTTATTACATAATAAATTAAAGGTAATTCTCTAATTTAAAACCACAATTAAATAAAAAAGATCAGTTTTTGCCAACTTTAGACTCTTCAAAATATCCGCCTTTTGCTTTCAATGCAACACACACACACACTTTCGGCATTCGCGTAATTAGTTTTTGCAGTGGTGATGTCGAAATTTTATTCCAACAAATGTATAGGTATTCCCAAAGCTGTTCTTTATTAGTTGGCCGCATTTTTCTCACACTCCTGTCCAATTCATCCCATAACAACTCAATTGGATTGAGGTCGGGCGATTGAGGAGGCCAATCCATATATTTTAATTCTTTTTGGTTCTCTTTGGATGAAATGTAGTTTTTGCACAACTTCGACGTATGCTTGGGATCGTTGTCTTGTTGGAAAACAAAACCTCTGCCTACAATCCGTTTTCCAGATGGACAAGCGTGACGTTGCAAAATGTTATGATACATTTTCTTATCCATTATGCCATTGACTCTCACGAGATCACCAACTTTATCACCCGCAAAGCATCCCCAGACCATAACTGATCCTCCACCGTGCTTCACTGTTGGCAACACGCATTGCTTTATCATTCGTTCGCCTACTTGTCGTCGAACATATTGACGACGACTCCCTCCAAAAATTTCAAACTTCGATTCGTCAGAAAATAAAACTTTAGACCACTGTTCAACGTCCAGTTTTTGTGTTTCTGGGCCCATTTCAACCTCTTAACTTTATTCTGACTACGTAACAAGGGTTTTTTGGCAGCAATACGACCTTTTAGACCATAGTTTCGCAGACGCCGTTGCACTGTCGAAACCGATACTCGCTGTTCTCGGGTGGCGTTGAGTTCTTCGCAAATTTCTGGAGCAGTTAGAGTACGTTGGCGTTTGCTCTGCACGCAAATAAATTGGTCTTCGCTTTTAGACGTGACTTTTGGCCTACCTGACCGAGATCGACTGCAATTAAGACCGGTTTTTTGTTTTCGTTTCAAAGTACTCACGACAGCGGTTTGAGAAACCTTCATTTTTTCAGCGATTTTCCGCGTCGTGTAGCCCTCATTTGACAGAGTTACAATAACAGCACGAGTTTCGACACTAAAATCGGCTTTGCGACCCATTTTAAATGATTTCTAACTTCACGAAATCTCATAGGAAACACGGAACAAAAATATTAAATGGATCAAATTTTCCGAATAACATAAAACGATTCCTCCAAGAGGTATTTTTATTGTTATTTGGTAGTAGTGGAAACAATTAAACGTTTGAAATTCAAAACATATTCTATATTTGAACATAATTAAATATGATAACCTTATTTCGCAGAGTGAACTTAAACTTTTGACCGGTACTGTACATGTAAAGTAAATAATAGAAATTCAAATGTGACGTTCCACGGGAAAAGGTACCTTATGAGGGTTTCTAGTTTCGGAGTTATGAAATGTTTTGTAAAGAGGTGAAAATATGCTCAATTTTTTTTTATTGTGTGATCTCAAACCTTAATGCGTAACGTTTGTTTACCTGTTTTTATTTTTGTTATAAGTTAGTTATAAGCCTAGTAACGTCGTCTCAGAGTTTAGTAAAAAGGTACCTTATGGAAAAAAGGTTGAAAATTTCCAAAAAAACTAGTCAATACGGGAAAAGAAGTTTGGTAGAGAACTGTATTAGCATTCTGCAAAACTAATTTGATAATTTCAGTTCTGGTTGGGGCGCCTAGCAAATATTATAACCGTACATCGACCGACATTATAAATCCAAGTAGCCTGCTATTATACTAAAGTTACTCTCGTCAAGTCTTTCTTAACTAGAATAATCTTCATTTGGTTTGGTCGCATGCAATAAATCAGCCATTGGTTTGCTGAAAAATGCCAATACCCGACGCATTACCTTATGGAATATCTAAGGTCATTGAACCTCAATGCCGCTTGTCTTCAATGGCAACCAAAATATATTATTGATAAGAAATAGACGATTTATAATATCTTTACCCCAAAATATTATTAGTTTATCCTAACTGTTCCATCATCATCATGCCTCATCATGTAACTTAACCACAAGGTACCTTTTCATTACATACAAATTATTGGTCTTTTTTAAGATTATTATGACGAAGAACCAATTAAATTTGTGGCAGTTTAATGTAAATTAATATTTTCTATTCATAAAAGATAAAAGCTTCAATGTGATTGATGTTTTGTAGTGATGTATTATTAGATTTATTTCCATAAGGTACCTTTTCGTAAATGTATGGAGCAAATACTGTTATTGTTATGTAAGTTTAAAGTGGCATAAGGGGTTAAATATAGTATTTAGTTGGGGTTTTAGGATTTATTTCATTTGAATGACAGAATTTCTTTCATATTATGTGCTCAGAAAAATTGATTGTGTGTTACATTAAAAGTAAAAATATTCAATTATCTGATTTTATATGAAAAAGTCAGAAAATACATTTTCACCTCTAAATCGGTATTGTTTTTTGCTTAAACTGTCTCTCAGTGTCGTTTTCTAATAGATAAAATTTAAATCTAGAGAGCTCATTGCAATAAATCGTGAAAATGTAATAAAACTTTATTTTCAAGAGACTGGTTAGTATACACATAAATCAGTCGATATCAAAGGTTTCTATTTGCATTACAGAACAAGTCGCAACATTTTTTAAATCTCAGATATATAAGGTATTATTATTTGTAGTCAACTATGTAACTTACTTCAGGAACATAGTTTTTTAGGCAGCTAAACTTAAAACTTCTGTATCGTAAAGTTGCTCATTTCACAACATTATTTTCAAAAAATCATATCTCTTTTGTATTATCGATAGCTTATTTATTGTAGATTACTGGGGTATGCATAACTCCATACCCACCATAAGGTACCTTTGACCGTGGGACGTCACAAATAAAGGGGTCACTTTTGAGATGAATGATAAATAGAAGAAAAAAACACTATATCTTGTTATATATCAAATTAAGGGGCTCATTGTGAGAACCTCAGATATATTTTTTCATAATTTTAAAATAAATAGTTTAGAAGTTATTTAAGAAAATACGCAAAAAATGACCATTCCCCGCCCCCCCCTTATCTCCGAAACTACTGGGTCTACAATTATGAAAAAAATACACATATTAGCTCTTTTCCTATAGATGCCAGAAAAACCTATTAGAAATGTGCAGTCAAGCGTGAGTCGGACTTAAGTACCTAGTTTTCCGATCCCTACGGGTTTTTTAAAGACATTTTACTCACTTTTCTCTAAAAAAAATATATATTGTTAAAATTGTGTAATGTACGGAACCCTTGGAACGCGAGTCCGATTCGCATTTGGGCGGTTTTTGTATTATACTTACAGTAGTTCTTGTAGAAATGAAACGGCCAAGCCACATACTTTTGGTGTAGGGCTAGTAAAGTTTAGAGGGCTTGTAGAGTTAGAAGCTTGGCAAGAGATCTGATAACTTTTTGACAGTGCGAGCCTTATGGTTTCGTTTGGGCAACATTTTACATCAAAATGTTTTTGGTGGGATTTCACTTCTTTTTGTAAGTTGCTTATGACAATCTTCCATGCCCTAATTTAAAGGGTTGGGGGTGATTTACTATTAAAAATCCTGAAATAAGTATCTGGGGGCATCTGTTACACAATGTACTTCTTACTGATTCCCCATATAAACCCTTCACCCCGTAAGGGTAAACTTTGGAGTTAAAATCTGCCTTCACCCCGTAAGGGTAAACTTTGAGGTTGAAATCTATTCTATATCCTTCCCCATAACAATACCTATCTACATACCAAATTTCAACTAAATCGGTTCAGCGATTATTGATTCCCCATACAAAATTAAACCCCATCTTCATCCCCTTAGGGATAAAATTTTTTTGAATTTATTTGTTGTTTGTGTACTAAAACTATCTTACATACCAAATTTCAGCTTCTTAGAGGACTTCAGGAAGTACCCGGTATTGATGATCATCAAGTGAGTGAGTCAGTGACGAAATCGAAGTTTTTAGATATGAATAAAATCTAAAGTATAAGAGCTATGCAATTGATATGCTTAATAAGTCCGAGAACTTTGTTTATCTGGTATAATCCAACCCCAAGTTATGAGGGTTCCAAAAAACGACGAAGCGCTTCGAGAAAAGGTAGATAGTGCCCTTGCGCTTTGCTCGTCTTGGCAGGGGCACTGCCGTGCCCCCAGATGTTAAAAGATGATACTACTATAACTAATAAAGATTTATGTTTAGTTACCTACTATTTTCGCGTAAACTAGACAATTTTTATATCTTTAGTTATTAAGGCCCAAAATAATTATTTTCACTTATTATAAATAAATCCTCCTGTTATGAAGTATCAAATATTGTTATTTGTATATGTATAACTCTTAAGTTAAAAACAATAAAATCTGTTATTACCTACTGTCAAAATGATTATTTTTTGCGGGATTAAGTAATACACTGCTAGTGTTCAATAAGGCCCATAATAGGACTTTTAAGGTATATTAAGAGTATCGTAATATTTTTATAACTATTTTGGTATAATGAAGAAACTTAAATAAATGAGAAACCTATTTGAGTGAGTTTTTCATACTTCATATCCTGTTTATTAAAAAAAACCATTTTAATTTAAGGTGGGCTGTATATAGGCATATACGGCCCACACGGAATATACAATAAGGTAAGTGGCCTCACTTACCTTATTGTATATTCAGGATGTATACCGTGTAATATTGAGCAGTTGGTTTATAATATACATATTATGATATTGACCTTGAATAGGACAGGACATGACAATAGGAACCAGAAATAGGTATAGTTGGTCAAACCATTTGTCAGTAAATAAAAACAAAAAACTATATTCATCCTTTTCTTTTGGGTGCTAGTACTAGTGTAAGTCAAAGATAGTATGATGATTCTCTCTGTCTATGTTTGAAATGAGACTTTGTTTTTACAAACTATGTATAGTAAAAAATAGTTGTGAATATCTTGTACATTTTTATTACAATATTAGTCAAGATAATGAAATATAGCTGGTCAAGCAAATCTTGTCACTAAAAAAAGGCGCGAAACACAAATTTTCTATGGGACGATATCCCTTCGCGCCTACATTTTTCAAATTTGCCGCCTCTTTCTACTGCCAAGATCTGATTGACCAGCTGTAGGTATTTTTACGTAATAAGATATTTTAATTTCACGTAATGTCCGCATCTAATTTATACATGTGCACGGTAAACAAACAAATGAATGATAAGAAAAGACAGACAGTGTTACTGAGCGGGAGGTGGGGCGAGGGGCGAAGTATAGGTAGGCTATGATAGGCTCTCGAGCGCCGCGCCGGCGACTGACGGACCAGCGCGGCGTATGTATGAATTTCGCGCCTTTTTAACTAGATTTTACTATTACAATGCAAGCTACACGCAGAAATTTCTTACTTTCCATAATATGGCTGCGTATATTATTTTATAGTAATAGACTTATTTTTACAGACTCTAATTCAATATTAGATCTTATAGGACAAAAAACGCATATTAATTCTAGAGCATATATCTTATTCTTCTAGCTTTTTAGCTTGCCTATTAACTTAAAAAATGAGATATGTTGTTGTGGATTTATTAAACTTTAATTCAATATCGACTAAATAATAAGCTAATTGTAGTTTGATAAAGAAGCACGTTAAAAAAAATTCTAATAATTTTACATTATAAAGCGTCATACATATTATAAACAATGGAACTTAAACATTGCACTTTAATTCAATATTAAAAAATCATTACTAAAAATATATAAATACCTAATTTATATCTAACGCTCGTTCTAACTTTTCATCATATATTGCAAATATGCTTAAAAATATGTCCCATATCAGATAAGTATCACTTTTTCAACTTTAGAATTATCAAAACTTATAGTGCAAAAATCCGGTCCCACTATTGAGCTACTCTGTTCGTTGTGTCTTCATAATTTGAAACTGTTGTATTATAATGACATATTGGGGTAGTTATGTATACCTAAGTGCTGTCTACTTAATGGTAACATTCCATTTTTAACTGCAGCTGCACTACGGGTACTAAACGCGTCGCTGTCGTTGTCAATTTCCATAGTAAAATGAACAGTAAGTAGTGCAGCTGTCGTTGGAAATGGACTGTCACCTTAAACTGTATACCAAGCCAAGTTTCGACTCTAGTAATAAAATTAAGTAATCCCATAGTGCCCAGGATTGTAGTGGGGAAGGAAATGCGAGTCGCATACCTATGATTTAGTTGTTTTAATATCGAGCTCCTACTAAAATTTTATCACCTACTACGAATTTCATCTGAAACTATATTAGATTTGGTGTATAGGTAGGTAAATTCAAATATATCTTAGGTAGGTTCTAGTTATGGATACTTGCCATATAAGTAATGGTAAGTGTAGAATAAAAAAATAAATAAAATTGATACTTAAGGCACCAAGTTTTTTTATTTATAAGTTTGTATAGTTTTAGTTTTATCTTATCCCTTTTTTAATTGTATGTAGTTGTACTGTTTGTTAGTTTTGAATATATTTATTAGCTGAGTAAGTTAGTATTATAAGAGATGAGATGATGAGATGAGAATTTTAACAGTTCGGTGCAAATCTCTTGCCAACTCTATTTTATTTTAGATAAGTACTAGGAAGTATTAGACATAACATATGTATCAGTGGCGTAGCTAGAGGATATGGCGCCCGGGGCAGGCACCAAATTTGCGCCCCCCCCCCCCCCAAACGAAATGAACTAACGAAAGGGTTACTTTTTTACTTATTAAAGTTTACTTTTCATTGAAACAAATAAGTGTTTGTTTTAGTACATCGGTGGCTAACAAAGTTACGACCTTACGACCCACCTGATGGTAAGCGGTCACCGCATCCTATGGACGTCTACACTCCAGAGGCGTTACATGCGCGTTGCTGACCATTCTAAAACTTATACACCTATTTTTTGGAGATCTCCTTAGACTTAAAGGTTCAATATCGCTTGTGAGTTTGGGATCGTAGACTATTCAAAGGTACAGCGCGCCTTTGGACTGATTTGAAGGGTCCAAGGTGGCATCCAGATGCTCCTGCCCAAAGGTGACAGCAGTACTCAATAAATGGGATCTGTCTACCCCAGAATAAAGTATCGCCTCCCTTTATTGAGCACACCGAGTTTTTTTGGATACGAGCGCAGCCTACCCAGCAAGGTGGCTACGAAATTATTGGATGTCACTGATGGAGATGTCAACACCGAGGCTCCCAATACTCCCTGACATGGCAAGGGTTGTGCCTTGAAAAATGAGGTTACCTTAGCGCTAAACGCGCAAAATTGAGTCTTGGTGGGATTGAATTGGACTAAATTGTCCCGATCCCACACCGAAACTCTGGATAGAATGCTCTTAATACCTGACACAGGTTTTTCACGACATTTAGTATCACAGAACGAGCGATGTTAGCACGGCATGTCTTGTTTATACAGGCTGGTCTAAACCTTGACGTCCAAAAAATTTTTAAATTCCTCACGCTGTGGGCTATCAGAATATGTATCTTAGCCGACGACGTTTCGTAATAGTTTTCGAATTATGATTTTTATTACTTTTAACTTTTGTAATAAATTCCGGGGTGAAGATTTAATTTATAAAAAAAAAACTATTGAACTTTATTGAATGTTTCTTTTTGTAACATAATCCTTGACAAACGGCGCAGTTGCTAAAAAAACATCCAACAACAGCATCCTCACTTGGCTGATTTGGGAAAAAAACAGACTTTTACGTTCAAGCATGTCAAGCTTAATGTTGCCCTTACCTAAATAAATAAAAAATACAAGCGATTTCAAGGACTTTTTGTTATTATAGAAACTGCTGGACCCTAAGTTTTTTTAAAAGGTAAAAAAAGTGATACTTAATATAGTCCTAACTTTTCAGAGTCGCCGGTCAAAGGAACTGAGGTGGAAAGCTTCCAAATTAGTAATTCATTAAAAAAAGTCCTCTTTTGTTATTTTTATTATTTTATGGGGTCACTTCCCCATCGCTATTTCATGTTATCAGTGCAAATACCACGAACAATTATTAGAAGACATAAAAGCAAAGCAAAGCTTCACCCCGGAATTTCTTAACAAAAGTTAAACTCGTAAACTACGAAAAATCGGCTAACATGGGGTATATTCTGATAGCCCACGACATCGATTCTAAAAAAATTATTTGGACGTCAAGGTTTGACCATCCTGTATACAGGGTGGCTAAAAAATAACTGCATTTCCGTTGCCAGGGAGGTTTTGGTATTATACTGAGCAAGTCGCGAAAATAGAATTTGGCTGTGTCCTACATTTTGGCTGGTCCATTTTCTATGGGAGGTATTTTGCCCATTTTGGCGCCCCCCCTTGGACGGCGCCCGGGGCACGTGCCCCCTCCAACCCCCCCCCTAGTTACGCCACTGATATGTATTATAAACTCACAGAATTAATATCAATTAAACATTAATTAATTTCTGCTCTTTTAACTAAAGAAATAAACAACGAGTCCAATCAAACAAAAACTTAATTGATTCGTGACAAAAACTCGAGAATGTGTTGCAAAACGGCGGATTCCATAATGAAAGGCGAAAAAATCCCGATCGCCACACGGGCTTGAAAGCTACTTAGCGGACCCCTCGCTCATACCAGCGACTTGCATTAAATGCATCTAAATAACTGTCTTTATATTGAACCTTATGCATTAATACTTACAGTTTAGTTCACCTTGCGTTGTCAGTGTCCCGCCTACTTGGGGCGTCGCCCCCCCTCCGTGGGCGCAGTGAGAGCGTTCACACGACAAGCTCGCTTTAAATTTTTAATGAGAAGTACAATTGTAGTTGATTTTGACAAAAGTGAAATGGACAGTGTCATTGCGCAGTACTGAAGTTTCAAAGATAATTATGACGATGATGCCGAATCCATAGGAGAATTTATTTATTAAGTAGGTATGGTTATTTATTATTAGTTATTTGTTCAAGTCATCATCATCATAAATATTTCAGAGTAAGACTCTTGTCGGTGGAGCAATTTCCATGTTTGGCGGTCCTCTATCTGCCTTCTCTTTGACAGCCTGATACTACACGACGTTGAGTTTTTCCTTTATTTGTATGTATGTATGTATATATATACCCAGTGTTGGCATCAATCTGAACTAAATCAATCCGGATTGATCAATCGAATTGACGCGTCAATCCGAATTGATCAATCCGGATTGATCAATTCGAATTGAATCAATTCTGATTGACGCGGCAATCCGATTGAATCAATTTGAATTAACGCATCAATCCTCAATTCGGATTAAATCAATTCTCAATCTAGATTAACCATAGTCCCTAAGATTACTTTTCAAAGGTGTAAGTTTTTGGGACTTACTTACTGGACTTAAATTCGATATCTGAGGTTCCCAGAGGTTCGAAAACATGTTCCTGATGTCAGTATTGACTGATGTCCCTTTTTGGGACATTTTTCGAAATTGGCCGATTAAGTTCATATTCGTAATCGATGTCGACCATAGGTCCCTAAAAGTTTTTGGGACTTACTTACTGGACTTAAATTCGATATCTGAGGTTCCCAGAGGTTCGAAAACATGTTCCTGATGTCAGTATTGACTGACGACCTATAATTTTATTATTACAGGACCGGGAGTACTTATTTTATTTATTTTATATATTATTTATTTAATGTATCTTATTTATTTTATTTATATATATATGTATATATATATATATATATGTATATATATTTACTTGATTATGTATATTTATTTACTTGATTTACTTGATTAATTTTATTTATTTTATTTATTTTATTTATCTTATTTATCTTATTTATCTTATTTATCTTATTTATCTTATTTATCTTATTTATCTTATTTATCTTATTTATCTTATTTATCTTATTTATCTTATTTATCTTATTTATCTTATTTATCTTATTTATCTTATTTATCTTATTTATCTTATTTATCTTATTTATCTTATTTATCTTATTTATCTTATTTATCTTATTTATCTTATTTATCTTATTTATCTTATTTATCTTATTTATCTTATTTATCTTATTTATCTTATTTATCTTATTTATCTTATTTATCTTATTTATCTTATTTATCTTATTTATCTTATTTATCTTATTTATCTTATTTATCTTATTTATCTTATTTATCTTATTTATCTTATTTATCTTATTTATCTTATTTATCTTATTTATCTTATTTATCTTATTTATCTTATTTATCTTATTTATCTTATTTATCTTATTTATCTTATTTATCTTATTTATCTTATTTATCTTATTTATCTTATTTATCTTATTTATCTTATTTATCTTATTTATCTTATTTATCTTATTTATCTTATTTATCTTATTTATCTTATTTATCTTATTTATCTTATTTATCTTATTTATCTTATTTATCTTATTTATCTTATTTATCTTATTTATCTTATTTATCTTATTTATTTTATTTATTTTATTTATTTTATTTATTTTATTTATTTTATTTATTTTATTTATTTTATTTATTTTATTTATTTTATTTATTTTATTTATTTTATTTATTTTATTTATTTTATTTATTTTATTTATTTTATTTATTTTATTTATTTTATTTATTTTATTTATTTTATTTATTTTATTTATTTTATTTATTTTATTTATTTTATTTATTTTATTTATTTTATTTATTTTATTTATTTTATTTATTTTATTTATTTTATTTATTTTATTTATTTTATTTATTTTATTTATTTTATTTATTTTATTTATTTTATTTATTTTATTTATTTTATTTATTTTATTTATTTTATTTATTTTATTTATTTTATTTATTTTATTTATTTTATTTATTTTATTTATTTTATTTATTTTATTTATTTTATTTATTTTATTTATTTTATTTATTTTATTTATTTTATTTATTTTGTAATTTATTTATATTATTTATTGTATTTAATTACTTTTATTTACATTATTTATTTCTTTTACTTTATTTCTTTTATTTATAATATAATAAGATTTATAATAAGAACACACCACACAGGTAGATATAAAGATAAACAGAGGAACGGCAAAAAAACTTGTTTATGCTGGAGGCTTCATAGATCGCTCATGCCAACCTCGGTTATTCAATAACAACTTGAATTTAAGTGTGCATAAAGATTACAATCGTTTGAACTGGTCAAAAACTTTATAATGAGGTAACTGAATAGACTGGGTTTTTATTTCGGTTACCGGTAACAGAGGTTAACCGTATCTGATACGGTTACCGAATCAAAGTGTTACCTTATCAGACGGTTACCGTTATGGTAGGTGTTTTTACAACCGCTTCTAAAATAACCCTATGAAAAACCCAGGTTAAGGTAACCGGTTCCTGTCCCTGGTAGAATCTAAATATTGCCGTTGAAACCATGTTTTGCACCTTAGATATCGATTTTGAATGCAAGCAGTCACTTTCAAAAAATGTCACTTAAGTCCCGAAACAGGACACCTTTCAATATTGCAGTCGAAAAGATGTTTAGAAACCTCTGGCTACCTCAGATATCGATTTTAAACGCAATCGGGTAATTTCTAGAAATGTCCCAAAAAAGGGCATCTCTCAATATTTCCCTCGGAAACAAGTTTCGAAACCTTTGGGCACCTCAGATATCGATTTTGAACGCTATCGGTTAATTTTAAGGAAAATCCCGAAAATGTTCCATAAAGGACATCCTTCATAATGCCGTCAGAAACATGTTTCGGAACCTTTGGTAAACTCGGACACCGCTTCGGAACGCATTTGGTCAGTTTCAAAAAATGGCCTAAATAAAAAGGACATTAATTTAGGTGTACATACAAAGTAATCGTCAATCCGAATTGACGATTGAGGATTGAGGATTGACGGGTCAGTTCGAATTAACGATTAGTAATCGTCAATCTTCAATCAGTAGATTTAGAATTAATTTCGTCAATCGTCAATCGCCAATTCGAATTGATCGGTCAATCCTCAATCGTCAATCGTCAATTCGAATTGATATTTTGCCAACACTGTATATACCTATACTTTATTGTACACAGAAATAAAAACATGATAAACATAGTTACAGAGTGAATTAAATACAACAAAGGCGAACTTATCCCTGTTGTTATTTGAATCATGTACGCTCTCCTTGCTCTTCCCTTCTTTCCCTTTGCTTCAAGTGTCCCTTCTACGATGTTTTTCATAAATTCGTCGTGTCGTATCAGGTGCCTAAGCATCAGATGCTTAGACAAGGAAACATTCTTTCCTCTTCTATTATCTATTAGTTCTTAACAAAATTTCCTCTCTCCTATACGTAAAACCTCTTCGTTGGTTTTGTTTTCAGTCCAACTGATCTTTGTCATACGACGCCAGCACCACATCTGAAAAACCTCCACATGTGCACTTTTATTAGCCTTATGCGTATATCGCCTGATATCTGGATCGGCACTTCTTTGTGTTATTAAAAGCATTTTTAGCCATCGCTATTTAAGTCATAGTTCCAAAATTAAATGAAACATGCCGTACTCGTACCTGCATGATAACTGCCTACTTACCTACTTTTATTTGGGTTAAATCCGAAATTGTCCAGAAAACAACGAAACTTATGTTATTGGGTATTCCTCATAGAATGTGGGGTGATGAATGTACATTTGTACAATGTACAAAGTTTTTCATGCTCTGAAAATGGGTCATTATCTATGAAGCAATAAGGTGATAGCACCAGGCTTGAAAATTTGAAATACTTATCCCACGAGATATTTTCCCATCTGGAATATTTAGAAACAGCTCTATTTCTAATCTTCTTCCCGCAATGGATTTATTTCATGTATAAACAAATGATGTACCTAAGTAGATAGTTGCAATAAATTACACATAGGTATTGTAAATAAATGTAATATGTAATGTAAGATGAAAATAGCTTACCTACATCACTCGTTAAATTGTTATTTGATATTCAATTAAAAAGTAACAATCTCGTTGATTCTTATTTTAATAAACAATTCTTTTTATATTTTTACTTCTGATTGCTAAATTACGTGTGAAATTATCATAAATAAATGCAAATAAGTAAGTATGTACTTATATGTGGTTTTCGCTTTGGGTTATACATACATGCAGTCCACAATTGCAAGTGCTAATGAAAAATGGTCGTGATGGCTTTTGGTCTGGGGATACAATTACCTATTTATTTGTATAACAAATATGAAAAGTAATATTACAGAAATTTACAAACTTAAAAACTAAATCCAAAAATTAAGGATAGGTACTAATAATAGACTAGGGTCGATAGATACCACGGTAAATGTGCCTAGCACGCTGCTTGGTCTTAGTATAATATTGTGATTATTTATTAAAGAATGTACCTACTTAGAATATGTCTTTTGATAGGTACTTAAGTACTTACACGATCGAACGTGTCCTTTCCATTCGTCCAGAATTTTGTCTCTCGTGATAATAAAGAAGTAGGCAACGATATACCGCATATTTGAATAAAAATGTATCTAAACTATGAGATGATTAGACACATGTTCATTCAATATTCAATGGCTGACTTTGGAAATTTATGTCTTTTTATTTAATTATAATTATATATAATTTAATATATATTATAATTTTGAGTTTTCTAAGAAACTGCTTCACTACTTAGTTACTAAGAAACTAAATAAAGACCTAAACCCTAACTAGTGATGACATCATGACATTAATAACTAAATTGTTAGTTTATTTATTTTACTTGATACACATGGACTATTAATATTTTTTTGCAAATACATGGAAACGTTAACTTTATCATAACGCTGAGAAACTTTATTTTCAGGTAGGGTGATGCGATTTTAGGGGTCTGTTAGGGCATTTTAGAATTCAATATCAATTTATTATGAGTTTTAGGACACACATTAGGGATTTGGCTAATATAGATATAAGCTGTAGGTAGTGTAGTCACGGTGCAATGTTTGCTTTTTGGTCGTATAACCGATACTATTTTTAGCACAATATCACTAGGAAAAGGATCAAAACATCTAGAACAGAACTCTAAAATTTGGTACTGTATATTAATAAAAAGACCTGTTTTCATGTCCATATCATCTGACGTTTGGCCACCTCAAGGAACCACATCGCCATCTTGGAATATGTGTTTTATCCTTTTATTTTTGTATTGCCTGTTATAGTGTCCCACTGCTGGGCAAAGGCTCTCCTCAACTTGCTCATTAAAAATATCGTATTGCAACGAATGGTAAGAATTTAATATTACGGCCACAACATAATATTTTTAAAACATTAAATAGTATGTATACCGGGTGTGGCCTGTAATACATATGAGCAAAAAAATTAACTGTAGGCTGTATTCCTCATACTGATCAACATTTGTTCAGCGACTTTTAAAAATAACTTGTAGTTTGATTTTTAATACACTTTAAAAGTTATTCAAAGACGCAATGTATTGCGAATTTTGTTATGTTTAAGGCTTGACAAGCAACGTCAATTACAATGGCGATGGCGTCCATTGAAGATAATATTTATTTTGTATGAAAAATAGGGAGTCTAAATACTTAATCATTTTTAACAGTTGTTGAACAAAAGGGTCACCGTTTGAGGAGTACAATCTATGTTTTGACTATTTGCTCGTGTTACAGGCCACACCCCGTATTATGAGTAAAATGTTGTCATATAAGTGAAACTTTTTGATAACCTCTATTATTTTGATAATATATAAAAATCTATACTTGCCTACAGGTAAAAATCCCTACTTAGGCGACCCCTATTTAGGTACCGTGAAGAGAAAATCAATTGCCAGTCTCGTGGCTTTGATACACTCGGCACTCTCGGCAGACTATAACTAATATTCCGGCCTCTGTAGAAGTGTATCTACCTACTATTGTTTTATTTTATCCGTCATTTGACAGCAATGTTTATATTTAAACTAGTAATTAAGAGCGGCGTGAAACTAACTTGCATGCAGTTGTAAACGCAGCAACAGGTAGAGCGGGTCACGCTTGTTTGTTATTTTGTTATAGGTAGGTAATATTTATTGGTAGGGTATATTATTATGGGACAGTAAAACGTTAATTATATGCGACAGTTAGGAAGATGATACACATAAGAGTAAATTTATATAATAATACTAAATAACTCTAATTCTTTAGTAGGTATGTAAATAAATAATTTGTTCAGTAATATAAGTAAGTAGATATACCTACTGATAAGTACTGACGTGCAGGCGAATAATTACAAAATTTACGAAATCAACCGAAATGGAAACTTACTTTATTTTTTATTTATAAAACTTCTCCAACTTCTTGTTAATGACTTCCGACTTACTATTAGTCCTGCTATTCCTGCCTGCCTATTATGCCTATTATGCCTACTTATGCCTATTTATACTATTGCGAATTGAATTAGGCAAGTTAGGTTACTAGCCAAAACCAAAATAATACAGGTAAGTACCTAATTATTTGTAGAATGTACCTACGATTGAATTAACTACTTAAACCCTAGTCCTAGTAAAGTAAACTTTATTTACGGAAAACACCTACCTGGCTACATAGTCACATAAAACAATAGTACTGAGTCGTATGCACGCAATTATTGATATCAGTTGGCAAAATAATTATTCCAATTCGTCACAAGCCGATCGTGGCCATTGAGCGGCCATTACCGGCGAGCGATAAGGTTTACTGCACTCCTGCATGGTTAGTTTGACTCCCTCGCACGTAATAAATTATTTTATACAAATCTACGAGAAAGTCTAAGTGCAATTTTCCGCAAATTTGATCCCACGCCATAAAGTTCCGTTCGCCAATCACGAGGCGCGTACGTTGATTGCGACCACTTGTTTATTCTGCCGAGCTCGAACTAATCAACTTTATAAAGTCATTCTAATTAAATGCTTTAAACGAGCAAACGTAGTGAAAAGTGAGCAAACAATAGTGCTTGTGCCCCTAATAAAACTAGTGAGTTAATAAGTTGATTGTTCAAAGAGTTTAATGTCAAGAAAAACTCTTATTAATTTTATATCGTATTTAGTCTAGATACAAGTATGTAAGCTATCGATCGCAGTTAATCACAATTTATTAATATCTTATAAGAACGGTAATAGCCTATCCGCTCGGGGCCATTTGCGTCATGTAATAAAGCAAGAGCTTATTTATTTATTCATATTAATATAAGCGCGAATATTCTCATTGAAGTAATCGGCGGTGAGGCGGAGCGGCATAAATAGTGATGCGAGGCGTCGGCGCAGCGAATAAATACCGCGATACGATCGACTCACCGTTTAACGAGAGCCTTTTCCGCGCCGCGGTGAGCCATTTAGCGAATTTCAATAGTTATCGCGCGGAGAAAAACTCGCCGCTCTGAAGACGAGTGCGAGGAGCGAGCGGCCCGAGCGGGACGGACGTTATAAGAAAGAAGTAATAAAAAAATCAGTAGTGTGTGCGTGGTCGGAGCGTGGTGGCATAGGGCGGCGATGCAGGCCCCTCCCTACGGCCCGCCGCCTGGCGCTCCGCCGCCGCCTCAGTCGAGTCGACATCGCGCCGCGCCGCACCGGTCCGCTCGAAACGCCTCGTCGCCGCGCGCGTAAAAAGTTTCCTCGCACTGAAACTTGTAACGCGACGAATACGCGCCTAAACATATTGACGAACATTGTTTACTGCGTTACTAGAGCCCGATAGATAGTTTGTGATCTTTCTTTGTTGGTGTTTTTAATTTGTAAACAACTTGTAGCTTCTGAATCTGAAAACACTGATTAACTTGGCAACTGAAAAGGGATTATAAGAGATAAGGTCGTATCTGGACTATGTTCTGCATCAATGGGATGCGCGGACGGTGACGTCGTGTTGAGCTGTGGTCGTGGGGTCGGTCTGGGGGCTCGAGGGGCCAACTTGATGCTGCTGCAGCGCGAGCGCGAGCGGCCCGCCATGGAGGAGGAGTGCTCGGCGCGGCCCTGCGCCACGGACTTCTCCATCGCCGCCATCATGGCCCGCGACCGCCAGGAGCGCCGCGAGCGCAGGAGGCACAGGGACCCCAGGGAGGACACCTTGACGCCTTTAGGTTTGTATCCCCTCTATATCAATACTGGCGATGCTTGCTGTATTTGAGGACCGGTCTGGCCTAGTGGGTAGTGACCCTGTCTGTCAAGCCGACGGTCCTGGGTTCGAATCCCGGTAAGGGCATTTATTTGTGTGATGAACATGGGTGTTTTCTATGTATTATAATTGTATGTATCTATATAAGTATGTATATCGTCGCCTAGCAGCCATAGTACAAGTTTTTGGGGCTAGGTTGATCTGTGTAAGATGTCCCCAGATATTTCTTTATCTTTATTTATTTCATGATGCATTGCCTTATTTTATCCTGATGCTTAGCTGTTCAGTAGGTAGTTTAAACAACTTTTTCTTCTCTAGCCTGAAAACATAATCAGCGATCATGGTCATATTAACATCATATATTTAATAGTACTACCTACCTACTTAGTAGTAGTACCTACTTAATAATTTAAATCAGCCCTACAATAACAGCTATCAAACCAATAAACTATACATTATTAGATACCTACAAGATCCATTCTATTCCGGTAGTTTTCAAAAGTACGTTAACTAATAAATATTATAGTTATTCTAAGTCGTAAACGCAACCCCAAACACGGGAAACTCTGTAAAGTTCAGGAAAAGTTCTGCTTTGAAAAGTATACATAAAGATAACTAATAATTAGTAGTCGGAAATAAGACATTATCATTAACAATACCTAATTAGTTGTCTTTGTTGCACTAGCTAGACTAATTAATTGTTGCTTACCTACTTTGAAAAAATAATAGGTATAGCCCACAAAAACCAAATGTTCACGATTGACATTCATAAAGACAGTAATTTATCGTATTGTATTCAAAATTGCATAGCTATTTTTATACCACATCGGTGGCAAACAAGCATACGGCCCTCCTGATATTTATATAAAAAGGTTAAAAGGAAAGCGATGTTTGAATTATCGCTTTAATTTTTCCGCTAACAAGTTCCTGAAGTTCCGCTGCGGAACAAGTTAACTTCACAACTTTTGAGATTTTAATTTTTTGTAGGTAAATTTATATAGAACAGACGTGTCAATATAATATCTGTTTACTCATCATGAACGAACATGCTATCCATGAACAATATTACTAGCCTTACGTCTATTACATTTTTTACCTATTGGTTTCCCAATCAGACTTAATAATTTTACTTAATATATTATCAAAACTTAATAATTTTATTGTATACGGTGAAGATATACAGTACAGTATCTACTGCAATGTTATATATGTCGAGAACAGCAAGGGTTGTTTTTGTACATTTATTTCATCAAAACCGGTTTAAAGGTTAAATTACAAACATAATCACATTTTTTGCTTGTTCATCTCAAACTTCAACAACAAAGTCATTGACACTTATTTACCGACACACTGATTGCAAATTGCAATACAGTAACAACATTGTTGGGCCTTAAATTAAATACTTACCTAAAATCTTCTATTTAAATATGAAAAACTACTATAATTAACAAATTCCTAAAAAACACCATCATCAATTAATTATCATATTTAAAAATCAAAAAAGCAATTATTAAATTTTTTCAACACTTAGGTAATGCACACAATAGGAACATCAATAATATATTTTCTAATAAGCAATAATCTTATTAGACGTTGGTACTTATTACTAATATGTAATCGTATTGTGTAATAGACCAACTACTCCCTTGTTGAATGTACCTAGTTACTTATTGTAACTAGCCATTGTGCTAGAGTTAAACCAAGATAAGTCTGCAACGATTTTGATAGCACATGCAGAATGTCGCAAGAAGAACGCAAAAAGCTAAGGAAGTTTGAGTCTAATTGCATTTATAATTGGGTTGTATTTCATTTGTTCAACACGAATTATGTAACACCAATAATAATTACATTTTACATATATACTTACCTAAGTAATAAAGATGTTAAAAATATTGTTATTGAGGCCTAGTTTCTCAAAAAATTACTTAAATGGCAATATGTTTTATAAAAAGTAATGCCTACGCCGATTCCGCTAAAACTGATACAACCGATAAAACGATTCTCGCGCGCTCCTTCAAGACCATAGCCTGGGGGCCGATTTTTGAATTTTGACCGCTCGATTTCGTGTATTTCGTTCAATAATATCTCCACTACTAAGCATTTAAATTCTACTAATAGAATTGATATCGAGTAGTCAATACCACTAGATTCAGAATTTCGACCACTCGTATTTCAAAAATTAGCATTTCGCCTTTTTCCACCGATTTTTGAGTGACGAAATCGAGCGATCGAAATTCAAAAATCGGCCCCCTGTTTTTTGGGGGCTTAACCGTACCAGAGCTTATTATATTATTATAAGAGCGTACAAGAGATTAATTAATTATCGACTCTGGTTTTATCGATATCAAATTTATTAATTATAATACCTGACTAACAGGCCTATTCGGATTTCGAAATAATCACAAGATCTTGAGACGATTTAGAGATCAACTAGATCTACATAAGATATCGACTAGATGTGACTTGGATGTCTAAGTCATAACTTGTCGAAATCGTTCAAGAGGACCTCCAGAATCGCGGAAACGTCAAATTTGACATATCTATCTTACAAAAATATTTAAATTATCCGTATCGTAACTTGTTGGAGTCTAGTAGACATGTAATTCATTTTTCGAATCGAGCCGTAATAATCGAGACTAATCCTTGAGGTAAATATTATTAATTAAGGGCGTTAGTTATTTTATTATCTATTTGCAAATCCCTTTGATTTAATTTTTCGATATTTTTCAATAAAATAAATTTTGTCTTATCTTATTTATACTTATTGCAAGTATTGCAACTGTAAATATCTGACATCTGACCATTGTCAGATGAGCCAATACTCAAAGCAACACCTGCTCATTGCAACATTATTGAAATCAATATCACAAGAACACAGTCGAAATTTCCAAATATAGTTCGTTTTTTAAGTAGCATTAAAAAAATTTAAACAACCTTGACGTGTATTTTTATTGAAAAACACATTTGAAAAATATGGCACGGCAAATATGTAACAATTATGAATCATATACGATAATTTACATTATTTTTCTTTCATAAAAATAGTTACCGATTTATAAAAAGCGTATTTCAATTAAAAGACACGACAAGATCGCGTCTTTTTGTAATCCTAAAAAAATATGGGCAATATGTCTGTAAAGTCAGTTTACGGACGACAATTTTGCGTGATAACCTGCCCGATTCGAACTTTAAGATAAGGTGTATTCGGGTAATACCGAATGTCGGATAATTCCGAAATTCAGATGAAAATCACCCTTAATTCCATCATAATAAAAGTCTCTTTTCGGAATTATCCGACAGTTTTCGACATTCGGAATTACCCGAGTAAACCTTACGTCAAATATTACGGCTAGATACGATATGGATTAGATATGTCAGTGTCAAAAGTGACATTTTTGTTTGAAGAAACGCCACATCTGACATATCAAATCCATATTGTACCTATCTAGCCGAAATATTTGACGTATCTTAAAGTTCTAATCGGACCGAACATCATATCATCATCATAAGAGATCTGTCCACAACCTTACGATGGAGATTTGTCGACAACGTGACACTTTTTCGTGCATGCTACCGGTGTTCATTGATTTATAAGACGTTAATTATCACGTCAAAAAATGAACTATAATCAAAAGCAAAAACACTTACATGTTACGCTCGTAGGAAGCCATTTTCTTCATATTAAGGTAGTAAATAATGCAGCTGCCATGTTGGCTGCCTGAAACTTCACGCCTGCATATTTAAAGCTGTTTTCGCTGGGGAAGTACTCTACATTTGTGTTTTCCTTTGTTTACGAGTAATGCGCTGATAGGATAGGGAAATTTAATGAAATTGGAATTAATTTCTGAAATTAGTACCTAAACAAATGATATTCATAACTATTGATAAGAATACGTTTTAATTAAAACGTCGTATTCAGTAGGATATCTGTAAATAATAAAAAAAAACCATTTTAGATTTAAACAAACAAAATTGTGGAATTAGTTTATACCTGGCCCTGCAATTTTTCTTAATTCATACAATAACTACCTACATACATTCAACATAGAACTTCTACATACAACTTTATAATAATATTTCATATAAATAGGTACTCGTCGTATGTTAAAAACTACTTATATCTTTTATCTCACAATTTATTTAATATTTTTTAAAATTATTATCTACCTATGTAAACATCAAGCAACTATTTATCCAACTAATGAATTTAAAAAACAATATTAAAGTAATTTCGTAACTTAATATACACTCATATTCCGTTGTAATAAGAATTCTTTTTTGAGATTAGCAGCCACTCTTTCTACATTTTTGTTTCGGAATTATTATTCGAATACATTTTAACAATATTAAGATAATATTCTCTAGTTTCCTGGATTATCCAATTATAATACCGTTTAGTAATCATACTTAATGTTACATATATTAAGAATTATAATTAATTAATTAACGCTCTTGTTAATTATGAAGAAAAATTAACCTATGTTAGGTTAGGACTTAAGAACTTCCGTTCCACTACTACTACACAATGAAAAAAAAGACAATCATTTTTTGATTTGTAACACTTTTTAGCTTCTTATTGTCACGGTTTTTTAATCCTGACGGTTTGATGAAAATATATAGGTAGTTAATTATATGATTAGTAGTAATAATAATAATAAATATTCTTTATTGCACCACAAAAGACAAGAAAATTAAAAAAAAAAACAATGTAAATAAAGGTAGCAACAGGCGGTCTTATCGCTGTAATCTGTAGTATTTGTTTAACAAAACAGAGTTATACAGAGTGTAGAGTGTATAGAGTGCAGTATATCCAGTTTTTTTTAATTAGAAACTAACTACAATACATAACTGTAATTGTATTTTACGTTTTTGTTGAGTAAAATAATAATTCGCATTATTTTTTTGACAAATAAAATGTTTAATACGATATTTTTTTAACCGGTTTCTGATTACTTTTTTGATATATTTTGTACAAATTAACTTCAAACTATATGTTAAATGACAATTTTTTTCTGATAAAGCCTGGAAATAATAGCACCGATATTCAGCAACTGTTTGTAATGCAGAAAAAATGCGTCAGAATTCTAGCAAATATCCACCAACCAAATAGCTGTAGACCTTATTTTAAAAATCTGAAACTTTTAACCCTCCCCTCTCTTTACATTTTAGAAGTAGCCATATTCGTCCACAAAAATATACATCTTTTTAAATTTTGCCAAAATGCCAGACGAAAACAGTATTTAGAACTTCCGGAGCCAAAACTAGAGATCTACAAAAACGGCCCCTATTACAGGGCTATTAAAATTTACAGTAAAATTCCCGTTTATTTAAAAACATCATACAACCAATTTGCAACAAATCTAAAAAGTAAACTGGTCGAAAAGTGCTACTACAGTATATCTGAGTTTATGGAAGATACCTTGTTATAATTATAAGTATATGTAAGTAAGAAAACACATTTTAGTTAAAAAAATATTTAATTGATTACTCCTAATTATTGTTACCTACTCTTAATTTACTTTAAGTCATGTTATGCTTGTCACATAAAATTTATAACTTGATTTGTTACTAATATTTTTGCGATAGCCTACCAGGGTCCATGTGCCTGTATGTTACTATGTAGTCTACTCGTATGTAATATAAATATGTACATTGGATGCAAAAACAATAAAAACATTCTACTTATTCTATTCTATTCTATTCAAAATAAAGATCTCTATCTCTAAATATTTCAAGATTCAAGCGAAATGTAAATTTCTTTGAGAAATAAAGTTCTTTAAACCTACACCCCAAATATTTACATGTGTGCTTTAAGAAAAAAAATCAAGGCTCTGATACCTATACTAAACTAATAATGAATACCTACCTACTGTATTATTAAATTACTTATCACAATTTATTTCTGCTTCCAGAAAAATTCGTAGATGCAGCCGCATCCGGGTCGGGTTCGCCGTCGCCACCTCTCGCCGAGTACGAGCGAGACTCCCCCGTCGACGTGTCCTCCACGTCCGAAGCGGGGTCGGCGAGCGGCGTGGCCGGCGGGTCGCGCGCGCTGTCGCCGCCGCCGCGCAACCCTCAGCTGGCCGAGCGGTGGTCCAGCGAAGAGATGAGGCACATACAGTGCCATCTTGAGACGAAGGAGCTGTGGGACAAGTTCAACGAACTGGGCACGGAGATGATTATTACGAAAACTGGCAGGTGAGTGCATGAACTGCTTTTTAAATCAGAGACTCGTGAGGTGGCTCAGGTCAAAGCTTGACTACAAAACACAACATCAGCCATCAGGTTCAATAGTACTGGAGCGATTATAGCGCACCTTACAATACACTTCAAAGAACTCAAAAATATCAGTCTTCAAGACCCTAACCCACCGTAACTATCGAACAGACAGAACAGAGTGAGAACAATGAGTGGTAAGAAATTTGAACCTAATGCCATGCCATAATTGATATGATGTGTAAGTATTTCAGAAAATATTTACATGTCATCATTTAAAACCACTTTTGTTGTTATAGTCAAAAGTAGGTAGGTAGTAAGATTAAAAATAATGAAGACATTTCAGATAGGGGACTTAAATTCACGTAAGCACTGAAATTTTCATTAATAGGTATCACTGCTTAAATACTGATCTATGTATTATAAGCCAAAATGAGGCTTGCATTCGATAGGTCTAGCAAAAGTGGTTGCCCAACAAAAATGCAAATAAATCTGTTATTAAATTAGGTATTATTAGTACAATAGTCCAATACTTAACGTTACTTGATCGTCATCATAACACATGCAATTTCTCCAACTATCTAAAACTTGAATGGGACATTAGACCACAATAGAACCTACCGCATCGCCGCTCACCGCGCTTGATTGACTACATTTAGTCAGCGACTTGTAGTGTAGGTAAGCCATTAAGCTTTACAGCGAAATTAAAAACTCGGTGGTAGGTAATCGAATCGATTGTTGGTTAACGAGATCAAGGGGAAATCGTCGATCGGAGTCGCCGGCGATAAGGTAGGTGGCACAGTGGCGGTCGAGCGAAGCGTGTCGGTCGCGCCGCGCACGCGCACAATGGGCAATCGGCCGCCGCCGCCGCGCCCGCGGTGGCCGACTACCCGACATCAAGTCGTCAATCGAATTCTATAAGTTGAGGTATTGATAGTCGATACAGGTCTAGTAAAAGTGGTTTTTACCGGCCATGCGAAATTAGACCTTATGTAAATACCAGACTAAAGATTGATATGGATAAGCTTTTCTCACTACACAATCTGTACACTACTAATCTGCAATAAGGATTTCTTTTACAGCGTGATTTTTGTGTACCTCCACATGTTTTTTATGTACTTAGGTACCGTAGTAAAATATTATACAAGACTATGATATTTTATATGTAGATAAGCCATACACTAACATATCAAGCGAATAAAATGATGCCAACCAATGCTGCCAACGACACGGCAGCATTAGTTACAATTTGTTTACAACTTCATACGCAAATGCGTAAAAGAGACGGCACAATTAAAAGAATACCTAAGTAAAAAAGAGACGGCTAGTGTTTGTCACTTGCGCGTGAATTTAGTAAATCAGTGATACCACCATAACACGACGGCAAACAGTGAATATGGCGCGAAGCGTAAAACTTATTAAGAAAAAAAATATCAAAGACTAAGATGTTTGACAGAAGGTGCAAATCATTTTAATGCAGTTTTATGTAGTAATGTACTCGCTACCGAAGTAAAAAGTTTTCATATTTAGTTATGTAAATAAAAGATATTATATTATAATCTTTATTCATAATTTTTCTTATACTATAGAAACATTTTGACAAAAAGCAAACTCAATAACAACAAAATCCTTTATTTTACTAACAATTTTATGTTATTAATAATTGTTACTGTGTGAGAAAATGAAATGCCTGACAATAAATACTAATTTTGTAGTAATCTTTGTATAAACAGCAATATACCTATTTACTTAATTGACGCGACCCGGACAATAATATGGCCAATAATAATCTTTAATTTGCCAATTGTTGTACTTAAATACAAGAAAAAATGCGTTCAAGTAAAAAACTTCAATATTAAAGTTGAAATTTAAGTATATTTCTTTTATTTGTACGACAAGCACCAAACAATGAATGCAACTTACCATGACGCGTCTGCTATGATAATCTATGTACGCAGTTGGTGCGTCCTTGTCATTCTCACTGATGAGAACATAAACTTATCTCGTTCTGTCAGCCGGCGAAAATGGCGGCTGGGTTTATTTAATTCAAGATTAAACCGAAGAAAAACGGGTTATTTCAGCTTTTACTTACCAATGATATGTGACGCCGTCAATTTTTTTGCGCTTCCGCGGATAATTTGAGCATTTCAAAATAACGCAGGTCGGCATTTTGTTGCTTAATACACGTTATTTGTGGAAAAGTATTAACCGGTGTACACTTCGCGCTTGCGTCAGGCAGACTGAGACAAACTCGTACACATGACACGAGGTGAGTGCTTCAATTTTGGAACGTGTATAACACATCTACATATAAAATATCATAGATACAAGATGGATTTTTAAATGGGGCACTATGTCGTGCCGCTACACCAAAATGATCCCAGGAAACCTTCTCTAACTTTTTAATTACAAATAATTGGCCATTAATTACTGATTTCGGTAAATAATTATGTCAGCTTGAAAACAGTCAATTTCGGTAGAATTTTTTTTTGATGAAATTGTTTTTTTTAATATGTAAGTCAAGTTAGTCAAGTACGTACCTTAATTAAAAAGTTAAGGTAGGTCTCTTAAGATCATTTTCGCGCACCAGCTACTAATCAGATAGCGGCCCACAGTACCCTATTTATAATGGCATCAATAAAGTTATTATTTATTAAAAGAGGTCTACGGCCTTAAAAATAATATTTTAAATTATTATTCTTTGTTATTGAAACAATATTTTTGTTTAATGATGCTTAATTAAAAATTCAATAATTAATTTATATTAATAACAAATAACAGTTTATATTAAATTAGGTACATGAAATATAAAGTTTTCAGAAGTTTGTATATTTAGCAATATTCACACCATTTAAAATAGGTGTTCGTTATCAGTGCGCCGGCGCCGTTATCGGGGGCAGTAAATCACCGCGACAGCCCGCCGATCGTGACAAATTCGCGACCTAATCTATCGATAACGACTAACGACACAGCACTTCTCTCTTTTTCCGCTTTTTGTAATTTGCCAACCCTTAATCAATATTTTGATAACAAAAGATATGAACGAAGATTAAAGAAAATCCGGGTAAATGTTAATCCTGCATTGATGCGATAATTTGGATGTAGGGTGTAGGTAATATTTACAGCTATAATATATATATATATATACAGGGTGATTCAGGAGACGTGAGCAAGACTAACACTGCGCATTTTGTAAATTATAAGCAACTGTTTCGTATCAGTATTAGTGAGATTGACGTAAATTTTCTACAAGTGTTGAAAAAAAATTTTTTCAATTTATTTACGACATGCATGGTCGCCCTAAAATTAGAATACTAAACTACAGATATTCTGTGTCAAATTCAATGTCATCACTGTCATCACTGTCATCACGCTCTGGTTACTTTTAAAAACTCATATCTCACTAAGGTTTGACATTTTATTTCCTTCGTAAAAGAGGTTTTATGTTTATTAATTAGGTCTTGTAGGGTGACCATGATTGTAGAGAATTAAAATTGCCCTCACCAAAAAGTTGAAAAATAGGAAAAAGTGTAGTTGTTTTACCTAAATACGACGGAGATCGATCAATTATCAGTTACTGAGTGTGCAGGATTAGTCCTGCTCACGTCTCATGAATCACCCTGTATATATTAGGATTAATTTTAAATATGGATGAATACGACTTAAGGAGGTTTTTTTTTCAAAAATAATAAGTACAATATGTATAAACATACATTTCTTTTCTATTTAGGTATATGTAACACATAACTACTCTATGCGAAAAGTTTAAAATAACTACGTCACCGTTAAACGAAATATAAACAGGCACAAAACCGAGTACGGAGCACTAAACAATGGCCGCTCTTTCACGGACTATAAAGCAGTATTAATACCTTACTTATTTATTCCTTATAATGTTCTCGAGTTAACGACGCCTCGGGCATTCAGTTTTTTCTACCTCGCACCATAAAACACGACATCTGGAAACGCATTGAACGCACACAATATTTTTATACCTTTGCTAACTAACACAATATTTATGCGTTAATATGATTCGTTATACGTATTGTGTTAATTCATCTTTTCCACTCTTAAAAGAGTATCTAGTGCAAAAAGGTTGACTTTTAATAAAATCACCTTTTGTTAGTGCACTACTATCGTCATGATTCGCCCACGTTATCTCTTTTTCTGCATTAGCGATATGTTCGTTACGGTCGTGCGAGTTAATAAAAGATTAAACGCGATAGCGAATGCTACAAAGGGCTTTGGGAAGTCGCAATGGGAGACAATTTGCCACACACCGTCACGGGAGCTTATCTGAGTCGGCCCCGTCGATTAGCATAAATCTCGCCAACTAACCGTCACGAATGTGTGTCGGACGACGCGAGCCGCGGGAGCAAAGCAAACAGGAGGCGAAGTCTACTCGGGACGACGCATCGCTCGCATGTCGCGGCGACGATGCGCGACGAATCACGGCCGTCGCTCGGCCACATAAATCAGCATTATCTCGCGAGATACCCGCCGGACCCACCCCGCCATATCACGCGGCCCCGTGTCGTTCGAAAAAATTAATGACTCGGAAAAACGATTCGCTTATGAGGGATCTTTCACTGTAATTGAATTGCCCCACGGAGATCTGCCGAGTTGTCGGGTCATATCGAGGACGTCAAATGACATTTGGTGTTCAACAATTTGCTAAAAATAAAATAAGCCTGTCAAGCCAAAGTATTTTGCTTAGGTAGATATGTGCATCAAATCGTAATCCTCTCTTGCAATAGCTTGCAGGATAGGTTTTGTTCTCATGATGTTGGGCATTTAAATTAACATTTTCACCTATAGGTGTAAAGAAAGTATTCGAAACTTTTATCCAGATAAAATAAGCCAAATAATACCCACAGTAACTATTGGGAGCCTTGCCACAACATGGTCTGTTATTTATGACAAGTGCATCACCAATTGAATGGAAGGGCTTAATCCGCGCACATTAGCTCGGTTCACCCCAAGAGATTATCATAACAGCCGTAATAGAATAATGTAAATATCCAGTAGTTGGTATGCTAATCGCGTCGGAGCGGTAAGCTGCGTTTTAAAACCTGTCTCATTGTGTGCCTCTTTCGAACTTTATTCAACTGGGGACAATTTTTCATCCAGTGTGCAAATATTTTGATGTTTGTCAGCTTCCCGATTACGCATCCAACTGATGCTGGTGTGTTTAGTTTTAGTGAAACTCACACTATTGGTGACTGGTTTTTGATAGAGTTTACGGTCAGACATGGTTTTAGATATGCCGATAGGTAATTTGATCTTTAGTTTTGGTCATGAAATTGTAATTTGATGCTGACCCTATTTTTGGGTAGCGAAATCTCAGTCGCCCTCTTGATACAACTCGAGTGCAAGATACTAGAATATTAGAAGTCGTAACCAAGAAGGAGTGATTCACTACTATGCACTCAGTATGCACATACCTACATACATGGTACATATAAGCCCTCTTATCTAATGGGCGGGCTGATTGGAAGGTGTCGAACCAACCATGCCCCCATCATTAGGCTCATTTGTCAAACCCAAACTAAACACGAAAGCCGTCTTTATCTAAAAATGAGCAGTGCGAATGGGAGAACAATACTTCAAACAGCTGCTTCGAAAGCCATCGGTCGAATGTATTGATGTATATGTTGGAGTTTCGACCTAAGGGTTCTGAGGCGGTTTAGGAGTTGCGGGCGAGCCAGCGCGGTGAAGATGTCTGCCGGAAGGCTGCCAACGCTTTAATCGGCGCACGGACTTGGCAGACAACGCGCTCTTTGATTTACTTCTCAACACCATTCTGTTAATATAGAGATATACGTATTTATTTGCACAATAAAATGAATAGCTTTTCGCCGCGTCTGATGTTGCCGCGATATTTTCGTGTAAAACTATTTAATTTAAAGCGTTTGTCTAAAATAAAACGTTTGAGCAGTGAGTAATCACCGGTTAATATATTGCTTTATTCTTTTCTCTCTAAAGACAGATTGTATAATGTAGACATTTCATACGTATTTTATCATGCTTGCGTTTGAAGATGTTCATAATTAAAACACTAATCACTAATACTTCATGCGCTGTCACAACCGAGTGCGCTGCTCAAGTAATATTTACTAGCACATATATATAAAACAACTGAAAAATAGCATTATTTATTTTTTCTTTTCAAACACCACATGTAATGTATGTCCTCGCGACGGTAGCAAAACTGGAAGACACGTTTAATGGTTGAATGCATTTGAGATAGATTTAATCTCTGTTTTAAAAACTATAAACAAGCATCACATAAACATCAAGTCGTACAAATAATGTATTTGCCGGTGTTTTATTTACGAACGAGCACTACAGAGCTCGCGTGTCCAATCCGCAGAACTAGCGGACAATTTATAGAGCGATACCGTGCGCGTCCCACGTGTCTCTCTACTCTACATATAGGTACATATACTATTCGGATACTAAGTAGCAGTTTATCACAGCTTGCATTGTATTTAAATGCTACAATCAACTATGACACCCAAAACTTCATCACTTTCATCAGGCACCTCTTTCCAATAATTGTAGCGAAGAGCATGGCACTCATCAGGATGGCGACGCACTGTGAAAGCCCTTGAGACGACGACGACGAATGACAATTTATGCACTTTCCGGCATTCTCCAGCACAAGAGGAGACGCTTGTAATAGTGGGTTCGTGTAATCTTTGATATCTTATATGAGAGAAAAGTAATGTGGATTTAAGTGTGTGTGGGTGTCGCTCGAGTAGCGAGGCTGCGCGCTCCCCGCGCTTACAGGTGCGCGTCGGCGTCGCCCGCTCGCCATTTGTCGCGCTCGCACGATAATTGTTGATATACGATCGCGACCCGACACCGTAATTGTCAACGCTTAATCTTCTAATTGGATCGCATTTAACATGCCAGCGTGTCGCCTCCATATCGATGTGCCAATAGTAAACTCATGCGAAAAATTCATCCCCGATTTCGGTTACATTCGTAAAACATAAATCCTCCATCGCTATATAAACGCTGAACGGGCAAAGTCGAAAAGCAATTCGCAACGCCAATTTCAAGAACAGTAAAAAGTGCGATTCACAAGTGCAACTTGAAACGGCGTTTAAGAGCGAACCGAGGGCGGCGCCCACCGGGGGCGAGAAAACAATTTGGAATTTTATCGGCGGTGCCTTACCGCGCGGGGGGAGGGGGGCTGTTACCTCTGATTTATGCCCGGACATTAGGCGCGAGGTGGGCGAACGCGCGAACTGCACACGAGCCGCGACCATTGCCACGCATTACATGTCTCAACACTCATACCCTACCTCACTATTTTACAACTACCCCCCACCGCCACCCTACCCTTTCTTTAGGAGTTTAATTCCTATCAAGCGCCGCAATAAGCTCAAGTTCCTTTTGAATAAATACTCGGATTAATATTGTCTCCTAAAAGTTCAGCTGAAACGCAACGGATATTGCGAAGTCATTTGAATTCAAAAGCTAATTTCACTAAAACCTACTAAAACCTTTAGATGAATCGAGTTGGCCGCAACTCGCGCATTATTTAACTTGTTCCAAGTTTAAATTGAAAACGCCACCAAACTCTTTGCGGGGCCGAAGTCAAATTTTGAACTTTGCTGCTGAATCGGAAATTTCTTTATAAATATCTAATTAGCTTAAATTCAGTTGGTGTCACGCTGCCGACACTAATTTTATTCGTGAAAGACGGCGTCGGGGGGAGAGCGGGGCGAATTTTCACCGCACCGGGGTGGCGCGGTGAAAATGTATGCAAACGGGTATGCGTTATTTGACGGAACTGAAAACGACAAAAGAATGAAGAAGGTAGAACGCGCGACGTTGACGCGGTGACGCGCGTACCCCGGGTTGTCGCACCGCGAATTCACTTTGCTTTGTCTTATTACGAGATTAGCTGTCACTCGTGTGACACAGATCTTTAGAGCCTTTACATTTTATGAAAAGCTCTCTACATAATGATAATGCAAGGTGGCGGTACAGGTAGGCACCGCAGATTAAATTCAAGTTGCTAATCAATAATTAATACATGTTTTTACAGTACCATACCTGAAGTGTCATTCTATGGAACTTGCTAGTCTCTAGTAAATTCATCATTTTTGACAGTTTCAATATGGCGGTTTGTTTACATACATAGTTAGCAAGTTCCATAGACTGGCACTTTACCATACTGTGCTGACTTAAGTACCTACTAATTGTGATAACAATTGATAGTTTAGAAATTGGTGAATAAAAAAAATTGTAATTAAGTTAATCGAGTTGAGGGCAGAGTTACTTTTAGTATATCTATTTCATTCTAACCTTATAAAAAAGCAAGTCGTTACGAAAAGAATTACACCAATTTTTAATTTCCTATGCATTAGTAATTCAAGCACGCAACCCTATCAACTATTATCTAGGTTATGTGAAGAGAACACATGCAGGGTATTGGAATACAGCGTGTAATAGATGTGTGATTCATGTAAATGCACCCTTAGCATGTATATCGGCGGATGATCTCGCCCCGCGCGCCCCGCATATGCCGCGGGCACTCGACTCCTGGGCTAAGGGTGTCTCGGAGAAAACGTGTAAACTAATTATGTACATTTTCGTAGCCACTTATTTACATAACCACGGGCTGAACCCCGCTTTCACCGTGAATATTTCATTTGTAATCTTTACTTTGACGGTTAAATATGACAGCTGTTGGTTTGTTTGGTGGAAACTTTTAATTTTCGTCGTTTTCTTCCGGTGCCACCGACGCCCTTTGTGTGCGTCGTCGGACGCCTCCCGCCAGTAATGATAGGTGATTATCGATGAAGTTTTTTCGGATAAACGTTTGGGAAAGTTTGTAAGGTGTAATTTATAATTTTCGCTGAGACGCGCGGCATCGGTTGTTGCCTGACAAAACGGGAAGGTGGTTATTATATTGATGACTGTTTTGTCCTCGACTGGCATACGTGTGTATTTGGTTCGCGACCGATATCGAGTATTAATGAGGGTGAAAAGGGTTTCGTGGGCCAAACTATTCCACCTCCGTTTGGGAAGCAATAATTTGGTATCGGAGTGGTGCGGTTGTTGTGGAGCGCGCAGGAAGCCAATAAATAAAACTATTAGTGTACCTTAGTAATGAGCGAGTGAACTGTGGCGTTTCGCGGGTATTTATACCGTGCCTTCGCGGGAACTAATTTATGGAAGTAAGTACGCGGAAAATGTTTATGTAGAGACTTTAGCCCTTTCGCGTTTGCTTGTTGACATCCGGCACCTCTCGCTATGAACCTTACCAGAGAATGCCTAGTGACCAAACTATGCGATATTACTTAAGTTGTATAAGTAAGCATTTTTAACGGTGAACATTTTGTATTTGTCTAATTATAAACTTAATTGGATGTAACAAACTAAAAAAGGGGTAACGGTTAGGTAATTATGTCAGTGCTACTAATAACATAGGTGCCAAACATAGCATGAGTAAAATGGGCTTCTAAATAATACTTAATTAGAAGAAACATGTTTAATTTTTTAACTTAATTTTATAAATAGGGTAGCTTTGCTTAATTTGTACACAAATTAATATTACAGTACATATGTCCCTATTTTCCCGCACTAGTGCGTAAAATAGCTTTTCGTGTGTATGTCAAAAGCTTAAAGGGCCATATGTACTGTAAAACGTTGTACGATACACGTGCGAATAGGTAATTCGAAACTCGTGTCGATTTAAAACACTCCCTTCGGTCGTGTTTTAATTTATCGCCACTCGTTTCGAATTTCCTATTTTCCGCACTTGTATCGTAAATAACTATTCTTTATAACTTTTATAAGTAACTGAAAATGTACTGAACTGAAATAATTTTACAGTAACATCCCCTTCGCGCCCAGTGGGCAGAATGTTACAGTGAAGCATAGTGGTAAGATAAGCCGGTAACCTCCACCACCAACGACGTACTAAGCACTATAAAAGTAATTCATAGAACCGTGCACAATCAGTATTATTGTTTAACAGTCATAAAGCACGGTCTAGACAAGTTTAGCCATCATTCAAGACAAGCGCAGTCCGTTTGATCTCGACGAGTGTCGACGGACGCGCTGCACTAACCGCCGGTGCGGGCTGTCGCCTGCTGCTCTCGGATGCCAATTTGTTAGCCCACCGGCCGTTAAAACACATTACTCATAAAGTCATAATGACAACTTCAATTTGAAGTAGGTATTCTTCTATTAGCTTCTATCTTCGACTTTGTTCCCGTTTATTGCATTTCTATACTTAATTTCACTCGTCCATTTTACTTCCCGATAACGATAATGTCACCGATAACGATTTACGTGCCAATTTTTACCTACATTTTAATTGTAATTTGCTTACAGAGTACCTAAATAACATCCACATGTGCTCACAAACTTTTGCATCTAGGAATAGCATAACTAGCATTTTTGGCGTGATAACGTCTTATTTATAAATCGATGAACACCGGCACGAAAAAATGACACGTTGTGGACACATTTCCATGGTAACGTCGTGGACGGATCTCCAAGGTAACGTTACGTAATGTAATATATAATGTTATGACGTTATCACGCAAAATTATCGTCCGTAAACCGACTTTACAGACAGATATTTATTTTGTAACAGTAATTTCATGAAATAAGAATTCCGATGATTCGATAAATGGAATTTATGAATTTTATAATTTTATGACACATCTGCTGGAGCTTGAAGTTAGCAAACCGCCGTTAATCGAGCAATGCCAGAGTATGCAAATAATCGCGCGGTAGTTTGGCCCAACCCCAATAATCTAGCGAGAGGTCACGACATTATCAACGGACCTCCATCGCAGCGATTACAGCCGGGGGTAGGGTTACCACATACCCTGTATACATACCCCATATTACGTACATAGTCCTGGCATTATCCCTGTTTCTTAAACAAAATTCCTGGTCCATCGACGGACGAATGAAAGGTAGTTTTATATTACATTTGTAACAATTCTCATAAAAAAAATGTTTTCTTATTTCCATAAAGGTCAATTAGGAGTCTAATAACCGCACCGGTACGTATCTATGTGATATTTTTAATAAAATTACATATCAAAAGCATGTAGTCGAAAATATGACAAAGGTACAAGGAAAATATGACACTATACACATACAGCCACGCGAAGTATCGTCCTCAAAAATATCGAATAATTCCTGAAAATTTGTAATATCTGGTAACCCTGGCCGGGAGATGCCTCCCCGTTGACATGTAGCGTTTTAACAGTCAGTACGTGCCTCCCCAACCACCCCCGGCCCGGAACTGACGACATTAGCAGCCGCAGACATAGGGCACGTCTCCAGCCAGACGTTGACATACAGCTATAGCTACACTCACATTCTTGAGACGTGCACATGCTTTATACTACATCGTGTTCTGGAAATTTGCGTCGCATGGTTTTAACTTGTCAAGCGAATGTACCATCCAGTCATCAATCTCGCAAGTCTTAGCGTAGGTACTTACTTTATTACGTACATTATTCATAATTTTTCTTTACAATGGCTTGTTAGATTATTTCTTAAACATACAAAAAATAATTATCATAATATCTATTATCCACGGGTTTACACTGTCTCAATAGGTGCTGTTAACGCCTACTTTTTTCAATGAATAGCTTCGGTGTTCAATAGCCTCATCTTACAGCATGTAGAGACTATTCTAATAAGCCTTAAATAATTCATATCAGGTAGCATAAGCAGTTTTTTTAACTGCGGGCATTGTTTTCTTAGTACGCTCCACAGCCCATTAGACGTATTCTTGTACTTCTTGTACCTCTACTTAAACGCAACGATTGCTGTTTTCTTTATGAAAATAAGACACCCAAACCAAGCTTTTACAGTCTCAGCGGAATCAGAAGCAAACACGTTTGATATTAGGTATGTAATTTAATTTCAGTAACACAATTGTAACATGTACCTACCTAGTAGTGGCGGTGCGTCCATAAAAGCCGATTCCCACCGGCTTGCCTGTTTTCGGACGTTTGAGCAGAGTTGTAAAGAAAATATGTAAGCCAAATTAGCCCCGGCTTGCCTATGGATATGTTTGACGCGCCGCCACTGCTACCTAGGTAGGTATGCACTCTGACTTTTGTTTTAATAGACAAACAAATATATAATAAAGAGCATGTGCTTAAAATGTATTGTCAACATTACCATATTTGACACGCTCGTAAGATCAAAACAACATCTGTCATTCTTCTTTACAAAAAAAAAAAACATTATGCTTCCCAATGAGCTATCATTTGTGATAAGAAAGCATTATGATATCAATGTATTTTCCTGTTTGAAAGAACTAATACGAATGTAAACATTGTTAACATACGAACGGTCGGTTAGAATAATCAAAGGAAAGGTGGTGCGCGTGGTAAATTAGGCAGCGTGGGGGGTGCAGGCGACAGTTTTCGCAATATTGTCGCCAAAGTTCCCAATTTCGGTGTCGAGTTGCGAAACTCTTCGCCGGTGTTGTGAACGGAAGTACACAGGTGGCGTAGCACGGTCGCGTTTTTATCCCTTGTCACCATTCCTGTCACGTTCTAACAAGTATGTTAGTGCGAAAGGGACGCGCATAGTGATAGTCGATAAAAATGGAACCGTGCTGCGCCCGCAGGTGTGGCCATAGAGCACAAAAAGGAGAGGCGCCAATTGATACTTCATTTTTCGCCCGCCAGTTTTAAATTGTAAAGCAGCTAAGTACTTGATTTCTTACGAATCTTATGATAGAACCTATGATATGAATTAATGATTGATTTAGGAAATAGATTACATGCCATTTCCATGTTAGATTTTCACCATTGACATATTTTAATGAAAACATATACATACATAGTTACAGTGAAAGTGACGAAATCCATTGTGATCGTATTTTAAACCACATTTTGGTGCATGTAGTTGGTATTTTAAACCACATTTTGGTGGTGTAGGTGGTGGTAGGTACCTATCTATATAAAAAGTTACTCTTGTTTTGCGTTATTATTATACGCGCCGAATTAAGTATTCTGAAAAATAACCTTCGTGTAATTTTTACCACTTCGGAATTAAAACCACATGTGTGTGTAAATTATATCGGTATCGGTAGCAACTTGGTTTGAAAGCATTTCGGTTATGCTGATGTAGAGTAGACAACAAGATACATGCACCCTATCGACGTGATATGTTGATTTCCATGAACAAATAACGAGTCATCCACGACACCGCAACACCTCGTAAAATTTACAAGCGACCGAAATACACAGAAAACAAGAAGAGCTCGGACGTCGCTATGCAATGTGACACCATTACCGCAAGGCGACAATAGGAGCAGAAAGAGGAGGAATTTCGCGGCCGTCGGCTGACTGCGCTGTACCGCCCCTGGCACTTCAGCGCGTGCAAAACACTATTTTGTAATCCTTTTTTTGAATACTATTCTGGTCTAGGCTTTACTGAAACATACATTTGCTATAATAATTTATGACTGATAGGCTACGCTTGTAGCGCTACGTCGTAGACTGTAGTATATTTTTCTGGATGTAACAAATTCTTCGTAGAGGCATAGCTAAAATGTGTTTTGCTTAGTATCTACTGTAGGCCTTTCTAATTAATACATTAACAAAAAGATGGGTAGTCTATAGGTACCTCGAAGGTGAGGTGCTATCGCGGCTCTCATGTGCTAGGTCTTAGGCACTGAAAGAGTTAACTCTTTGATATATCTATATACAGTTTATTTGCCATTTTTCGTAGCTCTAGCCATTCATTAATTCATCATTAAAGCATCATTATAGGTATGTATTTAAAAAGAAAACTAAATCTTAACCTATAGCAATTGTCTTCTCTAGGGGGTAACTGCACAAAAGATCCCTATGGGTCGAAGTGTATCCGCATGGGCCCCCGAAAACAATAAGATAAGATAACCTATAGCTGATGAATAATTACAACAAGTACAACAATTGTTGCTTATTTCTCTTGTTCTTTCTGATTGTTTTAACAAAATCTGTTCCCGTGTGTGGCACTGATCGAATGTTGTTTGTTGGAATTGGAACTGATGAGTGTCCTCCTCGAGACATTCGTTGGATTCCTCGCCCCGCCTCCGACGCTCATAATGATCCACCATGTATTCTAGTAGGGAATGCGAAGAGGCCCATTCGGCCACATTATTTCCCGGTTTTTTCACTCATGTTATGTCGGAATTAAATTAGCATTTTTGCAGTTTTGTTGGTACATTAAGTAATGGGTTCTACGCGCGATGTTTTAGATGCATCTTCGTAGAAAAATTGGCTTTTCGCAATGAGGACGCCAGGCGTACTCTAATTATCATTGTATGTTGCTTTAACATACCTTCCTATTTGTATAGGCCCACATACTCGGAGTATATGTGGTAAGTGGTAAGTATGTCAACAGTTTGAAAAACTACTTATTTTCACAAGTAAGTACCGATCTAATGTTTTAGTCTGAAGTATGTATATAGGTCTATGAATCAACCCGAAAAATGGTACTCTCTATCTTTCTATGAGGAACTAAAATATATATTAATATACTTAAAGCTGGTTATAAAAGTTTAGTTTTCGTACAGTTACCGTACTACCTCTGTACTTTTATAAATCCATTATGTGAAAAAAAGAGTTTTAGTAAATAAATATAAGAATAAAATTACAACCCCAAACAAAGCCACACAGAAAGGCTTCCGCCAAACTACAGCTAATAAGGGGTACATTTTAATACCTCTCTGCACTTAACAATTAAAATCGCTCGCTTTGAGCGGTATTTGTTTAAATTCACTAATTAAGTTGCCGCTAATACGTAGTTATACGCGCCATCTGCGATCGCCGTATTCTATAGTTACAGTGGCGTGCACGCAACTTGTAATTTCCTATTTGTGCGAGCATACTTTTTAGCTCGAATTATATTTTATATTAAATATTAGATACACTAGATGCATATCGACCGAATCTAACTTATTAAATATCAGGCACATTAGAAAATGATTTTACATAATAAATTCTTTAAAGCGATAACCGAAAAATATTTTTAAAATATCTGAACATGTTTGGGTTTTAGTTTCAGTTAGGTACTTAAACTTTTGTTAGTCAGCGATTTTCATTATCATTCCACTACTGCGTAATAATTAATTAGAAAAGATGATTATTTTAAATATTTTATAGTAGGCACATTAGACACAAATAACGCAAACTATCTTCTTAAATTAATGAAAAAACATTAGAGATCTATATTAGAGCTAATAATGAGCTCGGGGGCGGGTCCGCTGCGGGTGAAATATCGTTCATCTTGGGAGGTCTGGGCGCAGGCCGCGTCAAATTTTCGACACTCGCACGATTTTGTCAATCCCATTGATTAATATCTCTGTCAGTACGGAGATCGCAGATAACTTACCGGCGATCGAACGCCGGCCGTCATGCCCGACTGATGCGGTAAAAAATCTACAAGGTCTTACATGTTTTTTGGTTAGTAGGTCTGTGTTAGTAACAAACTGGATACTTATTTATAAGATCCTTGGTATGGTTATGTAATAATCAATACCTACTTATTAAACAACATAGCGAATATTCAGTCTCATTTTCAACTACAAGTTGTTAGTATTAATTTATGAGCATAACTTATCATCATGGCAGTGGAGAGTGATTTCACATACCTAGTTAATTATTTTATAGTAATTAGCAAGTATTAGCGGTCACGGAGTCATTGACAATCGGAGTTTACTGTCGTGTCATCTGAACGTCGCGCATGCTTCACGGTACGCTCTTTTCCGTCAATCGCAACCGGCATACTCGTAATAAATGCTGTATGCCCGCCACTTATGTATACTTAAAATAAATCTTTAGATCTGTAATTTTAATACATTCTTTATGACAGAAAATATATTAAAAACGCAGATTCAAGATTTACTCATGCAGGATGCAACAGGAATACTTACATCACTATTTATAACATCTTAATTAGGTACCAGTTTTTACGGATTTTAGTCCCATTTCAGTCATCAAAATATGAACGACCGCGACCCTTCCACTGAAAATCTGTCGGTGAAAATATTTTTGTTAGCGTAGGTTGTTGTTCTTTTTGCTTGCACTAGGTACACGTGTAATTTTGTAACATTCTTGTCATTCTCCTATGACACCTATGACAAATGATCTTTTCAAAGGTTCAATTTCATTTGACAAGACACCCGCCCGCGGCATGTGACTCCGGCCCACGAACATTGCAAATCATCGGCTAGTCTGCCAAGAGCTCGCATTTCAGCATCGAGTGGCGTCGTGGCGTCAACTCGTGATGGATGCTCGGGTGTCGTTTGGATCCGACGGATCTGACTCGTTACAGATCAGCGCCTGCGAGAGACGCGCGTTTCAAACTGTTGTGTGACAGTCGCCCCTTTGAAACACGACCCTTGACATGGATTTGTTACAAAATGTTTTCAGCTTATAGCGGTGCCTAAGTTAATTGGGAATCTGTCACGTATTTTCAGTTACAATGACTTTGAATATCTAGTATCTAACGATTGATATTGATATCTGAACAATTACTAACGCCTTATTATAATCAGTATTAAATGTCATCTAATAAACTACAAAATGATCTGCAAGTGGTTATAGCTGATGAAATATTCATAGGCCACCGCGGTAGATTGTTGTCACCGGGCAGGAATCACTTAAGCAGTACTTAGCCAGTATTACCGCTAATTCATTCTAATTCGCGGTAATGACCGTACATGGCTCTGCGCACACGCATTGCGAGGTGCAGCCACTGACAGTAGTTATCTGTGCTGTAGTCACCTACATAGATTTATATCTTTTTGTATTACTAGTTAGAGCGTGTGCAAAGGCGTTTAATATTTTCCTGCTTCATAGAGCTGTTAGGGATCAAACACACTGGCGCTTTAAAATTAAAATATAATACCGCAAAACATAATAAACGCAGTTTTGGTGAGGACTTTTTTTCAAAATGAACTGGCTTTTTATTTATCGTTTAGGTACCTCAGTGATCATACAAAATTGACAATCCATAGTGATTATTTTGCTCGCAATTAATATAATGTATGAATTTGAGAGTGCGACGTACTTAATTAAAATTAATATGATCACTAATGGAGTTGTGTTGATAAGATATTTTATACTCTCAAAACTCTACCTACATACTTCTTTACGTACATTGTAGTCAAAACCTTGTTTAAAAACGTAGATATTAGCAAAACTACGTCAAGTGTGAGTAGCATAACTAGTATATAACTACCTAATGAAACTAACATTGAGCAAAATCCTGTTCGCTAATGATTGCAATCTTTACTGTCAATTAAAAATCATAATACCTGTTCAATAGATTAGAATTAACCATACAAGAGATAAACCTACATAGATACCGCTATCACGCGTAGGCAAGCAGCTAGCGCCAAAAGTGCGCTAATGAGCGGCTCCGGATCAGCAATCTCGCGCCATCTGTCTCTAATCAACGGATCGAGTTAATTAAATCGCGTCGGCAATATGGCGGCGTAATTGCTATTAATAAAGCGTTCCTGTATAATTAGACGCAGAGCGCGGATTGGCTGCGCGGACCCTAATCACGGCACGACGTGATAACACTGCGCTAATGACGGCTTCCTATTGCATTATGTCGTCCACATACACACAGCCTATTCGTGCTACAGAATCAATCTTTATGTACCTCAGTAATTGATAATTTGCTTTATTAATCACTCGTAACGTATAAGGCGTTGGAATGTAAACAAACTATATGGCCCAATTAGGTAGGTTGAATTAAGTTTTATCTAACCGCCTTCGTTTATTACGTATTAGCATAAACGTATCCTGCGGTGTTGCGCGCAAAACAAGGTAGTAAAAGTTAAATAGTTGTCTTGGTAGTCTAGTTAGGTAAATATTTATTAATAGATACTTTGTTGCATAATGAAAAATACCGTTGTATACCGGTTAGCTATGTAGGTACTAAAGTGAGAATACAGGTGTAGAGACGAATATACCTATGTTGAAAAAACAGTAAAACAAAGCAGAAGTAATCTTGGACATATAGACAAGGTAGTATAGGAAAGAAGGTTTGTAAAAAATAAGGTTGAAAAGAAGCCAATACTTCAACGAAGCGAGAATGAGGCGATATTCTAGCGAGGAATGACGAATTGGCGAATTAGCACCTCCCTCGCTTTTCTAATTTGACTGCAAACCCACTCACGACATTTCATGAAGCACTTACCTGTCTCATACCTACACATACTTACGAAAGAAAATATAATTAATTACTATATAGTAGCTTACAGCTCTACATTTTTAAATTTTCATGATGAGCTTACAAATCGAATTATACAAAACGGCGCCAGTAATCTGCTATACGTAATTAGTTTGAATAAAAAGGATGCATGGTCGAGAAGATTCCAATAGTCCATCACACGCGTGCAAGAGCGAGAAACAATGATTGACGAGTTCGCACCTCGGCTTCCTAATTAAGACGGCATGCCTACTCGCGACGCTTCGCGCTCGCTTAGCTGCGAACCTACTAATTTTACCCTTGTAGTGTCTCGGCAGCGCACTTAGATGCGTTAAGGATGACTCACGCTAGACCGGGCCGTGCCCGGACCGGGGCGGGCCGGAGCGAGCCGACACAGGAGCTGTCAGGAGCGCCACCGTGACCGGGCCGTTCCGGGGCCGGGGCGTCAGGGCCACCCGTTTATTACATTAACACTAGTGCTGTCCGAGCAATGTCCGAGCCTCTAGTGTTTACATGTAGGAACTCGAGTCCTTTGAGTCTGAATTTGATGTAGGCACAGCTCGTTTTTACAAACGCCACGCCCAAGCCCCGGTGATCACGTGATGCTTTCCATAGAAAACGACGCTCCGGAAGCTCCGGCCCGGCCACGGCCCGGTCTAGCGTGAGTCATCCTTTACTGACTAGACCTAACTAAATTGGTACCTATAACAATAGAATGGCTGTGGGAAATAAAAATAGGAACGAAAATTGTATTGAGTAGGTAAATGTACCTAACAATCTTAATTTAATAATGCACAAATAGCGGCGGTACATTTTATGCTTACTGCAGGTAAAATCTGACGAGACATATTATAATCTAGATCTTGTATTGTTCAGAGGGCCTAAGCCAAGATGCAAATCGTTTGCGACGTAGCGAACGAAACCGTAATATCTCTCTATCACTCTTCCATATAAGTACGACGGAGAGACACTAGCGTTTCGTTCGCTACGTCGCAAACGATTTGCATCTTGGCTAGCACGACCCCTGGTGTTTAATAAGATTAATAACTACTTACATAAGTAGGTACCTAATTTAACTTGCAACGGATATTATGAGATCTCTGCTTACCTACTTAATATTGCCTACATTTATGATTATGATAAATTAACATAGTGAGCCCATTGAAGGGTACAGTCGAAGTGTAAAAATATGGGTGAACAAATATAAATATGTCTCTTATGTCAGTGAATTAAGAACTATGGGACATATTTTTGAGTAAGTTGATACACCCATATTTATACACTTGACTGTACAATACTCATGTATGGGTTAATTTATGGTGTCAGCTTGAGATTCCTGGCATAGACATGCGTTTTAATTTAACAATGTCGTTATTGTTATAATAACGAGGCGTTGTAAATAGCACCCCTTATTTCTGTCCGCGGTATCTGCTCATTAAATCGGCTCATATGCTTGTCTGGTCTTTTTGGTCTCACACGCTTTTCCGCTAACTTTTGGGTGGTAGAATGATGGACGACGTCGGTGGCCATATATCATTGCGGTAATATATCGCGCGGTGCGCCGAGTGTCGCCATTAACGCTGTGCGCAATTGCGCGCGCTCGACGCATGCACCATCCTGAACGCTATAAGAGGCGTCTTGCAAATCGACGCGTGCGACCACATCCAAACGCGCATAAATCTTATTAATGCTCTTCTTATTTCCGTCCTTCGATCTTGTAAAGTCGTTAGAACGCTTGTATACCTACATACTAAGAGAGCCGGAATGAACATCTATAGGTAGTTAAATCGTGATGTAGCCGTTCGGCCGTAATAACATTTTCTGTAGAAATCAAACCAATCAAAATCATATTGTAAATTAAGCATGTCTGCACAATATCGGTAAACGACTTGGGTGGGCGCTGATCCCGTGTTATGAATGTTCTTACGCTAGTTTGCGGGTCAGAAGCCGCATTCCGTAGTCACGTTTGCGTTGCGCAAGCTTTGATAGCGAATTGTCAAGCGCGCGCTCCGCTCGCTCGGGGGCTCGGGCCGCTGCCGCTGTCTACTAAAAGTGAGAGGCAGCCAGTCGAAGTGGCGTATCAACTTACAGTTAAAGATTTGTTGTTTCCGCTCTCGCCGCCTCAATGACTACCATTTTATGTCGATTAGGAGATAGTGTTTCACGCGCCCGCTACCGACACCACTTTTTGTGACACTCCTTTGCTTATAACGAGTTTATTATCGTCGATCGATGTTTGTTCGTTGTATTTGTTTTGTAATTTAGCGCTTTTGAAAGGTCTGCTAACTGTTCCAAATGAAGTAGTACAAAGTGCTTACTTACGGATGCATGATTGCGCCTTCCTTATTCAAAACACACAGACAGGAAACCGCAGCGGTATAGAAGTGTAATAAGAGCTATTATGTCGACCAACCACAATTTTACTTACAATAAACAACAAAAACATACACATCTACAAAATGTGTACCCATTCATCTTTCTCCAACGGGTGACATTAAAAATGTCTCCGTTAAGAAGGGGAAGGGGGCTGCTCTGTAGAGTCAAAGTCGTCTGAAGTGGTTCGCACCGCAGGCTTACAATTTATTTAAAGACATAAGTTGTTGCCAAACGATTTTTGTCTTTACCGTGGTTCAATTTCTACTTTTTATGTCTAAATATTTATCATTGCTGACGATGCCTCAGCTATAAGGGGAGAATAAATATATACGCCCTCGTTACGATACATGCTTGCGGTTATGTTTAGAGGAATTACGGAACAAAAAACAGTAGGTGCCTAAGTAAAAAATGGCGACTTAATGATGTAGCGACGCTGTCGTCACGTACTCTGCGGATTTCTCTGTGCGTCTTTAATAGTTTATTACATGCGTTGAAACGCATGTAATGTAACACTTATCCGGTGCACTGCAATATACTAATTAGTCGCGATAATGCGCGATACGAGCTCTAATGAGCGGCGACGATTTGCCGCGCTCTCAGCGAGCGATAATTGCTACGCAACCAAGTAATTGTCCAATAATTGCGTTAACGCGAAAATGTACGCTTTAACATAACAATGGATCGAGGAAGTCCACGCTTTAAAACTAAATAAAAATAAATTGCACATGTGTTACACTTTACCGCGACGTCTACTGGAACGACACGTACTGAATATTATTTAACTTGGGCAAACAGGACTAAAAGTTTCTAAATTTCAGTGTTAGCATGAAATAATAAGCGAGTTTCAGTAATTTATAATCATTTACATAAAATCCGAAAATCATCCATAATTTCACCATCGTATGATAAAACAACGTGGGATTAATCGTGGAAATTATATATTAAATTGATGATGATGAAATAGATATTCCAATGTATGAACTTCTATTATTGTTTGTTATTTTTTGACATTTAGATTTTATTCTTAGAAACGTTCTAGACTAGTATTTTTTATTAAAAAAAATATATGTGTGTGTGACGATCATTCTGTGAAATTCTTAGTTCGTTATTAAAGAGCGTAGCCGTGTTTCCATGGAAAAGCGGCCCTTTCACCAAATGTTTACTGTATTTTATTAATAAGAGCCCTTATAACAAGTATTATTTTCTGAAAGTTTCAGCTTTCTATCTTTGTTATTTTTTGAGATATGTTTTTTTTTAATTTCATAAAAATGCTTTTGATGTATGATGTACCAACTGGATTATTATGAAAAATATATATGTTACAGGCCTTTTTATAAGCAATCACCTAACAAAGAACTGTTAGTGTCGCCCTTCTAGAAAGCAAGAAAAAAAATATTGAAGTTTTGTTTCCTACATTTATCCAAGAATTTTATTAGTAATATTAAATATTATTTATAGTATTTGTAAGTCTATAGGTATAAAGAATACTGTACCAAAAGTTAGCGTAAATTGCATTAGCCAATGTGAAAAAAAGGTATTTTATGAAAAATTTAAATAAATCATATCTCAAAAAATATACAAAGATAGAAAGCTGAAACTTTCAAAAAATAATACTTGTCATAAGGGCTCTTATTAAAAAAATACAATAAACATTTGGTGAAAGGGCCGCTTTTCCATGTAAACACGGCTACGCTCAAGTTTTGTAACTGTACCTCTATACTTACTCTCTTAATGCACCCATCTCTTTGTCGCGAAATGTTGATAGTAATGGAGTTTTTGATGGCATAATATTTCTCGTAAGCTCGAAAATGTTACGAACTGTTATGATTTACGAGGCAGCGTTAGCCTTATACATTTTTAAACCACATATAAGTAGACTGTTGTGGGAGTGTATGGTCGATAAAGTAAAACAATTACCTACTGTATTATCGCCAGATTGTTTAAAACATCTGCGTTAAGTCACACTGTCTTCAATCATTACACAACGCTATATTTTCTTTAATGACATGTCTTCTAACCCTTTAATTTGGTACCTACCTACTTATTTTGTATAAAGAAAAATAAATAAGACCCACAAAGTGGAGCAATTTAGACCAAAACAGTTGAACTGGATGACGCTACAGTGTTCTAACGTAACAGCACCAGTCATGGGACATTTAAGAGGAAATTTGGAGTATTTATGATATTTCCCTTATACATGTAAATGGTCTACCGCTTAGCGTGTTAAAAGATGAAAGTCCTATCCGTCTTTCATGTTTTAGGCGTGTTGTATCAAAGATACTGCAATTAGTTTCCACATATTTAACAAATTAAAACTATGCTTTTTTTCTCCAGTCATGGACACTAAAGTTCCAGTAATGGGCCCCCGGTAATGGACGTGGATCCAGTAATGGGCCCCCTGTAATGGACATTGCTCTATCAGTATAAAATATTGAAATGGAGCATAAATTACGGCAAAATAAAACAATTTTTGGTATAAGCTTTTATCGCTGAATGTATTTTTCTTTCCACAGCCAATTATTATTGTATTAGATCCATCGAGACAATTCTAATATACCCTAACACAATTAGTTAGGGTTTAATGCGATAAAGTTCCCATGGCCACCTCCTGTCTCCATCATCAGATCAGGTCCATGTTATCATAATATTGCATTATCATCCCATTTGCATACTTAATTACGTACTTACACAAAATTTCAACTGAATCGGAAATCGAAAAGTGGCTCAAATTCAGCTACCAAGATTGGACCCACACTAACTAACAGGGCAAGTTAAATAAAAGTTTGGGAAAACGATATTAATTTATCCGAAGTCCGAGAATACCTCCTGATTGACATATTTCTTAACTACATTTTATTTCTGTATTGTTTAAACATGAAATTATGGCATAGCAAGCATCATTCTGTCATTTGTCGCATCATAGGAGGTACGCAGTTTTACAGCTCCTATAATGGGATTGGGCCAAATACCACTATTTTTTTACATCTGTGGAGTCACAACATAGTGTGTTGTTATACCTTATCTCATGGTAAATGCAATTAACAAAACACATTCTAGTTTTCATCAAGTATTAATTAATTAAAATTTTATAAATTAACTCACCTCTCTTAGCGAAGTTGTTAAGAATTCGTCGTGGTATTTTTTTTCAGTGACATGACAACTTTTAGGTTGACGCCAATTTCTTAAAAAACAACCAAATTTAATAAAACTTCAAACTGAAACAGCTCTAGGACTCTTATTTATGATAATATACAGTGTTTATAAACTACTTTTAGATACTTATTTTAGAGGAATTATGTTTTTTTGTCCCATTACTGGTTCCACGTCCATTATAGGGTCCACTACTATAGTAACTTGTTTGTGATGGATAATGATAATGACATCGCTTACCACATTAGCAAGTGCATATTATGTAACCATATTAGGTAATTTGTTTTCTATATTGGACCATATTTTAAGTACTATTATTAGTATTACAACAAATTAAATTCTTTTCTGAAAATATTTTAATTTGTTTTTAATACAAGTAGAAACACTACTATATAAAACAAAATTAAAATATTTTCTCAAAATAATTTAGTTTGTTCTCCTGTGAAGATCCAGTTAGAAGGTCCGAACCATACTGTTCTACCTTAGGGATGGCCAGACGGCGCCATAAGCCTTCAGTAAGAAGTGCATATACTTGGAAAAATTCGACCTATGCTGCTTTGGCCCGATGGCCGAATCACACAGGCACCTGCCGCGATAGCAGAGGACGCTGATTCGATTCCAGCCTGGGGCACTGGAGGCCTTGGTCACTTTTTCTAAGTATATGACATTTTTTTCAGTACATATAATTAAGTACTAAACTAAAATTTAGTCTGATTTTGTTCCAGACGTATGTTCCCGACGGTGCGCGTGTCGTTCGCGGGGTGCCGCGCGGAGGCGCGGTACGCGGTGCTGCTGGACGTGGTGCCGGTGGACGGCAAGCGGTACCGGTACGCGTACCACCGCTCCTCGTGGCTGGTGGCGGGCAAGGCGGACCCGCCCGCGCCCGCGCGCCTCTACCCGCACCCCGACTCGCCCTTCTCCGGCGACCAGCTGCGCAAGCAGGTCGTCTCCTTCGAGAAGGTCAAGCTCACCAACAACGAGATGGACAAAAATGGACAGGTAACTATATAAATAAAGTATTTATTTCAGAATTATGTAATAGGTATTAGTTAATATATCACTTAGAATATGTAAACTTAACAACAAACATCGGTAGCTGATGGACATAGGTGTGTTTTAAATGGATACGAATCCTGATTTTGCCTGTGATTTCCCCGAAACTTATGTGCAAAGTTCAGTCGACTTCAAAGTTTTGCACCTTACTCAGGAGTACCTAAGGTGCAAAAGTGTAACTGTAATCATATCTTGAATTGCCTTAGCTTGAATTGTTATGGAACTAACGCTGCCTTTTTTGTCTAGTTGGTGTTAAACTCGATGCACAAGTACCAGCCCCGGATCCACCTGGTGCTGCGGCGCGAGGGCGCCATCAACGCGCCGATCACGGACCTCGAGCAAGAAGAGTTCAAGACGTTCATCTTCCCCGAGTGTGTATTCACCGCCGTCACCGCCTACCAGAATCAACTCGTGAGTATTCTTTTTTATGCTAGTGCATACAATAATACATATACTTACCTATGGTGAGGTGACAAAGATGGTGCAGTCAGATTTATGGTAGCCGATGCTAATCGTAACGTAAGTACGCATAGTAGTAGGTACGAAACTTAAAAAATCATGCAGCGACTACGTAGCTTTGGAGGAAGGCGGTTCGCTGATTTTACTGTTTATGAAATTAAAACAAACACCTTAAGATCAAGATAAAGTTTTCTCATAGAATTAGACCACCTTACACTGGTTTGTTACCTACATATAGAGAGTACAAGCGTTTACAGCTGACATAAAGCACCAGCGCTCCCTCAAACGACTGTTCCGAATGTTTTATGCGCGTGATAAACGTCACCGTGCTAAAAGGACTGATTGATCGATCTGCCTAGCTTATCTATCTGATACCCAAAATAGATCTGAGAGCTAAACGTTTGGGATACGTGTGCGTCGACTGACTATCGACGGATTCTATTTCCGCGACACTAATTGCATCCCGCTGAAAGGTATGTCCAGTGGAACAAAGGGAGGTGGCACATAATTTTTTGTATATCAGGCGGCCACACGCGGGCGAGGCGACGACGGACGGATAGCGCGGTTGACGCGTGCCCGACGGCGACGACTAAAGTTTTCACGCGCGCTAAATATAATCCTTTAAACGATGTCCAGCTATGCACGTCACATTTCTGAACGGTTTCCATATAAGTATTTACTTCGATAATTTGTACCAGTTCGAGCCTTAAGCGACTAATTGCAACTGCAAATATACTTATCCAGTTAACAACTTAACAGGCATGGTTTGATACCGATTCATAGTCAAAGGTGTACTGTACAAATTTTATTTGATAAAAATAACAATCCAAAGCAACAATTGGGATCAAGAGTTGCTGAATAGGCACTGCTTTGGAATTGATGGTTGAACGTCTGATAAGTGATAAGGATCAGTAATATATGTACTTATGAATTTGGAACTATGTGGAATTGTAACCCAAGTTTGTACAATACCTAAACAATAAAGTTGGCAATGACGGAAAAGAAAAAAAAAATCTACTTAAAAAGGAAAAAAATACAGGTCAAAGAGTAAACTGAGACGCTCACTCTACTAATTTTATTATCATATGATAAATGATAATAATCATATTTAATAGTTTCTAATGTATATTTTTATAGAATCATCAACGAATTAGATTATAAATTCTGTCTCAAAATGTAATAATTAAACGGTTATCCGCCGTCGCGTTCACCGCCGCCTCGGCCGCACGCCGCATATGTCGCCATGCACAATTAATCCTCTGTCACAAGAGCGTTTGGGCGTCTCCGCGCTTCTCCTTTTGTATCTTCTCGTGTAGTAAAATAATTAGGACGTTTTGAGGTTCATAAAGGAAGCTACTTTATATCGACAACGCGGTACATAAATCTTCATTCGCCCCTTAATTAGCTGCACTGGACCATTTGTAAGCTTGAGACGAAACATAGTGAAAGCTTGGTTTATTGTGTTTTTACATAAATATACTCGTTGTCTTACAATAATGAAATAGTCTGTCATCATTGGTCTCGACGTTTTTAATTTATATCCGATTCCAAATGATTGGTACCTATTTACCTATCCACGAAAATGATTAGTGTATAATATATTTACCTAATTTCCTAAATGTAAAACTTTACTTACACCAAATTAGTTAAGGTAGGTAGGTACTTACTTATGCCGACCTACGTAGTTAATGTTATCGGAGCTCCGCCTACGATAGCTACAAATGACTCCCTTGCGTCGATGCACATTGATTTCTATTGATTCTAATGCACTTCTAGATTTACTACCAGAATCTGACCTTACCAGAGAGCAAATCGCACTTTAGAGTTTAGACATACTTAATGGAATTATCTAAATTGGCCGCTGTAGTCAGTAGCGTCGCGATGACCAAGTATTTTTTCGGAAATAAATAAACGAATGCTTATTCACGGCAATTGTATAATCAGTATTTCGTAGCAAATCTAAAATATCTGTCTACTCACTTCACAAAGTAAAGAGCGCGATATCGGCGGTTTGATCGCGGCGCGCGCGCTCCGCTGGCCCGATTTGGCTGACGTCACATCTCTGACAGCTAAAACATTTGTCGAACAGCGGAGATAGTGTCACTGATAAACCAATCCCTTACAACAATAAGAATACACTTAGCATGTTTGCACCTGCGCGCCAAGAGATCGATATGGCTCAGCCCGCATAACTTTAAGCTTTTAAAAGAGCAGTTGAATACGTCGTTATAGATGAGTATATAAAAAACCTAAAAACATTATGCAGACGATGAAACACCAGCCTAATTTTGAATAGTTGCTTTACAGCAGACTCGGTTCCCTTGAGCTGCCCGTATGAAAAAAATGTCACCACAATTTTATATATCGATGCGAGACGTTGTTAAATCGGTTTGAAATGAAACATCATTATTGGTGCTTTATCACACTGGAACGCTGATATAAGACAAGATAAAACTGCTCAAAAAACGTGAATAGTGTTTTTTGTGTGTCGCGGTGTGAGACTGTGCGTCGCCTGGCGCGGGCGCAGCGCCGCGGGGTGGTTCCCGGGAAAACGGCGCTCGCGCTTCAACCTGCTTCAATATTTATACATTTTTACACCCACCGGGCCATTGTCGCCTCGCTCGTTTTGTGAGAAACCTTTGTCCAGGATTCGACTCGCTGCGAGGTGACAATGTTTGTTAGCGTTCGCGCATCCCCAATGCACACAATGTGTTTTTTAATAGCCGATGACTTGTGAATTTGTTATGATTGATAGCTCCACTGAGGATTCTGGAGTAAAAACTCGCGGATGGTAACCTGCAGAGTTGTTTCAACCATCTATGTTGACTCTTTCAATGGAGTTTTATAAAAATGGTAATCCCTTGAAACATCGTATTCAAAAAACAGTGTCAACAGGGCCAAAAGTAATAGAAATAAGTTGGATGCTTAGTACAAGACAAATGTGTCATAAAACGATTAAAGAAATCGTGTAACTATTTTTGTTAGTCACGCTATAGAGAGCATTACGCGGCTCGAGTAGATGATCACGGAAATAACTGCCCAGCGCAACCGCACACACGCACCACAATGTTCAATAGACACTTAATTGAAATTTATTTCTCATTTCTCAGTAGATATCAACAATCAATATTCTAAAATCTCAAAGCTATTCTCACATTGAGCGGCTACAAACGAGTTTTACCCGAGCATAATCATACAATATAATGAAGGAGTAAAGGCAAACACAATTTCAATAACAAAGGGCAGCCATGACAAATAAACATATTTCATGGGCCAAAATGGCTGCGGTCAGGTGTCACGCCGCCGCCCGCGCCTGCGCCGCTCCTCCCGCAATTCTTTCTTCCCGATAATCGATTCATTCTTTATTGTGATCCTTTTATGCTTGACAACTTTTAACAAGTATAACGTTGACTAATTCATATTAGCTTTAGGTATGTTGTACAGTCACCTGCAATAATATTTTACTCTTCCAAGGCGCCAAAAATTTAGTGACACATTCTTATGGCTCTATAAATAAGATGGTGTCAGATATATTTGCGGCCTTCGAAGAGTAATATATTATTGTAGGTGACTGTACTTGTATGCTACAAATTACGAAAGTGGTGCAGAAAAATAAACTTAGTTCGGCAATATATTAATAAAACTAGTAAAGCAAGAATCACACTCGTATCAACCTTAGAATTTAGGTGCAAAGTTAGTTTTAACTAATTAAAAATAAATCTTACTTTAACACGTAGATAGCACAACAATCGTAGATAGAGTCGCATCCAGCTAACTCTCCAAAGACATTGCAATTGTCACCATTAACGTCAAATTACTATGCAAATGTGACGTTTATAATGTCAAGACCAGTATTTTGTCCCGTCAGTCGTGCAGACTGTATAAATATCGTTGATACTTAAATAGGTACAGTCAACGGTAAAAATATGGGTGTAGACAACTTACTCAAAAATATGTCCCATAGTTCTTAATTCACTGACATAAGAGTTATGGGACATATTTTTGAAATTATTTGTACACCCATATTTTTACCGTTGACTGTACTATATAGAGTCACTTTAATTGGTTATATATTCATAAATGCATACTTACAGAAATCACTCTAGAATCTCTAGATGGATAAAATTATCACTTCGAAATAATAACTGGTGATCAAATTAGGGATAAATGAAAATAGACAAATATTCTAGATATGTATAGCACTACCTACGAATAAAATAATCGATCATAAACTAGGTGCTCATAATTTGTCATTAAATCATTATCATATCACAATGATCCGGTATCCTGAAATGACGGATAACCGCCTTTATTAATAATGAATAAGGCGAGTTAACGAGAAACAAACATAACTCAAAAATACAAGAAGTCAACGTACTTTCTTTAAATGTGGATTTAAAATAATGTTAAATGCATTTATTTATTGGTTTTGCATCTCGGTCGTACCTGGTTTCTTTTTAGTGAATGAAGTGATGCCGTCCCGCTCCCTCCCGCCATCGATCACGTGACGTCACGCGCAGCCGTCGTGTGCGGGCGCGGGATTTATTGCGTCTGCGCACCCTGCCACTGTACGGGGAAAAACTAAACATCTTGCTGAACAAGAACTTCAATTAATTTCAACTTGTTAAGTGACGCCCTTTCTTTCCTACTAAAAATTGAGCGCCAATAGGGGATATTACTGCAATGTTCTGCCGCCAGAGTGCAGCACTACCGACTCTAGTAAATTCATAGACTAACTTAGGTATATATACTGTACCTTAAACTGTTTTTTGACAAGTTTTCACGGACAGTAAAATATGACATTAATGCATCAAGGCGGTTTGTTAACAAGTGCCTACCGGTAAACGCGAAAATCGACATTTGGTTATCTGCCTCTTTATTGGTTGAATATGCAAGAGTGATAATAGAGAGGCAGAAACCGAACTTTCGATTGTCGTGTTTCACGGAAGGCCATGTGATTGATGTAGTGACGCATGATGTGTCATTGATGTTTGTTTACTGTATGTGCTAGTTGTGCCACCTACGCATGGCTTTGCCTAATATTCCCTATTTAACTATAATTTATGGAATACAATATTATATTTATAACCTCTGTCCATTCACTAAATGTTAGGTAGTATAATATATGTCATTGCCCGACAAAAGTCATCTTGAAAAAAGTAAAATATAAAGTCATGCATCATGACAGGCGACGTTACATAACTTCGCATCGCACCAACAACATCAAATGCCGAATTAAAGGAATCAATAAAGAAATCCGGCAAATATAAAACTGCTCGTTTCAATAGAAATGTGGCAAATTGCTTATTCCTTAATTTTCCGAGTGTGCAGCCAACATAGCGGACACGAATGTAAAGTGGACCTGATACTAAGCGTGGGTCCACTTAAGGATCTTATAAACAAACTGAACCAGGAAACGAATGAATCTAATGATCGTCTTTATTTAAGCTAATCAAATGTTCGCGATGAAGCTAATACAATTTGAAGATCTGCCCGAACTTGTACCTACATATGCGTCAAAGTCTTATGCAGTGTGTAAAGAGTCAACAAGCAATGTGGGTGTGCAGAATGCTCATAAGAATAGTAGCAGAGATCGCGGACAACCTGTACGACTTGCACGATGTCTATTTCATCCTGTCGGTGGGCAGCGTCAGCGAAAGCCTTCAGCTCCTAGAGTTGTTGGATGAAGACGAATTCTGAAATATTACTTGAAATTTTTGGTCAGAAATTACAGATCGTATAAAAAGCTTACGTGATTTATTTTGTACTCTTTACTATGTCAAAAATGAAATTACCAGAAGCAAGACCATATAATAATCATCCAAGTAAACCTTCGAGTTGGTAGTAAACAAATTAGGAGATATCAAATTAAACGTGAGATTCCAGTTAGTGATACTGAATAAAACCTATTTAAGACAGTCATTATGCAATGTGATCTGAAATGCTAATGCATATTTTGTTTGTAGCAAACTGACGAGTCTTGATACTCTCGATATTGGGCACATTATCCCACGTGGAACCGGTCCGGCCACATGCGGCGCGGTTTCGGAGCACTCGCGAATTATTGTCAATAAAGCATCGGTTTTCTGGAAAACGTCGTTAAAACCGGCAGCTGTAGCTCGAGCCCCGACGCCATGAGAACGTCTTTGCTTGAACCTTGTGCAACTGGCATAATCAATGAACAATTTGCTCATATCATTCCGTGCTTGAGCTCGTATTAGTGCTATTGTTTGATATTCATTTAAAGGTAGCCGTGACATGAATAGAACCATTTCAAATTAATATGTACATATTCCGATATATTTATCTGGAATTTGAAAGCTCAATCCATAGGTAATCTAAACTTAATATACTAAATATTTACTAATTCAATACATTAGTATTATTTAGGCTTATCTTTACGAGTAATAGGATAGGTATACTGAACAGAGATTTCGCCTTAAACGCGCACGCACACGTAGATCACCGCGTCTCCGACGGCGATTCCCTCCTTACGTCCATCACTGAGATACCTAGCCGTACAGGAACGCCGGCATAATTTATCCCACGGAATGTCCCTCCGAGTCTCGCTTGTCGACTCACTTCTTGCGTGTTTACATGACAACCGAACAACCTAATTCGTCATGTCTCTTAAACATATGCGGTTGAACTTATAACAGCATCAATGTAATGCTAGTCAATCTTAGATTAGTATGAATGATAATCGTAGGTATTATACTATAAAGCATTAATCAACTTTCAACTAAAAATACTTATGAATGTTTGATTCCGTTTTTAGCCATACAAAAATATAAATAGATCTCCGTTTGTCGAGTGCACATGTATCTGTATCTCGTTCCATACAATACATCACCACCCCAATAATTAGAGCATCGTTTGCAGCGCGCAGGCGACGTTGGTTTCTCCTTGACGCCTTTTTGTGAGATTTTTTTGTTTCCCGCTCGGGAATAATGTCATTATGGCGCCTTTAATGTTGTCAGTGAGCGCAGCCGCCGCCCAAGGCGAACGTTTGTTGATACTTAAATTAGGATGTTTTGACACGCCTTGTTCTTATGTTTGTACTAAATCTAATAAACGTCACTAGCAAGAAAGCGTCTCATTCATTACTCGGTGGCGCTTGCCCATTGATATATTACGAAAAAGCTTAATAAAAAGTGAATGACGCTTCTTTAACGGAAAAGCAAATCACGAAACGAGCAGTGTCAACCCATTGAAAACAATTACGGGGGGCTCGACAGGCATACATAATGTATAATGCGTCAATATTGTCAGCTACTACTCGCATTGTAGGCGCACTCATTACGTCAGGCGCAGGCGCGACGAGGGCGGCCATTGTAGTCAATGGAGCCAGGTGGGTGTGCAAGCGTAAGTAGCTGTGCCACCACGGTGACCCGCGACCTGCAGCCCGCGGCCGGCCGCCCGTCTCGGACTTCGATGTATTGAATGACACATCGAATTTTACGTGACAACCCTTGAAATTCAGACCTGCAACAGAATGGCACTCGCATAATGTGCTAATTACAAAACTTTAGTTTCTTTAAACGTGTGCATGAGCTTGGTCCAAGACGGAAGGATGAAAACTTATGCTAACACTACAAGTCTATGGGTGCCGTACGCTAAGTAGGTACCTATTATATACTAAGGGTACTTTTTCATGAAAGTCGCTACGAGTACCTACGTTGCAACCTACTTATAAATAAATGTTACAAACTGATGATTTTTCTGTGGTGCGCTCTCTATATAACACAAAAAAAGACATTTTAATTTTCTGGTGCTATTCTCTTATTTCAGTGTTACGATATTCAAAGGCTCAATTTACTGAATGAGTAACTTACACGATTCTTTGTTCAGCTTTTATTTATTTTCGTAATCATTAGGCGGGCGACACGTTGTGTGTGATGTTACTCGCGGCAACCGAAGATTTGTCACGAGATAGTCAATATTTTGTATTGTTTATTGTTTTTCTTTGATCCGAGACCATGCGACTCCGGATATATTTCTAGTCTTTAGAGATTAACGCGTCTCTCAAACATTCCAGTTCAAACAAATGAATATAATAAATCTCAACCAAATAGGCATTTCCTGATTTTTTTAAAATTCAAACATTTAAAATTGTATGTACCAAAACTTCTTTACCTACGGCTACTTACTGCACAAAAATCTAGTGTCATTGAATATTTGACTAAATATAAATGCAACTCGTATATTAAGTAATTATTGCAAGTCATGGTGAACAATGCCCATTATCCAATTTTGTAGTGCACCTATAGTAACTAGTCTGCAGTGACACTAAAAATGACTTCTATAATTATCGTCAATGGTCGCAGATGGACGTTAGGGACCGAGTGGCTTAATGGTTTGGTTTCCAAGGAAGGTTTACCTAAAATATTATTCAGAACGTGTGCCGCAGCGGGAGCGGCGCAGGCCCAGCGGGGCGATTTCTCATCGCTCTGCCTCCGCGATGCCAAACACATTTTTTAACACCTCGCCCTACCTTAAATCAAATATTTGCTTTATGGGTGCATCGACTTAATTCTATACAGGTTTCCCTCGCAAATTGTTTAACGATGATGTTTTGAGTCATGGCATCCTCACATTGTAAATAATTAAAGATTGATTTGTATGGATAATTCATATTATAGTGACTAATTGTTTGGTTTTTTTGGTATGCACTTTGCTGAGCATTGCATTAACTGCAGTATTCATAATTCTGATTACTCTTCGTATGTAGCTACTTACATCAATGACATCTATTAGCATTGATCTGTTTAAAGCGCCTTTATCCGTAGTCATCTCTTACCATAAAGTAATGTGCATTTAATTCAATGCAAACACGCCCTACTGTTGGTTGTAAAATAATAGTTGTATTTCGCCGTGAAGTGTTGTGATAAACGGAGGTGGATGTCGTCAATAAGTTAACCTTATTAGTCGGAGCGCGCGCCGCGGGCGGCGGTGCGGTGTCGCGGTGCGCCCGCGCTCGGCCTGTTCACACTGTGACACTAGCAGGCCCTTCCTGCTTACTTGTAGTACGTATTATACATACTGGGACTTTTGTAAGCTATGTAATAAATTAAACCCTGCTAGTCAATGCTGCTGCTGCAATGATTTTCATTCGCTGTGTGGTATAAATTTCGAAATATGGCGAGCAGGTTTGCAAATTCGATGATAGTGCATTTTACAGTAAAATAAGGCAGCAAAAAAAGTCTCGTATTATATCAAGGATAAACGTTCTAATAACCATGGTAATAATGCCTTTGAATTAGCCAGGAAACAACAGCAATAAATTTAGAATGCTTAATGTCCAATCATATCATATAGGTAGCTATGTACCTATCTATAGAATAGTTTCAACTTTCACAAGCTGATGCATTTAATTGAGTACCTAATCATTAATTGGTAATTATTTATACATAACACACTTTAAGTTTATACCAAAACATTGCATAGAAACTCGTATTTTAGAGCTTCTAATGTGAACTTCCACTTATGGTAATTTATGTCAGTGGGTCATAACATAAGCCTCAGCAAGTCAGCATCTAATTGAAATTGGATCCAAGACATAAATTTTGTATTTCGTTAATTAATAATCAAATATTCATTATTATAATAATATTTTATCACCAGATTGTACTTTATGACTTGCTTTCTTGACTTTCTTCAAACGATAATCACCTAATTTATTTGATATTTACTAAGAATACCAATATTCAACACGAGTCGATTGTTCGCATAATTTTGCTACTTTTGGCAGTCAATTGAGTAGCTCGAATAACCGTGTCTCTTTTGTTTCAGATCACGAAACTGAAAATCGACAGTAATCCATTCGCGAAAGGGTTCCGCGACTCGTCACGTCTCACTGAATTTGAGAGGTAAATATCATTCTTAGATATCTGGTGAGGTTGCCTAATTAACATATTTCTTCGATTGATTTATCAATCAAAATAAGAAATGACCCGGAAACATGCCGTTGAAATAGTTATGCGGCAATGACGGATAATGATTGGGCAGGTATCTGAAACGACAGCCGTGTATCATTAATTTACGAACACTTAAATATTAGTCTCATTACGTACGCATACTAGTGTACCTACGTCAGAATTCGGCCCATGTCTAATCGTGTAGGTATCGGATGTGTAATGAGTGTAATGACGCTCACAGAAACAAACACGATGACCGACACTGATTGATGCCTCAGGGAGCTCAACTTCCATCTTTATTACTTCTTAGCCAACTCTATATTGGACTAATTATAGGTCTTTTAAAAACGATTAGGTACATCAGCCGTAAAATTTATAACTAGCCGATTTCTTTCTATTATATACATCCGTTCATTAAGCGCCACCATTGTATTGCTTTCTTGCACAAAATAATGAAATTTTATGTCATTATCGTTCAACTCATATCTGCAAATGTTTTATTTTGAATTTTTTTCTTTGTCGAGATTTTATATCACGGGAGAGCACGAAAGATCATCAGTCTTCCCCGATGAGGCGCGCTTCAACGCCGCTAATCATAGGTAGATACGATCACACAATCATATTACCTATACCTACTCGCAATCGCATTAAGGTAAAGTTACGATGAAATAGTAAAATCGCATACATTTTACTCAATTGCCGTTTCGTGTTATTTCAGAGAGACAATGGAGTCGATGCTAGCGGAGCAGCACTATCTGCGCTCGCCGCTCCGACCCTTCGATTTGGATCAGCACAATAACAACCTAACTCTGGAGGAGAAGGCTATTCTGGCGGCACGTTCGCAGCTTTTCCTGAGGGCGGCGTACCCACTGTATGGCGTGCCGGCGGCGGCGCTGTGGGGCCAGTGGGCCTGCCTGGCGCCGCAGCTGCTGGCGCAGCAGCACCTCGCCGCGTCGGGCTCGGGGCTGCAGCTGCCGCGGCCCGTGTACCCGGGCGGCGCGGCGGCGCCCTCGCCGCTCGCGCAGCACCGTTTTTCGCCGTACCCTCCGCGGCGGGCCTCACCGGGCTCCTCGCCCGACTCGCTCCGCGACGCCAGCCCACACCCCTTGCCGCTGCCACCGCATCCACCACACACTCCCCACCCGCCGCACAGTCCCACTTAGTGCTAAGCCAATAAATATAAAATCTCCAAGATCTCTGTAGAAGCGATATCGTTGTAGGTCCTCGCTAGGATGGCTGCGAGGCGGTGTCGGGTGGAGACGCGCGCGCACGTTCCACTGACTTTAACGACGTGGGTTTTAGCATTGTGCTGACTCAAGTGAATATGCCCACTGTATCGCGAATGCATTTAAGAATAGAACTTGCGCTTTACATGTGTTGTGAAAATCTGCGTATCATAGAAGCATCGGGATCCTTCACTGTTTGACATTTGTAACGATGTCCCTTTCGTTCTTGCGAACACTTGTATTATATTGTAAAATAATATTTAATTTTAGTTGTATTTAATATTGTTACGATATGTTCCTAATAGTTTCGTCTCGTAGTGATGGTTTCAGCAAAATTTCGTGTTATACTTATAGCCAATTAGAGTTTAATAAATGCATTAAATGACAGTACCTATTCGAATCTAATTGGATTTAGTTAGTACGATTTCTCACAAGTTTGTTTCCTCGAGGAATACGTTTGATTTTGAGCACCTGATTTCACATATTAGGTAAAATGTGCAATACATCAAAATACTAAATTGTTTTAGAAAGCCTAGGTGTTATTTGTAAGAATAGATGTATTAAATAAAATGTAGAAATGATATTTAGTGCCGCGAGGATGTTTCGAACGCTGGAATGGTTTGCAGCGGACACATAGAAGTACCTACATAGATACATTGTAGTTAAATTATAGTTATTATTATCTATGAATAATATATTGCTAAACGAAAAAAATTAAATGTTTGTTAACATAAACGTCTTTTGATTTTGATTTATTAACCTACCTTAAAACATAACTTATTTTTACCTACCTTCAATCGAATGCTCTCACAAGCAGTATCAAATCCAGATATCTGGGCTATCCACTTCCACTACGTAGGTATACCTACACCTAAAAAAGTAGGGAATCAAAAGAAAGTGATTAAAGCCCCAGGCACAGGGCTTTTCCTCTGTCCTTCTTATCCTGTGTTTAGCCCAGGGATCTGGATTTGACCTCTATAACCATTATGACAGCACTTTGATTAAAATTAAAAAAATGGTCACTCTTACTAAGACATTTTTTCAAAAGTACACAAAGACTGATGAAATTCAATCTAACATTTGTCATGGATAGGTAATGCATAAGATGTCCATACATGTCTTAAGTAAATAAGTTAGCTTTTTTCGTACACTAGAAAATACAAAGTTAATCTCACTATATAAGGCCCACTTGCACCATCCTACTAACCCGGGGTTAAGCGGTTAAATCGTTAACCCATTGTCAAATAGTACCGGTACCCATGGTAACTCCAGGTTTAACCGGTTAACCCCGGGTTAGTGAATGGTCCAAGTGGGCCTAAGTAATATATAGGTACTAGTAAGAAAACAAAGAAACAGTTGCTTATAATTTACTGAGCTCGCAGGGTTGATCCTGCTTGTTACGTCTCGTGAATCATCCTGAATACCTTATCCAAGTAAGAAAAAGTATAAGTAGACACAAGTTGTGTTAGTCTTCCCTCCCACTTTTATGCTCTGATCATATAAGATATGTGACGTTCCACGGCAAAAGGTAAAGGCTTATTGCGGCTGGCGCTTACGCTAACTATGATTACCGCCGCTTTAATATTCAGCCGGGGCAATTAATCACCGGGGTACCTTTTGCCGTGGAACGTCACATATCTTTACTATTTCATATCCAGTGAATCTTTAATTCATTTCCCGAATCGCGCCGTAAAGCTCCTTTCGTCATCAGTCGAGTAATTAGGTACAGTTTTACTTGGTTCTGCTGAAGCGCGTTGGGCGGCCGTGCGTGCACCGCCGCGCTGTCGTTTGCGCGTCTATCGGTAGATGGCGCTACGAGGCTCGTGACTAACTGATGAGCGAGTTATAATAAAATTATAGAGCTTTCGTGCAACTTGCGGCTCGATTCGAGAATTGAATTAGAGACTCACTAGATATGAAATAGTGAAGATATGTGACGTTCCACGGCAAAAGGTACCTTATGGCGGCCGGCGCTTACGTCGCATAGTGCCGCAATAATATTGGGGCGGCGTTGATAATAGCGTAAGCGCCAACCGCCGTAGGGTATGTTTACCCATGGGACGTCACATATCTTTACTATATCGTATCTAGTTAATCTCTAATTCATTTCCCGAATCGCGCCGTTGGAATTGCTAAGGGGAAATTCGCGACTGTACAGTCAGCAGTCAGAATCAATAGTAGCGGGTGAAACAACGCACCAAAAGTATCTGCCACCCTGGATAACTTTTCAAATAGGAAGTCACGTTCAAAAGTATATTTTACAGTTTAATTGTTCTACTTAAACTGACACATTTATTAGCATTTATTAAGGTTAACCGATACATAATTAACCTACTTACATATTTTGACGCATGATTAGATTCGCTACTATTGATGCTGACTGTACTTAATTACCTATACGACAGAAATAATACTTTAGTTTAGTATAAGTACGTTTTATTTTTTGAATATGCTAGATTTGGTTACGATGTACTATATGTACTTACATACCTTCAAACCGTTCAGTTAAGTACCTATAGGTTAGTTTGCAAAATGTTTTTTTATAGATACTTAAAATTAACACGTTCCCTGTGCATACATCATATGTGTAGCATTTTAGGGTACATATGATACGTGCATGCACCACTAATGATGCACGACCCCATATAAACTTAGAGCATTGTCAAAATTTACACGTGTGAGCTAGGTCTTTTTTATTTACATGCACATATACGGGCTATGAACCTTTTGACAAAAAACACGTTGCACGTGAGGATTCAATTTCTGGTTCCTATTAGGTACACAGGGAACGTGTTAAAAACGCAACCGGTTCCAGGTGATTAATTCACGTTTTTATTACTGCCCAACTAAGCCAAATAGTGCTATATCAAAAGAAAATTAATTGCTAACTTAAGGCATATGTACATATGCCTTATTAAGTTAGTACCTATTTAGTATATATAGCTGATAATTCAATTTTCAAAATCATTTGTTATTGAGATAGCGCTATTTGCCTCAGGAGGGCAAAATACTAGGTACCACAAGTACGTGCCATTTTTAACCGACTTCCAAATCCCAAAGGAGGAGGTTATCAATTCGGTTGTATGTTTTTTTTTTTTATGTTTGTTACTCCATATCTCCGTCATTACTGGACCGATTTTGAAAATTCTTTTTTTTGGTTGTATGTATATGCATACAGATTGGTCCCGTTTTTGTCAAAATCCAGTTCTGATGATGGGATCCATGAGGAATCGACGGAACTCCTCAAATCTTAAAGGTATACATATGGTGATTTTTGTGTTTTTATCAACAAATCAAGCATATACATTCAAAAACGTGACATTTGATGAAGTGGAACTGCTGATGATGATCAGAACAGAACTCTTCAACGACGCGTAGTTCACCTTTGGCGATTTGTCCTCTTCGTTACGTTTGTTAAGCAAGTTAAGTTTTTAAGCCACAATTTTGTCAAGCTTGAGTTCTGATGATGGGATCCATGAGAAATCGAGGGAACTCCTCAAATTTTAAAGGCATGCGTATAGAGATTTTTGTATTTTCATCAGAAAATCAAGCATTTTCATTAAAAACTGTCGCATTTGATGAAGTGGAACTGCTGATGATGATCAGAACGGAACTCTTCAACGACGCATAGTTCACGTTTGGCGATTTGTCATCTTCGTTATGTTTGTTAAGCAAGTTTAGTTTTTAAGCCACATTTCTGTCAAGCTCGAGTTCTGATGATGGGATCCATAAGGAATCGAGGGAACTCCTCAAATCTTAAAGGCATACGTATAGAATTTTTTGTATTTTCATCATAAAATCAAGCATTTACATTAAAAACTGTCGCATTTGATGAAGTGGAACTGCTGATGACGAGCAGAACAGAACTCTTCAACGACGCATAGTACATGTTTGGTGATTTCGAAAGTGGGTTAGGTTTGGTTAGAACTGCGAGTCTTACAGAAACGAAATGCTACTAGAAAAGTGGGTTTGATTAGGTTCGAACTGCGATCCTCACAGAACCGAACTGCTATCAGAGAAGTGGGTTAGGTTAGGCTAGAACTACGACCCTTACGGAAACGAAATGCTACTAGAAAGTACTGGTTTTACCTCCTTTTCTACATAGTGCACCATCTACCATAATCTTTCACCGGGCCCCATAGAAGTCGGTTTTTTTTTTCTTAAAAATTATTAACATGACAGGTAGCTGTTTTTTTATTTATTAACTGACGTTTACCTACCCGTCAGGGCTTCATGCGGGGTTTCACGGTAGCTAAAAAACTGCCCATAATAATATATTAATTAAAATGATATAAAATTTAGCTTTACTATAGTTCGTTTTTTTTAGCATTAGAAAGAACTTTGCAGAAGTAAGCTTGTGGTTCCGAATCCGGCACTTTTAGCGGTAATAATTTGAAGTAAATTATATGTATTGACCGTGCTACATTAGATAATTCAATAATTATTAACAATTAAAGAGCCTGATAAAAACTATACGCTTACTTCTGTGGAGTTCTTTCTAATGCTAAAAAAACGAACTATATTAACAAACAATGAGGTTTAATAAAAAACAACAATTAAATATATCGTCCAAACAAAACCCGCGACAGCTTGCGAAATTGCAGCAAATTAGAGCGTCACGCTCGGCAATTATGCAAAGCGACTATAAAGTTATCTTTAGCAAAACAACGACACCCCACTATTCAATTATGGCGACACTGGCGAGTCATTCGAGTCACATACCCGAGGGTCGGAGGTTCCATCGAATTAGTGTGGCGCGTGGCCGCATTACCTACAACAATACCATGCTACTAATACCAAAAACAGCTTAAGTTGGGTACCTATGGACCGGACACCGTCATACTCGTCTTGAAACGCGCTCTACCCTCTAACGGTCCTCCGGGCCGGGATGCAACGCTAATCTAATCTGGGTTGTAGCTAATAAATGTTCAAGATACCCCCTGACGGGTGTTGCAACAATTTATTGCTTGTAAAACTGTTTCCAATCGCAGAAATTGCCGGGTGACGCCACTTTTGCGCTGATTGAATTTGTCGTGCGAATGAATTTTTCATTTGCGCAAGTGTGATGTGCTACGGTAATTAGAATGGAGGAAAGTTTTACTTGGTTATGAGACATTAATATAGATATTTTTAGCGTGCATAAAATATATTATACTGCATAGATTTCCTCTCGACACTATTCTATACTTCTAGTACTTATGCTGACGACGTGAATACTACATTAAATGCTCTACTTTATTTCTGAAACTCAGATACACGGGGTCAGATACATAGAAAATGGACCGGCTAAAATGTATGACCCGGGTATGTCCTTAAACCACGTCCAAGACTACCGGTGGACGGGCAGCAGCGTCCCTCAAATTCGGTGTACTCGACTGCGACCGCCAACCCGCCTGCCAAGCGTGGCGATTATGGCATTCATTCAGCAGTGGATGTCTTATGGGCCATAAGGCTGAGATGATGATGATGAAAATGTATGAAACAGCCAAATTTTTTTTCGCGATATTGGAGTTGGTCCCATTGTTCAGTATAATCCCAAATCCTCCCTGGCAACGGGATATGCAGATACTTTTTATCCCATCGTTTGTAACGAATGCGCTAATATATGGAAACTATGGAGAGCCTAAATCATAATTTCCTTAACCTCAAATTCTTTAGCGAGTAGACTGAAGTGCGAATGTTCGCGAACATCGCGATGCGGGGCACGTCCGCGCCGCGAGCCGCAGTTAAAAGGGGATTATGAGAGGAGTGCCCATCACACGTTCCGTGCCGCAAGATGACTTTACTACATAAGCTCTTGATTCATCCGACTAACGGAGATAGAAGATAGCTGTATGATAGTATGTGGGTGTCGTAAGATTTGTCCTAGCGAGAGCGACTTGCATATGTTCATGCAATTCATCAAGCAAATCCACGGCCATAAAACGTTGCACCCTAAAGTGAACAATTTACCTACATATTTAATGTTTTTATACTTTTTATTACAACGGATTAAAAAAGATTGAAGAGATGTATGTAACGAATGTGAGTCGTTATATTTGTCTGAATTATGCGAGTGAACTGTAATACCTTCCTTAAGTTTTATTCAATTAATAGAGGATTTACAAGGATGTTTCAATAAAATTGAGCCTAACTTTAAAAAGTGCGAGTCGTTATATATTTGTCTGAATTCTAAGAGTGAATTGTATTTAATTCCTTTTTAAACGTTGTATCAAATTCATTGAACAATTATATAATATTCTTCTCCCCTCTAATTGTACGAATATTCCCAGAAATTGAGCCTAACTCTACCTAACTTAGAAATTTTGATAAGTTAATAATTTCGTAGACCAAAATATCAATTAGTTAAATATCTAAGTATATATGTATTGATATTCGATATACATGTATATAGTAGGACTACTATAGGTACCTATATCGAATACTAGTTACAATAATATCGTCCTAAGTACCGATCGTATATCTACCGTAAATTATAATCAAATTTCCTTTCGCAATAATAGTTATCGCTATCTAAATAGACATAGGAAGACAACTGAAATTTCTAATCAAAGATAATGGTTAATACCTTCACGTCACGTTAATTACAGTGATACATTATGAGGTCATAATAAACATGAGGAGCAATAATAGGTTGTTACATAGGTATCTCGCGGGGGAGGCAGCTGCCGTGGCGCTAACGCACCGTTCCGCTCACACATCTCCACATTTCAGTAAACTGCAAACGTAACTGGGTAATAAATTCACGTTTATTGCGGCAAATATAAGTACTCCTTGCCTTGGCAGCCGCCACCGGAACAAATCGGGGGTCCGCCGTTTACGCGGAACTTGTCGAACGTGTGTTATGAAATATTAACGTTTACGCGTGAGTTTCGGGAACAATGCATAAAACAATAGCTTATATTGGATGCGTAATTATCTAATATCTGTACGCATTGTATGCGATAATGCTCCTTACACTTATTTTTAAACGTTATAAAAGAAACCTTTAATAATATCCCTGGCGGGATGTAAAAATACCTTATGGGGCAACTTTGATAAATAGGCTACCTACTTTAGAAAGCTCATAAATGCGTAGGTACATGTAAATTTCAGAGGTTTAATAATTTTTATTAGAGTCGAGTCTATAAAATAAAATCGCTGCCTGAGAGTCTATCCCTGAACTTAAAAATTACTATAAATAGGTGTATTGTATAGTAATATGTAGGTGGGTACCTAGGTACCTGCCTAATATTGTTTCTTTTATCATCGTTTGAATTGAGCAAATTTTCTATCAAAATACCTGACTCCGTCTGTTGTGAAAGTACCTAAATATTCTAAAGAACACCAGTAAGTAGGTATTTATCAGCCCCTTGGGAGGTTAATATTGTCGAGGCAACTCAGCTCAGTTATTTGCGTTCAATAACGCGAATGATCTGACTTTTCTCGTTTTTCCTTCTCGAATTGCCCCTCCCTGCCTCCCTAACTCCCGCCACCCCCTTGCGGTGCAAAGTTGAGGGCATTAGCGTGTTATCGGCGGCGGCGGCGTGAAGACGGGGCTCACCTGACCTCACATCACGACGCCTGAAAGGACGACTTAGCCAGTTAACTTTCGACACATTGCTGTTTTCTAATTCCTTACGCGAATCGCGTACCGACCCAATTCGGCAATGTACTGCGCGCTACATTACGAAGCGGTTTCTGGCTAAGCATCTAATAGGTGTAACAGATACTATCTATAAGCGTTGAGATGTGGGGATAGGTGGCAAGCGTGAACGTGTTTTGCAAGCCAGCCGAGGAAATAAGGTGTCCCCAATTTTACTTTTGTCGGCCGTCGCTTACAGCACATAATGTAGCTTTATGGGGAACGATAATGTGGGTAGGTAATGTTATGGTACAGTTTTTGTTGTACATAATTGGATGGATCACGTAACAGCAACGTATTGTAGGCAGATACAGTTTAATTGAAGGCTACTTTGGACGAACTATCCAAATATGTGTTTAGGCTTGGAATAATAAAAGCCATTGAACGAGCACTAACACCCATTGTAAAGCCGCGTGAAAAAAACATACACACAAACTTCTCTTCTTCAAGAGACTGTGCATATTATTATCACATTTTTCGGTACCTACTGAATTGACTATTGACCGAACTAACGAAGCCTTAAAAGATAGACATTATTTATATAATACTTACTTCGTAGCTTACGTAAACATATTACATTATTATTTGAAGCAGAGAAATCTTCAATAATTTGCTCCAGCCCCGGTGTAAGTAATGATATTGCAAATTTCGCACGACTCTCGTAATTCGTTTGAATAGTTTTCTAATCAAATCTCTGCGGTCCATGACCCACCGCGCGCCTGTCCCTGCGGAGTGCGAGTCCATTGACAAGTTATTGATACAAATAGCCCCCCTGCCCCTCCCACCGCCCTCCCCCACCCCGACAACACCAATAAAACTTGATTGATATTGTGTAAGTGCGCTCGGAAAATGTGGGAACTCGATTGATGTTACAGCCAAATTCGATTGGCGGAAAATTGAAAAGAACTTCGGTCTCAAACGAAACCTTACTGTATTCCTGGCGTAGAAGATATACTTTATCTTGTAAGTTGCTTGTGTAACAGCACCTAAGTATTACGATTGTACCATTTGTAGTCGAAGGCGTAAATAGTGTCTAATCGAAATAACATGTACGTTACCTAAAAACGCACGTGTTCCGATGTCTACTGTTGGACAGAAATGTAAATTAAACAATAGATGAAGCAGACATTGTAGGCACTAGGCTACTAGTTCAAATATTTTACGATAGGCTACCAACGCGCTTTTGATAATTTCATAATAAATGAACTAAATTACATGGGATCTGCTCAGGACCGCCAAAATTTTGTAATCCTGTTATTATAACTATTTGCTATGATTACGAAGGCAAGAACGTAAGTACCTATTACCTATGTTTCATAATAGGTACTCCAAAAGAGATATCTTATTTTGTACAGTCCTTTTCCTATACATAAACAAATAAAACATGCATTTATAAGTGTGTCGCAAAAACTCTAGGTGTGTGGGCAGATCAACATTAGCAGGTTTCGAAGTAGAAGCTGTCGATCTGTCGATCTGTCAGCCACCAATTTGCGACTGACAAGACAGTAGTGAGTGAGACCGAATACCATAAAATATAAAAAGATCTTCGTCAAGGACCTTAAGCTGTTTGAATATGAGTTATTTTCGAGTGGCTGGCGGGGCTTTTGTTAAGGTGAAAGATTACAGCGAGCCAATAGTTCGGCGAGTGGGCGGCCATCGACAAGCTAGAGGCGGAACGGCTCTCGGACAGGAGTTCCTGACATATGGAACAAATGTATAAATAAATATTTTCTATTAGTATTGAGGTCATGCCGTACATGGCTGCTATTTTGAAGCTACTTTCGAGAGGCAGAGACATCTAAGTATGTTAGTAGACGGACAACTTCCTACTATCTATTCCATCCAGAATCCAGAGTATTATCTTGCTGCCTTATAAGGCTTTTTATGCCAAATAAGGCGCTGTACGTATCGCGCCTGCATTATACAGCCACGGCTCCTGAAGTGGTGGAGTATGTACACCAGAAGACCGGCTACACGCTGAGGGTGTTCCAGCTTCGATCGCGCCACTACGTGCACTTCAACTCTTTTGTGGTGCGCGTGCCGCGACTGCTGCAGGGACCATTGAGTGCGCCGACTTCTGGCCGAAGGGTGTCGTGTTTCGGAGGTTCCGGGGCAAACTGCCGAATCCGACACATGAGCAGCCGATGCAACGGAGCTACGCCGTTTTGCCGACTAAACAGTGTTTTTTTTAAGTTTATAAAATACATATACATATGTATGTTAGTCTATAAGGTATGGTTAATATGGGCCTTGTTGCCTGAATTAAATTTCAATATAAATAAAATGCAGGTCAACCTTAAAGTCCACTTGTTATCTTCATGCATCCACTATTAATCCAAATATTAATTAGAGTGCATGTTTTTGTTGAATCTCCTAGAGATAAGGATCTAGATCCTTGGTCAGACTATAAGACTAGGAAAGTACATACCTAGCTATAAAAATCACAATATCGGTATACCCTAAAGATGGCACATAATATGGTAATATACTTCTTGGCTCATACATCTAATACTTATAAAGCATGCAATATAAAAATAATAAACCGGATAATTCACACGACTACCACTTACAAACGATGAGAAACCTGTCACTAATCTAAAATGGGATGAAATAATTTGGTTACCCACAATAAGTGGAACAAGCAAATAATTTCGCTTAGTAAGCTGAGGGTTGATATATTTATGCGATTCCGATCGGTCGCACTTTTACGGCGCTCCTGAGGGTTAGCGGGTGTGAATAGCCACCCCATTGTGGGAAAATGACTATTAAATATTTATGATCTATAAATGGCAAGTATTACGCGTATCGGCAAACGCCTCCGATAGACCTGAATACGAAAATATCTACGAACTTTTTAGCTTCATCGCTCGGGTTAAGACCGTCCGTTTTATTGCAGGGCGGACTTTGCTAACCGCGTTTACTGAAAGAAAGTAAAATGTTATCGTAGATAGAGGGGGAAAAACATTTATTACATTAAATAATACAATTTTAAACGTATTTAAAAACAGTTGTACGGTAGAAAGAAGAGAAATCTAATCTTCAAGGATGGGTATTCCACAGCCGTCTTCAGATCCAAATCTTTCTATCTTTCTTCTCGTGATTGATATTGTATAGTGACCGCTCTGATGATTGATATTTGTATTTTGACTTTGATCCAGTTGATTATTAGTGAGTATGGTTTGGACCATTTGATAGAAGTTATGTTGACATAAATAGGTAGCGAAATAAGACCAAATTAAAGAACAATTGGATTGGATTGGATGAAGACCAAATTAAAAAGGACAAAATGGCTAGTGCACATTCGTCATAAATAGATTTTTTTTGATAAGTATTCGATATGTATACTTATTGTGCAAATAGTTGACAATAACAGAGGTAATATCAGCTCTACAACTAAATAAGAGTAATCCAACTACCTACATCCCAAACGTTGGAGTCAGCCGTGTCAAAGAAATTAACGTACAAACAAACGAAAATCATTACATATCCTCCTTTGTCAGTCAAATAACATCCACTATGAATAATATAAGCCAATTTAAATTACCAATCCATTACATTAACAAGACTTAGAAGAGAAAATCCTAGAAAGCAATAAAAATCAATCGTTAACAATCGTCCTACGTCAATTCCCCCAAACTTGGTAGTAATCATGGGGCTGCGGCAATAGAGACAAGTTATGGGACCGAATAAATCAATTAAAAGCACACACCGCGACAATTACACTTGTAAACTTGTTCCGGAGAGATTTACTCTCACACATACAGCCACACAGGGCCCGATTCGGATTTTGAAATAGATATCTATTAGATATCTTTTAGACATCACCAAGATACGATAACGATATGTTTAAGATCTGCGATTCTGGAGATACTCTTGAACGATTTCCACAGGATATGACTTAGATATCCAATTCACATAATAGATATCTTACTCTTCTATCTAACGTAAAAGAGAACTAGTTGATATCTAAACTATAAAGTATCTAGAATGGATCTAGTACGTGTCGTCTCTTGTGAATATCTTGAAGTTCGAATACGGCAGACAGTCATACGTATACGCACACACGCGCTATACCTCTTAACGCTCCACGCGCCTGTAATAAGTGCATCAGTGTCGCTGTCTGTTTCAAAATACACTACACGTTTATGATACCCTAATCACTCGACCCTCTGATTTAAGCGGAGGTTAAATTTGGCTTTAACTCGGTAACCGACTTTAATAATGGCCATATAGAGTCGTTTTTCAAATGACAACCATTGTAGCAGTAGTCACCACAAACAGAGCATCGGATTCAGGAGCTCAGCAACTTTACTATTGTTGAGTAAGCGATGTTGAGTTTTAAATTAACTTTTAGGTCGAGATTGTATTAGTGTCAAATTGTTATAGCTAGGTAAGTTAGAAAATAGAAGCTACGTTTTTAGATCTACGCCGTAGCTCGTAGCGCTTAATCATAGACCAATAAAAAGGTTTTGAGAAGCTTCCGCTAGTACCTAAGCTTTCATGGAATGGACCCCTGGTCTAGTAAAATAGTTATTTGTTTTACATGGGGGCAAAGTTGTTGTTTAACCGCTCGTGCTAATATTGATACCCGAGCAAGCGAAAGATTCCAAAATTGAACCACGAGCGTAGCGAGTGGTTCAAAAAATGGAATCTTGAGCGTTGCGAGGGTTAAACAAAATTTGCCCCCGAGTGAAACACAAAATTTTTCACCACACCAACCCGAAGCAAATATTAAATATCAAACAAAATCAAACCAAATCAAATCCAAATGAATGTTATTATATATTTACCATCCAAAATCATCATTTAAAAGTCAATTCTACCAGCAAACATAAGAAAACAACTCAAAATTTGCATTTGATTACTTTGCCTCACATGTGGATAAAACGCAACTTTGCTATTCGTTTTCGAAGTGCAAAGTAAGCCTTTCCGAGCTGGTGTGGTGAAAATATTTTTTTTCTACTCCCGTACTTTTATTTGTCATTTAAAGGGTCGTGCACACACCTTTAAAACCCTACCTTATAGTTGTCAAGACAAGTCTTTAGTATAGTATAGACTAAAGAAGAATTTGTGCATACACGAAGTATTTTTTTGGCGATTTTACGAAACTTCGTGTAGTGACCACTTAAAAAACATTGAATGAAATACAGTGTTGCCAACCTTATTTTGCTACCTGCTTATAAGAAGCCACATCTTTAACCGTTCCAAAACTCATATCTTCAATTAATCAAGTACAAACCTCGTCGACCTCAGCACGATGAAGTTATAAATAATTTAGCAAAGTTCATATCGATTGAAGCCGGGAAGGGTTCACGACAAATTAGGCGCGCCATCTGTCGGACTAGTCCCCTAACTCTATAGTATAATGTAACGACTATATTATAAACCGAATTGGGAATTAAACTCAACTTTGGTTCAATATGAATGTGGTAGGTAACACTTGATTTGATTCTTGAGTGTTATTAAAACTAGCATGCTTCGGTTTGTTCTAATAAGTACTTCGATGCATTGGTTTGTTCTAATAAGTACTTAAGGATGACTCACGTTAGACCGGGCCATGTCCGGGCCGGAGCTTCCGGCGCATCGTTTTCTATGGAAAGCATACGTGATCGCATGTCATGTCATAGAAAAGTAAGCGCCGGAAGCTCCGACCCGGACACGGCCCGGTCCAACGTGTCATCCTTATATGTATTAGTGACTGGACAATTCAAATATGTATACCTCGAACTTGATGAAGTAATAAAATCCGAGCTTTTAATGTGATAAGTTGATAACGTTTTCAAAAAGCTACATCTGTTACGCAATCTAATGCCATATTTATTGATTTAATTTTTAATTCCACATGGTTAAAGGTAAAAAAAAATAAACTAAAAAAAACAATTTTCGTTTTTTAAGTTTTGCAAATTTTTGTAATTTTAAAATATCCTATGTTACTTCTACAACCCATACAAACATATAACACCTCATAGGTATTCACCTAACTTATTCAATTTAGGCTATTAAGCTTTGCCAACTAATTGAAAACATGACCCTCATTTGACAGGCTGGTAAAAAGACAGAATCAATACCATACGGTATTTACTTATTGGCTAACTGCAATTATAGAATAACCAACCTCCGGAAGATTGCGGGTCACTTATGGATGAGATTAGCTCAGGACCGGGACAAGTGGCATATCTACTAGAAGAGAAATCTATGCTCAGCACTGGGAGATAAAGGGCTGATATTATGATGATGATAGAATACCTCGTCATAGTCGTGATTGAAGGGAAAAAAAGATTTAAATTGTCAAGTTTCCGACACACATAAAGTACTGGAGCAGCTCAAAACCGAGTGCAGGCGAGTTTGTCCGACCGTTAAAGTAAAACCATATAAAACCATTATTATTACCTGTGCCTTAGACAACAGGCAATGCATCAGACGCACTGCCGTATTCGAACTTCAAGATATTCACAAGAGACGACAAGTACTGGATCCATTCTAGATACGTTATAGTTTATATATCAACTAGTTCTCTTTTGCAGCGCAATTCGGGCAACCAATGTCACTTTTACGTTAGATAGAGTAAGATATCTATTAGATGTGTATTGGATCTTTAAGTCATATCCTGTGGAAATCGTTCAAGAGTATCTCCAGAATCGTACAAATATGTAAAATTTGACAGGTTAGATCTTAAACATGTCGTTATCGTATCTTTCTGATGTCTAAAAGATATCTAATAGATGTCTATTTTAAAATCTGAATCGGGCCCGTACTCGAACAGTCGCCATAAGATACATCGGAGCGGCCGAGGTGCTCAAAAATATCTGAACACGCACTCTAGGGCCTTGAAAATAGAGGCGTGTTTAGATATCTGTGAGCATCTTGGCCGGTCCGATATATCTGATGGCGACTGTACTCGTCAGTTTAACCCTCCCACGCCGGCGCCAGAAAAATGCAGCAAGAGTGCCCTCGTGCAAATACTTTGTTGTCGTCGCATTCTTCCTGTTACCGATACATATCGCATTTCCACAAAGCTAACAGTAAAGTAAATCTAGTGCATAGAAAAGCATAGATAAGTCTTCATGCCCTTTCAATATAGGTAATGGTTAAAAGGTGAAAAATCTGATTGATAAGCCTAATGAAGATGAAGTGGGAATAATATCGAAAATCTCTAGATTAAATGCAGAATTAAATTTGCTTGTACGAAGTATTTTCGATTTTAAAATTTTAAATAAGTACCTACGTTATTTTTTATTTTATTTTAAAAAGAAAACATTTTTTAATAGAATTCCTAAGGGGTAGAAAATGAGGTTCAAAGTTTTTATGGGACTGTGATTACCGCGGGCAAAAGCTACTATATAAAATTACTAAAAAAATACTAAATAAAATAATGAATACGAAATCACAATAATAACCGAAATTGTACCTTAGGTAGGTATAAGAAGAAAAGTGAAATGTTATCGCTTCTTTACACTTGTTCCTTTGCATGGATTTAACTATGTACTACCAAAGATATTCTAAACTATTATAAACTCCGTAAATTTACTGTGACAAGAAAATTTGCTATGACAATAACCCTCTATACCTCTATATTCTCTTTGGTACTACGTACCTACTCTGTGTTTGCTCAGCGAGAAATGATGCAACGCGCATAAAACCTGAGACGCGGAAGACAACGGAAAGTCAACATTGTCAACAATCTTTGTGCCATATTTATGAGTTATTTATAGCATATGCACAGTGTAAAAAGTAACAGTGGACCGACGCCTTTGATGTTTTTGCGTAAATGCTGACATCGCACAAGTCTTAGGCACGTGACAGTTTTTACGCAATTGCCCAAAAATTAATAAACATTTTAAATGAGGCACGCTAGCTTTGTAAGTAGTACCGAGCTACTAACAATGGCGATGTATGCAGCTCGGGTGCATGTGACTCGCCCCTCGCACCCCGCACGATTGCCTGTCTAGACGGCTTCGTCGAATGACTGTATTGTTTTATAGACTGTGGCTTAGGAATGGACAATGTTGTCAATTTCGCACCACACTGTTATGTTAACAATAAATTTACTCTATATTTACGATAAGATTTCCACACGTTTTATTTAAAGTACTTATTTAAACGCAACGGGATTTAATAGCGTACTGTTATAAATACACATGATTCAGTTTTCATATGGAAATAATAAATAAATAATAAATACAGGCTGCTCCATTTTTATTGCTCGTGATTGTATTTTCTTGTTTCGTATTTTACGGCAGTAGTCGTGAGTGAGTGAGGTGTAACGAAACGTCCATTAAGACACCGTATGCAACTAAATAAGTTCCGATTTGTTAAAATAAATAATAAATTATAAATAAAGTATTCAGTTCAATTTTAATATACAGGAGTTGTCTATAACAGGAGTAATAAATTAAACTGTAGGCTGCAGACCAAAATTTGTCCAGCGACTTTTAAAAATACATGTTTTGATTATTATTACACTTTAAAGGGGCATACAGATTACCAGTTCGTCGGACGATATCAGCCTGTTAGTTAAACCCAAAAGGTGACAGTTTCGAACAAGTGACAGGCTGATATCGTCCGGCGAACTACAAATCTGTAGTTTATTCTAAGCCCTTATAGTTTATTCTAAGACGCAATGTATTGCAATTTTGGGTATGTGTTAAGCGTGACAGGACAGGCAACGTCAAAAACAACGATAACAGCTTACATTAAAAATAGATACTTAATAATGTGTATGAATAAGAGAAAATCTAAAGACTTCATAATTTTTAAAGGTAGGTAGTTAATCAAAAGTTATATCGTTTGAGGAATACAATATATGGTTTAATTATTTGCTCGTGCTACAGGAAACACCCGGTACATACAAACTTAAATTGTATTTTTATTGATTACAATGTAAGTACGCTTCTTTCTATAGTTCGACCAATTTAGGTTCAGACAGCTGTGTAATTTCGATGCCGATAACCTTTTTCAATGAGCTCGCGAGTTGGGAGGTTTTTGCAATTTGTTCAAACAACTCCAGACAGAACGAAGCTAATTACTTTTGTAATTAAGCGAATGTCGTTGCGTTAATTGGAGTTTGCGGTGAAAAATTGAGTGTTAGCATGATGATAAATTAAACGCAAATAAAGTATTAAATGTGGCTGCTTGAGCCGCCCCGAACTACGGTGAATTAATGAAATGTCTGGCCGCCTTATTAACCTTTCCATTTAGCAATAAGGTGTAATTCAATTTTATTTATTTATCTGTTATTGTATGAAAATTTTAAATAAACCGGGCAAGTGCGAGTCGGACTCGCGCTCGAAGGGTTCCGTACCATAATGCAACGAAAAAAAACAAAAAAAAAACAAAAAGAAAACGGTCACCCATCCAAGTACTGACCCCTCCCGACGTTGCTTAACTTTGGTCAAAAATCACGTTTGTTGTATGGGAGCCCCATTTAAATCTTTATTTTATTCTGTTTTTAGTATTTGTTGTTATAGCGGCAACAGAAATACATCATCTGTGAAAATTTCAACTGTCTAGCTATCACGGTTCGTGAGATACAGCCTGGTGACAGACGGACGGACGGACGGACGGACGGACGGACGGACAGCGAAGTCTTAGTAATAGGGTCCCGTTTCACCCTTTGGGTACGGAACTCTAAAAATGTAAGTACATACGAGTATATGATTATTGATTAGATTAGGTACATTCTGAGTACTGTATATAACATTTACTTTATATCTGCTTTGCTTTACTTGCTAAATATCGCTTTAACTGAGACGTGTTTGACACTATTACTAATGTCCCTATGTTATACAAACGACCTGACACGATCGTCCCCGCACGCGGTGACTTGTCGCATCTCGCGATACCATCTCCATCCTCCGTCGCTTTGCCGAAAGTTATCTCAGCATCCATCGTAATACCCGAAGCACGCATTGTTACCTGTCCGACACCGACTTGATCCTGTTGCCCCATCCATCATCGTAAGTCCTCAAGGGGACCGCCGAAGAAGTTACCGACTTTTGAAAAGTGGATAAAAATTGTGACCATGAATCGTTTTTGAGTGTGATCGATTTCGGATCATAACAAAATGGCGATCCCTTGAGATGTGCTCTTGAAATGTTAAAGCATTTTAATCACTATAGCTAATACATAATAGACAATGATTTATTTAATTTACCTTAGTGTAGGGTAGGTGATGTAACATGTCAAACCTGCATGGTGCAACAACCGCGCGCGCTGGCTGGTGATAAAAAAATTATGACTTTTCCGCGCGTCTTTTGTTTTTTCTGCACGATTTTTCTCAGTGCAGTTTGGAGTGCGAATTGTATACATTCAATTATATTTTTTTAATGTTAATTCCATGTATGGTTCTAATATCGATACCTATTACTAAATACCTAATATGGACTGCCTCTAATGCAGTGCAGGTAAAGATAGTAAATATACATGTTGTTTAGACCTAATCCAAAATTTATTTGTAAGTATGTCATTGGTTTTGTATTTAAAAGAAGCCTGGAATAGGTTCCGAACCTAAAGTTAAGGTCGTTTCTCAAAAAGTTGGCACCGCCACCTGTAAATAGGTTTATGTTAGAACTTTTTTTTCGTTATGTACTATTTTTATATATAAAAAATTAATAAATATTTAGAGAGACTTTTTACACAGAGGCCTAATACTTTGAAAAAGATTTAATAAATATTGATTACAAAAAAAAATATTGTAACTACGTTTATCCGTTAACCTGCCGTGTCCCAACGCGAGGTACTGATGTTCCGAGCTATGAAAACCACACAAAATATTAACTTAATTTAACGGCATTACCGTATTTTATTAACATATATCCTTAACTTTTAAAGTATTACTATCGCATAACAATATTATACTTATATTTTAAGTTATTCGGCTTCAAAGTTTGTCCAAGGCAATTCTTAACAGTCACCTGGCGCGTCACGTTCACGACGATTGTATAACCCCCACCGCACCTTTCCCGTCTCACTCCGCACGAGCTGAAGCCGTCACTCATCAGCTATCACCTGGTAGGACGAAGACGTGGTTAATGTGCTTCGCAAATAAAACACAAACGACAAAGTATCGGAAATTGGAGTTTGTAATGGGTAAGTACTCTTTATCCTGGAGTCGATATCTTGCTAATTATGTAACCTATCGCATTACTATCAAGATATGTAACGTAAACAATAGTTTAGTTTTATATGCCTAAGTATGGAGTTCATCAAGCTAATACATTTTGTGTATTCGCGATATAACTGCCATTTTCCCCATCACCTGCATATCGTCCACCTGGCTAAAACTGCCAGGTGGATGAGATTTTGCGGCAGGTTAATGTCACTGATACCACAACTAATACTTGTAACTATATAATTATATAGCGGTTATATCGCTTTTGTGTGTTAATTTAGGAATAAAAAACTATCCTGTCTGTTAAAGCTGCATATTATTGAAATTTTTGTACTTTTGTCTTAAGTCTCGTTAACCTGTCCAAAAAAGTCAGGTGAATGATGCAATGGCAGGTGAACGAAGCGTCATTCACCTGCCATATGACAGGTGATCGATAATTATTTAAAATCCACGTTACATATACTCAAACTAGATTTGTGACGTCCCACGGGAAAAGGTACCTTATGAGGGTTTTTAGTTTTAGACATATATTAAAATGTTTTGTAAAAAGTATAAGTATATGCAGATTAGTCCCGTTCTTGTCAAAACCCAGTTCTGATGATGGGATCTATGAAGAATCGAGGGAACTCCTCAAATCTTAAAGGCATACATATAGTGATTTTTGTGTTTTTATTTACAAATCAAGCATATACATTCACAAAAGTGACATTGGATGAAGTGGAACTGCTGATGAAGATCAGAACGGAACTCTTCAACGACGCATAGTTCACGTTTGGCGATTTGTCCTCTTCGTTATGTTTGTTAAGCAAGATAAGTTTATAAGCTGCATTTTTGTCAATCTCGAGTTCTGATGATGGGATCCATGAGGAATCGAGGGAACTCCTCAAATTTTAAAGGCATGCGTATAGTGACTTTTGGATTTTCATCAGAAAATCAAGCATTTTCATTAAAAACTGTCGCATTTGATGAAGTGGAACTGCTGATGATGATTAGAACAGAACTCTTCAACGATGCATAGTACACGTTTGGCGATTTAGATTTTGACTTGGATTGGGACTGGGGCTGGGACCCGGACCCAGACTCGGGCCCGGACTCGGACCCGGACTGTGACTCGGACCCGGACCTAGACTCAAACCCGGAGTCGGACCTGGACCTGGATCCCGGCTCTTATCTGAACCTGAACCCGGACCTAACCTGACCTGACCTTGCACTAAACCTGAGTTCTACTAGGTACTGCGAGGGTTCAACATCAGCTCTATCTTGGGTACTGCGCTCCCAAGTGCTCATCAAGACGTGTCGAATGACCAAAACAGCATGTGTCTATGTTGCATCAAACCTGAGTTCCGGTAGGTACTGCGAGGGTTCAGCATCAGCTCTATCTTGGGTACTGCTTTCCCAAGTGCTCATCAAGACGTGTCGAATGACCAAAACAGCGTGTGTCTATGTTGCACCAAACCTGAGTTCCACTAGGTACTGCGAGGGTTCATCATCAGCTCTATCTTGGGTACTGCTTTCCCAAGTGCTCATCAAGACGTGTCGAATGACCAAAACAGCATTTGTCTATGTTGCATCAAACCTGAGTTCCAGTAGGTACTGCGAGGGTTCATCATCAGCTCTATCTTGGGTACTGCTTTCCCAAGTCCTCATCAAGACGTGTTGAATGACCAAAACAGCGTGTGTCTATGTTGCACCAAACCTGAGTTCCACTAGGTACTGCGAGGGTTCAGCATCAGCTCTATCTTGGGTACTGCCCTCCCAAGTCCTTATCAAGACGTGTCGACTGACCAAAACAGCGTGTGTCTATGTTGCATCAAACCTGAGTTCCAGTAGGTACTGCGAGGGCTCAGCATCAGCTCTATCTTGGGTACTGCACTTCCAAGTGCTCATGAAGACGTGTTGGATGACCAAAACAGCGTGTGTCTATGTTGCACCAAACCTGAGTTCCACTAGGTACTGCCAGGGTGAATAGACAGCAAGATTGAATGTTTACTTATTCACAGAAACTTGTTGTTAAATTGGGAATCGAATCGAAGGTGAGGTGGGTCAGAATCCAAAATTTTAATCATCGTGGTGGACAATAAGTTCCCTTTTTATCGAAGATGACACATTTTTCGATTATTTTTAGAAGGCATTGAAATGATGTGGTGGACAGGTGGATGACACTCATTACAGGTGAATGATGACAAGAAACCAGGTTAACGGCAACGGACACAGGTTAATGACGCCTCTCGATAACCTGTCAATATTTTCATTGGAATTTGTACTTATTTCTCGATAACCTGCTTCTACTATCGATAACCTGGAGACAAAATATCTTTCACCTGCCCTTGATATCATTCACCTGAATTTCAAACGCCTATATCTTCTAAACTAACTGAAGGAATTGCTTCCCTTCCACATTTTCTAATAGTTTAAGTTGCCTTTTAACGATCCCAATAAAAAAAAATGCGAAAATGCAAAATTTTTGAAAAACATACATTTTAACCTGGCGGTGCCAACTTTTTGAGAAACGACCTTAAGCACGCACGATTGTTACAGCCCTTTCTTTTACTTTAAAACTCAACTCTCACGAGTGCAGCTGTTTATTTTACTATTTCCAAAGTTCCTGCTGAAGTTTTCACTGCGTGGGCTTTGGTGAGTCTGCATTATCGACTTCGGGTCGGTTTTGGCACCCGTGTTCGTTATTCATCGTTATTCTATATTCATATTAAAGCCAGTGACGATCTTTTATTAGTAGTTCACGTACTGACGCATGTAAGTTTTATTAATTTCTGTACATATTTTTATTTATTATTTTACTAGATGAGCCAAATTTCATTTACCGCAATAAGCCGTGTTTCCGGTGTATGTATGTATACCTAGCTGCGTTTGTAATCTGCGTGTGTGTTGTTAAATTCTGGATGTAATTACCAGAAATTGCCTTTTACTATCAAAAAACATTTTTGAGCCCCTTCCTAAACTGTTCCAGAATGTCAGTACACAATTATTATGTACACTGTACAACATCAGCGATATTAAAGGGCGTCTTAAAAACGGCTCAGCGATGGGATCAGACGGCAGGTGCAGTTGATTTACTTCCCATAAACCCTTGCGCAGCTGCGTCAGATATTTAGACTTTATAGCTATGGTTATAAAGACTATAATGGTGAATCTGTTTGTGGTTTATCAGAGGCCCTGCGGAAGAATGGCGATCTCGAATATCGGAACGCTGATATCGCGCGAGCATCGATGGGGGCCACGCTGGTCTTCCTTCCTGCCCATACGAAGAAAGTATGTAAGTACATGCTCTATGACAATATTTTCTATTAGGTATACCTATGCACAATAATCTTAAAACTTTACTGTTCCTTTATCAACAATTTTAAAACAAATCGCTATTACGGTTAGGTTAGGTTATGGAAGATTACTTATGTATACCAATTATGGAGGCCTATGTTCAGCAGTGGACGTCTTATGGCTGAGGTGATGATGATGATGATGACTTATGTATAAAGAGACTTGCATTTAAAACCATAAATCACTGCAAACTCGTATCGTGTTTGGTGTTCTGAAAAAATACTCCAAATACAATTCAGAATTACAGAATCAGAAGTAATTTAATTTTTTTTAAATGCTATAAACAACAACCTGGGTGATGAATTTGAAAATGGTTTTCATAGTTTTTAACTTTATTTGACAAAAATAGATTGTTATAAATTATGAATACAATTTGTCGTTAGTCTCGCTGTCTGCCCCCACACAAAGCCCGTGAGCTCATAAAACTTAGATATAGAATTATAGAAGGACAGTATACAAAATGTACATTACACATGTCATGAAAGTACACACAAAACATCAATGCCAGTATCATGACTACTAGCAAGGGGGACCGTACCCATTAAAGAGCGCTTTAAAGAACTTAAAACTGTGAGTCCGCTATTTTTATCTGGATATAATAGATATGTACCTATATGGTACCTTTTGTCCTTTAGTTAGAATGGCAAATAGAAATCCTGTCAAGCGGGACTTCGTCGACTATCTGATCTGCCAGGTACCTATTAATTGTTTAAGAATATAGGTACTTAGGTATATTAGAAAACGCGATGAAAATGACTTTAGAAACTATACGGATTGGACTTTATAATGGTTATAATAACTAATATTATTCTTTCTGCAATGACTTACTCGTACCTATAGGTATGACTTAAAAATTACAATGCCGTAATTATTTTTCTTTAGTAATCTTTTCATTATGATTATTGACTCTATGACTATTAGGTAACAATAATTATTGCTTAGAAAAACCATTATGGGTCATTGGAGAGCCAATATAGCCCGAATATTTTACCGTTTGCATTTGAACAAGTTCAATAAACTGTTAGTATAACATACACCGTGACAAAAGCGCGCCGTCAAACGTTCTAGCAATTCAAGGTGTCCTGTTATTAGGAGCATTCGCGCCACATCAAACGGCTCGCTAATGAAAGAGCACATTTACGGCCCGGGCCCGGAAACTCTAATTAAACTATCACATTTTTCATTGTTTTATCGACGATTGAAGAGTTCCCCCTCATTGCATACAGTTTAGATACCGTGACCAGCGGCTCGATTCGAACTTTAAGGTACTACGTCAATTAATAGATCTAAGAAACGACATGGATTAGTTAGTTTCTTCAAACAAAAAAGTCACTTTTGACACTGACACATCTAATCCATATCGTGTCTAGACCTATAAATTGACGTATCTTAAAGTTCGAATCGGGCAGGAGGATGGTTGATATAGGGACGGATCTGAATATGCACGTAATAAGTAACACGCATTGGCATTTTTTTTAATGTAGCACCTATACGTACATATGTAGGTATGCGTGGTAAAAAGCAGTGTGGTGGCATACTTATCTAAGCATTGTAGTTCCATCGGGCAGAAAACATGAAACATGTCATGCAAATGGAAGTGGAAGTGGAAACAAGTCGTTATTTCCTTTCCCAACTTTTGTGTCCCGTACTGCAGCTTTGCATGTTAAGAGAAAAAGAATAAACTGCAAATGACTCTATTAAATTATTTTTTCACCTCAGCAGCTCGAACAAGGGTACTTTGCTTCTTAAAAACAGTGAGCAAAATGCGATTTTGCTCACTGAGTTATTTTGTCTCACTCAGTGAGCAAAATCGCATTTTGCTCACTTAGTGAGACAGTATGAGTGAGCAAAATCGCATTTTGCTCACTGAGTAAGACAAAATGTCATTCAAGTGACTTTTATAGTCAAATGTCATTTCAACATGCGGGGTCTAATACAAGTTCGATATACTTGGGTTCTTTATCTCTGTCCCTCTAGGTATGTTCTCACTGCTTAGGGTGAAAAATGTTGTGTACTACACGAGATCAAAGTTATTTACATCTCGTGCGCTTTTCGAAAACACGTTTAAATACCCTAATGCCTAGCAACTGGTCGGTTCAAAGTGTTTGAACAAAGTAAAGGCATGTAAAGGTTCGGATCAGTAATCGCAACGATTAACCGCATTAAAGAATACTAACAAACGTTACAATTTACAGTCGACCAGTTGTAAATGTTGTAATTCTTCTTCACGGTCTGTGGGTAAAGGTGTGATTATTAACAATGTTAGCCAGAACGGGGAGCCAATATTTTTTTATGTAATTAGAAATGACGTCAAATGCGTCAAATTATTACGAATTATTATTAAACGTTGAGTAGATATTAATCGAAGTTATTACATGGTTGTAGAACTGGGAAAACAAATCCGTTTTAAAGCGTCACACTTTTAAACTGGATTCTATACCTAATACATCCACAGTCAAAAGGTTTGATAGTCTTGCGCTGCGTTTCAAGCGTCATAATGTCGGATTATGCTAATAATGCTTTTAAAGTATCTCCAACAAAGTTAATATCACCGAACCAATAATCTGATACAACAAAACTATAATGACTTGCAAATTTTCGGAATTAAAACTTTACAGGTGCAAATGTCAGGGTAGTGGCGCAGCCGCTGTTGTCGTATCCACTTTAGTGCAATAATGTTGTAAATTTAATTATGTATGCTTATTGTTGGACAAAAAGTTGGGTTCGTTTATGGGCGCGGATGATACGATCGGCCGTAAAGTTAGGAATGTTCGCGGTTGGCGTGTCGTCGAGGCGTGGATATAATTTCGCATGCGAATAATAGGTTTGATTTTTCTAACATTGTCGGATTTCTCAAAAAATAAACCGATAAAGCAATGAAACCGTTTCAACTGTTGGATTCATTAAAGGGTCTAGCAGGCTAAGCGAACAAGAAGTGCCCCCAACGACGGAATTTGGTCATTCTTTCAGGTGGTGTACTGGCAGGTCCTAAGAACTCTCTATGCAAAAAAACATTATCGAACAAGGATCTCGGAAACGGCTCTAAACATAAAAAAACTCAAAAATGCGCGTTTTCCCAGAGATAAGACCTAGCTACTTAAATCAATTTATCGCCCCCGAAAACACCCATATAGCAAATTTCATCCTTGTTCGATAATGTTTTTTTTTTGACATGACGCACGAAGATTTATGCAAATATTTTTATATGTGTATATAGTGGGTATTAGTGGCTACTCATGCATATTTTTTTTGTAGGTGTACCTCCGCGAATAGTATAAAAAATAATGAGAAGAAAAATAAAATGTTTTTTTTTATAATGAAGTATAAGGACATGATGCAGGTTAAACATATTCATTTTGTAGTCTATTTTATTGTTGTCAAATATAATTTTGTTTGGTTAATCTAACTTGAACGGTTTACAAAATATGACAATTTCAATGATACACTGATGATTTTACATTACCCTGAATAACTCGAAAACAAAAGAAGATCGAGGACTGATATTAAGCATAGAGAGTTCTTAGGACCTGCCAGTACACCACCTGAAATAATGACCAAATCCGTCGTTGGGGGCACTTCTTGTTCGCTTAGCCTGCTAGACCCTTTATCCTCATATTAATCACTCCTTCCAATCCAATCCAACCAAAAAAATGGAGACACACATATCTTAAATATATCCTGTCTACTTTTCCCATTTCAAAGTAGATTTCCCATATCACACTTTTCCTATGCAAGCAAAGAAAATACAGTGTCCAAAAACTACCTACTGTTTTTATAAAATGGAAAGCTCATCACACGAGTGTCACCATCTATTGCAAGTCGTTTTCAATTGCACTCCTGTAACCGATTGTTCAAGTCACCTAAGGCCCAAATTGACTCGAGAAAGTGATAAATATACCAATGAGTTTTTCGGTACTTATGTACGAAATATCGTTTGATATTTACCAGTCGCTATTCGGTGAAGGAAAACATCGTGAGGAAACCGGACTAATCCCAATAAGGCCTAGTTTCCCCTCTGGGTTGGAAGGTCAGATGGCAGTCGCTTTCGTAAAAACTGGTGCCTACGTCAAATCATGGGATTAGTTGTCAAGCGGACCCCAGGCTCCTATGTGAGCCGTGGCAAAATGCCGAGATAACGCGAGGAAGAAGAAGAAGATATAGGTAAGTAGACTAACATGATCGCTTATTTCGTAATAGGTACGACCTATCCGGCGGCGTAGCACGGTGGCGTTTTTATCCCTTGTCACCATACCTGTCACGTTCTAACAAGTATGTAAGTGCGAAAGGGATGGGCATAGTGATAGTCGATAAAAATGGAACCGTGCTGCGCCCGCAGGTCTCAAACAGTACCGTCGCATTTTGAAAGATCAATGGCGATATGTTGAAGTAAGGACAGGTACGAGTATGGTACTCACGTTGTCTAGTGTCACTTTCTAGGATCTAAATAGTCCAATGATTTTTGTAGGAGGGTATGAATCCTAAATTCGCGATGACACGGCCCCGGTGCCGTGTGCCGTACCGACCGCATCGCGGCCGAGGCGTGGTCGCGCGATCTTATCACCCCCATTAGCGGCCGCCGCGCCCAGCCACTATCAGCCGCATCTCCACAACTCGCATACTACATCAGAAACCCATCTCCATATCAAACAAATATAAACTTTCACTCAACGCCCGAACAATCAAATTTCAGCAGCAACACACGAGTGTGATACGCGCTGCGATTTATCACGAAAGAACGAGCCTCATCTTTCTTCGTTAAAACTCATTCTCTATACCTACTCGTATTGTTCGTCGGTTTTTTTCCGCGTTCGTGGATTTTTGTACGATGGGTATCGCGTCGTAATTTGCGTGATGCAGCCGTTTTCGATGATGAGAAGTCCACAATATCAAAGAGCGGCCTGTCACTCTCTCGTTAGGTTGCTATCCCAAGAATGTGGCACCCATAGGGTTACCCGGAATTAAAATTTTCCCAAAATTAACAAGGCTGCAAAACTGTTAAAACACTTTTGGTGGATTCATGCAAGACTTTTCACAATTGTAGTAAGGCAACTTTCAACGCCTTGCCATTAGGGCATGGTTAAGGTTAAGTTTTTGCTTTTTATGACGCTTACGAGCTCTTCAATATTACAAATAAAAATATTGTTTTATTTATACATTTTACGTGAAGGTACAAAATGTATACAACACACAGTGTACAGTGTGTGTGTTAGTGTGTGTGTGTGTGATGCTCAATTTAAAATGAGAGTGTCAAAAATACACATTTGAATAGTATAGGATGTTTGCCTTCTGTTTTAGAATCCGCGATTTTGTAAGGATTTTAGAAATTGGTACCTGGCAACCCTACACCCACACTCCGAGCCTATGTAGGTGCCTAATGGGTTTACTATTGAATCAAGTCTGATATCGATCTCGTTCGTGGAATTTCGACGGTGTTGTAGCTAGAGAAATTAATGTCATAAATAATAATAAGTGGTACGCGGAATGATTTATAAACGAACGAGCTTTGACCTCCAGACGTTGTCATATAAGTTTTTCGATTCCCACATAAGTACTTAAGATTATAAAATATTTAGTTTTACTGTATGATTAAGTGCATTGATTTAAAACGAATGATCTATTAACTGAATGCTTACGAAGTATATATCTGTAAGCATCTAATGCTGGTGTGAAATTATTTTCCTGTATAATACATAGGGTATTCGATTACGACACTATTTATACACTATACTAAATTGTTTTCTCAAATTCCCCGTCAAAATTAATAACGACTTGCCATATGAAAAAAATATGACATGAAATAGTAGAAATTAAATAATATGGAGATAAAAAAATTCCATACTAAATTGTTGCCATGTTTAAGCATTTTACGTCGAAAATGTGACAGTTTTGTAGGAAGTGGCGCCCTCAATAATTTTCTACAATTTCTTGTCGGACAGGCCAGACTATACTACCTACTAAGTTTCGATTGGCGTCAGCTTGGCTAGGATCCCAGGAAGGCTAGTTCCTAGTCAATACCATTATTAGCAAAATTGAAGTCATGTAGCTGATTGTTTGTCTGATAAGATGTAAAACATTAGGAGTCCTGCTGACATGTTATCTGTCAGCTGTCGAAACAAAAACATATCATATTCATTACAAATCGATAACAAGCAAGTACCTACTATCATAGACCTCGAAGGTACATTTTCAAAGACTAGTTGTATTGTTAGAATTGCGGCAAGTATGTCTACAGGCCGAAGCCTCGTAGTCAGTTAACTGATACGGCAGAATATCATTTGGCTTACATTGATTTAAATATCGTAATAAAAAGTAATTGGTAATGAAGAGGTCTTGAATCTTGAATCTTCACTGACAGAGAAATAGTTTCAGCTTGGGCAAAAATGCATTCGTAGGTAAGTAATTAAGTATGTAGTCCAGCTGTTTTCTTCTACCTACAGGTCGCGTTTGTGAGCTGCCGGCCTAGCCAAGGTTACAATCGCTATCGCTTCGACAACGAAAAGCATTATGTCTCTCTATCACTCTTCCATATTAGTGTGACAGTGACAGTTGCGTTTCGATCGCTACGGAGCGTAAGCGATTGGCATCTTGGCTACGCGGCCAGGTTCGATAATTATAGGTATATACTTAGAAAGATACATTTATTAAGTTTTAAGCCAGGCATGCATAAAAAGACCGGCGAGGTCTACAGCTCACAGAACCACTAGCAGTAGCTATCTAAGTATATAAATTACAGGCCTCGTAACTAAATGCTCATGTATACGCGAGCAAGCGCGTTAATTGTTCTTGATTGTTGCGTCGCAAATGCGCACGGGAATAACAACTGGTTCGGAAAAAAACAAATATATACCTACCCACGTCACGATACATTGTGGTCCCTCAATGATTACCCTTACTTTGTAAGTGAGTATTAATAATGTGAGTCGAATTATCTTCACTTATTGTGGTTTTATAATGGACGATGAATTTCATATTAGTTGATATTAGTGATGTGAACCTTTCCTACTTATTTTTACGATTATCGTAAAATAAGCTATTTTTATTGATTCAAACGATGTTTTTTTCGATTACCAATGTTTTTTTTTTTCATTAGACTCCTTGTTACGATCCCTTTATGACGCCTTTATTTAAATAGCTTCATCTAGCCTAATATACTGTATACAGCTTTGAATAGTATTGTATACAATGTTGACATAGAAATGTGTTTTTCAATCTAGTAAGTAAGTATACCGTAAATAATAAGTAGCTAGATATGAAAAGCTAATTACTTAATATGTATTATTTACTAAGTGCATTACTTTGTACCTACATTATACCTACATAACTTTTATGTTGCTCCGCACAATAGAGAAAAAAAAAACCGGGCAAGTGCGAGTCGGACTCGCGCACGAAGGGTTCCGTACCATAAAGCAAAAAAAAAAACGGAAAAAAATGCAAAAAGAAAACGGTTTATTGTTGTTGTTTATTGTTGTTGTTTATTTGTTGCATACAATTAACACTTACAGTTCAACCTTACGTGCTAATTGGAATTACATTACTTAATAGCTAGCAACATGCATTATTCGAATAAATGAGTGAATATATTATAAGTAACTACATTCGATTTAAATCTATAACACATTACTGACATTACATTAGGAGTATGACGTTATTACATAAAAGAGATCAAGGGAGTAAAATAATTGATTAAATGTCATTGAAGGATAATTAAACTGTGGGATTGCAATAATTAATTAACTGTCATGTATATAAATAAATCAAGGAATTGCAATAATTAATTAAATGTCATGGATAAAAATGAACCGAGGAATTACAATTATAGTACAAAGTCATAAAAATACAAATTCAGGTAAAGTGAAGCAGATGAGTACAATATGGGCAATTTATTAAAATTAAGTCACGGTCACCCATCCAAGTACTGACCACGCCCGACGTTGCTTAACTTTGGTCAAAAACAGGCCAAGTGCGAGTCGGACTCGCGCACGAAGGGTTCCGTACCATAAAGCAAAAAAAAAAAACGGAAAAAATGCAAAAAGAAAACGGTCACCCATCCAAGTACTGACCACGCCCGACGTTGCTTAACTTTGGTCAAAAATCACGTTTGCTGTATGGGAGCCCCACTTAAATCTTTATTTTATTCTGTTTTTAGGGTTCCGTACCTCAAAAGGAAAAAACGGAACCCTTATAGGATCACTCGTGCGTCTGTCTGTCCGTCTGTCACAGCCAATTTGCTCCGAAACTACCGGACCAATTAAGTTGAAATTTGGTACACATATGGAAGTCTGACCCAAAGACGGATATGTAACGTCAACAAATGAATTTTAAACATAGGGGCTACTTTTGGGGGGTAAAAATAAAATTAAAAAAATAAAGTTTTTTAAACAGTATCGTGTTACATATCAAACAAAAGAGCTTATTGTGAGCATCTCAAATATAATTTTCCTATAAATTTACAATAAAAAGTTTAGAAGTTATTCAAGAAAATAGACAAAAAATGACCATTCCCCCCCCTCTATCTCCGAAACTACTGGGTCTAAAATTCTGAAAAAAATACACAAAATAGTCCTTTACCCAAAGATGACAGGAAAACCTATTAGAAATCTACAGTCAAGCGTGAGTCGGATTTAAGAACAAAAATGCGGTTTAGGTTTTTTAGGGACACAGCCGCAATGGTTAAGTGAAACGTGATGTAGACAGCTATTGCGAAGGCCCTAGGCCGATATCCGCATAAGGCCGAAGGCCCAAAGCGTCCCGAAGAGGCGTGCCATTCTGACTCACGCTTGAAGCTAACTTCAAGCGTGAGTCGGAATGACGACAAAAAATGCGACTCTAGTTAGACCGTAGACAGACTTTTATTGGTGTGAGTATAGGCTGTATCTAGCACACAGCCGCATTGGTACAAGTGTACTACTGATTGATTAGGTTACTATTGTTACGTGTTTTAAAAAGCACTATACAGGATGGCCAAAAAATTAACTAAGTGTATTCCCGTTGCCAACGTGCAACCCCGAAATTGCGAGGAAAATTTTGGCGGTTTCATACATTTTGGCTGGTCCGTTTTCTATGGGAGGATACATTTTTTTTCGCGATTTCGGGGATGGTCCCATAGCAAAAATTGTAAAGTTCAGTATAATCCGAAAACCTCCCCGGTTACGGGAATGCACTTATTTTTTGGCCATCCCTGTAGGTATTATGTCTCTTCGGCCTTCACTTTTAAAACACTTGCGGAAGTTGTAGGAAGCGCGACCCGTCGGACGCTCCGAGCTATCAGCCCTAGGTGGATAAGGAGCTCGGTCTTCAGTTTTCGCATTTGGACGCTTGTACTACTACTGTTCGGCAATTAATCTTCCTATCTAAGCTACTTTGCATCATCATCATCATCTCAGCCATAAGACGTCCACTGCTGAACATAGGCCTCCCCCTTTGGAGGGGGGTTGAATGCCATAATCGCCACGCTTGGCAGGCGGGTTGGCGATTGCAGTCGAGTACACTGAATTTGAGGGACGCTGCTGCCCGTCCACCGGTGGTCTTGGACGTAGTTTAAGGACATACCCGGGTACTTTGCATAGTTGCAGAGATATAAGCCACCACGCCAGAAAACTTCATGTTACATCTGGTTTTAGATTGACCCATTCGGGTTTTTCAAGACGTTTCACTCACGTCACGTTTCATGTACAAAAAAAATGTTGAAAATTGTGTGATGTACGGAACCCTTGAAACGCGAGTCCGAACTCGCACTTGACCAGTTTTTAGTATTTGTTGTTATTATAGCGGCAACAGAAATACATCATCTGTGAATATTTCAACTGTCTAGCTATCACGGTTCGTGAGATACAGTCTGGTGACAGACGGACGGACGGACGGACAGCGAAGTCTTAGTAATAGGGTCCCGTTTTACCCTTTGGGTACGGAACCCTAAAAATCACGTTTGCTGTATGGGAGCCCCACTTAAATCTTTATTTTATTCTGTTTTTAGTATTTGTTGTTATAGCGGCAACAGAAATACATCATCTGTGAAAATTTCCACTGTCTAGCTATCACGGTTCGTGAGATGCAGCCTGGTGACAGACGGACGGACGGACGGACGGACGGACAGCGAAGTCTTAGTAATAGGGTCCCGTTTTACCCTTTGGGTACGGAACCCTAATGTATGGGAGCCCCACTTAAATCTTTATTTTATTCTGTTTTTAGTATTTGTTGTTATAGCGGCAACAGAAATACATCATCTGTGAAAATTTCCACTGTCTAGCTATCACGGTTCGTGAGATGCAGCCTGGTGACAGACGGACGGACGGACGGACAGCGAAGTCTTAGTAATAGGGTCCCGTTTTACCCTTTGGGTACGGAACCCTAAAAATACATAGGTACTGATAATTTCGCTAGCGAAAGATCTTCGAGCGTAGCGAGTGAAGAATGCCAGAGCGATAAAATAGAGCAAAAACTGAAGTTAAGATATCTACCTATTGCCTAAGTAGGTAGGTAAAGGTGAAGTTGGTGAAAAACAATACATAGGGCCATACTGAAAGTTTCTGGATTCTGATAATATGAGAGAACTTATTTTTTTCTAAGTGGCAGTCCAAGAATTTTCAGTATGCCCTAATTACCCAGTCCTAGTCTACTCGTAGGTATTTAACCATGATTGAATTCTTTATTCTTTATTCAGGTAAACACTAAGTACCTACAAGTTTACAGCTCCAGCCAAGGCACTTATACTGTTAATAGGTTAATTAAGAACCTCTTCTTATAAAGTTTCCTAAAACAGCAACTGTACAACAAGAGTATGACAATATATGTATTCTAATTAGAAGTCACGCTCCAATAGCAATCCCCTAGCCCGGCAGACTAGCTGGCATTGCTGCGCTCGCGCGCAGAGAGGCTGGTATCGCACAGGCGCGAAGTGATCCTTCAGGTGCGCGCGCGACTCCGCCCCCTTGTTTATTGCTTATTAGCGGCCACGGCGGCGGCACGTTTGAACACAACCTCTTTGTTCTCGCCGCCACCCCCGCGACCCCCCGCGCACCCCGCCCGCGCACGCCACCCCGCGGCCGGTCACGACGTGTACACTACGCGAATCATAAATTCTTGCTATTTGACGTCGGTTGTGTAGGTGATATTGATCTTGGTTCAATGATATCGAGCGGAGGAAGCATCTCAGATAGGGCGTATTAGGCATTTACATGCGATTATCGCGGTTTCCGGCTTAGATGCCCGGTCTAGATTTGTTGCTGTCTAACACTGAGCTTCGTTGTTTGTAACCAGTACCCAAGTACCTATCCATAAACTGAAATACAAGGAGGTACAAAACAGTAGGAATATATAGATCTAACATATAAGTACAAAAAAATATACCACTATTACAGAATTTTATTTCATAATAAGTACATATACTTACCCACCTACTGACCTACTTAAAATATATTAAGAATTTGGCTACAAAAACGTAAATCATGTTGCACAAATGCTTACTAGATATACCTAATACATATATATATATAGGTACATAAATCACGTTTACAATAATACACTTACCTATGTTAGAACTTGCACTTGAATTTGAAATTTATAATGATCATACTTCATAAATCTATTTTATTTCATGTACATCGACAATTAATCGTTATGATGTTATGTTATTGTTTTTTTTTTTCATGTACCTACAGATTAGTTTATTGTGATATTTATAACACCTATCAACACAGCTTTGACAATAAATCTTATATTATCTGAAAAATATGATTCTTTCACTATTTTTATGGGACTAATCATCTACTTTTTTTTGTTAAAGTTACACTAAAAATAAAAATTCAAAAACAATGATATTTGCGATCCCGGGCACACGCGCCGGCCGTCCGCTCAATGCTCAGCGAGCTTCGGAGAACTTGAACTTAAACTGACGGCGCCTTATTTAAATTGAGAAATATTTTTAAAAGGGTCGTACTTACCGGTGTGATAAAAGCTATTAATCGCGCTCAGGGACTAAATTCTCAATCTCTTACTTAATTTCTTTGTCTATTCTTGAATGTATTTTTGATTTGTTGCATGACTCGAACGCCCACGCGGTCAATCAAGCTAAATAAATTAGCTCTAGCTAGCATGTAGGTAGATAGAGTCTAGGAATAGTCGGGTTGAATGCGATGTCAATCAAAACGGTCTCTGATTATAGGCCGTTTAATAATTGTCTACAACAAATAACCTTTGTCTCTCTCAATAACCTTTAGTCTATAACGGTAGCTTGTTTCCTAGGGCGTAGATTATAGTGCTGACAGCTGCATTACCACTTACCTATCCAGGCCTGGCCGTTCGCGCCGACACTGTGCTGCTGTTAGCCTGTCACTCCGCACAACTTAACGACGGCTCCTCTCCACGCGACCTCCACTTCTCACCAATTGTCGATATAGGTAATCATTATAATTTACAACAACTACTGCGTCAATCAAATGCGATAAACATAGTTTACGTTCTCTCGAATCAGCTCGAAATGCAAGACGTAATAATGCCTGGGAAGCCATTTGAATATCCGCTCAATAGGTCTGTCGTTACTTCTGACACGAGGCATAGGTTAGTTCCAATAGCCCTCTATTAGATTCGCAAAGTTCGCACAGATGTCAAGTGGCATCACTCGATCGAGCGTCTATCGCCAATAACAAAAGCAATTGTTGGGAGCGCCGTGACGGAGTAATTCGCTGTTTCCCTTTCGACGATTAGCCTGGCTCTATTTACTTGTCTCTCCCGTCGGCTAGAGCTGGCAGCTGACGCCGGACGCGTCCAACAGACGGACACCGTTACAAGACTTAGAAAAAGGTTTGCCACGAACAACCGACCTGTCCATACGTCCGTCCGAACGGGTGAACGACATGGACAACTAGACCGTTCCTTGATTGACCGCCGCGAAACGAAACAACAAATTGCACAAAACGGGAAACGAAACAGTTCAAAGGTGGGTCATTTCGCTAACGTTCATTACAATTAATTGTTGTCTAATTGCAGCCAAGAACACGAGTTGATCACTCGGAGATAGCGAGGTACTTGGGCAAGTAGTTATGTATTGATAAAGAGCGTTCCCACAGGCGCGATATGGGCAGATCGCAATCGCACCAGGGCACGACCGGGCACAGGGCTCGCACGTGGCCCGGAGACGTCTATCGCCTTGTACCGGCGATAATCTCCGGCGCTTCGGGAACAATACCACCATACATCCGACAAATGAGCGCAATTAATGCCAATAATTCGAAACGCTCTGCCGATCACAGCCGCTTCGAAAATCGCTATATCTCGATGTGTTTCCATTAAATTGATGTCAAAGTTTAAAATTAGTTACCGGCTATGTTATTTCGCGCGTGAATAGACACAAGCGCCGATTAACAATGCCTTTGAACATTGCTCAGACGAGACATTAAATCCTCGTGCCTTTCTTCGAACTAGTCTTTGCCTTGAAAACTAATCAGCGCCGCCTTTATCCCATCAACCTTCGGCTTTACGTTCGGCGATATATCTCTCTTACACACCTCGGGCGAGGAGTGCTTTCGTCCCCGAGAAATTAGTTCCTGCACCACAATAGTCCATAATTATGAAATGTGTTGTATTCGAGGAGGATTTGTAATTTTTTCTCGAGGCGAACAATGCAAGCCAGTAATGAAAGGAGTCAATCAGCCGGTGTCTGCGAAATGCGTATTCCGCGTTAATTTATGCATCTTCGCGGCGTCGAGCCGAACTGTAATTTGCTTCTTTAATAGTGTCTCTCGCGGACAAAGAAGATGTTGTATATAGGTTTAAATATACAAATATGCCATCAGGAAATCTGCTGGTTCTATTGTCTTTACACTTTATCTAGTACATTATCTATAATATTATAATAAGTATACAGTCGGTAGTTTAAAAACTATTGAGGTGTACCTAGCTATTTTTAGGAAATTATTTAAATCACCTGTACCTCTAGCTAGAGTATAAAAACTATTTTTGGAGAAGTACGCAGCACTCTGCGTACGTCTCCAAACTTGGGATCACATAAAGATTATAATTGATTTGTGTACAGTCGCCATCAGATATATCGGAGCAGCCAAGGTGCTCACAAATATCTGAACACGCCTCTATTGTCAATTAGAGTGCGCGTTCAGATATTGTGAACACCTTGACCGCTCCGATATATCTGATGGCGACTGTACCTAGATAAGTTTAGTACTGTGCGGTAGGTACTTCGTCTTCCTGACACATTGAAACTACGGGAGTTTTCCATAATTTTCATGTTACCTAAGTAGGTATTCAAAGCTTTCACAACACAGTCAAATTATACATAGACGAACTGCCGGTACCTAAGTGTGACCCCATGTGTCGTTACAGGTATGGCGTATGGGGATACGTAGGTACAGTCGCCATCAGATATATCGGAGAGGCCGAGGGACTCAAAAATATCTGAACACGCACTCAACAGCGTATATCAATATACATATATCTGATGGAAGTTATCAGGAAGTGCAATATGTTAGACTAGGTTAGACCTGCAACCGCTCAGTACATAAGTTAGAACGCAACCCAGTATCTGACACATTCGAACTAAGTATTGACGACGGAAGAAGGCTACGGCCGACGCGGCGAGACGCGAGTTTCACGCAGGGGCTCGACGTGCATCCTAGCCTCTTATGAATTTATAGCGAGCGCGTATTATTTACTAGCATTATACGCATAATTTGCGAAGCTGTCGCAAGGGCCGGCTATAATTTCACGATGGCAGCAGATCCATCAATACGCGCCTCGGGCCGCGGCCGCTTTCAATTTGTAGGCCGCACATCCAGCAATTACCCGACGGACGGAAGGCCGGTCATCATCGATACGCGCTTAATAATGCCTAATGACAGTTAATAAAGACGGAAAATAAAAGTGTGATGATTACTTATTACCTGCCATGTAAATGGTAACGGTTCACGGCGAGAAATGGTACGGCTTACCTAAATACCGGATATATTGCTTCATAAAAACTTGCCTGCTATGAATGATGAATAGCGTAGCTTGCTAAAAGCGCAATTAAATTCACTGAAATTGGTCATTATATTTATAAATATAAAACGTACTTACTCGTAGTTTTTCCAGCAAGCAGGTAATTACGCTCAGATTAATAGGATATATATATGTATGTATTACAATAACTTTTTATGTTATTTATTATCATGTGTATAAATTAATATGCGTTACTAGTACAATTTTAACCGGTTAACAACGGGTTAGTGGGATGGTGCAAGTGGCACTTAATGTACTTACTCTAATTTGTAACTCCCGTCTGAACCGTATACTTAAGTAACAATTTCATTTCATTTGCGACTTCTATTAGCGCAATTGCCAAAATGTCAGCAATTCTGCCCACCGCAATTTAAACCTTTTTTTGTGGAGTGAATAGAATCAGGCGTAGTATGGAGAGCTCGATGCCTCGAGGCCTCGATGTAGTTTTGGTCTAAGTATTCTTAATTTCTTATTAATAGTAGACTACTAGAATAGAATGCCTCTATGATTTTTCACACAAAATAACTATATATAATTATGTAAGGTAAACGTACTGGTGCTCGACGCAGTACTGGCACATGTCATCTTGAAACTTAAGTCATTGTCAATAGAGGTGACAGCAGGGTGTCATCTATTGGGCATTTGCATGTCGAGCACTAGTACATTTACTTTATAATACATGTTTCTGAGTGTAACAGTGTGGTGGTATTAAGATTTATAATATGTCCAACCGTCCCATTTGTTTATTTAAAACTGGGTAACCTTTTCTAAATTAAGTTTCACTATTTAGCCTATGATGCGACTCGAGATGCGATTTTGGTGATGTGATCTAGATTGTCTAATAAATCCATCCATCCACAGGGCAGTAGAGTCACAGAATAAATAATAGTAATAGATACAGAAGACTCACTCCCTAACAAAACGCGTCTGTTACGATCAGCACAGATATGGCCGCTAGGTGGCGACAGCGCCACGCGCGGCTTATGGCAAACCACAAAATTGGGGCCGAACGGATGTACTTTTAGCTACTTGTAGCGAAGCGACGAAATCGCGGAGTGAGCCACGCCTGGTAGAGTGAAATTGAAATCCGGAAAGATCGACAAAAAACATTGGGGGCGCCACTATAGTTATACTGGGCATTTTCCGCAAGTCGACAACCACTGCGCCTATTTTGCGTAAAAACGCGGTAGCACTACTCTAGCCACCCCAGACGGTTTACCGCGATCCACGTTCGACGTGTTGCCACTCTGTCGCACTTGTGAATCCGTACTTATATAAGTGTGACAGGGAGACAACACCTCGAACGTGGTTCACGGTAGGCCCTCCGCTCCTCCATGAAACCTAGCAGTGTCTTTAGGTTGCTAACGGCCTCCTTCACGGCAGTGTGCACGGAGTCCCTAGGTATTGGTTCACTTCTACCTGCTTACAGTGGAGAATATGTAGGAGAATGGGGTGAAGGAAGAAGAATTGGGGGCGCCACTGAGCAAGTATCCATCTACTTGAGTTTGTTCTTGGTCTTTACGTTTGTTACATATGTAACGTTGGCCCTTGATATATTATTTTCTAATGGTTATTTTCAAGAAGCTCGTTGGCGAAGATGTCTTGTTTTTTTAGTGGTCAAAATGATAATTGATAAACTTTATCTCGTTGCATAGTCGTTGCATTGTCTATTAAAACGTCATTCAAGTTTCGACGTTGGCGTTCTACATTTCTGAACCCTAATTCCCATAGGTACCAATATTAGGCTATGCTATGCGCTAGTCTGTAAGGGCCGTACAGATTGAGATGACGAGGCCTGGACACTATGGGCCTGCGTTTCATGAACAATGCCAAAAATATGTTCCATACTTTTTTCAACGACATATTAAGGCATGTGTGCAGCACTCATATTTTTAACCGACTTAAAATACTAAAAACTGGTCAAGTGCGAGTTCGGACTCGCGTTTCAAGGGTTCCGTACATCACACAATTTTCAACATTTTTTTTGTACATGAAACGTGACGTGAGTGAAACGTCTTGAAAAACCCGAATGGGTCAATCTAAAACCAGATGTAACATGAAGTTTTCTGGCGTGGTGGCTTATATCTCTGCAACTATGCAAAGTACCCGGGTATGTCCTTAAACTACGTCCAAGACCACCGGTGGACGGGCAGCAGCGTCCCTCAAATTCAGTGTACTCGACTGCAATCGCCAACCCGCCTGCCAAGCGTGGCGATTATGGCATTCAACCCCCCTCCAAAGGGGGAGGCCTATGTTCAGCAGTGGACGTCTTATGGCTGAGATGATGATGATGATGCAAAGTAGCTTAGATAGGAAGATTAATTGCCGAACAGTAGTAGTACAAGCGTCCAAATGCGAAAACTGAAGACCGAGCTCCTTATCCACCTAGGGCTGATAGCTCGGAGCGTCCGACGGGTCGCGCTTCCTACAACTTCCGCAAGTGTTTTAAAAGTGAAGGCCGAAGAGACATAATACCTACAGGGATGGCCAAAAAATAAGTGCATTCCCGTAACCGGGGAGGTTTTCGGATTATACTGAACTTTACAATTTTTGCTATGGGACCATCCCCGAAATCGCGAAAAAAAATGTATCCTCCCATAGAAAACGGACCAGCCAAAATGTATGAAACCGCCAAAATTTTCCTCGCAATTTCGGGGTTGCACGTTGGCAACGGGAATACACTTAGTTAATTTTTTGGCCATCCTGTATAGTGCTTTTTAAAACACGTAACAATAGTAACCTAATCAATCAGTAGTACACTTGTACCAATGCGGCTGTGTGCTAGATACAGCCTATACTCACACCAATAAAAGTCTGTCTACGGTCTAACTAGAGTCGCATTTTTTGTCGTCATTCCGACTCACGCTTGAAGTTAGCTTCAAGCGTGAGTCAGAATGGCACGCCTCTTCGGGACGCTTTGGGCCTTCGGCCTTATGCGGATATCGGCCTAGGGCCTTCGCAATAGCTGTCTACATCACGTTTCACTTAACCATTGCGGCTGTGTCCCTAAACAACCTAAACCGCATTTTTGTTCTTAAATCCGACTCACGCTTGACTGTAGATTTCTAATAGGTTTTCCTGTCATCTTTGGGTAAAGGACTATATATATTGTGTATTTTTTTCAGAATTTTAGACCCAGTAGTTTCGGAGATAGAGGGGGGGAATGGTCATTTTTTGTCTATTTTCTTGAATAACTTCTAAACTTTTTATTGTAAATTTATAGGAAAATTATATTTGAGATGCTCACAATAAGCTCTTTTGTTTGATATGTAACACGATACTGTTTAAAAAACTTTATTTTTTTAATTTTATTTTTACCCCCCAAAAGTAGCCCCTATGTTTAAAATTCATTTGTTGACGTTACATATCCGTCTTTGGGTCACAGACTTCCATATGTGTACCAAATTTCAACTTAATTGGTCCGGTAGTTTCGGAGCAAATTGGCTGTGACAGACGGACAGACAGACGCACGAGTGATCCTATAAGGGTTCCGTTTTTTCCTTTTGAGGTACGGAACCCTAAAAAAGGAGGAGGTTATCAATTCGACCGTATTTTTTACATCATAATACTTAGCAGGTCTGTTTATACTCTATATATATATATATATGTATGAAATAGTAGAAATAAAACAACAATGGAATTAGTTTCAGTTTATTAGCACATTATAGGGCCGAGCCCTGATATGTCGCCACCTTGCGCGCTCACATTCAGTGCACCTTTTTTGGTGTCGTTAGTATAATAAAAAGAGACCTTAGGCTTATTTGTCGCTAAAGTAAGAAATTTACTAGTTTCGTTAATATTGACGAATGTGTCAATTGCTCTAAACTATTCATATAGAATCACAACTTCAATCAGCAAACGGAATCTATTGGTAATTTTATTGAAGTATAAATAAAAATTAACAGTCAGCCTCAAAAATAGTATTATTTTAGAAGCTGGGTAGTTTATCTAATTATGTATTTAGGGTTTTATTAATGATTATAATTCCTATCACGATCGAATAAATACTTTTTCTTCCTCTGTACATGTCTGTGATTACTCATAAGAATTATAAGTAGAGATTTAACCTTATAATCATTAAAATGACCAATTATTTTACCAACTGCCTACCACACGATATAAGCCGAAACGCGGATCCGCGTACGAGAATACTACTTATTTGAAAAATAATAATCCGGCACACGAGAGGTTAAGTTTACTTTGACAAGTTCACAACAAATTTAGCTGCATAGCAATAAGTACTTTACATCAAGTGCATAAAGTCTCAATTTCGATCACAATTTATATCATCTATAAAAGCTTCGGAAATGTATTAAGTATGCCTCTAAATGTCACATCAATAAAAATGTTACGATATCAACTCGTATTCATAGCTACATTGTATTTAATGTGTTTTGCAACACCGATTGTATTATGCAGGTTTAGGTTTCATAGTTATTATGGCGCCATAAATATAGGGAAAACCTAGCTATTGTTTTTACTAGATTAAGTAGGTACTAAAATACCTGATCTAACGATATCCAGAAGTTCTCTAACGTCTATCTTTGTGACATAGTGTTTTATGTAGATGCCAATCTATTACAATGGTTTCAAATTCAACATAAACCACAATATGGTATTGCGGCTTGCGGTCGGTATGCCGCTAATATTCAGAAATAGTCATCCAAATATTCCAGAAATAATATTGATAAGACTTTCGTTACCTGCTTAATACTAATACATTTGTAGGGTGGATTTTTTTAGGAATATAAAATATTTTTCTTACGAGCTGTTACAGTACCAGTACCTACTTAGTTCATGATTGAATTTATTTGACCGGACCCACGAGGACAGAAATATGAATCGTAATTGAAATTCCCCTTATTTGGGTTTTAAAGTATTGTAAAATAGATGTAGATATTGTGGATTTTTTTAGTCCGGATCAAGACTTTAAATCTGGTCATGTTTTCGTTATAATAAAATTATACCTACGAATTTATTTGTTTAAAATCCAATTTGTAGAAAGATAGTAAAATTTGGCTTGTTTTGGATTTTTATAAAGAGGATCTGAAATGGGGTTTGGACTAGAATAACTCACGTTTTTCTTCTACCCAAAATAGTATTAGAGCTCCCTCCCACCTGTTCTATTTCAATTATTGAAATCAAAATCAAACCGCATTGATCACCTACAATGAACTCAACATGTTAAATATTTGTATTTACGAATAAGAAACTTTACACAGAGAAAAATTTTTTTTACAATATTACTAGATTGTATAGTAGTTATGATTCTGGTGTAGGAAAACAGATTTCAGCCATGTTTAATAGACTCGTATTTTGGACAATATTAGAATATTCTAGTTAAAATTTGTGTTTCGTACAAAACTTTCGTTAAATAAATAATTTAATATAAATATTTTACACTTGAATTACCAGTGACCGAATTTGGTTGCAATTTAGAGTTGTTATAATAATCGATATGGATAATACGTAGGTACTAAAAGTCTATGACCTCGTTCTGAATCAGTTCAGTAGAACAGTTTTGTTGGTTTGATTTATATAAAGGATAGAACGGCCATGTTAATGAATAAAATAGAAACTTGTAATCGTGTAACCTATAAGTACCTACTGTCTATACTATACTTTTCTGTTGACATTGCTCAATATTTAAGTACAGTTCAAGAATCAAGAATTTTATGTGACGGCCTCGGTACACGGTTTACGATCGTGTCTCCAACGAATACATAAATTCATTGCCTCCTATGGCGCACAGACCTACCTAGAGTACTTATTAAGTTCAATTAAATTTAAATCATTTTCAATAGGAACAGAGTTCTTTGTATTTGTTTTGTTTCTTTCAATTTTTACATAACGAACCCGGTTTTTTTTACTCTGTAGATTCATATTTCATTGTATTTTTTTTTGGATTTTTTGTCCTTTTATGGCTGGGCCTTCGGAGGTTATATAACACTTTAGTTTAATATAATAAGAATAATATGCACCTTCTATGTATATTGCAACCAAATTAGTAAATTAGGTACGCAACATCTCTTCAGATAATATAAAGGTACCTACTCTGCACTCTGGTAGGAAATCAATGATCATTAATAGTTGGCATTAATTCTAGGTGCCCGTACAATGTGAGCGGCGCAGTTCCCACTAAAACGCTTCCATAACTTCTTATTAATACAAACATCTAAGTGATCTTCATATGTACAGTGCTTATCCTACAAAAATAATTTAATCAATCGCTATACAATACATACATCTTCGGTACAATACTAATGGAATATAAATACCTACATTATCTTCTATATTTTACATACGAATACACAATAGGGTCGATGTAAGTGAATTATATTTCGTAAGGAAATTGTTGATTATCAGTATAGTTTATCACATAAAGATTAATTAGTCGTTTTAGCTCCATATAAAATAGAAGCACAAAATAACTATTAGGACTAAAAAATGTAATAACTTTAAAAACTGACTAACATTTTATATAAAACTGGGCCCTGGTTGCAAGCAATTCAAATGTGAACATGATAGCTATAATATTTTGTCACTGACCAAGGAGTAAGTATATCCTGTGTTATCCGTTATTCCAAACAGAATAATAGTGCTGTTGTGGCAAAAAGATATATGTAGGTACATCATATTTAACGAAGACGTGGTACAGTCGCCATCACATATATCGGAGCGCCCGAGGTGGTCAAATAATTATGAATCAACGGCCTTGACAATAAAGGCGTGTTTACATATTTGTGAGCGCCTTGGCCGCTCCGGTATTTCTGATGGCGACTGTACCTATTTGCAGATTACGACCACTGTAGATACTTACTACAGAAGCAATGTGAAAATAATATTAACTGTCTGAACAGTTATCAAGTAATCCATTACAAAATCATGATTGTGTGATGGCATACATTATTACATTAATTAATTCACTTACACCAACATTTCAAGAAACTCATATGGTCATGCCATGACTGTTTCGTTTAATCATATCTGCTCCACATGTTGAAACATATATTCGCTTTTACATATTCCATACAGTGAAGTTATGATATTATCAAGCCCGTTGACTTCTAAATATTATGCTAAAATCTTATTGGAATGTTATATAACTTCTTCATAATTTCCATAGGTAATAATGAGGAGTCTAGTCGCTAGTTCTACAAATAGTTATTTTATTGTTTACAAAATTGCATTCAAATCATAATGCTCTTTGGTTCAAAGTTTTCGTGATGAGTTTATTTTTAGCTAAGCTCTCGAATGCCACGGGCTCTATATCGGCCAGCCATAGAACGACCTACAACTTTTATAAAATTAAATTTATCTTTGAGGCTCTTTGTTAACCCGATTCCTACTCCGTGGTGATTCGAGGGGTTAGAAGAAATAACAAAACATAGATAATTCGAAAGACTATCCTCAAGTTAAATAATACGATAACCGGATACCTATCAGGTAACTAATGTTAAAATCTGATCTATATTAACAATACAAGTTAAATCTTTTCCGGTAGGAACCATGTAATTACTTTCTTAACGATACTCTGATACTCATAACTATAAATCACTATTAAGTAGGTACTACGTGTAGATATCAAGTGTTTATACAAGTCCTCACAGCACATTTTCGATAGTCTTTAGTCTACTCGCACATCGCAGATCGTCTTTTGGAATGTCTCAGTAAAGTCGGAAGATTCACAGGGGATGCCGCGGGGAGGGCGCGTGGTCGGGGCGCACGGAGGGCGCCGCGTGCGCCGGGGGAGGGTAGGGGCAGTAGCGGAGCGGGGCGGGGGGCTTCTGCATCCAGAGGTCGGGCGGCAGCGCCAGCGGCTGCGGCCACGCGGCGGGCCAGCCGCGGCCGCCCAGCGCCAGCAGCTGCAGCGCGGGCGGCGTGCGCGCCCACGCCGCGCGCTTCTCCGCCTCGTCGTCGGCCAGCGCGCCGCCCGCGCCCGCGCCGCCGCCGCCCGCGTACAGCCGCAGCGGCGACCGGAGCAGCTGCTGCTCCATCAGCATCAGCTCCATCGGATCTCTGGGGAAAAACAAGCATAGACCATTCAGGTATTTGTTAATCTGCACAATAATTCACAATGCATATCTTAAGACGGATCCCTGGTGCCAGCAGTTGAGTGTACCTAAGGGTAACATTCCATTTCTGACCGCAGCTGCACTACTAGTACGAACGCGTCGGTGTGTCAATTTCCAGAGTAAAATGAATGGTAGTGATGCTGTCGTTTTAAATGGACTGTCACCTTAATCTGACATGAAATCTATGTCAAAATTCAAACAAGTTACTTATGGCACATGGGGGGAACTTCTTAAAATATTGAGGTATATTAATCTTCTAAGAATGATAAGAGGGAAGCCCTTACATCAAAAATAGCTTCCTCGATAGATCAAGTTCCAGTGAGCTTGCGGCGCGCGTTCCGCGAACGCGCGCGTTTGCGCGTTGCTTGATCGTTGGCTTTCAGCGGCCCGTGGTCGATAAAACTCACTTCGGGGAAATATTCGCCGGGCCACGTGGCTGCCTTTAATATGCTCTTTGTAATAAAACTGCTCATTATAAATACTTTACAAACAAAAGAACATATTTTTTGTTTATAGTTAACAACGATTTTACTGCTATTCCTACCCTTGTCAGACCATAATTTTGTTTTATTGGTTTAGTAAATACCTACTATGATAAATCTTTTGTCATATTATACATAGGTGCTAAGGTAAACCCATAGGTAAACTATATGAGTAGGTACATAGGACATACATTAACCCACTTTTGAGATTAAGTACATAAACAAAATCACTGCAAATTATAGTAAAAAAATACTCTTTTGACTCTAAATGTAAGTACTTAATTCATATTCATTCCATTTTTATAATTCTATATGGCTAGAAATTGTTTCGTCGAAGCGATTTATGTTTGTGGAGCGCGTTAACGAGGCGCGCCGAGCTCGTCAGCCCTTTATGGCGGCGAGAGCGCCCTTTATCGGTTCCCGGACCTGTGCCGCCGCACGCGTTCGCGCGAATTTGCTATTTTCGCCACTCACAGAACTATTCAACTAGCGCACTCATAAGCGTGCTATAATCCATCCTTCACGCCCGCTCAATGGAAATCGAACTTCGTAACTCCTTTAAGATCTACGATGGTATCGTGCGCGCGCGGTGTCGTGGAGTCATTAATAACAGGAGGTGTTGGGATGCTCTCGAGCGGCAAATGAGCGTGACGACACGCCGGGCTCGAGGTGAGACTCAAAATTGGCATGACATCATGAGATGCCGTGTCGAATTTTATCTATCACCGATGCGCCGCAGCCTCAGGCGCCGGTCCGGGAATTAAAACAGGTAGGTTGCCCACACACGCCAACCGAAATATAGATTTTTTTACACGCCACCTAATTTCAAACATAAAAACTAATAGTTCCCTAATAGCACTGGGGTTACCGAAACCGTACATTAACTTTCACATGGAACTCCACCGTCCTAATAATTTCACACAGCGGTAACATGCGACATAAAATTTTGATTACAGCACAGAGTTAAGTGTGTAATTTACCAAAATACCGACCAAATTAACAGGTCATTTTGCTGTGCTTATATCGCAATTTGCTTTTGGTGCCGTTTCAATAACTTGAAAAAAATGCTTCACAGTTAAATAATTTGTTACGGCGTGTTAAAATGTTGGCAGTATTTAAATCAACATTTACAAAGTTCATGAAAGCTGCGTAATGGACATCTCGGCCCGATTACGATCGTGGGCCACAAAACTGCGATTAATTTTAAGGTGGAATAAATTGGTTAATTTTGAACTAACACATAGGAATCACAGCCGTAATGTTTCGAAATTTACACGTTTTCGAAAGTGATATGTAGAAAGGTCGTAAGTCGGTGTTAGCGCGCGGAGTTCCTAAAGCTGTCATGTCGGTGGTTATGTCGTTTCGGGTGCCGTGGGGGCGTTAATGGCGTATTTATTATGATCTCGGTATCAGCAGTAATAGCCAACACTCTCCGGCGGCAAATTACAGGGCGGCGCTCTTAGAGGCCGCCGCTAGGGACGGCCCAAGACTTTATCGATATCTCGTCTCGGGCCTCTTATCGATGTATATACATTACGAGCAAGAATACCAAATGAGTATTACTATGAGAATCTCTTTGTATAGTTTATTGCAGTTATTACCTACTTGCGAATTAGCGATTTTCTTTACCTTAAACGATTATGGAATAAGTAACAAAAAATAAATTCACTTAAGAACTGCACAGTAAGTCAACCCAAGAACATAAGTGCAAATTGAGTTGCCGGTCGAGTTGATGTAATTAAGTTATTTTCTATTGACAGTGCTCTTTGTTATTAGATGCCTACTTACTGCCCATATTAAGTGCAATGTGGGCGGGTCGGCAAAGAAAATAACACTACTGCTAGCCGCTACTTTGTATTGCATAGATGCATTATTACTGGTTGAATTGCGTTTGCTATCGGAGCTATTGTGTCCATAAATAATAATGCAAATACCATATAAATTTCAGAGTTAAACGAGTCAGATAGGTTAATAGGTACTAAATGAAGGGATATAATACTTTGAATTTGAATAATTCAATACGATACTATCGAAGCCTTTAAAGCTGCTGTACCTACCCTATTAAGCATCCATTTTTTTTCCAAAAAAGGCAAATACTTATACTTAAACACTTTTAGCCCATTAAAATTTTTCGCTAAAGCGATACGTATTAAATCGTTCGACGAGTTAACGGTAGAACGTGGACCACCACCGAATATCTTGCAGTTGTCGGTACATATATTATAGGGTTTTTCTATTCTTGTCAGATGGCCTGCATCGAATAACGCATATTTTCCGTAGCTTGCCTAGCTTGAATGCGCATCATTAAAGAGTCTACGCACTGCCGACACCTACGTAAGTGAATCGCGCGCAATTAACGAAGAGGTGCGTCGGCGCATAAATATCGAGCCGCTTCTCGCTAAATATCAGCCCTGATTGAGCGCGGGGCGTGGCCTATTAATTAATGTTCTCGACCACCTCACGATATCCACGGCTAAAGCTTGTATCTTTTGCACGCGGCATCTTGTAATGTGAACGTTATTGCTATTCTTAAAAGGTTGATTTTACCGTGGCAGGATTGAGTGAGATGAGAGATTGAGAGAGTAATAGTTGAAAATCCCACACGTTCTCATACAATGGCAATCCATCACACTTATTGTCTGACGATTTCGGACGTCAGCGAAGGAAGTCATTAAGGCTAGGCCAGTTGTTTTAAACATTTATATTTGTCATTATAATTTGACTCCGGTAGATTTATTGCTGGGAAATGGCGCCTTTGAGCGATGCTTGCCGATCCAGTTCCATCGTAATGCGTAGTCAACTAATAGTCAGATACTGAAAATTACATATATCGTAATATAGCCAACTTACATTTATTAGAAAATTTTACGCGTTACAAAAATATTTATTAAATATAGAAGTAGGCTCAGAAATCCTCAATCGACTTTGAGATTAGAAAAATTAATTATACTGTCTACTTGCCAGGGGGTGGCGGATGACTACCCGGCTGGATTGGCTTAGCTTTACGTACTCGTATACTACATCTGTGTCGAGTGAATTCCTCCGATACCAAAATTTGCACGTCCCACATACATTGGGTGTCACTTCCTTCTAATATTACTTCCTTCACTATAAGCAGCTATAAGTAAAAACTTATTACAGATTTCAAACGCGTTTATCGAAAGGCTAAAAAAAAAACTTAGCGTGTAAAACGGAAGCAACTCACACAATGTATAAGCGCAGACATTAAAAACTAACGGACTTTCTAAAAACGAGAAGAAAGTTAAATTAAGAGTAATCGTTGCACCGTAATAGAATGAGTGCACAGTAGCGCACGTCGAGCAAGTTCATCTGATACGAGCCTTTAATTATTCGGCTTTCAATCTGCTGCCACCGTACACACTACTACACATGTGTGAGCGCCTGAGCGGGCTTTTGTTTACCTCTACAAAACGTTGTCATGCGCATCGCTCCAGGCAAACTTACCAACCAGTTTAATTCTGAGCTCTTCTGGCACATCATTATTACGAAATTAGGAGTCACATTACGTTAGCGACGAGTTTACACGTGAAAACAAAATGATTTATGAATAGATAGGCTGCAACGGAAGTTATACTTCAGAAAAACCTCATATATATGTAGTCTTATTTCGCTAATAACTTCAAAACTCATGCATCCTAAGAGTAGCTGCTTAAACTTTCGCTAAAATAACACAGCACAGTTACAAGGCGAAAAAACTCGTCACGTAACTTATTGTCAACTATAGATTCATTATGATTGCAACATAGGAATGAACCATGATTTAATCAGCGAATATCTTGAAATAATTCTTCAAAGGCTAAGTTCATTACTAGCATTCCATAGGAATATAATAAAGGTATATATCTTAGTAAGTGTGAAAGCGTGGGTACGCGCGGTAGCTCGGCCGAGCGGTAATTGCGCGATAACATCTGGAATTAGCCGTCAATCACCGCCGCTCATCGCCGCTCTATCAATTAATACAAATCGGTAGTCACGGAGTGTCGTGTCGTGTCAAAGATTAGATAATGATGCCCGGTAATTGTGCCGATCATGCTGACACTATTGTATACTTGCAGTCGCCATTAGGTGTATCGGAGTGAACAATGTTCTCGAATATCTGTAAGTATCTCTGTAACTCTATAGTGAAGGCGTGAGAATATTCATTTTAGACCGCAATTGTACAAATGCGTTTACTGATAGGCATAGCAGAGAGTAAAGTAACCTACAAATGCATAAAATCAGCATAAAATTGCTACACTCTTATTTTTAAATAAATCAGCTATTTAAGTTCAAAAGAAATAGGTCAATAAAATATTTGTATGGTGACATTTCTTCCTTGTAGTAAGTAATAGGTACGAGTATTTAACCTTTAGCCCAAATCGTCACCTTTTCAAAAACCCTGTTTATTTATGAGTAGAATGCGCATAACTTTTTTACTAGTTTATGCTGTATAATCCGAGCGACGGGATCGTCATTAATTGTGTAACTGTTACTATTTAACAGTTTTGCTATAATTGTTAGACATAGTGATAAACAATTAACCATAAAACCTACAACTGAACAATATTACTATAGAAAATCATTTACTTTTACAGACAATACATAACGAAGTACGTAGCGACGACATAACCGTTAAAACTTTATGTTTTCCAACATGCGAGAAAATTATACGTTCTTGCGTTTTACTTAAACGACCTTCTATGCAGTTTAAATGTGGAAAGATAATTATTTTTGCATAATTCAGCAGGCTGTTCGCAGGATAACCGGTGGTATCTTATTCCGATTGCTTCCCCCCTCATATTAACCACTAGAAGCGCGCCCTCCAAATACGCACAATTGTAGCAGAGTTCAAGTTGATAGTTATACTGGAGTGGTCAAGCGTTCGATTCTGTGGCGTCAGTAATACACAATGTGGACCGGTTTGTGCACATCACACCGATGGAAGATAATAGAAATGCGCTTTAATTTGTCGTTTAGGGCATAATGAGCCCCGTGCCCTGTGATTACGCGCCGCCGCGAGCCGCGGGCCGCCGTTGACGTGAGCTCTACACGTCGCACGAGCCTACTATTGGCTCTCGCACCCACTTCGCGCGTCTGCATCTATACCTACATGTGATGTTAGTGTTCTTTCCCCGATGTAACATGTCAAAGTGTCTGCTTTATAAATGATTTTCTAGTAGACTTATCAATTGAAACTCCAAATTGTTTTGCTGGACGTGAGGTAGTTTTCATTACCTTTTGTAATCGCTATTACATAGTTTTCTTTACGTAACATAGTATGAAGAACAAAACATAAGGAACCACAGTATTTAAAGAAACAAAATATTAAAGCCATATTCAAATGTCCCATAGTAGTGGTCGCCTCATGGGAACGCCCCGCCCGTTCGCTGCCTCCCGGCAAATTCTCGCCTCGGCCATCGCCAGTCTTCGACTTAATCACGGAAACTTCTCGAAACACGCTGTAAATGTGTCATTTTCAACCAAAACGTACAATTTTATCGGTTGTTACTGGCATAAAATGCACAATTAGGTAGGTAACGTATTTTAACAATGGATATAGTAAAGTAGTACTTTTTTCAAAAACGTTACAACTGTTTATGTAACTACATATCAATGTAATGTTAACTTTTTACAAATGTCAGTTCTGATTATACTTTCTTGTGCGGAATAGTGCTTTTTGTGTCTATAGTTAACCGCTCTCTAATAATCAGATCGAACACAATGCGCGATCGCTTCCCACGGTATCGCTCCAATTTCTTAGTGTAACACTGGGTTGTTGCTACTTTATTCTAATAAGCTTTATATTGGGTAGTTACGAGAAATAGGAATATAACAACAGAGTAATGATTACGACTGATGATGGTTGATTTACCTAGGTAGTACCTGTCTTAGGGAACATCATGAAATTAATATAGATTTTAAAAATGTTTAATAAAAAGTGAATTTAGAAACCGGTTAGGTCGGCAAGCAAGTTCTGTGTCAGAAAGTCACGCTTTCAAACAAATAGATGTGAAATAACCTAGCCTCAAAAATGACTTCTAAGCAACGATCGCCTTTCGAGACGTTAATAAATTTAATGATAGGCACCATTTGTTAATTGAGACTTGACATTATCTTTCGCATAAAATGAATCAACATTTATTAAACGCTTCCTATAAGCTATGAAACAGCGTTTTGCTCCCTGTAAGCCCTATACCTGATTTAAATTAAAAACAAAACCCAATAGATAGGTATAAGTAGATATAGATTATTTTGAAAGTCGATTAAGCAGATACGGCGTGTAACAACGCGCATCCCTAAATCGGCGCCGCGATCAGCATTCAACCGCGTATCAGTCGCAATCAGGCGAAGAACACGTAACTGAGAACCGAGTGGGTTCATGTTATAGCAATGCTTAGTGGTACTTAAGACTTTTGTGTTTTAAGGTGGAGTTTTTAATCTTTTATTCATGTTAAAGCCGCTCGCCGCGCAAATTGCAGGGCGGCCGACCTAATGCCTTTCAACTGTTGCTAATAACCTGCCAATTTATCAAAGTTGCCCTGAGCGGCGCAGCATCGATTCGGTCCACTTTTGAGAACACGTGGGTCGGACACGGACACGTCTGTCACTTTTATAGTTTTGTACAACTTATTTTATTTTACAATAAATATTAATTACTGTAAAGTTGGGGAGGCCTTTGCCCAGCAGTGGGATACCTAAATAGGCTAAGGGAAAAAAAAAGAAGTTGGGTATGTTCAATGAAAACAGTAGTAGAAGACTTAATCAAAGTCCGTAAGCCTTGACGATTGTCTAAATAGTCTAAATTGACAGTCCAAATGGCATTGGTGTGCCAGAATAACGAAAAAGAGAGCAGTAAACTCAACTCACCTATCAAAGTCCGTGAGCCTCGAAGAGTCCCTGAAGCCTTTCGCGAAGGGATTGGAGTCGATCTTGAGCTTGGTGATGAGCTGGTTCTGGTATGCCGTGACGGCGGTGAACACGGTCTCGGGGAAGACGAAGGTGCGGTGCTGCTCGCGCGCCAGGTCCGTGATGGGGCCGCCGCCGTCGCGGACCTTCACGAGGTGGATGCGGGGCTGGTACCGGTGCATCGAGTTTAGGACGATCTGGAGAACAATGGGATATGGTTATTGAGATTTTCTGGCAAGAAATTGTTTCAGAGAGGAGTTCAATGGGGTAAAGGTAACATTCCATTTCTGACCGCAGCTGCACTACAGCTCGATGTTATTGACAATTTCCATAGTAAAATGAATGACAGTAACGTCGCAACAGCAGCTGCAGCAAGTGCAGCTGTCGTTGGAAATGGACCTTTCATTCTGGTCACCTTTATTTTTTGTTTGTTGCTAATTAATGGTGCTAATTAATGTCTCTTAAAATACTTAAATAAAAAACATACGTTTTGAAGGGTTCCCTTCTGACGTAGTAGAAAACATTGAGGTTGGATTGCATTACGATCATGGACAGGTATTATAATAGTGAACTGGATAGATTCTACATACAAGCTACATATTGACGTTTAAAAATTAACACGATCCTATATTACCTACTTTGAAATAAGAACACTAACTATGAAATAAGAATAAATAGTATTAAAATCAATATCACTGAATATCATTGATACATCAATTGAATACCAGAGTGCAGAGCTTAACAAATTTTACATGATAAGAGAGACATTAAGCATAACGCTTCCCTAACTTTCCGAGTTAGGCCAAAATTATGCAAATCAGCTAATTCACATGAGAGCAGCTGTTCCACCACTCACGACCGCGTTAATGCCGAGAATCGGCCACGTCATTATACTTAAGTAGCTTATCACAATCGGTACGTTTAGACAGGCATGCGGGATTATTTTGTGGAGTTTTGAGGAGTATAAACGGACATATGTATTATGTGTGTAAATGACCGCCGTATCATATAAGGTCATTCAAACTGGAACACTCTTCATTTAAAATATGTTATACTTACTTAACAACTTGTATTGTTTATGATTGTATTGTTTGAATAGCCTGTCAGATTTCTAAGATCAAGTTCGCCATAAGTACATTTACTATGGGTAGGTCCCCATAGGTATGTGATTTTAACAAAACGGACATACTATACCTACCAGGAAGTAGTGTAAAAATAAATAAGTAACATGACGGCGTTATTCATAAACGCGCTAAATGCTTCAATTAATTGTTTGTCTTAATCTGTTATTTTTATTTAAGTATTCATAAGGAATAAAACATAAATTAACTAATTGAGGCTTGTAATGTTCTTTGAATAAGGGAGTTAATAATAGCTTTTCTTGCCTAATAGATATCTACTGATAGCTAGATAATCTGAGTCAAACACGAAACAGTCGATACAATCTTAGCTGTTGTCTCCGACTTCTGGCTAATGCCCGCGCCCATGGGCCGGGCTCCCATTAATTACAATCCACGCTATCAATTATAATAATAGTGTCGGTGATTTCTCATTACATTGTAGTAATTAATTGGCCTCGTCGAGATGTGACGCGCCGATAAGCTTACCGGCAAATTGTAGCGGCCTTCCTAAAGGACATATAAGCGTAATGTATTTTATACGTATACGCCCTTTTGTTATAAAATAACTGAATTGTTCTCGACTGCCTGATGAGATAATTAACGTCCATAAGTTAATTAATTCGACTGTCTCGTTATGAAATTGTTTTAATGGCAGCAAAAGTGTCGATTCATGGCTGAGCCTTGGTAGCGTTGATTGTTACAATGTGAACGCTAGCCTAATACTAATTAAGATCTAGCTGTCTGGTTATAATTTATTGCGAGTTTTACTGTTACACGTGTAAAAATTCAATTAAAATCTTATGAATTTACGCCACGGTTTATTTTGAGACCAGTCAGATAGAGGGTATTTTGTCAAGTTATTTTTGACACGAGAATGTTAAAATATCTCTGTATTAATTATTACTTATGTATTATTTATACGAATGAGTACCTATTCTATTAATAAAACAGCAACGGAATCATAGTGCGGAAGGAACTCCCAAAGGCCAAATCAGTTATTAACTTCGCTTAAGGGTTCTAAGGCCTAGTTTAGTTAAGTTATTTATTGTGCTTTCCGATGACGCATAGTTATAGACTCCTTCGCCTCGTTCAGGATTTAATGTTCGCCCACGCCGTAAATACCTATATAATTTTTTCTCCCTTGAGACACAATCTTCAATTTTTTTTGAGTTAGATAGGTAGGTTTGGAGTAGAATGCGAATGGTTTGGTTGTGTGTCTCCAAATGGTGGGAAAATGCCGATGACAGGGTCGAGTGGAGAAAACGAGGGGAGGCCTTTGCCCAGCAGTGGGACACCAAAGTAGGCTAGGGAAAAAAAAGATAGGTAGGTTACACATCTTTGTGTATTTTTAGTGTTCCGTACAAAACTTTGTTTTTAGGGTTCCGTACCCAAAGGGTAAAACGGGACCCTATTACTAAGACTTCGCTGTCCGTCCGTCCGTCCGTCCGTCCGTCCGTCCGTCCGTCCGTCCGTCTGTCACCAGGCTGTATCTCACGAACCGTGATAGCTAGACAGTTGAAATTTTCACAGATGATGTATTTCTGTTGCCGCTATAACAACAAATACTAAAAACAGAATAAAATAAAGATTTAAATGGGCCTCCCATACAACAAACGTGATTTTTGACCAAAGTTAAGCAAGCAACGGGAGAGGTCAGTACTTGGATGGGTGACCGTTTTCTTTTTGCTTTTTTTTTTGCATTATGGTACGGAACCCTTCGTGCGCGAGTCCGACTCGCACTTGCCCGGTTTTTTTAATACCTAATCAAATCTAGTGTATTACAAAATATGAAACGACATTTTCTCATAAATTGTATACTGCAATATCGCATGATGATAGCTTGACATAAATACAACATTCCATACTAAGTAGTCTACAACAATAATAGGTAAGTACGGCTACAAAAACTGTCTACCGTTCACATTTCGTGAAAGGTATCTTAGCTGTAGCGTCACGTACGATGTAGGCGACGACACGAATCGCTCTGAGGGGATGTGGTCGCACAACCCACCCGAGGCCCCTCGGCACATTGCGACGCGATATTCATCTTTAATATTTGGGCCGTAAGGAAATGTATGGGTCGGTGAAAGGGCCAGATAGGTCTAATTGCGGTGGGGCGGTGGGAGGGCCGCTAGGAGGAGCGGATAATGGCGGCCGGTGGGGGCAACGTTGCCATCGCCAGATGGTTGCGGCCCGCCACGCTGTGAGCTTGTATTTATAGTTCAACGTACGAACGTTTTAGTAGGTACCTGCTTTTCTTTTTGACGTTAAAAACTGCGCCTTAGACACCTTTCCGTACGTCTAGTGAAAAGATTTTCCTGCTATTATATTTTAAATTCAAAACTTAGAGAGAGCTAGTTACTAAAAACATACTAGTAGAGATTAATTTCTGATGTTTGTAGTCGAATAAGACATCGCGGGCAAGACTTTAATTTGATGTAATTAAAAAAAAATGCTTGAAAAGGATGGAAAAGTTTTGGGTGATATTTGCTTTATAGGGCTTGGTAAACCTACATTACAAATTTATTTATATTTTAACAATAATGTTACAAAGTTAACACGCGTCGATATAACATAAATAACATGTAATATAAATAAATATACCTACTTATACACGGTGCAACATGAGGAAACCGAATAATTTTAACCACGCATTTCTGAGGTCAAAAGAAGTAAAAAATGTAATATGAGTTTAGGTGAATTTCGCCAAAAAAAAATATTTTTTGTTTTGTTTTTTCATTTTTTTAAATTTGTACATAAAAAATAAATGTTATTGGTAAACTTGTCACTTAAAAATAATTTTTAAATTTTTTTTCGTAGAACTTACTTTTTGCAAAGTGTTACTTGTCACTTTTTGACATCTATCAATAAGGATATTTAGACTACGTCCCATAGCAGCAACATCACCATCAAAAAGGCCTTTTACTCTATGTAACAATAAAAACTTGTTTTTTTTTTAATTAAGAATATCTCTGAAACTAGGCGAATTTCAAAAAAGTTTATAGGACATTTTTGTCTCTAAATATGATCAGGAATACGCTGTTAAAATTATTCGGTTTACTCATGTTACACCGTGTATGTACAATGAATTCATGACACAACAATGACACCGTGACGTCACTGAACGTTTTTTTCTAATAACTTGGTAAGAAAAGGAGAACCAGCTGCTGTTTACAGAAAGTATTGGCTGCTATTTAACTGATCACCAGATTTAATAAAATTTAATACCAAAAAAATCTACTTTACCACCCTAAAATAATGAATGATCACCAAAATTATAACACCATTTTATTGTGAAATGATTACCAATTTTATTACATTTTACTATCCTATTAAAGGAAATGACACCAAATTAATTATTATTAACCAAAAAATTGTAAATAATTACCAAATTTCAAACCCCAATTTAATGTCAATTGATAACCAAATTTTTACATCGTGCTATCCTATTAAATAAAATGACACCAAAATAATCATTGTAAACCCAAAAATAGTAAATGACCACCAAAATTAGAACTCCATTTTAATGTAAAATTATAACCAAATTTTTAAATCTTGCTATCCTATTAAAGCAAAGCAAAATTTTCTAGTAGCATTTCGTTTCTGTATGGGTTGCAGTTCAAACCTAACCTAACCCACTTTTCTAGTAACATTTCGTTTCTGTAAGGTTCGCAGTTCAAACCTAACCTAACCCACTTTTCTAGTAGCATTTCTTATCTGGAAGGGTCGCAGTTCAAACCTAACCTAACCCACTTTTCAAGTAGAATTTCGTTTCTGTGTGGGTCGGAGTTCAAACCTAACCTAACCCACTTTTCTAGTAGCATTTCGTTTATGTAAGGGTCACAGTTCAAACCTAACCTAACCCACTTTTCTAGTAGCATTTCGTTTCTGTAAGGGTCGCAGTTCAAACCTAACCTAACCCACTTTTCTAGTAGCATTTCTTTTCTGTAAGGGTCGCAGTTCAAACCTAACCTAACCCACTTTTCTAGTAGCATTTCTTTTCTGTAAGGGTCGCAGTTCAAACCTAACCTAACCCACTTTTCTAGTAGCAATTCGTTCTGTATGGGTCGCAGTGTTAACCTAGCCCACTTAACTGATAGCAGTACAAACCTAACCTTACCTACTTTTCTAGTAGCATTTCAGTATGCCTACCTAAGGTATGCGGTGCGGGGTACGGGGGTTGAGCGGGAGGAGCTAGTAATTTTGGCATCATTTTACTTTATTTGGTAATATGGGTGTATAAATTTTTTGGTATCATAGTGGTGTATTTAGGTGAAAATATCGCATTTATTTGGTCTTCAAGATTTGGTGATCATTAATGATTTTTGGTAATCATTCAATATATTTGGTATTCGAATACAATTTGAAGTGCAGTCGTAATTAAAATGGTGGTACTTTTGTAATTTTAGGCCTTATTTTTTTGGTGTTCAGTAATTTTTTTTGGTGAGCATTATCTTTTTATTTAGGGTACCAAAGTATTTTTTGGTGGTCATTATATTTGTAGCCGAAAGTATTTTGAACATCATCAGAAGCAAACGGCAGGTAAGTACAGTATTGATGCGTGAACTGTCTGTGGAGGCAGCATTCACAACGCTCCTCGAGAGCATTGCTGTGTAGACAAACCAGTAGCAGAGTGATCTCTGATAACGACTAGACATTATGAATCCTAGGGTCAACTTGTGCCAGGTAAAATGTTTGTATAACTAGGCAGGTCGTCAATGAGTTGATGGGCGGATTACGTCGGCTTGTCGCCTCGCGTCGCTCGACATTCGTCCCATTTGTACCTAACCGCAGCCTAACCGTCTGATGGACCAATCTTTTGGACACTGTCACCATTATTCTACACACTTTTTTACAATTTGCAAGATATGGTACTTATATGTGGTAATAAATTTCGAAGACCGAGCTTTATTTTGTCGTCATAAAATTAATTATAAAAAAGTAGATATCTTTGGTAGGTACTACCAACTCAAAATAAGTGACCAAGCCCTCCAGTAGACTACTTAAAAAATAAATCGTAAAACTTAATAATAATAATTTGATTTGTTCCCTAGTTAAAATATTATGTTTAACACTTTGTTTAGAATGGGCAGTTGCGAACTACATCGAATCGTATAAAATTTTAGGTATTTATACAACACGTTTTGACAAAGTTGTGATCCACGTAATAAAATATTGTAGTGCGTTATTATAAAAAATTGGAATAATTATGACTTTATGCTAATATCGCGCGCACATTCAACTTCTAAAATAATGTCAGTGCCAGGTGTAAATAATTATGTAGGTAGGTATACAACATAGAACTCAAGGCTGATGAGAATCATTGTAGCTACTAGTCATCCAAAAGTCTCGAGCCTTTAGCTCGTTTTTAGGGCTCTATTTGATTAGTAAAATAGGCATTTAGCCTTTTGGATCACTAGTACCTACCTACCAAGTAGGTACTTACTTGATGCAGGTACCAATACAAAGTGTCGATACGACTTTAAAGATTAATTTTATATTTAATCCGTTGTCCAAGTTCATAACACAGGGTAAAGTCGCACAGTGTAAGCCAAACTATACCGTTTTCATTCAACAAGTTTGACGAGGTCGCGATCCGTGCAATAAAATATTGCAGTGAGTGTGTTACATAAAAATTGGAATATGGCGGGATATTATGGAGCACAAAATGTGGAACGTATGACTTTATTTATGCTAATAACTTGCGAACATTCAATACCTACAGTATGTCAACAGATCGGGTGTGGGCGAGCGGCGGGTACAGTCGCGTCGGAGAAGCTTCATTATTAATTTTATTAACAGGTGTTTTTAAATGGATACACCACTATAAAGCATTTCATTAATTTATTATGTATTTATATTCACATGTTTAATTGTCCTTGAGAAAAAACCGGGCAAGTGCGAGTCGGACTCGCGCACGAAGGGTTCCGTACCATAATGCAAAAAAAAAAACAAAAAAAAGCAAAAAGAAAACGGTCACCCATCCAAGTACTGACCCCTCCCGACGTTGCTTAACTTTGGTCAAAAATCACGTTTGTTGTATGGGAGCCCCATTTAAATCTTTATTTTATTCTGTTTTTAGTATTTGTTGTTATAGCGGCAACAGAAATACATCATCTGTGAAAATTTCAAATGTAGCTATCACGGTTCGTGAGATACAGCCTGGTGACAGACGGACGGACGGACGGACGGACGGACGGACAGCGAAGTCATAGTAATAGGGTCCCGTTTTACCCTTTGGGTACGGAACCCTAAAAATAGGTCTGTATTTGAACTACGTATAGGTTTCCTTTTATGCTGGTGTAATTGGCAAAGAAAAATGTTTGGAAATGGACGAAAGTTAACTAAAATAAGTAGTCGAGAAAATTTTGTATCGTAAGTTTTAATGTTACTTAATCAATTAACAGGTCGTGAGTTTATGTGTAACTATTTTATACTTGATATAAACCAATATGTACTTAGATACTTAATTTGATCATCTTACTACAAAACTTTTGCGGCGGAGTGTCCTCCCAGCGCCGCCGAGGTTAAGTCAACAGAGAAGTAAGCGATGAGAAATGATCTCTTAAAGTAGGGGATTTCGCTGCATTTGCATTAGTTTTCGAACTCTTACAAGAAACATTATGACCCCACGTCGGCTAAGTCGTTATCGCAGAAGTTTCAAATGTTAAAAAGCGATAAGCTCTAAGTATGCAAACTGACTTACCTACTCAGATTAATGTCTCATTAATTACGTGACATACATATGAACTACAGCATGACAAATAAAACCTAATGAGAGACTAAAACAACGCACAATGCTATAGTTATTTATTGACAACTATAAACCTCGTACATCAAAGCCCACATGCAATACTTAAACACGACAAAACCTTTATTATCACCGTAACCCAACCGTCTCAAGTTCTCAATTGTAATAATATAACGTTCGTCATAATAACAGTGGCAATAAAATACATCCAAATAAAATACTCGATCGTAAAGAGAGTGACATAGGATGAAATACTGGTAAATCGTCATATAAGGCGGACGAGCGTCACCGCCCGTCGGGGAGGCGCGTTAACGTCACCTCGGAATGAAAAAAAGAGAAGATTATTAAAAAAGGAAGTTTGAAATGAGGAGAAAAACAAATAAGCCAACAAATTGAAGTGAGAGATGTGATGTCGCTGTGCGCCCCCTGCGGCGGTCTCTCGCTTCCTAAAGCTGTTATGAGCTTGATTGATGCACGATCGTGGCTGGATGGTAGATGTGCTAGATCGCGATCCGAATCATGCTGGACATTCCACGTATGAGCGAGTTCTAGTTACGGACGATGGATGATTCAAGAGACATCCGACGCAGAAACTGAAGATATATCTAACAGTTACAATTAATAGGTGCGAGCATGTACATACTTATATTACTTATAACAAATAAGGGTAAAATAGTTTAGGAAATCATAATTCATAAGTTCATAACATACTTACGAGTGGGTACGTGTTCACATAACCAAACCGTGTCCTAATATTTACAAAAAAACTAAATTATGTTTAGGATACAGATTTTCTTGAAGTCTAGTTGTAATCGCAAGAACTGTCAACTTTACCCAAGGTATTCAACGTAGTCCAAACAAAAGTCATATGTAAGCGCTGGTATGTGTAAAAAGCAAAGTTCATTAGCAATAATAGTGATTTTACGAAGTTATGTAAATAATGAGACAAACGATTTAGTTGGGGTCTATAAAATGGCGAGTTTAGTGCTCCTGTCCTTTCGCCCGTCGTTAGGGTTGACACTTATATGTAGTAATAGAATAATGTAATGTGTTGGATAGGTGCTGCGACACAGTGTGCATGTGCCTACTATTGAATTTTAAACTTAAATCGCTTAAAACATTGCTTTGTCTATAATTATAAAAATTCAAAATACTCGAACGAGATTTACTCGTTAGGTATATGTACGAGTAAGTACTCGTACATATTACATCTTAGGTACCTATGCTCTACCAGCTCTACACAAGTATTTTGAATTTTTATAATTATATACTAAGCAATGTTTTACTTAAATTAAAAAATATGTCTTAATACGAATATAGTTAGTATTAAATCGTAATATTAACCTAAATTATACTACATAACACCTAACCTAACTCACAAGAGTTTTGGCAAAACTCGCCTGCGACCCTCCAGACGCAAAGGTGCCATCACGCTCTTCTTAATTTAAATATACCGCAGGTGACAACCCTACGCTCCTAGGTGACAATCCACAAGGCGAATGACAACTGCCCGTAAATCTAAGTGGTGCCTTCAGACCCTCCAGCGCAGCTTTGAATCAATCATTATTATTATTCGGAACGTATTGTTCGAATTTTCACAATGTGCTCTAAAAATGGTTCAACTTAATTTAGGGCCGTATTTGTCCCTGACAGAACTTGTTTACCCAGCATACCTAATAGAAATTGATTCAAAATAAGTGTGAAAAACGAAATTGTTCTACATCAATTTCTCTACGATGTGCTTGGGTTCGTATTGTACAAGAAACCCGGACAGGCCGGGAGTAAATGCTCAATTATAAGCAATAAAACCTACTGAGCAAGCCGCTTACAACGCCGCTCGCCCGCTTCCGCCGGCTCACGTTTGGCCTTCTATTCCATTCGTATAGAGAATCCAGGTCTACAGCTGCTAATTTAAATGTAAGCCCAAGATGCTTAATGCCTGGAACGAAGCCATGGCGCCTATTAAATATTGTAGTAATTCGTATAATGCTGTTTATCAAATTTTGTATCGACTTATTTTTTGTGAATTCGTTACCTATATAGTTATAGTTCGTAATTCGCAGTTAACACTACGTATATTTTCTATTACGAGTACCACGGTAGTTTGTATTGAATAAATATTGAAAACAATAATTTTGCCTACTAGTTACAGCAACAGAATATACTTAACCCTAGAGTCAGACCAAGCGAACTAGGCATGACATTTGCATTGAAAAAGTATGGCAATATGCAATATCATCATTAATGTCAAATTTTTATGATAATATGACGTATATCATGACACTCTCCCCCTTTGATATATTCAAATCGTTGCAAAATTAGCTTAGACGGACTCTACCTACCTAATCAATCAATATTTATCGACATTACGTAAAGCAGGCCACTGACGAGCCTTCCAAATGGATGCCGTTACAATGGATTCATCCAAATGGACGGCATCCTAATATTAAACATTGTACGTTTTTGACATTCACGGACCGATTTTGGATTGCAGCCACGCTATTTGGACTGTTGGAAGGCTCGTCAGTGGCCACCTTAACGTATGTCCAAATCTAACCATAGAAACTGCACATATCGGAGACCGCCCATATGCTGGTTCCCTTCAAGTTAACAATAGTCCTGCGCTCAGTAAGCGATGACATGATAACGCCTCTTGTTTTCGATTGCCCTTATTATGATATACCTATAAATACTTAATTCATGAGACTGTGTTAACATTACCATTACCACACAGTACATTAACGGCGTTTTATTGTATTTTAGTTAGCTCATCCATGGATACGAGTAGGACGCTTATCCTTATTTATAACATACGGCTCGATACGGGAAATGAATTAGATCTCTAATAGACCTCAACAAGTTACGATATGGATAATTTAAAGATATTTGTAAGATAGATATGTCAAATTTGACGTTTCCGCGATTCTGGAGGTCCTCTTGAACGATTTCGACAAGTTATGACTAAGATATCCAAGTCACATCTAGTCGATATCTAATGTAAATCTAGTTGATCTCTATATCGTCTCTAGATCTTGTTATTATTTCGTTTCCCGAATACGCGTGATAGGCTTGTAATTACATGTACCCATGATAATTTGTGGTAACTTTGCTCGGTTTAACTTTTTATATTAGAAAAGTGAATTATTTGTGAAAGTTTAAAAACATAAGCAGGTACAAATTTTAGCCTGTTTACTTTTAATTTAAACAGCAACGAGTAATATTGTATAGGTACTCTGAAATAGCAATTACTTATTCCATGTAGTTACAATTATTAATTAAACAAGTAATAAGCAACTAAAACAATAGAAATCAATTGTTCCATCACGACTAGAACGAGAATAAATAGTCTTTTACATAAAAATAATTGTACAATGGCGATAGTCCTATAAACTAATCATTTTAATGAATTAACCTACATAATATTTTCAGTAATCAATATGCAATACTTCTACTGATTGAGTTATAATTACGACTAGTCGACAGTAATTCAAATAGGAAAGGGGAGATAGTGCCCTTCAATCAGAATAAACGATAAATTTGTCAGATAATACAACAAACACTACACTCCTTCGCTTTCGGTATCAATATATCGTTATTGTAATTATACTAATATATGAGTGTGTGGGACAGTGGACACTTGGAGGTGTAGCGCGGGTCGCGAGCTTCCTACCGAGGAGTCATTATCAACGCACAAGAGAGCAAAGGTTCCAATCAACCAGTATTAATAATAAGTATCTCGATGTATGATCAACCTAGGTATCTACACTTAATGATTTGTGTTCCAAAGTAGGTAAAGAAATAAAGGAATTCACAAATACATAGAGCAATAGAAATAGGTGAGTAATAAAGACTACAAACGATTAGGTTATCTTAGTAGGTTATCGAGCATTTGCCGTTAGAATCGTAGCCAAATTGCATTCGAAACTGTTTTCAAGAAATTTAAAGCTCATGTCACACTGGCTACCCGATAACTTGACTCGCATCGCACGTGCTATCACTACCAATGGGAATTAATGGCCGGGCCAGCGGGGGGTCACCTCGACGTATAACTTATTAATTTATATTACACTTACCCATAACATAACCACTGCCTCGAATCACCTGTCTACAATATTTGTTTTAATAACCACCTTATCTCTGACAGAAAACGTTAATTATTAAAAACATGCAACACTCAAAATGATTGTCTAAATACAAGATGAGAGATTAACGTTCATTAAGAGGAACGGTGAGGGTTTTATTGAATTTTATTGGCCTGTAGACTCGAGTCATCAAAATCACTATGCTGTAATAAATTACACGCGAATTGTTAATGAATTGTACTTTGTATAGGTGTATTAGGTATGGACAGGCAAAGCACGGTCAGGAGGCCAGCATCGTAATTATATTAATGGACTCAAAGAAACCAGTAACTGTGACGTCAAGAGCCATGGTAACTTTGCGTGCTCAAAGATCAGATATAAACTGGTTTAGCTCAGATGAAACGAACGATCACATTTTAAACGATCATCATAATCATCATCATACGAATCATATGAATGGTTCAGCGATGTCATTTTAACTGCTTGCCCATGCAGCTTTCGCAAATTGATCGCTCTGACGAACCAGTACAAAAACGCTCTCCAACAATGTACAATATCACGATGAACTGTACGGATATGATGGTCGTTCTTGTCTACGTGACAGCGTGATAAAATCGTGTCCATCACTTTCTATGCCACGGTGTTAAAAAGTGACAGTTATTTTATCACGTGGATAAAGATGGATAAAGCCATCCTACGTCGGCTGGTCGAATAGCCTTAAAACGCGACCAGTTCTCGCTCGCAGCGCGCCGATGAGAATGTAAAGCCAGCAGCGACAACCTCGTTAATGGCATCGGCTTTTGGCTAACGACCGGCATAAAGTTACACCGTTCCTATTAAAAAATAAAAACCATGCGAACATTTTCAGGACATACCAAACAGAAAAATACAATGTGGCAGCTTATGGTGATCGAATTTGGATAATGTGTCGCACATTCTATAATTCACATCGTAAATACGTTTATAATGATGCTTACATTGTGTTAAAATTAATAAAAGCTACTATGCCAATATAGATTTGAACTATTTTCAAGTTCATAACTAATTGGCACGGATCTTAAAATAGAATATTGCGTTATATTCGTTGTCACCAATGTAAACGCGCTCTTGATAAAAGTAAAATTAATAATATAGAGTAAAATTACAGCGATTTGTCACTATAACCCACCACAGACGGTGCCACTACGCTGATAAGTGTTTTATAATTGCTCGTTGAAGTCGTACATTTACTTAACTCAAAGTAAATACTAGGATGGTAGAACATAACGATATAATATCCAGTGTGAAAAATGAAATAAGTGGTTGTGATTACGCGACGTGTGGCTCGCGGCGGTCGTTCCGATTTTATCGGCCTCCTTACCATTAATTATCGTATAATCTATGACTTAAGGAACCTATTTTTGGCTCAACTACAAAAGGAAAAGTAATAATAAAGGCAAACTTATTAAGAATTGAGGGAAAAATAAAAAATAATTAGGTAGGTTTTTATGGAAAAAAAGTACATGTAATATAAACAAAAAAATGAAAATGTGAATTTTGCCAGTAGTTAATTAAAGAGAAAAAAACTTAAAAGATTAAATTAAAAATTGCTGCACAAAGATATGTTATGTTATGTTTAACGGGAGGGCAACTACTGTGAACTGAGTACCTACAGTCTACTCTACAGTTTTAATTTGAACTTTTTTTTTCAGCTTAAACTAGGTCCTAAGTTTTCCAACTAATATGGTCATCAAAAGGGTAACTTTTTTTTAAATTTATGGTTTGCACTTTGCACCTTTTTAATGGAAAATTCGACGGAAAATTGTATAGAATGATTCTGTACTTATTAGGTATAAGTCTCGTGTATCTGCTGTCAGATATCATTAAGTCTGAATCGGCACTTCGGAACTTGACACAGATTTCTTAAGTTTAGTAGTTGGAATGTGTGAACTTCACCCGCATTAGCGACACAAGTACCTACTCGTAGCTGCAGCACAATCGTGTCCGTCATCGCCGCATGTTCGTGCCGCCATCGCCAGTCCCGCATACCGCACAACTCACGAAATATAAAACCTTTTAGCTAACCCTTCATCTGAACCCCAAAGGCAACTTTAGGAAAGAACTACCTAGCTAGAATTTGAAATACTCTGTTTAGTTTTGTTGTGACTTAACTGACATTGACACGAAGTCGAAAGTTGACCCCTCTTTTGGAGTCAATGACGTAGTGCATTGCTTAATACCAAAGTTATTGCGATATTTCAGGTATGTTTCATTTTTGCCATCAAAGTAGTAGCGGCTGGATCACTGAATACCTATGTAGAAAAGATTCACTAGATACGATACCTTACATTTCACAGATCAACAAAATTTGATTACCTACTGCTAAACTAATTATGTATGTTGCCATACAGACATTATTATTGAGGTCGGCATCATGATTCATGACTAACTTAACATAAACTTCGACAAACCAGCAAAGTTTATTTTTGGCAACAAACTTCTAACCTAACGGCACGGTTTAGGTAAACTTGTAAAATTGTAATATGTATGTGAATAATACGCCTCGGAGTATAATGGCTCTACCTCTAAGCTTAACGCATTTGGTTCATCATGGGTACACTATTATTTTCCTCATAACATATCATACGGAACAAAATGATGACATTTATTAACAAGCCGCAGCCTAGGCGAAGACAAGAATATCCGCTTACAACATTATGCATCATTTGACGTAGGTTAGGTACTATACTCTACAAGGCAGTTGTTGAATGGTCATAATCAAGCTGCAATAATTCTAGCACCTGGAGGCTCGTTACCTTCGTGTTATGAGCGAGGCCCGCTATAAGCTCAAATAGGCCCCGGCATTAGCAGGGTTAAGAAATTACAAGGCTTATGAATGCGGCAGTTATTTTAGTATTATTCGAATACAGGTAGTTAAGTCGCGGGCCGATGATTAATTCGTCGGTTTCATGGAGTTTTTGTTCCACAATTAGTACGGCCCGTGCGTGCGGTGACGAGTTGCGTGGCCGATACTACATTGTTACCAATATTAACGAGTGACCCACAAGTATTCCGTGTTTGATAAAATATTGCTAATTAGACTTTTTACGGTTCGGGGCCGAAAGTGTACGAGTGCTCGAATACAAGAAATGGTATGATTTAATATTGATAAAGATCTCGTTAAAAAACCCAGGTGCCAGTTATGTTTGAGTCGTGAACTAAGCCCAGTGGTGATAGTGGTCGCAGAGGACAAAGGGGTAACGAAACTGAACGTCAGAGGCGGGGCGCGATGATGGATGGACGGTGCTCGTCGAAAAACAACACCTAATTGGCTTTCGGGCGACCGACCTAAATAACAGAAAAAATTACGTTTATTACTACAGAACAGGCCGCCTGAAGTGTTAGCACACATGCATTTATTTCCAAGTTTAGAAATCACGTTACAAGATACAAATTCCAATGGCGTGCTCTGCACTATTATATACTTGCATACATAAACAAAACGCACTACCTCTACCTACCTAATTAAATGGCCTAGTTGCCGTTAGGCAACGTGTCATTCCTTAATTCTCAATTTACATATGGCCACTGTTCCACTATGACATTCATTGACAATATAATCAAGCCTAGCAAATAGACCGGCCAGTAAAATATGATACTTCATGTCTAATACAAATTGGTACAACACCTATTTAATTTGTTAAGCTTTAATTCAAGTGTAGTCTTTATGTCATTGAATTAAGATCCGTGTTAGGAATCCTTCTAATTGTAACGGAGTATACGAGAGTCCTTTCAAAAGTGGTTATGGCATTAGTGACATTTGCATCGCCGCAGCACCTGCTACGTCATTCACAAACCATTTTATTCTCAATCGGGAGTATTTGTTTGGTATAACTTGAGCCCTAGCGCCGTTGCAGCCAAGTAATGAGAGACCACGGATAATACTGGTTTAGAGTGAATCGATGCGTCCGCGCAGCTTTGCGAAGCGGTCGCGTAGCCGGCTGTCGCACGACATGTGCGACTCATTTGGAGCACTCATTACACTCTCCAGACGCCCGAGGTGTCCCGTCCTCGGCAATTTTAACCATAATTCTATAAATTGCCACCGCTTAAGTTGAAGAAAGTAGGCCGTGGGACACGAATGTATTGAAAGACACGGTTTTGAAGCGTTATTTTTGTTCATGTGAAAATGTTAAAATTAGCATGTTTACAAAAAGATACCTTTAACATTATTTCGGGTTTATGCTATGTCGGAGCCAAAAATTTAAATTTCAGGTTTTTACGGCACTGGATTTTTATTTCATTTGTCCAAAAAATATAGGTACACGTAGAAGTTTTATTGCTTAACCTCTATCCACCCATACGTCAAACCTTGCCAAGCAAAATGAAATTTTGTTTCGTCAACACAAAGTTCAAATTAGAATAGAACAGGAGACCTTTTTATAGGTGTCTGGGCGGCTAGAAGATAATGAATGAAATATATAATCTATCTAAGTATTTACTTATATACCTATATTTTACTGCTATTTTAATGAAAATTGAATAGAATAGAATGAAATCAATCATTTCTCTAATAGTTCGTAAATGAAATCTGGTCAGATATAAATAGGTACCTACATAATATCCATTTAATTTGAGTCTTATCGCGAATGAGATCACTTCATTGAATTCTGTGGTCAGCGTATAATTACATGTTGACGGATAATTTATAAACATCGCATTGTGTACAAACGATTTAAATAATACGAGTTAATGTTTTAAGCAACACTTCAACTTTACCTTCTCTTCATTTATCATTAAAAAAAAGTACAAAGTTTGACGACATTTCATAACTTGTAAAACCTAAGTATTCATTCTTTTAAATTTTGCTTATTATTTAAGAATTATTAGAGAAAAAGCGCCCGACAACGGACCGGTAAAGTTTTAAACATTCATCAATCAAGTCATAACAAACTTATTTATAATTGGACATTAAAACAAATTAAACTACGAGTAGGTACATATTTTGTGTACTTAATGTGCAATCGTTAAACATAAAGTTACTGTTATCCACACAAAAGACCCTGTGTGAGTATATACACTTTGAATACTAGTCTATGTATAATTATGTAATTGTATTCTTATGTACTTATGTCATCTAGTTATTTCTCACTACATACAATTAAATTGTCAATTACAGTATCTAAAGTATCGTACCTATTGTGTCCCACGATAATCTTAATTAAAATGTCGTCGCGAGAAAAAACATAAGATGAATTGAGTATGCAACGAACACATTTGTCATAAAATAAACCATACAATAGCGCATACACATTCGCGCGTAGCGCATAAATTACATTTTTATATTTTTTATATCAAAAAAGTATAAAAACTTCAAAGTTTTCACTGAAGTCTAATTTTGGCGTAGAACACCTACCTGCATATGGTGAACTTAATCACAGACCAACCCTGTTAGTTAAATTCAGCGCACAGAGAGTGTTCTGGAGTTCCGCGTACTGCAGACTGCTTGATATAGGTACGGAAGAGTTCATCCAATAAATATAACGCAAGAAGAACAAGGCTAATTCGAAATATTTTCAACGAATTACCTGGAATTGAATCTGATTTATTTATTTCTTATCTGATTACTGAGAAAGTTGGCATAAGTATATCACTAGCGTCACATACCTGTCCATTCTTATCCATCTCGTTGTTGGTGAGCTTGACCTTCTCGAAGGAGACGACCTGCTTGCGCAGCTGGTCGCCGGAGAAGGGCGAGTCGGGGTGCGGGTAGAGGCGCGCGGGCGCGGGCGGGTCCGCCTTGCCCGCCACCAGCCACGAGGAGCGGTGGTACGCGTACCGGTACCGCTTGCCGTCCACCGGCACCACGTCCAGCAGCACCGCGTACCGCGCCTCCGCGCGGCAACCCGCGAACGACACGCGCACCGTCGGGAACATACGTCTGGAACAAAATCAGACTAAATATTAGCTTAGTATACTTATATGGTCCAGAAAACAAACACAAATTACCTAATATGATTATATAATATGCACTTGCTAATGTGGTACTTAAGCGATGTCATTAATCCATCACAAACCGCCTACAACTTATCTGCTTTGCCTAAAGGTTGACTGGTAGAGAATGCCTTATGGCATTAAGTTCGCCTTTTGTACAGTGTATTTCCTTATGTGCAATAAAGATTAAATAAATAAATAAATAAACAAGTGACTAGTTAGAACACTATAGCGCCATCCATTTCAACTGTTTTGGCCTAAATTGCTCCACTTTGTGCGTCTTGTATATTTTTATTTATACAAAATAAGTAGGTAGTAGGTGTAACAAAAAATAAACACATTAGAACCTATCTATATTAAATTAACACGTTTAGTGCTAGAAGCAGACCGGTTTATAATCGTTTGGATAAATATGGATAAGTGGAAAGGTGGTATTGGCTGTTTTTATAAATTTCTGACTTCCATCCATTACAAAAGTCACTTAATTGTCTCAGTAATATCCCATGAGGACATTAGACTTGAAGAAAAAACAGTTTATTTTCATTTCTTAAAAGTCAGTATTTAACCTATACTTATATTACCTTACATATTATACTTTGTAATATTTTATTTTGGGGTTTAAAATACAACTGCAATTAAAATTCAAGCCATAATCGTTTAATGGGATGGAATATTAACGTTATTGCGACAAATTATAACGGCATAAAACATAAAAATTTCAACTATAAATTTGTGGGCTCCCAACAAAACGGCCCTCGCGCTAATGACCTCATAAGGACCGACCGAAAACCAAATTAGACATTAAGAATACAAAAAGCCCGAAAGTGCTTTACGAGACCAAAACACATGCTCGCAATAAAAAAAGATAATTAATGCATCTCCACAAAAACTGACCAAGATCCGGGCACGGGCGGTGACTCGTATAATTATAGGGTGAAACGCGAACTAGGAAATCAAACAAATATGATGTATTCGATTTTAATGCACCCTTAAATGGGCTGATGCGCTTCCTGCCCGCGTCTCGATAACATCTCGCCACTGCTTATTTACGAGGAGTTTCGTTAAATTTTTTCATTAAATGTTAAACGGCACATTTGTAATAATCCGAGCCCAAACAAGCGGAGCTTGTCTGATTAGATAACCGTCAAACAATTTGTTCGACGATCGACCGGGCGCTCCGGTTATGTCATGACACATTTCAAAGACTCATCAACGAGCTACGAGTAAGTATAATAATCGGAATTCATTTATTGAATTTCTTAAGTGCGAGCAATAAAATCCAGGAGTGAAAGAAAGAATTATTAGCATCCATAAAACACGGTACGTATGTCATCCCTCTTATAAGAAAGTATGATAATAATAGAAGAGACCTATAAAATTCTCGGAGGCCGCGCGAGGCACGACGTCGATAAAGCAGGCGTATTGAGGTTGTCGCGAGTTAAGCACTAGTCATAAATAAATCGTATTAAGGTGTGTTTTGAATGGTTCCGTATCGGGTCGGGATCTCGGGTTCGACAATAAGTCCGTAAATGTCAACCTCGTTTATGAGTGTGTCGTTAAGCGAGTGTCGCGACGCGCATACCACCCACCGCGCGCCGTGTAATGACACGCATCCATCATGGATAACCATCGATCCACGCAGCTTCCATGCGACACCCACCAGCTCAATGCTCGTTCAAAACTAGCACGTGAGATCACTCGACCTTGCATTTAATTAAACATGATTCTAAGGGTGAGCCATCAAGAGACCAGAGCGAGGTAACGATATAGTTAGGGTTCCGTACCTCAAAAGGAAACCATTCCCCCTTTGACAAAAAACACAAAATAACTCTTTATTACCTATTGATGACAGCAGAGTCGGACATAATTACTTGGTTTTTGATCCGACCCCTACGGGTGTTTAAAGACATTTCAGTCACGTTCCACATTAAAAAAACATTGTTAAACATTGGGTAATATACGGAACCCTTGGAACGCGAGTCCGACTCGCACTTGACCGGTTTTTAGGTATGCACTAGCTCGCTCAACATCATTCACCATTCATCATCCACGCGCCCTTATTCTGGCGAAGTTTTAGCAGGCCAAGTGGCCAAGGGCCTAGTACGCATACTAACTTACTATATAATATTCGCGTTTTCAAATACAATAAGATATAGTTAGTAAAGCGTTTAAATTCCAGCAATTTTGTATTGATGTGAAACATTTCAGTTGACTTCGTAAATGAGGTCACAGAAACCGGACCGGAAATGATTAGGTACTTCCTTGATTTTAATTAAACATTTATCTGACAAGAAATCAGGGGCATTTCACGCCAAGCGGGCAGCGAAAAAAGTGTCAGGTCATAGAATTTGCTGAAATTTGGAATAATTATACTACTCGATATTCTAAAAATACGCATTCTTTTATTTTATTTTTATTTGGCACCGTTTCCGGTTTGGAAGCATTTAAAAAATGGACGAAAATTGAGGAGAGCATTTTACAAAAGCTGATGCAGCTATTATTTAATAAACTGAAAAATAAGTTTAATATTGGTTTGTATACAATTTTAATTGCTTTATCTTGCAGTTATAACAATTTTGATATTTTTTAATTTTTTCATACAAAAAACCGGAAATGAAAATTTCAAGTCAAATTTATATAAAGTTCGGTATTTTTGAAAATTTTTATTTTTGCCTCAAAATGTAGCTTATAGTCCATCAAAAATACGTGGAAAGTTTGAGAGTGGGATCTGCATTAGTTTCGGAGATACATGAACTAAAGTGCAAACGTGCCGGTCTGAGCGTCGTACTGGCGATTCCTTAGTTACCCAGTCAAATAAAGGTTTTGACCCTGGAATGACAAATAATAAGCTGGAAACTCGTATAACTACACCTTCGTTTCGGCGGTCTTTAAATTACGATAAAAGTCATAGAAAACCTCGTGTTCGCGCCGGAGTTTATTCAAGGTCAAAGGTCACAAAAATTGCTTTATCACGAAGATCAAGGTTTCTATAGCTCCAATGATGTTTACATATAAATGAAGATTGTAGAGCATATAATTTGTGTCAAGTCATGTTTCGGAAATTTTTTCCGATCCTCAACCGTTTTGTAGGAATTGTCGGATAATTCGGATATAGACGGCGCAAAACGCGTAGCGGTCAGCCATACGCTCCGTAATGCAAGTTCACCGTGAATTCCGGTTAATAATAACTTCTATGAAGTTATTTATTTCATAAGATGCTATTTACGGATCATACGCTGATTTTAGAACAAAAGTTGCCTCTTCTGTGGACAATAGTTAACAGCTTTTGTGCATTTATGCAATCATTTTATGAAATAAGCTAATACGTAAAAGAAGTACCCCTTCATTAGGATGGTATCGTCTTGGGTCGTCCGATTCGCTTTTCGTCAAGTTCTAAAATTAGTCCTATTCTGCTTTCGTCACTCATTCTACATTCGTTACAATCGTCGGTGGCTTTCAATGTAGAATGAGTGATGAAAGCACAATAGGACTAATTTAAGAACTTGACGAAAAACGAATGGGACGACCCAAGATGATACCATTAGGATTAATTAGAAAATTAGGGTTTGTTGCCTCTAGTGTCCGCAGAAAAGAGGTAAAGTTGAAGTACAAATAATACAAGTAAACATTTCCACAATATTTTATTTAACTGGCGATGGAAATATGTATCTTTTCGATCTGTCTTCAACATTTGCAAACGTTGACTATTTGTTGGTTTTACATTGAGTTAAAATTTGGCATATTTATGAAAAACCAATGACAATGCAATATTTTTAATGACATTACTACATAGGTGAAAACAAAGTCGCTTCCCGTTGTTTGTCCCTGTGTATTTTAAATAGCCAGAGTGATTCAAGAGGACGGTTTATGTATAATTTTATTAACCCGTGCGAAGCTGGTCGTTTTTAATGTATAAATAAGAATATATAATGACATCAGCCCATCATCATGGCCATAAAATATATTCGCAGAATTGAGCAGTAACTGAAAAAAAAGTATAGTCCGCGATAAAAGCTTCATCAAAATCAAATCAAATCACACAAGCTGTTAACTATTGTCCACAGAAGAGACAACTTTTGTTCTAAAATCAGCGTATGATCCGTAAATAGCATCTTATGAAATAAATAACTTTATAGAAGTTATAGTTTGACGACCGGTCTGGCCTAGTGGGTAGTGACCCTGCCTTTGAGGACGGTTTATGTATAATTTTATTAACCCGTGCGAAGCTGGTCGTTTTTAATGTATAAATAAGAATATATAATGACATCAGCCCATCATCATGGCCATAAAATATATTCGCAGAATTGAGCAGTAACTGAAAAAAAAGTATAGTCCGCGATAAAAGCTTCATCAAAATCAAATCAAATCACACAAGCTGTTAACTATTGTCCACAGAAGAGACAACTTTTGTTCTAAAATCAGCGTATGATCCGTAAATAGCATCTTATGAAATAAATAACTTTATAGAAGTTATAGTTTGACGACCGGTCTGGCCTAGTGGGTAGTGACCCTGCCTTCGCAGGCAGGGTCACTACCCACTAGGCCGATGAGCCTATGGTCCTGGGTTCGAATCCCAGTAAGGGCATTTATTTGTATGATGATACAGATATTTGTTCCTGAGTCATGGGTGTTTTCTATGTATTTAAGTATCTGTATATTATATATATCGTTGTCTGAGTACCCACAACACAAGCCTTCTTGAGCTTACTGTGGGACTTAGTCAATCTGTGTAAGAATGTCCTATAATATTTATTTATTTATTATTAACCGGAATTCACGGTGAACTTGCATTACGGAGCGTATGGCTGACCGCTACGCGTTTTGCGCCGTCTATATCCAAATTATCCGACAATTCCTACAAAACGGTTGAGGATCGGGAAAAATGCCCTGAACATGATCTGTCTCAAATTGTATGCTCTACAATCTTCATTTATATGTAAACATCGTTGGAGGTATAGAAACCTTGATATTTGTGATAAAGCAATTTTTGTGACCTTTGACCTTGAATAAACTCCGGCGCGAACACGAGGTTTTCTATGACTTTTATCGTAATTTAAAGACCGCCGACACGAATGTGTGGTTATACGAGTTTCCAGCTTATTATTTGTCATTCCAGGGTCAAAACCTTTATTTGACTGGGTAACTAAGGAATCGCCAGTACGACGCTCAGACCGGCACGTTTGCACTTTAGTTCATGTATCTCCGAAACTAATGCAGATCCCACTCTCAAACTTTCCACGTATTTTTGATGGACTATAAGCTACATTTTGAGGCAAAAATAAAAAATTTCAAAAATACCGAACTTTATATAAATTTGACTTGAAATTTTCATTTCCGGTTTTTTGTATGAAAAAATTAAAAAATATCAAAATTGTTATAACTGCAAGATAAAGCAATTAAAATTGTATACAAACCAATATTAAACTTATTTTTCAGTTTATTAAATAATAGCTGCATCAGCTTTTGTAAAATGCTCTCCTCAATTTTCGTCCATTTTTTAAATGCTTCCAAACCGGAAACGGTGCCAAATAAAAATAAAATAAAAGAATGCGTATTTTAGAATATCGAGTAGTATAATTATTCCAAATTTCAGCAAATTCTATGACCCGACACTTTTTTCGCTGCCCGCTTGGCGTGAAATGCCCCATCATTGAAAGCACGAACAGCAAGTCTGTATTTAAAACAGCCGATGACGGCAAATTTTCAAAAGAATTACTTTGACCATTAATTTCAATGAGCAATTAAAGTCAATGCTGGTGGAACAAAGGTAACAATTGCGATATTAAAGTGGCATTTCACGAGTAATAAAGCTGGCAGTGCCGTCGGTCGGTGGCGTATTTACATAATTCATTAATAAACGTCGGTCCGCGATGCCCTCGGATAAGCTTAACAAATACCGAATATCTACAGTGGAGTCGACAGAACACAGTTGTGCGAACTTTGAAATATTATTCACCGTTATTTTACAAACGCGATAGCGAGCAGGGTGTGGACGCCTTGGGAACATTTAGAGCTTGCGAGTGATGAAATACCACGCCAGAGACTACGTCAAAATATGGCTTATTAAAAATGATTAACGGTACGGTAGCCTAGAATGCAGACAAATAAATAGTACAGACAGACATCTTCATACAAAGTTGCGCTTGCGCTCTCAACTTCGGTATTATTTAGTGTGCTCAGCAAGGAGTACCTAGATTATGTCGTTGTAATACATGAGCAAAGGTCACAAACGAAAAAGAGTAACATAAGTAACTTTGTATAAAAACTACTATAGTTTCTATTAGGTATTTAACTTGTCTGCCGACCCGCAGAAATATGTAAAGAAAAATGATCGTTGAAGTCTTTTATACGACCCACTTTATCCAATGATACCTTGCGGTTAGAAACGCATACACGACGCTTCCTTTTACTTTCGTATTTTACGTATAAAATTATATAAATTGGTTTGAAGTGTCCCCTCGGAGGCAAGGTCAGAGTAGCTGTTTGTATTGCAATTATTTATTTACGTATAGGCTTGCGGCAGACCGCAGTTTGCGACAGTAGCAGCAGAGGACGGTAATTTAAGGGAATGATTACCTATGGACAACCGCTTCCGGAGCGAGGCGCGAAACTTGTCTTCGTCTTCCGCACAAGCATTATTACATTTATTACGTACGGTTGACATATATAGGCAATTGATATATCGATTTCAATTCAATTCGAAATGCATCCACTAAATATGTATCTATCACATTTTTAAACAAAAGTTCGCTCGATAGAAAATCAAATCGAAATTTTTACAGTCACAACTTCCCTGCTCGTCTCGTACTACCTGAATTTGAGAATCATTGTTGATTTTATGATTTTTTAACTATGTACTTACTTATAAGTTATATACGGGTACCTATATACCTACATGTATGTGAAACGTAGATCTTGATGGTTTGAATACTTTGAATTTATGTTTTAACTTTTCATGTTCTAAATTGACTCGGGTTTATCTAATACTTTTTGCATCTATATTTGTAATGATGTATTTTTTCATTGTAGATAAATTCTTGAACTCAATGTGTGCATAACATAACAGACGCGCAGCAATTTTATAGATCGTAAAATCGTGGTAATAAAATATGTATAAACAGCTTGCGCATATCATTCCGTTTTATGGATTATTTCATACTTGTTGCACCTCATTTGTCATAATAATAAATAACTAAGTACCTATATACATACATACATTCAAACATAATTTACATTATTAATATTAAACGTAACCTTTACAAATATTTAAAATCATTGGAGTACATATAACTTGAATCAACTGTTTGTTAGGTTCCATTTATTTGTGGAATAATTGAAGTGTACATTAATAAAGTAGGTTTTTGCGGGCCGTTGATGCGTTTCCGGCCGTGGGTTTCCATTGGCTAAGCAAGCCGCGGTCAAGCCGAGTTTCTGATGGACCAGTGTATCGTGATTTCGAGATACGTAACAACTACCGGTAACCGGTACGGTACCGGTATCTGTTCAAAGCGCGCATTTATTATGGTATTCTTGGATCTTCTCGCCCATGCTCGCTAAGCGATGGAAATGACCTCTGCATTGCGTGCGCGCCGCTACGACGTCATTATGTATCGTAGTGTTAAAATATGCCGCGTTTTTGTTACAATTACTGTACTCGAACCGACCCCGTTTAGCAAGCATATTAATTGGCTTCCGATAATTAATAAAAAACTAATTTGCGAGGACAAATTCAAGGAATAGAATACTGCTTAATATGGGTATTCAGCTTTCTAGTTAGGGAAAAAATGTTTTATGGCATTATCAATCAGCCTATAATTGCCAGTGTTTAGCACGCAGTATGTCGATACAGGCGTGGTACATAAACATGGTTCTACTGAACCATGCGATCATGCTTCTGACTATAAATATATCTAACTGATTAGTGAAGGATGTCTAACTCCTATTTGTGTTTTTTAATGTAAAATACAGTGAAACCTGGATAAGTGGGATCTCAAGGGACGAGCAAATTTGTCTCACTTAAAGAGGTTTTCCACTTACCCAGGCTCCCAGTTAACCAGGTACAAATAAATTTCTGTCTCATTTACAGAGGGTCCCATTAATAGAGGTGAGAATAGAGGATATATCTCAGTTATAGAGGTGGTTAATAAGGTATTTTGTAATTATCATTAAATGTTTAGGTAAAATAAACCTTGTCCCTAAATATTTTTTAAGTCTATTTAAATATTTCTTTGAATTTATTTTGAATGATTTTTCCAAAGGATAGATTATTTCACTTAAATTTGATACGGACGGAAGACGCAATGAGTCTTAGAAATTAATTAAATGAAAATTTGATTAATCTTGTTACTTATCAAGATTTCAGCTTTCGTTTCGATAGTTTTAGCTACATAAAGTAACTAAATGAAACTTGAAGTCGTTTAGACACAATTAAGCAAATGCGAGATTTGTGGATAGACTAAGAGTTAGGAAGAATACGGAAATAGATCAATAAAGTCCAAGTTAGAGAGGTCATAGATTTACGTTATCTCAGATACAGAGGTAATTCATATAAAATTAAAAAAAAAACAATTAGGAAAATGTAATCTTATAAATATAGTATCAGTAAAAGAGGTAAAATACACTCTCTGTCTCAATTATAGAGGTAAATGTGACTATAAAATCACAACAACTAATCCCAGTTATAGGGGTTCGTTTTATCTCACTAACAGAGGTAATTCAGTGCTAAAGTGTCGGGACCGCACCATGAGTCCCAGCTATAGAGGTTTCTCACTTATCCAGGTTTCACTGTATATTTGAAATAAGTATGTCTACCTACTAAAAAAGATATGCAAACTAAAACTAAATATTATCAATTTATGGTGATAGGTATTCAATACATATATGTAGTGGGTACCTAAGTACTCTCTAACTTATATTATACCAATCAATGTTTTAATTTTTTTCAAGCGCTGTTGTGTAGTTAGGGCGGTAGGTTAATTAGGCACTAAAAAAGGATTAATGTATGCGGACTTTCGGTTTAAAATATAAATAAACAGTTTTTCATAAGGTAATAAAACCACATAACTAATAAAACTGTTAGCGGATACTTCAAGAACACCCACAATTCTGACACATCAACCGCAAGCACAATAAAAATATATCCGTGACCGTTCGTGCCAAAATATTTAACACCTTAGAGCTGGCAAAAAACCGATTCGTCACAAAGGGACTGATAGATGGACCACCTACACGAATTACGAATAGACGAGACCCGCGGACATTACCTCACAGAGACACCTACAATGTACATAAATAAGAACAAATACTAATAGTAACCGAGTAAAATAGAAAAAAAATATACAAGGGTAAATTCATAATTGATCAATTTGATCATTTTGAGCTTGGTGTTAATCCTTATAAGTACCCACCTGATACCTAGGTATCTAAGGAAATAGGTAGTAGATTGTGTTAGATTTTATAGATAAAGCAGTAATAAAAACAAGCATAACCTGCAGTTTATGCACATAGGTAGATAAACTCAGTGCATTCATTTTTAATTACTATAATTATCCGTGACCTTCTAATATTCCTATTTATGGATAATTTTACAACGTTGTCTAAACCGGGCGCTATCATTATTTTATTGCCGCAGTTGCCGTACACAACTATATACATATAGTCATTAGCATATTTATATGTTTAATGACTATACTTAAAGGTGTTAAGTTGCGAATTTCAACCGGTTAGTTAAAGGTATAGCTAACTGGAGCATCTGAATAAGTATTGCAGTGAAAAAGCCATTTCTAGCATATGAGATGTTTCTCAGATTAAACTGACTAAAGGCCCTGTGTTTTCTTTTCAATTTACTCATTTTTTGAAGACCACATTTGCGAAAAACCTGTATTTTTTGATGGATATTTTAAAACATTATTTGTAAATTTAAAACCCTCGATAGCCTACAGATCCTTAAATCCGCCACTGGCTAACTAGAAACCAAATGAAAAATGCATACTTATTTAAGTATGCATATCATGTTGTGAACCTGGGGGCCTAGCCAAGATGATAATCGTTTGCAGAAAACGAATAAACGCTATCATTTCTACGGGTACATTATCAACGTTTATCTTAGCGTTTCGCTTTCTGCAAACTATTGTCATCTTGCCAGACTCTCTGTTCTGAACGATGTAGCAATACATTATTACCTCTTCTTTTGGAATCAATTCGTAGGTATATTTTACTGTGTATAATCAACAACTAAAGCTGTTTTAAGCTAATTAATTAATAAGATTGTTCAGCTAGTAGGATTCATCCACGCAACGACGCGACGCATCCTATCCGGCATTCGCACATTAGTGTCGCGTGCGCCGCGTCAGCTGTCACTCACGCGTCACGTTACGTCGGCACGCGGCGGCTCGTCCCAAACAAATATCCAGTTACACTCGCGTGAAGTAGATGAAACAATCTTCCGCTGTGCAATTACTTAGTCTGCTTTAATTTTCGCAAGGTACAACTGGTTATTTGAATAGGATTCTGCTGATCAGACGGCGAATGCCAAAGTAACGATCGTTTTATTCACGGCAATAACACTGCCTAGATACGAATATAGTCGCACCAAACAAAGTCTGCAGCGGATTTGATAGCCCACGCAGTGTAAGTGTTATGTATACGTCATAATTTCATATAAGTTTGACGTTTAAAATGACACTTGCACTGCGTGGGCTATCAAAATCGCTGCAGATTTTTTACGGTCTGACTATATCGTTCTAGGCTCTCGGGATAAGCCAAGTACAAATTATGTATATCACCTCAACATATTTATTTATAAAAAAACGCGTTTACGCGTCAATCCAGTAAAGTTCTACGTAAACAACCAGCAAAGCCTCTTAAAACTGGACCCCAGCGCGTCCAAGCATGAGCCACGCAAACTGTCATCTGTCAGACCGCCATTTTAATTCCTTTGTAAATTATACAAATTGACACTTGACGTGTTTTGTCGTCTCCGGGGTAATCGTGCGAAATGGAACTCCTCATTTTATTACTTTTGTCAAGTCGAGGAGGGTCTCGTTTCGAGCCATCTTGTCATTCAATCTCGTTGTATATTTTCATTTTGTTAGCTACCGAGACGTTGGTAGTCTGATTTGTTGAGGTGTCGAGCGCGTTGATTTATTTCCAAGTTTATAAGTACGTATTAATTTAAATCGTAAATATACGGAGCCTTCATCAGCGAAATTTCAATTTTACGATGTCGTTATACATGAAAAATAATGGAGACATAAATATTATGAAAAGTGACGTTTAGTTAACGACCTCAACGCAATGTGCGTAAAGTAGCCGCGCCGCAGGGCGCCGCGCCGCACGCGGGAAAACGCTTTGCTAATTAAAAATGTTCCTTCTTTGTTTTGGATTTATTTTGGGTTACGTTGACTGGTGCTTAATTTACACCAGTCAACGCTAAGTGCAAACAATATTGCTGTAACACTCATTCATACCAATAAATCGTATCTAATATTTCAATTTAACTAACTTAGAAATGAGAACATTGATGATATTAGACTGGCAGATCAAACATTTTTATTTAAAGGTCTGAACTATTTAACAATTTATACTACAAATGACGTTTCAAAAGTTGTGTTTTGAAACCAGTCTGATTCACACCCACAGCTTTTATTCTCCCATTTCTAGGGACTGGCAACTATTGCTATGAGACCAGAATGCTGCATTGACTGGATATGGACTATAGACTGGACATGGGTTCGGGATATATTCCTCGATAGAGAGGAATGTATCCCGAACCCATGTTGATTTACTATTAACATTACACATTGCCTGCTTATTATGTATTACCTAATTTGTGCTAAGAAGTTAGGCTAATTCCCGTTCCTTGGTAATTAAAAGTTATAATTGACCTTTTCTACGCTTAATACAATTTTGATCAAATTCAATACCAACCGACGTAAATCAGGATTAGGCGCTAATAATTAACGAGATTTATAGAAGGTAATTATTACCTGCAACTCTTATCTTACGCATTAGCATTAGAGTACAGTACATTTTCTTTATAGTAATACAAAAATCAGCTATATGCAAATAAAACTACTTGTTTGAGAACATATAATCGTTGCCACCTTTAGACCCTATAGTGTATGATAGTAAAGTTTGGCAAGTGACTAAGGGAAGGTAGTCGGAAATGATTTAAGGGTGCACATTAAAGTTTTATGACGCGGCCGGTTGGCGTTATTTTGTTTTATTATCGCCCCCCGAATAAAACCGCTTGTGCATCGAAAATGCACTTTTGGAGATCGAAGATAAATCAAGCAAACACACCGCGAAGCAATTTGACCCCTTGCGTAGTAGCAAATTTGCAATTATATTAGTGCAATATAAGTTATTATTTCTTTTTAGACAGGTAGAGATAAAAGAGCACAAGTGTGTAGTGTAACATCACGTTTTTGTATGTAACATGACTATTAAATAAATAAATATGAATCGTGGCAATAAACATTGTAAGAGCGTTTTCACATTGTGCGATCGGTTATCGGATGTCGGATACTACCTACCATAAGGAAAAAAGGGTTTTTTTTATATTAATTTGTTGTTTTAATGTTTATTCTTTAAAGGATACCCTTAAACCAAAAATAGAAGGACTTGATGCCATATTAGGGCACTCTCTAGCAGCTGCTTTTCTTCAAAGATCTTATCTTATTGTTGTTCTTAAAGGAAAATCCGACATCCGACCCAACTAACAATTTGAGGCAAAAAGGTATCGAATATCGATATCGGATCGGGCAATGTGAAATGAAAACGGTCTTAATATAAGAAGTAACGTAGGATGGTTGATAGCCGACAATAAAGACAAGTTACACATTGATTAATGATTGTTTCAGCTCTATTAAGTATGTTAGTACAATCATTGTCTTATCGATGAACATCGTTTTTTTATATATTTCTCTCCTGTACAATTACACAGATCGCGTGTTCGTTTAGATGGTTAAGGCCTGTAATTTCACTAAGCACAAAAATTGCACACAACTTTGTTGTGGAAAGGAGAAACGCAATAACAACTTAAGATCCATGAACATAGTTATTTCCTATTCGTTTCGCCACAGCGGTGTGAGTAAGTACGCTTGGTTTTTCTGCACTGAAAAAAAATCTGATCTATCGAGCACACATTAAAGTGATTTCATTAGATTAACTGCTATATACAATATCAACTAATGTACGTAGGTACGTACGTAACGTACGAACAGTAAACTTTACTGCTTGGTTCGATAGGCTCATATGGAACTGTTTAAAGCATTAAACATTAATGCAATTTCAATTATTTTAATCGATTTTTTTCTCAGTGTGGCATTGGACGTCTGTCCGTAACGAACTCTATAATGTTAATTAGTATCAAGAAGCAATTATAAAACGGTTAGCATTAACAAGCGACTCCTAATGATTATCGCCGGAATCTGAAGATGACGAGTTTTATGACGCTTCCGGTCCGCCGTAAACTTAACTGCGGCTATTGTCAGAACGCATTCGCCCTCGTAAATCTACGGGCAAGCACATATTTGATGGTGTGACTTAAATACAAACGATCTGATAAAAAAAACACATCGTTAAATGGCTAGTTGGTATTGTACTCGCCACTAATTTTGATGGGTAAGGCAGCTCAGGGTTCTATTAATCAATTAATTCTTAAGGAATTAACCTGATTGCAATATGTTACATATTCAAATTGGGTGCTTTCAAGCCCAATTCTACGTAGGTATAATACAAGTTTCCGTACGACGACATTTGATCGCAAAATTGGCGGCATTTTAGTAATACACAGGCTTACTACTAAACTCGCATCGTTGACCATAAAATATAATAAATTTAATTTCTACAGAGATTAGTTGTATCGAGAATGTTTGAAGCCCGCGGGTGTTGATGGGCGGGCGGTAGGATTATCACCGCCCGCCCAATTGTCGCCTGTCGACGTCACGCAACCGACGACTGATCGATAGCGACTTCTACAGCCATCCACTACACCCCGATAAATAGGTATACATACATTTGACGCTGTACACCCTGCACCCTGCTGCAAAAATGCATGGAAACTTAATGAATGAATTCCGTTCATAAATGGAACTTTGCAGCTCGCTATGCCTACATGTCGTTGCAGAGAAGTGGTTGTTATTGTTACATGATATACTCTGAAAATAGCGGGTCTGTACGGTTACCATCAGTTTGTCACTGATATAAACGCCGTCGAGAACGTAATTTACTTTTCTCAAACATGCAATGAAATATTGATGTTATGTTCCTTATAATAGGCTGCGAAGTATGACGTTTCAGGTGCGGCTAGGACAAAAGGTCGTTAATGGAATTTCATACACATCTTGCAGGCCTAGGCCGGCAAAGTCCTCTTTTTTTATTTTCATTTCATAGATATTTGTGACACAGCATCGTGGCATTCATCCATTAAAAAAAACTAGAGGCAGTATTTGCTTTATGGTTCGTAATGACACTCTGCCACTACGCCTATAAAAAAAAAACAAAAAACAATGTTTGCTATAATTTGCAGTTTTATTTGTATAAAATCAACATGAACTTAATAAATAATACATTCTATAATTTTAAATTATAAATTTAACTACACAAATAAAAACATTTAAAATATTTCATCAAAACGTTCGCGGTAAAAAGGTCTACTCAAACACGCGTAGTTATATTTTTTAAATTATTATGGAGGTAAAGTTGAAAAATATTCATTCTGTTTTATTGGATTTATGGTGCGTTGTTGATTTTTTGACTTTAATATGAGTTTATTTTGAGTTCCGACGAAATAATGAAATCAATATTAATTGTAATCGTAGGTGTTGGAATTGGCAGCGTAAGCAGAATTGATTTTAAATAACTTGCTGCCTCTGCCGCCAAGTCAAAGACGAAGTATGTATATGGTTGCTTATGGCAATTTTATTATTTGAGAAACTAAGAAAAATGGCTTACAGTTTATTAGAAACAGTTTTGTGGCATATTTTAAATGAATGTAACTACAAATTCGTCAACACTGTGGAAATTATACTTATTTACTCCATGGATAAAGCAACGATGTATGTGAAACATGATATCAACATGAAAGACTATGTAAACTTATGTGACGAAAACGACAGTCAGACGGATACAAGGCGAAAAAATCAAAGATACATGAAAACATACGGGTAGTAAAAATACACGACTCGTGTAAAACATACGCGTGATTATGATATAGGTACGTGTTGGTTATATTTTGGGTGTAGTTTACTTTTAGTTTTTCCTATAAATAAAACTTGGGTTTCGTGGATTTTTTATTTTATTTATTTCATTGCATGTTTGAGAAAAGCACTATACATACCTCGGCGGGAAATGGGGTTGCCCGCGCTCAGACCTATCCGTATATATGTCTTCGGCCGGCAACCCCTTTCGTCCCGGCCTCTGTAGTAATGTACTATTCTATACATCCCGTTTGCACTAATATGCGAGTGCGAGCGAGATGTATAGAAAGTAAATTACGTTCTCGACGGCGTTTATGTCAGTGACAAACTGATGGTAACCGTACTGGAATATAAAGTGACAGGTGATCACAGATATATAGAAAAAAATGTTGACATATTAGAAAACATACGTATTATTTAAATACGGTCGTAACTCCGCTCTCCTCTGGCAAATGCTAACAAAAAGTTTACGATTACGACTACAAGAGCAAAGCTATCAAGCAACGCAAGCATTTTTAATTCATATTTTATTTATCGCCATTTGTTCAGCGTATCGAAAACACGCTCAAACGATTCGTTAACCGGAAAAGCACATAAACAACAATGTGGGAAGATTATAAAATAATCTCTGTTTTTACACGCGATATAAAACTGTAGTGATTGTCGATCGCCCGATACATCATGCACAGATATACAATTAAACCATTTCTCATGCTTATGATGTATTCGCGTGACACGGCGTGTACATGCAGATATTCCTGGTTCGTGCATGAGTCTGGGCAATTTCTAGTTTCTACATCAATTACGTAGGTGATGCGGCAGTGCGTGGCGGGCGGCCGAGACCCGGTGTCGCCGCTAGGGATAGGCCAGCTTGTACTTACCTACTGTGCACTAGGCAAATGCCAAACAGCCACGCATACTTTTCACCTCAATACCTATATAACTGTGAAAATATTCTTCTTTTTATAATTTTGCTAGTAACATTCCGTATGCTATGGCACAAGTATTTTATACTAATGATACTGCTATGGTATGCAGGGTAACGTTATAAACTAAAAAATTATGAAAAAAAAAACGCGTTTAACTGGTTTGCAAGACCGAAGATGATGCTATAAGTATTCCGCGAACAAAGTTTTAAGCGGAACACTTATTAGTAATTAGCCATGTTTTCGCGTTTTATTTTTAATGAGGACTACGTTTGTATGGATAGGCGATATCGGACGGGTCCTCCACTTTCGTCTAATAAGGTTTTTCTTTGAATTTGTCCTCACAAATATAGTACTTATAATTTCCGTGTGAATATTAAAAAAAAATAGGTGTAAAAATTAAAAATTACTCTTTCGTTAGCCCCCTACGACGAGTATGAGTATTATTAATTACGAGCATCAAACGAAGATATAGAGATCAGTATTTAAGAATTATAGAAAGAAAAAAATATCGCAAATATGTGAAACATCAAAAAAAAAATAGCGCGAATACCTTAGCCACCGGAAAACTTAGTCACCAAGGAACACTGATAAAATATTCCCGCGAATGTACACAGGTAATCGCGCTGTCCGCAGCGATTATCGCGCGACTAACATCCGTCCGTCACGCCGTCGTCCGTACGTGATAGGTCTCCCCGCGCGTCTATAATTATCGCAATATCGCTGAATTACTGCATACAAATAAAACGTTAGTATACAACTAAACATTAGCACTTAATACCTGACATGTTCAAGTTGATAAAACAAATTATACCTCGTATCAAATATAAAAACATTAAAACGATTAGATAGGTCATGCGGATAAATAGCTTTGAAATTAACTAAGAAAATATGTATCAGACACAACAGCCTTGCGACGCGAACGTGAAAGTCCCCTAACTATCCTTATTTGCCACGATATTATTTCTAGGATTTGGAAATTACGAGACTATTCGCTAAAAACATTACTATTTTTTTTGTTTATGTGCCTAAAGATAAAACAAGACAACATTGAAGTTTTAAAACAAACCGTAGGCTTAGAAATGGGCAATATTATTGTGTCATTAGGTACCCGGTGTTCATTACAACTGGCAACATCTCGGAGGAGATTACCCGTCGTAATTAACTGTTTTACACGCTCCTAATGGCTTCATTTCGCTAATGACCGTCTCATCTCGTCCTTTTGGTATCTGCAGAGACCGCCTACCCTGCGCGAGTTAATTTATTCTATATTCTACACTTTGATAAAAATTTACAAAATGGAGGATTTATAAATTTTAATAAATGCTGACCATCCTTTCTCTACTTTCTTAGGATGATAAAAAATGTTTAAAAAGTTGTTACAGCCATAACTAAAAACTCTCTTGGTTCAAATATGGTACCTACTAATTTGCAGCTTCTGAGCGGTTAAGAATGGCATATTTACCCATCAATTTTGCCTAACATTTGGTTTATGGAAAGTCCATTATCAGCAATTTATTTCAATTACCCGTTCAATTTAAGATTTTCGTTAACAAGCTGTTCCTATTATCTAGTAACTTATCGACCCCTATTTAGGTGTAAGTATAGCGATATATTTGCACCATCGCATATTTCATTAATCCACATAATGAATTGCGATCCAATAAAGATTACATTTGTGTCGAATGCGCGGTAAAAAGCACGCCGGGGCTGTCGGCGGGCCTGCAATTATCGCATCAGCGTAACATAATGGCGTAGGAGATATCGTGCACAATTATTACTGCATTAGCGCAGTCGGTCCGTTGCTACCCGGGTAGTGATGGCAAGTTACCCGGAATATTCCCAGGAATAGCCGACTCGAAAGCTCGTTTTGAATTTCAAACTGTATATAGGTAGATGGACGATCTGGTGAAGATCTTAGGGAACCGTGCTCGAAGGCTAAGTACACGGACTGTCGTTATAGAGCTCCTTGATAAAAATGCTTTATTGTACGGTCAGCCAAGAAAGTGGTCTACCACTTTTCGACATCAATCAGATGATAGAGTCGAAAAGTGGTAAACCATCACTTTCTTGGCTGACTGTACACTGGATGTATTTTAGGGTGCACAATATGATGACAAGTTTGTGTCGAGTGCACGGTAAAAGCACTCTGGTGTCGCCGGTATAGGTATACTATCGGCGCGACTATATTATTGGAAAAGGACAAGTTGTATTACTTCAACTTTTCCTTCTACAACATGTAGCTTACATGTTGTTTATTTATATTTATTTTAAGCATCTTTATACATTGTAGGTACATATCGTTATCACATATTGCATTGTTTCAGTAATATAAGTGGGAATGACGTATGCCTATCCCATCACTATAGCCTTTCCGCGAGCTACATTCACAAAATGCTCCTGTACCTTATTACAGGATAGTAAGACCACGTTCCGTGGAATCTCCAGGGGTCCGTGTACTTTTGTAAAATTGTACGCCTTATCGCAATGGAATAAGGTGCAAATATGTAAATCTTTGACGATGCGCGACATAGCAAGTGCGATCGACAAATTGCTACTTGCGGCCGACGATCGCAGCACGTTAATCAACCTGTGACAACCCGAACACAACCGTGCTATTTGACGTAGCTCTCTTGCAAATTACGGGCCGGTGGTTGTTCGGCACGACAGACGGCCCGATTCGGATTATGAAATAGATATCTATTAGACATCTTTTAGACATCACCAAGATACGATAACGATATGTTTAAGATCTATACTGTCAAATTTGACATTTGCGCGATTCTGGAGATACTCTTAAACGATTTCCACAGGATATGAGACTCAGAGATCTCTATCTAGCGTAAAAGTGACATTGGTTGCCCGATTTGCGCTGCAAAGAGAACTAGTTGATATCTGAACTGAACTATAACGTATCTAGAATGGATCTAGTACGTGTCGTCTCTTGTGAATATCTTGGAAGTTCGAATACAGCAGAGAGTCGAAGTCTCGGCCAAACCAGCATGAAATGACTTCAGAATCCTCAACATCCGTAAACGGACTGTAGCGATATACTGGTATGTGCTAGCGGATAACTCTGCAAGCGAATGCCTTGACACGGCAGCTTTTCATACCAATGTCCGTTTCGCTTACGTTATTGACACAGACATACAATTTCTCTACAATATAACCTTGTAATTTAGTTGTAAAACTACACTCACGTTGCTTTGTTAATAGGGACCATTTTCATTTGTTTATAATGCAGTGTAGTTATTAAAGGGATTGTTATTAAACGTCGCAGTCTTACGTTGCTTGCGTAACGAGTTCGCGCTTGGTGGGTTTTATTGCAGCAGTGACCTGGGCGGTTCGTCCCTGCGCATAGCGAGTACTTGCTTATGAAGAACCAGTATAACGGCTCGATTCGGGAAATTAATTAGAGACTCACTAGATATGAAATAGTAAAGATATGTGACGTTCCACTGCAAAAGGTACCTTATGGCGGCTGGCGCCGCGATTCGGGAAATGAATTAGAGATTCACTAGATATGAAAGAGAAGATATATGACGTTCCACAGAAAAAGGTACCTTATGGGGACCGGCGCTTACGTCGCCTAGTGGCGCAATAATATTCGGGCGGCGTTGATAATAGCGTAAGCGCCAACCGCCATAGGGTACCTTTACCCGTGGGACTATGTCACATATCTTTCTATCTATCGTATCTAGTTAATCTCTAATTCATTTCCCGAATCGCGCCGTAAGTCTGACTTTCAGGTCCGTATTAACATAATATGTGACGTTCCACTGTAAAAGGTACCTTATGGCGGCTATAATATTGGAGCGGCGTTAATAATAGCGTAAGCGCCAGCCGCCATAAGGTACCTTTACCCGTGGGACGTCACATATTACTTACCTACGTGTAGCAGATACGAAGAGAATGAGAAATAAAATACCAATTACATAATAAAATTTTGCGTCGGTAGGTAGAGTCTACTCTACATTTTTTATTGGTTTATTAAGACTGTCGTATAAGGGAAATAAAAGAAAAGAGAAAATAAGGGGAACCAAGAAGAACGTAAGGTCAGTCAGGGAAATAGCAACTATGGGACAAATGGAACTAGGTACCTACTCTAAAAATACAAGGAGTCTAGAGCTAGTACCTATGGTGTAACTAGCTCTAGACTCACTTCCTGTGTTTTTAGAGTAGGTGCAATTGCCCTGGCTTACATGGAAAATCCCAAAGAAAAAGTATCAACGCTGTATCGCATTCATCTGTCAAAAAGGAGGTCGACTGAAGTTGATAGATTCTTAATTCTTATTATATGATAATACAAAAATTTGGTCAGCTATGAGTCGTAATAAATTATTTTGAAAACATTCAGCGAAATAAAAACATGAATCGAAAATCTTACACAAACTGGTTCGCCGTGCGAATTCGCGGTATAAGATCGGAATATAACGTCTGCGCGAGCGCCGTTGCGCGTGCATCGGAGATACCAAAATGCTGCAGCTACATATGCAACGGTCAGTCCGTTTATGTTTAATACAAACGTTTTGTAACGAGATGTTTACATACTTATATATTCACGTTTTATAACTTTACAACTGCAAATTACTCCGACATTACGAGTCGATTGCGATTAACAAGCTAATTACGGAGTTCTGCGTTTAGCAAATAGTAAAGTAATTTGTATTCTTAGTTGCAATAACATCTTACACTTATGTTAATTAATTTTGATTTTACAGAATGTTAAATTGTTCCATAGTAATTACTAATCAGTTTGTTGAGAACAATGGACATTTAACCCTTAATTTCTAAATAAAATGACAATTATGGTTATGTACATAACTTCCAAAAATTTGTTCGATTTCTTTTTCGCACCTAACTGGCAAACACGAAATGGCAAAACTATACTTTATATAATTTTAATATGCAGAGAGGAAAATTGGAACTACGTTTGTATGAAGAACTGGCTGTCCACCAAGTAACCTTTTTTTATGTGTAGGTATTACATAATAAGGATGGTGACCGAATTTATTGACATATTTTTGCATTTTTCTAATACGATATATTATGAACGATAAATGGTACGTAGCACAACCGAGGTTTGAACCAACCAACCACCACACTACCTAAACGAAATAAATGATTTAACCTATGTAAATGATAAATAGCAAGCCATTTTCCCGCATGAAGTAGTGCCAATACTACAATGAACACCAACAACGCGTAACGCACGGTTGCTATCGATTACGCATGCGGCACTGCCGCCTTAATGACATATGAGGCATAATATTCGACTCTATCACTGATTGACACGGATAAAAGACACAGTAATCACAATAACTTGTTTTTAGGGTTCCGTACCTCAAAAGGAAAAAACGGAGCCCTTATAGGATCACTCGTGTTTCTGTCTGTCTGTCTGACCGTCTGGCACAGTCTATTTTCTCGGAAACTACTGGACCAATTAAGTTAAAGTTTCGTACACATATGTAAATTAGTAATCCAAAGACGGAAATGTCAATAAATGAATTTTATACATGGCCCTTTTTTAATTTACCAATGAGTAAATTAAAAAATAAAGTTTTTCAAACTATATCGTGTTATACGTCAAATAAAAGAGCTCATTTTGAGAATTTCAAATATATTTTTCGTATAATTTGAAAATATACCTATAGGTTAGAAGTTATTTAAGAAAATAGCCAAATCTCAGAAACTACTGGGTCAAAAATTTTGATAAAAAATACAGAAAATAGTTCTTTACCTATAGATGACAGGAAAACCTATTAGAAATGGGCAGTCAAGCGTAAGCCAAACTTAAAGTACGGAACCCTTGGAACGCGAGTCCGACTCGCACTTGGCCGCTTTTTTTACTTCGAGGCATTCATTATAATATTTTTATAGTAAAACCTGGATAAAAGGACTACAAAATATTACAACCAAAGCCTTCGGGCCTGAAGTTAATTCAAAAATCGACATCTATACCTAAGACTAAGCATGAGATTGAAGTGGTTTAAATCAGTTTGCACACTTGTCATGAGGAAAATGCAGACTAGAATTTTCTAACGATATCGGATTATCGGTATACTTAATTGAAATCTTGCGATTAGTTTAAAAGCAATCACTGCAGTAAACCTGACATGTAATATATATGATAAATGTGATCTTAACAACTTTAATGGTCCTATAAGATTCCATTTATTTCGGTTTCACTGGAGATATACTCGTAGGAGTCGATGACGGTTGTGCAATATACAAGGAGCATTAAGGCCTGTTATCACTTAGGCAGCAAGCGCATATAAGAATCAAGATTGATATCAGCACTTTGCCGGAGTCTGCCGATGTAATTAGCGATGCGCAGTTCGTCCGTCTGTACAATTTTTCACTAGTTTCAATTAACTTGTGAAAAATGGCGGCCGCTCACCGAGCTACTTAATACCACACAGCCTTAGGCGGTTCGCCGGCGATGTCGTGTATTATAATCGTACTGCATATGGAACTTTAATTCAAATGATTTATAAATTGCTGCAGAAAACGAGGTCTTGACAGACTGTCTTCATTTAACGTAATTGCGTTGTTGCGGTTTACAAGTACCTGTAAATGATATGTATAAACAGAAGTTTATGCCTTTATATAGGTACTAATTAGAAATATTCTTATTAGTCATGATTTTATGGGCTCTCATACATATGCAGAACAGCCCTTTCCAATAATAAAATTGTAATTCGCTTGCATAAATGCATAACAAAAATAAAAAGTTATAGCATATAATTTTAACATATTTGTAAGTTCCTTTCAATACCTACTTTGTTATCTAAGTTAAGATCTTAGCTGGTGATGGATAAACATGATAGCAATATATTTTCCAACCGTCCTCAGAAATAATATTGTATACTGATTTAATAAACGGGTTTTATTTGAAGCGATTTTATTTGCAAATATTCTATCTCAATGCTTTATGGTGGTTGACATGATAAATCGTATATTTAAAACCTGTTTGGACTACTGTGCATCATGGTTGCTGTTTATTTTTGATTTACAACTTGTTAATGTTAAGAATGTTGTGTTCACCTAAATTCATCTTATTTTTTGGTACAGGTATTTTAATATTACATATTTTGTAGATGTGATCTGACGTCAAACATACCTAAGTATATTATTCTTAAGAGAATTGCATTCAATACTTCTAATATTATTATAGACATATTAACCAAAGATCCAATAAGAAAACCGCTGGAAATAAATATGTATATAATTCTCAATTGCTCATGGATTCTTTATACATCTTCTGACTGTCATGTCAAGTGGATTGACTTTGTAGAATAAAATTAAAGATATCGGTAACATCATCAACAAACATCGAAAGAAACAATTGAAACGGTGTCTGTACGCATTCCGAAGCCTCGTCCAGCGTGTCAGAGGCCTGTCTGATCGAAAACATAGTATGTTAGGTCCAAACATGGACACATGGGCCCTTTTAGAGCATGGTCGTGGTCGTTAGTGCACGCCATTAAGGATGATCGATGGCCATGGAGCTCCGATATCCGACAAATTTCATTTAGACCACTAATGTCGTATCACCTTAACTGATATAGTGATTTATAGCGACAAATCTTACGATCTTGGAATAAAATGTGGCCATCTATAGCGTTGATAAAACTTGCAAAAAAAAGAGCTTAAGTATAGGTTATACGAGTATGTAAACTATAAATAATTTCAGGCTATTTTTATGTAGACCAGTAATGTCGTATTCGTAATGAGTCGTATTGTAAACTGACGAGCGTTTTATAGTCTACATAGCTGTAAAAATTTTGCTGTCGTTCAGCGAAGATACTAAGTATGCAGGAGTACGCAGCACATATTTAGGTACTTACATACTATTTATACTAAGTACTACTACAAAAGTAACATGACATTCCTTAGCAAGTATAAACCTTGCAGAACACTTGTTGTAAAGATGTTACCCTTTGGATTACCTACCACAGTGAGCAGCTCTGTAACTTTGTCGTATGTTTATGTCGCGTTTGTATGCAACGTGTTAAATTTTTATGATTTCCGCGTCTACTAGCACGCAATGTTTAAGTTTGTATTGTTTTCTGTTAATAAGGTAATTTGCCTTTTATTTAAGTACCTTTTATGAAAATAAGTTTTCATGCATAATAGCATTAGTTCTAGACAGGTATAGCAAGCGTATTACGTATGGTTTTATCCTCGTGATAAAATAAATGACACTTTTTAACACCTTGCGATTGAAAGAGACAGACGCAGTGTTAATCATAATTGGTGACGACCTAAGCGATGAAACACAGGTGCAATGCGGAGTACCTCAAGGCTCGGTATGTGGGCCTGTGTGCTATCTCATGCATGTTAACAGTTTGTGTGGAGCTATACAAAATTGTTCTGCATATATGTTCGCTGACGATCTTTGCACCTTACGTGCCGGAACCAATGTCACTGATATATGTCATCTGGTTCAACAGGACATAGATTCAATAGTTAAATGGTCACACGATAATGGCATTATATTGAATTCTGATAAGACAAAACTACTCATTATACAATCACCTTATATATGCACCGTAGAAACTCCTTTGCCTATGTATACCCACAGTTTTACTTGTTTCCACGATAAATTAAAAGCTTGTCATTGCAAACCTATAGAAAAAGTTGATTGTGTTACATATCTGGGAGTCAAAATAGATACCGCATTCTCTTGGCAACAACATATAGACCATATCTGTAGTAAATTAAGAATTCTCTTAGGTAGATTTTATCACTTAAGCTATAAAGTACCTAATAACATACTGAAATGTTTATATTTTGCAATAGTGGAATCTGTATTGAGCTATGCACTTCATTGCTATGGTCTTACTTTTAAATCATACATAGATAAATTAGAAGCACTACAAATTAGATTCCTAAAACTACTCGTAAATAAGAAAACCAGAAACAACTGTAAAAACGATTATTATAAACTATTCAAAATTTGCAAAATACTACCAGTTAGTTTAAAGCACAAATTCCTTCTAGCAGTTAACAACCATGGCAATGAAGAGCACAACTCAATACTAATAGAACATAAGCATAAAACAAGGGCAGTAACTGCGCGAAAATTTGAAGTCCCCCGGGTTAGCAACTATTTTGGTGATAGAACTCTTAGGAAAAGAGTTCCGTATCTCCTGAATAGTCTACCCGAGAACATTCGGCATGAGCCAAATAAAAATAAATTTAAAAGTGCCCTAAAACTGTACCTATTGCAAACACTTAAGTGACAGTTGCACATGTGCAAGTGCCACTAAGTGTTTAGATTTAATAATAATTTAAAATTAGTACTCACTTAAATACATGTGTATGTAGAGACTCTTACCTGCAGGCAAACTGTAAATACAGTTTTGCAGGGACCTGTTCAATTATATGTTCTGTACTGTGTGTTAATAATAATAATAAATAATTGATTTTTGTACCGACGAGGGGGACTTCGCGAGTCAGAATGTGAGTACAACTGCTAATGAGCAACTGAGGAGGACTTTGGAAGAGGCGATTACGCAGTATCGCGCCACAACCAACTCTAGGCCCCGATTACCACGTTTGCCTATGAATAGACGCAATCTAGCGCTAATGGGAGCCCTAAACGCTTTACTAGAGCCATATTTAAGGACTAGTAAAGATTTAGATGATACGCACTCGATCATGTACTGCGGAGCCATCGCGGCGTGCCGTGTTGCTCGCATCAAGTTTCCGGACGCTGAACGTGCACCTAGGACCGTCGGAGGTGTCCCTGCATGGCAAGCGCGGATCGAGCGACGTATCAGCTCGTTTAGGACTCTCATCGCAAAGCTGATCTGCTTCAGGGGGGGCAACAATCGCCCCCGAGTAATGCGCTTTGTGAACCAGGCGTTCGCGGGGACGGATATCAGGCCCTGCGACTTCATGGCCAATGTCACAGAGCGCATCGACTTTCTAAAGCAGAAAGTCTATGCGTGGGCAAACCGTATTCGCCGCTACAGAGAGCGTGTGGATCGATTCCAGCAGAATCGCCTTTTTCAAAGTGACCAAAAGAAGGTGTACCGGAAGTGGGAGGAAACCAACCTTCGTACGCCCGACACGCAGCCGCCGGATGCTACTGCCATGACCGACTTCTGGCGTAGCATCTGGTCGGTGCCTGTCGGACACACCGAGGGGGGTTGGATGAGTGTTGTCGAGCGTGAGTGCGAGTCCATCGAACCTATGGGGGCAGTCACCATCAGCCCCGATGACGTCAGTTGTGCCATCCGCTCGGCCCAGAACTGGAAAAGTCCTGGGCCGGATGGATTGCACAACTTCTGGCTAAAGTGGTTCCGATGCTCGCACTCGCGCTTGGCAGCACAATTTCAACAAGCCCTCGAGCTTGGTTCCCTCCCACCTTCCTTAACAACTGGTGTCACCTTCCTGCTCTATAAGTCCGGTAGTACCACGGAAGCGAAGAATTACAGACCCATCACATGCTTGCCTACACTCTACAAGCTCCTTACATCCATTTTGAGAGCAAAAATCAACGCGCACATTGTCGCAAACAATATTCTGGCTTCCGCTCAAAATGGATGTAGGGTTGGGTCCCGTGGTACTAAAGAGCTCCTCCTCATAGACATGACCATCTGCCAACAAATCCGGCGGAACAGGGGTGCCCTCTCGGCCGCTTGGATTGACTACAAGAAGGCCTATGATTCGGTGCCTCATTCATGGTTGGGGAGGGTCTTAGAGTTGTATAAAGTTGATGCAGCTTTGAGAGCCTTCCTAAGCGCGTGTATGGGACAGTGGACCACAGTCCTTCGTCAACCAGGTGGCAGGGACGACCGTCCTGGCCCGCAGGATTTTATAAGGATTGAGCGAGGAATTTTTCAGGGCGACAGTCTGAGTCCCCTGTGGTTCTGCCTAGCTTTAAATCCCCTCAGCACCCTGCTGAAGGATTTGGGACTAGGTTGCCGGCTTCGGAGAGAGGGTGAAGTCATTTCTCACCTTCTGTACATGGATGACCTCAAATTATTTGCACCAAACAACCAAGACCTGTCGGAGCTACTGAAAACCACGGAAGTCTTCAGTAGTGCCATCAACATGGAGTTTGGTGTCGATAAATGTGCGGTTATGCATGTACAGCGGGGGAGGGTTGTAAATTCAACAAATTTACAACTGTCTGAGACAATGTCTTTCAGATCTATCTCTGAATCAGAAACCTATAAATACCTTGGTATGTCACAGTCGTTGGGTATTGAGGACGAGGGTATTAGACGGTCGGTGAAGGAGCGCTTTTTCAGTCGGCTCACAAAAGTCCTTAACAGTCTTTTGTCAGGAGGCAACAAAGTGCGCGCCTTCAACGCCTGGGTAATGCCCCTACTCACATACTCCTTTGGCATACTAAGGTGGACTCAGACCGAGCTGGACGCCCTGGATCGGAGGGTCCGATCACTGCTCACCACACATCGCATGCTACACCCACGCTCGTCAGTTATGAGATTGTACATCCCACGGAAGTGTGGAGGCCGAGGCTTCCTAAACGCCAAGGATCTCCACAACCGCGAGGTGTACAATCTCAGGAACTATTTCCTTAACAACGAGTGTGGGATGCATCGTGATGTGGTGGCAGTAGATAGGAACCTCACGCCGCTTTCCTTGGCAAACGAGAACTGGCGCAAACCTGTGGTACTAAGTACTGCGGATCGCAAGGCGGCATGGGAGAGTAAGGTGCTACACGGGCGGTTCTACAAGGCCCTCACGGGACCCGATGTGGACCTGCTCGCGTCGGTGAACTGGTTACGATTCGGGGACCTCTTCGGAGAAACCGAGGGTTTTGCCTGTGCAATTGCAGACGAAGTGATGATGACGAACAACTATCGGAAATATATCCTGAAGGACGGTACGGTCGACATTTGTCGGGCATGCCGCCGTCCCGGAGAGTCACTCAGGCATATCATTTCCGGTTGTTCTCATCTTGCTAACGGCGAGTACTTGCACAGACATAATCTCGTAGCCAGGATTATTCACCAGCAACTTGCTCTTCTATATGGCCTTGTGGACTGCGAAGTACCGTACTACAAGTACTCACCTGCGCCTGTTCTCGAGAATGGTCGTGCCACGCTCTATTGGGATCGATCTATCATCACTGACAGGACTATTGTAGCCAATAAGCCTGATATTGTGATAATAGATCGATCGCAACGTCGGGCCATGCTCGTTGACATCACCATCCCCCATGATGAGAATCTCGTGAAGGCCGAGAAGGACAAGTCCAGTAAGTACCTAGACTTGGCTCACGAGATAACCGCCATGTGGGATGTTGATTCGACGATCATTGTCCCGATAGTCGTTTCAGTGAACGGTTTAATAGCGAAGAGTCTCGACCAACATCTCGAGAGACTCTCGCTAGGTGGTTGGATCAAGGGACAGATGCAGAAGGCGGTGATCTTGGACACGGCGCGGATAGTACGTCGGTTCCTCTCTCTGCAGCCCTGACCACCGGTAGCTTGGGCCTTGCCCCGCTGCTGGCGGCACCCTAGGTTAGGTTTTTTATAATGTGTTTATATGTATTTTTATTGTTTTGTAAGTGTTTTTATATTTTACTTTTATATTCATATTATAAAAATACCTAACCTAAGACGATAAATAAATAAAGAGAAAATAATAAATAAAAATAAATAATGCTGTCACGTAGACACGTATTTCCGTTTGTTAGAAAGAGAAAAAATTCAACAGAGGTTTGCAAGAGTTTTTTATGTGTTATGAAGAAGGAGATATTAAGGGAAGGGGGAATTAGATATGAGGGGTTTTTTACAGTAAGTAATATCTAATTGACAATCACCCTTTTGAATAATGAAAAGGAGAGTAAATACCTACCGCACCTAAATAAAAAAAAACATGACGTAATTTAAATGTTACCGGACGCAAATAATGTTTTACACAGAAGGCTCGCGAAAAGATGTAAAGTGTTTTAATGGCACACTTCGAGTTGCCACGATCGGCGAATCAACACCTTCGCTCCAAATTGCCGTGTAAACACTACACTGAAATTAACGGGGTTCCCATTTTAATCAACAGGATCTAGGTTATTCTGAGCGCACGGATACTTTATACTAGAGATGCAACGGATAGTTGTTTGGCCGGATACCTCCGGCCGCCGGATATTCGGCCAGCGGAACTATACCTACATTTCGGTTTTTCAGGTGCGCATTCTGCAGGTTTGACCTGTTTCCTAGTAAGTGAACGTTCGAAATGAGTGCGCGTGCAAGTCAGTGGAATTATTAAATTGTTTTAAAATATTAAGTACGATTATGACCGTGCCTGTTTCTTAAATCCAATTAGTTTACTCCGAAATCAAGCAATGTTACTATCCGGTATCCGGCCGGATATTAAGTCACTATCCGGTATCCGGCCGGATAGTATTATAATGGCCGGATAGGCCGGATACCGAATAGCAACCGGATGTCCGGTGCATCTCTACTTTATACCTACAGCGACTTCCCTGGTTTTTTCAGGGATTACATTGGAAGCAAAGACTATGACCGTGAGACTACGGCGAGCTACACAGGGTCGTATCTAGTATATTTCATTAAATACAGCCAAAGGAAACGAACACGATGTCATAATTTAGATATATGTTCATATAACATAATGGGCTATCGTTCGTAGAAACGTTTGGGATAAACGCAAGATCTCATTTATAATAATAGGATACCTTGATAGTTGGGGATAACTGTGAATGCAGCGCGTGCCAGAACGTTTTAGTGTAAATATTATTCACGTAGACGTGGCAGAGTACGTAGGGGTAGTTATGTAGGGGGGGTGGTAAATGCAGTCGGTCGGGGCGCTAACGTGCGCGGGGGTGCGCGGCGGGGGAGCGGACGTCGTCGAGAAACGGAGGCTGGCGAGGCTGCGCTGGATCGATGAAGCGCGGACACGCCTCGCGCACTACGCTACAATAACATTCATTCAACTGTTTTTGTTGAGAGCATTCACCGTTTAGAGCTAATAACAGTAATAACGAATCTAGCCCTAAACACGAACATAAATTGCGATGCTTTAGCGTTTGTTTCAGTAGATAAATATCGCACATCTTCTATTGTTTTCTTTGATGTAAATAGGCAGTAACTTGTTCTTGCCAATAAGTACCTACGATATTCCAATTGGCATCAACGACACGTGTAAGACTGACGTTGTGTTTAAAATAGACTAAAAAGCTGTATTTTCATAATTATAAGTCTATACGAGTATATATCGCTTCGCTGTGCTGAAAACTTTGGAATGAAATCAAAGTCGATCTTTTGTATCACATACCATAATCTCTATTACGAGAAACGTGTACAATTTTATACATCAAAGAATCAATCAACGCTTCCATCTCGCGTCATAGCGAGTCGCCGCCATAACATAAAAGAATACAAGTTTTCAAAATAGAAGCAGACATAAGTCGTTTTCATACAGAAGTATACGGATAGGATAGCGTCTCGTATTTAAGCAGATGAGCTGTCAGGAGACGTTCCAAAAGCGACGAGCGTGTTAAACGACTGTATTGTGGCTGTCACTGGCGGTGGTCGGTCTCTTTGCCTTGATCGTATCATGGGTATGTCTCAGTAGGTTGATGGAAGATTTGGAGATGATAGAAAGCGATTTGAAATTTCATCACAATTGTAAGTTATAATGCATTGTTTCAAAAGTGTATTCTTCTTACCTGGTCATGTGTTATTTCAATATGCACTTTAACAAAATAGCCACTTGAAATACGCATGCTTAGTGCTAATATCATCAAAGATACACAGCTAGAGGAATGTATAAAACTAAACTCTTATGATGAATTCCATAATCCACTTTTATAATAAGGAATAACTACCTACATATTAGTGTTAGATGAAGCTACACCACCTAAGTTAGCTTAGTCTAAGCACCTATCTGTATTTTTGTAAGATATAAAATAAAATTTCCTAAGACGAATTAACAGACGCAAAAGCTCTAAAAAGACAACCGCCGATTTAAAATATCTTGCCGCTACATCAAGTCTTGTCAAAACGGTTAGCTAAGCGCGAGATTAGGCGACGACTACAAAACGAGCGACACGCCGCGGCCGGATCGCGTCTCCACGACACTGTAACTGCGACATTAAATTCTCAGGGTATTGAAATAAAGTCTAATTTGGAAAAACACGTTTTATGATTAAGTTTTGTAAGCGTCGATCCAATTGAATTCCAGAGGACATAGATCCGTCACCGATAACGCACTTTGCGTTCGGTGACAACTTACTTATCCGCTTGTAATCCGATGGATTGAAAATATCTCTATTAATTGCCAGAGTCCGTCGAACTAAGGCGCGGCAACTCGAATATCCCTTCAATTAACAAAGCGAAATATGAATATAAAATCTATAAATTCTTCACTATAGGACAGCTGGGCCGTAATTTACTGTAATAAAATAATAACCCCGGACAGTTAAGCAGCTATAATGAGATATCAGTCCAAATTACGTAGAACGTTACATAGGCGTAAACAATTGCCGGAGGGCCAAATATGAACATCTAATGTATATTTATGTGAGTCCTATGTGAGGTTCCAGTTCGGTGGGCAACGAGGGCTGCGGCGAGGGAGTGGGCTAGTGTATGTCAGTTAAATGTGTAAATTACGGATCGAGCGTTTATTCCGGCGTTACGGCGGCAGATAAGAACCACTCGCCGTAGGCTCGCGAGTGTTTATTCTACATTAGACATGCCTCCAGCTTGTAGGGACAAGGGTCGACGAATGACCTCGGGGCACGCAATATTGAGACATTAAAACTTATCAAACCAGGAATAGACTTCATTAGGCCTACGCTAATTGTTAAGCAGTGCGGGATTACAAGTCGAGGGTCTGTCATTTACTTCCGTGAGACATGACAAGAGGAGCGGCTTATGTTGACTCTCCCTTACCTATACAAAGTATACAAGTACATATACTCACAGTAATTTATATAGGTAGGAGATTTCCTGATTCAATTATCTAAAACCTGTACAAAAATTAAGCAGCAGGTAGCTATTTCATCAAACAACCCCAACTGACTTATGTAAATAAAAATGATAAAATCCATCATTTATAGTCACAAATCGATCAACCGACCTCAGACTGATTAACTATCCGAACAAGGCTAAACAAAAAACGATGTTAGCAAACCAAATCGTATCCGTTTATTGGAGTGCTATTAGCTACTAAACAGCAGGATTACGGGGCTGATAATGTCATGACGTGTTCTAAATTCGATGGTTTGACGAGACAAGCTGCACCTGTAGATATGGCGGTCTAATTCGTGTGAGCTCCGAATATTAATGAGGACTGTTCTGATAGCTTCCAGAGAGTTCGTGTCAAGCGCACCAGTTTAAATGTTATCTACAAGTTTAACGTGCTCAGAGTCCTATTTTATACTGGTTAGGATCAAATGAACAGTTGCCAACACAAAAAAAAACACTGGGAATACAGAGAACACTGCGCGGGCGCGGGTCGGGTAACCTGACGCTCCACCTGTCCGGTTCCGATATGAAATAATTTTTATATACGAAGCCCTCCGGAGATTATGAATATATCGCCGGCTATCGTGCAACATCGGACCGCATATTATGTTACAGCGCGTAACCTATGACAATCCATAATTTACGCAGTGCTCAGAAAATATTTCCTCTTGACACCTTCTCCAGTAGCTTTGACAGAAATATGTAGGTTTTGTGTTACACGGATTTCTAAAGAATTTCGATGAAACTTTATTTCAAATTGACACTTAATATTATAGCTATAGCGCTTACAACGGTAGGTTTTATTGCCGTGGTTTAAAGCGCAATTTCTAATCTTTTAATTTTAATTCTATCATGAGAACTTTTTACTTGTTTACGCTGCAAAGCATGCAATTCCTTAGTTAGGGTCGGTTCGTAGTCATGTCGGCCTGACATAAAGGGCACACATCCAGATATGTAATCCACATACCACCGAGCAAATACCTGCATTAACTAATGACTAACCATAAATAAAACTGTCTGTTTCCTTGTAAAATAAATTTACCAGATCGTACGTTCATTGATCGTTTACAAATACTCGGAATATTTTGTGTCAAGTTTCACGTTTATTAAGAATCAGAGCTTGAAGAGGACTTTAACTCGATCGTGTCGTATGGAATGTTCCTTTATATTTACAGTGGTTGTTTCTATTTTGTAATAGTTTTGTTGCAGCGCGGTTTGGGATCTGCGCGAGCGGTTTCTGCCGGTGGAAGGATCATCAATCATGGCGCCCGCGCCTCGGGCGGCGCCCCGTGACGAATGCCAACGCAAACACCTTTGTGGCCCTACACACACACTTACCTAAACTAAACAGTTTACAATATCCGGGGAGAAATAACATGAATACAACAAATATTGAATCTAAACTATTCATTTTAAACAGGTTACGTAAAACAAAACTTACATATTTTGTGAAATTGGCAGTTAGATCATTAATTATTCATTATTAACACTCGTCATGAAATAAATGTCCAGATCCTTAATGAAAAAGTTCTAAACCAATATTTTATTTATTCGATATATTTTAGTCATTACGTTCACAATATTTTGCAAACAAAGTATGGCAGCAAGTGTTCGTATCTGTCCTCGCCAGCTTATTGAGGCAATCCTTTGTGGAGTAGGTTGACAAGGCTATTGTCCCATAATTAATAGCTCTACACCTCGTTCCCAGAACTCCCAGGAGCCACCCGCCGCGATCTACTATGGAGTGGAAACTAAAACGCTGTAAATGGTTGGTCGCCCTTTATCTGGCGTAGCCACACACGGTGCTGCGTAAAAAACTTGCAGTTCATACAACAGTGTTATTTGTGCTTTCGAAACATTAACCTGGCGACACGACAGTAAGGTGTAGAGTTTATTGCTTAGTTTATGGATTTCTATAAGTAATGATGCCGTTTTGTGAATGCGACGTCTGTTAAGCTGACTGCGAAAGTAAAGGAAAATTGTATTTAAGTTACAAAGTTTATTCATTCAAAAGGAATAAGGCAGCGTAGAAGCTGATAATTAGCCATTTTGAAGGCATTTGAGTATTTCATCTTAAGGCTTCTGAAAAGATGTACTTACGCCTAATTCTTTATTCAGGCAAATACTAAGTATGAGTTTACAGCTCCAGCCAAGACACTTGTACTGTTAATAGGTACATATGTTGTTAGTATCATAAAATTAGAACACTTGTATTACACACACTATACAAGCTACACATACTAATATCTATGTCTTGTGTGAAAAAATTGGAAAAATGAAATGCCCGAGACACAAGCCACAAGCTGAGTGGCAACTATTTTGGTGTATATGATTTTTCATATTCTATGTATTAATTTTTGTACTTGTCTCACATCAAATTGGAAAATCATTTATATTCCTATGATACCTACCTATAGGTTAGTTGATACATACCTATTGGCAGTGTGAGTTGATAAGGGGTCGTGATTGAATCGGCCACGGCGCACCTCAGGGACGCATGTGCAATTAATTGCCTTATCGAGGCCTATTGATTCGGTAAGGCGATCCGTTTTAATTACCAACATCGCTCGTTTGCGCTGATTGGTTCCCATTAAGTCGGTGCAGCTTCAGTTTTCGTTAGACCAGTCAATGCGCGATGATTTTGCACCATTTAAAATGGTTAAGCATCATGTACCTACAGTCCTATGATGATTTAAAAGTTGTTAGTTTTACGTTCGTTGTTTGTTATTGAACACTACATAGATCAATCAGATTGGCATCAATCCAAAAAGACTGCGTTTATACTTTTATTTAGATTTAAATGACTTTTTTACTTATATTTGTTATCATTATTTCCGCACCGAAATGCTGTCTGAAAAGTTCGTAACAGTCGGGTTAATATTGGCGAATATTGCAATTATCTTAACTGCGACTTACATTAAAAAGTTTTCATTTTTGTGGAAATGTTGCAAACACCTTTTTGACTGGAGTAATAGCTATTAAAGATTTTTAAATCAAGGCAAGATTGAGCAGATTATAATGAACAATACACAATACGTGACCGCAAACACTTCAAAATCAATTACACGTATATAGTTGACGCAATTTTAGACAATTATCAATTGGATTTCCATCCCATAAACCGGCAAATCGATGAAGAGATACGAACGCACGGCCAACATAGCGGCCATTATGGCGGCCGACCAATCAAAGGACTGTAAAAAGTTACGTCTAACAGACGTTGAACACAGGAACAAAGCTGACAATAAAACTAATGCTCTGGGCTTTGTTATATGCTATAACTAACTAACCAAAGACTAGTGAATAATGAAAACATTTACACTTATGTTTTCTAGATTGATGATCCCAAGTAACAATTTGTGGTACTATAGCAGTCGATAGAACGTTTCCTAAATACCACTTAAGGTCCTATAAAAGACCTATGAAGGTTGTATAAAGCCAAAATGGCGCATCTTTAGTGCCATTCAGTGATATAGTAGACCTGTAGCAGTGTCAGTCGTGACGTTTTAGGTCTATAAAAGTGATATAATGCATGATTCTTGTTCTAATTTGTTGTCAGAAACGCCATTATAGTGTCAATTTATACTATAGTAGCATTTGAGATTCCATTATAGTGCTTGTTTTATACTATAGTAGTATTTGAAATTCTATTATAGTGCTTTTTTATACTATTGTAGAATTTATAGTTCCTTTACTACGCAATTTGCTATCAAGTTTTCCATCAACTGTTGTGAGTGGTTTTGTTGTGTGTTTACTTCACAAAAACGGTAAGTACTAAGTAAAATGGTGACAAGTAAAGACTATATTAATATGCGTCATTTAGATGTCGAATAATTCGGTCCTTAGCGCAAAAAGTATATGGGACGGAAGTTTTACCGTTAGAATAGTATTAGGTTAATGAGGAATTTTAAATGCCCCCTCGATTTATTTATGATTTTAATAAAATAATTTAATAAAATATTATGATATTCACCATATTTACTACTATACAGCCAAGAAGTAAATCCGACGCTTTTATAGGCTAACTATAGAACTTACGACGAAATATTCACCGCCATCATGATTAAAATTAGGGTTCCAAAAGAATTTTGCTGTGACCCAGTTACACCAACAAACTCTTTAGAAAGACGTAGGATTTTTTTTTTATTAAGATGTAGTTATTACTGTTGTTTTCTTTTTCAGTGTTATTGGTAAAAAAATGTGCTAATAATGGATGGCGATAAATATCAAAACCGTCACGATTATATGCTTGTATTAAACCATTGATGATAAATCTGAACTACAATCACTAATATCACTGGGGTCTTTTTTTATCAATTCATTAATATAAAAATATTTTGTACGGAACCACATTATGTGGCTTAGGCCTGAACTTATATAAGCAAGATATAAGTAGCCATTACAGATCAAATTTATCATTTACAAGTAGTCGGTTTCTACCTTTATGTATCTAACTCGGTTTATAAAAGACATAAAAACTCAGCTATAACGTTGTTGTCTTTTAAAAGAAAAAAGAAAAACCACTATACAACAGTTTTGTGATATAAAAGAGTCATTGTGACGTTTACAGCGATGAGATATAATAGGGATTTAAAAACTATGAAAGCGATTTTTAATGCTATAAAAATATGTCCCAAAAACGCTACTACAGAGCAAAAGAGTTGTATAATAGTGTTCATATGACTACTAAAGTATTATGTACTATAACAGTGATCTCTAAAGCCACTATATCCTGAAATCGTTGTATAGATGGGTTTTTGTCACTGTTAAAACACAAAACTATAGCGGCTAGCAGGGAATCTTAATAGCGCAAACTACTAAAGTATTATGTACTATAGCAGTGATCTCTAAAGCCACTATATCCTAAAATCGTTGTATAGTTGGGTTTATGTCACTGTTAAAACACAAAACTATAGCGGCTTGCAGGGAACCTTAATAGCGCAAACTACTAAAGTATTATGTACTATAGCAGTGATCTTTAAAGCTACTATATCCTAAAATCGTTGTATAGTTGGGTTTTTGTCACTGTTAAAACACAAAACTATAGCGGCTTGCAGGGAACCTTAATAGCGCAAACTACAAAGTATTATGTACTATAGCAGTGATCTCTAAAGCCACTATATCCTAAAATCGTAGTATAGTTGGGTTATTGTCACTGTTAAAACACAGAACTATAGCGGCTTGCAGGGAACTTTAATAGAGCAAACTACTAAAGTATTATGTACTATAGCAGTGATCTCCAAAGCCACTATATCCTAAAATCGTTGTATAGTTGGGTTTTTGTCACTGTTAAAACACAAAACTATAGTGGCTTGCAGAGGACCCTTAATAGTGCAAATTTGTTGCATAAAAGTGATTCCAAAGACTATTATACAGTAATATTGCTCTATAGTGGTTATATTTGAACCTGTCATAGTACACGCCTATAACGGCTCTATAAAATGATGATGTAAACCTTTACATCAATTGTTTATAGAATATATTAGCTGTATAAGCCTATAGAGCAAAAAGGTGTTGCCAAACGCTTTTATACAACAGGTGGTCACCTCTGGAACCTTAATACGACGTCTATACAAGCTTTTAGCGATAAAAACTAAAATTATAGGACTAAAATGTTACTTGGGGAGTTACTCGTAATTGTAGAAATATTTGTAAAGCTCATATCATCTGTTTATAAAAGTAAATATCGTCATCTTTTTATGCCCACGCATTCATAGCCTTTTAGAAGGCGACAACGACAACTCCTAATATCAAGAATTATTCTCTCGTATAAAAAATTAGATTGACAGGTCAAAAACATATGTTATAATATAGGACTATTGCCATCAAATACCTAAGAAGAGTGCAATCATTAAGATAAGTACCTATATATATATATATGTATCGCTAAGAATAAGATTTTTACTAATCTTATCAAAATATATATTAATTTGGAAGATGGCCAGTATTTATATTTACTCGTCTCTTCTCTGGCTTAACATTCGCGTTATGTAAGTGCGAAACGTACGTAGAATATCACCGCGCCGTATAATTTTGTATCGTAAAAAGGGCAACAAATATAAAAGTTGGTCGCTGGGCATATGTCGCGCTATTACGGCTAATTGACAGTCGCACGAGTTGTGTTTACTACCGCATTTGTCACTTCCCCTCCACTAATAACACACTACGCGCCGATACTCCACGGACCTTTTCAAATAAACAAATAACTGCCATGTGCGCAACGTACAAACATTACTATTGAGAGGTTTCGAAATATTCTTAAGTCGAATTGGTTCATTAAATACAGTGTTGAATACTTTAGAAATTACCTACGAGACTTGGGTATTTCTCATAGGAAGTATTAGGCGCGTTACTTTGAACGCATAAGGTAATAAAAATGTGAAAACTTTACGTCTTCCTATCTTACGCGAACAAGAGCCGCTTGATTACTTACACTATGTAATGAAACAATGCACCGTCCCAATCTAAACTCTACTAGACAGGTTGTTAAATATAACACTTCTTTCTAGTGTAAGCACTTTGTTTGCTCTGATGCCTAAGGTATCTGATACGATTTTATGTTCATGATAGGCCCGCCGAGTCGTAAACAAAGTTATCAATAATCACGATTCCGTTAATCGCCCGGGGTAGTCGTTTCCGACACTCATAATAAAGATATAATATGCTCTCCCGAGGGTGACGAATCGCTCGTCCGATTAACTCTTAAACGACAAATAGAGGAACCTCCCGCGCCCTCCCGCTTGGGGGAAAACTAAGCCACGACTTCCGCTAATTATTCGGGGAGCTAGCGCCGTCCCCCTCGCTCTACACATCTCCGCAAAAACTCTCCGAAAACCAAAAATTTCCCTTCTCCCGACGGGCGGTCATATTTCTTCCCTCTCGCTCCCATTAAACACACCGTAAACGCTTTCCTTTTTTCACGCCCTCGCTCTAATAGAAAGGCAAATTACGAAGTTACAGGCGCGGACGGGTGGCGATGTACGAAACCGCGGGTGTGCGTCCCGCTCTCTCCTATTGGGAAACATATTTACGTGCCGCTCAGGAAACAGGGGTCGACTACGTGAACTTTCACGTCATATGCTTGTACTACCTACCGCCGAGTCGGTGTACCTATTACTGAAAATGCCTTGGGTGTTATATTTTCGACGTCTTCCACGAAGACCTTCTGGCTCAAAATGCATTTGATATATTTACTGTGACACTACAGATATTTCTTCTTATTACGTTGTTCGTATAGGTATTACGGTTTGCTTACTGTAAAATCGTAAGAATGTATGGTAGTTAAGTTGTAACTAAGTAATAAAAGGGGACATGATTTTATATTCCTACATAAAGGAAGGTTTCGTTTTATTATTCTTATCAGATACAGACATGACAGTGATATCTACATTTTAACCAACCACGACCACGAGTCTACAGGCCTCGTAACTTGTCAACCCCGAGTGAGTTATAAAGCAGCAATAAAACAATATCAATAAACCTGACGAGCGGCTTGCGTGACGTCACCAATAACATTGTCGTCGTAACCCTATGGAACAACACATTTCATATTTTAGACTAATGACTTCTTTAACGGTCGCGCAACCCTTGTGCGTTTTCTAGGTCATAGTCATAGTGCGATAAACAGCTTAATGATATGGTTAACAATGCAGATTCACTTTTATTAGTTTTAGCTTGACAGGTTGTTTACAAAGGGACCCAAAGCGCCAACTGGGAAATATTTGCGCTTTCATTTGTGACGGCCCAAGCATACTGCATTGCAGTGGTCTTATTGTTGAAAATGTCGTAGAGGTTAGTACGTTAAGTACTCTATCCTTTGATTGCCCAATTTCTTCACAAGCGCAAGTCAATAGTTGTTAGAAAACGACAATTTTATTGAAGCTTAAATGATGTATGGAACTATTCACGTGACTTTTCGTAGCATCATCCCGTATATTTTCTTTTTGTTTCTCATTTGTCGATGTACGATTGTCACTAGGCCCCCTGGACATTCATCATCATCATTTCAGCCTATATACGTCCCACTGCTGAGCACAGGCCTCCTCTCATGCGCGAGAGGGCTTGGGCTATAGTCCCCACGCTAGCCCAATGCGGATTGGGGACTTCACATACACCTTTAAATATCTTCGCAGATGTATGCAGGTTTCCTCACGATATTTTCCTTCACCGAAAAGCTAGTGGTAAATATCAAATGATATTTCGTACATAAGTTCCGAGAAACTCATTGGTACGAGCCAGGATTTGAACCCGCGACCTCCGGATTGAAAGTCAGACATTGCCCCTGGACATTGCGTGGCATAAATTGCCTTAAGGTTGACACAACACAAAGCCTCAAGTCCATGATTCGGTAATGAACAGTTGAACACGTGCCGACAGATTGCCCGCTCGTTGCTACGAATTGCCGTCATTTTCGAGTTATCGACTTAGCACCGCGGAAATGGAAAATAATGTCTTCATCAGTGGGCGGCGCCCGGCGACGAATATAATTTGGTCGCATTAGACGTCATTTGTACGAAAACTTTACTTTGGTTGCGATCATTATTTACGTAGTTCCCTGGTTTAGACGAACGTTACCGGACCGACCCGCCGTATTGTACCTATTATTGTTATTCCAAATAGTTGAGTGTGCTCAGAGCATAAAAAGGTCAACCACGGCGTTGCATGAACAAGAGATATCCTTTGGCAGGATTGGTCCTTAGGACCCAAGGATGGATTTAAGAAGTGGAGCCACCCAGATTTTTGATGCAGGTTGGGGGCGGGGTTTTTCTGTCTGCGACGTCTGAGGTTAACAATTCTTTAAGTTTAGGTTCTAAGTCAAGTTTAGTATCATTTTCAACTAAATCAAAGATAGACATAGATTTCATCGAAATCGGTTCAGCGTTTATTGATTTCCCATACAATCCTACACCTTACCTTTCATTTTTAAGGTATTTTTTTTTGGAATAAAAACTATCCTATGTTCTTCCCCGGGACTCAAACTATCTCTATAGCTACCAAATTTTATCTAAATCGGTTCAGCGGTTATTGAATCCCCATACAAATTTCCTCCTCCCTTTTCACACCCCTAATATGGAATGATTTTTGAGATTAAAAGTTTGCTATGTTATTCCCTGGGACTCAAACTATCTCTGTACCAAATTTTAACTAAATTGATTCAGCAGCTTAAGCGTTAAGAGGAATTTAAAAAAAAAGTATTTTACGATACCAAACTTGGCCTAGTAGCTTAAATGATAAAGATATCAACATCCAGTTGAGACCCCCCTTTACATCAAAAATCTCGGTGGCTCCACTTCTTCAATCCATCCTTGTGTCCTAAGGACCAATCCTGTTCATGCAACGCCGTATGTTAGGCCCAGCACCATCCGCTATAAGGCCGCGCGGGCATAAGGGATTACACACCGAGGTACTTAGAGAATTGTATCTAAATATTTAGTAACTTAGAGCAGACACCGCGGCAGACAACAGATATTATGTTTCGGTATAACAAGATGCCTAGGCACACGTGTATCTCGCTATACCGAAACCTATTTATAGGTAAAGGGAATAAAATTAAGACATGCAACGAAGCGCATAATGTGTAACACGCTGTTGGACTATAATGAAAATTCATTGCTGTATAGGCATCTCAATTTGTGATGTTCTTATCATAAGGTCGATACTGCGCAAGTATGAAAAAAATATACGTAATAGGACCTATTTAATAGGCAACAATTTTGATTCCAATGATTGCAATAAAATAGCGGAAGTTGTATAAATTCTCGCAGTGCATCTGTCTGTTTCACAGTAAGCGGCTAACCCTTACTTCCGCGACAAACAGAGTAACGATTACGTTTTTGTTACTCTAGTCGGCCACCCGGAATCGACATAAAAATAATTTATTCGAGCCGAGGCGAGGGGTGGCTGTGAAAATTCAGCTACGTGAAAAAAGTGACACCACATGACGAGGCTTAATGTGGTTTTTATCCTTTAATTTCGTATACGGTGTGAAAGGGAGAGCGAGATGGTTTTTTACTCGATTGCCTGAAGCGGTGATTATTGCGATTAAAAAAGTTAACGGTGCAACTGTCGTGTAGTATTGCTTCCGTGTGTCGCGTTGTGTGGGCGCTAACGAACTAAACTAATTAGTAGCTCGGCAGATGACAAGGCGGTGTATTCAGGAACGAATGTTCAATATAAATTAAATATGAATACTGATATAGTAAAGTGGACGTCCTCTTAAAAGCCGATATGATGATGATGACTAATATAGTAAAGCCGAAATACATATCGTATAGTAAATGATCTAGATCCAAAGCTCACGCACGTGAATACCTGCAGTTAAATAGGTACACATTCATTGTTGGAACATAATTACCAAATTTTTTTTATGCATCGTAGTTGACCAGAAAGCAATTTGTGTTATAACAAATTGAAGTACAGAGCTGAAGTGGAAAAAGTCGATAACGGAATGTAAGTAATTAGTTGGACGACTCCAAGCCTAGGCCAGTGTACTTATAGCAAAAGCAAGTATGCATGTGAAAATGTTAAACGACCTTATAAACAGTTTGATTGATAGTTATACGACTGTTTAACCTCGTTAACTTTGTTTAATAATTTTAATATTAATCTTATTATTATGAAGTGACCACCACACACCATGTAAACTTGTAAAATATTAATGTACTTTTAAGGGCATTTTTCTAAAGTCTGTTTGATTAACTATGAATACTGTTCATAGGGAATATTTACGAAATGTGGAATTCTCATTTATTTCTTGAGTATAGTAAATATATGGCGTAGGTACTTTTTAGTTATAAAAACAGACTCTAGAAGTTTACTCTGAAAAACAGTTTGGAAAAACGTGTATTATTTCGAGACGTAAGCTTTGAGATACCGCTTTGTCAGATTCTCCAGTAGCGACAGAAAAAAGACCACACGGGAAACTTTTCTAGAAGTCAACGCGATCGGTTTCTCATGCAGGAGGTCTCTATAGGCCGCTAACAAGAGTGTCCAGTTTCGGGGCTGGAGGTCGCGAGGTAACGAGCCGGGTCGCGGGTCGCGTACAATGCCTCGTTTGCCGCACAAAGCCGCCCCCTCGCGGCCCACTTCATTACGCGCACATTGTGCCACACACCGTGTACTGAGTATTCCCATCACTTGAGTGAGCAAACGTTGATGCTAACCAGTTCAACAGTGATATTGAGAATTGTAACAACTGTGCGTAATCGGGGAATGCTTTTATATTGGTTCGCCTGAGGCTCGCTACTTGCCCGCACTTGGAAAGCAATCGGAATTATACACCTGGTCTGTTCCCAACGGCCACAGGAACCAATGTAACTGTATCTTCAAAATCAGTATCAACTATGCGTGATAAAAGATCATCCTTAATATTGGTCAGCCTGTAACTGACGATAGAGTGATGGGTATGAATAACCCTGAATGTGTGCTCAGTTGGACTCTCACCTACCGCCGTCAAAGTACAGTGTTCACGAAACAATTAAGCCGGCACCTTTGTCGGCCATTGAACAACTATAACAGGCTCTCACAATTAATAATGAACAAAGTTTCAAAGGTACTTTTAATTACAACATTTCTTCACCGAGCAGGACTGTTCTGCTTTAATTATAATTTAGGTTCTGTTCTACTAGCCCAAGCAATAAGAAGTTATAGAGGGAAATGCTAGGAACACAATTTTTGACTACGTAACTTTGTTTGGACTAGTTAGGAGGTGAACATATCAAAAGTCCCCGGCCGTAGCCCCGGTGCTGGGGGGTAGAGGGGGGAAAGAAGGTCTCATTTTTCGGTTTTTCACTTATATCTTGGAAACTTTGCGTCTTAGCGACATGACTACTAAGACAAACCAAAAGCTGATAAAATTTGTTACAAGTTTTATTCAGTCAAGTTTTTCGATATCTTGAATAGTTTTTGAGATATCCGCTCTTGAAAGTTTATTTAGGGCTTTCAATTTTATCTTGATATCTACATTAGTGACGCTGCTAGACCGTGTTTGGTATCATTTTCGTATAAATCGGGGGTGCTGAATTCAGTTTTGGTATCACATTGACACTATTCCTACGAAAAAACATATAAACTTTAAACAAATACCTTTTTTTTAAAATTCCTCTTCACGCTTAAACCGCTCAACCGATTTAATTGAAATTTGGTATACAGATATTTCGAGTCCCAAGACAGGACATAAAATACTTTTTATCTCTATAATCATCTTTTAAAGTTGTGAAATGGAGTATGGGGGGAATTCAACTTCGTCGACGAAACTGGATTCCTGAGGTTAATACTGCTCAAGGTAAGGTTTGAAGTCATGTTTGGTATCATTTTCATCTAAATCACAGATGTATTCCGTCCTAAATTTCATCTAAACCGGTTTAGCGGTTATTGACTCCCCATGCAAACTTCCACCCCACTTTTCACACCCTCAAAATATGCTTTTGGTTATTAAAACTATCCTATGTTCTGTGTCGAGACTGAAACTATTTCTATACCAAATTTCAAAGAAATTGGTTCAGCAGTTTAAGCGTGAAGAGGGATTAAAAAAAAATATGTTTTTTTAAATTTTGGTTTTACTTCGGAATAGTGTCAATGTGATACCATAAATGAATTCAGCACCCCCGATTTATACGAAAATGATACCAAACATGGCCTAACAGCTGCACTGACGTAGATATCAAGATAAAATTAAAATCCCTAAATAAACTTTCAAGAGCGGGTATCTCAAAAACTATTCATGATATCGAAAAACTTGACTGGATAAAACTTGTAACTAATTTTATCAGCTTTCGGTTTGTCTTAGTAGTCATGTCGCTAAGACGCAAAGTTTCCAAGATATCAATGAAAAACCGAAAAATTCGACCTTCTTACCCCCCTCTACCCCCCAGCAGCGGGGCTACAGCCGGGGACTTTTGATATGTTCACCTCCTAACTAGTCCAAACAAAGTTATGGAGTCAAAAATTGTGTTCCTAGCATTTCCCTCTACAACGTTTTTTGAGCATTCATTTCCTGACCTATACGTCAAATCTTCTTATTTATACATAGGAGGAATTGCATTGAGACTATTTGAACAACACAGTGGGTAACAAATCGATGAAATCAAATTGAGTTCATCCCAACATTTGTTACATGCCTAAATGACGTTTAATTTAAGGTTATGTCCTTAATCTAGTGTGACCGAATGAAGCCTTAATAAGCCAAAGTTTGAAAGCAAAATAGACGTCGTAATGTCTTTGTAATTTTAAGAGTAACTACAGCCATTGATCATCTTCATAAGAAAGCTCCCGGCATACGTCGATTATTAGGCGAATTAAAGCAATCAATCACAATGAATCTCGTAATATACAAGGCAATATGAAATCACAGGCTATTTAAACATCGAATCGGCTAATAATGGTAGGTAGATAATATCTCATTGAGTGCGCGATTGGGCACAATGAGCGTAGGAGCGGCGCCCGCGCACGCAGCACAATGGAGAGCTAATTGTGCGTCGACAGCCGTCAGATACTGCCTTTGTTACTATAAGAACTGAGGCTTTCATACTGTTGTTTATAATTTCAGACCAGGCGTTGTAAAATTTGGCTTTGTTATTATGTGAGCGTCAATGGAGAGCTAATGGTGTAATCCGCGTCTAATCTAATAGGTACTAAAAGATAGAGACGAAGTAGCCAAATATTTTGCGACACTTATTTGGACACTGCCTGACACTGTCTATTTAATGTTGATTAAACCTAATCCAAAATAAGCTTTTAGCATTTGTATAAGTAACAAAACTAATATCTATAACAAGTTACCTTTTTGTTAGGTGCATATTAGTTATCATGCATGTCAGACCAAGGGCAAAAAGTTTTACACAAAAGTTTATTAGTTCTGATACCCATATGACGGTTGTCACACTTACTTACTGCATTATCATCAATTAGTAACCGTCAAATGTAAAATTGTACTTATATGACGCCTGTCATACGAGTCAAGCTTCAATAAATACAAAATAGAAACTTAAATTTCCAATACAACAAATATTGAGTAAATAAAGTGTCTGAACAAAAAGTTTTCGACCTCAACAATGGGAGTCCGGACACAATCAAAGTTTATGTTTTCGGAGACCGGCCAAAACACCATGAATCTCCCAAATGTGGCATCAACGAGGCGTGAGATGGATGATGATTACTCTCTATGAGATTCCCGAAATCACCCGTTGGCCATGATTACGTAATCAATCTCCGTCGCCCGTCAGCCTTTCAACGCCGGCGCATCTCCGTATTCAATAGCCTTTTACACCTTTTTGCGTAATTATTTAAACTCGCTTATTATGTTTAGGCGTTAATGGCTCTCAAATGAACACCCTCTCTTGATGTATCTCCTTTATTCGACCTCATTTTGAATAATCGGCATTAAGGTCTGTGGTTAAATTTAAATTGCATTCCTTACAAAGCCTGGGAACAACGTAAACACTAATTGCTTATTAACAAGTCAGCATTTCATACCTACGTACCTTAATAAGTTACTGGCTTCCTGGCCTTAGACTAAAAGTAAACTTACCTAGCCCGCTGTCATATGACCGACGAAAACAATGCATTGTGGAAACATGTTATACTTTCATGTCTTTGTGACCAATAGGACTGTGACAATCATAAAGTTTCAACTTCGCAATGCAGTGTGACGTTGTCGCGTTGGTAAATAAGTAAGACCCTAGCCCTTATCTAACCTATTAACCAAAACATTGAAATGTTGCTCCAGTTGACATTCACCGTACAGGCAAACAATGTCTGCAAGTAGTGCAAATGACAATCAAATAATCAATATGATGAATAACTAGTAGCGGGAATTTGTTGCGATGCATATTTGTGCTGTTCCGTATCAAATAGACCCAAAGAGCGGTTGGCGGTTATGTCACTATTAATAAAGCTCCAATACAAATACCAAGCTATTCGATGTAACCGACAATCGCCCCAAGCAATCTTTTCGTACGTAATTTTTGATAAGCTACTTGCGCAAGCGACTCTCGGAAGCTGACAGCTCGACGCGCGTAGGCCGCACTGCATTGTGTACTTCATTTTCTCTCATTGACGTTAATGGAACCAGGAGCTCCTTGATATTTAGTCATGGAGAAATTGCGAATTATATTTATAAATTGAATAGGACTTTAGATCTATTCATTTAAACTTTGTTAAAGATCACAAAAGATTTGCAAAAGCTGACGCGGAATGTCTAAGTAAATATTGACAGCTGAGGACGAAATTCATTTTCTATCAGACCGGACTAGACTGGGTTTAAACCATGTATCTACTCACTCTAGCTTTTACCCCGCACATCATCACGACAGTCATGTTTTAAAAAACTAATGAACTTCACAAATTTATTACTTATTGTAGCGATCCTTAAAGGTATTTATTTAAGTATTTAGGTATGTGCTTTTATAATTATGGCTTTCTGACAAAATAAATTAAGGATACCTAGTAAAATGAACACCTGTAAATGTTATTTCTTAAACAAACCTAACAAGAATTCAATCGCGTGCTTAGACTGTAGACTATAAAACTACTTTTATTGCAAAATAATAACGCCAATAACCAAGCATCAATTGAACAGAAACAAGTACATATCTCTATTAATGTCAAATTTAAGGCTAAGTTCTCCGAGGATACGAATATGTTTTAATAAATTAGTTGCAAATATAGTGACAGCCATTGAATATAACCCTAACCCCGAGTAATAATTTCCGAATTACCTCTCTTATTATGACACGATCAAGAAATTTTTATATCACGTTTTGAACCATTCTTCCTCAACCTATCGTTTTCCCGGCCTAGCGCCAGGGTCCGCTCAATATTCTCCACTTTGCCCATTAAAACCACGTTTTGAACTATTAAACAAACAAATTAGATTGACTACTTATAATTTAACCCATTGAAAACAAACAAGTCACTTTCGAAAAACCTGGCCTTAAAAAGTGCACGGCATTCGTGGGCCAATTAAGAGTACATAATTGCGTTTTATTGCACTGTAGCGGCTGATCGAATTCGCGCTTTTAATTTTACAATGACGCAAACGGGAATTTTTATGTCTTGTCGTTGACACATTTAACTGGTTATTCATAAACGTTATTGCAACGAGTTAAAGGCCACCAATGGTCGATCAATCAAGTATCTGTTAGTATGGGTACTTACTACCTTTTACTTGTAAGAGAGTTTTATCGAGTGGCGCATCGCAGCCGTTACCGAGCGTGCGCGATCGCAACACGAAAGGCCTCAACACCTCCACGTATCTCACGTACACAAAAAGATACATGCAGGCAAATTATGTAATTAATAAATACTGATGATTGATTAGTGCAAAAAATACGGATGCTTGCCTAACTATGTAGCACGGAAAAAGCGATTAAATCGATTTCTTTTCCTTGTCAAAGTATTATTTTTCATATTTTGTTTCTTCTTCGACATTAGGGTGAAATAAGAATAACGGCGTTTTGACCGCTGGTATTATTTACGGATTGCAGCAACTCAGAGTGGGTGCAATCGGCTCTCACGGGATATAAATATATTATGCCAGACATGAGTTCATAGATTTGCTACACTAACTCGCTAATCGATGTGTAGGAATTGGACCGGGTTTTATTGAATGATCACATTATCATACGTAGAAAATTCACATGGCCGCCTCGCCTGCGCTGTGCGATTTTTATGAGTACCTGCTTAAACCCCATTATCGCCTTAGTGGAGAACCGCCTGACCGAGCAATGTCTTATCGATGACAATGCGTTTTATTTCACGGTATGTCTGTTAATTAATAATTCTAATTTGTACTTTCAATTCAACGAAAACACGCGAGAGCCAAAGTATGTATTTTTTATTATATAAATATGGCAAGAAACCTTAGAAGTAATAATATTAGGTTCACTCTTTATTTCCGTTTTTATATTAGTTTCGTTTGCGTTACATTTATCGCCACTTATATTATAAATGCTAAAGTAACTCTATGTGTTACTTCTTCGCGCTTAAACCGATAGGTAGTTCTTTTTTTTTTCTTGCCGGAAGCCGGAAGCATAATTTTTTTCATTTTTTCCTTAAATAAAAAATTTACATGATAGTTTTTTATCAATCATCATCATTCCGATTCCACACATAGGTACGATGTTGTAAGTATTATGTTCATTTTATAAGCACAAAAATAATCCTATGATATAGTACCTATATACGGCAGCGTTTTATTTAAGCTAACGCGCACCTGTTGGAGAACGCCCCAGCGGCAAAAACTGCATTATAACCGCTCGTAATCGACAGTAATCATTGACTGCTATAACTGTCAAAACGGCACTAAATATTGTTTGTTAAATGCCATAAGTTTTGTATTTTTTATAACGGTCAACACCTTTGGAGCACAAAGGAGTGGAAGCTAATCAAAAGGTGGCCAGGTCAGGTGCCGGGCGTTCCGTGCTCGGAGACGCTTAATGCGGGCTTCGGCGCTCAAATAACAGAGGAGAATATTTCAATTGTAATGGTAACATTGGTAACTATCTCATTACAGAAACTATCAATATAGAATGTTCAAAGCGTAGGTACGTGTGTCGTATTTAATTTAAATAATTTTTATTAGTCTACGTTGAGCTTTTATCTGCCATTCGATTTATCAAACAAGTGAGGTCGCGAGAGATCGTTTATTCATAGGGAAGTTGTAGCCTTTGTACATATATATATATATATATATATATATATATATATATATATATTTATTTTGTTTTTATTGTAAACTATAAAAGATACAAAAGGTGGAAATTCCGGCCTCTGTAGTGAAAACGCAACTAGGTGAGGTAGTTATCGAATTTTATTGATTCGCAACTAGATCTCGTATGTTTATTTATACGGCAGGGTTCAGCAAACTACACACACACACACAGTGCTAAAATAAAGTAAGGACGAATGAGACATTGTCCGTTCCCAATCAGCACGAGGCATTATTCCCAAGTCACTCGACCACAACTTGAAATATAGCTATAAGGTTGTTAACATATAAACGCTTCGGGACGTAAAATGAGCACGTTATGGGCTTAACATTCAAATATTTTGGACAAACTCATTGTCCCAAAAGGTGGAGCATAAATCGTCCGCCAGTTAGTTTCCTGTAACAAAGTCCACGGCAGTAAAGTGGCCGCTTGTAAATCAAAACGACAAATGGAAAAAATCAAAAATAAAGAAATCGGGACAGGCGGACATTTCTCGCCCGCTAGTGGCGCGGCATACAGGGCGATAATATCGATATGTCATCTCAAACTGGGTATTATCGACCAAGCGGTAGCGCAAAAGCTTCAAATCTAGACTAGTTTTTAGATTAGTATTTTAATGTTCAAGGGGGGAATATACTAATAAGAAAAATCCGGACAAGAGCGAGTCGGACTCGCCCACCGAGGGTTCCGGACTTTTTAATATTTGTTGCTATACCTACCTGGCAGCAACAGAAATACATCATCAGTGAAAATTTTAACTATCTATCACGGTTCATGAGATACAGACAGACGGCCAGTGGAGTCTTAGTAATAGGGTCCCGTTTTTACGCTCTGAGTACGGAGCCCTAAAAAGGAACTTCGTAAAATAACGAATCTATACCAAGGCCCAAAAGTTATTTTGACAACAATATAAACAGGGGAAGAAGACAAAATAATTCGCCAGCAAAATTAATAGACAATACATTGTAGAGCAATTTAAAAACACGCTCCGCCACCCTCCCTCGTGAAATTTGTCCCTGATATCCCATTTTGATCAGACTGCTGATTTATCTCTTGTTCAGCCAGAGTGTGAAGATTACACATTTTTGATACTTTATTTTATTCTAACCAAATACTTTACGCGTCGCTACAAACATTTACTTAAAAATGAATGGCTTAATTATGCAAAGTAGGCATTCCGATGCATTTAATTTAGAAAAACAACTGTTAACCGTTTCAATTTCTATAGACACACATAATTTACAGTAGCCCCGTTAGTTTAAGCTACTTTTTACATTATTTTTTTTCACTCTGACCATGGTCATTAATCAGAAACATGAATATCAGACTAACATTAACAGATGAACACTAACTAATCATACTTGCTACCTGCCGTTTGTTTTATTGAGCTAAAAGTTACGAATTTAGAAAAATCTGACACTAGTGGAATCTGCCCTGAATGTATGTCCGCGCCTATCTGTAAGTTTCAGAAACCCGAAGTTTCGATAAGATATTGCAGTCATGACCTAATATATGTCAAAACAAGCTTATAAAGCTTGTATTTTTTGATCCTTCTATAGAGCTTGATAAAAATGACTAAACTCAGTAATTGATAACTTAGAGAACTTGAGTAACTTGCCCAGCACTCATTTAGTTAGAACTTATAGCTTACATGCACCCGCATCCCTAAAACGTGTAATTAGTACATAAATGTGTATAAGTACGTCAGTATCAAGATGTGACAGTTCCATTACATGTATCAGAGGGTGCAATGCAACCCCTATTCTCTGGAGATTGAATCCGGCGAGTACCGGCTAGTGATTTAGACTAACTGCACTTGTTGCGATCCCCAGTGTGACACGGGGCTAATAGGGGCTTATATCCGTTGCGTACACTTGCTACACTAATCGCTTTTGTTCTAGTCTGCGGTGCCCTTTATTAGGTAGCTGTTTGTTGTCAAGATTTAGTTGTTTTGGAATGTGGAACATTGCATCTCCTTTATTTTTTTGACAGCTTGTAATATGGGTTCCAAAAATATTGTCACTGAGTTTATTTTCTTTCATTTCACCTTTGTCATTTAGCATATTTTCATAAAAAACTGAAATATTACCACTTTGCAGTATTTTTTACAACTTATATTGACGTATTTGCGACGACAATGTCTTTAAAGAACGCGCGCCTCTTCTCAGATGATAAATTTATCAAATAAAATTGCTATAAACGAAGTTGTTACAGTTAAAGATAATAAGTATAGAATGTAGAGATGATAAATAATAGCGTATAAAACTAAAGCGCGTTAAACGTAATTATTTGTATCAGAAAATATCCGGAGCACGAGCGAAATTAGATACGTTTAAAAGTCAGTAGAAATTACAATATTGCATGAGTCTCTAGAGACTCGAGAGAGAGCCAGCTAGTATCTATAGACTCTACTAACCAGTATCTAAAAGCTCAATATCCATATAATTGGTACGGATCTTGAGCTACAGTTGTACTGGTTGGTGCAGTTCAACCGGCGCTTGCGCTCGGTAAAGAATGGCAACATAGGGCCTGCTTCGTTCGAACCCCCGACCGTACACAATGTCAATTTTCCGCTCACCGCCGCCGACTACGCAATTATTTAGATAAACCTCTCGGCGTGACTATAAAAACATCTTCCCCTCCCCCCACAGTTTGTTGTCTTTGGGGCTTTGGGAATTTATAGCCCGGCATTACGCCGCCGGTTAGGAAAAAATGTACTTTTAATTTATCTCGTTAAAGGGTTGAAGGACGGCCGGTTCGCGGAGTAATTATTCCGGAATTGGCCACTCTGCCTGATGAATTCATTCCGATGAACCCTTTGTTCGGGGGTGATTTTAGAGTGAATTAATTTATTTTTAACTCTGATCTTAGCGAAGTGAAAGATTGCATTAGCTTGATGAGGAAATTAATTCTTGCAAATTGCCGGGATCTTCTTTTGTTGTAACAATTTATCCACTTTCAGTTTTTTTTTATAAAAGTAAATTACCCTACTAACAAAAAGTAATCAAACATAGTCGACTTCTCTCCAGTACCTTCACACGATTTTTCGTATACCTACTCGTACTGCAAACCGTTTCAAAAATCACTATCTATGTATTTTTACAGTTCTGTAATTTCCCATTTGGTTCTCCGCGTATCGTACTGCCAGTCATTTGGGAAATAGCTGCCTCCTTGCCAAGAAACTCTTACTATAAAAGAAATACATCTCCAATGCCATGATTGGCTTTTAAAAGCTTCTCGGTGATAGCCTTTTTCTTGGCAAGTGGAGGACATTTGTCTTACCTCCCAGTCTTGGTGATGATCACCTCGGTGCCGAGGTCGTGGAACTTGTCACAGAGCTCCTTGGTCTCGAGCTGGCAGTCCACCGTGAGCAACTCCTCGCAGCTGCAGGAGGTGGCCGGCGGCGTGGGCCGCGCAGGGGACGGCGTGTCGCGCTCCCCTAGCTCTGGAGAACATTTGTCTTACCTCCCAGTCTTGGTGATGATCATCTCGGTGCCGAGGTCGTGGAACTTGTCCCAGAGCTCCTTGGTCTCTAGCTGGCAGTCCACAGTTAGCAGCTCCTCGCAGTTGCAGGAGGTGGCCGGCGGGGTCGGCCGCGCCGGGGACGGCGTGTCGCGCTCCCCTAACTCTGAGGAGTGAACAATACACATTTACGTTTTCTTGGACTTTGTTAAGAACTCTTTCCTACTGACATACAGTTTTTTGCGGGTACGGTTTTCTGCAGGATCCAGTTTTCTGTAGTATGCGTACAGTATCCCGCAAACAGATTGCTCGTGTGAATGTTACTATATTAGCACGTATACTACTAAAACGGGATCCTGCAGAAAACCGTACCCGCAAAAAACACGACGTCAGTCGGAAAGAGCTCTAAGTCTTACAATTTTGGTATTTACCTACTAATAGTATCATATAACTTCTCTTCGGTATTAAAACGCTAAGTTACATATTCATGTAGATGATACCTAATATGAGGTTTCCTCACCTTTGTTATACTTGACACTCGTTCATAATTTTAAGAATATCATCACTTTGATGTAGAAAATATCAAGATATTTTTATAGAATAAACTCTATAATCGAACCATTAGGTAACAGAAAAAAATTGGAATAACATAATAAAACGCAGGACGCTATAAAAGGACTAGTTATTAGATTGTATGATGTTATTTCTCCCTCTATTTTATATGCAATTGTCTGGTTTTATAAAGTTTATCGTAATAATAAATGAGTTTCTATTTCTAGTCATTTATATTATATGGTTTACATCAAACAATGGTAGCCATTTATATGTATGTATTATGTGTTACATCGAATTAATGATAAAATAGGCACTTCGGACTATTTTAAATTATAATTTCCGAACTCGTTTGAGAAAAACCACAATCGATTAAACCGTGATGACTTCGCATGAAAAGTTTCATAGTAAACAGACAGACTAACCCTATTGAGCAGCTAGAAAGAATACAAATTGATCGCACTCTGTTCTTTACGACGTCATGCAATATAACCGACACCGACGATATCTACGTATCTACACGCACTCAATCGCACATTATTGTGAGAACCAAATTGTATGAGAAAGCTTGTTTACTATGCTAACAGTAGCTCTAATCACAACTTCAATTTACTTTTTGCGTCACAATGAATGAATAAAAAAGGTAATGCCTTTCAAAAGACTTATCTTGACTATAGTTTAGAAAACATAAAACAGATTGAGGCGAAGATATAATTTAATAGAACTATTAACATACAGACGAAATTAATAATTAAGTATAACGAAATTATGATGTATATCATATCTCAAAGCATAGGTCTACAAAGGTACTCCGTTTTACTTTATTTCAAATTCTCTTGAAACTACATAAAAAGCGGCATCTGGCTTATAGAATGCAATTTTCGATGTTATGAGCCTATTTTCAACGAGTTTAATTTTCTTTTATAACCGCTAAATTTTGTGTAAGAGGAACATTAAACGTCTCTAATGTCGAGACTTTTGCAACAATGTATGAAATTTGCAACATCAAATAGCCCGCATTATTATAAATTGGCAATTATGTTAGTTATATTAACTGTACTTAACTCATTTTCAGTTAAGCAACTTTATTAATTAAGTAATTACGTTCGGTACACTCTCTCTCTAACTATATACATATTATAGACTTCGACATCCACTCAGAGACACCGAAGGTTAAAATAGCAATCTATCCTTTAACATAACACAACTAACACCTCACTTAACTATTGGTTGTTACCTGAGGACCTGAGCGTGGTCGGAGCCGTACTCTTCGTCAGAACACTGTTCCACGTCGACTTCCACGTCCTCGTCAGGCGCAGGTGACCGACAGCTGGATGCAGTCTTCTCTATTCAGCTATCTTACAACACAGCTCAAACCTCACTGTCAGTTTTTACCTGAGGATGGTGCAGGGGATGGCGCAGCGTAGTCAGAGCCGTCCTCTCCGCCAGAACACTGCTCCACGTCGACTTCACGTCCTCATCGGGCGCGGGTGACCGACAGCTGGATGCGGTCTTCTCTATTCAGCTATTTTACAGCACAGCTCAAACCTGACTGTCAGTTCTTACCTGAGGATGGTGCTGGGGAAGGCGCAGCGTGGTCAGAGCCGTCCTCTCCGCCAGAACACTGCTCCACGTCGACTTCACGTCCTCATCGGGCGCGGGTGACCGACAGCTGGATGCGGTCTTCTCTATTCAGCTATCTTACAGCACAGCTCAAACCTGTCAGTTCTTACCTGAGGATGGTGCTGGGGAAGGCGCAGCGTGGTCAGAGCCGTCCTCTCCGTCAGAACACTGCTCCACGTCGACTTCCACGTCCTCGTCGGGCGCGGGTGACCGACAGCTGGATGCTGGCGAGCAAAGCGACGCGGGAGAACTCTGTCGCGACACTGAACCTACCGAAAATACGATTATGAGCACAAGTTTAAGTTAAGTATAGTCTGGCAAGCCAGCTTTAAATAAAAATAAAAATAGTTTGTGGCTTTGTCAGTAGAAAAATAGCTATGGCAAATTTGAAAAATATAGGCACGAAGGATCGATCTCTCATACAAATTTTGAATTTCGCGCGTTTTTCTACTGACAAAGTTTGTTTCCCAGACCCGCGTAACTCTTCGAGAAAAATTTGTATTTTATTTTACTTTCCATGTTTACTCAAGGATAGTAAAAAGTACGGAGACAAGGATCCATGCATCCTCACTCAAATGACCTAAGAAGGACATTGACAAACGTATAATTTGAGAAAGTAAAGATGAAGAGATTCGTGGTTCTCCACCTACATAACATTAAAAAAGATTTTTAAAACCAGATATATGTCGTCACCGAAATTAACCTATAAGATTTATCTTTTTACGAGTTTGTAAAACTGACACTAGCATGTTGTACCTAGATTCTTTATCAAACGATGTAAGGAACGCCACCTATTTCAGCAACAACTTTTCGTTCAAGCTATCGTTAAATAAACAATCTACAAATATATACATTAACACACAATACAACAGATGACAACAATAAGTTAGTTACAATGAAGGCAAATACATACATAGCAGCAATATGTAAATTCGACGGACATACACTTAAGCTTGTTATACACGTATACACGTGTGACAAATGAAACGGATGTTAAAAAATGTATGACAAGATTTTACTTATTCTAACAAAACACTGACATCTACAATAGAAGGAATAAACATTATATTTACATTTACATCACCAGTAACTTTACAGTATACTTCATATCCATTTAGCTATAAACTCAAATAGGACTAATTAACACAATGTCGTTTGAACTATGAACTTCAAATTCAATGTCATTTTTTCACTAGAGAAAAAATGACAGCTGTACCTATAAGATTATTAGAAAATTCTTGCTTAATTTTGTAACCTATTCAAAGTCTTCGTTTCAAACTCGAAGTTAGTTACAAGTCTGAAGTTCACAGGCAAAGTTCAAATTAAACGTATTTCAATTAAGCTCTTAACTCGATACGATAGAGTCTAAAATGTAACTAACATAAATAGTTGACTAGAGAAACATTTTTATTTTTAAGGAACTCACACTTTTGATGCCTGTCATCTCTTTTGTCAGAATTCCAAAGAGAACAATGACACGAGTTCAAAAATTTGTAGAATCGTTCGAACACCTTCTCTCAAGGGATAAACACGTTTCTTGCGAGGGAAATCAAGTGAAAAACGTAGTTAGCATATTTTTTGCCGTCAGACAGTGAGAGGACGCAACGGTAAATGACTGGTGCATGTCGACACATGGGCAAAAAGAGCAAAAAACACGAAAAGTGTAGCGATAAGACCCGTTTATATTAATATTGAAGCTCGCATAACTGCTAATAAAAATGTACCTGTAACACAATTGTTCCGTGATGGGAAAGATGTAGCTCTTACTGACAGACAGGAAACACTGTACTGGACCAAAGTCGTAAAAGGCACATAAAAAACCTAGACACCTTTTAAACAAATACATATTTACGAATCATCTGGCTTTGTTAAAAATATAATAAGTAAATTTGCAGACAATCAAGACGAAAAGCCATTGGTGACCATATGAGGTCACCAATTGAGTAAAAAATCAAAACCCTACATTTTAAGAGTTCTGGCCCAAAAGGACGTAATAAAAAGAAGTTTCCGAAAACAATCAAACATAAACATATAGTAACACGGCATTATGGCTGTTTATTGTATTAAAGTAATTTGTGTGTCGCAACAGTCGCCGGTGTTCGTTCCACGCAATTAATCGGAAATAACGAACGCTGCAACACGACCTGCCGTGTTCTTACTGCTTACAACGCAGTTGAACGTTCAGTCTAAGGTTACTTGTAACCTTGAGATCCAGAAAATAATGGCATAGCGCCTCTATACTACATTGATTTAGATTTAGAACATGAGGACAGGATCAAGAAAACCTAACATGTGATTGTAGTACTCGTATCACTCCTTAGAAGTTATTCCAATTGGAATCATTGCTTTCTGAAATCTAAAGGGGCCAACAGATTACCAGTTCGCCGGACGATATTAGCCTGTCTCCTCTACCGACCTCCTGTAAGTAGAGTAGGTATACAAAAGCAAGAGTTAGAAGCGACGAAACGAAAGGGCTTGTAGACGGTCTTGCCCGATAGACGGTTTTCTCAATTATATCACTGTGTTTTTGTATTATTTTATATTACTTTAACATTAAATATTCACTTAATAATCTTCTTGGGCGCTACAAGAAGACTCCACTGACTTCTATTTTCAACTTTATTATATTTTTTACTTAATTGGTGATCTTTCCAAGATACAATTATAATAGGTATTATAATAATTTAAGTCCCAAAAATCTGAGACCTTTCTACCAGAAAATCACCACGCAACTTTTTTACCGACCGCCTGAGATAATAAAGTCTATAATTACGGTGAAGGTCACTGTAAACTGGTTGACACGAGCGTTCGACTCGCCTAAGCTTTGTGAATCTCGGCCTGCGCCGGCGCAAAGGCTCCAATTAGCATCCAAACCCTTGTACTCCCCTCGGAACTTTTATAGGTTTCTTAGGAACCACTAGTAGGTAACATTAATAAGTATAATAACACTAATACTCGAATAACAATAATAGTAACAACACTATTTATACATTCGTTTTTTAAGCAATTAAGTAGGTAGGTCCTACAGTTTCACTTCGTATTAAGTGGTTATTAGTATCTAGAACGTTGAATGAAGTGAATCTTTCCCGATTTTCTGATATAATTTTAATATAGTTACCTATTTACTACTACTTACAAGCTTTTATACAACTTGCAATGATTGTATGTAGGTATGTATGTTAGGGTCAAATCAACTTCCCATCATTCGATGAGCTGAGTGCAATTTCGCTGCTCACTGTACCTCTAAGCTGGTTGCACCATACCGTCTCTCAGCGTCATCAGTTCATCACAGATCGTTAAAATTTGCTTCTATAGGATGTTTGACAGTTCTCTACAACTACGAGCTGATAGCTACCTATACGATTACCACCAGTTGACACATGATGTCTAAAAAAGTAAGACAATGTTGCCACTTTTTACTAGCGCGACTTGTATTTATGTAAAAAGAAAGTAAATAAAAGTACTTTTTTAAATCGTAGGACTAAAATTACTAATAAATAAATTATCTTAGCGTGATTATTTATCAAAAGGAATTTACTATTTTACAAACAAATTATTGCAGTGGCAACATTATCTTACTTTTTTTGGTCTTGAATTACGTTTTGCAGTCTAGACAGGAAATGCTATCCAGTTCACGCAGTATAACGTAAATGTCAAATTTCCCCTAGTGGCACGGCTACTGAGCTGATGCCGCACTGTTTAACTTTGTTTAGTTCTTTGTTTGTAGGCAGGTTGCAGGTCCAGCGCAGGTTGACTACACGAACCGCCTGTGTCTACATTTTCTGTTCAAAGTGAACTCCAAAACAATAAACCGCGCGTGATATGTATTATTAGGTGATTTTTAGCACGCATAGATTTGCTACGTACCTACCTATCATTAATCATTAACAAATAGGTAGGTATCTATATCATTAACATCCGGTTGTAATGTAGGTATTTTTTGCAAGTCTGCTTCCGATTGATAAGGTTTAATTGGTTGTAAATCACCATAATGTATCCTTCGAGGATATAATATAACAGTTATTAGTAATAATAAAGCATTAAACGAGTATTTTTAATACGAGTTTTTTTTTATATATTACATTAGAAAACCACTTGCCTGCCGCGGGTTAAGGTAAATGAATTATGTAACTAATAACTATACCTAATACCTACTCGTTAGGGTTCCGTACCCAAAGGGTAAAACGGGACCCTATTACTAAGACTTCGCTGTCCGTCCGTCCGTCCGTCCGTCCGTCCGTCTGTCCGTCCATCTGTCTGTCACCAGGCTGTATCTCACGAACCGTGATAGCTAGACAGTTGAAATTTTCACAGATGATGTATTTCTGTTGCCGCTATAACAACAAATACTAAAAACAGAATAAAATAAAGATTTACTCCCATACAGCAAACGTAATTTTTGACCAAAGTTAAGCAACGTCGGGCGTGGTCTGTACTTGGATGGGTGACCGTTTTCTTTTTGCATTTTTTTCCGTTTTTTTTTGCTTTATGGTACGGAACCCTTCGTGCGCGAGTCCGACTCGCACTTGCCCGGTTTTTTAATTATTATATCTAATGAACTAGCACTGAAGGACGTACCTACCTAGGTATTTAGTTATGTTATCAGTCCAGATAGATGTTGCCTTCCTATAAGTCTGTACCTTTAGGTATTTAAATAAAAGTAAACAAATAATTTGTTCATTTTCGGGTAGTTATAACATTTATTGTTTAACCAACCAAATACAATACCGCCTGGATCTGTCACTGAACGACCCGACTTTAACCTACATTATTTGATCATGTAAATCATGTATAGTTCGTTTTTTTTAGCATTAGAAAGAACTTGCAAGAAGGTAAGCGATCTTGACATGTCTTTTAATTGAAAAACGCTTTTTAAAAACCAAAAACTATTACACTGAAAGCAGAAGAATATAAATGATCGTATTAGATTCATAATTGTTACATATTTGCCGTAACATATTTTTAAAATGTGTTTTTCAATTAAAAGACACATCAAGATTGTTTACCTTATTTCTAATGCTAAAAAAAACGAGGTATAAGTACCTAATGTTTTCATCCACCCTCAAGTGGCTTAAGGAGCCGTTTGAGGGTAGGTTTTGTTTACTTTTATTTAATTAGCTTAAGATACAGACTGTGGGCGATGAGTTTAGGTACTTGGTCGCTAATGTCGCTTAATTAAATAATGCATAGATTTATAGGTACCTTTAGAGCTTTTACACAGATAACCATATCCAAATAAAATCTAACTCTACAACAAACCAATAAGGTAAACAAATTTTTACATCAATTAAATTTTAATGTTACGTTCATCACCATCCGTAATGTTATAAGTTATAATTTATAAGGTAAGGTAATAAGTAATAACAAACTACACCTATTCATAGCTAGGACAATAAATATATAGGTAGGTATACAGGTAGGTATGTACTTATGTAGTTACAGCTGATAAAAAGCGACTCTACCGTAGTCCGTGTCCAAGCAAAGATAACAGTAGTGTAAATTAAAATAGGGAACTGTAAAAAACAATCACAATCACGAATTGGACCTTTCACCTGTGGACAATATCTATACATACCCATAATATTTTTAAAAAATTGCTACATTCGCCACCTAGGTTACACAACTTACGCACCTAGGTACCTAATGAATTTCAAAATTAAGCTAAATATTTAGGTAAGGTAGGACATGCGTAAAGAATTATCTATTGTGAAAATAGACTTCAAATGGTAGGTAGGTATTTCACTAATTTCTTTCCTACGTTTGCCGGCGGCATCGGTGCCGCGCGCATCACTCATTTTGTGCTTGGTATAAATTGTATAACCTCGTTAAGGTGTCTAGAAGACGCATGAGATGACATAGGTAAAAAAACCTCGTAGTTTCAAGTTTTACATTACTTTTATGAGAATATGTAAGTATGTACAATTAATTTACCAGTGCGCGTCGGCGAAACGGCGACGGGGCTGCGCGGCTCCCCGCGGGCCATGATGGCCGCGATGCTGAAGTCCGTGGCGCGGGCCTTGCTCTCCTCCGCGACCATCCTGGCCCGCGACCAGCCCTCCGTCTCCACATCCATCAACACTCAATGCAAACCGTCATTCCACTCGACTGTCTCCGTTTTAAAATCATTGTCCACTGAAGGAAAGTCCAATAAGATTCTAATTACAAATTAAATCACGTCAACATTTTTGCGTTTAATTCGAAATAACGTCCGCTACGCACTATTTTTTAAATAAGGAACACACATTTTTTTCGCGTATGTTTTGTAAGAAGCGGTGCGAAGCCGTTACGAGCGGGTAGCGTGGCGACGAGCGCGAACTGAGCCGCGCGGCGCGGTGGCGGGCGGGGCGCGCAGGCGGGGCCTTCCCCCGGCGAATACACGCGCTACCCGCTGTCGCCTCTCCCCCCACCTACCTGCCTCTCCTTCGCACACGTTAAAAAAATAATACTTTTGTATGCAACGATTATTATTCAAATTTTCAAATTAATGTAACGTTGTTGAACTGCATGTTAATAGAAATTTCGTTAGAACATTTCCATTATAACTTAATTGTAATTTTGAGCAATTTTGTAGCTCAAGTTTTACAAATCGTTTTCATAGTCAGTTTAATTAATAATACCTACTTTTTACTTACAAAACACACCTAATGGGCATTGAATGAAATAGCTTGAAGCTTGAAAAATGTAGAAAGAAAATTTGATAACACCACTTAGTTGAAGTAAAAACGCGCGCGCATGGCATTGAGTGCGCCGCCCATAAAACAGATGACTACGCGGGAGCGAGAGAGGTAGAGCGCTGTTTGCGACATAGAGGCGAGTGCGAACGAGGCGAAGTAAGTCCTGAATGCACCGTACCGCAAGCGAAGTGCAACGCGACTGGCGCGAGGGTTGAAGTGTAATGGCGGGAAATTCCGAACGGTTTTTTATTAGAAAACCGGAGAATGGCACAAGAAAAAGTGATAAAAATTCGTGAAACCACGCGATGCGATTGTGATTGGCGAAAAATTTAAACATAAAGGATAGTGATTAATTGCAATTGTTATTAATTTCAGTTACTGTTTTTGGTGGGTACCTATAGTTCGTTTTTTTTAGCATTAGAAAGAACTTGCAAGAAGGTAAGCGATCTTGACATGTCTTTTAATTGAAAAACGCTTTTTAAAATTCAAAAACTATTACTTATAAAAGCAGAAGAATATAAATGATCGTATTAAATTTATAATTGTTACATATTTGCAGTAACTTATTTTTAAAATGTGTTTTTCAATTAAAAGACACATCAAGATTGTTTGCCTAATTTCTAATGCTAAAAAAAACGAACTGTAGTAGGTTATTTATAGATAAGTTAGTGTTCTTTTTTGTTTTCATAGGTAATGTTGTGTTTTTTTTTCTAGGTCAGGGGTCTCCAAACTTTTTTGCCTGAGGGCCATATTGCGCCTCAGAATTTTCGCGCGGGCGTTTGTATCTGGTTGCTGCTGAACTGTTACTGATAGGGCAGAACACCTGGAGCCTGTCTCCCGCGGGCCGGAGTGGACCGCTGTCGGCGAGCCGGGGTTGACTACGAAACCCTTATAGTTTCGCCATGTCTGCCTGTCTGTCCGAGGCTTTGCTCCGTGATCGTTAGTCCTAAAAACCAGCAATTTGGCATAAGAAGCCATTTGAGTAGATGTTTTTTACTTTTATTTAATTAAGATGCAGATAATAGTACAGGTCAAGGATATGGCACACAAGAGGGAAAAATAGAAAATACTACAACGACAAGAACATAACCCATAAATTGAAGAAGAATAAATATATTTAAATCTAATAAATTTAGGTACACTACCATTCATGTATTACGTTTAAATGTCGTGAGTTTGACCTCACCTCTAAACTAAATATGGGCCCGTACACAATTTCCTCATTATAATACTTTCGTAAATTTTTGTATAGTTAACATCCGGTTATTAGTGTCACATAACATATTATAACCATAAGTTGTACTGTAATAGGTTGTACCTACGAATAGATGTAGCTATTAGGAACTTACAGAAAAAGTCACGCTACAGACAAGAAAGCAATTAATTATATATGATTTAAGATGTCCATCATTCATTCAGTTCAATTCATTCATAATGTACTGTAGGTACCTATACTTGCACCGGATCTACCGGATCGGAACCATCAGAGGATCGGATTTAATTGGGTTGTACTAGCGGAAGCAGTTATAAAGTTGACCCAAATTTTTTTTATTAAGCTATGAGCCTCATCACATATGTTCCTTGAGTAATTCTAAGCATTTCAAGCCTGGGAGGCAATAAGAAATGTGCGTCTACTCGGATTTGTAATGGATTCAAACTTTCAACCCCTTTTTAACCCTGTTAGGGGATGAATTTTACAAAACGTTGAAATTACTTTTCCTGTCTTTTAATAATATCCCCAAATACAAAGATTCAAGTCCCGCATTCGAATTTTTTTTTAATCTATACAAACTTTCAACCCCTTTTTCACCACCTTAGGGGATGAATTTTCAAAAACGCTGAAATTAGTTTTCTTGTATTTTAATAATATATCGTTTTACGAAGTTTCAAATTCCTAGCTTAAAATAAAACTTGAACCCCATACAAACTTTCATCCCCTTTTTAACCCCCTTAGGGGTTGAATTTCTCAAAATCGCTTCTTATCTCTTGTACACTTTATAAATGTAATCTAGTGTGCACATTTCAACTTTCTATCTTTTGTAGTTTCGGCTCCGCGTAGCAAAAATCTCCAACCAAATTTTTCACCTTTTTACGTTTTTCTTGTAAAATTACTATGAAACTGAAAAAAACAAATATCAGCAATGAATTCTACGTCTTTGGTTTATACGAAAATGATACCAAACTTGCCCTAGTAGCCACCAGGATCAGAATAGATTTTTTTTTAAAGATGACGGGTGGCGGCCGTTGTTGTACCCCACCCTCCCCGACTAGACGCACGCTTCTTTTTGCCTCCCAGGCTAGAAATGCTTAGAATTACTCAAATATCAGATGTGATGAAGCTCATAGCTTAATATGTAAAAAAAAATTGGGTCATGTATGGCAGCGTTACATAATAACTGATTCCAGTATACTTTGTTAATATCAAATTAATTAACTGACATGTAGCACCAGCTCAAACAAGCTGTACTTTTTTAGGACCTACGTTTTCCAAAATTAAATTATTTATACAGTATCGTTGGCAGTCCCAACCAAGCTGCAGACGTGAAGGGCAGAGGGCGCTATTTCGGTGCGTCGGCGCAGGGAGCAAGGGATCATTCAAATCAGTTACCGAGTACGAGTGAATCAGAGGCTTGAACCAACCAGCATACCGTGTTCGATTACAGACATTTAGGGTTCATTTAGACGGTGCGAGAACTCGCATGCGAGTTTCATTACATTGCGGCTTTTGGTCAATCGGTTGCATTGGACGTAACCAACAATCCGCAATGTATCTAAAATTATAAAGGGTCTCACGGTTATAGTTACACTGGTTGGATGATTTTTACTTGCATGCGCTCGCGCATTATAGGAACACAAGGGCAGGGAGCAGGAAAGTAAGATGAAACTAATCCGGGCGCGCGGGTGGCCGCAACCCGACACCGCGCGCGCGCTTACATTTGTCATTTATAATGCGCGCAATTTGTTGCTCCTCACCAGCCAGCCTTTTTATGTTCACTTATTCTTTATTCAAATATTCAAGCGAGATGTTGGCAATATTTTTTATGACACTTTATGGCATTTTTGTGGCCTGAACCTGTGCTGTGATATGTTTCGGAATAAAAAATAATGAATGAGGAATGTAGTACATTGTAACACTGAATCATAGCCATCATAGGGAGAGAAGCTAAGTACCTATATTTTATTTCATGTCCCATATCATGTTCATTTTGTCTCACTGAATGTACCTACTACCTATACGCGTCATCTACTACGTACCTAAGGGCCCTGAAAATGTATAAGATATCTACCTAGAGATTTCAGATTATGACGGTCGTTAGGGACGCTTACACCAATATGTATGTAGTGCATAATTATTATCCATCGTATTTTCACGGTCACGTACGAAAGTGCTTGCTATTTCAGTCAGTCTCGGTAGGTACAGGCAAGTACCTACAAAAAGTACTGAAATATCATACAAATACGAACGTTTCCGAGAAAATACGATGGAAAACAAATTATGCTCAGCTACATCTTTACCACAGCAGGTATACAATATGTATTTCTACAAGGCATTTAACCGAGCGAGTTATAAATATCCAAATTTTTAAGGGTTCTAACACTTACCCATAATAATAAAAAAATCAAACGAAGGAGCATACCCATGGACCATGGTTAATATAAATGTAAACCGAATTATGTAAAATTAATTTATATATATGTTAAATATCCACAGAAGATAATGATAAAATAACTACCGGCGCGATTCGGGAAATGAATTAGACATTCACTAGATATGAAATAGTAACGATATGTGACGTTCCACGGCAAAAGGTACCCTATGGCGGTTGGCGCTTACGCTATTATTAACGTCGCTCCATCAATACTATTGCGGCCATAAGGTACCTTTTTCCGTGGAACGTCACATATCGTTACTATTTCATATCTAGTGAATGTCTAATTGTGAATATCTTGAAGTTCGAATACGGCAGTACCTCTGTTAAGAGTAATGGCAGAACAGAAGATCTTAGGTATACCTACCGATAAACTTTCACTAGTCACACGAAGATGAACCTACCCACAGTCGACCTGCATTTAAAACTTACGTTTAGGGGATTTTTGTCCCATGTTTGCAATTATACTGAATAACTTTAGGTAAGTACAATCTATATCTAAGTCACAATCGTCACACATGCATAACCCATCGATTATCCGCACTCGTCGGCTGAACACTCCATTTCACGGTCGACGTGTAGCTGATTTGATTTCATTAACTTTTTAGGCGAAAAGTCATAACTTTGCCGCTTTCTAACGTTGCACAAACGTCCTGTGTGGTCGCCATGTGTGTTCCGCTCGGAACAAATATTTGGTATTCAAAAGCCTCATTGATGTTTTGACGTTCAATTTTGAGATTGAAAAAATGGGCGCCCGCGTGCTTGAAAGCGAAAGAGAGTAACTGTGTATGAAGTTCATAGAATGGTACTACTTTTTTATAGGATGGGTTACAGCGGGGGCTCTTTGCGCAAACTGCGTGTACGCAACAATAGGGTAGACGTTTTATTCTTAGCACTTACCCGGCGCCTGGTCGTAAGGTGACCAATATAAAATTGCTCTCCTATCACAAGTGTTAGTGTAAAGTCAATAGTCTGAAGTCTTCACTTTTAAGAGTCATCGACACAGTTATTTAGTGACGTTGGATTATGCGATAAGGTATATATAGGAATGTAGACATTTTAATCACACTTCTGAAATACTAGAGTATTTTAATATCAATTAAAATCTAGCTACCCACATACCTACTAAAATCTTCAGGGGGCCATCCAAGATGACAATCGTTGTTAGAAAACACTAATCAAAACTTAAATAATGTATGGAATAGTCACGTGACTTTACTGGCTATAAATGTGACGTTCCACGGCAAAAGGTACCTTATGGCGGCTAGCGCTTACGTCGCATAGCGCCGCAATAATATTGGAGCGGCGTTAATAATAGCGTAAGCGCCCTGCTATAAGGTACCTTTACCCGTGGGACGTCACAAATAAAACATTTGATGGATGACCTTTCTCTAGGCCTCTTCGTCGACTAGAAGTTTGCATGATTGTTACTGTGTTCTAAGTTAGACTTATACTGGTTTTCAAAGGCAAAATAGTAAATGGAAAGAATAGACGTCCGTACTACGATCTGGCTCCGAGCCTCCGACCGCTAGTCGCGGTTTTACGAGCTGTTGTTGGTGTTTATCTTGAGAATGAGTTACGACTTCCGACGTCATGTCGTTCTTGACTTTCTACTGGTTTTGCTCGAATTTTTATTGACAATACGCACCACTATGGTACCTCATAGTCTCTTATTCGAAATTATTTGATATCGTAAAAATATTCAATTCTACATAGAACGACAGGTCGCCATAAGGTCGCCGGAAGACGCTGGATGCGGGTCGCTTCCATTCCAACCGGCACGTATGGAGATCCAAGGAGGAGGCCTATGTTCAGCAGTGGACGTCTTATGGCTGAGATGATGATGGTGATGATGATGACATAGAACGACATATCCCCAAACAAAGTGGGGCTACCCGAGGTTTTCATCGATTTTTAACAAGTTTTGAATCGCATTTTTTTTTGCACTACAGATAAAATTATAAGACAGATACGGTTATCGATTTTCATTATTTTGAAAGAAATGAATACCTACTTATTTTTTATGACGTTTTTAAGCATTGTCTAAAAAAAACCTTTTTTCGTATCTAGTTTGCAGTGAAGGATCTTACATTTCCGAAATATGTATTTGGGTTCGTCATTGACGTATTGAAAAACGTGTCCATGGTTTTAATTTTAAACTAATTAACACAAAAAATATGACAAGAATACCAGTTTTTTAGCCTATAATTATTCAACTTTGATGCCAAATATCTCGAAGACAATGAACTTTGAAGTAAATATGCGATACTATATTGCTTAAAGCCGTTGCTTTTAATATAATAAGCTACAAAAAACATTAGAAAACTAAGGGATACAGATCGAAGGTCATTGGCGTAGGGTAGCCCCATATGGTAGGATTATTACTACTTCTAGAAAAGTCTTAATTTGGTTTGTAACCTACTTACTCAGGTATTTCTGCCTTCGCATGATCTGCTTCATTAAAAAAAGTAATATCACAGACATAGAGTTAGAAAAATACTAAGAAATCTTTAAGCAGATACTTATAGCGATCGAGCGCTGTTTTGGAACCATTAGACATTTTTCATTTATTTATTGGATAATTTATTTTTCTGGTGCAGATATTAGATTTATTGCCTTGGATCTTTACCTGTGTGATCATCCCCTACAGCACAGCTCATTACAATTCAAATATCTTAGTATGTAGATACAAATAATTCAAAAGGAATGACGACTCGAAACAAAAAACACCACCCACCTATTGTAAACGTAAGTGGCACTCTACAAAATGTAAGAAGTATTAACAAATCTCATAGGTACCCCACCATTCGAGTACTAGCTGTCATAAAAGCGAACTGCAGACACCGTTTCACCAAATTGAAAAACATCCGAGTGCCTCATAATGCCTCTTAATGTCTCACGGGGAGAGTTATTGCCCCTTAAGCACGCAGTATTTTTCATATGTTCTCAATGCGCGCTCGTCGAGGCCTGAGGCTTGTGGATACATAGGTTTTTATTCTTAGTAAATGTATGTGTTTTATGTAAGTACAGTCTTCGTCAGATGATATGTCAAAGAGGGAAAAGTTGGGCTTGGTATCATATGAATCGTAAATCGAGCATATAAATACTGTCCATAGCTTAGGTATCTAAGCGTGCCTGGTGTTCATTTTTCAAAATTAGCTGTAATCTCTTCTCTCACTGAGTATATTCTCTTTTTCTCTTTACAATAACATTTTGTTTAGATTATTTCTAAAGTCTGGCTCATATAGCTACGAATCTATATGGGCCAGGCCAGCCAGGTAAGTACCTAGAAAGAGTACACATATGATTTACTTACCTACCTAAATATGAAATTACGTCACCGAAGATCTGCATTAAGGCATTCCTTAAGAGCCAACAGGAGTGGTCATTTCTCCATACAAACGTACTCGACTGTTTCCTCCGTGGGTTTTGATGCTTGAGCAATGATTTTTTCAACACAGATTAATATTGTCAATATCTGTGTCGGACCGTTTTGCTTTTATTGATATTTTTGTTTTTTAAGGCGCTATAGCTCTTCAAAAGTGGCCAAAATGGCCTAATTGACTATGCCGCAATGAGAGGCGTAGTATTCAAAACTGATATCAATTAGCCAAAAAAGCAAAACGGTCCGACACAGATAATTTCATGATCATTTAGATTTCCAAGTTTGGTTAGGATTGGTTAAGTTTTGGAGGAGGAAACAGTCGAGTACAAAACTTCGATTTTTGAGATTTTTACGCGGGATTTTTCGCCTTGTCCTTATCGCACTAGTTTTAGGAGCCGCTTCCGTTAGCGAGACGGGTATATTTACCTAAAATATTCAAAATTCAGCTCCTGTTTCGTCTTAATCCCTTCAGGGTAAAAGTTTCGCAATATTTGTTGCTGGCAGATAACGTTACTCGGGTTTTTTCCCGCCGGTTCCTGGGAGAACCAGGGAGTTCGTAGGACGTTATGGAAATTGCGTCTCTACCTCTACCGTCTCTACTCGTGGGCCGTTGAAGAAGGCATATGTTAGGTTTATATACCAGTGGTTTCCAACCGGCGGTACGTACTCGTATGCACGATGAGCATGGAAAAATCACGTACATAGGACGATATTTATTTTAAGACTCGAAGTCGCTACACATTGACGTGACCGCTCATTTCAATTGCGTCCAAGTTTAGTACCAACAAATATTACCAAATAATTACTTAAGTATTAACAAAAAAATTGTTTTAGAGCTCATGGTTCGATATGTTAAATGCAATTTAAATGCGGCTCGCGACTGGGTATTTAACAAGAAGAGAGCGCCTATAATATAATATATGTCTGGCTTGATGGATGATAAGTCGATAACGGTAATCATGTCACATCGTAATCGTAACAATCATAAGAACATGCACAATAATAAGTACTTACCTCACCGTGAGTTATGTTCAACCTTACGGCTCTTACGGAAATAATGTCAAGTCGGTCGAGAAAAGTTTAAGAACCACTGAACACCCAGCACATGAACCCGGTCGGCGCCTGAACTCAACTGCGTTGTTCTCTCATTTCACTTACAGCGGAATGAATTACTAAAGGCCTTTGTGGATGTAGAGTCGCGTGGCGTGTCGTAAAGTATGATGCATTGCAAAAAAATAAACTAAACAAGTGGAGGCGCTTTGTAGATCTTCAAAGATAGAAGACATACAAAAATAAAAGTCTTCTTCTTCTTCCTGGCGTTTTCCCGGCATTTTGCCACGGCTCATGGGAGCCTGGGGTCCGCTTGACAACTAATCCCATGATTTGACGTAGGCACAAGTTTTTACGAAAGCGACTGCCATCTGACCTTCCAACCCAGAGGGGAAACTAGGCCTTATTGGAATTAGTCCGGTTTCCTCACGATGTTTTCCTTCACCGAAAAGTGACTGGCAAATATCAAATGATATTTCGTACATAAGTTCCGAAAAACTCATTGGTACGAGCCGGGGTTTGAACCCGTGACCTCCGGATTGAAAGTCGCACGCTCTTACCACTAGGCCACCAGCGCCAAAACAAAAATAAAAGTATAATAGTAAAATAGTAAATGGGCCTATTGAGGTTCCTCTTAGATGCAAATTCACGCCGGTGTACCTATTGCAATTAGGTAGCGTTATATTATAGTTGGTAGGTACCGTAAAACTATTAGTCCACTGCCATAACTATGGTTCAGAAGTTTAACCTCTATCTATCTTATTTTTCCTACACAAATTAAACAACAATTTAAATAATACATGATAAATTGAAATTAGCTAAACGAGAATGAGACTTCTATTTTCTTGACTGGCTTTAATACTTACTCTCGTTTTGTTTTCTTTCAGTCTTTTTTTCGTCTTGTTTCTGACATTAATTCAATGCGAATCAGTAACTAATTATTTAGCTGAGTAAATTTTCCTCCATGGACGTAACTGAAAGAGGCAATTTAGCAAATGAGACCTAACTAAGTAAAAAGGTTCCAAGCTTGGTAAATAAGATTAAGGTTCACATCACATCATCACAGTCGATATGTTTTCCCTAGATCTTTTACTAAATATTTTACATCAATTCTATAGGCCATACCTAGGTTAAAAGAAGCTTCAAACTATTTATTATACATAGGTTCAGTCAATTATGCTTACTATTAGACACGTGGAGGAAGCCACTCATGATAGCCACACCCACAGACACATAAAGCAAGAGGTTTAAAAAGAAAGTGATTTACGTGTGTAGGGAGCTAGGGTGTAGGTAGGGGCGCCTATTTTTAGAGGTAATCTGAGATTAAGGAGCTTTGTTGTTTGAACGTATGTACCGTCGCAGGGAGGACGGGGCTTGGCAAAAAAGCTAATTTGTTGAAGCAATAGGTAACAACGTTCTAGTTCTATGAAGTAAACTTTTCGATTCAGTTGGTGCCGCCACAAAAATCAGACATTGTGTTAATCTTATTTAGATGTAACTAAACATATTCTCTGTCACCACATTAAATTAAAGCGTTGGTACTATCATGTCTACTTAAATACGACAAATAATACGTGTATAAATAAAACTAATTTTACAGTACATATGGTCCTATTTTTCCGCACTAGTGCGTAAAATAGCACTTTTCGTGCGATGTCAAAAGTTTAAAGGGCCATATGTACTGTAAAACGTTGTACGATACAGGTGCGAATAGGTAATTCGCAACTCGTATCAATTTAAAACTCTCCCTTCGGTCGTGTTTTAATTTATCGCCACTCGTTTCGAATTTCCTCTTTTTCGCACTTGTATCGTAAATAACTATTCTATTGCTTGTATAGAAACTTTTTAATTAAAACACACTTATTATATCATTAGCAGACATCGTACCTACATTTTCCAGCACTTTTATTTTTTGGTGCAGCAGAGTGGTGTTAACGGAATAGGTATAGATAATTTCAACTGAAATGATAAATTAGGGTTAATACTAACGTAATTAACGCTAATTAATCATTAGGAATGAAATTATTTATACCAATTCCATTAACACCACTCCGCTGCACCAAAAATGCTGGAAAATGTACGATGTCTGATCATGTGACCATATAGCGTGTTGGCAAGACAAATGCAAGAGAAAATGTTTAGACGACTTTGTAGCTTAGAGACTTCATATGAGTACTTAGTGATCAGGAGCTATGCTGAGGGCAAGTTAAGTACCTAATGAGAGTAATGAGGGCAGGACTAGGACATGGTTAGGATAACTATGCGTGAACTACTCATTGGTCAGATTCACTTCAAGTTTCAAGATGTAAGTATACTTATACGAAGATTATCATCGTGGCCTCATCATTTTCATCACAATAGTCGTTTACGCAAAAAATATTTACTTTCCCATATAGGTACCTACCAAACAGATGAAGGTTCGTGAAAGCCAAACACGCAGGAAAAATCGCCGGTAATCTGTAAGGGCATTGTAGACGAACGCGTGGCCATCGAGCGCGCGTGGTCGGGCGATTTGTAAGGTGAAACCTGGGAAATGGGCGATAATCCCTCATTAAGCTGGCTCGTGTTACTGAGCCTGTTTAAACTGCCAGCCTAAGCACTTTCTAATGGACCGGGTGATTCAGATTTTGCGAGAGAGTTTTATCAAATTACTTACTTGCGAATATGTAACTAGTTACTATTGATTTTTTGATAGTTGTTTTTTCTTACAGACGAGCGAGATAAAAGTTATCGGCTTTCTTGTAATTAATGTATTAATTTTTATACAAATTAACAACATATACACTGGCAAATCATACGTCATAAGATATTTTTAAAAAACCTATACAGTGCGTGTCAGACCATGTAAGTACACCTAATGTCGAAGCATCTAATATGATACTAACCAATGTGGTAGAGTCTGTTCGAAAAGAAAAGAGTTGTGGAATGTATTAGGCCTCAAACATTCCACGACTCTTCTCTTCCCGCACAGACTCTAAATAAATGCCAATTAAAAAGTAGTCGGAAGTTTGTATGCTAGTATGGCCTGTATAAAAATACCGATTTAATAGAAGAGATGGGAGAGCACAGAGCAGAACCGAGGTGGCTATCGGAGGCACGCGAGGCGTCCATCCGCGGCCCATTGAGCGCCTCCCGCGCCGGCCACACAATACCCAGCAGCACAATCGCCGTCCATTCAATAATTCCCACTTGAGAGTATTTAAGCTTTTATCGAATACGGCTATAAATCCCTGCGCAGACGCATAATCCCCGCCTCCGCTCCCCCCCGTCAGCTATAAACAGAAGTCAACGTGTTGGCCTTATAAATCGTGCGCTTAACTATTGTATCTCACGCCACAATAATGAAGTTAGCTCGTTCAGGAAGAAATACGGGTACACCACGTGGGTGGCCGACGCGGTCGGAATAAATCCCAACAGATTATTGCGTACGAATCCGTTTAGCTGATTTTTTGTGTAAGGCGGTAGTGCCGTCGTCACCAGGGCGCAGCCGGTGAAAGGTCCCTTGAAAAAACAAATGTCGCAGACTAACGAGGATCGGGCGATGACGAGGTGTCGGGTTGCGGTCGCTTGCTGTTTTACGCCAACGTTAAATGTTTTACGTCCCTGTTTCTGCGCTCATGGTGGCTGAACTCAACGGCCCTTCATAAATTATTTACGTTCCTAACCTAATTGGCATTATATGTATTATAATTGAAGTGTATGAGAGTCTAAGTGTGTTACCTACAGTCCTATAAAGGACTGAAGCGTAAATGCTCACATTAGCGTAACACATGTCTTGTTACAGTAAGTAAGGAAAGCTGGGACGTGAGAACGGTCGTGACGAATGTCGCCATTGAGCGCTACGCGTGGAGAGGCGTGCGTAATCGGCCCTATAAACAAACACTCACAACACTAAAGCTGATATATTTCACCAAACTTTTATATCCGTTCGCCTCAACTTAAAATATATTACTTTTTCTTTAGCACCTTTTGTATCTTTTAATGCGTTGTGTCCCCGTTTTTATGGTTCGTAAATCATTGTAGTGGAAGTGCTAGACTCGTAAACAAGGTGCGTCCCGTGGCGCTGCGCGCCCTGGCTGTGGTAACACGGGATTCGCGCCGTAATCTCCTTCGCTGCAAAACGTAAACTGCAATTGTCATGCAAAACATTATGAGGTTTTGATTCGGTCACTTGTTTAATTAGCAGTTTTAATTTATTAAATTATTATTATTATTGATAATGAATAATAGATAAGTGTATAATGTTCGTTAATGCATCTGGCGTAACTTCAATAAAAAATAAATCGAAAAGAAAATCGGGAGAAATTAAACGATTTGGCTCTGAATGGATATTTTAGACAAGAGAATTTAGGTGGGTACGTATAACTTTCAATAAGTATTTAAAATATTCTTATATTTTATATAAAGAATGCATTGTATTTCCCACTTGGATATCGGTACCTACTTACACTAAACGATCATCGCTAACAATAGGATTATGTTAATTAACGCTTGGAATGGAGACGCTATCGACGACCGCGCTCGATCCTCGACGGGTCGCAGCAACACTGTAAATTAACCTTTATATCATTTTTAATGACCGTCTCAACGGTGTTTTGATTGCGGCGACAGCGCAGGCGGTGGAGGCGTCGACAACCCGACACGGCGATAAGGCGACAGTTAACGCGCGACACAAAAAACGCGCGTTTAATAGCCAAAAAACCTACTCTCACGCTGCGCAAGGCCCTATCCATCCGACCAACACCCATAACCTAATACTTTTATGTGGATTCCAACATCGCACACTTCACTTTATGAGCTGATTTTATGGCTCATCGTTAATACGTTTTAAGTACCTGTCTAATAGTAAATTTTTGAAAAACCTAAGCCATTTGATTTTTTTCACTTCAAATCGTGGCGCGCGCTGCATTTTAAGAAAATTTTCACGGTCTATCATTATCTTAACTAATAAAATTAAACCGTGAAACGAGGCCACAAAATGCGTAAAGACCGGAGAAATTATAACAAAAACCGGCCATTAATCAGTTATTGTGTTCCTCCGGCCCTCGGTGTTTGCGGACTCGTCCCGCAATACAAACACCATTTCATATTCTACACTAGCTTTTGTCGTTTTCAACTGGGTGTGAGCGCGCACAATGAATGCTACCATTTGCCATTTGTACAAATGGGGCGAAAATAACTGTCTATACATCATCACAGTGTACACAGATCGTAAATTAAAATAGTTAATAGCCAGCCCAGAAAGGAACTTAACAAGTTTAAAATATTATCCGGCTGTCTGTACTTACGCACAGCACGCAAATGATAAAATACTCCTGTGTTGGCATTTAATAGAATAGGCTGGCCAGTAGCCACATAACTGAACAAACATCGTTTGTAAAGAGCAGCTTTAGTTAAATAAATAACTTGCGACTTTTTTTTACAAAGACTAGAATAATTAATATTAAAATCGTCAGACAATTTCCCGTAAGAAGCGGACTAAAACTCGCTTTGGGACCAATCCTTCATCAAGCGTTGGAATTCGATAACGTATTTGAATTCTTTTGAAAGTCCGGTACCGTTGATCCCACGAGGTCCCCCGGGCCCGCTTCCTTCTCATGCCCCGCGATTGACAGCGCCTGACATGTGACGGCCATTGTCACTCTGACATGTTGACACTGTCAGAAGTTGACTTCTGTCCGGATTCCGCATGTAAATCATAAATACGGAAACATTACCCGCGGCAGCGCACAATGTAACGACAAATTAAATAATGGAATAATAAACTTCACAAGTTACGCGTAACAGCTGCCGCTTGTTTGCTTTTTTTGGCACAATGTCAGCAATCGTATTGTCATAGAGTTAGACATTTGTGCATGTCGCATGACCTTATTTACCTTCGTTTAGATTTAACTATAACTGCCGTATTCGAACTTCGAGGGCGCAATTCGGGCAACCAATGTCACTTTTACGTTAGATAGAGTATATAAGATATCTATTAGATGTGAATTATATAGATTTCTAAGTCATATCCTGTGGAAATCGTTCAAGAGTATCTCCAGTATCGCGCAAATGTCAAATTTGACAGGTTAGATCTTAAACATATCGTTATCGTATCTTGATGATATCTAAAAGATATCTAATAGATGTCCATTTTAAAATCCGAATCGGGCCCCCAGTATTTGGTTTTAGTAAGCGGCGCAGTCTAAACAAACCTATTCCCACATGCGCATTGGAAAACCTACCACGAAATCACACAACACAACGGACGAAACACGAAACAAACAAATTTTGTAATAAACGGACGGATTGTCTGAGCGAATTGTCTTCTTCAGCCAGCAACTAATAATATAGGCACAATAGAACCAAGAAATTGAAGAGACTGAAAATTTTAAAGTAGGTAAGTAGTAATTTAGAAATTTTCAACTAACACCTCAAAATAATTTGCACTCGAGTCTACCTACTCTATTGTTAGAAATAGAGACGAAATTGATAGAGACAAGTCTTTCTAGTCAAAACTACCGTCGTTCTGGTCCATTCTAAAGAATTTACATATTTTTATGATAATTTACCAAACGTTAAAAAAATCTTAGTGACAAAAAGTTGATATTCGAAGTCAAAAAAATGAGGACTAGGCCATGGGGCCCCCCGTAGCGTCTCTTGTGTGCCCTCCGACTGCCCGAGGCCCATGGTGCCTTTTCTCGACCACGGTGACAAAGTGTCAATTTACTCATTCAGCCCTAATGTTGTTTAGGGGTTTTTGAATGGCTAAACAATTCGATTTATTTATGGTCGTGTTGTGGGCGCAACAAAGGACGAGACGTCTTTGTTTTTTATTGCAATTTCATTTCCGGATACAACATGACAATATCGTGAACTTAAATGTAGTTTGGTTGATTTATCGTGTCGCAACTTCTTAGCTTAATATTAGGTAGGTACAATATTTATTGATATATGTATGTTGAATGTTGATAGTACTCGTAAGTAGAGTTTATTCTAGGTGGAGTATCTATAACTAATTAACTATTAATAGATACTATCCAGTCCATGTCGAGATTTTTTAGAGAAATTATTAAATTAATGTAAGTATTTAGTATTTTATACCATAGTTGAACAATTTAAAAAACATTGACATTAGTAGGTAAAATGTTTAAGTTTAATAAAAAAATATAAGACATATTCTTTTTAACCGAATTCAAAAACAAGGAGGAGATTGTATCGGATTCGGAACTGTATTATATTATATATGTTGATATAAGAGTTTATTTTCGGTTTTTAGTTTTGGTACCTATAAACCATAATATGTTCGTTTAGATTAACTATCCATAGGTTTGGTATCGCGACTGAGTGTCAACCTGAAAATATGACTTGTAGAATATGGTGTTCCTTTATTTCAAAATAATCAAATCGTTGGGAACCGGGTTAGTTGTAAACAAAACAATTCTTTTACGATCTTGAAATTAGACACTTTTAGATATTAATTGCAATCACCACAATCATATCATGTCGTTTCAAGTTCCATAATCCCTCTAAGTCACACAATTATTGTAGATAGATCTCGCATCTCCGCCCCTCCTATTAGCCTCACTTACTTTATCTATTCGCCGTGCTCCCCTCGCTTTTGTCCGTTTGATCCGGCGGGGAAGTGGCTAAATATCTTGTGCAAATAAACATTCGGCTTGTTCCATTGTCAGGGGGCATACAAATCGGATTAGGAGACCGCGTAACGTATCGCTATCATAACTACTGTTCCTAATTAGTTTATGTTTGATTTATCGTTATGTTGTGAAGATGTTTTTGATCTGACATCTGACCTTAACTCGGGATCGGAGTGAAAAACAATCTTCTTATTGGGGAAATATGAAGATCGTCTACTCAGCCCCTCTTGCTGTAGGTATATTAGATATATTGAAGTAACAGAGAAGCAGAGCTTCGGTTCGAAAATTACAGACATATTATTTTGTATAATAAGGAAAAAGGTAATTTTAAAAATGAAGCTCTATCAGAATGTTGAGAACTCATGTTTCATTATGTTTGTGCTCCATCAGTCAAATCAGACCAAAATCTAGAATTACTTACCAGAACTTGCCATGAAAAAAAATCAGTACCAAGTGCCATATACTTATTTATTTTTTGCTTTTGAATCAGTACATATCTTGAATTTCTTCATAGTTCACCTGAAAGTAGAATAAATAGGGTATCTAAAGCTCTCGTATTCTTAATTATTTCACATTAAGAAATGAGTATTAGTAGAAAACCAAATTTAAGCTTGTTTTTTACGTACTGCTCTCATATTGTTAACTTGTTTTAGTTGTAGCTCTACAGTGTCGTACCCATACTTATTTTGTATTCCGCGTAGCTTAATGAGCCCCGAACAAAGCTACTTACTCACATACCAACAAGGTGTTTGTTTAAGGCTGGCCATTAGTGAACAATGCGATGGAATGATCATTGTTCGTACGAGACTCGCGAGACAGGTCTCCGCCCATACGAGGACTCCTTGCCACTCCAGGCCGTGACAATGAAATATTTCATATTTTATGTTAATACACGACATGTTTCAACTTATTGGCTCGATTTGCATAGCGCTGACAAGTAAAAAATATCGTAAAGGCACACGACAACATGAAAGTAGCCTATGAGTTATTATCATCTTATTTAGAGTATTTGTTTTTACAGTATCTAGACGTAGAGGTACTGGCGTAGGTACTTAGGGTAGCGGTCTAGCGGTATATGTACTCGTAGCAATAGGGGTGCCTAACTAAGTTAAACGTTGTGGCTTGCGATGCGATGTTTTACCAGGGTGGTTTGTCGAATTTGTCTAACAAGCAAGCACGGAAAATTGACAGGTAAATCTATAAATACGAGTATATAACATTTAAGCAACAGAAATTATGCTAGTAGTTCGTCACTTTCTGCATGTGCAACCGTGAACATTAAGTCGGTAGGCACTTAATACATACTTAATTGCAAACGATTAAAATGAAACGTGGTGCATGTTTATAAACAGCTTGTAATACACGAAACGCGATTAAAAGTACCAGTTTCGAAGACAGATGAATGTCATGAGCATGGAAGGGGAGGTAATCAATATCGAATTAATAACGTTATCTGCCACAGCACGAAATATCATCAACGTCAATGAATTTCTAATTAGAACTCGCAGCTCCGGATGTGGCATAAACGATAAATTATGCACTCGGAGAGAAGTACTAATTTTGTTGCCGACAAATTTTCTACAAGCTCGATTTTGATGCGTTTCAAATAATGTCTGTAGGCAACGCTAAATGATAAATCGTCAAGGGAACGCCCATGAAAGGGATTCAGTATAAGTGAGGGAGAGGAGCTCTCGCTCGGTTAGGAGGGAAAGAAGGGAGACGAAGGCGTCTGGGAAAAAGAAATAAGATAGGTGAGAGCCGATGGTGGTGGGATAATAACAGCGCGGCTCGCAAGGCCTTTGAGTCGCCGCCGTCCGCTGCCGAATATCACCATCAATCGCAATTTGAATATTATCCTAAATGCGAAATTTTCAATATTGCATCTGCCTGCTATTAAGCGGTTTAATGGGATATCCGGAGAGATGGAAGCGCTCGAAACTACTCCAGCCGGATTCGATCAGTGGGCCCGCTTTGAGTGATTGAAGAGTGATGAGTATTAGCTTTTGTTATTCAAGCCAGTGAGTACAACCGGTATATATGTATATATGTTACTGTATACGTAATAGATGATAGACTTTAAAACAGGCAGATTTAACAGTCAAGTTCAGGCTGGCACTTTGGCATTCCCGTGAAACAGCTGATAATTTTCTTAACAACTTAAGCTCTACGCTTAAATTTTGTGCTTCGATTTGCAGAGAAGACCCCCGGCTATCACCATTATAGCTCTAAGATGAGAAGTAATAATGCGCGAAATTTTCAATATTGCTGGTTATTAAGCAGTTTAATGGGATTTCCGGAGACTGGGGATATCGGGTTGCGGAGTCTGTATGACGGGAGGAATGCGTCCCGCCGGGTCGCAGCCGTGGGTCGAGTAAAACAAACAAGTTACATAATTGTATTTATTCAAATGCGGGGCTCGCAGCCGTTGCACCTCATGAATAGGCATGGCGGCCTTCCTCGCTATGTGCACCGTCAGACCGTCACAAGCCTCTTATAAATTCGGCTGGATGTGCGATGCTCCACCTCCACTAGTAAGCTTTATGCAAATTTTGGTTAGAGCATAAATACCTACATAGGAATCTTGCATTATGTGACTAGCTCTAATTTAATGTGTAGGAACCTCTATTGGTAGGGATTCAATAAGAATAGCACTAAAAATGTACCTAGAAGCAGGACGTGCACTGAAATCAATTGATTTAAGTACTAGTTCGAGTCTTTAGGTCTACCAGTTAACCTAACTTCACTAGTAATTATTTTTAATTACAGTGAGGACAAAGAAAGAACCTCAGTACCTCAGTAAGTACCCCAGAAAGTACAAAACGTCCGATTTAATTGGCAGGATTTGTCCGACTACAGAAGGGTTCTGTAGGAATTTTGAGTCAATATTTAGTACGTTATTGCACAATTCTATAGTTATAAATAGATCCATAATGTTGACATATAAATTGATTATATGAATAATAAAAATGATTATGATTACGTCTTGCCCAAGAAATAGCACAGAAGTGCCCTCACATCATTCCAACTAACCACTAATTCTTATGTTTTCTTGCGTGTTCGTACGAGTATTTAATAATATTTAATGAAACAATATTTCGGGAAACATGTATCTGATGCATCCTAAGTCATGTCCGCTTCAAGAAAGTCCGCGAAGTGCGAGCAACGAAGCGAGCTGACCATATTCCCGTCACTTACCCGAGAAAGGACTCTTATATAATAGTCTAATAAGACCTGTATTAGATAATAATTTTGCACACAGTTTCTGGAAGTTTCGTGTCTGAAAGTGCCATGTAGCTCTCTACAATGTTGATTCGCGAATCTAACATAGAAAAATAGTTACCTGGCTTACTATTGCTCTTGCATATTTGAACGACAGAGAGTCAGATAACTTTGGGATTTTTAAGGGAGACTTTTATGTTCATGTGTATTTCCGCAAATATGATGGTACAGTCAACGGTAAAAATATGGGTATAGACAACTTACTCAAAAATATATCCCATAGTTCTTAATTCACTGACATAAGAGTTATGGGACATATTTTTGAAATGATTTGTACACCCATATTTTTACCGTTGAATGCGTGAACTTACAATAAAAGCTTCATTTGCTTTCGTAAAAATCAATCCTCCTGATTATGTTGCCGAAAGCGAGCCTCAAGCTCCTTTAGGATGCAACCAGGATAAGGGTGGTCTTACACTGGTTCTTTTGAGGCCAGTGCTGCACCTGTACCTCAGGGAATAGCCCTGGCCGCCCGGAGCCTGAAGAAGCTGTCACGCGCGGCGCGAACACGTGATGAATATGTATCGGCAACCGCGGCGCCTTGTAATTTGAGACTCGCCGGTAATTATTTACGTGAGAATGGACCAGCCCCCCTCCCCCCGCCCGGAACGAATCGTTGATTGCGAGATGCCGACATCAGATTGCGGCGCACGCTCCGCTGGCTCCGCTGCCCGCTATCGGCTAGCCTGCTTGACTCTCATCGCGTGTCATGAAACTCGCTACGTACTAGAGCAGCCAACGTTAATCCGTGCTGCTGAGATATACCTTTAGGTTCGATTTAAATAAGGACACAAATCAAACGTTAAAATTTCAAATTAAAAGGAACGGCATAAACCACTCTACATATAACCAAATAAGCAAGTGAGTTTTCAGTAGTAGAAAGACCTGATATATTATATTAACAAATATTTAATATCTAGAATATAGTTTGTCGCCTTCCATACGTATGAAAAGAAAGCCAAAAGGACATTAAGAGCTGCTCTACCAATTCGAGTAAGTATGTATGTACCGCGAGAAATGATGCAGCATTTACCTAATCTGCAACTGCATGAACTAATTCTCAGACGACGTTTTCACTTCTCCAAATAGAATACAATGCATACTTCACGGCTCAAAATAAATTCAATCGTACAAAACATAGTACACGAATGTAATCTAAATTAATGATGTCTTATAATCTCAAACATCTTAAAACAATAAACAACCAAAGCAACAAAAAAAAACCAAAAAGAGCAAAAACAAATCACATCACATCTCATTAGCACGGCAAATTAGCAGACATGAGATAAAACATCCCCGGACCTAAAAACCTTTATCGTTTACAGAAATCAGTTGCCGCTGACGACGGTGTTGTGACTGGCCTGACACGATCACACGAGGATTCGAGCTACCTGAGGCGCGTGTGGTGAAAACTCGGGATGTAACATCTACCTACATACTTTGTATAAGTCAATGTTTTGGCAATAAATTGTAGCTTTTTCAGTGCCATTGTTCCATTCAATTACATCGTTTCGCTTGCTCTCATTTAACTCTTTTACGAATTTACTTAGTACCATAATTAATGTAAGGTGCATTAAAGTAACTTTAAAACCCATGGTCAAAATTTGAGATGTATTAATCAGGGTGCAATATTAAAATGTACTTTTGTAATAGTATAAGTATATATTTTAAGACCGAGAAAAAAATGCAAACATTTTACTTATATTAATTATGGAACAAAATTTATGGAACTTACTTGATGGCCGCTGGGTTTTCTTGGCGTGGTCTGGCCTTGAGAAAGGAAACACTCATAGTATGTTCGAGATCCTGAAAATAGTGAAAAATAAAGATACTACTCCTAAAAATACGTGTGATAGGTACCTAAAGTAGAAAAAGTAGTTATTTATATTTCCCCAATATCTCAAAAAGTATTAATATTTAAGAAACCAAAATTAATATTATAAAAGAGAAGGATTTTGTTTATAACTTTTGATATTTTTTGTGTGCTAATACACGCTTCAAATACCTACATTTTTCTAGACATCATGACGAATCTAATGAGGTATCACACGGATTTTTAGGAGTAGTATCTTTATTTTTTACCGTTTTATGACCTGTGACATTACCATAGGATCTCAAATAGACTATCAACACATAGACGAATCACTCTCGTATTCCTGAACACACACTCACACATAGGCACCGTTTATCACAAATCCAATGGTAACAGTGTACTTACATAGGTATAATTCAATCAGCACTCCTGAGAAAAACTGAACACAAAGAATGCGATGTAATTAACGGCACCGATGTCGGTGATTAATATTTAGAGTACATGCGACAGCTATTTTCAGAAATAAAACGGTCAGTATTCTTAGTTTTATATTTTTATCAAATTGACAGATGTCAGATTCTATTCTTCGAAGGCGGTCAGATGCTTACCTGCATTAGATGGATCAGATGATCGATTAGCACCTTTCTCTCTCTCTTCCTTTTTTCTCTTAGGTTTTTCCTTCTCTTTTTCTTTTCATTTTGTAAATTTTCTTACATTGACCCACAGACCTATTCCCATGCGTGCGCGTGCGGAGCTGTAGGCCCACCTAGCAAGTTTTATGCAAACCCTATGACTGTATGACTTGGCTACCCCTGAAAATTAAATTCGTATACAAATGCATGAATTTTTGTTATACTGCTTCTTAGCGCCATCTATCGCTCGACCAGGAAACTCGGGGATTAAGCTGAGGGCTCACATGAGGCTAATGGCCAAATAGGTGAGAACTTGGATTGTAATGTGATGCCCAACATGTAATGAGAAATATAAATATGTATATTGATAGTTCAAATATTAGTAACATCTGAAGTTTAAAAGGCACGTAGAGCAAAGTATAAGTAGTAAGTACCACTAAGAAATTAAAACTTCTCTTAAAGCCTATGAGAAAGAGTTAACAAAGATTTTCGGTGGAAGTTAAAACTTGTAAGTACTATGTATTTTTCCTATTCCTATTTTGAAAGTACTAGTTCTATATATTTCATTGAACAGCCCAAATCCTACATTTCACTGATTTCACCTTTGTGCCATGTGCATCTTATCAATATCCTTAATAATAACACCATCAACAACATCTCACTATTAATAGTGGTCGGTAGCTTCGGAGGTGATAAATTTACTCAACACAAATTACCTTTCTAATTTCAATTATCCTGTCTGGCGAGTGTTTGTTTAAATAACAAATTTAAATTGGCTGCTTTCAATAAGTGGGTAAGCGGACGCGTCTCGCCGCGTACCCGGCGTCCCGCAGCGCAGCCCTAAACATACACACTCAGACCGCGGGGCGCCCCTTCACTAATAACACCGTCTTTCCCTCTGTCATGCCTTATTTCATCCGAACATCTCTTGTTTTTCAACTCAGTTTTTTTACCGCCGAACAACAACAAAACGAGTCTCTGATGATACTAATCCCTCACTCTCATTGTCTTTTGGCAGTTTCGAGGAATAAAATATGTTGAGCCCTGCGACGTGATATCTGAACGTCATAGTTATAAATGGCGTCGCTTAAAATATTTTAATACCCTCTACATCACGGCAATATTAATTTAGTACGGTTGAGTTGAGCAGTCCGTGCCACCGCTTCGGAATTTTAAATGACGGATTACCGGCCGACGAGATCGAGAGATATAACCCGAGATCTTGTAGATTCTATCACTGCGTGCCCTTTGCTCCCCTCCTCTCTCTCCTCCACTCCCCCTAACTATGCAACGTACTTATTTAATTAATTATCTTTAATGCTTGACAGGAAAATTACTGGCCGCACTAATAATGTAATTTAAAATAAGTCTCCGGTAATAATTATGTATTACTAGGGTCGGTGAAGGTCACTAACAGTTATTAAGTAATTATTAATTGTGTGTATTAACAAAACAAATGCTCCAAGGGGGTGTAGTCATAAGACTAATCCTTGAACTATATGGCGAAATGTTAACGTTGTGGTAAGATATTATCAATTATCATAAAAAAGTAAATTGACGCTGTAATAAACAAGTTACCTGTTTTCTTCTAGGCAAGCATTTAACATTTATAAAGTTATGGTATACCTATCTACCGTAACTAATCTGTTACTAAGTAACCGTCTCCGTTGTTAATTACTCCGAGAGAGCGAATGTCTTGTTATGGTACTATAATTGATTATGATTTTTTTTATAAGCACTAAGTCTGCTTTTGGTCCGCTTCTTGTAAAATGTGATAAAACTCTTTCGTTACGGCTTTACTTTGCAGTAACATTACCATAGTTACGGTTGTGATGACACCGTAAACACGTAGTTGACGTAGTGATTATATGCTCTATGCTGTTTAGTATTATATCAAGTTACGGAATGTGAATATTTGTAACCGTAAAAATAATCATGGTTCGAATAACAGTGGATATGGTTCGCGGGAAGGCAGAACACCATGACCGGCTCTTGGCGCCGCTCGAGGAGATCGCCCTTCACCAGGAGAACATAGAAAAGATAGAGTACATCCAGGACTGGTGTCCCAAGCTTAAGATCCTGCTCATGCAGAACAACCTCATAGCCAAGATAGAAAACTTGAACAAACTCAAACACCTCAACTACCTCAACTTAGCTCTCAATAACATAGAAATTATAGAAAATCTGGAGCGATGCGAATCATTGGAAAAACTTGACTTAACACTCAACTTTATCGGGGAAATAGTCAGCGTCGAAAGCCTTACAGGTTTGTATAATCTTCAAATCTTATATCTTACCGGAAACCCCTGCACGGACTATGATAACTATCGGGACTTCGTAATCGGAACTCTTCCCCAGCTGAGCTACCTTGACGGAGTTGAAATAGAACGGTCAGATCGCATTAAAGCCCTGCAAAATCTACCCGTCATAAGACAAGACATATTGTTTGAACAAAACGAGTACAGACATCGGCGTAGAAAGCAAAAAGCTCGACTAGAACACGAAATAAAAGACAAATGGGAAAACGAGTACAAAGATATGGACCCAGAAGAGAGAAATAAGAAATTTTACGCAGAAAAATGTGAGCATTCCCCTGAGGTCCGCTATGAGATGGAGCATATGCGGCAACTGAAACTGAAAAGTTATGAACCTGAAAAGAAACAGGAGGAAAAAAGGAGGTACAAATTCTTTGCTCCCGATGGAAGGCCATTCAACATAAATCAAGCTAAAATACCGTTCGTATTCTCCGATTCTGACCCTGAAAAATTCGTGTTAGACCTAGCTGTGTACAAACACTTAGACACCAGTTTAATTGATGTGGATGTCCAGCCAAATTATGTTCGGGCTACGATTAAAGGAAAGTTATTTCAGCTCCATCTACCGGAGGAGGTGAGCACTACTAACTCAATGGCACAACGCTCGCAGATAACCGGCCACCTTGTCGTAACTATGCCACGATTAAATGTAGACATAAAAGCACAGATGGCGCAGAAAAAGGAAGTTACAAAAAAGGCTCAACTGTACACGGAACATCACGTAACCGACTGCCGCGAGAGTTCAGGTCAGTCTAAAAGAGAATTTCTAGAAATAGGCCCCTCTGATAAGGTTCTCGACCTGTCTAAAATGACTTTACAAAAGAAAGCGCCAGATTATATCGATCCGAGGCTAAAACGGAAGCTAAAAGAACCTTCACCTGATTTTATCGATAATCCAGAGGTTCCTGATCTTATCTAATTTATGTAGTTAAATGATGTAATAATTTCGTTTCTGATGTATTGTTAAGTTATTTGGGGTAGCTAAAGCCGGTCCAACTCAAGAAAATAAGCTGAACCTAGAACCATCTCTCAGTACAGCCGATTTCAAATATGTATAGGTACTTACGGTAGATCACCGTAAGTACCTATACATGTTAAATGTATACATATTTATTTATGAACTTGACTGTACCTAATACTCAACTCACATCTCACTACAATAAAGTACTCTATACTTTCAACTTTCTGATTTAGACTGCTTTTAGAATTAAATACCAGTTTGCGCGTAGTTATAGATATTTATTATTAATAAAAAATATTTAGTATACTTATACTTAATACTTATTTTTTTAATAACCTACGGTTAACTGACAAAAACACTTCATAAATAATACTTACAAGTATATTAGGTTTGACTTATAATAGTTATAATACAAGTTATCCTATTGAGTAAAACTAGAATGAGTTGTACTGTACAGTCAGTAACAGAAGTAGCTTCGCGGAAAAGCTATCAAACGGTTTTTTTTTTTCATTTGGGGCATTATTAGCTTAGCTTCTTCCCGCTCCTGACTGTAGGCAGTAAGGTAAAAACTATAACACATTTAAAGCTTTGTTACTATAAGGCAGGCACCGAAGATAAAAAACTCGAAGACACTCGAATTGATAGTGTTTTTTTACCTACTTAAAATGTCATATCATAAATATCATAATATTTAGTATAGGTAAAGGCTAGCCAACTTTGTCAAAGAAAAAGGCCTGACATTTAAACTTTGTATGGGAGAAAGATCCTACGCGCCTACATTTTTCAAATTTGCCGCCTTTTTCTCCTGACAAAATCTAAAAGTAAATCGCTGGAGCCGCATATCATGTGGAGGCCGCTATGTGTAATTAATTTATATTTAACAGATAACAATGATGCCTGTTGGAAACGATCTTTAGTTCTATTCATACTCTGATACATACAAAATAATATTCTTATCTCTCACTTTTAGTTTCGCTGCCTCCTTCAAGAAATTATTGTACTAGATTCAGATTGACCTAAGTACAATCAGCATCAATATATATAATGACTTCCAAAGTCCCCAAATATTAGGTATCGAAACACATCATCCATTGTTACCATAGAAATAATAATGACTTAATGACGTGTTCAGATATACATATATGGTAGGTAGGTACATTTTTGGCCACTTTGGCCGTCAGCGTCTCTGTCCAATTACGACTGTCGACGTCAAAAAAGTCTACACTTTTGCACTTTCCTCCTTTGTAAAAGGCCTTTGTAAGACGACAAATATAAACATAAGATATGTTTACGTCGTTGTCATCGTCGACTATACACAGTGCATATATATAATACTTTGATATTGGCGAGTTCAACTGGCACAGTGTCCAAGAAGTTTTCTTATAATCCGTTTGTTTCCGAGTATCCGTTGGTCTCCGGGGGCGCGACCATGAGGATGAGGAACCCGTCGATGTCGTGTATCTCCTTGGATGTGAACTTGGCTGAGATCTGGTGCCGTCCGGCCCACGGCGGCGTCAGCTTGAACTGCGCGGTCGCGAACTCGCCGGGGGGCACGTTCTGTAAGTTATCATTAAGATTGATTAATTAAATCCTATTGAAAGATAAACCGATGCTTAGCATGATTTGTCGCGGGTGGAAATGTCGGATGCAACTCTATATATCAAGTGCGACTTTAAGCATTGGACAAAATAAGTTATGCTAAGCGGAATAGTCAAGATCGTAGGCTTGGATGAAGGCGACAGGTTGTTATGAGATACTTGGTGAGCTTTTTGTCAAAAAGTGGACATCTTTTGTCTTTTGGCCAGTGTCAAAGTCAAATGTAGATGTAGTAGTAAATCATGACCGCCATATGGTGTTGTTCTGCTTTTGAACATAGACAAGGAACAATCCTATGTATAGGTACCGATCACATGAGATACATATTTCCCACATACAGCACTTCAAACATGTGTACTATTTTCGATGTGGTAAGGGGTTAACCTATCGCCAAATATTGACTTGGTTTTATTCAGTTGTTTTTAACGAAAACATTATCGTTTTTCTCGAATTTTTCATGTAAAGTAGCTGATTATGTGTACTTTGTTCATTAAGTAACAAAAAAAACCTCAACAATATCCTATTTGAAACTAAAGTTACCTCATCCAGAGAGATCTTGAGCTGCTCATCCAACCCCGGGCCCTGGATGTAGAACTTTCCATTCTTCAGCGGTATGGGCAATGGGTTCTCCAGCTTGACAGTAACAGTGAACTCCTTGTGGGACACCGGCTTGCCTTCGACGGTGATCTTGATGTCGGGGTTGCGGACCCGGAAGTCGTCCTGCGCGAAGTAGTCGAAATTCTTGTCCACTATTGAGGCGAGACAGGCGATGTTGAAGGATGCCTGTAACATGATTGCACCTTTGTGAAAAAATCTGTTATGATCTGGTTTGGAGATTTGAGTAAGAATCCCACTAAAAGAACGGCAATTCATTAAGGTGGTTCGCCTAGGTTACTCAAAACTTAACTCTCGCTAGATGGCACCACTTTTGCAAAATTTCAGATTTAATTTTTTTGTGAAATGGTCTTGGTATTTGTATACTTAAAAGTATGTTTCGCGCACTCTTTAAGTAAATATTGAACTATTAAAATAAACATTGAATACTTCATTGTGCAAAAACCACCTTTTTAATTCGACGGAGTGTTGCTGTCACGCTTTTTCCTACTATTACTCACACATGCAAACAGTGTTTCCGTGATCCTTGTAGTAGACAATTTCACACAACGTAAGTATGTTGCAATAGCGTAACGGTATGTTCGTGGAAATACGTGCAAGAGGGTTGGGGTTCAAGACTGGTGCGAGTAGGTAATTTCTTTTTGTTTCTCCTTTGTGTTATCTTACCTTTAAACGAGCAATTATTAGATATATAATTATTTATTTATATATTTGGATGGTATCAGAAACGGCTCTAACGATTTCGATGAAATTTGCTATAAGGGGTTTGATCTCTTAGCTAGGTCTATGAGAAAACGCGCATTTTTGAGTTTTTATGTTTTGTAAGCTTTGGTCGGTCTCCCAGATATTCAATCTCCGCTTGGCAACTAATCCCAGAATTGGCATGCGCACTAGTTTTTACGAAAGCGACTGCCCTGACCTTCCAACCCAGAGAGTAAACTTATTTGGATTAGTCCGGTTTCCTCACATTGTTTTCTTTCACCGAAAAATAGGTATCGGTGTATAAATAGGTATCAAATGCTATTTCGTACAAAAGTTCGAAAAATCATTGGTACGAGCCGGGGTTAGAACCCGCGACCTCCGAATTGCTTTCCGCTAGGCCAGCAGCGCTTCCCCCACATACTCAGTGTTATCAGGTTTTTTAAAAATCAAAAACGATTACTTATGAAAGCAGAAGAATATAAATGATCGTATTAGATTTATAATTGTTACATATTTGCCGTAACTTATTTTTAAAATGTGTTTTTCAATTAAAAGACACGTCAAAATTGTTTACCTTATTTCTAATGCTAAAAAAACAAACTATAGTAATAATTGTGTTTTTCATTCATAGACAAAATCCATTATTTTTAACCACATGAAATTTTATACACTTCTTTTTAGGGTTCCGTACCCAAAGGGTAACGGGACCCTATTACTAAGACTTCGCTGTCCGTCCGTCCATCCGTCCGTCCGTCTGTCACCAGGCTGTATCTCACGAACCGTAATAGCTAGACAGTTGAAATTTTCACAGATGATGTATTTCTGTTGCCGCTATAACAACAAATACTAAAAACAGAATAAAATAAAGATTTGAATGAGGCTCCCATACAACAAACGTCATTTTTGACCAAAGTTAAGCAACGTCGGGAGTGGTCAGTACTTGGATGGGTGACCGTTTTTTTTTGCTTTTTTTTGTTTTTTTTTTTTGCATTATGGCACGGAACCCTTCTTGCGCGAGTCCGACTCGCACTTGCCCGGTTTTTATTGCAGTGAGGATGTCCTGATTGTAAAAATCAGAGAGATTAGGAAGAGTATAATTTCTAATTATCTTTGTAAAAATAAAAGAATACGTGTAGCCCATACTTAATAATCGATTTATGATAATAAGAAAAATTAAATAAAAATAAATAAACAATACGAAATTTAGGTGTAACAAAAATACAAAAAGTTATGTTCCAGCATACAATGACTGGGGATCGAACCGGGAATCTTCCGTTTGCAAGCAAAAAAGTGACTGTTTGCATAACACGCCATGATAGTTCTTAGCTAAGCTGACGAACTTCTCGCTTAGGTCAATTAACTACCTGTCAAATATCAGTGTCAACAAAATTGCACTAAACATGACGGCACTCCAAATTCGAGCCGTGGTCGGCCCGGCAACGTCGGAAATGGTATGGCAACGTCGCAAATGTATCTGTACACGACATTTGTGACACACACATACGTAAAATTGATGAAAAGTTAACTATGATTTTTGCATGATTTCTGTATGAAACATTGTTTTCCTGTTAATTTCGCGCAAACGAATATTCGAAAGAAGATAAATGCGGAAATATTTGTGTACTAATAGTGTGTAGTTACTTAATGAGCTTTGATTGAATTTTGTATGAAAAGCGAACCACCTTAAACTACTGATCTACTTGCGTAAGTTTTCTGATAGAATTTTATTTAGATCAACCATAAATCCAACTTCTGACACCATCCGGCGAAATCAAAATAATTGCATGCCTCGTAATAATAACTAATAGTAGTAAGTATAATATTTCGGATATCAAAATATCTTAGTAATTTACATTTAGTCACCGTCTAGGTGACTGCACTGCAGCCACCTTTATTAGTTTTCATCACCTGCTCTTTAGCCTTGAGTAATTCTCCTGTCCTCTTTGGCACATCTATTTCACTCACCTGATCTATGAGTCGCTTGTAATACTCATCGAAAGTGACTAGCATGTAATCTGGTCCTTGGCCTCGGGTGCGAGCGTCGAGTCGAACTCCTGTCGTTTGACGGACTCGCCAGACTTGTCTAGTACGCTACTCTTTGGTACATCTATCTCACTCACCTGATCTATGAGTCGCTTGTAGTACTCGTCGAAAGTGACTAGCATGGTGATCAGGTCCTTGGCCTCGGGTGCGAGCGCCGTGTCGAACTCCTGTCGTTTGACGGACTCGCCAGACTTGCCTAGTACGCTACTCTTTAGCACAACCCTCTCACTCACCTGATCAATGAGTCGCTTGTAGTACTCGTCGAAAGTGACTAGCATGGTGACCTGGTCCTTGGCCTCGGGTGCGAGCGTCGTGTCGAACTCCTGTCGTTTGACGGACTCGCCGGACTTGCCCGTGTACGTCACGGTGTCTACTCGCAGCACGCCTTTCACTTGGTGCTTGCTCTCTAACGAACGGTTGTTCATGTGTAGGATCTGAAACAGAATAACTACTGTAGTTTCTTTCATTTTTCAGAGGTAAAGTTTCCTCCAAAATCACAAGATAATTTAATAGAAGCAACCCGGGCACATCCTAGATTCATTTCATGTTATGGTAGGAATTATATTAATATTAATTTCATACTACATCGGTGACAAACAAGCATACGGCCCGCCTGATGATAAGCAGTCTCCGTAGCCTATGGACTCCCACAGCACCCTCGTTGAGCTATGCATGGCAACCTTACTCACTGACAAGAACACAACACTATGAGTAGGGTCTAGTGTAAGCCACTCAGCATGCTCCTTAGATCACCACCTAGATTTATCTATGGGCTTTACATAAGTTCAAAATTTAGGGTCATACTGGTAGTACTTTTGTAGACGTAGATGGATAAAGTACTCACCACACTGAAGTCCTGCCCGATCTTGATATCGTCTCTCAGCTCGAAGTCAAACACCACGTCGTTAAAGGCGTCGTTGAGATAGTATCTAGCGAAGATGTTGGATGACCGACGCAGAGCTTTCTCCATCGTCGCGCGCTCCTCCCACGTGCGCTCCGGAAACTTGTAGGAGTCGGTTATATCCTGCGAATCAATCATCGTTATCGTTAGATTGAATTGTTAGTTTTATTTTATAAAATTGTTGATGTTATTATTTTCGCTTTTATGTAAATTCAATGTTGACGTGTAAAACTGCCCTTGTGGCCTATTTGCTGAATAAATGTTGATGTTTGATGTTAGAAAAGTCGCTCTTAGTCGCTATGTAGGTAAACCTTATGTCGCTGCAGTATGGTTTAATAACTGTGTCGACGAACTGTGCTCACTTGCTTAGATGTGTTATATGTAGATATGTAGTTAAAATCAGGTTAAAAAGACCTTTTTACAACGCAGCGCCTACTCGTTTTATCAAAGCAACCAGTTTGTGAATTTTATTATGACATCGCTTGAGACGAAAACAGGGCGTTAGGGAGCTTACCTCTCGCTCCATCTTTCCGATGGCTTTAGTAGATATATTTTGTCCAACAGAGGTCGTGTCCCGAGCCAATAGCTTGAGAGGCTGGATTTCGCCGGAATATTTCCATAATACCTGTAAAACAACATACAATTACTAAAAGAAGTCTCCGAGGTAACCTTTCGTAATTGGCTTAAAGATAGCGTTTTATATGCGCAGCTGGCTCTACTCGTTGAAACGACTTGTTATGGCCAAGTCGTTGGTATGAATGTAAAAATAAGTCTTATTCATTTCATCTAATGTAGGCAAATAGGTAGGTACATACTTAAGAAGTAATTTGATATCTTTGGTTTCACAATATGTACCTAGTACCTACCTACCTACTTGGAACTTCTGATTTGGAAATGATTTTATTATGCCGCGATTTTTGCAATGGAAATAATTGCAGCGTACATACCTGCTATCAACATTCATTTAATTTTGAATTTTAAAACTAAGTAGGTACCTACATAGTTCTAGTAAGTAGATACCTATTTATCCGATTCTACTAATTTGTACTGTCAGTAATTATACGTAATAAGAACAAGAGCTGTTTAATTAATAGTAACGTCAACTAACCTTATCAGCATTGACTTGCGCGAAAACGTATCCCGCGTCATACGGTTTCTGAATGTCGGCGTCGCGAACCGCGCGTATAGAGGCCGGGCCGCAGCGGAATAGATCCTCTGACATTTCTTGCGGCGTCGAGTCGATGGCTTGCCAGCCGCCGTACTCGGGACCCAGGTCTGGCCTCTCCATCCATACCTGGAAATAATAAACAAAGTCAGCTGACTATCTGGTAGTAGCTACTATCACTATCAGAAGGCGCTTACAAATACTCGAAAACACAGAGGCAGAAGAAGCGAAGGGGACGATGAATTCAAAATAATCTTGAGACTTGACACGACTTTATTGTTACCTACTGGAACAAGAGCGTGAAAAGATTCGTACGCTTTGCGCTTTGCCGTCTTAAATATGACAAAGTGAGGAAGAGTCATTATACACGTCGTATTTTAATAGAGACGTTAATGATTACAATGCCCTACAACCCTACATGGTCATTGGTCATTGCAAATGGTAAGGAGGCAGAGTTAGCTTGGTCCGACTTTAGATACCTGTTTACTATTATAAATATATTATCGTGACTTTTCAAACGCACACTTTAAGCACAGGTAATACTTACCTAGGTCCCTATAGGTCGTGGTTATTGTTGAATTTTATAATAATAAATTCTACCAAATTTAGGCAAGCAGGCTCTATCATAATATGTAATTAATTGAGCACCAAGGCTGATGACGAATCGGTCAAACTTTATTGCGTCACAGCTGACGTGTAATTTATATTTACACTGAATGAGGATGATTCAAAGTGGGCGCGATGAACCAGATGACCCCTTTCGCATTCCAGTCAAGGAACAGATTGGGAATTACCGTAAGTCCGCAGGGAAATATTTTAAACGCAAGAGTATAGTTTTAGTACTGGTTGATTTCGAAAATTTTTAAATTCTGACCACGCTAAGTTTGCACCGACCAGCCTGGCACTTTTGGCAGTGACAATATAATTATAAACTCATAATAATAATCATTTTGCAGGCGTAGACGGACTCTAGTCCACTGTTGAGTGACGTCAGTGACGTGCTAATAAGATACGTTTGAAACCACGGAAGAAAGAATGAGCGCGCCGCTTTTTGAAACCGTCTTCATACTCGAATAACTTGTTAATCTGAAGGTTGAAGCTGTCCAGACTATCAGATGCAATCATTTTGAAGCTATATACGTCATTCTAGATACCTAGGTATTTAGTTCAGATCAAATGATTTAGGTGATCGTGTCTACTACCTACAATGACCTACATGACATCGACAATTCCGCTAGCTTGCTATTAGCACAGAAGAAATAATAGTACTACCATACAGAAAGGACTCTTCCTACAAACCCGAAGTTTGACAGTAGTTCAGGGTCGAATCATGCTATCCCTTTCTAATATATGGCACTATCCCTTTCAGCAATTTAGGGTTGTCAAAATTCAAGTGATTATATTATCTATGGTCGTGCACGCAAAAGGAAGTCAAGTGATGGTAACCCTAATAATTGCTCGGAGCAATGCTGAGCCGAACGGAGCCGAGTTTGACCGAAGTCAGGAGTGTCTCCCCACTGCTATTAGTAAATTAAGACAGAGACGGCCTTAGTACCTCGTTCCAAACATGGTAGTTCCAGACAGAGTCCTGCGTGAAGTGGTCGAGCGTGTTGCCGTCTTCGTCCTTGATGATGTCGACGGTGAGGCTGCCCTGGCTGTCGTGCGCCGCGTCGTACCCGGTCACCGGCCGGCAGGGGATACCCAGAGCTCTGCAAACTGAACACGGGGTTATAGCTTGAGATAACAGGCCTTGACCTTGTGAATGAATAATGTAAGGCACACCCTAAGGCGAGATGCCGAACGCAATGTTAAAAAACTACAATGAAGGAATAGAACTTGACTTACCTAAATATAATGGCCGCAACTCTCAGACAAGGATTTAATGGAGAAGAAGAAATTGCTATACCTGCCGGCCTAGCCAAGCTATCGCTTCGACAACGAAAAGCTTTACGTCTCTCTATCACACTTCCATATCAGTGCGACAGAGACAGTTACGTTTCGATCGCTGCGCGGAGCGTAAGCGATTGGCATCTTGGCTACGCGGCCTGATTAGGAATTATTTGGGTACCGTGGTGTCAACATGTAGGTAAAGCTTATTCTGTTTTAGTTAACTGAAGAACATGAATGGCTAACAATGTTCTAATTTACCAACTTACTTGTGGTTAAAACACCCGCGTAAACCCAGCATTGTGCATATTTGACGGGTTTTTTCTTGGTGTAATACTTCTGTAGGATAGCGAGGGATCCGACCCACTTGAGCGGGTGTGTTCCACCGTCGTAGTCGCTGAGCTCGGCGCCCCAGTTGCCTATAAGCACACCATTGTCATCCTGGGCGTTTACGGCGGCGGACAACGCCCGAACTGTCCGAATGGGGTCACTTCTGGCGCGACCTTTCACCTGAAGATAAAGAAAGATAGTACTTTTAAAAGTGGGACATAATTATTAATTAACTGTATGAATATTTAATATCACATAAAGTGCACTTTAGCTCTTGCCTGCAAAGATTGTGCTGGTGACACATTGAGTTTAAATCCCGAAAAAGACCTACATTTGTGTAATTACTATCGTGTAAATATTTATTCCTGAACTTGTTTTCTAGATATGTTTGGTTATTTTGGGACTAATAAATAAAGGTTATTCTGTGCGAGACGTTGCCCACATATTACTTATTGTACCTATAGAGTTTTTCGTAGGTACGTAAAACTACTAATAACTTATTTACATCTGAGTGAACCTTAAAATTCCTCGCAAACAGTACCTAAGTTAAAAGTGTGCTTGCCTAATGACTCGACTACAAAGTTGTTCTAATATAGTCTCAAACGTTAAATTAATCAAAGAGGTCGTATCGTCTCACCTTTTAATTGAAACTTGCTATGATTGACCTCAACCATTCAACTTTACAAGCATCTAATCAATTGTAAGTATTCGACAATTTGCGAATGGTCACTTCTTATTTTTACATTTCCGTATACATTGCTAAATTTAAGTAGGTAACTATGATATAACTATTTAGCTTCACCAGTTTCAAGCTTACCTTTCCGATTTCTCTGACTAGATAAAGCGCGCAGTCCAGAATGTCTTTCTCGTACTGAGCGTAGTTCCATGGCGTTGGCTTTATTCTGTTGTAAACGCCTCGGAACATCAGACCACCATCTTCTTGAACATATTCTTCACGATGGCTGTGTCCTAATAGATGATACAGAATAAGAATTAGATGATTATAGTATACAACAACGTTGATAAAGCGAATATGTCGAAATGGCTCCAAGAAATAATATTGCATACATTATCGAGTAAGTAGGTAATAATGACGCTTGATGACAGAAAATGAATACTTGAGAGAGAATGAGAAACGAATACTTAATTCAACAGAACCTATAGATAATGATAGACCAAGACATGATAGTCAAACTAACCTGGCATATAAACCTCATCATTTAAGCACCAAGGATTAAATAGCACATAAATAGGCTGTGGATGCGTATAGCTCAAGGACCCTCCAGTCTTTAGCTTCGTGTCAATGTCGAGTCTCCAAGCAGCGACTATGCAGTTTGCTGAAGCGGTGACGGCGACCATTAGGTGGGAGTCCATTTGACCTTCGTACACGGCCGTCCAGGCTCCGGGCATCTCTGTTCCTTTGTCCAACAGTGGAACTGCAGCCGATGTGTCGTCTGATGGTCCACGTTTCTCCACATCTGTGTATTAATCATAAAATAAGGCAACGAATAATTGCCCGGCTACAAACTTGCACACACATTTTATGAATGGCTAGATTGATAATGTAGGTAACCGTGCAATTAAAATTTTGCAACTTGCTGTGTAGCTGTTACTCACAAGATTCGTCTTAAGTATTTGTAATATAATTTGGACACAAAGTCAAAATAAAACATTCTACAATATATGTATGCTATGTTAGTACAACAACAAGAACTTACAATATGTTCCAATCATCGCTTTTCGTACAAAAACGACACTCTAAATATAGGGTTAATGGGGTTTAAATATTATATGAATCTCTTGATGTCTTAAAAACAAAGTGCGGGAATGTTCGTGTTGTAGCATAAACAACGCGCATATCAACAATAGCAAATGCGGCGTCGATACTAATTTTGAACATGGTACCTATGCTGAACGATCTAAAACGGTCTAAGTACTAGGCAAAAATATTGTAATAGGTTGATTTATAACGACGATCGCTTTTAAAAGGAATCGCTCTCTGATGGGTTTAATCATATTCATTATTCAGCTACGATTCACAGAATATATTGTCAAAATAAAACTTTACGTGCCTATACTACACTGATGGCGTCATGGCAGATGCGGTATTTATTTTAATGTTCCAAATTTATCCAAGATTGCGTCCGAGCGAAAAATATTAAATAAATGAATTTATTAGCAGCTATGATTTTTAAGGAAATTTACGCGAGACTTCGTCATTAATTGTACCTATTGCTCTAAGTATCTAGTGTAAACAAGCAGCGACGATGCAGTTGGCTGAAGCCTAACATAAGAATGGGCCATTTTCACATACAAAATACTGCAGCTACTTGCATAAATGATATCATACAAGCCCACCCACTGCAGTCCTTGCGTATGACAATTTATGATAATCATGTAAGGAATAATCATAGTGTTTATTCATACCGGACACGTAGAAAATAAAGGAGAGCGCGTCCCTAGAGGCATCATAGGGCCGGTTGAGCAGCAGGTCGAGTTTGAAGGCCTGCCCTCGCCGCACCACGAGACAGCGGTCCTCGGGTCTGCTCATCAGATTGAATTTGCTCGTGTGATGGTTTTCCCCGTTGGTTTCGTTGCAGAAGTCGATGCCTTGGACGGCGAGCACGCCCAGTCTGGTGCCATCGGTCACATCTGAAACAATATTGCAATATGATCGTTGTTTGGCGGCAATCCAATTTTAAGACGCTATAATATTTTCATGGGGATATAACTTTAAATAGTGATTCACTGTCGTATTTTATGGAAAAATTTAATCGAATCTTTAGTTTCCTATAGCTAAAAAGGTAATAACAACAGTAGAAAATGTAAAAAAAAACAGCAATTAAAACAAAACCAAATCGGTGGCGAGCGGCGTTAAATACAAGTTTATGAAATAAAAAAACCCTTGATACCTGGTTGAAATGGTACGATAATAAATTTACGCCGCCTTCCAAACTGTGACCTCCACCAATTTTTTAAATATTCCATTATTGCTTAAAATATTCGAGATAATTTCCAAAAAATCCGTTAATTTATAAAGCAGTCATCACTAGAGCTTAGTCGAAACTGTTAAGTAACGTTCATAGCAGACGGACGTGATGATCGAAACTCGAACCGGCACTTGCTAATTGTTACCACAAACGTGCGGTTCTATTGCCATTCTGCCGTGCACTGTTTTTAGCGTAGGATTATATCTCGCCAGAACGTATATGTGTCTAACTGGCCAGATGATGTCATAGTCTCATAGTCAACAAACGCGAAAAGCTTCCTGACACCCGGAAGCAAAAAAACCATTGACAAAACCAAGGTCCGGTGCACGTTACTCACAATTCAATCTTATTCTGCGACAGCAGATCTGTCCAAACATATATGGATGACCTCATGAGAATGACAATTCCTCGTAAATCATGATAGTTAGAACATAAACTGAACTGAATCATATCGTCCATACAAGGTACCGCACAAGAACATTACGAAGTCATAAAGTGAAATGAATTAGGTGCCTACCTACATACCTATTTATTGAATGTATTATATAATATGTAAGTATTTTTTTAGTAAATATTAACTGTTGACATGTAAAATATTACTTACCAATAAACGCTATCTATCTATACTTGTATTCATATATGTACATATATTGTAGCTGTTTTAAATGTACGAATGGGCGTAAAGTAGGAAAAATACAGATATCTAACTCTTTTAAATTGCCCTATTATCATTCCTAAGTAACCTATGCTATACAGCAATGAACTGTATTTTATAAAAGTCGTTAACTATTGTGCATGTTGAATTATTTTATAAGTAATTTTATAATTGCAGTTCCTAGATCAAATACCTAGATCAATATTTATTGCTCCAGTTTTAGTATTTTAGGCGTTACTTTGTCAAAGTCTCAAAGTACCTATTGTATATACCTACTATTTACCCTCTAGGAGGAGGAGGCGCAGGTCTAGCGACAGTAAAATTGCGTTTATTAAAGCCGACTATATTAGGGACCTAATACATAATTTTATTTGGTGCGAAATTGATCAAATCTTAAGATGATGTGACATGATATACATATATGGAAAAAAAAATTAATGATTTATTTACATACAATATATATACAGTGGTACAACTAAACGAAATTAATAACTAGCTTAAATCTAAAATAGGAACTAGGTATGGAAAAGATTTACTTCCATTATTTTCGATTTGTAGATTGATAACAGAGTTACACCCATGTAATTATTCCGGCGCGTTCACATCTCTATTCGACATGCACGTAAAATCATATAAACCTAATGCACTGCCGTATTCGAACTTCAAGATATTCACAAGAGACGAAACGTACTAGATCCATTCTAGATACGTTATAGTTTAGATATCAACTAGTTCTCTTTTGCAGCGCAATTCGGGCAACCAATGTCACTTTTACGTTACATATAGTAAGATATCTATTAGATGTAAATTGGATCTCTAAGTCATATCCTGTGGAAATCTTTCAAGAGTATCTCCAGAATCGCGCAAATGTCAAATTTGACAGGTTAGATGTCGTTATCGTATCTTGGTGATGACTAAAAGATATCTATTTCAAAATCCGAATCGGGCCCGCAGTATCATTATTAGTATCGTTACTATGTTAAGCTTTCCTTAAAAACAACCCTACTTGACATATGAAAATTTAGAGTCAACATATATTGTATAATCTTAACTTCAAAGTACCTACCACTAGATTAGACTTGTGTAGTTCGAGCATCACCAAAAGTTAAAAGAACCTAGCATATTAGTATTTTTATGACGATACATGTACCTATTTGGTCTTAATTACCGTCGTGGGTGAATCTTACTGGGACATATTGCCTTGAAATAATAAGCGTTTAATAGGATTTCCCACACACGAGCCGGCTGGCATCCGCGTGGGCCTGCTCAAAAGGAACCATAGATGGATAAGTCGGATAAGATGCTAGATGCGCATTGATAACATTATTGTGCTTTTTGTTATGCACATGCTGCCAGCAACCAGTCACGCGTATATTGTTTTTGTATTCTATTAACTTTAAATTAGGGAACATTCCTAAAGTGAATTTAAAAAAAATGCACATAGTTATGTTATGACTTGTAATTGATTAATCTGAACTCTAAAGTTAATTGATTCAATCGTGTTATGAAAATTATCGTAGGCATATATAAATTGTATGGTATTACTTATTTCATGCACATATAGCAAACCCATGAAGAAATATAAATTATATGGACAATAAGCAAAAGGTTCCTTTGCCAGTTTAGCCATCTAGCTGCGACACAATTTACATAAACAAAGTAACAATTTTATTATGCACTGCGACGTATGGTGCTTGAAGTGAACAGTATAAGCACCTACACCTAGTTACCAACCTAATTAAGTATGTATAAGTACATAGTTATGAATGGTGAGATGTATATCATTTAACTGCGTATACAAAACGATTTTCTCGGACTTTCTTGTCCTTTAACTTTGTAGAAGAATATGTTTTAATTTATTGAGTAATCAGCACATTCGTCATTATAGTTTATTAGCGTCGTAAATGTAAATTAAGACTTTATTATTAACAACTTCACATAACACGCAAACAATAAAATAGCTGTCTCCTTTGTTGTTAAACGAAATAAAACTTTTCATTTATATTAGCCTTGATTTTCTTTCATCTGAAGCGTCCGTGACATATATTTTGGTGGCCAAAATTAGTTCAGTGAGACATCAATTTAAGAATTTGATAGTCTGCTACAGGTATGTACCTATTATTGATATAGGTAATACACGTTACATACTTAAGTAATATACATGTCTAGGTACCTACAATGTGTTTTGTTGTATGTGATATTTGTGTCAATGAAATTAAAAAACATAATTGTGTTAACTTAGGTATGTTTAAAGTGTGTAAAAAACCCTTCTACTTCTCCTAAAAGTTGTTTGTAGGGTTCCGTACCTCTAAAGGAAAAAACGGAACCCTTATAGGATCACTCGTGCTCTGTCTGTCTGTCTGTCCGTCTGTCATAGCCCATTTTTTTCCAAAAGTACTGGACCAATTAAGATGAAATTTGGTACACATATGTAAATTCGTGAACCAAAGATGGGCATGTTTTTTTTTATAATTTTAAAATACATAGGTGCCACTTTTGGGGGGTAAATGAGTAAGTAAATTCAAAAAATAATTTTTTTTAAACTATATGTATAGTTTTACGTATCAAAACTATCAAATGAAAGAGCTCATTATTTTTGAGAATCTCAGATATATTTTTTGTAATTTTAAAATAAATAGTTTACTACATACTAAAAGGCCTAGTAGGCCGAAAAGGCTTTTGATAGGGTAAAGTGGAGAAGCATATGGCGAATACTGAAGCAAAGGGGAATACCAGTCAAGGTCATAGAAATAATCAAGTGCCTTTATGAGGGATCCACTTGTCGAATAATGCACAGGGGCCAATTGTCAGATCCGATACCCGTCACTGCTGGAGTTAAACAGGGCTGTTTGCTGTCACCATTGCTGTTCCTGATTGTCTTGGACGATGTGATGCGCAGAGTTACCAGTCAAGGGGAAAGGGGGCTGCCCTGGGTCAATGGCAAAACCCTTGAAGATATTGACTTCGCTGATGACCTGTGCTTACTCGCTACGACACAAGACTATCTGCAGTCGAAGACCGATGACCTGGCCGATGCCGCAGGAAGAGAGGGATTGCGTATCAACTGTGCTAAAACGAAAGCTATGCGCCTGCACGCCCAGAATGCAACGCCTATTCTAGTAAACGGGGAGCCAGTTGAAGAAGTAACAAAATTTACATATCTGGGAAGTGTTATGAACCCCCTGGGAGGTGCAGAAGCGGATGTTGAAGCTCGCATCAATAAAGCCCGCGCCGCATATGCGCAGTTGAAACCCGTATGGACTTCCACAGTCATCACTCGCCGCACCAAGCTAAGGGTTTTCAACTCGAACGTAAAGTCGGTCCTCCTATATGGATGCGAGACATGGCCCGTCAAGCAAGACATAACCAGTAGACTCCAGGTGTTTGTAAACAAATGTTTGCGGCGAATCGTAGGAGTCTACTGGCCACGGACCATCTCCAATGTTAAACTATGGGAACTGACTGGCCAAAACCCTTTAGCTAAGGAGATACTTCTGCGGAAATGGCGCTGGATAGGACATGTTTTACGAAGGCCAAACAATCACCTATCCAAGCAAGGGCTGACCTGGAAAATTCCCGGAAAAAGAGGACAAGGTCGCCCACGTACCACCTGGAGGCGCACAGTGGAAAAAGAGGCGGCATCAGTTGGCCTCGGCTGGGCGGAGCTGGAAGAGGCCGCGCTGGACCGCGAAGAATGGAAATCCCTTCTGAGAGCCCTATGTCCCTGATGAGGGATAACAGGATATCATCATCATCAAAAGGCCTAGTAAGCTGATTTGCGGTATTTTCGACTCGGATATGAATAAAAGTAAAGGTAATGTAACAACCAATTTACTATTTATTGGCATTTAGAAAGAGATTGAAAAATCTAACTTAGTTTAAATTACTGATAGGTACATGTATATAGGTACTATTTATATTTTACTACCATTTTCGGTCCAAAAATATTGGTTTACGAAAAACAAAAACACCGGACGATATAGGTATGTAAGCCAACATAGTATTGGTATTGTATGAACTAAGGTAAGTAAATATTAAGACGGAACATGTTAACACGACTTGCGTAAATAGTGATTTCATTCATGGATATTATAGGTGTATTTTGTATGTATGTTAAGTATGTATGTAACGTTGCTGTTTGCTAGTATAGGGGACAAAAGTAATATTTTTATTTTTGTTTTGTACATTGGTAGGTACATGTGTGGTGCAATTATGTATAATATTAATCACCTATATACCTATATTATTTTGTTATATGTAAATAAATGACTCATTCATTATTAATAAGTAATATATATCAGAGGGATTTGATTATTTAGCCTATAAAATGAATGGGCCCACCCTGTCGCAGACGTACCGTATCTTAAAATAGCAAGGCGATTGAAATTTTAAATTAATTGTTATAAAATAAGTCATATATATATATACATGAATGTAACTATAGGTACACTTGGTTTTTCCATTTGAAATGATTTGAATGAAACAAAGTCAGTGTTTATTACTCCTTTGTTGCGTTTTAAATGTAAATCAAAACCGCAGACATATCTTTGACACAAAAACTGTTCTTTGTTTTAACAAGGATACCTACCTACATGGTCAGCTGATTCGAGCATAATAGTTCATATCATATACTTATACATATCAATATTCATTCGTACATAGAAAACATCCATACCGCAAGAACAAATATTTATACTAATACACGCACAAACAAATGCCTGTGACGTTGTAACCAGGTTGTCAGTCTTTGTTATTCGCTTATCTCCCGTTTACTTTCGTTAGCCAGTTTGATAAAGCAGGATAAAAGTAATTAAAAGGTCAGTATCAAGGCCATAGTTGATAACCTCATCGTTTATCTCAAAATTACTTATCTGCTTAGTACGTAAGTATAAGAAAAGTTCTCGATATTTCTCAAAAAAATGCCAAGCCGAGTTACCGCAAACTGAAGGACGCAGTTAGAGAAGACCCAAGAAGTGATTTGAACAAGAAGAAGTGATTTGATCTGTCCAAGATCATTATTATTGGATGAGGACAGCGCACTATCGGTCCATTGAAAATCCTTAATGCTATGTCCATTTTTTTTTCGTCTGATATGATATTGTAAATAGCGTCACTGGGTCGGACGCTGTGCCACAGCCGTAGGACGCGCCAACGCCGCTCCGGATCACCTTGAGTGCGCTCGCGCACCTTAACGCGACAAGTCATCAAACATTCCTCGAATTCACACGAGCAGTATTCGAACTTTACGAATCTCAACTTGATTTTATATGTTACACCAAGTTCTTACTTCCAGTAGTTCCAGTGTATTTCACGCATAACAGTTTGTAAGTATGGACGAACGTCAGATGTACACTGCAAGTGTCAAATCAATCAAGTTAAGATTTTTATTGTTCGAATGCGTCACAAGACTGTAGAGGCGCTGAATTAAATTAATGCTCATACTTTTAGTATTGGAGTACGCGCTACATTAGTAGTTTAAAATGTGAATTGTAATGTAATATTTGTGAAATTATAAAAAAAATACAGAAAATAAGTTTCTTACATGAATAACAAGAATTGTATTACATAGGTATACCTACATATAAACTGGACAATTGACTGTTACGTATCTAGTCATTCTTTGTATGAATTGCCGAGGTATATAATTTTTTATTACGTTATATATATTTATAAAGTAGGTACCTACATAAGGTACACAGTTGTATATATTATGTAGACAACTACCTACATAATAAACAATTGTGTATATACCTACCTATCTACCTGCTGCAGTTGCAATATTATATTAATACCTATAATAGAAGCAATTTATGACTGTACACCTAAAGCAAACATGCTACTTTTAGAAACAGGTTTAATCCATACTAATAAGATAACTGCAGATCTATTTGTATAGGAAGTTTTCCTACTAGAGCATAAGAAAAGTGGTGTTTATTTTGGGATTTTAATCGGGATATGTATTCGAAGCGGAGCGGCATCCGGCACCGAGAGTGAATGTTCCAATTTGTGGTGATGGCGATACCAGATTTCATTGCTTTCTGACTGAAACGGCGTTCTATTTTGGCTCAAAAACTCACTCTTGAATCCCCTTAAATCTCACCAATGAGAGGAATAAAGTTTCTAAAGATTCTAAAAGAGCTAAAAAATGTTAAGTTCGTTTTTTATTGGGTTGGCACTGACAATAAGAGAATTATGTACCATAATAGGTAATAAACTTATTTTACAATGTTACTAACTATGAGTAGTTAACGACAGTTTCAATTCGATGATCACAAAGTATCTTAGAACAGGTAACCTTACTACTACTTAGGTAAGTTACTTACTAGGTTACAAGTAGGTACAAAGTTACTGTAAATAATGTCAACTTAAATATGGTAATAAGTAGGTACCTACCAAATTCAGGTTAATATTTAAATGAGAGCATTTAAAAAGCGAATAAATACTTAATTACCGATCAGAATTCAAGTACTAATCGGTTTAGTCATCTAAAAATGTTTAGCATATGTTTTAATAGATAAGTAAATAAAAAGAGTTGTGCAACGAATGTGTAACTTATTAACTGTGTTATTTGAATATGACGTGATCGCTCGTATTCTGGTCACGTATTTATAGGTAGCAGCTGTTTAGCCAATAGGTGAGAAAATTAATGGCAAATGTTTAGGACCGGTTTGGTTTTTAAAGCAAACAACAATATTATGCTGATAAATAATTTATGAGGGTCATACACATTTTATAGCAAACACGTTCGCGTCTTTCCTGTAGACATCGCATAGTTAAGTAAATCTAAAGCAAATTTTTACGCGGCGTTTTACAGGTGGGATACATTTTTCGGTAGTTGAGGCTCAAATAAGAAAACGGGATATTTATGTACCAGAGTCGTTCATCTTTATTGTATTATCCACAGAAGAGACCTTTTTTAAAATAAGAGTAGGTGGTACCTTTGGTAGGAAAAGTATATGTACCTACCTAGATTAACATACATGTGTACTCATTTTAATACATTTTAATAATTTCACTTACCTACACAAAAAATACAGAAATAGTTAGGTACTTCTTTTCGTCGGTCGGTTTTCTTTTTTCAACGACTAAAAATATAATAGGGAGTAAATAAATCTTAGTCTGGGTCGCTAGGTATTAGAGTTGCCCCTTCGAGCAACACCGGCTTCCGAAAAGTTGCCCAGTGGCCCGTTTCTCAAAAGCTTGTAACTTATGTAATACAAGCGGATGTCACTTTTGATAGAAAGGGACTTCCACTTGTATTACAAGTTACAAGCTTTCGAGAAACGGCCCCAGAACGCTAATACCACAAAACAGATAAGTACAGAAGTCAATCACATGTATGTACTTTACTTTTCATACCTACGCTCGGCGGTCGCTCTAGGGTTGCGATTGTTGCGAACTATGACGTATGCACAAAAAACTATCGTGATAGTGGCACTCTTATCTATCGTATCGTATCTCGTATCTACTTATCTAGTTGTTTCATTTATTGTTGAGGATGAAACGGGAAGAATGGAAATAGAAATTAATAATAACATTAATTACTCAAATAGGTATTTTAATTTCAATGTCATTGTTATATTACAAATTTGCCACAGAAAATATCTTGCGATGATTTCGAGATTGGCGAAATGCACGATTGTTATATTTTAAAGTGTAATAAATTCGCATTCGCATTCTCTCTGAAACAACTGGTAGCTTAAAAAACGACAATTCACCGTTTAATGTTGAATTTAAACAACCGTCCACTGTACAGTTATAATAACTTTTTGTTAGGTTTTTCAGTTATTGCACAAAAAAGTTCACAGACGCGTGTCTCAAGCGGATGGCACTCGCGCTCGCAGTGGTCCCAACCGGTCCGAGATATCGTGTCCGTGAGCAGTGTCTATGTGTGCGTTGCTCGAGCGCGCTTTGTATGTAGATTGATTTCTGTACCTATCTGTTTTGTGCTAATACGTAATAAATACTTTTTACAAAAAAAGAAAACCGACTTCAAAAAGGATGAAATAAAATATTATCCTTTTTAAGTCCATGCGTTACCAACTGATAGGTTTGAAGTCGGTGCCAAGCCAACTTTTGAAGCATACCATGGTTTTGGTGCGATTCGATAAGGATGTACGTTGGATTGCTATACACGACGACAATGAACGTACTTTCTGTAGGTACAGTCGACGTTAAATATATGTTTACACTTTTCGTCTTATTACAAAGGAGTAAGGTGCAAAAGTGTAAACATATCTTTGACGTCGACTGTACCTAAGAACACACCTTACCTACTTGGCTTGACACCGACTTCAAACATATCAGTTGGTAACGCATGGACTTAAAAAGGATAATATTTTATTTCATCCTTTTTGAAGTCGGTTTTCTTTTTTTTGTAAAAAGTGTTTATTTTTCCATTTTTAGTTTTAACGCATTGTTAAGAGCGCGACGCATGAATGAAAAACAACTTCATGATTAACACTAAATTCGTGTATCTACTTTAATAAATATGTAATCAGGAATTTTCTCGAGTCCGTCTGGGAAATTATAATTCCTGTCACTATACTAAATCCATCCTCCGCCCCGCCACTGACCCAATCCCTCAACCCCCCCGATCACTCAACCTCACAGCGTATCAACCCCTCCATGTACCCCTCGGCCCTGAACCAGCACCCCTTCAACCACCATTACCCCTTAACTCCTAACCCTAACCCCCGATCAGTAGCCTTACCAGCTTACCAAGAGTTTGACATTGATTTATTCGCTAGCGTGTGTGTAACTTACTTTCTTTGCATCTCGCTCGTACTGGAATATTAGTGCGAGCGAGATGCATAAAAAGTAAGTTACGAAGACGTCGCTAACTTAGCGAATATGTCAATGTCAAACTCGTGGTAAGGCTACACTTGCACTGCATCAAATTGGCGGTGTTCGGAAGCAAATGCTCGAGTTACTTTAGAAAACACCGAAATCACTTTACACGTGCCTTTAAAAACTGAGGAGTTCCCCCAATTCCTCATGGATTCCATCATCAGACCAGAACCAAAAATAATACGGAAACACCTTGGAGGCAACTCCTTCCAAACAAAAAAAGAATTACTCAAATCGGATCACAGGTGCCGGAGTAATCGCTGAACATACTACATTTAAAAAATCATCATCATTATCATCAATACAATCATCATCATCAGGTCTACTTCATCAAAGTGGTGGTTTTCGGGAGAAAATACTCGAGTTGCTTAAGAAAACACCCAAATCACCATGCATGTGCCTTTAAAAATTGAGGAGTTCCCTCAATCCCTCATGGATCCCATCATCAGAACAGAACCAAATTAAAATGGGACCAACTCGGAGGTAGCTCCTTTCAAACAAAAAAAGAATTACTCAAATCGGACTACGGATGTCGGAGTAATCGGTGAACGTACATAGAAAAAAAAAAATAGCCACAACCGAATACAGAACCTCCTCCTTCTATGAAATGGAAGTCGGTTAAAAAATATAGACAGAAAATGATTGTCTAAACTTTTTAATGCAAGCTAGCAACCGGTAGAACTCTATTTCGATTGGCTTATCTGTTTAGCGGAACTTTAAGGCCCACTTGCACCATTCCAATAACCCGGGATTAAGCAGTTAAACCATTAACCTAGTGTCAAATTGTACTGGTAACCATGGTAATGCCAGGTTTAACCGGTTAACCCCGGGTTACTGGAATGGTGCAAGTGGGCTTAAGAAACTTAGTTGGCGAGTTAAAAGTAGATTTTATTGATTGATACAGTTTCGTCACAATAATAATTTTACGATAGGTAAGTAACCTAATACTTTAGTTCAATCGGCGAGGTGCTAATTTCAATGTTGACTCTAAACGTCTTAAACCGCTTTAAGATTAAAAGTGAACCGATAAAACAGCCTTGACCTACCGTTTGACAGGTTGGAGGTGTCCAGCCTTGGCGGGCGCGGGAGCTCCCGCAGATCGTAGGACTCCGACCTGCCGCAGCACTGCGGGGGGCACCATCTCGAGACCTTGCTCTTCACTACACCCATGGCTTCTACACTCTCATAGAACCCTAGTATCACCTTTACCACTAATTATCACTATAAATTCAAAACGATTAGATCATAGCTGATTTTGGACTCGACTGTGTCTGCCACAACGTAAACAAAAGAGCGACTGTTTCGTTTATTGATTTTAAATCGAAGCGGATAAACTTGTTGCTTAAAATTAAGAGTATTATTTTGCCGCGGCTCGACGCGTGCGCACGTCCGCGCGGAGTGGATTCGTCTGGCGCTACCTCCGTGGTCCGTGGCAAGTATGACCTCTTATCAAAGTTGCGAAACTAAATAAATCGCTCAGAAAACCTCATCCCGAATGACACATTCTCTTATGAATGGAATTACTACCTAAGCGCGAGTCACTCACCTATCTGCTGGAACTGGGAATCACCATTGACGTTCATTTCAGGAATGTAGGTCAATAACATGACCATAATATGAGTAATTTTATTTACCTTTATTTTCTCTTTGTTCGATTTGTTGCTGTAAGTTTTGTTTGCGACAATAGTTAAATTACTTTTATTTATTTATTTTTACTTAATGTACTTAAATACTGATTTTTTTTAAATGTGAAGTAGGTACCTGTGAAATGTTTAAACTATATTTTAAGAAACTCTAATTAAATAAAAACTTTTAAAAGAACTTTTTAAAATTAAAATCACAGTGTCCCTTTCCATGAAAGTGAAACCCGGAAAGCGAAAGTTTGTTTTCAAGCCAAGTATCTAATACATTAGATAGATGAAGTCTAATACCTAGTTTAGAATAGATCTAGTCTAATACCTAGTTTAAACGAACAATTCTTGTTTATTTATATATTTCGGGGATCTTGGAAACGGCTCTAACAATTTCGATAAAATTTTCTATATGGGGATTTACGAGGGCGAAACATCGATCTGGCTATAGGTCTTATCTCTGGGAAAACGCACATTTTTGAGTTATATATATATAAATATTTTCCGAGCAAAGCTCGGCCTGCCAGATGTTTTTCTTTTAACGGGCCCCTGATGGTACCAAAAGGTTTGTGCGCACTCGACGTTTTCAAATAGTTCTTTCATTTCACAACTATTTCCTATCTAAAATTAATAAAATGACAAATAAAATAATATACAGTGTGGAAAGATAAGTCGGGCCCTGGAGGGAAACTACCTTAAATCCTTAAGCTGGCTCATTTTACTTAAAGAAGACATTCCTTTATTTTTAAAAAGAAACAAAACTGCATTCAAAGATTTTCTAAAACTCGCTTGCCTCGCCCGGGACTCGAACCGACTAAAAATTAAAAAAAATAAAAACTCGCAATTTTATTGTACTAGTCGATACAGTTAATGTTAATGATAACATTTCTCCGAGAAACATTAGGTCTTACACTCGTCTGTCGTACAAAATATACATAAAATCTAATATTTAATACTCAAGATTTTATTAAACAAGCAAAATTTAAGAAAAAAAGAAAAATTCTTTGAATGCAGTTTTGTTTATTTTTAAAAATAAAGGAATGTCTCCTTTATGTAAAATGAGCCAGCTTAAGGATTTAAGGTAGTTTCCCTCCAGAGCCCGACTTATCTTTCCACCCTGTATAACAGGTAGAAAGTCAGTCATGACAGGTTTTCTACCTGTTATATATTACTGTTTACAAGTTAATTAGGTGCTTTGCTTTGGTGCGCATACATCTAACAAGCGATCTGGCTAATTTACAACGATGACATCACACGGTGGCCGCGAACTATACTTCTACATATGTACTTACCTAATAATATTTGTCATCAAACCATGCAGACGAAGGTTTTATTGGCATTTTCCTAGAAAACCGTGAACTACACTTACTAGTATGAATTATAAATATTAGGTATAGTCAGTAAGTAAGTAAGTATTATGAGACATGCCAGTGAGTGGTGGATTGGCGCTTTAGTATAAAATTATGTATTACGAGTATATATATATGGGATTTACAGTTAAATACCAATTACTCATGTTAATGAGATAAATAACGCTTAATTTAGACTCTTTGCTCCTACCTAATTCAATTTAGGCCCAGTTGACTATTCAGTTCAGTTGGCCCAGGAAGCTGACCAAAGGATTAATCTGAACACACTATATACGTGTGTCATTACCTTAGTCGTTAAGGTTATCAGCGTACATATTACTTGCCTACCTAAAAAAACTAAAAGGGATCTCATCAATGCCATTTCCAGTAGCGGATTTGCAGTCTTTGCCGCTCTAGGCCCCAGGCTCTGTAGCCGCCCTTTTCTCAGCACTTATCATAATGACTACATTTTGAGTTATTCCTTGTTGTCATTAGCGAATTTCTTGTCACAATTTGCCGCCCCTTATATTTTGCCGCCCCGGGCCTACTCGGCCTTAGGGTAAATCCGCCACTGGTCAGTTTACTCATCATTTATCAATTGATCTATGCTAATAGGCAGATAATATCGCTATATGTAGATACAAATATCCAAAAATGTAGCTGAAATTCCTAAACACATGTATTGAGTATGTAGCGTATACGTAAAACAACTGTTCAGTTAACTGAAGCCAAAGCACGTTCGTAGGCTATTTCGAGACTCGTTAAAGTTTACACTTTGCAGTTAGTAAATTCAAATTATGTAGGTACCTAGTCACCCTGTTTATTGTTAGATACATGTATCTAATCTGTAAAAACATCCCGAAATCAAGCTTCAAATAGATGACAGTGATCACGTAGCGCAGGTATCTAATTTATCAAAAGAGTGGTAGGTAATAAAATAGAATAAATAAATAATTGTTTCAGTGCATGTTTTTTTTTATTTTTGAGATCCCAAAAACACACAAACACAACTTTTTTTTGGTATTTTTACAATATTGTTAAAGTATAGTAGGTTGATATAGATATAATAATAATCTTATTTATATTCATCTTAAAAAAAGATCTTAAATCTATATTATTCCTTTTATAAAGAAATAATATTTGTCATAGCAAAGAATATAATTATGGCACTTGAAGCATCGGTCTCCTTATTAAACACGTAATATTAAATTATTATTATTGGCATTGATTATTCATAATAAATCACTCCGTGAAAATTGTGAAAATATAAACATTATTTTTTGGTTTTTCATTTAAACTGTGCGCGTGAAAAATAACCCATAAATAATATATCCGTTGGCGAGTCCATAGTCGTTGTAAAAGTCATCGAAGAGGCAGTCGATGGGTCGTCAGCCCCATAAAATATTCTTATAAATTAAATACGTTCAGAGAAAACACTTAAAAAACGTTTAAAGAGTCTTTAAAACAACGACTTGTTCCTCTTGAACAATGACCTGTTGTTCGGGCGTCACATAGACGTAGGAGCGTTCCATTTGTGACGCTAGAGGCGAAGACGGCCCCGGGGAGCGGCGCGGGGAGGCCGCGTGGGGCCCGGGGCCGTGCTAGCCTCGCACATTGACGGTGGTGCAGCCGAAGATCTCGTCCATCTGCCGCGACGAGAACGTCACCACGATGCGCCGCTCACCGTGTCGCCGCGGCACGAACTTGTCCTGGTAATTCACGAACTCTCCGGGCTTCACGTCACGGAAGCGGATCTGGAAACATACCACCGTAAGCATACCCTCTAACCTATCCCAACTTATTAAATTCACTGCCATTAAGTAGAATTACCTGTCTCGGTCGCTGCACTCCAGGCCCTTCGAAGGTGAAGTAGCAGTCGGTCAAGTGCACATTCAGTGGGTTCTGGAAGCTAAATGTCACGGCGCATTCCTGGCCTATGCATGGCTGGCTCCTCACCTACAACAATTTCATCATTTTCAATCGATGAAGCTGAAGGAACATCTCTCCGAGTAATAGCATCGAACGGGTCAAATATGTTACTGGTTTAAACTATAGGTACTTAAAAGTGTTCCAAAGATATTCTACCATGTGTAAAGAATCTGCAACGAAAATTACCTGCACTTGCATTCTCGGCTTATGAAGCGGGAAGTCATCTTCGTCGGACCACGCCTGGCGCGTCTGCTTGACGTAGGCCATAGCGTGGACCTTGACCATCGAGTGGTCTACCAGCTTGTCCATGTACTCCTGCGGTGTGACGTGCAGCTTCAGGACCTCGCGCTGGCCGGCGCGCACGACGAACTCGCCCTGCGCCCGCCGGAGGCGCGACGCGATCGCGCCCGTGTAGTAGCACGAGGAAGCCGTCAGCACGCACCATATGGTACGGTCTTCGTGCGATTTATTCTGAGAAAAGTATGGTCATTTTTAATTTATAATGTGCATATCTGACATCCCACCATTAATTTTAAGCGTTTCGGCTCAGCTTGACAGTAATTAACATACTTAATAAAAAAAAAATTATAAGATCACAATCAAAATGTCATTTTGAAAACTTCTGTCTCCACACAAACAACACACACTATCTTTGTATAACCTAACAATTAAATAAAAAATGTAAATATGTTTCCCTAACTGTTACTTAACTTCAATCATTAATTCATTTAACCAACTTACCTGAATATTCATGGTACAATCAAACGGCTGACCATACGGCACGATATCAATGTCCATAAGGTCGAAGTACACGTCCTCGTAATTGCGGTCGGGGTACTCGTAATACTGCTGCAGCCGCTGGTAGCCGCGGCAGGAGGCGATGACCGCGAGCCGCTCGGGCGACGAGCTGTCCATCGTCTTGTACTCGTGCGTGATCTCCAGCATGTCGCTCTCGCCCTCGTCATCGTCGCGGTTTGGATTCTTGGTGAGGATCTTGCGGCCAACTCTGAGAGAGTGAATACCCTTTTTACAGGATGTTGCTTGTTTGCTTGTTACTATCCCTGTGTCTATTGTAGGTACTTATTAAGAAATTTTAGAATGACCATACATTTGACGCGTTTTCGTATTTTTGTTTGAAATCACAGTTTAGGTACACACATTTTATAGGATGTAAATATGTCAAAGAGCTGGTTTAAGAAAAGAGCCCGAAGGCATGATAAAATTTTCGAAATTAGATTGATCACTTAAAGCCATATTTTACTCATAGTACAAAATGTAACTTTTTGAATGTGAGTGTTGAATTTACAATCGGTAACTTCAGTAAGTAATTAGCATTTGGAAATTAATTTAATCGTCAAGTCCTGCCTGCCATACAGACATTAAGAGCTTGTCGAAGAAAAAAGCGTAAGTAACTAAACTCACTGATAATTATTCGACGCCATCCTAATGAATCCCCACTCAGAATTCTCTTCCTCCTGGAAGTGGCACAGTTCGGCGTTGATCTGGTTGTACATGCACGGCGTGTCGTACTGGAAGCCGACCTCTCCGCGGCGGACGGCCTCGACACTGGCTGGACCACATTGGTAGACTGATTCGGCTTCCTCCTGAGGTGTAGAATCGATAATCTGCCAACCACTGTAACCTGAATAGTAAAAACACCTTTGAAATGCTGATAGAGACCAAAGGCATTCACAAATATATTCTGTATTATCAACTTCAAAACAAGGATTAAATTAAGACTAAATGCTTTACCAAGGGCATGAATAAAAAAATAAAAGAATAATAAACACCTTGCGGCAAGTCGGGTCTTTGCATCCAAACATCGTTCCAGACGTGGAAGTTCCAGCAGGAATCATAGCAGTCCTCATCGGGCCCGTTGGGCACCTCGTTTCCTTCGTGATCAAAGTACTTGTCGACGGTGAATGTTCGATTAGTGTCGTGAGCCGACACGTAGTTCGTAACCGATCGGCAAGGAATACCTGAAAAAAGTAAGTGTTGCATTAATTCATATTAGAGATTGAAAGCAGACCTGTGCTTATATTATATTATAATAGTACATTATATACTACCTAGAGCTCGGCAGATTGTAACGACAAGACCTGAGAACACCCAGCACTGGCCGTATTCAACAGGTCGGCCACCGTCGGTGAGGTAGCGCTCGAGAATAGCCACGGAACCGGTCCATGCATGAGGAGCAACGCCATCTTTATATTCACCGTCGTAGCGACCCACCATCAGTCCATCGTCATCATGATTCGAATTTATCTGACAGATAAAAAAATATATTTAAGTAAAGAGAGATCGTTATTAGAAGAATACTATTTATATCTAAAAATATGTAATACCATTGCGGAAATAGCTCGACACACTCGGACAGGGTTTCCACGTTCTGAGTGCTCAAGACCACTACGTTCCAGCAAGTACATACAAGCCGGCAATACGCAGTCATCAAACTGGCCGTAAATCCATTTGCGGCCCTTAGGCTGGCGCCAGGTACCGCACCAAATCTTTCCTTGTTCATTGAGCACGTACTCCTTTCTAGAAGATTCATTATCCATGTAAACACTATCCTCCCTGCACCAGGGATTAAAGAGCATGTAAATATCTTCATCGCACTTATAATCGTGGCGGTTGTCGCGCTGGCCGAAGCGATTGGTCTGAACCCAACAGTTCCATACACCCACAGGCGCGGTGGCGGGTACATGCACTTGAAACGTTATGGTGTTTCCGTCTTGACGTTGAATGCTAATATCCCACCTGTCCATTTCATGGGCGAGAGAAGCTAGGTTCTGCATAGAACCGTGACGAGACCCATGACGCGAACCGTGACGTGAGCCATAACTACGGCCGAATGAGGACGAGTGCTGTGTCGCTCCTCCATAGCGATCGATCATAGGTCGGTCCATTGGCCCGTGCGGGCTCAGAGGACTATGTTGGAGCGGCAAAGGTTCATTACTGAACGAACTGCGTCGAACACCGTAAGTCGTAGTTTCCCTCATTCCACTCGTAGGGCCCATAGGTCCTATAGAGCTCATATTACCCATAGTGTTCATCGGCCCTATAGGGCCTATAGATCCAGCAGTAGCCATGTTGCTGCTGCTATCTTGCATTCGGGACATTCCCAAGCCCATACCCATACCCATACCCATACCCATGCCCATTCCCATCATGTCACGTGAGTGTTGGAATACACCTTGCTGAGAGCTCCAGTTTACAGGTAGAACAACCCGCGTTCCCTTGGTAACACTCGGTTTTGGACCTAAAACATAAATATTGTTCTTAATAAAAATGACTTTAATTAAAAACCAAAATACTTACCTTATTATGATCACAATGAAAAAATAGGAGGAGAAATAAATTGATTCTTACCAAAGCAAAAAACGATACGGATCATATCCTGCTGCTTGTCATAGGTTCTGTCAAAACGAACCGCGAAGAAGAAATTTTGTCCTCTTCGGTATACCGGGTTCGGCAAAATATTATCATTGACCAGATCATACTGATCGGTATGATGATCTTTCGAATTATCCCTTGAATAGAACTCAGTCAGCTCTACTTTCAAGGGTTGCTGCGAGTAATAACTTTGAGGAATGACGTCCAAAGTGTCTTGGCGACGACGGCGTTCGTTCTGATCAGCCATCTTGCAAATAAGGTTATGGGTGTATTGCGTGTTGGGGCTGTTCCTCATCGAATGTTTCATGCGATGCAGGGAGCCGGTGCTGTGGGAGCGGCCGGGACGATGCTGCGCCGTCGGTCCAGCCCGCTGCATGGGCCAACGCCGGGTCTGCCCAGGGCGCTGACAGAAGCTTGAGATGTTGTAATAGGCCGATAATCCCGGCACATAGTTGGACGGCATCCCGCCAATCGTCATTTGCTGCTCCCTCATGCAGCTCAATGTACTCATCCCTGAGGTGAGGCCCGTTATCCCGCCAAGTCCCATTCCAGTCATGCTGGATGTCATGCTGGAGGACATCCTGTCCATACTAGAACGTCGGACCATGGACATCTTCGCGGAGACGTCGTTTATTCACCGAGGAGCTATATAAAAGTTGTCCGAAGAGACTTCCACTGCGCTCTTGGCTGACACCAGAGCGAATGTTGCGGTTAGGTGTTCGCTAGCCCTTTATATACGAAAGCTTAACAGAGGGATCATTCACCGGCTAGGTGTCAGTTGTCAATGCAGGCGCCGGGGTCGCTGGTTTCTAAAAGTCCTTTTGTTGGTGTGCGCTGACTTGTAGAGAAACAAGAACTTCACAAGTCTAGGTGCGTGAAATGCGTCAGTACACTTGTAATAATACCTGCGTGTCATTGTCCAGATTTACAAAAGCGAGTAGGTAGGGGAACTACCTTAGCATTTCAGCATAACTCGTTGAGATGCTGTTGTATTGCTAAAAGGAAATATTATTTTTATTTTTCCAATAAAGAAGGGCTTATAAAATCTTCCTTCATAATTATGTACTTACCTATGTTCAGCATAAGAGTAGGTACTTTAGTTTTGTATAAGTAATGCTTATTTAAGTGTACAATCAGTGTCGTATAGCAGGTAGCATACAAATGATACAAAGTATTCAAATAGTTCGGTACGCCATACAAATTACATGGTGTATAGGTACCTATTTGAATACTTTAGATGCTACCTATTATATGACACTGACTGTACATAGTTATAATATGTGGGTAAATGAATTTTGCTTTTATATTACCAATTTGAGAAAATCTGATCTATCAAATAGGTAGGTAGTTCATTTATCTCGGTGTTTTCTTGTTGTTGAATCACTAATTAAGAATTTCAGTTAACTAAGTAACCTTATCAACGGATCTTAGGTACTTACTCGTGCCGTTCCTACCGATGGAAATGATAACATCGATAACAATTCAATAACGGGAAAAATAAGTGAGCAGGATTGGAGATATTTTACTTAGAGTACCTAGCGCACTAACAAAACATAATTTTTATATTCAAGTAGACATACACATAGGGGAGAGCGGGGTTAAACGTGCCGATTTTCATAAAATACAAATTTGATCAATGAAAACAGTGTGAATAAGGTATGTGGGTTGCGCTATATTAAATAATGATTATTTGCGTTTCTGAGTAGCGATATTATTTTGTGCATCGTTAAACAGTTTTTTTACCAGTAATGTTTTTATGAGATAGGTCGGAACGGAACAACTAGCCCCGCTATGGGGTGGGTTGTTCCGTTGCTAAAATTTATAACTTATCCGTCAAATATTTAAATCTCAGTTCACACACGCTAAAAGAGTATTTTGCAGTTCGTCGAAATATATGATAATTTGTTGTGTACTAACAACAGATAGTAAAAAAAATCCAAAGCAAAAATGTGATAATCCGTGGGGTTTGTTGTGCCCTCGTTTTTGATTTATTTTCCATAACTACTATTCTACTATAATGGAAGCAACGAAAACGGCTCCTGCAACCGCATAGTAGTCTGACATTTCGCGACAAACATCATACGAATCGCTCCATGATTTACTTGCGTTCCTATTCCCATCGGATCAACTTACCTCCGGCACGTTTAACCCCGCTCTCCCCTATATGTATGTATAATATAGTTTAAGTACATGAAGTAGTTATATTAATTTTATAGATGTGTATAAAATAAATATAGTTATCATTGAAACATTTAGTGGTACCAGGCAGGTGGTACTCGTACTAACTACTAAACCAAGAAACCAGGCCGCGTAGCCAAGATGCCAATCGCTTACGCTCCGTAGCGATCGAAACGCAACTGCCTCTGTCACACTAATACGGAAGAGTGATAAAGAGACATAATGCTTGTCGTTGTCGAAGCGATAGCAATTGTAACCTTGGCTAGGCCGGCAGTAAGTAGGGTTTCTGCTCGAGAATTCTCGAGGCGAGAAATCTCGAGAAATTTGTCCTAAGTCGAGACGGGAAAAAAATACTCAATGCCTCGAGAACTCGAGAAATAAAAAAGAAAACACGCGTATAGCACATGATGTGTCTATAATGTATTATCTTTAGGTAGTTAAAGAAAAATGAACAATGATTTTTTTTACATTTTAGGTACTTACTTAAAACATTTATTAGGTAGTTATCCAACCAAATAAAAAACTACCAGTGATATATAGCTTTATTTTTACGTTTAGTAAGTACGAGTACCTATTAATAATACGTCAGTAGTAAAACTTTTGTAAGTTTTGTCACATCGAGTTAAATTTATTGATAAAACTCAATGCCTAATAAAATATCTTATTGTGGTTTGTTTACATTTTGTACAATACCTTAAGAAATACAGTATAGCAGCGGTCGGCAACCTTTTAACAGCCAAGTGCCACATAGTAGTTAACGAAGTTGACGCGGGCCGCACTTTGGTAATATGTGTGACTAGCATACATTGTCGTTTGACAATATTCCATACAGAATAGCCACGGGCACGGGGGCTCGCTGGCCGCAAGTGAGAGGTTCGCGGGCCGCCTGATGCCGACCGCTGCACTATAGCATTAAGTAACATCGCCAGTGTGCACCACCTGCACCTATGGTTTTTTTTGTTGTTGTGTTTTTGAGTATTAAGTGCAATTTATGGTGACTAAAAATTTACCATATGTTTGGTTATTGATTTCACCTACGATTCCTATGAGTCTGATTTGTAAAAAAGCAAAAAAATTAAAATAACATGGTGTTTTTTGGAACTTTCAAAATTTCTCGAGGTACTCGAGAAACTCGAGAAATCTTGGTCGAGAATTCCCGTGCCTCGAGAAATTAAAAAGGTCGAGAAACCAGAAACCCTACCAGTAAGTAGTGAACACTGGTCAGAAATGGGAAATATATTATCCAGTAGTTACCACTCGGATGTGGCCTGTTTTTGTTTAAACAATGTACTTAACACCTGGGATTTTTTATATCCAGTAGTTACCACTAGCAACAGATTGAAAAATCTCAAACAAAGCGTGGTTACTTGATACCGTGTCAGGTGCGACACTACCAGGGGTGCGAATCTCCTGACTTCGGCCAAACTCGGCTCCGCTCGGCTCAGCATTGCTCCGAGCAATTTTTAGGGTTGGCACCATTTGACTTCCTTTTGCGTGCACGACCACAGATAAGATAATCACTTGAATTTTGACAACCCTAAATAGCCGAAAGGGATAGTGCTATATGTTAGAAAGGGATAGCATGATTCGACCCTGAACCGCTGTCAAACTTCGGTTTTGTAGGAAGTTTCCTTTCTGTACGGTAGTACATACTATTATTTATTCTGTGACACTACTAAAACTATGCCGTACCTACCCATACCTACCTAACTAGGTGCTACAATGCTATTTTTAAATCTTTTGTTGCCATTGTCTTTCGGCTCGATTCCGGAAATGATTTAGAGATTCACTAGATATTAAATAGTAAAGATATGTGACGTTCCACGAAAAGAGGTACCTTATGGCGGCTGGCGCTTACGTAGCATAGCGCCGCAATAATATTGGACCGACGTTAATAATAGCGTTAAGCACCAACCGCCATAATGTACCATTACCCGTGGGACATCACATCGTATTTTGTTAATTTCTCATTCATAAAAAATACTGACTAGAGCATAGTGGGCTATGCTTGGGTACTGTAAGGTTCCATAGCCACTGCTACAAAGACAATTTATAACCACTCTACCTACTAAATTTCGAAAACCAGTCATACGTAATAAATACCACACTCCGCAGCTTTAGTTTCAGAGTTATTGATTGTAGAAGATAATGTAAAGTCGAATTCAGGGTAGGTACAGTCACCTGCAATAATATGTAACACAACAGAGGGCGCAAAAATATCTGACACGGTCATAATTGTAGAGCCATAAGAGCGCGTCATATATTTTTGCGGCCTTCGAAGGATAACATATTATTGCAGGTGACTGTACTTACGTGGTTTTGCCAATTGGATTTTCAGTGATGCAACATTGATAATGGCTTTCGCTACTAATAGGTACTATAATTATAGTAGACTCCTCGAGATTAAGCTCATATTATTGTTTTTTTTTTTTTTTCATTTTGACGAATCTAATTATTTAGGGGTGTAAGTAAATTATACATTCGGCAATAAATAATTGTGTGTTTTAATATGAAATTGTTGGCAGAGTCTTAATGCAAGAGTATTAGCAAAATCGTGATAAGTACCTACTTATTGTTCCGTACTGAAGGGTGACTATCGGAATTCTAATTGGTAGTAAGCTTACCGTCCGGCAGGCTGTATCTCAAGATAATTAGGTAATAAATGATAAATAATTGAAATTGTTAGCGTTCATCCTCACACCCTGGAACTTATATAGTCTATGGGTCGGTACCTACAGGTACTGAGTGGTTTCTCCTTCAGTCGGTCCCTCAATACTGAGGAACGTGACATCATATCATTCTGTTGAAGACCCGGTTCCTTCATAGGGTTCTGATGTTCCCCGCCAAGCGCGGTACGGTACTGTGTAGTTTATGAGGAACTTTCTCCCGCGGATGCTTTGGCTGCGGAATGGCACGTGCCGAGATTTTCTCGAGTGACTACAGTGTGGACTTTTAAAGCAAACGCACCTGCAGATGCATGCCTCCATGGGTAACGTGACCGCTTACCATCAAGCGGGACGTATGCTTGTTTGCCATCAACGTAATATAAAATACATATATTGATAATTAAGGAAATAAAAACTATTATATTATTTTCTATACATATTGCCCATACGTGAAAAACACGTGAAAAATCTTATAGTGTCACGGTTGCTGGTTTTCATTTATTTACGTACCAGAGCCATCTAGCGTGTGATTCGAGAACACATGATCGAGCCGAATAACGACGAGCAGCAAACAAGCAGAGCGGCTACCGCGAAAATCGAAGTTCGCAAATTGCGGGGATTTTTCTCTGTTACTCTAATTACGCCTTCGTTGGAGTAAAAGAGAAAGATCCCCGCAATTTGCGAATTTCGGTTATCGCGGTAGCCGCTCAGGCCACCGTAAGCCGTAACAGACTACTGTACCGCACCTCGGTGTGGCGCACCGTGACCTTAGCCCGTAGTATGTTACGGCTTTAAGAGTAATAATTCTCTCTCTCGCTCTAGCACGCAGCTCTCACTCTTGACTTAGTCGATCCACACCATGCTTGGCTTGAGAATTGGTTGTTCCGTCGTCTGTAAACGCTTTAAAAAAATTACCCTTGCAACACTAGTTGCTTAGCAACAAATTTGTTGACGGACGGAATGTCATAACAATGTTGCATTGATCCCAATCAATACTCAAATGTTAATTGAATTGATTTAAAAACTTTTAAGGATATAAAATGCTAACGATATATCAAGGAATATAGCCTAAACCGATTTTCCACTATCGTAATGAAGTTGTTTACGTTATTTACTTACAATGTGGAAATTCAATACAAAAGCTACCTTCTATCAAAAGCAATGTTTTTCATATTGCTGACAAATGGACTTATTATTATCTTGCCATTCGTTTTTGCATATGGGGGTCGAGGTAAAGTCAATAAATAAAAAAATATAATACCTATGTAATTTGTGAATACGCGATGCGCTAACCTAACTTTTTATTGCAGGGTTTTGGTTAAAGTCCCAGAGTTACTTTGAACAACCGGTGGTACATTTTACATACGACTACTTGGTAGTGGCTGAGACTGATGATCCTAGTCAGCCAATAGTGTGTGGTAATGGCAACTATGACCATGATGAATACTGTGCTGAATTTCAGGTAAGTACTTAAATAAGACTACTTCCCAATAACTAGATTAGAAAGAATAAACAATCCAGGTTAATTTATAAAAACAACATGATCCAAATAAATGAAAGCAATTTTAATTCATAAAAAGTGACAGATCTTTATTACCATTGGTAAAATGTGAATTACTTTCCCACCACCCATTTACTTTGCCTGTCTGCTGTTAGTTTGCTATACTCATTTTCTTACTTACCTACTTCTAATCTTTACTCGTCTAATTTTCTAAGGTGGATGAGCATGATAACAATGGTGATGGAAATAATGATGTATTGGAGCTAAAATTACTTCTCCAAATTCCTCCAGTCAAGACATTAGCTTCTATAGTTCTAGTTTTAGGGTTGGACTTCCAATTAAAGGTAAGGGCTACTTTCTACACAAAGTTAGCAATAAGTTTCTTTAAGTCCTGTTAAATGCCACATACCACATAAAAGTTTTTACTTTCTTCCATTGGAATATTTGTACAAGTAAAGCCATCACTAGTGTGTCCTTAGCAGAGCCTTAAAGGCTTATACCCTTCATAAACATTTACTAAAGTTGACAAGCCAATAATAACTGTTTGTCCCTTTCCATCATACCAATATGTTGGAAACGGACAAACAATTGTTATCAGCATGTCATTGTCAACTTTAGTAAATGTTTATGAACAACGGGGTTACACCATCAGTGCTAAAGCAAGGCTTTTAAAGTTCTAACTGTAGTCATGACTGCTTGAGCCTCTTAAGGATTTATGATTTTGATACAGACAAGTTGGAATTAACTATTAAAAATAATAGGACTCTGCATAATATCCTTACCTCTTTATTCTTTACAGACTGTATGCCCCCTTCACATGCAGGGTTTGGCAATAATAACTAAGGAATTTTCTCTACCACCCTCTGGATTCGTTTACTATGGAGACTTGACATTACATCAGGCCTCCCACTTGCCATGTCATCCAAATACTATAGATACTATGTACAATACATCTTTATTCGGATACTTGGAAAAGAAAGATAAAGATGTTGTAGATGCTATTTTAGAAGATTATTTTATCAGAGAAGGTAATTAAATCCACAGTATTTACAAGATTTATAAGCTAGAATTGAGTACCCACTATTTATCCTTTTATGTATACTATTATAACTACATAGATGACTTTAAAACCGAAGCTTCTAGTTTACTTTTACTTTATGTTTCAGCTATTATTGACACTAAGACATTACACTCTAGAAGTAAGAATGGACATACTGGGACAATGAATATCAAAATACGACTAAGAATACCTGAGAACCTAGTACTGTATACACCAAGTCTTCTGCAGGAGCTCAAATGGGCGTGGCCGCAGTATCTATCTATGGCAGTAGTATTTTACTGGATTTTCAATAGAATAAAAAAGTTTGTTTTCAGCAATCGCTTACTGATGGCCTGGGAAGTAGTTACGTGGAAGAAACTTTAACTACAAAGCTGTATAGTTTACAAATAATTTTCCACAAACATATTACGAGATTACCAAAGATAAAGTAATAAGTTACTAATAATCCCAGAGACTACTTTCTAAATAGGCTGATGTTTTAATTTAGAAAATTTAGGCGATAATATCAATTAATGTAATATTTTAATTTTTCTATGAATGTAAAATAAACAAATGAAAAAATAATTTGTTCAACAATTTATAACTATAACAATTAGGTATGTACACACTACTTATCTACATGATAAAATTTACATGAGTTTTTCACTGAGTAAGGGTGAGCGTAGGTAATTGGCCAGTAAAATCTTTGCGGTCAAGTTCAGCACGGTTGTCTTCAATGATGAAGGTTTTGCCACTGTAGTCATCTAGTTGCACCAATAGATACCGACACTGGTAGTTGCCATAATCATTCTGCAATCAAATATTACTCTGTGGTTATTCAACTTCCTTATAAACATAAATGATACATGATTATGTAAAGGTATTTATTAACACTTTCCGTGATAGATGCCCCATTTCCAATACAAAATGAAGACATACATGTTCTTGGTGGTGAACGGGTAAAAAATTTCCCTTTCATGAAAATGTCAGAAGATCCAATCAAAATAATGATTTGATAATATACAAACTATAGTAAATCTAAAATCCTATACTAAATAAATATCCAAACCTGATATAAACATGGTTGCTAAGAAGATCCAATGGAAAAAGTATAAATTTAGAGCATTTTTGAAAATATTGATAGAGATAACTCACCTGTTTCATGTCCAGTTCAACAACTGCCTTGTTCCTGATTCCTTTGATATAAAACCTCATCCTCATGTGTTTGACTCCATCCTTTTCATACACTGCATGACTGACATGCGTGCGACGTCGCCTTGTGGTCTCTTCTCCGTAACCCTTAATTGGAGCACCCAATGCATCTTCTACCCTAGGATCCTAAAATGGTAATATATCGTTAGATAAAACCTCGAGCAGCCCACTATAAGAGTAATATACAAATGTGGAATTTGGATGAAGTGGTGTGGTGGATTTTGAATTAAATTTGTTTTTATTAGATTAATAATAATATTTAGATCAGCTATAAAAGAGTAGACCAGGTACTTACTTGTTTGCACTTTTCTAAAGCAGTCGAATAAATGCTGTTTGCGCTGTTACTAGAAAATAACTCCCTGAAGACATAATAAAAAATTATACCGGTGACCCCAACACCGAGCAGTATAACGCCAGTATATGACACCGTTTTAGTGGTCTCCTTTATTTTTTCTCCTAAAGGTCGGACATCCGTGGATACTTCCGCCCTTTCTTGGCCTTTTGCTAAACTACTTTCTCGTTTTTCTGTAGAATAGCAACGACTGCTAGTAATATTATTTGTTTGAAGAACTATAGGTATAAATTGCAGAGGTTTTCCATTCCGTAAACTTGGGAGAAACTTCGAAATAATTGACATTTTATTTACAGGATTTAAGATATGCTGAAGGGATCAACTGCACTGTCCAAATTCTATTTTTTGTTGTTAATATATTTTTATCTAATCTATAATTTTAAGGTTAGTGCTATTTTTTTGTTATTGACAATAACAAACGTCATGCAAACGTCGAATAAGATAAGAACTATATGAAGACCAACTAAACGCAAATATTTTAAGTATAATAGTATCAGGAATCGGTAAAAAAGAACATCACCACTTTAACATCACCTTTACATAAAACTTTTTACATTTATTTTATTTAACATATTGGCAATAACAAATTATAACTATAAGAAACCAGAAACTATTTTATTACGAAACAACTAAACGCAGTCCACATGAAGAAGAACCCGTTCGGAAATAGTGAACTTTTGCACCGAATTTGGAAACAATCAGAGCAAAAACTATTTTTTTCATATCAATCTAAACAGTATTAATCTTCGAGCAACACGGAAGGGAGGCGGCATTCGCACTATTTCCCCTCTGCCGAGGTACAAGATTAGCGCGTCAATCTAATCTAGCGCGGGTAATAAAACTAGTTGCACTTGGATTTTTCACTAGACCGAGTCCAGACGCGCGCGTGAACACTGCTGCACAAAAATGCCTGTTTGCTCGGTTTTTTGTTATAAAAAGAGGTCGGGGACGTCAAATTTACAAAAAGAAAGTGTTACATTTCACATGTAATATTTTTTTTTACATATCATACGTTTAATTACATTTAAATACAATTATTATATTTTAGTCTCAAGTAATTGTTGGATTTATCGATTTTGCTCGCTCAGTACAAATTGCGGATCGGTCGAGCGACAAATCCGACTTCTCATCTCTCAAAATACAATGACATACTTCAACGGAAATGTGTTAGTGTGCGTGTTGTGACACTAGTCACTCGTCCGTACACAAAAAGAGATCGAGGTTTGCAAGATTTGTCTTTGACGTGTGTCATTTTGTATGTATTTGTGTCGTCATTACAGAGGGCCTACCGCGAACCACGTTCGACGTGTTGCCTCCCTGTCACACTTACGTATGAATTTACAAGTGCCATAGAGAGGCAACACGTCGAACGTGGTTCGCGGTAGGGCCTCTGATTGGATTTTGTATGTAAGTGTGTGAGAAGTGCGACTGTGTGCACCTTCCCCCCGCGAAAAATGGCAGAAAGATTTGTACGGTGAGATATCGCTTGGGCCCCTCCCTTCCGACGTGTCGGAAGCCGGTGTTGCTCGAAGGTATTAATTGTTAATGCTATTCTTTATATCCAAGCATTTAATTGTTTTGTCATAATAAATTAATTAACGATATCAATTCGTTTTTTTCTGTTGTGTTGTGTGTGTGAGGAACCGGAACGTATTTTGTATTGTCAAATTGATAAGATGACAGAATGACAGTAACGATGACAAGCTAGTCCAATAATCAATTTTCATTCCAGCAGCTTATGTTTTACAAAATAAATTAAGATATTTTTACGAATCTAGGCAGTGTTGTTAATAATAAGGAAATGTATCCGCCTGATTTTTCACAATGGTGTTCTTGAATTATAAAAATGAATTTTTTAAATACTAGTTCAGTTAAATGCAAAAGTGCACAATTTGTTAATTAATTTATAAATATAGAAACTAAAGATGGATTGGATTATTTCTGATGAGTTGGGGTTGACCGTCGGGCACGTAGTAGGATGGGGAGCTGCTGGAGCCATGATAATCGGTGGCGTAGCACCATACATTCCACAGTATCGTCAAATCAAAAGGACACAGGATGCTGAAGGGTTTTCACTTTATGTTTGCTTAACTCTTCTAATAGCTAACACACTTCGTATATTATTCTGGTAAGTTCAATACAGAAATTAATTTTAATTCATTTCAGTTTATATTCTGTATAATATTGAAGTTCCTTTTCTTTTTTTTTTAGGTTTGGCAAACGTTATGAGTTGCCGCTCCTGATTCAAAGTATTGTCATGAACATAACTATGTTTGTAATGATCCACCTCTGTGTCAATGTTCGCAAAAAGAACCAAATCATAAGAGCAAGGGAGCGAATATTTACAGGTGAATATTTTTTTGATATGAAAATACTTACTTCTTTAGTTACTGATACCTAAATATAGATTATGGATACTGGATAAATAGCATACTATTATTTTTTAAGTACCTACCTACATAATATTCTTTTATATATTTTTTTCTTTCGGTTTTTTTTTCAGCTTATTATTCTGATTTATATATATATGTTGCAAATATTTTAAGTTTACATTAAGTTGCACTTTAAGTATATCATATATTGGTTGACTAATTTTCTCTATTGTTTTTAGCATATTATTTTATTTTTAACAATATTTATGTTTTGTTTGGTGGTTGGTGTATTGATGGTGACATTAGGTGCAATGTTCATGTTATATATCCTATTGTGTTGTGTGAACGGCTCAGACCAGCCAGATGAAACGGCACGCTGGCTGGAGCAACACAGTGGAGCACCCAGTGGCGAAAAGCCCCATCGGTTTTATGGTGAGTGCTGCTACTGTTTTTACATGGTATTGAATGTGAAAACACCGTGTTTTGTCTTATCAATAAGTTTCATTTTTGTTTCAGAATCTGCTTACAAATTTACTTTGCATTCATCCCGGTTGTGTGGTTTTCCATGCATTTTGAAGGATTTACTTGCCATAATGAATGTGTTTGTTTCCATGACATTTTAACCACCTCCTGAGTCCCTAAGGCCTGGATTTAATCTGAATCGAATTTTGTATTAAAATGGGATACCTACAAGAAGGTTCTAATTTCAAAACTGCAATAATGACTTGGGGGACTCAGGAGGTTAAGCTTTTATTTAATATACTATAGCATGTGGTGGTTTTTCATTCAAAGCTTTATATTATAAAGGTATTATAAACACATGCAAAGTAACAATTCCATTATTTTTTGGTACATTACCTACATTTCTAGATCAATGAACTGTTTTATCAAGGGTTGCAACCTAATTATGATATGATACATGATAGTTATAATTGTATAATCTCCACCAGAGCAACAGTGGGTCAGATCTATCTGTATGTCACATTATTATCTTATCTATTGATGTCATTTGCCTCTGGCATGAGAATGTTGTGTTAAGCTTTACATTGTTACTTCCTCGTTTATGTTACTATTTTATTACACATCATGTTCACTTTTGCAACACTTATATATTTTTGTAAACTTTAACTTCGCAGTGTAATGTATTTATAGTGTCACATATATAATAGCTGTAAGTAATGTGCATTACAGGAAAATGTTTTATCTTTACATATTTGTGTTATTTGTATCCCATCATTCCAATGTATATTATTTTATACTAATAGGCACGCATACTGCTGCATACTGCCTAATGGTGTTAAGATAAGGGTACAATATTAATCACTATCAAATGGCGGTTGGTATTACTAAAACCAATATAACGTACTTCAAAGACTTACATTGTAAGTATTTATATCCATATCCCTGATTTCAAGACTTGTATTGTTAAAATATAATTTATCATCCGCACAAAACCAGCTGCCCTGCGGGTAATCGCCTGATGCTCGGTCTGTGTAGATATAGAAATGCCTCGCCCGAAGCTGACGCATGCATGGTCTTAATGCCTCGGGCGAGGCATTCCTATTTAGAAAGACCTAGCTGCCTCGCGGGACGGGTTCTGTGTGGACCTGGTCAAGTTTAAGTTTTACACGGCTATGTCGAAACGTCGGTAAATAAAGGTAATGAAATAAATTCCCGATAGACCCGTCTATAAATGTTGAGTTAATACCACACAATTGTACCTAACATTTATTAACCTTTCGTAAAATTTTAATTGCAGATATGGAAACGAAATATTTCTGGGCATGGACAGATTTCCAAAGCTACGTGGACTGTATGCTCGTGTTTTCCGTGATCGGGGCCGCCGCCACGTACCTGCTGATCGAGTTCGGGCCCTTCGTAGAGCTTATTGGGTTCATGGCCGTGTTCACGGAGGCCATGCTTGGGGCGCCGCAGATTGCCAAGAACCATCAGAACAAGAGTACTGAAGGGATGAGGTACGCATGGTACATTTATTTGAAAATCGAACAAGAGTAGGCTTGAACACGCGCCGCCGCATGCCTTCGCCTGATGTGTTACGTGCACTCCCGGCCCGCCACGTGTGAGCGTGATGCTAGTATGCAGCTCAGCTAGATGCAGTGGTAGCCAGTTACTGGCCTGCTAAGCCAATTAGCGATATCTCAAATAAAAAAATAATGCAATCTTATGCCTTACATTATTTGAAAATTATTTTCAACATCATTTGTTTTTGAGATACCGCTATTGGGCTTAGGAAGGCAGAGTAGCCAGTAAGTAGGTAGGTATGCGGGTGATTCTCATACGCAAGGCTAACATAAATCAATTTCAATACGTATCTCACGTATTGAGGGCATTGAGGCGTATATTGGTGTTAGCTCCATAGTTTTTGGCCGGGCGTCCCTACACCACATTATTATAGTCCCCATGTGAAAGTTCAGAAAGTTCTACGTAATAGTCACCTCGCAAAGTAAGGCTATGCGTTGAAAAAACAGCCTGTATGTCGATTTCTTGGTCACAGCCAAGCCACAAAATATTACAAAACGTACACATTATTACACCGTATATGTTGTGTTGACATTCTCAACTCCTTTTTTTACGTTTTAGCTTGAGTATGGTGATAATGTGGACCTGCGGCGACGTATTCAAGACTGCTTATTTCGTAATGAGGGAGGCGCCCACGCAGTTCTGGGTGTGCGGTTCGCTGCAAGTTGCGTTAGACGTCGTCATACTCTTCCAAGTAAGTACCACATGATAGATATGGATAGATATAACATGTCCGTTGAGCGCAAAATATTATGGTCACGATATTACACTTTTTTCACGTTCTACGCGATCATTCCCTTGTAGTTTCCCGTTTCCCCGACAAGCACGTTAGCCAATATACAGTATGTTTCTGACCATGGGGCTTTAAATTCAGGGCTTGATTTTACTCGCTAAACTGAGCTACTTTTACTATGGGACCAACCCTAAAATCGGGGAAAATATTTTGGCTTTTCCATAGAAAACGTCGACATCTGATCAGCTAAATTGTATGAAAAATTAAAAAAAAATCGGGATTTCGGGGTTGGTGCCATAATAAAAGTAGCTCAGTTTAGCGAGTAGAATCGAGCCCTGGATTTAAAGCCCCATGATCAGACACACCCTGTATACAAAACTCGGTTTCGCAAGTCACGTTCGAGCCCATGCACGTCAGGCTTTACTGAATACCTGATACTGATTTGTCCGGGTGTCGCCGTCGACGGATACGTCTGGGAGGACATCATCATCATCATCATCATCAGGTATCAGCAATTCATAGGTAGCCGCTAGCTAGTACCTATGTAATTACATAGTTTAATAAAACATGGTCTTCTCTTCCCAGAGTGACACAAGCCTACGTCACAATAACATGGCCGCTATATATAGCGCTATCGCATATTATCATATAGCGCTGTCGCATGATGACGTAGGCTTGTGTCAGTCAGGTGACTTAGAAAAGACGGGAAGAGAGTACCAGGCGGAGTAAATTATTATACCATGTGTAATTAGAGCATCATTGAATGATAAAATCTGATAAATACCTACAGCACCTAAACCTTAACTCGGCAACGACAATAGGTACTAATGTAAACTCAGTTTATTTAATACAGCGGTTGCGGCTGACAAGCCTTCTAAGCTTCCATTCCAATTTATAATCATTTTTTGGCTAATTTAAAACATCCCCTCACCCAAAACCCAAAACTTATTAAGACTTCGCTAAGTGATTCCATTTACAACTATAATCAGATATGCAACGTTATTTGTGTGTGCTTATAACTAGTCTGTATTAATAACTCGTCCCGAGTATTACGTAGGTATTTTGATCAGCAACATTGTGGGTTCAAGAGTCGTTAAACGTACCTAATTAAGTACATCGATAACAGATTGATTTACCATGTTGTGTACGACGCAAATTTAGTGAAGTGACTTTGTGAAAGTTTTCATGTTATGTTATTTTAAACCTTATGTGAATGCATATAGGACTCGTATTATATCTGAATATTCAATGTGTTGAGACCAATTGGTTTTAATTAGTAGTATTTTCAAACATGCATTAGTGACGTGTTAGCCGTTGTACTATTTTAAGCTATAATTTATGATATAATTTTGATAAGTTATATTTTTCTTATTTTAGCTGTTAGGTTTTATATTTTGTAGCCAGGTGATGTTTAGGTCGAATGAATTAGATTTTTTTTTTACAAGTATTGGTTTAAAATTGACTAACTAGCTAACATGATTGTGTTGGACATTTTAAAATACATAGGTATGTAAGAATAATCCAATGAACGCTATATGAGTAGATCAGACAACAAACCGTACCGAACTCGACATCATCAGCGCCGAGAGTAATTTTAACCGATATTTTCGCAGATGAAACGTAATTTAAATCGGAATACATAGGGAATGTGAGAAAGATATACCGAAACACGCTCTACTTTTCAGTAGAAAAAGGCACGACATTCAAACTTTCTATGGACCCTTTCCCGCCTACATTTTTTTAAATTTGCCGCCTGTCTACAGACAAGGTCTCCGGGCCCGAGTACATCAGTGATATCATAATTCGAAATAGTTCTTTGTTTTCCAGGTGTGGCTGTACCGGCGCGACACGGCGGCGGCGCGGCGGGCGCGGCGCGGCGACTAGCAGTGGACCGAGAGCGACTTATAGCACCACCGCCGCCGCGCCCGCGCGACCGCACGCCACCGCCTCCTAGCCAGAGTGTTATGATAACTACACAGAGTACACTTTTTTAATACTTGTGTTTTATTGTGGCGTGACGCATCGAAAAGGGGGAAAGTAGTGAATTTGGAAGATAAACAGCTGAGAATGAGATATGCTGTCAACGGTGCTGGAACGAATGTTATTGTAAGTAAATACAACGTCTTTTATACCTATTCTAAAGTCAGTTAGGTAATATGTTAACAATATGTTGTTGAGAAAATGGTTTTAACTTCACAAACCTGAAATTAATCACGTATTCGCACTTTGTGGTGACTCCAGGCTGTGCTTTGTATACTTATATTGAACAATTCCAAGAAACGTCATGGAATAGAACATACGCCGACGATGTTTGCGACAGATCACGCTTGATCTTGCAATACAGCGTCGTGTCGTGTACCTATAGTATAAATCGTCGGGTGACAAGCAGAAGTCACTAACTAACACCATTGAAATTATTGGACAATAAACCGTGTTACAAGTTTAATAAAGTCCATTGTTACTTTAATTTTTTGATAGTACTTAGTGACTTTTGCTTGTCACCCGACGAAATACTGTCTCCGCGTTTACACAGACATGCGAGCGGCGAGCCGAATGATGGGGTGAATAGAGATTATGGAGAGTAAGTCCGCTGTTCCCTCTTCTTTTATACACTAGCGTTTGCTAAAGTAGGTATTTAGCTACTTACGCCTTGTCGAACGAGTGTGTAAACGCAGACTTATGTCAAATAATAACAAAATGTGCCAATATTTTATTTTTGGAACGAAGTTCCTTATAGAACTGTTGGCGGATGGGGGCTAGAGGAAAAAAGCGTAAGATTTTGTCGTCACAAGCCATATGCGATATTCGTAAGTGTTATTTTTCCGTCACTATTGCGATATATGTAATGAGACTTATGAGAAGGAAAATGATCATGACGGACACGGACACGATAAACCAAATAACATAACATAACATAACATGAGCACACAGACCAACCCCTGGTGTGTTGTGCGGTGTTCTGTGCATGAGCATGAACACGTCACCATCAGCCTTTCTTAACTTCGTTCGAACCGAGTGTTCCACAACACTTACCATTTTTTATCACAATTGACTTCACAATTTTCGAAATTAACGATTTGCATGTTGAAGGTGCTATAGGCTTGTGCCTCCTCAGTGATGTGATCAATGAGGATATGATAGAAACTGAATGAAGTTAACTAAAATCTCAAAGTAGAAGGCGCTTTTGGTTAATGTTTATTTGACTGATCAGATGATATTTGACGACGTGCGCAAATACCAGAGGGCCTACCGCGAACCACTTTCGAGGTGCTGCCTCCCTGTCACACTTACGTACGAATTTACACGCGCGACAGAGAGGTAACAACGTGGTTCGCGGTAGGCCCTCTGGGTTCGAATAAATCACATCGTAAATTTGTACCACTTAGCGTCTTTAATGGCCCCGTTCTCAAAAAAGCGGCAGAATAGACAGAATCAGTCGAAGCTAACTTTGCACCTACTGTAACAGAGCAAAGTGAGGGAATGTCATTATTAACGACATAATTTCATAGAAAGTTGACAATGTCGACATTAATGATGACGAACCACGCTTTGCCATTGAAAATGCCATGCAAAGTTAGCTTGGTCCATTTATAAACCATTTACCAACCAGTCATCCAGTCAATGTAAACATTTTCCCTTCAGCGCCCTCTGTAATGACCAATGGGCAGTTTTTACTATAGATGTCAGTGGTAGAGGGGTACAAAAGGTGGAAAAGAGAGGGAGAATACAGTGGTAGGAGACCAAATTAGAAAATTGTGTGTTGTTTTGCTTCCGTTATTTCAAGGGTGCAATCTACTTACTAGTCGTACGTTCCTTTAGGCCGCTTTTCTACCAAGCTAAGCTACTTTTACATAAGTACAAGTGACCTATAGGTTCGAAACTTAGCTAGATCGATTTGTATAAAGACGTAGCGCAGCTTAGCTCTGGTGGAAAACGAACCTTATTTTCAAGGACGAAATTGTATGCTTGCTATTAGCTATTATACGTAATTACGTAACTAAGTATGTTTATTTGTACAGAAAGAAAACGGTAGTGATGTGTTAATTAGATAGAAATTAGTTTGAATTTAGGGTGCATAGGGGTAAATGCGAAGGCGGGGTAATTCCGAAACTGGCAAATATCTACTAAACTAGAAACAATTCATACTTTAGCAACACTTACGTCGCTGCAACACTCACACGGCATTTTGCGTACTGTTGCTACAGTAGAAAGTGTTTCTAGTTTAGTAGATATTTGCCAGTTTCGGATTCGCATTTACCCCAATGCACTTATAAATATAATTTATTGCAGCGTTGCGTGGTTTTCCATCTGCACACCGCAATATAATTAGGGAATGCAAATCGGTTATTTTCCGATAACCGATTATTTCCATACAAAAAATAACCGATTTACATTCCCTAAATATAATTGTAAATTATACTTTGTATCTGTATAAAATCAACTAAAAAAGCTGTGTTATAATTTTACTAAAGCATTTATTTAAGCCCGTCAAATCAGTCACATGGTTTTGCTGTCTGATATAAATAATTATAATTTATCTACCAGTGCGTAGTACATAAGTATTATTTGTGATATGTAACAATACGCGCATAGGTAAGCAATCACCTGTAGTGTACAAATTGACTCATGTTCAAAAGTATTTTTATTCGAGTAATATTCGGAGGACATTTTATTACAATGTGTTCCAGATTTATAATATGTACCTGGCTAGAACCTATTATGTAAAGCTGCGAGTTACAATGTGTTCCAGATTTATAATATGTACCTAGCCAGAACCTATTATGTAAAGCTGCGAGTTACAATGTGTTCCAGATTTATAATATGTACCTAGCTAGAACCTATTATGTAAAGCTGCGAGTTACAATGTGTTCCAGATTTATAATATGTACCTAGCTAGAACCTATTATCTAAAGCTGCGAGTTACAATGTGTTCCAGATTTATAATATGTACCTAGCCAGAACCTATTATGTAAAGCTGCGAGTTACAATAGGGTTGGACCGTCGATGTATTTCACAGATGGCGCCATAGGTTTTACCCATTAATCTTGGTTTTGTTTTTTGCTTTTTTATATTTTGAGTGCTAGCTCTTTAAGTCAAATACTATAGAACAAAACTAGAGACAGGTAAAGCCTATGCTGGCACCTGATATAAAATATAAAAACCATAGACAGTCGCCAGCCCCATTTCGACCAATAAAAAAAAATCCATTTCCATTTGACCACTGTTGCCAGTTCAGAATTCTCGTTTTTCTGTCAGCTTAGATTTTTTTTTACTTGTAGCTATATTAATAGGACCCACAGGTACGAGTATAAGTAGGTAACAACAATTTGGACGTTGCGTAGGTCGTTCATTACTTTCTTTAACTTGAAGTCATTAAGGATAAGATTTTCCGCGTGTCAGATATTTGTCTCAAACTAATACATAGAATTGAATCAAAATCCACCCTTGGTTAAAAAATGCTCGGATTGACCACTACGAAGTAATTTCATGAAACCACGATTGATTCTAGGAATTGACTGGACACTTTATAATATATTTGTGGTTTAATTAGTTAGCTGTGCGATGTGCGTGTTACAGTAGAAAAGTACAATTATGTATTTCCTTTGTGAAAGCTTCCAAATAATGTTCTAAGTCCAATTTTAAGTATCCCATTTTAATTAGTGACATAAGTAGGCTTCTTTTCAAAGTCTTCCTGAAAGACCTCATGTATTATTTGCAGCTAAGTATATTACACTGTACCTACAAGTTTGTTTTAGCATTCCGTGCTTAATATCTTAACTATTGAAGGTTTTTGATGTATTCGGTTAGTCCCGAAAAGTTCAGAATTCGAAAATGGATTATGACTGTGATGGAATTATGAATTATTTTCGGAATTACCCACATTCACCTTACCTGCCTAGTCTAATACGGTTTTGTACAATACGAGGTAATGTTTCCGAAATGACTACCAATGGAACAGAAAACAACATGAGATATATTATTAATAACATAGTATGTAAAGATACATATCATATTTATATGTAGTATCATAAGTGTCAATTAAGGGATTAATTGTATAGCGACGTAATCGTATGTTGTGATTTTTATGAGTTATCATTTCTTATATGCAATAAAACTATATGATTTGTTAAATATATTACTTTCATTTCTTAGCCTTTATTACGATGTAGATTAGATAGAGTAGATAGAGAAGTAAAAGTACAACTAGGAAAGCGGACCCTGGCAAAGGCCGGTATAACGCTAGGTAGAAGAAGAAGAGAAGGAAGAGACTTATAGTTAGTGTTAGTATAAGTTAAGTACCTAGAGTTAGACCAAGAAAAGAACGATTTAAATAGCATACGCAGTGCAAGTGTTATTTATATACGTCATAATTTCATAGAAGTTTGTTCCACACTATTCATGAAACTTAGTAATCCCTTACAAAACTTTATTAAATTGTCTCTTTCTAACAAACAGAAATGTAAAAATGACGGGCGGTAAACCATAAAATGTAAACCAACGATTATTAACGGCTTGCTAGATCTGACAAAAACGTTTGATGATAATGAATAATAATGATGGAGAATGACAATGTTTTGAATAACTAACTCTATAAATCTGAAAGCGCTACCATTAACGTTATAATTTCTTTTAAATTTTGACACTTTGTCGCAATTTGACGATTTGAAATTGTGCCATCTTGGCTACGATGCACAATATCTAAAGAAAACAATACATATGCATTCGTAGATACTTATGACATGAAAGACGTTTTCTTATAAACTTACTAGGCGTTTTATTTAGGTTCCTAGTTCTCAATCCATTTTACATATAAGTACATAGATATTGCAAAACCTACCTATAGATATATATTGCTTTCACCTTTTATGTCCAGGTGCAAAATCTAAAACGGTTTTGGTACCATCGCCCACACTGTTAGCTGTACATCGGTGAACCTTACGCCTTTTGTAATAAGGTCTACCGATGTACAGATAGGAGTGTTGGTGTTTGTACGTAGGTTGATTCTGATAATAAAATTAGTACAACGATAACAAAAAGATTTGTAGGTATATTTATTTCAACTTGTGATTTTATCAATTCAGAACAGTTCACACCAGTGACACCAACACAAACAGTAAACACAAACGATTATACGCTTTACGCTACGGCCATAGAGGCAGTTAATCGTGCTTACTTGCTAACAGCCTCGTATTATAAGTTATCGTTAGCACGTAAAATATGTGTCGTATTACAGTGGTAATAAGGTCTAATAGCGGGGTTGTGATATGGGGTGGATCGATGTCGCGGGGGTAGCCGGCGCCCTCTCGCGGCGCTCGGCGCGGCCCTCGCGACACCCGGCTCCCTCAGTGCGCGAGGCAGCGGCCGCCGCGAGCCCGTGTGGCGAGTGTCCGTGCTGCGTTCATCCGCTTGACTCGAGTAACTCGACCGTCAGCAGCTCGCTCGAGCCGAGGTGAGTACGCCAATGCATAATCCATTCAACAAATGACATAAGACCGCGCGTTACGTTACGCGGGTTGTTTTAGTAAGCTTGTTTAATGTCCCTCTTATCACCGTCAGGCGTAGGTACACCGATTACCTACAGGGTGACAGCAAATTGATGAGTAAATTACATGTTTGGTTAGAGGGTGACTTCTAATTTATAAACAAGTCAGAACTTCCTGCGAAGTGTTATTAACTCTTAAGTAAATAATAGTTAAACATATACCTTCCTTAATAACATATTTAATCAGAATCAGATGATTCCTGTTTATATCTTTTGTACTAATTATAATATTTTATTCCAAGTTAGAGAAGAATTTAATGTACTACAGTATCTAATCTAAGCCTAGAGCCCTCCTCCACACCTCTTTCTTCCCTCTTCCTTTCCTCTAGAGTCTAGCTAAGCCCTAGAGGACGAAATAAGTAGATAGGTACATACTTCTTTACTTCCGTTAAAAGATGTCACAAGTTCTGGATAGCATCCAAAAATCAATCCACAATGCCCCCAACTGATAAGTCATTGCTATGTTGTTTTTAAGAAAATCTAACATTTTACGGCCGGCACTTATTACTGATACATCATTAATACCTACTTACAGAAAGTAAATCATTTTTTTCTGTGGAGTTAAGTAATGGGTAGGAGGTACAATTTATACAATGTAAAGGTTTCTATCTATACAAAACTGGAGTTATCGAAAGGTATCCGAGGCTCTCAGAGGTAGTAGCTACATACATTGGACTCTACACGTAATTGCCGGTATAATTATAGTTAAATAGACGAGTAAGAACCGATCTCCGTTTACAACAAATAGCAACGATAAACTTATTTGAATGTAAACAAGGCATCATTCCATTGTCCGCGCATCGGAAAGGAAACGCGGAGTCGAGTTGCTGTATCGTATCGCATATGTTCCTACACGCAGTGGCCGTATTCATCATCATCATCATCATCTCAGCCTATATACGTCCCACTGCTGGGCACAGGCCTCCTCTCGAGCGCGAGAGGGCTTGGGCTATAGTCCCCACGCTAGCCCAATGCGGATTGGGGACTTCACATACACCTTAGAATTTCTTCGCAGATGTATGCAGGTTTCCTCACGATGTTTTCCTTCACCGAAAAGCGACTGGTAAATATCAAATGATATTTCGTACATAAGTTCCGAAAAACTCATTGGTACGAGCCGGGGTTTGAACCCGCGATCTCCGGATTGCAAGTCGCACGCTCTTACCGCTAAGCCACCAGCGCTCTATTCAGCCGTATTCGGCCGTATTCAGGTTGCGGTAATATACGTATATCACAAGTCTTGGTCCAAGACACTTTCTTAATTAATGATGAATTGGAAAAGGTATTATCTATATTCCCACACGCATTGAAATTTTTTAGTACTTATTTTTATTTGCGCAGTCATAGTTCAATGCTCCAAAATTTTCCAACAGCTCTGACCCCTTTGTATTTTATATAATAGTAGTTTGTGGCAGGTCCCAGACACTGCTTGATAAAGCCTAAAAATGTCCTATCCACCACTGTTTCCAGTCTTGACCAGTCGTTGGATTAGGCATTCGATAGAGTTAGACCAAGAAAAGCCTGCGGCGATTTTGATAGCTCACGCAGTGCAAACGTCATAATTTCATAAAAGTGCGACGTTTAATTTAAAATAACACTTGCACTGCGAGGGCCATCAAAACCGCAGCAGACTTTTCTTGGTCTAACTCTAGATTCCTTTCCATTCTTCCCAAGCTGAATCCGTCCTTCGCTCACCACTTAAGATTTTCTGACCCAGCAAGGACAATTTTTACCTACGCACAATTACTTATGCTGTCATAACAATATTATTATACATTCATATAAGTGACATAACTGTGCCAATTAAATGTTGGCGCCTTTATTATTTTACTCTTCGATGACAAATCATTATTAAACATGTCGATTGTGAAATTGAGTACCTACCTATTAGTATTTTTGCATTCATTCGCAAATACGATTGTGTGCACTAGAAACATCCTTCACCATTTGTAAACAAGGGGTTTTGTTTTTATAGTTTACTCCATCAGCGTTATTTTACTCGGCTAAAACAACACCGCGTACACTATTATTATTATTAATTTGCATTGCTTAACTATGCCATTTATTAACTAATTTTGTTGATCAAAGCGTTTTATTGACTTCCTTTAATGCGCACTACTACAGTTGTTCACCTCTAATTTTAGTGGCTAGCTCATTTACCTACTAATTTTAGTGGCATACCTATATGGGCCGATTTTTATTTTGTTGTCAGTTTTTTTTCGTCAGATTTGGATTAAGTTTGGCTGGTTTAAAGAGCGGAGCGGACGTTTCTGGGCGGAATAAATACGAAATCCGAATTAGGGACAAAAAAATTAATAATTTTCCGTTGCGTTACGAAACTAGCACTTTCGTAGTTCAAGATTAGTTAGTAGTTCAAGATTAGTATCAAGTTCAAGAGTAGTAGAAGATTTTATGGGATAAATACGGTGAAATTCCACTAATTATATAGAAAATAAGGAACTCTTATCAGCTCTTATCTATCCACCAGATTTTAGAAATCTGCAAAAGTCGGCCCACATTATCAAACAAAGGAATAGCATTTCTTTATGATGCCCTTAGTGTCAAGTACATACTTTGTCTAGGTACCTACTTAGGTTTATTAATTAGTACTTATTTATAAAGGCAATACGCAACAATAGTTGGATGTTGCGCATACATAGGTACCTCTACAAATCAGGAAGTAACAAGTTCTCGGAGTAATTTATTTTCTGCGCAGATTGTCGGATGCCCGTGTCGATTGAATAGTAATATCTACATAATCTACACAAAGAAGACCATATTGGTATTCGTAATCAGCCTATTTAATCGTAGGTTTACGTTTACCTAAGACTGTTTAACTTACTGTGCCAAGCATTTCATTTTTAAATGACGTTAAGTTATAGAGGTATTTTGTTAAATCGGTGAATGCAGTAATACCTATTGTTTTTGGGACAAATAACATATTGCAATATATTTTGACGACCAGTCTGACCTAGTGGGTAGTGACTCTGCCTGTGAAGCCGATGGTCCTGGGTTCGAATCCCAGTAAGGGCATTTATTTGTGTGATGACACAGATATTTGTTCCTGAGTCATGGTTGTTTTCTATGTATTTAAGTACCTACATATTTATATATTATATACACGCTGAAATTTTTATCGTTTTGTTCCCGAAGCGTAGTGGTTAGGTATCGATTACACAGCCAAATAAAATTGTCAAAAAAAATCTAGCTCTTAGTTTCAAAATTGCCAAATAAATAAAAAATAATACAGAACTCGAAGCCGTGAGAATAAATAGTAACACAGAAAAATGCCGCCTCAAACCGTCGCCGCCGCCGCGATTTCATTCGTGCTGATTTTCTAAGGAGCTATCCCTCCCGCACCCCGCACGTCCCGCCGTCACCTGCGCAGTTCACCCCTGCACGGCCCCGTCGCCCACGAAACACCAGTCGCGATGCAATTAGTCACCAATAGGCTACTTGACTCATTTTTAAAATTCATCTCAAATTATCAACTAATTATCAGATTAGAGGAAAAAAAATATCACCTTATTTTTCCTCGACCTAAAAAACCGCAAAAAAATATTTTAAAACTTTACTTTTCGTAATCGCCCAAAAACGATGACCGCCATGTTAATTCATAAATTAGCTGTCGTGTGAGTCATCAGACTTGAAAAACGGTTGAGGTTTTGTCCAGGGTTGGTGTCACAGATAGAGCTAGATGGAGGTAATTGAGCAGGACTTGTAAAAAGTAATGCTTACCTTTTTAATCTCAAGAAGTACGCCCATAAGGTAACGAGATGACACCAATCAACTTGATGTCATCGGTCTAATAGTTGATAAGTCAATGTTTGGTGTCAATGTCAAATGTTATTGTTACAAGCGAATGCTAACGAATTTCACTCGTATAAGATTCTGTGTGTAAAAAAATGGATCGTAATTATGAGTATTCCAACGTGGAATACGTTGCCATGCTGGATGCCTACGCACGTTCTGGTTTCAACATGAACCAAGCCCGGATACTGTATGCGCAGCCTGAAAATTTGAACCATTTACGTGCGCAGGGGATTGCCGAACCACAAATTCCGGCCCCTAATACGTTTTTGGCTGTCAGGCAGCGGCTCCTGAACCATGGCCAACTCCGTACTCCTGCACACGCGCAGGCACGCGGTCGACCACACTACGCGGCGGAGCTCGAGGAAGACATAATTGAATACTTCGAGCGGCACCCTATGAGAAGCACACGTATGGCCGCTCGGAGATTTGCTGTCAGTCAGTATTATGTCTGGAAGATATTAAACTCCGAAGGGCTGCACCCGTTTCACTTTCGCAAAGTGCATGCTATGTACGAGAACGACGGGCCTGCTAGGATAGCGTTTTGTCAGTGGATTTTAGAGCATCAAAACGTAAACGTATTGTGGACGGACGAATCTACGTTTACACGTGTGGGGCTCTACAATCAACACAATGAACACTTTTGGGCGTTTAATAATCCGCACTGCATTCGTGCCATCAAGTGAGATTCAGTGTTAACGTATGGGCTGGGATAATTAACGATTCAATCATCGGACCCTATTTCATTGAAGGTAATTTGAATGGCCTCAATTATTTGGAAATGCTGAGGGAGGTGATTCCAAATCTAATGGAGGATGTGCCTATCGCTTACTTACGCGATATTTTTTATCAGCACGATGGATGCCCGGCCCATTATCGGCTGGAAGTGCGGAGGCACCTGGACGAAGAGTTTGGAGACCATTGGATTGGGCGCGGCGGACCAGTGGCCTGGCCTCCACGTAGTCCGGATTTAACGCCAATGGATTTTTTTTTGTGGTCGCAAGTGAAAAGACTGGTTTTTACCGAGGAAGCTCAAACTCGCGATGAACTGAGACAAAAAATAATTCGTGCTTTCGAGACTGTGAAACGTGACAGAGACACTTTACGTAAGCTTAAAGACAATTTAGTAAGACGTGCACACATTTGCATTCAGCGTAATGGACAACATTTTGAACAATTATTGCGTTACCGTGTGTGATTTGTGTACATAGCTAAAAACTAAGGGTACTCACCGACCGAATCCAAGAAGGTACTTGATTATTAAAATTATTGTAAATACGCGTTGATTTCAATCTTTTAAATACGCCATAATACCTTATACCTACCTAGCCGATTCTAATTGTATTATTTTATTAAAACGTTAAAATACCGATACAACAGGGTAAGTAGGTTAGGTTATGATGGTCCTAAGCCCATAAAAGTATGAAGGAAAGATTGAAAGCAAGTCTAACAGTAACCCTTAATCTTACGTACATACCACTAAACATTCGTACGGCGGCGCCACGATTAGGTACATAGCCGGTTCCTAGCGCAGGCGGCAACGCGGTGGTTATGACTTTTTCGACGTGACGTCAGCGGTGTTACTACGTGTTTTACTCATTTCGTGAAACTGATTTTTCACTTGCTTATTTTTTTCATTTGAAGAGCTAGATTTTTTTTGACAATTTTATTTGACTGTATAATCGATACCTAACCTCTATGCTTCGGGAACAAAACGATAAAAATTTCAGCGTGTATATCGTTGTCTGAGTACCCACAATTAGGGTTTGCACGACGGATCCGAAATGTATGGGAAGATCCGCGGATCCGGATCCAGATCCGGATAATTTCATACATTTCGGATCCGGATTGCAAACCCTACCCACAATACAAGCCTTCTTGAGCTTACTGTGGGTCTTAGTCAATCTGTGTAAAAATGTCCTATAATATTTATTTGAAATAAGCAAAGTGAACTAATTTGACTTTTTAGTACCTACCCAACTGTCTTAATATTATGTAGGCCGATATAGGAACGAGTTCGAGAAATTAGACCCTAAGAAGCTTTTCAACTTTATTTTGATTACATAGGTATATATATAATATTTCCAAACAAATTGATCCTTGTTCATTAGGTACGTATTTTTACGTAAGTACAAGTTTATCCACCTAAAAAGGAATAATATTCTGCTGTGTCAAAAGAATACCTAAGTATAGGTACTATATTGACATTGAATTGAATACACTCTGATTTACTAAGAATATACCAAGTTTGCCTTGTAATCTCGTTCAAGAAGCTAAATATAGCGACATGGAAGACCAGTTGCTATTGTCCTGATAACTAAATTATTCATTTAAGTGAATCAAATAATAAATACTTTTTTAGTTCATGCGGTACGAACCGATGTACATACCTATAAGAATTAGATAGGTAGCGTACAGTAAAGGGCCAAAAAGAATGCACATCGAGCTTTAGAAAGAGGCAATCGGCTAATTTCGACTTCGTATAGCGATATCTGTGTCGCACACACCATGACGTTTGTTTTGTCAGTCATGGTTCAAATGCGAGAGAGTGCAGTCGCCTATCTAAGTCAATATATATATAGAGCTGCTAAAACCCCTATAAAATTAAATTTGTACTATGGCATCTATAGGGAAAAAAGGTAAGCCGTTACTCTACCAGTACCAGTCACGCGAAATTATCCACAATGTTTATAAATATTTTTTATCTGAAGCCAACCAATTTAAAAAAACATGAGGATGTTAATGTAAGTAATTATTTTAAGAAGGTTCAACAGAGATTTGTCATTACAATATTACACTTTTTGTCGATCTTATATAAAATATATATTTATGAAGATTATTTTTCCCTAACAAGAATATAGCAATAATTAAAAATAGTTACATCGTGTTTTACAGCTCTATATATTTCACGTGAAATCAAAACAAATACTTAGTTCTAAATAAAGTACTTAGTTCTAAATTCAAATTCTGATAAACGAGTAACACAATAAATTCTGATAATTGATGTACATGGAAATGAGCATTCGTTTGTATTCGGAAATGCGATGATTGCCGATGTGCATTCTTTTTGGCCCTTTACTGTACACATTGTGATTTTTAGCGGCCGGAAGGGGCAACATTTTACTTTTCGGCCCGGAATTGCCCCAGATGTTATAAATCATGTTTCGGTAAGAAGGTACATAAGTACACAAGTTCGGTAACCTTTTAATGAAACACCAAGTCAAATACACCATACATGCGGGTAATTATAAAAAAAATGTTATTAGAGCGAGAAGCGATTTTTTTACCATCTACGATAAGATCACGATTTAATCAATAGGTACGCACCTAATTATAATTAATCATTACCGTCTAATCTTGGACATTACCTTTTATACGAACCTAACAATATTCAAACAATAATCGTCTACAGGGTCCATTTACTATTCATAATAAACATCATTAAGCCGAAGACTCGCTGTTTGCCATTCTCATTAAGCTTCGCAGCAGAATGCGGGCTGCGATGACAGATGAAAATAAAGGAGCGCACACAGCACAAGTAATAGCCAGCCATTGTATGGACGAGCATAGGTACATTAAGTACTGAGTGGTCTTTTGCTGAAATGCTTTATAGTATGTCTAACAATAAGCTTGAAATAACCTGCCATTTGATCCGATATTACGGGACCTACCTCGTCGTCTAATGAACTTATGGTGGCTTAAGTACCTATTTAGATGAGTACCTAATATGTAACTAGTTGATTAAAATGATAACAAAAACTTACCCTTAATAATTAACATTTTGTTAATTCAATGAAATGTTTCGTTTGTTCAGTCAGCAGCAGATATACCTGAGCGGGCAAGGTGTCCAAGAAAACATATACACTTCAATCGTCACAAAAATAAGGACATCTTAGTTGTCATTTTCACTTAGGCTTTCAGTTCGTCACATATACATTAACTTCTGAGTTTTTCTTTAACACATACACCCTTATTTAATCACAATGACAATAACGGTTAGAATGTCAGTGGTAACTAAGCGCTCAAATTCAAGCTGCTGTCATTAATACCTACACGCACTGCAAATCACGTACGTCAGCAGCCAGGGTGCCACCAGTTGCTAAGCAGTTGTTATTTCAATGGTAACTAAGCATCAACTTTATCTGTTTAACTTTAAAATAAATACTGTCGCAGCTATGAATTGACACCTCCTTTCTTAAAGCAGTATTTTATCGTTAAGGTGGTTCGCTTTTCATACAAAATTCAATCAAAGCTCATTAAGTAACTACACACTATTAGTACACAAATATTTCCGCATTTATCTTCTTTCGAATATTCGTTTGCGCGAAATTAACAGGAAAACAATGTTTCATACAGAAATCATGCAAAAATCATAGTTAACTTTTCATCAATTTTACGTATGTGTGTGTCACAAATGTCGTGTACAGATACATTTGCGACGTTGCCATACCATTTCCGACGTTGCCGGGCCGACCACGGCTCGAATTTGGAGTGCCGTCATGTTTAGTGCAATTTTGTTGACACTGATATTTGACAGGTAGTTAATTGACCTAAGCGAGAAGTTCGTCAGCTTAGCTAAGAACTATCATGGCGTGTTATGCAAACAGTCACTTTTTTGCTTGCAAACGGAAGATTCCCGGTTCGATCCCCAGTCATTGTATGCTGGAACATAACTTTTTGTATTTTTGTTACACCTAAATTTCGTATTGTTTTTTTATTTTTATTTAATTTTTCTTATTATCATAAATCGATTATTAAGTATGGGCTACACGTATTCTTTTATTTTTACAAAGATAATTAGAAATTATACTCTTCCTAATCTCTCTGATTTTTACAATCAGGACATCCTCACTGCAATAAAAACCGGGCAAGTGCGAGTCGGACTCGCGCGAGAAGGGTTCCGTGCCATAATGCAAAAAAAAAAACAAAAAAAAGCAAAAAAAAACGGTCACCCATCCAAGTACTGACCACTCCCGACGTTGCTTAACTTTGGTCAAAAATCACGTTTGTTGTATGGGAGCCTCATTCAAATCTTTATTTTATTCTGTTTTTAGTATTTGTTGTTATAGCGGCAACAGAAATACATCATCTGTGAAAATTTCAACTGTCTAGCTATTACGGTTCGTGAGATACAGCCTGGTGACAGACGGACGGACGGATGGACGGACGGACAGCGAAGTCTTAGTAATAGGGTCCCGTTACCCTTTGGGTACGGAACCCTAAAAAGAAGTGTATAAAATTTCATGTGGTTAAAAATAATGGATTTTGTCTATGAATGAAAAACACAATTATTACTATAGTTTGTTTTTTTAGCATTAGAAATAAGGTAAACAATTTTGACGTGTCTTTTAATTGAAAAACACATTTTAAAAATAAGTTACGGCAAATATGTAACAATTATAAATCTAATACGATCATTTATATTCTTCTGCTTTCATAAGTAATCGTTTTTGATTTTTAAAAAACCTGATAACACTGAGTATGTGGGGGAAGCGCTGCTGGCCTAGCGGAAAGCAATTCGGAGGTCGCGGGTTCTAACCCCGGCTCGTACCAATGAGTTTTCGAACTTTTGTACGAAATAGCATTTGATACCTATTTATACACCGATACCTATTTTTCGGTGAAAGAAAACAATGTGAGGAAACCGGACTAATCCAAATAAGTTTACTCTCTGGGTTGGAAGGTCAGGGCAGTCGCTTTCGTAAAAACTAGTGCGCATGCCAATTCTGGGATTAGTTGCCAAGCGGAGATTGAATATCTGGGAGACCGACCAAAGCTTACAAAACATAAAAACTCAAAAATGCGCGTTTTCTCATAGACCTAGCTAAGAGATCAAACCCCTTATAGCAAATTTCATCGAAATCGTTAGAGCCGTTTCTGATACCATCCAAATATATAAATAAATAATTATATATCTAATAATTGCTCGTTTAAAGGTAAGATAACACAAAGGAGAAACAAAAAGAAATTACCTACTCGCACCAGTCTTGAACCCCAATCCTCTTGCACGTATTTCCACGAACATACCGTTACGCTATTGCAACATACTTACGTTGTGTGAAATTGTCTACTACAAGGATCACGGAAACACTGTTTGCATGTGTGAGTAATAGTAGGAAAAAGCGTGACAGCAACACTCCGTCGAATTAAAAAGGTGGTTTTTGCACAATGAAGTATTCAATGTTTATTTTAATAGTTCAATATTTACTTAAAGAGTGCGCGAAACATACTTTTAAGTATACAAATACCAAGACCATTTCACAAAAAAATTAAATCTGAAATTTTGCAAAAGTGGTGCCATCTAGCGAGAGTTAAGTTTTGAGTAACCTAGGCGAACCACCTTAAGTGTCAAACTTAGACAATAAATAAGTAGGTTCTACGAGTATGATCGGTTTTTTATTTTAATTGTCATATGCGGCTGTTCTTCCAAACCGTAGAGCATATTATATATGTTAATATATTTATTTAGCCCGCTTATTGTACTAAAATATACTATACAGGGTGGCCCATTTAGATAGGCCAGTATGGGAAAATCTGATACTATAAGATATACACCGATCTCTTCTTAGGAACCATGTCATCGATTTTAGTAACACGAAAAACTGCATTCATACATTTAAAATTGTGTACTCAGCTCGGGAATCGAACCCCGAACGTTTTGAAAAATAAAACTAAGACTATTTCGATTTAATATCGATTGTGTAGGTCTTAAGCTTAAATTTAATGTTACTTTGAAATATGATGTCTGAAATTAATAAAATGCATTGTTTTCATATCCTTTAATTTAATTTAGTAAGTTTTCGAAGAGACCACCATTTTTAGGGTTCCGTAGCCAAATGGCAAAAAAACGGAACCCTTATGTCCCTCATGTCTGCCTGTCTATCTGTCCGTCCGTATGTCACAGCCACTTTTTTCCGAAACTATAAGAACTATACTGTTGAAACTTGGAAAGTAGATGTATTCCGTGAACCGCTTTAAGAGTTTCACACAAAAATAGAAAAAAAAACCGGGCAAGTGCGAGTCGGACTCGCGCACGAAGGGTTCCGTACCATAATGCAAAAAAAAACAAAAAAAAGCAAAAAGAAAACGGTCACCCATCCAAGTACTGACCCCTCCCGACGTTGCTTAACTTTGGTCAAAAATCACGTTTGTTGTATGGGAGCCCCATTTAAATCTTTATTTTATTCTGTTTTTAGTATTTGTTGTTATAGCGGCAACAGAAATACATCACCTGTGAAAATTTCAACTGTCTAGCTATCACGGTTCGTGAGATACAGCCTGGTGACAGACGGACGGACGGACGGACGGACGGACGGACGGACGGACAGCGAAGTCTTAGTAATAGGGTCCCGTTTTATACCCTTTGGGTACGGAACCCTAAAAAACAATAAATTTTGGGGGTTCCCCATACTTACAACTGAAACTCAAAAATTTTTATCATCATCACGTATAGGACGTGTGTGTGTGACGTATCTATGGATAGGTCTTCAAAAATGATATTGAGGTTTCTAATTTTTTTTTTTCTAAACTGAATAGTTTGCGCGAGAGACACTTCCAAAGTGGTAAAATGTGTGTCCTTCCCTTTCGTAATTTCTAAAATAAGAGAATGATAAAACTAAATAAAATATATGATGTAAATTACTATGCAAACTTCCACCGAAAATTGGTTTGAACGAGATCTAGTAAGTAGTTTTTTTTAATACGTCATAAATCGTAAACCGCAATTTTATTGTTGCTTGCTGCTATGGAACCCTTCATGGGCGAGTCCGACTCGCACTTGGCCCCTTTTTTCCGCACAGGAGTAATCAAAGTAACGCCCACTGCGAGTTCAAACCTATTAGTTACAACGTTCTGATAGAAAGTCGTACATACGCTACAGTGACATAGCTTCAAAAATTATATAGCATAAAATCAAAAGACACAAATTATGAAATTAATAATAGATATGAAACCCAAAAAAATAAAAAGCTGTAATCTCTAGGTGCGTACGACTGAGATTTGAACCCGCGGTCTCTGCTTTGAAAAGCAAACGCCTGTTACTGAGACCACAACGTGCCTTGACAATTGGCTCTAAATTCCGCTTCAGTTAGCTTTCGCTATGTGTCATTCGTTTTGACGATTCTGTTAAAAGAAATAGTTTGCAGTAAGTTGACCGAGAGGCTCCTGTCAAATGGTTGAAGGATAAAACGTGAGATAGATGTATGTGATGACAAGACTGTACTGCTTTCGATGATTGTCAAAACGCTTTACCTGAAATTAGCATGGCTATCTTTCATTCAATATTCGACCATACTCGTATGCTTTAAAGTCTATTTTTCCATATTGTTCAGACATATTTGACACGTTGACCGCTTAGATACCATTGGTTTTTTGACAGCTAAGGTATCAATGACTTGTTGTAAGTGTAGAAATTAATGAATAGCGACTGTTAAGATATTTGTGACACGTTAAGCGCTCACAAGTAAATACTACTATGACAGCCAACAACTTTTTGACAGTTTAAACGTTTACCTCTCTTTGAGCACCTGGAGTGTATAGCGACTTCTGCTGCTGACTGTTCATATTACAAAATTAAATATAGATACTTAAACAAAACGCTATGCTCTCAGAATAAATATTGTATAAAAATTAGGGAGCTTTAAAAACCGTAGAGCTTTTTACCAACGTTGATGCCTGAACATTTTTACCACCATTAATTTTAACACGGGTGTTTGAGTAAATAATTAATGAGAGTAGGTAGTAATAAATTCATAATTCCATTTTCACGACTGCAGCCGGACTCAGCAACTTACTGCGGAGTTTTCACACATTCAGCCCGCAGCGACCGCAGTATAATCCTGCCTGTCTGCCTGTTTTATTTTATTTTTTAGTTTTTCCGCTGCGGGAGAATTCTTCCCAGCCTGCTCCGCAACAAAGGGAAGTGGAACTTGCTAGTATTTTTAACCTCGCAAGTCCCAGCATATAAAGTTTTCAAATTTTAATTTGAACCTTTATTCTATAAGTGAATTACAACGAATTTTGTTTGTTTTAAAAAGAAATGAAACAAAAGAAATGCTACTTTATTTGGTTCATGATAGGATCAAATTAGATTGCACAATATTTATTTTAATAATATAAATTTATTTTAATTATATAAATTTAGTCTCAGGAGGTTAAAGCGAAGCAGATTTGGGTAACTCTGCAAGATGGGTAAAAAGGGGATTGGAAACTTAATTTAACGAAAACTACCTGTGTACTGTTTTCATGTACATGAAAAGATAATATTTTTACTTTTATTTTTCCTGAAGAAGTTTTTACATTTCTTTAGGCCTCGAATACAATTTGCCTTTTAAAAAATTCCCTGAAATATTCTTGAAAAATTAAAACCTTGTAAATTACTTTAGAATAATATTTTCTTGAGAAAATCAAGCAACGATTTACTGTTTAACTTAAAACCTCGTTTTTTTATATTTAGTTTTGTATCCCTTATTCTTCTTTTATATGTACCTAATTAATTTCTGTGCTCTGTTTTAAATGCTTAGGTATATATTAAATTACATCAAAAACAAAGACACAAAATACACGGTTTGGGCGCGTGCCATCCTTACAAAGAAAATTAACTGCCTGAGCGAATCTCTCCTTCAGTAACTTTAACAAAACTAAGTTAGTCTCCGAAAACAGCGACGCAAATAAGAATTTGCCGGCTTAATTACGGACGGGTAGGGTTGACGAAATTTTTATTAAACAATTTCGTTTGGAGGCACCAAATTGTAAATTATTGTTGTTGGCGTGACTAGAGGGTAGATATGTGGGCGGGTGGGGGTGGTCATCTGAGGCGGCCAGTGTTATTCACTTACCAACCCTGCCGAGCTTTTGCTTTATATGGACTTTTATAACAACTGTGATATCCGATTACGCGTAGTTGATACAAATCTTGAAGTTAAATCAAATTATTTTTAGCTAACAGCTAAGAACCTAGCTTTCTTAGGTGGCATTTAATTGATATGTTAATTGATATGTTGTTTAATTGTATGTGTTTATTGCTCCCGTCCCGGCGGACGAATGGTCTAGGTGTCTTGAGATTTTGGAGATTATAGCGTTAATCACGAAAGCTAAGGAAAGACGCTGATAGAAATTCAGCCTCGGCCGCCGGAGGTCTTGGTATTTTTTTTAGACATCATTTTTTAATTTAAAAGTTTAAGTTACACTGGATTGTCGAGTTAAACACTCCGTTAAAGTTGTTACGATACAACCAGGGGTGGAATCAGCCATTGCGCGGAGTGACCGGCCTCTCCACGCCATTTACTCGCGCCAGAGGATTTCCCGACCGCAACCAGCACTCGAGTCAAATCGATTCGAAAATTGAACTGCTAGAGTGTTGTGTAATATGTTAATGAAGAGAATAAAATGTTTAATTTGTTTTGTATATATGTATTTTGTTTTACTCTCTTGAAATAAACTCCCAAAAAGTAAACAATAGATTCCTGTACCTACTTATTTAAGTAACTATTATTTATTGCACCAATTAACTACCTACATTTTACATGTGAGTATGTAACAAAGAAAGTACATAGAAAGAAAAATATAAGTACGTAACAACAGGCGGCCTTATCTAAAACGCCATCTACAAACGCATAAGAAAACCTTACAAATTATAGACTCGAAAAAAATCCTACCTTATTCATCCTCCGGATATATAAAAGCTCAGCCCTGTAAGTAATAAAAATCCGCGTCTGAAAGTTAATACAAACCCGTATGTGCAATTTGAGAGGCGTGCAATTTTCGTAGTAAACGAGGCTGGCTTATAAACAGCGACAAAGACGGGCAAAGCATAGCTCGAGTTTCACGCCGCCGCCTCGAAACTGCTAGGGTTACTACGCGTCAGGGAATTATGGAGACAATTTGCTTATTTTTCTGAACTGTGTGGGTAACCAACGTGCCAATCGTTACGCTCCGTAGCGTCTCCACCGCATTGGTATGGAAGAGTGATAGAGAGAGATAACTACGCTACGCCACCCTGGACTGCGGCCATTTTAAAAATATCACATGTTTAGATAGGTGAATAAAATATAATTTCGTTGTATAAGCCTGTCTAATTGGTAAAATTCAATTTCATCAACGGCACCCTTTAGCTCGACTCATCGAACCAAGATAAGTAGCATATACTTACTCAAAGAGAAACCTATCGGACTAACAGGAAATGTCAGGACTTCACAGATTTTTTTTTGTTCTGTAACCCTCTAACTATTATCGATAGGTATCAGGGCTGTACACTGAACTGGACACCGGATTGATGCTTCCGGCCATCTGCCTGTCCATCAAGGAAGACCATTTGTCTCTAACGCTGAAAGCCGAAGAAACATAGATTAGGTACCTATACCCTTTACTAACATACCCGTAAATCAATCAATAAAATAAAAACCCCTTTAAAAATTTGATTCCTCTAAATAAGTATGTACCCTATTGCCTATAGTATTATTTATATCGTAATAGCTATAAGGCTCACTTACTTTACTAAACCACATTAATCACAATCTTAACCATAACACCCACGATCAAAACTTATCTAACGCAACGCCACCTTTAATAAAGTCCGTTACAATCCTATATGAAATCATTTAAGCTTCTGCTTTGTAGGAGTACCTAGTGTAGCTTACAACAATATCTAGGCTAAAACGTCTAAAATAATAAACATCTCTGCCTACTTGGACTTGTACTTAAGCTTTTATGGCTTCTCTACACGATGGGCCAACGCCGGCCACTCCAAGGGATGTATTTATGCGTTAGAGGGAGCAAGTGATATTGCTATCTCATTCTACCACATGGCTGCGTCCCTTGGAGTGGCCGGCGTTGGCCCATCGTGTAGAGGAGCATTTACGGGTTCACACTTGAGACGGCAAACCGGGATCCTCGTGGAAACACTTTATTGTTAGCAATGGAGGCCGGAAGGAAGTATTTCCGGAATGTCAACAAAAGTGAACTTTGACTGGCGATTTAGAACCCAACTCACGTACTACACACTTCACACCGCCAACCATCAAATTCTTCAAACATAGATTTTTATTGCGTAGTGGAATTTACTTACTGCAAAGAATAGAATCCTTGTGTGGGTAGATACGATTATAAGGTATCTTCTTCTTCCTGGCGTTATCCCGGCATTTTGCCACGGCTCATGGGAGCCTGGGGGCATATTCGAGAAGGCACATTTGACGTATCACGTGGATATCCAGTTGATGCGGATAAATCGCGACTTGTGGAATTGCGTACAACCTGTCAGTGAACTCTATCCACACTAGAGGTGGGGCGTTGTACTGAAAAAAGTTTTGGGACAGGTTTTTCTTAATGGACGACTTTTTGTTTGTCGAGTATTTAAAAGCAAGGACTTTAATTTTCGGAATATTACAAATATGAAGTTGCCAACACCTCGTACCTCCATTCTTACCTTTACTTTAAGTAAAATATTTTTTGTTAACTGACAGTCGTCTGTGTGTCTGTTGGATCAAAAAATAATGGAAATAATTTTTACATTGTTAATATGTCATTTGATTAATGGCCTTGACACAAGACTTCACGATTACGTCAGATCCCTACTAATGAAAAGTCGATTTTTGCATAAATAACCCTTATTTGTAAGACGCTTAAGTACGGTAAACACGTAAATTGCCTATTTGGGGTGATACACGTAAAACTGGTATTTTCATAGAAACGTACTTTTGATACGCATTTTGCCAACGTGTCCCAGCTCTAGTTAGGATCGCAAGTTGTTGCATTTGACAACGTGCGATCGTAACTGTCAATGAACATGCGATACTAATCAACTGTTGATTTGATGTGGATATGAAATGTCAGATTTGCACGAGTGGAATAAGGCCCCTGGGGTCTGCTTGACAACTAATCCCATGATTTGACGTAGGCACTAGTTTTTACGAAAGCGACTGCCATCTGACCTTCCAATCCAGAGAGGAAACTAGGCCTTATCGGGATTAGTCCGGTTTCCTCACGATGTTTTCCTTCATCGAAAAGCGACTGGCACATATCAAATGATATTTCGTACATAAGTTCCGAAAAACTCATTGGTACGAGCCGGGGTTTGAACCCGCGACCTCCGGATTAAAAGTCGCACGCTCTTACCGCTAGGCCACCAGCGCTTTACGATTATAAGATATACGAGCTACTAAGTGTACTAAAGTGACGCCTAATTATGATCGAAAAAAAAAACTATGAATACAGCTATAGGAAATCTGCTTCACAATTTACTCATTTTACGATTAAGAAGTATGAATGTCAAGTGGATTTTGTATGAACATTCATATTAGCTAGAACAATAAATATAGTTGTGTTTGCTCAGAGCAAAAAAAGGTCAACCACGGCGTTGCATGAACAAGAGATTTCCTTTAGCAAGATTGGGCCTTAGGACCCAAGGATGGATTTAAGAAGTGGAGCCACCCAGATTTTTGATGCAGGTGGGGGGGGGGGGGGGTTAAGTTAAGCGTCTGCGACGTTTGAGGTTAATAATTTTTTAAGTTTAGGTTCTAAGTCAAGTTTAGTATCATTTTCAACTAAATCAAAGATGTAGACATATCCTATCCTATGCTCTTCCCCGACACTCAAACTATCTCTATACTAAATTTTATCTAAATCGGTTCAGCGGTTATTGAATCCCCATACAAATTTCCTCCTCCCTTTTCACACCCTTAAGGGATGATTATTGAGATTAAAAGTATGCTATGTTATTCCCTGGGACTCAAACTATCTCTGTACCAAATTTTAACTAAATTGGTTCAGCAGTTTAAGCGTGAAGAGGAATTTAAAAAAAAGTATTTTTTCATATTTTATGTATTTTTACTTCGGAATGGTGTCATTATGATATCAGAAATGAATTCGGCACCCCCGATTTATACGGAAGCGATGCTAAATTTGACCTAGTAGCTTAAATGATACAGATATCAAGATCAAGTTGAGAGCCCCCCCCCCTAAAAATTTACATCAAAAATCTCGGTCACCGGTGGCTCCACTTCTTGAATCCATGCCTGGGTCCTAAGGACCAATCCTGCCAAAGGAAATCTCTTGTTCATGCAACGCCGTATATTAGCTCCAGCGCCATCCGCTAATATGGAAATACGAAATGTGACTTCGTAGAGCGTATTCTACCTAGTATAATATTTTCGTTTATTTGGCATTTCTCTGTGGCACCCAGGAATTGTGTAATAATGTGAAAAAGTTACTAAGATAATAACACAAATCAAACATATTCTAAAAATTTTTTTTTTTCGGTATGTCGTAATATGACGGTATATTCCTGATACATCGTTGAAAGGAAAATATATTTTCCAAAAAATATAAATTGGTCCGACCGAATTATCTACGCGTTGGTGTTTGGTGTAGACTGTAGAGGGAGCAATGACGTCATACCGGGAGAGGACCGGGAGCCTCCCCCTCACCCCTCCCCTGACGGCTCGGCTCTTGATCTACATCACGGTTTTGTTGAGGGACGTTCCATTGATTAATTCCAGGTCTAGATGTGTTGATATAGTCAATTTACTGTAGCAGAATCGTACCTTAGGTTTTGATATATCAGCCAAATCATGAACATCACACATGTCACTTCAGAATCAGAATCAGAATCAGAAATTTATTGGTAAAAGTAACGGTACCTATTATACATGTCAGTAATTTAATATAATTATATTACAACTAGGTGTATATGTCATTCTTATTAAGAGAATGGATAATTTTAACACACAGTTAGTTTAATTATTAATTTCGACTTAAGTATTACAATATGAGTGGGACTTGAAAATAATCTGACTCTGAAAATAATCTGGATCTGAAGGTACCTGTACTGTTAATATTATGTTTTTTTTGGGTCAGTAAATTTTTTTTTATTGCTTTATATCTTAATTGTAGAGTCATAAATATTTTCCATTAATAATAATAACATTTGTAACAATAGAAATTTTCCATTTATGTTTCTGCGCTGTTCAATATTTACCATTATTTTTATATAGTTTCAAATAAATGGGCAGTGAATCACTATAGAATCCTTTAAAAATGGTATCTAAGTACTAGTCATCCTTGCTAAAAATGAAACAAATCAAAAGTAAATTATTACATATGTAATTAAATTATACTAATTAAAACTAACGTCTTTTACATTGAGGTAAAATAAAACCACAGCCGTCATATTATCCAAATGACCTCACCACGACTTTTGAGACCAAATCTCGCTGGTATTTAATTTTTTTGTCGACCGTGAACTTATCCCATAATAATTTTATTATGACTCTAGAGAGAGAGAATTAAGGAGAGATCCTTACAATGCTGATGCCGCGTAGATTAATCTAATGCCCATGAATGACAAATAATTCGATATAGTCTGCTTTTACTTAAGGGCTGATACCTAATTCAATTGCTATCCAAGCTTTCGCCTCATGGGACCCGGGAATTACTTGGCCCAGCAGTTACATTAGTCTGGTTCTTCAGCATATCCCACGCATTCATTACTAAAGCAATCCTTCAGTGGAATGGTGGGCGGAAGAAAAGACCTCGCCACTGAAAGCTTTTAGTAACTTTAATACGTACCTAAACCCTAAACCTAGATAGGTATAGGGTGGGCAAAAGCATTTTCACACTTTATTTTTTATGTATTATGATATGAGTCATTTTTATTATTAGTGTTCCGTACAAAACTTTGTTTACGGAACACTTATGGGATCACTTCGGTCTTGTTAAATATAGGTAAGTAGATATTCAATTCAGTATCTAAATTATTATAAGTAATGAAGTATGTAGTTACGAAACAATTTTATTACATTTGACACAAATTAATAGACATTAATTACACAACCGAGTTCATAAGTGCGTAGAGGACACACAATTCGGCTTCAATATGTGCTACTTTATTAGTTACAGATATTTATAATACTAATTCCCAAAAAAGATGGACTTATGGCTCTCTTGAAACTTAAGTAGGTACGTTCCTATGAGGTGCCTATGTTAATATATTACCGGTTAGCGACACGAGTAATTATTATCCGTGTAATATATTTACCTCAAATCCAACCAATTATAGCTGTAAGTGTATTAATAATAAATAATAAGTGAAGGTCTGAAATACAAGGATATAGAGGAATTAGATTTCAGCATGAGGCCCTCGTCGCGTCCCGTAGGTATAAGTATAGTACCTACCTACATTTTAATCCGTTCTTCCGAGTCAAATACATGTAATAATAAGTAAATCAAAGATCGAATTTAATCGAATGTAAGCTGTTGTGAGACATACTAGGCTCTCCTAAACATGTCGCGCGAGTGACTAAAACAAGTAAGCCTAAACCGTAAAATTATTCAATTCAAAGTAAATCAAAGCTTTCTAAAGCAATTTTTTTTTATTTGAATTTTGTTACTCTTCACTTTGTTTTTTATTTTGGCACTCATAAAGCAGGGGCGATTTAGTTCGTTCATTCGTTTATGTGCCTCTTTTACGCTCGAAAATGCAACACCGATAGTGAGAATTTCAACAAAGTTCGATATCCGATGTTCGCAGTAACTAAGCTCTTTCTCTAATAGCCTTCTATTCCTTCTACCTAAGCCTTCTATATATGTGACACAAGTAACACTATCGCGTATCAAATTAGTCGTTATTAGGGTTCCGTACCCAAAGGGTAAAACGGGACCCTATTACTAAGACTTCGCTGTCCGTCCGTCCGTCCGTCCGTCCGTCCGTCCGTCTGTCACCAGGCTGTATCTCACGAACCGTGATAGCTAGACAGTTGAAATTTTCACAGATGATGTATTTCTGTGGCCGCTATAACAACAAATACTAAAAACAGAATAAAATAAAGATTTAAATGGGGCTCCCATACAACAAACGTGATTTTTGACCAAAGTTAAGCAACGTCGGGAGTGGTCAGTACTTGGATGGGTGACTGTTTTTATTTGCTTTTTTTTGTTTTTTTTTGCATTATGGTACGGAACCCTTCGTGCGCGAGTCCGACTCGCACTTGCCCGGTTTTTGATATTAGGTTAGTAGCGAGCTCATATCCAGCCTAATCAGTCTCGTCCTATCAATTAATAGAGTATACGGGGTGGCTAAAAAATAACTGCATTCCCGTTGCCAGGGAGGTTTTGGGATTATACTGAGCAACTTTTACTATGAGACCAACCCCGAAATCTCGAAAAAAAAAAATTGCCTGTGTCATAAATTTTGGCTGTTCCACTTTATATGGGAGTGTAATTTTTTTTTCGCGTGTTCGGGGTTGGGCCCAGAGTCAAAGTTGCTCAGTAATCCCAAAACCTCCCTGGCAACGGGAATGCAGTTATTTTTTAGCCACCATATATTATGTTTCCTAAGCAGGTATGTGAGCTCGTTGCCATTCACATGGGTTTATACGTTCATATCGGAGCTTGAGAGCCAGACGTGCTGGGGAGAGTGGGGAGATAACACGAACCTCGAACATCGAAATTCGAAGAATGTTTATCGCTCTCCCCATCTTTTTAGCAATTGATTGCAGATATCGAGATAGGCGAATTCCGATTTTCGATGTAGTAGTAGGTATGCGGTAAGCCCCCTTAGTTTGCCTATAGGTACCTACCGAGCGGATCGAAATCGGAGTCTTGAGGTGAACTATGCCGAACCTCGGTAGAGACCTTTTTTGTTTGAAAAAATTCCTACCATTTTCGATATTTCCCGGAAAATAGATGTGTAGTGTAATTAATAATGAGTAACATGTTAATATTGTGTGTTGTTAATAAATCGATTGAGTACCTAACCTAACTACCATATGGCAATTAAGTAAATTAAGAGCCCTTCAACGTGCACACTAGCGCCACAGCTAAATAATCGTAATTATTTAAATTTAACGAAAGACATTGAACAAAAGGGGGCCGCTGCGTACTGCGTTGTGTATTTAAGTACCTTTTGAATACGCCACCACACGATTTACGATTTAGTTCCTACTTCTTAGGCAATGTATAGCTCATAGGCAATGAAGTGCATGATTTCCAACCCCTGATTTAAGGAATCATTTAGTTAGGCTGTCTATCTCCAGCCGACACTTGAGTCACTATTAAATCATGACTAGGTACTGTAATGACCTAATTGACTTACATGTGGTCGTAACAAAGTAGCCCATTCAATTTGATTAACCCTAAAACTACTCTTGACACAGTCTTCGATTCCTGGCAATCTGCCAAGTGTTATCAAGTAGGTATAAGCTAACGGATTCGTCCTTCCCCATTGCCAAGGACAAATCAAGGGCGCAAACGAGCAGGCCTCTAGGTTTTTATAACACACAGACAAAACATCCTCCAGACTGAGCATAGTCGCGCTACCCCCTCTGCCACGCATACGGTAATTTTACTCCATGTCCATGTTCGAGTCGAAAGTGTCTTTGTGTGACGTCCGTGTATTTGAACGGACCAATCACGGCACGGGACTTCGCTCACTTCGTCCCGCGCACCCCCGCATTTTTGGCATCATCGGTTGCATAAAATAATTGCTCTAAACTCGGTCTAGAGGATTCCTAGTCCATGTTATAACATTACTCCTTTTTCTTTTCTACGCAGTATATCCGAAGGTGAGTGACAACAACACGACGGAGAAAGCCTATTATTGATTTACTGTGGTATAGTCAGCAGCAGAAGTTGCTAAGCGGGCGAGGTGTTCAAAATTATCTTGACGCAACTTTATTGTTAAGAGAATAAGAGCGTGTCAAGGTAATTTTGAACACATATACATATACTGATATCTACTGTGTTGGTATACGTATAGGGTTGCCAGATCGAAAGGCGCTATTATCGGGAAACAATATAAATTTTTCGGGATTTTTGGACTTAAGTCGGGAAAAAAAATACATTCAAATTAAAGTAAATGTATTAAAAACAACGATATTTTACATTATTGGCACTACGTCAGCTTGCTCGCTCGACGACAGTTCGGAATTTGAAATTATTGTTTTATAACGTGAAGCTGTTTTTCGGGACAGTTTACACTTTGTCGGGAATCGGGAACACATGCTAAAAATCGGGAGAATCCCGCCGAATCCCGACCATCTGGCAACCCTATATACGTATTAGATACGATATATGTATAGAAATAAAAATAAGGACTAAAAATTGGACTCAATGCTATGCTAATCTTTCTATGTACCTCATCTTATCGCTTTTCCGGTTGCACCCCAGGGTCCACATTGACAACCTAATTCCAACAACTGGCACAGGTACCGGCTTTTACGAAAAGTGACTACCACTTGGCGGGGTCATTCTCTAACAATATGTATAGTATGTCTGCGGTTGCGTCTAGCGGCTCGATTCGGGAAATGAATTAGACACTCACTAGATATGAAATAGTAAGGATATGTGTCATTCCACTGCAAAAGGTACTTTATAGCGGCTGGCGCCGCGATTCGGGAAATGAATTAGAGAGTCACAAGATATGAAATAGTGAAGATAATTATCTTTACTATATCGTATCTAATTAATCTCTAATTCATTTCCAGAATCGCGCCGTAATTGCAACAAATCTTATAATAATACATTTTATCGGCTCCTGTTCCCTCACGATATTTTTTTTCACTGAAAGCCTTTCAGTAGCTGGCAATCAAAAGTCGCATAAGAAATAAGAGCCTAATACCTACAATCAGGGCCAGATTTCCGCCTAGGCCCACAAGGCCCGGGCCTAGGGGCCCAGGTAACCCATGGTTTTGAGATGGAGAAGGGGGTCCTAAATTCCAAGTGCCTTTTTATTCTGTTTGACCCTAGGTTTCTAAATCCGGACAGGCCGCATAGCCAAGATAACGATCGCTTACGCTCCGTAGCGATCGAAACGCAACTGTCACTGTCGCACTAATATGGAAGAGTGATAGAGAGACATAATGCTTTTCGTTGTCGAAGCGATAGCGATTGTAACCTTGGCTAGGCCGGCAGGAATCAGGCGTGGCTCACTCCGCTATTTCGTCGCTTTGCTACAGGTAGCTAAAAGTACATTTGTTCGACCCCAATTTTGGGGTTTACCATAAGCCGCGCGTGGCGCTGTCGCCACCTAACGGCCATATATCTGTGCTGATCGTGACAGACGCGTTTTGTTAGAGAGTGGGTCTTCTGTGCCTAGTACTATTATTTATTCTGTGCCTGAATGCAGTATTATTGATTGCTTAATTATTTATTAAAGTCACGCTTTCTTATCACTGTCGGACTGAAACAATGATTGCACACTTAATTCAGGGGTGCGAAACTCCTGAGATCGGTCAAACTCGGCTCCGCTCGGCTCAGCATTGCTCCGACCAATTATTAGGGTTGGCACCACTTGACTTCCTTCTGCGTGCACGACCACAGATAAGATAATCACTTGAATTTTGACAACCCTAAAGAGCCGAAAGGGATAGTGTCATATATTAGAAAGGGATAGCATGATTCGACCCTGAACCGCTGTCAAACTTCGGTTTTGTAGGAAGTTTCCTTTCTGTACGGTAGTACTATTATTTATTCTGTGCTTAATCATCCATTTCTTTGACCCGTCGACAACAATTATTATCGACCATTGACTGTAAATACTTCCTTATGTCGCAGCAGTAAATATGTACCTATTTCATCAGAATACCTAATAATTTGTAGCCTTCGGCGTTGAGACACTAGGTCCGTGAGGTAGGGGGGCTCGGGGGCTCCACAAGGAGCTCAGCAAAGGCCACAGGTGACCCTCGCGCGGGCAGCTTTCTCGCGCAAAGATTGGCCATAGCAATCCAGCGCGGGAACGCTGCCTGCGTGATGGGCACCTTACCAAGGGCGCAAAATTTTGATAGGCATTTTTAATTTTTAGCTTTAGTTTTTAGTTGTAGTTAATTTTAGTTTTGTATTCATTTTATAACAGTTATTTTACAATAAATGAGTTTTCCCTAATAGGTATAATATATATGTATCTTCAAATAATTAATAGTAGGTATATACTTACTTAAAAATGGCTACCTACGCGATTTTTCTCAGTGAAACAGAGCTAAGTTTATACCTACAAGGTTTACCCACTGAATTTGAACTGCGGGCGCAGCATGGTTCCATTTTTATCGCCTGTCACTATGGCTGTCACTTTCTCACTTACATACTAGTTAGAACTCTGAGAGTTAGAACATGACAGGCATTGTGACAAGCCATAAAAATGCGACCGTGCTGCGCCCGCTGGCCAACAAAATTTTACAGGTAGAGTTCGACCAAACTAACTCTGCAGCGAATTTGATAGGACAGAGCGTGGAAGTGTTATTTTAAACGTCAAACTTCTATGAAATTATGACGTATAAATAACACTTGCACTGCGTGTGCTATCAAATTGCTGCAGGCTTTCTTGGTCTGACTCTATCGATATTCACGTCGCCATTACTAGTAACGATATCCGTGGAAATCCCGCATTCCAGCATGAAATAGTTTCCGTAGAGTCCCAGCATCCCTAATATCTAATTGTAATGACTCAAGACTGAATTGTTCCACACTTTCCTCGGCTTCACGACACCGCCGAAAGCTTTGTGCGAGACCGACGACATATGACGACATTGTTATAGTGTTTTGTTTACCGTCTGTCGTCCTCATTCTTGCTGCCCTGCTGTAGTTATTTAAGATGGTTGGTGAAAGCATTGTGAGTTTATCATCGCGCTGAATGACAAACAGACCTAATAACTAGTTGAGCTGTCAAAAGGTCGCCTGCGGCTACAATATTTTGCACTATCTTGTGTGTCTTATGTGTTTGTCTGTGATAATACTGGGTCGAAATAAGTTTTAAGTAAATTACCTACAGTCAGACCAGACTAACTCTGCACAGACACTGCACAGTAAAGTGTGTAAGTTCCAGCATTAAGGTGCCAGAGAGCGAAGTTTTTGAAATGTCGTACCGCCTTTTTAGATAACAAATACTCCGTCTTTATTGCCAAACATTTTATTAGTGATCTTGAGTACCTGTTCAGTAAGAGTGGAACACGAACCCACGGGGCTTCATGAAATTCTGGCGTGTATAATGACACTCCCTCAATTTGTTCTGTCAGAGCCGATGGAGAGTTAGCTTAAACGGACTGTAAAGGACGATTATATATGGTTTCCAGCATTTTAACGCAAGGCATGACCAATTGGATCTAATAAAAACGTGTATATTGCCATCACTGTATATCTATGAAATGTGTATTTTTGTAAAGACAAATCCAAGCCTATTTAAGAAGGTGAGTGATATGTGGAGCTTTAATACCCGTTATCCAGATAACTTGTACTTGCCTAGAATAAAAACGAAATTATATAAGAACAGTTGCTACCCGATGGCCATCAGATTATTTAATGCTCTACCGAATAGTCTCAAAAACTTGTCTTTAAGGGAACTGAAAAGAAAACTTTCGCAATGGTTGCTAGAAGAATGCTTCTACTCTGTTAACGAATTCCTGAAAAGAAATGAAATTGCCCGTAGCTATTAAGTATGTAAATTATGTAATTAAATGTATTGATTATGGTTTCGTAAAAATAGTTATACTAGAATAAGTGTTTATATTTGCATGTCTCTACTGACAAAGCATGTGAAACTCAATATTTCTGTTGTAAATACCTTGTAATGACCATGTTTATAGCAAATATAATTTCTGATTCTGATTCTGTAAACATTTAATTAAAATTAATTTTGTTTTCTCCAATTTTTCGGTATCTAATAAAGACTAGCTACTTCTCACTAAGTAAATGATGAAAAATGTAGACTTAGTAATACTTGATAATACTACCTATATATGTCTAATATTATTTTCCTTTGTTTCAGTAAGCTGGGACTGTCAAGAATTTCCAGCTGCAAGGCCAGCTGGTGCGTAATCACTGGGACTTTTACTTTGTTCCCGCGAGACGCACCCAGTTCGTTCACACAAAGAGCCGGCAGCCGTGATATGCATGCGCTGGCGGCGCAGCGTCCGCGCAGCGCGCGATAACCGCAGCCCACTGCCACTGTGCCAAGTCTCCGCGCTCTCACTTCGCTAGCTAACGCACGTGCCCGAAGACGCGTCGCGCGCCCTCGTCCTCACGAGTGATGCCGATGACGGACTCTTTAAGTTACCAAACACTGGCAGCTTGCAAAACGTAATCCGAAAAAAAAATTGACGTTTGTGCGTCACTGAAATGGCGCATCGAGACGTGTTGATGTAAACAAAAATTGTGCAAACACATAACTCTGGAAGTTTAGTGCTGTTAGGAGTGAATAAAACAAATAAAAAAATTGTGCAAAATGACGTCGCGTTCGAAGGAAAAAGTAGCAGCTGCGTTTAGGAAGCTGTTTCGGTCTCCGGAAAAACTGGACAATGATGGAGCCGGGCCGAGCGGGTCCCCGGCCAGGCGCGGGCTACTACGGCGACACAGGTACTGACATTATAAATTTATAACAATTAAATAATTAACGCAAACTAATAAACTGATAAACTTGCCGTACGACTCCGCAATCGAGTATGGTTGTATGTAGTAGAGGTACTCAAAGCACAGAATAAGTAATAGTATATAAGCACAAAATATGTAGGAATCCCGTCTTATTGCCCTTGCATTGTGTAGATTTCGATGATTCGTTTGTATCTTATGTACTTGCGTATGCTGCTGTACTTATGTATATTTTGCTGTGACTGTACGCTACAAAAAAAGTTCATTTGTATCTAACGGATTTACTTAAGGCCCAGTAAGTTCGTGTTCTTCTCTCAGTGAGCGTAAAGAATGAGCGAGTTGGAAATGCGTGCCTAGGAGCGAGCATACCATGTTTTTTTTGTACGTTTATAAATAAATAGAGTAATAGATACGTTCCCTCAAACATGATTGATATTGCCAATTTTAGAAGCAATTTTCATATTTTTAGCTTTTGTGCATCATTTGTTACAAGAAGTGCATTTTAATTTAAACTTGTGTTTATATTTTCTTTCTATCAAGCGATAGTCAAATACTCAGCATCTGAATCAATACAGATCTGTATCTGTATTGGCAGTCCTTCCAGAAAGACCTCAAGATTGCTAATTTTTATGACAGCTGTATTGTGGTCCTAAAAAGCGCTACGACTTTGTGATAAGGAACTCCGTTTTCTGAACCTACTGCACCTTAACAGTTAAAATAACCTAAATAGTTTAAAATGTGCTTAGTTATAAAAATATCGATAACGATAGACCAATTTCATATTCTGAGTATTGTAATGTAGACTTATATTGACCGGGATATGGACCGTGATTACCTTTTGTATTGTTTTCCACCCGCTATCTTCAGTTACCCGTGAACAGGATGCATGTAACTGCGTCGAATTAGGTATCGGGAGCTAGAAAACAATACCAAAGGTAATCAAGGTCCCACAGAAAACCGCCCGGGGTTGGTCTGTGTCACGCAGCCGTATTCGAACAATGAGATACGTCAAATACTAGATATTGAAACGATATGGATTAGATATATCAGTGTCAAACAAATGTCAAAAGTGACGTTTTTGTTTGAAGAAATGTCAATTTTGACATTTGTTTGACACTGACATATCTAATCCATATCGTTTCAATATCTAGTATTTGACGTATCTCATTGTTCGAATACGGCTGACGGTCCATATTTCGGTCGATATATAAGTCTAGGGAAACTAACCGTGAATCATTTAAAACTGCCATTGTAACGTAAACTGCAATGGCCTAGTTTAAACTTGTGTGTGGTCCGTAAAATCCTGAATCATCAACATCAATCAAGCGTAAATATGCAGCTGTATTGTTTGTAGGTACAGTACAGTACCTACAGGTAGCTAAGTATCTTGTAACTCTTAATTGTAAGTGGTAAAGTAAGTAATGCTTCTTGGAAACAACTTCCACTTGGTGTGATGTGGCTTTTGTTTTGAAGAAAAGGGACACTGCGCATAACTAAACTGTTATGTGTACCCACTTAAACAAAAATTTGGTTGCGAAAGCATCATAAAACGCCCGCATGCCGTACCTACATAAGTCCCAATATCTCGTAATATCAAGCTAGTTATAATAATACAGGGCTATTCAATCATATTACAACATGAGCAGCTTACGAAAATAAATTCGTCTGTAACCTCAGTGCAGTTCCAATCATAAAACGGGACTTAATCGCGTATAATCAAGTTTTAAGATTTACCTCCGACCGACGTTTCGAGGACGGCGCTGTCCCCGTGGTCACGGAGAAAACTGACTCAAGTTGAAATCTTAACTATACAGCGCGATTAAGTCCCGCTTTATAATTTAATAAAGTGTAAAAATCAAGTTTAAATCAGTCCCAATTCTGTAGTTATTTTTGTATTACATATATATAGATAGATATCTAATATTTAGGTATTTTATGAAAACATAAAAACAAGAACTTATTCTATTTTAAGCCATAGTGTCTTTGCAATTGTATGAATTTATTGATTATTTTAAATTAACATCCAAACTTCTAACATTAACTTGAACCCGCTTAAGTAATGCATTTCTTCCATAATTGTTTGGCTAAATATTTGTGAACTTTCTGCTTCGGGGCTGTCCATAAATTACGTCATCGATTTTTGACGATTTTTGACCCCCCCCCCCCCCCCCCCTATAATCATCCAAAAATCATGCTTCAAATGACCCCATTTCCTCCTACTTCATGCTACCGTCATCCGATGTCCAGACCCCCCCCCCTAATTTGAAATGACGTAATTTATGAATAGCCCCTTCTCTCTTCTTTTTCCGTTACATCTTAATAGAAAGGTCAAGTGTTTAGCCGAGGTTAAATCGGAGTAGAATAGAACTCATTAAGTAAGCAAACACGACTGAGTGACAAACATTTTCGAAATCGGCCAATGTCACTTTCTAACCGGATAAAAAGAACATGCGCGGCTCTACATTGTATCATTGAGGGATAGAGTTTCAACAAAATAACTTTTTCTGAATTAACTTTCCAGTGCATTAACCACATGTACGCTACATATACAGTTAAAAACAACTGATTATATTGTTGTGGTTGATAAAATGCAGGAAAATTGTGGTTTAATTAAAGTGTAGAGTGATTACCTTGGAAGTGGACGATAGACATAACAATATTATGCTACAGTAATTAATGTTTTGAATTAAAAGCTTTGTAGCGATTGCACAGTGTACTCGTGTTTAGTGTTATGTAAGGCACGCAGGTGGCCTTAAATCCAAATATACCGATAACGAAATCTAAATTTTTACTGCTGAATTTTTAAATGTAAGAAACGACCAACTTCACAAAAGAGTTTGAAATGCCATCTAAATAACTTACATATTATTATAACGATACGCCCCAATAACCTATTCAACGTACCTACAGCTATACTGTTGATATTAAGATCAAGGTAATAAGTCGAAACACGCACTTGGCCCGGACATTGATTGGTTAAGGTCAATTTTAAACTATGCACGCCAGCAAATACTTACGCAGGTACCTTCTTATTAGTAAATAAAACATAAGGTACGAGTACCTAAACCTTGGCGCCATGTTTCTTAATGTTAGCTTAGTTATGTATGTGATATAATCATTACTTTATTACCTACATAAAGATAAAAGAGATTAGGCTCGACGCTTTGTGAATTTTAAGTAAGTGCTTGAAGGATACTTTGGTTCTTAATTGCTTCATGTCATTATCGTTTACGATTCCTGGAAGCTCTGAGACAAAGACGATGTTTGCTTAGGAAGTAACTGTTGTTAGTGTTGGTTAGGATTCGAGTCTTTTGAGTCCTCTGCTTCAAGACTCAACTCAGTTTTTGAGACTCTTATAATTAAGTCTAAACTCGAGTTCCTTTCAATTTGTTAGAGACCCGAGTCTTTTGTAGAGACTTGAGTCCTTTTCAGAGAACTCTTGATTTTTTTAAACAATTTCGAAATCCATTGTCTTTATGTAAAATTTTTGGATAGGTACACAAATCATACGATAACGCCTAATTTATTTTAGGAAAAACCTATAAAATTGTTGACGGAGTCTATTCGGAGGCTCGAGTCCTTTTGAGTTGCTCTTCAAAAAGACTCGACTCGGGACTTAAAAGACTCAGAAGTTTTCTTAAGCGCCGAGTCTAGTAAAACGAGCTGAGTTCTTCAAATACAGACTCAGAGGACTCGAGTTCCTACCAACACTATATGTTGTGCGGTCAGTGTTATTCAACATTGGGCCATAAGACTCTTTCCAAAATTTGCAATTCCCAACTTAGGTAGGTAAGTAGGTAAGAATTAGAATAATATTGAAAACATATTTATTTTCGTGCGCTTTCTCGATATATAAATATATATAGCGCCCAGCTATATGTGTGCTAGCTACCTAAATATTAAATTAACTCTTAAGTCGGTAGATTGCTGGCGTATATTTATTTGTACAAACCAGTAAGCAAGATCTTCTTAACGATTTAAAGCCTGTGACAATTCACTTTTATAGAACTATATTCGGTTTCTACCAAGGCTGTTGAAATATCGAGCTCTGAATACACTGTAGTTTCAATTTAACTGCGTACATTACCCACAATGCACGGTGCAGCAACAAAGATAAGAAGGCAAAACATTGCGCCATATCACAATGGACCTGCCATTTATCCCCCCATTGTTCAATTACGACACATCGGGACTAATTAATAGCACCTAATGAAAGCGTAAAAGGATGGTCACACCCATGTCACAGCAATCACCACTAAGCCGGGATGACCTCTGAGATTATTATTGCAGGATTATTGTGTATGATGCATGCAATGCCAATGTTGTAGCCAGATCAAAGAAGTGGCTATTTCCCGATCAGGACGGCTCCCGAAACGAGGGAAGTTCTATTTTCCATTTACCATTTCCAAAAGGCCTATTTTCCATTCCTTCAATGGAACATTGAAGGAATGGGAAATAGGCATTTTTAGCAATTTGTTGCTATTCTCTTTTTTTAGATAAGTTGATACCTCTAGCCGCTATGTGTATTGAAAGTTGTCAGGCGCGATGATTAGATTACAACATGATAATGGCGCTACAGTCGAATGAGCGCAATCGGTGCATTGTGCAAATGTGCATTTTACAACGGCTATTTATAATGTCCATTATTTCTTAACCATTTAAATGGACACTGGCAACATCGGTACATATTTGCCGTTACATGCACAACACAGAAACAAGTTTGGTCCAGAAAAATATATCCCATCAAAACATTACATGTAAAAAGATACAAGTCTCGCAACGCAATTCTTCTACTACAAAAAAAGTTTTGAGATATAATGTGAAACCAAGTCGGTTATTTCAGTCAGTGCCAGGGGGTGTTAAAACCGTATCAATATTAGATATCTTTAATTTTTAAAAGATATGATAATGACTTGTTGGCCATCGCACGGCTGCATAATGTCATAAGGATCATCGTCAATTATTAAAAGCAATTCTAACTAAAGTTAACGCTAGCGCTAATCACATGCAGTTTGGCGTACAATCATTGTTAAACTACAAGTTCAAGTTTAATGTTTTTGAGAATATATTTAAAACAAAGCCTTGTATGTCACTGAAAATTCAGGGTTCTAGCTTTAGCCAGCACAAAATTACAGGACGTCGAAAATGGCCTGAATCGCTTCGAGAAAAGGTACACCTACTGCCGTGCTTTGTATGCTCGACTTGGCGGAGGCACTGCCGTGCCCCCAGATTCCAAATGAAATACCTACTTACTATGCCAAGCGAAGCTATTGTACGTATAATGCGCGATAAAAAAACGATTCGGGGTTCCTTATTCCCTCGTCCACATTACTTCGCTACCTTACCCATTTCTGGTCTTTCGTATACCCCAAAGCCTCCAGTCTGGTAGCCTTCGCTCACGCGTATGTTAATTAAATTTTCGCTAAGTATTTAATTAATTCGGAGTACCTACTACACGTCAGTCAAGATTCATACCTACCAATTTACTAAATATAAAATTGAAATATACCTTCTTTAAAAGCGATTAGTGAAATTAGCTTAATTAAATAACCACAAGCACGCGATTAGTTATTATTTGTACTTTATACCCATACCCATCAAGCGTCAAATCGCATATCCAATAAACGCACTAATAATAAACGACGGAGATACCTTTTTATGCTATTTATAACTTATAACCAATCTTAGTAATATATGAGTTGCGGTATATAATGAAATCATCGTTAAAGGAACCGGATCCACTAATTGACAATAATCGATGTAGACAGCGGTCGAAACGCGAACGTGACCGGAGTGCATACGAGCAGTTACCCCGATTTTGTGAAACGTAGAAAAGACATACCTAATTAAATATAGCGTAACTACATCCCGACAAAATATAAAACTATTCCCTAAAAGAGTAGGTATGTCATTTCTGGAATAGGGAAATCATTTCGGGACCAACCTATTTCTGAGGGCCTACCGCGAACCACATCCGACGTGTTGCCTCCCTATCACACTTACGTACGAATTTCCAAGTGCGACAGAGAAACGTACAGACGATTTTCTAAGATAGGTACTCCATTTGTAAATTTTGGTGCGAGACACTAAAAAGGACTAATAATAGTAAATAAGTTACGTAACTAATAATTAAATGCAAGTACGCTTCTCTCTACTCGAGTCGCCGGTCCGCGGATGGAGTGGCGTGCTTTGACTGCTACATTCCTGGTGTAGTATTCCCATTGTTTACAAACCACAGGCAGGTCCAGGGCTCAAAGTAACCAGTATAAGTTTTCTCTTAGACTCCATATAGTTGCTGCCGGTCTAGGGGTGACAGTTACGCTAGTTCTACTGGAAGATGTTAAGGTAAAAGTACGCTTCACCGAATGCTTAAGACCTAGACTTACGTTTCTTTTTTTTAATTAGTTCTGGTATTTGCATACGAATATGTTCAATACTAAAAATGAAACTTAGATAAATTTGTCCTCATTTAAACATACCTATAAATTACTGAAATGATTGGACGTGTATTAAAAATATTTTTAAAATCATTTCTTCCAGTTTCCTTGATTGTACCATTTACCGAACTAAGAAACGTGATTTGCTCATCATACCGAATAGGGAGGCCGCATCACCGAACTAGGAAATAATTGTATGAAAATATGGTGTTGAGTGGTGCCCAAACTTTAGTAGTTCAGTATTAAATCCCTACTATATTTCGTTTATTAGCATTAGAAAGGTGGTAAGCGATCTTGACGTGTCTTTTTTATTGAAAAATACTTTTGAAAAATAAGTCATCCCAAATAGGTAGGTATGTAACAATTATCAAACATGTACGTATAAGTATAAAAAAATTAGGCTGTTTTATGCATATTGTCTCGTCCATTTTCTAGGGAAGGTTAAATAACAAAAGTTTGAAGTTTAAAAAGTCAAGTTTAAATCGCCCCACGACGACGACGAGACGAATCTAAAAAAAATGTTGGACGTCTAGGTTTGGACCATCCTGTATAAAATATTATTGCTTTATTATTTTTATTATCAGATTGAGTTTTTTTGTCCACATTCCGAGACTATTATCAGGCGTTCAATAAGTATGTCTAAAGTTTGAGAACCGCTGGCATTGAAATAATGGTCACAAAAAATAAACATAAATATAGACCTAGTCGTTATAATAACAAGGATGATATTCTAATGAACGTCGAATAGAAACATGGTCAACGCAAACGTGAGTTCGGTAGCAGAGACCATGGGTACCATTCACCGAACGGCTGAAACGTGGAAAATATGTGGAACCTATTTCGCGAACAGATTTTGAAAATAGTATTTAAATCGTAATCAATATGGTGTAACTACAAATCTATCAATTAATTTAATACTTGAATCCATTACAAAACCGTACATGTATAAAGTTCTTGCTAATACTGACGTAAAATATCTAAAATTATTGTTTGATAATAGTCTTGCCAAAAACCTTATTTTGATGCCAAAAAGTCGTAAAACATGAACATTTCAAACGCAGTTTTATAATAATCTATATAGGTTATTGTTGTTCGGCAATTGCTCATAAAATTACAAATACATTAATTTATTTGTGAAATTAGGTAGTTAATCTAAAAAGTTCGTAATCAACCACTAGAAAAATAATTTCAAAAACATACGCTTTTCCTGATTCCGGACGCTGTTCGATTATACCTTCCAATCAAATTGTCGGTGTACTCATCACCGAACTCACATTAAACTTAATTTCTGATAATATGACTGCACTAAATTAATTAAATTTACTAAAATACAGAAACTAATTAGGTAATCACACTGTAAAACCATACTTTGAAACACAGAAATTAATTTAAAAGGTTTTATGACCTTAAGAAATATACGCAACTTCTTAACGATTTCTTTAAGGTTGCCCATACAAAGTGGCAATCGGCAGCGACGACCTGTTTCGATCAGTTGCCACGTCCCAACTGCGGCACAAATTGGCTGACTCTGAGGCCTAATGGAAGGGACAGGTATTTAACTCGTGAAAAAAAATACGCAAGTAAATATCACCTGTAAGTAATCGACTTATAGCCTAAAATAGAAGAAATTCGGTGATACGGACGTATTCAGAGCGTTCGGTGAAGCGTACTTTTACCTTACTCGTCCGCGCCTGGTGAACAGTTAGGCGGTTGTTATCATTCCACTTTCACTGACACGTGACCGTTTCCCTCTTATTGGTGCTGGAACTGCCCCGGAAGAACTCAGAATTTGAAATGCAATTGAAAAATATATACCTAAATTTGTGCTTTCTATTTTTAGACAATTTATTTTAAATTTCTGGGTTCGAGAAAGGTTTTTATTTAGAAAATTACTTACTTATAACTGTTTCTCTATACCATTAATACCAGAGAAGCATAATTGGCTAATCATAACGTGGATTACGGAAATTTCAAAACGTGAGGTCTCTGCTATGGGGGTCAACCGAGTCATACCTACTCCTGTGAAAAACGTCATTTCTATCTACAAGTACAATCTAAATATTTCAAAGTAGACTTATAGCTTATCTACCTACTAGTCGCATTACATGTTGCATTGTGCCCCGTTCATCACTATGAGACTGTCTGGCCTTTTGCTTCTCTTAAACTCGTCTCAATTCTGTAAATAGTGTAAAGAAATACGTGTTTGTCAATCTTAAATACACAAAGTTAGTTAACTGTCGTATACTCATTTGTTTTAATGCAATTGTTGCTATTTATAGCCAACTGCCTTATTTGCATAAATAGATAACTAGGCAATAAAACGGACTAGCATAATGTGATCTTTTATAGCTCACTTGGCTTGCCTATCGGGTTTGGTAACGAGAGAGCTAGAATAGAAACTGATCCCTCCAGTCGATTTTCTAACTTAGCGTTATAAAATAGTAATCTATAGGCAGACTAGGACCGCTTGAGTGCATTCCGAGGACACCTGTGGTCCAAAAGCCTTTCCTAAAGCGCTGTTGAAAAATTACACAACTCACATTAGGAATGAGACGATAAACAACTCTATTTAAAATGTGTATGTTTTAAGTGGGATTCATCAACAGAAAAGTTTGAAAATCCTTCTCTACGAAAGCCTTTTATATCATAATTTTTCGCAAAGAAAAGCACTATAGCTAATTTGATTTCCTACACTATAAATAGAGTTCTCTGATACGTATATAAGTACTCCCGTACCATAGGTCAGTGAACTGATCGCATTGCGTCGGACAGTCCAGTCTCAATTAAAGTGATTAGCTAAATGCGGAGGTTATTTAGACGCCATTCGGCTCACGTGTCTTCCGCCTTCCGGCGACTCATCGTCCAGCCGATAAATCTCTCACGACAATCAAGGATTCTCGGAATTCCGCAAACTGTATAAAAATATTATTTCCCACGCGTTTCCGTGCAATCAGATAACTTATAACTTTTCCCGGCTTGGTTATGCATTCCGACGCAGTAGCTAAACATGCAACCGGGATCGTTGCGGTCGCTGGTCCAAAGATTAGCTACTCAATTGGTACAAGAGCTCGATCTTAAATAAATCGGCAACTACAACATAGAACGACGTATGGCGTTAAAATAAACTTAGACATGAAATATTCTATACGGAAGAATGGAAATCTTTTTTCATAAACATGCAGGGATTCAAAAGTAAACGGGCAGACATTAATATTTAGCAGTAATAATGTAGCTCGTTCGACATCGTGAAACATTCTAAATAGCTTCGCAAAATATGTAACCTAAGGAATCAGTTGTACCTATTGTATTTATTGTAAAACACATCATAGGTATTATTTTTCTAAGCAGGTTAATATTTTGTTGCTAAAAGTGGTCAACGAACCATTCATAAACAAAAATTTCAAACATCTATGAAAGTACGAATTGTCTGCCACATATGTAGTGTTCGTGCTATAAAAACAAAGACTGTATGAGATTCGCATCTTATAATCGAGCATTTGCGACCTTAACCATATTTGAGACTGGTGGACCGACAACATTCCTTCCCAACGAGTCATGAAAGGTATTTCTGACTCTACCTGCGTTTAAAGTGTAGTGTACATGCACGGAAGCGGATACCATATGAGATTCCCATTATATTTAGCAAAGTGCTCCGATCCGATTTATCCAGGGTTGATGCAGGTTGATAAGTGTTCAAAATTATGTATTACTTAACTGCGCGTTAGAGCAATAACTCCAATCTTTGTTTAACTATATTTGCAGTACCCACGAGACTATGGGCCCGATTCGGATTTTGAAATAGACATCTATTAGACATCTTTTAGACATCACCAAGATACGATAACGATATGTTTAAGTTCTAACCTGTCAAATTTGACATTTGCGCGATTCTGGAGATACTCTTGAACGATTTCCACAGGATATGACTTAGAGATCCAATTCACATCTAATAGATATCTTACTCTATCTAACGTAAAAGTGATATTAGTTGCCCGAATTGCGCTGCAAAAGAGAACTAGTTGATATCTAAACTATAACGTATCTAGAATGGATCTAGTACGTGTCGTCTCTTGTGAATATCTTGAAGTTCGAATACGGCAGTAAAGCACCTGCTAAAAGTTTCGACTATCTCACATATTTATGTATACTGCATGTGTCTAGCTAATATCAGGAATAAGTAACTTAATCCAAAGGTTCCGGATAGAAAAGAATTGAATACTTGTAGGTACATATACCTGTACCTGGCTGGACAGATAAGAAAATGGCAAACTGCCAATAGTTACGAGAGTTACTATGTTGGTAGTTATCTTACTACATTATTGGCAAGAGTATAAGCACGTTTAGCAAAATTACAGACTAATAACTGCCAATTTGAGGTGTAAATTAATATTTAAAATGTTTTTAATGCGCGCATATACCTAATATATTTATATACATATAGATGACACAGATTTAGTGTAGGTAGGTGCACAGACCTAGAAAAATAATTCGTATTCCAGAAGTCATCCCCTAAAAATACAACAATACTGCGATTAACGATTCTACTATATAAAACGATTAAAATAGCTCGGCCATTTACCCCAAACGCAAAGTGTACTGAGTCCTCGTAGAGAGGAGTACAACGGCGACCCTATCAATTACGGAAGAAGACTGCTTTAAGTGCATGTTGCAAAAGAGAAGCATTCGTTGCTATAGCTTCAGAGAAATAGATATTTAGTAAATTATTGAAAATTTTGAAGAAGAAATTCAAGACTGTAACAACCACCGATTCATGTAGACAAAACTGTCGTCGAGATGAGACCGGCGTAAAAAAATCTATTTATTTTCGTTCTTTTCCACTCTATTAATGTGAAATATATTATTTATTAAGTTAATCCGTATTCAATAGAGTGCACATAAGCAATAAAACTGTCCCAAGAAGGCGCGTGACAGAGGCCGCTCGTGTTGAAATCCAAACGAAACGGTACAACTTCTGATTCAGCAGTTGGGTAATGTTGCGACAACTGTAACGTCCTGTCAATGACCCACTGATACGACCAGAGACATCGAATATTGAGAACTGGTATTCTTTAAAAACTTTTTTTTTCAATGTGTGATTGAGTTCTTGTTCAGTTGTGCCATGTTGTTTGTACAGCGACTACCAGTCTTTATTATTAAATTGTTTATGTAGGTACCTACAGCTGCATGCATGTATAAATAATGAGGGTTATTGCACTTTTAAAAGTAGGTACATAATGTCTGCGCAAAACACGACTCGGGCACAGCCTTATCGCCGGGCGAAACTGGACCGACGACGACCAATTAAAACGAATTACACAATATACGGAAACTGGGCAGTCATTACAATCGCTCGCCGAGCATGGGCGAGATGAAAACTACGGCGAACTAGTACAAGAAGCATCCCAGACATCTTATAAATTTAGATATTGTTGGCGATCCCTCCGTGGCCATATACATATCTGATCTGAACTTATAAGACCCAGGTCAACAATCAATCTCTGAATTAAGAAGTGTCTCATGTGTGTTTGCGGTATAGCTCTAAACTACTCTAAAGGAACGTGGCGATTACACATAAGTTATAAAACAGGTCATCGGCTCATCGCAAACAGTAACTCGTAAATACGAGTAGAACAAGATAATATGTTTTGAAGTTATGTTTTTGCAGATATTTTAATCAGTTTTCTAAATGATCATAACCCACAAATGTTCAAAAGTTTGCGTCTTTTTCTATTCTACCGTATTCGTTTTTGCGATAGCATGTCCGAGCTATGGTAATTTGACAGATATAGGTATATGGCAGATAAATCTATCAATGTATGGTGGAAATTAGTAGATAGCAAATGTCTCCTGTGGCTGAAGTGGGACTGGGCGGGTCACATCTGCCGCATGCATCCGGATAGGTGGGCTAGTATAGCCACCAAGTGGATGCCGCAAAAGAAGCGCGGACGTGGCAGGCCCAGACGGAGATGGCGGGATGACTTTGGACGCCTTCATCAGTAGCTGGCCGGAGAAGGCACTACAACAGGAGTCATGGAAATCAGAGGGAGAGGCCTTTGCCCAGCAGTGGGACACTACAATAATAATAGGCTAATAAAAAAAAAGCAAATGTCTCCGTCGGAGATATGTACGAATCTCGAGGTCTCGCTACACTGGTCCCGTCAAGAATTGATTTCGCCTGCGCACTATTAAGTATTGGTAATACACTCAAGAGCTGCTCTTTGCTCCGAGCAACAAGTTAGTGGCAAATATCGTAGCCATTTCCGTATGCATCCACTTAAAGGAATCGCTAGTAATTGCAGATTTACGAGGACGAATCATTAATAACGACTGTTAATGGCATAATGACATAAGTAGTTAAATTAAACGATAGGGACATTATAATTAGGAAGCTACTACACGCTAGCTATTTTCGTTCCGAATTCCAAGTTAAGGATATATAGCAACTCATTATGTAATACTAGTTTATAGCTGTTTATAGGCACCTAATACTCCTGGTTACATAAGTAGCAGTAAGGTTTTGGTACTTAAACTACACAATAATTATTTGAACGTTAACATTGGACGGACGACAAGTCAGGAAAAAATCAATCCAGGAGGGTTAACGCTCCTTGGTTGTTTTTTACATGCTCCATCTGCCACGTGGCACGTAGCCAATACTAACTTAACCCAAAATCAAGCATGATTCGATTAAGAAAAGATAACCTACAAAAAAGCACTTAACCCAATTTCCCAAACCTGTCATTAAAATCTTGAGAAACGTTACGGGTTACGAGTCGGTTAATTAAACATTATTTTACTACATTTGCAGAGACGGTGTGAGTCCAGCAGAAGCGGCCAGCCACCCCGGCAGCCCGTCACCCGCCGCCCTCAGCAAGAAGGGCGCCGGTGCGAGCGACGTGCGCGAGCGCGCGGCCGCCGCCGCCGCGGTGCGCACGCGACGGCTCATGAAGGAACTCAAAGAAATACAGCGGTTACAGGAAAGCCGCTCTGACCCTTTGTTTACGGTAAGACCGAGTTTGCCTTGCGCTTTTAACACGTAAATTTAAATATTACGTAGATACACGAACCTTAAAGATATTTTTTATAATTATTGTAAACAATGTTAGATGCCCCACCACTACCACCGCGTTTAACGACCTGACGCGTTTATAAAGTAGTGTTTTCCTTGATCTCTTTTAAGAAAGTGCAGTTACAGGAATCCCTGATTCTTTGTTTACGACGCAGTCAGAAAATTACGACCACGCCTTCGTGTGTAAGCATGACCGGAATAGCAAATAATTTAAAGAAACAAAAGATGTTATCGAATTATCTACGTATTTATCCTTCTTACCTACTAGTTTAATCGTAACCTTTTCGGTATATAACAGAGCATTTAGGGTTAGGTACTCGGACAGTGATTCATCAGCTATTAATAACTCTGACCAGAACCGTAAAAAACCAAAATAGGTAAATATTCTAAAAGCCTTTATACTTATTCATAAGAAATATAAATAAGCCCAACATACCTATACCAAGATAAACCATAAATAATCGAACTTTATCAGATTAGTAAAAAAGAAACAAGTCGAATCAAAGAAAATAAAACTACTGTCACTCCCACAACGAACACAAATCTAATCACATCACATAGTAATCATCTAATGGTGTAGGCCGTACTGTCACCCTTGCCAAAGAAGTAGTTATAGGTACACAAGGTGTATACGCTCGAAAAACATACGTAACCATAATAAAAGGGTAAAAATATATATCTTAATCTGTCCTGTTCCAGGTGGAGCTGGTAAACGACAACCTGTTCGAGTGGCACGTGCGGCTGCACCAGATCGACCCCGAGAGCGAGCTGGCGGCGGACCTGCGCGAGCTGCACATCCCCAACATCCTGCTGCACCTAGTCTTCCCAGAGAACTTCCCCTTCGCGCCGCCCTTCATGCGGGTCATCGAGCCCAGGATAGAAAAGGGATTTGTTATGGAAGGTGAGACACACGTGTCGAAATTATTACCTGAGCGTGCAATTTAGGCAAATGTGTAATTCGTTGTAGTAAATTCAGCAGCAGAAGTTGCTAAGCGGGCCAGGTGTTCGATCTCGATCGATAAGTTACTACTTGTAGAATGAGTATTCATCGACCAGGTCGAAGTACTGGAATAGCAATCATGCTTTAAAAACGCTAAATGCAGTGGGAATAGATAGGTAATAGATACGTTGAACGAAGGCGTCGAGGGTTCGAGGTGATAATGGTGGGAGCCCTTTGCAGCATTGGCAGTTTTGAGTCATGATTATGAGGATGACGATATAGACCTATTACAATTTTATTACAGGCGGCGCGATCTGCATGGAACTCCTAACGCCGCGCGGCTGGGCGTCAGCCTACACCGTGGAAGCCGTGGTGATGCAGTTCGCGGCGTCGGTGGTGAAGGGGCAGGGGCGCGTGGCGCGCGCGCCGCCGCGGCCCTCGCGCGAGTTCTCGCGCCGCCGCGCCGAGGAGGCCTTCCGCTCGCTCGTCAAGACCCATGACAAATACGGATGGGTCACGCCGGCGCTGTCCGACGGTTGAACGCTATGTAAGTCAAGTATACTGCGTAGGTAACAAGGGCTATAAGCGTAGATACCGACCTAATACATGCTGTGGCAGTTTCGGTGGTAAAACGAGGCACAAACGATAGAGACACGCCATTTAATTTATATGCACCAATTCCATGCCGATGAGACTAAGGTAACATAAATATGTATGCAATGCAGGGGTGCTAAGCTAATAGTTTTACTGACTTGTACCTACAAGAACACACTAGCCACTAGCAATTCCATGTAGTAGTTATACCTAGACTAGATTTGATCTTCACGTAAGCTTTGCTATCGTAAACGCTCATAACGAAACCACCGCCAAAACTCACGACAGTACTCATTCAATGACATGCGTATTGCAACGGCTGCTAACATTGACCCAGATCAAATCAAAATAGCCGGGCACCCGCGAACCTAATAGTGTTCATTTATCAATTCAGACTATCAACACCAGCTGCAATTGGTACAAGTAGATATCTGTTACGCTTGTTACTAAGAAACTATTTCGCAACCTTTCAGCAGTAAACTTTATGACGAAACCGGCGCGAAATTACTCAAGTCGCGAATAAGTTATGTTCGTCAATATAGTTCAGAGTTATCAGGGTTTTAATGGAGCTGGGTGGGACAGAATGATCGTAAAACCGTTAGAAACTGGAGCAAAAAGGTTCCTAAGTGTAACTTCGGTATCATTCGGTATCGTCTTGGGTCGTCCCATTCGTTTTTCGTCAAGTTCTTAAATTAGTCCTATTCTGCTTTCGTCACTCATTCTACATTGAAAGCCACCGACGATTGTGACGAATGTAGAATGAGTGACGAAAGCAGAATAGGACTAATTTAAGAACTTTACGAAAAACGAATGGGACGTCCCAAGACGATACCGTAACTTCGCAGACACAACTTTTCAATTTACTGATAAATTGTACCGTCGATGTCATGAGAGAGGGGCGCAAGACTGATCGTTTCGATGATACGATATGAATCATATCGTATCATCGACACTCTCATCATATCATATGATGTTGATGATATTTCGAGTGGTAGAGGTATGAGGAGTAAGACTAATTTACTTTTATTTGCTTTCAGGTCCAATTTCCAGCTGACTACAGACAGCCGAAATGCAGATTAGATCTCTATTAGTTAATTAATCGGATATAATTTTAAAAGTATTCTCATTACTTAGTGCAATTTTTAATAAAGCTGTGTCGTTAGATGACTGTATATCCCCTTAGCCAAGTTTTCGTGTCGAAGCGAACACAATGATTGATCAGTGTTTTCATGCTTCAATTAATGTAATTAAGTATTATCCTTATAGTTAGGTTACGATAAATATATTGTGAGCGGTGCAATGTCTTATACAAAATTGCTAACAAAAACGGTCGATATTTTATTTGTAGATACCAAGAAAAATAGACGGGTATTATCACACTTTTGTTACCTACCATCAGGACATTGGTGACTGACAGGCCAATTCGAGTTCGTCACAATCGTCGGTGGCTTTCAATGTAGAATGAGTGACGAAAGCAGAATAGGACTAATTTCAGAACTTGACGAAAAACGAATGGGACGACCCAAGACGATACCACTACGTCAAATCTTTTTAAGTCAGTACCTATTGTAAGAATTTTGCATGTGCCGATTACCTGCGTATCGCTCAAAAATACTTATGTATATTAAGCTAGAGTCTAGCTGCTAGACCAACATATTTTTTACTGTTTTGTAAATTGAAAAAAATGTGCCAAACTACGACTGTACATATAGATAATACTGGCGTCTGCATACATTTTAAATCCAGAGAACTCTTACAGCGCGCCTAATACTCTCATACTAAATTTACTAATGGTAATTATAATTCTAAAAGGAAAATTTCACTTCTATTGTATCTTAGAAAAACAAATCTAGTTCGATGTCTAGCTGTCTGTCCTAGGTATAAATTAAAAGATAAAAACATCAAGAAACTCAAAATTATAATGTTATATTATTTGATTGGTCAATCAAGCAAAGCAGTATAACGTTTTAAAGGAAATGTTTCCGTCCCAACGTCATTTAAACACTTGATATTGTAGATAAATTAGTATTACTATTTAAAATCCATTCCAGCAGAAAATAGGAAGAATTGAGCACTTGCGTGATGATTTGTTATATTTATATCAAACAACATATTGAAAAAACTAAGACATTGAAAGTACATACCGGGTGTGGCCTGTAACACGAGCAAATAATTCAAACATAGAGTGTACTCCTCAAACGGTGACACCTTTTAGGCCAAGCAATAAGTTACGGGGTCAAAAATTGTGTTCCTAGCATTTCCCTCTACAACGTTTTTTGAGCATTCATTTCCTGACCTATTTTTCAACAATTTTTAAAATTTATGAAGTATTTAGACTCTCTATTTTTCATACAAAATAAATATTATCTTCAATGGACGCCATCGCCACGCCATATCATTGTGATTGACGTTGCTTGTCACGCCTTAAACATAACAAAATTCGCGATACATTGCGTCTTAGTTTTAACTTTAAAGTGTATTAAAATCAAACCACAAGTTATTTTTAAAAGTCGCTGAACATGAATGTTGGTCAGTATAAGGAGTACAGCCTACAGTTTAAATTTTTGCTCATATTACAGGCCACACCCGGTATATTTTGATTGACGTATTTGACGTGATTCAAATAAATATACGTCCAAATATAATTTTGACATGTTTTTGCTCAGTTTTAATTATAGCAATATAACCCATTACCCTACATAATAAATTCCAAAAATGACTCAAACTTAACACCAAAAATAAAACGTCATTTCTATAAGCACTATGAAAATATAATTATATTCCTTTAAATTATAACGTAATTTCGCGTATATATTTTATACACCTACGCTTTGAATACTATGATTTACTTTACGTCTGTATTGTAGTTATTATTTAATTATATGAGTGGTCAAGTGCTCAAATTAGTAGATATTTTGGAAAAAAAACTTGAAACTAAAGGCTTGTGGTAACTTAAAATTTTATTATTAAATTAGATACAAATACGCGTAAATGTATGTAATTTAGAAAATATTTCTTGATGTTGTTGATTTGTTCTGTAAACCAAAGATGTTTATTTTTATGTAATATTCCAATGCAGTGCAAAATGTGTATTTATACCTGGATTATATGTACAATGTTATATGGGTGTAATAAATTACATGCTCAAAATACGCCTTGGTTTTATTGCTCACTCCTCATCTATATTACGTACTACTGTCACAGAAGAAATAATAGTACTACCGTACAGAAAGGACACTTACTACAAACCCGAAGTTTGACAGCAGTTCAGGGTCGAATCATGCTATTCCCTTTCATGGCACTATCCCTTTCGGCAATTTGGGGTTGTCAAAATTCAAGTGATTATCTTATCTGTGGTTGTGCACGTAAAAGGAAGTCAAGTGGTGCCAACCCTAATAATTGCTCGGAGCAATGCTGAGCCGAATGGAGCAAGAGTTCAACCGAAGTCAGGTGTGTCTCCCCACTGCTACTGTGTCATTCATAGTTAAAAACAAAACATGTAGACTGATTTTACTTCTAAATGATTCAAATATAATGACTACGTCAAAGTCATTAGTAGTTAAATAACAAGATTTACAAGCACATAGGCTGGCACCTGGCATTGAATCTAGGTGCCAAGGATATAGTACAGTGCCTGCAATAATATGTTACACAACGAAGGCCGCAAAAATAACTGACACGATCGTATTTGTCGAGCCATAAGAGCGTGTCACATATTTTAAGTAGCGGCCTTCGAAGAGTAACTTATTATTGCATGTGACTGTATATAAGTACATACCCTTAGATCATTTCCATTCAATCTGAGACAAAGTAAAAGAGTTTTCGCTCATGGTAAATTGCCATGCACCATGATAGTTAAGGAGGATGTAGAATCTCAACAATATTTTCTTAGTAATGCATATTTACTTTATACAGTAAGAAATTAACATAAAATTAAGAGTTATAAATATGAGAAAAGTATCACAAGCCTTCACTCCCCTCCTCGTAGTGCCAACACCAAGTGGAGAACAGAGCCGCCTTGCACTTTGTAGTCCTGGGCCGTTTTTTCATCATTCCTGAAATCAGAAATACTTATTAATCTTATTATATGTATTGGAGAACAATGTCATTAATGCCTACAGTCAATATATTAATAAGATACTGTTATGTAATATATTGGCAACACCATGTAAAATTTAATTTGTCTTTCATGCCGAATATCAAACTACCAATAAAGTTATAAGTGTTTTTATTGTTTTATTAAGCCTTCTACATTGTGTTTAGGGACCGCATGCTATGACCGTCATTGTGCCATTTGTTACCACACTTAATCAAACAATCTGAACTTACACTAAAAAGTGAAATCAAATCAGATGCCTCTGTTTTTCAGAGATATTTGAAATTCATTACATATTAAATCAACATTGATGTTATTAAAACACAATAATAACACTCTTAAAAACAGTTTTATCTTTATACTGGTCGTATTTTGCAGTTTTAGAATGTATCATAGAAGGATTTATGATATGCATAAATGATGATGTAGATCTATAGATGAAGATGAAGTACATTTACATACATTTGTGATTTAGCATCCACAGGGTAAATAAAATTCAAAAGTATTTCCACAATTTGGGTACAGTCAGCAGAAGAAGTAGCAAAAAAGGGTATCGTCTTGGGTCATCCCATTCGTTTTTCGTCAAGTTCTTAAATTAGTACTATTCTGCTTTCGTCACTCATTCTACATTCGTCACAATCGTTGGTGGCTTTCAATGTAGAATGAGTGACGAAAGCAGAATAGGACTAATTTAAGAACTTGACGAAAAACGAATGGAACGACCTAAGACGATACCCAAAAAAGATGAGGGATCCATAATGATCTACACACACTCTTGTTCTTGAAACAATCATGAAATGTTTAAATCTTTATAAAGACCTCAACACATTGCTACTTCTGCTTTGACTATTTCTTCATACATTCAATATACTTTTACTTACATAGCTCCATGTAACCCTATTTATATTTTCATGAATATCCAAGAAATGTTTGGACTACTGTCAGTTTACTCTATCTGATTCTGAGTCTGTTCGGAAAGAGATGAGTCGTGGAATGTATTACTCACACACTCACTACATTCCACTACTCTTCTCTTCCTGCACAGACTCTATATATGAATGTTACATATATGGCGTCAAAGTATCAGCTAAAGTGGCAAGCTATACTGCCCTGCTAAGCCAAATAGCGCTATCTCAATAGAAAATTCATTGCTTACTTAAACTTTAGTTTCTGTTACTGAGAATTCCATTTTCAAAATCATTTGTTTTTGAGATAGCGCTATTCGGCTTAGGAAGGCAGTATATGTACTGCAACACACCTTTGTTAATTAATATATATTGGGTAAATTGACTGTCACAATCTAATTGATAGCATAGTATGAATATATTACTTGAGACAGCATCTTGGTGAATTCTAGGTGTATAGAATAAATGTATAGGCAATATAGAACTGCATTATTTCAAACATTACTTACATTTGTTTGCCGGAAAATATAAGGCGTTGTTGCTGAGGTGGTATGCCTTCTTTCTCTTCCACTCTTTCTTTAATTCTCTCCACCTTATCTGTCGGCTCAATATCAATCTCGATCTCCTTGCCTGTGAGCGTCTACAACAAAATAAGGTTAGACGCTAAAAATGCTTCGTAATTATACAAGCAATGCGTACTCAAGTATCGGGCCTTACCTTCACTTTGATCAACATATTTGAAGAATTAATTCAATCAAAAACTTATAGAATATGCAAAAATAAATGCTGATTTTAAAGCTTATGCGGTATAATATAAGTGTTTGTTACGGCTTCTCCTCCCGTTTCAATGCAGTTTTTAACTTTGACGGAACCGAACCGAACAAGAAATTGACAGGAGCTGTTACGTTCGAAAATAAACAAATCTTGTTAGGACTGAGTAAATAATTTTTACACTTAAAGTAATACAGTTAATTTAGAAACAAGAAATTAAGCAACTACTAAAACTTTAATGAACGTGTTTCAATCATTTTTATTTTTCGCCTCCATTGGTTTCCTTGATTGATCAAATCATGATACCTACGAAGAGGTGTTTTGAACGCACTTCAATGTTTGAGCCATAGACATAATATATATATAGACGGTGTCTCAGCGAGCTGTCACTGTTGCCACTTTTGTTTAGTGTACGATTAACAATTTAACACCACATTGCTGTAGCCATGTCGATAAAGTCATATCGATAAACTATCGACATTTATTACAATTTTAATTTTACTTCAAAGGTTTGACGATATCTAAAATGAACAAAAACGCTTTTATTCTTTATGTGGTTATCAGATCACAATTTTATCGTCACGCCTCAGCAGGGAACCAAGGGAAAGTTCAGATATTTAATTAAAATACATAAATACCTACTAAGATATGTGTTCCGCAATAATTGAAATATTTTATTATATTCTAATATATTTATTATTCATTAGCATTTCAATTATGTATATGTTTAACGAAGATATTGAAGCTTCAATTAATAGCTATTTCGTTCCTCTGTGTAGCGTTTATCGATATATAACATGATTAAAATCGACTTTTCACATCCCTAAAAGAGCACAAATACACGCTTTTACGCACACATACACAGCCTGGATGCATCAAAAAAGGCAACACTTGATTTGAAGTTCACCTTGTCAGCAGTATGGTTGTCCTTTTTTGACAAATGGCATTTTAAAAGAGCGAGGAGAGAGAAATGATACTAGTTGCTGCGCCGTCAAATAGAACAATAAAGGTAGGGGCCTTGTTCTGTCCTATTCATAGACATAATATACAGGGTGATTCATGAGACGTGAGCAGGACTAATCCTGCATACTCAGTAACTGATAATTGATCGATCACCGTCGTATTTAGGTGAAACAACCACACTTTTTCCAATTTTTTAACTTTTTGGCGAGGGAAAATTTAATTCTCTACAATCATGGTCACCCCACAAGACCTAATTAATAATAATAAAACCTCTTTAACCGTAATGACAGCATTATGATTACAAAGAAATAAACTGTCAAATTTGAGTGAGATACGAGTTTTCAAAAGTAACCAGACCGTGATGACATTCAATTTGACACAGAATATCGGTAGTTTAGTATTCTAATTGCAGGGTGACCATGCATGTCGTAAATAAATTAATAAGTTTTTTTTTCAACACGACTAGAAAATTAACGTTAACCCCACTAATACTGATACGAAACAGTTGCTTATAATTTACGAAATGCGTAGTGTTAGTCCTGCTCACGTCTCCTGAATCACCCTGTATATAGACGGTGTCTCAGCGAGCTGTCACTGTTGCCACTTTTGTTTAGTGTACGATTAACAATGAGGCCCACGTTGCTGTAGCCATGTCGATAAAGTCATATCGATAAACTATCGACATTTCTTGCAATTTTAATTTTACTTCAAAGGCTTAACGATATCTAAAATGAACAAAAACGCTTTTATTCTTTATGTGGTTATCAGATCACAATTTTATCGTCACGCCTCAGCAGGGAACCAAGGGAAAGTTCAGATATTTAATTAAAATACATAAATACCTACTAAGATATGTGTTCCGCAATAATTGAAATATTTTATTATATTCTAATATATTTATTATTCATTAGCATTTCAATTATGTATATGTTTAACGAAGATATTGAAGCTTCAATTAATAGCTATTTCGTTCCTCTGTGTAGCGTTTATCGATATATAACATGATTAAAATCGACTTTTCACATCCCTAAAAGAGCACACATACACGCTTTTACGCACACATACACAGCCTGGATGCATCAAAAAAGGCAACACTTGATTTGAAGTTCACCTTGTCAACAGTATGGTTGTCCTTTTTTGACAAACGGCATTTTAAAAGAGCGAGGAGAGAGAAATGATACTAGTTGCTGCGTCGTGAAAGAGAACAGAAAAGGTTGGACCCTTGAGCTAACCCATAGACATAATATATATATATAGACGGTGTCTCAGCGAGCTGTCACTGTTGCCACTTTTGTTTAGTGTACGATTAACAATTTAACACCACCTTGCTGTAGCCATGTCGATAAAGTCATATCGATAAACTATCGACATTTCTTACAATTTTAATTTTACTTCAAAGGTTTGACTATATCTAAAATGAACAAAAACGCTTTTATTCTTTATTGTGGTTATCAGATCACAATTTTATCGTCACGCCCCAGCAGGGAACCAAGGGAAAGTTCAGATATTTAATTAAAATACATAAATACCTACTAAGATCTCGGAGTAATTAACAACGGAGACGCCATGTCTAAAATTTTCGGTACAAAATAGTCTGCCGTTTTTTGCGGGGGAGGGGCACATCAAATGTATAGGTACGTCATGTCAGATAAACGTCAGTCCATACATATGGTTGACATGAGGTTGACCATTGGCCGCCTATTTTCGACAGAGGGGAACGCCTGTTAATGGCGGCTCCATTGTTAATTACTCCGAGACTAAGATATGTGTTCCGCAATAATTGAAATATTTTATTATATTCTAATATATTTATTATTCATTAGCATTTCAATTATGTATATGTTTAACGAAGATATTGAAGCTTCAATTAATAGCTATTTCGTTCCGCTGTGTAGCGTTTATCGATATATAACATGATTAAAATCGACTTTTCACATCCCTAAAAGAACACACATACACGCTTTTTGCACACATTCACAGCCTGGATGCATCAAAAAAGGCAACACTTGATTTGAAGTTCACCTTGTCAGCAGTATGGTTGTCCTTTTTTGGCAAATGGCATTTTAAAAGAGCGAGGAGAGAGAAATGATACTAGTTGCTGCGCCGTCAAATAGAACAATAAACGTAGGGGCCTTGGTTTGAGCCTATGTTCCAAAACAAGTAAAACTAGAAACTATTTCTTTAAAATTATACGGTTACCACTCTTTCATAGCATGAAACTACAAAGTCAGTATGAATAAACATATTCTATTGTTCTAAAAAACTAAAAATAAATGAAATATATTAGCACTCATTGAGAAATTTTATTGAGATTTTTATAGACTCATTTTTATTTGACTTGTCAAGAAAATTAGAACGTACCACTAGCCTAGTTTAGATGTCAAAACTGTCAAATAAATTTCAATGTCATTCATGGCATGGCAATTGGCATTGTCGTAGTAAAAAAAGTTAAAAAAGTGAGTGCGATGTTTAAATTTTACTACAAAACAGTCATATTAGAAACAATACTAATTATAACTATTCATTTTCGTCTGGGTTATGTTGCCCGGCGAAGGCTCGTTCACAGTTATTAGTACATAAAAAGAATTCCAGTTTAGCGTTCCAGCGACCAGCTACGTACACACAACAAAATAATGGCAAACATACTCAAGTTTTTTGAAAATCTCGAGAAGATACTAAATCCAGGTAATATAACTTACTGTGAAAGAAATGTTGCAGTCAAATGTACCAAATTATGTTGTTGATGTAACCTAACTCTAAACTATGTTTCAGAGGGCCAGTGTCAATTTGTCTCCTTAAATTTGAGATCTGTACCAAAGGATACAGATAGGAAGATTAGTTTTATGGAACTCAGTCAGTTTTTACAAGCCCTATTCAGAGAAATAGATGCTATTGCAATAGAATTAAAAAAAGATGAAACAATTTTAGTGAGTGTTAAAAACCAAAAAACTCTACGCACATGTTTTCAATTGATAACCTCGTTGGGTGTGTCAAGATGCCTAATCCCAGGATTAGGGATAAATTTGTCTAAGAGATGTTCATCAGCAGCCATTCTTCACCCGCTTACCCTAAGTGATGAAGAAAAGTATGAAATGCTTATAGAGTGCACTGACTTTTTCACCCGATGCTACATGGTACCAGTTTTAAAGAATATAATAGTCACTTTGCATCTATCTGATTACTTAGCTGCTTTGATACAGTTATCATTTGCTCCTTTGAAGAAACCTGGCACATATGGTCATTTCACAATGACTCCTGAGCTGTATAACAGGTTAAACATAGATAGAAAAAAATACCTGAAAGTTTATGAACATTTGGTAGAAAATTGCTTTCAACCAATACTTATGAAAGAACTATTGGTACTACAAGGTGTGACCGATCCACAGCCTCCAGCTTTTGTTAAAAGGGTTATAGCTAAGGAAATGAGCTGCAGATTGTTGGCCCCTGGAGGTTTGCTCAGCCTCATAAGATGTTTCATTGAAAGTTATGGGATAGACTCTGGAATTGAGTGGAAAAAAATTGATTTGATATGTAAAATTGTTGCTGCTAAACACGGAACTGCTTCTGAAAATGATTACCTCAGTAATATATGTTCCCAGTTGAAGAATATACTGGTGTCAAACAACACACATTACTTATCAACGGCAGTGGCCTGTGTCCTCATGTTAAATGAGACATATCCCCAATCAGAAGCAGTGCAAGGTTTAGTCAAAATTATTTTTCAAACTTTAGTTTATGATGAGTTATCATTGAGACCATCCTTACCAGGGACTATAGCATTGTCAGCCCAAGAGGTGGAAAGGGCAGTCAACATGCTACATGCTTGTGTATACACCACAAAATTAGACTGGCCTGCAGCTCTACTGCATCCTAATTTGTATTTGCTTTTTATGATTGGGGTCAAATGTACCAAAAATGAGGAGATGAAAACAAAAATAAAGGAAATACTTATAAAATTGTTAGAGTCATTGTGCCAAAATGATGTCAGGAGTACAATGATCAAGTTGCTATTTGGGAATGATGAAGAAAGAGTGACTAAGATATCTGTTGAAGAATATGATGCAGGGATTGCTGTTAAATTTGTATCAGATGTGGCTGAATATCCCACAAAGGATGCCCTTGAGTATTTTATGACTCTGTTCACAGCATCATCAAATCTTACTTTTGTTCGAGCAATTTTTGAAAGTGCATTGCAAATTCTTATCAATTTGACTGAAAAGAGGAAAGCAAAAAGAAATAATATTTTGCTCACTCCTGAAGATGACCCAATTATTATAGACAATATAGATGAAAAATATGTAGACATTCTGCAGCTTCTCTCTGAAATATGCACATATCCTAAAGTGATATCTACATTAAAAGAGTCCCCCGCAGGGGTGCTTAATTTCATAGAATACTTTCTCATGAGAAACTTTGGGAACTCTGATGATGAATGTGTTACTATTGCTTTGGTTGTGTTGAACACAATATTGGAAAACTCCAGTGTCAATAAAGATATAGAAAAAATGTTCAGCAATATTACTCCTATGCTGAAGAGAATGGCAGAAGATGATTCGGGATTAAACAATATCTTGTGTAAAGAGGCTTTATCTTTAATAAAGTGTAATAAGCCCCAGCAGCCAGAAACAGCGTGTGCTAAGGCAATCGCCGATGTTTTTGACCCGTTGTTGCCCGTCAGAGCTCATGGTATTATAGAGCTCACTAAATTGATTGATGCTAAAAATACAGAAGCCATCTCTAAGAAACATTTTATATTCTGCCTTTTCCAGGTAACTCTTAAATAAATATTACCATTGTCTATGTTAAATTATTGTTATATTTATCAGGAAGACCGAGCTTGGCTCGGAAAACATAATAACTCTAAAATGCGCAATCGCGCATTTTCCCAGAGATAAGATCTAGCTAGATCGATTTTTCGCCCATGAAAACCCCCAAATAGCAAATTTCATCGAAATCTTTAGAGCTGTTTTCGAGATACCCGAAATATATACTTATATAAATAAATATAGAAGAATTGCTCATTTAAAGGTATTAGATCAATAGGCAGATAGATAAAGGGTTATTAATTTTTTTTTTTACTATTTATGTATTACCTATTTGCTTACAGGATCAATTAAAGGACACTGATTCGTACATCTACTTAGCAACAATAAATGGCATAGCGTCTCTAGCAACCCTGTGTACTGAAGACGTCCTGCATGTCCTGTGCCGGGAGTTCATCCAGATTCCAGACCAGCCTGCACACATTCAGACCTCAAAAGACCAAAACAGTTCCGCAGAACTGAAAATGAAAATTGGTGATATTATTGTGAAAGTTACTAGAAACCTTGGTAAGTATAATAAAATTAAAATATTTAAAAATATGAGTTTACCCAAATCATATGTCTGCAGTTTCATTGATGCCTGCAGTGAATTTGAGCTTTGATTTTCACTGTTTACATTATGTTATGTGGTAACTTTGTTTGTTGTTTGACAATACAGTGACCACATAACATGGCACTGTACTGCGCCATCTATTTCAGCAATCAAATTATGGAGCAGGATTATTTATTAGACTTTACATCTTTTCTAGTAACAATGACTGCGTATCATGCATATCATGGGTCAATAATGTACACATAATAATATCTGCTGTACCATATGTTACTTACGCTCAAAAAATATCATGACAAATCAAATGAAACAAGTAGAATGAAGAATGTAATAATTATTTTTCCAGGTGAAATGGCTGTCGTGCACAAAACGATTCTGCTAAACACAATGCTGAGTGCGTGTCGGCATGACGACCCTTTCATTCGGGCGTCCGCTCTCTCCAACTTGGCTGAAATTGCTTTGGTTCTTCACTACAGAGTAGGATCTATTATTTATGAGGTAATTACTAATTATACTCGTAATAATAACCAAACTCATTACTTTACAATACTATTAGAAGCATTAGAACAAATTAAAATATTCTCAGAAAATATTTTAATTTGTTTTTATTTGAAGTAGAAACACTACTATCGCCATCTCTCTTATTCTAACTTGTTTAAGACCATTGAACATCTCATGTATTTTAATTGAATTATTGTGTCTTTTAAATTTACGTAAATGTAAACCTTAAGTGAAGGCCAGAAGGATACTTTTACAGTGTACGCCATAGCACTCATACCTAAGCGTTACGAGTCACTCAAACTTGATATCTTGTCCGAAATGACAACAAATTGTAAATTTAAAACCTAAAGGTCGTTATGGATAGCAAATTTAGACTACTGGGATTCCAGGGATACCTAAATCACGATGTCTTTAAAGGTTATCTGCATTCAAAGATTTTTTTTGTTTATTGCAGATACTCCTATGCGTTTGGAGCATAATAGAGACGGATCCAGCCGTGGAGTGTCGCCGAGCAGCTGTCATGGTCATATCCAGCCTACTCAAGGGCCTCGGTAAGGACACTCTCATAGAGCTAAAGGACAACCTTCTACCCATATACAGGACCCTGAAGGAACTCTACAGAGACCCCGACGAAGACCCCACGGTACGACTACATGCTCAAATAGCTCTCGAAGAGCTCAATGATATCGTTAAGCATTTTTTAATTCCGACAGTATCGATGGAAAATCGATCATTTCTGTTAGGTGGACCTAAAGACATTGTTTTTAAATAAAACTGCGACGGTATTTCGTATTGTTTTTATTCATCACACTGGTTTCACTTATAACTAAATTAAATATAGCCTAAATCAAATTAAAGTCTTAAAATAAGAAGCCAAAGAAGACGTTACATTCTTGGTCTATGTTTCAGTCAATATACACACATAAATGATGATTTAAGTAACTGGATTTTATTAACGCTTAGAACGCAATGTTACTCATACGCCAAGATCGTTGACTTTAGCTATCCGATTCAGCCAATATCAACCATACAATGTTGGCACTGTGCAATACTTCTGTCCACGAGTTTAGGCGTTCAAAGAGTTAAATAGGTAGAAGGTAAGCGTTATTTTAGAACTAACAGCAGATCACGCACTTATTATATTTTTTTTTTTATTTGGTTAAGCACATGTGTAAACTTAGAAAAAAGTAGCAGTATCTGGCAGTAGCTGAGTGAGCTCTTAAAGTGATTTTAATATCTAGGTACTGGCCTAGTTTTTTTACTAACTGTATCTTCTATTATATTAGCAACGAGAGAAAACTACTAGAGTAAAATTTAGTTCTATTCCTTCGAGCAACACGGAAGGGAGGCGGCATTCGCACTATTTCCCCTCTGCCTAGGTACAAGATTAGCGCGTCAAAATAATCTAGCGCGGGTAATAAAACTAGTTGCACTTGGATTTTTCACTAGACCGAGTCCAGACGCGCGCGTGAACACTGCTGCACAAAAATGCCTGTTTGCTCGGTTTTTTGTTATAAAAAGAGGTCGGGGACATCAAATTTACAAAAAGAAAATGTTACATTTCACATGTAATTTTTTTTTTTACATACCATACGTTAAATTACATTTAAATACAATTATTATATTTTAGTCTCAAGTAATTGTTGGATTTATCGATTTTGCTCGCTCAGTACAAATTGCGGATCGGTCGAGCGATAAATCCGACTTCTCATCTCTCAGAATACAATGACATACTTCAACGAAAATGTGTTAGTGTGCGTGTTGTGACACTAGTCACTCGTCCGTACATAAAAAGAGATCGAGGTTTGCAAGATTTGTCTTTGACGTGTGTCATTTTCTATGTATTTGTGTCGTCATTACAGATTGGATTTTGTACGTAAGTGTGTGAGAAATGCGACTGTGTGCACCTTTCCCCCCGCGAAAAATGGCAGAAAGATTTGTACGGCGAGATATCGCTTGGGCCCCTCCCTTCCGACGTGTCGGAAGCCGGTGTTGCTCGAAGTTCTATTCACATAGCTTGGGTATGGTGACAGCTGTCATCTCAATATAATTTAGGTAATTATGCTAATTTACCCACCTATTGTATGTCGATGACAGTTGTTACCATACCCAAGCTGTGTGATAAGTACTAGTCTTCCTAAAACAGGTACTTTTAGACGAACCATTATTTATTTGTTTGAACTATTCGTGATTATATCCCGATTCCATATTTATTCCATATTTATAAATGTAGCAAGCCCCTTATGGACAAGCATCCATTAGCCCATTTTCAGGTTGCACCAATCTTATCAACTTATAGGTAAGTCGTGTAGCATCACATTTGGGCATAAGTATTTATCGTTACGAATAGGTGCCTTAAGCGCCTACGGCAATCATATGCCTTTTGAGGGTTCCGTACCCAAAGAGTAAAAACAGGGCCCTATTGCCAAGACTCCGCTGTCATTCTCTCTGTCTGTCACCAGGCTATATCTCATGAACCGTGATATAGCTACACAGTTGAAATTTTCATAGATGATGTATGTATTTCTGTTGCCGCTATAACAACAAATACTAAAAAGTACGGAACCCTCGGTGGGCGAGTCCGACTCGCACTTGTCCGGTTTTTATATATACATAACGTCACAAATCTATTGATATGTACCTACGTATTTTTAAATTCAAACCAATAGTAAAATACTTGGCTAGGTTACTGCGGTTGAGCACTAACTGTCCCGACAAGGATTAAACCTAACGGCCCCGTTTGTCCCATCTCTCGTATTCCCACAAATGTCCGTTAGACAATAAAAACTAAGTATGATTACCTAGCTACAATCTAGATCAAAACACACTGTAAAACGAACACAAGATTAAGCCTCAGATGTGTTATCGCCCTCGCATGGTTTCTTGACGTAATCGTCATCTTTTTCTGATAATGTGATAGAGTAAATAGATGTGCCGTCAGAGAATCTGTCTCTGTTTCTCCTACCGAAGATGCTGCTGCGAGACAAGGTAGACACAGTTGAGATGGATACGTTGTCGCCGTCCGACCGCGGAACCATTTTCCAAATCAGGAGCCCGATGCCGCCGAATGCGGCTACCACCAAGAACATGACCAGAGACACTTCGCCGAACATACCTGAAAGGTAAGTGTCATGTTAATGTTACACCGAATTATCGTAATACCTAGTTGAAATTTTTAGGACTATGAGAACTCATAGTCTTAAACAGTCAGCTTAAAATAATTCAACTGTTTGTAATTTTGAAATATTTAAAGCATCCTTAAAAATGTCTAAACTGACAATCTTATTGATGCCAGCCCTGGTTTCTGTCAGTACCTATACCTATGCACATGAAAATTACCCATAGGAAAGGGAATCGATTAGGTACGTTATCACACAGATCACAGTTTCTTGTTTTTTATGTAAGTATTAAACCTTCAGGTGACAACCAATACTCATTAATTACTATCACAAGTCATGATTACTAGTGCACCGTGCTAGTAACAACGCAATAATATATTTTTCACCACATCAGCTCGGAAAGGCTTACTTTGCCCTTCAAAAACTGATAGCAAAGTTGCATTTTATTCACATGTGAGACAAAGTAATCAAATGCAAATTTTGAGTTGGTTTGCTGGTAGAAATGACTTCTAAATGATGATTTTGGATGATAAATATTTAATAACATTCATTTGGATTTGATTTTGTTTGATATTTTACATTTAATATTTGCTTCAGGTTGGTGTGGTGAAAAATTTTGTGTTTCACTCGGGGGCAAATTTTGTTTAACCCTCGTGCTTTGAAACCCTCGCAACGCTCAAGATTCCATTTTTCGAAACACTCGCTACGCTCGTGGTTCAATTTTGGAATCTTTCGCTTGCTCGGGTATCAATATTAGCACGAGCAGTTAAACAACAACTTTGCCCCCTTGTAAAACAAATAACTATTTTTATCAAGTAGGTAGTAAGTTTTAGTTGTCGCCTGCCGAAATATTAAATGTACTCACTTGGTTCACTCTCCTGCTTCCTCGCTTCAAGTCTAAGCGGCTGCAGCTCGTTATAATCGTCGTCGTCGTAGGGCTCCACGGAGCCCGGGTGGGGCTTCGTGTGCAGCAGCACGTCGCCGGGGTTGGCCTTGGGCAGGTTGATGCCGGCACGGACGGTCAGGGTCTCTGGCTTGTATGTGCAGAGTACCAGGAAACTGGAAAATAAGGTAAAATACCTATAGTAGAGGAAAAGCCTGTAAGTATGGCATTTCCTAAATGATAAGTAAGTCGTAGTAACACTTTCTTCTGGTCAACACTGGTAACACTGGTCCTTAGCTTGGATATTAAACACTGTTCAGGGCAGCCGCACAGCGTAGAGTGTTCTGGAGTACCAAAGGGCCGAAGACCGTCTGAACGCCCTAGGTACACCGGGAGATGCGAAGTGCACTAAGACCTTAGCGAAGTCGCCGTCGCCGACTGGACAGAAACGGCTTTATACAGAGAAGTGGCGGTCTTTCGTGTCGAATCCCAAGATCCACGTCGTCGCTGCGCCAGAGCAAGTAAGTAACACTGCCTGAAGCTTTTGGACACATTCATTATTGCCAGCCTTTACTGGAGTATTTCGCGGCCTTCAGGTTTCCTGCGAGATTCAACCTATATCAGGTTGAATCTCTAGAATATAAAACCGCAGGATGCAAACATCTTGAGCAAAGTTCTTACTTAATTTACTGTGCTTACCGTCTTGTGCTATGCGTAAGTATCGGGAGGTTCTCTTGCACGATGACATAGGTAGCGACCGTAGTGTCATTGACCTCAGAGCCGCACTCATCATGATGGAACCGCAGGATATAAGCGTCCTGGGCGCTATTGGGGTTGCCCTGCAGCGAGCAGCGCTCGGCGGCTCCGCTGCCGCCGTCCGCAGCTTCCACAGCGATGCGCCCGCCGAAGTACGGCCCGGTGGACACTTCTACTTCGCTGGCGTGAGGTAAGCATTGAGTCGCTCGAGCTGAAACTGCAACACCCCACAAGTGAGTGAGTATATTGGCCTTAATCCCATTTGTGTAGAAGGCATGTCACTCATTCATTGTAAATTAATAATAAATACCTACCTAGACGTTATTTTTTCCTAAGTACAGACAACTGTTTTTTTCCGTTATTTTTACGCGTATTTCGACAAACATCGGGCAAATAATGGTCCTTCGAGCCGGATATGACATAAACATTCAGTAATATTTCATTACAAGTACGTTGTATTACGCGGTTTATTATACCTACACAATAACACAATGCCTATAGGTATAACTCACATCCTTTTGTCGGCACTATGATGATTTTGGATCCGATGGAGTGCGGGTCGGCGAGGTCGCGCGCGTCGCGCCTGACCGGGCGCACCTCGAACGAGTAGGTAGTCGCCATGCGCAGGCCCGTGACGCGCGTGCTGTACGCGCGCCCGCGCTGCGGCGCCGCCGCCGGTGTCGTCGATGAGTCGATGGTGCGTGCTTTGTCGTCTTCTATGTTCTCGACGACCTGTTGCAAGCATAATGAGGGCTTAGCTTAGTTCCTCGGGAACTTTACTCAAAGCAAGTTATTACGTAGACATTTCTGCTTAGTAACAAATTCAAATTGCAATCTTCTAAAAACTTAGATATCGTACCCAACAAAATCCTGCCGTGGTGTCATGCTACCAGTAGTACTAATACAGCTAGGCGACCCAAGGCCTAAGGAAGTAAAATCTCTAAAACTTCCATAAATATTTATAGATAACATAAATACCTAAACCACTAGGTAAGTATATTTTATTATTCGCGCATTTATGACGGTCGCACTCTGCTTACGAAGTCTGGCATAACAGCATTTAACGTCCTCAACCGCCTTCTCCATAATGAGCCCGACGTATTCGCAATAAAATACCGTGCCTAAGGTTTTTATACTCCACACTGCACTTTCAGCCTTACAGAGAAAATTCTACTTTAACCTATTCACCATATATTTTAATCCTCCTTGTAGGTAGTTAACTGCTAGAAAAATCGTAAGTTCTGGCATTTATGTGCCCTGAGTAAATATGACTAGTTGTCATGCTGAACAATTTACCGTTCGCTTTCTGCATTCCGCGCGAGTACCTATATATTATATTTAAGTAGACTATTAAACAGTCACAATAATTTAAGAACTAAGTTGTAAGTACCTATAGAACAAACATTTTAGTACATTACTAACTAGGTAGAGCTCTTTACGGTCGAATAAGCCATTCGGCTTAGCTATTTAGCGGATTAGCTATTCAGCTAATAATTGAACTTGTAAATCATTGTAATCCTAAAGTAATATGAAGGATCTAGGACCTCTTCGTATATCACTAAACTTTAGATCTTAAAGCTGCGTTAACCCAATCTATTACATACTTACGAAGTATTAAACTAGATACCTACACAACGCTTGCTGTAGTTAATATAAAGTACCTACTATGGCAACAGCTCTCCCGTATACCTCTAAAGTCCTCCCGTTGTAAAGGAAGACCGGGGGTTTAGGTTTGTCCTCAACAATTCTCCCATACACCGTGGAGCCCACGACAGACATCCTTATTGCAAAAACTTGGAACTAGATACCTTATTGCAAAAATTTGGAACTAGATACCTTATTGCAAAAACTTGGAGCTAGATACCTTAGTCCGGCAGCGGTACTGGCCCCACGCCTGCAGTTCGCAGTAGTTGACCTGGAAGGCCAGGAGCTTGGGCTGGTCCTCTTCAGCTCTCCCGTACTCCCATCGCAGCCGCACGTCGCGAAAGTCTGGCTCGCCGATCAAGTGTAGAACTTCTGAAACAGCACATTTAGTCTAGATAATAGCTCAATAGTGGGACCGGATTTTTGCACTAAAAGTTTTGATAATTCTAAAGTTGAAAAAGTGATACTTATCTGATATAGGACATATTTTTAAGCATATATGCTATATATGATGAAAAGTTAGAACGAGCGTTAGATATAAATTAGGTATATATATATTTTTAGTAATGATTTTTTAATATTGAATTAAAGTGCAATGTTTAAGTTCCATTGTTTATAATATGTATGACGCTTTATAATGTAAAATTATTAGAATTTTTTTTAACGTGCTTCTTTGTCAAACTACAATTAGCTTATTATTTTGTCGATATTGAATTAAAGTTTAATAAATCCACAACAACATATCTAAATTTATAAGTTAATAGGCAAGCTAAAAAGCTAGAAGAATAAGATATATGCTTTAGAATTAATATACGTTTTTTGTCCTATAAGATCTAATATTGAATTAGAGTCTGTAAAAATAAGTCTATTACTATAAAATAATATACGCAGCCATATTATGGAAAGTAAGAAATTTATGTGTGTAGCTTGCATTGTAATAGTAAAATCTAGTTAAAAAGGCGCGAAATTCATACATACGCCGCGCTGGTCCGTCAGTCGCCGGCGCGGCGCTCGAGAGCCTATCATAGCCTACCTATACCTCGCCCCTCGCCCCACCTCCCGCTCAGTAACACTGTCTGTCTTTTCTTATCATTCATTTGTTTGTTTACCGTGCACATAACTATATAAATTAGATGCGGACATTACGTGAAATTAAAATATCTTATTAAGTAAAAATACCTACAGCTGGTCAATCAGATCTTGTCAGTAGAAAGAGGCGGCAAATTTGAAAAATGTAGGCGCGAAGGGATATCGTTCCAAAGAAAATTTGAATTTCGCGCCTTTTTTTAGTGACAAGATTTGCTTGACCAGCTATATTTCATTATCTTGACTAATATTGTAATAAAAATGTACAAGATATTCACAACTATTTTTTACTATACATAGTTTGTCAAAGGACTGTCTCATTTCAAACATAGACAGGGAGAATCATCATACTATCTTTGACTTACACTAGTACTAGCACCCAAAAGAAAAGGATGAATATAGTTTTTCGTTTTTATTTACTGACAAATTGGTTTGACCAACTATACCTATTTCTGGTTCCTATTGTCATGTCCTGTCCTATTCAACGTCAATATCATAATATGTATATTATAAACCAACTGATCAATATTACACGGTATACATCCTGAATATACAATAAGGTAAGTGGCCTCACTTACCTTATTGTATATTCCGTGTGGGCCGTATATGCCTATATACAGCCCACCTTAAATTAAAATGTTTTTTTTTTTTAATAAACAGGATATGAAGTATGAGAAACTCACTCAAATAGGTTTCTCATTTATTTAAGTTTCTTCATTATACCAAAATAGTTATAAAAATATTACGATACTCTTGGAAAATATACCTTTTATAAAAGTCCTATTATGGGCCTTATTGAACACTACCAGTGTATTACTTAATCCCGCAAAAAATAATAATTTTGACAGTAGGTAATAACAGATTTTATTGTTTTTAACTTAAGAGTTAGACATATACAAATAACAATATTTGATACTTCATAACAGGAGGATTTATTTATAATAAGTGAAAATAATTATTTTGGGTCTTAATAACTAAAGATATAAAAATTGTCTAGTTTACGCGAAAATAGTAGGTAACTAAACATAAATCTTTATTAGTTACAGTAGTCTCATCTTTTAACATCTGGGGGCACGGCAGTGCCCCCGCCAAGACGAGAAAAGCGCAAGGGCACTATCTACCTTTTCTCGAAGCGCTTTGTCGTTTTTTGGAACCCTCATAACTTGGGGTTGGATTATACCAGATAAACAAAGTTCTCGGACTTATTAAGCATATCAATTGCATAGCTCTTATACTTTAGATTTTATTCATATCTAAAAACTTCGATTTCGTCACTGACTCACTCACTTGATGATCATCAATACCGAGTACTTCCTGAAGTCCTCTAAGAAGCTGAAATTTGGTATGTAAGATAGTTTTAGTACACAAACAACAAATAAATTAAAAAAAAATTATCCCTAAGGGGATGAAGATGGGGTTTAATTTTGTATGGGAAATCAATAATCGCTGAACCGATTTAGTTGAAATTTGGTATGTAGATAGGTATTGTTATGGGGAAGGATATAGAATAGATTTCAACCTCAAAGTTTACCCTTACGGGGTGAAGGCAGATTTCAACCCCAAAGTTTACCCTTACGGGGTGAAGGGTTTATATGGGGAATCAGTAAGAAGTACATTGTGTAACAGATGCCGCCAGATATTTATTTCAGGATTTTTAATAGTAAATCACCCCCAACCCTTTAAATTAGGGGATGGAAGATTGTCATAAACAACTTACAAAAAGAAGTGAAATCCCATCAAAAACATTTTGATGTAAAATGTTGCCCAAACGAAACCATAAGGCTCGCACTGTCAAAAAGTTATCAGATCTCTTGCCAAGCTTCTAACTCTACAAGCCCTCTAACTTTACTAGCTCTACACCAAAAGTGTGTGGCTTGGCCGTTTCGTTTCTACAAGAACTATTGTATGTAAGTATAATACAAAAACCGCCCAAATGCGAGTCGCACTCGCGTTCCAAGGGTTCTGTACATTACACAATTTTTAACAATATATTTTTTTTAGAGAAAAGTGAATAAAATGTCTTTAAAAAACCCGTAGGTATCGGAAAACTAGGTACTTAAGTCCGACTCACGCTTGACTGCACATTTCTAATAGGTTTTCCTGTCATCTATAGGAAGAGAGCTAATATGTGTATTTTTTTCATAATTTTAGACCCAGTAGTTTCGGAGATAAGGGGGGGGGGGAATGGTCATTTTTTGCGTATTTTCTTAAATAACTTCTAAACTATTTATTTTAAAATTATGAAAAAATATATCTGAGATTCTTACAATGAGCCCCTTCGTTTAATATATATATATATATATTTTTAATTTATTGAACAATAAGCTAAATAAAGTACATTATTATTACAAGACCCATCGTGGGCAAAACCTTGAGGTTTTTATGCCGATGGGGAGTTCGAGAAAATAACATGACAATATACATATCTATCTTATACTAATTAAAATTCTAACAAAATTCTCTTATATTAATTCATATTCTAATTCTCTTATATTAATTATAACAAGATATAGTTTTTTTTTATTCTATTTATCATTCATCTCAAAAGTGACCCCTTTATTTGAATTTCTATTATTTACTTTACATGTATGTCCTTGGGCTATAGACTTACATGTGTATACCAAATTTCAACTTATTGGTGCAGTAGTTGCGGAGCAAATAGGCTGTGACAGACGGACAGCCAGACACACGAGTGATCCTATAAGGGTTCAGTATTTTTCCTTTTGAGGTACGGAACCCTAAAAATAATGAATTTAATAAATTTTTCACCTTATGCCCATGTGGCGGTAGCGAAACAGCCAAGCCACATATTTTGACTAAGGTGTAGAGTTAGTGAAGTTAGGGCTTGTAGAGTTTGAAGCTTGGCTCGACAAGAGATCTGACAACTTTTTGACAGTGCGAGTCTTATGGTTTCGTCTTAGCAACAAAATTTACATGAAAATGTGTTTGGTGGGATATTTTTTTACAGTATAAATATTTATTCGTAACAGTAAGTATTATCTTTTAACATAATTTTTACAGTACATCTGGTGCTACATTACGACCGGTGCTATAATAAGCACGTTAAAACACTCCCTTTGACCGTGTTTCAAAATTCGTCACTCGTTGCATAATATCTATTTTTCGCAATTCTATCGTAAAAGAAAAGAAAACTAACGAAGAGGTTTTACGCATACGAGGGCCACACTGAAAGTTTTGCGTAACTTTTGAATAAAATCATTTATAACCATAATAATACATTTATTGCTTCTCAAAATGTTTCCCTTTACATTCTATGCACATATTCACTCGCTCGGACCATTTTTGGAGGCATGAGGCCCAATCACTTGACTGCATGTTTTCGACGTGGTGATGAAACGTAGTAACTGCCTTATCCGGGGTCTTAAATGTCAAACCCCAAATTAAATCCTTAATTTTGGGAAATAGATAGAAGTCACAGGGTGCAATGTCTGGATTATAATCCGTATAAGAGACATTTTCCACGTTTTCGTAATTAAAAAATGTTTTTGCCTTTATTGCGGTATCGGTGGACGCATTATTATGACGCAGGAGGATGCGGCTTCTCGGTCGTCTCTCGCGGTCTTTTTCAATGACTGCGGGCACACAAATGGTAGTGTACTACTCAGTATTTAACGTTCTTTTATTATTTAAAAGTACGGTACAAAAAAGTCGCGTTTAAAAAAAACAGACGATCAAAATGTTTGGCAACGCTTTTGGCTTGTTGAACTTCTATGGGCCTCCTGTCACCTTTGAAAGACCCATTGACTGGACTAATGCCTTTTTTCCGGATCGTAGCAGTAAATCCAGGTTTCATCTCCTCTAACGATGTTATATACAGCATTTGAACTTTCTTGCTTATACTTACGCAGCATTTCTCGGCACCAGTCAAAAAGTACCTGTTTTTGGACTGAAGTTAATTCGTGAAGAATCCAAAGACAACAAGGCTTCCCGACTTTTAAATATTCTTGTAAAATCTTTTGTATTTGTCTCATACCTATCCCTAATTGTCCTCAAATTTCGTCATAGGTGATTCGTGGGTTTTCTTCAATGAGTCGTCTCACAGTAGCCACGTTTCCTTGAATGATCGCCGTGGACGGTCGACCTTCACGAAAATCATTATCTAGAATAATACTGTCTCTACTAAATTCACCATACCAACGCCTCACGATGCTCAGATGTGGTGCTTCAATCCCAAAAGCATTTTGAAGGCAAGCACTACACTCTTGCGGAGTAAGCGAACTTTTAAAATCATAACAAAATCATAGCTCTAAAAATATTTTCGCGTTAAAGCCACGTTCAACGCACTGACTTTGACAAGCCATTAAAAACAAAAGACGATCGATTTGTCGCCAACATTTGTCACATTCCATAATCAATAGCCTGTATTTTTTTTTAAATATACAATTCATAATTTAAATATTTACCAGTGGCCAGTAGTGCAAAACATTCAGTGTGGCCTATGTAGTAGGAGAGAGGAGGAGTTTGTTAAGAACTATAGACAATAGAAGAGGAAGGATGCTTGGGCACCTGATACGACACGACGAATTTATCAAAAATATCATAGAAGGGAAAGTTGAAGCAAACAGGAAGAGGGGAAGACCAAGGAGAGCGTACATGGATCAAATAAAGGAAAAGATCAACGTCGTGTCGTATCGGGCTGTCAAAGAGAAGGCGGAGGACCGCCAAACATGGAAATTGTTCCACCGACAAGAGTCATACTCTTAAATATATGATGATGATCGTAAATACCTACCTATGTATTAACAAAAAAAAGTCACTTGTAATTAGTTACTGCCTTTAAAAAGTATAAGTGCCTCAATGTTATTAGACTTTTTGATTCTTTAAAACGTCTTTAGGTCAATAAAGCAAGTGAAAAATTATTAGAGTTAGACCAAGAAAAGTCTGCAGCAATTTTGACAGCCCACGCAGTGCAAGTGTTATTTATAAGTCATAATTTCATAGAAGTTTCTTCAAATCGACCTTATTAATTAGAGATTAAAAATATTGAAAATTATCTTAAAATATTTTAATCTAATATTTCATCTCATACGTTCAATAAGGCCCGGGACTAGACCTTTTTACCTGCACTGACAGTGGGCCTTCTTAGCAACAAGTACAAATTCAGAATAATTGGGAATAATAGGGAGCAACTGCTATTTTTGAATGCTGGGCCTTGTTACCCGCCGGGCCTCATATGCCTGCACCTCACCTACCTTATTTATTTGTTTTACAAGGGGAAAAGTTGTTGATTAACCGCTCGTGCTAATATTGATACCCAAACAAGGGAAACATTTTTTTTATTAAATAGGAGGCAAACGAGCAGACGGATCATCTGGTGGTTAGCGATTACCGCCGCTCATGGACACCCGCAACACCAGAAGGGTTGCAAGCGCGTTGCCGACCTTTAAGATGGGGGTCTTTGAAGGTTTGAAGGTCGTATCGGACAGTTCATTCCACAGTTTGGCTGTGCGAGGCAGGAAGCACATTCACAAAGTCAAACATTCTAAAATTGAACCACGAGCGTAGCGAGTGGTTCGTAAAGTTGAACCTTGAGCGTAGTGAAGGTTTTAAGGGACGAAGGTTAAATAAAATTTTCACCACATCAGCTCGTAAAGGCCCTCTTGATTGTTCGTAACGGATAAGAAAAGTGGCATTTAATTTGATGCAAATTTTGAGTTATTACCGTAGGTAAATTGGATCAGTTGGTTGGTAATATTGACTTTAAAATGATAAATATTGAATAACATCAGTTTGAAATTGATTTTATGATAAAGTAAATATTATCGGAGATGATCGCTCTTAAAAAATATATGTCGCTAGTCATTTATAACCTAAAAGCGCCAAATTACGCAAAATTATATTGAAATGACACCTGTGTATTGAATTTGAAGAATACTTTAACAAGGGTAGTTATCTGTATGACAATGCACCTAAAATAATTTTCAAATGTATCTATTATTTCTATACTTAACACGATAACGAATTCTACGTAAACGAAACCGCGGGCAATCCCTAGTACATATAGAAATAAATAAGGGAAGGTAAGTTTCCATTAGTGTACTGTGTAAAATAACTATTTACCATTGATAATAATTTTATAAACGCTTTGCGTATTTTTAAGGGCACCGCGCTAACCGCTAGCCCGCGACCGTCGATCGCTGCCTCCTGCCACGGCGCACAGCGCGGCGCGCGCAAACGCCGCGCGTTTGAAATGTAACTTAATATAGCTCGGAATGCATACTTACGTATCAGTATTTAGTGTCGCCGTGATTTTATATTTCTAATCTTTTGTGTGAGAAGTAAGATCTTTATTATGACCGTGTAATATTAACTCTACAAACTTTAATTCAATATTGGCTATACTGCTTAACGAGAAATCAATATCTAGACAAGCACATTGTCTACATTTCTAACTTTTTACATTTATACTAAGTTGATAGATAATATCGTAATTTTGCAATATCAGCTACTCTAATTCTGTATTTACATAATAATTCCTGTTTTTACGTTCACCACCCAAGTAGCACAGATAGCTCTATAACTACTCACTTTTAGTTCTATCTAACGCTCTGTGCGTATTAAGACACTTATAACAGCACACTCGTGGTCCTACAGCTGTATAATAGATTTCAGTGATATTTATATAGCTTAGGGCTGATTAAAAGCTGCATTACGGCTCTGAAAACTACCATTAATACGCAAAGAGTGATATAAAGGTATATTTGCTACGAACCTATACAGCTTTAAGGGTTATCAAATGCTTTAAGCGTTATAAGGTCTGTTTAGTGGATAAAATTACGCCATGTGCTGTATAAGGAGGTAATTGTGGACTTTTATTACGTTGACTTATTAAGGGAGCACAAGTGAACTATTATGAAGCTAATAGATGTATAATGGAAAACATGTGGCACATTATACAGCTTTTCGCTTAACATGTTTACCGCTAAGCAGCTTTTATTACGCTGACTTTTAAGGGACCACGAGTGAACTAATATGAAGCCAATAGACGCATAATGGAACACCTGTGGCGCATAATACAGCTTATCGCTGAACGTGTTTACCGCTAAGCAGCTTTTATTACGCTGACTTTTTAAGGAAGCACGAATGAACTATTATGAAGCCAATAGACGTATAATGGAACATACGTGGCGCATAATACAGCTTATCGCTGAACATGTTTACCGCTAAGCAGCTTTTATTACGCTGACTTTTAAGGGAGCACGAGTGAACTAATATGAAGCCAATAGACCTATAAATGAAACACATGTGGCGCATAATACTGCTTATCACGGAAGATGTTTACCGCTAAAGCAGTTTTTATTTTGCTGACTTATTATAAGGGAGAACGAGTGAACTGTTATGAAACCAATAGACGTATAATCGAACACATGTGGCGCATAATACGGCTTAGCGCTGAACATGTTTACCGCTAAGCAGCCTATTTTACTACCATTGAGACTGTGTGTATAGCGGCTATTTAAACGTTCACAAGATGCCTTATAACTGTTTAGAGGTTCACTAGTGTATCGAAAGAACGACTTGGACTTTATAGTGGTTCACTTAAGTATCTTAATCAGATATATAACAGTCGTATGCTGCATATTAGAATTTTAACGGTTCACGTTGCTTTTTAACATTGACCGCCATTTTATTGTATATAACCTACAAAATTTAAATTACTTTTCCAACTTTTAAGGGCAACAATAACGTTTTGTGCATGAGTTCTTAACCTAAATCACTAGTTTAGCACTTCCTATAACGTATTATTAACTTTTTATCTCATAATTCCGTCCAAACCACTAAAGTAGTTTTTACACAATAGCTTATTTATATCATTAATTTAAATAAATCCTGATTATTCTCGTGGCGCATTGAAATTTTCTTAGATAATGTATATATATAATGTCAATAAACTTGCATTCCCAAACATCTTTCTCACATTAATATATAAAAGATCATGTACTAACATTTAACTAAACACTTTAACAAAATGACTTATGGTGTTGTTGCGCTAAAGGTTTTTGCTTCAATATAAATATGTTTTTTAAGGCAGAGGTGTAAAAGTATGTTAATAATTATCTTTTATTCAGCCCAACGTCAATGTTTCCCGGTATTAGGGCGCACATGTGACATATTAACTGAATAAAGGGTAACTGGTGGTCTCTTACCCAGTCAATATACACCTCTTATAACTCCTGTTACCCCTTATAATTCCATTAAATTGCTGCTACAATGCTCTTAAAAACAGCTATGTGAACTTAAGGCTGCATAATTTGTGCCCATTTAAGAGTTATAAAAGCTGAAAAGAGGCTTATACAGCTCTTATGCAGCTTTTTTATTCCAGCTTCAAGCGTATTCGTACTTCATTATGCGGCTGCTATACAGCTAATCTGTGCTACTTGGGCAGAAAGCAGCTGTTCCAGATTTCTAAAAACCGAATATTGTGAATAAATTAAAGTGTTATTGAATATGTTAAAGTTTTTTGTAACTTTAATTTTATATTTACATAGTTATTTAGCAAAAATTGAAAATTTAAATATGGCCGAACGCTCCACCTAAAATTTTCTAACTTTTTACATGAATGTTATTTAACATGCTTACAATAACATATCAAAAAAGAAAAAACTTTAATGTTATCAAAACCCATTTTTGTTCCACCGCTGGTCTATAATTCGTGTTTTACGGAAGTGAGACGTTACTTGGCAACTTGCAAGATAGTATATAAGACTTATACTATCTTGCAAGTAATAAGTAGTGTTTAGTCAACAGCATCTTGCACGTCGCGTCTATAGTGTAATATTGCTACTAGCGGATAATGTGACTTTCTTTATCAATATAAGATTTATCTTGAGCTGTTCAGTTTGTAAAAATGATTATAGTAGTAATGCATAAATGCTCAATTTTACAACAGCTTTCTACTTTTAAATAGAGCCAAACAATACGCATGATACAACTTAAATGCAATCTGCAAAGCAGCAAAGTTCCATCATTAAACTTATTGATACGAGCGTGAGCAGCCAAAGTTCACAAGTTCGGCTGTGTCATTTTTAGTGTAATTATTTACGCTCTCTTTTCCTTTATTCTCGTAATGTCACTATTCCCTTTTAATTAGGTGCGTCGATATTTTCTCATGGCGCCACGCCACGCTTGGATGGTCGTCTATTGGATGACTTGGATGACCAACTCCGCTCGTACCATTGACCTAATGCCTTGTTCACTGGTCCGTCTTCAAAGTCTAGATAATTTACGGGTTGTAAAATCAGAACTTGAAACCTTTCTCTCAAAATCGTCCCTAAGCTCTGTAACTTTTCAATTATTCTAGTAATTTTCTTTTTCTGTAAGTTATGTCTCGCCTTGATTGTTCATCTTATATGTTAGGTAAATAGCAGTTTACCTCATAAGATCTGCTATAAAACAAAACAACCGCAAAGTATAAGTAGGGTACCTACATAAAAGTGGTTGTTTGTAATAGGAGCGGATATCTGATATACAAAGCAAGCGCAGTCCATGCGCCAATCGATGGCCGCAGGCGCCGCCCGGCGCGCCCGCGAGCCTGGCCACCTGACAGTAATGAGAAATTTATCTATGTGGGACAATAGAGTGCTCCATTACACGCTGTATAACTAATTACAAGGCAATACCGCTTTCACACAAACTTAACAAATTTATTAATGCGTAAATATGCCCTGAACGAATTTGTTTATGCTGATAAGGGTTCACGCACGTAATTTATGTTTGGTCATAATCTATTGCTGTTTAAATGTTGCCAATATGATTAACTTAAACTTAAATGGAGCTGGACGGGACATGATGGCAGGCAGAATGATGGCAGGTGGGCCAAAATGTTAACGGAATGGTGGCCGGTTTCAGATGAAAGAAGTGCCTGGCGTCCGTTGGCTCGTTGGGTGGACGATATTCGGAAGATTGCGGGTCACTTCTGGATAAGATTATAAAGGCCTTTTGCTTAGCAGTGGGTAATAAAAGGTTGATATGATGATGATGATGATACGTAATGAATATATTTAACAAAACAATTACATTAAAAATAAACCAAAATAGTCACACCGAAGCTTCATATAGTTCCTTTCTTTTCTTTTCACTGACCAAAACACGTCGACTGTTGATGACGGCGCATTTTTGTAATTCACCAATTTTTGGATACATTGCGCCAACTTGAAATAAGCACTCGAAAACTTCGAAAGTTGTTCGTTTTTGTGAAAACGATTTCAACAAACCTTGTTTGGGGCAATTGGTGGTGAATAGGGACGTGATACTTTTTTGAAGACACTTCCAATGAAATATCGTTTATTTTGTAATGATTCGGGTTCTTGAATTCGATGTTAGATAAAACAATTGGTGACAGTTAACTTTATATTATATTTATTGAATACAACTAAAACCTTAAATATTAAAATATAGTGAAATAGACACAGTGTACGATATTGCTAAAATAACTAAGAGATTCTCGTCAAGGACCAGGGGTTACACAAAAGTATAAATCATAAAAACTAATATTAATGAAGATAAAAAGTAAAACACTAAATGTAAACAAAAACAAAAAAAATAAACAAAAAGAGTTCGCTTTCGTAGAAGCGAACCGGGATCACTTGCTCAGCAGCCAAGCGCTCCAGCCTCAAGCCCAAATCGTCTCGTGACAACTGTAGCGAAATTATGGATGGTATTCTCAGCAATGCTATTCCGGGAGTTTTTTTATAATTTCCATAAATTATTATCCCGACAGAAAGGGCGTTCCCGTATGCTGTGAACAAGGTGTCGCACAGTGAGTGTGAATAACACTTTTATATTTAAAAACTTCTATAATCACAGAGTGACATCAATTAAGCTAAATGATCAGCCGGTACACTTACCCCGTGACTATCTCTGGCACTCACACGCACAAATATCACAACAAACTCCCACCGATACTTATTATGGCGTAATATGTCCGTAAAACTTCGTGTTTTAATTAATCGCCGTCTTATTAACGGCGTAACATTTCCTTTGTCTCTGTTATTTTTTCATTTTGCCGGTCGTCCGTGTTTTTTCGCGACACCCTCAATTTCCAGAACTAAATTCCCGTGTCACTTGTTTACTGTTGTCAACCCGCTGACAACTAGTCTACTGCTAGTTGCGGAAAGATGGCGTTACTATGTAATATGTGACTTATGCCGCTACTACTTGCCGTGATGCGTACGCGTATATAGCGCATGCATCACATATCCCCTCACCTCTGAAGAATCCGACTGGATTCACCCAATGCGTTTTAAATCGCTAACGTGCCAGGTTCCCAAATTTTTCCCTTTAAGACCTTGAAGTCTATAGACATCGTTGGAAACCTTATTCGCAATGACAGCTTTTTCAAATTTAGGTGCTAACTTGCCCATAAAGCTTTTGTCCGCACATGACAGATGTTTGGTACGCTTCAACACGAGATCACCTTCTTTATAGTCACACGTCCGTCGCCGGAGGTTGTAACGCCTGGCATTGGCTTCATAAGATTTCGTCATGTTTTCGCGAACATCTTCATATATTTTGTTACGTAGGTTAAGGTTTCTCTGAAACCGCTCTTGGTTAACAATTATGTGATCGTTAGGCTCAAAGTTATACGCTTTCGACCTTTGTATCGCCGTCTCCCGACCAAAAAAAAGATAGGCCGGAGTTCTTTCCGTCACTTCATGTACAGCCGTGTTCACTGCGTGGGAAATGTGAGATATATACCTATCCCATTCTCTGTGATTATCTTCAACATAGGAGGCGATCGCCACTCCAATCACCTTATTCACACGCTCAGTTGGATTTGCTTGCGGGTGGTAATACGGTGTATACCAAAGTTTTGCTCCATAGCCGGACACTAGGTCTTTGAATTCGTTCGACACGAACTGTTTCCCATTGTCACAAATTATCACATCAGGTACGCCGTACACTAAGAATATTTTTTCTTCTAAAATACGCGAAATTGCTGATGCCTTTCCATTTCTTAAAGGGAATAAAAAACAAAATTTGCTAAACCAGCACGTAATGACCAAAAGCATGGTATTGCCGCTCTTTGACCTTGGAAAGGGCCCCATCAGGTCCATAGAGACCATTTGGAAAGGCTCTGTTACTTCTCGCTGTCTGCCCATTAAACCAGACGGTTTCATCTGGGAATACTTGTACTTTGCGCACACTTCACATTTCCGTACATGGTCTTTAACATCTTTGATTAACGTCGGCCAGAAGTAGTGCTGCCTGACTCGATTTACAGACTTCTTAACACCCAAATGTCCTGCAGTCGGATCATCATGACATTCTCTCATAACCTGTTGTCTAAGTTTCTCTGGTATGACAAGCTTCCAATCGTAATTTTCGTCTGGGAATTGTTTTAGCTTGACACATCTCCATAGCTGTCCTTGGTTGATCTCCCACTCTGGTCCACTAGTCCCCCCGATGACTTTGGCCTCTTCCGACCTGTACCAGTCGTCCTTATCTTGTGGCGTAATTTCCAGAAGGTCGATATCCTCCGTAATAGCTCTCGACAAGGCATCAGGCACAGTGTTAAACTTTCCTTTGCGATGGACAATTTCGTAATCGAATTGCTGTAAGCGCATGGCCCACCTCGCTAGTCGACCATGAGGGTCCTTATTGCGATGCAACCACTGGAGAGCGCTATGGTCCGAGATGACCTTGAAATGAGTTCCTTCAATATAAGGGCGAAACTGTTCAACCGCATGCAGGACACTTAACAGCTCTCGCTCGGATGCCGAATACCTACATTCCCTTTCCGTCAATTTCCTACTAGTGTAAGCGATGGGTGTTTCCATACCCTCAATTTCTTGAATTAACACTCCACCAGTGCCCCTATTGGAAGCATCACACTGAACCGAAAAGGATTTTGTGAAATCCGGTACTCTTAGCACTGGTGCAGAGGTGAGAGCCGTTTTCAGACTAAGGAATGCCTGTTGCGCTTCCGCGTTCCACAGAATCTGCTTTCCCTTCTTTCCTCCTTTCGTCAAGTCATGCAGTGGGGCCGCCACAATGGCAAAGTTTGGGACGAAGCGCCGATACCAGCTGGTCAAGCCAATGAAGCGCTTCAACTCTGAATAAGTAGAGGGCCTAGGATAATCCAGAATGGCTCTAACCTTGTCTGGATCTGTTCGAAGTCCCTCCTTGTCGACGATATACCCTAAATACTTCAGGGATGGTCTCGCGAAAGCACACTTATCAAGATTTATGGTCAGACCTGCCTCTTTCAGCTTGTCCTTTACAAGGGCCAGCGACGATAAATGCTCTTCAAAATTACCATTACAAACCACTATATCGTCCAGATAGGTAAATATTTTACCTTCACACTCGGGTGGAAACAGCCGATCCATCAGGCGCTGTTGAGTTTGAGAAGCGTTGCAGAGGCCGAAAGGCCTGACCTTAAATTGATAAAGACCCTTACCCGCGAGGCCAAAAGCAGTTTTTTCTTTACTAGAGTCTTCTAAAGGTATCTGCCAAAACGCAGAACGTAAATCGATAGTTGACAAAAACTGCGCGTTCTTTAAGCTGTCTAAAATAGTTGTCACCCTCGGCAACGGGTAAGAGTCCTTTACTGTCACTTTATTTAATTGACGGCTGTCAAGACACAACCGATTTTTACCCGATGCCTTTTTTACTAACAGAATTGGAGAACGCCAAGAGCTGAATGAAGGTTCAATTACGTCGTCATCGAGCATATCCTGAATCTCCTTCTCCAGTTCCCTCATAATAGGCGGAGCGAAAGGATACTGTCGCTGGCTGGTAGGTAAGCTATCTCCTGTGTCAATCCTATGACTAATAAGCGATGTCCTCCCTAATCCCTTTCCTATGTCCCTACCCATCTCTTCCAGTAGAATACCTAAACGCTGTTTCTGGCTGTCATTTAACTCCTCTCGCGAAACCACTGAACTTACAACTGCTATTTCCGATATTTCCGTAGCCAACTTCTGCTCCGCCACTGTCAACCCAAAGGCGTCCCAAAAACTAATACCTAACACGATTTCATGTTTTGAAGGGTCCATGACAAAAAAGGGAACCACCCTGAGCTCTCCTCGAAACTGTATCGGCAGATGGACTACAGTATCAATCGTAAGAACGGATGCATCAGCCATAGATATATCCTGCACGGGCACCTTTTGTGCCGTCAAACCTAGGCTTGTCATTTTAGCGCAAAAGTCCGGAGAGATTACCGAAATTGCGGCTCCGCAGTCCAATAGAGCCAGGAATTGCTGGTTCAAAATCCTTATATCCGCATAGTACCGTCTATCCCTATCACTGCGCTGTATGTTGCAAACTTCGCCAGTCCTAAAATATCTAGAGACAGTATTTAGCCATTGCTGCCAGTCATCCGGTACAGAATGACTTACTTTTGCGGGGTCGAATCGGCAGGCATCGACTCCGACTGACCGTTTCCCTCATTCGCCTTACCGCAAGGACACTTCTGTACAGTATTTCCAAAACGGCCGCATTTATAACAGAAGAGCCGTTGCCTTGGTAAGTTGCACTCCCTAAATCTGTGACCCGGACTCCTGCAATTCCAGCACTTCGACTGCGCAGATCTACCGACAACTTTATTGTCTATAGCTGCCACATCTTTGTGCTCCTGCTGCATGGCACTCAAGGTACCCTTGTACGCTAAATCACGCTCCAGAGACAAGTTATCCGTGGTTGGCTCCTTAAACCCTTCACAACGAATCTTGGTTCGTTCAATCACCCTTAGTACTGACGTCAATCCTGCTACCGAATCAAAAGTGTCACGGCAAATTTCTTTCTGGTAGTAAGGCTGTAGGTTCTTCCTTAGAATCACCAACTTTTGTGATTCCGTAAGCGGCATGGGTAAACGGTTAAACATATTCTGCATGATTGATAAATATATGACAACCCTCTCCTGCTTACTTTGAGTTCGCCGCTTAATTTCCTCCAAGAGCTCATCCTGATAATTTGGTGCCTGGAAAGTATCAACCAGGAGGTCCACCAGCTCCGACCAATTAGAAACCACACCCCTGTTTGCTCTAAACCATATGAGAGCTTCATCTTCAAACAGATCAACGGCATAACGAAACAAATCATCGTCGTCTGCATTACGAGCCTCTTTGAGCTCCGCAACCCTCTCTAGAAATGCATTGATGCTCACAGTGTCCCTACCGCTAAACTTGACCCCCCAATCTTTGATTGGGACTAACTTCCTCCTTTGACATTCCGGATCCCATGTCGACGATCTCTGTAATCCCTGCGAAACCGAAGCAACCTTCGGAACTTCACCCCGACTTCCCGATTGTACTTCCTTATGAGTATTGCCCTTCTCGAAGCTGGCACGACTTGCTATAGCTGCCGGTGCGGAACAAGATCCAGTGCCCGGTGGAACCACTGCGTCACCCTCACGGCGTTGATGGCCTCCAATTACTTTTGACCCCGATTTGCTAGAAGGCTGTCCTATTCCTAAACTTCCTAATATCTTCACCGCTTCCTCCCCCAATGTCCTGTGTAACATGGCCTTGTCCTGCTCCGAGATGACGGCCTCGTCCTCTGCCTCCTGCTCCTTCAGCCCCTCTAATGACACCACAGCTTCATCAATATCCTCAAGCAAATCCAAGTGACTTTCCGTGTCAGCTACATCTAAGGGTACTATCAACTTTGCGCGGTTAGCCAGATGTGTCAACCGAGACTGTAACCGCCTGATCAGTGCAAGATCTGGGCTGTCTGACAACTCCGAAATAAGTGTTACCAGAGATGACAGTTTGTTCCTGCAAACGAGAATTTCCTTACCCGGATCTTCAAGACATCCAGCGGGAACTTTAATAGAGATAGAGGCTTCCCCGGATACCTCCCGTTTTAACATTGCCCGAAGAAATTTTCGCATAGTCGCTACAGTTTCACAATCCGAGACACCCCGGCATGCCAACTCAAACTCCAGCTCATCCTTATGCAGGGCGTTGACGTCCATTATCTCTTTAACTCTAATCTCTAACTTAATACTAACAAAGCAAAACCTGTTACAAAAATAACTTTTGCTGCCAACTGTCACCACGGACTGATCTAAACCACCGAATACCTGTTAGGCGCCAATGTAATGATTCGGGTTCTTGAATTCGATGTTAGATAAAACAATTGGTGACAGTTAACTTTATATTATATTTATTGAATACAACTAAAACCTTAAATATTAAAATATAGTGAAATAGACACAGTGTACGATATTGCTAAAATAACTAAGAGATTCTCGTCAAGGACCAGGGGTTACACAAAAGTATAAATCATAAAAACTAATATTAATGAAGATAAAAAGTAAAACACTAAATGTAAACAAAAACAAAAAAAATAAAAAAAGAAACAAAAAGAGTTCGCTTTCGTAGAAGCGAACCGGGATCACTTGCTCAGCAGCCAAGCGCTCCAGCCTCAAGCCCAAATCGTCTCGTGACAACTGTAGCGAAATTATGGATGGTATTCTCAGCAATGCTATTCCGGGAGTTTTTTTATAATTTCCATAAATTATTATCCCGACAGAAAGGGCGTTCCCGTATGCTGTGAACAAGGTGTCGCACAGTGAGTGTGAATAACACTTTTATATTTAAAAACTTCTATAATCACAGAGTGACATCAATTAAGCTAAATGATCAGCCGGTACACTTACCCCGTGACTATCTCTGGCACTCACACGCACAAATATCACAACAAACTCCCACCGATACTTATTATGGCGTAATATGTCCGTAAAACTTCGTGTTTTAATTAATCGCCGTCTTATTAACGGCGTAACATTTCCTTTGTCTCTGTTATTTTTTCATTTTGCCGGTCGTCCGTGTTTTTTCGCGACACCCTCAATTTCCAGAACTAAATTCCCGTGTCACTTGTTTACTGTTGTCAACCCGCTGACAACTAGTCTACTGCTAGTTGCGGAAAGATGGCGTTACTATGTAATATGTGACTTATGCCGCTACTACTTGCCGTGATGCGTACGCGTATATAGCGCATGCATCACAATTTTTATTATAAAAAACGGACCCTACAAACTATTGTGTTAAAATGAAGGTAAATTGGTGTCGATACTCAATAATAGGTAGGCACCGTACCGACGGCAGCGCCGCGTGAAGTTCAAAACCATATAGGGCCTATGGAACCATGAAAGTCATAAAGTCAGCATAAGCTAATAGAATACGTGTTCAAACTCCCCGTAAGAGTTTGGAAGGAATAGGTATTCCTATACCTAAGGTTTCCAAGTAAATATGTAGTCCTATTATACGTATTTCTATTAAGTCGAGAATTTTACTTCAAATACTTTCCGTGCGTGATGCTGATAGCTGATAGTAATGATTCGCAACGCAAATAAAAAATACTAAACCAATATGATGCTCCGTCATTTCCTTTAAGTAAATAAGTACATTATAAAGCGAGATTTTAGATACAGAGGTTTGGCAAATTAAATAGACAGGTAGGTCTACTATCTATGTACATTATTCTCCAGTCTCCACTAATGAGCTTTAGTATAGTTTCGTACATCAGGTGCTGCCGGATACAAAGCCTTACGTGGGCGTTTTTTTAACGGTTTAAATTAATGTGTTCTCAGGATTTCCAGACTTTGTTGGCTATTCCTATTGGTATAGATTCATAAGAGCTGGCGAGGGACTTGTACTAAACTGTCAACTTTCTCATATAAAATCTACGCGTTTTGGTGAATTAATTTATACTCAGAATCACGATGGATTAAACAAGTGACGTACCTACGTGAAACTTGGGTGCTTATGCTCGTAAAATTACCTAATATATGCCACTTCGCAAAGTAGCTGTAAGTAAATGTTATTGTCCATGTCTAACACTGGTCTAACACAAGAACTCATCCCACGCTGTAAAAGCGTACATATAGCAGCTCTACATTTTTTTAGCCTGTCACATGTCGCAACATATTGGTTCTGAGAATTCAAGTATGAGTGAAAGTGGAAGTAGCCGGGCTCCGGGCTGTCTTGTTATTGTCGTTAGTCATATTTATTGATTGATAGTCATTGTCGTGTCAGAGGATACTATAAAAGTTTCGTGGTAATTTCGCATCACGATTCCATGACTCTAAAACATGGTTGCTTTGTTCTTAAATAGGTACATAAACAGTTGACATTTATTGCGGTTTTTTCGCCTACAGAAGGCCTACAGTTGGTAGTAACAAAAGTTAACACTTATAGTTTTTAGTGTTTAATATCTGGCCCCTGTTTCACCAATGTGACAGGTGCGACGAATTGTAAAATCACTGTTGCTGACGTCACAGGCATCCATGGGCTACGGTTACCGCTTATAAGCGGTATACCATCCGCCCGATGGTATACCATCGGGCGGGCCGCATTCCTGTTTGCCACCATCATTGTATTATTTAAAAAAACTTTATGATATCGGAAAAAAACAGATATTTCTCTTGCTAAGTTTATGACAATTGTCACAAGAAACACTACAATTGTCACGAAATTCCGACATATAACTCCTACCTATATCATGCCCTGTCAAGAATTACCTACAATTCTTCTAAATCTTTGACAATTGTCAGAAACTTCGCGGGAGAAATATCTGTTTTTTTCCGATATAATAAAGTTTTTTAAAATAATACAATGATGGTGGCAAACAGGAATACGGCCCGCCCGATGGTAAGTGGTAATCGTAGCCCATGGATGCCTGTGACGTCAGAAACAGTGATTTTACAATTCGTCGCACCTGTCACCGATGTGAAATTGGGGCGGTGTTTAAGGTGAAGGGGTGGGCAAAACCGGAAAAAAGAGGTGTCTTTGTCGAAATAGTTTGGTCGTATTATGGCATATGGTGGTCTGGAAAGTGATTATTCCTGTCGAAAATACACTCTAGTATTGGATAATGTAATCGTTATGTGTCTGTCTGTTATAATGAAGTCTAGAAAGTACATTTAAAAACTAGTTTTAATAAATACTTATATGCATTTTATTCCATCCGGACAGAGTTTTACGAAAGCAATTTTTTTTAACTTACTTGTAAGACCTTTGTCTATTTTCTAAGGGTGCAGTTTTCTTCAAAATAGTTGTATTATAGGTTGTAGACCCAAAACCACCTAGTGCCTACGAAATCGTCGTACTTAATCGTCGGACTACGATTGCTCTGTATATTGCGCAGGCGCTTTTATAGCGTAAAGATAAAAATATTACACGAATATATACCATGACATAGAATAGAGTATACCCTTTTAAAGAAAAATCTAATATAATGCGTAAATTATTCTAAAAAAAAATAAAAAACGATCTAAATTAATTTAGTAAATTACGTGGATTTGAACATACTTTGTTTTTAAAATTATTAGATAAAGGATTTGTACCGTTTGTAGCAAAGAAAGAAAGCGACGTTGCAAGTTCGTGCATTGTTCGAAATCGCCACGAGCGCTTTGCGCTGCTGCCAGACTGGTTCGTTGTTTGGGGAGCCACTAATGTACGACCAAATAATGCTCAACCCAAGAATGTACAGCCCAATAATAGGCGTCCATGGTGGACGCGTATTATTGGGCTGTACATTCCTGGGTTGAGCATTCTCGGGCCGCGCAATATTGGTCCGGGGCGATAATACGAAGCCACTCTTTTCACAGGGCAATAATGTACGACCCCATAATTCGCGTCCAATAATTTGAGTCCCTTGGCTTTCAATTATTGGGCTGCGCATTATTGGTACAGGTCGAGAAAGCCCGACCCAATAATGTACGACCCAATAATAGGAAGCCAAAAACCAGAGAGATTCTTTTTTTTAAGGGAGCTGTCAAAATTAGTAGGGACGTTCTGACATTAGCTCTTGACAATTTAAAAATAATCGGTTTTTTCTAGTGCCATCTTTCAGTGACATTGACAGTATTGTATTGACACTTGTTGGTTTACAAATACAATAAAATGAATTCTAATAAAAGAAACAGTAGACTCAGTAGAGGTACGAGGTACTGAAAAAATATTAATTAATGGAGAAGCCGAAGTTGGAGGTAAGTGCCGCAATTCAACAACTTAAGCTAAAAAAATCTTCGTGTCCGCATGGTATTCCCTCGTGCGTATGGACTCTACAGCATGGTGCTGGCGGAGCCGCTATGGCACATATTTAACCTCTGTCTCGAGCTAGAAGTATTCCCAGAAATTTGGAAAATTACTTGAGTGATGACCAGTATTGAAAGGTGGATCAGAAGATAAGGCAAGAGGGTTTCGACTTTCGACCGACACAAAGTTTGTACCCCACACTTAATTTTTTTAGACTGCATGAGAGACAGACAGCAGTAAGTATGTAGATTATGAAGGGCACAGATTGAAACCAGCAGTGACATGGCAGTTTGTTCAAAAGAATATCTTGGTTATATTTGACAACCAGTCTGGCCTAGTGGGTGCCTAGCCTAGTGACCCTGCCGGTGAAGCTGATGGTTCTGGGTTCAAATCCTGGTTAGGGAATTTATTTGTTTGATGAGACAGATATTTGTATATTGAATAATTATATTGTTGTCTGGGTGCCCACAACACAAGCCTTCTTGAGCTTACCGTGGGACTTGGTCAATTTGTGTAAAAATGTCCCAATATATTTATTTATATTGAGATTGACTGAGAAAACAAGGTGTATGCTACAAGGTGGAGGTTTCTGCAAAACATATTGGTGAGTCCATTAAGACAGCTGTTTATCAGAAAAACTGAGACTGGGTCACTGATCAATGGGTCAAACACCATCAAAAACTACTACTTAAGAGCAAAAAAATTGTGTTTATGGGGTGGCCCCAGCTCCTCCATGACACCTAGCAGTGTCTTCAGGTCGCTAACTGCCTCCTTCAATGTGCACGGAGTCCCTAGGTATCGGTTCCTGTATACTTCTACCTTCTACCTACAGTGTAGGAGAATATGCTTTACTGTTTCTTCTTCTTCCATGCACACTCTGCACATGGGGCTGTCTGTTTTACCCATATTATGTAGGTGTTTGATTAGTGCAGCGGTCGGCAACAAGCGGCCCGCGAACCTCTCACTTGCACCCCGCGTGCCTCCTAGGCTATTTTGTATGTAATATTGACAAACAACAATGTCTGATAAAGTCATAAATATTAACAAAGTGCGGCCCGCATCAACTTCGGTAACTACTATTTGGTCCTTGGCTGCTAAAAGGTTGCCGATCGCTGGATTAGTCTGTTATGACCTGTGATTAATCCTACTATTTTGCGTAGTTGGTGTGAAATGAAATGAAATGAATGAAATGAAATGAAATGAAAAATTTATTGATAACAATTTGTTACATGTCTTTTTTTCCATATAAGTACTAGTATTGGTCTAGTATTCTATGTGCATATACCTGTAAACATAATCCAAATTATATAAATAAAATTAATCGTTAAAATTTGCAATATATCGAAATTATTATTAACAATGAGAATGTAATTTATATCGGTACTATACAAATGTCACGCCTGTATTAATTATTAAATTACTAGTGGAATATTAAAAAACTCACTGTAATCGTAAAACGTGTCTGGGTGTTTTTAGTAATATTTTGGTGTAAGCTTGTAGTTTTGTTCTTTGGTCTGCCTACAGGTGTTCATTTTAGTCCAGTACTTATTGTGACACTCTTGGCAGCAGTCCGTCACAAATGAACTACGAGCGGTCGGGTTGAGCTGGAGCGAGGCCAGAGTGGTCGCTGAAGATAGGAAGGCGTGGCGCGAGCTTATGAAGGCCCTTTGCACCTCTGGGGTGCCTTAGGACAACAACAACAACAACAACTTATTGTGAAGCTGGTTTCTGAACCTTTCCTGGCCAGTTCATCCGCTGCATCGTTTCCTCTTGATCCACTATGCCCCTTTATCCATTATACTGTTACTTTGTTGCCTTCTTTGCTCACTTCAGTGAGGCCTCGATGTCATTCAAGTATGAGTTCCGATGTAAGTTTGTAGCTACCTAGTGCTTGCAGTACTGATTTACTGTCTGACAGTATTAGTATATTTTCTTGTTTTACTTCTCGTCTTTTTATCGCTTTGCAAGCTTCCATTATTCCTACACATTCAGCTTGGAATCCCGTATTGTGTTCCCAGTGTAACCCAGGGGTTTTGAGATGTATATGTTCAGGTCCTCCGAGAAGACACCACATCCGGTCCCTTCATTTGTTTTTGAGCCATCTGTGGATATTCTTAAATTTGTTTGGTATAGTCCTTGTACAAAAAGAAACATAAAACATGAAAGAACACACATCATTAGTACAAAGGCGAACTTATCATGTAATTCATGTATGCGGCACCGCGATATAATACATTCGGTAAAGACACACTGAAAGAAAACGAACTTAAAGATGTTCTTCTGTTCTGCAGGAAAACAAGAAGATTCGAGGAGAATGGTGTGGCACTTAATGCCGCCGGGACAGTAACCTAGCTGCAGCTCCAACTCTAGGGAATTGGGCTGAATGAACGCAACACGTGATCGACAGCCCACCTGCTTCCTGCCGAGCGTCCCTACACTACATCTACATGGATTCGCTTATTCTGCTCTACAAAACTTCTGTAAGTAGAGAATGCACAAGTGCAAGAGTTGAAGGATTGAAAGAGCTTGTCGTCTTACCTGACAGTCTTCCACACATTTACCTTAATTAATTTAAATGATTTTAAAGCAGTGTGCGCCTGAGTTGTCTCCTGTACTGACACGCCTGTACCGCCTCTCTCTCCAAACAAGAACGGTGCCGAAATCCTGGAAGCTTGCAAACGTGCAGCCAGTACCCAAGAAGGGTAGTCGTGCTGATCCCTGCAATTACCGACCAATCGCCATTACCTCCATGCTCTGTAAAGTCATGGAAAGGGTACTTAACGGCAAACTGCTGGCATACCTCGAAGCAAATGATCTGCTCAGTGACCGTCAATATGGCTTTCGCCGAGGTCGGTCTACTGGGGATCTTTTAGCGTATGTCACGCACTGCTGCGGCGAGGCCATCGAGAGGAACGGTGAAGCGCTTGCTGTTTCACTGGACATCTCGAAGGCCTTTGACAGGGTTTGGCACGCAAGTCTCCTTAGCAAGCTTCCTGCTTACGGCATCCCTGCTGATTTTTGTAGCTGGCTATCTGATTTCTTGAGTGAACGGTCGATCAGAGTAGTTATTGATGGCTGCTCTTCGGACCTCATGGCCATTGACGCCGGTGTTCCTCAGGGGTCTGTTCTCTCCGCAACCCTTTTCCTGCTCCACATTAACGACATGCTGCAACCCAGCATTGTAGGTTATGCAGATGACAGTACGGTTGTTGAGAGATATTTGGCTAGTGCAGGGGACAGCAGGGAGGATATACGTTCACAGAGAGAGGCCATGGTTGAGCGAATGAACTTGACCCTTAGTCTCGTTTCCCAGTGGGGTGATGACAATCTGGTCACGTTCAATGCCTCCAAAACGCAGGCGTGTCTATTTTCCGCTAAACGGAGTCCATTCGACCTGACTCCTTCTTTCCGGGGTGCATCTGTACCTATTACCGACAGCCTGGAACTCCTCGGCATGGAGCTGAGTTCAGTCCTCGGCTTCGGCAGCTTCATTGAGTCTAAAGCACAAACTGCGGCCAGAAAGCTGGGCGTCCTAAATAAGGTGAGGCGATACTTCACACCTGGACAGCTTCTAACACTTTACAAAGCTCAAGTCCGGTCGTGTATGGAGTATTGCAGCCACCTGTGGGATGGCTCAGCTAAATACCAACTCGCCGCTTTGGACTCAGTGGAGCGCAGAGCCAGGAGGATGATTGGCGACAAGAAGCTAACGGCTAAGCTTCAGACTTTGGCCCATCGGCGGAAAGTCGCCAGCCTGTCGGTATTCTACAGGTTGCACTTCGGGGAGTGTGCCCAAGAGCTACACGAGCTCATTCCACCGTCCCCATTCTACCATCGGACTTTTAGACGCACGGCCGGTTTCCATCCTTACTTGGTAGATATTCCGCCAATTCGCACTAAGCGCTTTGCTTCTACTTTCCTTATGCGCACTGCCAAGGAATGGAATTCCTTGCCGGCGTCTATATTTCCGTGCTCTTATAACCCGGCAACCTTCAAATCAAGAGTGAACAGGCACCTTCTGGGCGAGCTCGCTCCATCGTAGGCCACGTCTACGCCTCGGCTAGTCTGTGGCCATGAGTAAACCCATGCATAATAAAAAAAATAATAATAATAATAATTATAGTCCTTTTTAGGGTTCCGTACCTCAAAAGGAAAAAACGGAACCCTTATAGGATCACTCGTGCGTCTGTCTGTCAGTCTGTCTGTCTGTCTGTCTGTCTGTCTGTCCGTCTGTCACAGCCGATTTTCTCCGGAACTACTGGACCAATCAAGTTGAAATTTGGTACACATATGTAAGTTTGTGACCCAAATATGGACATGTAACGTAAACAAATTAATTTTAAACATGGGGGCCACTTTTGGGGGGTAAATTAAAAAATTAAAAAAAAAAAATTCAAATTATATCATGTTACATATCAAATTAAAGAGCTTATTGTAAGGATCTCAAATATATTTTTTTTATATTTTCGAATAAACAGCTTAGAAGTTATTCAAGAAAATAGGCAAAAAATGATCATTCCGCCCCCCCCCCCCCCTTTATCTCCGAAACTACTAAGTCTAAAATTTTGAAAAAAATACATAAAATAGGTCTATACCTATAGATGACAGGAAAACCTATTATAAATGTACAGTCAAGCGTGAGTCGGACTTAATTACAGTTTTAGATCCGACCCCTACGGATTTTTTAAAGAGATTTCAATCACATATTTAATTACACAAACGGGTCTACCGCGATATAATTTCATTGTTTTTACCTTTAATTCCGACGTTTCAGCTGAGTTGCACTAGCTGTGGTCACGGAAAGACTGACGTCCCAACAAACCCACAAACGCCAACCAAACGCGCGTCCAAACGCGGTAGACCCGTTTGTGTAATTAAATATATGTACAAAACGCGAGAGTTTAAAGTGTTAGATTTCACTCACGTTTCACATAAAAAATACATTGTTAACAGTGCCGGATTAACCAATAAGCAAAACAAGCACGTGCTTAGGGCACCCCGTTCAGGGGGGAGCACCAAAATGCCAGGATTCGGGCCTGGTTCGGCCTAAAAGTAAAATTGCGTTTTTTATATCGAAACATTTTCGCGCTCGCTTCGCTCGCCTTTTCAATAACTTTCTAAGGTATGACAAAGGTGACATTCGGGTGACGACTGCAGCAACATTACTCTATAACACTTTAAACTCTCGCGTTTTGTACACATATTCAATTACACAAACGGGTCTACCGCGATATAATTTCATTGTTTTTACCTTTAATTCCGACGTTTCAGCTGAGTTGCACCAGCTGTGGTCACGGAAAGACTGACGTCCCAACAAATGTCAACGGAGATATTAATAAAACAACACTAAACTACCCGAAATTAGTTTATAAAAATGTTCGGGGTAGACAAAGAAATTGCAGCTACCCGTTAAAGTTTAATGTTTATTGTCCACGGCACGACACACAACACTCACAGTATCCGTACACTGGTCCGAAGATATATCTGCTGGTTCCAACATTTGAATCACTGGTCCCATCTCTCTCGCTTCGCTCGCGTTTCAATCACTTTCTTAGATATGATAAAGGTGACATTCGGGTGGCGACTGCAGCAGTATTAGGTACTCTGTTGCAACATTACTGCAACGGCACTGTCAATTTTCGTGATAAAATGATGTGACTGATTTCCATTCTCAGCTGTAATGCGGCATTGAACTTCTCTAAATTTACCAAAAAAAATCAATGTAATCTTGATGACCCTAGGGAGAGGGGGCACCATGGTCTAGAAATGCTTAAAGCATCAAAATATCTTAATCCGGCACTGATTGTTAAAAATTGTGTAATATACGGAACCCTTGGAACGCGAGCCCGACTCGCACTTGGCCGGTTTTTTTTTCAGATTACCTCAATTACAGTATACTACAATACAATTCAAATACTCTTTATTGCACACCTCATTACAGAAAACAATACAAATAATACAGGAAGAAGAGATTAAACAACAGGCGGTCTTATCGCTAAAAAGCGATCTCTTCCAGACAACCTTACTACTTTTGAGGTTAGACCAACCCACGAAAACATTTAATGTAAAGTGTTGCCAAGACTAGTTGCATAAAGCTTTTACACTAAAAAAGTTATCAGATCCCGTAGTAGGTACCAAGACTTTTACTCTGTCATTCCTAACTTTATAAGCTCTAACAGTATAAAGCCAACATCTTGGTCAAACAGTACGGCTTGGCCGTTTCGTTGGTGTCATACTCATATGGACAATCCCGTAATGACACTTTCAGAATTTGAAAGACCTTTCAACTCAGCTACTTTGTACAACAAGTCCACTGAGGGAGTGTTTGTAAAAACGACATATCAGTTTATATAAACTACGATAATACAAGGTCATATAAGCAGGCATAATTTTAAAACATTTAACATTTAGGTTTTCAGAAAAGTTACGTACCTATTTCTAGCGACATCTATGTATGTAGGGCCTATATAAAATAAGCCAGGAAAGTTATGAAAGTGAATTAAAGTTCATGTTGCACTGATAAAATCATTTTAAACAAATATTCTAAATATAATTATTCTCAAATTTCAGGAGCTGATACAAGCAGCCAGAATGAGTCTCTGCTGAGTCGCCGGCGCCGGACGAGCGTCGCGCGCCTCGGGCGACTGACGTCTTCGTGTGAGTCGCCAATTGCAGGGGAAGATACGAATAGTTAGATATAAAAGCTACTTTAGTCAACCTCGCCTCAGTACTGTTTGTATTGACTGAAATACAAGTAGCATATATGAGACGTTCGGACGTATCCGTGAAAATACGAAGGTAAAGGAAATTGCACTACATTTTTAAAACCTATTCACCTGTCAGTAAAATATTGAAAAGGAAAGTTCATGAGTTTTATTATTTTCTTTCCTCCAACAGCTTCACATGGAGCAAATGTAAACCTTTTATGTTAATAATATCAGTAATGTCAAGGTACAACGCTCTTTAGAGCATATTGCCATTCCTTTTACTCGAGTGGCCTGTGGGTTAACTATACGAAGCGAGCCTACGATGCATTAAAAGTGCAGTATAACAATGCATTCAGAATGCTGTTGGGCTTACCTCGTAGATGTAGTGCATCTGGCATGTTTTGCGAAGCTAGAAGTTTTCTGGCAATCATGCGCAAGAAAATAGTATCTCTGCTAGGTCGAGTTAGAAGCAGTCCCAAACATACATGTTCGAAAAGTAGAACTCCCTTAGTAGGCCAAGCAATAAGAAGTTATAGAGGGAAATGCTAGGAACACAATTTTTGACTACGTAACTTTGTTTGGACTAGTTAGGAGGTGAACATATCAAAAGTCCCCGGCTGTAGCCCCGGTGCTGGGGGGTAGACTAGTTATAGTCCAAACAAAGTTACGGAGTCAAAAACTGTGTTCCTAGCATTTCCCTCTACAACGTTTTTTGAGCATTCATTTCCTGACCTATAGATCGTGTTTCAATTTATCGCCTCTCGTTGGCAATTAAGGTGGTTCGCTTTCCATACAAAAAAAACAATTACATAAGTACCTAATAGTGTGTAATTACTTAATATAACGCAATTGTTTTTTGTATGGAAAGCGAACCACCTTAACTATTCGCACAACGTTTTGTAGTTGCAGTAAGTACTTACATATGGCCGGTTAAATTTTCGAAATAGGTATGTATTTACGTACAGTGCTAATTGCCGCACATAGAATAATTAAAGTTTGATCAATCGGAATATGTTCCTAAGTCACTTATTACATTTCGAATTATAAGTCTGTATTTTACAGCTTTAGATGTGCATGACTGCATATGCACATCTAAAGCTGAAAAATGCTTTCATGAAATTATGGCTAAATTATGTTAATAGGGACAAATGTATCATTTTCAACCAATGGGTTCTTATTATCTGTTGTCAATAAGGCGCTATTTCCATAAAGCTTCAATTTGAAATCAGCCTCGTCGACAACCGACAATGTTAACCTTTTGGTTGAAAACGTCACAAATTATGGCGATAGAGAATACAATGTTCTGTTGCCAGAGTGCAGCACTAGTAAAACCCGTAAACGAGTGAATTGCAAAAAAGTGTAGGTAACACAATGGAATATTCACAAAAATATGAAGGAATGTAACACAAAATGAAGAAAATGTATGTGTTTTTTTTTGTGTTACGTCACACAAAGGACGCCAAAATCGACGCCGCAATATTTTTCACGACGTGTAGAATAAAAGTGGCGTCGAATTCAGGAATCCGCAAATACTATGGTAGCCGATAGCCAAGTAATTTATCAATAGAACAATGTTAAAACAGTAGTAGAAACGGTGAGCTTTGCAAACTTTTAGTAGATTGGTTTGGTTTTGGTAGATTTCTCGGTTTGGTATGCTTGATGCTCTTCACATCACCACAGACGGAGGTCGACAGTTCGAATCTGTCTTGTTCAACCAATTGATGGAGGCACATGCACGCATACGAAGTATACGAACCACATATTACACTACCATCCTGGAGCTAATTGGATTATTTGCATCTACTATTATAGTATATACCTATGCCTTATTTTTACGCCTAAGACCCTAAGCTTTTAACAAAAACCATTATTTCTTTTATACCTACGGGCGGTTTAGCTCCCGTACCTACCTCTATTATACCTAGCCACGTGCTAAAGCAACAATGTCCTTTAAATCCGTATCCCGTATCGTGATAGTATTAAGATTCAACTCGTCTACATCGAGATGGTCGATCGTCCTAAATACATTACCAAAACATGTTAACTCGTATGAGCCGTTACATAGATTTGAACCTTAATACTATCATGATAATTATTGATTAATATTTTTAAATAATTTGTTAAGCATATTTACACTTGCAAATATACACTTGCAGCATTCTAATATTATGGTATGGTAAACATATAACATGTTATATATTCGCGATTCATGTCTACAGCCCTAGTGTCAGGCCCCCGCCACCCGCGCCCGACCGCGCCCCCGCCCCGCAGTAACAGTTATCTGTTTCCCTCGGGGGCAAAGTTGTTGTTCAATCGCTCGTGCTAATATTGATACCCGAGCAAGCGAAAGATTCCAAAATTGAACCGATAGCGTAGCGAGTGGTTAAAAAAATGGAATCTTGAGCGTTGCGAGGGTTTCAAAGCGCGAGGGTTAAACAAAATTTGCTCCCGAGTGAAACACAAAATGTTTCACCACACCGACCCGAAGCAAATATTAAATGTAAAATATCAAACAAAATCAAATCCAAATTAATGTTACCTATTAAATATTTATCATCCAAAATCATCATAAAAGTCAGTTCTACCAGCAAACATAAGAAAACAACTCAAAATTTGCATTTGATTACTTTGCCTCACATGTGAATAAAATGCAACTTTGCTATCAGTTTTTGAAGTGCTAAGAAAGCCTTTCCGAGTAGGTGTGGTGAAAAATATAATGTTCTAATGCTGAAACGTATCACTATCACTGTTTAGTTAGAACAACATGAACCTCATAGAACCCTCTTTCAAGTGCTATTGAAAGAGGCGGCTATACAGGGCCTGGGGCCTAGGGCGGCGAATAGTTATTTACGATACAAGTGCGGAAAAGAGGAAATTCGAACGAGTGGCGATAAATTAAAACACGACCGAAGGGAGTGTTTTAAATCCACACGATTTGCAAATTACCTATTCGCACGTGTATCGTACAACGTTTTACAGTACATGGCCCTTTAAGCTTTTGACATACGCACGAAAAGTGCTATTTTACGCACTAGTGTGGGAAAATAGGACCATAATTAAATACTTTAAATGATATTTTTATTATTAATTTGTATAAATGAATGTCATTAGTCATTGCCTACATTAAATGTACTTAATCTATGCTTCCATAAATATATTTACTAACATTATCAATATATTACAAGACGTTGCACATATGTCGTTGTTTCACTTATATGCACACCAATATAGCCTAATATAACTGGAAAGCCTGGCAGGCTAATCTTTTAACACGTTGGCTGCCATGAACATTGAACATCACCGTTGGGATCACGTAATCTTCTCTGTGTGCCCATGAGCATCACCAGTGGAATCGAAAGCTCGTTACCTCTTTATTGACCTCAGTAATAAATGTATAGTCAGATGCTGGGATCACTAAATTTGTAAGGGGCGTGGGAGATACACTTTAGGTGAAGGATGGTGGGCAGCCAATGTGTTTAATACTTCGTTTATTTTTGGTAGGCTTAATTTTGCTGCCCTTTTTAGGGTACTTACCGTAGGGAACTACTACGTTAAAAAAAACCTATGCTAAAATAAAAGGTAAAAAAACCTATTTCTATCTAAAGAGTTTGTATAGGTGTAACTGGGTCACAGCTGAATTCTTATAATGCAAACCGAAGGGCTATATGCAAGAGTACTCGTATGGAATAACAAACACCTTACGACAAAGACCATAATAACTGTCTACCAAACTTGTGTCTTTAGAGAATACTCTTGTAGGGGGCCGAAACCTGGACGTCGTAAGCTAATCAGGAACGAAGACTTAATTAACACCTTCCACGTGCGCTGCCTTCGGAGTAGGTAGGTATGGTATACTAAACATAACATGGAAAGACAGGGTTACTGGTTACCAACGAAAGTGCGCTAGAGTTTGCTAAGCTTCCTAGTATCACCGCGCTTATAATCTGAGACCGCGCTACTCAGAGACGTTTGCGGCGGCTAGGGCATGTTTAACGAATGGACAGTGCTATTAGGCAAGTGCAACGTAAGACGTCATTACTCCGCTTTAAAGACTGCGTAAAGCGTAATATGATTGCGTTTAACAATAAAGCACTGCAACTCATGGAAAGACCTAGCAACACACCGCGTTGAGTGGAAGAACACCTTTTAAGAGGTCGCGTAACCAATGTTAGGTCCTGGTTTCAAGACTTGGCCCGAAAACGAGCAATAAGACATATATGTGCGATGAGGGTCGCCTTAATGCGAACCAGGTATGTTGCGGATGCAGATTTTTTATGACATCCGCGGATGCGGATATTTAAAGCCTCACATGTCGGATGTCAAGATTTGGTACTCAAAAAACGTCAAATGTTACATATTTAGTATTTTTTATTTAAAAAAAAACGAACCGTTTAGTATTTGAACAAGAATATAGGTGACGTTCCACGGCAAAAGGTACCTTATGGCGGCTGGCGCTTACGTCGCATGGCGCCGCAATAATATTGGAGCGGCGTTAATAATAGCGTAAGCGCCAACCGCCATAAGGTACCTTTACCTGTGGGACGTCACATAGGTGTGTTTTATTTAATAAACAATAACTTGGCCGGTTTTTCGGGATCTAGACGATTTCGTTATATATAATGACGAAATTACCTAAAGGCCCCAGTACACAGTGAAGGATGGGCCATGCCACACCCTGGCCATTGTGTACAGGGGGCTATGCTATGGTATGCAATGGCGGACGACTGCCGTCAGTTGTATCAGCCGTGGTGAGTAATCGGGGAGTTGGCGGTTTTTTGGCACACTTCAAAGGAATCGTGGCGTACCGTGGCCTGTGGTGTTCACACAGTCGCCATTGTTTGTTTAGTTTCTTGAATTTTTGACCGCTTGATTCAATGTTAATAGCACAAAATGTCATCATTGTGGAGCAATGAAGAGACTTATCAGTTTATTATAGATTTATATGAATCAGAGCCTGCAATTTTTTTTTTTGATGCACCATTGTGTGAACACCTACGTGATATAGGCCTATTGTTGCGCATTGCAAAGCATGGCTTGGCATGGACCATCCTTGACCACTGTGTACTGGAGCCTTTACACTTACGCCAGCGGTGCCGTCTCTAATACGTTCCTGTTACCTACTTGGTCGACATCCGCATCATGCGGATGCTCCGCATCGATTTTATGCGAATGCGGATGTTGAAAATAATGCGGATGTTCCGCGGATGCGGATGCGAATATTCGCAACATCCCTGGTGCGGACCCTCGTATTACTTGACAGAAATGTGGACGATTATGCCGTTCAAAAATTGTGTCATATATATATATAGCCACGAGCGGTCCTGTCGCTAGATCACAGATGCTGCTTAATTATTTTAATCATCTGTAAATATATAAAAGGCCTGATGATGATGCTTTACGCGGCCATTGCCAAGATGAGGGGGGCGAAGTGCAACTGCCGTGTTAATGCGTCGTTTAATTGTACATAAGCCCGAAGTACGGTAAAACCTAGGATTTACCGGAAAACCCCAAGTTTTACCGATGCTGATCGGTAAAAGCCCGAAATGTCAATCAATCATCATCATCATTTCAGCCTATATACGTCCCACTGCTGAGCACAGGCCTCCTCTGATGCGCGAGAGGGCTTGGGCTATAGTCCCCACGCTAGCCCAATGCGGATTGGGGACTTCACATACACCTTTGAATTTCTTCGCAAATGTATGCAGGTTTCCTCACGATGTTTTCCTTCACCGAAAAACTAGTGGTAAATATCAAATGATATTTCGTACATAAGTTCCGAAAAACTCATTGGTACGAGCCGGGATTTGAACCCGCGACCTCCGGATTGAAAGTCGGGCGTCATATCCACTCGGCCACCACTGCTCAATCAATAATACCGGTAAATCAAAGAAAAATCCGGTAAATTGAGGGCCGCAAGAACCGTTACGGGTTTGTATTTGTAACGTCATAGAAGCGTCGGTTCCGCCAGCATCGTTGTTTAATCTCTCTCCTCACACAAAACTAGTGTCCGACCGAAGGTTGGAGTCTGTGCTCAACTACTTATCCTGAAGCCTGAAGCACGGCTTTGACTCCACATGAAAGTTCCCCTCACGGGGGCACTTCAGACTTTTAGGCCCAGGTGAAGATCGATACCCAGCCTTGCGATATTGTCAACAAAAAATTTGGGGCTCGCTGCGCTCGCGTTTTTGGCTGTTTTGGTTGACCCTGTATCTACATGTTAGCTTGACTGGTGAATGAATAGAGTTAGACCAAGAAAATTCTGCAATGATTTTGATAGCGTTATAAGCAGTGCAGTGCAACTAGTGCAAATGTTATTTATACGTCATAATTTCATAGAAGTTTTGACGTTTAATAATAGTCCGGTGGCCGGCTGCATGAAACAAACCTCATCAAAAAATAGAATATACCTACCCTGTAGAGGTACCTGACATTTAGTAGCTTCCAACGCACTTGGTCGGCCTAGGCTTAACCTGGCAGATTTTGTACAAATGGCAAAAACGTTGGACCAAAATTCAACCCAAAAACAACCTCATCGAAAAATAGAATGAAACTTGTATGGTAGGATACCTGACCTTGAGGACAGTAAAAAAAAAGTGGTCGGCCTCACCTTAGCCTGGCAGTTTTTGCAGTCCGACCAGATTTATTGGGTCACGTGAGAGCTACAATTTACCTCATCGAAAAATAGAATGAAACAAACGGATTATAAAAGCTAAAATAAGCCTGTTGACGTATGTCTTGGTCGGCCTCACCTTAACCTGGCAGTTTTTGCAGTCCGACCAAATTTATTAAAAAATCATCAAAAATTTTTTATCGAAAAATCGTATGAAACTTGTATGGTACGATAGCTGCCTTTGAGAACAGTAAAAAAAAAGTGGTCGGCCAAATCCTGTGTTGGCAGGTTCCTGTGTCCGACCAATTTTGTGGTACCACGTAAGAGCTACAATTTACCTCATCGAAAAATAGAATGAAACAAACGGATTATAATAGCTAAAATAAGCCTGTTGACGTATGTCTTGGTCGGCCTTACCTTAACCTGGCAGTTTTTGCAGTCCGACCAAATTTATGAAAAAATCATCAAAATTTTTTTATCGAAAAATCGTATGAAACTTGTATGGTACGATAGCTGCCTTTGAGGACAGTAAAAAAAAAATGGTCGGCCAAATCCTGTGTTTGCAGGTTCCTGTGTCCGACCAATTTTGTGGTACCACGTGAGAGCTACAATTTACCTCATCGAAAAATAGAATGAAACAAACGGATTATAATAGCTTAAATAAGCCTATTGACGTATGTCTTGGTCGGCCTCACCTTAACCTGGCAGTTTTTGCAGTCCGGCCAAATTTATAAAAAAATCATCAAAAAATTTTTATCGAAAAATCGTGTGAAACTGGTATGGTACGATAGCTGCCTTTGAGGACAGTAATAAAAAAGTGGTTGGCCAAATCCTGTGTTGGCAGGTTCCTGTGTCCGACCAATTTTGTGGTACCACGTAAGAGCTACAATTTACCTCATCGAAAAATAGAATGAAACAAACGGATTATAATAGCTAAAATAAGCCTGTTGACGTATGTCTTGGTCGGCCTCACCTTAACCTGGCAGTTTTTGCAGTCCGACCAAATTTATAAAAAAAACATCAAAAAATTTTTATCGAAAAATCGTATGAAACTTGTATGGTAAGATAGCTGCCTTTGAGGACAGTAAAAAAAAAGTGGTCGGCCAAATACTTTGTTGGCAGGTTCCTGTGTCCGACCAATTTTGTGGTACCACGTGAGAGCTACAATTTACCTCATCGAAAAATAGAATGAAACAAACGGATTATAATAGCTTAAATAAGCCTATTGACGTATGTCTTGGTCGGCCTCACCTTAACCTGGCAGTTTTTGCAGTCCGGCCAAATTTATAAAAAAATCATCAAAAAATTTTTATCGAAAAATCGTGTGAAACTGGTATGGTACGATAGCTGCCTTTGAGGACAGTAATAAAAAAGTGGTTGGCCAAATCCTGTGTTGGCAGGTTCCTGTGTCCGACCAATTTTGTGGTACCACGTGAGAGCTACAATTTACCTCATCGAAAAATAGAATGAAACAAACGGATTATAATACCTAAAATAAACCTATTGACGTATGGCTTGGTCGGCCTCACCGTAGCCTGCAAAGAATATAATACTCACTAGGAGAAGAACGGTAACTCCATACAAAAAAATGTCCCCAACCGTTTATACGTTTATACTAGTGGCGCCGTCTTTGTGTACCAATGGAACTAAAGTTGACAACCGGTTTAGCCTGGCGGGTATTGGTAGGTAGTAATTCTGTTGATAAACATATTTGTTATCTTCATATTACGAAATATATGCAAGATGCAAATATTACCCCTTGTTTGTGGTATTATCAATTGATTTAAATAAAAGGCATGTTTATGTTTATAACATTATATATATTAGTTATTAAAAAATGTTTTACATATATAAATATACACTGAAAACTGGCAACTGGCAACTTAATAAAAAAATAGACATTAATAAAGCGCATTCACAAAGTTTTCAGTACCTTTTATACAAATAACATTAGGCATGCCTACCTATTACACTTTACACACAGATACACTACACTTTACACACGGCATTTTACACAGATTTCCAACTTGTATTCATACATTTCTTCACGGTTAATTAATACGCTTTCCAGATGCGTTATGACTCGGTTCCTTCTGAACCCACTAAAGTTGTAAATTTCACTCTGGCTGCTTCAACAGCCGTTGCTCCGCATTTAGCACATTTTCTATGTGCATTGCTGTAATCCATGTAGGTACAGACTTACAGTCTTAAGTGGTACGTAGCGGTACACGTTGTATGTATTATTTAAAGAGTTAATAAATAAAATTTTCGTTATGAACTTTAACCACAGCAGTTGGACAGAGTCATTGACAAATATATTTTTTATTATGGTGGGTAGACGTACCTACCCTCCATATATTTTATGAACATTGATAAAGACAGTTGGAAGCAAATATTCATTATAAAACTTAATCGCATGTAATTAAGTTTTAAGCGTTTTAAGTCCCGTTTTATGATTAATATTGTATAAAATTCGTGATAATCTAAATCAGAGTTGGGAGCAATGTTGCTGCAGAAAAATGTTTTTATTTTTATTACTCGCAACTTTTTCCCGGAGGCCAACGCACACATAGAAGCTTAAGGCGCACACATGCGCAATTATTTGGGGACATAACTTTCTTAGGAAGTGAACAGGCCTTGGTAGCCTGGCAGTTTTTGCAGTCCGACCAAATTTGTGATACCACGTGACAGCTAGAATAGGACCACACATGCTGTATTCCATACGCATCATGACTTTGTGTACCTATCTGATGGGCGGGCGTATATGAAACGCCTTCTTGTACGTGCAGGTGATCCAGGTATACACCAAAGCGTAGTTTTCAATCGAACACTTGTAATATAATAGGAAAAACTGCACGTGATCCTTCCAAAATTTAAATAAATGGTAAAATGTTCCTCCACGATGTTCTCAACGGGCATCTAGACTGCGTTGGATTGCTGTCACAGTTAGGGCTCCGCGCTCCCACGCGCCGAACTCGTCACACCACACTATTCCATATTCCCTGTCATCGTACCAATTATGGCCAAAATTCTATTCTATTAAATTCTGAGTAGAATCGCACGTACCTATAATAAATCGTTCCAAAACATTGACCCTTTCTTCTCCTCCAGACGTGTTTTCAAATCACAAATTGCAAAGCAACTTTCCTGGTAGTCACGCACTATCACACCCACTTACACACATACACCCACCCACCCACACACACACACACACACACACACACACACACACACACACACACACACACACACACACACACACACGAACACATAAATTCCAATAAATGCATACAAACTAATAGATTCGCTCGTTTATGTAGGTACTGTATGTATTTTTATTTTACTATTTTTTATTTATTGTTTACGCAAAATTAGAGCTATACCTACTATTTTAGGATTTTTTTTCCAGTTTACAGTTATTATTAATTTTTTCTCTTTTTCCTTGTACCTTAAAGACTTACAAATTAAGTTATATTTACGATTCTTGTACAGCACAAGTTACAAGTCTACCCACAGATGATTTTTTATTATGTATAAATTACAGGAAGTTCTGTTATTGGCTATGCTATAAGTTCTCATGTTTTTTGTATATTATTTAATGTAAACGCTGTTGAACTTCTCAATAAATATAAATAAATAAAAATACACAAGATAACCTCAAATATATTAAGTGATTATCTTATTGTTATTTCTTCGACTCGCAAAGGCGTTATGTGTCCTTCAAACCATTTGATCTTATACATTTCATCTCTTAATGTCCAGCCACAATGTGTTGCATCAAATTTGATGCAAGTGGATTCTGCCGCACACTGCCACATTGAATTTATGAAAGCCGCCCGTAACAAGCCATACGTCAACAGGGTTATTTTAGCTATTATAATCCGTTTGTTTCATTCTATTTTTCGATGTGGTAAATTGTAACTCTCACGTGGTACCACAAAATTGGTCGGAGACAGGAACCTGCCAATACAGGATTTGGCCGACCATTTTTTTTTACTGTCCTCAAAGGCAGCTATCGTACCATACAAGTTTCATACGATTTTTCGATATAAATTTTTTGATGATTTTTTCATAAATTTGGTCGGACTGCAAAAACTGCCAGGTTAAGGTAAGGCCGACCAAGACATACGTCAACAGGCTTATTTTAGCTATTATAATCCGTTTGTTTCATTCTATTTTTCGATGAGGTAAATTGTAGCTCTCACGTGGTACCACAAAATTGGTCGGACACAGGAACCTGCCAACACAGGATTTGGCCGACCACTTTTTTTTTACTGTCCTTTTGAGGCAGCTATCGTACCATACAAGTTTTATACGATTTTTCGATAAAAATTTTTGATGATTTTTTAATAAATTTGGTCGGACTGCAAAAACTGCCAGGTTAAGGTGAGGCCGACCAAGACATACGTCAACAGGCTTATTTTAGCTATTATAATCCGTTTGTTTCATTCTATTTTTCGATGAGGTAAATTGTAGCTCTCACGTGGTACCACAAAATTGGTCGGACACAGGAACCTACAAACACAGGATTTGGCCGACTATTTTTTTTTTTACTGTCCTCAAAGGCAGCTATCGTACCATACAAGTTTCATACGATTTATCGATAAAAAATTTTTGATGATTTTTTTATAAATCTGGTCGGACTGCAAAAACTGCCAGGTTAAGGTGAGGCCGACCAAGACATACGTCAACAGGCTTATTTTAGCTATTATAATCCGTTTGTTTCATTCTATTTTTCGATGAGGTAAATTGTAGCTCTCACGTGGTACCACAAAATTGGTCGGACACAGGAACCTGCAAACACAGGATTTGGCCGACTATTTTTTTTTTACTGTCCTCAAGGTCAGGTATCCTACCATACAAGTTTCATTCTATTTTTCGATGAGGTTTTTTTTTGATGAATTTTTGTCCAACGTTTTTGCCATTTGTACAAAATCTGCCAGGTTAAGCCTAGGCCGACCAAGTGCGTTGGAATCTACTAAATGTCAGGTACCTCTACAGGGTAGGTATATTCTATTTTTTGATGAGGTTTGTTTCATGCAGCCGGCTCCCGGACTAATAGGTATATTTCCACAATTTGTCGCACACTATTGCAGTATTGTGGAGAAAAAAAAACATACAACCGCATTGATAACCTCTTCCTTTGGGATTTGGAAGTCGGTTAAAAAAGGAGAATGTTTACAATTTATTGGAAACAATGTATGTGATTTGACAGTGACAGCAACTCCACTATGGAGGCGCCACCTGGCGTGATAAAATGTCAGTTATGCCTCCTCATTCTATCTGTAGTGGAAAAGTAGGATATACGATTCAAAACTTGTCAAAAATCGATGAAAACCTTTTTATTTTTGACATCTGTGAGACATCATCTCAACGTAAGTGTTACTCTGAAACCACGTCGGTAGTTAGAAAACGTTATTTAGATATTAAGTAGATAGATTTATGAATAAAATTTGAACTGAATGTTTTCTTTTTTTTTAAAGCCCTCTAAGACCTCCATGGACTCATTTACTTATGACTTTTTTCAGTTAGCATTATTAAGTTAAGTTCAAGCTGCGAAGAAACCATATTTTCAATAAAGAAATTATTATTCTTTATAAATGTGGTCGGACTGCAAAAACTGCCCGGCTAAGGTGAGGCCGACTAAGCCATAAGTCAACAGGCTTATTTTAGCTATTATAATCCGTTTGTTTCATTCTATTTTTCGATGAGGTAAATTGTAGCTCTTACGTGGTACCACAAAATTGGTCGGACACATTAACCTGCCAACACAGGATTTGGCCGACCACTTTTTTTTTTACTGTCCTAAAAGGCAGCTATCGTACTATACAAGTCTGCAGCGGATTTGATAGCCCACGCAGTGAAAGTGTTATTTTAAACGTCAAACTTCTATGAAATTATGACGTTTAAATGACACTTGCACTGCGTGGGCTATCAAATCCGCTGCAGACTTTTTTTGGTCCGACTCTATGAATTTTACACGCTTTGGAATGAAAATTGTCGAGTTACGAATTTTTTTCAAAAAAATGTATGGTGCAGAAACAAGAAATCATTATTAAGTACCTACTCAAGAACCGCAAAACAAACCGTAATATTCTCGCAGATGGTTATACTACGAATTATTTGTGATTTTTTGGCATATTACATATATCCGTCACGGGTGCAGCTTTTTAAAAAAAAACATTAATTGTTTCTATGGAAAAAGCACGAAAACCAAAGTCAACTGTTGTGAGATATTTTGATTTTTTGTACCGGCTAAATACATTTTGTTTGAAAAAAAATCATAACTAGTATTTTCGACTCAAATCGTCTGAAACTTACAACTTAGCATAAACATACTGGGCAAGACCCATTTCAGTCAAAAAAAATCTTAATATATATTATGTTGACTTTGGTTTTTGTGCTTTTCCCATAGAAACAATTAGTGATTTTAAAAAAAGCCGCACCCGTGACGGATATAATAATATGTAGTATGCCAAAAAATCACAAATAATTCGTAGTATAACCACCTGCGAAGATATTACGGTTTGTTTTGTTTCTTGACTAAGTAATAATGATTTTTTGTTCCTGCTCCATACATTTTTTTGAAGTGAAAACTTCTTTAGCGGCGCTGAGCACTTTTTGAGGTGGGGAAAAAATGATTAACTCGATACAGCGTAACACATAACGCGTAACGACGACGACGACGGCTGACGTCATGTGTCACGCACAATGTTATTCACCAAAGAACTTTAGTCATAACCAGGTCATATTAACGTATCATAATCAGGTGAATTATTTAAAACTGGAACTTTTATATTATTTAAGCAATAAAGCTCAATGTTCTAATCTTGTACGGGCTGAAATACGAGAATCTCAGTTACATTCTAACTTTATTCAAATATAATTCAATAAAGCTGCATCTTGATAAAATCGCTAATAAAAGTGAAAACTCAGAATATCATGACCAAATATATTTAGATGCGAGGTCTGCAAGGTAACTTTACAATTTCTATTCGAATTTTAAACAATTAACGCTACAAATTTAAGCTCACTAGCCAGCAATTTCGGAACTAAAGTTTTTCAATAGTAAGGAGGATGGGTCAATTATACATAGGTAGTGCTGCAGACATTTTGGACTAGTCATTGAGTTTTCACTTCTGTCGGCACTCCAGGGGGCCGATTTTTGAAATTCGATCGTTCGGAAATCGGTGGAAAACGGCGAAATGCTAATTTTTGAAATACTAGCGATAGAAATTGGGAATCGAGTGGTATTGACCACTCGTTTTCAATTCTATTAGTAGAATTTAAATGCCTAGTAGTAGAGATAATAGTAGAGTTTTCTATGTATTTAAGTATTTGTATATTATATATATCGTTGTCTGAGTATCCACAACACAAGCCTTCTTGAGCTTACTGTGGGACTTAGTCAATCTGTGTAAGAATGTCCTATAATATAATATTATAATATATAATATATAGTTATAATATATAGAGATATTATTGAACGAAATTCAATTCACGAAATCGAGTAGTCGAATTTAAAAAATCGGCCCCCAGGAGTGCACCCCGATTTTTTTTTTAATTCGTAACTCTCATTCCACAACTTTCATACCTAATCGTCTAAAATTCATAGGTTACTATAACAATGCCTAGCAAAACCGATTTCAATCAAGAAAACATAAAAATAACTTCGGTTTCTATGTCAATGACAGCCTAATTTCAGCCCACAGTGTGGCGTCAGTCCTCACAAATTGGTATTCAACCGTCCGCACCTCATTTTATCGGTAATATAGGTCAATATCGGCGGTTGAATTCGGCGAACCAAGTTGGTGTTTGCATCCGCACCTCCTGATTCGATTGGGCAATTTAATCAGATTGGCGAAAAATTTACTAGTCAGGATCTGGTCAGGATACGCCTTTAGCCCCCATTCCCACGGGCGCTTTTACAACGCGCGTTAAAAAAGCGTTTGAATGACACCAATAGATACATGTGTATTTATTCACACGACAGCGGTGGCGCTAAATTGACCGTAGTTATGCAGAAAACGACCAACTCAATTTTTTTATCAATGCAGAAAGAGACCAAAGCTACTGAGTTAGGGTGTAAGTCACTTTGACAAATATAAAAAGTTGGTGTTGGTCGCTTTCTACAGAACTACGGTCTTTTATCACGCGTTGTTAGATTTTCGACTTACCTAAGCCTTGGTCATTAAATCGAATTTAGAGCGCGGACAGATTCAAGCGCTTTTTAACGCGCGTTGAAAAAGCTCTCGTGCGAATGGGGGCTTAGAGTCCGTCGTTGCGACCGGCTGTAAAGCCCGCTCCACACTCGTGCGCGAATCGCGGCGCGAAGCCGCGAACGCGAGTCTGGAGTCGATTTCGCATATCAGCGAACTAGACTCCACACTCGCGTTCGCGGCTTCGCCCGCGATTCACGCGCATAGTCTGGAGGGCGCTTAACGACCGATTTGTAAAAATGCATCGTTAAGCCCGCTCCACACTCGTGCGCGAATCGCGGCGCGAAGCCGAGTCTGGAGTCGATTTCGCATATCAGCGAACTAGACTCCACACTCGCGTTCGCGGCTTCGCCCGCGATTCACGCGCATAGTCTGGAGGGCGCTTTACATTAGGTCCGTGTTCTATGTATAAGCCCCTTTAGCAATCACCGCTACCTGATTGGCTACTAGGCTAATCAAATTTAAATTTTTCAGTTATGACATTTATAATGGGACCAACTTCGTAATCACTTAAGCTTTTTTGGCCGTTTCATACATTTTGATCGAGTGGATGTCGACGTTTTCTATGGGAAGGCCAATATTTTTTTTGGGATTTCGGGGTTGGTCCGATAGAAAAAGTTGTTCAGTATGACCCAGTATGACGGGCGTAAGCCATAATGCTATGTTGGAGGCTGCAATAGTGTCCTGGCTGCTCCTTCGTCGGATGCTATTGCAGCTTGTACGAAAGGCTTTAGTATATAGAATAAGTTAGTTGTAAGAATGTATAAATTTGTAGTTTTTTATGGAGCGACATGTTCACCTCAGTGACAAGCTCTAAAAATAAATAGAAAAAAAAAGTATGACGGTTGGCTATACTAATCTGTAGACACATATTATTAATCTGTGAGCTAGAGTCTGGCTAGCCAAAAATTGTTGACGGATATTTCATTGTTGTATCACCAATTGTCTATGATTTAAAAAAAAGCTAAAAGTCAGTTGTCAATTTATGTCATCCATTCAAATTGTTTGCGGTTTATAAGGGGTTTATTTTAAATAATATTAATAATGTCTATACTGAGTGCGGTTCGCAAACTATTATTTAAGCTCGTAATTAATTACGACAATGTGTGATGTCGACGTGTAGCGTTGTATAACGAAAAACTGCAATGTTTACAACTCCAATACAAATATAAACAAATTAGAAGGTTGGTGCTCTATAATTATTTTGATACTTAGCATTTAGCATATTTGGCATAGTACTTATGTATTTTTTTTGGTAATAGATTAATATTACGGTATAATCGAGCTAGGTCTTATTTATACTACATTTAATTTTTTGCCTTGTTACAATGGTATATGGTGAGAAAGTGTTAACATATGTGTTTATCGTTGACTGTACTTTAAATAGTGGTAGAAATTATGTGAGCTGACTTTGTGTGCACGTCAACGTATATTTAACTTACTTTAAGTTATATCCTTAGGTACCTTACGTGTGCACAGAAAATCAAAAATATTTTCTAGTATCAAAACTATAATTCCTACTACACAAAGTGTGGCCAGCCGAAGATTTTTTGAATTTCCCGCCAAACATTTGTGTAAAATTTCAGTAGCCAGACTCTAGTTCAGCTAATATTTCACGTGCATCTGTTATTTGTGCACGCTTTTTGGAAATAATTATATCTCTGGCGTCAACAATCGGAATCTTTTTTTTGAGTTGAGGGATTGCGATGTTGAGGCTTGATTTTTGATCTGAAAGAAATTCAATCAAGATTAATTTTATCATGAGCAATCCAAGCTATAGTCCGTTTTTTTTAGCATTAGAAAGAACTTCGCAGAAGTAAGCTTCTGGTTCCAAATCCGGCACTTTCAGCGGTAATAATTTGAAGTAAATTATATGTATTGACCATGCTACATTAGATAATTCAATAATTATTAACAATTAAAGAGCCCGATAAAGACTGCACGCTTGCTTCTGTGGAGTTCTTTCTAATGCTAAAAAAAACGAACTATATTCAATAGCAATACACAACAGTATAAGCAAGTTACCTTTTATTTTAATTCCGTCGTATTTGTATGATATCCTTTAAACTCTTGTCAATTAAAGGCATATCCAGATTAGTCAATTTTTCGCCAATCTGATTCAATTGCCCGATCGAATCAGGAGGTGCGGACGCAAATACCAATTTGGCTCACCGAATTCAACCACCGATAATGACCGATAATGACCGATATTACCGATAAAATGAGGTGCGGACGCAAGAATACCAATTTGTGAGGTTAGTATTTTCGTTCTGGGGCATTTATTCAATTTCATCATCATCATCGTCATCTCAGCCATAAGACGTCCACTGCTGAACATAGGCCTCCCCCTTTTTTGGGGGGTGAATGCCATAATCGCCACGCTTGGCAGGCGGGTTGGCGATCGCAGTCGAGTACACCGAATTTGAGGGACGCTGCTGCCTGTCCACCTGTGGTCTTGTCTTGGACGTGGTTTAAGGACATACCCGTTTATTCAATTAAGAGGGCTCTAATATCACCATAAATCTAAAATTGGAGATTGACGCCAATTTCATTACTGATCAAATCGACCGATTCGATCAGTCCCGAAGGAATAAGGAAGTCTTCGTTAAATAATACAAAAAGAGAGTGTGTAACTCAGAAACTTAGGTCAGATCCAACGGTCTACTTCTGTTAAAAACTATTAATAAGAATTCTCTGTAAAGGCTTCGTCACACAGGCGCGTTTTCCGGGCGGCGCGTGAGCGGGGCGCGCCGCGTAACTAAAGCCCCTCATTCACACTCCTACCTTGTCGTCCGCCTCGCAGGACTACGGTGTAAGATATAGCTCACACACCATCCTACTTTGTAGTCCGCCTCACAGGACTACGGAGCAAGAAATAGCTTACACACGGTACTAAGGGCCTACCGCGAACCACGTTGGACGTGCTAGGCAGCACCCCTGCCCTGTCACACTTACGTACGAATTTACACGCGCGACGGAGGGGCAACACGTCGAACGTGGTTCGCGGTAGGCCCTCTGTTTTGCCGTCCATCACCAGTACTATGGCATCCTACTTGAGTTTGTAGGACGGCTCGTAGTCCGCAACCCCCATACACGATCCTACCCAACGAGGCGGATTACGAGGCGAACTACAAGGTAGAGTGTGAATGGGGGGCTTAACAGACTATCGCACCGCACCGTGACCTTGGAGTGTCGCACCCATAAGTGAGAGCGAGAAACGTATATCTCTTTTCTTTGTTAGTAGAAAAAGGCGGCAAATTGGAAAAATGTAGGCGCGAAGGGATATCGTCCCATAGAAAATTTTAATTTCACGCCTTTTTTTACTGACAAGATTTGCTTGACCACCTATAGCTACTTTACATATAAAACGCTCACGCCCCGCTCGCGCGCCACCCGTAAAACGCGCCTGTGTGACGAAGACTTAATTATAGTTCGTCAAACATATGTATCTCTGGTCAAACCAATTTGACAGTCAGTAAGCCCCCATACGCACGACAGCTTTTTCAACGCGCGTTAAAAAAGCGCTTGAATCTGGTCGCACTCTAAATTCGACTTAACGACCAAAGCTTAAAGTCTAAAATCCAACAACACTGAATAAAAGCATCACCGTTGTCGTGTGAATACATAAATGGTTATCCATTTGCTTCGAGCAACACGGAAGGGAGGCGGCATTCGTACTATTTCCCCTCTGCCGAGGTACAAGATTAGCGCGTCAATATAATCTAGCGCGGGTAATAAAACTAGTTGCACTTGGATTTTTCACTAGACCGAGTCCAGACACGCGCGTGAACACTGCTGCACAAAAATGCCTGTTTGCTCAGGTCGGGGACATCAAATTTACAAAAAGAAAGTGTTACATTACACATGTAATATTTTTTTTTACATATCATACGTTTAATTACATTTAAATACAATTATTATATTTTAGTCTCAAGTAATTGTTGGATTTATCGATTTTGCTCGCTCAGTACAAATTGCGGATCGGTCGAGCGACAAATCCGACTTCTCATCTCTCAGAATACAATGACATACTTCAACGAAAATGTGTTAGTGTGCGTGTTGTGACACTAGTCACTCGTCCGTACACAAAAAGAGATCGAGGTTTGCAAGATTTGTCTTTGACGTGTGTCATTTTCTATGTATTTGTGTCGTCATTACAGAGGGCTTACCGCAAACCACGTTCGACGTGTTGCCTCCCTGTCACACTTACGTATGAATTTACAAGTGCCATAGAGAGGCAACACGTCGAACGTGGTTCGCGGTAGGGCCTTTGATTGGATTTTGTATGTAAGTGTGTGAGAAGTGCGACTGTGTGCACCTTCCCCCCGCGAAAAATGGCAGAATGATTTGTACGATGAGATATCGCTTGGGCCCCTCCCTTCCGACGTGTCGGAAGCCGGTGTTGCTCGAAGTCCATTTGTGTCATTCAAACGCTTTTTTTAACGCGCGTTGAAAAAGCTGTCGTGCGAACGGGGCCTAAGAACCAGGAAAACTATACTCATTTAAAGTAGCTAACACACTATCGCACCGCACCGCGACCCTGGTGCGTCGCACTCATGAATGAGAGCGAGAAACAGATATCTTTTTCTCGCCCTCACTTACCGGTGCGAAGGGTCGCGGTGCGTGCAAATTGCAGGCACCTTTCTCTGTCATTCTATTCTAATTATAGCTGGTTTTGCAAATCTTATCAATAAAAAAAGGCGCGAAATTCAAATTTTCTATGGGAAGAGATCCCTACGCGCCTAAATTTTTCAAATTTGCCGCCTTTTTCTACTGACCAGATCTGCTTGACCAAGTATACATTTCATGGATCGAACAATTGTTTCCGTCTGGAAAGCCCCCTCCACACTCGTGCGCGAATTGCGGCGCGAAGCCGCGAACGCAAGTGTGGCGTCGATGTTCGCAGACAGCGAAATCGACTCCACACTCGCGTTCACGGCTTCGCCCGCGATTCACGCGCATAGTCTGGAGCGGGCTGAAGAAAAATATATCTCTTTCTCGCTCTTACTTATGGGCGCGACGCACCAAGATCGCGGTGCGGTGCGATAATATGTTAGCTACTTAACCTTACCATTATCTGCTTATTTTTTGCGCATGGCAACATTACTGAATCGTAAACTTAAAAATCGTCGCCCCATCCCTAGAATATCACTCTATGTGTCAAATATTTATAGTCTGTGGTGTGGAGCGAAAAGTGGACGCCAATTATTGGGCTGTACATTCTTGGGTTGAGCAATCCCGGGTCGAACATTATCGGTACGGGCCAATAATATGCGACCAATATTCGGCGTCCACTAAATGGATTCGTATTATTGGGTCGTGTATTATTGGGTTGAGCGTTATCAGGGTGTACAAGCTCGGTCCGTGCCAATAATACGAAGCCACTCTTTGAACAGGGCAGTAGTGTACAACCCAATAATACGCATCCAAAAAAGTGGACGCCTATTATTGGGCTGTACATTATTTGGTCGTGTATTAACCGGACTCAGTTAGCGTGTATTCCTTATCGTTTTATTCCTGTTACTTGTTATCATTCGTTGTTATTGAACTTAGTGTTTTGTGTGGTACAAGTCGTTTCGTAGTAATAACGTACGTGTGCGTACGTACTTTATGTTTGAAAATCCCTTAGAATGGGAAACAAGAAAGGACGAAAACCTAGTGCATCAGTGAGGTTGAAGCGGAAACGTATAAGCAAACATGCTCTGGAATGTCGTTACACCAAAGCCGCTGCACAGTAAGTACCTACCTACAATAACAAACTTACCTCTCGTGACATAGATCCGTGCGTGAGAGTATTGTTTTTATTTTTATTATAAAGGTTACTTTCAATGATCAGACAGGCCGAATACTAGGGGTTTAGTCTAGCAGACCAATAAAAGCTTGCAGCGATTTTGATAGCCCACGCAGTGCAACTAGTGCAAGTGCTATTTATAATTATATTTTCATAGAAGTTTGACGTTTACTGATCAATAACTAGGTACAATAGAATAATTTCCTTATTTTATTATTATTGCCTAACAAAATAAGACTAATGATCTCGTTAATTGGATGGAATCTTTATACTATAGTTCAAGTACACTGTATTTTTCTTCTAGGCCACCTGATCCACATGACCAAATTGACAGTGAAGTGTGTCATTCTGTTCAAGAAACCACAAATCAACCTGAACCGTAAGTATTATTAAGTTTAATTATGAGTAATAATAATAATATTAAGTAGGTACTTATGTTTAATTTTACCTCACAGCCAGGTTAGCCTGCATTTATGCTAGCTGGAACCAAACTGGTGGTACATACCCGCACCCGCAGATATTCATACCTTACCCACATGTCAATATTTAACAAATTCCTTTCAGCATGGTTACCATTGGAACCATATTAGTAAGCCTCTGGTATCTATTTTGTCTGTTTGTCTGTCCATGTGAACGAAAGCAGTATGTCATGAACTATAATATGTTGGTATTTGAAGTTTTCAATGTGTTTATGTCGTTACTTAAAAATGGTAATAAATTGCATTAGGTACCATAGTGTCTGTAGTCAATAAGTCGGGCAGCAGCTCAAAATTTCTGTAAAGCAGATACAGATGGATTGCAACCTAACTGCAATTTGTGTATGATTTGCACGCCAACTGCGATGTCAGCATGCAGTTTCCATACAAGTTGCAGTTGGTTGCAGTCCGTCTGTACCGGCCTTAAGCTGCTCATTTTAAGTAATACAAATAAATAATTTTGTGAAATAGGTCCTGTGTCTGGTGTCCATGTCCCAATATATATCTGTAATTTAATTGAGTTGACTTGTTTTAAGCAGGAAATTGTAAATAAGTCAAAATACAAACATGTTTTTCAAACAGGTTTGCCATACATGGAGTCGGTCACATAATGGAGCATGATGGTTACTTGTTTAATTACAGCTTATTTATATTTTTCATTGTTACAGATCTTCTGCTCATGGAGATAATTTGAGTGAAGACACTGAAGGCAATGATTTTATTATAACACCTGAAAATATACCTACTGGCCCTGAACAGTAAGTAAAGATTTTATTTTATATTTATTACATGGGTTGAAAACATTGACATATATCTAAAGATGGGCCTTACGGGCGTTAATTCGTGAGTGACACTGCTGAACTAGCATCATTCTTAGTGTAGTGCCTGTAAGGATCTATATATTTCAATGGTTCAATAGCACTGTTCAATAGTTATTTGTTTTACAGGGGGGCAAAGTTGTTGTTTAACCGCTCATGCTAATATTGATGCCCGAGCAAGCGAAAGATTCCAAAATTGGAAAAATGGAACCTTGAGCGTTGCGAGGGTTTCAAAGCACGAGGGTTAAACAAAATTTGCCCCCGAGTGAAACACAAAATTTTTCACCACATCAAACTGAAGCAATTATTAAACGTAAAATATCAAACAAAATCAAACCAAATCCAAATTAATGTTATTAAATGTTTATCATCCAAAATCATCATTTAAAAGTCAATTCTACCAGCAAACCGCTACCGCTTCCAGGACCAGAGGCGACACGACCTAGATCTGCCGAAACATAGATTAAGAAAATCTGCTCTCTACTTACACATACTTAGGACCTAAACTTTATAATAAGATCCCAAGGAGTATAACAAAACGTTCACACCAACTTAGGATTTATATTAAAACTGAAGTCGTTTTTAATCCAAAAGGCCTATTATTCCGTTGCTGAATTCTTGGATGAATAGCTCGACGATAAATATTATTTTTAATTTTTTATGACATTCTGAGAATTTTATTGTTGTATTTTTATTCTTTAACCGACTTCCAAATCTCAAAGAAGAGGGTTATCAATTCGGTTGTATGTTTTTTTTTATGTTTGTTACTCCATATCTCCGTCATTACTGGACCGATTTTGAAAATTCTTTTTTTGATTGTATGTATATGCATACAGATTGGTCCCGTTTTTGTCAAAACCCAGTTCTGATGATGGGATCCATGAGGAATCGAGGGAACTCCTCAAATCTTAAAGGCATACATATTGTGATTTTTAGGTTTTTATCAACAAATAAAGGATATACATCCAAAAAAGTGACATTTGATGAAGTGGAACTGCTGATGATGATCAGAACGGAACTCTTCAACGACGCATAGCTCGCGTTTGGCGATTTGTCGTCTGCGTTATGTTTATTAAGCAAGTTAAGTTTTTAAGACACATTTTTGTCAAGCTCGAGTTCTGATGATGGGATCCATGAGGAATCGAGGGAACTCCTCAAATCTTAAAGGCATATATGCGTATAGAGATTTTTGTATTTACATCAGAAAATCAAGCATTTTAATTAAAAACTGTCGCATTTGATGAAGTGGAACTGCTGATGATGGCCAGAATAGAACTCTTCAACGAAGCAAGTTAAGTTTTTAAGCCACATTTTTGTCAAGCTCGAGTTCTGATGATGGGATCCATAAAGAATCAAGGGAACTCCTCAAATATTAAACGCATAAGTATAGATTTTTTTGTATTTTTTATGAATATGAACAAACATAAGAAAACAACTCAAAATTTGCATTTGATTACAATGATTACTTTGCCTCACATGTGAATAAAATGCAACTTTGCTATCAGTTTTTGAAGTGCAAAGTAAGCCTTTCCGAGCTGGTGTGGTGAAAAATAAGTGAATAATTGTATCCCAACAATTGGCTGTCGTTTTAACTTGCCGACAAAAGAATTGAGATCTATAGTTCGTTTTTTTTTAGCATTAGAAATAAGGTAAACAATCTTGATGTGTTTTTTAATTGAAAAACACATTTTTAAAATAAGTTACGGCAAATATGTAACAATTATGAATCTAATACGATCATTAATATTCTTCTGCTTTCATAAGTAATAGTTACTGATTTTTAAAAAGCGTTTTTCAATTAAAAGACATATCAAGATCGCTTACCTTCTTGCAAGTTTTTTCTAATGCTAAAAAAACGAACTATATATTGGTGCCAAGTTCTGTGCTGTGTATAAAATCCTGTAATTAAGGAACTTGGCTTTGATTTTGTAGCCTATATAATGAAAAAAGGGAACCTATTTCTTACAAACTACTTAATACATTTTTCTTCCTCACTCTGTATAAGATAAGGTGGGTGAGAACCTTTAAGTTTTTGTGATCTCTAAGATGTGCTTATGACTCCCTTCTCCCAGTACTGGAATCAGTTACGTATCGCTGCCATACATGACCCAAAAATTTTTTATTAAGCTATAAGCTTCATCACATCTGATATTTGAGTAATTCTAAGCATTTCTAGCCTGGGGTGGGGGGGAGGGTGGGGTACAAAGATGGCCGCCACCCGTCATCTTTAAAAAAAATCTATTCTGATCCTGGTGGGTACTAGGGCAAGTTTGGTATCATTTTCGTATAAACCAAAGACGTAGAATTCATTGCTGATATTTGTTTTTTTCAGTTTCATAGTAATTTTACAAGAAAAACGTAAAAAGGTGAAAAATTTGGTTGGAGATTTTTGCTACGCGGAGCCGAAACTACAAAAGATAGAAAGTTGAAATTTGCACACTAGATTACATTTATAAAGTGTACAAGAGATAAGAAGCGATTTTGAGAAATTCAACCCCTAAGGGGGTTAAAAAGGGGATGAAAGTTTGTATGGGGTTCAAGTTTTATTTTAAGCTAGGAATTTGAAACTTCGTAAAACGATATATTATTAAAATACAAGAAAACTAATTTCAGCGTTTTTGAAAATTCATCCTCTAAGGTGGTGAAAAAGGGGTTGAAAGTTTGTATGGATATCAAAAAATTTTTCGAACGCGGGACTTGAATCTTTGTATTTGGGGATATTATTAAAAGACAGAAAAAGTAATTTCAGCGTTTTGTAAAATTCATCCCCTAACAGGGTTAAAAAGGGGTTGAAAGTTTGAATCCATTACAAATCCGAGTAGACACACATTTCTTATTGCCTCCCAGGCTTGAAATGCTTAGAATTACTCAAGGAACATATGTGATGAAGCTCATAGCTTAATAAAAAAATTTTGGGTCAACTTTATAACTGCTTCCGCTACAGTGAACCGATATACATGTGAAACTGTATTTAATGAAATATTTCTAAAAGTTTATTTTTAAAAGGTAGTTTTAATTAATTTGTTGTTATTTTATTAATAATTTTCTATAATTTCAGTGGCCACGAAACAAAATATGGCAGGAGGATTGTCAATGTGGCCCAGTTCTTTGACAAGTTACAAGAAATATCTGCACATGGCCCTCTCAATTGCGGATTACAATCAGTTCAGATCATATCAGAAACACGAACTGGTCTTATCTCACTTTACACATTAGAGTGCAAAATGTGCAATATGAGGTTTCATATTCACAATGACAATGCTGCTGATACATTGGACTTGAACATTAGCGCAGTGGCAGGCACAGTAGCAATTGGGTGTGGCTACACTCAACTCACTGATTTAACAGCTGCTATTGGCATACCTCCAATGTCAAAAAATATATTTTCTGCCAGAATGGCGGTTGTACACAAAAAGTGGGAAGAAGAATTGTATAAATCAATGACCCAGGCTGCTGAAGAAGAACGCGAATTAGCTATAAAAGAGGGAAGAGTCAATTCTGAAGGCATTGCTATCATAGATGTGATAGCTGATGGATGTTATTCCAAAAGGTCCTATAGAAAGAATTATTCTGCTTTATCAGGTGCAGCTGCTATTATTGGCAAAAGGACTAATAAAATATTGTATGTAGCAATAAAAAACAAGTATTGCTCAATTTGCTCTGTAGCACAGAGTAGAAACATAGATGCAAAGGAACACAATTGTTTCAAGAATTACTCAGGTAAATATAAAGCCCACGTGGGCAGCGTATGCAATGCATTATGGAATCTGGACTCTGAAAGTTGTGTTGTGTTGCGTATGACAAATATGTTTCTAAGCATATAAATATCAGGATTGAGATTTCATAATGCTTACCCTGTTAATGGTTACCCAGGGTCACTTTAAAAACATGATTTATAGTAGGAACCTATCTAAATATATAATAAATAAATAAAATAAAAATAAAATAAAGCCCGTTCTGTAATGGATAACTTACTAAGCTAAAAGTATAAAGTGTAGCCAAGGTGTGTGTGTGTACGTACTTAGACAAGGGCCAGAACAGAAAAACATCAATAAATAGTTCATTGACCCTATTTCTTTTTTTCGGTCCTACTGATATTATAGGTACCATGTTGTTTATCTAAAATTTTATAATATGCTAATAGTATAAGGAAACCTACACATAATACGGTTACAATTATTCTCTAAATGTGTATCTATTTACTATTATGTAATCATCTAATTTTGTTGTACCTACATATTATGCATTTGTTTCAGGGCCCTCTACTGGAATGGAGTCAGAGATTTTAGTAGAAGGTTTCAAAAGGAGCATTGATATGCATAACCTCATATATGGAAGGTTGATATCGGATGGGGATGCTAATACTTATGCAAAAATATTGCAGACAAGACCATACAAGAACCACACAGTGGAAAAAATTGAATGCCGGAATCATTTACTGCGCAATATGTGTAATAAACTTGCTGCTCTGCAAACGGACACAAAGTATCTCCTGAAATTCAGGAGATATGTGATCAAAGACAGAATTAAGTCAATCAGAAGAGTCATCGTCAAAGCTATAAAAGAACATAAAGGTACAAATAATGTTGATCGTCTTTATCGAGACATTGTTACAGCACCCGATCATGCTTTTGGCATTCATACAAAATGCAAACCATACTTCTGCAGCCAAAATAATGAAGATCAAAAAATAGACCAGGACTTTTTCAGCAATAGTATTTGGCAGCAGATAAAATCAATTATCAGCCAATTTGCTGTCCATACGAGGAGTTTAATTTTTGATGTTGACAGCAACGCTGTTGAGAGATACCACAGCATTGTGGCAAAATTAGTAGGAGGAAAGCGGATTAATTTTACACAAAGATACCAATATCAAATGAGATGCAATGTAGCAGCGTTAACGTTTAATACGCAAAAACCTTTATCCGTGCTGCACAAAGCAATTAGGATTGTTCATTTTTTTTCAAATGTTCTATTTCGAAAACCATTTCGAGATATAAGGTTTTTAAACAGTTTCCGACATTTGCTGCGATATAATAATTGAGGATTGAAGATATTTCAACAAATATCCTTATGACCTTAGTTTGACCTTCTCCTGGGCTGAATGTAAAGTCATTGCATAATAAAAGTTATCGAACCATAGTAAATAAATCCGTCACTCACGTATTGTCAAAGTTATCATTGTCATCGATTGTCATAACAATATTTTTCAGTTAAACCGCTGCGCTTGTTTGTTACAATTTGATTTATAATTAATACCTAAACAGTAGATTTCATTGCTTAATATATATCAAAAACCTTGTTCCTATGTGTGGGAATGATTCACAAAAATAATAGTTCGAATCCACGAAGACCTACGACGTGAAAGATGGTGCCGTGAATTAAACTTGGAATACCTACCTACTTCACGTGTTACACACAGTATTGCTGTGAGAATCACGTCGATGTAAGTATAAAATTAATTTTAATTTACTACAATTAAGTATTTAAAAGCTCACTTTATTGGTAGGGTCGTGGTATCTATTTATTTTCTGTGGTAATGTAGCCAGAGTATCTAAAGGCAAACCGTTAAACAGAGATGGTGCCTACTAGAAAGAAGGAATATACAAGAATACATAGCCATACTCAAAATTCAGCCTGAAACTGCTTTAAAAAGATATAATTTCTAATTTCCAGGTACATGTTGCAGTTCAAGCTGCTGATATCATAGTGGACAAGACTTAATAAAGAGTTGTGAATAATAAAACATGTTTTTGTTTACCTACTTTTTTATTAATTTGGGAAATATGTTATACATATATGTTTCCAAAAAAAATACATAGTAACTTTACATTATGTATGTTTATCATGTTCTGCACGAGCATCTGACAATGATGGCTTCTTGTTGACCATCCAGAAGAGAAGTGTATGGTTTGTTATTTACTCTGTTCCCAGGCATTATTTACGGTCGTAAAGTATTACGACGATTAATAATTAATATGACGTTCGTTTCAATACAAAATGCTCAACTTTGTTCTGGGCCCAAGTGCAGTTACATATCTCACAGCTGTATCTAAATAGGAATCACGATGACCTGAAATAATAGGATATAATTAGCAAAATTGGCATGTTCCTAATATAGTAGTATAAGTATGTAGTACAATATCCAAACAATGGTGACAAGCCGGTAGAAAGCACCCACTGGGTGCTAAGCTACCTTTAGCAATGGACGCTTGTAACGATTTTATGAATCCAATCTTCTTACAAATCGAATCAGTTAAAATATATATGATGTAGGTAACTTACATTTGTATTTTTGCTCCCTTGATTTCAGCCAAGTTATGGTTGGAGTTGGATGCTATATGGATACATACTCCAATAAAACTAAGTTATATTATATAACTTAGGCAGATTTCTGGAATCAGCTTTCTCAAATTTATAGCGTAGGTATTTTGAAATTAATTGTTCAAAATAAACGAGTTTTCCATTCCAGACGATTGTTATTTATAGAAACACGTGACACTGACATTGTCGACAGGTGACATTACAATCAATTGACAATGACAACTATTTTTTTAATGCTTGTTGTTGCTTGTGCATTATCCTAATCAGCCGACGACATGTAATTTACGAGAAGTCGTATCTCATATTTTCAATAAATTATAAATATTCAACCGAGCTACGAATTACTAAATCATTCAAATTGGTATCTTAAATTAACCTATATTTTCAGAAAATAAAATAAAAATGGGGGTCTAAAAAAAATGAACAATCCTAATTGTAGGACGAAGCCCTCGTAACGAAATTGCGAGAAATGAAAAAAACAAAGCAAAAAGTCGTTTGCTAACAGCGAAATACCCGAGAAAGAAGAGGAGGTTATTTCAAAAAGAGGATACAAGAAATTATGGCCCGGATTGCTCAAAGCCTGATATCGACGATGACATGATGATTAAAGCCAAACAAGACTTTTTGAAAAATCTTGAAAAATCCAGCGCTGAACGAGAGAGAATATGTCGAGATACTATTCTACAAGCAGGCAGTAGCGAATGGCTTGAGTTGCGACGAAATATATTGACCGCATCTAATTTTGGCCGCGTAGTCAAGAGAAGGAAAAATATTAGCTGCCAAAATATTGTGAAAGATATTTTGTACAAAAAATCCATTGAACATGTGTCTTCTATAAAACACGGAAAAGACCATGAAGCAGACGCTTTGCAACAATTAGCGCATCAAGAAGGAGTCAAAATAGAGCCATGTGGACTGTACATTGACTCCGTAGTCCCATATTTTGGAGCAACGCCAGACGGATTGATTTCAGATCAAAAAATGATAGTCGAGATAAAATGCCCAAAATCGGCCTACAATATAGGGTTAGAAAAGGCGATCGAAGAAAAAAAAATCCCGTTTTATAAAATGAATAAAGATGGTGTACCACAAATAAACAAAGAACACAATTGGTATTACCAAATTCAAGGCCAACTCCATGTTACTCAAATGCAAAAATGTCTGTTCGCAATTTGGTTAGGGGCAAACTTCCCGCTGAAAACCGAAACAATATTAAGGGACGACAAATTCTGGAAGGAAAAAATGGAAAGGCAGCTAACAGAATTTTATTTAGATTGTCTTCTGCCCGAAATTATTGACCCCAGGCACACACGGAAAATGCCGATTAGAGACCCCGCCTACATAACAGAAGCCATTAATCAGAAAGAGAGGAAGAAAACCTCTGCGCCACCAAGAAAAAGAAAACTAGCTGAAAACAGTGAAAACATACCACCCCCCAGCCGTCGTAGTCGCAATAAATAAACGATAAAAACTGTTTTATTTGTATTATTCCAAATATAACATTATAGTGTTCAAAATTACACGAAGAAAACCGAGATCTTGGTTTTTATTTTAATTCTACTAGGTAATGCAAAAATTGCTTTTATGTCTATGTGTAATTCTGAACACTAGGAACTTTTTTATTTTATTAATTACCTTTCCATGGCCAGTGGTGAATTTGCAGTCTTGGCTGCCCTAGGCCTCAGGCTCTGAAGTAAATACAGTCACGCTTTGTGATTGTTGAACCATTTAGACTCCTCACTAAATTGCTTATTCAATACGTACGCTATGGAATGTCCAATTTAGCTAGAGCCCTAAATGGATCAACAATCACGGAGCGTGACTGTACTAGCCACCTCTTTCTCAGCACCTACCATATTATTATAAACTGGCCACCCTAGGCCCGGGCTTTAGGGCAAATCCGCCACTGTCCATGCCTGATATAGGGGATAAATGGGGATATTATTATTCTCATCGGTCATTTATACCTACATAGGACCGAAAAAAATATGGGCTCTGAAGGGACTCTACCTTGAAACGTTGAGATAGCTTGCTCAACTTAAAGTTCGTTTTTTTTAGCATTAGAAAGAACTTGCAAGAAGGTAAGCGATCTTGACAAGTCTTTTAATTGACAAACGCTTTTTAAAAATCAGTAACTATTACTTATGAAAGCAGAAGAATATTAATGATCGTATTAGATTCGTAATTATTACATATTTGCCGTAACTTATTTTTAAAATGTGTTTTTCAAGTAAAAGACACATCAAGATTGTTTACCTTATTTCTAATGCTAAAAAAAACGAGGCATAGGTACAAGTAGAAAAAAAACTGAATGCAGTTTTACTATAGGTACATATAGCAAAATTAAAAGAATGTTTCCTTTTTACGTAAAATAAGCTAAGTATTATTTGGTATTATAAAGATTTAAAAGGTAGTTCCAGGGCCCATAGAATTTTTCTATCATGTATAGAGTTGACCTAGGGAAGTCTGCAACGATTTCGATAGCATGCAGAGCAAGTGTTATTTTATACGTCATAATTTATTTCATAAAAGTTTGACGTTTAAAATAACACTTGCACTGCGCGTCCTATAGAAATCGATGCAAACTTATCTTGGTCTAACTCAAGTTGTTAGATCAGCAGTTGATGTGGAACAGAAACTTTATTTCACTTGTCTTGTCACTTATTTATATTATTTTACCTGTATAAGCGCCATCTGTTCGTTAAGCCGCGCGACTGTTCAACGATAGTCGCAATAGCGCTATGGATCTTAACTCTTGAATAAATACAGAGATGGCGCGCAAATCAAAACCAATCGATACAGACATCCAAGGGCACTTGCTTTACTCTACACCTTTTGCTCGGAAAACATATAATAAAAACTAAAAAATGCGCGTTTTCCCGGATATAAGATTCGGGGGTGAAATACCTATAAGTATATCTAGATCGATATTTCACCCCCGAAACCCCCCTTTTAAACCACCGAAATCTTTAGAGCCGTTTCAGAGATCCCCCAAATATATAAATATAAGTACCTATAATATATTAAACTTTCGCGTTTTGAATACATATTAACTCACATTAAGTTGTCTCCACTGAACGCCATTATTATCCTCGAGTTGTGCGAGAAGCAATTGAAATCAAGAAACACCCCAGGAATTTTAATAGGGAGGATGGTTTCAACTTATCGCCAACTTGGGAACCAGTGATACAGAAGCTAAAGCCAAAGGATCTATCTTCGGACGGGTGCGTGGATATTGTGAGTGTTGCGTGTCGGACTATTGACAATAATTAACATTATGTGTGGTGGGTGGTTTGAAAATGTGATGTCTACCCCAAACTTTTCCATACACTTTTCGTCGGGTAGATGCACAAATCTCTGTTTTGACATTTTGCTGGGACAATCAGTCAGCCGCGACCACGACCAGTGAAACCTGTGTCGAAACGTCGGTAAATAAAGGTAATTGAATATAATTCGCGTTAGACCCGTCTATAATGTGAGTTAATATAAGTACCTACTTAATACAAGAATTACTCGTTCAAATGTATATGTCGGCGGCCGATCGTAAGATTAGGCAGATCGTAATGTTCCTGTGTAATGTTTTGACGATAGTCACATTAAACCAATATACAGGATAGTATAGGTAGGATAGGTTCGTTAGGTTGCTTCACATACTCGAAGGGCAAACTGCCCAGAAATTTTTCACATTTCACGATATGCCTAGGAATTTCACGATACGCCTGATCTTACGATCGGCCGCCGACATGTATATTAAGATAGGCTAATATTTGACAACTTTGTTCAAATGCGCGAACTTCGCACTCAGTTATTAATTAGCAGTACGGCGGCGCCAAACAGTCAATTACGCCCATTTTCATACCATTTTTGAATAAAAAAGGAGATACCGGAACGGCACGAGGTCTCAAGCTACAATTTGGCTGGTCCTCGAAATGAAATCACAAGCTCATTAACATTTTTACCGCAGCGCGCATTTGAGCGGATGCCGCCGCGAGACCGAACGGTGTGCGGTGTAACATACTGTTCCAGTACCGCTATAATATTCACTTGGTATATCGAATTAATATGGACTACACAATAATGTCAGTCGGGTCGTACTGAACAATAGTCGTTGCATTGTTCTGACAGGAATCGTGAATAACGTAGGTGCATCCTACTTATAGTCATCAATGTCCAAAAAATGGTATAGTAGCGAATTTACTTTTTCTCATCAAACAGTTATTAACTCTAAATAATCGGTGTTAACCCTTTAACAGACGTGATAGAAAAATTCACAACTAAAGCCTCATTGCTATTTCATAGTCCTAAAAATTCAACATCATCGGTATGTACTGGATTCGTACCGCCAGTTCATATGGCAGGCAGATTCGTCAGTTATGTGGTACCTACTGGAACTGGATAGTGAGTAGGTATGTCATTTATTGTTATGATGTGGATGTGAGCGTAGTACTTATTATGATGTATCCGTATGATTCAGCCAGCACCACGGTTGGGTGACGGCGGCAGATTTGAAACAGTAACATAGATGGTGTGACGGATGCGCAGGCTCGGGCCACATGACCCGCCGCCGGACCATAACGACCATTGTTGTCGTGTCGGCATGCCTCGATCGCTACACTTTATAGGCAAATGGGCAATGTAATTATTCACAACACTGTTGATATACAACACATGCCATATCTCGTTCGACTAGGTATACTTAACATTTGACATTTAGCACGATGTACTGCATCCGTTTCGCTTGCAAAAAAATCATAAATCTTAATTAAATATCCCCGGGACTTTGATATCGTAGGTAGGTACGTGTTGTGACTTATCAAACGTCTCAAACTGAGCCTACTAGGTACGTATCTAGAGATGAAAAAGCTAAAATTCGCTTTTATATAAATCGACTAAGTTAGCCACCTAATCCTATCCTATCCTATTATATCCTACTTACAACACCGATTGTTCATTGGACCGTATGTACCTACTTACCTATAGTAGGTACCTACACGCATTCTCACGTGAATTCTCTTCTATAAAGTACAAGCTTTATTAGTAACCATTTTGTACAACACAATCGTAATAACATAACGTTTAGGTCCATGATATATGTACGTGACCTTAAACATGCGCGACAAGCCCTAGAATTACCGCACAACCCATTTCGCAGGACTCCGTTGTTCCCTGAGTGAACTATATAAAGCACCATTATCATATGACAATTATTCCCACGCCTTACGGGACTTACGGAAACTTGAAGTCATCGCAGGTCACCGCAATTGTCATGATCCTCGCTATTATAATAAAGAACTACAAAGTAAACCGGTGATCACGACACAAGAAATGACACTATCTGGCGGCGGTACGATGATTTGAATATTTTGAATGAATGTACAAGTTTAGAATGTTGGATTCTAAGTTTTGGAATCTTTAGCTCGAGTTTATTTCATGTAGGGACAGTATTTAGGACTAATATCAGGTGAACATTTCAGATTGGGCTGGCTGGTAGAGTGAAAAAAGTTCATGTTATATTTAGTTAGGCGTTAGGGCATAATGATTATATTAACATTTTCACATTTTATATCATGGTAGCTACTTAAAGTAGCGATCGCGATATAGCATAATAATTAAGAGTCAGGTTGGAATGCAATGCGCACAAAAGCGCCTCCTCCTATATATGCATTATTGTGCGTATGGGAAAGCGCCAAATGATATTTCCTACATAACATCCCTTAAAACTCATTGGTAGGTACGAGGTGTAGTTTGATCTATGGCGACCATTGGAAGCCGGTTACCAGCTATCTACAGCGCACAAAAGCTATTCATTCAAAATGCGTATACAAGGGAACTGTCATCAAAACAAAAACACGATCTGACCATTCGGTAACGGTAGCTAGAACACTGCCGCACACAAATTGTATCGTTACGCGACCTACGTTTTAACGGGCCTGTTTTCCAGGAAAATTCTGGCCTCTACGTGCATAAGTAATATTAGTAGTGCTTCAACCTGTCACGTACGTTAACGGTGTTGTGGGGATGTAGGATTGAGTACACTATTACTTTTTAAGGAATTCGATACACTATTCAACAATCGGTACCGAGGTAATTTCGAGTTATTCCAAGGCTAATAAGTACAAGCTTTGTTTACTTGTTAATTTAGGTAGATGCATACCTAAGTGTTTTTACTTTTGTCAGAGGTGGAGGGAATCCTCATTGGATATATCCAGCCCTGTTTGCCAGAAATCGGTAGGCAAGTGATGCATCACAACAGGCCGACTAACGTGAACGGTCGCACTGCCTGAATTTGGGCTCAAACGATGTTCATTTATCAGAACAGGCGAGCTTCTTTTATTTATCTCGGCATGCAACTGCAGTGTAATTGAATCAGCTTTACGTGAGGTCGTTGCAAGAATTTAGGCTTAGTTGACGGTCCCTACTGCCTAACAACTTGTCGCCGACACAAAAGATGTAAATCCACGGCGCATTCCCAAGTAGCATTGCAAGCTGTATATAAGCTGTATTGAAGTTTATTTGTATACTATAAGCTGTACAGTTAGGCTGTACGAAGGCTGTATAAGCGCTTATACAGCCCTTATAAGTTAAAAAAGGGCCCAAATTATACAGCCTTTCGCGTTATTAGAGCTGTAGAGTAGCTGTATAAGCAATACATAAGCTGCATAATAGCTGCATTACAGCTATATTTCGGTGTAACAGGAAACCTTAACACTACAGATAATCTCTTATAAGTACGATATAAGAATATGAGTTTTAAATGAGTTTTTAAAAATGATTACAAGAGAATAATAATCATTTAGGAAACTAAAATGTCTTAATCTTGTTCATTCGTAATATAGTAATGGCGACAATAAAGTGTTATAGTGGATGGTAAAAGTAAAAGTAAATATTATAGAGGACTTAAGTGGAATATTATACTATTTGTAAGTGCCGATTATTATTTATTGTGAACCTATGTATCTTTTCTGGCAAAATATTCACGCGCCTGCAAAATAACAAAGAGAAACCATAAGGAAAATATCAAAAATCGGTAAAGTTAGTGTTTGTTTTTAACAAAAAGTTTTATAAATATTAATTCTAAGGCTAAAGTTAATTTATTTTAGCTGGTAATCATAATACGATGTTAGTCTGCTTAATATTTGCAAGTATTTCCTTAATTATATTTACAAATACTTTTTTTTTCATTGGAAAATGGCGACAATTTTTAAACAGCTTACAGGATATTTGGAGAGCATTATAATCTTAGTAGCTGTGCTGTGTAATAAATGGAGTGTCATTTACAGCTTTTGTAATTAAAACAGCTTTAGAATAGAAGATTTGTATTCGTTTGGCTGTATTTCGGTTCTCCGTACATAAGTTATAAGTCTCTTTAGAGATCCGTATAACAAATAAAAAAACCCTTAGGTCCAAATGTATTTGGTCTATTCTTCGTTCCATTTCATAATTTTCTAAATTATTAATTTTGTTCGTTACAATTTTTTATTTTAGTGGTCGAAATATATACTTATACGAGTGTAAAATTACGCCGAAATAAGCGACTCTGTCAGTAATACAGAAAAAAGCTGTACTATAGCTGCCATTTATTCGTTTAGTTTTATAATACCCTTACAGACAGAAGTTATACAGCTACTATTCTTATAGGAGAGTAAAATTACGCCATAAGAAATAGCTTTAAAACGGGGTTGACAGATACATTTGTACAGCTACAAGTGCCAAGTGATACTACAATACAGCCTGTATACAGCTCTTACGATAAAATTAGCTTGTAGTGTTTCACAACACTTAAAGTTTTAAAACGGAGTTGACAGATACTTTTATACAGCTAAAAGTGCCAAGTGTTACTACAATACAGCCTGTATACAGCTTTTACGATAGAATTAGCTTGTAGTGTTTCACAACACTTTTAGTTTTATAGTAGATTTTCTATATTCTGATAAAGCACCCCATGATTCCGCAGAATCCTTTATAATGATTTTATACAGCTTGAGCTGTATAATGTCTGTAAAATACCTTTTATACAGCTTAAATCTTTTCTGACACTTTTATACGTCTCTTAAATCACTCTAAGTTCTAAATTGGCTGGTATATTGATGTTGCCGACACTTCCATGCTACTTGGGTTGTTACGCTGTAGCGCTGGCCGTGCGTGGATAATCACCGTTTTTTCCGCATTCAATTAAAAGTGACCTACTGCGGCGCGAGAGAACAAAATAGAGATTTATCTAGTTTATCAACGATTGTGCCGCGAGGGAAGCCCTCTTCAGAGGTCTTCATCAGTCAATAATGGCTGTCGGCGGCTGTCAGTTTTGGATTGTAATCAGCGTCATTAGCGCGATAATGATAGCCGCTTTTTTTGATGACGACTATTAAGATTGAGTTTAATAATAGAGATATATATATGTTAAAGCTTTGAGCAGTAGTTGTTTAATGTTACGTTTATTACCTCTTGATTCGGTTTTAATACACTACGTTACAGAATAACGATTAGACGTGTACGTTTTCACAGTAATGAAAGCGATGTAATAAAGTTTATGTAGATAAATATAAAATAAACTCGACATGTCGTTTGCTCTATCCGTAAGTAATAGCTTTATTTTATAACCACAAGATCGGGCTACCACTGAGAGCCGATAGTCGAATGGTCGAACGCCATCAATAAATAGCTGTAACGGCTATCGCGCGCCAATAAAATGACTAACCGTTTATGGTTGTGCAAGTCAAGTCGATAAAGCTCGCAAATCTCGCCATGCCCCGTCCGCCGCGGCCACATACGTCCCGAACATTAACGCCAAAATAAATAGATAACCGCGCCATATACTCGCCTATCCAGGCACTTCTGAACGGTAATTTAGCGTGGGTACACTCCATAATCGAATATGGCAAAATCAAAATACGGTCACAGCGCCGTTATCGATATGCCGCCGGGGCGATAGTCCCCGAAGTTGTCGATAAATAACGTGAAGAAGTAGGTGGAATGGTTTATGGATGCATAGAGCGGGTAAACGTTCGTTTTGGCGACCCGCGCGACACGGTCAGGATCGCTCCTACTGCCCTACCTCCATTCCACACTGCGGGCCTATTACGCCTACTGGTTTTGTGTAGGCAGCACCTATGCATCCGTGTAAGGCAACGGTATCTTAAAATGTTGCTTTTCCATAATTAACCAGCCGCTCCTTTGAAAATATTCAGTATCTCCCCCTATCAATAAATAACGCCTTTCCCCGAGGATTCTATTACAAGCAATTTAATGTTGTTAAAGTTTATATTAACCTACACCTTTTCTAAGTAAATAGCTATTTACTCTTTTAATCAGATTTACACGGACATGATTTTCCACTAATAGTCTTACAAAAAAACAACATGCTTGTCAGCATGTCACTCTTATTTGCTCGACTAATAATACCTTAGTTACGAAAGTAAATCAACTTGCTTTCAAGCATTTAGCGCACCGTCTCCAGCGGAGCAAGACATCGCGACAAAGCACTGGTTAACACGACTTATAAGTTGTCAATAGCCACGCGCCACGCCTAAACGTAATTATCTACTAATTAAACCATTCGACTAGTCATATAAGCGCTAGTGAAAGCAAAGTTTCACACGTGGCCCATATAATGAGCAAAACGAGAGCAAAACGGCTCGAGTGTTTTGGTTTGTGCGACATTGACATCTCACTAGTGTCAGTCAGTTGTAATGGCAGCTGGCAGCTTTAATGAAGTTGTCTCTTTGTGCGGTTGTGGTGGTATTAGGGCCGTGGTTGAAGGGCTTCCATGCACGGCGCCTGCGGCGTTACACTCGTGACCGTTAGCGTTTACGAATGCCCTCGCCAACTGTTAGGTTTCTGCCCGACGGATTCTCATAGAATCGCTAGTTCATGAGGATAATATCTTCAAATTTAATACAAATTGAAATTATAGCAGTAGGTAACCCAATAATCTTCAACCATACAATCTACCATGGCATGGGTTATTTACCACCCTTCTTGAGAACCATCGTTGATGTATTTACAAACAAGCAATCTCTCCCCGTGGAAAAAGCAAAATATATCTCTACAAAAGCACTGCTTAGGTATTTTGTCCAATTGCTAGGTTGCCAACAATGTTAAAGGTCTATTGTAGATTTTCGCATTTAGGCTGCGGTTCCACCAAAGCGTGGATGCGTAGCTACTACTTACCTACACGCTCAGCGATTAAAACAAAAGAAGTGATTCTACTGATTTAAAAAAAACACATTTCTCGCTACGCAACCTCACACATCTCTGGAGGAAACGTAGCCTTAGCCCAGTTAGTACTCGTACCTAAAGCCTCTGCCTGTATGCCTAATAGTGTAGCATAACATTTAGTTTTAAATTCTACTAGACTGCGAATAATTAAGAAATGACGGTGCACTATGCGTCTAGTCTAGCTATGCGTGCGCAACCCAAATGACACGGTTTAAATTAAACAATTCATGACTGCCAAAAGGTTACAGACTTCAAGCACGTTTTACACTAAGTAGGTAACTTGGCCGGCAAAACATCTTTTGTTCTTAAGAAATTGTAGTTTTTAGGGTTCCGTACCCAAAGGGTAAAACGGGACCCTCTTACTAAGACTTCGCTGTCCGTCCGTCCGTCCGTCCGTCCGTCCGTCCGTCTGTCACCAGGCTGTATCTCACGAACCGTGACACCTAGACAGTTGAAATTTTCACAGATGATGTATTTCTGTTACCGCTATAACAACAAATACTAAAAACAGAATAAAATAAAGATTTAAATGGGGCTCCCATACAACAAACGTGATTTTTGACCAAAGTTAAGCAACGTCGGGAGTGGTCAGTACTTGGATGGGTGACCGTTTTTTTTTGCTCTTTTTTATTTTGCATTATGGTACGGAACCCTTTGTGCGCGAGTCCGACTCGCACTTGCCCGGTTTTATATATTTTCTCATAACCGCTATTTATTCTGTTCTACACAACTACACCTACATACATATTCACAAAGCAATTACACTACCTTTTTTATTTACGGAACTTTCCCTAATTTGAGAAAGAAATACATTATGCATATCAGCAAAACCGCTAAGTACCGATCGACGATATATCTACTTAAGGTAGAACAAAATTGACAAGGAGAACGTCGTTTTTGCTTCAGTTTACCGCAGTAGACACGGGTAATCCATCATAGTGCAAATGGGCTAACTGCCGAGCTGGATACCTAACTGCGCCTGCGATACCAGCGCGACGCCCTGCGCGCCCCGGGCTGCCAGCACTTCCCATTTGTCCCATAAAATTGAGAAAATTATAAGATATAAAGTTCAAATTTGTATAAAAAGTAACGGTGTCTTAGGAATGGAACCCTGTGGCCCTGGCCGCGGACCGGACTTTAGTCCTACTTGTCTTGCGGACTCTAATATTCTACTATATAGATAGAATCTTAGCGCGCTACAAAGTCTACACTGAGAGAAAAATCATTAGTAAACTAAACCAGGAATTAAAAAACAGTTCTGTACTGGGGGAAAAAATTAAGTTTAGTAATAATTATAGACGTTTCACTATTTCTGTAAAGTTTATTTATTTCTATAAACAGCTCAGTAATCCTAAATCTCTTTTCAACAAACAGATATATAATAGAAATTGCAAGAACTAATAGAAATTGCAAAAGTCAATTTGTTCCTATTAGATTGACTCTCCTTGTCCCCGGATTAAGTTTATTTTTGTTATTCTATAGGCCCACTTGCACCATTCCGCTAACCCGGCATTAATCAGTTAAACCGTTAACCTAATGTCAATTTGTACTGGTAACCATGGTAACGCCAGGTTTAACCGGTTAATCCCGGGTTAGTGGAATGGTGCAAGTGCATGGGCGTGTGTTTTTGTTATCCTTTTCTCTCAGTGTACAAACATCAAAAAAGTTACGGAATTATATAGAAAAACCTGTACACGTCAATTATACGACCCCAATTTCGCTCTAGCTGCATGCATGTTAGACCTGTGAGATTTCATGAACACAGTTAATTACCCACATTCGCCACCGGCACACTATGTAATTGTAAAAGAATATCCCGATTCGTTCCGAACATTCGGCCATTGTTGGCGACCTAGTTACAATTGCTCCCCAGATTTGGTAACGACCACACCAAATCCGTCCATGTCATGTAAACAATGAAAAAGATAGTCGATAACGGTGACAGCATGAATGTGGTAGTGATGTTGTATAGTATTTCCATTGTGCAGTTAATTTGGCCGAAGCAGTTTAGAGATTGTGAGATTAGAGCTGCAGATGGCTCGTTCCCGCTGTGACTGCGATCCGTGACACAGATAGCACTAAATTAACGTTTCCTGCCAGCTAGGCTGTGTTCCTAATGTACTGACTTATTACTTATTAAGGTGTATATAAATGTTTTAAAAACTTTATTATAGTTCGACCAAGAAAAGTCTGCAGCGGATTTGATAGCCCACGCAGTGCAAGTGTTATTTTAAACTTCAATGAAATTATGACGTCCAAATAACACTTGCACTCCGTGGCTTATCAAATCCGCTGCAGTCTTTTCTTGGTCTTACTCTATGTAGAGTAGATTTACTGATTGAGACACTTTACTGATTTAAATAAAACACGCCAGTGCTTTAAAGCCAAAAACTCTAATTGACAGCTTCTAATTGTTTTTTGACCGATTAGAAGACATTATTAGGTATTTCATAAATAAATATTTTTGACTGACGAAAATTATCGAGGTTGTTTGGCGAATCGATCTACATATGTATGTATATGGTTGAACTATGGTAATTGAAGTGAAGACTACGCGTATACTGACTGAAACTAGTGTACGAATACCTACCATCGACCACCGTTACCGACTTACCGCGCTTGCATCCCATCGGATGCCACCTAATTAGTAAAAAAAGTGCATGGCAAAGTAACACGCATTACCGCGGTAGCTGTCGTGGATTACATGAGAGCCGTTACAGATAATTTAGTGCGATGTGGGAAAAAGTGTGAAATATCGATAGTTTGCGGTGAGCGCGCATTGTTACGGCGGTAATCGCGGCGAGTAACCAAGCAGCCCTTTCTAACGGGATGGTAGGTTTTCAACAATTGTGCCATAAAGTCCAACATATTAAATATTTTAATTTAATGTCATTAGAAAGGGCTGCTTGGTTACTCGCCGCGATTACCACCGTAACAATGCGCGCTCTTATGCCCCCTTTTGCCCCTAAGTCAAAGACTAGGTAAACTAGGCAACTATTTATTTGGTCCATATTTTATTACGAAATGAATCTGATGCCCACGAACATTACTTGAGATTTCAATTTTAGTACGACGACGACCAACATTATAAACTAGTAGGTATTATTATTTTATTTACTATTCATAATAGCATACGCCTCCACTTAATAACGTTTACATTAAAAACTCTGAAAAAATATTCTCCTCACCAGGGCCGGTAGGTACGCTTAAGGCGCAATAGGTTCGGCCAACGGAGTTTTAGAAAAATCGTTGCACTTGTTAAAATCACAATACGATTGCCAAAAATTTAATTAGCATTCTTGAAGCCTTTATCTAGTTAGTAATTTTATCGATTCGAAATTTCTTGGCTTTAGTTTGATAGAAAAAAATTCACTATCTCGAACATTTATGTAGGTCTAAAATGCACATGATGACATGCTTTGTACTAATGACGAATGTTATTTTTCCTGTTTTGTTTTGATTTTTGTACAATAAAGTGTTTTACTACTATATAGTACATTTTAAATTTGTAACAATATTTGCACAAAAGCAAAAAATAAGAAAATAGCTTCTAAAAATGCGCAATATTTACAAATATGTAATTAAATTTAAAAAACAACATATCGCGATCCCGGGCACGCACAGCTCGCGCACGCTCAAGTGGAGTCAAGGAGAGACAGGAGAGTGAGAAAAGAATCTGACTCCACGGGGCCTTAACCTACTTAAACAGTTACCTATTAAATTTAAAAGTTATAATGGGAATGAGAACATTTTCAAGATGATAAAAAGAGATCGTCGTCTTCATAATCACAAGCCGAGCAGAAAGGAATCAGCGCGTGCACCACTCCGGAGCGGAAGACGTCTTCTTTACTAACGCTACGTCTTACGTAGGCGAACAACGCGCGAACGCGGCGCGGCGCGGCGCGGCGAAAGCGGCCGCCGCCGCGCCGCGCCGCCTGACATTCGCGTGCAAATCGCGCCGCACCGCGTTCGCAACGAGATCGCTTACGTAGGACACTTCTATGGGCATCAAAGGATTGATTTCGCCGCGCCGCGCCGCGCCGCGTTCGCGCGTTGTTCGCCTACGTAAGACGTAGCGTAAGTGTCATCGCAACACTCCGTAACTTACACTCACTTAGTGTACCTACTTAAATGTATTTTCAAACACAATCCTGTATTGTTTATGAATAAAATACTATGACTATGACTAACAACTACTTTTACAGTTCAAAGGTTTCAACTGTACGAGTAGGTACCTTAATTTACTTGCACGGAATAGCTACGTCGATAAACATTTTATAAACCTAATATTCCAAAATAGCGTAAATAAAAAATTAATATTTTCCACAAAAACTGCATGATTTAAAACACAAACATTCTGTCAGATATTTAAGTTGCGTCCTGTAATTCTAGAGTTAGACCAAGAAAAGTCTGCAGCGAATTTGATAGCCCACGCAGTGCAAGTATTATTTTAAACGTCAAACTTCTCTTTTAAATAACACTGGCACTGCGAGGGCTATCAAAATCGCTGCAGACTTTTCGTAGCTTAACTCTACCACTCACTAATGACTAATTTGATGGTGTGCAGACTGAATGTTTTGTAACATTTCATAGCAAAATCTCAGTGCTAATTTGTGTGATAAATTGACAATGCATAATATCCGTCGTTATGATGGGAAGCCATGTCACCCAATTCCGAGCAAACGAGCGTGCGACAATCGTAGCGGCTCCCGTTGGTAAAGCACGGCCAAGTCGAAGGCTCAGCCTAACCAGTATAACTATATCTTTAGCCCAGGATTGGCGTTACAGCGTTTGCTATTGCATTTTTTTCAGCATTTACCTTTGTCAGACCATTGGCACAAATGTCATACATCTAGTTACACTTCTTAGGCTTCCCTGTTATATCCTTAGGCCAGGAAAAGCCATTTCCATGATTTTGTTAGCCACATAAATTGTGGCCGCACCAACGTAGTACTTTTACATTAAATTGTACTGGTAACCATAGTAACTCCAGGTCTAACCGGTTAACCCCGGGTTAGTGAATGGTACAAGTGGCCCTAAGTTACGAACATGAATGCTGGCGTGTGTATAGGAGAGTCCCAAATGCGATGTTTTCGCGTTATTATCCGTACATCCAGTGATATTTATCTCCGTAATTCACAGCTTCTACTGGTTCCACTCAATTATGCACTGTTCTCTCCGATTATGAAAAGTCGTTACGAATCTTGTGGTCAGATCAGACTACATTGGTTCGAACCGCTCTCTCTCGGAACTGCTCTCTCTCGGACGCGCATTATGAATAAATATCCAGGGCTCCCGTTACCGATTACCTATCTGCATAGCAAGCTATCAGGCGTATTCTTGCAGATTCTGTTAGGCTGTCATCCTGGGAACGGAGTTATAAAAGTAATTGAACAGTCAAGATTAGTTACCTAGTGGGGAGTTTCAAGTCCACAGCAGATTGTGCACAGCAGTTCCGTCCAACGTTGGCAGAGAGGGTATGATTTACTACATAATAAACGTATCTAAAATTTCAATATATATAACGCACAGAAAATAAAGAACAATGTTTTTTTATATTTTTTTGGTTTTATAACTGTTATCAATTGAAGAGCCAACGGAGTGGTCATTTCTCCATACAAACGTACTCCTCGTTTTCCTCCGTGGTTTTTGAAGCTAGAGCAATGATTTTTTCAACACAGATTAATATTGTCAATATCTGTGTCGGACCGTTTTGCTTTTTTGATATTTTTGTTTTTGAAGGCGCTAGAGCCCTTCAAAAATGGCCAAAATGGCCTAATTGACTATGCCGCAATGAGAGGCGTGGCATTCAAAACTGATATCAATTAGCCAAAAAAGCAAAACGGTCCGACACAGATAATCATTTCATAATCATTTAGATTTCCAAATTTGGTTACGATTGGTTAAGTTTTGGAGGAGGAAACAGAGGAGTATGAAACCTCGATTTTTGAGATTTTTACGCAGGATTTTTCGCCTTGTCCTTATCGCACTACTTTTAGGTGCCGCTTCTGTTAGCGAGACGGGTATATTTAAAACTCAGCTCCTGTTTCGTCTTAAAGTATTTCTTTAATCAGATGGATATAAAACATTACGCAAATTGACAAAGCCACACAGTACCTAAGCTTAACTTACTCTAAGCTTAGCTTTTATTGTGTGTTCATCTACCTACTTAGACGATGACACATATGCTCGTATATTTATCAAAACTATCCCCCTTTCGAAGTTACCCCAATGCACCAAAATAGGAATATTACATAAGATAATGGCTAATACATAACAGAATTAGCGGCTGAAAACTTAAGAAATGTACCCATACGCAACATCGCCAATTAAGGTAAGTTAATTGGTCATAATTCATGGAGATGGGAATCCAATAGCACTGTCAACTAGTACGTACATTTCCTCGTAAATACCCTTTACTGGCTATACGAAATAACCTGCAGGCTTTAATGCTGCAAAGACCCTGTTTTAAAAGTACACCACATGAAATCCATACACTGCACAGCTGGTCCAGATGTCACTACTTTAAAAGCTGCCGACGCTTTCAAGCTTATCCATCTCTGGAACATGGCATCAGACCGTAATGAAGTACTAACATACCTTCGACAACTTTGTCCGTCTGGAAATTGTTCAGTTGACGAATTAAAACCCAAAGGTAACTACAAATTAGCAATGCACGCACGAGAACTTTCCAAAGTTGCGAAACTTTCCACATGAGAAATTCTCAGTAACTTCTGAGAATGTTCTCGAGAACGAGAATTTATTTATTTATCGTAGTTTATACCATGAATATTCACGATAGTTTAGGTGTAGTCCTTACCCCCAGAAAATTCCGACTATTGGTCGTCCGCTTCCGGTCAGAAAAATGTATGACGGCCCGGCCAAACGGTCAGACTTAGGTGGGGGGTGCTCGACCAAATGTCATAGAGGGATCCTGGCAGTTTTTGACGCCGCCATTTTTTCTCAATATGGCTGACTTTTTTTTTTAACTTTTTTAATTTTGTTCTAGCGCGCTGAAATTTTGGTCACGGAATCTCGGGGTCCCCTAGATACTTATGAAAAAATTTTTTTTGGAAAAATGCTACAATTGCGTGAAAACTGTCCACTTTTATTTTGTATGGCAACTTTTAAACGGTGCGTGATAGGTGGGGGGTGCTCGACCAAATGTCACAGAGGGCCCCGAGACAAAACAATCTGCATTAAAAAAAATCAAAATGGCCGACTTTTTTTTTTAATTTTTTTCAAGTTGGTCCGAGCGCGCTGAGATTTGGCATGGCGGGAGATAGAGGCCTCTAGATTCTAATGACACAAAAAAAAATTTGGAAAATATTGTCGAAAGTCGAAATGTTCTCTGATATACAGTGAGAATTTAAGCAACTTATTGGTAAATTTATCACATCAACAAAATAGCTAACTGTAATAGACAATAATATATGCATAATAACATTTAGTTTTAAGTTATGCCTATTTAAACTTTATTTCAAGTATATTCTCTTGTTTAAACAATAATTTCCATGTTGCAGGAATGTTCTGAGAACATTCTCGAGAACGTTTCCGCTTTTTGGGAATGTTCTGCAATTTGTACATTGCTACTACAAATCCTATAAACTCACCATTCCGGAAGAATATACCGATACTTGTCTCTCTGCTGATGTATGGCCTCTCAACGCAAGAATTAAACCCTGGACTTTTTTTCGAGGCTCTCACGTACCCGAAAACTAAAACACCCAGCTCCCCTAGCGCAAGTTACACAGATCACTGCACTCAACACCTTAACATTATTTACCAAAATGTAAGAGGACTCAAGACCAAGCTTCAGCACTTCAAACACGCCCTCCTTTGTCAGGATGCAGACATCGTCGCAGTTACCGAGACCTTTCTTGACAATTCCATAGAAGATGCTGAATTAGCTCCTAATGGATGGACTGTTTTTCGTCGTGACCGCCCCAATCGACGTGGAGGAGGAGTATTGCTCTCTGCCCGACCTGGCGTCACACTACAGAGACACATCGATCTTGAGACAAAAGGCGGCGAAGATCTGTGGTGCTCTTTCTCTCTAAACAACTTTAAATTTTATATTGCTGTTGTTTACATGCCTCCACACTCTACGGACTGCGCTTATATGGATTTATTTCATACAATTGAAACTAAAGTTGAAAACCTCGCCAAACCTTTTGTGATACTGGGAGATTTAAATTTAAATAGCGCATCTGTAGACATATGTACCTACTATCATTACTTTTTAAATTATTGCGACATTTCTGATCGAAATAATGTTTTAAATCTCTTCGGGAGCAAACTTGACGTAGTTTTGGTGCAAAATTCTTTCACAGCAAATGTTCATAAACTAACTGGTGACGGTCTGGTCCCCCACTCTGATGCTTACCATCCACCTCTTGAAACCTCAATTAAACATGCTCTATCTCGCTCTAGGCAAGAGTCCTGTCTTTACCCCAGTAATTTCGACACCAGCAGAGACTGGAATTTTGGCAAAGGCTCCAAAATAACAATTGGTCTCTTGTCTATCAATACTCAGATGTCGATAGTGCTGTTACTGCTTTTTATAGTTTAATTTACAGTATATTTGATGAATGCATCCCTAAGAAGGTACGATCGCAAAAAAATAATAGATGTTATCCTGTTTGGTATACATCTGAAATTATAAAACTCATTACCAAAAAAAGTTACCAACATAAAATGTGGAAGTCTACAAATGATTTGAAGTTTTATCATTCTTTTAGCCAGCTAAGAACTCGCGTAAAGGTGCTCTCAGATAAAGCTTACAAAGATCACATGCAACTTCTTCTACAAAACATCAGAGTTAATCCTCAACAATTCTGGAATCATATCCGCAGTTTGAAAACAACGGGCGGATTCGAAACCTCTGTTTCATACAAAGGCGAAGAGTGTAAGGGTGTTGACACTGCGTTAGCTTTCTCCCACTTTTTCTCTAGTGTCTTTTTACCAGATATCCCACTTTTAGACTCCGCTCTTACCATCAAAAATGATTCGTCCTGCTCAGCTACTCGAATTGACGTTAAAGAAATATATTTGGATGATATAAATAAAGCAATTAATAAATTAAAATCCAAATCCGCGATAGGCCCAGATATTGTGCCTCCGTATATCATTAAAGCTTGCAAGAAATTTTTGCTTCATCCTATCCACTACATTTTTAATCTTTGCATAACCACCGGTACATATCCTACTGCATGGAAAATCTCTCGTGTAAAACCCATTCCAAAAACTAAAGACTCGTCAAAAGTTGAAAACTACCGTCCTATTGCTATTCTCTCTTCTTTCGCCAAAGTTTTCGAATCTATTCTACATCAAAAAATCTCTGTCCAAATCAGACCATACCTCAGCGACAGTCAACATGGATTTCGCCCTAAACGCTCGATTAACACAAATTTATTATCACTAACAGATTTTATTTCCCATCACCTTGATTTAGGTTTACAAGTAGATATAATATATTTTGATTTTCAAAAGGCATTTGATCGTGTCGATAACGACATCCTTTTAGAGAAACTCACCGCGTTTGGCTTCACTCCGCAACTACTTAAACTCATTGCTGACTATTTTAAAGATCGAAAACAGTTTATTCGTCACGGATGTTATGATTCACCTCCATATCATACCCGTTCTGGAGTAAGCCAAGGCTCGATTCTTGGTCCTTTGTTTTTTATTTTAATGATAAACGATCTCGAAAATGAAGTTCACCACTCTCGCACATTACTCTACGCTGACGACCTGAAGCTCATTCGTTGTATAAATAACTCCACGGACTGTGACCTACTCCAACAAGATATTGATGCACTGCTTCACTGGAGTAAGAAAAACAAATTACTCTTTAATCTATCTAAGTGCAGTGTCATGACTTTTAGCCGTGCTCACTCTCCATTTCATTATGATTATATGCTAGACCATATTCCACTCACCCGGGTTAACACAGTTAAAGATCTTGGCATAATGTTTGACTCTAAACTTACTTTTAACGAGCATATAACATCTCTCGCTAAAGATTGTTATAAAAAACTGGGCTTTATCATCCGTAATTCGAAAAACTTTAATGATCCCACAGTAGTTCAGCTATTATACTTTGCATTAGTTAGAAGTAAAATTGAATCTGGCTCTTTAATCTGGAACCCGCATGAAAAATCCTACACCTTGCTTTTAGAAAAGGTACAGAAAGCTTTTCTCCGCTTCTTATATAAGAAAACTTACGGGTATTACCCCTTTCTATACCCAACCAAATTTTTACTGGGTATGCTACGCTTTAACTCCCTCGAGATAAGGCGTAATGTTAATCTAATGTCTGCTATATCTAAAATATTAAGGGGAGAATCAGACTGCCTAGACTTGGTGGCAAAAACGACTACCTTTTTTGTTCCCGACAACTACCTACGTTGTCGCAGCCATCGCCTCCTAGATAATGGAATCATTCACACGACTGCACACCAGTACTCTGCAATTGTCCGTTCCCGGACACTTCTTAATAATTTCTTATCTTTTGCACCTAACTCCGACTTGTTTGCCGACGAAAGTCATAAACTTGTTAAAGATTTTTTACGTTTTTGCGAACAAACATCCAATAGCTAGCTTATTAATCGCTCTATTATTACTTAGGTACTTAATTTTTCTACTTAATTTTACAGTGCATTGGTGTTAGCTGTAATGCTGTAAAATTTAATTTCAATAAATATCAATATCAATATCAATATCAATGCTAAGATTATTAACATTAAACCCATCAATTTCGCCTTAAAAGGCTTGCTACACGGTCGCCGACAAGCCTTCTAACCGTCTGGCCTTGGTCAGTTTTGGTCAAATTTTGTTGGTAACAACTGTCTACACGGTCCGGGACCGGCCAAGGCCACGCGGTCTGGGGGCTTGTCGGCGACCGTGTAGCAAGCCTTTAAGTACCTAACTGAGAGTTTAAATACCTATATATTTAAATCAAAATGTTTTATATCTAATGCAAAGAAGCTGGACTAAACCGTCGTAAAGGGAGATTTTAATGAACGTTATTATCACCTAAACACCTAGGGCCGTAAATTTAGAATAACTCAGACAGCTATTGTTTGACCCATTTCTATATATATCTGCGTAAAATATTACTTAATTTGATCTATTTTATTAATTTATGAATAAATTACATATTTATATTAACAACCAAATTACAGAAACTTAACACCTACTTTCATAACAGATATATTATGTTAAAAGAAATTAATTGATCGTGACGTGTAGGTACCTAAATAAGTATAGGTAGTACCTACCTACTTTAATATAATATTATATATATACGATTATCGACGTCAAAAAAAAGGTAATACGGGTATGCAGACGTTATAATCATTAACGTGCAGTGTTGCCAACTTGGCATAAATGATGCCAGATCTGGCATATTTTCACTCGCTTTGGCACCAAAATTTTCCATTTAGCATTTGGCATATTTTTTAGCATAATTTAGTCTAAGCCAAGTTTGCACCAACTCGGCAGCAACAATATGCGTCGCCTTATGTGGTCCATATTTTCAAATGAATTTTGACTTTTGTGGACAGATGGACGTTAACGGACTATATAAAGTTGGCCAAGCAGATCTTATTTGTAGAAAAATGCGGTAACTTTGAAAAATGTATGTGTTTTAAGTGTCTAATTTCAAGTGATATTGTAGCATTTTTTTTAGCATAGGTGTTTCAAAAATCTTTGGCATAATTTTGGCATAATCTAGACATTAGTCTAGCATTTTTTCAAAATCTGAGTTGGCAACACTGATAACGTGTGTAATCACAAATAGACTGGGTTACATAAAGACATCAATTGTTAGCATACAAAAGAAAGACATCAACGAATGAGCTATAATGTAAAAAAACATTTAAATATAATTGTCATTAGGTGCATAATGAATACTAACTAATAATGATAATTACTTATGCGTTTTTCTCTTACGTGTTTGTTATACTTGGGTAATATATTGTTCATAAATATTTATTTAGATGGTACCAGGACCTACTATAGGTCCTATAGTAAGTACCTACTCAAATGCAAAAAAATCATGTCTAACTAATTAATCAGTTCGTCTGCGTTGTTTTGACGACTAGTATGTAGAATGTAACGAAACATGTAAGCACCTTTTTGTTATTTTTGGTAGGTAATAAAAGCATAATCGCTAGTCGATTAATTTATTTGACTTGAAAGTGATTTATAATCATTATGCGAAATGGATTAAAAAGCCAGTGGGCGATGTCTGGGCTGACACACGAGTTAAGTGCCACCCAATTATATGTCTTAATGTAACAGCTCAAGGTCTATAATAAGGCTGGGAATAAACGTGTCAGCTGTTACAGGAGAACTTTCACACGCGCGCATTAAGATGCAAATTATGTAAAACTTTCAAAAGAATAGCTTACAATGTTTTGTTACTTCATATGCAAAATAAGTTTTTTTTTATAGATTTCGTTCTTAACTTTCCTGTTATCGGAGGAAACATTTATTTGTTCCGTTTTACATAATCGCAAAATCATATCAAAACTCGATAAGAGTTACGTTGACCTGCGCTCTAGCCTCGTAATAAAAGCTAGAGTCTGTGCGGAAAGAGAAGAGTCGTGGGATTTGAGGGCGCGCCAGTGCTATTTTATGGTTTTTGCTATGCTGACAACACTGGTCACGTGATTATAGTACGACACTAAAGGTCATGATACTTGTATCCCTTTTGTTCCGGTTTTTTACCACGGTTTACTAAACGGAGCCTGGTGGTGGTGTCGGCTCGTCAAATCAATCCTTTGAATTAGCGCAGGCACTAGTTTTCTTTTTAAAACACACTCTTGTTTTTTATGTCTCAGATACTAAAAAGTGACAGTGCGATTGACAAAACTGCTAAAACTAGTTAAGAATCTGCCCAATACAACTGTAATTTTAGTACCAAACAAGATAGAGTCTCATTTATGTACTACCTAATCTGTGCAGTCCAACAGTTATTTTAATACAAAACCGGGTAGATCAGGTAGAAATTGGGCATTAGAACTGTAATTTTACTATCTGGGATATATTTCACCCATTGTAAACTTGACTTGTAATGTATGTGTACATTATTAATAATAAATATGAATATGAATAAAAATAGTGCATAGGTAGGCCTTATTGGGATATGTCCGGTTCTCTCATCTCACGATATTTTACTTCGCCGAAAAGTCTGCTAAATATGAAATACTTAGAATTTCGTAACTAACAGAACCTAGTAAACGTACTTACAAATAAAGAAATATTTTTATGAAAAAGTTTTATTCTTTGTAATCGAAGTCTGAATTAAAATATTCAATGTCACTTATGTTTGAGCTAGCTTCAGAACAACCAGGGACTGATGTGAGGAACTGGATGTGCTTGAATCCGGCACGTAGATTACGAATTCTTGCATATCATCTACTTAGCGGTTTTTTATTCGAGATACCGTAGGTACTTTTACACAAACCTGAAAAAAAAATTACATATAAATATGCATAAAATGGCAAGTATCAAGACTATTTGTCAGTTATTTTAAAGATCATGAATGACCTGCATATTTATGAAAATTAATATATTTTGAATGAATATACTTACCGATTATGTACCGGAGACAAGTTACTTAGGGGGCTTATTAAATAGGTAATTATTTAATATTAAATACAACATCAATACCCGCGAATAGCGGAAACACGTTCCGCGACTTTTTGTAAGTCGATAGTCGGCTTTTAGCCGTTTTCTTCCCCCTGACAAAACCGAACAATGTTAAATATAATTTTTCTTGTGGTTTTATGTACGGTTTCATCGTGTTTTGAAAATATTTTATACATAAAACTTGCGGTTTTTGTTAATAAAAATATACAATGACAGAAGTTTGTTTACTTTTTACAAGACAGGTGTCAAAGGTTTGATTGCCATATAAAATTTAAAATGTTAGTTCCCGTTTCTGCCACGACTCTTCTCTTTCCGCACAGACTCTAAACGCTATGATTATATTTTTTTCTTTTTGGTATACCTATGCGTACTGAGGTATATATACTTGGTCAAGCAGATCTTGTCAGTAAAAAAGGGCGGCAAATTTGAAAAATGTAGGCGCGAAGGGATAGCGTCTCATAGAAAATTTGAATTTCGCGCCTTTTTCTACTGACAAGATTTGCTTGACCGTCTATAGTTCATCGTTTTGCGTTCAGAGCAATTAAGTAGGTATACAGAGTGGACCAAAATAGTACATTATTGTCGAGGCTCGGAAGTAGCTACTTGCAGTCCGTTTAATTGAATCCGAAGCCAGCAAGTAGCCTTCCAGCCGAGTCATATATAGTGCTTTTCTCAAAAATGGTGCAACAAATATAAATATCATATAAATATTTTACAAAACCAACGTTCTTACGTATATATTTTCAGAGAAAAAAGCCCTGACCGCCTTTTTATTTTTTTTAATAAAAAAAATAGAAGTGTATTTTTCTGCCGAAAATACGCCAACCTATTTGAGACAGCTAAATAGTCGCGGTACTAATCATCTGTTTGGTTTGGCTGTTTAATGGGCCTGTGCCTTCATTTGATATGGTCATTTCAACTTTTAAAAAGTTTGGAACTCGACAAATAATGGAATTTGTATGCAACATTGCAGTCCCAAAATCGAGACTGCAATGTTTTTAACTTTTTAATTTTTGACTGACCATAAACTACAAAGTCGACTTTGCCGTCCATTTTTGAGAAATAGTACATTATTGTCGAGGTTCGGAAGTAGCTACTTGCAGGCTGAGGATTCGTTTTAAACGGACGACCTTGGGAGTCCGTTTAATTGAATCCGAAGCCAGCAAGTAGCCTTCCAGCCGAGTCATATATAGTGCTTTTCTCAAAAATGGTGCAAGAAATATAAATATCATAGAAATATTTTACAAAACCCATGTTCTTGCGTATATATTTTCACAGAAGAAAGCCCTTGCCGCCTTTTAATTTTTTTTAATAAAAAAATAGAAGTGTATTTTTCTGCCGAAATACGCCAACCTATTTGAGACAACTAAATAGTCGCGGTACTAAATCATCTGTTTGGCTGTTTAATGGGCCTGTGCCTTCATTTGATATGGCCATTTCAACTTTAAAAAAGTTTGGAACTCGACAAATAATGGAATTTGTATGCAACATTGCAGTCCTAAAATCGAGACTGCAATGTTTTTAACTTTTTAATTTTTGACTGACCATAAACTCCGCGCTTCGCGACCTATTTTTTAGACGGCAAAGTCAACTTTGCCGTCCATTTTTGAGAAAAAGTTTTTTACTGTCCTGTCCTCACGTCGTGGGCTATCAGAATACGATTTTCAAGGGTGATTCGTTGTAAACACACTCTTTGGGATAATAATGACATTTATTATATTTTTTTTTTATCAAGAGATGTGAACGCTAGCGACTTAATGGTGACTGCCTTTTTTGCTGATTTTGCTCGACGCAGCCTTAAGAAATTACGGGGAGAAGCAATTAATTTAATAAAAAAAAGTATTGAATTGTTTTGAATGTTTGTTTTTGTAACATTATAGTTCTTGTAGTCTTGTAGTTAGGGCGTGTATAGTAGGACCTTGCCTCTAACATGAGATCTGATAACTTTTTGACAGTGCGAGCCATATGGTCTCGTCTTGGCAACATTTTACATGAAACTTTTTTTCTTTTTGGAAGTTACTTTAAGTTACTACCTACCTACCTATACCCCAATTTAAAGGGTGGGAGTGATATACTGGAAATCCTGAAATAAGGTTTTCATTATTTATAACAAGGATTCCCTATGTCAATTTTCAGCATTAAAATTTGCGGAAGTCTCACAAACTTCCTAACCCTTAAAGGGTTTGGAGGTAAAAGTTCCAAGTTTTAGAATGTTTGTTTGTGTACTACACTAATACTGTAGCTTAGGTACATACCAAATTTTAGCCTACTAGAACTTCGGCACTGGTCCCACCGCGAGCTAGTAAGCTATGAGCTATCGGCTATAAACACGAACAAAAGATAAGCACTCCCGTGTAAATAAAAGAGACACGGCGATATTTATAGTTACTCGCCCAGCGGTGAGCTATAAATATCGCCGTGTCTCTTTTATTTACACGGGAGTGCTTATCTTTTGTTCGTGTTTATAGCCGATAGCTCATAGCTTACTAGCTCGCGGTGGGACCAGTGCCTTCAGGAGGTACCTAATTTTGATGATCATCAGTGAGTGCGTATCTACATATTAAATTATAGGTACCTTTATAAATCAGTTTAGCCGTCGTAGTAAAATACATACTTAGTTAAATGATGTTAACAATATTTAATCTGTGATAAAGTTCAATTAAACGGAGAAAGGACTCTAAATGTAGGCGAATTAAACAGTTACACAACCGCATATCGCAGTTTGACACTTGAGCTCAAATTACAAAATTAACCCCAAACAATCGTGCGCAACGGAAACCGAATGAGCAAATTATGTAGGTTAAGAGTAATAAGCACGTTTTATATGTATGGCCAACCAATTCTGGACGGGTTAACAAGTTATCATTGTTTCGTTTTATAAATTTTATAATAAATACAAGTCGCCTATACTAGTCCTAAGTAGACGTGTGCGCCGATTAAAAAATGATCGGCGGCGGCGTTTGCCAAAAAATCGGCGGCGGCGGCGTGTTTTCGGCGTGAAATCGGCGTGACCTTGACTTTCAAGTTTCTTAAGAAAAATCATTAATTTGCTGTTTTTCTTGAAAATTTGATCAATGCAGGTTGCTGGTCAATAAACTATGTATAGTTATATATGCTGTGAGTAAAATAAATGGTTTGTAAATGAATATAGGATAGGTGTAATAACTTGATTTCCATAGTAACTGGCTTTCATTAAGAGGTTTCCTGCTCCCAATGACCTTCGATCCAATCTGTAACTCTCCGTTTTCTCAAGTTTTCCATGGCTTATCCTATTAAAAATGACGTACTTTTTACTTTAACAAAACAGAACTTCATACATCCTTGACATTTGCTAGACATAGTACACTGCTATGGCTTCTTTTTAATGGTTTTCTTGTCATACAAGCACCAGGCTCACTGAGACGTATCTTCTTTCTCGTTTCCTCATTGCTGAGGCTCGCGACCACATGTAATTTGTCTCCATTTCATGCAGTCATAAGCCGTATGGACTGCACGGTGCAGACTGCCGCAAGTCGACCTCTTCATAGCGTTCGACCATCTCACACATGCTCCAACTTGAGCACGTTTGCCATTCATTCGGCTTAAATTAATGTGTTTCTCCACATCATGCGTTGGATAATATATCCGAAGAAGCTAAGGGCTCTCCCATGGCATGTTTGGAATAGATGAGTGGCGATATAGAGCTCTTTCAGAATGGAGAAGTTTGTTCTTTTAGCTGTTCAAGGTATAAGCAGCACTAGCAGCAGTCTTCTTTCGTTCGTTAACAGTTGATGGTGAATGCTTAGGGTTACTCAGTTACTTTAACTGGCTATTCAGGTTCATTTAATTAATGATTGATGTATATTTGACAACTGTAACATAAATAATACAAAAAATCTATATTGTAATCCAAAAACCAACTCAGAATAGCTAATTAACAACACTCAAGGTCACGCCGATTTCACGCCGATCATTTATCGGCGGCGGCGGCGTGGTCAAAAAGCCCGGCGGCGGCGGCGCGCCGGCGCGGCGCACACGTCTAGTCCTAAGTAGGTAGCGTAACATAAGTCGGACTGGACCTCTAGCGTAAATATAAAATTTTGAACATGGCGCCGGGCGGTCACTTTTGGGGAATTAATACCTAAGGTTTAAAGGGTGGACCAACTCTGGGCGGGTTATCAACTTATCAAGTTGTCATAGTATAGTTTTGTTTTATAATAAATACGATTTGCCGGTACTAGTAGTAGTGATATCATCAACATTTCGATAGCACCAATATAATTATATATAGTTTTTAAATTTTAAATTTTTAAATATGACATGTTTAGGTTACTTAGGACATTTATCAGCCATTTGTCAATTTATGTTATTTTGAATTTCATTTTGAATGTTATGCATGATTTAGGCTAAGTTTATTTTATTTTATTGTATACAATTTTGCATGATACTTGTATCTTATGAAGCAAATAAAGAACATACATCTTATTTGGAACTGGAATATACCATCTACACTGAGAGAAAAGGATAACAGAAACACACTTAGAATTACAAAAATAAACTTATCCGGGGACAAGGAGAGTCAACTAATAGGAACAAATTGACTTTTGCAATTTCTATTAGTTCTTGCAATTTCTATTATCTGTTTGTTGAAATCTAGACACGCGGCAGCGTGTCAAGCCAAGTTCAAGCAAAGGAACTGGCTAGCCAGCGCCGAGTGTAATATTACACGAACCACTTGGTGCCACTTTTGACCATTCTATAACTCAAAACATCTTTAACGTAAACACATAAAACTACGTGTGTTTAATTATATTCATAAGGACATCTAGAAGCCCAAATTTCATGAAGCTAGCTCAAACGGTTATAAAGATATGAAGGTCAAAAAGTCGTAAATTTTAAGACTGACTGACATACCTATAGTACCTAAACCTAACCTACTTCCAGATGACCTAGAAGGATGAAATTTGGAATCCAGCTCAGTTATTGTGTGAAAGCGTAGGAAAAAATCTAAAAATTAAAAAAAGTTATAAAATAGGGGGGGTCCCCATACAAAAAAACCATTTTTTATTGTGACTGACATATAAGTACCTAAACCTAACCTACTTCCAGATGACCTAGAAGGATGAAATTTGGAATCCAGCTCAGTTATTGTGTGAAAGCGTAGGAAAAAATCTAAAAATTAAAAAAAGTTATAAAATAGGGGGGGTCCCCATACAAAAAAACCATTTTTTATTGTGACTGACATATAAGTACCTAAACCTAACCTACTTCCAGATGACCTAGAAGGATGAAATTTGGAATCCAGCTCGGTTATTGTGTGTAAGCGTAGGAAAAAATCTAAAAACAAAAAAAAGTTAATAAATAGGGGGGGTTCCCATACAAATTTCTTTTTTATTGTGACTGACATATAGTACCTAAACCTAACCTACTTCCAGATGACCTAGAAGGATGAAATTTGGAATCCAGCTCGGTAATTGTGTGTAAGCGTAGGAAGAAATCTAAAAATAAAAAAGTTAAAAAATAGGGGGGGTCCCCATACAAAAAACCTGTAATACGCGCTAAACAACCGGCCAACGGTGTGTCGTTGGCGGCGCGCGGCAGCGCGGCACCACATAATTAATACAAAGAACAGAAGTAAAAAACATGCAGCGGAAACACAAGAAAAAACATTAAATCTCAATACCTGCCTAGTTTTCTTTACAAAAATTATTGATATCCCATCAAAAACATAAATGTAAAAAAGGAGAGCCAAGTTCAATACAAAAATTATGCTTGGCTGTGGGGTTCGCCGCAAAAAGAATGGAGATTTAAATGAGTGCCAAGTTCTATGCAAAATCCAAATATGTATTTATAGGAACAAAATAACATTATAAACAAGTATTAAACTCTATTTCTTTGCTTTATTGGATACCTATAACAATTGCTGTTATTTAAAAAAAATGTGAGATCTTAAAGTAGGTTAGATTTGGCTTGGCCACTTTTTATCAGAATTACAAAATATATATGTTGAATAACTTTATAAAATGACTGATGTAATGAAAACTGGCCAAGTCAAATCTAACCTGCTTTAAGATCTCGCATTTTTTTTAAATAACAGCAATTGTTATAGGTATCCAATAAAGCAAAGAAATAGAGTTTAATACTTGTTTATAATGTTATTTTGTTCCTATAAATACATATTTGGATTTTGCATAGAACTTGGCACTCATTTAAATCTCCATTCTTTTTGCGGCGAACCCCACAGCCAAGCATAATTTTTGTATTGAACTTGGCTCTCCTTTTTTACATTTATGTTTTTGATGGGATTAGATTTAGGATTACTGAGCTGTTTGTAGAAATAAATAAACTTTACAGAAATAGTGACACGTCTATAATTAAAAAAATAAATAAATATTATAGGACATTTTTACACAAATTGACTAAGCCCCACGGTAAGCTCAAGAAGGCTTGTGTTGTGGATACTCAGACAACGATATATGTAATATATAAATACTTAAATACATAGAAAACAACCATGACTCAGGAACAAATATCTGTATCATCATACAAATAAATGCCCTTACCAGGATTCGAACCCGGGACCATCGGGATAATTAGTACTAAACTTCATTTTTCCCCCAGTACAGAACTGTTTTTTAATTCCTGGTTTAGTTTACTAATGATTTTTCTCTCAGTGTACACGCACAATACACTTTACAGATATTGTTGTACCTAGGTACCTGTTCTAAAATAAGGGGACCAAATTCTGAAACGTAAAAATACCAATTTTATAAAATAAAGTACATACTTGAAATGACGAAACGCGACTAGTCATGGTGTCGTTATGTTTAAATTAGTAAATAATAAATTCAATGTTTACCTTCAAGCAAATAACCGTGATCTGTATGTATTCAAATTCAATGCCTACTATTATAGGACTTTCCTGCTATAGGAAATGTAAATAGTGAGAATTATGGAGAACGTGAGAGGAAAGCTAGATTTCTAGGAAACCCAAAAAACAGAACCCTAATAGCATCACTAAGGATCTCTGGTTGTCTGGAAGAGATTTTTAGCCTGTTGTTTACCTGTTCTTGAGTTGCTGTATTTAATTGTATTATTTTCTATGTATAAGGGGATCCGTGTTTCCTTTTGAGGTACGGAACCCTAAATATACGGAAAATATTTCTTTACCCACAGATTAGAGGAAAATAATTAATTAAATCAAATAAGGTTTTTCGCTATCTGGACATGCTTAAATAATAAGATATTTCGATTGGTTAGTCGAAATTGTCCTTAGGTATTTCAATTTTACTTGATTATGTACTTATACAAAAAAAAATGAAAGTTGTTGGAAATTTCAGGAAAATTTTCTATTAAAAATATGAGGTTTCCGAACTTTTTCAATGTCGAAATTTCGAAGTAGGTACCTAATAAAAAAATAGAGATTTAAAGATAGATAAAAATTGCATTTTAAGACAGAGCATTTTTATATGTATGATCTATATTTTTTTTTTAGAAATTAGATAATTTTCTTCTCACCATCATCACTTTCAATATCTGCAATTGGCGAAACCGATGAAATCCAAAAAATAATGCCAAAAATAAATAAACTTCTGTAGCAAAACATAATGCCGTTAAAATTTTAAAAAGAACACATTCGTAATTCACTGGCGTGCGATTCGTGAAGGCCGCGGCGCGGAGGTGCGCGCGCAGGTGTGGTCGCAGGTAAACTGGCGCGGGCGCCGGCGACGGTGCAACATGGGCCAGTCGCCTGCGGCTGAAGCTGAATTTCAGCCGATGATATATATTAGCTCCTTAATAAATGAAGTAAACTCGAGAAAATCTTAACTTACTTTAGTTATTGCGTGCTTACAGTATGATTATTTTATAATGTGATGCCTAATATGATTTTAAAGTAAACGTTCGTAGTAGCGAGCAGAAAATAAGTTAAGTTCTGTAGAAGAAAGGATCTACCCAAATTTAAACCCTCCAGAAAGTACCAACTACGAAGAACACAAATAACACAATAGATCATTTTTATACCATCTTGATCTACAGTTTAATTTTTTATGGCTCTAACGTACGTAAGTCTAGGTAGGTACCTAACGTTTTCATATGAAACAATGTTACCTACTTAGCTCAAATTGGACAGCTGTATGGCGCCATATGTTTTGAGCTGAGGTAACTGGATTATAAAACGTCGTCAGTGCTTGCCCAGTTAATAATTAATAATTACCGCGTTATTTACTGGGCTGGATGGCGCCATCTACTTACTTCAACAGTATAATTTGTGCATGGCTAAAATATTTGCCGCATTATCTATGAAAATGGACCTTATTGTCGTTGGCGCTTACGCCGCACGGCACTGTATTTATATCGGAGCATTGTTAATAATGACGCAAGCGCCATGGACAATAAGGTCTCTTTCCATAACGCGTGTAAGTTTTCTCTAAGCATTTTACAGGGTAAGTATAATCGTTAAAATTAATACAGATATAATAGGCGATAAACATTAGATGTTTTATTGCTTTATTAGAGTGTAATCTCATCACTTACAGCAGATAATTTAAGGCTTTCAATGAACATCGTACTTACTAAGTAGGTACATTGGAAGCGCTTAACTTAATAAGTACTTGTTTTGGTAAATTTTGGATGTTTTCTAGATCTAAATTTATTTTAAAAGCGGTGATGCGGTTTTACTGATTATGCATAAGTGCTACCTATATTCGACATCAGTTTAAAGTTTTTCGTTGTATCTGTTATGTTTGTTCAATAATGACCTACTGATTAGCTACACCCTGTATAAGTACTGCACTTACGTATTTGTTTACAAAATAAAGGCGCCGATGCCACTACGCATGCGCTGAAGGCAGGGCCCGTATTCCTAAACTAAATTTTACCAAACAATTCATTGCCAATAGCCAACTATGAGCAACATGAGACCTCTAGAACAACAACTGCATGCGTAATGCAATATCACACATACCTCTACGTACATACTTTGTTTGAGGCAGGTGATTCGTTTAGCGATGGGAATCATTTCAATTGCCTACAATTTAATCTACCCTCCAAGTTAGTCTACATATACGTCGTTGTTGTTACGAATCCAGAGGTCACATTATATTTGTTATCTCGAGACAAGTTTGCGCTCGTGAAATCAATGGGAACATACGGCCATGATCCGCACATGCGCATAGCGGCGATCAACATACCGCGCACAGCCCAGCCCCAAGCTAAATACTTCATCCATCATTTTTCTCAAATCCATGAATGAAACAACGTAAGCAGTAATGGGGAACCAATTCAAAAACGTGGCGGTGATAGCCTGCCTGAAAACGTTTCTGTTCATCTTCAACATCGTGTTCTGGGTAAGTTATTTGTGATATCACACGTGAAAACAAAGTGTTATCATCTGACAGATGTTACATATTGATAAGCCAAAAGTTTTGGAGCTTTTGAAAGAGCGAAAGATTTTTCAATTTTTACATTTAGAAACATGTATTTTTTCATTTTAAATCTACTAATGAATACCTAGGTACTCGTACAATGTCAATGTACAATCGTAAGATATATTTTAAGAGAAATTAATATTAAGTACCTCGATAACATGAAAAGGCCTTTGAAATTTTTACACAAAAGTCTAGTCTGCAGAATTCAACTCTTTTTTAGCCTCCGAAAGTAGGTACCTTTACCTACACGTGCCATGACTCATGACTCTCATGAGGTAGGTACACCTCCCTATCTATATAACAGAAGTTTTGTTTTGTCCCCAGTTATCAGGGCTGCTGCTACTAATAGTGGGGCTATGGGCGGAGTTCGACCTGTACAAGTACATGCAACTGTCATCAGAGTTCTCCGGCACCGCTCCGCACGCCATGATCGGCATCGCCGCGCTCATCGTGCTGGTCAGCTCCGTCGCCTTCTCCTGCATCATCAAGGGCCAGCCCGTGCTGCTGTACATCGTAAGTTCCGGACCGATACGACCTTCAAGAATAGAGCGTTTTTTTTCTTCCTCGCGTTACCCCGGCATTTTGCCACGGCTCATGGGTGCCTGGGGTCCGCTTGACACGTAATCCCAAAAATTGACGTAGGCACTAGTTTTTACGAAAGCGACTGCCAACTGACCTTCCAACCCAGATGGGAAACTATGCCTTATTTAGATTAGTCCGGTTTCTTCACGATGTTTTCCTTCACCCAAAAATCCCTTCCTTCCTTTTCTATTCCTTCAAGAATAGAGCGTACACGTCTTAAAGGCCGGCAACGCCCTTACGACCCCTCTGGTGTTGCAGGTGTCCATGGGCGGCGGTAATCGTTTACCATCAAGCGATTCATCTGCTCGTTTGCCTTGTATATAATAACATTCATAAAAAAGGCTGTAGGTACTATTATATTCCTTTACCGCGCCACAATTTGTGGGATTACACTTACAGGAAACTATCAACAAATATGAAATACCTAGACTAATTTCTAGTACTTAAAGTTTACGTTCTTTTTCCAGTACGGCGGTTTCCTGGCCTGCATCTTCATGATGGACGCAGGCGTGGGTGCGTCGGTGGCGTGCTACCGCGACACCTTCTCCAAGGGCCTGTACGACGGCCTCACGCAGACGCTCGTGTCCAGCGACCAGCACAGGGGCAACTTTGACTTGGCTCAAGCTACTGTAAGTCTGTCATGATGGACGCATCGGTGGCGTGCTACCTTGAGACCCCCAAGGGTCTTTACGATGGACTCACGTAGACCTTGTGTCCAGCGACCGGCACAGGGGCGACTTTGACTTGGCTCAAGCTACTGTAAGTCTGTCGTGATAGACGCGTCGGTGGCGTGCTACCTTGAGACCCCCAAGGGCCTTTACGATGGACTCACGCAGACGCTCGTGTCCAGCGACCGGCACAGGGGCAACTTTGACTTGGCTCAAGCTACTGTAAGTCTGTCATGATGGACGCATCGGTGGCGTTCTACCGCAAGACCTCCAACTTTACGATGGACTCACGTAGACGCTTGTGTCCAGCGACCGGCCCAGGGGCGACTTTGAGTTGGCTCAAGCTACTGTGAGTCTGTCATGATCAAAGGTCGGACAGGGTGAGCTATTTGCTTTATAATATGACGTAATACATGTCAAATTATAAGGTAAATAGCTCAAATAGCGTGCTACCGCGAGACCTTCTCTAAAGACCTTTACGATGGAATCACGCAGACGGTCGTGTCCAGCGACCGGCACAGGGGCAACTTTGACTTGGCTCAATCCGCTGTAAGTGTGTCATGCTGGACGCGTCGGTGGCGTGCTATCGCGAGACCTTCTCCAAAGACCTTTACGACGGACTCACGCAGACGCTCGTGTCCAGCGATCGGCACAGGGGCAACTGTGACTTGCCTTAGTCTTTTGGGAAACTGAGCGGATTACTAACCAGCGCCTAACGGTGATTATAAATATGTACCTAAGGATGCACATCTTTCTTATACTCGTATAAGAAGATGCCTATTTCATTTGCTAGATTCCCGAATAGATTTGTTGTAGTCTGGATAATTTTCACTTAAACGTTTTACGTGTTTTCCAGCTACATTGCTGCGGCGTGTCCAACTACACGGACTGGGTGCGCGTGCAGCGCTCCATCCCTCTGTCGTGCTGCGTCAACCCCGACGACTGCATCACCGCCAACTATAGCCACGTGTATCAGGCGGTAATTATGACAAATCCACAGTCACCCTTACATCATATTCAGCAGTCAAGAATTAAACCTGCCTGTAGCCGCCCCTTTCTTAGCATTCATCATATTGACTACATTTTGAGTTATTTCTTGTTATCATCGGCGAATTTTTAGTCACAGTTTGCCGCCCTATGCCCGGGTCTACTGGGCCTTAGAGTAAATCCGCCACTGAGGAAACGAAAAATCTGTCTGCAGACTAAAGTGCCTAATATGTGCAATAAGCAAACACTTCGAAGTGCGTCAAGTACAACTCGTACATGAGTGCAGGCGCCGCCGAAAGTTTTGATTTCACGATAACTACTAAAGGATCTTACACTAGACTAGATTATAGCTCCCTGTCTTCATTGTGTTGTATTCTGTAGTGAGATGTGCCATAAAGAGTCTTTGTATATTATATTATAAGGGTAAATCCTACTGCTGTACTACATCACCAACCTTATTTTCAGGGCTGCTACAAAGTAATCGTGGAATATCTCGAAAGCAACATGAACATCCTGATCGGCATCGCAATCGGCACCGCGCTGTTCCCACTGGTGGGCACCGTCCTTTCCTGCTGCCTCGCGAGTTACATCAAGAAATCTAAGTATGACTCCATGAACTGAGCGCTATGGCAGACACCTGTGGGGACAATCGACGCAAGATTCTAAGTATTAAAATGCTGGTTTCCAGCTCATACTGCACTTTGCGTCGTAGAGAAATCCCCAGCCTTTCTGTACAATGCAACTAAGGTACAATGTGAGCGGAGACCAACGCCTAACTAATGGACTGAATGATATATACTCAATTAATATTAGAATTTAATATTAAATGTAACACAACTAAAGTTGTGGCTTTATATTACAATTGTCAATACTCAAGTTCAAAATTATCATCCTATTTAGGTTAGAAAATCTTGATGTATAGCATATTTATTAAAATTTATTATAAATTATGTTATTAAATTGTGCCAGCAGACTACAAAGAATTTAATTTACTTACTTAATTCAAAAAACTGTGCATGTTTCAACAAAATATTTTATTCTTCATTGTCTTAATTAGTAATGGTCATTAAATCCTCATTGACTAATATCAAATCATCACATAATCAAAATCTAGTCACTGTCAGAGCTATCCTTCTCCTCTTTGGTTTCTGGCGGAGCGTCCTGCTTATAATGCCGGTACTCCGGCTTCAACTCCCACATGTTCTTGTGTGGGTTCTTCAGGTTATAGTTACATACTTCCTTCAGAATCTCCTTCAAATATACAATAGGTTGTCTTGTAATCTGAGAAAAAATTAAATTAATAAAATGAAAAGTATCAACAGACAACACACAAAAAGGGGCAGAGGAAGACCTTGACACATTTTGTAAAGAGTGGTGAGGGGGTTGCCATCGGATAGTACCAAATGACGGGAAAGAGGGGAGGCCTTTGCCCAGCAGTGGGACACTCCTATAGGCTAATCAAAAAATGTATATCACTAAAAGTAAAATGCTAAGGAATCTACTAGAATGACAATTTACCTTTTGCAGATCTTTGATGTTATAATATTGATGTTTCTCAAAAGCAGCAAACAGCACATTGAGCACTGCATCCTTGTCATCCCGGGCCTTTTTGCCTTCAGCCTTCTTCTTCTCTTGATATTCAATCTGTGAATTCATAATTAATAAAATTATTCAGTATTTGGCACATACACAGTAAACATTAACAGGAGGATTACAGTTAATATGATTCAATTGAGAAATTTAAATTGTGTAACATGTTAAAACATATATTGCAACTAGAGTTACCAGATGACATGAATTTTCCTTACATGTCAGGAATTTTGGCCTTTTGTCAGGAATGGGGATGGAACACGAAAATGTCAGGAATTTTTTGAATTGATAGACAAATAATAACCCCCAACCCGTGTCGTCAAAAATATGAATGTCAGGAAATCAGGATTTTGACAGGAAATTCTAATTTTGTATCTGGTAACCCTAATTGCAATACCTATTAATGCAATACATGTTGCAACATATATTGCAATAGCAACATATTTGCATAGTGTGTTTTCTTACTGCCACATTTTTTACCTGAAACCTAAAATATCTTCAATGAATACTTACATTATGCCTATGGTCAGAGACTGGCTTGAAGTTTTGTACAATCCTGTCAAGCTGCTGCACTTGACGCTGCGGCATGGAAGCTTTTCTTATAGATTCTGACTTCAGCTTGTAGTAGGTCGGGTCTGCATACGGTCGGCACTCCAGCTTCTGCACTATCCTACCCTCCATGTATAACTTTTCCGACTCTGGAACTACCGAATCTGTATTGGATGCTGAAAAATAAAATGTCAGTTACTTTTAGCTCCCCTGTCCTTTAACAACATTGTGCAACATGTTGCAACATATTTATATTGCAATATTTGGCCAGCATGTAAGCCAGATGCAAGCTGACATACATGATCTGTAATCAATGACCTTTTATTTATGTAGACGGGTGACGTTCATAGTTGACAAAACCAACAACAACAACAATTTGATCCAACGATTTTGACAACTTGACAGGTTGGCATCACCCATACGACTAACTAAATATAGGTTCCGGAACCTATATTTAATGGCTCACGATCGTGCGCCTGGTACCATATCTACCTCAATTTACTTACATCTATGTCTGTAATACTATATCGCTCCTTGAGAAACAGTGTCACTATACAAAACGATTTGTGCCTGAAAATTCAACTTTTCAAAAATGGAACATTGTCATTATTCGAATGGTTCTTAATTTTGTATAGTGACACTATGTTTCTCAAGGAGCGATATATTGTAACATCCCCATACTGCATCAATGCAAATAAATTAATTCAGATTTCTGAACAAATTACAAGGCATAACTGGTTTGTATAACTTATTAAAAGCAGGAGTACTCACGGACTACATGAGAAAAAACGCCTAAAGATTGCCTAGTAACTGTTGAAACGTCCAAACGATGCTCCTTTGGTATGCTCTGCTCGCCAGGGTCCTTAAGACACATCACAGCTTCTGAGAGAGATAACTGTACTTGGGCCCGCTGCCCTGCAACCCGTGATATTTTTAGTTTGCCCACTTCAATATTTCCTGGGGCCTTTTCCCATTTATTCGCTATATACTTAGGAACTTTAACGAGCCATACTCCTCTTCCAGCATTAGATAAATCTAATTCCCGGTCAATATGAGGCACTGCCGGTGGCGTAGTCATTTTGATCAGATATCAATTTATTTATCTTTACTATTTTAAATTGAAACAACCTTCAATGTGCAAATACTGCAAAAAATTTCTTTGCAAGTTGCAACGTACATGTCACAAGAAAAGAAAGCAATGCAGTGACAAATGACAGTGACAGCGACAGCTATAACTAGCAAGGCCTGTTCACTTCCTAAGAAATATATGTCCCCAAACAATTGCGCATGTGTGCGCCTGAAGCTTCTATGCTGCGTTGGCCTCCAAGAATAAGTTGCGAGCAATAAAAATAAAAACATTTTTCTACAGCAACATTGCTCCCAACTATGATTTAAATTATCACGAATTTTATACATTATTAATCAAAAAACTGGACTTAAAACGCGTAAAACTTAATTATACGCGATTCAGTTTTAAAATTCAATATTTGCTTCCAACTGTCTTTATCAACGCCCATAAAATATATGGAGGGTAGGTACGTCTACCCACCATAATAAAAAATATATTTCTCAATGACTCTGTCCAACTGCTGTGGTTAAAGTTCATAACGAAAATTTTATTTATTAAATCTTTAAATAATAAATACAACGTAGCGGTAATACCACTTAAGACTGTAAGTCTGTACCTACATGGATTACAGCAATGCACATAGAAAATGTGCTAAATGCGGAGCAACGGCTGTTGAAGCAGCCAGAGTGAAATTCACAGTTTTAGTGGGTTCAGAAGGAACCGAGTCATAATGCATCTGGAAAGCGTATTAATTAACCGTGAAGAAATGTATGAATACAAGTTGGAAATCTGTGTAAAATGCCGTGTGTAAAGTGTATTGTATCTGTGTGTAAAGTGTAATAGGTAGGCATGCCTAATGTTATTTGTATTAAGCGCCCTCCAGACTATGCGCGTGAATCGCGGGCGAAGCCGCGAACGCAAGTGTGGCGCCGATTTCGCAGATTGTTCACGCCTTCGCGGATTGTTCTCCGTTTTTTGTCGGTATTTCGGCCCGCGTCAAAGGAGACGCGAAGCGCGAACTTGCAAGACTCCACATTACACACTATTTTATTGGCTATCTGTTGACATTGACAAGATAAATTGTCATAACCTTCTATATATGGCGGCTAATTGGTTTGATAGTATCCTGTGCGTTTTAATAAAAATGGAAAAAGATGTTCAAATTCAAAATATTCAATGGAACAACCAGATAGAGCTGTTGTTTATACAGCTCTACCAGGCTGAGCCCATTTTATGGGATGTGTCATTAAGAGACTATAAAAATAAATTACGCACATACGACCAGGGCCGGATTAACCCTAAGTCAAAGTAGGCAACTGCCTAGGGGCCCCGCCTCGGCTAGGGGGCCCCGCCGCGGCTAGGGGGCTCCGGCGGCTCAGCGCGAACCAAATAAAATTTTGTTCCATAGGGTCAAAATTCAGGGGTATTTTTTTTACTCTTATAATAATTAGTGTGCTTTGTTATTGTTTTTTTTCGATCCATTCTTTAAATTAATGAAATACTGTAATAAAATTGAAGCAATACGTTACAGCAGCGGTCGGCAACTAGCGGCCCGCGAACCTCTCACTCGTGGCCCGCGAGCCTCCCTGGCTATTTTGTATGTAATATTGACAAACGACAATGTCTGATAAAGTCATAAATACTAACAAAGTGCGACCCGCGTCTACTTCGTTAGCTGCTATGTGGCCCTTGGCTGCTAAAAGGTTGGCGACCGCTGCGTTACAGTATACGGGGCGTATTCTGCGTACCTGTTCTAAAATTGTAGGTAATATAATAATGGGGTTTTCAGGTAAAATGGTTTACTTTTTTAGAACAACCAACAACTTTTGGGTTATTTCGACTCAGAAAGAAAGAAGACGAACGTGTCCCCAGTTTTTCCTAGGAATGCTCGACGTTCAGCCTCACTTTTTACCTCAATTTACCATTGGTTGGTTTGTGTTCCACATCTCCTCTACTTCAGCTTAGCCTTTGGCCTCGCTGCGCCAAGCTCGGCCTGCGGTCTCGCTTTTTACAATGGACATTGGTGCCTGTCTGTGCTCAACTATTTATCCTGAAGCCTGATGAAGCACGGCTTTGACTTCACATGAAAGCTCGCCTCACTGGGGCACTTAGGACTTTTAGGCCCAGATGAAGATCGATGAATTTGCGATATTGTTAACAAAAAATTTCGCGCTCGCTGCGCTCGCGTTTCTTTTTGGTTCTTTAGTTGACCCTGTATCATGTACATGTTAGCTTGACTGGTAAATGAAGAGAGTTAGACCAAGAAAAGTCTGCAATAATTTTGATATCATACGTAGTGCAAGTGTTATTTATACGTCATAAATTCATAGAAGTTTTGACGTTTAAAATAACACTTGCACTGCGAGTGCTATCGAAATTGTTGCAGGCTTATCTTGGTCTAACTCTAGTAATTTAAGTAATTTTTACGTATGTAAATTCTTATTATTAGGTTGATACTAATCATGTGGCTCAGCGTTTAGTCTTATGGTCGGAAAATCGCTATTCAGCCTCGCAAAATATAAACTATTGAGTAAATCAACTTTGCGGCACTAGTTGAGCTAGTGATTAGAGGTAGAAGGAAAGTGACGCTGAAGCTCACATCTTTGGTATTCCACTGGGAATTGACCTAAAGGGCCCTCTCCACACTTGACGCGACGCGGAATCGGCAAAAACAGATAGAATAAAGCTATAATATATGTCTACGCAATAAGAGCGACAAAGCCATCGTTCGATTTGGATCGGCTCGGCCGACGCCTGAAGATTGAAATTAAAAACGCAAGTTTATTTCTCTGTACTAAATATGCTGTGCGCAGAATTGGCTGTAGGGGGGCCCGAGCCTCGCACTGCCTAGGGGCCCCGACATGCTTAATCCGGCCCTGCATACGACGCGTGGTCGCGAATAAGCGATATATTGGAAATACCTGTAGATAAACTTCAACAAAAGCGTAATTCCCTATTATCGAGCTACAGGGCCTACAAACTTAAAGTGAAAAAGTCGATTAAGTCCGGGGCCGGTGCGGACGAAATATACAAGCCATGTTGGTTCGCGTACGAAGTTCTGGACAGCTTTTTAAGGGATAAGGATACCCCAAAGAAAACAATAACGACGGTAAGATAATCATGTTTATTTTAACGAATACAATAAGTAGTAAACTCGTCTCTGATTTGTGTGGCGTTAAGAGGAGATCGGCGTGGTATTTGCCGCATATTGCGAACGGCACACGTCGTATCGGTTTCGTTTCTCCATGAGCCTGGTTGGATGAGAACGTCGTTCCGGTCATATTGATCAATTGAACCTGGAGGCGTGTAGATATGCGACGATGTCCTGCTACGCCTCAAGTAATTGTGTAACAATATGCAAGTTAATGTAACAATGCTAGCTTTCTCTGGTTGCAATTGTATAGGTTTTTTGAAAACCCGAAATTTGGTAACCAGTATACCAAAAGCGTTCTCTACTGTAACACGAGCACTTGACAATCGTTGGTTGAATATGCGTCGTGGATTTCCCCGCTCAAGGTTTCCGGGATACGGTTTCATTACATTCTCCGAAAGAGCAAATGCTGCATCAGCCAAGAACACATAAGGCACATGTTTATTTAATCCGGGCAATGGATGTGGTGGTGGCAGATTCAGTTGGTTGTCGCAAATCTTTTCCCACAACATGCAGTTTCTAAATACGCCACCATCACTGATTCGACCTTGGCAGCCGATGTCAGCAAAAGTAAAATTGCACTGACTGTCTACTAGTGCCAGGAGGACAATACTGAACGTTCTCTTGTAATTAAAATATTCAGATGCCGAGTTAATTGGGCATTGCAAAGCAACATGCTTGCCATCTAGAGCCCCGATGGCCCGAGGAAATTTCAATGAATAGCCTTTTGAAATTTCTAGCCATTCCTCGGGGCATGAAGGAAGCTGCAAAAAAATAACATTAATAATATTAATTTATTTTTCTAGGAGGACAAAGAAAATGTGAATAAAGAAAATGAAGAAGAAAATCTTGAAAAATCACCACCAGCTCAATCTCAAACTATCAGAAGAAAACAAAATCCGCCGGAGCTTCTGCATGCAGGCCGTATGGTAGAAGAAGCCCTGAGTACCTTTAACACAACTATGAAGCATTGTGTTAAAGATACTCAGGATCCAGACGACTGTGATTTATATGGTCAACTTTTGGCCAAAAAGTTGAGAGCACTTAGTATTGAGGACAGGTTGAGAATGATGCATACAATAGATGGTATGTTCTTGACCTGTCCTCAAATAAGACAAGTTAACCCATGGTCATCATCATCACAAGCTACAGCTACTTCCACAATGCCCCCCTCATATTCTAATCCTTTCACTATAATTAGGAGCGGAACTAAAAAATTTACGTAGATGGCGACACAAGCGACCCTGCTCTATTGCGTTTGTTAGCTCTGGCTGTCAGAAGTAATTTCGGAAATTCTCGATATTTATAGCAAAAATGTATTCATTTATGACTGTGGTGCAGTTAAAAAATGAATTGCGACAGAGAAATGCATCTGTAACTGGTAAAAAAGCTGATTTGATCGAAAGGTACGCAAAAACAATATTTGTGGTTATGAATAATAAATTAGCTTTTATATGGTTATTTGCTTTATTAATGCTACGCCTTTTGTTCTAGATTGGAAGCGTATGACCGAAACTTTAATTTTGGTGCAGACCCTGGTCCTAGTGAAGATCCTAGGTACGAGTGCCCGCCTGTGTCGTGCTTTAAGGATATTAATGCCGATTCGCCCATTCCACCTTTAGATAGGCACGAAATTCAGGCATATTTTGAAAAATTTAATGCCCAGAATAAAGGCAAAGATATGTACGAGTCTCGTTGCCTGCTAACCGCTAGATATGCTTCGGTCGGGGCGAGTACTTACTTTCAAGGGCAGTGTAAAGCCCAAATGAAGAAAGTTACTTACATAGTGAATGTAAAAGTGTCTAAAGAAGGTAATATCGAACAGGCCAACTGCGAGTGTGCTGCTGGCAGTGGTATTGAAGCTCATTGCAAGCATGTGTCTGTTTTATTATGTGCAGTGGAAGATATGTGCCGAACTAAGACCATTATGGTACATCAAGTGACAACACAAAAGCTGATGACGTTCAAAAGACCTCATAAGGTATTTTATAGGTCGCCTATTCAGGCACAAAATTTACCAATGAGCAGGCCAAGAAAACAAGCTGTAAATTTTAACCCACTCAAGAGAGAGGATATGATGGAGAATTATCAAGATTATGTCCACAATTTGGCCATCAACTTTGGGAAGTCAACAATGCCCATACTCCAAACAATTAAACCAGCGAATCCTTATGCTATCGAGTGGGATCATAGCAACTACACCAACCGTAATGAAAAAGAATTGTTGCTAGAACGGTTACTTTTAAAAAATGTGACGCCGGAGCAAATAGTGAATACAGAAAAAGCTACTAAGGTGCAGGATAAGTCAAAAGAATGGCACAACCTTCGTTGTTGCAGGGTAACTGCCAGCAACTTTCATGTAGCTTGCCATGCTACAACAGGCAAGGATCATTTGATTCAGAGAATAATGAATCCAAGGGCTATTCACACTAGAGCGATCATTCATGGTAAAATCCATGAAAGCACCGCTATAGCTAAATATGAAGAATACTTTGGATTAAAAGTAGAGAAAAGTGGACTGCACATATCTGAGGAGTTTCCGTTCCTGGCAGCTTCACCAGATGGTCTCTTAGGCGATGAGACAGTCATTGAAGTTAAATGTCCCTATGCTGCAAGATATATGCCTATAACTGCTGTCACAGTTCCATACCTTGAAAGTATTGTAGGCAAACTGCATTTGAAAAGAAACCATCCATATTTTTATCAGATACAGGGACAGCTATATTGCTCCAAAAGAAAGTATTGTAATTTAATAATATATACTTTTAAAGAAATTCAAGTCATCTTTTTGCAGCGAGATGATTGCTTCATTAATGAAATGGTTACAAAACTAGTAATTTTTTTTGAAAATCATTTAAAACCAGAAATAATAAATAAATATTATTACAGAAATTATGATTTAATAAAACCATAAAATAATATTTTTGTTTTATTTATTTTCCGTGTCAACTAAACTTAACACAATTATTTATAAAATAAAAATAAAAATAAAAATAAAATAAAATTTATTCAGTAAGTAGGCCACAAGGGCACTTTTACACGTTAATACTGTCGTAGTTAATTGCTTTTCTGTCTACCTTGAACAACAGAGATGTGTCATCAGCAAACAAGACTATATCATGTTTATCTTGCACAAGTTTCGGTAGATCATTAATGTAAACCAAGAACAGAAACGGGCCAAGTATTGAGCCTTGAGGCACTCCAAGTGCTACTGGGGAGCCGGCAGATTGAGTTCCATTAATAACCACTCGTTGTGTTCTATTCGATTATGCTTATTTCATTATGCTTTCTCTAAAATTACAACACATAGTACATATAAAAAATATTTTACCTGCAATTGGAATGTAACTGTGATCCAGATCACTTTTTAAAATCTTATGTTTTAGTGAGGCCAATTAAGCGTTCAATGTGCACTCTTTTACTAGCTAGATTCCTATCTTTTAACACTGTTAAACCTGGTAACTGTGTTTTGCCCTTTAAAAAAGTAGGTATATTTACAGCAACATTTTTGTGTGCAAACATGTCCTGAATATTAAATCCCCGATCTGCTAAAATGCAGTCACCACTTTCACATTTACTAATTAAATTACTTCTCTCCACTGTTTGCCTGTCACTGACCGACCCAGCATATGCAGGAGAGCAGTATGATAACAATCCCCCCGGTGTTCCTCCAACAAGAACTTTAAGAGTATTTGCATGCTTGTAGCTACTCCATGACGCTTGTTGAGACGTTGGGTTTTTAGGTTTCTGTACATGAAATTCGGTCCCATCTAAAATCACCCTTATATTCGCATTATAATTTTTAAAATGTTCCGGCATATAATAATGTACCAAGTCTTTGCTTGGCCATGTGTCGAGTTTTATCCATAGTTGATACATGAAATTTATCCAGGTAATAAATATATTTGACACTGTTGTAGTACTTACATTAAAAAATCTGCTTAGTTCAAAAATACATTTATTTTGTCTTAATTTCATTATTGTTAAAAAGAACTGATCTTCAGTACTGAGCAAAATAACAGAACTACCATAATACTGTATTTTATGGGCCATAGGACTCAAAGTTGAGTAAACAAAAAAGAACTTCCGGTAAGACTCGAAGCCTGTATAAAATTGAATTGCTTTATCATCATTTTTGAATCTATGTATTGTTCCAAATACATGTTCCATGTCAATTTGCGTCTCTTTAGATGAGAATTTAGGATTATTTAAAATAGGTACTGTAAAATCATTTATATTCGCACTGATTTCTATTTCACTAGCAACGTCCATGAAGATTGGCACTGTACTTTCTTGATTTATTGATGTTGGAGTTACAGTTTCTTCTACGTCCATGGAGTGGGGCACCATTCTTTCTTCATTAATTGATGGTTGGTGGCTTGTTGATGGGGTCACAGTCTCTTCAAACCGTAACTTTTTCTGAGACCTCATCTCAAGTCGCTGCTGACGGGCTGTTGCACTTGCTGTATCTAATCTTGAAATGTTGAATGAAAATATTGAAGGTACAGCAGTTTTCTTCAAGAATCTCGCTTTCGGCTCGTAATCTGAAAGAAAGTTACCATTGCTTTAAAGTTTCGTTGCTTGGCTATAGATCACGAAAATCGAAAATAAATTAAGTAACTTACTTGTGTATATACTTTGTCCGTAATAGTCATCTGATGTAAAATGCATGGAACATAATCGCGATGAGTCTTTTGCTTTAAAGTTTTTGATTCTTAACGCTTTCTCCCAAGCCTTTCTACGCTTTGGGTCTTTAGGGAAAGCGTGAACGCCTTTATTTTTGCAGTCTAAAGCACTACACAGGGCCATTTTAATAAGATATTACCCAATAATTGTAATCTCACGATGTAATTAACAAAAAATGTATAGGATTTGACAGATGACAAGTTGAGGTTAAGCAGTGTCGATTGTGCGATACCTGGCGGGATAAAACGGCAGTTTTTCTCCTCATTTCCAACAACACACTCCCTTCCAGGCCTCAAAAGGATGTATCAATAGATAAACCTTTCAAGCCTATAATAATTAAATCTAGTAAAATCATTCGTCCTCATACAAACCCATTCTAAATATTAAAGTCCCCCAGTATTAATCTAATATCAATATTGAACTTACAGTACCGGCCAATTATATATATATCACCTCCATGTTTTTTCAGTGGAACCTTTTTTAAATTTGTAAGTGATTTCCACCTCACTACTGTAAGTAGGTAGTCTAGTAGCATAGAGTAATATAAGTAAAGAAAGAGTGGTAACTCCATACATCAGTTTTCTTATCAAAACGCGAATTATTTCGTAGTCGACATCTAGTGTCAAGTAGCAGAATTTATCAGTACTGCTAGTTGACAATAGATGCCGCGGCGAACGAAAACTAATAGTACATTTTTCGTCAGTAGCGACACTTGTCATCTGGTATCAAGTAGCGGTACTGATAGTTCCGTTACTTGACGTTAGATGTCGACTACGAAATAACTCGCGTTTAGGCAAAAAAACTGATGTATGGAGTTACCACTATTTCTTTACTTTAATATATATTACTCTATGCAAGTAGTAGTCCTTTGTGCGAGCGATGAGAAAAATTGGTCTCATGTTATGGTTTTTCATCGTTTTTTTTATAGAGTAGGTAACTTAATTTTTTTGTTAGAGGATATTTAATAATATGTTGTCTCCTATTGTAATTCACAGTGTTTCCAAAGAGAATAGAGTGTATAGAGAGTTAAAATATTGTCATAGTAAATTTTGTAGTCACAGTCAATTTACTGCCATCTTTACACAGATGATTAAAACTTTTAGAACGCCATTTGACTTTAATCCTCATTCTTTCACTGTTATGTGCTAAATTTCTTAAATATAAAAAAGTGTCGCCATCTACTTGAGCATAGGCCAAAGGTACTGTGCCATCTTTTCGAGCGATGAGGCCGCCTTTGGCCTATACTTGAGTAGTCGAGTAGATGACGACACTTTTTGATATTTAAGAAAATATTTAACACATATCAGTGAAAGAATGAGGATCACAGTCAAGTAGCATCCTACAAGTTTTAATCATCTGTGTAAAGATAACTTGACTGTGGCTACAAAATTTACTATGACAATATGCCTCTATTTTAATTTTTTTGGTATTTAATTGCCACTGCAATCATCATATATTTATATAGCATTTACTCTATACATCTTGGCCGGTACTGTATAATGTTTGTTGTTATTTTAGTGGTTATTAATGAAAATATAATTACCAGTAGTTACCACCAACTCATTTTGGTGGTAACTAGTAGCTTAGAAGATCATAATCATTTATTTGTTGCAAATCATGGTATTAAGTAGATGTTAATACAACAGGGAAGGTTCATCTTTATAGTTTATCCTATAATAGCTGCCCAGAGGCCTATAAAAATGTCTCCCATTCTATTCTAAATTGAATGTTTACCATGACAGTTAAAAATTACATTTGTCATGGCAAGTATTTCACTCTGGGCCGCTACAGGTGTATTTAGATGTTTCTGAAATGGTTACTGTTTTTTTATTTCTGCTTTATTTCTTGAAATATATTTTGTATGTTGTTGAAAGTTATTCCCTTTCTCGCCTGTTATTTGCAGAGACCGGAATTTTCGTGGCACTTGAACTGTCATTCCAATATAGGTACATATATAAATACAATACAGAACACAATATATATTAAAAGATTAAAAGTAGAGGTAAACAATAAGCAGTCTAATCGCTAAAGAGCAATCTCTTCCAGGTAACTTATGAGTTTAGTTCAATTTCCAGTGTTTATTTGATTTCATGTTTAAATTCTGTTTAAGCACTAACAACTGTCCTATTAGTTTCTCTAAAAAATAAAATACATGGTCACATTAATCCAAATTTATTGTTTATTGTATATTTCTATTTTACATTACTCAAAAGTTATTTGGAAGAAATTGCTCTTCTGCCTGCCTCTTCTTCTGCTTCTTATTGCCTGGTATGTAGTTATTTACATCTGCATTTAATCTTCTTTAATAGGTATGTTGTGTTCTATATTGTATTATATGTATAATGGATGTCTATAAATGAGAAGTCACTGTAACAATTAAAAAATACCACAAATATTCTGGTCTTTGGTCATTTGTTAAATTATTAGGCCAAAAATATGTGCAGTATTCTAACCCTTGTAAGGCTCTTATGTACATATTCATTGCAATACTTTTGTGAACTACTATTATTAAGTACCATTTCCTTTGTTTCATTGCTTTTTAAAACAAATTAATTTAATTCCAAATTACCTACTTAAGGCCTGATTCGAAACAAATTTGACAAATTCAGAGTGATTTTTCTTGGATATTTTCTGGCTTACTTTATATATACACTACGACATTATAATTATCAGAATCACAAAATTATTATACCAAAAAATTTTTTTTTTATCAATTCTAAGATGATCAAAAAAATCAAATAAACGCCGCCGTCTTTTTAATTAGGCGCCAAATTGCTGTCAAAAACTTGATAAGTATGGAAGAAACTTGCACATAACTAATTTCCAACATAACCTGTTACCTAATATTATACCAATACTGAAAGGTAATTTCATTGCAATATCCATGAAACAATGAGGATCTAGACATATCTTCAAATATCTGGCGTATCAGGAATTTCGTCGATGTGGTGTCAGTTACCGGGCATTGGTTACTTTTCGACAGAGAAATCGACACCAACATCACTAAAAGAAACGGTTCGCAGCTTTAGTTTAATAATGCGGATTTCCAATATTACTTTGATAATATTTGGAGATGATCCACGATGTTTATGAGGCAATCAGCATGCTTAAGCCAGTACCCTCGAAATCGGACCAAAAAACTTGATTCAACAAAGTCCCACAGTATTGACCTATTGAACGGTATGGAGTGGAGTGTCCAAGGAATTAGTTCGTTAAAACAACAAAAACTATATGCAATATAATATTTCAAAATAAACATTGTTCTTGATAGGACTCAAACTAAGAAACTGTCAAAAAACACTGTCGGATGTATGATGGAGGGCATACAACAAAACTAACGACAGGAGCGGGAAGAAATGGAAAATGATGAATTTACGTATAAATAACAATTTTTAAACAAATTTTCAATAAATTATGGAAAAACAAATCTTGATTCAGCTAGCTTCAGTACCATTAATAGGGTTTTCAATTTGGCAGATTGAATTCGAATCAGGCCTTATAGTTTGTGCGGAAAGAGAAGAGTTGTGGAATGTATGGGAACCAATACAAACTACGAGTCTTCTCTTTCCGCACAGACTATAGAATAAGGTCCACATAAAAAATTTAAAAAATGTATGGTGGGCCTTACAAGGCTTAAGTTTATAGGTAATATTAATAAATATTCATAATTAAACATTTATAATTTTTATTTCACCTTAATTTCATCCTTTAAAGCTTCATTCAAAGCCATGCAAACTTCTGGTATAATTTCTGATATCAACTGAGGTGATATTTTGAATAAGAAATGTAGACTCTGGTAGTCATCGCCGGTGGCCAAATAACGAAGTGTTACTGCGAGACGTATGCGGGCTGGAATGGATTTTCTCAGGTGGGTGTCTTGTTTCGATATTTGGCTCGAAATTTTGGTAAGTAAATATTCGAAATCCATTACAGACATGCGGGTAAACTTTTTGAACTCTCCGGACGGTTCGGCTACCAGTTCACCCAATTGCTTTTCCATACATGCACTGGAACAAAACACAGAAATATGAATGCAACAAAGCTCCAGTTTTAACAGAGTTAATCAGCGAACCCTGGGCTCTAAACCAAGAGCTGACGATGCAACGAGAGAAACAGAAAAACTATTGAAATGCATCTTCTATCTTGTTTAAAATCGGTCGAAAATGTACTTACTTTGATCTATTTCGATGGATACTTGTCATCCACCATCTTCTTCTGCTTTTCCTTTTTCTCTTTTTTGTACATTTTATAAATTGATAATTATAATATGATACAGCGCATAACAACAGCGATGCTGCCGTAGCTACAAATTCGTCCATCTTCAAGCCGGGTGCGAATTTGATCAACCAAATCACTTGACAGTTCCAAGTTTGAATCAGCCTTCTTGCTTTGCCGCAAACCAGATCAGCTGACGCTTCGGCGCCATCTTGCCGCGAACTAGACTGCGAAATCGCCGTGAAGTGTGCGAGTGTGGAGACATACGTCAACGTCGCGGTATGTTCGCTCCGCGACGTCGCGCCGCGATTCGCGCACATAGTCTGGAGGGGGCTTTACACTGGAAACTTTGTGAATGCGCTTTATTAATGTCAATTTTTTTATTAAGTTGTCAGGGTTTAATTTTCAGTGTATATTTCTATATGTAAAACATATTTTTAATAAATAAAATTATACAATGTTATAAACATAAATATGCCTTTTATTTAAATCAATTGATAATACCACAAACAAGGGGTAATATTTGCATCTTTCATATATTTCGTGATATGAAGATAAAAAATATGTTTATCAACAGAGTTACTACCTACCAATACCCGCCAGGCTAAACCGGTTGTCAACTTTAGTTCTTGGTACACAACGCGGCGCTACTAGTATAAACGTATAAACGTTTGGGGACATTTTTTTGTATGGAGTTATCGTTCTTCTCCTAGTGAGTATTATATTCTTTGATAACTAGTAAACGTTCCAAAACATGTAACATAGAATAGAAATTAATTTATTTTCAATAAAACAAATTTAAACAGAATTTGCCATGAATCTTTATCCTGTATTGCAGCAAACCAGAGGGCCTACTGCGAACCACGTTCAATTAATACCAGCGTTGAAATGTAAAGTACACAAACACACAATGATACATTCTGAACAAACCCTTGTTGAGCGTGTCTAAGACACTGTTATAGCAACTGTGGCCTATTTTATAAAGCTACAAGTTACAATTTACAAGCGGAAGTCTCGTTCTAACACATAGGGTTAGAAAGAGACTTCCGCTTGTAAATTGTAACTTGTAGCTTTATAAAATGGGCCACTGTAAGTACTGTAACAAAGATCCATCCAGTTAATGAAATACGCCTTTGAACTATGGCTTAAATACTTTCGTGCCCTTGTGTCATAAAAAAATTAAAAAAAGGAAATGTCACAGTTGTCATTATTTTCTTTTGTGCGAAGTCTGAATTAAATTTTCCTAGCATTTTCTTGTTATTTATTTGTAGTTATGTGAGAAAACTAGTAAATTAGATTAGCTTTAGTTGTGTATTATTATATGGATATGTGATAATAGTTAAGCGTAGTCATGTTTGGGTATAGCAAAGAGGCTGTTAGAGTGAAAGTGAAGGTTTGTATCTTAGCGTATTATAAAAGCTCCAAGACTGTTTAATCCTATTAAGATCATAGTTTATTAGTCAATAAATAATAAACATCGGTTAGATGTTACGGAACAACAGTACGTTATCATGCAATTTCAAGATATAACAGCTTATAAAACCTTTACATATGCCATTAAATATACATAATGTTTTTAAGAATATCGTCGAATGTATTATACAAAATATATCTATTTAGTCAATACTTTATAGAACCAATTTGGCTACTGATGTTTTAATATTTTTTCACCCTTTTTGAACTCTTCAAACATTGCATTATCTTAGAATGCCTCCTCTAATTATATATTCAGTCTTAACAATTCGCAAACAATTTAAATTGTCGTGGTTATCAGAGCAGAACGGCAATTAACCACCTTGAATTTTAACACATACCTACTATGTGTTATTCATGTACTCTTTTCTTATTTTTGATGTATAAAATGTAAATCATAAAACATTAGTTCTTTGTAGAACATGCCATCACAATGTGTATGATTGAAGTCAATCAGATATGTAATTCAAAGAATTTATAGATAATTATATTAAAATTTGCCAAATAGTGAATAATATGGGGTGTTACTTTCCGGAAATCCTTATTAATTAAAACCAAAATATTACTTTACTAATCCAAAAAAAGTTTTTCTTTGCAGATTAGCGAAGTAATATTTTGGTTTTAATCTAAACTTTTAACTTCTTGTTCTAAAACATTATGTAAAATAAATATTTCAAATTTCATTAATGAAACAAATTGATTTATATGTTAACTATGCAATGTATGCAATAATTTATTAAAACCAAAAATTGACTGCTACTAAATCACCATTATCTGTGCAAAACAGCTTTGGTAATAATCCCACTAAACAAACATAATGATTGTGGCTACATATTACTTATTTTATGCAAGTTAGGGCTCCAAATATCATACTCATTAACTGCTACTGTTACTAATAAAATTAGCTTCCTTAAAAATAGTTCTCTCTAAATCTATTTTTTTTTTGTACGAGGGCTGCTACTTATGTATCCGGAAACACAAAAAATAACAAATATCTATAGTTATAAATGGTTTTATTGCCTTTGTATTTGTCCACCAAGATGAATGATGCACTTTTGCATAATGTTGAAACGACTTTTCATAGCACTTTTTCCATTCTGATCTTGGTATACAAGACATGCATTTTGTACGCAAGAACGGCTCTTTCGCGAGTTTTTCTTTTTTTTTGAGCCAAATGTTCATGTAATATCGTACAAATGCTCGTCATACTATTGCCATGAGATGCCTCTATCTTGCGATATATACTATGACCATCTTGCATTATGAGTTTGTCCACAGCATCTATATTTTGTGGGATAAAAGCCGATTTTGAGCGTTTTTTTTTTAAATTCGTCCTACCGTAAATACCGTAATATACTACGACCACAATTTATTCACTAAAACATTGACCTTCGATGGAACTTACTCCCCAAAAGTCGAAAAAAGTCGATCTATGCACTATTTTTGAGTTTAACCACTCCGAACATCGTAAAAAAAACATCTACACGAAAATTTTCACAAGTAAATCCGTTGAAGATGAAACAAAGAATTTAAAAAAATAAAACATGAGGATCAAGTACATCACTTACTACAAGGAGATTGACAATTATTGTACATAATAATTATTTTATTTTTTGTCTACTTAAAACGCAGCATGTTTCTAAGACTATTGCTCTTAATTCTAGTATTGAACTTGCACATATTGTTAACACAACACACACAAACAGCACACACATTTACAAATAATTATACAGGACACGATCGCGGCTCTAATTTATTACCATCATCTGTAAAAAAAATTAAAATTGTACATATACATAATTTACACCTCCAACTTGCTTATAAGAAAAATATAATCATTATTATCAATTTTTTTAGGTTTGTATCTTATCTAATTTCTTATTATACATTATGCATAAAAAACATACATAACACAGTGCTAATAATGAAGTGCTTTTATCATACCACATACTCCCATGGCTGATACACTGCAAACAATTAATGAAATTGATAGACTAGAGATAGCTCACTCGTTTGAATGTGACACTTTGAACCTAACTAACTATTTCAATGTTAAAAGAAATGATCTTACGTTAATTACTCAAAACATAAGGAGTATATATTGTAATTTTGATAGTTTTATGTTATCTTTATCATGTCTTAAGTTTGAAACAGATGTAATCGTTTTAACGGAATGTAGGCTTGACTCTAACAAACTCATCCCCCAATTGTCCAACTATAACATGTACTATTCCACTCATCAACTGAATCAGAATGATGGAGTAGTTGTATATGTAAAAAATGCTCTTAGGCACAAAGTAAAAGAGGTAAAATTATCACATGCATCTTGTTTGCAGGTAGAGGTATTGAATAATTCAATCTTATGCATATACAGATCCCCGTCTAACACAAACGCTGACCCCTTTATACTTTCATTAAATAGTCATTTAAATACTATTAAATCCACTAGAAAAAGCGTCATTATCACTGGGGACATTAATATAAACATAAAACTTAAGACTGATGAACGCACACAAGAGCGGAATAATCGACTTCAGTATTTGGATATGCTTTCTTTACATGGAATTCTAGCTGCACATACCTTGCCCACCAGGGAAGAAAACTGCCTCGATCACATAATGCTAAAAATAAATAGATCCAAATTCCAAGCCTCAGTAGGTGTACTGCAAACTTCTACTACCGACCATTTTACTGTGTTGCTATGTATTTCTAAAATGAAAAATAACGTCAGCTTAAAAAAGATTAAAACTGTAATTGATTTTGATGCAGCTCTTGAGGACTTAAAACATAATAATCTTGAAAATCTACTGTATATTAGCGATCCAAACATAGTTATAGATGGACTAATCTCTGAATTAACATCGGTTCTAAATAAACATACTACAATCAAAAATATACCTAAACAATACAGAAGTATAAAACCCTGGATTACACCAGGAATTTTACGCTGTATACGAAATAGGGATAATATGCAAAAGCAGTTAAAAAGTGATCCTTTCAACGAAATACTAAAAATAACATATAAAAGATATAGAAATAATTGTAATAAATTAATAAAAAAACTTAAACGTAATTATGAAAGAGAGCTATTAAGTAAATCTTCTAAAAACAATAAATTGCTGTGGAAAAATATAAAGAATATTACATACACTAATAAAAATAATAGCACAAATTCTGAACTCCTTCATATAAAATCAACTCCGACTGCCTCTGCAAATTACATCAATCGCTACTTCTCCAATATAGGAAAGCAGCTTGCGACAAATATTAATCCGGATAAAACTGTACAACAAACATACCTTCTAAACCTTCGGTCTCAACCCAACTCCTTTATACTGTCCCATACTGACCACGATGAAGTACAATCCGTAATATCGAGCCTTAAGAACAATAGTGCACCAGGCTGGGATAATATCTCAAATAAATTTCTTAAGCTTGCAAAGTCAGTGGTGATCCCAATAATTACCCATTTAGTAAATATTTGTTTTGACAAAGGAATTTTTCCAGCTCCACTTAAACAATCAATCATTACACCAGTTTATAAAAATGGTGACAGAGACGATGTCAATAACTACAGACCCATATCTGTTTTACCAGCAATTTCCAAAATATTAGAGAAGTTATTGAATACCAGATTACTGAAGTACTTAAATAAATTCAACTTATTTTCCCCATCTCAATACGGTTTCAGACCTGGAAAATCTACTGAAGATGCTGTATCTGCTCTAACTTCACTAATAGTTGACCATCTTGACAATGGATCGAAATGTATGTCTGTGTATTTAGATATCAAAAAGGCCTTTGACACCGTCTCTGTCCCCATACTGTTACACAAGTTGGAAAGAATGGGGATAAGAGATATTCCGTTTCGTCTTCTCCAGGACTATTTAACAAATAGGAAACAGAGGGTGAAATTGGGTGACTCCAGTTGTACCAGTGAAGATGAAGACGTGACGTACGGTGTACCACAAGGATCTGTGCTTGGTCCAACGCTATTCCTAATCTATATCAATGACTTGTGTGACTTAAAGATCCCCCACGCAGATATATTTTCGTACGCAGACGACACCGCCATCGTCTTCACTGGGTCTTCATGGGAAGATGTTCAGAAATTTACGGAGACTGGACTTGAAACTATTAATGAATGGCTTAAGAACAATATCCTTACGTTAAATACTGCCAAAACAAATTATATATGTCATAGTATATACAGCAATACACAACCTGTTAATAGTTTTGACATTAAAATACATAGCTGTTGTAAGAATATACTGAACTGCTCCCAGCAAACCTGTCCCACTATACTAAAAGTTGATAGCACCAAATATCTGGGTGTTTTTGTGGATCGGGGACTGTCCTGGTACCAACATCTCGAATATGTTATATTACGTTTACGAAAGCTTAATTGGATTTTTAAAAATTTAAGACATGTGGTGCCAAGAAGCGTTCCGGGTCTAAATGGCCACAGTAGAGACCTTTTAAAAGAAATCTACACATCGTTGGTTCAGTCTGTGTTAACCTATTGTTTGCCTGTTTGGGGAGGCGCTGCTAAGACTCGCTTTATAGACGTAGAGAGAGCCCAGCGTAGTCTTCTCAAAATTATGTACTTTAAGAGGATGTGGTTCTCAACTGATAAACTATATCAAATGTGTAAGTTGCTTACTGTTAGAAAACTATATATACTAACCTCTGTTCTAAGAAAGCATAAAACCACAACTTTTGATCGCAATCTCTTGACAAGACGGAGGAAAGATATTGCCATGCACCTACCTAAAACCAACACCACTTTTGCTAATAGGCAATATAATAAACGTTCTTCGCACCTATACAATATTTTAAACAAAGCACTAGATATATACCCAAAGCTACAATACGATGTAAAAAATAAGGTAGTAAATTGGTTAGTAGATAAAAATTACGATCAGGTGGAAGACTTGCTAGGATATGTAGCCTAGCCAAGCCGCACAAGTACACACACTCACACACACACACACACACACACACACACACACACACACACACACACACAATAGTTAAGTATATGATAGTATAATACTAAATAAATTGTAAATTAGATATGGAAGAGCGGTGCCTCCCAGCACAGGTTATTTTGTAAATAACTTACAGGGAGACACCAGCCATTGGTAAAAATATGTAATGGTTTTTAATGAAATAAAGAATTTTGTATTTGTATTTTGTATTTGTATTTGTAATTCTACAATGTAAAACCAATTGATAGACATGTGAAACAAGCTGTATTTTGCTTTCAAAGAGTTCCATTTTTATATGTTATATATATATTTTTAATACAGTTCCAGTAAGTGGCCCATTCCGGATACATAAGTAGCAGCCCTCGTACATACACACAAGCATCATTACAGGCTATCCTAATTCGACACAAAAAGAAAAAAATCATAGATTATTTTATTACAATTTACAGTAACACCATAAATATAATGTGGATTTTGTGAATTTGTTCAAAGAATCCAACTCCATTGCTACTTGATTAATGAAATCACCAATTGTTTACAGAAGTGTGAAGGCAAGCTCCAGCCAGAACTGAGGAAGTTTTCCGTTGACCCCCAGATAACCTCGCTGGAGGTTTTACAAAGCATTTTAGTGAAAGCATTTGACATCAAGTCTGATTTCACACTGTCATACCGGACTGCTGATGACTATGGTCAGGAGATCTTCCTGCCGCTACTCTCTGACTGGGATCTGGATGCTGCTTTTCTCAAGTAAGACATGGTTTTTTTGTTAATTATGTCAAGAGACTTATAGGTACTCAAATGTAATTTATATTAACACAAAATTAAAAATTAAGATGTCAATCAAACCTAACCAGGCTTAATGTTGAAAATAAATGTGCTATTATATTACCACTCTAAATATTATTATTTTTGTTGTGTGACCCACTGAGATTTATCTCTTTTCACAAGGTATGTAAAAAGAGATAAATCTCTTATATAGTCTGTATCTTAAGGTATTTAAATAAAAGTAAACAATTTATAAACTTTCAGGAAGTTATAACATTTATTGGTTAACCAACCAAATACAAAACTGCCTGGATCAGTCACTGAACAACTTGACTTTAACCTACATTATATTTGATCATGTAGTCTCTTCAAAAGACCCAATGGCCATATAACTGGGGACCCTGACTGTCCCGTCAGGAAAATGGCCGAACGACGGTACATAAACTCGATTGATTATGGGGAGGACTAATAAGTACATGTTAAAAGATTATCTGTTAATTTTAATTGTTTGTCTAAGTATACCTAATTAGTTGGTTTGTAGTTATTATCATTAGTAATCGACGTATAGATCGATAATGTTTTTCATACCTAAGTATTTAATGTTTGTATAAAACTGTCATCAATAAGTGCTTTATTTACCCATCAACCTTATGTTTAACTTGCCCTACTAACCTGTAAACCTATCGAAATGCAATTCTTGCCTTGTAACTATTTTTAAGGTAAACTAATAACAACGTATTTAATAATAAAATAAACACGACTGACCTACTTTATAGACATTACAGACACTGACACAGCAATACTTGGTTACTAAGTGTAAGATAATTCAATACCTATTTTATGTCTCTATGTTCATGATTTTATTTTGTTTCATTGTTTATTGTTCTTTAAATTAGTATATTATCTCTTTGCCTGAGATACAGGATATTCCTAGTTCAGGCGCACGTAACAATATACGTAAAATGTAAAAGTTCACGCATAATGCAACATTAGCAATAAGGTTTTCTCAATAAATGATTCTTATTCTTATGTAATGTTTTCATCTACCCTCAACAGGCTTAAGGAGCCATTTGAGAGTAGATGCTCTTTGGAGTAGATATTGTTTCTTTTTATTTAAATACCTAAAGATACAGAGTATAGATAAAATATGTGTGTTTTATTTTTTATAAAAATGGCAAATGTGTCAATAGAAGGCTAAGAACTTATGCTTATTTTGTCTCTAGGGCGCATAACATAGCACAAACTCAGCGTTCAGAGCCATGCGTCCAGCTCCGCGTAGACATGAAGCCGTTCGCGGAGGCGTCAGAGGACTGGGAGCCGCCCGGGCTGAGCCCGGCGCCGCGCGAGCCGCCGCCCACCGTGGCGCCCGCGCCGCATCAGCCCGAGAAGCAGGAGGTGCCCACTGGCTTTCAGGGGTTGTTTATGAATCAGGTAACTTTTCTGTAAATTGCAGTTTCTAAACTGAAAATCGTAGTTCAAGACCAAAAAAAGTAAGTCAATGTCAAAGCCACTTTTTACTAGAGCGTCTTGTATTTATGTAAACTGTGTAAAAATAAGTGAATAAATGTACTTTTTTAAATCATATGAGTAAAATTACCAATATATAAATTATCTTAGAATGTTTATTTATAAAAAAAGGAATTTCAATATCAATTTCTTGGTCTTGAATTATGTACTATTTTCAGTTTAGATTTGTTTCTGTGATTCTGTTTCATTGGTTGCCAGACTTATTGAGTGGCTATTTCTTATGAACGCGAAATAATACCAATGTAAATAAAAATATTTGTGTGTGAAAGATGAATGTATAATATTAATTATGCAGGACTCTTTTGTGATTTGTGCAGTTAGCACTCTACTCTGCTGTTATTTCATGTTTTTACTCTACACTACAAAGGCATGTGGCCAAACTACCACTAACGGTCTTTACGAAATAGTGAAGCAATAGGCTTTTTCTCAAAAAAATAGAGCTGTTATTTAACCAAACTCTCACAAGCAGTTTGCATATCATATATCAAATAATTCGTATGAAGTTGCCTAATCATAAGTTATGTTATCATTTAATTCGCACCAACATAATCGTCATGTAGCATATCACAATTTCCAATGAACTCCATATACCGGTAAAAACCGTCATCTGTCACTAACCCCCCAAGTCCAATGCTTGGCCAGGTCGAGAGGACATTCAACATGGTGTCGCGCGCGCTCAACCTATACGAGGACCCGAACACGCCGCCGCGCGCGCCGCTCTCCGACAGCGAGTTCCGCACCTTCCTCGACGCGGTCGGACAGATCACCAACACCACCAAGCTGAGAGAAGTCATTTATTGCGGCGGGATAGACCCTAGTTTAAGGTATTGAAGGGGAATAAGTTGTGTTTCGAACTCTTTTATAATAACTGTCCAAAGAAGGTGTTTTATAGACCTTTTAGCTTTCGAAACTACTCAGGAAGCCAGTTTTTAGGCTCTAATAAGTATGTTATTTTCATGATACGAGTTCGATCAACCACTGGGGCTGCAACACAATGTAAACTAACGCAGTCTCCAGGGCTCCAACTTCATATATAGCATGTATGTTTTATGAACAATAAATAGTACATTATTGTCGAGGCTCGGAAGTAGCTACTTGCAGGCTGAGGATTCGTTTTAAACGGACGACCTTGGGAGTCCGTTTAATTGAATCCGAAGCCAGCAAGTAGCCTTCCAGCCGAGTCATATATAGTGCTTTTCTCAAAAATGGTGCAAGAAACATAAATATCATAGAAACATTTTACAAAAGCAACGTTCTTACGTATATATTTTCACAGAGAAAAGCCCTTGCCGCCTTTTTATTTTTTTAATAAAAAAATAGAAGTGTATTTTTCTGCCAAAAATACGCCAACCTATTTGAGACAACTAAATAGTCGCGGTACTAATCATCTGTTTGGCTGTTTAATGGGCCTGTGCCTTCATTTGATATGGCCATTTGAACTTTTAAAAAGTTTGGAACTCGACAAATAATGGAATTTGTATGCAACATTGCAGTCCCAAAATCGAGACTGCAATGTTTTTAACTTTTTAATTTATGACTGACCATAAACTCCGCGCTTCGCGACCTATTTTTTAGACGGCAAAGTCGACTTTGCCGTCCATTTTTGAGAAAAATGTATTTATTATGATGATGGGAAATTGAAGCCACGTGAGATTGCAGAGGGACATTTTTATTATTAATTGATTAACTATAAAAAAATTACACATTTTAAATTGCTTACTTCGCCGTAATACTAAGCAGCGCAGCGCTTAAAGAGATTTAAACTTTTCATGATGATAGACATTGTTAGTGTGTGAAAAATACGACTTTATTAGTTTACGAGGTATTATTTAAAGTTTAAATGCTTGTAACGATATCTCTTAATCCGTAACATTGAATGGCATCACTGTTTCTACTTTATCTAACCTTCGCTGTATTTTGCTGAAGGGTTTTATGTCATGCTTTGCACAAAATGCCCGCTGTTTACCAAAATAAACACACAATACATATTTATTATTTATGTATATGTGTTGTTGTGCAATAAACAAAAATGCAATGCAATAAACAAAATTAAACTAATTTAAAATAGGTATTTTTAAAGTGACCTTAGTGTAACGGAAGTTCATTGATATGTACCAACAATCAACCAACTGGAACCAAAACAAAGATAGTCCTTGATAAAAGGTATCCATTAATTGTGTGTTTTTTTACAGGAAAGTTGTTTGGAAGCACATATTGAACGTGTATCCGGACGGAATGACGGGCAAGGAACGAATGGACTACATAAAAAGGAAAGCTAACGAATACTACACTCTAAGAGCTCGGTGGAAAGACTGCATACAGAAAGGAATAGTAAGTACAGTCGGCAGCAGAAGTTGCTAAGCATGCGAGGTGTTCAAAATGATCTTGACGCGACTTTATTATTAAGAGAATAAGAGCGTGTGAAGGTAATGTTGAACACCTCGCCCGCTTAGCAACTTCTGCTACTGACTGCATTCGCTACCAAACTAAACCGAATATTGAAGGCCAAACCAAAATTTAAATGCCACCGTTTTGGCAACCTTGTTTTTTAGGTCAATGGCAGATGCGGGTTTAGTCAAATTGGTTTGTTTAATATTCGTTTAAGTTTTTTTTTATAACTATCAATTTATAGATGTAAAGTAAATAAAGGCATGCAACATATACATTTCCCTGTCTCTCTCAGCAAGTGTCCAACGAAAAAATAAATGCTTATTATATTAAACCTTATGTAGCCCATCTACCCGTTATATAAATGCTTATTATATTAAACCTTATGTAGCCCATCTACCCGTTATCTGTTATAAATGCTACTTTGTAAATGTATCCACAATTAATTCAGTAACATGGAAGTTCACTCAGAATTAAGTTTGACATCGCTAAATGACACCTACACCAGGCCCAATAATATTACGCATACATGAAACGGTACATTGCAGGTGAACTCTGACTTGGCGTACGTGACGAGTATGGTCCGCAAAGACGTGTTGCGCACAGACAGACACCACAACTTCTACGCCGGCAGCGACGATAATCAGAATATAGCTTCACTCTTCAATATTTTAACCACGTAAGAATTTGGACTTTTCATTTTATTATGTATCAAAAATATTTTGTACATACATGTACAAATTGAAAGCTATGTTACTGATTACTTGATTACCCATAAATGTCTGCCTATAAAAGGTTTTTTTCCTGATTTGATAAGCTGGATAAGATTTGGCGACAGATTCTTTTCCACCATGGTTAATCGCAGCATTAGACGAGGTGCGCAGTTTCGAGATGACCTATTTATAGAATAGAATTGATTTATTCGTAAGCACAAACAATCGGTACAATAAGTACATCCCATATACCCTCATACCATACCATAGCACCACCATACCATACCATACCATATATTTACCCCATACCATACCATCAGCTATACTATGTATTTAGCCCATCAATCTCTCCTGAGATGTTACACTAAAGGCCGCTTGCCACAAACCATCCAAAGTAAGGATGCTAAGCACGAAGAATTTCGTACATTGACCCACCTATCGCTATCTTTAAACGAGTATAATTATATTCTGCTGTGCTGATAATGATACGTAGAGCCCTGTCTCCATACCGCGGCAAACCATCAAACATTGGCTCGCGCGGCAGCCGCGCGCAATGGATACATACAGGAGACGGGGCTTTATAATGGGGAATTCTACCACGAACATAAAAATCGAAGGTGTTCAATCTTATGAGTATACCCTGGCAGGTACGCGCTGCAGCACCCCCGGGTATCGTACTGCCAGGGCATGTCGGACCTGGCCTCGCCCCTGCTCGTGACCATGGGCGACGAGGCGCACGCCTACATCTGCCTCTGCGCGCTCATGGCGCGCCTCCACTGCAACTTCTTACTCGACGGGGAGACCATGACGCTCAAGTTCGCGCACCTCACCGAGGCGCTGCAGGTACTTGTGTAGTACAGCTTGCACCATGGGTACAAGGCCCTATATCTGCCTGTATCACTGCAATTGCCTGCTGTATGGAGAGACCATGACGCTCAGGTTAGGAACAGAAAAAGACCCTATCGCTTATGTCAAAAAATTGTCATTTGGGGTTTGAACATTTATATACAAATGTAGAAAATAGCGCTGCAAAGAAGACGATAATTCAATTACTGTAAAACTTCAATTACCAAGGTCAACTTTGTGTGTGATGTTGGGCCTATTTGCTAACCTAATATTCCCCTAAGAAATTTATTAAAGAAAACTTGCTATTGGTGTACCTACTATCAAGATTTCATTATGGTAAAGTCACCTGCCAGGTCTTATAAAACATATAATTGAACTTCATTGTTGCTTCTCCAACAATAGTTACTTTAGTTCTGTTTTTTAGCATTATGTCAGGACTTAGGAAGCTAGTAAACTGTGTTCAGATTTTCACAAAACCAGCAGTACTTATAGGACTTGACTTGGTACCAATTGTGACTTGTCTTCCTTAGGTGTACGACCCCGACTTCTACGCGTACCTGAAGTCCCAGCAGGCCGATGACCTGCTGTTCTGCTACCGCTGGCTTCTGCTGGAGATGAAACGAGAGTTCGCCTTCGACGACGCGCTTCGAATGCTCGAGGTGGGTTATATTCAAGAGAAAAAATAAGCTATCTACTTGATCTTAACTATATATTTTTCTTTGCGTTCCTGGTGAATTTTGACGTTAAAATTTTATGTTATGTACACAGGCAAGATACCCTCCAGACATAGCATTACCTAATGCCTAGTCGCGCTACCCCCTCTGCCCCAAATACGGTAGTTTTACTCCATTTGTCTTTGAATGGACCAATCACGGCACGGGACTCGCTCACCTCGTCCCCCGCTCTCCCGTTTTTTCCCCAGCATCGGTTTCATGAAAAAAATTGCTCTATAAGTACTACTTCTTTTGAAGCTAGGTGTTCTGTGGTAATGCTTTACTAAGGACTTCCGGTACGTTGGCAGGTGCTCTGGGCGTCGCTGCCGCAGCGGACGCCGGCGGGCGAGCTGTCGCTGGCCGAGCGCGAGTTCGACGCGAGCGCGGAGAGCGCGTCGCCGCCGCCGCTCAGCCCGCTCGTGAAGGCGCCGCGCGACAACGCCTACACCAAGCTGTGCGCCATCCGCCGCCAGAGCTCCAGCTTCAGCCTCGCCAACGTCAAGGCGCCCAAGCTGGCCACCCAGCGCCCGCACAACCACAGCCTCGACGAGAGCGCCACTCTAGACGACTCCTCGCTCAAACACGCCAAGGAGTTCCAGAGCCTCGACGATGCCGCTCTGCAGACCGTCAAAGCCAAACTCGATAACGAGGTCGATACCAGTGAAGATTCTAAGGAATCGAAACCTGAACCAAATATGACGAGCGTGCCCGAAACTCAGAAACCAGACCTGACTCGCACCAGCAACGGGAGCGTCGTCAACGGAAAAGCGCACCCGGAAGGAAAGGATACGACGTTGGGAGGACAAATAAGATTGCTCCGAGACAAAATATCCGTGCACAACAACAAGTTTGACGGCCCCAATGACGTAGATCCCAACAGCAGGCCGAAAGTGAGGATGATCAAAAACCTAAACGAGTTTCTCAATTTCGCGACGGCGAGCAAACCGGATCCGATTAAACGTGAAAAATTACAACGAGCACACTCGGTCATAGAGACCACTAAGGAGTACCCCAAAATCACTTTGAACAAAATGTCTATGGACGAGAGCGACCTCAGTAAACCGAACGTCAAGGAGTCCCTTCTAAACAAAATTAATAGGAGCATTTACAACGACGCCAACGACGGCAGCAGCCCCGACGACTCGCAGGAGTACTACCCGATGACCACCTCCATGACGCGCGAGCTGAGGCTCGAGCTGGAGCATTTAGATCGGCAGGTGTTCGGGCCCTCGTACGTCAACCGCTGCAGCATGATCGACTCGCCCTCCGACTCCACCAGCACAGAGGATAAAGGCGAGGAACAGAGCAAGCAGGAGACGAAGGATACACTAGAGCTTCAAACCGAGGTCGGAGAAACATCAAAGCGATCACCCATGGACACGATAAAGTCGAACGCCCGGAGTGCGGAAGGTATTTACCTGTGGGAGAACCCGCTCCACGCGCTGCCGGCGCGGGCGGCGTCGTGCCCGCACACGCCCGACGAGCACCCCGAGCTGGAGCTGGACGACACGGCCGACATCTTCGAGGAGGGCGGCCGCAAGTCCGTCACGCCCATCCGCAAACACCGCCCGCCCCACCCGCCTGACCTTCCGCAGACACACACCCCCGAGGCCAAGGACGACGGCGGCTCCAAATCACACAAATTCTTCTCCAACATGTCGCAGGAGTTGGAAAACGCGAAGAGAAACTGCGAGTCGCTGTTGAACGCGAAGCCGACGAATCTGCACAGCGTCGCGTCGACCATAAACAACTTCCAGAAGAAGTATGAGGCCTTAAAACCGCCGCTGCAGAAGAGTTTTGCCGCGGGCGACGGGGTTAAGAGTATAAGCGGACTGCCGCCGCCGGGCGTGTTCGGCGGCGGGAACCCGTTCCTCATGTTCCTGTGCCTGACGGTGCTGCTGCAGCACCGCGACTACGTCATGCGGAACCGCATGGACTACAACGAGCTCGCGATGCACTTCGACAAGATGGTGCGCAAGCACAACGTCAACCGAGTGCTCAACCAGGCGCGCCACATGTACGCCGTCTATCTCAAACACCAAAACAAAGGTGACGTCACCACGTGAACCTATATTGCTCATAGTGTATTTTCGTAAGTATTTATCGAATTGTAACACTAGTCGAGACTATGATATTCTATTACATTCAATAATGGAACAATGGTGACTGAGTTGACAGAGTACAGACGTGCAATAAAATTTGCATCAGTACTGCGGCGGCAGCACGATCGCATTTTTATCACTTGTCATGTCACCATGCCTGTCACGTTCTAACAAGTAAGTGCGAAAGGGCATAGTGACAGGCGATAAATATGGAACCATGCTGCGCCCGCTGGTCCCAATATGTATACAAATGTAAATTTAATTCAATTAAGTAAGTAAATATTATACGTATTAAAAATCTTGACTGTAGAGGTACTAAGAGAAGACGAAGCTAGCGGAAATTTTGTGAAAGTGAGAAGCAAACGTATATTTTAATAAATGGAAAAACAGTCAAGGCTCCATGGTATTCGCGCAGTGTTAGTTTATTATTGTTTCGACTGCAGTATTTTCAAAATCTTACTACGTATTTATTGAGATTAATTTTCCGCCCTCTATTAAACTTTTGAACAATATATGTAGTTACAAACAATATCGACTTGTTATCATATTGACAACTATTAAATACCGCGCAGGTCTAAAACTGTCAAGGTGTTTAAAAATGTAAATCGACAAAGTATTACATTGTATTTAAGTGCTCATTAACAAATCTGTTTACTTTAATTAGTATATTTCAAATAATTCTGATGGCGTTATTTTTAACCCTTTTCCAGGCCGCACCAATCTACGAGGTTTTCCCAAAAAATCCAGCTTTGATGATTCATTTGAAGGCAAGTCACATTTCCCGAAAGTGCAATCTAAATTGAACCTTAAATCGGAACACTAAAGTTGAAATTCTTTTGGCGCGTATGTGGTCGGTATATTGGACTATGCCTGGAAAAGGGTCAAAGAATATTGTACCAACAATTGTGCAAGCAATGAGTTAGTTTACGAAGGACTGATTAACAAGTAATTTAATGTATTAATTATGTTTGGGGTCAGTTTTAAAAAGATCCGCTATAGACTAACTAATGTCATAAAAAGACTGTATTGTCGGCAATTATGTTGTCTGACGAGTAGTAACGGGTCTTTTTAAAACCGAAGCCTTTATTCCAAAGAACTTATTTTGACATTTGTGATATTTTTGCATCTATCTACTCTTTATTATATTAGTTTTTATAAAATATGAAGTACGTAATTTTGTTGACTATGTTGTGATAGATTTTTAAAGTTACAATAGCTATTATTGTGCGGTATTAGGTCTTAACCTTATCAGTTATGCATTTATATTGCAGAAAGTGGTTGATATTCGTCAATAGATATCTGAATCACATCGAAATGGGTTAACTGGGTGAGGAATTGGTTAATTTCGTCCTAAAAAAAATAGGTATGTGAGTATTATTTGAGTTTTAACAAGTTCTTCGTTTTGTCCCTGTTTTCATCAATCATGAATAAAATGTGGTCAGTGGTCAGATATGTAGATGAATCTAACTAAATGTCTTTGTATATTTTTAGCTAATTTCCTCCATATACCTATATGTATAGAGCGCCCAATCAATGTATAGCACATTATAAAACGTATGTAATATCTAACAATGAATCTTATTTTCAAGAACGTATTAGGTCAGGGCAAAACTGCGTTCATGAAACAAATTTAAATGCTCATATGTCAACTTGTGATGTCCGTGATCACATACGATACAAGCTTTATATTAGTTTTATGGTTTTACTCTCATATTTACTTCTGTAAAATATTTACTCGATACCTAACGATGTGAAAGTAAATCTAGTCGACGAGAATTGTCGAGGCTTATCGAATTATTCCATAACTATTTCGAAAATAGTTGCCGAACTATAATAATAAGAAAAAATCTCGTACCTTTATATTGACTCTTATTTCAAGTACTTACATGCTTGTGGCCTACAGCATTACAATGTTACCCATTAAATTGTGTATTATATTTTTTAATCAATATTTTACTGAATTAATTATCGCTGAATGAAAAATAAACTATTAGCTTGAACAGGAACTATCTCAGTATTTTCATTTCTCACCATGAAGTTATATTTCTCACCACTTGCACCATCCTACTATCTCGGGGTTAATGTTAATCAGAGGTTGTAACTGATAGTATTATATTATAGTATTTGTATTTAAATACTTTTTATAACGGTGTACCGTTACCCATGGTAACCAGAGATGTGAAAAATACTTTATAAAAAGTATTCAAATACAAATACTTCCTTGATAATACTATTTCAAATGCAAAATACAAAATAGTTTTTGAATTTGTATTTAAATACAAAATACGAAATAGGTATTTTCAAAATACAAATACTTTGCGATAAAAGGTACTCTGAGTAGTGAATACCTAGTCTGAATTAAAAAGTATTACTCGGAATTTCCGAGTTGGAAACACTCTTCATTCTTTGAAATCATTTCTCTATCTAAAGTGCAAATTTCTAGTTGTTTGCTCATAATATTAACCGGTAGGATGTAGGTATGGATGATGGTTTTTAACGACCAACTTTTAAAGCATTAATTTTTTTACAGCTAGTATAATGCCTCTGGTTAGTGTGATGAAAACGTCTCGTTTGTGTTTCACCAGGGCAGAAAAGTTTGTTCTCCTCTCGTGCTCTGAATCCCTCGCAACCTTGTGGTCATGTGCGACGTTACTAAAAAGATTCAACAGTTCCATGTTAAAAGAATGAGAGAGTTGCCAGTATTGTAACATCAGAAGAGATTATAACTCCTACCTACTATAAAGTATTTTGTATTTTGAAAATAGGTCCCAAAAACTATTTCAAATAAAATACAAAATAGTTTTCTTCAAAAGGTATTTAAATGCAAAATAGGTATTTTGCATTTTGTATTTGCATTTTAAATACAAGTATTTCAAATAAGTCACATCTCTGATGGTAACTCCAGGTTTAACCGGTTAACCCCGGGTTAGTGAATAATGCAAGCGAAATGATTTGAAATTTTTGCTCTAAAAAGGGTTAAAGTAGTTGTATTTTTCAAATAAAAAGGGTACGCCGGGCGTCAACTCAATAAAATTTTGCGTGAAATGTCGTTTTTAGATGATAAATATGATAAATTATACGGAAATTATTCCTGTCACCGTACCGTGATGGGTATTTTATTATTAGGAATAAAACAACTTTAAACAAGTTACTGGATAATTTATTCATTAAAGCAAGATCTGTTGCCAAAACGTTTGACCCCCTTGCATGACCCGGGGAGACACCTCAACATTCGCCATTATTTTCTTCCGCTATAAATAGGTCACATGTACCGTTTTTAGCCAATATGTGCCATTTCGTCAGCTGTCATTAAGGCGATACAAGCAAGAAGACACATTTAGAAATCGTCCTTATTGACATCCGACCAAGAGGGGCAGTTTATCTTAAAACGTTACAAATTATAATGTAGTAGAAATTAAAAGGTATTTAGAATATGTTGAGATATCTCTACGTCTACGCTCTATCCTTAAAAATACCTACAACATCCAAACTTATCTAAGTAAGTAAATATCACATCGTTCGAAGCCTCCTTACTTAGGGAGTCGATTTTTTACGAAGAATGTAACTACGCAATTTTACTTTGAAAATTAACATTGGTGGTAAGCGTGGATTACATATAATTTATTATTTGGCTAAATGTTACATATTTTGTCTACTTTTTCCTGTTGCCGCCACCGCCGGCCACGATCATAGCTATGCGCATAAAGATGTTTAGGACGTCTAAGTACACAGACACCGCCCTGTAAAAAAGAAACGTATATTTATTTAAACTGTATGAACGAATATTTCCGAGCTTTCTTCACTCGCCAAATTATTTTCTTAGTGTGAGGTGTATAAGATTAGAAGTCTGCCACTGCATTAACCTTTTAGACGCCAATGACCGATATATCCGCACCGCAGGTCCAACGCCAAAGACCGATTAATCGATTATAGACCACAAAGAAACATAGACCTACGTGCATATGCATAAAGTTCAATTTAAGTTTTGACACTTCGGTGACGTGGCGTCCGAGTGACAGCTTTTGTGTTTGACACGGCGTCGAAAAGGAATCATGGAATCATATGGCAATGTCAAATATTGCGTTAGAATGATGTACTTACGAGTTGATGGGGTCGTAGGGCTGCATGCCGTACATAGGGTGCATCTCGGCTCGCTTGATAATGGCCTGCGTGTCGTACAGGAGGAAGCCGCTGAACACTATCAGACCGCCGTACAAGCTCAGCGAATATAGACCTGGAAATAGTGGAAATAGAGTCTGGCTAGCCAAAAATTGTTGACAGATATTTCGTTGTTGTATCACCAATTGTCTATGATTTAAAAAAAAGCTAAAAGTGAGTTGTCAATTTATGTCATTCATTCAAATTGTTTGCGGTTTATAAGGGGTTTATTGTTAATAATATTAATAATTTCCATACTGAGTGATGTTCGCAAACTATTATTTAAGCTCGTAAATAATTACGACAATGTGCGAAGTCGACGTGTAGCGTTGTATAACGAAAAACTGCAATGTTTACAACTCCTAACCAAATGTAAACAAATTAGGAGGTTGGTGCTCTATAAATATTTTGATACTTTAAGTACTAGTTCTAACATTTGCCTATTACTTTGATTAAGTACGTGAATTTATTAATGCCTGAATCTCATAAATAGGACAAGTGTATAAAAAAACGGATAAACTAAAAGTTCTGAAAAATATCTATAAAATCTAAATATTGGAACGTAAACATATGTGTTTGTTGTTGACTGTACTTTAAATAGTGGTAGAAATTATGTAAGCTGACTTTGAGTGCACGTAAACTTTTATTTAGCTTATTTCCATAGGTACCTTACTTGTGCACAGAATACCAAAAATATTATCTAGTATCAAAACTATAATTCCTACTAAGCAAAGTGTGACCAGCCCAAGATTTTTTGAATTTCCCGCCAATAATTTAGGTAAAATTTCAGTAGCCAGACTCTAGTGATTTACGTTGTCATCTTTTCTTTTCGGAAAGTTCATTTATCATATAAAGATACCCGTGTAGAAAGTTGGGGAATACCGAATACCCCAACCACTCCCTAAGTAGAGTAGGACAAGCCCCTTTGAAACATGTTTAAAAAAAAAGGTATTTTTCTCAGTAATAACCACTAGGAACAGATGGCACAAATATTCCCAGTTGTTACCACAGGTAACATTGTGGTGCTAACTATAGTTTGTTTTTTTTTATCATTAGAAAAAAGGTAAATCATGATGTCTCTTTTAATTGAAAAATACGTTTTAAAAGTCACGGCAAATATGTTACAATTATGAATCTAATACGATCATTTATATTCTTCTGCTTTCATAAGTAATAAGGACTGTATCGTTTATTATAAATACAGATAAAACCTGGTCTAACTGTTGACGTGTGTATTATTTTGTATTACTATGTTCTTAAGGTATAATCTGGGGGTATTTTTAAGACATATCTGATATAAGAATGTTTTACATTTATTTTATTTTAGGGACTTTATGATGATTTTAATACCTTCTAGCAAATGTAATTCGGACAAGCCTATCGAGCTTAATTTGAGACTATTTCACCGATTCCTTAGTACGATTTAAAGAAACAAAAGGTTAATATGCTGCCAAAATATGCCATCTAAGTGTCCTTTTCATGATTGCTCAATTGAACATCCACAGAATAAATGTGGTGTATTTTATCTTTACATGAAAACGACTTTTTATGCAACATTTTGGATTCCCGTCAATTTCTGACGCCAGGGAAATGACGGAAACAGCTAAAAGAATCTACCGAAATCCAAAGCCTAACGGACATTCATGGCGTTGAACCATGGCTAGAACAGGTCGATAGAAACGCTCCATGATGGTTATATTGTATACCAAAGTCGGGGTTGTCGTAAGTAACATGCCATATTTTCAAAAAGGCCACCAAGCACAGATCCAAAACTTTTTTTCCAACTAAAAGAAATGATTAGACTATGCCCAGATGTTTCGCTTTACGAATCATATGTAATTGCTGTTTACATAGTACGATTTTTTTTGTGTAATACTTATCTTGTTCGCAAACCGTAAATTTTCTTGTAGTATTTGTCCGAAATCGTTGTAGTTACTCGGGAGGATTGGGTAAATATTGTCCAAACCATATGCTTTACGTGATCTCCCAGGACGAAATGTTACTTATTATTAAAGCACTAATTAAACTATATGTGTAATTTTTTAATAAAAACATAATACCAGAAAAAACGGCTAAGTAAAGTTGTATTTATAATAAACGATACAGTCCTTAGTTACTGATTTTTAAAGAGAGTTTTTCAATTAAAAGACATGTCAAGATCGTTTACCTTCTTTCTAATGCTAAAAAAACCAACTATAGTGTGATCCTTGATCTTATGTTCTTCATGATCTATGTTGACCTAAATATTTACCCATCTGATAAAAAAATAGTGTAGGTACTGACCGGCGCCGAGCGCCGAGGTGGGCGGCAGGAACATGCCGGCGAGCGAGGCGGCGAACACGGCGCCCAGCCCCATGGCCAGCGGCGCGCGCATGTTCAGGAACTCGCCCGACGGCGCGCACACCGCCAGCGTGCTCAGCCCCCCGACCACACCCGCTGTGTACCTGCGCACGCATATGCATGGTTCACCACTTTGGTGTGGATAAACAATAGATTCCAAGCACCGCATCGACGACTATTGGTGCTGCTGTTTACTGTTTATGAGTTAAAATTCTTTTGAATCTAGTATGGAAATACCCAATTCCAGCTCTTGATATGAATAGTACACTTATATATCCTGGAGTACATATATGCTATGAATTCATGGCAAGAATTTTGGAGTCTATAGAGACATACAGACAAGGATCACATTGAATAAGTTCAGATTGGAATTTGGTTCCACAGGAATAACAACTCCTCCAGGACAAAATATTATACAATATAAATATTCATATTAAAAAAAAAATCAGTTAACTTACCAAGCAGCTCTCAAAAGAACAGGGCCTCCCAGGAAGCACATAGGTGCAATAACTGCTCCCATGATGCCAGTGTGCACCATCCAGGCCAGTTGTTTAGGGCCAAAGCCAGGCTTATACTCCATGCCTTGCACCACAATGCCCGAACCGATCATGAGACCCATGGTCAATATTATTGACTGGAAAATTAAAAAAAATATTTATTTAATAAGATAAGATAAGATAAGAATAGCCTTTATTGACCAAAATAGAATTATTACATATTGCATTTAAATAAATTCACATTTCATTTATCATTATATTAGTTTTAATATCTTTCCTATCAAATTTTCAATAAATATATTTTAATGTCATTGTTTTTAGTATTTTAGTCTGCCTTCTTGGCATAGGCCTCCTCCAGTTCTCTCCACGTCTCTCTATCCTGTGCCGTCCTAATCCAGTTTATTCCCGCATGCTTCTTGATGTCGTCTGACCACCTCATTAATGGTCTCCCTTCTCTCCTCTTTCTATCTCTAGGATACCATTCCGCCACCTCTCTATCCCACTTATTTCTACCTTCTCTTGCCATATGTCCAGCCCATTTCCATTTTAACGTTTTTACAGTCACTGATACATCCTTAATTTTAGTTTTCTTTCTAATATCTGTCAGTCTTACTTTGTCTTTCCTTTTTACAGATAAGATTGATCTTTCCATGTTGTGTTGGCAAACTTTTAATTTTTGGAGATCTTTCTTAGTTACTGCCCAGATTTGACATCCGTAAGTCATACATGGTAGAACACACATATCAAATACCTTTGATTTGCAGGACAATGGTAAATCTTGGTTTTTTAGAATGTCTCTCAATGACCAGTAGGCTTTCCATGCGTTAACAGTTCTTTTTTCAATTTCTTTACTTGTCATGTTTGAACCTGTTATAATTTGACCTAGATATGTGTATTCCTCGACATATTCAATCTCTTTTCCATGGACAAGTACAAGATTTTTGGTGTGGTTTGACATAACCTTGGTCTTCTCTGTGTTCATTGTTAGTCCTACTTCATCGCTTTGCTCAGCGAGTTGCTCTAACATTTCTTGTAGTGATTGGGCACTTTGCGCAAATAGCACTAGATCGTCCGCAAATCTCAGGTGGCTAAGTTTTTTACCATTTATGTTTATGCCTTGATGAGCCCAGTTGAGGTTTCGAAATAGGTGCTCTAGCACGGCTGAGAATAATTTTGGTGAGAGTGGGTCGCCCTGTCGCACCCCTTTACTGATAGAAAATTCTGTTCCCATGGCTTCTAGTTGGATTGCCGAAGTACAGTTATTGTATATTTCTTTGATAATCCGAATGTATTTTTTGTTTACTCCTTGCTGTAGCAGGGCGCTCCATTTGCTCGCATGCTTTAAGCTGTCAAAAGCCTTATTGTAGTCCACAAATGCTAAGTAGTATATTTTCCTGAATTCTGTTAGTTTTTCGATTACTTGTTTGACTACAAATATGTGGTCTATAGTGCTAAAATTAGATCTAAATCCTCCCTGTTCTCTTGGTTGGTTTTCGTCTAATGTCTTCGTTAGCCGGTTTAGTAAAATCTTTGAGAATACTTTGTATAGGTTTGGCATTAAACTTCAGAATCAGAATCAGAAATCGTTTATTGCCTGTTAGTGTTTACATCTTTCAGTTCCCGCAGGATTGTGTCAGCTAACTTGTGTCTAAAAAGATCTGTGTAAGCTGAAGGTGTCATGTCACAAGTGATGAGTTGAAGATGTTAATATTTTGTGCGTCATATGTTACAATTTTATATTTTATTTTATTCTAAGAGGACGAGGAGCCGCTGCCCCGGGAGGCCAACGTCTCATGTCTTTATTAATAGTATACTCTATTTCACCGATTCTTTTGTTTTTTAGCAGTGGGTTAAATTCTCCGTGCGCCAGGTAAGCGTCTCCAGGTGTGTCCAGGTCTTCTATTCCCAGCGATGCGATTTTGGCCAGCATTTTGTAATTCAGGTCGGCGGCTCGGAGGTGCCATGCTTCTAGATCTGTCATTTCCCAGAGCGTCTCTGTGGGTAGACGTCTAGGGAATTGACCTGCACTCTTCAGCGCCATTCTATATTGCCTCTCGATTTTTTGGAGGTTCGAGTTACTGTATCTGGATAATAACTGTACCACTCCATAGTCCATGATGGGAAGGATGCAGGCTTGAATTACGGCTAGTTTGACCTCAAGATCTGTCTTGGCGTGGAAGCCGATGATGGATCCCAGGGCACCTCTTACCTGTTTTAATTTCTTGACTACTTTGTCTGTGTGTGGACTCATTTTGAGGCTCTTATCGAAGATGACTCCTAGATATTTTATTTCTTTTTTGTATGTGAATGTCTGTTTTTTTATTTTAACTGTCGGCTTAAATTTCTTCTTTTTTGTAAACAGGATGCATTCTGTTTTTTCTACGTTGCATTTAAGGCCCCATCTTTCGTAATAATTCACAATAGTTTCGGCTGCCCATTCCGCTCTCATGGTAGCGTGGTCGGGGTTATTTGCTCTATTTAAAATACATAGGTCATCGGCGTATTGGGATAGCTTGAGACCTCGTATTCTGTCGTGAGTATCCCATATGTCGTGAACAAACAGGTTGAAAATGACGGGACCGAGGATCGATCCTTGGGGCACCCCGTGAGGTATCCTCTTCACTTCTCCATGGATAGTCCTAAATTTCCCTATGAGCGATCGGTCTTCCAGGTAATTTTCTATTATTTTAATGATGTTGATAGGTACATCGGCATTTTGAAGTTTCTTGATTAGGCCTTTATGGTTAATAGAATCGAACGCCTTACTTAGGTCCGTGCTTATCATCGATACGCTCTCCCCATCTGCCAAAGCATCCGTTATTATTCTACCAGTGCGGAGAATCTGAGTAGCGGTTCCTCTAAATCTAGTAAAGCCATGTTGGAATGGCGGTTGCAATTTGTCAACTGTGGCTTGCAGCCTTGAGAGAATTAGTCTTTCACATAATTTACCCATTATATTAAGTAACGTGATTGGTCTATAGGAGCTAGCTTCTTTGTGATTTTTGCCTGGTTTATGCAAGAAGATACATTCACCGACCTTCCATCGTCTTGGGAAGTAACCCGTCGTCAGGACGTAATCTGCTATCGGTCTAAATGCTTCAAGAAAGACATCTCCTCCAATTTTTAGCGCATCCGCACGGATTTGGTCTGGTCCCGGGGCTTTCTTGTTCTTAAATTTTCTTAGTTCAAGACGTATTTCTCTATTAGACGTCCTGTCCAGCGGTGCATTAAACTTATAGGTCTATAATTGTTTATTGATTGTTGGTCTCCTTTTTTGTGTAGCAATATAATAATAGATTTCTTCCACTGCTCTGGTACTTTTTCAGTCCTTAATACTTCATTAAGGATACTTGCCAGCGGTTTAGAAATTACTTTTAAAGTGGCTTTTAACATTTCATTTGTTATTTTGTCTGGACCAGGCGCTTTCTCTGCTTTTTGTGATTTTATGGCAAATTCTATTTCTTTCTCTAGGATACTTGGCACCTCAAGTGCTTCTTCTTCAGGGTTTTCATGTAATTCTACAATAGACTCTTGGTTAGTGTCACTATAGAGGTCTTTGTAAAACTCTGAAGCTACTTGCAGGATTGAGGTCCGTTTCGACTCCTTTTTCCCCCTTTCTGATCTCAAACTAGGTATCCATGTAACCATTTCTCTCATGTCTTTAAAAGCTTTCTTGACTGCGCCTGTTTTTTGTATGTAGTGCTCGAATGCATCTCTTTGTTTTCCCTTTCTATAGTGTCTGATAGCTTTGTTTATGTCTTTGCTAATTTGTGTAATTTCGTTTTTCCTTGTCTTCTTCTTCATCAACATAGTTTTCCTTTTTTGCATGAGAGTTCGTGCCCTGTCTCCAATCTTGTCTTTTTCTCTGTTGCTTGAGGTAATATTATGGGATACAGTAATTAACGTTTTTTCTAGACGATTGTATTTTTCTTGTAGATTACTTATTGAATCTATTTTTTCCAATGATTTTCTGATGTTATTTTGTACCTCGTCCGAGAGATCTAATGGTCCATGGGCTCTTTTTGTCAGATTTACATTTTTTCTACTGTGTTTAGGCATCCCTACAGTAATCTTAGCCCTTACCATACGATGGTCTGATCTGAAGTTTAGTGAGCTAAGAACATCCACATCCTGGAATGTTTTTGGCCGGTTTGTTAATATAAAGTCTATCACATTGCTGTAGCGTTCACCTGGGGACATCCAAGTCCACTTCCGACACGGTCTTTTCTTGTAGAAAGTGTTCATGATGTAAAGGTTGTTGCATAAGGAAAAATCTATCAGTCTTTGACCATTGTCGTTTCTGTTGCCAGTAGAGTGATTTCCCACTGTGTTAATGGATGTTTCGTTTTTTCCAATTTGGCCATTAAAATCTCCCATCACAATCTTTGCCTTGTGTGTAGTGGCCATTGTTGAGTTAAGTTGATTGTAAAAACTTTCTTTTTGTTCTTTAGTTGCGCAGTTGGTAGGAGCATAAACTTGTACTATTGACATTGGCTCTTTTTGCTCCGGGAGTTTCAAGTTTAGTATAACTATTCTGTCTGATATCGATATGAATTCTGTGATATATTTCTTCAGTGAGATGTGTACTAGAAAGCCAACCCCATACTGCCCTCTTGTTTCTCCTTTGTAGTACATAATAAAATTGCTATGTTCTTCTATTTCTTCTCCAAGACGGCGTACCTCACTTAAACCCACTACATGCCAGTTTATATTTTTAAGTGCTTCTTCAAGTTCGGCCAATCTCTCTGGAGTTCTAAGTGTGTTTACGTTAAGTGTGGAGATATAGAGGTTTTCTTTCTGTTTTGAGGTTGGTACAGTTTGATAGTCTTTGTCCTTGCGTTTTGTAGTATTTGTTGCTGGAGGGGTGCGGTCCTGTTCTCCCACGGTGACCGCTGTCCGGATTGGGAGAGGTGTTGATAAAGTTGATTTAAATTGTTGTTTCTTAATAAGAGGAGTTGAACTGTGGCCTATGGCAAATTAGTTTTTTGTGCTGTTCGTTTGTGCCCTATGCCTCATTACTTGGATTTATTTAATATTTATATTTTTTTATTTATAATCAATTGGATGATATGTTCTACAATTGAAAGTTGAGATTTCAAAATGAATTACTACTCATTATAAGCATGGCAGAATATGTTTGTATAAAACGGTAAAAGGTGAGCTTTTAATATACTTAATAAATGTTGACAGCTAGAATTTTTTATGTGCCAGCGCTAGGGAATGCAAATCGGTTATTTTTTGTATGGTAATAACCGCGGTTTCGGTTAATAACCGATTATTTCCATACAAAAAATAACCGAAAATAACCGATTTGCATTCCCTAGCCAGCGCCAGTTTAGTTAGTGAAACAGTATATGAGTATATGTATAAATAGTTTTTTGCTTACAAGTGTATTTGGTATAAGTTTTGCAACAGAATGCAACAGTCTGGACTGTCCTATCCTGTCCTGGAGACTATGGAGGTTCATATGTAGGTTTGTCATCATGACATAAAGCTAAAAGTTAATACCAGGTATTATATTGTATGTGTACCAGTGGCGGCGCGTCCATAAAAGCCGATTTCCACCGGCTTGCCTGTTTTTGGACGTCTGAGCAGAGTTGTAAAGGAAATATGTAAGCCTAATTAACCCCGGCTTGCCTATGGATATGTTTGACGCACCGCCACTGATGTGTACCTACTATGCTACTATGCGTTGAACAATATTTTACGTAGTCTGAATGCTTACCATCCATCCACTTCGAGCAACAAGATTGAGGAGAGCAGGTGTCCTGAATACTGTGATGGCACTCCCAGCTGTGATGATGAGTGAGCCCGCAATGTATCCATAAGTAGTCTTGATGCGATCCTTGACATACTGTGGCCAGAGACTAAAAACAAGCAACTTGTTATACCAGATGGCTTAGACATGATATTGTTATTTATCAAAAATTAAATGTTTAAAATGTTAATGCCTGTCTCCATATTGCGCAGCAAACTATCGAACATTGGCTCGTGAGGCAGCCGCGCAATGGACGCCGGGTTGGCTCGTGAGCCAACCCGGTGTCCATTACGCGCGGCTGCCTTTGGCTGCCTCGCGAGCCAATGTTTGATAGTTTGCCGCGCAATATGGAGACAGGCCTTTATAGGCACACATATTCCTAGAATTATGCTTCAGCCCAGGATTTGGCAGCTATTTAATATGTAGCAGTCAGCATTTTATGCTTCATTACAAATCAGGTTTTCAACCACTTGAGAGATTTGAAACTTTTTCTTAACATTTTTTTTGAGTTATTATCAGGTTTATATAAAAACCAATGTAAGAAAACAAATTGCACAACAATTACAGTTGTTCTGTTTGTAGTTTCCTCTGTTGTTTTCGATTGGGTTTGTTTACAGATAAGATATAAATAACCTCAAACAAACAACTCACTGTGCCTCCTGCAAGGTGCCTGGTTTGACGCCCGTACCATAGTAACACAAAGCACCCAGACCAACAGCTGATGCACCGGCCAGAGCCCCTTTTCCAATGCTGAAAGCTAAAAGTTCAAGAGTAGTTATATATTAAGAGTCAAATAATCATGTTGTGTGCATATCAGAACTTAACAGAAAGGAATATTCCGTACTTACCGTTAGGACCTGCAGGAGCCATTAGCCTTTCCCACAAGGTTGGTTGAGTCCGGGTCGCAACACGGGAGCGCGGCTCACGTGCGTAGTTTCTGAGAGTGATAACATAATTCTTGGGCACCAATTTTTGTGGACCCGGTGATTTCAGAACTTGGGTTACAGTGGCCGAAGAACGAGCAACACACATGCGAGACAACATTGTGATGCAACCTGTATGAAATAAGAATAGATCAATCAAATTTTCACCATAAACTGACGTAAGGCCGAGAAATTTCTCATTGAATGAAAACTTACGTGTATGTTTCCACAGATATCAACACAGGGTTTCAATATTATTTACTAATATTAGAAAAAAAAGTGTTAATAATATCGCGGCGTAGTATATTGATCGACGGCTCACTTTCCGGCCTCTGTTTGTGAAACAAAACAACTGATGGAAAAACTTGCGATTTATCTTGCTGGTCTAGTCTAGAAATTACTGACATTAATGACATTACTGACGCAATGTCGACCAATAGTAAATTTGATAAAGAGGTTTTACAGTTTTTTTTAAACTGAAGCATGCTTGAGGCTGACATAATTTCATTGATAGTTTGGGCGTTATAAACATTTGCTTAAATATCCCGACTTTTTTTTTTATTAAATAAACTGTCAGTCATAGTGGTCATTGTCAATCAGTGTTGCCAACTTGGCATAAATGATGCCAGATCTGGCATATTTTCACTCGCTTTGGCACCAAAATTTTCCATTTAGCATCTGGCATATTTTTTAGCATAATTCATAATTCATTTATTTATTGCTTTTGTGGGTTTACAATAGGTCTTATAACTAAAAATCAGTACGTTTACCACAAACCCTGTTAGGGCACCGCATTATTATGAACTTATAAACTTTAAAAATAGCATGCAATATTTACAACATATGTATCATGCAGAAGGCTTACATGTGTATAGGCTCTTAATATTATTTAGAGTCCATAAAGTTGTAATATTCGTTAATATCATAAAAGCAATTGGTAACAAGGAAATCTTTAAGCTTTTTTAAAAACAAAGTCTCTTTTTCTATTATTTTTATATTTTCTGGTAGTCTATTATAAATGTTTACACACATATGATGTGTGCCTGCACTAACAATTTGTAATCTAGTGAAAGAGCTTACTAGCCTATCTCTATTTCTCAGGTTTTGAGACAAACTACAGTTGTCTTTTGCTTGCCTAAATAGCTGTTGATTTTTCCTTACAAATTTACACAGCTCAAAAATATAGATTGAAGCTAAAGTTAAAATTTTCAAACGAATAAAATGTGGTCTACAACTATCCATACTGCTAATATTTACTAAAATTCTTATGCATCTTTTTTGTAGTTTAAATACGCTGTCAACATGCGCGCTGTTGCCCCACAATATGACACCATAGCTTAACAATGAATGAGCGTAAGCATAGTATGCACTAGCAGCGGTATTTAAATTAGTACACTTTTTTAATTCACAAAGTGCATATGTAAAGCTAGCTAGTTTTCCCGATACTTTTTCTATATGGTCTTTCCAGTTTAGTCCAGAGTCGATCTCAACTCCTAATAGAGAGCATGAGTTAACCGTTGCTATTTGGTTAGTATTGTAGACATATTCAATGTTTAAGGGTTTTTTTTGGCGAGGTATAATCTGTATCAACATCAACTTTGTCTTAGAAACGTTTAGCATAAGATTATGATCACTAAGCCAATTTGTTATCTGGTCGAAAAATAATTGTAATTGTATCTTTAAATCTTCCTCACTGGTACACTTGATAACGGCAGTTATGTCGTCTGCGTAAAGGATGCACTTGTGATTCAAAACATTAGGTAAGTCATTTATATATAACAAAAACAAAATACATCCTAACACGCTACCTTGTGGTATAGAATTATTTGTTATTTGGTAACTAGATCTAACAACGCTGGTCATATTCTTTTCGAAATTATGGTACTCAACTTCTACACTTTGTTTGCGATTTTTTAAATATGATGAAAACCAATCATGAGCTTGTCCACGAACTCCTAGTTGACGTAGAATATGTAAAAGAATTTGGTGTGACACTCTGTCGTATGCTTTGCTCATGTCAAGTAAAACGGCTATCGCGTACTTTTTTTCATTTATTATATTTAATATTTCATTTTGCAATTGATATAAAGCAAATACGGTCGATCTTTTCTTTCTAAAACCGTTTTGGCTTTCGTGAAAGATGTTAAATTTGTCGCAAAAATCTGTAAGCCGCTTAGCCATGGCACACTCAAAATTTTTTGAGAAAGTTGAAAGTAATGCAATTGGCCGAAAATTTTTAGGTTCATTTGCTGATTTCATCTTTGGTACAGGTTTAATTATGGTTATTTTTAATAACTCTGGAAAGACACCAAGTAAAAACGATTGGTTTATCATAAATGTTAAAGGTCCCACAAGTTCTTCTCTGCATTGTTTGACAAGTACTGGTGGAAATTCATCAAAACCAAGGCTCTTTTTATTTTTTAAGTCCTTAATAATAGTACTTATTTCATTTTCAGTGACAGGGGATAAAAACATTGAATTGCTTATGTTAGTGACAACTGATCGAGTTTTCTTACTTTTATGTGTATTATCTACACCTATTGATATAAAATAATCATTAAAAATATTAGTAATTTCCACAGGCTGCTCTATAATTGCATTACCATTACTTAATTGTATATTCTGCTTAACATATTTGCTGACTCTGTTAGTCCGCTCCTTTATGACTTGCCACATGGACTTGGTGACATTTTTGGACTTGTCGATCCGTTTAGCAAATTGTATCTTTTTAGATATTTTTATGGCTCTTTTCAATGTCTTTTCATATTGTTTATAGTAACTTTTTAAGACTGTACTCTCAGTTTGCAAAGTTAACATTTTCAAAAGTCTTTTGTTTCTGCACGAAATCTTTAAACCAACACTTAGCCATTTTTTGCGAGTTGTTTTTTTCAGTGGTATGACCTTTTTTGGAATACATTTATCGAGTATATTTGTAAGCTGTTCATGGAATGCTTCGTAATTTTGATTGATATCTCTGTCTGCTTTAATGAAGTTAGACCAATTTAATGATTTTAGCATCTCCTTAAATGATTCTATATTTTTTATACTAAACAACCTTTTTTCTATTCTAAATAATTGCTCATTATTGTTGACGTTCGTTTCTAATTTAACTACTACCCCTTTATGATCAGAAAGTCCGAAATCCTTAACACTTACGCTCTTAAGAGATGCTGTAAAATTAGTAAATATTATATCTAAACAAGTCGAACAGGAAGCAGTAACTCTTGTGGGCTCTCTTACATTCTGGTTAAAGTTATATGATTTGAAGAGATTATCAATATCTTTAGCTAGTTTTCTATTTGTTAGGAAGTTTACATTAAGGTCCCCGCCTATTATAATGTTCAATTTACAATATTTATTTGATAATATATTTAAGAGCTTTTCTACTTGCGTAAAAAATAAACTGACCTCTCTTGAGCTGTTCGGCCAATAAATAACAACTAATAACAGATTATGTTTTGGCATTTTAATTGCACATATCTCGATAATATATTCAATAGATAGAGATTGTATATCTTCACATTCTATGTATTCAATGTCAAATTTTAACAATATGCATGTTCCTCCTCCTTCTCGATTGTTCCTACAAAATATACTTCCTACATTATAGCCTTCAATGTTTAGTAAGACACGCTTGGTTTCAGTTATCCATGTCTCAGTCAAACAAACTATCGATAGATCGAGTTCCTCCGAAAGAGCTTCAACCAAGTGCAATTTATTTTTAATGCTTCTTATATTCTGATACAATATTAGTATACAATTACTGGCGAAAAGTATGAGGTGAACATGAAGTATTAGGCGGGTCATTTATTATAGCCATGTCTGTTTGCACAAATTATCAACTAAGTCTTTATGTATTATCGGGGTCGATTTATTACATATGATATCGTTATTTCTACTTAGGGTGACCAGACGTCAGGAATTTTCCTGACATGTCAGGAATTTTAGGCATATGTCAGGAATGCGGCCGGAAAAGGGAAATGTCAGGAATTTTGGCATTTCCGTTTCCCGAAGGACAAATAAACAAAACAATAAAATGGTATACACAGTAAAAAAAATATTTTTAATCAAAATAACAAAAAAAATAGTAAAACAGTTTACTGACATAAGTATTTCCCTTTACGAGCTTAGAACTTCACTTCTTTCATTTAAAAAAATCACCTTTTAACTTAACATTGGTATATAATTGAGATCAGCTTTTATTCACATTATTAACACAAATAGTTTACTACCAATAACGTAAATCCGTAAAAGTACATAGTCTCGGGCGTTTGCTACTAGACGCTATGTTAAGGACATGACACGCGCACTGTTATAACGTAGAAACTGGACTAACGGTGCGAATGCACCCCGCCCCCCCACCCGCCCGCCACCTCGCCACCCGCCGCGACCGCGACAGCTCATGTCAGGAATTTCGGCCGAAAATCAGGAATTTTGTCAGGACTTTTGAAATTTGTATCTGGTCACCCTACTTCTACTAGAGTTACTATAAATTACATTTTGCAAATCATATAATATAGATTTCATGCCTAAGTTTGTAACAACTGCATAATTTAGTATAAGCCAAGTTTGCACCAACTTGGCAGCATCAATATGCGCCATCGCCTTATGTGGTTCATATATTCATATGAATTTTGACTTTTGTGGACGGATGGACGTCAAGAGACTATCTAAAGTTGGTCAAGCAGATCTTGTCAGTAGAAAAAGGCGGTAAATTTGAAAAAAAAAATTATACATAAATTTGAAAGTAACCTCGGACCGCGTGGAAAGAATGAAGCTAAGTTTAGTCCAGGCGCTACCCTTTTTGTCTTCCGATATGAGTCCTAATAGTATGTATAATTCATTCTTTCACACTTTTATGAATCATTATAATGCGAAATTCACCTCAAAATCGGTCGTAGTTAATGGTGCATCAGTTTTTAGTGAGTGGGCTACTGCGGACTTACATCAAAGAAGACGTGAACTGTATGCCTTATATGAGGAACGGCGGTTTAATCAGAGTGATGAATTTAAAGAACATGTGAAGGCGTATTCGAAGAAGTTTAAAGTAGATTGTCATATAGCTAAGCGAAATTATCTAAGTCAGAAAATAAAAAGTAGTTCAGACATTATTAAAGCAACCTGGAAAGTAATAAATGTGGAGACTGGTCGTTCGAAACACACAATTAAAGAACTTAAACTAAACATTGATAACAAAATTATAGATTCTAATTTAGAAGTAGCTACAGAATTTGAAAAATTTTTCACCGAGGTACCAGTATCTACAACTAAGGATTTAAATTCATCACCCTCATCTGCTGTTACATTATTAAAAGATAACGCTCCAGAGTGTTGTGGAGACCTTCATTTTGAACATGTTTGTACCTCAGATGTAATAAAGGCGTTTAAATAAATTACTGTCAAAAAAACTAGTGACCTCTGGGGAGTCTCTGTCCATGCTGTCAAATCCTTAGTAGAAATTGTAGCGCCTGACTTGGTAGTTTTATTTAACAACAGTGTTGATTGCGGCGAGTTTCCTGATCTAATGAAACATAGTAAAGTAATTCCTTTATTTAAATCTGGTTGCAGCTCTGACCCCACTAACTTTAGACCGATATCTGTGCTACCAACATTTAGCAAGATTTTTGAAAAATTAGTTCTTTCTCAATTAGTACGACATTTTAACGTTAATAATTTGATGCATAATAAGCAGTTTGGTTTTACACGGGGTCGCTCAACAACCGATGCTGGTGTTGAGCTAATTAAGCATATTTTCGATGCCTGGGAGGAGTCACGAGATGCTTTAGGTGTCTTCTGTGATTTATCTAAGGCCTTCGACTGTGTTTGTCATGAAACATTAATCAGGAAACTTCATTATTACGGCGTTAGAGGATCGGCACTGAATTTACTTAAGTCCTACTTAAATGGTAGAATACAAAGGGTCGATGTGAATGGACAGCGATCACCTGGGTCATTGGTCTCTATGGGTGTACCACAGGGGTCAATATTGGGGCCTTTCCTGTTCCTTATCTACATAAATGACTTGCCATTCCTTGTTAAGACCCACCATGATATAGTATTGTTTGCAGACGACACTTCACTTATTTTCAAAGTCAAACGACAGCAACAAGCTTACAATGATGTAAACAATGCTATTTCAAAAGTAGTAAATTGGTTCAATGTTAATAATTTAATGTTAAATGAGAAAAAAACTAAATGTATTAAGTTTGTCACTAGTAGTAACGTAAGGCATGTGCAAGCAAGTGTCATTGTGAAGGATGAGGAATTGGAATTAGTTGATAGTACAGTTTTTCTTGGTATAACTTTAGATTCTAAACTCCAGTGGGGTCCCCATATTGCTACTCTTTCGAATAGACTGAGCTCTGCAGCTTTTGCAGTGAGCAAAATCCGTCAGTTAACTGATGTGAAAACAGCTCGATTAGTATATTTTAGTTACTTCCATAGCATTATGGCATATGGTATTTTACTGTGGGGCGGTGCTTCAGAGATAAATACCATTTTTGTTCTGCAGAAGAGGGCTATTCGAGCAATATACAAAATGAACCATAGAGACTCACTTAGAGATAAATTTAAGGAAATTGACATAATGACAGTGCACTGTCAATACATTTATGAGAATATTCTGTATGTACATAAAAATATTGTAAATTTTAGGAAAAATTGTGAAATCCATAATATTAATACTAGAAATAAACATAAGTTCGCAGTGCCCTTCACTCGGCTCCATAAAATTAAAAAATCATTCATGGGTAATTGTGTAAGATTTTATAATAAACTTCCAAACCATATTACTGAATTATCTATTAATAAATTTAAGAATTATGTAAAGCGTAAACTTATTTCCAAAGCTTATTATACCACACAGGACTACATGAATGATAATACAACGTGGGATTAATTGTTATTCAAAATGATTATTTATTTATTAGGCATATTTGATTATTGATGAGGAAATGGATATTCCGATGTAATACTATCTACTTGTTTGTTACTTATGCTTTTTTTTGACATTTAGATTTTATTCTAGAAATTCTAGACTAGTATTTTTTTATACAATTTTTTTTTTAATGTTTGACGATCCTTTTGTGAAATTCTTAGTGTTAAATTTGACATGTATAATAATCCAATTTTATTATGGAATAATATTAACATCAATAAATTGCTCTGATAATTAGATTAAGATTAATTACGATTCATAAGAGCTTGTTGCTAGGCCTACATGAATAAAGTATATTTTGATTTGATTTTTTTGATTTTGAAAAGTATGTGTTTTAAGTGTTTATTTTCAAGTGATATTTTAGCATTTCTTGAGCATAGGTGTTTCAAAAATCTTTGGCATAATTTTGGCATAATCTAGACATTAGTCTAGCATTTTTCACAATCCAAGTTGGCAACACTGTTGTCAATGTCAACCTCATACGCTCAACACGAGGACCTCGTGGTGTGAGATTATTAACTAGTTACTTCATCATATTGTTATTTTTACAATAATTAATTGAAACATGAAGAAAGAAAGAAAAGTAAAAAAAGGAAAGAAACCAGTAAAAATTCCAGATTTTGAGGAAGACGGAGAATCTGGTTAGTATACACAAACTTACTTAGAACGCTGTCGCTTAATTTTTGTAAACATATTATTACTATCACGCGGTTTGCAGATTTTAGTGAAGAAATAGCCCCGGAGACTCATAAAAAGGCTACTGCGAAGAATGGAAAGACAAAAAATACTCCGGATGAAGAAGAAGGAGAGTCAGGTCAGACAACAGTAACTTTTGAATCTTGAACCGGTGCAATATAACTTCCTTAGCCCTAATTTCTTATAAAAGAACACATTCACGTCGAATTTTAAAACTATAATGAAATAAAATAAGGTATTCAAAAGTGCGAAAACGATTCTTGGACTCATGAGGTAAAGTTACGGGATTCCATAGAAAATATATAAATATGTAGTTAAATTTGTAGGTTATTTTTGAAGTGGGTTAATTGTTTTCCTAACAAATCCTGAATGTTATTACTATTTGGAGTTTACAGATTCCGATGAAGAAATGGACCCAGAGACGCATAAGAAATCTCTGGAAAAGCTGAAAAAAATAGATCCAGACTTTTACAACTTCCTGGAGGAGAATGATGAGAACCTGCTGAACTTTGGGGTGGAGTCGGGGGATGAGGAGTCGGATGGAGAGGACCAGGAGGATGAGGATGATGTTGTGCACAAGCCAGGACCACTGCAGGCTGACAGTGACGAGAGTGACTTTGAGGTTAGTCCCATAAGTTTGTCATCTGGCCTGACTTGAGTTTTCCTCTCATCTACTCTGAGTTAGCTAAAAGAGATCCCTTATAGCAGCGGTCGGCAACAAGCAGCCCCCGAACCTCTCGCTTGCGGCCTGCGATCCTACCTGGCTATTTTGTATGTACCTAATATTGACAATTAAAGATAAAGTCATAAATATGAATAAAAGTGCGGCCCCCGTCTACTTCGATAACTACTATTTGGCCCTTGGCTGCTAAAAGGTTGCCGACCACTGCCTTATAGGGATAAGTCCGCCTTTGTGCTTCCATTACTGTAATTTATTTTTGTAAACCTGTGTTCTGTGATTACTACTACTACCTACTACTACAAACTAACAAAATCTAAAAGGAATGTAAAGATTTGTTTAGTTACATATACCTTTAACCATCAGCCTAGCATGCTGGTAGTGTCTTCATAACAAACTAGTTATATTGAAATCATATCTCAGTTATGAGCACTTGTTTAATTTTGTCTCCAAGCCTTGAATATTTCATATTTATGTAGGAGTAATGTTTACTGCAGAACTTAATAGATATTACTTAATAGACTAGGATAACTGATTTTACCCCTTCTCCCAATGGTAATAAAAAATAAAATGTGTATGTTTGTTGTATTATTGTTATTTTAGGTTATCTTATTACCCCTGTAAAATACCAGTTTTACCCCCGTTTTTAATTACCTCCAGGATAGGAACCACTGTTTTAGCCTGTTTTTTAACTTCTTTTATTTTTATGATATCTTCACAAAAATGTGTCTGTTATAGGAGGAAGTGGAAGTCAGAGGAAAAATCACACTCAAGATGGTGGCAGAGTGGCAGGAAGAATTACAAAGTGAGAAGAAAATCAAAATTTCAACACTTAACTCTGTCATCAAAGCTTTCAATGCGGCCATGTTGAGAGCCACAAGTGATGATGGGACATCCAAGGGGGAATACAAAGTGGAAGGTATATATTTTTTAACACAACAAAAACATTAATAAATTTTTTGCAGCTTTGTAGTTATAATTTACCTAGCATGAAATGAAACTCTTATAATGTTATTCATAGATGCACTAAATCTTTAACTAGCTGTTTATATTATTCTGTCGTTTAAACTTATTATGTATTTTTATGAATGGGATAAAACAAATAGACTAATTGAGGCTTGTAAGGTTTTATGAGTAAGAGGGTTAGAAACTATCTGGAACAGAAGCAACCAATCAATACCAGTATCTAAACATTTAATTTTGTGTTTCAGGCTCATCAGTATTCAATGCAGTTATTCAAATGTGTGTGCTATATCTCCCTGCTGCAATAAAAAAATATCTTGGAATGGAGCAGTCGGGCAAGGATCCTCAGAAGTGCAAACATTTTGTCAAAATAAAGGCTCCTCTAGTGGCCTATCTAAATGATTTGCTCAAGCTTCTTGGTGGAGTCACATCTGAGAATATACTTACAGTGCTACTTAAGCATTTGCACCAGATGTCGGTCTATGTTGCCTGTTTTGCCAGAATATCCAAACATGCTCTGAAGAAACTGATCACCCTGTGGAGTAGGGGGGAGGAAACTGTAAGAGTGCTGGCTTTCTTGTGTATCCTTAGAATCACAAGAAACCAGCAAGCAAACTTACTAGACCTTGTGCTGAAAGCCATGTACATGACTTATGTGAAAAACTGCAAGTTTGTGAGCCCCACTACTTGGCCAAGTATCAATTTCATGAGGAGATCTCTAGTAGAGATGTTTACTTTGGATTTGAATGTGTCATACCAGCATGTATTCTTGTACATCCGTCAGTTGGCTATCCATTTGAGAAACGCTATTGTTGTCCAGAAAGTAGAGAACAGACAAGCGGTTTATAATTGGCAGTTTGTGAACTCGCTGCACTTGTGGGCGGACTTGCTGGGTGCCACCACCAATAAGCCTCAGCTCCAGCCGTTGGTCTACCCTCTGGTGATGGTTATCACTAACACCATCAAGCTGGTACCAACACATCAATATTATCCAGTCAGATTCCACTGTGTTGAAATATTGATACATTTATCAAAAGAATCCAACACATTTATACCTATACTACCTTTTCTGTTAGAGGTGAGATTGAAAATTCATATTACTTTTAGTATTTTATTATAGATGACTTTTCTATATTTTTAATAAAAAAAAAAAATAATGTATGATAATATTAATTGTTGTTGTAGAATACTGGATTTATAATTAACCTTCTTTTCTAGGTATTAACATCATATGACTTCAACAAAAAGCACAAGAAAGTCTCCATGAAGCCACTGGACTTGTCCTGTGTGCTCCGACTGGCCAAGTCGCAGCTCATGGAAAATGGGTTCAAGGATTCCGTTATTGAGCGAATCTATGGCCTACTGCTGGAGTATATGGCTAATCAATCGCATTCCATCGCCTTTCCCGATCTTTCCCTGCTTGCTATCATTCAGGTTAGTCAAATTTCTATTTAACCCTTTGATAGACAAAACAAGGCTCGGAACCGGTTTTTTCTTCATACAAAAAAACCGGTATTATTACGTTCTTTTTCGATCTTTGGTTTATTATTTCACTTTGAATGAGACAATCTAATAATACGAAGTTGTTACCTAAATACATGATTCAGTCCTACGTAAAGAGCATAAAATAATTTTAAAAATTGGGCTATTTAGGGATTTAAAAAATAACCGGTTCCGAGCCCTGCGCCAAAGTCGTCAACTGAACTGACGCGCGCGGCTGCAGCTCGACATCAACCTTCGTGCTTTGCGACTAGGTTCACGATCACGCGTCGCCTACGATTAAGACGTAGCGTTCAAAGGGTTAATATAATAAACTAAACAGCTTATTTGAGTTAAAACCATCTTTTTCTTAATAACTTTTAATATATTTTTTTCGTGATATCGGGGTTGGTTCCTTAGTAAAACTAGTTCAGTATAATCCCAAAACCTCCCTGGCAATGGGAATGCACTTATTTTACGGCCACCCTGTATATTGGAATTATAGTTAGTGTAGTTAGAACCCCTTGCGACATTATGGTACTTTTTAAATTAAGTAGGTTATTTTTAAATAAAGATTAGTTTTAAATAAAAATGCGAAACCATGTAAAATCAAAATAAGATGACTGAGATTACTCAAAGCTTTTTTTCTGCAGATAAAACAGTTCCTGAAGACCTGTTCAGTCTCCAACTACACGAAAAAGCTCCGCCAGTTACTTGAGAAAATAGAGGAGAACTGTAGATTCATTGAACGCGAAAGGTCCAAGATCAGTTTTTCATTGAGCGACAGTAAACTGGTAGCGGCGTGGGAAACCAACATCAGCACTAAAGGTACTCCTCTACAAACATTCTATAATAACTGGAGTAAGATCAATAAGATTCAGAAGAGGAAGAAGGTGACCAAGAATGATGACATTGCTGGAGAATTACCTATGATAAAGAGACCGAAATTATCAGAGGATACTAATACTAAACCCAAGAATGAGGGACCAACGGAACTTTTCCCATCTGACAGCGAGGATGAGAAAGACCACTTCAAACTGGATGGCGAAGACGAAGACGAAGCCCCTCGTCAAAAGAAAAACAAGAAGAAGCAATCTAAAAAGAAGTTTAACAAAAAAGCGGCCGTCGAGGCCATCGATGAAGATGATATACCGGGCGCAGATGACGTTGTGCAAGATTTGAGTGTTAATGACTGGTAATAAAACTGACATGCATATACCTATACATTTATTTACTTGTATACATACCTATTTTATTTCTTATTAATACCGTATCATTAACGTTAAAGACTAGAATATATTGTCCGACGCTGATGTATCATAGAAGACAGCAATTTAATCGGTAGTGAGAAAATGACTAGCGTCAGAAATAAATAAATCGCTTATGCCCTTCTTGCTGCTCGTTGCCTGTTGGACGGTTGCTTAACCTTCTAAGGCCCGCCACCATACAAATAAATAAATAAATATTTTAGGACATTCTTACACAGATTGACTAAGTCCCACAGTAAGCTCAAGAAGGCTTGTGTTGTGGGTACGGGTACAAAGTTTCCCTATTTATAATTTGAACTAAGAATAGTAGCTTAGGGTGACTTTCGTTTGTTTTAGAAAACAATGAAAATGCTTAGTTTTTGAAAGGTTCGAATTAGATTGAAACGGAGTGTGCATTGTAAGGCACATTGGGCCTTATAAGGTTAAAGTCAAAAATCCTATCTCTCCCGTTGATATCATATTTACTAGAAACTGTTAGGTTAGACATAATGTTGTGTGGTTTGAACTCTGGTAAATATATGTTACAGGTCATACAGGCCACACCCTGTTTATTTTACTCACTTGATCAGTAAAATAAAACAACACATGCAGAATACAAATTTATTAATTAAAGAATAACAATAGGGAACTAAATAAATAATAGAAAAGTCACGGGATTCCTTGCAGGAAGTAAGTCCACTGAGCGCGCGGCTCCGGCGGGTCGAGGCTCTCGATCGTGAGGCAGCCGGTCGGCGTGCCGCCCACCCACTTATCGCTCAGGTACACTAACACCTTCAACTCCTATAATATTGCACATGTCTCAGTTATATGGTTTTATTGCTCGCTCAATCGCTATCAGATGTACCGAAGTACAGCTGATACGCCCTGAGCGGCCAAGGTGCTCACCAAAACCCATCACTACCACAAGTTCAGAGCCATAGAGAACCGTACTACCAAAATAAGGTTGACTTTTATTATCTTTTTCTAATTGGTGAGTTTTGGTTGGTTAAGATTATTGAATACTAACGGTGCGCACTAAGCACGCACAGACGTAAGCATTCGCGCGCAGGACAACTTTTTCTATAATTAATATGCATTTACTATGTAGACTGATGTACCGCGGTGGATCCCTACGTAATTTTGTAGGAGTAGGTAGGTAATTCGCCAGTAACTGGCCGCCCTAAACTAAAAAATAATTTTATTTACCTATAAAAATAATTCATTTTAGTATGAGATTTCTATAACTGGCCAACTTATACTAAAATTAATTCTATTTGTAGGTGAATAGAATTCGTTTGTGACGTTATTTATAAAAAGGGACCTTATTGTCGATGGCGCTTACGCCATTATTAACGATGCTCCGATATAAATTCAATGCCGCGCGACGCTATGCGGCGTAAGCGCCATCGACAATAAGGTCCCTTTTTATGGATAATGCCCCATTTTTAGTATAGGGCTGCCAGTTACTAAAGGTGGCCAGTTACTGGCGAATTACCCTACTATGTTAAATAAAGGATGTGACTAAGGTAAGGTTAAGTATCGTCAAAATTTACCTTTTTAGATGGTATACTTTCGAAAGGATTTTTAACGTAAAATTCCTGTTTATCGATTGTTAACCTAAACGTTCTGTTGTCCATGAATACGTTTTTAAACCATATCGCTGTGAAACCACCCGCCTTAATTTCAAAGGGTCCCTGTGGCTTTGCTACGTTTGCCCTTCCCTTTATGTGATACCTGAAAAATATCAAAAATAAGTACAAGTTTCCGATACGTACGTAGGTAAAAAAAAGTGTCTATCTATGGAACTTGCTATGTGAACAAGTCACTAGTAAATTCATCATTCTTTGACAATCTCAATATGGCGGTTTGTTCACATACTTAGTTAGCAAGTTCCGTAGAAATGACACTTTACGGTACCTAATATCTATGTCTACAATTGATAATGTTCGGTATCATTTCGCTCTCTGTAAAAAATCCTTTGAGTTTCTGCTTGTGCATTGGAAAATGATACACGTTAATCACCAGATAGGTAGGTACTTGCAATATATCCATAAAATTACTATAGTTTGTGTTATTTCGTTCGTAGTCCATTTTATAACAAAATGAAATTGTTTTCCGAGAGATTTTACTATTAACCCGTGGAGCGCCCTAATACTGTCACACGTGTGATGGTAACTGGTGTAGGAGTTCCATACTACGGTAATTCTGTGGCGCTCGCTCCACGGGTTAATAGTTTAATATTATAGGTAGTAATTTACACAGAATCACAGAATAAATAATAGTACTAGATACAGAAGACTCACTCTCTAACAAAACGCGTCTGTCACGATCAGCACAGATATGGCCGCTAGGTGGCGACAGCGCCACGCGCGGCTTATGGCAAACCCCAAAAATGGGGTCGAACGGATGGAGTTATATACTTGTATTTGCACTTACACGAATTCGCCGGCGTCCGGCGAATTGAATGATACCGTGCATTGTTGAAGCCCGACTTCGACTGGCTCGAACCACACGAGGAACTTGCCCTTTTCGAGCGGACCCAGGGCATACTCTCTGTCAGTCGTGATTGATGGATGGGTAACCTTAAAAATAAGTTTAAACGTAGGTGCCTACTTTATGTACAGCTTGGCAAAAGTGTAGAAATTAAAAAGTGGCAATATTTACTGCAGTTCCCTTTACCCTTTAAAATATATATAAGAAAACGGGACGACACTTCAGTGTTGCCACTTTTTAATTTCTACTCTTTTTTGCCAAGCTGTATCTACTGTTTTATTTTATTCCATTGGCTGTGGACAGGCCCTGAGAGACTAGCCAGAACATAAGGTATACTTATGGCGAGCAATATCCATAATCTATCCTATAATTCAGCATTTCCCAAACTATGAGTCGGGACCCATAGACCGATAGTGGGACCGGATTTTTGCCCTAAAAGTCATGATAATTCTAAAGATTGAAAAGTAATGCTTATATATGGGACATAATTTTGAAGCATATTTGTAAAATATAACGAAAATTTAGACGTTAGATATAAATTAGGTATCTACAGGGTGAAATTTAATTCACTGGCCAGATTGAAACAACCGAAAGAACTCGAATAAATATTAAACACGTGTTTTTTCTTTTAATACCGCTCAGTACATTTTTTTCGAAATAACTCATCATCAAGTTGTCCTAAAAACCTCGTACGTTATGGTGAACCGACAACTACCCACTACACCCGCTTCTCTCTTATCAGTTAAGGTCATTGACACCCCGCCCCTCCCGCTGTTTGCAATCGCGTCACCAATTATGAACCCTATTGCAGCGAGATTACCTATAAGTTGCTAATTTTTCCTTTCATATTAACGGGCTTAGAACCGTCAAAATGCAAAGGCAACCCATTTTTAATCTAAAATGTTATTTCTGACTAATGATTATTAACAAAACGTCCGTGGCTTAAAAACAATGAATAAAAACTAGGTCAGGAATCTTTGCATTCAGGCGTATTTAAAAAATTGAATCAACTTACGTACATTTGATTAAAAATCGACGAATTAACGAAAGTCCCACGAGATGGTACTCTTGGATTCAATCCTTGTCTGCGAAGGCGTGGAACGGATTCCATTTCGTATAATCTTTGTGCACCACGTAAACACTCATCACTTAATAAATAACACCGTACCACTTCGTAATATTCCCGGTTCGAAAACATTTTTTTTAACCTTAGTACGCGCGCGATTATTATTTTAAGGTTGGCGAGTGACGAGTGACTAATCATTTATGCTATGTTTACCGCTGGCGCGGAATGGTTTAGTTTAGACTACCCTCGAAATTGATAAACCTGCCTACCATCGCCAACACTAACTGAGTGAACCCTATTGCAACGATTATAAGGTTTAGTGAAGGTCAGATAAGGGTTTTGCTGATGTTGTTGTTAAAACCTACTATTAGGTTTGTTTACATTTGTGGTAATAGGGTGACCACGACTCGTGGAAAATATTTAAAAATTGAAAAATGAAAATTAAAAAAGTGTACTCTTTTTTTTCGCTAAATAGATTCCTTAAGTGTAACCTAGTGTCGGGAATGAATATGGCCAGTGATTTAAATTTCACCCTGTATTTATACACCGTGTTTTTATTGAATTCCGTTAACTTCGGGGTATGATTAAGAACGTATAAGAGAACTAAATGGCATAGTTAATTTTCGAAAAAAAAAAATTTTATTTGCTTTTTTTATAACAAAAAAAAACGTTTAAAAAGTAATTAAATGTAGCATATAGCGTTGTTGTAACACGGGCATTACATTTAACTCAACCAAACAATTGAAATCTGTGACATATTAATGTCGATCATCGATGAACATCGATCGACCGAGATTGTACTTAAGTTTAGTAGCAAATGTATGAACTCATTCTAAACACTAATCAATATGTAAACCGGCCCTAAGGCAGGTGTACACGCTTGTAGAGGCCTTATAGGAAAAAAATAAATTATTGTTTATCTCCGAAATGGAGTTAATTAGAATATCGGTGTCTTTGAGAAAGTTACTTGATTTAAACTCAGGAATGCACCCTTGAAATTAACTAAAATAAAAAAAACACGGTGTATACATATTTATATTCGTGATTTTTCGATATTCAATTAAAGTGCAAAGTTTAAGCTCCATCTTTTATACTCGTAATATGTTTGACGCTTAACGCTGTAATTTTTTTTTATTATTTTAACGGGCTACGTGGTCAAATAAGAATTAGCTTATGTTTGACCACGTAACATTGGGTACCCCTGAATTATTTCCACTGCGGTCAGCTCTTCTCAAAAGAGTGCCGACTCCAATGCCCTGCACTATTGAATATAGGGAAACATTAGCCCAAAATCCGAACCAAGCTAATATTTCAAGTAAAACGCTAAGCTTACTTCGCTTATAAAGACCGCTCTGACGTGACTCCCGTTCTGTACTCGAAGCCTCATGGGGACCCGCGTGCCGATCGGCGTGCTTATCTCTAGCTCCTTCGCCTTGGCTGGCAGACATTTCAGTATCATCTTGTACGTGTATGTTCCGACGTAAGGGTTGGAAATCTCCAAGTATTCCTCGCTTTCGCCGACTACCAATGGCGAGTAGGACAATAAGAGTGGCGCCTGAAATAGAAATAAATAAATAAATATTATAGGTCTTTCTTACACAGATTGACCCAGTCCCACAGTAAGCTCAAGAAGTCTTGTGTTGAGGGTACTGACAACGATATATATAATATACAAATACTTATTATAATACATAGAAAACAACCATGACTCAGGAATTAATATTTGTGTCATCACACAAATAAGTGCCCTTACTGGGATTCGAACCCAGGACCATCGGCTTCACAGGCAGGGTCACTACCCGTACCTACTAGGCCAGACCGGTCGTCAAAAGATGAGCATATTATACAGAGCGTTCGTTAACAGTTGGTTCACACCGGGGTTTCGCATTCATTTAGGTATAATTCTATGTCAATAGAGCTGGGAAAGACCAACTGCTGGCAGCGGACGTAGAAGCTAATCGACACAGCATGCACATTACACAACCATCAGTTCCCACTGGACCGTCCCCCGCGTCCGTGACGTCTACGTCAACCTCCCACATTTACGAGTATCACTCGAACTAAGAAAACATGGCTTGTGCCCTGTGATTGTTTTCCTATGTCCATTGTGTTGGGATCATCTCAACTGCAGGAGGCACACGTAGGGACACTTCCTACAAACCCGAAATTTGATAGTGGTTAAGGGTCGAATCATGCTATTCCTTTCTCATATATGGAACTATCCCTATCGGCTATTTAGAGTTGTCAAAATTCAAGTAATTATCTTATCTGGTGGTGCACGCAAAAGGAAGTCAAGTGGTGTCAACCCTAATAATAGCTCGGAGCAATGCTGAGCCGAACGGAGCCGTTCGACCGAAGTGAGGAGTGTCTCCCCACTGACGTAGGAGTTAGCCGACACTTATTTATTACCGGAACCAAAGAGAATTTTGTCTATGCCGGAACGAAAAAACTTGTCACCTGTGATTCTCTTCCTATTTCAATACTCTTGGGACAGTCCAGATGCTCGGAGTGCACTGAGAAGGAAACCGTCACGGATAACGGGTTGAGCACAATGATTTCCCGCTGGACCGTCTCGCGCGCCTTTGACGTTATCGTGATCGTGTCCACGATCTTGCTTGGGGTGACGGTGGCTACGATCTCGTAGAACTGGTACTCGCGTGTGACCTTGTTTACGAACGTCACCTGCGGATGAATCTTACATTTAGATACTCCACTCGTTCCTACACGACTATTACCTACTTTCATCTAAACTTAACAAGTAAACTATAACAAAGGTAGAAGGCACTTTAGCTCATCTGAAGCCCGCTCCACTCGAGTGTGGAGCGGGCCTTCTGCACCTTCATCTTGATCTCGTAGAAACCATCGCACTTCTCGGAGACCACCTTTACTATCTCCGTTGACACTACGTATGATTCTGGGGCGTTATTAGATAATATAGGGGGTATATCGGTACTATCGCTGGTTAAAATTCTTACTTTCATGTGCATCTCACACTCGCCATAACACCTGTAGTCCCAGCGGCACGTGGCGTACGTCTCGCCCCACACCTTTACGGTCTCTGGGTGCTTGATCAGAAACCGTCGCACTTCTCGGGAACCACCTTTACTATCTCCGTTGACACTACGTATGATTCTGGGGCGTTAGATTATATAGGGGGTATATCGGTACTATAGTTAGTTAAAATTCTTACTTTCATGTGCATCTCGCACTCGCCATAACACCTGTAGTCCCAGCGGCACGTGGCGTACGTCTCGCCCCACACCTTTACGGTCTCTGGGTGCTTGACCAGAAACCGTCGCACTTCTCGGGAACCACCTTTACTATCTCCGTTGACACTACGTATGATTCTGGGGCGTTAGATTATATAGGGGGTATATCGGTACTATAGTTAGTTAAAATTCTTACTTTCATGTGCATCTCGCACTCGCCATAACACCTGTAGTCCCAGCGGCACGTGGCGTACGTCTCGCCCCACACCTTTACGGTCTCTGGGTGCTTGATCTCGTAGAAAGAGTCGAACTTCTCGGGCATCACCTTCACTACCTCCGTCGACACTACATATGATTCTGGACACTATTAAGACAGGCGCTTTTTAGGGTTCCGTACCCAAAGGGTAAAACGGGACCCTATTACTAATTAATATCTATAGGTACATTACCAATATATTTCAAAATAAGAAACAATCTCTATTGCTCGCGCGGGTTGGTACCTGGTGCAAAGGCTGGCCATCGCTTTCCGACGTGGTAACGCGGCAAGTAATGATGGGCACCTTTGCACCCGGTACAACTCGCGGAGGTCTTCTGGATTAAAATAATTTAATATTTAGATTAAAATATATTAATTTTAGATATATTTAAGTTATTTTTCGTATGATTTTATATACCATTAACCTTTTGTACAGTCAGCCAAGAAAGTGGTCTACCACTTTTCGACTCTATCAGTCAGATGATAGAGTCGAAAAGTGGTATAGGGTGACGGCACCAGTAATGGACACGGCACCAATTATGGACATTTTTTACGTTGATCGAATTTATTAAGCAACTGTCCCAACATTTTTCAACTGGCAACACTAAAGCATAACCAATAGACGTTTGAGCTGTCATTTTGACACATGTCACCAAAATCAGCCGTTTTGTTCTAAGATGGCTGCGAAGTAAAATCTCGTTGCGGGCGGTGGTCATAAAAATCCGTTATTGTTGTTGAAATCGTTAAGGAGGTGAGTACATATTTGTGCATGGTATTATCTTGTGTTATGTTGTAATGAGATTTAATGTTATTTTTACTGAATAATACTATATTGCAAGTAAATTGAGCTAAGTTGAATATGTCCAATCACAGAAATAAGTCTTTTGTGGGGTTTGTTCATTACTGGATTCGATATTTTATGAAATTCAGTAATGGACAAGTGTCCAAGCTTAAGCTTTTTATTACTTTTTTAGTTTATTGTGTTAAATTATTTAATTTATTGCACTAAACATTTGAGTTGGGTTGATTTTGTGATTGCTCTTTATTTTCCAATAATGGACGATGTCCATAACTGGGTATTTTTAGTTGTCCATAATTGGGCTCTTTGTTTTGTCTTAGATGGATGGATAAATGTGGTCGGACTGCAAAAACTGCCAGGCTAAGGCGAGGCCGACCAAGCCATACGTCAACAGGTTTATTTTGCTATTATAATCCGTTTTTTATTCATCCTATTTCTCGATGAGGCAAATAATAGCTGTCACGCGGTACCACAAATTTGGTCGGACTACAAAAACTGCCAGGCTAAGGTGAGGCCGACCAAACCATACGTCAACAGGTTTATTTTAGCTATTATAATCTGTTTGTTTCATTCTATTTTTCGATGAGGTAAATTGTAGGGATTGTAGCTGTCACGTGGTACCACAGATTTGGTGGAACTGCAAAAACTGCCAGGCTAAGGTGAGGCCGACCAAGCCATACGTCAATAGGTTTATTTTAGCTATTATAATCCGTTTTTTTCATCCTATAGGTAAATTGTAGCTGTCACGTGGTACCACAAATTTGGTTGGACTGCAAAAACTCGTAGCCTGGCAGCAAAAACTGCCAATTCTATTTCTTGATGAGGTAAATTGTAGCTCTCACGTGGTACCACAAATTTGATCGACCCAATCGCCAATCGGCCGGCCAATACAGGATTTGGCCGACCATTTTTTTTTTACTGTCCTCAAAGGAAGCTATCGTGCCATACAAGTTTCATACGATTTTTCGATAGGTCTTTTTCATGTTTTTTTTTTATAAATTTGGTCGGACTGCAAAAGCTGCCAGGTTAAGGTGAGGCCGACCAAGACATACGTCAACAATTCTATTTTGCTATGAGGTAAATTGTAGGTGTCATGTGGTCCAATAAATCTGGTCGGACTGCAAAAACTGCCAGGCTAAGGTGAGGCCGACCACTTTTTTTTTACTGTCCCCAAGGTCAGGTATCCTACCATACAAGTTTCATTCCATTTTTCGATGAGGTATTTTTTTGATGTTTTTTTGTCCAACGTTTTTGCCATTTGTACAAAATCTGCCAGGTTAAGCCTAGGCCGACCAAGTGCGTTGAAAGTTGGAAGGTACTAAATGTCAGGTACCTCTACAGGGTAGGTATATTCTATTTTTTGATCAGGTTTGTTTCATGCAGCCGGCAACCGGACTAAAACTCTTATAGTATAACTTAGAAATCTAAATGAAAGTTCAAATAGCGTTAATAAAAGTTGATTTGTGACATCATTTGTTTCATTTATGTGTTCAATACAAAAGTGTCCATTAATGGATGTTCATAATTGGGTCCATGTCCATGACTGGGTGTCCATTACTGAATTTTTGATGTCCATCAATGGTGATTTCGTAAATTTCAATTTATATATTTTTTATTAATTATGTATTAAACATACAGAATTTTTGGTTTTGTTTAAATGTTCCTCGTGTATTTAAGTGCCGAAAAAAAAATCACCATTTTTGTATCGTCAAAAAACATCACATTTTTAAACGAAATTCTAATTTAGTGCGCTTAACATGTCCATGATTGGTGCCGTCACTCTACCTCTTTCTTGGCTGACCGTATGTAGACTGGAATCAACTATAAAATAAACCTTCCTTTCTTTACTTATCTCTTCTAGTCGAGTTCGAGTGTGAAAATATCAAACATGGAATATTTTGGCAATTTGAGATAAATTATTTATTTACATTTGAAATATTGTTAACAATATTCTGATACGGAAAACTTAGCCCATCCATCAGAAATCCATGCAGATTGGACACAGTTCCCCTTTCGCAAGGGCTCATAATAATATGCCCTTTAAATGAGATACGTAACGTAAGTATAGACAAAGAAACATTGATTGAGCTAAGATGCGTAAAAACTAAGATAATTTCGTGCTTCCAATTTGACAGGTAAACGAAATGGCGCTGTACAGCTCAATTCATTTTACCATTTTACGGTAACTCTGATTGTTAAAAGTTGACGTGTGACAATTCAGTGACCGCAAAACATATAGCGCAGTAAAGCGCCATCTGTTTTGGATATCAAAGTAAGGGTACGTTTTTTCTTAGACTTTAATACCTCTCTATTACAATTAATTATCTTTGGTATAGGTGACTTGTTCCACGATATTATTTAATTCTCAGATAGCAAACTTGATATCGTGGAACAAGTTAATGCGTAATGGCACATGATGTGCGGATTCCCGTATCAAGTAAAAGATTGTTGTGAGTGTAAGGGAATTTTCCCGCACATACGGGAGAAACTTGCTACCGGCTACGGCGTAGAACTTCTCAGAATACTGTAATTAACACATTTACCGCTGAGCTACGGTCTTAGCGTTAACAGGCGCGGCTCACTCCGCGATTTCGTCGCTTTGCTACAGGTACATAGCTAAAAGTACATCCGTTCCACACTAATTTTGGGAAAAGCCATAAGCCGCGCGTGGCGCTATCGCCACCTAGCGGCCATATCTGTGCTGATCCTAGCAGACGCGTTTTGTTAGAGAGTGAGTCTTCTGTATCTAGTAGGTACTATTATTTATTCTGTGTCGTTACGTCGTAGGCGATAACAGGGGTTTCCCGGCAGATAACATACGGTAAAAGTAATTATCATACCTCGGTGATATGATGAACCTTCAATAGTTCGGTGTGAAACGCCTTGGCCGCCACATTGATTTGTATTAATCCGTTAGGCTTCGGCGGCATCGCTACCCCGAATAGACTTATAAAGAGTGCGCCCTCGCCCAAATTTGTAAATAACACTTTGTTCTGTAATTAGAATTCCCCGATTAATAATACAACACTGCCCTCCTAAGCCGAATAGCGCTATCTCAAAAACAAATGATTTTGAAAATGTTCTTCTCAGTAATAGAAACTAAAGTATAAGTTACCAATGGATTTTCTTTTGATATAGCGCTATTTGGCTTAGCAGGGCAGAATAGTGGAATCATTGTCACTTATATTATGTAATGTACTTACAACACTATTATACATAAATTGTTTTTTTAGTAGATACCCTAGAAATGATGATCGTTAATCCCGTAGTCTTTTGTGGCAGCGTAGTCAAGTATCAGGTAGTAAAGTATTAGTCAAAGTGATTACAGTTATGTATGGACTTATATATATGTACCTAAACAACAACGTCATATACTTTATTTGGCCATCCCCCTTGAATTATTTTCTTGTAGAGATTTCATTAACTACGCTGCCACGAAATTACCTATACACACACTATTAAGTTCATGCTTCGCTAGAGGAATAGACTTTAGCCCAAAGTTACAAATGAAGTATGGTTAGTTTATTGACTCATTACGAGTGGGTACATACTACATATACCGGGTGTGGCCTGTAATATAAGCAAAAAATTAAACTGTAGGCTGTAGATACTCCTCATACTGACCAACATTTGTTCAGCTACTTTTAAAAATAACTTGTGGTTTGAATTTTATTACACTTTAAAGTAGAGATGCCCCGAATAGTGAATTTGGCCGAATACCGAATACCTAATATTCGCCCCCCCCCCCCCTCTCGGCCGAATACCGAATATTCGGCGACCGAATATTCGGCATGACATGCGAACATTTTTGAGTCACAATTATTACGAGAACTGTTCGCCAACAAAGCACAACGTTTGCTAAGATATATTTTTATGATGAATAGAATTAATGAATGTAGTTAGAGTCAATCAAGTCAGACCCATGATATAAATAAAATATTTTGGAATCAACAAATGCTCAAAAACGTACCTTCGTATTTAAACACTTTCCAAGAGTACATTTTAAATATTAAATATACCTAGTTCTTGGTTCTTTTGTTGGGTAATTTTTCTTTTTATGTAGGTGCAACAGGTATTCGGTATTCGGCCGAATAGTAGGTAACATTCGGCCGAATACCGAATATTCGACAAAGTGGCCGAATAGGCCGAATACCGAATAGTTGCCGAATATTCGTGGCATCTCTACTTTAAAGTTTATTCTAAGACGCATTGTATTGCGAATTTTATGTTTAAGGCGTGACAAGCAACGTCAATCACAATGATATGGCGTGGCCATGGCGTCCATTGAAGATAATATTTATCTTGTATGAAAAATAGGGAGTCTTATACTTCATTATTTTTAAAAGTTGTTGAACAAAAGTGTCACGGTTTGAGGAGTACGGTCTATGTTTTAATTATTTGCTCGTGTTATAGGCCACACCCGTATAAGTAATAATATTTTATAGTAACGTTTCAGAGATACCTCGTGTCTCCCCATAGTTTTCGGCCTGAAATAGATCGGTATGTCGAAAACCGAATTAGGTTCGATGCTACACTGGGCTAACGTGGAGAATGGTCCGGGAGGCAACTCGGATAGCACCAGCCATGTTCCGTCAGTTCTATAATCGTAGTTTAAATGTTAAAATGAACAATTATGATTTTTATTGCGACTCTCAGGGCATAGATAATAAACTGTTGTCACTCAGTCACTATTTGGGCCATTTTATTCGAAGTTGCACACAGCGTTTTCGGGTTGTCCCATACTTTTGATATAATGTTTTGCATATTTTACACACACGCTGGAGCTAGCGCTAGTGGCCTAGCGGTAAGAGCCTGAGATTTTCAATCCGGAGGTCGCGGATTCAAACCCCGGCTCGTACCAATGAGTCCTTGTACAATGGACGACCATTTGATTTGATGCTTTAAGCATTTCTGACGACCGGTCTGGCCTAGTGGGTAGTGACCCTGCCTATGAAGTCGATGGTCCCGGGTTCGAATCAAAATATCGAATCGGAACAAAATAACATTATAAACAAGTATTAAACTCTATTTCTTTGCTTTATTGGATACCTATAACAATTGCTGTTATTTAATTATATAATTATTCCATTGCTGGGATTTAATTATGGCTCGTACCAATGAGTCCTTGTACAATGGACGACCATTTGATTTGATGCTTTAAGCATTTCTGACGACCGGTCTGGCCTAGTGGGTAGTGACCCTGCCTATGAAGTCGATGGTCCCGGGTTCGAATCAAAATATCGAATCGGAACAAAATAACATTATAAACAAGTATTAAACTCTATTTCTTTGCTTTATTGGATACCTATAACAATTGCTGTTATTTAAAAAAATGTGAGATCTTAAAGTAGGTGTTCACGCCAAATCAACGAGAATCCATGGCTCGTTGTAATTAAAAAGGTATAAGTAAAGTCAGTCAATTCAATAATGGAATAATTATAAAAATAATGGAATAATTATATTTATTTATATTTATTTATTTAATGGAATCGTTAGTGGTCAGGAATAATCAAATTTTAAAGATAAGCAAACAATGAGTTTGCAAACCATACGTTACATTACAAATTTCAAAAACCGAACAAGTGCGAGTCGGCCTCGCCCACCGAGGGTTCCGTACTTTTTAGTACTTGTTGTTATAGCGGCAACAGAAATATATCATCTGTGAAAATTTCAACTTTCAACTATCACGGTTCGTGAGATACAGCCTGGTGACAGACGGACGGACGGCGGAGTCTTAGTAATAGGGTCCCGTTTTACCCTTTGGGTACGGAACCCTAAAATGGAACGTCTATTCGAATACTTATTCACTCACACATTCAACTTTGACTAAGCATTTTACCTATACGAACTGTACCTATCGGCTCGCCCGCCCAGTAAATGAATGATAATGGCACTGGAAATGAAGAAATTCGGAATGATGAAATAAATCCGCCACTGAGGCCCTACCGCGAACCACGTTCGATATGTTGCCTCCCTGTCATACTTACGTACGAATTTACAAGTGCGATAGAGAGGCAACACGTCGAACGTGGTTCCCGGTAGACCCTCTAAACTCACGGGTTCGTAACCCGCTCGTAGCTAGTCGCGACCTCCCGCACCGGACACTCAATGAACATGGTCTTGGCCGCCACTTCGCCCGTTTCCAAGCAGGCGGCGTACAGGGCTAGTGTCTGTGGCTTGTAGTTCTCAATGTTGCAACACGCCTGGAAGTAGATAACACTGAGCGAGTTCGGACACTTTGGAATTGGGAGGGCCCCGTCATCACTAAATGTTTTTTAGAGATTTTCATTCTCAACTTTTTCATGTTTGGTTTATTTGGCTACGACAATACGATGTGCTACGACTACTACGTCGTAGAGATTAGCTACGTTTTGAGAATTTATAGCAAAATTAGTAGAATAATTCCTAGTACATCGGGAGTAGGTAATCGCAGTGGCAAGCAGGAGGCCTATTCTAACTAACTAGAATCTGCTTGTGGAATTTTTGACGGAATGTCTTACCCATAATTTGACAAACGGATTCTGGCTTTTTGGCCTGTAGGTAATAGTGAAGGTCACGTTAGTGCGTGCCGCGATGTGGCCCTGCATCGGCGAAATTTTAAACTCGTCAGACATCAAGGGCTGCCACCAAAATCTGGACAAACAATAGTTACATCTGGATAATCAATAGACATGTTCACATTTTCATGCCCACATTATGCTCCTAATAGACGATAGATTCTAAAAGACGTTTATTATTCACCCTTAATACGAAGATTTCGTTGTCACATTTATGCCTTTTATTAAAATGTTCATGTTTGTTTGTTAATATAATGTCCAAAATGGTCCAAATACATGGCAAATTAAGCTTACTCATATTTCTCAATTCCTGGCCTCACCTGGCCCCGAAGTCCCCTTGATTCAACAGCATGACCTTCAGCATTTTGCACGCCTGGATGCGCACGCGGCCGAACTGCAGCGAGTCTTGGCTGAGAGCCAGGCTCATGCCGGTGGCGCTGCCGCTCAACTGCACTAGCGTCCGCTCGATGTTTAGCACCCTCATGTTCACCTGACGAATAACGTTTTTTTGCATGTTTTTTTTAAGCAATAATTTAAAAAAATGCAAGCACGTACGGCTAATTTTTTTAATTAATTTTAAGCGCGAATTATTTTTCCATCTGCCAGTCTAGCGGCAGGCGAACGAAGTCTTTTAGAAATCTATTTTCGTTCATGTCGTCTCGGATATGGGCGAATATGGTATCGATGCATTCAGTGTAATGCCCTCAACTCAACCCAAATATATGAGATGACAAGCGCGAAAGTGGTGGGGGTAGTTGCTGTGACATCATAAAGTCGGCAGTACAAACTTTTTAGGGTTCCGTACCCAAAGGGTAAAACGGGACCCTATTACTAAGACTTCGCTGTCCGTCCGTCCGTCCGTCCATCTGTCACCAGGCTGTATCTCACGAACCGTGATAGTCTGTCTACTGACTGTCTGAACTGTCTAGTTGAAATTTTCACAGATGATGTATTTATGTTGCCGCTATAACAACAAATACTAAAACCAGAATAAAATAAAGATTTAAACGGGGCTCCCATACAACAAACGTGATTTTTGACCAAAGTTAAGCAACGTCGGGAGTGGTCAGTACTTGGATGGGTGACCGTTTTTTTTTTGCTTTTTTTTGCATTATGGTACGGAACCCTTCGTGCGCGAGTCCGACTCGCACTTGCCCGGTTTTTCTTATAAACATACCATGTGGCGGGGTCAATCGCGGACGGTCTAGAACGCAAAATGACTATAGTGTAATATTTTGTCTATATCGCAATTAGTCTACATCGCAAACGGTCTAGAACGCAAAATGCCCACTTTTTATATCACCACATTTTACATAGGTAGGTTAGGTTCGTTAGGTATCATCAAATGGCCGAAGACCAAACAGCACAGAATAGGAGCCCAGTCGACATATAAAGTTAAGATAAAACGGAAAAAATAATGTGGGCATTTTGCGTTGTAGACTAACTAATTGCGATATAGACAAAATATTACACTAGTCATTTTGCGTTTTAGACCATCCGCGAATAACCCTTAGTTTAACAAATTATTAGAAAACTTTCTAAAATTTCACAATGCACCGTTGACTTTCAAGTACTCTAAATTGAAAATGGCTGAATAGATTAGTCTAAAATACATACCAAATGACTGTGAAAATTCTCTATATAATGTTAAAAAATAATTAACCAGATATATCATTTATTTGTGTTGATATCATATTCACTCATATCCGAGACGACATGAGCGAGAACCTAAAGTCTGTGCCGTCGCTGTACTATGTTGTTATTTCCAAGTTACAAGACGGCAATTAATTTTATGGCCGGTCAATGAATGTCATAAAATAGTAGATTGTTAACCAAGGGTGGAAAGTGAACCATTTCACCCGAGATATTTACACAATAGTTCGAGGGTGAGATGGTTACTTTTACCCGAGTTAAACACTCTACTTTTCATTTCGACTATGAGGAAAGTCAAACACGAGAAATGTAGATTTATTATTGGTAAGTATATTTCTTTAGAACAAATTATTAACAGATACATAGGTAAACCACATAACTAAGTCCCTCGAATCACTTGAAAAAATCATTTTGAACCAGAGCAAGTAATGTCTCAACTCAACAGTTTATTTAGTATAAATACATACTCCCGCCTTTTCCTAATTAGTTTTTTTTCTATTTTATTATTGTCCTAAAAATAAAAAAAACTTACTAATGCCAAAATATTTATTAGTGTGCATAAATATTATACTTCTTGTATTTAATATTTAACGGCACACTTCTTGTATTTAATATTTAACACTTTTTTTAAGGCGCGTATACATTAAGGCCGTTTCAGACACATCCCAATTTAAAATCGGATTGTCTATGGTTTTAGATTTTTTTCATGCGGAAGCTAATAACTGAATAATATGGCATATATAGACGGTCAAGCAAATCTTGTCAGTAGAAAAAGGCGCGAAATTCAAATTTTCTATGAGATGATATCCCTTCGCGCCTACAATTTTCAAATTTGCCGCCTTTTTCTACTGACAAGATCTGCTTGACCAAGTATGGCTGTTAGCCGTTGCTCGAAGCAAAAATTTTTATAAAAATACTTTCCACCCTAGGGTGGGAAATGCAATTTTCCACCCGGTTATCAGCCTATGAAAGATGAACTTTCCGAACAGGAGAGATGAAAAAACAATTTTCATAGTGCGTGGTGCGACTGAAACTTTGCAGGGATTTATAATATATATCAATGAGTATATCAATATCATAATATTAAAGACCTTGCCAAATAATTAACGTTTTGCAAGAGATGGAATAACTTTTATCCTTTTTTTCGTAGATTGGTACGAGTATATTCTCCAACTCCAATGCGAACTATAATTTATATTAATTAACAACGCGTTTATTGAGAAAAAAAATGTCGTGAGTTGTTTGACAGCAAATATCTTGCCGTTACCCACTAAGGGCCACTTGCACCATCCCACTAACCCGGGGTTAAGCGGTTAAACCGTTAACCCAGTGTCAAATTGTACTGGTAACCATGGCGACTCCAGGTTTAACCAGTTAACCCCGGGTTAGTGGAATGGTGCAAGTGGGCCTAAAGGGTTAATAGTGCACACAAAATTCTGTGCGATTTTGACGAGATCGTCAGTCTATCTTGATGGGAGCTGTCTCAATCTACATTTTCTGGTACAATATATGCATTATGCACCCTACAATCTTAGAGAAAGGTAAAGAAGAGAAGAGGTTATCGGCGGTCAAAATATGTATAGTTCTTATAATAAATTGTGAAAATAGTATGTGTACCTGTACGTTAAAATGTGTAATCATGTCGACAGGTTTAAATTGAATCTTCAAAGGGACTTTCCTGTAAGGCAGTATTTTGCATTCTTTGGGCATGACCTTTAACGACGCTAGTGCATTTACAACGTCACTTGCGGCTTGGTTCCGGACCTTGTCCTCGTTGTATTTTTTCACCATATGAGTTCTAAACAAACATTACGTACTATGTGTTATTATGGTATCTTTACGATATTTTTTTTCTACATGCTAAGAATACGTAAGCTGCTAAGTCATAAGCACACGCACGTAGCAGAAATAACAGTCTTTGTTTTCTTATCACATATTATTAAATTATCAATCACATATTTTTAAACTAGCTAGAAGATCACACAATCACAGATTCTAACCTTTTCTATGACGACATAGCAAATAACGTCAACTTCGAGCAACACCGGCTTCCGACACGTCGGAAGGGAGGGGCCCAAGCGATATCTCGCCGTACAAATCTTTCTGCCATTTTTCGCGGGGGGAAAGGTGCACACAGTCGCATTTCTCACACACTTACATACAAAATCCAATCTGTAATGACGACACAAATACATAGAAAATGACACACGTCAAAGACAAATCTTGCAAACCTCGATCTCTTTTTATGTACGGACGAGTGACTAGTGTCACAACACGCACACTAACACATTTTCGTTGAAGTATGTCATTGTATTCTGAGAGATGAGAAGTCGGATTTGTCGCTCGACCGATCCGCAATTTGTACTGAGCGAGCAAAATCGATAAATCCAACAATTACTTGAGACTAAAATATAATAATTGTATTTAAATGTAATTTAACGTATGATATGTAAAAAAAAATTACATGTGAAATGTAACACTTTCTTTTTGTAAATTTGATGTCCCCGACCTCTTTTTATAACAAAAAACCGAGCAAACAGGCATTTTTGTGCAGCAGTGTTCACGCGCGCGTCTGGACTCGGTCTAGTGAAAAATCCAAGTGCAACTAGTTTTATTACCCGCGCTAGATTATTTTGACGCGCTAATCTTGTACCTCGGCAGAGGGGAAATAGTGCGAATGCCGCCTCCCTTCCGTGTTGCTCGAAGAACGTCAACCTTGACTTGACGTCAACATCAACGAATACAAAAGCAATAAGTTTTTGGCAAAAATTTCATTTTTGGTAGGTACAAACAATTGCGATAAAAATCGCTGACTGTACTTTTCTTACGACAGACAACTAATACTCATTAATCGAGACAATTCTAAAAACCCCTAACACAATAAGGTTGCGTTGTTTCATCTCAGAGTCCCTATGGCCACCTCCTGTCTCCATCATCAGATCAGCTTGATGGTACCATAATATTGCATTGTCATCCGATTTATACATGCGTGCAAATTTTCAGCTCAATCGGAAACCGGGAAGTTAACTTGCAAGATTTGATTACAGAACGGCAGACAACGGGACAGGTGAAACTAAAAAATAAAAGCTTGTAAAATGTAAAGTAAGTGTACCTATCTATGTATATGTCGTAGTCAGGTCGTATAATCCGCCGTATTACATTTCGGCTAGACGTTTTCAAAAACAGGGGCGTTTTGAAATGCGGCGGTTCGACGATTAGCCGGATTGTCATTGCGATACGTTCTTCAATAAGGCGGCCTAAGTTTAGCCGCATCGTACTACTATTTTAGATTGTAGAGTGACCAGTTCTTTCGGTCGCCTACGTAACCGGAGTTTGACAATGTTTGCAATTTAATTTATTTTTACCATGGTCCCACCACACTACATGTGTTTCTTTTCCAAAACATTTCCTTCACAACTTAAATAGACGCAAATATCGTAAATAAATTTCTGGGCGGTTTGCCCTTCGGGCATCTGAAGCTACCTAACGAACCTAGGTTAGGCTAGGGTAAACCGCTCAGAAATACCGCCCGTCTAGTTAAGTTGCGAAGGAATTTTTTTTTTGAAAAGAAACGGTCCGACGAACTCCAGATTTGATGGACACCCCAACGTTTGTCAGGCAGCGCCACGAGTGTTAAACATGGAAACTAAAAACTGTCAAAGCGGCGGCTAATGACTCGCTGTATTAAATTACGGCTAGCAGCCGTGTTGAAGAACGTATGGCGCCGAATACATTCCGGCGGATTCTCATTCAGCCGCATTCAATACGGCTAATAATCGTTAAACCGCCGCATTTCAAAACGCCCCTAACCGTAATGTAATACGGCGGATTATACGATCCGACTGCGACATATATATGAAATTAAATGGTGACCCAATATCAATTTTGTGCTTTCCATCACGGAGTACAACTCCAAATGATCCCGCATATACTTGCGGAAATCAGGCGGCAATGCCTACTGTTATAATAGCAAAAAATAAAATGATCACGACTCGCCTCGAAGGTCCCGCGTCCATAACCGCACCAGCGACACCGGGATCGAGACACATGCTAGTCGCGCCCGACGGAAGCGGGTCCTCTGTCTCTGTCAAGGGGTGTGCCTCCTTGAATATAAAAGTGGCATCTAGGGCCACTTTGCTGTGGTTCATCACCGCTATCTCACGAATTAACTTAGAACCCACTTTTACTGATCCCAGTGTGTAATGTTTTTCGCACCCTTCGTTTAAATCGAAAAGGCACTTTACACCTGCAATGTAAACGTGAATTAAAGCCTCTGTTATGTCGGTCTCCAAACTACAGAGATTTATAATCTTATACAGTCGGACCAATCTAACTCTGCATGGTACTTGAATGAAAAGGCGTGACAAAGTCATCATTAACCTTTTCGACGCCGTGTCAAACACAAAAGCTGTCAGTCGGACGCCTCGTCACCGAAGTGTCAAAACTGAAATTGAACTTTATGCATATGCACGTAGGTCTATGTTGCTCTGTAGTCTGTGACCGATTAATCGGTCTTTGGCGTTGGACCTGTGGTGCGGATGTATAGGTCATTGGCGCCCAAAAGGTTAATATCAAATTTTCCAGTGAAAACATGATGTTCGCTTTGTTCATTTCAAGTCTGCAAAGTAATCAGACGAACTCTATCAATTATGTTGAGTCTCGGTGGGTGGGTAGGAGTAGTAGGAGTTTAGGGACATATTACTGTACGGTTACCATCAGTTTGTCACTGACATAAACGCCGTCGAGAACGTAATTTACTTTCTATACATCTCGCTCGCACTCGCATATTAGTGCAAACGGGATGTATAGAAAGTAAATTACGTTTTCGACGGCGTTTATGTCAGTGACAAACTGATGGTAACCGTACTGGTCTAGCGTGTTACGTACGTTAATATAATTTGAGCAAATATAAAATCACTATTCCTACCTTCTCCTTTGACAGTAATGATTTCTTCGCAAAGCGAATTGACCCAGAACTTTATCTGGAACTCATACAGTTTCGGTAGCTTCGGTCGGAAGTATATTTTCACTTTAACCTTCTCTTTGGGCTGGATTGTAGGCACGGACTTGTAGGCCACGAAGAGCTCAGGCTTAGTTTCAAAATCCAAGGCCAGGCTACAATTATAGATAAGATAAGAAATACTGATTCGAACTTTCACGGTTATTAAACATTATTGTAATTGAAAGTCGTTAGTGTAGTGTTTCGACACAGTAACATCCCTAGTGCGCAAAACGTTCAAACTGATAAACAACACCAAGTGCGGGTAGTTCAAAACGTCGGTACCTAACAACTAAATTTACGAAAGATAAGTTTTAAACCTTCACAACCAGCACACCTCATCGCTGAAAAAAAACCCGCGTGTGGATAGGCAAAGGGGATTTCAAAGGAGATTACAGCGTGCAGCGTCATTGATTATAGTTCGTTTTTTTAGCATTAGAAAGAACTCCACAGAAGCAAGCGTGCAGTTCTTATCAGGCTCTTTAATTGTTAATAATTACTGAATTATCTAATATAACATGGTCAATACATATAATTTACTTGAAATTATTAGCGCTAAAAGTGCCGGATTTGGAACCACAGGCTTACTTCTGCGAAGTTCTTTCTAATGCTAAAAAAAACGGACTATAGCCATCGATAATTTTTGCCTGTTGCGTCCGTTACAAAACATCAGGAAAAAATTAAGTTCATGAAAGGTTTTTTTGGGATTATTGTACACAATTAGAAAGAGGATAGAATACAGAATTTTGTGAAGTCATTTCAAGAACGTGGTCTCTTTTTGTTTTTTTTTTTAGTTGAAAATCAAAATTGACCTTGGGTAAATCTTTACATGTTGTAAAACATTTGAGGGTTAAAAAAAAAAACTAGCGGTTAAATGTCAGTAATTTTGACTTTGATAAAACCGTTTAACGTTAGACATAACGACGCAATAAACGTTGCATCACTCTACCACTTACTTTTTTTTAAATCTAAGTTTAAACGAGTCGGCCCTGAAGATTTTTAAAAAACAACAAATGAAGCAAAAAGAATACACGTGGGCCCAAAAAATTTTTATAGGGCGTGAAAAGATAGAAAACTACCCCACTTATCCGCCATTTTAATTTGGCAAACGATGGACCAAACACCCTGTATTTACCCAATAAAAGTTCAAAATTGATTGTGTAAAACGTTTGTTCGCAGAGTTTTAGAAGGAAAAAAATATAAGTAAATGAAATGAAGAATTACAGAATAGGAACTTTGTCATTGTTCACAAAAGTCACGATTTTCTTGTAAGTGTTGTCCGGCGGGTTTATTATGCATGGTCCAAAATCTAAATTCTTGCAGGAGAAATGATACATTGGTTTTTCAATTTCTGAGTGGAGGAGTATACTGTACTCCGGTCCGTCCGTAATCTACAACAAATACAATACATTTATTAATTTTAACCTAAATAAAGTCTGTACCTACACATAAATTTGCCGTTTCAGCAGACTATTTTCTTGAAATGCTACTACGGGTACGGCGTAGCATTTCAGGAAAACTGTCAAAAGTGTCAAAACAACAGCCTGTGGTAGGAGTGTGGGAGAGAGGTACGTATATGCCAGAAAAGGACAATATGACCAACTACAGTGTTGCCACTCTCAATATTATTCTTTGGTTTCGAATATCGGTACAGTTGTTTAATATCAAATTAATTATACCGCTCGTGATCCATTTCGACACTTTGATCTAGGAAGTTAAAATTTGTTCAGACAGAAGTTTTTGTGGCAAAATAAAGTGATTGACAAAATGAAATATTGACATGTTTGTTATCGATGTTACCGTAACGTGTTATACTTACATTTTATAAGGAAATACACAATAGGTTCGATATCTTCTCTTTTGATATATTGGTAGTTTTCTATTCTTTTGGCACTGTATACTACAGTTTACGTTTTAATTTTTAAGTACTATATGTATTGTAATAAAGAAATTATGTACCACTTTGCGATTGATTTGTATTATTGAACTACAGCAAATAGAAGTTATTTACATATTTTAAATTGGAATCTACCGCTACTTATCGATAACAGATCTATCGATGTTCCGTTTTCTCAAACACACGTTTTTGCCACAAAAACTTCTGTCTGAATATGTTAATACTAAGGCACGCTACGGCGTCGGATACTCCCGACTTAAACTCGTTATTGATGTAAGGAAGTGGGTAAATCGATTTAATTTTCTGGCCTAGGACGATCAAGCTTAATCTCGATATGATAAGAACCGTATAGAGCTAAGGCAACTTGAGCAACGGTCCATTTAAATGCGATTTTGTTTAGACATTCGCAGCGACTCTAAAGTTCGAGTGCTATCAAAATGGGAGAACAATAGAGCCCAATGCAAGGTTAGTGGTGGTTAAGAGGACGTAGCTTACATATAGGGAGACAGGAAAGGCTTGCACCGGCACAGTTTTGAGAGTGAAGCTGAGGGTACACTCCGCCTGGTTCGCGGGCGCCACGTGCCCCCTCCGCGGCTCAACCGTCACTGTCAGGTACTTTTTAACCGCCGAGCTGTTGTAGCACCATTCGTAGAAGAACGTCGATGAACCCTCATTCGTTATCAAAAACGTCAATGTTCTTGTGTATGTTGATGCAGTCTGAAATAAATAAATTAACCCCAAAATAATTATAACAACCGACCGCAACAAAATATTATGCCTTTCCGTTTTGTAGATCATTAATTCTTATGCACAAATAACCAAACCGCTCACCATAAAAGTACAAAATGTCTACTCCGCTTTGCTCCGTAGATAAAAAAAGCAGATATGATCCTGCTTATGAATCACTCCGTATATTTTAAGTAATTAATTTATGTACACGCTTTACAGTTTACATTATGATGTGACTAAAATACGCTACCGCGTGCTATTTAGCATTTAGACTACCTAATCTACTCGTACCTAACTATGCACTTTAAGGCTACCATCAGATTGGCATTGACATAAACGCTATCGTGAACGTAATTTACTTTCTACTATGCATCTCGCTCGTACTGACATTATAGTGCCAAAGAGATATATAGAAGTAAATTACGTGCACGATAGCGTTTATGTCAATGCCAAACTGATGTTAGCCGTACTTATGTCTATTATAGAATCTGTGCTTATGTTAAAATGTAGTAATTAGGTAAATTAAATATTTCGAAATACCTGATCCAAATGTATATTTGTGATAGCCTTGCTATCAAGTACATGCTCGTTTCCAATTAAAAAGTATGTAACTTTTGGTCTTATTGAGAGACTTAGAGCATTGACGCACAAAGTCAAAGGCCTTGTTAAATAACTGATGGCACAAAATATCTTGAATGACAAGGGCCCTTCATCAACCGGGGTGTAAATAAACCTGAAACGTGAGATTCATATTAGCTTGGACTTGCATCAGACCAACTCGAACACACACTGGCATCGGAACGATATCTGATTCATGTTATTTAGTTATCGTCGTGCGTCTCGTCCGCGCTATAATGTACGGAAAAGTACGAACGAAATGTACAATAACTAAATAAGTAACATGATTCAATCAAATTATCTGTTAGTCGTCAAGTGACTCCTCTTGTCAGTCCCAGTGGCAAATAAGGAAGGATCCCATATTAGTATGAATACCTACTTAATATGCATGTAAACAGTTTTATTTCCTTAATACAGGCCTAACAATATGTTCGATTGATTTCAGCATATGGTCAGTTTACACCTTGCACAAAAATCTATTGGAGAGTATCGCTAAAATTATAAAATATTAATAACCCCCATGTATTCTCTTTATAATGAATCTATTTGTATTGAGAGTGAGATGTGTGTAATAATAAGATGAATATCCAGGCATATCTTTTGACTTTTTTTTTATTATGAATTTATTTGTCACCAACTTACTTGATCTGCGTCGCCGAACGAGGCTTCAGTATTCCCCTCTCCGGCTCCATAATCACGGGTGTTTTACCGGCCTCATTCAACAACGAGTTACCTTTAAACTCGAATTCTAGGGATTCATTCTCATTATTTGTCAACATCACAGTGTCAGTGAGACTAAACCCAACTAAAGAGTTCCTTACTATTAAAATGGTGGGCACGAACACTACGTCGGGTTCTCTGACCATGCCAACCATCAGTAAGTGGATATGTACATTGCATTGAAATATCGAAAATTTCCACAGAGATTCATAAACCTTAAAATATTTAAAAAGTTTTTAGAAACTCGAGATTGGACACTTTCTCCGCTAACTCGCGAATATACAAGGGGACATATGTCTCCACTTGCTGAACTATGGAACTAAGGCCTGATTCGAAACAAATTTGACAAATTCAGAGTGATTTTTCTTGGATATTTTCTAGCTTACTTTATATATACACTACGACATTATAATTATCAGAATCACAAAATTATTATACCAAAAAATTTTTTTTTTATCAATTCTAAGATGATCAAAAAAATCAAATAAACGCCGCCGTCTTTTTAATTAGGCGCCAAATTGCTGTCAAAAACTTGATAAGTATGGAAGAAACTTGCACATAACTAATTTCCAACATAACCTGTTACCTAATATTATACCAATACTGAAAGGTAATTTCATTGCAATATCCATGAAACAATGAGGATCTAGACATATCTTCAAATATCTGGCGTATCAGGAATTTCGTCGATGTGGTGTCAGTTACCGGGCATTGGTTACTTTTCGACAGAGAAATCGACACCAACATCACTAAAAGAAACGGTTCGCAGCTTTAGTTTAATAATGCGGATTTCCAATATTACTTTGATAATATTTGGAGATGATCCACGATGTTTATGAGGCAATCAGCATGCTTAAGCCAGTACCCTCGAAATCGGACCAAAAAACTTGATTCAACAAAGTCCCACAGTATTGACCTATTGAACGGTATGGAGTGGAGTGTCCAAGGAATTAGTTCGTTAAAACAACAAAAACTATATGCAATATAATATTTCAAAATAAACATTGTTCTTGATAGGACTCAAACTAAGAAACTGTCAAAAAACACTGTCGGATGTATGATGGAGGGCATACAACAAAACTAACGACAGGAGCGGGAAGAAATGGAAAATGATGAATTTACTTATAAATAACAATTTTTAAACAAATTTTCAATAAATTATGGAAAAACAAATCTTGATTCAGCTAGCTTCAGTACCATTAATAGGGTTTTCAATTTGGCAGATTGAATTCGAATCAGGCCTTAGGTAAATTAACGTCTGAAGTTGCCAGACGTGTCAAAGAAAACGTCGCGCCTTCGCCTCATAGTTACTGGAGTCAGTTACGGATCGCTGCCATATATGACCCAAAAATTTTTTATTAAGCTATGAGCTTCATCACATATGATCTCTGAGTAATTCTAAGCATTTCTAGCCTCGGAGGCGATAAGAAGCGTGCGTCTAGTCGAGGAGGGCGGAGTACAAAGATGGCCGCCACCCGTCATCATTCAAAAAAATCTGTTCTGGTCTTGGTGGCTACTAGGGCAACTTTGGTATCATTTTCGTATAAACCGAAGACGTGGAATTCATTGCTGATATTTGTTTTTTTCAGTTTCATAGTAATTTTGCAAGAAAAACGTAAAATGATAAAAATTTGGGATGGAGGTTTTTGCTTTGAGAGCTAATAACTTTTGTATAGTGGCCAAAAGTATCATACAAAAAATACTATACTAAAGCGCAATTCATTCAGCTTCTAAACATATACATGTTTAGTAATATCCTACTGCAAAAAGATGGTGAAAAAATTATTAAATGACTGCAGCGCGGGTAGTTGGACTCTCGCTAGGCGGCGTTTATCTTACATACATACCCAACAAACAATTAAGCGACACTTAGCACTTATTTTATCACCTAAAGACATAGAACGGCTGTAGAATAGCTACATATTCTAAGCTTACAGGCTCTGGTGACATCAAGGTCTTTAAGAGGTCCATGTATAGCTTTAAGATCCACAGTAGCCGTTTTGGCCGCTATAATGCATCTTAAGCAGCTAGTGTTATAGCTCAAAGTGAATTCTACCACCTTAATATCTAGATGAGTAATAAGCAGCTGCAATTTTCACTTAAGGTTCTAAACAGGCGATAAAAAGTCTTTTATAGCTCCGTGTATCATAATCGCTACTTAACTCTCTTGTATCACTTACAGTCGAAAAGAGAAGTTATCAGTCACCATTATCGATCATGTAGTCGCAGACGAGCGTTATTCAATACCTTAGTACATCTTTTACTGTTATTAGAGTCTTACTTAGAACCTAAGCCTATAGCGCCATGTTAAGATGACCGATGAATCAATAAGCAAAACAAAAACTATTAATTAGAACGTAAATACTTCATAAAAATCGATACTTTTACTCAATATTGACCTAATGTTAGTATTGTTATATTTAAAACCGGACTTCACGTATATTGAGTAATTATTCGAAAATTAAATACGGTGGACCACAAATAAAAAAATATTATATTCAGATAAATATGCAAAGGATCAGAGGCCCATTAAAATTTTGTTAGTAATACATATAGTTTTTGACAGTGTAATTAATTTCGCCATCATAAATCCGCAGATAACTCCTGCATCAGTGAACTAAAATAATTATTTGCTTTTAATTATCCGCCATTACATTTCACTTCAAGCTGTCACATAGCAAGCTTACGAATAATAATACAAAATGGAAACATCTGCTACCAAAGCAGATAGGGTTAAGGAAAAAATATGCAATTACCTTCTTGAGTGTTACAAATATTGACTTAAAATGCTAATATACCATCTAAAGCTGAAAGTATCATCTATATGGCCCTACACTACTACTCAAATAGTTAGTATTCGCTTATTTGGCACCCTTTTAAATCCTAAGTACTTAATCAACGCTACTACAACACTACTTTAGCGCTCTTCTACTACAACAGTTTGTAGTCACCTATATGCAACCCATCTAGCTCCTAAAGAATTAATTAACACTATTGTAGATCCACTATACCGCTCTTATGTCTCTTTTTTTATCCGCTAACCCTACTGTAGCACTGTTATAAATCTTATGGTGATAAAATTTGTGCCCAATCCGGGGTTAAAACGGGGTTATAGCCGGCTATAACTCCTATTTTTAGAGTACTAACAACACCTAAAGAGTAAATAGGCGCTTATATAAATCTCTTCTAACCCTTAAATTTAGCGCCTAATGTTAGTTGGGTAATAGTCGAGTACGAGTATCTACGTAGGTAACTATGCTTACTTTGCTAGATTTTATGATGACGAATAAAATGCTTTCTGTATATTTAATGTCCGCAGTTTCCAGTACACAGACATAATTCTGGTATAGGTTAAAAAAATACACACAGGTAAGTATCCCCATGTCTAAAGAGGAGGGCGGCTCGCTTAACAAATAAGATCATGTACTTACAACCGCAATTTCAGGTTGGGTTAGGTTAGGTTCGTTAGTTACCTTTTATCCCTCAGAGCAGAAAATAGAAGCCCGGCGGCCGAAACGAGGCGGGGCTTCGTTGGTTTGTCACCAAGTCATACTTGCATAACCTATATTAGTATGACAAATATACATAGCTGTTATGATTTCTAAATGTAAGCTCTCCGCATAATAGTTATTTGTTTTACAAGGGGGCAAAGTTGTTGTTTAACCGCTCGTGCTAATATTGATACCCGATCAAGCGAAAGATTTCAAAATTGAACCACGAGCGTAGTGAGTGGTTCGAAAAATGGAATCTTGAGCGTTGTAAGGGTTTCAAAGAACAAGGGTTAAACAAAATTTGCCGCCGAGTGAATCACAGAATTTTTCACCACACCAACCTGAAGCAAATATTAAATGCAAAAATCAAACCAAATCAAATCCAAATGAATGTTATGTGCAGGTTGAAGGTATTTATTAAAAACAACAAGTAAGTACCTATAAAATTACTTAAAGTGAGTTATAGCATGAAAATTATCGTGAAAATAAATATTTTGCCTCTTCCTAAGTAGTACGATTTCTCTCATAAATAGTGTTTTAATATTATCAGCAAAAATAAGAGCGCTATTTTATTAGAATAATTTCATTTATAATAGTTATTTCTCGGACCCAATTTTGGACCCGGGTATATCCTTAAACTACGTTCAAAAGCTCTCTTTTATTATCTGTATATGGGCACTGTAAATGTCATCTCGTTTTGTGTGGTAGGGCACAGCACAGCGGATGTCATTCCAGATCTATCTGAGCAGAGCCCAACTGGGGAAGTACGTACTTACCTCCACCTTACAGAAAACACCGGTCAAATAACACTAGGCCCCACTCAAATCGTTGCAAGTGCATTAAAATTAAAGTGCATAAAATTATGTCTGTATGATGAATTATGTCTGGATGAAAGTATTTTATTCGTCATCATAAAATCTAGCAAAGTAAGCATACCTACGTAGATACTCGTACTCGATCATTTTGTAAGATAAACGACGGTCCGCAAAATAAACGAAAGTCCATCTACCCGCGCTGCGGTCATTTAATAAATTTTTCACCATCTTTTTGCAGTAGGATATTACTCAACGTGTATATGTTTAGAATCTGCATGAATTACGCTTTATTATAGTATTTCTTATATGATATTTTTGGCCACTATACAAAAGTTATTAGCTCTCAAAGCAAATATCTCCATCCTAAATTTTCATCTTTTTACGTTTTTCTTGTAAAATTACTATGAAGCTGAAAAAAACAAATATCAGCAATGAATTCTACGTCTCCGGTTTATACGAAAATGATACCAAACTTGCCCTAGTAGCCACCAGGACCAGAACAGATTTTTTTGAATGATGACGGGTGGCGGCCATCTTTGTACCCCCCCTCCCCTTATTGCCTCCCAGGCTTGAAATGCGCCGTGTAGGCGGCTGTATGCGGGGGTCGTCCGGAGCATGGCGCTCTACGGGGCGCCGATTTGGGCCGGACGGCTGACGAGATGCACGAAGGCATTGCTCCGTCGGCCACAGAGGGTGGTGGCCCAGAGGATGGTGAGGGCCTACCGCACCACTTCTCACGCAGCGACATGCCTTCTTGCCGGCACCCCGCCTTGGGAGCTGGACGCGGGGGTGCTAGCGGAAAGGTACTGGTGGAGGGCGGAAGCGAGGGGGCGTGGGGAGCCCCCAGACGCGGAAGAGGCCGAGAGGGTGTCGCGGGCAGCCGCGGAGCGCCTCCGAGATCGATGGAGAGATGCCCTGGAGGATAGCCACTATGGAACCCGAACCATAGGGGCTATTCTCCCGGTAATGGATGAGTGGGTGGATCGGGGCAAGGGGGCCCTGACATATAGGGTGACGCAGGTGGTGTCCGGACACGGCTGCTTCGGACACTACCTGCACAAGATACAGAGGGAGCCGGGGCCCCAGTGCCACGAATGTGGAGCGGCGGACGACACGGCTCAGCACACTCTAGAAGAGTGCAATCGCTGGGCCGTGGAAAGAGCTGCCCTCAGGGCGACCACGGGGGTAGCGGACCTCTCGCTACGCAGCATAATAGCGGCGATGCTGGGTAGCGAGAGGAAATGGGAAGCGGTGGCCTCCTTCTGCGAAGAAATCATGTCACAGAAGGAGGCGGCGGAGAGGATGCGAGAAGCAGCTGCTGACGCGCTTCCTCTCCGACGTAGACGGTAGGGTCGAGGGCGAAGAGCGTATGCTCGCCTCGAGCCCCAGTAGGTATAGCGGGTACTGAACGTCGGAAAAGGGGGGGGGGGATCAAGCGTTTCTGATCCTCCCCCAATGTGAGGGGGCCCTGGCGATAAGCCGGGGCTGCCGGAGGGCGCCGTGGTGGAATGTCATCCTAGTCGTTCCCAGTGCGCCCTCACGAACGGCACAGAGGGTGAAACGCCGGAGTGGGTTTAGTGGGTAGGGCCAAATTCTCCCCCTCTCTTGTCAGGAGAGGGGAAAGGAGCGGCGAGTCCCACACACCGTGCGTAAACGCATTCCCACTCCGTCAAAAAAAAAAAAGGCTTGAAATGCTTAGAATTACTCAAAGATCGTATGTGATGAAGCTCATAGCTTAATAAAAAAATTTTGGGTCAACTTCATAACTGACTCCGCTATAGTCGCACAATCGTGATCTTTTGCCTGACGTGTAGTCCCTCATAAATTCGCAGCGGATGGGATAAATCTAATCATATCATGTATTATATTATACCCCTATAGCATTGGGAGCGAAGATAAATGTAACCTCACAAGAGGTACCGCCTTCCACGTATCCTGTCATCGTATTGCAGTGGAAAGGTACGAGGGTTGGCTTGTCAACCACCATTTCGAATGTGAACTCATATCCGTGGTTTGTAGGATTTATAACATTGAATGACCTGAAATGTGGAACGTGTTGTACAGAAAGCATGTTTCGTCTATCGCATAGTCCTTAAGACGAAACAGGAGCTGAGTTTTAAATATTTTAGGTAAATAAACCCGTCTCACTAACGGAAGCGGCTCCTAAAACTAGTGCGATAAGGACAAGGCGAAAGATCCTGCGTAAAAATCGCAAAAATCGAGGTTTCGTACTCGACTGTTTCCTCCTCCAAAACTTAACCAATCGTAACCAAATTTGGAAATCTAAATGATTATGAAATTATCTGTGTCGGACCGTTTTGCTTTTTTGGCTAATTGAGATCAGTTTTGTTTTGAATACTTGTGGCATAGTCAATGAGGCCATTTTGGCCATTTTTGAAGGGCTCTGGCGCCTTAAAAAACAAAAATATCAAAAAAAGCAAACCGACACAGATATTGACAATATTAATTTGTGTTGAAAAAATCATTGCTCTACCATCAAAACCCACGGAGGAAACAGTCGAGTACGTTTGTATGGAGAAATGACCACTCCTGTTGGCTCTTAAAACTATGACTCGCGGGCTGAACCCGTAAGATCATATAATTGAAGTTATGATTGGCGTTGTCTATTAAAGATTAACATCTTGGCTAGGTCCTCTAGGTGGTTTATCGGTTGGTTGGATCTTAGTCAGTTATTTTTTGAGTACCTAAATAATAACAAATATCCAACGCCAATATATTCAGTCGTCAGTCGGGACTTTGTCTAAAAGTGTTCTAGAAATCGATTTTCGCTCATGTCATCTCGGATATGGGTATCAGTGCCCTATTCATTCTCATCAGTGCTCTATTCATTATGATGCCCTGAACCCAAATATATACCCAAATATATGAGCTGACAATCGCGAAAATGGTGGGGGTAGCTAGTACTGTGATGTCATAACGTCGGCAGCAGTACAAAGTTTTTTGGGTAAAAATAAAGGTTGAACACTATTAAATTGTCGCAGGTCGATCATGCTCGAGAAGAGAAAATAGCTTGCACAACTTAACATTCTTTCTATCTATAACAGCTTCCTATCTTTCATCTTGTTTAATTTTTTTAGGGTCCGGTGAAACGTCCTTCGCGTAGTTTGACAAGATTTTGCCAGATCTGAAGTTGATAAATGAAGATTTTTATGAAATTCTTGCAATAGTTAATTTACGATACAAGTGCGGAAAAGACGAAATTCGTAACGTGTGGCGATAAATAAAAACACGACCGAAGGGAGTGTTTTAAATCGACACGAGTTGCGCATTACCTATTCGCACGTGTATCGTACAACGTTTTACAGTACATATGGCCCTTTAAACTTTGGACATACGCACGAAAAGTGCTATTTTACGCACTAGTACGGGAAAATAGGGCCATATGTACTGTAATAGTACATTTCGATGCTAGTGCGGAAGGTATGTCATTACTTCACGAGTACCGAGATATCTTGCCACGAGCCGCAGGCGAGTGGCAAGACTCGGGACGAGTGAAGAATGACATTTCCGCACGTGTATCGAACGACGTTTTTTAATACAGTTGCGAAAAAATAAGAAAAACATTGTTAATCGTACACTAAACAAAAGTGGTAACAGTGACAGCTCGCTTAGACGTCGTCTTTAAGTATATTATATCTATGGGCGTTTGGCAGCTATTCCGCTCCATTCAGTCAACTTATTAAGAACGGAATTTTCAATATTGAATATTAAAAAATAAACGTGTTATAATGATGTAGAGGTAAGTAATTAAATATGAAATATGTAATATTTTTCGTATTCTTACATTAACGGTAGGTTTTTATGCTGCTTACGACGTTTAAAGGAAACTAATATTAACACTCATCAATAAGTAGTCGTGAATTGGAACAAGTATAAATTTAAAAAAATTGGAAAAGTAAAAAGCACTAGTTCGAGATAACCAACTTTCCGCACGCTAAACAGCTACGTAAAGTAGCACTTTTTGAGCAACTGTATTAAAAAATTAATTTGCGAACATTTTTTTCGAGTAACGCTATTTTCATAGAAAACAAACAAATTAACGTTTTATTTCACGAGCCTTGTAAAGTCAAATATCAAATTAATATCTGGGGGCACGGTAGTGCCCCCGCCAAGACGAGCAAACCGAAGCGCAAGGGCATTACCTACCTTTTCTCGAAGCGCTTAGTCGTTTTTTTGAACCCTTATAACTTGGGTTTGGATTATACCAGATAAACAAAATTTTCGGGATATGATGTCAATAGTGGATTTATCAAGCATAAACATTTTCAGTTGCATAGCTTTTATGCTTTAGATTTTATTCATATGTAAAAAACCCCAATATCGTCACTGACTCACTCACTCACTCTCTATTGATTATCAAAACCTCTAGGGTACTTCCTGAAGTCCTAGGAAGCTGAAATTTGGTATGTAAGATAATATTAGTACACAAACAACAAAAAATTCAAAAACTTGAATTTTTTAGCCTCTAAGGGGATGAAACGGGGGGTGGAATTTTGTATGGGAAATCAATAACCGCTGAACCGATTTAGTTGAAATTTGGTATGTAGAATAGTTTTTGTTATGAGGAAGGATATATAATAGTTTTCAACCCCAAAATCTAAGGGTGTAAAGGGCGTTAGGGGCAAAAGGGGGTTGAAGCTTTTATGGGGAATCAGTAAAAAGCCAATTGTATGAAAGATGCCCCCAGGTACGTATTTCAGGATTTTTAATAGTACTTAAATCACACGCAACCCTTTAAATTAGGGGACGGAAGATTGTCATAAGCAACTTACAAAAAGAAGTGAAATCCCACCAAAAATATTTTCATGTAAAATGTTGCCAAGACGAAACCATAAGGCTCGAAAAGTTATCAGATCTCTTGTAGAGCCAAGCTTCTAACTCTAAAAGCCCTAACTTCACAAACTCTACACCTTAGTCAAAATATGTGGCTAGGCCGTTTTGTTATTCCAAGAACTATTGTATTATAAAAATACCGGACAAGTGCCAATTGTATTATAAAAAAACCGGACAAAGTCGGACTCGCCCACCGAGGGTTCCGTACTTTTTAGTATTTGTTGTTATAGCGGCAACAGAAATATTGTCTGTCTAGCTATTACGGTTCGTGAGATACAGCCTGGTGACAGACGGACGGACGGACGGACAGCGGAGTCTTAGTAAAGGCCAGCGCAAACCGGCGGAGCGTAGCGCAGATCACCGAGGAGCATCTACGCCGCGCAGCGCACACCGGCGAGGTAAAATCCCCCGACATACCTTAGAGCTTGTAGAGTTAGAAGCTTGAAGCAGGAGTGACCATGCTCGATAAAGTGCCTAATGTCTACATCCGCGGAAGCTACAAGATCAGGCCAATACAAGACAAAGTCACGGAATCGCGCTTACGCTGGTACGGCCATGTCATGAGAAGACCAGATGATCACATGACAAAAAGTGCGTTAAGCCTCATATCGGGACCATATTATCCTCGTGGCAGTGGCAGACCCCTTACTATACTTCGTTTTTTTTTAGCATTAGAAATTAGGTAAACAAGCTTGATGTGTCTTTTAATTGAAAAACACATTTTAAAAATAAGTTACGGCAAATATGTAACAATTACGAATCTAATATGATCTTTTATATTCTTCTGCTTTCATAAGTAATAGTTATTGATTTTTAAAAAGCGTTTTTCAATTAAAAGACATGCCAAGATCGTTTATCTTCTTTGAAGTTCTTTCTAATGCTAAAAAAAACGAACTATACATGGATGTCAGTTATTAAAAAGGATCTCTCCAGTAACAATTTAGATCCAGCAACGACCCAGAAACGATATCTCTGGAGAAGGAGGATTAGGAGAGCCGACCCCAATTAGAAATGGGACAAGGCCGGAAGAAGAAGAAGAAGTAGAGTTAGAAGCTTGGCTCTACAAGAGATCTGATAACTTTTTGTCAATGCGAGCCTTATGGTTTCGTCTTGGTAACATTTTACATGAAAATGTTTTTGGTGGGTTAAAATAAGAATCTATGCAACACGCTAGCAAATTAAGCCTTTATAAGACAGAGGAAACATATTTCCCACCTGGTTTTGAACTTTATTTCATAGTGATAGGATTCAATTTTGCATAATTCCTGCCACCCTTATGCCTTATACAGGGTTAGAAATGTATAGGCGACAATTTAATAGTGTTCACAGTCAATTTGGAATAATCCATTCAGTAATTTTCAAGTTAGAAAAGTGCATAGTCAACTCTGGATAGTGAAATTTTTGAACGTTTTCTAATCTATGAGTACATAATTTGTTAGACCAAGTAGGTACCTAGTAGGGTAATTCGCCAGTAACTGGCCGCCCTAAACTAAAAATGAATTATAATCACTTATAAACAGATTTTTTTTTGTATAAGGTTTCAATAACTGACCAGCTTTCAATAACTGGCCACCTTAAACTAAAATGAATTCTATTTATAGGCGAATATACTTAATTCATTTTTAGTTTAGGGCGGCCAGTTACTGGCGAATTACCCTATGTTATATATTTGTAATCTACTCACAAAATCCTTTCATTTCATACCCCACATGAAATGTTTAAAAGAAAATACAAATCACTTTGTATCGCTGACTTTATGATGATGTCACTGTAGTAAACTGTAACTACCCCCACTTCGCGCTTGTCATCTTATAATGTATATTTATTTGTGTTCAGGACATCAAACTGAATGCATTGATATCATGCCCATATCCGAAATGACATCAACGGGAAGTAACTTAAAACCTAATTTCCCAATCTACTAAAAAAACCGGCCAAGTGCGAGTCGGACTCGTGTTCCAAGGATTCCGTACATTAAGTCCGACTCAAGCTTAACTGCACATTTCTATAGGTTTTCCTGTCATCTATAGGTAAAACAACTAGTGTATATTTTTGTGTGTGTATTTTTTTTTAATTCCTTTGTTTACGTTACATATATGTCCGTCTTTGGGCTACTAATTTACATACAAATTTCAATTTAATCGGTCTAGTAGTTTCTGAGAAAATAGGCTGTGATAGACGGACAGACAGACAGACGCACGAGTGATCCTATGAGGGTTCCGTTTTTTCCTTTTGAGGTACGGAACCCTAAAAATGAAGTCTAACTTGAAAATAATACTTTTTATAGCAGCCTGGTCCAAGCACATTGTATTCCATAACAGTGACGGATTCCGGCAAAGCAACTCCAGTCTCTTTTTTCCTTCTTTTTGTCAAGTAATCGCTTTCTTCTATATCCAGGTGGCAATATGGCACCAGAGACTTTGCTACGATCCTGCACTGTATGTTCTTATCATGTGGATCTAAATTATCTGTAATAAAAATATTGTAAAGCGTTGCTCTTTAAATTAACAACACGATCATGTTACTAATATGTTCGTAGTCAATAGATAAAACTCACCAATGTAACTTTTCAGTAAAACTTTGTACTCGAAAGCATCAAGAGGTGAAAAGGTAACTGTGAAAACCACACTTTCCGAGGGCTGGAGGCATTCCTTGGTTGGTTCTATTTTGAAAGGTAAATTGACTTCGAACCAGGTATCTACACTGCATCTCTCCAAACTTTCACTAAACAAAGTCTCTTTGCTGGAGCCTAGTTTACAAAAATACAGAAAAAATAGGTTAATGAAGATTGTAAAAAAAACCGGGCAAGTGCGAGTCGGACTCGCGCACGAAGGGTTCCGTACCATAATTTAAAAAAAAAAACAAAAAAAAAGCGAAAAAAAAACGGTCACCCATCCAAGTACTGACCACTCCCGACGTTGCTTTACTTTGGTAAAAAATCACGTTTGTTGTATGGGAGCCCCATTTAAATCTTTATTTTATTCTGTTTTTAGTATTTGTTGTTATAGCGGCAACAGAAATACATCATCTGTGAAAATTTCAACTGTCTAGCTATTACGGTTCGTGAGATACAGCCTGGTGACAGACGGACGGACGGACGGACGAACAGCGAAGTCTTAGTAGTAGGGTCCCGTTTTACCCTTTGGGTACGGAACCCTAAAAATACTAAGTCAATCAAGGAGGCGAGGAATGTAGGTATAGTTAAGCATAATTTGTGCAAGATGTAAACCTGACTTAGCGTCACAGCGGAATAGGTTCAAAGATAGAGAGAGTAGTTCAGACTGACGGTAAAATTTAGCTTTATGCTATTCGCGGCCTCTGATCAAAACTAAAAATATTGTACGAGAAAGGGAAAGGAAGTATGTTCGTATATTATTTTACAGCACATCATTGGCCTTTACGTCTATTGCAGACGATTTATGGTGTAACATACATTACACCGCCTGGGACGGAATTAAGGAAACGCAGGGATGCCCAGCACCTGCATTACCCTCTCGGCTTCACTGTCTTATGCCACAGGAAAGGTACAAGGTTACAGCACATATGGTGCTAGTTTCCCGCACTAGTGTGGCAATAAGCACTTTCCGTGCCTATGTCGAAAATTTAAACAGCCATAGGTACTGTAAAACGTACGATACTCGTGCGAATAGGTAATTCGCAACTCGTGTTAATATAAAACACTCCCTTTGGTCGTGTTTTAATTTATCACCCCTCGTTGCGAATTTCCTACTTTCCGCACTTGTATCGTAAATAACTATAGTTTGACACTTCTATTCCGTGAATCTTTGTATTCATATTATTAAATGTTTCAAGTACCTAGTCTTGTGTTATACTTACACACCTTTAGTATGAGCAGCATCTGTTTCCTTACCACCCACGCTGTTCTTATTGTCCTTGCCTTTCTGTATTACAACAAAACAAAACTATTAAAATTACCAATAAGGTAAATAAATAATTGTACATACAATATCATCTCTATTCTCTAGGGATTTCATTCTGCCAAAATCGATTATATTATTTAACCCGAGAAAATGTGCTTAAAGTAAAAATTAATTTATCATGTTTGGCATCACGGATCAAGTACAAAGCACCGCTGCTGCGAATCAGGGATGTTGCGGATATTCGCATCCGCATCCGCGGAACAACCGCATGATTTTCAACATCCGCATGATTTTCAACATCCGCATCCGCATAAAAACGATGCGGAGATTGCGGAGCATCCGTATGATGCGGATGTCGACCAAGTCGGTAACAGGATTAACGGCGGCGCTGGCGGCGCAAGTGCTAGGTAATTTCGTCATTATATATAACGAAATCGTCTATATCCCGAAAAGTCGGCCAAGTTACCGTTTATTAAATAAAACACACCTATTCTTGCTCAAATACTAAACATTTCGTATTTTCTTTTAATTAAAAAATGCTAAGAATGTAGTATTTGACGTTTTTTAAGTACCAAATCTTGGCATCCGCGGATGTGAGGCTTTAAATATCCGCATCCGCATCCGCGGATGTCAAAAAATCTGCATCCGCAACATCCCTGCTGCGAATTCTAAGTACAGTTACGATGTCGCAAACTTTTATTTTGAATCAATTCGTTACCAAGCGGAACACTTTTCCCGCAATAAGGTGGAAATTACCCGATTTAGATGAAATGTAATACCTATTATAGTTATTTACGATACAAGTGCGGAAAAGAGGAAATTCGAAACGAGTGACGATAAATTAAAACACGACCGAAGGGAGTGTTTTAAATCGACACGAGTTGCGAATTACCTATTCGCACGTGTATCGTACAACGTTTTACAGTACATATGGCCCTTTAAACTATTGACATACGCACGAAAAGTGCTATTTTACGCACTAGTGCGGGAAAATTGGACCATATGTACCGTAAAGATAGTTTGATTGCCGGGCGGGGAAGAATCATCATTGTACGTAGATGAAGTTGCGACACAGAAATAAGTCATAGTGTTGCGTGCAGACGCCAGTAAGGTACAGTCGCCATCATATATATCGGAGCGGCCAAAGTGCTCACAAATATCTGAGCACGCCTCTATTGTCAGGGCGTTAGAGTGCGTGTTCAGATATTGTGAACACCTTGGCCGCTCCGATCTGATGGCGACGAATACGTAATACGCGATGGATACGTAAGTATACAAGTATTTAATCTCTTTACAGTAGGTACCTTTTTTTTTAAGTTTTTGTCGATGGTCGTGGGGAAATCTTCGTCAATTTGGAAACTCCACGCAATTTTCATCGGCACTTTACCACTGTTTGTCACTTTAAAGTCGAATTCTCTTTTCTGTAATGATCATATACAATTTGCATTTTCATAATATGGCTGGCTTAGCTAAACATACAATTAAATTACGATTTCATTAAAATTAATTTCTTAAACGATTATATTTTCCAAAGTCGCAATTATATTTGTTTTGTCGCTTTACACTCACAACAGTACCTAAACATGCGGTTTATAATAGTACATATTGGCGAGTTTCGGAATTAACCCATTTTCGAAGTCACTCCATGCATCTTACGTAAAGGATAAAGTACAATTATGTATTATTGTAAAGTTAGTTTTGTATCAAAATCACGTTTTACCTGGTATATAAACGTATCTTTTAGTAAAATTTCCTCCTTCAAATTGTGTGTAAATTTAGTATACTGTGTCGTAACAGAATACATTATTATCATTTTAACAGTACCCATGGGTGCCAGAGGAGCTTCAATAACCTGTGCATTTATAACTTGCTCAGCTCTTTCAACTACAGACGTTTCACTGAAAAAAGAAGGGGATTAAAAAGCAACCCTTCCGTAATCGAATTTAAACTGTTGTATGTTAGTATTAACATTGAATAATTTTACGGTTTAGACTCAATTGTAGGTATTAAGTCACTCGCGCCGCGCTCGCGTTGAGAAAGGAGACCTAGGCTAAATTACGCATTTAAACTAGTTTCCAAAAAATCATACAGATTTTATATGTAGCATGGCAGGAAATAATTGATAACAATAAATTACTATCTGAACTGAATAGACCACCCGGAACATGTGCTACGTATGCCTATTTTACGCTACGTACGGAATTTAATATGCTACGCGCTGTAGCTGTAGCTCAGCAGCGTGAGCTACAGTTACGGCGCGATTCGGGAAATGATTTAGAGATTCACAAGATATGAAATAGTAACGATATGTGACGTTCCACGGCAAAAGGTGTCATTGCCCCGGCTGAATATTGGAGCGGCGTTAATAATAACGTAAGCGCCAGCCGCCATTAGGTACCTTATGCCGTGGAACGTCACATATCTTTACTATTTCGTATCTAATGAGTCTCTAATTCATTTCCCGAATCGCGCCGTTATTCGCGCAGAGAATTACTGCCGTATTCGAACTTCAAGATATTCACAAGAGACGACACGTACTAGATCCATTCTAGATACGTTATAGTTTAGATATCAACTTAATCAACTACTTCTCTTTTGCAGCGCAATTCGGGCAACCAATGTCACTTTTACGTTAGATAGAGTAAGATATCTATTAGATGTGAATTGGATCTCTAAGTCATATCCTGTGGAAATCGTTAAAGAGTATCTCCAGAATCGCGCAAATGTCAAATTTGACAGGTTAGATCTTAAACATATCGTTATAGTATCTTGGTGATGTCTAAAAGATATTTAATATATGTCTATTTCAAAATCCGAATCGGGCCCTTACAATCGCAATCCAGCGCGGGAACGCTGCCTCCCGAGGGCACCAAATTTTGATAGATAACCTATTTTTAGTTTTAGTTATTTTAATTGTAGTTAGTTTTAGGTTTATATTCCTCTTTATGTTTTTTAGTAATTTATATTAATAAAAGTTATTCGTAGCAAAACCGTTAAATGATTGGTTTACCAATTATGGTCAAACGTGGTGACCGTTTGCCTGCTGTCCCATGTGGGTACCTTGGTGTCCAGTGTTAGGGAGTTGTCGCTGACAGCCGACAAACTGCAGATCACAAGTTCCTGCAAAGGGGCCGGTATTATACATTTTGATATAGCTGACTTATGATTTATAACAGTGAAAAAAAATATATATTTTCCAAAAATGTCATGTTTGGTACAAGCTTTTATCGCTGACAGTAGTTTTCTTTATCACGAGCAACCAATACTCATCGAGACAATTCTAAAAAAACCAAACACAATTAGGTTGCATTGCTTCATCAGAGTTCATATGGCCACCTCCTGTCTCCATAATCAAATAAGCTCGATGGTATTATAATATTGCATTGTCATCCGACTAACGCAGCGTCTTACGTAGGCGACGAACGCGCGAACGCGGCGCGGCGCGGCGCGGCGCGGCGCGGCGCGGCGCGGCGCGGCTAAATCAATCCTTTGATGCACATAGAAGTGTCCTACGTAAGCGATCTCGTTGCGAACGCGGCGCGGCGCGATTTGCACGCGAATGTCGGGCGGCGCGGCGCGGCGCGGCGCGGCGCGGCGCGGCGGCGGCGCGGCGAGAGGCGGCACGAAAAAAACAAACCGTTGTTGCATATGGAAGTGTCCTAGGTGAGCGATTTTGACGCGATGGCGGCGCGGCGCGGCGGCGGCGCGGCGCGGCGCGGATCTGGCGCGATCAATCTATTTGATTTTTAGACGCGACTATGACGCGGCTAGAGGCGTGGCGTATATAGAATTACCGGCTTTGATTTGATTAGTCGACTCCCGTTTGATTTCTTTATAGGTTTTCCTGTAATCAATAGGCACAAAACTAAAAAATATTCAAATTCGCGGAAATTGGTATAAAAGACGTAACTCCAGTAGCGTCTATGGCACTTACGATCCTATCCCGTCGTAAAGCCAATTTTTGCCAAAACGGAATTAATACCTAATAATAAGCAAATTAATTAAATAACCACCCGGGTAATTGTGTACTTAGTTTTTGAAGGCGGTGCCAAATCAAAATGCCAGTAAACCAAAATTTCAGACAACGAAGAACGCTGCACGTACTTGCATAAAAAGACATAGTTTACTCATAATTTAAATACGAATTTTCTAATACACCGTGTCTGCGTGCGGCCAAGGCGGTCGGACTCGGGAGTGTCTCCCTAGTCGGACAAGGCCGCCGCGCCGCGCCGCTTCGCTGTGGGAGTAGGACAAACCTATACGTATCAACGTTTTGTTTCTTCCTCACCGCGCCGCGCCTCGCCGCGTGTTCGCCGCGCGTTCGCCGCACCGCGCCGCGCCGCGCCGCTTCGCGAAGTGTGAGTAGGACACACCTATACGTATCAACGTTTTGTTTCTTCCTCGCCGCGCCGCGTCGCGCCGCCGCCGCGCCGCGCCGCCGCCGCGCGTTCGTCGCCTACGTAAGACGCTGCGTAAACATGTGTATACAAATTTTCAGCACAATCGGAAATCGGGAAGTGGGTCAAATTCAGCTTCCGGGATTTGACCCACACTAACTAACATATAGGTACTAACAGGGCGAGTTAAATAGAAGCTTGTAGCAAAATAAAATATCAATTGAAAAAACAAACTATTGTTTGATTTGATATTGTTTTATTAATATATAGAGTCATATTGGAATGCCTTATATTATATTACCTATTAATTTTAAATTATATAATTTATGGCATCAAAGTATTTCAAACAAGCAACATATAATTACCTTTTTCACTGCGATAGGTTGACTCGAGAAAAACACCATTTCTAAGTCCTTTTCTTCTGCCGGTGAAATGTATCCTACTGATGGTTTAACAAACAAGTGTTGGGCTGCTTCCCATTTGAATTTGTAAACTTTATCCGAGTTATTAACCATGATGACCGATCTTTTTTGCATTAAATTCAATTCACACCCTCCGAAGTCTAAAACATATTTTAGAGAAGCCGGGTCGTTTCTGATGCCCGCCGTGCTGGTAAATGACTTGTTTTTTTTCGAGTCAGTGGATTTAGTGTCATTTTTCTTATCAACTCTCTGTTTGCTATCGAAGATCGAGGCAGTTGACTCCGTGCTGCATTTAACAAAATAATATTTAATGCAGAATATCACCTCCTAAAAATTAGTACTTTAAATACCTAATTAACGTGTGCCTCTTGTGTCGAATGATGATCCCTATGGAGCCCGGAATTTTCGCGGCAAAACAAAAGACTGTCGCAATCTGACTAGTGTTAGCAAAAATTTTTTATCGTTATCGATAGTTGTGTAATAGAAGAAAGAGACGGTATAAGAACTATACCGTCCAGAGACCAAATAAAAACTATATACTCAATAAAAAAATTACGTGAGGTTTATACCTATAACATTATATAGAAAGAGATGCATATTTATAAAATTTATTGTATTGTATGATGAATGATGATTCTGGTTGATGATTATAAAATAATGTAAAAATATTGGCAGGATTTTTTTATATACACGGTGGCCAAAAAATATCTACATTCCCGTTGCCAGGGAGGTTTTGGGATTATACTGAGCATCTTTTACTATCGGACCAACCCCGAAATCGCGATCCGCTAGTGGTTAAAGTAACCCATACAACCATTTCCAGTCGCCGTTACGACGCGGTGTAGACACATCTTGTGTCGACACCGTCTGTTTCGGTCACAATTCCAGTCGCAGAGTCGTCGCCGTGTCGACACAGTTACCAGAAATGGGGAAGGGTCGACACATGACACAAAGTGACATAAAGTGTGGTCGCCGTGTGCACACATTGTTTCGGGTTTGCGACTACTTTATGCCAAAATCATTCGTTCATTCGTTCATTTTGTTCCTGTCAAATGGAAACTGTCAGATGGAAAAATAGTTAAATAAAAATAAGTGACATTAATACGCCATCTCTAAAACGGATTACAAGACGTAATTATATATTGTTTGCATTTATATTACAATAGGACTTAAATTATTATGGGGAATTAAACTGTTCGAGTGATTTGATAAACTAAGTGTAATATAATCAACGCGCCACCACATTGTTTTAGTTTAGCCGGAAATGAAATTGTTTACTTCTCAGTGCTTGTGTTCATAAATATATTATTTGATGCATTTTTAGTACTTCGATGCGTATACTATACTTAAATAACAGAAATATCGCTTTACATACTACGAAACTTGTTAATTATGATGTATAAATATGGTTTAAGGCTGAGAAATATTGCAGTCACAAAGTAGTCGCAAATGTTTCGACTTTGTGTCGACTCTGTGTAGACACATGACACGCGCTGTCAAAAGTAATAACAAAGTTACTGGATTTGCAAAATGGCTCCTTGTGTTCATTTGTTTTCAGATATTCTCAAAGTGTAAAAATGACGTGGTCAGAGATGGGACTTAATAGATTAACTGTTTATTCGACTAATTAATGGAATAAAAAAAGTTAATCCTCAAATTTTAATCACGATTAGTTTAGTCGACCTAACATAGATTGAAATTGAATTAATCTGAACATTAATCGAATAAATTATCGATTAAATCTCGGTTGGAAGTTGACAGGGGGCCATTTTTGCACGTAAAAATAATAGAAATGTCTTGCATGCAGATGGTAGCCAAACACTTTGTCATAAAAGTCGAGATGGGTGTCGATTTATAGGTTTTAGGGAGTGCCGATTTCGAAAATGATGACCATTTTGGAATCCAAAATGGCGGCCATGCACTGTGTCATAAAAGTCGTCATGGATGTCGTTTTATACATTTTAGGGGGCCCCAATTTTGAAAATGATGACCATTTTGGAATCCAAAATGGCGGCCATGCACCATACCATAAAAGTCGTCAGGGGTGTCGTTTTATAGGTTTTAGGAGGCGCAGATTTCAAAAATGATGACCATTTTGGATTCCAAGATGGCGGCCATGCACTATGTCATAAAAGTCGTCATGGGTGTCGTTTTATAGGTTTTAGGGGGCCCCGATTTAGAAAATGATGACCATTTTGAAATCCAAAATGGCGGCCATGCACTATGTAATAAAAGTCGTCATGGGTGTCGTTTTATAGGTTTTGGGGGGCGCAGATTTAGAAAATGATGACCATTTTGGATTCCAAAATGGTGGCCATGCACTATGTCATAAAAGTCATCATGGGTGTCGTTTTATAGGTTTTAAGGGGCGCAGATTTCGAAAACGATGACCAATTTGGATTCCAAGATGGCGGCCATGCACTATGTCATAAAAGTCGTCATGGATGTCGTTTTATAGGTTTTAGGGGGCCCCGCTTTCGAAAATGATGACCATTTTGGAATCCAGAATGGCGGCCATGCACTATGTCATAAAAGTCGTCATGGGTGTCGTTTTATAGGTTTTGGGGGGCGCAGATTTCGAAAACGATAACCATTTTCGATTCCGAAATGGCGGCCATGCACTATGTCATAAAAGTCGTCATGGATGTCGTTTTATGGGTTTTAGGGGGCCCCGATTTAGAAAATGATGACCATTTTGAAATCCAAAATGGCGGCCATGCACTATGTCATAAAAGTCGTCATGGGTGTCGTTTTATAGGTTTTGGGGGGCGCAGATTTCGAAAACGATAACCATTTTCGATTCCAAAATGGCGGCCATGCACTATGTCATAAAAGTCGTCATGGATGTCGTTTTATAGGTTTTGGGGGGCGCAGATTTAGAAAATGATGACCATTTTGGATTCCAAAATGGTGGCCATGCACTATGTCATAAAAGTCGTCATGGGTGTCGTTTTATAGGTTTTAGGGGGCGCAGATTTCGAAAACGATGACCATTTTGGATTCCAAAATGGCGGCCATGCACTATGTTACAAAAGTCGTCATGGATGTCGTTTTATAGGTTTTAGGGGGCCCCGCTTTCGAAAATGATGACCATTTTGGAATCCAGAATGGCGGCCATGCACTATGTCATGAAAGTCGTCATGGGTGTCGTTTTATAGGTTTTGGGGGGCGCAGATTTCGAAAATGATGACCATTTTGGAATCCAGAATGGCGGCCATGCACTATGTCATGAAAGTCGTCATGGGTGTCGTTTTATAGGTTTTGGGGGGCGCAGATTTAGAAAATGATGACCATTTTGGATTCCAAAATGGTGGCCATGCACTATGTCATAAAAGTCATCATGGGTGTCGTTTTATAGGTTTTGGGGGGCGCAGATTTCGAAAACGATAACCATTTTCGATTCCAAAATGGCGGCCATGCAGTATGTCATTAAAGTCGTCATGGCTGTCGTTTTATAGGTTTTAGGGAGCGCAGATTTCGAAAATAATAACAATTTTGGAATCCAAGATGGCGGCCATGCACTATGTTAAAAGTCGACATGGATGTCGTTTTGTTGGTCATGGTCATCATTTTCGAAATCTGCTCTTCCTAACACCTATAAATCAACATCTATGACGGCTTATATGACAAAGTGCACGGCAGACATCTTGGAATCCAAAATGGTCATCATTTTCGAATTCTGCACTCCCTAAAACCTATAAAACGATATCCATGACGACTTTTATGACAAAGTGCACGGCACACATCTTGGATTCCAAACTGGTCATCATTTTCGAAATCGGCACTTCCTAAAACCTATAAAACGATATTCATGACGACTTTTATGACAAAATACGTGGCGGCCATCTTGGATTATAAAATGATCATCGTTTTCGAATTCTGCACTCCCTAAAACCTATAAATCGACATCCGTGACGACGCAAGTTATGTTTATTTTCAGATCTAACAAATTGCTACAGAATACAAAGGACAAAAAAAGAAGCGAGGAGGTAATGAAACAAGCAAAAATACAGATGATTCCTCGACGCAATAGGATGCTTCTTAAATTGTGTCCAGATTTTTTTGTCATAAATGTTTTTATTTTTCACGTATTACTCTCACAAGTTCCGTGACATTTCGACCTTGTAATTTTTTAAGTAAATGTTTTTGTTTATCTGTGAGGATCTCACTAGAATAATATAATCAAGGTATGTTTCTATTTGATGATTGAAATAGTAACGCAAAAAAAAATATATTTGTGTCTTGTATTCCTGCCGAAGACTTTTATTTTTCCTTTTCCTTCTACACAAGTTTGGTCAAGTAATAAGAATTTAGGGCTCTCAATTTTATTTTGACTTCTACAACAGTAAAGCTACGAGGCCATGTTTGGTATCGTTTTCGTATAAATTCGCAGTACCAAATTTAGTTATGTTATCACATTGACACCATTCCAAAGTAAAAACATATAAACTTACTTTCTTTTAAACTCCTCTTCACGCTTAAACTGCTGAACAGTTTTAATTTAAATTTAGTACACATATATTTTGAGTCCCGAGACAGGACATAATAAGTTATCTCAAAAATCATCCTTCAAAGGTGTGAAATGAGGTGTAGGGAGGAATTCAGAATTGACTTCTTGAAGTTAATACTGTTTAAGTTTAGGTTTGAAGTCATGTTTTTTTTTATCATTTTTAACTAAATCAAAGATGTAGACCATCCCAAATTTAATATAAATCGGTTCAGTGGTTATTGATTTCCCGTACAAATTTCCACGCCTCTTTTCACACCTTCAAAAGATGATTTTGGTTATAAGATCTATCCTATGTCCTGTTCCGGGACGCAAACTATTTCTATACCAAATTTCAACGAAATCGGTTCAGCGGTTAAGCGTCAAGAGGAGTTTAAAAAAAACCGACCAAGTGCGAGTCGGACTCGCGTATTAAGGGTTCCGTACATTAAGTCCGACTCGCGCTTGACTGCACATTTCTAATAGGTTTTCCTGTCATCTATAGGTAAAGAACTATTTTGTGTATTCAGACAGACAGACATACAGACGCACGAGTGATCCTATAAAGATTCCGTTTTTTGCTTTTGAGGTACGGAACCCTAAAAAGATTTTTTTAATTTTGTGGAATGGTTTCAATGTGATACCTTAAATGGATTCAGCAACCCAGATTTATACGAAAACGATACCATACACGGCCTAGCACTTTCAAGAGCGCTAAATAAACTTTCAAGAGCGGATATCTCAAAAACTATTCAACATATCGAAAAAATTGACTGAATAAACTTGTAACAAATTAAATTAACTTTCATTTTGTATAAGTGGCCATGTCGCTAAGATGCATAGTTTCCGAGATATAATCGAAAAACCGGAAAATGGGACATTCAAAGCCCCCTCTCTTCCCCCCGCTCAAGGGCTACGGCCGGGGACTTTTGATATGTTCACCTCCTAACTTGTCCAAACCAAGTTACAGAGTCAAAAATTGTGTTCCGAGCATTTCCCTCTACAACTTTTTTGAGCATTCGTTGGCTGACCTAAGTAGCTTATTGCATTTCTTTAAAAACTTTTCTGTAAAAGGTTGACGGGTGTTGGGTGTTTATATGGTTTTGGTCGATTATTATCATTTGCATCGCCCATGATGACTTACTAGAATTACTTACGGCTCACACGAGACACTAATAGTAGTTTGACAAACCTTGGTTTTCAAGAGGTATTTTATATTGACATTTGCTGTCACAAATTTGCTGTCAGATTTAGTCGCAAACCGCACGCAAAGTGCACACAAATGTGTCGACACCTTGTTACGGAAAAGTGTACACACGGCGACGACACTTTGTTTCGAAACAATTCTAGACACATTGTGTGGACTCTGTTACGACACATCTGACATTTAGTTACCACTTTGACGATTCTGCGACTGGAATGGTTATATGGGAAGGTATACATACTCTGTAATAGTCGGTATTGTACCCAAGTCGACATCCATTGATAACATTTCAAGTCCAATCAAGATTACGTCTTCCATAAATCCTTCAGCTTCACAAAACACCTGTTGATTGAGTGTTAGATTATTTTTAAAGGGACATACAAATGTACATACAATATAGTCAATAGACGTATGGAAGTAGTACCGTGAAATACTCGTAAGGGTTGTCAACAATGGTTACATGAATTTCGAAACTTGTCCGCCCTCTTTTGACGGGGTTGTAGTGAACAACAACGCCTGCTCGTTCACCGGGTTTCAATCGTAACTTAATACGCATGTTGTTATTATCTAAATCACAAAATGAAAGTATAAAATAAATATACACTAAAAAACAAGACTACACTAGGGTGTAATAGGGTGTGTAGGGTGTAGGGGGCTGACACTGCGGGGTTGCGAACTGCATCGCAGCCATAATTGTGTTTTTAGTTTTAAGATATATTTTGTAATAATATGTATGCCTGAAAATAAATGTTTTCAAATAAAAAAATAATCTGTGTTTGCGAACGACATTCATTCGATTTAGTGAGTAATATCGTCGGGTGACAAGTAAAAGTCACTAACTAACACCATTGAAATTATTGGACAATAAACAGTGTAATCAAGTGCATTGTTACTTTAATTTTTTGATAGTACTTAGTGACTTTTGCTTGTCACCCGACGATATTATATCTGGGACACTGATCTTCGCTCGGAGATCGGATGTAAAAACTGAAAAATGCGTGTTTTCCCAGAGATTAAACCTAGCTAGATAGATTTTTCGCCCCAGAAAACCCCCATATAGCAAATTTCATCAAAATCGTTAGAGCCGTTTCCGAGATCCCTGAATCCCTGATATATAAATAAGAATTTCTCGTTGAAAGGTTTAAGATTATTAAGTAATATGTACTTATACCTACCGGGTGTGATCTCTAGCACGAGGAAAAATTTAAACTGTAGACTGTACTCCTCAAACTAACATTTGCCCAGCAACTTGTAAATAGTTATTTGTACAACAAGAGATCAAAGTTTGATATTTCTTCGAGTGCTTATTTTGAGTCCCGTGCAAGCGAAAGATTCTATAATACTCGCTACGCTCGTGAATCTAATTTAGAATCTTGAGCGTAGTAAGGGATTCAAAAGCGCACGAGATGTAAATAACTTTGATCTAGTGTAGTACACAAAATTTTTCACCCTAAGCAGTGAGAACATACCTTAGAGGGACAGAGATAATAGAACCCAAGTACATATATCGAACTTGTATTAGACCCCGCATGTTGAAATGACATTTGACTATAAATTCGTCAAATGCGATTTTGCTCACTGAGCCATTTTGTCTCACTCAGTGAGCAAAATCGCATTTTGCTCACTGTTTTTAAGAAGCAAAGTACGCTTGTTCGAGCTGCTGAGGTGAAAAATAACTTTTATTTTGATTCTTAAATAGAACACTATAAAGTCGCTGAACAAATGTTGATTAGTTTGTGCAGTACTACAATTTAATTTTTTGCTCGTGTTATAATACTTATAATAGGCCACACCCAGTATATAATTATGTATATGTATATTATTTTATGTATATAAAAATAGGTAATATATACTTGGTCAAGCAGATGTTGTCAGTAGAAAAACGCGGCAAATTTGAAAAATGTAGGCGCGAAGAGATATCGTCTACTGACAAGATTTGCTTGACTGTCTATAGTTCGTTACTAGAAATAGAGCATAATTACGTTTGCTACTTTTAATAACATTATTTTCCGAAATGGCAGCCGCTGACAACCAAAATACATTCCTCTCTTCGATTGTTGACTGGAGTATTTTCATTATTACAATGCTATTTACTGAACATATATTCTTAAATCGAATTTCGCGACTGCTGACGGAGCCGAGGCAAGTGACGGGAATTTGGAGTAGCGAGCATTTGTACTGTCTTGTCGGAGGCGAAATCATTTTTATACGCGGGATTACGCCTTCTCCCATCAGGCACACCCTAAATGACTGTTGCTGGTTGTTAAGGAGCATCAACTTGATTTCTAAAATGGCTCGATACTCCTGCAAAGCAAAAATAATTGTTGTAAAATATATATATTATAAAAATTTATATTGTCAGTTTTCGACAGGTAGGTAATGATCGATTCGTCTTTCTTTCTTTCGGAAAGATTGGCCTAATATTGCCATAGAACGAGACGCGCGGAAGAAAGAGAGGGCGGCACAGCATCGACATTTGCCCAGCAGTGGGACACAACAGGCTAACAAATAAAAAAAACAAAAACGATCGATTTAGGTACCTTTAAAGCTTTAGGGCTAAACATGATTCGCAGACATTTGTGTTGTAAAGGTTCTATGACCGTCTCATATTTATCCAAAGAGAAGATGCCTTCCTCGGCATTCTGTTCGTGAATAAGCTTTATGGTAAGTGCACTGGGCACCAATCCATTGTTGTAAAGGTCGATCTGTCCCGTCAACGTTGTATTCACGTTCACACAGAAAAAGTGAAGAGTCACTGAATTTTCCTCAAAAACGCAATGCGGAGATGTCTGAAACGAAAATGGAAATTTTAACGAAACCACGTGGATATATTTTACTTAGTTCATAACTAATTAAATATACCAAACACCGGCCAAGAGTATGTCAGTTACCCATCCGTCATAATAACGGTGATAATATCCACAGAGTTTCTGTGCGGTTAGTTGCTATTATGGTCATAAGTCATAACTAGCAGAAGTATCGTATCGTATGGCTTTAGTTCTGAATAAAGATTTACAATTTTTTTTATTTCATTAACCCAAAAAAAGAAGTACCAAGTAGTAAGTAAGAAAACTTTTAGCAAGAACTCAAAAACGGCTTAACCGATCGTATTGTTCATAGTTTTTTTTTTTAACTAAGTTTTACTTTTAAGTTTATGTTTAAAATATTTTTTGGGCCCATGGTTCTAAAGTTAGAACTAGAAGGGAGTGGGTTCATGGTTCCTATTCGTTTTTAAAAACGACACTTCACTTTATAGGGTTGTTAGTGAAAAAAAAAACATCTCCACTATGTAGTGGAGGTACAGTCAGCAGCAGAAGTCGCTATACACTCCAGGTGCTCAAAGAGAGGTAAACGTTTAAACTGTCAAAAAGTTGTTGACTGTCATGGTAGCATTTACTTGTGAGTGCTCAACATGTCACAAATATCTTAACAGTCGCTATTCATTAATTTCTACACTTACAACAAATCATTGATACCTTAGCTGTCAAAAAACCACTGGTATCTAAGCGGTGAACGTGTCAAATATATCTGAACAATATGGAAAAATAGACGTTTAAAGCATACATGTATGGTCGTATATTGAATGAATAATAGCTATGCTAATTTGAGGTAAAGCGTTTTGACAATCATCGAAAGCAGTACAGTCTTGTCACCACATACATCTATCTCACGTTTTGCTCTTCAGCCATTGACAGGGGCCTGTCAGTCAACTTACTGCAAACTATTTCTTTTATTGAATAGAATCATCAAAACGAATGAGTGACACATAGCGAAAGCTAACTGAAGCCGAATTTAGAGCCAATTGTCAAGGCACGTTGTGGTCTTGTTACTAAGGCGTTTGCTTTTCAAAGCAGAGACCGCGGGTTCAAATCTCAGTCGGACGCACCTAGAGATTACATCTTTTTTTTTGGGTTTCATTTCTATTATTGATTTGTGGTTTTATATTATATGTTTTTTGAAGATATGTCACATGTAGCGTATATGCGACTTTCTAACTGGACGTTGTAGGTTTGAACCCGCAGTGGGCATTCCTTAAGATTACTCCTTTGCGGAATGCCATTTGATGTAAATTCCTATGGTCAACAGTTAGCATATTACGTAGGTATATGCATGGCAGTGATGGTTTTATCGCATACACATACATCTATAGAAGAGGAGGCACCGTTCTTCCGGATCATGGTTGGAACCAACAAAATAAACAGAGGAGTCATAGTTGGATATGCTTAACACCTTTATACTGCCCGTGCTCCTCACGTGGGGCCACGGCTAGCCTCTATTACAAAGCCATAAGGTTTACATGTCAGATTGGGACAGTGAACGTGTTAAGTTTCAATTCTATTATTGCCTCCTTCGTTCTTTGATCGATTCGGAGCATCGTATTATAGTAGTATATAGTATATTTTAGCACAATAAGCGGGCTAAATAAATATATTAACATATAATATATGCTCTACGGTTTGGAACAACGGCCGCCTATGACAGTTAAAATTAAAAACCGATCATTCTCATAGAACCTAATACTTATTTATTGTCTAAGTTTGACACTTGACGATAAAATACTTCTTTAAGAAAGGTGTCAATTCGTAGCTGCTACAGTATTTTTTTTAAAGTTGAACAGATAAAATGTTGATGCTTAGTTACCATTGAAATAACAACTGCTTAGCAACTGGTGGCACCCTGACTGCTGACGTACATGATTGGCAGTGCGTGTAGGTATTAATGACAGCAGCTTGAATTTGAGTGCTTAGTTACCACTGAATTTCTAACCGTTATTGTCATTGTGATTAAATAAGGGTGTATGTGTTAAAGAAAAACTCAGAAGTTAAGATTTATGTGACGAACTGAAAGCCTACGCTAAAATGACAACTTAGATGTCCTTATTTTTGTGACGATTGAAGTGTATATGTTTTCTTGGACACCTTGCCCGCTCAGGTATATCTGCTGCTGACTGTACCTACCCTAAAAAGTGTAAACGCGCCCACTGATTACCATTCCGCCGGATAATATCGGCCTATTAGTTGTTCGGAGCTGTCAAATTTTGCGTTTAACTGACAGACCGATATCGTCCGGCGAACTGGTAATCAGTGGGTCCCTTAACCCGTGGAGCGCCCTAGCAAGATACGTCTGATGTTAATTCAATTTGGGTCGTAGCGACTTAGTATCAGACGTGTGTTACTCTGTAGTAACTCTGTAGTAAGTACCGTCGAACGTCCACCATACAAAAAATTGATGCAAAGCAATTTGACCCATATTGATACAGATACAGATCAATATGGGTCAAATTGCTTTGCATCAATTTTTTGTATGGACGTTCGACGGGTTAAGTATTGAATTTTTGTTTTTTTTTATCAGTTGGTCAGCATGTTTCATTTATATACCTACCCATGCTAAATCGCAGCTTTTCTAGCACTAATGATCACTACACAGCAAAGCCGCGGACATACGGACAGGTTCCTGGGATGGTTCCTATTAGTCGACTACGGAACCTTAAATAGCCTTTATAAATTACCCAGTTTGTCTTATTTTAGTAATATTTATACATCCATAGTGATTATATTAATTTATAGTGAAATAAATAGAATTTCAGTTACCTCTGGTACTTTATAATCCGACAGGCTTTTCAGAATTAATTGTTCACGGAACGTGTTTTCAATGTTCCAAAAATCTAAAGTTGGCATGGCTCCAATGCCGATAAGGCTAAGTGGTACTCCACAAGCCTCAGCTGGACACGTATCACTTATTATAAAATGAATGGTTTCTTTGAACACCCCTGGCCCGCTGGCGTAAAACTGTATTTGAATTGTTCGACTAGTTCCAGGGGCAATCAAGTTATCTTCATTCAATATTAAATAGTTGCCGCATTTCATTGGAGGGTTTTTAAGCCTGTTAGAAAATGCACATACGCATTAGACTAATTCGTGCCAAAACAGATCTTTCGACATAAAACAATACGAGCTCTAGAAGGTCTATACCTATTTAATCAGTGGAATATGCGGATTGACATAAATACAGATTTACGTAGGTAAGGTTGACGAAATATAAAGAGAGCTGATATCTACGGCTCACTATAATATTTCGTAAACTTTACCTACGGATTACAAAAATATCACACTTACTTGTTATCTTTTAACTTCACCGTTACAGCGTCGTCAGTTATTTGGTACTTCTCTGGCAGCACAATCTCATAAGTAACTGGACATTTACTAGTGTTATTTAATATCACGTCCTTCATAATAGCAGTGCCAATAGGGATAATATTGAAATTGAGCTCGCCCAGTGGAAACAGAGTAAATCTGAAAATAATATGGAACCAAAAGTATACATATAAGTAAGTACAATTTTAATACGTGGCAGACGGACTTTTGTTCCTGAAGAGGTATATTTAGGTTACCTAGTGCAAGTACAAACTTTAAATATAAACCGTTTCTGAAAATATTCCACAACTTACGTATTATAGAAAGATGCAAGAGTGATGCAAACAGGGAACTTTGCAACCACGACTTGTTTGTTAGAGCCGTCGAGCAGCGAACACGTGTAGACCGGCACGTTCAACAGGTTCATGGAAGTGGTGGGAGTGCAGGTGAACTCGATGGCCACTAACTTCATATTCACTGGGATAACCCCGCTTTCATTTACCACCTCGAAGGATTTTAGCAGAGATGGCTGTGGGAAATTCTTCACTTTCTTCAACCTAACAATACAAACAATAAAATTCATAAGGCATCGTGTAAGCTCCATGGATGTCTATTATTTTTATAAAGTTATGCAAAAAGTGCTTCTCGCATTCATTTAGGAATAAGTAAACTATTAGTAGTAAGTATATATTCTTGGTGCAATTAAGAAATTTTTATTACTTACTTCCCATTAAACACCTGACGTTTCCAAATTCCGATTTTAAGAAGTGGCCCACCCGAAGCCGGTGGTATAAATAATTAAAAATTAAGTCCAGAAATATCACTCATTGAACGTAAGGGTAAAATAAACTTAAAAATCAAATAGCCGTAAAAATACGTACTTGTAGTAAATGTTATATTTGCCGCGGTTGAGTAAAAACACCGATTTAGAGTAGGTGGAGTTAACTTTGACGTTGCCGTAGTTGAGGCAGGTGTCGTCCGGGTTCTCGTAGGCGCACTCGACCATCACGTCGTAGCATTCCGCCGACAGTACCAACTGGTCAACCACCATGGGATCGCCGCGTCCCTCAGCGTCGTATATCTGAATATATATAATAATAATAAAATTTAAATGCCACATGCCATATGTGACTTCGCTTGATTTATTGCGTTAATTATTTTATGGTTCTGTGTTTCGCTTCACGCCGTTAACACACATAGGTACCAAACCCCATCACAAAGAATCTCATGGTATAATTTAATTTGTTCCCTAGACAACTCGCAACTTCAGAAGTCTACTTAAAAACTTCTTCATCGAAAGATACTTACGTCTATGATCAACACCATGTGTGAAATAACACCGACTCTACACGCGATGTAAGTTATTGGAACCACTTGGTTGTCATATCTGGGCACGATCCCTGATGCGTGAGAAATTATGAAGTCTTCTGCAAACTCTTCAGCATTTCGCACTTTCCACATTATTGGCAAAATTGAGTCATTTTTAACAATAAATCTATCATCTTCTCGCCGATATAATAAAAGCTTCCCGTAATCTGTGATCAAAAGATATTAGTTGTCAGAAAAGACGAATAAATCATTGAGAACTTGTAGACATAGACTAAAACTACTTTACAACTATCATGTCTACATAGCGATGCGATGACAATCTTGAATTTGTATTTACAGCAAGTCTTCACCTTGGAGACTTTGGAGTACATATTGTATTGATAACCAGTGCCGAGCTGTTATTATTTGGTGACTGACTGGTGTATGACTCACCAATATTCTTAGTCAACGGCAATATTTCCAAGATGGGCACGACGCCGCTGCACTGGATGAGCACGGTGACGATTTCAGGGTTGTCCTTCACACAGAAGAGCAGCAAGCTCTGATGAACACCCACCTCCGTCGGAGCTGCTGTCACCGTCAGCTTCCCGCGGCAGCCGGGCTAAATTAAGTTTTATAATTCACAAGGTATTTATAGTTTAGCAAACCATTTTGTCAATATAAGGCGGCAAATAGAAAAATGTTAGGCGCATAGGGTCGATTTCGATCAATCAATCAATCATCAATAGAAATAATGAATTTTGTGTTGATTTATACATCAAGCAGCAGCAGAAGTTGCTAAGCGGGCGAGTAGTTCAAAATAACTCTGACACGCTCTTATTCTTTTTTTTAGAATAGAATCCTTTATTGCGAACCATGGTACATAATAAAGTTGTTACAATAAAAATTTTTAGAACACATGGCACCCTGGTAGGGCATTGCAAATTAATCTTATGTCTAGTTATTTATGGAACATTTTTTTAAACTAAATAGTGTTACGTAACTGTAACAATAAATAATACTGTTAAATAAGATAAATAAAAATCCTAAATAATAACAACTTTATTCTAGCTTATTTCTTGTATTAAGTAAGTCCTATGTTAACTTATATTTACAAAGGGTTAATAATATTGTTAAGAATTAATAATTATTAGTAGTACTTATACTTATGAAAATTTATCCTCCATAAACTCTTGGACCGAATTTCACCGAATAGTATGCCTTCGATATTAAAAGTAGTTTTAGTTTTGACACGAATGGGTTAAGGTTTTTTTATATTTCTTATATCGTTTGGCAGCTTATTATAAATCTGGATTGCTCTGAAATAAGGGCCTTTTTTGTAAATATCCAAAATTGGTTCCGGGGGGATGAGGTTATTGTTACGACGTGCACTTTAACAAAACTCAAATAACTGTGTGTTCTTCATGACAAAAGTAGAAATTTCTAAGATGCAGAGAGAGGGGAGAGTTAAAATTTGGAGATTAGTGAAATGTTTCTTACAATTCTCTTAACAAAGGCTCGTCAATATCATTTTTAATTCCTGGCCCGCTTAGCAACTTCTGCTGCTGACTGTACCCTATTTGGTTACCCAGACTATGTACAGTTTCGGCGAATCTAAGGTAAAAATTAAAACACAAAATAATAATTGTACATCCAGAAAGCATCAATAGCCCAGAGTTACTCCGCTGGAGCCTAGAATCAAGTCAGAAAGAGGAAAGAAGAAAAATCCAAACTAGGCAATTTCCGATAGTGAACTGTAATATTTATAATAGCTTCTAATTCCAACTATAGCTGTACTAACTTCGAGACTTATATAAGTTTTATCCAGATCGAATACGTTGGTCTGTTCAGAAAATTCAATTACAATGTCCGCAGTGATCAATGAAGAATTCTTTAAATCAATTGTGTATTCTTCTTCATATATTCTGCAAACATTACGATGTTCATTATGTTGTAAGATCATAATCACAACGGTATACTGACGCTAATAAAATAATGTACAAGCAGATACTAATATATACCTGTTTTGTCCAACAAAAATTGGTCCGAACTCAAATAAATCAAGGTCATCTAAATAGGTGATTTTATACACGTTGTCTTCAAAGTTTGCTCTTCTAACAAAATTTGCAAACATTTTCTTAGGTCTGCTGTCGATTCTGTAAAACATGTACAAGTATTTTAATGACAACGGAATGGAGACCGTGTGGTATTCGTTTGACCCATGTTTCCGTTTAGGCATAAAAATCATGTTTCGGCTGAAGGCCCGATTTCGGCCGAAACTAGAGCAAAACCGAACCTTCGGTTGGTTTCGATCGGACACTACATACCGTATGTGAGAGAAGATGTTGCGTTTGTTTATATAGTCACACGTCACACATTCTAACGTATACCTACACGGTGTAACATGAGGAAATAATTTTAACAGCGTATTCCTCATCATATTTTAGAGACAAAAGTGTCCTATAAAATTTTTGGAAATTCGCCTAGTTTCAGAGTTATGACCAATTGAAAAAAAAGTCAAGTTTTTATTGTTACATAGTGCAAAACGGCTTTTTGATGGCGATGTTGCTACTATGGGACGTAGTCTAAATATCCCTATTGATATAGATGTCAAAAATTGACAATTAAGTAACACATTGCAAAAACTAAGTTTTACGAAAAAAAAGTAAAAATCCATTTTAAGTGACATGTTTACCAATAACATTTACTTTTTATGTACAAATACATTTAAAAAAATTGAAAAAAAACCAAACAAAAAGAATTTTATGTGCGAAATTGACCTAAACTTATTAAAATTTTTCCTTCTTTTGACCTCAGAAATGCGTGTTTAAAATCTTTCGCATACCTCGTGAGCTCCATGTATAATGGACGTACCGATTAATTTAATTGATCATCATTGTCAATCTTATTGTATCCAACTCACCTCGGCAAGTCGCAAATGCCAGTCACGTGAATATCGACCCTCGACTCCGGCCACCCGCTGACCTCCACGAACCGCTTCACGCTGAAGTGGCCTTCCCATTGTGGGCTGAACGAATACTTGCACCGCACCAGATCACCTGGCTCCAATACTATGCGTTTACCGGCAGCTAAAATATAACACAAACACATGTTTACAACTACCAATTAAACATATATAAAAAGTGGTGTACGTCATCGCACCCGGCGACTTTGCAAAGATAAAGCCGCGATATTAACAATTTGTGACACCATTCATTCATATTCCACTGCTGGACATAGGCCTCCCCCAAAGAGTGCTACAATTAAGGTTGCCAAATCGAAAAGTGCTTTTATCGGGAAAAAATATAACTTTTTCGGGATTTTGGGACTTAAGTCGGGAAAAAAAACCATTCAAATTAAAGTAATTGAATTAAAAACAACGATATTTTACATTATGGGCATTACGCTCGACGTGGGTCGCTCGCTCGCTCGACGACAGTTCGGAACTTGAAATTAATGTTTTATAACTAACGTGGAGTTGTTTTTCGGGACAGTTTTCACTTTGTTGGGAATCGGGAACACATGCTAAAAATCGGGAGAATCCCGCCAAATCCCGACCATCTGGCAACCCTAATAGCTACAATGACCGGTCTTGCGCCACCCGCATCCAGCGGACTCCCGCGACCTTTACCAGGTCGTCAGTCTACCTTGTCTTGGTCTACCCACGCTGCGCCTTCTGGTACGTGGGACCGAGAAACGCATTTAACAGATATTGTATTAAAAACCCGAAGTACCTGTTGAATGTATTGAACTACCTATATAGATTTAATGCTTTACGGAAACTTGCCCTTTACACTCCCCCTTGTCATCAATATATTGTAGGTACATAGATTTTGAGTTAATTATAATGTGTTTCGTTTTGGACCAACCGATACGCGTAGGAATCAACCGATTTAGCATTTCATTACCTGCTAACTAAACAAAAGGTATTGTTTATACAGCGTGACCCATTTACACCGGTCAGTATGGGAAAATCTGAAAATATAAGATGTCATCGATTTTAGTAACAAGAAAAACTGCATTCATACATTTAAAAAAATGTATGTAAAATGTATTGAAAAAAATGGTGGTCATTCCGAAAACTTACTAAAATAAATTAAAGGATATAAAAACAATATATTTTTTTCATTTCAGACATCATGTTTCATAGTAACATCTACTGCTTAAGACCTACACAATCGATAATTATCTAAATATAAATAGTGTTAAGCGTTATTTTCCTGTCACTTTATGGATCTCAAAAATATCTGTCTCGTGCAATACCTGATCTTAAAATTAGTATAGTTACATGCAATATTATTAGAGCATGCCACAATTCATGTACTAAGATGTTTATTTTTAATGTTAATAATCCTAAAGTTTCTAAACCCTTGCCAAAGACATGCCAAAGGAAAACTATAAAACTACATTTTTCTCGCAACAGATATCATTTAGATGTTTTTTACAATCACGTTACATTATTATCACTTTTAGCTGCCCGTGTAATTAATGTCGTATTAGCTTTTATAATCTTGCTGGCAAAATATATAAATGTGACTTTGATTCATATCATGAGTTTTTATATCATGAGGCTATATCAGAATTTTTATATCATGACAAAATTGTCTTGTTTTAGAACTCAAAGATCCATATACCGACTGTACGAAAGTTTAATAACAACACCGAGCCAATGTAATTTACCTAACTACTTTGACATGTTTTATTGTACGTCGTATTTTGTGTACATAATAATCTTCAAAGGTATACTTGAATTATTACATGTTCTTAGACAAATCCAAAGTATCTAATAACTCTATTATTTCAACGCGGAAAACTGGTTTTCTCTTTTTTGAATATGATTAGAGCTGAATTGGCAAACGATTTAGACTCTGTAATGAATATACCTTGTCATGACCTTCTATCCCCGGACGACTGTAAAACGGTATTTAAGCAAAAAAGGAACTTCAAAGTCTTAACTTTTAATATTCGAAGTGTTAATAAAAACTTTGACCTATTCCTCGTTAACATACACCGAACAAATGTTGAATTTGACATTTTAGTTTTGACGGAATGTAGAATACAGGATACTTTAACTGTAGATCAGATTCCAGGATATTGCTCTTTTTATACAAAACACAACATAAATCAAAATGGCGGCGTTATAGTGTATGTCAGGGACTACTGGAACGCGACCGTTTCAGAACCCCGTTTTAAGGAAGCTTGTTGTTTATTAATAGATATTCCAAATCATGCCACAATTCTCGGTTTTTACAGATCTCCATCCTTTAAATGCACGACTAGTTTTCTTCTGGACTTAGAACAGACTCTTGGAACACTCCGACATGTAAATCAATTAATTATCTCTGGTGATATAAACATTGACATATTGTCCTCTAATACCCAACATAATAGTGCATCAGAATACCTCTGCCTTCTCGCTGAACATGGTCTGGCACCCGCGATCACCTTGCCTACGCGTGAACGAGCCTGCTTGGACCACATATTCGTTAGAACTAAACGCTCAGTAACCGGTGTGGTGTGTGAGCTCAATATAACAGATCATAAAGCAGCCGCTATAGAAATTTCATCGCATTTATCCTATCACGTTAAACCAGTCAGAACTAAAAACGTAATAGATTACGAAGGTGTCGCCCAGGAGCTCTCAACAACTGACTGGAGTGAAGTTCTAGATGAAAATAACACGAACACTGCAGCCGACACCTTTGTGACAATTATTACCAAAGCCGTGGAATTAAACTCAAAACTGGTAAAAATTCCTCGATCCAAATTCACTTTAAAACCCTGGATGACGCCTGGACTCCTTCGTTGTATCCAACACCGTGACAGATTACATTTAAAATCAAAACTGTATCCGCATGATGCAGTACTGCAATTAACATATAGTAGATACAAGAATTTTTGCAATAACCTGTTAAAAAAACTAAAAGAACAACACGAGAAACATGAACTCTCTGCTAATAACCATAATACCAAAAAATTATGGAACGTAGTCAAAAATATTTGTAACTTAAACAAACAAAACACTTTACCAATGGAACTAATTTCGTCGCCAAATCCAGAAGACTCCCTAAATAATTGTAATAGGTTCTTTTCATCCGTAGGTCAAAAACTAGCTAGTAATATTATCTCTCAATCTGGAACGTCTGAAGAAGTCTTAGCACGCAATCTGCAACTTAGTAACGGAACAGATAAATCCTTTTTTATGCAACCAACTGACTTTAAGGAAATAGAAGCCATTATCACGCAGCTAAAAGTCGATAGTGCACCAGGATTAGACGGGATTAATAATAAGCTGATAAAGTATGTTCGAAATTGTATTACCGTGCCCTTAACCCACATTTACAATCTCAGCCTTGGCTCCGGATGCTTTCCGGACCAATGGAAAATCGCATCCATCACCCCTATACATAAAGAAGGACCAAAGGATGTTCCCGGTAACTACAGACCTATATCTCTTCTTAGTGCTTTTTCCAAAATCTTAGAAAAACTAGTTAACAATCGTTTAGTCCGTTATCTTGAAAAATTTAGTCTCCTATCAGATCGGCAGTTTGGTTTCAGGCGGAACAAATCTACGGAAGACGCCACCTCTGTTCTTATCAATCTTATTTCATCCTTCTTAGACAATAACCAAAAATGTATTGGCGTCTTCCTAGATCTTGCTAAAGCATTTGATACTGTGTCTATACCAATTTTACTTCGCAAACTTCAAAACCTGGGCGTGCATGGAGTCCCTCTGTCGTGGTTCGCAAGTTACTTGACGGGAAGAAGGCAACTTGTCAGAGTAGCATCTTTTAAAAGTTCTACTGAACAGGTTAATTTCGGTGTTCCGCAAGGAAGCATTCTTGGTCCCACTCTTTTTACGATATACATGAATGACATCCTCAATCTCAATATTCCAAATTCTGAAATTCTGTGTTATGCAGACGATACGGTAATACTTTTTAATGATACAAGCTGGAAGGATGCAGTCACCACAGCTGAAAAGGGCATGCAAATTGCATCTGACTGGTTCCGTGCCAATCTTCTGACTCTGAACTGCAATAAGACTAAATTTCTCTGTTTTCACAAAACCGCCTCGTCACAACCATCTTTCAACCCGACAATAAAAATCCACTCTTGTACTAACTTCCCCTTAAACCCCTGCAACTGTAATTCTATTGAGAAAACTAATGTTATAAAATATCTTGGACTATTAGTTGACGATAAGCTGAACTTTAAACACCATATACATAATCTCTCCGGAAGAATTAGAAAGTCAATATATATATTCAAAAAACTTCGTAATTCTGCAGATGAATCACTATTAAAAATGATTTACACTGCACTTTGTCAGTCTGTGATCAGTTACTGTATTTCAGTTTGGGGCAGTGCAGCAAAGACTTGTATGTTGGAAATCGAAAGGGCCCAACGCTCTGTACTAAAAGTGATGCTCAAAAAATCCTATCGGTTTCCAACCTCTGATCTTTACGCGCAAACTCAAGTTTTAACCGTCCGACAGCTATTCTTACACAAAATCTGTTTATACACACACAAAGTCTCTAAAACATTGCCCTCATATAATATCTTAGTTAAAAAACGCATCTTCAATCTACCAATTCCCGAAGTACGCTCCGCCTTTGGAAAACGTTTTGGAGATCGCATTAGAGTTACAACTTACAATTCCATTCTTAAACAATGTAACCTTAGATCTAGCACCACTATAGAAGCAAAAAAACAACTATTTAAATTCCTAAGTTCTCTTAGTTATGCCGAGACAGAAGCTATTTTAGATAATGTACTTTAGCTTATTATAATGTTATATATAAGTACCTTTGATTGTGTTAGTTATAATAAATGTTAGTTATAATAAGTTTATTTTGCCATAAGCTGGACTTTATGTTTGTATAGGTAATTCTGTTGTTTCATGTATTCCTGGTACCCCGCGATACAGGCGAAGCCTAGTGCGGAGACCCCTGCAATTTGTATTTCACTCTGTAGTGCAGAGTGTAATACTGAAGAGTTTATTAATGTAAGATATTAGATTGGTTCAAATATTGAAATGTAGATCTGTTACTTTGTAATAAATATTTATTTTAAATTTTAATTCTGTGTAACATTAATATAAGTATATCTGTACCTTGTAGCAAAACATACTATACTGTAGCAAATAATAATTCTATGTAACACCTTGCAATTTTCTGTAACGGTACCCCTTTTGTGTCAAACTTATATTGTAGTGCTGTATAACTTTAACTTTCTTTTAAAAAGGGGATGATGTAGCGGAGTGACGTTTATGAACGTACTCCTAAAAATATCATATCTATGGCTGTCACTTTAACAGCTCTCTCTTACCTATCTCATCGCAAGACTGATGGACGTGCCAATAACAATATAAATGTAATTAATATTAAGAAGAAGGATATTACAGAAATAAATAAAAGAACAGGATTAACAATTGTTTTATTGAAGATACTACATGGCACTCTGTAATTTTTATTTTTGGAAATAAAGATTTATTTATTATTATCTTCATTCATCATTTCTCTTAGGCTAGGGTTTTTATAATATGAATATAAAAGTAAAATATAAAAACACTTACAAAACAATAAAAAATACATATAAACACATTATAAAAAACCTAACCTAGGGTGCCGCCAGCAGCGGGGCAAGGCCCAAGCTACCGGTGGTCAGGGCTGCAGAGAGAGGAACCGACGTACTATCCGCGCCGTGTCCAAGATCACCGCCTTCTGCATCTGTCCCTTGATCCAACCACCTAGCGAGAGTCTCTCGAGATGTTGTTTTATTATTATTATTATTATAGTGTTAGTTTTATTTTTCAAAACGTTCGGGTTAGTTTCCCGAGCTGAGTAGGTACGTACACAATTTTTTTAACGTATTAATACAGTTTTTCTTGTTGCTAAAATCGATGACGTGGTTCCTTAGAAGAGATCGTCGTATGTCTTATAGTTTCAGATTTTCCCATACTGACCGGTCTAAATGGTCCAACCAGTAACAGGTAAAGTAGGTAAATAGATTATTTGTTATACCTGGAACAGTGTTCAAGCTATACAATGGCAATGGGCTAGTGTAGTACTCTTCACTTTTTTCCAGACTGAAGTTGTCACGGGTCTCAAACGGAGCAGGAACTGCACTAGTCGAAGTCGACGATGAATGCACCTAAAATATTACATTAAGCCGGCTTAACTCTTATCATAGATCACCACACTAGCAGTGCAAAAGTGTTATAATTAGGTACCTTTTTACCACACATACAGTGCCATTTTGTCAAGATATTTATAACATTCTCTTGAGTCGTATCATCCAAAAGATTTATGTCGGTAATTTGATTACATTCACATTTCTTGACCTATAAAACAGAAACATATCCGTCAAAATATTCATAGTAGGTATACAGTAAATATCAAATATAAGTATACTAGCCGGTAATTCGTCCAAAAAGCACCACTTTAGGGGTAGTTCATGATGAATGTAAGGCATAGTTTTTGGTAGCAGTACTGTAAATTCTTTCCTTTTCATCGAACATTGAAGAATGTCTTCGTCATCACTATCCCGATCGTTTAATGCTTCACGAACCACAGGCATATTTTTAAACATGTTCACCAATGCTTCTTTGTAATGTAGACAGGGACACATTACCAGAGTTAATGGAAATCCTCTTTGAACTGCGTTGTCATCCATAATAGACTACACAAAAGTTGAGGACATTGTTACGTTATGCACATTAAATAAGTATTTTTACAGTACACTCCCTTCGGTCGTGTTTTAATTTATCGCCACTCGGCCATCGGTGGTCTGGTGTATATACCCGGTGTAACATGAGTAAACCGAATAATTTTAACAGCGTATTCCTGATCATATTTAGAGACAAAAATGTCCTATAAACTTTTTTGAAATTCGCCTAGTTTCAGAGATATTATTAATTAAAAAAAAAAACAAGATTTTATTGTTACATAGTGTAAAAGGTGATGTTGCTGCTATGGGACGTAGTCTAAATATCCTTATTGATAGATGTCAAAAAGTGACAAGTAGCACTTTGCAAAAAGTAGGTTTTACGAAAAAAAAAATGTGAAAATCAATTTTAAGGGACAAGTTTACCAATAACATTTATTTTTTATGTACAAATACATTCAAAAATTAGAAAAAACAAAACAAAAAAATTTTTTTTTCGCGAAATTGACTTAAACTCATATGATTTTTTTTACTTCTTTTGACCTCAGAAATGCGTGGTTAAAATTATTCGGTTTCCTCATGTTACACCGTGTATAGGTATACGAGCGACCCTCCTGGCTTCGCACGGGTTAACAAATTATACACCTAAATCTTCCTCAAGATTTACTCTATTGATAGGTGAAAACCGCATGAAAATCCGTTCAGTAGGAGTTTATCGGGAACAAACATATAGACAGACGCGGCGTGGGACTTGACTTTGTTTTGTAAGGTGTAGTGATTATATAAGCTAAATAAATACCTACATATTAATAGTAGATTGAGAACCAAGGAATGAAAGGCACTCATTTTTTGCCAAGGTAGTTTGGTACGTAGTAACTAAAGACTGTATCGTTAATTATAGGGACAACTTTACCTAGCCGTTTTTTTTTTGGTATTATATTTTTATTTCAAAACTACACATGTGTTTAATAAGTGCTTTAATAAGGTACACATTTCGTCCTGGGAGCTCGACGCAAAGCATATGGTTTGGACGAAATTTACCCAATCCTCTCGAGTAACAATAGCGAGTGCGGACAAATACTAGAAGAAAAATTGCGGTTTGCAAACAAGACAATATGACACCAAAAAAATCGTACTATGTAAACAGCAATTACACATGATTCATATAGCGAAACATCTGGACATAATCTAAGCATTTCTTTTCGTTAAAAAAAACGTTTAGGGTCTGTGTATGGTGGCCTTTTAGAGAATATGGCATGCTATTTACGACAACTATGACTTTGACATCTAATATTAACTATCATGGAGCTTTTCTATCGACCCGCTCAAGCGATGGATCAACGCCATGAATGTCCGTTAGGCTTTGGTTTTAAGTGTATTCTTCTAGCGGTCTCCGTCATTACGCTTGCATCAGAAATTTAAGGGATTCCAAAACGTAGGGTGAAAAATCGTTTTTATGTAATAATAAAAATTCACCACATTTATTCCGCAGCTGGTCAATTGAACAGTCATGAAGAGAACACTTAGATAGGTATTTAACATGTTTTGGCAGCCTATTAACCTGTTGTTACTTTAAATCGTACCAAAGAGTCGGTGAAATAGTCTCAAATCCAGCTCGATAGGCTTGTCCGGTCCGGACTGTATTTGTTCTGTTCTGATCATCATCAGCAGTTCCACTTCATCAAATGCGACAGTTTTAATGTAAGTAAATGCTTAATTTTATGATGAAAATACAGAAAATTCTATACGTATACCTTTAAGATTTGAGGAGTTCCCTCAATTCCTTATGGATCCTATCATCAGAACTCGAGCTTGACAAAAATGTTACTTAAAAACTTAACTTGCTTAACAAACATAACGAAGAGGACAAATCGCCAAAGGTGAACTATGCGTCGTTGAAGAGTTCCGTTCTGATCATCATCAGCAGTTCCACTTCATCAAATGTCACGTTTTTGAATGTATATGCTTGATTAGTTGATAAAAACTCAAAAATCACCATATGTATACCTTTAAGATTTGAGGAGTTCCGTCAATTCCTCATGGATCCCATCATCAGAACTGGATTTTGACAAAAACGGGACTAATCTGTACATGCATATATATACAATCAAAAAAAGAATTTTCAAAATCGGTCCATAAATGACGGAGATATGGAGTAACAAACATAAAAAAAAACATAACCGAATTGATAACCTCCTCCTTTGGGATTTGGAAGTCGGTTAAAAATAATACACATGCCAACAGTTAGACCAGGTTTAATCTGTCCCTATACTTAACGATACAGTTTTTATTTATCAATCTGTGGTTTGGCACTCGAACGCAGTGAGAACAACGAGTTAAACTCTCTACTTTTCATTTCGAATACGACGAAAGTAAAATGCATGTGTTTTTTAAAACATGACTAAGTATAAATTTCTATAATATTTTTTAGGGTACTTTCAATTAACAATTTAGGCCAACGTATCGTTATGGGATTGGGAGTCAAATATCAACAAATCCATTTAACCCAAATTTCAATTGCTTATCGTAAAAAGATTAATAAAATCGTACTTGTAACCTAAAATTCTCTAGTGCAGAAACGTATCATTTTCTGCACACATTTTAGAACAACAATGACCTTTAGAGCATGAGAAATGAATTAGTATATGTCATACCTGTGTCATATGTGTTTCGGACTTCACCTTTGTTTTTTTCTGCACTGTAGGCAATAGATGACCGTTTATACCATACAATGGTAATCCAACGGCACCTTCTTCGAATGACCAATTGTTGGCAATAGTAAGTAAACTATCATATGTCGATTTGTAATACTCATTGTATTTCATAAGCATTTCCGTGTATTCGCTTGTATTTTTCGTACCTACAATTTGTACATAACAAAGGTATTCATTTAGAAGTAAACTGTGCTATAATATAAGTCATAATAGTAGCTTATGTGACTGCTACCTAATGAAAGGCATTAAAACTCGAGTGTTGGTGAACGAAGTGAGTTTCATAATAGCATCACACGAGTGTTTTAATACCTAATTATGTACAGTAACATACACGGCTTTATCTATTATGAGGTGGCGTCTCCGAAATATCTTTTATCGCACATTTTATACGAAACTTTTGCTATAGTTACTTTAAAAACAACAAAACAAATTAATTTTTCACTTACAAACTAATTAAAAGATAAACTGTACGTCTAATTGGGCAATTTTGTTTTATTCAGAGACAAACTAGAGTTGGAGTCGATTGCCATATCGTTCGATAACAACTAACATGCAAGATTTGTCAAAATTGTAACATTTCTTTTCGAATAAAACGTCATCTCGACTGATAAGTACCTATTAGAATAGAGGTCAAATCAAATAGCTTTTATCAGAGATATTCGAAATTTGATATAGTAATGAACTTCGAGCAACACCGGCTTCCGACACGTCGGAAGGGAGGGGCCCAAGCGATATCTCACCGTACAAATCATTCTGCCATTTTTCGCGGGGGGAAGGTGCACACAGTCGCACTTCTCACACACTTACATACAAAATCCAATCAAAGGCCCTACCGCGAACCACGTTCGACGTGTTGCCTCTCTATGGCACTTGTAAATTCATACGTGAGTGTGACAGGGAGGCAACACGTCGAACGTGGTTTGCGGTAGGCCCTCTGTAATGACGACACAAATACATAGAAAATGACACACGTCAAAGACAAATCTTGCAAACCTCGATCTCTTTTTGTGTACGGACGAGTGACTAGTGTCACAACACGTACACTAACACATTTTCTTTGAAGTATGTCATTGTATTCTGAGAGATGAGAAGTCGGATTTGTCGCTCGACCGATCCGCAATTTGTACTGAGCGAGTAAAATCGATAAATCCAACAATTACTTGAGACTAAAATATAATAATTGTATTTAAATGTAATTAAACGTATGATATGTAAAAAAAAAATTACATGTGAAATGTAACACTTTATTTTTGTAAATTTGATGTCCCCGACCTCTTTTTATAACAAAAAACCGAGCAAACAGGCATTTTTGTGCAGCAGTGTTCACGCGCGCATCTGGACTCAGTCTAGTGAAAAATCCAAGTGCAACTAGTTTTATTACCCGCGCTAGATTTTATTGACGCGCTAATCTTGTACCTCGGCAGAGGGGAAATAGTGCGAATGCCGCCTCCCTTCCGTGTTGCTCGAAGGTAATGAAGCTTTTACAGCATTCTCACAGATAAGAAATTTGATGTAACAAAACAGTTTATCTTAATGCTGGCCATTATTTACGGATTTTAAGGCCTCATTGAGGGTTTATGATGTGTGTAGATACAATATAAAAATAACTTGCAAATCTAGTTAAAAGCCTGCTAGTTGTTTTTGATATTTGTAATGTATATAATGTATGTATTATACAGCTGGATTTTCCTCTTGTTTATGTAACGGATGCGTTATGGATTTTGCCTCCGTCTTGAAAATTTCAAACATAGACAGAGAGAATAATAATTCATAATATCTTTGTCTTACACTAGTACTAGCACCCAAAAGAAAAGGATGAGTAAACTCGTAGTTTTTTGTCCTTATTTACTGACAAATTTGGTTTGACCAACTACACGGTGTAACATGAGTAAACCGAATAATTTTAACAGCGTATTCCTGATCATAATTAGAGACAAAAATGTCCTATAAACTTTTTTGAAAAAACGCCTAGTTTCAGAGATAATATTAATTTAAAAATAAACAAATTTTTGTTGTTACGTAATGAAAAAGGCCTTTTTGATGGTAATGTTGCTGCTATGGGACATATTCTAAATATCCTTATTGATAGATGTCAAAAAGTGACAAGTAACACTTTGCAAAAAGAAGGTATTACGAAAAAAAAATTTAAAAATCAATTTTAAGTAACAAGTTTACCAATAACATTTATTTTTTATGTACAAATACATTCAAAAAATTGAAAAAACAAAACAAAAAATATCTTTTTTTGGCGAAATTAACCTAAACTCATATTACATTTTTTCCTTCTTTTGACCTCAGAAATGCGTGGTTAAAATTATTCGGTTTCCTCATGTTACACCGTGTAGGTATATTAAATACATTGTACTTTGTTTTAAATACCTATTCGTATTATAGATATAATTAATGAAACCAGCGTACTTACCCTTTTCATCTTTTTTTGGTTTTTTGTGTTCAACTGAACTTTTTACGCCAACTACCGACTCTGCAAATTGATAGGCGCGCAAGAAAAACACTTAATTAGTAATATGAGTAACATGTTCATAGTAACTTTTTTTAAGAACATATTAAATACACCTATTTCATTTAATTACACCTTGCCTCTTTTTAGGGGTCCGTAGGCAAATGGCAAAAAACGGAACCCTTATGGATTCGTCATGTCTGTCTGTCTGTCCGTCCGTATATCACAGCCACTTTTTTCCGAAACTATAAGATGTATACTGTTGAAACTTCGTAAGTAGATGTATTATTATGTGAACCGCATTAAGATTTTCACACAAAAATTGAAAAAAAAAACAATAAATTTTGGGGGTTCCCCAGGCTTAGAACTGAAACTCAAATTTTTTGTTTCATCAAATAGATACCCCACGCGTATGGGTTTGATGAAAATAAAGGATAGGTCTTCAAAAATGATATTGGGGTTTCTAATATCATTTTTTTTCTAAACTGAATAGTTTTCGCGAGAGACACTTCCAGAGTGGTAAAATGTGTGTCCCGCCCCCCTGTAACTTCTAAAATAAGAGAATAAATCTAAGATAAATCTAAAAAAAATATATGATGTACATTACCATGCAAACTTCCACCGAAAATTGGTTTGAACGAGATCTAGTAAGTAGTTTTTTTAATACTTACGTCATAAATCGTAAACCGCAATTTTATTATCTTACTTGCTGCTAGGGAACCCTTTATGGGCGAGTCCGACTCGCACTTGGCCGCGTTTTTAGTTAATTGAAGTAAGTAGTTAAAACATCGATTTTATATGAAATGAGTACCTTAATATTCTTACAATTAGATTTTCTTTTTCATCATTACTAATGTTACCCAAGGATGCCGTAGCTGTATAGTTATTTACTATAGACCGATGGGATACTACAGGCGAGGACTCATTTAAGCGGTTGGTCTATAAATTTCCCTACATGATTTTGTATCGTAACTATGTTTTAGACTTACCTTTAGTACTGCCCTCTGTTTTCACCTCAGTTTTGACCAACCTAGCAGAAGAATGCATTCAGTTTACAACCAATTATTATTTATTCCTTTATAAAGATATAAATATTTGCAACAATACTAAATTCTTATTGAATGTATATTATAAATTTTACAAATGTCACAAAAACTGATCTACGACCTAATTTTAGGTACAATATCTGGGAGAATATAAAAAAATCAAAAATTCTAGATCGATTTTTTACCCCCGAAAACCCCCCATATAGCAAATTTCATCAAAATCGTTAGAGCCGTTTCCGAGATCCCCGAAATATATAAATAAATAAATATATATACAAGAATTGCTTTTAAAGCTTGCTATACATAAATAAAAAAAGGTATTAGATATAGCTGGTCAAGCAAATCTTGTCAGTAAAAAAAGGCGCAAAATTCAATTTTTCTATGGGACGACATCCCTTCGCGCCTACTGTTTTCAAATTTGCCGCCTTTTTCTACTGACAAGATCTGCTTGACCAAGTTTATAATCGTCGTCGTAAATTTAAGAGTTGGACTCTTGTCGGTGTAGCTCTCTCCATTAGATATAATAAAGAGATGAATTTTTACTTTTCAATTATACTGATTATACATACCCAGTCTTCTCCAAAAATTTTTTCCTTCTTGCTTCCAAAGCATTGGCGATATATAGAGATCTAAACTCCGGAGTTAAATTTTCATAATCCTCGCCATCCATTTCATCAATTTCTTTTACGATCTCGACTATCTCCGCCTCCTCATATACTTTATCCACTGGTCTAGAAAATTATACAGTCATTATTTATAATTTGGTATACTTCCAGACAAATTGTTAGGTAGGTACTCTGGTAGATTCGAAAATCACCCATAGCTCAAGATGATCGGAAATGCTACCTATAGTTTTATTTGGCATTTAAGAAATAACGGAGAATCTTCATATTTTCTTTTATTATAAGAAGGAATACTCACTCTTCCATCAATTCATTTTCATGTAGAGTTTCTTCATATGCGTGCGCCCAATTGCTAAATTCTGATTGACATAGTATCAAGTGTATATTCTGTATGCAGCGCTTGCTTTTAATAACTGTTGTAAGCGCTATCGATGGCTGGTTGAATGTAAAACTCTTTAATGAGTCTACGACAAACCCTCGATTGAATTTCGGCAGAGCAAAAAAGTCTGCCAGCAGCTCTAGTGTTAAGTCCTTTGAAAAAACATTAAGATTTTAAGTATAATATTCTGTTACTCTGCACTTGTATTATACAGTCAGTACATAGTGTACACAGGTACACACATGGATAACACATAATGCAGGCACTTCATCACATGATCTTGATGATATATTTTTTCTGTTATTACTTGGTTTTACCTATACAACTACCATGAGTTGACACATGTTTACGATAGCGACTGCCTGAACTCGATCGCATCTCGCTCGAACTAATGTATTGGTGTGAGTTGACGCAGTCGCTAGCATAGGCGTCAAATGTCATCTCATGGTAGTCGTGCTGTCCCCGTTGACTGACCCTGACAGAGTGGAGCAATAAAAGGTTATGGTGTTATATGGCCGATTTTGATGATGATTAAGAGAAGTGTCGGTCGGCCGATGCTACGGCATAAGGACTGCGTCAAGCGAGACATGAACTCCTTCAACATCCCGGTTCATAAATGGGAGGAGCTTGCCGAGGATAGAGATAAGTGGCGCAAACTGGTGTTCGATGGTCGTAAAATCCACGATGACGCTTGGTTTAAGTGAAGACACTCGCAAGTAAGCGAGCCGAGCGTCATCAGCCCGACATCTGTTCGCCACGGGCACACTACACCTGCCAGTTTTGCAGTCGTGGTTGCCGCTCCCGTATTCGCTTATACAGCCATGAAAAACGTTGGCGCCCTGCCTGACACTGTTTGTATAGTCTGCAATAGACTGAAAGGCTTATGATGATGATGATGATTATTATTACGTACATATGTATGTAGTAAACATTCTCACGTAAATATGTAGTTAAATAATTTGTTGAGATGTTGGTTTTTTTAATATGTAAGTATATTTTATGAGTTTATTACTCGGTTGGTTGTAATTATATTTTAGTTGCAGATGTTGGTCCCATTGGATTCATGATGGGGCCAAATAATCTATAAATGACTAACCTGTTGAAACATCGTCGTAGATCCCATTGCTTCCGCTCCGCCCCTTTTTTTATCAAGAGCCTTTGACCGAGGTGTACTCATGTTTTTACTGTTCGTTAAGGCTCGAAACTTTGTTAACATAATTTTAAATTCATCTTCCGTTTCACCACCTAAGTCTAGATAATATACAGTAAATATAAAAGTGGAAAAATTACTGTCTCGGGTGAGACTTGAAATCACGGACTCTGGATCGATGCCATGCACCATCTGAGCCGACAAGACCTCATCCATAGCGAACCAATATTTCCACAATATGGGTATTGGGTCTAGGGGACCCTAGCGACATCTACCATAAGAGCGTTACACTTCTTAAACGGCTACCGGAGTTCCAAGTCATAATGGAAATTCACCAGTTACGATGTGCTACCCATACTAATATAATTTTTAGGATTCCTTACCTCAAAAGGAAAAAAACGGAACCCTCATAGGATCACTCGTGCGTCTGTCTGTCTGTCTGTCCGTCTGTCACAGCCTATTTTCTCTGAAACTACTGGACCAATTAAGTTGAAATTTGGTACACGTATGTAAGTTCGTGACCCAAAGAAGCGGACATGTAACGTACTTATATTTTTAAAGCCATTTCCTAAATACACCAATAGATCGTTTATTTAGGAAGTGCTGAACGTCTATGAAAATGCTGACAACATCAAGACACATCTCCCTAATCATTACAATATTATCATAGAATTAACACTGGCAGTCCAAAACATATGTTTTTATTTTATTTATATTTATCTGCCTCGATCAAGAATCACTCTATTGATAGGTGAAAACCGCATTGAAATTTGTTTTTGAGTTTATCACGAACATACAAACACACAAACAGTCAGACGCGGTGGGGGACTTTGTTTTATAAGGTATTAGTGATTTAGAAATCAAGCAGTTATATAAACATATAAAAAATGCAATACAAAATATGTACCGCAATAAAAGAAAAATACCTTTAAAAAAAGCATTAGCAATAAGTACACAATTACACACCTGCACCTTCGTTAAGTATTTCATCGTCTTTCGCACTTCTTTTATGTATATCGTATGCTTCGTCCATAGCACTTTTAATTACTACTTTTGCTTCAGTATCAAGACAGCATAATGCTTCTACCATACACATGTCAATGTTAACTGTCGGTATGCCTAATCTCATGCCAATCGTGTACGCAATTTCTTGTGCTTGTTCTTCTAAAATTTAAAATAAAATTTTAAAATGCTTTAAAAAGGGTAGCAAATGTATAGTTCGTTTTTTTAGCATTAGAAATAAGGTAAACAATCTTGATGTATCTTTTAATGGTAAAACACATTTTAAAATAAGTTAAGGCAAATATGTAAAAATTATGAATCAAATACGATCATTCATACTCTTCTGCTTTCATAAATAGTTACTGATTTTTTTAGCGATTTTTAATTAAAAGGCATGTCAAGATCGCTTATCGTCTTTCAAATTCTTTATAATGCTAAAAAAACGAACTACCTAATAAGTACCTTAGTAAGAGTATTAAATCTTAAGTAAAACTTTTATTCAATTAGACCATGGGTTCGAGCTCTTGATACTGACGTGATTTCCATACCTACCTTACCTAGGTATATTTTGTTATGTATGATAAATCATTTATTATTAGTTTTATTTATAGCAAAAACATCGTCGGTGATGAAACCTGCATATATACGACTGCAATAGTTATTTGTTTTACAAGGGGGCAAAGTTGTTGTTTAACCGCTCGTGCTAATATTGATACCCGAGCAAGCGAAAGATTCCAAAATTGAACCACGAGCGTAGCGAGTGGTTCGAAAAATGGAATCTTGAGCGTTGCGAGGGTTTTAAAGCACGAGGGTTAAACAAAATTTGCCCCCGAGTGAAACACAAAATTTTTCACCACACCAACCCGAAGCAAATATTAAATGTAAAATATCAAACAAAATCAAACCAAATCAAATCCAAATGAATGTTATTAAATATTTATCATACAAAATCATCATTTAAAAGTCAATTCTACCAGCAAACATAAGAAAACAACTCAAAATTTGCATTTGATTACTTTGCCTCACATGTGGATAAAATGCAACTTTGCTATTCGGTTTTGAAGTGCAAAGTAATTCTTTCCGAGTTGGTGTGGTGAAAAGAAATTTAAAAGCGTGTGTAAAGCCCGGGACCGCATTAAGAAAGCTACACGGTTTTCTGTGGTCTCCACCTATGCTCAGCATTAGAACATGCTGGTGGACGGTAGTGTACCTGTTACAGTCAGAAGCAGTAGTTCCAAAGCCGGCAAGGTTCAAAATTAAATGAACGGTGTACAGTCAGCAGCAGAAGATGCTAAGCGGGCCTAAAATTACCTTGACACGCTCTTATTCTCTTAACAATAAAGTCACGTCAAGATCATTTTGAACACCTCGCCCGCTTAGCAACTAATGCTGCTGACTGTTGGTTATATCATTCTGAATATGTCAGCACGTCACCCGCATAGCTTCTGTTGCAGACTGTATAAATAGCGAAGTTCACAATATGTTACCATAAGGCCGGGGTCGTTTTCACCCGCCGCCCGCGGCCGACAGCGGCCCGCCGCCCGCGGCGTCTGAATGGTATGTTCGGGAATGCTCGGGAGTGGTCGTTTTCGCCCGCCGCGTGCGGCGTCCCCCCGAAAACGACCACTCCCGAGCATTCCCGAACATACCATTCAGACGCCGCGGGCGGCGGGCCGCTGTCGGCCGCGGGCGGCGGGTGAAAACGACCCCGGCCTAAGGCCCACTTGCACCATCCTACTAACCCGGGGTTAAGCGGTTAAATCGCTAAACCAGTGTCAAATTGTACTGGTAACCACGGTAAATTCAGGTTTAACCGGTTAACCCAGGGTTAGTGAAATGGTGAAAGTGGCCCTAAGTGACATACCTTCACCCGGAGAGCCATAAACAAAAACAATGAGTCCTTTGGATAGTACTTCGTTTTCGTTACGAGGACTGTAATCCAATGCTGTCAAACATTCTTTAAGTGGATCTCTGCCCTTATCTTTTAATGCTTTTATTTCATCTTGAAAAAGATCAAAAAATATTTATTGTATGGTTATGGATGTGGATTACAAAGGTGGTTCAAATTATTGATGTTCTCCATATCCTGCTTTACAAAGGCGTACAATATGGGGTCATCCATTAATTACATCACACGTTTAGGGGGAGGGAGGGGGTCAAGAAAATGTGACATATTGTGACATGGGGGAGGGGGAGACACAAACTTTGTGACGTCACTTTAACTTCATCAGTAACCGAAAATTTATTGAAATTATTTTGTTCGCTGTACATTTAAATAACAAGTTTTTAAAACGATAATCGTTTTTATTCGTTTAATTTTCTTTCCTAAGCAGTTTTGGGTTATAAAATTACTAATATTTATATCATCAAAAATATTTTGATAAAATATTAATAATACTTAGGTACTTACTTAATTCGATTTGGCGATTTCGTAGAAAAAATGTGACGTCACACTAGGGGGGAGGGGTTTGCCAAATGTGACCAAGTGTGACAAGGAGGGGGGAGGGGTCAAAAAACCTACAAATTCGTGTGACGTAATTAATGGATGACCCTTATTTGGTAAGTTGTCTTAGAAATAAATACAATTAATTACTTTAAGGTGGTTCGCCTAGGTTACTCAAAACTTAACTCTCGCTAGATGGCACCACTTTTGCAAAATTTCAGGTTTTATTTTTTTGTGAAATGGTCATGGTATTTGTATACTTAAAAGTATGTTTCGCGCACTCTTTAAATAAATATTGAACAATTAAAGTAAACATTGAATACTTCATTGTGCAAAAACCACCTTTTTAATTCGACGGAGTGTTGCTGTCACGCTTTTTCCTAGTATTACTCACACATGCAAACAGTGTTTCCGTGATCCTTGTAGTAGACAATTTCACACAACGTAAGTATGTTGCATTGCAATAGCGTAACGGTATGTTCGTGGAAATAACTACGTGCAAGAGGATTGGGGTTCAAGACTGGTGCGAGTAGGTAATTTCTTTTTGTTTCTCCTTTGTGTTATCTTACCTTTAAACGAGCAATTATTATATATATGTTACTGTAAAAGCCCGAAGTACGGCAAAACCTAGGATTTACCGGTAAAACCTAGGTTTTACCGATGCCGATCGGTAAAAGCCCGAAATGTTAAATCTTACTAGTTTACTTCGGGCTTTTACCAACACCGATATGGTAAATCCTAGGTCTTACCACGGCAACCGGTAAAGTTTGAATCATGCACTGATTCTTGAGATTATTAGATGAAAAGTAGGTAGGTTTGGATCTCCCGGTTCTGCTGAAGGTGAAAGAGAACTCTACTAGCCTGCATCGTGGCTAGGCACCCAGGTTTAGGTATAGTTAACTTTAAAACCGAATCTGCAGCTGGCCACTTTATTGAGTAATAGAAACGCGTTCCGTATGTGTTTCGCTTTCCAGATGACCAGGGTGCCTAGCCAAGGTGCCAATGGTTTACGCTCCGTAGCGACTGAAGCGCAGCCGTGTCTGTCGCATTAATATGGCAGAGTGATAGAGAGAGGTATTACCCTAACGTTCGCTACGGAGCGAACGACTGGCATCATGGCTAGGCACTAGACATGTGCGCCGCGCCGCCGCGCCGCCGCCGCCGACGATTTTGCCACGCCGCCGCCGCCGATAAATTTGACCGGCGTATAATCGGCGTGGGAAATTTTGATACCTATCGTGTCTTATTCCATGTTGCGTAGTGAGGAGATAGTGTCAGAGATATAATTTAAAGATCCTTATGCTTTTTCGCTTATTATTTGCCAGTGAACCAAATTAGCATCATTTTTGTCGTTGCGGTGTTAGCTGTTAGCTGCTATAACGATTCAGTGTTAATTTAAACAAGACCTAATAGTTTCTGGATCTCAGGTTATTATTTGATATTTTTTCGCACAGCTTTTTTGTAGAACGCATTTTGTTTTACATCAATAGTCTCTTGATTGTCAATTTAATCAGTGAACTAAAGTCAAGAAAATAGCAGGTTCATATCCTAGGACATAAACATGCTATTGTCATAGAATCTCCAGCAAGCTGTCACCGCGATTATAATTGAGTATTTAGAAATAGAAATCGTTTATTTGCAAATCATGGTACATAGGTGGTACAATAAAAATATAATCACATGGCACCCTATAAAGGGTATAGCAAGTATTCTTATATTTCTCGTGTGATGCTGGTGACACGCATAATGACCTATATGCGTGATATGATAGATATGATTTCATTTATTTATCACATAATATCACAGAAAACCGGTTGGTCTGTGCGTAATATACAGTTTCATTTAAAATTACTCACGATTAATTCTTAGTCATTTTAGTATTTCAGCTTCTTTTACTTAACAATATATGTATACTACTCTTTTATAATCAAAATTATAAGAGTCAGGTTAAAGCTTCGTAATAAGCTATATCTAAACAATTATATCTACTTATAGGAACTTAAATCACCAAGTATTATCACTAAGCTAGCAGTAAAGAAAACGCTTTATATTCCATACAACGGGACACTTCAAAGACAGTCTGTTGAGCGAATCAACCTGCTAGAGACGTTTACTTTCGAAAACGATGGCATCTTTATTCAACATACATTTCTGTTAAACTTCAGTTCAGACAAATGTAAAATATGTAGTTCATCATTATTTCGTATCAAATCCTAGGTTAGGCGACTTAGGCGACAGCGGCTGGGAAAAGTAAATATAGATTTAAGACTTAATTTATAAATATTTCTTATTGTGTTTTATTTATTTTTCCACTTGCAAAGTAAATAAAAATACTGCCCGACATGTAGCGTTTTAAAGTATCCTTTTTATTTTAATATTTAAACATACCGTTGGTAACCGTTAGGTTGGTATTGGTAATAAATGGTTGCCAAGCGACACGATGGGATATGGGATATAATTTTCGCCAATAATTTTAGGAAACCCACATAATATGTTTTGGATAGCCTAGTAAATACTCGGAAGGTTTTAATGTAGAGTTTCTACAGCCACATTCTCATGCAGTATCAAAAATTATGCCACGCCGATTTCACGCCGATCACGCCGCCGCCGCCGGTCAAAAAATCATCGGACGCCGCCGCCGATGATTTTGCCATCGGCGCACATCTCTACTAGGCACCCAGATTTAGGTATAGTTAAGATTACCGCCGAATCTGCAGCTGGCCACTGTATTGAGTAATAGAAAAGCGTTCCGTATGTGTTTCGCTTTCCAGATGACCAGGGTGCCTAGCCAAGATGCCAATGGTGTACGCTCCGTAGCGAACGAAGCGCAACCGTGTCTGTCGCATTAATATGACAGAGTGATAGAGAGAGGTATTACCCTAACGTTCGCTACGGAGCGAACGACTGGCATCTTGGCTAGGCACCCAGATTTAGGTATAGTTAAGTTTACCGCCGAATCTGCAACTGGCCACTGTATTGAGTAATAGAAACGCGTTCCGTATGTGTTTCGCTTTCCAGATGACCAGGGTGCCTAGCCAAGGTGCCAATGGTTTACGCTCCGTAGCGACCGAAGCGCAGCCGTGTCTGTCGCATTAATATGGCAGAGTGATAGAGACAGGTATTACCCTAACGTTCGCTACGGAGCGAACGACTGGCATCTTGGCTAGGCACACAGATTTAAACGCTTTTTAAAAATCAAAAAACTATTACTTATGAAAGCAGAAGAATATAAATGATCGTATTTGATTTATAATTGTTACATATTTGCCGTAACTTATTTTTAAAATGTGTTTTTCAATTAAAAGACACGTCAAGATTGTTTACCTTATTTCTAATGCTAAAAAAAACAAACTATAGTAATAATTGTGTTTTTCATTCATAGACAAAATCCATTATTTTATCCACAGGAAATTTTATATATCTCTTTTTTATTGCAGTGAGGATGTCCTGATTGTAAAAATAAGAGAGATTAGGTAGAGTATAATTTCTAATTTTCTTTGTCAAAAATAAACGAATACGTGTAGCCCATACCATACTTAATCAATCGATTTATGATAATAAGAAAAATTTAATAAAAATAAAAAAACAATACGAAATTTAGATGTAACAAAAATACAAAAAGTTATGTTCCAGCATACAATTGACTGGGGATCGAACCGGGAATCTTCCGTTTGTAAGCAAAAAGCGACTGTTTGCATAACACGCCATGATAGTTCTTAGCTAAGCTGACGAACTTCGGGTACTTATTCTCGCTTAGGTCAATTAAGTACCTGTCAAACGTCAGTGTCAACAAAATTGCACTAAACATGACGGCACTCCAAATTCGCGCCGTGGTCAGCCCGGCAACGTCGGAAATGGTATGGCAACGTCGCAAATGTATCTGTACACGACATTTGTGACACACACATACGTAAAATTGATGAAAATTTAACTATGATTTTTGCATGATTTCTGTATGAAACATTGTTTTCCTGTTAATTTCGCGCAAACGAATATTCGAAGGAAGATAAATGCGGAAATATTTATGTACTAATAGTGTGTAGTTACTTAATGAGCTTTGATTGAATTTTGTATGAAAATCGAACCACCTTAATAACACTTTAACAATGGACTACTGAACTTAAACATAGCAAGGGTAATAGTTATTTGTTTTACAACGGGGCAAAGTTGTCGTTTAACCGCTCGTGCTAATATTGATACCCGAGCAAGCGAAAGATTCGAAAATTGAACCACGAGCGTAGCGAGTGATTCGAAAAATGGAATCTTGAGCGTTACGAGGGTTTCAAAGCACGAGGATTAAACAAAATTTGCCCCCGAGTGAAACACAAAAATTTTCACCACACCAACCCGAAGCAAATATTAAATGTAAAATATCAAACAAAATCGAACCTAATCAAATCCAAATGAATGTTATTAAATATGTATTATCCAAAATCATAATTTAAAAGTCAATTCTACCAGCAAACATAAGAAAACAACTCAAAATTTGCATTTGATTACTTTGCCTCACATGTGAATAAAATGCAACTTTGCTATCAGTTTTTGAAGTGCAAAGTAAGACTTTCCGAGCTGGTGTGGTGAAAAAATATTTTAATATGGTTTCAAGTGGTGTAATATACAAATTAGAAATGTGACAGTGATGTAAGATTTTGTAATGTAAGTACCTGCCACAATTTCGGCTTCAGATCTAAATTTTTTTTGGACAATATCTGCGGCCTGTTTGGGCGACATATTTTGTTTTCCTGTTTTTGGCGTTTTAGGGGGCTTCCTGGGTTAAACGTACATAAATTAATATTAATTATGTAAAGTTATTAAAATGAGGAAAACTAGTATTAATTACATATTACATACTTAGTCGCAGCAATTGCTGCTTTTCCTCTAGCAATTGCTTCCGCCTCCATTTGACTAAATACATTAAAAGATCATTAATATTCACAATAGGTATTAAAGGTTTAATAACACAGTACAAGAGTTATTTATTATATGAATGAAAACTCATACCTTCTAACGCGTTCTTTAAACTGTTGATAGAAATCAAGTATTTCGAAGTGCATGCCAGCGCCTGGCGTTATTACAGGAACAAGCATTTCTTCCGGTTTGTTATAGTATCTATATAACAATTGATACATTTCTTCCTCCATAGTCCAGATTCTGGATAAGAAAAAGAGACCTTGTTCAAAAATAAACCAAATATTACAATGTATGTACCTACCTACATTTTATGCAATTTTCCCGAATGTTAGTATACTGAGCAACTTTTATTATGGGACGAGTGTGACGCTACGTCTTACGTAGGCGAACAACGCGCGAACGCGGCGCGGCGCGGCGCGGCGAAATCAATCCTTTGATGCCCATAGAAGTGTCCTACGTAAGCGATCTCGTTGCGAACGCGGTGCGGCGCGATTTGCACGCGAATGTCAGGCGGCGCGGCGCGGCGCGTTGTTTGCCTACGTAAGACGTAGCGTGACATAATTATATAGGGTGTCACAAGACTATGGGGGAAAGTACCTTAAATATCGTAGATAGGATATTTTGCTGAAAGAAGACATTATTTTAATTTAAAAACAATTTAAACTGTATTCATAGAATTTTAAATAATTACATGGTTGAACCGGGAAACGAACCCGCTACACGAGAAAAAAAAAACCCTGAAGCTTTATCATACCGATCGATAGACTTCATCATAAGGATTATTTTTTGCTAAATAACATAGCGTCAGAAATAAAAGGAAAACCATGAATTTTAACATTTGATGTGAAATTTAGCGAAATAATGAAAAGAGTGCGACATTGTATTCAACAGAATGGGACTCATTTTGAGCATTTGATAAATTAAATTGGTTAATTTTGAATTAAAAATGTTAAAATTCATGGTCTTCCTTTTATTTCGGACACTATGTTATTTAGCAAGAAATAATCCTTATGATGAAGCCTTTCGATCGGAATGATAAAGCCACAGGGTAATTTCTTTTCTCGTGTAGCTGGTTCGCTTCCCCGTTCAACCATATAATTATTTAAAAATCTTTGAATGCAGTTTAAATGGTTTTTTTAAATTAAAATAATGTCTTATTTCAGTAAAATATCCTATTTACGATATTTAAGGTACTTTTCCCCTTGATGCCCCATAGTCTTAGGACGCCCTGTATATTCATATTCACCTGTATATGTATATTATGTTATGTAGGTACTAGGTACATAAACTCGGATACTTTAACCATAATAAAGCAAACTCATGGATTTTCTCATGTCACGATTGCTTGGCAATTATAGGTAATTATTAGAGATGCCCCGAATATTGGATTTGGCCGAATACCGAATATTCGGCCTCCCATCTCGGCCGAATACCGAATATTCGGCATGACATGCGCACATTTTGAGTCACAATTATTATGAAAACTGTTCGCCAAAAAAGCACAACGTTTGCTAAGATATATTTTTATGTTGAACGGAATTAATGAATGTAATTAGCGTCAGTCAAATCAGACCCATGATAAAAATAAAATATTTTGGAATCAGCTAATGCTCAAAAACGTGCCTTCGTATTTAACCACTTTCCAAGAAAACATTTTAAATATTAAATATACCTAGTTTTTGGTTATTTTTTGTGAAATTTTTCTTTTTCGGTAGGTGCAACAGATATTCGGTATTCGGCCGAATGTTGACTACTATTCGGCCGAATACCGAATATTCATCAAAGTGGCCGAATAGGCCGTATACCGAATAGTTACCGAATATTCGTGGCATCTCTAGTAATCATACTCACTGATCACTATGTGCGAATATAAGTTCTATAGGAAACGGGCAGGGGTTAGTCAAGCCGAAGTAGTTGTCAGTAGTTGCTGCCCACGGCAGCGTTGGAGGAAACGCAACCTTGCCGCCGATGACATGGACTTGGGGTATTATGCCCACCCCTCTTACTGGTATTGCCATTTTCCTGGGATTCATGTGGAACCGAAATAATAACATGCCTTCATATACCATCTGTTGAGATAATTCTTGAAGTTAATACTTCGGGTTCTTAGCATAAAGTGCCTGTACGGACCTGTATAAGCTACGTACTACAGGCCAAGTTTCATATTTTCTTTCGAATGGGATCATTATTTTAAAATTAGTTAGGGTTAGGAGCTGAACTATATATTTAAATTAAAGCAGGTGTAAATACTATGTATCTAATCGAAAACCAATGTCAAATTAATAAAAACTTACTTCCGTGACTGGTTTAAAAGCTATACTGAGCCATCCACCCTCATCGGGACCAAATTTTCCAGAATTATGCAGCACCGTCATAGGATTATGTCCTTGAACTTTAAGTTTCAATGTGACGTACCAGATACATGTTGGTTTGCCCCTATCACACAATATAATAACAGTAAGTAAATATGTAATTGTTTTTAAATACTAGATGTGTGTATAGATGAGTATATTTGCTGGTCACAACTTACACATTCTTTAAAGATATTGTGTTAATTATTTTGTCACCACATCTTACTGACCCAAAGTCTATGGCCTCGACGTTTGCTGCCAAGTAAGGGACAGCACAAAGTGCTTTCATTTTAATGGGAATTGTGATTCCATAAAGTACCTATGAAGAAATAGGTTAGCTTGCATTTTAAAAAGGTCTTACTACTAACTAAGGACCTACACTAAATTCCAGAGTTTTTAGGGGAACAAACGGACGATTTATGAAATTGAATTTATGGAAATAAAGGAAACTTGAACTTATACATTTTAATTAACTAGACAATTGTATAAATAAATAAATGTGTTTTCTTTCTTTCAATTGTAAATAAACTAATAATTTAGTTATGAGTCACATGCTATGAACCTTAGCCTTAAGGCCGAGCCACACCGGCTTGCGTGTGCGTGACGTGCGCGTGTGCGTGAGCTAAAATGTTGGAGCCGCACACGCACACGTCACGCAAGCGGTGTGCCGTCTCTCATAAGGATCTGTATACTACAACGCCGCACGCGCACGTGCACGTCACGCACACGCAGCCGGTGTGCACAGGCCTTTAGCCTTTTTGGCGGCGGGTTTATACGTGACTCAAGTGTATGTGCTTGATTTAATTCACCTCTAATTTAAAAGTAATTTCAACATCTTGTTCCAATTCATCGAAATATTGTAAGGTGGGTGAGAAAGTGACTTCCATTTTGCCACTATCGCCCGGGTTCAGCTTGCCGCACAACTTCAAACCCAGCCAACTTGGCAAGTTTACCGGTTTGGCTAAATGCAGCTTCGTGTCTATTGGGCCGTAGTTGATTACTTCTACTACGCATTGAACCTAGTGGATATATAATATACTATATTAGTACCTACATAGTACACTATTACTTATTATAGTCGACATCACTAGTATCATATACCTAAAACAAAGTGCCAAAAGTAAGTATTTGACTCCCGCTAATATTTTTTTTACAAATAGAGATTATGTATTTTATTTAACAGATCATTTTAAAAAGTAACTTCCACACATGTAATACTTACTATACTCTATGACCGTAATTGTATAACACGACATTGTGACGTTTCTGACTTCTATGCAGGAGTCAAAAATATCAATGTAATTTTGTTATCCAAGCTACTCTGCAACTATGCAAAGTAGCTTGGATATGAAGATTAAATGCCGAATAATAGTAGGTACAAGTGTCCAAATGCGAAGACTGAAGACGTGAAGACCGAGCTCCGCGTAGAGCTGAAAACTCGTAGCGTCCGACGGGTCGCGCTTCCTACAACTTCCGCAAGTGTTTTAAAAGCGAAGGCCGAAGAGAGATAATACCTACAGGGTGGCCAAATAATAAGTGCATTCCCGTAGCCAGGGAGGTTTTGGGGTTATACTGAGCTACTTTTACTATGGGACCAACCCCGAAATCGCGACAAAAAAATGTATTAGAAAACGGACCAGCCAAAATGTATAAAACAGGCAAATTTTTCTTCGCGATTTCGGGGATGCACGTTGGCAACGGGAATACACTTAGTTTATTTTTTGGCCACCCTGTATAGTGCTTTTTAAAACACGTAACAATATTAACCTAAGCAATCAGTACTACAAGTACCATTGCGGCTGTGTGCCATAAGTACAGCCTATAGTCGCATTTTTTTTCTTCAGTCAGACTCACGCTTGAAGCCAATGGCACGCCTCTTCGGGACGCTTCGGCCTTATGCGGATATCGGCCTAGAGCCTTCGCAATAGCTGTCTACATCACGTTTCAATTAAACCATTGAGGCTGTGTCCCTAAAAAAACCTAACAGCATTTTTTTTCTTAAATCCGACTTACGCTTGACCCTAGATTTCTAATAGGTTTTCCTGTCATCTTTAGGTAAAGGACTATTTTGTGTATTTTTTTTCAGAATTTTAGACCCAGTAGTTTCGGAGATAGAGGGGGGGGGGAATGGTAATTTTGTGTCTATTTTTTTGAATAACTTCTAAACTTATCATAAATTTATAAAAAAATATATTTGAGATTCTCACAATGAGCTCTTTGGTTTGATATGTAACACTCTATAGTTTGCAAAACTTTGTATTTTATTTTTATCGTTTACCCCCCAAAAGTAGCCCATGTTTAAAATTCATTTATTGACGTTACATATCCGACTTTGGGTCACAGACTTACATATGTGTACCATATTTCAACTTAATTAGTCCGGTAGTTTCGGAGCAAATTGGCTGTGACAGACAGACAGACAGACGTACGAGTGATCCTATAAGGGTTCCGGTTTTTCCTATTGAGTTACGGAACCCTAAAAATACGATTTTCTCGCTGAATATTATATAATTTTCAAAATTTATAGTCGTATCGTATACCTACGTAATTTATTCTCATAGAATTCTCTGGGTATCACCTACATAGTTATCGTACCCAGGTTAAAATGTTACTAACCGTACTACCCGTAATAACAACTCCGAAATCGACGACGTACGGTGTTGTTATAAATCCAGGAATAGGACCTATCTTTGTTTTTGTGGAATATGCCACTAATATTTCTGGGCGCAATTTAATGTGCTCGATCACCAGCATTCTCTCAACTGCTAAGTCAATATCCATATTCGAAGGATAACCATCCTGAAACCAAGATAAGTAGTACCTTGCCCATAATATGATTATTTATAATTAAAAAACATTGTCGCACTCTTCATAATATTAATTGGCTTACCCAATCCGAGCAAATGTGCCAATCCTGTTGCAAATCAGGATCGTTAAAACAGTCGTCCGTCATAGGTGTATTTACGTGATCTTTAGTGATGATGGTGCGACGGAATATTTCGCGTACAGCACCTAAGTATTCCTCAGTCAAAGTTGGGATGGCCAAATAACCTGTTTCAGGTTGTAGCTGAAACATATGTAATTTGCTACCGATTTATCGACGCTGACGTGCTTGCATAACTACGAGTATAATGAACTAATTTAACTACAAAAAATGTATTGTCGTTAACAAAGTATTTATTAAATTTTCCTTATAGGTACTTACCTGAGTGAAGAAATTGTTATGTAAGTAGTATAGCTGTTCAAATGTTCAATTCTACAACAATATTTACAACTATAAACTAGATTTAGTACTTACATTCACAATGTCTGGCCTCGGTAATGAAAGATACACCTGAGGAATCACCCCCCAGCCAAACACTTCAATGGGGATGTGTGGTAGATGCCCTACCTCCAACAAAAACACGCTGTGAAAGTAACCTAGCACACCAGGCCGAACCACAACGTTTATCTCTTTCTTCTCCTGGGACTGTAACGTGCTTTCTGAAGGCAACAAATCTAGTATTGTACCGTTGAGCTCAGTCTCGTACTTTGGTTCATTCAAATACGTCTTATATTCAAAACTCAATCGTGCAGTATTAGTTAAAATCAATAACTCAGTTTGATTGTCATGGAAAGATCGGATTTTGAAATTCAACTTTTGACTATTGATATTGTATTTTAAGTCTGAAGCTTGGCCTGTGACACTGATAAACTCCGATGGTCCTCCTAACACTTCGCATTCCAGTACAGCTTTAACATTTACATTCCGACTTGGTATAAATGTGATGTGAATATTTTGACAATCATTGGGTTTCATGAGTCCTTTAAATGGCGTTACTCTTAGCAATCGGTTTGTGTTTATTTTATTGCCATGATTCAATTTACGGAGTTTCCAAATCCAAGGAAATTCCGTGTTGTATGGAAAAGGTATCATTGGAGCGATTTTTCGAATTATTTTGGTACTAGTTATATTCACCTGTCCGGGTACAGGGATAACGGCACTTGCCTCGCTGGGCTGAAGGTTTGATGTTAAAGCAGATGACTTTTGGTCGATTTTTTCCAATGTCTCATTTGGACTATTTGGAGGGTGTAATGGAGCGCGATATCCGGCACTCATAATCTCTTTAAGTTTATCTATAAAGAAAATTTGGATTATTAGGGTCGTGCAAAATACTACAGGTACAGTTTAAAACAACGATTACGAACCTCCTGGTTTTGTAGACCCCGTATCTGTCTCATAATAATATGATGAAGTGGTATCGCTTTTACACGGTATCTGCTCTTCAGGTATTTCAGGCTGCTCTTGAAAAAAACAAACATTTTTAAAGTCTTTCCTATCACGGAAAAATGGTGTTCCGTACCTTTGGGAGGCGTGCGTGAAGCCGAAACCAACACGTAGAGTCCCTTTTGACACTTTAATTAAATAAGTCCATAACTCAGAAAACACTACCCCCATGCAGACAAATCAGTAAAAATGTGTTCACTGTCCAGTACTTGATTTTGTGTCACTTTATAATCAACACAAACACGTATTTTTTGTCAGATTTCTGTGCCACTACAATTGGACTAGCCCATTGACTATGCCGTGTAAGGCCACCGTCTTTGGTCACAAAAATGTTGAACGGCTCGGCTAAACGGTTAGACTTAGTGGGGGGGTGCTCGACCAAATGTCATAGAGGGACCCTGGCAGTTTCCGGCGCCGCCATTTTTTTTTTCAAAATGGCGGATTCAAAATGGCGGTCAATTTTCAAAATGATCCTATTTATATAGGATATAGGTAGGCTATAGATTCCTATTTTTTTTTAATGCTACAATTGCTGGAAAACTGGCCACTTTTATTTTGTATGGCAACTTTTAAACGGTGCTAGATAAGTGGGGGGTGCTCGACCAAATGTCATAGAGGGCCCCGAGACAAAACAAACTGCATTAAAAAAAATTCAAAATGGCCGACTTTTATTTATTTTTTCAAGATAGTCCGAGCGCGCTGAGATTTGGCATGGCAAGATATAGAAGGCCTCTAGATTCCTATGCAAAAAATTTTTTTTGGATTAAACCCAAGATGGCGCGTAGGGCCGAAGGCCCGGAGCGTCCCATTCGATTTCCCAAGCACGTGAGGCCGAAGGCCGAGCTGCAGGAATGAAGTGCTCGCACGCGGATCTTTTTGTCCTAGCAAAAGTACAAGTTTATTTGTTTTTCCCTTTGGAAAACAAGCTACTACACAATTACAACAGCAACAGCAACAGCAACATTACCAACAACAACACATCAACAACAGCACCAACAGCAAACAACACGCGTACCGCGGGGCCCTCGGGCCCCGCGCACAGGGCAAAATCTAGTCGCATGATTTACAGAGGTAAACCCAGTACTGTACAGTTATCATTTCATAATAGAAGTTTGACGTTTGAAAAAACACTTGCGCAGTCTGTGCTGTCAAAATCGCTGCCAACTAAGCTTGGTCTAACTCTAGCTAGGTAGGTGCTTCGAATTTGTAATAGATAACTACTTAGTAAGTTTTTCATTGTAGTTGAAAAATGTTTATGTGAAGAGAATGATTTTTATCTTACCATGACATTAGTAGTAATGACACACTTTTTCCATTTAAATCTGAAGCAAACTAGCAGCGGTGTAAGGTTTTGGACTTGTATTATTTTGCTCTCGATGCTACTATTTACAACACATTGAAAGTCTACCCGTGGCGAGGTAACTAATATATTGGGAAAATTTATTGTTCCAATTATTCGGACATTATCCTAAAAAAATAATTGATGAGTTATACACGGTGTAACATGAGTAAACCGAATAATTTTAACAGCGTATTCCTGATCATATTTAGAGACAAAAATTTCCTATAAACTTTTTTTTTTTAAAACGCCTAGTTTCAGAGATAATATTGATTTAAAAATAAACAAGTTTTTGTTGTTACATAATATAAAAGGCCTTTTTGATGGTAATGTTGCTGCTATGGGACGTAGTCCAAATATCCTTATTAATAGATGTCAAAAAGTGACAAGTAACACTTTGCAAAAAGGTTTTACGAAAAAAAAAGTATAAATAAATTTTAAGTAACAAGTTGACCAATAACATTTATTTTTTATGTACAAATTAAAAAAAATGAAAAAATAAAACAAAAAAATTATTTATTTTTGGCGAAATTGACCTAAACTCATATTACATATTTTCCTTCTTTTGACCTCAGAAATGCGTGGTTAAAATTATTCGGTTTCCTCATGTTACACCGTGTATGTTGGCATCTAGAATACAGGTACATACTCGTATATAAGGTACATAGGCGAAAAGTGTAAACATATTTTTAACGTCGACTGTACCTACATAAAGTACGTTCATTGTCGTCGTGTAAGGCAATCAAACGTACCCACATCCTTATCGAAACGCACCAAAATCATGGTATGCTTCGAAATTTGGCTTGGCACCGACTTCAAACATATCAGTTGGTAACGCATAGACTTAAAAAAGGATAATATTTTATTTCATCCTTTTTGAAGTCTGTTTTCCTTATTTTATAAAAAGTTTTTATCAATAAGTAGGTACGTCCGAAACATGTAAATGTAAATGATAAAGAACGCACGTATGGTATGCATTAATAGTCTCCGAAACGTACTTAAAAAAAATTAATAAATATAAAAATAAAATATACCTAAAACAAGTATTTTACCTTATTTTTATGCCCTTTGAATTGAATTCTCATGATATCACTATAGATTCTAGATTTCAAATTCATGTGTTTTGTAGTATCAAACAAAATCTGTAACTTCATAACTTCTTGATCTTCTAGACGCTCGTCAACATTTTGGGTTAAATTAAATGCCATTTTAATTTTATTTATATCTTGAAAGAAGTTTAGCGGGCCCTTTCTTAATGGCTCTACCGGTTTTGTTGTTAAATAGTCTATGAATATTTTTGATTGTTGTGCTCCAAATTTGAGGATATTCGCTACATCTAAATCGCTCTCTCGGTAACAGATGCAGGCACACATGTCTTCCTCCTCCTGCGCAACCTTATACGTACTCTTCTTTTTGATAATTGCAAATGGAGGTTTAACATTTATATCCATATCCAAAGGTAATTTAGACACATTTTTAATTGTTACTATGTCTGCAATGAATAAATATACATATTAATATAATTTTTAGGGTTCCGTACCTCAAAAGGAAAAAACGAAACCCTTATAATATCACTCGTGCGCCTGTCTGTCTGTCCATAATCATCATAATCATAATATTTTTATTAAAAATGATTCTTACAAAACACTTTTTGAGAGTCAAAAATCGTAGAGAATAAATAAAATAATTTACATAGAATAGAATATACAAGTATATTAAAATTATAACGTATATGCCACGCTTGTCGCTTAGGTCAAATCTACTCGTAGATAAGGTATCCAACCATACGTGTTTGTCTGTCTGTCTGTCACAGCTTATTTTCTTCGAAACTACTGGACCAATTAAGGTAAGTGGAAATTTGGTACACACATATAAGTTTGTGACCCAAAGACGAACATTCAACGTAAACAAATGAATTTCAAACATGGGGGCCACTATGTCGTGCTACATATCAAATGAAAGAGCTAATTGTGTACTCTCAATTATTTTTTATAATTTTAGGAAAATCAGTTTAGAAGTTATGAAAATTTCAAGTGGCTAGCTATCACGGTGCACGAGATACACCCTGGTGACAGACAGACAGACGGACGGACAGCGGAGTCTTAGTAATAGCAGGCGTGTCTCACTCCGCGATTTCGTCGCTTTGCTACAGGTAGCTAAAAGTACATCCGTTCGGCCCCAATTTTGGGGTTTGCCATAAGCCGCGCGTGGCGCTGTCGCCACCTAGCGGCCATATCTGTGCTGAACGTAACAGACGCGTTTTGTTAGAGAGTGAGTCTTCTGTACTTTGTACTATTATTTATTCTGTGGTAATAGGGTCCCGTTTTTATTTTACCCTTGGGTACGGAACCCTAAAAAATACATTGTAAAAAAATTGTGTAATGTACGGAACCCTTATAACGCAAGTCGGATATGGCCGGTTTTACGTAAAAAATAACACGCACGCACGCACGCACGCACGCACGCACGCACGTGATAACAGAAAAGAATAATATAATAGAAAATTCATTAAAATATTATCATTAACAATTAAAAATTACCAGTTAATTTATAGTACTCGCTGTATGGTCCAAAATCATATCGTAACTCTAAGAGTGACGAAGACACCTCTATTTTTGGATCCACAAATTCGGCAATAATTTCACACTCCAATAAAAGTTCCTTTTTATTTACGCCCTCCACGCTTCCTACTAAGTACCATATTTCCTTAACAGTCGTTACTTTACGAGAAACGCCTGTTATTGTCAATTCCATTTTTTCTCCAGCAGCCATTTTGAAAACTCGAGGTTCCAGATTAAAGAATCCACTGAAAAAAGGGATTGCTAACAGAAAAACAAAAAAGTAGAATTATTTTACATATTACAAGTGATTATTTATTTATGAACGTACGGAGTTCGTGGTTGCGTCTTGGGTGCTTTGTAATGTTCGCTCCATTCTAAAGAATGCATGCGCGTTCCTTTATTTTCCATGTCTACCTTAAAATCGAGTGGAAAATTCGTAAAATGTCGCCCAAGAAGTACTCGATCTCTTAGGTCACCAACTAAAATGCTTGTTCCCACTCCGGTTGCTGACATGGGGATAAACTGAAATAAGTGTCCATCAGTATTAATTATCTATCTGAAATTCCCAACTTTTACAATTAGGTCAAGAAATTAATGCTCAAAAAACGTTGTAGAGGGAAATGCTAGGAACACAATTTTTGACTCCGTAACTTTGTTTGGACTAGTTATGAGGTGAACATATCAAAAGTCCCCGGCTGTAGCCCCGCTGCTGGGGGGTAGAGGGGGGTAAGAAGGTCGAATTTTTCGGTTTTTCATTGATATCTTGGAAACTTTGCGTCTTAGCGACATGGCTACTAAGACAAACCGAAAGCTGATAAAATTAGTTACAAGTTTTACCCTGTCAAGTTTTTCGATATCATGAATAGTTTTTGAGATACCCGCTCTTGAAAGTTTATTTAGGGATTTTAATTTTATCTTGATATCTACGTCAGTGAAGCTGTTAGGCCATGTTTGGTATCATTTTCGTATAAATCGGGGGTGCTGAATTCATTTATGGTATCACATTGACACCATTCCGAAGTAAAACCAAAATTTAAAAATAAATATTTTTTTAAATCCCTCTTCACGCTTAAACCACTAAACCAATTTCGTTGAAATTTGGTATAGAAATAGTTTAAATCTCGACACACGACATAGGATAGTTTCTATAACCAAAAGGATCTTTTGAGGGTGTGAAAAGTGGGGTGGAAGTTTGTATGGGGAGTCAATAACCCCTGAACCGGTTTAGATGAAATTTAGGACGGAATACATCTGTGATTTAGATGAAAGTGATACCAAACATGACTTCAAACCTTACCTTGAGCAGTATTAACCTCAAGAATTCAGTTTCGTCGACGAAGTTGAATTCCCCCCATACTCCATTTCACAACTTTAAAGGATGATTATTGAGATAAAAAGTATCTTATGTCCTGTCTTGGGACTCGAAATATCTGTATACCAAATTTCAATTAAATCGGTTGAGCGGTTTAAGCGTGAAGAGGAATTTAAAAAAAAGGTATTTGTTTAAAGTTTATATGTTTTTTCTTAGGAATGGTGTCAATTGATACCAAAACTGAATTCAGCACCCCCGATTTATACGAAAATACCAAACACGGTCTAGTAGCGTCACTAATGTAGATATCAAGATAAAATTGAAAGCCCTAAATAAACTTTCAAGAGCGGATATCTCAAAAACTATTCAAGATATCGAAAAACTTGACTGAATAAAACTTGTAACAAAGTTTATCAGCTTTTGGTTTGTCTTAGTAGTCATGTCGCTAAGGCGCAAAATTTCCAAGATATAAGTGAAAAACCGAAAAATGAGACCTTCTTTCCCCCCTCTACCCCCCAGCACCGGGGCTACGGCCGGGGACTTTTGATATGTTCACCTCCTAACTAGTCCAAACAAGGTTACGTAGTCAAAAATTGTGTTCCTAGCATTTCCCTCTATAACTTCTTATTGCTTGGCCTAAATACGTATGTAACAATTAATTTATGTTATTTGTCTGATACCCTGAAGATTTGTAAACTTTTTTCGACCACTTGTTGCTATTGGATATATTGAGCTGAAATTTGGCGTGCAACATGCAAGTCATGCAATGCAAAAATAAGATAAAAACGAGCTAACTGATTAGGATCAAAGATAGATATTTGATGATTTCATGAGAATATTTGATGTCATATTTTAATGTGACCGATCTCATGGATGTATTAACCGATTCGGGGCTGATGACACACCTGAAATGATTGTTCCGCGCCACAGCCAAAAGTTTTCGAAAATAGAACACGCAACGAATCGGTTAAAAACTTACAATGTCCTTAACTCTTTCTAACTGAATCACAGCCTTGTTGACGTACGTCTCAGCATCGACCAGATAAAGCGTTAGATATAATTCTGTGTCGCTCTCGGGGTCTATATGTCCCTCGGTGGGCTGGATCTGCCATCTGCCGTCGCGGTTTAACTGCAATTCATATTATGCCAGGGAGTGATGCCACGTTTAATAAATTAAATAAATTGCCCTAAAGATAGCGTTGGCAGGTATCGTTCACGTTGTCATCGTAAAATTGTATTACCTATACGTGATTTATTATGATCAATTTACATCAGATGAGCAGACGGAAATACTAGTATTTAGATTACGAGAAATTATTGTACATATAATAACAATGTTGCAATAATTAAACCAGAATAGGTTTTCAGAACCTTTTTTTCATTACAGCGTTGCCTTGTTATTTCTCTGCCCTGTACACAGTATATTGACGGAAGCTAAAAAACAGCACTTAAATCGTTATTTCATCAGTAGGGGAGCTGCGATGCCACACACAGTAAAACACTAACTTTTTTTATAAGCTATTATCACCCTTCTTTTTTCGTCAGAGGTTAAAACAAGATTTTATCATTCGTCATCAAGGTAACCATTAGGTAGGTACTTAACGCTTTACCAGGCTAAGGGATATATATTTCCTACATACGGCACTTCAGACATGTGTTCTATTGCGACGAGTAAGACTGACAATAGATATATAGAGCATGGTACGAGTAAAGGGTTAAACTGGTGGTTTATTTTAGTTATTAGTGAGAAGTCTTCTATTCAATGAACATGGCTATATACCACCGAGTAGGGAATTCAAATCGGTTATTTTTTGTATGGAAATAACCGCGGTTTCGGTTAATAACCGATTATTTCCATACAAAAAATAACCGATTTGCATTCCCTACCACCGAGGCTCTGAAATGCACGACGACTGGCGAATCATTATTCAAAGTTAAAGTCTTCCTCGTTCTGCCGAGCACCTTCACCTGGCCCCAGTGCAGAGCCAGAGGAGTGCACGTGACGATCGGTCGGATTCCGCATTCTGTCACGTGGCATATGTCCACGGGCTGTGACATTCCGAACAGACGTATCCTGGAAGCATGATTTTGGATTCCCATAAATTATGTTTACCGGAAAGCTTGTTCAGAAATATTAATATTATCAATTTGACGTATTGGCTACGTGCGAAGTGCATGGTGGAGGCAAATTAAGTAAAGCGATCGCACCGCATGCGGTGGTGAAAATTGGAACTAACGAAGGATAGCGTTTGTAACATTTCATACAAGTTATATGGCTCGAAATGGAACTTTAATTTACGATTACTTCTGAGTTATTAATTTAAATTGTATCGTGTATGGGACCATTGTAATCTGTATGAAATGCTTAATATAACTAACGTATTTAATTTGATAATTATTGATGCTGTATCCATGTATATAGCTTTGCAGATGTCACATATTATGTGATCTTTATCTAGAAGTTAAGAATGGGTATTATACATAGTAAGTTATCCTCATACAACACAACATACACCATGCAAAATACAAAAAGATAGACATACACCATGGCGGACTTTTTTGTAGACCCATGTGAAAGAGCGACAACCCCACCATACATTGTGTATAAATAACCTTATAAAACAAAGTCCCGCCGCGTCTGTCTGTATGTTTGTATGTTCGCGATCATCTCGAAAATATGCTACGCAGCAGTATTGTTCCAATAACGGCAAATCAATCAAATCTATACTCAAAGAAATCTCACCTGATCACATACTCTTGAACACCAAGAGCGCATGTTCTTAAAGTAACTGGAAAGGTAATAATACCATTAGGCTCTATAAATCCTTCTTTATTACCGACTATAACCTGTAACGTCGTCTCTTCCTGAAAATATATGTATTTGTCAATGACAAAATGTGTTACTTAGTTTTGTTTCGCCAGATATTAATACTTACTTCCTGTTCTATAAGAGTGTAGTATCCTTTTATCTCATTCGCTTGAATTTGTATTTCATATTGATAAGGAAAATCTAAGAAACATGCTCGCTGGTTTATCTCTGGAGCGGGAGTGATCTCGGGAACCCTCGCGTCGAAAGTCACTGGTAAAATAATTGGAGGGCTGTCCGATTTCTCTAGCTCCAATTCGAGAGATGTCTGATTTGCTCGTATCAAATTTGGAGTTAACGTAACCTGCGGGTACAAATAAAATAAAAGATTCAAATTCAAAATTCACAACATATTTATATCATAGCTTGGATGTTACATAGGTGAAGCACAGTGATCCCCAGGCTTAGCCTGCGACGTGGGGATCTAGTTTATTTTAAGTAATAAAAACAAAACCAGCTATACGAACTCTCAGGGATAATCTGGATTCAGGCCCCAAATTAATTTTTTCTGGTTGTATGTCAAACTCTTTCGGCCATTGTGGAATTTCCGGCTTTGGCATTTTCGCCAAAGCGTAGTCGACCAACATGATACTGCTCACTTCCGGACCATCAGATGAAATTTTTACCGATGCACTCACATTCACAACTGAGTCATTAATAACATCAAATTCTAAGGTTTTCGGTACTCCTATAAGAAAATAGAACAGTCGAAGAAATAAAGTATAAAGTTATTTGGCAATTAAATAAAAATAATGGTAAGTATGCAAATTGTTTTACCAAGGCTGACAGTCCCAAAGTCCAAACTTGGTATACTAAACCTTACCGAAGGGTATATCACTTCTCCCCTGAAATTAAAAGGCTAATTTTAGTAAATAACCTTAACCGTTTCGGTGCGGATGGCACGCAGGCGTGTCATCAATGTTAATACGAGTGGCGTATGTCACGACAGGCGTGCCTCACGCCAAAGAGTATCATGACATGAAATAATTGACGCCGCCACAGCCAAAAATTTTCAGAAATGGAAGACGCAACGAACCTTGATATTAATAATCGTGATATTCGTACCTATATATGTACATATATATATTTTCCAAGTTAGCATATAAAAATGTTACTTAACGCTGTCCGATTGCCCCCAATGTACTCCACATGAAGTTTTTTCCAAGAGTCCGTGCTTCCACTATGGGTTTCCAACTTGAAGATGGAAGCACACTTGGTCGTGTGACTACGTCATAAAATTTTGTATGTGAACGGCTTAGCGCATTTAGTAACTGGAGATGTCATCGCTGTCATTTTCTTTACGAAACAGTCTGCCGATATTGGCGGGGGAGGTAACGTCAATTGTGTATTGCTATTTCTACATGATTAGTAGGTACGTGACGTACAAATAGCAATGTCAGTCCAGACCCAGACAAAAGTTTGCACAATTGTGCAAGTTTTTCGGCAGCCCCTCTGCCCTCTAAGCTCTTAATGGCCACTCCAGTTATTAAATGCTCTAGGGTGAACGGTGAACGTGTTAAAGCAATTTAGGTGTATAAGTAATAAATACTCACTTCAAATATAATTTCAACACCACCTCAGTGTCACGTATGAGGAAGTTGACTTCCTCAAAGTACGGTCCCTGGTTGGAGTTGGTGAAGGAGACGACAAAGATGGCGCGCTCGCCGGGACGCAGGCAGCGCAGGGCGGGCGAGCACGTAATGCGGCTGCCGAACAGTGTCGGCGTGTCCTGGTATACTACCACACCGTTTATGTGACCTGGGTCAAGCGTTGCCAATAAACATCCGTGTAATACAGCAGCACGATAAATATAAAACAATTAATATCAGTACTTAACCCCTCGTGTGCTTAGACACGGATCCGTGCGTGTGAATTTAAAGCTATTGTTTTAAATGTCAAGGTCACTTTTTCAATGATTATATTTGACAGGCCGCATACGAGGGGTTAATACCTATTATATCTGCACCCAATGGGTTTTTCCCTAAATCGCCGGTCAGTTTGTAATAAAGAAACATCTATAAAGATGTAATATAAAATGTGATGTGTCATAATTATAAAATTATGTAGGTAGCAGTGGCAGTGCGTCAATCATATCCACAGGCAAGCCGGGGCTAATTTGGCTTACATATTTCCTTTACAACTCTGCTCAAACGTCCAAAAACAGGCAAGCCGGTGGGAATCAGCTTTTATAGACGCGCCGCCACTGACTAGGTAGATTATGTAATAAATTAACATATTTGTCATAAATAATAAAATTATTACTAGGTAGTAAATCTTATACCTTATATTATTTATATGTTTCGGGGATCTCAGAAACGGCTCTAACGATTTCGATTTTGCTATATGGGGATTTTCGGGGGCGAAAAATCGATCTAGGTCTCATCTCTAGGAATACGCGCTTTTTTCAGTTTTTATATGTTTTAAGAGCAAAGCTCGGTCTTCCAGACATATAGTACCTATCTACTTATCAATTTTGTTACTTCCTATGTCGATTGCCTATTGTACCTCGTCCATTTGATTTTTTTTGATACTAGAGGCACCATAGGCACCAGGTACTTATGGTACATCCGCAGGAACATCTTTTAAAAATTTCATAAAAAAGTAAGCATTTCCAAAACGACCTGACAAAACTTGCCTTTATTTATCGCAAGTACTTCGAAATTGTACTTCTTATTTATATAAACACGATCCATGTCCAAGGTTTCCAAATTGAGAACAATATCCGGAGGCAGAGACGTCCCGACCATAGTAAGCGGCATGCGGTCCAGTATGCCGTCTATGTCCAAATAAACCACGGCTTTAAACTCTCCTATTTCTTGAGGGTTGAAAGTTATCGTCAGTTCTGTCGAGTTATTTGGCCATAGTTTACCTTCCTGAAATAATTATTCAGTGCCTAATTAAAATTATTTTATATGTTTTTAAGGAAAATGCATCAAATAGGGCAAAAATCGAACTCGTGATATTTCGGCACTCTGGTCTGATCGCTCTAACCAACTGACCTACCGAAGCAAACACGACTCGAGCGAAATTATCCAAAAAAAACCGGCCAAGTGCGAGTCGGACTCGCGTTCCAAGGCTTCCGTACATTACACAATTTTTAAAAATGTATTTTTTTATGTGAAACGTGAGTGAAATCTCTTTAAAAAATCCGTAGGGGTCGGATCAAAAACTAAGTAATTAAGTCCGACTCACGCTTGACTGTACATTTCTAATAGGTTTTCCTGTCATCTATAGGTATAGACCTATTTGATGTATTTTTTTTTTTATTTTAGACCCAGTAGTTTCGGAGATAAAGGGGGGGGAATGGTCATTTTTTGCCTATTCTCTTGAATTACTTCTAAACTGTTTATTCGAAAATTATAAAAAAATATATATTTGTGATCCTTACAATAAGCTCTTTCATTTGATAGGTATGTAACATGATATAGTTAGAAAAACTTTATTTTTTAATTTTCTCATATTTTACCCCCCAAAAGTGGCCCCCACGTTTAAAATTCATTTGTTTACGTTACATGTCCGTATTTGGGTCACAAACTTACATATATGTACCAAATTTCAACTTAATTAGTCCAGTAGTCCCGGAGAAAATCGGCTGTGACAGACGGACAGACAGACAGACGCACGAGTGATCCTATAAGGGTTCCGTTTTTTTTCTTTTGAGGTACGGAACCCTAAAAATTAAGTGTGAAAGTATTCTTTAACATGCACGTTCTGCAGAATAGACGGTAGAGTGTATAAATATTAGCCTTGACTTTTTTTATCTTAATATTTATCAATGAACTACATACTCACAATGGGTGTAATAGAAAAATGGGTGTCCTGGAAACGTAATGATTCATCGGCTACGAGCGAATGTATCTGGTCAAAGAATATCCGAGTATACACACGGGCGTGTTCGTCACTGTTCAGAACATCGTAGTATACGAGTTTCTGGCACTTCGCTGATTCGCTTCTTTTAAATTCGTAAAGTACATGTGCTAGTTTCAATTTCTCGTCGAAATCTGTAAAAAAACACAAACTCAAAAATGGTATGAACATCGATACTTTTGGGCTTTGGGACTGACTGTTATTTTTTATGACCAAGGTCGTGTTGCATAATAAACTACAACTAATATTACAAGCGAAACTATTTTTCTAATTCCACTTATTAGAAAAGGAATTCCGCTTGTAATAAATGTTGTAGTTTATTATGCAACACGGCCCAAATTGACCAATTTGACCTAAGTCAACAACGTAGGTAAATGTTACAATATATAGCCGGAGAGCTAGCCACGGAAATAGGTATGCAATTTATAGAGCAACGAAATCCCTCTAGTTAGTGTACCATACTATCATTATTTATTAATTCGGGCGCCTGGCAGCTGTTCAGCGGTGGGTGCGGGAATGGATGGACAACAAAGGGGTTGTAATAGTACATTATTGTCGAGGCTCGGAAGTAGCTACTTGCAGGCTGAGGATTCGTTCTAAACGGACGACCTTGGGAGTCCGTTTAATTGAATCCGAAGCCAGCAAGTAGCCTTCCAGCCGAGTCATATATAGTGCTTTTCTCAAAAATGGTGCAAGAAATATAAATATCATAGAAATATTTTACAAAAGCAACATTCTTACGCATATATTTTCACAGAACAAAGCCCTTGCCGCCTTTTTATTTTTTTTAATAAAAAACATAGAAGTGTATTTTTCTGCCGAAAATACGCCAACCTATTTGAGACAGATAAATAGTCGCGGTACTAATCATCTGTTTGGCTGTTTAATGGGCCTGTGCCTTCATTTGATATGGCCATTTCAACTTTTAAAAAGTTTGGAACTCGACAAATAATGGAATTTGTATGCAACATTGCAGTCCTAAAATCGAGACTGCAATGTTTTTAACTTTTTAATTTTTGACTGACCATAAACTCCGCGCTTCGCGACCTATTTTTTAGATGGCAAAGTCGACTTTGCCGTCCATTTTTGAGAAAAATCAATTGAAAGTGTGCAATTTATAGAGCTCTAGTTTGGTGTAATATAATAGCTAATTATGTATTTAATTCAAATATAACAATGCCAGGCGTTCTATTTGGGGGAAAAGTAGTGCCAGGTGATGAAAAAACACAATTACTTGTGCGCCTGCAGGAAGATTACGAGCAAATTTCACCTGACTCACAATAGCTTTATAATATAAGCTTTATAATAGGCGAGATAACGACTCCATAGAGCGACTGGTCGTACAAGGAAGAGTAGAGGGAACCAGATCGCGCGGCAGATCACCTATGCGCTGGACTGACCAAATAAAATCCGCAGTGGGAAATCGCGTATCTGACTGTGCCAGACAGTCTGCCAACAGGGAGAGATGGCGGGAGATCGTGCGAAGAGCTGTGTCCGCCTCTACTACCGATGCGGACGCCTCAACGTGACCACGACCGCTCTGTCAAGAGCGATACGACAGAGAAGAAGACAATAGCTTTACGCATAGTGTAGTATATGTCCACTTTGTTGCCCATCCACTCCCACACCCACCCCTAAACAGCTGCCAGGCGCCCGGATTAATTAATAATGATAGTATGGCATACTAACGAGAGGGATTTCGTTGCTCTATAAATCTATATTATATAAAGCCGCAACCCGATGATTAATTGACATGATTGTTCTCCCAGAAGGAGGTTCGTGGGGTATTCGAGTTTGGTACGATCGTATAGAGAGTGGTCTGGTGACCTCCAGAAAAATCCGACTTTTGGTCTACCGTCTTTCGTCACAAAAATGTTGAACGGCCCGGCTAAACGGTGGGAGGTAGGTGGGGGGTGCTCGACCAAATGTCATAGAGGGACCCTGGCAGTTTTTGAAGCCACCATTTTTTTTTCAAAATGGCCGACTTTTTTTTTTTAATTTTTTCAAGTTTGTCCTAGCGCGCTGAAATTTTGGTCACGGAATCTCGGAGTCCCCTAGATTCCTACGAAAAAAAAATTTTTGGAAAAATGCTCTAATTGTTGGAAAACTGGCCACTTTTGTTTTGTATGGCAACTTTTAAACGGTGCGAGATATGTGGGGGGTGCTCGACCAAATGTCATAGAGGGCCTCGAGAAAAATAAAACTGCATTAAAAAAAATTCAAAATGGCCGACTTTTTTTTTTTTAATTTTTCAAGTTGATCCGAGCGCGCTGATATTTAGCATGGCGGAAGATAGTGGGCTCTAGATTCCTATGAAAAAAAATTTTTTTGGAAAAAATCCAAGATGGCGGAAATAATGGGCATTTTAATTTTGTATGGCAACTTTTAAACGGTGCGAGATGGGTGGGGGGTGCTTGACCAAATGTCATAGAGGGCCCCGAGACAAAATAAACTGCATTTAAAATTTTTCAAAATGGCCGACTTTTTTTTTTTAATTTTTTCAAGTTGGTCCGAGCGCGCTGAGATTTGGCATGCGGCGAGCTTGGGGGCCCAAGATTACCATGTGAAAAAAAATTTTTGGAAAAATCTAAAATGGCGGCGGACACTGGCCAAATTCAAATTTCCAAGTAGGTTAAGCGAGCCCGAAGGGCGAGCTTCAGGCTGGGAGGCCGAAGGCCGACCTCGCGGAGGGCCGTCAGGCCCGGAGCTTGACCCCGAATGTCCAAGCGTGCGCCACCCCCAGTAATTTTGGGCGAGGCCGAAGGCCGAGCTGCGGGAATGACGAACAAAGCAAAATCCTATACAAAAAGTGTGTTAAGCGAGCCCGAAGGGCGAGCTTCAGGCCGGGAGGCCGAAGGCCGACCCCGGCGGAGGGCCGAAGGCCCGGAGCCTCCACCCCGACTCCCAAAACGCGAGGCCGAAGGCCGAGCTGCGTGAATGCAGTTCCTGCAAGCGTTCTACGAAGTTAACTGTCTTGATAAGCGAAGCCGGCGGGCCGAAGGCCCGACGGCGGAGCGTCGAGGCTCGCGAAGGCCGAAGGCCGAGCTCCGCGTAGGGCCGAAGGCCCGAAGCGTCACACGAGAGGGGGAAGTTGGAGCTTAAACACGACCCAATAGGAAAAGTGTCTTAGACAAGCGAAACGACGGGCCGAAGGCCGAAGGCCGTAGGCCCGACGTGAGCTTGTCAAGACACTTTTACTATTGGGTCGTGTTTAAGCTCCAACTTCCCGCTTACGCCCCAAAGCAAAACCAACCCTCCAAGTGTTTTAATAAGCGAAGCGGCGGGCCGAAGGCCCGACGCTGAGCTTCGAAACCCGGCGAAGGCCGAAGGCCGAGCTCCGCGTAGGGCCGAAGGCCCGGAGCGTCCCTTTCGATTTCCCAAGCACGCGAGGCCGAAGGCCGAGCTGCGGGAATGAAGTGCTCTCACGCGGATCTTTTCGTCTTAGCAAAAGTAGAAATTCATTTAATTTTCCCTTTGGAAAACAAACTACTACACAATTACAACAGCAACAACAACATTACCAACAACAACACATCAACAACAGCAAACAACACGCGTACCGCGGGGCCCTCGGGCCCCGCGCACAGGGCAAAATCTAGTTAATATTATATATAGCTACAACCCGATACATTTCTAATATAGATGTTTTATTTGGAAACTGTAGCACATGGGTTGAAAAAAAAAAGTGATTCGTATAGAGGGCCGAAAATGTAGGTCCAGAAAAATATGGATATTCTGGAGAGGTGGAAAACGAAAAAAATGTTTGACGGCCCGGCCAAACGGTAAGAGGTAGAGGGGTGGTGCTCGACCAAATGTCATAGAGGGACCCTGGCAGTTTTTGACGCCGCCATTTTTTTTTCAAAATGGCCGACTTTTTTTTTTGACGTTTTTTCAAGTTTGTCCCAGCGCGCTGAAATTTTGGTCACGGAATCTCGGGGTCCCCTGGATTCGATTGGTAAAAAAAATTTTCAAAAAAATCCAAGATGGCGGAAAAAATGGCCACTTTTATTTTGTATGGCAACTTTTAAACGGTGCGTGATAGGTGGGGGGTGCTCGACCAAATGTCATAGAGGGCCTCGAGAGAAATAAAACTGCATTTAAAAATTTTCAAAATGGCCGACTTTTTTTTTTTTTTTTTTTCAAGTTGGTCCGATCGCGCTGAGATTTGGCATGCTGCGAGCTAGGGGGCCCAAGATTACCATGTCAAAAAAATTTTTTTGAAAAATTCAAAATGGCGGCTGACACGGGCAAAACCAATTTTCCAAGTACTTTAAGCGAGCCCGAAGGGCGAGCTTCAGGCTGGGAGGCCGCAGGCCGACCCCGCGACGGGCCGTCAGGCCCGGAGCTTCACCCCGAATGTCCAAGCGTGCCCTACCCCCAGTAATTTTGGGCGAGGCCGAAGGCCTCGCCGCGGGAATGACGAACAAAGCGAAATTCTATACAAAAACTGTGTTAAGCGAGCCCGAAGGGCGAGCTTCGGGCCGGGAGGCCGAAGGCCGACCCCGCGACGGGCCGTTAGGCCCGGAGCCTCCACCCCGACTCCCAAAACGCGAGGCCGAAGGCCGAGCTGCGTGAATGCGGTGCCTCCAAGCGTTCTACAAAGTCAACTGTCTTGATAAGCGGAGCCGGCGGGCCGAAGGCCCGACGGCGGAGCGTCGAGGCTCGCGAAGGCCGAAGGCCGAGCTCCGCGTAGGGCCGAAGGCCCGAAGCGTCACACGAGAGGGGGAAGTTGGAGCTTAAACACGACCCAATAGGAAAAGTGTCTTAGACAAGCGAAACGGCGGGCCGAAGGCCGAAGGCCGTAGGCCCGACGTGAGCTTGTCAAGACACTTTTACTATTGGGTCGTGTTTAAGCTCCAACTTCCCGCTTACGCCCCGAAGCAAAACCAACCCTCCAAGTGTTTTAATAAGCGAAGCGGCGGGCCGAAGGCCCGACGCTGAGCTTCGAAACCCAGCGAAGGCCGAAGGCCGAGCTCCGCGTAGGGCCGAAGGCCCGGAGCGTCCCTTACGATTTCCCAAGCACGCGAGGCCGAAGGCCGAGCTGCGGGAATGAAGTGCTCGCATGCGGACCTTTTCTTTCAAGCAAAAGTACAACTTCATTTCCTTTTCCCTCTGGAAAACAAACTACTACACAATTACAACAGCACAAACAACAGCACCAACAACAACAACAGCACAAACAACAGCACCAACAACAGCACCAACAACAAAACAACAACAAGAAGACCGCGGGGCCCTCGGGCCCCGCGCACAACGCACAAAACTAGTCTATATTATATAAAGCCGCAACCCGATGATTAATTGACATGATTGTTCTCCCAGAAGGAGGTTCGTGGGGTATTCGAGTTTGGTACGGTCGTATAGAGGGCGGTCTGGTGACCTCCAGAAAAATCCGACTTTTGGTCTACCGTCTTTCGTCATAAAAATGTTGAACGGCCCGGCCAAACGGTGGGAGGTAGGTGGGGGGTGCTCGACCAAATGTCATAGAGGGACCCTGGCAGTTTTTGAAGCAACCATTTTTTTTTCAAAATGGCCGACTTTTTTTTTTAAATTTTTTCAAGTTTGTCCTAGCGCGCTGAAATTTTGGTCACGGAATCTCGGAGTCCCCTAGATTCCTACGAAACAAAAATTTTTGGAAAAATGCTCTAATTGTTGGAAAACTGGCCACTTTTGTTTTGTATGGCAACTTTTAAACGGTGCCAGATAGGTGGGGGGTGCTCGACCAAATGTCATAGAGGGCCTCGAGGCAAAACAAACTGCATTAAAAAAAATTCAAAATGGCCGACTTTTTTTTTTTAATTTTTTCAAGTTGGTCCGAGCGCGCTGAGATTTGGCATGGCGAGAGATAAAGGCCTCTAGATACCTACGAATAAAAAAATTTTTGGAAAAAATCCAAGATGGCGGAAATAATGAGCATTTTAATTTTGTATGGAAACTTTTAAACGGTGCGAGATGGGTGGGGGGTGCTCGACCAAATGTCATAGAGGGCCCCGAGACAAAACAAACTGCATTTAAAATTTTTCAAAATGGTTGACTTTTTTTTTTTAATTTTTTCAAGTTGGTCCGAGCGCGCTGAGATTTGGCACGCGGCAAGCTTGCGGGCCCAAGATTACCATGTGAAAAAATTTTTTTGGAAAAATCCAAAATGGCGGCGGATACGGGCCAAATTCAAATTTCCAAGTAGGTTAAGCGAGCCCGAAGGGCGAGCTTCAGGCTGGGAGGCCGAAGGCCGACCCGGCGGAGGGCCGTCAGGCCCGGAGCTTCACCCCGAATGTCCAAGCGTGCCCCACCCCCAGTAATTTTGGGCGAGGCCGAAGGCCGAGCTGCGGGAATGACGAACAAAGCAAAATCCTATACAAAAAGTGTGTTAAGCGAGCCCGAAGGGCGAGCTCCAGGCCGGGAGGCCGAAGGCCGACCCCGGCGGAGGGCCGAAGGCCCGGAGCCTCCACCCCGACTCCCAAAACGCGAGGCCGAAGGCCGAGCTGCGTGAATGCAGTTCCTGCAAGCGTTCTACAAAGTCAACTGTCTTGATAAGCGAAGCCGGCGGGCCGAAGGCCCGACGGCGGAGCGTCGAGGCTCGCGAAGGCCGAAGGCCGAGCTCCGCGTAGGGCCGAAGGCCCGAAGCGTCACACGAGAGGGGGAAGTTGGAGCTTAAACACGACCCAATAGGAAAAGTGTCTTAGACAAGCGAAACGGCGGGCCGAAGGCCGAAGGCCGTAGGCCCGACGTGAGCTTGTCAAGACACTTTTACTATTGGGTCGTGTTTAAGCTCCAACTTCCCGCTTACGCCCCAAAGCAAAACCAACCCTCCAAGTGTTTTAATAAGCGAAGCGGCGGGCCGAAGGCCCGACGCTGAGCTTCGAAACCCAGCGAAGGCCGAAGGCCGAGCTCCGCGTAGGGCCGAAGGCCCGGAGCGTCCCTTTCGATTTCCCAAGCACGCGAGGCCGAAGGCCGAGCTGCGGGAATGAAGTGCTCTCACGCGGATCTTTTCGTCTTAGCAAAAGTAAAAATTCATTTAATTTTCCCTTTGGAAAACAAACTACTACACAATTACAACAGCAACAACAACATTACCAACAACAACACATCAACAACAGCACCAACAGCAAACAACACGCGTACCGCGGGGCCCTCGGGCCCCGCGCACAGGGCAAAATCTAGTCTATATTATATAAAGCCGCAACCCGACTGATTGATTGACATGATTGTTCTCCCAGAAGGAGGTTCGTGGGGTATTTAAGTTTGGTACGGTCGTATAGAGGGCGGTCTGGTGACCTCCAGAAAAATCCGACTTTTGGTCTACCTCTTCCGGTCAGAAAAATGTACGACGGCCCGGCCAAACGGTGGGAGGTAGGTGGGGGGTGCTCGACCAAATGTCATAGAGGGACCCTGACAGTTTTTGAAGCCACCATTTTTTTTTCAAAATGGCCGACTTTTTTTTTTTAATTTTTTCAAGTTTGTCCTAGCGCGCTGAAATTTTAGTCACGGAATCTCGGAGTCCCGTAGATTCCTACGAAAAAAAAATTTTTGGAAAAATGCTCTAATTGTTGGAAAACTGGCCACTTTTGTTTTGTATGGCAACTTTTAAACGGTGCGAGATATGTGGGGGGTGCTCGACCAAATGTCATAGAGGGCCTCGAGAGAAATAAAACTGCATTAAAAAAAATTCAAAATGGCCGACTTTTTTTTTTAAATTTTTCAGGTTGATCCGAGCGCGCTGATATTTAGCATGGCGGAAGATAGTGGGCTCTAGATTCCTATGAAAAAAAATTTTTTTGGAAAAAATCCAAGATGGCGGAAATAATGGGCATTTTAATTTTGTATGGCAACTTTTAAACGGTGCGAGATGGGTGGGGGGTGCTCGACCAAATGTCATAGAGGGCCCCGAGACAAATCAAACTGCATTTAAAAATTTTCAAAATGGCCGACTTTTTTTTTTTAATTTTTTCAAGTTGGTCCGAGCGCGCTGAGATTTGGCATGCGGCGAGCTTGGGGGCCCAAGATTACCATGTGAAAAAAAATTTTTGGAAAAATCCAAAATGGCGGCGGACACGGGCCAAATTCAAATTTCCAAGTAGGTTAAGCGAGCCCGAAGGGCGAGCTTCAGGCTGGGAGGCCGAAGGCCGACCTCGCGGAGGGCCGTCAGGCCCGGAGCTTCATCTCGAATGTCCAAGCATGCTCCACCCCCAGTAATTTTGGGCGAGGCCGAAGGCCGAGCTGCGGGAATGACGAACAAAGCAAATTCCTATACAAAAACTGTGTTAAGCGAGCCCAAAGGGCGAGCTTCACGCTGGGAGGCCGGAGGCCGACACCGGCGGAGGGCCGAAGGCCCGGAGCCCCCACCCCGACTCCCAAAACGCGAGGCCGAAGGCCGAGCTGCGTGAATGCGGTGCTTCCATGCGTTCTACCAAGTCAACTGTCTTTATAAGCGAAGCCGGCGGGCCGTCGTTTCGCTTGTCTAAGACACTTTTCCTATTGGGTCGTGTTTAAGCTCCAACTTCCCGCTTACGCCCCAAAACAAAACCAACCCTCCAAGTGTTTTAATAAGCGAAGCGGCGGGCCGAAGGCCCGACGCTGAGCTTCGAAACCCAGCGAAGGCCGAAGGCCGAGCTCCGCGTAGGGCCGAAGGCCCGGAGCGTCACTTTCGATTTCCCAAGCACGCGAGGCCGAAGGCCGAGCTGCGGGAATGAAGTGCTCTCACGCGGATCTTTTCGTCTTAGCAAAAGTAGAAATTCATTTAATTTTCCCTTTGGAAAACAAACTACTACACAATTACAACAGCAACAACAACATTACCAACAACAACACATCAACAACAGCACCAACAGCAAACAACACGCGTACCGCGGGGCCCTCGGGCCCCGCGCACAGGGCAAAATCTAGTTGCATACCTATGGCCGTGGCTAGCTCTTAGACCAATAGGTACCTACTGGTGTTATTCATTAAAGTGCAACAAGCCTCAATTAGATTAGCTATTAGTCGTTTGCCATAATCAGTCATTTTGGGTTATGTATTTATAAGAAAGGGATAAAATGTACCTACATTAATTAACTGAGGCTTGTAAAGTTTTATGAATTAACTAACTTCACAAGCCTTGTAAATTCGTCTTAATATTATGATAGTATTCCAAATACGTAACTAAATATTTAATAGAATAAAACGACTGAACCTATACACAAATAATAGATGGGAATTAAGTTTCAAAAAATCACTAAGTACTTGATTAAAAATAAATGGGTACCGTTTGTGACATCTTCATTTTTCATACACATGTAGGTGAGAAGGTGTTCAGATGTGTTGGTAATCTTGAAGGTTTGCTGGCGCGCCATCGTCTTGTACGTGTCCAGAAACCTGACAACCTGTTTCTCAAGTTGAACGCTCACCAGAAACGTTGATCCGATAAGTCTTATTTTAAATATTTCGCCTGGATAAATTAAGTAGTTTAAAACAGTTTAACGAACATAAGATAATAAATTATTATTATGATATGGTCAAAGTTGCGCTTACATTTCTGACACTTCTAGAAACATATCGTAATAATTAACGGAACAATAATTAATTTTGTGACATTGTAATTAAATAGGTGTACCCTTATTTTACCGCCAAACGTTTTGCCGAATTTTGTTATACAGAAAATGATTCATAGAATAATCGAAACCTACATTTTAGTTACAATTAATTCTGTTTCCTCGATTATTCATTTCAAAGAAACATACCTACCTACTTTGAATCTTGATTAAATTTCAGAATATTTATTCAAATTTTAAATAAAATTAAAGACTGACGGTAGAATATATTATTCATTTAGGATTATACAGTTCACAGAATATTAATCTCAACAATAATTATTTTACTAAATTGCCTTTCACACACTCGTAGTATTCATTGAAATTTCTAAAAAAGGAGTTCTAATCTAACCCACTTTTTCACCGAACCGTTGTTGTTGCTGGAAAAGTGGGTTAGGTTAGCACTGCGACCCCCAAGAAAACGAACTGTTGTTAGATAATTTTTAAGAAAAAAAAACCGACTTCTATGGGGCCCGGTGAAAAATTATGGTAGATGGTGCACTATGTAGAAAAGGAGGTAAAACCAGTACTTTCTAGTAGCATTTCGTTTCCGTAAGGGTCGTAGTTCTAGCCTAACCTAACCCACTTCTCTGATTGCAGTTCGGTTCTGTGAGGATCGTAGTTCGAACCTAATCAAACCCACTTTTCTAGTAGCATTTCGTTTCTGTAAAGCCCGCAGTACTAACCAAACCTAACCCACTTTTGTTTGGTCTGTGAGGATTGCAGTTCAAACCTAACCTAACCTACTTAACGGCGCATGCCGTGCGGTGTACGGGGGTATGAGCGGGAGGGGTTTGGCATCATCATACTATATACCTACATTTTATGGTAGGTAATCATAGCGGTTTATTTAGTTTAGGTATCATAGTGATTTTCCGGGTCAAGGTCCAGGTCTCTGAGTCCGAGTCCGGATCTGAGTCTGGGTCCGAGTCCGGGTCCGAGTCCGGGTCCGAGTCCGGGTCCGAGTCCGGGTCCGAGTCCGGGTCCGAGTCCGGGTCAGAGTCCGGGTCCGAGTCCGAGTCCAGGTCCGGTTCCGATCCGGGTACGAGTCCGGGTCCCAGTCCAAGTTAAAATCGAAATTCGAAATCACCAAACGTGTACTATGCGTCATTGAAGAGTTCTGTTCTGATCATCATCAGCAGTTCCACTTCATCAAATGCGACAGTTTTTAATGTAAATGCTTGATTTTATGATGAAAATACAGAAAATTCTATACGTATGCCTTTAAGATTTGAGGAGTTCCCTCGATTCCTTATGGATCCCATCATCAGAACTCGAGCTTGACAGAAATATGGCTTAAAAACTAAACTTGCTTAGCAAACATAACGAAGAGGACAAATCGCCAAACGTGAACTATGCGTCGTTGAAGAGTTCCGTTCTGATAATCATCAGCAGTTCCACTCCATCAAATGCGACAGTTTTGAATGAAAATGGTTGATTTTCTGATGAAAATACAAAAACCTCTATACGCATGCCTTTAAAATTTGAGGAGTTCCCTCGATTTCTCATGGATCCCATCATCAGAACTCAAGCTTGACAAAAATGTTGCTTAAAAACTTAACTTGCAAAACATAAGGAAGAGGACAAATCGCCAAAGGTGAACTATGCGTCGTTGAAGAGTTCCGTTCTGATCATCATCAGCAGTTCCACTTCATCAAATGTCACGTTTTTGAATGTATATGCTTGATTTGTTGATAAAAACACAAAAATCACTATATGTATGCCTTTAAGATTTGAGGAGTTCCGTCGATTCCTCATGGATCCCATCATCAGAACTGGATTTTGACAAAAACGGGACCAATCTGTATGCATATACATGCAATCAAAAAAAGAATTTTTAAAATTGGTCCAGTAATGACGGAGATATGGAGTAACAAACATAAAAAATAAAAAAAATAAAAAAAATAAAAAAAACATACAACCGAATTGATAACCTCCTCCTTTGGGATTTGGAAGTCGGTTAAAAAGTGGGTTAGGTTAGGTTAGAACTGCGACCCCCAAAAAAACGAACTGTTGTCAGAAAAGTGGGTTAGGTTAGGTTAGAACTGCTACCCCCAAAAAAACGAACTGTTGTCAGAAAAGTGGGTTAGGTTAGGTTAGAACTGCGACCCCCAAGAAAACGAACTGTTGTCTGAAAAGCGGGTTAGGTTAGAACAGCAACCCCTAAAAAACTAATTCCTTCCAGAAAAGCATATAGAGTTACCTAAATTAATGACTCAATGACTAAATGACTATTCTGTAGTTATCTTAAATTTTGGTAAAACCATTTATAAGAAGTAACTTATCAACAGATCGATGATTCTGTGAAATGAAATTACATGAACAAATTGTTCTTGAAAACATAACTTATCCGAACTAAAATTCTTTGAAGTAAATATTCTGTGTAAAGATTCTATTATTTAGCGATTTGAAAATACTTGAAATTTTTTCTGTGAAACAAAAATCTACAGAAAAATCGCCGGTAAAACAAAGGTAAATTTAATTAAATATGATAAATCCGTACCGGTTTCAAACAGTGCGAATAGCGTGCCTTCTATGTGTCCTTGGCGCATTGTTTTAACAATTGCTTTTATATCAACTTTTTCGTTTGGCTTCAAATAGACTGATTTTGGTTGAAGTGAAAATGGACTGAAACATAAATTCGTAAAAAATATACGATTTAATTGATTTATTTTACGATGAAATATATATGTCTATACCTATACACCTAATTTATTACATATGCCATACTATACATACGGCATATGCAATAATGCCCTGACGCGAATGATAATAAATCTTCGTCATCGTCATCGATGTCCTGAACCGTCCAAATACCCGATAATAATTTAAAAAAACAAGACCGAAGTAATCCCATAAGTGTTCCGTAAACAAAGTTTTTTACGGAACACTAAAAAACTGACGTCCACCGTGGGCGTAGGTCCACGTAGGTGGGGAGACACTCCTGACTTCGGTCGAACTCGGCTCCGTTCGGCTCAGCATTGCTCCGAGGAATTATTATGGTTGGCACCACTTGACTTCCTTGTGCGTGCATGACCACAGATATGATAATCACTTGAATTTTGACAACCCTAAATAGTCGAAAGGGATAGTGCTATATATTAGATAGGGATAGCATGATTCGACCCTGAATCGCTGTCAAACTTCGGGTTTGTAGGAAGTGTCCTTTCTGTACGGTAGTAGTATTATTTCTTCTGTGGTAGGTCGTTAATGTTGGTAGGTAAGTTTAGGCAACAATGGGCCATAATGGCTAAACTTGCGAAAGTTTAATAAGGTCGTCAAAGCTAGAAAATAAATAGGTGTTTTATTAGGATAACTTACCATTTAGTGTCCAACTTGAAGCCAGCTGACGATAAACCAATATTTTGCACTAACACATTGACATGATTTTCGACTTTTAACGGCGCTGCTTGTATGATAATCTCATCAGGGAAGTCAAACCAAGGCCTAGGACCCACAGCTGAATCAAAAATATTTATTATTGTTGGATCTATCAAAGTCATCATCATGTGATAAATAAATAAATATTATAGGACAATTTTACACAGATCGACCCCACAGTAAGCTCAATAAGGCTTGTGTTGTGGGTACTAGACGACGATATACAATATGAATAATAATATATTTATATATAAATACATACCTATTTATTTACATAGTAACATCCATAACTCAGGAACAAATATTTGTGATAAAACTGATAAACACGAATAAATGCCTTTACCAGGATTCCAAAATTTCCAAACAGAGACCTTTTGCTTCGTAGGCAGGGTCACTACCACTACCGTCATATTTTTTTACAAAAAATATATTTAAATAAAATAGCTAGCGGCTGAATGCTGATAGTACCTATTCACGTTGTTCGTTGGTGGTTTCAGACGGGATTCTTATCCCTGACTACAGTCCGTTTTTTTTAGCATTAGAAAGAACTTCGCAGAAGTAAGCTTGTGGTTCAAAATCCGGCACTTTTAAAGCGGTAATAATTTGGAGTAAATTATATGTATTGACCATGCTACATTAGATAATTCAATAATTATTAACAATTAAAGAGCCTGATAAAAACTGCACGCTTGCTTCAGTGGAGTTCTTTCTAATGCTAAAAAAAAACGAACTCTAGTCCGTCATCCCTTCTAATTCCCCCGAACCAATTCGCTTAATAAAAAAAGTTAGGAATCTTTGGACTTGTTTTGGGCCTTTAAATAGAAGGGCCTGAAAAATGTTAATTTTAACTTTCAGGACGCTTTGACGTCTCGAACGTAGATACGACTAAGACTACGATTAGAAGTTGAGGAATGTAATCCTCAGCCAAGCAACAACGACACAAAATATAAACGACAGAAATCAACATACCGTCGTCGACAGTTAGGAGAAAAGCAAGAAAAAGATTACTTTTTCCATACATACGTAGTCCTTATTTTCCTCCCTGGATATAATTATACAATTTTATCTATTTTAAACCCAACTGTTTTTTTAATATTGTGGGGGCGGTCGTCCACTTTCGTTTTTTTTTTATTTATTTCAAAAAATATACTTATGTTTAGGTATACAAAAGTTTCGCCAAACTGTAGACAGTTTCTTGGCGAATAGTGCGCTCTCAATTATTTTTATAAGTAAGTACTTTATGCGTTATACCTACAGAGTACACTTTAACTGACCACTAAACAACTGAGTACCTATAGGTATCTTGACGAGTACTAGTGCACATGTGCATATACTTACCAAAAATAGGCAACACATACTGGTCCTTATCGGTGGTAAATGTGACCTTGTGCGCAAAGTCCGTGAGCGTGTCGGGTCGGAAGACGACATTGAAGGTCACGCTGATGCCGGGCGCCAGCCGCGATAGCAGCTTCCCGCCTGCCAGCTTCACGGAGATCAATGAAGACTCCTTGTATATCATGATCAGGTGTGTGGATGCCTGTGTTACAACCAAGTATACTGTGCAGTCACAGTTAGGTACAATTTAAGAGGAAAGGTGTATCCTGATTGTTAAAATTAAAAAACAATTTCAGTGAATCTTTCTCATATCAATTTGTGAACGCGACTGGGATGCCGGGAGATTGGTAGTACTTTTACAAAATCAGGACATCCCTCAAGGTTGACTAACTTTACATTTACACAATGCCCCAGAGTCTTAGAAGACGGAGTTACTAGGGTTTCTGCTCGAGAATTCCCGAGGCGAGAAATCTCGAGAAATTTGTCCTAAGTCGAGACGGGAAAAAAATATTCAATGCCTCGAGAACTCGAGAAATAAATCTCTTGTGATGATGTGTCTATAATGCATTTCTTTAGGTAGTTAAATAAATATGAACAATGTTCTTTTTTTTACATTTTCAAGTAGGCACCTACTTAAAACATTTATTACCAAACAAATAAATAAAAAATAAGTTTAAAAACTAACGCCCGCCCGGCTTTGGAACGCGTACAGCGAGCCTCGTACGTCGGGCTGTGCCCGACTCTTTTAGTATGAGGGCGCCTTCGGCGCCCGGCTTTGGAACGCGTACGTCGGGCTACGCCCGACTCTTTAAGTGTGAGGGCGCCGAAGGCGCCCGGCTTTGGAACGCGTACAGCGAGCCTCGTACGTCGGGCTGCGCCCGTCTCGTTTAGTATGAGGGCGCCTTCGGCGCCCGGCTTTTGTCACTAACCCCTCCTTAACTTACTTAATTACTTACTTAACCGTAACATAAACACCCCCTGTAGATTTATCCCTAAAATATGGCCATGTGATCGTCTAGCTAGTAGTTAGGACCCCTCGAAGCGAACCGCAGTAACCTCAAATTCTTTAATGAGTATCAACTAAATTTTGGACTCGGATTTTATTTATATTTACCTAGATTTTATGAACAAAAATTTATGGTAATAAATTAATTATGAAAATAAGAAATAATTTAAAGAAAGTCGAGTTATAGAAATGGAATAATTCAATAAAATTTATTAGCGTAATGTAAGTGAAGTTGTAGAATTACTATAATGTATTTAAGTATTGCAGCATATATGATGACATAAATATAAAAAAATTGTTGTTGGTGGTTAAATCCTGCTACGCCTATTAAGATCCCGGTATAACATAGAAGTAGCACTCCTGAGATAAGCTCATTTACACCCTAGAATTTCAAGAATAATTACAGTTAACTATCAACTTCTAAACGATGTGTGATTTACTCACACGTGCTACTTCGTATGCCCGATGCAGGTCTGGGAACTCTTAGTCCGATTACAAGATCAATCGGAACACCTACCCTACCAGTTTAGCCAGAAGGGCTTTGACCAACACTTCGTAACTTAAGCGCACCTAGATGATGATGAAAAGAAGTGTCAAAGTATCCATCAGTCATCAAAATTACTTATCTTTTTTATATTCAAAAGCTAGGGATGCTAATCCCTTAGTCCCATTCCCCAAAACTGATAATATAGACAGAATTCCTAGTTTTCTTGATGTATAAACAAAGTACCGAGTTTATTTGCTAACTATTAGTTTAATCGAGGCCGAAATTGAGTATTCACTCAATTATATCCTTTGTACTGCTCCTGCCTGACAAAGGTTCCCTAAAGCAAACCGTTCCTCAATCCCAGAATAGTCTGCGTTCCTAAATCTAGCTGATGTTGTAAATATCTGATTGTATTACTCAGTACCTCGCTCCTACACCAGACAACCAGAAATGAAAATTAGAAATAAATTACATTAATTATTTACCCATATAAATTAGGAAGTCATAGACAGTTGAACACTTTTACTTTCTAAACACACATATTTTAGGATAAAGAAACCATATTTTTAAACATTTAAAGAGAAATTTATATCTACCATATCAATTTTATAAACCAGAACTAAAAAGGAACCTTGATAGACAATAAAAGTGTGTGATTCTACCCTATTCCTACCCTTTGTCCCTAATCTAGTACATTCAAAGCACAGTTCGTTCTTACCATCGACCTAATGCTTCGTAATATACACAAGTGTAGTCCCTACGAGAAGCTGTAAAGTTCGGCAGGCGAAACCGATGAAGCAACCTACAGGCCAGTGTATTTGGTTCCCCCTCCTACGCCCGCGGGCATGGTGGTAGGAAGTAAACCGCCCTATTCCGTGTATATAAGTGTATCAGTACCCTAGCACACACACGCACCAATCACGTGGGAAACTCTGCCGCGACTAAAACTAAGCGTAAGATAGCAATCACGACAGAAGCTTTTCCCCGCAACCAGCACTAGTATGAATCGGAGCACCGAAATATATAAATAAATTTAATAGGAGACCTAGTCTCAATTACTGCCGACTTCAGTGGGCAGGGATTACTCCCAATGACGCGCACGTGACGTCCCCACATCCATCTAAACAGCTGGACCTTGAGACTAGTGAGATAATTCATCTCTTATGTTGATATAAAAGAGATGCCAAGTCCTCTCAAACTTGGAGCAAAAGACTCCTAATCATCCAATCCTTTGGCACCGTTAGGCGGAGTGAATGCTTAGCTGGACAAACTGTCAGTCCAAACAATGATCTGGCTTTTTAAATAGCAAAAATACCCCATAGAAAGACACTAAAATAACTAAATTATCACAAAATTAAACTAACTCACCGGAGAAGTGAAATTCCCCCAAACACTGTCATCTATATTTAACATTACGAGAATTTCTTCCCGTAAAACCAAACACAGACACAATTCCAAGCCCCGGTCATGCAACGACATTATCCCTGCATAGCATGACGACACTTAGAACACACAGCGTAAAGAAAACTTCACAATAACTAAAACCCACACAAGGCAGTAAAGAATCTCCACAACAGTCCAAACTTAGCATTACGACGATCAAAATCCCCGCAAAACTAAGCACAGACACAAATTCTAAGTTTAAATTTATCAGGATAATTCCAAGTACAAACAAACAGAAAAAGTTCGCGGAGAAACTTCACCTCCCCGCACTACGTTACACCCGAAAACCAGAGTCACTGCTAGTCCGATGGTCGAAGAATGAATGAATCCCCCCAACGCTCCGCACTGGCCTTTTATACCTTTTACTATGGCGACATAACGGCGACTAAGTGGCGACCCAACGGCGACTGAGTGGCGACCGAACGGCGACTGAGTGGCGACTGAGTGGCGACTGAGTGGCGACTGAGTGGCGACCGAACGGCGACTGAATGGCGACTGAGTGGCGACTGAGTGGCGACCGAATGGCGACTGAGTGGCGACCGAGCGGCGACTGAGTGGCGACTGAGCGGCGACCGAGTGGCGACTGAGTGGCGACCGAGTAGCGACTGAATGAACGGCGACTGAATGGAGACTGAGTGGCGACTGAACGGCGACATGGATCAAAACAAAGACATATTGGCGACATAACGGCGACTGATTGGCGACTGAGCGGCGACCGAATGGCGACTGAGTGGCGACCGAATGGCGACTGAGTGGCGACTGAGCGGCGACCGAGTGGCGACTGAACGGCGACTGAGTGGCGACCGAGTGGCGACCGAGTAGCGACTGAATGGAGACTGAGTGGCGACTGTACGGCGACATGGATCAAAACAAAGACATATTGGCGACATAACGGCGACTGATTGGCGACTGAGCGGCGACTGAGCGGCGACTGAGTGGCGACTGAGTGGCGACTGAGTGGCGACTGAGTGGCGACTGCGTGGCGACTGAATGGCGACCGAGTGGCGACCGAGTAGCGACTGAATGAACGGCGACTGAATGGAGACTGAGTGGCGACTGAACGGCGACATGGATCAAAACAAAGACATATTGGCGACATAACGGCGACTGATTGGCGACTGAGCGGCGACCGAATGGCGACTGAGCGGCGACTGAATGGCGACTGAGCGGCGACTGAGTGGCGACTGAGTGGCGACTGAATGGCGACTGAATGGCGACTGAGTAGCGACCGAATGGTGACATATAATGATAAACATTATTCCAAAAGTACCAGGATACCATAACTGAAGAAGAGGTCGTTTGCCTCGTGGCTTGTAACGACGTTTGATTCAAGAAGAAAGATCATAAGTTACAGATTGTTTTACTAAACCATATGTCCTAAATTTTAAGGTTCACTTTCTCTTACTTCAGATCAAAAATCATGTCCCTTTCTCTCACACAGTTTAGAGGTAGACAGAGTTATTTTCATTGATATTTACGCACACATAGACATTAGCCGTGTATTCCGAGTAGTCCGTTTGAGTAGACTTTAATAAAAAGGGAACGTTCGAATACTCTCCACGCGCGAATTTTTAAACATTATTTTACTTTGGTATTTTTTAAGTTTGTTTATTTGTAAGTTAAAAAAAAACATGTGTTAGTAATAAACCATAGAATTACGTGCATCAAGTTTCAATCATTATAATATTAGATGGAATTATGAATGAAATATGCGTCCGAAGAGGACATCAGTACTAAATTGGTAATTTCTTTTTATTTCCCGTGTTTTGTAATGAAAAATGAGGCTTATACTAGGCAATAGGTATACGATTAGTCACACTTTGGAACGCGTACGTCGGGCTACGCCCGACTCTTTTAGTGTGAGCGGCGCCCGGCTTTGGAACGCGTACAGCGAGCCTCGTACGTCGGGCTGCGCCCGATACTTTAAGTGTGAGGGCGCCTTCGGCGCCCGGCTTTGGAACGCGTACAGCGAGCCTCGTACGTAGGGCTGCGCCCGACTCTTTTAGTATGAGGGCGCCTTCGGCGCCCAGCTTTTAGAACGCGTACGTCGGGCTGCGCCCAACTCTTTTAGTGCGAGGGCGCCGAAGGCGCCCGGCTTTGGAACGCGTACAGCGAGCCTCGTACGTCGGGCTGCGCCCGACTCTTTTAGTATGAGGGCGCCTTCGGCGCCCGGCTTTGGAACGCGTACAGCGAGTCTCGTACGTAGGGCAGCTTTTAGAACGCGTACGTCGGGCTGCGCCCGACTCTTTTAGTGCGAGGGCGCCCAAGGCGCCCGGCTTTGGAACGCGTACAGCGAGCCTCGTACGTCGGGCTGCGCCCGACTCTTTTAGTATGAGGGCGCTTTCGGCGCCCAGCTTTGCAGCCCGTACGTTGGGCTACACCCGACACTTTTAGTGTGAGGGCGCCGAAGGCGCCCGGCTTTGGAACGCGTACAGCGAGCCTCGTACGTCGGGCTGCGCCCGACACTTTAAGTGTGAGGGCGCCTTCGGCGCCCGGCTTTGGAACGCGTACAGCGAGCCTCGTACGTAGGGCTGCGCCCGACTCTTTTAGTATGGGGGCGCCTTCGGCGCCCAGCTTTTAGAACGCGTACGTCGGGCTGCGCCCGACTCTTTTAGTGCGAGGGCGCCGAAGGCGCCCGGCTTTGGAACGCGTACAGCGAGCCTCGTACGTCGGGCTGCGCCCGACTCTTTTAGTATGAGGGCGCCTTCGGCGCCCGGCTTTGCAACCCGTACGTTGGGCTACACCCGACACTTTTAGTGTGAGCGGCGCTCGGCTTTGGAACGCGTACAGCGAGCCTCGTACGTCGGGCTGCGCCCGACACTTTAAGTATGAGGGCGCCTTCGGCGCCCGGCTTTGGAACGCGTACAGCGAGCCTCGTACGTAGGGCTGCGCCCGACTCTTTTAGTATGAGGGCGCCTTCGGCGCCCAGCTTTTAGAACGCGTACGTCGGGCTGCGCCCGACTCTTTTAGTGCGAGGGCGCCGAAGGCGCCCGGCTTTGGAACGCGTACAGCGTGCCTCGTACGTCGGGCTGCGCCCGACTCTTTTAGTATGAGGGCGCCTTCGGCGCCCGGCTTTGCAACCCGTACGTTGGGCTACACCCGACACTTTTAGTGTGAGGGCGCCGAAGGCGCCCGGCTTTGGAACGCGTACAGCAAGCCTCGTACGTCGGGCTGCGCCCGACTCTTTTAGTGTGAGGGCGCCTTCGGCGCCCAGCTTTTAGAACGCGTACGTCGGGCTGCGCCCGACTCTTTTAGTGCGAGGGCGCCGAAGGCGCCCGGCTTTGGAACGCGTACAGCGAGCCTCGTACGTCGGGCTGCGCCCGACACTTTAAGTGTGAGGGCGCCTTTGGCGCCCGGCTTTGGAACGCGTACAGCGAGCCTCGTACGTAGGGCTGCGCCCGACTCTTTTAGTATGAGGGCGCCTTCGGCGCCCAGCTTTTAGAACGCGTACGTCGGGCTGCGCCCGACTCTTTTAGTGTGAGGGCGCCTTCGGCGCCCAGCTTTTAGAACGCGTACAGCGAGCCTCGTACGTCGGGCTGCGCCCGACTCTTTTAGTATGAGGGCGCCTTCGGCGCCCGGCTTTGCAACCCGTACGTTGGGCTACACCCGACACTTTTAGTGTGAGGGCGCCGAAGGCGCCCGGCTTTGGAACGCGTACAGCAAGCCTCGTACGTCGGGCTGCGCCCGACTCTTTTAGTGTGAGTGGCGCCCGGCTTTGGAACGCGTACAGCGAGCCTCGTACGTCGGGCTGCGCCCGACTCTTTTAGTATGAGGGCGCCGCTTTGCCGCGTACAGCGAGCCTCGTACATACAGCGTGCCTCGTACGTCTCTTAGATAGATAGATAGATAAAATGTTTATTGTTCTCTTGTAGGGAATGTAGGGCTGTTTCCTACATTTTGGCTGATCTGGACTTCTATACCTATTCACTTTATAAAATATTGCAGATCATTAAAAAACACCATGTATATAGTGGCCAAACAAATTTCATTTGCAAAAACCTTGTATCGCTTTAATCGGGTAATACGCGGATAGAATTCAGAGCGCTTATAGATTCGTAGTTCGAATTACCTACCCGATAAATTAATGTTTTATCGGGTTCATGTAAGCAAAGCTGGGTGCAAAAGCTAACAATATGTATATATTTGAAATGTGCTAATTGAGCTCTTTCAAATGATATACAACACGCCATCATTACTTATTTTTATTTTTTTGGTTCGTCCCTTTATGACCTCTAGAGGGCGCCGTGTTCCTTTTTTTATGACGTCATATAGCCTATAACCAGCGGACGCTTAAGACGATTCGAATGACATATCGTTTGTCAAATTATAATGCGTACTTTAGGAGTTCTGAGGGAACAAATGAACATACATACATACATACCCACATACATACCGGTCAAAATCATAACCCTCCTTTTGCGTTGCCGTAGTCGGGTAAAAACTACCTTGATTCGTCCCCTATCGTTCTAGCTTTAACAGGTTTTTGAAACTTTTGAACTATCATGATTCATGACATTCATGTAGCGTCGTTTTATTGAAAACTGCTTTAAAAATTTTTGTAACGAATTATAGGACCATGTAATAAGTGTAATAACAAATATTACAAAACTAATTTACTATTGATAAATTAAATCATCCCGATATATTCCTATTAGCAAAATATTACAATTTTAGCAGCTTTATTGTTACGTTGAGTACTTGAGTAAGTACGAGTAATTAATATTACGTAGTAAAACTTCTGTAAGTTTTATCACATCGAGTTAAATTTATTGACTTGAATATTGCTGCCTAGTAAAATACCATATTGTGGTTCGTTTACATTTTGTTGAATACCTAAAAAAATACACTATAGTATAACACATCGCCGGTGCGCACGCCTGCACCTAGTTTTTTTTTTGTTATATTTTTGATTATTAAGTGCAGATTATGGCAACTAAAATGTACCATATGTTTGATTATTGATCTCACCTACGATTCCTACGAGTCAGATTTGTAAAAAAGCAAAAAAAAAAATAACATGATGTTTATTGAAGCTTTCAAAATTTCTCGAGATACTCGAGAAACTCGAGAAATCTTGGTCGAGAATTCCCGTGCCTCGAGAAATTAAAAAGGTCGAGAAACCAGAAACCCTAGGAGTTACCCGTCCAACCTCAAGTCATCATCCGAGCGTTGCTTGGTAAACGGAGTCATCAAAATCGCCAAGGATGCCAATAGAATAAGATCAACATACTTATGCTTCAAAATATGCAACAGGTAAAACTTTAAAGTAATGTTTTACTTAAACAACTCGTGCAAGCGTCCGACATGACTTGGATTAACGTGAGATATATTATTAAGATGATATCATAATATTCATAATACTAAACTACACATGTCAGTCGGTTCATCGCTTCGATGGTTGACCGGCGCCACCACACCGCCACACTTTTACAACGAGAGAACGATTACAAGAGAGTGCTAAATTCTAATTTAGACTCACGGCGCGATTCGGCAAATGAGATTCATTAAATATGAAATATGTAGTAAAGATATGTGACGTTCCACGGCAAAAGGTACCTTATGGCGCTGTAAGCGCCAGCCGCCATAAGGTACCTTTTGCAGTTGAACGTCACCTATCTTTACTATTTCATATTCAGTGAATCGCTAATTCATTTCCCGAATCACGCCGTCAATACTTGCATGTAGTTCACCTTGCTAGTATTCTCGTTATAAACTTGACTAATGTAAACAATCTCACTCAATACCGATGACTTTGAGGTATAGGCACCTATTATATTACTTATGTAATGTAACTAAATGAAAGTATGTGTGGCTTTGGGCCAAGTGGCGCTCCAGCGTTTTTGCCTGTCTGTATGTCTTCACAATCATACCTACTATTATCGTGTTACAATATTTTCTTATTGGAACAACAACGTTTCTTAGTCTATCTAGTCAGTTGTTTCTAATAGTTTGATGTACTAATTCATTATAATTATAGAAACCTTAAATATACGTACATTTGGCATTAGGTATACAGTTACCTGCAGTGTTAAATAGGAAAAGAATGTTATCAAAGATTTCCTAGATATAGCCACAGTAGTTTCCATTTTCACAATGTTTCTTTAGTTTCGTAGTCTACCAAGTAAATAGGTAAGTACCTCGTATTTATTATAAACGAGTTCACTAACCGTGCTAACATTCGTAACGGTAAACTTCGCAGTGATTTTCTCATTTAGCTTAAAGTTCTGAAACACGAGAAGCTTCGGCGTGAACTCTAAGATCACACTGGCTGGGTTGTGTTTAGCTCCCGCGCTCACTATGTTGTCCACTTCTACTTTGTGAAGGGTTCGCAATCGTTCTTGGGTACTAAGTTTCATTTCCCCTGCATATTCCGATGGGATTATCTAAAGAAACAAATACTAATTTATTTTTCTCACAAAAACATCCGTGACGTTTGTACTAAATAGCAACTTCAGCTTTGATAAATAGAAAGAGAGGGTTTTCTATTGCTTCAATTCATTTCCAACGTAGTGATTATATGCTCTTTGTTCATTTCTTTAGTTTCCGAACTTGAACTAAAAACGCCACAGGTGGAAGTTTTACAAATCATTTAGAATTTAGATGAAATATTAAACTTAGAACACATACCACTTGCTCTGTGTCCACAATCTTCTTCTTAAACAATAAATGATAGAGATCCGCTGTGAAATACCCATTTTGTTTAAATTGCTTATATATTTCCATACCGCAAAATCATACAGGTTTGGCAGTTTTTGTTTACAAGCAAAACCTAAATGTCAAGGCGTTACTAAGGAGAGAAAATTAAAAAACAAATTAAGAATCAATCACAAAGTTTTTATACTCCTAAATGGCCATTACCAATCATTTGTCTTTTTTAAGTACTTATGCGAAACATTCACAGACCATGCCATATACTGGCCATATATCATACCTACTGTACTACTGTATATATTATATGTATGTATGGAATGTACCTACAAAATAATGGTTAATTTGTGTTATAATGAGATTTGATCAAAGTAAATTCGAAGTAAATGCTGGGCCTTGGACCACTACATTAAATTAGGCTAATAAAAAAAAATCATTCATCGTTATCCTCAATAGGTACATCGTTAATTATCTACACCAATAACTAAAATACCAATGCACGGTAAACCACTTTAATGTTGAGACATGTCGTCTAGCCGTTGATGAAAAACCATTTCGCAAGTTGTAGAGTCGCGGGCCAGAGCGCACTGAGTGCGGAAATAGCTGCGCGTCGTAATTTTAGTGGAATCGGGGCAACGCGGCCGCGGCCCGAAATAGCGGCGCGTGCGTCTTCCCGCTGTCAATTTCGTCCGGATAGGGTGCACGATTAGCAGTTACCGGCGCCTCTCCACCGAGCCCGGAGCTGTGGGTGCATTTCCCCGCCCCGGCTCGCTCCCGAACTGCATGGTTGCATAAGTGTGACATACCTACAACTATGTGTCCGAAAAGCTCGCTACGTGTCCAGAAAGTGATTCTGTTATCTCCAGTGTTTTAAGTTTTAACCCCCAGGATTAACTCAAAACTAAGGTACGAACATAAAAGTAACACGTTTTAATTTGAAGTTGCAAATTTATCATTATTGGAAAGTTTTACATAGGCCCAATTTATAAACGATATTTTGGGATGTGAGAAGCGAAATCGGAACGGGTCGCCGAGTGTCGTTGCTCGCACTATCCCGGTCACAGCTGGCGTCTATTTTCTAAATAATAAATAAGTAATCTAATATTTTGCATAGTAATCAAATCTATCATAATGTATGTAAGAAGGGACCCAAGAAGGGTTTCTTGGCATAAATAAATCAAACTAGTAGAAAAATATTTGTAGATATGAATAATTGCCTCGCGTAAAATACAAAGGTATTTTTACAGGCCTGTTCAATGTTCATTGCCCTCGTCTATTTCACATAGATTATGGTAGGTAGTAGATATTATAATACACAATAGCTGTGTACACGCACAAACGGGGTGCGCCGGCGCCGTCGTCGGCATTCACGTTTATTTATTGTTGCAAACCAGTGCTGAAATCATCTAACTTATAGTCTGTTTTCAATAGTCTACAGTCCTTGAATGAAGGATAAATACCAGTTTTAAAGAGAAATAAGTGCTGTTAGCGAGTTTATCTTGAAATCAGTTTATGCTATTTTTAAGAAACATTTCTTACTTGCGTGTTTGAGTAGAATAGTAGATAGATGAGTCACCGATGTCTCTGGTGTATGTGTGCTGGGCCCATAACCTAATAACACAAATAAAAATTAAAGTGTTGAGTTATTAAAGTGAGTTTAAGGGTTTCCAGCTCTAGGTTACAGAACATCATATTAGTTTGCTATCATCTTTCTTATCATTTCTCATATACTTGCACCGGAGAACATAACTAAAAGTAGAAACTAACATGTCTTTTACTTCAAAATTAAGTCGGTGAACTGAAAACTAGTCAGACGAGCTCTATTATTTAATTATCCTTTACTACACAAAAGAAAACCATACAGTACAAAGCGCGAACTTAATCAACCTAAAGGCAGCACAGAGAAATTGCTAGATAGATATTCATTACAACCAAAGCTTATGTCCTAGTTTTATTTTTTTATAGTAGGAGTAAACTGCTCCTTTATTTTCTTTTTTTTCACGCTTTTTAGTGTTCCGTACAAAACTTTGTTCACGGAACACTTATGGGATCACTTCGGTCTTGTTTATTCATATTGTCAAATCCCTTGTGTAAAACAGATGTTAAAAGGCCGGGGTCGTGCCTCGTTGGGAACTCAGCAGTTCCCGCGCCCGGCGCCGGGGACGCCACAGTTCGCACGCCAGACGCCGGGCACGCCGCAGACTCGCCAAGTGCCAAGCACGCCACAGTTCGCCCGCCAGGCCGCGCCTGCGCCGCGCGCGCCCCTCGCCAAGCCGGAGCCAGACTACGAGGTGGTGGAGTTCCCTGCCGAGGAATATGTCAACGCCAAGTTGCAGCCACCGCCTACGCCTCCGAGACCGCCGACAGGTAATTATTTATTGAGGGTTTCATTTTGAGAAATATATCCCTATACCTTCCTCAATATTCACTCTATTGATAGGTGAAAACCGCAAGAAAATTCGTTCAGTAGTTTTCGAATTTATTGTGAAGATAACCTACATACACACAAACAGACAGACGTGGCGGGGACTTTGTTTTATAAAGTGTAGTGATTTGGTCCGTTGTCACGAAAGATATTTAACCTCTTTTCAAGAAATTAACGTCAAAAAGTGCACAACGGTCACATTGTCATTTTAGTTGTTATCGCTTATCAGTTATCAAGTTCAATTTGTTATTTCACGAAGAAGCAGGTGGAAGCAACTGTCATCGAATTAATTTAAAAGGTGATGTTGAAAAACACATATTTACATAACTATAGGTACTCGTAATAAAATTGCACTACCAAGAAATCAACGGATATGCGAAACTATTAGAAGATTTAGAAGCAAAACTTGTTACTCGCGTTGCGTTAGTACCAGATTTTATGTGGGGTTCAACAACTTTGCGCTGACGCTTTCAGCCCCATAAACCTAGTTACAGGCCTGTTACAGCGTTCAGAGATATATATCGATCTTGTTCTCTTTGTAGCACATTTGTATTTGACCTATGATACCTACTCCATATTTAATGAATCGTATCTTATTTTTATCTATATTTATTTAATCTTTGTTGTAGGTACCTACAAGAGAAGGATATGGCAATCAAAAATTAATTTACATATTTACATATTTATTAAACATTTCCTAAATGGCGCAAAGTTCGTATAATTACTAGGTAGAGTCAAGCGTGGCTCACTCCGCGATCTCGTCCCTTTGCTACAGCTAACTAAAAGTCCATCCGTTCGGCCCCATTTTTGGGGTTTGCCATAAGCCGCGCGTGGCGCTGTCGCCACCTAGCGGCCATATCTGTGCTGATCGTGACAGACGCGTTTTGTTAGAGAGTGAGTCTTCTGTACCTAGTAAGTACTATTATTTATTCTGTGGTATAGTCGGACAGTGCAAGTGTAATTTTAAACGTCAAGCTTCTATGAAATTACGAGTATGACGTATAATTAACATTTGCACTACGGCGTGGCCTATCAAATCCGCTGCAGACTTTTCTTGGTCCGACTCTATATAAGAGCACCTTACTTATGTGTTAATCCATTTATTCTTGCATAAAAATCTACAAATAAGAAACAACAAACGATTGGATTGCTTTTTGTTCAGGTCACCCAGTGGATGCGGGCGCCTCATGCGGGCTGTGCGGCGGCGGCGGTGCGCGCGTGCGCTGCGCCGAGTGCGGCCGCCGCGCGCTCTGCGCCTCCTGCGACGACATGTACCACCGCCATCCCAAGCGCAGGAACCACCAGAGACAGGTACATACAGCGAGCCGCAATAATGCATACTTATTTTATGAATGAAACTACCCAAGTACCCCATACCGACTTGTGTAGCTCTGCCCTGTTACGGCAAAACAGCGTATCTTAACACATATTTCCTAATATCTATAAGTTGAAACCTACTCTGTTTTTTGCTGTGGCAGAGCAGCAAACAAACAAATTTCTATGCAGGGGGGTCACTTTACTCTGTAGCTTACTGTGCGTGGCAGTGGCATCCAACTTCTACAAGGTACTACGACAGTTCGACAGAACCACAATGAGCAATGAGCCCGATATGCTCTTGGCCAGATTTTTCATCTAACCACCTACCCCCTTATTCATAAACGTTTACTAAAGGTGACAAGCCGATAATAATCGTTTGTCCCTTTACATCATACCAATACGTAGGAAAGGGACAAATTATTATTATCGCCTTCTCAACTTTAGTAAACGTTTATGAATAAGAAGATTAGTAAATAATTTTATTAACTGGGGAAAACCGGTTCATAACTAAACTATAGTTCGTTTTTTTAGCATTAGAAAAAAGGTAAACAATCTTGATGTGTCTTTTAATTGAAAAACACGCTTTAAAAATAAGTCACGGCAAATATGTAACAGTTATGAATCTAATACGATCATTTATATTCTCCTGCTTTCATAAGTAATAGTTTTTGATTTTTAAAAAGCGTTTTTCAATTAAAAGACATTCTTTCTAATACTAAAAAAAAACGAACTATAAACGATAACTATAAGATACGAAAAAAGCTAACAATTGACATTAATAGCAGTTCATCTCGCGGTCCCCAAGAACCGTTGCTCTACAAGCCGTTGCCGAACAACTATCAAAACAAGCCAAATTTTGAAAGTTCTAATCCGGCTCCTTATTAATCCAGTAAATTTGTCGAATTTTGTAACCTGGCTCTTTTGCGTCAAATCCGGTAGTTCTGATTTTTTGCAGGCATGTTTATGGTGTTGGCCCAATGAATAATCCAAGTTTGTGACCTCGAGCGCTGAACGCAACTTTGTCAAAAATCGAATAAACCGCATTTTTTTTAGATTTGAGTGATTATAACCCTAAAGTACTAGTTTTTGATAGTAACTTCCTAGGGCGTTTTTAAAGTAGACTAAATTTGCTACAATAAAACACTAGAATTGTCTCTGTACATTTAATATTTTCCGAGATAAAGCCTTTCAAAATTTTATAATTTTACATCAGTTCTTAGGTATAATATAGGGGTTAGGTAGGTAATTTATATGGAATTCATCACCGCCACGTTCTACAAAATATTTATTTTCCAAAAAAAAAATATTTTTAGCAAAATAGGCACTCATACATTTTTTTATGGAAAATAAATAGTTTGTAGAACGTGGCGGTGATGAATTCCATATAAATTACCTACATTAACCCTTATTATGAAGCGCTGGTGGCCTAGGGGTAAGAGCGTGCGACTTGCAATCCGGAGGTTGCGGGTTCAAACCCCGGCTCGTACCAATGAGTTTTTCGGAACTTATGTACGAAATATCATTTGATATTTACTAGTCGCTTTTCGGTGAAGGAAAACATCGTGAGGAAACCGGACTAATCCCAATAAGGCCTAGTTTCTCCTCTGGGTTGGAAGGTCAGATGGCAGTCGCTTTCGTAAAAACTAGTGCCTACGTCAAATCATGGGATTAGTTGTCAAGCGGACCCCAGGCTCCTGTGTGAGCCGTGGCAAAAATGCCGGGATAACGCGAGGAAGAAGAGATAACCCTTATTATATAGCTAAGAACTGATGTAAAATTATAAAATTTTTAAAGGCTTTATCTCGGATAATATTAGATGTACAGAGACAATTCTAGTGTCTTATTGTAGCAAATTTAGTCTACTTTAAAAACGCCCTGTTAAAGTTACTATCAAAAACTAGTACTTTAGGGTTATAATCGCCCAAATCTAAAAAATATTGCGGTTTATTCGATTTTTGACAAAGTTGCGTTCGGCGCTCGAGGTCACAAACTTGGATTATTCATTGGGCCAACATCATAAACATGCCTGCAAAAAATCAGAACTACCGGATTTGACGCAAACGCAAAATGTATAATTTTACTGTATTATATTATATCTTTCTACAATCTGGCGTATTAGCTAATATCAAACAACATCTCACGTCATGTACATGTACATATTACAAGTCACTGTAATATGTACATTGGTTGTGAATGACAGGACTCGTTGTGTTTAATTTTAATTGTGATGTTTATTATGAATATTTATATGGATGACTAATATAACATTGGCAGCCGGGATAAAAGTACGCAAAGTGTTCGCCTACTAGGCAAGTGCTACAAATACTATACAAGTTTGGCGAAGGGCCAATAATAAAATCATTAGCACTTCCGTTAGATACTTCACCTCCGCGGTCAATCTGTCGCAGGATTTGTAGGTATCGTACCTTCAAGGCTAGCATTATTACCTAGCTGGCAAGTCCCAAGTCGCGCGAGATACTCGACTGACTTGACTCTTACGAAAATGAGTAATGAGTATTACTTGTAAACATACTTATACCTGAAAAAAAACGGCTATCGAAGATTGAAATCGAAAAATATATATATATCGAGGATGGAAAAAATATTTAATTTGTACATAATATGGTGGTGATATTGTCGGGCTAGCTGCCGAACCCATAACCATTAGGTACCATTCACCTCTTAGCAGCGCATTCTCGCACTCGGCATACGGCTACAAAAAGTTAGTTAGGTCATCGTTTTTGTGTCCTCCGACTCTTTCTACCCTGTTATGCCTTTATTCAAATCAAAATTACTTTGTTGCCCCAGGCTCTGTCCGTGACGCAGTTACGCGAAGAGCAGCGTCCGCCGCTGCCGCCTAAAACTGCCGCTCCAGTGCCACCACCTCGACGGCACAAGGTAAACTAAGCCATCACACTCATGCTGAACATTCCTCTAATATACTTGAAATTGTTTTACAAATAAATCTTTATTTGTTTTATAGATAAGCGGAGACCGATCGAGTGCTAGCCCTAGACCTCCCTTACAAGAGCAGACACGTCGAGCTACGCTCGGTTCCATCAACACTATGACGGCACATAACCAAGCGCCGGCGCGACCTTTAAGCAACCACGGTGTTCCGCAGCCCATACCTCCCCACCTGAGCAAGATATTGCCGCCGGCGCCTTCCGCTCATGTCGGCAGCATGCCTTATTTGCCGACGAGTCCGTTTCAAGCTGCCGCTCCCGCGCCCCAAGCAATGCCGTACCACAACAACACGATGGGTCATGCACCGCAGACGTGGGGGCGGCCCAGGCCGTCCCTTCCGCCTTATACCATGGTATCTTAATATACCTACTTTATCTTTCATCATTGCAATAAATTTTCCATAAAATCTAAAAACTCGCAGCTACTAATAGAATTTATTCTGAGATGAAACCTATTAGCTCTCATTGTAGGCGCGTCCATTGGGTGAAACAAAATGATAGCCGGTGAAATGAAAAACCATGATCTTTTTTGGGACGACGTTGTTATCCTCTGAAATGTTTCAGCAGGTCCAACAGCCAATGATGCATGAACCTTGGGACGGGCCCGAGATGCTACCTCAAGCTCAGACCTGGGGCCGGCCCATGCGGCGCGGCGCGTCGGTGCTCGAGCTGGGCCAGCCGGCGCCGCCGTGCGCGGGCTGCGCGCACTGCGCCGGCGCGCCGTGGCGCTACGGCAGCTGCGCCAGCCTCGACCCCGCCGCGTGGGGCTGGCAGTGCTGCCCGCCGCAGCATATGCATCCGCACGCTCATATGCATTCGGCGATGACTCCTCAACCTTATCGCAGAGGTACGTCGAATATGAAGTATCACTCCTCACACCACTCCACTCCACTGCTGAAATTATGCTAACGCCACTGAGCCGCCCTCATAAATAAATAAATGTTTAGGGTTCGACCCAGCCCAAATTAAACAAAGCTTCGTATTACTATGGGTACTACTAGCAGGTTGCGGTATAGGTACATACTTATATAGATAAATACATACTTACTCTTAGATAAGATACATATAGATAACATCCGTAATTTAAGAACGAATATGTTCGTGAAGAGAACATTCGTCTATCTGCAGCCTCCGCTCATACTATTATTATATCAACGTATGTCAACGGTTATTCTGTTAGTACGCACGTTCGTAGGTACGTACCATCAGAGGCTCACCTCACTCTTACCGACTTTTTATTTAAAAAAAAATTATGTACCTAATTTGTAGCCGACAGCCGCGCAATGTCTCGCGCGGCGTCCCGCGCCGGCTCCCGCGCCGCGTCCCCCGCCATGAGCGTGCGCTCGCGCGCGTCGCGCCGCACCAAGCACCGCACGCCCTCGCCGCCGCCGCTGCCCTCCAGCGACGCCGACTCCGAGAGCGAGCAGAGCGACCATCGCGACCCGCCGAAACTGCAAAGTCCCGCTAGAAAAATCACTCAGCCTAAAGTCCAAAGTCCGGTGCGGATAGCTACTACTACTAGTCAGCCCGAAGTAAGTTAACTTTTGAGTAATACCCACATCCAGAATATTTTCATAAGCATAATATAAGTATACTATAATCCACTTGAAGTTTCGATAAAATTACTTGTATTATTTACAACAGGCAGAAGAAGATAGTTTAGGGCCGGCGCCCCCGCCGCCGGAATCGTCGTGGCAGTGCGAGCACTGCACGTTCGTGAACGAGCCGGGCGAGCGCGTGTGCGCGGTGTGTTGCCGCACGCCGACCACGGCGCCCAAGGTCGTGGCCAACGGCGCCGCCGACGCCGTGGCGAACCTACACATCTCCGACCCGGCTGGCTCAAGTGCCACTCGCCAGAAACAAAGTTAGTGAAACAGTTTAGTAACCATGCGAGCACTGCACGTTCGTGAACGAGCCGGGCGAGCGCGTGTGCGCGGTGTGTTGCCGCACGCCGACCACGGCGCCCAAGGTCGTGGCCAACGGCGCCGCCGACGCCGTGGCGAACCTACACATCTCCGACCCGGCTGGCTCAAGTGCCACTCGCCAGAAACAAAGTTAGTGAAACAGTTTAGTAACCATGCGAGCACTGCACGTTCGTGAACGAGCCGGGCGAGCGCGTGTGCGCGGTGTGTTGCCGCACGCCGACCACGGCGCCCAAGGTCGTGGCCAACGGCGCCGCCGACGCCGTGGCGAACCTACACATCTCCGACCCGGCTGGCTCAAGTGCCACTCGCCAGAAACAAAGTTAGTGAAACAGCTTAGTAACCATGCGAGCACTGCACGTTCGTGAACGAGCCGGGCGAGCGCGTGGGCGCGGTGTGTTGCCGCACGCCGGCCACGGCGCCCAAGGTCGTGGCCAACGGCGCCGCCGACGCCGTGGCGAACCTACACATCTCCGACCCGGCTGGCTCAAGGGCCACTCGCCAGAAACAAAGTTAGTGAAACAGTTTAGTAACCATGCGAGCACTGCACATTCGTGTGTTGCGAACCTACACATCTCTAACGCCAAAAACAAAGTAGGTATGTAAATAAAAATCCCCTAATGATTCAGTGCGTATCTACGATCTATCCAAAAGAAAACACATACCTACCCACTTAGGTGCATACTTGGATGTTGGATGTCGTTAGCGAGAACCATTGTTAAAAAAGTAATGAAAACCCTAAACTCTGTATGTTATAGATGGCGAGGTACCCAAAGTCCAGTCGAAAATAGAGAAGTCTTCTACCGGTTGCGGCCCATCCCCGCCGAGGGAAAACAAACCTAATAGACAACCAACAAGCCGGCTCGTCACGCCGGCGCGGGACGTGAACGACCAGTCTCGGCGACACGACGTGGCCGTGGGGCCATCGCCGCCCAAGGAAGTTCGGAATAGGGAAGTCAATGGCAGAACATCTTATAATGGAAATGAACAAACGCGGCACAGCGTATCTGTCGGTCCATCGCCGCCTCGCGAGGAAACCCGTTCCGTGGCGCGAACACCGCCGGACCCAGCAACACGGCACACCATTTCGGTGGGGCCTTCACCGCCACGAGAGAGCACGAACCAAAAAAAGTCCGCTGGCGCTTCCCCGCCTCGGGGAAGCGTTGATCACCGCGGCCGCTCGCCGTTTAGCCGATCGAGTGTTTCCAATACGGGTACATCACCACCACCTCAAAGTATTTCAACTCAGGTAAGACACAGAAAAAAAATCTATGGATATGTTCCCACATCTGCACATAAAAATTGCCTAAGTCTATTTTCATTTAATTCATACAGTCATACAAATAACACGATTTGTTCTAAAAGGACTTTTAAGAAATGTAAATAACTGAAATTCTTTACCAAATTATTTTCATTTGTCATGTTCATTAATGTCTCTTCATAGCCTAAAAATTTGCAATCCTAGTTGAATGTCGTTTTGTTTCAGACGTATGAAGTTCCAACACCATGGGAGCGCGAGCGTGAGCGAGAAAAAGAACGCGAGCGAGAGAAGGAACGTGAGCGAGAAAAGGAACGTGGGCGAGAAAAGGAGCGCGAGCGGGAAAAGGAGCGCGAGCGAGAAAAGGAGCGCGAGCGAGAACGGGAACGTGAACGAGAAAGGGCAAAGGAGAGGGAACGAGCTCCATCGGTCCCGCGGTCGCGTTCCCGTCGACGGATCCGGGACGAAGCTCACCGCGAACGCTCGCACAGCAGGCATTCGCTATCTAGTGACACACGGGTTAGCTTTCCCTACTTTCTGCAATTTCTACGTACATTTTGCAAAATAATAAAATCTCCTAAATTCCAAGTCAGTATGGGATCTTGACCCATCGCACCTACATATTTTTCTCCTAGGGAAATTGTTTTGCCAGACGCTATATATAGTTGCCTACACAACTTTTGCGAAATGTAGTGTTGACTTGTTGAAACATCTGGCAGGAGAGCGAGCGCAGCGTGCGCACGACCGGGCGCTGGGAGTGGCGCTCGCCGCGCGACAGCAGCCCGGCGGGCGACAGCGACGCCGGCCGCCGCCGCCTCACGCGCCGCGCCTCGCACCTCGACCTGCGCCGCGCGCGCCCGCAGCGCCGCTCCAGCTTCTACGGCTCCGAGGTGATGCTCTCATATTTTACAACTTGTAATTTCTGCCTGCAGTACCCACTGCAGACACAGCTCTAGATATGTCTATATACAGGGTCATTTTTGGACCGTTAGCCATATTGTGCGAGGTGATTAGGTTGGTCATACTCATACTAAACAACATTTTCTATGGGACAACCCCGAAATCTCAAAAAAAAAATTGGCTTTCCCATAAACGTCGACATCCACTCGACCAAAATGTATGAAACAGCCAATAATTTTTTTGTGGTTTGCGGAGTTTTGCTCTGATATTTTACAACTTAAAACTTCTGCCTGGAGTACCTAGTGAAGACAGCTCTACTCGTATGTCTATAGTCTTTATTATTAATATCTTCAGCGACTCACATTAATTACAGCCATGCAATTTAATAAACTCGCCCTCTTGCGGAAAAGGAACACCCTTTTCCGCCACACAAAAACTTCACTTAAATTCATTTGTCAACAGGCGGCGTCTCCTGAGCCGCTGGGATACAACCGCACGGTGTCGATGGAGGCTCTGGGAGTGGGCGCGGCGCGCGAGGCGGAGCGCGGGCTGGAGCTGGCGCGGCTCATGGACGCGGCCGAGCGGCTCGGCTTCAGCGCGGCGGAAGTGCAGGCAAGTATCGCTCCTGTTGTACACACACTACAGCCTATATCCCCTTATTACGGACTGAGAGCGTCTGTGCGGAAAGAAAAGAGTCGCGAAATGTATTGGATCCCATACATTCCACGACTCTGCTCTTTTCGCACAGACTATCAATGGCGTTGCTATCTAGATATGTTACTTATTCTTGTAATTTAGTAATGAGTTTAATTGAGTATTTGAATGCACAGGCGGCGCTGGCGCAGAGCCCCGCAGCTCCACTGGCGTGGTTGCGCGAGCGCTGGCCGAGCCTGGTGGCGGGCGTGCAGGCGGCGGCGGCGCGGCTGGCGGCCGGCGCGAGCGTCTCGGAGCTGGAGGCGCGCGCCGCACTGGCGCGCCACCGCGCCGCCATGTGGCCCGCCGTCACCGAGTGCGTCGAGCGCTACCGCCGGCAGGTACGTTTCCGACTGTCATTTGGCTGATTGACGCTATCATAAGGCCCCTGTACATATTGGGCCAGCGTGACCCAGTATGGGGGACGCATTTATGGGTTAGAGGGAGCAAGTGATATTGCTATCTCATTCTACCGCAAGGCTGCGTCGCTTGGACTGGCCTGCGTTGGCCCAATATCTACAGGGGCCTTTACACATTGACCAGCATCTTGTCCTTGCATACTGATATCAGAATCCCGATTCCCGTTTACCATCGGTGATTTATGGCTATACATAAGTAGAATGTTGTGCGGTTTGTTTGTATCTTGTTTGCGCTTTGTTCGTATCTTGTTATGAAATAAAGATAAAGTACTTTCTTGTTTAGCTATATGTTACACCTACCTACTACCTAATTCCTTGTCTACGAAAGAATGTCGCTTACGAACGGCTAAACTTTGAAAACTTTTTAAGCACAAAAAAAAAATTAAAGAGAAGCGTTCGTAAGCGAGCGCTAGTGGAATAGGTACCTAGGTACACTTCAACCAAACAAGTGCAGAAAAGATTATAATACAACTTTTTTTATTCGATACAACCCAGACATCGTGCTTGCTTCGATTGCTTCCAGTAGGTACCATCTGTCATCTAAAATGTATCTTAGTAAATTTGTAATAGAACGTAGTTGCAGGCGGAGGAGGGCAGCGTCGGTGAGGAGCGGCGGTTGCGCGGGCGCGTGTGGGGCTCGCCGGCCGGCGCCGACGTGGACGCCGCGCCGCCGCTGCCCGCCGACCGACTAGTGCGCGGTAAGTCATTTCCCGACGTTTTTACGGCTACCGGGAAAGTTACGTACATAGACAAGACATCCTCCAGACTTAGTATAGTCGCGCTACCCCCTCTGCCATTCATACGGTAATTTTACTCCATGTTCGAGTCGAAAGTGTCTTTGTGTGACGTCCGTGTCTTTGAACGGACCAATCACGGCACGGGACTTCGCTCACCTTGTCCCGCGCACTCCCACATTTTTGGCATCATCGGTTGCATGAAATAATTGCTCTAAACTCGGTCTAGAGGATTCCTAGTGTATTGGTTACGTAAAACTGAATATAAATTCATGTTTCGAATTAGGCAGCTGGTGTATATAGCGCTGCACGGCGTACTTTATGCTGTATCTATGGTCGTCCAATCACCAAAATATAGAAAGCGATCTGTACGGAGACTTAACTCTTTAAAGACTATCAATAGGTAACTCTTTCACTCACTAAATTCACACTTTATGAAAGATTCAGCTCAACACAGACATGGGTTTTTTATTAATTCATGTTTACGTTTCAGCAGACGACAGTTCAGATGAATTCGAAGAGCCGATACCGAAAACATTTCAAGATGATGACTGGATGTACTTGCCACTCCCGGCCAAAACTCCGAGGGTGTTTGACATGGATCTCGACAGAGATATTTGGGGTTTACCTGTTCACAATAAGCTGGACTATTTAGGAAATAATATTGCTTCGGTTCCGATAGATTTCGCATCGGTTCCGCCAGACTTTGCTTCAACTCCGACAGATTTTGCTTCGGTACCGACAAATTTCGCTTCAGCTCAAACAAATTTCACGTCTATTCCGACTAGTAGCAAGGTAAAGGCAGAGAAACTTATGAGTGCTCCTGATATTCCAAACACACAAGAGAAAGTAGACGCAATAGATACTGAAGACATAGCGCAAAAATTAAAAGCGTTACTTATACAAGCAGGGTTTCCGTCTATCAATGACAATTTACTTTTGAAAGGTTTACTAGCAGATAGCAATAATCTGGCACAAAGCAAAGATGCTGATACTACTTTAGATAATCATTCAGAACAAATATTAGATAGCAATAATTTAGAAGTAAGAACAGATGCTAATATTATCGTTGATAACATTGATAACAAACCAATACAAGTAGCAGATAGTAATAACGTGAAAAATAAGACGGCTGCTAACATTACTTTAGATAAGAAACCGGAACAAACACAGTCGCTCGACCTCGGTCAATCCGAAAATGATTTCATAAATGCTTACAATGCATTGACTAGGCACAGCCCTTTACCTAGTCTTAGTAATGATGGTGCTGACGATAGTCTAAATTTAAGTAACTTTAATGGAAGTAGTAATAAGTTATCATTAAATGATAACAATGCCGAATTCCTTAAAACTATAGAAACACTACCACCATCTGAGCAAGACAATACAATTAAGATTGTGCCAATTAATGGTCAAATGAGGAATATTATTTCAAACGTTGCTTTGGATACCACGGTTCAAGAAGCTGTATCCAATGTTAGTAAAGAAAAGACTGAAACAAATTTTGAGAGTAGAAATCAAACTTCTGCTAAACATATCATAAAGTCAAAAAACAAATTACTTACAACAAAGAAGTCACCCGCAAACATAACAGAACGCGAGAATATCGTCATAGACAATGATAAATCAAAGAACTTGAACGATATTGTAGATAATACACAAAAACTTATCCAGCAAATGAAAGCTGAAATTAATTCAGACATTAATTCTCTCGATGATTCAAACTCGTCACATAGTGAGGCTGAGAGTAGTTCTAATGACTCCGATTTATCAACTGATCATGAATCTTCATACAGTGAGTCTGATGAAGAAACTACAGAAAATAAAGATTATACGAGTAGTGAAAATGAAGACGGAGAAGTGCATCAAAATACCGAAAAAGGCACTCCAGTCTTAGATAGGACCAGTTCTGAGGAAAACGAACAATTTGAGGAAGCAATGGATCATATAGAAGCACAAACCGATGCCATACAACAAACAAACTATGAAATACTAAATTCCATTGCACGGAGCCTACAAGAAGAACATACGTTATCTATTCAGTCAGGAATAGAAACAGACAAAATAGAAACACATCCAAAACCTCAGGACGTCAACAACAATTTTGCTACGGTTAATACATTTGAAGAGATTTATGAAGAAGTTAGCACGGACCAACCTGTCTTACAAAAAAATAATTCTAAACAAGATTATATGGTACCAAAAATCGGAAAATCACCTTATATTAAACAAGATATAAACCTAATGGTTTTCAACCCCGTACCCGCATCAGTAGCAACAGTAAGTGAAAATATACTACCGATAATAACTAATGCAACTATCGAAGAATTGCCATTCATAGACGAACCACTAGAAACCCATTATAATATGTTAGATAATGAAACTATCGTAGAATTAAACATTAAGGAATCATCCGAAGAAGATAATGATGATAATGCCACTAATATTATTCAAATCGTAGAAAATATTGCTAATGACGCTAATATTGCTATTGAAACTGATAGCAAAATTTCTACTTCATCGCCAATTACCATTAACACTACTGATGAAATTGTGGAACAACTAATCGTAATCACAAATACCCTTCAAAATAATTTGAACGAAATAGAAAATTCTGAATTATCTCAATCTGATATTGCAAACACTGATAAAGAGGATGAAGATAAGGAAATGCATATAAACAACGACATCGATAATAACACGCCTCAGACTGAAGGTATAAGTATACATAACCAAGTTATTGAAGCAGAATCAGAGTCGAGATCTAGTACATCGCCAGATAAAAAATCATTAAGTCCTCCTAGAGATAAGGAAATGCATATAAACAACGACATCGATAATAACACGCCTCAGACTGAAGGTATAAGTATACATAACCAAGTTATTGAAGCAGAACCAGAGTCGAGATCTAGTACATCACCAGATAAAAAATCATTAAAGATGACTCCTAAAGATGAGAAGAATACCCCTACCAGGTCCAACATACCAAAGCCTGTTAAGATCTTGCCTAGCATTAAACAGAAAGTAGACAAGATTGCTCCGAAGGTACTTGTTTCCAAAGTACCTGTACGGCGAGCATCTATAAAACATAATCCCGCACCGAGTCCCCCTAAAGCTCATTTTGGGAATATCAGCAGCGGCCATGTGAAGCAACTGCAATCTAAGTTATTTAATCCAAAAACTGGGAAAGCACCAGCAAATAGTATAGCGGTTAAACCGTCAACATCGACTTTGAATAAGAAGAAGCCTGCTCCGCAACCCCCTTCGAAATCACAACAACTTAAACAACCCTCTCCGCCAAAAACGCCTTCAAAAGAAAAGAAGCAGCCATTTTTCCGCGAGACATGTCGCACTGAAGACGAATGGTCCGAGAGTGATTCTGACGATTCGCAAGTGCAAGTCGTGGTCAAGCCAGAGCCGGAGCCGGAGCGACGACCGCCATCGCCGCCGCCGCCGCTCACTTTGCGTCGTGTCTCCGGACAGCTGATCGACTTGGCTCACGTGCGGCTTCCAGAGGGCTCCCCTGAGGTACCTAACCATTCACTTTAGTAATATTTTTCCATATAGATACTTCCATTTATGTACCAGTACCACTCTTCCTGTGCCTGCAATAAAAGAGGATGTATTAAATTTGTGTCGCTTTTCCATGTCTGCTAGCCGTCTCTTATAAAAGATCTAAAATATGAGACTGCTTTGCTAGACCCCCAACCCAAAGGCGCAATTGTGTCAACAATATTAAACTGCGGCTGTGCATTTTATAACAGAGGCAAGCGCGTATGCTGTTGGCCGAAGGCGCGGCCGAGAGCTGGGAGCAGGCGCAGCTGGCGGTGGAGCTGGTGGCGCGCGGCGCCGACGCGCCCGCCGCGCTGCTGGCCGCGCTCGAGTGCGCCGACCTGCCCGCCGCGCTCGCCTACCTGCACCAGGACTGCGAGCTGTGCGCCTCCCGCCTGCCCGAGCACCAGGTACGAGAGCTGGGAGCAGGCGCACCTAATAGTAACGTTTCAGACTGGCCACTGCTTAACTCATCAAGTGTTCGGCTGCGACTTGCTTTTACAGATTATCCTAAACTGTACATGTATACCCATATTCTGACGCAACAAAATTCTAACCAAATACCTATGCAGACCACCACACTGTAGTAGGAGCGACCTGCTAGGCTAGAGTTCTATGAGAAGAATTGTGACTTAGTTGTTACCGGGGGAATGAAGACATCCGCCTGACTAACAGTGGAGGAAGCTGCTGGCGCTAGCGTAGGTGGTCAATGAGGTCCTCAGTAACTGTTCGTTCGGAACACACTGTATGATTGTGTTACTGTTTGTAAGATATTAAAATGTTTGTTGAGCAAAATGTTAAAATGTTTGTTTTCCAGATGGTGTCAATGCTGCGCTGCACCCACCGCTGCTGCCGCGAGTGCGCGCGCCTGTACTTCACCGTGCAGGTGACGGAGCGCAGCGTGGTGGACTGCGTGTGCCCGTACTGCAAGGAGCCCGAGCTAGAAACGTTGGAAGAGGACGCCTGGCTCGAGTACTTCGCGCACCTCGACATACTGCTCAAAGTGCTCTTGGACGCAGACGTGCACGAATTGTTCCAGAGAAAGGTAATGATAAAGCATGCGTCTCTCAGCCCGAAAGAGACCAATGATCTATCTAAATCGCGAGCGTACAGACAGACAGACGCGGTGGAGGACTCTGTTTTATAACATGTATCTATTGATATTGTTTAAATACATTCTAAACAATAACGCTATTGTAGATTTATGATGAATTACATGACAGTTTTTGATTCCAGTTGCGAGACCGGACTCTAGCGAGAGACCCGAACTTCAGATGGTGCGTGGAGTGTTCGTCGGGATTCTTCGTGCATCCGAAGCAGAAGAAACTTCGGTGTCCCGAATGTAGGTCGATCAGCTGCGCCACTTGCAGGAAACCGGTGAGGATTATTAATTACCCCATATAATGTAACAATCGGTGTTTTAAAGATCCTGTATACCGATAAAAGAATCAAAGAATCCTGCTGTTTTGATAACAAACTTTCGAGAGACACAGACAAATTAAATATGTAAAAACGGAAAACTCAAGTATTTAAGGGTCAAACAGAAAACTGTCTTTCCTGTAGACATACACAAGAGTTAAGGGCTATAAAGGTTAATTTTCTTATTTAACCCTTATCCACGTGAAAAGGTCCTCCTTTTATTTGGAGAACTATGATAAAATCATTACTTACATGCCCACAAGCTGTTAACCCACAGGAGAGAAAACTAATGTGTTCGCGCGAACTGTACATTTTTCTACTACTCTACACAGTTTTCTGTTTGACCCTTAAGTCCAAGCTTGCTGGACATGTTGAACGACATAAAAGAACTCTTCTGGTTTAAATTAGGCCCAAGTTACCTAACCACATCCACTTATTAGCTTCAACAATGTCAAGCAAAATGGTTATTGCAATTATCAGCACCCAGAGGACATTTGCACTTCTCATTAGAGTCATTAGGTATACAGCAGTGGATATGTTTCTGATATTATCGCATATTCCAGTGGTCAACGAATCACGAAGGCCTGAGCTGCGAGCAGTACGCTGCGTGGCTAGAGGACAATGACCCCGAGCGCTCGGCCGCCGCCGTGCAGCAGCACCTCCGCGAGAACGGGCTCGAGTGCCCGCGCTGCCACTTCAAGTACTCGCTGTCTAGGTGCGTCACTGGTGTAGTGTGAGGGCTTGAGCGAGGCGTGGCTGGAGGTCATCGACCCCGAGCGCTCGGCCGCCGCCGTGCAGCAGCACCTCCGCGAGAACGGGCTCGAGTGCCCGCGCTGCCACTTCAAGTACTCGCTGTCTAGGTGCGTCACTAGTGTAGTGTGAGGGCTAGAGCGAGGCGTGGCTGGAGGTCATCGACCCCGAGCGCTCGGCCGCCGCCGTGCAGCAGCACCTCCGCGAGAACGGGCTCGAGTGCCCGCGCTGCCACTTCAAGTACTCGCTGTCTAGGTGCGTCACTAGTGTAGTGTGAGGGCTAGAGCGAGGCGTGGCTGGAGGTCATCGACCCCGAGCGCTCGGCCGCCGCCGTGCAGCAGCACCTCCGCGAGAACGGGCTCGAGTGCCCGCGCTGCCACTTCAAGTACTCGCTGTCTAGGTGCGTCACTGGTGTAGTGTGAGGGCTTGAGCGAGGCGTGGCTGGAGGTCATCGACCCCGAGCGCTCGGCCGCCGCCGTGCAGCAGCACCTACGCGAGAACGGGCTCGAGTGCCCGCGCTGCCACTTCAAGTACTCGCTGTCTAGGTGCGTCACTGGTGTAGTGTGAGGGCTTGAGCGAGGCGTGGCTGGAGGTCATCGACCCCGAGCGCTCGGCCGCCGCCGTGCAGCAGCACCTCCGCGAGAACGGGCTCGAGTGCCCGCGCTGCCACTTCAAGTACTCGCTGTCTAGGTGCGTCACTGGTGTAGTGTGAGGGCTTGAGCGAGGCGTGGCTGGAGGTCAACGACCCAGAGCGCTCGGCCGCCGCCGTGAAGCAGCACCTCCGCGCGAACGTGTCTCGGGTATTTTCAAAGCTTATTAGGGACCTTAGCCAAGATGACAGACATTTATCGACAAACGCCAATCGAAAAGTCATGAAATCATTTCCAAGGTACCTACACCCAGCTGCAAAAGTGCATGGCCACTTTATGGATGAACTACATGGCCAGTTACATAGGACAGTCGATTGGCTCTTAAGCACCTGTTACTAAATAAATAAATATAATAGGACATTCTTACACAGATTGACTAAGTCCCACAGTAAGCTCAAGAAGGCTTGTGTTGTGGGTACTCAGACAACGATATATAAAATATATAAATATGTACTTAAATACATAGAAAACAACCATGACTCAGGAACAAATATCTGTGTCATTACACAAATAAATGCCCTTACTGGGATTCTAACCCAGGACCATCGGCTTCACAGGCAGGGTCACTACCCTACTAGGCCAGACTGGTCGTCTGTTGGTGGTGGTGGAAATGTTAATCAAATTTGATTGCAGAGGCGGCTGCATGCACTTCACGTGCACGCAATGCAAGTACGAGTTCTGCTACGGCTGCGGGAAACCGTTCACTATGGGCGCGCGCTGCGGCCTCAGCGACTACTGCGCGAGGCTGGGGCTGCACGCGCACCACCCCAGGAACTGTCTCTTCTATCTGCGCGATAAGGAGCCGCATGAACTGCAGACGCTATTGCAGGTAAAGCGACTATTCACCTTGTTCTTTACTACATAAGGTTCATTATTAAACGGTGTGCCTCCCTCCACCCCAACAAGAACCCCTGTATGCAGCTCATATTACCTACTCACATAGTACCTACCTATTGCATGTGTGACATGGAATGTAAGCACCTACTTTTTTAGACTTTTCATCATCTTATACAATCTGAATGACCCTTTGTACCTACTAGAGGTAGATGTGCCAATATACTTACTATATATACCTACTCTTTGGATGTGCCACCCTATACTCTATACGTACATAAAGAAAAGTAATCAAAAAATTTGTACATTTTCGAGTACTTATAAGTGTTACATATATTTATTGGTTAACCAACCAAATACAAAACCACCTAGGTCTATCACTGAACGACTTGACTTTAAGCTACATTATTTGATCATGTATTGTTTTCATGTACCCTCAAATGGCTTCTGAAGCCAAATAAATTAAAGATACCTACAGACTGTAAACGTAATTATGTCCGTTTAGCTGACATAGGTGATGTACCTTTTGAATTTTAACTCTGTCAATCAAGTTTCACAATAAAGAAAAATGTAACAGATGAACAACGTAACATTCGAAGTGGAGGCGCCAGAGGGGTCTCCGACGCGCTGCCCGGTGCAGCTGCAGCGCGAGACGCCCGCCGGGCTCGTGGACGGCGCGTGCAACGCCGACGCGCCGCCCAAGCACGCCGGCCTCTGCAAGTATGTGCATTACCACTATAGCTATCCGGATCGAAGGACCATGTCAACTCTTCCTATGTATATTTTATTTGGGTGCAGTTGATACAAGGTTACAGAAGATTGAAAATAACTAGATGCAAGAGTAAGTAGCTTCAAACGATCGAACGACGAACGCTAAAATTAGATTTACTAATTCTATCGCATATTTGCAATTCATGGTTGACATGACGTAGGTCATGACATGACCTCTCGTCACGTTAACGAGGAAGGATAGAAAAGTTGAATACAATGGTTATTTCGCGCCTGCTAGAACTAGAGATAAATGAAGATGATGTACAGTCAGCAGCAGAAGTTGCTATGCGGGCCAGGTGTTCAAAATGATCTTGACGCGACTTTATTTTTAAGAGAATAAGAGCGTGTCAAGGTAATTTTGAACACCTCGCCCTCTTAGCAACTTCTGCTGCTGACTGTATGTGAGAGATACTCTCATATCACATTCACATCATTGTACCTACCTAACTTTCAAAAGTAGTGCATAACTAGCTACATTGAAGCACGCAGGCATTCGTTCTTATTACCCTTTATGTAAATGTACTCTGTTTGTGTGTAACTTAGCGTAGTCTTTCTATTAACAGTTATAAGCTCAGACTGTTAATTTTTGTCAGTTATAACTATGCATAATAATTACACTCCTGTTACACTTTTCAATTGGCATTGGAAAAGAGAGAAGGCGAGGACAGTAGGACACAGGTAGCGGTGTAAGTGCTAATGCACTTGATACGGATGCGTTTCGTTACGACTTGATAATTACGTAATAGATTTTTTATTAGACATAGACATAGAAAAACTTTATTTAACATCACAAACATCACATGAATGGTACATTTGAACATAAAATCTTAAAAACTTCTAAAACAAAATTTAATTTATGTTAACATATAAACAAAACAGCGTGATGTTAAAAAGGGGCTCGACTCAGCATGATGTTGCAGTAAAATTAACTGCAACGCTGATTTTCAATCAGTCAGTATTAAAAGTGTTATCACATTTTTGCATGTAAACTTAATTTTAGAAGCACTTTTATCCGTACGGTCCCACTGACGAGATAACCAAATAAGTAATCTTGGATTCAAGGGATTCTGAAAGGCAAATTATGTCTGTTTAAAAATACTCGAATAAAAAAGTTCGTTTTAATTTTACGCAAACGAGTGCCTGTCGTGCAAGTTATTTAACCATTTTGATGGTATGATATTTTGGATGTGGAGCTTTTTATCTTACAAAACAGACTACATTTTCCTTCCAGATAGGTATATTAGAAATCTCATTTTATGACCAAAGATGAGGACATTTCCGTAATATCTTAAAGAATTTTAGGATAGGATACACGAGAGAACACTACTCTCAGTGTTATGAAACTTGGTTGTAACGAAACGCACCCGCGTCCGCAGGAACCACTACCTGGAGTACCTGAGCCGGCTGGTGCGGCGGCGCTCGATCGACCCGCTGCCGATCCTCGGCATCGACGACCTGGAGACGCTCGTGAAGCGCGCGGCTCTGCGGCCGCCGCCGCGGCCCTACGGCTCGCTCGACGGCCTGTACCGCCGCGGCCTCATCGAGGTAACTATCTACAACTGTTGGCAGGGTGCACTATGTGGAGTACCTGGCGGCGCTGTGTCGGCCGCTGGACCCGATCCCCATCATGGACGTGCCCGAGCTGGTAGCGGAGCTGCGGCGCCGCGCGCTGCCGCTGCCCGAGCGCGGCCCCTGGGACACCGACCCCATCTACGCCGGCATGTGTGCTGAGGTTAGCCCGTTCAAACTAACATTTTCTGTCAGTTACACATACCTGCACTCGCCAGGTAAATGTATGTGTGAGTGAATAATAAAGCCGGAAAGGTCTACTAAGAATACACGTTGGGCCAATTCGGGCGAATGGGAGGTACGGGAGTGTACGAGAGCCAGCCAGTGCGACCCAAAATCCAAGAACCACGTGGTAGTGGCGGTATTCTTACTTAATACCCCGTTTTATCACCTTTGTACGGGTCAGTGAGTTGTAACAGTCACCTCAAAATTTGCATTATTTACTTTGCCACTCTTCACACTCTTGTCGATAAAATGCAAAGTTCTCATAATTTTTTGAAGGATAATGTATGGGCTAGGGTGGTGAAAAATGATTTGTCAAGTATGTCTGTTATATCGTATCCAAAAATTGGGAATAGCTGCAAAAAATGGCTAACTCAATAGCAAAACTTCGTCGCAACTCGCAACTCAAAAATGTCATAGAATATGTATTTACAGTTATTCTTCCTTTATGTTTTAGATCGTGAAAGAAAAAATACCCTTGGATTGATGGCAGTTTCTCTACATGCCTACCATCATACAGATTCAAACGTCACAAGAAGCTACTGTATTCCAGTCTCTTGAAATGATATTGTTATTTATATTATTTATTATAAAATAAAATACCTATATTGCTTTATTCTTATTATTTATTTGTTATTCAGTCTCTTTACAACTGTACCTTTATCCAGCAGAATAAAAAAGCACATCAAGGTTAACCTTTTGAACACCAGGTGGCGAAGAAATGCGAGTATGCCGTGCCCCGGATGACTACGACAATCCATTAAAAATGTGATACGCGCCCCTCGGAGATGCAAAACACACAAAAACGACAAATGGTTTATCTTTAACCCTTTTCCAGGCATAGTATAGTTTATTGACCACATGGCATATACGTGCCAATAGAATTTCAACTTCAACATTCCGTTTTAAGGTTTAAATTAGATTGCACTTTCGGGAAATGTGACTTGACTTCAAATGAACCATTATAGTTGGATTAATTACATAATAGAGGTACAATAATATAGAGATGACGCGACCGAACGAGATGCACTTATGGAAATTTCAGTAGGAGTAGCAGAGAAAGCGGTATTATTGCTTGTCCTTGTCACAGTCTCACTTTTTGTTTGTTCCCCACCAAAAATTTAGTATGGTTTATGGTGGGCAACAAATAACCCGACCGAATTACGTAGATTGTTTTGGTACGTTGTCAGGAATGTTAAAACGTGTTTTTAATATTGTCGCATTGTGTATGTTTTGTCCCTCACGGAGGCACGCGTATAGCTCATCTATGTAATACTAGATCTATGATTGGAATATATTTGGAATTATTGGAAAAACCTTGTAGATTGGTGCGGCCTGGAAAAGGAATAAAACAACTTCCTGCTCATACAAAAACTGTCATTCCTACCTATATATGAATTTGATATTTGAACAGATTAAAAAAATACTCCTTTTTCTGACACAATTTTAATCGTAACTAATACACATCGTGTCGAGACTTATCTAAATTTCAATCGAAAGCAGTCCTCCTCTCGACGGGCCAGTCGTAAATTTTATGCGCCAACAACAGTCGTCGCATTAGAGTCAAGGTCACCTGCGCGCAAAAGGCTTGTCCATGTGCGTGCGATCCCGCTGGATGTAGTGCCGGTTGGAGTGTATGCGGCTCTCGAGCGAGTCGGGCAGCGAGTGCGCCTCGGTGCGCAGCGCGCGCGGCTGCGGCTGTGCGCGCTCGGCGGCGGCGGCGGCGGCGGCGGCGCGCTGCGAGGCCACGCGCCGCTCCCGCTCGCGCTCGCGCTCCGCGCCCGCCGCCGTCATCGCCGCTAGCGCCGCCGAGCGCTCCTCCGCGCTCATCCCGACATTCTTTTTGTACCCTCCCCGGGCGTCCGCTTTGTTCGGCCCGCGCTCCTGCGGTCTGTGGGCCCTCTCCTCCGGTCTGTGCGGCCTTTCCTCCGGTCTGTGCGTCCTCTCCTCCGGTCTGTGCGTCCTCTCCTCCGACCTCGGCCGTCTCCGGCGGCCGGGCGACTGTTGCCTTCGGTCTTGTCCGTGTCTCCGCTCCTCCGACGGCCGTCTCCTCCGCAGGTCGGGCGACCTCCCGCGCTCGGCGCTGTCTCGCCGCATCCGCCCGTGGCCGGATTTGTCTGATCTCGTTTCGGTTTGCTCGGCTCTTCTGTATTTCTTGTTACTATGTTCGTAATCTGAGTCGTAAGGGCTGCCGCCCCGATGGTGTGACTTCTGGTTTCTGTTATCAATTTTAGGAGACTTGCTCCTTTCGACGCGAGGCTTATGTTTAGACTTCTTTGTATTGTCTACGTCTGAGGAAACTTCACTGGAATCTTCACGTTTTGATTTCTTTTTTTCCTTTTTAAGTTTCTTTGACTTTTTGTGTTTCTTTTTGGATTTTTTATGCTCCTCCTCCTCAGAAGAATCGGAACTGGAATCGTTAGAAGCCAGTAGAGCCGCCAAGTCAATTTGCTTCTCATTCATTGCGGTGAGTTTAGCAGCTAGCATGTTATCTAAATCTTTGTCTTTCTTTGACTTTTTCTTTCCCTTTTTTTGATTTCTTTGTTCCTGGATATAAAGACAAAATCATAAGTGTGACAAAAAAAAATCCAATAAGTATGTTTTTATAAACTTAGATATTTCGGTTTCGGTTTAAAAGATTATATCCTATATAGGTTTAATGGACCCGGGTATGTCCTTAAACTACGTCTAAGGCCACCGGTGGACGGGCAGCAGCGTCCCTCAAATTCGGTGTACTCGACTGCGATCGCCAACCCGCCTGCCAAGCGTGGCGATTATGGCATTCACCCCCCAAAAGGGGGAGGCCTATGATCAGCAGTGGACGTCTTATGGCTGAGATGATGATGATGATGAGGTTTAAAAGATATAAAGATATACAGGGTGAAATTTAAATCACTGGTCATATTCATTTCCGGCACTAGGTTACACTTAAGGAATCTATTTAGCGAAAAAAAAGAGTACACTTTTTTTAATTTTCATTTTTCAATTTTTCAATATTTTCCACGAGTCGTGGTCACCCTATTACCACAAATGTAAACAAACCTAATAGTAGGTTTTAACAACAACATCAGCAAAACCCTTATCTGACCTTCACTAAACCTTATAATCGTTGCAATAGGGTCCACCCAGTTAGTGTTGGCGATGGTAGGCAGGTTTATCAATTTCGAGGGTAGTCTAAACTAAACCATTCCGCGCTAGCGGTAAACATAACGGTAAGCGTAAATGATTAGTCACTCGTCACTCGCCAACCTTAAAATAATAATCGCGCGCGTACTAAGGTTAAAAAAATGTTTTATTAAAATTATGTATGTCCTAAAAACCTCGTACGTTATGGTGAACCGACAACTACCCACTACACCCGCTTCTCTCTTATCAGTTAAGGTCATTGACACCCCGCCCCTCCCGCTGTTTGCAATCGCGTCACCAATTATGAACCCTATTGCAGCGAGATTACCTACATAAGTTGCTAATTTTTCCTTTCATACTTTAACGGGCTTAGAACCGTCAAAATGCAAAGGCAACCCATTTTTAATCTAAAATGTTATTTCTGACTAATGATTATTAACAAAACGTGGCTTAAAAACAATGAGTAAAAACTAGGTCAGGAATCTTTGCATTCAGGCGTATTTAAAAAATTGAATCAACTTACGTACCTACATTTGATTAAAAATCGACGCAATTAACGAAAGTCCCACGAGATGGTACTCTTGGATTCAATCCTTGTCTGCGAAGGCGTGGAACGGATTCCATTTCGTATAATCTTTGTGCACCACGTAAACACTCACCACTTAATAAATAACACCGTACCACTTCCTAATATTCCCGGTTCGAAAACATTTTTTTTAACCTTAGTACGCGCGCGATTATTATTTTAAGGTTGGCGAGTGACGAGTGACTAATCATTTATGCTTACCGTTATGTTACCGCTAGCGCGGAATGGTTTAGTTTAGACTACCCTCGAAATTGATAAACTTGCCTACTATCGCCAACACTAACTGGGTGGACCCTATTGCAACGATTATAAGGTTTAGTGAAGGTCATATAAGGGTTTTGCTGATGTTGTTGTTAAAACCTACTATTAGGTTTGTTTACATTTGTGGTAAGGGTGACCACGACTCGTAGAAAATATTTAAAAATTGAAAAATGTAAATTTAAAAAACTGTACTCTTTTTTTTCGCTAAATAGATTCCTTAAGTGTAACCTAATGCCGGGAATGAATATGGCCAGTGATTTAAATTTCACCCTGTATAATAGATATTTTATCCAATTGAAATTATAAAAGATGAATAAGTTTATATCTAAAATGTAAAAAAAAAAAGATAACTGTACTTAATACCCTTAGGTCCACTTGCACCATTCCACTAACCTGGGATTGAGCACTTAAACCGTTAACCTAGGGTCAAATTGTACTGGTAAACATGGTAACACCAGGTATAACCAGTTAACCCCGGGTTAGTGGAATGGTGCAAACAGTGGGCCTTAATGATTTTAACTTGTCATAATAAATCCTATGAAACATAGTCTGGGCCCATTTGAGTTCATCTGGCTCCATCATGAGTTCAGCTTGATGGTACAGTCACATCTAAAAATATTGATATGGAAAAAGAGACAAAAATATGCATACACAACCTTAATATATATTTATTTATTTAACTTTATTGCACAAAGTATATACAACAATGTACAAATGGCGGACTTAATGCCAAACGGAATTAATGACATTATGTATGAAGTTAATCTTTATCAATATTTTCAGATGTGACTGTACTAAATTATTGTCTTGTTGTATCTGTGAATAGAATTTGCATGACTTTATTACAAGCTACAAGGTAACATGTAAAAACAAAAAAAACCGGGCAAGTGCGAGTTGGACTCGCGCACGAAGGGTTCCGTACCATAATGCAAAAAAAGGCAAAAAAAAAAACGGTCACCCATCCAAATACTGACCCCGCCCGACATTGCTTAACTTCGGTCAAAAATCACGTTTGCTGTATGGGAGCCCTACTTAAATCTTTATTTTATTCTGTTTTTAGTATTTGTTGTTATAGCGCCAACAGAAATACATCATCTGTGAAAATTTCAACTGTCTAGCTATCACGGTTCGTGAGATACAGCCTGGTGACAGACAGACGTACGGACGGACAGCAGAGTATTAGTAATAGGGTCCCGTTTTACCCTTTGGGTACGGAACCCTAAAAATTAACAAAGTATTCAACCTGCACTCCCTCACTGCAGTGACCTTAGCAATGAAAGCAAATGCTAAAATATTTGCATTTACCTGATCTTTCCTGAGCAACTCTGCTAAGCGACGCCTTTGCAATGGGTTATTCAACAGGGCCGCCCGAGCAGCTCTCTCCCTCTCCTTCACTAGCATCAGTGGATCCTCTCGCATCTTCCTCGCCAGGTCAACCTGCGCGTCGCCCACGCTGGCCAGCATGCTGGAACCTACCACCCTCCGAGCTACAGCAGGGATGTAATCCGGTTCAACTTTATCTGCCTCATAATTACTGTCAATGGCTTTGCCAAGGAGAAAATCTTCTTGCTGGACCTTTTTATCAGGTTTCTGTAATGAATTGAGAATAAAGGCTTCATGATTCTTTTATATAATAAATAATTTTTTTAGACAACGATATATATAATATACAAATACTTAAATACATAGAAAACACCCATGACTCAGGAACAAATATCTGTATCATCATACAAATAAATGCCCTTACTGGGATTCGAACCCAGGACCAACGGCTTCGCAGGCAGGGTCACTACCCACTAGGCCAGACCGGTCGTCAAAATCATGATACAATCTTAATATTGCAACTATTGCAAGTAATGTAAGTATAAAAATAATTAAATAACGTGTAAAAATTATGATACAAACTGAAAGGCTAGTATAATGAAGCTTTTTTTAAGAGCTTCAGATTTATTTTTGTACGAAACCATAGAGTAATATAAGTAAAGAAAGATTGGTAACTCCATACATCAGTTTTCTTACCAAAACGCGCGTTATTTCGTAGTCGACATCTAGCGCCGTGTAGCAGAACTATCAGTACCCCTACTCGACACTAGATGTCACAAGTGTAGCTACTGACGAAAAATGTACTATTAAAACAATTACCAATTAAAATTATAAGCAGAAGGGGTTGAAAATAGACTGCCAGTTAATCCGGTTATAATATTAGCTGAAAATTATTGAGCATTAGAGTTTTCGCTCGCCAAGACATCTATTGTCAACTAGCAGTACTGATAAATTCCGCTACACGGCGCTAGATGTCAACTACGAAATAACGCGCGTTTTGGTAAGAAAACGGATGTATGGAGTTACCACTCTTTCTTTACTTATATTACTCTATGACGAAACTCTGAATTTTTAATTTCACTGCCGAATAGGAATGCCACATACTTAAAAAAAGACTGGAACTATTTCAGTTCTACTAAGTTCAACTTTAGATAATTTCATTTCATTTTTCACAATGTAACCGTTACGTACATCATACATCCAATGCAAGCGATTGTCATTGGCCCCCGAGGCTCCAGCTGTACGTTTGGCGAGATCGTTGAGCTCCGCACGGTCGCGCTCCTCGGCACGCTCTCTCTGTAGCTCCAGAATGCGCTTTTTCTCTTCTGCACTGGCTTGCTCCGCCTTCCAAACACGCTCCTGGTTTTTCATAGTGTTGGGATGCCATGATTTCTTCGAGTTCTGTTAATAAAATAAAATAATATCTTTCGTTGATAAAGTACTAATAACAGTTGCGTGAAAAATATATAAATCATGCTTGCTACTTGCTACGTACCAGATCACCTCCTCCCATTTTTAAGGAGGGCTTATAATATCTACAACATAAACAATTTGTATTTTTTTTTTCTACAGCTAGAAAATAAAAGGTAATTTCATAAAACGCACGCGCGCAAACGCTCGTATTACATATCTTAATAACTAACACAAAATTAAATAATCTACCACTCGCATAAACAACTGTACACTATAAAATGACGTACACATGACATTCTTGACAGTCACTGTCAAACATAAAAAAAATTACTTGCCATAATCAAAAAAATAGTAGATATGGTAGTATTTTGAAGTTGTTGTCTTGTAAAGGCCTCTACAGACCTTGCAACAAATAGCATGCGAGTTTAGATAATTATTTGGAGATAGTGCAGCAACAGACAGGGCAAGTGCGAGCCGGGCTCGCCTACCAAGGGTTCTGTACTTTTTAGTGTTTGTCGTTATAGCGGCAAAATAAATACATCATCTGTGAAAATTTCAACTGTCTAGCTATAACGGTTCATGAGATACAGCCTGGTGACGGACAGACAGACGGACAGTGAAATCTTAGTAACAGTCTCTTTTTTACTCTGGTAAACCCCTCCCCCTTTTTTACCCTCTGGGGTAAAAAAGGAGGTTCCGTATCCAAAGGGATACGGAACTCTAAAAAAAGGGCTTCACTGCTATTTATCGACACAACGAAGGGAGATGGATTTATTTGCCTCTCTATTCCTCTCCTGTATGCCTCTTTATCGCTCGAATGAAAGATGAATGAACCGTTCCCACCTGTCCCCGGTGAGGACAGGTATATGCAAGTGATGATAGCATGGCACAGAAGGGCCATGCTTATCTTTATTTTGTAGTATGTATATACATATTTGTTTTATTATAGTTAAAATACTGTCGATTTTGATGGTTGAAATTAGTGAAACCTGCGTGTTTCAACCCTGTTTTTCAAAAAATTCAGAACTGTGGAGAACGTAACATTGTAATTGTTTATGTATAATGTATGTTTATACATATATCGATAGATAAGTTACAATAATGTGAGTCGTCGACCGGGACGCAACACGCGCCAAGCTGCAGTCGCTGCGCCATGACTGCCATGAGGAACGTTGCGATGCGTCTGAGCCCGAGTTCTAGAATCGCGACACGTGGCGGGTGAACGACCGACCGACCTGTAGGACTGCGGACCTGCGCCCCGCTGGCCCCAGACAGGCCCCCATAGTAGGCCCCATCATCCAAAGGGTTTATTTTGGGAAATTAAATTGGATCTCTTGGAATACTAATACATAATTATCATAGGTAGTTTACATGTAGAGTCTGATTATGGGGACCAACACATTCCACCACTCTTCTAATTCCGCGTAGACTCTATTTATTTGTTTTCTTATTACCTTATAAATTAGCTATAGCCTTGTGTACGTTCTATTATATATATGCACATGCATGCATGTACAGCAGACGTGTTATGGCTCCTCTACACGATGGCCCAGCGCTGCGCCAGCGAGATGACCTTGTGGTCGTTGGAACGCATCTACACTATGGCGACATTCAGTTGTGATCTAACCGGTTTCCAAGATGGACGTGGAAGTATTAGCCGTTGCCGAAATGTATCTAAGATACGCCAAGTACCATTATTATCACCAAGTAATTGAAAAAAATGTCGTAGAAGCTGCAAGAGTTTTTGATACCTAGTTCTCGAAAATAAAATGAATGTTAGATTTTTTTTTTAAGAATTAAATCAATTTAATATCTTTATTAATTTCAAGTTACCTTATAATTTGCTTAAGTTATTTTAGAGTTAGAGCATATTATAGTTTTTTATTATATATAAAATATATTAGTTAGATGTAGCTAATATTCATTTATTGAACTATTAGTATGTAGTATGTATTGTTATTTATTATTCTATTATTCCGGTTCCGGTTGTCAAAACGTCAACATCGAGTTAGTTTGCTCCTACTTAAATAATTCGAAAGTGATACTAAAAACTATCGTATAGTGTTAAAGTGTAGTACAGTGTGGAAAACTAGTTACCAAGTGCCTACGCAAATAATAAATTCCACTGATTACTTAAGTTACTACGAACAAACAGTGAATAATCATCTCCAATAATAAAGTGAGGTTAACCGCCTAGTCATCCTGACATTAGTGAAGTGTTGCCATATAAAGACTTTGCGTTTTGTTCGCAACCAAGATGAACAACGACGAATTGTTCGAAAAACTGAAAGAACATATTAACAAGCAAACAGATACCTTAATTAAGAGAATAGACAACATCGAAGAAGAATTAAAACCATTAAAAGAAGAAAATACATACCTTAAGGAAAAAGTGTCAATCTTAGAGTCAAAAATAACCTCATTGGAAAATAAAAATAAAAGATACAATCTGATCCTGTACGGTTGGGCAGAAAGCAAGGAATCTAACTATGAAACTACTAAAAAAATATGTAGCCAAATGTCAAACGAACTTGAAATTGAATTAAAAGTGGACATGATATCAGGAATCCAAAGACTCGGCAGATATAACAATGAAAAAATAAGACCAGTCCTTATAACATTTACCTCAACCTGGGTGCGCAATGAAATACTACATAACAAAAAGAAATTAAAAAGTGGAATAACTGTAAAAGAAGACTTTTCAAAAGAAGTGATTGCCAAACGAAAGGAACTTCAGAAAGACTTAGAAAAAGAACGTGAAAACGGGAACATAGCTTACCTGAAGCATGATAAACTCATAGTGAAGCCCAAAAAACCAGTGTCCAACAAAAGACCTCTTATAATTTCACCAGAAACTAGCACACAGGAAAATAGAGAAGTCCGTAGACCCTTAAAAGTGAACAAATGTCAAGATCAGGATAAGAATGCCTTTGATATCATGAGAGAAGGCGCATATGCCCTTTCTTCTAAGAATGACTATAACAAATAGCAATTACAAAAAAGCGTTAGCAACCGGATTACCATTAAAAACATAACAAACCAAAAAGAACAGCCTCCCCCAGTACGGCCGGTCACCGAGGGGGCAGTAGACTACCACCCTCCAGCAAATCTTAAAAAACCAAAACAAAAACAATACCTTTATATATGCACATGGAATGTTAGATCTTTAGTGAAAGAAACAAGGATGATAGAACTTAAACACAGCATAAAGAAGTTTAATTGGGACATAATTGGCTTGTCAGAAGTGAAAAAGGAAGGAAAATCAATAACTGAAAATGAAGACTACATAATGATTTATCACGGCGAGACAAGTGGAAGAAACGGAGTGGGATTCCTCATTAAAAAACATCTCAAACCCAATATAATAGATATATTTAAACGCGAAATGAATCGAAAATAATTTGAAGTGGACTGTATGATTTTTACATTAAGACGAAAACTCTCTTTTGCTATTAAATATTTAAGTATATCGAATTCACGAGAAATAACAACTTAGAACAGTGCACAATCACATACCTTTACGTTGATGATGGTGAAGGTTCGCGCAGGTTCAGGCTCGCTCCCTGAGGATTCCAAGGTGTGGGACGTGCGAGCTCGGCTTACCGTTACCTTAACCTGGAATACCTCTCTGCAAGGCCTGCCACTCATCCACGCGCACAATGTAATTGGCACTTCTCTAAATTAGTCCAAAAGCAAAGAATCTGACCGAAAGTTGGCTTTACAATAATTCTTTCACAATTTTAATTCGGAGCAACGTACTTCTAGTTGGCCGATAAAAAGGTTAATGGCTGCCGGAAACGGCTAGTGTTGTATGTAACTAACCCTACCGGAAGTTAAAGGCTAATAGAGATGTCACCTAAAATCGATATTCAAACGAAAGTTGAACATTCCGCTCACCTAAATATGCAATATTTACGCTGTAAATAACATTAGAATCCGACAAAATACTTAAAACTAACATACTATGCTAAGTGGTGATACTAGTTTAGGTGATTAGTTCAAAATTGGTAAAGGGCACAGCTTCACGACTGGGCGTTTATACTGTCCAGTGGCTGTGCGGATGGTGGCGACACGACAAATCCCGTCGTTACCGGGATGCAGTTGTACGATGCGGCCTAAGGCCCAATTGAGTGGACTACATTGCTCGTTAGCAATGACGACAAGATCCCCGACTTTTACGTCAGGTTGTTTATTAAACCATTTATGGCGTTGTTGTAAGGTGTGTAAGTATTCTAAGTGCCACTTACGCCAAAAATCCTGATGGATTTTTTGGAGTAATTTCCACCTTTGGAGCGGACCTATTTTAACATCAGTCAGATTGCTTTCTGGCAATATCGTGAGGGGCTCCAATGTGAGGAAGTGACCAGGGGTCAACACCGATAGGTCATTAGGGTCCGAACTGACTGGGGACAGAGGCCTCGAGTTCAGCATAGATTCAAGTTGAGTCAATACCGTGTAAAATTCCTCATATGTCAGACGTTGTAAGCCTATTACACGCGACAGATGAGTTTTCACCGATTTTACTCCAGCTTCGGCTAAGCCAGAAAAATGTGGACTACCAGGCGGGTTGAACACAAATTCTATTTGTTCCCTTTGGGAAGCTTCAGCCATTAAATCCTGAAGCAGGTTGCAGGCACCTACAAAATTTCTGCCTTGGTCCGATATAATTCTTGAGCAGCGACCGCGTCGCGAGATAAACCGGCGCAGAGCTGCCAAGTAGGCCTCTGATGTGAGCTCAGAGACGAGTTCAAAATGAACTGCCTTAGTGGCAGTACACACGAAAACACAAATATATGCCTTGTACGATTTGCTGCCTCTTGCCCTACCTAACGAAATAGTGAAAGGTCCAGCATAATCTACTGCGGTAGACGAAAAGGGTTTCAACTGGCTTATACGAAATGACGGTAGGTCTCCCATGAGAGGCGGTGGGGCCATTTGCGGGCGCACCCGAAAGCATCTGAGGCATGACGAGACAACAGAATGAATTGCGCGCTTGGGCGAAAGAATCCAGAAATCCTGAGCAATGAGGTTGTGCAGGGTTTGTAACCCTGGATGGGAAAACCTGCGGTGATATTCCTCGATCACCAACGCCGTGAGCCGATGTTCACGAGGCAACAACATGGGGTGCTTCCTTTCATAGTCGAGCGTGTGGTTATGGGTTAACCGTCCGCCCACCCTCAACAAACCCTCTTCGTCAATGAACGGGTTCAATTTCCGAAGAGGCTTGTGAAGTGAGTTAGTCGAACCCTTTTTGATGAGACGAATTTCAGTCGAAAAGACATGCTCCTGGACATGCCTTACGAGAAATCGTATCACCGAATTGGTTTCACACGTCGACAAGGTCTGTGTCGAGGTTCTCGCTGCGGGATTCTTCAAATTATGAAGATAACGAAAACAGTATGCTAATATATTAACGATACGACGAAATGATGAATATTTCAACAAAAGTTGATCGACAAAATCTGAATTTATGGCACTAAACAGTGTCAAAACCTTTTCCTCTTCGAATGCGGATCCGTCACTTTGGGTGAGGTGCCTTGGCCAATCCTTTTCAGGACGCGACAACCATGCAGGTCCCGCCCACCATGACTTACACTGCACTAAATCAGCGGGAAGTAATCCACGGGATCCGTGATCCGCTGGGTTATCACCAGTGGAGACATGGTGCCAACAATCAGGAGCAATTTGCTCTTGAATCGCTGCAGTCCTGTTTGCAACGAATGTTTTCCAACGAGACGGACATGATCGAATCCATGTCAAGACCACGGTTGAGTCTGACCAGGCATATGTTTTAGCATCATAATGGAAGTCCTTCAACGCATGACGAACGGACGCTACGAGATCCGCCAACAACACTGCCGCCAACAGCTCCAATCGAGGAATGGACAGCCGACGGAGGGGAGAGACTTTACTTTTTGCGCAACAGAGACGAACAATAATTTCTTCGTCATCAGTAACCATGCGACAAAAAACTATTGCGCAATATCCTCGCTCCGAGGCGTCACAAAAGCCATGAATTTGAATGTCATGGGACAAAACCATTCGACGAGGTATGGAGAGTGAACTCAAACACGACAACTGAGATTTTAATTTGAGCCACTCCTCAGCGATAGGTGCTGGAACATCCTCATCCCAGTGGAGCCCGGAAGACCACAAGAGCTGCATCAAATATTTCGCAAGGAAGACCACTGGCGAAAGGAATCCTAAAGGATCAAAGATCCGAGCGATCTCTGAAAGAATCGACCGTTTAGTGCAACGACACTCTACATTAGAAGTTTTAAACGAAAATGTGTCAGATTTAGGTTGCCACAGCAACCCTAGAATCTTTAGGGATACGTCATGAACGTCCTCGAAATTTCGAAAATGTTCCGAGTATAAATCGGAATCCGACAAATCTGCAAGGAAACCCTGATCGTTGGACGTCCATTTCCTTAAATGCAAACGAGCAGAAGACAAGATTTTTACTAGCTCGTCACGAATGAGTATCGCATTTTCTACCGAATCTGCCCCTGACACGATGTCATCGACATAAGTGTCCCTGTTGAGAACTGCAGCACCCAGAGGAGCGGTATCGTTAAACTCCTGCGCCAGCTTCGAAATACACCACAGTGCTTGGTAGGGCGCGCATGACACGCCGTAAGTGACTGTAAGCAAGCGAAAGTCCTTAACAGGCTCCGAGGGAGATGGCCGCCAAAGTATGCGTTGATAATCGCAATCTTGTTTATCGACCAGAAACTGGCGGTACATCTGTTTAATGTCCCCAGTAAAAACGACAACGTGCCATCGAAACCGAATTAATAAATCGAAAATATTCTTTTGCAACTTTGGGCCTGGCAAAAGAGTGTCATTCAGGGACTTTCCGCGGCTATCCTTGGCACTTCCGTCGTACACCGTCCTCAACGGGGTAGAAACCGAATCGGGGCGTAAAATTCCGTGGTGGGGTATGTAATAAAAGGGGCCTTCACACGACGAAGGGGCCCTGACCTCCTCCATATGACCACTATCCAAATAGTCATTCATAAAGTTGACATACGCTGTCCGAAAATCAGAGTTAATATTAAACTTCTTTTCCAAATGTAGAAGTCGCTTAAGTGCGATTTCCCGAGAATTAGAAAACCGGGGGCGATCCTGAAGGCTATCGAAAGTTAATGGGACCACCATTCTTCCTTCAGGACTCCGACAATATTTCGCACCCATAAGGTTTTCACACGACAAGTCATCTTTTGCCAAAGTAACAGAGTTTGGGCGAACGACATTTTCTATTTCCCAAAACTTCTTGATACTGTTGTCCAAAGACACCGACGAAACCAGAAGACACTCCTTGGAATTTTTCAAAGAGCTGTCATCAAATCGACACGATAAATTATTTTTAGGTGATACAGTATTAGGACTTACGACATTTTTTATGTCCCAAGACTGGTCCCTATTCTCCCTAATAGAGAGCGACGAAACGAGATAACAATCCTTGCTTATTTCAGAAGGATTATTGCGAGAACGACAACGAGAATGCTCCATATCAATACCACAGTCGCCCATCACTAGCCAACCAAAGACAGAGTTGACCCCAGCCGGTTGACCCTCCTCACCCTTCACTAATCCAGGTAGAAGGGATGAGACCATCAGACCCACATTGATCAAAATATCAATGGGTCCTGGTTGGTAATATTGAGGATCAGCTAGGTCCAGATCCTTTAGATGAGTCCATGCAGAGGTATCCAGGTGATCATATGGCATATCGGAACAAATATTTGATAGCACAAAGGCTTCGAACGAAAACTTATTATTTCCTTTTGAAGGGAATAATTCACACACAACAGACCCACGTGGGGCTGTTGATATGCTTTCAATTCCATTGACAGATCGGTTACACTTACCTATCGATAACCCAAGGCGGTCTGCACAGCGCTTGGTTATAAAGTTACATGCCGAAGCACAATCAAAAAGAATCCGAACAGGCACCAACTGTCCCGTGCAATCCCTCATGCGAGCAACGGCAGTAGAGAAAACTACTGGAGTGTCATTAGTATACACCGATAATGTTGTCAACGGTGAAGTGGACTTTGACCCTTGACCACCTTCATCAACTTTTTCAAAGTGAAGTAACGAGTTGTGACGATTACTACATTTATCACAGCGAGCAGTTGACTTACAATGCTTCATACTATGGGATGGCTTCAGGCACACAATACAAAGTTTATTCTCTTTCACCTTGGAAAATCTGTCATTTGGCTTTAATTCTAAAAACCTGGGACATTTTTCCAGCTCATGGCCAGCAACCGCACACACCGGACAAGTTAAAACAGGTGCTGAGGGCACAAGAAGTGAGGATTTATTTTTACTTTTATTACCACTTGGCAATGCCCTAGCGTCCGCCACCTCTAAGGCACGGATCTGTTTATCAACAAATTCTTGCAAAATCTCAAAACGAGGGATCTCATTTGAGTTAAACTCAAGTAAAAAAGCCTCCCTTGTTGACTTATCTAATTTTCCCCATAATAAATGAAAGAGCATAAAGTTTTTGTCTGGTAAACCAAATCTGTCTAATACTTGCAATGTTTCTTTAAATATACGATTTACTTTTTCTAATTCAACTGCAGATTTTGATTTAACCTGATCACAATGTAACATTTTCTCATAGTAACCGAAAGCTATTTGTCGTTTCCTGTCATAAAAATCATTCAGCGCATTGTAAGCGTCAGTGTAACTTTCATCCGAAATTGGGTAGTTCTTAATTAAATCGAATGCCTTACCTTGACACGATGTCAAAAGGTAATGCAGCTTTTCAATATTCGAAATGTTTCGTTTATGAATTAATGAGTCAAACAATTCTTTAAACGACAACCAATTATATAATTGACCATCAAACGGTTTTATAACAATTTTAGGTAACTTGGCCGAATTGTTTTCACTTTTGAATAGTTTCTGATCACTTTCATCACATGATTTTATGGCAGGAACCAGTTTCCGTAACCTAGTTAAAACTGACTTTACCTTTTGTTCGAAATCGACAGTAACCGAAAACTCCGCATCCATGTCTTTCGTTTTAAGCATAATTGCCTTTTGAGCGCGATGAAAATCTTTAATTATAGGAGTTAAATCTCCTTCAACATAACCTTCCAAATTCACAGAATCATGGAGCAGTTCTAACCGCATGACCGCGTAACCCCGCTCGACCATGTTCATGTCAACATCTCTATCGTTTGTATCACTTTCCGAAACCATTTTTCACGCAATAACCACTGTTTTTATCGAAAAACAACGAACGAAAACTACGAAAAGCAAAAACAATATTATTGTCGCGAATGTTGACAGTTGACACAAGTGACAGTGACAGTTAACCGAATTGTTGCCACAGCACGAAACATAGACTACGATATGACCGAATGGAATGAGCGGAATGATCTGTTACAATGTTGCCAACTAAAATCTACTAATTTCTACTACTAAAACCACACTTCCTGTCAGCCATTAACCGAACTGAGAAAATAAAAGTTTACCCACAAGTTTATTACGAAAATATTACGACACGACAATTATGATATTTTAATGTAAAAATAGGTAACTTTTCAATTAATCCGGCCGAAGGAACAATATTTAAACGCGAAATGAATCGAAAATAATTTGAAGTGGACTGTATGATTTTTACATTAAGACGAAAACTCTCTTTTGCTATTAAATATTTAAGTATATCGAATTCACGAGAAATAACAACTTAGAACAGTGCACAATCACATACCTTTACGTTGATGATGGTGAAGGTTCGCGCAGGTTCAGGCTCGCTCCCTGAGGATTCCAAGGTGTGGGACGTGCGAGCTCGGCTTACCGTTACCTTAACCTGGAATACCTCTCTGCAAGGCCTGCCACTCATCCACGCGCACAATGTAATTGGCACTTCTCTAAATTAGTCCAAAAGCAAAGAATCTGACCGAAAGTTGGCTTTACAATAATTCTTTCACAATTTTAATTCGGAGCAACGTACTTCTAGTTGGCCGATAAAAAGGTTAATGGCTGCCGGAAACGGCTAGTGTTGTATGTAACTAACCCTACCGGAAGTTAAAGGCTAATAGAGATGTCACCTAAAATCGATATTCAAACGAAAGTTGAACAAGATATAAAAACTATATCAGATCGTGTTATACGCCTAGATATAAGCCTACATCAAAAAACATACCACTTAATACAATGTTATGCCCCGACAGAAAATTCAAGCGAGGAAGACCTAGAGGCATTCTATGAACAACTTCAAGTTGCTTTAGAAAATACAACAAAAAATACAATAGTAATGGGAGACTTCAACTCTAAGATTGGTATACCAACAGCAGAGGACAAAAAAGTCATGGGCCCATGGGGCTATGGTGAGAGAAATGAAAGAGGAAACACACTTTTACAGTTCTGCTTTGAAAACCAATTTTTTGTCACCAACTCACTTTTTAAAAAGAAGCCTAAATACAAATGGACTTGGGTCTCGCCAGCAGGAAATGTTAAAAACGAAATTGATTTTATCCTCGCTAAAAATACTAAAGATATTTATGATGTGCAAATAATTAATACTACATTTCCCACAGACCATCGACTTGTTCGAGCATGTATCAATCAGGATCTAGTGGAAAGAAAATCGCGAATTGGATACCGAAACCCAATCAAAAATTTAAATCCACTGGAGAAAGAATCTTTAAAAAACATCATTGAGGAATACATAAACGATGTGGAGTTTGATGATATTGATTTAGCTTATCAGAAATTGACAGAGAACATAAAAAAGGCAATGAATAAATTACCCATGCGGAAAAAATCAGAGGAATCTATAATCACACCATATATTGAAAAACTTATTAATGAGAGAAATAGACTAAAAAACAAAGAAAACAGAACACGCTCCGAAAGGAATCAACTGAAAGCCCTTTATAAACTTGTCAAAAAACAAATTAAGCGCAATCAGAAAAATCACCGCTATAAAATAATAGAAGAGGAATTGGAAAAGAGAGCATCAACAAAAAGAGCACAACGCAAATTAAATACTTCCAAACTTCGAGCAACACCGGCTTCCGACACGTCGGAAGGGAGGGGCCCAAGCGATATCTCGCCGTACAAATCTTTCTGCCATTTTTCGCGGGGGGAAAGGTGCACACAGTCGCATTTCTCACACACTTACGTACAAAATCCAATCTGTAATGACGACACAAATACATAGAAAATGACACACGTCAAAGACAAATCTTGCAAACCTCGATCTCTTTTTATGTACGGACGAGTGACTAGTGTCACAACACGCACACTAACACATTTTCGTTAAAGTATGTCATTGTATTCTGAGAGATGAGAAGTCGGATTTATCGCTCGACCGATCCGCAATTTGTACTGAGCGAGCAAAATCGATAAATCCAACAATTACTTGAGACTAAAATATAATAATTGTATTTAAATGTAATTTAACGTATGGTATGTAAAAAAAAAAAATTACATGTGAAATGTAACATTTTCTTTTTGTAAATTTGATGTCCCCGACCTCTTTTTATAACAAAAAACCGAGCAAACAGGCATTTTTGTGCAGCAGTGTTCACGCGCGCGTCTGGACTCGGTCTAGTGAAAAATCCAAGTGCAACTAGTTTTATTACCCGCGCTAGATTATTTTGACGCGCTAATCTTGTACCTCGGCAGAGGGGAAATAGTGCGAATGCCGCCTCCCTTCCGTGTTGCTCGAAGCTTCCAAACCTTGGCTCATGACTTTACGTCATAATAACAAAAATATATCAAACCGTGAAGAGCTTATCAATACGGCAACAGAGTTTTTTAGAAAACTGTACCAGAATAATGAATTAAGCCATCAAAATTTGGACCATCATAGCGATGAAAACATACCACTCTTCCTTGAGACTGAAATAAAACATGTCATACAGCTACTTAAAAGCACCAAAAGCCCCGGAGACGATGGGATCACAAACGATATTCTAAAAGCAATTGTAGATCCACTCACACCAGTCTTGACCAAACTCTTTAATCAAATTATGACACAGAAAAGAATTCCTAAAGAATGGGAAACATCAATTATAACTCTACTCTACAAAAAAGGTGACCCTACTGCTATAGAAAACTACAGACCCATAAGCTTGCAACAGACTGTTTACAAGGTATTTGCTACAGTATTACTGAAAAGAATATCACAAGTGCTTGATAGCCACCAACCAAGAGAACAAGCAGGATTTCGGCGAAACTACTCCACTATTGACCACATCTTTACCCTTACCCAACTCATTGAAAAGCATATCGAATATAGAAAACCATTATATATAGCATTCATTGACTATTCCAAGGCGTTTGACTCTATACACCACAAGCCGTTATGGGAAGCGCTAGAAGAGCAGGGAGTACAAACAACATACATAAATATATTAAAAGAAATCTATAGAAATAGCAAGGCGACTGTCAAACTGGATAAAAAAGGAGAACCATTTCATATCCACAGAGGAGTAAAACAGGGAGACCCTATATCACCAAATTTATTTACAGCCCTTCTGGAGTCAATATTTCGCAAGTTAGACTGGGACACAAAAGGGGTGATAATCAACGGCGAATACCTAAGCAATCTCCGATTTGCTGATGATATAGTTCTGACTGCAAATAGCCATGAAGATTTGGTTTACATGCTTAATACATTGGAAAAAGAAAGCAAATTGTGTGGATTGCAGATGAATAGACAAAAAACCTTTGCCATGACAAACAGCGCAAAAATACCTATTATAACAGAATCGAGCCAAATAGAGTATGTGGACCAATATATATATTTAGGAAAAATAATATCATTTACTCAGCTAACATCAAATGAAGTTGACCGAAGGATAAAACTAGCATGGAGCAAGTACTGGTCCTTAAAAACAATATTTAAGTCAAAACTCCCCATACACCTAAAAAGGAAAGCCATGGACTCTATAGTACTCCCAACATTACTATATGGATGCCAAACTTGGACACTTACCAAAGACATCATACAAAAAATAAATGTTTTCCAGAGAGCAACAGAGAGAAGTATGCTTAATATTAAAAAACGTGACAGAAAAAGAAACTGTGATATTAGAAAAATAACAAAAGTTACAGATGCTGCCGAACTTGCATGTAGGCTAAAATGGAGATGGGCTGGCCATATAGTAAGAACAACCGATAATAGATGGAGTGAGAAGATTTTATATTGGTACCCACTTGAAAACAAGCGAGCAGCTCACCGCCCGAAGCAAAGGTGGGTCGATGATATTGTCAAAGTGGCCGAACATGCTTGGACCCGCAAAGCTAAGGACAGGACAGTCTGGAAGGAGCTGGAGGAGGCCTTTGCCCGACACTGGGCACCTCAATAAAATAAAACGAAATTAAAATTATTAAATATCTTTTTAATGTAAATATGTAACTTAAAAGAGAAATAAAGGCTATATTATTATATTATTATTTGTATCTCCTTGGATATCACGGGCCTATAATCCCGGTTTTTTGATAGGCTTGCGTGGGGACACAGATCCAACACGTAGAGGCCCGTTGGAGAGCTTTAATGTCATGTAGAACGCCTGCTGGAACCCGTTCACAGGTGCAACAATAGACACCCATGAACCGGTCTCAGCAGGCATTGGGACTATTGTAGCAAAAGTGAATAGTATACCGGTCTATGGATTGAAGTTTGGGTGGACAATGAGACTGGGCTATTGTAAAGAGTTCGGACACCTGCCATAACAATGCTAACACACGTTATCGAGGCAGGTGGTGACTTGCCGCTGACTAGATGGGCCCCTGAAACTGCCGTCGTGAAGACGACCAGGGGCAACATCGGTGTGAGCGGCTCAGGGGTGTCGAGAGGTGTGCGCCGCTTTCTACCCAGTGGCTGTTACCAGCAACTGTGCCAACTCGCGTCTTATGCATCTTTCACTTCCACCCCTGGAGCATATAGCTCTAGCGACTCCTCTCTGGACAGCCAATTAAGGCAATCCAGAGCTGAGAGTCCTGCGGGTCCCCTTGGGGTCCACTCCGACCGACGAAGACACGCCGGAGACGGAGACCCTGACCGACTCTCGGGAGCACTCGGGTCCGTGGGGTCGTTACTCCCCAACAGCTCGCCACAAGCTGCCCTGCCCATATTATTATTATTATTATATTATGTATTGTTATATATATTTATTTAAATTGTAAATGTACTGCCTGCTTAAATTTCCTATTCCTTCATTACTTCCATAACGAGGCCACGTACTCGTCATTTTGATTAAGACAAAAACGTAAATTGATACTGAGCACAAACGTCCGCACTCGACCGCGTTCGAGCACGCACTGTGAACTGGGCCACGTGTAGATGCGTACCGCCATCGCTTGCCCAATCACTTTGATGTGCGGCCGAAAAGCCGACACCGCGGCCAACCCATCGCCATCCCGCGCGCCATAAGCCAACCGACGCCACTACCCCATATTGGACCAATTGGTTGGGCCATCGTGTAGAGGAGCCATTATCTAAACTTTTTCGGGAGTCCCCTTGGCATGATTTTTTTTTCCCGACCCTGTGCCGTAAGGGGTCATCCATTAATTACATCACACGTTTAGGGGGTAAAAAAAATGTGACATATTGTAACACGGGGGAGGGGGGAGACACAAACTTTGTGACGTCACTTTAACGTCATCAGTAACCGAAAATGTATTTAAATTATTTTATTCGCTGTATAGTCAACAACAGAGCTATGAATACAGGCAAAGTGTCAAAAATATGTATACAGTACTTTATTGCCTGTACATTAAGGTCGTGTATACATATTTTTGGCACTTTGCCTGTATTCATAGCTCTGTTGTTGACTGTATATTTAAATAACAAGTTTTTATAACGATAATCGTTTTTATTCTTCCTAAGCAGTTTTGGGTTATAAAATTACTAATATTTATATCGTCAAAAATATTTTGGTAAAATATTAATAGTACGTACTTACTTAATTCGATTTGGCGATTTCGTAGAAACAAGTGCGAGTCGGACTCGCGCACGAAGGGTTCCGTTCCATAAAGCAAAAAAAAAAACAAAAAAAAGGCAAAAAAAAAACGGTCACCCATCCAAGTACTGACCACTCCCGACGTTGCTTAGCTTTGGTCAAAAATCATGTTTGTTGTATGGAAGCCTCATTTAAATCTTTATTTTATTCTGTTTTTAGTATTTGTTGTTATAGCGGCAACAGAAATACATCATCTGTGAAAATTTCAACTGTCTAGCTATCACGGTTCGTGAGATACAGCCTGGTGACAGACGGACGGACGGACGGACGGACAGCGAAGTCTTAGTAATAGGGTCCCGTTTTACCCTTTGGGTACGGAACCCTAAAAATGTGACGTCACACTAGGGGGGAGGGGTTTTGGCAAATGTGACCAAGTGTGACAAGGAGGGGGGAGGGGTAAAAAAACCTAACAATTCGTGTGACGTAATTAATGGATGACCCCTAAGCTGTGTGTAACAAAAGTAATGTCTTTTACAGTACATATGGTGCTACTTCAATTTATCGCCACTTGTTGCGAATTTCCTTTTCGCACTTGTATGGTTATGTACTATTGTGGTTCCTTCTTTTTAGGGTTCCGTTCCATAACTGGAATCGTGAGAAATGACCTATGACAGCCTCCTTCTTGACTTATGACTATTACTTAGTTACTACTACTAAGTCTTATTCTAATGTGCATAAATTAAAGAACAATAAAATTAGTTCCAATATTGTAAAGAATTGGTTGTGCATCTGATTCCACAGACCAACCCTGTGATCTGATTCACACTTGGGTGTCATCCATTAATAACGTCACACGAATTTCTAGGTTTTTGACCCCCTCCACCCTTCTCCCCCACCTCCTTGTCACACTTGGTCACATTTGGCAAACCCCTTCCCTCCCTCCCCCAATGTGACTTGTGACGTCACATATTTACAACGACAAACAGAATCGACATCGGCAAACAGAATTAAGTAGGTATTATTAATATTTTAACAAAACATTTTTGACACAAGAAATATGTATTAGTAATTTTACACAAGTACACGAATAAAAACGATTATCGATCCAAAAACTTGTTATTTAACTGTACAGCGAAAAAAAATAAGCGTTCCGTGAACAAAGTTGTGTACGGAACACTAATAATACATTTTCGATTACTGATGAAGTAAAAGTGACGTCACAAAGTTTGTGACTCCCCCTCCCCCTTGTCACAACAAGTCACATTTTGTGGTTCCCTCCCTCCCCCTAAATGTGTAATGTAATTAATGGATGAGCCCTTGCCTGGTTTTATTTATTCTAAATAACTCGCATAATTTCAATTTATGATGAGTTGACCAGGTGAAATTGCTTTTCGGTTTGTGATCTTTGTGATAGTCGACTTATCATTCAATCAATTAAACAAAACCGAAAGAAAAAAATTAAAGACCGCCGTATCTCCATAGGACCATAGCTACAAACGTAGTCCCTATTTTTACACCACTGCTCACGCTCAGTGCCCAGGAATGCAAAATATGCAGTCTAATTAATGAGGTTTTAACCACGTGACCATTAATAATTTATAACAATTGATAAGTGTAACGTTATGATGCTCATAATCTTAAAAACAATAAGTAGTAAATAAATATAATTGCTATTTTTTACGTTTCTAGATGAAAAACTTTCCTTAGGTTACAATTATTCCATATAAAAATAATTGTACCTAAATTATTTAAAATAGCTCGCCCTTTTGGCCTAACTAAGTATATTCCTTTTTTTATTCAAAGACAACAAAAAGCTGGTGTCGCGAAGCGCTCTACCTACACGCGCGGGTCAGTTGCGGTCGCGTTGAGGAAGGTTGAAGCGGACGCACGCGCGGCTGGGCCTCACAACCGCGGTTCCGAACGTTCGGTGACCGTGTAGCGCGTGTCGACACCTCGCCCCGCGCACCGCACTCCGCAGCCCCGCTGCCGCCGTGCGCGGGCCGATGTCCTCCCGCCCTTGCGCGCCATATTACATAGGTACATATAAAAATATATTACTATAGATAGTTGACTATAAGTACTGAACACTTCAACCCCTGGCTTTACGGTTACCGAAATCGGATCGACAACTATCTATGATGTCCTAGTTTTTTTTTTAACTTAGTATTTGTACTTGCTTATAATAATTGCGGCCATTCACTAACTATTCAATAACCTACCGCAATTTTACTCGCCGTCGTTGATGTATATAATAATATCGTTGATATTTTGTAAATGGTATAAAGATTACTATGTATTTGTGTACAAATCTGACTGAAATATTATTTACCTAATTTTATACTTATTTAAATTTAATGTTTTTAGGTAAGTATGTAAGTTCTGTTTGTTGTTAAACGAAATTAGATGTTACTTACTCACACTGGCGTCTTTAATTTAAAACCAATGAAAACGTTTATCTAGATATTCTAGATTACGGCAGTCAACATTTTATTTTTTATATATATATCATCCTCTCATCTGTGGGACAAAATGATGTTAATTTTCACAAATAACATTTTAAATATAGGTTCTCACTAAAATATTTGAAAAAATAGTTTTATAGAAAATGTTTACTAAGCTATATTTAGATGGTTTTTGCATGATTTTGGAGTTAAAAGTTTTTTGGGACTTTCGAAGTGGTGATTATTTCCGAAAATATTGACATTTTTTATAAAAAAAATAGTAGAAAACATAACTGCATACTGCATGTATTGTTCTAGTTATTTATGCCAATTGAGAGGGAGTTTGGAAATCAATGAGGATAGGGATAGGGACCCTAATTTTTTTTTACGGGATGACCCGAATGTTTTGGGCTTGCTCGAGACACCAGTAGCTCATTCCCACGTAGCGGCCCCCTTTTTTAAAATACCTACAGTCAAATTTAAATAACCACGATTATTTAGAAGGGGCGCTAGAGTGCACGTTGATGGGTTCTTGAGTACCTATTCTGTATAATAGGTAGATACTGAATTATACACATTGCGAGTAACATAAAATATATAGTCTGTCAAGCCATTTCCGTCTGTAGAAAAAAGCGGCAAATTTAAAAAATTAAGATAAAGTGCGAAAGCTTGTCGTCCCATGTAATAATCCTTTATTTCAGACAGTAATTTTCATTTTTTTTCTACAGTTCTTGTGTATTTCTTTACCTACCCTGCGTTTGTGCCACTTATTGGCAAAAGGCCTCCTCCAACCTGCTTCTCCATTGATCTCTATCCTTGGCAACTCTCGTCCATGTGCTTTCTGCTGTGGCTTTGATGTCGTCCACCCATCTTCTAAAATGGTCTACCTCTTTTCCTTTTCTTATGGCCTGTGAGCCAGTTCATTATCGATTTCGACCATTTTTCTTTACCTCTAATTGTATGTCCTGACCAATTCTATTTCAACTTTTTTGTTGTTTTTGTGACATCTTTTGTTTTGATGAGCTTCTTTATGGATTCTATTCTTATTTTATCCGATAGTCTTTTCCCCAGCATACTTCTTTCCATGGAGTTTTGGCAAGTTTCTAGCTTTCTAATGTGTGTTTTTGTGAGAGCCCAGGTTTGGCAGCCGTAAGTGAGTATAGGAAGTATGCTGGTATCAAAGAGTTTCCGCTTGATAGTTACATTGATATCTTTGTTTTTCATTATTTCCTTTAGGCTCCAATATGTCTTCACGGGCTATAATAATATATAGGTACGTAGTTTAGCAAGGATTGTTTAACAGTGGAGTATAAACATAGAATCATAACCCTAAAGAGAGGGAGCATAGGTATATAATTTTAAAATCGAACCACTAAGCTAACTCTGCGATCTATGCATGGTATACGCAATTACAAAGTGTAGCAATGTTGTTATTATTAAGATCAAATGTCCATGAAAATGTAACATTTATAATGATACTGCGTCATTTTGTTTTACTTGCCAAGTTAGGTTAGACAGTTACAGTAAGTAAATATATTTTTTACCGAGCAATGTTGTTTACCATACAATACAATTTTCCGCTACTTAGATATGGAGATAAGTGATACAATGAACTTCAACACAGATCCTAAACCTTGAATTTTTTTACATACCTAATCTAATCTTCAAATGTTGTATACCTCAATTTTATTACATAGATTTATTTTAATATTCAAGTTTTAAAGCGCTTCACACACTCCACTTAATTCAGTAACTGACGACAGGGACGCAGCTATACGTTAGACACGGAAGAGATATCTACATTTCACTTCTACGTATTGCTGCGTCCCTGTCGTCAGTTACTTACTTGGTCACATTTGGCAAACCCCTCCCCCTCTGGTGTGACGTCACATTTTTTGAATGAAATCGGCAAATCGAATTAAGTAGGTTGTATTGTAAATATTTTTGTAAATAGAAATATTAGTATTTTTACAACCCAAAACTGATTAGGAAAGAAAATTAAACGAATAAAAATAATAGGGATGTTTCCTCTACTTAAAATAAATGATTTTACAACGTGCACGAACAAAAGCACCAGTTAATTATTAGAAAAAAATAGACATCAGTTATTATTAAGCACAATTTATATTTAATAAGTTGGATTGAAATATAAAAAAGTACGTGAGTTGACCGTGACGTCACTATATTTTTTGTTTTCATATAAAATCCATATTAGCAAATCGTTTTGACAATTCTAAAAAAGAAGCTGATTTGACTAGTAGGAAAGTAGTCTATTATCGTTCCAAAAATTTGTTACATAACTGTACAGCGAATTAAATAATTTAAAGTGACGTCACAAAGTTTGTGACTCACCCCTCCCTCCCTCATGATGTAATTGATGGATGACCCCTTGGTAAAGTTTTTTACTACACTACTTTGTACTTTTGTACTATTGACCCCTCCCCTTTCCTTGTCACACCCTGGTCACATTTGGCTGTCCCCTCCTTCTGGTATAACGTCACAGATTTGGTAATATCTTTCAATATGCTTTTATTACCTAATTTAAGAAAACAATATTTGACAAAAACAATGTTAACAAACAAAAATATATCCATAAAAACGATTATTATTGCAAAAACTAGTTATTTAACTGTTAATGGCGAATAAAAAATTAAAACCATCTTCGGTTACAGATGTAGTTATAGTGACGTTACAAAGTTTGTGACTCCCCCTTCCCCCTGTCACAACATGTCACATTTTCTTGTTCCCTCCCTCCCCTTAAACGTGTGTCGTAATTAATGGATGACCCCATGATGGCCCCTATTAAGCGTGTTCAGTGTTTTACTTTATAATCAATTGTCACCCTACTTATTAAAAGACACGTCAGATTGTTTAGTGTTTACCCTTTTTCTAATGCTAAAAAAACGTAGTCGTAGCATAGTGACAAATTATGAGTAGGACTCGATGACATTTTAATTTCAATGCTTATATTTTGTTGTAAATATGTAGTTCGTTAACTTTGTGATATTTTGAATTCAACCCATTTATTACTGAACTTCCTTATGAGATTTACTATCTACCTATCATAGATGACGTTATATTGCCCTAGACAGATAAAATAGAATGTGGACGGACGACGGAAGAAGCGCGCGCGGGAGGAGGCAGGTCGGGAAACCACGCACGCGCACTGACGAGAGAGTTCACACGCGCGGCGAAACCGCGGTGCGCCTCCACGAGTAAGACCACGGCGCCCGCGCCCCGCGCCTCATACCTCCCGCTCTACTCGTGCCGCTCAACCTTCAACGAATCGAATGCGCGCCGCTTTTGTCGTATTTGAACCAACATCTGATACCTACTAAAACGCCACAGGCTATATTTATAAAATAACAACAATTAATTCAATAAATTTTATGGAACAATCTAATACAAATCGACCTGGCCCTACAGTAAGCAGTGGCTCAGGGATCATACTGGGATCATCTAGTAAGATGACGATGTATATAATATAGATATGTATTAATATTATATACTTAAATACACAAACTTAGGAACAAATGCTCGCGCTCATCACACAAGTTCGGGATTAGAACCCAGGACCTTTGTATATATGTATGTATGTAAGTGGTATATAAAAACTTAGCTGGAGTAGGGTGGGTCATATCACTATATTTTAATAATTATTCATAAACTACGAAACAATCGAAACCTAATTATGTTTTTTTTGTTTATTTGTACCTTGCTGGCTTGTTGTTGCTTTGTATAAAATGTATTCCTAGTAAAAGTCAAATAAAATAGTTCACTAAGAACTAAACTAATAATAGTAAATTAGTACAAATATGCCGCAGAGGCAGAGCCAGTAAAGTGATAACAGACTGCCAATTTATTCGCTTAATACCTTATACTGTGACATTAGATACGCACACACTAGGTAACATTTACACACACATAAGCAGCCCCGACCTATAAGCACACTTAATGTTAGAGGAGAGCAAGAGAATCACTTGATGCGCTGGCCTGTTCGTGGCTTTCCTTGCGCTTGCCTTTGGCTCGCATTCGGCCGTGGACCGCCGATCGCGCAGCGCTTGTGTTACTCAGCTCTTGTGTCGTGCGCAACCTACATCAACATTGACGCCATTGAACCACATTGCAGAAAGATCAACATCAACAGAAATGATAGGTAAGCCTACAGCTATCGTATCTCGCTATTTCTGGTTTTGATTATTGGGCTCTTAATTTATTTATTTTATTACTTACTAAAAGCATTGTTATTTTTTAATTTGCATCTATGGGGTTTACTATAAAAATGCCGTAAACATTTTCTGGTAATTATAATTTTAGCTTTTAAATTACAATATTAAATTAAATTATATGTATGTAGATGATGATTAACTTAACTTTCTAAAACTCAAAATAATTATTTATTTTATACTAACCAATATAAACTTTATTTAAAATAAGTGTTAAATAGCCTTTATAAAAAAATTGTTATTAGGTAGGTAAATTATGTATCAATAATTATTATTTATGTATATTAATTTATTAAATTTTTTTTGGTCGAATTTAGAAGTAGGTACTTTCAAAAACCCCCAAATATAAAAAAAAACCTAACGAACTTGAGTCATTTATTCATGTTGCGGTGGGGTAGGGCACGCGGCGCGAGCGGGGCGACGCGGGGTCGCCGGCCCAGGCACGTGGAGACGCAACCGCGGTTTCGATGCGACGAAACCGCGGTGCGGGCCTCCACGTGCTATCAGAGGACATTCACTCCGTTATTTCTCTGCGCCCCGCGGCCCGCTCGTTCCCCTTACTGGTCCTACTGTGTGCATCGTGCATCCTGATCGGTGCATGCCACACGTAACACAGTACGGTTTGTGAACGCTTGTGGTCTCGATACGTCCTGTCTATTGCGCGTTTTCTAACTTATTCGTCATGGAATATTGTTCAACGACTCAGCTGCAAATTTATCGTTCTACAGGTGAGGAAGAACGCTTACACCAATGCGGGGAATGCGGACTGATGCTTTCCACGCGAAGCGCGCTAACTGCTCACGCGCGTTCGCACCGGGCAGCTGCTGATGCACATCGTTGCGACGTTTGCCAGAAAACTTTCGCCGTGCCAGCACGTCTACAACGCCATTATCGGACACACACCGGCGAGCGGCCTTTCGAATGCGAATACTGCCACAAGATGTTCAGTGTTAAGGAAAACTTGCAAGTACATCGACGTATTCATACAAAGGAGCGACCTTACCGATGCGGCGTTTGCGGTGCGGCTTTTGAACATTCCGGAAAACTTCACCGCCACGCTCGTATTCACACTGGTGAGAGACCCCACGCGTGTCCGCATTGCCACAAGACTTTTATACAATCTGGACAACTTGTTATACATTTACGAACGCACACCGGCGAAAAACCATATCGTTGCCCTGCCCCTGGCTGCGGGAAGGGATTCACTTGCTCAAAACAATTAAAAGTGCATTCTCGTACGCATACTGGAGAGCGTCCATACACTTGTGACATTTGCCTGCGTGATTTTGGATACAATCACGTCTTAAAACTTCATCGTTTCCAGCATTATGGAGAAAGGTGTTACCGTTGTACGGTTTGTGATGGAACCTTTAACACCAAAAAGCAAATGGAAGCTCACATTTACAAGGAACATGGAGCGGAAACGCCTAGAGCTTCGTCACAACAGTCTCCTCCGCCACTAGCGGTTAATGGAAACATGATGTGTGACATAGTTGAAGCTGCGCTACAGCAGTTACCACCCACACCACCGAGCTCCCCTCCTTCACCTCAGTGTCCAGTGGTGCCTGTTCCTGGGCCAACAATGCCAGCCTCCCCAGTCATGCCAACATCCTCTCCTACGCCACCTTCTCCACCTCCATCTGGTTTACACTGTTCGCTTCCTCATTCTTCTCTTCCCCCTCGAAAGCGAAAGCTCATTCTTCAACCTGAGGAAACGACCCCAGTGGTTCGTCACACATCAGTAATCCAATTTGCCCCTGCAGCTGGTGATGTTTCGTAGCATCTTAATGATAATGTGCTATACTAATGGTAATGAACATTTGAAAACGTTTTTTAGCTATAAGTTATTAACTGTAAGGCTGTATTAGAATCTGCGTAAAACTAGTGCTATTGTGGAGCAAGTTGTTAAATGTTATTAATATGATAAAGAAAAGGTGATTTTATCATTTACTATGTATGATCTCTGATTATAAAAATGTGGATAAGACACATTTTCAAAATCATCTCAATGTAAATGTGCTTTATATCATGATATTTATGATAATAGTACAGATAAAGCAGCAGGCATTCTAATTACCCTAAAAAACTTTATTGAAGGATATGACGAGTGATTTGTAGTTTACCTCTTCTATCTTGTATCAACCTAAATTTAGTATGCTTTTCAATCTAGCCTTAAGCTGCATCTTGTTACGATGGCCAACTATACTTTGGAATGCTGTAGTGTGCGTGTGTCTCGCTTTTATGCTTAGAGTAATTGTGAACGTAGTAATGAATTAAGACGGGTTTTCCCAATATTCATCTATTTTATCTTAAATTTATTTGTTAAATTTGAGTAAAAGTGCCTTGTACTATATTTTAGGAGAATTTGATAATTCGTTGATTGATTTGTGGCATTTTGGTCTTTTTGTATGACTTGCAGCTGGAATAAATTCGTAACACCTTATAGGCATATATAATATGTTTAGTAAATTACTGGTAAATATGTTTTTGTTTCAAATTGTTGTGACAATTTAATATATTGCATTTATACCCGTCATAAAAATTATATGTATATGTACCTACTCTATTTTTAAGATTTTGTATTTATCTACTACGTGTTATTATATTACATGATTAGTATGCAATTGTTTTTTTTTTTTTTATTTATTTGGAGAACCAACAGCTATGACAATACCATAGAAATTATAATGGATACAGAAAGCCAATTAAAGGAACTCACAGGTAGTAACATAATACTAAACTAACAGGTACTACTTATACTAAGTTTACGCACTATCGCAAGCACATATGTGAACAAAGCCAACACAAATCATATCTAATAAAGATAAATTGAAAGTTACAAAGATACTAATTAACAAGTAACAAAATGAGGACTATTAAAGTAAAAATATTAATAATACATTTGTAGGTATTTAAGAAGGCGACAACACGCTCACTCAATAGACTCGAAATATCTCTGCACTAAATTACGTCTCACGTTAGGGATTCTACAGTTGAATATATCAATATCAAATTCTTTAGACAACTCGTTAAGGTTACGACTGGCGCGCGTTAAAAAACTATTCTGTCTGTATTTGGAAGATGCATTTTTGATTGCTAATATTATTCACATCTTGGCTTCGCGTCTAATTTTGATTTTGTTGCATACATAACGCCTTAAATGTCTCCAATTAAAAAAAAAAACAGTCTCAATCGGGCGGAAAGCAACGTTACATTGTTTATACCTTTATCCACAGAGGTAAAAATAAGTTCAAGGTCATCATTTAATGTATGTAACGAGGAGAGGATAAATTAATGTTAATCCATGAACGGCACAGCTAAACGATAGAATTCATAAAATATTAACTATAGGAATGTAGCGAGGTTGACTGCGACACTTTTCCAATTCAAATCTGACTGACGGTTCCACTCAGGATGTCATCTCATTTCGAGCTGTCCTCAGAATCAGCCAGGAACCAATCCATTAAAGAAGCTGTTCGGGTCATTCAAATAAAAGTTACTGTATCGCAGTCAAACACACTCAAGCATAGACTATTTCAATACTTGACATTCCATCAAACGCAGCCGTCATACATTCATTATAGACGGTCTGCGACGGCCATTCTGACCTTTCGCACGTCCTCGTGGGAAGAGTACTATGCAAGCCTAAACTCCACAGGAACAACAAGTCCACTCGGCTATCCTGACCACAATCAAAAGTGCAAACAGACTTTACATACGTTTGCTCGATCAAGTTCATTCGAATTTTATTTACGAATATAAGAATTTCAAAGCCGAAACAAGTTCAAGTGCAAGTTCGCAATAACCTTATTTGCTTAGGGCTTTATTATCAGCAAAAATGGAACAGGTTGTTCAACTAGTATTCTGTCTGCATCATTGGCTAAACCACCAATGAGAAACCACGACATATTGCATAACCCGCAATCTGCATCATTGGCTAAACCACCAATGAAAAACCACGACATATTGCGTAACGCGCAATCTGCTTCATTGGCTAAACCACCAATGAAAAACCACGACATATTGCGTAACCCGCAATCTGCATCATTGGCTAAACCACCAATAAAATAACCACGACATATAGCGTAACCCGCAATCTGCATCATTGGCTAAACCACCGATAAAATAACCACAACATATTGCGTAACCCGCAATCTGCATCACTGGCTAAACCACCAATGAAAAACCACGACATATTGCGTAACCCGCAATCTCCATCATTGGCTAAACCACCAATAAAATAACCACGACATATTGCGTAACCCGCAATCTGCATCATTGGCTAAACCACCAATAAAATAACCACAACATATTGCGTAACCCGCAATCTGCATCACTGGCTAAACCACCAATGAAAAACCACGACATATTGCGTAACCCGCAATCTGCATCACTGGCTAAACCACAACGAGGAGCAGATAAATTAATGTTAATCCATGAACGGCACAGCTAAACGATAGAATTCATAAAATATTAATTATAGGAATGTACACAAAGTACACACACACAAAATACACAAAGGCACTTATTTAACGGGGCATCTAAGTTACTGATTGTCAGGCAAATCACATTTTAACTTTTGTCCCTATTCACTCCAGCCATCCTTATTCACCCCGGTTGACGGTACCTAATCATATCATAATTCATAATTAGTAGGTATGTACTTACTTGTCACTACTACGAAATCTAATCTATGCACCAAAACAAAGAAATGGTATTGCGCTGTTCCTTAACATCTTTTTCATTAATCGTAACAATGTTGTGTTAATTTATCATAAAATTAAAATAAGGCATATTAATATTTTAAACAACTAGCCTCGACTGAATGACTCTCCAAAAGTGCTGAAAGTAGTGAATTTCGCACGAATTTCTAGGTTTATTTTGGTTACATTTGGCAAACAGGTAAGCTAAGTTTTAATGAAGTAGAACATAATTTAGGGCATAATGGCTTGGCCACACATGCTGTACTCTATGCTGTACTCCATACGCATCACGACTTTGTGTACCTATCTGATGTGTCGTAGGGCGGGCGTATATGAAACGCCTTCTTGTACATCCAAGTGATCCAGGTATAAATCAAAGCTTTGTTTTCGATCGAACACTTGTAATATAAGAGGAAAAACTGCACGCGAGCCTTCGAAAATTTGAATAAACGGTAAAATACACAAGATAACCTCAAATATATTAAGTGACTATCTTTGTATCAAATCAGCCTTTTTTTCACCAACTGTAGCATTTCTCCTTCGAAGCTCGGTTTGTAGTTCCCGTACAGTCATAAATGAATACATTTTTCTTGATAAATCGCAAGTATTTGTTAAAAAATTTGCAACCATACGCTTGTCACAAACCGTAAACAGTGACAGATTACAGAGGCGACATCTGTCCTAACCTTTCAGTGTAAGTACCTCTTCATTAAGTAAGTTTTAATGTTTTAGAAAAAATAAATAATTATAACCCAAAACTGATTAAGAAAGAAAATTAAACGAATAAAAAGTGATTATCGTTCCAAAAATTTGTTATTTAATTGTCCAGCGAACTAAATAAGTTAAAGTGACGTCACAAAGTTTGTGACAACATGTCACATTTTCTTGACCCCCTCCCTCCCCTTAAACGTCTGACGTATTTAATTGACGATCCCTATTCCCCTATTACGCTTGTTCAGTGTTTTACTTTAAAATCATTTGCCACCCTACTTATTAAGACATGTCAGATTTTGTAATCCTAAAAAACGTAGTCGTAGCATAAGGGGTCATCCATTAATTACGTCACACGAATTTCTAGGTTTTTTGACCCCTCCCCCCTCCTTGTCACACTTGGTCACATTTGGCAAACCCCTCCCCCCTAGTGTGACGTCACATTTTTTCTACGAAATCGCCAAATCGAATTAAGTAAGTACCTAAGTATTATTAATATTTTATCAAAATATTTTTGACGATATAAATATTAGTAATTTTATAACCCAAAACTGCTTAGGAAAGAAAATTAAACGAATAAAATCGATTATCGTTTTACAAACTTGTTATTTAAATGTACAGCGAATAAAATCATTTAAATAAATTTTCGGTTACTGATGAAGTTAAAGTGACGTCACAAAGTTTGTGTCTCCCCCCTCCCCCATGTCACAACATGTCACATTTTCTTGACCCCCTCCCTCCCCCTAAACGTGTGATGTAATTAATGGATGACCCCTAAGTGACAAATTATGAATAGGACTCGATGACATTTTAATTTCAATGGTTATACCTATTTATTGTAAATATGTAAAGCCTGACAACAGTTTATTTAACCCTGAGATAGTGTCGCTGCAAACAGCTTACGTATGGCAATAATGTGCGTACGTCATGTATAGTCGGGGTAATGGGCATTGGCTTCATGTTGATACTCGTATAATGTCAAAACATTGCTTACAGAGAATTCGGTTCTTTCAATTTACCTATTCGTTAAAATCTGATTCTAAATATTCAATATTTATATATTCTTCGTTTTCTGACTCTGACAAAGTCTCATTTTCATCAGATGTAGTGTCGCTTTCAGGACCACCAACCTCGATTATAAAACGTTCAGTCTCCAATTCGATTATATAGGACCTTTATTCCTATAATCGTCTTCAATTTTTAACATGGTCACAGCAATTGCTAAATTTATTTGAGTTACTTCCTATACGATAATAATTTATTAAAAATTTAAATCATTAATGATATAGACTGAATTCAAAATAATTAACATAACTTAACTAAATTCTAAACAATAAAGTAAATTTTATGCCTTATGGCCTTATGGCACATTTATCGAAGTCGTTTATTTGAATTCTCTTTTTGTGTGGGGCTTTGTTTTGTACAGGAGGCAAGACCGTCTCATTATTTTTAGAAATATTTTTACCATCGATCTACATAAACCTTAAATGAAATATTAAAGTTTAAACCATACAACTCACCAGTTCAATACAACCGCACTATAAAATGTCAATACCGGTCATGTCAACAAACAATGTTTTAATTGTTTATTGGAATGCTATGTAATCCTTCGTCTTTTTTAAGCTGTAAGTATTTGATTGCATTCACTACAGTTTTTTTCGCATCTTTGGAAATGTTTTTTTGGAATTTTTGTAATAAAACCATTTATATTTGAATATATTCGTAGATATTTTCTATTTGTTTACATCGGTGACATTCGATGACATCCAACGTTCGTTGTCAAAGAGTACTTGTTGCCAGTAAAAGAAATTAGTACCATTGAAAATCCGCAAAATGGCGAGGGTCAAATAAACTGTTGTCAAGCTATAGTTAGTCTGTGCTATAAGTGTCTTTTAATATTGTCGGTAAAAACACAATATTCCATACGCTGTAATGCACATGCGGCAAGCAATTGCAGACAAATTGTCATGTCTATAAAGCCCTTGAGGTTTAAGCATATGAATTGGTAGAAATTGATAAACATTGTATAGCAACACTTTCATTATCATTATAAAGCGTAATCCAGACGGAAAAATGAAATTGGCGACTATCTCCAATTTTAGATTTATGGTGATATTAGAGCCATCTTAATTGAAAAAATGCTTCAGAACGAAAATACTGGCTTCTAAAATTGGTGTTCTTGTGTCCGCACTTCATTTTATCGATAATATCGGCGAGCCAAATTGGCGTTTGCGTCCGCACATAGTGATTCGATCGGGCAATTTAATCAGATTGTATTTCATTTATTATTTATCTCTGGTAACATATTTCGGCGTCCGTCAGTACGCACCGCCGCCATATTTGTTTGTAGGAAACTGTCACTTTTTGCCGCTTAGAGCTGGCTTGTTGTGTTTTCAACTCCTGAAATCGAAATATTGTGAAATAATCAGTTATCAAAAATGGTGTGTAATATTGTTATACATTTATAAGTGTTGTACAGTTGAATTTCATATAGTTATTTTGAACTATTATTTTATGATGACGAATTTGTTCGCCGGTTCTCCCGGTTTAATTTGTTATTACAAAGACTATTCTGTCTTATTAATAATCATGCATAATTTGATGTTTTCAGACTATCGGAAAGAATAATAAGATGCAGCAGCATATCAACTATAGAGTTCGAGTAATACTTCAAGACTCTCGAACATTTATTGGAACATTCAAGGCCTTTGACAAACATATGAATCTTATATTAGGAGACTGCGAAGAATTTAGAAAAATCAAGTCCAAAACCAAAGCCGCTGACAGAGAGGAGAAGAGGACTTTAGGATTCGTTTTACTTCGTGGTGAAAATATTGTTTCCCTGACAATCGAAGGGCCACCTCCTCCTGAAGAAGGCTTACCTCGCGTTCCCCTGCCTGGCGCTATGGGTGGCCCTGGCGGTGGCCGTGCGGCTGGTCGTGGCGCAGGCCCTGGTGGCGCTCCGCCAGGACTCCAGGGACCAGCGCGTGGAGTCGGGGGCCCCTCCCATCAACATATGGCTCCAGGAGGCCGTGGACAGTTGTCAGCACCTCCTCAGATGCGTGGTGGCCCCATGATGGGAGGTCCTCCTCCAGGCATGATGGGGGCTCCCCCTGGCATGGGTCGTGGAGGTCCAGGAGGCAGAGGCCCTCCAATGAGAGGCAGATATTAGTGAGTGCAGTGATTTGTGATTGATTACTAGCTTTATGCTAGACTATAAGTATACTATGTCAATAAACATTAGAGTGGGTGTTCATAATCACTCTTTTTTCCCATTTAGTGTTCCATAAAATAGTGTCTCATTATTCATGAGACTACAAAATTGGCTACAAAAATTGATGTAATGAGTAACCAACATTTTAATCTAAGTAATAAATAATTAAATCTTATTTCTTTTTCATTAATCATAATCTAGTGGTGTTGATCATGTTCAAAAAGTATTGTTTATGTTAAATTATACATTTTGCCTTAGTATTTGAGGATCAAGGATTCATATACCACTTTCAGAGAGTAAAATCCCTTTAAATATAATCACTACACCTTACAAAACTAAGTCCACCACCGCATCTGCCTGTTTGTGTTCTTAAGTTCACAATAAACTCAAAAACTACTGAATGGATTTGGATACTGTTGAGGAAGTTTTAGGTGTATAATTTGTTATCCTGTAAAACCAGGGTGGGTCCCTAGTTATACACGGTGTAACATGAGGAAACTGAATAATTTTAACCACGCATTTCTGAGGTCAAAAGAGGGAAAAATTGTAATATGAGTTTAGGTCAATGTCAAATGAAATTTTTTTTGTTTTGTTTGTTTAATTTTTTGAATGTATTTGTACATAAATAATAAATGTTATTGGTAAAGTAGTCACTTAAAATTGAATTTTACATTTTTTTTCGTAAAACCTACTTTTTGCAAAGTTTTAATTGTCACTTTTTGACATCTATCAATAAGGATATTTAGACTACGTCCCACAGCAGCAACATCACCATCAAAAAGGCCTTTTGAACAATAAAAACTTGCATTTTTTTTAATTAATATTATCTCTGAAACTAGGCGAATTTCAAAAAAGTTTATACGACATTTTTGTCTCTAAATATGATCAGGAATACGCTGTTAAAATTATTCGGTTTCCTCATGTTACACCTTGTATTATAATGCAGCAGAGTGGTGTTAACGGAACTGGTATCAGATCATTTCAACTGAAATGGTAAATTAAGGTTATTATTAACGTAATTAACGCTAAATGAAATGTAAATAGGTACAGAAATTTAAAATTTATAACGCTAAATCAGGGTTGAAATTATTTATACCAATTCACGTGTTGAAATTGTTAACAAACAGCACTCTGCTGCACCAAAAATGCTGGAAAATGTATGATGAGTTTAACCCTTTTACACTGGAGGCACAGAAATATCAATGTGACTTGAATGTACATGTTTGTGATTGACAGCATATCTTGGAACTAGACTAAAGAAAATAACCTATCCCCTCTCCACATAAAAGGAATTGTGTTTTAACCTTTTGGCCGCCGGACCTAGTCCGCAAAGACGCTCACTCACACGCCAGAGTAAATTTTAAGTAAACAACTAATAAAAAGTTTAGGGATTTCAAATTGTGATATCGATATTTACAATTTATGGTAAAAATCTTCTCAATTTGGCTTTGTTCTTAACCAACTTTAATTTATTTCGAGAATGCCAAAAATTAACATATTTTTTACACACGACAATGTTAAAAATAAAGGTCTTTTAAAAACAACCACTAAACAATATCGATTTATGACGTAATATCACCGCACTAGGCTCTACGAGAAGTCTTGTATACATGACAACGGCGCGCATGGACTGCCCGCAGTGCAGACCGACAAGGACCGTTTCCGCGCGGATTAAGTAATAATAGTCTCTAGGTCAACGGCGTAAGCACTTGTCGGTACGTAAACTTTATAAGCGTTAGGTTAGAGCCGCGCATCGTGTGTCGATAATATAAATGTACCGGAACTGCATTGGGGAAAATGACACGTGGGTTGAATTGTCAATGAGTGAAGAACAATAATATTGGAAAAGGGTGGGGATCAGAAATGTTCGGGAATGCATGTTTCACATTCGACATGTTCCTTAGAAGAGTTTGTCAGTTCCCGTATTACACCCCTACCATAATAATTTTTCGTCAATTTCAAATACATAACATTCTCATAGTTAGGCGACACTGACTAGTCCGAGCGTCCGCCTGTAGGTACCATTCTTGTGCGAAGCGGTCACTGCAGGGTATCACTCCCCACTACACTATCATCTCAAAATGAATCATTTGTTCTGCAAATAGACCACAAGGACAGATTTACTTATCTGACTCTACTATGGACAGCTGAACAAGTTCCCTGAACTCCATCTATAGTTATGCCTGTCTCTCTCTCGTTTAACGTATTCTAGTTACTAGTTATCACCAATTGGCATTTAACAGGTGTTCAAATGCTTAAATAAAACCAGATTGGCCACTTGATGTTTATTTTGAATATTCTCTAGAGATGCGCCGGATATTCGGTTACTATCCGGTATCCGGCCTATCAGGCCAGTATTTTAATATCCGGCCGGATACCGGATAGTGCCCTATTATCCGGCCGGATACCGGACAGTACCATTGCTTGATTTCGGAGTAAAAAAATTGGATTTAAGAAACAGTCATGGTCATAATCGTACTTGTTTATTATTTTAAAACAATTTAGAGATTCCACTGACTTGCACGCGCACTCATTTCGAACCTAGAAATGTGTCCGCGCGAACGTTCACTTAGAAACAGGTTAAAACTGCAGAATGCGCACCTGAAAAACCGAAATGTAGGTGCAGCTCCGCTGTCCTAATATTCGGCGACCGGATACCGGATATTCGGCCGATGGTCCGGTATCCGGCCAAACAACTATCCGTTGCATCTCTAATATTCTCATATCGAGTTAACATTCCCATCCCTAGCTGTCTTGTATACAAGACAACGGCGACGAGGAACATGAAAAACGTTGAAAACTGGAGCAATTTTTTTGATTGCCTTATTATAAAAGAATGGATTTATTTATCTGCTTTGAAGGCAATTATTTTAAAAATGAAAGACCTAAAACATTAACACGAGTGTAAAAAATGCTACAATTGATGTTTTTTCACATTTACCGAGCGGTTGAATTTGTGTCTTGTATACAAGACAGCGGCGCCAGTGTATCGTTCTATCGTTGTCTTGTATACATGCCAACGGCGGTCAAAGGGTTAAGTTTGAAAATTAGGTGAACACAAAAGTTCACAAAATATAATCCAGCACAGCTCCATCTATCTCAGCAGTTACACCTGAGAAAGGAGGGTATAATTTTTTCATTAATTTCAACTTTAACTGTTAGAGCGCTGGTGGCCTAGCGGTGAGAGCGTGCGACTTGCAATCTGGAGGTCGCGAGTTCAGACCCCGGCTCGTACCAATGAGTTTTTCGGAACTTATGTACGAAATATCATTTGATATTTACCAGTCGCTTTTCGGTGAAGGAAAACATCGTGAGGAAACCGGACTAATCCCAATAAGGCCTAGTTCCCCCCTTTGGGTTGGAAGGTCAGATGGCAGTCGCTTTCGTAAAAACTAGTGCCTACGTCAAATCATGGGATTAGTTGTCAAGCGGACCCCAGGCACTCATGAGCCGTGGCGAAATGCCGGGATAACGCGAGGAAGAAGAAGAAGAGGTCAATAAGTTTGTTAGATTAAACAGTATTCTACCAGCCAAGTTTTATCAAAATTGCTTCAGTGCTTTAGCCAAAAATGATAGAATATGCTGAAGTTTGCACATAAAGGAAAAAGTAAAAAACTACCTATGTCTCTTTGTACAATCATCAGCAATAGTGTGACACGTTCTTATTTGGAGCGCAATAAGAGCGCGTCATATATTTTTGCGGCCCTAGTTGTGTAAGATACTATTGCTGATGACTGTACAAGTTGGGTAACTAGGTGTTACTTTGTAATTAAAAAGAGACGGCAATAGGAATTAGAAGAAAAATGATTGATTGAAGACCATCTTTTCTCTCCTCAACTCCTACATGCAATCTCCAGTTTCGTTTTAAGCTGCTTTGCTTACTTGCTTAGGAGTTAGTAAAACAACACAATAACAATCATACATTATTATTTGTAAGGTGGACGACTGCAGTTTGTACCTTTTACATTATGGAATAAAAAAATAAAAAGATTCCTGACTGAGATCATTTGAATATAAATCAACTGTAGTCTGGCTTACCATCGTGTTATTAGTGTGTCTAGTACGACTAAACAAAAGCCGGAAAATCCAGGCCTTGACGGGAAACCTGGCGGCCGTAGCGTACACTGTGTTCACAGCCCCTCTTAATATAAGACAGCAAAATTTAGACACTGCCTACTACATCAACCGACCCACCAACCCGAAAGCAGGAACCTCAATATTTTGCAAGAGGGGGCTAACACAAAATCCCACTTAGTTTTTTTATTACATTTTTACGTTTTAATCAAGGGCAAATGCCATTAAAAAATTCACGCGGAAACTAGACTAGGTAACAGTCAGCAATACTATTAGCTTAGCACCTTTGCATACAAATCGGAATTCTATGCATTACCTTTAATATACCGCTGACTGTACATTGGCGGGGGCAGATTCCACCCAAAACCTCAAAAGTTTAAAGTAGAAAAATCACGAAAGCATGCCTGTTTTTCATTTACATATTTACCTACAGTACAAATGGTGCTATTTTCTCCCGGCGGCAAAAAGCACTTTACATGCTTAAGAAGTCGAAAATTTAAAGGGCCATCCACTTGTAATAGTTATTAATGCGATACAAGGAAATTCGAAACGAGTAATTAAATTAAAATAGTTGCAAATCACTTGTTCGAACGTGTATCGTACGTTTAGATACATATGGCCCTTTAAACTTTTGACATACGCACGGAAAGTGCTGTTTCCCGCACTATAAATAACATTTTCAGTTGCATATCGTTACCTGGCATACCATAACATAACTGCAGTAGTATAAGACCGAGCGTTAGCGAAGGTCTCCGTTTCAGCTTGGACAAAAATGCTTTTGTAAGCTGATGGTCCACTGTAGACTTCGCGATACTAAGCTTCATAAGCTTAAAAAAGATGTAGCCTACATCTCACAGAGCCACTAGTATAAAATAGTTAATGATAAATCCGAGGAATAGGACAAGCAAAATATTACAGGCATACCTGCAGGCTTTACGCCCCCTCTTATCACACTTTCTTTCTAATAACACGACGGTTGGTCAAACTATATACTTAAATCTAATGGCAATCGCGACAAGAAGGATGGCACTTCTTCCGTTTGACGCGACACTGGCAGCCGCCGCTGGTGTCGCCGCGGCCGCGCGGGCCCCAGCGCCGGCCGCGCGTCGCCCAGCAGATCTCCGTCCTGCAGGCCGTACACTTGATCCAGTCGCACCCCAATTGCTTTGTTATAATAACACTGCATTCTGGGCACTGCATCGCTTCTCCGCGCGACAACAAGTTATCGAGGTATGTTTTGGTCTTTTCGTCAGACTTTTGCTTGGCGCGATACTCTTCGCAAGTTTCATTCTCGTGAATCGCCTGTAAAAAAATGGAAAACTACTTTGCTGTGGTGTATGTAGTTCAGTTCTATATTTAGGTACAGTGGAGTTCAAAAGTGCATGGATAGATGTCGACCGTAATGCCTTAATATTACGGTTGAAACATGTCCATGCACTTTCGAACGCCACTGTACATATAGAGTAAATCTTTCAATTACTAACCACTAATTTTGTATAAGTATGTTGAATAATACAGATCTAAATTGATTACCTACAGAAGGTACGTACCTAGAGTTTCAGATTTGAAACTCGGGATAAGATTGAGAGTGATAGAATTATGACATTATGAGCTCATACATTTAAAATTTCTTTGGTTCATGGATGGCATTATCTATTGGTTAGAGTTAGATCAAGAAAAGTCCACAGCAATTTTGATAGCCCACGCAGTGCGAATGTTATTTCTACGTCATAATTTCATAGAAGTTTGAGATTTAAAATAACACTTGCAGTGGGCTATCAATATCGCAGCAGACTTTTCTTGGTCTAATTCTAACAGTATGTACGAAAAATTTAAAAGGTTTAAAATACCTGACAGGTAACGCAGTTTATAACATCGCAAACAGGGCAGAGAAACCTTTTAACATCTGGGTCACACATCGCCCACCCCTGGCAGTCGGCGGTTCGACAATGGAACGCGTTTCGAGCGCCGCTCTCCGCGGCAGCCAGGCCTTTCGCCAGCCATCGCTCATATTCCTCCGGGGATACGAGCGCGCGGATTTCCCGCTGCTCCAGAAACCCAGGGCAGCCCATGGCGGGGCATGAAACTGATGGCTCCTCGGAGTGCTTCACGACGTCTGAGAGGCACTCTTTGCAAAACGCGTGAACGCATTCTCTAAGAACTGCCCCTTGACCAGGTTGATAATTGTCCATACACACTCCACACTCTATCTCTTCAGTATTTAAAACCAGCGCGTGCTGCTCTAAAAGGACTAACTCGGCATACACGTCGCTTGCCCCATTTCCCACATTTGCTTGGATTACATTCTGATTTATGTCTTCGACATACTTGTCAGTTGCCTTAATTTCCTCGTTAATTTGGTTTAAGTCTTGATTTGCCTCTGTATCTATATATATCGTGTTATTTCGAGCTATTGACGACGATTCTAGACGCGAAACTGCGGGCATCACATCTTCCCCGTTTGATTGGTCCACGTTATGGTTTTTGTCTTCACTCATAATCTCTATATATATGGTACCTGCCATAGTATTTATAGCTGCCGAGGACGAACTCGCGAGCAAATCCGTGTGGCCAATTGTTCCTAGAAAGACAAACATAAAACATAAAAATACCATCAAGCTTTACGTAAAGCTGAGTATGGTTTCCTATACAAAGTATTGGCAGTATAGCTTAAAGAGAAATCATAATCCAAAAGGCTATGACAAAAAAATAACATATTGTGTTCAGATAGGTACTGTCACGACACGGGACTATTATGCCACTTATTCTTCTAAACTGAAAATTATATAGCGTAAGTAATATTGAACAACCAATTTAGCTAGGACCCTAAATGGCGCAACAATCGCGGAGCGTGATGTACCTAACTAATGAGTCTTTATTTGACCTTACGACAGGCTAAGACTGAATATTGTGATGTAGAAGGTAGACTCGTGGTCAAGTTTAGCTACCTTTTTAGGGTTCCGTACGTAAAGGGTAAAACGGGACTCTATTACTAAGACTTCGTTGTCCGTCCGTCCGTCCGTCTGTCACCAGGCTGTATCTCACGAACCGTGATAGCTAGACAGTTGAAATTTTCACAGATTATGTATTTCTGTTGCCGCTATAACAACAAATACTATATAAAAACGGAATAAAATAAAGGTTTAAGTGGGGCTCCCATACAACAAACGTGATTTTTGACCGAAGTTAAGCAACGTCGGGCGGGGTCAGTACTTGAATGGGTGACGGTTTTTTTTTTTTGCATTATGGTATGTACGGAACCCTTCGTGCGCGAGTCCGACTCGCACTTGCTCGGTTTTTTTGATAACGACATAATATAGCGGTATATACGTACGAGTTCACAAAATGTATACCTACCTAAATTTTTTCAACTTATTGCAATGGATTATGGTAACTTTAACACCCTTTATAAAAAAGTATTGCAGTGAACCCTTTTACAGAAACTCTTGATTAGGTACACAAAGTTTATCACAAATGAGTTTAAAACGAAATGATAAAATCAAATAAAATGACTCACGTGGCTGACGTAAGGTTCCCGTGGTAGGTTGTGGGCCACAGCACACACAGTCGTGTTTACTGGAATCCACGTGGCTCTGTGCACTGGCCGAGCTACCGTGTCCCGGCTCCGAAAGGGCAGTGGCACTCGCCTTAGGGCACTCAATGGCGTTGTGACCTCCCTCCCCGCAGCGATAACAAATCTCAGGCATCACATCCATTGGCGTACTGGACGTTGCCGTAGCCGTCTTTGGTTTGGTGCTCTTACGCTTCCTGGCCGGCCGTTCAATAGTACTTTTAATTAGTTTAAGTTTAAGTACATTTTCATCCGAATTTGGTTGTAATTCATAACAGATCTCGGGCGCAATGTCCACAGGCTTACTTGACGTAGCAGTAGCCTTCTTAGGTTTCGTACTATTGCGTTTTCTAGCAGGGCGTTCAATAGGAACTCTTTTAACTCGTTTTTCCGGTGTCAGGTCATTATTTTCAACGGGATTTGGTTGTAGTTTATGTTTCAAATAAGAAAACTCTGACAACTCCTGGACAAGTTTTTCGTGTGTCATTATATCCTTCATATGAGCCATCCTTTGAACTCTACTGTCGAATCGGGATATGTGAGCTAGCACAAAAGAAACTGCGATTTGTTCTGGTGTTAAATCCTTCCATTTTGTTAGAAATGAGTTCACTATCCGGCTGGCGTAAGCTGCGTAGGATTCTTCTTCCTTAGGGCGGCTGTTGTTGATACTTATTATTGTTGCCGCGCATGTATTCTCGGAGCCGTAACACGCGAGAAAATTAAATTTAAATTCGTCCCAGGTCATGCCCTCATATGTCACCTGGGATAGCCAGGATGATGCGCTGCCCTTCAATGATTTGCTCAGTGCCATGATGAGGCTGGGGCCTCGAAGCGGGTATTGACCGAGGCGAATGTCAACCACTTTGCACCATGCCACCGCGTCTGCTCCCTCTTCTTCGGGATTAAATTCAGGCAATGTGGTGGACAATACAGACGTTGGTTCTCTGCTAACATTAGCATTAATCATATGAATTAATTCCACCATCTGGGCGTTTTGAGTTTGCATCAATAATTGCCATTGTTCATTTGATCTATTAATCGCATCGTCCGAAGCCCTAGGGTATCCCGCTGCTGAAGTCGAGTCTTTAACTTTGGCGTTGTGCGCTCGTGGCGGTTCTTCGGCCTTATCACCGATTGTGTCTGGTGCCATAATTCTACCTAGACTGTAATAAAATGAAACCTGTTTTCAAACGACTTTATGATCTATATTTTTTACATTTTAAGTATTAAATTAATTCAAGCCAATTAGGTGAGTACCTATTCTTAAACAAATTAAAACTAGAAAATAAAATAGTGATTTCGTAACATCGATTTTCTCGTGTTTATGCCGACACTCACTTTCCTAACTCGAGGGCTGAACGGCGAATGGGTTAAAAAACGCGATGTACCCCTTGCGCTGAGTGATGGCCCCTACCTACTTGAAGGAAATGTAATAAATACATATATATGACTTTAAACACTATTTTTTGCCAGAATAAATTACGAAGGTGTTTGCCAAACCTGAAGCCTCCACGTAATTAATGGACGCCCCCTTCTTAGTTGACTACGCAACTCTAAAAAAGCGGCCAAGTGCGAGTCGGACTCGCCCATGAAGGGTTCCGTAACAGCAAGTAACATAATAAAATTGCGGTTTACGGTTTTAGACGTATTAAAAAAAAACTACTTACCAAATCTTGTTCAAACCAATTTTCGGTGGAAGTTTGCATGGTAATGTACATCATATATTTTTTTTAGTTTTATCATACTCTTATTTTAGAAGTTACAGGGGGGGGGACACACATTTTACCACTTTGGAAGTGTCTCTCGCGCAAACTATTCAGTTTAGAAGAAAATGATATTAGAAACCTCAATATCATTTTTGAAGACCTATCCATAGATACCCCACACGTATGGGTTTGATGAAAAAAAAATTTTGGAGTTTCAGTTCTATGTATGGGGAACCCTAAAAATTTATTGTTTTTTTTCTATTTTTGTATGAAAATCTTAATGCGGTTCACAGAATACATCTACTTACCAAGTTTCAACAGTATAGTGCTTATAGTTTCGGAACAAAGTGGCTGTGACATACGGACGGACAGACAGACAGACAGACAGACATGACGAATCTATAAGGGTTCCGTTTTTTGCCATTTGGCTACGGAACCCTAAAAACCCCTAATCAAAGAATATAATACTCACTAGGAGAAGAACGGTAACTCCATACAAAAAAATGTCCCCAACAGTTTATACGTTTATACTACTGGCGCCCTCAATGTGTACCAATGGAACTAAAGTTGACAACCGGTTTAGCCTGGCGGGTATTGGTATTATAGGTATATAGTAATTATGTTGATAAACATATTTGTTATCTTCATATCACGAAATATATGAAAGATGCAAATATTACCCCTTGTTTGTGGTATTATCTATTGATTTAAATAAAAGGCATATTTATGTTTATAACATTGTATTATGTTTTACATATAGAAATATACACTGAAAATTAAACCCTGACAACTTAATAAAAATAGACATTAATAAAGCGCATTCACAAAGTTTTCAGTATTATACAAATAACATTAGGCATGCCTACCTATTACACTTTACACACAGATACACTACACTTTACACATAGCATTTTACACAGATTTCTAACTTGTATTCATTCATACATTTCTTCACGGTTAATTAATACGCTTTCCAGATGCGTTAGGACTCGGTTCCTTCTGAACCCACTAAAGCTGTATAAATTTCACTCTGGCTGCTTCAACAGCCGTTGCTCCGCATTTAGCACATTTTCTATGTGCATTGCTGTAATCTATGTAGGTACAGACTTACAGTCTTAAGTGGTTGTACCGCTACGTTGTATTTATTATTTAAAGATTTAATAAATAAAATTTTCGTTATGAACTTTAACCACAGCAGTTGGACAGAGTCATTGACAAATATATTTTTTTATTATGGTGGGTAGACGTACCTACCCTCCATATATTTTATGAATATTGATAAAGACAGTTGGAAGCAAATATTCATTATAAAACTTAATCGCGTGTAATTAAGTTTTAAGCGTTTTAAGTCCCGTTTTATGATTAATTATGTATAAAATTCGTGATAATTTAAATCAGAGTTGGGAGCAATGTTGCTGTAGAAAAATGTTTTTATTTTTATTACTCGCAATTTTTTCTCGGAGGCCAACGCACACATAGAAGCTTCAGGCGCACACATGCGCAATTATTTGGGGACATAACTTTCTTAGGAAGTGAACAGGCCTTGCCCCTAATGCCCCAATCGCACGAGAGCTTCTTCAACGCGCGTTAAAAAAGCGCTTGAATCTGTCTGCACTCTAAATTCGCCAAGGCAAACCAAGGCTTAAAGTAGAAAATCCAACAACGCTTGATAAAAAGCGCCACCATTGTCATGTGAATAAATACATATATATCCATTTGTGTCATTAAAACGCTTTTTTAACGAGCGTTGATAAAGCTTCAGTGCGAATGGGGGCTTAGAATTAACTGTCATAGGGCCAAAGAGTAGTATAATAATATATAGGACCATAGGACCCATCGCGAGAGGTATTTATAAATCATATTCTTAGCGACCCTTCTTCTCCCTGTTATTAACTCTGTGGTAATGGTGACGTATATTATTGAACAAAAAATAACCCACTTCCTAAAACAGTTAGAAAACTTTGAAATGCCAGGTACTTAGGTATTTTTTGCTTTTTTTATTTATCTAAGGCTATTACATAAATACATACACTCCCTACCTTCCCTTTGTCAAAGGCAGTCAAATAAGTGGTAGGTAGGTTTAAATAAGTCACAGAAGAAATAAGTAAGGAGCAGTTGAGTTTGTTGACCAGTCATCTCTGGACACTCTACATCTAGGTAATAGTAACATCAACTTAAAAACTGCTAGTAGAGACACTTTAAACTCCACATGCCCGTAATGGGTATGAGAAAATTATCAAACACATAGAAACCTAGGTGTTGGGATTATTTTAGAGGACTCACTTTTCCTGCCAAACGCAGTAGACAACACCAGTTTTTGATGGAATAAAAACTTAATGTTTCTAAAAAAACTTAACTCATTAAGAAATATCAGAAATATTAAGGTATTTTTCCTACCAAATGATAAAATGAAAATTCATACCTACCCTCTGAAAAATATTTCTAGCATTTGAACTGAGAAGCCAAGTAGCTTAGAGAATATACCTAGATATGAAGTTATCATGTAAACGCCGATGTAAAAAGTTAATGTTATAATTTAATGAAGGAACCCCTGGTACCCGACAATGACCACCTATGATAAGATCACTCACTACACTCTGCTCTGTAGCTTCTGCTTGCTGGTTGCTGTCTGTATCGGTTTCGGGTGACCTTGAGATTCTGATGATTTATTATAGGTTGGTTGTGTGTTATAAACGTTAACATAAATTGATGAAACAGCAATTGTACTCATGACATTTGTCCCGGGTTCCTACCTAGGCCTACTTCTTCGTGACACATAATAACTATTAATAAGACAACAAAGACACAAAACATGCAACTGCGATTCTTATCTCTTCTTATCTACACAATGTAAATAAACATTATTAAAAAATCTGCACGCCGCCACCGGCATGTAAAACTATGTCATTTGCATTCAAAAGTGTAAAAGCGAAGGTGCTTTGCTAGCTCGTCTCGATAAATGAGTTGTCGGAAAAGTTCGAAACAGTGTAATAGTCGATATGTATAATTTTTCACGGCATTAAAATAGAGGCTAAAATTACAGTGTTAAAAAGAGACATTTATTTAATCCAAGATAATGCTGATAAAGTCTAAAAAATATAGATAACTGAATTTTTTTTAAAGCAAGAATATTAAGTCTGCCTAAACTGAACTTACTTTGGTGGTCACTGGATTTGATGACTAGTAAAATGTATGCCCATATTATCGACCCGAACAAAACAACGAAAAACGTAACACAAGTAACACAACACAATTCAAAACATCAGGAAAAAACAATACAAAAAAATGTGATCAACTGTCAACAGTGTCAACCTTTTTTTTCTACAAAGAACATAGGCTTAAGTTACGACTATTCAGCCAAATTAAAAGTGTTTCGAGGTGGTGTTTGAAGGTAAAAAAATCAGTATACCTACCATTATACGCCTCTCTATTTCTCGAATATGAAAGAGTGGTAGAGAGGTAGACAGAAAGTAATTTTAATACTCAAGTCCATATTTTAATTAAGCACTTTCGGCCAACTATAAAACATAAAGGCTCCTCTTCACGTTGGGCCAACGCCAACGAGGGACGCAGCCATGCGGTAGAATGAGATAGCAATATCACTTGCTCCCTCTAACGCATAAATGCGTCCCTCGTTGGCGTTGGCGTTGGCCCAACGTGAAGAGGAGCCTTAACATGGAACGTTTCATAACTGTCAAACAAGTGTCACACTAACTAACGTCAATGCTGCATTGTAATTGATTAGTATTTACGGTACGGTGCGAAAGAAGGAAAAAAAAGGGGAAATGTTCTTCTAAACGTGTTACTAAAATAATTTCTACACATAAAATATTAATAAGTTATTTTGAAAATGCAGGCGTTTACAACAAAGTCATTCTCTAGTTTAATTAGAGCACGTCTTACAGAATTCTTCCCTCGTCAACATTATGGTTAGAATTTTTAACATAACATTTGTATTTTACACTTCATATTTCTCCAGGGGTTAGCTATAGAATAATTTTGTGTAGGGGGGATGGAATTTTTGCATCGAAATACGAGTGCTACCTGAAATACCACCTAATTTCAAAACTTCAATCGTGAATGTCTCCAGAACCATGCCTCTCCATTCGTGGGGCTCTATTCTATAGTTTTACCATTTCAAGACTTTAATAATCTAACCTAAATTAGGCTGACAATAGACAAAATATTTGCATCAGTTTCAAAAATAGTATGAATTTCTATCTATGATCATTTGATATGATACTTTGCAGACTAAATTATAATTATATGTGATGAATTGACATTACAGTGACCCGCAAGAGGTTCTACCGCAACACTGGCATCGTCCAGAGCGACAGTAAGTGGGAGGTGACCCTGGACCACCGGCGGCTGAAGACGCCGAACGGTCGTGTGCTGTCGGTGAGCAGCGAGCCGCTCGCGCGCGCTGTCGCCGCTGAATGGGACGCGCAGGTCGAACACATCACTCAGCCCACCATGCACCTGGTAAAGAGTGCTTTGCATTATAAATAAGTAAATAAATATTATAGGACATTTTTACACAATTTGACTAAGCCCCATGGCCATTATGATATATGAATCTACTTATCTTAATGAGTTGTTTATAAATCTAAAAATGATGTCATTGTATTGGTAAAGGTATGACACCGCTTTGCTTGACATGGATGTTTAAGACACTCAATGATCATTGGAAATTTCAATTGAGTCTTAACCTGAATCATTATTTTAGAATGTAGACCGAGAGAAAACATTAAGTAACGCTAATTCACCAACTTTACAAGCGTACAAAGTAATTAGTTGATATGTATGTTTAACCATTTCTTACAAATACATAAATTTATAGATGTAGACAAACATTTAATAGGTAATTGAGGCTTGTAGTGTGTTTATGAATAACTTCATAAATAACTATACTACTACTCCTGTACTCTGTACTTTATTTCAGACAGCTTTGTGCAACACAGCCATAGACAACCCTGGGAAGTTGACTTCACATGACATTGCTAGTTATCTACTAGACTTTCTACCTACAGACACGCTACTGTTTCATTCAGAGGTAAAGTAATTTTGTATATAAATTTTAGTAAGAGAATTTGGTATATTAGTTATATTTGTTATATCACATTTAAAATATTTTGTATATACGTGGTGGGTCCCATAATGACCTGGCCTGAACCAAATATTATTATGCTAGCGAAATAAAACTATTATTACTTTTCAATATAGTCGCTTTTAATGTCAACACACTTTTGACATCTTTGAATAAGCATCTCTATTCCTTTATAAAAGTACTTTGAGTAATTGTCTTCAAAATGACCTAAAATGGCTGCCTTCAGGTCTTCGTCAATGAAAAAAAAATTTTCTTGCAAGTCTTGCTTCAGGTTTGGGAATAAAAAGGAGTCACTGGGAGCCATGTCCGGACTATACAGGGGATGGTTGACCTCAGTCAACCCGCACTCGCGAACTGCAGCCTTGGCCACGAAGGCGGTATGCACGGGAGCATTGTCGTGTAGCAGCAGTACACCTTTGGCTAATTCTCCTCGCCTCGTATCCTTTACTGAAGCCCGCAATTTGTGGATCAAAGAAGCGTAATACTCGCCATTTATAATGGTAATACGTTCTTTTAAATCGACCAACAGGATGCCATGGCAATCCCAAAAGATTGAGCACATCAGCTTTTTGCTGGACTAGTGCACCTTCGCTTTAATAGGGGGCTTTTCGTTTTTAAAACGCCAATCCATCGACTCGCGTTTGCTCTCGGGATCATAATAAAGGACCATTGTTTCGTCTCCAGTCACCAGCCGTTCAATTATGCTTTTAGGGTTTTCGCCACAGAGCTCCAAAATTTCAGAAGTCATTTCACTCGTCCTTCTTTCTGAACAGCTGATAGAAGTTTAGGTATCCACCTTTCACTGACCTTACTCTTGTGAAGATGATCGTGAATTATGCGGTGGACTATGCTATTAGAAAGCCCTAGCCTTGCTGCTATTTCTCTGATCTTTAGGCGGCGATCACTTGAAACTTGCTCTTGGACGCTGTTGATATTTTCAGGAGTGAGGACCTCCACTGGTCTTTAATCATATCCCAGATCTTTGACAGCATCCCGGCCAAATCAAAACTCGTTTACCCAGTTTTTTACGGTGCTATAAGAAGGTGAAGACTCGCCGAATACGACATCTAAATGAGCTTTGATTTGAGCGGGAGATAATGCTTCTTTAACCAGGAATATTATGACACTTCGGTACTCAAATTTGAACATTGTTAAAAATCTTGCGACAACCTTGACTTAACTTTCTATAAAACTGAAAATAAAGCAACCAAGTTGCTGCTTTTCCGTTTACAAACTACTGATTAAATGTGCTATCCAATAGTGCATAACATGTCATGACATGTTGCGCAGAAGTGGGTCAGGCCAGGTCATTATGGGACAGCCTGGTATATCACATTAAACTGGGTAAGAAATTAATAAATATTTTTAAATGTAAATTCTTACTTAGGGAATATTTCAGTACTTAATTTTATAATCCTAAGTGCTCTCTATTACTGCTACTTAAATATCCTATTTTCATTTTCAATATACTTTTACTGGTAATTTTATAGGAAGAAGAGGAATTAAGAGCGCTGCAAGCAGAAAAATGGACACCAGTACTAGAATGGTTCCAAATGAGATTCAATGTTACGCAAGAGACATCCAAGGACTTGGCACTCCCTCCTGTTGCTACAGAGACTCGGGCAGTCCTGGCACGATACTTGCTGTCATTTGACTTCACTGCACTTAATGGTATATATATCTTTGTTTACTTGTGCTTATGATGATGAGGACTAAGCTTGTGAAACATAACACAGAACTATGTAACTAAAGAAGAAACATTGGTAACTACTATTGTTTTTGTGTAAAAGAGCCTCTGAGAGTTACTTGCACAAATAGTGTTTGAATTTAAAACTACTGTACAGTTAGCAGCAAATCGTTTTGCTGCTAACTCAGAGGCTCTTTTGCATTTTAAAAGCCTTATTTTATTGGCTGTAAACGATTAAAATTGTTTCTTGTGTTTGCTACTTTTATCACTTCCAAGATAGTAGATTGTCTTGGAAACTATTGAGTTGAATTGTTTAAATATTGTTGCAGCAATTTATTTCGGCGTAGAAGCCCTCAAGTCCCCCATACTGATGATTGCGTGCGTGGAGCGTCACCTGGAGCCGAAAGAAGCAGTGTTACTGTGCCGCCTCGAGGAAGAGTACCAGGTTAGTGTTTTATTGCGACAGATTCTAGTAGCCAAAACGATTTAAAAATTTATCATCTAGCTGCCCAGAGACCTATAAAAAGGGATTCCATTCTAATTTGAATCTTTAACTTCACAAACTAAATTGCAATTGTCTCGGCAAGTTTTGGCGTCTGGGCGGCAAGAGGTTATTTATATTTGTAACAATTGCTCATTTCCTGTATAAAAAGAATACACGTAGCATGTTGTTGGTTGTTGGCAGCTAACAAACCGTTTTGTTTGCAGCTAACAAACCGTTTTGTTTGCAGCTGTCTCGGTGGGGTCGAGTGCCCTGGGCGCACGAGCTGAACCAGGCGGAGCTGACGGCGCGCGTGGCGGCCGCGCTGCTGGTCGTCGCGGGCGCCGGCGAGTCGCACTCCGCACGCGCCAAGTCGACGCCGCCGGAGACCGCCTAGCCCAGCCGCTCACGACCAACATGGACTTATCAAGTGAAATACGAGTATTAACTTTGTAATGATCACAATTCGTTTCCAATCAGTCAAGCACTGTCTTCTAATAGTGGCTTCTCCAAAAGAGGTTTGCTTAGCTGCAGTTTCGTAAGAGGTTTCGTTTCTTGCACATCTCTAGTGGAAAAACAATATATATGTAAGTATAACTTGTATATTTTTATTTTCTGTAAATACCTATTGTAGTATACAAACACTGTCCATCGGCGGACCTTATGCCTTTTGTAATAAGGTTTACGTACTGTCAGTTAACAGGGTGGGCGATGGTACTGTAAATATGAGAGAGGTGTGGTGTCCTGGTCCTAGATAAATGTTTCTTATGATTTTATAATCATAATACGTCTGTGACATTATTGATACCGTTGAGATTCGTTTTATATTTTTACGATGTACGTCGATAATCGACTCCATAATGCGTGTATAGGTATAAACTATACAATGAAGGAAATTAGAGTTATTTACGCACGTGAGACCGATTCATGTAAAAAAAATGATTTCGTTAGCAGATGACAAAATCAATATTACATAATTATAATAGTTTTACCTAATACGTAGGTACCTACCTACCAGTAGGTAGGTATTTAAATTGGGTTAATCGGTGAATCTACTTATGAGCCGAGAATAGATCTTTTTACGAGATACTTATTTCTTTTACGTGATTTGGTTCTGACAATAACATTTTTCCTAGAATAATTTATATTTCTTCGATCACTTTTTATTCTCTTTACACTCGAGTACACGAAGTATGACTTGTAAAAAAGTAAATTTTATAAAAAATGTGGTCTTTCTGTACCTACTAAATGGTCCTAGTAAATATTAGAAACCAAATGATGTTACTTTGTACAATACATTAATTGAATTATGTCTATAAAGTGCGTTGCAATTTAACTCGTAATCATGTATTCAGCAGTAGCTTGACCGCTTTAAACAATCCCCTACGTCGAATAAAAATCGGCAGGAAGCCAAATTTAAGTGAGGTCGGGGCGCAGAAGAATGAAATGAAAATAGCAAAAACACTCGCGAAGTTCCGCTAAAAATAGCTGACCGAGTGATATCGACGCTTACCGAAACGCAGGCTCAGCGGACCAGTTTAACTGCGATCAGGACATCCGTAATCGTTATGCGTAGTCGAAGAGCGCGCTTATACTGGTTAAAGTAAGCCGCCTAACTGGCTACGTTATGTAAGCGTGTAGAATACCGTCCCTGGGCGGGCGGCGGCGCGAGCCAGTGCAGCGCGAGCGCGCGCGCCACGCTTTGTTCAAAGCTACGAGCTTTCAAACCGCATTGTGACCAACTTTACTCTTTAAAACTTAGGTACATTGCATTAAAAAATCAAAGGAATTGCTAAAGTGATGGGAGTGATAAAGTGAAGTCAAGCGTTTCCTTTAAGGTTATAGTCGTGATGTGTGAAAACGGGGCTAATATGTTCTAGTTTCGAATTTTCCTATTTACATCCGTGCATCATTCTTCGGCTCGTCGGTAAGTGTTAGTTATATCTTCCTGCTACTAAAATAACACGCTCATTGTTGTTATTTCAACATGTTAATAACTGACGTCATTTATGACGATAGCATTTCTTTTGTTTTATTTAATATTAGTTACGTAGGTAGTGTAGATTACCTACCTAATTCAATAATTTAAACGCATTGCCCTGGAATTTATCCCGTGACCAAGAATTCGGAAAATTACTGGGAATATCTATTAATTACCTATTTTTTATTTCATTAGGTATTATAACGATAAATACCTATACAAATAATCGGTTTAAATTGTTTTATTTACTTTTTGACGACCGGTCTGGCCTAGTGGATAGTGACCCTACCTGCGAAGCCGATGGTCCTGGGTTCGAATCCCAGTAAGGGCATTTATTTGTGTGATGAGCACTAATATTTGTTCCTGAGTCATGGGTGTTCTCTATATATATAAGTATGTATTTATCTATATAAGTATGTATATCGTCGCCTAGTACCCATAGTACAAGCTTTGCTTAGTTTGGGGCTAGGTTGATCTGTGTAAAGATGTCCCCAATATTTATTTTATTTTATTTTTATTTACTTAGCCCTTGAAGTGACAGGAATATTATAATTGATCGATTTATTTTACTCGTTTAATTATTGCCGAGCACCATTTGAAAAGATGTGTATTGTTTTGTCAGCGGTGTGATGAGCGGCGCAGCACCGGAGGCGGAGGCTGGGCGCGCGCGGCCGCTGTCGGGCGGGCTGTGGTCGCTCATCTCGTGGCTGCGGCGCGACGACTCGGCCGCCTCCAGCGACAGCCTGTCCAGCGTCGGCTCCGACCGCACCGTCGCCAGCTTCGCCTTCCTCGCGCCCGACGCCTACCGCCGCCCCGCCGCCCCCGCGTTCCTGCCCCCGCCCGGCCCCCCGACCGATTCCTACAAGAAGCGCCTCCGCGACAGGAACTCCAGACTGCAGCACGACCGCGATCTCACTCTCCATCGCAAGTACGGACTCTTTAGGGGAGAGAACGGCTACGACGGTTTCAGCCTACCTCCGGCGCGTAAAACTACGGAGAACAATTGGGAGGAGAGGGAGCGCCGAGCCGCCAGCGAGTGCCTGCAGCGGCGCGCGGCGCACGTGCCCGGCAAGCGGCGCGCGCCGGCGCCGCCCGCGCGCGCCGCCACCCTCGGCGCCCGCGCGCGCAAGCGCCCCGCGCCGCAGCCTCCGAGGCGTCCTCTCAGCGAGCTCGGCAGGAACGCTCCGATACCCGAGGAACCGCTTCTACTCCAGACGGATCTAGTCGATCCCGCTTTGCGGAGAACCGAGAGCATGGATTGCAAACCGGAAAAATATATTAAGAAAGATATTAAAGATCCTAAACCGCGAAGGGAAAAGAGCTTCTTGAAACAGATGTTTGAGGGCAGAAAGAGGAATTCGGCCGTCGACACCGCTCCCGAAAGGATCCTGCCCAGCATAAGTGAGCTGGACAAGCAGGCCGCTGAAATAATAGAGTCGTGCAAATTAAAAGCTATAGATAGAAGTAATGAAAAGGCCGCGGGGACCTCCAGAGAACTGCTGACACCTTCCAGAGGGGATATGTGGTTCTGCACGAGGTGTCTTCGAAAATATAATGATTCGGTCGTAACTTGTGGTTATTGCATAACCGAACAGAAAATGCAATTAAACAAAAATGACAGTGATCGTCGTTTGGCGAATAGAGCTTCTAATCACTATACACAAACAGAATTGACGAATGTTGCCTCGACGAGTGGCGTAAACGTAGTTGAAGAAAAACAAAAGTTAAAAGAAATGCTTAAAGAAATTAAGGACTCCTTACCTAAGAGACCCAAGCACGAAGTAAATGACAATAAAAATAATAATAACAATAATCATGATACCCAAGAAAAAGAAATTCGCAAGTCCCCTGTTGTAGAGGCTGCCACTCTTAGAATAGGGACCAAAATATCCGAAGAAGAAAAAGTAACACAGAATGCCGACACTAAATCAGTAAATATCGAAGCAGAAAGTAAAAATAACGATGTAAAGGTCGTTACCAACAGAACACCGACATCAGCCACGGAAACAGCTGTAGTGACACAACCAATAGTATTACAACATGTACCTTCCAGGGATATAGTAAAATTACAACATTTTAAAATCGCGGAATCCAAACAAGGCATTTTAAGTATGAATGCGCCTACTGCATTCGACAATAAACATATTATTACTACTTCAAATTCAATCGCAAAAAACTCGATTATCCCTGAAACTAAATTTAAGATTAACAGTGATTCTTCCACATCTGGTAGTGCTCCTTCAAACGTACCATTAAAAATATCCTCATTACTAAATTCAAGTCCAATAATTGAAAAACAATTACAAACAAAACCATACGACTTACAACTTGGAACCCAGGTTCAAAGATCTAGTAACCAAACAAAAACAACAGCACACGAAGCAAAGCCCTTAGTTGCTCCTAAGTTACTAGCAGATACAATCTTAAATGCTGGTCTAAGGGATATAAACAGTGCGACAACGTCAACTTCAGCACCAAAAGCTGTGCATAAGAATAACTTAACATCTCAAGAGCAAACAACACAAAAACCACTAAAAGCAACTAGTACAACGCAAACTTGTTCAAGTGTAGTTTTTGACATTGATGCGAGATCTAAACGAAACACAACAATCATAAAAGACCAAGAGGTTAACAATAAGCTAAGCAATTTAAAAGCTGATGCAGAAAGAAATAATGAGTCACCCAAACTTCCCACAAGTTCAGCTTCGTTTGGAACCTCTTCATCTGGACCCCAGACAAGTATACTTTCTTCAGCTCCTGGCCCATCTCTAGATGATAAACAAATGAACATAGACAATTTCGGAAACCAGCAACAGAAATCACTCTTTCAAAATGCGCCATGCAAAGTAACCGGTGAAATAAGGAAATTAGATACTCCACGAATATCAGATAGTCGTCAACATAATCCGGCTTTGAAGGTCGTTCCTTTTGATCTACATTTAAGAAGAAGAGATTTGATCAACCAGCTTGAACAATCCATCGCTAAAGGAGACGAAAGAGCAGCAGCGGATGCCGCTGCAAAGCTAGCGCAATTAAGACTATCCTGTTCTGTATTGTCATTCTCATCACAAATTGTTGGTGCACCATCAACATCACAAAGTGACGCAGTAAAAAAAAACAATAACACAGTTTCTAACAAAGCGCAGATGGAAGACACGACACAAACAAATGGTCCTAAGATATCAAACACCACGTCGCCTGATAATGTTGCAGCGTCACCAAGTAAAACTCCGATTGAAAAGGAACCGGCCCCTATGCAGCCCAAATCTGGAGAATTGGAAAAGAAAAATAAACCAGTCAAGTACGAACGCGAAAAAATAAACGAAGCCTCAACGTCTAATAAAAACGATGCAGCCGGGAATGATAACGTTTCGTAAGTTATTTTATACCTGCTTTTGCAATCCTGTAATGATAAGGTACCTAGATAATTAAATATAAGTAGATACTCTTATTTCATTAATCAGGATAGAAGTATGGATTGAAGATAGAGAAGCGGCTAGGGGGCCTATAAGGATGAATATGCCCCGGGTATCCGTAATTGGCGATTTGCGGCGTCAAGCGAACGCGTCATTTGGTCTGGCGGCCCACTTACAACGGTGGATCGTGGGAAGGACTCTATGCACGGACGACAACACGCCTCTCAACATACTGGCCGGCCCGAAGTTTGATGCGCCGTTTTATCTCTGCTTGGTGGAGCCAGGTTAGCAAATACAATTAGACTACTTTGACACGTTTTCATAACTTCCTCGGTTGATTTTCAAGGATTTTACTTTTCCCTTGCAGATACAAATAAACAAACTGCTTTGCGCCCGGGATCTTCTTCAAATAATAAAACAGAGGATAAAAATCAGAACGTAGACCCACCAAATGGAGAAAACAAGGCAACTGATGTATACGCCGAATTAGTCCTTCTGGAGCGACGCGCTCTTGTTCCCAATGCTGAAGTATTCGAGTGTGGAGTTTGTATGGAGAATTACCAACCTGGCGAAGGGGCGGTTCTAAGAGAATGCGTTCACACGTTCTGCATGGAGTGTCTCTCAGACGTCGTGAAGCACTCCGAGGAACCAGCAGTTTCATGCCCCGCCATGGGCTGCCCTGGGTTTCTGCAGGAACGGGAAATTCGCGCACTCGTATCTCCGGAGGAATATGAACGGTGGTTGGCGAGAGGACTGGCTGCCGCCGAGAGCGGCACTCGAAACGCATTCCACTGTCGAACCGCCGACTGCCAGGGGTGGGCGCTGTGTGAACCGGGCGTTACGAGGTTCCCATGCCCTGTTTGCAAGCGGACAAACTGCGTTTCATGTCAGGTAACTGTTTTAACAAAGTATTATAATTATAAAGTACCTTTAGGTATACTTATTAAATTTTGACAGAAAATATTAAAATTCAATATCGAACGAGATCGACCATCATTAACGTAGGTGCTTAGTAAGACACAGAATTTCGTATTGTAATGAAAACATGTTGGTAGTTTCAGTTTGTTACAATCATTATTTCACTCGAGAATTTTGACAAACTGAAAACTATGCTCACATTATTTTTCCCTTATTTCTAGGCCATTCACGAGAGCGACACTTGTGAACAGTATCGCGCGAAGCAGCGAGCCGCCGAAGCCGCCAACCGAGCCCCTACAGAAACTGACGAAGGAACCAAGGCATTCCTCGACACGCTGATATCGCGCGGGGAAGCTCTCGAGTGTCCGGAGTGCAGTGCAATAATAATGAAGAAATGGGGTTGCGATTGGATCAAATGTTCCGCCTGCAAGACGGAGATCTGCTGGGTGACGCGCGGCCGGCGCTGGGGCCCGGCCGGCCGCGGCGACACCAGCGCCGGCTGCCGCTGCGGCGTCGACGGGAAGCGGTGCCATCCCGCGTGTGGCTATTGTCATTAACTTATACTTATTCACGTTCAAATATAATTTCTGAATATCTTAATATCAATTTATCTGTAATAAACATATAATTGGGTAGGTAAAGTTTTTTGAAGATAGGCAAATTATATTTTTTCCCGATAGTATTCATTATAGCGATCACGGAAATGCAGCTCTTTTATTTTTATATCATTTTGTTGATTAAATATATTTTTTTAAATGATCGATATGACGTTTGTGAGGTGAAATGGCAGACTCGAGTAATTAATTCCTTGGCGCGTAGTAAATGGGACGAGATAGAAAAAAAATCGATGTCAACTGTCAGTGTCACTTAGCTCTCATTCCCGAAAAATAACGGACAAGCCTCATGTCATGTTACCTTGCGAATTGCTATTAATGTTATCATTGAGATTTTCGGCGACCTCAGCACGACCCACGGACTTCTGATTCCCCACGACATCTGCGCGTATTTGGACAAAGATTGAATTTACTTTCGATAACTTGGCACTGCATAAATTATTGGACAACGTTTTCTTCCCCACCCCTACACGACGGCCCCTACGCTGACCCTTGGACAGAGTTTTGCAAGAAAAATAAGCGAGTTCATACGAGATTGCGAGCAGATTCTACAAATTTGAAATTATTATCATAACAGTGATAAGCACAATGCCGTTGAATTAGAGGAGCAATGGCCGTACAGGAGTACGTATCCGTGAAATACATAGGTACAGAAAACTTTCTTCACTTGTGTTTTGATTTTTATTATTAAATTGCCATGAGCTGTTAAGTTATTAAACAAGAAATCGGTCTAATTTTTTCTAACAATTTCAACCATCAGTGGCCCATTTTATAAAGCTACAAGTTACAATTTACAAGCGGAAGTCTCTTTCTAACTCTATGTGTTAGAACGAGACTTCCGCTTGTAAATTGTAACTTGTAGCTTTATAAAATAGGCCACTGTTAGTTTTGTGTGGTTATCCTCATTTTATGAATGTTGTTCTTATTTTCAGGTGGATGTAAACATTCATTGGCGGTATTATACTGATGGCTAATTAGAACCATTGAGCCATGACATACTTCCTTGCAGTGTTATTCGGCTAAGCCTCGAGCATCCTGTGAATCTGAAGGATATAATTATTTCCATAAAAAAGAGCAATCGAATTAGGACCAAGATATCCCGAGAATCTAAAGACATTTTATAAAAAATGCAATAAAATGAAAATGGGAGACTCTCTTATTTTAACAATGTTACAAGATCATGACAATGTTATGGTCTATACTTATTAAAATTTTAAAACCAACATGTCTTTATCTTTGACTTGAAAATGTACAAATGATTTGGGTTAAGTTTTATGAAATGCAACTTATGCTAAAAATCTATTATTATTATATGTCAAATCTTAAACTAATAACGCATAGACAGATAGTCCCCATACGGCTATCCTGCCAAAAGTGAAGCCGAAACACGATCGATGTGTGCGTGGAACGCTCGTGTTTTACGCTCAGCAAACACACACATATATACAAAATATGTTGCCAGTATTCATTTGCTTCTCTCAAAGTAGGGGAATTTTAACAACATCCACACTTGGTTATTAATAATTTGGAAGTGTGTAGATTCGATTTTGTAGCAAAAGCTTTTGTTTATTTTGGGATTTATTGCATTTCTGTACTTTGTGAAATGAGGATTAAATAAATAGCTGATAAGTTTTTACTATTTTTATTTATTTAACAAATGTGCATAAAACAATAAGAATAAATTTAAATAGGACAGAGCATATTCGACCGTGTTTAGTCCGTTTCCAATGTTTCCTTATTGCGTCATTCCGATTTAGACTAATTTTTTCCTTCCATCTCGCAGACAGAAGTGCATCAGTCAGAAAACTGAAACGAACATTACACAAAATAAATATAAGAAAAAAACTAAATACTTACCTAAATAATTAAGTTAATTATAATTTTCTATAATGAATCAATAAAAAATGAGCGTATTTATTTTAGAATGTAGACGTCATGTCCCATTTGGAGGAAAAAATATTCACTACACTGGCAACAATTAGAAGAAATGGCGGCTGACGAAAATTTGGAATTTTGTATTTACGATTATGTAAAAATATCACATTAAACTCGATACTTACGCGTGTAATGTAATATCAGGCGGTTTGTTTTTATTATATGATGTGTTGTGACACCCATTCACTGTACAAACAGCCATCTTTCCTGTAGTTTTTGATTTTTAAACGGGAGGTGTACACACCAAGGCCTATTGACTTCCTTGGAATGACGTGACCCTTCAAAATTGTACATGTGTGCTCCGTTTCTAGAGCTGGATTGCCAGTAATTACCATTAAAATATTCTACTACAGCAACATTGCTAGAACTGGCTTTTTCTAGGAACAAATCCAATTATTTTATCAAATATCAAATTTTGATTTGTATTTTATGAAGTAGTAAATGATTATTTATTTTTTGAAACATGTAAATTATTATCTATTTCAGTTTGTCTTTGTCTATGTTCATAAAATCTACGAAGGGTAGACGTGCCTCTACCCTCCTTGATAAAATTTTAAAAAAATCTTTGTCAATAGGCCTCTTTGATAGTCCTTGATTTGGGTCTGGCCGGTAAGAACATAGACAAGACAAAAGTCTGTAATGTCAATGCTGTCATTTAAGTCATTTAACGCAAAAATAATTGTTTTAATATAAAACGATTTATTCACTTGAAATTTATTTATTTAAGTACCTATTAATTAAAAAATAAAAACTATGTCTATGTACGACGTACATATGTACGAGCAACATAATATATCTAAATGCGTCTACGCGCAGACTTAGTTAAATTTAAACCGTTGCATCTCTTGCTGTATCCGGCAATCAATGGCGACTTCAATAATTATTCTTATCCGGATTATGAAAAGCCCTAATGTGTGTGTGGAAACCGTTGTAGTAAACCAGAAACAGCGATAATTTCAAGGTAAGAAATATATTAATCTTTAAATTAAAATGAGCGTACTAATTACCAAATTCAAATATAATAATTTAATCTTACTATCCCCGTATGTCCCGCGGACGCTATATCGCGTCCGAAATTATAATCAGGGGTATGACAGTTCAACTCCCAAAACAGCCGATGTGGCGCTACCATCGCGTCTCCCCTCGCCCCGCCACCCCAGCCCCCACCAATGCAGCCGCCATTATACATTTGAAAAGTTTTGACGACTTTATTGTGCCGAATTTCAAAGTCGAGTACGCTGGTGTTTAGTGTATCTCCTCGCTTTTTTGCTGAGTTGAGATCCTAAATATCCAAATTGTCCTTTGCTGTTCGGAACAATACTTTATAATTGTGCTGCGGTATCGTTTGTGCAATAATAAACCATGAGACTAAAGTGTTGTGTTGGTGGTTGCAATGCAACAAATGAGACACATCGACTTTTTGCATTTCCTAAGAAGGATATGCTTAGGAATTTGTGTGTGTCTTTCCTTGTGCCTACGAATCCTCATCTTCTCGGTCTGACAAAAGAGCAACTGCTCAGGAAACGCGTGTGTGAAAAACATTTCGACAAACATCAGTTTGAAAAGTTTGAAGGCAAAAGGCTTCGGTTTTCGTATCCTTGCCTATTTACGGATGATGAAATAACACACGGTGAACCCCTTGCAGCAGTTGGAACTGGTGAGTACACACATTTATTATAACTACGAAAATTAATATTAATTAAATACCACGTGACTTGACATTATTAGGTACATTTTTTCCTATCGAAGAAGAAAGTATAAAACTTTCTTATTAGGATATTGAAAACACATAGGATTACTTTTGTCAGGATAATTTTATGACGATAAGTACTTATTTGACTGTTGAATTAAAGCCAAGTGTATATATTTCGTCTCGGGGATTATAATATTTTATCTACCTTACTATAATTTTGTTCCAGTCCCACATGCTCTGAGTGACCACAATTATTTTAAAGATCAAGATGATGAGGAAGACACAATGGAACAAACACTTATCATTGGAAGGCCAGGTATGTGTCATATTCATTCATAGGTACCTACTAATTTATTACTTATAAATTCAAAAGTAACTATGACTTGAAAGTGACTTTGATCTATCTAATTTATATAAAATTTGGTATGGAGATAGTTTGAGGCTGAGGCCGGAGGAAGGACAGCTTTCACCAATCTTCATTGTGATATTCTGATGAATATCGTCTATGTGGGATGATTCCCACATAGACGAGGTCGCAAGCATAAGCTAGTTTCTTATACATAGACTTGACATAGACAATAAACATCACTTTGTGAATTTTATTAATATAAGCAGTTGATGTTTACAATTTTATCTGAGTGGTCTTTTTATTTTACCATATAAAATACATAGCTGCCCACTTTTAATATTGTTTATAGAGTAGGTATGCTTAAATATATACTTAAGTATAACTGGAAGTGGCCTGAGTGTGGAGCGAAGTGACTCCGTACCAGAGCTAACAAGCAAATCACTGTTACTAGAATATGCGGATAATTCTCATGTAACGTTTAGGAACAAACGCAAACTAACAGATGATAATGAAGCAATCCAAACACAATTATCGGAAATGCGTCAACAAATGAGTGAAATGATGGCGTACCTAAAAACTTGCAACGAAACACAAAAGCAAAATTTTTCTAAATTGTCCCAAGATGTATCTGATATTAAGGATCAAGTAAATACTATAAAAAACATTACCGATAGTTTAGTTATAGAGCAAAATAAAATAAAAAGTGACATAGCAAATTTCGCCGACGTAAACAAGAAGATTGAGGAAAAAGTTGAGAAACTGGACACGGAAGTCAACCAACTAAAAAGTCAATTTACAACTGTTCCAACGGAACCTACTAACTATGAAGATATACTTAGCGAATTTCAAGAGCGTAGTTTGAGAACAAAAAATATAGTTATATCCGGTTTACCTGAACCTAATTCGACTGTCGCTACAGAAAGATGGCAGCAAGATAAACACGAAGTCATGGAATTATTAAAAACTGTGCATAACGATTGCCCAGAACCAATAAAAATTTTTAGATTAGGAAGATACAAACCCGATACCCACCGCCATATCAAAGTATGCTTCAAATTGCAGGAACAAGCTATTGCCATATTGCTTAACCGAAAAAATGTTGAGAACAGGACCATTAGAATCTTTAGTGACCAAACTCCTAAACAACAAGCAAACTACAAGAAAGCTAAGGAAGAACTTCAACAGAGAATCAATAACGGTGAAACATCTTTAAGCATAAAGTATGTTAAAGGTGTTCCTAAAATTATTAAAACATTGCCAAAAAACTCCAACTGACGGCACCCCCTGATAAACATAGAACGACGGACAAAATAACATACCAAGCGATCAACACTTACAATGATGTAATAACAAGCAAAGCATCTTTAAATTGTCTATATGCTAACACTCGGAGTATAGTTAAAACTGGAAAATTTGACGAACTGAAATGTGCTATAGAAGCTATAAAAAGTACTGTGCATATCATCGTGTTAACTGAGACTTGGCTAAAATCTAAGGAGGAAGCCATGAACTACCAGCTACCCGGCTATACACACTATTTCAATACAAGGACCAACGAAAGAGGCGGAGGGGTATCAATATTCGCTCACAACCACTTAAGACACCACATTATAGAAGAACAGTGCTTGAATGGAAACCACTACTTATGGGTACATCTACAAAAGTTCTCTGTTGATGTTGGAGTTATATATAGATCAAATCAAGACAGCATTAAAAACTTCTTGGAAATATACTCATCACAATTGCAGAACCATAAAAGGGCCGTAGTTTTTGGTGATTTTAACATAAATCTACTGTCCACAGATGAATGCGTCAAAAATTATAAAAAAACTCTCAAAGAAAATAACTATCAGATTATTAACAAGATTCACATAGATTACTGCACACGAGAAACCAGTACAACGAAAACTTTGTTGGACCATGTCTGTACGAACTTAACCGAAAATAACTTTCACCTTGCCGTTATTGAATCGGCTATGTCCGACCACAAGCAAATTTACTTCGAAGTAAAAAAATACTACGTAAATCCCAAACAAAAACTCAATTATGAAAAAATTAACTATGATAATTTGTATAAGACAATCGAAATTGAAAACGAGGGAAATGGGAACAAGGATTACGCCGTCCTGGAGAGCCGACTGATTGCAAGCATCAATAAGAACAAAATAACTAAATCAAAGATCCTTAACCCTCCGAGGCAAGACTGGATCAATGCGGAAATTATAAAGGAAATCAACTCCAGAAACATACTATGGCAAAAAATGAAGTGCAACCCAATGGACGATAAATTAAGTCAAGAATTTAAAACAAAAAGGAATAAAGTAGCAAACGCTATACAAAACGCAAAGAAAAGTTACTACTATAAATGTTTCGCGGATTGCAAGAATAACCCCTCCAAGATGTGGAAGCTTATCAACAGTTTATCTACAAATAAAACAAAAGAACACTCGACACCGACTAAACTGGATACAGCATCGGGAACTACCACTGACATAAAGGACATGTGTGATATTTTTAATAATTTTTTTTCGAGTATTGGCTCAGCATTAGCAAATGAAATCACCAAAAACTATTATAACAATATAACACCCACCTGTACTTCAATGTCACTCAAAATATCTAAATTCAAGCATGCTACTTGCGATGAAGTTTCTAAAGTAATAGAGGGTCTAAAACTAAACACGAGCTGTGGTATGGATGGCATTAACACCAAAACAATTAAATGCATCAAAAGCCTCATACTCGAAGAGCTTACTATGTGTATAAATACTTGTCTTGATCAGGGTGTTTTTCCGGATAGTCTAAAATTAGCAAAAATATCGCCAATCTATAAATCGGGGAGCAAATGCGATCCAAGCAATTATCGTCCAATATCAGTTCTTCCAGTAATTTCGAAGATATTTGAGAAAATAATATACTGTCGACTTGAATCACATCTAAATTGTATAAACTTCCTTTACGAAAAACAGTATGGTTTCCGGCCAAAATCCAATACGTTATCAGCAACAATAGACCTTGTGACAAATATTAAAGTCAAAATAGACGAAAAACGAGTAGCACTAGGTATTTTTATTGATCTCAAAAAAGCGTTCGACACAATCAGTCACAACATACTCCTACGAAAATTAGAAGAGCTAGGTATTACCAATGTAGCATTAGACATCCTAAAATCATATCTTTCTAACCGCCGTCAAATTGTCAAAATTCAAAATTATCAAAGTGAGCCAAAAATTATTACCTGCGGCGTTCCTCAAGGGTCAATACTAGGACCTCTATTATTTCTTATTTACATTAACAACGTCAAAGAACTCGATCTGAAGGGCGATATCACACTCTATGCAGACGACACTAGTCTGTTTTATTTTGGAGATGCAATAAACGATGTTATTAAAGATGCGCAAAACGATTTAAACTTGCTAAACACTTGGTTTCAATGTAACTTGTTAACGATCAATGTAAACAAAACAAATTACATCATTTTCGCAGCAAAAAATAAAAAAATTACCGATTTTCAACCACTAACAATAAATAATCAAATTATCACACAAGTAGACAGTGAAAAATACTTAGGATTAATACTTGATAAGAACTTAACCTGGAAACCACACATCGACAAAGTAAAATCGAAATTAACATCTCTCACTGGTGCTCTGCGTAACTTTGCTAATACTCTTCCACCGCAAGTGCGCCACACTATATACAACTCGCTCATAAAACCGCACATAGACTACCTTATAGAAGTCTGGGGTACTACTGCTAAAACCAATCTTGAGACTATTCAAATAGCACAAAACAAATTAATCAAAGTACTGTTTCACTATGACTTTTTAACCCCAACCAAAACACTATATAATGAAACAAAAATTTTAAACGTAACTCAAACCTACATATATTATAATTGTATATTGGTACGAAAAATAACTCAAAATGATATCTTATCACAGCTAAAATTTACTCGAAAATATCAGGTGCAAAAAATGAAACTACGAAACGCTGATGACTTAATTCCACGTCCGTCGCGAACGAACTATGGAAAAAAAAGTATACTTTGCGAAGGTGCTCAGTTATTCAATAAACTGCCAAAAATCATAAAAGAAACTAAATCAATATCTCACTTTAAATCGTTATTAAAAAAACATATATCAAATAATTATTAAATAACGTAGGCATTAACATGTAGAATTACGATAACTTACCTATTTAAAAAAAAAAACCATATGTATTCAAATTATACATAGGGATATATATATTACTTATTAACTAAACTTAAATATACTGGCAAATGATATAAACACAAATAAAACGAGCAAACAAGTATAGTTATAACCTCATGTATACAAACCGAACTACGCTCAGCGTACGCATCATGCCATATCTAGCTGTAATGACTCAATGTATTACTTGTTTTGGTGTTATTGTCACTAGTTGCATGCAAAGCGCGCGGTCAACAAATAGTTGTTTGATCAGGTACCCTTTTTTTTACGTCTTAAAATGTTGTTATAATTTAGTGCCTGTACGCTCATATCCATATTATTATAATCTTTTTATTATTAATGTTTTATCTCGTGCAAGTGAATTGTAAAATTCTTAATGAGATTAAATGATCTTAAACCTTAAACCTTACATACATTAACACCGCCTGGGATGGAAGTGAATCTTAATAGATATTAAATATTACATGTAATGATTTCAGGTGAAGACTTCCATGAACATCTGTCATGCTCATATTCTCAAGTTGAGGCCTTCGTCCCACAGAATAAAGGTATGTTAGTTTGAGTAAAGTTTCTAAAATATGTAGGTATCTAGTGATATTCTTAGTTATAAAAGTTTAAAGTGAATGCATGTTGTTGACAAACCAAATTGATATTCTCTTTATATTATTCTGAGGTTCCAATTTTTGTATATATACATACAAAAGAGATAAATTTAGTTCATACTGAATCTTAATAGATACTGAATATTACATTTAACAGTTTCAGACGAAGACTTCCATGAACGTCCATCATGCTCATATTCTCAAGTTGAGGCCTCCGTCCGCGTCCCTCAGAATAAAGGTATGTAAGAATATTACTACCTACTAGGTATCTCACCTAAATGACAAGTAAATAATCCTTAATAAGTATATTAAAAAACCATAAATATCCATACATGTTACCAATAATTACTGTGTCATTGGTGGCTAACATTTAGATTTTACTCTTTCAGGTGTGGTCGCAGTAGATGAAGTCTCATCATCCGTACCAAAAGTCATCGAAGAAGTTGCTCTGGAAATCTCCCCGGCACATACAGGTTTGTATCTCAAGTCAATTTATTCTTTTACAAGTAGATGTGGTTAATAATGTAATTATTTGTTTATGTTAATAGAGTTCACAAAATTAATCTGCTACGATTTTGAAAGCACACGCAGTGCAAGTGTTATTTTAAACACCAAACTTCTATGAAATTATGCCTCGGTCTAACTTTATCCGTTTTTAAAATTAGACTTTTTTGTACTTAATGCTAATTCTTGCATTTCAAGAAAGTACAAGTAAATTTTTATACCTTAAATATAATTAATGCGTTATTGGTGGCTAACATTTAGATTTTACTTTTTCAGGTGTGGTAGTAGTAGATGAAGGATCATCATCTTTACCAAAAGTAGTTGAAGAAGCTGTTCTAGAAGTCTCCCCGGCACATACAGGTATGTGATTCAAGTTTATTTTCTTTTAGACATGGTTAATAATGTAATTATTTGTTTATGTTAATATTCATATTCATTTATTCATAAAATTACAAACTTTACATGTCAAAAGGGTTATACCTATATAGAACGAGCGAGTGATGCGAAATTCTTAATCTGTATTGTGACTTAAATCTATCAATTAAGGGTTCCACAGACACAATAAATCGTACGTGGTTTTCTATCCATTGCTGACTTATGTACGATTCCCATCGAACGGGCGGAGTCGGCGCGCATTTCAAGTTTGTACGACCGTAAGCCGGCCGCCTGCTCGCGGACGCGGACGACTCCGGGCGGGCGCCATCGCATCTGCCATACATGACAATATATATAGGCACATTGCAAATACGCTCCGGCACGGCCCGACTCCAGGCGGTCGGTGGGAATCGTACATTACAGATGCAACAAATTCAATCGCTCTATATATCGTTTTTGGCAAAACGCTAGTTCTCAAGCTCTGTCTCCATATCGCGCGGCAAACCATCGAACATTGGCTCGCGCGGCAGCCCGGTATAAATATATCCATTGCGCGCGGCTGCCGCGCGACCCAATGTTAGATAGTTTGCCGCGCGATATGGAGACGGGGCTTCAGATAAATTGAGAATTTAATGGTAACATAATTGTGTATAGCATTATTTGTTTGTGTTTGTTTAAATCTTTGGTTGCCGACTTGGTTCGTTATTTATAGTTCATTCTGTTTCAGATATCAAACCTACGTCCAATTCCACCCAAGAGGTGCAACAAACACAGAAGCGTAAAGGTATACATTTTTCATTGTCATTTAAATGTGCGTGTGCGTTGTCGTGTTTCGCACTGATCTCTTTTGCAAGTACATATGAGTCATCTTTTGCATGTGTTATTTATTTCTTTACCTCCCTGAGACATGTTTGTATGCAAATACGACGGACAAGGCTACTCCAATTATTGTCCTAATTCCTAGAAATTTAGAGTTACGACTTACCAGAGGTAGTACATTAAGATAAACTGTTTGATTACAGGAAATTTCTTATCTGTGAAAATGTATGTATATGTGTATTTAAACTTATTATTATTCATTACAGGTTCGATTATGAAGCAATTAAGTTCAAAGGGAAGGAAATTCGTTAAGAACGTGATAAATATTGCGTCATCAAGTTTGGGTCAGACAAGTGAAGAAAGACTTTCACAAGCTAAATCCTATGGAAGTAACGAGCAGTTGTTTAAGAATTTCGACCTACTTAACAAACAGGCGCAGACTTTTGTGCTAATGCAATTAAAGCAATGCCGCAACAACAAAATGGCCAGAAGGTTCACGATGAAGGAAAAACTTATGGCTCTAATGCTGATGAAGCAAAGCCCAAAGGCATACAAACTTCTGGAAACAATGTTTGCATTGCCCAATAAGAGGACATTACATAGACTTTCTGAAAAAATATGTATGAAACCAGGAGTTAACCCACAGATATTTTCTCATATCCGAAATACCGTGAAACACTGGGGACAACAGCAAAAGTTATGCTCAATAGTATTTGATGAAATTGCATTGACACCGTACTTAACATACAATGAAAGTAACGATCTAATTCATGGTTTTGTGGATGTGGCTGGCGAAAGAAAAATGAAGTTTTGTGATCATGCCCTGGTCTTTATGGTAAGAGGCATATGTTCTTCATGGCGGCAATGTATATCATACCACTTCTGCGAAGGAACAACATCTACATCCGAAATGCAGGAAATTTTAAAGCAAATTGTCTCAGAAGTAGCTCAAACAGGACTAATACCTTTAGGACTAGTTTGCGATCAAGGATCGACGTTTAGAACTGCGATCAAAAGGTTCCGAGAGGAAACAGTACGTGACTGTAACGACGAAGCCAGTTCGATAGATGGTAAATATAAATGTTATATTTTTTAAGCTCTAACCCCCTTATTCATAAAACTGTACGGGCCTGATTTACTCAAAATAATGTTTTATCCCTTTCTTACAAATACATAATGACAGACAAAAACAAACTATTCATAGCTAATTCAGGCCAGTAACGCGTTTATGAATAACGCCATAAGTAGGTATAGTTAACTTATCCCAGTGTGGAACCCGTAATCTATACGGGTTGTTGTGTTTTCCGCTTTATGGCACAGATCAAATTAAAAATTAAGAGTCCGCAGCAAGCTTGTTGTCCATACTAACATAGTGACGCTCTCATTCTTAAACGACTAGCCAGATTGCGACATAAGTAGGGTACTTTTTATCAATCATCATCATTCTCCGCATACGAAGACGCGAGCAGAAGCTAGTAATTAGATAAATTAATAGTTGAAAAATATGGCACGCATGCATTTGCATACATAATGAGTCGACTTATAGATTTGTTGACACTTTGTAATAAGGCGAAGTATGTATAATATGTATCTTTGACGTCGACAGCATTTTTAAATATAGCTATAAAATGATACTGTATTAATATTGCTTAATTGTTTCAGATGGCACAATCAACATTGCTGGGCATCATTTAAGTATATTTTTTGACCCGCCTCATCTTCTCAAAGGGTTGAGAAACAATTTTCTCACTAAAAATATTATTTGGGATGGAAAGAGGGCCTCATGGAAAGATATTCAATTTATATACGACATAGACAATAGATTGGGACACACAAGGGCCTTACCCAAATTAACTGCACATCACGTTGATCCAGACAAAATAAAAAAAATGAAGGTCAGCGTAGCGGCGCAAGTGTTTAGTTCTCGAACGGCGGCCATGCTAAACTACACAGCTGCGCTTAGTAAGTTCCTATATTTAAATTTAACTATTTACTTCGTTCTGGCGTCATGTCACCGACAAGAGCCATTGCTCTTAGGTCAATTATTATGATGATGGCGTCATATGTTAACGGTCTCCTAGCCTAGCCTATAGTTCGTTTTTTAGCATTAGAAAGAAGGTAAGCAATCTTGACGTGTCTTTTATTTGCTTTTTTATTTTATTTGTAACTATTACTTGTGAAATATCGTATATGATTCATAATTGTTACATATTTGTCGTGACTTGTCTACAATAAAAAGACACGTCATGAATTGTTTACCTTTTTTCTAATGCTAAAAAAACGAACTATTGGGAACGTGCGAAGTCGGTGGCGCTGATCGTCACAAAAAAAGCTAATCTTATGGAATGTCCGACATTAGTACTAGCGGCAGCCGCTTGAACTAATTTTACTCCATAAGATTTAACGTAGAAATTCCGACAAAATGAGGGCAGCACCAGTCGTGCACATAGCGAATAGTCGGTAGTGACCCTGCTTACGAAAGCAGGAGGTCCCGGGTTCAAATCCTTTTGATGGCATTTATTTATGTGTTAATACAAATATTTGTACCTGAGTTTTGGATGTTTTCTATGGATATAAGTATTTGTATATAACTATATATAATATACATATAAATGTATATCGTCGCCTTGTACCCACAAGGCTTAGGTACTGTGAAACAAGGTTGATCTGTGTAAAACTTGTCCTATGATATTTATGTTGCCATGAAATTATGACATCTTTCATATTGTAGGTGACGATGCAATCGTTAAAAAACAAAACATGTCATCAATTAAGTATGCCAAATCTAGAAAAAACAAATTACAATAGACAAAAGATTTTTTTGCGATTGGACATTAAGAACCAGTATAATTTGCGGGTATTTAAGTTCATCAGAGACCTTTTAAAACGAAACTTGCATAGTAACGTACTAATGATTTATTTTTACTTTCAGATAAGCTTCACGCTGGTTCAGTCTCAAATGACACCATGGAAGCGACAGCTGAAATCATCGAATTCTTTGACACCTTGTTCGACAGCGTCAACGGCTCCCCTGGCGGCACCACAAAAGGAAAACTTAGAAAAGCGGTTAAAAAAAACTCTGCGCATCACCGTTTCTGGTTGGAAGCAATTGAAAAATTGAATAAATTGCAGTATGAAGACACCAGTAGCAAATTAGCTTTAAGGCAAAGAAATCCTCGATTGGTTCGAGTACCGTCTCTAGAAGGATGGATTGTAACATTATCAAGTTTCCGTAGGTTATCGAAGATATTGTTTGACGAATATGGCGTGGAATATTATTACCCTCGGTATATTAACCAAGACCCACTGGAAAACTTTTTTGGAAGGGTGAGGGCTCTCAATTACAGGAATGTAAAGCCGAATGCAAATAGCTTCATTTATACTTTTAAATCATTGCTGCTGTCCAATTTGCTGAGCCCTCATTCAAAATTTGCAAACTGTGAAGTGGATAACGGAGAGACAATATTAGACGCAAGTTTTCTCTTTGAAGTAGATGATGAAAACAAAGAAAATAAAAGTCCAAACTTGCATTCTCTCCCATCCACTTCACAGGATCGTCCAAGTGGGTCTAAATTAGATGAAATAAAAACAAGAAATGAAGTAATATTAGAAAAAATGAAAGTACAGTGTTCCGCTTATACCGCAGGGTATTTATGCAGAAAAATCACAAAAACAATTGACTGCCAGAGCTGCATACAAACTTATATAAGCAGCTCTAAAGAAGAACACCACGCCTATATTCAATACAGAGAATATAAAAAACTAAAAAACAATAAACTTCAATATCCTACAGAAACGTTTTTAAAATTATACGGAAAAGCGAGTACTATAATCCATAATTACTTAAATATAAATTGTTTTAAACGAAATGTCGGTACTGACCTGATTTGCAATTTAAGTGAATTGAGGATTTCTTGGTTGGGATGTGCAGATCATAAAAATATTGTAAAAAGAATATTTTTAAAATCAATCATCAGATTACACATACACAACTGGTGTAATATTATAAATAGAATTTTAAAGGGCGACATAGAAGAAAAATATGCATCCAAAATGGAGGAACCGCAAAAATTAGCGTATAAAAAATATAAATCACATAAACTTCGCCAAAGAACTTTGAACAAATAAATATTACAAAAAAACTTTGTGTTTTATTTTTAAATGTTCAGAATGGTGTATTTAGAAATCCCTATTGCAGTTATCGATGAAATTATCCCATCACTATTTAATATCGATATCGATATCTAATGTCCACAACACTATTATGTCAAACTTGACAGCTTCTTCCACAGAGTATGTCACTAAAAGTATCACTACAGTGGCGCCACATCGGATCAAGTGAAAACAGGGCATAAGTGACTGTCGTATCTGTTACGAAGTAACTAGTTAACTAGTTAATAATCTGTGATTATAATCTAAATTCATCATAGACGTAAAACCTCACATTGTTTACGAGTAAGCTGGTAAATTACCTTACCTACCTACCTTACCCTACCTACCTACCTTACCTTACCTTACCTACCTACCTACCTAACTTACCTTACCCTACCTACCTACCTACCTTACCTTACCAACTTTACCTACCTACCTACCTACCTACCTTACCTACCTACCTACCTACCTACCTTACCTACCTACCTACCTACCTACCTACCTACCCTTACCTTACCTTACCTTACCTTAGGAATTAGCGACGTTAGTAATTAGGAAGTTAGATTATATTGTTTAATTTGTGACTATTTTGTTTTAGAAAGTGAATCAGCAGATGGCTTCAGCGTGAGATAATAATATAATCCTGGGCCGTCATATGATTTCTTGAAAAAAGCTCAAAAAGCACGTATCTGCTGCATATACAGACTAGTTTTTCGGTGACCAAGAACGCTGCGCGGAGCTGTGGAGCAGAAATGTCCGATAACCGGATAGATGTAATAACAACTTGTAACCATTTGCCATATCAATGTATGTATTCATATGTATTGCTCCTAACATATATAAGTACAGTAATCCTAATAGGAATAAAAATATTTATATCTTAATAATACGTAACTTTTTGTAACCTTTTATATTTGACGAGTTTTTAAATATAGTACCTAATCATTATCTTATAACGTATTTTTTTATTTATTTGTGATATGCTAATTTAAGAGCCCAACAACGTGCACACTAGCACCACTGATAAAATAAATAAACGTGATTATTTAAATTTAACGACATTTAAAAAAGGGGCCGCTACGGACTGTATTGTGTATTTAAATACCTTTTGAATACATCAAACTAGTTTTTATGTTGCTGGATTCCTCAATCTATGAGCTCAAAACAAAAACGACCGTTTTAGTTTTGGACGGGTAGGTTGACGAATCCAGTAACATAAAAATTAGTTTAATGTATTCAGCGGTGGCGCTAGTGTGCACGTTGATGGGCTCTTAAAAACCTGACCCCAACAAAAAAGAAAATAATACAAAAAGAAATTCCCTCTCCGGGATTCGAACTCAGGACCTGAACTGGATTACTGCCAATACCCGCTAGGCTAAACGGGTTGTCAATTCTAATTACAATGGTATCCTACCAGAGCGCTAGTAGTATAAACGAACTTTTGAAGGGGACATTTTTTTGTATGGAGTTATTGTTCTTCTCCTAGTGAGTATTATATTCTTTGGTACACACACCGATTTGACTTTGAGTACTGCGAGGGCCGTTCGAATACGATGATACGAGTGTGACGTGACGTCGCACTTGAAATGGCTTCACTTGGGGGTGTACGGACTAGGTATCTATGCCTTATAAATCTATGTGTCAAATTATCGTGAACTCGATGTTGCTTAAGGCGTATCCAAATTAGTCAATTTTTCGCCAATCTGATTAAATTGCCCGATCGAATCGGGACGTACGGACGCAAACGCCAATTTGGCTCGCCGAATTCAACCGCCGATAATGACCAATAAAATGAGGTGCGGACACAAGAACACCAATTTGTGAGGCTAGTATTTTCGTTATGGGGCATTTTTTCAATTTAAATGGGTCTAATATCACCATAAATCTAAAATTGGAGATTGACGCCAATTTCATTTCTGATCAAATCGACCGATTTGATCAGTCCCGTCTGGATACCGCTTTAGCACCGCGAAAGGGCGCTGCGCGGTGCGCGCGGATTGACGCATGCGCGTACCGTATGCTTTGTATCTATGGTAATATAATTTTAAAAAATATGCAAATAAAAGGCGGCAAAGTTTATTCGTTGTGCAATACTCAATAAGTTACCGCTTGTTATTTTAATACTCGTAATAAACAAAATGAGTTCAAGTGACGAAAACGACCTGGAATAGACGGCATGCACCGCCTCATTTTAAAGCAGAAGCAAACTTAATAATGAATAACTAGCTTCCTGCTAAGTCCTGGGACAAATACAACAGGACTTACGACATGTTCATGCTGTGGAAGGACACAAGAAGGACAGCCAAAACGCAAGAAACACCTACTCTGAAAGTGGTTTTTAGCGTATTTCTGTGACCAAGTGAAAACTAAAAAGCCATCTACATTTAATATAAACTAAGAATATGCGTTGTTTTTTTAATTGTATTCGCGTCACTTTACCCCTTTTAAATACGCTTTACTAAATTGAATTTGTTTTATTTCCTCACATAATTTGAGAATAGTGCTTACTATGTATACCTCAATGGAAGCAAAAATGTAGTATTTTTGCGAGTTGATACACTTGCTACTTGTGTATAGTGGCAAATGTATTAAACCCGCAATCAACACTAATCAATATGTAAACAGGCCCCAACGTGAAGCACATTTACCCTACAGACATACTTATCCATATCCCCTCAGCTGTGGGAGATGAATATGGCCGCTCCCCCTCATCTGTGGCAGCCTAAGGGGTCTGCTCCACAGACAGGGTTTCTAGGTCCACGTGCAAGTGGAAAATTGCGATTTATTCCGTTTTTTACAATGATACAGTCTATAGTTTGTATTTTTTCTGCCCTTTATTTAATTATCTAACTGCTACTTAAAATTACGACCATTAAACTAACATAAAATAACTGTACAGTCGAATTCAAATTATAGGTACCGAAATGTATGTTTCATTTTCTATTGTAATAAAAAAATAAACAGTTTTTAGGCGTATCTGTTACTCTAATTATGTACATAATGTAATCATACACATCAAAAAGACATAAAATGTCAGGCTTATCAATTAAATACATGATATATACCATTTGAAAACTTTATTGAAATTATGTCTGCCCTAGAAATGGCGCACGTAAACAAGTTTCTAATTACATGCATTGTGGAGTCCTACCACACCCTATGTAATAATTTTATACATAAATAAGAAATTTAAGTTGTAAACTATCTGTGGCCAAAGTAATAGTAATGCAGGTGCAGTAGTTATATGGTAAGAAATGTTTAAAAAATGCTTTTATTTATTCATGCACCATTGATAGCCCACAAAATGTTGAAAAATCACAGCAACCAGCAGCCTTAATCCAAAGAAATTCCGTTTCTCAGCGTATTAATGAAACAATATTTAATAATAAATAATCGCACTTGTTCTTATTAAACAAAAAACATCTAAAAACTTGATCTGAAAACAAGACAAATATAGACCAAATCACATCTATATGGTTTGATTAATATGGACATACCTAGACCGTAAGAGCAGTAAAGGGATATTTCAGAATGTGTGAAGAGTAACACCTAAAATCGTAGTAGCAAACCCCACCACCATCATTATTATCATCATCATCATCATCATCATCATCATCACTGTCGCCTGGTACCCATATTAAAAGCCTTGCATAATTAATTTATATTAAATTTTTTATACTCGTCAGACTTCATGGATCAAACTATAATTTTACAAATTAAATGTCCAGCCCTTGCTCGCACTCATTACAGTTGCGCTGAGCTGTGTTATTATAGCCTATGTGGAAAGAGAAGTATCGTAGAATTAGTTAGTAAGTGGAATGTCCATGCTATGCAAACGTGCGTTAGTAACATGACAGCGCCGTCTGTGGCGACAGCCTGGCAGGTGCTCGTCCAGTCTGTTGCGACAGCCCGAGAGGTTATGAGCCGACCGTTATTTAGTTTGATAGCTATTATTCACTTTAAACAGATTTTAAACTAATTTCATTGTACTTAATATAATCTATATGAACTACGACATATTATGATTGTTTTGAGACATAGTAAAACTTATACAAATAATAAGAAACCGAGTAAGAAAATTTCGGCTATGACTTGGCATGCCATTTTTTCACACCTTTAGCACTTATATTATTCTTAAAACACACCCAAACATAATATTAACAAAAGTTTACTGACATTTCCTCAGCTTATTAACGGTTTCACCATAAAAATCCACAATTTTACTATAAAAACACGTAACATCCTACTCGTCACAGTGGCTGTTTTTGACTGACGAAAGTTAACGACTTTTTCAACCGTTGAACATTCAAATGTTCGCTTGCTAGCTGTCTTGCTTCATTCACTCCACGATTAAATATGTCAGAGCGAGTTAAACATATGTTTCACTGATATTTTACCTTAAGTTTAGGCGCGAATTATGCGAACCTGGCAGGTTGAGCCACAGATGAACCGCCAATTTTATGACCGCCTGAAAGGCTCTCCCACAGTTGAGGGGATATTGACCATATTTGAACCTCTCAACTCTCTTCAAGGGCACGCCACACAGCGTGATTCTATATACTGTTGTAATGTTAATGCTTAAGGATAATAATTTGTGGATTTTAAAATAAAACGAAACGAAATTTACTGGATTTATATTATATTATTTTGGATTTATATTATAAGTTTTCTAAAGTACAGTCGCCATCAGATATATTGGTGCAGCTAGGGTGCTCATAAATATCTGAACACGCCTCTATTATCAGGGCGTGCGTGTTCAGATATTGTGAACACCTTGCCGAGAATGCCGAGCCCATATATAATAGCCAATAACGACCTAGTTATAAGACTATTACAATCTTAATCATTATGTTTGTATAATACAACAATCACGTTTATATAGTCCTCACAAACGTATAAGTTACCATTTTGGCCAATATATCTTCAAAGCTTGGCACCGAATCGCTGTTAAAGACTTTGGTGTGCTCAAATACGCTGAATTTGGAAAGTAACGTCTGTACTTCCTACAAGACGGTACGACGCACTTTTGAGTTCATCTTTGTAAAATTCTATTTCCATTCGAACGTTTCCGGGATCGTCCGTCTCCATCTATTGTGTTGATACTGAGATCCAAAATGACTCGTGTAGCAGTCCAAGAGTCGTGGTGAAGGCGTTAATGAAAATGTTCTCCAAGAAGCAGTGCCAAGTAGTCGAAAGCAATCGTTATCATTATCCAAATATCCGTGTTGATCGTGCTAGGGACGTTAAAAATACTTATTCTAGAAATCACACCGACATCCAATTACAAGAAAACACAAATGTTTCGTCCGACCATTATTTTCCAATTATTTGCAAGTTATTTTCCAAGAATGACACTGACAGTTGAGATCGATTTTTTTTTCTATCTCGTCCCATTTACTGCGCGCAAAGGAATTAATTACTCGAGTCTGCCATTTCACCTCACAAACGTCATATCGATCATTTAAAAAATTATATTTAATCAATAAAATGATATAAAAATAAAAGAGCTGCATTTCCGTGATCGCTATAATGAATACTACCGGGAAAAAATATAATTTGCCTATCTTCAAAAAACTTTACCTACCCAATTATTATAAACTACGTTTTTCTCTCTTTTAGTCACAATTCATCACAGGTCGGACAGCGTGTTCAAATTATTTGCGTATATAAATTATAAACTAAATAGATGTATATATAGAAAATATAATGTAATTTTAGAAAAAGTGACAAAGCTCGCCAGTGGCGGAAGCCGGTAGTAGTGTGACCACTGAAAAAACAAATCAAAATATTTGATTTGTTTCCGAACAAGATTGTATTTTCATATATTTTTCTAATTGTATGGGATCTGTACATACCTACACGTACGTTTTTTACGAGTGAAAAAACTTGATGTCGCGTAGCTTTTTAGCAACCAGTCGGGCAGATGGCTAAAAGTATTAATTTTTTAAACACTTTTTTTTAATAAAAGTCCATTTTACATATAGAGCTTATGTATTTCTGTAACGACATTCATTCATAAAAAAATTTAACAAATCAGTTAGGCAATATATCTAATATGGCTAACACTTAGATATCTAGATAATAAAAATATGTTTATAAAAATCACATAGCGTTGCACTTACTTAATGAAAGTAATCATATAATGAAAAGGATATAATAAAATGAGCATTAAATGCATCTGCGATTATAGGTACGCCATTTTATTGAGGTAGCTAGCTTGTCGATTGAGACTGTCAACAATGATATCAAATTATTATGAAACGAATAGCATAGTATCAATTCGGAAATCGACTTTCTACTTTGGAATATAACTTAATAATAACTTAAATTAGGATAATTCCCTGAAACAGTTTCCTGTGTATTTTTTTACACTAATCTGAACAGCCTCGGAGCGTCTACGAAGTCAAAAATCAGTCCTTGCGGTGCCTGTGTCTGAAAACAAACACTAAAGGATAATAACAGGATTATTTGCGTATGGAAACAAGTAATACGGATCCAGCTTTATAGCCAGGGGGTTATGCGTGGTCTAATTCTAGTTATTGGTTTTGAAAAATTAAAATATCTATGCAGTTAAATATAAAATATGAACCGACTCCGTTTGGAAGCTTTTATTTTTATGGGTGTTGCTGTTAAGCATCGTCACCCTGGCCGGAGGTGAGCTCATTTTGAGGGGGGGGGGACGTATAAATGTGGGTGTCTCACCTCACGTCCCGGCTTTTTCCACTGAGAAAGAGGGACAGAATAAAGCCAACGCACTAAACCCACACCGGGGTTTACCACAACATGCCGTTTGGTGAGGCGTCCGGGATCGCGAACATTCTACCACCTACCTACTACTTTGACTTTGATAATAGATAGAATAGTAAAACAACATTTAAGTAGGTATATAAGGAAGTTTAGACTTGACGTTATCATTACCTGGTATGTGTTGGCAGCGGTGCGCGCGAGCCGCAGCCGCAGCGGCCCCACCTGGCGCTGCGCCGCCGCCAGCGCCTTCAAAATGTCGATGTTCTGCGCTATCTGCGCACACCCGCGCAAGTCCACAGACTGGAAGTAAAAGATAACACGTAAGTTAACGAATCAGATTAAAAGCTTAACACGTACGTAGGTGAACCCAGGACCTCCTGTTTCGTAGGCATCAGGGTCACGGACAGTACTGACTAACCTATGTTAGGTTGAGGTTACCCCAAGCTTGGGACAGGCGGTTACCATGGCACCCACGGTCGCGTCAGTGACGACCAAACGTTTCTATTTCACTGTGTATATAACAGCCCTCTGTTGCCAGGCGGCTACAATAGCGGCCACCGTGGCATCGGTAGCGTCCAAACGCGTCTCGTTTCGAACTTTCAGCACGGCTGGCACATGATTACACGCGAGATAACTCGCGCCGCGAGAACCATCAGTCGCCCGTCACAAATTTCTACCTCGATCTGTCAATTCCTCGATTTTGGTAGCATAAGTTCGCCCATCGAGAAAAGAGTTCCACGAGAGAGAGCCATCCCGCGCGCGACTTAGCCGGGGTGGCCATTTATACATGGAACAAACTATTCTTTTGTTGCAACACTGAATCGGTACAAAAATAATCGGAAACACCGAGACAGCGGGTTGTCGCGGATCTTATGCTACCGATTCACGAAAGAGCTCTATGTCGAGGCATTTTCTCGCCTGTCGACTGTCGCGTCCATCATGTGCTAGCCGTGCAGGAGAGCATGGTTTAGTCGATGTAGTCGTAGGGTAATATAATAACAGTCCTATAACCTCGAGCTTGGGGCAGGCGGCCGCTATGTCGGCCACCGTGGCGTCGGTGACGTCCCCGTTGCCGGCGAGGCCGAGGTGCTCGAGGCCGGGCGCGGCGCGGCACAGCGCGAGTATGCCCGCCGCCGTAATCGTAGCGCGGTCCAGACGGTACCCGGAAGCTGCGACAGGCGTTTTATCTTTAAAAGAACCCAGAATGATAATTTCCAATATTTCCATAAGGTAAACAGTTTCCAAACATTGTTTAACGGAATGCTACGCAATCGTTCGTCTTTTTTTACGTAAACGTTACTTGCCTCTTTGGGCATCATTTATATCCTCCTGAGTCCCCCTTGTCATTATTGCAGTTTTGAATTTGGAACTAAAATTCCATTTGGATTTAGGTAATCCTTTATACAGGCCTCAGGGACTCTGGAGGATTGGGCATTACTTCACATATTTGTGGTAAAATTGTTTATATTTGCGGCATATTTTCTTTTTGTTTACATCAGTGAAATACAATAACTTTCAACGTCTGTTGTCAAGGAGTAAGTACTTATTGCTCCTTGCCAGTAACATAAATAATAGGCTCAAGGCGGGAACAGTGGCTCTCTCAACCTAATTTCAACACGAGAGGCTATATTTGCTTCCCTACTAATACAATCAACAGAAACATCTAGGAACCGAAAAAATTCAAATGGACGAGCAAAGGTTATTCTAACACACGAGAGTGCTACAATATGGAGCGATATTTTAGCGACTGAGCCTGTGTTCCCGCATTGACCCCATCACTTAAAATCTGCAACATGGCGAAATATAATCTTGTCAGACTTTTAACTATTCGGATTTATGTTTTTTCGGAGCGATATATATATGTACCTGTAGGAGACGCAGATAGATTAATATTAACCTTTTGAACGCCAAACGGCGCATCTATTTGCCGTGCCACTGACGCCACGGGGGTAAAATTTTGTATTGTGAATAAATAATGCCAACCTAAAAGTGGGGTGTTTTTCAGTAGATTTTCATCAAAAAACGATCCACGTCAAATGTCGTCTTTGGCGTCGTTGTCACGATTTTGCGTTGACGTCAATTGCCGTGTGGCGTTCAAAAGGTTAAAATGCACACGCTCTCTGTGTATCTAACACAATATTACCTATTTAGTTGCATAATACGTAATGTTTTCCCGAAAATCCAAATAAATTTCCAATTTGTCCACCTTCATTAATCATTCAGAGGCAAGTCACATGTCACATACCCCGAAAGTGCATTCTAATTTAAACCTTAATAGTACTGTAGTTACAAAGTGCTAGGAAATATATTTTTTTACCGATTCGCATTCCCTACAAAGTGCGCTTACTTTTAGTCTCGATGTCCAAGGTTTGCAGCCCCGGGGATCCTCGCGCCACGGCCGCCAGCCACTCGTCGCTCACGTTATCGTTCCAACACAGACTGAGGTGTTTCAAACGGCCGAGCCGACCGAGGGACTCCTCAAATACCTTGCTCAAGCTCGCATAAGGATAGCAATTCAAAAATAGATATTCCAAATTGGTAATCTTGTCCAACAACGGGGGTAGATCTGGTAGTAATTCTAAAGAGTTGTTGCTTAGGTCGAGCGTTGTAAGCTTGGTCAGGTGGTCAGTGACGGCGGGCTCCAAGTACTCCAACCCGCACCCGACTAGACGGAGGGATTTCAAGTTATTTTCCTTCTTCTGGCTCAGACAGGACAAACAATTTCCTTCCATTGATGCACTACGGGTGACTATTAATTCTTCGATTGAGTCGCCCTTAAGAAATTCGCTGACATATTCATCGGTGATCTGAAATAAGTAAATATTTTTAATATTGTACTGCGATATTGAGAGTAATATTTAACCTATTGACCGCCACCGACCGCTTTACACGACAACATAAAGGTTAGGCAGTCTTCCGCCGCCGCGCCGCTCTGTTGGCTTCACCGAAGTGGCGTGTGAATCTTGCATCAATGTGATAACTGCGTTAAAACTCCATTCGTTGTGATTGTTTAATATTGCGATTTATATAAAATAGAGCGGTTAAGAGGTCGCATCAACAAAAATATTGTTTACAAGCAATATTTTCATGAGTTTCATGACCTAGAGATCTTGACACAGTCTGGTAATAGTTGTATTAACCATATCATGCTACTAAGCTACTAATTATACACCGCCCCTTATTAATTATAGGTGCGGGCGCCGTACGCCTGCCGCCCGCACCTTCCCTGCCAACACGTCACCCTACCCCGTCGCCCCCGTACCGCGCAGGCGAGGACTCATTTAAGCGGTCGGTCTATATAACCTAATAGTTATGTGAGTTACGAACTAGAACCTAATTCTCAAGGTGCGTCCATGTGGCGAACTCGCTTGTTTGCGATAATTTCATAGAAGTTGAACTATTACGCGTAGCGACGCATTTCCAAATGTGGAGGGACAGTCTCGACTACACTTACGGTCTTGCAATCAATGAACATGACACGTTTCAACTGCAACTCGTGCAAGCATTGCCGGACCTCCTCGGTAAACGACAGCAGTTCACACTATTAAAAGAACAAATTTGAATCAATTAAAAAATAAATTAATAATGTAATATACAGTAGGTATTTATACCTACGAAAACCATTTGAGTTGATGGGAAACTGGAATGAATACATTGTACCTAATGACATGCTTTCTATTAGCTTCTGAGCCTGTTTTAAGGCATTAAATTACTTATTTATTAAATTTCTCAAGAGAAATAAGCAGACAGAAGTTTTTGTGGCATAAACGAGTGTTTGAGAAAATGAAACATCGATAAATCTGTTATCGATAAAGTCATACATTATAGCGGAAGCAGTTATAAAGTTGACCCAAAATTTTTTTATTAAGCTATGAGCTTCATCACATATGTTCCTTGAGTAATTCTAAGCATTTCAAGCCTGGGAGGCAATAAGAAATGTGTGTCTACTCGGATTTGTAATGGATTCAAACTTTCAACCCCTTTTTAACCCTGTTAGGGGATGAATTTTACAAAACGCTGAAATTACTTTTCCTGTCTTTTAATAATATCCCCAAATACAAAGATTCAAGTCCCGCGTTCGAAAATTTTTTTGATATCCATACAAACTTTCAACTCCTTTTTCACCACCTTAGGGGATGAATTTTCAAAAACGCTGAAATTAGTTTTCTTGTATTTTAGTAATATATCGTTTTACGAAGTTTCAAATTCCTAGCTTAAAATAAAACTTGAACCCCATACAAACTTTCATCCCCTTTTTAAACCCCTTAGGGGTTGAATTTCTCAAAATCGCTTCTTATCTCTTGTACACTTTATAAATGTAATCTAGTGTGCAAATTTCAACTTTCTATCTTTTGTAGTTTCGGCTCCGCGTAGCAAAAATCTCCAACCAAATTTTTCACCTTTTTACGTTTTTCTTGTAATATTACTATGAAATTGAAAAAACAAATATCAGCAATGAATTCTACGTCTTTGGTTTATACGAAAATGATACCAAACTTGCCCTAGTACCCACCAGGATCAGAGTAGATTTTTTTTAAAGATGACGGATGGCGGCCGTCTTTGTACCCCACCCTCCCCCCCACTTCAGGCTAGAAATGCTTAGAATTACTCAAATATCAGATGTGATGAAGCTCATAGCTTAATAAAAAAATTTTGGGTCATGTATGGCAGCGTTTCATAACTGACTCCAGTATTAATACTTAAAATTCTAATTTCTACTTGCTTTAGGTACTTTTACCGAGAAATTTCAATAATGCAAATCAATTACCAAGCGCTACATAATTTCTTTAACATGTATTTAGTAGGTACTTAAAAATAAAACACGATGATGTTGATGATGATGTTCTCCTGACCGATTTCGGCCACAGCGACTGTGTGCTCTGGAGTAGGCAATTTTTTAACTCGTATTATTAGAGTGTAGCTGATAAACAGTCCGTTGCGCAGGATATATTATGGTGCGTAAGTGCACGCGCAAGCACAGACGCACCCTCTTGTCCCTACCTCTTTTGTTCCAATCATGGTTCCAATGGAACGGATAGCCGCTACGATCGGAGAGAGGTAGAGATGCAGTATCTAGGTAGCGATAACAGGTCTCCTATCGCTACCCTTCAGGCCATCCACAATTGCCTAGCTGCCTCGCCACCGGTGGTGGACTGCTACTCCGCCGAAGCAGACACTATGCACTATGCGGGGATGTGGCAGCTGCGTGCAGACAGCTACGAGGAGCCACTGCTGAGAGTTCATGGGCATCAGTGATTTTAACTAGTTAGTCCCCCGCCAATAGTCCGGCTGGGTGGATCCGACACTGCCCACTACACCCCAATTAAAACATAAACTTCAGTGCCAAAAATAATTATATGAAAAGAAAAGCAGATATCGAACGTGTTGTGTATTTCGCGGTAGCTGTCTTCTTATAAAATGTATAGGTAATAAATATCTAAGTACATAACGTTAAGGTAACATCGATAACAGACATGTCGATATTTCAGTTCGTCAATCACTTTATTTTACCACAAAAACTTCTATGTCTGGAAATAAGTAAGCTTTAGAGTGCTCACTCCATACAACTGGTTAAATATTAGCCCGAAAGCGCTACATAATGAAGGAGTGAGCACTCTAAGCTGAAATTGAACTTTATGAATATGCATGTAGGTCTATGTTGCTCTGTGGTCTGTGACCGATTAATCGGTCTTTGGCGTTGAACCTGCGGTGCGGATATATCGGTCATTGGCGTCCAAAAGTTAATACCTACAATTATTTATCAATAAGCAACAAAGTGTCTATTACAGTACCTGTCGTGTTTCAATCCGTATATATGGCTGGTGGGAAGTATGTTCTTGCATTGCAACTACCTACAAATAATTTAATATAATTGATTATGAATACCAAAACATACATAACATGTTCTGCTATGTTTGAAAACTTAGAAGTAGGTAATTATTTAAAGGCGAATATTTGGAATAGCTCTTTTTGTTAAAATAAAAAAACAATTTTCTTTTCTTTTTTTAAATAAGTATCATAATCGACTTTGTTAAGAGGAAAGGGTTGCTTCTCCATACAAACGTAGTCCTCATTCTCTCTCTAAATATTTTTACACAAATTGATGTATATTAAATTATTAACCCGTGATATAGTATGCCCATATCTATGGCCCTTCGTTTTGATTTTGCCGATTTTTTTTCTCATAACTCTTATAATAATAAAAAAAAAGTCAAACGACCCTTCGTATCGGCAGGCTATGCCCCTGCATAGCTGTTTAATATATTTCTACATAAAATTCTATAAGAATATTCTCCATAATGAGGAAAACGGGAACTACGTTTGTAGGGAGAAGCGATCATCCACTTTCGTCTAAGCCAGCGGTCGGCAACCAGTGGCCCGCGAACCTCTCACTTGCGGCCCGCGAGCCTCCCTGGCAATTTTGTATGTAATATTGACAAATGAAAATGTCTGATAAAGTCATAAATATTCAAATATTTATGACTTCATCAGACATTTTAACACATCAGTGCGGCCCGCATCCACTTCGTTAACTGCTATGTGCTAAAAGGTTGCCGACCGCTGGTCTAAGCTAACAATTCGTATACCTTATTGGAAAGACATAAGGTCCACCAGTGGTCAGTTAAGACAGTCGTTTAGTTTTAGTGTCCAACCAATACCGAGTATTCGGATTAGAAGTTCGCAAATTGCGGGCGTTCTGAGTCATTCTAATTACGCCTACGTTGGGGTAAAAGAGAAAGATGCCCGCAACTTGCCAACTTCGGTGTTCGCGGTAGGCAATCTGTTTCGGCCGAAGCGTAACGAAACCGAAACTTAGACACTATTAATTTAGGTCCCTAAATTCAAATTTGCTTTCCATGAAAAACTTTTAGTATCAAATTTAAAGGTAGAGCATTTGGTGACCTTGGTATACCTACATTCTACAATTAGGTAGGTACTTACCATCAGTTCTTTTAAATTAGGACAGTTCTGGGTAATAGTTTTCAAGCTGTTCTCGTTAAGGCAATCGCATATAATCCTGACGATGCCTGGGCCTAACTCCCTGATTTTAGTTCGGATATGTCGGGAATCTTCAAGGTCAAATGGCGTGGAGCGACTACCACGCACGTCATTGGTGCTTACTAAGCCAAGGAGACGGGGCACAAAATGTAACCTACGCAAATAGTAGTGTTCGAAGCAATAATGTGAACCTGAAATAGATAATTTACACAAATTAGTCAAAACAAATGAAGCTTTGCTAGAGGTCTGCCAGTACTGCTCAAGTCTATTTAGGTAGTATTAAATTTTATATAAAATTGACACTCGGTTCAACAATTAATGTTTTTGCTTTGCTCTAACAAGGCATCTTCAGGATGCAGAGATGAAGGTGGTACATACTCCCATCGTTACAAAAGCTTTTTTAGCACATGTAATAACTGGGTATTATCTTCTTATGATATTTTATTATACCACTGACAGAGCACTGGCATATTTTTACTTAGGTATATAGCAGATGTAAAATTTTGCTTAAGATATGTCTTTTGTTTCAGTTGGGAATCAAGGAAAATCAGAGACTGAAAATTAAATTATGAATATAAATGGTGAAAGTACCTTCCAAATATTCCAAAATTGCATTACGCCACTTCTTGCTAACTGTTATTGTACGCAAAATCTCCAGAGTACTCAATTTGTCCAATATAATGCTCAGGACATCTCTGTTCAGAATTTCCAAAATGGTCGGCTCATCTGCACACATTTCAATCTGCAAAAATAAGCTTGAATTAAATAAATACAGTTGTGAAGAAAAATAGGTCACCTCATTTGGAAATTTTATACAAGATCATCAAGATCACGCATTGACTCTTGAGTGTATTTGAAGAGTCCAGGGGAAAAATGTCAAGAGTTAATTCATTATAAAATTATAATTTGTTTTGTCATTGTATAGGTAGTTCTTGTTATGTAGCAAATATTTTTATTTATATATAGTTATAGTTGAGAAAAAATATGTTACTATACACACCTTTCCTTTTCTGATTCAAATATAAGGTAAGGTAAGAAAATTCAAAAGTCACTTTGTCATAAAATAGTCTGTTATATTTTTTCCCAAGACGGAGAAATAAGAATGAATATCAGTAGGTATACATAATGCCAATAAACTCTTACATCATCATTTTGGTCCACTTCATGATTGTCATCATCATCAATGCGGGCTCTTTTAGCAGCAGGTTCAGTACTTGTGTAACACATGAAATAAAATAGCAAAAATTAAAACAATAATCATAAACATATTTGCGAGATAAATTATTTAATCACACATAATAAAATTATTTTTGTACAATTTTTAAAAAGATGCTAACATAAAAATTGTACGGGCTTTTCACTGTATGGCACTGATAACCACCAAATATAGCAAATTGTTTATGTAAAAAGAATATTCCTTCCAAACTCATCCTGTTATACTCACTAAAAATAAAATTATTATATGTTTTTATTCATCTAGAACTATCAGCTGTCATACTTTCTTTTGGGATGTGATGACTATATTTTTTTCAACCCGTCAATGGAGCGGCAGCTAACATGGGATTGCAAAGACCAACCATATTTGCGCCTGGGCCACGGACTATCAGTTTTTTTTTATTTTTAGTTAGTTTTATTTTTAGTTTAGGATAGGGGTTGTAGCTGGCAGCCCTATTTGAGGCTAAGTTTTATTTGAAATTAAGTAAGTAATACATCTAGAATTCAGGATAAAAAAGCAGACTTGATTATATAGAACTACTACATTATTAAACAAGGCGTTATTTCTTAAAAGGTCGACTTACCCGATCGGTGGTGGTTCAGACATTTTAGGGTTTTCCCCGAACCGTACTAGATACGCAAGCGCAACTTCTAAGAACCTCTATGGACTAAACCACGGAAATAAGTAAAATACAAAACCTTAAAATCTTAGTTGATGGTAGCGAATCTATCGTCTATCTTCAGTTACTAATTTTAAACTTGATAATTAATTATTTATATTAATAAGCGAGGGATTTCTCCAGCTATGCACAAATTACAAATACATGTAAATTTGTAAACCGTCACATAAACAAAAATATGCAGCGGCGAATGTCAAAATCGAATGGCGCTAATGCCGATTCGGACTGCACATTTGACATCTCTCAGCCGTATTTTCATTTCATAATTTATTTCCAACGATTTAGTAAAGAAACGGTTAAATCTTGTACTCAAACAGTAACCATAGACAATTTTTTTTCTATTTTAGTCTTATAACCCTAACACACTACCGCACCGCACCGCGACCCAGAGCAGGTACGGTATTGTGTTACGGCTATTAGTCTTGTGTGTTGTGTGGTCTTGTCTATACTCGTTTGATGGCTGCGAAATCAACAATTTCTATTTTCCTTCTTTGTTTGTAAATTTGTGTAAAAATTGCTAAGTGTTAATTGTTTCGTGTAAATAACTTAAAATAACATTACCAGTGATATTTTACGACGATGTCTTCTATGGATTTTGATCTCTAGCACAAAATAGTGTTTGTTCAGTTTTTGTAGGACAAGTGAAGTGAAGTGGACGCGATCTTGCTTGACCCAACTCATAACAAGCTAAAAATACTTTTGCTTCGTTATATAGCGATTTGTAAACTAAACTTTCTTTTCTTATTTGTGATGTACCCGCATTCCATCAGCGCTGAAGAAGAACAGAAGACGAATCTGATTCCGAGTGTGAAGCTTCTTCATTCCAAAAGAAAAGGAATATTCATACACCCGTCGGCTATGTACAGAAGTAGTGCACCCAGCTGCACGAATAATTTTACAGTTTCAATAGCAAGAAGTTTGTGTGGGTAAAGTCTTGTTGCGTAGTTAGTAGAGAAACTGAAAAAATGAAACTCTTGGAGAGTGGTCGCCTGGAGGCGTTGAGTAGCGCCCTGTCAATCCTGAACGGTGATAGCGCTGTTCAGAGCCGCGTAGAGAGCTACAGTTGCAAGATGGCTGGAACTGAGAAAGCTTTCTACAAACGATTCACTGCTGATGGAGAGACCTCCCGTGACCTACAAGCCCTGTCTCCACCTGAAGGGGTCATGTATAGGTATCTCTTCCGGATTATTTTGTTTATAAAGGAAATGTTTGACAAATGGTGTTTACATGGATTGGTATTGCAATACACTCAAAAGTAATAGAAACAGGCTGTGTTTTATTAAATTGTCAATACAGAGCGACCTGTTTTCATTGCTCTTGAGAGTATTAAATGTAATTAATATAACCATAAAAAAACTATTTTATAATTATCTTGCACACTCAGTACTAAAATTAAATAGTGTAAAAACTTAATTGTTATTATTGGTTGTGTTGTGTTAATGAGCCTTATCTGACTGCTATCTGTTTGTATTCAAAGTGAAGTTTCTTGAACCTGTTATGAGTAAAACTATTTTGAATGTTTGTTTATGATATTCGAGAATAGTCACAGAAGTAGAAAACATGGAATTTTTCTAACATAGGCTTTTCAATAGTCATATATGTAATGTAATTTCTAATATGTACTTCTAATTTACAATTTACCACAGATGCAGAGGGCACCATGCTAAGAACCTGCTGTTTAACTGTTAAAATAAATTATTAATATTAAAAATTATTGCATATAAAATATAAATTATTAATAACACAAAATATAATAAGAATGTTAAAAACATGTACTTTTTATTTTTTAGTCTTTCTAAATTATTTATAATAGAGCAAAATGTAATCTACTTATCTCTGATACTTCATGATTTTTTTTACATGTATCCAAAATACACATAATTAAGAAAAAAGTACAATGACACTAGATTTTAACACTATTTAAGGAAAAATAATGGCTTAAATAAATAAAATAAATAACACTAGATTTTGGTGTGCTACACAGAGTATAAATGTGATATTATTAAATTGATTGTTGTTCTGTAATGTTGCAGTCGGAGCTTGTCTGGGGATGAGGATGGTGTGCTGTGCGACACCATCTCACGGAAGACACTCTTCTATTTAATTGCAACACTGAATTCTGCCTTTCCAGATTATGATTTTTCAATGGCAAAGGTAATTAGAAATTTTATATCTAGATGTAGTGTAGGGACGCCCATCTGGAAGCTGGGCTGTCAATCGCTGGTCCTGGCAGCATTCCCAAACCATCCTCAAATCATCTTCATCCAAAAAAAATTTGGAGATAACAAATGTTATGATTATCTCCCAATGAGCTGTTACAGAATTTGAACCCTATAAATAGGATATTAAAAATTAAAAGGACTTACTTGTTCCTTCACTTAGATGGAGTCAGTACCTAGAATAGCCACTGCATAAAATAAACAATACCTTTTGTTTAAAAGATAAGGGGTTTTCAATTGAGATTGTTTAAATAGACACTCTTTTTAGGGTTCCGTACCTCAAAAGGAAAAAACGGAACCCTTATAGGATCACTCGTGCGTCTGTCTGTCCGTCTGTCACAGCCAATTTGCTCCGAAACTACCGGACCAATTAAGTTGAAATTTGGTACACATATGTTAGTCTGTGACCCAAAGACGGATATGTGACGTCAACAAATGAATTTTAAACATAGGGGCTACTTTTGGGGGGTAAACGATTAAATTAAAAAACAAAGTTTTGAAAACTATATCGTGTTACATATCAAACGAAAGAGCTCATTTTGAGAATCTCAAATATATTTTTCTTATAAATATACGATAAAAAATTTAGAAGTTATTCAAGAAAATAGACAAAAAATGACCATTCCCCCCCCTCTATCTCCGAAACTACTGAGTCTAAAATTCTGAAAAAAATACACCTAATAGTCCTTTACCTAAAGATGACAGGAAAACCTATTAGAAATCTAGAGTCAAGCGTGAGTCGGATTTAAGAACGAAAATGCGGTTAACGTTTTTTTAGGGACACAGCCGCAATGGTTTAAGTGCAACGTGATGTAGATAGGGTGACCAGACGTCAGGAATTTTCCTGACATGTCAGGAATTTTAGGCATATGTCAGGAATGCGGCCGGAAAAGGGAAATGTCAGGAATTTTGGCATTTCCGTTTCCCGAAGGACAAATAAACAAAACAATAAAATGGTATACAGTACAATACACTTCACTCGGCTCTCTACCTTCTTTCAGTAACGGATATTTAATTCGTAAATCATCCGTAAAAGTACATAGTCTCGGGCGTTTGCTACTAGACGCTATGTTAAGGACACGACACGCGCACTGTTATAACGTAGAAACCGCCACCTCGCCACCCGCCGCGACCGCGACAGCTCATGTCAGGAATTTCGGCCGAAAATCAGGAATTTTGTCAGGACTTTTGAAATTTGTATCTGGTCACCCTAGATGTAGACAGCTATTGCGAAGGCCCTAGGCCGATATCCGCATAAGGCCGACGGCCCGAAGCGTCCCAAAGAGGCGTGCCTTTAGCTTCAAGCGTAAGTCGGACTGAAGACAAAAAATGCGACTATTAGGCTGTATCTGGCAATTAGCCGCAATGGTACTTGTAGTACAGTCAACAGCAGAAGTTGCTAACCGGGCGAGGTGTTCAAAATTACCTTCACATGCTCTTATTGTCTTAACTATAAAGTCGCGTCCAGATCATTTTAAACCACTCGCCCGCTTAGCAACTGCTGCTGCTGACTGTACTGATTGATTTATACTATTGTTACGTGTTTTAAAAAGCACTAGGTATACAGGGTGGCTAAAAAATAAACTAAGTGTATTCCCGTTGCCAACGTGCAACCCTGAAATCGCGAAGAAAAATTTGGCTGTTTCATACATTTTGGCTGGTCCGTTTTCTATGGGAGGATACTTCTTTTTTCGCGATTTCGGGGTTGGTCCCGTACTAAAAGTAGCTCAGTATTATCCCAAAACCTCCTTGTACTTTGACCACCCTCCTGTAGGTATTATCTCTCTTCGGCCTTCGCTTTTAAAACACTTTCGGAAGTTGTCGGAAGCGCGACCCGTCGGACGCTCGAGTTTTCAGCTCTACGCATTTGGACACTTGTATTATTGTTCGGCATTTAATCTTCAGAGATGTAGAGATATAAGCCACCACGCCAGAAAACTTCATGTTACATCTGGTTTTTGATTGACCCATTCGGGTTTTTCAAGACGTTTCACTCACGTCACGTTTCACTTACAAAAAAAAAATTTGAAAATTGTGTGATGTACGGAACCCTTGAAACGCGAGTCCGACTCGCACTTGACCAGTTTTTTTTTTTAAGTGAATTCACTTTCTGTCGCGAATACAATTTTCTCCTCAAGTCTCCATCAATATTTTGTATGCATATAAGCTGTAAGAATCTACAAAAGCGCTGGTGGCCTAGCGGTAAGAGCGTGCGACTTTCAATCCGGAGGTCGCGGGTTCAAACCCCAACTCATTGGAGTTTTTCGGAACTTATGTACGAAATATCATTTGATATTTGCTAGTCGCTTTTCGGTGAAGGAAAACATCGTGAGAAAACCGGACTAATCCCAATAAGGCCTAGTGTCCCCTCTGGGTTGGAAGGTCAGATGGCAGTCGCTTTCGTAAAAGCTAGTGCCTACGTCAAATCATGGGATTAGTTGTCAAGTGGACCTCAGGCTCCCGTGAGCCGTGGCAAAATGCCGGGATAACGCCAGGAAGAAGATAAGCTGCAAGAATCTAGACTTGTAGATAAATGTAAGTATTCTTGGAGTTGTAAATAAGAGGATGTTTATTATGAACAGAGCAGCGAGTTCAGTGCGGAGCCGTCGCTGAGCTGGGTGCAGGGGGCGGTGGACGGCGCGCTGTCGCCGGTGGGCGGCGCGCGCTGGCGCGGGCTGCGCGCGGCGCTGTGGGCCGCCGTCGACGAGGAAGTGGCGCTGCCCGAGTGCCGCATCTATAGCTACAGCCCCGACCTGGCCAGCGACCCCTTTGGCGAGCCCGGCTGCCTCTGGGTCTTCAACTACTTCTTCTACAACAAGAAGCTCAAACGGATTGTTTTTTTCACTTGCAGAGCTATGAGGTTTGTGAATTGAATGATAACATTAATTACTATTCACTTGATTAGTATTTTTAAACCTAGAGGGGGAAAATTCATGATAGGTATATTAGGGAAAATTTAATTCGACCTTGTTCTGGTATTGTTCCATTTATCGACCACACAACATGTCAAGTAGGTATGGGAATCAGCGGACTTACCGCAAATATCGTTATATCGTTATCGGGCTTGATTTGACTTCAAAAAGTCTACACACTTTCACAAAGTTACTCAGGAAATTGTTCTCCAAAAGTAGATAACCATTATGAATAACCTTTTACTTAAAAAAACCGTCTCTATTGAAGCGACCTGAAAGAATATATGGCATTTATTTTGAGACCTACTTATAGGATAAAATGCTAAAATGTCTCAACTTAAGCAAACCAAGTAGGAGTTGAGTTCTATACGTACATAGATGCCTCGCCATTAGTTACTAGTTAGGAGACATACCATGCCTCCGCTTGAAGTAATCAAGTAATGTATGTCGTGGGTCAGAATTATTTATAAATACAATTTTCTTTCACAGCCCAGTTTGCGCGGTCGACTCTGGCGTTGATTTTGCTATGGACGAAGATGAAGAGTATAATTAAATAATGATTTTCAAAGTTGTTCAATGTTAATAAGTAAGATGTGCACCTCTTATATGTATAACTCCTACTTTAAAGATTAACAATATTGTTAACGTTACACTTAATTTTATCAACACACATGGGCAATTATTTTTGCAATGGATGGGGATCTACACTTAAAAATGTATTGCTTATTTTACTCATAAGTTAATTGTAACAATACATGATAACTCTTGAGTTCGTTCTACATTTTAAGTTGACTTTGGGGATTCAACGAAATATACAAGTATTTTCGGTGTACAGTCAGTACAGAAGTTGCAAAGCGGGCGAGGTGTTCAAAATGATTTTAACGCGACTTTTTTATTAAGAGAATAAGAGTGTGTCAATGTCATTTTGAACACCTTGCCCGGTTAGCAACTTCTGCTGCTGACTGTACTTTGAAGGTGGATGATGGTAATATAGTGAGGTATGGTATTTTGTAGAGGAGGTTGTAGCGGTAGCTTTATTTTCTGGAATCTTCTATATAAGTGTCAAAATTGTAATGTTTATATAAATGTGATGTAAGATTTAATATAAGGGCCAATTAGATTTAGACACTTGCTATCGGGCCCGAAGCATGAGTATTTTCCCGTTTCACCAATATTTTTAAAGATTTTCTGTTGTTTCGTGAAACGGATGACTACTCTTGCTCGGGCCCGTTCGCGAGTGTGGATCTATACTTGGTCAAGCAGATCTTGTCAGTAGAAAAAGGCGGCAAAATTGAAAAATGTGGGCGCGAAGGGAGATCGTCTCATAGAAAATTTGAATTTCGCGCCTTTTTCTACTGACAAGATTTGCTTGACCGTCTATAATTGGCCCTATAGCTTTATAATGTTTTTATTTTAATTATACTTTATCATTATCTTAGCATATATAAATCTGCAAATGTTTCAGTTTGCCAGTCTTCATGCGAATGCGGTTGCCGCGGTGCGAGCGGGACATCGCTATGACATGCATAGCGTTGTCTCGCCTGCACATCGAAGTGACGTACGGAAACCGCATCGGTGTGATAGCGCGTAACTGTTCTTTTTCATTGTAACTCCTTTTTTCTGTCCGTGCCAAACGCTATAAGCCTCGTGAGCCCTAAGACGGTATTTAGTGACCCCCTAGGGGACCATCGCGAATATGTTGCTATCGCTCGCTTTGGTGGCCGTCCATATGTATATTTTTGACGTGTCAAATTAGATAGTCCAAGAATAGGTTGTGGGCTCACGTGGCTTGGATAAGTACGTACGTTAGATTTAGAGGCAGCTCATTTTTTTTGCCTCACTAACATATAACTGCATCCTGCAGGCTTATTCCTCCTGCTGGCCAGCGAGAGGCGCATATTCCTTTCAACTAAATGCTTTATCGAAATATTTTGAATATGTATATTTCTATTATCTTTTCTCAAGCATGCACGGAACCTACCGTAGTTTTTCAACTCCCTAATCAGTAATTATGAAATTAATAAGTTTGAGTGTTGATGTCTGCAATGGATTTTATAAAGATTTGGACAGGAGTTATAATTTTCATTGTTATTTTCCGTGTATTTTTCGAGAAAAGCACAACATACCTCGACAGGACCAGGGATTGCTTGACTAGGTATAATTAGGTAATTTTCTTCCAGAATCTTGCACCACCGTTACCTTAATTTTCGTACTCTTCAAGCAATTCCCGACTTCCCGGCCGTTGCAATCATTGGTTTTGGTTGCCGCATTTACTAGAGTGGCATTTCTTTTTCTTCTTTTACAATTACACTGCTTAAACCTATTTTGGTTTACATGTTACTTAGTCACTCTTAATTCAGATTTACAGAAAATTTATGAATTTTAGAAGTAATCAATTTTATTTAGGTATAGTTACAGATATTTCTGGTATAGGGTGTAGACCGTAGATTTAGGTGTGACATGTAAAATATGAATATAAAAGCTGAGTTAAGATCTCAACGTTTCGTACCAAAATATATATTTAATGTCAAAGTTCGGAACAAATAGGATATAACTACTACTTGGAAGTAGTAGGTGCTTACTATCGTGTCGTTACAGTATAATCAAGTTAAAAATCTCAAATTAGTGACAACCAAAAATAAATTTTATTGTTTGAGATTTTATACTTGACTACATTTCGGTGTTAAAAACTTATTTTGGCTTTGGAATGTGCGTGGTGCTTTAATTAGAATTGATCTAACTTCTACATCTTGTACAATAAATGTGTCCTTATTTGTACTTTAACAACCCAAATGTCACGCCTTAAATCAGTAGATTGCTGCCAAGTACAAGCTCGTTAAGAAAAAAAAAACATATTTGTAATGGCTTTTGCCTTTATTCTTAAAATGACGCAAGAACATGTTCATATTTATTTCTGTAAAGTGTTTTGTTTTAGTATGCGAGCGAGACTTGGCTTATGAACTTGAAGTATTAGCGTAATGTGGAAAGCGGAAACCATATTTTTAAGTCACTTAGAAATCCGCCTATATTTTAGGGCGTCACTTTCAATATTGTTAGCGACATAATTACACTGAATTATACATTTTTTTCCCTAAGTTGTTTATAATTTATTCCCAAATATTATTGATGAGATGAATTAACCCATCATTTATTACATTCAAAACTAAAGTATTAAAATTAACCACCATCTACTCCTCTCAAACATTAGGCCCTATTCATTTATTACGTAAGACGATTTAGGCGGGACATAGGTCGAACATAGCCGGGAGCGGGCTTTCATAGTTCTTACCAAAGTTCTTACGTAAAGGTGGTATTCCACCTGTTTTAATTTCTTTTCCAATGTCAGTGCGTCTCACTCGCTCATTGAAGCATAATGTGAGACGCAATACATATTGGACAAAGAAATTGGAAAGGTGGAATACCTACCACCCTAAGATGACAAAGTTGCTATTTTTTTAAATTTCTATGAAATTATGACGTAAAAAATAATACTTCCACACTATTGGCTATGTGCGAAGTACATAGTGGGGGAAGGTAAAGCGATCGCAGCGCATGAGGTGGTGAAAATTGGAACTAACATGCGCCGTTAAGTGGGTTAGGTTTGAACTGCAATCCTCACAGAACCGAACAAGGGTTAGGTTAGAACTGCGAGCCTTACAGAAACGAAATGCTACTTGAAAAGTGGGTTTGATTAGGTTCGAACTGCGATCCTCACAGAACCGAACTGCTATCAGAGGAGTGGATTGGGTTAGGCTAGGACTACGACCCTTACAGAAGCGAAATTCTAATAGAAAAGTGGGTGGTTTTACCTCCTTTTCCACATAGGGCACCATCTACAATAATCTTTCACCGGCGCCCATAGAAGTAGGTTTTTAGGGTTCCGTAGCCAAATGGCAAAAAAACGGAACCCTTATAGATTCGTCATGTCTGTCTGTCTGTCCGTCCGTATGTCACAGCCACTTTTTTCCGAAAGTATAAGCCCTATACTGTTGAAACTTGGTGAGTAGATGTATTCTGTGAACCGCATTAATATTTTCATACAAAAATAGAAAAAAAACAATAAATTTTTAGGGTTCCCCATACATACAACTGAAACCCAAAAATTTTTTTTTCATCAATCCCATACGTGTGGGTTATCTATGGATAGGTCTTCAAAAATGACATTGAGGTTTCTAATATCATTTTCTTCTAAACTGAATTTGTGCGAAAGACACTTCCAAAGTGGTAAAATGTGTGTCCTCCCCCCTGTAATTTCTAAAATAAGAGAATGATAAACCTAAAAAAAATATATGATGTACATTACCATGCAAACTTCCACCGAAAATTGGTTTGAACAAGATTTGGTAAGTAGTTTTTTTTAATACGTCATAAACCGTAAACCCCAATTTTATTGTTACTTGCTGTTACGGAACCCTTCATGGGCGAGTCCGACTCGCACTTGGCCGCTTTTTTTCTTAAAAATTATCTAAGACGTACTGAATTGACGTTTTCCGCTAGATTTGCGGACGCTAGGTTGCGTGACAGTCGTGCACGTAGCGAATAACTAGGTATACGCAATCAAACATGGCGCAGAGTTATCTTAGTCCGGCTCCAATAGCTTAGTAGGTACGAATAAACATTCCAAAATGTTTTATTTTGAAAAATAAACTCTAATACAAACCAAACGTAAATTCATTTCTTCCTTTAGATTCTTACGTAATAAAGGGGAGGAGGAGATCCACAGAACACATTAAAGAGGTATTTATTCTTATTTCTGTGAGGAGATCGGCCTATTCTTATTTTTTCTTACATAGGGGTGGGAGGTGGTTAAACTTACGTAATAAATGAATACCAACCATCCTACAAGGCTCCCCAAAGAGGGCTAAATTACGTAAAGTTGCTACTCTTTAAGCTCCCGCCAAGCCTAGGATTACATTAGCAGGTGGACTGGGTCTACAACTAACCAGCCAAACATTTTTATCTACTACTAGGCAATCAATCCCAGTCCCAGCAGTGGGACGTATATAGGCTGAGATGATGATGATGATGATGAGGCAATCAATGACTTCACTTTTATTACTTGTGTTTCATACATTTTAAAAGAAGTTATAGGGGGGCTTTAAAAATAAAAAAACTTTTTTTTTCAAAAATATAATGATGAACAATCAAAACAATATATTTATCGAACTATACAACAGAGATGTGGCTCTTAAAATAATTAAAAAAAAATGATAATCGAAATTATCTTTACAACTAAATAATATGTATATACATGATACAAATTTATCATTATGTACAAAACACATACACTCGATTTTGTAGGTAATCTCTACAAAGTGACGCAATCAGATTCTGTCAATTATTTATTTTGTGTACAATATCAAAGATAATAAGCGAAATTGGCATTTCGTCGCCACCTATCACCCGCATACACTTAGAAACATATTATAGCATCTTTCCTAATCCGAGAGAACACATTTTTGACAACCCTACACAAATATACTACGCAGATGAAGGGGTCAGCGGAAGTTGCCCAAAATTAATTACATTTAACGAAACTTTTAGTGAAACGCAGCTGAAATAGATGGTGCTGAAAAAAATGCTACTCGATCGTACAGCGCCATCTACAAGTTTTCTTTGACTTTACGTCTCTTAACTTCAAAGTCGGGTAAATACATCTGTCTGATTGCGATTTTGGTATAATGAAAAGGGGGTAGATATTTGCTGAGAGGGTCGAATGGATATAACCCGAGTTACCCGAGTTTGAAGTTAAGCGACAAATCTATGCATAGTAATTTCACATAAGTTTCATTTTTTTAAATAACACTTGCACTGCGTGTGTTATCAAAATCGTTGCAGACTTTTCTTGGCTCTACTGCCCTCATAGCGGTATCTCACATCAAAATTGATTACAAACATATACACATAAACAAAACAATACATTTTTCAAAATTCATTTGTTTTTGAGATATAGCTAACTAGAGTTAATTAGTTAGCCCGCTTCGCCAAATTTAATTTGATATCAATTTACTTTATTAAATGGCGCTAATAACGATGCCGCGTGAATGAGGAGGAACTAGATTATAAAACTCATTAATATTAAATTATTGATCGTATTTCGTATGAGATCAAGGTATACAACCGATTTTCTTTATCTAATAAAGTTGGACAGATATGTTTAGCGCGGCAGTGTGACAAAGGAGCAGTCTCCTCTACAGGGTGTAATTTTTTACTTGATACAAAATATGTTTTTCTAACTCCATAAACAACTAGCAATTGAATGCTCCTACTCTCGTTGAAATCAGACAATTTTATTTTTAATTTTTTTATTTTTTTCGTGATATTTTTTGTACTTTTAAAGGATATTATGATATTAAAACAGCTTTAAAATGTAAAGTGAATTAAATTACTTTTCAAAGTAGCGTAAATCACAAGTCATTAAACATTTTTTGTGATTTATGCTACTTTGAAAAGTAATTTAGTTCACTTTACATTTTAAATATCTTATAAAGCTGTTTTAATATCATAATATCCTTTAAAAGTCCAAAAAATATCACGAAAAAAAATAAAAAAATTAAAAAAAAAAATTGTCTGATTTCAACGAGAGTAGGAGCATTCAATTGCTAGTTGTTTATGGAGTTAGATAAACATATTTTGTATCACGTAAAAAATTACACCCTGTATATCTACATCAGTATATTATATTGGGATATTTTTGACTCGTATTTTAATGTCTTAGTTCTTTCCCGACCCCTTCAAATGTCTGGCAAACAACGACGATTGATAGTTTGTATGACCTAAAAAAACTAGCCGAAATAAGGTATAGTATATGATGTTTTAAAATGATTTTTAAAACTGTTAAACATAAAGGCGGGATTCCACCAGTGTGCAGTACTGTACGGTACAAGCATTTTTGTACTAAATATGCTTGTGTCGTACAGTGCAGCACACTGGTGGAATCTCGCCTTAAGTCATCGTCGCTTTTGTGGGAGCGGTTAGCTTCCGTATTAGCTAAGTGGCAAGGTAACAATGTCTTTTAAAAAGCAACCGTATCGTGGTAGTTTTAAGGTTCATACGCGTCAAAACTGATTTTAGAATGTGTATCGAGCCGAGTAAATTCATCGCAAGGATAAATTATATTCGATTCAATAATAGATCCCTTAAATTTCCTACGGTATTTTGGCTAGCTTTTCGCTTTCGATACTTTCCTATCGCGAGCTCCTCGGACCGGCCGCGGCGCGCAAACGTCCAACCGCGCACATTCGGGATCGTACCTATAATTTTACGGAGGAGCATTTCACCATTCGTTTATTTCAGATTTCAAATTTGGACATCCGAGCGCAAAATCGCAGGGCCCCTTAAGAATGAATCAATTAATGATGTGTCCGGGCAAGTCGGCAGGTCGTCGGTGAACATCGGGCTCGAAGCGCGGGGCGCGGCTACACCTTGTCGTTGGGGCGCTTGTCGGGCGGCGCGGCGGGGGCGCCGGCGGGAGCGGGCGCGGGCGCGGGGGCGGCGGGGGGAGCGGCGTCGGGCGCGGCGCGCGGCGGCGGCGGCGGCGGCGGGGAGCGCAGCTTGGCGCGCGGGCGCCAGGCGTCGAGCAGCGCCTCCACGCGCTCGTCCGTGGGCCCCCAGCGCGCGAACCCCGCCGCGTTCTGCAGCCACACCACCACCGTGCCGCCGCCCCACCTGAAGTACACCTCGTTCCTGCCGGCCGGGGGCACCGTTTAAAACGTACCGTAATAATTTATGACCGATTTTCTAACTTCATATATCGATATTTAACCGTCGTTATGATTGAAAATAAATTGATGAATTTTAATTCTTAGTGCCGGGCATAGGGAACGTGCATAAACTATAGGGAGCGGCACAGAAGCCGTTAAATTTTTAAAGATGCACCGGATATCCGGTTACTTACTATCCGGCCAGATACCGAATAGTGACCTACTATCCGACCGGATACCGGATAGTAACATTGCTTGATTTCGGAGTAAACAATAGTACATTATTGTCGAGGCTCGGAAGTAGCTACTTGCAGGCTGAGGATTCGTTTTAAACGGACGACCTTGGGAGTCCGTTTAATTGAATCCGAAGCCAGCAAGTAGCCTTCCAGCCGAGTCATATATAGTGCTTTTCTCAAAAATGGTGCAAGAAATATAAATATCATAGAAATATTTTACACAAGCAATGTTCGTACATATATATTTTTCACCTCAGCAGCTCGAACAAGGGTACTTTGCTTCTTAAAAACAGTGAGCAAAATGCGATTTTGCTCACTGAGTCATTTTGTCTCACAGTATGAGTGAGCAAAATCGCATTTTGCTCACTGAGTGAGACAAAATGTCATTCAAGTGAAATTTATAGTCAAATGTCATTTCAACATGCGGGGTCTAATACAAGTTCGATATACTTGGGTTCTATTATCTCTGTCCCTCTAGGTATGTTCTCACTGCTTAGGGTGAAAAATGTTGTGTACTACACGAGATCAAAGTTATTTACATCTCGTGCGCTTTTGAATCCCTTACTACGCTCAAGATTCTAAATTAGATTCACTCGCTACGCTCGTGAATCTATTATAGAATCTTTCGCTTGCACGGGACTCAAAATAAGCACTCGAAGAAATATCAAACTTTGATCTCTTGTTGTACAAATAACTATTGACAATAAAAAGCCCTTCCCGCCTTTTTACTTTTTTTAATAAAAAAATAGAAGTGTATTTTTCTGCCAAAAATACGCCAAACTATTTGAGACATCTAAATAGTCGCGGTACTAATCATCTGTTTGGCTGTTTAATGGACCTGTGCCTTCATTTGGTATGGTCATTTCTAGAGATGCACCGGATATTCGGTTACTATCCGGTATCCGGCCATTATTTTAATATCCGGCCGGATACCGGATAGTAACATGGCTTGATTTTGGAGTAAACAAAATTGGAATAAGAAACAGTCACGGTCATAATCGTACTCGTTATTATTTTAAAACAATTAATTCATTCCACAGACATGCACGCGCAGTCATTTCGAACCTAGAAATGAATCCGCGCGAACGTTCGCTACGAAACAGGTCAAAATCTGCAACTGAAAACCGAAATGTAGTTATACAGTTCCGCCGGCCGAATATTCGGCGGCCGGATACCGGATATTCAGCCGATAGGCAGACCGAATATCCGGTATCCAGTATCCGGCCAAACCACTATCCGTTGCATCTCTAGTCATTTCAACTTTTAAAAAGTTTGGAACTCGACAAATAATGGAATTTGTATGCAACATTGCAGTCCTAAAATCGAGGCTGCAATGTTTTTAACTTTTTAATTTTTGACTGACCATAAACTACGCGCTTCGCGTCCTATTTTTTAGACGGCAAAGTCGACTTTGCCGTCCATTTTTGAGAAAATTAGATTTAAGAAACAGACACGGTCATAATCGTACTTGTTTATTATTTTATAAAACAATTTAATAATTCCATTGACTTGCACCCGCACTCATTTCGAACCTAGAAATGAGTCCGCGCGAACATTCACTAGGAAACAGGTCAAACCTGCAGAATGCGCACCTGAAAAACCGAAATGTAGGTATAGTTCCGCTAGCCGAATATCCGGCGGCCGGATACCGGATATTCGGCCTGACCCTCAGCCAAACAACTATCCGTTGCATCTCTACAAATTTTTAGCGCGAGGTGTAAATATAAAACTTATGATTCCGATATAGCCCACAACATGACAGACACTTTATAGACACACACAGCACAGCACACACTTTACCCATTGCACAATAGTTATTTACAGTACATATGGTCCTATTTTTCCGCACTAGTGCGTAAAATAGCACTTTTCGTGCGATGTCAAAAGTTTAAAGGGCCATATGTACTGTAAAACGTTGTACGATACACGTGCGAATAGATAATTCGCAACTCGTGTCGATTTAAAACACTCCCTTCGGTCGTGTTTTAATTTATCGCCACTCGTTTCGAATTTTCTCTTTTACGCACTTGTATCGTAAATAACTATTGTTTTACAAGGGGGCAAAGTTGTTGTTTCACCGCTCGTGCTAATATTGATACCCGAGCAAGCGAAAGATTCCAAAATTGAACCACGAGCGTAGCGAGTGGTTCGAAAAATGGAATCTTGAGCGTTGCGAGGGTTTCAAAGCGCGAGGGTTAAACAAAATTTGCCCCCGAGTGAAACACAAAATTTTTCACCACACCAACCCGAAGCAAATATTAAATGTAAAATATCAAACAAAATCAAACCAAAACAAATCCAAATGAATGTTATTAAATATTTATCATCCAAAATCATCATTTAAAAGTCAATTCTACCAGCAAACATAAGAAAACAACTCAAAATTTGCATTTGATTACTTTGCCTCACATGTGGATAAAATGCAACTTTGCTATTCGTTTTTGAAGTGCAAAGTAATTCTTTCCGAGCTGGTGTGGTGAAAAGGATATTGTTTATTTTAAACAGCGTGAGAATTGGTAACTAATAATAACCAGTCTAACCACCAAATGCCTAAAAAGCCCATTTTCACCACACCAGCTCGGAAAGGCTTACTTTGCACTTCAAAAACGAATAGCAAATTTGCATTTTATTCACATGTGAGGCAAAGTAATCAAATGCAAATTTTGAGTTGTTTTCTTATGTTTGCTGGTAGAATTGACTTTTAAATGATGATTTCGGATGATAAATATTTAATAACATTCATTTGGATTTGATTTGGTTTGATTTTGTTTGATATTTTACATTTAATATTTGCTTCAGGTTGGTGTGGTGAAAAATTTTGTGTGTTTCTCTCGGGGGCAAATTTTGTTTAACCCTCGTGGTTTGAAACCCTCGCAGCGCTCAAGATTCCATTTTTCGAACCACTCGCTACGCTCGTGGTTCAATTTTGCAATCTATCGCTTACTCGGGTATCAATATTAGCACGAGCGGTTAAACAACAACTTTGCCCCCTTGTAAAACAAATAACTATTACAAAACAGTAAAATCGCAATCATACACACAAATTTTAAGCCATATATAGATATTACTCACTTTGGAACTACATGCTGGAAGCCATGTCGATATTCATGTTCAAAAGCCGGTATCACCACCTGTCACAAAATAATGAAGTGATCATTGCACAATGCACGCAATAGCGGCAGAGTCTCAGTAATAGGGTCCCATTTTCACCCTAAAAAAATACCTAATATAAAACTAAGAGCAAGGCAGAGCAGAGGTAGCCACTATGAGAAAAAGGATCGCGCGTCGCAATGTCTTGTTGTTTTTAGGGCCACCCCACATCTGGCGTCTTTCGAGCGTCGACGCCTCACCAACGCCCGCGCGGCGTCGACGCCGCGCTCCCGCAGCGCCGGCGCGACGCTGCGGCGCCTCTCGAACGTCGACGCCACAACAACGGCCGCGCGGCGCCTCCGCGACGCCAGCCGCGACCAACGTCCAGTCAGCGCCCGCGCAGCGTCTCTCCCCCCGCTCCCTGCCCGCCGCATCTTACTTGACTAGTCTTTACGTAAGCACCACAGGAAACACATGTCATGTCGGAAACGCAGTCACCGCCACCGTCGGAGGACGAGTTAGATATTGAACTTTTTATACATGAAATTCAAAATCGTCCTGTTATGTTTACGGAATCCATGACTTTTTTGATACTCGAACAAATTCGAACAGTAAGTACGTGAATCCTATTTGGTGCCTAATTTTCAACTGATATTGTTGAGACGCGGTGGGTTGCGTGCTCTGTCCGTCGCAGTGACGCTGCGTGGGCGCCGACAAGACGCTCCGACGCTCGACAGCCGCCACTGACGTCGAGGAGGCGCGGCGCTAACGCGGCGTCGACGCCGCGCGGACGTTACTGCGACGTCGACGTTCGAGAGGCGCCGCAGCGTCGCGTCGGCGCTGCGGGAGCGTGGCGTCGACGCCGCGCGGGCGTTGGTGAGGCGTCGACGCTCGAAAGACGCTAGATGTGGGGGGGCCCTTAATATTTAGTCACTGCCAAGTCAGTGCAAAGTTAGCTTGGTCGCAGTCCTATCATCTTCATATAATATACTGCGTCACAGGGCAGACACGCATCAAAAATCATTTGCGCCGCACGTCTGTACAGTCGCCATCAGATATATCGCAGCGGCCAAGGTGGTCACAAATATCTGAACACGCCTCTATTTAGGAAAGGAGGCATTTAGGAAAAATACCATGAGAAAACAAATAACTTTTGTACCAGTAACCTCGGACCGCGTGAAAAGAATGAAGCTAAGTTTAGTTCAGGCGCTACCCTTTTTGTCTTCCGATATGAGTCCTAATAGTATGTATAATTCATTCTTTCACACTTTTATGAATCATTATAATGCGATATTCACCTCAAAATCGGTCGTAGTTAGTGGTGCATCAGTTTTTAGTGAGTGGGCTACTGCGGACTTACATCAAAGAAGACGTGAACTGTATGCCTTATATGAGGAACGGCGGTTTAATCAGAGTGATGAATTTAAAGAACATGTGAAGGCGTATTCGAAGAAGTTTAAAGTAGATTGTCATATAGCTAAGCGAAATTATCTAAGTCAGAAAATAAAAAGTAGTTCAGACATTATTAAAGCAACCTGGAAAGTAATAAATGTGGAGACTGGTCGTTCGAAACACACAATTAAAGAACTAAAACTAAACATTGATAACAAAATTATAGATTCTAATTTAGAAGTAGCTACAGAATTTGAAAAATTTTTCACCGAGGTACCAGTATCTACAACTAAGGATTTAAATTCATCACCCTCATCTGCTGTTACATTATTAAAAGATAACGCTCCAGAGTGTTGTGGAGACCTTCATTTTGAACATGTTTGAAATCAATTAATGTCAAAAAAACTAGTGACCTCTGGGGAGTCTCTGTCCATGCTGTCAAATCCTTAGTAGAAATTGTAGCGCCTGACTTGGTAGTTATATTTAACAACAGTGTTGATTGCGGCGAGTTTCCTGATCTAATGAAACATAGTAAAGTAATTCCTTTATTTAAATCTGGTAGCAGCTCTGACCCCACTAACTTTAGACCGATATCTGTGCTACCAACATTTAGCAAGATTTTTGAAAAATTAGTTCTTTCTCAATTAGTACGACATTTTAACGTTAATAATTTGATGCATAATAAATAAGCAGTTTGGTTTTACACGGGGTCGCTCAACAAACGATGCTGGTGTTGAGCTAATTAAGCATATTTTCGATGCCTGGGAGGAGTCACGAGATGCTTTAGGTGTCTTCTGTGATTTATCTAAGGCCTTCGACTCTGTTTGTCATGAAACATTAATCAGGAAACTTCATTATTACAGCGTTAGAGGATCGGCACTGAATTTACTTAAGTCCTACTTAAATGGTAGAATACAAAGGGTCGATGTGAATGGACAGCGATCACCTGGGTCATTGGTCTCTATGGGTGTACCACAGGGGTCAATATTGGGGCCTTTCCTGTTCCTTATCTACATAAATGACTTGCCATTCCTTGTTAAGACCCACCATGATATAGTATTGTTTGCAGACGACACCTCACTTATTTTCAAAGTCAAACGACAGCAACAAACTTACAATGATGTAAACAATGCTATTTCAAAATTGGTTCAATGTTAATAATTTAATGTTAAATGAGAAAAAAACTAAATGTATTAAGTTTGTCACTAGTAGTAACGTAAGGCATGTGCAAGCAAGTGTCATTGTGAAGGATGAGGAATTGGAATTAGTTGATAGTACAGTTTTTCTTGGTATAACTTTAGATTCTAAACTCCAGTGGGGTCCCCATATTGCTACTCTTTCGAATAGACTGAGCTCTGCAGCTTTTGCAGTGAGCAAAATCCGTCAGTTAACTGATGTGAAAACAGCTCGATTAGTATATTTTAGTTACTTCCATAGCATTATGGCATATGGTATTTTACTGTGGGGCGGTGCTTCAGAGATAAATACCATTTTTGTTCTGCAGAAGAGGGCTATTCGAGCAATATACAAAATGAACCATAGAGACTCACTTAGAGATAAATTTAAGGAAATTGACATAATGACAGTGCACTGTCAATACATTTATGAGAATATTCTGTATGTACATAAAAATATTGTAAATTTTAGGAAAAATTGTGAAATCCATAATATTAATACTAGAAATAAACATAAGTTCGCAGTGCCCTTCACTCGGCTCCATAAAATTAAAAAATCATTCATGGGTAATTGTGTAAGATTTTATAATAAACTTCCAAACCATATTACTGAATTATCTATTAATAAATTTAAGAATTATGTAAAGCGTAAACTTATTTCCAAAGCTTATTATACCACACAGGACTACATGAATGATAATACAACGTGGGATTAATTGTTATTCGAAATGATTATTTATTTATTAGGTATATTTGATTATTGATGAGGAAATGGATATTCCGATGTAATATTATCTACTTGTTTGTTACTTATGCTTTTTTTTGACATTTAGATTTTATTCTAGAAATTCTAGACTAGTATTTTTTTATACAATTTTTTTTTTAATGTTTGACGATCCTTTTGTGAAATTCTTAGTGTTAAATTTGACATGTATAATAATCGAATTTTATTATGGAATAATATTAACATCAATAAATTGCTCTGATAATTAGATTAAGATTAATTACGATTCATAAGAGCTTGTTGCTAGGCCTACATGAATAAAGTATATTTTGATTGATTGATTGATTATTGTCAAGGCGTTAAAGCGCTTGTTCAGATATTGTGAACACCTTGGCCGCTCCGATATATCTGATGGCGACTGTACACGCGTCATTGTGTATGTGTGGGTAAGTCGCTTTACTGAGAGGACGCCAGAAGTCCGCCAGATTCATGTCGCGGGGCGAGGTAATGCGAGTCGGTGCGGGGCGGTGCGTGGCCGTTCTGTATGATAATACTATTACTTATTCTGTGAGTGCGTATGTAGTGTAGGTACCTGTTTGCGCTTGAAGTGGCTGGCCTGCAGCTTGTGCAGCGCGTGCGTGTGCCGCTCGGGCCACTCGGGCAGCACGACGAGGAAGGAGAGCGGCTCGGCCGAGTCCTGCAGCAGCCGCTCCATGTGGCGCAGCGCCGCCTCCAGCAGCTCCTCGCAGTACGGCGGGTGCGCCACCATCGACCCCGACACCGGCCGCAGCTCCAGGAACGGGCTACAAGCAAAGTCACCATCAGTGGCGGAGCGTACATAGGAACCGGATTCCCATCGGCTTGTCTGATCTGATATTCAGGCTCTTGGACCATTTTCTTCAAACTTATGAAGAAAAGGAAGGACAACTCAGCTACGGCTTGCTTACGAACAATCTAGACGCGCCGCCACTGGTAACCATGTATACTTTATTAAACACTTTCAACGCTCGCATATCGTGTGCGGCGCGTCATAGTGGACCTTGTCAGAATGTACGAAGGTTGGTAATGGTATTTGGCTGGAGCCGCGCACGTCAATTGACGCGAATGGCGATCGAAGGGTTTTGATTGTAAAGATATATAGATAACGGGGGGTATTACTGCAATGTTCTGCCGCCAGAGTGTCAGAACATAGTCATGTTTTGGAGTAAATTATTTGTAAAACTTTTGTTTTGATAACCAGAGTAACCGAAAAATGCATATTAGGGGTCATCCATTAATTACATCACACGTTTAGGGGGAGGGAGGGGGTCAAGAAAATGTGACATGTTGTGACATGGGGGAGGGGGGAGACACAAACTTTGTGACGTCACTTTAACTTCATCAGTAACCGAAAATTTATTTAAATTATTTTATTCGCTGTACATTTAAATAACAAGTTTTTAAAACGATAATCGTTTAATCGTTCTTTCCTAAGCAGTTTTGGGTTATAAAATTACTAATATTTATATCGTCAAAAATATTTTGATAAAATATTAATAATACTTAGGTACTTAATTCGATTTGGCGATTTCGTAGAAAAAATTGACGTCACACTAGGGGGGAGGGGTTTGCTAAATGTGACCAAGTGTGACTAGGAGGGGGGGAGGGGTCAAAAAACCTAGAAATTCGTGTGACGTAATTAATGGATGCCCCCTTAGGTCCGTGCAGAGAGATCTACTTCAGCTGTCGAATTTGATGGCAGGAATTTTCAGGAAGGACAATGAAAATTTGTAAAGAAATGATATAATGTCCGTTGCGGCACGCTGAAGTCGATTTAAAGTACGTTAAAACTAGTATTTTGCATTAGCAGCGGTGCGAAGTTCCACCGCCGTTGTGTGCTGAAGGCCTACCGCCAGAGCGGAAAAATCTAAAATCGTCTCTGACATATGCAGGTGGAGCTGAAAAAGATGCGAGTCGATGTTATGACTGTCTCTCAAATAATAGTACCTATACAGAATAAACGTACCCACGAGATCCAAAGTAAGAGTCAGTATCAGCGAAAGCCGAGCAGTACTGACGGAAGTAACAGTCGAGCGGGGAGGCGAAGCACTCAAACGTGACGCCGAAGCAGCGGTGCAAGCACTCGAGCACGGGCACGGGCAGCGCCATCTGTGCGAGCTGCGCGTCGCCGCCCGCGCCCACCCACGCCGCGTAGCGCCGCAGCACGCACCACACCCGGGAGAGGAACTGCTCGAACTTCTTGTCGTCGAAACAGCTGTACCGGTATAGGCACTCCTGAAAATAAAGCGAGTAACAGATAGTAGTAACAGAAGAAAAACTGAATATTTCATGAAATCGTTAGATAGCGCTTTGGGGTCATCCATTAATTACGTCACACCAATTTCTAGGTTTTTTGACCCCTCCCCCCCCCTTGTCACACTTGGTCACATTTGGCAAACCCCTCCCCCCCTAGTGTGACGTCACATTTTTTCTACGAAATCGCCAAATCGAATTAAGTACCTAAGTATTATTAATATTTTATCAAAATAATTTTGACGATATAAATATTAGTAATTTTATAACCCAAAACTCCTTAGGAAAGAAAATTAAACGATTAAAAACTATTTTCGTTTTAAAAACTTGTTATTTAAATGTACAGCGAACTAAATAATTTAAATAAATTTTCGGTTACTGATGAAGTTAAAGTGACGTCACAAAGTTTGTGTCTCCCCCCTCCCCCATGTCACAATATGTCACATTTTCTTGACCCCCTCCCTCCCCCTAAACGTGTGACGTAATTAATGGATGACCCCTTTGGCGCAAAAAGACATTGATAGAAAATGTTCCAAGAAATTAGCGAGACGAATAGAGGACCGCTATTCCTGCCTCTTTATTTTTATTATTCTTATTCGTTATTCGTCTCTCGACTCGACGGACATGTAAATAACTTTTTTAAGAAGTGTTAAGCGTGGAAATATCACTAATGTAGCAGAAAAGACATAAGTGACACTCAAAAACTTAGGTAAAAATAAAAAACATGTAGTTGTAGTTTTTTACAGTTTACCTAGAGTATAGGTCCGCTTCTTGAGGAACCCTCTAAATTTTTCTCAAAAATGAACATAACTTTACACATACAAATCAAACCAATGTTTTTAATGTGGCTGGCTCTTTTTCTTAAAGGTTCGCCAAGCGCTTGGTGATATATTAGTTTGAACACATAAAGAGTTTAGGTGTCAATGTCGTAGGTTGCATATTTTTTAAACACTCAAAGCATAGTTAATATGTCAATGGCGTCAAGGTTGTCTGATAAGATCGTAGAACACGTTAGGCTATTATTATTACAATAAACGCCTGTCAAAAGGGGCTTATTTAAATTTTACCCTATCTGGTATTTCACGTACTGTTATTATGTACTACTGGATGTATCAGCTTCTCAAGCTTCTGTCTGGCTGTAGACGAGAAACCGCTACAGTATTATCGCGGCAGTGCAAAAATAATTCATAAGCTCATTGTAATATGTGTTCTTACAAATTTTATGTTATTTTTACTTCTACTACTACTACTAATATTCCTACTTGAATAATAATCTTTTTTCAAACTGCACCAAGTAGCATCATACTCCAATAGGTGTACCCACCAGCTTCTGAAGGTAGGCCGCGTTGATGACCTGCGTCTCGCCGAGGTAGCGCAGCAGCGCCTGGTCGCGGTCGAGGAAGTGCTCGACTAGGGGCGGCCGCGGCGCCGGCAGAGCAAACTGCACGGGGTAGCACCACACCTTCCGCAGTGCAGCCTGCTGCAGCGGCGCCGGCAGTTCCTACATAACAGATAAAAAAAAATATAATAACTGAGCATCATGGACATCAACGAGATCCCATTTACCGCGCCTATTTGCTGTTATTTTTGAAATTTGTTTGGTTTATTTATTGGATTTCAAAAACTTCATCCTAAAAATTTTTGATACGAAAATATTGTGAGGCTTCAATTAAACCTTCAATAATAAGTTTTTTTTATCATATCAAGTTACTAATACCATCCTTACACAAATACACATGGATACCTTAGCCAATTCTAGTGAATGAAACTTAGGGATCATCCATTAATTACGTCACACGAATTTCTAGGTTTTTTGCCCCTCCCCCCCTCCTTGTCACACTTGGTCACATTTTGCAAATCCCTCCCCACCTGGTGTGACGTCACATTTTAGACAGTTTTGTTTTCAACGAAATCGGCAATACTAACTCGGCATTCATTTTTTTTTTATATTTTTTTTTTGTTCAAAGAAATATTAGTAATTTTATAACACAAAACCAATTAGGAACGAAAATTACCTACTTCCAAAACCTCATTATTTAAATGTACAGCGAATAAAAAAATATAAATTAATTTTCGGTTACTGATGAATAGTGATGAAGTTAAAATGACGTCATAATATTTGTGACTCCCCCCTCCCCCATGTCACATTTTCTTGACCCCCTCCCAAGCCCTAAACGTGTGACGTAATTAATGGATGACCCCTTAGTGGCTTTTTAGTAGGCAATGTAGCTGAATGTTATTTTAGACACTTTTTTTCACTTATTATAACTAAGTGAACAATTGCTGACTAGCCTTTTTTTGATTTCAATAAGGTAATAATAGTAATAGGTAAGTCACATGCTGTTCATTTGTAATAAAATAAAACCATTAAACCTGCATAATTAGCCCTCAGGTTGAATAGTCTGCATGATGTTATATTGGTTTTGTCTCAGATTAAGTTATTCTGAACAGAAGTAATTTAGGTATCTAATATTAGGGCCACTGGGTAAAAGAAAATTGTCCTTCTTTCTCTTGCCTGAATTGCTTTACTTCTTATTACTTTTATAGATGATGTGAAAGTTGGAAAATAAAAATAAATAAGAATTATGCATTAAGACTGAATAAATATTTGAGGAGACAATTTGTTATTTCTGTACCTGTATTCCATTTTCTTTTAACAGAGCACTATGTTTCTCTCGTATTTTGCGCGCATACTCTGCAGATAAGTGGTATATCTTCAAACAGATGCCTTCCACAGAAGCCTTCACTGTTTCAGCCAAATGTGGCTGACATTGTCTCTGAAACAATGATTAACATTAGATATATTCTACTGAGAATAACATTGTATTTGATTTATTTGAAGAAGCAGTGAGCCATTAAAAAATTAAAACTAACTCGTAGGTGTGCCAGTCTGTCTTGAAAGTCATCATAAGTAGCTCCAACTGTGCGTCGGAGCCATTGGAATGTATCTTCTGCATTCCATTTCACCACCTTACGACTTTCAGGTGATGCATTCCTGGATTCTATCATTTTCTTTGCTGCTTCAGCATAGCGTGACAATTGTTTACGAGCATCCCCAGTGAATTTTGGATGTGTCAGCTTGATTGGTATATCGTTCATGATTTCTTCATACATAGAACGGGATATTTCTGGAAAGCAGTGACTTGGCAAAAGTGGATCTGAACCTCCTTGGTCATTCACTTTACGCTCCATAAGCCAACGATTGAATGAATCCTTTGGAGCATCAATACCCTCTCTGGTATGACACAACTCTTGATAGCACTGTCGAAGTTTGTTTGCGAGTGTAAATCTGAAACCTTCTATTTCTGGATGAGGATGGGGGCAGATTGTTGGGGGCCGTTCATATATAACCACATTTGTTGCCACCTCTATATCCCAAGGCCCTGCCAGAACAAACTTTTTAGGTGGAGGGCCATTGTCCTCTGAAGGTCGGCGCTTGCTGGCACTTGGAGTCATATTACCTGCATTGGGAGGACCAGTGTGACAAATGCCAAGGGGGTCTGTGATAGGGTCAAAATCTCTTTTTACCGCCGGTAGCTCCCACATTGATTCTCCAGAGAGCTTATTCCAAAAGTAGGGTCTGTTTTCTCGTTTGGACCAGTACTTGCGCCAGCCTTGTTGTATGAGATCTGGATGTAAGTCAGCAGCAAGGTGTGGAGCCAGCGGCGCTGGCGCCCCGGGCGTCTGAGGGGTTTCCCCACTTCCGCCGGGCGATGATTGGGTCTCGGGTGAAGAGTCGCTTCGCGTTGTTGTGTTCTCCCAACTCGAAGACCCGGCAACAACTTTGTCTCGAACATCATTCATGATGCTTCTTTTGATTTAACTAATAATAAAAAGAATTATAGAGCACTAAACTGTCTTGCATCGAACTTTAATAATTCTCTTACGCTAATAAGGTTCCAATAAGCACATTTTTCATCAAGAATCATTAATTGTTTTCTTAGCGCCAAGAATTGTTATCGTGCAAACTTCAGCGATCTCAAAGAAATACATCATGATTTATACATGAAAAATAACAGAACAAAATAAAACTTTATAAAACAATATTAGTAGCTTCGAAATCAATCAGAAAGTATTGTATCGTAAATTTACGACTAAGCAAGGCAGCAAAGCCCCCAAGCTAGCACCGCCATCACAAATATGACATGCCACAGACAAGACAAATTAATTGAACAAAGGATTCTGTTCAAGACACTTAATTTTATAGAAATTTGTTAATATCAATCTAAATATGTTACAAAATTTACCTAAACTTATTTATTTAAAATCCACCATTTAAGTAGTAAAATTCATTAATGTGAAAAGAATAGGTAAATTCAAAAATATATCAAAAATATTTTGTAACCTTTTCATTCTCGTTTTAATTCTAAAGAAAAATATGTTTCAGTTCTGTCAAAAGTATCAGTCAACTTGACCTTACGTTTTTAGAAATTTGTAATATTATTTTTTATATTCTGTTTATGTTTGAAAGATTTGAATAATTAATTACACCGGCATTCGTACATAGTGTAATGGAAATAGAAATAAATGAATGTCTCGATAGTACACATACATATAAATATACTGGTTGCGACGTTAGTATTTTACCGAAAGACATAGAATACAGTAAGTTTTATAAGAATTACATTTACAACAATTTGCCGTGTATAATAAGAAATATTAGTTCTAACTGGGAATGTTCTACTACATGGGTCAAAGACGACACAATAAATTATGGTCATTTCATAGACAAATACGGCGATCTTAAAGCGCCAGTAGCAGATTGTGGCACTATTGCTTATAATGCGCAAACTAAAAACGACCTCAATGTCAGTGATTATATGATGTACTTAAAAACCAAAGAAAGAGAAAAGCTCCTATACTTGAAAGATTGGCATTTAAGGAGACTCCGTCCTGATGACAATTTCTATGAAGTGCCAGTAATCTTTGGCTCAGATTGGCTCAATGAGTATGCGCAAGATCATCAAGAAGATGATTTTATGTTTGTTTACATAGGACCTAGTGGTTCATGGTATGTACTGTATTTGTATATCACTTATTAAAATAAATATTACTCTAAATAAAATAAAGTTATATTTTGTTTTTTCTTTTACAGGACACCTTTACATGCAGATGTGTATAGTTCTTTTAGCTGGTCAGTAAATGTTGTTGGTAGAAAAAAATGGATTTTATTCCCTCCTGGAGAGGAAGAGAAACTTAAAGATTCTTTAGGAAATTTACCTCTTATGTTTGAAGATATGAAGTTTGAAAATGTAGCACATTTCAAAGTAATACAAGAAAAAGGTGATGCTATTTTTTTGCCTTCAGGTTGGCATCATGAGGTTTCCAATGAGCTTGATACTATATCCATCAACCAGAACTGGATTAATGCTTGCAACATTGAAGAGGTTTGGAAAGCTTTGGAAAAATGTTTGTCAAGTGTGGAAGATGAGATAAAAGAGTTCCAAAGCACTCCGGAGTTTGTGAGCCAATGTCAGCTAATCTTAAAATCAATGTTTGGTATGGATTTTGAATATTTCATTAACTTCATTTGTTATATAGCTAAAAAGAGACTTGGTGAACTTGAAGGAAACAGTTGCATTGTATTCAACAAATATGTATTAGGCAAAAACCATATTATGTTTGACTTGAAAAAGTTACTAAAAACAATAGATTTATTTAATAACCACCTCTTGATTGTGAATAATTCCTTAAATATAGATTATAAATATGACACCCAAAACATTAAACAACAAATAATCAACAAAATTCAGTAAACAATTATAGTTTTGATTTCTCTGCAGCATATACAACACCCTTATGTATGAAATCTTCTATTTCATCTTTGTTATAACCCAACTCCTTTAAAATTTGTACTGTATGTTGTCCTGGAATAGGCATGCTCTGGTGTCCAGTGGAGACCCCTGGTGTCACTGATAGCCGTGGGGCTGGCTCTGGCACTAAGAGATTTTCCGAGTCTCTGTAGAAAGACTTTCTAGACATGTGTAACTTGTGTGTATCAGCAGAGTCCATGTCTAAAACAGGTGTGACACAAGCATCAGCTCTATCAAATAATTGACACCATTCTTCTTGTGTTTTGGTCAAAAACTTTTCAGCAAATACTTTCCTGCAGTGTTCCGCATCACTTCCTTGTGGGTAGTCTTCTTCAGACAACTGCAGTACATTCAGAAAGTTAACATAAAATTGTGGTTCTAATGCCCCAACTGCCATGAATTTATTATCTTTGGTTTTGTAAGTTCCATAAAATGGAAGACCCCCATCTAGGGCATTTGTTCCCGGTGGTCCTGACCACACTGGTAGGTTTCTGGATTTGTATACCCATGTTGCTAAATATGCTGCTCCTTCTGTCATGCTGGTATCAATTATTTGACCTTTTCCAGATTTAGTTCTTTCAAAAAGAGCTAAAAGAATTCCAAGAGCACACATAACACTTCCACCAGCAAAATCTGCCAGTAAGTTAACTGGTGGATGTAGGTCTCCTTTTCTTGTCAGTGCAGATAAAACACCTGACATGGCTACATAATTAATATCATGTCCAGCTTTGGTCTCATATGCTCCATTCTGTCCATAGCCTGTCAATCTTGCATAAACAAGACCTGAATTTTCTTTAAGGAGCAAATCGGGACCTAGACCTAATTTCTCCATTACCCCAGGTCTAAATGTGTCTAGTAAAACATCTGATGATGCACATAATTTCCTGATGACTTGTACTCCTTCCTTAGATTTTAAATCAACAGACAACATCCTTTTACCATTTGATAAAACATCAAATGGTGATGGTTCCATCTGCAAAAATAATGAAAATAGTTTTATCATAAATCATAAAATAAGACTTCATGACCAGTTACATACAAGTAACAAAAGAAAACCTAATTAAGACATAGAAATAAAAAACTCACCTTTTGAATCACAGTGACTGTGGCTCCAAAGTCTGCTAATATGGTTCCACAAAGGGGGCCAGGGGCAAGTCCTAACATTTCTACCACTTTTATGCCTCGCAGTGCCATATTTTATTACTTAACTGCAAAAATATTAGAAAGCTCTAATTAAGCTCTTATTTTATTGATCAAAGGAATTATAAATCCAAAGGTATCCATTATGTTAAAGTTAGGTATATCTCCATAATATTTCTAAAAATACTGAGTAAGTTTTACCGTCGAGAACTTTTACATTACAAAAAACCGGGCAAGTGCGAGTCGGACTCGCGCACGAAGGGTTCCGTACCACAATGCAAAAAAAAAAAACAAAAAAAAGCAAAAAGAAAACGGTCACCCATCCAAGTACTGACCCCTCCCGACGTTGCTTAACTTTGGTCAAAAATCACGTTTGTTGTATGGGAGCCCCATTTAAATCTTTATTTTATTCTGTTTTTAGTATTTGTTCTTATAGCGGCAACAGAAATACATCATCTGTGAAAATTTCAACTGTCTAGCTATCACGGTTCGTGAGATACAGCCTGGTGACAGACGGACGGACGGACAGCGAAGTCTTAGTAATAGGGTCCCGTTTTACCCTTTGGGTACGGAACCCTAAAAAGACATACTTACTGATATATGGCTTTTGTCTCAGTAACAATAATAAGAAGTACTGGCCTTTAAACAATAAGGTTTGAACTTTCAGTAATATATTCACGTTCAAAGTCCAGTTAGTCTACACATAAATAATGTTCTGTAAATTGAAATGGCAAACTTTCTCAGACATTAAATAAATAAAATAAACTTTAATCAAGTGTCAAAACTTATCCTAAAGGGCTCTATAGATCTTGCAACAAATCGTAAGCACGGTGCAGTTTGTTGTTGTCAACGCTTGTATGAGCGTTTTTAACTTGTGTCTCAAACAATCCTGACCCGTTGCCGTTTTTTTTTTATCTGTTACTTTCATTTATCTTTGTACGAAGGAAGACGAAGCGAAGCGGATTCTACTTGTTGTTCATATGGTATTCTCAAAATATTTGTGGAATATAACACTGGAGAGTGATTCAGGGTATTGAAATAACTAGAAACCGACAAGATGTCGGTAGCATTTGCGCCAAGAGGCAATCGCCCTCCGCTTAGTCCTGCTCAAATCCAAAAAATGTTGGACGAGAATGCTCATTTAATACAAACTATACAAGAGTATCAAGCGAAAGGCCAGCTAATGGAATGTCATCAATACCAGCAAGTTTTACATCGAAACCTTGTGTATTTGGCATCAGTAGCTGATGCTAATCAAAATATTCAGGCCCTTTTGCCGGTGAGTACTTTTTCTACCTAACAAAGTGTTCCCCGTTATCCGTTGAAATGGGCTTTTATTCAGAACAGCAAGAAGGTTAGCTGATCATTGGCGTAATTCTACTAATTCTTTATTCTAATGATTTACTTACTTTTACATTTTTATAAGTAAAAGTCTATGAAGCCTCCATATCACACTTGCAAGTTAGGGTGGTATTCCATCTATCCAATATCTTTGTCCAATGTGTATTGCGTCTCACATTTTGCTTAATGAAAGAGTGAGACGCAATGACATTGGACAGGTGGAATACCACCCTAACTTGCAAGTGATATGGAGGCTTCATAGCTGCTTTTGCTGATAGAAATGTTGAAGTTAGTAATGAAGAAAATAAAGCCTTTTAACTGTTATTTTTCTTTGCTCATCTCATGCCATTTGTACATCATCATGCATATAAGCATTTAAAAAGAGATAGGTAGGGGTCATAATTTGATAACAATTCCATCCAGATATAGCAATGAGTTACAGATATTTGAGTTGATACCTATATCCTTTCAGTGAATACAATAACTATTGGATATCTAATCATTTCTAACAATATACTTTCAGCCACCTCATCAATTGGCAGCAGGCAATGTGCCACCTCAGGGCCCTCCTCAAGGCCCTCCCTCAAGTGGAGCAGAGTCACCCGGCCCATCCCAGCAACCATACAGACCACCAACTGGTGTGTCAACAACACCAACTAGGCCAACCCAATCTTATGGGCAGAGACCTTACCCTCAGAATCAATATCAAGGCCAATACCAAGGTGCACCGGGTTATCCTCCACAAGGTGGTTATGGGCCCCCAAGTCAGGGATACGGACCTCCTAATCCTGCTCAGCAGCCTCAGGGCTATCCTCCTAACTCAACTTATGGACCTCCTATTACTACAACTCCTAGTAACTATCCACCTTCCACTCACCCCGGTGGTGGCTATCCACCATCAACAGTTCAGCAGCCTTATGCTCCCCCACCAGGTAGTCCTGCTGTGGCTGGTTCCCCATATCCTGTGCGTGGGCCTACTCAACCTGGGTACACTGGGAACTCTGCTTACCCACCACCACAGTCTGGTCCAAATTATGGAGGCCCCAATGTGGGAGTAAGCACTTATAATTCAACTCCATCCCAACCCCAACCTTACCAGTCTCAGCCATTCCCTAACACAACTCCCACTTCTGCTTATAGCACAACTCCCACCTCGCAACCAAACAGATCTCCTCAGCCACCACCTAGTGGTTACACAGCACAGAACCCACCCAGCTCAGGGTATGGTTCTCCTTCCGCTCAATCTCCTACTTATAATTCTAGTTCCCATGGAAATAATGTGCCACCTTCTACTGTCGCGTCAGGGGGCGGTCCTCCTCCTCCGAGTGGTCCTCCCGGACAGCAGTACCCGCCTCCCGGTCAACCATCTCCTTACCCTCCAGCTACGCAACCTCCGTATTCCAATCCTTCGTCGCAACCCGGCAGCCCCGCTCCGTCGGTGTCGACGGCGCCTCCCGCGCAAGGGTCGTACCCCCAGAATCCGCAAAGCTACCCCCCGGCGGGCGGAGCGTACCCGCCGCACGCGTACCAGCAGGGCTACCCGCCCGCGCAGTACCCGCCGTCCCCGTACCCGCCCTACGCCCGCGCGCCGGCCCCGGGCGCGCCGCCGCCCGGCGCCCCGCAGCCGTATCCCGGTTACGGTTTTCAACCGCCCACCCAGCAGTAGTTGTGAATAGTATAAGTTTTTTGAATCAATTTATATAGATATTTGTTTTAATCGAATGCAATTATTGGTAATTATGAGTTTTCCAATGAAATCTTGACATTGAATAAAATCAAATTTGTATATCTTAGTTTTATTCTAATTCTCATTCCATTATCTTATCTAATCGGCGATCGTAAAGCCAGGGATACACTTGGGGACAAATGTCCCTCGACATCGGGTTGCGCAACGTTGCCGGCATTCGCTTGACTTGCGATACCTTCATTTGTCTCGTCTTCTCCTTCTCTATTCTACCAACACTTTAGGCTCAAAAAGTAACGATAGGTATCATACCCTCCTATTTAAAGCCCAAGGTCCTACCTATAGTACTTATTCAGTTCAACATATACGATAGCAACAAAGTTGCTTTTGCTTCGTTTTATTCAGTTTTTGAACAACGCAATATCAACTCTATTAACTATAGTGTAAGTTCAAATTTTGCATTTTTAATTTGTATGGCTGGGCCTTAGGAGGATACCATACAGTGCCGAAGAAGGTTTTTAAGGTTCCGTATTTTTAGACTAAAATCATATAACAACTTTGAAAACTCGCATTGAATGGGGTTGGCCAGTTGACAAGTATTTGACCAGCAGCAGATAGGTATCGGAGCGGCCGAGGTGCTCAAAAATATCTGAATACGCACTCATGAGCACCTTGGCCGCTCTGATATATGTACCTATATTTGATGGCGACTACTTACCTTTATTTGCCATAAGTACCTACATAAAAGTGTTGTGGCAAAAAGGTTGTAAAAAAATCACAGATATGACCAGCCCACTACCGATGCACATGCAGCATGTATCCGGCTCTGCGAAGAGTAAGTATCTGCACCTACTTACGAAACCGCAGCCACAAATAATAGTTTTCGCAAGTAGCGAATCTAGCGATTACGATTGATATAGTATGTATAGGTAATAGACCTAATTTGATCCCCCTCCAAACCTGAATATTTTTTATACCACGTCGGTGGCAAACAAGTATACGGTCCACCTGATGATAAGCAGCCACCGTAGCCTATAGACGCCTACAACTCCAGAGGTGTTACAAGCGCGTTGCCGACCCTTTACGCTCCTGAAGAACCCCGAATACTGTAGGTAGACCTCGGGCAGAGAGTATATGCCTCGGGAAAATCTCGACAGGGGGCTTACTGCCAACAAAGCTTCTTTTAGCTACGAAAAAATAGATAATGACGGCCAAAGTAGCCAAATAAACCGGTACACATCCTTTTTTGTTACAGGTGTGTTATGAATTTAATATCTCTGTTTGATACATAAGCACCTACATCGGCGATATGAGAAATCCTATCTAGGCCGTTATAAAAAGAGATATTTAAAACAACCATAATCAAATACTAAAATTTTAATTCATCTAAAAAATAAATGCTTATTCACTAGTCCTCTTCAAAAGTAATCGTGGGATCATCAAACGGATGGATCGACTCATCATAGTATTCTAGCGGAAGATCGTCAGTAGGTAGGTGTGTGGGGAACGGCGGCGGGGTCTTGTGTTTTCGGAGAGGGAGAACCGTGTCGAACACGTAGCACATGGCGCCCGTCTCACCGGGGATACCCACTCCCAGCATCCAGAGAACATTTTGTTTCGTGTTGATGCGGAGGATTTTAACGCCCCGTAGAATTCTCCAACTAAAACAAATATTGTTATTTTGAAGACAAACAATAACCAGAAGTATTAGAGAGATCATATGAATAATATAATTTGGGACGTCGATATCGTTAAAGAGTGCAGTTATCGTTAGGGTAGATGTCGCTACGCACTTTTCTAGGGTCACAGGGTGTAACGTAAACCAAGAAGCGACTTTATTTCTTTAATGCATACTGACGCCACCTAATTATTGCACGAGCCTAAGTAGCACAAGAAGACAAGGAGTCTTGTCCCTTTCTATCTTACTCACCTCTCTATAATTATCAATTTAACCCAAGACTGCCTACATAAAGACCGCCAAAACCGGACTGAGGCCGCGGCTTAAGCCCTGTCTCCATATCGCGCGGCAAACCATCGAACATTGGCTCGCGCGGCTGCCGCGCGATATGGAGACGAGGCTTTAGACGCACGCGACCAGCGGAGCAGTGGCAAATCAAGGCCTTTGATCGGCCGCTCGTTGCCACGGCTGCCGCATGCTTCCAGTCTGCGGCCATAATTCTCAATTAACGACTAAAGACGTTCAATTGTAGGTACCTGTTGCCCATATGTCCAGGCATCTTGGTTCCTGGCCATACTCTCGCCTTCTCTCCACCAGCGCCAATGTTTCCAGGTCTTCTGTGGGTCTTCGTAACACCGTGTGATGCAGGCATACCTTTGAATCCCCAACGCTTCATAACACCTTGGAAACCTCTGTCAATACTGGAAAAAAAATTTATACCACCTGTAAAAAAATTATACCACCGGCCACAGACTTTAATTGTGGATCCATCTATGGATCAAGCTAATTTGGTTGTTAATGCTAACGGTATGAAATGTCAAATCTAAAGAAAATCCTAAATGGATCAACAATTCATAATTTTTATGTGTAATGACTAATGTAAAACTTGATAAGTTTTGAACTGATGTGGTAATAATAAAAATTACTCTTTTATTTTATCGCAAATAGGTAGTACCTACAAGTTCAAAATAAATGTGTTTATAGGTGGGACTTGTAAATTGAAGAAAAACTTTGTCTTGTTTCACAAAGCCTGAAACTTGTAATACTTAGAATTATTTTTTCGTTCTTTTATCAAAAAGATACTTGTCTATTTTACAGCAGTAAAATGGTAACATATAGTGCATGGCAATATAATACCATTATTGACAACACTTACGTTTTAGCTCTAACATCCACATAATCGCCAACTCTAAAATGGGTTGCCGTCAATGGGGTTCCGGTTGGAAGAGCGGCATGTGGAGAAACCATGAAACGGCACAGATGCCGTTTGGGCAACATGCCAACACTGTCAAAGATGCCACAGTATTCCTTTGTGACTGTTGTGGGATCAATTGTTTCTGAACCGATCAGTAGACTACCTAGTCTTCTTTTTTCTTTCCAAACTGGTTTTTTTGTGACCATGGGATTGAATTCTTCTGGTGGTATGTATTTGATCACATGGTTATCCACAACCTGTAAGAAGAACAGGTGTTATTAGTACCATGTCTTTTCTATATAAACCTTTTTTTCTCTGTTATTAAATTCAAATGGAAAATATAATAAAGAGTTGAAAACAATATTATCATGATATAAAATCCACTAGTAAAACATAAAAAGAAATGGAAGAAAGAAAAAGAAATACTATTTAATGATTAGGTGAAATTACATGTTGTTTACTCACATTAGGTGAAATTACATGTTGTTTGATCACCCCAAATTATTTTTTAATTTTTGCAGTTACCTGTACAAGAGTAGTTTGGAGTTTCTTTCCATCCTTTGTCCAGAGAGGGTAGTTGCCAATTTTGCGTGCAATAAGTCCAGCACGTCTGGTGTATGGGTCCCAAGGAGCAGTAGGCACCAACTCACTATTCAACAAGGGTGACTCTAAAGCTGCTTGAGCTTGTAGTTTATCCTGACGAATTTCTTCAAGGAACTGTTTATTTTCTTGGGTAAGCATATCTTCACTCATCTGTAAGTAATTGTGATTTGGTAATTACACTTTATTCCCAATAGTTTGTTTGAAAGAATGTTTTATAACAACAATAAAATTATAGAAAAGTCAGAATTGTAATAGGCAGGAAAGTCTCCTGTGATAGCCAGTCGGCTATCAGAGCAGAGGCATTTTAGAATAGCTTGTTCCATGTATCTTATCTTATCTTATTGTTTTCGGGGGCCCTTGCGGATACACTTCGACCCATAGGGATCTTTTGTGCAGTTACCCCCTAGAAGAGATCCGTCAACTACTCAAGAGCTTTTCCCACCATATCCATGTGTCGGATGATGGAGCTCATGGGTAGCGTTTTAAAGTCCTTTGGTTCCAGGTATCCTGCTCCAAAGTCCTTCATTCTTTGTCTGGCGAGGGCGTGACATTCACACATTAAGTGTCTTACTGTCTCTTCCTCTTCGCCACACATACGACAATCGGTGTTGTCAGAGTGTCCCATCTTGGCCAGAAATCCTTTGACCCCGTAGTGGCCAGTAAACACCCCCGTTATGATTTGGAGTTGTCTTTTGCTAAGTTTCCAAAGCTTTTTGCTCCAGCCGGAGTCTATTCCTTGCATAAAGAGCTTTGCATGCTTTAGACCCGTCAGACTATCCCATTCTTCCTGGTGTTTGGTCTTGGTATGGTCTTTAATAGCCGTTGTGATGGTTCCCTGTGAGAGCCCCACGAATGGTTCCGGACCTATAAGGTTACTTACAGATCCGGCTCTGGCGAGTTCATCTGCATTTTCATTGCCTATGAATCCCTCGTGCCCTGGGATCCATACCAGTTGCACCCTGTTTTGCCTTCCAAGCTGGTTCAGAGCTTGGACGCCATTATATACCAGTCTAGAGTCCACTCTGGGAGCTTCGAGCGCTTTGAGAGCGGCCTGACTGTCGCTGAGTATATAGATATTCTTCCCTTGGGTTCGCCTAACTATATTCTCATGAACACAGGCAATTATAGCGAATGTCTCGGCTTGGAAGACAGTGGCGTAATTGCCCATGCTTATGCTACTACTAAAGTCATTTGCATAAATGCCTGCCCCCGTACCAGATTCTGTCTTAGACCCATCTGTGTACCATATAATGTCGTTTTCATCAGAGATTGGTGCTTCAAGACCTTCGGTTCACTCAGCCCTTGTTGGAATTTTAACGTTAAAATTCTTATGGAACACAAACTTGGGTTGCATCTTATCGCAGCCCATGTTCGTAATCCTTTTCATGAAATTGTCGCATTCCATGTTTGTGTGTTTGGTCTTTGGCTTGCTATCGCTCCAGAGTCCTGTTAGGGTCAACCTGTGTAGCGATTTCCGCGCCTCAGATTGTATCACTAGGTGTAGCGGCGAGAGGTCTAGCAGTACCTCCATCGCTGCTGTTGGCGTCGTTCTAAACGCACCAGTAATAGCCATGCATGCCGTTCTTTGTATTTTCATAAGGGCATCCCTGCATGTGCTCTTTAGTGTCCTTGGCCACCATGCCAGGCATCCGTACAAGATGATAGGCCTTGTTCCATGTAGAAGACATAAATATACTCTCCTCTCTCTCTTATTTAAGAAGTGCAGTTTTATCCCATCCTAATATTTAAAAAAATTTTTTTGATCTTTTAGTATGATTGGTTGGCAAATATGTGTTTATCATATAAAATAAAAGACATTCATAATTATACTTACCACTCTTTCCTTAGGCATAAACCAGTAAGGAGGGCGGTATCTTGGAGGTTTGTAGTTACCAATTTGGCGCTGTGCAACATAGCTTATTCTGAAAAATAAGTGTTATTTATTTCGCATTTATGGACATACAGCTGTTCACGTTAAATTTATGATCTTTTTTTTATTTAAGTACTTACTTTAGTTTGCTCAGGGTACTACACAGAAGTTTAAGATTAGAATTTGCCATATTTCAGTTAAATATTTTTCTTAAATTATTATTTGGTAGTTTTGTAATAACATTAAGGGCAATTATTGTTATAGGGACTTCATAATCCTAGTTAAATTAAAATTTATTTTAGTTCCTCTTAGACGCAAATGCTAATAAATTAGGTTATAGGTTATGTCCAAAGAGAATATAATCACTATGTCGATCGATTGACACTAATGACAGCTAACTTCAGTTTTTTTTTTTTAACAATTAAGAGTGGTTCCAATCCAAAACCAGTATTTAGGTGTCCGTGCCTTCGCTTGAACCACATATGAGATTACACCCTTGTAACTCAGCCCTAATCTAGCGAATTCATCAACTAGTAGCGCCATCTAACGCACTACTCAAGTACTAATGTCGCCCGGTTGCCAGCGCGCGGCTGCTTGCTCTTCAGTACGCTTTTGTAACTCAGCCGAGCAGCACGTGTACAAAGCATGTTTAGAAGATCGAGAAATTTCACATTCCGCTCGGTGCCCATGGCCCAGCGACGAGACGCAGTGACCTTCCTACAGGCACCGTCATAAAAAGTACGGGAACTTACGCCTCATGGCGTCGTCCTTGTGACGACATGCGTCGTCCCGTGTGAATGAATTTCACATTCCGCTCGGTGCCCATGGCCCAGCGACGAGACGCAGTGACCTTCCTACAGGCACCGTCATAAAAAGTACGGGAACTTCCGCCTCATGGCGTCGTCCTTGTGACGACATGCGTCGTCCCGTGAGACGACATGGCGTCGTCCCGTGAGACGACAAGCGTCGTCCCGTGAGACGACAAGCGTCGTCCCGTGAGACGACAAGCGTCGTCCCGTGAGACGACAAGTGTCGTCCCGTGAGGCGACATGGCGTCGTCCCGTGAGACGACAAGCGTCGTCCCGTGAGACGACAAGCGTCGTCCCGTGAGACGACAGGGCGTCGTCCCGTGAGACGACAAGCGTCGTCCCGTGAGACGACAGGGCGTCGTCCCGTGAGACGACAAGCGTCGTCCCGTGAGACGACAAGCGTCGTCCCGTGAGACGACAAGCGTCGTCCCGTGAGACGACAAGCGTCGTCCCGTGAGGCGACATGGCGTCGTCCCGTGAGACGACAAGCGTCGTCCCGTGAGACGACAAGTGTCGTCCCGTGAGGCGACATGGCGTCGTCCCGTGAGACGACAAGCGGTGAGGCGACATGGTGTCATCCCGTGAGACGACAAGCGTCGTTCCGCAGACGACATGGCAGCGTCTTGTAAGATAAAGAGCGTCGTCTCGTTTGAAGACCTTGTAACATTCCGCTTGGTGCCCGTGGCCCAGCGATGAGACTAAATGAGCTCCTATAGCTATATCGTCATAAAAAGACTACGGGTGTAAATGGTACATGGCTTCGTCCCGTAGGATCACAAGCGTCATTGCGTGTAAAACGATAAGACGTTACGTCATTCTGTGAGACGACAACGTCGCGTTAAGTTACGTCATCCTGTCACTTCTTACAGACGACTTCTTCTTACAGGCAATGTCTTCACATTGCGCCATCCTGTGGTATCGTCCCTTGAGAGGATGTTGCGTTGTTCCATAAAACGACATATATGTCGTATCGTGAGACATTAATGCATCGTCCTATGAGACGATATCGCATCGTCCTCTGATCTGAAATGACTTTGAAATGACGTTCTCTTGTTATACAAAAACCGTTGTCTCATGGCCTACCATTAATACAGTAGCGGACGTCTTATTAGTCACTTTATTGTTTGATGTCTGCACGATCGATCTCGTATTTAAGATCTGCATGGTCATGAACCAATGTGCGACCCAGTTAGTAGACGTCATCATCATTGTAGCCGACCGAATGGTGTGTCAGCTTTTAGAACGACGAGCAGCAGAATTTCTATTAGCGGGTTTGGCGCGAAATTGATAACGAAATGCAGTTACGGTAACTGTCTCAACCCGCCGGGAAACAGTTGCCGGGGGATACTAAACACACCAAAAATATACATTCTGAGGATCCTAAACTGTATGACCAATTGGAAAAAGAGAGAGGGGGAGGCAAGAAAATCGACAATAGTTTTAAAGAAGGGAAGAAGATTAAATCTTTCTCTCTTCTGAATAGGAATACCAATACACGTATAATGCCAATTCATTTACGGCTCTGTCATAGGCCAACAAAAGATATCCCTTTACTGCAGCTCTAAACCCGAAAAGAATAAAGAGTTTAAGATATGAGTGGAAAATCGTCGCACTTAATCCCTCTTTAGAATGATGAATTACTAGTCAGGTGGATAGTGACTTTGGGCATCTCCTGTATCCTCTCCAAATGTTGACCATTAGCTACAACATAGCGGCCTGTCACAAAGAAAAATCTTTGCGCTAGTCTAGAATTTATCTATACTTACTTTCGTTTACTTAACGTCTACTAAATAGCTGTGAAGCAGGGACTACTGAACTAAGAGTAACACTTAGAAAACAGCAACTCTACCTTCCATCACATTCCGTTCAAGAGATCGAACTGACAAAAGCATTTATAATGCTCCATTCACATCAGTCAGGTAGAAACTTGTGAAATCAGGTTCAAATGCTGTAAGTAATAACTAATAAGCTCCACTTTGGAAGATTATCTAAGCAGCGGGTTGTCAATCGACCTGCCGTTAGTATAACAATCATGCATCATAACACGTTGACCGCAAACATGAACTCGTACTAGTGGTATAACTATCGGAACAGACGGTATTTGTAGGAGGTCCTTTCAAAGAATAAGGACCAACTAGTAGAATGTTAATTTAGTACGGCAATCCGCATTATTGTTACCCATGATTGATCATTAGGAGGTTAAACATCAGTTTCTTTAGTGGTAGCCGTTATACCTATGTATAATGAAGCGCCCCTCCAAGCTATGTAAATAAATAACGAATTTATAAAAAGATTTTTCGGTAGTTCAGTTAGAGTGGAGACTGATGCTGTGTATTGAAAAATCGCGAATTAAATTAGAGGTGAAGCCGACTAATGGAACTAAACCGTCGAACCAACAGCCACGGTCCACGGCTTTGCATCTAAACGATGATTGTTAATTTTTTTTTTCCAAGAAGACATTAGATTAAATGAAATCACTTCTGAATCCTTGAAACCATGTGGATTGCGGGGCAAGCCAATATAGGTACCTACATACAAACGTACAACGTACGTAAACGTACAGCATACGTATGCGTAATATTTAGAAAATATTCAATCAATATAGGCAGTCACTTATAGCAGATACCAGTGGCCTATTTTATAAAGGTACAAGTTACAATTTACAAGCGGAAGTCTCTTTCTAACCCTATGTATTAGAACGAGACTTCCGCTTGTAAATTGTAACTTGTAGCTTTATAAAATAGGCCACTGATTCTGAAACAACACGGGTCAGAAATACCCTTCTTTCGATTTCCAGATGAGAGGTTTCCTTTGTAGATAAAGAAGTACTCGCATGATTTTGTAAAAGAATTACAAGTTACGGTGGTTTAGGCAAAATGCACCCTTTTAATGAAGATATGTAATATTTTCAGAGGAATACCCGAAATAGGACATCCTTTGGAGTCAACTCCCAAATAAATGCCAGTGCACGGAATCAGAGGCATGATACTACTATTAGCACGCTCATCATCATTAAACAATCACGCAAGATCTAAGTGAAATATGATCCTTGTATTGACACATAACTACAAATTTGGTCGCCGGATAAATAGAGACTGCAATATACTCTGAAAATCAACACTTATCCTGCTGTCATTGCCAGATCTGGGTACTACAAGCTTAGCTGAAAGGTAGTAGTCCAAGTTTTACAGCATACTATTGAAACAGGTCTCGTAGGGTATGCAATTTTATACATCATCGTTAATTCAATCAAGTAGAGTTGTTAGCTAGGTGTACTGGTGTAGTACCCTACAAAATCATCGTGTCTTGGTTATATAGGGCAGATGCGCGGCTAATCGAATTAGAGCATTAGTTGTGAAGACAACTACAATTTATATATTCATGATTATATGCTTCCATCATTAAATACAGTAATTATGAGTTATGAGATGTCAGTAGACATATATCAGCATTACATCTAGGTAATGAGTAATGACAAATATAATATGTCACATATAGGCTTAAATCATCAAATAATCGTTTATTTGTGGACATCATGATGCCTAATTAGCCCTAGGGTTCCCTCAAGATAATGAAAACAGTCTATAAATTCAACTGATACCCAACTTAATTGCACAATAGCCAATAAACAACATACAACGTCCTTGTATTGCAAAATTTCTAATTTAAAGTACAATTTAATAATTTATAATTCAGCCTATATACGTCCCACTGCTGGGCACAGGCCTCCTCTCACTCGCGAGAGGGCTTAGGCTATAGTCTTACGCTGGCCTAATGCGGATTGGGGACTTCAAAGTGCAAATTAAACAATCTAATTAATATTTGGTAATGAATGCACACATGTTAAAGTTTGACAGGAAATGTGCCACATCATCGCCCGCGCGTGCCGTTGCTGGCGCATGACTTGAGATTAGATGACACATGAAGCTTGACCCGTGGTTTGTGCTACTGCAATGATATATGCCAAGAACTTACTCGTTCTGACAATAATAATAATGGTTTAATTTGTCTGGGTGTTACGAAAGTTTCCCAATTGGTTTTAATAGGTTGCACTACAATTTAAAGTGTCCACCTCAGGGCCGTCTTAACATATGCTGGGGCCCTGGGGCACATAAGAATTTGCGACCCTTTATGAAAGTAAAGAAAACGAATTAAACTAACATATTTCTACTATGATCCTCTATTTACTATGGGTAATCAAATATACAGCTTTTGTCTGTCATTCGGGTCCCCAAGGCGATGGGACCCTGGGCACGGGCCCCGTGCGCCCTTATGATAAAGATGGTACTGGTCCTCCTCTACTCTTATTTAAAGAGTATTCCATCGTCAGTCACGAGGTATTTACACTCTTATTTACAAGACCGTATGTAGGTAACATACGAAAACATTAAAAACTTACAAAGTGTGCTAAGTCTAACAATAAAGCATTGTACAATCCATTACCACCGCGCGAACCATAAAATTCTTCAGTTTGGTTTGGGAATCAGCTCGCCACCAGAAAAAGTGAATATTAAACAACCTAAAACTACAAGCCTAAAAAATTATAGGTGAAGGCATTGGAATGATTCACCGACTAAAAATCTTCTAAAATATTCTACTTTGTAATCGTATCTTTAGTCAACGCACAATATTATGGAGAGATGTCATCCACAACAACTGGAGTTGTCAGCATCACTTTCACAATCATCGCCTCCATACGATTGTCACCTGCGTGTCAGTGATTCTTTTCATTTGTTACATTCGCTTGCATGACTGACAAGACAAGCATATAAATAATACATATAAGCCTGTTTGACCCGGCACCAGCCTAAACGGCATGTTGTCAGTTATCTGTGGGGAGTAGTAAATTTGGCAGTATAGTTACACTTAAAATAGGTAGGAGCCTATACCGTTCCATTGGTCCCATGTAAGAAATACATAGCTACTCATAGCTTACTATGGTTGTTAGTATTTGTAGTATTTATTTATGGTTGTTATTAATATGGTTGTTCTTAAAGCAACCCTCACCTAAAACCAATCAGCAAGGAAGGATGTATCATCGCCTCAGTTGAAACTACTGCTAGGTAGTTGAGAGTTGTTACTAGTTAGTAACGCATACATCCAATCATGAAGTGTTGTATTTTCTTCTTCACTTTCGGACGCTTCTTTCAGGCAGAGGAGTACTCGATTCGAAATAAATTCCAATTGCTTCCACAAATAAACACATTACGTTTATAATTTTTAACACATTTACGGAATATGTTGCCCTTATGTAATGAGCTATGTACGAATAAAGCTGGTATACCTAGTCAATAACTATGAAGTGCAGTCCAGACGTAGTGATTAAATCGACCGATTTGATCAGGAAACGAAAATAATTCGGCGAGAAAAAGTGGCGTTTGCGCCCGCACGGCCTGATTCGATTGGACAATTTAATCAGATTAGCGAAAAATTGACTCATCTGGATACGCATTTAGTATCTAAATAATATAAATACCGTACTCTATGGGGGGCCTATACAAATATTTGGTTATTCTTCCATATTAGAATACACATTTCATTACATCTGACCTATGATGCAACTTACCAATTTACATTAAATTGTTGGTAAATACTATATAAATCAGAGAGAACCTAAGCTCTTCCATTTAGTTACAAATTTTAAACAGTTTTTGGATGGGCCGGCAGTGCTATATTTGTGTTAAGCAGTATATATATAAGTTGTATTTTGTTTTTGTAAAATACATAGTATCATTATTTCATACATCAAAACCTTTTTATCACCTATATAGTGGGCTGTTGTAAGGAAAACATCAGAGGTAGTCTGGACGGAGTTATTGTAAAACTCACTTGATGAGGTTCACGTTATATGCATCAGAACTACTACTTCAGATAGTGGTTATACTTAAAATTGTACAATCTACAAGTACCTACTTATGTCTTTAATAATCATTTTGGGGACAGTTACAATTAATAGACACACAGTTTTGTTTTATATAAAAAGTTAAGTTTTATATAAAAAGTACAGTCACAATGCTTAACTTATGTTGCCAATTGTCTATCGATAATTACAAATAAGGAAAATATAGTTCAGGTTTGACGCAAACAATTCTTTAGTAGATCAGTATGGAATAAATTTCAGGGCTATATCCAATAGCTAGCTTATTAATCGCTCTATTATTACTTAGGTACTTAATTTTACAGTGCATTGGTGTTAGCTGTAATGCTGTAAAATTTAATTTCAATAAATATCAATATCAATATTCCTATTATGTGATTTTTGCTTAAATATTAATATTATTAGTCACAGTACGCCCGAGCCAGCGCCGGCAGAGGTTTAAACACGTCTCATATGTGGTTCAAGCGAAGGCACGGACACCTAAATAGAACCGTTTTTCCCCCGAAGGGTAAAAAACGGATATTTAGGTTCCTGCCGAAGCTTGAACCACCGCTAAGGGCCTTGCCGGCTTATATGGTACTGAAGAGCAAGCAGCCGCGCGCTGGCAACCGGGCGACATTAGTACTTGAGTAGTGCGTTAGATGGCGCTACTAGTTGATGAATTCGCTAGATTAGGGCTGAGTTACAAGGGTGTAATCTCATATGTGGTTCAAGCTTCGGCAGGAACCTAAATATCCGTTTTTTACCCTTCGGGGGAAAAACGGTTCTATTTTGTCTTGACCCTCGAGCAAAGAATATAATACCAAAGAATATAATACTCACTAGGAGAAGAACGGTAACTCCATACAAATAAATGTCCCCAACCGTTTATACGTTTATACTAGTGGCGCCGTCTTTGTGTACCAATGGAACTAAAGTTGACAACCGGTTTAGCCTGGCGGGTATTGGTAGGTAGTAATTCTGTTGATAAACATATTTGTTATCTTCATATCACGAAATATATGCAAGATGCAAATATTACCCCTTGTTTGTGGTATTATCAATTGATTTAAATAAAAGGCATGTTTATGTTTATAACATTATATATATTATTTATTAAAAAATGTTTTACATATAAAAATATACACTGAAAACTGGCAACTGGCAACTTAATAAAAAAATAGACATTAATAAAGCGCATTCACAAAGTTTTCAGTACCTTTTATACAAATAACATTAGGCATGCCTACCTATTACACTTTACACACAGATACACTACACTTTACACACGGCATTTTACACAGATTTCCAACTTGTATTCATACATTTCTTCACGGTTAATTAATACGCTTTCCAGATGCGTTATGACTCGGTTCCTTCTGAACCCACTAAAGTTGTAAATTTCACTCTGGCTGCTTCAACAGCCGTTGCTCCGCATTTAGCACATTTTCTATGTGCATTGCTGTAATCTATGTAGGTACAGACTTACAGTCTTAAGTGGTACGTAGCGGTACACGTTGTATGTATTATTTAAAGAGTTAATAAATAAAATTTTCGTTATGAACTTTAACCACAGCAGTTGGACAGAGTCATTGACAAATATATTTTTTATTATGGTGGGTAGACGTACCTACCCTCCATATATTTTATGAACATTGATAAAGACAGTTGGAAGCAAATATTCATTATAAAACTTAATCGCATGTAATTAAGTTTTAAGCGTTTTAAGTTTCGTTTTATGATTAATATTGTATAAAATTCGTGATAATTTAAATCAGAGTTGGGAGCAATGTTGCTGTAGAAAAATGTTTTTATTTTTATTACTCGCAACTTTTTCCCGGAGGCCAACGCACACATAGAAGCTTAAGGCGCACACATGCGCAATTATTTGGGGACATAACTTTCTTAGGAAGTGAACAGGCCTTGCCCTCGAGGCTGCATTTGTACAAATTGCACACGGTGCAAGTAACATCGCGTTGCGCATGTAGGGTACATACTTGCGTAGCTATAGTTGGTCAAACAGATCTTGTCAGTAGAAAAGAGCGGCAAATTTAAAAAATGTAGGTGGGAACGATAATCGTCCCATAGAAAATTAGAATTTTGCGCCTTTTTCTACTGACAAACTTGCTTGACCGGCTATACTTACTATTATCTGCGTGTATGGGCTCAGTTACATGCGCTGTGTGCAAAGAAACAAATTGTTTGATGTTTATCTCGGTGCATGTGGAACATACCCCTAGTTATGTCAAAAGTTTTATTTACACCTATTTACACCTACACAAATGTTTATTTTGTTAATTAGTTAATAATTTTATAATTTATTATAAATGTGAATTATATAAGTATTAGTTACAATGGTATTAAGTGTTTACGTTATACTGTTTTGTGCCTTATCTCAGGTCTATACACAAAATGAAATTCAAATCTTTGGACCAGGTTTGAATCCCAAAGAAATTGTGATGCCGGCTAGATATTTTTTCGTTAATTTCACATTTGTTACAGATCGATCGTAAGTAAAAATAGTAATTCCCATAATACTTCTAATAATTAATTTGTCACTTGCTGGAACAAAATTGGGTTTTGAAGAAATGGAACACAAAGTTCAATGAACTTATGAGGACTGCTTGTGGTTTGAGATGCCACTATTATATTTAGGTACCGGCTTTTATCTTATCAAAAGTTGAGCTAGGTCAGTAGGCCTATATTAACAGAAATTTGCATTAATATTAACAATATTAATACAAGTGTGTGCTCCAGATACTGGTTTTCTATACTAGTCCTGCACCTCCTTTCATAGTGAACAACATTTGTTGCCTTCTACAGTGAATATCAGATATATTGGAGAGGCCAATGTGTTCAAAAATATCTGGATACGCACTCTAGCACCATGACAAACAGAGGCATGTCCAGATATTTATGAGCACCTAGGCCATTCCAATATATCTAATTAATCTGATAGTGATTTGTATATCCCCTCGGGCGGTAAGATGCCGGGAGGAGGCTGGGTGGCGCCCACAATTTTGTAAAACATGGCAGATGGTGACCTGTTATGACTTTATATTTTTAATTTTGACAGCCAGTCGGCTCATGGATGTGTAATGCATTGTGTGAAAATTTAAAATATTGCATTGCCACTTGAGAGGATATTGTGTAAAGATAGCTGTTACAAATAAATAGCTCTTTCCACAACTTCATTATTACTTGTTACCTTATTAGGTTATAAACAGGTTATAAATGACTAATTAACACTTTCGCAACCGGGCAAAAAACGGCACACTACCCCAGAAACTGGTTGTCTATATCTGCGTACAAAACAACCCGCTGGGCGGGTTGTCCGGCATCTGAGCAAACATTACGAGTGCCTACCAGGCGGGTTCTCGGTAGTCAGTGTTAATAAATATAAACACTTTTATTTCAGGTATACTGCAAACCTAGCAAATGACCTAGCTGTAGAAATAAACGGTAGCTCTATGAAACATAGAGATTGCCGTATTTGGGTAAATAAATTGGACAGAAAAGATGGAACTTTCATAATTAGATACAAAGTATATGAGAGTTGCCAGGAAATGTCAATAAGTGTTTATTATAAAAGTAAACATATCACTGGATCCCCCTACCATTATGCAGGTGATTGGTGCCACTCGTGATCTACACTTATTGTTAAATATCAGCACTACTTTGAAAAAACTTGTATCTTATTCTGTCAATCAAAAGAAAAATTATTATATTATATATTGTTTAATACACTAGCAGCTGAAAGCTGATGCGTGTATATCACTGCACTTGTTTTTTTTAATGATTAATGTTCATTTTGTTAGTTGTTTTAAAAAATGTAGTAAGTATCTATGTATAAGATGCATATATAGTTACTGCCTTTCAACTTTGAGTAGCAGTGTGACATACAAGATTTTTTCAAAGTAGTGTTGAATGCATAAGGACAAGGACGCAGTCTAGTCTGATGCATAGCATATATCCATACATCGGATTAGGTTGACCTACCAAGTGAGTGTAATAAAATGCTTTTGCTGCAACATGTTATCATTCATATATCTGGTTTTTTTTCAGGTCCTATCCAACCAGATCAGTGTGACTGCCCTGAACAGGACATTAATGTATGGCTAGAAAAATATGGTTGCCCTGAGTCTTTCAGCAAAATCAACCAAGATCTAAAACCCTTTATAAATGTTGATATGGGAGTGAAAGTACCAAAGATTGTAGAAAAATACCACAAACCAGATACCACAAGTTTTTGCCACTATGTAATTAAAAGTAATAAGATTTATAGGGATTGCTATGGAAAGCATGTGGGGTTCAATATGTTTTCAGATAATGTCCTTTTGTCTTTATCAAGGAAAGTAAGGTTGCCTGACATGGAGTTGGTGATTAACTTGGGAGACTGGCCTCTGATTCGTAAGAATACTGAACTTTTGCCAGTTTTCTCATGGTGTGGTAGTGAGGATACAATGGACATTGTAATGCCTACTTATGACTTGACTGAATCTACTTTAGAGAATATGGGAAGGTATAGTAAATTTTATATCAAGTCTAAATGGCAACCAAATTTCAATTGTAAATTAAGAATATCAAAGTTGTTTTTTGGCTGGCAAATATAAACCCTTTACGAACTTTAGAAGGCATTGTACCTTCTCGTCCTTTTGGCGTCATCACAGCATATTCTTATGGTAGTATTTATAGTCGCCATTTATGTGTTATATGTATCAAGCTGGTTGTGTCATAATTTACTTCTAATTGGCGGCCGGATTCTTGATAAATGTTCTTCCCTTAAAATGTAACGTTTGCTTTTTCAGAGTAACCCTCGACATTCTATCAGTGCAAGGCAACATCGAGAAGCCGTGGGAGGCCCGCGAGCCGCGCGCGTTCTGGCGCGGCCGCGACTCGCGCGCCGAGCGCCTGCAGCTGGTCGACGTCGCTCGCGCCAACCCAGACCTCTTCAACGTGTCTCTTACTAACTTCTTCTTTTTCTTGGATAAACAAGAACAGTATGGGCCAAAGTCGCCGCATATATCTTTTTTTAAGTTCTTTGATGTAAGTAAAGATATTTTTAAGTATACTTATTTAAAATACAGATTTTTTTTAAATGTAAGACATGTTGTTGTATAGTATAGATTCTGCCCGTGACTTCATCTGCGTAGAATGACGATAATTGATAAAAACTATCCTATTTCCCCGGGCTTCAAACAGTCTCAATACCAAATTCCATTTCATCAAATTAGTACGAAGCCGGTAAGCCAGAACGACAGGACAGTAGGGTATTCCTGTATTCTTGTATGATTATAACTTTAGCAGTTGCGTTTTCTACAGATAAATCTAACTAATTACTATAAAATTACTTGATCTTGTTACTTTCAGTACAAATACCAAATAAACATCGACGGCACAGTAGCATCATACCGACTGCCGTACCTGCTCGCTGGCGGCGGCACGGTGATGAAGCAAACGTCACCGTACTACGAGCACTTCTACGGGCAGCTCGTCCCGTGGGAGCACTTCGTGCCGGTGTCACGTGACCTGTCGGACTTGGCGCAGAGGGTGCGGTGGGCGCGCGCGCACGACGAGGAAGCGTTGAAGATAGCGAGGAACGGAAGGAAGTTTGCCAACGATCATCTGCTTCCTCAACATATTTTTTGCTATCATGCGGTGCTGTTCCAGGTGAGTGCATTTTTGAAGTGAAAACTTCTTTAGCGGCGCTGTGCACTTTTTGTGATGGGAAAAAAATGTTAAACTCGCGACAGGTCACGTGACCGACAGATTCGACAGATTGAAAATTCGTAAGACGGACACGTGACTGTTATGTCATTGAGTTTTCACTTCTGCCGGCATTCCCGGAGTGCAACCCATTGTTTTTTTTTTGTTTTGATAACTAGGAGTAGATGTCGCTGTTATGAGCACAAAAAGGACGCGTATTAGACAAAAAATTTTCACTTGTTGCAGGAATGGAGCAAGAGGATGACGAACAAAGTGAATGTCCGTGAAGGAATGACGAAAGTACCTCAACCGACTTTTGACTGTGATTGCGAACCAAAAGAAAAAAAGAAACGTGAAGATCTTTGAGTATCTGGCTCTGAGCGGCAACCGCGAAAACCGAAATTCTTTCTCTTTTACTCCAATGAAGGCGTAATTAGATTGACAGAGAAAAATCCCCGCAATTTGCAAACTTCGATTTTCGCGGTTATAGCCCTGAGTTAAAGCTAATGTGTACCAAAACATTCCTTCCCGCATAATACTACAAAATAATAATCTCAGTAGTCAGTAGTGTAGTCACTGTAGTGTAAATATACTTCCCTAATATTGTGTCAAATAACATAAGGCTATGTAAATAAAAGTTTATTAAATCATAATATTTTTATTACAAATATTACCAAATAATATCACATTATAGTAAAATAAATATATATTTCTGCATTGCACATCATAATTATTAGCCTAAAATTAACATTTAATTAATTAATTAACTTTTCTCAAAAATGGACGGCAAAGTCGACTTTGCCATCTAAAAAATAGGTCGCGAAGCGCGGAGTTTATGGTCAGTCAAAAATTAAAAACTTAAAAACATTGCAGTCTCGATTTTAGGACTGCAATGTTGCATACAAATTCCATTATTTGTCGAGTTCCAAACTTTTTAAAAGTTGTAATGGCCATATCAAATGAAGGCACAGGCCCATTAAACAGCCAAACAGATGATTAGTACCGCGCACGGATTTAGAATTAATAATCCGGATTGTGTACACTGGCCAAAAAGTGTGTCCACATGAGAGGTTAAACCTGAGCCCTGCATCTCTTTCTAATTAGGGTGACCATAAGTCACATGAATGTGGGATATTAGCATAAGATGGATTATATAGTTTGGCCAGGTTCTTTTCTCATTCGCACATAATCAGAGAGAATAATACTGTATTTTCCCTATGCTAGTATAATTGCCCCAGAGAAGAGATGGATAGTCATTTTCCCTTCTGTAAAACGCTTCACACAACTTTACTTAATTTAGTCGTTATAAAATCTATTACAGATGGGATGAGCGTATTGGAGCGTATCATGGTCGATTGTGAGGAAGGTGGTCCGCCGTACGTCCATCAAAGACACAGCTATAAGAGAGAGCGAGACAGATATCCAGGGTCGGGTAAAACGTTGTAGTTGCACTAGGTAACTAGGTAATTCGCAAATCGTATCGATCAAAAACACTGCCATCGGTCGTGTTTTAATGAATCACCACTCATTGCGAATTTAATTCCTACTTTTAACACTTGTTTCGCAAATAACTTTGCAGTTATTATTACTATGCCGACTGGTTATCGATACTAGTCATTTTGTCAAGCCCTAGCGTTGCGTAACAATTTATCTTTTTTACACGAAATTATCTTGATTATTGACTAAAATGATAAAATATTAGCACACAACGAAATAAAAACTTACATTTAACCGTGTAAACCGGCATCTTACACTATTTATGCTCTTCATAATTTAACAAAATACCTATCACTATCAATATCATACTCATGGTGTGTTAATATACGTGATGACTTCCCTTTTGCATACTTTAGCTATTCTTTAAGCGTAAGCGTCATCGTAGATCTGTAATTGCAACAAAATTTTCAAATTTGCCGCCGTTGTATACGGACGGAAATATGTGTTCAACCTATATAGAATCGATTACATATATATAAATAGTTAGAATTAACGTTTTAGTAATTAAATATTATGTATAAATATGAGTCTGTAATGTCTAAGGACTTTGGATTTAATTTTTGGCAATTATTAACTCTCATTACGTGAACCGAATAATTAAACATGCAGAAATAAGTATAGTTATCTTTATTTATTTATTAGTATACTATTTAGGTACCTAAACTTATTTTTACATTAAGTATGTAATAATAATTCTGTAAGACCGATCTAAATCGTACCGACATCATGGTCACCCTAATGAGTTTGACAATGTATTCTTGTATTTTTATCGTAAAATTGAATAATTGTGACCAACCTGTAAAAGATATTCCACAATCAGCGTAGCTTTCACTTCTAGAACCCCACACACAACATGTTTTAACCATTTTTTAAAATATTTTATGAATAAATGCTAAGCGGCGCCATTTACGTATTTTGTAAATACACGAAAAATACGTCATCAAGTTGGGGATACCAATTAATATTCAAGTTACTACAATTTCTACCATATTCAATTTACTGTTTTTTTTTGTTGTACACATGCCTGGCTTAATCAGTTAATAATATTAACATCATAATAATTAACACATTACTTAAAAGATATCAGAACTGTAATCGGAATATAGCACTAAAATATTATAAGAAGATAATGAATTTCAGTAGTATATTGATATAATTTCTACCACAATGGTATCTTTTTAACATTGGCAACATGTGCGAGTGAGACACAGGGCTCGGGTTTTCTATCTCATGTGGACCGTTTTCTCTAGTCTGGTACGAACAACTTTCTGTCTCGGTGATAAGGTTCAAATTAGTGTGGCAAAAAAAGTGACAAATCGCTCCAGTTTAAACAATATAACTTCATGGTACCGCGACTATTTAGCTGTCTCAAATAGGTTGGCGTATTTTCGGCAGAAAAATACACTTCTATTTTTTTATTAAAAAAAAATAAAAAGGCGGCAAGGGCTTTGTTCTGTGAAAATATATACGTAAGAATGTTGCTTTTGTAAAATATTTCTATGATATTTATATTTCTTGCACCATTTTTGAGAAAAGCACTATATATGACTCGGCTGGAAGGCTACTTGCTGGCTTCGGATTCAATTAAACGGACTCCCAAGGTCGTCCGTTTAAAACGAATCCTCAGCCTGCAAGTAGCTACTTCCGAGCCTCGACAATAATGTACTATTATTTTACATCAAGTATTATAATCACTTTTGAAAATCGCTTAGGATGGCATTCCATCAGTCCAATTTCTTTGTCCAATGTGTATTTGCGTCTCTTATTTTGCTTAGAGAGAGAGAGTGAGATGCAATACACATTGGACCAAGAAATTGGCAGGTGGAATACCAACCTTACATACTATTCAAAGCATGAATCTAGTATTAAACTGGATTGGGCATGAGTGGTGGGGATAAGTGACAGAACGGGATAGTCTTACGTATCTTTCAGTAGGAGTAGCAGAGAAAGCTCTATTATTGTTTGTCCTTATCACGGTCTCACATATTTTTTTGTTCCCCACCTTTTTTTTAGTATGGATAATGGTGGGCAACAAATAAATTCGACCAATCATAGTGTCGCATTTGCGTATGTTTTGTCCCTCACGGAGGCACGCGTATACCACTTCTATACGATCCTACCTTATATGATTCAAAGTTTATTATTGGGTTGCGTATGAAGCAATAATTGGGTTGTGTTTTTGCCGCGTATTGTTCTACCCAAACACAATAAGAACTTAAGCGATTGCAAACCGTAATTAATGCAAATGAAGTAAGGTCTGCCAATATTTACTTTATCCACCTTTGTGTGCACTCCACCTAAGGATATGAATACATATTTTATTCTCTAATATTAGTCAACTATTTAATAACAATATTTAAATATAAATATGTAAATAAATATATTTATATGGCTTCAACTTAATTCAGATGGTTGGTGAGATGTTTTTATAGAAAACCACCGTGCAACTATTTCACAAATCGTCTGAGTGAAGTGATATTCAAGGTTCGTCATTCACATTGATCTGAATTACCTATCTACTGCAATCTTGATGGCGTTAATTAATTTTATTAAGGAAGCTTATGGCTGTGCATGACAAAATAAGGAATCTGGCTAACCTATTAAATAGTTGCAGCCATAATATTGCTAGTAGTAATAAGGCTCCCATAGATACTAAGTCTCACTGGCACAGATGAAATACAAGTTACTTTGTAGCTGCTCGAGCTGAAGAGCTTATTATAGACGTATTGTACACCTTACGGCTCGGCCACGATATTGAGCGACTTGCGACGGCGGCAGCGACAACCATAGGTGGGAACACTGGGAACCAGTGCCGGATTTAGACATTTGCCGCCCATAGGCTATGCTGGTTTTGCCGCCCCTATCCACCTCGCATATAGCTTTTTAAAGTACTTTCCAATCAGAGGCGTTTAATTTAATAGTACAACGCACCATAGTCATATTAGAATGCATATAAGGTGATGTCACTATTCTAGATACAGATTTATATGAGCCGTTTTTGTCAGCCAATGACGATGCGACCTCGTTATATGTATTTGCCTGATCTGATCGGCGACCGGTGGGTACCACTGGGTTTTGGCCATTGAGAATCAAGGTAAGGCATTGGCAGTCAGGCTGGATATAGCAAAGGAGTTTGGTCGGATCTGGCATCGATTGCTCGAGGGACTATGCTATACAAATGGCTTATATTGATGGGCCACAAATAATGTACCTCAATAAAAACGCGAGCGTAGCGATCGCGAAATTTTTTAGGTACAAATAGCGCAATTTGCTAGAAAATGGTACCTACATATTTAAGTGTTACTGTCAGTCCTAGCTTATGGTGCTCAGACTTGGTCTTTGACGGAAGCTCAGAAGTCCAAACTCGGGGTTTGACAGAGAGCTATGGAGCGCAGCTTATTAGGTGTGAAACTAAGGGATCGCATCCGGAACACCACGATGCGCTCTAAACCTCAGATAATAGCTTAGCTCGAAAAGCGGGTAAGCTATAGTCAAACCGTAAAAAGTCTGCAACGATTTTGATAGCCCACACAATACAAGTGTCATTTTAAACGTCAAACTTCTATGAAATTATGACGTATACATAACACTTACACTGCGTGGGCTATCAAATCCGCTGCAGACTTTGTTTGGTGCGACTCTAAAGTGGGACTGGGCTGGTTATGTCTGCCGAATGCCGAACAACTTGTGGGCCAAGTTAACCACAAAGTGGGTACCCCACGAGTCAAACCGGGGAACCGGTAGACCTCGTTGGCGATGGCGGGATAACTTGGACTCCTTTTTGAGAGACTGGCCAGATGTAGCTCAAAACCGGGACGAGTGAAAGAAGAGGGGGGAGGCCTTTGCCTAGCTTTATATGTGGCCCATCAATAACGTTCCTAAATAAAAACGCGAGCGTAGCTAGCGCGAAATTTTTTCGATAGAAATAGCGCAATTTGATAGAACATGGTACATTTTTAGGGTTCCAAGCTTCAAAACGGAATCCATATAGGATCACTTTGTTGTCCGTCCAACCGTTTATCTGTCTCAATATAAAGGGTCTTGACATGACAGAGGGCGGCAAAACCGACAAATAAAGCCTGTTATTTAAATTTTACAAATAAATAGGGGAGCGGCAAAATTCCGGTCATCCCTATCTGAACAGCAAATAAAATATTTTTTTGACCCAAATTTGCCGCCCCCTAAAATCTGCCGCCCTAGGCTTCAGCCTACTCAGCCTAGTGGTAAATCCGGCACTGCTGGGAACGAAAGGTACGATCGCTGTGTCTCGCTCCAACCTATGGTTATCGCTGCCGCCGTCGCAAGTCACTCAATATCGTGGCCGAGCCGTCAGCCATTCGTATCGACTCCAAGTTATCGACGCTGGTATTTAGTACAGCATACCTTCGTCACACGCGCTCATTATTACTGACCTACCTATATATAATGACGCACCTGACGCATTCTCGTAGACTCTCTAGGCAAAGGTGGGAAAGGTGGCAGCGATACGCACAGATAGTTCGGTAGAGTTATCTACCGGTACATGGCGACGTCGGGGCTGCGGTAGAAGCACATGTAGGCGTCGGCGAGCAGGCGCTTGGCGGGCGCGGGCAGCTGGCGGTCGCGCGGCGCCGACGCCAGCAGGGCTCTGGCGCCGTCCTCGCTCAGCCACGCGGCCAGCTCCGGGATGCACACGCACTCGGGGATGTTGTAGCCGTTGCGCTCGCCTGACAAATCAATATATACCTAACGTTACAACTTTATTACAGTGCACAGTGGCCCGAGCTAGTTTAGTGACACTCGGAACCTCACGAAAGTCCATTTGATCATGCGGACAGCCATGGAGTCGAAATAGTCGAATAAGTACCAAGGCGCGTCGAGCGCCTGCCCCGCCTTGACGAAGGCCACGTAGTGGCTAGTCTCGATGCACAGGACTGCGTACAGCAGCATGTAGACTTCTTACCCTTGCAGTCGGTCATGAAGTTTAAGAAACACCAAGCGCGTCGAGCTCCTGCCTCGCCTTGACGAAGGTAACGTAGTTTCTCAGTACACAGCAGGCGAACACTACACTCCTTACCCTTGCGGTCGGCCATGGAGTCGAAGAAGCACCAGGGCGCGTCGAGCGTCTGCCCCGCCTTGACGAAGGCCACATAGTGTCTCGGTGCACAGCAAGCGAACACTCCATGTACACTCCTTACCCTTGCGGTCGGCCATGGAGTCGAAGAAGCACCAGGGCGCGTCGAGCGCCTGCCCCGCCTTGACGAAGGCCACGTAGTGGCTGGTCTCGATGCACAGCACCGCGAACAGCTCCATGTAGACGCGCGGCGCTGGTGCGCCCTCCAGCACGCTCGCCCACTCTTCTGGCACCAGCAAAGGCGTTGCCTAAACATACAAACATTAATACATGTAATGTCAGGTAAGATGTAGATACAACAAATTGCGAAAACGGCCAAAAATTAAAAAAAAATTAGATATTTTCTAAAAAAATTATAATCAAACTCTATTTTTACAATCTCATAATACAGAAGAGTAATGGAATACCGTAGGAATGAACGTAGTTGTCGCAGTAAGGCATTATTTAGCATTCCTAACAGCAGAACGAAACACGCACAGCATTCATATATTGGGCGCGCATGTAGGCAGTACAATGAAAAATGTATGGACGCAGACTTGTTTGGCAGTTCATTAGGTATGTTTAAGAAAACTGTATATTCTTTGTTGAAGTAGAATAAGTGTGAAATGTTGCAAGCAACCGGATATTTGTAATTTGAGTCGTTTATCTTTTACATCTATTCCATTTTTATGTAATTGGGTACTATAAGTTTACACTAATTTTATATATTTGTAAATTAGGGAACTATAGGTCTATACCAAAATTAATTTGTAGCTACTAGCTAAGTTGCTCATATGTTTATTTTAAGACTGTTTGTTTCTCAATAAAAAAAAAAAAAAAAAAAAGTAATAGGTGAAATTTCGCTCTAAAAATGTGATAATATTCCCATTCTTTCATCTGTACATCAGTGGGTGGGTTCGCACTGCACGCTGCACTCCCAATGCGGGTTCCGCACGCGTTCAGTAGTGCAGACTGTGCAGTTAGTATACGCATACCTTGTGGTGCGGTCGCGAGGCGTGCGCGAGGCGCAGACAGGCGGCGCACAGCGCGCCCGCCTCCAGCGAGCCGCCGCGCGCGCACGCCGCGCACTCCCAGCGCGCCAGCCCGCCGCACGCGTGGAGTAGTACCGTTAGTACAGACATACCTTGTGGTGCGGTCGCGAGGCGTGCGCGAGGCGCAGACAGGCGGCGCACAGCGCGCCCGCCTCCAGCGAGCCGCCGCGCGCGCACGCCGCGCACTCCCAGCGCGCCAGCCCGCCGCACGCGTGGAGTAGTACCGTTAGTACAGACATACCTTGTGGTGCGGTCGCGAGGCGTGCGCGAGGCGCAGACAGGCGGCGCACAGCGCGCCCGCCTCCAGCGAGCCGCCGCGCGCGCACGCCGCGCACTCCCAGCGCGCCAGCCCGCCGCACGCGTGGAGTAGTACCGTTAGTACAGACATACCTTGTGGTGCGGTCGCGAGGCGTGCGCGAGGCGCAGACAGGCGGCGCACAGCGCGCCCGCCTCCAGCGAGCCGCCGCGCGCGCACGCCGCGCACTCCCAGCGCGCCAGCCCGCCGCACGCGTGGAGTAGTACCGTTAGTACAGACATACCTTGTGGTGCGGTCGCGAGGCGTGCGCGAGGCGCAGACAGGCGGCGCACAGCGCGCCCGCCTCCAGCGAGCCGCCGCGCGCGCACGCCGCGCACTCCCAGCGCGCCAGCCCGCCGCACGCGTGGAGTAGTACCGTTAGTACAGACATACCTTGTGGTGCGGTCGCGAGGCGTGCGCGAGGCGCAGACAGGCGGCGCACAGCGCGCCCGCCTCCAGCGAGCCGCCGCGCGCGCACGCCGCGCACTCCCAGCGCGCCAGCCCGCCGCACGCGTGGAGTAGTACCGTTAGTACAGACATACCTTGTGGTGCGGTCGCGAGGCGTGCGCGAGGCGCAGACAGGCGGCGCACAGCGCGCCCGCCTCCAGCGAGCCGCCGCGCGCGCACGCCGCGCACTCCCAGCGCGCCAGCCCGCCGCACGCGTGGAGTAGTACCGTTAGTACAGACATACCTTGTGGTGCGGTCGCGAGGCGTGCGCGAGGCGCAGACAGGCGGCGCACAGCGCGCCCGCCTCCAGCGAGCCGCCGCGCGCGCACGCCGCGCACTCCCAGCGCGCCAGCCCGCCGCACGCGTGGAGTAGTACCGTTAGTACAGACATACCTTGTGGTGCGGTCGCGAGGCGTGCGCGAGGCGCAGACAGGCGGCGCACAGCGCGCCCGCCTCCAGCGAGCCGCCGCGCACTCCCAGCGCGCCAGCCCGCCGCACGCGTGGAGTAGTACCGTTAGTACAGACATACCTTGTGGTGCGGTCGCGAGGCGTGCGCGAGGCGCAGACAGGCGGCGCACAGCGCGCCCGCCTCCAGCGAGCCGCCGCGCGCGCACGCCGCGCACTCCCAGCGCGCCAGCCCGCCGCACGCGTGGAGTAGTACCGTTAGTACAGACATACCTTGTGGTGCGGTCGCGAGGCGTGCGCGAGGCGCAGACAGGCGGCGCACAGCGCGCCCGCCTCCAGCGAGCCGCCGCGCGCGCACGCCGCGCACTCCCAGCGCGCCAGCCCGCCGCACGCGTGGAGTAGTACCGTTAGTACAGACATACCTTGTGGTGCGGTCGCGAGGCGTGCGCGAGGCGCAGACAGGCGGCGCACAGCGCGCCCGCCTCCAGCGAGCCGCCGCGCGCGCACGCCGCGCACTCCCAGCGCGCCAGCCCGCCGCACGCGTGGAGTAGTACCGTTAGTACAGACATACCTTGTGGTGCGGTCGCGAGGCGTGCGCGAGGCGCAGACAGGCGGCGCACAGCGCGCCCGCCTCCAGCGAGCCGCCGCGCACTCCCAGCGCGCCAGCCCGCCGCACGCGTGGAGTAGTACCGTTAGTACAGACATACCTTGTGGTGCGGTCGCGAGGCGTGCGCGAGGCGCAGACAGGCGGCGCACAGCGCGCCCGCCTCCAGCGAGCCGCCGCGCGCGCACGCCGCGCACTCCCAGCGCGCCAGCCCGCCGCACGCGTGGAGTAGTACCGTTAGTACAGACATACCTTGTGGTGCGGTCGCGAGGCGTGCGCGAGGCGCAGACAGGCGGCGCACAGCGCGCCCGCCTCCAGCGAGCCGCCGCGCGCGCACGCCGCGCACTCCCAGCGCGCCAGCCCGCCGCACGCGTGGAGTAGTACCGTTAGTACAGACATACCTTGTGGTGCGGTCGCGAGGCGTGCGCGAGGCGCAGACAGGCGGCGCACAGCGCGCCCGCCTCCAGCGAGCCGCCGCGCGCGCACGCCGCGCACTCCCAGCGCGCCAGCCCGCCGCACGCGTGGAGTAGTACCGTTAGTACAGACATACCTTGTGGTGCGGTCGCGAGGCGTGCGCGAGGCGCAGACAGGCGGCGCACAGCGCGCCCGCCTCCAGCGAGCCGCCGCGCGCGCACGCTGCGCACTCCCAGCGCGCCAGCCCGCCGCACACCGTGCACTGCCGGGGCACTGCAGGATAATCCTCACTCAGTCTTCAGAAAAAAAAACAACTGGTTGCACTCCGGGAGTGCCGGCAGAAGTGAAAACTCAATGACATTGCACAGCGCCTCTAAAGAAGTTTTCACTATGTATACTTAAGGTTAACGCCATCTAGCGTTATTTCGTCGCATTACTTGAAACCCCTAAGCACATCACTGTTAGTACTCGAGTTATATTATACCAGTTAGAGGGAAACTCACTAGATGGCATTTAAATCAATAAAGAAAAACTCAGTGACTCGTGACGTCACGTCTTACGCTCTCGCGAGTTTAAAATTTTTTCCCCATCACAAAAAGTGCATAGCGCCATTTAAGAAGTTTTCACTTCAAAAATATTAAAATATTGTGCCATGGTATGTACACATTTGAACCCTGTGAGTCCGATTTGGATATTGGCCAGTTTTCATTTACCTATTAGGGGTCATCCATTAATTACATCACACGTTTAGGGGGAGGGAGGGGGTCAAGAAAGTGTGACATATTGTGACATGGTGGAGGGGGAGACACAAACTTTGTGACGTCACTTTAACTTCATCATTAACCGAAAATTTATTTAAGTTATTTTATTCGCTGTACTTGGGCCAGCTAGTCTGTTTCAGCAACAGGCAAGACCAAGAGGTCGGACGCCGGGTCGATAACGCCTGGAAGAGCTACTGGTCCATGAAAGAGCTAATGAAGGGAAATCTTCCACTGTCACTTAAGCGAAAACTCGTCGACATGTGTATACTGCCTGTCCTAACCTACGGTGCCCAAACATGGTCACTCACAGAGAACCAGAAGTCCAAACTGAAGGTTTGCCAACGCGCTATGGAGCGCAGCATTTTAGGTGTTAAAAGGATCGATCGCATCCGGAACACCACGCTGCGCTCCAAAACTCGCATTGCTGACGTCGGCAAAAAAACCGCCAGGCTCAAATGGGACTGGGCTGGCCACGTCTATCGTATGCATCCGGATAGGTGGGCTAATGTAGCCACCAAGTGGATGCCGACGAAGAAGCGTGGGCGGGGCAGGCCCACGCGGAGATGGCGGGACGACTTTGACGCCTTCCTTAACAACTGGCCGGAAGAAACGCTAAATCGGGAGTCATGGAGAATCAGGGGAGAGGCCTTTGCCCAGCAGTGGGACACACAAATAGGCTAAGAAAAAAAAAATTCGCTGTACATTTAAATAACAAGTTTTTAAAACGATAATCGTTTTTATTCGTTTAATTTTCTTTCCTAAGCAGTTTTGGATTATAAAATTACTAATATTTATATCGTCAAAAATATTTTGATAAAATATTAATAATACTTAGGTACTTAATTCGATTTGGCGATTTCGTAGAAAAAATGTGACGTCACACAAGGGGGGGAGGGGTTTGCCAAATGTGACCAAGTGTGACAAGGATGGGGGAGGGGTCAAAAAACCTAGAAATTCGTGTGACGTAATTAATGGATGACCTCTTACAGAGTTGGTAATACTAACGAAATCTTTTTATACTCGCCAAATGATTTAAGGATCTACCTCCAGGTTGCATCTTTTACGGGAACTACACGATGCATCTTGGATACACTCCGTCTATGTTATGTACTAGACCTAAGTGACTATTTTTTTTTTATTGATAATCAATTTTAATATCTACCGACGGATCAAAGACTTATATTCTGGTAAATAATATAAACTTACAGCCTTCAATGAGATCCGTTACATCAAGCAGTGGTGAAGGCAACACTCGTTGGTACAATTTGTATTGCTTGCCAAAGCGTGGCATTTGAATTATAAACGCAGCTGGTACCTGAAACAATTCCATAATTACGTTGAAATTAAATAACGTACTTTCTAAAAAGTTCAATACATTAAAACAATTCCAAAAGATTAGGTCCATATTTGACTACATAAAAAAACTATTGAATGTTAAACAGATAACAAAAGCCCCCATCTTGAGGAGTATTGCTTCTGGAAGTGCTCCGTTCGCAGCAGCAGCAGTTAAACGCTATTTAGACTTTAAGCTATAAAACATTAAGTTCAAATTGCATTACCAACCCACCTCACTAAGCTTCACACCGGAGGTAGCGAACGACTGCTCTAACAACTGTTGAACGGTGGGCAACGTGATCTGCTCGTCCTTTTCTACGAACAGCTGATAACAAAAAGCTTCCTGTCCTGAGGATAGCTTTAGGAATGGTTCCGCTCTCAGTAACTGAGCGACAAGGCCGTTTAAGAACTCTTCTGGGTCCTGTAATACGAAAGGAAAACAAACATTGATGAATACATAAGTCTCATAATTTTGAGAGAGGCAAAGGAATTAATATGAACGTATACACAACGTATTGTTGTCGGTACGCTATAATTAACAGTCATTTATTTTATAATACTTATTTATAAGTGAAATCTTAGCCATTCAACCATCCACAATTGACCAACTTACGTACTTAGTCACTCAGCAGAGAACTATAAAATTTCCATATAATAAAATTTTGTGTACGTTTTGACGGAGGACAACACACCTGAGTGCCTCACGCGAACACCGAAGTTCACAAATTGCGGGATCGTTCTCTGTCACTCTAATTACGCCTTAATTGGAGTAAAAGAGAAATATGTCCGCAATTTCCGATCATGCTACTGCTGTTCACCACTTCCTCGCTACACGTCGGAGAGGCGCTCGAGCAGCGTGCGCAGGCGCATGACGCGGTCGGCGCGCACATAGCCGTGCCGCCGCAGCGGGTTCACTACTTCCTCGCTACTGGGGTCACCGACCTTCTCCTCGGAGGTGAGGCCGGGCACGTCGGAGAGGCGCTCGAGCAGCGTGCGCAGGCGCATGACGCGGTCGGCGCGCACGTAGCCGTGCCGCCACAGCGGGTTCACTACTTCCTCGCTACTGGGGTCACCGACCTTCTCCTCGGAGGTGAGGCCGGGCACGTCGGAGAGGCGCTCGAGCAGCGTGCGCAGGCGCATGACGCGGTCGGCGCGCACGTAGCCGTGCCGCCGCAGCGGGTTCACTACTTCCTCGCTACTGGGGTCACCGACCTTCTCCTCGGAGGTGAGGCCGGGCACGTCGGAGAGGCGCTCGAGCAGCGTGCGCAGGCGCATGACGCGGTCGGCGCGCACGTAGCCGTGCCGCCGCAGCGGGTTCACTACTTCCTCGCTACTGGGGTCACCGACCTTCTCCTCGGAGGTGAGGCCGGGCACGTCGGAGAGGCGCTCGAGCAGCGTGCGCAGGCGCATGACGCGGTCAGCGCGCACGTAGCCGTGCCGCCGCAGCGGGTTCACTACTTCCTCGCTACTGGAGTTACCGACCTTCTCCTCGGAGGTGAGGCCGGGCACGTCGGAGAGGCGCTCGAGCAGCGTGCGCAGGCGCATGACGCGGTCGGCGCGCACGTAGCCGTGCCGCCGCAGCGGGTTCACTACTTCCTCGCGCAGTACACGCTGAACCTCCAGGTAGTGTGGAGAGTCCTGTTCAAACGGATGGTCGGTTCAGGATCAGAACAAAAATGAATGGAAAAACATGTATTATGGCTCTTAGATATCTGAATTTAAACAGATATTGATATTGCAATTAAGTCACGTCACAAACTAACCTAGTGCTTTTGTTAAATGTTACGGGAGATAAGAGGCTTATTTAACCCTCTATTAACCATTTAAACGCCATAGACGGCAATTGACGTCAACGCAAAATCGTGACGACGCCAAAGACGACATTTGACATCGATCGTTTTTTGATGAATATCTACTGAAAAATACCCCACATGCATGGCATTATTTATTCACAAAACTAAATTTTACTCTCGTGGCGTCAGTGGCACGACAAATGGATGCACCGTTTGGCGTTCAAAAGGTTAATAATAATTCAAACAAGTGCACATATGTATCATTGAAAATATTAAATGAATTACCTCCGGTTCCGGCGGGCGGTACAGCAGCGCGTCGAAGACACTCGTGAACGTGAACATGGCGAAGAGCGTGGCGTCCAAGTAGCACGAGTTGTGGTGGCCCTGGATGCCGCGGTTCTTGCCCGCCAGCTCGCCCAGCGAGCTCAGCGGCGGCACCACGCCCGTCACCAGCGGGCACTCCGGCTGCAAACGTCATATATAACGTGAACATGGCGGGAGCATAGAGAGTTCAGGTAGGACGAGTTATAGTGCTCTTAGGTGCCGCGGATCTTAGCCCAATGAGCTTACAGGCAGCACCACGCCCGTCACCAGCGGGCACTCCGGCTGCAAACATGATATACACACTTATGCTGATATATAAGAGAAAATGGCGAAAGACAGTGGTTTGTAAGTCACACGAGTTGTGGTGGCCCAGAATGCCGCAGTTCTTGAATGTCCAGCGAGCTAAGCGGCGGCACCACGCCCGTCACCAGCGGACAGCAGGGGCGTCGACAACTTTTTCGATTGGCAACTTCGGAGCCGCCGCTCATCTTACGGCGATGACGAGCACAGTCTGCTTATGTGGGGGACCGAGTCAGAGCGCGCTGTGTCTGAACCGCGCATTGCGGCGACGCAGGCGAAGCGGCACGAGGAGCGTTCGCCCTAGAGCACACGAGAACAGCCGCGTTGAATCGCACGTGCCGTGCGCCTAGGCCGCATACGCTTTGCTCCAAATCGCGCCGTGTCTACACATGATCAGTCTATGCTATGTATACCTGGTCGAGATGCGGATCCGGGTCAGAGCGAGCCGTGTCAGGTGGCGGTGTGTCACGGAAGCGCGCATCGCGGCGACAGAGTGGCAGCGGCACGAACAGCGCTCGCCCTGGAGCGCACGAGAACAGCCGCGCTGAACCGCGCGTGCCGTCGCCGAGCCCGCACACGCTTTGCTCCAACTCCACGCCCGCTGTCGCTGTGTCTACATACATTTATGGAATCAATGGTTAAGTTTACAAAAACCGCGGTGCAAAGATATATTCCAGACTTGAGGGTACCGCGATGGGAACCTCAGAGTCCTATTTATTATATTCGAGCGCCTTCTGACCAATCAAGTACTTTAGTACACTTTCTACTTGCTTAAAGCACAGATTATATAATAGTTCTTACGAAAAATAGTGCTTAAAGTACAACTTCGTACATGTTTAAAGTAACAAACAGACAACTTTTATACTATAGTAAATAGGGCTGGTGCAAGATTTGCACTCGTTATAATTATTAAAGTTTACGTTATTTTTTAATTGCTTTCATTAACGCTTACCATCAATAATCCCAATCCACCTGACTACTCCATAATACTGCTGATCCACGTCTGTAGCAACCTCCACTAGAGACCCCACCCCTATGTCTTCCTGTAAGTGTAGGGGTGAAGGTCTTTGCGCGGGAACCGCCCTCGGAGACCCGGGCACTGGCGAATCATACAACTCCTCGGGTCCATCTCCGCTACACACATCTGCACAGAAATAGGTAGGTACTTTCAACAGTTACAATGCCTCATACCTATACGATGGTGTGAACAAGTACCTAGACCTATTCAGAGTGTTTGTAGTTAGAAGACCAATTTATTTCCTCACTGTAATCACTCGAGAAATCCTAGGCAACGAGTTTATTTTATTTTAAATAAAAAACTAGTGATATCGTTTCGAGCTTATTTGCATAAAATACCTAAACATTCCGTACATATTCCGTCTTGACATATACCCTGGCACTGGCAGCACCTTGGTAGATACCTATGTTTCAAGCGCGACCCAAGAGATTACCACTGGTAATTTACCAGGGACAGATTAGAAATTACACACAAAATGAGGTAAAACACAGGTGGGACACGCGAATAAATGTAGGTTTTCAGAAAAAGGTCTTGAACAAATGCATCACAATTGTTTATTTATTTATTTATTTAAGAAACAAACAGTCTTTCATAGTTATATATAACACTAGAACTTTTCTTAAAACTAGACTTACAGTTTCCTTAATAAGAATATTTGAACATCATGTTTATTAAGTAGTTTCTACACAGTAAAACAGAGCTATTTCTGCGTGCAAAAACAAAACATAAAAAAGGAAAAAAGATGAAAATAAAAATAAGAGTATTATAGCAACCTTATGGTATGTCTTTCCCATCACGGAACAATGGTGTTCCGGACCTTTGGGAGGCGTGCGCGGAGCCGAAGCCAACACGTAGAGGCCCTTTTGACACTTTAATGAAATGTAACCTTATGGTATTGTTACCAATTTTTACAAACTAAATCTTGAAAAGGTTTTGTTATTTATGAATAAAGAAATTATAAAAAGCAATAACATCTAATACTGAGATTATTTCTTTATAGCGCCAATCTTGGGTTATTAATTATTACACTGCATAGATAGTGTTTTAAATCTATTAAGTTTCTCACAGAAAATATCAAGGCTCAAAAATTTCTCGTTGTACAACCTGCACGCCCTTCTAACATAACTATTTTTTGCGTAAGCAGTCCGACTACGGGGGGTTTAAACAGTTTGAACAGTAAACACACCTTCAATACCCTCGTCATATGCTAGCACGCATAAAGGTATTTCATCGTAAGAGAGCTCCTGTACGTAAGGATACGACATCGTCGGCACTGCGCGCCAGCCGGCCGGTCGCGCGTCGCGCACTACAATGTTTATAATTAGAAACTAGGAAAGCTAAAATTGGAGTAACTTTGCGATCAGTGTTGTAGAGGAGGCGTTATGGACTAGTTTTATCAAGTGTTAGTGAGTTTGTTTATTTCAAGTGTCAGTGGGAACAATAGAAAGTTATTTATTTTATTCTTTATTAAAATGGTAGGTAAAAATAAATAAAATGTTCAGTAGTTAGTAAATAGATATTGCATAAAAATAAACACATAAGGAAGGTGAACAACACAGCAATGTCATGTGAATGTCTAATTAATTTAATTATACTTCGTTTTTTTTAGCATTAGAAATTAGGTAAACAATCTTGATGTGTCTTTTAATTGAAAAACACATTTTAAAAATAAGTTACGGCAAATACGTAACAATTATGAATCTAATACGATCATTTATATTCTCCTGCTTTCAGAAGTAATAGTCTTTGATTTTTAAAAAGCGTTGTTAAATTAAAAGACATGCCAAAATCGCTTACCTTCTTGCAAGTTCTTTCTAATGCTAAAAAAAACGAACTATAGATGCACCTTATTCTGATAAACTTTATTACTTATAGAATTAGATAAATTTTAGATTTACAAACTAGAAAATTTTTGAGAGTTGTTATATCGACATAGTTTTATAATTTTCTCACCAACAAGAATTCCAGTTTCAATTTTCTTTGGCTCATGCACCATTTTGCTTTTTGGCCTTTCCTCAGAACTTGTAGATGCAGTATTTGCAGTTGTGGGTTTAATTCTTCTTTTTTCTGGAGCCAGGTGATTAATGATATTTACAGACTTCACTCGTTCATGTGGGGATGAATGCTGCATAGTGCGTCTGCTAGGCACTGACCCATACTCAGGGTGCTCTGGTGGCCGAGGTGCAGGGGGCCAACTACCCCCAATCAAGTCATACAAATCCAGCTAAAAGTAAAATAGTAATTGTGCTTAAATAATACTATGACAGAATGATAGAACATTTTAAAGCCAGACATTTAGTTATTGAATGCAAAAAAAGTGCACCAAGATATTAACATATCCAATGTATATGTTAGTAATAAATTGAAAAGTTTGTGTTGTTAATGCAGTATAGATATATGTCTGCTGCTTAACTAAGATGGTTTGTGAAAAGTTAGTATATAAGTTATGGTTGGCTACAGTACATTAATCATAGTTAAGTCTTATTTAACAAATATTCTCAACAAGGCCACTCTATTAGTAGGTATATATAAAAAAACCTAGAGCCCCAAAATAACTTGGAACAGGTGACTTTCCAAATGCTAGAATGGTTATGTTATGCCGAGTAGATAAAAATTATAGCCCACTTATTCTCAAACTCTGCTACCCTCCACAAGAAAACCACCATAAAGCCATATGAACCAGCCATCTCAGTTAAGCAATTGGCAGTTGTGAGACAACCAATGGTTAATTCTATTTTTTTAGGTTTTTGTAACAGTATTTTTCAGTTATGTTAGCTCATGCGAATTTTATGACATAAGACATAGGGTACTTTTTCCAGTAATAATAAGTTTAATAAAATAAAGAGACTAGTGTTATTACAAACATTTGGCCACAACCACATGTTCTTAAATGCAAATGATGCTAAAGTAATCATGTTAGGAAAATAAATTGTTTTTTGTTAAAACCTTATCTTCGGAGTTCCTTGTGTTTTGGATTTCCTGTGGAATTGGATGACTCATCCCGGTGTATCAAGTAGATAATATATTTTACTCCATGGTTTATAGAATTGATATTAAAATGACTAAAATCGTCGCTGCTTACGGATCTATAGCGTAAAAAGAAGTCTATAGTACTAACTGCCTATAATAATTAGGTAATCCTATACTTATGTACAAATAAACAAGAAAGGTAATCTGTTCAAATAGATCCAAAAACGAAACAGTTATTGTTAAAATATACACACCTGCAAATAATATTGGAATTTGTTGGTAATCTTAATTTCACAAACATTGCAGTTTAAGATTGTTTACTTCCACAGCCTTAATTAGGTATTAAATCGAATAATACGTACCTATGCCAACGTAATTGATGTTTAAAGTAATCCAATTATGTTGAAAATTACTTATTGCACCTAAAAATGCATAAAATTAACAATTATTGAAAATGTAGTGCTGATGTGATGTTGAAACCTTTTTTTATAATGATTAATGGCATTTTAGAGGGCTGTTAACAACTGATGATAATACGGAATAGAGTCTGTGCGGAAAGGCCGGAAAGAGAAGAGTCGTGGGATTTGAGGGCGCGCCAGTGCTATTTTATGGTTTTTGCTATGCTGACAACACTGGTCACGTGATTATAGTACGACACTAAAGGTCATGATACTTGAATCCCTTTTGTTCCGGTTTTTTACCACGGCTTACTAAACGGAGCCTGGTGGTGGTGTCGGCTCATCAACTCAATCCCCTGATTTAGCGCAGGCACTAGTTTTCTTTTTAAAACACACTTGTTTTTATGTCTCAGATACTAAAAAGTGACAGTGCGATTGACAAAACTGCTAAAAGTGCTAAAACTAGTTAAGAATCTGCCCAATACAACTGTAATTTTAGTACCAAACAAGATAGAGTCTCATTTATGTACTGCCTAATCTGTGCAGTCCAACAGTTATTAAAACCGGGTAAATCGGGTAGAAATTGGGCAATAGAACTGTAATTTTATCTGGGATATATTTCACCCATTGTAAACTTGACTTGTAATGTATGTGTACATTATTAATAATAAATATGGATATGAATAAAAATAGTGCATAAGGAATCATCCATTAATTACGTCTCACGAATTTCTAGGTTTTTTGACCCCTCCCCCCCTCCTTGTCACACTTGGTCACATTTTGCAAATCCCTCCCCACCTTGTGTGACGTCACATTTAGGCAATTTTGTTTTCAACGAAATCGGCAATACTAACTCGGCTGTATTTTTTTTATAAAAAAATATTTTTTGTAAAAGAAATATTAGTAATTTTATAACGCAAAACCAATTAGGAACGAAAATTACATTCCTACCTACATCATTATTTAAATGTACAGCGATTAAAAAAATATAAATTAATTTTCGGTTACTGATGAATATTGATGAAGTTAAAGTGACGTCACAATGTTTGTGACTCCCCCCTCCCCTATGTCACAACACTGCTAAATATGAAATATAATTTCGTAACTAACAGAACCTACAAATAAAGAAATATTTTATTAGAAAAAGTTTTATTCTTTGTAATCGAAGTCTGAATTAAAATATTCAATGTCACTTATGTTTGAGCTAGCTTCAGAACAACCAGGGACACTCATAGAACTATCTTCATCTGAACTGGATGTGCTTGAATCCGGCACGTAGATTACGAATTCTTGCATATCACCTACTTAGCGGTCTTTTATTCGAGATGCCGTAGGTACTTTTACACAATCCTGAAAAAAAAAATTACATATAAATATGCATAAAATGGCAAGTATCAAGACTATTTGTCAGTTATTTTAAAGACCATGAATGACCTGCATATTTATGAAAATTAATATATTTTGAATGAATATACTTACCGATTATGTACCGGAGACAAGTTACTTAGGGGCCTTATTAAATAGGTAATTATTTAATATTAAATACAACATCAATACCCGCGAATAGCGGAAACACGTTCCGCGACTTTTTGTAAGTCGATAGTCGGCTTTTAGCCGTTTTCTTCCCGCTGACAAAACCGAACAATGTTAAATATAATTTTCCTTGTGGTTTTATGTACGGTTTTATCGTGTTTTGAAAATATATTATACATAAAACTTGCGGTTTTTGTTAATAAATATACAATGACAGAAGTTTGTTTACTTTTTACATGACAAGGTGTCAAAGGTTTGATTGCCATATAAAATTTAAAATGTTAGTTCCCGTTTCTGCCACGACTCTTCTCTTTCCGCACAGACTCTAATATATTTGTCTTATTATTTTTTATAAAATGACCAAGTTGTATGTACAAATCAAGCAAATTTTTTAATTATCTCATTAGTGAACATTTTTATTTGACTTTTATATTTAAGAAAAAGATACGGCTAAAATACAACGATTCAAAAAGAAAATAAGAATGAAATTAAAGCTACCTTTGCAAAAACATAGCTTAAGTCACTTTGACATTTATGACAGTGGGTTGTTTTTTTTTTTAACAATTATGGCCAACAGTGGGTTGAACTTGAAACGTTTTTTTGTGATCCGAAACATCATGTTACATTATTTTTGTTTTATTATATAAAAGGTATTTAAATCAAACAAATTTAACTAACATATTACTGATGATCATACTATTGTTGTAGCCAAATGAGAAATAAAATGTAGGAATAATACATTCAGTCTTATGAACTTCAACCATCCATAGTGAAGTTGAACATCGAAAAACGTTTTAGTAAGCGCAAAATGTGTTGTGATTTATTTTAATTTTTGGATATATTTCGTCGTTATTCGTAAGATATCACTTTCTTTTAATTATTAGTATTCAAATTTGGTAATGTAAACTTAGTCCTTTCAGGCTGTGACTTATGGATTCCTAATTTATATTTACCAAACAAATTTGACCTTTCAATGTCGTGTTAAATTTACGTAAAAAAGGTAAATAAACAGGTTTATTCAGTTTTGCTTTTGTATTGTTGTTGTGGTTTGTTTAGTTTGGATCGATAAAGTCAATAATGTCAATATACTTATAGAAAAAACTTTTTGTTAAAAATGATTTTTTTATGTTGCTTATTTTTCTATTTGTGAAATTAATTTATAACTTATTAGACCATGGCCGTGACTATGTTCGCGTGGGAGACAGCAAACTGCCTCCGGCCGCTTCACCTTAGTACTCTCGTACTAAATTTTAACATTTGTAACCACTATTGCACTCCTATAAGGGATTCATTTAGGACAAATAGTATGGATAGTACCCTGGATTTGCCTAGGCTTGAGGAGTCAACTTATTTCCTATTAAAACTTGTACACATTTAATAGGGGCATCCATTAATTATGTGAGGAGTTATTGAACATAATTAATGGATGCCCCCTTATAAACTTTTAACATGCAGTTGAATACTTGATGTACACCGTGTCCAATAAGTTCGAATACAGTTATGATCCTTAATAAAATAAATTTACGCGTAGTTTATGTTATGAAAATTATATTAAATGAAAGCCACATTTATATACAATATTTACAACAAATGTTTTGGAATAACTCCACCTTTAACTTTTTTTACAAGTTTCAAACGTTTCTCAAAAGAGTCACAAGCGGCATGCACCGCATCCATCGGCATATCGTCCCATATTTGCATGATAACCTTTTTAAAATGGCTCAGGTTTGCGACTTTATAATTATTTAGTTTCGAGAGCATGTATGACCATACGAAATAATCTAGTACGTTTAAATCTGGAGAACTTGGTGGCCATTCAGTTTTCGGCAAAAAATCGGTCAAATTAGCCTTGCACCAAGCTTGAACAGCGTTTGCCGTATGCGACGGAGCTCCGTCTTGTTGGAAAACATAATAATTGTCTCCAAACATATTTTTTAAATTTGGGGCAACATTTTTCTCCAAAACCTCCGATTTATAGTATGCCGCATTGATTTTGACGCCTTTATCAATAAAAACTAGAGGCAGTTTGCCCCTCTTACAAAGAGCACCCCAAACCATCACTGATGGTGAGCTCTGGAACCTAGGCACATTCTTTTCATACTCTGGAATGTCTTCTATCCGTGCTGCCCACAACCGGTCGTTCTGGGCGTTATGAGGCTGCTCTAACACAAAGAGTTTCTCGTCTGAGAAAACAAATTCGTCACCTGCGTGCCAAGAAAGTATGGTGCTACATCTTTCTACTCTCTTTTTCTTGGTTGCATCTGAAATGCCATGTACTTTTCGTTTTTTATAAGCACATAGTAGTTATAGTATGACATCCTAGATCTTTTTTCAATATATTATGTACAGATCCCCTGGAAATTTTCAGATCAGCAGCTAATTTTCTAATAGATCGGTGTTTTTTCCGCCGAATTCGCTCTCTTATAGCCTTTACCACTTTTTCAGTTCTAGCTGAGCGGGGCCGACCGGATCTTTTCCTGTCCTCTGTAGAAGAGATCTCTTTATACCTTTGTATAGTAGTATAAACCAGATTCCGTTTAATTCCATGCGGTTGTAACGCCTTGAATATAGCACATGGCCTGTCGCCTTTAAGGAATTTTCTAATAATTTCTTCACGAACGTACTTCATCGTGTATTCAAGCCAAACTAAAAATACGTGACTCATGAAATTATAGTACTATGTTTATGTCAATATACTTTTTAAATTAAAATAAGAATTTTATAGCCAGCGATCCGTATGTCTATACAGCAAGTGCTAAAAGTTTGTATTCGAACTTATTGGACACGGTGTATGTTTTTTTACTCTGAGAAAGGTGCTATTAATTTAATCATTACAGGGCTTACAGGCCACAATTTGTAATTTCTTCTTATTTTAATAAAAAAACCGGGCAAGTGCGAGTCGGACTCGCGCACGAAGGGTTCCGTACCATAATGCAAAAAAAAGAACAAAAAAAAGCAAAAAGAAAACGGTCATCCATCCAAGTACTGACCCCTCCCGACATTGCTTAACTTTGGTCAAAAATCACGTTTATTGTATGGGAGCCCCATTTAAATCTTTATTTTATTCTGTTTTTAGTATTTGTTGTTATAGCGGCAACAGAAATACATCATCTGTGAAAATTTCAACTGTCTAGCTATCACGGTTCGTGAGATACAGCCTGGTGACAGACGGACGGACGGACGGACAGACGGACAGTGAGGTCTTAGTAATAGGGTCCCGTTTTACCCTTTGGGTACGGAACCCAAAAAATGATGTACATAAATTGAGTTATTGTACACAAAATCCTCTTTTAAAATATATTATTGCACACATAACATGTGTCCTTTGGAAGTAAATATTTACATATACATATATATTGTAGTATATTGTTATTTCAGGCATTACCAGATAGAGATGCAATGATTAGACAGGGGAGTATAGATGATATTAATGCTCAGCAATTTCTGAAGATATCCAATTATGAAGATACTGTTAGGCAGCTAGATATATATTATGCAATTGGTAAGTAAATCTTATTTGCCTTCGTTCATTTAGTAAATAAAATAAACCTACCTACCTACTTAATGTGTCTTGTAAATGAGACAAAAAGTTTTATTGTAAGTGTAAAAAAATATTGAGCTTGTTTTTATTAAAATTTTTGGAAGTTATACATATACAAACCCTAACAACTATTTTTATATTACAGTGAAAAGACAATTGCTCCGGTTTCAAAGTCCAATCACAGGACTATTTCCAGTGCTATCATCTGACCTCCACATTGGGAGTGTGAGGGATAGTATTTACTGTGCAGCTGCAGTATGGGGCCTCTACCAAGCATACAGGTCAGTCCTGCAGACTCGTTAAAGGAATAATCCAGTTTTCAAGAATTTCCGTTAGGTACTAGCAAAAAGAATAGATAGTATAGAGGGGTCCTGTCATAGTAAATGTTGTAGTCACTGTAAATTTACTGCCATCTATCGACACACAACTATAACTCAAAATAAACATGTATAAAATTATAAAAAAATGAATATATATGGATAAATGAATTTATTATTTTTAATATCATTTTGACCCATGTTCATTCACTGATATCTATGTGTTAAAAAATATGAAACGGTGTCGTCACGCCTTCTAGCCGAACGTAGGCTAAAGGTGTGTGTGCCATCTATCCGAGAATGACTTTTTCTTGATTTCTGAGGCATATATGTTTTCTTCTTTACTCATCTTATACGAAGTTACATGTCTTTGGTACTAGCAAAATCTTGTTACTATTGTAGTAATAATAATACTTACTTGGCTTTCTTTGAATGTACAATACGCTGCAGATGTATCGGGAACCCTAAATGATACTCTCGTGTTCAATCCATAGACGCATCGACGACGACCGCGGCAAGTCGCACGAGCTCGGCCAGAGCACAGTCAAGTGCATGCGCGGCATCCTCGAGTGCTGGGTGAAGCAGTCCGCGCGCGTCGAGGCGTTCAAGACGAGGCAGATGGCAGCACACGCGCTGCACGTCAAGTTCCACCTCACTACCGGCGAGCCGGTGTTGTCGGATAACCAGTACCATCATCTGCAGATAGATGTGGTTTCTTTATATCTGCTGTTTCTTGTGCAGATGATTACTTCAGGCCTACAAATCATATATACACAGGTTTGTTGAATACGTCAAACCAGGTCCTAAAGAACTTGTACTGTCTGTTCACCAACAATATTACCTTCAGATATACGTCATCAAATCATGTTGTACCTATTTATTTTCCTTCACACAGAAACAGATATCATGTTGACCACACATATCCTACATACAAAAAATATTTCATAAAAAATAAAAAAAGGATAGAATATTGCATAATTGTCAATCTAGTGAGCACAATATCCTAATCGTAACAATTTCCTGTACACTTTTATTATTATGTATTTGTTATTGTGTTTGACAGCACCATACCAATTATAACTTTATCACTTTCTTAAAGTTAATTTTTCTATATTTCAGGATGAAGTAGCTTTTATACAGAACTTGGTGTATTACGTGGAGCGCGCCTACAGGACGCCAGATTACGGAATGTGGGAGCGCGGCTCCAAATACAACGATGGCAAACCAGAAATACATGCTTCTTCAATAGGTAAACACTAATTTCGTGTAACGAGAAATAATTAATTACTGGTCTCATTTAATAACACATTACTTACTCTATATCTCTGGTTTAAATATTTGGCCTTAGTAATGGATTTCCACATTTTCCACAATGTAACATTTAGTTTAACTTGAAAACAGTTAAAGAACTGTTGACTTTGCTATACTTCGATCCTCTAAAAAGTCTAAAGAAGAGACGTTTTACAGATAGAATTCCGTACATTGGTCTGCTTGTTGTCTCTACATCTCAACACAATCTCTATTGCGCGCGCGAACAACAACATAACACGCGCATAAGACAGCAAGCATCATGAGCAGGACAGCAATATAATTATGCGCGTGCAATAGAGATGGCAACAGTCGGGTGAATGTACGAAAATCCATCTCGGAAGCGTCTCTGCTTTATCTTTCTGTTTATTCTTCCTTGACACTTATAGGAGAAATTCTAGCTCACAGAGACAGCACAAGCTCAAGAGAAGTGTAAACTTTATTGTAACGAGATAAGGTCCATTATTAGCTAGCTGAAGTTTCCTATAAAAAAGCAAATTTCCCAGGCATGGCAAAGGCTGCATTGGAAGCGATAAACGGGTGCAACCTGTTCGGAGACAAGGGCGCGTCGTGGAGCGTGGTGTATGTGGACATTGACGCCCATAACCGCAATAGGAGTATATTCGAAACTATGCTGCCAAGGGAATCTAGTTCTAAGGTAAACCTATGCAATTTCCATTACAGAGTACTGATTCTAGACTTGATATTCAAATTTAATGCTAAATACTCGTAAATTTACTATGTAGCTATAATTATACACTCCTACATATTTCTGCTTGTCATACAATCAGATACTCCATACATATAGATTTTTGCCCGACAGACAATTTTTTTTTTGGGATCTTTGATAGGCCAGCACACCGGCAAGCGGTGTGTCATCTCTCATAAGGATCCGTATATTACAACGTAGTGTGTACAGGCCTTAAGGTGGTTTATACGTTTTCAGGGCGTCGACGTAGCTCTCCTACCGACAATATCATTTCCTGCGTTCGCCACGCACGAGGACCATTTATTCCAACTAACGAAGTCCAACATCCTTCGGCGCTTACAAGGCAAATACGGCTTCAAACGATTCAGCCGCGACGGTTACAAATGCGTACTAGAAGACCCCACACGTAGATACTACAATGAGGGTGAACTCAAGGAGTTTGATGGGATAGAGTCCGAGTGGCCACTCTTCTACGTTATGATGATTATTGACGGGGTGTTTAGAACATTACCCGACCAGGTTGAGGAGTATCAGAGGTTACTGAAGGCCAGGATATATATGGATGAGTTTGGAGGTAAATTGAATCAATACGAACAATAATGAAACTTAATACTATGAATGTACAGCCGCAATTTCAATGATGATGCAAAAACATTGAATGTCTAGAGGACTTTCAAAATTGCAACTGTATTTTCGTAACAAAGCGTTTGTTTTAAAGCATAAAAAATGCAAGCGACTTGTGGGTTTAATTTATTACTCGTAAAGCAAGTTATGTGTATGTGTGTTTTATTTACCTATTGATTTAAATGATTCCAGATCCCGTGATTCCGTGGTTTTATTATGTTCCCCGGGAAGGAATAGAGAACGAGCGTAACGAGCCATATTCAGTCCGCCGGATGCCAGCCAGTAAGTTTTTATTCAACAATGAATTAGTCACTAAAGGGTTCCTATTATGTGGCTCGTATGAATTTTAAATACGTGTCCTTTATCAAATGGAAACTTAAGCAGGATTCATTCCTGTCAGTAGCGTGTTGAATCGCAACCTTACGTAAACTTCAATCCCATGGCGTAAAACATATTTGTAGTTAAGTATCCAGTTTTTAAAGATTTAAATTTAATATCACGTTAATTCCACGCCTCTTACTGCTATATTTCTAAGGAAAAACTTTAAAACCTCGTTGATTTGACCAAGTTCTACAATGTGTAATTCCAGACAAAGCCGGCGACGACAGCAAAGGTAAAATTGTACTAGCTTTGAGAATGATCTGTGTCTTCTTTGACTTTTAATCTTCCGCACATTTTACTAGTGTCTAACAATCTTTAGTTAGTGATGCAATGCTTAACAACAATTAATTTACAAATTACTTCATTATATCTTTTTTTAGGGTTCCGTACCCAAAGGGTAAAACAGGACCCTATTACTAAGACTTCGCTGTCCGTCCGTCCGTCCGTCTGTCACCAGACTGTATCTCACGAACCGTGATAGCTAGACAGTTGAAATTTTCACAGATGATGTATTTCTGTTGCCGCTATAACAACAAATACTAAAAACAGAATAAAATAAAGATTTAAATGGGGCTCCCATACAACAAACGTGATTTTTGACCAAAGTTAAGCAACGTCGGGAGGGGTCAGTACTTGGATGGGTGACCGTTTTCTTTTTGCTTTTTTTTTGTTTTTTTTTTTGCATTATGGTACGGAACCCTTCGTGCGCGAGTCCGACTCGCACTTGCCCGGTTTTTTTTTGTTTTATGCGGAGCTCTCCTAATTCTTTAGCTTACTACTGAGCCCGTTATTTTATTTTTGCAATTACCTACATATAAATATACAAGCTAATCATTCTAATTAAGCTATTGACCTTATTGGCGTGCCTTGATTGAAAATGATGACGGTTCGGCAATGAAACGGGGTGGGTAAAATAAAGTCAATAAATTACCTACTGTGAAAACTTTAAAAATGTATAGAAATACCGATAGGCAAGCAATTTGGCTGGTCCGTAACCGTTGTGGCGCGGATATCGACAGCGACCACCACCTAGTCGTAGCCGAGGTGCGGCTCAAAGTAGCCGTAGCTCGCGCTACCAGCGCAACCACCAAGGTAGGCAAACGATTTGAGGTCAACAAGCTGCGGAACCCAGACGTAGGCGACGCCTTTAGGCTCGAGCTGCGAAATCGCTTTTCCGTCCTCGAAACGGATACTTCTTCAGTCGACGCTGAGTGGAATCACATCAAAATGGCCGATACAGAGACCAGCTCCGTCGTTCTTGGACACAAAACATACACACGTGAGGACTGGATGTCACAAAGAACCTGGAACTTCATCGAAGAAAGGCGCCAACTCCATCTTCAACTCCTGGGAACCAGCGACGTGGCAGTGCGCGAAGACCTAAGGCTGCAATACAGACAGATGCGCAGAAAAATCTACCGCAGTACCCGGCACGACCGTCGAGTATGGGTTGATAGTGTTGCGGATTGCGCCCAACGCGCTGCGAACTCCGGCAATCTCAGGGAGATGTACAAGGCAACGAAGACCTTGGCCGGGAACGGCAACCAGAGGAAGAAGAAGCCCTTGAAAGACAAGAATGGCCAGTTAATTGTGACATCGGAGGGGCAGCTTCAACGCTGGAGGGAGCACTTTGAGGAGATCTTCCGAGTCCCGAACGACCCCGTTAATACACACACACCTGCTGCCAGCTCGCCCGCACGCAGCCTAGACATTGATGTGTCTCCCCCTACAGGAGAGGAAGTAGTGAAGGCCATCCTATCACTGAAGAACGGCAAAGCCCCAGGAGTCGACCTCATCACAGCGGAAATGCTGAAAGCTGACATCCCAACCGCTGCAAACGCGCTAACGCCTTTACTACGGAACATCTGGTCAGCCGAAGAGTTCCCCGACGACTGGAACAAAGGCCTTCTTATAACCGTGCCCAAGAAGGGAGACCTCAGTGATTGTGGCAATTGGAGAGGCATCACTTTGCTTTCGATTCCATCTAAGGTGCTCTGCAAGGTCATCCTAGATAGGTTGTCGAAGGCCGTCGAACCTCTTCTTCGCAAAGAGCAGGGTGGCTTCCGACCCAACCGATCGTGTACGGACCAGATCAACATCTTGCGCATAATACTCGAACAGGCATCAGAATGGCATAGGGAAATGTACTTGACCTTTGTGGATTTCGAAAAAGCCTTCGACACACTGCGGTGGAGCTGTATCTGGGACCGGCTACGTGAAATTGGAGTCCCCGAGAAGATCACGAACATAACTAAGGCCATCTACGGGAAGTATTCTTGTAGGGTAACTCACGACGGCCTAGTCTCGGAGGACATACCGGTTCATGCGGGTGTTCGCTAGGGGTGTCTCCTTTCACCTCTCCTCTTCCTTGTCGTCCTCGATGGTATCATGAACAACACTACTAACAGCAAGCGCCGCGGCATAGAGTGGGGACTGTCCAACGTCTTGGAAGATTTGGACTATGCCGATGACCTATGCCTATTGAGCCACACGCGCGCCGACATGCAAGCCAAACTGGACGACCTACGGCGAGAAGCTTTGGAAACGGGACTAAAAATTAACACCCGGAAGACCCAGGAGATGAGGTGCGGAGCGACGAGCTCGTTGCCGTTGCTCATCGGCACAGAGGGTGTGGAGAAGGTTCACAAGTTTACCTACCTCGGAAGCGTAGTGTCGGAAACCGGAGGGACCGAAGAGGATATCGCTTCGAGAATCGCCAAGGGAAAAGCGACCTTCGCACAACTCCGTCCTGTATGGCAATCGCGGAAACTGACTAGTAGAGTTAAGCTCAAGATATTCCAGTCCAACGTGAAAACCGTATTGCTGTACGGATGTGAGACGTGGAAGGTCACAAACGACATCTCACGTCGGCTCCAAGTCTTCGTCAACCGCTGTCTTCGCCGTATTCTCGGTGTATACTGGCCCAAGAAAATCTCCAACGTAGATCTGTGGGAACGCTGTGGTGAGACTCCGATCGACCAGCAGATCAAACGCCGCAAGTGGAACTGGATCGGCCACACGTTGCGAAGGGATTGCGATCACATCCCGAGGCAAGCCCTCGACTGGAATCCCCAAGGAAAGCGGAAACGTGGCCGCCCTAAGCAATCCTGGCGACGGACGATCATCGCAGAGGCGGCGACCATTGGCAAGACGTGGAGCGAAATGAAGCGCGTAGCTCAAGACCGAACGGGATGGCGTAGCACTGTGGATGCCCTCTGCCCCATCTAGGGGACATAGGATATTAAGTCAAGCAATTTGGCTCACAATGTGCATCCAGATTGTCGGCCTCGCAAATAGCCTTCCTAAGTTGCTGGTTTGATAACCAAAACAACTCTAAATAAAAACGGATCGCGAGAAAAACTAAACTTTAAGACACTTCGATAGTACTCATTTGTCAAAATGTCGCGATAAAATGCCTGATGATCAACAATAAGCTTCACAACCGCTTTAGGGAAGTGGGTAGAATTAATTATTTACGCTCAGCTCAGTAAATGCCTAGCTAGTTAATAACTCAAATGAATAAATTGGATTCAGTGTGGTTTTTATCACTCGTGTTTAAACTAACAATCATAATGTAATACTTAACGAATCTACCAAAGAGTGAATGATTGTAGAAGAAAACAAATTAAGAAAAAAGAATGCCTGCGAGTTTGGTAGCCGAACTAGATTGCGCAATACGGCGCCATATCTTTTGTGGTAACTACTTAAATCTTCAAACATTAAGAATGTCAATGAAATTCGAAAACTAGAATGACCGTATAACGTACGGAGACGTGATCTATTTTAACTGTCAAATCCCGGGCACGATTTTTTCTTAGATTTTATATATTACCTCTTCTGGCTGTTCTACTATTAATAACACTTTTTTACGCCAACATAAAGTGTTTTATTTATGAAATGAATGGTGAGAAAAACAAAATAAGGCTAACGGGCCTAACGCTTATATTATATTACTATTATGCTCATATGACATGAGCTTATAGTTCTTTTTTTTTAGCATAAGAAAGAACTTGAAAGAAGGTAAGCGATCTTGACATATCTTTTAATTGAAAAACGCTTTTAAAAAATCAGTAACTATTACTTATGAAAGCAGAAGAATATAAATGATCGTATTAGATTCATAATTGTTACATATTTGCCGTAACTTATTTTTAAAATGTGTTTTTCAACTAAAAGACACATCAAGATTGTTTACCTTATTCCTAATGCTAAAAAAATCGAACTATAGCTTTAGTACTAAACAGGTGAAGTAATAGATACTTGATCGTGTAGACACAGGAGGGCTGTTCCTATGGGCGCAGTCCATGTTCGTGCTGGCCCAGCTGCTGACGGGCGGGCTGCTGCACGTCAACGAGCTGGACCCCATCCGCCGCTACCTGCCCTCCTACAACCGGCCAAGGCGCGCCGGACGCTACTCCGCCTTCCAGGTACAATACGTAGAGACCGAAGCCCTCTGGCCCACTTGCACCATTCACTAACCCGGGGTTAACCGGTTAAACCTGGAGTTATCATGGTTACCAGTACAATTTGACACTGGGTTAACGTTTAACCGCTTAACCCCGGGTTAGTGGGTTGGTGCAAGTGGCCCAAAGCGTATACGTATAACGCGTCTGGCCAACTCTATTGTAACACCTGCAGAAGAGTCTTTAAGACCAAGTGCGGCCTGGCCAGCCACATTCGGGCCCATAACAGGCATAATCCGTAATTGTTGAGGACGCCAGAGTTGACATACAAAATAGCCAGGAGGGCTCGCGGGCCGCCTGTTGCCGACCGCTGGTCTATAATAAAACCACCGCGCACTTTACCACACCAGCCCTCTTAGTTACCTACTCCTATAACTACAATTTTCGTGTCATTTTCATAATAAATACTTACAGAATATGGTCAGTAAATGTGTTTTTGTTTTACTTTCATGCGCATATCTCAGGCCAAGCCAGCGTTTGTAAGTATTAGGCATTGGCAAAAAGCATGTGATGCTAGTCTACAAATATTAATATAGCTCTTTGAGTTGTTTGAGCGACGTGCCGCATGGTCGCCGCTAAGGATTGATCTATTCTAATTAATTATTTATCTCTTCTGTTCTTGTAAATGTCATTTATTTCGTGTTCGTGATGTTTCCAAGCAAAGGGTTTCACTTTGTCGGTTGTCAATAAAGAATATTTTTAACTGGGTACATCTTTCATTGTATTTTACATTTTTTAATCTGTTTTTAATAATTATATATCTTAATCAATATTAATAGCATTCTCCGATTAGGCGGAGTTTTTAAACATTGACTTTGTTTGTTTTACGGTGGAAAATCAAATGGGTTGTAAGTATAGAAGTATCTTTCAATTACAAACTAGCTTTGAAATGCCTGTCGTATGCTTGCAGCACCTTTCTAACACATGAAAAAGTGACACCTTTTGCATTTCTTTTTTTATTTTCTTTCTTTCTTTATATTTCTGCAGCAAAAATAGTTACGTAGCTACAGTTTTTGTTAAGCTACGTAATTATAGCTTCAGTTTTTGTAAGCAGCATAAATTGCCCTCTAGCAATGCTTTTGTTATTGACAACGACTGTGTTAGCAAAAAAGCGTAATGTATGATTTGCAACGATATTAACACTACCAAGTGGTAGTACGAATGTAGCAGAAAAAAATGCAACCTGACGAATCACACGCTTGCTCTACTTGGCGGAAATAAAAATAACTTTGCTTCTTATTAAGAGTTACTTACACAACAAATAATTTTCAGCATATTTATAGCTTACTTAATTGAATTAAGCTTACTTAATTAAAACAGGGTCGAGTGGAGGAAACGAGGGGAGGCCTTTGCTCAGCAGTGGGACACTTATCCAGGCTAACTAAAAAATATATATATATATATATGTGCTGAAAATTATTTTTTGTGTATAATAAAACTTAAAACGTTTCGTAAGTAGATGATCTACTTACGTAACGTTTTAAGTTTTTCTTTCAATTGGTTCTTTAAACATAAAAGTAATATTACAGTAACTTGTTTAAACAGGGCATAGCGACGGACTTGGTGGTGCAAGTGGTTTTGATCGCAGAGTCCATGCGTCTGCAGGCCATGATGGGGACCTACGGCATCCAGACCCAGACGCCACATGAAGTGGAACCAGTCCAGGTAAACATCTCTTCTTCCTCGCGATATCCCGGCATTTCGCCACGGCTCAGGAGAGCCTGGGGTCCGCTTGACAACTAATCCCATGATTTGACGTAGGCACTAGTTTTTACGAAAGCGACTGCCATCTGACCTTCCAACCCAGAGGGTAAACTAGACCTTATTGGAATTAGTCCGGTTTCCTCACGATGTTTTCCTTCACCGAAAAGCGACTGTTAAATATCAAATGATATTTCGTACATAAGTTCTGAAAAACTCATTGGTACGAGCCGGGGTTTGAACCCGCGACCTCCAGATTGCAAGTCGCACGCTCTCACCGCTAGGCCATCAGCGCTTCCAGTCCAGCGCAGTCCAGGTAAACATATTCTTACATTACCCTCAACCAGTACCGTCTTTACCATAAAGGCACACCGGGCTCGTGGCCAGGGCCCCCATCCTCAGGAGGCCCGAAGGACAGACAGTAACAGTATATTTGATTACCCATAATAAATAGATCATAGTAGAAAAATGTTAATTTAATTTTCATCTCAGCAGCTCGAACAAGGGTACTTTGCTTCTTAAAAACAGTGAGCAAAATCGCATTTTGCTCACTGAGTGAGACAAAATGTCATTCAAGTGACCTTTATAGTCAAATGTCATTTCAACATGCGGGGTCTAATACAAGTTCGATATACTTGGGTTCTATTATCCCTGTCCTTCTAGGTATGTTCTCACTGCTTAGGGTGAAAAAATTTTTGTACTACACGAGATCAAAGTTATTTACATCTCGTGCGCTTTTGAATCCCTTACTACGCTCAAGATTCTAAATTAGTTTCACTCGCTACGCTCGTGAATCTATTATAGAATCTTTCGCTTGCACGGGACTCAAAATAAGCACTCGAAGAAATATCAAACTTTGATCTCTTGTTGTACAAATAACTATTGCTCACTTTACTTTTAAAAACGGCCCCAAATTCTTATGTGCCCAATTGCCCATGGGCCCCAGCATAGTTTAAGACGGCCCTGCCCTCAACTAATTTACCTGCTGCAGTGACGTAAAGAGGACTCGCATTGGAGGCGTCTTACTAAGAGTCATAGAAATTGGAACTTTATCTAGAGTAGAGTTACGTTTCACAGTCGTATAACGGCGTCATGCCAGGCGCCCTGACGCGACGCGAATGTTCATATAAGATTAGAGATATTGATGTTGTGGTTATTTCACAGATTTGCAGTTCAACACAATTAGTGCACGTGTACAGACAGCTGGGCGTTTGTCCTAAACTGAAGTTGACGGGACGCCCGATCCGACCCGTTGGATCGCTGGGAACCAGTAAGGTAACTGAGACAAAAAGCATCTTGATGGTTTGTCTTTTCCAATCCCAGGCAACTCGACCATTCAATCACCTGCCAACAGTATTTACCATGGGTATGCTAGGGCATGCTCCCGGGAATTCCCGGTTCTCATGTTACCGGAATTCCCGGGAATTGTATGGTGTCAAAAGACCCGGTACCGGTACTTCCCGGTTCTCATCATATTTATACCCATTTCAATAGTAGTAATGTTTTAGTACTTTAGCTCGGGACATTATATAACATTTAATAATGGTGCTATGAAACGGGGGACCCAAATAACCCGACAAACTAACCTAGTAAAGTAGGCATTCTAGCAGGCAGGTCGTGCCGTCATTTAGTGCTGCTGAGTGCATCGACTACGCTACGGCTGTGTGGCTCGGCCCAGGCGGAGGCAATGTGTGTTGTGTGCCGGTTAATTTCGTAAAATAGGTTGGAACGCCAATTAAGTGTTTGTTTAAAATAAAATAAATAATAAAATAAATTGATTTTATTTCAGGCAAGCACCCATATAAAAACACAAAAATTACCTATAAAATTTAAAATGTAAAATGACAAAAGTGTAAAAGAAAAATAAAAGTTAAAAGTACAAAATCTGTTAAAACCAAAATTTAAAAATTACAATTTAAAATAAAATACAACTATTTCCGGTTCGCATCTTGATGCAGAGACAGCCAAAACCTACATATTGGACTGTTCAGATCCTCACTAATTATGGCAAGGATACAGTTCTCAGAGCTGCGCAGCCTACTCCAAAAGGACGCCACTCTGGACCGAATTACGGCAAAGAAATCGGGGACACGAGCCTCCGCAAACATACTCGACGCACTACACCACCTTGGCAACTTCATCAGGATTCTGAAGGCGTCGTTATATTGAACCCTTAAGGTGTTAATTGCTTTCCTGGTGAAGTTGGTCCAAAGTTGCCCCGTGTAAAAGCTTTGACAGTATGCTCTAAAGAGCGTCACTTTGACCTCGTCGGAGCATCCGCCAAACCTGCGCGCGAGCATGTTGCACCTCACTGATAAGGCTCTTCTCTCTCGCTCGATGTCTTTGTCGTCCTTCAGGTTTTCGGTTAGGATATGTCCGAGGTATTTAAACTGCTGCACCCTTCGAACAGGTAATCCGTTTAAAAATACGTCAAGTATCCTCTCCGGACCCTTTCCCGCCTTAAATACAAGGTATTCAGTTTTAGTACTGTTATACTTCATTCCGTGAGAAATCGCATATTTCTCACAGTAATGAAGCAACCTCCTGAGGCCCTCAGCCGAGGGGCTGAGGAGCACCATGTCATCCGCATAGCTTAAACTATTAACGCAGACGCCACCTATGTGACATCCGACTCTGGTGCTCCTCAGCCCCACAATCAGGTCATTCACGTAAAGGTTGAAAAGGTCCGGAGAGGTTATTCCCCCCTGGCGAACACCGCATTCTAACCTATACTCGTTAGAAGTCGCTTCGCCCCATTTTACATAGTTCGTTTGGTTCTCGTACCAGTATCTCAACAGATTGGTAACCTCTGTAGGAACTGTAGTGTTCCTAAGCTTACTCCACAGTAAGTTATAATTGACCAAGTCAAAAGCCTTACTAAGGTCGAGAAAACATGCGTACACTGATGTTTCTCGTGTAGTGTAGTAGTTGACCGTGTGCTTTAGGCTCATGACGGCTGAATCCGTTGAGAGACCAGGACGAAAACCAAACTGAGCGTCATCAATAATACACCCCTCCTGAATCAAAGGTTGCAGCAGCCGCTCAAGCACCTTACCGACCACAGTACCTAGAGATATTGGACGATAATTGCTGGCAGATCCCAGGTTCCCGGTTTTGTTCTTAATAATAGGCACTACAACCGTCCTCATAAGTGCATCCGGTAAGAAATTATACCGAATACACATATTAAACAGGTTGCATAGCCTAGTAGTAATCCACGGTCCTGCATGGAGAATGTGCTCAATACTTAGACCGTCGTATCCTGGTGACTTGCCCTTGGTCATCGCTTTTAAGACGCTAATAATGTCATTAGTATTGAATTGCTTTACATCAGTCTTTTTAAATGTCTTATCTTTATTACTAAGGTTGAGCACATTCTCCACGGTCAAGGGACTAACCTTGAATCTGCCAGCAAACATGTCCGCTATTTCCTTACCGCCCTGTAAGCCCTCCACTGAAACCGGTGACTTCTTGGTACCTAGTATTCATTTTTTTAACAGATTTCCAGAAATTAACAAAGTTTTTCCCTCTTTGGTGGGTGGCCAGTATACTAAGTTTAATTTTATCTTCGTTATTTTGGCACCATTTTAGTTTATTTTTGAATTTTTTTCTATCTAACCTCATTTTCTCATATACCGGTCCAGTAGAGGGCTTACCGGCCTCCGCCCAACACTGAAAACTGACCCTCGCCCGTTGATGGCTGTCTTGGACATGGTAATTCCAACCAACTACCTTTTTTGCCTGACCTCTGCTACCAAAATGCGACCGTGCACTCAGCTCGGCACCTTTCTGTAAAATATTTATTATATTAGTATAATAGTCATTTATAAATGCATAGTGATCTTTCAAATTACACGTTTCATTTATACATCCCTCACATTCATAATCCTCTTTCATTTTGCTTAGCCTAATATCACAGAACATAGCATATTTCTTTATCTGACTAGAGTTACGCGTTCCCCACAGTACATTATTTCTCTGTGGTATTACATTATAGCTACAGGAGCAAGGATCACGGGCTACCAATCCTATATCGCTTTTAACTATCATAGGAAAATGATCTGACCATAACACGTCATTATTAACTGTTATTGATTTAATTGTGGACCAGCCCGCTCCCGTTACTAGACAGTGATCCAACCACCTGCGGCTACCATGTGCCTCGCTGAGGTAGGTATATATGTTTGTGTTTATAGTAAAATAAGTCATTTATTAATTCTTATGCAATTATTTATATGGAAATAAGTCATTCATAAAGATTGTACGTTAACAGAAACAATTTCTTAAAAGAAATCAAAAGATGCCTTGAGAACCGGGACGAACCGAGAATCCTGGTTTCGGCCATGCCCAGAACCGGGAAATGAAATTCTTGGTATCGGGACCGGTACTGCATGCCCTAGGGTATGCATTACTTTCGTTCGGTTATTAAGATTAGAAAACGGAATACTTAGTTACTACCCGTAAATTTGACAGCCGCATGAGATAGCGCTGTATGGCGCCGAACAATATATTGTAAATAGATTATAAATCTTAAATTCTTGACAACCTCAGTGGCTATACACTACACCGAATTATGTATCAACATACATACAATGGCAACTAGTTCCAGTCGTCAAAGTTGCCGCCATAATATGATTCAGAGTTATAGAAGCACCGAACTTCGTTCAATAACCCTTTAACGGGCATACGGGTGTCAGAAATTACGCAATATTGAATCTTACCACTAAAATAACCCTATAACAAAAGTCAACCTTGTTTTGGTACTACTACGGTTCACATGGCTCTTAGCTTGTGATAATAATTAGTGAGTTTCAAATACAAATGCGTGCCATATTTTTCTACTGTCTACAATAAGGGCTGATTCAGATGGCGTGCGAACTCGCATGCGATTTTAGTTACATTGCGGACTGTTCGTTACGTCCAATTCAACCGACCGATCAAAACTCGCAATGGTATGAAACTCGCATCGTCTAAATCAGCCCTTATGGTGTCCGTTGTAGATCTACCGCGTGTGCGGTATGACAGTGCTGTGCTACCCGCTGATATTCGAGGTGTCGGAGTTCTACCTGTACCGCGACATGGCGCTGCTCATCGACGACATCAAGACAGAGCTGCAGTTCGTTGGCAAGTGAGTTCTCAGAAACGGGTTACATTTTGCTAAAGCCATTACTGAAACTTGAGATGGCAGGACTAGACCAATACCGAATGTAATTCCGAAAAACATAAGTGCAAATTGAATGTTGAAATCAACATCTTCTATTTGCACTCTAGTCTAGTATGAAAAGAGTATGGATCCGAGATTGAAATGCAAAGATCGAACACACTCAGTCGTAATTTTTACATACGACTAGTTTAATTGATCGCTTGGGCCGCGAAGACGCATCTACGATGCCCTTTTCTTTCACTGTGACTGTGCCCGAAGGAACCTCGCGCGAGGCCCCACTTGGTACGCGAGGCCGAGAGCGACGGCCCACTTCGCCTACGCCTAGCTACGCCACTGGTGACAAGGCAAAGCATATCGATCCAAGTTCATATCCTGCCAGTTTTTTTTTTTCAGCTTTACGATGATTATTTGATTGATAAAAATCTACTGTATAGTAGGCGGGTGGAGCGAAATCCAAAATTCTTGAATATAGCAATGGAACCCCTCAAAAAGGATGTCTAATTTTTTATTATTTAAGGGAAAAATAATAAAAAAAATATTGGTATATACTTTTAGCCCTCTACTCTTCGATTTTATATAGCAATATATGTATATTTTTAATAAATTTAATTTATGTATTTTTTTTTAAAACAAGTTTTATTCATTAAATAACATCTCTTTCTTACAGATATACTCGATTCCTATACTTATTTTTGTTTATAACGTATATTTTTATGACATGGTAAAACCACGTAAATAGGGGTTTTATGGAAAATGCCCTTTAACCCGGATATTGTGCACAAATTGGAGTTTACAACCCATAACAGAATCGTGAAAACTATTTTGAACATGATAAGATAATAAAAAGAATACTAGTATAAGTATATATATGCCTAACATACGTGTGAACATGACCCAAAAACGGCGTAAGCGACGCCGAAGGGCGAAATTTGACGCTTATTTAAACATATAAGTAACCGTTTTTTTGCAGTAAAATGATACTTTTCGTAATCAATAACATCGTTACTTTGACACAAGAATGTCTAAAAAAAATAACTCATATAATTTTTTTATACTGTAGCATTTTCTATGTTTTGCATGAAATTGCTGTTTAATATGAAATTTTGAAATTATATTGTTTTATAAATATTGAAAAATGCGCTAAAATTTTGGTAATAACTTATTATACGCTTATTAAGTATTATATAATTTCAATAAAATGTACACATATTAGTGAAATAGTATATTTTAATAATTGATGAAAATTTTCCTTTATTAATTTCTTTAGCGGCCGAGTAGAGGGCTAAAAGTAGTCTTAATTTTGAATTTTTTTATAATCACTATAATCTACTTGACAAACTGCAACTTTTGGTACCGGTTCCACATTGATAATCAAATTTTTATTTTTTTCCATACAACGACGCTCCACCCTACATAGTGGAAAACTCCACTCTAAAAGCGTGAAACAATCACGATCATCGAAATTTGTGTTGTATGTAGGTACTGGCGACTGTCCGGACGCCCGACGGTGTGCCTCCTGGTGCGCGAGGAGCACATGCGCGACCCGCACTTCAAGCAGATGCTGGACCTGTTCGCGATGCTCAAGAAGGGCCACTGCGACGGCGTCAAGGTTCGCCTCGGCCGCCTGCAGAACCTCATCTCCAGCTCCTGCATGGGTAAACTTGTTGTATGTAGGTACTGGCGGCTGTCCGGTCGACCGACGGTGTGCCTCCTGGTGCGCGAGGAGCACATGCGCGACCCGCACTTCAAGCAGATGCTGGACCTGTACGCGATGCTTAAGAAGGGCCACTTAATCGGTCACAGACCACAGAGCAACATAGACCTACGTGCATATATGCATAAAGTTCAATTTCAGTTTTGACACTTCGGTGACGTGGCGTTAGAGTGACGCCGTTTGTGTTTGACACGGCGTCGAAAAGGTTAATTATAAATTAAGCACCCTTACGTTACAGTTAATCGTTTTAATAATTATCGCATATGTAATGATCAACAAAGACGTTAAAAATGCTGATCAGCGTTGACTTACAAAAACGCATCTTCTTTTTTACAGAGCACTTGGACTTCATGAGCCAAGGCGAATTCCCGTCGGAGATGTTCACCCAGTTCAGGCAGCTCGAACACGAATACATCGGCTACCAGTCCCTCACGGACGTACCGCGGACGCTCACCTACCGCGAAGAAAACCTCTGCTACGATTCGTATAAGAACCGTTCGACTGCGGACGTAGTAGCAGCGCTACGGGGCACGGACAATATCTTCGCCCAGTGCCAGCTTTGGGGCATTTTGAAGGACAGAGAAGGAGCGATGTACGAGGTAAGACCTCTAATCCCTCATAGACGTACCGCGGACGCTCACCTACCACGAGGAGAACCTGTGCTATGACTACGACTCGTATAAGAACCGTTCCACTGCGGATATCGTAACAGCACTACGGGGCACGGAACACATCGCCCATTGCCAGCTTTGGACAGAGAAAAAGCTATGTATGAAGTGCTACAAGTCGTACGTACTTTGAAATACGTGCAAGAATTGTTGATTGAAAGCTATCGATCGGTCACAGTAGTCGATTTATTTCATCCTTCCTTTTTTTATCAATATATCTGACGTTTTTTTAATTAAAACTTTAATTCTCATTACATGTTCGAAATCGTTTGTCCAGGTGAACGGCACGACGGCCCTAGACTCATTGAAGAGCCTCTACCACAGCGCCGGCGTCCTGCGGCACTGGCGCGCCGTGCGGTACTGCTCCTCGCTGCTGAACCACACCGTCGACTCCATCAGCCCCTTCATCACCACCGTGCTCGTCAACGGCAAACAGGTATACAAAGTTCTAAGGCGTTGTTAGTTTAAATGAGTCACACAAGAAAATACAATTGGGCTTGGAAATTACAGATCTTTGGATGTTTGGGTAGCTACCATTTCTTAATCAACCAACGGGTCGACAGCTGATGTTGACGAGACATCATGACATGACAAATGTCTTTTAACAGCTTTTCACTCTCACTCATAAATGTATTGTTTCAGCTAACCGTCGGCGTGATCGGGCACAAAGAAACGGTGTTTGATAAACCGATGACGCCGGGCGAGATCCAATCTGTTATGTACTCCACCATCCAGCCGTATGACGTCATCGGAGCCGTACTACAACAGGTCTTTAGTTTTTATTTTATTTCATGTACGATTATTGTGAATATATATATATCCACACTACAGGAAAGTAAATGATGATGAATGCTATGTGTAGAATTTGCATTAAATAGGCAATTAAAATATTATGTAGAAATCTCCATCTTCCCCTTATTACCGAAAATAAATATATGATATCCACTATTTTTGAGGTTAATAATGTGACTATTTTTTAAGCAAGGTTTGGCGAGTTGGCGACTTTGTCTCACTGATGTGACATCAAGTCTTACGAAAAGTTGTTGAACAAGTACTGCCCACTGTGACATAATTATTATATCTGTTTTTCTCAAAAATGGACGGCAAACTCGACTTTGCCGTCTAAAAAGTAGGTCGCGAAGCGCGTAGTTTATGGTCAGTCAAAAATTAAAAAGTTAAAAACATTGCAGTCTCGATTTTGGGACTGCAATGTTGCATACAAATTCCATTATTTGTCGAGTTCCAAACTTTTTAAAATTTGAAATAGCCATATCAAATGAAGGCATAGGCCCATTAAACAGCCAAACAGATGATTAGTACTGCGACTATTTAGCTGTCTCAAATAGGTTGGCGTATTTTCGGCAGAAAAATACACTTCAATTTTTTTATTAAAAAAATAAAAAGGCGGCAAGGGCTTGTTTCTGTGAAAATGTATACGTAAGAACGTTGCTTTTGTAAAATATTTCTATGATATTTATTTTTATTGCACCATTTTTGAGAAAAGCACTATATATGACTCGGCTGGAAGGCTACTTGCTGGCTTCGGATTCAATTAAACGGACTCCCAAGGTCGTCCGTTTAAAACGAATCCTCAGCCTGCAAGTAGCTACTTCCGAGCCTCGACAATAATGTACTATTGTTGTTGACCTCAGGAGATCGTGCTATACTGCGGGCGTCTGATCGGCACGAGCCCCGAGATGTTCCGCGGCATCCTCAAGATCCGCGTGGGCTGGGTGCTGGAAGCCATCCGCACGTACCTGCGCCTGTTCCCCGGCGAGGGCCGCGCGGGCGCGCCTCTCGAGGCACTCTCGCCTTATCGCCTGCGGACGCTCCTGCAGAGGGTGTTGACGGTTTCCGACTGGGCTGATGAAGAGGGGTCGGTACTATTTAATATCATTCACTCATTTTAAAATCTCTATGTAACTTAGTAATACATAATAAATATGTTTAATTCGAGAGATAATTCGAAAAGTGTATAATTTGTGTAATACAAGTGTACTACTTAATTCTATTATACTGACTACATATGTATTAACAGTATAAGTGTCTTGGCTGTAGCTGTAAACTTATACTTTGTGTTTGCCTCAATAAAGAACTACATATATCTCCGAAAAAAGCGTTGGTGGCCTAGCGGTAACAGCGTGCGACTTTCAATCCGGAGATCGCGGGTTCAAACCCCGGCTCATACCAATGAGTTTTTCGGAACTTATGTACGAAATATCATTTGATATTTGCCAGTCGCTTTTCAGTGAAGGAAAACACCGTGAGGAAACCGGACTAATCCCAATAAGGCCTAGTTTTCCCTCTGGGTTTGAAGTTCAGATGGCAGTCGCTTTCGTAAAACCTAGCGCCTACGTCAAATCATGGGATTAGTTGTCAAAGCGGACCCCAGGCTCCCATGAGCCGTGGCAAAGTGCCGGGATAACACGAAGAAGAAGAGAGACTCAAACTATATCTCCGGTTTTTCCCGAATCCCAGGGATTATATTTATTTTCTTATGATAAATTATTTTTGTGTCAATGTTAAGACATAATAATATAATTCAATGTAAAATGTTTTTTTTTTATGACTCACATCACATTAATTTTTTTTCAGATTGACTCCGTTACAAAGGCGACAACTGGAAGGCTGCCTGTGCCGCGTGCCCAAACACTTCTACATACAAGTGTGGGACATACTGCTGCGCACCCCGAAAGGAATAACAATCCATGTATGCATCGAACTCTCTTTAAATCTTCGCTTCCATTTTTCTAAGGCTTCACTCTCTATTGTTGAATCCAGAGATTCCAGATCAAAGCTATAGTTCGTTTTTTTTAGAATTATAAAGAAGGTAAACGATCTTGACATGTCTTTTTATTAAAACTCCCCATTGAAAAATAAGACACAGCAAATATGTTAGAATTATAAATCATACACGATCATTTACATTATTTTGCTTTCATAAGTACCTAACTTAAACAATTTTTTTAAAGCTTTTATTCAATATTTTTTAATAACAAGACACGACAAGATTTTTTACCTTCTTTCTAATGCTAAAAAACGAACTATGTATAGTATAGATTGCTGAGCGTAGTGAAAAGTTATATAATTTTTGACACTACTAATTTTTAATCTTCCTCGTAATTTTTAGCCTGTATTATGTTAATAGAGCTATTCAAGGACTCTCTCTATTTCGGTTGTGTGTATATCATCAATACACCAACAAATCTACCAATCAATGTCGGTGTGTGTGTATCAATACAATGTACTTATTTTATACAGGGTCACTGCATCCCCGCGAGCCCCACGTTAGTGAACATGTCCCGCTCGGAGCTATCGTTCGCGTTACTGGTTGAAGGTGCTCTGGTCCGCGCACCGTCGGCCGCGAGGCGACAGCTGTGTGTGGAGCTCTTGTGTGTGGTGGCCGCCATCTTGCGGCGGAACCCCGAGCTGTGTCTTCAGGCACTCGACCTTGACAAGTTACTACAGGATGCCCATCACACCTACGCTAAGGTACGTTACGTTCGTAGCTATACGCTATTCCCTTGCTTTGCTGTTTTCGGTGTCTTCTTGAAGGACGTGAATGTGTGCGAGCTGTCGGTCGTGATAACAGAATAGAATCATGAATCCCGATTTTGAAGATGGCTAATTTGTACTGTTGATTATTATGCTTAGCACAGATCTAGAATGACGCGGATTGGAAAATTAGAAAAACTATTCCGGAGTTAATGTGGATGATACATTTTTGGTATAAATTTGGTAAAAAAAAAAACAACCAATTTACTTAATTAAATAACATATTATTTCTGAATTCAATACTTCCAATGACACTTGACATCATTCCTATTTTGGTCGCACTACTGATATGCAAGCAATCATATCATATACATTGTAGATGTACGATACCTATTTAGTGACCTCTCGGGGCCGCAATCTTTCCGCCAAGGAAACGTGCAGGCGCTACCCTCTACCCTGAGCAATCAGATAAAATGCTGCGGATTTTTAGGTTGCGGTCTGATAGGTCCATACTCTCACAGCCTCACAGCTCGAACTCGATCAAACGTATGAGCGCCCGTTCATCGCGTCGCCAGCCGCTGAAGTGTAAACCGCGGCACTAAACTATAGTTCGTTTTTTTTAGCATTAGAAAGAACTTGCAAGAAGGTAAGCGATCTTAACATGTCTTTTAATTGAAAAACGCTTTTTAAAAATCAAAAACAATTACTTATGAAAGCAGAAGAATAAAATGATCGTATTAGATTCATAATTGTTACATATTTGCCGTAACTTATTTTTAAAATGTGTTTTTCAATTAAAAGACACATCACGATTGTTTACCTTATTTCTAATGCTAAAAAAAACGAACTATATATCGTGGTACGTTTCCAGGACAGCGGGGTGTCGGGCGAGTCGGAGCCGCTGGCGTCGGCGCCGGCGCCGGTGAGCGTGGGCTACCTGGCGCGCGCCGTGGTCAACAGCGTGCTGCAGGAGTCCGCGCTGCCCGACCTCTCCCTCGCCGCGCACGACTCCTGCCTAGTCTCCTAAGCGAACCGTGACACCCTAGTCTCCTAAGCGCCAATTACATCATCCCACTGGCAACCATGGTAATTGCAAATTTAACAGGTTAAGGGTCGGTTGTACCAAACTGTTCGTATCGTTAAAGAGTTCGCAAAATTTTTATGTATGTATTTTTTATGTATGGAAAGTTTCATAGTAAAGCGCCGGGGCGCGCCGGCTGACGTTGATCAGTCTGTCAAATGTGGTTGGTGCAACTGGCCCTAACCCCGGATTAGTGGGATGTTGCAAGTGGGCCTAAGCGAACGGTGCCGACGTGTACATCGACCATTTGAACGTGTTCAGTCATAAGAAAATTACCGAATAGTCGTAAGCGCGACATAATCTCGATCTCTACCGTGATGTGCCATGATGTGGCCCTGCGCCAAGTTTTTAGACGCTGTAAGCGGTCGTATTTAAATTGACTCTTTAGAATTGGAAAAAATGGTGTAAAAGTAGTTTTTCTGTGACTGAGAAACGAACTTAAATGTGATATTAAGGGGAATGTCTTAGATGTTGCCTGTTTTCCTACTTTTATTTTTACAAAATATGAACTTGCCATCGCTGCCGCAACCCATTAGCCCTCATTCACACGGGCGCTTTTACAACGCGCGTTAAAAAAGCATTGGAATGACACAAATAGGTACTGAGTAAGTAATTATAATGAAGTTCACTTGTATTAAGCAATCATTTTATAAAAATCGAATTAGCATTAGAGCAATATAAGTCGGTTAGTGATTTTGTAACATTACGTTTTGTATGAAATATTCATGACTATATTTTTGTAAATAAGATTCAGGTACCTATTTTTAAGTGCCATGGCCCCATGTAATGTATACATACGTTTTGCGTATAGCTATGAAATTTACTTTCTCCAACAAGAGTTTAACTCAAGAACATCCTTTATTTTGTATGTTTAGCGAAAATTAATGGTTTCAGAGAAATCATCGACTGTGTTCCTACTCACCATGTTTCTTCCTGTCTTTTTGTCAAAATAGGAAAGTCGATATTTATTTATACAAGGAATTCCAACAGCTATGGATGATATGTACATTAGACTTTTTAGATAGCATTACAGAGCCAATTATATTTGTAGACTATTTAATAAAAAAAACCGGGCAAGTGCGAGTCGGACTCGCGCACGAAGGGTTCCGTACCATAATGCAAAAAAAAAAACGGATAAAAATGCAAAAAAAAACGGTCACCCATCCAAGTACTGACCACGCTCGACGTTGCTTAACTTTGGTCAAAAATCACGTTTGTTGTATGGGAGCCCCATTTAAATCTTTATTTTATTCTGTTTTTAGTATTTGTTGTTATAGCGGCAACAGAAATACATCATCTGTGAAAATTTCAACTGTCTAGCTATCACGGTTCGTGAGATACAGCCTGGTGACAGACGGACGGACGGATGGACGGACAGCGAAGTCTTAGTAATAGGGCCCCTTTTTACCCTTTGGGTACGGAACCCTAAAAATCATCATGGATAATATCAACCTTAATTTTGTTGTTGAATATGTTTATTGTTTATAGAGTATTTGCTAGATAATTATATTTTATAATAATTATTATTCTTTAAAAGACAAGTAAATGTTATATACTTAAAATTTTATCCGTAGTTTTTACTTTATTACCCTTAACCTACGAAGCCAAAAGGAAAGGTTATGAAATAATATTGAAAGGACCATGGGCAACTTTCTATGCAGCCTGGACCCAACGCCAACAGAAATGAGAATAAGGTCATTAGAGATAGGTATTTCTATGTACTTCATTTTGTTCTATGGGCACCAACTGTTGGTTTTGGGGCAATTTTGACGCATAGTCCTTTATATTTTCATAGCGTGTGTAACGTGTGTTCCACCGTGCTTTTGAAACTACGTACTTCTTATTTTGACCAAGCAGTGGAAATGGATATAAATTTAACAATTTGTATGTATGTATCTGGGTATGTATGAATGTCAAGTTGGTTATGCACAACTCTTATCAGAAACTCGTGTTGTTATGTTACCAGTGTTACCACTGTATTCTTTCTGTGCAATAAAATATTTTTTACTTATGTTTGTGTCGTGTGTTCCGGAACTACCGAGTCAATTTTGAATTGAATGAGCTTTGAGAGATGTGTAAGTGGATTCAAGTTAAAAATAACTTTTATTAATTACAAGAGAAAAGAGACCTCAGTTTAATGGTAAAAGTTTATTTTACAAAAACAATCACATGGTTTCTCCACACCTCATATCATACTGACACAAAACCCTGACTTTAAAACAAGACTTTGTTCATACCATTGCATTCAATTCTACTATTTCAATAAATTAAAATTGGCAGTAGCAGCTACTACAGTCCATTATACACTTTATTATTTTGTGACTGCTTAAGTATCTTCCGAAGGGCTGTAACAAAAGAAAATTAATAATTATTAGTAAGTATTAATGTAACATCAGTCAGTAATAAATTTTTGGCAAAAATTCCATTTCTGGTATAAGCCTTTATCGCTGACTACTTTTATACTTTTCTTTCCACAGACAACTAAACTAATACTCATCCAGACAATTCTAAAAATCCAAAACACAATTAGGTTGCGTTGTTTTATCACAGAGTTCTTATGGCTACCTCCTGTCTCCATCATCAGATCAGCTCGATGGTACCATAATGTTGCATTGTCACCCACCTTACATTTGTATGCAAATTTTCACCTTTATTGGAAGTCGGAAAATGGGTCAAATTTAGCTTGCAAGATTTGACCCGTACAAACATAGTTACATAACTACATAATTACATTGCAAGTTAAATAAAAGCTTGTAAAAAAAGGCTATTTACGTCCCACTTCTGGCCCACTTTGAGAGCCTTACGCTGGCCCGAAGCGGGTTGGAAACTCTTCATACTTCATAGGTACACCTTTTGAATTTGTTCGTACATCCGTATGCAAGTTGTAAATATCTAATGCCAATTAGTACATATGTCATACATAAGCCATAAGTTCCAGTTCAGTAATTTATACTTGCGAAAGTAACTTTATTCATTGTTGCCTTCTCAACACTAAACGACTGAAACTATTTAAATAAAATTTAATTTGGCATGTAGAAAGATGTTTGTACGAAAATTTGACACGAAAAAGTTCAGCATGTGAATGTTGTTCAAAGGGTTCTCCTCGTATGGCCCAATGTGTATTACAATGTACACTCTGTTTTAATGTAATTGACCTTTTGGACGCCAACGACCGATATATCCGCACCGCAGGTTCAACGCCAAAGACCGATTAATCGGTCACAGACCACAGAGCAACATAGACCTACGTGCATATGCATAAAGTGTAATTTCAGTTTTGACACTTCGGTGACGTGGCGTTGACGTGGTTGACAGCTTTTGTATTTGACACGGCGTCGAAAAGGTTAAAATCTTGCATAAGCCAAATAAAGTAGCATTTTATTTTGTTTCACTGTTCTCTAACAAACGAAATTCGTCCCAATTTATTATACAACAAGGTTCAAATTCATAATAGTAATATACCAAATGAATTACCTTCTTTCTCCTGATCGTCAAAGTCCTGCTTGGGGAAGTCGATGTCGAAGGTGATGTAGAGGTTGCCGTGGAGGTTGTTGTTCTCAAAGTTGGGCATGCCCTCGCCCTTCTTGCGCACGCGCGCGCCCGCCCACGTCACCTTGTCGCGCGTCACCGACACCGAGTGCCCGTCCAGGTGCGGCAGCTCCAGGGTGAACCCGGTTAGCGCGTCCTACAAATGATAAACACATTTTTACTCGTCGAACATGCCCTTAAAGGGATAAGTTCGCCTTTAGTACTGCCTATCCTGTGCCATAAATTTGTATTTTGTACAATAAAGAGTTTATACATACATACATGCATGAACAAGATCCCCTATTTATTGGCGCAAAGATTAAATGTCAAGTTCAAGCTTCCAATGTACCTTACAAGATGGCAGAACCTACAATGCACAAGAAAACGTATGTGAGACGTAGAGGGCAGCACTTGCTTTGGCGTGAAGTATGTACAGTTTGTTTCCGATGCAGGGCACAAGATGGCAGACTCCAACGCGCACGGCCCCTAGTCAAGGCTGATTCACCTAACTAAACGATTCGGCTGCGAGCGGTTTTTAGGATGCTCCTAGTGGCGCGGTTGTTCTATGCTGTCTAATAATAATACAATCTCCCCAGTCAAACACGGTGGCAGGAGAATAGTGCCATAATCGGGCCATGGAAAACTCTTTGAGTAATTTAAAGAGTACAAATTATATCACTGACGTGAATTCATATAAATTACTTCTGCCTTGCTCTGGCAGTCGCTCATTGCCATCTGTACCCGCACCCCGTGACCACGTAGGCCATATGGGAATACACCACAAGCGATAATTTAAAGGAAAACAAATATGTATAGCATTTAGAATAAAAAACAGAACTGTTAACAGAAGAAAACTAAAGCAATTACGTCAATTTCTTTTAATCAAACTATATACCTACAGTGCGATTGATTATGGACGTGATAAGAAAACGAGTTGGTAGAACTATGGATTATTTTATTTTACAACGATTCAATGACGAATACCGACAAATACTAATCCGTATTTCGTTTTAATGTGATTCGTAGGTGATAAAGAAAATTGTAACCTTCATTGTTATATTTAAATATAAATAATATTATATACATTAGAAACGCACATGATTACTTGATTAGTTACGTGTTTATTCGATAATATCTGAACACTCAAAAAACTCCCTATTTTATTTGAAAATAATATTACCAGTGATGCAATCAAATGGACCGTCGAATTTACTTTGCATGGTCGGTTTTTGGCTGGTCGGTTGGCTATATTTGACTGTGTTGTTAACGGCAAGGTCAGGGTCAGTGTGCCGCTTGATACTATCAGCTTGAAGCTGCTATTAGTGATGTGTCTATTAAATTTCACATATACCTTGTACAAGAGTAATGATTAGTGAATCATCAATTCATCACATCAAGTTTAAGATTTAAAATAATATTTAAAAAATTAAAATCTAGTGTTCAGGCAGGCCTCCGTCACACGCTCAAGGCCACGCGCTATATGCCTATCGCTCGGCGTATCGTCGACGATACAACCGACAGAGGGCCGCCGAACGCCCGCCTAAGCGCGCGCACCGCACTGCGCCGCATGTTTCCCGCGCTTACGCTCCAAAATGCCGAAACCACGTAATTATTGTGCAGTAGATGGGGGTAAAAGTCTTAAAACAAAGGAAAATTTGTCGTTTTTTAGTGTTCCGTACAAAACTTTGTTTACGGAACACTTATGGGATCACTTCGGTCTTGCAAATCAGTTATTTAAATATAATAGAGATTCATCTTTTTATGGCGGGCCTAAAGGTCCTACCTGAAACGTTTAATAATTATATTGAAGGGTTAGAAAAAGTATTTTTGAATAATTTTGACAACGTCATAATGAATCGGCCTGGTAGCACTGTATTACATTACAACTTTTAAAAACCGTTGATTTTCCGTCGCTTTGCCGTATGAGTATTTATTAAAATTATTAAACGATTTAGGATATTTTCAACTATAAAATTTAATAACAGAGAATTCCGAGAAAGGAAAAAAATTATAAATCATTATAAACAAGACCGAAGTGATCCCATAAGTGTTCCGTAAACAAAGTTTTGTACGGAACACTAATAAAACATATTTGATTCACTAATAAAAAATATGGCTGATTCGCAACATTCGTTTTATTACAATAATCATCATAGGTACCTACACTGAGTAGGTACAACCCTAGCGCATTCTTACGATGACGCGTTGGCACGTGATTCTCACGGCGGGCAACAGTCTCGACTCTTTGTGCGCGTACTTATGGTACATTTCTTCTCGTCCTGAGCAGCAGGTATTATTATTAAGATTTTATTTTTATTTTATTTTATTTTATTAAGGTTCACCAACAATTGTTGACATCAAAACATTTAAAACGTACAAGCTATACATGAAGGGAGTGATGTCACAATCACTTACAGGTAAACACCGCATGCAAAACATATATAAGTAAACAACTAAAGAAATATCTAAATTAAACTTATTTTCTAATTATTTATGTTTAAGGAAATATTTTCGGACAGATGTTATAAATTTATTTAGTGGGTCATAGTGCATATCCGCCTTGTCACAGCAACCATTAGCAATTTTACATAACCTGCATATTGGAGAGTTAGTGCCTAAAACTGATCTTCTAAGCGGGGCGTAAAGAGGGGTGATAGCATTACGGGGGAAACGAGACGGAGCACGAAAGTTCAGCAATGTCAGTAGTTGTGGACAATCTATTTTGTGGTTCACTAACTTGTACAAAATAGTTGCATCCAAGAGCGCCCGTCGGTCTTCTAGGGAATCCATCTTGAAATATTGCAGTTTCCTTTGATAGGATATTGAGCTTTTAGCCATAACACGTGCCTGAAAAGCTAAGTGACGAGTGAACCTTTTTTGAACACGCTCTAACCGTAATGAGTGAGTAGCATAATGCGGCCGCCAGACAACGCTGCAATATTCCAAAATACTCTTCACCAGACTATTATACAGTAATATTTTGGTTGCGCTACGCTTAAATGATCTAGTGTTTCTTATGACAAAGCCCAAAGTCTTAGATGCCCTCTTGACAATATTCTCTATGTGAGGGATAAACGTTAATTTGTTGTCGAAAAGAACTCCAAGATCGCGAGTGTTCTCAACTTCGTTTAGTTTGCAATCGTCTATATAGTAGTCGGACTGTGTTACATTTTGTTTTCGGGTGAATTTTATATGTATGCATTTTTTGATATTAATGTGCATTAGGTTATGCTTACACCAACTACTCAGTCTTATAATATCGCTTTGAAGTAAGGTGATATCTTCAGTTGTGTTAATAACGCGTGCGAACTTAAGGTCATCTGCATACATAAAAACCGTAGAGTAGTGGAAGCATTCAGTTACGTCATTAATAAATAAGTTGAAAAGGATAGGACCTAAATGCGAGCCTTGGGGTACGCCAGATGTTATATTATGATAAGACGATTCGTAGCCATTTACCACCACATAGAAAACCCTTTCAGTTAAATAAGACTGTAACCACTGTAACACATTGCCTGATACACCATATGCTGATAATTTGTACATAAGTATTGAGTGAGAGACCTTATCAAAAGCTTTACTGAAGTCAGTATATATCACGTCCGTTTGTTTACCTGCGTCCACAGCATTTGTTAGTAACTCGGTAAATGATACTAAGTTTGTACATGTCGATCTAGAACTCACAAATCCATGCTGATTGTCAGTCAAATAAGGTTTAAGATGTCTTTGTATATAAGGGTAGATAAGGGATTCTAAGATCTTAGCATAACACGATAAAATCGATATTGGTCTACAGTTTGAAACTATGCTATCGACGCCTGATTTAGGAATAGGGACAACCTTAGCGATCTTCCAAGCTATAGGAAAGACTCCAGAGGAAAGTGATTTGTTAAAAATATGCCATAAGGGCTCAACCAACTGAGATGCACAAGAAACAATAAAGATAGGTGGGATACCATCTGGTCCGGCTCCTTTGCTACAATCCATACTTTTCAGCTTAACAAGTAGAGCTTCTTTGTCTATGATAACAGATGGTAAGCATTGGCTATTGTTGATAAGGGATTGTGGTAACGGTGATTTATGTTCTAAACCGACATCATAAGAATCGGTGATGTACACCGAGGAAAAGTAGGATGCAAACATGTCGCAGATTTCGGTATTATCTGTGGTGGCCATTGACCCGTGAGACATTAATGCCGGATAAGCACTTGACCCACCTCGCTTAGCTTTTAGATGTGACCAAAATAATTTAGGATTTGCAGTAAGCTCATCTTCCACCTTTGATATATAAGCATTGTACCGAGAGGTAGCCAGACACTCGCATCGCTTGCTAAGCAATTTTAGCTCTAAGGCATCCATAGGATATTTGTATTTTTTATAGCGAACCCTTATTTTATTCTTCTCGTTTAACGCTCGTTTTAAGTTCTTATCAAACCATGGGGGAAAACGGTTGCTTTTAGGCTTAGCAAGTGGTACGTGTCTTCGAATCAGCTGTTTGGCTACCTCTGTGAACGCGCTTAGCATGTCGTTTACGTCGGTGAGGCCAAAAAATATATCATCCCATTGACAATTACTAAGATCTGCTCGTATAAGGTCATATTTGGCTTTGTAAAAGTTTGGCCGGGTGTTAACATTATTGTACGACAATCGAGGTGCGCTTGCAAACGTAATAAGAACTTCAAGTGAAGGATGGAAAGGGTCTATATTGCTCAGAGGACTTACATTTTGAGAAACATTACATGACACTACTGTAGACATGACTAAATCTAAAATACGACCCATATTATTAGTAATAGAATTGAATTGTTTTAACTTGGTAAGGTGCATAAAATCGATTAAAATATTGCTAAATCCTGGTGCTATGTAATTACCGTCATCTTTTTGTATAAGATCCCAACTAATGTTTCCCAAATTAAAGTCTCCAACTATACATAAATGATGTTCTTTTTCTTCTATGATCGAACTACAGTGATCTACAAAGTATTTCAGTGAACTTCTTTGCAAGGGAGGTGGAAGATAGACTGCACAGAGAGCCATTTGACGAGTACAGTTACTTGAAATATCGATGACAATCCATAGGTCCTCAAACTTACTTTCCCAATGAGGCATTCGTTTAGAATGTAGTGTTTTCAGAACAGCGACCAACACACCCCCTCCCTCCTTACCCTTGTAAACGCTGGATTCCTCTCTATCCCTTCTATAGACAATATACCTATCGTCAAATAGCTCACTGCTCAGTACAGAGTTGTTAAGCCATGTCTCCGTTAATATTATAACATCATAATTACAACATCTTAAGTTAAGAGAGAATAAATCAGTTTTTGTGCGTAAACCGCGTACATTTTGATAATACATATTTAATTCTAGCTCTTTTAATAATATATCAATAAATACGTGCTTAAAAAAAACTAAGACTTAAACTATATAATGATTAGTTAAGTTTGTTTAAAATGTCTGTTTTTAATGTATATGACTTCACTGTCATCTGTTTTCCTTATAAAGATCCTCCCATTTCGAACCCAAACATATTTGAAGCCTTTATCTTTAGCAGCGTGCCTGGCCGCGGCGTGCAACTTCTTATTGGCAGGTGACAAGTGTTCCATTGTTATGCCCGAAAAACCGAGATGTGCGCAGTTAAGTTTGTCTTGAGGGTTGGCTTTGTTGAATTTTAAAACAGCGGCAAGCAACGCATCGCGGGCTCTAGGGGATGCAAGCTGTACTACTATGGAGCGGGGTCTAGCCGATTCGGTATTTTGTTTTGCAATGCGGGTGCAATTCGTGATGCTGCTGTTTATGTCACATCCTACTGTCTGTGCCAGGTTGTTAATAATAGTATATAGATTTTCCTTCTTATTTTCTGGAACGCACTGTATTTCCAAATTGTTAGTACGGGATTGCTGTTCTAGATTATTAATATGCTGAGTCAAGTCTACGACAGTACTCTTCAGGTTCCTATTTTCTGCTTCCATTTCAGCCATCTTTTTCTTCGCATTACCGATTTCAACTTCCATGTCATCAAATTGCGAACTCATGAAGTCCATCGACTGTTTCATCCCCTTTATTTCTTCTTTTATAGGTTCTAGGTGATCTGCAATTGTTTTGCGCAACGAGGAAGTGATCTCCTTAGCAGCGTTGGTTAGTTCTTGCTTCAGTAGGCTCTGGACTATGGTACGGACGTCTTCAGCTGTGACGGCCGCGGCGGGAGTCGGGGGCGAGTTCAGGGCCGGCCTCTTGTTTCCTCTAACAGTGGTTACGTTACGGACAGGAGTCGAGTCATCTCTGGTGCCTTTCGGTATGTTAGATACGCATGCCGGGCATTTCCAGTCCGCTAAACTTGCATATTCCGGCTCAAAGCCCGGGGCCCACACGCAACTTAAGTGAAAATATAATTTACACATGACACAGTCAACGGACCTGGCATCTTCCAAGTCAATATTATCACAACATCCCCACTTTTGTAGGCTATTATAGCGTAGGTATTGTCGCTTTTGTATGGGAATGATGTATCTGTTACGTAGTAACTATTTACTAATGTGTGGTTCAGGTGATGTGGCCTTGGTCTTCACAGACTAAGTATTCACCTAGTTATAGGGTTTGTCCTCCTGTCAAATATATCAGGATGCTAAACAAACAAGCTAAAGTTCCTACCTGTAGTGTAATGGTGATGTTGGTGTAAAGGTCGTCTCCCTTGCGCGTGAAGCGCGGGTGGCGCTCCGTGCGCAGCTCGATGATGAGGTCGCCGGGCTCGCCGTCCACGTGCGGCTCGCCCTCGCCGCGCAGCCGCGACTGGTGGCCGTCCGGCGCGCCTACTTCCACCTACAAACGTACATAATGTATGGTATGTATCTGATAATTTTTGAGAAGATATTTTATTTATTATTTGGTTATTCAGACAGGTTCACAGTTACAAAATAACTTAAAACCTAGAGATATAATTAAAGAATGTGAAGCATAGAGTTTTAGAAAAATAAATGATAAGTATTGTATGGACATACCTCAATCTCCAATAGCCTCTCCTCATTGACAAACTTGACATTGGGGCACTCGTCACACACCGTCTGCTGCATCATCTGGAAGCGTCCCGGGCCCAGATTCCGGGTCACCATCTCTTGTCTACAGTTGCATTTGCGTGTGCCCGATGCTGGCTTAATAACTGGTTTATTTCTTGTAATCTATTCACAGAAAAAAGGAGTGTTGAAATATTTTTTTATACAATTCTTTATTTTGCATGTTTCTGGGCTAGTGTTATAGTAGGATATGGATTAAAACCATAAAATCATGTATATTAAAACAAAAAAAATGTGCCATATAATTTTATTATGAACAGATCCAGAAAAGTATCAAATAATATGAATGGTTTTTCTGTAAGTAAGTATATTATTAATTATTATATTTAGTTAGAAAAATAGGTACTTAAATAAAAATTCGATGCTTTAATACTCCTCTCTGTTACTCTGGTTTCTTTTGTCTGGTAATTTATAACATTTTTATATAACTACATACTTGGAGACTTACATCTTTTATATTTAAATGCAGATATCTTTTTAGGAAGTTTACATTACCAGTGGTTTTTTACCACTTAACAGTATCGTCCTGGTCGTCCCATTAGTTTTTCATCAAGGTCTTAAATTAGTCCTATTCTGCTTTCATCACTCATTCTACATTGAAAGCCGCCGACAATTGTAACAAATGTAGAATGGGTGACGAAAGCAGAATAGGGCTAATTTAAGAACTTGACGAAAAACGAATGGGACGACCCAAGACGATACCCACATAATAGGTTCTAAAATGTACTTACCTCAATAAAATTTCCATTATAAAGTTCTTCAAGCGTTACAGTGAGCTGCATGGTGATGTCCGCGCCGCGCGGCGTCTCGTGCTGCTGCGGTTCGTTGCCGAAGTGAAAGCCGAAGTCTCCGAAAAAACTAGCGAAAGGATCATTGTTGTTCATCATCCCGTCCTTCTTCAGGCAGTCCTCGCCGCAGCGGTCGTACAGCTCGCGCTTCTCTGGGTCCGAAAGCGCTTCGTACGCCGCCCCCAGGTCTTGAAACTTCTGCGATGCATTTGGATCATCTTGGTTCTTGTCCGGATGTAACGCCTTTGCTAGTTTTCTGTAAGCTTTTTTGATTTCATTTGTGTTAGCCGAACGAGACACGCCGAGGATTTGATAAAAATCACGACCGGCTAGTGCTAAGACTACGGCAGACAAAGTATAAACTAAAATCACATACGCTGAATTCGTTAACATTTTGCTACTTAGGAACTAAAGTAATTTAAATACTACGGATATTTCACGTAAAAAAACTGCTAAACATCGCGTTTAGTCTTGCCGATTTGACGTATAAATGACAGAAAATAATAGAGGCGTGTAAAGACAATTCGTCCACCGTCTATTGGTTATTTATATTTTAACAATTACCAAAAGGCTTTATGTGCATTGTGTCTTTTAGAAAAATAGCTCTTGTGTTGAGAACAATAAGCCTAATTTCTAAAAGCTATAAGGTTCCACGAATGAACCAATGACGTGTAGACTCGTTGAAAAGAGTTTGCCAGTTAAAAAAAAATAAAAAAAGATTTTTCGAAAAGATGTTTGGCACTATTTTTTACACGCCTTCAATATCGTCATATAATTGTTCAAAGTAGAAGCAAGTACTTTTTACTTCATTATCTGTGACGACTAACAACAAAATTTTGACAAGCGGTGCAAGTCATCACATTTCAGACAAATTTTGCCTTAAAACTGAAATTACGCTAAGAGAAATATTCTGAATCTGAACTTATAAAGCTATTCCTAATCAATATGGCTTCAGTTTTACTTCCTGAAATACCGGCTCCCGGATTCTCCTTTGAAAATTTCCAGCGGTAAGTTTTCGCACATTGAGGTTTTTGTCAGTACTAATTTTATTAGACCTACATAATCCATTCATTACTTTTTTTGGCACTTTCAGCAATGCTTTCCTTGCTTCAAAAGGATTTCCAGCGCCCACAGCCACGAAAACTGGTACCACAATCGTGGGTATCATTTACGCCGATGGCGTGATCTTGGGTGCCGATACCCGCGCCACCGAGAACACCATTGTGTCAGATAAGAACTGCGAGAAGATCCACTACTTGGCCAGCAATATGTACTGCTGTGGTGCGGGTACGGCGGCGGACACGGAGATGACGACGCAGACGGTGTCGTCGCAGCTCGAGCTGCAGCGGCTGCACACGGGCCGGCAGGTGCCGGTGGCGACCGCCGCCACGCTGCTCAAGCGCATGCTGTTCCGCTACCAGGGCCACATTGGCGCTGCCCTTGTGCTGGGTGGTGTTGACCGCACTGGACCACACATTTACTGCATTTATCCACACGGATCTGTTGATAAATTGCCTTATGCTACCATGGGTAAGTACATCTGTCAAGATATTTTAGTAGGCATACCATTTGAATACACAACATTTTACATATTTTTTGGCATCTTAACTCTCTGTATTTTTGGTACTTTCTTATTCTTATTCCAGATGTAGATAACGGTTGTTCCAGATGTTGATAACAGTTGTTCCAGATGTTGATAACAGTTTTTATAATACATTTTCAGGCTCTGGATCCTTAGCAGCCATGGCAGTATTTGAGTCCGGCTGGAAGCCCAACATGAATGAAGAGCAGGGCAAAAAATTGGTCAGAGATGCCATTGCTGCTGGTATTTTCAATGATTTGGGCTCTGGTTCCAATGTGGATCTCTGTGTCATCCGCAACACCGGGCCTGCCCAGTATCTGAGGACTTTTGAGGAAGCTAATGTGAAGGTAACTTATCAATAAGTAAAAAAATATTATTTAACCCTGTTGACATTAAACTCCTTTTAAAAATATGCTTTGTCATCTAAATGATGATGATGATGAGTGAAGTTTATTTACACATTTTCAAATAATTCAACCATCATATCAACCTATTGAAGTCCCTCCCCACTACTCAACTGAGTACAGGCCTCCTCTGTTAAGGTTCCGTCACACAGGCGCGTTTTCCGAGTGGGGCGTTAGCGTTTCATATGTAAAAGTGGCGCGCCACACTAACGGGCCAGTGTAACGGAGCCTTTATGCCAATGTTTAAGCTGGTTAAGATCAGGATGCAGTGAGGGAAGTTACTTTTCAGATGTGTGTTGGTGTTCTTACAATGTTAATTGATCCCATTTTATTTGTTGCAGGGCAAGAAACAAGGTTCATACAGATATGCTCCTGGAACTACTGCTGTGCTGAGGCAGAAGGTGATTCCACTGGAGGTGGAGTCGGTGACCATTCATCAGGTGCAGCCTATGGAGGTGGAGCCTTCAGGAAGTCGCCGTTAAGCCTTTTATTTGATATAAACTACAATAAATTTTACAATATATTAGAATTTTGTATCATTTACTAATAGATTGTAGTTGAAAACATTGTTGGGGAAGGTGTATTATTATTTCGATTTATTAAATAAAACTGGAGGAGTATAAAAATAGTATATATTTGTAAAAAGCCCAATGGACGGAATATATTACATTTTATAAAAATATTTATTTTACAATTAATAATCTTTCAAGTTATCAAATTTTGTATGTCAATTGGCATTGTCTCTTTTAAAAAGGGTAAAAAATGCATAGAAGTTAATATTGTATTTGTAAAGTTTGGGAATGTGACTCTAGTAAGATGCATATACCTACTTAAAGAATTGCAACATTATTTCTTAAATCTAAAGAGTATTTTATTACTTAATATACAAACATTAGTTCATGTCTTCCAAAGAATATTACCTACATTTCTAATACTGAATGCTTACAATACCTTCATCCATAAAACATGCATTTCATACAAAATAAATAATAAACTTAAAGAAAATATGTTGTGATGAGACTTTGGGAATGGCTTGTACCTATTCAGTACCGTCAGACTTAAAATAACTTGAGATTCGATTATTTTTTGTGCAATATAAAATCCCAGGTGTCCTGCCAGCGGAGATTCATGAGCTCGGTCTCCGTCAGATCGACGTTACCGTAGTTGAGGACGCTGAACTTCTTGAACGTGATCACTACGTACGCGAGCCACACGGCAACGCACACTACGAACAAGTTGACCAGCGGCCGCGTTCGCTCGCGCAGCCTCAGCCTGTAGTACACGTGCTCGATCACGTACGCCAGGAGGAGGATCTTGAACATGTAGGCGGGGAGGTAGTGGTGGAGGAAGAGGGTGCGATCGACGAAGAAATACGGCAGGTAGTGCAGCCAGTACCCGAGGAAGAGCACGTGGCCCGCCGCGAGGAAGCGTTCGGCGGCGCGCTCCGGCAAGTCAGGGCATGCTCGCCGCGAGCGCAGCGCCAGCCAGCACAGCAGCCCCGAGTACACCAGCACCGACAGCGAGCCCGCGTACCACGTCACTAGGTTGCCGATCAGGTGGATTTGTGCCTGCAAACGATTAAACTATTAACCCCTCGAGGCTCATGCAAATACAATATCAAAAATCATCATACTAACCCGAGGTTAACCGGTTAAAACGTTAATCCAGTGTCAAATTTTACTCGTAAACATGGCAACTCCAGATTTAAACGGCTAACCCCGGGTTAGTGAATAGTGCAAGTGGCCCGTAATCTCAGGGGATTGTCAGACTTGACAGGCGTTTATGAATAATGCCATAAATAGAGTAGTTGTATAACGTACGTTGGAGTCCGGCGAGAGCCAGTAGGCGATGGAGCGCCTGAGCAGCGGCCAGTCGGCGGGCTCGCTCGCGAACATGTGGCCGGCCGGCGCGTCGGCCGCGTGCGCCGCCATCTTGAACTGCAGCTCCGAGAACTTCTCCCAGAACGTCAGCTGCGTGTTGCCCGGCGGGATCATCTCGGCGGACACCAGCTCGCGCTCGCGCTCCTTTCTGTCTTCAGCTAATCGGTATAACGAATGCTTATTTATCAGGAAATCAGTAAGTATACAGACCGATACCAGGGGTGCGAAGCTCCTGACTTCGGCCAAACTCGGCTCCGCTCGGCTCAGCATTGCTCCGAGCAATTTTTAGGGTTGGCACCACTTGACTTCCTTTTGCGTGCACGACCACAGATAAGATAATCACTTGAATTTTGACAACCCTAATTAGCCGAAAGGGATAGTGCCATGTATTAGAAAGGGATAGCATGATTCGACCCTGAACCGCTGTCAAACTTCGGTTTTGTAGGAAGCTTCCTTTCTGTACGGTAGTACTATTATTTATTCTGTGCCGATACTCAGATTAGGTGACAATACAGGCAGAAATTGATAAGAGTAATGGGAACAGAAGTACCTACTAATGAAAGAAAAATACCTTAAGTAACAAAGGTCTACCTCTACTCCTCTATAAGTGCATAGTACCTTTAGTATAACGATGCTCCTCAACATTCCATACGGTGTCCTGATGCGTGAGCACCTTGTCAGCGACAACCTGAAAAGAAGGGATTAATGTTGTTTACAAACACAAACATTGACTGCATATTTTCATACAAACTTGCGTTCCTGTATAATGAAGAATAAAGTCTCGACAGATGGCTTTACTAGGTTTATAGAGACTTACGTAGCTGGTTAGTTTCATATACGTAATGTATACCAGTCCTTAGTTCGCACCTCCTATAACGACCACCTTATGACTAGGGCACGAGCGGTTTACACTTCGCTAGTATTACCTCGTGCTGGTGGAAGCCCCAGGCGGGCAGCTGGCGGCCGCTGAAGCGCAGCGCGGCGCCCGAGCCGTCGTGCACGAGCCGCACCAGCGAGCGGATGCTGTCCCACGTGGCGTCCTCGCTGGCGCGGTTGATAATCTCCACGCGCCACAGGTTCTGAGCCGGCATCGACACGTTGTAGTCGATGTAGCATGACACCTCCTGTAATGGTGTGTTGACATTTTTTAGGATCAAGTTCAGTGGTTCTCGCTCTCATTTAGACCCTACCCTGCCAGAATTATAGTTACGTAAATATTGTGCTACGACTGCGGTTGTATGAAATCGAATGTACGTACTTCATATAAGTATTAACGATTGCGACGTTTGGCGTATGTTATAATTATAAGCATTGATTCTCATTCGACCGCGAATTAGTGTGTCAGGCGTAACCGCGTTTAAAGTGCATGGGTAAGGATAGAAGGACATACACAATATTCAACAACCGTTATTGTTGACCCATTGAAGTACTTTCTGTTTTATAAAACTAAAACTATCGGCAGCAGAAGGCTGTAAAGTAGAACAAACAATTAAATTTGATCATTATCATCGTAAATCGTAACAACGTAGGTCCATGGAGTTCAGTTCAAATCAAATCAAATCAAAATATACTTTATTCATGTAGGCCTAGCAACAAGCTCTTATGAATCGTAATTAATCTTAATCTAATTATCAGAGCAATTTATTGATGTTAATATTATTCCATAATAAAATTGGATTATTATACATGTCAAATTTAACACTAAGAATTTCACAAAAGGATCGTCAAACATTTAAAAAAAAAATTGTATAAAAAAATACTAGTCTAGAATTTCTAGAATAAAATCTAAATGTCAAAAAAAGCATAAGTAACAAACAAGTAGATAGTATTACATCGGAATATCAATTTCCTCATCAATAATCAAATATACCTAATAAATAAATAGTCATTTCGAATAACAATTAATCCCACGTTGTATTATCATTCATGTAGTCCTGTGTGGTATAATAAGCTTTGGAAATAAGTTTACGCTTTACATAATTCTTAAATTTATTAATAGATAATTCAGTAATATGGTTTGGAAGTTTATTATAAAATCTTACACAATTACCCATGAATGATTTTTTAATTTTATGGAGCCGAGTGAAGGGCACTGCGAACTTATGTTTATTTCTAGTATTAATATTATGGATTTCACAATTTTTCCTAAAATTTACAATATTTTTATGTACATACAGAATATTCTCATAAATACTGATTTAAACTTTCACGATTATTAAACATTATCAAACTGCACAACGGGACTTAATCGCGTAGTGCGCAAAACGTTCAAACTGATAAACAAGACCAAGTGCGGGTAGTTCGAAAAACTCGCGCGGCTAGAAGATGTTGATGTCAACTTGAGCCAGTCTTCTCCGAGACCACGGGGACAACGCCGTCCTCGAAACGTCGGAGGTAAATCTTAAAACTTAAATACGCGATTAAGTCCCGTTGTGCAGTTTGATAATTCTCATAAATGTATTGACAGTGCACTGTCATTATGTCAATTTCCTTAAATTTATCTCTAAGTGAGTCTCTATGATTCATTTTGTATATTGCTCGAATAGCCCTCTTCTGCAGAACAAAAATGGTATTTATCTCTGAAGCACCGCCCCACAGTAAAATACCATATGCCATAATGCTATGGAAGTAACTAAAATATACTAATCGAGCTGTTTTCACATCAGTTAACTGACGGATTTTGCTCACTGCAAAAGCTGCAGAGCTCAGTCTATTCGAAAGAGTAGCAATATGGGGACCCCACTGGAGTTTAGAATCTAAAGTTATACCAAGAAAAACTGTACTATCAAGTAATTCCAATTCCTCATCCTTCACAATGACACTTGCTTGCACATGCCTTACGTTACTACTAGTGACAAACTTAATACATTTAGTTTTTTTCTCATTTAACATTAAATTATTAACATTGAACCAATTTACTACTTTTGAAATAGCATTGTTTACATCATTGTAAGCTTGTTGCTGTCGTTTGACTTTGAAAATAAGTGAGGTGTCGTCTGCAAACAATACTATATCATGGTGGGTCTTAACAAGGAATGGCAAGTCATTTATGTAGATAAGGAACAGGAAAGGCCCCAATATTGACCCCTGTGGTACACCCATAGAGACCAATGACCCAGGTGATCGCTGTCCATTCACATCGACCCTTTGTATTCTACCATTTAAGTAGGACTTAAGTAAATTCAGTGCCGATCCTCTAACGCCGTAATAATGAAGTTTCCTGATTAATGATTCATGACAAACAGAGTCGAAGGCCTTAGATAAATCACAGAAGACACCTAAAGCATCTCGTGACTCCTCCCAGGCATCGAAAATATGCTTAATTAGCTCAACACCAGCATCGGTTGTTGAGCGACCCCGTGTAAAACCAAACTGCTTATTATGCATCAAATTATTAACGTTAAAATGTCGTACTAATTGAGAAAGAACTAATTTTTCAAAAATCTTGCTAAATGTTGGTAGCACAGATATCGGTCTAAATCGGTATCGGTTGGTAGCACAGATATAGCACAGATATCATAAGTTATAATCTCTACCTATATTGTACTGACCTGTGACTGCGGCGAGGCGGCCGCAGCGACGTCATGCGAATTAAGCGCGCGACTCGTGATGCCGTGCAGCAACTGCACCACGTCCCCGTGCCGGATGGCGTCCGGCGGGCGCGCCACGGCAAGCGAGGCCACGTCGGGCCGCTTCACGATCCACCAGTTGTTCACGTCCTTGAAGCTGTAGCACGTGACCTGCTGCTGGTGCGACGAGCCGCGCCCGTCCGCGTACCGCACCGGGTACACGTGCGCGTGCGAGTGCAGCCAGCAAGTGCGCCCGTGGGTGTGCCTGCACGATATAAACAAGAAGAATCTCACTTATTGATAAATATCATTTGGCGGGTAAAGGGTTAAGGTGGGTCCGCACCTAACTAGCGCCGTTGCCTCGTGAAGAAATAGCTGCGCCAAGCAGTTTGATATCTGAAAGGCCGCCTAAATGGTTTGCTTTTGCATACAGTCTGCAATCCGCCGTTTCCGCCGGTACTTTAAGTGCACTTCGAACAAAGTAGTCTTAAATAAAAAAACACTTTTACGACCAACATTAATGAACCATGGAATACCTTAGCGTGATCTGTGAGCCGTGCGCGACGTGCAACGGTTGTCCGCGCGTGATACTAGCAAGACCACCCTGCAGCGACGCCTGCAAATAAAAATTTCATGTCGTAATTTTGCTTTGTAGCTACAAAAAAATATCAAGGCATTAAATATTAGGTTACCTGAAAAGCGCTCGTCATCACACTGTCATGCGGCCCCGCGCGCGGTAGCATCGCCAAGTGCGCGTAGAACACGCCCACGTAGACTGCCAGCGGGAGCGCCACGAGCACCAGCAGGCGCCAGAAGGCAGAGAACAATAGTCGCAGGGTTGAGTCCGTCTCGCCGATCCGTTGCCAGATCTGGCGGCCCACTATAAAGACTGCCAGGTAGTAGGTGTAGAGGCCGGAATATTTTACGCTAAAATGGTTATGGTAATTATTAATTTCATTATTTCGATTCTCTTAACTTTGCGATGTATACAGGAAAGACGCGAACGTGTTAAGCATACAATAAAATGAGTATGACCCTTACCTTCGATTGTGGCTCTTTACATAGGTAATATGTATAATGTTATCCGTATAAAATGGCTGAGGCTGAGGTTAGGTAGGTGTAACCCAACTTTATTTATCCTCAGTCTTTTGTCATGTTACCATTGTCAATGCTGTTGTAAACCTTATTCCAACTGAATAAGGCTTAGAAATTGTCAGTCAAGATGTTGGTGTTAGTACATTTACTTAATGGGATGGGTAGATTGGCTAACCTGAATATTAAATAGGCTTGTGCTTTTATTAGCATTAGATTAGTAAGGCCTTACCCTTAATGTTTTATTTTACATTTTACTTACGAAAAACAACAGCCAAGTGAAACTGCACTGATGCACAGCCAAATAACTGAAGAGGCGCCATTGTTTTTTGTACTTTTTATAGCACAGAGAACTCCACATAGTCCAAATAACATCTGAATGCACTCAAGTAACATAAATCTTGACTGGGCTAGGAAACAATTCTCTGCAAGAAAAGTTATAAATAACAACATTTAAGCATTCAAAATGTCTAAAATAGTAATAGGAGCATTCCACGGGCTGTCCCGTACAAACGCATTTTATTTCCTGTGTTACGACTTTTTTCTCGGCATTTAAAGCAGGCGATTATTTTTCTGTGCATATTTTTGACCATTTGTCATAGAAAAGAAAAATCTTATAGATTTAAATCTTCAGAAACTTCGCGTTTGTACGGGACAATGGTAGACAATTTCATGGAATGCTCCAATAGATCTAAAAATACTTACCAAATAGAATTAACACAGCAGCCAAGATAGCTGTCCATTGATATGTACACATTTCAAGCATCAATTGATAAGACACAGAAACTAGTAAACTGCCAGCCACTGCCGGCACCAGCCTTAAAGCTCCTATGGGCACATTGTCTGCATACGGTGAGCCAATTCGGTCAAAGGTGAAGTTGCCATCATAGCCAGCAGCTTTACCCGCCAGGTATAACAGCTGCTTGCCCAGTGGGGGGTGGGCATCAAAGAAAAATATGCCTTTGGTGTACAAAGACACATATCTTCCATAATGTAGTTCATCAAAGCTGGAAAGGTAAAAAAATCAATATTTTTTTTCTGCAATAAAGGTATACAGTAACTATGTTTGAAGCATCTTCCAGTGTGCCTCTATAAGTATATAGTTTGCCTCTTTAGGACAATAAGACCCAATAACCCTTGGTGTATGTATTTTTTTATATACTGTTAGTTTTCTAGTGTGGCATTGTAATATTATAAAAGTACCCAAGCATAGATATTGACAATTTTTTTAATACCTATATTAACAATTTGGCTGCTAATAACCCACTAGGTAGAGGTTCATTTTATGTAGGATTGTACAGAATTTATTATTTGTTAAAAGCTACATGATGATTATTTTAATAACTTTTTCACTTACACAATATATCTTGGTTCCTGCAGATTGTACAAGCGAGTGCATAGTGCTATAACTAGCAATGTCAAGCACACCAAATCTATCTTGATATGTAGATAACAACTAGAGGGTGAATTTTCTGCATCCTTTATAAGTATGTTGTTGGTTTGTTCATGTGAAAGTGGTTCAGGTTCCGATTCAGCAGGAGCTCCATCTCCCTAAAGCATGAATAATAAATTTAGTTTATAAAATAAGTTATAATTAAAAAAACACGAAATCTTCAAATATATTAATAGTTTTTAAAAGGTAAGAGTACCAGATACCTGTGATGTATAGCCTCCCTTTACTTGGTTAGGACTAATAAAATACATTCTATAGAGCGCTAATTAACATCATAATAGTAAGATAGACATGAATTACTACTTACAACTTCCCTTTCTTTTATGGTATTCTCTGTGTAACATTCTTCCGAAAGTTCGCTGACCTCGTTCAACTTCTTTTCACCCTTACGTTTCCTAATATTACTCATATTATATTATTCGGAAATAAAAGTTGTTTAGGATTTAATACTGGTATTCTTCAAATGGTATGCATGTTGAGTTACTAAGAATTTCGTATTATTTATTAATTTGCTGGCAAAACAACGGTACATTTCGTCAAACTTTCGAAGTTGTAGTTTGACATTGACATGAAGGAAGAGTATTTTCCTAGGATTCTAAAAATAAAAATAAAAAAAGCTTCGTACTTAAGATACTACGAGACGCACGTACTAGGTTTTTCAGGTTTTTATAAAACTTGATCCTGTATCATAGAAATTTGCCAAGTATGTGAACATGTGAACGCACCGTAATTGACTGGCAACATTTATTAAAATGTCACTGTCAAAATCTAATTCCCGGTCAAATTTGCTACAAGTTTCGTCTAGTGATTTCATAGATTTATATCATACATAATAAATACTTAAATAAATCATTATTATTTGCTAGAGAAAGGTTATGTTTAAGTGCTCCAAGGTTCTGTTACAATGGATGGTTCTGTAGCGTGCCCAGTATGCAATCGAGAATTCAAAAAAGACCAAATAGAAGATCATGTTAACAAATGTTTGTTTCTCAACACACAACCTGAGAAAAGTGCCGCAAAAAGAATGGGTTCGTTTTTTAACAGCATCTCTCCCAAAGAAAAGCGATTGAAGACAGAGAACAATATAAACAACAGTGCACCAAAACATATGGAGGTAAGTTTGAAATAAAGTAGAATATTTTTTTCTACATGTCTTAAAACACCGAACTAACAAGTTTCTTGTTATTTCTAGCCTCAGCCTTCAAATTCTACTCTTAACAGCAATGGTAAGGAAGAAATTACGGGCAAGAGTGTCCCATTAGCTGAGCAAATGAGACCTCTAAGTTTGGATGATATTGTCGGACACAAGGAGTCATTTGGTGCTGGCACTATGCTGCGATCTATGTTAGAACAAAACAAAATACCTAATATGATTTTATGGGGACCACCTGGCTGTGGTAAGGTAAATAATTTATGTATCATATCCATTTTTAATTTTTTTGAATATTACTATTCATTGTTTTTATTGTATATTTATTTTTAATTTTATTGTAATTAGATTAATGTTATAGGGTTTAATAAGTCTGAATTATTCTTTTTTTTTTTTAATTAAACTATATTTTGTTTATATTTTATAGACACTCAATTGTAAAATATGCATAAGTAGATAATTATTATAATATTTATTTCAGACCTCAATGGCTAATGTGATTGCCCAAATCTGCAAAAAACAAAAGAATTTACGCTTTGTGAAGATGTCTGCTACAATGTCTGGTATTAATGATGTCAAAGAAGTGGTCAAAGTTGCCAAAAACGAAGCTCAGTATAAGAGGCAAACTGTTCTATTCATGGATGAAATTCACAGGTAACAAACATGCTGAACATAACATGTGCTGTACCATAGTTGAAGGAAAAGTGTGGATTGTGCGAATTCTAATAAGATCCTAATAGAATTTTTATACTGTACATCTTGTAGTAATTAGTAGCTTCTTCTTAGTAATTAGTAGTAGTTATTAGTCCAGTTTTAGCAATATTTTATTCAGTACAATATTTTTTCTAACAAGCATATTGACCTGATCCATCCGGCTTATGACACCCAATTCCAACCCGGCTTATGACACAAAAACATTATGAATTATTACAATAAAAGTAAAAAAGTAATACTGGGTTTCAGATTTAACAAGCTTCAGCAAGATAGTTTTCTGCCTCATGTGGAAAATGGAACTATAATGCTCATCGGGGCAACTACGGAAAATCCTTCGTTCAGTTTGAACAATGCCCTGCTCAGCCGATGTAAAGTTGTGGTCATGGGAAAACTGACTGTTGAAGATGTGGTGCTGATATTAGAGAGAGCAGTGGAGAAGAATAAGGATGCAGTTCTGGTAGACACAGAAAGCAACTTTGAATGTTCAACAGATGGTGATATACCTAGGTAAATATACTGGCCACTTTATTGTGTGATAATAACATCATCTATGACTATCATTGATATGATCATTAAATTGTAGGATGATATCCATTTGTACTGCTTTTTGGACTAAAATGTAAACATTCTTCATTACACCATTGCTCGTGACTAGATGGCTAAATGTAATCTGAGATATGTACTCATTTACACAGCTACTTTATTATTCTGCTGGCCAGACTAGATAACTACTATACCAAGTTATTAGGCATGGGTAGCTTACCACTGGAGCTTTGACAAAGAGAGTCATTTTGTCTCTTTACTGTCTTTCTTACTAGTATATAAACATCATCCCAAAAAAGAGGATATATCCTGTCTTTTTATCCTGTCATACTACACACAAAATTGGTTTAGTAGATTATAGGTTTTTGCGGGCTAAATTGTGCGTGATGGATTGTCTGCATTACTCTTGCAAACCCAACTCGACTAAAGAGGTTACAAACAACAATAACAATTGCAGGTGTCTAGTGGAGCGCGCGTCTCTCCGCTGGCTGGCCGAGGTGAGCGACGGCGACGCGCGTGTGGCGCTCGGCGCGCTGGAGCTGGCGCTCACGGCGCGCGCCGCCGACACGCGCCTGCACGAGACCGGGCCCGCGCTGCTCACGCTTGATGACATCAAAAATGGCATCAAGGTAAATTAGCATTTGTGGCATACTCGAATTGTAGCCTTAGGTAACATCTGCTCAAGACTTTTTTTACGCGGTTATCACACTTATGCGTATCTGCAAGATGCTCCGATGTGTGTGGGTGATAGAGCTATGCACGTATTTAGCGAGCATCTCATAAATGTCAGTCAGCATCAATAGTAGCGGATGTAACAACGTGCCAAAAGTATCTGCCAATAACTGTTCAACATCCATTCCTGTTCCACAGCGTTCGCACATGGTCTACGACCACCACGGCGAGGAGCACTACAACACGATCTCCGCGATCCACAAGTCCATCCGCGCGAGCGACGACAACGCGGCACTGTACTGGACGACGAGGGCTCTGCACGGCGGCGAGGACCCGCTTTACATCGCGAGGAGGCTCGTCAGGATCGCCTGCGAAGATGTTGGTGAGAATACCTGCCGGCCACATGGCCGCGGCGACCATCTCGGATACAACATTCACGCGAGCGATATCAGCGCTGCTTTATACTGAACGGCGGCGGCACTCTATGGGCATATTTTAAATATCGAATTTATTTTTCTAGTGTTAAGGTTGAAAATTAAATGTATACTCATGTCAACTACTTTTTTTTACAATGAGCAGAAAATAACCGCTGAAAGCTTATACTTCTGAGAAATAATCATGACCATGACATGACATCACCTATGGCTCCTTCAAGGGTTTCACTAACCTCCTTAAGTCCCTGTGTACATTTTTTTGTACACATTCCAAAATCTATTTTGAACTTTTATTGTATAACTAAGGGTTCCGATTTCAAAAACAAAACAATTGCTTCTGGGTTTCAGGAGGCTAAATGAGTAACAAGTATTATTTGAAGACGGAATCCCATCTATATCAAGTCAGTCTCATTATAGACCATTAGGCACTGATCCCACCGCGAGCTAGTAAGCTATGAGCTATCGGCTATAAACACGAACAAAAGATAAGCACTCCCGTAATCCCGTTATCCCGATAAGAGCTCACCGCTGGGCGAGTAACTATAAATATCGCCGTGTCTCTTTTATTTACACGGCAGTGCTTATCTTTTGTTCGTGTTTATAGCCGATGGCTCATAGCTTACTAGTTCGCGGTGGGACCAGTGCCTTACGATTAAGTTGCATGTTGTCTTTTTCAGGTTTGGCTGATCAGAATGCTATAGTGGAAGCGGTATCGTGCCTGCAAGGTTGCCAGCACGTGGGCATGCCGGAGGCGGACGTGCTGCTGGCGCAGTGCGCGGTGCGGCTGGCGCGGGCGCCCAAGAGCAGGGAGGTGTACGAGGCCATGAAACGCTGCCAACAATCCCTTAGGGAAGCTAAAGGGCCGCTGCCGCCCATACCTCTACACTTGAGGAATGCGACGACGAAACTTATGAAACAAATAGGTTTGTCTAAATTATGTATTCTGTTATAATAAATCAAGCTCTCATGCTGCATCGAAGGGTGGTATTCCACCTATCCAATTTCATTGTCTAACTAATGTTTATTGAGTCTCACATTTGCGAGTGAGACGCACTGAGATTGGACATAGAAAGTGAACAGTTGGCATACCAACCTAAAACCACGTCCTCGTCTTCAGAGACCTTTTGATCACTCATAAGTTCCGAAAAATGAATTACTTATTACGAACCGAGGTTCGAACGCGGTACCACAGTAATAACATACCTATACTAATGTATGCTTCATTTCTTAGTAAAAAAAAATTTTTTTTTCAGGATACGGTAAAGGATATAATTTACTTCACAAAGACGAATCGGGTCTAACGTATATGCCGGAAGGTATGGAGGATGTGGACTTCTTCCGGGACGACGAGTGTGGGGGTTAGCTTATAAATTGCATCTAAAATAAAAGTTAATATTCCTAGAGTCAATGTTTTATTTATTTGTGATAATCTCATTTTACATTCGCATGACATGGTAAAAATGTTCTATTTACAAGACACACACAAGTAATATTACAAATTTATCTATAACATTGTACCTTTCGTAACATTGCCGGCTTTGTTCTGCCACTGTATTCGGTCTTAATATAAAAATAAAATACATAGTGTATTTCCCTGATAATAATTATAACTAGTGCACATTGTGCATGTTCACATTCGGTAATCACATCTTCAGCGGTGAATAGTTAGCCTTATCACAGGTGAGATGGTTACATTTCGAGCCGTCAAAAGCCGTAAAAATGTAAAACAATTGTGTTTATCTTTGACTGTACACACGTGAAGATTATCCTTAACTCCGACTGATGTAATCTATCTATTAACTCTAAAAGCACGTACGCTAAATTTACCTATTACATATCATTAAATAGTTACATATTAAGTAGATAGATAGCTTCAATACACCAACCAAAGTACGTAATCTTCATACACAATGCATTGACGTTTTTATCACGCTGACAATTAATTTTGATATACATATCTTTATATAATAGCACTAGGCTTAAATCATTTCGCTCTTAAATAATTAAAAGTACGAAAGCATTTAAAACTATTGCTTAATTCACAGCTTTTTGTTATTATGATAAAAAAATACAAAGTCTCTAACTGCCTTACTCACTTTTTTATTTGAATAATCACTAGTCTATCTTGTCTTGAAACTTAGAACACACCAATAAAAGGCGTATTTTTAAAATACAAAATATTTATAATCTAAGATATACATATGATAACAGATTGCAAGAAGGTATATAATATTAAATTATCTAAGCCTATACTAAAAATAATGTTGAAACTAATGTTTCTAAATAAAATAAATTAGAATCAGACTTCTAATTTGGATCCTTTTTATGAGGAACAATATATCGATATTTCGGGTCCAAAACGTTAGGAATACTACAAAAACATCACACTTAATTTTTATGGTCAATAGTTCATAAAAGGGTACGTAAAAAATTGGAACGCTTGCAGGTTGATTGAAACTGTGAACCCTTTCTTTTCAACTCATAGCCTTCCTTATGGACTTGACGAGCTGCATTTGTGGGTTGAAGCTAACACATGTCGAATAAATGCATTACATGCATCTAGAAAACATATTCAGGGCCGGCCATGTCGATCGCCCACCGGAACTTGTCGCGCTGAGTCTTGTTGTAGATCTTCTCAATCGGCACGCCATGCTTCTTACACCTGTAATTATCATAATTTTTAGATAAAATACCAAGTTGTGCATACCCAAATCAAACAATTACATTAATTAACCTTTTGAAAGCCAAACGGCGCGTCCATTTGCCGTGCCACTGACGCCACGGGCGTAAAATTTAGTTTTATGAATAAATAATGCCAACCTAAAAGTGGGGTGTTTTTCAGTAGATTTTCATCAAAAAAGATCGACGTCAAAGGCAGTCTTTGATTTTGCGTTGACGTCAATTGCCTTCTGTGGCGTTACTTTATGCATTATATTACTTCAATATATATGTTTAATACTTACCAAGCCACAGAAATACGTGGATCGAGATAGTTGAGCTTGGAAGTTCCAAGTGCAATAGTTTTGTTTTCATCGCGATCGGTTTCCTGAAGCTCTAGTTTCTTCAGTTGTTCCTTCAGACGTTCAAGAGCCTTTTTCTTCTTATCATGGTTGATTCTCTCCTTGGCTGATCCGCGTTTGGCGGCCTTGGCGGCGTCTCGGCATTCTTGCTCGGCCTCATCAACCTGATCACGCTTCACTTGAATCTTTTCTTTCAATGCCTCCATTGATTTAGAGTGACCTAAAACAACATAAAAATATTAGTAAGTCTTAAACTGGTAAACCAAGATATAGAAAATGATGATTTTATAAAATAAAGTTCTTTTAAAATGCATGTAGCAAATAATGTAAAATGCAAAGTGATAACAATAGTATTCGTAATGCCGAATATTTCCATACCTTTAGGTACAGCACGTTGATGGTTACACAACACGGCCACGGCTCGGTTGGCGCGGTTGTACGCCAATATCTTCTCTGGTATTGACGCGTCGCCATCAGTAAGCTCATCCAATTGGTTTTGTAGTGTTATAGATGCATTGTAGGTACGGAACACTTTAGCAGTTAGTCCCGGCATCAAATCTTTAAGATGTTCATTTAGCGTTTGAGTGTTGAGCCTGTCAAACAGGTCATCACTGTCTTTTTTGTTTTCCATGAATAATTCGAGATTCTTAAATACGCGTTTCTCTACTGGCACCTCGTTATAGTACCTAATGGAATCTTTACCTAGGAAATCAAATACAACCACATGTTCTTTGCCATCTTTTTCCTTAAATAATTGAATGTGTTCTACACGCAGTGAGCAACAACCGACAGTATCAGCCTGATCATCATCCTTTTCATTACCAGCTCTCAATGCAAGTCTATCAATAAAATAAAGTGCCACAGCTCTTTGACGGACGCGCATTTCTTTAGCTTTCCAATCATTGCGGTAAGTGTCTCTGATTTTATCAATACACTTATGCAGCTTCCTCGCAGTTTCATATTTTTGCCAATCTTTTTCACCTTTTAACTTTGAACTAGGATTCAGCATAACATACTTTGCTTGGCCCTGCACATTTTCTGTCCATGATGCTAACCATGTCACTGTGTTGTCATGTCGGACTTCTTTCCATTTATGACCTGCAGGCGGCTTGGGTATTTTACTGTCTTTAGAACAATTTATAAGCACATCTTCTGGCATAACTCGTCGCTTTAACATACCCATTTTCGGATGCTCTCCACGCCCTCTAAAAAGGCCCGGAGGTTCTATTCTGAAATTGCCAATTTTCTCTTTATGTCCATCTATTATGCAGAATCCATATTCTTTTTGAATTTCCTCATTTTTAGCTTTTAGTGCTGCCTTCTCTTCCTTGGTTCGGTTTTTATTTTTTTCTGATACACTCTGGAAGTATACTTGCATTTCTTTGAAATCACATTTGGAGAGATCTTTGATTAACTTAGTTTCATCATGGGTCATCACTTTACGCCAATCAGCAAAGAAGTTGTTATTGAACACAGACTTGGTGGTGTAGTCGTGGTCCAGCATGCGCGCGTAAAACCCGGCCACCTCCTCTGCGTTCTCCGACAGCCTGACCACTTTGCCGTCGTAGCGGAACTTGACATTCTCGGGCAGAGGCTCATAATCCGGCGCGAACAACGGTCCTTTGTGTTCCAAAAACTTCCATTTAGTTCCGTCATCCTTCTTTTCTTCCTCCCACCTTAGCAAATGAAAGAGATTTCAAGTTAATTTTTGAGCTTCATATAAATCAATAACAGAAACAATTAATCTACTAACAATAACTACACACTTTAGTCTCCGACTCCTGAGTTGCCGAAAAACAATAAGTTTCGGTTTAGACAATGTACACCGATAAAATGTAATTAAATTGATCCCTATATTAAAAAGCGTCATGTCTAAAGACATAACCTAAAAAGAGATTGTCACATTGACACTACACTGTGGCGCCATCTAGTAAAGTATATACTGCTTTTAGTTACCAAAATATTACATAGATGGCCTCCTTCGGTACTGTAAAGTTCAACAACATTTGGTCTAATTTTTTTCGTCAATTACTGCAAAACCAAAAAGGAGGGGTAATTAATGACTAGCAGTCTATTTGTAGCTGCAATAATATAGGGATAGAATAAGCAATACGCCAAAAGTATCCCGCCACATTTTAATAGTTTTAGTAAATATTCAAAATTTTATTTTCGTAATTGTCGTCTTAGCATGAGCAACAAGACGACGCTGAGTAGGTTAGCTTTTTGCGACTTATCTTTCCTTTGCGATGTGGGATAACAATGAGGAACCAGTTATCGAGTGGTTATTGTAACGGTGCGTGTAACGAAGCGTTACACTATCGACCTTCATACTATTTCTGGCACCATACAAATTCTAAATTCCTTTTTGAAATTCAAATCCTATTCCAAATTCCATTCAATGATTTTTATTTTCAGTTCGATCACATACTTTGATCGATAAACATCATTTTATCTAACAGACTGTACTTCCCAAGTTTCTAAACACGACCGTTTAAGTGTGATTTTTATTAGTAAACGTAATAATTCATAAGTGCGTGCAGTTCAGTATAGTGCTCGTTTTGTGGCCCTGCACACCTTCCAGATATATATCTACATCATCACCAAGGCACATATTGTAAGTTATTTGATTTCTAACCTTCTGAATTACGAAAGTGTTTTTATACATACCTATCTGTTAACACGTAACCTGTATTGTTACAGGTGCCTTTTTATATAATTAATAAATACCCATCATCGCCCTGGTTCCCGACTTTGATTACCTTCCATCATCCTGGTGAGGCTCCCATCTGCCCCCTCACACTGGCGCCAGTGTGAGGGGGCAGATGGGAGCCTCACCAGGATGATGGAAGGTAATCAAAGTCGGGAACCAGGGCGATGATGGGTATTTATTAATTATATAAAAAGGCACCTGTAACAATACAGGTTACGTGTTAACAGATAGGTATGTATAAAAACACTTTCGTAATTCAGAAGGTTAGAAATCAAATAACTTACAATATGTGCCTTGGTGATGATGTAGATATATATCTGGAAGGTGTGCAGGGCCACAAAACGAGCACTATACTGAACTGCACGCACTTATGAATTATTACGTTTACTAATAAAAATCACACTTAAACGGTCGTGTTTAGAAACTTGGGAAGTACAGTCCGTTAGATAAAATGATGTTTATCGATCAAAGTATGTGATCGAACTGAAAATAAAAATCATTGAATGGAATTTGGAATAGGATTTGAATTTCAAAAAGGAATTTAGAATTTGTATGGTGCCAGAAATAGTATGAAGGTCGATAGTGTAACGCTTCGTTACACGCACCGTTACACTACCGGGGTCGCCCTGGAAGGGAAAATCCTGGGGCTTATGGCCAAAGGATTTTTCCGTAATGTAAATATAATGTAATGAATATGGGTATGAGTGATAAATTTAGAAGGTGGGGATGTTATATACAATGTTTATCATACAAGAGAGGCGATTTAAACATGCATACCAAAGGTCATTCATACATCATCTTATAAAATTTTGGTTAATTGTTTAATCAAAATAAGTTTCAATAGAGTACTCCTTTAAGTAGAGGACGTACTCATTAAATCGCTCTCCATTAGTATTAAGGCTTATTAATCAGTAACCACCCGCTGAATATTAATGAATCTAAATATAATATCTACAATAATGTGTACCTACAAAGAGTACGATTGTTGAAATTTATTCAACAAAATAATGCCGTATGGAATGTAGGATTACTACAAAATATCATAAGATAATTCCTTAATGGAATTAATAAATGTACTGTACGGTACGTATGTACCTAAGTACGTAAATATGAACGTTATGTCAAGGGAAGAAATATATAAATAAGTATTGTTCTAACTCTGGTAGAGTTAGCTTTGAATAACGTTATATGAACGTAATATAACGTTATATAAATTAAATAGTATAAATGAACGTATAAGTTCGTACTAAGTAGGTATGTACGAAATGTAATGAGTTCGAAATGTATAATGGGGATGAGATATAATTATAAATGTATAACATTATATACAATATTTTACAAGTTAGGAGCTTAGGAGAAAAGTAGCTAAGTTTGAGCCAAATAAGAATCTAATTAAGGAAAAACAGTATATTATTTATTTTAGAATTTTGGGGAGAGGTTTAAGGTCTCTAATATGCCATCGTCCGAGCATTTTGCCGGACATGTCTTGTAGGACATATACTAAGGGTGATATTTTTTTTAGGATAGAACATTTAATAAACTTGGGTGCAAGTTTAGCAGAATAGTGTTTAGGAGAATTACTAATTGCGTAATTTCGTTTCCAGACGATGTCATTTTCGTTGAATTCGAAATGTTGGTGATGTTTATTATACGATGAAGAATTGGTTTGGTGCGCTCTCCAAAGACGGGCTTGTACTTCGGAGAAGACAGGCTGGAGAAGACCAAGATTATCAGCGTATTCGTCTCTGGGCGCGAATATAATATCATCTGTGAGATCAGATTTATCGTATGCTGATCCACATGTGACTAATTCGCGACCAAATACAAGGAAAGAAGGAGTATAATTTGTTGTTTCATTTACGGAAGTATTAATAGCAAATTGTATCTTATGTAGGTTGATATCCCAATTCCTGTGGTCATCCTGTATGAATGAGGATATTGCTGTGGTAACAACTTTATTATATCTCTCCACGGGATTTGGTTGGGCGCATTTAATTGCGCAATAGTGTATTTTTGGGATCTGATAGGAGTGGAATAAATCCGTTGTCTCTTGACTAACGAATTGAGGACCATGGTCAAGAATTATGGTCTGTGGGATTCCGTACACTAGGAAAACTAGGTTTTCTAGAATATGAACGATTACTGATGACGTAGCACGTTTAATCGCAAAGAGGAGGCAGTATTTTGAAAAACAGCAAGTAACGACAAAGATGAATCTGTTGTGTTTTAGTGTAGTAGGCAAGGGGCCGATCAAATCTATTGAAATGCATTGAAAGGGTCGAGAGCATTGCTTAGGTTTACCCATTAGGCCAAGTTTTAGTTGGGTTTGGTGTTTGCAAGCTAAGCAAGTCTCGCATTTGGCAATAAAATTTGAAATATCTTTGTACATTCCTGGCCAAAAATATTTCAATTTAACTTTATTGTATGTTTTAAATGTTCCGAAATGAGCGCAAGTTGGGGTGGAATGATTTTCTGTGATAATGGGTATTCTGTACTCTAGTGGGATAACTTCTTTCCAATTATACTCAGATTGGAGTAACGAAGGGGTTTTTGAGTATCGGTATAATTTATTATTATGTATTATGTAATCTGGAGTGGTGTTGGGGTTAGAACTGCATTTAGCGTAGATATTATTATACCAGTCGTCATTGGTATTAGAACTATTGTAGTTAATAACGTCTACTGAAGGTAAGCGTGATAAAGCGTCAGGGATTAGATGATCTTTACCACGTTTATGTTTAATTTCGAAGTTAAATGTAGATAGACGAATACTCCAGCGGGCTAGACGTCCGGTTGGATTATCTAGATGGAGAAACCATTGTAATGCGGAATGGTCTGTGTAGATTGTGAACTTTAAGCCGTTGTCAAGATAGCAACGCCAATGTTCTAGGGCTAGTAAGACACTTAAGAGTTCTCTTTCTGTAATTGAGTAATTTCTTTGGGGACCAGTTAGGGATTTGCTCATATAAGCAATGGGTTTCTCAACGCCATCAAATTCTTGGGTCAGCATGGCACCGATGCCGAAGCTGGATGCATCACAGTGGACTGCGAAGGGTTTTGAGAAGTCTGGGCAAGCAAGAACAGGGGTAGAGACTAGAGCTTCTTTAATGGATTTAAAGGCATTGTCTTCTAGTGATGTCCATTTAAATGGTGGTGCTTTTTTGGAAGTGGAGGTAAGTTTAGTTAGTGGTGCAACCTTTGTGCTGAAATCGGGGATAAAGCGTCTATACCAACTTGCTGTACCTAGGAACTTTTTAACTTCTCGAGGAGTTGTGGGAGGTGGGATGTTAAGTATTGCCTTAACCTTGTCAGGATCTGTTTGAAAGCCGTGTTCATTAACTATGTAACCAAGATATTTAAGTTCTTTTTTGAATAATTGGCCAAGCACGAAGTCAAGACTACGGTGTTCAGAGCACCGTACGACACATCCCTAGGTGGTTTTAAGTTTGGATACTAATACTAATTTATCCCATAAGTACATTTTATTGACTAGGAAATAAGAAGGTAATGTCTGGGAGCTCTGGGACCTTGGAGTTTGGACTTTTATTAAAGTCCTCTGGGCTAGTATAGGTAATGTAGAAGTTACAAAGCTTCTACCTTAGATATATTTTTTAGAGATTAAAGATTTTATTTACCACCTTGTCGGGTTGATTGTATATCCATACCAAATTACAGCTTTCTAACACTAACAATCAACCTCATCTTGGAGGTGAAAAGAGGAAAAATCGTAAGTCCCATTTCGGCCAACCGAAATCAAGAACGTTTATATAATGTAGGCCTAATACCGTTTATCTAAAACGTTTGGTGAAGGCACATTTCTAGTAGAAACAAATTATTATGAATTTCTCTGTAATTTGTACAAACCATTTCGTAAACTGACATTCCGCTAAACTGTTGTTTTTACATCTTACTAGCATCCATATCATATTGAAGTATGATATTCTTCCACTTGTCTGAACATTTTCATTATTATTGATTCTTTTTCGTGAGAATGGCTTTTTCTGCCACGGCACTTTGCCAATTATTGATTCTTTCAAACACCAAAATAGTTGACAATTTAATATACGTCAGAGTTGACAGGCAACTTCGAGCATGAAAAACTAAATCCGTCAAAAATACTGGGTATACATTCAACCTCCTAATCTTTTATATAGTCGCAATTGTTGTATTTTAAACTTGTAGACTGGACAGGCACGACTCAAAAAGGAATAATATTACAATTAAGTCTGTGATTCGGCATTTCTCGGTTTTTGACGTTAGGCTTGTTTCTGACTCAAAATATAATTAACGTAAAGTATTAATCAATTTGCTCATGTTTCATATAAGTCACAGAAATAAGTACCTAATAATAAATGTCTAAGTTTTAGTACAAGTAGGGTAACTGCGTCAGGTTGCCGTCCAGTACCTGTTTCCGTCCACTTGGCGGAGTTGCTACAAAGAATTGCGTATAATTTGAATATAAACCTAACTTACCGGACAATTTTGGACTTATTGTACATCAGTTTTTAAAAGCAAAAATATTTTAGTAGAACTGGAATTCATGAGTACCAAATCTTAACTGACATTTTTGTCACTCAAACAAGTTTGATCAAGATCGGCTTACTTTATATTTCGTCAACTTTATCTTTGTTTCCAAAAACTGTGAATTGTGAATTTTAATTTCTTTTTCTTAACAGAACAGTATCTAGTTGCTGCTCTCACCGATCGGTTCAAAAATATACATACTTTATACAATTAATACATAAATGTAATGGTACTTAATGAAAAGGAATAGGTACTGTTTCGACGAATCAGATACTCTCAGTAAAATCTATAGGTAGATGACCCCATAGCTGTTAATAAATATTGAAAGACTTTATTATCTCTATTCTATCGCTGTACTAACTCTATGTGCTCTAATGTGAAAAAAAAACACAACGACAGTGAAGAACGGAATTCTTAATTTAAATTTGAACTGATAAACTCCAATAATAAATATGATTCTTACTGAGCACACTGCGATAGGCCATTGGTTGGAAAGCCCGTTCGAAATTTAAACTTATTTGCTTTATAATAAGGTTGCATTTAGCAGATCTTTTACTCTCTCATACTTATAGTAGGCTATTCAGAAAAAAAATGCAATATCTCACAAAAGTAAGTAAGTAGAATTAAACTTTGTATCAAAGACATAAGTCATAAATTTCAATGTCAAAGTTTTAAGTAAGGATCTTTCTTACTAAATTACTTCTTAATATGAATGACCAGTGTAAGCATCAGTTAGCTAGCCCTAAGCAACCAAAGATCAGGCTGCAGTTTAAAAACTAATAAAGTTAGAGTTAACCTGATAATTTTCCCGCCGTCTCCATACTCGTTTTAGTTGGTTATTGACTGGTCAGCTGCCTGTTAGCTATAGTTTTCCCGAAAATCGCCAGGACAGAGGTGAAAATTTTTGTATGAAAACTTGCAACTTTAAATGCATTTTTTATCGAAACTATTGCATTCTAAAATGAAGTCAAAATCAGTCCATCGACTCAATTTTTTGCAAGCTTTCTAATGGTGCCTCACACGATTCTTACAATTGAAAATAAAATTCAGCCTACCCCTCTTAACCCCTAAATTTCCCCCTAAAATCAGAAATAAGCAGTTTCGATTTATTCACAGTGTTAGTGATGGTACTTGCCATAACTATTCCAAATTTCAGGTACCTGCATCAAACGGTCTTTGAGAAAAACGCATTTAACCGATTTGCAAGACCGAAGTGATCCCATAAGAGCACCGTGAACAAAGTTTTGTACGGTGCTCTAAAAATGAACACTTGGGGAAGTTTATAGTAATGTTGGCTTGTACTAGCCTTTGGTAAACTTTATTAAGTAAAGTGATGTGTTCATCGAAAGTATTACTTATGATGATAATATCATCTAAGTAGGTAAATACTGAGTTATCAAGGTTTTCAGAAGGGAATAACGCATCCATAAAGCGTTGTTGGGTAGCAGGGGCATTAGTCAATCCAAAAGGCATTACGCGAAACATGTACATGCCTTTTGAGGGTACATGGAAACTAGTTTTAGGTCTATCAGAAGGGCGTAGGGGTATTTCCCAAAATGCTTTTGCTATGTCTATCGATGATAGATATTTAGCATTTTTTAGATTATCTAAAATGTCAGAAATGAGTGGGAGTTTGTAGGCATCTTTGCGCGTAATCGAATTTAGTTTACGGCTGTCGATGCAAAAACGCCACGTTCCATCTTTTTTAGGAGTTATTATGACAGGGTTTAGCCATGGGCTTTCACAGGGTTCGATAACATTAAGCTTTAGCATTTCATCAACTTCTTTGCATAAAGCTTTTTGTTTCTCTGGAGAAAGCCTATAGCATCGCTGTTTGATTGGTGGATGGTCACCGGTATCTATGTGATGTTCAATGAGGTGGGTTCGTCCTAAGGGTTTGGTTTCTGTTGAAATATTTTTAAATTTTTCAATAATAGTATCTGAAATTAACTGTTGAGTTTCAGAAAGGTTGTCATAATTAGTGATGTGTTGGTCGCAGGTGGAAATAACTAGGGTATCTATATGTTTATCAGAATATGACGTTATGTCAGGTAATATGTGGGGAGCTATATTGAATTTTCTCCAAAAATTTGTGCCTAGAATCAAGGGTTGCTTTATAGTAGGGATAACATGAGCGGTAATAATAGCCACAATATTTTTGTACGAAATTGGTAGTTGAATTGTACCAATAGAGTATATAGGGTAGCCGTCGGCTACAGAGCCTACGACTTTATGGTCGTAATTTATGGTAAAATTGTGGGATAAGAGAATTTTATGGGAATTATTTCCGAAAATAGTTAAAGCACTGCCACTGTCTAAGAGGCCACATAAAGTTAAATTATTTGTTTGGATGTTGACATAAGGTCGTTCATCGTATGGATCTTGAGTGAAAAGTGCTGATGTAGTATTGTATGATGACATAAATAATTTAATGGTATCTAACCATTGGTTCCATTCTGTAGCAGTAGTTTTATTTAAGTTACTTTTCTCCTTTATGCGTTTTTTGGGAAATTTATGGCAAACTGTACATTTTGCAAAAGTGACATTTTGTTTGCCACAGCGGAAGCATACTATATTTTTACTTGTACAAATATCTAAAGAATGATCGTTTGTTCTGCAACGCGGACAGGAGTAACGTAACGTAGAAGGTGGTGTTGTTACAGTATGGACCGGTTTATTAAATGGGAATGGAGGTATGTACGGTTGGGAAGGGGGGGTATGGTTAGAATCTTGTTGAACTTGCACCCAAGTTTATTAAATGTTCTATCCTAAAAAAAATATCACCCTTAGTATATGTCCTACAAGACATGTCCGGCAAAATGCTCGGACGATGGCATATTAGAGACCTTAAACCTCTCCCCAAAATTCTAAAATAAATAATATACTGTTTTTCCTTAATTAGATTCTTATTTGGCTCAAACTTAGCTACTTTTCTCCTAAGCTCCTAACTTGTAAAATATTGCATATAATGTTATACATTTATAATTATATCTCATCCCCATTATACATTTCGGACCCATTACATTTCGTACATACCTACTTAGTACGAATTTATACGTTCATTTATACTATTTAATTTATATAACGTTATATTACGTTCATATAACGTTATTCAAAGCTAACTCTACCAGAGTTAGAACAATACTTATTTATATATTCCTTCCCTTTCCGTAACGTTCATATTTACGTACTTAGGTACATACGTACCGTACAGTACATTTATTAATTCCATTAAGGAATTATCTTATGATATTTTGTAGTAATCCTACATTCCATACGGCATTATTTTGTTGAATAAATTTCAACAATCGTACTCTTTGTAGGTACACATTATTGTAGATATTATATTTAGATTCATTAATATTCAGCGGGTGGTTACTGATTAATAAGCCTTAATACTAATGGAGAGCGATTTAATGAGTACGTCCTCTAATTAAAGGAGTACTCTATTGAAACTTATTTTGGTTAAACAATTAACCAAAATTTTATAAGATGATGTATGAATGACCTTTGGTATGCATGTTTAAATCGCCTCTCTTGTATGATAAACATTGTATATAACATCCCCACCTTCTAAATTTATCACTCATACCCATATTCATTACATTATATTTACATTACGGAAAAATCCTTTGGCCATAAGCCCCAGGATTTTCCCTTCCAGGGCGACCCCGGTAGTGTAACGGTGCGTGTAACGAAGCGTTACACTATCGACCTTCATACTATTTCTGGCACCATACAAATTCTAAATTCCTTTTTGAAATTCAAATCCTATTCCAAATTCCATTCAATGATTTTTATTTTCAGTTCGATCACATACTTTGATCGATAAACATCATTTTATCTAACAGACTGTACTTCCCAAGTTTCTAAACACGACCGTTTAAGTGTGATTTTTATTAGTAAACGTAATAATTCATAAGTGCGTGCAGTTCAGTATAGTGCTCGTTTTGTGGCCCTGCACACCTTCCAGATATATATCTACATCATCACCAAGGCACATATTGTAAGTTATTTGATTTCTAACCTTCTGAATTACGAAAGTGTTTTTATACATACCTATCTGTTAACACGTAACCTGTATTGTTACAGGTGCCTTTTTATATAATTAATAAATACCCATCATCGCCCTGGTTCCCGACTTTGATTACCTTCCATCATCCTGGTGAGGCTCCCATCTGCCCCCTCACAGTTATATACTTATATACACTCCTTTACACTTTGCATTCAAAAGTATCTACAAAGGTCTAAAGTGGTTATTAACTGATGGGATTTGAGGATGTGTGACGCCAGTGCAGCAGTTAAACCTGGAGTTACCATGGTTACCAGTACAATTTAACACTGAGTTAACGGTTTACCTGCTTAACCTCAGGTTAATGAGATAGTGCAAGGCCCAAAGTAGATTTATTGGTATGGCAACTGTATGTTTTTTGACTGAAACTATTTTAAAGAAACTACAGTATTAGCTGGGGTTCTAAGGTCCACCACCTTGCATTTTGGAGACAAAGCAAACCGCTTGGAACAGGTGTTCCTGGGGATGATCTGAGCCGATTAAGCCCGGTTGCCAAGAGGTTCCACCCAGCAGGTGGGCAGGGGAGGGGGGGCAAAAGTGGCTCCGGCGCGCCTCACTCTAAGCTATATATCTGCATACATCTAGCAACTATATCAAGTTTGGTGTCTTTTTCGTGTAATTCGAGGATGAAAAATTCATTTCTGTGACTAAATTTTCACTCTTCCATACAAAAAAATCGAGAAATTAAAAATTCCAAAAAAATCTTTTCGCTTTTTTTTTCGAAAATCCTCTACAAAATTAAAACTATGAGGATTTGCTCTAGAAAAAAAATACCTGTGAATAGCCCAGTTATCCTACTATATAGAATAGTAAACTTGTTAAACATTTTTTTTTCATAACTCTGATAAAAAAAATTTTTTGTGTCGCGCGGCGTACCTGCATTGTAAGAGCGGTATGCAGCGTTTAGGATTTTTAAGTATGTTTCGATGGTTTCTGATAAGTTGTTATTCTTCTGGTTGTAGAAAATTACTTCCGGACGTGATATATATACAAATATAAATTAAATGTATAAATATAGATGTTGGGAAAACTTTCGCCAATAGAGTTATTATAAATGTGATAAAATTAACAAAGCAGATGTTTGATTAAAATGCGGGTTAAAATACGAGTAAGATATATATTGTTCGCAATTGCCACTATATGCCCATGGGTCCGTGCATTTTAGTTTTTTCTTAACGCAGTTGCACCTCCCTGCGCATTTTGTTTTGCAGCGGCAACGAATAAGCTCTAAACAAGCAGCAGCCGCCGCAGGTAGGCTTGTACATATGGGCTCCCAATAACCATTTTGTTTGGACCAGCTCCAGTCAGCAGGACATGGAAGCTGTTGCTGAGGGGCTATAATCTGTCCCCAAACATAGCCTCCTTGGTAAACTGCACGGAGAATATGTTTACGTAGGTAGCGCATCTTCCATTGGAGGCAGATTCTCTAACTGAAGATTATTTTTTGTAAAAAGTACTTTTCGGCACTCTTTTACACTTGTACTTGTACCTGATCCGAACACTGTAACACAATGCATAGTATCAAAATAATGTCTAAGGACCAATTCACATATCGTAATTCAAATCTGTTCAGATTTAATATTGTAAGACTCTTACTTGTCATACAAGACAATAACATTTTTTTCCAAAATTGGCTGCTCAATGTTGTTTTGTTTACCGTATTTAAATCCCTCCGGAACATTACAAGGACCACTAAAACCAGGATTGTCAGATCCCTCATATTTCCCACTTTTCTGTATGCTGTATGTCTCACATGGACACTAAGGGCATCCGAAAAACAGAAAGTGAATGCACTAGAGATGTGGTGCTGGAGACGAATGCTGGGCATATCATGGACTGAGCATCAATTATTGAGGAGCTTGGCATTAAAGAGCGGTTGCTTTCTACGGGCAAAACTCGGTACTCAACTTCTTTCGACACGTGTCTCGTCGAGACGGAAACTCTACAGAACGTCTAGTTGTGCAAGAAAGAGTAGGAGGTGACAGGGCTAGGGGAAGATCTCTAATGAGATGTACTGACCAAACCAAATCAGTGTGTCGGTCACAGTAAGCGAATGCTTACGGAAAGCAGCTCTACGGGAGGAATGGCGACGTGTCGTTAAATGAGTCGCTCAAAAGTTTTCATAATGGCCACGACCACTCTATCAAGAGTGTAACGAAGAAGAAGGCCCTCCGTTACAGCAGGATATGCGCTTTAAGCTTGAAATACGCTTTTTTTCCCTTTCCACACACAAAAGAAACTGTGTTGTAACCTGAAAAGGCGTGGAAGAATGGCAAGACTACTATCCTTTCTGGTCCTGTAAAATAAATCATATATCTATGAGTTACAAATAAAATCATATATTTAAAGAAAGTTTGCAGCACGTGACCATTAGCCCAGTTGACCTGTCTCTTATTGCGGTGACATATTTATTTATTTTATTTACAATTAATGGAAGAACTACAAACGTTAGCTTAAGAAAATGCAATAGCATGGCACGAGAGGAACAGGTGATTCTTTCCTGTGCCAATCCTCCATTAATTGTAAATAAAATAAATATGTCACCGCAGTATACGAGACAGCTCACCAGGGCAATTGGTCAAGTGCTGCAAACTTTCTTTAAATATATGATTTTATTTGTAACGCATAGATATATAATTTATTTTACAGGACCAGAAAGGTCAGAAGTCTTGTTATTATTCCACACCTTTTCAGGTTGCGACACTGTTTCTTTTTTGTATGGACAGGGAAAAAAGCGTATTTCAAGCTTGGAGCGCATATCCTGCCGTAACGGAGGGGTTTAAATACGGCAAACAAGGCAATATTGAGCAGGCATTGCCAATATTGATAAAAATTGTTATTGTCTTGTATGGCAAGTAAGAGTCTTACAATAGTAAGTATGGACAGATTTGAATTACGAGGTGTGAATTGGCCCCTAGACGTTATTTTAACAAAATGCATAGTATTTTGTTACTGATTTTACGAGTACATCAGGTACAAGTACGAGTGCAAAAGAGTGCCGAAAAGTACTTTTTACAAAAAATAATCTTCAGTTAGAGAATCTGCCTCCAATGGAAGATGCCCTACCCACGTAAACATATTTTTCCGTGCAGTTTACCAAGGAGGCTATGTTTGGGGACAGATTATAGCCCCTCAGCAACAGCTTCCATGTCCTGCTGACTGGAGCTGGTCCAAACAAAATGGTTATTGGGAGCCCATATGTACAAGCCTACCTGCGGCGGCTGCTGCTTGTTTAAAGCTTATTCGTTGCCGCTGCAAAACAAAATGGGCAGGGAGGTGCAACTGCGTTAAGAAAAAACTAAAATGCGCGGACCCATGGGCATGTAGTGGCAATTGCGAACAATATACATCTTACTCGTATTTTAACCCGCATTTTAATCAAACATCTGCTTTGTTAATTTTATCACATTTATAATAACTCTATTGGCGAAAGTTTTCCCAACATCTATATTTATACGTTTAATTTATATTTGTATATATATCACGTCCAGAAGTAATTTTCTACAACCAGAAGAATAACAACTTATCAGAAACCATCGAAACATACTTAAAAATCCTAAACGCTGCATACCGCTCTTACAATGCAGGTACGCCGCGCGACACAAAACATTTTTTTTATCAGAGTTATGAAAAAAAAATGTTTAACAAGTTTACTATTCTATATAGTAGGATAACTGGGCTATTCACAGGTATTTTTTTTCTAGAGCAAATCCTCATAGTTTTAATTTTGTAGAAGATTTTCGAAAAAAGAAGTGAAAAGATTTTTTTGGAATTTTTAATTTCTCGATTTTTTTGTATGGAAGAGTGAAAATTTAGTCACAGAAATGAATTCTTCATCCTCGAATTACACGAAAAAGACACCAAACTTGATATAGTTGCTAGATGTATGCAGATATATAGCTTAGAGTGAGGCGCGCCGGAGCCACTTTTGCCCCCCCTCCCCTGCCCACCTGCTGGGTGGAACCTCTTGGCAACCGGGCTTAATCGGCTCAGATCACCCCCAGAAACACCTGTTCCAAGCGGTTTGCTTTGTCTCCAAAATGCAAGGTCCCCTTAGAAAACAGGACCTTAGAACTTCTGCTATATTAAACCCGCTTATAACGATTCTGAGGGGACCTAGCAAAAAAAGCGTCTTAAACGGGAAATCGTATTAAACGTGAGTAGTATTATTTCATGTACAAACACCGCAGCGGTGATAATGGGCGTATGATATCTAAGAGTAGGTAAGTATAAGTTCACACGCGGTTAAATAATCTATTAGGAACACTAACCATAGGCTCAACTAAAATGTCGTGGAGTAGCTATTTAACTGCAAATAAAAATCTGAGAGCGGTAGCTTGTACTCCGTGATCCGTAACCCTCAAGCAGATGGCATAGCATTCTCACCCCGATAAGGGCCCGACAAAAGATATTAGACAAAACAAAAAACCTAAGGTAGGTAGTAGGGCTTGCAATATCGGATGGTCTCCAATTCCGGAACTGATTTTCGATATTAGATTCGAATTCCGGAACTGGTTCCGGAATTAGGGGTTATCGTATTTTACTTAATTTTTTTTGTAAAATCCAACAAAAAATGTGAAATTCTGATACTTTACGTTTATTAAAGTTATAATAATCATAATAATTGGGATCGATCTATCATCACTGACAGGACTATTGTAGCCAATAAGCCTGACATCGTGATAATAGATCGATCGCAACGTCGGGCCGTGCTCGTTGACATCACCATCCCCCATGATGAGAATCTCGTGAAAGCCGAGAAGGACAAGTCCAGTAAGTACCTAGACTTGGCTCACGAGATAACCGCTATGTGGGATGTTGATTCGACGATCATTGTCCCGATAGTCGTTTCAGTGAACGGTCTAATAGCGAAGAGTCTCGACCGACATCTTGAGAGACTCTCGCTAGGTGGTTGGATCAAGGGTCAGATGCAGAAGGCGGTGATCTTGGACACGGCGCGGATAGTCCGCCGGTTCCTCTCTCTGCGGCCCTGACCACCGGCAGCTTGGGCCCTGCCCCGCTGCTGGCGGCACCCTAGGTTAGGTTTTTTATAATGTGTTTATACTTATTTTTTGTTGTTTTTTATGTGTTTTTGTATTTTACTTTTATATTCATGTTATAAATGACCTAGCCTAAGAAGAAAAATAAATAAATGAAGAAGAAATAATAATCATTTATTTATTTCTTGAATGCGGTAGGTACAATAAAGATGTAAAATACAATTTCTGAACAGCACATCCTGCCTGAATAGGCATAGAAATATTGAATATTACCTAAAACTATGACTAGATTCTTATGACCTACCATGCAGCATGCAAAAATAATACAGTCACGATATTTAAATACTACATTATACTATAAAATATGCGGCATATAGTCTAAATATTCTTTCAATGAGTAAAAAGCATTTTGTGCCAAAAAGTCCAACAAATATTTCTTAAATAAAGGCATAGCTTATTATACAATTTGGGTGCCATGCCATAAACACTTTTTGCACGCAAGGCTGTTTTTGATTGCTGATATGAAATTTTGTGTCCCTGTCGCGCACTATTATAAGAAGGGAATTGATTAATATTTAATTTGACATACATAGCAATTTCAAAAATATATAAACATGGCACAGTTAATATTTTCAAATTAATAAAATATGGTTTGCATGAGTCAGGTATCTTTAGTCCACAAGCAGAACGCAGACACTTCTTTTGAGCCATAAACACCAATTCTCGTTCAGTTGAGTTACCCCAGAACATGATACCATAACGCAATCTAGCTGTTACATATGCGTGATAGGCAGTAAGTACCTCAGTCTGACTTACAACTTTATTTAAATTATACAATGCATATGAAAAACTATTTAACTTCTTACATACAGTGTCAATCTGGGTTTTCCACGTCAGTTTATTATCCAAATTTAATCCTAAAAATTTCGTATTATCAGTTTCCTCAATTATATTATTATTATATGTCACAGTTATATTATTAATCATGTTATTCGTTCTTTGGTAAAAATTCATAATTTTAGTTTTTTCTAAATTTATATGTAGATTGTTGCAATTTAACCAATTTATTATTAATTCCAATGTATTATTTTATTTATATTGACTTCACATGTCTGTGGATCTTCACCAGTCAATATAACCGTGCTGTCGTCGGCAAAGAGAACCATTGGGTAGTCAACAGCCTGTGGCAGATCGTTTATGTAGATGAGGAATAATAATGGACCCAATACGCTTCCCTGCGGAACACCACGACTAATTTCTCTGTATTTTGATGAAAGAGTAACTTCGCATCTCGTTTTTAAACTTAAGTAATCTATTTGTACTACTTGTCTCCTATCAGATAAGTATGACCTTAGCAAGTCATGGACATTGCCGCGTATTCCATAGCTATATAACTTTTGCATTAAAATATTGTGGTCAACTAAGTCAAATGCCTTGGTTAAATCCATGTATAGAGCGCAAACAGGTTGTCTTTTATCCATATTTGTCACTATTACTTGTAATAAATCATAAATAGCCATATTTATTGACTTGTTTTTGCGGAATCCCTTCTGTTCTTGCGCAAATAGGTTATTAGATTCAAAATACAAGCTAATTCGATTGCAAATCACTTTTTCAATAATTTTAGAAAAAATAGGAAGAAGTGCAATTGGCCTGTAGTTGTCCATATTTTCTTTTTCCCCTTTTTTAAAGAGAGGTCGCACAATTGCGATTTTCAACTTTTCAGGAAAGATGCCCTGTTCTATACACAAATTTATAATATAACTGATAGGGTATGCCAATATATGTGCAACTCTTTTTATGACTTTGGTGCATATTCCATCATAACCAGTACTGTTACTATTTTTTAACGAATATATTATGTTTAAAACTTCTTGCGGACTTGTTGGTTGCATGAATAAGGACCGAAATGAATTAAATGTCAATGTACTATGTTGATGTAAATTATTATTTGTCAGAGCATTATTGTAATTATTAGAATTAGATATAAATTTCACTTGATTTACAAAATGATCATTAAATTCCTCCGCGACTAATTGAGGGTCCGTTATCAACTTGTCATTATGTTTTATACAGGATATATTCTCCTTAGGGCTAACGGTTTTAGTACTATTGATAATATTCCAAGTCGCTTTAGATTTGTTGAAAACAGTTAATATTGTTTAAGATATTTAATTTGAAGTACTACAGATAATTTCATCTCTTTTTTACCACCTTATTAAAATGGTTACTTTTATTCAATTCTATGATACGCGGTATTTATTCGGGGAAAATTTAGTTGCTAGCAAACCATTCAATGGATAATTTTATAAAATAGTTAAATATAACAGCTCTATAATCAGCCTACTCTTCGTAACATAGTACGTAGTGGTGTTGTTTAAGAAGTTGAAGGTCGAAATTTGGCTTTTTCCTTCCTATAGTTCGTTTTTTTAGCATTAGAAAGAACTCCACAGAAGCAAGCGTGCAGTTTTTATCAGGCTCTTTAATTGTTAATAATTATTAAATTATGTAATGTAGCATGGTCAATACATATAATTTACTTCAAATTGTTACCGCTAAAAGTGCCGGATTTGGTTCCACAAGCTTATTTCTGCGAAGTTCTTTCTAATGTTAAAAAAAACTGACTGTAGATCCTAATTATGATTCAGAATATCATATATTATATGCTTCTACAGGATCCGAAATCCTTGATAGAGAAAACCTTCTATCTAAATCGAAGATTCGCTCATGTAGGATTGAGACTATTCTGACTATTCTAAGCAAGTAAATCACTTTGCTTTTTTTTATGAGCCCATATTGTCCCACTGCTTTATCAAACCGAAAAGTAAAATATACCCATACTATAGGCCACTGAATGACTAAGAGGCACTTATTAACAACAAAAAACATCAGTATAGTGTAGTTTCTTAACAATTTTCAATAATAAACGTATTAAAACCTGAAAAAAGTACTTAAATCCAATTCCGGAATTTTCGATATTCAGTTGTATCAATTCCGGAATTGTAATATCGGAAAATTTGTCCGAGATTCCGGAATTCCGGAATGCAAGCCCTAGTAGGTAGTAACACATTAAAAAATATTGGCTAACGGTGTATTGCATAACAATACGACCGTACGACGGTTACCTATTTCAATAACACAAACGTCCAGATGGTGCGTAACAGGAATTTTAGATGGCGTAATAAGCGGGACGCGAGTCGTATTAACCGTGAAAAAATGTATGAAAACAGGCTTAAAGTTGCAGGGACCGGCGTAATATGCGGGAAATCGTATTAAACGTGATCGTATTACGCGGGTTCTACTGTATTAGGTATTATTTTGTCAAATGCAGTTTTTAACGATATTTACTCACCATTTCCAGACCTCCCCTTCCTCTTCTTGTTTCTTCTTCCGCTTCGTGGGGCTGGTGCTCTCTTCAGGCTCAGCTTTAACTTTAACTGGCTTTGACTTTGCTTTCTTTTTAGGTTTTGGTTCATCTTCTGACATCTCCTCATCGTAACCAGATTCTATTTAAGAAAAAAGGACAAAACTAATAAATATAAATTCGTCATAATGAATACATAATTAGTGACTTCACAGAGAATAGTAAGTCATTGTTCATATAGTTGATTTACATTGTCAGTATTGAATTTGATTAAACTATGACCAATTGCAAAGTCAATAGAAAGATAATCAGGAATATAAGGGCGCCGGCTGGCTGGCCCGGGTGCACGGAGCGGGCGCACGCACGCGAGTGCCATTATATGTAAAATCCGTCACTCGCGTCCGCGCCAATTAATAGCGTTGCTCATACAATATTTAGTTAATCCGCTCCGTCTAGCGGGTGCCCTAAAAGGAAGACTAATCAGAATAATAATAAGGTACAAAACATACCTTTTTTAACTTTTTTCTTCTTAGTTTTTTTCCTAATGGTCAATGGAGTGTCATCATCACTCTCACTGGGGGCCCGACGCTTAGGTGCTATGCGCGCTGACTGTGTAAAAATAATTGATTTATCAGTAATCAAGTATTTAGAAAGTAATCTAACATACAGCAGATCTAGAACAACTAGCGTCTTTTACGCTAATCAAGCAGATTTTGAGTTTGGAACCCTTAGTTACACAAACAGATTCAAAATAGATGGTAGAATATTTATTAAAATTTATAGGGTCTCAGAGGGTTATGGTACCTGGTGGTTGCTATGTCATGGATTTTTAAGACCACAGATAGAAGCTCTCTTCCATGTTAAGTACTTTACCGACAACTAGAAATAAGCCTATGTACTATATGAAAAGGCATTAACTTACCAGTGGAGTGTCTTCCTCACTCTCCTCCTCAGGAGGTAGCTCGGACAGAGGCTCATCTTTAAACTGCGACAGGGAATAGTCACAAGATGAGGCAGTTGTGTTGTTGACAGCACTGGCATCATACCCATCATCACTTTCCTGCTCTTCTTTAACTTCACTTTTTAATTCTGGTTCATCCAACTAGCACAAAACATAAAAATATAATTTTAAGAATATCTGTTTAAGTATAAATAACAAGATCGAGTAAAATAAGCTGTAATTAAATAGCACAGGGGTTGCATGCGGCTCTTTGGACCTGCAATTGCCACTCTACAAGAAACCCAAATTAATATCACTTTATAGGACTTGGTTATTTGACATTCCTAAAACTCAAGATTTGTACAGTAAAAGTATGCCGACCCCTGAACTAGCAACAAACAACTAGTAACATGTTATACCTGCATTGGCTCAATCTTCAACGGATCTTCAGCCTCGGGTTCAGCCTTAATTTTTTCATGTTTCTCACTGCTACTCTTTTTCTCTTTGCTAGAACTAGGGAGAAAATGCACAGTTAACACATGTAACATAGATTACAGCAACAAAATGAGGTAATTACCATAGTGACAATTATGATGTAATAATTCATACCTAGATTCTATTTCTTCTAACCATTTTAACACATATAAATTTGGCATATTATTGTTCATAACTAAAAATGATGATTGTAAAATCTGGAAATTGAACTGTTTGACATTTGACATAAGCTGTCATATGATGCCATAGGTAATATATAACCCTGGCACTGCATGTGCTATCAAAATCGTTGCAGACTTCCCTTAGTCTAACAGTATGATTTATGAATTAAATTTTGAACCTGGCAAATAAGTTGTATCAACTACATTTTTAATTATTTTTCATACACAAATATGTAAAAATAAGATGAAACTCACCTATGCTTGTCTTTATCTTTACTACTGCGATGTTTGTCCTTGTCGCTGCGGTGCTTGTCCTTGTCACTTCTGTGTCGGTCCTTTTCACGCTCACGATCTTTGTCCCTTGATTTGTGTTCCTTATCTTTATCTTTTGATGAAGAGGAGCTCTTGTGCTCCCGGTCCTTGTCTTTAGATGAGGATGACGATTTCTTTTCACCATTGCTGCTGCTACTCTTGTGCTTATCTTTATCCCGGTCGCTCCGGTCCTTGTCACTCCTGTCTTTATCCCTATGTTTGTCCTTATCACTGCGGTGTTTGTCCTTGTCACTGCGCTCCCTGTCCTTGTCTTTACGATCTTTGTCACTGCGTTCTTTATCCTTTTCACTGCGATCTTTATGCTCTTTTTCACTGCGATCTTTGTGCTCTTTATCACTGCGATCTTTATCACTTCGGTCTTTGTCTTTGCTTGAGGACTTATGGGAGCTGCTGTGACTCTTACTGCTGGAGTGCTTCTCTTTATCTTTGTCTCTATAAATTAAAAAAGCCATGACAATGATTTTTCCCACGTAGGTATAGTAGAACAGCGTGTTGCGAACTTTCTAGAAAACTAACCTGCTCGAACTGCTGCTGTGCTTGGAGCTCTTGTGGTCGCGGTCCTTGTCGCGATGCTTGTCCTTGCTCGATGACTTGTGGCTGCTTTTGTGCTTCTCGGAACTACTATAACCGTTGTGGATACCGTTCACGTGTTCAGTTTTATTACCATTTACTTTTCCCTGCGAATAAAATAAGCGAATTTCTTGACGTATATACTAAAAAGCACTTAAAAAGACGAATAATAAATTCTCATGTATGAAATTAAAACAAGAGTTCTCACTAATGATAAGAATAATACATTTTTTCAGTAAATTTTATAAACCGACGCTTCGCTCTTCAGGGACTTAGTCGTTGACGCCATATTGGGACTTAGAAAATTTTGCTTCACGGGTCGTGTCCACCAGTAAATAAGATAATCTACAGCATAACAGGCAACAATAACTTAACAATATGATCTAGATTAATAATTGGAAATGATTTGCATACTTACTGACTCACAATCATTGTCGCTAACAGGGTTTTCGACACTCATTTTGCCTACGTATACTCAACGTTGGCCCGAATAATGAGAGAGATTACATGAGAAGTGTGGCCGAGCCAACAGACAGCGCAAATTCTAAGTGTAGTGAAATGACGAATACGCATGCGCCCCAGCCGGTCACTGAAGCAAGCGAGTACAACTTCAGGTGAATGACTTATTTTGATTATATTTTATACTGGCAACATTTTTAGTAAAGTTGACAGAATGTTTTGTTTCTTTCTAGGTAAAACACTTTTGGTGCCAAGTGCTCCAGTTCCAATTCAAAATGAACACATCTAGCGTGTTTTTGGCAGTGAATGTGTTAATACCTTGTAAAGTAGCTATTATTATCAAGCAAGGGCCCAACGTTTTCTGTTCTCTTTCACGACGCAGCAACTAGTATCATTTCTCTCTCCTCGCTCTTTTAAAATGCCGTTTGTCAAAAAAGGACAACCATACTGTTGACAAGGTGGACTTCAAATCAAGTGTTGCCTTTCTTGATGCGCCCAGGCTGTGTATGTGTGCGTAAAAGCGTATATGTGTGCTCTTTTAGGGATGTGAAAAGTCGATTTTAATCATGTTATATATCGATAAACGCTACACAGCGGAACGAAATAGCGATTAATTGAAGCTTCAATATCTTCGTTAAACATAAACATAATTGAAATGGTAATGGATAATGAATATATTATAATATAATAATATAATTCAATTATTGCGGAACACCTATTTTAGGAGGTATTTATGTATTTTAATTAAATATCTGAACTTTCCCTTGGTTCCCTGCTGGGGGTGACTATAAAATTGTGATCTGATAACCACAATAAAGAATTAAAAGCGTTTTTGGTCATTTTAGGTATCGTTAAGCCTTTGAAGTAAAATTAAAATTGCAAGAAATGTCGATAGTTTATCGATATGACTTTATCGACATGGCTACAGCAACGTGGGCCTCATTGTTAATCGTACACTAAACAAAAGTGGCAACAGTGACAGCTCGCTGAGACACCGTCTTTATTATATTATAAGTCTATGTTATCAAGGGCCCAACGTTTTCTGTTCTCTTTCACGGCGCAGCAACTAGTATAATTTCTCTCTCCTCGCTCTTTTAAAAATGCCGTTTGTCAAAAAAGGACAACCATACTGTTGACAAGGTGGACTTCAAATCAAGTGTTGCCTTTCCTGATGCGCCCAGGCTGTGTATGTGTGCGTAAAAGCGTATATGTGTGCTCTTTTAGGGATGTGAAAAGTCGATTTTAATCATGTCATATATCGATAAACGCTACACAGCGGAACGAAATAGCGATTAATTGAAGCTTCAATATCTTCGTTAAACATAAACATAATTGAAATTCTAATGGAGAATTCAATTATTGCGGAACACCTATTTTAGGGGGTATTTATGTATTTTAATTAAATATCTTAACTTTCCCCTGGTTCCCTGCTGGGGCGTGACTATAAAATTGTGATCTGATAACCATAATAAAGAATAAAAGCGTTTTTGGTCATTTTAGGTATCGTTAAGCCTTTGAAGTAAAATTAAAATTGCAAGAAATGTCGATAGTTTATCGATATGACTTTATCGACATGGCTACAGCAACGTGGGCCTCATTGTTAATCGTACACTAAACAAAAGTGGCAACAGTGACAGCTCGCTGAGACACCGTCTCTATATATTATAAGTCTATGCTTTCTGTTCTCTTTGACGGCGCAGCAACTAGTATAATTTCGCTCTCCTCGCTATTTTAAAAATGCCATTTATCAAAAAAGGACAACCATACTGTTGACAAGGTGAACTTCAAATCAAGTGTTGCCTTTTTTGATGCATCCAGGCTGTGTATGTGTGCGTAAAAACGTGTATGTGTGCTCTTTTAGGGATTTGAAAAGTCGATTTTAATCATGTTATATATCGATAAACCCTACACAGCGGAACGAAATAGCTATTAATTGAAGCTTCAATATCTTCGTTAAACATATACATAATTGAAGTGCTAATGAATAATAAATATATTAGAATATAATAAAATATTTCAATTATTGCGGAACACATATCTTAGTAGGTATTTAATATGTATTTTAATTATATTCTGAACTTTCCCTTGGTTCCCTGCTGGGGCGTGACGATAAAATTGTGATCTGATAACCACAATAAAGAATAAAAACGTTTTTGTTCATTTTAGATATCGTCAAACCTTTGAAGTAAAATTAAAATTGTAAGAAATGTCGATAGTTTATCGATATTACTTTATCGACATGGCTACAGCAAGGTGGTGTTAAATTGTTAATCGTACACTAAACAGAAGTGGCAACAGTGACAGCTCGCTGAGAGACCGTCTCTATATATTATAAGTCTATCGGGGGGCACGGCAGTGCCCCCGCCAAGTCAAGCGCGAAGCAAACACTGCCGTACCATCCTTTACTGGAACCATTTCGCCGCATTTTCAGGCCCCTATTAAAGAACCTCTGGATAAGACCAGAACGCAGAAATTTTGGTCATCCAGTAAGCTATAATCACATACTTAAAATCCAAAATTTCAAGTCTGTAGGTCATTTAGTTCCGAAGTTAAGCGAAAGCAAAGTTTCGCATTTATGAAACTCACTCATGATCATCAGAATAGAACTAGTACTTCCCATAAACTCAGAGAGCTGAAATTTGGTACAGAGTTAGGGTTTAATGGCCACATAAAGGGAAAACCTAAAAATATTGCAATATCAGTCACGTTTTAAAGATATAAGAACTGCATAAGTAAGTTTGTAATCCCATATAAATACATGATATTACAAAGTTACTGTTGCAGTTTCTACAAATAGTAGGTAAAGTAAAGGTACACTACGATGTACGATGTGAGTATGAATGAAGATATGTTTAGTTATGATATGTGTATACATAGTATGGGTATGAGTACCCGAAAAGAAGGACTGCCTACAAAAAGAGATGAGATCCCATCAAAAACATTACATGTAAAAAGGTGCAAGTCTCGCAACGCTTTTACTACAAAAAAGTTTTGAGATGTAATATGAAACCAAGTCGGTTATTTTAATCAGTGCCAGGGGGTTTCTACAAAAAGAAGTGAAATCCCACCAAAAACATTCTGTAAAAAACTAGCCAAGTCTCGATGGAGCTGCTTGTTTATCTCTAAAAAGTAATGAAATCTAGACAAAGTCGTGCCAAGTCTAAGGTTCCTTACTGCGATTTCTTTATTATTATAGTTAATGTTGTGTGACTTGGCCGTTGAAGGGTACACAAGGGTACAAAACCAGGTGCTCCATGACACCATCTTCCCACCTACCATCTTGTTCGCCTACGTAAGACGTAGCGTTACGTAGGCGAACAACGCGCGAACGCGGCGCGGCGCGGCGCGGCGAAATCAATCCTTTGATGCCCATAGAAGTGTCCTACGTAAGCGATCTCGTTGCGAACGCGGTGCGGCGCGATTTGCACGCGAATGTCAGGCGGCGCGGCGCGGCGCGGCGCGGCGCGGCGGCGGCCGCTTTCGCCGCGCCGCGTTCGCGCGTTGTTCGCCTACGTAAGACGTAGCGTTACGTAGGCGAACAACGCGCGAACGCGGCGCGGCGCGGCGCGGCGAAAGCGGCCGCCGCCGCGCCGCGCCGCCTGACATTCGCGTGCAAATCGCGCCGCACCGCGTTCGCAACGAGATCGCTTACGTAGGACACTTCTATGGGCATCAAAGGATTGATTTCGCCGCGCCGCGCCGCGCCGCGTTCGCGCGTTGTTCGCCTACGTAAGACGTAGCGTAAATGAAATGGCCTAGCGATGGGCGAGTCGAGTTATCTGATTCAAATAATCCGAATCAACCTACAGATGAGTTGATTCGAATCAAGACTATTGGCAATCCGAATCAACTAGGCCACTAAACTGACTGGTAACTTGGTATCCGATCCGCATGAATCGCCAATTCGCCAACTCTCCGAGCCGAGTCAACGCTACGCTAAGGCCATTCAAAAATAAACCTTAATTCGATAGCCCGAAGGTTCTTTTTACAACAACTGCCGCTTGATTCGCTGTCTCAATCCGAGTTGACTGGTACTATGACCATTCAAAAATAAACCTTAATTCCGTAGCCCGAAGGTTCTTTTTACAACAACTGCCGCTTGATTCGCCATCCCGAGTCGAGTTCACTGCTAGTATAGCCATTGAAAAATAAACCTTAATTCGGTGCCCTGAAGGTTCTGTTTACAACAACTGCCGCTTGACTCGTTTGCGGCTCCGCGGCCCGTGACCTTGTCGCGAACCACGCAAACCGTCGAGTCGAGTCAGTTCGAATTTCAACTCGGATCAGTGGCCGAATCGATTCGAATGATTCGAATTGAAAAAAAGTGGACTCGTCACATCGCTAAAATGGCCGCGCCACGGTTTCGTGGAATAAATTTAAACATAAGGTATTTAGGGTATCAATTCATATAATTGTAGAACTGGTCACATAAAATAAAAAAAACAACCAAGTATGCCCAGTTATGTTCAGATCAATGATGCATTTGAAAAAATTTGTTTTGATACATTACATATTATCATTTTTTATATCATACCTAAGCAAACGATATTATAATAGCTTTATATTTACCAATTTCTGCCTTCTGATATACTTATTGGAGTATTTATAAAAATACTGATACCTAGTAGAGAAGCTTACTGTTACAATAAAAAATATCATAAGTGTTCTCAGTTCTCATGTCAGGCACTGATGATTTTAATAGCACCATATACCTGATATAACCATGCATTGAATGCTCAATAATCAATATCTAGTTAATTCATATTTTGCTTAAATACGATATTTAAAATGTCAGATTAGGTAGGCATTTTCAAGAAATTAAATAAGTAGGATAAGATGACAAATCATTACAAATCAATCATTCATTACGAATTAGGTCAATGCATCACCTTTTGTCATTTACTTTTTGATTGATCTGCTGAACTTTTGCTATACACTGGTTTTCCATTGGTGTCCCAAGTACTCTTCAGTTTTTTGAATGCAAACGCCATGTAGATAGCTGTAACAAACAAAAAATATATAAGTTATCCGGGTATAAATATATCTTCAACAACCCATTGTTTATTTGATTTATATTTATCTTAATGATAATCCTTTATTAACACTATTTCCATATAATTTTTTTTTATGTTTGATATCTTATTAAATAAATCTCAATTTTATTGCAATGTAAAAAAAAAATCTAAAATCAAATATTTTACTAGTTTGCTAAGACATCAAACAGGTATACATAGCTAATGAGTTATCAGACCGGTAGCCATAACTTACTTGCAGCTTCCCATTCCCTCTGGCTCATAGTCCCAATCCTATCTCTCTCAGACTTCTTCTCCATTTGTTCCCAATGTTCTTTAGCATGATTATAATCAGTCTCTTCTCCGATAAGCTCCTTGCCAGGTGGTGCAGGATAACTTTCAAAACACATGATTCTGTTCAACAGTGTTTTGTATTTTTCACAGTGGTCTTTATAAAAATCTGCAAACCCAGCACTGTAAACAAGTTCTAAGCCATGCTCTGCGGCAAGTTTAACAAACAATTGAAAATTGACCAGAAACTCAGGACAGTCTACTACTCCTTCCAAATGAAAATCATATTTGGCTCCGAATAATGGATAGCCTTCCTTCGGGTCAAACAGCAGTTTAATGTTGTAGATTTTGTTTCCAAAAGCTCCATCAGGTGATTTCTGTGCTCGTGACACTATTTCATAAGCATTAGGAATAGTTCCAAAAAAATACCCATCTGGTTTCAAGCACTCAGATATGTTGGTCAACATTCTACGAGCTTGTGCTAAACTCTCAAAACTATAATGTAGTCCAAATTGACAACTGACAATATCAAAATTGATTGATGGGTCATGGTACTTGTCCCTCAAAGTATCTTTGGTGCAGTCTGCAGCAATGAACTCCGCGGCAAAGAGCCGCCCGCAGCGGCGCCGCAGGTCTTCATAGCGCGTCTGGCATTGTTGCACTGAAACCTCAGCAATGTCTGCAAACACTGCACGTTCTACTCTAGCTTTCTGCCATTTACTTAAATCACCACCTTTTCCACAGCAAATGTCGAGAACTCTTAACGGTCTTCCATAATCTTTTTCCCTTATTTTATCAGTATATTCTTGTATAAGAACACTTTTCACCCAATTGTTAAAATTTCTCAAGTAAAATATAGGAGAGTTAAACCTTTCCTTCAGTCCCTTCTCTTCGAGGTGATTGTAATGTGCCGCCACGACGGAAGCATGCTCCTCGCCTTGAGTAATAGAAACCGGTGGCGCTGTTCCATTGTTTTCAGAGTTATCACCATCACCGGCATGATCTATCAAATCATTTCTAGCTGTATGTTCAGCACCATCATCCACTGTACTGGTCATATCAATATACTAAATATATCTCATGAGACACTTAAGATATAATGTTAATTGAGATTTTATTCAAGGTTTTGTAGAAAATCTAGCTTAACCTAAATTTATCTAAACTCTGGCGCGGGCGGCTTTTGTGTTTAGTACAACTGCCACGTAAAATTCAAGATTCGTGGAGTAAACACCGACCGAAGTGTGCCACCTAATGCGGATAGCGGACACACGAAATTAATAAAACACGAATAAATAGGCAAATTTTATCAATCAAGATTGACAATTGACTAAAAACCGCTATGACACGAAACACAAAGATGCGAATGAACGAATGAAATTGAACGAATAGAAAGAATGAGAGTGGAATGGAACTTTATATTAAAAAATGATTAAAAAAGTTTACGTCTGGCCATTCCGTTGACACGGACGCGCCAATCTTTGAACGAAGTCACATTTATGTTGTATTTATGAGCGCGGCGCGCTCATTCTTTCTTCCGTGTATTTATGTATGCATTTATTTAGTTAGCATTAGAAACAAAGAATATAATACTCACATTAGAAAGAACTTGCAAGAAGGTAAGCGATCTTGACATGTCTTTTAATTGAAAAACGCTTTTAAAAACCAAAAACTATTACTTATGAAAGTAGAAGAATATAAATGATCATATTAGATTCATAATTGTTACATATTTGCAGTAACTTATTTTTAAAATGTGTTTTTCAATTAAAAGACACATCAAGATTGTTTACCTTTTTTCTAATGCTAAAAAAAACGAGGTATATGTATTTTTGATCCTGTGGTTGCGTTTAGGCAAAACCGCCGGGATTTCCGGATTCCTTGACAATAAATTCCAAGACTTCGGGATTTGGGATCCCTCGACTCCGGGTAATGGGTATGCGATTTTTCGTTATTGTTATAGAATGCAGAACACAGAGATTTCGGAACTCCAGAATTCCGAGACACCAAGTCTCTGGAACTCAAGGTTACGGGGTTTTAAAATCCTGGGTCTCACGGGAGATCCAGGAGTTTAGGAACCCGGGATTTAACAATAGAATTCCGGGGGCATAGGACTCTGGGATTACGTGATACTGAAATTATGGGAATGCCCACGGAAGAAAGAATGAGCGCGCCGGGAATGCCGGACACTCGGAAACTGAGACTCGTACTGTGAGGCCGTAATTCAGGGACTTCAGACTCTGGGAAACCGGGACTGCAGAATATTGCACAGAAAATGCGGGAGTCTCGGATTCCGTAACACCGTAATTCCAGGCCACCGGGAGGTTGATAGCCTATTTTAAATTCGATACCACTTCCTTATTTAAAAGGGGATTATCTCTAAGTTTAAAAACAAAACCGGTCAAGCGCGAGTCGGCCTCGCAAACGAAGGGTTCCGTACCATTACGCAAAAAACGGCAATAAAATTACGTTTGTTGTATGTGAGCCCCACTTAATTTTTATTTTATTAACCGACTTCCACATCTCAAAGAAGGAGGTTATCAATTCGGTTGTACGAGGGCTGCTACTTATGTATCCGGAAACACAAAAAATAAGAAATATCTATAGTTATAAATGGTTTTATTGCCTTTGTATTTGTCCACCAAGATGAATGATGCACTTTTGCAAATGTTGAAACGACTTTTCATAGCACTTTTTCCATTCTGATCTTGGTATACAAGACGTGCATTTTGTAGGCAAGAACTCTTTCTTTCGCGAGTTTTTCTTTTTTTTTTAACCTAATGTTCATGTTATATCTTACAAATGCTCGTCATATTATTGCCATGAGATGCCTCTATCTTGCGATATGTACTATAACCATCTTGCATTATGAGCTCGTTCACAGTATCTATATTTTGTGGGATGACAGCCGATTTTGAGTGTTTTTTTTTTTAAATTCGTCCTACTGTAAATACCGTAATATACTAGGACCACAATTTATTCACTAAAACATTGACCTTCGATGGAACTTACTCCCCAAAAGTCGAAAAAAGTCGATCCATGCACTATTTTTGAGTTTATCCATTCCGAACATCGTAAAAAAAACATCTACACGAAAATTTTCACAATTAAATCCGTTGACGGGGCAACAAAGAATTTTTAAAAATAATGCTACAATGTAAAACCAATTGATAGACATGTGAAACAAACTGTATTTTGCTTCCAAAGAGTTCCATTTTTATATGTTATATATATATTTTTAATATAGTTCCAGTAAGTGGCCCATTCCGGATACATAAGTAGCAGCCTATGTATGTTTTTTTTTATTTTTTTTATTGTTTTTTATGTTTGTTACTCCATATCTCCGTCATTACTAGACCGATTTTGAAAATTATTTTTTTGATTGAATGTATATGCATACAGATTGGTCCCGTTTTTATCAAAACCCAGTTCTGATGATGGGGTCCATGAGGAATCGAGGGAACTCCTCAAATCTTAAAGGCATACATATAGTGATTTTTGGGTTTTTATCAACAAATCAAGCATATACATCCAAAAAAGTGACATTTGATGAAGTGGAACTGCTGATGATGATCAGAACGGAACTCTTCAACGACGCATAGTTCACGGTTGGCGATTTGTCCTCTTCGTTACATTTGTTAAGCAAGTTAAGTTTTTAAGCCACATTTTTGTCAAGCTCGAGTTCTGATGATGGGATCCATGAGGAATCAAGGGAACTCCTCAAATCTTAAAGGCATGCGTATAGAGATTTTTGCATTTACATCAGAAAATCAAGCATTTTCATTAAAAACTGTTGCATTTGATGAAGTGGAACTGCTGATGATGATCAGAACAGAACTCTTCAACGACGCATAGTTCACGTTTGTCGATTTTTCCTTTTCGTTATGTTTGTTAAACAAGTTAAGTTTTTAAGCCACATTTTTGTCAAGCTCGAGTTCTGATGATGGGATCCATAAGGAATCGAGGGAACTCCTCAAATATTAATGGCATACGTGTAGATTTTTTTGTATTTTCATCATAAAAACAAGCATTTACATTAAAAACTGTCGCATTTGATGAAGTGGAACTGCTGATGATGACCAGAACAGAACTCTTCAACGACGCTTGGTACACGTTTGGTGATTACGAATTTCGGTTTTGACTTGGACTGGGACCCGGACTCGGGCTCACACCCGGATCCGGTTCGGACCCGGACTCAGACCCGGACTCGGACCCGGACTCGGACCCGGACCTTGACCCGGAAAACCACTATGATACCTTAACTAAATAAATCACTAAATAAAGTATGATGATGCCAATCTTACTAGCCCTTCCCGCTTAAACCCCCGTACACCGCACCGCATGCGCCATTAAGTGGGTTAGGTTAGGTTTGAAGTGCGATCCTCACAGAACCGAACTGCTATCTGAGAAGTGGGTTAGGTTAGGCTAGAACTACGACCCTTATGGCTCCTCTACACGATGGGCCAACGCCGGCCACTCCAAGGGACGCATTTATGCGTTAGAGGGAGCAAGTGATATTGCTGTCTCATTCTACCGCATGGCTGCGACCCTTGGAGTGGCTGGCGTTGGCCCATCCTGTAGAGGAGCCATTACAGAAGCGAAATGCTAGTAGAAAAGTGGGTGGTTTTACCTCCTTTTCTACGTAGTGTACCATCTACAATAATCTTTCACCGGCCCCCATGGAAGTCGGTTTTTTTTTCTTAAAAATTATTTTGACCCAAAGGGGAAAAACGGGAACCTATTACTAAGACTCCGCTGTCCGTTCGTCTGTCTGTCACCATGCACTCGTAAACCGTGCACACTAGAGTCACTAGACGGTTGAAATTTTCACAGATGATGTATTACTGTTGCCGTAATAACAATAAATACAAAAAATTTGACTACCCTGTTTAGGATCCCGTTTTTACCCTTTGACCCTAAAAAATAGCGTCAAGTACCTGACACTTTTATGGAATGCCCCTAAAGTATTTGTGTGTTTACCTGTCACAAATATTGATTTCTAAGTTAGTGGTATGGTTAAAATAAATATGCTATAATATAAAATGTTATAACAGATCGCTCATGTAGTCATGTATTGGTAATAAACGTAATTAAATAATAATGAATGCAAATAGCAATATTTGCAATGAGCTGTGTAACATGATTCCTCTGCTGTAGGTATACCTATGCACGAACTAATATGTATTACTGTTAATTTTATTTAGGGTTATTCTTATTTTAACTACCCACCTACTAACTCTAATACTTAAATAAGGTTAGAACTCTAATACTTCTTAATTTCAACTGAAATTAACTGCTATATTAATTACCAAACTCAACAGCTTTGCTTGTCTTATTTCAAAGGGCCACATACATACCTACTTAGCTAATTAATACCATGTATAATAATATAACTTCTTAAATACCATGATTACGACTAGTAAGTACTATTTAATTCTATGTAATGTTAAGAAGTGGTATACCTATTGAATAGTACTTATTGAATAATCAACATCTCAAATGTACCCGCTCATCGTTTACCGCTTCGAGCTCCTTATTAAGTTATAAGAACAATCAGTATTGTTATCAATTGTCCCATTGATATCTATTCATTGCATTCAAGAGGAGCTGATGGAGTGGAGTCAGTGGAGCAAGCGGAGGCAGCGCGGCGGCGGCGCCGGCGCGGGCAAGGTGCGAGAGGGCAGGTCTGCCGGGGTCGCGGCGCGCGGCGGGGGCTCGTGCCGTTACGTGGAGCGTGCGCCCGCGCTGCCACGACGCCCCGCTTCACTCAGTTGCTTCGTGCGCGAAAGTCGTTACATGCGTCACTATCGCATTCCCTTCACACGCGACGATCGAAACTAAGCATCAAAATTAAAATCAGTGTGTACTGTTAATTCGATGTTTAGTGTAGTGCTCGGGAGTCCGCGAACATAACCTTGTGTTCTGCGAGAAAGCGTGTGACGTCAGTACCGATCATATGTTGGACGCGGATGCAGTGATGGAATGTGGTGTGTTGTTGTGACGTGCGATGGTGCAGTGTGGTCCCTTACCTGGACAGTAGCCGTGGCGTAGCCGCGGGTGTTCCACGGGAACCATGCGGAGAAAAAGATGAACCAGGATGACGAGAGCTTGGTAATATCACTTTCATATTCACTGTTTTGTTTTGTTATTGTCTATGTACGATATGGGTTTACTTTCCCTGCTTGATTATGTAAAATCGGAACAGGATATAAGCACACAGATTACGAGAGCACCGGTGGAGATCGACTAGCGCCTATTAATGCAGTAAGCAGTGAACAGTATTGACTATTTTTAATGATGACTTTATCATTGATTTTACTGTGCGAATTAGCTAGACGCTGAAGGCCATTCCACGTCCAAACGTTTACTTTATTATTTTATGCATCTTAGGTAACGCAAGTCTTCATAACATGACGGATATGAGGTTCATATTTGTAACTATCTTACTATAAGCACAAGCAGATAAGTTGGTAACATATGGAAGGCGGAAAATTGGTATATGATGCTATTGAAAGTTTCCAGCTTTAAGCTGCTTCACGGCATTATAATCTCGTGACTTAAATAATAGCTATGGGTGTTAAAATTGAATTAACATTGCAATATTTATGATACTAAAATTAAGATTGAGTCAACACGTCTCCGGAGCACTGACCATAATTTTATGAGGTAGTGTGGGCAGCTCGTTCAAAAAATCCGTGAGTCATTTATCTAAAACACCTCATATCAGCGCGTGTATCGTCGTCGTTGCAAAATCGGTACTTACATCATATTTAGTAATTACAAATATGTTTTCGGCATTTTCGCCCAAAGATATTTCTGCTACCTTATTACTCCTAGTTGGTAAATAGTAGCAACGTGCAGCTATCGCTGGTTATATCAGAGTGTCGAAAGTGTCCGTGGGAGCGGGTGTTGCCTCACTAGCAGCAACACCAGGCGCTCCAGTTTCTGTCATTGTTGTTCGCTTCAGATTAGTTTCTTTCAACATTTCCCTCATACTCGATCACACACTCCTTACATATACTAGTCTACTGTAGAACGTAATCGCAATTCTAGGTGTCTTGTTATAAAAATCAAGGAAATTCATAAATATTTAATCTTCTGTATACTGGATATGATTGGATATTAAAATACGATTTGATCCAAAAAAAAAACAAATTTATGAGCGTTGTGAGGGTTTCAAGACACGAGGGTCAAACAAACTTTTTTTGAACTCCGACGCGAGGAAAATACTAACTGTAGGTACCTATATGTATAAAACATTACGATACGAATTTAAATTAAGGTTTATAATATGTATCATTCAAAAGCATGTCTTAAGTTCATTCTATCAGCTAGCATGAGCAAACATCTAAAAGTTTGCATCAGATTACTTTGCCACACATGTCGATAAAATGCAATCGTCACTTTTTGAAGTAGGTACAAACACAGCCTTTACGAACTGGTGTGGTCAAAACTATTAAAGGGTTACTTTGATTCATACATTTTTAATGAACCATCTTACCTCTGTCCTAGAAAAATAGAACTCGTAAAGAACGCGCATTATAAAATGCAATGTTTGTAAATAATTATTGATTGAGTGCGTTCATGCCATTCAAATCCGTTGGTATTTATTAAATGCGGGTTTCTGTTAATTATTCTCTAGCAAATGATTGAAATATTCTGCTGATATTGCACTATTGCACCGGCATCGTTTTGTTACATGAAGTGTCTTCTGACGTAAATTATAGGAAATATGGACATGGGCAGTATTTCAACCTTCTAAACTGAAACAAAAATGGGTTCTTCAGCTTACAAAATAATATGTGAACCGCATTTATATTACCTGTGTCCTAGAAATATTTACCTTAGCAAAAGGGTCGGTGCCTCTCATGGTACGCTACGGGAGTCAGCTTAGAACTTTGGCCCCGTATGGACTAGGTATCTAAACCTGGCGTCTTCGAACGAGGAGGATCGACCCCAAATAACTAGCACTAGTATCTATTTAAACCACAAAATCACCAGATCTGCTGTACGATCCGATGAAGCGATCTGCTGTGTGTAGATTGTTCACACTAAATAAATAGGTAATTATTATGAGCTCGCATGCTTTGACTATTATACACAGCGGCGAATATTTTTGTAGAAAGTGTAAGTGAAACCACCGGACCTTCGGGCGCTTTCGGATTCAGTTCCGTCTAAAAGCACAATTTATAAATGGAATCTTGTTTTGCAACATTCGAATAGCGAAATAACAAATATTTATTATGTACCTACGTAATGAAGTAATACATAGTTATTCGATGGTGGAAATTATATTGTTTATAAACTATATTGGATACAATTTCGAATAGGCAAGTAGTAATAAAAAAAAATTACCGTCCTTAGGGTAGGTACCTAAGTTTCGTTTTGCCCCATCTCTCGATAGCGCCGTGATGCGGTCAGAAAGCGACCAACATATGTTTTTAGGGTTCCGTACCCAAAGGGTAAAACGGGACCCTATTACTAAGACTTCGCTGTCCGTCCGTCCGTCTGTCTGTCACCAGGCTATATCTCACGAACCGTGATAGCTAGACAGTTGAAATTTTCACAGATGATGTATTTCTGTTGCCGCTATAACAACAAATAGTAAAAACAGAATAAAATTAAGATTTAAATGGGGCTCCCATACAACAAACGTGATTTTTGACCAAAGTTAAGCAACGTCGGGAGTGGTCAGTACTTGGATGGGTGACCGTTTTTTTTTGTTTTTTTTTTGCATTATGGTACGGAACCCTTCGTGCGCGAGTCCGACTCGCACTTGCCCGGTTTTTTGGTTTAATCACTTCGTCGAACGTTTAATCGGGTTATTCCCAGCTATTGCCACATTTACGACCAAGTTGTTAGATCTGCCAACCAACTAGTTGTTAGTCGGACTAAGCTAACTCTGCATGGCGGTTGCAAAAATTTACACGACACGCCCTACACGAAGACTCTACATAGAGTCTTTCTAAACTAATCTTGCCCCGACTTGAAGGGAAAGCAAAGTGAGGGATTGTGTCCATACTTAAAGCGCGTTGAAATGTTTCAGTAGACCCGGCACAAGTGCGAGGGCAAGCACTCGCGCTACCTTTGTACGTACCACCACAGAATAAATAATAGTACGCACCACGCACCGTGCTTCCAATCAAGATACAACATTACTTCATAAATGAGTGTAACCCATGTGTAACCATCAACTAACACACTCGTTATTTCTGCACTTCACACAAGTAGGTGCAAAAATAATTATGATTATGACTGATAGTCACAGTACAAATACAAAATACAAACTTACAATGTTCCGTTTCTTCATTGTTGTTGTGCGTGACGTTACCGAGATCTCAGGTGCATAATATTTTTAAGCCGATTTAAGCTCTACTGTACTTCTTTATGTCATAAAATCGGCCGGCTCGGCATAAACAATAATTTCCCCTAGCTTCAGCCTGCGACTTCGTTTACGTGGAATGATGATGACGATGATTGATAAAAACTTCCCCGGATCTCAAACTATATCCCCAACCCAATTTCATCTAAATCGGTTCAGCAGTATAAGCGTGATGAGATAACAGAGAGACAGAGTTACTTTCTCATTTAAAATATGTATCTATAACTTATATGTGCCCGTGACTTCGTGGAATGGTGAATGATGATTAATGAAACTATCCTGATGTCCTTTTTCGGGACATAAAGTATCTCCATACCATAAAATCGATTTACGGTTTATGGCTCCTCTACACGATGGCCCAGCGCCAGCCACTCCAAGGGACGCAATTATGCGTTAGAGGGAGCAAGTGATATTGCTATCTCATTCTACCGCATGGCTGCTTCCCTTGGAGTAGCCGGCGCTGGACCATCGTGTAGAGGAGCCATTAAGCGTGAAAGAAGACGTAACTGCTCTCAAGTATTCTCAACTTTATCTTGATACTATTACTAGCCACCCACCCGCCACGGCTTCGTACAAGTTAAGTACACACAACTTTAACAAATAATTTTACACCTAAACCTTCCTCAAGAATCACTTTATATTTATAGATGAAAACCCCATGAAAATCCGTTCAGTAGTTTTTGAGTTTATCACGAACATACATACACACAAACAGACTGACGCGGCGACGGACATTGGATAAGGTGTAGTGATCTTACAACATTTAAGCTACTTACTATTTAAATTTGGTATCGTATTCATATAAATCGGCGATGCCGATTTCATTTACGAGTATGGTATTACATTGACACCATTCTGAAGCTACTCGCTACTCTCGGAATTCTATTATAGAATCCTTCGCTTCGTTCAGGATTCAAAATGTACGCGCTTGCCGTAAATACAAATACTGGAGTCAGTTATGTAACGCTGCCATACATGACCCAAAAAAATTTTATTAAGCTATGAGCTTCATCACATCTGATATTTGAGTAATTCTAAGCATTTCTAGCGTGAAGTGGGAGGGGAGGGTGGGGTACAAAGACGGCCGCCATCCGTCATCTTTAAAAAAAGTCTACTCTGATCCTGGTGGGTACTAGGGCAAGTTTGGTATCATTTTCGTATAAACCAAAGACGTAGAATTCATTGCTGATATTTGTTTTTTCAATTTCATAGTAATTTTACAAGAAAAACGTAAAAAGGTGAAAAATTTGGTTGGAGATTTTTGCTACGCGGAGCCGAAACTACAAAAGATAGAAAGTTGAAATTTGCACACTAGATTACATTTATAAAGTGTACAAGAGATAAGAAGCGATTTTGAGAAATTCAACCCCTAAGGGGGTTAAAAAGGGGATGAAAGTTTGTATGGGGTTCAAGTTTTATTTTAAGCTAGGAATTTGAAACTTCGTAAAATGATATATTATTAAAATACAAGAAAACTAATTTCAGCGTTTTTGAAAATTCATCCCCTAAGGTGGTGAAAAAGGAGTTGAAAGTTTGTATGGATATCAAAAAAATTTTCGAACGCGGGACTTGAATCTTTGTATTTGGGGATATTATTAAAAGACAGGAAAAGTAATTTCAGCGTTTTGTAAAATTCATCCCCTAACAGGGTTAAAAAGGGGTTGAAAGTTTGAATCCATTACAAATCCGAGTAGACACACATTTCTTATTGCCTCCCAGGCTTGAAATGCTTAGAATTACTCAAGGAACATATGTGATGAAGCTCATAGCTTAATAAAAAATTTTTGGGTCAACTTTATAACTGCTTCCGCTAAAATGTTATTTTGCTCCCTTGTGTCACAATCGTCTATAGCGTCTACATAGCACAGGTACAAGTGATGATAGGGTGTTTTGTAGCGGCTATGATGTGCATTTTTGTTTTTTCATACAATACGAGTATGCCTTCGAGCTCAGTTACAATATAATACACATACATATATGTATTTTGGACTTTCGGAGAGATTATTTTCGTATTAAAATGTTCACTTTATTACAAAATATGTCGCCCTCGCAGCTTTGTTGGCGCGTTTGACTAAGGGCGATTGTGCATCACAATGAATTTTACTGTCCGGCAGTCCGAGTTTTCATGGTCCGATATGGCATGAAAAAAACGGATGATTGGCTTGTGCACTTGTCCGTCTTTTTACTCGCAGGTGCGGCGCAGTGGCATGAAAAAAACGGATGATTGGCTTGTGCATTTGTCCGTCTCTTTACTAAAAGAGAGGTTTTTCATAGCTGTCATCTCGGACCGAAAAAAACTGTCCGGAATGGGGAAAAGTAAAATGTCGGACGGTAAAATTACGTCTATTTACTGCACAAGCAATATACAATTAATGGCGTGCCATATCGGACCGAAAAAACTCGGACTGCCGGACAGTAAAATGCATTGTAGTGCACAATCGCCCTAGCGGCTGCATGAGTTTGACAAGATTGCTGGGCATTTGAGAAAAAAAAGGGCGTGCGACTCTCAATCCGGAGGCCGTGACCAATACCAATGAGTTTTTTGGAACGTATGTACGAAATATCATTTGATATTATTCAGTCGCTTTTCGGTGAAGGACAACATCCTGAGGAAACCGATAAGGGCCTAGTACCCTTTGGGTTGGAAGTTGGAACTTGGAAGGTCAGATGGCATCAGTCGCTGTCGTAAAAATGAGTCCTTACGCCAATTCTGGGAATAATTGTTAAGCGGACCCCATCAGGCTCCCATTAGCCGTGGCAAAAAGCCGGGATAACGCAAACAAAATAATTTGAGAAAAATACTTTTTTGCACTGGTGATAAGATTAAACAAAATAGCCGCATACGCATACGTATGGGTATAGCATTACCACAGCGATGGAAATGCCATGGAAAACCCGCACATGCGTAGTTTTGACTTTAGCCAGTGCTCCTTGACGAGGCGGCGATGCGAAGCGCCCGACAGTTCGGCTGAGGCTCAGACGACGCGCGCCGAGCGCAACGTTCGGAAGGGCTTGTCAACGTGACTCCGTTCATTATTTTTTATTTAACGCTCAGTCCGTTTCGCGCTAAAATTTTTATAAACATTATCTGACATTTACTCGCAGTGCGAAGTGCTCTTTTGAATTAATGAATGGTTCAGTGTTTATGAAGAACGGTCGCACGGTTTTAGTGTTTGTTGTAAAGTGAGCCGGTGTTTTTTGCGCGGAGAATAATTTACATGGTAATTAGACTGTAGGCATACCTTGTGATTACTGTAGGTAAGTGGTCATTGTCAAGTGTAACTAGTAGCGTTAATAAAGCATTTAAGTAAAATGTATGGAACAAAAAACAAACAATTCTATAATGTTGTTATGGTTTTCGGAGAAACTTCCTGACTGTTTCAGCAGAACTACTGAAGGACTTAAAGTGTTATACTGAAGGACTGAAAATAACTAACTAGCTAGCTTAGTACTGTTCTAAATCGGCGATGGTGTCGCGGTCACATCACTAAATTACACAAAACATTGGTATTGTCTCCGTTGTTACGATGGCAGTTGTTTTGACTAGGTAATGAGTAGGTGATCTAAATTTAGTTAGGTACGAGTTTGTCGGTGAGCAGTGAAAGGATAGCTTACCTTGTCTATTTACATGAAGTATAAAACCTTGTTCAAATCAAGATGCTACCAGAAATGATAACACACGGCTACAAAGAAATATGTAATTATTCAAATCGGTTCATATCCGGCGCATGTAACGTAACATCAATAACACAAAAAATGAGTTTGAATTGAGAACCTCATTTCTTGAAGTCGGATAAACACAATACAATGACTCCCTATGTGAATAAGTGCAGTATGAGTAAGAATTTTTAATGATTTAACGCTGTGAACGACAGCTGATTCATAATGTTTGTCAGAACAAAGTGACTTCTAAACAACGATATCAAGACATACGTAATGCCTTTGATTAGCAACTGAGATGGATAAGAAGCTGTGTATAGCTACAGAAAATGTTTCATTTCAAGTGCCTCGTGAATTGATATTTATTCAAAACGCAAAGTATAAACGCATGCAAGGAAAAAGGGAAGTGGTTCAACATTATTACGAGACTTTTAACAAAGACAGGTATCAGGTAACAAAATTGGCATACAAGTTTTGGCCCTTTCACACCTGACGAACAATCCCCTGTCTGCCACCTGTCACCTGCTCGCTAAAATTTGGCAAAAAAGCACTCTCTGCTCTATTCATAAGAGCGACAATCAAAACTCAAACCCGTCGTAAAAGCAAAGTTGTATTCGCCATCTGGCTACGGTTTAAATATTCGATAAGCAGTATTAGCAGTACAGGTAAAGATAAATTATCATAAAGCAAATAATATATTTACAAATTTTACAATCAACCAAATAAATGCATTAGCGACTAAGTAGGTGCTCGTCACTGGAACAAGTTTACTACCAATCGATACTAAAAAAAAAACTAAAATAAAGAAGTTACCTTACTAGAAGTTTGGAAAATGTATATTGTAGTTAAGGATTAATTTAGCCGTTATTGTAAACTAATTTTGTTCTAAAGAGCCACCTACAAATTTTGTTCCATAAATTTGTAACTTAGGTAAAGTACCTGAGTTCATTTATTATTCGACCAATTGACGATGTCGAGTGACGTTGGATAAAGCATGTAGCTCGTCGGCGGCCAGCCGCTCCCTTCCTCAATTATCCAATTTCCTTGTCAGATATCGACCTACTCCGCCGGCACGCTCACTTACTTGTCAACCAACCACCTCTCCACTCCACTTACGGCTAGATAGCTTGTCGGATACGTATAACATGTGCGAACATTTCATTAGTCTCTCAATCTCTTAAACGCCAGATAACTTAGAGAGAGAACGCCAGACGGCTATTAAACAAACATTATAATTACATCACAGATTTCTATCAAGTTTATTACCCTCATGACAACATGTTATGTTATGAGCAAAGCCACCGACATGTATGAGAAATTAAACCTTAACGACACGACAGCATAAACCTAGGTTTAGTTGCCTGTGTCACATAAGAATTTTAAAGTTTCCATGCAGAGGTGCGTAGAAACGTGCTCTTCTATAATCCAGGGTACAAAGACATCCCTTTGTGGAATGCATACATTAACATTATTTATGGTGAAGAATGAAATACCTACCTAAGTCGGATGCATAATGAAGTAGGTGGCAGGCAAGCACGTATGTATTTTTGTCTGCTGTGTTAGGTATAAATTAGGCGGGGACTAAATATACGGGTACATCAGTACGACATCGACATGGCCACGTTGTACTTAGTGACAAAGTCAATTAGATGTACAAAACTTAAGAAAACTGTAGAAATAGCCCATGTCCCTTGACCGATTACAAAAATAAATCGATTCATAGGTACCACATTCAATATCTTTGAGCTGCATAATTTCATTAATTTCCTACATACAAATATACGTATTACTTACTACTCGTAACACTATTTAAAATATTGGACTTTGCCGTAGTCGTGTAAAAATTACCCAAAGAACAACTGACAATTGTTATGCAGTAAGCATATACCTAAAATGGTACTTTGTTTTGTTATTTGATAGTAGGATGCCCCTCATGATTCGTCAACCGACATTAGATTAGCTCTTCGGTATATTAGTCACTGCAGGGACTACCTATAAATAGAATGTAACTCGACCTTTATCATTCAACCCAGACCTTGTGTCACTTAATTAGATGAATGAATCTTATTTGCTAAACAATCTCGATTGAGTAATTCAATTTGTTTTCACTAGTTTAAATCGTCTCAATGAGGTCTGAAGATCTGGTCTGAAAACTATAACAATTAAAATTTGCTTTGTAGGTACCCTTCTTGACATTGACTATTGACCTACGTTTGTTACAATGGTTATTTTCTTTAAAAGTGCCGTCAACGGACAATATTAAGCAAATTTGCAAACGGTCGTATTGAGTTATCCGCAATGAGTGGCATCGTCGACGAGGAGGACATCGAAGTGAAAGAAACGGGTGGTTGAGAGATGCTGGTGCGGGGTTGCGGTGGCAGCGAGTTGCGGCACTCGCTGGCGGAGCGCACGAAGGCGCTGGCGGCGCGCTGCCACGCGCTGCGCGCGCCCGCCGCCCAGCGCGCCGACTCGCGCAGCCCCGACCGCCGCCGACCCAGGCACAGAAAATCGCAGACAAGGTGGTACGTCAAGGTAACTTCCAATATCAGACCCACGAATATTCTTCGTTTCGTTGACTTTTTACTTAAATTTTATCAAACCACAATTTACCCGCGTCCGTTTGCGGGGGTAAAATTTCTTCCTCCATTTTCACGGTAGTTTCATACTGAATATTTACCAGTGTTATCACCATAATGATCGTTCCAGACGTTCCGGTAATGGATATTCATATATTATTGCCGGCCAAGGCCGAAAAATCAGGTTTACCCTTGAATTACCGACAGACATTTCATCGTATGTTATTTCGAAGACAACGTTTCAAGTATTTTCATTTCATCGACAAGTCATTGCGTCGAAGAATTGATACTAGTAAATTTACATCGGGGACTTTTAATTGGCACTCGAGTTATTTCGTATATAGTTTATATCGTGGTATTTCTTTACGGGTTTTCTTATTTCATTTTGGATTGCATTTAATAAAATTTATTACGCATAAAATTATTTCAATTTGTAATATTTGACTTTGATAGCCGTTCGTTTATGTGTGGGGTCGCAGTTCTAACCTAACCTAAACCTACTTTGAAAGCCGTTCGTTTCTGTGTGGGGTCGCAGTTCTAACCTAACCTAAACCTACTTTGAAAGCCGTTCGTTTCTGTGTGGGGTCGCAGTTCTAACCTAACCTAAACCTACTTTGAAAGCCGTTCGTTTCTGTGTGGGGTCGCAGTTCTAACCTAACCTAAACCTACTTTGAAAGCCGTTCGTTTCTGTGTGGGGTCGCAGTTCTAATCTAACCGAAATCTAAAATTCTTACAACAGAAAAATGTATAAATGAGTAGTACGACATAAAAATGTATTAAAGTAATACGTCGAACAAATGAATTGCAATGTTTAGTAGTTGTGCCAATTAAAATAATTTGAAATTAATCAGCGATCAAGTAATATTCGTTGAATAGTATTTCTACGCAGTAAGAAAAATTGAAATAAATAGTATATGAAACAAAATAACGCCAAACAATATTACTAGTACTAACGTTTCGATGAATCGTTGTCGATGAAATAATATTCGATGAAAAGTTTGTCGGCAAAACAAGGGTACACCGAAAAATCATCATGAGTCAAGTACTTTGGCATTTGAATGTGAATAATGTTATTATATCTAGAATTACTATTAATACCACTATTATTATAGGAGTGAACTATCATTTTTGCTCTTAAGTATTTTATCTATGTCTCAGAGAGTGTCTAAGTGGAAAACATGGATAAGATTGGTCGTAGACTGGAAATCGATAGTTATTGATGACGACATTTCGCAAATATTTACTTTTGTTTGCATAATACGAATATGGTGGTTTTAAGTGATGTTATTCGAAAAAGTTGTTATTCATTCATGTCTCACAGGCAATGATTCATTCACAAGTCTATCGGTTTCTTCTAATTGTACCGACATCGACAGTTACTCATAGTATTTGTTCTACAACTTTACGCGCTTATTACCCGCTATTCAACATGAATTTCGGTCATGCTAAGATTTGTGGTGACTACTCGCGTACCTAGTTACCTACATACATTGTTATGATTCCTTTCTAAGTGCTTTCATTTCTCATTTAATGGCTCTTCTTAGCTGCATGAAAATATGGGGTATCGTCTTGGGTCGTCCCATTCGTTTCTCGTCTAGTTCTTAAATTAGTCCTGCTATTATTCTGCTTTCGTCACCCATTCTACATTCGTCACAATCGTCGGTGGCTTTCAATGTAGAATTCGTGACGAAAGCAGAATAAGACTAATTTAAGAACTTGACGAAAAACGAATAGGACGACCCAAGACGATACCAAATATGGTTGTTAAATTACACCAGTAATGAAGTCGACTAGTACAGTTTACGTTCAAGTTATGAAGTACCTAAGTACTTTGCATTCTTGTATGTTGTGCTCATTGAAGTGTTGACTAAGGCCCTTACGCTCCATGTGCTGAGGGCCTGGCTGAGCCATGACCACTGACATAAAACTTAGTCTGTTGTCTTCAGACGAAGTGTATCAGTCTATTGTTTGCTAACAAACTAATAAGTTAGTTCGTCGAGTTATTTCGGTAGTTTGTTTTATGAAGTGACGATGACGGTTACCGCGCGTAGTATCTTGACTTCGTTAGCAATCCGGGTCAAGGCTTGAGTTATGTGAGCGTCGGTGTCGGTGCATGCACACAGGAATTCAAGACGGATAACTTCGTTACTGTCTCCTTCACTTAGACGGCTGTCGGCGAATATGCTTTTGACTCCAATTTTTGTGCCGATGTCGGTCTTGCTTATTAAAAGCAATGTGTATCAGACAGTTTACATTAGGTACTAAATAAGCAAAATTTCCTGGCGAATTCGAAAAATTTGAAGATATTATATTTATCATCAAATTTATTGAGAAGAAATAGGTATTAAGAAATCCTCGAAGGTTTATAATAAACTCCTAATGTATCTTCTAGCTTCCTATTTGTTTATGTATATTATGTCGTTTGAGTTACACTCACGTGCAAAACCGCCCACATTTATAAAATGGCATTTTCATTTGAGATGCGGGGTGAACGGCCGCTTTAGCGAACGTTTGGTAAGTATAACATATTTATAATGCTAGATTTAAAGTTCGTTCACTCCTCTCCTGTGTTCCTCTGATTTCTCTAGCTTTTTGGCAGGTTTCCAAATCTTTCAGTCTATGAAATATCCTTTTATTATTCTGCATAGCGCACAAACATGCCATTTTGTATTAAGTAGTACCTACCTATTTATGTAGACTATGGCTATGTTAAATGTTTTGATACCTATTTGTGTTGCGTGCCTGCGTCGTTATAGTACCTATCTACTGTACATAGGTATTACTCGTATTCAAGCTGTAATTTTATTATAGTGCACTGAGGGGATACTATTGTGTTACCTACGACGACCTAGACCGTTTTTATTATACAAGTTGCGTTCAGAGAGAGTCTTCCTATATATTCTATCAATGTAATTAAATGTCGAGAAAATTGCGGAAATACGCAATTTTCAAATTATAGGAATAAAACATGAATAAAAGACGAGTTGCAAACCTAACACCTAACTAATAACAATACCCCACAATCAACGTTGTTTTCTGTATGCTCTTATGTAGGTCGAAGGTTCTCAAGGCCGCAAGGGCCGCAAATATAGGGCGCCCTTGAGTCCCTGCGGATCCGGAACTGTACCCGCGGCCCTGACCAGCGCACCGGATTCTATCCCGACGAGGATAAGACGAATACCCTTTTTCAAAGGATGTTTTCCGTCGGTTGATGGAATAAAAATGATTGGGGATGAATTATTTATAAGTAACCAAAATTGAATAAGGTTATGAAATATATCACTATTTTCCTAAACAAACTCAGCATCCATTTTTCGGCTTACGAATAGGTAAATTTTATAGATTTAGATCACTTTAAATATGTTTATTGAGGTACAAACTTATCTTTTTGACCAAGATATTTTTTTGTTGAAGTGTATACTATTTGAATGTGTACTTACCTGCCTTCTTATAGAAATGATTTCCTTATCATTACATTATGTAGGTCTGCGTAACAAAGTAGTGGAAGGCCTCCTGTTACATTATACAGTTACCATCATAGATATAAACTATGGATGAGCGCATGCATATGAATTGCCCGTTGCGATCTTCATGTCAGCAAAAAAGCGCCATCTGTTACACACTGCGTACAACTACGTGAGCTCGACTCTCGCGATAACTTTGTACGGGCGTACAAGGCTTGTTAAGTTTATTCGCGGTTTATATCAGAAGAGCGTCGATTAAGTTTATGGTTAATCAAAATTATTTGTTGTATTTGTTGGCGTTGTTTGATATCCGTGTCGTCGACACTGACGCTCCTTCTTACCTCTCAAGACCCGTGACATCTGTACTAAAATCAGCTGAAGACGAAAAACAGAGAAAATATTCCACGGCCTGTGAAATGCGACATGCAACTTTCACACCACTTGTAACATCTGTTGACAGCGTCTATGCACCCCAAATGTCCTCCGTTATAAAACATATGGCAGAAACCATATCTCAACGTTGGAACCGATCTCTAAGTACTGTACTGGGCTGGCTGAGATGCAGGATCAGTAACGCCGTTATACGTGCCACCACCATGTGCATCCGAGGCACACGCCACCGGTTTAAGTCCCCCGCCTGGTGGCTTGGGTTCGACGACGGTGCCGCCCTTCCACACATCGACTGAAACCCCTTTTCTACCCTACCTACATATGTCTTAACCTAACCCTTTGCCTATGTATTACTTATGATTCTCGTAATAAATGCTTTAGTTAACATATTTATTGTATTAAAATGGGCGAACTTATCCTTATAAGTTTCCGTTCTTCTACGTTATTTCGTGATGTCATTATCGTCTCAGGTGGCAATGCAATATTTTAAACATTCGCGCAGTGCGGTGTGCCGCCCTGTGTAAGCCGGCTCTGTCAAGGTCGACAAGTTGGCCGAGCTACTAGCTACAGCAGTACAGTTCGATAAGTACCTCCCGAGCTTTCGCGAGTAAAATGCGGCGAACAACTATTTCTGTTAGTTTCTTGCTTGCAAAACAGGTAGAGTAAAAAAGAAGGAAACAGCAATACAAACTAACTATTTTGGCTCAGTGATCCAAAGAGAATCTTGGCCTCTGAAACGAGAGCGTGCCACCTGTCCACAAATATGATGCAAAAATATAAGTAGGTAATGGAAAGTATTAAATACAGCGATGTGAATTAATCGGTGTTTGAAAATGCGCGCTTTGTTTCTAGCGCTCACCTGTTAATTTTTTTTGAGTTTTACCTACAGTTAATTAAAAACTTTAACCTGACAAGAATTAATATACTAGGTACCTAAGTCAACGAATAAAACAATAACAAATACTTGATCTTGTTATTTCGAATGTTTTTAATAATTATGTAAAAGAAACGGGAACAAACTCTGTAAGACAGACAATAGGTACTTTAATTTCGGTAATTATATCCGGTAGGTAATCAACTAATCATATTTAAGTAAATTTACCTATACAAATCACGCAGTATGCATTTCTACTTCATAATAACTTCCAAAGAGAAATGACGTCCTTACAAGGTTAATGCATTAGCGCTATGACGTACGAGCGAACATTAGTTGCTCGTGAGAATGAAATAAAATTATCGTTTAAAATTGATTTTAAGCAATAAATAAACCTAATTGGAAATTACTTACCGATGATATGAGATCCCATTTTTTTTCTTATACTTCCTATAATGGTTTTTGCACCCTTTTACAACGCAATAAGGCATTTTTGTGTTATGCTGCGTGACAACTTTCTACTGCGCAATTCGCCACACGACTGAGCGCCGGGGTGTGATAAATGCAAATATCACACCCATGTAGCGGCCCCCTTTTTAGTGCTCGTTAGCCGCGTCCTTACGAAGTAATATATATGTCCATGGTTACCATACAATTTAATTGAATATCTAGGCTCAGGAGGCTCGCCGCTGACAGTTATTGATGATAATTGAGGTGCAAATGGGCATTAAAGGCAATAAACCTAATCTCATTTAGTAGTCAAGTTGAACTAGTTCGGAGTCTTCAAACTTGTCTTGGTTCCTATCGTAACAAATGCGGTTAGCACTAGTTAAACTAATTTAGTCTAGGAGAAAAGAAACCATTAGGTCATAGCGGGGCATCGGTCCGCGGCTGGTTGGACTCGGTCTGATGCTCGAAGCCGATGAGTATCGATTGCGGAGGTGTTACGGGCAACGACCTCACCTCGCTTAAGAGGTTCACTTTGATTCCACTTGTCTTCATTAATTATTGCCGACTCATGTTCTGTCAATTAATATGATGTTCAGTGTTATCTAGGATGGCTCTTCTACATGCCCTGGCGCGGTGAGAATTAAGTTACTTCAACGAAACTTGTGTGCACATTCAGTTTTGTAAGAATATTATTGAATTCATTGGTCAGAGTCATGTCGTATGGAGCTCCGTTTTTTTTAATACTGTAACTGTAGCTAGTAGCTAGTTGGTTCCAATTTCGTTAGACAGTAGATGTGCATCGGTGTAGGTATAAGGTAGCAAGTGAATTTACTTCCTCTGAGACATTTTATTTTAAAGTCTCAATAGAAGGGTAGATTGGATGTAGGTATCGAGATTTGGTTACAAAAATTGAAAACTGCCTTTATTACATTATCGCGAATTTCATCTAGAACAGCGGTCGGCAACCTTTTAGCAGCCAAGGGCCACGAGTAATTAACGGAGGTGACGCGGGCCGTACTTTGTTAATATTTGTGACTTTATGAGACATTGTCGTTTGTCACTATTATTAGGTACATACAAAATAGCCAAGGCGGCACTCGGGCCGCAAGTGACAGTTTCACGAGCCGCATGCGGCCCGCGGGCCGCAGGTTGCCGACCGCTGATCTAGAATATTAGATTAGATTATTCCGCTTCGATTGTCAGCCAAACAAAGGCAAGTGTGACTAGTGCGTAATCAGTGTCACGCTCACGGCAAGGAAATCAATGTTGTTTCCACAATCAGTACCTAGTGGTTTCGTGTGAAACTGATCGTACTAAGTCAGACACTTAAGGCGATTCTTCTTTTGTTACCTATTTACTTTAATTATAAAAGCTTTAAGTACTTTACCACCAAAGCAAAGAACGCAATAACCATATTGCCTATTTATCTAATAAAATTCGATGGATTTAATATCACTTTGACGAGTGAAATAACCCCCAGAATTAATATAATGGTATCCATTCCATACGTGGTTAAGTCGAACTACTAATGGCCTAAATGGTTGGAAATTCTATTTTTAACTGCTTATAATTTGTTAACCCTTAATGGAGGCATGTACAGCCGGTCCAAGTCAAATAGGTAAGTATATGGAATAGTTTAGAACTCGTTTCTTGGCAATGTCTGGGAAATTTAATATACGAGCCAAGTTTTTACTAAGTAAACTCTAGGATAAGTGTTGCAATGCGCCGCGCCGAGAGCGTTGACTGAGAGCCATGTCGTTTTACAAATAAGGAAACGGGTGTGTTTACTCGGAGTTTCTTTATGAAACCTCACACCAAAGGGATGACCGACATGTCGGTGGGGACGGTGGGTCAGACAGAAATGGAACGGAAAGTCTATAGTTACATAGAGTTGAAAGGTGTGCCGAATAGAAGACTGTCTAGTGTTGAAGGCATTGTTGTCAGTGGAATATTCCGGGTTGCCGTTGTCGACAAGGCAGGGCGCGGCGCCGCCGGCCGAGCGCGTCCGTCACGCCCGACGACAGCGTTATGCCCTCAGACTGTCAACTTCACTGAACGTGACTTTCTTCATTTCTAATGCCTTAAGTCACTTATCGGCTAATAATTATTACCTAATATTAAATTATTCAGGGTCGTGTACTGTAAAGGTTTGCAACCTTTACAGCCTTTTTAATCGGTAACTGGTTAGTTATGATATTTAAATTTGGAATATCAGCCCGCTGTCAAAGGGAACGCGGTGCGCATTCGGCATTCGATGGGAGGCAGCTACCTAGAATAGTTGTTGATCATTCATGTAAGGTCTTTAAAAACGTATTAAAAGAGCAATCTAAGAAAGTGTTTCCATTGCCCATGGTGTCCTCCTGCTAGGTCGCCCTCTTTACATGGTGGAGGATGCTATATTAGCGTAAAGTTTCCCCCAGTTTTTCGCGTTTTAGATATCGCCCAAAGAAGAGCGCTAGAAAGAACCCCGACCTCAATTTGCACGCCAAGCGAGTCTACGAAACCAAGGACAAAAGGAATAATCGCCACTACAAGGAGTCATTTCGGGTGATACTTTTCTTGTTATTTAGTTCTCATTATCACCCATTCTGTAGTTTAATTATAAAATAGCTGTGCAAAAATTACGTAAAATGGAGTCGGAAAAATTCAACGGGACGACTGACGTTGAAGATTTCATCATTCAATATAAAATCGTCTCCCAAGTAAAAAAATTCAAAGAGGAGCAAAATAAATATGCCGTAGCAGCCTATCTGAGCGGACCAGCGCTGCAATTTTATAAGGCTAATTTCAACACATTCACATCTTTAGAGGACGTTTTCGAAAAACTAAAAAAGGAATTTCCATCACGCGTCAATTATGCACAGGCATTTTATTATAGAACTCAAGCACAAAACGAAACGCCATTAGATTATTATTATGCCATCGATGCCTTGGCTACTAAAGCTACCGGAATTGATGACGAGGCGTTTGTTAAACATTTTCAACGGAATTTAACGGAAAAATATAAAATGTATTTCGCAACCATACAAATGAAAACAAAAGAAGAATTGCGAAAGGCGATTTGGCAGTACATCGACATTTTCGATGCTAATAAATCTACGCAGCTTAACATACCACTCACTGAAAGTGTTTCACTCTCGCTACCAACCGCTTTCTCTGAGCAAGACACAATGCGTAGCTTTTCTGCGTTAACATTGACGCCATCACCAAATACTGCATCTACGTCGACGTCAACGGCACCAGCAGTTGCGTATAGTACGGCAGCATCAACGCCGATTACTCCAATAACAACGGCAGCGACAGTCGCTACAGAAAACGCGGACCCGAACACTACTCCTGTTCGTAGTACCCAACCTCGTTATGATTTCAGAGATACAACACGGCGAACGCAATATCGCAACCAGTACTACGGCGGCAGAGGGCAATACCGTCGATACGGATACGAACAACCTTCAAGAGGAGGCTCCACTTCACGTCAGCCTAGAAGCAACGAGAGCACCCCAAACGACAACCAGCGACGAGGCACCGGAGCTCCGCGCCGCTGAATGTCTTACGCTCCGAAAAACCCGCAGGCAAATCCAGGCTAACTGGATACACTATTATTAATTTTTATAGTACAGATTTTCTCGCGCTCTTGGACACAGGGGCTGAGACGTCAGTCGTGAGCTTGTCATTAGTCAAGAAATTAGGGTTAAAATATAATAACATTAGTGATATGGTATTAGTCTTAGTAAATAACACCTTCCTAAAGCCACTAGGGACTATAGGAGCGAATATCGTATTTGGAGGCGCCGTTTTTACATATACTTTCCAGGTAGTAGAATTACCACATGACCAGTTCATTTTGGGCAGTGATTTTGGAGAAGATCATATCGCAGACATTAATTACGAAACGGGCCAAGCAATATTACTAAATAAATTTTCGTCGCCACTATTACGTCGACACGAAGTAGAAGAATTTTTCGCAAGAACGAAAAAAGAAATGCCAAGCATGACAAGGAGAATGTCAGAAAATAAATTTCCTGACAAGAAAACGGATGACATCAACATGTCAGAAATGTCAACAATTCAAGAAAACAAGGATGTACCTACAAGTGAGAATTTGGATTGTCAGATATTACAGCACGCTGAATTATTTAGCCTCGCAGAAGACATTAACTGCATAAAGATTAACGAAGATTTGACGCCAACACAAACACAGCAACTTAAGAGTGTGCTTAATAACTATGAAGATAGATTTGCATATTGTGCATCAAATCTAGGTGCGTACAATGGGTATTTAATTGACATTGAAACTACGGACGAAATCCCGGTACATAAACCACCCTATAGGACGTCAGCGAAACAAAAGGAATTGATTGAAGAACAAGTACAAGAAATGTTGAAAAATGACATTATTGAACGCTCTCAGAGTCCGTACGCGTCACCAGTCGTCATTGTCGAAAAAGCAGACGGAAAACCACGTTTTTGTATTGATTTCAGGGCTCTTAACAAGAAGATTAAAGCAGACGCGTATCCTATACCGAAAATTGAGGATCTACTTGCATGCCTGGAAGGAGCACGCTACTTCGCCGAATTGGACTTGAATTCAGGCTACTGGCAGTTGAGATTGGGGAAAGGAAAGGAAAAAACGAGTTTTATTACCCAGTCAGGTTTGTACTCCTTCAAAACTCTCCCATTTGGCCTAAAGACATCACAAGCGGTATTTCAAAGAGCCATGGATACGGTGCTAGCGGATATGAAATACAAAACGGTCTTAGTATATGTAGATAATATAATAGTTTATGCAAAAACGTTCAAGGAATTCCTGACAGCCCTAGAACAAGTGCTCAGAAAATTTCAGAAAGCGAATCTCACCTTAAAACCAACAAAATGCAAGATCGGCTATACGAAACTGACAATTCTCGGGCATACGGTTTCGTCTCAAGGAATTGAACCAGTAGAAGAAAGAGTCAAGGCCATGCAAGATGCGAAACCACCAAGAAATTTAAAGGAACTCAGGTCTACACTAGGATTATTTTCCTACTACAGAAAATTCATACGCGAATTCGCCCAATTAACCCTACCACTTACGGAGTTAACGAAGAAAGGTCGAAAGTTTGAATGGTCACACGAGGCACAAACTGCGTTTGAAGAATTGAAGAAGAGAATATGTCAAGCTCCTGTGCTACGTTACTTCTCATCGGACGAGGATATAATTACTAGGCTATATGTTGATGCATCAGATCAAGCTCTAGGATGCTGCTTAATGCAAGGAAAAACGCAAATGAGACCAGTAGCATTCGCATCAAGAAAACTTAGCGAGGCAGAGAAACGTTATGCCATTACTGAGAAGGAATGTCTAGGATTAATATGGGCTATAACATACTTCAAACAATACCTATGGGGCCTTGAATTTGAAGTGGTGACAGATCACAAGGCGCTAGTGTGGCTTCGCACACGAAGAGATATGAATGGACGGCTAGCCAGATGGGCATTGGCAATACAACCATGGAACTTCAAAATTGTATATTGCAAAGGTAAGGAAAACGTGCATGCAGATTTCCTAAGTCGGAACCCTTTGTATGAAGACACACAGGAAGAGCCGTGCGAACAACAACCAGATGGCTTGTGCTTATATAGCTTTCAAAAGAGCGACCTGAAACAGAGTCAGCAAGAAGATACATTCTGTAAGGAAATCATAAGCAAATTGGACGATAAGAAAAGTCATTATAAATCATACCATATGAAGAACAAGGTATTATGCAAGAAAATATGGATAGACAATACACTACGAGATGTTATTGTGCTACCGGAAAGGTTATTCTCAAACTGCATGCAAGAATTACATGATAATGCATGGGGCGGTGCGCATTTTGGTTTATTCAAAACACTCAAAAAATTCAAACAACGCTACTACATTGAAAATGCAGAGAAGAAGATAGAAGACTACATAAAATCATGTATGAGGTGCCAAGAGAAGAACATGAGACACACAAAAGCACCTTTGGTAAGCGTAAAAGTTAATAATTTCGGTCAACAGGTGGCGCTAGATGTGTTAGGGCCATTCTGCAAGTCGAAGGATGGACATCGTTATGTGATTGGAGCAATTGAATACCTAAGTAAATATGCAATATGCAAGGCCGTACCACGTGTGACAGCAGAAGTAATTTCTCAATTCCTCGTCGAAAACATTTTTTGCAACCTGGGTGGAATCAAATCTATTCTCACGGATCAAGGTTCGGTGTTTACGTCAAAACTGGTACATAAAACTGTGGAAGAATATGGTGCTAAACTTCGTCATACAACCGCATTCAATCCGAAGGCGAACGGTCTTATTGAAAGGCTTTTCAAGAGTTTGAATGTATCGCTATCAAAATACGTCCAGGAGGATCAGAAGGATTGGTCGTCAGCGCTGCCTAAAGTGGTATTTGCGTACAACGCCTCGGTGCAATCGTCAACAGGCCTTTCGCCATTTAACATAGTTTATGGCAGAGAGCCTTGTTTAAGCATGGATATAGAACTGGGTGTTAAGCAAGAAGAGACTCAGACACTCGAAGAAAAAGTGGCCCGTATAGAAAACTTACAGAAGCTGGCAGCGGCAAAAATTGCTAAGGCCCAGGCAGTACAGAAAGCATATTATGACAGAAGAACGAAAATAACACAATTTGCCCCAAATGACCTAGTCATGGTATTAAAACCTAGGCGCATAACAGGGCGAAGTCTAAAACTTTGTAGGTTATATAAAGGCCCTTATGTTGTAATTAATCGTCTATCTGAAGTCAACTACATTATTCAGCGCTTATCACCTAAAGGCAGGGCTAGGAAAGAAGTGGTACATATAGATAAACTTAAAAAATATTTTCCTAGATCCATGTCAGAATAGGGTAGGATATTATGTATAATAGGCTAGGTAATTAGATAAGTTAGGTGGTTAGATAAGTTAGGTAGTTAGTTTAAATTAATTTGACCCTTTGAACATATCAGGGCACGTGTACGTCAGCGTTAGCAACGTGAAAAGGTGAAAATTTCCTACGGTGCCTTAAATTATTCATGCCGTTCAAAAGGTTAAAGTAATAATAGTTCATTTATGTATTTAGATAGTCGCCCTAACATAATAATTCATATTGTGCCAACAAGCTTAACAAATATTACGTTTTGTATGCACAATGTAAATTATGATTATCATAATATCTTATTACCTTACCTGTAACCATGTTATTTTCCTATAGCTTCCCATAGGGATAAGTTATATGAAAATCACTGTTACTTCACAATAATGAAAACACAGATGTTTATATTTTTAATTAAATAATTACAATTATAAGGTTTTAAGGAATTATATCACTCTGTAATACTAACACCCCTATAATGTTCTAAAATTTGAGAGCAGCATATATGGGTCTTCTTTCCTTGCATGTATCAAGAAACGGCCGACTAGATGCAGAGGCGTAGCTAGAGGATATGGCGCCCGGGGCAGGCACCAAATTTGCGCCCCCCCTCCCCCCCAAACGAAATGAACTAACGAAAGAGTTACTTTTTTACTTATTACTTACAGTTTACTTTTAATTGAGACAAAAAAGTGTTTTTAGTACATCGGTGGCTAACAAGCTTACGACCCACCTGATGGTCAGCGGTCACATGCGCGTTGCCGACCATTTTAAAACTTATACACTTATTTTTTGGAGATCTCCTTAGACTTAAAGGTTCAATATCGCTTGTGAGTTTGGGATCGTAGACTATTCACAGGTACGTGCCTTTGGACTGATTTGAAGGGTCCAAGGTGGCATCCAGATGCTCCTGCCCAAAGGTGACAGCAGTACTCAATAAATGGGATCTGTCTACCCCAGAGTAAAGTATCGCCTCCCTTTATTGAGCACACCGAGTTTTTTTTTGGATACGAGCGCAGCCTACCCAGCAAGGTGGCTACGAAATTATTGGACGTCACTGATGGAGATCTCAACCAACACCGAGGCTCCCAATACTCCCTGACATGGGAAGGCTTGTGCCTTGAAAAATGAGGTTTTCTTAGCCCTAAACGCGCAAAATTGAGTCTTGGTGGGATTGAATTGGACTAGATTGTCCCGATCCCACATCGAAACCTGACACAGGTTTTTCACGACATTCTAGTATCACAGAACGAGCGATGTTATCACGGCATGTCTTATACAGGGTGGTCCAAACCTTGACGTCCATCATTTTTTTAAATTTCTCACGCTGTGGGCTATCAGAATATGTACGTTAGCCGACGTTTCGTAGTTTTCGAATTATGATTTTTATTACTTTTAACGTTTGTTAAGAAATTCTGGGGTGAAGATTTAATTTAAAAAAAAACTATTGAACTTTATTGTTTCTTTTTGTTACATAATCCTTGACCAACGGCGCAATTGCTAAAACAACAGCATCCTCACTTGGCTGAGTTGAGCTGAGTTCAAGCTTAGATGTTGCCCTTACCTAAATAAATAAAAAATAAATAATGATAAAATACAAGCGATTTCAAGGATTTTTTGTTATTTTAGAAACTGCTAGACCCTAAGTTTTTTTAAAAGGTCAAAAAAGTGATACTTAATAGTCTTAATTTTTCAGAGTCGCCGGTCAAAGGAACTGAGGTGGAAAGCTTCCAAATTAGTAATTCATTAAAAAAGTCCTCTTTTGTTATTTCTACTATTATTTTATGGTGTCACTTCCCCATCGCTATTTCATGTTATATGTGCAAATACCACGAACATGTATTAGAAGACATAAAAGTAAAGCAAAGCTTCACCCCGGAATTTCTTAACAAAAGTTAAAAGTTAAACTCGTAAACTACGAAAAATCGGCTAATCATGGGGTATATATATTCTGATAAAGTGATAACCCACGACGACGATACTAAAAAAAATTTTTGGACGTCAAGGTTTGGACCATCCTGTATACAGGTTGGCTAAAAAATAACTGCATTTTCCTTGCCAGGGAGATTTTGGGATTACACCTACTGAGCAAGTCGCGAAAAAAAAATTTGGCTGTGTCCTACATTTTGGCTGGTCCATTTTCTATGGGAGGTATTTTGCCCATTTTGGCGCCCCCCCCTTGGACGGCGCCCGGGGCACGTGCCCCCTCCAACCCCCCCCTAGTTACGCCTCTGACTAGATGATACTTCTTCAGCTGTGCATCAGGTTGCAGCATCAGCCATGAGCCCCTGCTGGGCTCAAGTTCATCTCGGAAGGCGCGGCGAGAGGATCGGCGGCCATACATAGCCCCCACTTCATCGCCACTGCCAACGACCGAGAACTGCTACGAGCCACCTCCAGGCTCCACTTCATCGCTAATGGTGCAGCAAGAAGTCTGGTGGCCATGCGCAGCCCCCAACTTCGGCTCCACCACCGATGAAGAACATCTGCTGCTGATGAATATTATTTATATTTGTATCTTTGTAAAATAAAAATGCGGCTTGTTTTTTTATTTTGACGTTAGGCGAATTTGCTAACAGCTGTCAGAATTACAAGTGTCATCTAGTAATGGCCATTGACAATTAGCTGTGAGGAAGTTCGAATGAAAAAAGGTTTAGATCGGGTTGGGGTTTGGTTTTTTATCATTTTTCCAAACCAAGCCCACATCTGACCTATTTGCGAGGATTTTAGCCATAGGCATAACCTACGTAGAAGGTCGTAGATGTTGGCTACCTTGCATAAGGCCGACCATTAGCGAGGGGATGTTAGGAAAAAAATTGTAGGGGTTGATCTAGGTAGGGCCAATCGGTAGTTAGGATAGAATAGGATAGGGCGTAGTTTTGTGAAAGATAGCTGCCTCTTTCACCCGAGGAGGCGAGATATGTAAAGGTTTGCAACCTTTACAGCCTTTTTAATCGGTAACTGGTTAGTTATGATATTTAAATTTGGAATATCAGCCCGCTGTCAAAGGGAACGCGGTGCGCATTCGGCATTCGATGGGAGGCAGCTACCTAGAATAGTTGTTGATCATTCATGTAAGGTCTTTAAAAACGTATTAAAAGAGCAATCTAAGAAAGTGTTTCCATTGCCCATGGTGTCCTCCTGCTAGGTCGCCCTCTTTACAGTACGTGGAAGTTTTGTCACATGGAGATTAATTTATTCATTTGAATAAATTGAATAGGGTGATAGAAAATTGTTTATATCTATGTAGGCAATAGATTGAGATTTGAGATAAGTACTTCTTTATAGACTAATTAGACTTAATCACGAGTAGACGTAGGATATCCGAAATAAATGTTTAATCTCAAATTTGATAATTAGACTAGTTTAGTAGTTAATAGTACTTTAGTACAATAATCGGTACTTTTACTTACAATTACGAGTAGGTTTAATTAGGTAAATCCGTAAAAGTTTTGAGTTAGACTGGGATCTGGGATGGGATGTCAATTCTATTTCATAAATAATATTTCTTTAGATCCATTTATATCCGTACCTAAGCCTATTTCAAATGAAGCCACCTCCATATGAACGACGTCACATTATAATGCCGCTTATAGTGTTATTTGACGTCATTGATTGTAATTATACCTTATTTTTACGTAAGTAATTAAAGCACCTACGTCAAAACAAGGATAAGTAATTAAAATTGCGTCGTAAAATATGTATGCATGCTTTCCTGATTTGTCATAACGGGATGAGCAACGTTGTGGTTTCAATATTTCATATGGATTTCAGTTTAGGTTGCAGAAGTTTCTTGGACACTTGTATTTGTGGTGATTTTTAATTGAATTTATTGTGTTGTGTTATTATTGAGCGGAACGGAGGCAGGTTTTATTAAGACTACAATTAGGAATTTACATGGGAGTGAAATCATATAAAAACCTGGTAATCAAAAATTGTGTAAGTTCTCTTAAGCCTAATTATGGGTAACATTTATTGCAATCTTGGTGTGATGAAGTTGTTTTGAAGTGTTTTATTGACATAAATAATTGTATTAACACAACATCTAACATCTAATAAACATTTAGTTCGTTGCTAGTTGAAGATCAAAACATAATTCCATACAAGAATTTATGGAAGATAGCTCTACTTAATTTATAATAAATTAAATAGTAATAAGTTAATTATAAGTAGGTATAAAATACATACTAACTTTGATCTCCCTCATAGGTTAAGTATAAATAAAATGTAGTATAGTATAACCCAAGTCGCAAAAGCCTAACTGTGGCTAAAAAAATCTATGTTCCAATGTGTAAAAACAAAAAATAAGAATATTACCTATGCTACTATACAAAGTAGTCCTACCTAGCTATAAGAATACTTGCTATACCCTTTATAGGGTGCCATGTAATTCTGTTTTTATTGTCCCAACTATGTACCATGGTTCGCAAATAAACGATTCCTATTTCTAATTGAATTGTGAGTAATTCCAAATATTTAATGTGGACAAAATTCGGGACGAAAGAACTTGATTCAAATCTAGATATACTAAACCACCCTAGGTTCTTAGGTATGTATATGAATACTTAATATTTACTTAAAAATAACTTTGTAAAGGGCGAGAGAACGAACCGTTACGTAGGGCGTCCGTCCATCTACGTGTGTGACGCACCAGACTCGCAGACTACCCCGTGGGAAGTATTTTTAGCCGAGTGAGGGTTAACGGGTGCGGGATGCGTCGCGGGCTCGCGGGGGACCACCACCCGGTAGCCCCCTCCAGACTATGTGCGTGAATCGCGCCGCGACGTCGCGGAGCGAACATATCACGAAGTTGACGTATGACTCCACACTCGCACACTTCACGGCGATTTCGCAGTTTGGTTTGCGGCAAGATGGCGGAAAAGCATCAGCTGATCGAGTTTAACTGTTAGTTATCTATGGCATCATACGTGATTTAGCTGTTTTTCCATTTTGATTTCTTGTGAAACCGTAAAATATAGCTGCTTAATGTAATATAATCATAATATAATTAATATTTATCTGGCCACAGAAGAGCCATAATAGTGTGTAATGTGGAGTCTTGCAAGTTCGCGCTTCGCGTCTCCTTTGACGCGGGCCGAAATACCGACAAAAAACGGAGAACAAGGCGCGAAGACGTGAACAATCTGCGAAATCGACGCCACACTTGCGTTCGCGGCTTCGCCCGCGATTCACGCGCATAGTCTGGAGGAGGCTGGTGACGCAGCCTACTCTTGGCAGCCGCTATATTTAGTCCGCACGACGGCGGTGCACGCCTGATCGATATTTCGTTGTCTTTGGAAATTGCAAACCTTTGTACCTAACTATTGTTTGCACGGGAAATTACGTGCCGTACTTGCGAATGCCAAGTTTTGCGTAACTATGTTTATCGGCAGTAATTCTGTGACAAACAGGTACCTAGTACCTATTCTTTAATTATTACTGCTTTCAATGTGGCCTGAATAAAACGTGGTACTCATGTGAAATACTAAGTACTCAGTCCGGTTCTACACAGGTACCTAGTATCTGTGTGAATGTGAACACTATGAACAACGAGCCTGAGCCGGTCGTGTAATCTTTAAGTAATTAATTGCTATCAATTTACGTTTTATAGCATTCGAAGGACATATAGACTAGAGAACTAATATGTACGGTATATCGATCTTTTGTAGGTATGTACTTAATTCTAGACCATTTATTGAAGTGAGCTCGGTGACTAACATGGATACAAAGGCAAACACAAGGGCAAGGGATGAGTACATTACGGATATGAACAATTACTTGGACGATTACCTACGCAGCAGTTGACGAGGGTCTAGTCTTTGTCAAGAAGATATTCAGTGGAAGTTTGGCGTAGATACTCCGGGCCCTTAGATTAAAGTATTCTTATTTTATGGTTTTCCTGATACCTATTTGTTATGTTGAAATTCTTCCGAACATCATTGCCTTGAAATTGTTTTAAATAACCTTTTATCTTAGAATATTTATTTACGCTGCAACGTATGTATTTAAACCACATTTGGAAACTATCTACTCCAATCATAAGTAGGTACCTACATCAATTATGTAGGTACATCTGATGGGGTAGCTTATTTTGAAAGCCAACCAGTGGAAATGTTTCATTCGATGCAGATCGACTAATGATTGTGATTGCTAACGCTACGTCTTACGTAGGCGAACAACGCGCGAACGCGGCGCGGCGCGGCGCGGCGAAATCAATCCTTTGATGCCCATAGAAGTGTCCTACGTAAGCGATCTCGTTGCGAACGCGGTGCGGCGCGATTTGCACGCGAATGTCAGGCGGCGCGGCGCGGCGCGGCGCGGCGGCGGCCGCTTTCGCCGCGCCGCGCCGCGCCGCGTTCGCGCGTTGTTCGCCTACGTAAGACGTAGCGTAAGGCTTCTCCATTTGTTTAGCAGTTGTACTGCTTTGGTCACATGGCGGGTGACAGCGGGTGGTACAACGGCATTTAATTATACTAACGCATTTTACATGGTTTCACGGGCTATAATCATAACCAGATGGATTTTGTGCCTATTAAACAATTGGCACCTAAGTTAGGATAAAATAGAATATGGTCATGCTCGTGAAGTTGACCACCCCATATCGTTTGCCCGCAAATGGCATAGCTATATCGTTTGTTCATCGTTAGTTCACGTTTGTTCAGCAGGTAAAATCGTAAGGACCCGATTCTAACATCATTTTTTTTTTAAAACAAAAGGGGGTGGCTGTCTTCACGCTAGCCACCCCAAACCACTTTTTGTAATTTTTTTTGGTCTAGATAGCAAGATATTCGTTAGTTCACGTTTGTTCAGGCATTAAAATCGTTAGGACCCGATTCCTTCATTTTTTTTTATTTTTTTAAAGTGGGGTGGCTGTCTTCACGCTAGCCACCCCACCCCGAAATCAGCCAAACTAACCATGTGAAGTCACCGAGCGACGTTAGTTCACGTTTGTTCAGGCATTAAAATCGTTAGGATCTCATTAGATTTGCCATAAAAAAATAAAATCAAAAAATTCATATATATGGGCCAGCGGAGTCAAGTAATGTGGCCTAGCAAGCAATCGACGCGGATACTAACGATTCTTTAGCTTGAATAAACTTATATAGACGATATTTAAACGATTAATGACAGTGCCTTGCGGGCGTTCAAAAGATAATAAGAGATATCCGTAGTTTTATATTTTTTTATAATATGGGGGTGGCTGTCTTCACGCTAACCACCCCAAACCACTTTTAGTACAAAAATTTGGTCTAGTTAGCAAGATATTCGTTAGTTCACGTTTGTTCAGGCATTAAAATCGTTAGGACCCGATTCCTTAATTTATTTTAATTTTTCAAAGTGGGGTGGCTGTCTTCACGCTAGCCACCACACCCCGAAACCAGCCAAACTAACCATGTGAAGTCATCGAGCGACGTTAGTTCACGTTTGTTCAGGCATTTAAATCGTTAGGATCTCATTAGATTTGCTATAAAAAAATAAAATCCAAAAATTCATATATATGGGCCAGCCGAGGCAAGTAATGTGCCTAAGTCGACGGCTGAAAAAAATAGTCAGGATCGGGTCCTTACGATGCCACTTGCAGGACAACGTCAGCTGACCATGCTGATTCAAGATAGATAGGTCATTTGCGGGCGATCGATACAGATTTACCGGCAAAAAATAAAACTTGAAAATCTGAATTACTCAAATTCTGATACTAAGTCGCAGGCTGAAAAAAATACTCAGAAGCGGGTCCTTACGACGCCACTTGCAGGACAATGTCAGCTGACCATGCTGATTCAAGGTAGATAGGTCATTTGCGGGCGATCGAAACAGATTTACCGAAAAAAAAAAAACTTGAAAATCAGAATTACTCAACTTATGCTCCTAAGTCGACGGCTGAAAAAAATAGTCAGGATCGGGTCCTTACGATGCCACTGGCAGGACAACGTCAGCTGACCATGCTGATTCAAGATAGATAGGCCAGGTGCGGGCGATCGAAACAGATTTACCGGAAAAAATTAAAACTTGAAAATCTGAATTACTCAAATTATGCTCCCAAGTCGACGGCTGAAAAAAATACTCAGAATCGGGTCCTTACGATGCCACTTGCAGAACAATGTCAGCTGACCATGCTGATTCTAGATAAATAGGTCATTTGCGGGCGATCGAAACAGATTAACCAGAAAAAAATAAAACTTGAAAATCTGAATTAGTCAAATTATGCTTTTAAATCGCAGGCTGAAAAAAATACTCAGAATCGGGTCCTTACGATGCCACTTGCAGGACAACGTCAGCAGACCATACTGATTCAAGATATATAGGTCACTTGCGGGCGTTCGAAACAGAATAACCGGAAAAAAATAAAACTTGAAAATATGAATTAGTCAAATTATGCTTTTAAATCGCAGGCTGAAAAAAATACTCAGAATCGGGTCCTTACCATGCCACTTGCAGGAAAATATCAGCTGACCATGCTGATTCAAGATAGATAGGTCATTTGCGGGCGATCGAAACAGATTTACCGGAAAAAAAAAACTTGAAAATCTGAATTACTCAAATTATGCTCCCAAGTCGACGGCTGAAAAAAATACTCAGAATCGGGTCCTTACGATGCCACTTACAGGACAATGTCAGCTGACCATGTTGATTCAAGATAGATAGGTCATTTGCGGGCGATCGAAACAGATTTGCCGGAAAAAATTAAAACTTAAAAATCTGAATGACTCAAATTATGCTTTTAAATCTCAGGCTGAAAAAAATACTCAGAATAGGGTCCTTACGATACCACTTGCAGGACAATGTCAGCTGATCATGCTGATTCAAGATAGATAGGTCATTTGCGGGCGATCGAAACAGATTTACCGGAAAAAAATAAAACTTGAAAATCTGAATTACTCAACTTATGCTCCTAAGTCGACGGCTGAAAAAAAGAGTCAGAATCGGGTCCTTACGATGCCACTTGCAGGACAATGTCAGCTGACCATGCTGATTCAAGATAGATAGGTCATTTGCGGGCAATCGAAACAGATTAACCAGAAAAAAATTAAACTTGAAAATCTGAATTACTCAACTTATGCACCTAAGTCGACGGCTGAAAAAAATAGTCAGGATCGGATTTTTACGATGCCACTTGCAGGACAATGTCAGCTGGCCATGCTGATTCAAGATAGATAGACCATTTGCAGGCGATCGAAACAGATTAACCAGAAAAAAATTAAACTTGAAAATCTGAATTACTCAACTTATGCTCCTAAGTCGACGGCTGAAAAAAATAGTCAGGATCGGATCCTTACGATGCCACTTGCAAGACAATGTCAGCTGGCCATGCTGATTCAAGATAGATAGGTCATTTGCGGGCGTACGAAACAGATTTACCGGAAAAAAATAAAACTTGAAAATCTGAATTACTCAACTTATGCTCCTAAGTCGACGGCTGGAAAAAATAGTCAGGATCGGGTCCTTACGATGCCACTTGCAGGAAAACGTCAGCTTACCATGCTGATTCAAGATAGATAGGTAGGTCATTTGCGGGCGATCGAAACAGATTTACCGGAAAAAAATAAAACTTGAAATCTAACATCATTTTTTTTAAAAAACAAAAGGGGGTGGCTGTCTTCACGCTAGCCACTCCAAACAACTTTTTGCATTTTTTTTTGGTCTAGATAGCAAGATATTCGTTAGTTCACCTTTGTTCAGGCATTAAAATCGTTAGGACCCGATTCCTTCATTTTTTTTTTTTTAAAGTGGGGTGGCTGTCTTCACGCTAGCCACCCCACCCCGAAATCAGCCAAACTAACCATGTGAAGTCATCGAGCGACGTTAGTTCACGTTTGTTCAGGCATTAAAATCGTTAGGATCTCATTAGATTTGCCATAAAAAAATTAAATCGAAAAATTCATATATATGGGCCAGCGGAGTCAAGTAATGTGGCCTAGCAAGCAATCGACGCGGATACTAACGATTCTTTAGCATGAATAAACTTATATAGACGATATTTAAGCGATAAATTACAGTGCCTTGCGGGCGTTCAAAAGATAATAAGAGATATCCGTAGTTTTATATTTTTTTAATACTATGGGGGTGGCTGTCTTCACGCTAGCCACCTCAAATCACTTTTATTATTATTTTTTGGTCTAGATAGCAAGATTTTCCTTAGTTCACGTTTGTTCAGGTATTTAAATCGTTAGGACCCGATTCCTTCATTTTTTTTATTTTTTCAAAGTGGGGTGGCTGTCTTCACGCTAGCCACCCCACCCCGAAATCAGCCATACTAACCATGTGAAGTCATCGAGCGACGTTAGTTCACGTTTGTTCAGGCATTAAAATCGTTAGGATCTCATTAGATTTGCCATAAAAAAATAAAATCTAAATTTCATATATACGGGCCAGCCGAGGCAAGTAATGTGCCTAAGTCGACGGCTGAAAAAAATACTCAGAATCGGGTCCTTACGATGCCACTTGCAGGACAATCTCAGCAGACCATACTGATCCAAGATAGATAGGTCATTTGCGGGCGATCAAAACAGCTTTGCCGGAAAAAATTAAAACTTGAAAATCTGAATAACTCGACTTACGCTCCTAAGTCGACGGCTGAAAAAAATACTCAGAATCGGGTCCTTACGATGCCACTTGCAGGACAACATCAACAGACTACACTGATTCAAGATAGATAGGTCATTTGCGGGCGATCAAAACAGCTTTGCCGGAAAAAAATTAAACTTGAAAATCTGAATTACTCAAATTATGCTCCCAAGTCGACGGCTGAATAAAATACTCACAATCGGGTCCTTACGATGCCACGTGCAGAACAATGTCAGCTGACCATGCTGATTCTAGATAGATAAGTCATTTGCGGGCGATCGAAACAGATTACCCAGAAAAAAATAAAACTTGAAAATCTGAATTAGTCAAATTATGCTTTTAAATCGCAGGCGGAAAAAATACTCAGAATCGGGTCCTTACGATGCCACTTGAAGGACAATGTCAGCTGACCATGATGATTCAAGATAGATAGGTCATTTGCGGGCGATCGAAACAGATTAACCGGAAAAAAATAAAACTTGAAAATCTGAATTACTCAACTTATGCTCCTAAGTCGACGGCTGAAAAAAATAGTCAGAATCGGGTCCTTACGATGCCCTTTTCAGGACAACGTCAGAAGACTATACTGATTCAAGATAGATTGGTCATTTGCGGGCTTTCGAAACAGATTAACCAGAAAAAAATAAAACTTGAAAATCTGTATAACTCAACTTACGCTCCTAAGTCGACGGCTGAAAAAAATTTTCAGAATCGGGTCCTTACGATGCCACTTGCAGAACAACGTCAGCAGACTATACTGATTCAAGATAGATAGGTCATTTGCGGGCGTTCAAAACAGCTTTGCCGGAAAAAATTAAAACTTGAAAATCTGAATTACTTAACTTACGCTACTAAGTCGCAGGCTGAAAAAAATACTCAGAATCGGGTCCTTACGAGGCCACTTGCAGGACAACATCAACAGACTATACTGATTCAAGATAGATAGGTCATTTGCGGGCGATCGAAACAGATTAACCGGAAAAAATAAAACTTGAAAATCTGAATTAGTCAAATTATGCTTTTAAATCGCAGGCTGAAAAAAATACTTAGAATCGGGTCCTTACAATGCCACTTGCAGGAAAACGTCAGCTGACCATGCTGAGTCAAGATAGATAGGTCATTTGCGGGCGATCGAAACAGATTTACCGGAAAAAAATAAAACTTTAAAATCTGAATTACTCAACTTATGCTCCTAAGTCGACGGCTGAAAACAATACTCAGAATCGGGTCCATACGATGCCACGCCACTTGCAGAACAATGTCACCTGACCATGCTGATTCAAGATAGATAGGTCATTTGCGGGCGATCAAAACAGCTTTGCCGGAAAAAATTAAAACTTGAAAATCTGAATAACTCGACTTACGCTTCTAAGTCGACGGCTGAAAAAAATACTCAGAATCGGGTCCTTACGATGCCACTTGCAGGACAACATCAACAGACTACACTGATTCAAGATAGATAGGTCATTTGCGGGCGATCAAAACAGCTTTGCCGGAAAAAAATTAAACTTGAAAATCTGAATTACTCAAATTATGCTCCCAAGTCGACGGCTGAATAAAATACTCACAATCGGGTCCTTACGATGCCACGTGCAGAACAATGTCAGCTGACCATGCTGATTCTAGATAGATAAGTCATTTGCGGGCGATCGAAACAGATTACCCAGAAAAAAATAAAACTTGAAAATCTGAATTAGTCAAATTATGCTTTTAAATCGCAGGCGGAAAAAATACTCAGAATCGGGTCCTTACGATGCCACTTGAAGGACAATGTCAGCTGACCATGATGATTCAAGATAGATAGGTCATTTGCGGGCGATCGAAACAGATTAACCGGAAAAAAATAAAACTTGAAAATCTGAATTACTCAACTTATGCTCCTAAGTCGACGGCTGAAAAAAATAGTCAGAATCGGGTCCTTACGATGCCCTTTTCAGGACAACGTCAGAAGACTATACTGATTCAAGATAGATTGGTCATTTGCGGGCTTTCGAAACAGATTAACCAGAAAAAAATAAAACTTGAAAATCTGTATAACTCAACTTACGCTCCTAAGTCGACGGCTGAAAAAAATTTTCAGAATCGGGTCCTTACGATGCCACTTGCAGAACAACGTCAGCAGACTATACTGATTCAAGATAGATAGGTCATTTGCGGGCGTTCAAAACAGCTTTGCCGGAAAAAATTAAAACTTGAAAATCTGAATTACTTAACTTACGCTACTAAGTCGCAGGCTGAAAAAAATACTCAGAATCGGGTCCTTACGAGGCCACTTGCAGGACAACATCAACAGACTATACTGATTCAAGATAGATAGGTCATTTGCGGGCGATCGAAACAGATTAACCGGAAAAAATAAAACTTGAAAATCTGAATTAGTCAAATTATGCTTTTAAATCGCAGGCTGAAAAAAATACTTAGAATCGGGTCCTTACAATGCCACTTGCAGGAAAACGTCAGCTGACCATGCTGAGTCAAGATAGATAGGTCATTTGCGGGCGATCGAAACAGATTTACCGGAAAAAAATAAAACTTTAAAATCTGAATTACTCAACTTATGCTCCTAAGTCGACGGCTGAAAACAATACTCAGAATCGGGTCCATACGATGCCACGCCACTTGCAGAACAATGTCACCTGACCATGCTGATTCAAGATAGATAGGTCATTTGCGGGCGATCGAAACAGATTAACCAGAAAAAAATAAAACTTGAAAATCTGAATTAGTCAAATTATGCTTTTAAATCTCAGGCTGAAAAAAATACTCAGAATCGGGTCCTTACGATGCCACTTGCAGGACAACCTCAGCAGACCATACTGATCCAAGATAGGTCATTTGCGGGCGATCGAAACAGATTTACCGGAAAAAAATAAAACTTGAAAATCTGAATTACTCAAATTATGATACTAAGTCGCAGGCTGAAAAAAATACTCAGAATCGGGTCCTTACGATGCCACTTGCAGGACGACGTCAGCAGACCATACTGATTCAAGATAAATAGGTCATTTGCGGGCGATCGAAACAGATTAACCGGAAAAAAATAAAACTTGAAAATCTGAATTACTCAAATTATGCTTTTAAATCTCAGGCTGAAAAAAATACTCAGAATCGGGTCCTTACGATGCCACTTGCAGGACAATGTCAGCTGACCATGCTGATTCAAGATAGATAGGTCATTTGCGGGCGATCGAAACAGCTTTTGCTTCAGCTTTTACCATGCTGATTCTGAGTATTTTTGTTAGTCGTCGACTGAGGAGCATAATTTGAGTCATTCAGGTTTTCAAATTTTAATTTTTTCCGGCAAATCTGTTTCGATCGCCCGCAAATGACCTATCTATCTTGCATCAGTATGGTCTGCTGACTTCGTCCTGCAAGTGGCATCGTTAGGACCCGATTCTGAGTATTTTTTTCAGCCTGCGACATAGTATCATAATTTGAGTAATTCAGATTTTCAAGTTTTATTTTTTTCCGGTAAATCTGTTTCGATTGCCCGCAAATGACCTATCTATCTTGCATCAGTATGGTCTGCTGACGTCGTCCTGCCAGTGGCATCGTATGGACCCGATTCTGATTTTTTTTTTCAGCCTGCGATTTAAAAGCATAATTTGACTAATTCATATTTTCAAGTTTTATTTTTTTCCGGTTATTCTGTTTCGAACGCCCGCAAGTGACCTATATATCTTGAATCAGTATGGTCTGCTGACGTTGTCCTGCAAGTGGCATCGTAAGGACCCGATTCTGAGTATTTTTTTCAGCCTGCGATTTAAAAGCATAATTTGAGTCATTCAGATTTTCTAGTTTTAATTTTTTCCGGCAAATCTGTTTCGATCGCCCGCAAATGACCTATCTATCTTGCATCAGTATGGTCTGCTGACGTCGTCCTGCAAGTGGCATCGTAAGGACCCGATTCTGAGTATTTTTTTCAGCCTGCGACTTAGTATCATAATTTGAGTAATTCAGATTTTCAAGTTTTATTTTTTTCCGGTAAATCTATTTCGATCGCCCGCAAATGACCTATCTTGGATCAGTATGGTCTGCTGAGGTTGTCCTGCAAGTGGCATCGTAAGGACCCGATTCTGAGTATTTTTTTCAGCCTGCGACTTAGTATCATAATTTGAGTAATTCAGATTTTCAAGTTTTATTTTTTTCCGGTAAATCTGTTTCGATCGCCCGCAAATGACCTATCTTGGATCAGTATGGTCTGCTGAGGTTGTCCTGCAAGTGGCATCGTTAGGACCCGATTCTGAGTATTTTTTTCAGCCTGCGACTTAGTATCATAATTTGAGTAATTCAGATTTTCAAGTTTTATTTTTTTCCGGTAAATCTGTTTCGATCGCCCGCAAATGACCTATCTATCTTGAATCAGGATGGTCAGCTGACGTTGTCCTGCAAGTGGCATCGTAAGGACCCGATTCTGAGTATTTTTTTCAGCCGTCGACTTGGGAGCATAAGTTGAGTAATTCAGATTTTCAAGTTTATTTTTTTCCGGTAAATCTGTTTCGATTGCCCGTAAATGGCCTATCTATCTTGAATCAGCATGGTCAGCTGACATTGTTCTGCAAGTGGCATCGTAAGGACCCGATTCTGAGTATTTTTTCAGCCTGAGATTTAAAAGCATAATTTGACTAATTCAGATTTTCAAGTTTTATTTTTTTCCGGCAAAGCTGTTTTGATCGCCCGCAAATGACCTATCTATCTTGAATTAGTATAGTCTGTTGACGTTGTCCTGCAAGTGGCATCGTATGGACCCGATTCTAAGTATTTTTTTCAGCCGTCGACTTAGAAGCGTAAGTCGAGTTATTCAGATTTTCAAGTTTTATTTTTTTCCGGCAAAGCTGTTTTGATCGCCCGCAAATGACCTATCTATCTTGAATCAGTATAGTCTGTTGACGTTGTCCTGCAAGTGGCATCGTAAGGACCCGATTCTGAGTATTTTTTTCAGCCTGCGACTTAGGAGCATAAGTTGAGTTATACAGATTTTCAAGTTTAATTTTTTTCTGGTTAATCTGTTTCGAACGCCCGCAAATGACTAATCTATCTTGAATCAGTATAGTCTTCTGACGGTGTCCTGAAAGTAGCATCGTAAGGACCCGATTCTGAGTATTTTTTTCAGCCGTCGACTTAGGCACATTACTTGCCTCGGCTGGCCCGTATATATGAAATTTAGATTTTATTTTTTTATGGCAAATCTAATGAGATCCTAACGATTTTAATGCCTGAACAAACGTGAACTAACGTCGCTCGATGACTTCACATGGTTAGTATGGCTGATTTCGGGGTGGGGTGGCTAGCGTGAAGACAGCCACCCCACTTTGAAAAAATAAAAAAAATTAGGGAATCGGGTCCCAACGATTTAAATACCTGAACAAACGTGAACTAAGGAATATCTTGCTATCTAGACCAAAAATTATAATAAAAGTGATTTGAGGTGGCTAGCGTGAAGACAGCCACCCCCATAGTATTAAAGAAATATAAAACTACGGATATCTCTTATTATCTTTTGAACGCCCGCAAGGCACTGTAATTTATCGCTTAAATATCGTCTATATAAGTTTATTCATGCTAAAGAATCGTTAGTATCCGCGTCGATTGCATGCTAGGCCACATTACTTGACTCCGCTGGCCCATATATATGAATTTTTCGATTTTATTTTTTTATGGCAAATCTAATGAGATCCTAACGATTTTAATGCCTGAACTAACGTGAACTAACGTCGCTCGATGACTTCACATGGTTAGTTTGGCTGATTTCGGGGTGGGGTGGCTAGCGTGAAGACAGCCACCCCACTTTAAAAAAAAAAAAAAAAATGAAGGAATCGGGTCCTAACGATTTTAATGCCTGAATAAACGTGAACTAACGAATATCTTGGTATCTAGACCAAAAAAAAATACAAAAAGTGGTTTGGGGTGGCTAGCGTGAAGACAGCCACCCCCTTTTGTTTAAAAAAAAAATGATGTTAGATTTCAAGTTTTATTTTTTTCCGGTAAATCTGTTTCGATCGCCCGCAAATGACCTACCTATCTATCTTGAATCAGCATGGTAAGCTGACGTTTTCCTGCAAGTGGCATCGTAAGGACCCGATCCTGACTATTTTTTCCAGCCGTCGACTTAGGAGCATAAGTTGAGTAATTCAGATTTTCAAGTTTTATTTTTTTCCGGTAAATCTGTTTCGTACGCACGCAAATGACCTATCTATCTTGAATCAGCATGGTCAGCTGACATTGTCCTGCAAGTGGCATCGTAAGGACCCGATTCTGAGTATTTTTTTCAGCCTGAGATTTAAAAGCATAATTTGACTAATTCAGATTTTCAAGTTTTATTTTTTTCTGGTTAATCTGTTTCGATCGTCCGCAAATGACCTATTTATCTAGAATCAGCATGGTCAGCTGACATTGTTCTACAAGTGGCATCGTAAGGACCCGATTCTGAGTATTTTTTTCAGCCGTCGACTTGGGAGCATAATTTGAGTAATTCAGATTTTCAAGTTTTATTTTTTTCCGGTAAATCTGTTTCGATCGCCCGCACCTGGCCTATCTATCTTGAATCAGCATGGTCAGCTGACGTTGTCCTGCAAGTGGCGTCGTAAGGACCCGCTTCTGAGTATTTTTTTCAGCCTGCGACTTAGTATCATAATTTGAGTAATTCAGATTTTCAAGTTTTATTTTTTGCCGGTAAATCTGTATCGATCGCCCGCAAATGACCTATCTATCTTGAATCAGCATGGTCAGCTGACGTTGTCCTGCAAGTGGCATTGTAAGGACCCGATCCTGACTATTTTTTTCAGCCGTCGACTTAGGCACATTACTTGCCTCGGCTGGCCCATATACAGGGTGATTCATGAGACGTGAGCAGGACTAATCCTGCACACTCAGTAACTGGTAATTGATCGATCACCGTCGTATTTAGGTGAAACAACCACACTTTTTCCTATTTTCCAACTTTTTGGTGAGGACAAATTTATTTCTCTACAATAATGGTCACCCTACGAGACCTAATTAATGAACATAAAACCTCTTTTACGAAGAAAATAAAATGTCAAACCTGAATGAGATACGAGTTTTCAAAAGTGACCAGACCGTGATGACAGTGATGACATTCAATTTGACACAGAATATCGGTAGTTTAGTATTCTAATGTTAGGGTGACCATCCATGTCGTAAATAAATTAATAACTTTTTTTTAACACGACTAGAAAATTAATGTTAACCTCACTAATAGTGATAGGAAACAGTTGCTTATAATTTACGAAATGCGCAGTGTTAGTCCTGCTCACGTCTCCTGAATCACCCTGTATATGAATTTTTGGATTTTATTTTTTTATAGCAAATCTAATGAGATCCTAACGATTTAAATGCCTGAACAAACGTGAACTAACGTCGCTCGATGACTTCACATGGTTAGTTTGGCTGGTTTCGGGGTGTGGTGGCTAGCGTGAAGACAGCCACCCCACTTTGAAAAAATTAAAAAAAATTAAGGAATCGGGTCCTAACGATTTTAATGCCTGAACAAACGTGAACTAACGAATATCTTGCTAACTAGACCAAATTTTTGTACTAAAAGTGGTTTGGGGTGGTTAGCGTGAAGACAGCCACCCCCATATTATAAAAAAATATAAAACTACGGATATCTCTTATTATCTTTTGAACGCCCGCAAGGCACTGTCATTAATCGTTTAAATATCGTCTATATAAGTTTATTCAAGCTAAAGAATCGTTAGTATCCGCGTCGATTGCTTGCTAGGCCACATTACTTGACTCCGCTGGCCCATATATATGAATTTTTTGATTTTATTTTTTTATGGCAAATCTAATGAGATCCTAACGATTTTAATGCCTGAACAAACGTGAACTAACGTCGCTCGGTGACTTCACATGGTTAGTTTGGCTGATTTCGGGGTGGGGTGGCTAGCGTGAAGACAGCCACCCCACTTTAAAAAAATAAAAAAAAATGAAGGAATCGGGTCCTAACGATTTTAATGCCTGAATAAACGTGAACTAACGAATATCTTGGTATCTAGACCAAAAAAAAATACAAAAAGTGGTTTGGGGTGGCTAGCGTGAAGACAGCCACCCCCTTTTGTTTTAAAAAAAAATGATGTTAGATTTCAAGTTTTATTTTTTTCCGGTAAATCTGTTTCGATCGCCCGCAAATGACCTACCTATCTATCTTGAATCAGCATGGTAAGCTGACGTTTTCCTGCAAGTGGCATCGTAAGGACCCGATCCTGACTATTTTTTCCAGCCGTCGACTTAGGAGCATAAGTTGAGTAATTCAGATTTTCAAGTTTTATTTTTTTCCGGTAAATCTGTTTCGTACGCACGCAAATGACCTATCTATCTTGAATCAGCATGGTCAGCTGACATTGTCCTGCAAGTGGCATCGTAAGGACCCGATTCTGAGTATTTTTTTCAGCCTGAGATTTAAAAGCATAATTTGACTAATTCAGATTTTCAAGTTTTATTTTTTTCTGGTTAATCTGTTTCGATCGTCCGCAAATGACCTATTTATCTAGAATCAGCATGGTCAGCTGACATTGTTCTACAAGTGGCATCGTAAGGACCCGATTCTGAGTATTTTTTTCAGCCGTCGACTTGGGAGCATAATTTGAGTAATTCAGATTTTCAAGTTTTATTTTTTTCCGGTAAATCTGTTTCGATCGCCCGCACCTGGCCTATCTATCTTGAATCAGCATGGTCAGCTGACGTTGTCCTGCCAGTGGCATCGTAAGGACCCGATCCTGACTATTTTTTTCAGCCGTCGACTTAGGAGCATAAGTTGAGTAATTCTGATTTTCAAGTTTTTTTTTTTTTCGGTAAATCTGTTTCGATCGCCCGCAAATGACCTATCTACCTTGAATCAGCATGGTCAGCTGACATTGTCCTGCAAGTGGCGTCGTAAGGACCCGCTTCTGAGTATTTTTTTCAGCCTGCGACTTAGTATCATAATTTGAGTAATTCAGATTTTCAAGTTTTATTTTTTGCCGGTAAATCTGTATCGATCGCCCGCAAATGACCTATCTATCTTGAATCAGCATGGTCAGCTGACGTTGTCCTGCAAGTGGCATCGTAAGGACCCGATCCTGACTATTTTTTTCAGCCGTCGACTTAGGCACATTACTTGCCTCGGCTGGCCCATATATATGAATTTTTGGATTTTATTTTTTTATAGCAAATCTAATGAGATCCTAACGATTTAAATGCCTGAACAAACGTGAACTAACGTCGCTCGATGACTTCACATGGTTAGTTTGGCTGGTTTCGGGGTGTGGTGGCTAGCGTGAAGACAGCCACCCCACTTTGAAAAAATTAAAAAAAATTAAGGAATCGGGTCCTAACGATTTTAATGCCTGAACAAACGTGAACTAACGAATATCTTGCTAACTAGACCAAATTTTTGTACTAAAAGTGGTTTGGGGTGGTTAGCGTGAAGACAGCCACCCCCATATTATAAAAAAATATAAAACTACGGATATCTCTTATTATCTTTTGAACGCCCGCAAGGCACTGTCATTAATCGTTTAAATATCGTCTATATAAGTTTATTCAAGCTAAAGAATCGTTAGTATCCGCGTCGATTGCTTGCTAGGCCACATTACTTGACTCCGCTGGCCCATATATATGAATTTTTTGATTTTATTTTTTTATGGCAAATCTAATGAGATCCTAACGATTTTAATGCCTGAACAAACGTGAACTAACGTCGCTCGGTGACTTCACATGGTTAGTTTGGCTGATTTCGGGGTGGGGTGGCTAGCGTGAAGACAGCCACCCCACTTTAAAAAAATAAAAAAGAATGAAGGAATCGGGTCCTAACGATTTTAATGCCTGAACAAACGTGAACTAACGAATATCTTGCTATCTAGACCAAAAAAAATTACAAAAAGTGGTTTGGGGTGGCTAGCGTGAAGACAGCCACCCCCTTTTGTTTTTTAAAAAAAATGATGTTAGAATCGGGTCCTTACGATTTTACCTGCTGAACAAACGTGAACTAACGATGAACAAACGATATAGCTATGCCATTTGCGGGCAAACGGTATGGGGTGGTCAACTTCACGAGCATAATATGGTCGTCTTATTTAAATTAACTGTGTAAATAAACCGCAACAAAGTGTATTAATACTATTAATTAAAGCGTTTTATAATTTATATTACCTTATTATTTTAATTAGAATAGTTTTTAATACAAGCGAGTGGATAATGTTCCACGGCGCTGCTTTCAGCTGTGTGCACTGCGTAAAGAAGGTGATTTAACGCCCCATTGGGCGCACGCGTCCAGCGTCCATGCGTGTTGTTTTAGATGCTCCTGTCTTGTCAAATAATTGATAGTATTGATACCTACAACGTTTGCTATTAAGCTCATAAATGTTTGATTACTTTTTCACATACTCACAAGAGCTTTAATCCGCGGAGACAAATGCAAAATTCGAATGCACCGTGATGAAAAGATTTGCTAAAAGTGTATAGAGAGATAATATATAGGACCAGTATTCACGAGTGTAAAATAAATTACTTTTGTTTTACATGAGGATTCGCGCCCCTCCATATGATCACAATTTATGTAAGTAGGTAATTAACATTAGGTATTTTACTTATGTGCATTCGTATGTATTGACTGATTGTTTAGTAATTTTACCTTCCGTGAAAAGTTGGTGGGAGTGCGCATTGTGTTATCCATGCAACATTTACGATTTTACACTATTCAAACACGTAACAAAGTGCTAGGGTTTTTCCTTACCAAGTTACTTAATTACACAAACAACAGCCGTGCATGCAAACAAAGAGCAATATGAAACTTTACAATAGCGGTTTGGACATTAATTGAGTTGTGTCGGGGACATATTACGTACTTTTTGCCGAAGCCTGTTAAAGACTGGCAAATCCGTCCCTCACGTGCAGTGATGTGTGCTCGTGTGGTTACTGCATTTAACACCGGTTAGAGTACGTCAAGCATTATTGACATGCTCTATTGAAGTTTTTCACGCGATCTCTCCGCGTGAGAGCAGTCGCTCTGAGCCCGCGCTGCTGGTTCAGCGTCTACGCGCTCCAGCGGGAATTATAACTTTCGACTTACTGTATAAAACATGTACCTATTCTGCTAAAAAATTACAACACCTTCCATCAATCCAACATCCATCAGGGCTCTACAGCAGTATATAACAGTGTGAAAGTTCCTCATAGTGCACCGTCAACTTTGTTATGCGATGGTCATATAATATGCAAATTAAATGTTTCATAACGTTTGAAGTGAAAATGTGCTGATTACTGAAGTTAATAGACCGTGCTTGGATTAATAGCTAACCATCGGCAGTTTTAGAAAACACCGTTAACGAGGGAGAGCTGGCTCGGAATCGTAAAAAGGGCGGTGGTGATAGCTCGAAGTAGTGTCAGCGTATATCGGTTAATTGAAGTGAGGAATTGAGTGGAGCCGGATGCGGATGGCAAGTGTGCCGCTGTCCGAGCCCCGGCAGCGATTTCACCCGCGTCACGCACGTCCGCGCTCGCATGCTCTCCCTCCTCACTGATCGATCCAGTTACAGTATCACTACATTTGCATATGATCATTGCGCGAGTGAAAGTGAGCGTGATGCTGAGCTCAGCTGGGCCGTGACGTGACGTGACGTCATGGGCCATGTGGAAGATATGCGGCGTCAGTAAAGCCGAGCCCGTGCTGTTCGCTGATAACATTGATGATGATTATGTAAGCGCGATAAGGAGGTTATCTCTGGGAATGCTCTCGTAATCGGTAGCGTTATGTGTTCATAGAAAGCCGCTAACTTTTTACATTGAAATATTGATGTGATGCTATTGCCAATCTAAAGTGAATATTTAATTCTTTCAAGGCTGAACTGAACGGATTCTGTAAATTAAAGGGGGTACAATAAATACAATACAATTTACATGGTTAATTTTCGTCAAATCAATTAAATTGAAACTAATCATAGGTTCTCAACTATGCTTAATTACGTAAATTTTTTGTTCAATTCACCCATAAAATGATATTATAGAGTAGTGTAGATCTGTGTTTGTGGGTGATCACTTGTGTTGACCTGCTGGTGGTGTGTTCCAGCAGCCGACATGGCGGCTGTGGGGCGAGGAGCGCGTCGATGGCGCCATCTACACCGTCTACCTCAAGAAGGTGCGCTACCACCGGCCCACGCGCAGCGCATCCAGTGTGAGTATACCTTTAACACTGCCTAACTTTGGATTAAATGCATCTAATGACACAAAAAAATTTCACGTTAATCAATGGGGTTATTCGTACACGCAACTCTACCCACACCCACATCCACAGTTCATAGTAATCCAAACCACTACATACCACTACAGATATGTAGTAACGACGACCAATTTTATTTTCATCGAACGTTTACTGAATATGAGACAGAATAAGTAATGACTCGGGTATTGCGTAGTAAACGTACACTCGTTTCAAAATTACTTCATATCATATTGACAATTTTGCTTTCCGATTAATACACATTTATAAATGTATCACTTCTCATGCAAAAGGCAGCAGTTACCTACTGAATCTAAAAGTAGCCTTCTACATTTTAACACCTTAACGTACACTTATTGAGAACACGCACAGTGGGCAGTATTTAGGTATTTACTCATATGTAACAAACTAAAACACCATTACTGTAGTTGACACAAAATGTATCCACTAAAACCGTATAATGCAGGCTTGTTTTTGTGCAAATTCCGTAATTGTTGAGGTCGCCGTCATCGAAATCGATGAGGAGGGCTATATAATGCAATTATTGAATTTTATTTTAACTATACGCATTTTTTTTTTGTGTTTATTTTAGGTGGATATTTAAGGTTTGTGGTTTTTGTAAGTTGTAAGAGGAATAATTCACACGTACTTTCTGGTTTCTGGGCAGAGTACCAATAATAGTGTAGACTGACTATGGTTGTTAACGACAAGTATTTAAACGTAATACCTATATAGGAAGTGACGAACGACAACAGTATTATCTACCCTGTAGTTAATACCAGCAGTTAATCCCCGTCGCGTAATTAAAATAAACATACAACAACAGTGTATTCAAACTGCGAGACAAATGTTTTGATAGCATGCTGTGATATTCGTTGTTTTGCTGCTCATTAACTGGATTGTTTACGAACACATGTCGTGTTACGAGTTGTTTGTGCTGAAACATACCCAGTTAAATCGAGGTGTAAATCTAAGCATACGTTGATTTAGGTTAAAAGATGGGTCGTCAATACACATAGCTTGCTACTGCTATGTAAAACTTAGATTTAAATGGTATTTGAATTTTAGGTATCTGGTACTGACCCTCCATGTGCCTAGTATTTTTTAGTAGTAGTTAAACGTAGATACCTACATTTACAGTCAGTGAAAAATAACCCTACCTGCAAAGAAACATCTTAGAAAGATGCTTCTTTTGATTGTGCTTTGAATATATTTTTCAGTAAATCTTCCATCCATAAAGAGGTCCTTGATTTGCGTTTCATATACCTCACCTGCCGACATTACTTGGCATAGCGAAATTACGTTGGGCGCCTATTTTCAACCTCATGAATACATAACACGGGCGCCGTAACGGCGTAGGGAAATTCAAATTCTATTTAAAGGGTTTTCATATATGTTTTCTATATGATAGTATAGAAATTTACATACCACTTGCGAAGAATAGTTTCTCGAAATAGAACCTACCTATAACGAGACTCGACTTACGTGGTTTTGGCTCAATACGCCTACCTACTGAATATTAAATTAATAAGTATTAAATCAAATCATTATAAAAGCTTTGTTTACGTATTTAGAAATGTTTGGCTATTAAATTGCCTAAGATGTCAATAAATAATTAAATAAAGCTTTTATAATGATTAGATTTGTAAAGAGCTAGTCTCTATCCGTCTGGTAGCCGTCCAGTGGTTCGGCCCAGGTATCGCTGGGAAGACAGTGTGGCGGCGGATCTGCTTCAGCTTCGCGCCAGTAACTGGCAGGAAGTTGCGCAGGATCGGGACAGGTGGCACGCTCTCGTTTCGGAGGCCAAGATTCTCTTTGGATCGCTGAGCCAAAATAGTTAGTTTAGTTTAGTTAGTCTCTATCGCTCTCTCTATAATCGCGTAACAGAGATGAAAACAAACAAATATTGAAAATAGAACTTCGCGGTACGCGCCCAGATTCTTTTGAATAGTTTGCCCGCTACTGCTGCTGACGGTTCGAGAGTGGGATATTGACATTAATATGTTCCTATTGTCAGTTTATTGTGTTGTACCACTCTGTGATAGGTAGTTATCTTATATCTACTAATGTCATGGTATTTTTTTATGTAGGAGAATGAACATTTACTTACAAACAAGATATATACAGTGGTATTACTAAAATAAATTATTAACTAGCTTAAATCTAAAACAGGCCCTTGAGGCATTGTACCAAGGATGCTGGCGGCATTTCCTCGCTGTATCGTAATGCTGATACGTTGTGCGAGGTAGCCGCCAGCTCTTCGGTTACCAGTTACGTCAACCAGACGCTTCGCGATTTCTGAGAACAACTTATGCGCGCTGGGACCCCATGGACCTAAGAGTTTCAACTCCAAATGGTACAAAATGGTACTCTAATGTCATGGTATTGTATTTTTCAGGAGTCAGACGACGAGATCTCTCACCTGGAGTGGGAGACGGTCCGGGTGCGCTTCGTGAAGGCCGGCACGGTCGAGCGCCTGGTCGAGGCGCTGGCCACGGACGATGGCGAACTCGAGTCCACATACGTCAACGTGTTCCTCGCTACCTACCGGTGAGTACGGTGGGCTGGATCTAGTATATCTAGTGTTTTGTCCCGTTAGCCAGGGGACACTAGCAAAGTTCTTTAGATTTTTCGTAACACATTCTGCTAACATGGGTTGTCTTATCCCTAACAAAATATGCAATAAAACACGGGATTAACGAGTGACCCGAGGGAACGTAACTATGACATCGAGAGAGAGAAAGAAATGAAGGCTGACTCGGTCAAAGCGGGCCCGACTTAGAACGTATTCCGATATTTCTGAACACCTTTGCATGTGGACTTGGTTTATTTGAAGGCGCTTACGTCTTGATTTCAGCAGGTTTCATTCTCCCATTGTCTCTGTTTTGAATATTTAAATCGTTTTATTTCAGTTCGTTTGCGGAGTGCAATAGAGTATTGGACCTGCTACTGCGACGGTATGAAGCCCTGGCGGCAGAGGATGTGCTCCCCTCGGCGGCAGATACCTCTCAGCAACACCGAAAGTAATTTCATTTTAGTATCTTACCTGTTCTTTCTGACGTAATCTTTCTATGTTAAATAATGCTAACAGCTTAGAGACAATGTTTCGTAGTATTGATTCGACCGCACCAGTTACGCAAAGCTGGCTAGTCACTTTCTATCTATTAGTCGCGTGGCACAGCGGGCATAAGGCCACGGCCTCCCGGCCTGACTGTGAAAAGGTGAGGCCCAATCCGTTGAATTTTATCACGGGCTTTGCCTTTAGTACTTATACAAACTTAGCGCTCCTGCGCTCCTTACATGTGTATCCAGTTTCTATTCTTAATTCTAATGCTTAACTTTTCCATTAAGTAGATCTGCTTAGTAAATGCATGAGCTATGAAACAGATTATTCAAAAAATTATACAGGTATAAAAAATGTTTAGCGCCGCCCCACATAATATGCTTATATACATGTAACAATTTCGTGCCAGGTTCACGATCCGTATGTGTTGTATTGCAGAACTCTGGTGGCGTGTCTGCACGTGTGGCTGGACACGTACCCGGAGGACTTTCGGCAGCCCCCACACCACCCCGCTCTGCAACAGCTGCTCGCCTTCACACAGCTCCATCTACCCGGATCAGAGCTACATTCGAAGGTAAATTATCACTTATGTATATAATGTATAATTATACTTATGTAACATGAGTAAACCGAATAATTTTAACAGCGTATTCCTGATCATATTTAGAGACAAAAATGTCCTATAAACTATTTTGAAATTCGCCTAGTTTCAGAGATATTATTAATTAAAAAAAAAAACAAGTTTTTATTGTTACCTACTTAGTGTTAAAGGCCTTTTTGATGGTGATGTTGCTGATATGGGACGTAGTCTAAATATCCTTATTGATAGATGTCAAAAAATGACAAGTAACACTTTGCAAAAAGTAGGTTATACGAAAAAAAAATGTAAAAATCAATTTTAAGTGACAAGTTTACCTATAAGTAAACATCGGTATCAACGTTCAAATTTCGTGGCACTTGGTAAGGGTCGCAAAAAAAGAAATACATAGGTATCATTGTTTTATTTATTAGTAATAAATAACATTTAATTTATTTTTATTCTTAATCGTACTTTGGTAAACTGTACATATATTTAAAGAGGTTTATATTCTTAATACGTCATAGAACCTCAATACTCATTTCATTATCCATTTGTAAAAAAAATTCTAAATGCCGAATAGGCAACAAATGTCAATTTAATTGTCCTGCAAAATAATATGTGGTAAAATCTTCAACGATAATAGTTCTTAAAAACACTTACAACTACAATTTAGCATTGATAAATCTTTACCCAACTCCCTATCAGACTTGAGAAAATGGATTTGACGCAGTATACTGATTTTATATTCACTAACGAAGGTGCTTGCTGTACTATTTGCGAAATGAATATAAAAAAGAAAAGGTACAATATAGAGAAACATTTGAAATCCAAATCTCATCAAGATAAATTATCTGATTCACGCTGCCATTTACAGGATATAATACGAGATAATGCTGATTTCGAAATTAAAGACGATATCGTATATTGCAAATTGTGTAATTCGAAATTATTTCCCTCTAAATCTAGTATCGACCGCCATTTAAAAACAGATTTACACAACAAAATTCATAAAAATAATGCACAAGAAAAATTTAATAAAGATTTAACAGAGTTTATGATTTGTTCGAATATACCGTGGTCAAAATTAGACAATCCTAAATTTAGAAATTTTGTAGAAAACCTTTTAAATCATAAATATGGAAACGATATTACTGTGCCGAGTGAAACAAAAATACGAGTAAAATGCTTACCTGAATTGTATGAAAAGAAAAAAAATGAATTGAAAGAGAAATTACAAAATAAAATGATTTACCTCAGTGTTGATGAAACATCAGATTCCGTGGGAAAAAAAGTGGCAAATATTTTGATCGGAGCTCTAGATGGAACTAGTACCCAGCCACATTTATTTGCTTCTAAGGTATTGGAGGCGACTAACCATTCGACAATAACCAAACTCGTTGAGGAAACCCTTGAAGATCTTTGGGGCGATGAATACAAAAAAAACATGGATAAATTATTATTTTTTATAACGGATGCCGGTTCCTACATGGTAAAAGCAGCTAAAAACCTTGTTCAGAAATATAAAAATATGACTCATGTAACATGCATAGCACATGGATGTAATCGAGTCGCAGAGATAATTAGAAGTCTTTACCCGACCATAAACAGTTTGATTGACTGTATCAAAAAATATTTCGTAACGCTCCTTCAACCGTAACCGGAATTTAAAAACTGAGTTACTATTCGTCGATACACACTTTAGTATAATTGCTAAGTCAATAAAATTATTGGAGGATCCAAAACTGAGTCTAGCAGAATCATTAAACATTGTTCATGGTTTGCAAAAAAAAATATCAACGTTAAGGTTACATCAAAATGCCAGAAAAGTTTATTTTAAATTAAAAAGTGTATTAAAGAAAAATCCTGGTTATAAGACTGTACAAATAATTAACCAACTATCTAAAAACAACAAGGCTGAAATACCAGAAAGTGTAAATAAAAACTGTGTGCAAAATTTTCAATGCTTGACATACCTTCCTATTACCTCAGTCAGCGTGGAAAGATCTTTTAGTCATTTAAAATGGATATATTCTTACAGACGTCAAAGATTGACAGCAAAATCTATGGAACAAATTTTAGTGATCTATTCTAACTCGTAAAATATTGTATGCCACACCTGGACATAAAGTGGCTTTTTCCGCACGCTACGCGTACGGATAGAGCCGCTTTCTGGCCAAATGTGCACATATTTTTCCAACACGGGAGGTAATAAAGAAAGCCCTCGATCGCATAATTACGTCCCTCGCTTGCAGCTTGGGCCGCAACAATTGCGATTGCGCGGCCTTTCTTTGTTTTACCACCCTAATTAGGAAATGTACTATTTAGGGGCTTTTTTATTTACATATACAAAATAAAGGTTAAAAATACTAAGTGATTTGTTTGTATTTATTTTTCTGCCAACCGTACATTGCCACGAAATTTGAACGTTGATACCGATGTTTACCTATAAGATTTATTTTTTATGTACAAATACATTCAAAAAATTGAAAAAACAAAACAAAAAAAATTTTTTTTGGCGTAATTGACCTAAACTCATATTACATTTTTTACTTCTTTTGACCTCAGAAATGCGTGGTTAAAATTATTCGGTTTCCTCATGTTACACCGTGTATAATTTACCGCTAGACGTGTAAAAAAACGGTCAGTTTGCAATAAGACTTTGGATATCGACAGAAACATCTTTTATAGTTTTTTTGTATTCCAGGTATTACAGAAGCTAGCTATATTCAAAGCGGAGCGGAATGGCATTTCGGGCGGCGCGAGTCAGGGCGGCGGCGGAGGCGTGTGCCTGGCGGCCGGCATGCGGCACGCGACGCACCACACGGCCGCCTACCGCCTGCCGCACGTGCCGCATCGCCACTTCGCCGAGCAGCTGACGCGCATGGACATGCAGCTGTTCAAGAAGCTCGTGCCGCACCAGTGCCTCGGCGCCGTGTGGTCGCGCCGCGACAAGGACCGCGGCCACGACGCCGCCACCGTGCTCGCCACCGTCAACCAGTTCAACGCCGTCTCCTTCCGCGTCATCTCCACCGTGCTCGTGGAGCCCGACCTGCGGCCGCAGGACCGCGCCGACATCCTCGCCGCCTGGCTCGACATCGCGCGCGAGCTGAGGGTCCTCAAGAACTTCTCGTCGCTGAAGGCCATCATCTCCGGCCTGCAGAGCAACTCCGTGTACAGACTGAGAAAGACGTGGGCGCTCCTGCCGAAGGAGAAGGCGGAGCTGTTCGATGAGTTGGCGCGCATATTTAGCGAGGACAACAATCGGTGGGCGCAGCGGGAGCTTCTGATGCGGGAGGGCACCGCGAAGTTCGCCGACACGGTCGGAGAAAACGACCGGCAGCTCCAGAAGTTGCTGCACGAGCGAGGCTCGCCCGGCGTGAGCCACGGCACCATACCCTACCTCGGCACCTTCCTGACCGATCTCACCATGATAGACACCGCCATTCCGGACACGGTCGCGGACGGTCTGATAAACTTCGACAAACGGCGAAAAGAGTTCGAGGTGCTAGCTCAAATAAAGTTGCTGCAGGGCGCCGCGAACGCGTACCACCTGGCCACCGACCCGATGTTCGATCGGTGGTTCGACTCCGTGATCGTGCTAGACGACCGGGAGGCGCACCACCTGTCGTGTCAGATAGAACCCCAGACGAACCCACCGAAAGAGAGGCGGCCGAAGAAAATAAACGAAAACAACGGCCACGGTCACCGGAAGAACGACTCGATAGCGAGCACCAGCTCGAGCAACAGCTCGCAGTTCTACTGCGAGACGGACGGCGTCGCGAGCGCGTGGAAGCGGGACAGCCTGGAGCGGCGCGCGTCGCCGACGCGGCTGTCGCACGGCTCGTCGTCGTCGTCGCTGCCGTCGCTGGACGCGTCGCTGTCGAGCGCGGCCAGCGGGCACAAGGCCAACGGCAAGCCGGGCGCCAGCCCCGCGCACGCGCACCGCGCCGGCCCCGACTTCTACATCATCCGCGTCACCTACGAGTCCGACTGCGCCGAGACCGAGGGCGTGGTGCTCTACAAGTCCATCATGCTGTCCAACAACGAGCGCACGCCGCAGGTCGTGCGCAACGCCATGCTCAAGCTCAACCTCGACGGCGACCCCGACCAGTATACGCTCGCTCAAGTTTTACCTGATAGAGGTAAGTGTTTCTAGAGAGAAAGTTGTTTCAATATGTTGTGTTGTTGTATCATGTGATAGGTTTCTGATAGATGGCATTTGCCGCAATTAGGCATAGTTATAGCTGGTCCAGCAGAGTAAAAAAAGGCGGCAAACTTGAAAAATGTGGACGCGAAGGGTACCCATAGAAAATTAGAATTTCGCGCCTTTTTTACTCGTTGACAAGATTTGCTTGACCAGCTATAGGTTATCTTATCACACTGCCAATGCCGGGGTGATTACCACCTTATATTTTTAACCTTAGTCGGCCTGATAATTAGCTTGTAGTTTGCTCTCACCTCTCATATATGACCAGAGAGAGAGTGGAAAGAGCAAACCATACCAGAAATTGATTAACGTATTTTATAAAGCGGAGGCGTCAAATTGTGCCAATGACTGTTTCTTTCTGTCGCTTTTCTCGGCTCCAGCTGGAGTTATTACCCAGTGGATATAACTATATGCAGTAAAAATAAAGTAAACTGCATTCCAACACCCTAAAGGCCGCTCTTTAAAGGTATCAAAAAGTTATACGAAATTTTACGGACGCAAACAATTTTAACAATTTTTGAAGCAATTCATTGTTTCTATTTATTACAGAAATGTTGCTCCCAGCGAACGCGAACGTTTACTACGCAGTAAACACGGCGTACAACCTGAACTTCATCCTGCGGCCGCGCAAGCCGCAGCCGGCGCCCGAGCCGCTCGTCAACGGCAAGGCGCGCAAGCGCACCTGACTGCTCTCCTACTAGGAGTCTGAACTGCATCCGAGGTACCGCGCGGTTTGAAAGTGTTAGAAAGTGGTTGAAAGGGTTAGAAGGTGATAATAAAGCTATCTTAAGCTGAAGCTGGCCGTTTCTAAGCCGCGCGGCAGACCGCTCTAGTACGACTAGTACGTACGGGCTCTAAATCTGTGTCTCGTGATGCGACCCCGCTGGCTTCAAGAACCGAGTTCTATAGGTGCCCTGGCGGTAAAAATAAATTCGGTACTCTTATCGAGCGGTGTGAGAACTCGACGTATTTGTGTTCGTAGTGTATTCTATTTATGCATTTCTCGGTGTCTATAAGTGTAGTTGTACATAAAAACCCTATGCCACCTCTAGCTGTAATGCGTTGTGAATAACATGTATGTAAATTTGTATCATTATTTGTATATAGTGGAATAATGTGTAAATAAGAATCTCAAGTAGGGTGTTAGTGTCGTAATACTAAGCCAAAGGCGATCTATTATGTCTAATACAAGGTGCTGTTATACCCTTATAAAGCATTTCTAAAGCTTTAACATTTGAAAACGTTCGTAAACCGAATTTTCCAAAAATAAATAATTAATATGTATTTATATAGTGGTATGGGTAAAGTAGACAAATAAATGAATGTAAAATATGCAATAGAATATAACCACTAGTGTTTAATAGTATCTACGTGGCAGTAATCTATTATTACATGATGTACTCGTAATATATGTTTAATTTATTTATTTATACTCATATATGTAACTATAATGTGGTAGATACACGTTACAACCAAATATTAACTGCAGTAAAAGCCTGAATATTTATTATTGTATTTATTCTAATAAAAATTTCACTTTTGAGAAGATTTTTAAAGATTTCGTTCCGTTTAATTTTTTAAAGCAACCTTTAAAACATTAAATTAAGTCGACTGACAATTTTAAATGTCCTCTGCTCACTCGTTAAACAGTTTGTACATGACAATTTTACTCATTTGTTTATAAGTATTAGGAATCTATATATTAAGAAAGACAATGTGCCTAAATTAAACATTTATTTATATTTCGATTGAAAGTTTGGAGAAATATGATTGTTTTTTAATTGTTTTATAATACGAGGAAACAGGTAGATATTATAGAGAAACTGAATGTCCATGATAGGGTAGATCGTTTATTGGAAACATTGCACAATAATAAGTGCATAGTCCACTTTTATAATATTCTTATATTACTATTTATTTGTCCCTCAATTTATATTCTAATCTAATCTTTCATCTTATACAATAGTCGTCGATGTTTATTACTAAAGGGCCTAGTACATCCAGATTGATTTTCCTTTTCACCAATTATCAGCACATCGTTAACAATATTTGAAATGTAATAAATTGTTCATATGCAAAAATATAAAACATTGAAAGTTTTTGGCAATTAGAAACAAAGTATTTTTTACATGTCAAATATCGTTTAAGATGTGCTGATATTCCGTGAAACGGAAAACGACACTGTAGCAAGTGTGGATATAATTGGTCCTTAAGCCAGCGATTTTAGCAGCATAATTATCGGTCAATACAAGTTGCTTGAACATCAAATCTATTTGATTAGTTAAATATAGAATATATTTAAAAATAATGAATTGCATGTTACCTGAACCATAATAATTAGTACCTACCGTATTTGAAGTATTTAGGTGCCCTATGATCCTGTCTAAAGTTGCCTCTGCATATATTTAATTTGGGCTCGAGGATTTTTACATTGAGTTGGATCCACCGCTAAGGGTCTATCCAATACGTCATGGAGTTAGTAAAAAAAAAAGAGTGACGCTTGAGAAAAGGCTTCAACAGCTACAGTTAAATTCATGTATAAATGGGAATTAAGGAACCTACCTACCTAATTATCCAGTCTCCAGCATAGAAAGACAAATTATAAGGTGGGTGTATAATAACTATTTATAAACATTTTTTTTGTAAATATTGTAATTTGTCTATGTATAACTTTGTAGTTTTCCAACAGTGTCAGCAATTGTTTACGTTTGTGTAATAAAAATGAAATAATACCCACTCTTTGTTTACTTTTAATTCCTAATTAAAACTTTGATTGGGCCTAAAGGGTCTGAATTTGACAAAATATGTAATTCAAAAAGGGACGCTACTACTAATTTAGTACATTTTACGATAACGATTTGACCCAAAGGGAAAATTTGGTCTTATATTGGATGTTTATCTTTAGCGAAAAGCGACTGATAAATATATGTACATGTACTATTAGCCTATTACAGTATGTACATAATATGGTGCTACTTTCCCGCATTAGTGCGGAAATGAGCACTTTCCGTGTAGGTATAGTATAGGCAATATGTTCAAAATTTAAAGGGCCATATACACGGTGTAACATGAGGAAACCGAATAATTTTAACAGCGTATTCCTGGTCATATTTAGAGACAAATAAATTTTTTTTTTTGGCGAAATTGACCTAAACTCATATTACATTTTTTACATCTTTTGACCTCAGAAATGCGTGGTTAAAATTATGCGGTTTCCTCGTGTTACACCGTGTATTTATTGTAAAACGTTAGATGATTTGCGCATAGGTGATTTGTAACTCGTGTCGATTTAATACACTCCATCGCATCGGTGCCACTCGTTTAGAATTTCCTATTTTCCGTACTTGTATCGTAAATAACTGTTCAAAGTGTTAATTTCCACTACCAGCCGCTGGTGAAATAGGTAAACAAAGCTCAGAATCCTTATTCCTCCTCTTTCCATCCGCTTGAGGCCTTTGTACAACAGTATTTCTGCAGACTAACCCGCTTATTCATTTAAACGTCTACTAAAGTTGTCAAGCCGATAAAAATCGTTTGTCCCTTTCCATCATACCGATACGTCGGAAAGGGACAAACGATTCAGGTTTACTCGGGTAATTCCGAATGTCGAAAACTGTCGGATAATTCCGAAAAGAGACTTTTATTATGATGGAGTTAAGGGTGATTTTCATCTGAATTTCGGAATTATCCGACATTCGGTATTACCCGAATACACCTTATCATCGGCTTGTCAACTTTAGTAGACGTTTATGAATAAAGGGGTAATGCTGTGCCTCTTTATTATACTGTGGCTGTGCAGTCCGTGCACGCTATGCACTAACAACGCCATCTGTTAAAAAACACGCGCAACGCAAGGCGGGTAGGACAATGGAGGGTAGGAAAATGAATCGCAAATGGTTTTTTCCTGTTAGTTAAGATGGCGTAAATACTTATTTTAATAAGTGCTAGCACCCGGCCAGACTTCGCACGGGCTACATTACAGAATATGTTTAGACAGGCGTGGCTCACTCTGCGATTTCGTCGCTTTGCTACAGGTAGCTAAAAGTATGTACATCCGTTCGACCCCAATTTTGGGGTTTGCCATAAGCGGCGTGTGGCGCTGACGCCACCTAGCGGCCATATCTATGCTGATCGTGACAGACGCGTTTTGTTAGAGAGTGAGTCTTCTGTACCTAGCTAGTAGTATTATTTATTCTGTGGTTTAGTCAACAACGGTTTCAACGCTATTGGCGACATGTTTCGGGCCCTTCGGTAAGTTCGGTATAAATGTATGTAAGTATAAATATGTCTCACGAAAGTTTATATCGATTATTACACGATATCTTAACAAATTATACACTTAAACTAAGAGTTACGCTATTAAAGGGTGAACACTGCATGAAAAGCCGTTCAGTAGTTGTTGAGTTTATCGCGAACATACATCTGTCTATTCAAAATAAGTTTGCGGAGAATAAAGGGGTCTATACGAGACGGAGGAGTTTATTTTATAAGGTGTAATGATTTAGTCCCGATGTGTTATAATTACACTAGCTGTTGCCCGCGACTTCGTCCGCGTGGAATCTTATCTTCAACATTTTACATCTTTAGTACCTATAATTTTCATATCCAAGCAATGTTGAAATTAAGTACTTTTTTAGCAAGTTGTATGAAGTTTTAAGTCAAGTGGATTTTGATGTTGGTTGCTGAAATTACTTTTCTTGTATTCTCATAATAGGTAGGTAACCTATGCCCTTATACAAAGATTCAAGTTCCGCATTCCGCACTCACAAAATATCTGATCTCCATACAAACTTTCAACCCCTTTCTCACCACCTTGGGGGATGATTTTCAAAAATGCTTGAATTAGTTTTCATGTTTTTTAATTTATTACCTTTTTTCCAAAAAGTTAAAGTTCCTAGCTTAAAATTAAATTTACACCCCAAGACGAATTTTCATCCCCTTTTTGGGAATGAAGGGATTGAATTTCCAAAAACGTTGCAATTACTTTTTTTGTAATCGGCTATTATGTCTTTCTAAGAAGTTTCAAAGCATTTGTAATGGATTCAAACTTTGAACCCCATTTTAACCCTGTTAGGGGATGAATTTTACAAATCGCTGAAATCACTTTTATTGTCTTCTAATAATATACCCAAATAACCCAAATACAAAGATTCAAATCCCGCACTCGAAAAAATGCATGATATCCATACAAACATTCAACCCCGTTTTCACCACCATAGGGGTTGAATTTTCAAAAACGCTGAAATTAGTTTTCTTGTATTTTAATAATATATCTTCTAACGAAGTTTCAAATTCGTTGCTCAAAAGAAAACTTTAACCCCATACAAACTTTCATCCCCTTTTTAACCCTGTTAGGGGATGAATTTTATAAAACGCTGAAATTACTTTTATTGTCTTCTAATAATATCCCCAAATACAAAGATTCAAGTCCCGCACTCGAAAATTTTTTTGATATCCATACAAACTTTCAACCCCTTTTTCACCACCTTGGAGGATGAATTTTCTAAAACGCTGAGATTAGTTTACTTGTCTTTGAATTTGATACTTTTTTACAAAGTTTCAAGTTCCTAACTTAAAATAAAATTTGCACCCGAAGACGAACTTTCATCCCCTTTTTAACCCCCTTAGGGGTTGAATTTCCAAAAACGTTGCAATCACTTTTTTTTGTAATCGGCTATTATGCCTTTCTACGTTCAAAGCATTTGTAATGGATTAAAATTTTCAACCCCTTTTTAACCCTGTTAGGGGATGAATTTTACAAAACGCTGAAATTACTTTTCCTGTCTTCTAATAATATCCCTAAATACAAAGATTCAAGTCCACTACTTGAAATTTTTTTTGATATCCATACAAACTTTCAACCCCTTTTTCACCACCTTAGGGGATGAATTTTCAAAAACGCTGAAATTAGTTTTCTTGTATTTTAATAATATATCTTTTTACGAAGTTTCAAATTCCTAGCTTAAAAGAAAACTTTAACCCCATACAAACTTTCATCCCCTTTTTAACCCCCTTAGGGGTTGAAATTTCTCAAAATCGCTTCTTATCTCTTGTACACTTTATAAATGCCATCTGGTGTGCAAATTTCAACTTTCTGGCTTTTGTAGTTTCGGCTCTGCGTTGATGAATCAGTCAGTCAGTCAGTCAGTCAGGACACTTGCATTTATATATATATATAGAAGATAATTATTTTTTATTTGGGAAAAAGACAGTAGAAAAACAAATATAAACTTATGAACTAAATACATCTATAAATAATACTAAATTAAAACTAACAACCCTAAATATATCTAAAATAAAATAAGGAATATAAAAACTACTCAAAGAAGCCTCCCCGCGCTACCCCCGGCGCAAAGGTGCCCATCACACTCGCTGCGTTACCGCGTTGAATTGCGATGGACAGCCTTTGCACCAGGAAAAACCCGGAGCGCGGGTCAAGGCCCCTTTCTCGCATGCGACGACCTACTTCCCTAAGGAGTGTTTTTGCTTCAGCACACCAACACCCGGACGTCTCTACGGCTACTGGGACAAACAGGTAATTGGTGAGCGCCGAGTATTTTTGGTGTTTGGTGTGCGCCGCCACCTCAGCGGCTGCGCCCGCCGTCCGGATGGTACGACAAAGGTGTGAGGGGGCAAAAGTGCTTACACACGTAGCGTCCCATAGTAAACACTTGCCTTTCTCCCATGGCACCAGTGTCAGGCCGTCTGGCCTTTTACCATCCGACCGGCTGAGGCCTGGCGGTTCTAGCGTGGAGGGGATGTTTGCCGACACTAATGCCCTGCGGATGATGTCGTTCAGGGCATGGTGTCGTGGGAACCTTCCGGCGCAGCGGCAACAGCTCAGTGCGTGATGACCGTTACTCTCCACCATAGAGCCGCAGATGCACAAATGAGGTTGACATACATCGCAGCCCAGACGGAGAGCAACGGCCACCCGCAGTGAGTCGTTGTCGAGCAGAGTGCCAAGATTGGGAGATGGGAGGGCGTGTAACCAAGCACCTTCTGAAGCACCTTCTGAAGTTACGTTTAACGATTTGATACAAACCTGCTGGAATGAGCTGACTACCTGGTTCGCAGCAAATGGTCTACGTATTAACTGCAGTAAGTGCTTTTATATGATCTTCCGTCGCTGCAGTAATAGTCCTGACTTTGAGTGCAACATTCCTATATCTAAATCCAACTGTGTATGTTTTCTGGGAGTAAATCTTGACCCGTATCTAAGGTGGAATATCCATATTGACAAAGTTAATAAGAAGTTGGCTAGTGCATGCTATGCGTTAAAAAGTTTAGCTAGTAGCTCAGATAAATATATATTAAAAAGTGTCTATTACTCTTATTTTGAAAGCATAATCAGCTATTGTATTGAAGCTTGGGGTAACGGTGTCAATATAAACTCTATCCTGTTAAAACAAAAAAAGGCCCTCAGAATTATAGAAGGCTGCGCTAGGGTACCTGTCACACATAGAAATATGTTCATAGACAATAAAATTTTGACCGTAGTATCGCTGTACCTGTATCGTATATGTTTGTTTATCCACCGTAATAAAGAATCATATCGCACGGTTGGCCAAAGTCAGAATTATAACTTAAGAAACAATGATAAACTAGCACTACCTGACTCTAATTATGTACACTTCAACAAAAGTTTAAGTAATAATGCAATTAAAGTATATAATAAGTTGACCAAAGATATACGGGAATGTGACGATATGAAATTATTTGACGTAAAATTGAAAGAATATTTTATAAATAGGCCATATTATTCTATTGACGAATATTTTGCTAATGTATTAAATTAACCTGACATTATCCATAATTATTATTATTTTCTTCTGTTTCTTTGTTTTACTTGTGTTGTTTATATCTAGTTTTATTCTTTGTATATATTTTGTTGTGACTTATTATTATAAGTGAAATGAACTGTATTTGCATGCATGCAACTGTGCTTATTTATAGCAAATAAAATTTGATTGATTGATTGATGATTGACCACTTTCAGGCTTCGAAGCTGCATTAAGTCTGGCCCTATCTGCACCAACAGCGTTTGTCATCAGGGAATCGAAGATCCGCTTGACGCCCACGACGTCCCAACAACGTTGCAGGAATGGTTTTTCGGGTACGGACGCACCCGAGTTGAGAGCCATCCAAGCCGACTGAGCGTCAGAGGCATAGGGTATGGTAGATAGTCCTGTCTCCATCCAAAGATAAAATATTAGAGACGAGTTCTACAACCCCTGCCGCCGACGCCAAGAAGGCCGGAAGACTCACGTCACGAGCGCGGCGTAGTCCTAGGCCACCATTCCGAATAGGCAACGATGCCAAGTCCCATTGGTCCGAATTAAGGGATACGTTAAGCAGACACTCAGCCGATTCCTTTAGTGTACGGTCGAAGGAGTCGATATGTTCGGGGTATAGCCAGGTTGGTACGGTGCGGAGAAAATAAGTAAGTCTGGGAACGGCAAAGCAGGACCGTAACAGAGTAAGGGACACATGAGCTGATAGGTTTTTAAGTCTTTCTTTGGCGAAATGAAGAAGTTGTTCTCTTATTTGGAAGGCTTCGGGAACGGCTTCAGGAAAAATGGGGGAACCTAGGAGCTTGAAGTTTTGGGTGGACAGCTCTTTTAGTCCGGGAAGTATGGCACTGAAGGAAGGAAAACTCTCCCGAGAGTCTGCGCTGCAAGGGTAAAACTCACATTTACTCGAGTTTACCTCAAGACCCAGTTCCTTTAGAAGTGGAAGAAGTGTCAGAAGGTCTTGACGTACTTCTTCCGGCTTGCCTCCGATTATGCCGTCATCTAGGTACCAGACGTTTAGTGGGGATCGAGGTGTTGAGATTGCTTTCTGGATACCTAGGCTGAAGATAAGTGGGCCAAGCGGATCTCCCTGCTGAGCACCCACCTGAGAGATTATGGGCGACTCACTGAAAAAGAGTTTGGAATTAGACGAATACGCTTGGTACAGAAAAGGGTATAGTGCTGGAACTTTCTCTTTAACTTCCAATAACATAGAATCGCGTTCTAATGAGTTAAAGGCGTTTTTAATATCAAGCTTGACGATTATGCAGTCTGTATTACTCGGATTGAGCGTGAAAGTTCTGGTGGCGTGGATGGCTGCCTCGCAACCCAGTTTAGTGGCAAACCCTAGTTGGCGTGGTTGAAGGTAGGAGGCCATTTCATCACGCACAGCACGGCACCCGAGCTTGGCGGTCAAACGGCGAAATACGCTTCCAATAGCGATTGGCCTTATGCCTCCATCCTTTTTCGATAGTGCGCATAATGATGCTCCGTAGATGTATGGGCAGACTGCGGGGTTCAGCTGGCCACTAAGAAGAAAGTTACAAAGTTTTGTTAAGCACTCTAGTAGACGTGACGCGTTGTCGCTGGTAGAACCAGAAGTGAGCTCCTTCAGGTGTAAGGGGCGGATACCATCTAAGCCCGCGGCAGAACTGTTGTTGAATGAGCTAAGTGCCTGCGCGACTTCATCTGGTTTGGCAGAAAGGGCGGGGCAAGACCTGTCCGGTTCGGGTGGAAAAAGGAGCGGCCGTGAAGGGGCTGGATGTTTTAGTTCTAAACTAGCGAGAGTTTCAGGATTCGAAGGTGCCACGCTATCGTCCGACATGAGAATTCGAACCGCTCCCTTAAGATCGCCCTCGTAAACTTTGGATTCAATTGTTCTTAAAACCGAGGGCGGTCTCAGGGCCGCTGCGTCGGCTTCGACAAAGAGTGAGTCGATCGCCCCAGAAGATTCTATATTCCTCTTAACTATGGTGGTTAGGCTGCTCGTGCCGTTTTTTTCCGGTGCTTTTAAAGCGGTGTAGGCAAACGATAGCAGTGAAAACCAGTCTGCCATACTATTACTATATAAACATTTATCTATATTATCAGATAGTTTACCAGCCGCCAAGTTGCGGGCCCCCTTAGGAATGTGGCGCAAAACTCGCACAGATTGTTTGTAAGATAATTACATATATTATATTCTTTTGAACATTTCTCCAATTGTAGCGACAGTATCTCGTCCGCTAGATAGACTATACTATATCCGTTCCTCTCTAATTAATACAGTTAGTAAAATAACTATTAAATTTAAAAAGCCCTTTACGCATTATACCAAAACATTCTATTTTATGCCAAAAATGCCTTACATCTCTTTGTAAAAGGGCTGATACTCGTTAAACTGCTCTATAAACTTCGATTTTTGCCAAACGTAGCTAAGAACCACGTAGCAAGGAAACTCGTTTTCACGTAATAAAATATCGCGTCCTTTTTGTGCTATACAATACACGGTGTATTTTTAAAGTCCGTTAATTTCAAGGGTGCATTCCTGAGCTTAAATTAAGTACCTAACTTTCTCAAAGAAACCGGTATTCTAATTAACTCTAATTTGGAGATAATTGATGATTTATTTTATCTGATATAAGGCTCCTACGAGCGTGTACACTTGCCTTAGGGCCTGTTTACAAATGATTAGTATTTAGTGTGCGTTTATATCAAGTTTATATACATTTGTTACTAAATCGATATTCGAAATGTCATTATTTACTTTAACTAATGACATCATAGTTTTCAATTGTTTGGTGGATTTAAATTATAATGCCCGTATTACAACAACGCTATTAATCACTTTAAAAAAAAGTAAACAAAAACAAGTGCGAGTTGGACTCGCGCACGAAGGGTTCCGTACCATAATGAAAAAAAAAAAAAAAAAAGCAAAAAAAGAAACGGTCACCCATCCAAGTACTGACCACTCCCGACGTTGCTTAACTTTGGTCAAAAATCACGTTTGTTGTATGGGAGCCGCCCCATTCAAATCTTTATTTTATTCTGTTTTTAGTATTTGTTGTTATAGCGGCAACAGAAATACAACATCTGTGAAAATTTCAACTGTCTAGCTATCACGGTTCGTGAGATACAGCCGCAGCCCGGTGACAGACAGACGGACGGACGGACGGACAGCGAAGTCTTAGTAATAGGGTCCCGTTTTACCCTTTGGGTACGGAACCCTAAAAAGATTTACTATGCCATTCAGTTTCTTTAATTTAATTTAGCCATTCCCCGAAGTTAACGGAGTTAAAACAAAACACCGTGTATAGGTTAAAAAGAGGCTTCCGCTTGTAATACAAGTGGCAAGCTGTGATGAATTGGGTCCCAATTTTAAATTAAAGAAAGACCACACACTAACTGTTCTTGTTATAGTGGGTAGGTAAAGTTTCACCCGACGGCCAATATCAAAGAACCAGGAACAGAAAAGTAAGCTGCAATCCTCCATAGAGGCGTTTTTACTGAAAACGAGACTAAATTAACATCGAGAAAACTGTTAATGTCAAATGTCATGTCCCCGTTGTTACCTCCGGTTGGTTTCCTGTTTAATTTCCGAGGGTTTTCCTTTTAGTTTTCATGAAAATATACCTGTAGGTATCTACATTCTACAGGGAACTGTCGTGATACGTAGATAACTTATATAGGTACATTAGTTTTTTTCACCTAATGCGAGCATTCTGTGTTTATGCTAATATGCTTTAATTCTATTTACATATATAGATAGCTACCTCGAAATGAGTATTAAATATAATATTATTATTTAAGGAATGGAAGATATCCTATTTGTGAAACTTTTCCAAAAAAAAAAGAGAACTTTTGGATGGAGTGCAAAGCAAGTGGCAAAGTATGGTTGTGTCCAAGAGTTGGCACGCATTGTCAATGGCGACCGCAGCTGCCGCAGCCAGCAGCAGGCTGCGGCGCTGCCGTGGGCGCACCTGCGTGCCACCACCGGTTGACAGCGGCTCGGCTGAAAATTTCATGGCCAGTGTATCGAGCGGGGAGGCGACCGCGCGCGCCACGCGCAGTCGCGCTGCGCCGCCCGTCAGAGCGCCCGCTTGGTCCGCTCCTCCGGAGCTCGCGCTGACGTCTCCACACAACAATAACACGCGCCCGGCCGACCGGCGACCGCCATTCATAGCCAGTGCCAGTTGCAAGTGCAGTGCCCGAGCACGTGAGCCGGACCCGCGGACATGTAAATAACGGAGCCCGGTGACACCGCCGCCTCAAACATGTGGCACGACGGAGACGTACGCAAGATGAAATAACAAGGTGAGCATACATAATCACTCTTATTTCTGTACACTAAACAGCCTAAACTGCTATTTTAACATGGGTTTATTTAATTATATGGCCCATAGAAATGTTTTTAATTCATATTAGTTGTCAGAAGTGTCAGAGCACGTAGGTAATAGGAACTGCATAATGAGGCCCACTTTAACATACTAGTGTACCTTATATATATATCTTTAAAACATTTACGAGTAGTTCAAGTTCCTTTAAAATGCCTACAAAGGAACGCCGAAACTGTACATTTAGTTTCGTTTGTACAGTGGGAGCGGCGAAAGTCGCTATTCTGAAGCTCTACGACTGCCGCAATCAGATTATGGCACACCCCCAGCCTGCCATAAGACACTAGCTACTATTATCCTATTTAGTAATCACTCAATGCCAGTACTGTCCCAATAAACAACGTTGCTTCAGGCCAATTTATTTCAGTTGAATTAACCTAAATTGGACATCCGTCGTAGCTTCGTAGCTCTTTCGTAGAACGTCGTAGCGCGGCCTTAAATTATGGACCAGCATTTTGCTTAAAGAACGAGAGCTCTTACCTTGTTTAGGTATTATGAAAGCCAATGTCAAAGTGAGAATCGTCGAAGTAGTTTTAAACATGAATTCTAATAAGAGTTGTTTTCATGGCTTTACGTCTATTCTATTAAACAGCTTCGTAGCAACAGTACAAAGTAGGTATGTGTAAACTCACTGTGTGGATCTTCATTTTCGCACTTGAGTTTTTTTAACTTTATTGAATGTATTTGTACAGTCACCTGCAATAATATGTTACACAACAACGGCCGCAAAAATATCTGATACGATCTTATTTGTAGAGCCATAAGAGCGTGTCACATATTTTTCCGGCCTTCGAAGAGTAACATATTATTGCAGGTGACTGTACATAAAAAATAAACGTTATTGGTAAACTTGTTACTTAAAATTGTTTTTTAAATTTTTTTTTCGTAAAACCTTTTTGCAAAGTGTTACTTGTCACTTTTTGACATCTATCAATAAGGATATTTAGACTACGTCCCAAAGCAGCATCATTACTATCAAAAAGGCATCTTACATTATGTAACAATAAAAACTTGTTTATTTTTAAATGAATATTATCTCTGAAACTAGGCGTTTTTAAAAAAAGTTTATAGGACATTTTTGTCTCTAAATATGATCAGGAATACGCTGTTAAAATTATTCGGTTTACTCATGTTACACCGTGTATATTATCTTGGTTAATCATATATCAACGTAGGTCATTTAGAATTTAGAAGCCAAGATAAACAATAAGGAGAGACTATGTTGACTAGAGATGCAACGGATAGTTGTTTGGCCGGATACCGGATACCGGCTATTCGGCCCAATCATCGGCCGAATATCCGGTATCCGGCCGGCCGCCAAATATTTGGCCAGCGGAACTATACCTACATTTTGGTTTTTCAGGTGCGCATTCTGCAGGTTTGACCTGTTTCCTAGTGAACGTTCGCGCGGAAACATTTCTAGGTTCGAAATGAGTGCGCGTGCAAGTCTATGGAATGTTTAAATTGTTTTAAAATAATAAACAAGTACGATTATGACCGTGACTGTTTCTTAAATCCAATTTGTTTACTCCGAAATCAAGCAATGTTACTATCCGGTATCCGGCCGGATAGTAGGTCACTATCCGGTATCTGGCCGGATATTGAAATAATGGCCGGATAGGCCGGATACCGGATAGTAACCGAATATCCGGTGCATCTCTAATGTTGACGATGGCTTGCGCAAGTAAAGAATGCTCATCGGTGTTTACAAGTTTATGCCAAAAGAGCTTCAGTTCCAAGAAATGCGCCAATAGGTCTCCAATTATTCCATTTCAAGGTTAGCTCTCAGAGGTTCCGAGGCATATACGCGTTTTGCAACATTATTGCTAACTTTGTGCTGTTGCATTTCTGGAGACTGTAGGTAGAGTCTCGCGGAGCTACATTTTTTTTACATTTAGATAAGCAGAGATATCGAGATATCATAACCATTTAAAACGTAACTTTCTTTTTTACCACCCTCTTCTTCATTTGTAGCGCATTTTGCTAAATAAAATTAAACACTGGGACTTTTCATCTAAAAATATCCTTACCACAATAAATCTGTTAATTTTTTGCTAGTAAAATATTAGAAACATAGCTAATTGGTGGGGGATTTATGTTAGCGGCGGTGATTAGCGGGATCGATGGGACAGAATGCGGGGTCGTGCATGCTGCGTGCACGTCGGCGGCACGCGACCCGCGACCCGCGCCGCGCCGCGGCCCGCGAGCAGTGTTGGCCGTAATGGTTAATTCTAATTAACAATTAATCAATTGCATTAACCATTAATTCCGCAATTAATCAATTTCATTACGCATCAATTTAATTAAAGTTAGTTAGAATTGAATCTTGAGACGTTTAATTACATTGATTGTCAATCTAATTGCCTATTTAATGGCATTAAAGTTTCAAAAAAATAATTAGAATTACTCTCAATTGCATTAACGTTTAATGGAATTAAATATTTTTTTCATAAACTAATAATTAATGTTAATTTTGCTTGAAACTATTAAATGGGAATACACTCATTATTGGTGTATTTTTATTTGTCCCTGTCATATGTGAGTTGGAGACAAATGGGAAACGGGGATAAATGGGATTTATTCATTTATATGAAGCGCTTATTCCATCTGCTCCAGGCGGGAACAAATGGGAAAATATCGGATAATGATGTGTTCCCATTTGTCCCCACACCAATAAAGTGGGGAAAAAATGGGAATAATTTATATGCAAACTGCACATATATTTCCTATATGTTCCCCGTGGGGACAAATGGGAATACACCCATTATTGTTAGTTATAATGGGTGCTCATAAAATAAATAAAATAAATAAAATAAATAAAATAAATAAAATAAATAAAATAAATAAAATAAATAAAATAAATAAAATAAATAAAATAAATAAAATAAATAAAATAAATAAAATAAATAAAATAAATAAAATAAATAAAATAAATAAAATAAATAAAATAAATAAAATAAATAAAATAAATAAAATAAATAAAATAAATAAAATAAATAAAATAAATAAAATAAATAAAATAAATAAAATAAATAAAATAAATAAAATAAATAAAATAAATAAAATAAATAAAATAAATAAAATAAATAAAATAAATAAAATAAATAAAATAAATAAAATAAATAAAATAAATAAAATAAATAAAATAAATAAAATAAATAAAATAAATAAAATAAATAAAATAAATAAAATAAATAAAATAAATAAAATAAATAAAATAAATAAAATAAATAAAATAAATAAAATAAATAAAATAAATAAAATAAATAAAATAAATAAAATAAATAAAATAAATAAAATAAATAAAATAAATAAAATAAATAAAATAAATAAAATAAATAAAATAAATAAAATAAATAAAATAAATAAAATAAATAAAATAAATAAAATAAATAAAATAAATAAAATAAATAAAATAAATAAAATAAATAAAATAAATAAAATAAATAAAATAAATAAAATAAATAAAATAAATAAAATAAATAAAATAAATAAAATAAATAAAATAAATAAAATAAATAAAATAAATAAAATAAATAAAATAAATAAAATAAATAAAATAAATAAAATAAATAAAATAAATAAAATAAATAAAATAAATAAAATAAATAAAATAAATAAAATAAATAAAATAAATAAAATAAATAAAATAAATAAAATAAATAAAATAAATAAAATAAATAAAATAAATAAAATAAATAAAATAAATAAAATAAATAAAATAAATAAAATAAATAAAATAAATAAAATAAATAAAATAAATAAAATAAATAAAATAAATAAAATAAATAAAATAAATAAAATAAATAAAATAAATAAAATAAATAAAATAAATAAAATAAATAAAATAAATAAAATAAATAAAATAAATAAAATAAATAAAATAAATAAAATAAATAAAATAAATAAAATAAATAAAATAAATAAAATAAATAAAATAAATAAAATAAATAAAATAAATAAAATAAATAAAATAAATAAAATAAATAAAATAAATAAAATAAATAAAATAAATAAAAAAACAAAATAAATGGTGACGCGGGCCGTACTTTGTTAATATTTATGACTTTATGAGACATTGTCGTTTGTCACTATTAGGTACATACAAAATAGCCAAGGCGGCACTCGGGCCGCAAGTGATAGGTTCACGAGCCGCATGCGGCCCGCGGGCCGCAGGTTGCCGACCGCTGCACTAGACCTTTGATCCCTTGGACGTCTTTATAAAATTACGATATTTATTCTTGTTAATTGTTAATTATCAATCACATGTTTAATTTTCATTAAAAATTGTTTTAGTTTTTAATGGTTTGTAAAGCAATAACCATTAATTCTTTTTAATTGTTAGTGGTTCGTAATAAATTAACATTAATGCAAATTGATGTTCAATGCAATTGATAATTCATTTTCCTTCAATGGTTAATGGCTAATGGCAATTAACCTTTTCAATGGTTAATTTTTAATGGTCAATTGCATTAACGTTCGGCCAACACTGCCCGCGAGCTTGCCTAATGAGCACCCTCAATCTACATACCTAGCCCAGAATACTTTTAACTGCACGGGCGTACATATTTAACGCGAATGGAGAAGAAAAGAAAATAATTTTATTTGAGTGTGACATCTTACTTGATACGCCGTAGACAATTTCTGCAGCTGCTTTCTGTTTTCCATTTAGTTGTTGGACGTTGGAAGACAAAGAAAAATTGAATTTTACTTTCAACTCCTCATTTTCAAAAGTTTAGACATATGATATTCCTTTAACTCTTTTCCCACTTCTAACTAAATTGTACTTAAACTATGTAATTGAACGACAGTCGGATTGCAGTTGCGGTTTTTATACTGCCCAAAAATATCGTTTTTCAACCTTAATCAGATCAGTGTACAGGCTTTGATTATATCTCTTTTGCAACTCTGTAGGTTGTTGTTTATATTTCTGTTACGTCGGTTGCGTTGCTTTTGAACTACAATTGCCAACCTCAAGTCATATTTATTACGTATAAAGGGAGGGGCTTCATTGACGGACAGATAACCGATACTAATCCAGCAGTCACTCCGGATTCGGAAGACGCAAACCGTAGGTACACGGTTACAGCTCGCAGGTTTTACGACTTTCTAAAGTAATTGGATCAGTTTTCCTAGTAACTTGTAAGCTGGATGAAGAAGTCGTAAATTAAGTCAATAAAATATTTACGGGTAGTATCCCAATATTATGTACTAATAAATATAGGATTAAGTAAAGAAGTTGCTTTCTCCAGAGGGTATAAGGGAAGCTTTAGCCCCCAAACTTAGAGCGAGTGGGACCTTCTTTGCGTTCCCATTAATCACTCGTTTCATAAACATGTCAGTTTTGGTACGAGTACCTACTACAGTTCTTTACGCGCTGAAAGCGAATTTGCTTAAAAGGATGTCTTTTTCGCGAAGGTATGCTTTTTATACCTACTAAATTTATTATGTAGGTGTCTGTCGTTATTTGTAGAACTATAAAACTACCCCGACGCCATCTTTCTTTTATGTTACGGTGTATAAAGTAAAATTTAGTATTCTTTAGTTTAGTGGAATTCGATTCGCGAGTGCTACGAGGAGGAATGCGCCGATACAGGGTTCAAGTAGAAAATGTTCTCAGCGAGACTTCGACATGTGACGACGTTAAAAGGATTCATGTGTTCCTTAAGTAATTGTAGCTTTTTTACCTGCTACTGAGGGTAAGAGGGGGAGCTTGTTCATGAACATATCACTGCAGTAATGATGTTGAACAGTAACTCTAATAAATGTCAATGTATGATACAAATTGTGATTTGCCTTGCCTACAAAACACAATATTTCAATACTTTATGCACAATTATGAATTTTGACTGACTGGCTTTTTTAAAAGTTGTATTGTACATATAGGTAAGTAAAGTACAAAAATTCAACAAAATCTAGTTACTGACTGATAGCACAGGCACAAAAGTTAAAAGTACGCACAATAAAATTGTAACATTGTATTCCAACGACCCCGTACGCGGTTCATTCCGTTGTTTTACTATTAGCCGCAACCGTAAATCTCTATAACTTTAAATGGAAACGTTTAAAGGGCTTTTAACACGCAACGTGGCTGTTATTTGGGCTTATTGTGAATTTGAATGACCTTCTAACTGTGCTGGGGAAATATTATAATTCGGGAAACCTTGTTTTTCTCGGTCTCAGTATTTAAGTCACTTTAAATAGGGTATAATATCAAAATTTCAACCCAACTGTAACGTAACTTGCATGTTAACGCCGTGACAGCTAAAGCTCAGCCACGATTTGTTAGCCGTTCGTCTGGCTCGCATTTGGTCCAGGTCGCTGTTTGTCCATAAGCGTTTAGTCCAATACGCAATTTGCCCTAAAATCCGGACCAACAGCGAATTGGCTTAGTAGCAGTTGGTCCCAATCGGAGTTCGCCATATAAGCATTTTGACATAATCGCTGCTCGCCTTAAAAGCAGTTTGTCCTATACGCAGTTAACCCTTTTTTCGTAAACACTAAGTAAATATAAATATTAAATAAATATATACACAAATTGACTAAATCCCACGGTAAGCTGAAGAAGGCTTGTGTTGTAGGTACCCAGACAACGATATATGTTATATACAAATATGTACTTAAATATATAGAAAACATCCATGACTCAGGAACAATTATCTGCGCTCATCACACAAATAAATGCCCTTATCGGTATTTGAACGCAGGACCATTGGCTACACGGGCAGGGTCACTACCCACTAGGCCAGACCAGTCATCATGGTAAGTAGTTCAGTACATCGTTGATTGGTAAGTAGCCGTGGCAACCTTCCGGCTTCATCATCAGACCCTGAGTATCACCTAGTGTCAAAGATCTTGTTGAGACGAATCTTAACACTTACAGTTTTACACTCCCGAAAGTTACAACTCAAGTATTTAAATCGTAATCAATATGGTATAACTACAAATCTATAAATTAATTTAATACTTGAATCCATTACTAAACCGTACATGTATAAAGTTCTCGCTAATACTGGCGTAAAATATCCAAAATTATTGTTTGATAATAGTCTTGCCAAAAACCTTATTTTGATGCCAAAAAGTCGTAAAACATGAACATTTCAAACGCAGTTTTATAATAATCTATATAGGTTATTGTTGTTCGGCAATTGCTCATAAAATTACAAATACATTAATTTATTTGTGAAATTAGGTAGTTAATCTAAATAGTTCGTAATCAACCACTAGAAAAATAATTTCAAAAACATACGCTTTTCCTGATTCCGGACGCTGTTCGATAATACCTTCCAACCACATTGTCGGTGTACTCATCACCGAACTCACATTAAGCTTAATTTCTGATAATATGACTGCACTAAATTAATTAAATTTACTAAAATACACAAACTAATTAGGTAATCACACTGCAAAACTATACTTTGAAACACAGAAATAAATTTAAAATGTTTTATGGCCTTAAGAAATATACGCAACTTCTTAACGATTTCTTTAAGGTTGCCCATACAAAGTGGCAATCGGCAGCGACGACCTGTTTCGATCGATTGCCACGTCCCAACTGCGGCACAAATTGGCCGACTCTGAGGTCTAATGGAAGGGACAGGTATTTAACTCGTGAAAAAAAAAATACGCAAGTAAATATCAGCTGTAAGTAATCGACTTATAGCCTAAAATAGAAGAAATTCGGTGATACGGACGGATTCAGAGCGTTCAGTGAAGCGTACTTTTACCTTATAAGCGTTATTTTATTCTAGAAGGAAATTAAACCCAACTAGTAACAGACTTGTTAATGAACCATTTTAAAAAATATAATTTTTTTTAGGAATTGGCTTGGTTGGATCTCATTTCCTTCTAGCTTTCTATAAGCTTTTTTTAGCATGCGGTTAAACTTTATGTCACGCAACCTTCTTTTCCTGCTAATTGAAGAATTTCTTCTTATTACCATGTCAAAATGCCGCCCTTCCTTTTTTAATTGCTGTTAGTTCAGCAAAGCAGTAAATTTGGCTTAACTGGTATCTTCTTGTTAATTCTATTATGCCACCCTTCGACAAGATTTGTCGTCCTTTGTTTTTCATGAGCAACACTTAAAATAGGAAACAAAGGTATCCATTGCTTTAAAAAGTATTGCTGAAAAGCAATAAATTCATCAGTGTTCTGAATGGATCCCGCTGTCCCTATTATCTCCAACCAAGTTTCCGCTAAAAAGCGTGTTGGTAACAGGTTTAAATACGAACAGTATCTTTTAACCTTTCTACCATCAGACGTCTTGTTTAAATTTAACTCCCTGATTTTTTTTCTAATCGCCTTTTGATAGTGGAAATAGCAGCCACTGATTTTTGCGCCAGGATAAACCGCTCTTATAGCATTTATTTGTGCAATTTCGAAGTCGGACTTGAAATGACTAATGTCTAAGCCCAGCTCCTGTTTTAAACAGGTAAACAACCTTTCATAGGTAGCTTGTGTCTGATCTGGTAAAAGACAATACACTATTGGCACAATATTTGGGCGAGAAGTGGTGGAACCTATTTCTGCGTGCAATGTGTATATTTGACGAAAAGGTTTAGACGCTCTTTTGCGAGTACCATCAGCAAAAATCGTACATGCGTTTTCTCGGATCAATTGCTTGGCTAAGTTGGTACAAAATACCAAAATTTTATTGTCGTCTCCTTCTTCAATAACTAAAAAGTTTTCGGCCAATGCTTTTGGAATTGTGACATCACTTAAACAGCGGAATGATAAGCTCTTTATATCTAACATTTTCTTTTTATGTCTATAGAGAGTATCTCTTTTGGAATGATATAAAGGAATTTCTTCTGGTTCCACCAAACCGCTCTCTGCCAGCTTTATAAATGAATCCTCAAATATTCCTTGGACAGATCCAAGATCGGCAGTTACTTTCTTCTTACACTCTTCAAATGTAATATCGATTATATTTTTCGCGTGGTCAGGCTCACACGTATGTTCGGTTTCTCTTATCACACAATCGCGGTCAATATTTAGGGTTACAGAGGCACTGCACTCACTTCTATTATGACAACGCCAAAGAGAGCTGCCGGTATCATTTTTCGTATTTAGGTGGTACCGGTGACCTTGTCTCAGTAACACGGGATGACCCCTTTTGCTCGCTATAAAAGTTATATCCATCTCGTCTTAACATAAAGATTTTCAACAAAATTAAAATTGTTAAATATTCACAATAAAATCGAATGAATTGTAAATTTGACATTACGTCATGTTTTTTTATTAGCGGCCAGGATAATATCGAAATCTAATTTAACCTATGTATTAATAACCTCCTTAAGGGCTACTTGCACCATCCCACCAACTCGGGGTTAACCGGTTAAACCTTGAGTTACCATGGTTTCCAGTACACTTTGACACCGGGTTAACGGTTTAACCGGTTAATCCGGGGTAACTGGGATGGTTCAAGTGGCGCTAAGTGCTTCTCCGGTATAATATGATAAATTAAAATGACACAATATTATTGTCTGTCTATAACACTCTCATACTTATTTAAGTACCTAAAATACATTGTTGACTGTTTGACGATGTGGATAATATTACGAAAAAAGGGTTAACTGCGTATAGGACAAACTGCTTTTAAGGCGAGCAGCGATTATGTCAAAATGCTTATATGGCGAACTCCGATTGGGACCAACTGCTACTAAGCCAATTCGCTGTTGGTCCGGATTTTAGGGCAAATTGCGTATTGGACTAAACGCTTATGGACAAACAGCGACCTGGACCAAATGCGAGCCAGACGAACGGCTAACAAATCATCGCTCGCTTGTAGGTAAATGTTATCTTGTGTGTCAAATTTGAAGTGTTTTAGAAGGCTAGAGAAACAGGCATCGTCAATTTAATTAAATAATTTAAGTATAAAGGAAAATCACGATTACCCACCCATCACATATATTGTTCAGGATTTTAATAAGAGTTAATTTCGTCTATTGTTTAATATAATGACATATAATATAATCGAGATACGAATCGAGGGAGGGTTGGGTTGGGGTTCGTTACCACGCATTCAAAGTATGTTAATCTACGAGTAGTTAAACCGCCACATAAACAGCGAATGCGAATGTGAATGAGGTCTATTGTTGCTGAACTATGCGCCTCCACAGAGATGAGGAATGTGATGCAAAGAACAACGAGATGTGAATGTTAGATATGAGGAATTACATTTTGTGGTGTGAATAATGTTTATTGTATAGTCTGCAATAGACTGAAAGGCCTATGATGATGCGAGTAGTTAGGGCATGCACCATGGCGATTATAAAGTTGCAATTTACATCAACGGCATCAATTGTACGGAAAATCTACTTGTGACTATATTAGCGTCCATCATTGCTCTCAATTTGACTAAAAACCTGCATTACAACCTACTAACTACATGACTAATTTATAATCATTTAAGCAATGCGGTAAGCAATGTAAACTTTTGCCGATAACTACCTACATTATCCTAGTTCCTTGTGCTAGCACAGGCTACATGTGACGTGTCGCGCCAGTGATTATAACCTAGTTTCAGCAGAGTTTATTAAGTCCTCTACGTATTGTCCTATATCGAGATTCAATTAACGGTCTCTCATCGATATATTGCATTTCGATTTATGTTTCTGTACTCTGTTGGACTGCATTCATTAAATCATTACACGGTTTTGACGGATAATATATTATCTTTATTTAGGTCATATTTTGCATGAAAGATTTCAATTATATACTGTATCCCAACCTCACCTACCTCCACTTTAATAGCAAGAATTTAGCATACGTGCGTATACGCGATTAATCCCGTTTTATAATAAATAATTCGTGCACATGTTTGGTGATTCTACCTATTTAAGTATTTATGCAAAATTATGGCACCGATAGCCGAAGGTAGAAGGTAGAAGCTATAAGAGATATGTAAATTAACGTCTAAATAAAAGTACCTATAGTCACAGAAAAAGTAATAGTATTATCATACAGAACGGACACGCACCGCCCCGCCCCGACTCGGATTACCTCGCCCCGCGACTGAGTTCTGACGGACTCCTGACATACTCTCAGTTCGGCTAGCAACGCCGCGGCGCGATGACGCAACGTTCCAAATGCCGATGTATTTTGCGATGTATGGTTGTTTTTCAAATTCACGAAATAAAGAACATTTATTTTTATTATACATATATTAAAAAGTAGCGTTTTGTAATTATTTATATTTAGTCCACGCTAATTGTGTATCGACAATTCGACATGACATTTTTGGTAATTTATTGCCGCACCATACTTTACGTAATATTTTACGGCCTTTACGGGTTACGGGTGAGTTCGCATATACGTTCAAATAATATTAGCTGTGACCTGTGAATAGAACAGTTTATTATAGCAAGGATCTAGGAGAAAATACCATCTTGTAAATTATGCTTGTTTCTTTAATTTTAGGAAAAAAAATGTTTGATATTTACGTTACGAGTACAACGATAACGCTCCGTGAACTCAAAAACATGTAAATAGTAGCCCTAAGCGACTTACTCACACAATGACGCGTGTACAGACGTGCCGTTCACACATATACACGCAAACGAGTTTTGATGTATGGCGTGTCCGCCCTGTGCTATAGTTAGCATTTTAGGCAAAACTTGTTCTGTAAACTGTAGAAAAAAACTTTCATCTTTACTCGTTTTTCTCTAATAATAGTACAGTCAACGGTAAAAATATGGGTGTAGACAACTTACTCAAAAATATGTTCCATAGTTCTTAATTCACTGACATAAGAGTTATGGGACATATTTTTGAAATGATTTGTACCTACACCCATATTTTTACCGTTGACTGTACTTATAGAGTTATAGACGGTCGGTCAGGCGCCTGAATCTTGTAGCGCTACGCCGCTCGTAGCTCATAGCCGCTATATCCTGCATTGTAGCGAATATTTCCGTAGAGCTCTGATGATAATGTGTCGTGATGGTAAAATATTATATTAAACCCATGGTATCATTTTCGATTATAAGAGTTGCAAAGTGTTATGGTAGGTATGTCGAACGTGTTATTCAGCCAGGATTGGCAGGTAGGAAAGAAATGTAGTTGGTATTCTGTCGGCGCAAGTTCACCCTGTAAGTGAATTCAGCAAGCAGATAGAGACCGAGAAACGAATACCAATGAGCGCGGCGACAATGAGAGAATGCACTGCGAATAATGGGCCACATACCGATATGAACGGGAAATTATCGAGCCAGTAGTTATAGATTCAGCTAAGAATCTTAAATAGATACCTACCGAAAGGAGCGCCAATAAGCGGAAAATGGATGAGTAAATAAAAAAAAATACGAGTACCTATATTTGAACTAGCCAATATAACTATTGGTCGCCGCACAGATTATACCGATATAATCGCTAGTTTCTAGATGTAATCTCACTTTTCTGAAAAGCGCGTTTGTTTCTCTTTGACCAGCCCATTTCAGCTAGGGTCGGCGCCAGGACGATCTATCCTTGGTTGTTTGTGTGGTCAGGTTTTGTGACCTCATCTCTTTTTCGACATTGGACCACCAGATTGCTGGTCTTCTGCCTCTTCCTCTGGGGTTGCTTGAGTTGTTCATTGCTTTCCTCACTGTGTAGTTCTCGTCCCTTCGCATAACGTGACCGTACCACGACGTCACCTCATTCTTCTTTGAGTTTTTCACGCGCGTTTGTATTAAGTACAGCAAAAAGTCAACGTGTTTAAACGGCTAAACCGTAATGTAGTAGATACATTAATCTTGACATGAGCTAATTGACTGAACAATACGCCGACTCTGAAGGGTTGGATTAATTCATCATACTGAACTGAAGCAGGCTTTTTAGGGGAGGCGTTTAAACTATTCAAAAGTGAACAAAGACCGCTTTGTGCCACATTGTTGGGATTGCTATTGAGCGTATATTGATTTAGCAATACACTAGGTATTCCTTTGTTTCACTGTATCACTGTATGAAACTAGTAATTTCGTATGTTTTAAGGCTTCGTAAATGTAACAAACTTTTTGATTACCTATTTATCTGTGTAGTATGTATTTCCTATTCTAGTTGAACACCAATTGTAAGTACTATGTATTTTTCTTCTAAATAGTTCAATGCCAATTGTTTTTAACATATATCCGAGATAAATAAAATTAAAATTAGGAATCATATCAATGTTAATCAGGTGTGTTAAATGAAAAGGAAAAAAAAGTTTCAAACGATCTAAATAAAAGCTTTTTTTTTACACGACATTTACATTAACAGATAAGGTTTGCACTATTTGCATTTAACAACAAATGGTCATCGTTGGCCTACATGTCCTAAGTAATGTTGGCTCGCTTTATTCGTTTTCATATTTACATTTGCCGACACGAACGTGCAGCACGCGCCGAACAAATGAAATGCATTAGACGTAAATGCTCCGATATCATTCTAAACCTCTGCCATTTGCAGCGTGTTATGAAATTTTAGGTACGTAGCTGGTATGGAATTTAAATTTTATTTATATAGGATATCAATGTTAGAATTGTATTTTATAACTATAATGAACCAATGTTGACTTATTTCGATATTTAACTACACGTTTGTCGGCCGGTTTTTCCCGTGGCCATCATATACATTCCTCACAGACTTGCGGTCCGTGAACATCAGTATCAGTAGTGCCACCTATAAAAAATCGTAAAATCATGTAAAATGAGAGCGATGGAGTAAATCCTGAGCTATTTAAAATAAATTACAATTTTTCTTTTTTTATGAAAGCACCCATGAGGCTGACATGTTCACCCAGAGTGTCCAAAGCCTCTATAAAAATTAGATTAAAAAAAAAATCTTTTTAGATATATTTTACAACTTTGATTGAATTTTGGAGTGACACCCACAATTTCCGCACCGGGTGCCACCCATGCTGGCTACGCCACTGCTTGCTTCTGCACCACTCCCATGGGACATAGATAATATTTATCCATCAGTATTGGCGACACGCACAAAGCACGCGTGTCGTTATTTACCGCAAATGGCTCGGCTTTTATTTGTCGTGAAACGTGAAAATCGCTGCATGCTACCGGAAGTGCGATCTAAAAAGTGACTACAAAACTGTTTTTATAGCTTGGTAAGCAATATCCGTGTTTATTTAAATGGAACTATTATTGCCTCTGCATAAAGTTTTGGACGGAAATGGTTTTTGGGATATTTCATTTGTTTGATTTTTTTTTATAGAAGTAAGTACTAAAGTTTCTAGTGGGTTTTGTAGCTTTATCAAAATGATGATTTTGACTTTAATATCCAATATTTATAATTATTATATAGTCTTCTTCGAGTTGTTTGGTTTGAAGTAGGTATGGCGATCGGTTGCGCGGAACGGATGTGCACTGAACCAAGGGAACCTTTATCGATACCTACAGAATTCTTGCCATTTTAGCGACCACGTTTTCCGTGTTTCATTAATAAAAAGAAAATGGCTGTATTTTAAGACAAGCTAAACATTAACAACGTATTTTGAAGAAATAAATACAGGGTTGTTTATGTAGTACAGTCAGCAGCAGAAGTTGCTAAGCGGGCGAGGAGATAAAAATTATCTTGACGCGCTCTTACGGCTCGATTCGGGAAATGACTTAGAGACTCACTAGATATGAAATAGTAAAGATATTATGTGACGTTCCACTGAAAAAGGTACCTTATGGCGGCTGGCGCCGCGATTCGGGATATTAATTAGAAATTCACTAGATATGAAATAGTGAAGGTATGTGACGTTCCACAGGTAAAAGGTACCTTACGGTGGCTGGCGCTTACGTCACATAGCGCCGCAATAATAATGGAGCGGCGTTAATAATAGCGTAAGCGGCGCCAACCGCCATATGGTACCTTTACTCGTGGGACGTCACATATCTTTACTATATCGTATCTAGTTAGTTTCTAATATTTCATTTCCCGAATCGCGCCGTTATTCTCTTAACAATAAATTAAATTGCGTCAAGATAATTTTGAACGCCTCGCCCGCTTAGCAACTATTGCTGCTGACTGTACATAGGGATAAAGTTAAAACACAAATGTATCGGAAATTATTAATAAAGCTTGCCATAACAAACAATAAATGCAGTTTATACGATGCCAATCACTTATCACTTTGTATGTATAGAATGTACAGTCACTGTGTTATTGTGGCTACGAATAAGAAATGGGGGAATCCATACGATAAGTTATTGCCGTTTGGGCTCCCGAACCGAGAGTCCCGTGGTCCCGGCTTGGTATGTCCCAATGACCTACATTTCCGCCCTTGAACCCCGGTCCCCCGCCCGCCCGTGACGTCACGAACACCCTTCGGGCCTATTGTCTTCCATCATTGTATGTATTATTTAAAGGCTAAAATGGTAAGTGGTAATTAAGAAAAATACAGCTATTTTATTAATTAGAGGCGTATAGGCGTTTACTTGGACTTACAATAACTGTATGGGCGTTCACGTTTATAGTTACGTATTTCGTAAATGGTTGTTAGTTGAATATGTAGATCAAATATGTTGCTCTATTCAATTAATTGAAGAGCTACGGCCGGCCCTAAGTAAATATGGTACAAATCCCGAAATTATAGGTACTTTTCTGCTCTCAGGTGTTTTCTGAATAGGTACTTATATAAAAAGTTAGCTACATTTTTACACAACATAATTCATAATGTTAATTACGTAGGTACTAAGAATTTTTAGTCTTATTTTACGATTTAAGACTATATAAATACATACTTATACACACGTCCTAGGCCAAAAGTTTAGAAACAAAGCGTACATATAAGACAATACAAAACTGTGGTTTTCATGCGATGGACTATACTCATTGACAATTGGGAAACAAAATAGTACTTAAAAATTACATTATAGAACATTTTAAAAGTAATAGTTAAGGGCGATGTGTAACTTTTTCCGAATATCTAACTTTTATGTTTTACTTTAACAATATACCTATATATTAGGATGTTTTTATTAACTTCATCATCATCATCTCAGCCATAAGACGGTGTATAATACTAATACTTACTTAGGGCATATTTTTAATCTATTGGGGTTGCCTAAAGTAAGGTTTTGGTTATCATTGTTATCAATATACATAAAATACTAAACATGAGATACTAAAGAAAATAAACTTTGTTTTCATACTTTAGGCTTGGGCTGTAAATTAACTGAAATAGTTGCTGTAATTTTGATACATCTATAGGTACTTAAATACATAGCTACAAATGATTGGTACAGGTGCAGCGCTCTACTGAGAGGACAACAAATCACTATTCGAACGACAGAGTAACAAGAAGGCACTGCACCGGACAGTTTGGCGCTCCGGGCGGGAATATTGAACGAATTTTCCATTTGGTTATCTACTGCTCCCCTCGTTTTCCAAGCCAGTGGCTCGCTGCAATCGCTTGCTGGAAATACATCCGACATAACACACCAATTCATACAACCATGCAGAATTTATTATATCTTCTAAGACTCAGGGATATAACTTGACTACGCCTGTCTAATATAAGAGCATACTGGAAGAGTGTTATAGTTATGCAAAAGTTTTAAACCTATAGGTAAATAACTTTTTGAAAATATTTTACTTTAACGTGGAACATGGTCATGTGTGCCACAAATTACGCGTAACTTTAAGTGTCTACTTTAAAAGTTTATAAAATATAATGTTTTAATGGAAGTTTTTAAGACATGACGCATTTTGCACGGAACCTGTGGAAACACTCAGTACCCCGTAAAGCAAAATTTGGGACTACTGTTAATTTTTAAATTGTTTAACCAGCCGGGCCGGATGGATGTAATGCAAATGAATAGCCGGCAATATTTTCAGAAGAGTACCATCGCCCACACTGTTAACTGTACATCGGTGGACCTTATGCCTTTTGTAATAAGGTCCACCGATGTATAGTTAGAAGTGTTGCTGTTTGTAGTGGTTTGTGCCTTCGCACAGCGATACGTGAAGCGAAATATACACGACTTTTGGTGAAATCAAGGCGAGCCCCGGGGATTTGAAGTAGAAGCGTAGTCGAGGCAAAATAGAGTTTTTATTACGGTACAGTGACAGCCACGCTTGAGAACATTGCATTGTTCTTTTGGCTCAAATGCCGCTTGAGACTTAAAACCTAAACCAGCCATTGTCCTTTTCCTGCTCGAATTGCCGGCGGCATGCGGCACTGCTGTTTGAATACTAAGCAAAAGAACTTAGTTAAAGCGCTACGCGACGGACCTGTTAGGTGTTTATATTATTTTTAGCTTTACTGTAACATATTTAATTTTACAGCGCATTGCCGCTAGCAGTAATGCTGTAAAATTATCCCTGAATAAATATCAAATCAATGAAGAGGGTTAAAATGATACTTGGATTGATTATTTACCTTATATATATGATGTATTTGATAACTCTTCTTTTAATACGTGATGCACACACATTACAGGTAGGTAAATTCATTTTAATATCATAGCTAGCTAACTTGTACCTAAGTACCTAAGCTACTACCCTCAGATTGGTGGTTATAATGTTATAAGTGTTATAACTGAGTATAATCTAGCCTAGAAATTAATGCTATTTGCCACAGTCTGCTTTTATTGCAGTCCGATGCATGCTTTGGAACAGCCGTCGCCGTTGGCGTGAAAATTAGAGCCATTATTTGTATTTATGGCGATACGTCCACGACGTCCACATAGCCACGTAGCTCCCGAATGGCTGAATAGCGTCATAAACGGGACGCGCGGTCCGCCGTCTGCGTTCAATCGATCACCAACATATACATTGCTAGCCTCCTTTGTCTCTAAATCTGGTCCTTGAGCCACTGTATGAAGGTCAATAGGTATGTATCGAATCAACTTTAGAAGCATTACGACGATGCGCCATGATTAGCTTAAAATATAACTGCGTTTAATAGTACATTGTTAACTAAGGAATGCAAGGCACTCATTTCTGCCGAGGTAGTTTGGCGGTCGAACGCATCAGTGAGTCCGAGTCTGAGATTATCTGAGTTGTTTTGTTTTTGTTTATGTTTGTTATCGTAAAATGATGTGGCTATTATCCGGGATAAGTACTTATTTATATAGAGTGGGAGTCAGTATTCTTCTTTATTACAAAAAAGACGAAACCTAGAATAGGTTATGCATACCTATAGGTAAATTAATACTGCATTAATGTACCCATATTAAGAGAACAAAAAACATTAGTATTCCTTTTAGCTTTCTATAGTCTGAAAACAAACGCTACTGATTCTGGTTTATATTTGTGATGAATTTATAAATGTACATAATAAATAATAAATCATGGGTATAACAGATCCAATTTGTCGTCGACTATTCATCACGGCCGGGGCCAGCCGCTGGCCGGCCGCCAACCGGCTCAGGACTTCGACAACCAACTGACACGTTTATTTTACCCCGCAGTTACTGCTCACATCCGTTTCTCATGTACCCTGGGCCCTGGCATTCAATAGAATAACGTATGGGATAAATGGCAAAGTAAAAGAAAATATATCGCAAAGCGATTACTTATTACAAGTCGATTTATAAAAGATGGCACACGATTTGTAAAAAAACTTGTAAATATTTTCATGAATATTCAATGATGGCTCTTATTCTCGTAAATCAATCTAAACTTCTTCTTCTTGGTAAATTTGTAGTTTGTACGTAGGTATTAGCAAAATGTTCAATCTGTTACCGTGAAAAATACCTATATAAAAACAAAAATCTTTAGATCTCTAAAGTAAAAACTTTAATAGAACCAACATACAAAAAAAACACGTGTAGCACGAGTTCATTTAACTCGAGTACCGGTTTTGTACAAACTTCCAAGATTTTGGTCTAAGTATACCGAGTATACATAATACTTGTGTACAGCGGCATGTATCGGTAAATAATTTTTTTTACTGATTAGTAAAAAACTAAATATAAATGTTCTAGAATGTGTATCTCATGTTCTTTCATAGAAAGCCCCTGTTAGTAATTATTTTTAAATGTTTTATTACCTTTTTGATACGGAACCCTAAAAACACTAGGTACGATATCTTGCCTAAATTGCAAAATTTGAGCCTGGCATGTTCCACAGGCGTCTGACTGAAACCTAATGGACCGCCGAATATGCGAAGGTCCCATATAACAAATTACGATGCCAAAGTACGTCGTAATTTAATACAAAAACCTTTCAACTCCGCTGAGAGCTATCGTAAATTTTTATTCTCCCAATATTGGAATAAGGTTTTATTTCCAAAGCCAATTTGATGAAATGCAAATTTTATTTTTATTATATATAACTAACTGTGATAGGTACATGAGTAAATTATGTAACAAAGGTCAGACTTTTAAGACTTCCTAAAACTATCGTTTGTTACGAACTTAGTTTGCTTACACACATTGTACACAGATTGGGATAACGTAGGCTAATTCTCTAATCGTTGGCTTTCTCTAACGCATAAATGCGTTCCTCAGATTGATTTACGTTGGCCTGTCTGTACTAGACATAAGAGATTAACCAAGACCAAGAATGAACAGGGATAGCTATACCAGAAATTAACTCTGGGTAGAGAAACTCACTTTATTTATCCGTGTTCTATGTCGCAATTAGCCCTTAATACATGTACGTTTTTCCAAATTAAAGATTCTAATACAATGCTTTTAAATTTTCGTTATTAGTGTAGGTAATTTGCACAAGCATTAACCCGATAGTTGATACGTCGTGAAGTGGGCGCAGTGCAGACATTGTGTAACGTGCTCATCACGGCGACGTGATCGCTGCACCGCCAACAGCTGCCTTATTGGACGACACGACACGACACGACTCGACCCATCCAATATTTATGGCGCATTTGTTCTCTCTGCCTTTATTTTATGATCCTGGCTTCCAGCTCTCTACGAATTTCAATATGTAGGTACCTACTCGAAGTGAAAAAGCGACCATCGATCGCCTATTTTCTCGCATAAACTGTGTCTGGAATTAGATCCCGTATGAATAAAATACATGAATATGTTAATCGTTGAATGCTGACTGTTCACAATGCCGGTGAGAATTGTTTTCTAAGATAAAACGTTTTTCCTACTGGCTTCACGCTGATTGCCGACGGACGCCTTTAGGTAGAAAGGTTTGTTTACGTTTGTAACGTTTAACATCGAATTAAGTAGAATATACCCCATATAACCATTCCAGTCGCAGAATCATCAAAGTGGTAACTAAATGTCAGATGTGTCGTAACAGAGTCCACACAATGTGTCTAGAATTGTTTCGAAACAAAGTGTCGTCGCCGTGTGTACACTTTTCCGTAACAAGGTGTCGACACATTTGTGTGCACTTTGCGTGCGGTTTGCGACTAAATCTGACAGCAAATTTGTGACAGCAAATGTCAATATAAAATACCTCTTGAAAACCAAGGTTTGTCAAACTACTATTAGTGTCTCGTGTGCTCGTAAGTAATTCTAGTAAGTCATCATGGGCGATGCAAATGATAATAATCGACCAAAACCATATAAACACCCAACACCCGTCAACCTTTTACAGAAAAGTTTTTAAAGAAATGCAATAAGCTACTTAGGTCAGCCAACGAATGCTCAAAAAAGTTGTAGAGGGAAATGCTCGGAACACAATTTTTGACTCTGTAACTTGGTTTGGACAAGTTAGGAGGTGAACATATCAAAAGTCCCCGGCCGTAGCCCTTGACCGGGGGGAAGAGAGGGGGCTTTGAATGTCCCATTTTCCGGTTTTTCGATTATATCTCGGAAACTATGCATCTTAGCGACATGGCCACTTATACAAAATGAAAGTTAATTTAATTTGTTACAAGTTTATTTAGTCAATTTTTTCGATATGTTGAATAGTTTTTGAGATATCCGCTCTTGAAAATTTATTTAGGGCTCTCAATTTTATCTTGATATATCTACATCAGTGAAGGTGCTAGGCCGTGTATGGTATCGTTTTCGTATAAATCTGGGTTGCTGAATCCATTTAAGGTATCACATTGAAACCATTCCACAAAATTAAAAAAATCTTTTTAGGGTTCCGTACCTCAAAAGCAAAAAACGGAATCCTTATAGGATCACTCGTGCGTCTGTATGTCTGTCTGTCTGAATACACAAAATAGTTCTTTACCTATAGATGACAGGAAAACCTATTAGAAATGTGCAGTCAAGCGCGAGTCGGACTTAATGTACGAAACCCTTAATACGCGAGTCCGACTCGCACTTGGTCGGTTTTTTTTAAACTCCTCTTGACGCTTAACCGCTGAACCGATTTCGTTGAAATTTGGTATAGAAATAGTTTGCGTCCCGGAACAGGACATAGGATAGATCTTATAACCAAAATCATCTTTTGAAGGTGTGAAAAGTGGCGTGGAAATTTGTACGGGAAATCAATAACCGCTGAACCGATTTATATTAAATTTGGGATGGTCTACATCTTTGATTTAGTTAAAAATGATAAAAAAAACATGACTTCAAACCTAATCTTAAACAGTATTAACTACAAGAAGTCAATTCTGAATTCTCCCCTACACCTCATTTCACACCTTTGAAGGATGATTTTTGAGATAACTTATTATGTCCTGTCTCGGGACTCAAAATATATGTGTACTAAATTTAAATTAAAACTGTTCAGCAGTTTAAGCGTGAAGAGGAGTTTAAAAGAAAGTAAGTTTATATGTTTTTACTTTGGAATGGTGTCAATGTGATACCATAACTAAATTTGGTACTGCGAATTTATACGAAAACGATACCAAACATGGCCTCGTAGCTTTACTGTTGTAGAAGTCAAAATAAAATTGAGAACCCTAAATTCTTATTACTTGACCAAACTTGTGTAGAAGGAAAAGGAAAAATAAAAGTCTTCGGCAGGAATATAAGACACAAATATTATTTTTTTTGCGTTACTATTTCAATTATCAAATATAAACATACCTTGATTATATTATTCTAGTGAGATCCTCACAGATAAACAAAAACATTTAATTAAAAAATTACAAGCTCGAAATGTCACGGAACTTGTGAGAGTAATACGTGAAAAATAAAAACTTTTATGACAAAAAAATCTGGACACAATTTAAGAAGCATCCAATTGCGTCGAGGAATCATCTGTATTTTTGCTTGTTTCATTACCTCCTCGCTTCTTTTTTTGTCCTTTGTATTCTGTAGCAATTTGTTAGATCTGAAAATAAAGATAACTTGCGTCGTCACGGATGTCGATTTATAGGTTTTAGGGAGTGCAGAATTCGAAAACGATGATCATTTTATAATCCAAGATGGCCGCTACGTATTTTGTCATAAAAGTCGTCATGAATATCGTTTTATAGGTTTTAGGAAGTGCCGATTTCGAAAATGATGACCAGTTTGGAATCCAAGATGTGTGCCGTGCACTTTGTCATAAAAGTCGTCATGGATATCGTTTTATAGGTTTTAGGGAGTGCAAAATTCGAAAATGATGACCATTTTGGATTTCAAGATGTCTGCCGTGCACTTTGTCATATAAGCCGTCATAGATGTTGATTTATAGGTGTTAGGAAGAGCAGATTTCGAAAATGATGACCATGACCAACAAAACGACATCCATGTCGACTTTTAACATAGTGCATGGCCGCCATCTTCGATTCCAACATAGTTATTATTTTCGAAATCTGCGCTCCCTAAAACCTATAAAACGACAGCCATGACGACTTTAATGACATACTGCATGGCCGCCATTTTGGATTCCAAAATGGTCATCATTTTCGAAATCAGGGCCCCCTAAAACCTTTAAAACGACACCCATGACAACTTTTATGACATAGTGCGTGGCCGCCATTTTGGATTCCAAAATGGCCATCATTTTCGAAATCTGCGTGCCCTAAAACCTACAAAACGACATCCATGACGACTTTTATGACATAGTGCATGGCCGCCATCTTGGAATCCAAAATGGTCATCGTTTTCGAAATCTGCGCCCCCTAAAACCTATAAAACGACACCCATGACGACTTTTATGACATAGTGCATGGCCGCCATTCTGGATTCCAAAATGGTCATCATTTTCGAAAGCGGGGCCCCCTAAAACCTATAAAACGACATCCATGACGACTTTTATAACATAGTGCATGGCCGCCATTTTGGAATCCAAAATGGTCATCGTTTTCGAAATCTGCGCCCCCTAAAACCTATAAAACGACATCCATGACGACTTTTATGACATAGTGCATGGCCGCCATCTTGGAATCGAAAATGGTTATCGTTTTCGAAATCTGCGCCCCCCAAAACCTATAAAACGACACCCATGACGACTTTTATGACATAGTGCATGGCCGCCATTCTGGATTCCAAAATGGTCATCATTTTCTAAATCGGGCAGTGGCGTGCAGTGGAGATAAGACTTAAATCGGGCTCTAGAAGAGTCATTCTTGAAGGAATGTAACGCAAACTATAAAAATCGGCAACTTTTTTTTTGGTCATTTTGTATGGACTGCCTACCCTAGTGCCTACCTTTTTTTGTATGCACTGCACGCCACTGAAATCGGGGCCCCCTAAAACCTATAAAACGACATCCATGACGACTTTTATGACATAGTGCATGGCCGCCATCTTGGAATCCAAAATGGTCATCATTTTTGAAATCTGCGCCTTCTAAAACCTATAAAACGACACCCCTGACGACTTTTATGGCATAGTGCATGGCCGCCATTTTGGATTCTAAAATGGTCATCATTTTCAAAATTGGGGCCCCCTAAAACGTATAAAACGACATCCATGACGACTTTTATGACACAGTGTTTGGCTACCATCTGCATGCAAGACATTTCTATTATTTTTGCGTACAAAAATGGCCCCCTGTCAACTTCCAACCGAGATTAAATCTATAATTTATTCGATTAATGTTCAGATTAATTCAATTTCAATCTATGTTAGGTCGACTAAACTAATCGTGATTAAAATTTGAGGATTAACTTTTTTTATTCCATTAATTAGTCGAATAAACAGTTAATCTATTAAGTCCCATCTCTGTCATTTTTACACTTTGAGAATATCTGAAAACAAATGAACACAAGGAGCCATTTTGCAAATCCAGTAACTTTGTTATTACTTTTGACAGCGCGTGTCATGTGTCTACACAGAGTCGACACAAAGTCGAAACATTTGCGACTACTTTGTGACTGCAATATTTCTCAGCCTTAAACCATATTTATACATCATAATTAACAAGTTTCGTAGTATGTAAAGCGTTATTTCTGTTATTTAAGTATAGTATACGCATCGAAGTACTAAAAATGCATCAAATAATATATTTATGAACTCAAGCACTGAGAAGTAAACAATTTCATTTCCGGCTAAACTAAAACAATGTGGTGGCGCGTTGATTATATTACACTTAGTTTATCAAATCACTCGAGCAGTTTAATTCCCCATAATAATTTAAGTCCTATTGTAATATAAATGCAAACAATATATAATTACGTCTTGTAATCCGTTTTAGAGATGGCGTATTATGTCACTTATTTTTATTTAACTATTTTTCCATCTGACAGTTTCCATTTGACAGGAACAAAATGAACGAATGAACGAATGATTTTGGCATAAAGTAGTCGCAAACCCGAAACAATGTGTGCACACGGCGACCACACTTTATGTCACTTTGTGTCATGTGTCGACCCTTCCCCATTTCTGGTAACTGTGTCGACACGGCGACGACTCTGCGACTGGAATTGTGACCGAAACAGACGGTGTCGACACAAGATGTGTCTACACCGCGTCGTAACGGCGACTGGAAATGGTTGTATGGGACTGTACTTACCTAAGTATACATAGCTTGAGTTACTGGAAACTAGGTAGGTATAAGTTTTAGTAATTGTACTAAAACTTAGTATGTACCTACTTTAGATATTCGTGTATGGTGTTGCGTTACTACCTATACCTACAGTGAAAAAATCATAACAACGCAATCAATTTTCAAACTTTGTTAAGGCCCTATATCATAATATCATATATAAATATTATTTGTTTTAATGTTTAGCGTGCTTGCATGCTTTCTCTACAACTTCGGCGTCTTATCAAATCTAGTTACTCCTCATAAGCCACACTAAATTCTATTCAATATAAATAGACAATTACGAAAGCTCTATATCGGTTAGCTCAAACAAACGAAGAGCCATGGCTTTAAGTACCTACCTAGCAGCGTTCAGGTTCTTCATTTGACCCAGAAAACTGGCGTCCTGTAGATTTTCCAAATGAATGGAGATGTTAGGGCGTAGAACAATGGTTAAAGTGTCAAGTGTCGCATTGGAGGTAAAGTAGTTGCCTACCTGAGACCATTGTCATTTACTAACTTGGGCTTCCAATAAGGCAAACTTACTGAAGGTAGGTAACTTCGTAATTGTGCACGGCTCTCTCAGGTCACCTATATGGGTACTACTGTAGCTCTACTATGAGTTCCGTGAATGACAGTCGATAGTGAGAAAGTTAAGGAAAATGTATGGAGTAATTGTACAGTGCCTCTACCGGTCACGTAAAGAACTAAAAATTTCAATTTGTACCATGAGTTACAAACGTTTTTACGCGAGTTTTCCATACTTGCCTAACTTCACACCTAAAACGCTCTCTTTCTAACTATATAATGAAAACTGAGCCAGAATTCTTCTTCTTCTACCTAGCGTTATCCCGGCCTTTGCCAGGGTCCGCTTTCCTACTTGCTTTCCTCCACTTTGCGCGATCCTGGGCGTCGTCTCGTGTGAGCCCGTTCACGCTCATATCTGCTTTCACGACATCGAGCCATCGCTTTTTTGGTCTGCCGCGGGGTCGGGGGCCGTCAAGGGCTAGGTTAAGGCATATGTTTCCTACGTAGTCAGCTGGCCTGCGGCAAACGTGGCCGAACCACCGGAGGCGACATTCTTGGAGCTTCTCCGCTACGTCACGGACTGCGAGGCTGCCACGGATGTACTCGTTACGGATGCGGTCAGCGCGCGTAACGCCGCACATCCATCGCAGCATCTTCATCTCAGTAACGCGAAGCTCCTGAACATGCCTTCCAAGAACCGGCCACGTCTCGGCGCCATAAAGTAGGACTGGACGGATAACTGAGCCAGAATTATTCTGCGTAAATACTTTACGCGAGTAAACGTGACAGATGTTATGGAAAAATACGTGCGTTTCCAACGTGACATTTCTGTCAACTTGTAAACACAACAAATACGCAGATTTTTCACGAATATTAATGCAATTTTCAACGTAATATGTATAAATTTATAACAGTATGTGAACTTCAAGCAAAACTTTAAGGGATAAATCAATTAATAGTTCGATAAAAGGCTGATTTAGTACAAAGGTAACGAGTTATACTTGACATCATATTTTCCTATTTCTACTGCTACATTTGCGAAAATCACATTGCTTACGAGCAGTTTTTGGTTTTAGGCAAGAAGCTGATTGAAAACAACATTTCCATGAAAACATCATCATCATGTATGCATGCGTATGCATGTAGAAGTTACATATGTATTAAGAAAAGAGAGATATCAATACAAGGAGCGGTACATAGACATGTTGCTGTTTTTGTTGCTGGGTGCACATAACACATAGTAAGAATAAGACATACCGCAAGACCTATTATAATATTTACACAAGAATTGCTACGTATTTTATTAAACATTATTATCTTAAATAAAATAAAACAAGCAAATGTTCTGTGAGTTTATTTATTTTTCTTGACTAAGTAAGTATTATTTTATTTTCCGTTGTTCAAATTATTGTGTTTGGTACCTAGGTAATCGTTTTTCATGTCAACTTGGTAACAGGAAATATAAAACTTTCTTCAAAAACTTTTGCTGGTGGTTCAGAATCTGAAAATTTTAATAAGATTTAAACACATTTATTGCCAAAAACCCGCTGGGTGGCTTCATTTTGTATTAGAAATGGAGCGCTTGGCACTGAAATATACTCGAAATCATATAGGTACTATAAAATTAAGATCGCTATTAAGGTCATACGTAGGGTCTGTGCGGAAAGAAAAGAGTCGTAGGTATAATGTATGGGCTCCACTAAATTTCACGACTCTTCTCTTTCCGCACACTCTATTAGATAATGTTACTTAGCAGTAGGAGACGGAGACGCGGACTGAAGCGGACCATTATAATACATACCTATTTTAATATTTTAAGATTTATTATAGGTAATACTTTCATCATAGGTAATAAATATGTAGCCAAAAGTAGCCTGTATAATCGCGCCGTATACTTTGCTTCCTATTTTTTAACACGCAAAGTCATAATTTTAACTCGATTATTAATGATGTTTACGTAATTATCATATTTTGCAATTTTTGTCTTGAATACAATATATTTCAATTTATACATTGTTTACTAACATTGATGTGTTTATTATTTTCGTAACTATGGCAACGTCAAATCTTGTAGAATTAAGGTTGAGTCAGTAACAAAGTGACAAAATTGGTCTTAGAGCATTTAATAACTGGAGTGGCCATTGAGTGCTTACTGTTAGGATTTAGGATTAGGGTTCCAAGCAGGAAAGAAAAGCTTGTTTTAACACCATATAAGTAATGTTTATTAATCTCAAGCAAGACTACATAGTAATGGCATCTCATACGAGAAGAAAGAACACCTACATTTGTTTTATATTGACAACCGAATAAATCAAATATCATAGTCGTAGTAGTCTCGTAGGTATACTCTTTATTTTTTTGTTGACATTATTACTTACCCCTCTGCCGAAAAACTTGCACAATTGTGCAAACTTTTGAATGGACTGACATGGCTATTTGTACGTTACGTACAAATCATGTAGAAATAGCAATACATTTGACGTCCCCTCCCCCGCAAAAATCGGCAGACTGTTTTGTAAAGAAAATGACAGCGATGACATCTCCTTTCTAAATGCTCTTAGTGGATGGTAGAGGTAAGGAATACAATCTCCATGTAATTAATAATGAAAAAGTGTCCGTCAAAACCCTTAAGAGGGAAGTATACTACGTAATCGTCCATACAAAAAGAGAAAACGTTTTTCCACTTGTAAATACGAGTATCTTCCATTCTCCATGATTTTTAGTACGGTATTGATACAATGAAAAACTAGGTTTATGGGTTTTCTTTTTTTCGCTACTCTGGAGAGATTTAGAAAAATTATAATAGCTGACAGCGTGCCCAGTTTTTGCAAATATTCTCCCATAAAGGAGTTTTCTCTTAAGTCATAAAGGATTCTCCTTACCTCTACCCTCCATATTCACGGCTACCATAAGTATATGTAACATTACTTTCTGTGCATCTCACTTGCACTAATATGCGAGAGCGAGATGCATAGATAGTAAATTACGTAGACGTGAGAAAATGTGTCAATTTTGTTATTTAGTTCTTTAGGTGAATCCTAGAGGCGCTGTATAAACTCCGATATAACTCTTGCTCTGTTTTTTAGTATACTTAGAAAGGGACAGCATCGTTTGGAGTGGAGTGAAGTTAGGTACATAAGACCGTAAAGAAACGTAAAACGTGACTCACGGCACGTTTATTCACTGAAAGTAAGTGAAAAATACTCTGCCAACTGATGGTAGAGGCACTTATTACTTAATGTGTTTCGATTTACGCAGTGAAACTGTGATTACCGTAAAATGGGGTGAGTTGGGTGAAATTGGACTTTCAAACCTCGATAAAATTTTATTTTTACGTGTGAAAACTGAATGGTGTATATAATAAGTGGTTCGGACGTTTGTATTTTATTTTGGGTAGTTCCATTTCATAACTTTGACGATAAAGAGGAAAACCCACCTCACCCCGTAGTGCCTCGTATTTGGGGTGAGAGGGTTTTTCATACAAAGGTGATTTTGGAAGATTGTTGGATCGTTTTTTTTTTATTATGCGTATTACTATAGCCCCATTTTAAATTGGAATACATTATTTTTGTAGCAGTAGCCTTAAAATCCCTTCTCATCCCCCTCTCAAACCTTCTCTCCCCATTCATAGCCCAACTCTCCACGCGAAACCTACTCACCCCGTTTTACGGTATTCATTATATTAAATCAGTATGAAAAATATGCTTTGTTCAGAGTTAAGTTTAACCCCTTTCCAGGCCGTGACAATCTACGAGTACAAGGTTTTCTCAAAAAATCCAAATAAGTATATTCCATGTAATCCAGCTTTGATGATTCATTTGAAGACAAGTCACAATATACATCGTCATAATGTATGTTTTTAACTCTACAGTGCTTTTAAAAATAGTTTAATTTATATTAGCTCATTTATATTTGTAAACTCGCTTTGTATTTGTTTTCGCATCATCTTATTGATAAATCTACTGGAATTTCCTAGAGTCCTCACGACACAGGCTTGACCTAGTGTGAGGGCTACTGCTAATCAAATTGTAATATTTTAAGTGAAATTGTTTTGTTAAGCCTATGTGTCATCTATGCCTGGTAATGAAATAAATTTTTGTATTTGGGAAGAGTCTCATTTGAGTAAAAGCCGTCCTACATATAAAGCTAAATAAGCGAGACTATGCGGCCCGTATCTGTATACATACATTGCTTAGGTAATAGGAGCAGATGTGCTCCGTCTATAGTCAAATTACACATTTTTTATAATGATTGCTATATAAATGTCAATTTTTTAACAGCAGCATACGAAAGGTTAAAAGTTACTGTTTTTATCTAATAGGATCCTATCAAACATGGTGTAGAAATTGGCGTGGCGACGGAAAAGGTCCGGACGTGGCGGGGCGCAGTTCGTCGACGCCCGGAATCGCCCTAATGGTCGGAAGCTTGTTACGTGTTTAAATACTCATTTCTTCCCTCAGCTCATTTCACCATTAATCAGTTCATACATTACCAGCCATTACCATGATATATTACGCGAGCCACCAGAGTAACAATATGTAGGTAGCCTACCAGCATTCAATCGAAGTCAATGTAGCATTTGTATTGAAAGCGCCCAATTAATGTTTGTTTATGAAAGGATTTCGTTATGGTTTTCTTCTGGGGGATATCTGTGCTTATCGTGGTTCATTACGATAACTATACCTGTCTACTTATTATGCCTTTAACACTTCACTGATTTAAACTTTCACGATTTTTAAACACGTTTAAACACTTAATTATCAATTATCATCTACTTGTCTAGATAATTTGTAAATCGATTAATAACGTTTTTTTTATTATATCAGTACAATAAATTCATAAGTCCTTTTATTATACAGTACCTGAACTATAAACTTACTTATCAGTGCATTTTCTCAGCCAACTGAGTACCTAACTTTCATTGCAACTTGGCGCCGAAATGTGTCTTCGCTCGGATGGAGTCGTGGCGAAGTAACTTACATAAGTCTCAAACGAAGTTCCCTGATAAATTAGAACTTCATAAATATTCGAGATGATCGAATTCAAAGTTTCGTTTTGCCCTTAATTTGATTTTCTTATGAATCTTATGATTGTCACTCAAGTTGTACCCACACATTGACTTTTACAAAAAGGTTTTAACTTCTTAGGTTTCTATTGACTGTAAACAATTTCAAGTTAAGATCTAAGATCGCATTCCGCACTTCCGTAGCCTATCCCAACCTTAGATAAATTATCATCCTTTCTCAGATTTATAACCGTGACGGAGAGACGCTTGAATCTAGTGATTTATTTAGGATGATTAATTGTACATACTGTAGTATCGTATTACCTCTATAACTGGCGAACAGCGATAAATGCGAACGTTGTCATCCAAATAAAATAATTTGGCCAAGTCCGAGATAGCTCGAGGCATTTAGTGTTCCGTACGGCTACCATCAGTTTGGCATTGACATAAACGATATCGTGAACGTAATTTACTTCCTATAGGTATATCTCTTTCGCACTAATATGTCAGTACGAGCGAGATGCATAGAAAGTAAATTACGTTCACGCCCACGGTAGCGTTTATGTCAATGCCAAACTGATGGTAGCCGTACCGCTCGCATCGTTACATTTTACAGAGGTTGTTTGCCTGTTTTTAGGATACCGTATTCAACTACACACACAGAACAATAGTACAAAGTGTCTAAGTGCGAAGGCCGAAGGCCGAGCTTTAGCAAAATGTCATCGCTTTAGCACAGAGCAATAGTACAAGTATCTAAATGTGAAGGCCAAAGGCCGACCTCCGCGTAGCCCGAAGGCCCGAAGCGTCCAGGATGTCAGTGCTTTAACACAGAACAATAGTACAAGTGTCTAAATGCGAAAGCCGAAGGCCGAGCTCCGCGTGGGGCCGAAGGCCCGAAGCGTCCAGGATGTTAGTACTTAAACACAGAACAATAGTATAAGTATCTAAATGCGAAGGCCGAAGGCCGAGCTCCGCGTAGAGCCGAAGGCCCGAAGCGTCCAGGCTGTCAGTTCTGTGTTTAACCACTGACATATTGCAGGCGTCGGGCCTTCGGCCCTACGCGGAGCTCGGCTTCCGGCCTTTGCATTTAGACACTTGTATTAATTACCTGTGTTTAGAACTGACCTCCTGAATGCTTCGGGCTTTCGGCCCAATGCGACTTCAGCCTTTGGATCTTGCGACTTAGACACTTGTACTTAAAAATACTTGGAAAAGTTACGGGAGGCGCGCGTCTGTCGGACGCTTCGGATCTTCGAATCGCTCCTTCGGCCTTTGCATTTAGTTAGATTCTTGTACTATTGCTTTGTGTTTGAATACCGAAGTCGAGCATCTCGCGAATGCTTGATGTATTATAATAATTTAGAGTAAGGCCAAGCGCGCACCACGATTTTTTGTACTGCGATAATTTTGTCGCAGAAATGCAACGTGTGTGTTTATATGTTAGTGCGCGCATATGCGACAAAAAAATCGCAGCGATTTTTAAATTGTGATTTGTCACATTTTTCCGCGATTGTTCGCGACGCGATTGTCGCAAAGTGAATTGCAGCATGCGGAGTTGTATGGCCCCGCGCGCACTATGATAATAAAATCGCACCCCGGCCGGACCTCAGTCGGCATTTCGCTCTCCAAACCCCAACATCTCGGCACCTGCATCTCCAATGGAGTCTCAAAATGAGACGCTAGATGTTGACCATTTAATTATGGAATCACCTTTGTGTTATAAATGCTCAAAGTCATACAGCAATCGCATATTAAAGACACGTTTCATGACAAGCGACTGGTCGACTTTTTCATTTTCATCGCAGTGCGCGCAGTGAATTTTCTGCGATATATTACAGCGCGATTCTAAAATCCTGTCGCAAAAATTAATATCGTGGTGCGCGCTTGGCCTATAATACCTTAAAATATATACTCCTTCAATTTGAATTTAGAACTCATTATTATTTTTTATTTGATTTTGTTTCTAGTTCTATGCCATATATATAGACTTTAATATTATTTTTCTCAAAAATGGACGGCAAAGTCGACCTTGCCGTCTAGAAAATAGGTCGCGAAGCGCGTAGTTTATGGTCAGTCAAAAATTAAAAAGTTAAAAACATTGCAGTCTCGATTTTGGGACTGCAATGTTGCATACAAATTCCATTATTTGTCGAGTTCCAAACTTTTTAAAAGTTGAAATGGCCATATCAAATGAAGGCACAAGCCCATTAAACAGCCAAACAGATGATTAGTACCGCGACTATTTAGGTGTCTCAAATAGGTTGGCGTATTTTCGGCAGAAAAATACACTTATATTTTTTTATTAAAAAAAATAAAAAGGTGGCAAGGGCTTTTTTCTGTGAAAATATATACGTAAGAACGTTGCTTTTGTAAAATATTTCTATGATATTTATATTTCTTGCACGATTTTTGAGAAAAGCACTATATATGACTCGGCTGGAAGGCTACTTGCTGGCTTCGGATTCAATTAAACGGACTCCCAAGGTCGTCCGTTTAAAACGAATCCTCAGCCTGCAAGTAGCTACTTCCGAGCCTCGACAATAATGTACTATAGAACTGCTAAAAAACAAGATCGGCTTACTTTAAATATTTCGTCAATTTTACCTTTGTTTCTAAAAACTGTGATATTTAACTGTCATATACATACTATTAATGTCTTCCAAAATTATTTTCTCGTAACAGGACTGAGGGGCTACCGCGTAAACCGAAATTCGCAATTTGCGGGGATCTTTCTCTTTTACTCCAATAAAGGCGTAATTAGAGTGACAGAGAAAAATGCTCGCAATTTGCGAACTTCTATGTTCGTGGTTATAGCCCTGAATCTTGTTGCTCACCGATCCGTTCAAAAATATACATAAGTACTGAATATAATTAATAGATATTATAATTATACAATTAATACAGAAATGTAATGGTACTTAATGAAAAGGAATATTGTGTATATTGTTTCGACGAATCAGTCTATACTCTCAATAAAATCTATACATGAGGCCAAAGCTGTTCATAAAATATTAAATGACTTTATTATCTCTATACGCCTTACTAACTCTATGTGTCCTATTGTGGAAAAAAAAACACAACGACAGTCAAGAACGGAATTCTTAATTTGAATTTTTCAGATTTTTGAGATGCCTAGTCCATTGCTTGGAAAGCCCGTTCGAAATTGAAACTTATTTGCAAAATAATAAGGTCGTATTTTGTAGATCTCTCTCATACTTATAGTAGGCTATTGAGATAAAGTTAAATATCCCACAAAAATAAGCAAGCAGAATTAAACTTTGTGTCAAAGACATAAGTCATAAATTTAAATGCCAAAGTTTTAACTAAGGATGTTTCTCGCCTAATATGAATTGACCAGTGTAAGCATCAGTTAGCTAGCCCTAAGCAACCAAAGGTCAAGCTGCAGTTGAAAAACTAATAAAGATAAAGTTAAGCTGATAATTTTCCCGCCGTCTCCATGCTTCTTTAAGTTGGGTATTGACTGGTCAGCTGCCTGTTAGCTATAGTTTTCGCGAAAATCGCCAGGACAGAGGTGAAAATTTTTGTATGAAAACTTGCAACTTTAAATGCATTTTTTGACGAAACTATTGCAGTCTAAAATGAAGTCAAAATCAGTCCATCGACTCAATTTTTTGCAAGCTTTCTAATGGTACCCCACACGATTCTTACGAATGAAAAAAGTTTCAGCCTACCCCTCTCAACCCCCTAAATTTCCCCCTTTAATAAGAAATAAGCTGATTTGACTTATTCACAATATGAGTGGTGGTAATTGCTATAACTGTTCCAAATTTTAGGTATCTATGTCAAACGGTCTCTGAGAAAAACGTATTTAACTGATTTGCAAGACCGAAGTGATCCCATAAGTGTTCCGTAAACAAAGTTTTGTACGGAACACTAAAAATACAGTGAACCCTGCCCTATGGAAAGTTATAAAAATAATGTAGGTATATGTTCACGGAGCTTATGGGATCACTTCGGTCTTGGAAATCGGTTAAATGCATTTTTTTTTTCAACTATCCCGGTATATTAATATTAATAAATTTGTAGGCTTTGGGGGTGCTGTAGTTCCAGGCTACGGAGTTCAGCATAGCGCTATGAGCGTACCTGCTAGCTAGGCTGCAGTAAATCCGATGAAATGTCTCTAAATTGTTCGTAGTCACGACAATTTGGCTAATATAACTTGGCTGCGTTGGGCTTTAGAATTTAGACAATGGCGTGAGCCAGTCGCCTGCTTTCATTTGATTTGACCCGAGGCGCGTTGACACCGGCATTTGGCGTTTCAGCGGGCTTCAGCAGTTCAATGCTCTCATCAATAACACGGACGCTCCCAGGTGCCACAGACATGGTTTTAAAGTCGTGCTTTGGCGAAATTCAAGCCCTAACCATTTCTGCACCTTCTTTAATCACACTTTAGCAATAGTGGCTTTTTATGCCTATTTTTAAAGAAGAAAGATTACTTGACAAGAAATGCAAGCCTTTAATTCACATTAACGATTTTAGATAATTAGGTAAGTGGACAATCAGTAATTTTCAAAGCACTTTTTTGTTAAACCTTGTTTTGTTAAACCTTAATTGTTTATCATTAGACTGTGTACTAAATCCCAATAATAATTTATGTTTGGTTTTGCAATTATACCTACTACCGAACCGAAGGCTATTAAAAGAACATAAACCATGTAAAAACCAGTTGTATATTTTTCACCTTATTAAAACACAGCGTTAACGGCGCTAAATACAGGTGTGTTTTATCTAGACACGCGGCAGCGTGTCAAGCCAAGTTCAAGCAAAGGAACTGGCTAGCCAGCGCCAAGTGTAATATTACACGAACCACTTGGTGCCACTTTTGACCCTTCTATAACTCAAAACATCTTTAACGTAAACACATAAAACTACGTGTGTTTAATTATATCCATAAGGACATCTAGAAGCCCAAATTTCATGAAGCTAGCTCAAACGGTTATAAAGGTCAGGTCAAATCTAACCTGCTTTAAGATCTCGCATTTTTTTAAATAACAGCAATTGTTATAGGTATCCAATAAAGCAAAGAAATAGAGTTTAATACTTGTTTATAATGTTATTTTGTTCCTATAAATACATATTTGGATTTTGCATAGAACTTGGCACTCATTTAAATCTCCATTCTTTTTGCGGCGAACCCCACAGCCAAGCATAATTTTTGTATTGAACTTGGCTCTCCTTTTTTACATTTATGTTTTTGATGGGATTTATTAGACAGTTCATAGTTGAAACAAATGCAATATTAAATTCTACTTAACCGCCCTATGGATTTTTTTTCGAAATGTTTGAGAAGTTAGCGACCCTGCGGCACCTCATCTTAGGCGGAGTTGGCACTCGTTGATGGTTTTAGACGGTAGTCCTCCACTGATTAGTCCGTCAATCCCCCCCTTGTTCCCCCGGACCAGGTGGCATGCGTATTAAACGCATTTCCCCAACGTAAAAAAAGGTATCTTAGTGTTTGAGAAGTTTTAGCAGATCACAATAATTGCTCTGTTAAATGTATGTATAAATTGTATGTGTTGTTACAGTGTGTGCGGTGACCCCCGGCATGCGGTCGGGGGAGGGAGGCGAGGGCTCGGAGCTGGCGGAGTTCGGCGCGCGCTGGCCGTCGTACGGGCAGGGGCCCGGCTACGGCTGGACGGCGCGCTCCGCCACACCGCAGCACCCGCCGCAGCACCACCTGGCGCGCCACTCGCGCTCGCAGCAGGTACATCATGCTCTACACGCTGACCGTACGGACAGGGGCCCGGCTACGGCTGGACGGGGCGCTCCGCCACACCGCAGCACCCGCCGCAGCACCACCTGGCGCGCCACTCGCGCTCGCAGCAGGTACATCATGCTCTACACGCTGACCGTACGGGCAGGGGCCCGGCTACGGCTGGACGGCGCGCTCCGCCACACCGCAGCACCCGCCACAGCACCACCTGGCGCGCCACTCGCGCTCGCAGCAGGTACATCATGCTCTACACGCTGACCGTACGGGCAGGGGCCCGGCTACGGCTGGACGGCGCGCTCCGCCACACCGCAGCACCCGCAGCAGCACCACCTGGCGCGCCACTCGCGCTCGCAGCAGGTACCTACACAGTACCAACTTTACCATAAGGGCACACGAGGTGCGTGCTCAGGGCCCCCATCATCAGGGGGCCCCGAAGGACAGACAGTAATAACAATATATTTGATTATTACCCATAACAAATAGAAGATCATAGTAGAAAAATGTTAGTTTAATTCGCTTTCTTTACTTTCCAAAAGGGTCACAAATTCTTATGTGCCCAAGGGCCCCAGCATAGTTTAAGACGGCCCCGCAGGTACACCACGCTCTGCACGCTGACCGTACAGGTAGACCCGCGGTTACGACTCAGCACCACAAACAGGTGGTATCAAACAAGGAAAATGCATTTGAGTATTTTTCCAATAACTAACGATGATTAACTTTTGTAAGAAGTTACTAACCAAGGCGTTTTAAACACTGACTGCAGATCCGCACACCACTCCTGCAGTGTCCGAGATAGCGCTGAGTAAGCAGGCAGCTAATGTAAGTTTTAAGCTATGAGCTGCTTGCACACCAAAGCAGCGTTCGGATCCGCTTCACTATAATCGCATGGAAGGTGTGAGCTTTCTAACAGCTAACGGCGTGTGTTGTGATGTGTCAGTGGTTGCAGGACAACCGGCACACGAGCTACGAGGCGGAGGACGCGCGGGCGCGCGCGCGCGGCGGCGTGTACTACTCGCCGCCCGGCACCTCCTACACCATCGTGGAGCGCCCGGCCTCCTCGCACGGCCACCACGCCTCCTACTCGCAACACTACTCTGGGAAACTCACCCGGCAACCTTATCTTGGTTCTTCCACTATAGGCAATAGTGCAGGTAACTAGATTAACACTTTAATTACTATTTAAAACGGGGTATTTACCTACTATGTGTGGCGATGGTGTGTACGCTATTTGTTTACTTAGGAATGCAAAGCCAAAAATATATATATTTGTTTTAATGAGTTCCCGATATTTCGGCACGGTTGCAAATGCTATCTTAATATCAGATTAACAAATTACACAAATCTAACAAGCATATTCAGAACAAAAATGCCTGTGCCGCTCCACATTGGCACGAAACTACCTACTTATATATGGTAAATAAATGTCAAATTGTAGGCCTTTTTCTGACATGGCGCAAATGCGAGGGGGCAGAACACAACATTCAACCCCGCCGATCCTCGTTAATCAGCTTCTAAAACTAGTATCACAATGAATCCTTAGCGCAGTAAGGAAAAGTCCGTAGTAAACATTTTTACTGCCTACGGGTGCTACGCCTTAATAACGCGTAGCATTGTGTTCCGCTCTACAACAAAAATCATCGAGGTTGGAAACTACTGCAGTAACCTCTACGAATACATTCAATAGTCGTAAAACTTATCACATCAGTCTATTCTAGTAGTCAAAATAGTATTTTCCCCTTCTCGGGTGCGTCTTCCTCGTAAAGCGACGGTTCCAATGAGCCGTAAAATTTTACCACGTACGTAATAAACCCGACTTGACTGTTTTCTTCTAAGATTATGGAAATAAAATTGTATTTAATCAAGATGAAGTTTGAAAAGATCTTGGAGGAAGTCTTAGACCGCCGCATATTGCATAGTTGGTAGCGCTGTAGTTTCGATTGAATGGACCGCGCAACGGCCGTAATTGAGCGCCGGCCGGCAATTACGCGGCCGCTTTGAATAAGTTTCAAGTGCGCAGCGGGAATATTATCGTTGGACGGTAAGTAAAACTGTTAAAGTTGCCTGCTACTTGTATGTGAGTTATCTCTAAGTGTGCAGGAGACACTAGTAACTTTTTATGACTTGTTACGAATATTATTACACGGTTTTGGCATATTTTTCTCAAATAGCTTAATATGCCTAATGAAAATAGTAGTATTCAGTATGCCTAATAGATGTTGAATACTATGTTAATTAGAAAATACCTACGCGAGTTAATTATTGTTGTTTCGAAATGATGCAGTAATTTGTTTTCCATCAACGTGCTTTTTTAATCCCCTTCCAATAAGGTTCACGACCGATAAAGTTACATTGACAGTTAACAAATAATCACAATACGTTAAAAAATACGTTAATTTTACCGCTTTACCTGACCTAATCTGGGGGTCCTTAACTACCTCGTGATACGACGCCACTTCTCTTTGTTATGGCAAATAATAAGCAGTTTTTAACGTTAGTGGTTGTCTACAGCAGGTGCAACAAGTCTTCGCAACAGCACTTCTCACCTGAGCGCGGCGAACGGCAAGAAGCGGCCGATCTCGCCGGAGCAGGTGCTGCGCCTCTTCGGGCAGGGCGGCGCCGCGGCGCTCGGCAAGGCCCTTCCGCCGTCGCACCCACCCGCCCGCAGGCACTCGCCCGCCTCCAGCCCTAGCAGCACCACGCACCATGTGAGCAAGTAGATAACACTAAATAGTACAATGTGCTCATGCAGAAAGCTGCGAAGCTCGGAAAGACCCTGCCGCCCTATCAAAACGCCATTTGAACGAACCGTAGATAAGATGTAGATTCTGATTTAATTTGTTACTCACACGATTGGTGTGCGCAAGCAATCAGAGTCCTATCTCGCTCGGTGCGCGTGTGATGCCTAATACCACGACCCCAAGTCGTATAAAACAAGAGGAAAAGCTTAACAAATAGTTTAATCAGAATGAATTATCTTCCTAATGGTAATCATGTTGCTGCTGTGTTGCTGCTAAACTCGGGAGGAAAATCTTAGAACATTGATTGTCCTGTCCTGTGTCTTTGTATCTTTGGAAACAGGATACTGGAGGCGTTACGTTACTATACGAGTATAGCATCTATGGGGGCTATATTTTAGTTAAATATGTTACAATGTGGTTTAATGTTTGTTACATTACCTACGTTGTTGCTAGACTAATAGAAGATAACATTTTCCCACGTGGTATCTAAAACTTCAATCAATGTATTTTCTTTCTTCTTTTTTTTCTTTCAATCGATAGAAATGGCTTACCTATACCTCAAGGTTGCCAATACACTCGATGCACTCACGGAATGCATGAGGATTATAATCGACGTCAAGGCTAGTTTGCCTGTGTCGGTTAATGTATTAAACAATGGATCCTAAAATAGCCTGCGGGCAGCAGGGGTGAGGGGTGTCGCAGGTGTAAATAATTCTAGAATAAGGCCGCGCCAGTCGATACTGTTACTTTATTCATTACCACAGTGCTAGCCGTTTAGGGAGGAATGAAACGGTGGACATGACCACACTCAATAAAACATTTTTTACGTCCTTTTTCATGGAGCGGTGCGGCACGTTAAATTAATCCGATGTGTGGTTGGCAGGAACTTAAAGCGCACTTGATTTGTGACGTTTCTGTTATATTTCATAATATGCAAAATATAAGCACATTTTGAAGTGGTAGCGCATTAAACACTGTGTTGCAATAAATGTTCGTGAAGCTTATATACCTTAAAATGTTTAAATTATCGCATAATTATAAAATGTATAATTAAAAACTTTAATACCTACCTTCTTTAGGTACCTATACTTATGTCCTATAATTTCAACGGTAAATAATTATGAACAAAATATTTCCAAAAGCGGGTCGTTCATTATCCTCCGCTTTCTGTTATTAAAATTCCCGCACATTAAGGCATGTCCATCATATGCCACTGCCCGCGGCTGGTAATGGACAGTAACGTCATCATCATAGTCAGTCGACGGTCGGCGACGGCACATACACGCCGCTTTTCTAATACTTACAAACTCTTTAACTGCCTGTATTTAAAAAACGTGGACTACATTTTTTAATAATATGTATTGATTTTGAGCTTTTTATAAACTCGCATTCGTTTTATGCTTGTGTTAAAGTTAGCGTACCATTATTTTCAATTATTTCAGAGTCAATCAGTGCTCACCGGGCTTGTGAATATCTGTAATGAATTCTAGGAAAAGTACCTATCACCGTATAATATTTCACGTGGGTTATTTCTCACGCGTTAAGGCTGAATCACGATATTGATTCCTTGAAATTTTAAAACAAAACAAAATTTTACATACTTATAAAAGTAGCGTAGTTTTTATTGTTTCATATTATATGAAGTGTGCTTATTATACGTAAGCTTACCAAGATGGAGTGTTGAAATATTTAAGTAAGTGCGTGATGTTTTATACCGCTGTGCCGTTCCATCACGCAGTCTACCAAGTACCTCCAAATTGGATTCGTTCGAGCATTATGAGGTAATTTAGTTAACTGTCTCTCACAATAATTTATCAATTTTATGTTATTACTTTTTATATCGTAAAACGGGGTGAAAAGACACGATTTTCAAATTCAAGGACGATTTTCGCCAATAATCCAAATGATAAAAGTAAAAATTTTGATATCATTTTTTGAGTCTTGGTTAGTTCTTCAATTTTCCATTTGTGAAATAAACTTAAGCCTACCCAAATCAGAGAAAATCAAAGAAAACTACCTGTCTTCTCCATTTCCTTAAAACGGGGTCGATAGACACAAGAAAGGGGTGAATAGAAATATTAAGTTTTAGCTGTCATAGGCATCGAATTTGGTCATTATTATGTTGATACTCTATTGGCAAATGGTATATACTCGTATATCTGTTAAACAGCTATTTGACTCAAAATTATTTTTTCGTGTCTTTTAACCCACAAGGCGTGTCTTTACACCCCTTTCTTGTATCTAATCACCCCCTATGGCGTAACTACTCACCCCTATGCGTGTCCATTGACTCCTTTATCACGTAAAATTGCTTGTTATTAGTTTTTTGCAAATAAAATGCTTCATTATAGAGAAAAATTGCGATATTATTTATAATTTAGGTACTACAGATACTATATTACCAGGATAGCTAACTTTTACTTAGTTAATGTCAAAATATTTACCGCTAGAACAAAGTTCATACAGGCTTCATTTCTTACCTCAGCGAGACCTTACTTTAGAGTCAAAAAAATCAGGCAGGCAAGGCAGTTTGATTATGTTCCTTTGGTATCAATGTAGAGAATAAATAGTCTACTATATATGCATTCCAAATAATCTCATTTTAGAGATGTACGTTTTTAAATATAACAACTTGAAAGAAAATGTTCAAAATTTCTCTATTCACCCCGCGATTTCTGTTGACCCCGTTTTACGGTATTCGTTTCAAATTTCAAAATTACTATTAAAGTAATACCTGCATTACTTATGAATATGGTGAGCCTGACACTGAAAGTGTTAGCACCGTCATCGTCAAAGGCATTGATCGGTAAAAAAATACCTTACAAACGTCTGGCCTAGCTGGAACAAGGAAATGTCAAGTGTAAAATGTAGTTTGCATCTTTAGATATAAACGTAGCTAGGCTTACCAGATACAAATGTAGAATTTCCTGACATTGTTCCTGATTTCCGAATATTTTTCCTGACATTCATATTTATGACGACGACGGGGGAGGGTGGGGGGGTCTAACAGTCAGCTATTAAACAAGATGTTTTACCTACATTATTTTTAATCACAGAGGCAGAGGATACTTCTTATTATATTGTTATCTTTACAAATGCGAATATTAGACATGATTTCGATTTCTAAAACATCTGTGTATGTATGCTTGAGTAAAGATTTGTTAATTAATAATTACGAAGTTGTTTATACGACAACGGTTTCACTCACTTGAATTTTTAGTCGCTATTGGCGACATGTTTCGGGCCCGTCGCAATCGCGCGCGTCGCGTCGTCGGCGGGGGTTACGCAGCGTAAAGAACATGGATACCAGGAATTCAGCGGTGGCAGAGCACGCGTTCGATACAGGCGCGTCCCATTTCATTCGTTTCGATAGAGCGAGATTACTAGCACGGGAGAAATGTTTTGTGCCGCGTAAGATTCGCGAGGCGATTGAAATTGGACGCCGCCCTAATTTCAATCGAGACGGAGGCTGGATGTTGCCACCTGCATGGAAGCCTATAATACCTGGTATTAGGCGGGATGTGCGTTGTGACGATCGCGTGGACATAGTGAGTGCAGTGTGCTTGATGCCAGCCGATGCAGCCGCCCTACCAGACCTTGACCTGACAACTCCGGCTGCGGAGTGCACCGCGCCCCCCGCCCCCGCTCTGTCAGCGCGCGCGCAACGAGCGACGAGGCGGGCGGCGCGATCAGTGCACGAGTTGCAGCCGCCGCGAGCACTCGAGCCTGAGGAAGGACCCCCGACGGGCCCGAAACATGTCGCCAATAGCGACTAAAAATTCAAGTGAGTGAAACCGTTGTCGTATAAACAATTTAAAATATGTCTCACGAAAGTTTAATATCGATTAATTACGAAGTTATTGATAAGTTGAGAGGATTAAGTAATGTAATGAGATATCTCATTTACTATTTTTTTACAATGTTTTTGAATAAAAAAGTCTATCAAAAAAAAATCCTGACATTTTCGTGTTCCGTCCCCATTCCTGACAAAAGGCCGAAATTCCTGACATGTGAGGAAAATTCCTGTCATCTGGTAACCCTAAACGTAGCTGAGTTTTAAACGACTTACTAAAACTATACAAATTTTTACTTAAGTATTTAATATATATAATATACCAGCTTTATGCGTCTAAGCCTTCGACTAGTGCGTAGCTGACCACAATATTTTTTTACCAACCGCGTTATTTAAATGTAGACACTTCGTAGATTATTTGCGGGCTACGAACTAAAAAAACTGTCATTTCACTGTTGAAGGTATCGCATATGAAACTCAGGGTAAATATACATATATTAGATGCATTTGCATATTGAGTTAGATAAACGGACAAATACCCACTCGCCGCACGCTATCTTATCTGAGGGTTGCGCATGGAATTCGGTTTCTGGCGGACTGCCACGACCGGATTTTACGATAGTTAAGTAGGTGACCATAGTTCAAGTCAGCTGTAGAGCTAATTTAATAAAAACGTTGTTTGTCACGAGCTTGTCTGAAATAACAATTTTTTGTCATAAAATAATGCTACGAGTATTATTACAAGTGAAGCTTTGGGATTGTTATGATCTTTTTACTTATGGGGACATTTTGTTTGTATATTGGGGTATGTAAACGCCACAATAATCCTTTATTGTACAGTCATCAGCAATAGTATCTTACACAACTAGGGTCGCAAAAATATATGACGCGCTCTTATTGCGCTCCAAATAAGAACGGTCACATATTTTTGCGGCCCTAGTTGTGTAAGATACTATTGCTGATGACTGTACATTGACGTTGTTAATGTAAGCCAGATCCACTGCGAGTGATGTCAACTAATTGTCAAGTCAAACATTACTAAGATTTTTAAATTTTGCATAGCGCATCTGATCGCTCACGATAATATTATTATATTTGCTCTCCTTCCTTGACTCGAAACCATAGGGTGACTTGTATCTCTAACAGGATCGATAGTGATAATTGGATCATACTATTAGATCGTCTCGCGACACTTAGCTTACACTCTCGACAAGCCAATGTTAGTACGTATTAGGTATGTACCTTATCCCGCAATATATCATTATATACCTTATAAAACAAAGTCCCCAGCCGCGTCTTTCTGTCTGTACTATGTATGTATGTATGTTCGCGATAACCTCAAAAACTACTGCCGGCCTAGCCAAGGTTACAATCGCTATCGCTTCGACAGCGAAAAGCATGATGTCTCTCTATCACTCTTCCATATTAGTGTGACAGTGACAGTTGCGTTTCGATCGCTACGGAGCGTAAGCGATTGGCATCTTGGCTACGCGGCCAGATTGGATTTACATGCCGTTATCATATATCAATAGATTGAAGGGTCGCTAGTCGGTGGTTATATTATAAAGGGTCGTTCTAATTAAGTTAACTAACTACAAACACGCTCCATTAGTATAAAGTTGCGCATCTTATTAACTAGTTCAAGTTATCCCACTTCTGGAATAGATCTAAGTACTCTTACACAAAGCCTTGTTAACTATGCAACAGGATATCTCTTAGATAGCGTCTATATTGATAAATAATTCGTAGTTGCCACAACACCTACCGTTATTGCCCATAAAGAGGTATAGTAGCATAATACGAGGAGCTTCAAGTGCGGGGGTGAGCCGGAGCGTCACTGGAGTTTGTACAGCGTCTTTGAGATGCTAAACGCGCCCGAGAAGCATTGTTTGCAATAGATACTGGAGCTTTATTGCTTATGAACGCGAGCGCTGGCAATATCCAGCCTCTCTACATTGCTTGCTGCCACTCTGGAAAACAAATAAAATTGCCTTTAAAGTCCGTATAATGGATTTCATGTTGTTTGAAAAAGTACGCAGTAGCATAATGCGTGCATGAGTTATGTTTTCTATTATTAAACAGTGGCAAAAAAGTTTATGAGTTATAAACTTTTGTGCACTACATGCGGTGGGAAAGTATTGCAATGTTGCGGGTATCTCTAGGGGAGTTTAAAACAGAGCAGAAGTTGTTTCTCACTATATAGCAACTTTGAAATGAGGCCTATTTTTAAACATTTATAGATGGGGTTTGTTTTAACAAGGTGTTTTTTCATGAATTAAATTCGGTTTAAAAAAATATATATACAGATCTTTCCGCACAGACTCTACTAGTTCTACCTACTACTGACAAATTATGGATTTCCTATTTAATTATTTATTTATATTCAGAGTCCAATTCAGATCTAACAACTTATTATGGTTTTGAGCTTATTTTGATAAGTATGGCTGGTGCATACGAAATTAAGTAAAAGTCGATCGTGAGATGCGAGCCAATTACCAGGACGGCCATTAGCGTCGTATCAAAACCAGCTAAAGCCGTAACAGTTGTTAAAACTAAATCGGTTTTCTATAAGTCTGTATCTTTAGGTAAATATTTAAATAAAAGTAAACAAGCAATTTGTACATTTTCAGGTAGTTATAACATTTATTGGTTAACCGACCAATTACAAAACCGCTTGGATCAGTCACTGAACGCCCTGACTTTAACCTACATTATTTGATCTTGTAATGTTTTCATCTACCCTCAACTGGCTTAACGAACCATTTGGGGGTAGATTTTGTTTACTTTAATTTAAATACCTAAAGAGTAAGTATAGACTGTGCAGTAGTAAAAAAAAAACAACGGGTTGCACTCCGGGAATGCCGGCAGAAGTGAAAATTCAATGACATTGTAACAGTTTTTCGATCAGGTCACGTGTCCGTCTTACGAATTTTCAATCTGTCGAATCTGTCGGTCACGTGACCTGTCGCGAGTTTAACGTTTTTTCTCCACCTCAAAAAGTGCACAGCGCCGCTAAAGAAGTTTTCACTTCAAAATGTAATAGCGTGTATTTGTGTATGTGTGTAAAGGCGATATATCGGGGCGGCGAGCGGGAGCGGCCGTACTCGTCGGGCGGCGCGCCGGCGCACCCGCCGGAGCCGACCACGCGCACGGTCACCATGAGCCGGGACCCCGCCGACTCCCACGGCTTCGGCATTTGCGTCAAAGGTGGGAAGGAGGCAGGTGAGACACCCACAATGCCAGACTTATACCTTTGATCATGATCACAAGACACCGCTTTTAGATTCACCTATAGATATCGAACCACATGAAATCAATTGAAATACGAGTAGAGGTAATTTGTAAATAATTTGAAATCTAATAGATTTGACTCATGATTATGGCACCGCATTTAGGTCCATATGTAGGTTACACTTGTAAGTAACTAATATAGATATCGAATACGTAATTATTGTCATTGTATGTAATGTAACACACACTTGTAGCACAGTAGGTAGAGTAAAACATTTAGTAAAGTAAAAGTAAAGGAAAAGAAAAGTAGATATTTTGACTACGACCACACGACACCGCTTTTATACGTCAGGTCTAATTCAATCAGATAACTTACACGTAGCCCGCATAAGTAGAAATATTCGAATCGGACCACGTTAAGTTTTCATGCCCAGTGCTTTGTTAAGTATTGAGATTATAGAGATATATTTCTTACTGCCAAATTTGTGCAAAGCTAGCGTGGTCAGTCTTTTTTTTTATTCATAAGATGTTTTAGAGGAGTTTTTATTATTGTTAAGTTTACTTAAGCACGTTTATTGCATTTATTTTTATTTGACATAATTATAAGCTTTAATGAAATAGTGTTCTAAAAGCAAGTGATCATGTTTGTTGCCATTGTGCACACATGAGCCCGTTACTTATTTTCGAGATTATACATAGGTATATTATACTTACCTAGTATATCTACAAGTATACACATATCTAATATTAACTTTAAATGCAGATGTAAAATAAATGCAATGTTTATCATTCTGCGAACGGAAATCTCATTTAACTAGTAGCAAAATGGTTTATTCATAGATACGTTATCATATCTAGTACCTTGAAACTGTCTCTGGCACGGACTCGACGGACTGCTATTTATCTCAATAGACTGGCAGGTTATTACGTAAATTATCGTATTTTTTTACCTAAACTAAACTAGGGAAAGTGCATTAAGTATTCTGTCGCGTGATAAATAAATAAATCGTTATTCAGAAAAACATAGTCATACATTTAAGTAACATTTGCTTAAGTAAGGCTTTTTAATGACTTTCTACCTGAACTAGGAAAATCCTGTATCTCAGGATTCTCAGGTTGAAAAAAAAAACTTAGATATATAAAGCCAATGCCATGTTATAAAACCTGTAATTTGTTGTCGATATGTACCTCTGTTACTTGTTATCTGAAAATGATATTTCGTATTTTTCGTTATCGTGCAACAAACATAACGTTATAACACGCTACACGGATAGGATGGCGCTACTGGCTGAAATTTTGGTATTTATTATATTTTTCCCCCGGGGCGTTAAATGCTAAGCTCTGTCAAATGAAATCCTCATGCGTAGAGTGAAGTAGCGAATGTTTACCGTGTACGACGAGCCATAACACTTAATCACCGCCGAGATCGGGCAGACGAGCTGCTATCGATTGCCGTCCATGTGAGAGGCTCGAGTATAAATAGCTCTCGAAGGGTCAAAGCAAAGCGTTCTATTCAATGACCCATAGCTGTAACGCGATACACATTTTGTGCTCGTGCGCTGTGTTGTTTACTTACTGGTTTCAGAGATTTTGCACATTCTCCGAAACTCTAAATCTAATCAGATGTAAAAATCAAATAGGTACATAGTTTGGTTAGTAGATTGAGGGATTGAAAGATGTTTAAATTATAGAAATAGAGTTTTAATCGGGGTCATATTCTTGGCAGATAGCCTATGTTAGATGCTTCATCTACCAAGTACCAAGTAAAAAGGTTCATACGATAATTTGTGAATACCAGCTTGAGCTTTACCTATTAAATCAGCTACAATAAATCTGGATTTATATGATACAAATTTAAAACGCGACTTGGCCGAAATATTAATTGCAAATAACTATTTAATTTAGGAGACTTTGCCAGCTTTAGGCAATATCCGGTTCACAGAGATAGCGCCTGTTTCGGCTGCACCGGGGTGCTATTTCTATTCACCTACCAAATAGTTAGTTCAAATCTCTGAATATGTAAAGCGGTTGTAAACCTTAAAGGTCACGTTTATGCTGGTTTTCCTAAAGTGAAATATTCGGGAAAAGATTGGAATAATAGGTCAGGTAATGCTAATATCCGCCTCGGACTGAGTCGTATCGGGTTTGTCCAGCCGCCGTTTATAATCCCGGGTAAAAAAGAAACTCGCTTAAAATTACAACATGCGGTAATTGTGTAAAGGAAATGCTTTCAAAGTGAATAGGCTTTTTCGCAAACGAGCATGATTGCAGCAAAACATCTAGTAGGATAACATTTTAATATTTAGGTTTACTTACGTCATTATTTTTGCATGATATTCTCATTATTTTTAATAATAACACTGCTTATTGTCTCCAGTAAACAATTCAAATGAGATTTTTTTGCGGGAACAAGGTTATAAGATCATATAAGATCAAAACCGTAACAGATTGTTAGTTCTGAATCGGGTTCCTATTTCCACTGACAATCCGATTTGGTTTGGTGCTATTGATTCTTTTTGTTTTGGTGCAATGCAAACCGTGTAAAATATTCGTGTGTGACCGTAAAGAAAAACAAAAGCACTGGATAGAGTAAGCAACCAAATTGAAGTTATAAAGTCTAGGGGGAAAATATTAACATTTGAAAATTAAAAGATTAAATTATATTAAACTTTATTAAGTTAAATTTCGCTTATAACCTGCCAAAAATTGCTTTACGAATAAAAAAATAACAAATATTTTTTTCTCCCCTGGACTTTTCAGTTGATTCAGATATTCTCTAGCAATTACAACAAAGTGGTTGCAGGTGTCGGAGTGTACATTTCGCGTGTGGAGGAGGGCTCGGTGGCGGAGCGCGCAGGGCTGCGCCCCGGAGACTCCATCCTCCAAGTCAACGGCACCCCCTTCTCTGGCATATCGCATGAGGACGCGCTCAAGGTATTTGCACCAAAGACCAAATGATATCTAGTGACTTTCTATGTCTTTATCTAATCCACAGTGGACGTGCATACATTTTTCAACTTAAAGAATGATTATTCTGTCCCCTCATAAAGTTTCTTTATATATTTCGGTGTTTGTTGTTTTGTACCATTCGGAGTCAATAATTGGCTTCTACGAGTAAGAGTTTAGTTGATGACGTACCCTTGATGGTAACTAGAGAGTGGACCGTGATGACTATATGTGGAATAAGTCAGTAAAGCAATTTATGTATCCTCACTAACTCATTCGGACATAAACTCATGCTTCGTATAGGTACGCTTGCTAAGTCTAGGGATTACAGTTCCGAGCAACCCGACAGCGGCGACAGCTAACGAACAGTATACAGCAATGAAAGCGGAGTAAGATCCGTTTGTCCTAGCATTTAAATATGTATTTCCAATCTGCAGCGGCTCTGCTAACGTTAGGTTTGTATTCCCTTTCAATATAATTGATTCGTTTTAATCGATACTAACAGGCCAATTCGAGTTTTAGTTATTCGATCTGATATTGAAGATATTGATCTGCCAACTGTGTCAAATGTGACATTTCTTCAACCAAAACCTTCACTTTTGACAGACAGATCAGTATCAGGTCAGTATCATAATATTGGAATGAGATCGAATGACTAAAGTTCGAACTAGCCTGTTAGTTATTTTAGTTGTTCTAACTTTTATATACCTAGTCACGTTACATAAGCATACATCGTTATCGCGGGAGCAAATACGATTTGACAATACTGAAAGATTATAAAAAACAGTCAAAAACAGAAATAACATTCGTATAGAGAAACGTTTATACCTACGACCTTAAAATGTATAATTATTTTATTGAATATCAATGCTATCTTACCTCCATACTTGACTTGATTGGTACTTAGAGTCTGTGCGGAAAGAGAAGAGTCGTGGCAGAAACGGGAACTAACATTTTAAATTTTATATGGCAATCAAACCTTTGACACCTGTCTTGTAAAAAGTAAACAAACTTCTGTCATTGTATATTTTTATTCACAAAAACCGCAAGTTTTATGTATAAAATATTTTCAAAACACGATAAAACCGTATATAAAACCACAAGGAAAATTATATTTAACATTGTTCGGTTTTGTCAGCGGGAAGAAAACGGCTAAAAGCCGACTATCGACTTACAAAAAGTCGCGGAACGTGTTTCCGCTATTCGCGGGTATTGATGTTGTATTTAATACCTATTTAATAAGCCCCCTAAGTAACTTGTTTCCGGTACATAATCGGTAAGTATATTCATTCAAAATATATTAATATTCATAAATATGCAGGTCATTCATGATCTTTAAAATAACTGACAAATAGTCTTGATACTTGCCATTTTATGCATATTTATATGTAATTTCTTTTTCAGGATTGTGTAAAAGTACCTACGGCATCTCGAATAAAAGACCGCTAAGTAGGTGATATGCAAGAATTCGTAATCTACGTGCCGGATTCAAGCACATCCAGTTCAGATGAAGATAGTTCTATGAGTGTCCCTGGTTGTTCTGAAGCTAGCTCAAACATAAGTGACAGACTTCGATTACAAAGAATAAAACTTTTTCTAATAAAATATTTCTTTATTTGTAAGTTCGTTTACTAGGTTCTGAATAAAACTTTTTCTAATAAAATATTTCTTTATTTGTAGGTTCTATTAGTTACGAAATTATATTTCATATTTAGCAGTGACTTTTCGGCGAAGTAAAATATCGTGAGATGAGAGAACCGGACATATCCCAATAAGGCCTACCTACTTATGCACTATTTTTATTCATATTTATATTTATTATTAATAATATACACATACATTACAAGTTTACAATGGGTGAAATATATCCCAGATAAAATTACAGTTCTATTGCCCAATTTCTACCCGATCTACCCGGTTTAAACTGTTCGACTGCACAGATTAGGCAGTACATAAATGAGACTCTATCTTGTTTGGTACTAAAATTACAGTTGTATTGGGCAGATTCTTAACTAGTTTTAGCAGTTTTGTCAATCGCACTCACTTTTTAGTATCTGAGACAAAAACAAGTGTGTTTTAAAAAGAAAACTAGTGCCTGCGCTAAATCAGAGGATTGAGTTGACGAGCCGACACCACAACCAGGCTCCGTTTAGTAAGCCGTGGTAAAAAACCGGAACAAAAGGGATTCAAGTATCATGGCCTTTAGTGTCGTACTATAATCACGTGACCAGTGTTGTCAGCATAGCAAAAACCATAAAATAGCACTGGCGCGCCCTCAAATCCCACGACTCTTCTCTTTCCGCACAGACTCTAAAAAGATTACCTATTAGGTACGCAACCTTATCAGTCAATTTAGACATTTGTCAATCTTGACTGATCTTTATTTGTAACAACATAATCAAATAGAAGTTGCCTTTAAAATGCCTCGAAGGAAAATAACATGTGATGAATTTGTGGGGTTGTTTATACAGGATTATCCTGAGCTAGAGGCTCGCGATACAAATCTATTTTGCTCGAAGTGCAATATTAGTTTTTGTAAAACTAAATCTTCCGTGAAACGTCATTTTAACTCTGAAAGACACACTTCTCTCAAAAAAGATTTTAGGTTGGAACTGACAAAATTTCTAGTAAGCTGTAACATACCGTGGTCTCAAATAGAGAACCCTGTATTTAAAAATTTCATTGAAGATTGTGTATCTGGAAAATTTGAAAAAACTGTTCAGGTCCCTTCAGAATGTTTGCTGAGGCAGACTTGCGTGAATGAATTATACGACAAAGAGATGGATATAATTAGAGACGAATTAAAAGACGCGTATATATATGTAAGTGTTGATGAAACCACAGATGCTATAGGTCGTCAAATCGCTAACGTTATAGTAGGTGCTATGCTTGAAGATGATGTTGGAACTCCACACGTGCTGTCAAGCAAATGTTTAAATGAAACGAACAATATCAGTATAACTAATACTGTAAAAAATGCCCTGGATGATTTGTGGGGCCCTGGTCACAATAAGCATGACAAGGTGTTGTTGTTATTGACTGATGGTGTGGGGTATATGTTGAAAGCTGGCAGAAATTTGAAAACACTTTTTCCGAACATTGTCCATGTTACATGTTTAGCCCATGCTCTTAACAGAGTTGCCGATCAAGTTCGTGTTCTTTTTCCAGAAGTTAACCTATTAATTTCAAATGTAAAGAAAGTATTTCGCAAATCTCCGAAAAGAGTAAAAGCATTAAGAGAAATGTTTAATGGAATTCCTTTGCCTCCAAACCCAACAATTATTCGCTGGGGAACATGGATCGAGGCTACCACTTACTACAACAAGTATTTTGATGAAATAAAAAGCGTTATAGACACATTTCGTAATTCAGACGCACAGTGCATCGTCAAAGCAAAAAAATCTTTACTCAGTGCAAAAGTTCGAAAAGATGTAAATTTCATAGCAAAGTATCTGCAAGTAATACCAGATGCTATAAATAAACTGCAGTGCCAAAATCTATCTCTTAGTGAAAGTTTGACCATAGTACAAAATACATACAAACATATATCCAAATTAATTTTGAATAAAGATGGAAAACAGATTTTAAAAAAGTTCAAAGTGGTTTTGCAGAAAAATGCCGGATATGAAGTTATGAAAAAAATGTGTGAACTGATATCGGAGAAGGAGATAGTACTAGATTCAACGATATATCGTTCTACATTTGATTACTTCCGTCGTTTTAAAAACGCACCCATTACAACAGTAGCAGTCGAAAGATCATTTAGCCAATTAAAATGGATATTTACTGCACGACGCCGCAGATTAAGAGTAGAAAACATAGAGAAAATTTATGTCGTATATTACGAAAATCACTTAAGATCAACAAAAATTAAATAATGTTGTACAAAATAAATCATGAATATTTATTTGATATGTCGATTCCGGATCATTATTTACTAACAGAGTGTAAAGCAAGATTTATGAACATTATGCAACAAAAACTTCGTGCTATGTATGATGAACTTCTTGGAGGCTTATAATGTGTAGGCAGAAAGGTCTGTTTTTACTAAACGGGCAGTCTGTTTTACCACTTCTTTAATAAATTTATATTTGCTCCCGCGATAACGATGTATGTACATAAGTCAATTATAAAAGTTAGAACGACTAAACTTGTTGGATCTATCCTTTTTTTGTCACCTCATTAGTACCTACAGAGACAGGCAAATGAAAGTATAGATATGGAGATAAAAGGATAGTCTACTACGTTGTTAAAAATAAATGAGATAAAACAGGAGTGGGACAATTTGCTCCCTAATTTAAAATTTGACTAAGGCCCATCACAGACGGAGCGATAATATATCGGCATTTGCCAATATCTTTTACGTACTATTTGACAGAGTCCACACACGAAGATATATATTTTGATATCTTATCGCAAGGCATCTGCAAATGCCTTAAGATGCCTTGCGAAATATCGCTTGGTATATTTCGTTTCCCTCACAATGCAGGTGCTAGAAATAAACAACTAACTGGACTGTTTGAAATCCATTTGTGGGCACTCTTCTCCTTTTTATTACATACATACTTCTTAAACGGATTATATACCTAAGCTAAACACATCAAACGAAAGAGCTATGAAATGACATTACACGATATTCAATATTTTCGATAGGTAATTTCGTTATCCTTGGCATTTTGTGGATGGCCGCCGCATTTGGCCGAATTCTCTCAAATGGCACGCTTGGTGTTGTAGCAACAAACAAATCACTAATCGCTGTGTCGTCGTTGGCTTAACACGTTAACCTTCTGAGTGGCTACCGCGAAAACAGAATTTCGCAAATTGCGGGGATCTTTCCCTTTTACTCCAATGAAGGCGTAATTAGAGTGACAGAGAAAAATGCCCGCAATTTGCGAACTTCGATTTTCGCGGTTTTACCCCTGTATCGCATTAATCACGTGCTCGTTTTTGTTTCCCTAACTTTTTTACGGGCCTGTGCGAATATAGTTTTTACCTACATATATCTTATGTTCTTCTACGTACATAATAGTACATAATTACTTAAATAATCTTTACCAAAAAATATCGACTTCACAAAATAGCCATAAATGTCATCAGCAGATCCACTTCAACAAATATAGCTATCTGATGGAAATGCTCTTACTTACTATTAAAAAATCACAAAAGGTGTTCCTACAATATTTAAAATAGCTCCCTCGATTTTTCTAGGATTCCATCATCACATCTTCATCTGATGACAATGGGACTAATTAAAAAATAATTTACCAAATCTGTGCTAGGCGCAACAAATCAGCACACTACCTACACAATAAACCAGATGAAACGTAAACCTCCTTCTCCAAATTATAATCCATGTAAGATTTTCCACGAAAATAAAACGTAAGTTAAGATAGATGTGAAGAGGCTATTTATTTCCGATAAAGAACAATGATGGCAGCACGACAACAGCGCAATGAGACCTGTTGCCGCTGGCGCGTCGTCCTGAGCCGCGGCCAAATGGCTTTGACACTGTCGATATGGGCAGACCCCTCTCACCACTAACTTGTGATTAGTTCATAGTCATAATATCTACTCGTAAATGCGAGGCCGACTTTAATTTGGTTTTCAATGATTTTCAATATTGTCCATCACGAGAACCGAATTACAGATGTAGTGCAAAACGTAGTGATTATATGCTCTTTGGTGCATAATTGTTATCCTTCGTATTTTCTCGGAAGCGATCGTATTTCTCAAGCTGCTTCAATTCTTTTTGTATTGAGACCGACTGAAATAGCAAATCACGTTCGTAAGTTTCTGTGAAAATACGATGTAAAATAATTATGCACTACATCTGTACTAATGAATAATAGTTGCGAATGCGAATGCAATGAATGTAAAATACATCCTGACGTTTCGAACCCTTTATGACAGCGTTTTTGAAAATATATTCACCGCTGTCAAAATTATAATGTGCCCACATACAAAATTAATGAATAAAATATTTGATTATATTTCACTGCCAGGAAAAATATGTTTTTATAAAATTAGCTCTCACATAAACGCCATAAAGCGTCATATATATATATGTTTAGGAACTTGTTCAAAATTAAATTTGTTACTACAAAGTAAAACAAAACCTTTGCTATCCTCTTTAGCCAAAAGTAAGAACTTAATAATTACTGGCTTGTAGAACATGACATTCAATAATATACAATATCTGGGAGACCGAGCTTTGCTAGGAAAACATATAAAAACTCAAAACTGCGCTTTTTTTTCCAGAGACCTAGACTAGAAGACCTAGTTAGATCGATTTATAACACCGAAAACCCCCATATGTCAAATTGCATAGAAATCGTTAGAGTCGTTTCCGAGATCCCCGATATATAAATATAAATAAATAAATAAACAAGTCGCTCATGTTAACACGGAAGTATGAACTTCAGGGGGCCTACCGCGAACCACGTTCGACATGTTGCCTCCCTGTCACACTTACGTGCGAATTTACAAGTGCGACAGAGTGGCAACACGTTAACGTTCGCGGTAGGCCCTCTGGTTCGTAGTCGCTATCCAAATTGCTGCTACATCCCTAATCATACATTAGTATATCAGGATTATTAGGCATATTCTAATTTTAATTATAAGATATAAATTCAATCTGGATTAGATATGGATAGGATCTGTCAGTGTCAAAAGTGACGTTTTTGGTGGAAAAAATGACACTTATCCTATAATTAAAATTAAATTTAAATTTAAAGAAATTAATAGGTAGGTAATAATATTAACACCCAAAAAGTTGATCAAACTGAAACTTTATAGGTGCTTCACCACAATAAATATAGAGCTTACGCGTGTACTCTCTACTCTCTCGAGTGCATAGCTTACAGTGTTTCATAGTATCATCTTAGGCCAAATTGCTCCACATGGAATGCTCTCAGCAGCACAATAGAGTAGCCGGGCAACTGTAATCAAGGCGCCCATGTTCGCACGGAAGGGCAGACAGGCCAATTCGAGTTTTAGTTATTCGACTGTTTCCGAATTTTCCTATATGATACTGATCGGTCAGTGTTAAAAGTGACGTTTTCGGTTGAAATGTCACTTTTATACTGACAGATTGATCTGTATTGAATCATATAGGAAGCATATCGAATAACTTAAACTCGAATTGGCCTGAGAGTGTAGTTCGCAGGCTGGCGACCGTCCGCGCCGTAGCTCGTAGTCGCGATTAGAGCGAAGATTACAAGGATATGTGAGTGCTACGTCGTAGCACTCTACTTTCAGCTTATAGTTGAAAAGAAGACATTTTCGCCAGCTTAAGGTTAAGATAATGGTTAGATATATATGTCAGCAGTCATATGACAATAAGTAAATAATAAGGCTTAAATAGATATTGTTATTTATTATTACGAGCCTGTTGTGTCCTACTGCTGGGCAGAGGTCTACCCTCTCTGCTTCCTCTCGTCCCAGTTTTGAGCTACAACTGGCCAATCTCTCAAAAAGGTGTCTAAGTTATGACGCCATCACCGACGAGGTCTGTCGAAAAAAATAAATTACGGAAGTTACGACATGATAGATACTTAATCAACAATATACGTAAAATGTAAAAGTTCACGCATAATGCAACATTAGCAATAAGGTTTTCTCAATAAATTATTCTATTCTATTCTATTCTATTCTAATCATCATTCTGTTAAAAATCTTTTAAAAGTTAAAATCTGACGGATGAAAAAGAAATATTCTCACAAATATTACCCACAATATACAAAATTCGTTACACGCTGATATAAGTCGTCCTGTTACTTATGGAATTTCGGGCATTTTTTCGTTATCCAATACAGAGCCAGATAATAAAGTTTGAAGTTATATGCTAACGTAGCAAATACGAAACAGATACCAAAAATGCCAATATGGCACAATGTCGAGAAAGATATTAGCTGTCAATACGATGTCGAGCCTCGGCGACGTGGGCTCGCTCTGTGATCAATTCGGAAATTAGGGTGAAGCCCGAGCGACATTTAATCTATCAGGATTAAAGGATATTCCGAAATAGAACGTTTGCGTATCTATAGATACATATATCTCTGACAACCCTGATCTTTACTCTTAACACTAAAACAGACGTGAGACAGGTGTCTCAGCGAACTAAGAAGTAAATTGTTGTACCTTGATACATTTATTTCATTTGATTTTTTCTTCAAGAAATCAAATTCTTCACTTTCACGATCCCATTGTACGAGCTATGAGTAAGTAATATAAGTTTAACACAAGTTAACTGTACTAAAATAATGTATAATTTAGCATTTCGGGGTTTTTCAGCACATTCGTGTTTAACTCGGTTTGCGTAACTGCGCTTAAAGAAAAATTTACATGCAAAGGGTACGACGCGTGCGTGGTCTCGAACGACGGACTAGCACGAGAGCGCCACAGATTATATTTATTAACAACGGGTTAATTGTTGAGTTCAAAAATCAAATATTTTCTTTGTTCTAGTCGTACTCTGTCTATGAAATCGTAGAGTGAAAGAGACGACTGAGAATGACAAAATATTATTGCTCGAGAAACCGAAAACTGTGAAAAATACAGATAATACTCCTAAAATTAATTTTGGTTTCTTAAATATTAATACTTTTTGAGATATTGGGGAAATAAAAAATATCTACATTTTTCCCCTTTTATTGTTTATATCTTTTTAACCGACTTCCATTTCATAGAAGGAGGAGGTTCTGTATTCGGTTGTGGCTATTTTTTTTTTTTTTTTCTATGTACGTTCACCGATTACTCCGACATCCGTAGTCCGATTTGAGTAATTCTTTTTTTGATCGAAAGGAGCTACCTCCGAGTTGGTCCCATTTTAATTTGGTTCTGTTCTGATGATGGGATCCATGAGGAATTGAGGGAACTCCTCAATTTTTAAAGGCACATGCATGGTGATTTGAGTGTTTTCTTAAGCAACTCGAGCATTTTCTCCCGAAAACCACCACTTTGATGAAGTAGACCTGATGATGATGATTGTTTTGATGATAATGATGATGATTTTTTAAATGTAGTACGTTCACCGATTACTCCGACATCCGTAGTCCGATTTGAGTAATTCTTTTTTTGTTTGAAAGGAACTACCTCCGAGTTAGTCCCATTTTAATTTGGTTCTGTTCTGATGATGGGATCCATGAGGAATTGAGGGAACTCCTCAATTTTTAAAGGCACATGCATGGTGATTTGGGTGTTTTCTTAAGCAACTCGAGCATTTTCTCCCGAAAACCACCACTTTGATGAAGTAGACCTGATGATGATGATTGTTTTGATGATAATGATGATGATTTTTTAAATGTAGTATGTTCAGCGATTACTTAGGCACCTGTGATCCGAATTGAGTAATTCTTTTTTTGTTTGGAAGGAGTTGCCTCCTAGGTGTTTTCGTATTATTTTTGGTTCTGGTCTGACGATGGAATCCATGAGGAACTGAGGGAACTCCTCAGTTTTTAAAGGCACGTGTAAAGTGATTTCGGTGTTTTCTAAAGTAACTCAAGCATTTGCTTCCGAACACCGCCAATTTGATGTAGTGCAAGTGTAGCCGTACCACGAGTTTGACATTGACATATTCGCTAAGTTAGCGACGCTAACGTCTTCGTAACTAACTTTTTATGCATCTCGCTCGCACTAATATGCCAATACGAGCGAGATGCAAAGAAAGTAAGTTACACACACGCTAGCGAATAAATCAATGTCAAACTCTTGGAAAGCTGGTAAGGCTACTGATCGGGGGTTAGGGTTAGGAGTTAAGGGGTCGGGGATAAAGGGGTCGGGTAATGGTGGTTGTAGGGCTGCTGGTTCAGGGCCGAGGGGTACATGGATCAGGAGTTGATACGCTGTGAGGTAGAGTGATCGGGGGGGTTGAGAGATTGGGTCAGTGGCGGGGCGGAGGATGGATTTAGTGTAGTGACAGGAATTGTAATTTCCCAGACGGACTCGAGAAAATTCCTGATTACATATTTATTAAAGTAGATACACGAATTTAGTGTTAATCATGATGTTGTTTTTCATTCATGCGTCGCGCTCTTAACAATGTGTTAAAACTAAAAATGGAAAAATAAAAACTTTTTACAAAAAAAAGAAAACCGACTTCAAAAAGGATGAAATAAAATATTATCCATTTTAAGTCTATGCGTTACCAACTGATATGTTTGAAGTCGGTGCCAAGCCAAGTAGTAACAATACCCGTCAAATATAATCAGCCTTATGACTATAAATCCCATTAGAACTGTATTAATAACTATTATAAATGTGTAAGTAATTCTGTCTGCCTCTTTGTCACCTTTTTATGGCTATACAACTGAACCGCTTCAGGTGACATTTGGCAAGAAAGTAAATTCCTTGAATTGTTTTATATTATGAAACGTAGTTCTCTGAATAAGGGACGGGAAATAACTTCAGTCCCAATCTCACGCTTGCGTGCCGACTAACATGGTACGGACTGTGCTAAGAAGGTTTGATCGTGTGTTCTGAGGTGTGTTCTTAGGTACATTCGACGTCAAAGATATGGTTACACTTTTGCACCTTACTCCTTTGTAATAAGACGAAAAGTGTAAACATATTTTTAACGTCAACCGTACCTACAGAAAGTACGTTAATTGTCGTCGTGTAAGGCAAACCAACGTACATCCTTATCGATTCGCACCAAAATCATGGTATGCTTCCAAAGTTGGCTTGGCACCGACTTCAAACATATCAGTTGGTAACGCATAGACTTAAAATGGATAATATTTTATTTCATCCTTTTTGAAGTCGGTTTTCTTTTTTTTGTAAAAAGTTTTTATGTTTTTTTTTTTTGTTTCCTTATACATGCTTCAAATACATTCTTCTAGGCATCACGACGAATCTAATGAGGTATCACACGGATTTTTAGGAGTAGTATATCTATTTTTCCCCGTTTTGAGCATATCTATAAGTACCTCCAAGTTACGCGGCGCCACCGTTATATAACGGCTTATTAGCTACCAAGTAAGTAAACAAAACAACTTCAGAGCAATCGCTCAAATTAATTAACTAACTTCGGAAACGACTACCGATAATATTTGCACCAAAGGTTATTGACTTTCTACTACCGTCGCTCGAAATATCAACGTTCAGCGAAACATCTACAACTTCAAGTTACGGGTAGGTACTTAAGTACTTGGCCGCTGTAGTAAGCCAATATGAAATAGTAAATACCTATATAAGTACCGAAGCCTATCTAACTTTCGTTAACGGGAGGGCAAATAGAGACAAAGTTTGTATTAGTTCAGTAAGTCCGTTTTCCTTCATCGAAGTAAAATAATAATCGTCTTGTTGGATAAACATGGAATCAGCTAACATCGCTAAGTAATAATAAACATTGATTAGTGCCAAAGCAAGTAGAATTATAAGTGAGAAATACGAGCATGAGAGATTACGATTAGTTAAGTGACTTTTTCTAGAATTTTGGATAGTGGTAGAGACGATCGTTGATTTTTAAAATAAACCCGTTTTGGACTACACTACTTCTAGTGCCCTATTTTTCTTCGTGTACCCTGCGTATCCCTGCCCCTCCTTGTACTTCCTAAGTGCCCGAAAGTTTTTTACACCGCCCTATCTTAGAAATAGAGCTCTGGAAATAGAGAAATATAAAAGGGCCTTAAAACTCTAATATGTATATGTATACAAAGTATGCACTTGGTGTTATTGCGATTCAATTTGATTACGTCTAATTGTCATACCCAATTTCCAACATGGACAAGTCTTTTGAATCTAAAATGGGCTTCACACGAGTTTACGTTCCTTAAAATAAAATATTACATTTTATATTGTCGGCTTAAACTTTTTTAAAGCGTGCTTTACACGGAGGCCCTGTCACATAAGGTGTCCGCCTACGACTAGCGCTCCGCACCGCAGCGCGGGCGCTGGGCGGCCAGGAAGGCGCCAGTATTTTCGCGATGTCGGCGGACTGTTCCTTCCGTACTCGCGTTATCGGCTGATTTACGACGTCACTCCCTGAAACGCCACTTTTTGTGGCGCTTCGCTATTTGACAAATATCAAATATCAAATATCAACATTTATTCAGCAAATAGGCCACAAGGGCACTTTTACACGTCAACATTGAATTTACATAAAAGCAAAAATAATAACATCAACAATTTTATAAATTAAAACTAACAATTCAATCTAACGTATTACAATTACTAAGAGATGTATATGGTCTCTTAATGTCGAATTACATACAAAATACAGATAAAAAAACACACACAAAAAATCTATAATATTTAGAGGTGTAAATGTCTCTAGGTGTCAGAACTATAAGATTATATAGTTTATCAAGTTATCCTTAGAGATGTATAGGGTCTCCAAGAGTCAATATCCTGTATAATTAATACATTCATTAAAAGAAAAGAAACATACGAGAACAGAATGAGGCGTCTCACTGTAATTAATTAATAAAAGTTACTAAGTATAATAGCTCGTGTTAGCTTAACAGACCAGTCTCCACAAACAGCACCCGTTCACGAGTATGACGCGTATCTCAGCCATCGCCTCCCTCAACCTTCATTCGGGAAAGTGGCGACCCGATCAACAACGCCACCGTAAGCAAAGACTTTTAAGCGAGCATGACATGTTCAAGCTACCGGCCTATATTAATATTAAAATAGTAATAACATGTAGCTGTAAGACACGGCATTTTGTGCTCATATGTTACATAAAAAGACAGTAATATAGCTTCACATAATTACTAGCCTAAGTTGACTTAGAGATGTAAAGGTCTCTAAGTGTCAGAAACATTAAAAATATAGGTAAGTATGTACAATCAAAAATAAAAATCAAATAAATAAATATGTACTTAGAGATGTATAAGGTCTCCAAGTGTCCAAAACTAAAATTAAATTAAACAATATAATCAAGCGAGAACATCATTGTCTCATGTGTCAATTCTACTGGACACTAGCATATTTAATTCAGTGTAAAAAAAAACAATATTTATTTAATTCTTATTATACTAATGAAACCAATCAAGCTACCGGCTTAAAAGCATCTCTATCGTTTATAAAATCATTTACAGTGTAGTACGCCTTACATAACAAGGAGTGCTTAATGTGCGACTTAAATTTGTGAAGTGGTAAATTCACTACATCAGTGGGGACTTTGTTATAAAAACGTGTACAGTTCCCGACGAAAGACGTACTAACCTTACGGAGGCGGTGGGCGGGCACGGCAAGTTTATGTTTGTTTCTAGTGTTATAGTTATGGATATCACTGTTAACCTTGAATTCGTGGATGTTTTTCCGAACATACATAATATTCTCTAGTATGTATTGAGATGCAACGGTAAGAATGTTAACTTCTTTGAATTTCTCTCTTAGGGATACTCGAGCGCCCAGTCCATAGATGGAACGTACAGCTCGTTTTTGCAGCACAAATATTGTCTGAATATCTGCCGCTTTTCCCCACAACAGAATTCCATAAGACATAACACTATGGAAGTAACTATAGTATACCAGCCTGGCCGTCTCTACGTTTGTCAGCTGTTTGATTCTCCTCACTGCATAGGCTGCTGAACTAAGTTTTCCGGCTAGAGTGCCTATATGTGCATGCCATTGCAGTTTGGAGTCTAAAGTGACTCCCAGGAAAACAGTTCGGTCCTCAAATTCCAGCGTATCACCTTTTATTTTAATCTTGCCGTTATTTACCTGCTTGACGTTAGGTAGCGTAAACTTGATGCATTTGGTTTTCTTGGCGTTCAAAAGCAAATTGTTTGCCGTAAACCAGTTTACAATGGTAGATAGCGCGTCATTAATGCTCTCGAAGCTATTTTCCTTTCTGTCCACTTTAAATATAAGGGAAGTGTCATCTGCAAATAACACTATATCATGTCTATCTTGCACAACTTTTGGTAAGTCATTAATGTATACCAAAAACAGGAAGGGACCAAGAATTGAACCTTGAGGCACTCCGAGGGCTACCGGGGACCCCGCCGATTGAGTTCCATTAATAACTACTCGCTGAGTTCTATCCGAAAGGTACGATGAGACCAGGTCAAGGGCACTAGCTTTTATCCCATAGCGGCTTAATTTTCTCTTTAAATTTTTGTGATCAACGCAATCAAATGCCTTTGACAGATCACAGAACGACGGTTATATAACGGTTATATGACGGTAAAGAGACCCATTTCCCTCTTGATGTGTCAACTAGATAAGTAATAGGTAATTTTATTCTGGCATATTGCACTATCTTGAGTGGTAAAACTAATTATGAGACAAATGGACGTATTTTTTTTTAAATATAATGCGCTTAGTACTTACGTAGTTTATAAATTTATACTCATATTAAAACTGAATACCTGAATACCTACTTAGGTATAAAGGAAGCAGTGAGTCGTGGGTCGCGGACTAAACAAAGTGAATGGTTTCAAGATTATTTTAAATTTAAATAGGAGGATGTATTTAACAAGTCGTTATATAAATAAATACAATGCGATTGGGCATTAAAAACTAAAAGTAAAAACTAAGCACCCGGTGTCCAATTGTTCATCTTTTAATACGGAATAATCTTCTAACTCGATGCTGTAAGCTACGCAAATACAACGCTCTTTCTCTCACAGCTGTAATCTGACTCGACTCATCTATAGCTAAACATTTTTATGACGTCAGCCAGACAATTAGGTTGGTTAGTGGAGACTAGACTCGTATAGGGTGACGCGCGACGCGCCGCGCGGGCTGCGCGTGTCGGCGGCGCGTGCCGGCTGTCGCCCCGCGCTGACGTCATCTGATTCACCCGCAGCCTTCATTGACCGAAGCGGCTTTCACTAATCATATGGCTCCTCTTCACGTTGGGCCAACGCCAACGCCAACGAGGGACACAGCCATGCGGTAGAATGAGATAGCAAGATCACTTGCTCCCTCTAACGCATAAATGCGTCCCTCGTTGGCGTTGGCGTTGGCCCAACGTGAAGAGGAGCCATTAAGGGATTCGATGTGCTGCTGAACGTCACAGGCTTTTGTCATACTCTTTACTAAATATAGCACGTAACGTCTCTAAAGCGCCATTAATATAACTACGTAACGTAGTTTTAAGTTAGGTACGTACGTAGTTTCGCAAGGCATAAAAATCGGCCAAGTGCGGTCGGACACGAGTCCACGAGTATGAAGGGTTCCGTGCCATAACGCAAAAAACGGCAAAAAAATGTTGAATGGGAGCCAGACTTAAATATTTATTTTATTCTCTATTTGTTGTTATCGCGGCAACAGAAATACAGCATTAATACTGCATTTTTAGCGATATTAAAAGATTACATAATCTTTTAATATCGCTAGAAGCGACTCAGGGATGAAGATATAATTTAACTTCGTTTCTACTACAATAGTAATTAGTTCGTTTTCAGTTTTCTTGCGCTGGAACTCTGGCACGTATAACTCCTCAGATTTCATTATTCATTACCGGTGCCTTATCTTGGTTTTTAACGAACAATCAACGTTGCGCCCTTATCATGTTCTTTTATAGTAAGTTTAGGTTAACATTGGTTTTAATTACTGCACCTATTTAGCCATGGTAAATGCTCAGGTTCTTATCTTTCGCGAGCAGTTAACAAACTGAATAATCTGCTTTACGATTACGGCCTAATTAAGTGCTTTTGTTTATAAACCTGGTTTACAGTCATGTAAAGGTAAATAAGCAACTTTTAGCATTACTGCTTGTTCTCAAAGTACGATAGCGAGTTTACTCCCTTTTGATCGATGCCATATATAGTAGTGTATCCTATAATGGACGTGGAACCGGTAAAGGGACAAAAAACCACAAATCCTCTAAAATAAGTATCTAAAAGTAGTTTATAAACACTGGCTGTATATTATCGTAAATAAGAGTCCTAGAGCTGTCTCAGTTTGAATTTTTATTAAATTTGGTTGTTTTTTAAGAAATTGGCGTCAACTCAAAAGTTGTCATGTCACTGAAAAAAATACCACTACGAATTCTTAATGAAAACTAGAATGTGTTTTATTAATTGCATTTACCATGAGATAAGGTATACAACACACTATGTTGTGACTCCACAGATGTAAAAAAGCGCTGGTGGCCTAGCGGTGAGAGCGTGCGGCTTGCAATCTGGAGGTCGCGGGTTCGAACCCCGGCTCGTACCAATGAGTTTTTCGGAACTTATGTACGAAATATCATTTGATATTTACCAGTCGCTTTTCGGTGAAGGAAAACATCGTGAGGAAACCGGACTAATTCCAATAAGGCCTAGTTTACCCTCTGGGTTGGAAGGTCAGATGGCAGTCGCTTTCGTAAAAACTAGTGCCTACGTCAAATCATGGGATTGGTTGTCAAGCGGACCCCGGGCTCCCATGAGTCGTGGGACTCGTGGCAAAAATGCCGGGATAACGCCAGGAAGAAGAAGATGTAAAAAAATAGTGGTATTTGGCCCAATCCCATTATAGGAGCTGTAAAACTGCATACCTCCTATGATGGGACAATATACATAATGATGCTTGCCATGCCATAATTTCATGTTTAAACAATACAGAAGTAATATGTATAGTTACGAAATATGTCAACCAGGAGGTACGCTCGGACTTCGGATATAGTATTTTATACAATCGTGATATAATAGAGAGCTTTCCAGTCGAGTACCGTGTTTAGGCAACGAAGCTTGCTGAGTTGCCTAAGTCAGGCACGAGATTAAAAAGCTTGATTATATCACTATTGTATACAATACTTTTTCTACGAGCCAACAAAAATAATACTTTAAACTAGTAGAATCATACAAACAAACCAAACTAAAAGTATACACAGCTAAGATACGCAAGTAGCCGCGATACCTTCATACTAGTACGCGCCCCGACTGCCGCGCCCGGCGCGTTTGTCAACGTAACCTTGTTAACCTTCTCGTAACTCATGAGGGCCTGGTACTTGCTCCGCTGTAAATTAATTTTTTAGACAGTTGTTTTCTCGATTTTGGCCACCGTAGCCTATGGAGACTAACAAGCTACTAAGTGGTTTTCGTAGTCTATGGATGTGGCTATTTTAAGGGTGTCACATGCGCGTTTCTGACTTATGAACCAATTGTTTCTACTATACAATCTAAAATAATTAATTAATTTGAGCTATGGTTTTGTTTCGTCCTGTTGATCGCGGCGAGCTGTGATTGGTCAATTTCATTATAGTTGACTAAACTGTATATTATAGTTGAGTTGGGAGCCTATACATTAAAAATACCCAATAGAAGTTTGGTACTTATAAGAAATCTTAATTCAAGAATTATAGTCGACGAGTAGAAAAAAATAATATCGTTTTTCCAAACTTTCATTTAACTTGCCCTGTTAGTTAGTGTGGGTCAAATCTTGGTAGCTGAATTTGAGCCACTTTCCGATTTCCGATTGAGTTGAAATTTTGTATTCGTAATTAAGTAGGTATGCAAATCGGATGATAATGCAATATTATGATAACATGGACCTGATCTGATGACCTATTTCAATATTTTATACTGATAGAGCAATGTCCATTATAGGGGGGGCCCATTACTGGAGCTTTGGTGTCCATGACTGGAGAAAAAAAGCATAGTTTTAATTTGTTAAGTATGTGGAAACTCATTGCAGTATATTTGATACAACACGCCTGAAACATGAAAGACGGATAGGACATTCATCTTTTAACACGCTAAGCGGTAGACCATTTAGATGTATTAGGGAAATATCACAAATACTCCAAATTTCCTCTTAAATGTCCCATGACTGGTGCTGTTACTATATATTTAGTTAGATAGATATCTTTTGTTATTTTACCTTTATGAAATTTAAAGTGAAAGAAATGTTTTATTCTGTTATTTCTGTCGACATCCTAAATATACGTATGAATGTCTAGTACGAGTAAGATCTAAACCTGCGTTGGGTAAAGGTCTAATTTTGCTGAGTGTACTCGTAGCCATCCTTCCTTTTTCTCCACTGCTCGACAGCTATTCTGCACATATTATACATCTACAATGTGTAAAAGTTTGATTTGAAAGACAGCTTTCGGAACTCGTATTTTACCGGTTTGCAATTTATAAAGGTATTGTTGGCTAACGATGTGCGTGTTGTGTGCGAGGCACCACCATTCGATTCGTACGTAGTTTTTGCCGATTAGGCTTATTGGACGACACACACAATATTGGGTAACGTTTGTTTGGCTTCAGAGAATAGAATGAATACATACTAACATAATATTCTTACTTCAAAGTTTAAGTTAAGTATATTCCCTAAACATCAGTATTAAATAATGCATCGAGTCTAAGTAGTAAGCTAGAGGTTATTTCCGTCGATGTACCTACTTTACCCGTATAAATAAGTAATGCGTCATCCATTTTCTCAATTGAATCCTCGTTACGGAGCGCTCAATGGTGGTTTTGTTGTTGATTTATAACATAAGTAGGTAAACATTACTCTTAGGCAACGATACATTACAAAAAATCTTATTTACTCTACGAGTATATCATTTATTTAAATATATTCTACAGTAAACTGTGAAAATTTGTGGCGTTGTTTCTGTGTGTTATAACACGTTGACTTAGACTACCTATACCTCTCGCGTCTAATAATGGTTTCTATGACAGTTTAATTTTTATATGGTGCAGCTGTTACGTGAAGTGTTTGTAGACATTTTTTGGAAATTAGCACATTCATTATTCAGAAAACTACCTTTAAGTAATAAATACGTGGTATAGACATAAATATTTCTACAATTCTTTTTGAAATTAAGCGATTCAACGCAAGAAGCTCCGTCTTCATTGGCGCGAAGCATTATGTCATGTTTCCATTTTTAGATTTAAGCCACTAAATGGTAGACCCTACTATGTGAAATAGAGCCAGCATGAAGTGTAGAGGGCAGCACCTGCTTAGAAGCAAGAATTGTTTTCGCTTTTGATTCAGGTCACGAGATGGCAGACACTACAACCGCACGGTCTCTATAAGTATTTTGCTACATGAGAACATGCGACGAGTAGACAACCCCCTACGACTCTACTTCTACGATTAATCGAGCACAATATTAAATATTGTATTTGAAAAATAACTAAATAAATGTTTTATCATTATTTTTTTTATTATTTAGATGCTGAAGTCATGTCGGCAGCTGACGATGACGGTGCGCACGGCGGGCGCCCTGGTGGGGCGCGCGTCGTGCTCGTGGATGGACCGCTACGGGCGGCCCGCGTCGCCGCCGCCGCCGCGCCAGTCGCGCTCCGCCAGCAAGGACCGCTCGATACGCAGGGTAACTACACGTCACCGCTATTGCGTTCACTCTACAGATGCTGATGATGACGGTGCGTATGGTGAGTGCCCTGTTGAGCGCGCGTGGTGCTCGTAGATGGACCGCAGTCGTGCTCCGCCAGCGTTTCTCCATAAGCAGAGTAACGTTACAACTATAACACGCGTATTCGGGAAACGAGATAATCACAAGATCTAGAAACGATATAGAGATCAACTAGATTTACATTAGATATCGACTAGATGTGACTTGGATATCTAAGTCATAACTTGTCGAAATCGTTCAAGAGGACCTCCAGAATCGCGGAAACGTCAAATTTGACATATCTATCTTACAAATATCTTTAAATTATCCATATCGTAACTTGTTGAGGTCTAGTAGAGATCTATTTCATTTCCCGAATCGCGCCGTAAGGACCCATATACAGGATAGCTTCACATCACAGCAAACATTATTAGTGTCCACTCTGAAGGTAAGCCACTTTTAATCGGCTCTACAGCGATTGTATAAGGTACCATAACGATATTTTTTTAATGAAAAATGAAAACGATGAACCGCTCAATATTTAATAAATGCTCTATCCATATGTGCTTTAATCTATCTGTTCATAGCTTTCTATATGTAGGTACAGTATTCTTGGCCACACAGGTCACAAACAGTGCGCCTTCAATAGGTAACTTAAGTAAATAATGCAGAAGTGCAAAACAATCGTATTGCAGCTTACTCTATTGTTTGCCACCTAATCTAAGTTAGTCTTGTGACACAGCCAGTCTAAATGCATAATTATATGAGAGCGTTTATCCACGGAAGCGCAGTTCGCCTGTTAGATGCTCGTGCCGGCTACAATAATAAACTTTGTCTCCGCTTGGCACGGAATCAAAACTCGATTAAAACTTGTTCAAAATCAATGGCAGGAAATATGAATGCTAAATTGATGGCAACTAAAGATTCTCGGTGTCTACAGTGTCGTTTGTAACTGATAAGTACTTAGTTACCTACATAATATGTACAATTGTACAAGTAAGTACCTAAGTACATATGTTTACGTATTTGCCCCTTTTAGGTGCTTATTTCAATGAGATAAGGAAATTCTGCAAAATATGAACTTATTCATGCAGAATGTACGCGCAATATTTGGGTCGTAAAATATGCGGTAATATACACATAAGGGTGGGAGGGGCACGTGGTGGTATGCTAATCGTGGTCTACTGCCCACTAAACTGTCGTTAGTGGCCGTAATGAGGCTGCTGACACGTTTCCTGCTCTCCGCTTGTAGACATGGCATATTATACTAATTAATTAGTTATATAATACTAGCAGTAAATAGTCGATGCCGGACTGAAATTGTGTTTAGTCGCAGTGCTTTTAAGTTAAGTAGGGATATTTTAAGCTAATGTTACGGCCTAATTCGAGTATTTTTTGTCACTGGCGCGATGTGTTTTGTATAGCTCCTGATCTCCATTTTTAGGCGCAAAAAATAACTACATACGTGATTTAAACCGTATAATTAATTAGCCTAATGGTAGTTATGATTACGACCTCGACAAGTGAAGTTAAGTAAATATTAATAATTGAGTTGGTTTGTTCAGGTGGACCTCTGTATCGAGCCTGGGCAGTCGCTCGGGCTGATGATCCGAGGCGGCCTGGAGTACAGCCTCGGCATCTACATCACGGGCGTCGACAAGGACTCGGTAGCGGACAGAGCTGGTTTAATGGTAACTATATCTTCTGTTTTTATCATCCATAAGACAAACATGTTGACTGCTGGCCATAGGTCCAGTTACTTACTGTAATATGTATTTACTCAGTTTTAAATGCCGCCTTCGTTCATTGTAGGTACCTTCTGTACTCCAGTCTCGGTTACTTATTATAGTTATTATTTATGTTAACATACCTAAATACCAAAATTTTTGATTACAGCTAACCCGATACTTATTTGTGTATATATATAAGAATAAGAATAAGAATTATTTATTGCCACACACATACAAGAAAACAAAGACGATAAAAACAAAACAAACAAAAAAAATCACATGTTGAACAATAAGTACGTGTTGAACCAGCAACAATGAAATTAACATAGATTGACATTAATCGTTCTTATGTTATAAAACTTACACATAAACAACCAATAGTGTGACAATAGGGATGGACTCAGCATTTGCTGTGTTACAGACTAGCTGTCACAGCGCTGGTTTTCAGTTCACCCCTAATTATACATATAAGACATTAAAATATAATAAAAAATAAAAAATATATAGGTTCTAAGTTCGTTTGTGTATGTTTGAAGCGTACTCTACAAAAATAGAACTAAGCCACACGGTTAACAATTACTTTATTGAACTACCCGTGGCTCCCGTTCCAATGCTGTAGGGCGACCTTCCTTCTGGGCGAGCTCGCTCCATCATAGGCCACGTCTACGCCTCGGCTCTTAGAGAATATAACCAACGGAGTGGTCATTATTGTCATTAACAGGCGTTCCCCTCTGTCGAAAAAAGGCGGCCAATGGTCAACCACATGTCAAACACATGTATGGACTGATGTTTATCTGACATGACGTTCCTATACATTTGATGTGCCCCTCCCCCGCAAAAAACGGCAGACTATTTTGTACCGAAAATTATAGACATGGCGTCTCCGTTGGTTATATCCTCTAAGCCTCGGCTAGTCTGTGGCCATGATCATGGCTCGAGTAAGCCCATTCATAATAATAAAAAGAAGGTATATTTCATCTGTTTAATTTTGTTCCTTATAAACAATAAATGATACCGTAACGGTTATCTAACCCTGGGAAGTGGCCATTGCGGCCGTCTGTCTACGCCAGACATTCTATTTGTTCGCGGATGTTTGAGATTGCAGATACGTACGCTTTCTAAATAGAAATTATTTTTTACATCAAAGGCTTTATCGGATTTCTTTTATCCTTCGTGTAAAAAGTAGGTCAGTTAAGGCCGCTGACAAGATATAGGGATTTTATTGCAATTGCTTGCCGAGCGCAGGCAATCGACTCAGAACACAATAGGTAGGCAGTAGATGCCTACAAGAACAAGGGCACTCTACCATTGTCGCTTGCGAACTCTATTCTTTTGATTTTTCTAAGAACATTAATGGCTAATTAAAGAAAAATCCACAACATGATGTGGTTTGACATGTAAAATTTCTAAATAAGTTATGGAATGTTTTCAGAGCACTCAAATGTAACATTTTCAGATGTATAGTTATTCTATACATAATCATAAATATCCTAATAAAGGTGATGGATGAAAGCAGATTTTACATGTTACGAATATAATGAATGTGTAGCATGAAGACATTGGATCAGATATGAACTTAGAATGCAAAACTATTAGCTTAGCACCCCTGTATAAAAGCTCCTAAATAGAAGCTAATATAGTTTCGCTGACGTATACATATTTAAACCTGAAAGTAAGATCCATAGCGGGTAATATGACTGTATACGGGATAGAAGATCAAGTCTATAAGAGGAGGATAAAATCATTATCGAATTTCGTTGTTCACGTTATTGGTTAACCTGAGGCGATTGCTCCGCCATAAGAATACAGGGCCGACGTATTGTGTGGGTATATCGCGGCAGCGCCCGTCTGTCGCTTGTGAAAGTTTTATCATGCTCTTATTTTACGAGAGCGGCTGTTCCAGCAAAACTGCCACGGGCCAGGCAAAGGATGACGAAAAGAAAATATGAATATCCCAGTTTTAAATTACTTTTAAGATGAGTGGCCTCGGTAAACTCGTCTACCGAGGGACATGACAGGTATATAATGAAGACTTCAATTACCTGGAGTAAAACCTAGGTCCTATTTTAAAAAGCCAAAAGTTATAGTTTTACAAGTTATAAAAGTTTGACATATGGTTATTTATTTGCTTATGTTGAAATAAGATCTTACACGTTTATTAAACTAGTAACCTGGAAAACGGTAAATGGCTAGCCGAAGGTATATTTTGCTCACATCTTATATCTCGCTAAGTAGGTCACGTTAAGCAGTAAATTGCTTGTTTACATAGTTTACATTAAACCTTCAGCGTTGTTATGGAAATGTCTGTTTTCATACCGATATCGAAAATAAAACATCTGAGAATGTTTTTACATCAAGCTAACAGGTAAAATGCGGATATTGTTTGGATGTTTAATGGTAAAGCAAAGTCCAGTTGAGCTGTAACAAAACTACGCATCCTCAAAAAAAGTACAATCGGCGACATAAGCCTAATATAAGCTTGTGCCAATTATTGGAATGTTGCTACTTGAACGCTTGGAGTTAAACGAATTAGGTAGGTATAGGTACCTCGCTCGTAGGTAATCGAAATAAAGGAATTAACCTGGCACCAGTTCAGCTTAGGTGCGATTAAGAGAAAACGTGGAAACATTTACTCTCTACGAATGGCGCTCGAAGCGAGGTGTGGTGCAAATTTATGGTGTTTGAGCTTCCTCGCCCGCGGCCGCACGCCACATTCGAAACTCATAACTTTGCCAACCAACTCCAACAATGTTTTAAGAATTTTCATCAAACGAGAAAATCTGTACGTGGTTATTTATAACGAGATTTAATTAGTAAAATTTCTTGAAGCTTATTGAGAATAATTCACAAGAGTCGAATATGCGTCTATTTATAGCAGATAATCCATTATTATGTTTTAATAGTGACTTACAGAAAAATAAGGATTTGTTTACTAGTAGATACTTTAATACTTAGTACACCAACCTAAGATCGACATCCACTTCAAAGGACAAACTTCTAAACTAAATCCCCTTCAGAATTGGTTTATGGTAGTGTGCTACGAGTAGACTGTTCAGTGACAATTGAATAAAGATACAATCAGGAAGCCGTGATTTTTATAATTTGGTCTTATTTATTTAATGAAAAATTGACCAAAATTTAATTAAAATATTATTTTGTTACATAACTATGTGTAGATATATGTATATTTTTCCAGCCAACTTAATGATTTCACTTGATTGTATTCATTCGGTAAGTTAAACGAATAGTTGTTGAGTAGTGGACAAATTACATTAATACAGCACTATAATTGATGTTTTTGTTTGTCATAGGTGGGCGACCAAATTCTGGAAGTGAACGGGCAGTCGTTCGTGGACGTGACGCACGACGAGGCCGTCGCGCAGCTGAAGTACCACAAGCGCATGTCGCTGCTAGTACGAGACGTGGGCAAGGTGCCGCACGCGTGCACTGCCTACGGGGAGCGCGATGCGACGCCAAGGTTTGTGAACAAGGGCTTGTCGGCAATGATACTTCAAGGGGAGCCTGAAACAGGTCGTTGCAAGCAGTGGCGTGGGCGAAGTCGCGAACTGCGAGGCCCTTTTCTGTCACAATGCTCGCGTGAGGCCCCCTTAGGAGCGCGAGGCCGTGGGCAACGGCCCACTTCGCCCACGTCGAGCTACGCCACTGGTTGCAAGCCTTGTCCAATTTTTTATGACGAAAATAATTACGAAAGACTTGCATTATAAATATCGTGTTGTTCGTTTTTAGAATAAGCGGTTGGGGCAAGCGAAGAGGCGCGGCATCGACAGCAGTGGAGCAGAAGGCGCGTTCACTACTACCGCAGAGCGACCTGCCAGCGCTAGCGTACTACATGGAGGAGTACGCGGCGCGGCGGCTTGCTACCGACGCCTTCCTAACCGTGCTGCGTGACCTGCTCGACACGCCGCAGAAAGTAAGTCATGTTGACCATTTTCTGACGCAACGCGATTTTCCGACGGTAGTACTATCTGGAAGAATACGCGGCGCGGCGGCTCGCCACCAATGCCTTCCTTACAGTGCTGCGTAACTTGCTGGAGACGCCACACAGTAAGTACCTACCTCATACCTCAGTGGCATCGAGCATTCCCTGTCGCAGAGTAATCTGACTGCGCTGGCGTACTACATGGAGGAGTACCCGATGCCGCGGTTCGCCACCGATGCCTTCCTCACCTTGCTTGGAGCAGGTATCGCAAGAAGATCAGATCAGACCCAAGAAAGTAAGTCGCGTTGATAACTCGTCGCCGCAGACACAGTTCTCCCCCGCCATCTTATTTAGTAAGTTGTACATGATGGACTAATAGTAATAGACGTGAAATATATCACTTTCCTGTATGAGGAAAAAAGCAACGGAGGAGATATAGGGTTCGAAAGTTTTCGTATAAATATAGTTACAGCTTATGCACTTAATATATGTTATTCTTTGAAGGCCGCAATGTAACATGCTCTTATGGCTCTACAAATAAGATTGTGTCAGATATTTTTGCGGCCTTCATTGTGTAACATATTATTGCAGGTGACTGTAAAGTGTTGTTTGAACTTGATTACACAGTACCTACCTACACAGATACCTACATGTGTTTAGTTAAATAGTAGACATTAAAACTACGCGGTAGTTATCCTTCAATGTCGCTTTTTTTTCTATGGTTGACCATCCAGACCATGGCCAATCAGGTCGCCTAGCGATAATGTTTCTTCAAAAAGCGACAAGTCAATTTGTTGTGAATGATTTTATATCGGACAGATACTTATCGAATTATTTCTTGTTAAAGTAAAATACCCAAAAGTATACCTACTTTTATTGTGATACGTGTAACAAATTACGGCCCTTAATAGAAAAATGACCTGCTACAATGATTAATTGAAAACGAGGTAATTTTTCATACTGAGACACTAACCGCTTTCGATGTCGGGTTAGGTATTGTATCCAAAATCGATTTATCTTAAGCCGAGTCCTCTGTAAGCGGATTCTGTTTAATGGCACGCGTTAATTGGTTCTGTTTGGGTCAGTCATTATTCATAGATGGAACCTCGACGTCACGCTCCCACTGCGCCAATATAGGAAGTTAACTCTGCATTTCTAACTCCCGCGCTCAACACCCATGGGAATTATGCAAATCAACGGCAATTTATCAACTGACTTGGACAGCGTAATGGCTGATCTTAGATTAATTCTGCATTCCACGTATTTCGAATTGAAACGGGATGATAATAAATATGCATGTATGCTGTAAATAAATTTAAGGAAAATAATTTGTTATAAGGGTACATACCTAATATTAAATAAATAATAATAGATTAAAAATAATGACCCATTATTTATCTTTCTGTTTTAGTATACTCTCCTAACGGAAATCCGAGAATTCATGCTACCTGAAGATCGGCCGAGATTCGATGAGCTAGTCTACAGGCGTGGCGACGAACCTCCCGATCATCATTTAAAGGTAATGCCTAGAAATTTACTCAAATAGTCAATATCTGTGACCTACGTAGATACGGTAGCAGGATTTTAGTTTTAGGTGGAACGTTTAGAAAAAACCTTAATTTATCTTAAGACAGCAAGACAGGGGTTCCTTACAAAGGTTTTTTAGCAAAAAATTGTAGTTACAGCATATTATAGCTGCGCTCATTAGGTTGGCTGCTCTGAATAATCTCGTAATCTACGCTCCACCTCCACCTGGACGCACTAATTACAATTTTGTGCTTCGTTAAGAAGAGAAGGCAGCTGCAAGCTCATTTAAATTTAGCTGAGGTTTTTTCTCGATGATGATTAGAGAAAATAAAAGGGAATTGTGGTTTGTGGCAGAGAACGTCTGTTTTAATAGGCTGGATTTAGCGATATAATGTAGGATATATCTACGATTGTTGCTACGTAACACAGGCCATTTCATAGCTTATTTATAGAGGCACGTGTTGCATATTAAGGTTTTCGGTTAGGGAAGATGCGAGACATGTTAATAATGCATGAGGGGAAGTTGCGAGATTGCTGAAGGTTCCCGTTTGTCCGTAGCGCGGGGCAGAAAGACACATGCTGCCCTCCTCGACGATGCACGATTTGCACGACGCGGTAAGTGCACGTGCACATCGCCCGCATGCTTCTGCTCACTAGTAGTTAGTGCTTTCATTATTTAACATGTCCGATTCGATGTTTCGATGTAATTCTTTGCCTTATTGTTGTTAGGTGGTTTTAGACATACAGCGAATGTTGATGTTAATTTTGCGAAATCTTTTTTTTTTCGTTTTATTAGGACACGGTGGACGCGAATCGCCAGACAATTAATCTCATATTTCGCTGTGTGTCCTATATTAGAGATTAATGTCAAATAACTATAACCTTAGCGTAATGTTAAAATTTTGCATTTATTCCCATATAATAAAATATTTTATTAGTGGCTATAACAACATTGTATGATAAAAAAAATCTCTTCGTTCCTTTATACATATGTACTTATAACCTCATGTAACATGTACGTCAGTAAGTGGATATAAAAAAAAAACTAATTGATGTGCACGTCTGTTTGGTTTTGATTGCACCAAAAATGTTTGAGGCGTATTTTTGAGTTATCATTATTTGGTAAGGTCGGGGCGGCCGGGTGTAGTGAGGGTTTGTTCTAGGAGGGGCCGGCGGAGGCGCCGCTCGTGGCCGACCACCGCTCGCCCTCCGAGGACTCCGGCTTGGGCCTGCCGCCGCATGACCACGCCTACAGGTACCCACACCGACACCGTTCTACGTATTGACGAAAACCTTTATAAATGTACGTAGATTTAATGTTAACCGTGAAAAACAGAGTTATATTTCATCGTTACCTTGGCACCCGTAATAGCGATAACGATATACGGATACCAGATTAATGGGCGGCTGCACTGCTCTACTACGCATAACAACCTTGTGTTACATTGAAAAACTTGTTCGAGTGTGTACTTTACTGCGCGAACATTTGGTATGCAATTCAATGAGTATAGCAATGTAACCTAGAATTGTTATTCGTGGTAGGGCAGAGCAGGAAGTTGTGCATCATTGGAGCGCCCACCCGCGTACTCTAATGAGCGAGGCGCTAATCCCTCGTAGCCGCCTCTTCTATAGACGCTTTAATCTGAATGTACTCTTTAGGTGCGCAAGCAAAGGTTGAGTCCTCTTTAAGTAAGCGTTCGCTTTCGTCCGCTCTTTTACATCTTAGAGCGAAAATAACCTGCCGTTTTTCACAGGCCCTTGTGCCTCGCCCGGCGAACCGAGCATCTCATTGGCGAGGCGCCAACACTTCCACTTTTATTTGCTATCGAAATCGATTACTTTATGGTGGCATGAACGTTCGTATTGACTGTCACCGGCGGTTTTATACCGCTGTCCTGCATCCGAGAGGGTTTGTTTTAAATTTATTGCCCGTAAAAGCGCTCCACGATCGACTTTTAATCCCTTTTAAGCATCGTTCAGTCTTCAGTATCAATAAGAATGACGTTGTTATTTTAACGAGTTTGCCATTTAACTTGATACAATATACTTACTTTAACTAAATAATCGATTTATTTTATCATTACGTTAACCTATGTAGGTATCAAAGTTTTTATTTATATTAGGTAGATACCAAGCCTATTACCTAATAGATATGTTACCTAAAACCAAACAAGGTTAGATTAATGACAACCATTTTTTTTTAAGATACTAAACAATAAAATATACATGTTACAAAAGCACTTAACAATACATGTTACCTACACTAAAACGACATTCCTTGGTATGGCGCGATCGGCGATACAATAGCTCCGACCGTTGGTACTTTATCCTTTGTAGCGAAGTTAGGTACCTAGTAGTATAAAATGAGACCCGAAACTCTTATAGCATCTAATTTAGTCTTATTGTAGTTAGCATATAAATTTGTGTTGACATGTGTTTGTCCTTATAGATTTATTGAATGTGTAGCCGTATAGACAGTGACAGTGATGTTGTGTGGATCAGGAGCGGGCGCCCGTGGCGGCCGGCCGACGCGCCGCCGGCTGACGACGACCTGGAACCACCGCATGAGGTGATTTTGCCAGAATTACCTACCTAACACACTTCTAATCAATGTTCTATCGACCACATTCACTTTTCTACGCCTAGCCTAATGCCGTCCTAGGTGTCACTCACTGAACTCATCTCAAACCATTCACACTCTTCATAGCGTTATCTTATTGCGATAAGATAAAAACTTGTAGCTCTAAATACTTAGTGAAGCTTTTACTACTTATCAAATACTTTTTAGTACTACTTAGTACCCTATAGTAGTATTACGTCTCTTGGTAATTCGCTTTGCAAAGGCGCACTCAAAGAACTTTTATAGCCTCATGTGGTGATTTGGATCGATAGCCATTTTACCTCTGGGATTTACCGCGCAGTGCGTCTCTGCATAATATCTTTCTACTCAAAGTTTGCAAGTGACTGATAATGATAGCGTAGCTGTAATTAGCTGTGGCTGGAGTGGCACCTGAGCACCACCACCAAGTAACGTACTCTCACTTCTTGCACGTTCGACGACGGCTAGCGAGTAGAATGTCTTTCTCCATCTGTGGCCGTTATTTCCTGAATTAAACGGTAAATCTGGCAAAATTATTCTAACTATTAGTGGTCTGGGATAATTGGTTTTAAAATATATTATTAAAATATTACCCGGCAATAGCGGCCAGTGTCCTTCTTGGGCAATTTTAAATCCCTACCTTCTGGATCTTACACTTCGATATTTTTTTGGACATTATGTTGTAAGTATTTTCAAATTTCCTCTCTCTTTCAAATCGTAGATGTTTTCGTATATGTGCCCTTATTTCTGCTGCTTTAACAATGCTTATTTTAGCCTACATACTTACCTTAGTACTTTTTTCAATTTGTGTGCTAGTGTGATGTGGTATGTGTGGTTCGTAGCATAATATATACTTACCTATAAAGTTTTTACCTTCCTATTATGATAAATAGTAATAAAAATACTTCTTGTCAGCGAAAAGTCCGCGCAGTAGCAATAAGATTTTATGAATAGAAGAAAATCTTAGATAACTATTAGGTACCAGTGACATTTTTGACACAAAATTTAAACTTCTACCTGCCTATAAGTATATATATATACTTAAGCCCAATTGTTCACCCTAATAGTTGAACCCTAGTAGTAGTCAAATCTTGGGATTAGTTGTCAAGCGGACCCCAGGCTCCCATGAGCCGTGGCAAAAATGCCGGGATAACGCCAGGAAGAAGAAGAAGGGTCACCCTAATAGTTGAGATTTATGTGCTCCATATACGCTAAAAAATCGTAATAGTATATAGTCTAGAATAGTAATAATAGTGTATCGACGCAATAATAGTAGCATTTTGCTATATAAACATTGCGAAAGGAATGCGTATAAAACGCAGATTAATCAAATTATGACATATTAGTTCAGCTGCGAGAGGGGCGAGCGACCAGACCGCTGTTTTAGCAAATTGAGTCATCGGCTCGTTGGTCTAGGGGTATGATTCTCGCTTCGGGTGCGAGAGGTCCCGGGTTCAAATCCCGGACGAGCCCGCTGTAATACTTTTTTATTAAGTACCCTACCCTACATTCAACGATACTTAAAAAGTAATAAAAATTAGGATGTTTTTATATAGGTAGGTACTTAGTTCAAAATATTTTTCTAAGAGGCAATTTGTTAAAGGGAAGGTCCAATAAAATTAAATCAGCGCAGCTGACGAAAAATAAAGTAATGGCGAGATTACATAATACTCTTATCGATATGCCACTAAAAAAATGCATCTTCAAAATTATGACATAAAAAAATACTGAAAGAAATGTCATTAATAAAGGGAAAATAAATGATTTAGAAAAAAATTTTCTTTACATACTAAATACATCATTATGAAAACAAAAAAAAACTTCTTACATCACTGGTTATTTACGCGGAAAACGGGGAGTGAATGTGTTAGGTTAGGTATCGATGAAAATCTGTAGATAAGCAGTTTTTTTTCCTTTTTCCAGTACTTATCTTCAATGAAATCATTTAATCTGTTGTAAAATGGGCGCGGCTACCAAGTAATGGAAGTTGCGTGCGGACGCGGCGCGTTGGATACGTTTTAGCTATTAACATCCACCCCGGCCATTTTCAGATTGTACACCACTAGCGTACCTATGGCTTGAGCGTAACCAGTATAGGTATGGTCTGGTTACGCCTAGTTTTAGTATAGATTGTAGGTGCCAAGTTATACGACAGCCACCGCCGCAGCGAAGATTCACATGTTTACTGAATTGCTTAGCACCCGCGCCCCGTGCATTGATGCTAACTTTGCTTTTAAAGACATTGTTATGATACTGACAATAACGTGCTAATGTAATAGGCTACATTCCTACTAGTCAAATCAGCTTCTTTTTTAGAACTGTCAAAACGATTTGCTAATATGGAATTTATATGAAAACAAATGTAGTGACGTCACGGTAAACTCACCTACTTTTTATATTTCAATTCGATTTATTAAATACAATTTGTGTTTAAAATAGCTGCTATCTATGTTTTTCTAATAATTATCTGATGCTTTATTTCGTGCATGGTTTGAAATAATTTATTTTAAGTACTGGAAACATCCCTATTATCATTGAGGTCATTTGTGTTACATTATGATTATTAGTTAGGCACAAAGGCCATGCAATTAATGAAAACATGCGTTTATTATAATTTTTAATATTACTATTTTTAAGAGACAACTAGGTGTAAATTCTGCTGTGTCATAGCATTTGCTTTGAGAATTTCTAATATATGTGAGTTGTCTGTGAAACCCTTTGAGTAATAATGGATTTACCTAGTGTTTCCATAATTATTTCCTACTTAATTCTTTATTTAATAGTACCTAAACGTATTAGAGCTGGGTGCCTAACTGCCTAGTCAACGTGCCAATCATTTACGCGCCATAGCGAACGAAATGCAACTGTCTGTGTCACACTAATATGGAAGAGTGATAGAGAGACGACTACGCTATACACAATAAAAAAAATATATAACAAATTTTGCACTAATGCTAAACATATAAAAATTGCTCCTAAAAATCAAAACAATTATAATCGTGAACCCGGGCACGCACAGCAACCGTCTCGCTCTCCCTTACGCTCAGTGAGAGTAATAGAAGAACCTAAACTCATACGGCGCCTTAAACTATTCCGATTATTGCATCTGTATCCGTCACATAATAACTATGGAATATATATGTACTACTACGTATTAGTTTTACGTACGGTACCTTTATAAATCCAGACAATAATTTAAGAAATTTTGTTAGGTACAGGTTCGATCTAACCCTGCTCTCGCCGCAACTATTGCCGGGTTTATTCCCGGGAGAGAACCCCGGCTGATGTCTCTACGCATAATTATACCAACAATGTTATTCAATGTTGACCACGAACACTTTCAGGCCTATTTAGATGCCTTGTACAAAATGTTTGTTTGATTTATGTGCTCGCCGTAATGTCTAGCTAGATGTCAAAAACCAGTGCTCGTGAATCAAGGCTTTTAAAGTTCATTTTCATTTAGAACATTAATAAAAAAAATGTTTCGGGATCATTAACCGCGAAACGTTTTCTTTGTTTTAAATTGTTTTTTTTTCTGTCAGAAACGCATGACTCGTACCTCGGTACTGATATTATAACATTTATAACTGTCCCAGGTTCAGGTTCACTCTACTTCTTTGTTCGCCGACCGTTATTAATCAAATAAACGACGTCTTCGAGCCAGGAAAATGCAGATAAATGGTGCAAATTACAAGATACCTACCTACAAGTTTCAATTTCAATTTAAACTTTATCAATTACAGGTCACCTATTTTATCTTTATTAGTTGATAAATAAAGATAAAATAAGTGACCTGGCTTTTTGTCCATTTCGTTTCTTAAATTCTCATTTTAGGCGGTCATTTTCAGTTTATAAAGCATCTAATGTCCTTCATGGAAATTCCAATGATTTATATGTACTTAAAATACTAATTTTCATCTCCCTAAATAATTTTCCATGGTTTAAGTTTAACGTTAGTGTAACAAATAGACAGACGTAATCGTACTCATTACATTACCCCAGTCCAGTGTGGGTTAATCCTAATAACATCAGTTGTAGTGCACAGGCAGAGCCGTTTCGTGACGTCATAAAGATAACCACTGCCCTTTAGCCTTTCGGGGAGGTTAATGAACTCTACTTGGGTCCCTTGTTGCGGCAAGAATGGGCTCTCGGTTGAAATGGGAGCTGTAATTGCTATCTTGTCGCGATTTACTGAGCTTACCACGCCGCCCTTGCTATCGGGCAGGTAATTATTTATTCTGGCGTGAGCAATGGAATTCTTTCAGGGCTTCTTTCACGATGTTGGCATTTTTACCGTCCATACCCGATAGCAATGATTCCAAGTAATATACCGGTAGGTATTGACTTTACAAATAATCATTCGGTACTCTTTTTCACAAAGTTAAGTTCCTAAAATTATGATATTAAAAATACTTTCGGGTTCCATACATGGCAGCCGATATATCGCTACCAACTCCGATATTTTATATCGGATGCAACATGACATGACGCATCGTCATAAGTACCTTGCGTAAGTTTGATATTTTTTGGACGCTGTAAGAAAATAAGATTCAGCTATTAACTCATTCACCGCGAAGCTACGTAGCGAAAATTCTTCGTAGATACAAAACTACAAAGTGTCTTGATTAGCGGTGAAGAGCTTATTTTGATTAACATTTTTTTAAATACTTTTTGATTATTAATATTCAATACAATAAATGCTTTAGTAAATAAAATATAAGCAGGTATATTGAGTGGTCGTAAGGGGTTGGCGGTTTGTGAATTTACCTACATATGTATGCCTCTAAATTCTGGCACAAAGCAGGTGTGCAGGGGGAATATACAAACCACTTTACTATTAATCATAGTAATATCCAAGAATGATGTGCACAACACATCCATACGTTAGTTGATAGTAATAGCCGTAATTACGAGGGCACACAGAAGCATCCCCCCAGGGAGCTCGTTACGGCTCTACGGCGCTACGCCGCGACTCTACCAAAACAAAGCACACAAACAAATGTAGCATCACAATCTATGAAAGCCGAACTAGGTCAAAAACTTTTTAGGCGAAACACAAGCAACAAAAAAGTAATCAAGCCCTGGCGAGAAGTGAAACCAAAAGACCAGTTAAAAAGGAGAATAATTTATCATTTTACTTTTAAATTCGTATTATAAGTACTCTTCGCAGAATACCTACAGGTTGAGTCCCAACGGTGACGTAACTTCTGTAGAAATCTCTTCATAATTAGGCTCTTTTCATACCCCAAGCGGCAGCGGTTCGCTCCACCAAAAGCCGCACGCAGTTTCGACTCTCAAGCGACAACTTTTCGTTTCCACGACTCATTTCTTACTTCTGTAATATTTTCTTTGTAATGTTACAAAAGTTTCGGTAAATTAAATTGGTTCTCGGTAACAAGTTAAGCGCATAAGTAAGCAAAACTCTTCTTCGTCGTATTTTAAAACTTTGTTAAGCGTGGACTTCAAGGGGATGGGAATGAGAATTCATTTTCTCTTGCGCTTGCTTCGGTTAGTATAATTTTATAAAATTAAAAACTGACCTGCTTATGTAAGGAAGCAGATATAACTGCGTCGATTTAATATCCTTTTATAAGTCTACAGTAAAGGTCTCAATATCGATTAACTTAAGCATGAATATGTGTTCATGATGTACAACACACATAATGTATAATGCCATAAGCCTATATCGATATTTTACTCCTTGACAATTCACTACACACACAACTAAAAAACCGTTTCTTTGTGGCTAACCTAAATGTAGGCTAAAACAGGTTTACTTTCTTATTCAAATCCAGAAGTCAAACACGAGGTGCTCTTCCTCAATAGGCTAAAGATACGTCCACACTGCAAAAACTTAGAATTTCAAAATATTATGGTTTAATAAAATATTTATGGTTTCGTTAAAATAAAGTGGCTTTAAGAGCTGTAGATCTCGCGAACCCCCATGGTTACGCCATTTTATAAAATTTCACGGAAAACGATTGAGAAATGCGACCTGGGGCCGATTTTTGAAATTCGACCACTCGATTTCGTGTATTTCGTTAAATGATATCTCCACTACTAGGCGTTTAAATTTTACCAATAGAATTGAAATCGAGTGGTCAATACCACTTGATTCCAAATTTCGATCGCTCGTATTTCAAAAATTATCATTTCGCCGTTTTCCACCGATTTTCGAGTGACGAAATCGAGTGATTGAAATTCAAAAATCGGCCCCCTGCAGAGGAGAACAACCAGACATACCGAAAGCATTTTTGCCCAAGCTGAAACGGAGACCTTACCTCCGCTCGGTAAATAATAATACATTATATACCTAGTTACATAACCGGTTATGATGTTTCAACACAGCTTGGGTATTTTTGTTGTTTTTTTTAATTCACTTCTTGCTAATTGGAAAACAGTACCTAAGTTCTCCACTAAACGGTATATCAATTTACTTACTTGTATCTAAACTTACTAAACAATCCGTACAGAATACCTACCGTCTAGTACGTAGTACGTATTAGTATACTTTGATACGAATGTCACTGACATCGATATATTGTACCTCTTCTCGTTTGGTCATGTTTTGGGCAGTTTCCGCCCAGTCTGAGCACGGCCCAGGCATTGTTGCCCCAAGCTGTAGGGGTTGTCGCGGTTAGACAGGGCGGGGTAAGCTCGAGCCGACGAGGCACCCCGGTGTAGTGTAACAGTCAGCGTCAGCAGTCAGTGCTCGACGCGAGGCTGGGGCGGCATGTCGTCACGCCGGCGCGCCCGGCGCCGCGTCGCCTTCCGCGACTATGTGCCCATGGATGTTCGAGCCATGGCCAAGGTATAACTAATAATCACATAAATATTTCTATTTTAATACTAAATGTTCAAAAAACTCCTTTAAAACATTAGCAATCAGTGTTTGTATACAAACACGTGCTTCGTGCAGTTCGCGCCATTTTCAACAATCCCGGGAAATTTTCAGGGATGAGTGGGTACATTAGTTAAAGCAAGGTGTAAATTAATTTAATTAGTATAATATCTTAGGTTATTTCAGGCATTTTTATACTAAGCACTGTAAAAATATTTCACTAAAAGTTTGTCGGTGTGAACTTACACTTTGTTTTGTTATTTGTACGTGAATATCTTTATTCTAAATCACAACCAAGTGATTTTGATTAGAATTTGTGTCATGTAAATGTGTATACTTATTTGTGTTTTTGTGTAACGGCAGAACGTTTCTACGTATTTTCATTTTTTTTGCTGAAAGTATGTATGTATGTATGTATAAACTCTTTATTGTACAAAACACAAAAGTACCTAGCTATACTTATGAAAAGTTACGCGGATAGTTTTTACCTACGATAATAACATAAACAAACGATACAAATTTGCTCTTGAAATCGAAATTAATGAGATTCGGTTATTTTCAGTCGTTTAGCTACAGATATGATAATCAAACCTACCCACTTGCATGCCTAAAAGTTTAAACTGTTCAGTTTGCGTCGCGTTGGGCTTGAAAACACGAATTTTATTTTATTTTACTGTTTTAAATGTTTTTAATTAATTCCCGTTTGGTGGCTGCGACCGCACTCCCATGTCTGACGTCAGTAATTAGCGATAAAATGTGGTCGCAATACATTTATATACATACGCCATGTTGTACGTAGCCATACGTCCATCATAGCTTCGCCTCGCCTTACTAATTAACTTAATTAATACGTAAATTAATTTGTTCGATTATTTAGGTAATTATTTTACATTCTATTCCTAACAAATTCACAACTCGTTCATTGATCGCTGAGAAAAAATTATGAACAGTACTTAACTAAATCTCTGCTTACCTACGCTTTGGGAAAACACTATATTTATACGTCGTACAGTCGCCATCATATATATCGGAGCGGCCAAGGTGCTCACAAATATCTGAGCACGCCTCTATTGTCAAGGCGTTAGAGTGCGTGTTCAGATATTGTGAACACCTTGGCCGCTCCGATATATCTGATGGCGACTGTACGCATGTTTGTATTGTATTTGTGAAAACTAGTATATACTGGCACGAATGACAAATTACAATCTGTGTAATCAATCACTTAGCAGAATGACTTGTAAACTGAATTGTACCGTCAGATATGAGTCACAGCGCCTGCCAATATCAGAGCTGCACCGAGCCACGTTGAAGTGTAATTTCGCTGCAGATTAACTGTTCCACAACGTTAATGTTGCGAAGTTAAATCATTTAAGGGCTGTCATTCACAGTAACGTTTCAATTATCCGAATCAAACTTGATTTAATTACTAGCATAATGAATATATATGTACTGAATATATAGGTACCTATGATTATATGCTTCGTTCGTTGCTACATACATATTCCTACCCACGAGTTAATGAGAATGAGGGCTTGCAAGAAAAGCAAAAAACTTTGTGTTTTTTAAGGTAAAAATTAGCAAGTTGTCCTCTGCACATCTCATCTGCTTAGTAGGTAGAGGTTTACGAAGGTCTACGAACTAGCCTACTTCACCAGCTGACTGTACTTATAATGTCGGTTCACGTCATTGTTATCAATTTAGTAAGGTAAGGTAATTGCGGCCAAATCCGTCTGCGAGACATTCCATGAAAATACGAGCGGTTTTTTTCACATTTGTAGGAAATATAAAGGTTTCATCTGCTTTTGACTCCTGAAACTTAAAGCGATCGCTGCATTGTCGATGTAGTTAACAATCGTGTACTAAGGTAAAAGTACGCTCCACCGAACGCTCAATATCCGTCCGTATCACCGAATTTCTTCTATTTTAGGCTATAAGTCGATTATTTACAGCTGATATTTACTAGCGTATTTTTTTTCCACGAGTTAAATACCTATCCCTTCAACTAAGCCTCAGAGTCGGCCAATTTGTCCCGCAGTTGGGACGTGGCAACTGATCGAAACGGATCGTTGCTCCCGATTGCCACTTTGTATGGGCAACCTTAAAGAAATCGGTAAGAAGTTGCGTATATTTCTTAAGGTCATAAAACCTTTTAAATTTATTTCTGTGTTTCAAAATATGGTTTTTCAGTGTGACTACTTAATTAGTTTGTGTATTTTAGTAAATTTAATCCCATCAAAAACATAAATGTAAAAAAGGAGAGCCAAGTTCAATACAAAAATTATGCTTGGCTGTGGGGTTCGCCGCAAAAAGAATGGAGATTTAAATGAGTGCCAAGTTCTATGCAAAATCCAAATATGTATTTATATGAACAAAATAACATTATAAACAAGTATTAAACTCTATTTCTTTGCTTTATTGGATACCTATAACAATTGCTGTTATTTAAAAAAAAATGCGAGATCTTAAAGCAGGTTAGATTTGACTTGGCCAGTTTTCATTACATCAGTCATTTTATAAAGTTATTCAACATATATATTTTGTAATTCTGATAAAAACTGGCCAAGCCAAATCTAACCTACTTTAAGATCTCACATTTTTTTTAAATAACAGCAATTGTTATAGGTATCCAATAAAGCAAAGAAATAGAGTTTAATACTTGTTTATAATGTTATTTTGTTCCTATAAATACATATTTGGATTTTGCATAGAACTTGGCACTCATTTAAATCTCCATTCTTTTTGCGGCGAACCCCACAGCCAAGCATAATTTTTGTATTGAACTTGGCTCTCCTTTTTTACATTTATGTTTTTGATGGGATATCAATACTTTTTGTAAAGAAAACTAGGCAGGTATTGAGATTTAATGTTTTTTCTTGTGTTTCCGCTGCATGTTTTTTACTTCTGTTCTTTGTATTAATTATGTGGTGCCGCGCGCCGCCAACGACACACCGTTGGCCGGTTGTTTAGCGCGTATTACAGGTTTTTTGTATGGGGACCCCCCCTATTTTTTTAACTTTTTTTATTTTTAGATTTTTTCCTACGCTTACACACAATTACCGAGCTGGATTCCAAATTTCATCCTTCTCGGTCATCTGGAAGTAGGTTAGGTTTAGGTACTATATGCCAGTCACAATAAAAAAGAAATTTGTATGGGAACCCCCCCCCCTATTTATTAACTTTTTTTTGTTTTTAGATTTTTTCCTACGCTTACACACAATAACCGAGCTGGATTCCAAATTTCATCCTTCTAGGTCATCTGGAAGTAGGTTAGGTTTAGGTACTTATATGTCAGTCACAATAAAAAATGGTTTTTTTGTATGGGGACCCCCCCTATTTTATAACTTTTTTTAATTTTTAGATTTTTTCCTACGCTTTCACACCATAACTGAGCTGGATTCCAAATTTCATCCTTCTAGGTCATCTGGAAGTAGGTTAGGTTTAGGTACTTATATGTCAGTCACAATAAAAAATGGTTTTTTTGTATGGGGACCCCCCCTATTTTATAACTTTTTTTTATTTTGAGATTTTTTCCTACGCTTTCACACAATAACTGAGCTGGATTCCAAATTTCATCCTTCTAGGTCATCTGGAAGTAGGTTAGGTTTAGGTACTATAGGTATGTCAGTCAGTCTTAAAATTTACGACTTTTTGACCTTCATATCTTTATAACCGTTTGAGCTAGCTTCATGAAATTTGGGCTTCTAGATGTCCTTATGGATATAATTAAACACACGTAGTTTTATGTGTTTACGTTAAAGATGTTTTGAGTTATAGAAGGGTCAAAAGTGGCACCAAGTGGTTCGTGTAATATTACACTCGGCGCTGGCTAGCCAGTTCCTTTGCTTGAACTTGGCTTGACACGCTGCCGCGTGTCTAGATTAATTTAGTGCAGTCATATTATCAGAAATTAAGCTTAATGTGAGTTCGGTGATGAGTACACCGACAATTTGATTGGAAGGTATTATCGAACAGCGTCCGAAATCAGGGAAAGCGTATGTTTTTGAAATTATTTTTTTAATGGTTGATTACGAACTATTTAGATTAACTACCTAATTTCACAAATAACTTAATGTATTTGTAATTTTATGAGCAATTGCCGAACAACAATAACCTATATAGATATTATAAAACTGCGTTTGAAATGTTCATGTTTTACGACTTTTTGGCATCAAAATAAGGTTTTTGGCAAGACTATTATCAAACAATAATTTTAGATATTTTACGTCAGTATTAACAAGAACTTTATACATGTACGGTTTTGTAATGGATTCAAGTATTAAATTTAATGATAGATTTGTAGTTATACCACATTGATTACGATTAAAATACTATTTTCAAAATCCGTTCGCGAAATAGGTTCCACATATTTTCCATGTTTCGTTCACCGAACGGCCGTTCGGTGAATGGTACCCATGGTCTCTGCTACCGAACTCATGTTTGCGTTGGCCATGTTTCTATTCGACGTTCATGAGAATATCATCCTTATTACGATAACGGCTAGGTCGATATTTATATGTTTATTTTTTGTGACCATTATTTCAATGCCAGCGCTTTTCAAACTTTAGACATACTTATTGGACGCCTGATAATAGTCTTGGAACGTGGACAAAAAAACTGAATAGGATAATAAAAATAATGAAGCATGATGTTCAAAAATTTTTTTAGATTCCTCTCGTCGTGGGCGATTGTGATTTTTTAAACTTTTATCTTTTGTTATGAAATTCCGGGGTTCACATACAGGGTGGCTAAAAATTAACTACATCCCCATTCCCAGGGAGGTTTTGGGATTATACTGAGCAACTTTTACTATGGGACCAACTCCGAAATCGTGAAAAAAATTTTACCCTTCCATAGAAAATGGACCAGCCAAAATTTATGAAACAGCCAAATTATTTATACATATGCGTACATGTTTTATAATTGTTGCGTACCTTACTTACTGACTTATTTTTCAAAAGAATTATTTCAATAAAAAAGACACGTCAAGATCGCTTACCATCTTTATAATGCTAAAAAACGAAGCATAGTAGGGATTTAATAGTGAACTACTGAAGTTTGAGCACCACTCAACACCATATTTTCATACAATTATTTCCTAGTTCGGTAATGCGGACTCCCTATTCGGTATAATGTGCAAATCACGTTTCTTAGTTCGGTAAACGGTACAAACAAGGAAATTGGAAGAAATGACTTTAAAAATGTTTTTAATACACGTCCAATCATTTCAGTAATTTATAGGGATATTTAAATGAGGACAAATTTATCTATGTTTCTATTTTAGTATTGAACATATTCGTAAGAAAATATCAGAACGAATAAAAAAATTAAACGTAAGTCTAGGGCTTAAGCATTCGGTGAAGCGTACATTTACCTTAGTGTATGAAAAAAAGCTCTCGTGTACAAAAATTTCCGCAAACGGATTTGGCCGCATTGACCTTATGTGATATCTATTATATTATCAATGGGTATTATATAAATAGCAAGAGAGCAGATAAGTAATAGGTACCTATCCTTTTTATGTCGTGGAATGCTTTATTGAACTTTTATACTCGTATGTTCGTGGCGTGGTGTTTAAAACTTTCTTACTATATAAATATACAATAATTAAAGTGATTAATTAAGCTATGGTTAAATTACTATTAGGTTTAGAACCGTCCAAAAAATGGTAACGAAAACTATTGTACATTATGGTATACTTTTATGGTTTGCGTGACCGTTGCTTGAGTCCTAAAGTAAAACGCTAAGTAAAGTCTGTGTTCAATAGCAAATTAGGCGATAAAACACGTTTTTGTAGGTATTTCAATCACGCAAATAGCACTGGGTCTGTTTCTCTAAGGCGCCTTATTGGCTCGCAATTCTACAATATCAGCACGCGCCTCCTATCGCACGCGCGCTTTTTCACAGCCAACTGTCCTACAAATACTTACCTAAATGCCTATGAATTAAATTACCTACTGTAAACACCAAGTAACTTTTGGTGTGAAATTACGTCCTTGAAAATATTAAAGCCCAATCTTGAAGAAGCCCGCCGTAAATTTCCAAAGAGAGGGCATTAGCGACAACAATCCGGTAACTTATCACTTAGCCGGCAGACTTGGCGCGGTGGAAACTGTGCCAACATGCAAAAATAGCGTCAAAAATCAATTGCATCGTCGGGATGGTCATCCCTCGCTCCAGTCTCACGGCGGTCTCTCGCTACTTCACACCAGCCAAACACATCCAACCAGATAACCTGTCGGTTTCCCAAGTGTTATAATACTTTACGCATGATTACCCTAAACATACCTAGCATATAATATCTAAAGAAGGTGAATTTAGCGTAGTTTGTGTGAAACTTATAGTGTGAGCATTTTGTTAATTTCGCGCGTGCTATGATTGTGCGTGCTATAAGTACCTAATGTTTCGTGCATGTGTAATTTGTGATGTAGATACCTGATAAATAACCATTGTTGTGTTTTTATAGCTGTTCTACTTTAATAATTGTTATAGTTCGATTTGTTGACTAATTCAAATTACATTCTTGTAAAAAATATCCAAAATGATGCACTAAGTTAAATAATTCGTCAAACGGCTGTCTATTAGAATTGGTGCATACTTACTTATTTGCACCAAATATAATTTCGTAGTTGTTAAATTTAATGATTTGGTAATTTAAACATTATTTAACAAGAACAGCTTAGCACACTTTAATCCCTTCTGCGTGGTTCGGCTTGCATGCCGACATATTCTATGGGGTACAGCCTGGCACACGTATCGTGATGCAGACTAATTTAACACCGGAGGCCGAGTTGCCGTTTGCGTCATATGCTTGCTACACACTAACGTGTAAGGCTGCATCTCACTGTTCCCAAGGCTTTTTAACAAATATTGTGGTTTAACTTGGTAATATTTTAAACAGGAATACGAAGAAGAAGGGCGGCGGTCGCGGCGGCACTCGTCGCCGTGCAACTCTCGGGAAGGCAGCACGACCGCGTTGCACACGCAGCATTACGATGAACAGGTCAGTTACTGCACACGCTTACGTTATACAACTAGGACTTACCACAGTACCCATTTTACAAATCTCGTCTGGCAAGTTAAATAAGGCTAATTCAACTCATTTTAGTCATTATGTATAAACTGCGGTAGTATACTTTTTAATATTCGAAATCCATTAATTTAGACATAGGTACCTACTTAAGGGAAATGCATTGTACTTAAGCAATAATAATTTCAAACATTAATATTATCATATTATATGGGATAGCGCCGAGTTTTATCAAACAAAACCCGTCGGTTCGTGATGAAATTGAATTTTGCACAGAGTTATATATATAATGCCCCAGAATACCACGTACACGCGTATAAGATCAAATACTTACTTATGACACTATTTTACGCATATTGCTACATAACTTGCATGCCTGACATATGAGCCTCGCGTATTTTTCTTCGGAGCCCTCGTGAAAGGGAAATATGAGACTTGGTTATATGAATTGTCTTTGGCTCAGTCGTTTCCCGCCAAAACTCGTTTGTAACTGAATAGTTTGGCGCCCCGCCAGGCCCGACACAGCCATCACCGTCCTAGTAGCCCCTCTAAGCGCTCTATGAAATATTATTGCTTTACCAGTAACTTGGTTAAAAGGCCTTTCTACATTGTTTTTGACAAATACGATACCTATCAGCGGCTTTAGTTGCAAGGTCGCCCAGCTTGCCTGTATTATCAAAATACAAGCGGCTGCTGTATATTTACTTCATAGCTTTTTTAACTAATGTAAGTTACACTTTTTATAAATTCATAATAAAATTAGGCCAAATTTTTACTAGAATTTAGACTAGAGAAATATTGTCAAAGTAAATTTTATGTAGTCACTGTAGCCAGTATACATTTACTGCCATCTTGCGACACAATGATTAACACTTAGAACGCCATTTGACTTTGACATCTAACAAATTTAACACATAAAACTGAAAATATAAGGATCAAAGTCAAATGGCTTTCTAAAAGTGTTAATCATTTGTGTCGAAAGATGGCAGTAAATGTACTAGCTAACTACATAATTTACTTTGAGAGTAATACTTATTCCTCTATTTCAAATTCTTCTCAAGGCGTAAAAATTTAACATGTCACAATCGATCTAGTTCTAGATTGTGAGATTATGTCCAGTAATCGGACAAATCATCGCAAAACCATCAAAAAACATTTATATCTCAAAATAGGACAAGATTTATTAAACTCATATTATTGTACACAGTATCTTTATAAAATTTTCATATTATACTCAAAAACTGCAGTTTAAAATTGTTAAAAAATTGTATCATGTTCCATACACTATTTATTTTTGCGATAAATTGTCCGAACTCTGATTATGTATGACTGTTATAATTATAAATTAAAGAGTGTCATTCCATTCTACTTCTAATCAGCCGGCCTAGCCAAGATTACAATCGCTATCGCTTCGACAACGAAAAGCATTATGTCTCTCTATCACTCTTCCATATTAGTGCGACAGTGACAGTTGCGTTTCGATCGCTACGGAGCGTAAGCGATTGGCATCTTGGCTACGCGGCCAGCATAATGCCGGGTTTCAATGTGTAGGACTATGGAAAGCTATAGTCGGTCGTCTCAAATTTATAGTCGATGGTGGTGGTACTGTAATTTATAATCACTGTTATAGGAGACTCACAATGCCGCGCATATATCATTTGATGCAGTCAAGTTTTATGGATGGCGGATAGCGGCATCTTCTATACTTGGATAATGGCTGCTTCTGGACTCGGACCTAATAGGCCAATTCATGCTAAATAACTGTGATATTTTACACACTAATCAGGGTTTTTAAATAAAAACGCTTGATCTCTCATGTTTTATCTTATATTAAATAATAACTAATATATGTTTAATACAATCGGAGATTCGTTTCCTAAAACTATTGTATCAGTCTAAATAGAATTACCTAGGTACTTAAACATAACTACGTGGCCAAAATGTTTACCGGTGTCCTTACTTAATTTTAAAAACTTACATAGTGCACTTAACTATGATTTTTAAAGGATTGATTACTGACAAAGTTATGTTTACTAAGTTAGGCCGATGTCATATAGAAATAAAAAAAGCTGATGACAAATATTGGAGTTTTTATACGTAAGTAGTAGTAGTCAAAGTATCGACCACACCGAAACTTGACGCAGCGTGCGTTAGCTGTATTTTGAACTGCGGTGTAGTAGGTGTCTTAGTGTCTAAACTCTCGAACACGGCTTATGATTACTAAAAATGTTAGGTTTGTGTAATAATTACATACACGCGGTACATAATGATCAAAACTGGAGACTTGGGAAGATTCAATGGTTTAAACACCAAATATTTTGAACACTTACTACGGCCTCTTCACTGTGTTCGGATCCGTCAGGCAGGGATACAATCAGGGAGGCAGTCACGCGTGAAATTGATTACATCTAATGCTAACTTAAACCCGCACTACTCCATCGAAGGTCATAGCTTTTCCTGCAGTGTCCGGCGCAGTTCCTCGGTGGCTTTTGTGAGATCTTTCCTGTCGTGGTGCCGCTGCTTGCCGCCCAAGTCCCCCCCGCAGTCCTCCAGGTAATCCTTGGGCGGCTCCGCCGGGTATTTTGTCGCGAACTTTGGCCGCGGGATGCGGACGCGCTTTACATCATCCAACCAGCTTTCCATTTTTTATGACACAAGGGGCTGATGTAATTGTTGTGCTGCGGATCCTCTATCAGGTATTGCGAGTTAACGGATACCTGTAAACAAAACAGTAAACTTGAGTGTTTATAAAATGCAAATACTTATTGCTGTTATTGCGTTCAGTCAATGTGACTGGATTGCAGTGTGAAATAAAACGCAAGGACAAATTTTAGTCACAGTACTTAAGTTACAGAAAGTATAATTTACTAACTATGCTGGCTAAGTGACTTTTTAAACTAACATGTCGTTCGTCACCAGAGAATGTCATTAAATATAATATAAATATGTCGTCTTAAAATCAATTAAGATTTACTTTATCTTATTTTATTGAGTAGTAACTGTCAAGAAAAGGTAAGTCGTACGTGCAATGATCTTGTACTTAAATAATTTCACAAGTAAGGAAACAATCAATTGATACATATAATAGATCATATCTAATCTCATTTTAAACGATAGAAAACGTGGCAACACGTGTTTATTACGCCGGCGTCAGTTGGCAATTGTTAGCCAATGGTTTCGCAAGTCACCTCGCGATGGTCAACGAGCCATGCTTCGACATAAACACCCCTCAGGTACGACTTGTAGTACCATAACTTTATATGGACAAGGACAGCCACTTTATTAGTGCGATTATTCTAATATTTATTGCGCTCGATATTATCCATTATCAAAAAAAGAAAAGCGTTTTGTTACTTAACTTCGTCTGAGAACAATGAGTTAAATCGATTTCGCAACTACTACATCGTTACTACAGAATATTGCTACAAAGTCACTGTTAATGCTCACTTAACGAGACTTGTACAGTATTTAGATCCTATAAGCCAAGCAACATTCTATCTTATGGCCCTGTCATAAAGACTACAACAAATCGTAACTTTTCCCGAAATTACGTCATTACTTTGGTTATTAACTACTTAATAGCCGACTTTTCGTTTTCTTTGTCATTTCCTTAATCCATTCATGCTACCAGTTCGGTTATGGCATTTTAAGTAGAAATTTTAGAAGATGTGGAAGTAAAAAGATTGCATTGATCTCGAGATTCTCAAGGATCGAGAGTCGCAGTCGGAGCATTATAAATTGCTCTTCTTGTGATAATATCTACTGTCTACTGACACCTACATGCTACTTTCGCTTTTTAACACTAACACATTATTCACTCTATTTTCTAAAGATAAATCCTTCATACAACTCATCTCTCTTCTTCATTTGTCTTTATTGCTTCAGGTGTAGTACATGCTTTTTATGTTCCTGAGCATATCACACAATTTACCTGTCTTTTTAACGTACTGTGTGAGTAATGTGAGATTTAAGATGTAGCGAAACCAATAGGTACATTAAAATTTAATATATTATATATAATTTTATATAATTTTAGGTAGGACTGGTACCTAAAACTACGTTATTTACTAGGCACTAGTGGTTGCATGTGTTATTACGGAAATACTTTAGTTAGTATATTGAGAATACTAGAAGTCAATTAAATAATTTTATTGAGGAAATGAAAATTTGTCATGATGAATGACAATGATTAATTGCGCGCGCGCCGGCTAAGACAAAGATCTGCATGCACGATCGGCTCTCTCCGGAGAAAGTGAGGCTAAACGGCGGTGGCATTATTCTATTTGACGCTTTCAATAGCCTTGTTTCGCGTTGAATTATTGAACTAATCTCTTAAAACCATTATATCCGCCATTTTTTGGATTATGATAATTTCAAGTTATTTTAATCGGAATATCGAGCAATTTACATTTAGTAAATAATTGTCTTATTTTCCTGTGTTTTTGTTAAAGTCATACACAACTTATAAGTAACTATGGAAAATAAAAAAACTATAAAATTATTTATTAATTCGTTGAAAAAGCGAAAGAAGGCATTCAAGATAAAAACAATTCCTAAATATGTACGTAAATAAAGTCAGAAATTATGGTCTGGACTTATAGGTAGTCTCTCAAGATGTGAAGTGACATATCGCGATCTAATACGTATGCACCTATAATCTAATTGTAGTGTAGTGGAAGTATCGTAAAATTGAGTGGCGGTTAGAGCAATTCGACATCATTAATAGCTAATATCACGCGAACACCGTAGAAGGTGGATAATTTCGAAATGTAAGTAATGTCTTAGAAAGCGGGTCGCTGCTGGAAACCAATAACTATACTTTATGGTGTTCTGGTTTAGTTAGGATTGTCGTGACTCAAGAGTCGTAGGTGCGATACGGCGCCGGCGCACATAGGGGTATTTCACTAAAAAAGCTGGCCATTAGTAGAATGTATCGAAACGTAGAATCCCGGGAAAAGGGTAGCCGAACTCCTTAGTCATATAATTCATAGATACTAGAACAATATTTATTTTTCGCTGCGTGTGGTGGGTATTTGTGAAATCGGTGTCATTTAACCGCTCTTACTAAAACACATCTACGAAAGCGGAAATTCGATAATAAATATTACAATTGTTATGCGTTGTTTAGACAACAAATAAGGTGATATTTTAAAATGTCTGTTCGGGAAATGGATTCACCAGGTATGCTTAATTGAATTTGTTTATTATTATTTTCTTACTAAGGGTTATTTACATTTAATATCAAATTTCAGTAAGTACTCTCTTGCACTATGAATTTACGAATTTGACTTGAACTCAAAAGGCCGAAAGTTGTTCTATTGGGCTATATTGGGCTAAATTTGTAGTTCTATTCGACAGGACATTTAATTCTCTAGCAATTTTATTTAAAATTAGGGTGCCCAGAAGTGCCCATTAACGAATTACGAGAATTTTTACACTGAGCGATATTACCAAACAAAGTTTCTTTTTGCGGTCGGAAAAAATAATTTTCTGATTTATCATGGCAGGTCCTTCTGGCGTGAGAGTAGTGACCAGAGAATACATTTTTCGTATGATGAAAGACTGTAACGAACCCCAATTTCTACAAAAACTTGATGCAGTCATGAATAAAATGACCCCAACCGTGCACAAAATTTTACTGCATGGTACTGTTGTAATGAAATATGCCCTTCTCCCTATAGGAAATTTGTCCGAAGAGGCAGCCGAGGCCAGAAATAAGCACTTCCGAGAATTTAGGAAGAGCTTTTCAAGGAAGTTCTCGAGAGAGCAGTGCAATTTGGACGTCTTAAATCGGCTGCTACTTACGTCAGATCCGTTTTAGAGCAGCATTAGGCCTAAGCCTCTAAAATCAGCGAAACCATTTAGCCTTGCTGCTAGGGACATGATGCTTGGCCCAAACATAGACGCAAACGCGATGTCAGATGACTTATCATCAGATTCAACAGGTGAAAGTGATGAAGGGTCGTCTGATTGATCAGATAGTAGCTGTTTATCAAATAATTAAAACTTGAAGAATGTTTTATTCTGCTATTGACCGGTATATAAACGATACAACACTACACCAACCGGCAAATGTATAAAAGTTGTATAAAATAAATTAAAATAGCATATTTGGATTCACACAATAGAACTCCTGATACAAATGTACATAAATCATTTTGGCCAGCTTTTCTAGTGAAATACCCCTATGTGCGGCGCTAAACGACAACCGGACAGACACCTGATTTTCCTAGAATAAAATGTGAGTCAGTGAAAGAGTTATATCAACAACCTGTTCCATAATTTTATACTTATTTTTGCCCGTAATTATCTTTCAACAAGCTTACATTTTACATTCAGTAAGTATATTTTATTGATTAGTTAAGCATTGGTTCTTCTGCTCCCTCTATTAAGACCCTACCGATAAAGATGCTGCTTATGGCGTTGTTTGTTGGAAATAACAAGCTCTCGAGAGACAAAATAAATGAATTATGTATTTCTTTATTTAAAAATACTGCTAAATATTAACTAGTGCGACAGTGTGAGATGAGAACGATTTCATTTCACCCACCTGCCACATTATATGCATATAGTAAGAATTAATTTTTAATATACTCAAACTGGTAGTTTTGGAGTGTATTCGCATGTCAATAAAGATTACTAGAACTCAATCAAACAATATTCCCCGCATGATATTTGTAAACACTGTTGGTTCTTCTGATCAAGTCAGGCTTGCAAAAAATTAATTGTTTATCCACGCTATGAGTAGGTACCTATTACCTAATACCAGGTATGTGAGGTAGGTCATGGACGGTAAACGAGATATATTACGTATTTTGCACAAGTATCTGTGTATAAATGAGTAGTTAAAAAGAGAGTGTAAGGGCTAGGAAGTCTTTTATGAAGAATGTAACGAAAACCGAAGCGAAATACAGTGTCAAGTCCAGAAAGTCCAATAAGGTAACTATAACCCTATTTTTCAAAATAAATACAGCATTTTTAAAATAAACCCTATTTTTCAAAATAAATACCTACGTGGTACCAACTTATTTTTATCAATGCTGAATATCAATGTTCAATAGGACAGATGCAGCCGGAGACGAGTGCAAATGGCAACAATAGTACCTATTCACGTTTCGCATGATGTGACGCGAGTCTTGCCGGAAGTGTCCGCCGATCGCGTGCGCCCGGGCCCCTTGCATAATTCTACAAACATTTTATCCACACCGAGATCTTTTCAAATATAACTTGACCTAGAGATCCATAACAACTATGTGCAATATGTTACGCTATTCTACACTGGTCAGTTGGAGTTGGAGGCCATACTGCGCTTGACAAGCATTGAGACTCACCTTACCGCCGTATCGGAGTGATACGCAACTTTTTAATTATTATCACAAAAGTACATAAATACCTACAGAAAAAAACATGGTATAGGTAATGCACGAAAAAATCGTAGGTACTCTAGAAGGTAGCCCTAAGCTATCTTTAACTTGCTGTTAAGGTTAATGGGATGACACACAATAGGAAGTGAATATTTCTAAATACCCAATAAATATTATTTTTTATTACGGTATACCTACCTACTTTAGCCAGGCCTAATGCGAATGTTTTTTTGCTTCTTGCTATATCATCACCTATGGCGTGTCAATAAACTTAATGTTTGCCAATAGACTGTGAAGGTTAAATTAATTGAGATAGGTTTTTGCACGAAATGATAAAAAAAATATCCGTCATTAGTTAGATGCCTCATAGTTGTCCTTAATTGTGCAAAGAATATTCGACCGCATTGCATACTAATTTTACCTTGGCGTGTCTTTGCTAATCAATCAAGAGTTTAAAAGTCGTAAGATTTGTTAAAAAAAAAGCACTGTAGATACTTTACATAAGGGATCGTCGGTAGACTATTACTGGAAAGAACGTGCGGTGCGTGCAGACCATTTCCCGGACTTGTCCTTCAAATTAGTGGAGAAATCCTTACTAATATTTATAACTTAATGCTAAAACAATTGTCTGTCTGACTATCGCTCTGACTTCTTCAAATGAACCTTTTAGATGATGGTATGGAGAAGGCATATACTTTGAGTCCAGGTTCCAGGTGAAGGATATCACAGAAATCTTCATTCCACGCAGACGAAGGTGCACGCGGGAACTAGTTTTTAAAACAAATTATACGTAAATGTGTGGCGTACGGCCACTTTGCCTGCGTAAAACAGCAATTGGTATTGAATAAATATCCATTTTGGGCGTCTCTTGATGCCGTTCGCGGTTTATTATCACGATCTTGCTCGTAAGGGCGATGTTTCCACGCATGTTACAGAAAAGGCAGTTCCGAATGAAGTAGTTACGGGTAATGTGTTACAAGCTTAAACTAGTTACAAGTATGTGCCCGCCACGCACTCCAGATTGTTTTCGTACGTGACACCGTATACCTACTAAGCTGAATTGGACCTCGCAACCCACATGTCTTACTTTCTCTACGTACTTATTGTCTTAGATTCGCTTCATACAATTACCAACATGATCCTTCGCGGAAACATTAGTATAGTTTTGTACGTTATTGAACGTGGCCGCGTACAAATCAAATGTAATACCTACGAGTAGGTATATTACACAATGTGAATCTAAAGGTACCATGAATGTAATTAACAATTAATAGGGGACCCTTGTTAAATCGACGCCAGATATTATTTGGTTAGGTACTTCGGTTGATAGAAATTACTACACACGTGACAGACTAATGGTACTACATATATAAATATGAGTGAGATTCACTGATATTAACATCAAATTGGTATTTTTTACGTCCTATTTTATGATATCATGGCCACGGCCATATCACAACGAACAAAAAATACAGTTAAACACCGCTTCAGATCTGTTACACTTTTTGCACTTATAACTTTTTTCGAGTCGTGAACCGATTAATGATAATGTATAAGTGAGTCACGCCGGTTACCGTTGCAACAACAATGCGACGGTTCCTTCGATGCACTCGTGGCCCAGTGGCCCACGGCAGATAACACTTCTTTGTTCATTGATCGGTTCACACGTGAGACTGACGACATGCGACGCTATTGTTCTAACTCAATAATATAACAGTAATAAATGAGTATTTAAACGCAACTTCAATTGACCTTGGTAATTTGTTCATTAATAATTGTTTTCCCCAGTAGTTACTAGATATAACCGCTTATTGGCTATAAATATTGTTTCGTAGATTTCTGTTTGATTATGAGATTGAGACAGGTTTGCAAAAAGCATTTGATTACGGTTATTGTACCTAAAAGTTAAGTGAGTTTTAATTTCCAATGCGCTTTATAACGTTTAGAAATTGGATCAAAAACGATGGTTAATGATGTGCGTCTCTCATAGGTAGAATCAACGAAGTACCTAATCATATATTTAATAATTAAGTATTTTGAATTAGAATTAAATTGAAATCATTATATATTTATTCTCCAAATTAACACATACGTACAGTCTAGACATGTTAATTATTACAGATATTGTAACAAGAGAACAAAAAACACAGGAAGAGGCAGGAATTATGAACTAACATTATCGGTCGCTAATCCAGGCCCTCATCAGTAATATAACCGGAATAATACCCAATGATTATTCATGCCGGGGTAATCAAGTATAGGGTCCCATTGATACTTAACGACAACATGAACTAAATAAGAAATTAAAGCTAACCGGTTCGACTTATTCCCAGGAACTAAAAACCGAACAGGAAGACGCGATTTACATACTAGTATCGCCTGGCTCTATATTTCCTGTAATTGCTAGTTTCCCTTCTCGTTACGTTACTTTCGCACGTTTACCGAGATCGAGATTAAGTACGGCAAAGAAGGGAAAAGAAAATAGAACAGCCCTGACAGTTTCTTAAGATTGATATAAGATTTAATCGTGAACCTTCCTGTTAGAAAGTGCGTATGTAAAGGGATAAGATTATAGCTAATCTATATGGGGCTTCAGATGACACTCTCCTTATAGGCGCTTACTGATTGTAAGTAGATAAGGTAGAAGATATAATTTATAGCTTTAGTTAGGTTATCAACTTTTCAGATTTAGCTAGTGAAACGTAAAATATTTATTACAGGTTCATTTACAATGCCTATTGTCGTGTTGTGTTGATAATAGGGTTTCTGGTTTCTCGGCCTTTTTTATTTCTCGAGGCACGGGAATTCTCGACCAGAATTTCTCGAGTTTCTCGAGTATCTCGAGAAATTTTAAGAGTTTCAAAAAACACCTTGTTATTTTAATTTTTTTGCTTTACTACAAATCAGACTGCTAATGGAAAGTTCTTAGTAACCATAAATTGCACTTAATAATCGAAAATCAACAAGAAAAAAATTAAAGGTGCATGCGTGCGGGCCAGCGATGTGATATGCTATAGTATATTTCTTTAGGAACTTATTTCACAAAATGTAAACGAACCACAATAAGGTATTTTATCATCAAGTTTTTCTAAGTACCTACTTAATATAAATACATAGGTACCTACTAAACGTAACAATGAAGCTGCTAATATTGTGCTATTTTTCTAATAGGAATATATCGGGATGATTTGATATAGTTTTGTAATATTTGTTATTACAAGGCCCTATAATTTTTAGCATTAGAAAGAAGATAAGCTATCTTGACATGTCTTTTTAATGAAAAACACTTTTGATAAATAAGTCACGGCAAATATGTAACAATGTCATATACGATCATTTATGTTGTTTAGCTTTCATAAGTAACAGTTACAGGCTTTAAAGCGTTTTTCAATAAAAAGACTCGTTAAGATTGTTGACCCTTTTTCTAATAAAACGAATTATATTAATGAACCTAAAAAGAGACGAATTATTTAGACATTTGATAGTATGTAGTAGTTTTTCAAGTTTCAAAACACGAAAATATGTTGAAGCCAGATCGATAGGGGACGGGTCAAGGCAGTTTTTTTATTTAGTTGGTTGATTAATAAATATTTTAAGTTTATTTAACTACCTACATTTATTTAACTGCTTAAAGAAATACACTCTAGTATAGACACATCACGTGAATCACGTCTTTATACGCGCGTTTTCTTGTTACTTATAACAAAATATTTATTTCTCGAGTTCTCGAGGCATTGAGATTTTTTTTCCCGTCTCGACGAAGGGCAAATTTCTCGAGATTTCTCGCCTCGAGAATTCTCGAGCAGAAACCCTAGTTGATAAGCTGCGGTGAGAGGGCGGCTCCTTTTTACGGATGTTGAAGAACAAGCTGTACATTTAGGTTCATATCCGGAAATTGGGTCAGTGCGATATATTTTTAGATATAAAAAACCGGTACAGAGACTTTGCCGATGAATATCCAAAATTTAGTTAACGCGCTAGATTAATTGTTCTAGCTATTAAGCATTAACTTCATCATTAACTTGAAAAGCATCACCAAAAACTCAGAACATATCTACTAAAACATAGGAGATACAAAGTGCACAGTTATGAATTATGCAAAATATGATCTAGCTAGGATGCAGGTGGGTGATGGCGGTGAATGGCCGCGTAGTGTTTGGCTAGCGGGACCGCACGACGTCATGTGCGTCTCCTCCACTCCCACGCCACGCTAATTGCCAGCTTTGTTTGCCTCAAAACCTGTACGAATATACCACTCGATACTCATTTACAACGTTTACTCTACGCAGATATCCATATCGATTATCGCTGCCTCGAATCGTGCTAAGTAACTGAAGATTCTACCTACCTACTCGTACCTTCTCACAAAACACCGTAACTTTATACTATATATATATTGGCTCTCCACAGATGACTCGTTATCAGTTATCAAGGATTTTCGAATCGAACAAAGTGCCTACTGCCTAAATGAAGATTGCATGTGTGATATCCCACTCAACATAATCTAAGCCGCCGCTGATATTGCGCCATATGACAGTTTGAATTTAAAATGAAGCCGTGGTCCAACCGTTAAATTTTACTAGAGTTCACTAAGTGTGGCCTTAACATAGATTGCAAGATTACTACTTTGATAGTAAACTGTTCGGCCTATTGTGAAATGTTTTTCTTTACTTACTTTCGAGCGGTTCTGTCTTTTTATGCAACACATTTACCTCAATTTGCCGTTTGAAACCAATATCTAGTGTTCCGGGTAGGCGAGATCATTAAAAGGTCCCGATGTAATCTCCGTGCTGGTCGTGCGCCGGGGCGACCCGGGGTCAGCACTAATCTCAGCACTACACCGCTTTTGCGGACCTTTGAGGTAATAAGTTAACCGCTCTAGTCGTTCTGCCTTATCATTGAAGACACTTAATAAAGGAACTTAAACCATATATGCCCCCATCTCTGAACCTGCAATAAATTATATACTCGACAGTGACAGTTATCCCGCAGTCGGATCAACTGCAGAATTGCATTTCGACTCCTACGTATTTGTAATAGATGCTAAATTATGACTGGGAAAACGGTTCTTTTAAGGGCGGAGAGGCTATCGGCCCATCGAGGCGGCGTCCCACACAAACTGTATAAGGAAGGTGTACGTACTGTAACATTAACCCCGTTGCGAATCACGTCTCCGGATCGTGATCTCGTGCGCCGCAGCTTCGCGAGCAAATAGATACCGATCTAGCCATCAGTGCCTGCAGGCCACGAAACGTTACGATAACACTTCCTAATCCCAAATATCACACTCAATATAAGAACAATATGCGCAATCTGTACCTGAAAATAAATCAACACACGCAAAGTGCACCGTGTCCGTGCATAACGCACTTTAACTTAAATTGATCACGGGTCTTCGACGATTATTTCCTATTAGAGTCATAGAAAGCGTGTCATGGTAGTTGACACCTTGTGAAGTAGGCAGGAGAGTAAAAAAGTGCATAATTTACGACAATACAATAGACATGGCATGGGTCGAAGGCCGGATCTATGCTGTCGACGCCGTCCTTGTTGCATCCGAACGCCACCGCCGGTCCGACGCGCAGATCCGCAGGGAATTTTAAGTATTGCACCCCGGTTATTAACCGACTTCCAAATCCCAAAGGAGGAGGTTATCAATTCGGTTGTATGTTTTTTATTTTTTTTATTTTTTTTATTTTTTGTTTGTTACTTCATATCTCCGTCATTACTGGACCGATTTTGAAAATTATTTTTTTGATTGAATGTATATGCATACAGATTGGTCCCGTTTCTGTCAAAACCCAGTTCTGATGATGGGTTCCATGAGGAATCGAGGGAACTCCTCAAATGTTAAAGGCATACATATAGTGATTTTTGGGTTTTTATCATCAAATCAAGCATATACATCCAAAAGAGTGACATTTGATGAAGTGGAACTGCTGATGATGATCAGAACGGAACTCTTCAACGACGCATAGTTAACGGTTTGCGATTTGTCCTCTTCGTTATGTTTGTTAAGAAAGTTCAGTTTTTAATGCACATTTTTGTCAAGCTCGAGTTCTGATGATGGGATCCATGAGGAATCGAGAGAACTCCTCAAATCTTAAAGGCATGCGTATAGAGATTTTTGTATTTACATCAGAAAATTAAGCATTTTCATTAAAAACTGTCGCATTTGATGAAGTGGAACTGCTGATGATGATCAGAACAGAACTCTTCAACGACGCATAGTTCACGTTTCGAGATTTTTCCTCTTCGTTATGTTTGTTAAGCAAGTTAAGTTTTTAATGCACATTTTTGTCAAGCTCGAGTTCTGATGATGGGATCCATAAGGAATCGATGGAACTCCTCAAATATTAAAGGCATGCGTATAGAGATTTTTGTATTTACATCAGAAAATTAAGCATTTTCATTAAAAACTGTCGCATTTGATGAAGTGGAACTGCTGATGATGATCAGAACAGAACTCTTCAACGACGCATAGTTCACGTTTGGCGATTTTTCCTCTTCGTTATGTTTGTTAAGCAAGTTAAGTTTTTAAGCCACATTTTTGTCAAGCTCGAGTTCTGATGATGGGATCCATAAGGAATCGAGGGAACTCCTCAAATATTAAAGGCATACGCATAGATTTTTTTGTATTTTCATCATAAAATCAAGCATTTACATTAAAAACTGTCGCATTTGATGAAATGGAACTGCTGATGATGACCAGAATAGAACTCTTCAACAACGCATAGTACACATTTGGTGATTACGAATTTCGATTTTGACTTGGACTGGGTCCCGGACTCGGACCCAGAACCGGACTCATACCCGGATCCGGTTCGGACCCGGACCCGGACCTGGACTCGAACCCGGGCTCGGACCCGGACTCGGACCCGGACTCAGACCCGGACTCGGACCCGGACCTTGACCCGGAAAACCACTAGGATACCTTAACTAAATAAACCACTATGATTACCTACCATAAAATGTGTAAGTATATAAGTATGATGATGCCAATCTTACTAGCCCCTCCCGCTTAAACCCCCGTACACCGCACCGCATGGGCCGTTAAGGTTAGGTTTGAACTGCGATCCTCACAGAACTGAACTGCTATCAGAGAAGTGGGTTAGGTTAGGCTAGAACTACGACCCTTACAGAAGCGAAATGCTAGTAAAAAAGTGGGTGGTTTTACCTCCTTTTCTACATAGTGTACCATCTACAATAATCTTTCACCGGCCCCCATAGAAGTCGGTTTTTTTTTCTTAAAAATTATTAAGTACAATTAGAGGTTTCGGTTGATATCAGGAAAACGAGGTAGAAAGGAAATAAGGTTTTGTGCCAATTAATATCATTATGTCGAATATAACGTCTAAAAGTATTGGCAGGTACTAGTTAGGTACACGAATAGAGAGCTAACAAAAAAGCAAGCAAACAGAAAGGCAGTAACAAAACACAGTAATCATATTGGAGATGGGCTGAAGATTCGGTAATTATTCGGTATTCGGCATATTCGGTAAATTTTCAAATATTCGCATTTAGTTAATTCCTTACCTATTCTGTATAGTTTTTTTTGTTGCAACATTGTAAAACCATTCGTTTTTCCGGTGTCCTAATTGTCCTTAAAATACATGATAAGACATGTTGAATCCTTGGGATAATTTCAATCATTCGGAGTGTTGAAAATTTGTTTGCGAGCTTTGTTTACCTTTTGACCTGTTTGTTTCTAGAGAATTGCCTAGGAAGCGACTCATCTTTAGCTGCTAATGTAATTGTAGCGATTTGAAATGATTTCGATGAGTCACAACACTCTTCGTTGGGGATAATAAACCTCCCTGTTTTATGCCTCTTTCGATTTTGAACAATTTGAACGGCTCACCGGAGGATTGCAGTTTTATATTAGCGGTACGGCGGTTGTTATAAATGGAATTTAGTAGATCTATAGTTATATGTGGACTCGATTTATTGATGGCGAAGTGCTGTAAATATGGATTTGTGGGTTGATTTTGAAATGTAATTGCGTGTGAAAGGAATCCAGACTGTTTCATTATATCGCAGAACACTTTATAGGATTATGGGATTCCCATCTAATTTCATATGGTCATCTAAGTTAGATAGGTATATAGTAGGTATGTACACATGTATTCACCTCGTATTCGATGCTTGTTTTCGGTTCTTGGAAACGGGTCACTTTGTATAGAGATGCTCGTACAAGAAACTCGTTCAGATTGCTCTCGAGTAGGTAGGTAAAAATAATTCATGTTAGTCTTAATAAATATAAATAATTATTTTCCATGGGCTCCTATAAGTTTCTCACCCATCACAAAAACGAATGAACAATGATAGGTAATTAAAATACCGGTACATAATAAATAGGTACTTGCTGTATCATTCCACTAACTACATTTGATTTACGTAGAACGTTTTCTTTATTTTCGGTAAATGGTTAGGTAATGGTGGTATTTTTTGTTGTACCTAACTAATTAATGTAATTCACTCATGAGTATTAATTAGGGAGTTATACTGTAAGTAAATAGCTATCTTCTGTTTTTAAGCCTAAACACTATACAAACGCGGTTGTATTTAATTTGCACTATCAGATTTCCCGTCATCTCCATTGTAGTCAGTCGGTAGACTACGTAACAAAGGTGGTCAACCTATTACGGCTGTGGCATAACCCTAGCATTAACTACCTATGCGATATATTCATGTAATGGAAACTGCACGCAACCGGACTAAAAGTAACGAGTGAGTAATCTAGTTACATGCACATACAGGTGTCACATGCACGTTGCAATAAGAAAGAAGGATACGTACTGTCCATGGCCCAAAAAGAACCGGCTGACGGTAAGCAGAACTCGATCAGATACATATATGTGATCCGATTAACACACTGCAGTTCACTTGGCGCAAACAAATTGTTCCTTTCGCATTTATGGAGACTGTAGATAAATATAGAAAGTCTAAAGTAGTAAAGTTTTGAATGAACACCTATTATTTTACGCATGAGGAAAGATAAATTAAAATTCGGTAGGTTCTGTCCGAATATAGTTCAATACAATTAACGCAATAATACCTATGTACTTACTGCAAAAACGCATGCTGCAATTAGGCAGGTACCATAATAATTACGAGTAGATACTTATAATGCAATATCATAAAGGAAGACATAACACCAGCAACCGATAAAATCCAGGAAATGGTGTAAACTTTATTAATGATTCCCCACATGTTTAACACACATAACGAACGAAAACAAAAGGTGGCCACAAAGGTATTGTTTGCAAGCGGCCCTGTTGGCTAAATGCGTCAGGTGATTTTCAAACCGCAGTAGAAACATTGACCTCAATTAAAGATTTAACTCACCTGTCACGCTTATCCTGTTTGCGAGAATCACACTGCCTTCTATTTGTAAACAAGCTGTAGATCAAGTAGGCGAGCGACACGCGCGAGTCGGTCGACGATTCGAGCAAGACTGGCCGTGGCCGCACGCGCAGTGTTTCCACTGCGGGAGGGCATAAGCGGCGCAGGCGGGATAGGTCCCAGTGCGAATGGAGTTCACTCCGCTAGCGCAGCCCGGGTCCAGCTGCGCGAGCGAGGGCAGGGCTGGCCGCATACAAACTCGCCGGACCACCCGTGTTAGTACACTTAACTAGATAGCTACTAAAGGACCAACAGGGTCTTGTAAAAAAACCTTGAAGTAAGTTTACAAGATGCTTATAAATACGCCTAATATTTATTCCTCTCTATCAACCATGTGCCTGTTTCCATCACCCATGCCAAAACAGTTATAAAAGTGGACCACGACTTGTACCTATTCTTAAAAACTGTATTTAGCATCATCAGATTGGAATAATTATCAAATAAAGTTTTAAGTAAATTGCTTGAAAGCCTGCTCCGCACCGTTAGTTCCCACGAGGCAGGCATCACTCCAAAACTGGATAAGCCGGAAACGGTCACATAAAAAACATAACACTGGGCACCTGTATTCACAGCAGCATCAAAACTTAACAGTCGTTTTTCCCATGGCACACCGGTGCAAGAACACGCATAATGGTTTAGTAGATAATTGTGTTTCTCTATAAAGAAACCGCCCCGGTTTCTTTATAATTCGAGATCAGGAGATCTAACATACGGAGTTCACAATATTATTAATTTATATTTAGCAAACGTATGAGTTAATCTATAAAACATCTGCATGGCTGCCTTAGGTACTTTAAATCGAAGGTGTGGACAATTATGCAGTGGGTAATGTATGATTATTGCAGAGTTTGTTCACTATACTATACATATTTCTAAATGGTGTTTTACCTACTTTCGATTATTGGACTTATAAAATGTTACGTAAAATGTTTCACTCTAAAAGGATTAAAGTATTAAAGAGTTGTGAGAAAGTGAAAATTATCGCGTGCAATGCAACGTAGTTGTATTATTCTTGTTTGGACACAATCAACATTGTCGTAAATTAGTTGGGAAACTCTCAAGTTGAATAACATGGTGTAACATATCCATATTAAATGCAGAATCAAAAAGATCTATGTATGAAAATATGTTCACTTGTAAGTAAATAGAAACTACATTGTTACATTAACACTTGATATTTTATGATATCTTAAAAACCCTTATTTTTTTTATATACTACCTATTGATTTGTTAAGGGGGAGGCCTATGTTCAGCAGTGGACGTCTTATGGCTGAGTTGATGATGATGATGATTGATTTGCTTAATTTTGGAAATTGCGATACCTAATCATTAATTAAAGGGAAAGCTAGTAATTGAATCAATAGCTCTTTAAAACGATTACTGAAGCGGACTAAGCTTGTGGTTAGTAAAAGTGAAATCAATGCTGGCTTTGACCTCGGCTATCGGCAATATAGGTGGTTTCACTATCATCATTCAGATTACTTAGAAAATGAACTATCTGTCAAATGGAACTCTCACAAGCACTTGCTATTTCCAAGTTAGCCCAATCGATGATCTTTTAAGTTAACACAGAAGACATAGAACAGCGCCTATCTATGAGTTAATGTTAAATAAATGAGGAATATTCGTTAACGACTGAAATTAATTAATGGCTATCGCGGTTATCTTTGACCGGTTATTCTTCTGCATTGTAAAGTAACGGTATGATTGGGTTTCGTAGATATCGATTCATTACTTTCATTAGCTTATATTAAAGATAACAACAAAAGTAACAAAAGACAGGTGCCGTTGGTTTTAAAGAAACAGTTAAATAACCTAGTAATAGTGATTAAGTAATAATCTGATTATTTATTTTTATGTACCTACCTATATTTTTTTTCCATAATATAATGCATTCATCCTCGTCATCTTAATTATTGTCCATGTAGACTACATACGAGTAATAGTATAATAGCAACGAAAGTGCCGTAAGCGTCACGTCCCAAAAACTTTTGACTTCGTCATCTTTGCAAAGACTCCGATTGTAACGGAACCATATATAGAACATGTTGTTACGTATGATTATGGCGACTGGGTCAGAGAGTGCGTTTTCAACAACGGGCTAATCAAGCCGAAAAAATGTGATAAATCTCAGTCGGGTTCTATTATGTATCTGTAATCGCAACGAAGTATTGTGGTAAAAGGAGCTGTATTGCAGGCAACAGACAACGACAGGGCAATTTGTAATGGCGCGTACATACTTCCCAATCTTCTCTGCCGTTACACTCTTTGCAGAGTGTTGTAGTACTCGTGGTCAACTGCTAATATCAGGCACATATGTGGCTTGCCGTAAAATTTCTCGTCATTAGCTGCCCAAATATCAGTGTTGTATCTGAGGACCTACGGCTATAGGTCAGAAAAAACCAAAATTTCGTCTTTCAAGGGAGAGCCTCTGATGAAAACAAGATGTATTTAGAGCCCTATTTGCGCAAAAAAAACCGACTGAATGTCTAAGTAGGTACCTATGTGGTAGAAATTTGTCGGACAGGTGCAACGGAGTTTTTACACCTTACAAAAAAATACAAAAATCTGTCAGTTCCGAAGTATTTGGCAAAACTATTTAGTATACGGTGAGTCTAAGTGTGGCGTAGCCATAATCAGTGGCGCGTCGTCGTATATCGCGCAGTCGGGAGCGGGCGCGTGTCGGACGACATCCAGCGATTTTATCGTGTTATTTACAGAACACGCTAACGAGACTCGTCGAGTTCTTCACGAACCAGATACACTATCTGGATAGGGGAGATGTTCTGAGAAATAATCTTGTCGACTGTTGAGAATTCGATATGTTAGCTCACGTGCGTATGATAAGCTGTTGGTAGTTAAATTGCTCAGTTATTTGAATGCAAATACTTGTATCAAAACAATCCACTTTTCTTGCATAACTGCAAAGAAAAACACTGAAATTTTCAACAATGGTTGTTTGGACAGCCGGTTAGCAAGATTGGTGGAAAGTTGACGCGACATAACAAACAATGGAAACACAATAGGACAAAATTGTTGCATGACTCGAAAGTTAGCAACTGCGTTTACGCCTGGAGGCCGATCTTTGAATTTCGATAGCTCGATTTCGTCACTCGAAAATCGGTGGAAAACGGCGAAATGCTAATTTTAGAAATACGAGCGATCGAAATTTGGAATCTATTGGTATTGACCACTCGATTTCGATTCTATTAGTAGAATTTAATTGCCTAGTAATGGAAATATTATTTTTTGAAATACACGAAATCGAGTGGTCGAAATTCAAAAATCGGCCCCCTGCTTGCCTTATGTCGAGAGCATTAGAGAATTTATTAGTTTTACGTATAGTAGAAAATAATACATCTATAGATAGAAATTAAATTTATTGTCTTCATCTTTTCATGCATGCTACATGAAACATAGGATCAGGTATGTACTTATATAGTTTCCTTTATTGCATTATGTTTGTTACCTATTAATGATAGTAATTTTAACATTTTAAACGACGTGTAGGACCTTTATATGGGGGTTAGTAAACTTCATAGTGAAAGCTTTGCAATTAATATTCAAATATGCCGTTACCTACTTATTTTCGTAAAAATACGTAGCTGGCTAGAAAATTACGTAGTTGTCGCTACATGTTAATTACTTTCTATTCGTATTAAATATATACCTTCGCATATTCCTAAGCAGTAATATTTAGTCTAAGGCAGAAATGGAAATGGTTGGGTGTTTTCATTGTATGTAGTTAGCACTTTTCTTTGATATATATAATCAAATCTTTTGATGTAAATAGGACTCGATATAGCATTCAGCTAGATTATTATATCTATAATAGAGCTTGTAAGTAAATCCCCAACCTTATAACATACCATGAGACGGCGTGCAAGTGCGGGTGTCGGGCTGGGCTCGCGTAGGGCAGCGCGCGCCCGGCAGCAGAGGCAGGTCCTGAGCGAGTGTGATGTTTCAGTGCGGCTATCTCGAGGGGCTGCGCTCATCACTCGGTGGCTGGACGCAGAAAGTTAAATCATGGTACTGGGGACGCCCACTAGTAAGTGCCCCGGCCTCTGCCAGCCGGAACGATCAGCGAGATGTCCTTAGCACATTGACAATTATTAACATATGCACGATATTTTACAAAAAAAACTTTTCTATTCTTTAATTTAAAGTTATCGCTTTATACAATCGGTGATATTGCTTGATGTTAGAGAATAATTTGATTGTATGTTTTCACATTATATTATCGCTGCACTTCATTTCGGTGTTGATATTTTATTTGACTCATTAAAGTTAATTTCGAGGTAGCGTTGCACTTTTAATAATCTGTTTGTTCATTATAATTATTTTTTATTAGTTAGCCTGTAGTTGAGGTATATTTTATATCGGATGGTGCGCTGCCGCTGCCGCGCTGCATGTCATCCAGTAGTACCTTCTCGGCGACTACGTTCAAGAAAGACATCAACACCCGCGAGCATACATACCTACTTCTTTATAGCGTTGTATACTCGTAGATTCTTTTTTGTTTTGCCTTAGTAATTTTCTACGTATCGTTTACCAACTTAGCTGGAGGAGTTGTAACAGAACGAATCATTTATTTCTTTAAGCTACTATGTATTTTAAATTTTAGGGATATTATGTTGCATTTCGTTTAACTAATTTTGTAGGTTTATTCGAAACACCTAATTAGATAGGTAGTTGGGATAAATAATGCTGTAAGTCTTCATAAAAACATTGTACACTTGTGGAATATAATTCTTTGAACCACGCCACCGAGTGATCGAAACGCATGATTCCGAGCCTCCAGCACACATCTCACTTACAGCTTCTCGATACATTCGACGTGGACTGATCACTTTACATTACTGTAACTGAGGGGCACAAGGTTGTAAGTAACATTCACACCGAACTTGTACTGTAGAGCCCTTGTAGCTGTCGCTATATTAGTTACAGCCCTCTGCCACCCAGCTACGTCCTCAATTTCTTAAAGCACTTGTACTTAGAGGCTGAAAATTAATTAGCTGTTTAGTATTTATTGTAGCGGTAAACTATAGCGTGGATGTGGTGATAATAGTATCTACTTAAATAGGACAAACCTTCATTAAATTTGTAAAAATCATAGTCTGGTTGTGTACATATTTCATACTTTTCACGTATTTTGGCTGCAGTTAAACTTTGAATATCGAATGTACAGGCTGCTTTTCCACCAGATATATGCGCCGATGAAGTTAAACTGTAAAAAAAATTGATATTTGATATTTATTGAAATAAAATTTTACAGCATTACAGCTAACACCAATGCACAAAATATTATACCTTATGGATATACGAGTAGCTAACCACGGAGTTTAGCACATATCTGATGAAACAGCTGCCTTAGGTTGATCAGGCGTCGATATCAAAGTTGATTGTATTACAGGAGTTGGCGCACAAGTTGTCTCGAAGTTTTGACATGAAGGAAGACGGTGGAGCGCTCGCGGAAGACCGGGGCGGGATTCGACGGCACCAGTCCATGCAGCGGCTGCAGCATGAGGCCGGGGACGAGGCGCGCGCGGCGCGCGTCGTGCCCGACCACCACGGCAACCTGCACGTGACCGTCAAGAAGACCAAGCCGATCCTCGGCATCGCCATAGAAGGCGGCGCCAACACTAAGCATCCGCTGCCTAGGATTATAAATATACACGTAAGACTATATGATTGAGATGTTTTTTGATGGCATGATTGATGCTAAATAAGTGTAAACTTTTGACTAGGTGCCTGTTCAGAATCAAAACTTTAAATGTAAAAATGGCGCTTTTTACACTTTGATAAATTGATAAAAGAGAGTGGAAAAGTTGTTCACTAAACTTAGTAGGTATCCTCTCTCGACTAGGACTCCAATATTTAAAGTCTTCTTGTTAATGATCAGCAATCCTTTAAAATTTGCTTTTTATACTTAATTTAAACCTAGGCCAAGGCATGTGTCGTGAACTTACATAATGAAGAATTATTAGGTACCTATAGCGAGATCTCGAATCGCACCCATCCCATAAGTTTTCCCTCAGCAGTAATGGATAAAACATTTTTAGTGTACCTAAATGTAAAGTTGAGTTACATTAAAGCGACTCGAGGGCTTAACTCCAAACCTGTCACTTATTGACGGACCTAAACATAAACATCAAGTTTGCATCTTCATAAAGGGGCCCACAGATTACCAGTTCGCCGGACGATATCAGCCTGTCAGTTGTTTGGAACTGTCTCCTTTTGCTTTTAACTGACAGGCTGATATGATATCGTCCGGTGAACTGGTAATCTGTGGGCTCCTTTAGTAAATGTGAAACTTGTATTAAAAAGTATTGACATTGATCAACAGGAGCACGGGGCTGCGTATGAAGCGGGAGGACTAGAGGTTGGTCAGTTGATACTGGCCGTCGACGGACACAGGGTGGAAGGTCTACAGCACCAGGACGTGGCGCGGCTCATCGCCGAGTCCTTCGCGCAGAGGGACAAACCGGTCAGTCTATACTTGCAGAATGTTTATGTTAGCCATTAAAAAATAAACTCTGCCAAATCCACTAAGAAATAAGCGCACAACAGATGATCGGACTGAGACTCATACCTATCAGCATTGAATAATCGAGTCGATTATTTAACAACCTTTAATTTGATGGCTTTTAGTATCGTTATTTGGGCAATAATTATGTATTAGCATTACATACGTAACAAATAAACTCGATATTTCCAGGAAATCGAGTTCCTAGTGGTCGAAGCAAAGAAATCGAACCTGGAGCCGAAGCCGACCGCGCTCATTTTTCTGGAGGCCTAACATCTACTGTCCCTCCCCGCCAGCGACCCCCCGGCCGCGCTGGGCACCGCGACCTTGGGGGCCGACCTCACCGCGCACACCACGGAATAGCCAACTCCAACCTGCGCTGCCACATGCTCTTCTAAACGCTTTTCTGAAACCTCGCTACCCCGCCGGTAAATAAACATCCACATGATTACGTGTACGTGAGATGTGTACGAGTATTTTACACAAAATCATTGCGCGGGGTGCGGAGCAGAGACGTGCTCTACATGAGATCCGATGAGGACTAATGTTTAACATCGACACTGATATTGACCCCACGTTTCGACGATGACGAGAGATACGGAAAATGACGCAGGTCTAGCAGGCTATAACAAAATTAATGGCACAAGGGAGGCAATCTAAATTTTTTAAACCGCGACGAAATGTCCGAAACTATGATGAATTAGTTACGAAGCACACTGCCCGAAAGTTTTTAAACTTTTCTTACAAAATTAATCTCCCTTATTTCTAAAGGGAGTTTCGGGTAGTCTGAGAGATTTTGTAAATTATTTTCTAGAATTAGAAATTAAACCAATTTTAACAGTAGTCAGCGACTGAATTTTATAAAAAATTAAACCCTACTTTTACTAACTAAAAATAAGTTCATCTTAAAAGATCACACATTTAAGCGTTCACAGTTAAATTCGCAGTAAGTTCAATAAATTCAATTCCGTAACTAATTAAATAGAGCTAGAATATGAAGCAGTGACGATAACATATATAGATCTTACGATGTTCAGTTTTGTGGCGAATTGTGCTGATAAAAAATGATTGGCATTGGTGCTATGGAAAGTGGTGATTTAACAGTTGCGACTTTCCGGATCATATACATTGTAGTTTCATTAGGGATTCGATTAGTGCTTGGTGGGCATCATAGCATTTCATGAGAAGAAATTCACTCGAGAGCGTCATCCATGTGCCATCAGAATTGCGTTAGCGTTCGGGAAGTGCATCCAGCGGCGGTTTGGCTTGGCGTCATGTCATGATGCCACCGCGTCACCGCAGTAGCGCATCGTCATGTGTCATGTAGAGAGAGCTTGCAGCACAGCGCACTCCCCTAAGCAAGCTGTTCCTATATACTTAACAACCATTCATTCTATTAAACCTTTATCAGACTGACTGTTCAAAAATGACGATCAAATGTCAGTCTTATTCATTGAAAATAGAGCACATGTTTGAAGTGCCGTATGTGGGAATTATATGACCTATATACAATTCCCACATACGGTACTTCAAACAAGTGCTTAGCCTGATAGAGGGTTAACTCTATTGATTGATTTTATTTTATTTTAGGCATAGAAAAAGTGCACTAATTGGAGTAATACTTGGTAGCGAGTACCTACTGTTATCAGGCGTTAAAGTAGAGTTGCTACATAACCCAAGGCATCGTAATACGCCATCTACTTTAGAGGCCATATATAACTAAGCTTAGAATATATTTCTCCGATTTGTGCGTTTTTTCATTTCTTCGTCTATGATTTTAAGTAAAAATATTTAATTTACAATGTAGAATTTAGCATCCGCAAGTCGGTGTAAGTAATATTTTATTAAGTTGTAGGTATTATAGAACCGATCGTAGAGCATAGTGTTTCGTTGTGCTTGTTCAGTTTGCTTGGCGGCTCCATCAGTGCGACATTGTCATTCCATCAGGTAGTAAGCGGTGAGTTTACGAAATTATGGCGGAGAGGGATTTTAGCCCGCTCTTTTATTTATACATACCTATTTATAAGTAGATATTTAAATGAATGTGTGCAATATAATCAAATGTTACGTTAGGTGTTAGAGTCAATATACATTGCGATGCTGTAGGCATGGCGAACCAAGGGTATATTGCCGGAGTGTTTTGTTATTATAATCCAAGATAGGCGTGTTCATCAAACTCGAACAATTGCATATTCATATGGGAAAAGAAAGTTTCGTGATGTGTGCAGCATCGCGCAGCATACTTCCGATGTATCGATGTGCGTGTTGCTAGTGCTTCAATTATAACAAACAGCTGTAGATATTGTACACGTTCCAGCCGGTATCGATATATGTACATGTATAAACTGAGACAATCTATGTATGTCGTGCTAATTGAAAATTATACATCCGTTCTTGATTTTCTGGCATACACTTTGTGGTACTTATATCATTGTAAATATATATATCAGTATTTACTCATAAGCTGTAAATATCAGGTTTGAATGTTTTGTATAATATAAAATTAAAAACAAATATTTATTGAAGTTAGTGCCAAAAAGCATTCTACAAACCGAGGGAGCGGCGCGGCGCGGCGCGGGCCGCGGGCCGGGTGGCGCAGCGCAGCGCAGCGTGCCGGCTCGGACGGCGCGGCGGCGCGCGGCCCCCTCGTGGCTAGTTTTCTACGTCTATTACTCTACCTACCAATTGCAGAATTCACCAAATACGCTTTTGACTGTTAGAATTTGGTCAACATCAAATACCGCGTCATAATTGATATTTATGTAGGTAAATGAATTGTATCACTTTGCATCCCTAGTTAGATATTTGGAAATTACGACAAATATTTTTTCACATTATACACGACACGCGTGTAGATTTCATGGAAAAGGTGGAAAAACAAATTATAGTCGTTTTCTGATGTTAACCACACATGGACATCCGCCTTTTGAAACCTTACAATTTTACCTTAATCTATACTTAAAGTTAAAACATAATTAAAAAACAGAATATGCACTGAGACAACTATATTTTGTACGTGTAATTATAGTTAATTTTAACATGTATTTAAATTATTATATTTAAAATTATGTAATAAGTTTGTATGATTACCTACACATAAGCGAGCATCGTAGGCGCGGCGGGCACGCCCCGGCCTTTGAGTCAATTTGTCATTTACGTAAAACACTATATCATTTTCAAAGTAAATCCAAAAGCAATTTTAATGTAGATAAATAAGAATTATTTTTACTAGAACTACAACAAATTACCTGTACAATTAAAATTTTGGATTGTAATTAGGTTTGTCCCCTGACGTGTTTACCAACAGTTTGTAATAGCAACGGCAGGCGGCCGCACCGCGCGAGACCGCAGGCGCCGGCGCCGGTGCAAGCTAAGCTAATTTACTAAAATCCTATTATAATACCTAATTATTGTAAGCCGTCCATTTATGTTCGCGATTATTTGAACGTTAATATATTTGTAGTGGCAGCTTATTAGCTGCGCAACCTCAAATTAGTCCTCGATGTGTTGGTAAACATTTCATAAAAGACATTGTATCGCAAAGTTTTATCTTTAGCGCAGGTTTGGTTGAAAAGATCTATGTTGTAGTCTGTTGTTAAGTTTGTCGTTGATGACAAAAATATATTGTTATCTAGATATTTCTTGTTTTATTTATTGAGAATTCCATAAGAACGCCTACAAAATCTGACGAGCTACAAAACGCTTATGTGGAGTACAGATGTTACTTATTAACAAGGAGTAAGACAACAGCTATCATTTATTTTTCTCCGCACTAGCTCGGAAAATCATTCTTTATTCTTTAAAATAGTGAGCAAAATCGCTTTTTATTCAAAAGACAGACTTTATTGAAATTCGAACATGACGTTTTAATATTTAAGTACCGATATAATATTTAGGTATAGGTACATGACTTTTTACCCTCTCGTGTGCCGTGATTTTTTTTCTCATATTTTCCTCGTACGCGGATCCGCGCTCGAGGGCATAGGTATAAGTACATGACGTTTTAGTATAGGTACCCAAATAATATTTAGGTAGGTATTTGTAATCTATACCTAGTGGCAGAGTTTTAATACGCAAATAACTAAAACGTCCCTAACGTACGTACCGTACGTAAAGTACGTAACGTACGTAGATCCCTTATAGGGATAAGTTCGCCTTTGTACTTCCATTACTGTAATTTATTTTTGTAAACCTGTGTTGTGTACAATAAAGTGATTACTACTACTACTACTACTACTAAAACGTAAAAATAATATTGAATACCATCATCATCTACAACATTGACGATTCTCACGGTGTTATATGTGGGTTGAGAGTAGTGTTGGTTAAGATTCGAGTCCTTGAAGTCATCTTCTACTCAATTTTGGACCCCTAATAATTATGTCAAAACTCTTCTGGTTCTGACAAGGCAAAGACAAAAACGAACCAAATTTTGTAGGTTGAAATGATCGCGGGAATCTACTTTAGATCGAAATCTATTGTAAGGCAGGTACGAGAGTAACCGCTACCAATAATGAAGCAACATAGGAGTGAAGATAGACCTATGTAGGTATATTTATATTTTTAGCAAATTAAAGCTTTTGCCAATCAATTAAATATCACATTTGATTTAGTACTTAACCGTTTCTAATTTCCAAGGAATTGGGTTATTCCCACTAGTTACCACCAAGTTCTTACCAGTTCTTACTTATGAAATCTAACGACACAAGTAAATAAAAAAACACGCGTGTCTAAATCTAAAACGGGCAAAACATCCCTCATTGTATAGTTCGTTTTTTTTAGCATTAGAAATTAGGTAAACAATCTTGATGTGTCTTTTAATTGAAAAACACATTTAAAAAATAAGTTACGGCAAATATGTAACAATTATGAATCTAATACGATCATTTATATTCTTCTGCTTTCATAAGTAATAGTTTTTGAATTTTAAAAAGCGTTTTTCAATTAAAAGACATGTCAAGATCGCTTACCTTCTTGCAAGTTCTTTCTAATGCTAAAAAAAACGAACTATAGTCATTGTGTTTATGCGAGAGTCTTAGATTTACTAACGCAGGACATTGCTCCGTCATTTATGAGCTAATGTTTATAGATTTTATTACAAACATTTAGTTAGCTGTTGACAGCTATTGGCGATAAAAGTATATCGCTCTTACGTCAAACAATGTTTTTAAAACATGTTTGTGATTTCAATTGATAAAATTTTATATGTCCGCACGATGTACTCAGGATGAATTCTTTCTAATTTCTCTTTCACTTTCAGTCCGAACTGGTGCATGTTGCAACTCAAGTGGTAAACTTAATCATAAGATAACATGTCAATAACCTAATTTGACTATCAAAACCTATGTTTGACAGCTTAACTTAAGGACGGCCGCTGCTCCATACAAACATAGACCCCATTTTCCTCTCTGGATATTGTCATTATGGAAAATATTTTACATAATTTGATGTACATTACCTTTAGCTATGCTCCTAAGTTTGACTTTTTTCGATGTTTTGATTATTGTAAACATTTGAAGCAAAAAAACGAAATCATACAATTTTTTAAATTTTCTTATAACAAATAAAAATTCGAAAAAAATCAAACGTAGGGGCATAGCTGGTATACAACAAACGGTGTCAAAATATTTTCAATAATGTTGATATCCAGAGAGGGAAATGAGGACTACGTTTGTATGAAAAGGTGATTTCCCACGGGTCCTCCACTTTCATCTTAAAAGCTCACGTTTCGTTTCTATACAGTTACTATAGGGTTCATAAGTTTGCACTTTCCCAATTCGTATGAAACAAGTGTCTGCCCTTCTAGACCCAGAAGAGAAAATTTAGAATTATTATTTTTGTCAACGATTCTGACACAAAAACCGGAAACTTTAACCCAAATTACGGTTTTTACTCCTCTGTGCGCAGTTTGTGAATTACATATTTTATAAACATTAGCCAACATCCGTGTTTTTACCCCAATAGTCCATATAGTTGGCCCATTGCGGGTTGGGGACTTCACATACACCTTTGAATTTCGACGCGGATCTATGCAAGTTTCCTCGCGATGTTTTCCTTCACCGAAAAGCTAGTGGTAAATATCAAACGATATTCCGTAGGTACATAAGTTCCTTGGTAAGAGCCGGGGTTTGAACCCACGACCTCCGGATTGAAAGTCGGACGTCAGATCCACTCGGCCACCACCGCTTTTAAAATATAATGGAAAATAAATAAATGTTATCTTACATAAACACGTGGAACCTGTGTAAGTTTGGGAAAAGTACTCATACAGTGATAAATGATAATACTATGAGAAAAATAAGATAAAAGGGTATAGGTGTAGGGGTAGGCAGGTTATGGTTATCGCAAGTTATCGGTAGGCTTTATTGTACTCGTAGCTTGTGAACGATATACATATAGATTATTGTTTTGGTGAAGTTAGAGCTGCCGCGATAATATCGCCTCATGCCATCTGCTTTACAAACAATGACTAATGGAATACCTTATCGCGTATACAGTATATGTACGAGTATACACTTAGATAATTAAAAAAAACTACAATGAGAAGAAGAGTCCCTTAATTTAATGCCTATACTCTGGCACACCCACGTTGTCAGTAGAAAATTGAAATTTTCTATGCGTAGTCGACCCTTCACGCCTACCTTTTTTTTTTAATTTGGGGCCTTTATCTAATGACAAAGTAGATGTGCCAAAGTACGAGTATAACTGTACGCAACAAAGTACGCAACCTCATTGAGTTTACCTACAGGTTCGTTAGAATCGTCTTGATCAGCAGAAAAATACAGTCAGCGATAAAAAAATTGTACCACCGCTTTCTGCATCCGGTCCTTGATCCAACCATTCCAACCACTTAGCGAGAGTCTCTCTCTCAATTATACTATGTATTATTATTAAAAATTGTTAATTGATAAGATAGCTACGTAAGTACCTACGCCAGTCAATAAAATCATTAAAAAGTTTGTCATTCTTCTATGACGTGATGCTTCTGCATCTAGTGAATGCTACTCGTAATGCTAGTGACTTAACTTAACCAAAGCGGATAAATCTAGTTAGCGCATGCGAGCTTAATTGCCTTAATTATTGCACGTATTTACTACAAATTACATTGATTTGTAAGATACCGTTAAACAACTTAATAGTCTCTCTTGATTTTATATAAAATTAAGTTTCATCGTTTTATAGAAGTCCACGGAGATTTATAGAAGTAATTATTAAGTACAAGATTCGAGTCCTTTTGGGTCTCAACACTCTCTCTAAAAATACGTACTCGAAACACGACTAGTGTTTCGAGTACGTATTTTTAAGGTTAAATTTGATTTCTTCTAATTTTAGATAAAGAGAAAATCCTTTGTCTTAGTGGCCCAGACCACATTTTACTTGCTACGATTCGTTGGAGCAATAGGAACTTTAAAAAGCTTCGCAAACTCGTATTCGTTCGTTAGGAACGCATATTTGCGGCGCTTGTATGTCTGGGCCTAGACCGCGGCAATCAAGGGTTTCCGGGTTGACCCTTCTACGGGAGCGGGCCTAGCGTATGTGTCGTCATGTTTTATGTAAAATTATAAATGTTCAAATTTTTATTATAAGTAGGATTACCATGCCACAGGCGGACCTGCTAGAGGGGGTATTCTTTTTATAATTAGGTTTTTATTTTATAGGTAAGTTTCTTTTATTTTAGTACTAATTTCAATTTGTTTGTAGTTTTAGTTTATTTTAATAAGTTATTGTATATTCAATATGGCACTTTGGCACAATACGTGGCAAAATGCCGGGATAACGCCAGGAAGAAGAAGATTGTATATTTAATATGTTACACCCAGTAGGATATTAGGAAAATGCTAGCGATTGTGGTTCTAGAGAGTACAGACAGAGACACTAAAATAGTTTAGTAGGAACGGGTCTTCCTTAAAAAGTTTTCGTCAAAATCAAAATAACAACGATTCGGTTTCAGACAAAATATTTAAGAAGGATTTTGGCAATGAAAATATAATTTAATTTTATCAACTTTGTAAGGCTCAGATTTCAGTTAGTTTAATATGATATCGACCTAAACTCGATTTTTTAGGTAATCAATCTACTCGTAGACTCGTAGACAAATCGAACATCTACTGACATTAGAATGATAGGTATACCTATATGTTATTTAGTTATCGTATGTATCGCGCTCGCGCCAATAGTACATGTACGTACAAGTACGAACAAAATGCACGATAACTGAATGACATCATTTAGATGCCAGTCTGATGTAAGTGCACGTTCGAATTGGCCTTTACCTAGTGTACCTATGCCTTATTCATCTAGAGTACAGACATTTTTTACTTATCTTATCACAGGTTGCAAAATCATATGCGTTGGAGATCCGGGACGTATCAGATATTGTCTTCGTGGCGTTTGTAGGTTTAATATTAATAATATTACTTATCTCGTGTACTTCGGTCATATTAATTTTATTTATTTTTATTCAGGGCCACCCCACACTAGTCGCTGCGCAGTTGCGCCAACGTTGCGTAGAGCAGCAACAGCCAGAGAGTTGACGCCGACGCTCGGCAGACCCTAGTGTAGAGAGCCCTTAAAAAAAACATGACTGAAACATTTAATTGTCAGTTAAAATTGGCGGTTGCGGACAGAAATCAGCATCATCAGCATGTCGATAAAAATAATTTAGGATTTAGAATTTATTTTAGCTTTCTTTAATATTAAAAAAAATTGTCGCTGTTTTTACTGACCTACTTACAATAAAAGTGAAAATAAAAGTATTGATTAAATATGCGGATGATGACGTAGTGTTCGTGAACAGAAACTTGTTTAGGCTATAAAATTAAATGTTAAATAATAAAGTACACTTATATCCTCAAAATTTGATACTGCAATTGTGCACACCGAAGCAAATTCGTATAGCATATGCTAGCAAAACTATAGACACAACACGAGCAAAAAAACGAGTGATGCAACAGTGACCGGGCAAGTATCATCCCGAGGTAGAGCAGATACGTTATCGCGACGGGGACTGACGCCATGGGATGAATGGAGCGACCCCCGCGAAGGTGAACATCGGCCCAGTTGAACCTGTTCATACCGGCGTAATCTAATTTTAATAAGAGGATGTGAATTAGATATGGATGTGATGTGTCAGTGTCAAAAGTGACATTTCTTCAGCCAGAAACATCTTATTAAAATTTGAATACGCCCGACACACAGGTTAAAATTGGACTGGTAACAGAAACCACCGCCACTAGTTTTTCTTTATTTATTTTACCGACTATCACAAAACAGAGAGTAGGTAAGTAGGTGAAAGAAGTTGTAGGTATTTAGGTATATTTCTTTCACGATCTGTAGGCTACAGTTTTGAATAATTTTAATAATCGTCTAGATTAAGTCGTATTAACAATGAGAACGCAAAACAGTTTAATATTTTAAAAACCTTTTAAATAAATTGATAATGATTAGATTAGGTTAGGTTCGGAAAACGGAAGTTCTAAACAGGTACTTACCTACTAGGTACATATTTATTTATGAATAATGTTTAATTTTGTTATTGTCGGTAATACCTATATCAATTTGAATAGCTGCTAAAAATGATTGTTTCGGTGTCACTACATCCAGCTAAACGACACTATTACAAGATGCCGAGCCAGTCTGACGGACATGCATACGGAAGCACGTGGTCATAGTCTACAAAGAAACACCGTCTACACTCGCGACTCGCATGGCGCGTGGTAAAGCCGACTTAGCTAAACCTAATCGCGGCGCGGCGCGGCGCGGGCGCGGGCGCGGCTCACGCTATCGCCGTGCGCATTGCGTCAGCCGCTTCACGTGCTAAATTAAGGTGCCCAGCGCTGGCGCAGCTTATCGACACCTTGACATCGACAATATGACTAGACTTAGAAATGATGAGTGAGGTATTTAGGCCGCCCTAATTAGAAATTTTGCCCCGAAGAGAATCAAAACGTATGAAAAGTAGTCTCTCAAAGTTCCGCTTCGCTAAACCTAAACCTGCCATTTTATGAAAACTGATTTGAGTTTGATGTTCGGTGGACTGTGATGTTAAGTACCCATGTCTTAGTATTCACAAAACAAGTACTAACTGACACTTTCAAGTCGGCAAATTGAATATGTACTTTATCTACCTCGATACATTTCAGAATACAACGTCATATCGTTTCAGTATGTATAGGCAAAGTCCAAAATTAACAAAATAACTATTAATTGACTGAAGCAAATTACGCAGAATACCCATATACCTACAAACACTCAGATTAACCCAAAATAAATTTAGTATTGGTGTTGATATTAAATATATGTTTTTTTTACTTTTAGGCCTTAGTAATTCTTCTTACGTTAATCTATTTTTCGCAAGAAAAAATACTTAATATATAGGTACTATTACAGCGGCTGTATTTTATTTGGTAGATAGAGTGTAATTATTCAGTTCAGTTCTTCACTAATTTCATGTCCATATATAATTTCTCACGCGCAATCGGCGCAATGCACATGGTTGTGGCATGTTGATAAAATATAATTAAATATTAATTAGGTATGATACGAGCGAAGACTATACAAAATATACTCTTTAACGAATCATACCTACTCAACGTTTTAGGTAGGAACGTGACTTGCTACTTCTTATGCTATAATTTTAAGTACCTAAGTAAATATTATAATACCTAGAAGTATAACATTATAAATAGTATAAATACTCATAATTTTCACACGATTTTGTCATGGAAACCTTATCCAATTGACATAGGTACAAAGAAATAGTCACCTCTATTTGTACACAAAACATCGCCTACGCCAGTATTTTTAACAAATCGTCGTATTAGTATTTAGATTAATTAACCAAGGGATGAAAGGCACCCGTTTCTGACGAGGTAATAGTCCGAGTCGGTGTTTTTACCCGAGCTTAACACTTTACTTTTCATTTCGAATACTATTAGGGAAGTAAAGTGCCTACACAATGTATTACATTGTGTAGGTATTTTTGTTTCTTGGGGTAACACCCACTGAAAATAGATAGATAAAATGAATTTTCGTGAACTGAGTTTTCATTGATAGTTGTAAAAAGAAAACAATATAAATACTCGGAAATTAAAACGCTAGGGTCGAAACGTATCACTTTCAACCCGTTTCATAAATAAACAATGACCAAGTAGGTATCTCGCTTACATTGCCTTGGCCTAAAATAGAGTTTGTTTAATTCAGATGATCTATGTTTAGATAATTGTCTATTAGTTCAATACACATAATCAGTTTAGAGTCATTGTATGTATTAATGTGTCCGGCGTGTAACCGGTTCCGTCCGGATCGTAAGATCAGATACGCGGCGCTCGCTCGACCTATCGACACGGCGCTCTACTTCCCTCCGGATCGCACTTGAACAGTAAAATCCTCATCACCTATATCTTGTTTTCCGACTGTTGCATTGAGCAAAGTTTATTGTGATATTTTCATGATATACATATATGTGACGGTCCACGGCAAAAGGTACCTTATGGCGGCTGGCGCTTACGTCGCATAGCGCAGCAATAATATTGGAGCGACGTTAATAATAGCGTAAGCGCCAACCGCCACAAGGTACCTTTACCCGTAGGACGTCACATATGATTTAGGTTAAAAGATACATACTAAGTATTAATCCATTATATTAACTGTTACACTGAGAGAAAAATCATTAGTAAACTAAACCAGGAATTAAAAAACAGTTCTGTACTGGGGGAAAAAAAGAAGTTTAGTAATAATTATAGACGTTTCGCTATTTCTGTAAAGTTTATTTATTTCTACAAACAGCTCAGTAATCCTAAATCTAATTTCAACAAACAGATAATAGAAATTGCAAGAACTAATAGAAATTGCAAAAGTCAATTTGTTCCTATTAGTTGACTCTCCTTGTCCCCGGATTAAGTTTATTTTTGTAATTCTAAGTGTGTTTTTGTTATCCTTTTCTCTCAGTGTACTAACGTACTAAGTACAACTCTCAATATATAAGCTATAAATAAATATCTTCGAATTTGTATTGTACATTTGTATTTAGACTGAATATAAGTTCAATTACTTTGCTAATCCGCGAAAAGATAACGTGCTAGTCAATCAGTGCTAACCCGTTAATACTTACTTGCATTCATTGCATATAAAAAAATACGCAAGTAAGTATAACGGGTTAGCACTGATTGACTAGTACGTTATCTTTTCGCGGATTAGCAAAGTAATATTTTGGATTTAATTAATTTGGATTTGCGCAAGGTAATTAACGCCTGATTCTATTAATTATCTAAGTTCAAACAAAAAGGTCAATTCTGTAGACAATGTAATAAAAGTTAACGACTCGGGTACATAATATACAGTGTGGAAAGATAAGTCGGGCCCTGGAGGGAAACTACCTTAAATCCTTAAGCTGGCTCATTTTACTTAAAGGAGACTTTCCTTTATTTTTAAAAAGAAACAAAACTGTATTTAAAGTATTGTTCTTTTTTTCTCCAATTCGGCTTGTCTAAAAAAATCTTGATTACTAAATATTAGATTTTATAGATATTTTGTACGACAGACGAGTGTAAGACCTAATGTTTCTTGGAGACATTTTATCATTAACATTAACTGTATCGACTAGTAGAATAAAATTGCAAGTTATTATTTTTTGGAATTTTTAGTCGGTTCGAGTCCCGGGCTAGGCAAGCGAGTTTTAGAAAATCTTTGAATGCAGTTTTGTTTCTTTTTAAAAATAAAGGAATGTCTCCTTTAAGTAAAATGAGCCAGCTTAAGGATTTAAGGTAGTTTCCCTCCAGGGCCCGACTTATCTTTCCACACTGTATACCACGTTTTCCTTACTGAAAATCTACTACTGCACCCTTCAGCGTAAATATTTGCTTTTTATTCTCTTATCTATGCGATGAAAGATGCGAACGAGTTAAGCATACAATAAAATGTGTATGATCCAAAAATCTTATCAACTTTTAATAAAATGCTAGATTATAATAAACACGCACAAAAAACTCTTGCAAGAAAAATTAAGTATTGGTTTGGAGAAGAGAAGATTGGAATTAAGTATTGATTACCTATATTTCCGTAGTTAAGAGCCCATCGACGTGCACACTAGCGCCACTGCTAAATAATCGTGATTATTTAAATTTAACGACAGGTATTTAAAAAAGGGAACCGCTACGGACTGTATTTGGTATTTAAGTACGTTTTGAATACATCAAACTAGTTTTTATGTTGCTGGATTCGTCAATCTATGCGTCCAAATTTAAAACGGCCGTTTTTGTTATGAGATCATAAATCGACGAACTCTCTTAATGTAATGTCACATTTAGTTCACAAAATAGTTCATTAAACTTTAGGGAAAGCAGACGACGTGCTGCGATAACAGATAAATCCCAGGCACGTCCTATCTAAGATGAACCGTGGTATATTCCACAGTTCATCTTTTTAACTGAAATTTCATTAAATGTGACGTTCCACGGTAAAAGGTACCTTATGGCGGCTGGCGCTTACGTCGCGTAGCGCCTCGATAAAATTGGAGCGGCGTTAATATTAGCGTAAGCCCCAACCGCCATAAGGTACCTTTACCCGTGGGACGTCACAATGTAGGTATTCGAATTTTACCAGAAAATGTGATATACGGTCATATAATATTGAATTAAATAATATTTAACAACATACAATGGGTAAATATGGAAATGAACTGTGATAAAAGAAAACTTGTACCAACTTTATAGGTAAGTTGGTACAAGTTTTCTTTTACTTAGGTATTTAGATTTAGTTGGAATGACTTTATCATACATGACGACGATACTTTAATCGTTTAATCATTTAATAAACTTTATCTTCGCCATAACTTTAACTAAATAAAACTGGATAAATTGCGATAAATATAAACTTAATTGTCATTATAAAGTCATATTGAAGGACGCAACGGATATACATTCTAGTAACGTATATGTTTGGGAACTGATAGCTATGTATACAGATCGTCATGCATGACATGATTGATGGCTTATCAAATTTCAAAAACAAAAAACAGACAGATACCTATTTCGAATGATCCATATGCCTAGCCTTTGGACTCCGTCACTGAACATTTTGCGTTAAAACTTGCTTCCTACAGTTCAAAAAATCGCAACTAACCACTTTCCGTACCTATACTTGCCGGAGGTGTGGCTAAACTGATAGTTTAGATTTTAGAGACCCGTTAGATACTAAAAGTGAAGGTTATGTTTTTAATTTTTAATGTAAAATAAATTGCAAACAATCGTTATGATTAGAGGGCGGAGTACCGGTGGCAAATTTCACACAAAAGGTATGGAGTCGTTTTTATAATTATTATTTTAGGCTTGAATAATAAAATTATTCATTTACCTAATGTACTTAGTATGGTACCTACTCGTAAATTGGAAGTAAGTACTTAACACTATGCACTAAAATTCCGATAGAAGAAAGTTTTCTGGTAATAGATATAGTTAGGAGTATTTTAAGCCTCCAAGGAAGTGAAACCGTGCGAAATAAACTCGAATTGGTTCTAGATAGAAACCCAGATGCTGACGAATTAAGGAATATGATTACAATGGAAAATTATAAACAAGTCCTTAAACATGCAACCATGACATCGGTAGATGTAGAGCGATCGTTTTCCACTCATAAATGGACCTTCAATAAATTAAGAAACCGATTCACTCCGAAAAACCAGGAACATGTGGCCATAGTCCAGTCATTTTATAACATGGATACGCACTTAAGTGTATATTGTGAGGAGGACCTCGAACACATAATTCCAGTCCTCAATTGTAATTGAATGGTCTTGAAAATAATATATCGTTTGGCAGGTATAACTTCTTAGTCTAGTATTTAGTACCTAATGATAATGTTTTGATAAGAAAACATATTATTATGTATTATAGATATTAACAACATATTACATTATATTTGTATGCTCGTAAGATGATTTCTATAAGTTCCTAAAAATTATTATGCAAAATTAATCATTTATTCGTTATTTATTTAATCATAAGAATACTTAGGCGACTCCATACATTTAGTGTGAAATTTGCCACCGGTACTCCGCCCTCTAGTTATGATACAGTATGTCTCAATGTGAATTTTGGTTTAAGTGAACTCTATATTTCACAAAGATCACTAACACCTTACATCTACCTTAAATACATTAAATAGTGCGTAGGTACCTACTTATACTCTACCTACTAAAACATAACATGCGTTAGTATGTTATGTACAGTCAGCAGCAGAAGTTGCTAAGCGGGCGAGGTGTTAAAAATTACCTTGACGCGCTCTTATTCTCTTAATAATAAAGTTGCGTCAAGTACATTTTGAACACCTCGCCCGCTTAGCAACTATTGCTGCTGACTGTAGTCAATAATTGGAAATATCTTTTAATTTTTCCTACGTATTTAATGTTGTAAGTGTAACTAAGAAAAATAAACAAAACACGTCAATGACCTCATGCCATGAAATGGCATCGTACGATTTAATACGAAACGCCGAGCCCCTTCTTGGGCCACAAATATTTTTCATTAATCACTTTATTATCTATAAGGAGCGTAACAAACGGCTGTGACGTACGCAATGTTTTGATTGCGATGGATTGACATGTTTTTATGCAATAAATCAGTAGCAGAGATCGATCAAAACAATGCTCGAAATTAATTCGATTGTTCTAGGAAAAGATATTACAAGTACATGGGAATGGTTTAAAATAGAAAACCTCAAAGTTTTGATTATTTTAACTTTTACAGATATACTTAAATAAAAAGAAATTGGTACCTACTAAAGCGCAATATTCTACGTTCATAATAGCAATTTACAGATTTTCCGTGGTTTCAATATAGTTTCGAGCCAAAATCGGTAACGAGGGCTATTGCCATTATTTATAGTATGTATGACTAATTCTCATTTACTCTGTCTAAAATTGTAAAGCATGCATACCTACTTAGGCCTAAGATATGTCCAGAATTGTTGTATTTGTACTTTTGTGGATGGGTAATTAATTAATACTCCATCATGAAAAACACAAGAACTTTTATTTCGCAAGAAACATAAAACTAAACTGAAACACTTCAAACATTGACAACTGTCACAAAAGGCCATAGGCTAATCCTACTCATACAAAGAGTATTTATTGTTACTACACTCTCCCCCACATAGTTAATAAATGTTTAAGTAAATATAACTGTTCTAAAAAGCTGACTACATTTTAGTAGCCGATTGGTACGCCGTTTTTCCAACTTTGCCCCTCCACTTCGACCTCATAAGTCACACCGGGTACAATAACATTTGTGATGCCACCGAGCAACCACTTCTTTTTATTTTTGAGGTAGTGCCTTGCCATAACCTTCTCCCCGTACAGAAATAGTTCACTATCATTACTATATTTCATTATTTCTTCAGGTTCCTGGTCCGTGGTAATTTCGTTTTTTCTAGAAAAATAACAATCATATTCTCGTCTTAAATTATTCCTATCAGGCCATACATCGCTACAGAATTGAATGATGTTACACAATATGATATAGTAAAGACAAAGTTTAAGTACAGAGAGCCATTTTTTTCCCATAATTCTTGCTAATCCATCCTTTACCATATAAAATATTTGTTTTTTTACATTTATCGTTTCATACGAAAAACTCAACTCTTCCAAAACACGCAATGGCGTTGAGGTTGATTGGTCAAATTTTGTGGAACTTACATTTGGTTGCTTTATTTCTAAATTTGGGAAATATTGCTCCTTATTAGAACATGTAATGGTGCTTACATCTGGTCCGGTATCAACTTCAAACTCCAACAAATTGCCACTCACTTGCATATATAACTTTGCCGATGGAATCTTCTCTTGTTCACTAATACAAAACATGTCATAGAGCTCCGGTCCTGGAGTGTCATTTTCGTATTAAGTATATAATCTGCTGTGATATAGATTATGAATTGAAGTATGTACGTAATAGATATATAATGTCGACTGGGTCATCTATATTAGGTATCATATTATCAAGCATCTATTAATTCCTTTACCAGACCGATTTATATCATTAATGTGAAAACAGTTCCGTTCAGTCAGTAATAGGGTTGCCAACTTTTTTTGGTGGAATATAGTATTTTCCAGAATAAGGCATCAAAAATATAGTAGATACATTTCAAAAAAATATAGTACTTTTAGATAAAATACTAAACATGGGTGTCATTTACGTTTAACGCATTCACTGACAGGGGGCGTGGCCTAGGAACAAACTTGTATGAATTGAAGGTGAACGCACATGTGCGTTGGGGGCAGTGAATGTCTTAATCGAAAATATAGTATTTTAGCGTACTATATATTTTTCTAAAAATATATAGTACAGACAGCCAAAATATAGTATAATACGTATAGTACGGTTGGCAACCCTAATCAGTAACCGTATCTACCTACAACGAACGTTGTCGCGGTTTGTGGCTCTACCACCTTATTCCACCTCATATGACCACCTCAACAAATTAAGTCAGGATGTCCGATCCTTAGCACGTATGTAATTATTAGTCAATGTTACGTGATTCCTCAAAAGACGCCACTTAGCAGTCAATGCACAAAAATGCCGACGCAGCCAACGTCGCGCCCGGTTCGCGTAGTAACTTCTCTACGCCATTGCGTCATCCGTCTCCATTGATGCCAATGAATGAACAATTAGATTTTTAGCTTTAAAATTAGAATGAAATCGCGAAAACATTTTGCATCAGATGATCAGAATGTAATAGGGAACAAGTTAGACTAGAATAACATACGTTTTATTTTTTTCCTATCTCCGAATGGAAACTATCATGACGGTGGAAACTTCTTAGAAGACATACCTAACAGGGATTTTTTTGCCGACTATTCCATACTCGATCTTAAGGAAAACTTTGGTAGGAAGTGACACCTTGTTTATCCAAATACTTATTACTGATAAAGCTGGACTTCCGAGCAAAGCGGCTCTGACGCAACGGCCGCAGCGTTAGAGCCGCTGCGTCAGTGTCGCAGCGTTCACTGACGCAGATTCGCTTCCGAGCGGCGCGACTCCGGCGACAGTCGCAGTTGTTATTCCATACAGTGCACACGTGATATACTTATGATAAACCGATCAATTATGAAAATATTTTTAGAAGAAGAGGAGGATCACGATCTTTTGCTTCGTTACTTTTACAGTATGGAGCGAAGCCTACCCAATTCAATTTACAAAAGTAGAATAGACAAAGGAACTTATACCAACTTGAAAAAAAAGCATTTAAACGAGAACGACGACAAATTCAGGAGCTTTTGTCGGTTTAATATTTTTTTTTTAGATATTTTAAATATTGTCATAGCCTCAAACCGGCGTACGATCGCAGCGACTGCGCGACAGTGCTTGCGCAGACGAAGCACGGCCGCTATCGCCGAGCGATACTGACGCGGCGCCACTGTCGCTGCGATAGTGACGCTGCGCTCGGAAGTAAGTTCATACATTTCCATACTGCATAATACTGTCGCTCTGTCGCCGCGTCAGTGTCGCTGCGTTAGTGTCGCCGGAGCCGCTGTGCTCGGAAGTCTACCTTAAATAGATAAGAATTTGTTGACGTTAGATCTCCGCGCGATCCGCGAGGGCGGGTTCGTTCACCGAATACGTCACGACCGACTAATGTATTTATATCGTGTACGTACATACTAACACTACGCCTACATGTATATCAATAATCGAATTCCTGGAGCCACTATAAAGATATGGAAGTTATCCTTTAAAAAACGCAGATATTAGTACCCATATAAAATATGTACCTATGTATATGCTTTCCAGATAGGGTCGACCAGAAATATGCTGGTCCCCTTTTTGTAAAATTATATTAATATATTTTTTGTTGTAAATATATTTCAGTAAAGCCAGTAGAGGTTTGTTTCTCCAATATTGAAGGACCTACCATTAACTGTCGATGTACAGTCGCCATCAGATATATCGTAGCGGCCAAGGCGCTCACAAATATCTGAACACGCCCCTATTGACAAGACCTTAAAGTGCGTGTTCAGATATTTTTGAGCACCTCGGCCGCTCCGATATATCTGATGGCGACTGTACTTTGTATTTCTAAACCTCAAGGTCTTTCTGATTCTACTGCCGACTATTAGGTCCCTTCTGTAATCTCAGCTCGCTATGCGATTCACAAAACATTGGTCTAAAGCATTAATACTGAACGCTATCTAACTAAATATCCAAAAGAACTACATACTATGCCTTCAGTTTGTTTTTGATTGCCTAATTAAACAATACTCCTATTAATACAATACTTCTTATACAATACTCCTAATTAAACAATACCTAAAAGTTACCGTAATCTATTAGTAAAAATAATAACTTATATGACATACTTCTTAATATTTCATAATAAATGCATTACAGTATCATCATACAGTATAATCAGCATTACAGGGGATGAAGCAGATACGATTCCGGCGGTGGCGGCGGCGGCGGCGGGCGGCGCTAGAGGGCGGGCACGCGGCAAGATAACGGATTATTACATCAGATCGCGGCGCGTGCGCCTCTGCCGCCGCCACCTATATAAGCTGCGCGCCGCCCGCTCACACTCATTCACCGATCGCTACTGATAAATGACACTTCTATATTAATTGGTGGCAATGATCTACGCTCTCATGCATCATCCTGAATTTTGTGTAAATAAACAACCTGATTACGAACAGTGGTGGAAAAGTGACAATTGGTGCGACTGCCATTCTCCGCGCTTCGAGCAGCAACAGAGATAGCAAACGGATCGCAAGTGCATTGATTAGAAGGTAAATATTATGTTTACATAAACGGATTGTTATTATATCAGATAAGGGTGCTGAGACCAGGTCAGGGTATTGATTTATAATAAACATTAGATAATTATATTACTGAATTGTTACTAACACTGAATTATTCTAGATTTTCAAAGGGTATTATTACTTAGGTAATACAAAGTTTTCCATTTTTTCAGAATGAAAAATTATAAGTCCAATTACCTAAATACAGTTATTGCACATTCCATTCATTTTTTTATGTGCAAAAAGTGCCTAACTTACTACTTATCTAGTGATAACGAAAGGTCAACCCCATGTCACCGAATTATCGTGAAGTTTCATTTGCGTCACTAACTGATAATGTCAAACAGTAGGCATTGTTTCCGATAAAAAGCTCTTTTGCCATATATAAAGAAAATCTTCCTCAAATTATCATCTAGTGATTGCCAAGAAACAGTGTTGCGAATTCCATGTCCGGGCATTAGCCGTGTAATTCTATACAAGTAACTGTATCCAGTAAAACGTAACTATTCACGCTCTGTTACATTGAACAGGGCTGCCAATTGGATATATCTACATCTCTACTTATTTCCAGCACTAAATATGTTACATTGCCAAACATAAATGACATTTTAACAGTAAAGTTTATTAGCAATTAAATAAAACTTTACTTGCATAGGTAACATACTTGTAAAGAATTTCTAACTCTTATACATTACAAATAGCCGACAACCCTAACATGAAGTGAAAATTGTACTTATAAGGTTTCTTAATTCTTTTACAGACAAGCGAGACGCCGGTGTTCATTCGCATCTAGTCCGCCTGAAGACATCAACGCTTGAAAGCTTTAAAGACTCACGCAGAAATTTAAAGAAGTTTCTTTTGAAAGTTTAAAGAAGAGAAATCAAGATGGCAACGGTGCAAACTGCTCCTGAAATGAGCCTTTCGTCCGCTCCGCTGGCCGTGCCGCAGAACAAAGATCTGGATCTGATGGCGCTCACCATGGCCGCGCTGCGTCTGGTGAACCCCTGGGTGAAGGCCGAGCCCGAGGACTGGCAGGAGCCCCGGGAAGAGCCGAAAGACCGCACCATCACCCTCGCGGAGGTCAGCCAGCACGACACCCCGCGAGACTGTTGGGTCGTGATCTACGACCGCGTCTACGACATCACTACCTTCATTGATGAGGTGAGTTTCAACTTCAGTCATTTTTGCAAGATTTAAAATTAAAACTATATTTAGAACCCTATTTGTTTCGGCAGTCTGCGGATTTCATTCAAATCTCCTGTTGCATTTAGTCCTGTTGCATTAGTTTAGTGGAAGTGACAAGCAGCAGTATTTATAACGTTTTCTCTCCTTGCTACAGCATCCCGGTGGAGGCGACATAATGCTGGAGTACGCTGGCCAGGATGCCAGCACGGCGTTCCGCAGCTCCGGGCATTCGCGCATGGCCGCCAAGGCCCTAGACCGGTTCCTCATCGGCGAGCTGCCGATGAGCGAGCGCATGTACCGCCGTCCTGGAGGCATCCGACTCAGCGACATACCGGACTAAACATACGTCGGATCAACATCAGCCGTCACAACTGCCTCGACTAATCAAGATCGATCGCAGATACTCCTTTTTCGACCGGGACAGAGCGAGAAATTAATTTTCATCGTCTTCTCATCTCGTATGAAAAACCCCTAAAGGAGGCGTCGGAATTTACCGCCAGACATTTGTGCATTATCTAGTTCAAAGTACGGTTGAATGTAGGGCGTAATAAAAAAAGTTAAGGTTAAATAATTAATATAATACACAGGCTATTTACTTATCGCCTTGTAACAAATTTATAGCCGTTAATTATTATAATATTAACCTTTGACTATACAGACAGCATATTAAATAACATGATAAGAGTGGCTTTGAGGATAGAGGCCCTCGGAGACATGAATCTGCCTGCTTGTCTGCCTGTATGTGATTGTCAGTAAGATATTTTTTTAAGTATTGAGTTTAAGTGATTGCATTTATTTACTTTAAATTAGTTTAGTAGAATCCCCTTTAATTTATATTCAGTATTATTTCAGGTAGATTTAGTCGATTATTAACTTTTTCTTGCATTTATTTTTTATTTTATTTCATGCCTTCTGTTTCAAGTTCCTATTAGTTTTAATTATGATAATAAACTTTATTATATTTAATGATACCGTTTCATTCCTTCATCACTTTCCTGATAGTTACCTATATGTACTTGCATTTTTTAAGGACTCTTGATTGTTTCTTTAGATATGTTCCTAAAATTCGGAACACAACTTAGGACCTTAAAAAATTCAATTATAAATAAATAAATAATATAGGATATTTTTACTCAGATCGACCTAGTCCCACAGTAAGCTCAATATAAGGCTTGCGTTATGGGTACTAGACGACGATATATATATAATATACACATATGTATAAATACTGAGAAAAAAAAAACATATATCGGGATAAGTTCGATTAATATAAATTTAAATTCCTAAAAATAACTCAGAAACAAATATTTGTAATAAACACACAAATAAATGCCCTTACCGGGATTCGAACTCGGGACCTCCTGCTTCGTAGGCAGGGTCACTACCAACTAGGCTAGGAAGCCGTTAATTATATTTAGGTATACAGGGTGGAAAGATAAGTCGGGCCCTGGAGGGAAACTACCTTAAATCCTTCAGGTGGATCATTTTACTTAAATACACTTACATTCGTTTATTTTTAAAAAGAAACAAAACTGCATTCACAGATTTTCTAAAACTCGCTTGCCTCGCCCGGGACTCGAACCGACTAAAAATTCCAAAAAATAAAAAATCGCAATTTTATTCTACTAGTCGATACAGTTAATGTTAATGATAACATTTCTCCAAGAAACATTTGGTCTTACACTCGTTTGTCGTACAAAATATCTATAAAATCTAATATTTAGTACTTAAGATTTTTTAGACAAGCCAAAAATACTTTTAATGCAGTTTTGTTTCTTTTTAAAAATAAAGGAATGTCTCCTTTAAGTAAAATGAGCCAGCTTAAGGATTTAAGGTAGTTTCCCTCCAGGGCCCGACTTATCTTTCCACCCTGTATACACAGGTAATGCTACGGACATTGGACTTTCAAGTACTACCTAAGTTACAGTCAACCATAGTAGGAAAAAAATATTAATCCGACTACCGGTTAACTTTCTCTCTCCTTCTTTTCCTTCACATTGAGGATCGTTTAAAATCACTGGATAGTTTGCCTTCCAAGTATGCTCAATCTCATGTTTATGTCAATCAGTCCATCCTTTAGGAGACATCAGTCTCCTATCCAAAAGCGTAGCTATCAAATTACGCTTATTGTCCTCTGTATGCCCAACAACTTAATTTTTTCCAGGATTTCTCCTACGTAATGTACTGCATACCACTTGACTGATAATGAGGACAAAAGGATTAAGGGCCCCCCCCCACACCTGGCGTCTTTCGAGCGTCGGCGTCTACAATTCTATGGCTGACGTCGACGCAACGTCGACGCAGCGTCGACGCAACTGCGCAGCGACGTCATTTTCCATAGCGCTGGACCGACGCCGACAGACGCCGACGCTCGAAAGACGCCAGATGAGGGGGGGCCCTAAAATTTAAGTCGTAAAAGGATTGTCTCGTGGACTCCACTAGTCTTCTCGTGTCGTCCTTGCAAGAAGTGATCCAACAAGTGTTCCGTGAACAAAGTTTTGCACGGAACACTAAAAACCCGCTAATCGTAGGTATTTAGGTATTAGGCTATACTCAGTAGGGTTCCGCACTTCTGTTCTGATACCCGTCCGCCAGAATATAGGCGGATTTAAAAAGGGATTTTTATAGATACTTTTAACAATGAACATAATATAGTAAAAGGGAGTACTGTCAACTGGGGTGAATAGGGACAGAACTTAAAATGTGATTTACCGGACAATTTCTAAATAACTACCCACACAAATTGTATGATACAAAATCTACTATTATGTTAAATCGAATAATACAATTTGTGTGGGTATATTTTAAGAAATGGTCAGGTAAATAACATTCTAAATTTTGTCTTTATTCACACCATCAGCCATTCCTATTCACCCCGGTTGACGATATTTTCGCCGCACTTACGTAAGTAGACAAATGGATTTCAGTTTTTGACAACGTTTTAGCCTGTGATAAATAATATCTTCGGGGGCCTAAAGATTAAGGAAGCGGGCATGCGATATGAGGCTCATCTCTTACAATCAAACAAAGAAGTTCGGCAAATTACGGCGTTAAACAAGATAATAAGATTCACAACACAAACGATGGCCGTTATATGTCACGCCACCTATAGATATAAATTAGTGATGTGCCGACTATTGATTTGGCCGACTAGCCGACTAGCCGACTAATCGGCGCTCGAATGGCCGATTAGTCGGCTAGTCGGCCAGATCATTAGTTTCGTATAAGTTCAGGTGAAAAACAATAGTTTTGCTCTTTTGGTTGCGCTATTCATATATTAGCTTGGCTGAAAGGTGTTCTCTACGGGTTCAAAGACCTACGTATATCATAAGAATCCTCGTTCAATTTCTGTCTTTATTTTATTTTGCGATCCTGAGCAGACCGTCAGTAGGTACAACTTGTAGGAGGTACATATTTCCAAGGCTCTATTTCCCGTATGTAGTCGCCAGTTAAGAACCTATCCCCTGTAGTCAGCGTCTTTACGAGCAACGTGCCCTGTTTATAAGTCTCTAAATTTTGCAATAACATTAATAGTTCCCCATGGCTCCACCATTAAAAAAACAAAAACTGAATTATAATAAAATCCTTTAAGTATAGAACTTGGCCATGAAATTACACGAGAATCAATTGAGATCGACCTGTAGAGGAAAACACCAGCCCACCACCATACAATAACGATCAAACGGTCATTTATATGAACAATAGTTTTCACACCCTAAATAGGTATTTTGGTAAAATAGACATAAAACATATGGTAAATATTGACTGTTGGTTTCTTTTTTTCTGTTTTTCTTTCACTAATAAAGTGCCGACTAATCGGCCATTTTTGCCGACTAATCGCCGACTACAAATGTGGCCGGATAGTCGGCTTTCCCGACTAGTCGGCGACTAGTCGGTACATCCCTAATATAAATGATATATCAACTTAAATGGCTAATATAGACTTTATTACATTGTTATAAGGCTAGGAGTTCAACAAGCCTATTTTGTACATATGTGTCTTTACTTTTCAAACAATATTAGTAGGTAGGTACATTACGTTTATCCGAAAAGTTATTCAGATGACCTATCGGGTAAATTAGGTATACTTTATAAATTATATTGAGGAGGTTGCACTTGGTGGTTTGAGTACTAGAAGACTAGAACATAATTTTATGTTTAGCTTGCCAGACGGTCTGTCGCGGGCGTCGTGTTCAAAATGATCTGAACATAACTTTATTTTCGAGAGAGTATGTAGAGTTTGCTAAAAATTATACTATTTGAACTTCTGGCCCGTCTAACTTATGTCAGTACCTACCTAGTGGAGTAATTTATACAGGATGATTTTTAATGGGGCACTGAGGGCATGCAGCTACCTACCTACCTAGTCCCATGCTGCTACGCGTCGTATCGTCTAAGGAGACATTCCTTAACTTTTGACTATTAACGATGATTTACATATCTTGGAAAACATGTACGGTCAGAGACTAAATCGTATTTTTTTTATGCCAATCGATCCCATCGGTCCAGGATCAAAAGCTTCTTAAATACTAACCAAGGTTAGGCCACGAGAAAAGCAATAAAAGGAAGAAAATTATTCTGAAAACAATTTTGTCGGCAGACGATTTAGATGGCTGCTCTCCGATGTAAGTGACCGCGACTGTACGCGATATTAACTAAGTGACAGTTCATGGTCATAACGATAACTCGTTTCCAAAGTTCGTTATGCATGTACCTTCAAATCAACCTACGATAAACCGGTTCAAATTTATCTACTCAAATAAAATAATTATATCACTAAGACAACGAGAAGCCTAAAGAAATTTTGGCAGAGAAATGCTATGTTTGATTTTTGAAACCTGGACACTTGAAGAACTCCATACATTACATATAATAATACAATACGTATAGTTCATCGAAAAAGCTTCTTCATTTTACAGCCCGTAGATTTACATTTATACCATTTCGCGAAATTGTCGTAAAATACTCGCTTGCTTACATCAGTTTACTCTGTGTAATTCTTTATATCACTGTAGGTACGAAATATCAGTAAAAGCTGCCAGTCATTTGTTTACTTTCCATTTAATCTCATGAGATATGTTGGGTCATCTTAATCAAAACCAAAAAGTCCGACTTAAGTAAATGTTTATTGTTTTATGTTTAAATACTAAAATAAAGATAACTAATATAATATTACCTTGTTTTTCTGCTACACTTTCTTCCCCGACCTGAAACCAAGCGAGATTATCTTTTAATAGAGACGTTGACACGTGTTCAATTTTATAACAATATCTTGTTTAATGATTAAAGGGCGGACAGCGGATGCAATACGGTGACGAAAGCATAAGATGGATAGGACTTTTATTAAATTTCGAGTAATATTTTTTGTTATTAATATATCAGCAAGTACAAAATACCTCTATCCTCCATAGAACATAAATAGGAAGCTAAGAAATTACTATCCACTTGTAAATTATCACCTCTTGAGAGTCTTACGACTATTAAGTGTTTATATCAGTTACGTCTTAGACTTGTCAATTATATTGACGTTTTCACTTGGGACTTTATATGCGTTTCCTTCAATATTTATATTTGAAATAATTATGGCGAATGAAATTACAATTCGTAAATTGATTCTTGATAAACCGGATCTTATTTACGATACTTCTAAAGGCTCGATTTTTTGTACAAAGTGTCAAGTAAATTAATTTGCAAAACGGAAAAGCGTGGTTGACAGACGTAAAATCTGGTGCCCATCACCGCCAAAAATCCTGCACGAAAACTACTCACGAAAAGGAATCAAGAAGATTTTAATATTAAATTGATAAATTTTATGGTTTTGTGTACTTAATATTCCGTGGAAACGTGTTAACAGTACCGCCTTTCAGCAGTTTTTTGCTAAATATATATGTTGCCACTGCCAGTGTACACCATACGTACGTCTTATTTAAACCAATTTTAGTCATATCCATATTACGTATATCGTTTCACATGATTTTGACATATATCGCATTCGTCGTCCGCCCATTGTTAATGATACTAATTAAACAAAAAAGTGCCAATGAAAAATAAAATGAAAGACAGCTGTTTTTCCTCAAGCCAAGCCACTAGGAACCGTTATATTACAGTTTTGCCGTATCCGTCTATCTGTCTGTCCGTCCGAGGCTTTGCTCCGTATTCATGCTAGAAAAAAAATATGTTACCTCCCCTACATGTATAGTGGGGATGTTTCTTTTTTCGCTTCAACTGTATGGTTCGCTGAATCGCTGAATCCAAATATGGAAAAAAATTGAGAAAATAGAACTTAATAAAGTGAGGCATTTAAGGAAAACTTTATCGAACATGATCAGTTAAGCCGTTTTCGAGTTATCACAAAGCGCTGCGAAGGTACTCCGTTTTACTTGTCATGTACATGATACTTATTAACTATCTACGGTACGGTACGGATAACTACGGAACCTTACATTGAGCATGTCCCAACATGCTCTTGGTCGGTTATTACTTTTGTTTTGATTTAACGCAGTCACATATAGAAATTTTATCTTCATAAAAATATAGCAAAATGAAATGGCATTACGTCAACATGCGTCAACGCATGCTAATACGCATATTCAATCCAATATTTTGTCAACATCCCTAATACGTGTTGTTGGCTTGGCACTGATTCTAGACCCTATATTGTAAGTTCATCCCTTATCTACGACTAAGGCATAACATAAACACATAATATTATTATGTGCCGCTCGAAAGACGTTGCTATGCAAATATCAGTCAGACGATGTCGACCGTTAGACTTAAACTTGAATGGGCAACTTTAACTTTCTCTGACTTTCAGAAAATCTTGTTCACTAATATAATAATTTTAAAAATAAAAATCTGTCCTTATTTGTAACCGATTTTTTTGACATTTAACGATCGTCCCAGTAGTAAGAGTTTTAATTTTTGGAATTATAGTCTCTACCATTGGTCATAAGTAACTAGTCATAAGTGAAATATATGACCACGCTATAAACTAGATTTCATAGCAGGTATGTTTGTTATAAAATTATTTTATCTATTTAATTTTAAAATTATAGAAACCACAATCATAGTTGCCAGGGCATAAAATTTCCTTATCGAAACCAATAAAGAAAAATACTCTAAATTACCTTGATCTCACCACATAACATACGATAGGTCAGAAAAACATGTATGTTTGAAAATTTGTGCTTACTTATCGACTATCTCAGTTGCTAAGTCAGATTCCATATCGGGTTTCAGGAAAACAAAAACAATTAATATGTTTGAGACGGACTCTCAGTGTTATTTAGAGATACGGTCATAAATGTATTGATTGTACGGCGGTTTCATAGTAAATAGCAATAAAACAGCATTTTTATTTCGGAAGGTGTTAAGTAGCAATAGAATAATTAGACCTAAACACGTTTTGTTACGGTCATGGCAGGTTGTATTGAAAACCGTAACCAAACGGACCACATGTTTGGAGACACTTTTTTCTCAGTAAAAGTCTAAAAAAGCTCGTGACACTGGGTATAAAAATTCCCAATTCTAACACGAACATATTTGGTACAACTTTAAATAGAAATGCCCAAAACCAGATTCGTGGTGGTGGTGGGCTAAAATCCCACCCACCAATGATTGCCACCTACAACCTCATTGTCTAAAAGCAATTGTAACTTTCCTACAAAATAGCCTTATGCAGCCAGCAGTGTTGCATTTGTTGTGGAAAATTGTTTATTTGTCTAGCATAGACCAATATTTGGGACTAACCTGGTATATGACGTGGAGCTGTCTTCAGGGGCCCCTGTTCCTTCGATGATGAATGTAGCAACCTCATAGGCTGGCGTCGAGAGACTTCTTCAATTTGTGCTGAACACTTTGATCTTTGATTTTGGTTTTATATAGCTCAAGCTTACGGAGCGAGCAGTTAACAGCGGCGATTCGATTTTGAGATCGTTAAGAAAGGTAATAATGGCAACACTCGAGCTTCTAGTGTTGCGCGCTTTCAAAAAGCGTTCCGTTGCAGGCTTATCCCGTTTTGGAATATGCTAGTCGATTAAGTATTAACCGATTGAAAAATAATAAAAAGAAAATACGTAGTATTTGTGCGTACATATACAAAAGTACCGAACAGCATTATTGCCAACACAAATAGCAGCGAATGACAGGTTAGTGCCCTTTTTAGTGCCAATAATTTAAGTTTCCCACTTAAATGGCATCTTATATTTAGGCTACAAAATAGATGAGCCTGCGAAATTATCAGTAATCGGAAATGAATAACCAAATGCGTAAAGAAACCTAGGTAATAAACTTAATTATTTATTTAAATTAAACTTACAAATGCTTATTATAGTTGAAATCTTTTCGCCTGGTATTGGAGTATCTCAGGTACAGTAGAAGCGCAGCCAGGAGTGTTACCGCGGTGACCTGAAGTGTCCATTCGCGCGGCAACTCGCACTTGGACACCCGAGCCTCGTCGGAGCTGATGGTCACCTGCATTATAAAACAACCTTAACACTCTTGTCTAACGAGCGAGCGAAGCGAAATTCTTAAGGAGCCCACTGATTACCAGTTCGCAGGACGATATCAGCCTGTCAGTTGTTCGGAACTGTCACCTTTTGCCTTTAACTGACAGGCTGATATCGTCCGGCGAACTGGTAATCTGATTTGAACCAGCGGTAATATATGGGGGCGCCATACTTAATGTCCAAATTAGAGTAGGTAGACGGACGCTACATTCTTGATTTATGAATCTCATTTACATTAACTTAATATTAATGCTAATCAATGTAGGTACGTCATCTAAAAAAAAACAATTGACGTCAAATAATTACTGACACTGTTCAAAAATACTGATGATTTTATAATTAGGTAGTCGTTTGCAAAGATACGTTTGAAATGCATTTGAATTTATGAGATCATTATGCTCTCTATGTAATTTAAGTCGGTTCACATTATCATCAATTAAAAAGGTAGGTATATGAATACATAGGTTATCTATTAAGTACTTGTGTGACTCCTTTAGGTTATCTGAACAACTTTTACCAACCCCGAAATCGCGAAAATGATTTTCAAGAATTAGAATAATTTCCTTATATTATGCAATAAATGAAACTATTGTTCACCTTATTAAAGAAGCGATTCACGTGAGAAAAGCAATTAAATTTAATGTTATATTGCCAGTCATTTCATTACTAAATTACGATAACCGAGGTACAACTGATTGATAACGATGAGAAGGCGTTAAGTCACGTAACTCGTAAAATCTCATGAAGTTCTAGATAAATGTGTTTTTATTGATATTATTAACAAATGGCGTCATTAAAAGCCTTCATATCAGAAATTAGGTATAAGGATTCGTAGGAGAAACAAGATGACCTGCAGTGATCATCCGTCTGCTATCTATTAGAATTACTACAATGGGCAAAGCACATAGTTCATAGAACGGAGTCTGTGGACTATTTAGAAGAATATTTTGCAATAGCATTTTTAGGGTGGCATGTGTTCCTATGTACCATGGTTCGCAATAAATGATTTATGAATTTTGATGATTATGATTAAAACGACCACGTAAGACACAATACTTCACACAATAGTATAGTCGCGGACGGTCTAGAACGCAAAATGACTAGTGTAATATTTTGCCTATATCGCTTTTAGTATACATCGCGAACGGTCTAGAACACAAAATGACTACTGTTTTATATCACAAAGGTACTCGTAGGTTAGGTTCGTTAGTTATCTTCAAATGGCCGAAGGCCAAATCGCACAGAATAGTAGCACCGCGGTAGCGGGGCTCCGTCGACATCGCTAACGTAAAGATAAAACGACGGAAAATGATGCATTTTGCGTTCTGGCCCGTTCGCGATGTAGACTAAGAGCGATATACGCAAAATGTTACATTAGTCATTTTGCGTTCTAGACCGTCCGCGAATAACCCGATATACCTACGCAGATGCAGCTAAAAACGAGTAGCGATTAGCGCGTTTGTTCTTCGCGGGCGGACAACTGTTTTCTCTTAGTAAAAGTTTTCGCGGATAGTGTGAAACACACCACCCAAAAAACCAGCCAAAAACGTATGACGTGATTAATGGATGCTCCCCAAATAATTTTATGTCTAACCGCGGTTGCAGACTCTCCACTAAATGAAAGTTATGAAGACAGCTCTGTCTGAAACAAATCCATAAAACTTACCAAGTAATACTTAGGATCCAATCTATTCCTCCACGAGAACGAGGGAACAGTGTATTCCACAAACTCGATCTTGTGATCCGACGTAGGCACGAAGCTATGCCGAAGCGCGCAACTATGATGCGTATGACCACCGAACGCGAGCCGCGGGTGCAGACTCTCCACTAAATACTCCGTGGATTCCTTCGACAGGCAATCCCTTCGTTCCACGAACAGGCTGTCCCTCTCTGGTAAGGGAGCAGCGTCGGGCTCCGTGCATTGGCTGTCGGATGCCCTGTATAGGGGGAAGTGCTGAAAATATAAACTGTGATTAACCTTTCCGCACTGTGTTCATGCATTTCAAAAAATATGAAATATGATTTTATTTTGGAAATTAAGCACAAAAGGGTTGTAATAAGTATGGCAGTGTGCCTACGGTATGCTTATTTCTCTCGACACTATATAATTAATTCTCAGTTTGTTTTACGCGTCGTGTTATTGAGTAGATACCTACTTATTTAAATAAATATTATATCTTAAAAAGCGCAGACAGAATAAAGTTTGAATTATTAAAGTTGTGTTTAGTAATAACATATATAATAAATAATAATAATAATATAACATATACCTGAATTAATATGGGTCTGCTGTACTTTTCTAGTTTCTTCTTCCCTTTGCATAATTTTGACCCACTGCTGCACTTGAGGATATCTGTAAGCATCAAAGATTGCTTTACTTAGAAAGCTACATATCATGGTGTCATTTATAAAATATAGCTCATCCTTCATCCTATAATATGATCCTAGTATTTTTTTTACCCAGCGCAAAGTTTAGGCTACGTTTCTACCAGAGATTTGCGAGGATGCGTAGCGAGGGATGTGTTTGTTAAGAACCAATAGAGAATAGCCCACCAGAGCTGCGCTGAGCGAGGATAGATAAATTAAGAGATTATATTGGTTTTTCACGGGCACATCCCTCGCCACGTATCCTCGTACATCTCTGGTGGTACTATACTAAACTTACCTACTAGGAGAGTCTATTAATTGTACCATCAAAACGAAATATTTAACCAATTAAATAAATCTCGCCAAGTCACATATTTTGACTAAGGTGTAGAATTTGTGAAGTTAGGGCTTGTAGAGTTAGAAGCTTGGCTCTACAACAGATCTAATAACTTTTTGACAGTGCGAGCCTTATGGTTTCGTCTTGGCAACATTTTACATGAAAATATTTTTGGTGGGATTTTCATTTACATGAAAAATGAAATGAAAAATGAAAATGTATTAATAACATTAGGTTACAAGTCAAATATTATATAAAATTTGAAATATCATTGTAGATATACTTATAGGTATATTAATTATTAATACTTATGTCCATTACATGTTTATATATTACAATTAATTTTATTTAGATAATACATCATAATTTTTGCATGAAAGCTTACATTTTCAAGGCTGCCTAGTACCTGCGATGTCATGTATCTCAGCGTCGGCTCGTGCGCACAGCTCGCAGCCGTCGCCCTGCAGCGCCATGGAGTTGAGCAGCACGAAGTGCGCGCCGCGCACGCTCAGCAGGCGCACGGGCGGCGCGCGCATGCGCCGCTCCCAGCGCCCTGACAGTTGTGGGGTTATTCTGCCAACACATTATTTCATTTATAGTTGGTCAAGCAAATCTTGTCAGTAAAAAGGCGCGAAATTCAAATTTTCTATGGGACGATATGCCTTCGCGCCTACATTTTTCATATTTGCCGCCTTTTTCTACTGGCAAGACCTGCTTGACCAAGTATATTTATGAACAAGATATAAAAAAAAAGAAACTACCAAGAATAATCATACAACCTAGTTTTAAATACATATCTTACAGGACTTAGAAACAAACAGAAAACGTAGAGGTATATAAATATTCTCATGTGGCACCCTACAGATGGATCAAGATTGCAAGGCCCTCAATTAACACGATGGGAAGACGAAATTATACTCACAGTGGGACCACTCTGGACAAGGGTGGCAAGAGAGAGGAAATACTGGAAGGAGTTGGAGGAGGCCTTTGCCGACAGGCACACTGAACCAAGAGACTTCATATAAACATTCAAAACTAAAAACCAACAATCATGTTCAGAATAAAGGGCTATATAAATAAATAAATAAAATATAAATATTTACTTTTTAAATAATGCATTAACACTTTCAGTGCCAAGTGCCCCTTTTCCAATACAAAATGAACCCGACTATTGAGCTTGGCACTGAAAGTGTTAATAATGTTAACATATAAATTTTAAATTAACACAGCTAAGATGATACATACTTGTAATGAAACCCAACATCATGATTTCCTGCAACAGCATACAAAGATGTCCCATCAGGAACTTTAAATAATTCATGGAATCTTTGCACATAGTCACTGAAGTCCTTTTCTGAACACTTATCACCTTCATCAAACAGATCACCTGAAATTAAATGCATACGTAAGTATAATAGTGTCCAATCTAGTCCTAATACTTAGTTAATTATAATCAGTAACGCTACGTCTTACGTAGGCGAACAACGCGCGAACGCGGCGCGGCGCGGCGCGGCGAAAGCGGCCGCCGCCGCGCCGCGCCGCCTGACATTCGCGTGCAAATCGCGCCGCACCGCGTTCGCAACGAGATCGCTTACGTAGGGCACTTCTATGGGCATCAAAGGATTGATTTCGCCGCGCCGCGCCGCGCCGCGTTCGCACAATGTTCGCCTACGTAAGACGTAGCGTAAGCAATGATGTTAGTTAGTAGTGTGTTATAAATAATGGGAGGTTTATTATAACAGAATAAATTAAACAAAATTGTAAACTACATTACTATACTGGGTCAAGCAGATCTTGTCAGTAGAAAAAGGTGGCAAATTTGAAATATGTAGACGCAAAAGGATATCATCCCATAGCATATTTTAATTTCGCGCCTTTTTCTACTGACAAGTTTTGCTTGACCATCTATATCTAAAATCAAAAACTAAAATTTAAACTAAATTGATATAGGTACTTACCTATATTATAAATTTAGGGACCTATTAGGTGTAGGTATATACATACCTAAAATGTGATTTCAAAAAATGAGATGTGTATATGCGTATAAAATTTAAAAAATAAGCATAAGTAAAATAAAATTTTAAGTTAAATGCCTACCTAAAACAAACACTATTTCGGGCGTATGTAAGGTCATAGCAGTTTGAAATGCGCGATGCATCTGCCATTCCCTTCGCCATTTATCCAACCAGTGCGCATTACGACCCAGCAGGTGCGGATCAGCAAATATCATGGCATATACTGGCTCAACATTAGTCTTTTTGTCTAACGTAGGAAAGCCGCACTGAAAAAGGAGAAATTACCTAGTACACTAGCAAATAACATGAGGTAAACCAACACAAGAGTAATAATCGAGTACCTGAATTTGAACTACATAATATATGAGATATTCACAATAAACGTAAATAAACAACAGTCCTGCTAAAAGCCGGGGTAGGGTATTGATAAACAACGACTGTCTTAACTTTCGGAAACCTAAAGCCATAGCCAAGTAAAGTAATTCTTACTATAGGGATAATTCATACGCACGTAAAACCTTGTGTTTATACATTAAAAACATTTTATTTCTTATAATACAAGTCCACGAAGCTATGAGCCCGAAATTAACGATCGAAATAGTTTGACGTTTATTACCAGTGTTGCCAACTCGGATTTTGAAAAAATGCTAGACTAATGTCTAGATTATGCCAAAATTATGCCAAAGTTTTTTTAAATACCTATGCTAAAAAAATGCTAACATATCACTTGAAATTAGACACTTAAAACACATACATTTTTTAAATTTGCCGCCTTTTTCTACTGACAAGATCTGCTTGACCAACTTTATATAGTCCGTCGACGGCCATCCGTCCACAAAAGTCAAAATTCATATGAAAATATGAACCACATAAGGCGATTGCGCATATTGTTGCTGCCAATTTGGTGCAAACTTGGCTTAGACTAAATTATGCTAAAAAATATGCCAGATGCTAAATGGAAAATTTTGGTGCCAAAGCGAGTGAAAATATGCCACATCTGGCATCATTTATGCCAAGTTGGCAACACTGTTTATTACGCGTATTTCACTCGTTCTCGGGTAACCAGAGCGGTTACCGCGAAAACCGATACTCGTAAATTGCGGGGATCTTTCTGTTTTACTCCAACGAAGGCGTAATTAGAGTGACAGAGAAAAATCCCCGCAATTTGCGAACTTCGATTTTCGCGGTTATTGCCCAGTTACCACCAATGGCCTATTTTATAAAGCTACAAGTTACAATTTACAAGCGGAAGTCTCGTTCTAACACATAGGGTTAGAAAAAGACTTCCGCTTGTAAATTGTAGCTTTATAAAATAGGCCACAACAAGCAATAAGGAGCGCTATTATCGCCACCAAGCGCTTCAAGTTTATCGCTTACGCCAAGCGCGCACCACGATTTTAATTTTTGCGACACGATTTTAGAATCGCGCTGTAATTTATCGCAGAAAATTCAGTGCGCGCACTGCGATGAAAAAGTCGACGATTTGTTCATTCTCGACATGGATGTCGTACCAGTCGCTTGTCGTGAAACAATATGCAATCGCTGTATGACTGAGTATTTATACCACAAAGGTGATCTCCTTCTATTTCTATAATTAAACGGTCAACATCTAGCGTCTCATCTTGTAACTCCATTGGAGAAGCAGGTTCCGATATGTTGACGCTTGGAGAGCGAAATGCCGACTGAGGTCCCGGCTGCGATTTTATTATCGCAGTGCGCGCGGGGCCATACAGCTTCGTATGCTGCAATTCACTTTGCGACAATCGCGTCGCGCGCTGTCGCGGAAAAATGTAACAAATCACAATTTTAAAATCGCTGCGATTTTTTTGTCGCATATGCGTGCACCGCCATATAAACCCATACGTTACATTTCTGCGACTAAATTATCGCGCGACAAAAAAACGTGGTGCGCGCTTGGCTTTATAGTTGTGTTATTGCACAACGTTAAATGGGTTTAAAAAAAGCCTCCTTGGACAGCTGATTAGAACTGTCATGTTGACATTTTATGATAATAATATGGTGTGTGCTTGCGAGCGATTGATTTGTTTTGTTATCATGAACTGAATAATCTGTGTAAATAAAAGATAGAAAGTTTTAATTTTTTTGTATATCCTATAACTACAAATCAAAATGTCTGTGCACTGGAGTTCCGAGCTGATGAAGTGGGAGTACCGGGAGCTGCAGGCTACCGCTATGTCCGTCGATTTCTCGGGTAACAACGTGTTGCTAGCCGGACGGCGATGGCTAGCGATTAAGCAGGTCAACTTAGAAGAAGATGCTGGTGACATTATAAAGAAGTACCCGCGTCACAGCAAGTACGACGCAGCCGGAGCGGAGTGGTGTCAAACATATCACGGGCAGAAACTTTGTGCTATTGCGGTAAATTTATATATTCTCCATATAAATTGGCACTCATTATCATTCACACAAATATATGATACCCTATTTTAATTTAATTCTGCATATTCCAGAGTAATCAGCGTGTTGACGTATACGAATGGCGGGCAGGCAACGATCTGACTTGTATTTGCTCTCTACGCGGGCACACGCGAGTTGTGAGCGACACGCACTTCCACAGACAAGACCACAACCTCATAGCAACATGTTCTATAGATACTTTCACTCATATGTGGGACCTCCGGGATGCAAGAAAACCAGTAATCTCACTGTGTGCAGTTGGTAAAATACCATTTTTTCAGTACCTATTATATTACACAGGTATACCATGAGCCAAAGTGTATCCATAAATCTAGACTACAGACTATACTTACCTATTAGAATTTAATAAGAATTTTTAGCCACACAAGTAAACATAAGGATTTAAAAGATCTATTTTCTGTATGATAACTTCTTAACTTAATGAACAGACTTATTTTAGTTTTTTAAAGTGTTTTTTTTTAGTCTTATTTTGTCATGGTTTGTATAAAATGTGGAAGTGTCTTAAAAACACTGAATGTTTAATTTACAGCTGGAGCTTCACAAGTGCAGTGGAACAAGGTGGCATCTCACATAGTTGCAACAGCACATGACGGAGACATCAAAATATGGGATTATCGAAAACACAGTGCACCGTTCCAGTACATTTCAGCACACTTGTGCAAAATCCACGGTGTAGACTGGAGTCCCCACCATGAATACCAATTAGTGACATCCAGTCACGATGGGAGCATTAAGTTCTTTGACATAAACAATGCTAGGAGGCCAGAGAATGTTATAAACACTAACTTCCCAGTGTGGAGAGCTATATATACACCATTTGGAAGTGGTTTGTTGACTATAGGCGTGGGATGGGGCGGGTTGCCCCGGGTGGAGCAAGCTGGGGTCATTGGTATATGGGTGTCAGATATCTTAACACACCGGCTTGTGGGACACACGGACACAGTGCAGACAATGGTGTGGAGGCCAAACACACCTCCCGATAACTACCAGCTAGTGACATGGGGCAGAGATCAATCTTTAAGGGTTTGGGCAATGCAGCCCTCTTTACTGAAAATGTGCCACCATTATTTACCCAATGATAGTGAAATTGAAGAGGACAATAGTAGTGACAGTGAGTATTTTTACACTGCAGTTCTGTTAAACTGTATGTGTGTACAGAACTTAGAAATTAGCTCATTGAAATGATTGCATTTTGTTTCAGCAATGTCACCAGTTGAGTCTATGAATGATGGATCTGACAGTACAGGACAAGATATACAAATGGTATAATTTATTTTGATAAATAAAATTATACTATATTTATTTTATTATATATATTGATATTTTGATTTTGCTAATTAGGCAGTCTAGCATTTTGACTCAGCTTACTAACCAAAGAACCTATTTATTTCCAGACAAAGATGCCAACCTCAAACCTAATATCAATAGATGAAGAGTTCGAATCTATAAGAGAAATGGCGAATATTGAAGTCACTAACATGAACACGGATACAAGGATATGCCAGATACACTCAGAACGCAATGGATATACTGCCAACCTACAAGTGGTATTCCCTAAAAATGTCCCTGAACAAACTATACCAAAGTTCTCTTGGCTCTCAGGTACAAATATCGATAGCACAACTACTATCAAAATTCTACAAGCCTTAAATAGAACAGCCCATCGCAAGAAAAAGGAAGGCCAAAGGTGTCTGTTACATTGTGTAAAGACATTGGCGACATCTATTGATGAGGTAATTACCAACCAGTTTTTTTAATCAAATGAGCAACTCTGTATGCTACTTTGAATACTAGTACAATAGGCAAAATTATTTTAATTATTACAATAGTTGTAGGTATTTATTTATAATGAATTTTTAATGATCTCAATTTGTCACAAGCACAAAACTTTGTGGGAACTCTTTTTGATTTTTTACATGTTTTATTTCCATGACTACCTTTTGTGACACTTTCCTTGATTACTAGTAAATACCCTCTTATTTATTTATTTTTGCAAGTTTGATTTATTATTCGGCCTTCAATTGACCTACATTTGACCCGTATTCATTCTTAAGAAGGAAATTGTTGACGAGTTCTCGTCTATGTGTTATTATTAGTCAATGTTTATTTTACAGATTCCAGTTAAATCTAGTGACGATTCTGACTCAATGAAGTCTAGTCAAAGAAGCCAATCAGAAAGCGAGAACGCCGGCGACGCATGCATTCCCTTCCCCCGCACTTCCGGGGCGAAGTGGTGCGGCGTCAGCACGTTAGTTGTGTTCAATCGTCCGTCGAATACTCGGAGACTATCCTTGAAGCACGAGGCGGGGACCCCGAGGTCGATGTCGTCGCTGTCGACTATTCCGAGCCTTTTCGGGAGCGGTTACGGCTCGGTGTCGCCACACGCCACCACGACGCCGTCGCCGACGAACGCGCCTGGTTTCCCGCAGTTGCTGCACAGGCATCCTTCTAATTCTATTACGACGTTCTACTTTCAAGATCGTTGGGTAAGTACTTGGACTATCACCCACAGAATCCACTTTGTGAAGCGTTTACGAATGCGAGGTAATTTATAAAAAAAATAACCATGAACTGCACCGAATCACCGTTCGCCGGCGCCGGTCGCGTGCGCCCTGTCTGCGGCCTCAAAAGATTCCATTAAAGTATTTTTAATTTACATAAGTACACCGTATTTAGATTCTGTACATATGTAAATGTTAATTAGAACGGCCGATAAACGTCGCGCAACTAAATTGAGTTAGTTACCTATCAGTTGGCTTTGCGACCAAAAATAATAACTTAATATTATCTAAGCCTTTTGTCGAAAACTGCTTATAAACTTCCAGTTTCATAAAGCGTACCTAAGGGCTTTAAGAGAACCTTAAGTTATTGCATTAAGGCCTATTTATATGGTACGAGAACTCGCATGCCAGTTTCATTACATTGCGGTATTAGATTGGTCGGCTGAATTGGATTTAACCTATAGTCCTCAATGTAACTAAGATAGCATACGAGTTCGCGCACCGTCTAAGGGCCAGTTGCACCAACCACATTTGGCAGACTGATCAACGTCAGCCGGCGCGCCCCAGCGCTTTACTATGAATCTTTCCATACATAACAAAATTTGCGAACTCTTTAACGATACGCACAGTTTGGTGCAACCGACCCTAAATCAGCCCTTAATTACATGTACATGTTGATACAGAAAGCGCAAGGCCGGCGCGCGGGCAGCATGCGCAGCCGCGGCAGCATCTCCGGCTGCTCGCCCAGGGTCGTGCTCTACGCGGCTCCCGACCTGTTCCCGCTGAACCGGGTTCTCGCAGAGAAATACGTCATCAACGCTGAGGATTCCGTCGGTACTATATTCTAGCATTTTTTATTCCAGTAATAAAATGGAGGTTTTGATAACTCCATTCATCAAAATCGGGGTGTTTATTCCATTTGAAAAACCATGACTACTACATTACGGTTAATGAAATACAATTCGTTGATAGAAAGACAGACAGGGGCTTAGTGATGAGGTTATATTCGGCAACCTGTGCGTATGGAATCCTCGAATTGATGAAGCATATATTTTTACAGAAATGTGTGAGGCGAATGCGCGGATAGCATCAGCGGAAGGCGAAAGCGAACTGGCGCACGCGTGGCGTCTAGCGGCGCTGGCGGCCCGGGCGCTCCGCGCGCGGCCCACCGACCACTGCGCCTCCAGCGAGGAGAGCATGGGCTGGGCGCAGCACCCGCTCTGCTGCAGCCTGCTCCAGTCGCTGTGAGTATACCTCTGACAACTCCTCGCTCACAAAAAATGGCTGCCTAAACATCCGGTTCGAAGGACCAATTTGCTGTTAAGATAATTGCATATACTTCTGATGAACCTTTGGTTACCTGTAGTTTGTGAGTTTACTGAGTTTCTATCTGAGTGTCTATTTTTTGATGTTGTCAAATTCAAGATACATAATAATAAATATTTCTAAGTGTAAGGCCTGAGTTGACGACGAAGCGGAGCGTTCGGTGGGGCGTGGCGTCGGGCTTACAAGTGATTTGACCAGCGTGCACTAAGGCCGCTCCTATACGTTTGCATTTGTTTTAACATGCACGCCGCACGCCCCACCGCTGCACGCTCAGCTCGAGCGTCCACTCAGGCCTTACACTAAAGCTACTTTGTATTGTAGGATATCCCACTACGCCAAGTCGTTGGACGTGCAAATGGCGGCGATGCTGGCGTGCGCCTTCTCAATCTTCAACGACACCAACAAGTGGAGCTCGCAGTCCACTATCAGCAATTCTAGTTATGTAAGTTGCTATTTTAAATTCTAAGATACATGGCGATATAAATCCAGTGGGAATGAAAAAGTAGAATCAAATAAATAATTGTTGAGCGCTGGAATGTCCAAACTGCTTTTTTAAGATTACACTCCCGTCCGACAGGAAAAAATCACTCTCAGTAGTTAGTAGCTAGTCGCACACATGCTGAACGAACAACATAAGCTTTTCCAGGGTACTCTTTATCTGTTAGGCGTGATTGACCAGTAAGATAATATGGGTGTACGATATCGACTTTAACACATCCCGTAGATCTCATTTAACCCTTTTCCAGGCCGCACCGATCTACAAGGTTTTCCCGAATAATCCGAATATATTCCAATTAATCCAACTATGATGACTTTGAAGACAAGTCTAATTTCCCGAAAGTGCAATCTAATGTTAAAGTTGAAATTCTAGTGGGGCGTATCGTATGTGGTCGATAAATCGTACTATGCCTGAAAAAGGGTTAAGACACTTATACTAGGGTTTCTTCTAAGAATTCATTCGCGATGTCCTTCTTATCTTTCATTGATTTGTGATCATGTTTTAGGGCAACGGAACATCACCATACAGCACAGTAAACCAATACAGCGAAATAGCCGACGGCTGGACGAACGTCCGCAGCAACTCGTGCTCCGAGGCCGAGAACTTCTACACGGACTCGAGCGTGTCCAAGTCGGAACGGATGTCGGCCTGCGTGCTCGACGAGGCCGCGGTGCATCAGTACCACTGCTTTAAAAGGGTGTACGCGGATATTTTGCATCGGTGGCAGCTTTTATATAAGAGGACTGAGGTAATTTGTTTACTGTGTTAGTGTGACTGTGACTTAACTACATATACACCGCGTGGCAGCTGTTATACGAGAGGATTGCGGTAATTTGTAAACTAACTTGTGATATAACAATATCTGACGTGCTAGCATGAGTTGCGTTCTCTCGCGCGACGCCATACATCTTGCGCGACTTAAAGTATGGACTCGCGCCACAGATTATATAATAGTTCTTACGAACAGATACTTTTCTCTCAAACAAAACGCAAATACCTACCGTTTTGATACCTACACAAAAATACAATGGAGTGACCTTCAACGCGCCGCTCCCCGCACCGCACACATTGGCACAACGCTAGGGTTGCTGACGCTTAGAAATGATAAATAAATACCTACTTAAACATCGGAGTGAAATAAAAGAAAAGCTAAATCTTAAATTATACCTAATATTCCGATTATGCGTGTTTGCGAAATTTTAAAAGGTCATATGTCCCTGCAGTAACCGCAGTGTTTACGCCGTTTTATAAACCGCGCAATAATCCCAGCAAGAATTATTTTAAAACTTCGTTTAATTTAAAACCAGATAGAGATTAATGTTACACAACAAAGAAAAATAATATAAACCCCATGAATACAGGTAATTAATTATAAGTTAATCAGAGCAAAAATGTGTAGGCACTTTCCGGTGTAAAGTTAACTTACTGTCGTTAAACTAAACATTTACCAAAATAAATTAAAAATATGCTACCTAAGTATTTCAAATAGATAGATATCTAAAACTACACATTTGTCATACATAATAAACATTACATGTTTAATTAAAGAAATTCAATAGTAGGTAGGTACCTACTACGTAGCTTGTAACTATCGTAAAAAATGACAGCGCGGCGCGCGGTGACATGCGTACGTGAGCGCGTGTGGCAACCAACTGGCTTGCTTTTCTACCGTAAACGGGAGCGGATTCGTAGGTATTAAACCGAGCTCGCGCGGAGAGTTCCATAGGCCTGCTCGCGCGCGAGAACGCAACTCAAGGCGCGTCTCGATATTGCGCGGCGGCCGCGCGAGCAATGTTCGACCGCGGCAAACCTGTATTTTGGCTCGCGAACCAATTTCGGCAAATCGGCACCATCTTGAACTTATACGCGGCGGCCGCGCGCGGCAGGCGATCCGACGATCGACCACATTATATCACAAAAATTAATTATTCGGAACGAAGTATAGCCAAATAGAAAAATGATCTGTTGCGATAATCACTACATTTACTGTTCCATAGAAACTGTTTAGTGCCGTGTAATGTGTAATTCAATTAAAGTACGACACTTTTCATTATAGCCGGAGAGCTAGCCACGTCAAGAGGTATGCAATTTATAGAGCCACGAAATCCCTCTAGTTAGTGTGCCATACTATCATTATTAATTAATCCGGACGCCTGGCAGCTGTTCAGCGGTGGGTGCGGGAGTGGATGGGCAACAAAGGGGTTGTAAAATCAATTGAAGGTGTGCAATTTATAGAGCTCTGCGTTTGATGTGGTATAATAGCTAATTATGTATTTAATTCGAATATAACATTGCCAGGCGTTTCATTTGTGGGAAAAGTAGTGCCAGGTGATGAAAATACACAATCACTTGTGCGCCTGCAGGAAGATCACGAGCAAATTGCACTGTCTGTATGTCTTCTACTTTTTCCTAACACTTACCTAGGCGTGATCTTCCTGCAGGCGCACAAGTGATTGTGTATTTTTATCACCTGGCACTACTTTTCCACCAAATAAAACGCCTGGCATTGTTATATTTGAATTAAATACATAATTAGCTATTTTATCACACCAAACTCAGAGCTCTATAAATTGCATACCTTCAATTGATTTTACAACTCCTTTGTTGCCCATCCACTCCCACACCCACCGCTGAACAGCTGCCAGGCGCCCGGATTAATTAATAATGATAGTATAGCACACTAACTAGAGGAATTTCGTGGCTCTATAAATTGCATACCTATTGACGTGGCTAGCTCTCCGGCTATTATCCATGTATGCGGCCGCGCGAGCCAACTGAAATATATACACACCCGTCCCAACTGCACGCGAACATTCCTTTTGCCGCAGTGTTGGGCATTCAAGAATAAAATCATTATTTGAATAAGAATTCGTAGGAATAAAATCATCTCGATTTTATTCCCGTCAAACATATTCAAATAATTTTGGTCGGGAATAATTCGTATGAGAAAAAACTGAATGAGAATAACTTATTCTTAATCAAATAAATATAATCATGATTTTTCATTGAAATAATATTCCACGAATAAAAATGTAGTCCGGGTACCGTATAGGTACTAATTATGTATAGTTAGGTAGATGTAATAGTAGTTAGCCTCTTGTCTAATTTATACCTATTTTATGGAATAAAATCTTACAAATTGACTGTCGCATAACGCATAGTTTCAGTAACCGTATTATTTTTAATTTACTAACCAAATCATTAGGTTCAATTTAGCTGGTCTAAGGGCCTAGCCAAGATGCCAATCGTTTGCGCTCCGACAACAAAGCGCTTTGTCTCTAACACTCTTACATATTAGTACGATAGAGAGACGGAGGTAGCGTTTCGTTGAAGTAGCGCAACCCATTGGCATGTTGGCTACGCCCCAGAAAAGCTAAATTTACTTAATTATTTGGTTATGAAATTAAAAACAAAAATTGTCAACTTTGCTAAGCACCTTGAGTGCGTAGCCAACATGCCAGTCGTTTGTGCTACGACAACGAAACGCTCTGTCTCTCTATCGCACTAATATGTAAAAGTAATAGAGACAGAAAGCGCTAAAAACAGCTGAATTGTAGGTACCTAATGATTTGGTTATTAAATTAACAAAAATTGTCATCTTTGCTAAGCACCATGAGTGCGTAGCCAACATGCCAATCGTTTGTGCTACGACAACGAAACGCTCTGTCTCTCTATCGCACTAATATGTAAGAGTGATAGAGACAGAAAGCGCTAAAAACAGCTAAATTGTACCTAATGATTTGGTTATTAAATTAAAAACAAAAATTGGCATCTTAGCTAGGCACCCAATCGTTTGCGCCACGAGTGCTACGACAACGAAACGCTATCTGTCTCTGTATCGCACTAATATGTAAGAGTGATAGAGAGAGACTATGCGCAACTCTACGGAGCGTCAACGTTTGGCATGTTGGCTAAGCACCCTGATCGGATGATAGAACTAGATAGTGTATAGCGGAAATCTTCAACGTGTACTATACCTAAATTAAAGTAACAAATATCAAATCAATCCGACTTTTAAATAGAAGGATGAAAATCAACTTACAAAATATAACCAATTGTAGTACAACAATTAACTTAATTCTTAATAACATTTTAATTGAATAAAACCTTAGTTAGAATAGCCTCACTTCTAGAATAATTATTCTGCGTTTAAAATAAAAGTCACATGATTTATTCACCTTAATTTTATTCTAAAATAACTAGTGCAAGAATTATTCTAATTCAAATCGATTTGAATAAGAATAAAATTTCTGTTTTTATTCTTATTCAAGTAAATTTTTGTCCAACTCTACTTTGTCGCGCGTCGAAACACCGACAATGAATGGTTCATCGCGCGGCGCGCTCGAACGCGCAATGTTCGATAGCTTGCCGAGCAATATGGAGACGGGCCTTCATGTTAGTTAGACGGTCTGTAACGCTTACCGTACCTACTCCAATTCGAACTTTAACCCTTTGACCGCCGTTGGCATGTATACAAGACAACGATAGAACGATACACTGGCGCCGCTGTCTTGTATACAAGACACAAATTCAACCGCTCGGTAAATGTGAAAAAACATCAATTGTAGCATTTTTTACACTCGTGTTAATGTTTTAGGTCTTTGATTTTTAAAATAATTGCATTCAAAGCAGATAAATAAATCCATTCTTTTATAATAAGGCAATCAAAAAAATTGCTCCAGTTTTCAACGTTTTTCATGTTCCTCGTCGCCGTTGTCTTGTATACAAGACAGCTAGGGATGGGAATGTTAACTCGATATGAGAATATTAGAGATGCAACGGATAGTTGTTTGGCCGGATACCGGACCATCGGCCGAATATCCGGTATCCGGTCGCCGAATATTAGGACAGCGGAGCTGCACCTACATTTCGGTTTTTCAGGTGCGCATTCTGCAGTTTTAACCTGTTTCTAAGTGAACGTTCGCGCGGACACATTTCTAGGTTCGAAATGAGTGCGCGTGCAAGTCAGTGGAATCTCTAAATTGTTTTAAAATAATAAACAAGTACGATTATGACCATGACTGTTTCTTAAATCCAATTTTTTTACTCCGAAATCAAGCAATGGTACTGTCCGGTATCCGGCCGGATAATAGGGCACTATCCGGTATCCGGCCGGATATTAAAATACTGGCCTGATAGGCCGGATACCGGATAGTAACCGAATATCCGGCGCATCTCTAGAGAATATTCAAAATAAACATCAAGTGGCCAATCTGGTTTTATTTAAGCATTTGAACACCTGTTAAATGCCAATTGGTGATAACTAGTAACGTTAAACGAGAGAGAGACAGGCATAACTATAGCTGGAGTTCAGGGAACTTGTTCAGCTGTCCATAGTAGAGTCAGATAAGTAAATCTGTCCTTGTGGTCTATTTGCAGAACAAATGATTCATTTTGAGATGATAGTGTAGTGGGGAGTGATACCCTGCAGTGACCGCTTCGCACAAGAATGGTACCTACAGGCGGACGCTCGGACTAGTCAGTGTCGCCTAACTATGAGAATGTTATGTATTTGAAATTGACGAAAAATTATTATGGTAGGGGTGTAATACGGGAACTGACAAGCTCTTCTAAGGAACATGTCGAATGTGAAACATGCATTCCCGAACATTTCTGATCCCCACCCTTTTCCAATATTATTGTTCTTCACTCATTGACAATTCAACCCACGTGTCATTTTCCCCAATGCAGTTCCGGTACATTTATATTATCGACACACGATGCGCGGCTCTAACCTAACGCTTATAAAGTTTACGTACCGACAAGCGCTTACGCCGTTGACCTAGAGACTATTATTACTTAATCCGCGCGGAAACGGTCCTTGTCGGTCTGCACTGCGGGCAGTCCATGCGCGCCGTTGTCATGTATACAAGACTTCTCGTAGAGCCTAGTGCGGTGATATTACGTCATAAATCGATATTGTTTAGTGGTTGTTTTTAATGATAAAGACCTTTATTTTTAACATTGTCGTGTGTAAAAAATATGTTAATTTTTGGCATTCTCGAAATAAATTAAAGTTGGTTAAGAACAAAGCCAAATTGAGAAGATTTTTACCATAAATTGTAAATATCGATATCACAATTTGAAATCCCTAAACTTTTTATTAGTTGTTTACTTAAAATTTACTCTGGCGTGTGAGTGAGCGTCTTTGCGGACTAGGTCCGGCGGCCAAAAGGTTAAAATAGTGTAAGAGAAAACCAACATAGCTTGGTCACTGCGATTATAACGATAAATGACCGAGACGTATGTTCGTCCCGGTAGGTGATGAAGCTGGTCGTCGCGCGGCAGCCGGCGGCGCGGGCGGGGCCGGAGCTGAGCCCGGTGTGCGCGGGGTGCGGGCGCGGGGCGCGCGGCGCGGCGTGCGCGGGGTGCCGGCGCCTGGCGCTGCGCTGCGCCGTGTGCGCGCGCGGCGTGCGCGGCCGCGCCGTCGCCTGCGCCTACTGCGGCCACGCCGGACACGCCCCGCACATGCTGGCCTGGTGAGTGCACCACTGTTACAGCGCGGGCGGGGCCGGAGCTGAGCCCGGTGTGCGCGGGGTGCGGGCGCGGGGCGCGCGGCGCGGCGTGCGCGGGGTGCCGGCGCCTGGCGCTGCGCTGCGCCGTGTGCGCGCGCGGCGTGCGCGGCCGCGCCGTCGCCTGCGCCTACTGCGGCCACGCCGGACACGCCCCGCACATGCTGGCCTGGTGAGTGCACCACTGTTACAGCGCGGGCGGGGCCGGAGCTGAGCCCGGTGTGCGCGGGGTGCGGGCGCGGGGCGCGCGGCGCGGCGTGCGCGGGGTGCCGGCGCCTGGCGCTGCGCTGCGCCGTGTGCGCGCGCGGCGTGCGCGGCCGCGCCGTCGCCTGCGCCTACTGCGGCCACGCCGGACACGCCCCGCACATGCTGGCCTGGTGAGTGCACCACTGTTACAGCGCGGGCGGGGCCGGAGCTGAGCCCGGTGTGCGCGGGGTGCGGGCGCGGGGCGCGCGGCGCGGCGTGCGCGGGGTGCCGGCGCCTGGCGCTGCGCTGCGCCGTGTGCGCGCGCGGCGTGCGCGGCCGCGCCGTCGCCTGCGCCTACTGCGGCCACGCCGGACACGCCCCGCACATGCTGGCCTGGTGAGTGCACCACTGTTACAGCGCGGGCGGGGCCGGAGCTGAGCCCGGTGTGCGCGGGGTGCGGGCGCGGGGCGCGCGGCGCGGCGTGCGCGGGGTGCCGGCGCCTGGCGCTGCGCTGCGCCGTGTGCGCGCGCGGCGTGCGCGGCCGCGCCGTCGCCTGCGCCTACTGCGGCCACGCCGGACACGCCCCGCACATGCTGGCCTGGTGAGTGCACCACTGTTACAGCGCGGGCGGGGCCGGAGCTGAGCCCGGTGTGCGCGGGGTGCGGGCGCGGGGCGCGCGGCGCGGCGTGCGCGGGGTGCCGGCGCCTGGCGCTGCGCTGCGCCGTGTGCGCGCGCGGCGTGCGCGGCCGCGCCGTCGCCTGCGCCTACTGCGGCCACGCCGGACACGCCCCGCACATGCTGGCCTGGTGAGTGCACCACTGTTACAGCGCGGGCGGGGCCGGAGCTGAGCCCGGTGTGCGCGGGGTGCGGGCGCGGGGCGCGCGGCGCGGCGTGCGCGGGGTGCCGGCGCCTGGCGCTGCGCTGCGCCGTGTGCGCGCGCGGCGTGCGCGGCCGCGCCGTCGCCTGCGCCTACTGCGGCCACGCCGGACACGCCCCGCACATGCTGGCCTGGTGAGTGCACCACTGTTACAGCGCGGGCGGGGCCGGAGCTGAGCCCGGTGTGCGCGGGGTGCGGGCGCGGGGCGCGCGGCGCGGCGTGCGCGGGGTGCCGGCGCCTGGCGCTGCGCTGCGCCGTGTGCGCGCGCGGCGTGCGCGGCCGCGCCGTCGCCTGCGCCTACTGCGGCCACGCCGGACACGCCCCGCACATGCTGGCCTGGTGAGTGCACCACTGTTACAGCGCGGGCGGGGCCGGAGCTGAGCCCGGTGTGCGCGGGGTGCGGGCGCGGGGCGCGCGGCGCGGCGTGCGCGGGGTGCCGGCGCCTGGCGCTGCGCTGCGCCGTGTGCGCGCGCGGCGTGCGCGGCCGCGCCGTCGCCTGCGCCTACTGCGGCCACGCCGGACACGCCCCGCACATGCTGGCCTGGTGAGTGCACCACTGTTACAGCGCGGGCGGGGCCGGAGCTGAGCCCGGTGTGCGCGGGGTGCGGGCGCGGGGCGCGCGGCGCGGCGTGCGCGGGGTGCCGGCGCCTGGCGCTGCGCTGCGCCGTGTGCGCGCGCGGCGTGCGCGGCCGCGCCGTCGCCTGCGCCTACTGCGGCCACGCCGGACACGCCCCGCACATGCTGGCCTGGTGAGTGCACCACTGTTACAGCGCGGGCGGGGCCGGAGCTGAGCCCGGTGTGCGCGGGGTGCGGGCGCGGGGCGCGCGGCGCGGCGTGCGCGGGGTGCCGGCGCCTGGCGCTGCGCTGCGCCGTGTGCGCGCGCGGCGTGCGCGGCCGCGCCGTCGCCTGCGCCTACTGCGGCCACGCCGGACACGCCCCGCACATGCTGGCCTGGTGAGTGCACCACTCATCTTGTTACAGGCTTTCAACCCATGTAAAACTCCTAAGGCCTCGGTTTCCATTGACGTAGAAACATGCGACTTTTATATACATAGTACGGAATACTGTACACGTATACGCCTATGAAACATATCGAGACCCAGTATCGAATGGCATATATAGTCTCAACATGAGCTCTGAAGAATTGTAGGCGCCGGTTACCTCCTCAACTCAATCTGCACAAACTCCCGCGTCTACAACTCGGAAATGCACGGAACTCGAGCTCAAACTGTACCTATATAAGTACAGTGAATAAGTAAAATGTGAAGTAATAGTAGGTTGATTAAGGTCATTCAAAAATAATTTATAGCGCGTGGCGGTAACGATTTCCATGCAAATGGAACTATGCCCTTTTTAGTGAACATTTTTAATCTTTGAATTTGGGCATAGTTCCATTTGTATGGAAATCGGTACCGCCACGCGCTTTAAATTATTTTTTTATTACGAAAAAATGTATGTATGCCTACTATAAAGTGATATTTTTCAGAATAAAGAATATATGGGCTACATTGTCCATATTTTTATTTAGCGATAATCGCCACACTGTGATTGTAACATCCAAAATTGTCACAAAAAATTACATAACATTTGTATGGAAATGCATAATAATTATATCGAAAATGAATTCCCCGTCCCTAAATTATACGAAAATGATATATAACTTGCCCTAGTTGCTAAGACTAAGAAGGAATATAGCATAGATTGGACCTGGGGAGCCGACCCCTTCACCCCCCCCTTTTTGGGGGGTCTGCATGGTACGATCTTCGGGCTACCGGGGCAAATCAGCTTTGTTTGACCTAAGGAACAGTTGTGCCAAGCGGCATCGCCTGAGACTAAAGTGCATGCTGTTCCATATATTTGTGTTCCTTACTAAACCTACTATAATAATGTTGTTTTGTTGTGTCAGGTTCGAGAAGCACGACACGTGCCCCACGGGCTGCGGCTGCAAGTGCCTCGTCGTCAGCAACGCGTTCTGGAAGGGCGTCAAATATGCCTAGAACTATTACAAGTACCCACCTTTCTCATTTCTTACTGGTTTCTTCATTTCCACCGATCATCTAGTCTTTAAAGAAGGGACGAACGCAAGAAACAAAATGCGAATAAGAAGCTCGATAAATAGCAGCTTACCAATATTTGACACGCCACTTTAGGTACCTACTTCTTGGTAATTGAACATCATATAAAATAATTTAATCTTCATTTTATAACTTATAAGCATATAAAAAACTTCTAAGAGAACTGACATTAAAGTTTGACATAAAGTGATCAGGTCAAATATGACCTGGATTTGAATACTAATGTTTCAAGTGGAAACGCTTTCATATTCTGATCGGTATAGTTACTTAGCTGCAATTTAGTAACAATAAGTGATAAAACAATCTTGCCGGGGTTGATTTGTAATGTTTATCATCAGGATATAGTTGTAAATATGAATATTTAAGACGTCAGTTGTATAATAAACAATTGCCTATTTGAGGAGGTACAATTTGTAATAAAAACACTCAAGTTATTTTATATTTTTATTTAACAAACTTTTTACAATTTTATATTAATCCAATTAGAATGAAAAGTGCACATTACTATTGTATGTCGAGTGCGCGTACGATCCCTAAAATGTATGCTTTACTTCAGTCTCGTTTAAGCATTTCATAAGATTAATAGAAAGCGGTATTAGTTACATATAATTTGAGGGTTCGTTCTAGATGAGCTGAGATTTATGACGAGTGAGCAATAAAATAGCGAAAAATAATTGTTTTTAGTTACGTATGATGCTCGCGTGGTGTATAATAGCAATAAGAATAGAATTATGCCAGAGAAATATGATGATACCGCAAGATACAAGCGAAAAGAAGACACTGACGTGTCAAATTCGTCTTAAGCCCTTTACACAATGACTTTCGCCAATATTCGGATCGAATCAAGTGTGGAGCCAATACGACTGATAATTTAGCCAATATCAAGTGAAATAAGTATGAAGACTGACTTAAAACATGAATCCAGTTTTAAGCTTTACTTTGTTGAGTCGATTTTCCATCGCTAGACTTATAGGACCTAGTAAATCAACATCAAAGGCATTAACTTAAGACAGTATAATTAGATGCTGATCTACTAGCCCATCCCTTATGACATTGGACGTAAGTTATTACTCCTTAGCTACTGGACTAACACACTTCACAGGAGGGTGATAACACGTCATATAAATACAAACGATGAAAAATTCGATCTCACTCAGTCTTAGGCCGCTCTTACCCAATGTCATAAGGATAAATGGTTGTCAAACGGTAGATTCTTTTTAATGTACCTCCATATGGTATCATATTTTTCGCGTTAATAATCAATTCGACAGATGGTTACTTGTTACTTGAATAAGTAGGTATGTATATTGGGATTAGGTATGTAAGTATGTACCTAAGTTGCTACGCAATATTGTTAAGGGTATAAGGTTTAGAAGGTAAGAGAAATACATGTGGGGAATTCTCACAGGGTTCCTCTTTCCCCGAGCAATATAAACTATGTTACTCTTCCTAACATCGCCTCGCCTCACACATTTTTGTAGAGTTTAGGTACTTTTAATAGTTTTAATACATAGAGTCGCTCGACCTATCATCCTATCAATCGTATGGTAATCAATATTCTAATTACATTAATTGGAAAAAATATAGCTTATTTACAATTTGCAGCAGGTTTTATTCTATACATTACTGTTAACTTACGACTAGCAGGCAAGGTACTAGAACACCGCACTATAGGTACGCACATTAAGGCGACTGACTCCATATTGGCTTCATGATCATTCATTGTAATTATATTATACTTCATAACCATGTGTTCCTTAGATCCACGTTTCGTTATCTCGTTTGCGGCGTGAATAACTGATTGATTACACACCGATCAAAGTATCTTCACAACGACTAATCATTATTGAGATTCGTCTAAATAATTTAGAGTGTTTTTGTTTATTTATTAAATAATCTGGTTTGAATTACGTAATGTAATAAACTTGTTTAGAAGGTTACATTTACATGATTACATTTTAAATAACCTAGGCAACTAAATTTACTAGGTAAAGCTTTAATTGTTGACCCATCTAAGACACTGATTTAAACTATCACGATTTTTACTCGATCTAATTTTTACGTGATTAAGGCCCGTCGCCGTCGTTGTGAATATTAATGAGTAATGAGACATCTGAGGTCCATGCTAATTTGGTTGTCAATACTAACGGTATGAAATGTCCAATGTAAAGTAAACCCTAAAATGGCTCAACAATTAAAGTTCGTGACTGTACTATTGAAAAATCGTCTTTTAGTGATAGCGTAGTTATCAGACATTTCTCATGATTATAGGTAATAGGGTTTAAAAAATATAAGTATTTTTGTTGCTTTCTAACCGAAATATAATTAATACGCCAATTTCTTAAACTATGAACTATTATGTTAACTATGATAGCGTAAATTATATTAGGTAGGTAGGTGCATTGTTTTTGTTAGCGATATCATATATTGAGATTCAATTTAATATTCATAATCAATGCGTTACATAACGTAAGTATTTACAATATTCTATAATCCGAATGTTGAGGTCCCAGAATTTAATTAAAAACCTAAATAACAATGTAATAGATACTAATATGGGCACATCTGGGGCCCATTTCTCGGACGATATTAGACTAATATTATTAGTCCACAAACTGTCAAATCGTATGGGTTGCCATGACAACACACTAATAATATTAGACTAATATCTTTCGACAAATGGGCCCCTGTCAAGTCGTATGGGTTACCATGGCGACACACTAATAATATTAGTCTAACGTACGAGAAATGGGCCTCTGCTAACGGCGTTAATATTGGGTAGGTACCCATAAAACTAATCGTGCTAACTTAACTGTAACTTCTCTTAATATTCACTAAATAACTTATAACAAACACAAGGCTACATCAACGCGCTATTTGTAAAATAAAAATCTAAAACACTCTTCTATTCGTATTATAAATTCTTTTAAACATAATTTAAATAGGTAGTTACAATGTTGGTTTGATGAACATAGTAGGTAGAGTTAGACCAAGATAAGTCTGCAACTATTTTGGTAGCACACGCAGTGCGAGTGTTATTTGAAACTTCTAATCCAACTTCTATGAAATTATGACGTGTAAGTAACACTTGCACTGCGTATGCTATCCAAATCGTTACAGACTTTTCTCGGTCTAACTCTTAGGTTTGGTACAATCTACGATGTCTTCGGGAAATTATTTGAATACCCAGAATTGTAGGTATTTAGTTAGTGTTATCTGCGAATTTAACATGAATGCGTTTACGCAGAGTAGATACCTAAAGGTACTACAAAAGAGTCCGGACTATTCTTTTGTTGTATTATGAATAGGTGATCTATGAGGAAATTCCTGAGTATTACTAATAATATCTACACACTAATAATCTACTTTCTTCATACAAATAAGGTGCATGCACGATGAAATAAGGTGGACACGTCGGGTCTCAGAGGCGAGTTGTTCTATTGTAGCAGCTAAAACAAACAACATCGATCAGTCAACACCTATTCATATAAACACGGATTACCTACTTGTCAAGAAAATATTCCTATTGTGCAAATAGTTCAATTGTGCAGTGTGTCCTATAAAACTAAATTACACGTCAACTATTCCATGTGTTAACTAAGTACCATTTAATGTGGGTGATTAAAATATCTATTAGATTGAAATTGATTTTCCTGCCCTACGGCCGGAAGACATCGACTTTCGGCCCGCTGCGATAAACAAAGTTATCGCTTTCAGGCACCGTCGAGCAGAAAAATAGTATACAATACACACCTCGGCCAGTAAATAAGAAAGCCTCAGATTACATATTACGTGTATGTAATATACCATTGCTCACATAGGCATGTTGCCAAAATGATAGAGCTTAATGAAGATCTCACTCTAAGAGACAGATCAGCACCTTGCAAGATTAGCGGATACTTTCAAAATGATCGTAGACCTAACTCTGGGGGTGCTAAACGAATGAATTAGAAAAATATTGGACTGGAAAGAAATATGCGCAATTGTGAGCGCATAAACTACAAAACTGTGTAAGTAATGGACTGACAACGGACGTTGTCGTCGAGATAATTATTACGGTACAGTCGCAAATGACGTTCAACTTCGAAGAGATCAGCACGAGTCGGCCTAAAGAAGGCACTCATATTACATTATGTTACATATTAAGTACATGGCACGAAAAAGTTCAACCTTAAACTATGGCGATCAATCAACGCGAGTCTGCCTGATAAAGGGCGTGAGTAAAATGAGCGTGACGTTCCTTGCGTACCTCTCGAGCAGACGGCGCTTGAGCTCGGGTGGGTAGGTGACGTAGATGTAGTGGTCGTCGTGGTCGGGGTCGTCCAGCAGCGCGTCCTCGGCCGCCAGCCGCTCGGCGCGCGCGGGCGACGAGTGCGTCGTCATCGACACCGACGCGCTGCCCGCGACGCTGCCCTCCTCAGAACTGGAAACGAATTTTAATCATTTGAAACTTTCGTAACAGAAACAAACAAAAATTGAAGGAGGCCTACATCTCAAAGATTGAAAAGGGCTAAAAAGAAGAAGAAAGAGATACACGTGCTGACCAAAGACTGACCTTCCCGGAGATAATCTACAGCCGTTTTATAGCACTAAGTTTTTTACTGGGAAGAATCCTCCTAGTTAACGGTTGCTGCTCATGTCTTGGTTAGCATTGGAGTAAGCTTACTCAAAGAAATGGACGCACTGTGCTAGCGCAAATCGCGTACCAGAGTAAATAGGACAAGCCAGCGGAAGATGCACGCGGCCGGCGTCGTGTATCCTAGTAACTGGCGAAGTAAGTCGTGTCTCCTAGTTTGCCATTAGTAATATGCTTACTCGAACACGATCCAGATGATGTAATAGCACATGCACAAAGCCAACGCGAGCCCGGTGGCGAGCGCCAGCAGCAGCGGCCAGGGGAAGGCGCGCGCGGTGGGCGCCGTGTCCTCCCAGTAGCGGTCGCAGCTCAGATACCAGCACACGGCGCGCTGCATCTCGTCTGCACAAAGTTGATGGATAAGTATTAGTAATGGTAATCTGTTAGAAAGGCAGTTAAGTAAGTATCTACGGATTTTAGCCTCAATGCCAACGATACTTCACCAGCAACACACCACTCCAGAAAACGTAGAGCAATTAAAACAGTATTTGTATTACCGCACTTCACAACACATATTTACATTAGCTGTCGTTTAATGCGCCCTTGTTACATTTGGTTTGACGCTGAAATTTCGTTAGCCGTTTGAGAAACTATTCGGTGACAGTTTATTTTATTGAATCCCTTCGACACAGGATTACAAGTTCGGCACTCAGCCTACACAGTTAGTTCAGTATGACACCGTACCCGTTGTTTTTGGGTCTCCGAGCCGAAGCTGTTTCCTTGTCAAATATACCTTCAAGTTCTGTAAACTGGTGCTGCGTGAGATGCAACAACAAAGTGGCGATGCAGGAATGAACCACTCGCTCGCACCGCACTTTAAGTAGCTGAAGACGCGCGGGGTCGCAAGCAGCACGCTCCGCCTGCAACCACAATCGAGTTTAAAGATCACTAAGTAATGGAGCCACGCCAACAACAGATTCTGAAGACCTCGCGAGCCTGGAATGTGTCATTTCGATAATTGACGGAACTTTAGAATAAATCCAAGAAGAGACTAGAGGAGGCATGTAGGTCCAATTCTGGTAGGACAAGCTCAGCGGTGATAACGAGAACAAGAGAGGATACCGCTTCCTCACGTAAAATAGGCACTAGTTATTAAGTTGCGGAAACCTGCCTGTGCCTTTGCCCTTGCCTTGCCTGTTGGACATATAACTATATAATCACCTGTAGGTCTGCTAGTCGCCGCTGCCTGCTGTCGGGCGGCAGAGAAGACTCCACCGTGTCTGCGTCGCACAGCTCAGAGGTCTGATTCGCGTCGCCTTCGCTGTCCTCTGTGCGTTTCTCTTCTGGCTCTACAAATAATAATTGAATTATTTGTTGAGTTTGCTTTTCTCTACTTAACTCTATAGTCATAGTCACATATGTTTAATTGAGCTAGAGAAGCACATAACAGACTATAAAGCAGAAAAACATTAGAAATGTCTGATACTGCTTATTTAGTGTTTCGATCTTAATAGGTACGGCGTGAGAGCAGTTATTGGAATTTGTGTTTTTGTGGCGTTCGGGTTACGTGGTCACTAAGCGGCGCTGGAACGGTTAGCTGTGGTCGTGGGTGTTTTGGATGGCGTCAACCTGCAACCATGTCAACCCCTGGTTACCCCTGGTACCGGCGGGCATGCGTTATGCTTACTTGTCAACCTTCGTCCCTAGCCACTTTCCATACCTACAATATCAGGATCAACTTCAGTCGAAGGGCAGTCCCTCACAGGATGGGGTTGAACGGCCCGCGGACGGCGTCTCCGCGCCGGGACACGAGCCACAGACCTCGGAGCAGCGGGCGCTAGCGCCTTACGCGCCGCCTCTGCATCTTGCCATACTTCCATGTCCGTGCTAGGCCCGCCACCGCCGTTTAGCAGCCCATGCGCTACCAAAACTTGGCACCGCATTATATCGCAGTACTCCGCTAGGCATACTGCGTCCTCCGCCTGCAAAACAAACAATATTTTGAGTTGAAGGAAGATCTTTTTCAAGGTTTCCGAAATATATCCGTTACCAACTTTTAGGCCGTGGTCGTCATGCAGTCACGCATAAACAACCTGATAATGGAAAATTGTCAGCTATGTTAATCTGTTTCGCAAAATTTCCGTAAGACACAGACGTTACATATTAAACGTGGCGCAGTCGGTAGGATACGAACCTATAGCGCTTAACGTATCCGATTCCTGGATGCGATTCGCGCACGTCACTCTGATGTTTGAGCGAGACAACGTACGCTATGCAAGTATGCACGTATTATAGCGACATCTCGCTCGCACATATTCAGTGTGCTAATGCCAAGCGCCTACTTACACTCCTAAACCAAGTTCCCATAAAATCGCAAGCGGAATGGAAGAAGTACTCAAGCGGCATGTTTACCTTACTGCGATTTAAAAAACAAACCCATTCCGGCCACTAGACGTACCCTGTTAATCTGGTTCTTGTGTCGCTGGTCGAAATGTGTGTCGAGGTGGCGCTCCTCGTAGAAGGACTTGCCGCAGAAGGCGCAGGTCCACTGCGAGGGCCGGTGCTGCATCTTGGCGTCGTGCTGCGGCGCGAATATGTCTCGCGCGGGGTGGAACGGACACTCCAGCGGCAGCTTTACCTGTTACACGGGTGTCAATCTTAATTGCCGGATGACTGGGTCAGGGCTATAACCGCGAAAATCGACGTTCGCAAATTGCGGGCATTTTTCTCTGCCACTCTTATTACGCCTTCATTGGAGTAAAAGAGAAAGATCCCCGCAATTTGCGAATATCGGTTTTCGCGGTAGCCCCTCTGAGACAACTTTACATGACGGAGGATTTTATTTAAGTATTTGTTTTGAATTAAGTTTTTCTACCCTTTCTGTCAACATTTTAGCGACAACAAGGTCGAAAAAAATATGACTGTTTTAGATAAAACCGGTAGGTCTAGAATTCTATAGACCTGTAGCCCGTAGTAGGAGTACTACAAAATATAAATAACATAGCTGCATTCGCTTAAAAGCATAAAGTAATGTTTAGGAGCATAGGTCTATACCTACCTCATTGAAGCCGTCAGATTTTTGGCGTGGGGCGTAAATGTGTCGTTTATGCTTCCGATGTAGCCCACAAGATGGCAGAACCTACTATGCACAAGGAAACGTACCGACGAGAACGGTAGATGGTAGCACTTGCTTTGGCAATGTACATTTGTGCACATATTTATGTTTACGAATCAGGCCACACTTCAACATCACTAAGAATCAGCGAACACTTACTTGAAACCTTTCTAAAACGGGGAGCCATTTGTTTTGAATGACCTTTCGCACAATTTTGGAGTTGTCACGTGAGCAGGTGATCTTGAAGACCGACGGTCCCGGCCAAGGGATCAGCGTCAGGAACAGCAGGGCCAGGACCTGGAAAAATACCAGTAGGTATCAGTGTCGGCGCATCAAACATATCCATAGGCAAGCCAGGGCTAATTTGGCTTACATATTTCCTTTACAACTCTGCTCAAACATCCCAAAACAGGCAAGCCGGTGGGAATCGGCTTTTATGGACGCGCCGCCACTGTGTTTTACCCCAGGACCTTTCGAATTGTATAAGTAGAAGTAGTACTCTACATCAAATATGTGACGTCCCACGGGTAAAGGTACCTTATGGTGGTTGGCGCTTACGTTTAAAACGTAAACAATGTAAGTACCCTATCTACTTTCAAAATTGTCATGTTATTAATCATGCCTTGTATTGTGATTGTTGTTAAAAAATATGGGGAAGTGTCGCACTGTATGTGAATCAACTCGTTATCGTTATAAACAACCCATGAATATTAGTAAAAGGTTCTGTACCTATAGAAACAGATAATACCATTTATTATTATTTATTTATTTAAGTTACCGATCTATATCCTACGCAACGATTAACTACTCTTCCTGATTTTTATTAAAATATAGAGTAAAATTTAATGAATGTGTCCTAAAAGCGATAACAGTAACAGTACCTATAAATTATTCAGTAATCTATTCTATATGTAGACGCCTACCCACGCAGGATGATAATCATTTCAAACAACAACATCAGTAGGTAGTCGTCCTCACAATGTCTTAGGTACCTTTAGTTGTTAATTTGAGTAAGTACACTGTCAATGAAAAAATGTAAGTACATAGCAGGTACTGAAATTATTGATATCGTTTCTAATGACATTGGAATGCTAAGATTTTTAATAATTAAATACAAATATGTAAAGAATATCATTAAGAGATTTGTATACTTGCCTGGGCAGCCGCAAAGCTAGTATAAAAACAAGCTCGCATCACAAGCAATCCATGTTAAAATACGCACAAACACCTGGTTTCCAGGCAATTGTTCAACTAAACCAAAAAAATATCCACTTTTCTAGGTTATGCTTACTTGTGTCATTTCACTATCGATTTTCCATCATCGGCTTGCAGGAAATGTTAAATGTAAACCGTATTCACTGCTTACCTCGAGAGAGAACGAAGTGGTCCTCATTCATATCTCTTATACGACTAATACTTAAAGAATCTTGGTATTTTTATGTAGGTAAATAAATGGTACACCGATGTAGATGTCACTTTCGTGGGTAACTTATACTCAATAGGCCATCGCCGGCCCGCCCTTGTGCGCGTGCGTCAACTTACCCTTCAAATGGGGTTGAAACTTGCAGTAACTCATCAGTCTCATCACAGTATATAGAAATGTCAACGGTACTTTAAGCCCAAACAGATATTGATGATGTTTTGTTTTGATTAAGCATATGCCTGACTAAGTAGTTGGCAAATAGCTGCAAAACAAAAAAAGAGAAAACTCATCATCTTCCTCGCGTTGTCCCGGCATTTTGCCATGTCTCATGGGAGCCTGTAGGGGCGCTAGGCAACCAGTCCCAGGAATTGGCGTAGGCACTAGTTTTTTTGCGAAAGCGACTGCCATCTGACCTTCCAACCCAGAAAAAAAAAGAAAACTACCGACAAAACACTAATATCTACGACTAACTACTGAAAGAATGAGAAAACTACTGACATCAAAGTTACCTAGCGTTAACATCAGCTATTAGCGGTCAGGATACCTAGAGCTATAGGTAATGTTATTGTTTCTGTCTTCAACGTTCATAATAGTAGCTACAGAACCCTTAATTGAGCATAACCCGATATGGTATTAGCCAGTTTTACGTTAGGACAACTCGTGCAAAATGTCCGAAAACACAAATTAGGGCATTTTCACTTAAAAGTGTAAGTACATATTTACTTTTTTCGAAAATCCGTCAATTTTGGATTATTTCTACTCAGATTCATGAGGACTATCGATTTTAAAAGAAAACAAATGTGTGTCCCAAAACAATGTCAGTTTTGTGACACATTTTCACATACATTTTGTATGGACCGTCACAAAACAGACACCCAAAATTTGTATGAAAATCTGAGGTCACTTTTCTTTGTCTCATTCAATAGTACTTGTGATTCGAAGTCTAACTAACACATAAGTTGGTGGTTTCTGGAAAAAAAAAACGTAAATAGTACCATTTTTAGGGTTCCGTACCCAAAGGGTAAAACGGGATCCTATTACTAAGACTTCGCTGTCCGTCCGTCCGTCCGTCCGTCCGTCCGTCCGTCCGTCTGTCACCAGGCTGTATCTCACGAACCGCGATAGCTAGACAGTTGAAATTTTCACAGATGATGTATTTCTGTTGCCGCTATAACAACAAATACTAAAAAGAGAATAAAATAAAGATTTAAATGGGGCTCCCATACAACAAACGTGATTTTTGACCAAAGTTAAGCAACGTCGGGAGTGGTCAGTACTTGGATGGGTGACCGTTTTTCTTTTTGCTTTTTTTTATGTTTTTTTTTGCATTATGGTACGGAACCCTTCGTGCGCGAGTCCGACTCGCACTTGCCCGGTTTTTTTAGGGTTCCGTACCCAAAGGGTAAAACGGGACCCTATTACTAAGACTCTGCTGTCCGTCCGTCCGTCTGTCACCAGGCTGAGGGCCTACCGCGAACCACGTTCGATGTGTTGCCTCTTTGTTGTATTTGTAAATTCGTACGTAAGTGTGACAGGGAGGCAACACGTCGAACGTGGTTCGCGGTAGGCCTCCTGTATCTCACGAATCGAAATAGAAATTTTCACAGATGATGTATTTCTGTTGCCGTTATAACAACAAACACTAAAAACAGAATAAAATAAAGATTTAAGTGGGGCTCCCATACAACAAACGTGATTTTTGACCGAAGTTAAGCAACGTCGGGCGGGGTCAGTACTTGGATGGGTGACCGTTTTTTTTTTTGCCTTTTTTTTCCATTATGGTACGGAACCCTTCGTGCGCGAGTCCGACTAGCACTTTCCCGGTTTTTTCTGAAAACCCCCATTGCCGGTAGAGTCGAGTTCAGATATTTGTTACCTATTTACGTATTTCCTACAAAATTGTTTGCTAATACTTTAGGACAAGTCTCGTGAAACTCTCTTACCTACGCACTTGCGGTGGAGCCTAGGCAAGATGCCAATATGTAGTTGATTGAAAACGCCAATCTAAACTTAAATAATGTATGGAAATAGTCATAATTTTTTTTTTTACTGATAATAACATGGAAATATAAAATATGTGTACCACAATACAAAGATTCGCCAAACTGCGAAGCAATAATAACTAATAAGTCATCCCGATACATTTGTTATTTCCTCGGGAATAAGTAATCCTCCTAAAATAATAAAAATGCGCTTACATTTCGTTGAGCCTATTTTTATTTGATAATATAATTAATGATAATATAAGTATAAATAATGATAAATAAATAAATAATCTGATGTTTTCAACGTCATTTCGTTTCAGTTTAGTAGCCGCCATTTCTTCCGTATAGTAAGAAAACGTAAAACTGCGGTGCTCGCGAAATAACAAAGCAATAAAACAGCAGTTAGCAGGTCAAAACATTGTGTGTTATCAAACAAGCCGAGAGCACAGCCAATTAGCCATGGTCTCTTCCCTTCGCACCGGCGGCGGCTGCGCCCGCGCTTCCGAGTCCGCACACTGCCAAACTACATGCAAGGTCAGTTATCACTTCCCAGCTTTCCTGTCATACTCTAATCTAACTGTAACACGACTTATATATTTACTTAAAAAACACTCTTAACCTATGAAGTACTTTGTAAAACGTAGTCGCACCTACGTAGTAGAGTATATTCGATTTTAATATAATACGTTACTGACTGTGACAAGGTATCAACTACACACGAAATGTTGAAACGTCGTTAAATAAGCTATTTCAAATTAACTAATTAATTGTGTTTACAAGTGTCATACTGTTAAGTTTTTAAGCTTAAACGAAACAAATATTTTTTTTATAAAATTACACAACTACTGAAGTTCGAATGATATTTTTAGTCCAGGCGAATTTATACTTAAAATTTAATAATTAGGTACTCTCATATTCGTAACACATATATAGCTAGCCCTAGCGCTATAGGTAAAGCTAGCAGTGGCGCTGCGTCAAACAGATCCATAGGCAAGCCGGGGCTAATTTAGCTTAGATATTTCCTTTACAACTCTGCTGACTGCTCAAACGTCCAAAAACAGGCAAGCCGGTGGGAATGGGCTTTTATGGACGCGCCGCCACTGAAAGCTAGAGCTATAGAGATAGTCATCAGCAACGCAACGCCTCCTGTCGTATTTTTTGTATGAGAACTATGACATTTTGGCACCAGCTAACAGTGGCAACGAATTCATAAGCCCTCCATTTCCACGCTACGACTCTACGAATATAATTCGCTAAATTAGATCTAGTTTTCCATACGACGCGATAAACGCTCTACCGCGGCCACGGCATCTACCCACAACGATGATGAGACACGTGACTTTATTAACATTATTTTAAACGGGTCGTTTTTAATGTATGATTAACAAACTAGAGACCATTAAATACTGAAGACTGCTAATGTTTATACTATGTCACGTATAGATTTGCACTTTTAACTATAAAACTCCCGTGAGACTCTAACATATCAAAATGATTTTAAACAGGTCACTCTGCCCTGCTAAATAGCGCTATCTCAAAAGAAAATTCAATGCTAACTTAATTTGGGATACATGCACCATTTATGAGGAAAATGTCCGTCAGTATTTAGGCACGCACGGTCCAAATGAAGTATAATTTGTGTTAAACGGCTAGGAACCGTACACTTGCCTATAATCGTTTACAAATACAAGACTTATCGAGTGATTGTTGAATGTTACCAACCTAACAGCGTTTGTACTTATGTTCAATTTAAAGTTAAGTACCTACCTACTTGTACCTTAGAAGACTTACTTACATATTTCTTATAAATAAGTACAACATATATATATCTTTATTATTGTATCTCTGAAATAATCTTACCGCCAACTGTACGTGAATTCATTAAAATCGTGACTAATTTGATAATCGATTAGTTTTTCATTACATTATAGTTCATTACACTATTACACCGCGTGTGCCACTTTGCGTGTCTATCTTTAACAAGGTGCTACGCTTGCCTAGATTTTACAAGGTCTGAGTTTCTCGGGTAGTTTATAATAAAAACAATGATAGAGTTAGACCAAGGAAAGTCTGTAGCGATTTTGATAGCCCACGCAGTGCAAGTGTTATTTACACGTCATAGCTTCATCGAAGTTAAAATGACACATGCACTGCGTGGGCTATCAAAATCGCTGCAGACTTTTCTCGGTCCGACTCTAATGCGATCGTTAGAATCTACTCTAAAAGTATCATGTGAAATGAGTGCCTACCTTTAATATAATAATAAAAATGTTATTGTCCCATCACATTAAAGCCACATATACCTAGTAAGTATAGTTTTGTTAGCGAGTAATTGTTACATAGTATACCTACATATTTCAATTAAGTAGCTGTGATAGGTGCAGAAATCCATAGTGATATCAGACTATACGAGCAAATTAAGGCAAGTATACGAGTACACGTTCGTCGGAAAGGCCTTACAGGTAAAAAATAATTATTTATCACTTATCTTTGAGACATTAATTCCATTTAGGCTAAGAAATGCACCCTTGAACTTAACGAATTTAAATAAACAATGTACCTATGTTCCTTTCGTATTTTTCACCTCTTTCGATGTAAATAATTATAATAATATATAATGATGGTTTGTGAGGACCTCCGATCATAATGGGCGGGCGGTCGGTCGCTTCGTGCGTAAGTAGGTACCTCTATTTACGGGCCAAATTCAATATGATTTAATGACAACTCGTGATATGTAAGTAGGTACCTACATATCACAAGATGTACCTAATTAAAACATATCGAATTTAACTCGATATTGTCGGTAGTAGGATGAAGGTCGGATAGGCTGTCCTATCACAAGAAGCTGGAAAGTTTAGACACTTATAGAGCCATAATGTCTTAAAGAGATATGTATTTACAGTATAAATAAGTGACGCAACACCTATCCGAAAACCGGTGACGGGTTGGAAATTACCAAAAATTACGATGTAAATATCAGAAAAGATTTGAAAGCCGCAGCACATACCTACGGAAAGGACAACTTAGAACAAAAACGTCTGGTGAAACCTATATTAGGTATACAGATACAGACTCGACCCCAAATAGATGGGACCCAAGAACGGGAAAAGATTAGGTGGCCGTGCGATATGTCACTAGATATGTTCAAAGCGATGTGGAAATATGCCCCAATCCAATTCTCTGATACTTATGGATTCTAAACGCGTCCCTCATCCCATTAATGCTAGTAGAGGCGCTCATTCGATGAGTACGGAGGCAGAATATTTTAACTCGCTCTTACACTGAATAAGGGTCAGCTTCCTCCTATCAAGTCACACAAAGAAACTTAAAAAAGAAGCAATATCCAACTAATATTTACTCAGCATCTATTGCAGCTACCAAGGCACCTTAACACAACCGTATGTCTAAATATCCATTTTAGGATTAACACAGATAGATCGCCACTTATATGGAAACTGCGCGATGTCTGCAACTCTGCACGCGAATCACCGATTTTCACACAAGTTGCAGCTTCAATGCAACTTCCCACGAAAAATGGTTTCCTTCTGTCTTCATTCTTCCGATGATACCTAATCTTCATCAAAATACCCTACTACACCATGCTTTAAGTAGATATTTGCATAGTAATTGAGAGAGAAGCAAAAGCGGGTGCAGTTTACCCGACCTACCTATACGGGTTCAAAATAAAATGAGTCGCTTACTCCCAAAATAGATGGTTAATCATTTCAAATAATTGTAAACCATATGTTGGTCAAACTGTAGAAAAAAGTATAATTAGGGTCGGTTGCACCAAACTGTTCGTATCGTTAAAGAGTTCGCTAAATTTTTATGTATGGAAAGTTTCATAGTAAAGCGCCGGGGCGCGTGGGCTGACGTTGATCAGTCTGTCAAATGTGGCTGGTGCAACTGGCCCTTAATGATTTAAAATTGAGTGTTGCGTGAGGCGGGCGGGCGGGCGGACGGCCGGCCGGCGGCGATCCCGCGCAGGCGCGCCGCGTGCAGCCTCCGCTCTCACCCTCATCTTCAGTGCAACCACACTTCCCTACCGCGCGCCCGCGACCTTCCTCGCGCGACTCATATTATGCACTGAACTGCAACTTACGTCATCTTACAGTAACAATAGACAATCACCAATGACAAACATGACAACACAATGCGAGATGGACACCGCTGAACCTATCATATGTTTTTGTTTTTATGACCCCGTACTTGTAAAGTGGTGAATCATTTCTAGATCAGGTGAGAGGTGAGTTACGATCAGGGTACCTATTACCGTAGAGTGTGCAGGTCGTCCGCCGTTAGTTGTTATGTGATATAGTGACTTTATATTTCTATACTCTAGATTATTATTATTTTTGGATTTAATGGCTTGGTCATAACACTCATGTGTACACCTCACAGAAAATATTAAAGAGCCTTCCTACCTTATTACTAGTCCTGTGCTGTGGTACCTACACCTAAAGGAACAAATATTAAACCTCAGATAAGTGATGAAGACTTGGCTTTGCTATCTATTATTTAGTAATAATAGTAGAAGTTATTTACAGAATCTTCTTTAATTTCTTTAGGTGGGTATTATTATTTTATTTATATTAGCTATTATATATATTGATTCAATTCAAAGTTAACTTTACCTAAATATTGCTTCTAATTTTCAGCATGACGTCGCTTCAACTGTCATGTCTGGGCGGGAAACGCTTGCGGTGTCTATTCCTGGTGGCCGTGGTGTTCGGCGTCATCGTCATGACGATGGCGCTCTACCGCGAGCCCGAGTTCGTGTCCCTCGACGGCGAGGTGCTCCGCCCCGCCCACTACTACCAGCTCCACTCCGACACCCAGTTCACCATCAATACCAACGGCTGTACGATACCTGCGCTGCGCCCATTCGACGACACCATCAAAAAATTTATTGAGCCCCCGCGGCTCTTAAAAAAATGTCAGCATATGCACACTTCCCTCCTAGCCAACAACGCCACGCACATATGGATCAACAATAATAACTTACACCACTATAACTTGTCTAAAGATTTCAATATTTCGTGCTGCTACAAGGCCTTCTACCGACCCAACGCGATCGCGGACATCACGTCGTTCCACGTCGACGACCGCGTCAAGTACCACGAGTGTATCGAGTTCCTTGATGTAATAGAAGTGCTGGATGAATTTGTTAGAGTGTCTTGTTATGACAACATGGGTGAAAAGGATTCCCTTATATATGAAGATTTTTTCATATTTACGCCAAAGAAAGTCTTGATATCGGATAATATAAACAACGTTATGCAAAATCAATCAGCATATAACGTGATCATTTTAGGCATTGATTCAGTATCGAGATTGAATTTCTACAGAACAATGCCAAGGACATTAGATTTCCTTAGGAATAAAGGAGCAATTGAACTATTTGGCTATAATAAAATTGGTGACAATACTTTTCCAAACCTTGCCGCGATGCTACTGGGTGTCAAAGACACGGAGTTAAATCGGATGTGTTGGCCGAGTCCGAGACATACTTTCGACAACTGTCCGTTCGTTTGGGACTGGTACAAGGAGAATGGGTTCTACACGGCGTTCGGCGAGGACAGCGCCTACCTCGGCACCTTCAACTTCGCGCGGCGCGGCTTCGCCGCCACGCCCACCGACTACTACCTGCACACCTTCATACGAGAGGCCGAGATGCATGTAGGGAATAACAAAGATTACAATTCTTACATATGCATGGGAAAGAAGTACGCATATAAGGTTTTATTAGATTATGTTGAAAGCCTAACGAGAACCCTGCGGTCTTCCAAATTATTTGGATTTTTTTGGGAAGTGACTATGAGCCACGACTATTTAAACAACCCGAAGTCTATGGATATTAATTACGAAAACTTTTTAATAAAGCTTGACGAAACTAAATATTTAGATGATACTGTTATTATCATGTTAAGTGACCATGGTATAAGATGGGGTAATTTCAGGTTAACGAAACAAGGTCGGCTAGAGGAACGTTTGCCGTTCGTGCATATCCTACTGCCTCCATCCTTCCAAAGGAATTATAGTATGGCATATCATAATATAAAACTTAATAGTAAGCATTTGACAACACCATTTGATATCTTTGCAACGATATCGGACTTAGCAAACCTAGAGTCTATTAGAAATGAGAAAATTTCGGCTAGAAATAAACAGAATTATGCTGATAACCGAAGTATAAGCCTATTCCTGCCTATACCAAAAAATCGGACGTGCAAGACGGCCGGAATAGATGACCACTGGTGTACGTGCCACAAAGAGCGGTCGCTGTCTGTAGAAAGCGATGAAGCGAAGGATGCTGCACGGTTTATAGTGGCGCATATAAACGAGTTGCTAATTGGACATTCAGAATGCGCGCGTTTGTCGCTGGCTAACATAGTGGACGTGCGAGAGATGGAGGCGGGCACCCCGGCGATGGACGAGGAGGGGTGGCGGGAGCTGCTGGTGCTGGTGCGGACGGCGCCCGGCGGCGGCGTGTTCGAGGCCACGCTCCGGCGCAGCGTGCGCGGTTCCGGCGCCTCCACCACCACCGAGGACGCCGCCGCCGACTGGTCGCTCGCCGGATCCGTCAGCAGACTCAACCTCTACGGCGACCAGAGCCGCTGCGTCAACAGTTACATACTCAAACTATATTGTGTTTGCTTGACAGAAACTGTTACGTTTTAGCAAAAAATGTAAGTGCTGTGATATTATTAGTAGTATGCTACATGTTCATTCCATATAACATTAGAAAAATGTTGTATACTAGATACCATAAGAAGTTAAATACGGCACCTAGGTACCTACCTAATTTAAATTTGATGATATCAAAATTAATTTTGAGTTGTTCACATATAGGTACTCATGCCGTTACCCGGACTTTTCGTTGAACAGTTTAATCATTTAAATTGTAGACGAGTAAAGGCTCAATCAGGACTACAAATGTAGGTAGGTGTCTAGTCTATGTACCTATGTATGTAGGCAGCGATCGTAAAGTTATAAATATTTTGACGGCAGTCACATTAAACCAATAGATAGGTAGGGACAGGTTCGTTAGGTTGCTTCAGATGCCCTAAGAGCAAACTTACCTATCCTGAAATAGGAGCCGGCGCTCAGGGAACAAGACAATGATTATCAAGTTTCACGATATGCCTAGGAATTTCTTGATCTGCCGCATTTTACGATTGGCCGCCGACGTGTAGGTATATCATTTTGAAATTGATATGTAACTACCATGACCCGGTAGGTACCTCTCCATGTGGTTATTTTCTGTTCAAATAATATGATATCACTACGACGAATAGGTACGACGACGAATGTTTACATATTCACATATATATCTATCTTAAATTAATAATTTAATACTCTAATTAAGTACAGTGAAGGTCATAAATATGTGTATTGTTATGAAATAGCCACATGATATTAAATGCAAGCTATGTACCTATTTAGTAGGTATAGGTACTTACTATAATTATTTAGCCGCCTAAGTTTCTATCTTGGTACTAGGGAATGCAATCTCGATCTCGCAATTTCGAGATCTCGCACGTATTTTCGAGATTCAATCTCGTTGACAGGAAATCTCGATTTTAGCAATTTCGGTCAAGATCTTGATTAATATTTTCGAGATCTCGAACGAGATTGAAAGATTTTTCCGTGTAAATTTCTTTGATCTGAGTAATCTTTTTAACCGACTTCCAAATCTCAAAGAAGGAGGTTATCAATTCGGTTGTATGTTTTTTTTTATTTTTTTTATTTTTTTTTTTATTTTTTTTTTATTTTTTTTTATGTTTGTTACTCCATAACTCCGTCATTACTGAACCGATTTATAAAAATTCTTTTTTTGATTGAATGTATATGCATACAGATTGGTCCCGTTTTTGTCAAAACCCAGTTCTGATGATGGGATCCATAAGGAATCGAGGGAACTCCTCAAATCTTAAAGGCATACACATAGTGATTTTTGGTTTTTTATCAACGAATCAAGCATATACATCCAAAAAAGTGACATTTGATGAAGTGGAACTGCTGATGATGATCAGAACGGAACTCTTCAACGACGCATAGTTCACGGTTGGCGATTGTTCCTCTTCGTTATGTTTGTTAAGAAAGTTAAGTTTTTAAGCCACATTTTTGTCAAGCTCGAGTTCTGATGATGGGATCCATGAGGAATCAAGGGAACTCCTCAAATATTAAAGGCATGCGTATAGAGATTTTTGTATTTACATCAGAAAATCAAGCATTTTCATTAAAAACTGTCGCATTTGATGAAGTGGAACTGCTGATGGTGACCAGAACAGAACTCTTCAACGACACATGGTACACGTCTGGTGATAACGAATTTCGATTTTGACTTGGACTGGGACCCGGACTCGGACTCATACCCGGACCCGGACCTGGACACGGATCCAGATTCGGACCCGGACTCGGACCCGGAGTCGGATCCTGACTCGGAACCGGACTCGGATCCGGTCTGGGATCCGGACACGGACACGGACCCGGCCTCGGACCCGGACTCGGACCCAGACTCGGACCCGGACTCGGACCCGGACTCGGACCTGGACTCGGACCCGGGCTCGGACCCGGACTCGGACCCGGACCCGGACTCGGACTCGGACTCGGACCCGGACTCGGACCCGGATCTTGGCCCGGAAAACCACTATGATACCTTAACTAAATAAACCACTATGATTACCTACCATAAAATGTAGGTATAAAGTATGATGATGCCAATATTACTAACCCCTCCCGCTTAAACCCCCGTACACCGCACCGCATGCGCCATTAAGTGGGTTCGGTTAGGTTTGAACTGCGATCCTCACAGAACCGAACAAGGGTTAGGTTAGGTTGAAACTGCGAGCCTTACAGAAACGGAATGCTACTTGAAAAGTGGGTTTGATTAGGTTCGAACTGCGATCCTCACAGAACCGAACTGCTATCTGAGAAGTGGGTTAGGTTAGGCTAGAACTACGACCCTTATGGCTCCTCTACACGATGGGCCAAGGCCGGCCACTCCAAGGGACGCATTTATGCGTTAGAGGAAGCAAGTAATATTGCTATCTCATTCTACCGCAAGGCTGCGTCCCTTGGAGTGGCCGGCGTTGGCCCATCCTGTAGAGGAGCCATTACAGAAGCGAAATGCTAGTAGAAAAGTGGGTGGTTTTACCTCCGTTTCTACATAGTGTACTATCTACAATAATCTTTCACCGGCCCCCAAAGAAGTCGGTTTTTTTTTCTTAAAAATTATTGACCTTCATGTTGTTCAGGCAGTGCTATTGTGTGCGGCCGGCTTTAACTGACGATATAAGCACTGTGGCGCGCTCTGTGCGGAAAAAACGGACAAACTTAACGTACAATGTTAGGGTAAGCGAGCCAACGTCACAATTATTTATGATTTTTGCTCGCTTACCCTATTTTTTTTAAGTTGCTGAGTGCTAGTCAAAAATATCAACTAAGCATGTTACTGCATCTGCTAACAATTTTGTAATATTAAAAATAATTATCACCACTTTTTATTATTACATGCAAATTAGAGCTAGAAACATATTTTTTTTATAAAGTTTTTTTTTTAATGTTGATTAATTTGTTATTTTTATCTTCATAATAAAACATGATGTACTCTAAATAAGTAGTATATACGGAATTCTTAAAGATTTTTGCTCAAAATAACACATTTTTAATTACTTTGTCAAATTTCGATCTCGTCGAGATTAATCTCGATCTCCTCCTAACTCCCTATCTCGATTCAGATTTATCGTGCGAGATCTCGAATCGCCAATCTTGGTGCGAGGTTGCATTCCCTACTTGGTACCTATATACATGAAGATACTTAATAAGTTCATCTAAATGCAGGTTTAAATCATACCGAAATAAATGTGGCTTTTCGTCAGAGAAGTGCCCTTATGCTTCAGGGGCAAAAGGTCCTTATTGCACTTGAAGCAAAAGGACCCTTTTGTATGGAAACCCACAAATATCCAGTCCACAGGATAAATAAAATTGCAGTAAATTTCAATCTACTTTTAAGTAAATTTTGCTGATGTTTCTTGACGCTCGAATAGGGATGCGTGAGTAGGTACAGTGGCGGATTTTCAGTCTTTGCCGCCCTAGGCCCCTGGCCCTGTAGCCGCCCCTTTCTCAGAACCTATCATATTGACTAGGTGCATTTTGAGTTATTTCTTGTTATCATCAGCGAATTTTTTGTCACAATTTACCGGACCTTTTAGAGGGCAAATCCTCCACTTGACTGCGTGAGTAGGTTACTTACCTACTCAAATTTTCCGTTTAAGAAACTTATTTTTTAAGACTAATTTAACATATCAAAATTATATCAAACACTTAGTATCCAATAAGCGTAATGCGTCTTTGCTCTAAACCACACAATTGTGCGAGCGCGCAGAATATTGGAATTGATACTAAATTGGTGTTCATTTTTGTTTCTGAGTGAGATTTTTTTATGATGTAGCTTACATTTGTAAATTGTACATAATCTTTGAATTATACATATACTTGAATATGCGTTAGCAAATTATGCTGCTATGAAGAATTTTTCTGCATATCATGGAAAACAGTACCTAATTAATTCGCGCTATAAGCTGCTACGCAGCGGAGCCTCGGGATTCAGGGGGTTGATGCGTAGCGTAATATGTACCTACATAACGCTAAAATCCGTTCCTGTAGCATTAGCAATGGAAGTATGACATAATAGATAATTTTTGACTTTTTATAGGTTTAGATAATTATAGGTTTATGTGTGATTACTGCACTTTTTTTAAATAATAGGTACTATCTTACAAATGCGTGAAAGTAGAGCCAAGGATTGGTTGATTATTATTTGTATGTCTTTTCCATTTCTCGGGACCATGGGGTCCCGGACCTTTGGGAGGCGTACGTGGGGCCGAAGCCAACAGCGCAGAGGCCCTTTAAGACACTTTAATCTAAAAGCAAGGGATACACATGGCGGATACCATCCCCGAACGCACAATGTGATACATCCGGACATGGTCCCCGCCAGGTGCAAAGACTATTGCAGTGCAGCACTTTTGTGCTGCGATGGGAACTACGGTCATGGGCTATAGATTTGAAAGTTGGATGGACTGGATAATTGGGCTATGGGAGAGACTAGCGGACACCTGCCGTGACAATCAGTCTCAAAATTGTATAAGGCAGGTGGTGACTCGCCAACTCATTGAGTGGGCCCCGCAATGGCCGCACGCACAGTGCGACAACAGGGCAACACTTTGGAGCGGCTGTGAGGTTGTCGAGAGGTGAGTCTGCGGTAGCCAGATCCCGGTATTCCGTTCAGCAGGCCGCCGGCGTTATGACATTTTACACTTCCAACCTGGAGCATAGGTCCCGCTCTTGCGACTCCACTCTGGCCGGCCAATCAAGGCAAGTACAGAGGCGAGGGCCAGATGACAGGGCCCTCTGGAATAGGGGTCCGCGGTGTCGCCACTCACCGTCAGCTCGCCACAAGCTGCCCCCGCGGGGAGTGATTATTATTATTATTGAATTACCTACTTTGGCTTAAGTACTTATTTTCCAAAATGAATAGACACAAAAATATGACAAATAAGGTTTATTTATATTAGATACCTATTAGGTGTTAAGTGCTAATGGCTGATCTTTAGAAGCTATGGCCATTAAATCTAGTGCTATTTGGAATGAAATATCAGTATTGCCTAGTTTAAGTGCATTCTAAAACGATCTATTTTTGCTCAAAGGTTCTATTTCTTCAATGTTAATAGGGTACCTACATAAACAAGGCTAGGATTTCAAAATCTGTTAATAATCAATTGATAATCGGCTATCCCAACGTTACGTGAATTTCGTAATACATTAAATATACAGGGTGTCCCAAGACTATGGGACATCAAGGGAAAGTACCTTAAAATATCGTAGATAGGATATTTTGCCGAAAGAAGACATTATTTTAATTTAAAAAACAATTAAAACTGCATTCATAGATTTTTAAATAATTACATGGTTGAACCGGGATTCGAACCCGGTACACGAGAAAAAATAATCATCCTGTAGTTTTATCATACCGATCGAAAGGGATCATCATAAGGATTATTTTTTTCTAAATAACATAGTGTCAGAAATAAAAGGAAGACCATGAATTTTAACATTTGATGTGAAATTTAGCGAAATAGGTAGGTAATCAAAAGAGTGCGACTTTGTTTTCAACAGAATGGGACTCATTTTGAGCATTTGATAAATATTGATTAATTTTGAATTAAAAATGTTAAAATTCATGGTCTTCCTTTTATTTCTGACACTATGTTATGTAGCAAAAAATAATCCTTATGATGAACCCTTTCGATCGGTATGATAAAACTACTGATTTTTTTTCTCGTGTAGCGGGTTCGAATCCCGGTTCAACCATGTAAGTATTTAAAAATCTATGAATGCAGTTTAATTTGTTTTTTAAATTAAAATAATGTCTTCTTTCAGCAAAATATCCTATCTACGATATTTAAGGTACTTTCCCTTCATGTCCCATAGTCTTGGGACGCCCTGTATAGGTACCAGGATACCATAATACCATAAGGTAATCACGTGGTTTTTGTTTAAGTAGGTACCTACATTATTTTAAAATTCGTTTGAATAGAAATTTATACAGCCACGTATTGTAAAACCATTATAAATGGTGTCATTACGTCAACATCATGTTGGTACAGACAGCAACACTCCCAGCTGTACATCGGTGGACCTTATTACAAAAGGCATAAGGTCCACCGATGTACAGCTGGGAGTGTTGCTGTCTGTACAAAAACCTAATAATTATCCTACTTAAGTCTAAATATTAACCCTAATATTTATGACAATGTATAATAAGTAGGTATGTTATTGTAAATCCATGTCTGGATCATCCTTGAATTATGTAGGTATTTTACAGTACAATATGGTGCTTCTTTACCGCACTAGTGCGATAATTACTACTTGACTTTAAAATCTTGTACGATTCACATGCAAATAGGTATTTCGCAACTCGTATCGATTTAAAACACTCCCATCAGTCGTATTTTAATTTTTAGGCTTCCGTAGCCAAATGTCAAAAAACGGAACCCTTATGGATTCGTCATGTCTGTCTGTGTGTCTGTCCGCCCGTATGTCACAGCCACTTTTTTCCGAAACCATAAGAACTACCTATAGTACAATGAAGTATTTGAAACAAATTAAATTATTTTCCAGGAAATATTATTTATTGATTTATTTTCAGTTTACTACCTATAGTGTTGAAACTTGGTAAGTAGATGTATTCTGTGAACCGCATTAAGATTTTCACAAAATTAGAAAAAAAAAACAATTTTATTTTGGGGGTTCCCATACTTAGAACTGGAACTCAAAAAATTTTAAACTGAATAGGTAGTTTGCGCGAGAGACACTTCCAAAGTGGTAAAATGTGTGCACACTTCCACCGAAAATTGGTTTGAACGAGATCTAAATACTCGTAGTAAGTAGTTTTTTTTAATACGTAATAAATCGTAAACCGCAATTTTATTATGTTACTTGCTGCTACGGAACCCTTCATGGGCGAGTCCGACTCGCACTTGGCCGCTTTTTAATTTATGGCCACTCGCTGCGTTTCCTACTTTTTGCACTTGTATCGTAACATATCTACTATTCTTCGAGACCAACTTGGAGCGCCCTAATTTTTACGTGGTGTGACGTATGGTAATGTGGGATTCTAGTATTGTAACCCACTAAGTCTTCCAGAAAAGATATTTCATAATAGCCGTAATTAACGGCTTTTAATCTCCCATTAGGTATAACTTATTTAAGTAGTGCTCTTTTAGTCGTGTTTTTGGGAATTATGTGTCCCGTAGAAAGGCCTACTCAATGAAATATTAGTGATCTAGGTATTCTAAATAACGAGTCTATATCTATCGACACATATCTCATAATACCCATAATATGTATCTATATATTGGGGTTTAATAATACCTGTGTTTCTATGGTTTATGAGTTAAGAAAGAATAAGGGAGATAGCTGGGTCAGTACTAATTTGTATGTGTAGGACCTAGCTATAGAGGTACCTACATAATTATAATATTTATACTTACTTATGAACTCACGAAAAGAATTGATTTATGTCTGAAATAGCGCAACGTGGGTGGGGTGACCTTAAGGTTAAATTCCGTTTTCGTTATCAATTCTTTTGGAGCTACTGTCTTCACAGGCTGTAGAGTCAGCGTCATACATATAGTATATATTAAGTAGCATCCGAAGTGTTCGGTAAGTACCTACACCATATTATTTGTATGGCGTACCGAACTATATGAACACTTTAGTGCTACCTGTACCTACTATACGACGCTGACTGTACCTAGAGAGCTTATACGTACCTCCGAATGACAGTGGTCTCTATGACAGTTCCTTACAAAGTTTATTTCGGATGGGTTTCATTTATAAAAAAATAATTTATTAAATATTTGTTAACCGTATTTTTATAACTTTAATGTTAGATTTCTAAATAAATTAATGTGTCATAATTCCAAAGAATGACTACAAACATTTTACGTTCCAGTAACCCCTTTTTCCAAAAATCACTACTTTTTTATACTTATTCAGTGTATAATTGGTAGGTATTCATTACATACACCGAGGCAGTGCTGTGCCGTGGCTGTGCCCCTTGGTGTGCTTATATGCATGATCGACAATTTCAACAACCCTGCGGGTTTGATACCCATATTCAGGCTTCGCTAAACTACAAAAGCATTATTAATATAACAAAAGCTCGTTGAAATATACCTAAGTAATCCTAAAAACTTATACAAATACAGAAATACTGTCAGTCTTGTCAGAGTTAGGTACAACTTAATTAAACAATAAATGATCAAACAGCTTGCCGTTTCTTCTTCCTGCTTTGGCCTAACACTTTAAATGCCGAATAGTGTCAGATGTATCAGATATATGTATAGATAGATGGTCAAGCAAATCTTGTCAGTAGAAAAAGGCGCAAAATTCAAATTTTCTATGACATCACCTCACCTCGCGCCTAAATTTTTCAACAAATTTGCCGCCTATTTCTACTGACAAGATCTGCTTGACCAAGTTATATATATGTAGAGAGGGGCGATAAGGTTCTAGGTAAGTAGGTAGGTACATGGTAGGTATATAAGTAAATATGTATTTTGCAAGGGACCGGCAGCTTTTTCAACGCGCGTTAAAAAAGCGTTCGAATGGCACAAATGGATACATGTGTATTTATTCACACGATGGCGGTGGCGCTTTTTATTAAGCGTTGTTGGATTTTCGACTTTAAGCCTTGGCCGTTAAATCGAATTTAGAGCGCGGACATATTCAAGCGCTTTTTTTACGCGCATTGAAAAAGCTGTCGTGCGAATGGGGGCTAAACCTCGGAAAACCTTCAGGAAGTATGCAAAATGCTGTCAAAGCTATAAACACACGGGCGTACCGGACCACGATCTTGGCCCGGTTCGATCATGTGTAGGTTAATCTGCGGTACGTCCGTTAACGACGCAGCTATAAGTGAGAGTGAGAGAGAGATATTTTGACCGAACCAAGGTCGCAGTCCCGTACGCCCGTCTAGGACGTCTTTTAAAATAAAATATACCCATTACCCAGGCAAACCCACTTTATGAGTAAAAAATGGCGCGAAAACGAATTTTCTTTGGGAGAAAGGCCAAGCGCGCACCACGACTTTTTGTCGCGCGATAATTTAGTCGCAGAAATGTAACGTATGTGTTTATATGGCAGTGCGCGCATATGCGACAAAAAAATCGCAGCGATTTAAAAATTGTGATTTGTCACATTTTTCCGCGACTGCTCGCGACGCGATTGTCGCAAAGTGAATCGCAGCATACGGAGTTGTATGGCCCCGCGCGCACTGCGATAATAAAATCGCACCCCGGACCTCAGTCGGCATTTCGCTCACCAAGCGTCAACATATCGGAACCAGCCGGCCTAGCCAAGGTTAAAATCGCTATCGCTTCGACAACGAAAACCAATTTGTCTCTCTATCACACTTCAATACTAGTGCGACAGTGACAGTTGCGTTTCGATCGCTACGGAGCGTAAGCGATCGGCATCTTGGCTACGCGGCCTGCTTCTCCAATAGAGTCACAAGATGAGACGCTAGATGTTGACCGTTTAATTATAGAAATAGAAGGAGATCACCTTTGTGGTATAAATACTCAAAGTCATACAGCGATTGCATATTGTTTCACGACAAGCGACTGGTACGAAATCCATGTCGAGAATGAACAAATCGTCGACTTTTCATCGCAGTGCGCGCAGTGAATTTTCTGCGATAAATTACAGCGCGATTCTAAAATCGTGTCGCAAAAATTAAAATCGTGGTGCGCGCTTGGCATAAAACCTTCTACATTATTTAAATTTAGCGCCTTTTCTACTGACGTAAATGGCGAACCAATCTTTATTAGAAACTACGTCTTCTGAAAATAGGTTAAAAGAACACGTTTTAAAACATGTCTGGAACGATTTACCCGCTACGCAGAACACATGTCATGTTCCGTCAAACTGACAAATTTGACAGAGGCAAAAGTACAGTTTTCAATTTTTCATGCAGTTTTCAACAAGTTTCATAAATTCTTAAAACATTTGTTGTAATTGATTGACTATTATAATGAGCCTATGAGATTTTCACTTTGAAAATATGTCTCATACTCTTAAATTATTTTATAGACAAACACATTGCTTCCTAAATATAACCACACCGGTGAGATGTAGTGCAAACCAATATCCAATCCGGATTTTAGCTAGTGGTATCAGCTATCAAAGTAACCCAGCTTGGAATACATTGAACAGCAGGAAGGGTAATAGTATATCATCGTATCAATTCCGAAATTACGTTAAACCTGTAGGGAGCAATGGCTGTGACACACCCGAGAAACCCACACCCCCAGAAAAACAAGGGCTTTTCCAAAAGTTTAAGGATATGTACAAAAACTACTGGTATGTCTTAGTACCCGTGCACATGGCTACTTCTGCGGTTTGGCTGGGTTCTTTCTATTATACTGTGAGAAGGTAACAAGTAAACAATGAAATTTATTGAATTGTTATGAAATATTTTTCAGTATTTTAAATAAAACTATTATTTTTCAGTGGTGTAGATATAATACCTATGCTAGAAGCAATGGGGATCAGTGAAAAACTGTTAGCGCCATTGAAAAACTCGTCTGCAGGCTATTATGCACTTACTTTTGCTCTGTATAAAATAGCCACACCCCTTCGATATGCTGTCACTGTTGGTAATTATTATAGTTTTTTTACTTACTATTAAGATAGTATAATTTACCTCTTGTATGCCAGAATGCGGCAGATCCACATTCAGTTAGTATTGAATTCAAATTTGTGATGTGTGTGTGTGTGCATTTCAGAATGTGAAAGGTTAATTGAAACTGATCATTATCATACTTAATATTGTAGCTGTTCTTTGTAAAAAATAGCTTAAAACCTAAAATTTATTAAATTTAACCAATCAATTATTGTCACATTGGTGCATGTTTGAGCAAGGCATATAAGTAGGCAATGTAATAATTGCTGCTGCATTTTGCTAATTATCACATATTTCTCTTTTAATTAAAGATAACTTTTGAATGTATTTATATGCATTTAAATGATCCATATCATTATTAATATTGTTATTTATTCAAATATTATCAACCCTTAACAAACTATAATGTTATTAAAGCATGTAAATAAACTTCGTAATTACATTTTACCAGATAATAATAATTAAATATTTTTTTTTATAAAGTATAAATCATTATAATGTTCAATAATGTAGACAAACAGTTAAAATATCAATAATCTTAACAAATGATAAGCGATTTCTCATGACAGATTTAGATTACATTTAGATGTGCTTTCCAAGAGTAAATACCTACTCAAAATACCCAAATCCCTGTAGGGAGATAGTTATAGGTATGCCTATAACATTTGAAGAGTTCGTTAGATTTAACCAGAATCTAAAAGTACAAAACAAACAAGAATTTTTCCAGCTGTCTTTAAGATCCCAGGAAAAATCCCCTCTCATTGAATAAAATGTATTCTTAAATGATAATATTTTCTACATTCAAGGTGGCACAACTCTTGCCATTCGAAAGTTAACAGCACTGGGCTGGATAAAACCAGTGCCATCAAGACAGCAATTCAAGGTGATGCTGCAAGAAAGAAAGGAAGACTTGCAGGACCGGTTCAATGAGAGTAAGGCCGCCTACCGTCTGAAGGGAACAAAGGTTATGGATGAAATGCGACGATATAAGACCGAAATACGAAACATGAAGAGTAAAGTCAAGAAAATGTGAGACTAACAAAATATAAAATTAGTTTAGTGAGTTAGTGCTTGGCCAAGCCTTAAAGGTTCAAGCAGTTAAACCTAATACTCTTTACATATTGTTAGGTGACAACCAAAACTCACTAATTACTACCACATGGTCACAGTCATAGTGAAAAAAAGTAGGTAGGTACATAGTACCCAAACAAGGTTGTTTTTTGTAACTAGTGTCATTACACAGTTTTGGATGTCACCTGACAATATAGTAGATTTTGACATTTAAGACTCAGCTGAGACCTAACTTGCTAGGTAAAAGGCAATGACTAAATCTTCATCATAAGCAAGTAGTTGTTGTATGAGAAAGTGTTTACACTTCTGTGATGCACAATGTAAATTACAAGTAATGTTCTTGAATTTCTATTTTACAATTATATTTTGATTGAGTGTCTACTCTGAAGATTAGTTTAGCAGGAGTTGACACTAAAAATTCGTGATATTATTTGTGGGTAATTGTCCATTATAAGGCAATAGGAATTTCATAGAAATTCTAAGGAAAATAACTAAAAGGAAAATATTTTTATGAATTTCACTGTTACTATATTATATATGGGCCAAAGCAGAGTGGCGAGTGTAAAAGGTTACTTATAAAATAGGATCCTTTTAAATAATTAAACAATTTATTAAATTTTGAATGATTTATTGTTTAAATATTATTATTTAAATATTAAAAAGTTATGCCTTAACAAACCATCTTTATTTTGTGTAAAAGGGCTAAATAATCACATTTTTCCTCAGCAATATGTACAGATTATAAAACAATCTAAAATTAAGTACACAACAAGACAGCACGGAACTGGAATGTATAGGAGCGCCATCATGAATGTATGGAGATGACATTGAATTTACCATTTAATTTCATTGCCACAGACCGGAGTTCATCACCAGGTGTGCTGTCATATGGCGTTTTATTTAAAACGTAATAAATGCATAGCAACGTTCGTGGCACTTTTCCATTGAATGGCATTGTTAACCATTAGCAATCTGTGTCATCAAGTCATTATATTGCATAAAGAATTAAGACTTTAAAATATAAATATGAATGGCATGATAATAGTCAATTTTAGTGTACAACAGCAATTCACTTGTCGTTCGCAGTGTAGTAGAGACATATCTACTCAAAAGAATCAGAGCAGTAAATCTATTGGATATCACATCTATAACAGGCTTGTGCCACTGTTGCTCCAACTAATCACATACAATTACATATACTTACATATGAAATATGGAATAGATTAGCCTATTTGCTGACTTATAATTATAACAGACTGCATTACATTTTCGTAATATTTATTGAGTTAAATCGCGTTTTGTATATATGAACATCTAATACTTCGTTTCTGTCAACATTTTTATCACCATTAACTTAAGCCTATGTACTAATATAAATCAATTCAATATCAAGTGGAACATATGCCGTAATTATTATTTGAGCCTTTTAATAGGTATAATGTATCATATACATCGAGTCTTTCGTTACTTTTTACAGCAGAGAGAGCATAATAATATAAAAACTGTACTACTTATGAATACTTTTGTAAAAAACATTCTTCATGGCCAACTGCCAGATTATAAACAAATGCATACAAATATTACCAAGCTGCGCATATTAGTCTTAAATTAGCATCAAACATTGTTTTGATCGCTTACGGCTCAGAACTGGATATTGATATATTTTCTTTACTTACAGTAAACCCTAAAATTTCATATGAACATACAGCAACTAAGATCTAAAAACTTAACAAAGGCAATAGACAACAAGTTTTAGCCATTATGCATTATAGTTAGAGTCTATCTAATCTTCTTTTCATGAATCCCGATATGATTATTTGTAGGTAGGTATTCTAATGCAGGTATAAAAACGTTTGTATAGAATTACCGAATAACTTCGAATGAACCGCAATGTCCAGTTATATATCCAATCCAATTGACGTCAACGACGTTTATATCTACTGGAATGGTTCCAGATAGGTATATGTTTGTCAAGGCATGCAGACAGATCAGCTTCGGTTTGGACATTACGATAAATCGTTGTGGAAGGAACTACTTATAGCATGTAGCACACCATCAAATAAAAACATGGGACATATAGTCTGGCACACCCAGTTTGTCAGTGGAAAAAGGCGGCAAAGTTAAAAAATGTCGGTACGAAGGGTTGTCCTCCCATGGAACATTTTAATTTCGCGCCTTTTTCCACTGACAAACTGGGTGTGCCAGAGTATACGTGATAACTAATATAAGGGGAAAGTTAACATCCGGCTATCTAGAATCGTTACACGTTGCGCCAAGGTCTGTCGGACAGTTTTTTGATGGCTGTAGAAACTATTATCTGGGTACGTGACAGTAACGCCACTCGGCTCCATTAGGTATTTGTAAGTTGAAATTTGAGCCCACATGTTACAGTTTTGCAGTCGCGCCCAGTGCTCAAAAGTATTCCGCTTTTTGTGAGATAGAGACATGCTTTAGAGCCCTCGTGTGTTTTCCATCGCTGTGTGTTTATCCCATGTACTGGTAGGAGGCGGGCGACAGGTGCGGCGCGGGCGGCTGGCCGGGGCCCGAGGCGGCGCCGATGGTGGCGAGGTGGCACGAGCGGCACATCAGCTTGCCTGCAACAACAACCACACTCTGAGGATTGCTCATACGACAACTGAGGGACTTTCTCATTAATTGCTCGACCAAAATAATTTTCGTGGAAAGAATTTACTAAGCTTTATTTTCTAAAACCGAGTAAAAAGGCTGAGACATACGGACAGACAGACGGACGTAACTATACGGGTTCCGTTTCTGCCATGTTGGCTTTGGAACCCTAGAAAAAAAAGTCTAGTACCTTGAATTAAAAAACGGCACTCGTTCCTAAGAAGAAATTTTGCTAATCTGATTTTCCCATACTGTTTCATATGGATTAACCCCTTAAGTCTCACGAACGTGTTATCACAATTCGATCCTAAATTTTAAACCCCAAGGTTAATTAGGCAAATTATACCCAGGGGACTTGGGTTAAAGCCCCTTTAGACATACTGACCGGATGGATGAATGGATTGTGTGAAAGAGGATATAAGAGAGAAAGGAGTGCTGAGCTGCTGAGGCGACGAAAGACAGAGTTGAATGGAAGAGAAAAACATGTCGTGCCGACCCCACATAACGTGGGAGAAGGGCAGGGAAACGAAGGAATAGAGATATACTGACCGGCGAGCGGATAGCATCGCTTGTCGGGCTCGTCGGTGAGCTGCATGCCGCACACGCAGCACATGTAGCAGTCCACGTGGAAGTCGCGGTCCATGGACACCACGCGCACCGTCTCGTCCGTGCCCTCCACTGGGGTTATGCCTGCAACGGAACAACAGTTCAGCTTTGTGCTTCTAGCCTCTAGACTCTATCAATTAGGAATGGCACCCCCAATTTTATCATTTCATAAGTAAATAAATGAGAAAAGTAAATCATTGGGTAATGACTGCAGTTTAGTGTACCGTTTTATATCAATAGCAAAATTGTGATATCACTGAAATAGCAGATGTGTTGTGTTGTATGTACCTAATTGCATTTTAAAGTGGGTGAGGTAGATACAGTCGACAATAAGACATGTTTAAAAAAGTTACATGTAAGATTACGTGATTATCAAACCATCTGATTGACATTGCGATAGGTAGCATTAATATTCTTTGACAAACATAATGTTATCTTGACATTTTATCACGAACCTTTTGAAAGAGATTGATCTCGTAGAGCATGTTACGCGTCTACAGATAGATCAGAGATCAGGGGCATATTTATATTTATATGTTTTCAAATAATAGATAAGAACTATCGCCCGTAGTATTTTTTTTAAACTAGTCGTTTTGGTGTATGAATAGATTCGTTTTGAAGTTAGTAAGAGTTTTGAAGTTCAGTAACTCGAGTTAGCAGCAGAAAGTCCGCAGCTAGCGATGCGGACGCTGGGGCGGTGTGCGGTGGTAGTCGTTGACGCAGTAGATCTTGCTGTCCACGTCCACGGTGAAGGCCGTCACACTCTACACAACAGGAAGATGAGTTACCTTTCCCGCAGCTGGCGCACTTGGGTGCGAACATGCGGTGGTAGTCGTTGACGCAGTAGATCTTGTTGTCCACGTCCACGGTGAAGGGCACGCCGTCGAGACACTCGTTGCAGACGCAGCAGCGGAAACAGCCCGGGTGGTATGACTTGCCCATTGCTTGCAGGATCTTAAAACAATGAATAATTGAAATCATATCCATAATTATTATTATTTTTTGCTTTGAACTATAATCTACTGTAACAGTACATAATTATGTGATATTGTGTTGTTTAAATGTATAATTTTATTGTTTGGCTCACTGTATTAAGGGCTAAAAGCCTGAAATAAACGATATTTAATTATCTCTTAGGGGTCATCCATTAATTACGTCACACGTTTAGGGGGTGGGAGGGGGTCAAGAAAATGTGACATGTTGTGATATGGGGGAGGGGGGAGTTACAAACATTGTGACGTCATTTTAACTTCATCACTATCAGTACCTAACCAAAAATGAATTTATATTTTTTTATTCCCTGTACATTTAAATAATGAGGTTTTGGAAGTAGACAATTTTCGTTCCTAATTGGTTTTGTGTTATAAAATTACTAATATTTCTTTTACCAAAAATTTTATTTATTAAATAATAATGCCGAGTTAGTACTCGTATTGCCGATTTCGTTGAAAACAAAATTGCCTAATATGTGACGTCACACCAGGTGGGGAGGGATTTGCAAAATGTGACCAAGTTTAATGGATGATCCCTTAGTTAGATTAAGTTCTTTTACCAACAATGTAAAATATTTCGAAATTACTAAATAATGTCCTATTTTGGTTGTTATTTTATATATACAGTTGGCCTCATGGGTTATGCACGAAATCTAAAGAGCTAAACTAGCTTGTGCAATATGGAAGAGTGACCACCACTACAAAATTTGTTTTAACCTCTTTTTAATACTTTTACTTACCAATTCCATGATCAAGTGGCCGCATATTGCACATTTTTCTGCAGTCTGTTGGAATCCAGAATACTAAAAGAAATAGAAAATGATGACAAATAAATTAGCATTGCTGAACAAAGGTACACAATACACAAACTTCGCAATAAGAGGATTATCCGAAATATCTAAATACAAAATGATTTGTTTAGGACTCAGTTGAATATGAATCTAACCGAATCACTGCATTATATGCCTGTGCAGTGGCAGCATCTAAAGACAACTTACTTTTTTATATTTCACATTTTGACCATAAAGTGTATTACCAAGTAGTCCTCCTCACAGTACACCTTGCCATGCACGTTGTAGAAGTCTTTCCCGCGCAGCGCGCGTCCGCACGAGCAGCAGATGAAACAGTTGGTGTGGTACAGGTTGCCCATGGCTTGGCACGCCTGTCCGGCGCCCGTCACACCAGTGCCACATGTGTGGCAGATGCCTGCAACACAATATTGATATTTTTAAAAAGTTAGACAAATAATTAATAAAGTAAAATACTTGTAGGTATTGTAGGTTCTAAACTCAATAATGTGGGTCCAAGTAATCCTCACCAAAGTATTCTCCTTCCTCATCTTGCCTTTCCATTTCTTCTTCAAGCTGTCTTGTGAGCTCCTCAATCTTGCGTTGCGCCTCACTGGGCCCAGCAGGGCGAGGTGGTGTGATGCTATATGGCAGCAAACTCTTTCCGCGTCCACCTGAACCGCGTGAGCCACCCGACACACCAGACACACCTGATACTGAACTCGGTGTTGGACTTGGTGCTGGTGATGCTGCCGGTGAGCACAAAGATGGCAGACCTGACACCAAGTTCCGAGATCCTAGAGATTCCGAGCCAGATGACATGTTATCTCTTGTTGTGGGAACTGTTGTAGCAGGGGAACCTCCACTCATGCACACATAGTCTGAAGCATTGGCATCATCCACTATCTGCATCCGATTAACTGGTGGTGGCTTTGCAAATCCACCATTTATAGCTGGTGGCTTGTCAATTCCTGGATTAGGCTTTGAGTGATAAAACTTGGGGTTTTGTTGAACTTCAGTAGCAGAATAAGCCTTAGGCCTTTGAGCACTTGGGGCTATTGAGGCATAAATAGCAGTTGATGGAACAACTTTACTGTCAAAACTGGAAGCACTGCCATTCTTAAGAAGAGCTGTGACATCTGTGTACTTAGGTGGAGCTGATTTCATAACTGTATAATCACTGCTAGAGCTGTCTTGGGAGGAATTATATGGAGGCGGTGGAGGAGTTTTTTCTGATATGCCTTTGTCATTCATTAACAACTGTGAAATGCTTCTGTTGGATGCAGTATTAGGCACTTGTGGCCCTGGCATTGATCCTTGCTGCACAAAACGTTGCTCATTCTTCTGAAGTGGTTTATATTCGTTTTTCTTATCACCATCTGAACAAAGCATATTTTCGTAGACAGTAGGGTTATGTTTAGGCTTAGCGTTGACAGGTACTTGCGGTTGAGCCTTGCTGTAGCGCGTGTCGTAGTAGCCGTCGGACACGGGCGGCGGCGGCGGCGGCGGCGCGCCCGCCTGGTACAACTGGTGGAAGTACGGCGGCTGCTGGGATCGCTGTTCACCGTAGTATTCAATGTTTTCATACACCGGAGGTGGAAACTGGGAATTTGGGTTTGCAGGAATCTCGTACAGATCCTCAGTTTGGTAACTGAGCGACCTCTGCGACTTACTATCGATGGATCGTGTTGGGCTCGCGGGGAGTGCCGCCGTGTTTATATCGCGTTTGTTGATCGACGCTATCGTTTCTACACGCTTTGGAGTCGCGAACTTTGAAGCTGCTATCACATTTGAACGTTCGTAAAAACTATAATCCTGTCTATTTGTCTGGGTGTTGTCCAAAACGAAGCTTTCGATCGCTCCCACAGGCCGAGCCTTAGCGAGAGAGTTTGTTTTCGATGTTGCAGCCCCGTGCGCTTGCTCAGTGCCGTCCTCATCTTTGTTGGATAATTTCAAATCTTGTAGTCCTAGGATGCACCGCTGATCTTCAAAGTTATTTCTTCTAGAAGAATCCATTATTTATATAAATGCCAATCGTTAAAACTGCCTAAATAATGATTAACAGTTCATTTAGATAAATGTGAATCATAATCTTTTGCAAAGAAACCTCAAACAAAACATCAAATCGGATTGTATAAAGGTCGTTCCACACAACGCTATTAATGCTGCCCTTTTGTGTCCGGGTCCGTGGAGGACATTAAGACCGAATCCAAAGCAAATCCAAAGGTAATATGATATAAATTGTACCTCATTCGACAAATATATTAAATTTAGGATATGTGTACTAACTTAGAGCTAAAATCAAGTAAAATAAACGTTTTGTTAAAATTCACATCAATATCTTACGGCTGGCTGCATGTCTGATGTTCAAAGTCACTCGAATATAAAAGTAATAAATGTCAGAAAAATGTTACCATAAATTTACGTTTTAATACAATTAGGTAAAAATATAGAAAAATCTAAGCCTAATTATTTTTGATTTAGACGTTTTTCGTAAAAAAAAGTAGTTGGAAGACATGTGTAAATTTAATATATATTTATTATAGTTTGGACTTTGATTCTTTTACCCTTTTCTGGAAGCGTTAGGCAAAATAATAATAAGTAGAGTGAATTTGATTTAGCAAAAGGGCAACAATAACTCTTACCGCAACAACGCAACGCGTCATTTCATTTCCCTCGGCTAATGGCCGGTGGTATATAGCACATTGTAACACAAGCAAGTAAAACGCACTATACGTTATTCCTTTATTTCATAACAAGGGATAACTGCGTATCCACGCAGTTTTCCCTTTACAAGCTTTGGTTTCAAACTATAAACAAACTGTAACGGCAAGCCATCAAAATGTACGACACAGAAGATGATCAGTATGAGGAGGAAGACGTTGAAGAAATTTCGTCTGAACTCTGGCAGGAAGCCTGCTGGATTGTCATCAACGCATACTTTGATGAAAAAGGTTTAGTACGTCAACAATTGGATAGTTTTGATGAGTTTATTCAGATGTCAGTGCAGCGCATCGTAGAGGATTCGCCACCAATAGAGTTACAAGCTGAAGCACAACATTCCTCGGGAGAAATAGAGGTACCACCAAAATACCTTTTGAAATTCGATCAAATTTACCTCTCCAAACCTACTCATTGGGAAAAAGATGGTGCTCCATCACCTATGATGCCAAATGAAGCTCGACTTCGTAATCTGACCTATTCTGCTCCACTATATGTTGACATAACTAAAACCATTGTAAAAGAAAATGAGGATCCCATTGAGACTCAACATCAGAAAACATTCATTGGTAAAATTCCTATTATGCTGAGATCTACATATTGCTTACTTAGCAATCTAACTGACAGAGATTTGACCGAGTTGAATGAATGCCCTCTTGACCCAGGTGGCTATTTTATAATTAACGGTTCAGAAAAGGTCTTGATAGCCCAGGAGAAAATGGCAACAAATACAGTATATGTGTTTAGCATGAAAGATGGAAAGTATGCCTACAAAACCGAAATAAGATCATGCTTAGAGCACAGTTCCAGGCCTACATCCACTCTTTGGGTGAATATGATGGCTCGAGGTGGTCAGAGCATCAAAAAATCTGCTATTGGTCAGAGGATTATTGCCATTGTGCCTTATATCAAACAAGAAATTCCAATCATGATTGTATTTAGGGCTCTTGGATTTGTTGCAGACAGAGACATTCTTGAACACATTATCTATGACTTTGATGATCCTGAAATGATGGAGATGGTTAAACCATCACTTGATGAAGCTTTTGTAATCCAAGAACAGGGTGTTGCACTCAATTTTATTGGATCTAGAGGTGCCCGACCTGGTGTTACTAAAGAGAAGCGTATTAAATATGCTAGAGAAATCTTACAAAAAGAAATGTTGCCTCACGTTGGCGTTTCTGATTTTTGTGAAACCAAAAAAGCATATTTTCTGGGTTACATGGTACACAGACTGTTACTTGCAGCTCTTGGACGGCGAGAATTGGATGACAGAGATCATTATGGAAATAAGAGATTAGACTTAGCTGGGCCACTGCTAGCTTTCTTATTCAGAGGTCTATTCAAAAACTTGTTGAAGGAAGTTCGCATGTATGCTCAAAAGTTCATTGACAGAGGAAAAGACTTCAATCTGGAGCTGGCTATCAAAACGAAAATAATAACAGATGGGCTTAGATACTCACTTGCTACTGGCAACTGGGGAGACCAGAAGAAAGCTCATCAAGCTAGAGCTGGAGTGTCTCAGGTGTTGAATAGATTGACCTTTGCTTCAACACTCTCACATTTGCGGCGTGTGAACTCGCCAATCGGACGTGACGGCAAGTTGGCGAAACCTCGTCAGTTGCATAATACTCTATGGGGAATGATATGTCCTGCTGAAACTCCAGAGGGAGCTGCTGTAGGCCTTGTAAAGAACCTGGCTTTAATGGCTTACATTTCTGTAGGAAGTCAACCTTCTCCCATTCTAGAGTTCTTGGAAGAATGGTCCATGGAAAACTTGGAAGAAATTGCTCCATCAGCCATAGCCGATGCAACTAAGATATTCGTAAACGGGTGCTGGGTAGGTATTCACCGTGATCCTGAACAGTTGATGGCTACATTGCGTAAGCTTAGACGCCAAATGGATATCATTGTTTCTGAAGTAAGCATGATTCGCGATATTAGAGACAGAGAAATACGAATCTACACTGATGCTGGCAGAATTTGCCGTCCATTATTGATTGTCGAAAATGGAGCATTATTATTGAAGAAAAAGCACATTGACAGTCTTAAAGAAAGAGATTATAATAATTATGGATGGCAGAATTTGGTAGCTAGTGGTGTTGTTGAATACATCGACACTTTGGAGGAGGAAACAGTAATGATAGCAATGAGCCCTGATGACTTGGCACAAATAAAAGAGTATGCCTATTGTTCTACATACACCCATTGCGAGATTCATCCTGCTATGATATTGGGAGTGTGTGCTTCAATTATTCCATTCCCTGATCACAACCAAAGTCCCAGAAACACATACCAAAGTGCTATGGGTAAACAAGCTATGGGAGTTTACATCACGAACTTCCATGTCCGGATGGATACTCTCGCCCATGTGCTGTATTATCCTCATAAACCACTGGTAACAACAAGGTCCATGGAGTACTTGAGATTCAGAGAACTACCAGCTGGCATCAATTCAATTGTAGCTATTCTGTGCTACACTGGTTACAATCAGGAAGACAGTGTCATCTTAAATGCATCTGCTGTGGAAAGAGGCTTCTTCCGATCAGTTTTCTACCGTTCCTATAAAGACTCTGAATCGAAACGTATTGGCGATCAAGAAGAACAGTTTGAAAAGCCAACTAGACAGACCTGCCAGGGCATGAGGAATGCTTTGTATGACAAATTAGATGAGGATGGAATCATTGCCCCCGGTATTCGTGTCTCTGGCGATGACGTGGTAATAGGCAAAACGATAACTTTACCTGAAAATGATGATGAACTGGAAGGAACCACGAAACGCTATACAAAGCGTGACGCATCAACCTTCTTACGTAACAGTGAGACCGGTATCGTAGATCAAGTCATGTTGACGTTAAATAGCGAAGGCTACAAGTTCTGCAAAATTCGCGTAAGATCCGTCCGAATCCCACAAATCGGAGACAAATTTGCTTCACGTCACGGTCAAAAGGGTACTTGTGGAATTCAATACAGACAAGAGGACATGCCTTTCACCTGCGAAGGGTTGACCCCCGACATTATTATTAACCCCCATGCCATCCCGTCTCGTATGACAATTGGTCACTTGATCGAGTGTATTCAAGGAAAGGTATCTTCAAACAAAGGCGAAATTGGTGATGCCACACCATTTAATGACGCTGTAAACGTGCAGAAAATCTCGTCCCTTTTGCAGGAATATGGCTACCATCTGCGAGGGAATGAAGTCATGTACAATGGCCATACTGGGAGAAAAATAAATGCCCAAGTCTTCTTAGGGCCCACTTATTATCAGCGCCTCAAGCATATGGTAGACGACAAAATTCACTCCAGAGCGAGAGGACCCGTGCAGATTCTAGTACGACAGCCTATGGAGGGCAGAGCCAGAGACGGTGGCTTGCGTTTCGGAGAAATGGAACGTGATTGTCAAATTGCTCACGGTGCAGCGCAATTCTTGCGTGAACGTCTTTTCGAGGTATCAGATCCCTATCGTATTCACGTCTGCAACTTCTGTGGTTTGATCGCCATAGCCAACTTACGTAACAATACATTTGAATGCAAAGGCTGTAAGAACAAGACGCAGATATCGCAAATTCGTCTGCCATACGCTGCTAAGTTACTGTTCCAAGAACTCATGTCAATGAACATTGCCCCTAGATTGATGGTCGTCAACTAGACATAAGTGGTTTATTTAATGTAAGACATAACTTTGTAATGGTTTGGTAATTAATAAAACAATATTTCAAAGTTTTATTCTAGTTTTATTATCACAAATCGACAACATTTAAATGCATCTTACTTAACACAACAATATAAAAGTGGACAATACTCCTAGAATTTCTAAATAACTACCGTTGCGTGGAGCCATTTGGAACTTGGAACTTAAAGCTCAAAGTTATTAGTTTGAATACAAATTGCAATAGTTAGGACATGATTCATTCATACCGTAGGTACCTATATAAATATTTGTAGTGATATTCTGATGGTATAAGGCATACGGGATCCATGGTTAAAATAGCTCTACGCGAAGGTATTTACAATAATTACATACTATAAGTACAGTATCAAAGTAAGATCCTGAGGTATATTTTGTATATATTAATTCATGGAAGTGTGTGATTTTTATCATCATAATTTGTCAATACTAAAATACGAAACAAGTAACAAAAATACAAATATGTTAGAATTAACATATTATAATCTATTTCGCAGGCTAAGCAGAAAAATCTCCAGGTAGCCCTTACTTTGGTTAGTCAATATAATAAATAGACGTAGTTTGCTCTTATATACAGTAACTATAACAAATCCAACACCATAATTGCGAAACCAAACTGACTCATCGCAATAGGTAAGTACCTAAAATTCTAGTTTCCATGCCAAAAAAACATGCACAACACTTTGAATGTCTCGCAATTAGGTTGTAAATAATACCACAGATTGTCATACAACGGGTACGATAAATAAATAAAAAGTGAGCAATATTTATAACAAAACAAGCGAAAGATAATAATAACAAAATTTACAGTTAACACCAACATTTTAAATGCTAAAGGAAACACTAGCAATTTACAGAGAGCTTATTCTTTCGGTAGGTACTAAGTATAATGCATGAAAATAAGCTGAAGCTATCTTATGTGTATTTTACAGAATCCTTGTGTCAAAATAATGTAGAAGAGAGAAGAGATTATTTAGAATCCAAAAGTATACCTAGGTTCTTTTGATAGTAAACAAGTGACTATCACGAACCAACGACCACCACAACAAGATTGTGTTACTTTGGGTGCAACAACTAAAGCGACCTAAGTAGGTATTTAGAGTGAATTTACATAGTAGGTAGATATAAAACAGTTTCGAGTTTCATCTACTCACTCATCGTGTCAAGTACAGCAGTTACTCTTATATAAGTTACGCTGTACAACTTATGCATCTAAACACATGTAATAATACATAACTGCATTGACAAGTAAAATTAAAATTATGGAAACTTTTAAGCGTAGTTATATTGAAAGTTTTAAAATATTGTTCATAATAAAGTGTGGACGTAATAGTTAAAATGTTAAGTGAATTCGTTGATTTTCATAGTTGTTATAAGGACGACTAGAACAAATTAGGAGATTTAGGAGACACGAATTGACCATCACTAAACCTTCAACGATAGCCTATAACCTACGAAACACTGCGGTTACTGGTATTTCAGGATAAAATTTCCTTGCAAATGTAAAGCCCCCTCCAGACTATGCGCGTGAATCGCGGGCGAAGCCGCGAACGCGAGTGTGGAGTCGATTTCGCTGTCTGCGAAAATCGACGCCACACTTGCGTTCGCGTAAGGCTTAAGGTTTTCTCACGACGTGTCGCCTTTATAGAAAAGCTAGTAGTCAGCGTGAAAATTAAATTGCCCAATCTGGTATTTAGTTTTATCGGTATAGCCGTTACGGGCGCCATAGTACCTACTGTGGCAAGACGTGCAACTTTCAAACAGAAGGGAATCATTTTACATCGAGATTCACAGAACTCTTACGTTGATAACATTTGACAATTACTACCAGCTGTGGACCTTATGCCATTATAATAAGGATTAAGAACGAACGGTCAGTTGTCCGTGCCTTCAGTTCCTTGGGAGCGGCGGAAGCGCGCGCTGCTCGTCGGCGTCCTCGTCCTTGGGCCGGCTCCACTTGATCATGGTCTCCGGCGACCGGTACAGGAACACTAGTTTCGCGAATAGGTCCTCCTCGAGCGCCAGTTCCAAGGCTTCTCGGACCTGAATACAGTTTGTTAAGGGTTATATTTATGAACCAGATTAACTGTAACATACTTGAACCGAGTGCCAGTTTAGTATGCACGTCAAAATTACCCTTAGACTAACTTTCATCCGATCTAAAAACTTCTCACTACTCTATAAAGCATAGAAGTAGCAGTGCGTCTAAAACATTTGCAGGGTAACCGAAACCAATTTGGCTTTCCATTTCTTCATGAGCCGTAATAAAATTACTTAACAGGCTAAACTTAAAAACAAGCCGGTAAGAATTGTACTTGCAGCATTGGCGAGTTTTGTAGCAATAGATAACTTGTTGGACCAGACCAAGACTCAGAGCAGGAATGGCTTGCTCTTCGCCCTTAAGCCTCTTCAAATACTTGGCCTTATCACCCTAGCACACACAGTCCAAAGTAGACTGGTACGAAATCATACGTCAATTTGAGACTGAACAGCTGTAGTGTATTTACCAAGTAGATGTCCAGACAGAGCTGCAGCACCCTGTCGGCGTTGGGCAGGTCGTCGAACATGATCTTGGTGTAAATGCCGGAGAAGAAGCCGCGCAGCAGCCGCGACGCCAGGAACACGAACGTTGTGTACAGACCGATGATCCTGATGGTGGATAATTGTATGTTAAGTCAGAATATTCTAAACTAACATCAGAAATGCTCCAAATGCATAATAATGGATTGTTGCTAATAGTTCTCGGTAGTTATATTGTACTCGTGTGTCTGGGCTAGCCATGGTAGTATATACAATAATGAAAACGCACAATCAGAAACAACGTGTTATGCTGTCGTAAGTCGTATTTAACTGGGTCATAGAAAATTGAATTTTATTCAGCATTTAATAGGGTTTATCTTTGTATGAATTACGTAGCTTAAGGCGACGAAACATGGAGCGTAGCACACGCTTCATGTTTCGTAGGCCTAAGCTAGGTAACTCATGCAAAGATAAACCCTATTATTTGCTTAATAAAATTCAATTTTCTATGACCCACATAAAAAATGTATAATGGAAGAATGTTTACCCTCCGCCGGAAATAAAGTTGAGCGTCTCCGGAAACAGCTTGTCGTTGAACGTGAACATGACCAGCATGTCACAACTGTTCATCGGTATGTTCAGCAGCTCGTCCTGCAAATATAGTACGTTCTTATCCAGATCCTCATACAAATGAACAATCAGGCCCAGCCATACAAATGAAAAGTGCAAAATTTGCCACAGAAATTTGAACCTACAAAGTAGGAAATCAGAATTGATTTTGTGTTGTTCAAAAACTGATCGAAACAAATCAAAAGCAACTGTTCCAATGAATAAGTACTATAGGTGGCCTTAGGAGGTTAAATAGTACCTACAGGTATTCCAATTTAAAAGTAGGAGTAGGTAGTGTAGGTAAGTACACTATACATATATGTAATGCACTCAACTTTAGTTTCACCTGACCGTAGTCTGTCTGTCTGTCTGTCTGTAATCAAATCTTGCAAGTTAAATTTGATCCAATTCCCGGTTTCCGATTGAGCTGAAATCTTGCATACATACGTAAGTCGGGTGACAATGCAATATTATGGTGTCATAGATCTGATCTGATGATGGAGACCGGAGGTGGCCAAAGGAACTCTGTGATAAAACAACGAAACCTAATTGTGTTTTGGGTTTTGAGAATTTTCTCGATGAGTATTAGTTGCCTGTGGAAAGAAAAGTACAGTCAGCGATCAAAGCTTGTACCAAAAATGAAATTTTTGCCAAAAACTTATTTATAATTTATATTAAAAAGTCGTGTCAAGATTTACCTTTTCTTTACAAAATTCTTGTACTCGCCAATACATGGCGCCCTTTTCTCTTTCCAGTCTCAGCTGCACGTCGCGGTACTGAGTCGATTCGTCCTCTAGAACAAAACAAGGTTTTACCAAACAATTTTTATAAAAGGTATTTTTCACCATACCACCTCTTTTTCTTTAAAAACAATGGGAGCGTTGTTTATATCCACATAAATGGCAAAGAAGTTATGATTTTGAATGATGAAACTGTAATAAATGGCAGTTAGTATTATCTCCGGGTGGAAACTTTTGTGTTTCACTCGGTAGAAACGCTCGCATCGCAACATTCCACTTTTTCACTTAAGATTCCACTTTTTGGAATCATTCGCTTATTCGAGTTACAATATTAGCCAGAGGGGTTAAACAACAACTTTGCCCCCTTGAAAAACAAATAACTATTTTAGATCAGTTACCTGGGTCTCCGGGTATCAGCTGATAGGCCGGTTTCGCTGTACCTTTGTTAAACACTTTCAAGAACTTGGGAAATAGTTTTGGAACGTTCAACCTGTAATTAGAAAACATTTCCACATAAATAAGGCCCCAAAGAACAAAGATGACATAGAGATTTGGGTTAATTTTAAATAGTATCGAAATATTAAATATACTAAAATCTACAAAAACCTAAAGCGAAAATATTAGTCCACGTCGAGTATACATTGGGTTGGTGTTAAGGCTTTTTTTAAAATTTGATAACTTTTATTTTATTTCTCATAAATAAAAATTCTAACATAAGCTAGAATAGCCCCTCTTTTTTAGGGTTTTTATTCGTAACAAACATTACCTGGGTATATGATTTAATTTTTCTCTATAATCTAAAATCTTGTTCATCTGCCATAGGAGGTGCACACCAAACTACTTTGCTGACACACTATGAAATTTTAGTGGCCAGTAGGTCTTACACACAGTTACACCTCTAAAAAACTGAGTCTAGCTGAAATAAGATAAAATGAGAATACAAACCAAGTGTCAGCAGAAGCATTATTCTGCAACAGGTGCAGCAGCGTGTCTCTCTCCTTGTTCCTCGTGCCGTTGGCGTAGAACGCCTCGAGCGGCATCTCGCGGCTGTCCTCTATGGTCGGCGGGTTCTGCGCGTTGTTGCTCGGGTGCGATATCGTAAACGTGAACTTTATCAAAAGCGAATTGTCTGGAAATTTAAAATTATAACATAAGTGTTCGTCGAAAGAAATAGTCTGTCATTTTCTATGTATTTGTAATGTATATGTAAATATGTGAGAAGTGCGACTGTGTGCACCTTTCCCCCCGCAAAAAATGGCAGAAAGATTTATACGGTAAGATATCACTTGGGCCCCTCCCTTCCGATGTGTCGGAAGCCGGTGTTGCTCGAAGCCTCGCACAATATGGATGGTTGCTAAAAAAACGCCCTGTATAACGTTTGAGTTTTAATTCGGTGTGATTGTTATTCGTTGCCTTGCTTGAATACGAAAACTAGCCGATCACGATGTTCCAAAATGAGTCTTGTAATTTGTATCCTTTAACCCCCAACCCTAAAAATTTTCATGAACATTAAGTAATCTAATAAAGTGACTCACTAGAGATAGCCTCGCGCTCGAGCCGGTCGAGCTCGGGCTGCGAGATGTCCCAGTTCATGGTGGAGTTGGGGTTGAGGTTGATGACCGCCACGTCGTTGTACATGTAGTTAGACAGGAACGTTTGCGCGGTGCGGTCCCGGGCGTATTGGTTGCTTAGCTGGTTGTAGTCCTGCTCCGTGTACCTGTAAACAATACACGTTATAGTAAAGACAAAATAAGCGATAGCATTCGCGATTATTATTTTGCCCTCTCGCAGTAAATGTTATATTAGGATCAATACTCAAGGGGCGGCGTCGTGGTAGAATGTTCGCGATCCCATGACGCCTCCCCAAACGGCATATTGTGGGAAACGCCGGTGGGGGTTTAGTGGGTAGGCTCATCCCCCTATTTTCACAATTGAAAAGAGCTGGGAGGTGAGAGTCCCACATACCCCTCCCCATAATGGGCCCACCTCAGGGCCAGGAGGACGCTGCGTAACAGCATTCCCACATCGACAAAAAAAACCGGGCAAGTGCGAGTCGGACTCGCGCTCGAAGGGTTCCGTACCATAATGCAAAAAAAAAAAAACAAAAAAAGCAAAACAAAAAACGGTCACCCATCCAAGTACTGACCACTCCCGACGTTGCTTAACTTTGGTCATAAATCACGTTTGTTGTATGGGAGCCCCATTCAAATCTTTATTTTATTCTGTTTTTAGTATTTGTTGTTATAGCGGCAACAGAAATACATCATCTGTGAAAATTTCAACTGTCTAGCTATAACGGTTCGTGAGATACAGCCTGGTGACAGACGGACGGAGGGACGGACGGACGGACGGACGGACGGACGGATGGACGGACGGACGGACGGACAGCGAAGTCTTAGTAATAGGGTCCCGTTTTACCCTTTGGGTACGGAACCCTAAAAATGAAACAATACTCAAAGGACATTAAGTACCTACAGTACAGGTCTAGTTTAAGAATCTACACGCACTACACGCTATAGAGACGCTACTACGATCAAAAAATAAATCTTACGTCCTACGTGAAAGCACCGTAACGTATAAATGGAATGAACTTACTGATAAATGTCATGTGATTGTGCTGACATCTGGTAGGCGGGCAGGAATGGTCCGATTCGTATTTTGACCGTCACATCCGTCGGCGGGTTGGGCTGTCCCACCTGTATCGAAGAATGCATTGTTTTAAACATGTTCTTATTTTTGTTTGCATTTTATTATTTGGGTTTACCTATCTCGCTGTAGGTTTGTAATTTGTATATCTGTGTATATCTTTTTTTTTTTAAATTTATTTACTCAATAAAAAATACACAGTAATCCATTACACATATTTTTTCGCCAAACTGCATGACAGTTTGTTGGCGAACGGTAGCACTCAACAATCTTCCTTAATCTACTGTGTAAGGTATAAGTAGGCACTATCGGCAGTACACTTACCCGAGCAGTCGTTAGGCTTTATCTCCTTGCAACAAAGTTCAAAACTGGTCAGATAACTGTGACGCCGATGGAATATTTGTTAACAGGTAACATACTTAAATACAATCTTATATCTAGTACTATGCTATATTATATAATAATATGTTTATTCTAAAGAAATTTAACCAATAGGAACTGGTATCAGGTACCTATGTTGCACTTTATAGCATTATAGGTAAAGTAAGCATTATAGGTTCATACAGACTTATTTAATCCGAATCTTGTTATTGAATATCTGAATAAAATAAAATTAAATATAGTGTTAAATTAAGTTCAATTTGTCCCACTTCTCGGTTTCCGATTGAACTGAAAATTTTCTAGGTATAATGCTAATTGAATTAATTAAATATGCCTAATTTCGGTAAAAGCTAGTCAAATGATGGACAGACAAGGTCGCAAGTAAGAATAGTCCTGATGAATAGTGAACGGCTATGTAGTTTTTAAAGGCATTTTGGATTTCACGGGCCTATAAATCCTGCCCCCGTAGCACGATCACATTTTTATCGTTTATCACTATGCTTGTCACGTTCTAACAAGTAAGTCCGAAAGGGACGCGCATAGTGATAGGCGATAAAAATGGAACCGTGCTGCGCCCGACGGTCTTTTGATAGGCTTGCGTGGGGATATAGATCCAACACGTAGAGGCCCCTTGGAGAACTTTAATGTCATGTAGAACGCCTGCTGGAACCCGTTCACAGGCGCTCCTATACGTTTGCATTTGTTTAACATGCACGCTGCACGCCCCGCTCCGCTGCACGCCAACTCGAGCGTCCACTCAGGCCTTACCGTATTGCCGAAAGCGAAGAAGACCAAGGGGAACCAGATGATGGCGATGACGAAGGCGAGCACGGTCCCGCCGAGCAGGTACTTGGAGAGCGCGGGCCGCTTCGTGCCGCGCGGCGCCGGGTACTCGTCCTCCACGAACCGGGAACACTGGAACATACTACCGTTTTAGTTCATCTATTCAGGATATTGTAGTTTTAGAACACGCCATTGTTTCGCAAAAAAAGACGACCGGTCTTGCCTAGTGGGGAGTGACCCTGCGTATGAAGCCGATATACATATATACCTATCGTTGTCTGAGTACCCACAACACAAGCTTTCTTGAGGTTACCGTGGGGCTTAGTCAATTTGTGTAAAAAATGTCCATTATTCTATTTAAAAAAACGGGGGGGGGGGGGGGTATGGATACGGATATTGTCATATTTCCGCATCCTTTGCGGTGCCACTCGCGCCACGGGGGTAAAATTTAGGTTTTGTGAATAAATAACGCCAAACGTGGGGTGTTTGTCAGTAGATTATAATCAAAAAACGATCGACGTCAAATGACATCTTTGGCGTCGTTGTGACGATTTTGCGTTGACGTCAAGTGCCGTCTGTGGCGTTCAAAAGGTTAAGCTTTTAGGTTATTAAATACTGGTTTATAGGTCGCACCAATTTTTGAAAAAGCAATGTTATATTATAGAACACCAAGAATAGGGATAGTCAGCCTCGTATCTCTTTCCGGCCTCGCTACGCTCAACGGTATAGACCGGTATAGACAATTTTTCACTTCCCGGTTTCTGTAGTAATTGTACGTAGTATTGTAACACAAAAGATAAGAAAGCGTAGTCATAATATGTACACTGGCATTCAAAAGTGCTTGGAGATATTTCAATTTCAACCGTAAAAATAAGGCATTACGGTCAACATCTATCCATGCACTTTTGAACGCCACTGTACCTACATATAATTCATCGCCTCAATACTTGTGTTGTGAAGAAGGTAAGGGTTACCTTTAGTAAGAAAACGCTGGCGAATATATCCTCCATTTTCAACCAGTCCATGAGCGTCATGGACGTGTCCGTCCAGATCCAGTCCATTAAAGTCCGCAACTCGAACACAAACGGCACAGCCATGAAACTATAACCAAACAGTAGGTATAATAATATTGTGTTAAATCCTCTTTAAATACCAAGGTAAGATAGACCACCTACCTTATCATAAGCAGGGGTAGGAAACTAGAGAGTTCGGATCAGCATTGCTCCAAGCTATTATCAGGGTTGGCATAACTTGACGTCCCTTTGCGACCATCCCACTAACCCGGGGTCGACAGATTAAACCGTTAATCCAGTGTCAAAAAGTACTGGTAACCATGGTAACTCCAGGTTTAACCGGTTGACCCCGGGTTAGTGGAATGGTGCAAGTAGCGCTAAGTGTTACGTACCACTTAAAGAAGACCATGTTGAGGAAGCCGTACGACTTGCAAAGGAAGTTGCCGATGATGCGGCGCGGGTACCCGCACCGGATCTGGTGCGCGGACAGCAGCAGGTACACACACTTTACCATGTACCACATCGGGGGCGGCAGCAGCGCGTTGAATGTTCTGCAACCATACACCTCTACATTATTAGGAAGTAAGACTATTTTAAATAACTTTGATATACTTACATACAGGGTGGCAAAAAAAACTAAGTATATTCCCGTTGCCAGGGAGGTTTTGGGATCATACTGAGCAACTTTTACTATGGGACCAACCCTGAAACCGCGAAAAAAATTTGGATGCTTCATACATTTTGGCTGGTCCATTTTCTATGGAAGAGTAAATTTTTTCGGGAAACGGGATACAGTTATTTTTTAGACATTTATAATATAATAGTCCTTTCGTAAAATTTGTTGCAAAGAAATAAGGTCTACTGGTAGCACTGGTTAATGGACACACTTTTATAGTACATATTGATGACCCATTTATTGTACAACAGGCTCCTTTCAGTAATAAAGAGCAGCACGAAGAACATCCACACGTGCACGCTTATAATGAGTCCGTATTGGGGCTCATTTCTCGAACGATATTAATCGAATATTATTAGTGTGTTGTCATGGCAACCCATACGATTTGACAGTTCGTGGACTAATAAAATTAGTCTAATATCGTTTGAGAAATGGGCCTCTGGAACAGTATTTGGCCCAATATAAACAATTAACGCGAATTGGAGGATCAACATCACGAGGAACGGGATCGGGACTTTGTTCTTATCTAGCTACATATTATAACTGGCTCACCTTTCAGTAATAAATGGCAGTACGAAGAACATCCACACGTGCACGCCTATAATGAGCCCGTACTGGAACAGTATCTTGCCCAACATGAACTTGCGCAGGTACAGCGCGCGGTCGATGACTATGAGCGCGAATTGGAGGAAAAACATCACGAGAAACGGGATCGGGACTTTGTTCTCTTCTAGGTACATATTATAACTGGCTCACCTTTCAGTAATAAAGGGCAGTACGAAGAACATCCACACGTGCACGCCTATAATAAGCCCGTACTGGAACAGTATCTTGCCCAACATGAACTTGCGCAGGTACAGCGCGCGGTCGATGACTATGAGCGCGAACTGGAGGATCAACATCACGAGGAACGGGATCGGGACTTTGTTCTCTTCTAGGTACGCTTTAACGCCGCCGTCGCCTTGGTGGGTCTGTTAATGGAATAATCCAGTAAGAATAAAACAACACAATGTCTATACATTTACATATACCTTAAAATTAACACAAACAATACGTAGTTAAAATGACAGATAAAGACAAAAGATCAACAACTAATTGATGAAAGTTTAAGAAGTCGCAGGAGTACGTTAGGGTAAGCGTACACTCGCGGGCCCGGTGCCAACATCACACGTACGACGGCAGAGCTCTTAAATCCGCTTTCTAAGCGGAAATTCCGCTTAGAAAGCGGATTCCGCTAAAATAGCGCAACGGGTTCCATTCGGCTTCCGCTTAACTCGCAATGGTGAAATGCTTTCAACGAATGGAACTCCATTTTACTCCGGTCCGCTCAGTCCGTTATCTCCGTTTCCGCTCATTACTCTTTTTGGGTGGCAAGCGGGGTCACTCACCCCGAAGGCAGCGAAGCCGAAGATGACGACGAGGAAGTTGAAGAAGTCGCACAGGAACATGTAGGCGTACACGTCGGCCGTCACGCGCGCGCCCGGCGCCAGCATCCGCTGGAAGAAGCTCTTCATCGGACGCATGTAGCGCTTCACACTGTGTAGTAAAATCAGAATTTATTTCTTTATTTCAGGCAAATTGTGCCCATAGACCTTAAAACTAGAATATATATTATCGTCGGGTGACAAGCAAAAGTCACTAACTAACATCATTGAAATTATTGGACAATAAACTTGTTGCAAGCGTAATAAAGTGCATTGTTACTTTAATTTTTTGATAGTACTTAGTAACTTTTGCTTGTCACCCGACGTTATAAAAGTGATTGATCTCATAAGAGTTCCGTGAACCATTTTGTACGTAGCGTAACGATGCATTACGCAACTGGTGGCTTTCCATCGGAGAAGGGTGCACATGGAGCATGGGTCCTTCCTTATGATCCATGTGTACCCATCTCAGATTTGGGCATGGAACGCCAGATATTTGCGGTCGGAATTGGCAAGCTGGCAGGTAGGATATCACAATATAGAGTACCTATAGGTAACTGAAATAACCTTAGCAGATCTTTACATTGAATTGTTCACCAATATGTTGAAGAAAGCCGACCAGCAAATAAAGTATTTAGGTCAACTTCATGAGCTCGTTTTAGTGTTATTGCGCTTTATTCATTAGCACTGAACATTGTACAACACTAAATTTAAGTACCAAACTTGTTACTAACATAATATGGGACTAGTCCTGAAATAAATATTATTCATTCATTGTCGAACGCTAGAACAGACAGAAACACTTACGACAGCCACATGAGTTGAGGGTAATGCTGATATTTGTCTCCGAGCGTCGTCGTCACGGCGATGATTGGCTCCTCATCGTCATTTACTCTGTAACAAACGTTTGAATTATTGGTAACTTATTATGTAAAACACAGTTTTTTTCTTTTTACCTTTTCCTGAGGACATCATAAAATAAAGTTTAAAGCCTATTCAAACCTACTTACTAATAGTGTACAATAAAACCTATAATAAAAAGTACAAAATCTATATTGTGAAAAGAAAAAAACGACCGTTTTCCGGAAAATGTTTCGACCACTCTCAGATTCTTTGAATTTTAGAATAGAATAAACACACCAAACCAAGGGCCCATTTCTCAAACGGTATTAGTCTAATATCATTAGTGTGTTGCCATGGCAACCCATACGATTTGACAGTTCGTGGACTAATAATATTAGTCTAATATCGTTCGAGAAATGGGCCCCATATTAGGCTAATATTATTAGTGTGTTGTCATGGAAACCCATAAAATTTGACAGTTTGTGGACTAATAATATTAGTCTAATCGTTCGAGAAATGGGCCCCAAACGATACATATTAAAGGGAATATACGTGGGTCATACTGATAGTTTCTGGATTCTGATATATGAGAAGACTTATTTTTTCTAAGTGTGAGGAATTTTCAGTATGACCTAAGTAGTATACACACTTGTAATGGTCGTCGCCGTCCTCTGGCGGCCTGGACGGCCCGGCCTCCTGCTCTTCGTCTACTTGCTCCCTTTCCTGATCGTCCTCGGGATCATCCCTCGAGCCGGTCCTCTGGCTGTGTCTCTCCGCTGCCTCATTAAGGCTGAAACATGACAGTATCAAGAAATCACTATCACCTGAAGTCCATACAAACGTAGTCCCCATTTTCCTCTCTGGATATTGACATTAAGGAAAATATTTTTACATAATTTGATGTATAGAAGCTATATGCCCTACGTTTGACTGTTTTCGATTTTTATATTACTTATTGTATAAATTGGGAGTGAAAAACAGATTTCATACAAATTTGTTCAAGTGCTTGAAGCTGATTATATCTGACAGTGAAATCTTTACAGAATATTGCTGGCATTTCACCTAAGGACCGCCGAAGTGGCGTATCTACTCGGAGAGAGGCCTATGCTCAGCGGTGGGCGATAAAAGATTGATATGATGATGATGACATACGTAAAGAAAGCAGGAACTCGGAAAGAAGAAGAAAGTCGTATTTTTTATCCTTTATGCGAGGAAAATTGATAATTTCACAACAAATATGAATAGTCTTATACCAATGACAGGTTCGGGTTTGGGGGATAGGAAATATTATAGGAATATTTAACACACAGGAATAATTTGTAGCCTAAATGCCCTAAATTATCACTCACATGATCTTTATAAGTACCGTTACAAATTTCGATTATAAACTATTTAAATTAGCTAAGTAACTACGGTGTAGTTGTTATTCAAACTATCTAAGTACAGAGTACAATCTTGTCTACTAGGTATATTGTCTACCCACGTGTGATGTATGTATGGCTACTTCATTGTGCTATATAATATTCAAGAACGTATAGAGGTCCATTCCGAAAGCGCTATAATTCTAACAATTACCTTTGTATTTATACTGAACTACATAGAAACATTACACGGGTCTCTATTGTTTCCAATAAAGTTTTAGGTCATAATAGGGTACATCGCCAATTATTAGCCAGTTTTCAATTACTGGCCACCTATACTAAAATGAATTCTGTGTATAGGTGAATAGAACTCATTTTTGTAAGAGGCGGCCAGTTATTGAACGAGTGGGTTGTGGATAAATTTCAGTTACTGGCCATTTTCCTTATACTGAAAATGAGTTTTATTTATCTGTAAATAGAATTCATTTTTGGAATAGGTGGCCAGTAATTGAAAACTGGCTAATAATTGGATTTTCGTACCTTATATACTAAAATGAACTTTGTTCACCTATAAATAGAAATCAAATTAAGTGGCCAGTAATTGGGGGGTGGCTAGTAATTGGCGATGTACCCTATATTGTTTTCACCACACACACCAGCTCGGAAAGGCTTACTTTGCACTTCAAAAACTGAAAGCAAAGTTGCATTTTATTCACATGTGAGACAAAGTAATCAAATGCAAATTTTGAGTTGGTTTCTTATGTTTGCTGGTAGAAATGACTTTTAAATGATGATTTTGGATGATAAATATTTAATAACATTTATTTGGATTTGATTTGGTCTGATTTTGTTTGATATTTTACATTTAATATTTGCTTCAGGTTGGTGTGGTAAAAAAATTTATGTTTAACTCGGGGGCAAGTTTTTAGGCCAGTCATATCGAACATTAAATTCGCAAGCTAACGGCTAGTTCTGATTTTTTAATATGTTGTTAGGATCACTACCAGCATTGTAAATCCAAGTTTGCAGCTTCGAAAGACCTGTGCTAATTTTGCACCACTCAAAAAACCGCGAAACTTTCGTACTTTTTTTGGTATTCTCAATATAAGTCCTAAACTATGCATTTTTTATCAATAAGGTCTATGAACTAACTAAAGTTAACTAAAATAGCTACAATTTGAGACTAAAATCAATTTTGTAAGTTTAATACTTACCGAGATAGCGCTCTACAAAAATGGGCAATTTTATCCAGTATAGTGAAATTTTAACATTCGGGCAGTTTTCGACCCCGAAATCAGAAAAAAATACTTATTTTACGGGTAATTTAATAAAACGATGTTGTAGCAAATGTATAGCAAATGTACCTTTAATATTAAGCAAACAATGATATCTCTTGACTGTACCGTTTACTCACTAATATTAAAAATCCAAAAAGTGGGAAAACTGCGTTTTTGGCAAATTTGCTCTGTTTAGTTCTCACAATGGTTTGAGGGTAATCTGAATTATAAATATTTATTAAACATATTTAAAAGTTATCAAAAATAACATTAAGTTACAGCTGTTCATTTTGAAATAATTCAGTCTGAAAAATAGGCATATCGACGTCGTCTTCAATTTCTTCTGCGATTTCAAGCATGGCGACGTTGTGACAAGAGACACCGGAGCAAAGTTTGCATAACTCTGAGTATTTAAGGCCTGCTGCTTTTATGCAGATACAGCCGCCTCCGCTACAGCCTTTCTTGTACCCGCAAAATTTCAGAAGGAAGGGAGGTGCCACTACTTCACTCGTCATTTTTATTGGAATGAGCCCCTGTTTGGTCTTTTCCCATCCCCATTGAGTTGCATCGTTTTCCACCCCCAACCACTTCTGAATTTGGTGGTAAGTTCGGTAAGCATGGAATGTTGCACCATCTTCCGTTGGAGGCAAACGGGCCAAGTCAACCTTAGCGAAGGCGGCTGTTTTTTTTTTTGTAGCGTAAGCTAAGGAGCATGGAGCGTATCTTTTGTGTAGCCCCCTCCATATAAAGCTACTAGGCATTTTGCTCCGGCATCTGCGATGGCTGGGTAGGCTGCATTAGGTTGCAGGAATACTTCAGCTATGATGATAAGCTCAACGTTCTTCTTAATGGCGCTCCACAGTTTGTTCCCCACATGCCAGAAAAGGGCAGAGGTAGTTTCACACCCAGTGAAGGCGGGGAGAAACAACTCGAATCCTGGGGGAACTTCCAAATCTCCGCGATTAAATGAGGTTGAGGAATATTGTATGGGGCCAGAGTCACCACTGCCACTTTTCTGGAAATACATTCTTTCACAACCGAACCCATGTAGAAGGACAACACATCCTGGCCAATGATTAGCACTGATTTAAAAGAGGTGCTCTTGTCAAGTGCCGCCTTGACGATGCCACAGTCAGCATCCTCGACTGCCTGCTTTGTCTCAATTCCCTGGCTTTGGAGGGCGGAGCATATCAGGGCAATCGGTCGCCGCTTGTTGCTGTCGTTAGTCAATTACTTCTCCTGGGCTATTTTTATTATGGTTGACTCTTGAAAGACGATTTCGTTACACTGCAGAGAACCATAGCGCCTTGCGCGTTCGGCAGTTTTTGTGTTATTCTCTGCTCCATCCTCAGGATATCTGTCAAAGACCAGAGCAACGTTCCGTCTGAAATGATTGTAGATGAAGCTGACGTACCCTGCAACGATATTCCTCACGGAGTTGTTACGATGCCATATCACCTTGTGCAGTAAGAAACACCCATCTACCACAACAAACATGTCGGCTCCTACTGAGATGCTTTGAGGTAGCGGAGTGAAAGCTGAGTAGAACAATGAACTCTCTTCTGTGAACAATGCCGTGGGGGGTGGAGCTAACTAAACATAGCAAATATGCGAAAAAAGCAGTTTTCCCATTTTTAAGATTTGTGAGTATTATAAAACGGTATCTGGAACCAAAGGACTTTAAAACGCTACCCATGAGCTCCATCATCCGACACATGGATATGGTGGGAAAAGCTATTGAGTAGTTGACGGATCTTCTCTAGGGGGTCTGCACAAAAGATCCCTATGGATCGAAGTGTATCCGCAAGGGCCCCCGAAAACAATAAGATAAGATAAACGGTATGGTCTAGAGATGTCGTTCTTTGCTTAAATTAAAGGTAATTACATTTTCTAGAACATCGTTTTATTATTTTACCCGTAAAATGAATATTTTCCCTGATTTCGGGGTCGAAAATTGAACAAATCTTAAAATTTCGCTATACTGAATAAAATTGCCCATTTTTGCACAGCAGTATCTCGGTAAGTACTTATTGAACTTACAGATTTGATTCTGGTCTTAAATTGTAGCAATTTTAGTTAACTTTAGTTTCTTTATAGACGTTTTTGATAAAAAGTGAATAGTTTAGGAGCTATATATATTGAGAATACAAAAAAAGTATGAAAATTTCGCGGTTTTTCGAGTGGTGCAAAGTTAGCACAGGTCTTTCGAAGCTGCAAACTTGGATTTACAATGCTGGTAGTGATACTAACAACATATTAAAAAATCAGAACTAGCCGTTAGCTTGCGAATTTAGCAATTTTTTGTGTCAAATATGACCGGCCTATTTGTTTAACCCTCGTGCTTTGAAACCCTCGCAACGCTCAAGAATCCATTTTTCGAACCACGAGCGTAGCGAGCAATTTTGTAATCTTTCGCTTGCTCGGGTATCAATAATAGCACGAGCGGTTAAACAACAACTTTGCCCCCTTGTAAAACAAATAACTATTGTCCGCATTTCCGTTAGTCATAATTTGTTTTTTTTTTCTCAGAAACGCGTAACTTTACAGGATTGCCATAAAACTAACCTAACCTAACCTATCTATAGGATGACCTTACGAAAATCCTGAAAAGTTAACGGTTTTAGAATTATGACTAATGATAATCTGACAATCATAACATTATGACAGAATCAGAATATTTATTCGTTATAACATAGGTACATACATTGTATTGGTCTTATGTAGTTAAAGCATAATTGCGAACGCTGTTTTGCCGCTAGGCGTACGAATTTGTTTATACTATATATAAACTAAGTTCAAAATGCTACATCTATCTATCCTTTGTGTGACATTCAATAATGATGTCAAACAACGGGATATGACATTACACAATCTCGGTGAGGTGGCTATGGTGCGGGTGCAGCCGCAGCCAGGCGAGGCGGATGACGCGCGGGTCGGTGCGCGGCGCGCGCAGCTCGCCCGCGGCCGCCTGCAGCGCGGCCTCCACGTGCCGCAGCCGATTCACCAGCCAGTGAAGACTATCTAAGTCGACATAATACTATGTACCTTCTGTTGGATGTGGTAGGTACCTGCCTACTGGTGTACCGGCCTTTCATTCTTACGCTGCCATACCGCTACGGGAGCGGCTCGGCGGCGCGGCCGAGGTCGCGCGTAGGCCACGCCCCCCAGCCGCGCCGCTCGGCCGCCTGCATAGGACGGTGTGACATACAAATCCCTATAAAGCAGTGCGGCGACTGCCGGGCAGCCGAAACAGGCGTGGCTCACTCCGCGGTTTCGTCGCTTTGCAACAGGTAGCTACAAGTACATCCGTTCCACACCAATTTTGGTGGCTAGCCATATAAGCCGCGCGTGGTGCTGTCGCTACCTAGCGGCCATATCTGTCCTGATCGTAACAGACGCGTTTTGTTAGAGAGTGAGCTCGAGTCTTCTGTACCTAGTACTATTATTTATTCTGTGGCCGAATTCGGAAAATCATATATGTCACCCTTTCGACGCGTCAGAATGGTATAAAGAACACTAGTGACGACACTAAGTAGTAGTAGCTAGCACAGATAACGACATTAGTAAGTTGGTAGTAGTGCGCCATTATAAGAGCTTTTGAAGTTCCTTAATGACGGACGATGTAAGATTTTTGGCCGGTGAATCTTCACATAATACTTTCTCTATACTTACAGTAAAGAAAATCGAGTACCAACCCTAAAGACTTTTGGGAAAGGTTTATGGAAATTCGGGAGGGGTAAGTAAGTTGGTAGCAGTTTATTCATTATCATTGGTCTTGAATTAGGATAGGATAAGTATATTGTTGATAGTATTGATAGTGTCTGGTCACCCAATAACTATAATAAAGAGAAGTGCCACGCTGTCACGGAAGTGTTTCAATAGAAAGACTCTCACGTCTCTGTTACGCTGAGGTACTCGTATCGCGCTTATGCTCTGGTTTCCTAGTATAGCGGTGCCGTCATATAGCGGCCGTCTCCATACAAATACTACGACATTCATATTTAGCCACAGAATAAATAATAGTACTACCGTACAGAAAGGAAACTTCCTACAAAACCGAAGTTTGACAGCGGTTCAAGGTCGAATCATACTATCCCTTTCTAATATATGGCACTATCCCTTTCGGCTATTTAGGGTTGTCAAAATTCAAGTGATTATCTTATCTGTGGTCGTGCACGCAAAAGGAAATCAAGTGGTGGAGCGGAGCCGAGTTTGGCCGAAGTCAGGAGCTTCGCACCCCTGATTTAGCCATATTATTTAGTATGGAGACGGCCGCTATATGACGACACCGCGCTATCCTACGAAAACCGATCTTTAGTAAAGAACTAGTTGACCGTTTTGGCTGGCCAGACTTTATGCCTAATAATCAGTTAAATCAGTATATTGTGTAATAACAATACTCACGGGCCGGATCGATCGTGCAGTTGCACGTATTTCTTGCCGACGTCTTCCGACTTGCCTTCTACGATCATTTGCGTGTCCTCGGACGTGAGCGGGTACTCTGTGTCCTCGCGGAGATCGATTTCAGGGCTGGATTCCTTCCAGAGACCAAGGGATTTCAACATGAACCTAGAGGGAATAATGCTGACTAAAGTGTCATTCTATGGAACTTGTTAACTATGTCAACAAACCGCCATATTGAAATTGTCTCTGATGATGAATTTACTAGTTAGCAAGTTCAATAGAATGACACTTTAGCTTCATGGCTATAGATGCGTATTGAAAGACAATAAAACTACGCTACACTGTTGTTGGTAAACTGAAAATTATGTCATACCTATATCTTAGCAAGGTTGTTAGTCTAGAATAGAATTCCATACAATTGCATACAAAAAACAAAACGGTTATCAAAAGGGAAATACAGGCCTCGCTGTGGTGCGCGGGCTAAAAAGTTTGTAGACGCAAAGAAGAAAGCTTGAAGTTTTAAGACAAAATTATACATTTTATTTTACACTTACAGGTTCAGCAACATACTTTGTCAAACTTTGTTCAGGGACACAATATAGAATAAGGGCTGATTTAGACGGCGCGCGAACTCACATGCGATTTTAGTTACATTGCGGACTGTGGCCTACGTCCAATCCAACCGACCAATCAAAACCCGCAATGGTATGAAACTCGCATGCGAGTTCTCGCATCGTCTAAATCGGGCTTAAGTCACTCGCCTGTGTAAGAATATAATGAGCAGCAACAGCAGGTCGTAGAGGGCGTAGTTGCCCTTGCGCTCGATGCCGATGATGCGCGGGGCGGTGAACGGCATGTTTGCGGGGTAAACCTTCTGGTTCCACGGTAGGATTTCGAATTGGAACATGCTCTTGATGAGGACGATTACCTGGGAATAGCATTGGTTTCAGGGCTGGAACTTATGTTTACCGTGTAGGTATTTAGAGCGAAAAGCGCATTTTAGGCACATAGGTACAGTAACACTCCTAACTGTACATCGGTGGACCTTATTACAAAAGGCATAAGGACCACCGATGTACAGTTAACAGTGTGAGCGATATGGTGCAGGACACGTATGTCCGCTTAACGCCTCCGTTTTAGCGAGGTAAGCGTTTAAATGGATCTTTATGAAATATTTCCCTTGTATAAATGGATTTATTTGGCTTAGATATGCTGCCACAAAAATGTTTCAAAATTAACGTATATTAAAGATAACAACAAATTATAGTAGTGTTTTACCTCCGTATATGCAATGAGAGTAACCCAAAACGTCTTGGTCGGTCGAGGTATGGTGAGGGTGCCCCACAGAAATACCATCAAAGGCAAAGGTATCGATAAAATTGTCGCCGACTGAATCTGTAACAAACAATAAAATGCTACTTTTCTTCATCAACTCGATATGAGACAGCCAAAAACAGACTGGCAATTTGAACTTGAAAGAATATACTTTTGCAGAGTTGTGAATGTGAATGTTTAATAAAGCTCTCTTTGTAATTACCATGTATGTTAGGGAAATAAATAAAGTGTTTATCTATCAGAGTTTCCACAGGCCCAATTTCCTGTTTGTGGAACGCTAGGACTCAGGTGGAAGGAGCAAACTGCTTTTTGAGGCATAGTAACTAACAGTGTATGTAACCTATGTGTGAAGGCGAGAACCGACCAAATACTTCAAGCAGTTTTTGGTCCAACTTGGAAAAACATATGTAAAAGTGGACTACCGTGACCTGATAATAACTAACCTGGTTTATGAAAACCATGATATAGCAAACAATGTCGGTGTGCGCCAAGATGGCGAACCACAGGGCGTACGCGAGATGCAGGAACGGCGAGCGGCCCTGCTTGAACATCGAGTCCTCTTGCTCCTCCAGTATCGTCAGGTCCTTGCTGCAATATAGCCAACATTACACAACTAGTCTTTAACAGTGCATAGAACAGTAGCTAAGCGTCAGCTGGTTCGCTCATTTGAAACCACTTGAACATGTCATATCCAAGAGCTTCAGGCCTGATTTCCTCCTATGCTGATGTTACTGATATCGTTCGTTGGCGTCACTTATGACACAGCGAAGCGAAGTCCAGAGGGTAACCGATCGCTGTACAGAACAGTCGTGAGCATACTTGGTTGTGAAAATAAACAGTAGAATATTAGGTTTATTCGCTCAATCGGTCCATAACAGTGTAGGAGGAAAACCAAGTATTAGAAAAAAGGCAAACCCAACTGACGCATTTTGACGCCATGCCACTGGTGTTGAGTAGAGTGTGATAGGTGGAAAAAGTAGGTTTGAAAAAATGTTATTTTGTAAGTAGCAGCGTTTTAATGGTAGAATTGGTTTGAAGTGTAGTTTGGTGTTAACGTGTAAGTATTGTTTAGATTTGACATATTTGGAAACTTACCTGTTTATATTACCTAGAAACATAGTAAACGACGAAAGCAGCGACACGTTGTGAGTATATACGAGTATAATAAATAATAATAGTGGTAGGAAATACGACGAGTAGAATATAATATGGAAAATTCAATACATAGCCAAGCCCATCGCATACAACGACACGTATAATAGTTGAACGAACTCGCGCTGTGACTTTCATGTGGATACATATTACGTTATATACAAAGTCAAAAAAATATTGACTCGCCTTTTAAGGCTAAACTATACGGCGGCAAACGGCCCTTTATTTCAGAATTCGTTATAGATATTTTACATCAGTTTACAAGTAATTTATTAGCGATTTTCTTAACATATTAGAGATTATTCATCATGTTCTTCAAACAAGGTGATAACAACCTATTGAAGAATTACAGACCCATCACGCTCCTGAGCCATGTCTATAAGCTGTTTTCAAGGGTCATCACGAACCGTCTCGAACACAGACTTGATGACTTCCAGCCTCCCGAACAAGCCGGTTTCCGAAAAGGCTATAGTACCATAGACCACATCCATACGCTGCGGCAAGTTATACAGAAGACCGAAGAGTATAACTTGCCATTATGCTTAGCGTTTGTGGACTATGAGAAAGCCTTCGATTCGGTGGAAACATGGGCGGTGCTTGAGTCTCTTCAGCGATGCCATATTGACTATCGGTACATCGAAGTGTTGAAGTGTTTGTATAGTAACGCCACCATGTCGGTCCGAGTACAGGAGCAGAGCACGAGGGCGATTCCATTGCGAAGAGGCGTAAGGCAGGGAGACGTTATCTCTCCGAAACTGTTTACTGCCGTAATGGAAGACGCCTTCAAGCTCCTGGAATGGGAAGGACTTGGCATCAACATCAACGGCGAATACATCACTCACCTTCGGTTTGCCGACGATATCGTAGTCATGGCAAAGTCGATGGAGGAACTCAGCATGATGCTCGATGACCTCAACCGAGTTTCACAACGGGTGGGCTTGAAAATGAACATGGACAAGACGAAACTTATGTCAAATGCCAATGTTGTGCCCATCCCAGTCTCTGTTGGGAACTCGGTACTCGAAGTTGTTGACTCGTACATCTACCTAGGACAAGTAGTCCAATTAGGTAGGTCCAACTTCGAGAAAGAGGTCAACCGCCGAATCCAACTCGGTTGGGCAGCGTTCGGGAAACTACGTAATGTCTTTTCGTCCGACATACCTCAGTGCCTCAAGACGAAAGTCTTTAATCAATGTGTGTTACCAGTGATGACTTACGGCTCCGAAACGTGGTCTTTCACTATCGGCCTCATCTCAAAACTCAAAGTCGCTCAACGAGCTATGGAGAGGGCTATGCTCGGAGTTTCTCTACGTGATCGAATCAGAAATGAGGAGATCCGTAGACGAACTAAAGTCACCGACATAGCCCACCGGATTAGCAAGCTGAAGTGGCAATGGGCAGGCCACATTGCACGCAGAGAAGATGGCCGATGGGGTCGAAAAGTGCTCGAGTGGAGACCACGGACTAGCAAGCGCAGCGTAGGACGTCCACCCACAAGATGGACAGACGATCTTGTTAAGGTCGCCGGAAGACGCTGGATGCGGGTCGCTTCCAACCGGCACGTATGGAGGTCCAAGGGGGAGGCCTATGTTCAGCAGTGGACGTCTTATGGCTGAGATGATGATGATGATGATGATTAGAGATTATACTGTGGTTATATCACGGCGTTCGCTTATTGTATTACACGAAGACCTCCCAAGAGCATCAAAATCAAGAAAAATACAGAGCGACGAGGAAATCAGTAAAACCGTAACTTCAGTAGCAAATTAACGTCTCTTTCAAGTATCAATTCGCTAAAAATACAGAACAGGTTTATCAAGTCAGTCACAGCACGAATTCCAACCCAGTGGACACTACACCTCTCAGTACTCTGCAAGCTAAACGCGCTCTCATGTTCGGAGGTGTCGTCGCCGACGCTGTCGGTGGCGGAGCGCGGCGGCGACGCGCGCCGCGACGGCGGCGTCGCGTCCAGTCCGCGCTCCATGCTCGGCGCCAGGATACGGATCTCCGGGACGCTTATATCGCTTAACTTACGGCTGTGAACACCCCGCCACTTGTACTTGCGTGCTACCACGTAGCAATGATTGATACGATTTTATCAACTTATGTAAGTTTAATTTCATTAAAGAGAGATATCAGATCGTTTTTTCTGAGCGCCACACAAATGCGCTATTAAAATGACACTATATCTGACAAATCATTTCCACTAGACTGGTAATTTACAAAGGATCTAATGATTTACATTTTTAATTTTTTACGCTAAGATTTCTATGAAATAAGTAACCAGTTTTTTTTACAGATGCAAACAATAGTTACAATTATTTTATAAATTAGCACAATCTAATTATATATTAGTACATTGAACAAATACAAAAATATAATGTACAAACCCCATTTCCACATCCGGGGCGAGTAGATTGTTATCATAAGTTTCCGGTTCCAAGTGCACACTAGGCCGCATGCAAAAACAAGACACTACTCACTAAATTTCACTAACTATAATTATCTACTCTAAAAACTATCTAAGTCTAACTTCATTCGAGTTTAATCTAGTAGTAATCACACATGCACATAAGCTCGAGCAGTACTTAAGCTTAAATTCAATTTGATGACATACTCTACCTGTTAGTTACTACAGCATAATGAATAAACTGTTTTGAATTTCTTATATTTTAAGTTTCAAAACAGTTCAGTTTCTAGAATTACGAGACATAAAAAAATGGTACATGACTAGGAATCAACACGTACAAAACAGCTACAATCTATAAATTTTTAAAAACGTGCCAACGTGATGAAAAAAGAATATACTCACGGATGTGCCAGGGTCTCCGGAAGGGGTTCCCAGATCATCTGCGATCCCTCTCGAAGTCCGATGCCAAAGCCTTCTTTTTCCTGAAAATATAATTTCATTTTATGTAATAGTTTTTATACTCGTCAAGAGAACAATCTCACACCTGAGGATGCTGAATACCGGGCAAAGTGGAGAAGATTGAGCAGGAAAGCGGACCCTGGCGCTGGGCCGGGAAAACGCAACATTGATAGTGAGGGCCAAATATATCGGTACACATCCTTATTTCTATGGTAAAAAAGGTGCGATTGTATTACGATATTTTTGGCCACAAAAGCATGTAATTTCCACGTGGTTAAATAAATACATCCTGTGACAGACAGACAGACACAAAAGTACCTTGAGTATCTTTTTCTCCATGGACAGAGCTCGTGAGACGTAGCGGTAGTCCCTCGAGTACTGCATGAGATGCCGCGTCGCCGTTACGAGAAAACTGGAGATGAACACCCACGCTGTGTTGCAGTAGCGCCGGCATTTGTCCACTATCGTTTCTTTCTCTACAAAAAATTAAAGTTGGAAACTTCAATAATTTAATCAAGCATTTCACAAAAAAATATCGCAGATAAAAGCGTAGGTTGCACCTATTTCAGTCTCATAACTCAATAGTTGTAGATCTATCAGTGGGGAGACACTCCTCACTTCGGTCGAAGTCGGCTCCGTTCGGCTCAGCATTGCTCCGAGCAATTATTAGGGTTGGCACCACTTGACTTCCTTTTGCGTGCACGACAACAGATAAGACAATCACTTGAATTTTGATATCCCTAAATAGCCGAAAGGGATAGTGCCATAATTAGAAAGGGATAGCATGATTCGACCCTGAACCGCTATCAAACTTCGGGTTTGTAGGAAGTGTCCTATCTGTACGGTAGTCCTATTATTTATTCTGTGGATCTATCTGTTGCTCTGATACAGAGCAACAGATAGATCCACAAAGGGTCCACTAAAAAAATCCTTCGAGCGGGTTCGCTCGAATCTGCGCTGGCAGTGTCGAATGAATTATTTCTTAGTAACTTAAGTCTTTTTAGTGGTAGTAAGGAAAAGCATACCTGGCTCCGGTGCGAAATCATCTAGCTCTGAAACTGCGTCACGGTCACCTTCTCGCTCCTGGTCCGTTAGGTCGCTCTTCTGTGCAACGCTTGGCTGTCGACGCACCTGAGTATAGTATATGTGATTAGCAGGTATGGCAATTGTTTGTACATTTACACTTCTAAATTATAAACATATTTTTTTTTAGAAATAACTAGGTTCATCTTCCTCGCGTTGTCCCGTCATTTTGCCACGGCTCATGAGCCTGGGGTCCGCTTGACAACTAATCCCAAGAATTGGCGTAGGCACTAGTTTTTACGAAAGCGACTGCCATCTGACCTTCCAAACCAGAGTAAAACTAGGCCTTATTGGGATTAGTCCGGTTTCCTCACGATGTTTTCCTTCACCGAAAAGCGACTGGTAAATATCAAATGATATTTCGTACATAAGTTCCGAAAAACTCATTGGTACGAGCCGGGGTTCGAACCCGCGACCTCCAGATTGAAAGTCACACGCTCCTACCGCTAGGCCACCAGCGCTCCTTATAATCACAATATACTTACTATCTTTGTAGATATCATGCATCAAAATAATCTAAACCCAACCAACATCCAACATGCGCAAGTAACAAATAGGTACCCATTTAAGCATTCCCCTTATTCTACTTACTTTTCGCATCCGATAAAGATGAAGCACAAAGCATCTAAGCATATGCGGGGAATCGTTGAATTTAACCACACACGTGCTTACAGGTATAACAAAGAGTGCAACACATACCTACCTAAATATTGTTAACACGACACATAAAATGAGGGTATCATATTCATCAATATGTGACATTTGTTAGCAAACTTGTTTTTCTTTTAATTGTTCTTAAAACCCTAAATTTAAATGAGATTTAAAGGTTAGAGGTCTTAATTTTGCTGATTTGTCAACTAACCAACTACCCATTTTTCTCACGCAGAGACTGGATGCTCTCAGCGAAGAGTGCCAGCTTCTAGTCTGTCTTGAAGTCGTCTACAGTCGGGTGAGCGAGCGTACATCATGATTATCTCGGGTAGAAGCGAGGAATGCTCCCGGCAGAGATGCGACTGCTTCAAGTTCATCTTCGTCGCCATTGGGAGTAGCCGAGCGTATAGCGTTAGGTATGTATACCTCATACGGGTAAGAGTGAGGAAATGCTCCAGACAGAAGTGCCTGCTTCAAGTCCGTCTTGATGCCGCTAATAGTAGGCGAGCGTACAGTCAACTGTAAAAATATGGGTGTAGCCAACTTATTCAAAAATATGTCCCATAGTTCTTAATTCGCTGACATAAGAGCTATGGGACATATTTTTGAGATGATTTGTGCACCCATATTTTTAGAGTTGATGTACATGTTTATTGTTTACCTCGTGCGGGTAAGAGTGGGGAATGCTCCCGGCGGAGAGGCGACGCCGCGAGCGCACGGTCGGCATGGAGGCGCGCCGCACCGCCTGCTTCAAGTCCGTCTTGATCGCCGTCGACAGTAGCTGCGCGAGCGTACGGTAGCGGGCAAGCAAAATTATGAAAATAATTCAATCGTTAAATTTTGAAAAATACCCAATCTATTGCCCGCTGCCTTTTTGAATAGGTAGATACCGATACACAAAAAGTGCGATATTAACTCCTGCCTGCTTCCAGAAGTGGTTATTTTTCGCGACCCGATGACAGTACATCGAATATAGCGATACTTTGAACCACCAATGTAAAAAATAGTGAAAACGGACATGTACCTATGTGCAAAAGTTAACACAAAAATATGTAGGTTAGTTAACACAAGCAGCATATAGGCAAATATAATCTGGTCAGATACCCAATAAAATACAGGGACTAATCAAATAATCAAAATGTTTCTAAAACAATTACATTCTAGAGGATTTAGACATGCTGGTATCAACCATTCAATGGAAACTTATCTATGGATTGTAGAATTCCAACCGGGCTGAAAAAGCATGCTCCTTTATAACCAAATCACCACACAATACATACACAATTTAAATACCCAAATGACTCCACCAATTTAACTATTCTTGCAAATCGCTAATGGCAATAGACAGGTTCAGAGGAAGCGATCGGCCCTGGAGAATCACCTCAAGCGTATACTGCGAGACTTTTGTCATGCGGTATAAGAAAAACCTAAATCATTGAGCAAGACCGAGCGGGTGGCGCGGCCAGTATAACCGAGAATTTGCCTCACATGGCGGCCTCGCCCGGTCTGAACCCCACGAATAGCATATCTTATTATCTATATACTAGCATAGATTCAGCCTGCTATCAAAATCTTAGCGAAAGCTCATTTCGACGTGTTTGCCGCATGTAGCATAGCTGAGCCATTAATTTCTAATGTTAGTCGCTTCAATATGCTAGTACTATGTACTATTTTTGTAGCTTATGTGGTCGGCCTCTCAGCTCAAAAGTTATCACAAGTTACGTACCTTGCCCAGGCCCATTTCCTTGGGTGCGTCCTCGTCTGACTCCTCCTCTTCCTCCTTGAGAGGAACCTCGGTGTCATCGAAATCGTCAAACATGTAGTAGTCTCCCGAACGAACGGCTATATAAAAAACACAGTTTAGTATTGTGAAATAATAAAGTTGAAATTTCCGAAAGCTCCCATTGTAATGTTAGGTAATGTAATTCAAATTGGTTGTTTTAGACTACTTTAATTCAAACGTTAAACCAAAGAAAGCGAAATATCGTTTGATTATAAAGAATATGTATTCTTAGGTGCATTGGCGGATAATAAAGTGCTTATACCGAACGCAACGTAAAATACTTCGATGTACCAAAATAAAAAAGCTTGTTCATATTTGCATTGCAATAGGTATGTATAATCTGCCTAAATTAAACAATTAATAAAAATGAAAATTCATCAGGGGCGCATCCAGGCGAGTTGATAGTTATTGATATACATTTTATTAAGTTATTCAATAACGATGTTTAGTAATTAGTCTTTTTATCTTTCTTACCAAGTGATCTCTCCTGTAAATTCGTCCCTGATGAAAATATAAACATAGCAGACACAAAGGGGCACAAACAAACACAGGACACAACAACAACAAAACACAAACACAGTGCACGATAATAAGTGGCATGCACATGCAGGCATGCACTCTAATATATACATGCAAAGCAACAACTATTGGGTGGCGCATTCTGTCTTAGTTATTATATTTACAACATTTACAAAACCAATCATATTCCCAGTTTTGACATATAATCAAGACAGCCCCCGCCAAAAGTTCCAACTTGCCTAAATACCGTCAGTAGAAGCTAGAGATTAGTGAAGCGAACACAGGTTACACGCGATAGACGGAGGCTAAACGTTACCCCTCTGATGGCTGGTCGGCTGCTTGTACGGCCTCTCGGGCGCTACAAGAATAAAGCACAGCTCAACACCACAATCCAAACACCACGGAATGATCAGAGCTACGTCGCTCACAGGCTGTAGGGTCCAAATCGAAAAATAACACCAAAGACGATACAGGGAGCTGTTATTTAAGCGCGCTTCTTGAAAATTATTCGATGACTGAACAGATTCTCATGATTCTTACATCTCGTTTACCACTGTGCGGGAATTAGTATATGAGACATTTTTTGTGCAAAGGAGACAATCACCTTCCACACCAGCTAAAAAGGTTTCAGATATACCTTTAAACCTGTTTGTGTGTATCCGTCGCTCATATAGAGGACGCTCAGTTTCTAATCCTAATAAAAGAAAAAATATAATTAACACGTAGACCTTAAAATGCTTTACATTATATACAAGGTGAGACACGAATACGCAACTAGAGGTGCTTTGATATGGAGAAACGTTACACGTATGATGAGAGTTGGGCTCGGCGCGGCTCGACTGCGATATGAGCGAAGTACGCAGGAGACTCGGGCTGGCCACTGTATGGCGGCGACGGATCGGAGGGGGGGAAAAGACAGGGTAGGATTCTTCAGGGCTTTGAGCACGGGGGAGGAGATCGGAGGACGGGGGGGATTCGAACGAAATTCGGCGCGGTTCCAAGTATGCGTCTAGGGATACGGTCATCAAGGCGGAGGAAGGCGACGGAGGGCCGCCTTGGGAACTGGTAGGAGGAGGTAGGGCGGGGAGCGTGAGCGGGCGGGGCAAGGGTGGCGGGGTGTGGACTCTCGACGGTGGCGCGGAAGGCTCGCTGAGAGGGGTGTGGAATCCGCGGGGGGAAGCGGGGCTGTCAGGCGTATGGAAGCCGCGCGACTCCGAGTCGCCGCGCACCAGCGGCACCGCCTCCGTGTCGCCCGGCTGCGTGTCCGAGTCCTCCTCTTCTATGTACGGTTAGCGGGATGGAATGGAACAACATTCACCGTTTCCATAACAAGACACGTAAAATTTTTATCCAGTTCGTTTTTACGTAGGTAGATTCCATGTGGAATAAGCTGCGATTGGAAGTCAATTATAGACTCCATAAATACGTAAGTTTTGCGATAACCAATTTTACCTTAATATATAATTGTTTTAAAATTTAGGCTACATTTTCTGCAAGTCATTCAAGAATTATTCATATTTGTTGTCATACATACTGTCAAACAACCGTCAAAAACCAGCAGTAGGTACTTAGAATGTAGATTAGTGCGCATTTTATGGAAAGAAGAAATATGCACTTACTTTAATATAAGTAGGTTCATCATTATTAATACAATATGTGACATTTTGCATATTGATTCGTGAATTATGTGTATCTAAATAAACTTCTCGGTTTAATTTAGCATTCGGAGAGTTTTTTAAAGATACTTTTAATAAGTAATACCTTACCTCGATCATGGTGTTTCGGGTCCTTGTGCAAAACCCCGTGGATCTTTTTCTGGTTAGCTTTTATTCTCTCCATCTTTACTTTGATCTTTTCCAATATCCTGATTTCCTGGTCCTCTTGGAGATGCATTTGTTTCTGACGCAGCTCTTCAATAAGTTCGGCTCCTCTGTAAAGACACATTGGTACAAGCCTTGTCTTTATATGTAATATCAATCAAAATTAATGTCTGACTCAATTTAATATATCCACTCAACCGTCCGGCCCGCGAGACTGTTTTTCTGTCAACCGTCCGGGTTTTTTTAGCGACGCACGCCCCGCGCAGCGCATTCACAACTTTCTACAAAAATTATAACTACACTGCCATCTAAATTTTTTTAGAGCTATTTAGTTAGGCTACGTTGTCGCATCAAGAGAATTAGTAAATAATGCCGAAATATTCCGTTAGATGGCTCTGAAATAAATTCTTTCTTCCACCCCTTTGGATAGTAAGGTTCCCGCGGACGGTTAAGTTAAGAGCATGTTTTTTTCGGATACTATGCTATTGTCGGACGGTCAAGTGTTTATACCTGACGGAGCATACTCGTAGGTGAAGTCACTGGCCAACTTTCTGTTTATTCTACCAAGGCAATTTGGTCTATTTTACAGTAAGAAATCTGAACCCGACTTTATTCTCAAAAGAGTAAGAATGTGTCGTATGCAGACCACGCCTTGACACCTCGCCTTTTCATCGACTTATGCCGCTGACGGTACGTGCTAGTGTTTATAACTAAACCGAAAAACTTAATTGAAGACCAAAAAAGCTACTACAGATACGTCACTGTCAAAACTGTCAATGTCACTTATATCACTGTCAAGTAAACATTCCAGGTTTCGCCAACCTTTTTCTAATATCCTTATTTATATTAGCATTGATAAAAAAGGTTTTTGTCAAAACTATACAACTTTTGTCGCCGACTGCACTTTATTTCCAACACTCAACTAACATTAGTAACATTGATTGATACAGTTCTAACGAGCTAAGTATAAATACTATAAGGTTCTTCAATCACAGAGTAGTACCTACTCGACTATATAGAGGAAGACTCATTTTTATAGTGACAATAGGTATAAAAAGTAAAACGCTTAACGCAAACCAAACACTTAAATCTGTATCGTTACGATGTCTCGCGTTACTTCTTACTGTGGGATTAACCAGTCTCCTCGTGAGAGTCATTTAATACACACTATTATTCTGCGATTTCGTTGATTTTGCTAAAATATGTATGTAAGAAAAAACACATCAGAGTTAAGGAGTTAGTTCGTAATTATTTGTAAATGAATGCACCAAATGTTATGAATACCTGAAGTGATACCAGCACAATACCAGCTTTGCAACCAAAAATCACGGATATTTAAGTTTTTATTAGCTCGTCTTGTATTTATGTAAAAATAAGTAAAGAAAAGTACTTTTTTAAATCGTAGGAGTAAAATTACCAATAAATAATTTATTTTAGAGTGTTTATTTATAAAAAAGGAATTTACTATTTAACAATTAATTTATTGCAGTGGCAACATTGTAGTAGTTTTTTTGGTCTTCAATTACGTTTTTCGGTATATAAAAGTTTACCTTGACGCTAGAACTGTGGTCGCTTTGCTCTCATCGATAACTCTGTAGAAGTAGTAACTATGGAAGAGTCTCCGCTGCAATATCAGGAAGGCAAAGCACACGCCGTCCCAAGCCAGGCCGATGTCTTCTTGAGGTACTGTGCATTTTGTGTCCTAGAATAACAATAATAATGGACACATTATGGCTTCGACTCCGTCCACGCCTCCCTAATGGCAGTATGGGTAATACATAATGTTTCAGACCTAACCTCAAGATTAGGCCAATAGAATTGTTTTTATGTATCTTCCAACTCACAGGCTCAAACTATATACTGATAGGCTACTTAACCAATACGGAACAGAACAATATGTGATACCTTGTTGTAACTTTCCATCTTAATGAAACTTCCAAGGGTGCCGGCAAATTTGTCCACGCAGCCTATACCCAGCAGTTGCACCAGCCAACAGGCGTGGAGCTGCGTCTTCTCGCGGAACAGGCAACCCGGGATTTGGAGGATCACCTTTATCGCCACCACGGAAACGTTGTAACGGAGGAGCCATGACCACCTGCGGGATTAAACAAATCTGTAAAATAAGTTTCTAAAGGTCAGCGGTTCTCAAACTTTTTTGGTGACGGAACCCTTTCGGCACCGCAAGCGAAATATTTGACGGAACCCCAAATAAAAATTTTCCGTTCATCACTGTGGACCAGATATACCTATAGAAGAGCTGGTTTTTTTCTTATTATTACAAGTTTATTTTCGCGGAACCCCAACAGAGGCTTTTCGGAACCCTAGGGTTCCGCGGAACACACTTTGAGAATGGAATGGAATGGGAATGGAATGGACGCAAAATAATATAATAAGTAATGAAACTAATATAACGTAAGTAGAATGATTGCAGTTCAATATTTGAGCATCAGTACTCCCTGGTTATGACTATACCTACGTACTCTCACGCGGTGCGCTGGGTGAAGCGTTCGCATTTTTATAGTAGAACGCAGTGTGCAAAATTGAAGTCGGTTAAAATACAGCGTCATCTTAAAATAATTAATTATTCTTCTGCACTACCTACGGCGTCTAATTATTCATTTATTCATTTGTCTATCTTAACCTTTTGAACGCCACAGACGGCGATCGACGTCAACGCAAAATCGTGACAACGACGCCAAAAACGGCATTTGATGTCGATCGTTTTTTGATGAAAATCCACTGAAAAACACACCAATTTTAGGTTGGCATTCACAAAACTAAATTTGACCCCCGTGGCGTGGCACGGAAAATTGATGCGCCGTTTGGCGTTCAAAAGGTTAAAACTAATACAGTCGCCATCATATATATCGGAGCGGCCAAGGTGCTCACAAATATCTGAGCACGCCTTTATTGTCAAGGCGTTAGAGTGCGTGTTCAGATATTGTGAACACCTTGGCCGCTCCGATATATCTGATGGCGACTGTACAAAAAAAAACAATCAAATGAACAGCTCACCATTGTAAAATAGCCTGCTTCGGTCTCAAATAGAAGTCGGTCCCCTGCCACAGGAAGATGAACGAGCCGATGAGGTAGCCCATGGAGAACAGGTTGACGCGGTTCGTGCCCGTGAGGAACATGATGGCCAGGGTCACCCACAGCATGCCCAGGAACACCATGCGCTTTACCACATCCAGCCAAGTGCTGGTTACAAAAAAATAAAAATAAAGTGGCACTAGTGCTGTGGACAAATTAAACTAGATATGAACATATATCATTTCAGTATTGCTTCAAGAACTTATGTGTACTTGAAAATGAGTAGTCAGACCGTGAAAAGTCTGCAGCGATTTTGATAGCCCAAACTGAACAATGAAATTATGACATATAAATAACACTTACACTGCGTGGGCTATCAAATCCGCTGCAGACTTTTCTTGGTGCGACTCTAGTAATCGTTTTAAGGCTCCCTTCCTTCCCACCAACTTCATACGGGGTCAGCAAATAGAAATAAAATCCAATTCTAAATTTAAATCTTCAAGATAGTTTTTGAAGATTAGGGCCACTTGCACCATCTCACTAACCCGGGGTTAACCCGTTAAACCGTTATCCAAGTGTCAAATTGTACTGGTAACCATGGCAACTCCAGGCACCTCCAGGTTTAAGCGGTTAACCCTTATTAACCCTGATTAATGGGATGGTGCAAGTGGCGCTTAGTATGTATGTATACTAGTAATCTCGCTATTTGATCCGTCCGGATATGCCTTTAAGTAGTTAGAACACACACAAATAAAACTTGTACTATATGTATATAGTACTGTACGTCAGCACAGGGATGACATAGGTCGGCGTCCCCCAGTCCTGTCCTATGTCCTCGCTGTTCGACCCTCCCGGATATTCTTCGCCCTTGCGTTCGATTCTGAACAGATGTAGTTATGACGATGCTATAACGAATAAAAACGATCCATATATAATACTATACCCGACAACGCCAAGGAAGTCCGGCACAGGGTTGACAAAAGTCGGCGTCTCCCAGTCCTGTCCTATGTCCTCACTATTCCACCCGCCCGGGTACTCCCCGCCCTTGAGTTCGATTCTGAACACATGTAGCTATCACCAATTCACCATGCTGCAAGTAACTAATAAAAACGATCCATATATAATACTATACCCGACAACGCCAAGGAAGTCCGGCACAGGGTTGACAAAGGTCGGCGTCTCCCAGTCCTGTCCTATGTCCTCGCTGTTCGACCCTCCCGGATACTCCTCGCCCTTGCGTTCTTGTCTGAACACACGAAGCTGTCTCGACGCAAACACCAATAGGAAGAAGTCGAAAACTAGCTTGGTGGCATGCGGCGGATTGTCAGCGTATGGGAGGAACATGAATGTTCGGAGGTCTTTGTCGCTCTGAAAATAACCACAGAAATCAGAATACGTACTTACGAGGTTTCATTATGATCAAGCTAAAAACCATACATACATTTATATTTACTTTGCAGTTAGTCTAAAGTAAAATAATTGCAGTAGGCTTAGCACGAATGCGCCGTGACATTACCTCGCATGGGTACTCTATGGGTATTCATAAATTACATCATTTCAAATTAGGGAGGAGGGGTCTGGACATTGGATGATGGCAGCATGACGTAGGAGGAAACGGGGACAATCAAAGCATGATTTTTGGATGATTTTAGGAGGGGGGGGGGGTGGGGTCCAAATCGTCAAAAAACGATGACGTAATTTATGGACAGCCCCTATGACGCTCGCCAGATGTCGCGGCATACTCGTACTAAGCCTACAGACAATGGCACAGGCAAGTTCTACATAGCCAACGATGTCAATCACGATTGTGATATCGTAAGATACCAAAATCGCACTTTAACCCTTTGAACGTCACGCCTATCGTGCGCAGCGCTTCATAAGGATCCTTTGTCGGAATATACGATGATTCATATTGGGCTGTAGCTCCGCCTTTGACGTCTTTAGCGATACAAGTGTTAAACAATTTTAAATGTATCTGTACTCACAGCAGTATCCGTTCCCCATGGATACGTGACGCAGAACTGCGGCAGGAATCCAACCGCTATCATGTACTGTATAGGCACCAGGATCGTGATGAATACGGTGAAAGTCGTCCACACCCGCGCTTGGCTCGGTCTCTTTAGGGACACCAACAGTAGCAGCCAGAAGGAGTACAGTACTGCGTATATGTCCATACGCGATCCTATTACACCTATTAAGCATATTAGGGTCACCTGCCAAACAATAGTTATTTGTTTTACAAGGGGGCAAAGTTGTTGTTTAACCGCTCGTGCTAATATTGATACCCGAGCAAGCGAAAGATTCCAGAATTGAACCACGAGCGTAGCGAGTGGTTCGAAAAATGGAATCTTGAGCGTTGCGAGGGTTTCAAAGCACGAGGGTTAAACAAAATTTGCCCCCGAGTGAAACACAACATTTTTCACCACACCAACCCTAAGCAAATATTAAATGTAAAATATCAAACAAAATCTAACCAAATCAAATCCAAATGCATGTTATTAAATATTTATCATTCAAAATCATCATTTAAAAGTCAATTCTACCAGCAAACATAAGAAAACAACTCAAAATTTGCATTTGATTACTTTGCCTCACATGTGAATAAAATACAACTTTGCTATCAGTTTTTGAAGGGCAAACTAAGCCTTTCCAAGCTGGTGTGGTGAAAAAAACATTGTCAATGTGAATCCAAGTAACAAAAAAAAACCATATCGCAGCGAAACATGCATTAAGAAGACTTGTATGATTTATATTAAAAACTCGAGGTATTACAAGGGTTATATTATATATTTCTCTAGTGTAGATTGAAAGTATTATACCTCAACACCGAACTTGTAAAAACCATAGTTGATCATGTATTTTGCGCAGTAAACCAAATTGATGTCAGCCTCCTTGCGCGTGACCTCGGGAAACAGAACCTTCTCTCGTTGATTGGATGTCCAGCCTTGATCCCTGTAATCATAGATAAACTAGTTACTCAAATAAAATCTAAACACACTACGGGCTATGGGTGCTTATATAGTTTGATTTGATTTTATTATTGTAGTTCGAATTTGGGTACTAACGCATCCAGATTTATTTGACGTGTTTACAATTTAATATAATTTTATTTGGATTATGTAGATATATGTTTCTTTTAGTTCTATTTTATTATGTAATTAGTTTTAATCTTATATATTATTTTATTTCATTAACTCAAATCGGTTTCACCGCATACACATATCTGTAGACATGTATTTTATATTCTCTTTATTTATCTTTTTTCTTAGGCTAGGTCATTTATAATATGAATATAAAAGTAAAATATAAAAACACTTACAAAACAATAAAAAATACATATAAACACATTATAAAAAACCTAACCTAGGGTGCCGCCGGCAGCGGGGCAGGGCCCAAGCTGCCGGTGGTCAGGGCCGCAGAGTGAGGAACCGACGTACTATACGCGCCGTGTCCAAAATCACCGCCTTCTGCATCTGACCCTTGATCCAGCCACCCAGCGAGAGTCTCTCTAGGTGTTGGTCGAGACTCTTCGCTATGAGAACGTTCGTTATATTATTGTTAATAATTTAGTTAATTAATTGATTGCTTATAATAGTTTTTAAATTGTGTATTGCTTGACATCTGTATAATTATAATCAATTGTTATTTTCCTACTTGACGACATTATAATAAATATGCAAAGATTACAATAAAATAATTTATATGGTAATTTCATATTATGAAATAAATAAATCTAAATCTATACAATACAAACCGTTTTGTTTGCTGGCGGTACGTGACTAGAGAATGGAATGTGAATACGACTATAAGCCCTATGTAGTCTTTAAGCAGCACCGCCAAATTCCTGTTTTTAGTAAAACCGAGCCATTCCGCGTTGTTATACGTGGTTTCCTTTGATTCATCATAGCTCTGAAACAAAGACACGTCTAAATTTGTCAGTCAAAAAACTAACAATAAGGGTCTTCTCAGATATATCGAACCGGCAAACAAATCGGAATCAGCAAAAGCCGATAGGAAAAAGCTTTATGTGGCAGGCGCCGGCTGATGCGAGCCGAGCCGAACGACGACTTTTTTGCTCTTATTGCGCAGACAAAGCTTTATCTTATCGGATTTAGATGATTCCGCGTCGATATATCTGTGGAGACTCTAAGTTTTAAACATAGAATATAATTTTGATTTTCCTTACTGATAATTTATTGAGACGATTAAAAGCGAAGGGTAAAACGTAAAAATAAAAGATACTGATTGTCAGGATGGCATCACATTAGAGAGTTCTTAGGAGTCAGAATTTCATACAAGAACACATCCATGAATGATACATTAGACTTTTTATTACTATAATGCTTGGACGGTACTTAGTAAATACTTAATTTTCTACACTTAAGTCCGTAAATACTTAAGTCTATACACAAGAATAAATATTATACACATTAGAACACATGGGAATATACCGTGAATATCATCGTACATCGCACCATTCGTACCGTACGCTATCTACAAAAAAAAATCTCGTAGCCTACGGGTAGCTGTCATATTCATACAAATTGTTAACTTGTGCTACTGTCACCTTATGCAAACTATGTGCCAAAAGTTATGATGTACAGTCACCATCAGATATATCGGAGCGGCCAGGGTGCTCACAAATATCTGAACACGCCTCTATTGTCAAGGCGTTAGAGTGCGTGTTCAGATATTGTGAACACCTTGGCCGCTCCGATATATCTGATGGCGACTGTACTCCCACATCTATATACTTACAGTACAGTTGACATCAAAAACAGCGGGCCGGATGTATTCTATTTGGTAAACCATCTTCGCCATGAAGTAAACGGTGATAAGTGTCGATATGAAGAGGATGATGACGCGCTGTTTCTTAGCGTTGAGTAGTAGCGCCGGTGCTACTATAAGCATTATTGGCACGTGCATAGCGCACACCTGCAACACGAAGAAACATAATATGTAAGGGGCTGTCCATAAATTACGTTACTTTAATACTCTTTTTCTACTCGTCGACTATAATTCTGGAATTAAGATTTCTTATACCAAACTTCAATTGGGTATTTTAATGCATGAGCTCCCAACTTAACTATAATATTCATTACGATACAGTTTAGTCAACTATAATGAAATTGACCAATCACAGCTCTCCGCGATCAACAGGACGAAACAAAACCATAGCTCAAATCAATTATTTATTTTAGGTTGTATAGTAGAAACAATTGGTTCATAAGTCAGAAACGCGCATGTGACACCCTTAAAATAGCAACATCCATAGACTACGAAAACCACTTAGTGTTGCTTGTTAGTCTCCATAGGCTACAGTGGCCAAAATCGAGAAAACAACTGTCTAAAAATTTAATTTAGCGCGGAGCAAATACAGGGCCTCATGAGTTACGAGAAGGTGTCGTTGACCAACGCGCCATGGAGCGCGGGCGCGGCGGTCGGGCGCATACCAGTTGAAGGTATCGCGGCTGCTTGCGTATTTTAGCTGTGTATACAGTGTATACTTTTGGTTTGGTTTGTTTGTATGATTCTACTATAGTTCGTTTTTTTTTAGCATTAGAAAGAACTTGCAAGAAGGTAAGCGATCTTGACATGTCTTTTAATTGAAAAACGCTTTTTATAAACCAAAAACGATTACTTATGAAAGTAGAAGGATATAAATGATCGTATTAGATTCATAATTGTTACATATTTGCCGTAACTTATTTTTAAAACGTGTTTTTCAATTAAAAGACACATCAAGATTGTTTACCTTTTTTCTAATGCTAAAAAAAACGAGGTATAGTTTAAAGTATTATTTTTGTTTGCTCGTAGAAAAAGTATTGTATACAATAGTGATATAATCAAGCTTTTCAATCTCGTACCTGACTTAGGCAACTCAGCACGGTACTCGACTGAAAAGCTCTCTATTATATCACGATTGTATAAAATACTATTTACAATCAATAACTGTATGTAAAAAATCAACTTACCCGCATAACACAAACCAGCGTGAGCGACAGGAACACAACCTTAGTGAGGTGCAGGTACATATACATGAAGAGGTAGTCGATCCACACGTAGAGGCCGGCCTTGAAACAGGCGCACCTCTCCGCGAACCACTGACGGAACGGCGTCGAGTGGGGCTCCGTGATCGTGGGGGCGTACGATCGCGACCGAGATGGCTTCCTGTAAGAAACAACGGTTTTAACCTCGTGAGTCCCAATCGACCTTATTTGGACAGCAAAATGTCATAACGGCGATGCCTTTCGAAATGACCTTTTTCTTAAGATTTTTCAAACGTAATTCAACATAAGCCTACTATTACTACGAGATACTATCTTGACATTATTTTAAAATCTTATCAATCAACTTTTAATTTGATATTTTTTGATTATATTGTTGTGACATCCTTGTTTTTGACAATCTTAATATGAATTCTTGTAGATTGACATGCCTGCAATTTATAATGTAATCTGTATTATGAAATAAATAAATCTATCTATCTATCTATCTATCAATTTAAATGATATACATATTTTTAAACATTTTGAGGTGCAGCGATTATGACCTAAAATGCAAAATAAATGGTACAGTCATCAGCAATAGTATCTTACACAACTAGGGCCGCAAAAATATGTGACACGTTCTTATTTGGAGCGCAATAAGAGCGCGTCATATAATTTTGCGGCCCTAGTTGTGTAAGATACTATTGCTGATGACTGTACCTGTATATGGGTTAGGTAATTAAAGTGTCAATTAAGTATCTAGGCATACCTGTGCAAGTTACGTCTAGTATTATACGTAGATAACGACTGTTCCACTTCGGTAATAGAACCTGTCACGGATACTTTGTCTGCTTCCTCCTCAAGCGGCAAGGGTGGCACCTAAAAAAACAGACAGTAAATAAAAATATATATTAATACATATACCAGTAGATTTAGTTTGCTACTTGAGTCGAAAACCACCGGCTTAAATTATACAGGTGAGACAGCGGGAAAGACAAACCACAGACTACATTCCAACATACCCCTTTCGCATAAGGCCCCTTAAAGTAAAGGTATTCTATCAGGTTTCAATCCTATCCAATTTCTTGGTCCAATGTCCATTGCGTCTCACTCTCTCACTAAGCAAAATGTGAAACGCAAATACATATTGGATAAAGATATTGGAGAGGTGGAATACCACCCTAACACAAATTGTCACGGAAGCTCTCAAATCTCTCAATGTGCATCCAGTTTTACCGCCATTCCACGCCCACCATCCGTGCGATTGAGTCGCCTCGACTCGAGTTACCACAATCACAATAATTAGATAATTACATACAAACGCAATGAAAACATTAACAAAGTGACGTTTTCACTGCTCTTTAATGTGGTTCGGAAAAACTGAACTCAGTTCGAATTAATATAAAATGAGATAATCACATATTTTCACTTACATCGTCTTTCATGGTGGAAGCGCCGGCGTTGCTTGGTCTGCTCGACTCATTTCCATTTCTGACTACACTATTAGTATTTGTACTGTAAAAAAATACGTTGTGAGGTAGAGTGGCTCTCGTTATCTTATCTGTTACGGAACGCACACGTCGGAGTTTACTAATTGCCCAATGGAACTCACATAATGGGCTTTACTAACAGCAATACTTGTGACTAAAATTATAGACCTTATTAGGTTATTAACAAGGTTTAGAAGTGACCAGTTAACAGTGTCGAGGATAGTACAACTTCTCGGGAGAAAAAAAAACAGTAAAACAATCTTTAGATCATGACTGTTTCTGTAGTGTTCAGTTCAACGCGAAACAGTTTACCATGAAAAAAGTTTTTTACTCTTTTTTTATGGCTAAACGGTGATCTGTTGCAAGACTGATTCATGGTGTAGTACATCGATCGATAATCGTGTGTGTAGAGGCCAGTGTCATTTCTATCCATCTAGTGGTACGGGATAAAAATTCAAATGTATGTGGGTAAATCGACTTTTTCTTGTCACCGGTTGCCAATGTTATGATCGCCTGGGTCACTATTTAAATCCTGGTTTTATGACATTTAAATTACCAAACACGATAATATAACGTGGTACAAGAGTTATTCTAACAGTAATAAATAGTTATTCACTCATAAAAAACAAACTGTCAAACGCAAGCTCAAGGTAACCATGGCTTATATAACAGTCTTAACTTAACGTACCTAGTGTTCGGATCCGAGAGGGCCATAAAGTCTTTATGGAAGTAGTGCACCTGCATTATGGTTATTATCAAAAAGCAAGTGGGTGTCAGAAGCTTGACGAACAAGTCCGCTGGATGGTACGGCTCCAACCCGAGGTCATTTTGCCTGAAAGAAACACAAAGTTAACACTATCCTTGAGCAAACATCTGTGAAGTAATTCAAAGATGTATGTGAACCCCAAAAACGCATTAGGCCAGTAGGTACGAGAGTTAAAAACTACTTCTTAGTTCACATACTGGCATAATACGCTATGATAAAGGTGACATTCGGGTGGCGATTGCAACAGCATTAGGTACTCTGTTGCAACATTACTGCTGCGGCACTGTTAATTTTCGTGATAAAATGATGTGACTGATTTCCATTCTCAGCTGTAATGCGGCAGTGAACTTCTCTCAATTTACCAAAAAAATCAATATAATCTTGATGACCCTAGGGAGAGGGGGCACCTAGAAAGGCTTAGGGCATCAAAATATCTTAATCCGGCACTGATTGTTAAAAATTGTGTATAATACGGAACCCTTGGAACGCGAGTCCGACTCGCACTTGGCCGGTTTTTGGGACATCATCATTATTGTAAATTGTAGTCTGTTTGTACTTAAAATGTTCTTATTCTTATTGTAATATTATATGGTTTAAAAATTAAATTTCTTTATCATTCTGTAACAAAACTTACAGTTGTACAGAGATGTGAAGATACTTCTCAATAGTATAGGGGAAGCCGTCGAATTGATATATGTAGATGAGGATGAGGTTGATCATTGAGTATATGATCACTGTTATCCAGAAGATATACATCAGCCGCCGCCACCAGTACCAGCTCATCTGTTAAAAGAACAACTTATGATAAGTTCTACTGACAGAAATCTACGAGTAAGGCAGAGGGAATATATTTCCCACTTAATCTGAACGTTATTTCAAAGTGGGAAATAGGGATCAATTTTGCATAATTGCTGACACCCTTATGCCTTATAAAAGGTTAAACTAAACATCAAAACCGCAGGTCTTGGTGAACGCATCGTAACGCGGAGCGCAGCGCAGCACTAAAACACACCTAGCTAGATTTAGAGCTGTTTCCCACTGACGGCCAGTTTTGATTGCGGGTACGGTTTTTTGCAGGATCCCGTTTTAGTAATATAGGTGCTAATATAGTAACTTTCACACGATGATTCTGTTTGTGGGATCCTACATGCATACTACAGAACGCATCGTAACGCGAAGCGCAGCGCTAGACTAAAACACACCTCGCGCTAGAATTAACGGTTATCGTTGTGGCCATACATAAAAGCTCTTTGAACACAAATTTAAGTAGCAAAGTACATATAGATGCAAACTTACTTGGAACATGAGTATAAATCCGAGGCATAGGAACATGTAGACGATTCGGAAGATAGTCATCCTGGTGCCCGTGATGCCGATAACGAAGAGCATTATGACGACCACATATATCCAGTAGCGAGCGCACGCCGCCCTGAGGAAATCCCCCACTTTGCTTAGCAAGCGCGAACGTTCTTCATCCTCACGCTGCGCTTCTATTACTGAAAGGTAAATAATCGACTTTAAAATGCATGTCAATAACACAGTTATACTGTGTTAGTTAAAGCGGTGATAAAATGTGTCAAGAATTCCTTGCCAAACACACACTGGACTCAATATTTTTTAACAATGCGAAAAAAGAAAATAAGTGGTATTGTATCTGCTTGTCGGCAGTGTACCTATCTATGTGTGGAAAGGCAATCACGACACTTTTTGAAGAAAGTTGACTTTTTAGAACTAAAATTTTGGTGGGAAGACTGTTAGTAAATATTATATTTGGAACTTAGTTCAGTGCAGTGCAATCTTTCCGGAAAATGTGCATACTTATCAATCACAGAAATTATAATAAATAAGATTCAGATTCTAATACTCATTTAAAGTTGATTTAAATTCAAGGGTCAGTTCCAAGAAAATAGAAGAAAACGCGAGTAGAAGATGCAGAAAAATATTCTAAAAATTAGTTTGAAGTTGAGCACGTGAAATAGTTTAAGGAAGAACGGAGAAGTCAGATATTATATTAGGCACGAATTTTGGAAATATTTACCACCGGCTAGACCTGATGCGTGGATGACATAAAAATACAACTATGGGTTAGATTTGGCGAAGACAACGAAATGTTTCATCAAAATAAAATAGTTCAAAAATTAAAACAATAATTATATTGCATATTTAAGCAGTAACATGGACGTGATACTTTTTAGCCATAACAGGCGTGGCTCACTCCGCGATTTCGTCGCTTTGCTACAGGTAGCTAAAAGAACATTCGTTCGACCCCAATTTTGGGGTTTGTCATAAGCCGCGCGTGGCGCTGTCGCCACCTTGCGGCCATATCTATGCTGATCGTGATAGACGCGTTTTGTTAGAGAGTGAGTCTTCTGTACCAAGTACTATTATTTATTCTGTGGCCATGTAAGTTAACCATGTGACGGAACATTCCCCGACACACGGCCACGTCTTCAGCATGTTGATGCCCTAGTTCTCTAGGCAAATAATGAGATCAAGAACCCACCACTGGCCGCAGTAGACACCGTCAGCTGCAGCGGCGCCGCCATGTCCGTGATGACGGCGGACTGGCGCCGCTGTCTGATCTCCTGCACGCGCTGCCGCAACGTCACCCAGAACATGCACGTGAAGAGGGACTTGATGAGGAGAGGCACCAGGGGCATCCCGGGTGGCGGACTTAGGCCTATCTGCTCTAAGTTGACGCCCTGCGAATAAAGTGATACTGGTAAGCAGAGCTCGGAAAGGGTGAGCTACAGAGGCGTAGCTAGAGGATATGGCGCCAGGGGCAGGCACCAAATTTGCGCCCCCCCCCCCCCCCACACAAACGAAATGAACTACAAAAGGGTTACTTTTTTTTTAACTAAAATTTACTTTTAATTTAGACAATACAGTGTATATGTGTTTTTTTAATACATCGGCAGGCGCCGCAGGCGTGGCTCACTCCGCGATGTTGTCGCTTTGCTACAGGCAGTTAAAAGTCCATCCGTTCGACCCCAATTTTGGGGTTTGCCATAAGCCGCGCGTGGCGCTGTCGCCACCTAGCGGCCATATCTGCGCTGATCGTGACAGACGCGTTTTGTTAGAGAGTGAGTCTTCTGTACCTAGTACTATTATTTATTCTGTGACATCGGTGGGTAACATGTTTACGACCCACCTGATGGTAAGTGGTCACCGCATCATATGGACGTCTACACTCCAAAAGAGTTACAAGCGCGTTGCCGACCATTTTAAAACTTATGCACTTTTTTGGAGATCTCCATACTGTAGCCTCTCGAGAAAAAGGAACTTAATCAATTTATTGTGGAATGAGCTCCCTTTTTTCGACAAATTTGCTCCCGACCACTGTGGAAGGAATTCCTCTTAAACCGCACAGTACGCGACCATTTAGGTTCTAGGCCTCTAGGGTGTGAGGATAAACACTCTGCCTATCCTAATACGGCGAGCGGTGCAGTGATGGCAAGCTGTCACCGTTGGCAACTAGGCAGCATGTCAAACAATTCTTCAGACAACAGCTCATTGTACTTACCTACGAGCGGTAGAGAACATCCTGTATACAGGGTGGCTAAAAAATAACTGTATTCCCGTTGCCAGGGAGGTTCTGGGATTATAATGAGCAACTTTTACTATGGGACCAACCCCTCAGTCGCGAAAAAAAAATTTGGCTGGTTCATACATTTTGGTTGGTCCATTTTCTATGGGAGGGTAAACTTTTTTTTTGAGATTTCGGGGTTGGTCCCGTAGTAAAAGTTGCTCAGTATAATCCCAAAACCTCCCTGGCAACGGGAATGTAGTTATTTTTAACCAGCCTATATAGGAATCCCCGTACCTACTGTCGTCCGATAGACAACATGTCACAGATATGCAGCAGCAGCTATTGGAGTAGGTTCCGTCTACTACGGCTCATATATATGCGCCTGCCGGACAAAGGGCTAGGGATCCATTTGCATAGGTAGTCTCTTGGACTGTCCATAAAATGGTAACTTCCCGACAGGAGACCCCTGAGGGAAAAGACGCGCTAACACGGAACACAGCTCTGAACTCTCTGAAGCACTCGGCCCGCTCGCCTTATAAAATGAAAGCATAGCAACTCCTACCGAATATCCCTCTGCTTGATAGAAGTTTCTGGCATAGAGTATTCGCACTGAAGGATGGTGGGCGGTAGGGCGCTACCGTCGTCTTTTAATAAATAATAATAATAAATAATAAATGTTATAATATTTTGCCCATTTTGGCGCCCCCCCCTTGGACGGCGCCCGGGGCACTTGCCCCCTCCAACCCCCCCCTAGTTACGCCTCTGGTGAGCTATTTGCCTTATGACGTAAGTCATGTCAAATTATAAGGTAAATACCTCTGCTGATAAGATATAGATTTCATACCCACGCTATGGAACAAATGGACAGAGTGTGGTATATAATATTAAATATATTAAGAACGGGTCACTCACGTCACCCATATCATATCATATGTCTCATATATATATACATATATGTGTCATATGTCATATGTCTGTGTCTCACGGAAGTTTTGTTATTAAAATTGTGGTTATAATGTTTACTTGTCCCTCTTAGCAACAAGATTAGCAGAAGACATCCTGCGAAAGGATGTTATTACGCCTAGCGATAAAGAACAGTCAACTCGTATAGATTCTTAGGATGTAGGTATAAATGTACCTACAGAAAGCAAGTAGTAGTTAGAAAATATCATGTAAACTTCCAAAAACCCTGCCACAAAGTTGAACAAATTAGCTTTCTGCTGTTTCTTCTAAATCTGAGATATCTGGCTTACAGTTTCATTATAGATCGAGGAAGGCAGCTCAGCTTCGGTGAGGTCCATGCCGTAGATGTACTGCGCGAGCAGCAGCAGCATGGCGTACAGCACCAGCACGGGGCTGGTCTTCAGCATGAAGGAGCGCTGGTCCTGGCACAGCCACACGACGTTGGCCCACATCAGGAACACGAACGTCAGCCACGAGTGGTACATTATGCTCCACGCCATCATTGTGATCGTCGTCGCTATGTACGACGATCTGAAACAAACAAACGCAGAATAAATAACTACCTAAGGGCTGATTAAGACGGCGCGCGAACTCGTATGCGATTTTAGTTACATTGAAGACTATTGGTTACATTATCCAATTCAGTCGACCAATCAAATACCGCAATGTAATGAAACTCAACTCTACTGCCGTGAATGTGACAGAGTTTTTAAGAGCAAGTTTGGACTGGCCAGCCACATAAGAGCTCATAAGAGGAAAACCCCTTGATTGTTTTGAACTACTACTACCTCTAGGATTTCTTGATAATAGATGAACCCATACAGAACGAACTGTCTCGCGAGGATATTGCCGCGTGTGTATATGCTTCGTTATCATCATCATAGACCGATCTTACCTTAACGAAAGGAAAACTCTACGTAATATCATAATAACGTATGTTTATATACCTGATCACAACTTGGAAGAAATCTACTATAGCAGCTAATATATCATCCATCAGTGTTGGCTCTTTCATCTCCGTATTAGATTCTGCAAAGAGATAAAGAACACTAAAATATACATCAATTATACATGTGTTCTTTTTCAAAAGGTTGTCAATAGATTTTGGTAGTAAGTTGCCTTGTATTAAACTGTTGTACTACAAACAGCTAGATGCCAGTGACGTGCTTTTCAAGTCTAGGTACGCACAACCTATTCAGCACAAGATATTCCTGATAAGCAAGAAACCACTTGAACGAATATAGGTAATATTCTAATTGAGTGCTTCGTGCTCATATAAGCCACCATCAGATCAACAATGGCGGTCGTTTTACCAAACAGTTGATTGATTTAGTGTTATTTAATCCTAACATTTACGACGAAGCAATGTTAACTTGCAATGGTGGGCGTTTTGGTTGCCACATTGGTTGGGACGATGGTTGTGGGACATCAAGTAAAAATAGTAATATGGAAAGGCCAGTACACTAAGGCCACGATACCGATTCCAGTTGAATTAAAAAAATGTTATTTAAGCGTAAAGACTGCCACAATGACCGGTCTTGCGCCACCCGCATCCAGCGGACTCCGGACCTTTAACGCATAAATGCGTCCCTTGGAGTGGCTGGCGTTGGCCCATCGTGTAGAGGAGCCATTCAATAAAATGTAAAGTTACCTTCATCTGGAATAATCACAGAGCCGGATGGGTCCTGCTGCAGCCTCCTGATGGATGAGCGCGACCGCCCGGCCGGCCACCGCTTGCTGGGGCTCATGTTGCGGATCAGCTACATACGCATAATATACGATTAGAACACACGTCTATGCTATATATTTTACTGTCCGTACCTATGTACACTCAGCAAAACCGTTGGCTTAGCATACCTGCATACAATGTATGCAGAGATCCATAGCAGCTAGCTTTGATAACTGGTAGAGCCAGTAAAATATATAAAATATTTTAGATTTTCAATATGTAATTAATTCTGATATGAAAATTTGAATGTTACCTTCATAATGTATTTCATATTCAAAATTTGAATTAATTAATTGTATAGATATATAATTTCTTCTTTACCAGTAAAATTAGATACTTTACAAAATGTCTAAAGCTTAATTATTTCCAAAGATGTAATTTGTTGAATTGGTTTCGTTGTATTACTATTACAATATGTAATCATCGATGGCAATGAGCTACGTTTGAAATCATTACGTTCGGGTAAAAACAATAAAAAATAGTCCTTCTGATCTGGTCAGTTTGACTTACTTACTACTTGACTCTGGCAATTTGTTTAGTATTTTTACATGAATTAACTGTTCGTAGTTAAGCATACGTACCTTTATAATACATATATTTAATATGATTTAATTTAACCCTTTCGGTATCACAATCTGGTATGAAAACTTGACAATTGACTACAAACACTACATAACAAAAAAACAAACAAACAAATTACATTCAGGACAAACAAACGTATAAGCAAACAATCAAACATAAATTGAAAGGTGCATAAACTACATGTTACGATAAAATACGATCAAGCATCACAATGCATGGAAATCAGCTGAACGCTGCATGCCTATAGATTAAAATCCCATTAGCATTGAACGCAAAGACCTCAGCGTATTACAGAAAAGCAAATTAAGTAAAATCTCTATTATGATGGGTGATTTTGGGGTCTTGATCCCGAATGTCAAAAATATATTGAATCTATACAAAGGTTTTCCATGCCATGCGATCCATATGAAAAATGGTGGTCTCATACTTAAGTTTCGTCTAATTCGGACCCTCGTCGTGGTGTCCATCAGAATTTTTTCGCGAATTTGTAGCCATAGGTGTTTAGTATAAGCATATTAATATTCATTTTTGACATTCAGCATCACGACCCTAAAATCACCCAGTATAGGTGGTTTCCTGCTGTTGAGGCGAGAACCCCGGTGCGAAAGGAAGTTTTATACACAACCAATCGTTTGCTATTTTTCGCTTCACCTCGCTCCGTCGGTGGACAAGCACCTCGCCATCGCCACCGAACCGAATAGAAAAGCAACTTTTTGACATGATTAAGAAAATTGTAACTGAAACCTATTTCGCAAGCGTCGCATGGGTCGTCAACTCGTCAGCGACAATAACATAATTTTCAATTTTCTTGATCACATTTACGGTGATCAAGAAAATGGAACTCATTAAACCTTTTAGTCAGCAAAAACCAGTGTTAGCCACAAATGCTGACAAATGGTGGTAAAAATGGCTTTATTAGTTAGTTCCAATTATTGAGCAGAGAGTCCAGCAACTGCATTGGAATACGCTGAGGTCGTTTGTATATGTGGCAATTTTGATGCAAGAGTTGTCTCAAGAGCTCTTTGTATGTGTTTACAACATTCCATTTCCCCGTAATAAATTAAATAAAATGATACCTACAGGAGTGTTCTCACTGGGACTGCCACGAAGTGAATCTGAATCTATGTAGGAATATGCAACCTATAAAAGAATGAAAGCAAATTGCAAAAAAGTGAACAAATCAGTCAAACGGTTTAAGAAGAAATGGAAAACAAAGTGATAAATATGTCGATTGCCCATTTCGTGTTAAAAAGCGTTCATGCTCGAGTCCTAAACTGTTACTGGTTAAAGGATTTATCATCTAGTATCTACTCTATGTTACAGCATGCTCAATGCTACAGTGATGTTCTACAGGTGCACATGTGGTGACTAAATCTACTTGTATCTATCTGTATAATCAACATAATGGCTACGATATCAAACACAACTAAACTAATAGACGTACTAGGTCAATGGATTATATGAAATGTTAATGACAGCTTCACTAGATGGTCCTTACTCTGATCTGTGGCACGTTCTTTGGAGTTTTATACATAAAAATGTTAGTATTTGGCCACTGATGATAGGTATTTGGACGGTTGTCCCTAGAAGACGTCTCTAATTGTAGACTGGTAGCCTGCGAAATAAGCCAACGGCGTTTGACAGTCAAAGACCCACATATGACATAGAACCGTTTAAGCGCCATATAGTAAAAACTATTAGGCACGGCACAAGTATTCCCTTGACTTGGCACGTTCATTAGATCAGGTGTTCAATATACCAAAGGTGTTAGCATCATATGTATAGCGTTCTACGGTGTAAGCGTGTTGCACTCGTGCGCTTACTCGGACGGTTTTAGTGGCATTCCTCCACTTTTCCTTAGGGTTGAGGGTGCCGCCGCGACGGAACGACACTCCCCGCATAAGCGAGCCATTCAGCTTGCCCGCCTCTACTCCGGTCAGGGCACTCTTTTTTTTCCCCTACATCCATTTGACAGCATACAAGATAAATAAAATGATTCAATCACATAAGAAACTACTCGTCCATTTTCAAACTCTGTTGGCACATCGGGTTATAAAAAGTTACAGCTGAGTTAAACGACGCCACTCTCGCATGCAGCACGCCTGGACCTAATTATGGATGGTAGCAGCAGGCATCGACTATTGGGTTTGGTAATTAGTATCCAAAGGCATTTTCATATTAATTTCAGGGCATCCATCTCGCACTCATGTGTTTGGTGCGAAAAGGAAGAACTAAGATTGAAATCGGATTTTGCAATCGGTAACTATATATGTATAACGAAACTTAACACCCATAATTACATCGAATAATATCAGTCCCCATCCGAAGAGAGTCGAGATTAAATATCCTGGCGTGAACAGGCAGGCTAATTTTCTTAAGGCACATGTCTACCATACGTTATATCACTTGACAAAGCATTCAGTTAATAACCAGGTTAGTCAAGAAAAAACTGAAAACATCATTCATTCGTAAAATAATGAAGGTAACGTGCACACATACCTTTGGTTTGAATAGTTCCCGCGTCTCAACTCCTAGCGCGTAGTAGGTGAAGAGTATAACTAATGGGCTAGCCACAGTCGCCCAGGAGTACTTGCTTGTCGTTTCGTACGAAAAACTCGCAGGATCGGTGTGGGTGAGGTTTACTAATTGTGTTAGACCGAAATACCTGAAATTAAATTGTTTTATTAAGTCAAATATCATGTCATCGTCTGTAAATGCACGAACCCTGCTTGTGCATAAATGCCAGCAGCTCTTTTTCTCCGTACTTTTGTAATTCGTCTCTCGCAGCCCAATGCTTTCAAGGGACTACGCCGTTCCAGATACTAATAATCATCCTGCAGAAATTGACGGAATTTCCAACGTGACGTCAATCACTATGCTCCTGAACACCAGACGAGACGATAAGAAACGCATGAAATGTAATATTATATTCTTTGGTGACCGGAATATATGCAGACAGTGCAGAGACCAAAGTTTCATGGTCATAAAGTTAAACTACTAACCTCGCAAAATTCATGTCAGGCGGATATAATTCCAGCAGCCACGTGCACTGATAGGCGAGCAGCACCGCTATGTGCACCGCCATGATGCCCATGAGGCAGCGACCGACCACCGCGAAGCCGCGCTCCAGCGGCTGGCCCAGCGACCACGCCGTCGCCGCGCCCATGAATATTAGGAAGTAGATGCCTGACGTCACGCTTGGCAGCATGATGCCGGAGAACATTATTAGGAAGAGGCATAGGTATTTACCTGGAATTAAGGAAATAGCATATCATTCTCATGACAATTCCGCAGGTATACAAAGGAAAAGCGCAGTGGTAAAGTTAACAGAAGAGATACTACGATGTTTTTGGTGAAGGGGTTTATGTAGGGTAATATGTTCAGATTTCATTGTTGACAGAAGTTGAGCGCTTCCTCGTCCGATTCCTCTGTGCCTCGGACATAATCGATGTGACATATTATAAACTGATCATTTCTTACACAGTTACAGGGAAATGAACTTGCAGAATTTGATCACGGACAAAGACTTACTTCATCATTACATTCAATACAAATCAATGATGTACGACGACTTACTCCTTTTTGTAAGAAGGCGAAAAATGTAAACATATTGATGTGGACTGCGCTAAGGCCTTTTTCATGTAGTAAATAAATAGTTTGAATAACAACTGTACCGGCACTGGTGAGGAGCGGATATTTCTGATGTTTCGAGTGCGGCTTTTTTTCGGCTTGGTCTGATCCCGACAATAACTTTTTTACAGACACGTAAACCAACGACGAAACGATAGCCATCAATAACTGAAAAATAAACATTATTCTTAATTACAACTAGAGAAAAAAACAACGGGGTGCACTCCGGGAGTGCCGGCAGAAGTGAAAATTCAACGACATTGTAACTCAAAATATTAATAACAGCACCATCTAGTGCAAAATATCTGCAGCACTATGTATGACTTACTTGACTTGACTTACTACAGTTATATTAATACCAGTTTGAGGGAAACTCACTAGATGGCATTTAAATAAAAAACAATGACATTGTCCGTCACACATGACGTCACGCAAGCGCCTTACGCGTTACGCTGTCTCGAGTTAAACATTTTTTCTCCACCTCAAAAAGTGCACAGCGCCGCTAAAGAAGTTTTCACTTCAAAAATGAGCAAATCTGTTTCCTAAATATTAAATTTCGTCTTATTTTCGAGATTTATATAAGGCGCTGAATTGTATTCTTACTCACAGCTTTCATACGTGTCAAAGCTATTACGCTACGTAGGTATATTCGTACGTCGGGTTAAAAAGAAACTAAACTGTGTGCTTACCTCCGGTGCCAAGTATTGTATGGCCATTGTTGGATCTATAAAATCATAGGGCACCAGTCCCAAGTTCCGACCGATAATTTCTACGAGTGGGTTGTTGTTTGGCAGCGACCCGTAGGGCGGGAACGCGGCCAGTACTATGTGCCATACTATGTGTAATAGTAAAAGCAGAAATGAAACCACGAAGGTTAAACAAAGAAAACTGCCCGGCCATCCTGAAATTAAAAGTTTTAATTAAATATATGGCAGCATAAAAAGTCTCATAGAGTTAGACCAATAGCTCACGCAGTGCAAGCGTTATTTTAAACGTCAAACTTCTATGAAATTATGACGTATAAATATCACTTGCACTGCGTGGGCTATCAAAATCGCTGCAGACTTTTCTTGGTCTAACTGTATATACTTGAGGTACTTGAGCAGTAGGTGCTGTCTATTGAGGCATCTTTGAAATGTGATTGGTAAATTCAGTATTTAAAGACGTATTTTTACGCGCTTCCTCTTTTATCACATAGGAATCTAAAATTAAATAGGTACCTACTTCTAATTGCCTAAAATAATGTTAAGAACGTGAAGTCTATCAATGTCGGCCCAACATTCAATAAAGAAAAAGGCACCCCATGTTATGGAATAAATTTACTTGCTATTTTACAGATAATTTCTTGAATTTATAAAAACTCACGGCAGAATAAAAGTTTATCACAATCAAATCGTTGAATAACTTTTTCTCATGCAATTGCTTTGGCTCAGAATAGATGTTTAGTTTCGTGTGCTAATAAATGAATGAAAATGTGTACTCGAACGTCTTACCTCGTATAGTTTGCGTGCTTGGCACTGGTGTTAGAGGTGCTATTAAGTAGAGGAGAAGGTATATAAATGATAAACCGAACGGGCGTAGTGCTATACCTGTAACAAACAGAGAGTACTTTATCATTCATAATCCAGTTGAATACCTCTAATTATAGACCCACAAGCTGGCACCACAAGGTGTCTAAAATAATTATTGACCATCATACGTACAAAGTATTAAATTTATTCGTCGTCTTATAATTAATTTCCCGTAAAAGAAGAAAACAACCCTACGCAAAAAAAACTATGAATGAACAATAAAAACAATAGTGAATAGAGCTGAAAAGAAAAATGGTTATAAATCGAATGAATACAGCTAGAATGACATGATAAATCGCCTTAGCTGCCCTCAAGTGAAGTGAAGTGCGTATCTATATCTACTTGACGTGGGTATTTTCAAACGAACTGATCTGATCTCTTGAGAGGTCCTATGAAATTTTAACATTAAGGCTATATACGTAAGATTCATTTTCGACGAATCATAGCAATAAGAACTTTTGAGTAGGTAGCGAAACGCTCTTCAGTTGATATAGATAGTTGTTATTGAGATATTACTAAGCAAAAATAGCTACAATTTTATTGTAGATTACTCGCAAAAGTATGTAAACAATAAACATATTAATGAATACTACAATTATATCGATTAGAATAAGGGCGTTCACTCTTAATCTCTTTTGCCGATTTTCAACGTCTCTCCCCCTGTAGTGAAGTTTTAATGAAAATACCTTAATCTGAGCCTTACAGTTCCGATTACTTTCTATGATCACTTGATTAGTAATGATTACTATCGGCCACCATGACCAGATTTACCATCAGATTATGACTATTATGAGGTATCTGAAGATACCTATACTTAGTTCAACTAAATCAAAGTTTATAAAAATACTACGAAAACTTGACTTATACGAAGCAGAAATAATTGCCGTGGCCACAAAATGCCACTGTAACATTTAGCCGGATTGTTCCACTCTGTTTTATATTCGCCCCATTTTTCGTCCAGACGGCCCAGCCAGTCAGACGTCGACATATAACTTGGTAAAATAATTTGCCGCAGTATAAAAGCATAATCGTGTCATAACAAACCACATGATTTAGTAAACTAGAGCAAATAAAATAACGTAGTGCAGATTAAATAAAATACCTTCTGTACGACTCCACAGTTGAATACCACTATCAGAAAACAAGAAGTAGCACACGGAAAAATAAAATGCACGTAAAATTTTATAACGCCAGAAATTAAAAGCGTGTGTACCTATTCACAAATACAGTATTAACATTCAACTCGGTTTCCTTTCATATAATAATACTTAGGTATCTTTATTAAAGCTAATAAAATTAATTTCTGGCACCTCTTTGGCCCGTTATTATTACCTCTCACACAGTCGTTACACTTTATACACCCGTTATCCTTATTTTCATGCGTTTTATACTGTAATGCTTCCATTTAGAGATGATAATAAAAACAATTATCATTCCGAAATTTGAAGCTCCTTAGTCCCAACCCAAATTCTATTACGTCTACCAGCCCTTATAATACCAGTGGGTAAATACAATATTGACGATAAATAAGCAATAACCCTTCGCTACATATACGTTTACATAGCATACTTTAGTACCTACTATTAGCTACAGTGGATTTCGGATATAACGACAATGAAGGCACCACCGAAATTTCGTCGTTATATCCGGATGTCGTTATAGGCAAAGGTATAGAGATAAAGACATACATATTTGAATAAAAACGCATCATAAAGTGAAATACGATTCAAAACTGAATGTAGAGATATAAAATGTTAAACCTTTATTTAATATTTACATTACAAGAAACATAAAAATACATCATGCATGCTGGCAATTACTATAAAGTATGGTATTTTACTACAATCACGTACTATTGTTTACTAACATGTGATTTGTACCTAATGTATTTACTAGGGATGTACCGACTAGTCGGGAAAGCCGACTATCCGGCCTCATTTGTAGTCGGCGAATAGTCGGCGACTAGTCGGCAAAAATGGCCGATTAGTCGGCACTTTATAAATTACAGAAAAACAGGGCAAAAAGAAATATACAGCAAATATTTACCATAAGTTTTTCACCTATTTTACCCAAATTCCTATTTAAGCGGGTTTTCCACCGCGAACGAGTAATGAGCGAGAGATGGCTAAGCGGAGCGGACTTCGTTGTTAAAAAATAGGTTTGCGTTTCCACCAACAAAGAGTCTAGTTGTTTGATTCCCACCGCAAAAGAGAAATGAAAAAGAGGAATGAGCGGAGCGGGCTGAACGACAAATGAGAAATAGAAAATGAATAGTCGATTTCCACAGAGAGCGAGTTCAGTTGAAGTTTTGAACTGGTCGACCACACAGTCGTGTTTGAACATAATGTCGAGCGATACGGAATCAAGTGATAGCGATTACGAGTTATTATACAAGAAGAAAAAATACATATTGTTGTATATAAAACAGAGAAACAAGCACGCTTCTTTTATTTACTTGCTTTATTCTTTACTTGCTACGTCCCATAAACATGGGTATGTCGAACAGCTTCAATAAATCGCTCCATTGCCAAAAAACACGACTCGTCAGTTATTCTGCTATCACAGCAATACGAAAGTGCGCTCGGTGCCGGCGGCGGCGGGGGAGGGAGGGGCGGAGACAGCAACGAGTCCTTTTCAAACTAGTCGGCCGGACCTTGACGCAGCGGGCTCATTTTAACTAGTTGGCTCGCTCCGCTCACCTCTTTCCCTGTGGAAACGCGCCTATGTAATTTACCATTGCGAGTTGACCGGACTCCGTAATGACACCGCTCCGCTCTCACGAGCTGAGCGAGCTCATTTCAACTCTTTTTGCTCATTTTGTCATTTCCGCTCGACTATTTGTTGGTGGAAACACAAGTACGTAGTTTAGTCTTGCGAGTTAAACTAAGTCCTTAATGAGTCCGCTCCGCTCGCGGTGGAAAACTCGCTAGGGTGCTTACGAAAACTTTTGTTTGAATTATTGACCGCTTGGTCGCTTTCTTGTCTGCTTGTCCGGTTGTCGTACGACCTAAGGTTTTTTTTATTCAGTTCATTTTCAGCGTTACTATATGTATATTTATAATATGACGAATAAAAAGCGGTAAAACGGTTGTTTTTATGTGCATCTGAACCGAACTTAGACGAAACTAATGATCCGGCCGACTAGCCGACTAGTCGGCCATCCGAGCGCCGATTAGTCGGCTAGTCGGCTAGTCGGCCAAATCAATAGTCGGTACATCACTAGTATTTACATTACACATCGGTTTTGCACACCGGATTATGACTAATGCCAGTGCTAATCGTATTATGTAAAGGTGATGATATCTCGGGATGATATCGATGTACGATAAGGTATTGGAATTGGAAAAAGTTACAATAAACTCAGTGCATGTGCACTCTTGTAAAAATGGATGCAATAAAATGAGAGACATAATTGACATGCAGTTTGGCAAAAGTATTTATAAATAAGACTGGATGTTAGTGTAAACATCTTACTGAAGACTATGTTGAATATTTTTTAAAACCTAACGCACGTCGATGATAAAGTGAAACAACTTTTTAAACGTTACCTTTTGTCTCTAGTAATATGATCAACATTTCATATTACAATAAAAGATTCATCGTAGGTAGATAGGTATGCAGATCAACAAAGTCTACACCCTCATTCATTTTAATGTGATTGTAAAGTCTAGTCTAAAAATATTCATACATTTATAGATACATCTGAAACCAGCATAGACGGGACATAGAGAATAAGTAGGTCATCTTATCATTTTGCACCGTTTATCTAATATTGGTGGAATATTTATCGGGCATGTTGACTTGTAATGTCAGACGATCTGCGTCGCTATTATCAAAATGCTTCTTCAATTTAAAAATCAACTGCTATTCAAAATAACTCTTGTTGACCAGTTAAATCAACAATATGGGACGTGCGCGCCACGATATCATGCCGTTGTCATTTCAGTGCGAGACTCTCGCGCATATACTTTATAGTGATTGGAACGATATTGATATTGTATTTTTAACATCGGAATATGCCTCTGATTTTGATCTTTAGCAACGACTACGAAATCAAATCTACGAAGTCACAAGGGATTGGATAGGCTGGAAATCTACAATCCGGAATCATGTGCTCCACTAGGAGGTCACGACCCTCAGAACTGAAGAGAACGATGAACGAAGCAAGGAGGAGGACGAAATCAAATACTTCATGCGAGCGCAGCACATACGTTGAATTTAAATTAAATTTAGATTAAATCAATTTAAGTTGTAACTTGCTGTACACAATTGTGTATAAACCATGTTGCCTTGACAAAGCCAACGTAACATCGTGTGATTTTTACAAGTACTTAGGCAAATTAGTAGGTAACAGTAAACACTTAGACAATGGACACACCTTCAGCTGTCAAGGATAGCATGCTACGCTACCAGTTTATAACTTTATCTGTTAATTAAAACTATTAAAAATTACTTAACGTACAGCGTGTGCCATGCATCAATGCAAATACCTAATGAATTGGCAAACAGTGGCAGCCATGCAACCATATGTAGGTAGTATTTACTTAGCATACATGGGTAGGTACATTTTATATTATCTATCGATTCAAGTGGCAGTAGTGCTAATTCTGTTTGTTACGCTTACACTCCGACGATAATTGAATTGATACTCATGAGTCTGTAAAGATATCGGTAAACAGATTGACTGAGAAAGAGTTTACATTGCAATGGCAAGTAGTGTTCGATTTCAATAACTCAAATCTTATATATTCAGAACTTTTAAAGAAAGATACCTAACAAGTAAAACGTAAATAACAATCGGCTCGATACAGGAGATGAAATAGAGACTCACTAGATATGAAATAGTGAAGATAATATGGGTAGCATTTATGTATTGCAGTATTGTACTTGCAATTGGATACACATGAAATCTTTACCGTACCTATTACCTATAGCCTAATTTATATAGAATTCCTGCTAAATCTGGTTTAGTCACATGTACTAAGTTACATGATAAAAATACTACGAATACGCGCTTGAGCGTTTCAACAAATTAATGTAATGATGAAATTAGGAGCGGCTAAAACAAACAATGATCCATCATTCTGCTATAATGATAACATGTCATATTTGCTACTTTAAGGAATAGGGGCCATTTCCATCTACCAAAAGTTTATCCCAAGCAAGATTAGGTAAGGAAGTAGTCGCAATTGACGTTAGAGTTGGACCATTCTACCCACGGAATAATAAAAATCTACTCTATACCTACCTAATTTTCCAGTTTAATATTTCCCTGTGACTCCTGTAAGACAGGAAAGCTACTAACGACGACCGATGATGTAATTGTACCAGGAAATATCAGACAGACAGAATGTTGTGAATGTTGTGATTATGACTTAAAAACCGGGCGCAGTCGCTGACACGGATATGGGTTATTAGGGTTACCTATAAATACACTGGAATCTCGAAAGCGGGAACCATTCTAAACGTTTATTTGGCTCTCTTTAGGTTAGAATGTATAGGTATATCCACGTGAATCAGACATAGGTATTGAAGTGCTGCTTATTTTGTTACTCACTGCACTGGCACATAGGCCACATAGTAAGCATGCTCTTGGTATGCCGACTCACTGGCATTTGAATAAAATGAATGAAAATGATTGGAATACCTACCTACACACTTAATTTAAATAATCATTTTTAAGTAGAAATGTGTGACATTATACACATTATTTTATAGCCACGACCTGATCAGTCCTGTTTTACAACTTGTGTAACATTCGAAAATTTAAAAGTATACTTTAAAATGAGATTTATTTATTGTAGAGCTCCGTGTGGGCTCTTTCCTTCTCACCTTTTGTATTAAACATTACATCATAGCTACGCAGACAGGGCGAATAAGCATGTGTCGAATCAAAGTATACCTACCTACATGTATAAATAAATAAAGATTTTCCCTATTTCCGTATCTAATACTAATAATAAATAAAATTTAAATGCAATGCAACAAATTTTGCGTAAGTAGGTTATTTACTGCGAAATCAATCATGGACCTATACAACAAAGTTATCTAGGTCGCCCATATATTTCAGAGTCCATCTACGCTTAGTTTGCACAATGTGACAATGTATGGTAGCACCATAGGTATAGGTAGGTAAATAAAACAACCGCGCGAAGAAAATACGCCGCGTCGTTACTCTCGACATATTTTAAGTTAAAAGTCGATCATACAGTTAAAGAATGATCAAATTCGACAGATAGGAGTGTGCATCGATGAGATCATTATGTAGGTTGCCGCTGCCCGGTTAAACTGTGGCCTTGTGAATCACTCCGATAAGGTAACGCGCCGAATGAGTTGAAACGGCCACTGACAGCCGGAACATACTAATGATACACTGAATACACACACAGTTTTAATTCTTAAACATGATGTTGGTGGAATTCACGGCGTTTGCAAATTCCAATGAACCTGAACTGAACCAATAGACTCTATCTCATTTGATGCGATTTGCACCGTTTGCACGTGGTAAAGTTTTTGTCGGTAGTGGTTATTTTGAGCAGAATTACTTTTGGGCTTCGGCTTGTTATTGTAACATTATCTTTTCTGCACATTTTACAGATCATTGACATATTTATAACTTAGAGACGTTACCATACCATACAATACGAATCTCATCTATCCTAAATTAAACAAAATAATGAAACGAAGGCTAAATGATACGTCCCTCCTGCCAAGCTACAAGTGTCTAGTATACAAATAGTCTTTAGGTAAAAAAAGTTAATGTGTAGGTGAATTGAAGGTGTAGATACATAACAGTTCGCGCACCATCTACTGATGATTAACTTTCCTCGAACTCGCGCCCGAATCACCTGTAAAAGTAATAAATCGAAACAAAACGTGTTAGCCTAATTGGAATTCAACGCTACTTCATTGTGTCGTTTGGTAACTTAGATTTCATTGTTTTTCCCGGAATGATTGTGTTTTAATATAGTTAAGTGGAAATGTGTGGTGTAATTAAATGGTGGATTATATGGGGCTGGGCAGTGGTGCGTGAGCGTAACGATTACTTCGGGAGGGAGTGTTCGCGAATATCCTAATGTATATGAATTATTATAATCTCGACCCGTTTCTATTTCAGAGGCAAATTGAAGAGATCGCATCTGTTTGCCACTGCCACTGGTTGGAGTAAGTTGGTACTTAAATAAGACAACTGACAGGAAAGGGTGAACACTGAACACTATAGCTATTGGTCAGCATCTTCTTCAAGCGGGCCCCTAAATACTGAGGATCGTGAGGCCTTCTGTTGAAGACCAGGTTCCTCCATAGGGTTCTGTTCCCCGCCAAGCGCATGGCCTCGTGCAGCTTTAATTGCATAGGTGCAGTAATTTGAACACATCATCTAGTAGGAGGAGGGCCCTGAGGCCTCGTGCCTTCAACTTTGCCCGTCATTATTACTCTTCAGTAACTGAACAGTACTCTTCAGTCTCTTCTCATAGTCAGCATACATACATCAAATTGCGTTAAAATATTTCCTAATTATAATATGTATGTTTTTTGGAAAAAAACACTTAATATTTTACTGAGTACAACTTGTAAACTGAGTATACCTACCTAAAGCATAACAAACCAAACCATACATTTTTCGACTTCATGAATCTTCAAAACAAAAACAGACAAAAGCCTGTTTTTTGTACAAGCAGTACAGCGTTTACAGCTTTAGACCAAGATACAAAAGGTTTAATTGAAGGCATTCGGTGAAAGGGGTGCGGCCCATTAGTTGGGCAAACATCACCTCTATACACAAAGCTGTACCATCCATATTTTACAGCTATTAGCTGTAACTCTATAAGGGTCATTCTAGTTTGTGTCACATTTTCCGTAATTGCATCCCATAGTGTAGACGTACAGAGCAGAGGTGAGGCGAGGTCGGCGACTGGCCGCGTTACGATTAGAAGTTACTACTAGCTGTTGTTATCAGTGTAACTGCGGGCAAGTGCCGCTTTATCAAAACCAGTAGAAGATAGATCTCTTATAACTCATCGTTGTTACGGATCTGGATATCATAGTTATACTAGATGCTTGAATTATAACATCACATGCGGTCGGGAGGTGGTGATACAAGTCCTGCTCGCCACCGCCGAACCGCACATATCTAATACATCTGCTTTGTTATGATGACTCTACATACAATAAACTATGATATCATTGAAAGCTAATAATAAATGACAAGCTACATTCAATTTTTTCGGAAAGAATGGCATCAGCACGTTTACCTCCGGCAACTTTTATAAAATCAATCCGCAGAGAGAGCCGACATGTGGGCCCAAAGAAACACCAACTTGATAATCTGAGCACTTCCCAAATGTAAATTAAATAATAAATAGCCCGTCGACCTTCAAACGAACACAGAGCTATTACGTTTTTATAAACAAACCGGCATCGTTAAACTAAAATAGAAAAATATCGGTCCGAAGTGGACGGCTAAGAGCAATTAATATAATTATGTTACATTAAAGTTTACTAGGGTACCATAAAATGCTGAAGATTGCTTAACCATACCATGCCGAACGTAAAAAGTACTTACCTATGTCAGTAGATATGAGTGATCTTTTATTATCACTCAGTGAACAGGTACGACAAAAGCGAATAATTTGGCTTTAGAGATAACATGGCTATTATGTTGGGATAAAGCCAGTGTTCTCACGATACTTTCCTTTACCGTTAAGCTACTTCTCATAAGCGCCTATCATATGTCATTCCGTAAGGTGATAAACCTACAACTTCAACATTAAAAACTTACGCCAAAACCATCCGACTACCACACCCACAGGTTATAACATTTCTGTAAACCTTATTAGAGTAATAATCGGAAATAAATCCGTGAATGTTAGTATGCTATGGCTGGCGCAGGAATAAACATAGGGCCGGGCAGGTGGATGTGTTCTAAAACGTCGGATTTATGGGACACGTGGGGAATCGGGTCACGCAGGATTTTCCTTTACGAGTATGGCACTTATTTGACCTACTCGTTTTCATGATCTAAAGCCGTAGCCGAACGAAAACCAGAAAAGGTCATGTGAATGCCGTGTGGATATCGCTATGGTTGAATGCTATTCTCATTACGCTGAAGGCGTGACTCAGATTTCACAACGCTGGACTATACATAAGTTCAGTTTCATGTGGGTATAGCCTTTTAGGTATGAGTCATCCAACAATTCATGTTCAGTGCCCTTAAAGTCGCACTTTGTTGCTTTTAGGTGCTAATTGAATACCAAAGTCGTTTCAACGAAATATAATATTTATAAGTGGTATTCTTGCTAAAATTTTAGGCCCAAGCTCTCTTTATATCTTTATGTAAATAATACATTCGTTACTCTACTACAGCGGTCGGCCACCTTTTAGCAGCCAAGGGCCACATAGTAGTTAATGGAGGTGACGCGGGCCGTACTTTATTTAGACTTTATGAGACATTGTCGTTTGTCACTGTTACATAAAAAATAGCCAAGGCGACACTCGGGCCGCAAGTGGCAGGTTCACGAGCCGCATGCGGCCCGCGGGCCGCAGGTTGCCGACCGCTGCTCTATTTGTTAAGAACTAAGCAGATGTTTTTATTTCCAGCCGTTCACAGCAGTTCAAGGCGATAAACGGGTGTTTTAAATATATCAGAATTCTCAGAAAATATCTAACCGTTTGGTTTAGTAATATTATTGTAGACTGTAGAGTACCACTCGAATAACTATGGTACCGTAAATTACCTACCATATAAGAGAAAGATAATGTAGGTAACAGCGAGCTACAGATCATTTTGAAGAGCTTTTTTGCCTAACATTAATTTTATTGCTGACTGTGCCAACTGTACCAACTACGCAGTTGAAATCAAAGCGCTCGGGGTAGCGTTGGTTGCGTGTCGTAAATGGCTTGCAAATTTTGTGATTTGGAAGGGCTCGCGGGCAAGGCCACTGAAGTCGGTCACAGGGGAAAGTACTGCCGAGCCCTTACGCCAGGCGCGCCCAGAGGATCTCTCCGCAATGCGACGCGTGCACAAACATGTACTTATTACAAACTTACTCTTTAACCGATTACAGAAAAGCCAGTGTTAATATTTTAACAAGATGTGTATAAATAGGTATGTTAAGTATCGTGATTCCACCGTAGCATCAAATTTATCGTGCTAGGTGTAAATAAGAATTAATTAAGATCTTTTTCATATATTTTTCATGGCCCGATTGATATGGGCTACATTAATAATCGACTTCCAGAATGGAGGTAGTTCTATATATAAGTATGTATGGTATGGTAATAAATCGTGGTACGTTACAGAGGGCCTACCGCGAACCACATTCGACGTGTTGCCTCTCTGTCGCACTTGTAAATTCGTACTTAACTTAAGTGTGACAGCGAGACAACACGGCCCTCAGTTTTTCAAACGTGCTTTTATTTAATTACGGTTTACATGTCACCAGTCGATACACATCCGTATTTTGATAAATGATGCGCAAAGCTAATCGACAGGATGTATAAATCAAATGCCGAGTTTTGGTCGCTCTTATAAATATTAGATTTATAAGCTAAGTATCCAACTAGTTGCTAGAATAAGTTTGTAATTTATATTCTTCGTAGAACTTGGCACTCTTACAAATATGTATTACAGTCTTTACAAAATAGCTCTGGAAGTTCGTCTAAAAATCTGGATTCTGGACTCTACATAAACTAGATTCTTAACTACATAGACCGGTTTGTATACATGTATATTTCCGCACGTCCCTACCTAATTACAGCATTAAGTTTAGACTTCACACTTGTTGTATACTTAGATATACATGTAAAGGGACCCACTGATTAACAGTCCGCCGGACGGTATCGGCCTGTCAGTTGTTCGGAACTGTTAAAATTTTGTTCTAACTGACAGGCCGATACCGTTCGGCGGAATGTTAATCAATGGGCCCCTTAAAATTATTTATAAGTGCCAGGTATTTAATAAACAAATCAATAATCAGTTTATTGTTTCCAAATTTATTATAAAATGCCATTATTAAGGTGATTTGACGAAAGTCGCGTTACTTACCTAACTTCGTTTGGAGAAATGGGTAGCATGAATGCCTAGAAGTCTACAATACTTATTTTTAGCCCCAATGTGGATTCCATGCCAACTAGGCTATAAATTTTTACGTCTACCTAGTCCCAAAACTAATAAACAATGGGCATTCGTGATAACATTTATTATACCTTTGCTATAATTAATTCGTTATATAATATAATAGTATATAGGTGAGTGCTATAGTTATTGGCCAGCATATAGTAATTGGCCACTGTTGTAGGTATAGTTCCGTAAAGTAATATATTTAATAAGGTTTCAATAGGCTTGTTTCTTTCTGATTTGTAAGGAATGGCTAATTACTAGTGGTTAGGGAGGCGAGGTAGCTAAATGGCGTAATTCAACGGCGCCGTCGAGACCTATCAAAATCGAAAGATAAAATAATTTCGAAAAGAAAAGCTCGTATGGCAAAAACCATTTTAGCGGTGGGTTTGGCGTGTACGGTTTTTCAAAAATGTTAAAAAAAACAGTTACTTGGGCATTCTCGAGCGCGTCAGATATTCATACTACGTATGCCCCGAGTGCCTCTGATAACAACGGTATACTAATCTGCCGGTTTGCGTGGTGGGGGTAGGCATATAAAGTAGTCAAAAATGCAAAATTAAAAAAAATTTACTCGGGCGCGTCAGATTTTCGGAAGGGGTGTTAAGTAGGCCCCAAGGAAGCTTCCTTTAAAAAAACTGACGATTTCGGCGTGACGATAAGTTACGATGAATTTTTGAAAATGCAAAAAAAAATAGTTTTTTTGAAATACTCGAGCGCGTCAGATTTTCATAGGGGAGGTTTATCTCGGTATCCTGAAAGCATATTTTTTTAATCTGACAAAAATGTTGGTGGGTTCTCTTAATCTGACCGATTTTATGATGCTTCAAGTCAAAAAGTTTTAACTTTGGACAAAAATGTGAAGAGACCTTTTTTGTGTAAAATAAAATTACCTTTTTTGTTTATTTAAACTTTTTGTTTGTAAAATGTATCGTTCGCGACTTATATGCCGCAACGCGTTCTTAGGAAGACGAAATGGCTCCTCCACACTTCCGGTCATGCGGAAACCGGCAGATTTTGTATTTTTAGTAAGTTTTAGATTATATTCTTCAAAATAAAAAATAAAAAAATCGCGCTCGAGAATACCGGATTAACGTTTTTTTTTTACAAGTTCGCGACCCTATAACTCGGCGGCGTCAAGGACTTATCGTCAGATTAGTTAAATTTAGTCTTTAAACACTAAAATCAACCCCCAATATCTTAATCTGACGCGCTCGAGTATTTCAGACTATCCATTTTTTTTTACTAATCTGATCGTCTATCCTAGGCGCGCGTCACTACATATAGAGCTAAATACTTTACAAGGTTGTTCTATTAGGTCTAAGGTATCTCTCATATCTTAAACTGCCACGCTCGAGTATTGCAAAAAATTCCCCTATTCGCCTCCCTAACTATAGTACTATATACTGAAATTAAAAGTGGAAAAATTCCGTGAGTTCCTCACCCAAGACATTAATTTTTCCACTTTTAAATTTATTCTAAGCTTAATAGCATCGTTCGCAGACGTTTCTGCTTGTTAATAAGTTTTTGGCAAAAATTTCATTTTTGGTACAAGCTTTTATCGCTGTACTTTTCTTACGACAGACAACTAATACTCATCGAGACAATTCTAAAAACCCCTAACACAATTAGGTTGCGTTGTTTCATCACAGAGTTCCTATGGCCACCTCCTGTCTCCATCATCAGATCAGTTCGACAGTACCATATTATTGTATTGTCATCAGAATTATATACAGCTGCCAATTTTCATGACGCTACGATCCTTGGAAGATGGTTAAATTAGTTACCTTAGTTTCCATTACATAGTTAGTTACATACAGGTCAAGAGTTCCTATGGCCACCTCCTGTCTCCATCATCAGATCAGTTCAACAGTACCATATTATTGTATTGTCATCAGAACTACATACATACAACTGCCAATTTTCATGACCCTACGATCCTTGGAAGATGGTTAAATTAGTTACCTTAGATTCCATTACATAGTTAGTTACATACAGGTCGACCTAATAAAAGCTTGTTAAAAATTAAAATACTATATACTGGCCGAATAACTATAGCAATCACCCTAGTCCTCTTCGCCGTGTCAGCGACTCCTCCAAATGCTTTTAACCAGGAACATGGAACGCTCTAATGGCTCCTCTACACGATGGGCCAACGCCGGCCACTCCAAAGGACGCATTTATGCGTTAGAGGGAGCAAGTGATATTGCTATCTCATTCTACCGCATGGCTGCGTCCCTTGGAGTGGCCGGCGTTGGCCCATCGTATAGAGGAGCCATAATATGCCTTGCGGAGCCAAACTTGGTTTTGAAAATGCGATTGTAGGTATGGTGCGCAATGAAGCAGACGTCGCGTCAAGATGCCTGATATCGAGGCACTCATCATCAATCTCCAGCTGAGGTGGGGTGGCCAGGTCAGGCGCATGGGCAATTAACAAATTACCCAAAGCTGTTTTTTATTCAGAACTCTCCAGCGTAAAAAGGAAACAGGGGGATCAGTATCTGCGCCATAAAGACGTCTTTAGACCTCAAGTTACCAAACCACTTAATAAAAAATATTGTCACCGGCCATAAGATAACGGATGATATCCACTGGATTGCAGACCACGCGGTATTTCAACGGTTTAGGTACTATTTGTAATAGGTAGGTATTGTATTATAAACCATTTTTTTTTGGCATACATATAATCCAATGGATGCATATATATACGAGTAAATGAACGGTTTCAGGAAGCGAAGCGGAAATGGTAAATGAACGAATAATTAATGGCATGTGCTGAAAATTTGCTTCGTGAATTCCAAGAACATAGTTAAGGCATCTCTTACAGTTCCTAATTTTTCTTTACTGGGCAGTAGGTATTTGATTCATTAATCATCCTGTAGTAATGGATTACTCATAGAGCATTTATTTACTCAATAAACGAGTTCTTTGCTCATAAAGAAGAATCTGTAATATACTAATAAGTTAAGTTAGTTGCATGATAGATTTAGTTCTTAAATTTTAAGTTTTTCATTTGATATTTCGCACGCCAGAAAAGGCGTCATATGTAGAAGCAATTTGTGCCTACCTGCCTACTTACTTTAAGACCATTATGTATCCATATTACTGCGAATAAACTACCTATTTGTATTGATGATTTCTCCTTATGCGGTGTGATTCATATTATTTCGACAAATGTAAACAGGTACGACAACATTGAGTAGGCCGGTGAGTATCTGATTAGTTAATGACACAGTCTGCGTCGCGGATGGAATAGTAATGAATTATTATCATAAAAACCAAGATCGTGATGATTTAATTGTAAAAAAAAAATGTTTATGTCGGTGATGTAATAGCGAGTTTTGACAGCATGCATAACAACTCAGTTCGCGGCCGCCGGCCGGTTCCGCCGTCGCCGTGATAAAAATATTATAGCTGCCTAACCAGTAGCTCTACTATCAGTTGGCAGAGTATTTTTCACTTACACTCGGTGAATAAACGTGCCGTGAGTCACGTTTTACGTTTCTTTACGGTCTTATGTACCTAACTTCACTCCACTCCAAACGATGCTGTCCCTTTCTAAGTATACTAAAAAACAGAGCAAGAGTTATATCGGAGTTTTATACAGCGCCTCTATGATTCACCTAAAGAACTAAATAACAAAATTGACACATTTTCTCACGTCTACGTAATTTACTATCTATGCATCTCGCTCTCGCATATTAGTGCAAGTGAGATGCACAGAAAGTAATGTTACATATACTGATGGTAGCCGTGAATATGGAGGGTAGAGGTAAGGAGAATCCTTTATGACTAGGGCTTGCAATATCGGATGGTCTCCAATTCCGGAACTGATTTTCGATATTGGATTCGAATTCCGGAATTCCGGAACTGGTTCCGGAATTAGGGGTTATCGTATTTTACTTAATTTTTTTTGTAAAATCCAACAAAAAATGTGAATATCTGATACTTTACGTTTATTAAAGTTAATATTGTTTAAGAGAAATTTAATTTGAAGTACTACAGATAATTTCATCTCTTTTTTACCACCTTATTAAAATGGTTACTTTTATTCAATTCAATTCAATTCTATGATACGGGGTATTTATTCGGGGAAAATTTAGTTGCTAGCAAACCATTCATTCAATGGATGAATTTGGAAAGTTGAAGGTCGAAATTTGGCTTTTTCCTTCCTAGATCCTAATTATGATTCAGAATATCATATATTATATGCTTCTACAGGATCCGAAATCGTTGATAGAGAAAACCTTCTATCTAAATCGAAGATTCGCTCATGTAGGATTGAGACTATTCTGACTATTCTAAGCAAGTAAAATCACTTTGCTTTTTTTTTATGAGCCCATATTGTCCCACTGCTTTATCAAACCGAAAAGTAAAATATACCCATACTATAGGTCACTGAATGACTAAGAGGCACTTATTAACAACAAAAAACATCAGTATATTGTAGTTTCTTAACCTGAAAAAAGTACTAAAATCCAATTCCGGAATTTTCGATATTCAGTTGTATCAATTCCGGAATTGTAATATCGGAAAATTTGTCCGAGATTCCGGGATTTCGAGATTCCGGAATTCCGCAATGCAAGCCCTATTTATGACTTTATGAGAAAACTCTTTTATGGGAGAATATTTGCAAAAACTGGGCACGCTGTCAGCTATTATAATTTTTCTAAATCTCTCCAGAGTAGCGAAAAAAGAAAACCCATAAACCTAGTAAGTAAGTAAGTAAGTAATCATTTATTGTCAGATTATGCAATTTCAGTATACAGATGTTACAATATTATTTGATTAGAGAGTGTCACAATCAACCGGTTTACGGTATACAAGTTACCAATACCTAGTTTTTCATTGTATCAATACCGTACTAAAAATCATGGAGAATGGAAGATACTCGTATTTACAAGTGGAAAAACGTTTTCTCTTTTTGTATGGACGATTACGTAGTATACTTCCCTCTTAAGGTTTTTGACGGACACTTTTTCATTATTAATTACATGGAGATTGTATTCCTTACCTCTACCATCCACTAAGAGCACTTAGAATGGAGATGTCATCGCTGTCATTTTCTTTACAAAACAGTCTGCCGATTTTTGCGGGGGAGGGGACGTCAAATGTATTGCTATTTCTACATGATTTGTACGTAACGTACAAATAGCCATGTCAGTCCATACAAAAGTTTGCACAATTGTGCAAGTTTTTCGGCAGAGGGGTAAGTAATAATGTCAACAAAAAAATAAAGAGTATACCTTCGAGACTACTACGACTATGATATTTGATTTATTCGGTTGTCAATATAAAACAAATGTAGGTGTTCTTTCTTCCCGTATGAGACGCCATTACTATATAGTCTTGCTTGAGATTAATAAACATTACCAATATGGTGTTAAAACAAGCTTTTCTTTCCTGCTTGGAACCCTAGTCCTAAATCCTAACAGTAAGCACTCAATGGCCACTCCAGTTATTAAATGCTCTAAGACCAATTTTAACACTTTGTTACTGACTCAACCTTCATTCTACAATTTTTTAAAGATTTGACGTTGCCATAGTTACGAAAATAATAAACACATCAATGTTAGTAAACAATGTATAAATTAAAATATATTGTATTCAAGACAAAAATTGCAAAATATGATAATTACGTAAACATCATTAATAATCGAGTTAAAATAATGACTTTGCGTGTTAAAAAATAGGAAGCAAAGTATACGGCGCGATTATACAGCCTACTTTTGGCTACATATTTATTACCTATGACGAAAATAGTACACACATGAGAAGAAATCTTAAAATATTAAAATAGGTATGTATTATAATGGTCCGCTTCAGTCCGCATCATGACAGCGGCCGTCTCCTACTGCTAAGTAACATTATCTAATAGAGTGTGCGGAAAGAGAAGAGTCGTGAAATTTAGGGGAGCCCATACATTATACCTACGACTCTTCTCTTTCCGCACAGACCCTACGTATAACCGTAATATAGTCTGGCTACTGAAATTTTACCTACATTTTTGGCGGGAAATTCATAAAATCTTGGGCTGGTCACACTTTGTGTACTAGGAATTATAGTTTTGATACTAGATAGTATTTTTGATATTCCGTGTACAAGTAAGGTACCTAAGGAAATAAGTTAAATAAACGTTTACGTGCACTCTAAGTCAGCTCACATAATTTCTACCATTATTTAAAGTGCAGTCAACGACAAACACATATGTTTACGTTCCAATATTTAGATTTTATAGATATTTTTCAGGACTTTTAGTTTATCCGTTTCTTTATACATTTGTCCTATTTATGGGATTCAGGCATTAATAAATTCACGTAGTTAATCAAAGTAATAGGCAAATGTTAGAACTAGTACTTAAAGTATCAAAATATTTATAGAGCACCAACCTCCTAATTTGTTTACATTTGGTTAGGAGTTGTAAACATTGCAGTTTTTCGTTATACAACGCTACACGTCGACTTCGCACATTGTCGTAATTATTTACGAGCTTGAATAATAGTTTGCGAACCTCACTCAGTATAGAAATTATTAATATTATTTAAAAGAAACCCCTTATAAACCGCAAATAATTTGAATGAATGACATAAATTGTCAACTAACTTTTAGCTTTTTTTTAAATCATAGACAATTGGTGATACAACAACGAAATATCTGTCAACAAATTTTGGCTAGCCAGACTCTAGCGATCTTAATTTTATAGTACCTATATGATCTCGAGTATATTTCAGTGCCAAGCGCCCCATTTCCAATACAAAATGAACCCACGCAGCGGGTTTTTGGCAATAAATGTGTTTAAATCTTATTTAAATTTTCAGATTCTGAACCACCAGCAAAAGTTTTTGAAGAAAGTTTTATATTTCCTGTTACCAAGTTGACATGAAAAACGATTACCTAGGTACCAAACACAATAATTTGAACAACGGAAAATAAAATAATACTTACTTAGTACTTAAAGAAAAATAAATAAACTCACAGAACATTTGTATGTTTTATTTTATTTAAGATAATAATGCTTAATAAAATACGTAGCAATTCTTGTGTAAATATTATAATAGGTCTTGCGGTATGTTCTTACTACATATGTGTTATGTGCACCCAGCAACAAAAACAGCAACATGTCTATGTACCGCTCCTTGTATTGAGCCTTAATTATTAATACATATGTAACTTCTACATGCATATGCATGCATACATGATGCAATCCGGGTTTTCATGGAAATGTTGTTTTCAATCAGCTTCTTGCCTAAAACCAAAAATTGCTCGTAAGCAATGTGATTTTCGCAAATGTAGCAGTAGTAATAGGAAAATATGATGTCAAATATAACTCATTACCTTTGTACTAAATCAGCCTTTTATCGAACTATTAATTGATTTATCCCTTAAAGTTTTGCTTGAAGTTCATATACTGTTATAAATGTATACATATTACGTTGAAAATTGCATTAATATTCGTGAAAAATCTGCGTATTTGTTGTGTTTACAAGTTGACAGAAATGTCACGTTGGAAACGCACGTATTTTTCCATAACATCTGTCACGTTTACTCGCTTAAAGTATTTAGAGTCTGTGCGGAAAGAGAAGAGTCGTGGGATTTGAGGGCGCGCCAGTGCTATTTTATGGTTTTTGCTATGCTGACAACACTGGTCACGTGATTATAGTACGACATTAAAGGTCTTGATACTTGAATCCCTTTTGTTCCGGTTTTTTACCACGGCTTACTAAACGGAGCCTGGTGGTGGTGTCGGCTCGTCAACTCAATCCTCTGATTTAGCGCAGGCACTAGTTTTCTTTTTAAAACACACTTGTTTTTATGTCTCAGATACTAAAAAGTGACAGTGCGATTGACAAAACTACTAAAACTAGTTAAGAATTTGCCCAATACAACTGTAATTTTAGTACCAAACAAGATAGAGTCCCATTTACGTACTGCCTAATCTGTGCAGTCCAACAGTTATTAAAACCGGGTAGATCGGGTAGAAATTGGGCAATAGAACTGTAATTTTATCTGGGATATATTTCACCCATTGTAAACTTGACTTGTAATGTATGTGTACATTATTAATAATAAATATGAATATGAATAAAAATAGTGCATATAAGTAGGTAGGTCTTATTGGGATATGTCCGGTTCTCTCATCTCACGATATTTTACTTCGCCGAAAAGTCACTGCTAAATATGAAATATAATTTCGTAACTAACAGAACCTACAAATAAAGAAATATTTTATTAGAAAAAGTTTTATTCAGAACCTAGTAAACGAACTTTCAAATAAAGAAATATTTTATTAGAAAAAGTTTTATTCTTTGTAATCGAAGTCTGAATTAAAATATTCAATGTCACTTATGTTTAAGCTAGCTTCAGAACAACCAGGGACACTCATAGAACTATCTTCATCTGAACTGAATGTGCTTGAATCCGGCACGTAGATTACGAATTCTTGCATATCACCTACTTAGCGGTCTTTTATTCGAGATACCCAGGGCCGGATTAAGCATGTCGGGGCCCCTAGGCAGTGCGAGGTTCGGGGCCCCCTACAGTCAATTCTGCACACAGCATATTCAATACAGGGAAATAAGTTTGCGTTTTTAATTTCAGTCTTCAGACGTCGGCCGAGCCGATTCAAATCGAAAGATGTCTTTTTCGCTCTTATTGCATGGACATAACGCTTTATTCTATCGGTTTTTGCCGATTCCGCGTCGCGTCAAGTGTGGGGAGAGCCCTTTAGGCTTTAGGCCAATTCCCCGTGGAATACCAAATATGTGAGCTTCAGCGTCACTTTCCTATCTACCTCTAATGGCAAATTTTAAGCGAGGCTAAAGGCTAAGCTCAACTAGTGCCGCATGGTTGATTTTCTCAATAGTTAATATTTTGCGAGGCTGAACAGCGATTGGCCGACCATAAAACCAAACGCCTAACCACAAATGATTAGAATCAACCTAATAATAAAGAATTTCCATATGTTACAATTACTTAAATTACTAGAGTTAGACCAAGATATGCGTGCAACAATTCTGATGGCACTCGCAGTGCAAGTGTTATTTTAAACGTCAAAACTGCCACTTGCACTGCGTATAATTGCAGTCTTTTCTTGGTCTAACTCTATTTATTCACCAGTCAAGCTAACATGTAGATGATACAAGGTCAATTAAAGAACCAAAAATAAACGCGAGCGCAGCGAGCGCGAAATTTTTTCTTAACAATATCGCAAATTGTGAAAGCGTGTTAAAAGGCCGGGTATCGATCTTCATCTGGGCCTAAAAGTCCGAAGTGCCCCAGTGAGGTGAGGTTTCATGCGAAGTCAAAGCCGTGCTTCATTTGGCTTCAGAATAAATAGTTGAGCAAAGACGCGAACCAATGTCCAGCCAATGCAAGCGAGACCGCAAGCCGAGCTTGGCGCAGCGAGGCCAAGAAGTAGAGGAGATGTGGAACACAAACCAATGGTAAATTGAGGCAAAAAGTGAGGCTGAAGGTTTTTTTTTTTTATTATGAATGGGCTTACTCATGGCCACAGACTAGCCGAGGCGTAGACGTGGCCTACGATGGAGCGAGCTCGCCCAGAAGGTGCCTGTTCACTCTTGATTTGAAGGTTGCCGGGTTATAAGAACACGGAAATATAGACGCCGGCAAGGAATTCCATTCCTTGGCAGTGCGCATAAGGAAAGTAGAAGCAAAGCGCTTCGTGCGAATTGGTGGAATATCTACCAAGTAAGGATGGAAACCGGCCGTGCGTCTAAAAGTCCGATGGTAGAATGGGGACGGTGGAATAAGCTCGTGTAGCTCTTGGGCACACTCCCCGAAGTGCAACCTGTAGAATACCGACAGGCTGGCGACTTTCCGCCGATGGGCCAAAGACTGAAGCTCAGCCGTTAGCTTCTTGTCGCCAATCATCCTCCTGGCTCTGCGCTCCACTGAGTCCAAAGCGGCGAGTTGGTATTTAGCTGAGCCATCCCACAGGTGGCTGCAATACTCCATACACGACCGGACTTGAGCTTTGTAAAGTGTTAGAAGCTGTCCAGGTGTGAAGTATCGCTTCACCTTATTTAGGACGCCCAGCTTTCTGGCCGCAGTTTGTGCTTTAGACTCAATGAAGCTGCCGAAGCTGAGGACTGAACTCAGCTCCATGCCGAGGAGTTCCAGGCTGTCGGCAATAGGTACAGATGCACCCCGGAAAGAAGGAGTCAGGTCGAATGGACTCCGTTTTGCGGAAAATAGACACGTCTGCGTTTTGGAGGCATTGAACGTGACCAGATTGTCATCACCCCACTGGGAAACGAGACTAAGGGTCAAGTTCATTCGCTCAACCATGGCCTCTCTCTGTGAACGTATATCCTCCCTGCCTGGTCGAGCATTCCTATGAAAAACGGGGGACACGTTCGTCTTCTTTCTTTTTCTTTGTTTTAATCAATAGTCCTCGTGATGATGAGTCGAAATAACCCAAAAGTTGTTGCTTTTTCGAAAAATGGGGAACCATTTTTCCTTAAAACCCTTGTATTACAACTTTACAACAGGTACGCAGAATACGCCCCGTAAACTGTAACGTATTGCATAAATTTTATTACAGTATTTCATTAATGTAAACTATTTAAAGAATGGCTCGAAAAAATACAATAACAAAATAAACAAAGCATACTCATTAATAAGAATCAAAAATTTACTCATGAATTTTTACACTATGGAACAAAATTTTAGTTAGTGCGCGCTGAGCCGCCGGGGCCCCCTAGCCGAGGCGGGGCCCCTAGGCAGTTGCCTACTTTGACTTAGGGTTAATCCGGCCCTGGAGATACCGTAGGTACTTTTACACAATCCTGAAAAAGAAATTACATATAAATATGCATAAAATAGAAAGTATCAAGACTATTTGTCAGTTATTTTAAAGATCATGAATGACCTGCATATTTATGAAAATTAATATATTTTGAATGAATATACTTACCGATTATGTACCGGAGACAAGTTACTTAGGGGGCTCATTAAATAGGTAATTATTTAATATTAAATACAACATCAATACCCGCAAATAGCGGAAACACGTTCCGCGACTTTTTGTAAGTCGATAGTCGGCATTTAGCCGTTTTCTTCCCGCTGACAAAAGTGAACAATGTTAAATATAATTTTCCTTGTGGTTTTATGTACGGTTTTATCGTGTTTTGAAAATATTATATACATAAAACTTACGGTTTTTGTTAATAAAAATATACAATGACAGAAGTTTGTTTACTTTTTACAAGACAGGTGTCAAAGGTTTGATTGCCATATAAAATTTAAAATGTTAGTTCCCGTTTCTGCCACGACTCTTCTCTTTCCGCACAGACTCTACGCAGAATAATTCTGGCTCAGTTTTCATTATATAATAAGAAAGAGAGCGTTTTAGGTGTGAAGTTAGGCAAGTATGGAAAACTCGCGTAAAAACGTTTGTAACTCATGGTACAAATTGAAATTTTTAGTTCTTTACGTGACCGGTAGAGGCACTGTACAATTACTCCATACATTTTCCTTAACTTTCTCACTATGTTCACTTCTCACTGTCATTCACGGAACTCATAGTAGAGCTACAGTAGGTATTTTAAACGATTTCTGGAAACTCGCGAAATTATTGTTAGTTTGCTTGTGGTTACATTTCCTTTTTGCAAACATTTACCTCTAAAATATATACCTAGGTATTATAGTGACAAATATTATCTGTTTATGCTTCAATCATCAAAGGAAAAGGCAAATGACCGAGACTATTGCTTTCTCACAGCTAGCGGAGGCGGAATTTCCGCAGACTTCGCATTAGTTGTCTCAATGCCAGATTTGTTTTTTATTTGCAAAAAACGTGCTGAGACTGCTGAGCTCACGCTTCCGACTTATCAATTCAACCACGCCTAGGGTTGCCATATGGAAGAATTAAATGTCCTGATAAAAATCCGGACATCACCCTAAAAATCCGGACTTTTCTTGTAGCAGAGATTTGGCGTAGCTTGAACGACGCCCTGGCGGCGCGCTGCTCTCTGTGGTGTACTTTATCGTGGATCTACTTTTCCCTTTCCCTTCGCCCGATCCCGTAACCCCCTCCCCGGGCGCGTATTTTATTTTTATAAGGTCATTCCTAGAAATCCGGACACATGCCAAGTCCGGCCGCAATCCGGACAAAGGGTCAATAATCTGGACATGTGCGGACAAATCCGGACGTATGGCAACCCTAACCACGCCTAGCGCAACGTGAGGGTACGTTTTATGTGAGGGCAGGTAATGGAGACGGCTCCGTAAAAATAACCCCGCGGGATTGCTACATGGAAAGTCCATTCTGTTTCTTACAATCAAGGGTCCCTACCACACCACGCAACTATGCAAAATCGCGAAATTGGCACAGTACGGGCGTGTGAACATGCAGGTACCGACTGCCGCGATAAGCACCGACCGACCAGCCATTAAGCGTAAATACTTCCGTAAATTAGTTGTGTCGAAAAGTTATCGTACAGAACAGAAAGTAGCCCGTATCGAGTAGGTACATTACTACTTTGGCCTCATTTATTTTGCTCGTCGCGATTCTACTTGCAGTCCGAGGAGAAGGGTGTTTTAGAGTGAGAAAGTACATAATATTATAGCCTTAGGTATCACTAGCAGCTCACTACAGGACTGCAGGAAACACCGGGAATATACGATTTTAGGGTGGTTAATGATTTCGAGCATATTTCCCACATAGCTCCTTCCTTGTTCCTGTGTAATTGTGTAGATGTATTATCCGTTGGTGATCCTTAAATAAATAAAATAAACTCGGGTCGCATGAATTTTTTATTATTTTTTTGTAGGAAACTGTACCGCGTTGCGTCACTGCCACACGTTGATACCCGCGACATTAAATTAATAGGTGACGGTTAATTCGCACTTACGGCGGTACTAATTTAATGCCGGCCAGTTTCAAAGGTCAGGACATTAAATGTGGCACGGTGAAATAAAATTAATGACTGATAATTTCAGGCATTTAGGACAGTTCAAGCGACGGTTTTCACGCTATGTGAATTCGCGCGTCGCTCCAGACTGCAGGAGCATCCAGTGTGTGAGCGAAACAGCGCTTAGTACGTATATAGCGTTACCCCGCTCGCACACTGGAGTACCTTTTTTTTTTGGGAGGAATATCCATTATGGATACCTCCGCCCGCACCGCAGGGACAGCGCGAAGCCGAAGGTTATGTCGGACTTTCACCGACTAAAAACCTCCCAGTTGTCGTCCTCGGCGCATTTCGGACGGCTCTGGGATCTCCAATGAACGCGCCATCGCCAGTGCCGTCCTAGCGCTATGCCCCTTTGTGGGTCCCCTCTTTTTTCAGCCGCAGTGCCTAGCTGCGACTGTCTCCGACCCCGAGAACCCCTTTTTATTCGCCTTTTACGATAGGCAGGGGATACCGTAGCCGTATTCTTACGCCCGGGCTACAGGGCGCACACTGGAGTACCTAGCGTGCGGTTAATAATACAAGTTTGCTGCTTATGAAATTTAACGCTGTTTACTAGTACTTCACACTTTTTATGTATTCTTGTCCAATGATACATTAACTGTTTATAATAAGAATAATGCGAAAATATCCTCGCATCGCGAATGTTGTGTTGTGATATTGTAACAAAGTTTACTTAGATTTTTTTTCTTTAGATTACGAAGGATAACTATTATCAGAGATGCGAAAAATACTTTATAAAAAGTATTTAAATACAAAATACAAATACTTTCTTGATAATACTATTTCAAATGCAAAATACAAAATAGTTTTTGAAATTGTATTTAAATACAAAATACGAAATAGGTATTTTCAAAATACTTTTTTAAATACAAATACTTTTCGATAAAAGGTACTCTGAGTCGTGAATACCTAGTCTGAATTAAAAAGTATTACTCGGAATTTCCGAGTTGAAAAGACTCTCTTTATTCTTTGAAATCAATCCTCTATCTAAAGTGCAAATTTCTAGTTGTTTGCTCATATTAACCGGTAGGATGTAGGTATGGATGATGGTTTTTATTGGCCAACTTTTAAAGCATTAATTTGTAATGTTTCACAGCTAGTATAATGCCTCTCGTTAGTGTGATGAAAACGTCACGTTTGTGTTTCACCAGGGCAGAAAAGTTTGTTCTCCTCTCGTGCCTTGAAACTCTCCCAACACTCAAGATTCCACTTTTTTAACCACTCGCTACGCTTGTGGTCATGTGCGACGTTACTAAACAGATTCAACAGTTCCATGTTAAAAGAATGAGAGAGTTGCCAGGATTGTAACATCAGAAGAGATTGTAACTCCTACCTACCTACTAAGTATAAAGTATTTTGTATTTTGAAAATAGAAAATAGGTCCCAAAAACTATTTCAAATAAAATACAAAATAGTTTCTTCAAAAGGTATTTAAATACAAAATACAAAATAGGTATTTTGCATTTTGTATTTGCATTTTAAATACAAGTATTTCAAATAAGAATAAGAATAAGAATAAGAGATGTTTATTAGCACAAATAATAATAACTAATAACACAAAACTAAAATTCAATTACATAAATATTTGTGCCAAAAGGTGTGTAAAATAAGTCACATCTCTGACTATTATAGATGTATAGTAACTGAAAAAGAATATATATAGGAATTACCTTCTTATCAATGAGTTTTAATGAAATTGACAGTATTGACACATTAATACATTAGAGGGAGAGGCCAACAGCAGAGAGAGAGCTCACAAGAGATCCATAAAGGACAGTGGAATGTATCTTATGAGTTTGATACTGCGGTCAATGTGCGAAAGACCATTAAAGGCATGTGCACACCGGGTACGTATGCGCGTTGTAATATACGGTTCCTTATGAGCGACGACACACAGCTTGCGTGATGTGTGCGTGCGCGGCTCCAACATTTTAGTGCACGTCTACGCACACGCAGCAGTGTGGCCTGGCCTTAAAGCATAACAATATAAAAGCTCTTTTATTGACAAAACTTCCGTGAGACACAGACATATTAAATATCTTAAGAACGAATATGTGAGTGACCCGTTCTTAAGATATTTAATAGCCCTTTTATTGCTTCTTACTTCTTTTGTTACATACTCCATACACCAGTCACAGAACTTGACAGAGCAGACAGAGGTTATCTATACAAATATGACAGTTCTTTTGCCCTAAGATGGTCTTAATGAATAATTAATTGTAAAATTCACTTACTGACTAGCAGTGCACCTGGCAGCACTACTCGCACCAGAAAAGTTGATGGTACATGAAGCTTGGGCATGATGTTAACTGTAAATAAATAAAAAAGCCACACTTGAAACTGTTTTATGTATATATAATTTAATGAACAAAATCAATTATGCAATCTTATTATTACTTGGGTGAATTAATCACTTTTTTATTACTATTATTCAGGATAAGGTAAACTTAGTATTTTTAAAATTTGAGAGTAAACTTACCCCCTTATTCATAAACGTTTACTAAAGTTGACAAGCTGATAATAATCGTTTGTCCCTTTCCATCATACCAATACGTCAGAAAGGGACAAACGTTTTTTAACAGCATGTTAACTTTAGTAAATGTTTATGAATAAGGGGGTTAGAATCAAAGTCAGAAATAAAATAATTTATTTTGTTACACAATTTTTATAAGAATGATGGCATACAAATGAATAAGGTAGCCCATCTTTTACTCACACCCAATTGTGACTAATGCTACCATGAGTGCAAATAAATATAAATTTGTACATTATCTGAAGATGACAGGGATACAGAGTAGTGGCAACCCTAGACAACACTTTCTGTCTAACCATAGTGTATGTCTGGAACAGGGCTATAACCGCGAAAATCGAGGTTCGCAAATTGCGGGAAAGTTTTCTCTGTCACGCTAATTACGCCTTCATTGGAGTAAAAGAGAAAGATCCCCATAATTTGCGAATTTCGGTTTTCGTGGTAGCCGCTCAGTTTGCCCGAATCCATAATCATTGCACCCTCATTGAACTCTTTTATAAACAGACTCCACAAACATTTTATAAATACCTAAACAAAACACAAGTGCAGAACATTAATCTGCACATATAACAGCTATAACCTGGCTGTGCATTTCTATATGATAATGATGTAAAATATAAGGGAGAAGGACCCAGCAAAGGGACACTCTAGGAGTCTAGGCTCATAGAAATAAATAAATATACCTTGTTGACTTAACTAATTAATTCTATTTAAATGCATATAAGATTCTTGTACCCATTTTAATTATTAAAGAATCTATAATATCATGAAATCTACTAACTGCTAAGTACATTCCTGACCAGCATGATATTCAATAACATATTTAAATCCCTTCAAAACACAGCTGTTCGCGCTGAGCAAAAAGACTTGCAAAAAAATTTAAAAAATGCGCAGGTTTATAAACAACGCATCTAATCAAAATCATTATCGAAATAAACCCAAAAATATCGGAAATAGGTGCCCAAATAAATAGTAACAAGGTTTAATTCATTAAACGATAAGAAAACTCAGAACTTCACAAAACATACCTTAAACTAAAAATCCTGATTAAAGTAAACAAATAATTATGTCACTTCAGCAGCACACAACCACTTTAAACTTAAAGTTATAATATGGAAGTCTTTGATAAGGGAAATTAGCATAATTTGAATAATTTCCGCACATTTTACGACATAACTACATTTTTGAATAACAACACCACCGACAAACGCACTAACCGATCCACGCCCGAGATGACACTCTTGCTTGCTTTTCAAGTTTTGACATAATTGACAGTGACACTAGATGTCAAACCTATTATTGCCAGACGTATTTTATTTTATCTACTAAAATTAAAATGATGACATTTGGGCAGAGGTGCTAATGCGAAGCTCCTGACTTCGGCCAAACTCAGCTCCGCTCGACTCAAAATTGCTCCGAGCAATTATTAGGGTTGACACAACTTGACATCCCTTTGCGTACACGACCACAGATAAGTTAATGGCTTGAATTTTGACAACCCTAAATAGCCGAAAGGGATAGTGCCATTTATTAAAAAGGGACAGCATGATTCGACTCTGAACCACTGTCAAACTTTGGTTTTGTTGGAAGTTTCCTTTCAGTACAGTAGTACTATTATTTATTCTGTGATTTGGGCTGTAGAGACAAAGTGTGTCATCATTAATGTAAATTTTCTATGAATTCTACCTCCTATTTCCTAGAGTCATTAATTAATCAACCTTTTTAGGATTCCGCACCCGAAGGGTAAAAACGGGACCCTATTACTTAAGACTCCGCTATTCATCCGTCTGTATGTCTTTCTGTCTGTCTGTCTATCACAGTTGAGGAAGATCAATCCTTCGTACCAACATTTTTGTGGTAGTCTGTTAAAGCTTTTAAACTAGACTCAGCAGTATTGCAGCAGTACGCTTATCTCGATAAAATTGTGCTGCAGTGAGAATACTATAATCAATATTCACAGTAGGAATTTCCATTAGATTTTCTACCAATATACAGATTTTTATATAGTGGCAACATTAGAGGTTCGTAGTGCTGAGCTAAATAATTAGATGTTTTCGGTTTTTATTTTGCAATCCTATTTATATTCAAAAACAAGTGTTAAGTCGAACTTTATGCAAATACTTAATATTATGAAAACTACAAAGATTACTTTATGTCTTGGATACAATTATAGAAAATAAAGACGCCAGCGAGTTTTAGCGATTTTTATACAACACTATCAATTTTATTTTTATTGCGAATTAATGGCGTAGCCAGGTGAGTTTTCTTGTTTATTTCCTATTTTCATAGTGTTCTATGGCATTCAATTGTTTTGTCTAAATGTTTTTCAACGAGCAAAATATTATATCTCCATAAAGTCAAAATTTTTCCAGCTAATCTGTTTTTATTGCACATAAAACCATTCTAACGAGTAATGAACACGTATTGGATTTGTTCCGAATTTATTCGCTAGGATCATTGTCATCACTTTCACTTTTCACGCGTTTTAGTGGTTCTAGTGTGTATACGATGCAACAACCTGCAGTCGCCATGGATGAGTGAGTTCCCTTATACTTCGCATCGCGTTTGCTGGTTTCATTGTGTATAATTATGACAAGGTTACTCATCACTGATCACTCGGCGTTTTACATTAGCAGCGATTTGGTAGCGAAACTTGGCGCTCCTATTTTCTTAGGCATGTAATGATAATGGTTTGTTTGTTTTGCAGCACCATGTCGACTGTAACGAAAATGACCCGCACGGTTAAGAAACTGGAGGTGCCCAGACCATTGAAATCGACGACCAGTTCTGCTCATAACCGCAACTCTGTATTAGATGTCAAAATAAACTCTGGTGAGTATAGTTCTTTAACCCCAATAAGAATCTTATCAGACTGCCATTGGTATGTACCTATCCTTGAAAATTGTTTATTTGAGTTTTAAATTGGCATTAAATCTTTTGTTTTCAGTGGATGATCTAATAGTGTTGACGGAAGCAGTGGCATATGAAATGATGCAGGGCAACTATGACCGTGCACTTCAAAGTAATGTTTCTACTATGTATTCTAACTTAAAGCTTTATGGGGCGCAGCTCGAAGCACTCTACAAAGATTTCCTTGATAGGTAAGAGATATGACCTCTTTTGTTCAATTATATATATGCTATTTTATGGCATGCAAATATCACAATAAGTTAATTTTGTTTTCTTTTTCAGATATTTTGTTGTGTTCCGCAATGGTTCGCAGGACGAACGCTTGGACAAGAAAACAAGGCTACATCTTCTTGAGTTAATTGAGCTGCGCGCTAAGCATTGGCAGACTTCAGACTATATGAGTCAGTATTACAGACACCGTGGCACACATGCAGAGGTATATAACTTTTACATTAATTTAATTTTGTAATTTCTACAACTAGATTTTCTTTGATGTGTTGGTTTCTGGAAGAAGAAATTTAAATTTTTGTCCAGTGGTATCCTGTCATTTGTAGCATTCACTTTAGGTATGGTCATGTTTTCTCATTTGGTTAATTATTTGGTGGTTTGTTTCCTAAAAACAACATAGGCCCTTGAGGTTCCTCATAAATAATATTGAGTGTGTGGGCAAACAAATTATTAATAAACAAAGAGTTCATTATGAACTTGCAACTCCCCAAACTAATGCTACAAAAAATTAACCCACTTATATTTCTGTCCCAAATGATTTCAAGTGGCCTACTTGAAAAGTACAACACTTTGTTTATGAATGCTAACTATGAAACATTTGTTTTGTAAAGTTTGATCCATTTTTATAAGAAAAGTATTGTTTCTCAATTCCAAACATGATTCTCTTAGCTTTCAGTTCAATTTTTGTAGCCAGTGCTTATAGTTGTGTGTTGTGTTGTGTGCAATGTCTAAAATGTTGGTGTATGTGCAGCCACTATTGGTGCCGACGATGGAAGGCGCGGGCGGGTCTGTGTCCCCGACGCTGGCTACGCCGCCCGAGCCGCCCGCGCTCCTGCAGCCGGGGGAGGTCATCAAGCCCTCTGGCAAGTTCCCCAAACCCACCAAGATCCCCGGCAAGAACTACTCTAAGGACGAGGTTGTTATTCGAAATGCTGATTCTGGAAAAGGTATGTCAATTGTTAACAATTATTCAATTTTTATGTTTACTCTTTAATTGTTAGCCGTACTTTTGGGGTCCATGGGCTCAAATCTATATCAGAATAGGGCATAATATTTTTATGCAAAGCTCGACAATATTTGCTCCTTGGACCTGTTTTAGTTTCATAAAATATTTAGTAAGTACCAAGCAAAAAGACAGATTCTCTGCATGGTAATTCTAATTATCTAAGTCAATAAATCAGGGACAACAATGCATGATAATACAATGTGATGCTTATCTCTGTAGTTTTATCTTTCTGTTGTTCAATTGTTTAGCTTACTTTGCATGTTGATAATGATAAAAATTATCTTATTTTAAATCTAAAGGATTCTCCTGAATTGAGAATGGGGTTGGGGCCTACTGTTTCTATGGAACAAGTAGATTTTATTATGGTATTAAGTAAATATTCTTTGAGTATAAGTATATTATTATTAATTTAACTTTGGCATGTGGAATTTTATGTTGTATTAGGTACAATATTCTAATACTAATAGTGGTATACAATTTTCCTTACTGTCTTAAATGGGTAAAAAATTCCGTGTGTATCAGCCACTGACTCAGTTATTTATTTATTATTTACTCATCAAGACTGGACTCTTCAGTCCAAATTGTCGAAAACCAGCTATAGTAGTAGCCGAAGGAACGTAGGGGTCAAATTACACTCAGCGTCACGGAGCTAGAATCGCTAGCACCATATGAGGGTGTGCGATTTCCGTGACGCTGAGTGTATAATAGGCAAAAATCAGATGCAAGACAAGCTGAAGTGATAGGCAGCGAGCGGCGGCCCTGAAGTTGTATTGTGGTGTTACAGTGATGGGTATCAAGGGCAGGCGGGTGCACATGATCGAGGAGCTAAGTGACACGATCATATCGTTTCAGCGAGGTACGAACCACGGAGTGGCGCTTGCATGGTGACCGGGCTCTGCGATCTTCCCGCCTTCTCTGCCTACATCTAATGACATTCTAGCGACTGTGCTATAACCTACTGTCTGTTGCGTTAAAATAACACAAAATTAAGTGCATCTATTGGAGCAAGTGCCTTTACCTTAGTTTAGAGAAGTGTTTTTCAAACTTTTTCGTGATGCGACCCCCTTAGTACTTACTGCCTGGCAAAAAAGAGTAGAAATTAAAAAGTGGCAACACTGTACTGTCGTCTCTTTCAAATCAATTTATATATGAGAATGGGACGACACTACAATGTTGCAACTTTTTAATTTCTAGTCTTTTTTGCCAGGCTGTATGTATTGTTTTAAGACTCACAGTTACAGAGACCCACAGTTAGAATAAAACTGATTTAGAGTAAAGGGTAGCCACATAAATGTTTGGCGTATTTTTCCAAGCTAATTGGACAAAAGGATAGTGGAGGCACTTACTCCACGGAAACGTATTTGATAATTCTTTACTGGTGTTTTTGCATGGGGATTGGGTTAAGTTACTAATAAAATCATATAGCAGTCTATTAACAACAATAATCATAAATAAAAGTCAAGGCACCTCATGATTAAAATGCATTTTCAGTAATCATGTTTCACAGCAACCATACCTAAATGTAAATGAGTTTTTTTACATCCTATCAACTTCATAACACCCATGACATATAATATACTAACGGCTAATTTACATGATCATTCGTTTTGTAACGGAGATGTGGAATGATTTTCAGTGAGCCCTGGTGCTAAGGAGCGACTCGTCCAAATCACTGGACCCAATGAGGAAAATGTGAAGTGAGTTTCCTTTTAAGTGAAACTAAGATTTTTAAAATGTTCATGATATATTTATGATCTCAACAATATCTATTTGGTACTTAACTAGACTTTTATCGACCGGGATATGAACTTTGACACTCACCTGCTATTATCAGTTACCCGTGAACAAGATGCATGTACGAGTAACTGTCGAAATATCGGGAGCTCGAAAACAATACAAAAGTAGGTAATCACGGTTCATATCCCGGTCCATATAAGTCTAGTGAAACTAACTGTGAATCATTCGAAACTGTTAATACCTATTCAACTTAATTCTTTATAAAGCAGAGGGAATATATTTTTCACCACACCAGCTCGGAAAGGGTTACTTTGCACTTCAAAAACTGATAGCAAAGTTGCATTTTATTCACATGTGAGGCAAAGTAATCAAATGCAAATTTTGAGTTGTTTTCTTATGTTTGCTGGTAGAATGGATGATTTTGGATGATAAATATTGAATAACATTAATTTGGATTTGATTTGGTTTGATTTTGTTTGATATTTTACATTTAATATTTGCTTCGGGTTGGTGTGGTAAAAAATTTTGTGTTTCATTCGGGGGCAAATTTTTTTAACCCTCGCAACGCTCAAGATTCCATTTTTCGAACCACTCGCTACGCTCGTGGTGGGTATCAATATTAGCACGAGCGGTTAAACAACAACTTTGCCCCCTTCTAAAACAAATAACTATTTCACATGATTTTGAATTTTGTATTAAAGTGATAGGATTCAATTTCGAATAATTTCCTTCACTCTTATGCCTTATAAAGGGTTAAAATGTTTAAAAAAAGTTGTTTTATTTGTCAAACGTAAGGGTATAAAGTTCAAAAGGTCTCTATCGGATGATGAGCTATCGCACTATTACGTTGATTTTGTGTTGTGTGGTGTGTGTGTGGTGCAATCCAGAGTTAGTCGTAGTCGTAACCATCTGGGAAACGAATATTGACGTGGTATTTTATGACAGCCACGCGAAGCATCTGATTGGTGACACGATCCGGCGCAACGCGTCGCCGGTGCGGCTGGAGGGCGCGCTGGAGGCCGGCGCCGCGAACGACGACAACGGCGACGACGCCGACGACGAGCCGCGCGCCAGGGAGGTAACGGAACTAACATTTATTTATGACACTATAGAATTACGGCTTTGGTCTCATAGATTTATGTTTTAGCAGGCGTGGGTCACTCCGCGATTTCGTCGCTTTGCTACAGGCAGCTAAAAGTACATCCATTCCATACTAATTTTGATGGCTAGCCATAAGCCGCGCGTGGCGCTGTCGCCACCTAGCGGCCATATCGGTCCTGATCGTAACAGACGCGTTTTGTTAGAGAGTCTTCTGTACCTAGTACTGTTATTTATTCTGTGGTTTTAGCTAGCTTGCAACGCAACCGGAAACAAGTCTGAGCTAGCGTTATTTTGAGAGATTCATAGCTAACGTTGTACTTTGTGTTAAATAAAAATAATAGGCTAACTCAACATATTTTCTTTCAGAAATCGCCACACAGTAATCGAGCTTTACTTCATAGTTTTTCAACGAACGACGCAGCGTTAGGAGAATATAAATACACTGTGACTTTTGGTCAACATTCCATCAAAATCACGGGGCAGAATCTGGATCTCGTCAAGGTACTGTTATTTATTCTAGAATCAAATAAATTAGAATCTGCTTTGTAAATATTTCCCCAGTTTTTCTCGTATGGGGTGGGACTCGATTGCCGGGCCGGATTGGGTTCTTTTTATTTCAGAGTGTCGTATAAAAAATTACGTGTCATTAGGTTTTCAAACTTTATTTGTAATATGTATTTACGGCTATTAACTCCTCAACTCCTACTGTTCCAATATTTTGTAACTGAGTCCTTACGCTGGATCAATGCAGCTGCCTATTACTCGCAAATCAAGCTGACGACCGGCGTCTTAGGATTTCTCATTTGCGGTTCCAGCCTGAGATTTGAGATAGATAGATCGGTTTGCGGATAGTTTAAGCCCTATTTAGACGTCGCGAGAACTCGCATGCGAGTTTAATTACATTGCGGTTTTTGATCGGTCGCTCGAATCGGACGTAACCAACAGTCCGCAATGTAACTAAAATCGCATGCGAGTTCGCGCGCCGTGTAAGGGCTGATTTAGACGGCGCGAACTCGCATGCGATCTGTCGGTGATGTCCAGTTCAACCGACCTATCAAAAGCCGCAATGTAATGAAACTCGCATGCGAGTTCTCTCACCGTCTAAATGGGCCCTAAATCAGCCTATAAAGTTAACCGTCGGGTATGGTGTAACGGGGAGCCGTCGTGTGCAGACCGCGAAGCTGGTGCTGGACGAGTACTTCGAGAGCGCGGGCGCGCTGGAGGCGTGGGGCGCGGGCTCGGGCGACTTCTTCACGCTGTCGCAGCGCCCGCAGGCCGCGCTGCTGCTGCGCGCCGACCCCGAGCTCAACGGCGACGCCGACGACGACGTGTTCGCGGCCCCGCCCGGCCCCAACCCCGACCCCAACCCCGCCTCCGCCCAGGACGAGCCAGGTACGTACATAGCCGGGGGCGGATACCTACCTTCGGTATCGTCTTGGGTCGTCCCGTTCGTTTTTCGTCAAGTTCTTAAATTAGTCCTATTCTGCTTTCGTCACTCATTCTACATTCGTCACAATCGTCGGTGGCTTTTGAATGTAGAACGAGTGACGAAAGCAGAATAGAATTAATTTAAGAACTAACTTCACAAGTAAAGTCTCTCTCCAATCTTTCCCATCCTTACATGCTACATGTCTATTTGGCCGCTCCGGAATACTTTTAACTTTTTAACCGCCGTAAACTGATATATAAGACATACAAAATCGGGCTCATTTCGTCGCGGTCTGATAAATGAGACAAAACTTCGTTTGACTTCCTACCGCCGGCGACACGAACACACTCGATGAAGAATTCTATGGCGGTTAAAAATTTAATCATTGGATCAGATTGAGGGCCTATATTTAACATTGAAAATCGAAATTTCGTTCGACTCTCATCACTCTTTAAGGCGGAATTCCATCAGTGTGCGGCACAAGCATATTCAGTACAAAAATGCTCGTGCTGCACACTGGTAGAATCCCGCCTTTTCATAGAGAGACCCTTTGATTGTTCACAAACCTAATTGCGACAAGATAAGATCTACCCAAGTTCAATTAAATGTTTATTTTAATTACTTTGCAATTACAAGCCCGATTTTTAGGCCGCATTCGCGTTGTAAGGTACTCAGTCTAACGTTAGCGAAAAAATAGATAATATACGCGTAAATAATTCTTTTAACAATATATACCAAGGGCGAAACCTCAATTGTTAATACATGGACATATTCCATATTCATTGTCTCAAACTATAAAACTTAACAAAATTATTTTTCAGCTAAACCCAAGTGATTATAATGGACATATATGAATATCCCAGTTGACCCCATTAAACGCTATTTCCCCTGGGTGATTTTAGTAGATGGGAATTAAGGATCTCATAAAAAATACTTGTTCAATATTTTCACCAGGAGGATCTTAAGTGGATATCGTGAAAATATTATATATATTGGAATGATTATGTCACATAAAAACCATATTTTGGCATGAACGCCGCTATCCTAAATAAATTAGTCTGCAGTAATCTAGCTTTGTAATCTAGTTCTTTTTGCAGAGTTAGTAGTCGACAATACTATTCATAACTTTAATAGCATGTAAAGGCGTTTCAAGATTCGAATCTAACGTAGCATGACTTGAGTGTGATATTTTATTTCATAAGAGTATACAATATTGTATCGACTGACTGAAGCATGTAGTTTTTTATTTAGGTTCGGAAGTTGGCCATGACTACGTCTATCCACTATACAGGGTGACTTAGGAGACGTAATCACTAATCAGTAATAAACTACATTTTAGTTGAGTAACTATTGTCACCCTATTTTAGTATTTTGACACAAACTCGAGGGTGAGTAATAGTATAAAATTAATTTTATATTTCCTTTTATAAACAGCCTTTAAAATTCTTCATCTAGGCGTCTTGATAATCCAGGCCACGTCTCCTGAATCATCCTGTTTTCGACTCATTTAAATAGTCACGGTAACAGTTTGTGTGTCATTCATATAATGGTGTTCAGACCATACATAAATATGTATTTATCTGGCATTCACATGATATATTAATATTGTATATTTTTTTCAAATCGACATTCTATCACATCAATCCACGGTCGCGGTAGCGGGTCTTCCAAATTTATCGCATTTCCAAAGTAGTACGGATTCTTTGCCTAATTACATGTGGTCCTATCCGACAGAGCACGAAACTTCATAGATATAAAAAATAGAAGTGGAAACAAATTATCAAGTGGCTAAGAAATATTAAGAAGAGCTTGGTAAGTTTCCAAGATACGGACTGTGACTATAAAAGTCCATTAAATGTTGGTCCATGTTCAATGTCTTCATTCGCATTATTGCTTGGCCGTTGCCTATTTTCGTTTCTCGCTGTGGCGTACATTAACGCGACACACAGTTTGAAAACGGGGCAAACCTCCATTCAAAAAGGAACTGATGCAAACCTTTTACAAGGAATTGCTAAGTGGCAGCCTCTTTGTAGTTTTATTAACCATCCACCAGTCTCTGTGTAGTTTTATTAACCACGACTCGAGAAATATAACTTGACGACTGTCTTCTATTAGTTTAAATAGTGTGTACAAAAGCTTCACTTGCCTGTCAGTTTCATGCTTTCTGCCAAATAGAGATTTTTTAAACGTGATAATTGAGGCAAGAAGCCGTGCTATCGAGGAACATTTTTAGCAAATCATCCATGGTCGCTCAAACCTGCCGTCACTCCGGCAGGTCTCAAATTACATATCAGTAACGATCATCCCGCTAAACACAGAATCGACGACTCTACCCTTCATCGCTTGCTTCGTAGTTTTTATTTTCCTACGAAATATGTATTGCTATATGCTATTTGAACCACCTCTTTATTCATTATTTTTGCATATTTGTTTTTCTGTGTAAATCCCGAGATAAGCCTAAAATCTCATACCAAAAGGAAATATCTGGGAGACCGACTAGAATATATTTTCTATGTACCTAATCAAAGGGAAGGATCTTGTTGTATAGTACCTTGTTGGGAGAGGATTTGATATCATTGAAGTAGCCTAATATAAATATGATTTAAGATGCGTGATAAGATAAAATTATCCCCGGGTATGATGGTCGAGTTTTGTCGTTCCGCGATAAACGTCACAAATGCGGTCATCATAGACCCGTCGACCAATTTCGAATGCATGTTGCTCTGGTGTGTCAAAATAAAAGCTGCGCGTAAGATGTGGTAGAGTAGTCGTTTCGTTGTCGGCCGTGTGATGTGTTGGTGTGCGCGAGTGTGACGGCTGTGTGTCGCAGCGGCCGACGACGCGGTGCCGCGCCGCCCGCGCTTCTCGCGCGCCGCCTCCACCGACAAGAACCAAGGTCAGTACCGATATCGTTGGGCGTCACGTGTCCCAATATGAGTTACACTGAGAGTGCTATTTAAGTGTCAGCTTTTTTAGGATACCACATGGTATATTCCCGAGAATGATTAAACTCTTGGGCGTCTGTACCTGTAGATATATGTATGAAAACGGCTGTTTAGCCCCCCAGGAAAAATAAAGTAAACGTTCACCTACCGCGGTGCAATCACCTGGAACGAACCAAAGTTTGGTTTTTGAATTTTTTACACGAAATTGAAATATTATGATTCCTTTCAATTAAGCATTCATCATCATCAACATCTTAAATACGTCCCACTGCTCGTGAAGGTATCTTGCTATTGCTTACCCAATGCAGATTGAGAACTTCAAACATTAAAATTATTCGTTTGACGACCGGTCTGGCTTAGTGGGTAGTGACCCTGCCTGCGAAGCCGATGGTCCTGGGTTCGAATCCCAGTAAGGGCATTTATTTGTATGATGATACAGATATTTGTTCCTGAGTCATGGGTGTTTTCTATGTATTTAAGTATTTGTATATTATATATGTCGTTGTCTGAGTACCCACAACACAAGCCTTCTTGAGCTTACTGTAGGACTTAGTCAATCTGTATAAGAATGTCCTATAATATTTATTTATTTATTTATTTATTCGTCCAAACATTCTCGGTGTGACTCGTATTTGTGCTCACCTTCCGAGCACACCTTTCCGTCGTAATCGTTCAGAACACGGCATTCCATTCCGAGCCCCACTTAGCGGAGATTGCGCACCACGCCCGCTATTTCTGCAATCGGATGCAGAAAAAGTGATAATGATTAGGTAAAGTTATGCAAATCGTTTAATCGATAATTAGTATCCGCTGTGCGGTTCTCGCGTGTTTTGCGCTTATTCCGGTTATCCGCATATGGGTATATAAGTACACTATTTTACGTGAAAGCAATTAATATTTATTCTGTACACATCGCCATTAACGGCTATTTCTAATTGCGATCTCTGTTAATGTGGCGGCAGATGTTATCTGTTACATGTGTTGTTATAAGTCTATTTATTACTGTAAAAGATAATCTAACTACAGGAGAGGTTACCGTTCTCCGGTTTAATAACACTATTATGAAAAATTGTTCGTCTATAACATGTTGAATGTATTTTCATGTCGCGCATTTCTCCATTTCATCCATGTTGACCAGGCGGCCTAGCCAAGGTGGCAATCGCTATCGCTTCGCCATCGAATCGCTTTGTGTCTCTCTATCACTCTTCCATATTAGTGCGACAGTGACAGTTGCGTTTCGATCGCTACGAAGCGTAAGCGATTGGCACGTTGTCTACGGGGCCAGTACCTTCATGTCATGTAAAACCTAGTATGCAGAAGTCAGTCAATAACTTACGTATTTATTTGTGTTTCCTGGCTGATAATGGATGGCTGGCTATTTCAGACTTAATCCTTTTGTTTTCGAACTGCTGCTTCAGTTGCGCCACAGTATTTTAACATGAATTTCCTACTACCTTGTTATTTTTAATGGAATGCCCACCTATACTAAACAACATGCGAATGAATTTAACCCTTTACCAGGCCAAGGGAAATATTCCACCCACATCTTATATCGGTTACCGTAGTCAGGTTTTAACTCCAAACCACCTACAAAATATTTTGTCAATCCCTGAAAATATTATTTTATGATCTTCATTCACAACACGCTTCTAAATTGCGTAATATATCTTTGGCAGCCATTTCAATTCACTTGAACGCTAATTTCAGCAAACTACGGAGAAATTCGAACACTTTCCATAATTTCTATGAAACAGAAGTACATAGATCGAACAATTTTTTGATATTTTGTAGATTTTGAGTGTTGAAAGCAAATGTAATCGTAAACATTGCTAAATATTCATGCATTATTGTGTATGACCAGAATTAGGATGTGGGTTGACATTATCCCATGGCCTTATTAGAGTTTAACTGTGTGGGAGCTATTTTTCCCATGGCCCGGTAAATTGTCTTGTCATGTCATAAAAACTCACGTAAGTAATAAAACAGTTTTTGTGTTCAACCTAGAGCGAATTCATGTACCTAGCTATAAAATCTCCTTTTAAAGGCTTTCCCTGAAGAATTTCTTCTTGTAGATAGTATCATAAAATTGAATAATTGTGTTGCTTTTAACCAAAAAGTAATGAGGTAAGTATTTATCCCATTGCCTGTCTAGGTGTGAGACTGTGTTACATATATACAGGCTGATCAATCCAAATGGGTCAAGATTGAAAAAACGTTTGAATGCCCTTATTATTAAATCGAAGCTATGGTTCCTAAGAACAGATTTCGCTATCTCACAAAGTTTCTGACATCTCCATACTGACCCATTTGGATTGATCGCCTTGTAATATAAACGATGTTTGCAGTTAGACAAATACAAAAACACCATTCTTTTCATGAACATTATTTTATTGCTTGTTGCTGAGGTTATTACAAAAAAAAAACGCTTACAGTTTTACTACGGAAAAAATAATATTGATACCATAACTTCGGGCCCGCCATTACAAACAAACTTAAACCTTTTTTTCTAATCAAATAATTGTTCTCCACAATATGGACAGTACAATTCTTGTAGCTGTCTGACCCGAATGAGCCCACTGAAAATTCTGCGGAAACCACCACAGCTTTTGCAGCACAGTCCGCCCAGCATTTTCCCATCGACTTCTAGTTATTTTATTATACTTACAAAAAATAAATACGTACCGAGAATGCCCTTAAACGAATTAGGTACCTACTCGTATTTTTGATACAGCCTGTATACTTAAAAATAAATAACAAAAACCAAAGAGCCCCAAAATCTAATCGGGTCATGGGAAGAATAGTTCCCACACAGGCAAATTCTAGCCAGGCAATGGGATAGAGTCATCCCACATCCTAATTCTGGTCATATCACAAGGACGCAGGAGTATTTAGCAAAATATATGATTATAGGTATTACCTTACAATCATTAAAATCATGAAAATAACAAAAAATGGTTCTATATATCTGCTTGTGTTTTTCTTAAATTCAGTAAAGTGTTCGAATTTGTAAACAAACCACTAACATCACTGGTCAAGTGGATTTAAATGGCTGCTAAAGATATATTATTGGATTTTGAAGCGTGCCATGAATGAAGATCATAAAATAATGTTTTCAGTGATTGATATAATGGTTCGTAGGAGATTTGGAGTTAAACCTTGACTATTATAACCGATATAAGATGTGGGTGGAATATATCCCTTGGCCTGATCAAGAATATAATAAGACAAAATCTAGTATGACAGTTCATTACTTAGACAGGCGATGGGATAACCGTAACCCACATTTTTATTTCTGGTTTAGAGGAAGATCTCCGACTTTCATAAATACATTTTTTACAAGGCGTTCAATACGGTTGCAACAGCATATAAAGTACGTATTAAGACACGCTGGTTCTTCGGGGCCTGGTAAAGGGTTAAATAACCTACCATCAATAAATGCATTTTAAGAGCTTACCTACTTACGTTGCACTCGTTTTCAGCGTTTCGTTTGACCAAAGCACGGACCGCAAAATCCGTTTTAGCGATTGAGACGCTTTCTTGTAGTAAAGTTTCAAAAGAATAAGTGAATTAAGCACTAGTGTTTACATATTTTCATTTATCTGCCTTAATAGAAGTTTATGGAATTTGAATAAATCAATGGTGCATTTACGTAGTGAAGTAGATACATATGTCCAAATTCCATGAGCGCTAGTCTTTTATCGTCTATGTTACGGTGAAGTTTTATGCCGCCCGGGCTTGATATCGATCGACCGTCGACGTGTATAATAGTCGGTGTCGTTCTAAGCGGTGATTTGGTGCGCAGGGCCGGGCGCGCGGCAGACGTACTCGTACGAGACGCTGGTGCAGTACGCGGACTCGCCGCTGAGCAAGCTGCCGCCGGCCGGGCTGGCCGCCTTCCCGCCGGAGCTGGCGCGCAAGGTAACGCACTGCGCGCGCCGCGCCGCGCCGCCCCCCCCGCCGCCCGCGCGCCGCGTGGTGGCGCCGCTGCGCGTGTGGGCGCCGCTGCGCCACCCCAACTACCTCGCCGCGCTGCTCTGCCGCAACTTCTATTGAGCGCGCGCGCCATCCGGACCCGAACGGTTTCCCCGAGGCTGCGATGTCTAGTTATTTTATTACCGGGAGGATTCAAAAGTTTTCTATCGGGACGATAGTTTAGTTTTGTTTTGGAGCCGTTTCGACGGCGATGTTAGTTTATTAGCGAGCGCGGCGAGGGGGCGATCGGTCCTTCCGCGTCCCACTCGTCCGTAGAGTCTCTGAGAGCCGGCCTTTGCCCGCAGCCGGAGGGAGCGGGCGCGGGCGCCGGGCGCGGCGACGCCGACTACTAGCGGCCGCGGAACCTCTCTCCTCTCCCGTCCGCTCGATCCCATCCCGACCTCTCGTCCAGGCCGCCCGACGAACCCAAACCTTCTTTATAAAAATGTTTTTTTATAAGTCAGTTTGAGATCCCACCCCGGTCGTGTGCCGCCGGCGTCGGATCGGTCCGAATGTAAAGTCGCTTGCATGTTTTCGGCTGGTTTGTTGTATTGTAGTAGTTCCGTCGTGAGTTTTCTAGTTCCGTGATCGGCAACTGAGATTAACTATGACACCGGGTGAAGTTGGAAATGCACTGAAAACATTCAAACGCTTTAAATTACTTACTCCTAGCGTTAATATATTGTACACTGCGTAACACTAATTCATTTGTACTAATTAAATTACACATTGAGCTTGTATGTTTGCACCTCCACATACTAACCTTTGTACAAATTGGCTTTTGGGCTTCTTAAATTCTTTTATATGTATATTCTGAACATATCTATTGCTTTAAAAAAATCTATCTTAATGTTGTGATTAACTAACTAGTCGTTCCCTCCAGTATTTTAGCAGTCATGCTAAGTATAAATGTTAATGATTACCTCAAGGGTCCTGTGATTTAAATAGAGTAGTTAAGAATAGCTTAGAGACATAAGACTGACTCTAGCGTAGTCTGACGTACTAGCTACAAGCTGATCTCGGTGGGTGCTGCGGCAGTTGTCGCTTGGTGCCCACCACTGTGTACGCAAGTATTATTAGTTCATAACTGTCAAAATCAAAGATAGTGAATACAAAAATAAAACAGCCGTTTCAACAGCTTCGCGAGAGCCATAGCCAGTCTGTTATAGATCTAGACGAATCTAATGAGACTGAAAATAGGAAGCGGAAATCATCTTCAGTTGATTCGAGGGTAACAGTCAAGGCGAAGATAAAAAAAATGGATCACAACTCTGTTATTGTGATACAAGACAATGATCATTTGTCTAATACGACTCCACAGAAAAAAAGTCCACTTCATTGCTTGTAGATTTACACAAATTTTATAGATTTAAATGTGTATGCAATAAATAATTTTAACCGTGAAGTATCTAATTTAACATCAGATATAAAGAGTGGGATCCTGTGAACAAACTGTTATACATAAATAACATCAGTAGACCTCACAGGAGGGGTGCAGGGAACAAGTAAACAGGAAAATACTATTATATGACAAACAATACATAATGACTTAAAACTTTATGTCAAACGAAACCCTATTTAATGAACAGCAAATATACAAGAATCCACGACCAATTTAGCAACGACATAACACCTTTACTCCATTGCAATAAGAGCTAAAAACGCATAAATATTATGTGAAGTAAATACAGTACCGTGCAGCGATAATCATAAATTAGTTGTTTAAATAATTATCGATGGCATAGATACAGCCGATTGGCGTAATTGGGGGCCTTGGCACCGATGCCGGTTTTCACGCTAAAGGAAATCACTTTTCCTATCCTCTACCCGCCCAGAGACCTATAAAAAGGTCTGCCGTTCCATTCTATTTTCAATTATATTTCTGACAAATCAAAATTGCAATTGTATTGGTGAGTTTTGATGTGTGTCCACACGGGAGCTAATAGTGGCTGCAATCCATCCGATGGATCACTATCTTTGATTTTGGTAGTTATGAGTTATTACTTTTAGGAAACTTAAATTACCTGTTGATTGAAGATCTGATTAGAAATGTCAAAGACTGAATAAGAATTATTAATACTATTTTTATAGGTTTATTAGAATTAAATTCACATAGAATTTACTGGTTAAGTGTTTTGACTTGTTAAATTTTATATGCATAAGTTTACATAAATCCTTGTTGACAATGATGCTATGAAGTGTTTACTAGATACGAATTCACTAATTCAATGTTTGTGTCGTTTTCACGCTACTCGGACAGAATGGGTATTCGAGAGGGGTTCGTTACAGGTAAAAAAAAGATTAGGATTTTTCGAATTAAAGACGATCTCAGTGAGGTTCCAAATTACGCTGTTAACATTCTATTTAATGTTAATTTATTTAATTGGTATTATTTTTTCTTTAATGTTAACAAAATTATTAGTGTTATTTCACTTTTGTTTTCAATTCGATTTCATAATAAAACATGAAACAAAACGGTCTTTCCTTGCTCGTAGCTGTATTAACTCCCTTCAAAAATCTTCGCTTTTCCACTATAAGAGCCGATACAGACGGACTGCAACACGACTGCAATTTGTATGGGAACGGCACGCCAACTGCACCTGCATGCAAGTCGGAGTCCGTCTGTAGGTACCGGCCCTACTTGGACTATGATAGAATTATAATTACATATCCTCTAGCCGCCCAGAGACCTATTAAAAGGTCTCCTGTTCCATTCTAATTTGAACTTTGTGTTGACAAATTAATAATTCTTCATGCATTCGATTTGATTGTTAAAAAAAACAGTTTTCTATCATAGTTATATGTCACTGTGTCTAACTTTGTTACACCGTTTGCTACTAATGAATCTAACGATGCAACATGCGTTACTAACACATTCACAGGTTTTCACTGACACATCACTGGCAAACCTTATCACGCAAAGATGTTGACAAACGAGAATTACTGGCAAACATGGTTAGCTAGGACTAAGATGATTTTCATTTTCACTGGGTGAATGTTTTGAACAGTCCTCGTTCGTCAGCATTTTTTTTTCTGTACTATGGAAAAGGTGGTGTCAACAACCACATTGGATGAAACAATAATCGCACTAATCGGAGCATGTGGAGATTGTGGAGAAAGCAGATACAAAATAAATCAGCAGTGTGCCTCCTAAATAGACAGCATTTATAGCATCTGTTGTCTTTGAATATATTAACCTTTTGGACCCCAATGACCGATATATCTGCACCGCAGGTTCAACGCCAAAGACTGATTAATCGGTCACAGACCACAGAGCAACATAGACCTACGTGCGTATGCATAAAGTTCAATTTCAGTTTTGACACGGTGACGTGGCGTCAGAGTGACAGCTTTTGTGTTTGACACGGCGTCGAAAAGGTTAAAAGTACATGGCATATCCCATAAGGCGGTGACCATGTTAGAGTCAGTCCATGAAAAGTCTGCAGCGGATTTGATAGCCCACGCAGTGCACGTGTTATTTTAAACGTCAAACGTCTGTGAAATTATGACGTATAAATGGCACTTGCACCTTGTGGGCTATCAAATCCGCTCCAGGCTTTTCTTGGTCCGACTCTAGTGACATTAAAGGCGGGATTTGACCAGTGTGCGGCACAAGCATACTCAGTATAAAAATGTTTGTACAACACACTGATGGAATCCCGCCTTGAGTATATGTTGTGGGTTGTTGTAATAGAACCTTTGGCGAAGCTTAGAGGTCAATTAACCTTTTCGACGCCGTGTCAAACACAAAAGCTGTCACTCGGACGCCACGTCACCGAAGTGTCAAAACTGAAATTGAACTTTATGCATATGCACGTAGGTATATGTTGCTCTGTGGTCTGTGACCGATTTGGTGTTGGACCTGCGGTGCGGATATATCAGTCATTGGCGTCGTCGCGTGTTCAAAGGTTAAACTTGGTACATTGTGACATCTAAATGATGATACTTGTCGGTACATGTATTGGAGCGAGCGAGACGCACGGGCGACTGACATCATTTTGATGTTACAATGCAAGTTTTGAATTGGCCTCTTAGTTATACAATTCCGTACACGGCGGGAAGAAGTTGATAACTCGAGATATACTGCCGAAGAAATTTGAACTTAAAATAAAATTACATAAGTTTCAAATTTCTTCCATTTTGTCCCGCCAGATATCAACTTCTTCCCGCCGTGTACGGAATTATTATATTGGTGTGAGTAGGTACCAACTTGGAAGCACGGTTTAAGGTTATCGCACACATTAACCCGGTACCTATCGTCTGTCATATTATTGTACAGCCATTACAGGCATCGTAAGCAGGGCGTCATCCCGATGTAGCGTAGGCATATAAGCTACATCTGTGGCCTATCCCACAAAACTTACAATTACAATTTTACAAGTGTCAAGTTACAAGTTTGTAATAATACAAATGTGCATACCACAAGTAACAAATTTGTAGTGGAAAATTCTTACAAATATGTAAATTGTATCACAAGTCTACAATTTGTTGTATCACAAAACTTTACATACGCTACATATCTTTTCCGGAAAATGTACTAATTTGTAGCTGACAATTGTTTTGTGCTACATTAAATTGTAGTAATAATTATACATATATGTAGAATTGTACCTACAATTTAACAATTCTCTAAACGTGTGTCGCACCCTCTTGCTACAATTGCTACTATACGAATACTAGTAATTGCAGTAGTATCTTTATCATTTTTAGCGATTCCAACCCTTTGTATATATGTCGCAGTAAGATAGATAAAGCCGTTATATAGTTATAACCCTAGGGATATAATTATATGACGTAACATAGTTATACGAAAGCGATTCATTACTATCTTATTAGGTATATAACTATAATACGGCTTTAGTTTAGTGATATAGTTATATTAATGGATTAAGTTTAGTGAAATAATTGTAGGTAGGAGTGCAGCGGTGCGGCGGTGGTATAGTTATATCCCTAGTGATATAGTTATATGCCGTATAATACGTATTATAATCATATTCCTAGTAAGATAGTAATATCTTATTAGGAATAGTTATGATTATAATACGGTATTTGACTAAACTAATGTGGTTAAATGGTTATAAATCTGCCAGGGAATCAAAGAAAACAGTAAGTTTATTCGTTTTACAAAATCAACTTTGTTGGTTGCAATTAGTTGTATTATATACTGTGTGTTTTGTGTATGTATTATAATACTGAACATATTCCAGTAATATAACTATATTACTAAACCAGAAACGTATTATAGTTATCTTACTAGGAATATGATTATAATACGGCATATAACTATATCCCTAGGGATATAACTAAACCTCCGCCGCACTGCCGCACTCCTTATACCTACAATTACTATCTTACTAGGAATATGATTATAATACTTACTATACGGCATATAACTATATCCCTAGGGATATAACTATACCTCCGCCGCACCGCTGCACTCCTATACTTACAATTATTTCACTAAACTTAATCCGGTAATATAACTATATCACTAAACTAAAGCCGTATTATAGTTATATACCTAGTAAGATAGTAATGAATCGCTTTCGTATAACTATGTTACGTCATATAATTATATCCCTAGGGTTATAACTATATAACGGCTATATCTATCTTACTGCGACATATATACCTACCACGAAATATTTAGTTCAAGTAGCAGTGATAGTGATCCTAGGTGTCATGAATTTCATATATACCTACATACATATATAATCCCAATTTTACTTAGCTTTAATTTAATTTACGACATACTCATATATACTGGACAAAAAAATGCATATACTCAAATTGAGCTTATCTCCGTACGCCTTTTCCAATTTTGCCACATAGTGTCCCTTAAGTATTTCCAATCTTTCTCCATTATTCCTAAATCATTTAAATTTTGCGCTTTTTCCTTCCATTTGTTTTACATAGTGTGCGTCAATTTATCACTAAATTTACTGAAGTTTTTGTTTTCATTTATGAGGTTTATAATATAATGGTCAGTTTAGCTTGCAAATCCATTGTAATGTCAGTTAGTATGTAAATGCTCGTAGATAGATCAAGATCACTATATAAATATAATTGATATAATTCTTGCGTATTGCGTATAAAGTGAAACTACCTTCAACATTAAAGAAGCAAAATAAATTATTACATATTTGTAGTTGTAACATTACAATTTTTCGCTCGTATATTTACAAATCAATAATTCTACAATTATGTAGCTGTCGTGACATACCTTTATTCTTTGTGATACGCTTTAGCACAAATTACATATTTGTATACTGCAGACTTGTAATGAATACATATTTGTAATTATTGTGGTACATTTTTTTGTTTACAATTTAACAATTTTGTCGAATTGTACACTTGTAAAGTTTTGTGGGATAGGGCACTGGTTGACGCCGTATACAACATATAGGTAGGCGTGGCGATGTCGGCTTGGTGCTCAATAAGGTTTGCAATGCATGTGTGTTAAGTGCATTGGAGTTTGGAATAACATATGAAGAGTGAACTGGCACGGGTGCTGGTTGATAGCTCATTAACCTTAGACCGCGTGTGATCAACAGAGCTGCCTGGAGTTCGACAGCGTCAGCTACCTGAAGAGGGTGCACGCCGCGGCCGGAACCACCGTGGCCGCCGTGGACGCGCCCGACTCTCCTGAGCCCGAGTAACCAGATCTACACCGGTGCCTAGCAGCTCGCCCATACCTCACGATATATCGCCATTTTATTGTTCACAATATTCTATCTTCACATTTTTGACTAACCCATACATAATTATATACTCAACCAATGTGGTCGGGATTCGCAGGTGGCATTCTTGAATCCTACTGATACCAAACCAATAGGTACTCGAGTCATATTTTTAGCTTATTTGCGGCCCAAGACCCCATAGTCGATTCCTTAAGGCTACGCATCACAGTCAGGCGGCTTGCTTAGAGCCTAGCGAGTTCTATAATTTTCGCAACCCGCCGCACAGCGCGCTTGTCGCCTAATTAGGCGACAAGCGCGCTTATCGAAGTAAACAAAGTTTGTTTTTTGTCGGCTATGTCCGCTCAGCGTCTCTTAGGCTCTAGATGCTAAGGCTGCGGTCGTACTGCAGACGCCGCACGCAGCCGACAACGTCACGTCGCACGCAGCGTCTGAATGGTGGTGGCGGGGGGACGCCGCACGCAGCGAGCGAAAACGACCACTCCCGAGCATTCTCGAACACACCATTCAGACGCTGCGTGCGACGTGACGTTGTCGGCTGCGTGCGGCGTCTGCAGTACGACCGCAGCCTAAGCAAGCCGCCTGTCTGTGCAGACATACTTAGCCTATGGTAAAAGGTTGAGAATGTCCACACTAATCCGTAAAGCCAGATTTAAATGATATTTATAGAAAAAAAAATACACAAGTTTTTATTGTAGTAAAATCAATCGGCAGATGACTTAACCTTTTGACGTCGTCTAAATAATTTCCAAACTTGAAGATTCCTATAATACGGCAGCAACAAAAGCTAGTTATTTAAATTTAGAATACTCATTCAGTACAGTTGCCATCAGATATATCGGAGCGGCTAAGGTGTTCAAAAATATCTGAACAGAACAATACCTCTATTATCAAAACGTTAAAGTGCATGTTCAGATATGTTTGAACATCTTGGCCGCTCTGATGTATCTGATAGCGATTGTGTATAATAAACTTGCAATGGGCAGCTGTGGGACACGGCACAAATGAGCAGAGACATTAGGTATAGGATGATTGAGAGAATTGCATCAAGTGTAAACATGTTAACCCATTTAGAACTACTGACTGCCACTTCCACTAGATGCGCCAGCACTAAAGTCTTCCTTTTTATGCACTTTAGGTGTACACATTATTACTAAAAGTATTGACACGCCAAATTAGAGGGTATTTATTTTTCCTTAACTATTAGTATTTACCTCATATCATTAAACTTGTTTTAAGAATGCTTTGAACTAAGTTTTGGACACTCAGGCCAGAACCCTGTTCACAGCCATTTGATCTCCTGAGAGTATATTTTTTATAAAAAAATGAGCGCACTCCATGCATGAGTAGCCTCGCTCATTTTTAATTGTTAATTCAGAGAAGGAAATGTCAAGGTGGCTAATCTCCACACCAAAGATTCATTGATTGTATGAGATGTATAAAGTCTACTTAGGTAAATTGTAAAGTTAACCAGGAATATATGATCAGTGATCACGCGCCATGTTGCGGAATTTCATTGGAACTATTTTTCATTCTATACTGAACTGTCACCATGCACAAGCGCCCTCTTGACAATGATTACTGGTCAGGCTTTTCCTAACCCGAATTTAGACAGCTCAAGACGCTGTATGGCGCCATGTTTTGTGGTACCAAACTAAATTGACTGTTTTCTCCTATTTCTATGAAACTTACAAACATTGACGTTTAATTAAACTTTACCATTTACCACATATCGTCAGGTGACAAGCACAACTCATTAATTACTAAAAAATATTTAAACAAAAATCAACCTTCTGTAAGTACTATAGTTCACCATGGCTATGAACTTGTAGTGGTAATTAAAAATTAACCTTATTGTAGTATATGGTTCATTAGGGCTATGACCCTGTCGTGAGAATTAGTGAGTTTTGCTTGTCACCTGACGATATTGTATGGAGCCCTTCAGCGCCGTCTATACTTGCTGTCAAATTCCAAACAAGAATTTGTCATAGACTAAATACATGCAATACAAACAATAAGTCGTATTATACAGAGTGATGTTCCTAGAAGTTTCACTAGATGGCGTCACTATATGAACTATATTGACTTCGATCGCAATCAATTGAAACTATTCAGGAGACAATAATTTGTGGTGATTAGCAAGTTTGTTTACTCGCCTCTGGTCCATTGTATCATTTATACAATTCTGAATGATAATGTTTCACTTACTCAAAATATTGCCACTCCTAATAGCTAATATACCGTGTATTTCATTCGAATCATTACATAGTTTCCATTCGTACTTTGTCACCTGATAAGTACAGTCAGTAACAGATAGTAAATGGACAAAGTGTATATCCACAACTTTACATTTTTTTTACGTATTGAATTGGATGGTGCTATTTCTGCTGACTGTACATATCTGACAGTGTCGCATTCATTATTTTCCAGTCGTCATCATTAGTTTTATTATTTTGACTGTGCTGAAATGTTTACTAAGCCGCTGCAAAATTGCATCGACAATGCAATTTTGCGGCTATTGAAGGTACATCATCAAGAAGCAATATTCCTGTGTTTAAAGTGATGTTCATCGCAGAGAATGATTACTGATCAATACGCAAATAAAACATTTCAGACTAGTTTACTCTGTATCTTTTGTAAGAGTCCATTTTATTTACTTTTGTATATATTGACTGTAACGGGCCGGGTCTCGGTCCCGACGTCAGAGTGATTCCATTTACTATAAGACGAATGCATGCATTTCTTTTGAGTGTCTGTGTGATCATTTTCAGATTTTGTAATTAGTGTCTAGTCTCGACGAGTAGTTTTATCGATTCTCACTATTTCGTAAGTGCTATATCTTTTGAAGAAAGCCTGGCAATTCATTTATAAAGTATATATTAAATGACTGTTGGAGTTGGTAGACAAATAACGGTAAAATATATTTTAGATTTAGATTTATTTTTAACCATTAGAACTATCGCAATTGCTGTGCACTAAACCAAATAATTGTTGATTTCGTAAATCTATTGAAACTAACATGTTTATTTCTTATTGGAGTCTATCTATTGTTATGGTAATTGGCAGGCTTTCTTTATACCAGTGTTTATTTATTTTGGTTGTCTAAAGAAAAGAAAGTATATTTTAGTAAGACTGTTCCTTTCAGTTAAAAAATTGGCTTAAAACTCGATCAATCATGAGTTGTAACGAGGTTTTTATTAAAATTTTATTTACACGTTAATGATATCCCTCGGGAGTCCTCAAATGCACAGATGTATTTCCGTAGATTAATAAATATAGGAAGTTTATACTTTATATTCGTTTACAATATACTCGGTGCTTTGGACAAGTATTATTGTCATTCAAGAGGTAATAGGTTACTTACCTATCTAAATATTCTATTCACCTCGTGTAAAAAAATTACACTGTTTTTTTAAGAAACAAGGTAAAGCGTTATTATTATGTAAAATATTACTAAATTTTCTAATAAATATGTGTTTTATTTTTAATATTCAATCATTGTAGTTCCCAAGCTACCATACAACTAGGTATAATATTAACAAAAAGTAAACTGCTACAACACACTTAAATTATTTCATAAGCTTGAAATCGGTGATTCTAATATTTACAAAAAAAATGTCGAAAAAATAAAATACAAAAAAAACTGCCACCAAATTAGTTATTCTCTATATTAATATTTACAAATTAATTAACAATAAATATGTACGTTTATAATTTACTGCTTTACAAATCATTTTAATTACAGGATACTCAACAGATTTAGCTAATACGATTATTTATACATTTCAGAGTTCATCTAGCAAAATGCATATGATATTGTCAATGTTTTTTTTTTTCAAGTGTAAAATACTTAAGACAATACATGTGAAGGGAGCTGAACGACCAGCGAAGAATGTTATGGCAAAATCCTAATTCAAGGGTTAGATACAATTTATAGTACCTAAAGTTATGATACCGTATTTATGATCAAGTACACCCAGCTGCAAAAGTGCATGGCCACTTCTGCAGCTCGCTGTAAGTACAGTAATTGTAATATAGTGCGCACAAAGAAATTATCAGTTCAAAGGAATTCCAAAGAGCGGTAAAGGTTGTTTTCAGTCTCACTAAGGGCCAGTTGCACCAACCACATTTGACAGACTGATCAACGTCAGCCGGCGCCCCCCGGCGCTTTACTATGAAACTTTCCATAGATAAAAATTTAGCGAACTCTTTAACGATACGAACAGTTTGGTGCAACCGACCCTAGTGTTAATTTTTTGGATGGCTTAAAGAGCGTATTAGACCGTAGTCTCTATTAATTCTATTATGAATACATTAAATACTTAGTAATGCATTGTTCAGGTATTCTTTGCTGGCGTTTAGATCGCTTATCCCTACATACACTATAATATTTTTCAAACTGGAAGGATATGATAATATGTATATGTCAATTCAATTTAATACAATTTTGCGACATTTGGCATTTCTAGGTTATAAATTGTATGTATCTCTCATTGTAGTACCCTTCCAGTTTGAAAAATAGCGCTTTTTTTTCTTATAGTTTATAAGTTTTATAACAGCTACCAAACCAAACCAAAATTTATAAACAACAATTGATCATGTGAAAATGACTCTCCAGCATCTCGCCAGATTTATGATTTTTTACACATAATTAAATAACTACAGAAATGCCAAAACCCATTACGTATATGTCAAAATGGAATGCAAGACAATACATAAATTGTTCTATTGGGCAGTACAAGTTAATAAATTACTTGAACGAGGAAGGCAATTGACGGTTTTTCACTGTTCAGATTTTATGTTAGCATCAATATATTCTGGTATGAGTAGCTAGCACCACATTAATTGACTGTACAGTCACCATCAGATACATCGGAGCGGCCGAGGCGCTCACAAATATCTGAACACGACTCTATTTTGAGTGCGTGTTCAGATACTTCAGATATTTTTGAGCACCTTGGCAGCTCCGATATATCAGATGGCGACTGGTACAGTCACCTGCAATAACAATGCAATCGCAAAAATATGTGACACTCTTATGGCTCTACAAATAAGACTGTGTCAGGTATTTTTGCGTCCTTCGTTGTACTAGAAGTCTAATAAGACAACATATCATTGTTGTACTAGAAGTCTAAAAAGACACTGGATAACAAAAGGATAGTAATTTTATGATTGAGCAATAATGTGTTATGTGCTACGGAAATGCTATGTGCTTGATACATTATTGTTATTGCTTAACAGCATATTTTAATTTGAAATAGTTGATTACGCCTCCTGCAAAGCCTGATTCTCCTTTAACATATAATAATCCTGGTGATAGTCTAAAACCTGTATGAAGAACCTTCAGTAATTGTAGACCTAGACCAAGAAAAGTCTGCAGTGAGTTAGCTGACGTCAAACTGCGTGAGCTATCAATATCGCTGCAGACTTTTCTTGGTAACTATAGAGCTTAAATTACAAATGTTAACCCAATAATCACCATGATAGCAGAAAAGCATAATAAAGTAGTTACACACTTTTAACTTAGATCTAAAATTGTACTAATACGGTACAAATAAATACACAATAAGTGACACGATCAATTATAGACCTTAACGTCTTGCATTAAGGTTTACAAGATGTATGTCAAAACATTACTGGAGTTAGCTAACTCTGCAGCGTAATAAGTAATTTAACAACCCCTTAAAATGATATATGTATATGGCAATATTTCTTAGCTGTCACTAAGACACGATGATAACAGGTAAGTGGAATGAGACATCTTAATACTTGTACCATACATATTTCGAAAATATAATAATAGTTTAGACCAAGGTTTAAATTCAAAGAAAATTTACCACGTCTAAAAGGTATAGTGTACATGTTCCGCATTTTTGTGATTTCAATGTAGATACCTGATTTTCACAATCGGTTAATGGCAGAATAAATCACAAGTATCAAGAATATTTCATACTTTTTTCTGTGGTGTTGTATTTATCGATCGCTGCAGAGTTAGCTCAGTTTAACTCTAACGTGACTCTCATATCTTATATTGAAGTTGTGATTGTTAGTCAATAATAAGATTTGATAAGTTGTAGATTTGGTAAGTTGTACTTTAATATTTAATAATGGATATTTTCGAACACAATAGGGAATTTAGCTCGATAAAAGCTTAAGGGCTCCCCCACATCTGGCGTCTTTCGAGCGTCGGCGTCTACAATTCTATGGCCGACGTCGACGCAACGTCGACGCAGCGTCGACGCAACTGCGCAGCGACGTCATTTTCCATAGCGCTGGACCGACGCCGACAGACGCCGACGCTCGAAAGACGCCAGATGTGGGGGGGGGCCTAAGCAAGAGTGTATACTAAAAACCATAATTAGATTCCAAAAAAAGTACGACAATGCTGACACTTTTTAGTAGCGCGTCTAGTATTCATGTAAAAATAAGTAAATAAAAGTACTTTTTTAAATCGTAGGAGTAAAATTACCAATAAATAAATTATCTTAGCGTGTTTATTTATAAAAAGGAATTTACTATTTTACAAACAAATTATTGCAGTGGCAACATTGTCTTACTTTTTTTTGGAATCTAATTACGATTTTCAGTTTATTGTAGGTATGCATAATTGCATAATGGTACATAATATTGAATGTAGAGAACGTACTGACATGCCTATTGCATTAGGAATGTTACAATACTCCTAAATAGATAATTGTTCTTAATTCATTCAAAGGTTTCCCTCTAAACTACTGAGTTATTATTATAACTGTGTGAGATTTATACCTTAATTAAACCAGCCATTAAACCAGCCGTGTGTGAAATTAAAAATATATCTGCAACTGCACTAACTTGATGGCCCACTCCATACATCAGTTTCGGTACCAAAAAGACTACATATTACATAGTGTATTTTTGTAGACGACATCTAGCGGGATTATCAGTACTGATAATTCCGCTATTCGATGCTAGAGATGTCGACTATGAAAATAATAGTCTTTGTTGTACCAAAACTGATGTATGGAGTGAGCATTCTTGTCTTACTATATTTCTGTAAGACTAATTACAGTTCTAAACACATGTGAATATGTACTCTAAAGCTTTCACAATAACGTCAGATATCTGTGAGCACCTTGATTGCTTTGACATATCTGTGGCGTAAGTTCAACAGTTAGGCTGCTTTTCCACTAGATATGTGTGTATCAAATTTTTGCTATGCCATATTTGGTGTTGGAAAAGGTAACAAAAAAAAATGAGAATTGGCCAATGGCAACGAGTAATAGAGAAATATGTACCTATTAGTCCAAAAACCCTCCTACCCTAGTTTGACAGTTAAAATATTTAGTCATATCGCGCTATTATATGAGTTGTGGTCACTGAGTTGCCAAAAGAAAATTTTTGACAATAGAGAATATTACGCGAAACACTCCGTAGGGGACGCCACTACCACAATCCATCACAATCTAGGGGCCTACCGCGAAACAAGTAAATCGAAATTTTGTTATCCAACCTTTCTATCACTGTTGCATATTCGAGCCATAAAGACGCAAATAGCTAAATTTCGATTTTCGCGTTTCCCGGTAGGCCCTTGTTAACAAACCGCCGTCATATTTTATTGTCTGTGAAAACTTGTCAAAAACAGTTTAAGGCACAGTATGTATACGTTACTCTATGGTTTACTAGCTAGCTTAATGCTGCACTCTGTCGGCAGAACATTGCAGTAACACCCCCTATTGCCAAATGTAGATTTTTGACATTTATAGTTCGTTTTTTTTAGCATTAGAAATTGGGTCATTCCACCGTTTCGGGTGTTACACTTGAACTCATAAAATAAGGTTTTATTCGATATTGTAACAGGAACTAGGAGGTTATAACTATTGATTCATCTACTACTTTGATAATATTTTCCTTTCCTGTACGCACATTATTAAAGTATAAGAGAAATAACGAGAGAATCACTAAAAAGTAGCTGTTTCGGGCGTTACGCGAATTGGCCTATACCTTCTGACCATCAGTACCAAAATGCATAATTAAGCGAATTTTATCAAGTAAGCTCCAGTTTTATTTATGTCAAGTAATAATAGTTAGTATAGTCTACTGAAACACTGAAGTAACACTTAGTATCACTTCTTATTTAATTTTAATAAAATAAATGACCTGTTTCGGGTGTTACTCATGGTTCGTTTCGGGTGTTACGAGTACGAAATTAAGACAGATTTATACGAAATTATCGCTCATTTTATTGAAATTATTGTCTTTTTAATAAATTCGATTAAATATATAAGTAATAAATGCTGAATTATTTTAAAATACATTATCTTAACAATAAAAACTGTTTCTCGAAGATATCATAATTATTTTTCTTTCGATGCGAATATTTCCGAAAATATTCACTTAATCAAAAACTTGTTGATGGTGACACCTATTCATTTTGAAAGATCTATCCAACGACACCCCACATCACAGGATTAAATGCAAATTAAAATTAAAAATATTTTTTTTGTACAGGAGCTACCATAAAAAAACATTTTTTTTTCGGTTTTTTTTTGTGTCATATAGGTTCGGTATGTTTTCTATGGAAATAGGTTAGTTTCGACTTCTTAAACCACTTTTCATTTTTCAACCCTTTGGTAGCGTTTCTTATGGAATGACCCAATTAGGTAAACAATCTTGATATGTCTTTTAATTGAAAAACACATTTTAAAAATAAGTTACGGCAAATATGTAACAATTATGAATCTAATACGATCATTTATATTCTTCTGCTTTCATAAGTAATAGTTTTTGAATTTAAAAAGCGGTTTTCAATTAAAAGACGTGCCAAGATCGCTTACCTTCTTGCAAGTTCTTTCTAATGCTAAAAAAACGAACTATAGTGTTAACGCATAATGTATGGTGCCACCAATATTAGCTGTCTGATTCGAAGCACGAATTAGTCTTAAGAAATCTTGATAATAGTGGTTCGCTTAGATATCTAATTGTAACACCTATTCGCTCTGATATATTTAATGGTGATTACTTTCGAGTTTAAGATGGCCAGACAGTATGCCGTTTACCTCTCACACATGTCATGGAAAAGCAGCCTCTACCTGTAACCACTTAGGGTCGAGTTGGGCTACCTGTAACCACTTAGGGCCACTTGCACAATCACACTAACCCGAGGTTAAGCAGTTAAACTGTTAACTCAGTGTCAAACTGTATTGGTAACCATGGTAACTCCAGGTTTAACCGGTTAACCCCGGGTTAGTTGAACGGTGCAAGTGTCGCTTAGCCCCTTGTCTGCGGCCTGTCAAATTTGATCATTGAAGTGACCTTGACATTAAAACAATAGATTTTAACTCACACGCACGGATCCGTGTTTAAGCATAGTTGGGGTCAGGGTGTGGTCGGGCGGCTAGCCGCGGTCGGCGAGCTTGCCGGTGAGCGCGGCGGCGCGCGCGCGCGCGTGCAGCAGGACGTCGGCCGCCAGCTCCTCCACCGTCGTGTAGCGCGAGCGCTGGAAGCTGAACAGGTCCGCGATGAAACCCACGATCTCCGCCTGGGGACACAACATTATCGTCAGCGTCAGGTGACAAGCAAAACTCACTAATTACTATAGTTCGTTTTTTTTAGCATTAGAAAGAACTTGAGAGAAGGTAAGCGATCTTGACATGTCTTCTAATTGAAAAACGCTTTTTAAAAATCAGTAACTATTACTTTTGAAAGCAGAAGAATATATATGATCGTTTTTGATTCATAATTGTTACATATTTGCCATAACTATTTTTAAAATGTGGTTTTCACTTAAAAGACACATCAAAATTGTTTACCTTATTTCTAATAATAAAGAAAACGAACTATAAAAAAAAACATACTAAAATCGACCTTCTGTTAGTACTAATATGGTTCATTGGGGCTATAAACTTGTGTGCTATATCGACATTTAGGGCTGATTTAGACGATGCGAGAACTCGCATGCGAGTTTCATACCATTGCGGGTTTGGATCGGTCGGTTGAATTGGACGTAAACAGTCGGCAATGTAACTTAAATCGCATGCGAGTTCGAGCGCCGTTTAAATCAGCCCTGAGATAACATCTACAACTATTTGCCATATCATTATAGCGAATACTCGGAATAATGGGTACATTTTCCACTCTTGTACACTCCGGAACTCGACGGCCTTGAGCCTCCTACCTATCCCGACCTGCTATAAGGTAAACGTACAATAAGGTAAAGTAAACATGCTAATGCCCAATGGATCAGACCTTGCTGTCACCTCTATTGACAATGACTTAAGTTTCAAGATGACATGTACTGGGACCGCGTCGAGCACCAATACGTTTACCTTACTAGTTTTTTTCTCGTGCTAATTTAATCGAACACTGAGGAAATTCTTGCAACTTAACCGAAATTGAGCTTAGAATGAATTATCAATATCTGCATTTTTGGAGTCCTACGATCCTATGTGCGGCGACGGCGACTAGCCCAGAAAATGAACTAACCATTTAGACCCATAAGGTGTTGCGTGCTAAATTTATACTAACGGCGCGATCCCGAGATACGAACTAGATATTCATTAGACATGAAATAATAAATATATGTGACGTTCCACGCCAAAAGGTACCATTGCCCCGGCAGAATATTGGAGCGGCGTTAATAATAGCGTAAGCGCCAACCGCCATAAGATACCTTTTGCAGTGGAACGTCACATATCTTTACTAATTAATGTCTAATGAATCTCTAATTCATTTCCCGAATCGCGCCGTTAAGAGATTTGCAACTTAGCCCATGCCAGTTGCTTAACTATGCATTTATTACTATTATGGCTCCTCTACACGATGGGCCAACGCCGGCCATTCCAAGGGACGCAGCCGTGCGATAGAATGAGATAGAAATATCACTTGCTCCCTCTAACGCATAAATGCGTCCCTTGGAGTGGCCGGCGTTGGCCCATCGTGTAGAGGAGCCATTAGGTATAGTTACGCCACTAGCCGGCGCAAGCCACTCAGCATAATTACTTGGAAGGCGCGGCACACTTCCTTGAGCCGCTCGTGCGGGCCGAGGAAGCCCCACACGAGCACGGGCAGCAGGTGCTCGGAGATGGAGTAGAAGTGCGCCATGAACCCGTCCGGGTACTGCAGGTAGCGCCGCTTCGCCTTGATCACCGACCACACTGCCGTCGTTAGCGCCTGAAACAAACGATAAACATTAACCCCCTTATTCATAAACGTTTACTAAACAAGCGGATAGTAATCGTTTGTCCCTTTCCATCATACCAATACGTCAGAAAGGGACAAACGATCATTATCGGCTTGTTAACTTTAGTAAACGTTTATGAATAAGGGGGTAAATGCTTTGCGGACTAGTTCACTACCTCCCGTCCTTAGCCACTTTCATCGCTACCAAAGAGAATTTAGACTACAGGAATATTGTCAAAGTAAATTATGTAGTCAGTACACTTACTGCCACCTTCGACACAAATTATTAACACTTTTAGAACGCCTTTTGACTTTGATCCTTACGTTTTCACTGATATGTGCTAAATTTGTTAAATGTCAAAAAGGATCGCCATCTACGCCGAAAGTATCATACCATCTCTCGAAAATATGGTAGGTACAATACCTTTGGCCTATCGTCGAGTAGATGGCGATACTTTTATACATTTAACAAATTTAACACATGGTAGTGAAAAACTAAGGCTCACTTGCACCGTTCCACTAACCCGGGGTTAACCGGTTAAACTTAGCGTTACCAGGGTTACCAGTACAATTTGACACTAGGTTAACGGTTTAACCGCTTAATCCTGGGTTAGTATAATGGTGCAAGTGGGCCTAAGAAGCAAAGTCAAATGACGTTCTATAAAGTGTTAATAATTTGTGTCGAAAGATGGCAGTGAAATGACTACATCTTTTACTTTGACAATATTCCTTTATTTCAAATTCTCTTTGTCTCTACTATCGCTAGCAATAGTGGGATTCGTTTTCAGCAGGTTACAGAACAGTACGTGGGCCATACTGAAAGTCTCTGGATTCTGATATATGAGACGACTTATTTTTTCTAAGTGGCCAGTTCAGGAATTTTCATTATGCCCTAAGTATAACATCGGTACTCACGCTCTCCTTGAACCCATCTGAAAGCCACCGGTTGCGCACGACGGCGAGCACGGACGAGGGCGGCGACTCCAGGTCCTCGAAGGCATCTAGTAGGATGTAGTCTAGCACCACGTCGTAGAACGACAGCACCTGTAGGTATAACGTTGTACGCTTAATACAATGGCGATATTGGCGATAGTCAATCGTAATACATGGACCAACAAATCTCCAGAGCTATACAGCTCGACACATTGGGTAGTCTACTGTAGGCACAGAATAAATAATAGTACTAGGTACAGAAGACTCATCCCCTAACAAAACGCGTCTGTTACGATCAGCACAGATATGGCCGCTAGGTGGCGACAGCGCCACGCGCGGCTTATGGCAAACCCCAAAATTGGGGCCGAACGGATGTACTTTTAGCTACCTGTAGCAAAGCGACGAAATCGCGGAATGAGCCACGCCTGCCTTAGGGTGGTATTACCTGTCCAATTTCTTTGTTCAATGTGCATCGCGGTTCGCTCTCTCATTAAACAAAATGTGATACGCTAATACATATTGGACCAATATATTGGACGGATGGAATACCATCCTTAGGAACTTAGGAAGTAGAATGAATGAAGAAAATCTTACTTTAACTCCTTTACTGGAAAGTTCGCTTTCAATTGTGGCCCAGTTCGCGGGATCCGATGTCCACGTAACCATTTCTTCATATGCAACTAGAAACTCTTTGGGTTCCTGTAACATCAAAACTAGTTATTGGTGGGGCAAATATCTAACAGAGTGTTGACCTAAACGTCAATTGCAAATAACCATTATAAATTGAACCATAATCGGCAACGGACGGTTACAGTTTACAGTTCAATTTATAATGGTTTATGGCCAAAAATGGTTAATTGCATTAACGTTTCGGCCAATACTGACATCTAATGCATCAACATTAAAAATATAGGTATGTTATCGAGGCTTATTCCAGGTGTGAGCCAATGTTCTTGTGGTTAGGGCGGGTTGCACCATGCACAATAAAACAAACTGATTACCGCTAAATATGGCGTCGGTAACTGTGATTTCACACCTTAGAGAATTGTCAAGCTTTTTAAAGACGCAATTATGTCCAAAATATCAATAATACAATCGATCCTTAGTCTAGCTAGGTCTACCAGCTGTTTCAGTAAGAAAAAATTAACTCATTAGGTACCTACCTACTATTAGAAGTATTATAAAACAAATTAAATTATTTTCAGAAAATATGGGGGCGCCATAAGCCTTCAGTAATAAGTGCATATACTTGGAAAAATTCGACCTCTGCCGCAGTGGTCCGGTCCGGTGGCCGAATGGCACAGGCACCTGCCGCGATGGTCACTTTTTTTAGTATATGACATTTATTACAGTTTATAGATGTACTACTAGGTACATTTGCTGTGTAGTAAATTATTAACTTTACTAAACTCTAGTGAGGTGATTGTTTTGCGCGGCAAACTCGATCAGACCGCGTTGGCTCGCGAGCCAACCCGGTATCCATTGCGCGCGGCTGCCTCGCGAGCCAATGTTCGATAGTTTGCCGCGCAATATGGAGACACGCCTTTAGATGAACGAAGTAGTCTAATTGCCGTAGGTACTAACGTGAAATGTCCCCTCTCAGGTGGTTATCAGGTTACCTTGTCGGCGTAGAGCAGCAGGTCGGTGAGCACCTGCCGGCCGGCGTCCACGAACCACGCCCAGTGTGCGGGCGCGCGGAACACGGCCGCCAGCGCCAGCCGCAGCGCGTGCAGCTTGCACAGGAACTCAGAGTCGGACGCACACTGCACCACGTCCGTGCGCAGGGTTCTGACAATAACATATGTGCCTATGAGGCCCACTTGCACCATTCCTCTAACCCGGGGTTGACCGGTTAAACCTGGAGTTACCATGGTTATCAGTACACTTTGACACTGGTTAACGGTTTAGCCGCTTAACTCCGGGTTATTCGGATGGTGCAAGTGGGCCTAAGGAGCATATTTAATTACACCGTCGTCTACCGCGACATAATTTCATTGTTTTTACCTTAAATTCCGACGTTTCAGGTGAGTTGCACCAGCAATGAAATTATATCGCGGTAGACCCGTTTGTGTAATTAAATATGTGTACAATAGAGAGCTTAAAGTGTTGTCTAAGGAGCGTGTGTGTACTGTAGGTGTCAGCACGGGAGCTGCCTGTTTATTGGTGCGAGGTTTTTATATCAACTTTTCATTATAGGTACGTCACATTTCAATGCGTGCCTGAACTAAAGGGGGAAACACTTGGAGGATATAACCAATGGAGACGCCATGTCTAAAATTTTCGGTACAAAATAGTCTGCCGTTTTTTGCGGGGGAGGGGCACATCAAATGGGGTACGTCATGTCAGATAAACGTCAGTCCATACATATGGTTGACCATTGGCCGCCTATTCTCGACAGAGGGGAACGCCTGTTAATGGCGGCTCCATTGTTAATTACTCCGAGGGGAAACACATGCTGTTAACTCAAGTTTCGGATTTTGAATCACAAGGTAAAGGTGTCAACAACGGTCCATGTAGATGGTTAAATAATAACTTAGGTATAATTAGCTATAATATGAAGATTTAAATTAAAGGAACTTACCTATAAGGAATGCCGATTTCTAATTGTTTCACACCTAATTGATATAATTCTAAGTTTTCTACTTCAGGCAGGTCATCTTTCAGGTCGTCGAATTCTCTTAAATCCGCTACCTGAAAATGTAAGAGAAAGCACAAGATGAGTAGGTAGTAGAACTTATGCTGTCGGTGTTAACTTAGAGTGGTATTCCACCTGTCCAATTTGAGACCCAATACGCATTGGACAAAGAAATTGGATAGGTGGAATACCACCCTTAGAGCGATATAAGTAGGGTATCCGAGAGCTATGGGGTACCTGACGTAGATAGGTAGTAAAGTAAGTGAGGTTTTACTAGTCGTATCCTAAGGCCGCACGGCTGGCACGAAACCGGTGGTGTGGGAAGTGGTGCGATTGTCGCCGCCGCCGTCGTCCAGAATATACAAGTAGATACATTTTGATAGAGTCGCTTGAACTTAGGTACCGCTCGCACCGCTTCGCCAGTCTAATCAGGTGCTGGGTCTGGTATACAAAGTATACAGGGTGGAAAGATAAGTCGGGCCCTGGAGGGAAACTACCTTAAATCCTTAAGCTGGCTCATTTTACTTAAGGGAGACATTCCTTTATTTTTAAAAAGAAGCAAAACTGCATTCAAAGTATTTTTCTTTTTTTCTTCAATTTGGCTTGTCTAAAAAAATCTTAAGTACTAAATATTAGATTTTATGGATATTTTGTACGACAGACGAGTGTAAGACCTAATGTTTCTTGGAGAAATGTTATCATTAATATTAACTGTATCGACTAGTAGAATAAAATTGCGAGTTTGTATTTTTTTTTATTTTTAGTCGATTCGAGTCCCGGGCGAGGCAAGCGAGTTTTAGAAAATCTTTGAATGCAGTTTTGTTTCTTTTTAAAAATAAAGGAATGTCTCCTTTAAGTAAAATGAGCCAGCTTAAGGATTTAAGGTAGTTTCCCTCCAGGGCCCGACTTATCTTTCCACCCTGTATATTATGAAGTACGAGTATGACCTGATCCTCCGCGGACGCGAAGGACTCGGCGCTGGAGTGGTGCTCGCGGCGCGTGTGCGAGGAGCCGGTGTGCGTGGACAGCAGCCGCGAGCGCCGCCCCGCGCCGCCCGAGCCCGCGTCGCCGCCGCCGCCGCTCTCCGACCGGAACAGGACGGAGCGCTGGTCGAGGAACAGGAGCTCGCACCGCTCCTACAATTCAAATACGGATATTAATCGAAATAAAATGAAGTTGGGATTAAGGGCAGGAAGAACAAGACATTAATCGAAATGAAACAAAACATTGAGTTTTGCATCAGCTCTTAGATCTCTCGACAGAACTCCCTTCCTCGGACGAGCTGAGCGCCAGCGTGCCCGAAACGCCGCCGCGGGTGCCAACGAGAACGCGGCCAGCACGGACCTACTCCCAGTAGTTGATACTCTCCAATGCTACCATATACAAGGAACCTATACTTGTAACAAGTACGCGTTCTGAAGCAGGTTCTGGATCTCTAGACAGAACTCCGCTTTCTCGGGCGAGGTGACCGCCAGCGTTCCCGACACGCCACCGCAGGCGCCCAGCACGTACTCCCAGTAGTTGATGCTGTCTCCAAGACTTCCATAGGTATATAAGGAACCTACTTGTAATAAGTACGCGTTGTGAAACAGGTTCTGGATGTCTCTCGACAGAACTTCGCTTCCTCGGGCGAGGTGAGCCTACTTCCCCCCCCCCCCCCCCCCCCCCCGTCGCCGCGGGCGCCCAGCACATATCTACTCCCAGTAATTGATGCTGTCTCCAATGCTACCATATACTAGAAACCTACTTGTAATAAGTACGCGTTTTGCAGCAGGTCCTGGATCTCTCGACAGAACTCCGCTTCCTCGGGCGAGGTGAGCGCCAGCGTGCCCGACACGCCACCGCGGGCGCCCAGCGAGAACGCGGCCAGCGCGTCTTCCCAATAATTGATGCTCGTCTCCAAGGCCTCCATACCTGTAAGATGGAAAAAAAATTAAAATGGCAATAACAAAATAATATACTTCATTTACCTTCATTTATGTCAATATCTCACCTATTTTTGGGATAGCACCTACACACCTACAACAACGAGAAAAAGTAGTTTTATACGCTTTGAATGCCGATCAATCTTAATCACTTCATCATTTTAGCTAAAATACTTCGACTATTGGGATGGGTCCCCCAAGATTCCAGATTTGCGCCCCTCTAATCTAATCAAATCGTACAGAATCTTTCTGCCCAATTATTGGTAGGTACCTAGCCTACCTAGAGCCTAACCGAGATTAGAATCGGTATTAGGAAAGCTGGAAAGAAGACGAGTTCGTCCACATTGTTTACTGAGAATTCATTAACATTATTACAAAGTCCACCGATTTTTTAAATTTAAAAATGGATACCTGTACCTAAGTACTTACTCTTTTTTATGTTAATTATTGTTTAAGGAGCATAATACTGTCCGCCATTTGCACCTTCATGTATTGTGCATAAAGATTAAAATAAATAAATATTGTATAAGTCTATGTAGAGACAACCCAATAGGTATAACTAATGTGGCTGGAAAAAAGAATGTATATCCACTTATCCAGTACCTGTAACTAAAAGGTAGCCTACTTAATAACTCAGTAGTACATAATGAAAACAGGGAAGTTTAAAAAAAGTGATTTTATTATACAGAAAACACATAACTAAATCAGGGTTAACCAGTCTTTAAATCATTTTTGATACCCTCTTATGATGAAATTATTATACAAATTAATAATTACTGCTCATTTCACATAAAATCACAATCTAATCCAATTTAAGTACATTGGTTTTGTTTACACATAGTGCAACATTTAAAGGACCAGCCTTTATTCTTTTTAATATAGCAACCATTATTCCTACATCATTGCAATGCTTATTAAATTGCTACAATATTTGTATTTTGCATACCATTTCTTATTTGTAATAACTAAATTTTTATTCATGTTGACTAGATGTTAAAATACATTTAATTGCTGCCGATTTTTTCATAGTGAGTTTAAATGAAGACATGGTCTTTGATATCGGGCCCATTTGACTGGACAGGATGTAGCCTTTGTAAGTGCATCACAGCTTCTTGTACTCCACTATTGAGTTCTTGGAAATTTCCAGCCACAGATGTTAATGTGTCTGCTATCCTCTCGTCTAGCATGGATCTACGCTCTTCTTGAAGCCTCATAATGGATGCTATGGACTCCAGTGCTGCAGCCATACGCTCCTCGGCTGCAATTCGTCTTTCTTCTAGTTCTAAAGCCCATTGTGGAGGTGGTGTTACGGATCTAGCCTCATCTGTGAAATGGTTAAAAATTGCTTTAACAATTTTGTTTTGTTTTGATTTTGGCAAGTAGCACAATTTACAAGAGCAAATTCTTTTTAAACCTCATAATCAAACAAAAAAGCTCAACTAATTAAATAAATTTATATGAAATAACTGACAAATTTGTGGACCATTATGTTATCTTTAATAAAGAAATATTTAATTTAATTAACAAACACTGATGTATTGATTACTTAAATTTCCGTTAGTAAATAGTTTTTTAGAAACATACCAGGAGCCGCAGATCCTTTGGTAGAACTCCTTGTTTTATGAACTTTGTGTATTGGCAGTGGCTCGGCTTTAATATTTTCCGGAGAATGATGCCCAATGGGATCACTGTCAGAATTATCAGCCAGCATGTTTTCTAGCTCTTTAATAGGTTTTGACTTTGATCTCACTAAGTTGCTGCCGCTTAGTGCTAAAACTCTGACTTCTAAGTCATTAAGTGGAGCGAACCTGCTCGGACCGCCATGAGGATTTTCTTCAAATCTTCTAGCATCATTTGCCTTTTTTCTACTCTTATGTCGCCATTCAAACCAATACTGTAAAGACATATTAGTAAGTTAGTAATAAGCAGACATTACTAAAGTTAAGAAATGTGTATTTTTGAGTAGTATATTTAGTGGTACTTACCTTTTTCCAACCATCTGCAGTTTTCAAAGCTCCTCCCGGCACAGCATTGAGCAGTTTCCCGAGTTCGTTCCAAGTTTGTCGCACAGCGTTGTGGGCACTGGTGGCCGTGGACGCCGCTGTACCGTTTGAAGGTGTCCCCATGCACATCCCTTTATTCTGCTCTAGAAAATCTATCATCACCTCCAACTGCTCTCTAGAAATCCTTCGTGGTGGAGCCATTTATATTTGTACTTTACGAAAACTACGATGGCTATGAGCTTTTATGCCGTGGTTTTAGATTTAAAACACCGCAGTCTCGTAATTTTTATAGAAAACACTTCGGTTGCTGCTGTGCAACTTTATTTAGTACTTTGGAATACAAACAAATTATAACCGCGCGCTATTTTGTTCCATTTGTTTGACACAAGCTATTTCTTTCACAAATCGTTATTGAAATGAAAGAAATAAATAATCGTAATCACGATATGTAATGGCGACTTTTCTTACGTCAAACGAACGTCAACAATGTCAACAACGCGAAGTTCAAAATATATTAAAAATAAAATTACATATAAAAATTGCAATTAATAATGATTAGCTACGGAATGGCTACGAAATAAATTTTATCACAAAATAGATAGGTACAGAAATCAATCTACATACAAAGCGCGCTCGAGCAACGCACACATAGACACTGCTCACGGACACGATATCTCGGACCGGTTGGGACCACTGCGAGCGCGAGTGCCATCAGCTTGAGACACGCGTCTGTGAACTTTTTTGTGCAAAAATGGAGAAACAAAAAAAAAAATATTATAACCGTACAGTGGACGGTTGTTTAAATTCAACATTTAATGGTGAATTGTCGTTTTTAGGGTTCCGTACCTCAAAAGGAAAAAACGGAACCCTTATAGGATCACTCGTGCGTCTGTCTGTTCGTCCGTCTGTCACAGCCAATTTGCTCCGAAACTACTGGACCAATTAAGTTGAAATTTCGTACACATATGTAAGTCTGTGACCCAAAAACGGATATGTAACGTCAACAAATGAATTTTAAACATAGGGGCTACTTTTGGGGGGTAAACCATAAAATTAAAAATCAAAGTTTTGCAAACTATGTCGTGTTACATATCAAACGAAAGAGCTCATTGTGAGAATCTCAAATATTTTTTTTTTATAAATTTACGATAAAAATTTTAGAAGTTATTCAAGAAAATAGACAAAAAATGACCATTCCCCCCCCTCTATCTCCGAAACTACTAAGTCTAAAATTCTGAAAAAAATACACAAAATAGTCCTTTACCTAAAGATGACAGGAAAACTTATTAGAAATCTAGAGTCAAGCGTGAGTCGGATTTAAAAACAAAAATGCGGTTTAGGTTTTTTTAGGGACACAGCCGCAATACTTTAAGTGAAACATGATGTAGACAGCTATTGCGAAGGCCCTAGGCCGATATCCGCATAAGGCCGAAGACCCGAAGCGTCCCGAAGAGGCGTGCCTTTAACTACAAGCGTGAGTTGGACTGTAGATAAAAAAATGCGACTAGCTAGGCTGTATCTGGCACACCGCCGCAATGGTACTTGTAGTACTGATTGATTAGGTTACTAGGTATTGTCACGTGTTTTAAAAAGCACTATACAGGGTGGCCAAAAAATAAACTAAGTGTATTCCCGTTGCCGACGTGCAACCCCGAAATCGCGAAGAAAAATTTGGCTGTTCCATACGTTTTGGCTGGTCCGTTTTCTATGGAAGGATACATTTTTTTTCGCGATTTCGGGTCCCATAGTAAATGTTGCTCAGTAGGTATAATCCCAAAACCTCCCTGGCTACGGGAATGTGCGTATTTTTTGGCCACCTTGTAGGTATTATCTCTCTTCGGCCTTCGCTTTTAAAACACTTGCGGAAGTTGTAGGAAGCGCGACCCGTCGGACGCTCCGAGTTTTAAGCTCTGCGCGGAGCCACAGAATAAATAATAGTACTAGGTACAGAAGACTCACTCTCTAACAAAACGCGTCTGTCACGATCAGCACAGATATGGCCGCTAGGTGGCGACAGCGCCACGCGCGGCTTATGGCAAACCCCAAAATTGGGGTCGAACGGATGTACTTTTAGCTACCTGTAGCAAAGCGACGAAATCGCGGAGTGAGACACGCCTGTCGGAGCTCGGTCTTAAGTCTTCGCATTTAGACACTTGTACTATTGTTCGGCATTTAATTTCCTATCTAAGCTACTTTGCATATTTGCAGAGATATAAGCCACCACGCCAGAAAACTTCATATTACATGTGTTGAAAACCATAGAGTAACTTATATGTTGAAAACTTGATTGACTCATTCGGGTTTTTCAAGACGTTTCACTCACGTCACGTTTTACACGTACAAAAAAAAATTGTTGAAAATTGTGTGATGTACGGAACCCTTGAAACGCGAGTCCGACTCGCACTTGACCAGTTTTTTAAGCTACCAGTGGCTTCAGAGAGAATGGGAGTGCGAATTTATTACATTGTACATGCGAATGCGAATTTATTACACTTTAAAATATAGAAATCGTGCATTTCGCCAATCTCGAAATCATCGCAAGATATTTTCTGTTTTATAATATTATAATGACATTAAAATTAAAATACCTATATTTGAGTTATTAATGTTATTATTAATTTATATTTCCATTCTTCCTCAACAATAAATCAAACAACTAGATACGAGATACGATACGATAGATACGAGTGCCACTACCACGATAGTTTTTTGTGCATAAGCCATACCTACATACATAGTTCGCAACCCTAGAGCGACTGCCGAGCGTAGGTATGAAAAGTAAAGTACATACATGTGATTGACTTCTGTACTTATCTGTTTTGTGATTTTATGTTGTAAATTTTTGTAAACATATACACTGGTAATTTACAATTATTAGAAACTTAAAAGTAAATAATTGTTTGCAGTATACGCAAACTATAACTGATATCAGCGCCATCTAGCGCCGAGTAGCGTAACTAACAACAGCATCGAGAATTTGCGTTTAATTATACATGCAACAGGTGGCGCTGGATCATACATACTCGCTTGAGAGTAGATAGTGCTATAGTTCGTTTTTTTTAGCATTAGAAAGAACTTGCAAGAAGGTAAGCGATTTTAACACGTCTTTTAATTGAAAAACGCTTTTTTTAAATCAAAAACGATTACTTATGAAAGCAGAAGAATATAAATGATCGTATTAGATTCATAATTAAATGTGTTTTTCAATTAAAAGACACATCAAGATTGTTTACCTTATTTCTAATGCTAAAAACGAACTATAGTGGCGCTAAAACTACACTACAATTGGCTTAAGGAGATTTAATTAAATACCTAAAGATAAAAGATAATACGATACATCATTAATTCATTACTTATATTTTGTATTTAATAAATACCGTATTATTAGTTCATATTTTGATGCCATAAGCAATGTGTTCGTGTACCACTAATTATGTATAAATAAATACTGAAACTAAAAATAAGAATTATGTTTACTCTAATAGAGTAATTATATCGGTGTAAACTAATTAATAATTACGTAAACAGTCGTCGGAAGGTGGCACCTGCCGGGAATGTAAATCGGCGGCACACCGCCGGTGTCGGCTTTATTATGTGGGTACTTAATTAATTTACCTTGAATTTTATATCCCCGTGATAATTAATTTAACGAGAAATGCCCGCTAACACTCAATCGCAGTGTAGTGCAGCTATTTGAGATTGAGATTATACATAGTTAATTGGAAAATAGTTTTGTGTAATCGAACACAACATTAGTAAAAGAAGGCAAGTACTTATGAAACCTCTTACATTCCCTTGCAAAAGGTTGCTATATTTTGATGTAGGTAGGTAGGTATATTGATAGGATATTGGATAGATGGAGTCTTAAAATCTAGATTTCAGATCTTATTGACTCGCGTACCTATAACTTATAGTTAAAGCTATGACGCTTAAAGAGTTGACTTTGAGTTAAGAAAAGTATGTACGTACAGTACATTTTTACATGACATGGCATGGTTAACCTGAGAGTCCTACAGGGAAAAGGATAGGCATGCAAGTAAAAGTAAAAGCTTCGAAGCTATCCGTCAATCCGTCGGCAGAACAAAGATGCACTGAAAGATCTGGATCCTGCAGCTACCTAAATACCTAATGAAAAACCATGCATGGCTTATTTGAACACAGTAAAAAATATTATTATTTTCTTAATCAACGGGCGCATGAAAAAACCAAGATAACCTTCTTGTAAGTTGTTAATAAAGTATTTTTTTATTACATAATAACTTGTTTTATTTTCTTGTAATTAGCACGGAATACAATAACAAGATAATTCGCGCTTATTTATTAGTAGATATTTGTGAGATGAGTTAATACCTACAAATAAAACATTTTCTATGTAGGTATTCGAGAGTTCATATCAATTAGGTAATTTAGGTATGAAGAATTTTACTATTTTTCACTTGTACTTTGTATCTTTAGGTATATAAATAAAAGTCAACAAAATCTACCCTCAAATGGCTTCTTATGCCAGTTGAGGGTAGATGAAAACATTACATGATCAAATAATGTAGGTTAAAGTCAGGTCGTTCAGTGACTGATCCAGGCGGTTTTGTATTTGGTTGGTTAATCAATAAATGTTATAACTACCCGAAAATGTAAAAAACCGGGCAAGTGCGAGTCGGACTCGCGCACGAAGGGTTCCGTACCATAATGCAAAAAAAAACAAAAAATAAGCAAAAAGAAAACGGTCACCCATCCAAGTACTGACCCCTCCCGACGTTGCTTAACTTTGGTCAAAAATCACGTTTGTTGTATGGGAGCCCCATTTAAATCTTTATTTTATTCTGTTTTTAGTATTTGTTGTTATAGCGGCAACAGAAATACATCATCTGTGAAAATTTCAACTGTCTAGCTATCACGGTTCGTGAGATACAGCCTGGTGACAGACGGACGGACGGACGGACGGACGGACAGCGAAGTCTTAGTAATAGGGTCCCGTTTTACCCTTTGGGTACGGAACCCTAAAAATTGTTTGTTTACTTTTATTTAAATACCTAAAGATAGACTATAGAATAAGAATAGCAAGAATAAGTTATAGTAACATCCCGGCACACGGCAGTCGGCATGTTTGCTTGCAACTTGGTATCTAAGTATTTGCATATAAAGGTAGGTACTCAATACAATAGTATGTATGTTTCGAATAAGTGAACTTTTGCATTACAAGCACATTTTTCCTCGTACTTAAATTAAGTTATTTCACTTCTTATCGAGCATTCAAGTGATATAATTTACACAGTTGCTTCAATGGTTATTTGCGCGAGTCGCGACGCCGCGGAATTTCCACGGTCACGAATGGTGATTTTAAAGCACAAAAACCGGTTAAAGGTGACGTCATCAGAAGCCCTGCTAAAGCCTGTAGCTTAGCTACATTACCATACCTATCTCATTAGAGTATTTGTCTTGTTCGAATTATTCATTACTTCAGTTTTCCATTACCGGAATTCGTACATTCTAATTGAAAAATGTACACTTTTAAATTAATTTAACTTTCGTTTCTAATAATGTGTCTGTGGATCGTATGAGCAGTATTATTTGTAGCTATGATTACTGTAGGTAGGTAGCTGGAAATAGTGGAGATATAAGTAGCGCTGTTAATTTTCAAATATAAATTAAGTGATAAAGGAAATATAATATTATTCGATTATAGAAACTAAATTCTAGTGTTGCGTCAGTTGCATTCTACTAGGCTTAAGCTCGACATAATATAAACGCTGCAAAAATACCCAAAGGATGTAATTTATAAATTAAATACCCAAGTAAAATAATTAGACGCTTGCGTTTGATGCCTGTAGGATGCTAGGCTAGGATGCATGGTTGTGGAAATGACGACGGATCCCTTGGGCGATTCCGCGGACGGGCGGACCCGGGGCGCCGCCGCCGCGGCCGCGCGCTCGCGCTCCGCCAGTCGAGTGGAGACTCCGCACTGCGGCGGTACACTGAACGCTAACGCTCCTTACACTTACAGAATCATTTACCGATGTACCTCATCTGTCACTTCTCATCAAAGGATCAGCATTAGTTATTGAACTTCAAGTGCTTCAGCGAAACATCGCTAGTGTAGTGAGTGATCGAAAACCCGCGATTTGTGTTTTCTTAGAGGCTTCATCTCATCCCGCGCTTATTGAGGCTGATTCGTATCAAATCAAATTACAGGTAAGGAACCTAAAAGCAGGATTCTGAGCGTGAAGACTCGTGCTTTGGCTCAGTTGTCCAATCTATATCGAGCGAGCGGTGTATTGACACTAATGAAATTTTGTTTGTTATTTTTAAATTATCTAAATACGCACACTTCTTTCAGCAACTCTTTCGTATTTTCTTAGAGTTATTTGCTAAAAAAACGTTTATTTAGAAATTGGTTAACAGTCATTGTTATAATTTATATTAAGGTCGATTTGCAGGTAGACTTGTTATATTATATCTCCCACATAATATTTAAATGACAGCTCGATCGATCAATTTACTACCTACTCATCCTGCTATTGACCAATTTTGTACTAAGATCAATAAGATCATAGAAAACAAATTTGGCAATCGAACTGTCATTTTAGTACCTGGGATATAAAAACAAGGATAAGAAAAATAAGAGTTTTAATAAAAATTACCGGCACATTAACATACATATAACACCTACATTAAAATTTGATCACTGAAGAGGACCTCCTAACACGTTTCTGTTAAACCGGTTCCTCCGAGTGTTTCGTCGGTGAGACTTATGCAATCGACAAATAAATCGATTCACGATCTAATAAGCGAGTATGTAGCAGTAAGCCTGCTCAATGCAGGTTACCTGCAATCCTTGCAGTTAAACTGCGTGAAGCATGCTTTACGCAACATACGTGTACTAACACATAGCGTGAAAACGAAAGTTGATTAGAACAAGGACTATTATTGGCTAAGACTTCAGAGTATAGAGTAATCGCCTTTACAACTTGTCTGGAGTAAACATCTAAATGTCGACTTAGAGAACCAGTTTAGGTTACGAGTCTATAAAGCTGTTGCAGGTGTATCAGATCGGCTAAGAGTTCCAGCCATGAATTGCAATGACTTAATAAAATAGATAGTTCATTTGATCAAGGTTAAATATTAGATAAAACAACAACATAAACTTATTTATCTGAGTAGTTTAGAACTATAAAATATGGAATCATCGATTGAGTATTCAAACATACAAGAATACCTATATTTTCTTCAGTTTCCTATGAATAGCTTTTATGATGTTATCATCCATAAGTTCCATGTAAGTATAGGTATACATATTTACCGGAGGATTTATAACATAAAACATAACACAGGATTTATAACAGGTAAATCGCTCATGTCAAGATTGCACGTCGTAAACTGCAGCTGCGTCGCCACGTGTCTCTGACTACAATACTTCATAAATAAAAAACATAAAGAAAAAAACCCATACTCACGGCAGATACAATCCGCGGAACCGTTTATATCGGCATGCGATGCGCGTCAAGCAATTGTTGAAAGTCGGTATTGTGTCGAAAACTTTGCATTTTATACGCAACTGTGTATCCAGGTGTCGGGGTTTGATTTATCACTGTGACTATATCAACATTGACGAGTAATATTCTATGAGGGATGAAGCTCTATCACAGTAACAGTGCTAATGTTTTTCTATCCGTATTGTGTTGCGTCACCATAAGAAACCCCTCTTGATCAGCATAGCGCGCGAGTAGCATGTACCATAAAAAGCAATAAATAGCAGGGAAATGGAGCTATATTTACACACAAGTTGAAGGTCAGCGCGTCATTGTTTAGCTGGCTAGGCAATAACAAATAGCAACAGTTCAGAGTGTTGAACCGTGTTGGCCAGGACCTGCGTGACGGCGCCACGTATCGATCTGCCCATTAGTAGCCCACGGCATTGGGGACATAATCCTCCAACAAAGTAAACAATAACGATTTGATTGACCACCGCTTTCAGCACATTTCACTCCAAATGATTCCATTTATAAGCCTTTTTTATCCCTTTTATAAGCATTAATAATTAGACCCGGTGGGTACTTATTTAATATTTTTACAAAGAATGCAATATTTTCTTTTGCGCGCCACCCTTATTTCAGCGCCGTAGTGGGAATCGGATCGCTTTACCTGCTTCTCCCATTTCCCTAACATCACATATATTTGCGAGTTCCAAGCGAATATAAATAAAGCTTACCCCCCAGACAATACAGTGTTACGCGTACTTTTGTGTTGTTCTGAACCAGACGGCGCTGCGTAAGTAGGTAAACATAACGAGTATTGATTATCGTGAAAGTTCAACAAGATTCGATAGAACGTCTCTATGTTATGATACCTACTGTAACAAGATCAAATGTCGCTTCCCTCAGGTATTCTAAATTACCTTCCTGCATCAATTCATCTCGACACTGTAGTTGCCTATTTCCGTAGCTCAGCTCCGATTCCATTCCATTAAAGCTTTATGTAACACTAGCACATATATGTATAACACATGTCGTGTCATTTGTCTGTCAATGACCTATCCTATAAAGGCAAAAAAGATACGTGAAGTCTTTGGTTCGATAAGACAAGAAGAAAATTTTAAGTAGATACTAATAATTTTATAGGATTAACTGTCATCATAAGAAACATATATCTTTGGGATTAAAGTCTGCCTTATTTATACATATGTGCTAACTTAGTGCCTTAAATGACAACTTGAATCTTGATCTCAGATAATTAACTTTAACCATGCAAAGCTTTGCTATAAAAATTATCCTTTTTTACCCGACTATGTGAAGGGTTATGATTTTAGCAGGAAGGTATAGGTAGAATTCAAGAGCCGATTTTCGTTAAGAGGAATCAATCGATTCGAATTTATGCCACTGGTGACATCTAACTGTTTACTTGTTGTTATTTACTTATTAGTCTTATTACCTATAGTGTACTCGTACGTATTCAATAAGCCTACCTAGTACGGCACATATTAGCCTCGATTTTATTTCAACCCTGAAGTAAGCAAGATAGAACAAAATGTGTGTTACAAACTTTTCGTACATAAAGCAAGCTCAATTAGCATATTAATTTCTGGAAGTTTAATAATGTCACGCTCGGTGTCGGGAATTTACACGCCTACAAATCCACGGGACCCCCCGCTCCGTGTTCTTATTAGGCAGGCTGGGAGTGGGCCACGGAGACATTCGCGATGCAATAAATAGGCGAGTTCTCTGCCGGAAAATTGCGTCAATTTTCAGGGCGGGATCGCCCCCCGAGATGCCAAGATATAATCAGTTTAATAGCCTCGACAAGGAAAACTATGCCAGAAAAACCGGAGCGAGCGCAAGCGAAAAGAAAATATTAATACCATGCAGTCTTAAGGTGACAGTCCATTTCTAACGACAGCAGCACTACCATTCATTTTACTATGGAAATTGACAATAACACCGACGCGTTCGTACTAAAGCTGTAGTAGAGTGCAGCTGGAATTGGAAGTTACCCTTTTTTTGTCGAAAAATGCTCGTGAACTATTTATTAGTTAGTTATACAGCTCTAATAATATAGTCGGTTTCGGTTGAACTATCCAGATAATAAATGCGCCTCATCTCGTGTTCAATTATTAAATCGGAACGTAGAGTCCCGTTATTGACTGAGGGCGGATGACGTCATCAGACGGCGCTTCTTCAGAAAATATTTCCTTTAGCTTAGGTCATAGTGTACCCGTGACCTCATCGTGGGGGGCATTCTAGGTGAATGTGTTTTCTTTTGCAATCTAAATGAGGTCGTGTCGTCGGGAAAATGTAAAAGCTTTTTGTAATTCACCCTTAGCTTTACGCGTCATAACATTGAGGCAGAATGGCTATGTCATCTTTACTTTTAGATATTACGGGCGCAACTGTTTTACTGTGTTGTTAATTGGGTTTGGGGTCGGGTCACTTAGTTTGAATGGCGCGTGTTACAATTACAACTTAATTACGTTAGAAGATACGTGACACAATGTCTGATGGCGGCGACATAACAGTGAGGTGGCAGTGCTAACGAAGGGCCAGGGTCTAGTGGAAGTTGATAAGGGGCTACACGGGGGCTCTTGTATTCGTATGCAGGCCGCGCGGTGGCGCGATCGATACGCGCCCGCGCGACGCGCCACCCTCGCGACTTACCAGTAACTCAAGTCTTTAAACACAAATACACCTTCGAAATTCAATCAGCCCTGAAGCCCAATTGCATCAAATCAAGAATTTTTGCATACTCCTTATGCTCCTAGATTACCGAGGAAAAACTGTTCAATATATAGGGCGTTTTAAGTTCAAATTGCTAACCATTACTTCACTCTAAAAGAATTAATAAACATTGCGCTATTACGAAAAGTCTGCGAAAAAAATATACAAAAAGGGTCAGGGGTAAAAAACCTGATTGGAAAACGAAAAAGCGGTGTATTATCGAGCACCTGTTTAATTTCCACACGATAACATCTTTATCTTTGCAGCGTTTTATCACTTTCATTATCTCGAAACGTCTAAACTGTGCAACTGTATAATTTTACGGCCATTAACCCGTCCGACTGAGGGTAGTTTAACTGATCATTTTGAGACACGGTTCCGGGCCGACTGGCGAGTCCGACGTGTGCACTGAATGCCACTTACAGCAAACATAAAATATACGCTTCAAGGCACCATGCGTTTAACGTTAATATAAAAACGAAGTAATCAAAGTCCGAGTATAGTAGCCTGTATAACTCACAGCAAAATTGAGATAAATAACAATATACTTGAATGACATCATCGGCGACCAAGCGACAACTGGTCAAGTGAAAAACGACGGTGTTGACACAAGAACTTGAAGCAATTTAATGTATAGGCATGTGCGCGGTTCTTCGGCCGGTGACCGCGTGGCCCTGATCTTGACGAAATAAGCGTTCAAAAATGAGATCGCGGCATTGCGACCACGTGTTACCGACTATTATACTATACTTAATGACTTGCTATTTATAAAGTATGATTAAGAGTCGTTACGATTACAAAAACGTGATAAAGTAAAATAAATACTGATGAGATATCTTTGGAATGGAAGTACCTAATATAGCTGAAAGAAGAAGAAGGAACTTTAGCTGCCGTTTTAATTCTAAAGGGAACCCTCTATGGTGCACTAATTGTTGACTAATAGTTTAATGTACTACCAATAGCTATCAGGCCGACAGAGATTGGGGAGAAAACACTGGGAGGGACTACTGCTGCACGTTGGAGGGTGGCATACAAAATATGCATTGTTCCAGTAAATTTCACACAGTACAATAACCCTCCATAGTTAGAGAATTGAGTGAATCATTTAAATACAGCAAAAGATAGAAAATATTTTAAAATCGAATGGCAAACACGTGTCTACTTTTCTGAACCGCCCGCGTACTCGTAGTCTCTCGTACTCACATTGGTAGAAAATTATTTCATTGTGCTCTATTTATGAAGCATTGTGCCCGGTTTGAAGGAACGTCGCGTAGATGTGGGTTGAGATACGAACCTGATGCATTCAACGATTACGATCTGGCCCGTGATTATGCCGTGTATGTTGCTTCGTCATACGGCTTCAAATTATCAAAAACAAGTTTATGAAAGCGTGCAGGTATGCCCGTAAAATTTAAATGCGTGATTTTATCTCAACTTTGACAACTCCTTTGCACATCATATTAATTTAGGAAGAACACACAATTCAAGTGGTTTGAAACAAGCAGTGATTGCAATTTGATTCATCAGATGGGAATCAATGGGTATTGTTCAATTAACAAATACACATCAGGAGAGCGTGGAAACATCATAATTAAGTGAATAAAGCCGCATTGCAAAAACATTGGACGCATCGCGAACAGTTAACTGGTCATTGACTACCCGCATGTAGATACGTTTCGTTATACCTAGGTATAGTTACCGCATTGTCGTCAGGCTTATGGAGAAACTAAAAATAACTCTCGAGTCAATTACTTAATATTTACTAGTATAGTACTCAAGTGATAATTAAGGTTTTAAGGCTTGTAATAATTGGATTGATTGTAAATAACTATCTAATTATTTTCGCGTGGTATGAATGATAGTTTTTGCGCATGTTCTTTTTCTTTCAACCGGCCATGAGTGAAAACTATTTCAAGCATGCATTTAAAGTCAACATAAATATTATTAAAGAATTGTCTGAAGCGTGCCCAAGTGCCCATGCACACGTTAAATTATTTGTTATGGTTAGATTGCTTTCTAAATTTAATTGCTTACAAAGCGAATATGTTCCAACTAAGGTATTCCATGCGTGGGTACCTGGATGCGTTCCCTTAATAAAGTTTTTTTTTAGTGCGGCCATTACTCCCCGTTTTGGACGACCCTCTGGCCGAACAATGATTAGAGCCGAGTCGAGGGGAGAGCGAGATGCAGCTGCTCTTTTATTTTTCCTTGTTGAGGCGCTCAAGGAAGTTACCGGGTCGCAAATAGATGCTGATTTCATAAAGATACTGAGTTGAGTGCGGTTTTCGAAAAAGGGAAATGTAATTTGTACTAAAGGAATATTTAGACAATGATTTGGTACTGGTACTGTAACTTACCATAATCTAAATTATTGAATTTTGTCGAAGTTTTATCCCCCAATAAGAAATATGAACCTTGTTTGTTTGTTTTGATGAAATTTGCTGAGGAGATATTTTGTCTTCGGGTTTTATTGTATAAAAATAAATTAAAAAATAAGTACAAAGGCGAATATATCTCTTGAACACTTGAGTTATACATATATTTGAAAGCTGAACCAGAACGTTTCTCGCAAGCAAAAAGCGGTCGTGAAGCGTCTGCGCAGCCTCCAACATTTATGATGCAACGTGAAACGCCGAGAAACGCAATGTGGTTCAGATTCTTAAAGCGCGCAACTTTTTCCTAGGCGCCATCTCCCTTCTCGGCGTCAGCTGTAGTTTCTAGCTCATGAATAGTGTTAATTTTCTGTCTATGCTGCGTGGTGACATACCTGGTAACAAATTATGTTGTAGGTAAATACTGTGCCGAGAGAACCGCTTATCTTTCGTAACATTAAATTACATATTATTAAATGTATAGTAAAGTAGAAGCAATTATTATAGCCTCGTAAGTAACGATTCTGAATATTTGATTATTCGCTTATGTCTGTAGCTGAAAAAAAGAATCAGCTCTAAATCATCATCTGAGTAGGTAAACGGGGTAATAAAAAGATCACATTAGTTGAGAACTTGTTGCAAGTTCTATTTTAAAAAGAGGCTATGCATTTCAGGAAAGAGAAATAGTGCTCGGTGAGTGTTTAGAGAAATAAGACCTAACATTAATCTCACCGGAAGTCCGGAACTTCCAAACCGCTTCCGCAAATTGGAAAAGGAATTATAGAAATGTAGCATATAAGTTATAGTGTATTTACCAAGTTGATACGTTTTGCAAATACATACTTATTTTTATGTTAAACTTAATACTTACTCGTAGATAAAGTCAACCCATGCTTAACATACATATTCTCGGTCATTTTAAAATATGTAATTAACTACTATCAAGTTTAATTATTACCATTGAGTTAATCACCTATTTTAAAAGTTCACGATAACCAAAGTGAGACATTAACGTTGACTCAGTCGACTCAGCGTAACTAATACCTACGTACGAGTAGGTATAGGTGCTTATTATGGACTGTTGATGATGTCTTTGCATTGAATATGAGTAGAAACTAAGCAGTCCTAAACAAGCACTTCAAAAATATAATTGTAAAGAGTTACAAAATCTAATAGTATCGTCTCCTCTCTAGAGGGTCCTAATTAAACCATCTCAACAGCACATAACGAAGCTCAGTAAAATTAATTACTCGCATTGAACCAACAAGCTGGTATCGCGGTCACCGCGAGGAAATTAAATGAACACGCGGACGGCTCTCCGTGGACTTTTCTTATTAGAATGCAGATACGGACGTAACGAATGATGCACTAACGAGAAACACATATTTGCTGAGGTTTCACATGTTTACTTGTGAATGAATTGATCAATCGGTGAGGCGGGATAGAATTATTAACAGCTATCTTAGAACATTATGTTGTTGATGGGTCACTAATAAAGACAGGTATCGTGTTCTTCTTCTTCAATTTAAGAGGTATCCTCTTGTCGGTGGAGTATTTTCCATTTCGCCCATGTGTCGTGTTATTGGTTTATATTTCATGGCTACTCGTATTTGAATGATGATGAGCTTTACTAAACGGAAAGAAGAAACGATTTCAAGCAGCTTTTTTTTTTAATAAATAGTAGCGATTTAGAAAAGTATAAGCGCTGGTGGCCTAGCGGTGAGAGCGTGCGACTTGCAATCCGGAGGTCGCGGGTTCAAACCCCGGCTCGTACCAATGAGTTTTTCGGAACTTATGTACGAAATATCATTTGATATTTACCAGTCGCTTTTCGGTGAAGGAAAACATCGTGAGGAAACCGGACTAATCCCAATAAGGCCTAATTTACCCTCTGGGTTGAAAGGTCAGATGGCAGTCGCTTTCGTAAAAACTAGTGCCTACGTCAAATCATGGGATTAGTTGTCAAGCGGACCCCAGGCTCTCATGAGCCGTGGCGAAATGCCGGGATAACGCTAGGAAGAAGAAGAAGAGCGATTTAGAAAAGTAGAATATGTAGGATTCATAGCAAGGTGCACAGAATCAGAGGAATTTTAATGGTAACTGGATCGAAATTCAGTTGAAATTTGACAGTGCAGTAATCTGCTAACCTGGAGCTGATGATGCAGTCGGAAGATAACCAAAGGAACTCCTCTATGGCAATTAAAAGTACTGCTCTAATAAGTATTGGGTAGATGGTAGTTTGGTAGTTAAAATCGTGTGACGTGGGTAGGTATATTGGACAACGCGGAAGTCCGGCGCGTGCGCGCACCTTGTACCGCCTAATTGACGCGCCGACACCACACGTGGCTGCGTATACGCGCATAAACAACTTGCTTTATAGTTCGTTTATTGTCATTGCCGGTTAATATGAGAGGAAATGTTAATGGCTGTTAACGCTCAATGAAGGCACTATAACTACATAAATTAGGGGTTATGATGTTTCTGTGAGTGATGCCAAGGCGCGCAATGTTACATCTGATATGGTCGTCTTAATACATTTCTAATAGTTTGTGCAGTCGAGTTGCGGGTGTATGTGTAGCCATATTAGGGCATTTCATAATCCGGATAAGAATTGTTGATGGAGTCGCCATTGCCGGATACGGCAAGGAAGGAAGGAGGAGGAGGAATAGTTATGTAATTCTTTGTTGTCATTTTCCCTGATGGCCAAATCTATGATCATGATTATTTAAACAAATCGAATCTGTGTGTTACTGACCGGCATTCAGGGTCGTTAACCGATATCACTCGTGTATAATATTTTTGTAAAGAAAAGAGATACAATGCGATTAGCCACAAGTCCCGCCACTCCCGTCAGAGTCACTAACACTTCGTGTTGCATGTCAGAGTTAGAGTGCTCTCGGTTACTTTCACATTGGATCACAGCACAGCATGGCGTTCCCAAATCCACAATGACCGTTGATAATTGGCTCGTAAAACTCCGTCCACAATGGAACCCGCACCTCACCGTCCGGCTCTCACCGGCTATAATTTAATATCCGCCCGAAGCCCGAAAATAATCCTATTTCCTCGGTAATGCCCTTGACAATACCGAGCTAGTTCTGCTACTCAGAATTGGTTCATATTTGAAACTCTTTTCCGACAGCCAGAGATCGAATAATTGAAATCCTTTATAGAGGCTATCCGAGCGTCTGCAAAAAGGCATGAAAATACGGCTGAGTCACAGCAACAGGAAGGATTTCAAAAAGGCGCGGCGCTTATTTGCCGAGAGATAGAGTACATAGACGAAAGCGATAACATTTCCAAGACAATCGGTGGAGTCAAAGTGTTTGTGTTGACAAGTGGTATTAATCGATGAGAGCAAGCCGAGGACAAGCGTCTCGTATGATTGATGTCGTGACGAAAGTGATGCATCGCCTGACATTCGAGAACCGTTATGAAGCTCGGAAGCTAAAGCTGCAGTTATCTAGCCTTCGGTATGTAAATAATGAAGTTCTAGAGAGAAAGAAAGATAATGGAGGCATTTATGTCTACGATAAACGCATAAAAACAAAAGGTGGTTTGGAACTGATAAATCCACTTCTTGACAATCTTGACGCTAGATGACGATTACGAAATAACTCACATTTTGGTAAGGAGTTACCACACTTTGTATTTCTCTATGGTTTAAAATGTGTTTACATTGTTCTGGTACATATTACCCGTCCCTTAGATATTACCTAGCTTTTATATTTGGGTTAGCTGAAACAAAGCTTTGTTGACGTTTTATGGTAGCAAGTGAAACCACGGGCCATTAATCATTAAACTGAGCTTGATGGAAGTGCGTCTTAACTTGTCGTGCAAGGTCGTCTCGGTACCATTTTCCGTACAAGGTTACCGAGGCCTCGCCCGGATTCAGCGATCGATGTCCTTGGCCTCTTCTAGGCTACCCGGGCTCGCCATCATTGCTTTTTCAGCCTATATACCTGTTAGAACCTATATTCTACTCTCGGACACTGAACAAGACTTGACAATATTGGCGGCGAAATATACAGACACATAAGTATCGACTTGGTTCAGCCAGGTCAGCCATGTGCATAACTTATTGGCAGCTCGAGTTTCCATTGATTGCAAACTGTAATTAATTAGTTGCTCAAGTATTGCACGGGTGAAATTCCGGAAGCCGTTGCAGTTCAGTGTGTTACACATCCGGCGTTAATAGTGTTCGTCCCTTTTTGAGGTCGCACCGTTCGCTAACGGTATTGCATTGTACCAAATTATGGCAAGCACTATTAAGTACACAGATGAATGAGCCCTTGATGGTATATTAATAACAGTTTCAAGCCAGCTAGTCACGTTGGCGAGTTTACCTTTCCGAGCCGGCCACTAAGTAAACAAGTTAAACATGAGTTAGATAATAAAGCGGGCACAATACAACACGGAACGGACCTAACTAACTTGAGTAAAGCGAGTCTGCTTCCGCCGTGCGACCTTTTCGTCGGTCGATAGAAGGGTTTGGGCGGGAGTGCAAACAAATATGTTTCAGAAGCCAACAGAGGGGACTGCTATTTAGATAAGCAAATTTCAAGACTTAATTACACCGTGATACGGTACGAACAACGTAATCAAGTCGCCGATATCGAGCATGCGGCGAAGGTACGCGGACGGTTCAATAAAATCATGATCGATTTACAAGTGAAATATTGTTTTTATGTTGTAACCAGGGTTGGGCAAAATACTGGCTTCCACGTATTTCAAATACAAATTACAAAATACATTTTTAAAAGTATTTGAAATACCAAATACAAACTACTTTGGTGACTGGTATTTGAAATACAAAATACAAATTACAGTGTTTAAAATAATGTATTTCAAATACAAAATACAAAATACTTTTAATTCTTTTTGTCTAATCGTTTAGTTTGTTTAACGAATATCCTTTCCTAAAAACGTATAGGGTCATTGCGCTTGTTTTCGTCCAGCTCTAGTTTTCATCCACTTGACTAAATTTGAATATAAACCTACATTGCTGCAAATAGTAAATTAAAAATGAAATATATTATTTGCCTATCTGTCAAGTGGTCGAAAACTAGAGCATGGACGGAAACTACTGTAATGACTCTATCCCCTGGCTGTTGACGAAAAGTTCCGCGCAGAATAACTCGCGCATGGTACATATTTGCCCTCGTACAAGTTGTACATTATATTTAAAAAAAAAACGTTCCATTTTAGGATCATAGAATTTAATAAAATGTATTTTGTAGAAATGTATTTTGAAGCTTGAAGTATTTGAAATACAAAATACAAAATACATGTGAGTGCAGTATTTGAAATACCAAATACAAAATACTTTTCCAAGTAGTATTTGAAATACAAATACAAAATACTACAATGTATTTCAAATACGTATTTCAAATACATGTAATTGAAATGGTTTACCCTTGAATTGCCGACAGACATTTCATCGAATGTTATTTCGAAGACAACGTTTCAAGTATTTTCATTTCATCGACAAGTCATTGCGTCGAAGAATTGATACTAGTAAATTTAAATCTAGGACTTTTAATTGGCACTCGAGTTATTTCGTATATAGTTTATATCGTGGTATTTCTTTACGGGTTTTCTTATTTCATTTTGGATTGCATTGAATACAATTTATTACGCATAAAATTATTTCAAAATGTAATATTTGACTTTGATAGCCATGCGTTTGTGTGTGGGGTCGCAGTTCTAACCTAACCTAAACCTACTTTGAAAGACGTTCGTTTCTGTGTGGGGTCGCAGTTCTAACCTAACCTAAACCTACTTTGATAGCCGTTCGTGTCTGTGTGGAGTCGCAGTTTTAACCTAACCTAAACCTACTTTAAAAGCCGTTCGTTTTTGTGTGGGGTCGCAGTTCTAACCTAACATAAACCTACTTTGAAAGCCGTTCGTTTTTGTGTGGGGTCGCAGTTCTAACCTAACCTAAACCCACTTTGAAGCCGTTCGTTTCTGTGTGGGGTCGCAGTTCTAACCTAACCTAAACCCACTTTGAAAGCCGTTCGTTTCTGTGTGGGGTCGCAGTTCTAACCTAACCTAAACCTACTTTTAAAGCTGTTCGTTTCTGTGTGGGGTCGCAGTTCTAACCTAACCTAAACCCACTTTGAAGCCGTTCGTTTCTGTGTGGGGTCGCAGTTCTAACCTAACCTAAACCCACTTTGAAAGCCGTTCGTTTCTGTGTGGGCTCAGTTCTAACCTAACCTAAACCCACTTTGAAGCCGTTCGTTTCTGTGTGGGGTCGCAGTTCTAACCTAACCTAAACCCACTTTGAAAGCCGTTCGTTTCTGTGTGGGGTCGCAGTTCTAACCTAACCTAAACCTACTTTTAAAGCCGTTCGTTTCTGTGTGGGGTCGCAGTTCTAACCTAACATAAACCTACTTTGAAAGCCGTTCGTTTCGGTGTGGGCTCAGTTCTAACCTAACCTAAACCCACTTTGAAGCCGTTCGTTCCTGTGTGGGGTCGCAGTTCTAACCTAACCTAAACCCACTTTGAAAGCCGTTCGTTTCTGTGTGGGGTCGCAGTTCTAACCTAACCTAAACCTACTTTTAAAGCCGTTCGTTTCTGTGTGGGGTTGCAGTTCTAACCTAACCTAAACCGACTTAGATAGCCGTTCGTTTCTGTGTGGGGTCGCATTTCTAACCTAACCTAAACCTAAAATTGTTACACCAGAAAAATGTATAAATGAGTAGTACGACATATAAAAATGTATTAAAGCAATACGTCGAACAAATGAATTGCAATGTTTAGTAGTTGTGCCAATTAAAATAATTTGAAACGAATCAGCGATCAAGTAATATTCGTTGAATAGTATTTCTACGCAGTAAGAAAAATTGAAATAAATAGTATATGAAACAAAATAACGCTAAACAATATTACTAGTACTAACCTTTCGATGAATCGTTGTCGATGAAATAATATTCGATGAAAAGTTTGTCGGCAAAACAAGGGTACACCAATTGAAATACTGCCCAACCCTGGTTGTAACACGTTCTTATGAAACAATACCTGTAGCTGCAGCAACTTTATTACCCAAACAATCGCTCGCGTTAAACGCATAGCAAACAACCTGAGAACCTTTCATTAAGAGTGCATAAAGGAATATAACTAGCGGAGTATTGAAGCGGACAATGCGGCGCGGTAACGGGACCAGGCACTAATTGTGAACCGAGCTCTTCCGTTACCCGCGGCGCGTTAAGAAACCCCCGGGAACAACCAGCACATACCGCACGACACGGCTTTTCCTGACTCTAACTAATGGTAAAGCTCACCTTATTAGATTCTCACTAGAGTCAAGTTTGACTAATGCTTAACCTTTTTAAGTTCTACGTATTGTGAAATCAGTGTTTGATAATCTGTTCATATTAATGTTCTCTTTGAATGTTGAAGGAATATTATAGCCAGTTCCCAATTTACATCATTCTTATCAACTATAGAAGACACTCTTCGCTCCGCTGCAAAACGTGCCACGACTACCGAAAGATTTTCCTTATTTTCGTTGCCGAGCACGAATTAGGAACAGAACACGTACTTACTCTGTCTCGAAATTATACATAATCGGTTTCATGGGAACATCCAAACAGATATGAGAAAGTTAAGTAATAAACGATAATGGACTGAATGGACGTGGTTTGTTACGTTTCGTGTGATAAGTAACATTTGTATAGATAACGTTATTTTCATGTTTTATAAGAAATCTTGTAACAATTGTAATCAATTTGTCGTACGAATGTATTGAGTCATATACAGATACCGCGCTTAGAATTATGTAAAGCGCACGGTTGTGGGGAGGCTGAGGAGGGAAGCTAAACGCCGGCCAAACCGCAACCGCAGAGGCGCTTGCCGTCAACACCTCACGACAGTTCATAAACACAAAGGTTACATACAGTGGTGCGTTTACGGATAGTTAAGTCACAACTGTCACATGGTACGTACATATTTTAATAAGCTTCAACTTTTTTTGGCTAAAAATAGTTACGAACAAAATACAACTTAAATTTTAACGGCATGCCGATCCGTCAGCGCCCGGTTCAAAATCAGAAAGTGCTGCATTAAAATTTTTGGTTCGCTGTTGATTTTATTGGTCAACAGACAGACGCCTTTTAAGAGGTTCTTTACAACACTCGAAAAACTTATCCAAACGCCACTTAAGGCACGAGTAGGCCGATAGTAAATACAATGGCATTCTCCCTCGACAAACAAAACCAAGTTCTACAGGTGTTCAAAGCTTTTTAAAGATGATTTAAACAACGCAAAAACGTTAACGAGGTTTGAATGATGATGAACTCTACTAGTACTCTATGAATCACATTTTAATGCGTCTACCTTTATTTGCTGTTATCTAAAATACGCAAATAAAATATTCTGTGCAAATACGTTAAATAGGTAGTATCGCAAAAAACTACATCTAAAACTTCCAATATAATTACTTTGTTTAACTTTTTTTTATTTTGCAAATTGTGTGGATAGTTTCAAGTGAAACAACCGCGTAAAGGAACCGTCGAGTGGTCTAGGCAGGTGCTCCTACATGTCCCGACGTCTTCACTGGAGTGGCTGTTCAACAACACTCTTCTTAACTCCAAGCTACCTCATGTGCGGTGAAGATCCTCAGACGCGAGACAAACGCAAACATTGCAGACATCTCTCTTAAAACAACACATGACGTTTACCATCCGACATATACGCGGTCGATGGGGCTTTATATTTACATTTAGCACAAAGAATATTATTTCCATGATAATCAATTAGTTTATTGTGTAATTCGTGCAGGGGTACTCGTGGCGATGACGGGTGATTTATTTCTGTTAGCGTTCCTCGTAAAACTGCTCCACTTGAGATTCAATAGGTTGAACGCACGCAGGCCGCCTATCGTAATATTCGTAATAAACCAGTAATTTATGGCTGGTAATAATTACACATTTTTGTTATTACGCCAAACCGACTTAGAACGTTTAAACACTTCAGTGGCCTCTAAGACGTTTTAGTAGCAATGGATCTAAGTATTTTGCTCTGACTCGATTTACCTACTTAGCTAAAGATTACCTACCTAGTTTAGATGTCATGCCATTAATTATTTAAATAAGTAGCTATCTTGTTCAAATATGTTATCCTCTTATCCTGTATTACTTTTTTGCAGGAAAAGGCAAATTAGCATAGTCGACGGAGATAAGTCCTTAGCTAAGTTTTATTTCTCGGAGCCGTATTAAGTTACCGTCTCTGAGATATCAGATGCACTTTAAGTGTGTCTCCCGTTAATGCATGGTCCACCAATCGTCAGCTCGGGTTACGTTACAACTAGTGCAGCGAACCCTTTGTACTTTGATCGGCGTGTGAGTCCTAATTAACAAAAATATTCACACGTATCTACTAACTGTGACGTCCACTTTTTTTGTTTTTGTTGGACTTTTTTTTGTTAGTCACTTAAGTGACCTGCAGTTAGTTCTAGTAAGAGTCACCTGCAGCTGTAGCTCATTTATTCTTTGCTTGAAGAAATCTAAATCGTTTTTATCAGTACGCAGATTTCAGGAGCGAATTCCATTCCTTAGTAGTTTGAATCAATTGATAGTCAATTTATGTAACATGTACTTTATACCTTCAATAACAGTAGGTAATTTACATGTAGGAAAGAATAATGGATTTCAAAGAGAAGTGTAAAAAAACAGCAAATTAATTGACCGACCACCACGCACAGACCGAGTAGATTGGGCCGTATGCCTAAAATGGACAGGTACCCACGTAATATAGTAGCTGAATGTGGTAAAAAACAGCGCACTAATCACGCGGACTTTTTGTCCATACCATAGTTAAGAATTTTCAATCGCTATACTTATGTCATACAGTTGAGATAGTTGAGTTGTAATTATTAACATACAAGCAATAATAAAGCGAGTATAACAAGTGCCACTGCTACGCTTGTAGGCGGTGTAAATTGTTTGGCGACATGGCCTCGACCGACACGAATGTAATTACAATGTAATAAAATGATTGTAGGGTAAAAAAAAAACAATTTATAAAGGTACTTACATGTACTAAACCACACCAAATAAGCAACACACCCCGCACAAATTGTTAAATAAATTTTAGCGATGTTATTGACGTCTTTGCTCAAATAAATACCAAGGCCATCAGATAGGCGTAACAAGATCGAGTAACATACATAAAATACAAATGGTTTGCGATAACAGCAATAAAGGTAGATGCATTAAAATGTGATTCATCAATGACTCGTACGATGCATGAGAATGTGAATTCAAATTGAAATGGGTCAAGTTTGCATGACCCAAATACACAACGCGTAATTCAGTGGAAAAAGCGCCCGTTTTAGTAGCATTTCGCTTTTTACAGGCTTGTATCGTATGAGTAGTTGAGTAGGTACGGTTTTTGTTGATAAACATTGCAAATATTGACGAGTCGAAGAACTCGAAGATATAAAGATTTATGTCGGCTATTCACAAGTTCACGTCACGGGGTAATTCATTAGACTGTTTGTTTTTAATACAGTATATAACATTTCGGTCAAGGATAAAGCAATATAAATAATTGGTCAGTTAGAGTTGTCCACGATTAATACCGTTATTATAATGATCTGGTCGCGCGGAATGCAGACTCTTACGTCATTTCGCTATTGCTGCACTCAATATAATGCTAAACTCATACTCAACTGACCAGGATCTGATAACCATGAAAGGTTAACTAACGAAGTTCAAATGGACTCTCAGGTATGTGTTAAGTGTAGTGACAAAAAGTGGTAATGTGCCGTTTGCGTGTGAGTAGCACGTTTATCACGAATTTATCTTCGGTACGTGACTGAGGAGTGTTAGCGCTTTCGTCTCCCGAAGGCTTGCGTCGCGTCGCGCCCTTGCATTTGTGCAAGTGCAGGGCTGCGCCAGGTGACCGGTGAGTCAAATGCGCGATCATCGACCTGCCTGCATGTTGTGCACTTATCTTTAATACTGCTCTTTTTTATGTACCTACCTAAATACTTACGTCATGAACAAACATTTAAAGTTCAAATACATTTGTGTAATATATAATATAAGAGTAAACATAAACAACGAATTATTTGATATCATTAAGCAATAGACGTTCGAGGAGTCACTTATACTTCTTTTAAAATAACCCCAAAGAATAGATATGAATCATACTGGTTTATGACTTCAGGATAGGTCAAGGGACAAGGAAGTCAATTCAATACAATCATTAATAAAATTGGGCCTATGAAATTGTGATTGTGACTGAGTCAACTCTTGGTCAACTCTGCGTTGATCTGACGTCATTTGAACTGCTGTGACTGGATCGCTACTGATTGTATGAGGTATGCCATGCCGAATGAGTCATGTGCTGCTAAAATATAATATGAATGTTGCAAAAAACACAAACTGACAGTATGAATCGGTCTGCTAACTGTATTTCATGTGGAAACGTCCGCGCAAACTTTGCGCTTTACAAACAGCTCCGGATGGCGGAGAAAAAAAGTTTCATGGTGAAATTCGCGGCTGAAAAAGCGTTTTAAGTATTTTTGCCATTTATGCTAAAATGAAGTGAGAAAGCTCTTCAAAAGGATTTCATTCATTTACATTTATCTTTTAATTGGACACTGATTCACATTTACAGCCAGTACAATTTCATACTCTTACGTGAATTAAGCATCAGAAAATATTTACCTAACAAAAATTTTAGTACTACGTTGTGCAAGCTAATGTAGAATGTTTATTAAGCATCAGTTATTTTATGGAGAAAGTTTCAGGTATCAGCAGTAATTGTTTGCGAAGTTCGCCTATATAGCTCTAGCTCAAGTATAATGTAGGTATGTAATAATGGACTTTAAATATGTGCACATTTTAGCTAAAAATTCTAATTCGTCGTAATAGTATTGGTTCTTTTCAATAATACTACTACTACTAAATGGCGCAACGACCCAAAATGAGTCCTGGCCTCCGACACGAGTGCACGCCAGTTGTCTCGATCCTGCGCCATCTCCCGCCAGTTATCGGCATGGAGATCGCGCAAGTCCGCTTCAACCGCATCGCCCCAGCGATACCTGGGACGTCCGATCGGCCTCCGCCCTACCGGGCGTCCCAGGTATGCCCTCTTAGCGCCGCGATCCTCCTCCATTCTCAAAACGTGGCCGAGCCAGCGAAGACGGTGAGCCTTAGTCTCGCCTATAATATTGGGTGCCGCCACAAGCTCTTCAATTTCGACGTTTTTGCGAAGTCTAAAACTGCCATCTTCTCTCCTCACAGGGCCTAGGATCTTTCTCAGGATTCTCCTTTCTGCCACCAGGAGCTTGTTTTCTTCTTTAAGTGTTAGTGTCCAAGTCTCGCATCCGTACATGAGTATCGGCCGTATGACCGTCTTATATATGCGTATTTTTGTGTTCTTTTCAATAATACATAATACGATTTGAAATAAAGGTTTTTTTTAAGACACAGACGTATCAGGTATAAAACACAATGAAAAAAAAAGCTTCTTCTATAATAAACCGGAGTGAAATGTCATTAGTGCTAAAAGCGCGCCCGATCCGACGGAAACGATAACCGCAGATTCATTACTTAACAATCCACCAATAGAATACCCCGGCCTCTTATTATTGAGAGCTAGCTGCCTTTATACGATATTCGACAAATTAACTATCGTCTGTAGTCGCTAGAATAAATAATGGAGCTGCCGATACCGATACGTGACTGGTTAGCGTGAGATTAGAGAGAAAGGAATCGTGAGGTGCATCTGTATTCAATTTTGAACTAAATTGCATTTTAATCGTTGATCAGAGACGATGTTTTCGAGATGCAAATAAATAGCACGACCGCAGAAGACATAGGATTTACTTTACTGTACATACCTAATAAATACAGTGAATTCTTTCGACTTTTAAAACAAATTCCCTTTGCAGTGGTCATTTGTCATTTGCAACTTCTTTTTGGTATATTTTAAGATCGCGTTTTTAATGTGGTCACTTCAGAATTTTCTTATAAGGCGTGTTTTATTGCAGTAAATACCTACAAAACAAAAAGTAGATCTCTGTCACGGTTACGATATAAAATTTTTCCATTGCATCACGAGAAAACAATTACACTTCTGCTAAGAATATTAGTCACAGTGAATAGAATCATTTGATTGTTATTACCTACGAATATAAATAATTTATTTATGAATAGCTTAAGATCTTTTGTTTAAAACCGCAACTGTTTGTAAGACATAAATTAATTAACAAAGATTTAACTGCAACAGAGTTACAGAGTCGTAAATAACCCTCCTTCGGAAGTCAGGTTAATATTCTAATAATTAAATATCAGCTTGAGCAGTAGGTCGGTAATGAATAACTAAGTTGGTTGAATTATGATGAGAATAAAACATAAACAAACTACCGGTGGGCCCCCTGGACGGGTTCCATATCCTTCGGGGGTACTAAAGCACTGAATAAATAAAATGCAATTAGACTAAGGGTGTGGCATAGAGCGCGAATCACGCCCCGCGGAACGATGGCGTTTTATAAACAGTTATGAAAACTCTTATCACAATTGAAAAAGAGGGTGAGTTGTTTAAAGTAAATCAATGTAAGAATACCAAGTGATGTATCATGTATGGATGTATCAACTTTTAGCCATGTTGTACGTAATACAATAAGGTGACTTAGGTGACAAAAATGACAACTGTTAAAAATTATGTAATTTTACATGCAAAAAAATTACATAATCCTGTAAAATTCCCGAAAAATCTGGGAAATTTACGGAAAAATATGACATTTTACGTAATTCTCGTAAATTTTTCATTTTTTCGGTAAAATCAATAATTTTTATGTAGTTTTACATAAAATTTATGTAATAATCACTAAGCCATGAATATTTACATAAAATCTGTAAAATTACATGGAATGTTCGAGATAAATACATTTTGGTATGTATTTTTTACGATTGAAGAGGGAATTTTACTTAGAAATCTCGCAATATTACCTATTTTCGTGAAAAATACATTTTTATGTAAATTGACTTACGTCTTATGTAATATTCCGTAAGATATCAGTAAAATTACAAAAAAACATTATGAAATTTCCCAATATTTCTTTAATTTTACATATATTCTGTTCAATTTACTGTTTAAATGGTCTTTTTACATAACATATATGTAATAATCACTAAGAGATGGAAGTTTACATAACATCTGTAAAATTACATGGAATGTTTGGGACAAATACTTTTTTTTATGTGTTTTTAACAATTAAAAAGAGAATTTTACATAAACATCTCGTAATTTTACAAATTTTTTTTCAAATTACATATTTGTGTAAATTTACTTACGTGTAATGTAATATTCGGAATAATGTCAGGAAAATTACAAACAATAATATAAAATTTCCAAAAAATTCTTTAATTTTACATATTTTCTGTAAATTTACTGTTTAAATGTGTCGCTTTACATAATAAATATATAATAATCACTAAGAGATAGAAGTTTACATAAAATCTGTAAAATTACATGGAATGTTTGGGACAAATACATTTTTTTATGTGTTTATATCAATTAAAATGGGTATTTTACATAAAAATCTCATAGTTTTACCTAATTTTGTGAAAATTACATTTTTGTGTAAAGTTACTCACGTCTTATGTAAAATTCCAAAAAATGTCATTAAAATCACAAAAAACATTATGAAGTTTCCCAACATTTCTTCATTTTACATATATATTCTGTAGAAATTACTGTTTAAATGGTATTTTTACATAATAAATATGTAATAATTACTAAGAGATGAACGTTTACATAAAATCTGTAAAATTACATGGAACTTTTGGGACAAATACTTTTTTAATGTGTTTTTAACAATTAAATCGGGAATTTGACATAAAAATCTCGTAATTTTACCATTTTTTATTGAGAAACACATTTTTATTACAATTTACTTACTTCTTATGTAATATTCCGAAAAATATCAGAAAAATTACAAAAAACATAATGAAATTTCCCAACATTTTTTTAATTTTATAAATTTTCTGTAAACTTCCTGTTCAAATGGGTCTTTTTACACGATACATATGTAATAGTCACTAAGAAATGCCCGTTTACATAAATATCTGTAATACTACACTTGATTTTTAACAATTGGAACGGGTATTTTACATAAAAATCTCGCAAATTTATTATTTCTTTTGAAAAATACATTTTTATGTAAATTTACTTAAGTCTTATGTAATATTCCGAAACATGTCAGTAATATTACAAACAATATAATGAAATTTACCAATATCTTCTTAATGGTATACCTACATATTTTCTGTAAATTTACTGGTAAAATAAATAAATAATATATAGGACAATTTTACACAAATTAACCTAGTCCCACAGTAAGCTCAATAAGGATTGTGTTGTGGGCACTTTAGGTATAAATGTATAATCGATACATTCTTGAATACATAGGCAACATCCATAACTCCTGATGAACAAATATATTACGTGATAATAGACACACAAATAAATGCTCTGACCAGGATGCAAACCCGGGACGTCCTGCTTTATAGGCAGGGTCACTATCAACTAATAGGCTAAGGAGGCCGTGAATATGTTTTTTTTTACATATTCAATATGTATTGTATAGTAATCACTAAGACAATGGACTTTTACATAAAATCTGTAAAATTACATGGAATGTCAGGGACAAAAATAATTTTATTATCTACGTATTTTTCTATATTATATAAAGCTGCAATACGACTGACTGATGACACAATTGTTCTCCCAGAAGGAGGTTCGTGGTGTGTTAGACTTTGACAGTTTCATATAGAGGGCGGTCTCGTGATCTCCAGAAAATTCCGACTTTTGGTCTACCGCTTCCGGTCAGAAAAATGTTGGACGGGCCGGCCAAACGGTCAGACCTAGGTGGTGCTCGACCAAATGTCATAGAGGGACCCTGGCAGTTTTTAACGCGGCGCTGAGCTTCGAAACCCAGCGCTGCCGTGTCACGCGCATCTCATGTAACTTTAAAAGTCGAGTTTCGAGATAATTACGTTTAAAGTTTTAAAGATTCAAATGCTGTTATCGTTGACGGTTCGTCGTAATTTTTTTATTTTATCTAATCTACATGTATAGGAAATATGGTCACAGACTGGGCCCTTTAATTTTTGTTTCGCATAATTGAATAGTTTTCATTTTATTCGAATTAAATGTTTCCGCATGATCAACTCTTCCATACTATAGTGGTCACACGAAGTCATGTAAGTCAAGTTACATGACATTCGCGTGATCAGACGTGACACGTATTACTATAGGAATATTGTTGTCGTATAAATCAAGCGCTCGGCCAGTCATGCCTAACTCCGGTAACTTAAGAAACGATGTTGATATTTTGGTTGTGTCAGTCATACAACTTAAGTTAACTGAGTTGTGCCTGACGCCATCGGCAAAAAAATGAAGTTACATGAGTTAGCCATATGCTTTTCTCAGTAAATAATGAAGATTTTCAAAATTTTCTTATAGAAGATATATATTTAATGGTTTTTAAGACGATTTAGACTGGTTATTCGTAACTCATGTAACTCGAGTTAACGGAGTTAGGCGTGACACGGCAGAGCGAAGGTCGAAGGCCGAGCTCCGCGTAGGGCCGAAGGCCCGGAGCGTCCTTTTCGATTTCCCAAACACGCGAGGCCGAAGGCCGAGCTGCAGGAATGAAGTGCTCGCAAGCGGATCTTTTTGTCCTAGCAAAAGTACAACTTTATTTCTTTTTCCCTTTGGAAAACAAACTACTACACAATTACAACAGCAACAACAACATTACCAACAACAACACATCAACAACAGCACCAACAGCAAACAACACGCGTACCGCGGGGAACTTTACATAAAAGTGTCGTGATTTTACCTACTTTCGTGAATTTTTTTTTATGTAAATTTACTTATCTATTATGTAATATTCAGAAAAATGCCAGTAAAATTAAAAACAATACAATGAAATTTTCCAATATTTCTTTAATTTTCTGCAAATTTACTATTTCAATGTGTGTCTTTACATTACATTTTTATTTATTTTATTTCAAACAAGTTAAACAGCATAAAAGTATAAATACCAAACTACTACTTAACTAACTTAGCGCCACTTGCACCGTCCCACTAATCCGAGGTTAACCGGTTAAACCGTTAATCCAGTGTCAAATTGTACTGGTAACCAAGGTAACTCCAGATTTAACCGGTTAACCCCGGGTTAGTGGAATGGTGCAAGGGGCCCTTAGGGTGGTATTCCACCTGTCAAATTTGCATTCAATTTCTTTGTCCAATGTCAGTGCATCTCACTCTCTCATTATTAAGTGTGAGTGATAACAATAAATAAGTACTGTGTGTTTATAACTTTTTTTTATTATTTTGTAAGTGTTTTTATATTTTACTTTTATATTCATATTATAATTAACCTAACTTAAGAAGAAAAATAAATAAAGAGAATAAGTACTAAAAAGTACGGAACCCTCGGTGGGCGAGTCCCACTCGCACTTGTCCGGTTTTTTTCACATTTATGAATTCCTAGCTCTTGCCCGCGAGTTCGTCTGGTAACATACGAGTACCCATTAAGGGTGACTCACGTTAGACCGGGCCGTGCCCGGGCCGGAGCTTCCGGCGCATCGTTTTCTATGGAATGCATCCCGTGTTCGCCTGTCATGTCATAGAAACGTACCTAAGCGCCGGAAGCTCCGGCCCGGATGCGGCCCGGTCTAACGTGAGCGTGAGTTATCCTTTACCTACATACATAGAATAGAACACAAACTACTTAATGCCTAATGGTAACATTCCATTTCTAACCGCAGCTGCATTACTGTCAATTTTACTATGGAAATTGACAATGACAGCGACGCGTTCAGTACCGGTAGTGCAGCTGCGGTTAGAAATGGAATGTTACCATAAAGCTGCTAACAGTGCTAACACATTACCGCACCGCACCAAGGACATTGTCAAGGTTGTTGTCAAGGTCTTACTTATGGGTGCGTCGCAATGACCTTGGTGCGGTGCGGTAATGTGTCCAATGATATGTTTGTCCAATGTCATGGCATCTCACTCTCTCTCTCAAGCAAAATGTCAAAAGACAAAACACACATTGGACAAAGAAACAGAAACTGGACAGGTGGAATACCCTAATACAATTCCGTGAACAAGTTTTAACCTGCTGAGAATGCCGCCCGTGCGGTCGAAATTAAGAAGGTACTTAGGTACTTACTTAGTAAGTAGGTACAGTCACCTGCAATAATATGTTACTCTTCAAAGGCCGCAAAAATATCTGACACGACCTTATCTGTAGAGCCATACGAGCGTGTCACATATTATTGCGGCCTTCGAAGAGTAACATATTATTGCAGGTGACTGTACTTACCTAATTAATTTTAGGCAAAATCGGTTTGTGCTCACACCACATCGTTACTACTAATACCTACTTAAAGATAAATAGATTCATTCATATTATGTAAAGATAGAAATACTTAGTTACTTAATACGAAATCTACATACATATCTAGGTAGGTACCTATTTATTTGGGTTCGTCTTTGACGTCTCTAAAAATAAATATGTCAAATATTCATATCAGACATAGGCATTTTTGAGAAAATTTTACAAGAATAGAATAACTTACAAAAAATGTATGTGGTTTGACAGTTTTTATGTCAAAGCGAGGTAAAGTCGCTAATTCGCCACCACCACCTGGCGGGATAAAAAGTTAGTTTTCCTGTAAATATGGGATAGGGTAAAATGCCCCAATTAGAAAAAAGGTAATCGATCATGACGTCTCTTTTTATTAAAAAATTAAGTCACAGCAAATATGTTACAAAAAATTATTAACTACATGTAATTAAAAACTACATAAAGCTACAACTAACTACAATATAAACTAAAATTATAAATAAAAACCTGGCTCCAGCTCTGTGCCTTTGGGCAGGGTGCCAAGAAGGCTGGCGGCATTGCCGCGCTGTCCAATTGTATTTTTCCACAGTTTTGTCTTTTCTGGTTCCACTAGGTACGGCCAGGGTTCAGCATCAGCTCAGCTCTATGTATACTAATACCTTCTCCCGAATGTAACAAACACTTTTCTGAAAACCACATCAAAATCGGTTCAGCTAAACGCGAGATAATCGCGGACAAATACACCGTGTAACATGAGGAAACCGAAATATTTTAAACCGAATAATTTTAACTGCGTATTCCTGATCATATTTAGAGACGAAAATGTCCTATAAACTTTTTTGAAATTCGCCTAGTTTCAGAGATAATATTAATTAAAAAAAAACAAGTTTTTATTGTTACACAGTGTAAAAGACCTTTTTGATGGTGATGTTGCTGCTATGGGACGTAGTCTAAAATATCCTTCTTGATAGATATCAAAAAGTGACAAGTAACGCTTTGCAAAAAGTAGGTTTTACGAAAAAAAAATGTAAAAATCAATTTTAAGTGAAAAGTTTACCAATCAACATCAAATAACATTTATTTTTATGTACATGTACATTCAAGAAATTGAAAAAACAAAACAACAACAAAAATTTTTTTTTTGGTGAAGTATACCTAAACTCATCTTACATTTTTTCTTTCTTTTGACCTCAGAAATGCGTGGTTAAAGCTATTCGGTTTCCTCATATTACACCGTGTATACTTACAAACATTCCGTGTAGTTTTGGACATATTATAAAAGTTATTCAACGATTAATGCAGGTGGCTGGTAATAGGGCACTTTACCCTATGATAATAAATCTTCCTCGCGCTATCCCAGCTTTTTGCCACAGCTCATGGGAGCCTGGGAACTGCTTGGCAACTAATCCCGGGAATTGGCGTAGGCACTAGTTTTTACAGAAGCGACTGCCATCTGACCTTCTAACCCAGAGGGGAAACTAGGAAACTTGTTGGAATTAGTCCGGTTTCCTCACCATGTTTTCCTCTTCACCGAAAAGCGATTGGTAAATATCAAATGATACCTATTTCGTACATAAATTCTTTTCAACTTTACCGTATGATAAGCTCCAAAAAGAAATTAGAAAACTAAGGGATTCAGATAGGTCATTCATTGGCTCCAGGGAACCCCTTAATGTGAATTACAGCATCAAAGTTGGAAGCAACAAAACTTACGATGTTATTTATATGTACCAATGTCAGCAATTATTGGTAAAATTGTGTACCTAATTATTAATTTCGAAAAATAAACTATAAATCTTCAAATATGAATTCATATCCGTTAGCACTCGCGGATTGGACGAATTTTGTGCGGCACTAGCACACACCCAATCACGGATCAATATTATAACGCGCGCCAATGGCGCGCGAGCTACATGGATCACGCGATCGCTAGTCAGGCGCACCCCCCCCGTAGCTGCGCTGTGCGCTGCGCAGTTCATGAGTTCACATCAAAATGGCGCTCGCTCACTCGCTGTGCGTAGAACGTAGTACTTGTGTAAACGTGTAAATAAATTGGAGATAGCATACAAGAAAACAGGTAAATATAAGTATTAGATATACCTTTACTTTCTTGCATCGAATATCTAGTGAAATCTGCATTAGACCTCAAAACGTTATGTACTTCCAGAAAGGGTTCGCGGTTCACCTTTTTTGTAACGGTTTCCTCGGCGTCCTTTACAAAGTCCAGTTGATATCGTGTCCTGTCCACGTCCAGGGTGGATCAGACCTGATCTACAAAATCTTGGAGCAGCCGCTTTCGTCGTATGCCATTAAAAAAATGTAAGTATTTATTAGCTAAGTACATCTAAATTTAAAACGATATTAGTACATGCTTGATTGTGTAGGTTAATTAAATAGTCACCAACACTAATAAATTGTGTTATTCTCTTACAGTAAAACATGCCCGTTATTAAAATTTGGTCAGTAGACCAAACAATCAAGAAAGCTGTTCCAATAATGGACCCAACTTTAAAAAATATCATTGAAAAAGGTGAGTAAATCTAAATTAATTTGACTTTTCGTAATGAAATATTTTTTGTGTAATTGTAGAATGTAGTGTATTGTAGAATAGACTATAATTGGATACCTACTGTTAAGCATTAATGTGCTGACTCAAACCACATTTATTTTGCAGTATGATGTCAATTTAAAAATTTGACGCTTGAAGTTGACAAGATAGAGCTGATGCTGAACCCTGGCTGTACCTAGTGGAACTCAGGTTTGGTGCAACATAGGCCCACGCTATTTTGATCATCCGTCACATAGAGGGAGAGCAATACCCAAGATATAATTCATAATCCATTTTCTTCCAGATGAGGTACCATCCTAAATATAGTAGTTCCATTTACTAATCTTATTAACTTTTTCTTTTCCAGGAACCATTAACCAGGGTTCAAGTTGCAGAGCTATCCGAAATAGCTGCGCCTAACATTGTATTTTTAGGTGAGACTTAATTATTATTACAATGATAAAATGCCTTACCTGCGAAGCATAACACTGTATGTTTCATATAATTTATAATTAATCATAATATAATCTATATGAAACATACAGTGTTAAAACGTAAATGTATTGAATAAACCTGTGGCCCTAGTGAAAAAGGGTACAAGTGTCGCGCAGCTTAGTTGTAAAAGGGGCATGGAACTTACACCCTTTTAAAACTGCGCTGCCCGAGACTTGTACCCTTACTCACTAGTAGTGCCACTTAACGTAATACGATAAATTATCTTATTTGAGGAGGAAGTATTAAATTTGGGGGCCTATTATATTACCTGTTTTAACCATTATGTTTTTTGTCCACAGATAATGAAAATATAATTATATTACTTGCTGGTAGAAAAAACGATTGTTAGCGAAACAGATTCTGCCTACGTCGTTACAACTATTGATGGCGGCTTACTGCAACTTGAATATGGAATATCCAGTGGACTGTCAAAACACATTAGAATTTATACAAAGGTATATTTTTATTAAAATAAATCCTAAAGAAGGAAGTCATAAGTAATAGTTTTTGATTTTTAAAAAGCGTTTTTCAATTAAAAGACATGTCAAGATCGCTTAACTTCTTGCAAGTTCTTTCTAATGCTAAAAAAACTAACTATAATTAATGTCAGTAACAAACATTTTCAGACAATTCGTTACTTGAAATGGTATAGGTTTCACGCATTAGATTCACATAGGCCTTATTAACCGAAACTTTTATAAGACTAATTCATAAGAAGTACTTATGTACATAAGATATAATTTATAGTGTCGTATATGTCTTCTACTTTTTGTACTCTGTCACAGAATAAATAATAATAATATGCACGTAGACGTGTATATACGCGTGTGCTCTATAATTTGAGTGTGTGAAATTCAATAAATTTATTTCTTAATTTTGTTTTTTATTAAATAACCTCCAAACTGTAAATTGCTTGTTGTTTGTATATTATGACTGATAAAATTAGTTCGTTTTACATGTTATTAGGCGATATTTCCTAAAGAATTCAATACAAATTTTGTACATTTACATGCTATCGATAATTCTCAGGATTTTGCTATTAGCAAGTTGGTATTTGTTTTCTTATGTACTTTAATAAATGCAGTCTGCAGACAGGCTGCATTAATTAAAATACATAAGAAAAAAAACTAACGAATGGTTAATAACTAAATCCGGAGAATTACCGTAAATGTACAGAATTTGTATTGAATTTTACAGAAAAATATCCCCTAATAACATGAAATATTACCTAATTTTACAGGTAATAATACACAAACAACAAGTAATTTTACCTTGCCCATATTTAAAATCACAGTTTTCTTATGTAAAAATACATAAATTGTATCAGTAATATTACCGAATAAAATGGAAAAATACTTAAAAATCATTAAAAATACATAAAGTTTGTGGTAAAATCACATACGCAAACTGTAATAAAACACAATAATTTTGTAATATTACTGAATAAAAAGTAAATATACTTAAAAAAACATTAATAATAAATAAAGTTTGTGTAATTTTACAGACGAAATCTGTAACAAAATACATAATAATTCGGTAATATTCCCGAATAAAAAGGAAAAATACTTAAAAAAATCATTAATAATACATGTACTTTGTGTAAATTCACATACGAAATCTGTAATAAAACACATATTACTTCTGTGATATTACCAAATACAATGTAAATATACATAAAGTATCATTAATAATACAAAAACTTAATGTATTTTTACATACGAAATCTGTAACAAAACACATAATAATTGTGTAATGTTACCGAATAAAAAGTAAAAATACTCAAAAAACATTAATAATACATTAAGTTGGTGTAATTTCACACATGAAATCTGTAACAAAATACATAATAATTCGGTAATATTACTGAATAAAATGTAATCATACATAAAAATCATTACTAATACACAAACTTTATGTATTTATACATACGAAATTTGTAACAAAACATACAATTACCCTGTAATATTACCGAAAAAAATGTAAAAGTACGTAAGTGAAATTTTACGGATATGTAAAATTACATAAATGAGATTTTACAGATTATGTAAAATTACATAAGTGAGATTTTTACATATCTGACAGTATGATTATGTAAAATTACATAAATGTAATTTTACATAACCGTCAATTTGTTTGATTATGTAAAATTACATAAATGTAAAATTACATAATAATGAAATCAGGTCGATATGTAAAATTACATACGCCTTGTAAAATTACATAATTATGTAAAAATACAGAAAAGTTAGGGCAACGAAAGTTGCCCTAAAATTATGTAAAATTCCCTGAATATTTTTAACAGTGTAGAGTTCAAAACATAAAGTAGGTCTTCCTAATACCTAACCTATGCTTTACCCACCAACCGAGACGAATCTCATTAGTCATTACCCTCATGTCAAATTTCGACAATTTAATTTGTGTTTAGATAAACACATCCTTGTACATCAATTAGGAAACAAAGGTAAACAAAGGTTATAATATCTTTGTAGTCGACTTATTAACCGTAGTTACGTCAATAAACGCTCGCATAGTTTGAAGTTTCAAAACAAACAAACGAGATTGATTGCTACCGCGAACGCGATATAACACGAGTGATTACACTCGATGGCATACCCGCTGTGTAATCGGCTGACACAAGGGTTTAGGTTTACCCATGAATTGAAGACGCGTGTTTCAGGCTGCTAATTCGAAGGCAGCGGCGGCGGGTCACGTGCGGGGCGTCGCCATGGCAACCGAGGAAACTACGTCGTTTCAGACCCCCGGTGTCGAGCCGTTCCGTGCTTAGCAATATTTTTAAAATATTGAAATTGCTGGGGCGCAATTCCGCATTTCCACAAATCTTGTGGCCTGACCGTGACTACCATTAGAATATGAAAAACAAAATTACGACTTAAATGCAATCACCATCTTCTACAAAAGTTGCCAAGCGGGTACCATAATGTCTATCTTATTAGTTGAACTCAGTGAAGCAAAATTTTCATGACCGAGGAGTTTTGTTATCAGTGGCAGTTAATATTTACGGCGGTTTTAACATCTGCCAAAATAATATTGTCCTGAAGCTGTGTATCCTCATCAAATCAGTGGTCCGTAATAATAACTCTATTGGACAAAAGGGTCGCAGGATTTTGCCAGGCAATTTGAGAGTGCGAGGGCGGGTTTTGTATCATATCGCTAGCCATAGTAATCATATGACGAGACATAGGGCGCAGACCGAGCTTATGGGATTTGTGGAAACGTTAACCGCGAACCTTTGATCTGATTCACGATTTACTATGATGGCTGGGTTGTCTACCTATAAATTAACAAATAAGAAAGTACTCGAGTACTCATTTCATGAAATGATTTTAAGTCGGACGTGAGGACTAAAACGGTGGCTGGGTTCAACTTTACGATCGAATTTAAGCATGGTCGTAAAACTCGCAAACTCCTCCACTGGAAGATTGAGATAGAGGTCAACCAAACACCCTCGGATCGCCCCTTGTCTTCTTAGTTATTTGACCCCTGTCAATATGCAATGGAGGCCTGCCCATTAGCTTCCCCCCTTCTATTGGAAATCGCTGCTCTTTTACACGCTTGTGGTTAACTCTGCAATTTTGTGTAACGGGAACTCGCCACAAATCGAAGTAGCTTTTGTATTATGAAAACGAACCCGCATGCTACAAATAAATTTCCACTGAAAGGTTTGTTTAAGTGAAATCGAGACGCGGTTTAAACACACGCATATTATACACACTACGAGTTATGTTATCCGGTATCCGGTAAGTGAGGGATTACAAAAAATGAAAATAGAGTGTACAGGTATTGTGCTATATCAGACAGAACAAGGCGCGCCAAAATATAAGACAACTCTTTGCAGAGCCATTACAGTTTGTCAAATATATTTTTTGCTATTTTTCCTCCCAGCTGTCAGCCAGTGTGTACACGGAGCGAAAAGCAAAAAGGAAAGTTTTAGCAACATTCATCCGGGTGGGATAGGGCGGTAACTGTCCATTAACTAATGAACCAGCCGATGCCGCTGCGTCCGGTCGGCAGCTGTATCATATCACGTAAGGAGTTGGCGAATCGATTATGACATATTGTGACCACATCGAGTAATCAACAGTGTATGAATATACCGCTTCCTGTGGACATCGTATCCTAATTAGTTATTAAGAGGCTGTCGTATAAAGACAGTGGACACTGGGATCCAGTTTCCAAGTATTCATTGTATGCACTTGTTACAATGGCTCCGTTGCCGTGGCGAAGGACGACCCACCGCCGCATAACGGCTGCATTATTCCAATGCTGCAGCTACTAATGTGACGCAATTTTGCAGATATCGGGCTAGAATACAATTCAAGATTGCTCATAGATATTGATATCAATGATCATGGTGTTTAAGCGTATGCTACTGAGTCAATTTAAACATTTGAAGACATTTAAGAGTGTAACCAATGTGAACTTTCAATTTAAAGCGTACCTCGCGTGATTTTACATACATAACAGTTTTAAAGATGAGTTCCACGACCAATTAGGTAATATTTACTGGCATACCCTACTCAAGATACTTGACAAATTGTTTCTATTGCAGTAAATGCGATAAATTGTAGGCGTTAACTGCAACCGCTTTCAAAAAAGATGAATTCTGCGATTAGGCCTGCAGCTGCCGACTGATGGTAAACCCGATACACCGTGCATCTGTTGGATTAACTCGCACTGGCTCGTAGACGTAGGAATTAAGTGATACAAAGCGCATCACGTAGACAGCTGCATTGCAACGTGTTTGCAGTGATTGACACTAATAGACTCTTTATGATAATTGCATATGTAATGTAGTTCTGCTACTAATGTAATGTTTGCAGTTAAACACCTAGATACCTATATTACTCTTATTAGAATATTGAAACAATTTATGATTATTCATATAATGGTTTTTTCCACTACACGTTTTTTCACAATGGTAACAATAGCAGCATTAAAGAGTTATATGTTATATGAGTGTTTTACAATGACAATAAAATGCTTTAACTTAATACATACATACCGAATGGCAATAACCTGTGTGTATCTATTGTTTCAGAATCAGACTCGGCAAACGGGAAACTGGAAACAATACCATAAACAAAAGGTACCTAAACTATTTTACGAAAAATGCTTTCGAGTTTTACGAAAAGCAATGCTTTAACCGTATTGCAATTCCACTCAGCAACCGACCGACCCATGTTAAATAGCGAAGGAAATAAAACGTCCGGCCGCCTGTAAACAAAATGCGAGTGCATAACAAATCGGTGTACCGAACCGGAGCGACGCGAGAACTACCATAAACTTCGTCCAAATACAAATATCAGCCTCCGTTTGACAAAAAACCACGCAGCTAAAAATAGCGTGGGTTTTAATTTAAAACCTTCATTAACCTATTGCGGTAAAAACTTCACCTGCAAATGGTAGAAAAATACGTAATAAAATGTGTGTAGAACTTTAAAATATCCTGGACTTGACGGGAATTCTGAATGCCTTTGTCAATATAATCATTGGGGAAACCCCGTTTTACAATTTGTATATAGCTCTGATGGGGTCAATAATTAAGGATTAGTAGCATTATGAATTTTTACCCACGTTGTGTGTCAGAATCGGGAAGCCCCAAATGAAAATTTGTGTGAAACACGAATGGCTCTTCTCAGAACATTAGTGGAACTCCAAAATTAGTTTTAGATTGCTCTGTTTTTTCTGGGAACCTAGGCTTTCCAGAAAAAACAGAGCAAGAAGTTGTTTCTTAATGTAGCATTCCTTTCAACCGTAACTAGAACCGTTATGTAGGTATTCATTGATAGCAATGACATGTCCTGGTTCGTCCCGATTGTCCTAGAGCTCAGTAAGTAGATATAATGGAAATGCAACACTAGGCTCCTCACGTACGGAGGGTCCGTGCAGTCCCGATGCTATAGATAGACTAGGCACACGTCCGCAATAAAATTGGGCCAGTGTGTCGTCAGAGTCGCTATTATCGACAATCAGAAGTCGACCTTGCAGCTAGTTGCCGCTTGTCGCGCAATTCGTGGGGTACGGAGGTCTTCATCCGCCTTGTCGCACTTCATTTTCATTACATAATGCCTGCTGTATGTCATCCATCCAATTTAGAATTCAGATAAACAAGCTGATATTTTCGTTTGTTCTTAAAACAATAATGTTTCGGATTTGTATACCATTATATATTAATTTACTTTTCCAAAATGGGCGGCAAAAAGTACTTGAAAGGGCACACCTTATTTTATTTTACTTTATTGGCGAAGCGAAGTCAATCGATCACATTAATGAAATTATAATGTTACTCCATAGTAAAATCGGGTATACGTAGGTATATGTAGTTTGTTGTTTAACCTCTTTAAGTAAATCCTACGCATATAACATACAACTTGTATGACGTCGTCGATTGTAGTAAAGTCCCTTAAATCAAGAGTATCATGACACACATTGACGAGAATAATGTAGACACTGAAGGCATCAAATATTAATTAGCAAATAAAGTGACTTGTCGTTTGTTGTTTAGTCTCGGAGTCTCAATGTCAAAACACAAGACAGCTTTGTTTAACGTCTGTAGTGTATTATGAATGAGTTCATAGTAAATACATATAGATTTGATTTATCCATAAATATTTTCCATGGAAATGTTTGTTTCGCAGAAAAATTGTATGCATAAATAGGTGATTCAATTTCCAAAAAGATGTATGGGTACACAGAAATAAGATAAAAACACATTGAATCGTGTTTGTCTCGCTTCATGTACAAAAGTAATAATCTAGCAATTACATGCTACAACGTTGAAAGTACCTATCGACTATTGATTGATTCTGTCTCGTTTTTGTGCGAATAAATTATTATCGTAGGTATAATCAATCACATGGAATCCTGTGTAATGAGTTGAATAATTGACGATGTTTTACATTTTATGGTGTTTAATTTTTTCTAAAGCGTTTTACTGATTCCCATCGCGTGTCGGCCAGAAGTTTAGCGTTCGATGGAGAGGAGACCTAGTATAGATATAGCCTGTAGTGTTATTGATCTAGTGGTCACAGTTACACTGGCGCACTGGAACCGACTACCGAGCTCTGAGTAAGCGTGACACTTGTGAGCTACAGGAATTGTGGGCTTGGTCCAGCCGAGCCTGGCAACAGGTGCGGGAGAGAAACTCCGGCTGGTGTTAATTAGCCCCTCGCTGCTTGATTTATAGCCTAACTTTGTCTTCTAATACGTACTACTTATACGTTTTATCCATGCGATAGGTTGCCGAGAATTTAATAAATCTAGTCTAGGTTATCTATAATTCGCAATTAATATTGATTTATACATACAACTTTTACATGCATACACAAGAAAAGCTTTTCATTTTGTTTCGTTATTTGTCAATATTCTTCTTAATTTTGCTTACCTACATACCTACTTTGCCTGCTTTGAAATCAAAACAAATTTTGAAATGTGGATGTTTAAGAAACTTTGTTTGTTTAAAACACGGCAAACATTTCGGATGTGCATTGCAACCTCGAAAGAATGCAATACATAACATAGGTACATACGTTGTATTGCCAATACAGCGTATGTATACGATATAGATTCCCGGTTTAAACCGACTGATCCCTAAATACACGTTCACATTAGTCACTGTCCGTTCGATAATTAAAGAACCTTCGATAAGGCTGTAGAGGGCGATCTTTCGGGTAACGGGTCTAATGTATTTTTTTTCATTGGAATTGAAAACGGAAACCATTGCGTGCGAGCGCGTGAGGTCGTGTATTCCTTGCGGATGCTTGAACGCGGGTTCAATGGCTAACTAGTGTAATATGAACTCGACATTTGTGACATGCTGTACTGAAAAATGTTCTTCAAGTTCGTTAGGTACCTTTTCTATATAGGTTCTATACAGGTATGAAAAATATAAATTCGAGAATGTTTGAAAATATTTTGCGGCACTTACTTAATAACATAAATTACTTCCAAGAATACTTACGCTAGGTATGTTTATTTTGTATTGAAAATGGAGATCTTGGCGCTGAAAGTGTTAATAGGAAAGTAATCCTATTTCAATAGATAGATCTCATTAGGAATCGTGTAAAATCAGGATATCACCACCGGCTTGCCTAGTTTGAAACAATTGAGCACCTTTTCTACAACCGTCCACCAACCGTATCTATAGTCTTCAGTCGAAGAGTTCTCTTTTACTGGGTCTTTTAAGAGACCAATTCGCCCACATTCAGCAAGCGATTGTAATGGCACCCCAGCTATCACGCGACATCTCCGACACCGTCACGCCTCGCCTCAGTTTACGTTTTACATTTACAGTGCCACCGACGATCTCGTGATTCTGATTAACCTTGTTCGTACACGATCCCCTTTTTCACATAAATATACTACCGGATGTTGGCAGTTTAATCACATTCACATATGTGTGTGATAATTGCGATAACGACTCTCCGAAAGGAAAAATGACGCGTTCCACAACGTAATTTGAAGTGATTATCCCGTTTTGTTACTTAACAGCTACCAGGCTCGATTGATGTGTTGTATAGGAAAATTAAGCATGGCTAAATAACTATGAGATGCGATGATTATAGCTCCAATAATACTAAATCACGGTAATGCTGTCTTCACGCCGGTATCCATCCATTAAGCCGGTGCAGCGATGTAGCATAATCTAACAGATAGCCCCTTTGGCGCTAAGATAAGGTAAATAAATGGGAGCATACAGAATGTGAGATAATTATAATTACTGAGAGCATAGAAAATTAAAAATTAGAAAGTTAATCGTTATATGGTATGGCTACAGGCTAATAAAAGCTAAAGCTGTTAAATTGTACGCCACAAACTTCGTTTAGGTTAAGTAGAGCTTATTAGGTAGTTCCAGGTAAGTTTAAGCTAAAATTGGATAAAATCGAATAAAAACAAAAAAAAAACGTTGTATCTACAAGAGTAATATGTATATTTAAAAAAAATGTAACATGCTGTTTTCCCTAGATTCTGACATAATATATCCCCAAAAATTTAAGAGTATGACTTTATAACGCTGTTATGTTAGAACGATTCGTTGCCAACAAAGGGTTTGTATAAACTTATAAAGAGTCAGTGAGCAATAATTAGTTGATTGTATTGTCAAGCAAGTTGATGAGCGCTAGTTGAAAGAAGAGATCCGCCACAAAGTCGGCCCGCATCCCATTGTTTTAAGAGCTTTGAAGGCTCAAGTGCATGAATGGCATGTTCAGTGGTACTCAGTTGTGACTCAGTCACATATTCACCAGAGATATTATTGTTTCAACTGTAAGTACGGAACTAGTATAGTTCGACTCCTAGATTAGTAACAACCATGTGTAAGCAGAGTTTAAGAACCACTGGTGATTCTCTCGAAGGGCTTCATGAATCCGCTGCTCGGTCAATGTCTGTTTGTCTTGTGTAAACAATACACACACATCCACAAGTGAATAGGGCCAATTATTATTTTTTCTTTATCCAATCAACAAGAATTAGGTATTTATGTGCCACCGCTTTTCATTCATTCAGCGAAGTGTTTCTGTAAAGTAGACAGCACCAACTACAACTCAACTCAAGGAATATACCGAGAATACCTACAGGTACACAAAGTCTCGTCTGTATGTGGGAAAGCCTACATATTTATCTAAGGTCTATATACTTACCAAAATTGCAAAATATAATATGATTGCCACGAAAGATCGTGAATCGTGAAGTTAAAAATTAGGAGACTCACTTAAGTATGCGTATTATTTGCTCCAACCAAAAAGGCAAATAAACGTGATAATTTAATAATCGCGAAGGGAAATGCTATGGTATTTGTAAACAAATGTCCAAGTTAAAATGAAGGACAAATGTGCAAATCCACTTAGCGAGAATGTAGGTTGATAGCATAAAGCACAGTCGGTCGTCTCGGGTTATGGTCTTCACGCATGAGGCGATTCCCACGCTATCAGCTGCTGCACGCGCCGCTGCGCGCGCGCACCGGCGCGAGGCCGCCTCGCCACCAGGGCTGGTATTCCAGGCACTTAAAGAACCAGCATCGCGTGATCTCTGAGCACACATAGTCGTCATGGATCTCGAGCTCACAGTTTTATTGGTTTCCTCGAGCCACTGGCTTGCCTGCGCTGGTTAGGTGTGAATATTGTGAATACAATGCCTGGCGCCGACTGATAACACCGGAACTATGACTCCATATTGAATATGCATTTAATATTAGCCTGCGATCTGAATTTAGACACGTCAGGCCATTAAAATGTCTGTAGTAAACGTGAAACCGATTTGCGTAGTAGTATTTCGCGTGGGTTACGACTTCGAAAAGGCCAGACTGTTCAAACGTGTTGGCACGTTTCGAATGCAACATAATCCGCGAAAGACGCTGCAGTTGCTATCAACAAGAGCCATCGCACAGTGCTCCACTTCATAGAAAGTCGCTTTATGCGATCGTGATTCAACACCGTTACGGTCCTGTTTCGGCACCATCCCTTAACACGCGAGGGTGTTTGATCCTACTAAAATACTAGTTCTTACACCTCGCGCGCTCATTGCCTATCTTGTTGAGTTCGGAAGTCATTCCCATCTTCCAACTTAGCTATTATGGTTTCTTGTTTCTATAGTTCGAAGTTGAGAGTTCACTCTATTTCAATAGCAGGATCTAAACGAATGCGTCCTGCTACTGTTTTTCGCTGCGCGCGATGATTCTACTAATGCCGTTTATCATCCGTAATACAGAAGTCAATTTGTCACAACATGAGCACAGTAGCCGCGGACTATGATAGAGATGATTTATTGACAGTTACAATAACACGTCGGCGTCGAGAGAAGCGACTAACGGCCGGCGCCCGCAACAGGGGAGCAATTTGCGCACTCACAAAAACCACCGGTAATCCGAAGTTCCTACACGATGTACTTAGTCATATGTTGCATTAAATAGTAATTTTTATTTTGTTTTTGCTATCAATGTATTAGTTTCTGCCATTTTCTATCGTCTGTTGTCTTCACATAGTCTATCTAACTTCTGTACTCCTGTAGTAGGTTTTGATGTGTTTGGTTTTGAGATAGGTATGTATTTGTTTTTCAAATGGTGTCTGTGACTCGATTTTCACCAGGCTCTTATTTTTAGACCATAGCCACTGGTTTATTTGAGAGATACATGTAAGTCCCGCCAGTCATGGTTATTAAAAGGCCATTGTCTTTTGTGAGCACAAAAACAAAAGCAAATTTGCTTAATGTAGCGGCTATGCTAAAAAAATCAAATTTCCGTCGTCTCCGTTAGTAATTCGGTAGCCTTACAGTTATCCCGTGCTTTATCGCTGCTTGACTTTGTTGTTTCACAAGTAAAACAACCAAATTCAGATGTCATTGAAACATTGTTGCACTTGGAATATATGTGGGAGTTTATACTTATCTGGATCAGAATTTTAAGAGCATTCAATAGCGTTATTATGGTGAGCTCTTTGACTGGACAATGGGATATACAGCGTGTCAGGCGAGAAAGCTGGCACGTGCATCATTTAGCTTTTGAGATGAGGCGGCAACTGATAACGAAGCTATTACGGCGATAATTGCCTCAGGGTGCCATTCCAAAAGCTGTGCGATTAGGGGTGTGTTGAAAGTTCAGATAGCTATGATTGCGCACAGTTGTTATGGATAGACGGTCACAGTACGTTGGTTCTCTTACCGTCGCCGTCGTGTAAGCAAAGAAAACTTACATCCTAGCTTAAACCGCCTGCTTTACGCTTCACGCCTCACGCTCGTCCGAAGCTGATAATACCTTTACAAAATAAGCACATATGATGGCTTCAATCAAATTAAAACCTAAATTATAAGTATCCATTGCTCCGCTTTATCGAAACAAACTTTCATGGTTATATGTTCCAAAAAGGTGTTAGATGGTATCCTGAGTTATTTTTTTTGGTTTTCGTAGAATTTAGCAGACACTGCAGACAGTGCAACTTTTAAGTTCGAACATAAGAAAACAAACAATCGGTCTGGAGGTTAAGTTGATCGAAATGTAGGTATGTTATCATCATTGCATCACGTAGCAAAGTCTCCGCTAGAGTTTAATGACTAGTTAACAATGTTATAGAAAATCGAACCATGAACAATTTAAGCCGTTGTAACGGAGTTGTAAAACTGTAAGATTAGATAAAGCGTCACGTTTTCCGAGTGTGAAATCGGTAAGCACTTTGCCACTATAACGCTAGGTGGTAAATGCCCTGGTTAAAAGCACTTGTGGTTATGGCGCCGGATCAGCTGGCAAATAACAGCAGTCTGAACTTGGGTCAAAAATAACTGTCCGTACGTTCATCATGTTCTAACGGTACTGATGCAGACGTTTAGACAGATTAAATCTTTTAAGCTGTTATTCTCAGATAACCCAGTATAACTGAGAGCTCTGACTGGAAACAGATGTAATGAGTCTCCAAATCTTCTTACACTTGTTCGCCAAGGCTCTTGAAAGATGGGAACACTAGGCCAGACCTTGGATCTTACGGCGATTACAAAATATACATTATTAAATAAACACGAGAAGGCTATTAACCTACATTTGTGTAAGATATAATATAAAGTAATTAAAATATAACGTAATTCAATTAGTCGCGTACTGAGTCACTAGGGAGTGTCGTCGTATTAGCACTAAAAGTATATTTTGTAGGTACTATAGTTAGGTACAGACATGAAACTGGGTTAAAAGCGTATCGCTGTTACGGCTTAGGATCACAACAGAACACACTCGCGAATTTATTTATTGCAGCAAGGTGTGTTCTTTTAACCTAAAAAAATAGGCTGACGTGTAACTTAAGTACTTAGTTCATTTTTTACCATCACTTCAAATATGATACGTAGTATACGTACACATTTCATGCCTTCCACTGAGACCAAAGTCTCCTTGTTTATTTTAGTTTTAATTTAAACCGTCACAGCGTTTCAAGCGTGAAATAACACAGACACTTTGGTATTTATATTAGTATAGATAATAAGAACATAACTTAATTATTCCCATTGTTGTCAGCAAGAGTTTCCCCTCCGGCCTTATCCATATGTATAACAATTGACACTAATCCGATCAAGTATTATGGATTGAATGTAGAGCAGTCGGGCCAATAGGATTAGAGTGCAAGCAATTGCTCGCGAGCTGCTTTACGTCCTTACAATAATAGTCTTATGCTGAGGCGATTGAATCTCACAGGCTTACACTATCTTAAGGCAGCTCATCTCATTGTCCATGCTAAACGTTGTGTGGTTCACGACACTAAATACGTGTACGCAAATCTGTGTTTAATTTAATATTAATTATTTGCAGTAACACCTATTTAAATAGGTACTTTTACTATTGAATCTTTCAAGCTTACATTATCTTTATCTGTAGCGCTGCTCATCTATTGTCCATGTTAAACGGTTTCAAGATAAGAACACTAAACTTGCAAATCTAATTTATAAACTTATTTACTTTATACCATATGTAAGTATATACCCGTATTATTAACTGCATCCATGTAGCTGATGTAGCATACATAGGCTGCCTTTTATATTTCGGGATTTGAATAAACTAGTGCTGCCATCTGCCAACTGAGGTTATAAACGTGTAGTTTAAACATTTTGGCGGCAATATGAAGAAAAAAATGTTATGACTCACCCGGTTTTGTTTTTAATTGTCATTTGAAAAAATAACGCATCGGCTACCACGGAATTGAATCGCGAACATTTTCAAGGGATAATTTTTTACAGTTTTCGACGCGGCCTGAGTCAACAACAGTGCATAGATGAACCTTTTTTGACTTTTTAAGATGAAGCACCATCAAGGACGTGTGTTTACCGTTGGTTTGCAGAGTTTGTTCGTGGCCGTAGTTCGCTTGTGGACGAGTTTCGCAAAGGTCGTCCAAAATCAGTGGTTGTTCCGGAAAACATTGACTCTGTGTGTGAATTTTTATTGCAAGACCGGCATATGACATATCGAGAGATTGAGGCGTCCTTGGGCATTAGCGGGACCAGCATACAAACAATATTGCATGAACATTTAGCAGTCAAGAAAGTTTGTTCGCGATGGATACCACATAATTTGACCGGTGCTCAAAAACAGGCTCGGGTGGATTGATGCAAAGATATGCTAAAAAAATACAGCGGCGGGGCTTCCAAACATGTGTATGATATTTTCACAGGTGACGAATCATGGATCTACTCGTGTGTACCGGAAAATTAACAGCAGTCGACGGTGTATGTCTTTCAAGTTGAACCAAATCCAACAAAAGTTTTTCGTGCACGAAGTACTGCAAAACAAATGGTTGCCTGTTTTTTTGAAAAAACTGGGCATATTGCACCCGTTCCTTTAGAAAAACGTAGAACAGTTAATTCTAAATGGTATACAACCATTTGTTTGCCAGAGGTGATTGAAAAGGTCAGGGAAGCCAATCACCGCAAACGGATTATACTGCTCCACGATAATGCGAGCCCCCACCAGTCGGCACAAACATCCGCCTTTTTAAAAGCTCAAAATATCGATTTAATGAGTTACCCGCCGCATAATCCTGATTTGGCCCCCAATGATTTATTTTTGGTCCCGCACATCAAGGACAAACTGCGCGGTCAGCGTTTTTTGACACCTGAAGCAGCGGTCGATGCGTTCAAAACGCACGTTTTAAAGGTATCCTCTTCGGAGTGGTTGAACTGCTTAAAAAATTGGTTTAATCGAATGAAAAAATACGTAGACCTCAAAGGAGAATATTTTTAAAAACAATAAAGCCATTTTTGTTAGTATAAAGTTGTTAATAATTTCAAATCCCGAAATATAAAAGGCAACCCTCGTATTGTCGTGTGTCGTTTGTTTGCAGTAAAATTACCGATACTATTTACTTGTAATTTCGAAATAGAAATTGTAGTTTTTGTTTGAATTTAAAAGGATCTGCCTTGAAACGGAATACGGAACGTAAAATCAATTTAATTTACAGTTTTTACTTGTACGTATTAAAATGAAAAGTCCTGCTTAGTGCTTGACTATATCAAATTCCTATGCAACTTAGGAAATTATGTTAATAAGAATACCTACTGATCACGATTATTAGCATTGCCTCTGATTCAAATTCCGTAGATATAACAAAAAATACCTGCGAACTCTTATTTTTATAGGTACTTGAATAATTTATAGTATAGTAAACAGCGTCATGATAAATGGCATAAGCATAATGCCACAGGCAGCGGCAGCGCCGGAGTCGGAACTAAAGATAAGGCCAACAAAACTGTCATCTCGTGTGTCAAGTCCCGCAATAATGACGCACATAAATCACAACTACACACTGCCACAGCACACCTCAGTCTTTCTTAGTAATCACACAATGATGGACCAAATCTTTCTGGTTCTCACGACGTGCCATAACTTAAAGGTCTTAAAGTAAAATAAGTATTGCTCGTCAATTCTTTCATTATTTTTCCTAAACTTTGAAATTAAGTAATAACAGAGGGCCTAGCCTAGCCAAGATGCCAATCTTTTAGTCGTAGCGAAATAAACGGTAATGTATCTCTAACACTCTTAAATGCGCAAGCAATTGGCATCTTGGCTAGGCCTACATTGTTGGTTCAAATCACTTTTTGTTATCTACTTATATAATTATTCTTATAAACCTCAATTTATCCTCTTCACTTCGTCAAAAATTCAACAATCACACTGCGACAAATTGGTTATCATTTTAAGAGAGGGGAAATTATAAATGAGAAATGCGACGGCCCTTCGGAACTCAGAAATTGAAATTTATCTGCGGTTCGTCATTGAAGTGGACCGTTGTCTGTAGATGAAAGAAAGACGGGGCAATATGACATTATTAGTATAATGGCGATAGCAGTAGGAATAGGTAAAAAAAGTCATGTTTGGCACCGACATGGATGGTCAGAGAACTAAGACTAGAGCAAAAAGTTTGATACCTTTTGATTACTTACGAGTAAAACAAATGCTTTTCTTATAACAGTTAAATAACAAAATATTTGTACTTTTATTTGTCATGCAATTTTAAAAAACATATGATTTAGAAACCATTTGATTAATTAGAGACTTTTCCAATGTCACTAATTGTAACCAAGGGCATAGTGCTTTATGTCTGTACTCGTAATGCAGTTATTTTTAGCTGTGCATGCAATGCAACTCTGGACAAGGTAGTTAGACCATCATAAATGTTTATTGCTCACCGCAACATTAAATAGTCATATTGTTACTATTGTTACTGGATATTTTATGAGCACTTCACGTAAGAATACCTATTATCATCAATTTAACATGTTTTTGTAAAGGGTATACATATACTTAGCTATACCATGCAGGATTTTTAAAATTAAGCAACCCTTTTAGGTCCAAAACACTTTTTACTACTGTACCCTCTGAGGTAGTACTTGTGGCGCGAATACTGTTCTATTGGGAGAAGACTAGCAGGGAAACGCAGACAACACATTTCCTTGTTTTATCTCAAGTGTTGTTTCCCCTCGTGGATCGAGAGTTAGGGTGTTGCCATCGCTTACCGAGCGCAGTTGATCCGAAAGATCGAGCCAACCACTATAAAGTGCGTCGTAAGATTATGAACAGTTGTTATGGATAACAAGTTCACTGTTACATAGCTTCGTTTTATCATTCGGCTTCCCTTGGTGACGGTAGCAATAGGAATATGCCTAGACGAGAGGAGTCAAGAATTGTGTCGGGACATATGGGGCGCTTTGAGCGCGCGATGTACTTCGCCGCTATTGTAAAAGTTAACAATTTGGTCTGTAAGTGTTATCGCTGCTAATTTCTCGGGGGAAATTCCGGTTTAATTTTGATCATAATAGAAGGGGTAAGCGTCTAGCCGCATGGAACACTCAACAATATGATAAACCTGAAATATGGGGTGTTTTATGAGTTCTGAAATTAATTACTACCACTAGGTACGTAACTTTTTCCTCATTTCTATGTAAATTCATAAATGAACTGATCCAAAATACAACCAGTGTTCAGAGAATGTTACAAAAGGTAGACCAATAAGCGAACTCCAGAGAACAAGAGCATGAATTTAGTTTACCCTCTCTTGCCAAGATCTTATCAACTGAAAATAAACTAATATAATTGAAACTGAAAATAAGAATACAAAGTAATATGCGCGTTAAAATTGTTAGCGTGTCCCAAAGAATCCCTTTGGAATAAAATACTGAATCCAGTTTCCCACCAAACGCCCGGAATACGCTACGGAATAAGGTAATCGATTGTGTTAGGTGTCGTATTGGCGAACACAGAATACCGGCTCGGATACGGAGCGTGCTCCCATACAATGGGATTTGTTCTCGACGCGTCGGAATGCGGTCAAAAATACAGCCTTTTATTCCGTTGTTGCTCAAAAATGCTTTAAAACGACCAAATATGAGTTTTAAAGGGAAGTATACATGAACAAACATATTATGGTTTGGCGTAATATAAACGTAATAAAAAATTCTCTATACCTAAACAAGATCATAATGGTTAGTGTTCATAAATCTGTGCTTAGATGCGAAAAGCATATATTTCTTTGACATGATATTGTTCAAAAATACTCTTGAAACAGTCAAATATGACTTATGAACCTTACTATAAGCTATAAGTCATATTTGACTGTGTATTTCGATAAGGAAAGTATAATTCTTTGCCGCGATAGCTTTTGACCTTAGACGCGACCCAGTAATGATATCTAATATTTTTCACTGTAAATTCAGCATTCATATTTATACTATGACGTTTGTTTGATAGTAGAATTACATATATTGTTTTTGTAAATGCAGCACATGATGAGGTAAGCCTATAACTGCACTCTGTCAAGAAAATAATACCTATAGGTTTAAAGCTTTTTCGGCAATGAATACCTAGACAAGTTTTTTTTCATGATTTGTGTAAGAATTAAAAGTTAAAATTGTCTTGTATTAATGAGATAGAAGTTCCAATATGCGAGTACTGTGCAATGGCGGCGTGGGGACTCATTGATAGTCTTTATCTGTACCCATATATCAAATTTGATCAAATGAAGAACGGTGCGTCCGGATTTGTGTCGGACCTAATGGGCCGTGTCAAATCCCAATTGAACTTATTAAATTGAATTTGTTACAACACTGATGGGTGAATAATCGTTCGGCCAGGCGATGGATTAAAAAAATCAGTTATATAAATACTTACTGAACAAAACTTTAACTTACTAATGCCTTTTACTGTAATTACGTCGACTTACCTGTAAATAAAGAAAAAAGTATTAGTAAACCAAACACGAATACAAAACGAGTCAATGTACAAAAATAGTCATAAAAAGTATCCAAAGTATCTAAAACAAGAATAGAAAGGCAAACGCGTGGCACTGTGAATTGTGAAATAGTAACGAAAAAGAAAGGTAAACAGAAACAGACAATTTTCAACCTGCAGCGTACTATTGATTGGTTTAGGCGCCTCTCAGTCCGCGCCTGGCTGCCCGCTGTACGCCACCCACATTATTATTGTAGGTGGTTGCCAATTCCTTGACATTGGCAATGAGAAACAGTAAGACCTTCAATGCTAAGCACTATCAAGTTCATTGTTTCGTAAATAATATAAATTCATTATGAAAAGCGTTTTCAATCCAACTTACCAACGAAATTCAATATAAATTGCTTAAACAATGCCAATATTCAATTGTTTTGACAAAAATATATATTTTGTACATCAAAGCGTTATGGAGAGTAGGATGGTATAGCTTCTACGATTTTGGCTCTCGGCTCGGTAACTGCGTCAACTAAATTGAGTTAGGGTGCGATCGACATAAAGTGAAGCACTCTGTGTCGCGTTGCGAACGTGAAATAACGTACCTAACTTCATATCTAATGCTTCGATAATATGTTTAATTTTTTGATTTTCCAATATGGTATAATATACCTATATGTTCGATAAACAAGAAATGTAAGCAACTATAGGACTGAATGAAGATAACCTTTATTTTTGTTACAGGTTTTCACAATGAAGAATAAGAACAGGTTCTGCATGGGGTCCTGGTTAGTGGCGCTGATGGGCATGTTGGCGGTACCCACCTTGGCCGACGATGGCATGGCCGGGATATACAAGACCCAGTTTAATACAGTGACCACCTCGAGCACACTCAAGTGGGCGAATCTAAAGAAGGAGAATATGGAGAACTACGTTGTCGGAGCAAAAACAGACGATGGTAATAAAATATTTGTTTTCTTGTTTCTTTTTATGGTTATACGAGTATAATATTTAATGTCAAAATATAAAATGTATTATTTGTTTCAGGGTCACCTGTTTATATATGCAGAGCAAATCATGATGGCGATATGTTGTTAGGACATTTAGGACCTGAATATACTAAGTGCGCAGTGTCTGAAACCAAAGCCTACGATACTTTCGAAGTTCTCGAAAACATTGAAAACTCGTCTCTCATTGTATGGAATCAATGGAATAGGTTCAACCCAAGACCAGATGGTGCTATAGTTGTTAATCCATCTGATAGTTCCGATATTATTGGCAGGGCCGATAATGTGGCCAGAATTTCTTATGGCCAAACCACGGGCCGTCTGATAACATTCGATGAGCAAACTAAAGATGAAGGCGAAGTTCTTATTGAAATTGAACCTGTCAGTTACAAACTGGAAAACGTTGTGCTGGAGGAAAAAGCATCCAGACAGAATGACCCCCTCATATTCCGGGAATTGGTTCTTTCCAATGAAAACGATTATCCTGCCACGGCAACCGAGGAAGTCGCATACAAGTATAACTACACCGTTTCTTGGGGCCACGGACATGGCCTTTCGGCTGGTTTGAACACAACTATAGAAATGCCTGATGGTCCTGTTCATATTCGATGGGCTAGTCCATTAAAAGAAGAAAGAAATGGATTTTATAAAATTGAAAAACATTTGGAACCTGGAACATCTTGTAATGTAACATTCAGAGGAAACTATACAGACCGGGATGTGCAATATACGGCTACTTTAACAACTTATTATAAAGACGGTATTACTCGATCAAGGCTGCTGCAAGGGGAACGCATTGAAAATACTGTCGACGTTGAAGCAATTTACGGTGAAGTCTATTTTACCGGCAATTATAGTTTGGTACCCACCACCACTACCACTACAACCACAACGACAACGACTACGACTACTACTACCACGCCATCACCCGCCCCACCAGCTTCAGAAGAGGAAGATAACGATAATAGCATCGCTAGTGACATAAGGAAGCCTAATCATTCAGGGGAAATGGATAGTCACATGTTAGGTGACAGTAGTGAAAATATGGGAAAAGCACCCCCGGCCAAGGAAGACATCAAATCCGCTTCCGTGGGTCCGCTAGGCAGCAAACCGAATGACGCCGACAGAAGCGTATTTGCATTGAGCCTACTCGTTATGACGCCACTATTCGCGATGTTGCTTTAAGCAGCCAAGATTGTAGAATTCCTGTAAATAGTCAAGCGGATTTAACTACATATTTTCGCTTTGTTTCCCGATTAAGCTTGATGCTATTGTTTTTAGCGTAATAAATATTTTGCGGTACGATATAGTGGAGGTTTCTCGACATTCCCGTTATGTGATTCATTCCATGTAAAATATGACGCCAAAATAAATCACATAACTGTAAATATAAATTGTATATAGTTATTGAATATTAAACAACGTCGCCGAGCGACAATGTAGGAAGATTGTCAAAAACAGTGGAAGAATTGGAGATACCCGGCAATGTAGGTAGGAAAAACTAATGATGCAGCATAATTATTGCTGATGTTACCAATGAAAGTTGTATTCAATTAAGGCACACACAAAAAAAGCTTAATAATGAAAGTTGCTAAAATAGGACTTATCATGAAAAGAGAAATTATATTATGTAATAAAATGTAGTGGTTACTTACCATTTTGCCTGTTATCATGTCTAACACAATGAAGTAAAAATAAAACGTTTTAAGTTTTATACGCCTAACATTTCTGGTAAGTAATTAAACCAAAAATTGTGATTGAAGTTGTAGTATCTCGTGTTCAGAACTATGCCAATCATTTAAGTAGAGCCTGTGGGCAATAGGTCAAATCTATGCAAAGATAATAAATATATATCTGTATTTTTCTATTTTAGTCGATTATTGCAAATATTGAAATTGTAAATAATTGCAATATTTTTATAGATGCACTGAGCGATCTAGCTGATATTTACAAGAACGTAGTTAATTTGCAGCTTCTATCTGTACCTACCTATTGATTCCAGCCCTAGTGTGTTCTTATTTTATTTCGATATAACCATCCAAGTTCGATTATAATGACTGTATACCTACATGTAACAGCGTCAAATATGTTTTACGGTACCTCGTTGTGTTGTAAGTTCCATATTCTTTAATTGTTTTTTTAGTTATATAAGTTAAAAGAGTTTAAAATCCAGAATTAAGAGATATTACTATTTTTAAACTTCTAGTGTTAAATAATATTTAATATATTTGTTTTCACAGTGATGTATTACTTAATATTTTAGTTTCGTGTAACGCAAGCTACATCAATTATTAACAAAAAAAGACCTATCACCTATTGTTATAACTTGGATATATTGCCAAAGCTTTGTCGTAGAACTATCAAACTCTAATTGAGTAAAAACGATCCCTCCGGTTACCTAACATCGCTCTACGAAATCTTGATCTTAAACATTTTCTGTCTTACTTAATACAGTTTAATCGCAGTGTTTTGGGTATGTGTATAGAAAGTGAATGATATTTTTGTATGGGTATATAATATCTATTGTAAGTTCGCCTTTAAGATAACTTCTCCTAGGGTCACGTCATAACTTTCGAATGTTAAAACTACTAACTAATCAAGTTTTTCTCAGTATTTTTGTTAAAGATTATTAGTTAAGTCTTTTATCCGTTAGTTTTCTCAACGTAACAGTTTTATCGATACTTTACGTAGGTAGATAAATGTCCCACCTAGTGTACCATTATTGTGTAAGGTTTTTAGTGTACCTATTTGAATCTCTTACTTGGAGCACTTGAATGCAAGCCTCGCTCCAATAGTAACCACAAAAATGCAAGAAATTGTTGTTATCAATTGCAAGATACCTATCCCCTTGGAATGCTTTTGTCGGGATACCTGTATCAATTTATCCATCATTGTTATAAATAATGAATGTTTCCTTGATTTAATGTAGTTGGCTACAGAAATAGATAGATGGGTGTTCACAACGGCCTTTGAATGTTCAACGTCTAATATTTCAAAATTGCTTATATTGTTCTTTAGATATTTAGAGATTTTTCTGATTAGAGTTATTTGTGTATGAATCCGTATTATGTAGTAGATATCGATCAATGAGCCTCTTTGACACACCAACACTGTTTTGCGAAGCATAATTGTGATGTTAATTCCATGTAAGTTTTATTTGTTTAAACTTATTAAAGTGTAATTAATAAAACATTGAATTGTTTTCTTCCTTTTACAAATACAGTTCTTAGTTCCACCATTTGAATGTAATTGAAGAAGTGGTGGTACAAACGTAATACATAATTCAAAGACTAAAAAGTAGGTGATGCGGGGGAGGAAAGTAGAGAATAGGTAGGTACACGTATGCATGTATAAGTACCGTTCTTCAAAAGTACGGCGTCCCTTCGTAGAGGGAGGGCTTACACGCAATTTATAGCCGAAGCACCGTGGACGCGACCGATGGGGCGTATGGGAAGTTTACGAATTGCTCCTATAAAACAAAGTTTAATGCTGGTTGCTGACTACGACGAGCAGGAAGTGGGTTATATTTCGTAGAGGGGTGTCCGGATGTTCATGGACCTGCCTGACATATCAATTGAGATACAGATTCGAAAATTTGAACTCAATGAAGTTGAATTTTATTACCGCAGTTGATGCATTTTAAATTTGAGGTCATATTAATAACTATTGTTCAAAAATACCTACATTTAAAAATTTCATTTTTGTTGGTAATTGTGGATGCTGGCAGTTTATTGGCTCCTGGCTCGGGACGTTCATCGTCCAAACCAAATTACTTAATCAGGTCAATAGGAAAAGAACTAGAGTAGGTTTATCTTTCTATAAAGCCTCGATGTTTGAACGATGAATTGCATATAAAGCATCCAGTCGTTTTGCGAACCATCCCCGATAATTCTCTCAACTGTACCTAATAAACAAATTTCCATACAAAATGCTCACTTTTCATTTCTCTTAGGACTTGAGTGTAATCTTGTCTAGTACATAACGCCTTACAGCACCTACATGTCCGTCGCTAGTGTCGCAACCACGTCTCTCATTATTTCTTGTCCGACGTCGTGTCGTTCGACACCCCGGTCCTTGTTAGCGTTGGAAATAGGCTAATGTTATTCAATTGGGCGACCTCAAAATAACCCATGCAACACAACTTTGGTAACGTTCAAAGTATTCAAACCATACATTAGTTTATTATAAATAGATTAGGTATGTAATATGTATCTTCATAAACCAGCAGCAGAAAAAATCAATAATATCATATTTCAATTGCTCGAGTTAAAATACTTGAATCTATTTATAACGGTCAGATCAGATGGTATGGTTAATTGGTTACCATAATTAAGACATAACGTAATCGTAAGGATTGCGTTATTCTATTGTTCCTACTGACAATCTTTAAACAATCTGCTTTCATCCTTTCAAAGAAAAACTGAGTCCTATTCAACTCGTTGGATTAACAGGTGAATATGTGGCTACAATCATGTTTAAATAAAATAATATACTCAACTGGTGGCCGCGTCTCGCCCTCTGTCGAGTCGAATAGACCCATCAGAAATATAATGACACCTAGATATTTTTAGCAAACACGAGGGATTGGCAAAATGATACATCGTCAAACCTGTTAGCTACCTCCCGATAAGCAAAGCAGGTAAAGGATAAATGTGACGTTCCACGGAAAAAGGTACCTTATGGTGGCCGGCGCTTACGTCGCATAGCGCCGCAATAATATTGAAGCGGCGTTAATAATAGCGTAAGCGCCAAACGCCATAAGGTACCTTTACTCGTGGGACGACACAAATATATACAAGTAAATAATGAGCTGTCAGTAACTGGCCGAAATGTTACAAGAATGTGAATCAAATGCAAATCGACATATACCTACTTTTCCTCTATTATATGTAGTAGGTTATCTGAATATAAAAACGAAAAATATTTTGTTAAATAAAAGAAGAGAGGCTACTAAAAAAAGCTAAATGTATAAAAAGAAAAGAATAGGAAATTTAGTAATTAGGTTAATTTGTTCTTTTATAACAAATAAAAAAAATCACTTTAAGATAGTATTAATAGGGGAACATCTGTCAAACATGTGATAAAGGTAGAAATTATATGGTTTTGACACTTTTGACCTACAACATTCATATAATGATATTGTAGTTCGTCGAAGTAGGTAATAAAATAATATAAGTAAGGCTAATACAGTACAGACATCTCTGCCTGTCGGCATAGGGTATAGGTATTAATTAGGTAATATCTAGCGGAATTTCCATTTCGTCCGGTTATGAAATGAGAAGCCATGTCGTGTATGAAAACTGTATAAAGTTCATGGCACTGGCATTTTCACGGCCTCTGCGAAATTCGCCCATTGCGCCGTAAAACGACCATTGCTCTGCCATTCCAGTTTAACGGACCCCAACAACTCCAACAAGGGGAAGGAAATAAACCCAAAAAGGTATTATATAAACCATTTATAATTAATTTATTAAAACAATGAACTTTGTTGTAAAACCCAATATTTGTAAACTTCCAAATTTGCTTTGGATTTAATTATTCTCTAAGTTACGATTATTATGAATTCCTTTCAAATAAAAACGGGTTTGAATGAAATTTATGGTGCGACAGATGGCAACAACGACCCTGGCTCCGAGTGGATTCCACGAGGCCGGAAAACCTTGTGATACAAGAATCCTAAACATTTCCTTTGGACGGATAAGCACTTTGTGAAGAATAAGCCGGCTACCTACAATTAAATAGGTACGTAAGAGAAACATAAAATTAAAGTTGCCTGCGGACCTGCGGAAAGAGTAACTACCTACTTAAAACAGCGAAACAGACGAATAAACACAATAAAGGCACTGACTTAATATTAAGTACTATGAATGAATTTGTTAATGTAACCACCAAACACAAATATACACGGTCATGTAGTTCAATTCTAAAAAAACACATCTACAATATTTCGCACCACCATTCTGTTTATCATGAGACAAACTTTATACATATAAAGGACTGTTGGTCCTTGCAAGGAAGGAAATAACTTTCCCGTGGATTAAACGCTTACAAAACCCTTCTGGGCTGAACACAGGTTGCTCGGTAAATAGCACGTGTTCTTTCTGCCCAAGGCATTCAGCTTTGTGAGGCGTTTCAGCGAACAAGCAGGGCTGTAATTGCAATAGCAAGCGCAGGCGAGTAACGCTACGTCTTACGTAGGCGAACAACGCGCGAACGCGGCGCGGCGCGGCGCGGCGAAATCAATCCTTTGATGCCCATAGAAGTGTCCTACGTAAGCGATCTCGTTGCGAACGCGGTGCGGCGCGATTTGCACGCGAATGTCAGGCGGCGCGGCGCGGCGCGGCGCGGCGGCGGCCGCTTTCGCCGCGCCGCGCCGCGCCGCGTTCGCGCGTTGTTCGCCTACGTAAGACGTAGCGTTAGATCGCTCAACCGGGCCAGATTAAAAAGCATTCTTAAGAATCTTAAGGGGCCCACAGATTACCAGTTCGCCGGACGATATCAGCCTGTCAGTTAATCACAAAAGGTGGCAGTCCCGAACAACTGACAGGCTGATATTGTCCGGCGAACTGTTAGTCTGTAGGCCCATTGGTTTCGTAATATCACAGATCTCGAGGTCACAGTTTTAAAGCTTTGCCTGAGTGTTAGGCATAGTCCTAATTGATTGGACACGTACGCAACGATGCAATCTTGTCACACAACGAGATTAAATAGTTACACTAGTATAAACTAATCTCCTCGGACGAAATAATCGCGCGCGCACGGGCGTAAGTTTCATCATTAGCTAATCATTAGGGATATACCTACATGAAAAAGCGGGACAAAGGCAGCCAATTACCAGTCGTATTTAAAATTATTGATTAAATATGTCTTGGCTAACAAAAAAAAATGTCTTTTGGGTGATATTTTGACTGATTAGCGAATTAGGATGCCGCCTTAGAATTACAAGGGCTTGGCAAGCAATATGAACACACCGCCTGCAGGCACCTCCGTTATTTATAACCGTCGGGGTTGCAAGGAAACGGAACAGAAAACCTCTACTTTGTATACGTCGTAAAGACTGCGACTGAAGTGAAGACCTTCAAGTGTTTATGTAAAGTAGTTGCATAAAATAGATAAGTATCTATAATGGTTGTCATCAAATGATAGGGTCTACTGAGGTAAAAAATGAGCACTGTTCTAATAATTACATAAGTGGTGGGTATTATATGTAGGTACGTATTAAAAATACGTAAATATACAAACAGACTATACACATAGGTACCTAAATTACCTATACTGTACATTAAGTACATTTAGTACCTAAGTAAGTACAATAAGCATATTTAACATTCCTATGCTTGTTTGCCATCGACGCGGCGCGCGTGGTATATTTTTTTTAAATATTTATTGATCAATGATCATATCATATACATAAGGAATGTACGAAAAGCCAGAAAAAATAAAATAAAACATCATAGGTCTCAAAGAAATGGATAACAAAAAAAAATAAAAAGATAATTTGGGCTCGTCCGGGATTTGAACCCGGGACCTCTCGCACCCTAAGCGAAAATCATACCCCTAGACCAACGAGCCGGTTGAAGATCCAGCTGAAATTTGTTAGCAGTTTTATAACCAGTCATATGACGGGCATGTACCATTAAATAAAATTAAAAAAAAACATCACACAGTAAGTTGAATCTTTCCGATTTATTCTTATGTTATCATTTAACGAGTTCAGTGTTATCAGTTATCAATAAACGAGAATACTCAACTATTAACATGTCAGATTTGTACTTTAAGTAGGCATACTAAATCCTGGTATGAAATTGGGCAATAAAAGCTGATATTTCAACAACGTACATGACTCTCCAGATGCCCTCTAATAATTTTATTGAATAAAGACCATACCGCACACTCTAAACACCGACCGACCGTCTGCCAGCAGCGCCATCTATTGTCGAATAGCGAAACTGCAGCTCGTATAATATTTCACGACGGCAGTAAATTATGACAGTGTAAAGTAAACCGTGGTAATTTTCTATGATAACATCCTGTCTGCTCAACTGGACGTTAGAAATAAACGGCAGTTAAGGTTCGATTGCAATAACTTTCCCGTTTTATGCCTTATTTGTAGCTGTTATGTGGCAGGCATTGAGGGTAATTACATTGATTATGGCGAATGGCAATTTAGCACTAATAAATGTTACACTTAACTATGTTGTACCACGAATTATAGGTATACTAGACTAAACTACTAGTAGCGAGTATTTCACAATAAATAAAAAAACATCAACATAAAAAAAATCACAATGTTTCCTTAGCCCTAGAGCAGTGGTGGGCAAACTTTCTTCATGGGGGGCCAGAAAGTTTAGGTAATTTAAGTGAAGGGCCAGAATTGTAGCCAAAATGTATTTTGTTGTGCGATAATCGTGGGCCAAAGTCATATAGGTACTAATTATTTTAATTTTTTCATAGGACCGGCGGCGGGCCGTACTTTGCCCACCACTGCCCTAGAGGGTGCGTAAAATGCAAATAAGCCTGTCCAATTTGTATTTTGTCTCACATTTTGTTCAATGACATTGGATCAAGATATTGGACGGATGGAATACCACCCTAAGCAAAATGCATCACTTCTCTTTCCTTTGAGATGTACAGTCTCAACTGCAAAGATGGTTTTGGTTAAATTTGGTTTTTGCAAGTGACGTATCTCACAGACCATATTTAAAGACGTAGGTATTATTACTTCAATAAATGTGAATGAAAATTGCAATATGCTTCGGCTTATCCCAAGAGAGTGCGTAAAATGTGCAATGTTTAGCAAAGGCATCACGTCTCCTTGCCACCACAGCCCACAGCGCGCTGTGTCAGTAGGGCGGGACGTGCCGGGAACGCGCAATCCCGGGGGTACTAGGTGACGCCATTGTCTCAGGCCCTTTGAGATGCGTCACTGTTACAGTATGACGACACCCGCTATTACTGGATCGTTATCGCGTTGTTTCCATATTTAGCAATATGGAGTACCTACTCCTATGTAGTATGTAGTACTATTATGTACGTTATTACCGCTCTATACATTAAATTAGTATTTACAAACATAGAAGGCACATGAAGAGTAGATAAGTATGATTGCCTTTTACAGATTACAATGAAAAAAATTGGCGTTACCTAATCTATTACTAGTCATAATTAACGTTTGATAAATATTTATGGAACTTATGCTTCATAAATCTTGCTATCGCACGATAAGCGCAAAAAACTTTTTTTCTATCGAGCGAGGTAAATAGGTCGCGATAAGACGATGACATACAAAAAAGATCTATTGGAAATGTATAAATTTTCGAATATGTGATTATGGATTAAGGCCGACTGACTGCAGACAAACGGACAGACAAGACAAGACAGACGGACTGGAACTCCCCGGTAATTTGTATGGGAATATGCAGTTCCCATACCAGTTGCAGTTTGTAGTCCGTCTGTACCGGCCCTTAGGATGTATCACTTTCTTGTCACTTGTTGCCACAGTCATGTCTACTTGCTCACTCTTAAGAGCCAACAGGAGTGGTCATTCCTCCATACAAACGTACTCCTCGTTTTCCTCCGTGGTTTTTGAAGCTAGAGCAATGATTTTTTCACAGATTAATATTGTCAATATCTGTGTCAGACCGTTTTGCTTTTCTTGATATTTTTATTTTTTAAGGCTAGAGCCTTTCAAAAATGGCCAAAATGGCCTAATTGACTATGCCGCAATGAGAGGCGTGGTATTCAAAACTGATATCAATTAGCCAAAAAAGCAAAACGGTCCGACACAGATAATTTCATAATCATTTAGATTTCCAAATTTGGTTACGATTGGTTAAGTTTTGGAGGAGGAAACAGAGGAGTACGAAACCTCGATTTTTGACATTTTTATGCAGGATTTTCGCCTTGTCCTTATCGCACTAGTTTTAGGAGCCGCTTCCGTTAGTGAGACGGGTATATTTACCTAAAATATTTAAAACTCAGCTCCTGTTTCGTCTTAAAAACCAATACCTTACACAAATAGGTGATCCATTTAGGTACACTGACACTGGCTAAAAAAGGTTAATATTAATATGAACAATCATATCGCACATCTTGGGATAAAATGAATTGCATAATATGTATAGGTATATTGATTTATATTGACAAGTTGAGCCTAACTCGGTGCAAAGTTGGATTGTATCTTTATGTGATTTATGTGACGCGTGCGATAAGTATAATATGATTTTTTCAGAACTATAGGCATGTTATTCAAAAAGCGGGCTCGTCCGGGATTTGAACCCGGGACCTCTCGCACCCAAAGCGAGAATCATACCCCTAGACCAACGAGCCACACTATCAGCCAGCGAATACTGCCATCCGGGCAGGCTCGACGCGACGTCATAACAAGCCTTCGGTGAAAGGCTTCGGCTCATAAACTACATTTTCCACACTCTACTTTGCTAAATAAATGTAGTAAGCGTGTTTATAACAGTTATGGTTTCGGACTTTTTTCTTCGGACGATTCACATAGAACAATCTTATCGTCTATAGTTCGTTTTTTTTAGCATTAGAAATAAGGTAAACAATCTTGATGTGTCTTTTAATTGAAAAACACATTTTAAAAATAAGTTACGGCAAATATGTAACAATTATGAATCTAATATGATCATTTATATTTTTATGCTTTCATAAGTAATAGTTTTTGATTTTTAAAAAGCGTTTTTCAATTAAAAGACATGTCAAGATCGCTTACCTTCTTGCAAGTTCTTCTAATGCTAAAAAAAACGAACTATAGGAAAAGTCATAAGAATAAATACCTATCTAAGTAGGCTGTGTATATATGTCTGCGCTTGCGTGGGTAACGTGAGGATATGAGTAAGCGTGAGGTCTGTAATATGTAAACGTAGTAAAATAAACTTCAAAAATGTTTGCGAATAATTTTAAAAACAAAAATTTTACAGCCAACTTAGATATGCCTGCTCTAGAAATAATTTTACTCAAGACGTAACTTTACAGATAGGTACACGGCTTTTTTGGCATCATTCCGCTTTGTACAAATTGTAGCTATATTTTTATTTCATGCTTCCCTTTTCGTAAGATATTTCGCGTTCCTGATGCCATTGGAAAGTCCTGCTGTATAATAATAGGCTAGCAGCCACGAAGCGCGGCCATTTCAAACTTCTTAAGTGGTATAACTTCATCCCAAAACTAGCTACGAAGATGCCGTCATATTACTAGTTACAATGTGTTTGTTCTCCAATGCCGTTTAAATTATAAATTATAACTTGCTGTCTAGTTAATTAGTTTCACATGATTTGGTGTTGACGCTAATTAACTAACGACCCGGGCCCGACGACGCATATCCCCTGGCCCTTGGCATTGTTACGAGAGGTGTGATGGTATCGTGAACAAAATACCCAAGCTTGAGTTAGTGTAGTAGAATACTACTACAAAATTATTCGCACACATATTTTATGGATCGCTATTAAGGCGTACCTAGGCGGGTATAAATATTATGTAACGATCACGATTCTAGAAATTATGATATTAGAAAGACAGAATAGAATATACTAGTAGCTTTGCCGTCATAGGTATACGCTTTGCCGACAGTAAGCTGTAAGAATCTAAAAGACCAGGGGGCCGATTTTTGAATTTCGATCACTCGATTTCGTCACTCGAAAATCGGTGGAAAACGGCGAGAACCTAATTTTTGAAATATGGACGCTCGATATTTGAAATCTAGTGGTATTGGCCACTCGATTTCAATTCTATTAGTAGAATTTAAACGCCTAGTAGTGGAGATATCATTTAACAAAATACACGAAATCGAGTGGTCGAATTTCAAAAATCGGCCCCCAGGTGGAACAACATGACATGGTTTAAAAACTCACAGACACCTCTCGAGGAGCCCCTGAAACCTTGGTCTTGGTGTAGGTACTCTATGACTGAGTACCTATTATTACACACCAGTCAGAAGAACGAAGTTGTCTCACCTGTCGACATACACTCGACAAGTCAACACTAAGAAAATCGATATTAAGCGCAGGAATAAAATGACCTATACTAAATCATCTCCCACAACGGGTTAAGGTAAGACAATGAAGCTCTGACATCAGAAAACGTGTACGTGTAATATTACGATACCTTGAAGTTAAGTCAATTGATAATGTGGGAAGCGGCTCTATAAATATGTACTACCAGTTCTGAGGTCTAGGTCTAATGCTATATTGGTAGCTCTATTGAGTTACGAGCGGGGTCTGATGCTGCACGCATGTGCAACGTCACGTGGGCGATGTGGGGAGAAATGGGACGAGTTATATAACTGGAACTGTAGTGTGTATAGGTACATATATTAGTTTTGCAGAGGTTGTCAGTTGGATATTCTAAATTGTATTAAATTTGATAAATAAAACCTGCTAACTAAATAGGTATTCTGATGAATGTTCAATTCGATATTTAGGTTAATTGGCCGTTATCTAACTAATCTTATTATCTGAGCAATTTGAGTTTTTTTTTCTTTTGATTGTACACAAATTCCTACCTACATTCTCTGAAAGGAAAATTCCTCTTGACAGTACAAATAATCCTGCTATAAATATTTTGTTATGTCAAAGGTTACGTCACCGGCAGTCACAGTCGCGTGGGCGCAAGGTGACTCCCAATCAAGATATATCAACACGACACGTTTATCGCGGCATTTGACACATTCTTATTGTCGTAGTAGGTGTCGTCGTTTAGCAAACTAGGTGCAATTGGGGAATCGGTATCAATATAAAGTAGGTAGGTATCTACCTGTGGCCGTCAACCAAACTTCGTGCTAATAGGTACCCACTTTTAATGATGATGCCTGAATATTATTATTTTATTGAATGGCCGTTTGTTGTCACATCATGTCATGAAATTGTACCTAACTAATAAAAGAAAGAACTGCACAGTGTTGCCAGATCTACTGATTAAGCAGTAGATCTATCTGATTTTAAAAATATCTACTGATCTACTGCTTTTTGCTGCTGAGCTACTGATTTTTCGAAAACGAATGATTATTCGTCGTGACTGGATCATCTAGTTACTTTATACCGTCGTATCGTGTCGTCTAGTGAACAGTGCTCGATAAAAAAGCGCCGCGCTTAAAAACCGCCTTCGTGTTAATACATGTACTTGGTCAAGCAGATATTGTCAGTAGAAAAATGCGGCAAATTTGAAAAATGTAGGCGCGAAGGGATATCTTCCCATAGAAAATTTGAATTTCGCGACTTTATTTACTGACAAGATTTGCTTGACCAGCTATACATGATTATCCATTTGTGTCATTCAAACGCTTTTTTAACGCGCGGTGAAAAAGCTCCCGTGCGAAATTGGGGCCTAAAAAGGGAAAAAACAATTTTTTTATGGGAGATTGGTGTCAGGTCAGAGCATTAATTTTTTTTGTTCAATTTTACCAGACATTTTTTTTATGCAGACATCACTTTTTAAATCTACTGCTTTTTTCCCCTATCTACTGCTAAACAGATTTTTTTTCTACTGAATATTTCAGATTTCATCTGGCAACACTGGAACTGCATTTTTAACGAACGAAAATATCTTTTGAATTAAATACTCTGTCTCTGTTCTAATTCTATTTTGAATTCGGTCAAAAGAATAAAATTATTAAAATTTGTGCCATATTGTAGAAAACTGTCTGTCATTTTAGGTAACTAGTTTTATAGTAACGCTTCCGCGTGTGTAGTATGGTGTAGTGTAGATAGATTGTCACCATCTGTTCAGATGAAAACAACATAAGTAGTTATTCAAGTAGATTAATGTATCGAGTTTTAAGATGTAGGAAGGAATGACTAAGCAACATATGTACTTTCTACGCTTTACGCAACTCCGTAAAACTACGACTTTATTGACTCAACAATAATAATATATACATACTTATTTACACTGATGGAAAAGACCATTTCAAAAGGGAGCGTTTAGATATGCTAAATTAAATTATTTTCATGTAGGTATGATGTTATGATGTAGCCTGTAGGTGAGCCAAAGCCGGTGGGCGGCCATCCACTCCAGATATTAGGCGTAGTATTTTTGAAATGTTGAATAATTATCATATTTGCGGGACCGTCGCAATAGTCCAGCGGAAAATTGCAATAGCACCAATTCAAGTCCGAGAGGACGATCTAACGCAACACTTCCTTGGGCAAATTGAGACATTATCCAATAAAGCTTAAAGTGCAATTTTCTCTAGCTATCAAAACTGACACGTATAGTTGAATTTTTTAAGCCAAAAAGAATAGATAGTATAGAGGGGTCCTGCCATAGTCAATTTTGTAGTCACAGTAAATTTACTGCCATCTATCAACAAACGACTAAAACACAAAATGAAAACGTATAAAAATATCAAAAAAATGTATACATATGGATAAATTATTTTATTATTCTTATATCATTTTGATCCATGTTCATCCACTGATATCTATGTGTTAAAATTATTGTTAAATATGAAACGGTGTCGTCACGCCATCTAGCCGAGGGTAGGCTAAAGGTGTGTGCGGCATCTATTCGAGAATGACTTTTTCTTGATTTCCGAGGCACGTTTTTTCCTTAGACTTTATTCGTCTTATACGAAGTTACATATATGTCTTTGTTTAAGCTGACCGTTTAGAACTATGAGAACTCTTTGTTCTAAAATCTAAACGGTCAACTTAAAAAAATTCAACTATAGAAGGTCAGTATGAAGACACAACCTTATTTTTCAAAGGATGGATTTACCTTTAGAAATATATTAAACGAACAGTTTTACAGAAAAGCCTTCCACAGCGATGATATCTTAATATACCGTTGGGTGGCTCCTACATTGTCAAAAATTTCAGGTAACACTATTTACGAAGGTATTTATTTTATATTACCTGTGCAATTCAGATTTCTCAAAACGTACATACCGTAAGTACCTACTTTAGAAAAAAGTAATTAATATACCAATAAAATTGAATTCGGTAGTTAGAGCCAGATATAATAAGAAAACAATAAACTTGCATACCTATAAAAACAAACTTTAGTTTATTCATCCTGCTTATCTTAATATTCATATTTAATTTAAACCATAATCCCCAAAATTTTTTAACTTGTACAAATAATAAAATTTGAAGTAAGCGCCATCTATTCAATTATATGAATACTAATAAATCACATTGCGCTTTAATTCTGAACTACGTTTGGCTACTCAACAAGAGATGGCGCTGTAATTTATTTATTATAACCCCACTTTGAAAGTTTTTTTAACTTTTTGCACTAAATCCACACATATAATGTAGGTACATAATAGCACTTTTTATAATAAGGCAAAGATAAAACATTCAGCTCTCTTACACTGTCCTATTGGTAGAGCTGATGTTTTATCTTTCCTTTGCCATGTCATGTGATGTGATAAATGCAACCATAACATTCCTTCTGGAAAACCAATTCTAAACTAAGCACACCTTTCAGTTATTACGTTATTAGAAAATGCAGCTGCAGTGGATACTAATTTTAACATCTACGTACAAATTCTGAATAACTTCTATTACATAGTACTTACTTATATCATAATATGTAAGTATCTTTATGGGGAAATAGTAGTGAAGCTCCCTCGCTTTTCATTAAGCAAAAAAACCTGATACGGATAATCGCCAATATTGAAGAACCGGATAGTTGCAAACCATACTTTGTAAAATATAAAATACTTACTCTACCCTGCCTTTACATTTTGGAGACTTGCAAATTTGTACACAGAATTTTACACAAAACGAGGAGACATACCCTCGTCCTACCCATCTAGATACGATTCAAGATTAATGCCACCACCCTCCCGATTAAAACTACATTCTACTGGCCCTTTAAAAATGTCGATAAAATTATATAATAATCTACCTGAAGAAATTAAAAAAGAAGAAAAAGAAAGTGTTTTTTCAAATAAACTGAAACAAATGCTTATAACAAAAACCTATTATTCTGTGAATGAATATTTAAACGACAAATTATAAAATGTCATTTTTATGTACAATAACTAATAAGCTTGTTACAGTTGTTACCTAGTGTAAAAAAAACACATTAGTTTAAGTTAGCTTAAGTTACTTATAAGGATTGCCATGCCCTAACGGGGCTCATGTTTGAAACTTTTATTTCATAAGATCTTTATGTACAACATGAATGCAAATAAACTACTTGAATACTTGAATAAGTAATTCAAGAAAATGTGTATTCACTGTACTGCAAGCAAAAAATTTTGAATACTGAATACATTTATTGATACTCTAATTTAGCTACTCATTAAGAGATGGCGTTAAAAACTGACAATTTATTCAACTATGAGTACTGTATTCCAAGGTTAGCACATTTGTAATTTCCGAATATCCTTCTAAAATGAGTTACAAAATACAAATACAAATGACTTACCCATAACACCAAGCTGCTGTGGCGACAGTGGGGCAGCATCTCCTCCTCCTGATCCAATAGAACCTGAAGCTAGTGACAGCCGCTCGCTGAAACCCAGTGGACTGCTACGGCCTCCACTACTTGCAACTGATCCCATTCCTACAAATAACAGACAGTATGTATTTTTAAATTGTATTTGAATGTAACCATCTGGAATTAATGAGAAATAATGCTTGGACCACACTGTTTTCATGCCAACTGTTACATCAAGTATAGAGTTTATAGGGAAGCATTCTTACTGCAAAGTTTGTATAAAGTTAGCTCAGAGTAACTATTTCAGAAAATAATTTATCTAAATATGTTAGATGAGTATAAGGGGGATAGAATATTTACCAATACGTAATATAAATAAGTAAGACTTGGAGTGTTTGAATATTCGATGTAATTTTTTTAATCCAGTTTTTAATAGTGCATAGTTACCTCCGCTGGGACTCCTCATCCTAGAGATTCTCTTGTTTATTGCCCTTTGTATCCGAGGGTTCAGTATGGGCTTTGCTCTCCTTCTTGCTAAGTACCGGGACAATATCCCGACTACTACAGCACTCGTGCCCACTACTCCTAGACTCCATAATACAACCTGAAATAAATCATAATCTCATGTAACATTGCTACTACATCTATTTGATATTTTTTTTATGTATTCACCATTTTATAGTCTTATTCATAATGGTAAAAATATTTCAATTAATAAGTTAAATAATAACTATTTTTACAAATCAAAGGTTCTTGACAATTTTAAAAAACATTGCTTGTAAATAATTTATGTGGATAAATGAAACAGGAAATTAAATTTTCTTCTACCCAATGTAGAATTTACCCTTTAACCACTTATATACTAGAAAAGTTCAACTCCATTAAGCACAACCAAAATAATACTGGCAATAGTTTTTAATGAGTGTCCCTAAACATAGCTCAGACACCAGATTTTTAAGGATTTTGTTAAAAACCAGTTTAATGATCTTGACCTACATAATGTTTATCAACAATGATAGCAAACTCAATGGAACATCATCTAGAGAATCAGTGCAACAAACCTTTTGAGATGTAGTTAACTGCAACTCACTAAACGATAATGCCTTTTGGCAATGCTTCAGCTTATCGAGCAACGCACTAGCTTGAAGTTGCATTGCTTATTTTCAATAATATACAATTTTAAGTCTAATAATTGCGGCCAAACTGTGGTCGTAATAGGTTATCTGTCAAGTACTGTCACACCCCAAACAGTTTATTTACTTTGAGCACGATGTATGACAATGTTATTACACTATTCGTGAATATAACCGTGTGATATATTATCATTTATTCATTATTTGATTAACACATTATAAATTACTCGTGTGCTACAAGACACTTGAAATTCCCGGTTCAAAGAAGCTAAAGTGTGTACAGATAATACATTTACATGCTATAGCAGCATATACGCAGTAATGCGCAAACCCGTATATTTTTTAATTACTTTGATGTAGGCGTTTTTAATCGTAACTGAAACAACATGTCTGTTCTGAATACTTGGCATATTAATTATTTGTGTAACTGAAATTCAAATTTCAAATATATTTAAAAACGTGTGAAACAAATTACACACATAATATATATAAACAAATCCTTCTCGTGACTCCAATTGTGAATTATAGTTTGCTTTCTAGTGATAGGCAAAGAATATATTACTCACTGAGGTGATATAAATTCTAAAGTTCTGAACGCTACTTCCATATCAAAATGTCAAACCTGACAATGTTGTCGTTTTCTGTATCAAATTCCATTTCCTCTAGTACTTTATATGAGGAAAATAAAGACTAAATGATACGAAAACAATAGTTATATTATTAAAAATCACAATTGGGTGAAGTAAAAATAAATATAAAATTATGGATGTTATTCATCAATCTTTACGACAGCAAACATTGAGGAGTACAATTGAAGACCTCCCAGACGAAGTGTTAGAATTTATTTTAGGTCTCTTGCCACCTTACAAAGATCTACAGAATTGTAAAACTGTTTGTAAAAGATGGTACAATTGTGCAGAGAGTAAGTTTTTTTATTAAATATACCTAATAATTTATCTAGCAGGAATGACGTACTGAAGTTTTGATCATAGGTATTAGTATGAAACATTGTTCATGTTAAGATGCTGTTTTCTTACAGATGTCTTGCGTAAAACGTCGATGAAGCTGGTTAAAGCTGTAGGAGAATTTAACATATTATGGAAGAAGATAGCACCCACAGATCTGTTACCAACCATAACACGAAGATTCTCCCATGCTGCTTGTATACTTGATAATAACATGTACATATTCGGAGGCTGCACTACCAACGCCACTTCATTTAATGATTTATGGAGGTTCGACTTGTCCAAGAGGCAGTGGGTGAGGCCACTTGCTACTGGCACATATCCAGTGCCAAAAGCATACACATCCATGGTCAGCTATAAAGATTTCCTCATTGTGTTTGGTGGGTGGACATATCCTTCACTCTCACAGTACTATCAAAATGTTACCATGTTTAATGATATTCATTTTTACTGTGTCAGCACTAATAAGTGGATCTTGATTAATGCCACCAACAGTCCGCCCCCAATGGCAGGACATTCTGCCTGCATTCGGGATAATGAAATGGTCGTTTTTGGAGGACTTGTAATGTCACCAGCACAAAATTATCAAATTCAATGCTCAAATGATGTGTGGGTGCTAGACCTTACCACTCTGAACTGGAAAAAACAAGCAACAACCAAGCCTAGGCCTTCTCCCAGGTATGCCCAATCACTTGTGCCTCTGGACTCTGATAAAGTGATGTTGTTAGGAGGGGTGCAGACCTTACACAATCGGTTTGTGTACAGTGATTGCTGGATATTAACCATGAAGGGCCCAACATGGACATGGAAGGAGCTGGCTGTGAAAAATAAAGAATGGGCTGCAGCCAACATATGGTGTAATCCTGCATGTAGGGTTGGAGATAAGATAGTCAGTTTAAGCAGGACACGGTATGGTTGGAACTGTGCCAAGCCTTTAGTGACATCAGCTGTAAGGCTCTCGGCTCTTAGTAGACCTGAAGGTGCTCCAGTGTCAGTGAGAGTGGAACAAAGTTTACAAAGGCCATTGGACAGAGACCAAAATATAAATGGAAGGAGAGGGGTCTTACCAAGACAGGCTTTGAATGCTGCCAGACAACAATTAAATCAAAGTAATGAGCCAGTTGCAGGTCCTAGTCATGAACAAGGAAGAATTCCTATATTTAATGCTAGTGATGAAAATGCTAGTTCAAATGCTAATAATGCCGCTGCTGGTCCAAGTTCAGACATAAAACCGTCAGGCAGTGCCTTAGACTTAGGTAGGAAAGAATCTATTTTGAGAAGAAACAAAAACAAGGTAAGACATCTATTAAGCAACTAAAAGAATATAAAAATGTTAGGTTAAATATTTAACATAGTTAATTTTTCAATTTCAGAATAAAGGTATGAAGATAGTTCGACAACTACAAGAGGCTAACAAATACAGGATGGCAGCATTTGCTTGTGACAACAGCTTAAACACGGCACCCCCAGAAAATGATCTAATCAATCAACGACAAATTGCCCATCTTGAAAACAGAAGGGAAGAACCCCCAGCTGAAGTTGAAAATCCCCAAAGGCAACCTGCTGTGAAGAAGATTAAACGAAACACATTGACAATGCATGTTCTTGACATATCAACTGTGTTAAATGGCAACTCATTTAATTATGTTTCCTGGTTGTGTCCGCGACTAGGAGAAACAACTGGAGCCCCAGAAGAACTTGTCATGTATTCACTTGTTAAAGGAAATGGTGAACTTATTATGTTTGGAGGTGTACACAATGACATCAGTATTCTAAATTACTCTCAACACCAAAGCATGTATTCCAATTCATTGCATTTTATCACACCACCAAGAGATATAATTTGAAATATTATATTTTTCATACTTTATGTTATGTACTGAACAATCTCATTAATACAGGAAGTGTACTATTAACATTAGTGCATTTTATTTTGTCTGAGAAATTGATCCTGACAGAAATCACTAAGTTATAACAGTGAGCCAATTACATTCAAAGGCACAGAAAATCAATCACTTTGTATGTAAACTTCCATAATAGTGACCTATTTTCATTGCTCTTGAATGCGTATTGATATTATTTTCTACATTATTGTGTGTATGGTCGAGGAATTTAATTTCGGTACCATTTCGTACCTTGATGAGATCTCTAGCCACCCTTAGCGACGTACAGATTGATTCTCACTATGACAAGGTACAAAATGGTACAGAAATTAAATTCTTTCACTGTATGTACATAATTTTAGACCATCGATGCAGTCAATTGATTCATAACTAACAGTCACATCATAATAGTATGTGAAGTTTTACTCCTAGATTTAGGTGTATTAAATATTTAAAAAGTCAATAGGTACTGTGATTACAATGAAATGCACTTTAATTATTATGGGTGATTTGAATCTATCATCAATTTACAAACTTGTATAAATTAAAATGGCTTAGCCTTGCATACACAACTTAGGTACTTTATATCAAGTTTTTTCCATTATATTCGGTAGATAATATAATGATAACTAGTGCAATTACTGGATGTTGTAAATGAAAGTTCGATATGTAGGAATTTATAATTAAATGATTGATTTATTATTATAAACAAGAATCGCAAATTTCTTAATCACTATCTTTACTAGTACTAGGTACAAGCCCTCCAAATACAGCAGCTGGGATTTCTTTCTTCTGAACTGGAGCCGATACAGTATCATCATCTTCATCATTACTATTTCCAGAGTCCTCATCAATGTCAATTTCGTCAGGATTGACCACCTTATCAGCACTCTCCTTGAGACCTTGTGTTTCACCCCGCACAAACATAATATTTCCTTTGTTTGCAACAGCCATTTCAGCTGCCTTAGCTTCTAACATTCTCATGCCATCCTTCATTCCTGGTGCCAAATCGGAAATTGTGCCTGCTGCCTGTGCAGCAGAACTTAACATCTGAGCAGACATCATATTCACTTGAGTATTGTATGTGGCCTGGACACTCCTCTTTATTCTAAGCATTTCACGCATTGTATCCTCATTACCATGGCGGACTTCAAATTCTTTCCATGTATTCCAAAAGTCGGCAGTTATTCTAGGATCACACATTTGGCTGCAATGTGCGTATATAGCTCGAGCTCTATCAATTTCGCCAAGACGAGTTTCCATTTCAGAGAAACAAATACACATTTCTCTCGCTTTTTCTTCTGGTAAGGTTTCAATCGCCTTTTCATATATTTGACGTGTTTTAGGGACACCATAAATTTCAGCAGCTTTCTTAATGTATATATTGAACATCTCAAACATTTGCTCTGGTAAAACTGCAGTGGTTGCGCGCTCGTAAACTGACATGGCATGTCGAGCCAGGCCATGTTCTTCCTCTAATTTTGCATACAACAGGAAAATAGACTTTGCAAACTCTGCAGGACAGTGTTCCAGACATTGTTCAAACAAATCTCTTGCTCTCTCTAGTTTAGAGCCACCATATCTTTTCAAAAACTTTGTCAAATATGTATTCCAAATATCATAAACATTGGGCCACTTGAAAAGTGCAATGCCCTTTTCATAAGCTCTGAATGCCTCTTCAAAATAATTATGCTCCTCTAAGAAGAGACCATAATTTATTATTATCTGTGGAGTAGCAATTTTCAAGTCAATAATGTGGTCATAAACAGCTTTGCAGGACTTGTAACTACCAAAACTTTCTTCAAGATCTGCATACATAGACCAAACTTTCAATGACTTGTATAAACGCATCTGGACTGTCTCTGTATCATCATGATAAGCAACTTTCCTGCTCGGCAGCACAGTTGCTTTTTGCATTAGTTTAAGTGCTTCTTCATAGTTTTCATGCCTGATTTCCATTTCAGCCCATTCACACCAAACTGATGCCAAGTCATCCACTTTTGCATAGCTCACTTGTGTTGCTTTCTCAAAAATTAATCTTGCATCCTCAATTTGGTCATTTTCTTCATAAAACTTAGCAAAACCAACCCACAGAGTGTACAGTTTTCCAACTGCAAGTTTTGGGTCTACTGTCTGCACAGCTTCAGTGTATGTGTCAATAATTTCATGTGGTTTTCCTTCATAAAGTTTGACTCTTTTATGCCATTCAGCCACATTATGTGGATTTTGTCTTAAAAGAACTGAATTGAGGAGCAGTAATCTTCTTTCCATCAAGTATTCAAATCTGGCAAGTCTCAATTCTAAATCTATATCATCATCTTCAGATGGATTTGGTTTTTTTGCAACATCTTCCATTTTTTTGCTTAAACTTAGTTCTTCAAATTGAGCATATGCATCAAAAACTTGAGTGAAGTCTCTAACAGTAGTCACAGTTTGAATAGCTTCTTCATAGATATCTCTGGCTCTTTCAAATAAGCCACTTCTAACATAATAATCAGCAAGAGAGTTCCACAAATGTCCCAGCTGATCTGTATAGCGCCTCAGTCCTCCTCTAATAATAGCATCCACATTCAGTGAATGAATTTTGTCTGGATTTTTAGAAATTAATTCACACAACTCATTCCATACTTGGTGGTTTGATTTGCCATGTTTAGACTGGAAATTCTCATTGTTCACTATTTGTGCCAGTTTGACTGCAGCTTCATCCAGTTTATTAATTGAAATTAGGTAGTCAATATACTCTTCTGTATCTTCAGGGCTTAACTTCAAATAACGTCTAAACACTCTTACAGCTGTTTCAGGAATGTTGTGTTTTTTTAAGAAACTCAAGTACAGAGGCCATATCCTGTGGTGCTGGGTAATTGGCAATGCCCGTAAAGCACTGTCAAATGCTTTTCTTGTGACTGTTATCCTGCATTGATCAGTCAAAAAAGTACAGTAATCCATCCAAATCCTTGGCATTTTGTGCATGAAGACCAATGATCTCTCAAAGCAATTGTTCACATGATCATAGCAAGGGTCTGTTATACAGCGGCCTCTTATTTGTGCCCTTCTGAGTTTTAGGTAATTGTACCACAGTTTGAAGGACCCAGGCAGCTCCTTCAGAGCTCTTTCATAAATCATATTAATCTCATGTTTGGGTGCACCTTTTTTATGTTCAATATATCTAAGCCAATGTTTCACTGAAAATGGGTTTCTTAATATTTCCTCTTCATATGGTAAGTCTTCATCACTCTGAAAGAAAGTCAAATTCTAATATTAATCTGATTAAATCATAATATAATTAAAGATTCAATTATAAAATCATAATATAATTTAAGATTAATGGCAGTTAGGTATTTAATTAAAAAATATTTTGGCCTGGCAAGCCAAATATTAAAATCGCAATGATAAGGTCGTCATCATCACCATCATTAACAGCCTCCTAGCCTAATTGGTAGTGACCCTGCCTATGAAGAGGAATTTGATTCCTGGTAAGGGCAATTATTTGTGTAGTTATCATGAAATTTTGTTCCTGAGTTATGGGTGTTAGATATGTCTCAGTACATATTTATCTATATAAGTGAGCATTTCGTCACCTAATGCCCATAGTACAATACAAGCTTTGCTTAGTTTGGGACTAGATTGATCTGTGTAACATGGTACCCAAGTATTTATTTATAACGCTGATAATAAGGATATAGTTTATTGAATTACTTCGACAAGTGCCTAGATCTATCTAGATTCTAGAGTAGACCTTAGGTACTAATAGCCAATATAGCCACGGATCAACTCCAATAACCTAGCGTTATACTAAAAACTAGGTTACAACAATTCGTATAAAAAAATAATATATCATAGCGGATACTTACAAAAAATATTTCGATCTCTTTACCATCAAGTAACGGCATTTTGCTAGATAGTGGTCACAAATTAATCAGAAATAATGTAAGTTTTACAAGCCGACGAATAACGCTATTCTGTACAGAATGTCAATATGATATGACAACGAATGATTGACAGTTATAACTTTTTTTGACGCACGCATGCGTTGCAAGCCGATGTACGCGAAAATCGTTCGAGCAAAACATTGTAAATGTTCTGTAAAATGATATTAATACTTTTACAAAATAAACTGGAAGTTTTAAACGCTGGAACTGAAGCGCGAGTTCTTTGTTAATAATATGGGAATCCAAATTAATTAATAATATTAGAGCGTACGCGGATTTTGTAAAAAGTTGTCCTTGATGTGCGTGTAAAGAAACGACATTAGTTTGTTTGAGACACTGTTGGAACCGCTGCATTTCTACACCTATTATAGAACGATTCCTTTTCTATGGTCATTCAAATTAAAAATATAACCAAATCAACAATGGCGAATGGCGATTGTCGGACGCCGGGGAATATCTTTTATTTTAATTCCGTTTCAAAGTGAGACCAATGTTTTTCCTTTATAATGTCAAAACAAGGCAAAAGAAAAATTACTGTCGAAATTCCGAAAACGAAGGACCTAGCCAACAGACCTAGTGTTTTCGAGCGTCTCGGAACCAAGAAAACTAGTGCAAAAAAAACAAGTGAACATTGTAGACAGTGGGCACAACACGGAAGTTGCGCTTACGGTAAAAGTTGCAAATTTGCTGCCACACACACATTGATTAGCCCTTCAAAGCAGCGGGCGGCTAATAAAGACAGTGAACAAAAACGATTAGTGAAAGATGATGCTAAAAGTAGGCTTCATTCGGCTGTAGTCGTGCGGTCGGGCCGCAGTCCCGATGGTGATATTGACAACTGGGACCAAAATGACCTAGAATGTGTGGACACAGACGAGCTGGAGAAACGAAGGCTCCAGCTTCAGCGTGAACTCGAATTGCAGTTAAAGATGGAATCTGGAAAAGATATGCGGAAAGAAAAAAAGAAGCCCGTGTCGAGCTCCTCGTCTTCGAGGAGCTCCAGCTCTTCAAGCGTCTCTTCTTCGTCATCTGATGGCAGCTCATCTTCCTCTTCCTCTGGACGGTGAGAAAATAACGTTTTAATTTAGCTCATCAGAAAAAAAATTGCAATCAATATAGCTCTTTATATAGCTCAGCAAATATGTCATGCTCAAAATACTTATTATCATAGTCAACATGCATGGAACATAAAACTTGTGAATTTGGGAATACCTGCATATTTCAGAATGTCAGATAGAGTTAGACTAAGATAACTGCAGCGATTTTGATAGCATAGTCTATGCCATAGACTACAAGTGTTATTTTAAACGTCAATCTTCTATGATATTATGATGTATATCAACACTTGCACAGTCTAATCCTAAAAATCACCCCTATTTGCACCATATTATTTTCGGAAGTACCTTTCAAATCAAATTATATAAGAGAATGGGACAACACTAGTGTTGCCACTTTTTAATTTCTACTTGTTTTTGCCAGGCTGTAGTTTAGATTTGGCTATGCCAGAAAAGTTGGTTAGCAACAATCCCATCAAAAACATAAATGTAAAAAAGGAGAGCCAAGTTCAATACAAAAATTATGCTTGGCTGTGGGGTTCGCCGCAAAAAGAATGGAGATTTAAATGAGTGCCAAGTTCTATGCAAAATCCAAATATGTATTTATAGGAACAAAATAACATTATAAACAAGTATTAAACTCTATTTCTTTGCTTTATTGGATACCTATAACAATTGCTGTTATTTAAAAAAATGCGAGATCTTAAAGCAGGTTAGATTTGACTTGGCCAGTTTTCATTATATCAATCATTTTATATATATTGTAATTCTGATAAAACCTGGCCAAGCCAAATCTAACCTACTTTAAGATCACACATTTTTTTAAATAACAGCAATTGTTATAGGTATCCAATAAAGCAAAGAAATAGAGTTTAATACTTGTTTATAATGTTATTTTGTTCCTATAAATACATATTTGGATTTTGCATAGAACTTGGCACTCATTTAAATCTCCATTCTTTTTGCGGCGAACCCCACAGCCAAGCATAATTTTTGTATTGAACTTGGCTCTCCTTTTTTACATTTATGTTTTTGATGGGATATCAATACTTTTTGTAAAGAAAACTAGGCAGGTATTGAGATTTAATGTTTTTTCTTGTGTTTCCGCTGCATGTTTTTTACTTCTGTTCTTTGTATTAATTATGTGGTGCCGCGCGCCGCCAACGACACACCGTTGGCCGGTTGTTTAGCGCGTATTACAGGTTTTTTGTATGGGGACCCCCCCTATTTTTTAACTTTTTTATTTTTAGATTTTTTCCTACGCTTACACACAATTACCGAGCTGGATTCCAAATTTCATCCTTCTAGGTCATCTGGAAGTAGGTTAGGTTTAGGTACTATATGTCAGTCACAATAAAAAAGAAATTTGTATGGGAACCCCCCCTATTTATTAACTTTTTTTTGTTTTTAGATTTTTTCCTACGCTTACACACAATAACCGAGCTGGATTCCAAATTTCATCCTTCTAGGTCATCTGGAAGTAGGTTAGGTTTAGGTACTTATATGTCAGTCACAATAAAAAATGGTTTTTTTTGTATGGGGACCCCCCCTATTTTATAACTTTTTTTAATTTTTAGATTTTTTCCTACGCTTTCACACAATAACTGAGCTGGATTCCAAATTTCATCCTTCTAGGTCATCTGGAAGTAGGTTAGGTTTAGGTACTTATATGTCAGTCACAATAAAAAATGGTTTTTTTGTATGGGGACCCCCCCTATTTTATAACTTTTTTTAATTTTTAGATTTTTTCCTACGCTTTCACACAATAACTGAGCTGGATTCCAAATTTCATCCTTCTAGGTCATCTGGAAGTAGGTTAGGTTTAGGTACTATAGGTATGTCAGTCAGTCTTAAAATTTACGACTTTTTGACCTTCATATCTTTATAACCGTTTGAGCTAGCTTCATGAAATTTGGGCTTCTAGATGTCCTTATGGATATAATTAAACACACGTAGTTTTATGTGTTTACGTTAAAGATGTTTTGAGTTATAGAAGGGTCAAAAGTGGCACCAAGTGGTTCGTGTAATATTACACTTGGCGCTGGCTAGCCAGTTCCTTTGCTTGAACTTGGCTTGACACGCTGCCGCGTGTCTAGATTTCACATGAATTGGTGGTTGTGGTAATCATTTCAGCGATTGGTAAAGAGCTTCTCAACATGCCTCCATTTTTCTATGTTGGTTCTTATATAACTAAAACTAAAAAATTTAAATAAAATAAACCCTGACTGTTTTCAACTTACAGAATTTTTTGGTACCCTGAATATCCTTATAAAAATTTTGTTATTTTGTTTATTATTATTATTCTCTTTATTCATTTTTCTTCTTAAGTTAGGTTAATTATAATATGCATATAAAAGTAAAATATAAAAACACTATTTTATTATTATTCTCTTTATTTATCTTTCGTCTTAGGATAGGTTCTTTATAATATGAATATAAAAGTAAAATATAAAAACAGTTACAAAACAATAAAAAATACATATAAACACATTATAAAAAACCTAACCTAGGGTGCCGCCGGCAGCGGGGCAGGGCCCAAGCTGCCGGTGGTCAGGGCTGCAGAGTAAGGAACCGACGTACTATACGCGCCGTGTCCAAAATTACCGCCTTCTGCATCTGACCCTTGATCCAACCACCCAGCGAGAGTCTCTCTAGGTGTTGGTCGAGACTCTTCGCTATGAGACCGTTCGCTGACACGACTATCGGAACAATGATCGTCGAGTCAACATCCCACATGGCGGTAATCTCATGAGCTAAGTCTAGGTACTTGCTGGACTTGTCCTTCTCGGTTTTCACGAGATTCTCATCATGGGGGATGGTGACGTCGACGAGCACGGTCCGGCGCTGCGATCGATCTATCAGTACGATGTCAGGCTTATTGGCTACAATAGTCCTGTCAGTGATGATAGATCGATCCCAATAGAGCGTGGCACGACCATTTTCGAGAACTGGCGCAGGTGAGTACTTGTAGTACGGTACTTCGCGGTCCACAAGGCCGTATAGAAGGGCAAGCTGCTGGTGAATAATTCTGGCTACGAGATTATGTCTGTGCAAGTACTCGCCGTTAGCAAGATGAGAACAACCGGAGATAATATGCCTGAGTGACTCTCCGGGACGGCGGCATGCCCGACAAATGTCGACCGTACCGTCCTTCAGGATATATCTCCGGTAGTTGTTCGTCATGATAACTTCGTCCGCAATTGCACAGGCAAAACCTTCGGTTTCTCCGAAGAGGTCCCCGAATCGTAGCCAGTTCACCGACGCGGGTAGGTCTACATCAGGTCCCATGAGGGCCTTGTAGAACCGCCCGTGTAGCTGCTTATCCTTCCATACCGCCTTGCGGTCCTCGGTGCTTAGTACTACAGGTTTGCGCCAGTTCTCGTTCGCCAAGGAGAGCGGCGTGAGGCCCCTGTCAACTGCCACCACATCACGATGCATCCCACACTCGTTGTTGAGGAAATAATTCCTGAGATTGTACACCTCACGGTTGTGAAGATTTTTGGCGTTTAGAAAGCCGCGACCTCCACATTTCCGTGGGATGTATAATCTCATAACAGACGAGCGTGGGTGCAGCATACGGTGTGTGGTGAGCAGCTGTCGGACCCTGTTATGCTTAGTCGGGAATTGTGGGCGTATCATACTATCTGCAGCACATCAGGACCTTCAATCGTGGATGACGAGGGCCTTCAATGAAATACGTTGTTCAACTCACAATCTTTACTGCACAAGACTCATTACAAATCACAGCACGCGATACGTTTCTTATCTTAAGCAAACCAGTGGATTTGACCCAGGAGCCGCCACAGACGTCATCTTCTCCCGTTCGTTCTCATCGTGCTTCATCTGAAGATTGATTGACAGCATAACTTATTATTATTATTATTATAGCCTCTTTATTTCCATAACTCTATTTTTTTAGTTTCTGTTAAAATATGTTTTTATGCTGTTGTTTCTCCTCCTTTCGTGAGGTATGGATCCCGTTTGGGTAAAGGCCTCCTCCCATTTCTTCCATAAATGTCTGTGTTTGGCATTGTACATCCAGTCTTTTCCTGCAACCTCTACTATGTCATCAGTCCACCGTTTGACTGGTTTGCCAACTTTCCTCTTGGCTGGTAATGGTCCTTTCCATCTTGTTGTTAGTGTTGTCCATCTGTCATCTGTATATCTTGAAATATGTCCTGCCCATTGCCATTTGAGCTTAAGGGCTTGTGTGAGCGCATCTTTGACGTTTGTTTTTATTCTTATAGTGTCGTTTTTAATTTTGTGCATTTTGTTTATTCCCAGTATGCTTCTTTCCATGGCTCGTTGTGTGGTGTTTATTTTTTGTTTGATCTTATTGGTGTAAGTCCACGTTTGACATCCGTATAATAAACTAGGCAGAAGGCATGTGTCCATTACTATTCTTTTTATCTTCATACTAAATTTTCCTTTCAGAATTTCTTTGAATGACCAAAACTTTCGCCATGTAATATTTTTCCTTCTATCTACCTCTTCCTCGTTATTAGTCCGTGAAAAGGAAATTTGCTTGCCCAGGTATATGTATTTCTTTACATATTCAATTGTATTTCCTTTTACATTGATGGGGGTGTCAAGGCTATTAGTCATTACCTTCGTTTTGCTTCTGTTCATTTGTAAGCCTACTTCATCGCTTTCCTTGTCTAGTGTCTGTAACATATTTTCTAGTTGTTTAGCTCTTTCTGCAAATATGATTATGTCATCTGCAAACCGCAGGTGCGTTAGGCGACATCCATCAATGTTAATACCATATCCAGTCCAGTTTATGTTTTTAAAAATATTTTCTAGTACGGCAATGAAAAGCTTGGGTGACAGAGGGTCGCCTTGCCTTACTCCTCTTTCAATTTTGATATGATCTCCTCTTCTTTCAAGTTTAACTCTGCTTGTGCTATTTGAGTATATGTGTTTGATGATATTTATGTATTTCTGTTCTACTCCTGACGCTTTTAGTGCGTTCCAGATTGAGTTGTGACTGATGCTGTCAAAGGCTTTGCTGTAGTCAACAAAAGCAACATATAGTGGTTTCCTGAATTCATTAAATTTTTCAATTAGTTGTTCCATTACATGTATATGATCGGTTGTGCTAAAGCCTGAGCGGAAGCCTGCCTGTTCTCTTGGTTGTGCGGTGTCGATTTTTATAGCAATTCTTTTCAGTATAATCGATGTGAAGAGCTTGTAGACACTTGTCAGTAGGCTAATGGGTCTGTAATTTCCAATATCTAATGGGTCTCCTTTTTTATATATTAGTACTATATCAGAAGAGCACCATTGTTTTGGTACTATTTCAAATTCTAGTATCATATTAAATAGCTTTTTTAAGTGTTTAAGTAAAATTGGAGCTCCTAGTTTAAGGCAGTCATTTGTTAGCCCATCTGGGCCTGGGCTCTTCTCATTTTTCAGTTTCTTTATGTGAGAGAGTACTTCATCTTCATCAATTGGTTTAACTATGTTGCACCCATTGCTGGTGATATTGTGTTCTTGCTGTAACGGTGTATTTTCTTTCTTGCTGTAGAGTTCTCTATAAAACTTAGTTGCGTGTTCTAATATCTCCTTCCTTGATTTGGTCTCGCCTGAGCTGTTCTCTAATTTTTGTATCCAATTTTTATGTAGAGACATTTCCTTGTAAGCTCTTTTGGTACTTCTGCGTGTATGTATGTTCCTTGTAATTATCTCTTCCCTGTAATTATTGTAGTCCTGTTTTATTGCTTTGTTAGTAATTTTAAACATTTCAGTGAGTTCCTTTTTTTGATCTTTAGTTTTGTTTTTAAGTTGTATTAATTCTGTGCGTTTCTTGATTAGTTGTTTTGTGTGATTGCTAAGTATTGTATGTTGTTTCCTTCTAGTTTCTTCGTTAGTTTGTAAGCTGCGCAATATATTCTCTTCCAGGTAGTTGTAATATGTTTGAACACTTCCCGGCACATTGGTTAATTCATCGCTAAGATTTGTTTTTAAATTTTCTATATAGTTTTTAATTTCGTCATCAGTTTTAGGACTTATTATCTGGTTTTTATATTTTTTTCTGTTTTTACTTTTATGACATAGACTGAATGTTGCTCGAAGTAGTCTGTGGTCTGAAGAGAAGTTGACTTTGTTTAAAACTTCCATGTTTTTTACCATATGATGTTTGTTAGTCATAATAAAATCTATCTCATTTTGGATTTTTTGGTTGGGAGATGTCCATGTCCAACGCTTACTGCTTTTTTTCTTTAAGAGTGTATTGACGATTAGTAAGTTGTGTTCGAGAGCATAGTCTATTAGCAGTTGACCCCTCGTATTGCGTTCTCCGTATCCATAATTTCCAAAACATGGGCTTTCTTCTTTCTTAGGCTGTCCAATTTTCGCGTTAAAGTCACCCATTACTATGAGGTTCTCATCCGCTAGACTGTGTGCTTTCTCCAAGTCGTTATAGAATGCTTCAACAACTTCATCTTGTGCTGTATCTGTTGGGGCGTATGTCTGGATAATTGAGATGTTAAAGTCTTCTATTTTCAGTTGTAGCAGGGCAACCCTTTCAGAGATCCCTGTAAAATTATGTATTTTGTGTTTATGTTCCTTCTTAATTAGAAATCCCACGCCATGTAAACCTTTTGTTTCACCAATGTAACACAGAATGTAGTCCTGGTATTCTTCGATTTGGCAGCCATTCCTCTTAACTTCAGATAGTCCTAGCACATCAAAGTTGACGTTTTCTAGTGCATGCATGAGTTGCAGGTATCGCTCATTTGATGAGAGGGATCGGACATTATATGTTCCTATACGTATAGTAGTATTCAAATTTAAACACTTTTTAGCCTTCATATGTGTGTGTGTATTTGTGGGAGGGTATTGGTCGCAATCCCCACGATGACCAATCGGCTTGGGGAGTATTGTTTTAGTTTGATTTGTTGGTGGTGTTGTATTATTATTATGGGGTTTACTTTTCCGGTTATATTTTGATTTTAGTTTTTTGACTGCGTTGTTTTTGATTGTTTGTTGGGCCGGATAATTTTTGCTTGCGGTCCCGTTGGAATTATTTGTTGGTGTGGACGGCGGTGAGGATGGTACCCTTTTTCTTTTGTCTTGGTGTTCTATCCTTTTTTCCTTAATTATAAGTTTGTCGTTTTTTATGATGGCGTATTTTCCCGACTCTCTAGCTTCTATCATCTTCGGTATAAGGGTCTTTCTCTCTTCAAGAACTTCTTTTGTAAAGTCTTCAGTAATTTATTAATATTTTTTAAGAAACAAAAAATATTACCCAAAAAAATGTGAAAATATTTTGTTTATACTGATTCAAAATAGGAAACTATTGTATAAATCGAGCTTAGATACCCACCTTACCGCATAATACGATTCTTATTTTCTTCCTAATTCGCGCAGTGAGTTTTGAGTCATTGAGGTCATCAAACTTGACAACAAAATGGCGGGCACCCTAGCATGTATGTGGTCTCACTCGCACAAGCATGGTATGCATTCACCTACACGAGCTTAGACTGTGTGCGTAGGAACGCGTTTGTTTCATACATTTGATTGCCAGTGTCCTAGGTTTGGTAAAGGTATTACTATTATACCAGCTGATCTTTATACTAACTTAATGATATTAAAAACTAAATAAAATAATAATAATGCTAAAAATAAAGCCCGGCTGTAATGTGTATGAATCCTATTTTGATCTTCTGTAATGTATTCTACATTATTCTGATTTTTGGTGTTGTTCACAAAGTATTTATTTTATAGGGAAGCAAGGCGAAAAACGAAGAAAGGGAAATTGAAAAGAAATTCTAGTTCTTCATCGGATGGTGATGCACCAGCTAAAAAGAAAATTGTAAAAAATGATACTAAAAGAGACAGAAGTGAAACAAAAAAAACAAGTGTTAAAAAAGACGACAGGCTTTTGAAAAAGACTGATGTCACTAAGAAAAAGCCCCTAACAAAAACAGCGCTAGGTAAAAAATCACTGTCACCAGGAAAGAAATCTGGTGGCACTCCACCAATTTCATCCAAGAGTCTATCAAAGGCTGTTGGTAAACATGGTAAGTCTCCAGCAAAGCGAGACAAGAAGAGTGCTTCCCCACATTCAAGTAAAGACCGCGAAAAGGACAAAAAAGAAAAAGAGAGAGAAAAGGACAGAGAAAAGGAGCGCGAAAAAGAGAGGGAACGCAGAGGCGGACGCAGCCGATCGCCCAGAAAAGGTAGGTCTAGATCACCTCGCCACCCTAAAGACCCAAGACGAAAAGATAGTTCTGAGAGAAGTAGACCAGTTTCACCTAAAAAGCAAGTAAGACGGGAAGGTAGCACTGATAGACATAGAAAACGATCTCCCAGTAGGGACCGTGATAGAGGTCGTGATCACAAAGATAGATCATTAGAAAGAAGGAAAGAAAAACATGACGATAAAGATAGACACGATAGAAAGGATAGAGGCCGTGAGAGAAATAAAGAGGGTAGTAAGCGTGACGACGGCAAGCGTAGAGGGCGTGATAGAGGCCTAGGTAGTAGAGGACCAGATAAAGGTCTTGAAAAACCAAACAAGCCTATGGAAAGACTGCTGCCTAGGCCTGAAGAGCGTTTAGCTGCCCTTGCGGCTATTTCTAATAGAGCTCTCGAAACAGATAAGAATTCAACTACTTCTAAAGATCGTCAGGATACACATTCGGAAAGAGGTGGCCGCAAACAAGATAGGCTCGAACGCGATAGGTCAAGTAAAAGAGATAGAATTGGTAGTTTGGATAGAGAAGGAGGTGATTATGAAATGGGTATGGACCGTAACTATGACCATGGTATGGATCAATATGAAAGAATGGATGATCGTTACGATGACGGGCCTAGGGACGACGATAGGTCACCGGGTTACGCTAGAGATAGACATTACGATCCTGGATACGATATGCCCGGTCCACCCAGAGGGTATCCTGAAGATGAAGATAGGATGTATGCTGACCGCATGGGTGACCATCGCGGTGTTGATATGGGTAAGAATTTTAAGCAATTCATGTGGTCTTATTACTAACCATAACTATTCATGTCTATGTGAACTAAGAAGCATACATACCTTTTTTACATGGATTCCCTGTGACCTGTGACTTCCACTTGCTATGATACTGATATACTTCTTTCGCCCCATAACATTTCATGCATGCTTGTCGGTTTTGGGTACTCTTTATCACATCTTTCCTGAATTTCTCTATGTTTATAAACCGTCGGATACGGATAACATGCCCAAGTACAAATGTTTAATTATTTGAAGGATACGACGACCGACGTCCACATCGCGACCATTCTTGGGAAGGGCGCTCTGGCTCCATGGACAGAGAGCGTTATATGCATCCACACAAAGAGTGGGAGAGCGAAGACTACCGCGGCGGAGATTGGGGCAGAGATCGACATTGGCCCATGCATGAACCACAGGTATTTAAATTCCAAGTTTCTTTTTTTACTTTAATCTTTTTTTACACATCTCCTTATCGTACTTAGATCTTTCATAAGGCGAGCTGATGATAATATGATGAAGACCATCATATTAAAGCAGCCGAAAGACTTCCAATACTGACAACGATCAATTCATAAATGCATATCTCAATTATTTTCATGATGAGCTTATCACCATTCATTTTCTAATTTTATTTATAAAAATTTCTGTTCTTAGGTGAGCATTTACTACCAAACCCTTTACCAGTACCAATCCATTGATTACCGTAAAAGAGCCTATGAAAATCCATGCTTTATCCTGTCCCACATATTCCTTGGGTGTCCCTTTCGTCATTTTGGTATGTTTTGAAATTGCTTTAATTATTATTTTAGATATTTCAAATTGTTAGTCTACTTATTCGTGGATATGCTGTTTACAGATGAACGACTGGGGTGATAAGGACGCGGATATGGAAGGGTGGCATCACAGAGGACACCCGTCGGGACCACATCGCGGTCGAATGCATGGTAAGAATTGCCTGTCAATGGTATAGGTAGAGCGGCCGGACGTCACGCGAAGTTCTGGGTGGGACCAATTCAAATTGTATATTCTCCTGAGACCCATAAGTTGTCTTGGTTAAATTTTGATTACTCAGATTGTGGAATATGTATATAATATATAATTATATACAGCAAGGTTCTGGCAAGGTAAATAATGTTAAGACCGTTTACAACCAGAATCGATGATTTTATACCTTGAATCTTCCCGTGTTCTGCACCTCGGAGTCGTAAACTAATACTTAAGTATTCATACCATTTTTCAGATGATTATAATCGTGGTATGAGAATGGACATGAGAGATAAACGTCGGCCACAGCGGCTCGAGCCGGAGGCCGGCGCCAAGGAGGCCGCGGCCGCCGCGCCTCGTGACGCCGACGCGGACGACAAGCCCATCCCGGACGACCTCAGCGAGATCAGCGATGATCCTGATGATATTCTAAATAGAGAAGATGTGAGCATCCACCTTTATTTTCATATAGTGTCCCTTTTTAACAGGCTAATCTTGTGTAACTGTAACGGTTATTTGAGACCTGTCTTGGCCTCATATGACCGATACACGCACTTCAGGCTTTTTTAATAATGAATGTAGACCTTCAATTAATAGGACATCATGTAGTTCATTGAAATGTGTGCTGTTTATAAATGAGTGTTTTTGTTTAAGATGATGGATCCATCAATGGATGAAGACAGCCAAGCTGCTCAACCTATGGATGAAAGTGTGAAACCTGATGGTTCAGAAAAAGAGTCAACTCAGGTAAATCAACAGTGTTTTTCAACATCAACTGATTTATAATGTTAAGCAAGTGTATTTTATTTTTGTTAAGTTTACATTAAATAATTTAATATTAATAAATTTACAGCTTTTCATTTACGTATCTAAATTGTTCATATCTTTATTTCACCAGTTACTAACTTAAGCCTTTATTTTAGGATACCAGTGGTGCTGGAGATGAAAAGGAATCCCAGGGCGCCAAGAATGATGAAGATGTTACTGATCTAGACTTTGAAGAAATATCAGATGGAGAGCTGGAGGAGGAGCGAACAAGAGGTTTGTTTAAATGCAACCATCAAAATATATTTTTCAAATTGTACATCTAGTCCAAAGCAGATTAGAACTATCAATGTTACAAGTTGACAAAGTGTAATGGTTTTGGCATTTTCAGCTGGTTTAGGAGACGCGCTTGGAGTAGATTGGGCTAGTTTGGTAGCAGATGTGCACCGGCGAGAACAAACCGCTCCCACTGGCGGGGCGCGTGACCGCTGGAAACCTGAACGAGTTCTCGCACGTCTCGGCCTTTCTGTGCACATGGCCGGCAAAGATACTGTTCAAGACATACTGCATAAAAATGCCGAAAGTTTACTTACCCAAAAAACTGCCAAAAATGAATCAAGCTCAGAGCATCCTCCTGAAAATGCTCCAGATCAGAATGGAAAGCATGAAGAGGATGATAAGCCTGTACTTCCACCAGATGTGGAGTCTTTGCATCCTGTGGCTGCTATTCAGGTATTTATTGACAAAGCTGTTTTAAAAGATAAACATAAAATCATGTTATTTCCTTATCTTGTCTATACATCTCGCGCGCGAGGTTCTAGAAATCGTAGGGGAAGCTCCTCCTACCTTTTACACTCTGAGCGACGAAGTCAGACGCGGCATGGCACGGCGCGAGGCAACCTGATGCTATCGCCAATCGCGATCCTCTTTGTTGATGACGTAGATTAATGAGTTTGTTGAATATGACAGGTGGCAGTCGAGAAGCGTAAACGCCAGCGCGCCGTTTTATTCGGATCGGGCTGCGAGATCACTCGGGCGCTGAGCGCGCGCCGGGACCTGGCGCTGCGGCGCTACCTGTGCCAGCTGCCCGCCGCCGAGCGCACGCGCCACGCCCGCGCCGCGCCCCTCCCCGACCTCTTCCACGCCGCCCGGGCCGCCCTCATGCGGCCGGAGGTTACTGGCTGACGAAGGTGTTCAATTGATGTTGCACCTCGTCTATTTCATTCGAAATAAGTGCAATAATCGAGACAAAACTCTTTATTTACTTATTGATTAGACTTTAAAAAAACTGAAGTGAAATTTAACCATGAACTATGTGTGCATAGTCGGAATTTAACATATTGATGGGATGTGGAGTGTAGTGACAAATCTACCATTGAAAGTCATAGGTGTAACTTATTATGACTCTGGACTGGACATTTTAGTGATAAGTCAATATAATTAATATTTTATTCCAACTCACTGATCCTATATGTGCCGTCAAATTTTACATTATGTATCTTGAAATAATTAAATATACAAATAAATTATAATTAGGTTGTTTTATTGCACTTATTTTTAAAGTATTTTAATCTTGATCAAAACAGAGTAAAACTTAAATACACGGTGTAACTTGAGGAAACCGAATAATTTTAACCACGCATTTCTGAGGTCATAAGAAGTAAAAAATTTAATATAAGTTTAAGTCAATTTCGCCAAAAAATATTTTTTTTTGTTGTTTTGTTTTTTCAATTTTTTTAATGTATTTGTTCATAAAAAATAAATGTTATTGGTAAACTTGTCACTTAACATTGATTTTTACAATTTTTTTTCGTAAAACCTACATTTTGCAAAGTGTTACTGGTCACTTTTTGACATCTATCAATAAGGATATTTAGACTACGTCCCATAGCAGCAACATCACCATCAAAAAGGCCTCGTACACTATGTAACAATAAAAACTTGTTTTTTTTTTAATTAATAATATCTCTGAAACTAGGCGAATTTCAAAAAAGTTTATAGGACATTTTTGTCTCTAAATATGATCAGGAATACGCTGTTAAAATTATTCGGTTTACTCATGTTACACCGTGTATACATTGAGTACTAAATAAACAATAACTTGTTGTGTATAATGATTATAATGAATCACACTGAACTTCTCGTAGATTCCATACACTAATGTTTAGCTGACACTGTTGACATCCTTGCACAATAATGAAACATCTTCACCAACTGGGATTTCTGTTTTAGCCTGGCCCCTAAAATTAAAATAGTATGTAAATTATAACATTAAAGTGTATCAGTCTGCAGTGTGTAGTATGCTGAAAGTAGGATGTACTAAACCAAAGATAATACCATGTGTGACATTCCACAGGGTAAAGTAAAGGTATACCTCTTAGTAACACCAAGTAACACCACAGCACCACATTAATATCAGGGCACTGTTAAATAGCATAAATGCCAACCTAATAGTTACCCATAAAAATAATAATAACTGTTTTATGTAAATGTATGTACTACTCTCAAGGTAACAAATATCACAATTTATTTACTTTATGACCCCTGCGGTACTAAACTTCATATTATTCATTGTCTTGCAGATACTAAACACTAGAGCAGTGGTTCTTAACATTTTAGTGATAAGCGGACCACTATAACTTGGGTTTGGGAATTAATACCAGTTCAAGTTATGGTCTTACTAATAAACATTGATTTATATTTACAAAAATTAACCTATTATTTGTTTTTTCATTGGGTACCTTGAATAAATTAATTAACACTATAGAATTTGCACTTCTGTTAATAAAAAATATAATATGAAGCTATCTATGTCTTACTTTTTGAAGAGAACAGCACCAGCAATTCCTTTAATAATTAGTTTGGATGCATCAACATGTAACATTGATCCTTCCCGCAAGCCAAGCACGGGGCCACCTTGGACTTCCAAGTACTCATTGATTCTTTGGTCTCTTGTCTCTCCTTTATGAGTCTTACTCTCCATTTCAATATAATGTGGATTTATATTAAATGGGACAATTCCAATAGCATCAAAAGTTGGTGGATAAACAATAGGCATATCATTAGTTGTGTTTATACTTTTAGTAGCCACATTTGTTCCGGCGCTGCTGCCTATGTACAAAAGGTTACCTTCATCAACTCTACTTCTGATAAGTTTGACCAGGTTCTTTTCATAAAGACGCTTCAGGAGGAGGAAAGTGTTGCCTCCGCCAACAAATATTGCTTTAGCAGAATTAACTGCAGCTTGCTGATCTGGATATGTATGAAGTCCTGTTACGTTAAATCCCCACGGATCTATAATTTGTTTTATTTTTAATGTGTAACCATCAAAATCATTTTGAGCGTAAGGCACAAAGATTAGATCATGGACATTATTTCTGAAACCAAAATATATTTTATACAGACATACATAGTTGCCACAACTTATTAGTTTCGAGATTCTGTAAAGTAAAAGTAAATCATAACAAGCAAAAAATAAAGGTAGAAGACTTACTTCTGTAAAAATGAGGTTATTTCTTCTTTAGCAAACTCGAGCAATGAATATCCATGGCAATTTGATGAAGACAGAAGTAAAGCTTGACGACGAGACTCCATAATGGGCGTTACACTTGCAATGCGACTGAACGGTTTGCCAACAATATGTGATAAAGAAAACAATGGAACATTTAATAGAAAATATGAATACCGCATGAAGAAAGCGATTACTTTTATCTTTTATAATCTAAACTATACTGATATAGTCATTTAACTATTAAGTAAATAAATACGTTAGATAATATAAAAAATCGTATAAGTTCGTCAAAACAAACTTCTACAAATAGGAATTTGACAATGACACCAACTTTTTTGACGTTTGTTTTTTTTTGTCACCTGGATATAATCTGGATGGTCGGTATTCCATCTGTCCAATATCTTGGTCCTTGGTAGAGTCTGTGCGGAAAGAGAAGAGTCGTGGCAGAAACGGGAACTAACATTTTAAATTTTATATGGCAATCAAACCTTTGACACCTGTCTTGTAAAAAGTAAACAAACTTCTGTCAATGTATATTTTTATTAACAAAAACCGCAAGTTTTATGTATAAAATATTCTCAAAACACGATAAAACCGTACATAAAACCACAAGGAAAATTATATTTAACATTGTTCGGTTTTGTCAACGGGAAGAAAACGGCTAAAAGCCGACTATCGACTTACAAAAAGTCGCGGAACGTGTTTCCGCTATTCGCGGGTATTGATGTTGTATTTAATATTAAATAATTACCTATTTAATAAGCCCCCTAAGTAACTTGTCTCCGGTACATAATCGGTAAGTATATTCATTCAAACTATATTAATTTTCGTAAATATGCAGGTTCATTCATGATCTTTAAAATAACTGACAAATAGTCTTGATACTTGCCATTTTATGCATATTTATATGTAATTTCTTTTTCAGGATTGTGTAAAAGTACCTACGGTATCTCGAATAAAAGACCGCTAAGTAGGTGATATGCAAGAATTCGTAATCTACGTGCCGGATTCAAGCACATCCAGTTCAGATTCTATGAGTGTCCCTGGTTGTTTTGAAGCTAGCTCAAACATAAGTGACATTGAATATTTTAATTCAGACTTCGATTACAAAGAATAAAACTTTTTCTAATAAAATATTTCTTTATTTGTAAGTTCGTTTACTAGGTTCTGAATAAAACTTTTTCTAATAAAATATTTCTTTATTTGTAGGTTCTTTTAGTTACGAAATTATATTTCATATTTAGCAGTGACTTTTCGGCGAAGTAAAATATCGTGAGATGAGAGAACCGGACATATCCCAATAAGGCCTACCTACTTATGCACTATTTTTATTCATATTCATATTTATTATTAATAATATTTATTATTAACATTACAAGTCAAATTTACAATGGATGAAATATATCCCAGATAAAATTACAGTTCTATTGCCCGATTTCTACCCGATCTACCCGGTTTTAATAACTGTTGGACTGCACAGATTAGGCAGTACATAAATGAGACTCGTATCTTGTTTGGTACTAAAATTACAGTTGTATTAGGCAGATTCTTAACTAGTTTTAGCAGTTTTGTCAATCGCAGTCACTTTTTAGTATCTGAGATAAAAAAACAAGTGTGTTTTAAAAAGAAAACTAGTGCCTGCGCTAAATCAGAGGATTGAGTTGACGAGCCGACACCACCACCAGTTTAGTAAGCCGTGGTAAAAAACCGGAACAAAAGGGATTCAAGTATCATGACCTTTAGTATCGTACTATAATCACGTGACCAGTGTTGTCAACATAGCAAAAACCATAAAATAGCACTGGCGCGCCCTCAAATCCCACGACTCTTCTCTTTCCGCACAGACCTTATGTGTATTTACGGTATTTACGTTTCACATTTTGATTAACGAGAGTGAGATACACATTGGAGAAATAAATTGGACAAGTGAAATACCACCCAGGCTGCGCTTATATTAGCTAAAGCAGTGTTTGAAGCAGTGTCCAGACGGGATTTTTTTTCACAATCTGATTGCATGGTGTGGCTGCAAAAATGAAATTTGAGGACATTAGCTCTCCGATCCAAGGCCTGTTCACTTCCTAAGAAAGTTATGTCCCCAAACAATTGCGCATATGTGCGCCTGAAGCTTCTATGTCTGCGTTGGCCTCCAAGAAAAAGTTGCGAGCAATAAAAATAAAAACATTTTTCTACAGCAACATTGCTCCCAATTCTGATTTAAATTATCACGAATTTTATACATTATTAATCATAAAACGGGACTTAAAACGCGTAAAACTTAATTATACGCGATTCAGTTTTAAAATTCAATATTTGCTTCCATCTGTCTTTATCAACGCCCATAAAATATATGGAGGGTAGGTACGTCTACCCACCATAATAAAAAATATATTTGTCAATGACTCTGTCCAACTGCTGTGGTTAAAGTTCATAGAGTCTGGCTACTGAAATTTTACCTAAAGATTTGGCGGGAAATTCAAAAAATGTTGGACTGGTCACACTTTGTGTAGTAGGAATTATAGTTTTGATACTAGACAATATTTTTGATATTATGTGCTCAAGTAAGGTACCTAAGGAAATAAGTTAAATAAACGTTTACGTGCACTCAAAGTCAGCTCACATAATTTCTACCACAATTTAAAGTACAGTCAACGACAAACACATATGTTTACGTTCAAATATTAAGATTTTATAGATATTTTTCAGAACTTTTAGTTTATCCGTTTCTTTATACACTTGTCCTATTTATGAGATTCAGGCATTAATAAATTCACTTACTTAATCAAAGTAATAGGCAAATGTTAGAACTAGTACTTAAAGTATCAAAATATTTATAGAGCACCAACCTCCAAATTTGTTTACGTTTGGTTAGGAGTTGTAAACATTGCAGTTTTTCGTTATACAACGCTACACGTCGACTTCGCACACTGTCGTAATTATTTACGAGCTTAAATAATAGTTGCCGAACCACACTCAGTATAGAAATTATTAATTTTATTTAAAATAAACCCCCTATAAACCGCAAACAATTTGAATGAATGACATCAATTGACAACTGACTTTTAGCTTTTTTTTAAATCATAGACAATTGGTGATACAACAACGAAATATCTGTCAACAATTTTTGGCTAGCCAGACTAACGAAAATTTTATTTATTAAATATTTAAATAATAAATACAACGTAGCGGTACTACCACTTAAGACTGTAAGTCTGTACCTACATGGATTACAGCAATGCACATAGAAAATGTGCTAAATGCGGAGCAACGGCTGTTGAAGCAGCCAGAGTGAAATTCACAGTTTTAGTGGGTTCAGAAGGAACCGAGTCATAATGCATCTGGAAAGCGTATTAATTAACCGTGAAGAAATGTATGAATACAAGTTGGAAATATGTGTAAAATGCCGTGTGTAAAGTGTAGTGTATCTGTGTGTAAAGTGTAATAGGTAGGCATGCCTGATGTTATTTGTATTACACTGGAAACTCTGTGAATGCGCTTTATTAACACATTCAACACCAAGAACCCGACTGTCGGGTACACTGTTCGTAGCGACTACGCGCTACATACGGCGAACCCGTGGCTACGCGCTACGAGCGTAACCCGTAGCACTTAGTGGTGTTGAATGTGTTAATGTCAATTTTTTTATTAAGTTGTCAGGGTTTAATTTTCAGTGTATATTTCTATATGTAAAACATATTTTTAATAAATAAAATTATACAATGTTACAAACATAAATATGCCTTTTATTTAAATCAATTGATAATACCACAAACAAGGGGTAATATTTGCATCTTTCATATATTTCGTGATATGAAGAAAAAAAATATGGTTATCAACAGAATTACTACCTACCAATACCCGCCAGGCTAAACCGGTTGTCAACTTTAGTTCTTGGTACACAACGCGGCGCTACTAGTATAAACGTATAAACGTTTGGGGACATTTTTTTGTATGGAGTTAACGTTCTTCTCCTAGTGAGTATTATATTCTTTGCTCCGATCCCACTATTAAATTGTGTAGATGTGGATGTTTGGCTAGAATGAGACTGAGAATCAATGGGCATACTTCCCAATACTTACTGCCCAACTGGAGTTGCGTTTGTTCATCGTTGTAGGCGTAACAGACTACCGCACCGCGACCTTGGTGATCCGTACCCATAAGTGAGAGCGAGAAAGAGATATCTAATAAACTATAATAGAGACCGTGCGTATTGGACAATTTACTATTCGGTGAAACTATTCGGTAACGGAGGGACATATATCTAAAGACGGGCCTTTTTACAGATGGTGCTAGTTCAGTTGGTGTCACTCACGAATTCGAGCCAATTGTGCAGTCTAACGCAACTAAATGCGACCAATCGGGGGCGTGATGCGAAAACTCATCAACCTACCGCGTTTTGGCGTTAAAGCCGTAACACACTACCGCACATTTATGCAGTGCGGTACTGTGTTACGGTTTTTAGACTGCAGGATGGGCTCGAATTTGTTTGACTGTACTGGCCCCATTTTTATTTGCCCGCCTCGTAAGCCGCCGTCTTTAGATAGATATTCCATCCTTATCTAAATACGTATTTTAAGTAAAACATCATAAAGGTACATAATTTATAATTGCGTTTATTATTTTACTTTATTTATCTACATTAAAGGTTTATAATATAAATCCGGCTAAACGCAATCTTGTCAGTAGAAAAGGTCAAATTTTCTATGAGACAATATCCCTTCGCGCCTAGTTTTCAAATTTGCCGCCTTTTTCTACTGACAAGATCTGCTTGACCAAGTATAGTTTCGTTACTTACAATAAACTTGGTCAAGCAGATCTTGTCAGTAGAAAAAGGCGGCAAATTTGAAAAATGTAGGCGCGAAGGGATAGCGTCTCATAGAAAATTTGAATTTCGCGCCTTTTTCTACTGACAAGATTTGCTTGACCATCTATATACAGAAACTGCAGGATGTATTTAACATTTTGCCATATTTTTTAAGAGGGCGTAGAGGAGGGTAAATTTTCAGATTCTGTCAAATTACCCCATTTCACGCACAAACGCAGCTCAGGCACACTACCTCAATTTACTGGGACAGGTCAGTGACCCCTAATGTTTTTTTAAAGGTGCTGTTTCGAGTTTAGTGTTAACTACTGACCTCCTTTGAGGAATTAAAACTGTCAAACTTTCCTTTGTGAGAAGACAGAGAAAAAACACTTTTTATATATAGCTTTCCTTGTTTGTTCATGTCATGTCATAGGTATGTGACGTATTAGGTAATAATTATTTATTTTCGTTGTTGACTTTTGTATTAAGATAGGTACAAACGGCGACGCTCTTAACTGTCCATCGGTAGACCTTATGCCTTTTGTAATAAGGTTTACGAACTGTCAGTTAACAGTGTGGTGGTGTGCGATGGTAGGTATGCGGTTTGTAGACATAGACCAAATTAAAACTGGGAGTTTTATTATTAAAGATATAAGAAATCGTCTATTTTACCTACTCGAAGTGAACTATTTATATCTAAAATTATCCCTTCATTAGTTATATATAGGTCGTGTAACATATTTTTTACAACTAAACACGCTTATTATATTTTACTTATAACTTAATTTTTAAAGCTCTATTGATAATAAGGCTTTAAAAACATCTAATAGAATGCAGGTACTACGCTTATACTTTTGTAAGTCAGTAAGTGATGCTTACTTAAAAGTTATCGGGAAATCTAAAAACTCATAATTACCAATATTACAATATTTAAATTTACTATTCCATTTCATACGTTCAATAAGGCCCGGGACCGGGCCTTGTCACCTGCACTGACAGAGGGCCTTTTTAGCCCCACATAATATTAAAGAACTGTGTCCCGGATAGTATGGGTTCTGGGCCATGACCATGACGCGTCCCGAAGTAACTTATACAGGGCGTAATCGTTAAGTGTATCCAGGCTATAATTTCGTAAATATAACAGATATCAGAAAACTTCAAATTGTTATCGAAAGTGCGTTACCCAATGAGTAAAATTACATTAAGGGGTCATCCATTAATTACGTCACACGTTTGGGGGGGGGAGGGGGTCAAGAAAATGTGACATGTTGTGACATGGGGAGGGGGAGTCACAAACACTGTGACGTCACTTTAACTTCATCACTATTCATCAGTAACCGAAAATTAATTTATATTTTTTTATTCGCAGTACATTTAAATAATGAGGTTTTGGAAGTATGTAGGTAATTTTCGTTCCTAATTGGTTTTGTGTTATAAAATTATATATATTAATTTTACCAAAAATATTTTTTTTTAAATAATGCCGAGTTAGTACTGCCGATTTCGTTGAAAACAAAATTACCTAAAATGTGACGTCACATCAGGTGGGGAGGGAGTTGCAAAATGTGACCACGTGTGACAAGGAGGGGGGGAGGGGTCAAAATACCTAGAAATTCATGTGACGTAATTAATGGATGATCCCTAATAACTTTTTTAAATAAAAGCAGAAATATCCCAAACATTAACTTCAAACCCTCCCATACATTTAGTACGACGACTCACCCCTCACTGTAATAAAATAATAAAACTACCGTTTATGAAATTATAGACTTATTATTTCATAAACGGTAGTTTTATTATTTTATTACAGTTTATCATCGCAAATAATGAATCTCAAGCAGTTTTATCTCTTACGACACCAACGTTCTTTGAAGGGTGAGTCGTCGTACTAAATGTATGGGAGGGTTTGTGAGTTAATGTCTTAGAGTAGAGTTAATGTCTGGGATATTTCTGTTTTTATTTAAAAAAAAGTTATTAATGTAATTTTACTCATTGGGTAACGCACTTTCGATATCAATTTGAAGTTTTCTGATATCTGTTATATTTACGGAATTATAGCCTGGCTACACTTAACGATTACACCCTGTATATCATTAGATAGTTCATAGCCTATATCTATAGAATATATCGTTCTTATGAGCGTATTTGGTGGGCATACCTTATAAGTTTCAGTACAGGAAAAAGTACATATGAGCTGTACTTTTAATTGTTAGTACAATCGGTATCAAATAGATAGTGAGGGCCAAAGTGACCAAATATAGCTATAGGATCTAAATGTGAACGAATAGGGTTAGGTGAGGCATATAAGGCCCACCTTTATTTTAACTGAAATAGTTTTATAAATAATCAGGATATTATTACCAATTCAATTCAATATAGATTTCTCATTTGTTCATGTTTCTTCATATACCAAAATAGTTATAAAAATATTCCGGCGCTTTTGAAAAATACACGTTTTATAAAAAAACCATACCATGTTGGTTCGGAACCGGGCCTTGTTACTTGCACTGTCAGTGGGCCTTCTTAGTCATAGTACAAGTTCAAGAATAACAGAGAATATTACCGGGCCTTATTACCTTTTATCATGAATTAATTTCATCTTCAATTTAAATGGTCTAGTAAAATAAGGCCTACATGAGTCATGGAAAAACAAATTGTATTTTATTTAGAAAGTACCTATATGTTGTTCATATTCTTCAGTAAGCTGACCTCTAAGAGTCTATCTATTATAATAATTAATGTAGATTGACAGTTTACTTAGCAAATTGTACTTTTACCTTTAGGTTTTATGTCGGAAATATCTCACCCAATTTGTACTGAAACAAGCATTTGAGCGTAATTAATGATGTTTACTGATTGTTAATCTTAAATATACCTACTTAATATTATGAAGGGCACTTATATTATTTTAGCGGACCGAGCGGATGTATATTTTTGTGGACCACTTTTTTATTAAATTAAAATATAATTTATTAGTGTATACAAACTTAATACCTACAAACAAAAATGATTTTTATTTAAATAATTAAATTGTAATTCATTTCATAAAAGGTTATTACAATTAGGGATATAAGTAGATACCTCACCTATCTTATTACAAAGCATTACAAAAATGTCCAAAGGCCAAAGCCACGCTGATAAGACATAAGACCTTATAAACGACCTCATAAATGTAAACGTTCACTGAAAAAAACCAAAGGCATTTCTCATAATTTTATTCCGTTACTGAGTTATCGTTTTACACCGAATATCAATGAAATAAAAGCACGTTGTTGTTTGATAGATACATTTATATAAACATCGTCACATGAAACCAATATAGGTACTCGTAAACCAGATCACTGCTGGTATTGTCTTTAAATATCGTTCTTTCAACTGATAATATAGCCACAAAAACTCGCTGAGACTGCAGGTCGAGTCTTGATTTCAATTTCTTGATGATATATCATTGAATTAACTTTCAGAGCTCGTGACAGCTCTCAGAATAGCAACAGAACTAGTTGAAACTATGAATTTTATTGCTGAAATTATGTGAACAACATTGCTCTGTCTTCATAAATAAAATTTGAATAATTTATATTGCTTAGGCTAAAATGTGAAGAATTTTGTTGATAAATTGTTTATCTAGTATATTGACATTATGTCATATATGTTTTTAAAATGACGTAACATGAATACCAGCACAATGAAAATTTATTCCAATAAGAAATAACAAATCTTCAAACTTTTTTCATTTTAAGTGAATTAGGAAGCCGCTAATTACACTGATTTGGTTGTATTCATATATTTTATTAAATAATTTGTCATATTTTTTAAGTATTATGACTTGTGAATAAAAAGAAATCGAAATTTTAATGACTCTAGATCTCCGTGTGACGTTATTTATTTACCCTATTTATTTTGAACACAGTTTTTCACTGGTATCATCATTCGTATACGGATATGAATTTCTGTCAATATATATTCAAAATCGAAATGTCAAACTGGGAGATCCTGGTACGCGTCCGCTTCGAACCAAGCCCAGCGGGCATCTGATTGAAAGGAGAATTTGACAGATATGGCGGATGTATGGAAATTTTACGAAAGTTTACGTTTACGATTGAATTTCTCTGTAGCCTTTAAGAGGAAAAATAGGAAAAGCCTGATTCGTTGTAGTCCAGTTATCTGGCTTTCGAAATCACTCGATTTTATAGCATGAGCATCGATTTTTTTATACAAATTTTACTAAACGCTGACACTCGTTCATCTCGTTTTAGGTACAACTTTGCATAAGTGTATTTATTATATTGTAAAATATTTCAGATTTTCAAGGGTGATTCGTTGTAAACACACTCTTTGGGATAATAATGACATTTATTATAATTTTTTTTATCAAGAGATGTGAACGCTAGCGACTAAACGGTGACTGCCTTTTTCGCTGATTTTGCTCGATGCAGTCTTAAGGTAAATGACTTTTAAGGTGTATGGGACTTTTCGGGAAATTTCGGGGTTACTACGGGGTCAACCCCGAAATATTAAAAAGAATACACAGATTACGACAGATATGTAAATGTTTTTTAGAAACAGCTACAATTGTTTCTCGATTTCGGAGGTCAGTCCCATAGTAAAGGCTGTTCATTAAATACCTACCTAGACCTACTGATACTGACACACTTCCACATCGACATGTGACCTGCATATCCCAAAAATAATTACAGGTTTACTCAAAAAACGGTAGTTAGTGTTACAAAATAATTATAATTTATCTTGTTTTATTTTACTTAACTGTGCTATACCTACTTACCTGCCACTAAAACCAAATTCATAATCACATTGTTTATTTATTTCGTATTTTACTAGATTCAAAAATTATAGAGTACTTATAGTATAAGTAGTACTTAAAAATATCTAACATATTTTACAAAACGCGTCTCAAAATGAAGACTAGAGGATTAAGTTCCATTTGATAAATTTCAGTTGCTATAGTTCGTTTTTTTTTAGCATTAGAAAGAACTTGCAAGAAGATCAGCGATCTTGGCATGTCTTTTAATTTTAAACGCTTTTTAAAAATCAAAAACTATTACTTATGAAAGCAGAAGAATATAAATGATCGTATTAGATTCATAATTGTAACATATTTGCCGTAACTTATTTTTAAAATGTGTTTTTCAATTAAAAGACACATCAAGATTGTTTACCTTTTTTCTAATGCTAAAAAAAACGAGGTATAGACTTCAAACTCCTATAAATAGCACTTTGGTGTCAACTGTGTTGCTCAAATAAGCGTATGTATGTAGGTACATAGGTATAATCTATTTGTATTAACAGCGTTGGAAATAATTATAATTTTAGGACACTTTGGCTTTAGATTATGTACGACTCGTAGACATTAAGCGTCCAGGATAAAGAACCGCTCTTCTTGGGGTTTGTCGCAGCCGGGGCCGAGGTAGCGGCGCCGTAGCTCGAGGTCGGGCGGTGCGGACACGTCGCCTTGCAAAATGCTGTAGGCCTGCTCGATTGTACTTTCGATTTCTGGCTTCAACTCCTGAAAAATAAACAATAAAGACATGAGTCTGGTACTAAGGAACAAAAACGGTAGGTCAGTTTAGACTGGTTTTAGGTATGTGTGGTCGAGCGTAGTTATAAATTTGGGTTGTGTCCTTCCGGATGGCGCATACATTGTGGCAGAAGTCACTCGTTATCTCGCTTCAAGAGTGTCAGCGGCGCGCGCACTCTGCAAGTGGCGGGCATAGTGCTCCCGTGCCCATCGGTGCCCACACCACAATGACGTCATAAAGCCATCTCTTTCACCCTTGGTTGGTCTTAACAATGGTAAAGGAGATAGCATTATGACCTCAGTCGCCAGTTGGTATTGCGGTGAGTATAGCCAGGGCCGTCTTAAACTATACTGGGACCCTTGGGCACATAACAATTTGGGGCTCTTTTGGCAAGTAAAGAAAGCGAATTAAACTAACATTTCTCTACTATAATCTTCTATTTATTACGAGTATTCAAATATACTGTTACGGTCTGTCCTTCGGGGCCCCCTGAGGATGGGACCCTGGGCACGGGCCCCGTGTGCTCTTATGGTAAAGGCGGTACTGGTTACAGGAGATAGCATTATGACCTCAGTTGCCAGTTGGTGATGTGGTGAGTATAGCACACGGTACTCGCCTCAAACAGGTCTGGTGAGCGGCGCGCGCGCTCGGCCAGCGCGGCGTGCAGGTGGTAGAGCAGCAGGCCGCGGAGGTGCGCGTCGCCCGCGCCCAGCGTCGCCACCGTGCGCAGCGTGCCGCGGCACAGCGTCTCCTTCAGTGACAGACGGGATTCCGACAGCTCTGTGGAAATCGTGCGTTGTCAGCTCTCGATGTTTCATAATAACTACTACTACATGTAATTAGGCATGTATTATAATGAGTTTTCCTTTAAAACATCATAACAGTCAATGATGGCGTTTAGTGCCTAAGAAGTGTTAGAAGCTAGCAAACAGACCGACAACATTATGCAGACATATGTACTTCAGCATTTACAATAATATGCCTATAGTAACGTTGAAATAAGTTATATTAAAGATTTAAGTAGGTAATTTTGAAAGTTGCTTAGGTACTTATTTAAAGGATTATGTATTTAATATTCATCCCCCTCAAATAATTTTAATAAAATTATTAAATTTTAAGAAGAAGCCCTTTAGCTATAGTAGACGACCAGTTACAGCTTGTGTTCATTTTATCTCTTGGATTCTTAGAAAGAATTTACTGGCTGGGACATAGTTCTGCCAGAAATCTATCTTCGTAACGCGAGTACGCAAGACTCGTAGCGCGACCCGTATTGATATTCAATTCTTCATTCAATCTTGGCTCACTACAATACAAATAGTTGGCTATTAAAAAAATGTAGGTCTTCATCAGCAGATTTTAACGGCAGATTGCCAAAACAGCACTTAGATTTGCACACGAATGACCCGTATAGCATATACTAATTTGAACACCAATAACGAATTGTCGGTTGCACCTATTTTAAATTTGGACACACAGTGACACAACGACCATTGCCTGATATTTCCGACTGCGTGAATCCCAGCGTGCCCGTATCAATCAGGCGGATGACAACAATTTGGACGGTGTCTGACGAATGACGGCATTATTTACTACGTCAAATTGCTGATGGACTACCTCATATCTCAGAAACGTATCGTCTCGTCACATTAACACATCACTCACGTACGTAAATCATTACAGACGCCAAAATGACGAACACAACAAAGTACAATGCACCGGGATTATTATTAAATGCGGAGTATTATGGCTTGTAGTACTAACGGCACAGGTAGACCAATCCACCTGCTGACGACGTGCGGCCGGGCGTTCCTCGCGGCAGCGCCCATGTCAACGGCGGTTAATCGTACAACTGCCCCTCGCGATAATATCGCCCCTGATTTTATTGACTTGTTGCGTAGTACGACTGCATACCGTGACACGCTATTCTGAACGCGTGCTGTAACACTAACTAAAATTAATACAAGCCGTCAAAATGCGTTTGAAGACCACGGAATGGCGCAGTTTGAATGGAATTGTTTCATGGACTTGGAATATAATTCGGACTATTAATGTCACTTTTGATTAGAGGGGCGGGCACGTCCGTTCTCTACAAGTTTATGTAACACATAAATAGTTGTTAAATGTATATTAACATGATAATGAGTGGTTACGCAGTAGTCGCCTGGGCATGAGCTGGCGCGGCCTACATGTGCATCGCTGTGGCGCATCCAAATGTGGCAATGTGATCGTTGGTCATGACGCACACTGCTCACCTATTGTCTTAACTAACACGCATGCAACTCGCACTATAAACTACGTATATGCTATCTACACGAACAATATTTGTATAGAAACAAAGTAAATCGCTTCTCGAAAACGGCTCTATAGATTTTGATAATATATTATGCTAGCGACCCGCCCCGGCTTCGCACGGAATAAGAAATTATACACCTAAACCTTCCTCAAGAATCACTCTATGGATTGTTGAAAACCGCATGAAAATCCAGAAGTTTTTGAGTTTATCGCGAACATACAAACGCACAAACAGATAGACGCGGCGTGGTACTTAGTGATAATAGGTAGGTACGCACAGTCTACGTCAAATATATGTTTACACTTTTTCCTTATTACCAAGGAATAAGGTGCTGTACCTATGACGCTTATGGACACGAAGTAGCTAAGTTTCTTTTTCCTGGAAAATCTTGGTTACTGACGATATAATTGTCTTATATTGAAAAGTTACGATTCAATTACCCATTGACTTCCCACCCGTGCATGAATGAATAACTAGTTAATTTAAACAAGGTTTTCCTTTCAGTAGGTATAGGAAAATCCTACATATAATCGGGGTAACGAGGTTCAAAAGTGTATTAGAGTAGCGTCAAAGGCTTACAACAGAAGCAGATATTAAAATTAAGAAGAGAAGACAGTGTCACGTGAGTCACTGTCATTATAATGTGGTAGTTACGAGTATTTTGTACATTTAAGTAATATTTCAAAATTGTTTTTTTCTAATCACACAAATAAAGGTATGGCGGTTGGCGCTTACGCTATTACGCCGCTCCAATATTATTGCGGCGCTATGCGATGTATATAAGCGCGAGCCGCCATAAGGTACCTTTTGCCGTGGACCGTCACATAACTTTACTATTTCATATCTACTGTATCACTAATTCATTACCCGAATCGCGCCGTTTTAGTTTCATTTTCTGCTTCTAATGTAAACCTTTGACCCCACTCTTCATCTTAACACCCTACTAAGAATATACAAATAGGCACATACATAAACCAATACATACATGTACCTAGCTACAACGGAACCTTGGTATCAGAGTTGTTTAGTAATTAATCCTTGACTCGATAAATACCGCAAAATGCCCGCGAATGTAATATCTACACACCACAACCCATTATAGCCATGTGATACGAGTAGGTATGTTTCTGTTTAAATATACCTACAACGGCTACAACATGCAAAACAGCCTACTTATTGAAAAACAAAAGTAGTAAGTAAAGTACTAGAGTACCTATTCTTAGATTTTATGTCGGTATTAGAAATACGGCGTGGGCATACTTTGAATCATGAGCGTAGTGAAGGATTCAAGAGTTAACGCCCTACGTGGAAATAGTTGCAATGCCGTTGCCATGTGATGTGACACATATTATCTAGACACGCGGCAGCGTGTCAAGCCAAGTTCAAGCAAAGGAACTGGCTAGCCAGCGCCAAGTGTAATATTACACGAACCACTTGGTGCCACTTTTGACCCTTCTATAACTCAAAACATCTTTAACGTAAACACATAAAACTACGTGTGTTTAATTATATCCATAAGGACATCTAGAAGCCCAAATTTCATGAAGCTAGCTCAAACGGTTATAAAGATATGAAGGTCAAAAAGTCGTAAATTTTAAGACTGACTGACATACCTATAGTACCTAAACCTAACCTACTTCCAGATGACCTAGAAGGATGAAATTTGGAATCCAGCTCAGTTATTGTGTGAAAGCGTAGGAAAAAATCTAAAAATTAAAAAAAGTTATATAATAGGGGGGGTCCCCATACAAAAAAACCATTTTTTATTGTTACTGACATATAAGTACCTAAACCTAACCTACTTCCAGATGACCTAGAAGGATGAAATTTGGAATCCAGCTCAGTTATTGTGTGAAAGCGTAGGAAAAAATCTAAAAATTAAAAAAAGTTATAAAATAGGGGGGGTCCCCATACAAAAAAACCATTTTTTATTGTGACTGACATATAAGTACCTAAACCTAACCTACTTCCAGATGACCTAGAAAGATGAAATTTGGAATCCAGCTCGGTTATTGTGTGTAAGCGTAGGAAAAAATCTAAAAACAAAAAAAAGTTAATAAATAGGGGGGGTTCCCATACAAATTTCTTTTTTATTGTGACTGACATATAGTACCTAAACCTAACCTACTTCCAGATGACCTAGAAGGATGAAATTTGGAATCCAGCTCGGTAATTGTGTGTAAGCGTAGGAAAAAATCTAAAAATAAAAAAAGTTAAAAAATAGGGGGGGTCCCCATACAAAAAACCTGTAATACGCGCTAAACAACCGGTCCACGGTGTGTCGTTGGCGGCGCGTGGCACCACATAATTAATACAAAGAACAGAAGTAAAAAACATGCAGCGGAAACACAAGAAAAAACATTAAATCTCAATACCTGCCTAGTTTTCTTTACAAAAAGTATTGATATCCCATCAAAAACATAAATGTAAAAAAGGAGAGCCAAGTTCAATACAAAAATTATGCTTGGCTGTGGGGTTCGCCGCAAAAAGAATGGAGATTTAAATGAGTGCCAAGTTCTATGCAAAATCCAAATATGTATTTATAGGAACAAAATAACATTATAAACAAGTATTAAACTCTATTTCTTTGCTTTATTGGATACCTATAACAATTGTTGTTATTTAATAAAAATGTGAGATCTTAAAGTAGGTTAGATTTGGCTTGGCCAGTTTTTATCAGAATTACAAAATATATATGTTGAATAACTTTATAAAATGATTGATGTAATGAAAACTGGCCAAGTCAAATCTAACCTACTTTAAGATCTCACATTTTTTTTAAATAACAGCAATTGTTATAGGTATCCAATAAAGCAAAGAAATAGAGTTTAATACTTGTTTATAATGTTATTTTGTTCCTATAAATACATATTTGGATTTTGCATAGAACTTGGCACTCATTTAAATCTCCATTCTTTTTGCGGCGAACCCCACAGCCAAGCATAATTTTTGTATTGAACTTGGCTCTCCTTTTTTACATTTATGTTTTTGATGGGATACTGCTTTTCACAACACCTATGAAGAAATTATTATGTTTAAAAATATTGTTGAAGCTAAAAAAATAGTATGACGTAATACGTAATCGATTAAAAACAATTTACTTAATCTATTAGTTATGTGCACACTGTTTTCGTATTTTGATTGTGTTAATATTTTATACCCACTGGCAATCAAATGTCTCAGGGTAGAAAACATGCCGCTTTGATCTCTCCTACCAGGTTTTCCGAATAGGTGATGTGAAAACATTTTTTTAACCGACTTCCATTTCATAGAAGGAGGAGGTTCTGTATTCGGTTGTGACTATTTTTTTTTTTTCTATGTACGTTCACCGATTACTCCGACATCTGTAGTCCGATTGGAGTAATTCTTTTTTTGTTTGAAAGGAGCTACCTCCGAGTTGGTCCCATTTTAATTTGGTTCTGTTCTGATGATGGGATCCATGAGGAATTGAGGGAACTCCTCAATTTTTAAAGGCACATGCATGGTGATTTGAGTGTTTTCTTAAGCAACTCGAGCATTTTCTCCCGAAAACCACCACTTTGATGAAGTAGACTTGATGATGATGATTGTTTTGATGATAATGATGATGATTTTTTAAATGTAGTATGTTCAGCGATTACTCCGGCACCTGTGATCCGATTTGAGTAATTCTTTTTTTGTTTGGAAGGAGTTACCTCCACGGTGTTTCCGTATTATTTTTGGTTCTGTTCTGATGATGGGATCCATGAGGAATTGAGGGAACTCCTCAATTTTTAAAGGCACATGCATGGTGATTTGAGTGGTTTCTTAAGCAACTCGAGCATTTTCTCCCGAAAACCACCACTTTGATGAAGTAGACCTGATGATGATGATTGTTTTGATGATAATGATGATGATTTTTTAAATGTAGTATGTTCAGCGATTACTCCGGCACCTGTGATACGATTTGAGTAATTCTTTTTTTGTTTGGAAGGAGTTACCTCCACGGTGTTTCCGTATTATTTTTGGTTCTGGTCTGATGATGGAATCCATGAGGAATTGAGGGAACTCCTCAATTTTTAAAGGCACATGCATGGTGATTTGGGTATTTTCTTAAGCAACTCGAGCATTTTCTCCCGAAAACCACCACTTTTATGAAGTAGACCTGATGATGATGATTGTTTTGATGATAATGATGATGATTTCTTAAATGTAGTATGTTCAGCAATTACTCCGGCACCTGTGATCCGATTTGAGTAATTATTTTTTTGTTTGGAAGGAGTTACCTCCAAGGTGTTTCCGTATTATTTTTGGTTCTGGTCTGATGATGGAATCCATGAGGAATTGAGGGAACTCCTCAGTTTTTAAAGGCACGTGTAAAGTGATTTCGGTGTTTTCTAAAGTAATTCGAGCATTTGCTTCCGAAAACCGCCAATTTGATGTACTGCAAGTGTAGCCAAGTGTATACTTAACAAGAGTTTGACATTGACATATTCGCTAAGTTAGCGACGCTAACGTCTTCGTAACTTACTTTTCATGCATCTCGCTCGCACTAATATGCCAGTACGAGCGAGATGCAAAGAAAGTAAGTTACACACACGCTAGCGAATAAATCAATGTCAAACTCTTGGTAAGCTGGTAAGGCTACTGATCGGGGGTTAGGGTTAGGAGTTAAGGCGAAGCGAAGCTAAGGGAATGGCGGTTGAAGGGCTGCTGGTTCAGGGTCGAGGGGTTCATGCATCAGGGGTTGATGCGCTGTGAGGTAGAGTGATCGGGGCCATCGGGGGGTTGAGGGATTGGGTCAGTGGCGGGGCGGAGGATGGATTTAGTGTAGTGACAGGAATTATAATTTCCCAGACGGACTCGAAAAAAATCCTGATTAAGTACATATTTATTAAAGTAGGTACACGAATTTAGTGTTAATCATGATGTTGTTTTTCATTCATGCGTCGCGCACTTAACAATGCGTTAAAACTAAAAATGGAAAAATAAAAACTTTTTACAAAAAAAAGAAAACCGACTTCAAAAAGGATGAAATAAAATATTATCCTTTTTAAGTCTATGCGTTACCAAATGATATGTTTGAAGTCGGTGCCAAGCCAAGTAGTAACACCCCGTCAAAAATAATCAGCTTTATGACTATAAATCCCATTAGAGAACTGTACTAATGAGTATTATAAATGTGTAAGTAATTCTGTCTGCCTCTTTGTCGCCTTTTCATGGCTAAACAACTGAACCGCTTTAGGTGAAATTTGGCAAGAACGTAAATTCCTTGATTTGTTTTATATTTTGAAATGTAGTCCTCTGAATAAGGGACGGGAAATAACTCAGTCCCAATCCCACGCTTGCGTGCCGACAAACATGGTACGGACTGTACCAAGAAGGTTTGATCGTGTGTTCTTAGGTACAGTCGACGTCAAAGATATGTTTACACTTTTGCACCGTACTTCTTTGTAATATGTAATATAAGACGAAAAGTGTAAACATATTTTTAACGACGACTGTACCTACAGAAAGTACGTTCATTGTCGTCGTGTAAGGCAATCCAACGTAAATCATTATAGAATCGCACCAAAATCATGGTATGCTTCAAAAGTTGGCTTGGCACCGACTTCAAACATATCAGTTGGTAACGCATAGACTTAAAAAGGATAATATTTTATTTCATCCTTTTTGAAGTCGGTTTTCTTTTTTTTGTAAAAAGTTTTTATTATATTCTACAATAAGATACATAAAATGTTAGCTACGTTTATACTACAGTAAGGTAAACGTACTAGTGCTCGACGCGGTTCCAGTACATGTCATATTGAAACTTGTGTTATTACTTATTGTCAATAGAGGTGGCAGCAAGATGCAATCTATTGGGCATTAGCATGTCGGGCACTAGTACATTTACCTTACTACATCTCACTCGGCAGCTTGTTAAAAAAGCGGCCAAGTGCGAGTCGGACTCGCCCATGAAGGGTTCCGTAGCAGCAAGTAACATAATAAAATTGCGGTTTCCGATTTGTGACGTATTAAAAGAAAACTACTTACTAGATCTCGTTCAAACCAATTCTCGGTGGAAGTTTGCATGGTAATGTACATATTTTTTTTAGTTTTATCATTATCTTATTTTACAGTTACAGGGGGGGCGACACACATTTTACCACTTTGGAAGTGTCTCTCGCGCAAACTATTCAGTTTAAAAAAAAGTATATTCGATACATCATTTTTAAAGACCTATGCAGTATGCGTAGATACCCCACACGTATGAGTTTGATGAAAAAAAAATTGACTTTCAGTTCTAAGTATGGAGAACCCCCAAAATGTACGGTTTTTTTTTCTATTTTTGTGTGAAAATCTTAATGCGGTTCACTGAATTAAGCGGTGCCGCGCTTCGACGCGTAACTAGATGTGGCTGATCATTTCATAATATGTAGTATATGTACTAAGGGGTAATATTTGTAAAGTTTAACAGAAAAAAATTAAGTAAATAAGCAAAATAAATTACTATAGAGTACGAAGTCAGCAAAAGAAGAGTCGTAAAACGTCATAATTACATAGAATTCTAACGTTTAAAATAACACTTGCACTGCGTGTGCTATCAAAATCGGTGTATACTTGTCTTGGTCTTTGGAGTTTCGTTTTGCCTCACGAGATTCTTGTTTATTTTTAACACTAACGTTAAAAACAACAAACCACACTTTTAGCGTTTATAACATGGCGACGAATGACAGAAAGATGGACATTACAAAAATATCGGCGGAAATCGAGAGTTGGGTTACAACTTTTGTTTTATATTTATAACTCTTTACGAGTATATATGTACTTATGTTCGGATTTATTAATCGATTAATATTTATGTATAAAGTAAAAATAGGTAACACAGTAAAACATGCTGACCAATAGATAATAAAATAAGTATGTAGGTACTTGGTTTAATAACGGATTTTTGTTAAAAGTTTTAAGGTAAAACATGAAAAAGTCGAATAAGTACTTGTTAGTTTTAAAATATCACGATATCACAATACCGAATAATTTCATATCGTCAGCAAATCCAAGCTTCAGTGCAAGTCTCAGTCGCAAATCAACAAAAATGTGGTTGGAGTAAGGGATTAAAGCCGCTAGTCTTTCTAGCACGAAAGTTTCTAGCTGGAATTGATTATCTAGGTTCAGCGTGGCTACGAGGCTCCCGAGGACGCCCTGCACCATGTTCACTCGGGCAGGGGGTTCCAGGGCTTCGCAGTTGTCACACCGCCAATCGCACCGGGGGTCCAGAGGCGTTACCGGCAAGAGAACTCCGACGCACTCCTTGTGCAAGCATCGCAACGCCGACAGCCTTGTCCCCATTTCAGAGGAGTCGGAGCACCTGTGGCATTTACACCAGAATCTTTTAGTTTTGTACAATTGAATTCGTCTGGCAGGCGTACACCAAAGCAGTCCAGTGTAACTGCTGACGATTTCTTCCCCAACCTCGATGTCTTTACTCGCGTAAACCGCCATTGTATAATCATCACCAAATTCATTTCTCGTGTTTGGAACGCAACTGTGATTCAAGAATGCGGATATTGGATATAGGCCGCGCAAAGCCACCATATTTTTCTGGCTGTGATTAGATATTCTAAATGAATTAATTTTTAATATTTCTGAACACATCGTAATGAACTTGATTTGTTCTTCAGGAATGGTGTTTTTTGGTAATAACGTTTGAAGTTCAGACCAGTCTACACTGCTAGAGTCGCTTTTCTGTAGCTGACAAAGCATTTCGACCTGCTGCTTTGATAGCAATAAACATTCTAAATATATAAGGATTCCGGCCATAAATCGGGCCTTATTATCGAATTCTTCATCCAGTTTCCAAGTAGTAGAAATAAAGTCACACTTTTGGGCATGACGCGAATTTTTACAACTTTCGGAGCACACCATTAAATAACACTTTTCACACAAAACACAAGTTTTATTTTTTTGAAAACAGTTGGTACAAAATGTGTCTTTATTCTGATCTGCCCGTGGTCCAATAACTAGAGGTTTGTTGGTAAAAATTAAATTTCCTTTTTTTATAAATTTTGTTGCAAATAACCCCCTCCCACCAAGGTTCGAGCGTTTGACATCCCAGGAACACGTGTCGTTTGTTGTGTGTCTTGCGAGATGTTCTTTAAGTACTTCTATGTTAGACAAATGTGCCATTATGGTGAGACACCGCCACGGGACTGCGAGATGTGGGGTCCAGGGAGCGCAGGCCGCGGCTGACTGACTCCGCTGTCTATGAAACTGACCTGATATGAAAATAGCGACAAGAGTATATTTCAAAACTAATTCATGGGCCTGTACTCGTGTCGAATCTGACGTAATGTGTGTCGGTACACGAATTATGTTTATCGGCATGTTTAAGCTAAAAGCATTCTTTAAATGTATTTATCTTGCGTACCTGCATTGTTGAAATAAAGCATTAGAGGTATGTGACTGACTAACGCGCTCATACCTAGTTTACTTTTGTGTTTTAGCATTGACGAGATCTGTTTACAGTTGGGAATTGTAGGATTTGTAGGTTAACGATTTCCGCTTTAAAGACGAGTTTACTAGAATTCCATTATCTTTTTACGCAGTCTCTTAGTAGATGTTTAATAGGTAGGTACGTAAGTATAAACGCAGCAGAAAAAAGTAAATAATAATAGTCAAGGTTTGTTAGCATTTCACATAGTTCGGGGTATTTACTAAAATCTAATTAATCAACAGATAGTTTTACTTAATATATTTTTAGCATGATGTTTTAGTTCATAGGTGTAGGTGTCACACTAAGCTGTTATTTATGAATACATTCGGTAAAAAATGTTTCTAATAAAAATAGCTTGTCTTCTGTTTCAAATAAAAAAAAAATAAAGCTACCTCGCCCAGAGGATAAGCCTGGCCACCCAAAGAGTAACGCTGCTAGCCTCCTGGAGGGCTAATATGGTCGATCATTTGTCACAATACCTGTCACTTTCTAACAAATATGTAAGTGCGAAAGTGACGCATGGAATGACAGTTGATAAAAATGCAACCATGATACTGCAGCTGGGCACCATAACATAACACATGAAGATGACCTGGGGAGCATTTTTTATGTATAAGTATATTTTCCGATTTATCATAGTTTCTTTTTTAGTTTGAATAAATTAGTTTATTAATTGTGTTTCTAATTATTAATAAAATATAATTAGGTACTTATGTTAAATATTATTACGACATTAAATTGGGTTTTTAAAATAAAATAAACAAATAGTGTACGATCATACCTACTAATCTTACGTTGATACGCTGAAAATATGACGTAGGTTGGTAATATAGATCTATGAATGAATGACGTGTCACCTTTCGTCATTGTTCGACGTAGACTATACAAAAATAACCACTTGTTGTTGATTTATATATTGTAGTATCTAGTCATATTTAACATCGTATTTTCTTGGAAACGTTCGTATTTGTCATACGACGAGTACTTTTTGAGACTGACTGCGCCGACGGCTTTTTCGCTCTTATTGCGCGGACATAAAGCTTTTTCCTATCGGATTTTGCCGAATGCGCGTCGATATATCTGGTGAGGAGACCCTTAACCCTCCATACGAAGGCCAAAAATTTTTCGCGGCGAAAAATTATTTCTTCTTCCTCTGTCCCTAATCATAATCAGAATACGGTGCCCTATGCCCTTAAACGGATATCTACCTAAAATTTTTGTTACACCTTGTATGTAATTTGAATGTTTATGCCAAATTACATGTTATTTTAGTAGGTACCTATGTCATTTTAACATGACAGAAATAACTTAATTTACGTAAGTAATACTGGCGACGGCCCATGTGACTCTATAATATAATTTCAGGCGTTTTACTTCTTACTTTTATGAATGAATTCGTAAATAAACGATTACCGTATCTTCGCGGCCTCGTTGCTATTAATAAAATGACTGAAGAATCGCGTGAAGAGTATAGTTAGGTCGGGAAATATCATATTGATTCTATCTATTTCAAGATATTTTTAATTATCGCTTATTTGACTGGTGTAAAAATAGGGTATTTTTACTAAGTTTAGCTATAGGTATCTCGTACTACCTATATGTTAAAAGACAACTAAAATCAAGGTTACACAGTCAGCCGATCGCTAGGTATCAAGTGAACCTCTTCACTTGTCTCCTGCTTGTTTACTCTACTACTTCTGTTATACTTTCGTTTAAATTAAATGGAAGGGTAACACTAATTGTTTACCTACCAAATATAGAATGTAAAAAATATATTTTCTATATGCGCTCGAAATAAGGCTCTGCAATTAATGTCTTCGAAAATTAGTGAATAAGGTTGCATTTTATAATCTGAATTGCGAAATAGTTGCATGCGACGAAATAGTTACGTGCAATGCACGACGGTGTCAAACAAGCATTCTACTTTTTTGTAATCTTTAGCTTGCTCAGCTTATTACTTATGTAGTGCGAAGAGTAATCAGCATTTTTGCTCCATTTGCTTGAATATTTGCTTCAGTAGTAATGTACCTAAGACATTCATATTCTTAATGAGGGTATCAGTAGATAATATCCAGAAAGCAATAACAAAATAATGAGTAATATCGTAACATGAAGTTAACACGAAGGTGGCTTCAAATTATACGCCATTTATATGTTATTTATAGTTATTTTCATAGTACTTACCATGATAACGGAGTCCTTCAACTTCTCCAAACTCCCAAATAATCCGGCACTGTAGATCGACTACTACTTGGTTCGTTTTTGGAATGTATTTAGTGATCCGGTTAGCGAGATAGTTTTCCAAATGGTCTACGTCTCCAAAGTCTATTGACCCGAGTAAGCTGCCGATAGCACTCTGCACGGCACCGACATTCTTCCTAGGTACTCTCAACCCACACTCAAGGCATTGCCACGCACTGGCCATATTCAACGGCTGAATAGGTAATATACTACCAGGACATTCGGTCACAAAGCACTTGAGAGCGGCTAGGAGAGTTCCTCTCTCAGTAGGGTCTGCACAACGGTCACATTTGCACAGAAAATGTTTGGTATTATACAGTTGAGTTTGTCGGGAAGGCGTCCCCCATAAAAATCCAGAGTAACATGTAAATATCTCACATCCCGCTCGTATATGCTTAATTGCTTTGACTGTCATTTGAGCATCGCTGTTGTAACTGTGCCTCGTGTTTGGTACACAGTTATGATTCATCAAACTAGCAACAGGATATAGCCCTCTTCTGCTCATTTCCTTCTTTCCGTATGCGATTGCAATTTGATACGCGTTTGCATCGAGTACGCAACACGCAAGTCTCATTAGATCTTCTTCGGATTCTGGTATTTCAAAGTATTGCTTTAGGTCTCTAATCTCAGTTCCGTGTTGTGGTAACATGTGAGCTTGTAGAGCGAATAGTAATTGTTTTTGATCCTCGTTAAGCAATAACACACGTATGGCAGTGAGTGCGCGTGACACCGTCTTATCGCTGAACTCTTCAACTGGCATTTTTTTCTCCCAGCGTGAGATAATATTGCAGTCAGTAAAATGCACGTCACTATTTTGACACTGTTTGGAACACAACAACAATCCGCATTTTAAACATTTAACCACATTCTCTGTGTCGTATTTATAACAAGCTGTACATCCGCCTTGTTCTATAGATGCAGCCCGGGGCCCGCTGATGAGAGGGTGATCCACGAAGAGTACTTCACCCGGTAATATGTCTTCCGTTGCGATAAGCCCGCGGCCTCCAACTGACGATTCACCGATTTCCCATTTGCTGGAATGTAGAACTCCGTCGACGGAGCTGTAGAGTCCTAAGTGTTCCTTTACCATTCGCGACAATTGATCCAATGACAACATCCTGTCGTGACTCGCCTCGCTCGATGTCAGCACTGCACTGCGCATTCAATGCGAATAAACATCCACCAGTTTTATAACATTAAGTGTCCAGTAATCAAATCATTATCATCACTGCCAAAAAACCAATGCAATATTAATTTCCTGTATCAATTAATCCCTACCGACTTCACCAACTGCTGCGTGACATGTGTATATATACCAGCTAGCCTCCCGTCACAGAGTTTGCCAAGTGAGAAATATAACAATAGATTTTAATATTAATCAATTAGTTCGATAAATTCGTGAATCAGCCGGTTACCTGAGCGCGCCGCGGCACAAGTGTGAAAGACTAGTCCGCGACATCTGGAAAAAACTAGCCGAAAAAATAGGTATGTGTAAGAGATCGGTAGATGGTTATTTATAAACACCAGAAGTAAGTAAAACCGCAGCTCAGATCAGTTATACAAAAATAATCTCCTAGAGGAACTGACTGGTTAAGCGTTACGCCAAAAATATACTTACATACCTACTGAAAAAAAGTTGTGCTGGATATTTAGGTGGACAGGCGGAACTTTTCATGATTAATAAACTAATAAGTTTAATTTCCCCTGACTCTTATTTTTTATATTACCTAATATGTTTTTTTTGTATAGCTCCATAGTATTCAGTATGTATTGCTTGCTTGCTGAACATTTTTTAAAGAATTTTATGACAATATTAAGAGGCAGTATGCTTCAAGAATCTTATTAAGGTTTTAAAGGAATATCTTAATACCTGCAAATCGTTATGAAAGAGTTTAATTACTAGGACATTCTCTCGCATATATCGCTTACCGTCCGCAGTCTGCCAAGAGAATATAAGTTTATGCTCTCGATGTCACGCACAATGGTGTCACCCAATCCTGGCCCATTGTCCCCCAGCGCCTGGTTCGACAACCTGCCCAGTGTTTGTGCCCACTCGCGCTATGTGGACGTCCCCGGGACCCTAGCGCTTTACACACCGGTCTACCTTTACCTTGGTGCCAGTGCAATATTGGAAACTGGAGCATGATGCAAAACTTTTACGATTATCAGGAAGATGACTGTCCGTGGTATTATTTTGACAGTTCCTATAAAACTTTATTAGGGAGTTGTCTTTTTGTCTTCGGTAAGTACTATAAGCTAGCTAACGATACTTATAATTAGCTTTCTCTGTACTCTGATTTGTGTACCTACTACATGTAAAGTGTAACTTAGGTAATATAGCTATATATATGTATTTCAAATTGCGAATTTAGAGCTGTATTTTGAAAACAAGTTATGGTAAAAACGCTTTTTAATATCTTGTGACTTCACTTACTTTTAATCTGCGAGACGTAACTTAAGTTTAACTCGACGTAGTGACGATTTTAGTTAGGTAGTTTCTAAGTATAACATAATTCGACTTAATTATCAGAACAGCTCTACCATAGTACTTATATTGCATCGCTAAGTTCTAGCTCATTTATTATTTGGGTAGGTATATCTGTCTATCTACCTTCAAATAAATGTATGAATTTCACATAGGTATTCGACGCCAAAAAGCCGCTCCTATACAATCAACGTTACGCTCTCATTATAAAAAGACATGTATAAATTACATTAAATACCTATTACTTACATTTAAAGTTTTAAACTTGGCTTAATCATATGTCTAGTATAGTTTTTGTTGCTAAAAATTGTTATACAAAGAAAATAGAGTGAGTAGTAGGGTAATTCGCCAGTAACTGGCCACCTCTTAGTAACTGGCCACCCTAAACTAATAATGAATTCTATTCACCTATAAACATAATTCATTTTAGTGTAAGGTGGCTATAGTTATTGAAGGCTGGCCAGTTATTGCAACCTTATACTAAAATGAATTATGTTTATAGGTAAATAGAATTCATTTTTAGTTTAGGGTGGCCAGTTATTGGCTAGTGGCCAGTTACTGGGGAATTACCCTAACTTTATATGTAAAACTTATACTCGCTTCGGTTTCAGAATGTCGTTATAGAATGAGAACGTAACTTGGATTGTAAGTATGTATGGCGGTGACTAGCGGCGCGATTCGGGAATGAATTAGAGATTAACTAGACACGATATAGAAAAGATATGTTACGTTCCACGGAAAAAGGTACCTTATGTCGGCTGGCGCTTTCGTTGCATACTGCATAGCGCCGCAATAATATTGGAGCGGCGTTAATAATAGCGTATCTTATCTCTAATTCATTTCCCGAATCGCGGCACCCGCCGCCATAAGGTACCTTTTGCAGTGGAACGTCACATATCTTTACTATTTCATATACTAGTAAGTCTCTAATTAATTTCCCGAATCGAGCCGTAGGTCCGTGTCACTAATGTAAAAGCGTGCAAAGAGAACACTTTTAACCAACATGATAAAAAAAATATCTTCAGGAGTGTTCGGGGTGCTGCTCAACGGCTGGCTTTTCATCACGTTCATCCACACTCACCTGCTTACCTTCAGGAGCCATATTCTAGTGCTAAATCTTTGCTCGGCGTCGCTCGGCAGGAATTTGCTCGGATTTCCTTTCGCGGGGGCCTCGGCGGTAACGAAACGGTAAAGAAATACAAAAAAAAATATATATGAATTAATGTATACATATAGTATTATTATAACCAAATAAGTAAATATTAATATCAATAATATGTAAATCACGTCTCATGTCTCGATATTAGGTTTATCACTATTAATTTTCACAAAATTGGCCTTATGTTACCTATACCTCTAGTCTATATGTTGCGAAGTATCATTGTATAATTGAGATCACAATAATATAATTTATTTTATAGGCAGAATACTCGATTAATTACACATAATATGGTTTTATTTGATATAGGATTTTTATACCAAACCTATTTGCATAATTTTATATTAATATAAAATATATAAGCAAAATTACCCGCTTGAGACATTGTTTTTACAGCTTTTCCCCCCTTGTTTCAGATGGTTATTCGGATCAGCGTGCTGTCAACTATTTGCATTTTTAAATCAATTTTTCGGTGTCTTTCAAATGACTGCATTACTTGTTATTATTCTGGAGAGATACCTTCTAGCAAAGTTCTACAGACGCGGTAAATATCTATATATAGGACCCTACTATTTTTTTAAATATCTTTAAGTATGAATCATATTAATATTACCAACCGATGAGTTGGCGTGGCTGGGCTGTCAGAGGGTTATACATGCTAGGGGTCAATTATGACTTAGTAGTTACTCTATGAAATGAATGTGAGTACGAGTAATGGTAACATTCCATTTCTAACCGCAGCTGCACTCCCGGTACTGAACGCGTCGCTGGCAGTGTCAAATTCCATACTAAAATGAATAGTAATGCAGCTGCGGTTAGAAATGGAATGTTACCATTACTCGTACCTACTTCTCACGCTTCCGCGCCACCCGGTGATGTGATTGGTAAATTGAGTTGGCAGATACGCAAATTTTATCTAAGATCTACAAAAAAATACGAATCATCTGAGACTGTCTATTAGATTGATAGTAATTGTTATCTGCAGTTCAATTAATTAATTTGTCATTTCAAGCGCCAATGATTTCCTCTAATTAGTTTGGCATGTGTACGTAATATTGAATAATAAACCTAAGAACCTTATCTGAATAGTTATTAGGGGTCTTGGTGGTTGAAAAAAAATCTGATTTATTAAATTTGGATGTTTATGTTGTTAGTTACTGTTAGCCACATGTATAAAAATGTACATACGAGCTCTACGTAACGTATGTTGTGTCATGTTTCAGAGAGGATTCTGCATCTACGATTATACTATATCCTCGTTGGTGTATGTTTCCTGAACGCCGCCGTGTTCGCGACGCCGCCTCTATTCGGCTACGGGCTCTACTCCTGCGATCCGACCGGGACCGTATGCACATTCTTCTGGCCCTCAGGGACCTCTGGTGCCAAGCAGATAGGATACACAGCGCCCTACGTTATCCTTTGTGGAGTGATACCAGTCATTGCTATGTAAGACCTGTGATTACAGAAATATACATTGAAATAAATACGCGACACTGCTTCTGGTTAAATAGTTGTACAGCGTTCTTCTGACCCTTGCGTACGACTGGTATCAAACCGCTACTCTGCACACGCTCTTACTTTATAGAGTGATACCTACCTATTATAGTACATTAGTATGTATAGATATAAAAAAATCTAAGTTTTTTTTGGTTCAGACTGGTGTTTATACAAATGTACCTATTGTCATATATTATTAGTTATTTTTAAATATTTTAAACGTTTTCAGTTTCTATTACACGGGTAAAGCTGTTCGCCTAGAAACTATTTATTACAGAAGTGAACAACAAAAAGAACAGAAAAGATTAACGCAGGTAAGATACAATTGGATAAACAATTAGGTACCTACTTTATTTATATTTCATGAAATCTGATAAACAAGATTCATTTAAGATCAACGGTTAATCTAACAATGTTTTGTTAACACTGATTGACTAGTACGTTATCTTTTCGCGGATTAGCAAAGTAATACTTTGGTTTTAATTAATGTTTTGTTGACCAACAAACTTATGACAATCGAGAATGAAATCTTTGAGTGCGTGAAAACCAATTTGAAAATCCATCCTAATACTTTCTTTAATCATACAGTAATGTTATTTTAGTGTAGGTACCTCATTAAGTTGTTTAAATAGGTAAACTAAAATAAATATGAGTTAACCATACAAACACAAGATAGAAAGTCCAATAACATATTATAATGATCGACACTTCTTGAATTTGTTCTCAGAGTGTCCACGTCCTCACAATCTCCACGCTGGCGCTATGGATCCCCAGTGCAGTCCTGGCAGGGTACCAGTGGTTCCCAGCTCTAGTCCTGAACTACCGAAGCCACGTGCCACCAACATTGGCGCTTATAGCGCCCATTGCATCAGAGGTAAGTAATTAATGGTTATTGTAGTTTTCTGGTCCTTACAACTTCCATGCCGGTACCCACTGTGAATCCCAGGCGTGGTTATGGCTAGGTGTTAATTATGCCTTGAGCTATACTGGAGATTATATCAACAACGGCACACACAATGCACACGCAGACAAAAATAATTTTAAAAGATTTTAGAGAAATACCTACATGTATCAAGCACGTATCTTATCTTCTTAGGAAAATTAGGTTCCCATTTTTTATTCAAAACTCTTAAACGTCTCGTCTCGTATCAGTTTAATTCATGTTGAATCACATGTAGTGAGTATTATAGGTTGATTATTGGAACCTATTCATTGATCACGTGTAGCTGGCATTGTCACTGGCAATATCAAAGAATACTTTGACGGTGTACCTGTGGTCTTTAAAAGTAACAATTTTTTTACTATATGATGATAAGGGGCTATTCATAAATTACGTCATTTCAAATTACGGGGGGGGGGGTCTGGACATCGGATGATGGTAGCATGACGTAGGAGGAAACGGGGTCATTCGAAGCATGATTTTTGGATGATTTTAGGGGGGGAGGGGGCAAAAATCGTCACAAATCGACGTAATTTATGGACAGCCCCTAATCAACATTATTTGTATGGTAGGCGGCGACCAGCATCCCCGTGCTCTGCTACCTGTTCGCGGACGAGCGGCTGCGCGCGGCGCTACTCGGCCGCGTGCGGCGGCACTACGCGTTGCTGCGGCCAGACCGCGCCAAACGCTTCCAGGCATAACCCAGGGCAAGCTCCACATTTCGAAAGAAACCTGTTGACTACGAAAGCACCATCAAGCTACTTCAACTAGCCTACGCTGAGCGCTTCCAGACCCAACCTACTTGTATGGTATAATCCAATTTGCGGCTCGTGGTGACGACAACACATGATCACGTGGAACTTCGAACAGAACCGTCAGAACCCAACAAGCGGTTTTAGGCCAGTAAAGGCATGCTTTAGACTTTAAAGAAGGCTTTTGATACTCATGTTGTATTGACGTAATAACTGTGATAGCGCATGATCAGGCTGCTTCAATCAGATCGTGTGAAAAATTTCCAGGTCTAATCTAACCCTTAATAAGTGTTATAGAAGGAATCCCGCGAGTTTGAGTGTTTCCAGTAGGTATTTTCCTACCCCTCCCACCCAAGTGCTCAGCTGTAATGTTTTAAGCGTGTGTAAGGACTTGATGACAAAATGTGTCAGTATCTTGTTGGTTAAAGGGCAAGTAAACGGAAATTAAAGGATTCGAGAAAAAGATGCGACCAGGGGCTTGTACTAAACGTCGGCTTAATGAATAAATATTGTGTGCATGTGACTTTGTTAATAGTGAGATTAATTTCCCGAGGCTTTCGGTCCTCATTATAAACACTGCCATTGTTTAATTATGTACTTTAATACTGAGTTGGATACTTAAATTGTCTCTTATTATAAAATACTTAATTTATACGCCTAATTAAAGTACCTAATTCTTCATCTTTCATGATTATTTCAATTGAAAACATTAACTCCGAGAATAACAATTCGAATTGGTATAAGTAAATTCATTAATGTCATTATGTATATATAGGTACACATTTTATAGCAGGTAAGTACTTAGTGAAAATTACCGACCTTTATTAGGATCTCACGTTAGAACTTCCCGGTCGAGGGCCGAGGCATCTGATACTTAATTTTCTATAGAAAGCATCACATGATCACCGGTCACCTGCCATAGAAAATTAAGTGTCGGTTGCTTTGGCCCGGATCCGGGCCGTTTTTGCGCCAATCTTCCTTTAAGGGTTCCTTACTAAAAGGGAGAACATTACTAAAAGAAACTATTTTGTGAATGATACGGAACGAAACCTTTTTAATTGAATAAAAAAGTAATAAGCTAAGCTCATTGTCTAATATGATACCCACTAACAACAAGTTTACTATTATGAAGAACAATGATGAGTAGCGGAGCGAAGCGGCTCATCTTACTGCTGGTTTGCAACCCGACTCTGCTGTCCCACCGCACAATATAAACGACTCAAAATGTATATTAAGTATACATATAACACCCCAGACCTTCAAGCCCCGGCAAGAGTTCCACCTCCCGGCTACGCACTGCGCAGTCGCACTGCAAATCTCCTGCGGCCCCCTCCGTTTATTTCTGTCGTCCGAAAGTGATTTATTAACTCTGTTCCTGACTGAGTGCCCAGTTTAAAATGTCGAACTATACGAGTATGTGTCCTTGGCCACTCTTTGATGAACAAGAAAGTGACGATATTGTCGATCAATTGCATTATATAGGTAAGTTGTAACTTTATTAATTAGTACTAATAGTCGTTCTATGTTTACGTCGAGTTGTTTTCTGTTTGCAATTTATTCATTATCATTAAAAAGTTATTGGTGAACTGATTAGATTGAATAACATAAATAATGTCTGCGTTTTCAGGAGGTTTATCTGCGCTGATTTTTATTGGGCTATTATTAGCTTATATTCATCCGACTTTTGAAACGAATCGCAGTTATCAGAATATTGGATTTTTTATGCTTTCTGCATGGATTCGGAGGTGTACGCCTTTTTTAATGGCCTACATTATAGACAAGAAGGATATATAGTAAGTTTTTTTTACATGATTAATATTTTTATGAAATGCGGCTCTTATAATTATATCATATTAAGTATGTTTACTTTTAATCAGCCGTCGAGAAATGACCCTGTGCCGACTATTTGGATTCTTGGAAACTTTCATGGCGATCCACGAGGTGGAATGCCTCACGCACGTTTGCATAGAAAGATATGTTGTGAGCAAATACATCACTAATGGTAAATATTAAGTTTTCATCAACCACTTACTGTTACCTTTTCACATTTAACCGCTGAACTGATTTAGATGAAATTTGACACGGGGAAGGACGGAAGAAACTGTCCTATAATTTTTTATCGCGGAATTGGCCATTCTGCACAGACGACCTCGCATGCGGAAGCCAGTTCCCATAATGAATGCACACAAATATATATATATGTTTGTGTATTCACATTAGATTAAATTATAATTTTTTAATTAACGAAGTTCCCTAGATTCTCAATAAATCCACACCATCCACAGGTTGGCGTATGCCAGACCGGCATTACTACATGTTCCGGCTGCTCAGTGTGTTGTTCGCCGGCACATACTCGCTAGCGGCCGTTAGCGGCCTCATCGGCAGCTACGGCTACGACTTCACCTGCTCGAGCTGTACTATGGACATGATCCTGCCTGGAGGGTGGCAGAAGTATTCCGTTAGCTTGCTCTTTATTGCGAGAAGTATCAAGCCTGTGGGCTTTATGTACGTATAATAATTATCGTTGATTTTTTATGCTGAATGTATTCTTTGCCGATTGTTAGTCGTTGCATTATGGGCGCAGTCTGATGCGGTTGTGATGGAGTGGTGTGATGGCCTTTGTGCTGAGAAATATCAAGGCTACGGCTTTTACGCTTCAACTGATATGATAATGAATGAGTAACTACTACTTAACAATGCTCATAAAACAAAATCATTGCGCCTATCTAAATCAAGAGTGTGTTTTTGAATGCCTTATTTATAATTCACATGTGCTCATCACAATAATGTTATTTTCACCACACCAGCTCGGAAAGGCTTACTTTGCACTTTAAAAACTGATAGCAAAGTTGCATTTTATTCACATGGGAGACAAAGTAATCAAATGCAAATTTTGAGTTGGTTTCTTATGTTTGCTGGTAGAAATGACTTTTAAATGATGATTTTGGATGATAAATATTTAATAACATTCATTTGGATTTGATTTTGTTTGATATTTTACATTTTATATTTGCTGGTGTGGTGAAAAATTTTGTGTTTCACTCGGGGGCAAATTTAGTTTAACCCTCGTGCTTTGAAACCCTCGCAACGCTCAAGATTCCATTTTTCGAACCACCCGCTACGCTCGTGGTTCAATTTTGGAATCTTTCGCTTGCTCGGGTATCAATATTAGCACGAGCAGTTAAACAACAACTTTGCCCCCTTGTAAAACAAATAACTATTTTAACTTACCTACTCGTACGCATATTGCAGGATCCTTATGCTGAGATGGGCGAAACAACTTGAGTCTAAATTTGTTGACTTTGCCTATAATCGCCAACAGAAACAAATTACCAATGTAAGCTTTTAATTAATTAATTATTATTAATATAATCGTTATACATGAGGGCAAAGGAATATAGTAATATATTGGAGTCATAGACGACCTCATTTATTACTTGTCATTGCACTACCTTACCGATTTATTCTTGTTGTCTTCCTATAAGTACCTACATATACATCAGTATTCATAGTATACCTACCTGAAAATCTAAATTATGTTAGCATCTTTTAACTTAATGGATGGTACATATAATATAGGTGTTTCACCGGCCATTTTGATTTGCGCCATATGAAACACGGCGAAAGACAATTTTGGCGTAGGTACCAAGTTATGAGTCAATTTACTCTAACTCATATATTTTATTGCATTTCATGTGTACAGAGGATCTTAGGACTAAGTACAGTTTCAACATGAACCCTGCGAGGGTATAGCAACATATTTAAAACTAATTAAAATTAAACTAGAAACTCTCACTTAAAAACTCTTGGATACAGTAATATGCTTTGCTAATTAAATGTCGCTTTAGTTGCACTTTAAATCTATTTATGTTTGTTTCTACCTGTATGGACTTTGGAATTTTATTATAAATATTGACTGACATGGCAAATGGACCAGAGTGGATCATTTTCATGTCGGAGTTAGGGCGGGCTAATTCTTGGGTCGCATTTATTAACTTTAGTAATATTACTTTTACTATTAATATTACTTTACTAATATTAACTATCTATAACATGATTCAGACGGGTCTGCCAACTTATGTCAACCCAATTATAATCAAGAAGCCTCTCTACTTTATTAAATTCTCGAATTAATTAAGGCAAAAGTTTAAATGAATATGTAGGTATAATATTACAATTTCAGGAAGTAATAGTGCTTACTGCGGTGAACCTGGCCTGCTGGGCGCCAATAGCTCTGATCCAGGCCTCGGTGATACTGTCGCAGCATCTGTTCGGTCCTGGCGAGTTCTCCCTGCCCTCGTCATCGCTAGTCAAAATGGCGTTGCTAATGCATTGGGTAATTTGGTTTTTAAAGATTTTATTTTAAATTATTTCGAGAGTATTTAAGTTGTTTCGGGAGTAGGTATTTACTAGAATGCTGTAGTTGATTTTCCGTAGTACAGAAAGTGGTTCACCACTTTTCGACTCTATCTATCAGATAATAGAGTCGAAAAGTGGTAAACCTCTTTGTTGGCTGACTGTACATAAATGAAGTCGGTAAATAGATTTTTTGTAAGTACCTTTTAAAAAGAAGATTAAAGATTAATTTGCCCAAAAGTGAACTGGAAATGACTGAAATGGACTACTGACTTGTCTTTCCGTTAATAGTAGGTACCTAATTGAATCGACAGAGTCTACAGGAAAGATTCCACCAGCGTGCGGCACTGTGTGGCACTTGTACCTACTATACAGTATGTGTCTGACCATGGGGCTTTAATTCCAGGGCTTGATTTTACTCGCTTACCTGAGCTACTTTTACTATGGGACCAACCCTAAAATCGGGGAATTTTTTTGGCTTTTCCATAGAAAACGTAGACATCTGATTAGACAAAATATATGAAAACGTAAAAAATTTTTTTGGGATTTCGGGGTAGGTGCCATAATAAAAGTAGCTCAGTTTAGCGAGTAGAATCGAACCCTGGATTTAAAGCCCGATGGTCAGTAACACCCTGTATACACGCACACTGGTGGAATCCTGCATTAATGTTTTTTTAAGCACTTAGCAAGTATTTACTGATGAGGATTTTATTTTGATTCCAGAGTTCACTGGGCTGTTCCACTATCAACTTGTTTCTTCTGAACCCGAACATACGAAAGGCCGCGATCAACTTCAGATTCCAAAACTTCTCGGAACTCACTTCGGATCCCCAGAAAACGGAATAAAATGAATACGCAGTTGTCAATTCCAGTAGATATATAATATGATACGTGTACATAAGAAATGTACAAGTTGATCGCATTCCATACGTTATTAAGACTTAACTATATACATAGAGACACAATATTTGTACGAAGAATATCAGAACAGTTCTTTGTAAACGATATAATGCTAATCTAAGTGTTTCAGTCAAATACAGTATTTACATTCAACAAGTTCAATATTTTAACTAAATATATATTTCGCAAAAAAAACAAAATAAATTTGTTAACTTTAAAATAACATCTTAAACTACAAAGGGGGTAATCCGAACCGAGAAATTAACAGAAAGTGGGGTGATTTCCGCGTGATTTCCACATGACTACAGTAATTCGTTTTTATCGATTCTTAAAAAAGAAGACTTTTCTTAGAGCGTACAAATGTAGCGAAGCCACGTCATCTTCTGTCACTTTCTCAAGTCGAATCAGACCCTGAACACAACTTGGAAGATCACATAGAACATAAAGTGCAGTAGGTAAGTAATTGTCTAAAGACTGAATATATGATGTTACTATGTACCAGACTTCAGTGATCACAATAGGCATCGTAGATTGATTGCCAGGTAGTGGTAGGTTGGTAGTATATATACATGTTGGACCTCACCATACAATCTAATCTCGATTGGTCCGCATTAAGGCCATGTTTTGAAGCTAACCATGCATTCGTTTTCAACACTTCACATTATTGTAGCTACTTATTAATAATATATTATTAGTATATAAGCAACTGTACGTCATACGTCACATATTTAAAGTAGTATTATATTAGATACAACTTATAAACTTCTTATAGTTCATTGAAAACCGAAATATAGAAACCGTTGGATCTTATGGTTTTATTCACAACGACCAAGTAAGATTAAAATAAAGTAACATTATTGCACCTTTTCGTTAAACACTATTCACATTATTTATCTTTCCTCATACACTATATTCTATCTTTGGAATGAGTTTGATGTTTCAGTCATCAAAACTTTTATCACATTCATCCATCGAGATAACCAATATTTACAAGTACTTATCTAATTTCATCGATATAAAAATCATTTTCCTCTATTATTGTAGTAGAATATACCCTGTTGAAGGAGTCGTCGGTGGAGGCGGTGGAGGAGGGGGTGGAGGGGGAGTGGAGCACGATGGCGGGGAACACGCGCGCGCGCGGCCCGCCGCCGTCGTGCTACATGTGCTCCAGGGGCAGCTCCTGCGCCCATCGCGCGCGCGCCGCGCCCGAGCGCCGCTCCAGCAGCGGGATCACGAACAGGATCAGCCCGCTCAGCGAGATGGCGGCGCCGGCCGAGTAGAAGGCTGGCGCGAACGTGCCCGTCACGCGAAGTAGCCATCCTGGAATAGGTACATATTTCACTTCATTCCACGGCTCTACACTACAAATGACATAGTTAATCTAAGGGCCACTTGCACCATTCACTAACCCGGGGTTAACATGTTAAACCTGGAGTTACCATGGTTACCAGTACAAATTGACATTGGGTTAACGGTTTAACCGGTTAACCTTGGGATAGTGGGATGGTGCAATTGGCGCTAAGGGATTTGCCTATTGCTTTCTGTTGGGAGTCTCTTTACGCTATAAAATGATTCAAATAATACCTCATATTACTCCTGACACCTTTAAAAACTCACCTGCAAGAGGCGGCCCGATGAGAGACGCGATGCCTTGGAACAACAGCAATAGGCCAAAGGCATTAGTGAGTTTATCCAACCCGAGAAGATCCACCAGTACCACTGACGTTAACCCCACATATGCTCCGATGGTGAAACCAAACGTCGTCGCATACATGGCTAGTCCCCAGAACTCTGTGCACACTGCTGCTAATGCCGTACCTGAAATTAAATCTTATATAAGAAATGTTGTAAAGTGAATTAAGCATAACGTACCAAATCAAATCCATTAACAAAATTTAAACATGTTTTAATAGTAATAAGTAATAACTAAAATAACTATAGGTAGGTACTTACTAATGCCAGCTATGGTGAGGCACATGTTGTATGCCAGCAATCGATTCACCCAAGGTTTGTCGCTGATAAAACCGAGAACTATCCTTCCAATCAAGTTCGATGCCCCAATGATAGATATCAAATACTCCGGGTGCGCCACTCCCAAGTTCTTGCTCATGTTCACAGTATAAACATAGGGTATATAAAATCCTATACTAGTCAAAAAGTTTGATACGGAGAATAATACAAATATGGGGTCCACCAACAGAGACAGGTCGAGCATTTCCAGTAACGCGGACTTAGACTCTGAGGAGCATGGCATCCATCCACATTGTTCTTCATCGACTTCGTCTCTGGTCAAAGACTGAATTCTTTCTGGAGATGAAGCCCGGAATTTTGTAAGGCTCGTCATACTTCCTTGATATAATACATCAGGTCTGTGCATGATGCCACTGCCATGTCTAGAATGCGACTGCTGCTTATGTCCATGAGATTTGTTCAGAGCAGGCTGTGACAGAGTGAGTCTAGCCACATCGCCGTCTTCGGCATGCCCGTTTGCTCGAGCCATGTGCTCAGTACTTTGCGACCTTTTCAGTGGTGATTTCTTTTGTTTTGGAAGCATCGGTTCGCTGACCGGTGTTCTTGGCACTTCAGGTACTGGTCGGAACATGAGTCCCAGTGGCACGCAGTTTAATATAAGGGCACCTATAATGGCCATGGCGCCCCGCCAACCGTAGTTGGAGATTAATCCTTTTGTTAATGGCGGAAAAATAAACGTTCCAAGTCCCGAACCACACACCGCAATGCCTGAAATATAAGAGAACAAAAAGGTTAGTTGAAATTCACTAAATAATAGAGGCACCGACCTAGGTACACACTTAGTGTAAATAGGCAGGTATTTGTCTACTTTTTGCTGTAAAGCAGCCGAAAAAAGTATTAATTATTTAATGGCTCCTCTACACGATGGGCCTGCGCCGGCCACTCCAAGAGACGCAGCCATGCGGTAGAATGAGATAGCAATATCACTTGCTCCCTCTAACGCATAAATGCGTCCCTTGGAGTGGCTGGCGTTGACCTCATCGTGTAGAGGAGCCATAAGCATCTCAATAGAACAAAATGACCAGGTTAAAAAAGTCTACCTGTAGCAAGACTCCTATACCGCTCGAACCATACGGTGACGCTGACGATGGCGGGCAGGTAGATGAGGCCGCAGCCGAAGCCGGTGCCCACGCCTATGGTGAAGATGAGCGTCAGCACGTTGCCCGCAAAGGCCGACAGGGTGACGCAAGCCGCGGCCAGTAGGGCCCCGCTCACCGTCACCAGACGACAGCCCCAACGATTCACGAATGAACTCGAAATCGGGCCTGAAACATCCATCAAATTTTATTTAGCTGTAACATTTGAATCTTATAAATTCTTTATTTAGAAAAAAAGAAAACATCATTTATGTACATCAGGGTAATACCTAATTATAATCAAGGAACTAGAATAAAGTCGGTTATTCGGTCGCTGTTAAAAATATTCATTTTTATTATTTATTTTATGACTTCAACTTTAACTAGGAAGATCCTGTATCTCGGATAGATAAATTTAATTTAAAAAACATGATTTTATCTTAGCAGACCGAACGCCGCACATTCAGCAAAATTTTGTACACATATTCTAATCACTTTTTCGGACTTCGGACTTACAGCATAATTTTCGAGCAGATAGCCCTCAACTTCGATAGTTTCAAATGGCTTAGATAACTAACATTACAGGAAAATTCGTAGGTACATACCTGAACTGAGTGTGACCCCAACGAGTATAGAGACGATCCAGGCTGTCTTGGCATAACCCTCGTTGAAGAAGTCCAGGAACTCATCGTAAAAGATACCGAATGAATAGGTCATGCCATCGGCTGGAAAAAGAGAAAAAAAATTTTGAACGGCGTTGTTGCTATAGGTACCTTATACATATTTTTTCTATAATCTTTATTACTGCATTCATCCCTAACGCGTTGAACTAAGTCACTAAAAAGCTGTATTAAGTAGGTACTCGTAGATGTAGTCATAGTCAAATCACATATTTACGAGTATATGCACTACTATATGTAGGTATTAGGTATATAGAGCAATTCGGTACTGCACTTGAAATCTTATTATCACGCTACAAACTTATCGCAAACTAGGTTAACATGATGCGTTCGTATAGCAGGTATTTTCTATGCCTTTACAATATCGGTTCGCAAACTAGGGGAAGCAGACACGTGCCGACGACAAAGCGGGCGCCATTTATGCAGACAAAAGACCTGCGCCGATGTCTCCGCCATTTCATTTCAAGACGAAAGGAAAGGGGCTTATTGATTTAATCAAGGAAATTAATTATGTACATCACCGTTGAATTCTAACGATAGAAAAAATAAATAGTTGTAAATTAGACTGGACGGATTTTCATGCGGTTTTCACCTATCAATACGGTAATTTTTGAGGAACGTTTTGGTGTATAATTTGTTAATCTGTGCGAAGCGGATCACATACAAACATGACAGCTAGGTTGGGTTTGATATTTTTTTAACAGACAACATTTTATTTAACAAGGACGTCATAATGTTTTGTATGTTTTGCATAAAAGGCGTTTGCTAATTCCGGGGCTCGTCCGTGACACACGAATTGTATACAGCGATGGTAACGGTGCTTCACTACGCTCTTCTAATAATACATGCTCTGGCTGCCCACGTCAATGTCTTTAAATAATAGCTTTATATCGTAAAGTAGGCAATTAATATAGACGCTCTCAGTTTAGAATGTTTTGGTTCTAACTGTGAAGGTAATAGTGAACATCAGTCAGCATCAATAGTAATAGCGGATTACAACGTTTCAAATGGTATGGATGGCCTTATCCATCTTTATCCACGTGATAAAATAACTGTCACTTTTTAACACCGTGGGATAGAAAATGACGGACACGGTTTTATCACGCTGTCACGTAGACAAGAACGACCATCATATCATTCATACCCGTTCTGGTGCCTATTCTTTTCCAAATAGGGACATATGTCTTCAGTTTGTTTTCGTTAAACTATAGCTATATATTGGAGAATGGTCGTAGTAAGTATAGGTATACTTTTGACGTAGTCTGATCCGCTGCTGTGGATGCTGATTGCACAATGCCTAGCACCTACTTATTTTGCTGTCAAGAGATTTGAGTCGCATCGTTAGTAAATAAAGGTGACCTTCAGAATATTTGGCAAGAATAATGAATGCACATAAATATTAATAAATGTAATATCTGTGTGTTTTATCTGTTTAGGTAGCCAAAATGTTGTTTAAGTAGTTATTTGATTTACCTACGATGATTCGCTAGATACAAAAACATTAAATAAAATTTTATTATTACTTCAATTTTAGGAAAGAAGAATATGTACCTACTTACTGTGTTTGTGTAGGTACACAAGCAAGATCTTCTTACTTTAGTTGTATGTATACGTTATTTCACCTACCTAACACAGATCCTTTAGTTTCTATTTGATATGATGAATGCATGGGTAGGTAATTGTTTCAAACCTTTCGCATATCGTTGGGTGGGGTGACGCTGACGTCAAATAGTGTGGCTCTGGGCACTTGAGTAAACACTAGTTTTTCAGTCCTAGAACTGGCCAGGTTCTATGAAATGACACAAACATTATTGTACCTACTACCGCATATTTCATTGAAGTAAATATACTATTTAGGTACTAAGGGTATACGGTACGAATTAACTTAGATCCTACTTAGACGCAAGGTTTACATCCTACCTTTAACACCTTAAAAAAAGATTTTTTGAGATAAACGTCTCATTGACTCCGAGACTCATATTTACTTCGCGTGTCGAATGTGGTCATCAGGTGTTATTAACTCATAGCACAGCTGGCAAACAGATTACAATCCAGTTGTGGCACAAGGCTAGCCGTTTCCATAATTCGTAGTATTACTGTTTAATTGACTCGAGGAATTGTGTCCCACATGCAACGCATTTTAAAAATCAATCAAATAGCACATAAATATGTACTCGTATAAATTGTAGATAAATTCAAAGGATAAATTCTTCAGCAACTATGTAGTAACTAATAATGTCAAGGCAGCGCAGTTTTCAATTAGCGACCAGGTGTTTCTGATTTTATTGATTATTATGATATACATATACCTGTATACTAAACTGCTACTGACACGCAATTTTCCCTTTTTACCAAGTTTCTACACTAAGTATATATGTTATTCTCATCACTCGGCTTGCAGCAACATTTTTGCTCACATCAGTCACATCTGTCACTACAATTTTAACAGATTACGCGTTAAGAGTATTGAAATTGTGAATAATTATTTTACATTGATTTTCTTTGCTCGGTCTGTTTCTATTTGACCTTGTGTGTAAGCTTTTCAGGACCCATAAATATGCGCAGGAAATCAGGAATAAGCGAGCAGAGTGATTTAAGTATAGCGTGCAGATAGGAGTTCCAATTTACAATCAGAATAACGAAAGCACGAATCACTTACAATACGTCTCACGAAGAGGTTCAAGTAGTAAAATTGTGTACTTGCCTACCCAATAATAATGAAATGACTTACAGCTCATGGCAACAATGTTTTGTTTCGATGAATTATAGTCTTATCGTGCAGTAGTTATCATCGATTAGGCAAGCTGATCAATCCCTATGTCCTTCAATAAAAACAAAACCACTTCTTAAAATACTCGTTGTTATAGCTTGATATAGGTACCTATATATTGAAAGCTATCTATCTAAATCTTCTAACCTATTCTTTATCTATTGATGTGATGTATTTTAATCATTAGGAAGTGTGGCATTTTATTTAATAGATATAGATTTAATAGATAAAGTTATCATTAGGTAACTACAACCTTTTCAGAAACCCGCGAGCTACAATTAGAAATTCTTATGTGTATATACCCATACAATAGTTATTTGTTTTACAAGGGGGCAAAGTTGTTGTTTACAACAATACAATTTTGCATTAAATAGGTACCTAATCCGATTTTGCGATACTGTGCCTATTAAAATGAAAATTTTATTTACCTCAATGATTGGTAATATTAGGTAATCTCAGCTATCATTAGGTATGTAGTGGTATGTGTATACATATGTTGTAGGCAAACCCAGAACTCCAGCAACTTAAGTTGGGCATTTCATGGATTGACTAGGCAAACCTATAGGCGTCGCGAAGCTTCAAGTCTGGGAATGCGTATAAATATAAATACCCTATAACACACATATTTTTCTGACGGGGCGAGTAGATTTATTTCTTTTGACCAAGGGAAGTCGTTGTTTGAAAGGAGGATCAATTTAACGAATCGTTGGCTGACACGCAACCTGCAAGCAATACCTTAGATATACACTGCTACTACATATACATCCATACCTCGGAGTAAATATCTATGGAGTAGAGACGCGCACTAATTTCTATCTGAAAAATTCTGTCGTTTTTGGCGCGGGGGACGAGGTAACGCACACACATAATGTTAACACTAATGCATTTTTAGCATGCGTCGCTACACACGCACACGACAAAATTATCAAACACTAGCAAAAACTGTATTCACACAAGTACAAGAACAAACACAGACAACCCTGTCCGTGAACGAGATGACGTCAGTTCTAAGTAAACCTAGATAGTGCGAGGGACGCGTCGATAATATTGTCGATAATATTGTCGATAAAATTGACAATGAATTTTAATTTCTGCTTTTATGAATTATAATAATAATACATTATCAAGTCTTTGTACCAGCATTTTACTAACTTTCAATTTTTGTATTGTTTAGATGTTATTTCTAATAGTTTGTCAATTTGTTTAGGGCGAATCTTGCAAGCTGATATAGAATGATTTTTTATTATCAGTTCATTAGTTAATATTTTACATGTTGGTTTACTTCTGAAAGCAATGCAATATACTATCGATCATGCAGATCTGCATGATGACAGAGATGGAACGCGGCCATAGGATGTCATTTAAGGGATATTGAGTAGGGGATAATTAGTATATATATCGGCGGTAGATCGTAAAATCGGATATATCGAGATATTCCTAGGCATATCATGAAACGCCGCCATTTAATAATCTGCCTTTTGCATTTTTTGCCACTGCTAGTGCTGCATTCTATGTGGCATTTGTAGCAGAATGCGTAGGTACTAGGTAGGTACTAAAATCATACGCTACCCAAACACGTACTATAAGTAGGCTGTCATGCCATTTCAATGGTTATCATTTGCTAAAATTTAGGACATCCTACTTATTCGATATGCCTAAATGTTGAGGTTTGAACGGTATGGCTGGTGGTCACTAGTCAGATCATGACATGCCGGCGTTTCATGATCTGCTTAGGAATATCACACCTTGAAGTTAGCACGATATGGCTGGTGGTCACTAGGCAGATCATCATCTGCCTAGGAATATCACACCTTGAGGTTTGTACGATATGGCTGGTGTTCGCTAGGCATCATGACCATCTGTATATTATTCATTATGTTTATATCGATTTTACCGATATTGGTTTTTATGGTGTCCCATCACTAATATTGGTACGGTGATACCAGAGTAATAAATTAAAAGTGCCTATTTATGGAAAGTGACAGCCGTAAATACCTTAAATTAATAATATATTTGACATGTTAAATAAAAATATATAGCTGGTCAAGCAAATCTTGTCAGTAAAAAAGGCGCGATTTTCTAATTTTCTATGGGACGATATCCCTTCCCGCCTACATTTTTCAAATTTGCCGCCTTTTTCTACTGACAAGATCTGCTTGACCAGCTATATGTAGAAACTAAAGTAAAAATTAATTTTCAAAAAATAGTCTATCGGTAATTTTACGTTATTTAGGGGTGGTGCACAAATCACGCGAGATGTTTTCGACTACTTTTTGATCCCCCGTCCCCCTTTTCTTTATTCTTATAGATCTATTAATTTGATTAAATAGATTAGATTGATATGAAACTAAGGTGTTATATAAAAATAATGTGTTACATAAATTATATAACAAAAAGCATAGCAAATAGGGCATATTATTGCAATGTTCTGCCGCCAGAGTGTAGCACTAAGCTAGCTAGTAAATTTTCTCTTTTCTCTTTATCGCTCAAATATGCAATAGTGATAGAGAGGTTAGATAACGAAATTTAAATTTTCTTGTTCCGCGGCGGACCCCCAGATTGTGATGGATTGTGGTAGTCGCGCCCCCTACGCGCAGAGTTTCGCATAATATTTCCTATTAGAAATTCTACTCGTACCTAATTAATATTTAGAAAGTCTTCTTTAGAATTACCCTAAATTAGATCTAATATCATATCACTGGTATCACTGTCAGATTGACAATGTTTTTTAGTTATTTGCAAAATTAATGCACTATTTGATAATATTTAGATGTAATAGTACTTAAATATGATAAGAAACGTGTTCTTTTTGTAGACTAGACGTTTCCGATCTCATTTTGCATGAGAAAACGCTGCAATTCGGCATTTTCGGCTCCTATCATTCCGCTTAGACTGACGTTTGCTGAATGGCGTATGACGTGTGGCAACTAGTTTTATATAACCTCCTTGACCGGCGGCCGCGATATTTTTGCAGAGGGGAACGCCTGTTAATGGCCGCTCCATAGATATTTACTCCGAGATCCATACACATATTGTGAAAATGATGTATAATTATTAAACCAACACAATTTTTCTCTCACCGAGAGATTATTCCACATCTTACAAGTAGACAGTTATTTATTTGAAGTAATGAAATGAAAAAAAAAATATAATAAAGCAGCGTCTAGCGAATATGTATCTCAGCCTTTTCAATTCCGCCTTATGTGTAATTTAAGTAGATTGTTGTTATTTATTGATTGCCTATTGAAAATTTATATTTATTGATTTTCTGACAAGACAATTGCAAAGAACGTTTAAACAATGAGTCGTTACAGCTATTTGTATAAAAATTGATTAGGTACCAGACTTTATCTTACAAGTTTGTATTGTCCATCAATCTATCTGTCTCTAGGTCCCACTTCTGTGTTCTTTTTCGTTCATTGAGTTGATCTATATTATAATATTAGCAGAACAATGATTACAAATATATACCGAATATTATTTTAGTGAGATATTAAACACTGTAAAATGTAGGTAAATTATATAAAGACAGTAAAAATATTGCTGTAAGAAAAGGTCGCCAATTTTTGCGTTTTTATTTCACGAAATTTTGCGGGGTAAGAATTTTCTTATTAGTGCGTACATATTATCGGTTGCGGTTTTCCTATTATTTTATGTTGAGATGAGAGACTGAGAGGCAACTAAATTTATAATATAATGCTGTTATGAGTGCTGAATGAGTAAACAAGTTTGCAATTAAACTTCTCTTTGTTAACGATTATGGTATACTTATACTAAAAACCCGTTTTTAATGAAAACTAGTTTTAACTAGTGAAAACACGTTTTCTTTGAGGCAATGCAGAAAAGTAGTTCTAACTAGGGAAAACGCGGTTTCACTAAGAACGGGGTTTAACAGTAACATTACTATCGGTAAGTTCCACCCAGTAGAGTAACTTTTAAAAGTCACCGAATGAGCCAGACTTTCAAAAGAATAGGTAATTCTGAATTTTATTGCAAGTACGTAAATTTCTACAGATTATTACCCTCTTACTAGTATTTAATACTTATTCTAGATGTACTTACTTATCTACCTACTTATAAGTACGTTTATCGTTGTCCGTCTAACGAACTCAGCGAAATTACGAGAAGAAACCACAGAGTATCCTCATAACAATTTAATGAGTCTTTATACACCGCAATGTTTAAGTAGATACACATACATATTTATTATAGCAACTCATAAAGCTGTATGTTTGCAAATATCTTCTTTATAGAACACTCATTAAAAGTTGAACATAATCGGCAACTTCATATACCTGCTCCGGAACATACCGAAAATTATAGGAGCTAGCTCGTTAGCTGTAAAATCCTTCCTTTATTGATTTAATTTCGGTACTTTTGGCATACGAAATTAAATAAAGTAAATTAGTACCTAGAGGTACTAATTTACCGTATAAAATACCTATTTAGTATCAATATTTTACACGTTAATTCTAAGTACTAATTAATTATTTTGCCTTGTAGCGCTAATTGGGAAGATAACAGTGGAAATTAGGTTGAGTAAACGAGCTTAAACGAGGATGTTGATAATGTTGTGTAAGCAGGTAGCGAGAGTTAGGTCATTGTGAAGAATCATAATAAGTTTGTATGATTCGGTCGTTTAGACAACTTCTCAGAAACACAAGCAGTGTTGGACTTTGTGTCACTAGAAAAAGAGTGAGATCCCAAGTTAAATTTTATTTGAATTTGTTTCTTGGATCTCGCGTGACTTTAGCTCGTGTGCAGCCGGGTCGAGATGACGGGATGGACCGTGATAATGCAATAATGCTCATCAGCGTAATGAAAACTTATCTTTACGAATCAAATCCGGTATTTTGCGGAATACTCCCGGATTACTGCCTAATTCACTGAGAAAACGTTTTGTCGCGACTGTGAGCCCAGCTGTATAAAGCTGGCCATATACACTAGGGTATGCCTGCGCAGTTTTTCCAACTGCACAGGTAAAACGTAGCGTATGTAGCATTCAACTGCGTAGTTTTCTAACTAGATTCGCCTGTGCAGTTGAACTGTAGATACAGACAAAACTACGCAGGCGTTCCCTAGTGTATGACCAGCTTAACTTAATATTTATATCCGTAGGAACTCTGCGTGAGCAGTGGTCTTACTAATACGAGTACTAGCTCGACTGAAGTGATGCTGTCAATAAGCATTGTGAATATAGGCCCTGTAATCTTGTTTGAACGAGAGCTTTTATACTGCCGTCTCGGTATATATAGGATAACTTAGTTATATACCTACTAGTTGTTGTTGAGTCTATTACGTTGCTCCAAGAGATGTAGGGTATATAATATATGAATAGACCTTGGTACTTAGTGCTTCGTTATCAAGAACGTATTTTAATTTGTAAACATCATTTGTTAAACTGGTACGATTCACTCTTTTAATTGCTTTTTTACGTTAAAGATCGAATAGAAGCATTTACAGGTATAATAATTGAATATTTTGGGGATTTTACACAGATCGACCTAGCTTCAAACTAAACAAAGTTTGTTCTATGGGTAGGTACTATTAGGCGACATTTGTAATGGAACTAAGTTAATAGCCAGTAATAATAATTAAGATTGAAATGTTTTAACAACAAAACAGTAGAATATGACATTGAATCTATTTGAAAGTAAGTATATATATACCTAAAGGAAATAATTCTATATCATCAACATGTAATTTGTAGGCAAGTAACATGAGCATACAAATAACGATCGATCATTGATTGTACGTACTTATTGACAAAACAGAATATCGGAATAAACATGTCATTTGAACTTGAGATAAATGTATTGTTATTATTAATATGTCATCAATTCATCATTTTTTCCACTTGTGAAAAAAGTTGCGAAGGAAGTCAAAGCTGATGTGATGTTCCCAACCTACCCAGACAACCTAGATTTAAATAAACTACATACCTATATAAATCTTTTCCCTATAGATAATCACTCTTTTGCCATCCAATGTCTCACTAAATATAGATTTAAAAAAATACTCAGTGCCTATTAATATCAAACTTCGCTAGTCATGTGTTCTCTTATCTTATCAAGCACAATGACAAAGATATGTTAAATATGTGATATTGAATATCAGATTGCATATATTTGTATGACTTTTTGATATTTGATATGTACCTATGTGATTATGTGTAGTTGTCATAGATGCTTTATCAGGTAATAGAGTACATTTAGGTGTCATGATGTCTGCTTAACAACTACAATTTTATACAAAATGATACAGTACCTACTCGATGCCAAGGGAATAAAAGAGATTTTTTTGCTGATATCTACCTACCTCTTACAATACATGGGATTGGATAACATGGACCCAATGCAATCTGTGGGCCAAAGGTGATCGCACTATTATCGTCTCTCATAAGCTCATAACCAGTGATTGTACATTTTCCAGCATTTTTGGTGCAGCAGAGTGGTGTTAACGGAATTGGTATAGATAATTTCAACTGAAATGGTAAATAAGGACGTAGTTTAGCGTAAAAGATCCATCCTCTAAAATTTGTCATTTAAATGAACGACTTTTGCGTTTGACAGAAAGTTCAAATTTGACTAACAGATTTTTGTGGATTGGATCTTTTACCCTAAACTACGTCCAGGTTAATATTAACGTAATTAACGCTAATTAATCATTAGGGTTGAAATTACTTGTACCAATTCCGTTAACACCACTCCGCTGCACCAAATTGATCCGCGTGGTGTTAACGGAATTGGTATAGATAATTTCAACTGAAATGGTAGGTAAATTAAGGTTAATATCAACGTAATAAACGCTAATTAATCATTGAAATTTTGAAATTATTTATACCAATTCCGTTAACAACACTTCGTGCACCAAAAATGCTGGAAAATGTACGATCCCTGCTCATAACACACCTTTGTTACTACATATACAAATAAGAATGTGTTCCGAGATATTTGGCCACTTTGGTCCTCATCGTGGCCCGTTATCCATTCGGTATACCAACATAGAACCAAGATACCTACTAGAGTCTCTTTTCATAGCATGCAAGCTTATGTTAGATTATTCTGCATTTATGAAATGTAAACTAGTTTCCATTTTTCCGTACATTGTAATTATTTCGTAGGTAAGTATTTACTTTTGCATCATAAATTGACTACGTACATCGAGCTGCAAAAGGGTATAAACACTTTATGAATGGATTCCGTTCATTCTCTTTTGCAGCTGTGTGTACATGGGTCTGTTTACTCTAGTCAACGGGTGCAAAATAAACTCAGTTATCGACGTGATAAAATCATGATAAAGCAAACTTCACAGCTGCCGTGAGATAAAAAATATATGGAAGCTTTAGGGCTGATTTAGATGGCGCGCGAATTCGCATGCGATTTTAGTTACATTGCGGACTGTTGGTGACGTCCAATTCCACCGACCGATCAAAAACCGCATTGTAATGAAACTCGCATGCGAGTTCTCGCATCGTCTACATGAACCCTTATCCTGTCATACATACATATATCTAACAAACATAAGTGACATAAAAAAAACTAGGTAATTCACATGTTAACCATTTTTCGTGTAATGTAAATTCCAATGTTGCTAACAAACGCCACTAATGCGTAACACTTGGTATGTCTGGTGGGACAGAAAAGGGCCAATCCTCATCCCCTGGCTATACCTATTCGAATTTTCCCAGGGGATTCCGCTAAGCAGTTTTGGTTGTAGATGGAGCTTGGCACGGGTTACACAGTCCCCAAAAATGAGATGCTAATAAAGCGGAATCCAAAAGACATTTCGTTTTCTCCAGTCAAATAAGCTCCTATCAGTATTCATAACAATTCATGTCTTATTTTATAGTTATAACCGATTTTGTGACATAACAGTTATGTCACCGGCGCCTACTGGGAATATCCCGATATCGCGAGCTGCAATCGGCTTTAGATTACGTAACCGTAAAAAGGTAAAACGACTGATTGACACTTAATGCGGGTATTGAGCACACAATCGCATCTGTGAAGTTTAAAAAGCACCCCACCCACTCACCACCACGGTCGTGTGACACGAACTGCGAGACATTTATATTATTAAAATAGCAATCTTATTGAAATTCTAGTGCAGGTGTCTTCCACCAGTATGATAAAAATATACGTTTCAAATATATGGTTCTTCTTGTCGGTGACTAGTAGTCATTAAAGCGCTACTAGGTATCAAATAAAATCGTACCCAATTGGAATTGAAATCTTAGTTTTCGCTTGAAAACTTAACATAATTATAAAAAGTGGCATTAAAGTTGTTATCATATTTCTTAAATCTGAATCAACTTTGCGTTCTGGCATTGTCGTGAATAAATTGATTGGATTTACAAAATTAGAAGATTTACGGCCATTAAATGTCAACCACCAATTGGCGTTTCCTTTTTGTTTGAAAGCCAACGCAAAAAGAATCGTTTCATGCAAACCAATATAATGATTCTATTTTTTTGAATGATTATAGGCCTTATTTTTTTGAATGATTAATTTCCAATATTAAAATTAATAAAATTATTTCGAACTATGTACGTTCTTGTGATTTAGTAGAAACAAATACCAATATTTGCCATTTGTTTTAGTCTAAGTAAGAAATGTAATAAAAGGTGTCAAAAATCCAATTCTAACGAAATCCCACTTTGTGCAGAATTCTACGTTGACATCTCCTACGTGAAGGGTGAGGCTTTAGCGGTGAAGCTTTTCGATTGACGTATATTTCATGTTAGTTGCACCCTTATCAAATAAAATGGAGGCCTTTAGAGGCGTACCATCTATTTTTTGATAGCTTGTGACTTCGCCATGGTTTCAATATTACGAAATCTACGACATTACCACAAGGTTTCCAAAGAAATTCTTTATGAGGTAATTCGGTGGCGACTACGCTAAATATATGTCACAAATATGGTTGTCACTGTTGTCAGGTCTCGAGCTCTCATCAAAACAAATCGAATAGTTCCGTGTAGGTATTGGTTATCTGTTCCGTTAACGGCAGTGTGAACTACTTATCGGTCTTGACTTGAGACAGTTTAGTCACTTTATTTGCGCTGGTATATGCGACTTGTTTTTTTATATAAGTTTAGGTATTGGGGAAAACAAAAATGAGTCGTTCTTATTTCATATCATATTATTTACTAGACACAGGAAAGAACATTACGCAAAATCATGATTATAATGAATAACTAAGCTAGAATATTTTGTTTAGCTAAGCGTGTGATATAATATTTACCGAAAAACATTCATTATGCACGACTAAAACATAAACCTAGACATTTAAATATACCTACATTAACAAAAATAAATGTTGTCCAAACTATAAGACCTGGAATACCTACTCAAACAACAACCAGCTACCAGCTACCCACATTATTTATCTTGTGATCTAAATTAAACACGACTCATTGTAATAAGATAGAGTTAAGTACCTAAATGGTTGCTTGTTTCATGCATTTCTAAAGCTAAAATGTTTGTAGAAAATTAACATGTCAAGTAGGATTAAATCCTCAAGATGATATGTTGATGCCAGTGTTTATATTAAGTAAATTACGTTAGCCTAAAAGGGTGACAGGATAAATATTGAAGGAGAGACTGCGTGAAAATAGATTGTAAATCTTATGATAGTGGTATACTCTCGGAAGAAGTCATAACTATAATAGACAATCCCTGTATCCCCAGGGGACGAAGAAGCGACTACAGAATTTATTTTCTACTTATATGGTCTGACAATGTGTCGGACGGCTAGTCTTTTGTCGAACTATTTCTTATATCAGTGCACTGCTTTATGAGATGATAATATTTACCCATATTTTGTAATTTACATGTATTGTGTATTATGGTTATACAGGGTGTCCCAGAATTCGACGTCAAGCCGTAAACGGATGATAGACCAAGTCATAACAGTTATCATAAAAATACAAAAAAAAAATCCAACTCGTTTTTTAAAAAATTATGGTCACTTTAAAAATTCACTAAAAAATCCACACCCTGTAATGGTTCTTTAACTCTTGTTACTACAAATTCCATAATTTATTCTAATTTTTTTATTATTGTGTAATCTTGAATAATTACAGGATGTGGATTTTTTAGTGAATTTTTAAAGTGACCATAATTTTTAAAGAACATGAGTTGGATTTTTTATTTATTTTTATAATAACTGTTATGACTTGGTCTATCATCCGTTTACGGCTTGACGTCGAATTCTGGGACACCCTGTATTTTACAGCATAGGATTGAATGCATCTAAACCTGAAATTTCTGCAAAATATACCTACAGGAATTCCCGGAATTCCCGATATTCTACTAGCTAATATCGTTTTCAGACGATTCCCAAAGCTCTACGCTGCGCGCTACAGGCAAGTACCGGAAAATTACCAATCACAACTTGGAGGAGAAATAATTACTGCTAATAGCTAAGGGAGTAGATGAATTATAACGGTAGGCATTGGTCATATAAGTTAATTCACATATTTTTGTTATGTGCCCCATCTTTTACAATAAACAATAGTATTAATATGGCAGTAGTAAATAAATAGGTACTCATTATTATTTAGCAAAACGGGACTTAATCGAGTATAATTAAGTGTTTACCTCCGACGTTTCCAGGCCGGGGAACGGGGTACTCGCACCTTAATTTCGTTATAATCTTGTTACAAGGCGATAGCATTATGTTATGATGAGGTATTTACCGTATAACCACGTATAAATAATATGAAAATGTCACAGACAAATAAAATTTTCGTCAAACTATGCAAATAGCTACACGCCCGAAATGACGTGATTCGTGTTAGCGGATACATAAATCGTTTTGTTTAAATAAATAAGTAATATTCACTGTACTCGTGTATGGATAGAAGATATAGTTGAGTAACCGATAGTGTAGGGTACCTAGAAGTGCATCATAATACCTACACGAATTTATTATGCTCAATATGCTCAGCGTGGCGATCGTGAGTAGCTAATATGTTCCAAATATGATTATTAATGTATACAGTACCTATTTTACGTGACTACTGATGTAATAAATATTAAATCTTTCTATCTCAATTATTTTTCCCATTACGTATTTATATCGGGCGTACATTCAAGCGACTCATAAGTCTCAGCGAGGACGCGATGACCTATGGACAGTGACTAACTAACCCCCGGCGATAACTCATTGCCTGATAAAGTTTTGCGCTGTTTGTATTACATTGATTTACATTGATTGATTCAGTTATGTATTTATTCAGGCAACGTAATTGTGATAATGTATGGTACGTATACATATTATATCATGTTTATCTTATAGAAATGTAACAAACAGGAAACATGTACCTTTTATCGGAAAATATGATGTAACAAAATAGGAAATGTGATGGATTGATTTAGACGAAATAAACATTACCTCCCATTAATTCACGTTACAAAAACTATGTTAATGTTAAACCCGGTTCTACGAGTAAGATAAATTTCACCCAATTATAATTACTTCACAAGGTAGACTGATGACCTGGTAAAGGTCGCGGGAGTCCGCTGGATGCGGGTGGCTCAAGACTGGTCATTGTGGCACTCTTTGGGGGAGGCCTATGTGGACGTCCTCCGGCTGATATGAGGATGATGATGATGGTGATAATTACTTCGTTTTTGCATGATTAAGTATAACAAAACATCCAAATATTTAATCAAACTATGGGTTTACAGTAAGAAGTCAGCACGTTCACGGCATGCTTAGCATATCAAGTACATGATTAGGTACTCATGTGATAATACATAAGTGGTCGAAAATACTCACTGACTATATGTATCATGAAGGAGGCGAAGACCACCATCCAGCCCCAGCCGCCGTCGGGCGGCGGCGGCGGGCTCTCCGAGCTCTCCCGCGACGAGGCCGGCGCGTGCGCACCCTTCCCGTTTGCACTCTTCACTCCTCCGTGAGACATCTCGCTTCTCTGCCCACTTTTATAAAGCTTATAGATTTATAAGGCAACTTAAGTTTTGATATGATTTTAGAAATGCGGTTATATATTTATATAAAATCTTCTAACGTGTATAAGCTACTTAACAGTGGATGACTTGTTATTTAAACAATCAGTTTTATAAATGCAATAGTGGAAACGATTCTAAGGAAGCACGGTAACAATAGTAAAAAGTATTATTTGTTAAATATAAATAATGGGTAATCTACTAGTATTATCTATGTTGATAAATCATTGTAAGGCCTATCTATGGTGTAGGATGAAATCGGTGTTTTGGGTCCCTGGTCGCCGGCGCAGGCAGGACATGTTCGTCGTAGCTGCCGCTTTCAGCTGAAACAAAAGAAAACGCACAATTACTACATGTTGTAGTAGTTAAAAAACCGGCCACGTGGGAGTCGGACTTGCGCACTAAGGGTTCCGTACCACCTACGCAAAAAACGGCAAAAAAATCACGTTTGTTGTATGGGAGCCCCATAAATACTTAAATATTTAGTATATTCTGTTTTTAGTAGGTATATTTTGAAAATTTCAAGTGCCCAGTTATCACGGTTAGTTATCATGAGATACAGCCTGGTGACAGACAGACGCACAGACGGACAGCGGAGTCTTAGTAATAGGGTCCCGTTTTTACCCTTTGGGTACGGAACCTTAAAAAATACTATAGTACCTAGTATATTCTAAATGAAGTTAAAAAAAAAACTAACAAGTATACTTCGATCAATCTACAGTTCTGGCGATTAAGGTGTTTTTAGCAAACAAGGCAAGTAGGCCAGCATGTTTTTGTTGGTCATCAACTTACTTAGCTGCAGCTGTGTAATTACGTCAGCGAGCGGGCAATTTACATTATTTGCCAATTGACTAATTAAGTAGGTATTATCCTTCCATTTGTTTACAAAAACGTAAACTGATGCCTAACTAACCTACTAAGTAACCATTTCACGGAATGACACATTTAATGTAGTTTTTGCTAAAGTAAATATACTTATTAGCGTTAAAAACAAGATAAGATAAGATAAGATAAGATGTTTATTTGTATAGTCATGTACATGGGATGTTATTACAGTTATACAGGAAGCTTCCATGACACCCTGTCAGGGCACACAAATTTTCTTATATCTAGCTTAATACTAAAGTACATTACAGGCCATGCATGCTATTATTATGTCTAATATTTTGAATTAATGTATAATTAATAATTAGTCAGGGCGAATTTCGTATTAAGTTGAATGTCAATGTTAGTTTGATTACAATTTTTGGTATAAGTAGTGCGGCTAGCTTTCATCATTTAAAAAGTTATCCACTGAGTAATAGCATTTTTGTATTAGGAAGGTTTTTAGTTTTTTGTGAAACAGTTTGTCATTTGGTTCCAATTTGATCTCATCGGGTATTTTGTTTACTACTTGGATACATACGAAATGGGGCCCGTTTCTATAGATGGCTAATTTAGAGCTTGGTGTTTTTAATTTGTTTCTATACTGGCTTCTAGTTTTGTATGTATCCAATTTAGCTTCAAATAGATCGGGGTTTTTCCTAGCAAAGATAGCGGCCTCCATTATGTATATTCCCGGAAGTGTAAGTAGCTCATATTGTTTGAAAAAAGGACGGCAACTGTTTGGGATCCGTATATTTGCCAGGATTCGTACACATTTTTTCTGTAGGACAAAGAGTTCGTGAGCGTCAGTGCTGGCTCCCCATAAGACCACACCATATCGGAGACTAGAATATATGTACGCGTAGTAGACGGATAGTGCAGACTCAAAATCTGCATTTAACTTTATCACGTTAAGCGCGTAGATAAACTTTGTTAGTTTTGTCTTCGCGCCTTGTACGTGGGCCTTCCAGTCTACTCCGGAATCAATGAAAACTCCTAGTAGTTTAAATTCTGTGACTTCCTCTATCTGGGCGCTATTTATGTGTAGGTTCATCTCTAAAGGTTTTTTCTGCTTGGGTTTAAATTGTATAATTTTCGTTTTCTTTATGTTTACTTCAAGGTTGTGGCATTCTAACCATGTTCTAACTGTGTTGAAGATAGAAATAAGTTGGGAGTTACATTCTGTGGTATTTGTAGCGCTGAATAAAAGGGAGACGTCGTCGGCAAACATTACACAGGTCACATTGGGATCTAGGATTTTCGGCAGATCATTTATATATGTCAGAAATAGGGTACATGCTAAAATACTTCCCTGTGGCAAAGAACAAGTGGTACGGCGTCTTTGTGAGGCAACTTCAGTCACTTCTCGGGCTTCGTGATTATAGTAGTCTATGTGTACATATTGTTCACGATTTGTAAGGTAGGATTTGAACCACCTGTGTGTCGTACCGCGTATTCCCATTTCGTATAACTTTGAGAGGAGTATTTCGTGGGACACTTTGTCGTATGCTTTGGTCATATCGAGAAGTAACCCAATGCTGTATTTCTTATCATCGATATGCTCTAAAATTTTTCTAATGTATTTGAATATTGCTAACGTTGTTGAGTGATGTTTTCTGAATCCGTGCTGATTTTTGTCAAATATTTTATATTTTTCGAGGAAGCTATACACACGATTGGCCATTGCTTTTTCGAAGATTTTTGAAATAGCCGGGAGTAATGCGATAGGACGGTATTGATTCGGATTTGTTGCCTTGCCACATGGTTTTAAAATTGGTTTAATTTTAGAAATTTTCAGCTGGTCTGGGAATATGCCGTTATCGAACGATTGATTTATTAGTTGTGTTAAGGGTGAAGCTAGTTCATTTGCGCACAGTTTTAATAACGCCGGCGGTAATTCGTCTGTCCCGAAGCTCTTTTTGTTCTTAAGCTGTTTAATTAATTTCAGTGTTTCGCATTCGGTAATTGGACTTAAAAATATGGAGTTAGTGACAAAGGTGAGGGCAGGACGGCCGACTAGCGGCTGCGCGGGCGCATCTATGCAACCCGCGCTTGCGTTGTCAAGCGGCGGTGATGACTCACCTACCGATGCAAAGTGCTCGTTAAAAGCATCGGCTACTAGTTGGGGCGATTCTAAGATTTTATCGTCAATTTTTAAAGACATGTTTTTGTATCGTCGTTCGTTGTTCTTTCGCGTGATGTTATTTATTATGCTCCACATGGTTTTGGTTTTGTTATTCGTTTTTCTAATTTGTTTTGCGTAATTTATTTTATTGGATTTTCTTATACATCTTTTCAGCATTTTTTCATATTTTTTATAGAAATCGTGGATAATCTCGTTTCTTGTCATGTTAACGAAGATTTTAAGCTGTCTTTTATGTTTGCAAGATATTTTTAACCCTTTGGTTAGCCAAGTTTTAGTTTTTGACGATGTGTATAGTCTGATTCTTTTTTTAGGTATATGTGAGTTTAAGATATTCTGCAGTTTATCACTAAATGACTGATAATTTTCATTAATGTTGTTTTTATCTAATATTATGGTACCCCAATCGATGTCTGACAATGCTTGCCTAAAAGAAAACATATTTTTGTCACTAAATATCCTACCTTCCTTATGCCAGGGTTTTTGTATGGTCTGCAAGGTGTGGCTTTGGACTATGAATGTAACGCCTTTGTGATCCGATATGCCATGGTCCTTTATTTCTAGAACATATTCTTTCTGGTTTGTGTATACGAGATCGATACATGAGTTGGAACCGTTAACCTGCCTAGTTGAGTTTTTAACGATTTGAACTAGATTGTGACATAACATAGTATCATTGAGTTTCCTAGAGGTGCCAGAGAGTCTTAACATATTGATATTAAAATCACCTACGATAACAATTCGTTTTTTTTGCTCTTTGAGTTGTAATTTACATAGTAATTTGTAACAAGATGTAAGAAAAATAATGCAGTCCACGTATACTCGAACATTCTCTATTCTTATTGACCTACATCTTTGTCGATAAAAATGTCATTTAATACTAATAGCCACATTCATCATTCATTATAATGATTGATGCAATCATATAAAGAGCAATTAAATCACATTTGGCGGAATCAATTCTTAATGCTATTACTTTTCAGAAGTAGTTTGTGTTTAAATTAATCGAACAATTCCAAAATACGACAGTTGAACCAACACAGTTTAAAATTGACCTTGGTATCGGAAAATAATACGTTTTCGTTCTTTAGGCGAGGCGATAGCCGGGATTCCGGAGATGACAATATCCGGCAAATACTCAACGAGCGTTTCATTTCAAATGTAACGAACCGACCCTAGCTGTTTTCTTTTACCCGAATGATGAAGAAGGGTACCTTATCTACACAAAAGGTGTACCCGCTGATTGTATACCGGCTTAAGTTCGTTCGTACATACCCTCAATATTAAGCCCACAGACAACATTATAGTAGCAGATGAAACATCGGGGCAAAAGTATTTGCCCCACTAGAATACTTTTCCAAATACAGTTCGTGTTCAAAAATATTTTTTGTATGTAGAATGGTAGATACTTTTGACGCCTAGTTTGATCCGTTAGTTTTGAAGCTGTAGTCTCATGATCCTCGTCATATTTCATTACTTTGAGATCATAGAGATTTAAGATAGGTGTTTGCTGTATTAAATCGGCATATTACTGATATACCCGTACACATTGATACTCGTACCCAACCCATCACTATGTTATCTTTGCTAATTCCGCTATTTATATTTTTATGAAGAGACGCCTTGAAAACTTGCCAAAAATAGAGCTAGTAATTAAAACGGTAGAGTATACATATATTGCAGGAATAATATAAAATGCTCCGCAAAATGTAGGTATATTTAACGAAATATCTAATCACAAAGGCATGGCCGAGCATATGGAGTGAATATGATTGATGATATTGGGGCTTGTGATATGGGGACGCGGGATGTGATAATCCGATCGATACAGACCTGATAACGTGATGTTGTGGACGAGAACTGATTTTTGTAGATAATTCTTATCTACATATATGTTTTAGGTTATCGTGGAATATCTATTAATATAGGTAGTTGATGAGATTACTCGTACAAGAGATATTTTGCTTCATGCAGATACCTCAGCTGATAAGTATCTTTTTACTGAATTATTATTATTCCATGTGTTTGAGGTAGCATACGAATATACACGTATCTACCTACTGTTTACTGTATGCAGGTATATTTTAGGAGGGTCTAAGGGTTGGCCTTTTCGTTAGTTATTTAAGCTCCCCATAAACGACACGATTACCTACTTAATAAAAATTTTAAGTATAGGTAAAACTTATGGAAAGTGTCTTCAGACAATTTTTGTGAAAAAGCAGCAGCAGGCTTTTTCACAAAAATTGTCTGAAGAGACTTTCCATAAGTTTTTATAAAAAATGATTGGACGAGAGTTCAAACAACCACCAGGCCGCCCAAAAGCCACCTGGTGGAGAAACCTGGAGAAACAGTCGCTAAAAATACCAGCAACCTACTATGACAGAGCCAAATGGCGGAAGCATATTCAGAGGGCCGACCCCAAATGAAATGGGAAGTGGCACGGAGAAAGAAGAAGATTGGACGAGAGTTCAATATCAAAGTTTTTTTTAATAGGTGTCGAATAAAATAAAAAGAAGACTGTCTTTATTTGGCATCATTTTTGTGTCATATTTTGATACAAAACCATTAAAACCATAGGTACTTACATTTCTTTACCTGTGTCGTGTCTGTGTCATACTTTACTGGATAGATTGAACGCTAAATCGCTATATAATACTATACATATATTAAATGGTAATTAATGCCTTTAGTCAAAAAACCTGTAACACTATTAGTAACAAAGTCTCCCTGAATCCATTTTCGCCTGTTCGCCACGTGTTGCTAACGTGATCTGACAGCTGCCCTCACATTAAATACAAACAAAGTACGCCCTGAATTCGCAGTGTTAGCCGTGAGCAAGAATAACAGCAATTATTTAAACATGAGTCTAATTTGGAATCCCTTTGTCGACAAGGGCATAGCCACTGTCAGCTGTGACCTTTTACGCACAAGCTAGAAACTTTGATGCCCAAATCAAAATTAGTAACAGGTACTTCTATTTATAAACTTTGAATCGTCTTTGCGATCAAATTAAGTTTATGAGGGATGCTCTTGTACGATTAAGGGCCCCCCCACATCTACTCTACAATTCTATGGCCGACGTCGACGCAACGTCGACGCAGCGTCGACGCAACTGCGCGGCGACGTCATTTTCCATAACGCTGGACCGACGCCGACAGACGCCGATGCTCCAAAGACGCCAGATGTGGGGGGGCCCTAAGTAGGTAAAGTTTTTCACTCTTCCAGCCCAAGCCAAAAAGTTCAGTTCATATTAGCTCCACACCTACTTGAACAGTTATATCATATTATCTCCGTATATCGCAGATTACGTGACACGTGATACCTATGTGGTGGGTGGGGCTGAATCACGTCGAAACTGAGATAACTTTATTGGATAGGGGGTTAGGATTATTCTCACACATTGAAAGGAAAAAAAACTTGTAAAAATAAAGATTAATATCAGTGTACTTACTTTTTAGAGTGTCTTGTGGATTTGCTAATATACAGGGTGGAAAAATAAGTCGGGCCCTGGAGGGAAACTACCTTAAATCCTTAAGCTGGCTCATTTTACTTAAAGGAGACATTCCTTTATTTTTAAAAAGAAAAAAAACTGCATTCAAAGATTTTCTAAAACTCGCTTGCCTCGCCCGGGACTCGAACCGACTAAAAATTCAAAAAAATAAAAACGCGTAATTTTATTCTACTAGTTGATACAGTTAATGTTAATGATAACATTTCTTCAAGAAACATTAGGTCTTACACTCGTCTGTCGTATAAAATATCCATAAAATCTAATATTTAGTACTTAAGATTTTTTTAGACAAGCCAAATTGAAGAAAAAAAGAAAAATACTTTGAATGCAGTTTTGTTTCTTTTTAAAAATAAAGGAATGTCTCCTTTAAGTAAAATGAGCCAGCTTAGTAGCGGTAGTTTCCCTCCAGGGCCCGACTTATCTTTCCACCCTGTATGTGGGTACAGTCAGCAAACCTATTGGCTTAACGAATAGTGAATAGTTTTGCCAACTCAAATAGGAATGACCTATGAGCTTGATACATATCTTGATGTACCTACACGGTTACGCTACGTCTTACGTAGGCGAACAACGCGCGAACGCGGCGCGGCGCGGCGCGGCGAAATCAATCCTTTGATGCCCATAGAAGTGTCCTACGTAAGCGATCTCGTTGCGAACGCGGTGCGGCGCGATTTGCACGCGAATGTCAGGCGGCGCGGCGCGGCGCGGCGCGGCGGCGGCCGCTTTCGCCGCGCCGCGCCGCGCCGCGTTCGCGCGTTGTTCGCCTACGTAAGACGTAGCGTAAATAATTAATAAGTTATCACCCGCGACTTCGTCCAAGTCTTTAATAGTAGTAGTAGTAAACACTTTATTGCACACAACACGTACCATAACACAGAGAGAATACAGTAATGTGTATGTGTACAAAGCCGAACTTATCCCCATAAGGGATCTCTTCCAGCTAACCTTAGAAATACGACCCCTAAAAGGCCAAACAGTAAAATAAAGTTAAGTAAAGTAAAGTTTCTAAAGTTACTTAAAGGTTTAAGTAACTTTAAAAACTTAACATTTACTTTTTGGCCTTTTAGGGGTTGAATTTCCAAAAATCAAATAAACAGGCTAAATATGAAAGAATTATGTGAAATGTTTCATGCCACTTCTCTTACAAAACAACATTGATGTAAGTACCTAGGCAAAATAAATATCTAGGAAAATTTATAAAAAATGTGAAATTAATGACGCTTTCATTACGTACTTTCTTTTCATTCGATTTAACATATTCTTCCTTAAACAACATTGTTTTCGTAAAGCTAAGTAGGTAACCTAATACCCATTTGAATAATGATTGTTTCATTATATTCGCTTGTAGCTCCAGACGTCTGTGAAACCATATTGTCTAACAGACCTCTAGTAAATTCGTTTATTCGCGTTCACTGACTTCTATTTAATTTGTGAACATCGCTTAGTTATATCGCTTTGTTTAAAGCTACAATATGCAATTCTTGGGGCAAATGTATTTTCATCATGATATTTTTTTAGAAAAAGGAAAATATTGCGAGGAAACCTGCTAAACTTGGGAATGAAGTAAAGAACGTATTAAAGTTACGCAAGTTGCGTTAGTAACTAAAATAAATTTAACATTACCCATATATATTAGTTGTTATACATTAAAAGTGGAATTTCGGAATTATTTATCAACCAGGACAACTGGAAAGTATAGAGATACCCGTACCTAATTACGAATTTATATACACGTACGTTATAGCCTTGGGCAGTACCTAATAGTAATACAGTACATAGGTATAGTCAGACAATCACACACGTTCAAGTTCAGACATCCATATTCTAACTTTAAGATACGTCAAATAATAGATATGGAAACGATATAGATTGGATACGTTTTTGTTTGTAGAGACCTCACATTTGACACTGTCATATCCGATCCATATCGTTTCCATATCTATTATTTGACGTATCTGAAAGTTCTAATATGGCTCAGAGTCTCGTCTGTACCTGCTGCAAGTATTACCTTATCAATTACCTAATATAGTATTACAATAAGTAGGTAGGTATTTATCACAAACATATGGACATTTCTTATCACGTGTTCCAACTCGAACTTTCTTATCAGCGTGTGTTTAATTGTATCAGGGCAACAGAGCGGCCTGTTGTCACAATTGTGATTGTGACTCTGGGCCATGATTTCTTACATCACTTCATTAAATCACTCGAACAATATTGATTCAATTCAATTGCACGACGTTCTATTTAATGACATTATTATTGATCAGTAAAAGGTTTGTTTACTTTTGTAGGGGTCACAAGAACGGGCGGCACGGCATTCAAACTTTATAAATCTGGCGTTGATTTGATATGATGACTCGCATTATGTCTCACTTGCAGTTTTAATATTGGATCCCGTGAGATGCACCGGCAACATGAGCCAAGTAAAATTAATTTCAAATCAAATTGAGATTTTTACATTGACTGCGATGAGGCTCTTGGGAACCAATTCGACTGGTTTTGATATTCTGCTGGCTCTTTTATTCCTTTTATACGATTGAATTTTTTACGATCTTATCAAGCCCGTGCGAATAAATGCTATATTCCTTACATATGAAATTCAGAGTTGTATTGCAAGTGCAATATAAATTTAATGGTTCCTCTGAATTGATGCGAAGATCCCCGGGTAAATATCCTATCCCATTGTAAATAAAGTTGTTTATCAGTGTTTACTACTTTGTATACAGGAGCTGTTAGTGTAGAAAGAATCACTAATGTGTTTATGTTTACCGAGCTGAGTCAGCGAACGCGAGCCGCTAAAAACACTAGGTTGCCGCTGAACAATGACTTCTTTGTGTCGTGTATCAAACAACACAACGCAAGTTCGCGTGTATCTCCTACCTAAATAAGTACATTTCGATTGAATAGGAAAACCAGTTTCAAGGAAAGAATTTCAGGAGAATAATGTTAACGATGTAAGGCGTTTCAGAAAATCATTGCTTACATAAATAGTAGTTGGTACTTAATGATTCAAAATGTCCTAATAATTTGAGGATACTATAATTAATTATCAATTCACTTTTTGTTACTTTGCATTGAAAATATTATACTAACAGTACCATGAAAAATAAAGAAAAATTCGTATATACTTACATCTCTATTTTTTGGTGCTATATGTCTGTAAAGTCCAACAAACTTCTTAAACTTTTTAACCACAAATAAAAATCCACGTCCACGAAAGCGTTTGAGAAAATGTCGTTCTTTATTTAAGAATGCATATGTAAGTCGATGAGCCAAAAATAATTCGTGGGACCGCGTGTATTTGGCTCGAGGCACCGCTGCGTTCCGTCCGTCGCGGGTGTTCGCGCGCGCTGCGATTCGCGGACTGGCCACCGACAACAAGTACGGACACCCTTACTATGAAAGATGCTATCGGTACTCTCAAAGATCATGAGGACTTTGATATCAGATGATATCAGTCACTGTTCACAAATATCTATGATATATTTGCAACTTTTTGACTTGGAAAATTGTCAGGTGGTTGATTTCTCTATCTACGAGATATCTACGGAAACAAGGAACTTTAAGGGCCATTTGCACCATCCCACTGACCCGGGGTTAATATGTTAATTAAACCGCAATCCAGTGTCAATTTGTACTGGTAGCCATGGTAAAACCAGGTTCAACCGGTTAACTAATCCCGGGTTAGTGAGAGTGCGAGTAGCGCTAGGTTCCTATATTTATTTTATGAGTTAAATGACTTTAAATAAGTCAGTCTTGTATTCCGATCTCGTGAAATTTATAAGAACACAAATGACGATTTGCAACTTTTCAGGCAAAACCTTGTCCAAAATTCGTATTATTGCCGTAACAATAAAAAATATGATAGTTCTTGTACAAAAAAACATCATTTTCTGTTGGCTCTTGTTGAAAATTACCTACACACAATTTGTACTTTTTGTTATGTTAGATTACGTAAAACATATAACTATTGCAGTGGTCAGGTATAAGTAGCCAGTATTTATAACTAGAGTGTGAGGGAGTTATTATTGCGGCGCTTATCAGTAAGTTTGTTGACATCTCGGTTATTTTTGTATAAAGTCGCAGTTATGGAATGTTAAACTTAACAGAATCTTCATAGTAAGAATAATATACCCGGATGTTTTTAGTAGGCAGGTACACGTCTATACTTTCGTTGCTCAAGGAAAAAATTCTTAAGTATATTGCATGTTGGCCACGTCTGTTCATTAGTATACTTTTCGCTTAGTTTAATTTTAAAAGTACAGGCCCTATTTAGGATTTTTCTTCACTCTTTAAGCGTAATTGAAGAAAAACAGCAGAAAAGTCAATGTCGAAATTGCTACATTGTGTACAAGGTACACATAGTCGCATAGTAAGCGGCAATTCAAGCAGCGATTCGAGGTCTATCGGCTCGATTTGTGTGTACTGTACAAGGCAATACAGCGCGTGCCCTCATTTCAATTCAAGAAATTAATTTCAAAAGCTCACATCTCATTTAATCATAGTGCAATCTATGAGTTATTGCTTGGAAATAGCAACTATTTAAAATAATGATAAGAGTTTTTCAAATATTATATTTTTTAATCAGATGAAATGCTTATTTTGTATAGCTACGTATCGGAATGTCATTACCGCGCTATAAAACCCGAGTTAACGAGTACAGTGAAAAACTTTATCTTAAATATAGCACAATTTTAAAATATTCATAAATTAACTGCAATCAGTCACTTGACATTCACACAATCCCAATAGTTAGAATCAATAATGTCAATTGAATGTGATTCAAAACAAATCGTGAACTTAAATTGGTCTTGGAATGACGATTAGATACGAGTTGAAAATATCCAATGTCGAATTCCACACATACCTACTTACTGAAAAAGCTTTTGTCTCTTCTGGCGCTGGCGTTCAAAGGGTGTTTTAGCTTTGTGCATATGTAATCCAGCGTCAGTCCTATTTTGTCGTTCAACAAGAGGATCCATTATAATTGCAATCATTGTTAGAGCTTAGTTGTCACAGGAATCTATTACTATCCTCTAGTACTACTATCACTAAAATGAAAAATATTTATTTTCAGGCAACTATTGGCCCATAGATTAAAACTAGCACACGCATTATAAAAAAAAGCTTTAAATAAAAACCTAAGTAATTAACTAAGGTTAAGGCTAAGATTAATATATAATAACCACTACGGTTCTCTAGAGGAAAGTTCGGTAAGCACAAGCACACATAACATGTGCCAGCTTTTAGTTCACCCGTCAGTGCCTTTGTTTCTTTGAGAAAACTTATTTCTGATGTTTTTTATTTGTGTTTTGCACTTATTACAGACGTGCCTGGTTTGGCTTTATTCCAGCTTTGATTGCAGATTGCTCAATGTATGTTCGAACCATGGCATGTATCAGTGCCAACGAGGTTTAATGACGGGCATAACCCGTGACACGATACCCGGTGTACAACGGCGTGCATTGAACTCAGGACTTTTGAGTCAAAAGCTGGACGGTTTTGTTTTCTGAAGTTGTTGCAGTTTGTATGCTGACTTCATACATGTTTATCGTTAGACGAATTAACAAATGAATAATTCTATTATTGATTCGTTGTATAGCGAATTTGTATGAGACAAATTCGCTATACAAATATGAAATAAACTTTCGAAAAACTTAACAAGTAGGCTAGTAGTAGCTAATACATGTTTTATAACTAGAAATAACGGAATGACAATATGTCGTCGAGTTCGACAAGCTTCAACGTTTATATCATAGGAATTAATAGGTAAAAACGGTAAAATTTCCGCCTGACACGATGACAAGGCAACCCTCAATTATGTAAAAAATTGGATCATACAACTTTATGTACAATTGTATAAATATCTGATACCTAGCTTACTTTTAGCATCTAATCAGTTATTTATATGCAGCCTTGAAAATGAACCATACTTATTATGCTGAAACAAAGTCGAGAGTAGAGGACAAAAGTATTCTGCAGGCGGTTTCGGCTGCGTCTGATTGACCTTAATTACACTAACAATTCACAAATAATTATAAAATTTAATTAAATAGAACGGCACAAATCGCGCCCGTTAAGCTTATAAGGAGAAGCTGTTTGTGTCATTAAAACTTCAGAGATAACATGTTGCGTTTTTTTCCGACTGTACTGCGACACCGGGGTCAAGGCTGAGGCAGTTAGCCTCTGCATAAAATAGCTCACAAGCTAGCCAGCATTATTATTTTTGTTTGTAATGCTAATGACGTGAAAGATAAGTTGTGAAGCTAATGACTTATTGTTGTATAAACATATGAAATGAGTACGATGATATTTCATAGAGCATTTAGACCATAACTTTTATTTCTAATAGTATATACATATAGTCAAGTGACACTGAAATAGGTAACTATGTATCTATTTTTTATTTAATAACCAGTAAGTAGGTATGGCGTTATGGCGTCTGATTAGGTCCCATATTTAATTTTGATACCTAGATCAAAGGGGCCAGAGGTCTGAATAATAGGCGTACGTAGACAAGTTTGATAAGATAGCACAAGCAGTGCAAGTATTAGTTAAGTACGACATAATTTCATAGGATTTAAAATAACACTTGAACCGCTTGTGCTATCAAAATTGTAGCAGACTTTTCTTGGTACTCTTACTAACTCTAGTAGTGTCCCCAAGATGTGTAATGCGTAAGCGCGTTTTGGCTACTAACCGTTGTAGTCACGGACCTAAGGCGGATATTAGTTAATTGTAACGTAGGCGCAGCTGCCCACTAGTTAGTTGAACGAACTGGACTGGTGCCATATTTGTATCTTAAAAACATCATCTTGATATGCACTCATGCTTCTCATCTCGCTTTCTCCGCGACCAATATGCAGTGTATATTAAAAGGAAATATTAAATTGAACTGTAATTTTAAAAATCTGAATGCGGCTCTTTACGACGGTTAAGACTTTGATGAGTATTTGAATTCTGCGAATACATTCCGTTCTGTAATATTATCTGAGTATACCCAGCTGCGAAAGTGTATCGCCATTGGATTATTTTATTTATTTAAATATTTTTTCATCAAAGAAACGCGAACTTAGCAGAGCCTTCGTATGATTTTTCCGATATTATAATAACATTATTATGAGAGTTAAGAGCTTTTAAAAATTGTTTAAGAAATAACAGGTTTGAATTCGGTTTTACAATAAAATTTATGAAAATGATTTTAAAGCATTATTGTAAGCGTTCTAAATACTTAATTTAATTTTCTTCTAATATATAATATTTTTGCGCATATGTCAAATCTTTAGAGTCTGGTATTAACGTACATACCTAAATAATGTACAGTCAGCATAACAATTAGCTTACCTTAGTGGTCGCCTAAGTGGACAATAAGCGTGTATAGAAATATTCATTAATCTTTATACTAATATTTCACCGGTAGAGAATGCCTTTTCGCATTAAGCGATTACCGTCGCCCACCTGTAACACCAGAGGGGTTTTGAGTGCATTGCCGGCATTTATGATGCTCTGTGTTCTTGGTTTGAAGTCATATCGGTCCGGAAATACCGCAGGCGATACTAAATTGTTTGTGTAATAATTTAATAAATGTATGTTTTATTTCAAATTAATAATCTTCTTCTTCTACCTAGCGTTATTCCGGCCTTTGCCAGGGTCCGCTTTCCTCCACTTTGCGCGACACTGGGCGTCGTCTCGTGTGAGCCCGTTCACGCTCATAACTATCTGCTTTCTCGACATCGAGCCATCGCTTTTTTGGTCTGCCTTGGGGTCGGGGGCCGTCAAGGGCTAGGTTAAGGCATAATTTCCTACGTAGTCAGCTTTTCAATTTAATAATGTTTATGTAAAAAATAAATACGAGTATGTTTATAAATACCAATCAATATCTTTCGATTGATCAGCGTAACGAGCCCGCGAGTCATGTATATGTATAGTATTTGTATTTACCCACTTCGCTTGTCAAATCATTTCGTCGATATTTGCACACCGTGTACATGACAGCCTGTCATGCCAAGCGCCATATCGTAAACAACTCATTAGAGCAAAATAAATCATTACAATATGTATCATTCGTCAATAATATTTCAACGACCTATTACGCTCTAATGAGTTGAGTGTAGGTTATTAAACTAAAGACAATATAATTAAAAAAAAACTATATTACAAAGCGCATAGTACTAATGGGTAATTAACAGATTTTATCCTTAATTATTTTTCAAAATTAGTATAAGTAAAAATATATACTTATAGTACTTTTTGAATCACTATTTTTTTAATGAGCCTATTTAAGATTTTATTTCAGGGCCCTAATTTAGGTAATCTACTTTTACCTATATATGATAATTTTAACCCGCGCATTTTTTTTACTGATTTTGTAATTTTATGAGTATCTTTATTACCTACCCATCTCGCAGAAATACATAACTTGTCACTTTTAAAATATAAGGTTCGTTACCACGGCCAATCCTTTTCAATTTCTTAGTTAATCGCTGGAACTTTTCGAGATAATTCTCAGTCACTTTGTAATGTAAGTAGGCTTATTCATAATATTTATAGCTAGCTCTGAGCTGAGCGAAACCGATTCCTATAGCTTGGCGGGCGCAGGCGCAGAGGAGTCTTTGTACCAGGAAAACAAAATGGTCCGATTACGGATTCTTCTTACAAACGTCGAGGATATTGGATTTTTATATTTGAAGTTTTTTTATATCAGATATTCCGAGTACTCAGTATCAGTATCAACTATAAGCTCTTCCGAACCTTAAAGAAGAAAATATAGTTATTTATATTCCTTACTATTACTTTTCGTTGACTTTCTAAATCTAAGAAAGCAAATGCTGCCAGCATCTTTGGCACAATGCCGCGGGGGCCTTTTTTTAGATTTATTTTAATTTAGATTAGTTTAGTTTTTAATTTTAGTTTTAATTTTAGATAGTAATGTAGTTTACAATTTTAATTTATTGTGTTATAATAAATTATTATTTTAAGGAAACTCGAGACAGTTAATAAATGCACCAGTACTAGAAAAAAAAGAAAGCAATGGAAGTAGCGATAAACGTTTGCATAGGTACCTATTTTGTGACTTTGTTTCTCCTACTAGGACCGAAATAACTCGCAAGTCTGAGTGTAAAAACATAAAAACCCGAGTTATTTGTTCAAATTAAATATAAGTGACATTCGGAAGGAAACTCCAGCTCAAGCAAGTCTTCACACGGGTGCTGTCACTGTCGATTTCCTTGAGAAATGAATGAAATGATAAATGACGGATTGAACATGCCCGCGTCAAGTCCTCAGCAGTAAGTATAGTAGTAATGCGGAACAGTACTGCAGCTGCAGGTGCTATTGGAATGGCACCTCAAAATGCCCCATTAATACTGGTTTGCCTGAGGAAATCAGTTGATTATGCTCGGTAAGCAGTAGGCGCTCTGTGTTAGCTTGTAATCTAACAAGCAGAAAACTTTGTTATCCGGTTTTATTGAAACTGAATCCGCTCGAAGTGCTTACTTCCTCATTTTATTGACGAACGCAAATCCGCAGGCAAATCTATATAATATCAAAGCAATTAGTTTAGGTGTATAATTTGTTAAACCGTGCGAAGCCGGGGCGGGTTGCTAGTGCTATAAGAAATAAATAACAAGTTTATGCTAGTGAATGTGCTGTAGGAACTGAACGACTTTGTTATCATTCCAAGCACATAAATAGCTATCAGTAATATGTTCCTGTCTTAATTGTTTACTTTAAATTATAGTGTTTATTTCTATCAGACAGATAGTTGTTAATAGCCGTTATATTTAGCCCGGCCTCGGCGGCGGGCGCCGATACTGCGATTATTTACGTATGCAGGCCTGTTGGATGGTCCACATTCTATGCAAATAGGGGTCAGCGGTCCAAGGGATATGAATACCCTGTATTTAATTGACATAATGAAATATATACCTACTAAATATAGTTATATATTCAGAATACAATAATGAGAATATAAGCCAAATCTGTTGTTTGCAAGTGCTGTAATATTAGCCAGTGTCATAAAATAAAATTTTAATTGATGAACGTTAAAATTGATGTTCATAGTGAAATTTATGAATGGAGTATTATTTGGCACAGCCAAAGCTCAAAATGAGACTACAGACTATATATTTATCCTATTTCTCAGTTCTCAAACATGGACTGAGGAAGGGAAATGAAACGCTACTCGCATCCTGTTTCAAGGGTTAAATGATGTCGTAAGGGACACCCTCCCCTTTCCTCCCCAGACTCCAAATCCACCGATATGGTGTTCGAACTTTAGATTGTAAGTGGTGAAATTGTTCTTATAAATATAAATAAGCCGAAATTTCAGTCAACGAGAGTGTACATAGGAAAGAAATAAAATATGTATAATATATGTGGCTATGAACATTACAGGATAGTTACGTAAAAATAGAACTGTCTTACTTGTATCCATGGCCGGGAGAGTTCAAGGTGAATGAGGCTCCTATGCCGGCTGTTTTCAGGAAAATATAAGCAGAGTGAGAAACTAAATATTTAGGGCCATAAGGATATCAAAATTTAGGAGTAAACCAAACGTATCTTTTTTAATTTTTAATAATACTTTTAATCTTTTTTTAATTTTTAACAATAAATCCATATTAAGGGGCTGTCCATAAATTACGATCGATTTTTGACGATTTTTGACCCCCCGCCCCCCTATAATCATCCAAAAAATATGCTTAAAATGACCCCATTTTCTCCTACTTCATGCTACCGTCATCCGATGTCCAGACCCCCCCCCCCTAATTTGAAATGATGTAATTTATGAATAGCCCCTAAGTAGCTAATTTATATTAAATTAAATTGTTAACCATGGCGCATATATGTATATATAACGCTGTTGCAGTTTAAATTGAAAACAACGAGGACCATTGAGAATAACGTATACCAAATTAGTGATACCAAACTAACAGGATTTGTACTTATTTTATGCATACATTTCTTATGGGCAAAAAAAAATCTTCAAGCTTTTGTCGCTTTTATTTCAACAGGGAAGTAATACTCATAGAGACAATTGTAGAAAACCCAAACACAATTGGGTTGCGTTGGTTTAACAAAGAGTTCCTATGGCCACCTGCAGTCTCCATCAGCTTGATGGTACCATGATATTGCATTGTCACCCAACTTGACTGCAAATTTCCTGCTTCATCTGAAACCGGGAAGTGGGTCAAATTTAACTTGCAAGATTTGACCCGTACACCGTAAAAAATAGTTAAGTACATACACTGCAAATTAAATAAAAACGTGTAAAATGATTTGAATGATAGCTTCTAAAATATGTTTTATTTAAGTTTATGTCGAACATCCCTGTCGGAGGCAGCGGGCGCGGAACGCGATTATAGCCGGCTGATTGGTCGCGCACTCGCTCCGTGGCAACCACTGAACTGATTTGATGGCTCAATATCCACGACTCGGTCAGCGTCAAATGTTAGACAAGGGACATAAATTCTAGGTAACTAAATTTTGGTAAACAATTTATTTTAAAATTAAGTACATATATCCCTTCTAAAATGTTTTCTTTAAGCTTCGACACCCTTACCGGAGGCAGTGGGCGCGGAACGCGATTATAGCCGGCTGATTGGTCGCGCACTCGCTCCGTGGCAACCACTGAACTCATTTGATGGCTCAATATCCACGACTCTGTCAGAGTCAAATGTTAGACAAGGGACATATATTCTTGGTAACGAAATTTTGGTAAATAATTTATTTTAAAATTAAGTACATATACCCCTTCTAAAAAAATCCTGTAAGCTTACAGACACCCTTACCGGAGGCAGTGGGCGCGGAACGCAATTACAGCCGGTTGATTGGTCGCGCACTCGCTCGGTGACAACAACAGCCTCTCAACTCATTTGGTCTATGTGTCAAAATCAAATATGTATTAGAATAGGTATTAGAAAGATGAACATAAGTCCTTGTTATCTAACTGTTAAACTATTATTTTGGCAAATATTTTATAACTTATTTAAAAGTAAAATATAGTATTTAATAAACTACGCAATGGGTCGTTTTTGGAATTATTAAAATACTTAATTATAGATATTTTAAATTATTTGTACCTAATGTTAGCATCCTCCCAAAACTCATAAAATCAAATTGTAAAATTAAAAGGGTAGTAGTTGAGTTTTTACCAGAAAATGGCGGTAGGGTGGGCAGGCGGCCATTAGACGATCGGAGCTGAACTCATGAGTCGAGACGGTTGATATTTTAAAGAAAAAATAATGTATCAGTATAATGAAAATACAAATCACTGTTTTTAAAAGGATGCTGTCTTATTTAACCAAGGACAGCTAATAGTCAGAAGTGGTAAGACGTTGGAAAACCCACAGGTATGATGATTTCTTTTATTTCAATACCGGACACCATTACAAGTGAAAATGGTTGCATCACTACAATTAATTGAAATGGTAATGTTCAATCTACGAAAAATACAGGTATATGTACGTGGATAACAAAAAAAAAAGTTTAGAATAAGTAAAGTAAAATCAATTACGCATTTGATCTATCATATAGGCAGTTGAAAATTAAGTTAATGTTTATTTCGATGGAATGAAAATACCTAAATGTATATTTGTAAGCACTTATTATTAACTATGTACATTAAAATAACATCAAAGTATGTCACTCTGCAAGTCATACATTATTTAAAGTATATCGTTTACTGATAGAACAGTAAAGTCTAGTTTTATATAGTAACAAAATTCCTATTTGATTGATTGTTCATTTACTGAACGGCCAGGTGAATATTTTTAAACTAGGGACGTATTCTGTTTAAATTCGATTGCTTATTATGATGACGATTACGAATACCCATTAACCGATCATCATTAAGGACTGTAGCTGATCTTGGATCTGCTAGCTTTAGTACTAAAGCCGCTATTACAACTCATTGTTATATGGTCGTATTGTGTGATTTGTTTGTCATTTTCACACCTACTTGAGTATTTGATAGAATAATTATTTCAATTGGTAATTTGGATCATTTAAGGTAATTTCTTTGTTTATACCAATTTATTCGAGTTAATAGCGGCCGTTGTGTTTAATAACAGATCGGAATGGGGAAAAGTTGCCAAGGGTTCGTTCATATGTTCACCATAGTGTTTATTCGTACACTATCATAGCGTATTTATTGTGTATATTTATACATTGTGTAAGAATGGACATTTTCTTGTAATAAACTTGATCGACGTTTTACCGGCGTTTAGCTGCACTGTGGAGTACACACTAATAGTATGACAGACAGTAAAATGATCCATTGATTCAAAATAGCACAGCGAGAGGTGCGAACGAGCTTGAATAAAAAAAAGGGGTATGTTTGCAACTGGAGATTTGTTTATGGGGAAAACTATTTTAATAAAAAAATAAATCAGTATTAGACCATTTAAACGTAGGGGGTTATATTACTATTTACAATATTAGTTACTGAGTATCTGACAATCACTACTGATTATTACATCACATCAAATAATTAAATATGGGTGTAAGTAATTTTTTGTAAATCATTATGTATTATTGATTTAAGCTTGTTTACTTTAATAACTGGAGACATGATTTCTTATGTATGTTGGGTCGAAATAAATAAAATAATATATATACACAAAGTTGCTGTATAAGTACTGATATATATTTACAGTTACTACTCGTTTATATAGTTTTCACCGAACCGATTTTTATTCACGAATCGACAATCAATAAAGTTTACTTATTATATGAGGATATTATATAAATGTCCTCGGGTAATGAGACGCCATATAATTACGCCTTCGTATACCAACAGTACAGTCGTACGTAAAAGCGATTATACCACTAGAGGCGACGAGAGTTCGACCAGTAAAGTATCAACACGACGTACAGACACATACATATTATAAGTACTTAATCTATTGATAAAATGCAGTCATTTTACAAGTCAATAATGTAAGTACGTATGCTTAAATAATTTTACATGTCATCTAATTGTAACATTAATTATTATTACATATTTACGTAGATATATTATTTGTATCTCCATTTTGGATTTCACGGGCTTATGGGTCCCGCCTTGTGATGGGATTGCGTGGGGACGTGGATCCGACGCGTGGAGGCTCTTTGGAGAGCTTTGTGTGTGCATGTAGAGCACCTACTGGAACCCGTTCACAGGTACACTTTAATATTTATCATTATGAGATATTTCATATCATAGTCTAGCGTTTACCAAACTATGGGTCGCGACCCATTGGCGGACCGCGAGCGACTATTGACTCTGGGCCCTGAAATCGGTAAGAAAATATCTGAGCGTTACCTCGGGTAATATTTTATGCCCCTTCTCAAGATGGCTCATGGGAGGTGGGTCTCGAATTTGGCAGTTTTTGTTAGGTGCATCGGAGCCCAGTCAACTTTGGAACCACTGGTAATAGTCATTCAATTGAACGTTGCCGCCATACTCGCAGTTCTCGAAGGAGACGTCGTGGTAGTTACTTAACACACTGAGTCATTACTATCAATAGTTCAATGACCAAACACCATCATATTTAAACAGTTGACCACAGTCATGCAGAACGTTTTAACGAAGTTCTGTTTAGAAAATTTAAAATTGACGACTCACTGGAAGAGTATTTCCACGCAAGGCGATTCTAGTGAAAATATGTAAGTTTTTAAAGTCAAGACGCCGTTGACTGTACAAGCAGTTGCATTTTATTTATTTAGGTCTACCAACAGTTATTACTTACATCTAATACACTTTATTATATAATAATATTTACGATTACATATAACCATAAAAGAAAAAATTCAGTGATGCATAATTAATTAAAAAAAAAAGAACTGCAAACTTGAAATTACGAAGCTAAATGGACGATTATCACTAACACCTTGTAAAGCGTAGTTCCCCGCCGCGTCTGTCTGTTTCTGTGTTTGTGTGTTCGCGATGAACTCGGGAACTGCTGTGCGAATTTTCGTGTGGATTTCGCCTGTCGATGGAGTGGTTCTTGAGGAAGGTTCGTGTATGTATGGTTTGTTGGCCCGTGCGAGGTCGGCCGTGGAGGTGCGTTGGCCGGGCGGGTCGCTAGTGAATATAGTAGTAGTAGTAAAACACTTTATTGTACAAAAATAAAAACAAAACAGAATATTATAGGTAAGTTCAAATTTAATGTTTTTTTTTAAACTGGGCGATGAGTCAAAATGAATTCCACAGCAGTGGCTGTGATTGTTGAGCAATCTACACAGTCTGGACAGGGAGTCACAGGGAGAATTAGTAGCGCCTAGAAAGGTTTTACTAAGTATCGAAGATAGAGGGTCTATTGTGTTTCTAGGTTAAGTAACATGGGACACTAAATCTACTTTTGTTTGATGGTTTGGTTTGTGTAAAGTCTTTGGCGTCCAGTTATCACTGTTATCAGCAATCATTATTCTTTGCTCTTACTTTTATGAATATGGCTGTGTGTAATCATACAAAATTAATATAAAAAAAAAAAATTGGAGACTTAGCAAGTATCTTGTTTATCTAGACTATTTATGTGGAAGTGTCGTAATCTCTCTGAATAATATGTGTAATGGAGTTGTGTGGAGCTAAATATGTATTTTAATTACTTTAAATGAAAAAAAAAAATAGTATTGAAATTTATTTGAATTTCATGTTTTATTATGTCATTTTATTTTAAATGTACTTATATGGAATGGACATCTCTGGAGTGGATTCATTTCATTCATTCACATACCAAAGAAATCTCCTCTGCACTCTCTCTTTCTCTTTGCAATGTGATGAATAGTGAGGCCGCTAGGCCGTGCGACAGTCTTCTAAAATGTTTCAAACGAAATAGTTATATGAAAGGGATATCATCCTACTTGTTGTTAGAAATTGTTTACCAGGCCTTATGGTAGAATCTAGTATCATTATATACAGCAATATTTTTAAAAATTGCCACAATATACAACTTCAATGCATGGTAGAAAAGCTCATCTTTTTGTCAAATATAACTCCAAGGTTTTTGATGTGGTCAAATTCTCTAAAGTACTTTCTAGCGCTGTCGTAGTACGAATGTATACAGTTCAAATGTGTTGTAAATTTCATATGTAAACATTTTATGATATTTGACTGCGTGGAGTTCTCGGCGTAGGTATAGGTATTCTATTGATTTACTCTGTATATGCCGCTTTACTAAAGTTCCACGTAACCAGGTGTAGGAATTTGTCTAGCAAACTATAAATCCTCGGCGTATAGACGTGGGCAGCAATATACAAAACTATTTGAGATAATAATACAAAAAAAAAAAAGATTAAATACGATTGCACCTACGTGAGATCCCTGCGGAACTCCGAAACGAATGTCTCGCATTTATCAACTATGGCATTTAACTACAACAAAGAAGATTTTCTCCATATCAAATGTGATTTTAACCACGGGAGAAGAGACCATAAATATCTTAATGAGTCAATTTTGTGAAGTAAAGTACTTATGGTCCCTATGAGCCTTGCTGTAATCGGTGTTTTATACGTCTGGTCATCGATAGCCTAGCTCTGGCAACCTTGTGCTGGTGGTCAGTTATAATTTGCCTAAAGTGTAACCCAATGAATGATCATAACAGAGACTCAAACAGTTTTGACAGGATTGGAATTGATTTGTAATTGGAAACTAGTGTATTATCATAATATTAATGAATTGGAACAACTTTGTAAAAGTTGGCAACTTTTGGATATTGGCCAGAATTTAATGAGTAAACTTATAAATAAATAATCTGCAATGGCGTAATTAAGCTACACCTTTGACAATAAGAGTTTCAGGTTCGATCTAGATCCTTGAATGGATATCCAATGTTTTTTAAGTATGGAATCACAGTCAATAAACGCAGATCCTAAAATCATTCTGAAATCGTGTCACTTAGGTACTTCACATGGTACATCTTCTGAAATGAAAACTGTACAGCAAATAAATTACATATCTGAGGCTGATTAGATACAACAGGCATTCTATTTGCCATCGAAGCCGGATATGTCCCTGAGCAACTACGTATATTCGTATCAAAACACCAAATATCTGGAACTAACTTGCAATTAGTTTTCAAGCATGTTAATAATTATACGTATATTAGCATTTTATATTCTGTACTAGTTTATATTATATAGTATTATTCCAAGTTTAACAACGTAACGGCTTAATAAAACAATATGGCTAATACAGTGTACCAAGGTACGATGATTGTAATATTAGTTCTAATGACAGTGCGTAGGGCTGATATGTTATCTGTGACTTTTAACTTTGCCTGTCAACTTGTGAAGTATTATTGCGGCTAAATGAGAAACCTGCTTTGTAAAACGAATATTAATTATAAACCTGTGAAGAAGAATATCGTCTTTATATTTGAAAGCAGCATAATAATCCCCAGAACGAGGCTCACAGGGTGGGCTTTCACGTATATGAATAATAATAACAGTGCACCTTAAAAAAAATACGCTGGTGGATATTTCTTCTAAAGAGTTCTCATACTTTTGTAAGGAATTCTAACATCGAGTTCCTGTATTTCTTTAAGTATCCCAATCCAATCTTTGGTGAACCATCATATGATGAGATACATTCCCTTACTTGATTTATTAAAGACACTAATTATAATATTGTTGTAAACAGTTGCATGAAAGTGGGGCAGGATTGTTTTACGAGGATTGAGATGACTTTTTTGTTTGAATTCCAATTTGTAATACCTAATGGAGATCAATTTTACTTGGTACCTATACCCTCAGCTGGATTGACTTCAAAGTTTGAAGTAGTGCCTAGTGAGATATAAATCAAGGATTTTATTTTGCTTATTGGAAACGTAATTATAATTATGTTGCTTGAAGTTGTTAAGATAAGGACGCGGGCAGGGTCCTGGCAAGTCTAAAAATAATCCCCAAATCATCTAAGAACACACTACTGGATGCTCCTTCATGTAATCATATCATATAATAATAACAATAACTACATATATTCATACAAAATGATGTTTTATGACAACATGTGATTTGAAATTTGTAAAGACTTTAATGTTAAGTATACAGGAAATAAAATAAGACGTGGAAAATGGTGGAACATAATCTTAAAATGAATTCAGATGATTTAAAGTTTGAGTGTCCCAAGTCCAATTATAGTCAGAATTATCGCCTTTTCTAAAGTACATGTCCGCGACGCGTAAGAAGCGTTCGTTGCGGGTACAAACGTATTTGTGGTGCAGGTCCTTCGCTTTAAGTCGGGCTGCAGCGTGAGATGTTCAAGATTTGCATTTGACAGATGTACGGTTACACAATTATATTGCTGTTTTCTTTATAAATCCAATGTGTGCGTGCCGTTGTTCAGCTTGTCACTGGAGTGAGATTTATTGAATTTAATGAAGTCCGCCAAGTTTCAGGAGTTTGATCGTTGGACTACGTTACGATGGTGCGGGGCCGCAGGCTGTTGGCGGTGCATGTATTTTAATGTTTTTATTTGCCACTTATCGCTGATTTAATGATGAGCATATGCTCTTTGAAGTTTTCGTGTTTCTTTGTACGACAGCCATAGCCGGACCAAGTTACGGCTTTCTCGTCTTTATATTATGGTTTTGTTGACTATTATTATTAAAAATTGATTGAAGTAAAAATCTGGCATAAGTATAAGTAACAGATGTTCATACTTGTTCTAACAGTTGCAGATACAAGAGACGGTGGCCGTCCCCGGGAAAGCGGAAAGTTCTCGGGACGCACATGGAACCGCGGGTGTCGCTGAGTAATCTGAAATTGCTCGGGGCTCGCAAGGAATTTTGGACGTCGCTGGGTAGTCGGAAATTATCCAGGACGTACAAGGAACTGTGGCCGTCGCTGGGTAATCGGAAATTACCCAGGACGAGCAAGGAACTGTGGCCGTCGCTGGGTAATCGGAAATTACCCAGGACGAGCAAGGAACTGTGGCCGTCGCTGGGTAGGCGGAAATTACCCAGGACGCGCAAGGATAAGACAAGATAAGATATGATTTATTGTTTAACTTTGTACAAAGATGTTACATAATACTATTAAGAAGCAACAGTTTATCCATCACGGACTTACAATATAATTATGACTAATCTATAAAAATTAACACACACTAAAATTAATACATGCAGACACTATTACCATAATAGTCAAACACTTTCATGCTGTAGAAGACTCTACTAATAAGCCATTTGTGTGTGGTTGGTTTGAACTGTTGACGTTGTTCGGTAATCGGATATTACCCAGGACCCACAAGAAATCATGAACGTTACTGGGTAGTCGGTAACTACCTTTACTTATATTATTATTATTTTTTAGTGGTGCGCGTGCCGCGACCGCTGCAGGGGACCATCGAGTGCGCCGACTTCTGGCCGAAGGGTGTCGTGTTTCGGAGGTTCCGGAACAAACTGCCGAATCCGACACAAGACCAGACGATTCAGCGGAGCCACGCCGTTTTGTCGCCTAAATAGTGTTTCGTTTTTAAGTTTATAAAATGCATATATGTTAGTCTGTAAGGTATAGGTAATATGGGCCTTGTTGCCTGACTTAAATTTCTAAATAAATAAATAAATATTTGATTAATTAGAACAGTGATACGGTGACTAAAATACTTAGTGTACCTAAACCTATACCTTGAAGAATAAAAATATATAAGTAAAGAAAATTGTTATGTTGCTATGCTACTTAGAATTTTGAGTGAATATTAGTTTGTTGTTATAATGTGTATTTATGGTATACCGATATCTTGAAAATAATTTATTACTAAAACATAAATCAAACAAAGAAGTAACGTTATATACCTACCATAATATATTTTTCCTTTAATTTAAGAATGTGAATTGTTTTGTTAAATTTTTTTTGCTATGAATGTGATATTAATTCGATTAATTTGGGTATGGGGGCCATACCCTAATTATTTAGAATGGCCGAGACATATCGGAATGAGGACATTCCGACTGCAGAATGGCCGACTGTTAGCATCCTCCCAAAACTCATAAAATCAAATTGTAAAATTAAAAGGGTAGTAGTTGAGTTTTTACCAGAAAATGGCGGTAGGGTGGGCAGGCGGCCATTAGACGATCGGAGCTGAACTCATGAGTCGAGACGGTTGATATTTTAAAGAAAAAATAATGTATCAGTATAATGAAAATACAAATCACTGTTTTTAAAAGGATGCTGTCTTATTTAACCAAGGACAGCTAATACTAAGTACATACTTAGTACCGAACTGTAGTAATCAGCTGTTTATAATTTAGTTAAATTAATGTGTTTCAAGGGTGGCATTCAATAATTTTAAGTTAAATTTAACAAGACTTTTTTTTATACGAGAATAGTGCATTCACAAGTAACTGACATAGAATAACGAAGTTTCTTTTCGTAGGGAGTCTAATTAAGGTTTGTTAATTATTTACGTCGTAGCCCTAAAATTAGTTGGCATTTGTTTCACCATTTCCTTATTCTTTCTAGAGCTATAAGACAATATACATGTGGATAATAATCTACACAGATTATGTAAAAAATATAGAACACTTCATAGAAAAAATCACGGAACAAAGAATGAGCGCGCCGCGCTCTGAAAAAACCCCGGGCAAGTGCGAGTCGGACTCGTGCACGAAGGGTTCCGTACCATAAAGCAAAAAAAAAAACGGAAAAAAAATGCAAAAAGAAAACGGTCACCCATCCAAGTACTGACCACGCCCGACGTTGCTTAACTTTGGTCAAAAATCACGTTTGTTGTATGGGAGCCCCATTTAAATCTTTATTTTATTCTGTTTTTAGTATTTGTTGTTATAGCGGCAACAGAAATACATCATCTGTGAAAATTTCAACTGTCTAGCTATCACGGTTTGTGAGATACAGCCTGGTGACAGACGGACGGACGGACGGACAGCGAAGTCTTAGTAATAGGGTCCCGTTTTACCCTTTGGGTACGGAACCCTAAAAATACACATTTCACATGTCCACGGCCCGGAGTACCTACCTACATATATTAAATACCAAAACTCACTAGGAGTTGTTCCATAAATTTAATTTGTTTGATTTGTTGAGTTTGAATTTGAATTAACGTCTAAAATTCTGTAATTTCACTTGTAACCATTTTTAGTGTTCCGTACAAAACTTTGTTCACGGAACACTTATGGGATCACTTCGGTCTTGCAAATCAGTTTTTGGTATTAGTAGGCACTGATAACGCGATAACATTCCGTAATGCGACATTTCTAATTAAGTACATCCATTCGGGTCTGCCCGCGGAATCAAGGTCGATGGGGTGGAAAGGTAACGTACGGACCATGCGGCTGATATTTCCGTCGTTCAGGTTTTATTTTGCTTTTTCCGTATCGTGAAAAGGTTTGGCAAACTGTTGGTACAATTTTTATCGCATGAGCTATAAACATTTCAGAAACGAACCGAAAATAAATTTAACAAACGCATACTAATACTTATCGATATCATATAAGGTGTATTCGGGTAATACCGAATGTCGGATAATTCCGAAATTCAGATGAAAATCACCCTAAATTCCATCATAATAAAAGTCTCTTTTCGGAATTATCCGACAGTTTTCGACATTCGGAATTACCCGAGTAAACCTTAGGTACCTATTATGCGTTATATATTTGCTATACATATATTTAAGGATAATATACTTAGCATGACTAAATAGTATTTACCACTACCTACCTATTTTCATGTAATGTTTACACCCATTTCTCGTAGGTATAATGTAGGTACCTAGGTCTTCAAATAACTAACCTTTAAAAATAGTTTTGAATATATGTACAATGTTTGAAAATGATTATTCTCCAGTTCCACGATCGCAACATTAAGAAAGACACAATGCACACATTGCACACGTGTGAAGCCCGTTATAGCTACGTCACGTGCGCTGCAGTCTGCAGTGTTAGCCGCACCGTAATGGAAACAATCGCAAATACTCAAGCAACTTTATACTTTACTACACAGTCTTAAGAGCATTGGCGTAGGTCTTAATACACATTATATCAAAATAAACGCACAATCATGCAAACGCAGACGTGATATAAAAATAGAGTCCGCGTCGAGAGCTGCGCGGAATTGACTACATTCATATAATTTCTTTTGTTAATGTGACAATGGAAAAAGATTAAAAGGATTAAAGAATAAAAGGTGAATTAGAAACTGTTTAAGAATTTAAAATATTAAGCTATTTAGCTGCGTGCAATAAAATAAAAGACTGGTTTTTTTGTATACCTAAGTATGCATTATTATATTCATATTATAATTAACCTAACTTAATAAGAAAAATAAATAAAATAATAATAAAAATGTTTATTTATCAGCTCACAAAGGATTTCTAACAATTTCACAGTATGATAACAAAAAATTCGAGATGACGTTGTGATCCTTATATAAATAAATATACTTTAGTATAGTATTACTTTGGTATTGTAGATAAATTTCCATGTTAAAATATACCTAAACTAAACTTTAAAAAAAGTTAATACCTACATACTAAACAAAAACAGCCAGCAATCTAATGTAATAAATAAATACTTACATTTTATACAGGATTAAGGTTACGAAGCATTTAACGATCTTGTTACTCTCACTTTTTAACAGCTGTAATCACTGAATCGATATACACATTTGTTTTGATTTGGCTCGCAACCTGACTCGTCCAAAATGTTAATTATTTTAAAATAAAGTGCCCGTTTACTTTATTTCCTTCGTCATTCTATATTGTAGGGTTGCTTATGGTATGGATATTGGAAACGGGTTTTAGGGTAAAGGGTTCTTTGATGGAAGGTAAGTTGGTTGTTTTAGGTTATGTTTAGTGCGCGGGTAAGCCACGCGCGGCGCTGTCGGCGGCCGGCGGTGGTCGACTACTCGACTGAGCGAGGGCGGGCGGGTTCTTGCTCCATTCGTACTCACTTACGCTTTTACAATAAAATCATCCGTCTCATTTCCCCCTCACAAGTCGTACAACACAAACGGGACAGCAGTAACATTTACACTGTAGTTTGCACTCGATTCACAATTTGGCCATTGGTAGGTACCTATTTAAATTATATGGTAGCTTGGCGAATTTGGGTCATACTAAATGTTTCATTTCATTGACGATGATTTTGACTTTACAGTTTGTACTTGTAGCCACCTGCAAAAGTAGTTGATCCAGCCCCAGCATTTAAACTCCAATTCAATTGTCGTTGTTGCAGCTGACTGACCATGGTAATGAGGCGTATTCTGATTATAATAGGTAACAGGTTATAAATTTGATCAGAATATGATCTGTCAGTGTCAAAAGTGACGTTTTCGGTTGTTGAAATAAATATGTCTCCGCATGTAACTATGTATATGTTACGTAATACTAAGTAGTAATTTATAATCATGTAAAGTGCATTGAGGTAATTTTGTAAATCACTAATATCTACTGAACTGAACTAGAAGCTTTACAAACTTTGCAACGCTTACCAAGGCGTCTTGCTTACTGTTGCTACAATAGAAAGTAGTTCTAGTTTAGTAGATACATATTAGCTGTTATCAAAATTACCCCGCTTTCGAACTTACCCCAAAAATATTAACAAAATTTTTCCTACCAACTTTAGATTGCGCATTTATTTACCAACCCCTATTATTAGAGGGGAAGTTGGTTCGATAAACTATTGATAGGGTTGTGTTAGTTCATACGTCGTGTGAATTTTGTCGCCTAGTTAGAAAATGATTGTAGTTTAATTTTGCCACTTCACTGATTTTATTCGACTATAAAATCTCCAGTTATCGAAGTAAAACGGTCTTGTTTCAACGTTTTAACGAGAACATGCCTTATAGAACTTTAGATTTCCGTTATAAAATCACATTTTATCTCCAAATTAGTGCCGTCGTGTGCCATATAAAAGATTTGGGGGAAACAAAAGTAGATTTATTAAAAGCAGTATTATTAATAGCAGGTGGCAAACCTGCGGGTTTGGAGTCGTACCCCTGGAATGTTCAGTTCTTGAACTGTGGAGGCATGTGCGCAGCAAGCATTTTAACTAAGAAAACAGTGTTAACTGCAGGACACTGTTTCGACTTTAACAAAAATATTGGAGATATGTTGATACTGGCAGGTAGTACCTGAGGGCCTACCGCGAACCACGTTTGACGTGTTGCCTCTCTGTCGCACTTGTAAATTCATACGAAAGTATTACAGGGAGGCAACACGTCCAACGTGGTTCGCAGTAGGCCCTCTGCTTGTAATATCACGTAAAACGAGATAGCTAACGGCCCAATTCGAACTTTAAGATACGTCAGTTAATAGATCTAGAAAAGGTATGAATTAGATATGTCAGTGTCAAATGTGACATTTCTTCAAACAAAAACGTCACTTTTAATACTGACATATCTAATCCATATCTTTTCTAGATCTATTAACTGACGTATCTTAAAGTTCGAATTGGGCCGTAAGTCTCAGTTCCTACATTTTAAGTATAAATTTTCAGCATCGCGTTACATCTTTGATCATCATAGGCAACAGCACAGTGTCTGGGATTTTAGGATCCATCCGGATTATAATACTTCAGCTTTATTCTCTGATGACATAGCCATCATTTTCATAGAAGATATGTTCCTCTTCGATCGCCACGTGCAGCCCGCGAAGCTCGTCAATACTGATCGGTGGATGAGAGAAACTGGGACTACGTTCACAGCGACTGGATGGGGACAGACTTCGGTATTTGTTTATGTTTACATCAAACAATTATTAAGTTTTCTATTATGTTTTGAAAAACAATATACGTAAGTACAATTTGTATGAAGGGCCCAAATTTTCAAAGTGCGGTAGCAACCCCTAAATAGTATTAAAACTTAATCAAAAATTACATTGGATATTTAGTGGTAGATTTTACATTAAGCGGATGTCCTTTATGTTTTTAAAATTTGCCGTTTTTCATGAAGGAAATGAGTACGTCTACAAACTGTATTTGTATTTAACAAAACTGTCGGTGCGCCTAATAGAGGCTTCTGGTGACCAGAGGGCTGGCCTGCCTGAAAATACGTCCAGCTTTCTGGGCAACTGGTCCGTTGAAGGCGATCAAGACCAAATTTTTTACCTGTAGGGTTTTTAAGTTTTATTATGTTTGTTTATTTCTTTCTTTGTTTTTATGAACAATTAATTATTTTTATTATGTTCAGGAAGATGGTGAACTATCTTTGAAAGGTCTCATGGAAGCAAAATTACGCTTTATTCCACGCAAGGAATGCTTGAAAGAATACCAAGGAGTGATATTCAGCCATGACATGTTCTGCCTTTACGGGAATGGGACTAGTGATACATGTAAAGGAGACTCAGGAGGAGGCATCTTGTGGAATAAGTGAGATTTACTTTACAGCATTTACTTATTTCTTTTTAATTATTTATTTACAAACAAGATATATACAGTGGTATTACTAAAATAAATTAAGAATTAGCTTACCTAAATCTAAAATAGGCCCTTGAGGTATTGTACCAAGGATGCTGGCGGCATTTCCTCGCTGTATTGCAATGTCAGCTCTTCTGTCACCAGACGCTTCGCGATTTCTTTCTACGAACAACTTATGCGCGCTGGGACCCCATGGACCTCGAGTTTCAACTTTTATTAATTAATTTCTCAGTATTACTGTGTGTTTTTATCCACTAGTTCAATGTTATTATATTGAACGTTGTTGCTAACGGGGTAATTGGGGTAGCTTGGAGCATCAATCAATATTTTATTTTTCTTCTGGTAAAAACATAAGTATTTGTATTTGATGCTCATTAATGCAAGCATGACAAGGTCAAACGTCGGCTGGCTATATCGGCCATTAATAATGTGGATGTGCCTACCCTCTTTATCGACCGATCATAAAATTACCATGCTTTCCTCAGTTTTCATATTACGTCAAGCAAATGAGACTACTTGTGTCGATGTCATCGGTAAAAATGGTGAAGTTAACGGTCATGAAAACCAATTTTTACCGCTTGAAAAGTAGCGAAACTTTTGTTAAAATCTGCGATATCGGCGCAGCATAGGAGCCTTCAGATTTTTGGCGCGAGCCGTAAATGTGACGTTTATGCTTCCGATGTAGCCTACAAGATGGCAGAACACACAATGCACAAGAAAACGTACCTACAAGAACTGTAAATGGTAGCACTTGCTTTGGCAATGTACATGTGTACATATGTTTCCGATTCAGGGTACAAGATGACAGACTCTCCAACGCGCACGATCCCTACCTACGTATATAATTATCGCTTATGGTTCCAGCATGATTGTGGGCATCGTGTCGCACGGCAAAGGCTGCTTGAAGTATCCCGGCGTTTATTCCAATGTCTACTACTACACGGGCTGGATACAGAACACTACCGAAGAACTGTATCAAAAATATTGTCGATTTCAGTCATTTGGTTAGGTCATATTTACAAATAATAAAAACAAGTATTTTTTACACATACATAGTTTTATTTCTCCAAAATGATAAGTAATAATTTTAGTTGTAAATTTTTATATCTTTCAAATGTGATGATAATGCCGATTGAATAAATAGGATAAAAGCAACATAAGTAGAATAAGTGGCTTCTACTTGTTATTCAATCTAAAGGTGGATCAGGTATACCTGTTCTTATGTATTGGTATAGGTACATAAGAATTAATTTTAGTAAAACTAAAATAATTGTAACTTAAAAGTACATACGTACAGCATAAAAATTAAAAATTAAAATATAAATATCTAAACAGTTAGGAGTCACATGATCCTAGCCACCGCCAATTAATCGAAGTTATTCTCTCATTTTAATAAATCGTGTAGAAGTTTTGTATGTACTCGTAAAGCTTTTCTTCTCGCTCTATTTTTTGAATTTCGACGCATATACGTCAGTTAATTACAGCCAGCCAAGGTCATTGTTTTAATTTTAACGTGCAATCACAATTTCGCTTACGTGCCGAGTCATAAATTCATTATACCTATAATAAAAAAATTAATTAGAACACCACTGAGCTGCAGTATTCATTTCATAATGCCGTATCCGTGAACAATCTTTGAATAATGTTATATCAATCCCGTTACACGTGTTTTGGCTTTTTATTTTTAGTTTTGATTACACAAACATTATGTCATAAACATAGACACAAACACGCACATGTATTGACAATTGAGGGTAAAATAGTGGGAGGAAAGCCGGTCCCTATAGAGAAGTTCCCACATATGGCTCAGTTGCTGAATGGGGGGGCGCTGTGTGCCGGCACCATCCTATCGAGCTGGGCTATCATGACTGCGGCGCATTGCTTCGAATTTAACCAGGACATAGACGATATGGAAATTCACGTAGGTATGAATCAAAAACACATATTGAGTTAAGCCTTCTCGAACTCAAATATATCAAGTTCTGTGTTTAAATAAAACACTTAAGTTACTAAAAATAAGTGAACGTGAATAAGTTTACCCCAGATTTGTTTAGAATTGAAATGGTACCTACATCGCAATTCTGAACAAATAAAATAGTTCTATCAACTGTACCAACTACTGCCTACATTATTTCAGGAGCCAGATATACATACGATTCAAATGCTGAAGTGTACGATATATGGTATTTCATCATACATGAAGACTACAGTAAGGTCATGCCTTTTTCGTGCGACATCGCACTTATATTTGTGAAACAACCTGTCAAATTCTCCGTTAAGACAAAAAAGGCCGTTATTGCAAACTCAGACAAATGGATGGTGCAGGGCGCAACCCACTTCTCAGCTACGGGATGGGGCTGGATAAAAGTAAGTACATTTACCATAGATGAGTCAGCATCAATTGTAGGCAGACATACAAAAGTATACGTCACCTTATAATAATTTTACAAATAATTTAACGACCGGTCTGGCCTAGTGGGTAGTGACCCTGCCTATGAAGCCGATGGTCCCGGGTTCGAATCCTGGTAAGGGCATTTATTTGTATGATGATACAGATATTTGTTCCTGAGTCATGGTTGTGTTCTATGTATTTAAGTATTTATATATTATATATATCGTTGTCTGAGTACCCACAACACAAGCTTTCTTGAGCTTACCGTGGGGCTTAGTCAATTTGTGTAAAAATGTCCTATATTATTTATTTATTTATTTAATTACATATTTCTACAGTATGCTCTCTTCTTGAAAAGTTTGTCTTTATGTATTATGAGATTTATGAGACTACAAATCTAAATCTAGGAGAATAAAATAATCTTCTTACTGATAGTGTTCGGTTCGAGGTGTAATCCTCAACTTATGTATTTAGAGATTTGTATAAAAAATACTGATTGTATTTTACATTAAACATTTGCTTTATATTCCTTTAACATAAGGTACCTAAGTGAAACGTCCGTACTCGATATGCTAATTCCCAATATCTGACACTTTGTTGCCACCCCTGGGCCGTATTCGACAAGGCACATTTGACGTATCAAGTTGATATCCAGTATCCAGTTGATGTGGAGAAATTGTGACTCCTATTGCTAATGAGATGAGTAATGACATAAGTTTAAAGATGATATGCTCTGGGACCGTTATGAGCATTCGGACCCTCGATAATATTTTGCAGTACAATGGGCCGCTCTCCAGCCACGGCTTGATGACGACCAGTCTGCGCTACGTGCCGTTAGACAAATGCGGCCAGCTACACAACCTTACTATGTCCGAGGATATGTTCTGCTTGTATGGAAACGGAAAATATGACACTTGCAAAGGGGACTCCGGCGGCGGCGTGGAATGGAACGGGTAAATTGTTTATTTTATTTTTATTATACATTGACCTTTCCAAATATTACTCGAAAAAAATACTACAAAAGATGATGGCTATTTTTACATGTATGACCCATGTACGGTCGGTGCCTCAACATAAGTACCCATGTCGCCATACTAAGTGTATAGAAAAGTGGATACTTATGTTAGGGAACCGACTGTACTTATAGCTGGTTTTTTAATAAGGTTAAATATTGACTGACGTCAGACCACAATAAAATAATATCATGTTGAACTGCTGCATTCTCTATTTGAATATCTCGAGTTAGATTGGGCCCCAAAAGCACTGACATTTAAACACACCTCATTTCTCAGTATCACTTATCTAGCAGGAATACAGCGTGGAAATAAAGTCACAATTGGAATTTCACATTAATCCACTTATAGGCACCATCCCTTATAAAGTGAATATTTTAAAGTTAAACCCCTAGTATAATAATCAACTGTTAAGACATGACATTGCAGACACGACAATACAGATGAAAAATCTAGTAAGCTAAAGTTTAAATAAGATCGGGGCTGGTACAGCTGCGAGTTGGTCAACAATAAATAAATAATAAAAATAAATAATATTATAATAATAAGAATAAGAATAAGAAACCATTTATTGCAACACAAAAAGCACACTGGTTACATAATATAATAAGATTTACCAAAGAATTTGTGCGGCAAAAGGAACGGGCTCAGCATACGCCGCGTCAGTCATTTCATTAGAAATTGCCTGCGCAGCGCTGATTTTCAGTCCGTCCCCTTCACTGAACCACATTGTCATTTAGGATATTCTTACACAGATTCACGAAGCCCCACAGTAAGCTCAAGAAGGCTTGTGTTGTGGGTACTCAGGCAACGATATATATAATATATAAATACTTAAATACATATAGAAAACAACCATGACTCAGGAACAAATATCTGTGTCATCACACAAATAAATGCCCTTAATGGGATTCGAACCCAGGACCATCGGCTTCACAGACAGGGTCATTACCCACTAGGCCAGACCGGTCGTCAAACAATGAATAACATTTTTAACTATTAGCAGTAAAAGTATTATGTATAGGTAAGTTTATGGCTCTACTATACATTACTTACGAATTTTTTTTTTTTAGGATGGTAGTAGGAATTGTATCGCACGGTGATGGCTGCGCTCAAAAAGACAAGCCCAGCGTGTATGCCAACGTTTGGTACCTCAGAAGCTGGGTACAGAAGAAACTGTTTGAATTTCAAAATGAGTTTTGCAACAAATCGATTACTGACGGAATCAGGACGGAAAACTCAAGTATTCTAAGGTGTAATATAAAATAAACTTAAAGTACTTTATTCTCTAAAAAATCAAGTTTTTTTCTTAAATAAATCTGACCAACGTCATTTAGCAACTATATATAGGATTCATGATGGCACGGAAGAAGCAAAAATACTAAACCAGGTATGTAGTAGAATAACTGGAAGTTAAACCATAAGAAATCATGTTTCGATAAAATTCATCAGTGATGAAACTGATTCATCACTGATGAACTTAGCATTTCATATTTCAAAATAGTAAATGTCGAACGTAGTAATCCCGTCTGAAATACCACAAGGTACTTTAACTATCTTATTCTGTAACTTTACCTATTTTCCGACCACACTGATTAGATGCGTGTAGGTATACGCAGTCATATCTCGGTTGCACTTATAGCATACGTGTTATATATTAGATAAATAGCAGTAAACATACATACATTTTAATTAAATATATTTCTATTTTATATATTATGCACATAACAAGTTAATTACTGTTACACGTTTTGAGATACTTAATTAGTATTAAATAAATTGTGTAGTTCACTGGAGTAAGTTTTCCGGGTTTGCTTTATACATTAATCTCGGATAATTCAGGACAAAAATATAGTACTCACTCAATTTGAAGTTATTCAAACTTGGGATAAGGAATTACACAAATGGTTGACTTGTAATTAAACTTTACATTATGCTGCATATATATGCTGGATTATAGAACGTTACGATTACAGAAAATGTTTGGAATTTAGTATAATTTAATAGTAAACAATATGTATTTGTTTTTGTCCTAAGAAGCAATATTTCATTCCAACTCTCAGGATTTCATGTTTCTTCTGCGAATACTGAAATCGTGTGTGATCGTTTTGCACCATGCTATTAAATTTTATGAACTTTGAGACTGCTAGTAATTACGTTTTTAATTAAATTACCTTGATTCTCGGTCTAAATTGCTACATGTAAAATGAAAAGGTAATTATGCGACATAAAACACGCGTTTCTCGTCTCTACCAATTCGTGCATTTATTTATTTTTATACGATTCACGTTTTGCACAACCCATACTAGTATGGATGAAAGAAATACGTATTATAACTTTGAGGGTAAAATAGTTGGCGGCCATTCAGTTCCGATAGAGAAGTTTCCGTTCGCCGTGCAAGTGTTTAACTATGGAGCGCTGTGTGGCGGCACTGTCCTGTCCAGTTGGGCCATCTTGACCGCAGCTCACTGCTTCAACAACAACAAAAACGTAAAGGATATACATGTGCGTGTCGGTGAGAATAATTTAATAATTATCTTTAAATATTTTGAATCAATAATTTACTGATATATCTCTATTAAAATTTACATCTCATGATAAAAATTTTAACGACAGATATAAGGTTAACAAGAATATGCATAATATTTCTTTGAATACTAGAAGCAATGGTTACAGGTGCTAAGTATATATATGACATGACAGCTGTTTCGTATAAAATATGGTATTTCGTCGAGCATGAAGATTACAATAAGGAAGCTCCTTTTGCTTGTGATATCGCATTAATATTTACAAGAAGGCCAATCAAATTCAATAAGAGAACACAAAGGGCAATGATCGTGCAATCAAACAAGTGGATGAATGAAAGAGAAAAGAATTTTAAGGCGACAGGTTGGGGATTCACGTCGGTAAGTTATAAATATTATTATCATATGCAATATGCTAGTTAAGCTATTGAGCGCTTATTTTGCCGAACGGAACGGAAATAGAAAATTCCGTTCGGTATTAATATTTTGATTAAGATTATACTACTACTGTTACATACTTGTTCGAAAAAAGGTTTGTCTATTTCTATATTAAGTACTAAAATGGGTGCTTTTTTTACACTTAACCGTGGTCGTCCATGACAATGACACGATTTATCGTCACGATAAACCAACAGACGTATTCAATAGTCTCGAAAAATCGTTAGGCCAACCCTTACCTTCTGACCTTCGCAACCCTTTACTTTCTGTTAAATAAAATTAACAAAGGCTTTCTATTGTTATGAATACATTCTCTGATTCTGCAGTACCGTGGTTCGATGTCCAGTTCGGGGTTAATGGAGACCCATCTACGCTTTGTGTCATTAAAGAATTGTAGAAGAAAGCACCGCGGCATTCGGTTGACAGAGGATATGTTCTGCCTGGACGGCGACGGCAAACGGGACACCTGTCAGGGAGACTCTGGTGGAGCCATTTTATGGAAGGGGTAAAGTAATCAACAAATAAGTACAGTATTAAATAAGAATGAAGTATTTCTGCTCACATATGACATTTCGTTATGAAGATTATGATAGTATAGTACTCATTCTGGTGACCAGAGGGCTGGTCACTATTCACCCAGCGTATTAGCATCGCTATACAGCGGGGAAATACGGCCAGCCTTCTGGGCACCTTGCCCGTTGACGGCGATCTGGGACAAATTTTTTATCCATAGATTTTTAAGTTTTATTATGTTTGTTTATTTCTTTTTTGGTTTTATCAATAAAACTACCTACAAGTACTTATAAATGTCGCAGTCAACTGGTTATATTAGCCAGCTAATTAGTCGCCTAGGCCGATAGAAAATCACCCAATGATTAACAACTTAGCGTATTCAAAGTCAGCTCTTTGAAAACGACTGGTTCAATCAGCCAAATGATTTAAATTTAACCGAAAAAGGGGAGTGAACAAGGTCTACTTATGTACTAAAATATTTCCGCAATTGTTAAGTTCTCAGAAAAGTTAATTTGATACTTTAACTAAATGCTTTTTTTATGATTGATGATAAGGGTTTGAAGTAGAAGTCATAAAAAATGTGCCATATTTTCGTTGCTACTGCTAGGAATTCAGTAACACTCTGTCACTCTAATACATTAATTCAAGCGAAGAATATTTACTCTTAGGCAGGTAGGTGGTTTAACTCAAGGGAAGAATATATGCTCTTATTTTAGGCAGGTCGTGGGGCTGGTTTCGCATGGCGAAGGTTGCGCACAAAAGGACAAGCCAGGCATATACACGAATGTTCATTACTTCTTGCCTTGGATGAAGATGAAAATTAAGGAAGCTCACAGAAAATACTGTATAAAACTAGTAGGGAATAAAAACATAGGTAAATAAAGTACAATAAGACATACATACATCTTTGGATTATTTATGAACTGATTTATAATGCTTCAGTAAATCAGTATATATGTACCTAGCTACAGTCAGGAAGCAAAATTACCTCGGTTGCCTGGACCGAGAGGTACCCGAAGCTTCAAACTTTAAAGTAAGTCATAGGGTAAGACCACCAGTGAATGAACACTTAAGCAATTATCCAAGTTTGAAAAATCATTGCTCAGCATTCATTAATAATTGGAATAATTAACTGCAATTTAATCAATCCTCATTTAATAAATAAGAAAGTAATTTCTGCGATTTTTAATTACTTTCATAGTTTTTGAGTTATACCAGAATTTACCAAAAACTACCCAAAAACCTAATGAATGAACATAAAAACTAGTGAATGAACACCGAAAACCCCAGTGAATGAACATTATTTAACTCTTTTTAATTAGCATAATAAAATCATTTTTATCACAAACACCGTCTCCGGCTCTATTTTAATAGGTATAGCGATAGCGTTTATATCTTTTTATCCCTCCATATTGACTTCGAATCGATTAGAATGTAATAAAATTATGGTTATTCACCAATAACATAGAAACCCATTACATATTAAAAGGAAAAAATAAAATCAACCATTAAAACAAGAACCAACGTGCATATTTTGATGAAAAGGGGTCATGCTCACCAAATAATGCTTAAAATAACAAACTTGTCACTGCATTGTTCGTGGTTACACTGTTCATACATAGAATTAGTAGGAATCCAATAAATGAACAAGCCAAATTTTGTATTGTTCATACATAGGCATGACAAATCTAGTAAATGAACTATAGAAATTTGGTTTGTTCCAATACTGGCTAAATGAATCAGAATCGTTTTCTATGCAGAATCACAAAAAACAAGCTCAATACGATTGTGTTTACATATACATTTGGGAAAAAAATGAAATCTACGTGACACCAGTAAATGAACACACTGTTCATTTACTGGTTTCAGAACATTTGATGAGCCAGTAATGGAACTATAAAAAATAAAGACTTAATCGCATAATACGCCGACAAAGTGTACATAAATAGAAGGTTCAACTCTTAATCTAACCAAATAACTAAACTTTGCACTTGTAAAGATTAAATAAGCACTTCATATGTTGCTCCAAACGTACACTGTTCTTATCTGGGATCTAATATTTCCATACAAAACTTCAAATCCAAAAATACGTAAACTTCAAACGCCAGTCACGTCTTAACTGGTCGAAAATAAATTTATTACGGGTTGTCATTGCATAGGAAATAGAGTTGTTAATAAGAAAAAAAATAAGATAAGTGGAAGAAATTGCTATATTTCTTATTTTGGACAAAAAACGTGATTTTGTTCATTCACTGGGGGGTGTTCATTCACTGGAGGGTTTACCCTATATATATAATGTAAGTAATTTTAAAAATAAGTGTTTGAAACATAACCTTCGCAGGCAAAGTAACATGTTTAATTTTTTATAAAAATAAAACGTGACTTGGTGTAATAAATAATAATAAACTTATAATGGTGCATTTTAGACCATGGAGCGAAAGTTGTTTAATCAGGTTTCGAATCGATGAAGTTACTTACTAGTCTCTCTTCTTACTAGTAAGGCCTTTCTCTAGAGAAAGGCCTCAAGATTGCTATTATGATCTGAACAACCGCTAAGATTTTTCATAAACCGCAAGCTGAACGCAATACACACTGCACTTAAAAAAAAATCAAGCCCATTGATATTATTAACTACTTTTGGTAGCAAATGTGTAATTTTTGTTTTAGGTGGGCTATCAGTCTTTTTTATGTGCTACCTAAAATAGTAATATCTGAAAAGTTACCTAATTCGGAACTATTAGAACGTTAACAAAACATCGACGGCAGGTTTAACGGTAAGCGACTAGGGGCACGGTTTGGGCTCGGCACAAAGTAGCGATTCATCATTTAACCGTCTCCTTTGATAAGACAGTTTATACGTCATTTAAATGAGGAATGATTAGTATTTTTTTTTACAATCAAGGTAGGTACTTACTTTTTACCCGACTACGGCAACGCAAAAGGAGAGTTATGATTTTAATTTTTAACAAGCAGAAACGTCTGCGAACGATGCTATTAAGCTTAGAATAAATTTAAAAGTGGAAAAATTACTGTCTTGGGTGAGACTTGAACTCACGACCCCTGGATATGGAGGGGTCGTGAGTTCAAGTCTCACCCAAGACAGTAATTTTTCCACTTTTAAATTTATTCTAGGGTTATGATTTTGACCGGTATGTATGTGTGTATGTTTGTAAGTATGTTCATCTGTTCCCTCATAACTTCTAAAGTACTTATTATAATTTAATCAAAATAAGTTTAGGTAAATATTAATTCAAAGGGTGCATTCTGTCTTTCAAAACAACGGACCTGTTATTGGCCATAATGTTGGTGTACTAACTATAAAAATCAAATTGAATTTGTATTTAAGTATAAAAAATTGTGCTTATTTACATTTACATATTACAGTGAAACCTGGTTATTAGCATAAAGTGATATTTGACAAACTGTGATTTGTATCTTGTATGTAACTCTTAATGATCTTGTAGTGATAACATCTTGCATGATAAGGTGTCAGGTCGCGATGTCAGTAGCCAGTGCGTTATCGCGACTCTTAGCGCTAGCAAGTACCCATGATCGGAGGGTTGGTGAAGTGCGAAAAACTATTTACTCATTAAGTGGTGTGAAGCTACGTATACGTCGTACGCGCTGTCTCGGAAAGAAAATATCGGCTGAATTAGATTTGTTATTAAATAAATAAATACTTCCGCGATTTTCGATTTTACTATACAACTAAAATGTTGCGTGCGTCGGAGATTAGGGAGCCAAATATAGACTTATCAATTATGTATTTAAATATATATTACTTTGTATATTTCTGGCCGCTTTAGTAGGTTATAATTATTTTTACCGTTCGTCCCTATCTTTCCACTGTTGCATTTACTGATTGATCATTTTATATGTATTTTCAACCCATACCTGTTAGAAGATTTTATCCTAAATAAGTATATTGGTTAGAAGAAGTGTAGTGATTAGTAAATTGTAGCAAGATGTCTCACGAGGAGGTGAAAAGTGGCAACGAAATGGGTGCGCAGGAGTCGCTATCCTCGAGTAAGAGTTCGGTGACCCCGTCACCGCCGCCGCCCGATGGTGGCTGGGGCTGGGTCGTGGTTTTCGCCTCCTTCATGATACATATAGTCAGCGAGTATTTTAGGTCAGGTGTTTATTTATCACATAAGTTACGTTCATTGTGTCCTGTTGACCTGTTGTTGTGTATATTTTTATAAGAAGGTGTAGAGGTATTCCTTACAGGAAAATAAATAGATTCAAAGCAATTTATTACTATTAGGTACACTAAACTAACTTAGCTAAAGTTATAATTCTAATAGACACACTATATATTTAGATTATCAAGTAGAGAAGTAGGTACTAGGAATAAGTCACTTTCTTTATACGTGTTGAAATATTTTAAAAAGGGTACTTTTATTATTTACTACCGTAAAACGGGGTGAGTAGGTTTCGCGGGGAGAGGTGGGTAATGAATGGGGAGAGAAGGTTTGAGAGGGGGGTGAGAAGAAATTTTAAGGCGACTGCTACAAAAATAATCTATTCCAATTTAAAATGGAGCTATAGTAATACGCATAATAAAAAAAAATCAATCCAACAATCTTCCAAAATTACCTTTGTAGAAAAACCCTCTCACCCCAAATACGAGGCACTACGGGGTGAGGTGGGTTTTCTTCTTTATCGTCAAAGTTATGAAATGGAACTACCCAAAATAAAATAAAATACAAACGTCCGAACCACTTATTATATACACCATTCAGTTATCACATGTAAAAATAAAATTTTATCGAGGTTGAAAGTCAAATTTCACCCAACTCACGGTATTTTACGGTATTTAATTCGGTACCAGTGGCGGCGCGTCAATAAAAGCCGATTCCCACCGGCTTGCCTAGTTTTGGACGATTGAGCAGAGTTGTAAGGGAAATATGTAAGCCAAATTAGCCCCGGCTTGCCTACTGATATGTTTGACGCGCCGCCACTGTTCGGTACTTAATTTTTGAATACTTAACTTTTTATTTGCGTGGACAAATAAGAAGAATTAAGGTGATGGGGCAGGTACGATTCCAAACAAGGATCACATCCCCTAAATTACATAATGAAAAAGTGAATATGTTCTAGTTGATGGGCTGACTTATTCGTTCGGCGTTTTATATTATGAGTTCCTGGGCTACTTCCAAGAGGGCGAAAGCAAGACTGTGTGGATCGTCTCAATACTGTGTGCGATCACACTGAGCTCAGGTAAGTACCTATCAACCAATTTTGACCAGATTTATGTTACACTATACATGTTGAGTAAAGGTGTCATAGTGTATTCAGATTTCTATTCTAGGCCCATTAACGAGTTCCCTCGTGAACCGTTTGGGCTGTCGTCTGGTGACGGTGTTCGGAGCCCTGCTGGCCGCGGCCTGCATCATTGCATCAGCATTCGCGGGCAACGTGCTGACGCTCATTATCACCATCGGCGTGGGCACCGGCTTCGGCTGCGGGCTCATCTACCTGCCCGCCATCGTCAGCGTCACTGTCTGGTTCGAGAGGTATAGGAGTCTTGCTACAGGTAAAATTACTTATAAACTTAGCTATAATGTTGATTATATAAATTGTATAAATATGTAAAAATTAACGGTGATCAACTCGCTTTATCAGACTCAATTAGAAACATTTTATTGTCTGACTTGACTACTTTACATTTAAAAAGTAGACTATCTACTCTACTATTTTTTGTGTTGTTTTGCATGCCAGTTGTAGATAATATGTGTGATTCCTGTGTTTCATGAATGTAACATATGTCCCACATTTTAGGCAGAACAAATTATTTACATTAGATACTTTACTTACTTTCTTTAATTTTTTTCCCTTTTAGGCATTGCAGTGTGTGGAACGTTCCAAGTCCTGAAGGACTTGGAACGTTTATTTTTCCGCATTTAACAAAGGGTCTAATCTCCAGCTACGGATGGCGAGGTGCCTTGGTCATTATAGGTGCCCTTATATTAAACTGCATTCCATTAGGCTTTCTGTTCCTCCCAGTACCTGAAGTACAAAAAACAACGGCCAGCGAACCGATGCTTTCAAAACAAAAGAAATCGGTACTAAACAAGTCTAAAAGTACTGAGCACATGGCTCGAGCTAACGGACGTAGAGAAGACGGCGATGTGGCTAGACTAACTCTCTCGCAGCCTGCTCTGAACAAATCTTACGAGCCTAAGCCGCAGCCACATTCTAGACATGGTAGCGGCATCATGTACAGACCAGATGTATTATATCAAGGAAGTATGACAAGCCTCACGAAATACCGGGCTTCAACTCCAGTAAGAATTCAGACTATAACCAAAGACGAAGAGTCTAAATCGCCGTTATCGGAAATGCTCGATGTATCTCTGTTGGTAAACCCCATATTTGTATTATTCTCTGTATCAAACATTTTGACTAATATAGGATTTTATATACCCTATGTTTATACTGTGAGTATGAGCAATGAGTTGGGCATTGAAAATCCGGAACATTTAATTTCTATAATGGGAGCGGCCACTTTAGTCGGAAGGATAGTTCTCGGCTTTATCAGCGACAAACCTTGGGTGAATCGGTTGATGGTGTACAATGTGTGCCTCGGGATAGCTGGCATGAGTAAGTAGTTAACATATTTCTGTGTTTTCATCACATAACAATCATAAAATTTGACATAATTATCACAATCGGTAATATGTTTCCTAACTTTGCTACTTATTTTTCCTAATATGGTGCTGTATTTGTGAATTGTCATTTTGGTTTATAACGTCTAAATAAGGGTCCCGGGCTCCTGGGCCTTACACTTATAGTCTCTGACCACGCTAAGTTTACATTAACATGGGAGCGCTATGCCTACTTGAGGCATGAAAACTTAGTGTGACATTTTTCGATGTCTCTTAAGCCGTCGTATGCCGAAGCGCGGATCCGCGTACGAGGAATATATTAGAAAAAACCGGCCAAGTGCGAGTCGGACTCGCGTTCCAAGGGTTCCGTACATTACTAAATTTTTAACAATATTTTTTTTATATATGTGAAACGCGATTGAATTGCCTTTAAAAAACCCGTAGGGGTCGGATCAAAAACTAAGTAATTGGTCCGACTCACGCTTGACTACATATTTCTAATAGGTTTTCCTGTCATCTATAGGTAAAGACCTATTATATGTATTTTTTCCAAAATTTTAGACCCAGTAGTTTCGGAGATATAGTTCGGGGGGGAATGGTAATTTTTTGCCTATTTTCTTGAATTACATCTAAACTGTTTATTCTAAAATTATAAAAAAATACGTTTGAGATTCTCATATTGAGCTCTTTCATTTGATATGTACCACGATATAGTTTGAAAAACTTTATTTTTTGATTTTCTCATTTACCCCCCAAAAGTGGCCCCCATGTTTAAAATTTATTTGTTTACGTTACATGTCCGTCTTTGGGTCACAAACTTACATATGTGTACCAAATTTCAACGTAATTGGTCCAGTAATTTCGGAGAAAATAGGCAGTGACAGACGGACAGACAGACAGACAGACGCACGAGTGATCCTATAAGGGTTCCGTTTTTTTCCTTTTGAGGTACGGAACCCTAAAAATAATCACGGTACACGAGAGGTTAATAAATAAATATCGCCTCATTGCAGGTATGGCTTCAGCAGCAGTGTGCACAGAGTTCTGGGGTCTAGCCATGTATGCGGCGACGTATGGCTTCACGTCCGGAGCATACGTGGGATTGACATCGGTGGTACTGGTAGATCTTTCTGGCATGGAGAAATTGACTAATGCCTTCGGGCTCTTGCTGTTTTTCCAAGGCATCGCGTCACTATTTGGGGCGCCTCTTGCAGGTGAATCTTCAAGTTCTGTGGTTGTGATTATAGAAAAACAACGTAATTTTTATTGCATGCATTACGCGGCATTAGTAAGTGATTCAATGAAAATAATTAATAAACAAACAGACGTGTAATCTTTTACTTTGTTCTGTCAACTATTGTTTTTTTATGGACCTAAAAATATATTCTAAGAACTCTATATCAACTACTCAGAGTATACAATGATGAAATGTGTATTTCAGGATGGCTGGTTCAAGTATCAGGCTCATATATGCCCACATTCATCGGAGCCGGAGCCTTCGTGTCCCTCAGCGGGGTGATGCTGTTCGTGATCCCATTGATGCAGCGACGCCGGCGCACAAGCCCTGCGCGGGCGCGCTCTCCTTAGGAGGTACCTTTGGACCACATGTAGTGGCTTGCCAACGGGGTGCGCACACAATCCTTGAGGCGAATTGTGATTTAAAAATTACTACAGTTTTGATCTTGTTGTGATACTAACTTTGACACATCACGCAGGACATTTAGCGCTCACTAATAAGCGCGAGCGAACGTCAAGGTCGTATCAGCAACATCAAAAGCGTAATAAATTATTAAATCAGAATCAGCCTCTTTGCCATCGTGCTGCATTTCCTTTTCAGTTCACTGATAACTCCTTCTACAACAGGGTATATTCTATTCTAGTAGTCGTACATTAGTAGAAGATGAAAATAGACATTGTAAATATGGCTTATCTTAGCAACGAATGCATGTGATAAAAGTTATGATGACTGAAGCATTAAACTCATTCCAAAGATATAGTTTAGTATATGGTATATATAGTTGGTATGACGAAAGATAAATTAGATAAATAATGTAAATAAGTATATGAAGTATTTAACGAAAAGGTGCAATAATTATTTATTTAATTTAACCTTACTTGCTTTTTGTTGCTGACTTGTGATGTTGTGAAGATGTGATGTAAAAAATAAATGTAGTATTATTATCACTTTTGTTATATTAAATAAGAATTCATTAAAATATAATTAAACAGAATTATTCAGACACATCAGTCTGAGAAAAACTCGATCCTAACAGTACCTACTTATGCCTAGGTACTAGACCGCGAAGACGTATTTAGATCTTATTAAGCTCATTACGTGTCATCCGTTCAGTAATCTGGTATCACATTATGCACTACGTCTCCTAATTCTTGCGAACAATGTTTCTGCAACAGCCTCTCAGTATTCAATTTGATCCATCTGAAAATATTTCGTTGAGTAAATTACAATCTGAACAAAAAGCATAATGATTCTGATTTCACAAAAAAAGGTTTTGATTTTGTCATGATATGGCCTTGACACGTTTAGCTCACAGGTTTAGCTGTGCATCTCATGCGGAAGAAGTGCGAGTGATTCGCTTCTCTTCTTCGGAGGGGCACGTCAAATATACGTAACGTAAAAATAGCCATGTCACATAAACGTCAGTCCATACAATGTGTATGACCATTGGCCGCCTATTTTCGACAGAGGGGAACGCCTGTTAATGGCTACTCCGTTTGGTTATATCCTCTTAGTCAAGGTCTAATCATAACCAAATCAAAACCCTAACAAATTGTTAAGCCATAATCGGCCTCCAAGTGCATTATATCGGATCATGTAGGATTCCGTTCCCGCTTTTAAAACCATAGCTCGGAAGTGATTCTAAAAAAAGTAGCTTTTGAAATGAAATGAATATAATTTATTTGAAACAACACAATCTTAAAATTAATAGATGACAAACATGTGACATAGTAATGTAATTGGTTGTCCCAAAGAGGATACCACTCAGCAAGTGTCGGAGCACTTAGTGCAAATTTTCCTTAGGTAAAAGTAGTAGCAGTAACTTACTGGTAAAAGTAGGAAACGTTGGTGAACAAGGCGATGTGGGGCGTGTCCACGAGATTGGCGCCGTACGAGGAGATGCCCATGATCATACCCTTGTATAAGGCTGCGCCGCCGTTGTCACTCTGGCGGTTCATCTGGAACGAATTAAACAGATCGTTTAAATGCTTCTTTAATATACGATAGCGCTGTCAGTATGGATTAATCGCCGACCTTTAAGAGCTATATCGATTTTACCCGTATCATACATGTATATTTAGTGAAAATTTCGGAGAATCGATCGATTTTCGTGAACTGTAAATGTAAACTACCTACTTCGTAACTCGGTCGGACTCGCGCACGAAGGGTTCCGTACCATAATTAAAAAAAAAAACAAAAACAAAAAAAGCAAAAAAAAAAAAAACGGTCACCCATCCAAGTACTGACCACTCCCGACGTTGCTTAACTTTGGTCAAAAATCACGTTTGTTGTATGGGAGCCCCATTTAAATCTTTATTTTATTATGTTTTTAGTATTTGTTGTTATAGCGGCAACAGAAATACATCATCTGTGAAAATTTCAACTGTCTAGCTATCACGGTTCGTGAGATACAGCCTGGTGATAGACGGACGGACGGACAGCGAAGTCTTAGTAATAGGGTCCCGTTTTACCCTTTGGGTACGGAACCCTAAAAAGGAGTGTAAAGGTTTTTAAAGGGCCGGCAACGGTATGTATGTTCGTAAAAACTTTATTGTACATAAGACAGGTTAAATTACAATGAAACAAAATATATATCATGTACAAAGGCGAACTTATCCCTATAAGGGATCTCTTCCAGTCAAAATTTAAACAAACATGATAGACAAACGAACACTATGTACAAAAAAGTAAACTATGGTTCAATTGAATAATTATTACGCAAGTAAATAATTAAAACAGCCTATAATATAATATTGTGTGTCGTATAATATAATAGTATATGTTATCGTGTGTCGATAGATGGCAGTAAATGTACCGTGACTACAAAATTTACTTTGGCAATAGCCCTCTATACTATCTCAAAAAGAATAGATAGTATAGAGGGGTCCTGTCATTGTCAATTTTGTAGTCACTGTACATTTACTGCCATCTATCGACACACGATTAAAACTTAAAATAAAATTGAAAATGTGTAAAATAATCAAAATATGTTTATGGATAAATGATTCTTAATTTTTATTGTTCCATACTGACCCATGTTCTTTCACTGATATGTGTTAAAATCGTTAAATACCAAACAGTGTCGTTAACGCCATCTAGCCGAGAATAGGCCAAAGGTAATGGCGCCATCTATTCGAGAATGACTTTTCCTTGGCCGTCCGAGGCACGTTTTTTTCTTAGACTTTATTTATCTTATACGGAGTTATATATATATCTCTGACTATCTATTCTCTTTGCACTTACTAAGTCGTATTTCACACAAAACATCGAGGCGGTGACGACCTCGGAGTAGGTCTTTACGCATTCTGCCTGCTCTGTGATCTGCATAACGGATTGTAGAATAGTATTTTCTTGAACTTTTGCAACATCCTGTAAATCACCATCAAAATAGAGTCAGGCTAAGCTAACTCTGCACCGTGTTTGATAACACAGTGTGGCTGTGGAAGTGTGATCATAAACGTCAAACTTGTATGAAATTATGACGTTTAGAAAAGCATTTGCACACTCTGCCTTATCAAACACGGTGCAGAATTAGGTTAGCCTAAGAGAATAGGAATATATTTGGTTATATTGATAAATTATTAAAATTAATAATGAAAGAAATAAATTGTAATAATTTATCAATATAACTATTCTATTCTTTAGAGGACGTTTATATAATCAGAATAATAAATAGCAAGTAATAGGTAGGTATCATCGTATCAATTCAATTTATTAGAGAACTTTGAATATAACGCCATCTCTGCGAAAATACGTGAAGTTTTTCACTACTCGGGAGCGTTAACATAACAATACCAACAACACACGCTATTTTATCACAGATGGCGAAATAGAAGGCTCATATTCTTACTTTTACATGTTTGTTGGTATATAAACTAGATGGCGCCGAATACGTTGGTAAAGATAGAGAATAAAAAAAAACAAGACCTATTACTCACTGATCTTGACTGCTGCTATTCCAGCGCACACACCATTTCACACGTCGGTTCAGTAAAGGTAACATTCCATTTCTGACCGCAGCTGCGCTACTGCTCCGACACGTCAATGTTAAAGTGACATTCCATTTCCAACTGCAGCTGCAATACTGTTCATTTTACTATGGAAATTAACAATGACAGCGACGCGTTTCCATAGTAAAATGAACAGTATTGCAGCTGCAGTTGGAAATGGAATGTCACTCTTATTGTCAATTTCCACAGTAAAATGAATGACAAGACAATGAATGACAGTAACGTCGCAACAGTAGTAGTGCAGCTGTCGTTAGAAATGGATTGACACCTTTTATGTTACGAATGTTACGATCGGATGTCAGCTGCAGTTGCATTAATCAATCAGCTCCCTTGATAAAAGGTGAGGTTCACCACAGCATTACTGCCGCGATTATGATTATGACCTACATTCCGTCGCTTATTTTATCAAGGAACTTGACAGATACAGTGGTGGCCACAACAACACCACATCAGTAAATATAGCAGCAGTGACATACAATCGTCACCTTAACAGAGTGTTTCTTGAGTTACGAAATAAAATAACGTAGAGTTAGACCAAGAAAAGTCCGCAGCGATTTTGATAGCCCACGCTGTGCAAGTGTAATTTATACGTCATAATTTCATAGACGTTTGACGTTTTAAATGACACTTGCACTGCAAGGGTTATCAAAATTGCTGCAGACTTTTCTTGGTCTCTTCATCTTCTGATTATCTCACTCTGGTTATCTAAAGTTAACGTTAACGTACACAATTACCATAAAATATACGGCGCGGTCAGCGCCATCTATATCAGTTGTTACACAAAGGACTCGATGATTTTTGTAAACAACTCTATCACAATCAATCACAATCAACTTATGTTAACAAATAAGAAAATAGTAGGACATTGCACATACCTTTCCCCACCCCGTTACCGAGACAAAACTAAGGTGCGGTATTGTAGTCCCTGGCTTGATTAAAACGGCTTTTCTCGCACCCATTTCGAACTTGACGTGTGTCTACAAATATATAAATAGAAAATTAATAACTTATAAGAAAATCAAATTGAATTGCCGGCCGCATTTTATTCAGTTTGATTTTCATAGCTTTTCATACTTTCTTAGCGTTATATAGATAACTATCAAGCGCTCATTCAAAATGTATACCGAGGGTAATAGGTATAGATGCCATTAGATATTGTAGATAAGATAGCTTTGATTGTAAGATGCGTAGAAGCGGGCAACGTGCTCAATTGCTCACTAATGTCTAAACTTTAGACATTAGTGAGGTTTAGACTAACACTCGTTACACGTTACGATATTAGAGTAGGTCCATAATCATATATTTTCAGTGACAGTGTATTTATGGTGACTGTAGGTACCTACAGGCGCCATAGATTAAAATATACTTTTGATCAGTGAATAAAGATGGTAATTTAAAATCTCATTCAATGTTGATCTTACCTTAAGTACTAGTAACGCGATATCGTTGTCCAGGTAGCTTTTGTATTGGAAAAATTCATGTCGTTTTTTTTCAACCACGGCAATAACCTGTCTGCACAAAAGAACATTGTATTAATTTTACTTTTAAAATTAAATCATACTGGTATGACGAAAATAATAGTCTATACCATCCAATGCTGGTACTCTTAGATAATTTATTCTTTTTATACCTTATGTGTGTCGGCAAATAAAATATCTTTTTTTTTTATGAGAGCATTATTGTAAAAAAATAGGCCATTTTAATTAGACACTTGGCATTAAAATGAGCATAAGAATATTTACTTTTATTCTGTTTAGTTTTGATCTAAACTAAATACATAAATAACAATTTCTTTGATAGGTACCTACAAATAAATAGAACCCTTTGATGGACCCAAAAAATCAGCATGAATTCTAAACCATGGTCCAGGAGGAATTGGCCAGCATTTTGGAACCTCAAGAATGATAAAAATGGCCAAAGCTTACTTTTGGTGGCCTAAGCTTAATGAATGTATTGAAAGGGTTGCCGGATCTTGCAAATTATGTTTAGAAAATAGACATAACCCGTCTAAAGCGGTTCCAAAGTGCTGGCCAATTCCTCCTGGACCATGGTTTAGAATTCATGCTGATTTTTTGGGTCCGACAATGTATTGTTTGTATTTATCACTTGCCATCCCTCCTCACAAATCTCGAGGATACAACAAGTACTTCGCAGTGCGTCCAGTGAAGCTGTGGAATGAGCTGCCTGTGTCGCTCAGGCAGGCACAATCGGTTGCGTCGTTCAAGGAGAGGTTAAAGAAGCTATGGTTATCTGATTTGACTGATTAATTTGTCTATATTTCTATTGTATAGTTGCTTTATATCGTTCTAATTCTTTCCAATTTTTAGTGTATTTTCCCCTTTCCTTTTTGTATAATATATGTATGTTTATCCTATAAATTTTGTATGTATTTATATCCTTTATCTTTCTGGTACCTTGTTGTACATTTTGCTGCATTTGTCACACTCTTTTCACTCTCTCCTCTCATCTACTCAAAGGTTAACTGGAAGAGATCCCTCAAAGGGATAAGTTCGCCTTTGTACTTCTTGCTAATTGTATGTTATTTTTAATATGTCTTTTTGCACAATAAAGAGTTTACTACTGCTACTACTAAATAGGAATGTTAGAACAACAAGGACTTTTTAATACGATAACATAATATAGGTTGAGAATTGGTGGATTAAAACCAGTGCGTTTTTGAATTGTAGACACCGCGAGTTGACAAAAACAACATAACATGACAAAAACAACCTGTTCAGAAGTCACAACATTTTTAGCACCAATTGTTGAGAAATGTGACTAGTATATAGGTATAAGTATAGAAGAGAGGAGAACAGCCGGACAGACATACGCATGCTTCGTCAATAATAGTGACTATTTAATTGCCGATTGTACATTAGCTGAAACCCTATACTTCATTTTATTTGTACCCCTGTACTTTACTTCATACTAACCCTTTATCCATATAGTTCCTAACTCCATACTTGACAAAAATAGTGTCCGTGTCCGTATCCTCCTCAAAGCAGCTGGCCACGGTAAGTACTAGTTTGCTTCCGATGAAGGACCCGGAGCAGTAGATGCGGTTGTAGACGACGAGCGCGTGGTGCGCGACCGAGGTTTCCACGGCTTTAGGCGGGGGGGTTAACGGCCGGTATATGAGTAAATCATCGTTGGTCCCAGTCATGATGCCGTGCGCGTGGGCCAGAGAGTGGATCAATAACATTTGTTGGCTGTGAGAGAATAAAATTGTGATTACATCGATGTAATCAAATCAAAAATCATTTATTTTCAGGCAACAAATATACATACCTTACAGACTAACTTACATACAATAAATAATTAAATATAATCTTGAAATTGAAGATCATTTTTTGTCAGTATCCAAATTATATTTGTATACACCTATAAAAATATAATTTGGATACTACAAAAATCTTCCGCCAGTCGCTCTGAATGAGTAAATCACTATTTTGGTAGGCATCAAAATCGCGAAATTTGACAGTTTTCAATATGAATTAACATGGTTCTATCAAAACTTTGTTCTTATTATTTAACACTACAAAACGACTTAGTTAAGGATATCAATTGGTTTTCTTCTCGATTTTCTTATCTTTAAAATTGGCCTCGTGGTCTTTGGAACAAATTTATGTAGCTAATATCTTATTCATACTGAAACACGTAATACATATGATATTTGCGTCTCACATCTACAAATTTATAAGTATAATAACATTTTGGCCAATTTGACTTGACATTGAAATTGTTACAGGGCCTAATAAGAGGGGATAAACAAGTGAAAACATTGCCAAAAAAATAATCAAATAATCACCTGCTTCCCTGTAAAAAGGGTACCTAAACAATTACATAGAATTGAAATATATGCAAACACTTCGTTTGATATGTACCTAAGTATTCAGAAAACTCACAAATACATTCCAGTGAAGTGGGCACAGCTACGATTTCAATACTTGACTTAATTCGGGTTTGGAGGGCGGCCCTGCATAACTAATAGCAATGTCCGAGGAACACTCCGCGACAGACTAATAACCTCCAGCCATCAACAAAGCGAGACTCGTATTTGCGAGTAAAATTTGCAATCATACTTCGCCGCTCCAAATAGTCGATACGACGTTATTACTGTTTTGGTAGAGTTTTGTGTAACCACTACAGAATCTACAGATAGGTTTCATATTTGTAGTAACTTTAGGAACTTTTCAGTCGTAAGTCTAGTGTTACAAAGTGCAAAATCGTTTGGAGTCTTCTGTTAGAAAATAACTTCATAAAATAGTCGCGATATACATTGTTCCAATATTGCAACCATATAGGTAGGAGGTATGTATAGACGCTATTACGCGTACACTTTGCCGCAGTGTTTATGCCTCGGCATACACACGATTTGCATTTCGGTCACGTTTCGAAGGGAAGTCGCAGAAATGGACTTACTTCCTCGGCTGTTGTTATCTCGCGCCGTTTTAAGGGTCAAAAGGCCCATTATTTCTTGACTGATGTACGTATACAGAGTTACTTTCGGTCTTATATCGTATTCCGATCGTAAAATATTTACTTATTTACTATATTATAAATTATGATGTAACTACTTAAAAAGTACCTATTTAGTAGTCACAACACTCACAACACAAAACCTTATTGAACTAACTGTGGGATTCGGTCGATTGTCCCATAATAATGATTTAGTTTCTTCTCGTAGTTTAGAAAAGTTATGTCTGATACTGCAGCTTGCTGGCTGCACATAAAAAAAAGTATAAATGCACATCAAAACGGTGACTTGCCTGCCTTGTTTATAGTGTTAAGGATGACTCACGCTAGACCTGGCCGGAGCTTCCGGCGCTTCGTTTTCTATGGAATGCACCACGTGATCACCGATCAGAAGTCATAGAAAACGACATGTCGGACGCCTCGGCCCGGTCTAGCGTGAGCCATCCTTTAGGCATATTTAAAGCCATAAATAAACCCAGTGGCAATATCGGTACATTTCTCTGCTCTTTGAAAATGCAACGGCATAAATATCTAATGAAATGCGGGAATTGTGCATCAGTCCCGAGATAAAATGATATCACCCCCCGAACTTGCCCCGGGCACTCCTTTTCGCTCCAATATTAGTAATGCAAAAGCTTTTAACAGAACGCCGAATACCAAAATGTACGCTGTGGAATATAATGTAGTCTTTTATTACTTAACTTCGTGAGTATAATCAGCGTGCGAGGGTAGTTTCACCGTGGGAACGGCAACAGAACTTTTAAGCCATATTGCATACGAGCCATTAGTGTTTAGCGCTGCAGTTGCTGACCCGCAACTGAGGTCTTAAAATAAAATTATGCTGTTTTAGTTTATGCTCGAAACATATAAAATGTTGTTGGGAATCGTAGGATTAGTCTTAGCATTTGCATAATATCTGTGGTTTGGTGTGGTTTATGCATTAGCATTTTAAACTCGAATAATCATTGATCTTGCAACGATATTGAAGTTGTTGCTACTGTTGCAAGCTCTAGAATTTTGATATCCAACTGTTTTTTTTTAAATTGTATTATTAAACAATGGTATCTTCCTAAAAAACTGGAAAAATTTAACACAGATGTTGTTCAAATATGATCGCATGGAAAATACTTATACAATTTTTTTAAGCCCTTTGTCGTGTGTAACATGTTAGGTTAGGTACATCCTTATCCACTTTATCGAAATCGATGTGGAGGACTATATATATATATATATATATATCCACTTTAAATACACAGTGTTCAAAATTCAATGCATTGCGCATAAAAACGCTGATTGGAAAAACATGTTAAGGTACATATTCCAAAGAGATCGTTATGGAGTCGTATCACGTAAACAGTAGGTTATAGCTCGAGATCCAGTACGTGAGATCAGGGTGCCCAAAATTATCGAACATCAAAGTACCGTTAATTGTAATTTCACAATTTTCTACGAAATGTCTATAATATATTGCAAATAAAGCACACAAATAAAAATGAACTACTTTTATCTCGTAAATAATCTCGGGTTATAATATAATATTTAAGGTAGGTAATAACTTAATAAGTTATTCATCATTATGAGCTTGCTTTGTTACACATGTCTTACAAAATATTAAGTTTTTTAAAATATGTATTAAATTATTCGCGGGAGTAAGGGGAGAACGGAGCATAACATCTTTTCCGACCCAATTGTCAACGCCACCTGCACGCGCCGGATGGCGGCGGCGGCCAACAGGCAGCCGTGGTGCTCCCTGCTGGACAACGGACGGGGCTCTGGCGACCGAGTCAATGGCGGTATATCCATTTCCCCATGCTGGGCGACTGGCTGGAAGAGGCTGCAACGGCCTTGGGGTCTAAATAACCCCAAAAAGACGAATGTAGAAGGACTTTGGGGCCCCACTACATATTATTTGCCCTTAGTAAAACCATATGTCATGTCCGAATCAGAAAATAGTAAGCCATGTGAACCGACTAGCGCTCGGCGTCGAAGAGTTGCCAGGCTCATCGATGTTAAATTGGAGACTGGTGAAGATCCCTATGCGAATAAAATGAAGATTAGAAAGAAGAAACAAGAAGAAAGCATTAATTTGAGTACTTGGAACGTCAGAGGACTAAATAAAAAGGGTAAACTAGAAAATGTCATAGCAGAAATGGTAAGATTAAAGATAGATATAATGGGGATTAGTGAAACGAAACTAGCTGATAGCGGAAGAATTGACAAAGACGACGCCACGCTGTTTTATACGGGAAACCCATCCGATCAAAAATCTAACTACCACGGAGTTGGTATCATGGTGAGCAAGGAACTTCGGAAGTATGTTTCGAATGTGACTCACTTCTCTAATAGATGCATGATGCTAAATATCAGTGCTCATCCCTTCAACCTAAACATAATCCAAGTCTATGCTCCAACATGTGATGGTGATGACCAGGAAGTGGAAGAGTTTTATGAAGGAATAGAGCAGTTATTAAAGTCAGTAAAATCACAGGATATCAACATAATAATGGGGGACTTAAATGCAAAGGTGGGACAAGGAGAAGAAGGAAAAATTGTGGGGAAATTTGGTTTAGGAAAAAGGAATGATAGAGGAAACAGGCTCGTAGAATTTTGTTCCGAAAACAACTTGGTCATTACAAATACTTGGTTCCAACATCCTGCAAGGCGACTTTACACATGGCGCTCACCAGCTGACAAACCATCACATGTTGTAAGAAACCAGATCGACTACATTATGATAAAGGACAGATTTAGAAACTCCATCATTCAGGTCAAAACATATCCCGGGGCTGATATAAAATCTGACCATAACCCTGTTTGTGCCAAGATGTTTTTAAAATTAAAGAAATTGAAACTGCCATCCAGCATAATGAAAGTTGACATAAACCGCCTTAAAGATGAGACAGTTAAAACTTCAGTGAGTGTTAAACTTAACAACTGTATAAAACCTATATGCGAGAAGGGGAACAATCCCTTGATTACATATAAAGATCTTGTTACGGAAATAAGAAATATAACATCGGAAGAACTAACTAGTAAAGACACGGGAAAGCGACAAGAATGGATGACCGATGATATATTAATACTAATGAATGAAAGGCGGACTTATAAAAACATAAATGAGGATAAATATAATGAAACAGATATAAAAATTAACAGGGAAATCACAATTGCAAGAGAACAGTGGTTGACTAATAAATGTAAAGAAATAGAAAGATTACAACAGATCCATGATAGTTTTAATCTGCACAAACAGGTAAAAGAGTTCACAGACTTAAATAATAAGAGATTTCAGGGTACACTCGTAAATCAAAATGGAAACATTGTTGTTGATAAAAAAGAGGCCTGCGAAGTCTGGCAAGATTATGTTCTAAATCTTTTTAAAGATGATAGGATACCGACTGAACCTCTAAGCGATCTCAACTTAGAGAGTCCATCAATACTGAAATCAGAATTTATATCAGCCTTAGAACATATGAAGCGTAGAAAAGCTTTGGGTCCCGATGGAATTGCGGTGGAAGTATTAAAATTGATACATGATTATAATATAGATAATTTAGTTTCATTATTTAACAAATTTTATCAATCAGACAATATGCTCCCTGAAGACTGGCTCTTGTCAATATTCACACCACTACCTAAAAAAGGCCAATGCCAAAAGCTGCGGCGATCATCGGATGATCAGCGTGATGAGTCATTTCCTGAAGGTATTTTTAAAAATCATACAAAGAAGAATCTACAAGAAAATAGAGGAAAACATAAGTGACACACAATTTGGGTTTAGAGCCGGACTAGGTACTAGAGATGCCTTAGTAGCAGTCCAAGTTTTGGTACAAAGATGTCTAGATGTTCAAGTAGATGTTCATATGTGCTTTATCGACTTCGAAAAAGCATTTGACAACGTGAATCATGCTAAATTAATCAATATATTAAAATTAATTGGAATAGATGGTAACGACATTAAATTTATAGAGAACTTATACTGGAAACAAAAAGCTAAAATCAAAATTAATAACGTTCTGACTGAAGAAATTCAAATAGAGAAAGGCGTAAGGCAGGGCTGTATCTTGTCACCCTGCTTATTCAACTTGTACTCGGAGGTGATTTTTAAAAAGGCTTTTGAAGAACTTGATCTTGGGATCCGTGTAAATGGCAAATTGATACAGAACATTCGTTACGCTGATGATACCGTCTTATTTGCTACTAACCCTGAAGACCTTCAAATAATGCTGCAAAAACTGAATAACACACTTTTGGAATATGGACTTAAGATAAACACAAGTAAAACAAAACACATGATTGTTAGTAAAACACCAATTTCAGAAACACTTAGACCACTATCCTTAAATAATAAAATAATAGACAGAGTAAAAAGTTATAAGTACCTGGGTTGTTGGTTAAATGAGGACTGGGAATCAGAGAAGGAAATACGGACGAGAATTGAAATAGCCAGAAACACCTTTCAGAAAATGAGGAAACTTCTAACTAACAGGAAAATAAACCTAAAACTGAGGTGGCGCATGGTTAAATGTTACATCATCCCAATTCTTATGTATGGTTCCGAAAGCTGGACCCTGAAAAAGAATTTGGTCAACAAACTAAGGGCTTTTGAAATGTGGATTTATCGAAGTATGCTCAAAATTAAATGGACTGATAGAATAACTAATGTCAGAGTTTTGGAAATCATGAAAAAAGGCTTAGAGGTAGTATCAACAATAAAGAAGAAAAAAGCAGCATATTTTGGACATATATATAGAAACAATAAATACAACCTATTGAAATTAATAATTGAAGGAAAAATTGAAGGGAAGCGTGGCCGTGGTAGAAGGCGCACATCATGGACTGAAAATATAAGAGACTGGTTAAAAGTGAAGAGCATAGATGGACTAATTCGCATGACTGAACATAGAGAGACATATAGACATATGGTCGCCGACCTCCTGGACGGAGATGGCACTTGAAGAAGAAGAAGATTAAATTATTCGCTCATAAAATTGGCCCGTAGAAAATTTCAATTATAATATCGACCTAACTTATTTAATACCGAAACTGTAATTGGAATTGTTTTAGAAATATTTTACACTGACCAAAAAGTGTGGTCGATTTAATGAAAAAAGTTACAGCGAGCGAGATAGGCAAACGACACGGCCCGGACGATGCGCAGCCAGGTTTATACACTGCAACGCGCTGACGGGCTACCGCGAAAACCGAAATTCGCAAATCGCGGGGATCTTTCTCTTTTAGGGCCGGTTGCACCAAACAGTCTGTTACCGTTAAAGCGTTCGCAAAATTTTATTGCATAGGAAATTTCATACTTTACTGTCGTTTGACGTTAATCGGTCTGTTAAATGTGGTCGGTGCAACCGGGCCTTACTCTAATGAAGGCACACACACATATCCACATATATGGATAAAATTATATAATGGAAGTTATAAATTCTGAATTTTATGATAGTAATAAAGTTATTTTAAACTACATAGATACTAATCAACTAATCCTCAGTTAGGGCTTGTGCACAAATCACGCGAGGTTCGATGGGGGAGGGGTGGGGGGGTCACGAAAAAATCACGATAGATCACGATAGATCACGTTGGGGGGGGAGGGGGGTTTAACAAAACCTCACGTGTATTTTTCTACAGTGAACGAAACTAAGAAAAAAAACCTACCACATGAGTAGACACTTTTTCTCGGTTTCGTTAAACATAAATCTATTCTGCACTTCAAAATAGCGAGCCTTTTTAACGAAAATAGAAAAATAAACAAGATTTTCTATATACAATAATATTTATCTTAAAATTAGGTCGAATAAAATAATTTTAAAAAAAAAACGTGAGGTTGTGTGGGGGGGGGGGGGGGGGTAGCCAAAAACCTCACCAAATATCACCAAGGGGGAGGGGGGGGGCAAAAAGTAGCCGAAAACACCTCGCGTGATTTGTGCTTAAGTAAGTAAAAATGTAATGTAAGTATAAACTAAGTTTAGTTCCAATAGACCAATACTCAGGTACTTTCTACTAGATCTCAGTGCGCACATTAAATACAAGCCTTACAAGCGGCCGAAGATAAATGATTCTCGGAGTTTCTAACCTTCAAGCTGTATACATAGGTATTTCGAACTACAGATATTTAAAATTGAAAATGATACGTAAATACAAATTGATACGTAAGTTCACAAATGTGGAACGTCACATATCTTTATTTAATATCTAGTGATTCTCTAATTAATTTCCCGAATCGCGCCGTATGAGGCTAATTCGAACTTACATTGTGACTTCAAAATGATATCTTGATGATACCCCGTGCGTCTCGCTCGCACCAGTACATGTACGAACAAGTGCGAACTAAATGCACGCGCGACTGTCATCATTTAGATAGCATTTTGATGTCACAATGTAAGTTGTTGGTCTCCATGTCGTGTTGAGATGTAAGTAAACAGCTCGTCTCGCCTCGAGAAACCGTCGACATCAAGTATTCAGCGCGTGGCCGGGAGCGATTCTCTTGTCACCAAAAATGTTTCAACTACCTAACTTTCTCTCAAATCATTAAGATGTATTTTTAATTCTCCCTGTACTGTACTCGTACAGCGCATGGTGAGAGCATTCTTCTAGTACCAGTCTGCAGTGGCATCAGTGCTATGGCGCAGCCATATGTACACATTGCTATATACCGGGTGTGGCCTGTAATAGGAGCATTAATAATTAAAACATAGATTGTACTCCTCAAACGGTGACACTTTTGTTCAACAACTTTCAAAAATTATGAAGTATTTAGACTCCCTATTTTTCATACAAAATAAATATTATCTTCAATGGACGCCATCGCCACGCCATATCATTGTGATTGACGTTGCTTGTCACGCCTTAAACATAACAAAATTCGCAATACATTGCGGCTTAGAATAAACTTTAAAGTGTATTAAAAATAAAAAAACACAAGCTATTTTTAAAAGTCGCTGAACAAATGTTGGTCAGTATGAGGAGTATAGCCTACAGTTTAATTTTTTGCTCATATTACAGGCCACACCCGGTATATATACATCAGAAGTCAAATTGCGGTTTAATTCAATTAATTTAATTGCGGTTCTATGCGTACCTAATATGTACACACGCATAGAACGTTATTCGTGGAACCCTGCACTAAATAATTTTAATACATAAGATTCAATCAACTTTTACAGTCACGAAAATTTCTCTTTAGAAATAAAAAAGAAAAGCCAGGTTTGGCCCATAAATTAAGCCTATCAATAATTTACCAAAGTAGTTTGTTTTCCTCAGTGACCTTCGTTTCGTGCAAACAAATACAAGGAGGTACTTCCACATTTTACTGTCGAATACTTTGTTTACATAATGTACGTGGAAGGTGCTCGCGCCGAGGTCGAGGCGGGCAGGCACGCGAGCGGCACGTCGTAGCGCGTAGCGCTCGCCTCGTAGCGTCAGTGCCGCGGAGGCGAGCGCACCGACCGGCCGCTACGACGCTACGCGCGGCTACGCAATGTTGTGGTTATCCGTTACGCTTTTGGCGCTTTTTGCATCGGTCCAAGGACGAGCGGTAAGAATAAGTTTAAGCTTTACTTCAATAATGTTGATGTTTAATATTTTTTCTTCGTATCCAAATAATTGAAAATTTGTTTTTAAAATAATACAATGTCAAATAACTGATTGGTATTATTTATAAACTTACGTAAACGTTTTTCATGAAAGTTCCACACTTAATTACCCTGAAAGCCAAAAGGTAGACTATGTCAATTTTGTAATAGTTTACAATTCATTGAGTAGTTTATTTATAAGGATATAAAAATAAAAATATTGTTAAAGCTAGAATGTACCTAAATAATTATTCTAAAAGAAAAAAATTATGAGTACACTAAAAATAGCTATGAAAATAGGTACATTATGCATATAAGCTCAAATTGAACAAGTCTTCAAGTCGTTACCCAAGTTTGAACAAGTTCGGGGCCATGATAATATTGCACGTTGCATCAGTTTTCGGGTGAGCTAGTGTTCCGTATGGAAATCTAGGCTGCGCAAAGAGAAATACTTAAGGTCAGTAACAAATAACGAAGTATGTTGTATTTTTAAGTTTAGTTTTTACATATGTATTTAGGTACTTTAATAATATTATCATCATTCTCTCCTCACCGTGTCCGGCGATAGTAACTTCTACTTTAGGTACTAACAGGTTAAGTGTTCAAGTGTGAAAGAAAACTACGTCTGGGAGCTGATTTTTTAATTTCCACCGCCCGATTTCGTGTATTTCGTTCAATAATATCTCCACTACTAGTCATTTAAATTCTACTAATAGAATTGAAAACGAGTGGTCAATACCTGATACCCAAATTTATCGTTTGCATTTCAAAAATTAGCATTTCCTTTTCCAGCGATTTCCGAGTGACGATATATCGAGCAAATCTAATCGCCCCCCTGAGTGTGAAATTTTAAACGACCTAATGTATTGGTATAGGAAAACAAGTCTTTATTCCTAACGTACGTACGACTGCGCCTTCAGATCTGCATCAGATAAATTGGAGCGGCCAAAGTTATCAAGAATATATTTGACATTGTCCGCTACGATTATCTGATGGTGAGTATAAGGGCCAGTTGCACCAACCACATTATGACAGACTGATCAGCGTCAGCCGGCGCGCCCCGGCGCTTTACTATGAAACTTTCCATACATACAAATTTAGCGAACTCTTAAACGATACGAACAGTTTGGTGCAATCGACGCTAAGACAGGTATTACAATATTTTTGGTAAATTGGGCCGTCACTATTTATTTGATATTAAAGTATTCCAAGTCGAGTCTACAAAAGAGTGACTACTAATAAATTGTTTAAGTACATATAAACGTGACACATCAAATTGCCGTAAGTACTATTAACGGCCAGCATAGATATTAACTCAACTACCTACCAATTCCCAATCGACTCTATTTTCACTTGTATCTAACATACACGTCTTCCTGGACCCATGTATAACTATAATGTCTAAAGTAGATACCTCCTTCACCGCCGGTGTCTCGAGACTGTCGGTTACCCACCAATCAGCTCGACCACATTTCAAGCGTAAGCGTTAAATGGAACGCGCTCCGTGGCCGCATCGGGCGCCTCGGGGGCTCATTTGCCCACCTCTCCATATACGGTATACGCCTAATTACCTGCCTTAAACGACCCGACACACCGCCCCGAGTGCTATCATAATTGCTCTAACGTAACTTGAATTATTCCACAAGACATGACTCACAGAACTTCAATCACTCTCATAATCTATAACGGTCCGGAATCTCTGAGGATGTCAATATCACGAGTAAATATATATATATTCACAGTAATCCGCTCCGAAAACAAAGATTTGAAATTAATTAATTTGACTGAAAACAGTGTTCTGGGTATACTTGATTGTCTGGACTCCAAAGTCAAACGAAGGGTACGCTAATTATAGAAACGGGTTGTTTTGTTTAGAAAATACATTCACCAATTATAAGTTAGTAGTGACTTGTATTATTGCACGTCTGACGCAAGATATCATACTCAAATAGGATCCGAAAGTTGGCAGATAAAAGCGAATATGAAATTAGCTTTAGCGAAGTTGGTGAAACACAACGGCTATATCGAAGTGGATGTGGGAGAGATATGAAACCGCAACGCAGATGCATTTTCAACTGACAAAAGACAAGGACGTTTTCAATTCGATAAATACAGGGTGTAATAGTTAAGTGTAGCCAGGCGATAATTCCGTAAATATAACAGATATCAGAAAACTTCAAATTGATATTGAAAGTGCGTTACCCAATGAGTAAAATTGGGAAGGTTTGGAGTTAATGTTTGAGATATTTCTGCTTTCATTTAAAAAAAGTTATTAATGCAATTTTACTCATTGGGTAACGCACTTTCGATATCAATTTGAAGTTTTCTGATACCTGTTATATTTACGGAATTATCGCCTGGCTACATTAACGATTACACCCTGTATGCACCGTGGAACAAAACGAGGGACCTTTCCAGAAGTGGGAGATAGTTTAGCCTTAGGACTACATTTTCTCCATAGAAAAGATAAATATTAAGTGTAATTATTTTCAACTTATAGCCTTTTAAACATTCATTCATGTAAAAAAAATAAGTATATTTTGTAGCTTAGGGGAAGCGCAGTACATTTATGGAATAAAGGGAGTTCAAATTGGATACCTACATGCAGCATCAAAATTAGAGTATCAGATTAAATGCGTTAAAAGTATCAGGACCGTTCTCTGATAACTTAACAAAAACAGATACGTCTATAATATGGAATAAGCGACGGGTCCAAGTTTTAATATCAACCACCACAGCTCAGTCGATTAATCATTTCCTTATCAGTGGCTCTATTCTATTCGGCGGGTGGATTATTTCAACTGGCTCGGTTCGCTTTGCAGCCCAATGTGTGGAATCGCATGAATCTGATTATCAGAAAAACTTTGAATGGAGTTTGTGTAACCATAGAGAAATATAGTAAGAATAGAGTGCTTACTCCATACATCAGTGTTGATACCAAAACGACTATTATTTTCACAGTCGACATTTAGCATCGAGTAGCGGAATTATCTCTCTCATTTCTTTAAATTCAATATTAATTATTTGTCTTGTCACTTGTCAGATTTTATTCGATTGAAGCGCCATCTGTGTTAAGCTTTGTACATTTAACATAATTAAATTAAAATGAAACTGTCAGCACCGAATACAAGCTCTCTGATTAACCATATATGTACACGCTGAGCAAGCCCAACTTGAGACATAGCTTCAGTTTGAAGAGCACTTTAGAACCATTTCCGCTTAACCGAGCAGTCCTCGCGGTTATGCATGTAACTTCCAAAACACCTTATTCTCGTATGCTGATTTCACTTACTAGAATAATATTGGGAATGTATTGGTTGCATTCGCTTCCTCTAAAGCGTATAATTACCACAGCGACGTACAGTTAGCAGTAGTTGCTAAGCGGGCCAGGTGTTCAAAATGATCTAGAGCGACTTTATTGTTATTTAAGAGAATAAGAGCGTGTCAAGGTAATTATGAACACCTCGCCCGCTTAGCAACTTCTGCTGCTGACTTACTAACAGTACTTTTTTATATCTGCCCGGGGACATCTACAATAACTATTTGTGCTAGGAAACCATTGTATGAAACCTAGTTTCATGCAATGGTTTTCTTGCGATATTATCCAGATCGTTGGTTGACCTGGTTGAGGACCTTTCTGTCCCAGCACAGGCATCAGGATTCTGCTTGCGACGTGTCATCATCATCATCATTAACTTAAGAGTTATTCTCTTGTCGGTGGAGTATCTTCCAGCTTTCCTTATCTTGCGCCAGCTCTTTGACTTTTTCATACGACACGACCCCTACTTTTTCTTTCACTTGCTCCAAAAAGCTGCGTCTTTTCCTCTTCCCCGCTTGCGTCATATTGCGACGTGTTCACTATTATTTTATTCATTGGCACACTGACAATTCATATTCAATTGATATTATTTTGGAGTGATTCATTTCTGAATACTACTGTAGTCCGTCCGTGGTTATGCATGTAACTTCCGATAGGTATCCGTGTGCGCTCGAGTAGCACTGACTTCAAAACTTCCCTCTTCACCGCAATCCACCTAACTGAGTGCGCGACTTTGTCGTCTATTGCCAAACAGAATGGGATTTGTATTGCTTTGCTGTTTAAGTTTTGAATGGAAATTTATTTCATTGTTGATATTTTATCAAGTACTCGGAATCCGCAAACAGCTTTTGAATTATTTGGGGAAGCGATGTATTATGCACCAATGGAATTAATTTAACATTTCTACTTTAGATAAATTCGCGGAACAGTTGGTACGCCGACAGATAATTCCATATTCGCTTTGATTTATTTTCAATACGATAATACTCATAATTAGGTATCTACTACTGCCGATATTTTAAACGAATATCAAGCATTTTTTATGGGATTGCGTTAAATTGATTGTGGCGTGTCATTATTTACTTAGTTATTTTTATTTTTAGGCTAAACCGCATTAAGATTTTTTCACACAGCAGTAAGTCAAACTTTGCGATGCTTACTGTACCTATGTTAACGAGTAACTATTGACGTATATATCTGACTGGCCTTACGGGCAATAAGAATGGGGCATAAATGGGGCCAGTACAGCGGTGTGACATCGCTACAACGTGATTGGTTGATGAGATCGCATTAAGCGCGCGATTGGTCGCAATTGGTTGCGTTAGGCTGCACGATTGGCTCGAATTCGTGAGTGACACCGCTGAACTAGTACCATTTTTAGTGCCTCTAAAGCCAGTCCTTAGATATAATACGTCAATGCGAGTAATTGTGTGTTGGTTCAGGTGAACATCAGCAACACGTGGGTGCTGCCAGAGGAGGGGTTCCCGGTGTTCTACCGCTACTTCAGGGACCGCATCTCGTGGTACGAGGCCGACGCCGTCTGCCAGTTCCACCATGCCAACCTTGTCACAGGTTAGTCACTTAAAACGTCTGTAATTAATCCGCAAGTGGATTGCATGGACACATTATGAGTGGAACTCATTCATAAATAAAGTGTCCATGCAATTTTGCTGCTGGGTTGATGACAGTACTTTGAAAGTTATTCAGCCGTTAGATGAACATAAGATAAATATTCCAGCAAAATGTCAAGTTTAATCTTCAATCTTACTCAGCATTTCCTAAGAATAGCAATTCATACTGACGAAACATAATAGCCTGAATAAACACAAAAGACTCCGCAACTAAGTTATTAAGAATTCCTCAGGCTCGCTTTTTGTGTGGAAAGCTGCCATGGGTATGGTGGATGAGGTACATTTCAATATGGCGGGGTAATCGGCGGCAATCCAGCGAGACCCCATTACCGCTGATGGCGCTCTCGACCCTTGAGCCGCCAGATACCGACCTATCACAAATGAGTATACCCGCCGGTTGCCCGTAACGTAAATGTATAAATAAATTCCGCCCGTAAAGTGCTACGGCATTAATAAAACGGAAATATCGATTTATTTTGAAATAAGATTAGGTAGTTCATAATGTACGAAGTATTGTAATTATCTGTTACAATTTTATTTGCTATTATATATTGACGTACGTCATAAATATATATAATATTAATTAGTGTATTACCTATAAATATATTTATAATTTGGCGCTTTGGCGCTCAGTTTACAATACATACAACTTAATACCTATTAAGTTATCGAATAACAAATTATCAATTTGTGAAGTCTCAGATCAACTTTTGAAAAAAGTTATTTTGGCGGTGTAACTATCAATAACCTGAAAAAGGTTTTAGTTTGATTTTAACAGCGAGTTATATTAATTGTTTCTTACTAACGTTTCGAAGTAAGTGTAGTTATCGATTTACTTTGCATTGATACAGAAAAGATGGTATTACTTAAACTTACTAAATAATACACCGAAAACATCACCAAACGAAGGCGTCACGAATATTCACCGAATGCCTAATGATATTATGGGAAAGATATTTGAAATGTGTTCACGATATCAATGAAAGATAAGAAGAATACCTTAATGGGCATTAGGGTTGTTCTGGAGAGGGTTGCTTCCGGCGCCAGCGAGGAGTGGAAACCGAGATAATGACGACTACGGCCAATTTTCAATTACAATGATACCACACATTTGACGAAATTTTAAAATATCATGCGGAAACGACAATGTGTCGGAAACATACATAAATATATAATATATGTATGTGAAATAATAATTGGTAATGCAAGACATTATTTGGCAATATTTAATAATTACTTGTCAACGCCATGTATTTAGCAACATATTGAGTGGAAATACAAGTGTATAGGTAGGCGGGAAGATAAACAAAATGATAATTCCATAACCTCTTTGATTTCATGTTCAACAGGTAACTGCACCTATTGCAAATACATTCGACACTTCTAATGAGTGTAAGATGTATTTGCCATTTTGGAAGCGTACAACAACAATTGATAAAAGTTTTCTTTTTCAATGCCGTTGTTTCTTTTGTTTTGTAAGCACAAAAGAACACTGTCTCGTTTGTTATCCGGAACTTCAAACCCAAAGATTGTAAATGAGGTAGAAGTTTAAAGAATACCAGGGCCCAGTTTTATAAAGTTACAAGTTACAGGTTACAAGAGTACAGGCTACAGGCACCTGTAATGCACTGTGAACGGCTACAGGTGTTTTATAAATACACATAAATAATTACAGTTGTAAAGAACCACGGTCAATCTCGATTACATGTGAAATCTACAGGTGTGAAGGACATCACTATTTAAAAAAAAACGTGTGTCATAGATACTCGGTTCTCTACTAAATTATGTGTTTTTGTTTGCTGTAAAATATTAATTACTGGAAAAATGGCCAGAAATGAAGGAAAAATCGAGTGGTTGAGAGCGGCGTTCCATGCCAAGGATATACTTTTTGGGCCGTTTTCAGATTTAGATTAAGTTAGATTTAATGAAATATTTACGTAATAAGTAAATAACATGTAAATAAGTACTCTTTCACATTCTTACATACATTAAAATGTATCGTTTCGGTAGCGGCTCAAAGATAAATACGGTGTGTATCGAAAATTATGAATAGTACACTTTACCATAATGTGAATGCACTATACTTAAATAAAGAGACGAATGCTAATAAATCAACGACAAATATCGGCAATAATCCCTTTCCATTTCCTAGTAGATAAAATAAAACGAATCGTCAATAAAATCAATATCAAACATATTGTCACTTTATTTCCTATTTACTATGTATTTCAGATACATTAACAAAAACTGATAAGGTCAGTGCATGGAAAAGTATGCATGCCCTGGCACAATCGTTGGCGTTGGTGCTTAACAATAAAGAGTAAAGTTTAAAATCTCTCAGAAAACGAGTCTACAAGTAACTGCTGTTGTGCTGTTACAGGACTCAAGACGTATGTAAGTTTTTGTTACAAGTGTACCAATCTACACTTGTAATTTACAATCTTTATATATAAACGCGAGCCGCTTTGACGGAAAAACCAAAAGAAATTATGCTCAATCGAAAGAGCTTGAAAAAATATCACTTTTGAATCGAGAACATGTATCCGCAAAATTCGTATTGTCGAGTATTTTGCATTTAAAAGTGAAAAAATTTCGACAAAGAATGCAAATGTTCAATTTGTTGATTGTCATTTGACAGCGTTTGTTGCGTTTAGAAACTGCAAACATGCTTACAAGTTAGGTTGGTCGTTTTTTTTTTAAATAAAAAGCAAGACGAATATTACTGTTTATTTGATGACTCCGGTATGTATAATGGTTATTATTTGCATTAAGTTTCGTTTCATATGGATATGTATACCGGTATAATTATTACATAATTTTTTTTTAAGCCAGAACGTGCGATAGTCTGTTACGGCTTTTAAGACGATTGCAACACTGCCTAGACGTCAAACCATTCGGCTTTGGGGTGTTTTGAATTACTAATTTATTCGAAAATACGTGATAAAAACCTGTTAAATAGTGTATTGTGTGTGTTAACAATAAAAAATAGTCACCGAACATAGTGCAAAGTGCAAACGCCATCGTAACGTAACGAGATTTGAACTTCAAAGCGTTCCATGGGAGTATTGTGTTTACTGAAGGTAAGTAGTGCATAAGTATACTTGGAAAAATCCGACCTATGCCGCCGTGGATGGCCCGGTGGCAGAATGGCACAGGCACCTGCTGCAATAGCAGAGGACGCTGCTTTGATTCCAGCCTGGGGCACTGGAGGCCTTGGTCACTTTTTAGGGTTCCATACCCAAACCCGGGTATGTCCTTAAACTACGTCCAGGACCCGGGTATGTCCTTAAACCACGTCCAAGACCACCTGTGGACGGGCAGCAGCGTCCCTCAAATTCGGTGTAATCGACTGCGATCGCCAACCCGCCTGCCAAGCGTGGCGATTATGGCATTCACCCCCCAAAAAAAGGGGGAGGCCTATGTTCAGCAGTGGACGTCTTATGGCTGAGATGATGATGATGATGATACCCAAAGGGTAAAAACGGGACCCTATTAAATACTAAGACTGCTGTCCGTCTGTCTGTCACCAGGCTGTATCTCAAGATCTCATGAACCGTGATAACTAGATTAACTAGACAGTTTACATTTTCACAAATGATGTATTTCTATTGCCGCTATAACAACAAATACTAAAAACAAATTAAAGAAATATTTAAGCGGGGCCAATGCAATGGTAGGCTGGATATGACCGATGAAATGAGTAAATTTTTATTAATATGTTTTTAATGTTTTTATATGACATGTTGGTGGTAAACAAGCATACAAGGCTGTTAATGCCGATGGTAAGTGGGAGTTTAGACGAGACCTCTGCTTCTCCAAGGGACTCACATTGCTGACCGAGTAAATTTTTATTAATATGTTTTAATATGACATGTTGGTGGCAAATAAGCATACAAGGCTGTTAATGCCGATGGTAAGTGGGAGTTTAGACTAGACCTCTGCTTCTCCAAGGGACTCACGTTGCTGACCGGTTACAAATCTATTACACTCTTAAAATATTTAAGCGGGGCCAATGCAATGCTAGGCTGGATATGACCCTATGAACCTATTAGCGAGTCCGACTCGCACTTGGCCGGTTTTTCTTAGTAGGTATATGACATTTATTTCAGATGTACTTCATTGTCCGTCTGTCTGTCTCATGAACCGTGATAGGCCTAGGCAGTTGAAATTTTCACAGATGATGTATTTCTGTTGCCGCTATAACAACAAATACTAAAAAGTATGGAACCCTTCGTGCGCGAGTCCGAACCGCACTTGGCCGGTTTTTCTTACAATAGTAGGTATATGACATTTAAGGCTCCGTCACACAGGCGCGTTTGGCGTCGAGCGTGTAGAAAGCCTATTTAAAAAAAAACGACTACTGTCACTGCTCTGCAAACAGAATAATAATCACTATCTGTGTAAGATGACAGATGCATTATTGATGGGAATTAAAACTTATTTTTCAGTTTAAATGTTTGTGACTACAATAATAACGATGACACGGCACCAACGCGTAAAACAAATATATAAACCTATGCCGAAAATCGTGAGTATCTTCAAACCACATAATTGTTTCAACTTTCATTATTGTTTTGTTGTTGATACATAATTTCTCACATAATTTTGTTACTTGGACAAACCTTGCCACAATTGTTGGTTTATGACAATAGTTCCCATTGTATTCCATATGTGAGACCCATTACATGTTACAAAGTTCATAGCTGATAGCGCTGAACGTCTCTTTGGAAGTACTTAAATACATAGAAAACATCCATGACTCGGTAACAAATATCTCGGCTCATCACACAAATAAATGCCCTTACCAGGATTCAAACCCAAGACCTTTGGCTTTATAGGTAAGGTCACCACCCACTAGACCAGACGGGACACAAATTTTATATACAGTATACTCAGTTGTATTTATACATTTCAGAATGGAAGGAAGAACCTTGAACGAATGTGCTTGACAAACTAAAGCGAGATGAAAGTGAAGTTAAGTCACAAAAGTAATTCAAAGAAACTCTTGAGTTTAAGAACCAGTTGACTCCACTCTGATTATATGATCCAGTGTGAACCAGTGCGAACAACTACAGTGTATGGTGGACATATTTGATATTTGTGTTTTAGACTAACTTCAAAGAATCAAACTTGAGGCTTATCAGTGAATTGAATGAAGCTAATTTTTTAATAATAAGTGATCTGAGTGATGTGAGTGGATGCCGAAGACTGGGCAAAGTGGAGAAGACTGAGCAGGAAAGCAGACCCCGGTGCTAGGCCGGGAAAACACAAGGTTTAAGAAGAAGTAATCTCTCAACTAAAACAAAATTAATTACTGCTACAATTTCAGAGTCATAGTGAAGCTTAGTACATAGTACCAAAACAAGGTTGATTTTTAGATTCTGCACCCAAAGGCTAAAAACGGGACCCCTATTACCACATTACTAAGGGTTTAGTCTCATTTCTACAGATTCCTATCACAGATTACCAATTCTACAGATTTTCAATTTTACAGATTCCCAAATCTACATAATTTCAATTTTACAGAAGCTTAATTCTACATAATCCCAATTCTACATAATTTCAATTTTACCTTAGGGGTGGCCAGGTGGAACGCTGGGCCTTCAGTAAGAAGTGCATATACTTGGAAAAATTCGACCTATGCCGCTGGGGTCCGGTGGCCAAATGGCACAGGCACCAGCGGCTATAGCAGAGGATGCTGTTTCGATTCCAGCCTGGGGCACTGGAGCTCTTGGTCACTTTTTAGGGTTCCATACCCAAAGGGTAAAAACGGGACCCTATTACTAAGACTCCGCTGTCCGTCTGGCCGTCCGTCTGTCTGTATTTCATGATCTTATGAACCGTGATAACTAGACAGTTGAAATTTTCACAAATGATGTATTTCTGTTGCCGCTATACATACTAAAAAATTAAATAAAAAAAATATTTCAGACCCAATATATATTAAAGCCAATACTAGGCTGTATATGACCGATGAAATGAGTAAGTTTTTATTAATATGTTTTAAATGCCATGTTGGTGGCAAACAAGCATACAAGGCTATTAGTCACTAGAAAGACTAGATCTCTGCTGTGTTATAAATCTATACACTTTATTAGGGTTCCGTACCCGAAGGGTAAAAACAAGACCCTACTATTACTAAGACTCCTCTATCCGTCTGTATGTAGGTTGTATCTCATGAACCGTGATAGCTAGACAGTTATAACAACAAATAAGTACTAAAAACGGAATAAAATAAATAAAGTGGGGCTCCCATGCAACAAACGTATTTTTTTGCCGTTTTGTGCGTAATGGCACGAAACCTTTCGTGCGCGAGTCCGACTCGCACTTGGCCGGTCTTTCTTAGTAGGTATATGACATTTATTTCAGTTTACTTCACTGTTCGTCTGTCTGTCTGTCACCAGGCTGTATCTCATGAACCGTGATATGTAAGTAGCAACAGAAATACATAATCTGTGAAAATTTCAACTGTCTAGCTATCACGGTTCGTGAAATACAGCCTGGTGACAGACGGACGGACGGACGGACAGCGAAGTCTTAGTAATAGGGTCCCGTTTTACCCTTTGGGTACGGAACCCTAAAAAACCTAACGTGGGTTAGATTAGGTTTTTTAGGGTTCCGTACCCAAAGGGTAAAACGTCCGTCCGTCCGTCCGTCTGTCCGTCTGTCTGTCACCAGGCTGTATCTCACGAACCGTGATAGCTAGACAGTTGAAATTTTCACAGATGTTTTATTTCTGTTGCCGCTATAACAACAAATACTAAAAACAAAATAACATAAAGATTTAAATGGGGCTTCCATACAACAAACGTGATTTTTGACCAAAGTTAAGCAACGTCGGGAGTGGTCAGTACTTGGATGGGTGACCGTTTTTTATTTAGCTTTTTTTTGTTTTTTTTTTTTTTGCATTATGGCACGGAACCCTTCGTGCGCGAGTCCGACTCGCACTTGCCCGGTTTTTTATTACATACATATTTGTTTTAAGATATATCGGAATAGTACGTTTAGAGTTAAACTGGTGTACTGCCATCTCGCCGAAATATTTTTCGCCTAATTTCACTTCCCAACCAACTTATTGCAGTACTTTTAGTTGGCAAACCAATGCTTAGCATATTATTATTTAGCATAATTTTTATTTGACTACAATTTTATTTAGCAGATGTTCATTTTACCACGATTTATTTAGAAAAATAGTCACTAAGCAAATGTTTTATTATACCTAACTATTTATTGTTACATAACGTTTGCCAAAATTGAAACTTCGCATACTTTTTATTTGATCACAATTTTATTTAGTAGATGTTCATTTTACCAAAATTCATTAAGACAAATAGTCACTGAGCAAATGTTTCAACTTAGCTAACTCTTAATTGTCAAAAAACGTTTGCTTTATTTATACTTACTTTTCATAATATATTTTGATGGCTATTTGACCTGTTGGTGGCTTTTTTTTTAACAAACGTATCTACATATTTCCATGGACGGGTGCCACTACGCTAATAGATTTGATGACTGTACCAACATGTTTTAGGTTAGATGACTGCAATCCCCAAGAAAACGAACTGTTGCCAGAAAAGTGGGTTAGGTTAGGTTAGAACTGCGACCCCACGAAAACAAACTGTTGCCTCAAAGGTGGGTTAGGTTAGAACTGCGACCCCCGAGAAAACGAACTGTTGCCAGAAAAGTGGGTTAGGTTACGTTAGAACTGCGATCCCACGAAAACAAACTGTTGCCAGAAAAGTGGGTTAGGTTAGGTTAGAACTGCGACCCCACGAAAACAAACTGTTACCTGAAAGGTGGGTTAGGTTAGGTTAGAACTGCGACCCCCGAGAAAACGAACTGTTGCCAGAAAAGTGGGTTAGGTTAGGTTAGAACTGCGACCCCACGAAAACAAACTGTTGCCTGAAAGGTGGGTTAGGTTAGAACTGCGACCCCCAAGAAAATGAACTGTTGCCAGAAAAGTGGGTTAGGTTAGGTTAGAACTGCAACCCCGAAGAAAACGAACTGTTGCCAGAAAAGTGGCTTAGGTTAGGTTAGAACTGCGTCCCCACGAAAACAAACTGTTGCCTGAAAGGTGGGTTAGGTTAGATTAGAACTGCGACCCCCAAGAAAACGAACTGTTGGCAGAAAAGTGGGTTAGGTTAGGTTAGAACTGCGACCCTACGAAAACAAACTGTTGCCTGAAAGGTGGGTTAGGTTAGGTTAGAACTGCCACCCCCAAGAAAACGAACTGTTGCCAGAAAAGTGGGTTAGGTTAGATTAGAACTGCAACCCCCAAGAAAACGAACTGTTGCCAGAAAAGTGGGTTAGGTTAGGTTAGAACAGCAACCCCCAAGAAAACGAGCTGTTGCCAGAAAAGTGGGTTAGGTTAGGTCAGAACTGCGACCCCACGAAAACAAACTGTTGCCTGAAAGGTGGGTTAGGTTAGGTTAGAACTGCGACCCCCAAGAAAACGAACTGTTGCCAGAAAAGTGGGTTAGGTTAGGTAAGAATTGCGACCCCACGAAAACAAACTGTTGCCAGAAATGTAGTAAACAAAATTACTACCTCCATCATTGAACTGCACATCTCGAAAAAACTACCTACGTAACGAAATAAAATGCTACTGTAATTTGTACCATGAGTAGTTGAGTACTATATTATTAGGGTATTTAGTAGTATGCATCACAATATTAGGCGAAAAATAATTTATGCCTATACAATACATTCGACATAATAATAAAAGACATTTTGAAACATGACCAACTAAATATTTTGCCATACAATAATATTGTAAATAATCATTTGCGACATGTTATATATGCGAAACATTGGTTTGCCATCTGATAGTTTTGCCAAATGATACTATGGGAAAAATAGTTTGGGAAGTGATAATTTGCCATACAATTTTCGGCCACATATTAGTAAACCAGTTAAACTGTATGTTATGGATTTAAAGTTATCGGAGATGAGATAGGTATGTAACTGCCTTGATGAAGGTTTGAAGTCTTAAAGTAAATAATTACTCAATTCAAAATTAGTACCTATTATTATAATTTATTTTACCCGAGCGAAGCCGGGTTTTCATCTAGTATTTTTATAAAACGCTTGTTCGATTATGAGTTTAAAACTATAAAACTCCCGTATTTTCGTCTATGGTTGAGCTACAGGCAATTGTACCTGTAACCTGTAAAATTGTAACACAGTACTTTTATAAAACGCAAATTGTAAAAAACGGAGCAAGTGTTGCCAGTAAACGCCTGTAAACTTGTAACTTGTAACTTTATAAAACTGGGCCCAGTACATGTTTTTGTCGTAATTCATTAAAAAAAGCGTGTTATAGGTATAAATAATGAATAGATAAAGATAAAGCTTTTGAACTTTGGTTGTTTTCAGATCCATACTATATCAGATACGAGATGTCTGTTTATCATATAAAGTATTGAAAAGGTCGCGGTGGACCAGCGCAGCATCGGCGTGGAGATTGGTGACTGCACACTTGGGCTGGTCTGAAGGAATTTGTTGGAAATAAACCGCACTTTATGTTGTACAAATGCAGGGCGTTTATTTCAATAATAAATACACTGTTTGCATGTCAGGATTTGCTTAATATTAATCAATACAATTAAATCGCGCACAACTACAGTATTCGGCAGGACGGCCATTAGGAAAAGGGAAGAGAGAGATAGCAATATTACAATTATGTATCAAGTGACATTAGCTGTCACTGTCATGCATTGCGTTTTGTTATATGCTTAGATATATTCAATACTTCCCCTTAAGCACATAACAAAAAAAAATTCCCTTAATATTAATATTAGGTACAGATACACTTAAAACTATACCTTATGGATACTTATTTCTGACGTGGAGTTCATGCATAAATTCAACATGCTTACATTTGCTTAGAGGCTTGGTAAGGACATCTGCGAACATTTTTTCTGTATTTAAATATTTTATAATGATAAAATTTGTCTCTACCAAGTCTTTAATAAAGTGGTATTTTACATCTATGTGTTTTGTGCGCTTGTGACAATATTCTTTAGTAGCTAACAATTTTTGCGCACTTTGGTTGTCATTATAAACACAAACAGAATGTAACTTTAAGTCTATGAAAATTTCAGATAGAAAATTTCTTATGAAACACAAATCTTTAGTTACATCACATAGAGCTAGGTACTCACTTTCGCAACTCGAAAGGGCAACACATTTCTGTTTTCTGGCCTCCCAGTGAACAATATTTCCGCCAAGTTTGATAGCAAAACCTGTGTATGACCTGCGGTCATTATGATCATTGGCAAAATCTGCATCGGCATATGCACTTAAATTCAATTGGCTACTTTTTACAAACAGTAAACTATAATCAATTGTACCTGCTAAATACCTTAAAATTCTTTTGGCAGCTAACCAATGAGTTAAGCCAAAACAGTTATTATATTGGCTCAACTGACTACACGCATAGGCTATGTCAGGTCTTGTGCAGACAGAAAGATACATTAAACATCCCAGCAATTGTCTGTAATTGTAAGTTTCATCATTCAATGGTTTATCAGAATTACACAACTTTAACCCTGTCTGCATGGGAGTCGAAACTGGTTTACATTCTGACATACCAAACCTTTGAAGTACCTTTTTAATGTAAACAGACTGATCCAACTTAAGGATGCCTTTCTGTCTGTCTCGAGTTACTCTAATACCTAGATAATTCTGTATAGGACCTAAGTTTTTAATACTGAACTAATTTTCTAACAAATTTAATAAACTTTTAATTTGTGAGCTATCTTTTCTATACAGAATATAAAAGTCATCTACATACAAAGAAATGACTATGAACTCCTTGTCAGATTTAAAATAATAAACACATGGCTCGCATTTACTTTGCTTAAAATTGTTTTTAGTTAATAAATCGTGAACTTTACAATACCACATTCTACTGGCTTGTTTAAGGCCGTAGATGCTCCTTTGTAACAGGCACACTTTATCTTTATTTTTATCATAATGGAAACCCTCTGGTTGTTCCATGTATATGGTTTCGTTAAGTTCACCATTTAAGAAAGCCGTGTCTACATCTATATGATCGATATTGAGATCATACTCGTTAGCTAGAGAAAACAAAAGACGCATTGTAGAGTGACGTACAACTGGGGAGAAAGTATCAGTGTAGTCGATACCATACTTCTGTGTAAATCCCCTCGCGACTAAACGAGCTTTATATTTTTGAAAGTTTCCTGCAGAGTCACATTTGACTCGATAAACCCATTTACATTTAATAACATTTCTATTCTTGGGCCTATCTACTAGTGTCCAGACATTGTTATTTATTAAAGAGTTGTACTCACTTTTCATTGAGTGTAACCACTCGTCACGATGACGGCTGGCCATTGCCTCATCATAAGACTGTGGTTCGTCTTCAAGTACAGTTTGAGCGAGCATAGACAAATCATAATCCTCATACCGTTTTGGAGGTACTGCCCTAGTACTACGTACAGGCCTGGACTCCGCAGCTAACCCTTCGCCTCTAGATGAAGCCGTGCGAGGTGGCGTTACAGGATCTTCACCCGCTGCACCCGCCGAGCAGTCATCGGAGGACTCCTGGTCACTGCCAGTGTTCCATTCATCTGTAAAATCAGACCTATTACCCTCATCGCTCAAAACATGACTGTTATTATTTTCGCCAACATTTTCATTACTTTTATTTAATTCATTATTTTCCATGACCTCATTTGAAATGTCATGATTAAAATTTGAATTATTCAATTCATTATTCTCTAATCCATGAGTAAAATTATCATTATCAACATTCAAATTATTATTGGAATTTATATTTAACTCATCATTATATAAATTAATCATTCCATTATTATCATAGCTATTACTATCAAGTACATTGTTTGAATGTTGTGGAGTAAAAAACTTGTCCTCCAAAAACTTCACATCACGAGATAAAATGACTTTCCTAGGATCTGAGGGATCTGCCAGCCTATAACCCTTTGTGGTCTCAGAATAACCCACAAAAATGTATTCTTTACTCCTAGCATCTAGCTTCTTGCGCTTGACACTTGGAACCAGAGCATAAGCCTTGCAACCAAAAACCCTGAGGTGACTAAGGTCCACCTTGGACCCGGTCCACACTTCCTCAGGTATACGGCCATTCAATGCAACAGTGGGAGACCTATTTTTGACATAAGTCGCTACCATTAGCGCTTCTCCCCAAAAACATTGAGCTAGGCCTGCCTCCTGCAACATACACCTTACTTTATTGAACAAAGTTAAATTGAGTCTCTCCGCCACGGAGTTCTGTTCGGGGCAGTAAGGAACGGTTAGCTGGTGAGCAATCCCTTCTTTCTTTAAATAACTAGAAAGTCTACTATTTACATACTCTTTTCCATTGTCTGAGCGTAAACAAAGAATAGATAAACCTGTCTGCTTTTCTACAAAATTTTTAAAGTAAATAAAATGGTGACATACCTCTGACTTATGTTTCATTAAGTAGCAGTAGGATTTCCTCGAGTAGTCATCTGTGAAGGTGACAGCAAAGTTTGCACCACCCAAGCTGCTCACTGGCATAGGACCGACCACATCGGAGTGTACAAGCTCCAAGGGTCTAGTTGCACGCGTTCCACCACCTTTGGGAAATGGTGTCTTCGCCATCTTCCCCTCAAGGCACGGTACACACTCTTCAAGTGTTTCGCCATTCTGGAACATAACACCACATGCAAGTCTATCCCTAAGGGCGTACATACCTCCAGAGCCGATATGACAAAGCCTAGAATGCCATCGTGACATATCAGACCGCTGAGCAACAACTGTGGCACTCGGTGAGTCCTGCCTATCCTGCAGGAACAAAGAGTGCTCCTGTTTGTGCATTCCTTTGTCTAACTCATTTAATTTATAGATCCCATTAATTTCACTAGCAGAACAGACTAAATTATCATTCTTGTCATATGCAAAACAACCTCCCGAGTTAAACACCACTCTATCACAACCTGATTTTATAAGTTTACTGACTGAGACTAAATTACAAGACAGTTGGGGCACATATAAAGTATTATTCAAAGTAAGTACCTTGTCTAATGTCCTTATTTTAACATCGCCGGTGCCTTCACACAGCACTTTGCTATTATTAGCCACTGCCACTGAAGATTGTCCTTTCTTTATAGAATTAAAACAGTTTTTATCATTAAACAAATGGCAGCTTGATCCGGAATCTATGTAAACATCTTGCTGGGAGACCAGGAACGCGGCTGGCATGGGATCCTCTTTCTGCTTCTTGTCTCTCTTCAGTTTGAAGCACTTGGATTTGACGTGTCCCTCCTTGTGACAGTAAGTACACTTAAAGTTCTTCTTTGCTTTGAACTGTACTTTGGAAACAAAAGCAGTCTCAGATGAACATGTCGCTAGCTTCCTAGACTCTTCCTGCATCAGCCTGGCTCGTACAAACTCACTAGATATAGTCGATGTTAGGCAGGCTGTAGACATGTTTGAAACAAGCGAGTCAAACTCTTGAGGTAACCCGCTTAAAAGCAGTTCTGCCACTTCACTATCTTCAATTGTTTTTCCGATATCCGCCAGTTGTTGTACTAATTTCATAGTATGATCGATATACGCGTTCATACCGGCGTGATCGGCGTAGCTGGCCTTGTGTAGTTCACGTAGCAAAACAATTCGACGATAAAGCCCTCTGTCTTCAAATATATTTCTCAGATTATCCCACGCATGCTTGGCACTCGTGCAGCTGGTAACATATTGATATAGAGATGGGTGCAGACTAAGTGCAATGCGCGCCAGCGCCCTTTGGTCGCGTGCAGCGTCCGTCACTACACCGGTCACACAGTCCCATAAACCTTCCAAAATCAATGCCATTTTGATCGCGAATTTCCAAGAATGGAAGTTTGCTTGTCCTTGTAGCTTCTCCATATGGTGCACAAAAGATGCCGAGCCCGTCGTGGGGACAGCCGAAACAGCGGGAGGCGGCGCCATGTTGGCCGCGCCGGCTCCGTCCTCCGCTGGCAAAGCATTTTCGTCAGTCATTCTTCAAAGTAGGATAGAGAGTAGTGGGCGCGATAATCCTGTCCTCCAATTGACACCAAGGTTCTAATCTGGGCGCAGAACCTATTGATAAGGTCGCGGTGGACCAGCGCAGCATCGGCGTGGAGATTGGTGACTGCACACTTGGGCTGGTCTGAAGGAATTTGTTGGAAATAAACCGCACTTTATGTTGTACAAATGCAGGGCGTTTATTTCAATAATAAATACACTGTTTGCATGTCAGGATTTGCTTAATATTAATCAATACAATTAAATCGCGCACAACTACAGTATTCGGCAGGACGGCCATTAGGAAAAGGGAAGAGAGAGATAGCAATATTACAATTATGTATCAAGTGACATTAGCTGTCACTGTCATGCATTGCGTTTTGTTATATGCTTAGATATATTCAATATAAAGATGCGGTCCGTACGGAACCACTCGAAGAAAACAATCTTTGTGAAGTGAAGAAAGGCAATGTATTTTTGTTTCGTACGTAGGTACTTACATTCAGTAACATGTGCCTATACTATTGGCTGATGAAAAGCCTGTTAAGTACATTTATACACAGATATAAAGATATCTATATCCAAATGCGTAATTTGTCGCTCCGTACATTTTCGGCTTTTATTTCACAGGCCAGACTTCGAATTGATTGATCACACAAAGAAAAGGTAATCAGTCAACGTCTATCACAAATATTATTCCAGACAAGTAAAAAGAATAAAATGGTGAACTAGTAGTACAGTTCGCCGAATAATAATTTTGCGAGAAGAGGAGTAATAGGTCGTAGGCAATCAGTTAGTAATTAGAGAGGTTATTGGAAATTATTTTTGGGTGCGATGTTAGCCTCCGTCGTCGTTAGCTTTCGGATAGCACCTACCCAATGATTTATTCTGTTCAAGGGATGATTTACTATAGAAAATACGACTACCTACCGGGTATCTATTATTATTATATAATTATAATTATAGGTAGGCGAGTAGCTATTTAGCTAATGAGCCTATGCCACACAGTTAACTGTGTGGCAGTTTTTAGCTTTTAAAAGTTAAAAAGTTCAATCACCCGAAAACTAATAATTAGAACATTTGTTCATGCGTTATTTGTACGAAAAATATCATTTATGCGGATCAAGATAATTGTGTAATATATAGATAATTATGAATATTTGTTCCTAAGTTGTGGATGATACATAGCTACATGTAGCTTGATATTATGATATGTATGAATTTACCCATAGTACAAGCTTTGCTTAGTTTGGGGCTAGGTCGCTCTGTGTAAAAATGTCCCCAAAATATATTTTATTTGATATTAATTATTTTATATTTATATTCGAAATAGTAATATAGATGAAACGCTGTAAAAGTAAAATAAGATTTATGACCCCTTTCGTTAGCGACTAAACTAGATATACGTTAAGAAGGGGCTTAAATAGCTAAAGCTTCTTTGTAACGTGAGACGCCATTATTATGAAAACTTTAATTAAGTAGGTAGCTTTAGAAATAACAAAGGTATTTAATGTCTTTCGAATTTTCGAGATCCCAGTGACTACGACGTTATTAAGCGCTATTCAAACGTCTTCCCTTGACAGTAACCTAAAACGGATCACTATTAAAAGATATTTACCCATCAAATGAAATGGGAATTTCGCAAATGAAAAACCAATTTTCGGCACGCGTTGGGAAATTTGATGTCGTGATTTCGTGAACATTGGCTCTGGGGATTTAAAATTTATTTATTTTTCAAGAGAGAGACTTCAAATATGTCGTCCACTTGATAATATCGAAAAACATTCTAAGCACATGACGGGCAGATTTCAATTAGTTACCAACCCAATAAGATTTTTTTTTAAATTAAAATGATAAAAAGGCGTTTTATGTACATATTAAAATGTCGGCGTATACACACCGAGTTCAAGTCATAAACACACGAAGTTTAAGTATGTTTATTACAGTAAATATTGGCGTTTATTGGAATTGGAATTTATTGAGTGATGTGAGTTGAATTCAAGGGGACATAATTCTCGTATTATGTAGGTATAAGGTAACATTCAGATTCAGAATACTTCAACATTAATGCTCAGTTACTCTTGCTGCAGGAAGCGTCGATATAAATGTCGATGTCCACGTGACCACAATGTCAAAAGTGAACGAAGAAGAATTGTATTGAGACGAACTCGTGACGCGGGTCGTGTTTTGAGGGTTTTGCTTACATTATTCAAGCGCTCTGTAGTCTACGGCCCTTCGGATAGAACTCTCGTGTAAATTGCCACTCAAACTTTGAATATTAAGTTTTGGGATCAAGTTGGCCGACGACATTTTCTAAACTTCTATTACGTGAGTTTTGATTGACGACTTGCTTACTTTGAATAAGAATGCCTGTTGAAATATAAGAATTAAATAAAGTGCAGTATAATTTTAAGAGTTGTTTTATTTAAAATTAAGATGATCTTCATTTGTTGAGAAATCTTGTTGAAATGTAACGAAACATTAGGTGACAATCAATTATAATGTAGTCGAGTAGGTAACTACTAGAAAAATGTTTATCTAAAAAAACTAGCAGTGTAAACTTCCAGAAGCCACAATCATATTTCGTGAACTGGGCCAGTGTTAAAAAGTAGATGGGTATCCCACGTAAAATGTAACTTTATAGGTGTAACTCCACTATTTGGGTTTAAATTTTTAGCTTGCGTTGTAGGTAAATGAACCTTTTGAATTTCAAATCTCCATTTTTTACGTTTGAATTAAATTTCCATGTTATGTCTTTAGTATTGTCTTAAATATTTAATAAATAATACCGCTGTCTTGTCTGTCTGAATTGTAACCAGTACCTACATATTTGTTTATAAAATTCAAGCTAAAATTCAGGTGAGAATTTAACCTAACCGCATTTGCACATATATAACTCTGCAAGTCTACATCACGGTGAGTATAAGAGCCCAAATAAAATTGTGAAATAGGTAAAAAATCCTTTTTCGGGCATTGTATGTAGCTACGGGCGCGAGGCGACAGCTGACCTCCGGCCATATATCACCGCGATATATCGACTTGGTGGAGATTTCATCCGCTTCACAGATCACGTACGCACTAGACGTAGCATATATGACGATTCGCGGTCATCACCCGTGCCTACATCACACTCATTTAGTATGAGCGTGCTATCGCTCATGCTCGGAAAAATTAGACCCAGGAAAGTAAAAGGTGATATGGCGACTATACGATTTGTCGTCTTTCATATTAAGTAATAATTATGTCAGTAAGCCTCGACACTTGTGTCACTTTCTCGAGTTAATTGGGCCTCTACATTTTATTACCTATTTGCCAAAAAGTTACAGTGGTACGATTGGATATAGTGTCCGCGAGTAGATATTCGTAATTGCCTCATAATGCGATGTCCGTAGGAGGTAGTCACTGAATCCCTTATACTTACATAGTGTTTTTTCTCCATTTCCGTTTTGTGGTGAAATGTTATCATCAAAGTCGTTTATAGTGGGTGTTCCGTCGGCGAGCGCGTCACGTTTTTCTGTTTTTTTTTTGTTGTTACCGCGGGGTAATCTATTACCAAGTTTAATTACTTACCAGCGCAAATGGTTCGAAGATACTAAGGAAAATATTATAGACAAAAGTTAAGGACAGCGGTAGCTCAGCTAATTGTAATTGGATTTGTGTACAGTCATCAGATATTTTCGAGCGGCCAAGGTGCTCACAAACATCTGACGACGCCTCTATTGTCAAGGCGCTAGAGGGAGTGTTCAGATATTTATGAGCATCGCGGCCGCTCTGATAACTGTACTTATGTCTTTTAGATTACATATATTATGTAGGTATTTAAAGTTAAGATTTATGGCGTTATTCTTCATAAACATCAGGTTCAGTTTTATATCACTAATTGAGTGTAATTAGATATTATATTGAGCTTATGAATTATACTTCGTCAAACATCATGAAGAAGCCCTACCTGATTCCGACAAGGCTTAATTTCCCTCTGGATTGGAGGATCAAATGGCAGTTGCAATAACCTATAGTACGTACCGCACGAAAACTTAGGAAGATTCTTCTTCTTCACGTGCCATCTCCGTCCAGAAGGTCGGCGACCATATACACAAGAAGAAGAATAGGTATAAACAAGAAGAGAAGCTATTAGGAAGATTACATATAGGTACATAATAACAAATTAATACATAGAAAACTATTGACTGCATTATTTTAATTAAGTTTCGATGTAAAGTAGACTAACACGATATGGGTTTTTAAAATCTGAAATAGCCAATCTTTATTTTATTTATCAAGGGACTATCGAGCTCAAGATATATTTTTTTATGCAGATTCATTTATTTATTTACAAACAAGATATAGTAAGTAAGTAAATATTCTTTATTGCACCAATAATTATACATTATACATAGGTACATGTAAAACTACCAAGAAATTTTAACGGAAAAATAACACCAGGTAACAACAGGCGGTCTTATCGCTAAAAAGCGATCTCTTCCAGGCACCCTTTGGGTAGCAGGAAATATATAACTCAAACAAAAGTCAACAGATATATACAGTGGTATTACTAAAGGAAATTAATAATTATTTAGCTTAAATGTCTACGTTACACCTATTTTTTTAATAATATTAAAATAGGTGACTAGTTCAGAAGTCGGAAGTGACGAATAGGTTTGGACCAATATTAAATGGCAGTCACATACGCCCGGCGTGTGTTGGGGCGGCCATAACGCCCATAACTTTTTCCAAACATGATCGCCGGCCGGGACGAATGTGAACGTGATGGAACTGCGCCGGGTTTAATTTACGTGTTTCTTTTGTACAGTCAGCAGCAGAAGTTGCTAAGCGGGCCAGGTGTTCAAAATGATCTTGACGCGACTTTATTGTTAAGAGCTGTTATGAGCGTGTCTATACAATTTTGCTTTAGGTATATGTACCTAAAGTTAAAGATTGTTTTAAGTGCCACCAGATCATTTATAATTTTAATATAATTATACCTAATAATAAGGCAACATTAGATCACAAGTGGGACACATCTAATCCATATCGTATCTAAACTAAATATTTGACGTATCTTAAAGTTTGAATCGGGCCGTAAGTACTATTTTCATTATGAATCAATACATATAAAGCAGTTCCGTTAATAGGTAGCGCACAGTCTAAACGCTCTAAGAAACTGTTGAAGGTAGATATCTTGAAATTTTAAAAATGTTCTTAAATGTTGAAACTCAACTCCTAAGGGAGTGAATAATGGGGTTGAACGTTCTTAACTTAATTTATACGCGGGCGAAATCGCATCGGAGCTGTTTTTCCATATCATCATTTAACGGTATCCGGGGATCCGTTATTATTATTAGATCCCAATGATTATGCGCTATGGTAAAAAGCCAATATTTTTTAAATTATGATTTGAATATAAATATTAAAGGATGAGGCCAATATTTACTACCTACATAAAAGTTCCATAAATTTATTATCCGATCAGAATTTTGATAAAGCGTCCGTTTCGGCATGCATTCAGGCATCGGAACAGCTAATAGAGGCACTCAAATCAGGACTGCAATTCCCATCGCTCGAAATTTCTTACTAGGATAAAGTGATCTCCGATAACGCATCGTAGTTATGGAGCTTGGAGCCCCACTTGCTACTAGTCTGTGAGTGCTTGGTAGTGGATAGGAATAGCAGGGAAGGCTCGCAACGTGCGCGTACGTAGGTACTCGTACACGTTGATTGATCCGTGCAGCTCTGCGGGCACAAGTCGGCCTTTGATAACATTCGCTATTGATATCGCTTTGGAATATTAAACTGATTTATCGCTCTTTGGAACTACTATTAACAACTAGTATAATCAATAACTAGTATTGTTTCTTTGTCAAATTCAATTAAATCGCTAATTAAGATTAGGGGGCGTAAAGCCAGGAAATTCGAGGGAAACAAAAAAGAACTTTCGATGGAATTACTCTAAATATATGTAATATGTAATTTGTTCGTCTCATTCCTCGGCTAGATCACTATTTTATATCAAAATTATACTGCAAAGATATGCAGGTAACGATAAAAAGTGTAAAAGTTCAATTTAAAAACTACAATTTTGCTTTAGATATTAAATCAGAGATTTAAATACCACCAGATAATTAATCATTTTAATATAATAAGGTAACTTTAGATCACAAGTGGGACATATCTAGTCATACTTTATAGGAGTTACATATATGCATGTAGTCTATTTAATGTAGGTATTATTTTTATCATTGTGACAGCAGAACATGTTACAGAAATAGATGAATACAAAATGTATGGTAGGATGCATTCTTCAAAACACTCTATCCGTTCTTCATAATTGATTATTCTGCTTAGTTATTATGGTTATCTAAAAATATTATTAGGTAGTTTTGCTATGTTTAAGCCAACATATTTTTACAGCACTGCGGGTAATAAAGCCAGATAGGTGAACGTGGAGTATTTTCATTCTGTGTTTATTTTCCCGCTCCCACTCGTAAACTGGGTGCGCCTGAAACTTACGACTGTAGGTTCAATTATCGTAATGTCATGAATGCCTACTAGCTCTCTCTCTCTCTCTCTACATATTATAACTGAATACCAACATTCACTCTTATTTTGTTCAATGCAATAACAGTAATTCTCTAAAATAAAAAGGAAGCAACCCTTAAAAAATCGCAAACGTGCAACATTTTTGAGTTGCAAAGCGATGAATTCCATTTATAAAGGTGCTTGTGAAGTTTACCCAGTTTTTTCACTAACCTCGTATTTGTTTCATTGACTATTTATAGAATGAGCCTATACATTTTAATCATTCATATTCTATCATTAGCCTTAGCCCCTATTATTATTCAATAGTTAGCGCACTTTCATTTTAAACATACGTGAATTAAATTTTTCACCCTTGACTTTCAAAACAAGCGAAAACATCGGCTTATTTAAGTTCTATGTAATTTTAACGTAGCTCAGGTAAAACATTTATATTGTACGTAGATCGTGTACAAAAATAATATCCAATATTTGCTTAAATTTCCGACATTATTTTGCACTGTTCGTTATAATGAATTATTTAAAACTATGACCTTTGCAAGAATAATAAATCGCCTCGTAGACTGCACACATACGATTTATTTTTACAAAATTCTCAGTTCTATCTTGCTGAACCACTACCTGTCGATTATATGAAATAGAGGCACCAGAGACATCTCCCCGTGCGTAGATTGCCGCGACGTGCCGTCTCTATGTTACACCTATAAGGCCTTCGGTAGCTCTTTCTTGTCGTAATTTCCCCCGAGGTTTCGCGTCCTATATTTCTCTTAGTTTGTGGGATAACTTAAGCCAAATAACAAACTTTGCCTCGCTACCAATCTGTCTGATACTCGCTGTTGGTACAACAAGCGAAACTTGATCAGCCTAGTCACGTCTGCGGGAACAATATACTAATAATTACGTAATAAGAAAGTTCTTGATAAAATTTTCCGTGATTAGGGATGCTTTTGTATTCAGGTGTATTGTGTTTAGATATTTTTTTGTTGTTGTTTATAATCCTCCTTATCGATTTCTTAGCAACCTCTCACAAAGGCCTCTTAAATTTTGTCTCTTTTTAACAAAAAAAAAAACCGTAAGCGATAGGGGGCCATTGATTACCACCGGTTTGTTAAATTTAACAGAGGTTGTATTGATTGATGAATAATGCCATCAAAATTTCCTTTTACGAGCTCTTTTATACCTAATAGGTATTCTTTTGTTTTGAGAAATGTGACGGATTTTAGCCACCTTAACATAGGCAGGATAGCTTTTTTTTATTTTTATTCACCAAATTCTGAATTACATAACAGGATTGTAGCCTCAAGGGTGGAATATATAGTTATAATATTCAAGATAAAATTACAAAGTAGCAAAAAGCGTTAACACAGCCTCCGCCATGATGGCTTGGGTGACATGGGCAGTGAGAACAAAAACTTGCAACTGAAAGCGGTTCTGAACGGTTTTTCGGTCTTTAAATTGACAAAATTTTTTTAGCGCTTGTTCATACTAGTATGTTAGAGCACTATTTAGGACTTATGCAATAGGTAATAGGTATTGGATCCCCGTGACGCATCGAGCGACAAAAAAAAATACTAATGCGGGTTTCACACTTAACTACTGAACGCGTCCCCCGTCGGAATATAAAAAGGAGGGAAGAGTTTTCATATGATTTGATGCGCTCATTTTGACACCTCGGAGTATGCTGCACCATAAAGCGCAGAGTTAAAGTCCTGAGATTTTTTCCCCTAACTTTTTTAAAGACTGGGATGTTGATTTAGGAACCATGTCAAATATTGAGATCAAAATTGCAAAAGGTTTTATGTATCTTTCCATCATCCCATCTACACTTCCAACCCACGACCGCAGCACGTTCGGGCATCGTAACTATAATCTACTTGAAATCCAGAAGGTCAATTTGAGTTTGAAATGACGGTCGGTCTCCTTACAGACCTTTGCACAAACTTCCCAACTCGCAGAGAGTTTGGAATTGTAGCCATTTATTATTTAAATTCGTCTGGACATAGAATTCCAATCCGTTTATGTAAATCGATGCTAATGTTCTCTGTAGCAGATAGTTTCTTTTTGTACCCTCGTGTCGGATGGCATCTTTCTAGAATCAACTTACAGTTAGACCAAGAAAAGTTTGCAGCGATTTAGAGAGGCCACGCAATGCAAGTGTTATTTTAAACGTGAACCTGTTATGAAATTATGACGATTAAAATAACACTTTCACTGCGTGGGCTATCAAAATCGCTGCAGAATTTTCTTGGTCTAAGTTATCTTATACTTACTTATACTTGCTTAACTCTTACTTTTATGTTGAAATATTTGGAACACTTGACGCCGCTGATTTTAATTGGCGGAGTATTTGTGGTAGTTTCGATTCGATTTCTCATCGAGCGAACTTTTACTGACCGTTTACCTAATAATGTCGCTATAACAGTTTCAACTTAGTGAGATTACTAATTACCTGGTAACATTATTAAATAGGTATACTTCTAAAGTTGACGATAGAAAATTGGATCTAGAATATAATCAATATCAGTAAATTAGGTAAACAAGAGATAAAACAAAGTAAAAGACACTCCTGATATAGTATGCATGATTTGTTTACGCTTCGACCTATAAAAAGAAATGTGTTTACTCACTCTTGAAGGCAAGTCGCCTCGTAGCCCGCTCGGAAGGGGTTTATCGTGCGCGTAACGAGGGTTATCGATGTCACACGGGATGTTTCTTTTTTTTTTCAATTAAAGTCTGAGAGGTAAGTAACTTTCACGTAAATTTCACGGGTCCTAGGCAGAAGTTTGGTATACGATTAAGATACAACTTTTTACCCTGATGGAGAAAAACTGATGAGGTAAACGTACTGGTGCTCAACGCAGTCTCAGGACATGTCATCTTGAAACTTAAGTCATTGTCAGTAGAGGTGACAGGAAGGTGTCATCTATTGGGAATTAGCATGTCGAGCACTATATATAGTACGTTTACCTTATTATAACTGATATTATATTCTAACGGAGCGACTGCAGGTAGGCTTAACGGCACTATTAAATAGAGATTTAATGTAAGTGTGTTTGAACTCTCAACTTAAATTTAATTTCACAATGATATTTTAATAAGTAACTTTCAGTGTCATAACATTTCAGTGGCAGAGTAGGTTCAATACGATTGCACAGTCAAAAGCGTCAATATTTATTACCTGAAGTGTCAGCTTTTAATAAACTCTCAAATATTCAATAAAATTGATATAAATGGCTCTGTCGAATTGAAACAAGTAACGAAATGTGTGCAGTACTAGTAGGTAGTAAGTACCAGTTTCATAGGCTTCATAGCAAATTGAATTCATGTAAATAATCGATTATGATTTGAAAATCGTCTATATTTTATGGTTTGTAACACAGACGTATTAGAATTATTTATGGTACCTACGTATTGAAATAAAAAAATACCGTCACTTAAAATAGTCATATAGGTAGATAAAGCGGCTAGGTATAAGGTAGCGTGGATAACCTTATACATGTGAGCAATACTTTGCTCAGAATAGAATCAAAGAGCAATGGAAAAGGAAAGAGGCCGCCTTTGTCCGCCAACAAGCAAGAAAATTTTAAATAAAACGACTCATTTTGTTTTTTTTTAAACATGCTCCAGTACTGTTCATGTCATAGAGCCATAATGAACCGGCCTAGTTTATCGCTAGTAAATCAGCCATAATCTGTTTCAGCTAAGGCGTGGCTTTATTAGCGCGCGTATTAGCTGACCACTCCGCGAGGTGTGCCACATATCGATCGCTTCAGGTGTCTATTTCAGTCCCGACCATTTCAAGGGGTAAATTCAGCTGTGGATATATAATATTGAAGCACACTTTTTATGACGCCGACTCGACGAATTTAGTTTTTTTTAAGGTTATCTTATAATTAGCTCACCTTGTAACTGGACATTTCATGCGTGTACCACAAATTGAGCACTGCGGATTCCAAAATATGTCTAAGTAGAATAAGCTGCAAAGTGACCCCCTTAAAAACTAATTTCTATGTGGCGTCGGGGGTCACTTTATTCTGTTAGACTAAGATACATTTTGTGGAATTTACAAATATTTACCTTACGGAATTTTACCTGAATTTAGGTAGGTACTGTATGTGTGTGTTGCTATTAAAATACGTGTATTATGTTTTATAAATTGCTTGCTTAGGTATATCTTCAGCATTGCCTAAACAGATACAATACAATCTGAAATATTTTCCTTTCGTGATACTAACAGGTAGGTACTTCTAATTTTTCAGGTTAGTTGCACTAAATAAGAAAGGCGTATTTAGTCGTGTGCCAACAAAAGTAGTTCCTTAAGTGAATAAGATGAAATAAACAAGTTTCATTGCTTATTTGCATGTCCCAAACTTGTAACATGTATGCATATGCATAGCATTAAGTTACAGAGTATTAACAAATTTCAAATTAATGTACAGTCAACAACAGAGCTATGAATACAGGCAAAGTGTCAAAAATATGTATACAGTACGTTATTGCCTGTACATTAAGGTCGTGTATACATATTTTTGGCACTTTGTCTGTATTCATAGCTCTGTTGTTGACTGTACAGTATTACTATTACAAAAAAAAACAGACTGTATTACTATTACAAAAAAAACATTAAACCAAAAGTTACATACCATAAAACTCAAATTACAAATTAGGTTAACAAAAGCATTTTCTCTCAGCCCGTTAAGGGGTCATCCATTAATTACGTCACACGTTTAGGGGAGGGAGGGGGTCAAGAAAATGTGACATATTGTGACATGGGGGACGGGGGAGACACAAACTTTGTGACGTCACTTTAACTTCATCAGTAACCGAAAAATTATTTAAATTATTTAGTTCGCTGTACATTTAAATAACAAGTTTTTAAAACGAAAATAGTTTTTAATCGTTTAATTTTCTTTCCTAAGAGGTTTTGGGTTATAAAATTACTAATATTTATATCGTCAAAAATATTTTAATAAAATATTAATAATACTTAGGTATTTACTTAATTCAATTTGGCGATTTCGTAGAAAAAATGTGACGTCACACTAGGGGGGAGGGGTTTGCCAAATGTGACCAAGTGTGACAAGGGGGGGGGGGGGGTCAAAAAACCTAGAAATTGGTGTGACGTAATTAATGGATGACCCCTAACTGGGCTTAGGCACATAGCCATATACATGCAATGTTGACAATGTTGACATGCGACAGGCTTTAGCAGACGACCGAACACCTTCTCATATGTTTTATAGCACTATTATTCATTAGCGTCGGCGCTAAGGGCACACCCTCGTGAGCTGAGTTATTATACGTCATTAATTCAACGACATGAATTGAAGAGCCTCTCAGGCACTTTTAATGATACCCTATTACTAACGGGCGATGGGCTAAGGAAATGAGGACTACTAAAGTGTCGATCGTTGTCTACAATACTTTAAAGAATATTGTTGTTACAACCTACCCGTTAAATTTTTGCACTTTTAAATACGACTAAGTATCATCGATCTAGATAAAACGAGTCGTTTTTACAGCGCGGCAGGCTAAAGTCATCATTAATGATGCACAACTAAATGAATCGCCTTTAACAAAGGACTCATCATCTTTCTTCCTGGGGCCCGCTATGTGCAAGAATTGTAACAGGAACTAGTTACTTAATACAAAAGTACTGTAAGACTGGTCATCTAACCCAGAGACGAACATAAAGCCTTATTTGGATTAGCCCGGTTTCCTAGTGACGTTTTCTTCAATTGAAAATCAACTGCTAAACATAAAATAATGGTATCGTACTAAATGTACTAATACACGTCATACGCATGTAATGAATGGATGTGGGGTTTATAGAAGCTATTATGAAAAACCATTGGTACGAATCGGGGTTAGATCTCATAACCCGCGGTTTTAAATCGCTCGCCTTACCGCTACGCTACCGACGACGCTCTTACAGGTAGGTACTTTGGTTATTGCTGTTTAGTGCCTAAAGACCATATGCGCAAAGACGCACAATTCTCCAGAAGCTGCCGAGATGTCCTCCTACTTCAGCTGCCACGAATGTGGACGTAAATGTTGGTCCCACATTGACTTATAGAGCCACGAAAGACGTTATCCGTCGCGTACAGACGCTGCTTAGACGCCTAATACCTACAAGGCGATTATATGTGTGTTGCTCCATAAAATGGCCCATTACTATTTACTACGAAGTGCCCGCAGGATGTTACTAACGGTAGCTCCCTCAGCGCGTTCAGGCCTGAATTATAAATAACAATCCGCTAAGTTCGGTAAGGCCCGTTATTTTTTGAGGGTATTTCGGTGATATTACGACAGGCATTGTGTATTTTGCGCCATTTCGTACCGCAGGATAAAATAGTGTTAGACAGTACTATCAAAGATAGTCTGTTTTGAAATTGGCATTCCGAAGGTAAACACAAAAGTAAACTGTGTATGTAAGTATAAAAGAAATTTCCTATATTAGGACGAACTAAAAATCAGATTTAAATTCTGATAAAAGTGTAAACGTCCTGAAAAAACAATTCCAAATTTTTTATACTGTATTTATAGGTAGGTACTAATTTATTAAATTGTTAATTTTAATGTTCTTGAATGTAATTTAATATGAATAAAGAATTCCAAATAAAAATATTTTTTGAATTCGTTACCTAATAACTACTGACGAAGTACTAAATGCAAGCAAGAGAACATCCGATTTTTTAAATTAACTTGTTCAATAACAGGAGGCTTTGTTTGTACTGACTTTGCAACCACTTATTACTTTATTAAAATACCTTTACGTACGTTATATATAAAACAGTAAATCACGTGCTCACGAAGCCAGTTCCCGCCTCAAATATTAGAAGTCCCATGAACAAAGCCGCGACCTGATTATTTTCACATAGGAAAAATCAAAGCTCTATATCGACAGTAACGGGCCTTGATATATTGTTTGAGGCAATCCATCACGCGGGGCATTGTTGTGGCTTTACAGCTCGTAATAGAATTTCAGCTGAAACTGATAAGCTCATGCATCACCATAATGGTTGGAAGGTAAACTACGCATGTGTTGCCCGCCTTAGATAAAGCTAAGTACGGTACTGTGTGCGTCTTCTAAATTGTTTATGTTTATGACAACATAGTGCGGTTTTAAAACAAATAGGCATCTGCTCACGAACAACTACAAGTAAAAGCAGATGTCGGTATATTATTTCCTAAATAATATATATCTACTTCATTGATAGTTTCATAAAACTATAGTTATCTTCATTGTTTTTAAAACTTTAAAATATTAGGATTATAGCATTTCTTGGTAGTTAATGTAAAGTGCATTCATGCAAAGTGATTTGTCTAATTTTGAATGTAAACTACTCAAAGACAATATGCCATCAGGTTAAATATAAATACAATACAATACAAAATACTCTTCATTGGTTTATTGCACACCTCAATACAGAAAACAACAGAATGAATACAGTAACTCAATTAGACGTGTTTACAGGCGGTCATATCACTAAAAAGCGATTACTTTCTGACAGGTTAATCGTTGGACTGTCATAAATAAAAAAAAATTAAATAAAAATGCCATTGTGTTAGGCAGAATATAATTTTCATCACACTTGCTCGGAAAAGATGTATTTACACGTAGGGCTTGCGGGCGGGAAATTGAAATTTTCGCCCTAGGGCGGAAAAAATCTTTTCCGAGCAAGTGTGATGAAAAACACTTATTTACACGTAGGGCTTGCGGGCGGGAAATTGAAATTTTCGCCCTAGGGCGGAAAAGTGTTTTATACAGAAGTTTGTTTTTATTAATTCTCCTTTTTTTCCTTACAAGTGTGATGAAAAACATTGTGTGTGCCACGGGCGGTAAAGAAATTCCGAACTCGTGAACATTTTAAGCCCTCGCTTCGCGTCGGGCTTAAAATTGACACTCGTTCGTAATTTCTTATTTCCCGCCCTTAATACACAATGTACTATTCATATTCGCATAACTGATCTAGACAGTAGACACATAAATTAATATTGTGTAATAAATTAATGTGCCACGATTTATTACTAATATTACTCATATACTTTTTCGCAGTTCTTCCAACACTCGCATGCGTAACTTATTGTGTCTAATATCGTAGACAGGGCGAAAAAAAGTAAGATGTAAAAGTGACTCATGAGTCCCCGTCGAGCAGAATAAGCGCATAATGGAAAGAGGCACAAAAGCGGCGCGGTCCGGCCTATATTGCTACCGCTTCCGCTAATAAATTGCGAGCCGAAAATTCAATAAAAATTTCGAATCACTTATCACAGGGAGAGTTGACATTGACACTGTGTTAGCCCATATTAGCTCTAGAAGTTTTTTTAGGATTTATGAGTTTGTACATTTTTTGTTGGATGGCGTTTTGGTATTGGTAGCTCTTTTCACATATTTTGTATAATTTAACCTATATGTATCATCAGCCGTAAAAGTGCATGAAGAGTTCATCAATGAATTCATTCATAATTTCTCCATGCAATTTCGCTTCTCACTGTACATGTGATACCTGTACAGTCACCTGTATATGTTAATCTTCGAAGGCCGCAAAAATATGTGACACCCTCTTATGGCTCTACAAATAAGACAGTTTCAAGTATTTTAGCGGCCTTCGTTGTGTAACATTGTATTATTGAAGGTGTACCAGTACCTTATAATAGAAAACAAACTTACTAGTCTTACTACCTACTTCTTGTACTTAGTACAATGTACTATAATATACCTACACGTTGCTCTAAACAGCAGACTGTAGTAGCTAGGCTTATTACATAAAAACTGGCTAATATTTTCGTTTTGGCCCATGCCCGCCCGGTACCTATGTTTAAAGTAAACTTCTCTCTCATTGGCTCTATACTACTTCCCTCACTAAGCGAGGGTCGAGTCGATTTTTTTTATTACATTTCTCACTTTGACCCTTATCACGGGTTAAATTTCAAAAAGCTGGCGCGGTCGTCGGTACCCTTTACGTACGTGTTCTAGTAAGAATGAAATAAATTGAAACAGTGACCTGGATAATTATAGCACTAATTTTATAACTAGACTCCAAAAGTAAGAGTAAAATGATGAAATGCTTGATAAAATTATAAAGAAAATAAATTATGTTTGTGTTTTGTCAAGCGTACTTTACTCGTAGGGTTGATGAGCCCGGCTCGGGAAATATATTCTGGATAAATAAACTCGATATATGCTCTGCACGTAATGATAACATACTTATAATAATAAAGAACAATAAAGAGCAACTAGGTATTCCAAATATGTATTCAATTTGTTTGTTATTATTGTGAAGAACAAACAAAACGTGTAAATACTTATACCTACATACATATGTATTAGGTAGACATAAGCGTTAAGCCCGACATTAATTTTAAAACGTGATTAAATATGGTAAGTATTTGTACATACGTTGAGTACGTGTGACAAAGCTGAGTTGAAAAGTGACAGGAAATATTTAATGCAAGAAGAAATATTTAAGTACAAAATATATTAAAGTGAGTATGAGTGAAGTCAGGTAAAAAATATACATATATCATTCAGAAATAAATTAGATAGATACTTTATTCATTTTCCTGTTCCCATTTCGCAATTTCATGCCTGAGTAGTCAAATATCATGAAAAATATTTCACGTAAAATAATAAAATAAGTTCCAGTTACGTTTCCACGGAGGAAACACAATCCGGAGAAATGTGTTCCAGAAAGCTAATAAATCATTTGAGTGCCAAGTATTTGTAATATACTCCAATGTTATGGAAACAACCTTGTTATGAGTTATTTTTCGGGTGAAATTATATTACATGTCTTGTTTATTCTTACTTTCTAAATCATAATATTTTATGAAACATCTTATACCTCTCGTTTTTTTTTCAATGTGATTATTTAATTAAAAAAAGATACAGACTACAATTGTTCAAGATAATGAACAAATGAAAACAGATTTTTTTTTCTTCAATCATGAACAGTATGGCTCCATCTCTTTTAAAACAGACTGATGTTATACCAAACTTAAGCAGCTCTAAGATTCTTAGTATACGTTACGTTATTGTGTTCGTTTGACAATAGGTAGATAGAAATATTAGCTCTTCTACCTATTATTACTTCTAGCTCAATAAAGTAAACATAAGTAGGTATGTTTTGTTATAATATTATACAGTAAAAACGCATGTAAAATATTACATAATTACTAAATAAATACGACAGATGTTGAGTATAATTTAATTTATGTCTATAAACAGAAAAAGTGACCAAGTCCACCGGTGGCCGGGGCGGAAATTGAACCCGCGACTTGAGTCTTTATTTCTCTTTATAGTACACGATATGTCATTATCGGTAAATACATAATTATTAATGTACATAATATACATCACCGAGGATAGTAACTAATTTGCGCTAAGTGGCGTGACACGATGTTAACGATAATGACTGACATCGTCCATCGTAGGGCCCGGTGGACAAATGGCACACATGGAGTAATTCAATGCGCTGGCCTTTGTTACGCACCATTATGTTTCATTAATAATGTGATGTGATACACATAAACACAAAATACACTTGTGAAACATTATCTTGCCTTCTTCATCAGTTCATCACTCAGATTTATAGCAGGTATTCTCCGGGCCAGCAATTAAGACATTGGAGTTGTATATTTGTTTATAAATACAGGAGTTAATGGCCTGGAACCAATTAGTAATGGCGATGGCGCTGTAAGCCCGCCCCGCCCCGGGCCATCGTATTGCTGTTTTAATTGCTGTTAGTTGGGCCCGCGACCCATCTTTGCTACCAAATGTAATTGGGCCGTTATTACTCGATTAACAAGCAATATTGAAGTAAAAATTAAATATCATTCAACACTCCGGTATATATTTTCATTATAAATGTGATAGACTTTTCTTTATGCATATACTTTGCCTACGTAATGATGATGTGTTGAAATGAACGATATTGTTATAAATAATAATGAATAATTGAACAAAAATACCCTCATTTACCACGTTAATTACACTATTATTTTTGCTGTTGCTGAATGTAGAGTTTTTAATATGTAAGTACCTACAGATAAGCATTTATTTTGTAGGTACATACTTAGAACCTCAATATAATTTTGAATTCGCTGAATTCGGTACAAAGAATTTAACTTGGAAAAAGTACTATAAATACTATAAATAAAGGACATAAAAATAAACTCTATTTAGGTTGTTCACAAGTCGTCCAAACCGCCCTGACAATAGTGAGGCCGATTCTACTTTACAATTTAGTATGGGCGTCACCTTATTTTGATACGATCTTTATCGTGTGCACCGTTCAGCGTTAGCAGCTTTTGCTAGAATGTATACTGATGTCGCTTAATGCTTATACTCGCATAAATTTTACAAAAAGCAGGTAAGAGCCTCTAAAGATGTCGCTTGAGCGCTGATCCAAGTAAGGCCATTACGAGATAAAGGAAATCCTTCCAATTCGGGAGGCACGTCACCCCGCACTCAGGGGCAAAGTTCAACTCGCCTAGTGTCATATTAACGTACGTACGTACCTACATACAAAAGAATACATAGCTGTAATATTGAGAGAAGATTTTCTAAAGGCATTGTACATTCCACGTCAAGGATATGTTTACATTTTTGCACCTTATTCCTTTGTAATAAGACGAAACATGTAAACATTAGGGTGGATCGATTTTCTTTTTTCTCAAATTTTGATTTTGGCAGGAAATAGAAAGTTGCTACTCACAAAAACATTTAAATCTGTATAATTAAAATAACTGAAATATTTCAGGAAGTACTGCCCCAAGCTAACTGAAAAGTGACGCAAGCGCCATTTTAGGGTGGTAATTATAAAATATGTAAAAAATATTAAAACATCTTATTTTTGTCTGAATTTAATTTATTTTTATACTTGAAATTAGAAGTTAACATATTTCATTAGAAAACCACGAAAACGATGACAGATAATTGTTTTTTTTTATGCTGAAAATTACTAAAATTATTCAATTTTGTAGTCTTTCTTGGAGTTAAACAGAGGCATAATTTTTCGGGATTTAAGCCTTGTCTTAATAAAACCATCTCGTTTAATAGGTCCACAAACAGCAGCAGCTGCCTCTGTAACTATTTTAACACATCTTTCAGTACTTTGAGTATGACAAGGGTATAATTTCAGTAGTGGTAAAATCAACTCATCAATTTTGTTTAGGTTTTCGATGCACTCTCTTAAAATATCTGTACTGAGGATTTTAAGCAATGGTGGCTCAGTAATTGTTACATTGTCCCAGGGTATCATATCAACGTAATCCATAGAACAAAAATCAAATTTTGGTAGTTTAAATATCCTTATATTGGACGGTAAACACTCTCGTGACTTAAGTATTTTTTGCAATGCCAAATATTTTATTTCTGGTCTGTCATCATCCAGCATCGCTAGTAATATATTTTCTACATGACCGAAAAAACCGTTTCGTTGTAATACAGGATCTATTACTGCTTTTAAATGCTGTGGCATATATCTTGAAAGTTCAATAGTTTTGTGTAAGTGTTTTGCACCATAAGTGCAGCTCGGCTTCAATTTAATCGCAAACCACATGGGAGCATAAACTTTCAAAATAAAACTAACTAAATGTTGTAAATATACTGTTGGAGTATTCGTGGAGACATATAATCTAAGAATTCGGTTTGCAGTGGTAAGCCACCTGGAATGAACCACTTTACCAGGGTTTCTTTGCGACAGCCTATAATTACAATGACCACAACTTATTGCGGTGCAAATGTCATACAAGTAAAGTTGGTCTGTGCTTAGATCTTTTTTATTCGTAATATCTGGCAAATCACACCTGATTGACTTGAAGGATACTAAAGGAAGATTTTCGCAATCCTTTAGAAGTTTTCCTATTGGTCCTGAAAAGCTGCGTGGTCCTGTTGTAGGCCCGTCAAGAGCTTGAAATAAATGGCGTAAAGGAAGTTCGTTCGCATGTAATTGACAAATGAACCACTGTAACGGCCTTTGCAATATTTTTTCCAAATGTCTAATAACGCCTCCATTTGCTCCTGTATTAACGGCAGTACCGTCACACCCGATTGCTACCAGATGTTTGCAGTCTACGTTTTTTTCATCTAGGAAAACTTTGATATGTTTCCCAATAACTTCTGCTTTACCACTAGAAACCGTAATATGACCCATGTATTCAGAGTTTGGCTCTTTGACTAAACTTATGTGCTCTTCTGAAATAATTTTTCGTTTTGTGACATTCACAATTGATAAAGTGCTGTCTTTGCGGCCATCAAAATATAATCCAAATGAAGTAGATACCAATAAGGGCATATTTACTAGAACACTTCTTTCTTTTTCACGGTTTCGGCGAATTTTATTGCGATCGACAACCTTGGCCAAGTCCGTCTTGGTAATAAGACCAACATCCTGAAGAGCCGCCGAAACAATGGCTGCAGCAGCTCTATCTGAAACAGCATACCTATCAACAGCAAGAGCCACAGTTGGCATGGCAAAACTGGCTGTTTTCGCTTGGCTTTCTTGAGGTGTTTTAGAAAGCTGAGGTTCAGACACAGGCGGAAAAAAATCTCTAGTATCTTGGTCTGAGACATCTGAGTTTTGAGCAGACGAAGATAAATCGTCAATTGATTCTTCAGTTGATTTTGAAGCTGTAGTCTGACTTATTTTAAAAACATCATATTTTCTTTTCCTATTTATATTTTTCAAGATCTTTGATGTAGTTTGTACGTCTATGCGACCAATCATCATTTGCCTTTTTGTTCGTTGATCAATTAAAAAGGGCTTCTCTAAATTTGGAACTTTCATTGGTTTATCACACTTGCATAAATTTATATCTTTGCACTGGCATGCCGCAATGTCAAATAGAGCCTTTGCCTCATTTTTAAACACTAATATGCGGTTTTTGTAAGATTCAACATTCTGACGAGATTTATAAGGTTTCAATAAACTGCGATATTTTTCATAATATTCTTTGATTTTTCTGGTGACAGACCGCGGTTGTATAGTTGGAATAGATGCCGTTTTCCAGATTTTTAACACGTCTTCCGATATCTTCTGGCAAGTATCAGTAGCTAAGTTCTGGTACTGCTTTTTCTTACTACGACTCGCATATAAGTAACACAGTACAATGTCTTCGTAAGTTGGCAAAAGATTAACTTTTAGTTCTCTTCCATGACCAAATATAGGGCAAATTAAATCACTTCGTAATGTAGACAAAGACATTTTAAAGATTTTGTTTATCAATGTTTGTGTTGATTTGACGTTAGAGAATCAGATTGTAGTTAATGTGTCATTTATTTTGATAGTGTAGGGTGTTTAAAATTAATGTCGAAGTTATTACTACCCTCTTTATTTAAGGTTTGAGTAGAAACAATGTTGCCAGATGACAAATCAGTCATAATGTTATTGTTTTGTTTTAATTTTCCTAATTTTTATTAAAAATCGAAACCAAAACGCGACAGGCAATTTAGCTTTAGTTTTTTAAAACTTTTGTTATCGTCCAATTTCAAAAATATTTCATATTATGAGGTTTCAGGTATGTAAGCAACTTTTGACAAAAGCCCATTAAATTATAGTAAAAAAATTTTTTTTTCATAGTAGGCCGATCCACCCTAGTAAACATGTCTTTGACGTGGACTGCACCAGAGTCAGTCGAGGTCACATATCGCCTCCTCTACGAAGTATTTTCGCTAGACATGCGCGAACTACGCTAGCTTATTACGTAGTGCTAAATGCGTGGCACACATTAAATTAGGCATTCGTTAATATCAATACCCTCTCTTGTTAACATAGTTAGAAAAAGACGGGTAGTATATCTCGCCGCGAGATACTGTCACGTCAATCATGTGCTTGGCCTGCAGTATACCTATTTAGTTCATCGCTTTCACCCAATAAACTAGTACATTTTAACGGCCTCCTAGCCCAGTCGGTAGTGACCCTGCCTACGAAGCAGGAGGTCCCGGGTTCGAATCCTGGTAAGGGCATTTATTTGTGTGTTCATCACAAATATTTGTTCCTGAGTTATGGATGTTTTCTATGTTTATAAGTGTTTATATATATGTGTATATTATATATATCGTCGTCTAGTACCCACAACACAAGCCTTATTGAGCTTACTGTGGGACTAGGTTGACCTGTGTAAAATTGTCCTATAATATTTATTTTTATAATATTTATTTTATTTTAGATTCCATCAAATCTCAATAGTCCTTACACCCTAACGGGTGCTGCCTCTGTGTGCGTCCCATGAAACGGGCAAAAGCAGCATCCGCTCGATGTACCCCTTACATTTCATTAAAGTGTCAAATGGGCCTCTACGTATTGACTTCGGCTCCGCGCATGTTTCCCGAATGTCCGGAACACCATTGCTCCGTGATGGGTAAAGAATCATTATGGTGATTATGCGACTAAGGAAGTACAAACAAAACGAAAAGCATGTTCTTCTATCAGATTATCAAGTCATTTTAATTTCCCTTAGTGGCTCGAAACCCTTTATAATTACTTTAAAAGGGTCGGCTGTTATATTTGTGTAGCTTAGTGTTTACGGCTGATAAATTAGTTTTAAATTGATGGTATTTGATTGAAGTGTACCTTTTAATTTGTATATCTTGTAAATGTACGCTTTGAAGCTTTCGATAAATAAAACAGTGTTGCTTTTACCGCACAAGAATCATAAAAATGTCTAAAAGCTAAAATAAAATATTGTTCCCAAAACTTATGTAATTCAGGAGCTGGGATTTTCATATGCAGCCCTTCGGGATACGGCCTAAACTTTTACGCATAAAAAGAAAATCGAACTAAACGTATAACTTTTTTCATGACCATTTAGGAAATATACGCTTTTTTCTTTCAAATTGCAAATTTGATTGCACACATACTACGCTAAGTAAGTACATGTATAAAAAGTACCTAGAACTAATTACAATATGAATATTATGATCAATAGGATGTATGTTTTTCAAACTCGACTCGAAAGGTAGGAAGTACACCTGTCATTTCAATACAATTTTGCAAGATTTGGCGTTTTTAGGTTATAAATTATATGGATTAAGGATAAAGATATTATTATAAATTTATAAATGTTTTTGACTGAACATTGCGAAATGAGCTGTAACATTACAAAATGACAGCATGCGGTGACACTAAGCACTGCGTGTACACACTAAAAGCCGACGTGTTTCGATTTAGCGAAAACCACTTTTCCAATGACTGAATAAATACGTCAAACAATGAAACCACAGAGCACTATTGAGCTGTAAAAGCGTTCTTTGTCACTCGATCGGAGTATTTATCGAATGCTCGGTATGTGCGTTTGTTTTCGTTGCTACGGAACAACACCATTAAAGATATCTGCAAAGAAATAATATGTTTCACGTATATGAACATTTCATGAGTGCGGAAGAGACACATCAAAAGCACTTGCGTCACCACTTTAGAGTCAAATTATCAATCCATTAACCCACGTGAATCTAAGGTTTTTGGGCTCGAAAATACGAAAACCAGCATTCAAGTTTACCTACGCTCTTTTCAATCGCGTTTTGAATTTTTGAACATGATGACGATTTTTGAATAAACCCATATGATCTTTTTCATTTCATCGGAAGAAAACGTACTTACAGACAGTATTGTGTTACTGAATACGTCAATACAAATCAGGATGGATCGAATTAAAGTTAATTAATGAAGCTGGGTCCCGGAGGCGTCTGTTTGACAGCTAATACGACCGACGAACGGTGCCCCCGGCGACCTGACCTCAAGGTGGCGTATTCCTATTCGAAAATTGTTATATCTTACTTTTGACACGATATTAGCTTAAATGCATCTCACTAGCACCAGTATATAAGTGCGAGTGAGAATTACTCAAATTAATATCAAAACAAAATCATATTTATAAAAATTACAGTACGCTTCTACGGAAATTTGGATCGTTGTGAACACCCGATTTCTTGCTAACTGCTTAATTGGACATGCCTAGCGAAGTTTTCCAAGCCCTTTTGCTTATTTAAGGAAAGAAAAACGCATGAGGTTTATCGATATTTTGAAAGGTAAATTTACCACATTATATTGTTTGTAATAAAGTTGATCATTGTTCAAAAAGTTACAGTAATAATACAAATTATGGGCAAATGCATTTTCAACATTTTCAATCATATAAGAGTAAAAAAACCGGGCAAGTGCGAGTCGGACTCGCGCACGAAGGGTTCCGTACCATAATGCAAAAAAAAAACAAAAAAAAGCAAAAAGTAAACGGTCACCCATCCAAGTACTGACCCCTCCCGACGTTGCTTAACTTTGGTCAAAAATCACGTTTGTTGTATGGGAGCCCCATTTAAATCTTTATTTTATTCTGTTTTTAGTATTTGTTGTTATAGCGGCAACAGAAATACATCATCTGTGAAAATTTCAACTGTCAAGCTATCACGGTTCGTGAGATACAGCCTGGTGACAGACGGACGGACGGACGGGACGGACGGACAGCGAAGTCTTAGTAATAGGGTCCCGTTTTACCCTTTGGGTACGGAACCCTAAAAAGAACTTCTTCTCGCTACTTAGAGTTTTCGGGGGCGAAAAATCGATCTAGCTAGGTCTAATATCTGGAAAAACGCTCAGTTTTGAGTTTTTATATATTTTTCGAGCAAAGCTCGGTCTCCCAGATATTTCTACTTTAACATACAACTAGCTTAATACCTACACTAACTACCTAAAATGATTATGTTATGATTCTCATAAAATATGTTTAAAATAATCATAAATAAAAAAAACTAAACGACTGACTGTTTCTGTACTTATTGTTTTCCTTCTACCTTTATGCTGAATTCAATGTGTTGTTTATAAAAAGGTATTTTAGCTCATGTTGTGTCATGACCGAGCTCTTGAGTGCGCTGAAGCCGTCGATCAGCGGGTTATCTCGGAGCGGTACATCGATTTACTCACTGAATAGCTCCAACGCTTGCGGCGGGCGCTCGTCTTACGATTAATTTGAAGCCTATTCATCGCCGGCTCCTCAGCTTCAGACATGTCAATATACTAGCACATACCTAGCTGTCAAGTCATAGTTACTTTATTCTTGACACGCATGATATTAATGGTCTAAATAGGTATATTGGCCTGTTCCAAAACCTATGTAATTTCACAAATCTATTGAATCCGATTGACACGTTATTGCTTTTGGCTATCAGCCAGTAAGTTCTGGCTCCACAAGCCGTAGTTTGCATGGCAACATTGAAATATAACCTGTATGTTTTCGATACTGACGACTTTGTTAGTAATTTATGTTCAGCGATAGGATCAATTCGAACATAAACATGCAAATAACACGCAAAATACCTATTATTTTTAAAAGATGTCCCAGTGTGGGTAGTTACTGCTGCGCTAACTACTAATTCGCGATATCATGAATTCACATCATATAAATAAATAGTCTAAGCTTCCAGCTTCTAACCTGAAGATTACAATTAACTTAAATGAGCATTATTACTTGACACCATTTGCTCAATGTTAGAAAGCGTTTTAGTGGTTTACTTAAATAGTTTTGCTTTGAAATACGTCACCTGTGAAAATTTCAACTGTTATCAACTAGCTATCACGGTTTATGAAACAATGACAGACAGACGGACAGCAGAGTCTTAGTTTAGGGTCCCGTTTTTACCCGTTGGCTACTAAAAAGAGTAAAATATCCTGTATTTCTTTTTATTTCATAAGTAAACACTACACTTTAGATTTCCACTTAACCTGCCATCGTAAATTCTCTTTACATGGCTCGTTGCAAAATCCATTACCACCACAAAAGTGTTCACGAACTAAATTCCCAATATGCATAAATATTGATACAAAAATTGGCGTAACGGCAATATCGCCGAATAAATATTGCCACGCGCGAGAGGTACCTACGAGGCTCAAACGCCGTTACTGGGCGCCTAGGGCTAAATTGCGCCCGTCTTTGAGCTTTGACCGTGGCGTGGGAAAAACATAACATAAATTAATGTATAATATAACCTTTAACCACGTTTTATAAAGAGCCATTAAAAGTATATAATTACATATCCAAAATACCTAAAGAACCTTATTTCATAAATATTAATGCGATGGGTCTCTTACCTATCTGGACCAGTAGAGAGGCCCTGGAACCAAAATGCTGCTTTAAAATTGTCAATACTTGTAGCCTTATGAAATGAGCTGCAAGTGAAGGGTACACGGAAAGAACATGTCTAGTCCATTTTTTTGAAAAATGAGTTTTTAATCTCAAAATGTAGAGCTCTCAATGAACTATTCGTAACAACTTCGGTTACCTGTGTAGTCATAAATATAACTCCTTTTTTTCTTACTTTAAAAACACCTATACACGAATTAATATGGTTAATTATGTACATCGTTCCTTTCAAACCGCGATAACTCAAAATGTTGTCAGATTGACTAGACATGTTCTTTCCGTGTACCCTTCAAGTATTGACAATTTCTTTTCAATATAATTTTGTCTTGTTCGAATGGAATTGAACTGAACTGGAGACAGCCTTCAGCAGACGTAAGTTTCCAGGAATCATAAAAGTTGCAGCTGCAGAAGCATTATGAAAATATTTGTCCGTTTTGTTAGAGATGTTCAACATTCGCTACGTCTTGCAATGGAAATACAATTTCTGGGTCAGCACGCTCTAGAACGCTTCTGCACTCCACTAAAGTAGACTTGTTTTATTACTTTCACAATCCTTCGCTTAATATAAATGAACCCAGAGGAAATTCTCTTACTCTGATGAAAAACAAGAGTTAACAATGTCTTTAATTCTGATGCGTGTTGAGCGCCATTACCAGGTATTTCACTTTCGGCGTATGATGGTGTTGCCAGATAAGCAAGCAATTAATATCGTAAGTAGCGTGTGTTGGGACAGTTAAATGGCATCGCAAATATTGACTCGGCGGTCCCGGAGCCGCGCCGCGGGATGCCTGGCGCTCCGCCAACGCCACTTGTGTATAACTACGCGCCGCGCCGTGTTACGGAGAAAACATCAAAACGTTCTGAAACTCCTAACATTTGTGTTACACAAAACTTTTTCCGACGCCTGAGTTTTACTAATGGTGTTAAAGTCAACGCTGAAGTGTTAAATTCCGCTAAGTAGCGCTTGGCATTAAGTTACAGAGCTAACATATTTAATGTACCTATGTTTAATACATCTTCTTCTTCTTCTTCTTCCTCGCGTTATCCGTGCATTCTGCCACGGCTCATGGCAGCCTGGGGTCCGCTTGACAACTAATCCCATGATTTGACGTAGGCACCAGTTTTACGAAAGCGACTGTCATCTGACCTTCCAACCCAGAGGGTAAACTAGGCCTTATTGGGATTAGTCCGGTTTCCTCACGATGTTTTCCTTCACCGAAAAGCGGCTGGTAAATATCAAATGATATTTCGTACATAAGTTCCGAAAAACTCATTGGTACGAGCCGGGGTTTGAACCCGCGACCTCCAGATTGCAAGTCGCACGCTCTTACCGCTAGGCCACCAGCGCTGTTTAATACATATGGGCATCTAAGTAAAAATTCCGAATAATTTTGATTAAGTATGTGTACGTCTCTCCCGAAAAATTACTTTCACGATGAAAAATTACTTTCAAATAAAAAGCGGTTGCGCGACGGATAATACCACAGTGTGTTATTACAGTCCAAGTTAATCTCTTTTGTTATGAGTTCTGAAAGGATTAAGGGGATTTACTTCTTTCCTCTTATGCAGCTGGTTCAATAAAGGCTCAATGGCTTAATTTCCGCGGTGAAACACCGGTAGGTTTAACATTATCTACTTGTAGGTGCTAGATAATTAATTGTGCTTAACATAGGCGAAAGGGAACATATAGGTACTTTCTAAGGTAATTTAGTAGGTTTCATGACGGCAATACCTCGTTAATTTCCTTATACGTAACTCGATCAAACATTAATTTGATGTCGGAGTTCCCACTCGTGCGTGTGTACGTAATTAGTACTGAAAAGCTAACACATTGATAAGGTTTCCACCCGTTTAACCGGATGTTTTTGCGTAGGAAGTAGGAACGTATGTACACACCAGCATTGCGCGTCGTGCACCCGAATTAATGGCTTCAATTTGAATACGAGTACAGACTACTGCCTTCTTGACGACTTGTGGCGGTGGTTAATGCAAATTTCCGTCTCGTGGCGGGAAACCTCTCCAGCTATAGCATAGTGTTGGGGTTGGGTGACGCCAGAGTAATGTTAATCAGGCATTATGTAACTGGAAGCTGTCTGCGTGGCCCATCGCGTATTTGAATCTCTATATATAATAGTAATTTAAACATTCGATGTACAGTCAGCTACACGGGTAAGTGCATGACCCTCCCTACATAGAAATTTATTTGCAGAGGGGTTCTACTATCTCTGCAGCTGACTGTACAAAATGTAAATTCTGTTTTTATAATCTACAAATGGTTCTAAAAATATGCAACGATTTTCCTTCCGTCGCTGTTAGGTACACGATAACAGCTACGTGATAAGTGGATCTAACAGCGTCCAAGTACAGTTTTAAGTGTACGAATTGCAGTAAAATATTGCACTGTAAAGTAGTTTCAGTCTTCTTGTTTTTCTTGAAGCAGTTTAGTTTAATTTCAATAGTTTGATAAGATTTTTTTAGAACGAAATCACGAGAAGATCTGAATTGAACGTTAATTCGATCGTCGTGGTTAGTCCTATCCTATCGCTATCCGATAGGCATTAAATATCGGTTTTAATAAGTTTAATTTACGTAGCAAGAATCACTTGCATTACAAGTATCTTTCTAACTTGCATATAAGTATATTAGTTCCCAAAGACACCCTAACAGTGACTCTCAAGACGTGAATTTATGATATCATGCAAATGCGACCTCGTAAACTCGCAGTTATTATTCGCAAACAAATTTAGGTACTTTGCGAAGTATATAATGAAAGAGATAGATTAAACTAAAACTGGGTATAATCCGGTTACGTTACCAGCATGTAGCTACGAGTATAATGGGGGTGTAACGGCCACTGTAAACGTTTGTATGTGATATATTCTAGTGATTGGAGATGCTAGACTGCCTGCCTACTTTGCTCACTACTGTCTAATAGTTATAAGTATATCAACATACCACAATATACCAAACATTGCAAATTCTGGAGCAAAGTAGGCACATTTCACGTTACCGTGGCTATTTTTGTTGATTCATGATGTGAAGGACGCATGATAAACAAAGGGATAAAAACCGAAAAAGTCGGGGTTATAATTACTGCTCGTTTAAATTTAGCCCATTTTTAGCCCATGGTTAGAAGCTATTTCAGTGTCCTCTGGTTTCCTGCGTCTTAATTTATGTCATTAAGCTCATTTGCGAAATTTAAGTACCAATCGCGTCAACCAATCAACCAAAGTAATAAGCGCGTTATCTCAAATACAAAATACAAATGCATTTATTTCATTACTTTTTTATAGATGTATGTTATCTCGTCCGAAATGATTCTGCTATTAAGTGCAAGCTCGCTTCCTTTTTTCTCAGTATCGGCTTATAAATATGAACTTTTAAGGTAGTGAGTTACGAGACACAATAACAAGCTGAAATGACATGAAATTATAGCAATGAAAATTGTGCCAGACATAGATGTATGTTACTTAAATGTTCTTGCCAAGTTTTATGTTATTTCATGTTTTTTAAGATGAGAGCGTAACGTAACTTCGAATATATGGAGGCAGTTTTTTGGCGGCGGATCCTTATGACTTTACGCCGGTATCTAATAAACATAAAATATGCATACTTACTTAGCTTTGTAAGTATGTAGTATAGCGAGGTTAATCAAAGGAAAACTTATTTGTTACAGTGGACACAACAGCGCAGTACGACGCTGTGCGGGCTTATCTCAAGGAGCTAGACATCTCCAGCGCCGTCTGGGTCGGCCTCATCCGCAGTAATCCCGATGGAGACTTCACCTGGACGTAAGATATCTTTGTTCACTGTTCGTACTTGAGAAACTCTTAAGGAGCTATGTATTTTCTAGCTTCTTCATTATATTATGGGCGATTCTCAGAGATGACATTCGGTGCCTGACTTCGGTGCCAAATTTTTTTTTTAACTTATATAATATGCAAGTTTATTTCCTAAAATCTACCCTTAATATAAAAAATATTGGTAGTGGAGGCCTCCATTAGAACCTTATAGTTTTCAAGATATTTTAGATTTTAAAAACACCGAAATCATGTGCAGGCACTGAAATCAATTTGCGTCACCGAATTCAATTTGCGTCACCGAATTCAATAATGCTTACACCAAAATCACATTTAGGTTTTATATATCAATTATATAATTATTTTAATCATATTTTTCAATCCTATTTGTTGATAAGCGATGTAACAAGGCTAATGATCTCGAAAGCTTACAGAAATTTAATAGATATAGACTCAAGATTTTAAAATAACCAAATTATGGCTTGTAAATCAACATCTCTAGAAGATATCCCACACTATATGACTGGCCTCATATAATAGGGTGATGTGTGGCCCTGAAACGAGTTTCAGACATGTCGACATTGTCGACCACAAATTCGCACATTAGGTATAATCATTTATTCATTGCATTATTATATCCATGAAGGAGAAGATGTTTGTTTCACGCAATCCGACCGCACACGCATCTAAAAAAAACTTATGTTACTTGCACCCGATAAACAATACACTCTTGAGTGGTGTTCAATGCTTATTAAATATTTCATGTACTTATAAAGCAATGTGATGCAATACGGAAAACAAGTATTTTTTTAATAAAAGAGTTTAAAAGCGTGAACTCCGTCAATTTAAAACTATAATATTTGAAGTAGTCGAGTAATGCTTGAAGATCCAATTACCAATTAATTATGATCTCCAGCACCCTCAAACACTTGAGCTAAATTGTAACAAAGTTGTTGACAAAGACATAAGACATTGAGGACTGTTAAAACATTTGCTGTGTTCAATTTGTGTCTATGGCTATCCTTTAGAAATATCGATCAGTAGGTACGCTCAGTGCCTTTGAAGCGATCTCGACATTAGAATGCTATTTTATTTTTAATCCCTTGTTCTGTACATCCTGTCCCTTGGGTTCACCTTGCATAGTACTTTACATACACAAGTTATTTTAAAAGAAGTGGGACCTAATTGACTACATTTATTTAACATGGCTGACATGTTTAAAGGTATCGAGGTGTAGGACCTCCGGTGATACAGAGGACGACGAACATAATTTACTTAATTGGTTGGAAAAGAATATCAAGACAGAGAAAGAAACATTGGGTCTATACGTCTGGTTTAAAAAACTACTCATAGTGAACTAGTGATTTTGTGACTACTATGACATAATTTACTTACGAACATAATTTTACGTTTGTACAACGTATCTTTCACTTTTTAGACATGATAAATTAGTACAACAAACTAGTTTACAAAGCAGGATTTGAATTCAGTGATCACTTTTTTGATATCGGTGGTCAAAAAATCCACCGAAACCAGGGAAATCAACACCAGCGATATCAAAATTAATCGCTTTTTAGCGATTACAGAAATAGCATGAACGATACAGAGGAGATGTAATAATGGTGGATTTACGTACTTTCGATGACTTCTTAATCACTCACATAACGATAATTGCACTAAAACTTTCGGAGTAAATTGCACCACCGATCTCAAAAAAACATAGGACCAAACCCAGCGAAGGACGGAGAAACGTTTAAAAAATCACTTTATTGTACTGTGACTGTACCTCTACTTTATTCAACGGTTAAGGCACAACTAAAGCATACTATGTTTGAGACACTGAGTTCCTGGTCTACAACTTTGAAGGAGTACTGACATGTTTTGTAAATTACACCGATATCAGTCACTAGCCCGGGACACATCGTAAATTTGGTTTTATTCAATGTGTTGAGCAAACACATTATTGTGATATAAAGAATATGATAAGCTAACTAATACCCTATGCGTGAATACCCATAATAACTCCGATCTAATGCCCCATCTTGAGTAATAATTTTTTGTTTCATAAAATCTGGGTGCGGGACACGCCCACCGAACATCATTTTTGGCATTTGGATTTATTTTTCTTGTATTATATAAATAATAAATAAATAATTTGATAGTGTTCCAGACAGAATATAAGCTGAAGATCATGCCTAAATTAATTCAGATTTATTGAACAGTAAATTCAATCAATTACTGCCCCGGACACGTAAAAACGGCCCTCCTGACAAATGCCCTTATTTAAGTTACATTGAGGTTGCGCAGTTACCGCAGAAATCGAAATCGTCAAGCAAAACGAAGTGTATCGAGGTTATAGCTTAGGGAATTCTCTCACGGCTGAATTTGTATGGCGTAAACCGAGAATTCCTGGTTCCGGGACTGATTTTATATAGAAAACCAGTACCGAGAGCAACCCTTATACTTAATATCTATCTAGCCATGTACAACAACAATTATTCATAAAAAAGCACAATTTAATCCTATCTAACTAGACATGATGCTTTCTCAGAGCAAGTACGAATTTAAGCATAGGTAAAGTTTCCTTTAATGTATACAAAATCATGTAAAATACGGCAGGGACTACCGCGGCTTAAGCGGAGAAGGGTACTGGAGCTCAGCCCCCGACGCGCGCTCTGCCCCGCTGTGTGCGGCCGCAGACCCGGCTGCCGACTACCGCTGGGAGGCTCGAGCCTGCGGCGGGCCTACTGTAGCCTCCTTCATATGTGAACTACCGGGTGAGTAGACTACTGTAGCCGCAGACTCGTTACTTTCATTCTCGCCAATATTTTTAATAAACCATCCACAACATAATTTTAATGCGAATACTGTATTTATAAGTGTGTTTGTACTTAGAAACTTAAAAATAAATTATTCTTCACCAGTGCCTCAATGGGCGCTCGGAAAGGACGGCTGTATGGTGCGCGCGCTGCCAGCGCTGACTGCTCTGTACCTGCCAGAGAGCGCCGCCGTGCAGCTCACCGCCGACTGCGGGCTGGCCGGCGTGAAGCGAGTTCAATGTACTGGCAATGTGGTAAGTTCTATGTAAACGGTTTTTTTAAGAGCGTGTTTTTTTAATTGGTCCTTACAGAACGGCAAGGATGGTGACGATCTGCTAAAAAGCTAGTGCGATAGCAGTCAAGTAGCATTGACTAGACCATATCTCATAGGCTCTTTATTAGAAAGACTACTAGTAGGCAATTTTAGAATAAAAGATCATTCATTTCTTTTAAACAGAAACGCGAAGAGCTGCTGAAAGAGCTGTCCTGTAGCGAAGAAGAGGAACCCTCGAGTACTCCGAGCCTGACTTCAACCAGCACAATGTGGCCGGCTACTGGCACTACTTTCACTGATCAAGAAGTAACTACAGATGAACTATCAACGTCTGAAAATGTTGTTACCGAAGAAAAGGAGATAAGTAATTCACCGCCACATATTACTGAAACTTCTACTCCATTCAGTTTACATTCAGAACCAGAAGTTTCCACACCAGCAAAATTGAGTTTGAACATACATAATTACGTGAGAATACCTCTAGATAAAGAATTTAATCTAGAACCGATTCATAGTAATGATATTCCACAACCAGAACACCAAGAAACTACTATTGGTAAAGATCATCTTAAAAATATCGAGAATAACAAGAGTTATCAACATCGGCTCTTACACGATGAAATGACTCGATTAGGCAATTCAGAAGGTATATTTACACAGCCCACTGATCATTTTATACCACCGCTTGTCATGGCGAAAGCAAGAATTAGCGATGATATGACTGTTTTATCTCTAGAAGAAAAGCATGCCCAACAAATAGCAGAACACCAGCGTCTGTATAACCATAATAAGTTAGTGGAGCATATCAGTTTTACACTATCTCCGGATACAACCCCTAATATAATATCAAGTACTCTAACTCCAACGAACGTTATTAAAGAACAGAAATCAACAGATACGCCAGTACTTATAGGCAGTGTGAAAAAAGAAACAAAATCTAATGTTCCCAAAAAGTACTCAGAAAAATATGATAGTCTAAAGGCAAAGACATACAAACTACAAAAAGCCGTAAAACTTGATAATCTTTCCACATTATCACCATTAAGCACGGAAAAGGAGATTGAAAAAGGAATTACTAAATTACAACCATATTTACATTCTTCTTCAGGAGAGGATCCAAGTATTGATCTCACTGTGATTATAAAGGAGCCGGGTCCCGGGAATGGACAACAAATATTTTATTCCAACCACACTAATACTTTAACAAGAACTGAACAGGTGACAGGTGCCAGCATGACGAACTCAAGCACAAAACAACTTGTTACTGAATCATCAACAACAGAAATGCCTATTTTAACAGCAAATCCTGTAACTGAAAATGAGCCACAAGCACTCTCAAGTGTTACACTCAATCATGAAATAATAAAAATAACAATAATCAATGATACGACCACTGAAAATTCATCTCCGATTGTATTTGAAGTTTCAACTTTAGTACCACTCTTCAATAATAAATCTGCAGATTTTTTGCCTACCTCGACCGTGTCTGGTAGCAATGATACTACGTCTCCAGCTGTTAGCAATAACTCTGTAACATCTACCACTGTTTTGGCTACAAGTAGTTCAAGCAGTACAACACAATCTTCTGTACAAAATAATTCAGACCGTCTATCTACCTCAGAGTTAACTACTACTATTCATATGTTTACCAACAAAGACAAAAATATTTCGTCGACCGAATCTCCAGTCACAACACCAGAATTGATAACAGAGACAGCCACTTTAGCCACAACAACGTTATTAGTAAATCTGAATGCCAACGAAGAAGTTACCAAAGCTATCAACATGACTGCTGCTACGACTATGAAGATAGAAGATTCGACACCAGCACAAATTGAGATATTTAACCACACTGATCATTTTGAAGAAGACCATGAGAACGAAGAGCATGATGGAGAAATGATAGATGATTATCAATCACCGTTACTTTCAGCTGCCAACGAGCCCCTGCATCGACCGCGGTCCCGAAGACCCCTGCCTAACCCGAACCGGATGAAAAAATTTAATCCATTCCGCATATTAGGTTAGGTTAGCAAACATGACTGTAATGACTGCCACAAAATGGGATTCTACTTGAGATGAATGACGACTGAAGAAATATACACTCTGCATTTCATTCATAGAATTAGTATCCTAAAACTGTTACACGAGAGTGATATGGTGCACTTAATTTAAAGCATGATGTGTTAATTGTGCGAATAGTCATTGCTGTTACATGTTAGACATACATAATTTAAATAGGTAGACACAGTATGCCATGTTTACATGCACGATTTGTTATTTACTTATTTTATTACGAGAAAGTTGTAAATCTTTATATTAATCAATTAATTCCATTCTGTTATTTAAATTAATCATGAAAATATTTTAAAAATGAAGCACATTATTAATGAAAAAAAAAACGCTTTTTTATATGTGTACCTAATTACCAGGAAATGATAATTATTGATTAGGATAGGATAGTTCGTTATAATCTTCGAACAACTTTTAGCCGAAGGTATTAGTCAATTCCATTGATTTAAAATATAGCATAGCTATAACTTATAGTTATAAGCATATTAGGGATCGGTCATAGCACTCAAATTCATTTATACCTAATGAATAATTATACGTATCACACACAATTTTGAGATTGCCAAAACACCCACCCGTAATATTAATATCTACCGTATTTATAGAACTTTAGATAGTGATTATTTTAATAGAAAAACTATAATTAAGCATAGCGAGCGGTGATCATGTTCATGTTATGACACTCACAATCATATCATGTAGGTTAAGAATCTATGTGTTTGATGAAATTATTTTTATGTAAAACTTTTTGAAGTTATAGATGTGCACAAGTGAATTAATTTATGAACACGGAGGCTGAAAGAAATATGTGGGGCTTGGAAGACCTTCGCGGCGGGGGATTATTTAAGAGGGTAAATTATTCTATGGAGTCGAATATTTTCATACTTATTTGAACTCCGAAGTTTTTAAACGACGTCGTTCATACTTAAATTCGAGTTACACGCCGCGAGGGATCTTTATATTTGGCAGTTGATATTATAACAATGAATGTTTTTTTGTGTTCAGATCTATTTGTCATGTATGTAGTAATTTTAGACTATTAAAATTTTACAATAAATATTAAAACACTGTTATTATTATTTCACCGCACATTGCCAAATTAATTTGGTACCTACCTTACTTTGATACCACATCCGGTATCATCTGATCATGCAGTAATTTCAGTTGAATATTGATATTTTATTAAACAACGCCATCTGTTGTATTGTTATGTACCCAGACCAAACTCATTCCACACATAAAATCAAGTCAATTCGAAGGTACATTACGGTCAAATTAGATTAATTTTTGTCTCTGTTACTGCGAGCGGCGCAGCGCGAGTTCATATGAGGTATGTGACTAAGCTAGTAAGTTTGCGGTAAGTCGCAACTTTCGGGACACTCTGCCGCAGTCAATATTGGCGGAGCACTCACGACAACTCACTCGAGAGCCAACTTCACCTCAAGCCACTGCAGAATACATACTTTTCCTATGTATTTACTATCGCAAATAAGTACGAACAGAATCTAAATATTTGTCTCTAGGGTATAGGTATAGTATACCTATGCAGTATGTACATATTTAGGAAAAAAAGTCTGGGTACTTCAATAAGTAGGTACTTAATTAGAAATTTGTTCATAATAGGCGTGACTTATCTACAAAGAAAAGTGCTCTTAAAACACACACAATTACAATTACATTTTTTCAGATCCACTGTTTGTGTAATGTTATTGCCTTACCTACGAGAATAAAGAATAAAAGTAATAACAAAATTAAATATAATAATTCTCAGGTATTTACTCTAAAAACACCGTAACGATGATATCTCGTTCTATCAACCTACCCAGTTAACAATATAAATGCTTCAATACCCGCTCTCAAACATAGAGTATTGTTCTAGAGAGCGCTATCAAAAACATTTCCAGCCTTCATTCGTTCATTCATCTTAATGCTCGCGAATGGATATATACGGGCTAACGAGGCAGGTACATGGAAAGCCCATAAAACCGGGAGCACGGAGCCCGCACTCGTTGAAAGTGCGGTGTGAATTACACTGATGCAATCCATGCGTCTGTGCTGAATTTCATTTCAACGAGTATAAAATTTTACTAGAACTTGGATTAAGTATTATATAAAAAATACTAATATCTGTCGGATATTTCAATGTTATGTACGCGAAAAATTTCTTTCGTAATATAGGTAGAGCCCTAGAACAAAAATTGGGGGAACGCCAATAAAAATTAACGCGCAGAATCAAATTATTTTAAAAAACATAGGATAAAAAACTATTCACTTGAAAGTAGAGAAGTACCGTACCAATTCTTCTTCTCGAGTTATGTCAGATATTTTTGTGATGTAGTTATAGCACGGTTGTAGCTCTAATCATACAAGCTACGAAATTCTCCGTCTCAAATAGGGGCACGTAAAGGGTAAACCTTAACTAAACTAATGGGTAACATTAAAACTGATGCGTACGGAAATTTACAGTCCGGAAATAATATGCGCAAGTTAAATATTTTAAACTAACCTTACTTAAGGCAAAATTTACACTCGTTGAAAGTAAATTGCCTGGTTTTATAATTCCCCAGTCTATTCTTGTGAGCGTTAGTGGGGTGTCTTTAGGTTGTACAATTTCGGAATTGGCGGGATGCCATAAAATATGTCGTGGGAATGTAATAAAGTAAGTATAAAAAGAGAGGCGCGTAGAGGCGTAGACGTAGATGAAGCTTAATTTGTGTAAGTACAAGGTCACAACATGCACGCAAAATGTTATTAAATCTCGCAAAAAAGAAAGGAATTAAAAAGATGCGGTGGTAATGAATGCGGTTCCTACCTATGGGATAAAATACATTGCCCTTATCACTGATAAGGGCCTTGTGTTTCATAGCCACATAATGAAAGCAAGAAGAAAATCTGCCGATGGTAAGTTAGTGGCTTAGTAAAAAATATGGCGCACATATAAAAAAATAAATATTTATTTTACATTTCTTACACCAATCAGGACCTTTTTACACTGTTGACGGTGTAGACTTGTAAACTGCAACTTGCAGCTTTGTGGAATAGGACCCAGGAGGCGTATTCTGATTGTAATAATGGGTTATGACTTTGATCTGACCTGTTATTACAATCTAAATACGCCTCGAGCACTTCGTTTACCAGTCCGTATAAGGAGCGCGCTTAGTGTGAGTAATGCTAGCTGAAGTAAGCTTGCCCGACCCACCACGCGAGGTCAAGGTTGCTCCGCAACTATTATATAAATTGATACGTACGAAATTTGCCTGCAACCAACAACAACGCAGTCTGAACAATTTACGAAATAATACAGAAGAGAGTTAAAATGGGTATTTTATTTAAATGAACAATAGGTATTTTATGAGTTCATATTTTAATATTTCTTACTTTCTTAATATTGCACTATCAGTATATCAAAACTTTACATCGTATATATCCAGTGGTTGACGGTAGTTATAATTTAGTCAATTTATTTGAGAAACACCTCTATTTCTGCCTTTATGATTTACGAGTTGAATATTTTAGCTACTAAGTTTAACGTAAACAGATACCTATCCTCCAGCCCAGCTACAGCCAGAATCAACATAAATCATAATCAACATCAGCAGATTAAACTAATTCTCCAGTTTAATCATTTTAGTCTCGTATGTACATTGATTTAACTTCGATTTGAATATCAATACATCAGTATTCATCCGCAGAATATGATTATATATAATGTGCGTAGTATCTATATTGTTTTGATTCCAACGAAGTTTGAAATATTTTAATATCTTCAAAGCTCACGGGAAATTTGTAAATAGTTAAATTTATTTTACACGCACAAAAATATTTCACCATAACGGATTATACCAACCTCAATGCGTCCTTCTCGCACCAATACCAATATATATTTGTCTAGTATATAGGTAGATAAAATTAAATGACATAGGTACTTACATAGATAATATTTATTTCATACGGTGCCTCTGCGGCCGACGGCTCATCAAACATTACGATATCTCCTAAGTAAACAGAGGCAACTGCAAAATCGGGATTTTTCGGTTCAAAGGTAGAACGGGACGTAACTTCCTACCCACTTATCGGGTGGGAAGTGTCTCGTGGTCTCATCCTATACTAGCATGGCTATACGGAGCTAAGTATGGTTTGTTTAGAAGAATTTCGGTTTCTTATTTTGTATCAGTAGTAATATTCATATAATTTAATTCAAAGATCAACCACAAATACCTTACCCTTACACGAAACAGCAGATATTTCCGAAGAAAACTACAGTGGGATGTACCCCTACATTTATTACAAGAAAGACAGTGGTAAAAACCAAACATCAAAGATGTGATATCTGGACTAATATAGCCCTAATGGGTCGCTTGGTTAGTTAGTGTACTTGGACACTCCACTACTAAATAGGGCAGAGGTCACACGAGACCCGCCGTTCTCATCCATTATTCAGAATTTTGTCGTTCTTGCCGCCATGGGTAGGTATCCTACTCAATTTGAGTTAATGGAGATTAAGTGTTTATTGAAGTTTACCTCTCTCGGCGCGGCCGAATCGATGTTGTTTGTCATGTCGCAATTTGCGATGGTCGAGTCAAGATGCCCTTAAATGTAAAGACGGTTGAGAAACTTTGTAGAAATCAAAGGAATACTTCAAACGAGCTGCTCGTGATTTTGATAGATTTTAAAAACTTAACATCAAAGGTGAGAAACTTCGCTTGCCTTGTTGAAGTTGTTTCGTCTTATCTTAGATAACTTCCATAGCGAAGTACGATTACTGTGTTTTGTGTTCGTACAAAATTTATCCAAAAAGTCTTTTAATGTTGCTCTGTGTCGGGCCGGCGTAACAAAAATAATAAATTTAAATTAAGCGCTCGACTTCCATTTTCTCAGATGGTTCGAGATAAAAGACTGTAAGCTTTTATATGTCTATATTATTTTAGTTCCCGGATGCCGCCGGTTCACTTTTCCTTGAATCGGAGAAAAAGTTTTGATGGAAGGAAAACATAAGTTGGTTAAATATATTTGACTTAATTTATGTATCTAAAAATATCAACTATAAAATGACGTAGGTATTCGTTCTAAGAAAATACCGAGGTGCTATCAATTGTCGACGAAGCTAATACCTATAGTTATCGGCAATAGAGGCGCCGCTGTAAGACTAATTGCAGCTTAAAGCCAATAGCTTTTCTAGGCTATTCTTGGGTCAAAACAAAGGGGCAGCTCGAGTGTAGGTAGTACCTATTTCAGAAGAACAATTAAATTTTACTCTCGATGCATTTGTAACGGAAAACAATTCAGGCCCTGCTCAAATGGTCGGCATGATGATAATAAATCCTAGTTTAAGAAAATAATGTTGCATAAATATATTCACATGTAAATACATATGTACCAACTTATGTAGATGCCTACTTATTGACTGTTGTATCTATACATGCGCAAAGAAAAACGCAGTCATGGTACGTAAAACACTCTAACTAAACCTAATCAAAACAACAATAGCACTGCACACCTTGTAGAATTTAGATTTGAAACATGTCAGGTTTGACACAATAGCAAAACTAATATGTAATACCATGATGCACTGTTATAAAATAAATTTGAATTGTATTCGACTAGATGTCGCCCCTGATTAGACGTATTTGCTTAGGGAACGGTGAAATTTGAGTTAGATCTTCGATATGCACAGCACGATTCACTGCCAAAGCCGTGACCCTCGAGTCGCACAAATCACTGCCTGCTATCTCTACGGTTTACAGCAGTAACGCTGTGTGTGAATTAATCCGGCGTGTTACTTATTACAGTTATTACTAAGTACTTATGTATGTACTGTACAAAAATTATACCAAATAGTTCGCAGCAATATCTTAGACCATAGACCGTTCACCAAAGTAGGTACGTCAATTTACTGACATGAACACAACAAAGTTATATTGTCCATAACTACCATACGGTGCAACAGTTATTTGAGCAGCAAACGAGGTGTTAGGAATGATCTGGAAACAACTTTATTGTGAAGAGTAAGTGCGTGTAAAGAGCATTTTTCACCATTCTGCTGCATAATTATTGTAGCTACCCCTCAAATGGACCCAATTTCTTTCGGTACCCTCCAAAGCAGTATCAACGACGAAGTAGTACCTATATTCGGTCGCTAATTCCAGAAAGCAACAACAGTATAATAATGCCTTGATATTTAGTCAAATGTTTGATAAGCAAACAGTAAAGTTTGACACAGACAGTCGGCAGATTATGCAAATCACACGATTACCTGCCCAAGGCGCGACCCGCTCGAGCACAAATCACTCCACGTTAGCCCTCCGGATTACTGCGGTAACGCTGTCGAGGATTAGCCGGGCTTCTTACAGTGCCCGCTTTACTACCGCAATTAGGCCCTCTAGTCTATTTCAGATAGTAACTTTCATTTTAGGATGTGACTCTGTACTTTTAGAGCTAATCTCTCTCCGCCTAGCCTTATCCCATCATTACTTCTAGAATTGATGGTAGAAATAAAGCGATGTACTAAAGTAATATCCTACAAACGTATTTGAACTTTAAAACACCCAGCTCCCAGCACTAAAATGCACTGCGCATCAAATGAAAGTCATATCATATCTATGTCAAATCAAGTTGCAATTTTCCAATCCTGAATTCCACTCCAAACTGCTAATCTGATTATAATATACCTATTACATATTTAGGTATAATGATATGATAAAACAGAACAGACTAATCAGCCCCATTACTTGCAATACCCGCGCGTAGTGCACACTATAGGTCACGCAAGCAATAGGTAGACCTATTGCTGACTGCTGAGTGATAATACGGAAAACAGTGAGTACCTACTCACTCACTGCAGCATTCATTAAGGATTACGAGTAGATCCGGGGCGCCTGGTTGCGTTCTGTGTTCAACTCTATTGGTGCAATTAGAACCACTGCTCAGCTGCGGATAACGACTCTCCTAATGACGCGGAGGTTTTTTTGCATGTCTTCGTATAGTACCTAGGGGTTGTGCACAAATCACGCGAGGTGTTTTCGGCTACTTTTTTACCCCCCCTCCCCCTTGGTGATATTTGGTGAGGTTTTTAGCTAGCCCCCCTCCCCCACACAAACTCACATGTATTTTTTTTTTCATTCGACCTAATTTTAAGATAAATAGTATTGTATATAGAAAAACTTGTTTATTTTTCTATTTTCGTTAAATAGGCTCGCAAATTTGAAGTGCAGAATGAAGATTTATGTTTAACGAAACCGAGAAAAAGTACCTACTCATGTGGTAGGTATTTTTTTCTTAGTTTCGTTCACTGTAGAAAAATACACGCGAGGTTTCCTTATACCCCCCCTCCCCAACGTGATCTATCATGAGCCCTACTAGAGCATGTTTATGTACCTATAAGTAGGAAGACGATATCTTTCATACCTAGATATAGTTATCGTGGTATATGTTGTTTTTAATTACATAATTCCTACAGTAATTGTCGATTAGATACAGCAAATAGTTTTTTGGTATAGAATTATTAGGTAGGTGTGCGGTAGATGCGGTGGTAAAATGCACCAATGGAACCAATTCAAAAGTTCTTCAGAATATTTCCTATTGCAAAGACGGTAGAATAGGTACAGAGAGCCAACATCTCTCCGAAGGCTGAGAGGTTCCAAACTGACTGTGAGATCGGGATCACCCACAATACGAACTGCCGCCGACGTTGGATGGAGTCAGTGAAACGGTACAATACAACGGTACAACAGTGAAATTATACAGTTTTGCTGATATTTATTTTGAAAAACTTTTCCGACTTAGATTTAGAAAACAAACTACACCTACTTACTATGCGGGCATCCATGTTTCATGTGGTGTACGCCCGCCGACGGGCCCGCTCGAGATACCTCGACTGCCGAGAATTTATCGAGTTGCGGAATGCAGCGCGTAAGTGCCCCAATAATTGGGTTGGCGGTGTCGAGCCACGAGCCGAGCCGGTGCAGCGGTATTGATCTAGCGTTTAGACTTCCGCAGGGTTCGCATTCATTTAGCTTACCGATTGGTTGGTTTCGGGGTTTTGTAAATAGATGTAGCTTTATGAGTGTGGTTTTTAACCCCGCACGACGCAAAATGAGGGGTGTTATAAGTTTGACATCTACATGTGTGGCTGTATGCGGCGCCGTAGCTCCTCAACGCCCTCTTAAATTGGTTAACCCGATTTTGATGTTTTTTTTGAGTATGTCTAGCTGCGGTTTTTATAAATGTATTATTAAAATTGGTTCATCCTTTTCATTAGGTACGTTGGAGTAATTTATATATTTTAATTTCAATATAATTTATTCCTGTAATATAATATAATAACATCGCCAATTCTGTACCAACATATGACTGCATGGTCACAATGAAATGATTCCATGAATATTAATTCGAATAATTTACATTCTTATGGGCTGTAAAGTAATGTTATTGCACTTTGAATAGAAGCAATTGGTAAAATAAACATGTCATATTTATTATTTATTATCATAAGTTGATTTGTAACAATAAAGACGACGAAGAAAAAACATGCAACAAATATTAAGACTTCCTTTCTATCATAACAATTAACTTTTATTAAATTCTGACTAATAAATCAGGACTTATCGTATGAAAATTTTAATTTCGTCGATCCAATATACAAATGAGACGGCTGAACAATTCATTATGTTCGTAAGCGATTGTTTGTTCATTCAGTTGCCTCTACTTGACTTTCAGAGAGTTTCTGAATTGAAATTCTAATAAAATGCGAAGTCAGTCGGGCGGAAATTAAAAACAGAAAAAGGAGAGGAAAGATTTAATTAGCGGCGATCAACAGAGCGCCCTCTTCCATCCGCAATAATACAGTTAGTTATAGAAACGGCTATTCAACGTCAGCCTTGTTTTTTATCCTTCGTCGTTTTTAAAGCGGTTCTTAGCAATTTATCGGATATTCCTGACGGACCATAACCGTGGCCGTGGTCTTTTTATTTTAATTTTAAGATACAATTAAACTCTTTTCGATAAAAAACGTCAATTAATCAGGTTTTAATTTAATTTAATTATTGATAAGAAAAGTAGGTTAGCCTTTATTTATAGCGTGGATATATTTTTTGTACTTGTGACATGCTTTAGCATTTAAGCCCACGCTTTTAAACGAGCTTAAGACTATACTAAATCGCATCACATTACCGTAAATGCCTCTTTCAAAGGCAATTCAAAAGATTATGTCATTTTATTTCATCCTTTGAAAAGGCTAGCGCGAAAGGGTAATAAATTGTAATAAAAGAAGGAACCGGATCCAGCTTCAAAACGTTTAGCAAATTGTGGCATTGTAAATCACTCTTTGTTATTTTCCCAAAGACGGAATAGCTTGTAACTTTGTTATTTATAATTATCAATTTTAATTTAAATATTTAATGTAAATGTTTACAATCTACATGGTAAATAGGTCCGTTTAAATCTGGCTGGCATGAAAGCCTATCACAATAAAGCCCATGTAGTTAAATTTAAATCCTGTTTAGAGACCCTCGTCAGTGTCTCTTGCTCCTTATTAGGGATACCAGTCTTCGTATTCTCGTGCAAGAAATGATGTAATTATTTATGGGGATCCTAACTTGCTATTGTATTAGAGACAAAGGATTAAATTATGTCAATAGATAGGTAACGAGCAACTTAGGCGGACCGCATTTCTCTTACATGTGCTTAGACATAATAATTATTATTAGGGTACCTACACCTAAATAATAAAGCAAATTTCCTCACTCTGCGGCCCTGACCACCGGCAGCTTGGGCCCTGCCCCGCTGCCGGCGGCACCCTAGGTTAGGTTTTTTATAATGTGTTTATATGTATTTTTTATTGTTTTGTAAGTGTTTTTATATTTTACTTTTATATTCATATTATAATTAACCTAACTTAAGACGAAAAATGAATAAAGAGAAAGCAAATTTAAACATTAAATAAACAACAAACTTTAAATTGTAGTCAAAATATGTTTAGACATAAAATGATTTACTACGAAATTTAAGAAAAAATACAAGCGATACGCTTCAAACAATTAAGGCTTGTAAATAAGTTCTTTTCGCATGCGAATAACGCAAAAAATCAAATTGAGGATAATATAATATTGATAATATTTTATTTTGGTGTGTGTATTTTATTATATTTACGGATAAACAATTCGTAACGTTAAATAAAAAATAAAATAAAAAGTAAAATTATTTAAAAACTAGATTGTTTATTCTATTAATTTGTCTGAATGTACATAGGTAAGTATGCCTACTCGTATTTGTACTCACGATGACTTATCTTTAGGTAAATAATAATGCCGATCTAATCTACCATATATAGGTACCATATCATCGGGTGACAAGCAAAAGTCACTAAGTACTATCAAAAAATTAAAGTAACAATGCAATTTATTACACTTGTAACACGGTTTATTATCCAATAATTTCAATGGTGTTAATTAGTGACTTTTGCTTGTCACCCGACGATATGGTATGTGCTCAATACCGAGGGTAGCAAGATCGAATTATTATATGAATCAATAGATTGTCCCGACCTCAATGCTAGTGGCACAACTTAGGTATTTTATTTTGCAAGCTGTGTCTCTTTCGAATTCTAACTCAATTTATATATTCAAAATATTGAGTTTGCGACGATATGACTTTTTACAATAGACGGTCACTAATCTTTTTCAGGCTTCTCTTTGAAAAAGGATCTCGTTAAAAGTTCTTTAACTTAACAAATGTCTACAACTCCCTGAAAAGTATTATAAATCTATTTTAGTTATGTAATTCTTTCGTAGAAATGCCGACTTGTTCGGTTCGTGTGTAGTCTTCTCGGTGTGGATTGGATCCTTCAAAGTTTTTATCTTACTTGGAAGCAGAACGATTAGAAGTTTTAAGATTGATGAATCTCCTTGCCTTGAAAGTATTTTACTAAGACTTTTTTCACGATAGCAGGGTTGAAATTTACTGACTAAAGTTTAATTACGGCATAATCTGAAGACCCTGTTCTTCATCGTTTAATAGGTTCCGTCGTAAAAGGCTTGTTTTGGTATAAGAGATAGAGTGTTATGACGGAAAATGATGTGCTTACTCAGCTGATTTTTATGACGGTCGCCGGTAAACAAAAATGGTGGATAAAGCCGATTACGTAAGTAGATAAAAATATTAAAAGGGTTACACCGCTCTTCTGAAACTTCTACATATAACCTTTGGAAACTTCGTTTAAATGCTTATATATGTGTAGATATTATCACTACTCGAACACAAAGTACTTAATTCTCAATTTGCAAGCCAAAGTTTGCCTTCGGTACACAGACGACAATAATTACCAAAGCACCGCATATAATCGTAATATACAACTGCTATGCAAATTTTACGGTTTGCCCGCGGTACAAATGTGACCGCACTTCGACCCCAGCCTATTACGGATTACCAACATAATGTATGCGAACGACTATCGGTCCAGCCTGTAGGTGCGGTGGTTTGTACGTGGTTATGTACATTTGGGGTGGAAGAATTATCCATCATAAATTGCCAGACAGAATAAAGTCAGCAATCCTGTGAGAGAGTACATTTTTGAAATCCAACCAACGTTGAATAACACAAAGTGGTTTGGTAAAATCGGGATCAGAAAATGATGTCCGATTTTTCTATTTAGGTACTTATACATCCATTTATTCAACTTTACTAAGAAATCTGTTAGCAATTGATATGTAGTAAAGCAAAGAGAATGCAATATTGTGGCGGAAACTATGCGGAAACGTCTGAACGCTATTCACCAAAGCTACACAACTTCAAAATTTATATCCAAAAGCACATGCCAGTAGTTTGTAATTAAGTGCCTTCCCTTTGATACTGTTCAGTCATTTTGGGGAATTGCTTGTGCTCCAACGATGTCTTAGATACGTTACACGTAAGTACCTACATGCTTCAAGGCAATATAAAGTAGTAGGTGACGGACATGTACGTAGGTGTTTTAATTGTGGGAAAAATGTGACAGAAATGCTATCAGGGGGCCGATTTTTACCATATTATGCTTTACAAGTAATCTAGTACCTACTGATACGTCTAAGTAGTATGTATATCGCTCGTAAATATGTATGTATGTGTAGTATGGTTGACTGGTAGAAAATGCCATTTGGCATTAAGTCCGCCATTTGTACACTGTTGTATATATTTTGTGCAATAAAGTTTAAATAAATAAATAAATAGGCCAAATATAAGCCCTGCCACTTACACATGCCTACCAATGTGATTCGAGTACTAATTATAGTACTAATTGACCTAAGCGCCACCCTACTAAACTGGAATGGTCTGATAATTATTGACTATTCACAGAACACTCACTCGAGAAGTTAATAGTAACGTTTATTGCGGAGATTGAACAGATTGGAATGTAAAAGCTATTAGTTTAGACAAATAGGTGCTGTAAACTTAGTTCAAGGTTCATTTCTAAATGTAGATATAGTGGTTTCAATTACAGAAAACCTTGATGCGTAATAGTACATTTCGATGCTAGTGCGGAAGGTATGTCATTACTTTACGAGTACCGAGATATCTTGACTCGGGACGAGTGAAGAATGACATTTCCGCACGTGTATCGAACGACGTTTTTTAATACAGTTGCGAAAAAATAAGAAAAACATTGTTAATCGTACACTAAACAAAACTGGTAACAGTGACAGCTCGGTTAGACGTCGTCTTTAAGTATATTATATCTATGGGCGTTTAGCAGCTATTCCGTTCCATTCAGTCAACTTATTAAGAACGGAATTTTCAATATTGAATATTAAAAAATAAACGTGTTATAATGATGAAGAGGTAAGTAATTAAATATGAAATATGTAATATTTTTCGTATTCTTACATTAACGGTAGGTTTTTATGCTGATTACGACGTTTAAAGGAAACTAATATTAACACTCATCAATAAGTAGTCGTGAATTGGAACAAGTATAAATTTAAAAAAATTGGAAAAGTAAAAAGCACTAGTTCGAGATAACCAACTTTCCGCACGCTAAACAGCTACGTAAAGTAGCACTTTTTGAGCAACTGTATTAAAAAATATTTTTTAATACAGTTGCTCAAAAAGTGCTACTTTACGTAGCTGTTTAGCGTGCGGAAAGTTGGTTATCTCGATATCTCGGTACTCGTGAAGTAATGACATAGGTACCTTCCGCACTAGCATCGAAATGTACTATTAACAACTTACCTAACTTAGAAACAACTATTTTACTGTCACGATTTTTACACATTATTACTATTATTTACTAAACAGTATTTCGTCGAGTATAATTAAGTTTTAAAATTTATCACCGACGTTTCCACTTTTCCAACTTTGAAAAGGCATAAAAATATTTGTCTAGCTTAGACTTCATCAGCTCAGAATTCTCGATGATCCGCTGTTTGAAATTTACGCTTCAGCATGTAATTGATATCACTTAGAGCCGTCGTGCGAGCGTGTTAGACGCGTGCGGTCTGGAGCAGCGTTAGCAAAAACGACGTATATGCAGTGAAATTCTCACGTATACGAGCTCTTTTTAAATGATCGAATATAGCCACTGCTGTCGTGAGCAATTTAGATGGCTCTTAGTGCCGCGCCACTCCGTCACGGCGGGCGACGACGTCTCGCGTCCAACCGCCGTGACGACGCGGTCATGACGAGTAATCGCGTCGTGTAAGTGCGGGGAAACGCTTAATATCTTTAATGGATGCTTGCTAAATACGCATGTTAAGGTGGTATTGCTGATACAGACATGAAATGTGTTGCGGTTAATGTTATTTGCCGCAGAGATATTACTCAGTGTTATAACAAATTAATTAAGCTAATACATGTGACTGGATTAAGTATAATAATTAATAAAAATGAATGTGCCGATATGCATTGAACTGATGTTGATTTGAGACTTGAGGATGAACAATTAAGAGCCCATCAACGTGCACACTAGCGCCACTGCTAAATAATCGTGATTATTTAAATTTAAAGACAGGTATTTATAAATAGGGGCCGCTACGGACTGTATTGTGTATTTAAGTACCTTTTGAATACATCAAACTACTTTTTATGTTGCTGGATTTGTCAATCTATGCCTCCAAATTAAAAATGGCCGTTTTTGTTTTGAGTTCCTGAATCGACGAATCCAGAAACATAAAAACTAGTTTGATGTATTGAAAAAGACTGTCGTTAAATTTAAATAATCACGATTATTTAGCAGTGGCGCTAGTGTGCACGTTGAAGGACTCTTAACAATTAATATATGCTATTTTTTTATTAAAATTGCACAACGATTAATAAATACAAAAGAAAATATACACTTTTATTAATAAATAAATAGTTACTTATAGATAGGAGTAAACTTGATAAGTTGGCTCCAGAAGGGTCCGTCTAACAAGCTCTGAATGACTATGCAGTATACTCGACTGGAAAAAGAAACACATGAGATATTTCGGGTTTCCTGTTTCGCAGGGCGCTGCCGTTTTATCACACGGGAAGGGTCCAAAGACGCACATTTAGAAAATAAAACGAACTCGTTTTTTTCCCCGTTTCCTTTTACAGTAAGTACCTTAGTATTGTGTACTTACATACGAGAATTTATAGGTCATTAGAAAAAAACAAAATGTAATTTTAAAAGGTAATGTAACAATGTTTTTTTGTTCGGGAACGGGGTAACCGCGTATCATATTTATTTTTAAATAAAACATTTCGTAAGTCAGATGGTTTTGATACTTTTGATAGACTTTGTTTGTACGAGTTAAGTACTATGCATACCTAATAGTTGTCTCTTTAGGTATTTAAATAAAAGTTAACAAACAATTTGTATATTTTCGGGTAGTTATAACATTTAAGGTTAACGAACCAAATACAAAACCGCCTGGATCAGTCATTGAACTAACTGACTTTAACCTACATTATTTGATCATGTAATGTTTTCATATACGCTCAGCAGGCTTAGGGAGCCATTTGAGGGTAGATTTTGTTTACTTTATTTAAATACCTAAAGATGCAGACTTATAAATCCAGAAAGGGTTCGGGACAGCAATATGTTGTTAGTATATTACACAGTCTCCGAAAAATAATCCTTTTAATAATATTTTCTGTGTAAAAATCTCAATCATCAAGATCATATTTTCTCCAAAAAAACGAAGTGACATTATCAGTGATCCGCATAGCAAAGTGCCTGGCAAGAATGGCAGTTAATCAAGATGATGTCTGCTAAGCGCCATTAGCGGCTACTTTTTGTACTAAATTCTTCAGACGGGGTGTGGTCGCGACACTCCTGGAATACTTGCCAAGATTTAGGGAAATTAAACATTCCGTTAGAGTGTTTGTTAGAATACTTGTAGGAAAATTTGAATAACGAACGACTTTAAGAAAGTTTACTAAACAGTTTTTATGTTAGAATCGGAAATTTGATAGTAAACACGTAACGGTCACGTTAACTCAGTTTCATAAGTTTAGTTTTTTGTGGTCTCTTGCCAACATGAGATGATATAATAATATCATATCATATCTATCATATTATGATTATTTTATTATGAAACAAATGGATTCACTATATAGACGGGCAGTTATTATTAAGCCAGCTACTTAACCGTGTTAACACTATAAACGATACCACCACCTGGTTAACACACGGTTACCAGAATTATCGAGACAAACTCACTGCGACTTAGGTACCACGCATTAAAACTGTAGATAATAAGCGACAATTGAAACTCATTAAATAATTTACTATATTCTCGCGAAATCAATCCCAAGTTCGTCACGGTCGTTGTGCAAGTCTCTGTTTCAAATCCAATATTGTTGTCATAAAATGCTTAATCTAGAATTGTGGACACGTTTTATGATCTTTCGAAAATAAAGCGTTTATTACGAGAGCAATGAAGAGAGTGCTTTTGTAAGATGACTTAAACTTTTCCACTTGATTTGAGATGTTTCCGGGATTCAAATGCGATGAATTAAAATACGACTCATTTTCTGTCAATGTAATTTGAAGAGCTCTTAAAGAGAATAAAAAACAATTTAGGTGTCCTTCCCGATAGCCCATTATGAATTCTTATTCCTACATCTAAGTATGCTTGTATTTACTTACCTTAACCTAATTTCATTTGAGTTCTTATAGAATAGAATAGAATTGATTTATTCCTAAGCACAAACAATCGATACAATACATTATTTAAAAGAATACACAAAATAAAATTAAAGTGCCACGAAATGGCCCCATCTCAGCATGTTGCTGGTGGCTTCTATCGTGTTTTAATTAATGTGCGTGGTAATAATAGATTATGTCGTTGTGTCAAAATGCAATAAAAGAAATTAAAACACCCGTAATATAATAATGACAGGTGGGTAATACCCACGTAATACAATACCACCAACTACTCGAACACACGTTAGGTAAAAATCGTAATACATACCTACTTAAATGTAAGATTTCAAAAACAAAACAAATAAACCCTGTAAATTAAATAATTTGTCATAAAAAACTGAATTGTTATTGCCGAGAGTAGAGGATTTAAAGTATAAGCGGTTTAAATCAGTTTTATGCCATCGGAAGTCTAGCAGGTTTAAAAGACGCCGCAGAGGCTCATAATTGCCTCTATCCATAAGCCGTCTTATGGAAGCCAGCAGGATGTTTACCCGGGCGGGCCTGTTTGCCTCCTCGGTCACAAATATTGACACAAACACCGACTTATGAGCTAAAATCAACTGCCGTACTTCACTATTATTATTACGAATAGTACTAGTTCATTTTAGCAATGCATTGTGAAATTTTTTTATGTAACCAAAACTACAGTAGGTACCTATACCTACCTTAAACCTATTTACTGGAACGGACGCAAAAAGAGCTTGAAGGAAAAGGTACAACCGTACTCGGTTGGAGCCCTGCCAGCTATCTAACGAATTCTTGAACGCCTCTCCACAAATTTAATTTTGAACGGATTCGAAAAAAAGACAAATCAAATATTTCTTTTGTATATAATGAATAATTCTCCTGTCGTTTTGGAGCTCCGCAGCTAAATAGCAATGTCCGGCTATCTGTATATCTAACAAGCATTATATGGCATTACTCAGAAACTAGGAGCTGCATAATCAAGTAAAAGCCTGACCAGTAATACCTATATGAAGTATATGATCACGCGCTATGTTGCGGAATTTCATTGGAACAATTTTTTTCCTTCTATAAGTACTGAACTGTCACTACAGGGCGAAATCTGGGTCGTGATTCAAACCTATTGTACTTAACTCGGTAAATTAACGCGATGTTAGGTATAAAGTTAATTTTTAAATAATTGCAGCTATTCATTAATTAATCAACAATTTAAGTATCCCAGTAAGTACACAAATTATGGTTACCTTACAATTACTGTTAAAACCTATTTAATAAACAACTGATTAGATGAGTAAGAAATGTCAACCGTCACTGTTATGACAAAGTCAAAACTTTAAAATAAATAAAATCATTCAAAGATTGTACATTGAGTTCATTAATTCTGGTAATTTTAAAGATAATTAAGCAGAAAGATGCCCGCGGCATATCCGTTTTCAAATGTTGAGCGGTCTGACATGGTAATGTTTTATTACCAAGCACGTCGTGCTACCACTGCTCGGGATTTATTTCACCAACGTTACGTTATCGATTGATATGTTGAGAAAAGTGGTGCCTGAATTACTGCGAGAAGTGCCGGAACATTACTTGCATAACCTACACTATCAACACGATGGTGCTCCGGCTCATTTTGAACACCGAGTACGCAATTACCTCGATGAACAGTTCCCCGGGACGTTGGATTGGCCGAGGCGGCGGCGGACCCGTGGCAAGGCCTCCTCGTAGTCCCGACCTGACGCCCTTGGATTTTTTCTCTGGGGCGAAATCAAAAGATTGGTGTACCATCGAAGAGCTTTGTCAGCGAGATATTGGGGCATTTGAAAGTGTGAAAATGAATCACTTTGCTCTCGGCAGATTAAAAGATAACCTAAGATGACGAGCCGAATTGTGTCGACAGTAAAACGGATCACACTTTGAGCAGCTCCTGAAGTATGTTTAAGTTGTGATCGTATTTGTTAAAAGCTTGTGGAGTCTCCGTCCCAGTGCTTGTAAATAATTTTAATAAAGTCTTTAAATTATTTTTAAACTTTTTAATTGCTTTTACACTGAATGTAAAACCGAAGATAAGTGTTATCAGTTAATTATCGTAAGTTACCACTACTTTCTTTTCGAGATTCTAGATGTTTGTCTTGTCAAGTTGTAGGGTGACCATGACCCTAAATAAGAAATTATTTTGTATTTTATTTTTGTATGTGCAAAAAAAATACAAATTAATGCACTCTAATCTACAGTGTTGTGTTCCTAATTAAGTGGCAAGTCTTATTTTTCTTTCTTGCTACACGACCCAGATTTCACCCTGTATAAAGATAAATGACAACAGCGCCCTCTTGAGAATGATCATATTAATATTATATTCAGGCTTTACCTAGATAATATCAATGAATTTGAGATAGATGTGTTTTCTGTATTGCCCGGTACCCACCTATTTATTGAGCTTCTTGTATTTAGGTACGGAACACTCCAAAGTGCGTTTGCCAAAAAACATTTATCCGAAGTTTATAATGTTTCAAAAGTTTGTAACTACGTATTGAGATCGAGGTTACGTTAAACGCTTTTATTTATATTTATAAAAATAAGTTGAGATGTTAAGAAGGCTGCTTGAGATTCGTCAGTAATTGCTCTTTGCTTATTCAAATGAAATTAAAATTAATTATGTCAATTACGCTCTCATTCCTTCAATTTACTTAGACAGGGTTTTTTCTTTCAGAGAGGAAATTTAGATTTATTATCATTTTAGATTTTTTATTGCCCAAATAAAACAAAATTGTGTTTTAAAAAACAGTTTAATCTCACGGGAAAAGAATCGCGTAACATCTTCCAAAAAAATAATTCATTTAGTTAATTGTCACAGGCTACACAGGCTCAAATTTGACATTAGGTACGTTCACTATAAATCGTTGGCTATAAAAGCACCTACATAGAAAAAATACTGTATAAAGTAGAAAGAAGTAAAACACTGTCGGCAGTGACCAGTTTGCAGTCGCTGTTTACTTAAAAAAGTATACAAACGGATATTTGCTTTCGGGACATTCCGTACGTGGAGTTGGAAATTGTTCGATGCAGTTGCAATGTCTGTAATGTGTGTTTTAGTTGAAATTCAACCGACACCATCGTGCCTTTTTGAATTTTTGTCTGTTTGCTTAGAATTCGTAGGTTATATCTGCTGCAAAAACTCCTTATTACATAGAATTACTTAATATAGAAACCAATATACTTAATAATACTCGTAAAACATGTAAAAATTATAACACATGTGTACATTTTAAATAGGAGATAATAAAACTAAATTGTTAATCTCTTCATTAGTCCATTCGTATGTTTGCCTCTCTATCCTTCTTTCATATTTGAGGGAAAGGGTGACAAAAAGATAAACAAATGAAATAGTTCCCGATAGCATTGATTACTTACTTAGAAATTGAAAAGAAATTCGTTATTGATTGACCTTGACTGACACTGCTTTGTACAACAACGCCGAGTACAGTAAAATATGGGTGTAGCCAACTTATTCAAAAATATGTCCCATAGTTCTTAATCCGCTGACATAAGAGCTATGGGACATATTTTTGAGATGATTTGTGCGCCCATATTTTTACAGTTGACTGTAAGTACCGCGACTGAAGACTCCTCGCTCGCCCCAAATGTATGAAATGATCTTATTTTCTACCGCGCAAACGTGGAAACAATTCGCCCGCATTTCAAATAAAATTTACGCTCTTTTTACGTGACAACGGTGCTATAAATTCATTTTGGAATGAGGACGTAATTTTGGCGACTGGGAACACGTAATGGTAGCGTTGCTACTAGTTAATGAGTAGGAACATTAATAAATGGGTACTTAATTACATATTACATAGTAACTGAGGATGTGAACTTGTGTACATTCGTAAATGGGGAACCCCCAAAATTTATTGTTTTTTTTTTCTATTTTTGTGTAAAAATCTTAATGCGGTTCACAGAATACAATACTTATCAAGTTTCAAGAGTATAATACTTATAGTTTCTGAAGAAAGTGGCTGTGACATACACGGACACACAGACGGACAGACATGAAGAATCTATAAGGGTTCCGTTTTTTGCCATTTAGCTACGGAACCCTAATAATCGCCGACGTTTCAAGGACGGTGTTGTACGCGTGGTGTCTGAGAAGACCAAAAGACAATAAATGTAATTTAGTAACATTAATGGCGTTGTTCAATCCCCATACTTAGTGTGCCCCCCCCCCCCCCCCATTACCATGCAAACTTCCACCGAAAATTAGTTTGAGCGAGATCTGGTAAGTAGTTTTTTTTTAATACGTCATAAATCGTAGACCGCAATTTTATTATGTTACTCGCTGGTACGGAACCCTTCATGGGCGAGTCCGACTCGCACTTGGCCGCTTTTTATAATTTAATAATGTGTAAAAATCATGAAAATGTAAATTCTATGTGGTGTATTGTTATCTACGTACATCAATTTTGCATATATATTCCTATCCCTTTTTAATATATATGCATGTGTAAGTTCCATGGGTAACCTCCATGTTGCGTGGAGAATTTGTATTTTATGGATGATCCCTATTCCGACCCAATTAAAATCATGAATAATTGATGCAAAATGAAGAGTAGACATACATACCGTGTTACGGTGTTACTCAGTTATTTATTCAAAAAGTGTATTTGGTAGGTATAATGTACCTTAAAAAGACAAACTGACTGCCGGATTCGAACTTTAAGATACGTCAATTAATAGATCTGCAAACGATGTGAATTAGATATGTCAGTGTCAAAAGTGACGTATTTGTTTGAAGAAACGTCACATTTGACACTGACATATGTAATCCATATCGTTTCCAGATCTATTAATTGACGTATCTTAAAGTTAGAATCGGGCCGTGAATCTTGGTATACATATACCTACCTAATAGCTGCCTTAAATTATACATATATGCCTATGACATGGAAAGCTAACATTATTTTAAAGTAAGCATCGAATGCTGTCTGCCGACTTCTTGTTGACTTTGTTGTACATATAATGTATATGTATAGAGTCTGTGCGAAAGGAGAAGAGTCATGGAACGTATAACTCTTCTCTTTCTGTACAGACTATATTGTTATCCATAGTTAAAACTAGTTTTCAGTAACGCCTTGGTGAAAACTAGTTTCAATTGGTTTTTTTTTAAACAAAGCGTTCCAACGCTTTTTTACGGTAGAACATAGATATTATATTATATACACGCTCAAGTCTCAGGGTTTCGATTAACGCCTACTAACGACATTACAACTCCATTACCTACTATATGTATGAAATTACCTTCTTCATTCCGACGCGCATAAACAGTTTTCCTTAAGATTTCACAGAATTTTGTTCAGATTCTTTAAGAAGTGCTTAAATGATGTTTTTTTTTACATATAATGTTGGCTTAGTTATGTTGCTCGTGTTTGATGTATCAGAATAGAAAGGAGGAAAATAATGAACTAGCTGAGTATCGAGGTGGTTTTAGAATAAATTATAAAAATCATGCACAGGCTTTTTTTGTATAAATTTGAGTAAAATGTCAAAGCCTGCGTTAGACATTCACTCGATATTTTTTTTGTTTACATTTTGTTGATGTTGAAGGTGTTCCACAATAGAAACTCGAAATACGGGATACGAAAAACAGTTTAATCTCGAAAGTTACAGACACCACGTGATTTTTATGCGAGAGCAGTATGTACGTGTGTCGCGCGCGGATAGACAAGCCGACTGACCCGTGGTCAAAGACAAAAACCGTTGGAACCTTGTCGCTGCGTCACACGTATATCTACCTCCAAATTTCAGCTTAAAACTAAAGTTGTACAAATTATCGGAGTACCACAATAAGAAACAAAATAAACCAAAAAACCCATTTTGAGCTCGTCGCTAACACGCCCCACCCCAGTGCTGGCTCAGCACTCATTAACCAAAGGGATTCTAGCGACGCGCGCCGCAGGCCGTTTAAGGACACCAGATTTGGTTTTTATTTCCACTAGCCTGATCCGACCATCCCTACCTGGGAAAACTTGCTGGACGACCGCTTTCGGCCACACATTGCGTGGTGCTCCTGGATCTACAACTAAAACTAAGTCTCCTACCTTGAGTGGAGTTTGCTCATGGTTCCATTTCCTTCTAGGAAGTAGCTCCGGTAAGTATTCCCTAACCCACCTCTGCCAATAGATATCGGCCAGCCTTTGACTGGTCCGCCATTGCTTCCGAAGGAACAAATCGGAATCGTCAAAGGCACCTAAAGCGGGGGTGTTAGGAGGAGAGTGGAGAAGGAAGTGGTTCGGCGTCAGAGCGCCGTCGCTACCCGGTTCCACGGAGACGTGGGTTAGCGGGCGGCTGTTGACGATGTTCTCCGCCTCCGCCATCAGAGTGCTGAGAACTTCGTCCTTCGGTGCCCGCTCTTTAAGGACAACGCTAAGGCTTTTCTTAACGCTGCGGATGAGGCGCTCCCACGCCCCACCCCAATGGGGACTCGCGGGAGGTATAAACTTCCAACACGAACCATTGGTCAATGCAAAGTCATTGACAGCTTTGTTGTCGAGTTCCTGCACAGATCGTTTCAACTCGGTATCAGCTCCCCGTAGGTTGGTACCGTTATCCGAGTAGAAACAGTCTGGCCATCCTCGACGCGACGCCATACGCCGTAACGCCATAATGAGGGAGTCGGTGGTGAGAGAATGTACGATCTCCAAATGGATCGCCCTTACCGTAAGGCAGGTAAATATTACCCCGTACCTCTTTTGGCGTCCTCTGCCGACCACCACCTCCATTGGGCCGAACAAGTCAAGGCCGCAATGTGTGAATGGCCTCTGGTGATGTGCCATTAGATCAGGAGGAGGAGGAACTTGCCACCTGCCGTCAGCGAAGGTCGTCGTGCGGTCCAACTGGGCTAAGGCGCGGACGTCATCGCTGTTCTGACGAGGCTTGTTACACACACCTAGAGAGTCAATAGAAAAATAACGTCTTACCTCCTCATGAAGGTCGTGGAGCGCGTCTTCGTGAGCGCTCGGGCTGGGCGCGCCTGCGCCCTCCGCCGCTATCAGCAGGTTCTGGGCGGCGCGGGTGCCCCGGCCGTGCTGGGCGCGCATCTTCCCATGGACGGACCAACCTAAGACAGTGCGCGTAGCGAACGGCTCAAAGGGTTTACCTTTACATATTTCTAACGGCATAATTAAATCATAATTATCCTGCCCAATTAAAACCTCAGGGTTACAAGAAATTACATTAGGTGACCATTTGTCTTTTAACTTTTGTAAGTGGGCAAATTTATTACAATCGATGGACCTAAAGTCCTGCTCAGCAATATGCAAATTATCTACAGCTCGTAAACTGATATTAAAATTCTCACTACCATTTAAACTAGATACATCGATAGACACAACTGTATAAGTACATTCTAAATCGCTATCTTTCCACGCTCCGGTCACTCGCATTGTCTCAGTGCGCCCGCGCAGCCCGGCGCGCTCGGCGAGCGATTTACTGATAAGACTGATACTACTTCCGTCATCTAAAAATGCACTTGACGTAAACACACCGTTAGGTCCGCGTATTTTTATCGGCACCACTTTTAAAAACACTTTTTGGTAATTTATATTTATAAAGGATACTGTTTCCTTAGTAGGGCTCGACTCAGCTGTTTCCTTTGTATCCGGAGATTCCGACGTAGCATCCTTATCCGTATCGCGATGTTGTACATAATGTAATAGTCGATGATGCGCCTCGCCACACCCATCCTTGTCACATGCGGGCGCGGGGCAGTTCTCGCGATCGTGGCATGACACTAGGCACTTGAAGCATACTCCGTGGCGCTTCACATGACGCCACCGGTCCTTTCTTAACGCCTTTTTGAACATCTTGCACTCAGTTAACTCATGTTTTGCACCGCGGCAAAATAAACACTTATTATTGTCACTGCGCGCCGTCGTCGCCGATTGTAATAAAACAGTTTGCTGGCGGTTAGCGTTATTACGAGTATTATCACTTTTGTTTCTCGAGTGATGTTGATAACTGTTGCGCTGATCCGTGACGTGAATGTTCGCTGTAGTAGTTATTTTTGTGAGGGGGCAGGTAGAGGAGCCTCACGGGGATGATGGGAATGAAAAGGCAGGATCCAGAGCGATGAGGGGTATTTATTATTTAAATAAAAAGGCACCTGTAACAATACAGGTTACGTGTTAACAGATAGGTATGTATAAAAATACTTTCGTAATTCAGAAGGTTAGAAATCAAATAACTTACAATATGTGCCTTGGTGATGATGTAGATATATATCTGGAAGGTGTGCAGGGCCACAAAACGAGCACTATACTGAACTGCACGCACTTATGAATTATTACGTTTACTAATAAAAATCACACTTAAACGGTCGTGTTTAGAAACTTGGGAAGTACAGTCCGTTAGATAAAATGATGTTTATCGATCAAAGTATGTGATCGAACTGAAAATAAAAATCATTGAATGGAATTTGGAATAGGATTTGAATTTCAAAAAGGAATTTAGAATTTGTATGGTGCCAGAAATAGTATGAAGGTCGATAGTGTAACGCTTCGTTACACGCACCGTTACACTACCGGGGTCGCCCTGGAAGGGAAAATCCTGGGGCTTATGCCCAAAGGATTTTTCCGTAATGTAAATATAATGTAATGAATATGGGTATGAGTGATAAATTTAGAAGGTGGGGATGTTATATACAATGTTTATCATACAAGAGAGGCGATTTAAACATGCATACCAAAGGTCATTCATACATCATCTTATAAAATTTTGGTTAATTGTTTAACCAAAATAAGTTTCAATAGAGTACTCCTTTAAGTAGAGGACGTACTCATTAAATCGCTCTCCATTAGTATTAAGGCTTATTAATCAGTAACCACCCGCTGAATATTAATGAATCTAAATATAATATCTACAATAATGTGTACCTACAAAGAGTACGATTGTTGAAATTTATTCAACAAAATAATGCCGTATGGAATGTAGGATTACTACAAAATATCATAAGATAATTCCTTAATGGAATTAATAAATGTACTGTAGGGTACGTATGTACCTAAGTACGTAAATATGAACGTTATGTCAAGGGAAGAAATATATAAATAAGTATTGTTCTAACTCTGGTAGAGTTAGCTTTGAATAACGTTATATGAACGTAATATAACGTTATATAAATTAAATAGTATAAATGAACGTATAAATTCGTACTAAGTAGGTATGTACGAAATGTAATGAGTCCGAAATGTATAATGGGGATGAGGTATAATTATAAATGTATAACATTATATACAATATTTTACAAGTTAGGAGCTTAGGAGAAAAGTAGCTAAGTTTGAGCCAAATAAGAATCTAATTAAGGAAAAACAGTATATTATTTATTTTAGAATTTTGGGGAGAGGTTTAAGGTCTCTAATATGCCATCGTCCGAGCATTTTGCCGGACATGTCTTGTAGGACATATACTAAGGGTGATATTTTTTTTAGGATAGAACATTTAATAAACTTGGGTGCAAGTTTAGCAGAATAGTGTTTAGGAGAATTACTAATTGCGTAATTTCGTTTCCAGACGATGTCATTTTCGTTGAATTCGAAATGTTGGTGATGTTTATTATACGATGAAGAATTGGTTTGGTGCGCTCTCCAAAGACGGGCTTGTACTTCGGAGAAGACAGGCTGGAGAAGACCAAGATTATCAGCGTATTCGTCTCTGGGCGCGAATATAATATCATCTGTGAGATCAGATTTATCGTATGCTGATCCACATGTGACTAATTCGCGACCAAATACAAGGAAAGAAGGAGTATAATTTGTTGTTTCATTTACGGAAGTATTAATAGCAAATTGTATCTTATGTAGGTTGATATCCCAATTCCTGTGGTCATCCTGTATGAATGAGGATATTGCTGTGGTAACAACTTGTAATAGGGGAGGGTGAGCTCTGGGTAAGTGGTCCAGAACCCCCAAGATCTACCTACTTAAAAATTCAAAAATGCTTACGGCTAACTACGAGCATAGATAGGGTCGTGGTTTCTGCCACTATGGAGTGAGAATAGATATCCAAATATTTAAAGTAGGACGCCAGGATACTATACTCATCAAACGTATGACATATCCAAATGAAAATACAAATTTATTTACTAAATACTTTTATTCACTTTACATCACTATAAGACCTGCTGCGGCCTCGAGACTTAACATTTAAATTACGTACCGTAACTATTACTAATTAAATTTAACTTAAGTACATCTCAGGCATATTTGGGCCTGTAATACACACAAAATCCTACATAGGAATTGCAGGTTTCATATTAATAATAGAATTTACCATGTAGAAAGTTCACGTTAAAAAGAAATTCAGACTTAAATATTGTTTATCCTTTCCAGCAAAGGAACACAGTCACTAATGTAAATATAAGTTTTTAACTCACAGTTTTATCGAATGAACACTTCACCTCGAGTCCAAAAATTAAGTAGAGAAGACGGCTTCCCATCTAGCATGGTGCGACACCACCCTAGATCTTCCAAAAGCCATAGGGCCAATAAGGGACCAAGAAGGCAAGCCAAGGCAAGAAGTAGGCCTAGCCAAAGGACAGGCCTAGCCAAAAGGACCCTAGAAACAAAGAGAATGTTCTAGGTTTTAGAGAGGTTATGTTATAAAAAGTTATATTTATATTTAATTGGGACAACGCGCGATTTAGCTTGCGGAAATAAGAGATTAAAAAAAATCCTTACCGGTTTCTAAGCCGAGTCCCTTATATTAGACACCAGACGTGGCGACGTAGGCACACGCGGTGAAACAAAATGATGCCTCATATTTGTAAAGGGATTGCTGGAAAATCACACCAAAACACGACATTAGCTAATTGCAATTGACAATAAACAACTTCGTCTTTCCTTCCGTATATTTAGAAAGTGGGGACAACTCACCAAGTTGGTTTAAAAGAGGTGAAAAGGTTATGCCGCCATTACCGGCGCATAGGAAGCTAGGTTAATCATATTTTGGGCCAAGCTGGAACAAAATATATCCACGATTAAAACATTGAACACCGAATTTAACCGAGTTTTAGGAAATACAATCTTTAAATAAAATACATACCCCATGAATTAATTGCCGACCTGATGTCGAAATTACGTCTTACATCTTGTCACGGAATATCCCAGTGATCAAGCGAAAAATCAAATGGCAAAAACCACAGACAAAGTGGTGAATGGAAAACTTCCCATTCAATGACATCGCAACTGACCGGATCCAATTTACAGAAAACCGAAGTCACCAAAAATAAAAAGAATTACTAATTTCGAAAGCTAAAAATAAGGACATTATTTATAACTACGAATTGCAAAATATAAAAGAACACATACCAAATGTTTATTCATAAATACTCTTTATGTATGACTGATTGTCTGTGCAAAACCACAGACAACAAACCAACTGTCATTGACAGACGTCAATGTTTACTGCGACAGTAATAAACAACACCGATTCAACCCGCTTTACCAAGTCAAAGCTATTTATATGTAGTGTAACCATGTACAAATGTATTTCAATTGTGAAATGTGTAAACTCCAAAGAAAACAAGGTATTTATGTCCCAGCACAATGCAGGAACGAACAATGGATGCGCTAAATGCGACGATCTATAGATGATTGATGACCTACCATTCCGGTAAGTTTTATCCTCTAAATATAGCCAAAAGCGTATATGTGAAGATTAAAAACAACATTTCTGGTCTCCGACCTTGACCTATCTACTCTAATACCCGTGTAGAACGTATATTAACCACCAAATTCTTACCAAACAAACATCTACTTTTCTAACCTATAACGTATCTATCTATAATAACATTCAGACGTTTATAACACTGGGTGGCTACCCTAAAGTGTTACAGTTCATCTTTAGTTGGGTTAAAAAAAATTTTTTTTTATAAAAAATGTTTTTTTTTTTAACTTATACGTCTAATATGAAGTTACACCTTAACCTACCAAACTTAACCACGAGAACACAGATAATCCGTAAAGAAAACATCTTATGACAAAAATTATACCTATGACTTGGTGAATGGCCAATTCAACCAAGGAAAACTAACAACTAATTTTGATCCGGGTCTACTTATTCCTAGTGAACACTTACCTAAATCTAGAAGATGATGTCAAAGACGGCAACCCGAAAAATAACTTTCCCTTTATTAAAGAAATTGCCTATCACCGACAAAGGTGGAACTAAGTAAAGAGCTGCATCATCTAGCCAATACACAATTCCTATATCGACAAACAAAAGTTTAGTCACAGTTTATTGAGAACGTAGTCTCGTTTCACGATTTAATAACGTTTTATAGAGTAGTCCCACTTAAGGGTTTATAAGTAAAGTAAGTTTCTGTAGTTTATTCAGATTATTTATTGTTTTATGTCTTTATAAGGACATATCAAGATTAAGATTGGTCCGTATGCATCCGGTACCAATATATATAGAATCAAATACATGGAACAATTACCCGGTCTGATGAAAACAAGCTTGCGCCAGGCTGCCTTCAGTTCAGTAGGTAAGTTCAGTATTTAGTATCATATAGGATATTTCAAATTTAAGTATTGAGCCAACAAGTGAAAAGGCGAGTACCGCTACGAAGACGGCTCGGCTTCACCAGGACGTACAATATCTTTTATATGAAAGTTACCTAGAAGTTTTCCTTCTAAGGATTTTAAAGAGTATACAAGAGGACTTAATTTTTTATGAATGACACACTTGTCATAACGGGGCGCTAATTTAGCTGAGAAATGTTTTGCTGCATTTGACAATGGGAAACATCTTTTATAAACGATTTGCCCTTCTTCTAGTTCTACGTGACGCTTCCTCATGTTGTAATACCTAGCATTACGTTCATGGGAGGCGATCAACGAGTTACGCACTTTTTGAAATATAGTTTTGAGCTCTTTAAGTTTTTCAGAAAACTCACCGCTGGTATCTAATTCGAGCGCGTTTTGATCTATAGGACCTTCACTATTATAAAGAGAACCATCTAGAATCATCTGACGACCATGTGTTAGAAAATACGGTGTATTTTTAGTTACTTCGTGACGAGCTGTATTTAATGCACATTGTATTTCCAATATGTTCTTATCCCAGTTACGGTGATCAGAACGCACGTATGAAGCAATAGTTCTTACAAGTTCACGGTTCACTCGTTCCGTTTGATTCGTCTGAGGATGATATCTAGGGTTATAGAAAATATGAGGGACATTATATTTGGACATTAAGTCTCGAAAGTCTTTTGAAGTAAATTGAACACCATTGTCGCAGAATATATATTTAGGAACCCCATGTATCAGGAATATCCCTTTTTCCATACACTTAACTATAGCTTTCGCAGTTATGTTGCGTAGTGGAAACAAAGTCACATACTTACTGAAATAATCAGCACATACAAAAAGATACTGATTTCTCAAATAAGACGGAGGAAAGGGACCAAGAATATCACAAGATATGGCTTCGCCTGGTGACGATATACGTCGGGGATTACCCATCAAGCCAGGACGAGCTAAATTAACAGGTTTATAAGTTTTACAAATTTCACAAGAATCGACGTATTCTTTCACGTCTTGAAACAACGTAGGCCAATAATATAAGTCCGCTATTTTGGAATGGGTTTTAGCCACGCCAAAATGACCGGCAGTAGGATCATCATGATACTTATTTAAGATTTCATTTCGGTGCTCATAAGGGAGTACCAGCTTCCAGTCAAATTGAGCTGTCAGACGATACTTATTCTTAGAGTAACGGAAAAGTTTATCATTTTCAATTTTAAAGTTTGGAAAGAGAGAAGGTTTTTCAGATACCTTTTTATATATATCAAGATACCAAGGGTCTTGAATAGTAACAGAATTTATAGAACTGACATGAATACGAGAAAGACAGTCAGGTATGACATGTTCTTTTCCCTTCCGATGAATAATTTCAAAGTTAAATTGACTTAATCTACACGCCCATCGATTTAATCGTCCAGTAGGGTTTTTCAAGTTTTGGAACCATTTTAAAGATGCATGATCAGTTATAATATAGCATTTTCTCCCTTCTACATATGCACGAAATTGCTCGAGACCATAAATCACAGCTAAGAGTTCGCGCTCAGTAGCCGAATAGTTCGTCTCTGGTTGGTTAAGTGTACGGCTGCAGTATGCGATCGGATGATCGATCCCATTATAAGACTGAGTCAAGACCGCGCCTACGGCGTAAGAAGATGCATCCGTATGTATATAGAAGCTTTCATTAAAGTTAGGGCATTTAAGAATAGGAGAAGAAACTAAGGCAGATTTAAGTATGTTAAAAGAATCGTTAACTTCATTTGTCCATTCAAATTTTACTTTCTTACTCGTTAAGCGAGATAAGGGACGAGCTATCTTTGCGAAATTATTAATGAAACGACGGTACCAACCGCACATTCCAAGAAAACGTTTAATATCCTTAGCATCTTTAGGCGTAGGAAAATTTAAAATTACATCAATTTTAGATGGATCGGTTCGCAGACCGTATCTATCAACTAAATATCCTAGATATTTCAGTTCACTCCTACAGAAGGATGACTTTTTCATATTAATAGTTAAATTTGCTGATTTTAATTTTTCAAAAACCGCTTTAAGTAATCTTATGTGTTCATCGAAATCGGAAGTACAAATAATTATGTCATCAATATAACAGAAGACTTTGTGATCAAAATGTGAAGTAAAGAGGTTATCCATGAGACGTTGCATAGTCGCAGAAGCGCCTACCAAACCAAAACACATTCTATTATAGTGGAATAACCCTTTTCCTGGTACAGTAAAACTAGTTTTCTCCTTGGAGTCTTCACTAAGAGGAATCTGATGATATGCCGCACTCAAATCAAGAGAGGTAAGGAATTTCGCATCGCGTAAATTATCCAGTATGTATTGAACATGTGGTACGGGATACGCATCAGATTTTGAAACTGCATTTACTTTTCTACTATCTAAACAAAGTCTTAAGTCTCCGTTAGGTTTTTCCACCATAACGACAGGAGAATTCCATGGGGAATGAGAAGGTTCGACAATTCCTTCTTTCAGCATACGATCTACCTCTTTAGCTAGTGCAACTTGTTTAAAAGGACTAAGTCGATAATATTTTTGTTTTATCGGAGGAGTATCTCCGGTATTTATAACATGTTCAATTAAGTGAGTCTTTCCCAAACCAACCTTATCAGTATCAATTTGATCAAAAAGAGATTTAGTAGTCTCTAGTCGAGACTTTTGTTCAGAAGATAAAGAGTCATAAGTAGTAAGTCCTGTCTCTGACGGTAAAGCGTCAAGACTAGCAATATAATGAGAATCAGTTTTTTCTATATCAGTAATGAGACCTGGAGCTAATCCATAGGCTCTCCAAAAGTTTAAACCAAGTACCATTGGAGTGGCAATCTCCGGTTGAATATTAAAGTGTATAAGTTTAACTTGACCTTTATAATTTACTGGTAAAACCATATATTCAGTAGATACGATTCGATGATCGTCAGCTACGTTCACCATAATAGGTTTCGTATGTTTTTGAATAGGAATTCCACCTGTGGCGAATACTAAATGGCTGTTGTGGCCCAGGAAACTAACACTGGCACCACAATCTAACAATGCCCTGAAATTCAAGTTAAGTATATTCAATAGAGCATATACCCTATTGTCTCCCTTTGGAGGATTAAAGAAAATCGTCTTTTCTGCGCGATAGGGAGCAGCAGATCGACATTTATTATTAGCAGAAAAGACCTTATTTAGTTTTTTGTCTTGGAGTTACATTTAACACATTCGGGAGTTTTCACCCCTTTTTCTCCACATTTAAAGCAAACGATATCTCTAGAGCTCTTGCACTCTTTAGTGTTATGGTTGGACCTACCACATCTAAAACATTTTAGTTGAGAAGAGCTTTGTGCTGCCGCAGCAACAAAGTTTCTGGAAGAATTAGGAAAACGAGACTGGAAGGACTTATTCCTAGGTTCAACGTTCTTTAGTGGAAGTTCTGATGAAGAATTATTTGACTGGTTTGATAAAACCGGTTCACGAAATTGTTTAGCCTTAACCTGTGCTAGTTCTATGCGTTTACACAACGACTTCAACTGCTCAATCGATCCTATGTCATGTAAAGCTAAATCTTTGGAATACTCCGGACGAATGTTTCTCATCATAGTATCCAGCTTTTCTTGTTCAGGAACCTCTTTTGCAAGACGCTCATACATTCCTAGAATGGTCGATACGAAATAAACAATAGTTTCAGACTTGGCTTGAGTCCTAGCCCGTATTTCCTGTAACAACTGATGATCCAAATCAGGTATATCAAATTCATCTTGTAAAGCCGCGGTGACTTCTTTATAAGTAGTAAGTTTCGTACGTTGCGACCGGAACCACGACAACGCAGGACCTTCGAGAATCTCAGGAAAACCTCTATATATTCGGCTTTCGGAAATTCTTCTAGCATCTCGCAACTCTTCGAGGCGAGACAGGAAAGTACGAACACAAGTGTCACCTTTAAATTTCAAATTTAAAGAATTTATATTAAAAGTCTTATCCGTTTTGTAAATAATCTCTCTAACAATACGAGATTCGTTAGGAGATTGAAAGTCATCATTCGAACCAGACGACGCAGAAGAGCCTTGCTCATTCAACCGATCCAATAAAGAAGTAATTAACGTTTTCAACAGAAGTACCGCTTCGGTCTCCTGAGGCAACCGTGAAATACGACACAATAGATATTTGCAACGCGAGGATAGCCTGTCGATCGCCGCTGCTGATAATTCTCTTTTTGCTTCTAACTCCATCTCCTCTACCTTATGCTGACAGAGTTCTAATTCGGAAGCTTCATTACTTATTACCAAGTCCGGGAACTTTAAACTACCCTTTTTGGCTAAATCTGCAGTCTGTTTCAAAGCTTGACACAGACTGGATCTACGTGAGATGGGATTAACCGGAAGTCTGCGAATCGCTAATTCATGTGACATTTCGTCTTTATGTAAATGGGTGATTTTACAACCCGCTTTTATGAAATCCATTTTTCAAGATTGATATGTAATATCAGAAGTAAGTCAGTATAGAGTTATAATATTTTAAAGATAAGTTAAAATTTTATTAGATTTTAACCCTTTTAAAGTATTTTAAAATATTGAGAAAATCTCTTTAAGTATAGCTAATTATTTAGCGTATAAAGTATAGCTTTATTTATAAATTGGTTAAATTTATAAGTTTAACCTCCAACACAAACAACACTTTCAAACAACAATTTGCAATTCCCTTTACATATAAAAACCTTAATACTAAAATATTTTTAAAATGTTTCACTTGGAAATGTCATACTCCATAGGCCATACGTTGGGCACGCCACTGTAATAGGGGAGGGTGAGCTCTGGGTAAGTGGTCCAGAACCCCCAAGATCTACCTACTTAAAAATTCAAAAATGCTTACGGCTAACTACGAGCATAGATAGGGTCGTGGTTTCTGCCACTATGGAGTGAGAATAGATATCCAAATATTTAAAGTAGGACGCCAGGATACTATACTCATCAAACGTATGACATATCCAAATGAAAATACAAATTTATTTACTAAATACTTTTATTCACTTTACATCACTATAAGACCTGCTGCGGCCTCGAGACTTAACATTTAAATTACGTACCGTAACTATTACTAATTAAATTTAACTTAAGTACATCTCAGGCATATTTGGGCCTGTAATACACACAAAATCCTACATAGGAATTGCAGGTTTCATATTAATAATAGAATTTACCATGTAGAAAGTTCACGTTAAAAAGAAATTCAGACTTAAATATTGTTTATCCTTTCCAGCAAAGGAACACAGTCACTAATGTAAATATAAGTTTTTAACTCACAGTTTTATCGAATGAACACTTCACCTCGAGTCCAAAAATTAAGTAGAGAAGACGGCTTCCCATCTAGCATGGTGCGACACCACCCTAGATCTTCCAAAAGCCATAGGGCCAATAAGGGACCAAGAAGGCAAGCCAAGGCAAGAAGTAGGCCTAGCCAAAGGACAGGCCTAGCCAAAAGGACCCTAGAAACAAAGAGAATGTTCTAGGTTTTAGAGAGGTTATGTTATAAAAAGTTATATTTATATTTAATTGGGACAACGCGCGATTTAGCTTGCGGAAATAAGAGATTAAAAAAAATCCTTACCGGTTTCTAAGCCGAGTCCCTTATATTAGACACCAGACGTGGCGACGTAGGCACACGCGGTGAAACAAAATGATGCCTCATATTTGTAAAGGGATTGCTGGAAAATCACACCAAAACACGACATTAGCTAATTGCAATTGACAATAAACAACTTCGTCTTTCCTTCCGTATATTTAGAAAGTGGGGACAACTCACCAAGTTGGTTTAAAAGAGGTGAAAAGGTTATGCCGCCATTACCGGCGCATAGGAAGCTAGGTTAATCATATTTTGGGCCAAGCTGGAACAAAATATATCCACGATTAAAACATTGAACACCGAATTTAACCGAGTTTTAGGAAATACAATCTTTAAATAAAATACATACCCCATGAATTAATTGCCGACCTGATGTCGAAATTACGTCTTACATCTTGTCACGGAATATCCCAGTGATCAAGCGAAAAATCAAATGGCAAAAACCACAGACAAAGTGGTGAATGGAAAACTTCCCATTCAATGACATCGCAACTGACCGGATCCAATTTACAGAAAACCGAAGTCACCAAAAATAAAAAGAATTACTAATTTCGAAAGCTAAAAATAAGGACATTATTTATAACTACGAATTGCAAAATATAAAAGAACACATACCAAATGTTTATTCATAAATACTCTTTATGTATGACTGATTGTCTGTGCAAAACCACAGACAACAAACCAACTGTCATTGACAGACGTCAATGTTTACTGCGACAGTAATAAACAACACCGATTCAACCCGCTTTACCAAGTCAAAGCTATTTATATGTAGTGTAACCATGTACAAATGTATTTCAATTGTGAAATGTGTAAACTCCAAAGAAAACAAGGTATTTATGTCCCAGCACAATGCAGGAACGAACAATGGATGCGCTAAATGCGACGATCTATAGATGATTGATGACCTACCATTCCGGTAAGTTTTATCCTCTAAATATAGCCAAAAGCGTATATGTGAAGATTAAAAACAACATTTCTGGTCTCCGACCTTGACCTATCTACTCTAATACCCGTGTAGAACGTATATTAACCACCAAATTCTTACCAAACAAACATCTACTTTTCTAACCTATAACGTATCTATCTATAATAACATTCAGACGTTTATAACACTGGGTGGCTACCCTAAAGTGTTACAAACTTTATTATATCTCTCCACGGGATTTGGTTGGACGCATTTAATTGCGCAATAGTGTATTTTTGGGATCTGATAGGAGTGGAATAAATCCGTTGTCTCTTGACTAACGAATTGAGGACCATGGTCAAGAATTATGGTCTGTGGGATTCCGTACACTAGGAAAACTAGGTTTTCTAGAATATGAACGATTACTGATGACGTAGCACGTTTAATCGCAAAGAGGAGGCAGTATTTTGAAAAACAGCAAGTAACGACAAAGATGAATCTGTTGTGTTTTAGTGTAGTAGGCAAGGGGCCGATCAAATCTATTGAAATGCATTGAAAGGGTCGAGAGCATTGCTTAGGTTTACCCATTAGGCCAAGTTTTAGTTGGGTTTGGTGTTTGCAAGCTAAGCAAGTCTCGCATTTGGCAATAAAATTTGAAATATCTTTGTACATTCCTGGCCAAAAATATTTCAATTTAACTTTATTGTATGTTTTAAATGTTCCGAAATGAGCGCAAGTTGGGGTGGAATGATTTTCTGTGATAATGGGTATTCTGTACTCTAGTGGGATAACTTCTTTCCAATTATACTCAGATTGGAGTAACGAAGGGGTTTTTGAGTATCGGTATAATTTATTATTATGTATTATGTAATCTGGAGTGGTGTTGGGGTTAGAACTGCATTTAGCGTAGATATTATTATACCAGTCGTCATTGGTATTAGAACTATTGTAGTTAATAACGTCTACTGAAGGTAAGCGTGATAAAGCGTCAGGGATTAGATGATCTTTACCACGTTTATGTTTAATTTCGAAGTTAAATGTAGATAGACGAATACTCCAGCGGGCTAGACGTCCGGTTGGATTATCTAGATGGAGAAACCATTGTAATGCGGAATGGTCTGTGTAGATTGTGAACTTTAAGCCGTTGTCAAGATAGCAACGCCAATGTTCTAGGGCTAGTAAGACACTTAAGAGTTCTCTTTCTGTAATTGAGTAATTTCTTTGGGGACCAGTTAGGGATTTGCTCATATAAGCAATGGGTTTCTCAACGCCATCAAATTCTTGGGTCAGCATGGCACCGATGCCGAAGCTGGATGCATCACAGTGGACTGCGAAGGGTTTTGAGAAGTCTGGGCAAGCAAGAACAGGGGTAGAGACTAGAGCTTCTTTAATGGATTTAAAGGCATTGTCTTCTAGTGATGTCCATTTAAATGGTGGTGCTTTTTTGGAAGTGGAGGTAAGTTTAGTTAGTGGTGCAACCTTTGTGCTGAAATCGGGGATAAAGCGTCTATACCAACTTGCTGTACCTAGGAACTTTTTAACTTCTCGAGGAGTTGTGGGAGGTGGGATGTTAAGTATTGCCTTAACCTTGTCAGGATCTGTTTGAAAGCCGTGTTCATTAACTATGTAACCAAGATATTTAAGTTCTTTTTTGAAAAATGAACACTTGGGGAAGTTTATAGTAATGTTGGCTTGTACTAGCCTTTGGTAAACTTTATTAAGTAAAGTGATGTGTTCATCGAAAGTATTACTTATGATGATAATATCATCTAAGTAGGTAAATACTGAGTTATCAAGGTTTTCAGAAGGGAATAACGCATCCATAAAGCGTTGTTGGGTAGCAGGGGCATTAGTCAATCCAAAAGGCATTACGCGAAACATGTACATGCCTTTTGAGGGTACGTGGAAACTAGTTTTAGGTCTATCAGAAGGGCGTAGGGGTATTTCCCAAAATGCTTTTGCTATGTCTATCGATGATAGATATTTAGCATTTTTTAGATTATCTAGAATGTCAGAAATGAGTGGGAGTTTGTAGGCATCTTTGCGCGTAATCGAATTTAGTTTACGGCTGTCGATGCAAAAACGCCACGTTCCATCTTTTTTAGGAGTTATTATGACAGGGTTTAGCCATGGGCTTTCACAGGGTTCGATAACATTAAGCTTTAGCATTTCATCAACTTCTTTGCATAAAGCTTTTTGTTTCTCTGGAGAAAGCCTATAGCATCGCTGTTTGATTGGTGGATGGTCACCGGTATCTATGTGATGTTCAATGAGGTGGGTTCGTCCTAAGGGTTTGGTTTCTGTTGAAATATTTTTAAATTTTTCAATAATAGTATCTGAAATTAACTGTTGAGTTTCAGAAAGGTTGTCATAATTAGTGATGTGTTGGTCGCAGGTGGAAATAACTAGGGTATCTATATGTTTATCAGAATATGACGTTATGTCAGGTAATATGTGGGGAGCTATATTGAATTTTCTCCAAAAATTTGTGCCTAGAATCAAGGGTTGCTTTACAGTAGGGATAACATGAGCGGTAATAATAGCCACAATATTTTTGTACGAAATTGGTAGTTGAATTGTACCAATAGAGTATATAGGGTAGCCGTCGGCTACAGAGCCTACGACTTTATGGTCGTAATTTATGGTAAAATTGTGGGATAAGAGAATTTTATGGGAATTATTTCCGAAAATAGTTAAAGCACTGCCACTGTCTAAGAGGCCACATAAAGTTAAATTATTTGTCTGGATGTTGACATAAGGTCGTTCATCGTATGGATCTTGAGTGAAAAGTGCTGATGTAGTATTGTATGATGACATAAATAATTTAATGGTATCTAACCATTGGTTCCATTCTGTAGCAGTAGTTTTATTTAAGTTACTTTTCTCCTTTATGCGTTTTTTGGAAATTTATGGCAAACTGTACATTTTGCAAAAGTGACATTTTGTTTGCCACAGCGGAAGCATACTATATTTTTACTTGTACAAATATCTAAAGAATGATCGTTTGTTCTGCAACGCGGACAGGAGTAACGTAACGTAGAAGGTGGTGCTGTTACAGTATGGACCGGTTTATTAAATGGGAATGGTGGTATGTACGGTTGGGAAGGGGGGGTATGGTTAGAATCTTGTTGAATGTTGGTATAGTTGCTAGAGCTATAAGTAGAGGTAGTATTACAGCTTTCGTACCATTTGCACGATTGGAATAATGTGTCTATAGACGTAACATCTGTAGGAACTAATCTGGAACTGTAATAAGGGCTCATGTTTCTACGGAGGATATCTATTTTTTGTTTTTCAGAAAGGGGTTCATGTAATTTGGAAAAGAGGGCTTCCATGGCTGAAAAATACATTATTATTCGTTCATGTTGTTTTTGTTTACGGGAATGTATATTTTGTAGTAAGTTGTGGTCATGGTCATGCAATTCGAAATCTTTTAAGAAGTGGGTTTTAAATGATTTCCAATCTGTAAGGGTTGTTTTCTTTGACCTATACCAATCTAAAGGAGTGCCTGATAAAAAATCGTATATATATTTGTGTAAGCGTTTGTCGTCAATGTTACGCGCTATTGCAAACTCTTCGATGTTTCGAATAAAATCATAAGGGCAACTATCGCCTTTATAGTTGAATTTTTTAAAATCGCTTGGTTTTGCTTCAGAGAGGTTGGTTAATTTTCGAGCAAGTAGGTCTAAATTTGTGGAATCATCTATCAAAGAGGTTGCTGACGCGTAAGTTGACGTTGTTGTTGACGGTTGTGACATGTTAAATTTTGTTTGACATTTTGACAAAAATTCGCATATTTTCGAATAGTTGTCAATAATTTCTGGAGATAATTCAGTGGTAATATGGAGACGTTCTATTCTGTTATATAAATGAAATAAGAAAACCGCTATTCTATCGTGCTTCGCTTGGTTGGTGGTCGCAAGCTGTAGCTGAGAAGAAACTATTGTGAGGCATCTGCTAATTTCGGTGATATCCTGTTCAAGATCATATGGGCTGGAGAGATTCGAACACGGGTCCGCGAATAAATTTGGAGTGAGGAGCTGTCTTTCACTGCTTCGATGTTTAAAAAGTCTCCAAGTATCTCCAAACGTGGCTTCTTGCCTTCGGCTATTATAGGAAAACTGTAGTCAGACCATTTCGATATAATGACGGTCGGTAATTTAGATAGGATAATATTAGCCATGTTTACGTCGTGTAGGTACTCTTTGCGGCCGACTGCATGTACGGCTGCGATGAAGTTCTGCACTTTGACTGAGAATGATACTATGTCCTTACTGTACTCGTTCGACATCGATGGTAGCTTGCGTAATCCTTGCATGATACGAGTTAAAATGCTTTCAGGATTTCCACACACCAATTCCAAGGTTTTCATAACTATATCGGGCGATGTAGCAGTAACCATTAAAGCTGAAACTGCTTCCCTAGCAGTTCCGTGTAGACATTTTCTCAGTCTCCATAGGTTCTCCTTCGGGCTGAATCCGCACACTTCGGTAGACTCTTCATAGGCCTGCTTAAATTGTAGCCAGTCCAAAGGGTCGCCAGAGTAGCTAGGTAGGTCTCTGGGAGTACATAATCGGCTTAGCAGGTTTTTGTCACTCTTTTGTTTAGCGGTACTTGCAGTTAGATTTTGAAGTGCACTTGCGAGCATTTGAATCGTTCCATTAGAGGTGCCGGGGTCAACGACCGGCGGCGGGCACGGCAGGTCCGGCTGGTTACCATGATCGGGGACTTGCTGCGCGGCGGATTCCAGCTCACGTTGGCTTCGTTCCAACCACTTCTCCACTTCACTCTCTTTGTTAGTGTGCAGATCATCATGTGGACTGTAATTTTCGTGTTCCTCATCCATCAGGTTGGCTAAATCAGCCTCAAGTTTCTTGTCGATGAGGGCCATTTCGATACGCGCTTTTTGTTGAGCCGCTTCTAGTTCCAGCTGTTTTCTTCGAGCCAGCACAGACGATGATGACGACATGGACTTTGCCCCCGTTAGCGAAGCGGGCGTACGTGGTACCGGGCGATGCTCCGATTTTACGCTGCTACCCGATAATTTAAACTCGGGGACGATAATCTTTGTTTCGTCATTGTTCTGAGCACTATTTCCATTAGTTGGCTGAGAAGGCACGTGTAGCTGAAGTTATCTATCCTCTTCTGCTTTTCTCTCGCGTTCCCTGCGCGTTGTACTGCGAGTATTAACCATCGTCGCAGGCGGAGTATGGAACATAAATCCGGTTCGAAGGACCACTGTTGATGTTGAAGGTGTTCCACAATAGAAACTCGAAATACGGGATACGAAAAACAGTTTAATCTCGAAAGTTACAGACACCACGTGATTTTTATGCGAGAGCAGTATGTACGTGTGTCGCGCGCGGATAGACAAGCCGACTGACCCGTGGTCAAAGACAAAAACCGTTGGAACCTTGTCGCTGCGTCACACGTATATCTACCTCCAAATTTCAGCTTAAAACTAAAGTTGTACAAATTATCGGAGTACCACAATAAGAAACAAAATTAAAAAATAAACCAAAAAACCCATTTTGAGCTCGTCGCTAACACATGTCAAATTCAATATCACATACGTCACCCACTGCGTTAGCACTCAACTCCGCTCCGCATAATCATAAAAAAATTGTATTATGTAATGTCTTTAATACATAAATACGTAGCTTAATTAATTATCTGACGTTTATTGCTAGTACCAGAATTTTTCACAAAATCGCATCTCTAATCGCGATCAGCCTGTCAGTGAGTGAATAAATGATCGTCATATTCCGCCGGACGAGCGCAACGGAGGCTTTCGTTTAAATTGCGAATTTAATTGCGGCACCCCGCCAGCAAAATATACTGCGAGAAATAAATACATTTTACGATGAAAACCTACTGTATTCACGCGTATGGAAATTAATGTTATACATTCTGTGGTTTCTTTCGTGATGAAGAAAAATGGCCAAGTTCGAGTCGAACTCACGCTCTAACTACCTATATCTACCTTTCCTTTTTCTTTAGGTATACCTACTCTGTAAAAATTACAGTGTACTGATTCATTAGATACAACATACAGCTGCCGGACAGACAACGAATAGCTAAAAGGTTTATTAATAGGGTTGCGTTTGAAAAGGGGCCCACTGATTAACAGTCCGCTGGATGGTATCGGCCTGTCTGTTGTTCGGAACTATAACATTTTTATTCTAACCGACAGGCCGATACCGTCCGGCGGACTAATCAGTGGGCCCCTTAAACTTTCAGGTACCTACAGATCTCTAAAAGAAGCCTTCGTTTTACCTACAGTCTATTGTACTTAATAAAATATCTTTTACAGGTCGTTTCTCAAAAAGTTGGCACCGCCACCTGTAAATAGGTTTATGTTAGAACTTTTTTTTCATTATGTATAATTTTTATATATAAAATTTTAACACATATTTAGAGAGACTTTTTACACAGAGGCCTAATACTTTGAAAAAGATTTAATAAATATTGATTACAAAAAAAAATATTGTAACTACGTTTATCCGTTAACCTGCCGTGTCCCAACGCGAGGTACTGATGTTCCGAGCTATGAAAACCACACAAATGATTAACTTAATTTAACGTTATTACCGTATTTTATTAACATATATCCTTAACTTTTAAAGTATTACTATCGCATAACAATATTATACTTATATTTTAAGTTATTCGGCTTCAAAGTTTGTCCAAGGCAATTCTTAACAGTCACCTGGCGCGTCACGTTCACGACGATTGTATAACCCCCACCGCACCTATCCCGTCTCACTCCGCACGAGCCGAAGCCGTCACTCATCAGCTATCACCTGGTAGGACGAAGACGTGGTTATTGTGCTTCGCAAATAAAACACAAACGACAAAGTATCGGAAATTGGAGTTTGTAATGGGTAAGTACTCTTTATCCTGGCGTCGATATCTTGTTAATTATGTAACCTATCGCATTACTATCAAGATATGTAACGTAAACAATAGTTTAGTTTTATATGCCTAAGTATGGAGTTCATCAAGCTAATACATTTTGTGTATTCGCGATATAACTGCCATTTTCCCCATCACCTGCATATCGTCCACCTGGCTAAAACTGCCAGGTGGATGACATTTTGCGGCAGGTTAATGTCACTGATACCACAACTAATACTCGTAACTATATAATTATATAGCGGTTATATCGCTTTTGTGTGTTAATTTAGGAATAAAAACTATCCTGTCCGTTAAAGCTGCATATTATTGAAATTTGTGTACTTTTGTCTTAAGTCTCGTTAACCTGTCCAAAAAAGTCAGGTGAACAATGCAATGGCAGGTGAATGAAGCGTCATTCACCTGCCATATGACGGGTGATCGATAACTATTTAAAATCCACGTTACATATACTCCTAGATTTGTGACGTCCCACGGAAAAGGTACCTTATGAGGGTTTTTAGTTTTAGACATATATTAAAATGTTTTGTAAAAAGGTGAAAACATGCTCATTTTGTTTATTGTGTGATGAGATGACGGGCGAGAGAGAGAGGTATGGATGAAAAGAAAAATACATGCTGCGTCGACCCCAAATGAATGGGGCAAGGGCAAGCGAATGATGATGATAATCTGAAACCTTAATGCTTAACGTTTGTTTACCTGACCGATTTAGATTTTTTTTTCATTGTATGTATATGCATACAGATTGGTCCCGTTTTTGTCAAAACCCAGTTCTGATGATGGGATCCATGAAGAATCGAGGGAACTCCTCAAATCTTAAAGGCATATGTATAGTGATTTTTGTGTTTTTATTTACAAATCAAGCATATACATTCACAAAAGTGACATTTGATGAAGTAGAACTGCTGCTGATGATCAGAACGGAACTCTTCAACGACGCATAGTTCACGTTTGGCGATTTGTCCTCTTCGTTACGTTTGTTAAGCAAGTTAAGTTTTTAAGCCACATTTTTGTCAATCTCGAGTTCTGATGATGGGATCCATGAGGAATCGAGGGAACTCCTCAAATCTTAAAGGCATGCGTATAGTGACTTTTGGATTTTCATCAGAAAATCAAGCATTTTCATTAAAAACTGTCGCATTTGATGAAGTGGAACTGCTGATGATGATCAGAACAGAACTCTTCAATAACGCATAGTACACGTTTGGCGATTTAGATTTCGACTTGGATTGGGACTGGGGCTGGGACCCGGAACCAGACTCGGGCCCGGACTCGGACCGGGACTGTGACTTGGACCCGGACCATGACTCAAACCCGGAGTCGGACCCGGACCTGGATCCCGGCTCTTATCTGAACCTGAACCCGGACCTGACCTTGCACCAAACTTGAGTTCCACTAGGTACTGCGAGGGTTCAGCATCAGCTCTATCTTGGGTACTGCTCTCCCAAGTGCTCATCAAGACGTGTCGAATGACCAAAACAGCATGTCTCTATGTTGCATCAAACCTGAGTTCCAGTAGGTACTGCGAGGGTTCATCATCAGATCTATCTTGGGTACTGCTCTCCCAAGTGCTCATCAAGACGTATCGAATGACCAAAACAGCGTGTGTCTATGTTGCACCAAACCTGAGTTCCACTAGGTACTGCTAGGGTTCAGCATCAGCTCTATCTTGGGTACCACTTTTCCAAGTGCTCATCAAGACGTGTTGGATGAGCAAAACAGCGTGTGTCTATGTTGCACCAAACCTGAGTTCCACTAGGTGCTGCGAGGGTTCAGCATCAGCTCTATCTTGGGTACTGCTCTCCCAAGTGCTCATCAAGATATGTCGAATGACCAAAACAGCATGTGTCTATGTTGCATCAAACCTGAGTTCCAGTAGGTACTGCGAGGGTTCATCATCAGCTCTATCTTGGGTACTGCTCTCCCAAGTGCTCATCAAGACGTGTCGAATGACCAAAACAGCATGTCTCTATGTTGCACCAAACCTGAGTTCCACTAGGTACTGCGAGGGTTCAGCATCAGCTCTATCTTGGGTACTATTTTTCCAAGTGCTCATCAAATCGTGTTCGATGACCAAAACAGCGTGTGTCTATGTTGCACCAAACCTGAGTTCCACTAGGTGCTGCCAGGGTGAATAGACAGCAAGATTGAATGTTTACTTAATTCACAGAAACTTGTTGTTAAATTGGGAATCGAATCGAAGGTGAGGTGGGTCAGAATCCAAAATTTTAATCATCGTGGTGGACAATAAGGTAAAAAAAATGCGAAAATGCAAAATTTTTGAAAAACATAAATTTTAACCTGGCGGTGCCAACTTTTTGAGAAACGACCTACATGTTATGTTAACATACACCCGCCTAATTAAAAGGCGAGTGCTGTTCCGTATATAGAAGAGTCCTAATTAGCGCTACAAACGATATTATTAACGATGTTTAAACATGCGAGCGCTCACCGCTCTAAAATTTCCTTCTTATACGGAACGGAACGACAGATTATGGGCAGTCGAGCATTGTCCAGAAAGACAAAAGGAATTGTCAGATTAAATCGATTGGGTAATGTATGTTCCAAAATTTTTTTAGGTATCTCGATTACAATAATTTTTGCATTATTTTTATTATATTAAGATATTGCTCGTTTTATCAATACAGGCGTTCAATACTAGAGTTAGACCAAGACAAGACTACAACGATTTTGATAGCAAACGCTGTGCAAGTGTTATTTTAAACGTCAGAAATCTATAAAATTATGACGTACTTATAAATAACACTTGCACGGCGTGTACTATCAAATTAATCAAAGTCTTCAAAAATATTGAAATAGTTCTATACACTTTGTACTTCGCTTAGTCAATTAGTTCTTAACTTAATAGTGTTGATAATAAAAGCACAAAAACATTTTGGCGGAAACATAAAAGGAACCACCCTGTCCACAGAATAATCAATTTCCATTATGAATTAGGGAAGTGGGGTTCTGACCTTCCTTGCTTTATGACGGTTCAACTAATAAAATTATGTGATGGCGTTGGTTACTTAAGCTATCATTGTTAGATATCTCTACTTGACCTACTTTTACTAGGTAGGTAGGTTTGTTATAAGCTTTTCTCTTCAAACTTGAACGGGCACCCTACCGTGTCTAGACACATGTTAATTTAGTTTAAGTACTTATACATACAGGTAGTATATCGATAGTCAGAGTACCTACCTAGGTAATTTTACTTTCCATTCAAATCTCTGTAGTTTATTTAAGGATCACCAACGGATAATACATCTACACTATTTACAAAGGAACAAGGACATTTAACATTAACAGATGCTTAGCCACAGGTGACCACAATTCACACGTGTCCATATCAAAGAGGTTATATAAAAAACTAATATTATTGAGAATACATAAATTAACTTTTCATATCTCATGCTCTGAAAGTGGGTCGTTGTTGTTCTAAAAGGTGCGCAGAAAGTGATACGTTTATGCTCTAGTGCAGAAAAGTGGTGTACTCCTCTGCGTCCCCGTCCCACGAACAACTGGGTGGAAACAAAATGGAAAAATAGTGTCTTTATTTCCTCGCCTGGAACAATTGGTAATTGTTTAATTTTATTAATCCAACGTTGATCCTTTTTTTATAAAAAATGATATAAGTGAACTGTTAAAAACAAATTATTCTTGATTTATTTCGTTGAATTCTATTTACTCGATTTCATAAGGCGGGAACCAAAAGGAATATACCAAAAATATTTTTTTAAACCTTACACTTGCGTAAATGGGCAAAGGCAGAATCTTATACAGCCACAGTTAAACGTTTGTACGATATTAAATTGATTTTTAAAGATATTTAGCACTATATTCATGAAAATAAAATAAAATACAAGAAAAAAATTACTTATATTATTAATCAAATTGTTATTTAATATTTAAAATACTTTTATTATGTTATTACGTGGTGCGGCGCACCAAGGTCGCGGTGCGGTCCGGTAGTCTGTTGCGGCTTTTAGAACGAAAAAGTATAAAATTAAAAAGTAAGAGGCATACCCGCTGATTTTCATACTATAATGAACAAATCATTTAAAAATTACTGCAGTTTGTTAAAAAATGTGTGTTTTCGTAAATATTGCAATCTAAATGATTTTCGCTAGGGGTTATTAATCACACCTGTAAAGTCTCCGATTGCAAGTAAGTCCTAAGGAAAATAAATCATGGCCGTATTAGTAGTACATATCTATTAGGTACTTCCATTACTGATTTTGCGAAATTGCCTTGTCTTGTTTGGTTTCCTCGCATTCGATATGAAAAGTAGAGTGTTTAACTCGGGTGAAAGGCACCCTTGGTTAACAATCTACTATAGTTGACTTGACATAAAGGTATATCAGACATATGCGCATGGTTACACCGGTTATTCGCATTATACTGAAATTTATGAGCACTATTTGAAAATCACAAATTAAAGTACCTACCGTTAAGGAGAAGGACCTATGTATACTTTGCAAAACTCGTTATGATCTTTCATCCCGTATCGAAGGTTATTAGTGGTAATTTGGCACTTCGCCGTACCAAATGATAGCGATTGCAATGAAAACGTATGATAAATAAATGTCTTGTGTAATTAGCCCACAATTTTCGTCTGCGGTTTCATTTTTTTTATCTCGTTATTTACCTTGTTCTGAAAAAAATCACGCAAATTCAAAGTATAAAGGATGACTGGATGGAGACAGTCCTTCAAACTTATTTAAATGTAAAATAAAGTGTTGAAATATTAAACAAAATAAAAATATCAAACTCGTAATTCGCGATCTCAACATCTTGTTCAGACAGAATGACGCATTGAATCCCGCAACTTTCCTTAATAAAACATTTGGAAGCAAATTAACTTCCGTAATTTTTGCCAAAGCCATAAATTCTCATCCCGAATCTACTTCTAGGTAGACGTAATTACTTGTTCATCGCGATTGTACTTGACAAATGATTTCGGCCTTAAATATATTGTTTTATGATTTCTCGTATTAACGTAAGAAACCGTATAGTACTTGAACTTTAGGGAAAAAATCAATGGCACAAAGTGACACGTTTGGCGTCAAACCTATCCGCACGTCAATCGTACATATGATTCGGTTAAATTATGTTCTAATGTATGGGCAAGAAAAACTAATTATAGCCAGCATTCTATGAATGTAGTATGATACCTTTGGGTATGGTGCTTTACGCACACTAGCGTCCCTCCCCCTCCCCCTGACGCAACCCCCCCTTTTAGCATGAAATATGTCCCGGTTTACGGTTTTTTTTTATTTTTGAGAAAAGTATTAGAGTTAGGAAATAAGTGTCAAGGTAAGAAATAATCCTTAATAAATTTTAAACAAAAAAGGTTATACACAACTTTTTAGTAAGACTCACCATATTCATGTATTAACTTGTTGAAGTTCATTATAAGTTAGTACGTGATAGTACTGAAGAAAATCTTATACGGAAAATAAGCTTGCAAGGTTATTGTCCTGTATGATTTCTTTTAGTACTATCACGTACTATGTTATATTGATCTTCTGCAAGTTTTTCAACGGTTAAATTTTGTCGAAGTTCATCTAGCCATAACATGAATATGGTGCGTCGTATCAAAAAAATTAATATAACCTTTTTTGTTTAGAATTTAATAGGGAACATTTCTTTCATTGACACTTTTTTCCTATATTGTATACTTTCCCCAAAAAACAAAAAAAAGCTCCCAATCGGGACATATTTATGCTAAAAGGGGGGGGTTGCGTCAGGGGGAGGGGACGGGACGCTAGCCTGCGTAAAGCACCATACCCAAAGGTATCATACTACATCCATAGAATGCTGGCTATAATTAGTTTTTCAAAAAACACAATTTGACCGAATTAATAATCGATTTTACAAAAATAGGTACTCTTTAGGAGCTTCAGCAGAATGTTTGAAGGTAAGTTTATTGGTACCGGGGTTATATGGACGCCTCGCTACTGTTTCTAAAGTTTCCAAACAAACATTTGATACCTACACACGGTGGTAAAAATAATTTCGCGCACATGTCAAACTGTTGCGAAGGTCTTACCCATACAAAAGCTGGTACGAGTATACCTACGTGACATGTCGGGTCGTATTGGGCTCGTTTGTGTAATTGTGTTTGTGTATGCGGCGGGCTTGTCACCGGCCCGCATCAATTCTGGCGTGACATGGACAAATTGACATGTCCTGCCCTCGCTGCTTGACTTATTCTAACTCGATTTTTCGTTGCGTAAAAGGGAAATACCTAGATCGATGAAGACATGTTTTTCATGTTCGCTCGTTTGGACGCCTTTATGTAAGGGTTTGGCTCGTGAATTTTTCAAACAAGAAAGGTACCTAGGTATTTGTTTCATCATGAATATATAATGTGACTTGTGTCCATCCAATCAAATACCTACTCAGAGTATGATGATGATACAAATATATACCTATTAACACATCATAAACAAGAGATGTATGAAATCTGGTTCGGGCATCAAAAGAGTAGTTATAGGTATAGTATTAGGTATGCCTTAAAATCTGGTTATGTATATTATAGTTTGTGTATGTGTGTGATTTGTTATTAGACGTCATTTAATTTCAAGTCAGTAGAGTTCTGTTTTTGAGGTCCAGAAGAGCGATTGCGAGTTTAATAGATTCAATTTGTAAGCTTGATGAGAGTTAACAATTACATGTTCGTCATCGATTAATCTTTCACCATAACATATAAAAAATGGAAGCATGAATACAGTGCTGATTGGTTATAAAAATAGGGCAATATCCACAGCTTCAGCCGCAGGACAGATAAACCGCCGACCCGGGACCCTTCATTTTGCATAACAAATCAATGTCATAATCCCCGATTGTGCGGCCTCGGCCACCGATATTTTACCCCATGAATGGACCGGGATAACCCGTGTACTTATTACTCAAATACCGCATCATTCCGCCGTTGGCACCTTTTGGTTTCATACTGACCCTATAATAATTCATATAAATCAAAATTTATTGCCGAAAAAAGTCATTCGCACTGTTAGTAGTCACCATTCGGATTTTCTTTCTGTGATATATTGAACAGCCTACGACAGCAAACTAAAAGGCACGTTATTATTTATAGAACTTAGAATAAATTCATAGTATTTTCTTACACAGGTAAAAACACACGTACAGTTAAATTGGTTAATCTTTTTTTTTTGAGTCCGTTAAAACCATTAAAAAAATGAAGATTAAAAATAAAAAAAATAGTCGTTTAAAAGCAATCTTTGCATTTGAATCAGTCAATATGTACAAAATTCAGCCAATTCTGGATATAGGATTTTAGGATGAATAGGATTTTTCAAATTATGTAAGTGCCAAGTAAAGTAAAAAAGTAAGTGCTATTATCCAGGTAGATATTTTGGTATAAGGATAACGCTCGATGTATGAGATACGCACCGAAACAAGCTAAGCAGATAATAAGGAATTATGACCACGATATAAAGGAGGTAATTCGCTGTTCATGTCATATTATATGAGCAAGATGAAACGTTGTAATAAACACACACAAGCCGTTAATTTCATTACACTAATTATGTTCATTGCTGTGGATGTAGTACAGTTTTTTTTTTGTATTTTGGTACGTTTAATTTTGCAAATAATACGCCTATTTCAATAAACGTATTTGTCAAGAAAGAAAATTGTAAAATTCCACCTTCTAAATAATATAACAATCACGTTTTTGTACATAAAATAGATAAGTAGTTAAATAGGTAGGTATGTGTTTAATGATACCTATTGTACCTATATCTTATCCTATCGGTATCCGTCGGGAGGATCTTAATAGCTTGTGCAATTTAAACCCAAACCCACGCTAGATTTATCTCGTCCTCAGACTGAACTTATTCAACTGTATTTATATCTAATCTGCCATCGCAAGGTTCTTTACATATAGGATAGGTAGTGACTTGTGTTTGCGAGTAGGCATAATGATTGTTGATATTTACGACTAAGTTGGAGGAATCTAGAGATTCACTTATGATATCTTGAGATAAAACAGGTAATGTTGTTTTTTTAAGCCCACGGATTTCATTAATCATCATCTTTAGCATCAACATTCTATATTTGTCCCATTTCTGGGTAAAACTGGACACTAAACTCATTTCACAGGACACTGCTTAAGTTATAGTCCCCAAGCTATCCTTATGAACATTCAGTCATACACACCATTAAATTCCTTCACAGATGTGCAGCTGCAGAAACAAGTTTCCCTCTGATATTTTCCTTACTTAATCAAAAAACATCTGGTGAATATCATTGAACGTTATTTCGTGCACACCAACAGCAGGCAAATATGAATCATCATCAGTTTCGTCGGGGAGGTTTTCGAAAACCTTTTACAAACAGATAATTCATAAACATAATATTGATTACTTTTCTATATCATATATGTAATTAAATTTATTTACTATCAACAGTCTTTTACCTCATGACGACCGGTCTGGCCTAGTGGGTAGTGACCCTGCCTGCGAAGCCGATGGTTCTGGGTTCGAATCCCAGTAAGGGCATTTATTTGTGTGATGAACACTAATATTATTTGTTCCTGAGTCATGGGTGTTTTCTATGTATATAAGTATGTATATTGTCGCCTAGCACCCATAGTACAAGCTTTGCTTAGTTTGGTGCTAGGTTGATCTGTGTAAGATGTCCATCAATATTTATTTTATTATTATTTTTAATGTAAACAAATCAAGCCTAGAAAAACGATTTTCCATGTGTGAGAGAAGTTAAGGTACCTACAGTCCTACACCGATTTACAATTGGCTCCACTGTGATTTGAGTCCCGCTCTGAATCAGGCACTCGTTATTAACAAAGCCATTGAGGCAGATAATAGGGCTCAAAACAATTTGCAATTCAATGAGAGGCGTCTTGCTCCTTAGTTTACTGTCAGGATTATCTTTTTGGATCAGCTACTCGGAATAATTACAAGTGGGTAAATATTATTAAGGAATATTTTGTCGCTTTGACCTATATTGAATTGTGGTACGTCCCGCAATAAAAAAGGAAAAATATTAACATTTAGATTGAAGACGTCGGTGAATTCCTTCTTCTTCCTGGCGTTATCCCGGCATTTTACCACGGCTCATGGGAGCCTGGGGTCCGCTTGACAACTAATCCTATGATTTGACGTAGGCACTAGTTTTTACGAAAGCGACTGCCATCTGACTTTCCAACCCAGAGGGGAAACTAGGCCTTATTGGGATTAGTAGATCTACACAAATAATATGTTCAAGGCATTAGATGCCTCTATCAAAGCTGACTAGTATAATACATTTGAAAGTAACTGTCTATCTGTCTATTATCTCTTCACGCTTTAACCTCTGAACCTATTTATATGTATTTTAGAATGGAGGTAGGTTGCGGCTCGGAGAAGGACGCATGATCTTTTTTTTTTACGGGAATCATCATTCCACATCGATGAAGTCGCGAGCAAATGCTAATTATAAATAATACATTTATAACATTATAAGGGGTCATCCATTAATTACGTCACACGAATTTCTAGGTTTTTTGACCCCTCCCCCCCTCCTTGTCACACTTGGACACATTTGGCAAACCCCTCCCCCCTAGTGTGACGTCACATTTTTTCTACGAAATCGCCAAATCGAATTAAGTAAGTACCTAAGTATTATTAATATTTTATCAAAATATATTTGACGATATAAATATTAGCAATTTTATAACCCAAAACTGCTTAGGAAGGAAAATTAAACGAATAAAAACGATTATCGTTTTAAAAACTTGTTATTTAAATGTACAGCGTATAAAATAATTAAAATAAATTTTCGGTTACTGATGAAGTTAAAGTGACGTCACAAAGTTTGTGTCTCCCCCCTCCCCCATGTCACAATATGTCACATTTTCTTGACCCCCTCCCTCCCCCTAAAAGTGTGATGTAATTAATGGATGACCCCTAAGTATTACAACATTTAGGCACTCTTTAGAGAAAAGTGGACGAATGCTTTTCCATACCAACGTAGTCCATTAACCTCCGGAAAATAATATGTGAACTAAGTTTGTATGACCAAGCGGTCTTCTACTATTTTCTTAAAATTTTCAATATTTCCTGTTTCGTAAAAATTTCATGGAAATATTGGCGTATATTTTTATTTCCGTGGCTTTAACTAATCTGTAAATAATAAAAAAGTTGTTGGGCTCGTCCGGGATTTGAACCCGGGACCTCTCGCACCCTAAGCGAAAATCATACCCCTAGACCAACGAGCCGGTTGAGTCACCTGCCGAAAAGTAGTATAACATTGAGACATGCGTATACGCAGAAGAGAAAGTGAAAGGTGCACGAATTAATAATGAACTAGGTGTTTAGGCGTGTAAAAAGGTGCTTTTGCCTGTACACGGCAGGCATCAGTCATCATCAGATCGGTATATGTGATGACCGACCGATGTGCTCAAAAATAACACGCACTCTAACGCTTTGACAATACAGGCATGCTCAGATATTTGTGAGCACCTTGGCCGCTCAGATATATCTGATGGCGACTGTAGTGTACGTCCCTCCGCTATGACGTATTGTCTAAACTCGGCGAACTGCCTGCAGTGTACTAGAAGCTCGACCGCTAACAAATCACTAATACTCGTAGATACTCGTAGATCTAAGTAAATATTCGAGTTTTTTTTATTTCGAAATATTATGTGGAATATAAAACAATACCCAAAAATGCAAAACATGCATCGTCAGTATCTATGACCTATTTCATAAAATAACATTTTTCAATTCATCGCTGTTTATTTTTCAATTCATAATGTTCTGGTTAATGAAAACCCATTTATCACCAATATCACCATAAAACAAAAACGTTAAGTTCGTTTTAATTATTCAGAATAATTTACATTTACCCGCCTCGTGGATTTTTTTTCTTTTTTGCGCATCTTTTATTTTTAAGCGTCAACGTCAAAGCCCTGTCAGCTTACTTGACATCGTTGAGAAGAGTCTCCTTTAAAAATAATGGAATTAAGGCAGCCAAGGCAGGTACCATCGCTCACACTGTCAGTTGTCCATCGGTAAACCTTATTGCAAAAGGCATAAGGACCACCGATGGACAGTTAAGATTTAATATTTAGAAATTTAAATCAAGCAACAAGGCCCACATTACTCAAGTATCTTACAGACTAACATACATAGGTATGTAATAAGAGTGTTACTGTTTGTACCTGCTTTTAAACCTTGTATTAACAATATTAATAAAATTAGCTGAAATTATTAGTTTAATCATCTATGTATATGATTCATTCAATAATGTGTTTTTAAATACATGCCTGATATATAGTTTGATCCGAGTGTCTTGGTAGTGGTAAAATAAAATAGTGATAACAAAGTTAAGTGAATATACATAATATGTACAAAATTCAATACATTTAAGTTCCCTGAAGGTGCTCAGAATAAAAAAAAATGCATATCTACATAAATACATATGTATATAACTAATAAATGATATAGGTATACAACTTCATTTTAAGGTTACTTTTTATTGTAAGTTTGGTGTAGCTAAATTGGGTCATAATAAAGTTTTAATTTAATAAAGGTATACAACATATTTCTAATAATATATGCAGTTCATGAACAAAATATTATTATGTACCCAACTGACAAAGCAAACAGTTAAACAAATTTATCTTATCAATGTATTATACATTTTATTATGCATAAAAATAGTTCACTTATCAGTAATTTAGTAGGCGTTCCGTTGTCCGGAACCGTTCTCGAAGTCGAAAAACGAGTCATCATGATCATGAAATTGAGCCTTTATACCTTCTCCACTAAAAAAAAGTTAATCATAACATAAACAAGTATAACAAAATAAAACAGTAAAAAGTCGGGCTCGTCCGGGATTTGAACCCGGGACCTCTCGCACCCAAAGCGAGAATCATACCCCTAGACCAACGAGCCGATTGGAGACTGCGACGAAATTCCAATTCACAATCGCTAAGGTTATTAGAAAGTAATAAACAAAACAAATCACCGTAACATTGATTACGTCATGCGAACTCGGGCCTCGCGGCGTCACGTGTGAAGAAACTAAACTCATTAGATCCGCATAAAAAACGGCTTTGATAATGTTTCCAGTTTTAAAAGTTTTATTTCTTGTAATCAAACGGTAAGGGGTATGATCTATCATTTGTCAATAGTGACATTTCTGAGAAATCCGTAACCATTAGATAACAAGAAATTTTCTGAATAGGCCCGTAGAATTTTACTGTCAAGAGATAACACACTTTAATGCTAATGCTTTACCATTTAATCTGTAGCAAGTAAAAACAAATTTTATTTGCAAAAAAGAAAGTGCTAAATGTGATGCCTGGAAATTGCATTACTTATTGAAACGTCAATCACAAATCCATACCGTATGCGAAGTACATATTTCATTTAAAAGAGAAATTCAAATGGATGTATTATACTATTTAAATTCAGACAAGAATACAAATGTTGTGTACGCCCAATAGAAGAGCGGTGGGTAGGTAGAGAGAGACTCATAAAACTCGAGACTTGGGTGCTTATTCTCTAAATACTGAAACTTGTCGGTTTTTTTTTTGACTACGAAGAAGGCACACTTAAAATCGTGTAATTCAATAGGTACCTAATAACTTCTTACCGGCGGGCTTCAAAGATGCGTTTACTATATACTCTACTAATAGTGGCTGAGAGTACGAGTACACTACCATTCTGACTGTGTACCAACCGAACCGAAGGAACCGTACGTTTTATTCCTCATTAAAATAGTGTTCTCAGTCGATGACAGCGCTTTCAGATGTCGTGAGTTTATCGTAAGAGGAAACTATCATCGATGACAAAAACATCCAAGAAACTCACAGGCCCCTGTTTCACCATGTTGGCATTTGTTTGCCAGACAATGACATTGCTGATCCAACAAGTAAACATTCACGATTGTACCGTCGTAAGTGTCAATTATCATTATCAAGTTGGTGAGATAGGCACAGTTAGTCATATCGAGTGTTTCCGGGATAGCAGACCCGTGTCGAACAGTCGTAAAGCCCGAGATACCGCGTCCGCCGCGGCCGCCTCGAGCCGAATAAATGTACCACACGATTTATTCATGCGGCCCGCTGCACCGAGCTTCAAACTGGTTTTACCATTCCGAGTTTATCTTGTATTGGGAGTACATCTAACTGATGCTTGACCTGCTCTATTGCTTAACGAATCCATTAATCTGCCTTATAATGTTTTTTTATGACAATGGTCAAAATGGCAGTAGAGACATTATTCATCCTTTACGTATGTGGGGTAATACAATGCATCTGCTATACTATCCGCGCACGACACGCGAAGTGTAAACTGTCTATTCTAAATAGCAAGAAAGTAATGGCGTAATAAACTATGACCTTAATGTGACTGACTTTGAAATACATAGTAACAAAATTAAATTTTTAACATTCTCGCCACACGACCCGTGTCGATAATGCTCTATTTCTCATTGAATAGGGTCAAACACGACTTACGTCACAATTCGAGGCCGGATCTCTCTCAAAGGGTAAAGCAATCTTACAGAACAATTACCGAAGACGCCGTGGCACGCAGCTTCGCCGTCGATAATTTGAGATATTTCAAATATGAGAGGCAAACTTTCTTGTTCGATGAGTACTCGAAATAACTTAATTTAATTGAAACTGGAGCAAAATTTGAAATTCTCGTTTTGTAATAACATATCGAAATGTCTACTTTAGGTAGGTAGGTGTTGGCTTGGTATTTATTGGCTACGTGCGGGGCCGTTATTTTACTCGAAAAGTAACAGAAGTTAACATTTCTACCACATAGTTGTCATGTGTGCCTGTTTAATAGCCAGAGAAAATTGTGTTAATGCTGAAAATCCGGTATGCTGAAATGGTGCTACTTATTTTATTAACGGCCTGGAGGTTTATTCTGATTGTAACACTGGGAATGAATTTGATCAACCATTAAGAGGCCATCTTCTACCAGAAATGTCACTGTTGTCAGCTGACAAATCCTATCCGTACCCTTATAAAATCCAGATTTAATGCATAACCAGTAATTAACGTAGTGAGACTAGCTGAAAATAACCTGGACAATATTCGTATAGGGATTATAGGGTAACGTTAGGTACATACCAAACCCAAAGCTGTAAATAAGAAGAGTTAAACCAAGAAAATTCTGCAGAGATTTTGACAGCATACGCAATGCAGGTGTTATTTTATTCGTCAAACCACTACGAAATAACGACGTTAAAATAACACTGGCACTGCGTGTACTGTCAAAACCTCTGCATACTTTTCTTGATCTAACTCTACCTACATTTCACAAGATTTGATAGGATAATAATAGCATAAGATAGGATGTCTCCGCTCCGTGGCACGTGGCACGTGGCTCCTAAAGCGAATTGACAACTTCAAGGAAACACTGATTTTCTTCGCAGGAGTAACTTCGCACATAGTGAAAATAATCAAACAATTAATGAATACGCCATTTCGAATCGAAAAGTCATTAATATGGAGTTCGAACCACGACCTCCGGTTTGGAAGCTGGCACGCCTTCCATTCGACTACGCACCTCTTATGGCCGGTTTAGATTCGCGGCTCGTAGCTCGTCTTGCGGCGCATCTCGTGGCTCGCCTCGAGCGCGTAAGTTCGTCGAACTAATGATTACACTCTCGCCCCGTGGCTCGTCTCGTGGTTCGTATGCTCGTCGAGCTAATATATTTTAAACACTAACGGCACGGCATAAGGTTTATAACCGAATGGCAAGCCGAACGCGAGTGTAAACACAAGCGCGCGTTCCGCGCGAGCCCCTTTGGCTCGTGCCCAAAAAACCGCTCCTCCACGCGAGCCAGGCAAGCGCGTGCCGAGCCGCGAGACGAGTCACGAGCCCACCGTTTACACTCACGTCTCGTGGCGCGGCTCGCGGCTCGGCTCGTGGCTTGCGCGAGAATGGAAACTGCTTTTTACACGTTCGCATTTCTACATAGTAAATGTGCCAAATATGGAAAAAGTAGGTATTTTATACTGGCATCACAACTTACGAACTTTACCGTACCTGATCGTGAATGGGTTATTTATGCAGTGAGAGAACTACGGCGCCTAAAGACCATTATTTATTGGCGTCAAAACCGCAGATGGAGCCGTTTAAAAGGGGGAATCGTCATTATTCAAACCATTTGTCGCAGTGAGTTGGCAGGAACTAATGGGGGTCCTTAGGACTCGCTTCATTTGTTACACCAGCTTGTTTTATTTAGACTTGACGACATTATTCAATTGTGATCAGAGTTCGTTACAATCATTAGATATCTAGATTGTTATTTTTTAATCCGTTGGAAATTAGGAAAGTAGAATAATCGATTAATATTAACCACACGACTAAATTGACGGCTTCGCTATTTACTGGACCAATTCTTGTCAAGTGGCTTAATAAAATGGGCGCCTTACCTCCGATAGAGTCAGAAAATATGTAAAAAATAGTCGAATGTGTATGGAATCTGTACCTTAACCCAATATTAGCTAATCTACTTTAATAAAACTCATCCAGAATTAATTATAAATAAATAAAAATAAATAAATTTGGCCATGTGATCGTCTAGTGAAATTAATACGTTGTGAACCTTAGTACCCTTCGTCTTTTATGTGCAGACTGATTAGATTTGGATTTAAAATACTACCCCTAAAATACCCTATGTAATTGTAAATATTTCTACTGTATTTCTATATTATAACACTATCATATGAAAAAAAAAATTAAAAAATAAATTATATTTTTTAGAATTTATCTTCTACCGAGCCCTACCGTGACCAGTTACCATGAACAGTAGTGTAAGCCCTTGTTGTTTGTAATTATATTTTCCTTTTATATCCATTCGCTAATCTAGCTAGCTAAAAGAAAATATGTATATGTAAATGTTGCAAAAATTAATACGTACAAACATACTTTATCTACTGTCACGCCTCGGATGAAGTCGGGTCTCTAAACTAAATAATACCTATTTTATTTTGTTTTGTTTTTAATAGGTATTCCTAAACACTATGTAATATTTACTTTGATCTGCGTTTCGGAACCTATTTTCAGACAAGAAGAAACGCCAAGAAACTTATCTGAATATACTATAAATGTATGGAATACTGAAGCGATCGTCTAATAAACATGACTTTTTAACCCTTAGATACCCAATATAGAAAAGCTCAAATTGTCACTAGTGAACTGCTTCGCCTGTCACTAGCTCCCTATAACAAAATTATTTAGTATGTCCTCAAATAACTTTGTTCCCCTATCTCACCAAATATAAAAATGTATTACCTTTAAATCATATTTAATATACGAGCCTCAGTAACCCATCCATATGCTACTAAAACTAGACTTTAATTTATTCTGTATTTTAAAACAATTAACTCTCTAATGATTTTAACACTGTATGTAACTAAAATACATGTGAAAGAATAAATAATAATAAAGAAAGAAATAATAATTAACCCTAACACCCAAATAATGACTCTACCCTAACTCTACCCCAATTTCACCTATTCTAATGTGTAAGACTAGAAGCGAACCTCTAGTATTACAGGGGGGGAAGCGTGTGAGAGGGACCCTAATTTAAGCTGTAAACGTTCGGCCGACAAAACCGAGGTATTGCAAACCCTAGTGTCTGTGTAATTTGCCTCCCTCCGCAGTATAGGCCGTAGCCAAGGGTACTGACGAATAAGGCGCCCTATTCCAAATATAAAATGTGAATATATAAATATATATAACAAGACCACGCTTCTTCAATTACCAACAGATTTCAGTGAGTAAAGATTACTCTTAATGATCCACACGTGAGATCCTCACATCCCTCTGTCAGACCTTGAAGATAACGTAAGAGGTATAATCGTCACCTGTGTAGGTAAAAAGGTTGACGCCAGGCCCCTCTCGCGACCTGGACCTAACACTCTACTGGATTCCCGGAAAAGCCTGCTTATCACCGCTAGGTTAGGCGTTTTCGGTTGATTGACCGTGCAATCAGACACTAATCTGGCTCTAAAACACAAAAACACCAAAACACACGTAAGTATTTACACTGAACTAGCAATTGAACAGTCTGACAAAAAGCAACATAGTAGCTACGTAATGTCAAACATTCAACCGTAAAAATAACACCTTTGTTTTAACGTCTACGGGCGAGCCAGAGATCGTGACAATCCGACGGACAAAAATAGAATCCCCTTCCCAGCTTGGCGTGGGGGTATTTATAACCATAAAAGACATTAACGAAACGCGTTTGACGCATTTGACGCGTTAGGCGCACTTCAAAATAAAAACTTTGTTATTTATTTCCTTTAAACTCGAGTTCCAATCTTGAGTAGTTTTAGCAAAGAGATGTGAATCCCATAAGACAAGCAAAGTCAAAAGAAACCCCTTGCCTCGGAAATCAAGACAAAGCCACTCTCTAACAGATGGCGCCACTCTCTTGATATTCAACAATTCTAATGCACATCAATGTAAAAAAACATGGATCAAAACACATGGCGTTCCAAAATTAATAAAAATCATTTATGTCTATATGTAAATATATATGTTTTATTGATATTTTTATACATTTTCATCTTTAGTTTCAATACTGCGTCAACAGATGGCAGCATAATCTTCGTGACTACAAAATTCACCGACAGTAATTCTCTATACACATTCCATTCTCTTTGGATTCAGCGAATCAGTTTTTCTGATTAATGGCCCACTACAAACTTGACTCAGTTAAGTTTTTGTTTGTTGTTTCGAATTTCTCGTGAGAATGTTTTGCTGTTATTTAAAATTAATTTACTGAATGCATATATTATAGTTACTTACATGTATTTATTTTAATTAACATTTGTATATAATAATTGAGGTTTTAAAGTTTATGAAAATAATATAGATCGATTGATCAGCTGTGTCAATCATTATTTATGTTAACTAGATCAGCTAGTGCGTCTAGTTACAAATCCTCAGTGGGCGAGTCCAACTCGCACTTGCCTGGTTTTTATTTTGTTACGTACCTACTTATACACGAACTCTTTAAATATAATTGAGGTTTAGGTATAGCTTGTAATTTAAGATTTTCACGAATAATAACACAGATCCGAGTTTCAGTTTTAGATAAAAAGTAAACAAATTTTAAAATTATCGTGTAAAATTTATGAGTAGTAGATAAATATCAAATTTAATATAGTTTCAAACTCTTAGTTTGCTTAAATCTGTAGTTTCATTAAAGTCGCTGAAGGTTCTCTTGGAAATATATTATGACTCGTGTTTATATTATAGTTAAGTTTGAATATTAAATAACATTTCTAGTGAATTCTGTACGGGTATATTTAAATAATACCTGTATATTTAATAAACCTAAACAATTGTCTGATTTAAGTGGAGTCTACGATACCGCGCAAGATTTTTAGCTATCTATCAGGTATACTGATTATAGGTATACTGAAAATCTTGAAGTGATTTATGCAAAAATTTCGTTCAGTGTATATTGCGCCATGTTCTTTAATTTAATAATATTGTTTGTAACTTAATTAGGTATAACTAATTGCCAATTAAGTGTTCATCAACAATTAATTAACGGTGATAATCTATTGAAAATCAGAAGCGGTTAACACCACGCTTTTAATTCTATCAGCCTCCCATTAACACACTCTTAAGGTAATCAAAACTTGGATAGGTACTTAATGAAAGTTTAAACTTTCTAAATCCTCAATAAATTTGGTCGGAGTTCTAAATTCGAATCGCGCACGACATAATCTGTGGTAAGCCATTATATCTGTCGGGAAATCTCATTTCCGGTTGGAGAAAAACGGACTGAGAGCTGGGTTTGTTTCCTGCTGCTTCCCGGACGCAAGTGAGTCGAAAGCTTAGGCAAACTAGTACCTAAGTACCTACAAGTAAATTGTAATTTTTAAGTGATGGGAACTATACATACTTATCGACTACTTACTCGTACCTTTAATTAATTTAGTTTAAAAAATAACAGACTTTTTCCGGTATTTAATCTATTCAAGAAAAAATCAAATTAAAGGCAATTTAAGTAGTCTTTGTGAGTCTTACTATGTATCTAATAAATTTTGACTAACTATAAGTGAAAAATATTCTTATCGTTTTCATTAATAGTCAAATCTTTTTTTTTTTATTTAGGCAACAAACAGTCTTATACAAAAATAATGCTTTTATAAAAAGCCTCATAAATTCAGCTGCTATAATACATAATTATAAGATATGTCTAGGTCAATCTACATCGGTAAGCCTGAGTGATCGACTCGTCCGTACTCAGTGAGTACCTACTGGAAGCACACAGCCAGAGTCGCGGGCGGTTTGGAAGTGGGTCGCGAGTCGAGCCGAGGGCACTTACCTACATACATATACCCTGCGAATCGACATCGATACCCCTTGTCAGTGAGAAAATCTAGATATGGATCCCATCAGATGTTAATGTTTAAAAGGAGGTTAAGTTTTATATGTATATTAAGATTTTTGTGACGAGATCAGAGAATTCTGGAGGATGACTATAGTGTCAATCCGTAATAATCGCTTAAAAGAAAGGAATCCTTTTAGGTGCAGTTACTCAATAGTAGGTAATTAAAATACAACAACTTGTTGCTACTAATATGTAGGTGAGTCCTAACTCACCTACATATTAGTATACCTATATGACAAACATTAATAGACTTGAATTTCATAAGCTATATAAATAAGGGAAAAAAGGGTAGTAAAATAATGTTAATATTTAACATTCGACTCATATTGTGGAAAAATTCATCCCACTGGGTATAAAAATTAGGCTTTATTTTATATGGTAGTATTGTATATTTAATTCATAAACACTCGCATTCCGATAAAATTCAATTAATAAAAGGCCTTTCCCAAACAAGGTGAACCTATTTTCAGGCTAGTAAACAATTACGAAAATAAAATAAAAAAAGATAAGTATATCGTATTCAAATAAAAGAACATTAGGTACTAAATAATCACAGCTTTTCTCTAGCTGGATAGACATTCAGTTTCAAAGCAAACCATTTGTCTGTGTAAACGAATCAGTAATAATAGGGACGGTGCCCCAGTAATTTCCTGTTTCGGTTAGGAATGAAGGTATTTTCTTACAAATTACCTAATTTCGCTCCGCGGCATCGTCACCGTGTCACATCAATCTGTCGGAGGATTTTCTTTGACGTGAATTGATAGAACCCGCCGGTCGTTTGTATAGTGAACTTTACTTCTTCCCATGGCATACTTGTTTAATACATTTGTTTAATAATTGTTTGTAATACGAATTTTAACCGCAGTTAATATGATACGGGCATGTAACGCTATATCAAAGACATATGTAGCTTCGTATAAGATGAATAAAGTCTAAGAAAAAAACGTGCCTCGGAAATCAAGAAAAAGTCAATCTCGGATAGATGGCGCACACACCTTTAGCCTATGCTCGGCTAGATGGCGTTGACGACACCGTTTCATATTTAACAATTTTAACACATAGAATGTGAATGAACATGGGTCAAAATGATATAAAAATAATAAAATCGATCATTTTTTTGATAATTTTATATGTACGTGTTTATTTTGAGTTATAGTCGTGTGTCAATAGATGGCAGTAAATTTACAGTGACTACAACATTTACTATGACAGGACCCTTCTATACTATCTATTCTTTTTGGCTATATCAAATACGCCAATAAGTTTCAAATTATTGCCAAGCTACACCCACGCAGTCATACCTTCGAAGCACATATTTTCGCGAGTGTATGACCATTGCGCGAGCGTTTACCTACTTTACGTTTATTTTTGCTTAGAATTGTCAATTTAGTTGAACAATAAAGGCGAATGGAAATTTTGGCAAGTTAATAATCCCTCTATCCCTCTTTTATTTGCCAGCAAACAATACCAAACAACTTGGATAACTTGGAGACAAAGGGGTAGGATAAGACATAATTTTTTCACTATGAAACTATGTATAGTATGTATCTAGTTGATAGATAGGACCTAAAGCTTAGTAGCCCAGGGTGCCTAGCCAAAGTGCCAATAGTTTATTCTCTGTAGCGAACGAAACGCCAATGTTTCTGTCGCTCTAATATGGAAGAGTGATTCGCTACGGCGGCGCAAACTTTTGCTATCTTGGCTAGAAACCCTGGTTATTGAAGACTAATTAGTGTTGTCAGCCGCATTGATACAATTTGGGAAGTTTAGTCTACTCTGTCCTACTCTATCTTTTTTTTTTGTTTGAGGACGGCGTTCGTATTTGTTACTGCTATTGCGGACGAAACCTTGTTACGTTGCGAACGATACTCCAACAAAAGCCTATCGGCGCGATTCGGGAAATGAATTGGAGAGTCACTAGATATGAAATAGTAAAGATATGCGACGTTCCACTGCAAAAGGTACCGTTGCCCCGGCTGAATATTGGAGCGGCGTTAAAATAGCGTAAGCGCCAGCCGCCATAAGGTACCTTTTGCCTCGGAACGTCACATATCTTTACTATTTCATATCTAGTGAATCTCCAATTCATTTCCCGAATTGCGCCGTACGTATCCCTGTCATAACGTCCCCACAATACTAATTATGTGCGAAGCGCCGGGTTTATGTAGATTCTCTTTGGCCGCTTATCTCGCTTTAACTCGACTCGCCAGTAATTACGGCTGTAGACAAAGATAATTGCCTCGAGATTCAACCTGGCTTACTGTTTTTTTGGAGCCACAGACTGTCTCTTATAGAGTTTGCATTGCCAAGCGTGTAGGCAGACGGTTCGACCACTAGTTAGTTAGGAGTTTTTAAACATACGCCGTGTGTCACAATACTCAACTAGTTGTGTCCCATAAACAACAACTAATACAGCCCTAATTTTTTTATTTACACGAGTAGTAAATTAAGCAACTATAGACTCAAGCTTCTCTATGTAATGTTTACGAAATAGTTATTTGTACAACAAGAGATCAAAGTTTGATATTTCTTAGAGTGCTTATTTTGAGTCCCGTGCAAGCGAAAGATTCTATAATAGAATCACGAGCGTAGCGAGTGAATCTAATTTAGAATCTTGAGCGTAGTAAGGGATTCAAAAGCGCACGAGATGTAAATAACTTTGATCTCGTGTAGTACACAAAATTTTTCACCCTAAGCAGTGAGAACATACCTAGAGGGACAGAGATAATAGAACCCAAGTATATCGAACTTGTATTAGACCCCGCAAGTTGAAATGACATTTGACTATAAAGGTCACTTGAATGACATTTTGTCTCACTCAGTGAGCAAAATGCGATTTTGCTCACTCATTTTGTCTCACTCAGTGAGCAAAATGCGATTTTGCTCACTGAGTGAGACTAAATGACTCAGTGAGCAAAATCGCATTTTGCTCACTGTTTTTAAGAAGCAAAGTACCCTTGTTCGATCTGCTGAGGTGAAAAACAAATTAATCGTTATATCTAGTAGTGTAAAAAACTAACACATTAAAATATGATTTCATAATTGGCATGATATTGCTCGATTATGTTAATCAATTAATTAGCGGTTAGCAGGACTGGAGTAATAAGTATCATAATTAATTAATTATGTTTTACAATTTTCAACATACTTAATTTACTGGCTTAACAAGAGATTTCACTACAGTCACTGTATAGTTTTTTGCGATTTTTTTCAGTGCGGCCGATCTCTGGTAGGTACATTTATGAGACTCACTGCCGGATTCGAACTTTAAGATACGTCAATTAATAGATCGACAAACGATATGGATTAGATGTGTCAGTATCAAAAATGACGTATTTGTTTGAAGAAACGTCACATTTCACAGTGATATATCTAATCCATATCGTTTCTAGATCTATTAACTGACTTATCTTAAAGTTAGATTCGGGCCGTCATACAGTTATGAGACAATCAATGAATTAGCTCGAGTAACTTTATGCGCTCCATCTAGAAGACAAAGTGATCTAGTCGAGCCTTTGTGTTACTTACTCTTTGTACTCTTTGTCCGCTGCATACTCAAGTCGTAATAACAAGTCGTCGAGTTTCGTTTACAAATCGCCATAGCTACTGTTTACATAATGAATTTCCGAATATTCTTTGTCCGCATTTGTGGAATGCTATAAGTGTATACTTAATTGGAATTTGGAATGTGAATTGCAGTTCGCGCTACGACTGATTGCTGCTGCATTCAAGCTGAATTCCGCTGAACTAGCATTGTTTTTTCGCACATTAAATGTTTATTCATTTACTTTAACTGAGCAAGAAAAGCAACTGTTCGTATTTAGATACTGTGATTCAACTCCCGGTATAAAACGGTAGTTGTAAGAACCAAACTAAGCAGAATTAAATATATAGGTATACTTAAGTTAGATGTAAGTAACTAAGCAGAATAAGCAGAAATATATGGTGAAGCTCTTTAAGATATGACGATAAGTACTTAAAGTCAGCAGCAGAAAGTGAAATAAGATCTGCACACGCTCTTGTTCTCATAATAATCTAGGTATATAAAGTAAGATATAAGAACAAAGAATAGCATTTTCATTGAATGAAACAGCATCGCGTACGTGCTCGATTCATCACCGCGCGCCGTCAGCAGCTCGCGTTTGATGACGATGCTTTCGCACTTCGCTCCGGGGTGCTGACGAAGCAGTGCCTACTACGTATCGGCGGCATTCAGCTGAACCCCACTTGTTCTATTTTTTCTAGTTCCCTTTACGGTATCAAATAAAAGCTTACGATTAGGTAAGTAAGAAAGTATAATAATGTAGTTCAAGCTACCTAGATAAGTATCAACCTGTTTAACACTAAAATTAAAATATTTTTTATACTGGTACATTTATCTTGTAATAAGCTATCTTACTAGCCTGACTTAGGTACTTAGTTATTTATTGAATTTCATACCGACAATGACCATAAAAAGAATATCTTTTTAATTGAATAAAAGCGTTCGTGGTTTTTCGATGACGAACAGTTTTGCACTCCGAAGCACAAACGAGGCAGTGCCTACTACGAGTCAGCGCTCTGCTGAACCAAACTTGTTATATCTCTAGTTCTCTTTTTCTAATACTTGTTACCTCCTTGTGTCCTAATACTCTTTCCTAATGCAGTCACAACACAGCGTGTTTGTGTCAGCACAACGGCTTAAGAATAAAATTAAATACGCGTTTTTAATGTGGGTACATTAAAAACGCAAAATAAATCATTCATAATGTGTCCATGCAATTTTGCAGCACGCTGTATATACCTATCAGCAAATATCAGTAAAACAGTATCAAATTAAATAGGTCACCAATGAAATAGGTCCGTAAAGCATTTCCATGTAAGTGTTTCAATTGAATAAGTTAAATGCGAGTGCGGGACGTATTAGCCCCGGCGCGGAGCTCGCCTCCGTCACAGTCATAGGTACCGGACGACGGTGAGGCGCATTTTGTTTTAGAAAGAGCTCCATTCTGATTTTAATTTCTTTGCATTTCACACTTATACGTATTGATGCGTATAAGAGTGACATTCCATTTCCAACTGCAGCTGCAATAAATACTGTTCATTTTACTATGGAAACGCGTCGCTGTCATTGTCAATTTCCATAGTAAAATGAACAGTATCGCAGCTGCAGTTGGAAATGGAATGTCACTCTAAGATGAACTTTACTGCGGTTAACCTTACGTTAATATAAAAATATAGGTATCGAGTTTTTTAAGCTCAAATGTTTTGTAAATGGGCTCTGGTTTTGTAAGTGAACAAAATACTCGAGTGCGAGTATGTTTGTTAAATTCAAATTAAACTTTAACCTTAACAATAGGGGAGAAGTGGCATGAAAGAGCCAGGTTTTGAAAGAGCCATTTGCATTATTTCGGTAGTTTTAGAACAGATTTGGTTGGCAATATTATTTTTAGGTGGCAACACTGATTTCCCGTCACCCACAAACATTTGACAGTTCGCCGAAACCAACAGACGCCGGTACATCAAGTCAAAGATTTTGGCACTCAAAAGTAAGTTTTTTGCTCCATTTAAGTCGTTTTTTGGTATTTTTTTGTTAACAATTATAGGCAAATGGATTATAGATTCAGTTTGTGTATATATTTGGCCTTATAGCTTCATAAAAACTAAGCTGCAAAAGGTTTGATTTTGTTGTTATTGTGAAGGTTATTTTTTTTTTCTGGATCCAGTAGTGAAAGAGCCGGGTGAATGGGCCTTGAAAAAGCCGGCTCTTTCATAACCTTGAATTTTTTTTATAAAATAAAATAATACTATACACCCATATTTTTAATTTGTTATTAAATTATTTGCTTCAGATATTGCATTATGGAGAACGCTGGTCAAAAAAAAACGAAAAAGACCCGAAAATCGGTAATTGAAGAGGCAGTCGCTGAAGTTGGAGGCAGTCGCTGTTTTTGTTGGGCTCATGAGTCTTGTGGCATTAAGGGGCATTTGAATTTTTTTGTAAGATATGTTTCTAATTATGAAAAAAATATGTTACATATTCCATGTTGCTAACAGTCTGATTTTTATAATTAATGAATAGAGAGATATTGAAGCTCAAAGTTAGCAATATTACTTTTGAAGTTCCTGAAGATTTATTGATGTTGGTTTTGATAGAAGGTTTATATTTTATTTATTTTAGAGACTGTTATTAATAAAAAGCCGCCTATATGTTAGGTTATATAGTAGGTATATGTACCTATGACTGATTAATTATGTTAAGATTAAAGCGTTACAAACGATTGCTTAAAATGACTGATAGAATTAAAATTTTCTTAAAAATGTTAAAGAAATTTGTTATAATTATAACAAATTTCTTATAGAAAATTATCAAAAATAATAATAAATGCGACATGAAAAAAAAAACTCTTAATACAATTGTATTAAGAGTTTTTTTTTTCATGTCGCATTTATTATTATTTTTGATAATTTTCTTAATACTGCGTTGAAATACGAACCGGCTCTTTCAAAACTTGTAGCAGCTCTTTCAATACTGAATTGTTTTGAAAGAGCCAAATGACACATTTTTTTGAAATGCATATTTCGTTGATTTTTATATATTGTTTAAGATTTGTTTGTACGACATTACATGCTCAAATAAATAAAGAATAATTTACAAACAAAATAATAACATTTTTTTAATTGTAAGTAGTCTTTTTTCCTCCGTAAAGTAAACTGGCTCTTTCATGCCACTTCTCCCCGGAGAAGTGGCATGAAAGAGCCAGGTTTTGAAAGAGCCATTTGCATTATTTCGGTAGTTTTAGAACAGATTTGGTTGGCAATATTATTTTTAGGTGGCAACACTGATTTCCCGTCACCCACAAACATTTGACAGTTCGCCGAAACCAACAGACGCCGGTACATCAAGTCAAAGATTTTGGCACTCAAAAGTAAGTTTTTTGCTCCATTTAAGTCGTTTTTTGGTATTTTTTTGTTAACAATTATAGGCAAATGGATTATAGATTCAGTTTGTGTATATATTTGGCCTTATAGCTTCATAAAAACTAAGCTGCAAAAGGTTTGATTTTGTTGTTATTGTGAAGGTTATTTTTTTTTTCTGGATCCAGTAGTGAAAGAGCCGGGTGAATGGGCCTTGAAAAAGCCGGCTCTTTCATAACCTTGAATTTTTTTTATAAAATAAAATAATACTATACACCCATATTTTTAATTTGTTATTAAATTATTTGCTTCAGATATTGCATTATGGAGAACGCTGGTCAAAAAAAAACGAAAAAGACCCGAAAATCGGTAATTGAAGAGGCAGTCGCTGAAGTTGGAGGCAGTCGCTGTTTTTGTTGGGCTCATGAGTCTTGTGGCATTAAGGGGCATTTGAATTTTTTTGTAAGATATGTTTCTAATTATGAAAAAAATATGTTACATATTCCATGTTGCTAACAGTCTGATTTTTATAATTAATGAATAGAGAGATATTGAAGCTCAAAGTTAGCAATATTACTTTTGAAGTTCCTGAAGATTTATTGATGTTGGTTTTGATAGAAGGTTTATATTTTATTTATTTTAGAGACTGTTATTAATAAAAAGCCGCCTATATGTTAGGTTATATAGTAGGTATATGTACCTATGACTGATTAATTATGTTAAGATTAAAGCGTTACAAACGATTGCTTAAAATGACTGATAGAATTAAAATTTTCTTAAAAATGTTAAAGAAATTTGTTATAATTATAACAAATTTCTTATAGAAAATTATCAAAAATAATAATAAATGCGACATGAAAAAAAAAACTCTTAATACAATTGTATTAAGAGTTTTTTTTTTCATGTCGCATTTATTATTATTTTTGATAATTTTCTTAATACTGCGTTGAAATACGAACCGGCTCTTTCAAAACTTGTAGCAGCTCTTTCAATACTGAATTGTTTTGAAAGAGCCAAATGACACATTTTTTTGAAATGCATATTTCGTTGATTTTTATATATTGTTTAAGATTTGTTTGTACGACATTACATGCTCAAATAAATAAAGAATAATTTACAAACAAAATAATAACATTTTTTTAATTGTAAGTAGTCTTTTTTCCTCCGTAAAGTAAACTGGCTCTTTCATGCCACTTCTCCCCTACTGTAAATATGTATTATATTAAATATATCTTAATTGTTTTTTTTTTCATAATTCGTTTTTTTCCATACGGGCAGGGTAGCGACCTCCGAAAGGCGACATCGCTACGTAGACAGCTAGCAATTAAAAGTAGTGTATTGCAGTGTATGTCAATCAAACACGCTTTTGTTTATTATAGGCTTTGTGACTAACAAAGGCTGCACGGAACTGTTCACAAAAACAAGCAATTTGTTTTTGAAAAAGCTGTTAGATTTGCGATGTAGTAAGTACTTATTCGATATACACGTTCGAAAGCAATCAATATGAACATATATTGAATATCTATGCGCCATTTTGTTGCGAAGCTGATTTAATTTGAATCAGTTCTATGATAATATATACAGATACCTAACTATCGTAAGCAGGTCATGCGTGACACAATAATATTATTAGACACAATAGACTGCTCATAGGGGTTTGACAAGGACTAACACGATGAATAAGATGCATATGTATGTTGCCTGCTGTCTAAAATAAGCCTAACTTACAACACGATAAAGTTTTTGTAAAATGAATTATAATTTTACTTAAATGCTATAAAGTCTATTTAATAGTTAATTTTCTGAATTGGTATTTTTTTTAATAAATATAAAATGTGATGTCGGATGACGGTTTAATATGTTTCTTTAATATATAAGTTTAAGTATAATACATATTACCAAAAAATACGAAAACAAATAATACAAGAACGTAGGTACAACGAGACTTAATTTATTTAGAAAGAGAATTTCGACATTTAGGTACCTACCTACTACTCGTTTGAAATTATCTCAAAACAGCTTAAATGCAATCCCTAGAGCATTCTATCCTACAGATGCCTAAACACAGATCATTATTCGAGTTAAATGTATTCACCTATAAAATTCCCCTGGAGCTTTTCGCGGTAACGACCGCAGTTCGAACCGTATTGTGTACGTATGTTATAGAGTGCGAAGTGCGAACGTCGTCATATCTTGTGTTTTACTGCCGAAACTCGCGCAACATCCGTCACAGCGGTGACAATACCCGAGACAGCATCGTTAGCAATAAAAATCGTATCTGCACCGTCGTTCCATCTATCGTGTGCTGATAAGAACGACGTTTGGAAGTATTGCTTGGATATCTAACAACACTTAAGTGTTTACAACATCTGTTTATCGTGATGCTTTTTGAGCATGTACCTATAGCAGGTTTTGAACTACCATACTCACCTTCATTTTGCAACGGGAAAATTCGAGTAATGGCATACGTCATTTATTAATATACGATGATTAACTAAGTTTCACACGGATAATATTTTTGGAGATAATACCTCTTATTATCTACCTGCATCTTTTGATTACTCGTCTTTTCTCGCTTAAAAAACCCTTAACTAATTAAAAATAGATCATATTTTTAGATTTTGATTTATTTGCATTAAACATGGTACAATGGTTTTTATACTATTGTAGTTGTAGCACATGATTAACTACATAGTAGTATGCAAAAGTAGAAGTTAAACCGTGGGACATACGATACAATAAACGAAACCGACGAGTACATACAAATAATCTGGTTCTTCGAACTGTCCCGTTAAATCTCGAACAAAATGTACCGCTGCGAGACGAATTAAAAAGGGGATTCAGGTGGGATCCACATCAAATGAATCGGATTAAAAGGTGCTTGTACCAGCAGTGAGCAGACCGTTTGACCTGTTCGTCCGACAGATATCGGCAATTCGAGCCGACCGAGTGGCGCATCTACTACGTTTAATTTCTCCTTATACTCAAACACTTCGTACGTAAGTAAATTTACAAACCTCGCAGAACTACTAATTGAGTTTAGAAATAATGGAAAAACTAACTTTCTCAGACGAGACTCGAGTTCGCGGGATATCCAATAATATGTCAATACCGGCACCAGTAACAATACCAGCTCGCCGCTCTTCCAATCGAGACTTATTTACCGTTTACAGTGCATACTTCCACCATATCCTTCTTATGCGCCTTAGGGGGGCGCATAGCGATATCTACCGTAAGAATTTCGGTACACTTCTTATACGGCTAGTTAGAAGTCATATTGGACATTCGCCAGTGACGATGTACTAGCCCATACTAAATTAATTTTGTATTAAGTAGAAACGTCTGCAAACGATACCACAGTGCTTAGAAATAAAAGAAAAGTAAAAAATTACCAACATAATCACCCCTCAGAGTATGGTCAGAAAAATAAAATCAACCTCCATAAATATCCAGTAATACAAATTGTTAGGTGACATACATTAACGTTAACGACCTCATTCTTACTTTTCAGTTTCTATTCTGTGGCGGCCGGACAAGCGAAACCTATCTCTTAATCGGGATTTATTTAAGAGCTCTTTAGGTTTTATCTTATTAATGTAATGTTATATCTCGGGACCTTTACGGACATTGCTTGTCTAATCAGACCCGAGAGTATTGTGTTGTGTGTTTTATATAAGTATTATATTTTTTTATACAGTTATATGACTAACATAACTTGTAGTTACTCGTACGTTTGTGTTACAGGTAATCGTATATTTTTTCGGTTATTTATCATTTTTATCAAGCGAGTCCAAGGGTTAGGTATATCTAAGTATCAGTACCTATATTAATCAAACCTAGCTTGTTTCATTTAGAGACGGACTAGGCTAATGATCAAATTTAACTTTGTACTTTGTACTTAAGGTGGTTCGCTTTTCATACAAAATTCAATCAAAGCTCATTAAGTAACTACACACTATTAGTACACAAATATTTCCGCATTTATCTTCTTTCGAATATTCGTTTGCGCGAAATTAACAGGAAAACAATGTTTCATACAGAAATCATGCAAAAATCATAGTTAACTTTTCATCAATTTTACGTATGTGTGTGTCACAAATGTCGTGTACAGATACATTTGCGACGTTGCCATACCATTTCCGACGTTGCCGGGCTGACCACGGCTCGAATTTGGAGTGCCGTCATGTTTAATGCAATTTTGTTGACACTGATATTTGACAGGTAGTTTATTGACCTAAGCGAGAAGTTCGTCAGCTTAGCTAAGAACTATCATGGCGTGTTATGCAAACAGTCGCTTTTTTGCTTGCAAACGGAAGATTCCCGGTTCGATCCCCAGTCATTGTATGCTGGAACATAACTTTTTGTATTTTTGTTACACCTAAATTTCGTATGGTTTTTTTATTTTTATTTAATTTTTCTTATTATCATAAATCGATTATTAAGTATGGGCTACACGTATTCTTTTATTTTTACAAAGATAATTAGAAATTATACTCTTCCTAATCTCTCTGATTTTTACAATCAGGACATCCTCACTGCAATAAAAACCGGGCAAGTGCGAGTCGGACTCGCGCACGAAGGGTTCCGTGCCATAATGCAAAAAAAAAAAACAAAAAAAAGCAAAAAAAAACGGTCACCCATCCAAGTACTGACCACTCCCGACGTTGCTTAACTTTGGTCAAAAATCACGTTTGTTGTATGGGAGCCCCATTCAAATCTTTATTTTATTCTGTTTTTAGTATTTGTTGTTATAGCGGCAACAGAAATACATCATCTGTGAAAATTTCAACTGTCTACCTATTACGGTTCGTGAGATACAGCCTGGTGACAGACGGACGGACGGACGGACAGCGAAGTCTTAGTAATAGGGTCCCGTTTTACCCTTTGGGTACGGAACCCTAAAAAGAAGGGTAGGTATAAAATTTCCTGTGGTTAAAAATAATGGATTTTGTCTATGAATGAAAAACACAATTATTACTATAGTTTGTTTTTTTTAGCATTAGTGTAAATGATGAAGGCGCACTGGTTCAAGATAGTACTTTATTACATGAATCCTAAGAGAAGACTGAACAAAAATATGGTGTCAAAAAGAACATAAAATTATAAGAACAAAGGAATTCAAAAATACAATAAAATTATAAAAAGTAAACGTATAAAAAGGTGCGTCGTCCACATTTCCCCCTTTTTTATTAAAGGGGGAGCTTGATCAGCTTCTTCAGGGGCCGCCGCATAACACCTCCAAGGCTGTGCACATCCGCAACTCTTATGATGCCATCAGGGCCTGGGAAGACAGCAGTAATGCGTCCACGGGGCCAGGAACCTCTCGGAGAATTACCGTCCGCAATGAGCACCAAGTCTCCGACTGCTAATTGGGGAACCTCACCTCGACCACGTCTGGGTGTTAACGTCGGAAGATATTCTTTTAACCAGCGGCGCCAAAAATGCTCTGATAATCCGACAGCCTTACGCCAGCTGGTTCGTGATAGGAGGTCCGTTTCTGATGATGTGACTGGAAGTGGGCGTCCCGAAGACGAACCCAACAGAAAATGCATGGGTGTTAGTGATTCCTCACTCTGAGGGTCAACGGAAACATGAGTTAGTGGCCGCGAATTTACCAAGGCCTCCGCCTCAGCCAAAAGTGTACGTAGCACCTCGTCAGTTGGGGCTCGCTCAGTGAGAGTCACCTTGAGTGCAGTTTTCACGCTCTTCACAAGCCTCTCCCAGCAGCTACCCATAAACGGCGCCGCCGGTGGGATGAAACGCCAGTTGATTCTCTGCGCGGCAGCGAACTGGGACGTAGCGTCGTCGTATAAGCGTCGAAGCTCCCGGCTGGCACCCACAAAAGCAGTTCCATTGTCCGACCACAGCTCGGATGGGGTCCCTCTTCGAGCAGTGAATCTGCGGAGGCTCATGATCGCAGAGTCGGTTGTGAGACTGTCTACGATTTCTAAGTGGACTGCGCGTACCACAAGGCAAGTGTACAGGGCGACATATCTTTTTTCTCGTCTTCGGCCAACGGTAACTTGTATTGGGCCGAAGTAGTCCAGCCCTGTGAACGTAAACGGCCGTCTGTGGTGTCCAAGGCGTGCTTCCGGTAAGTCTCCCGTCACGGGTTGAAACTGCTTGGCCCGGCGTATTCGGCAAAATAAGCAGTTATAAGTGATATTGCGGACGGTACTTCTTAGCGACAATAGGTGGTATTCTTGTCGCAGCTCGTTTACCACGGTCTCCGTATTGCCGTGGGCAGCCCTGCGATGGTGGTTCTGAACAAGTAGGCGCACAGCTAGGTCTTTGCCATCAAGCACAATGGGGTTTTTCATCTCATCCCGTACTTGCGACGCTGCCCTTATACGGCCAGACAAACGCATAAGTTTGTCGTCTCCGATGGTCACTGATAGCTTGGATAAACGGCTGGTGCGTGGCATAAGCTGTGCGGGATGGCTGTGTAGGCTGGCCATCTCGTCTGGGAATGTGTTCAACTGTGACTGGCGCCGTGGCAGATTCGCACACAGAGCGCGGAGCAGCGAACTGTTGCCATTGGTTGGCTGGCTGAAACACAAAACTACACAAGCCCCCCTCTAAGCGAACTAAATTGTTTACACCTAGACCCCTTCTAGCTAGGCAACGGATTCTAAGTAACGTCAAATACTTATGAGCTATGGCTGTTGCGCGTACCAGCCTCACCCAAGAACTGAACCGTTTAGGATCGGCTGAGACTGGCTCGTGCCTTTCAACGTCACTAATGAGATGAACTAAATCAGGACGCGCTGCACGTTTGCTCTCTTCTTCCATGCCTGGATATTCAGGTGAATTGGGCTCGCTGGGCCACTCCGAAGAGAGCAAAAATTCAGGACCCGAAATCCAGCGCGATTCTGGAGATAACGTCACTCGCTTGATGCGTGTAGCATCATCAGCTACGTTGAGTTGACTTGGCACCCATCGCCATTCTTTTACGTCGGTTATTTCCATAATCTCGGCTACTCTGTGAGAAACAAATGGTTTAAATAAGCGCGCCTCGCTTCGAAGCCACCCCAAAACGGTCATAGAATCGCACCAGAATACGCGATTTATAGGCTTGAATCTGTGCTTCGCAAATCGTAGAAGCGAGACGGGCTGCGATCAACGCTCCTTGGAGCTCTAAGCGATTTATGGAGATTTGTTTTAAAGGAGCTACGCGGACTTTGCTGCATATAAGAGCCAGCTTCACTTCACCATTTTCTAAGACGAACCGCCAATATGCAACCGCAGCGAAAGCAGACTCGCTCGCGTCACAAAACAAATGAAGCTCGCACTTATCAATTTTTAATTCGCTAAGTAAGTAACAGCGTGGAATCTGTAAACCAGAAATTGCGATTAAATCGTCAAACCAGAGTCTCCATGCTGCACTGTCACTTTGCGACAGCTCCTCGTCCCAATCGATCCCCTTACGCCACGCATTTTGGAACATGATGCGACCCGTAATCACAACTGGCGCCAGGATACCGAGTGGATCGAAAACCCGCATAACGTGAGCTAACACTTCGCGCTTAGTGAGCCTATTCGGCAACGAACGTTCTCCTTTTATTCCGATATTAAACCCAATCTTATCAGAAACGGGTTGCCAAATAAGTCCCAGTGTGCGCACAGGAGCAGTGAGGCGTCCAAGATCAACATCTACGTCATTTCTAGCTACTGAGACTTCAGCCAAGCTCTCTTTGGGCAGTAGACGCAGCGCAGAGGGATTGTTTGAAGTCCAAGAACGCATCTCAAAGCCAGCATGTTTATGGATGTTGGTGATCTCGGCGGCAAGTTTTGCGACCTTGTCAACACAATTTAAGCTAACTATACAGTCATCCATATAGTGGTCAGCTATGATGGCTTGAGCTGCGTCTGGAAAGCGCTCCTGCCATTCCACTGCGTTCTTGTTTTTTATATAAATGGCAGTGAAAGGGCTGGAAGCGGCACCGAAAATCATGGATGACATACGGTATGTCATGATAGGGTCTTTGGGCGAGTCGCGCCACAAAAACCTCTGAGCGTCGCGATCCTCTGCTCGGATCTTAACTTGAGGAAACATCTCGCGAATATCACCAGTCAGGACAATTTTTCCCTCTCTAAACCGCAATAAGATTCCGAGCAGGGGCTGCAACAAATCTGGGCCGGTTAATAGAAGTGAATTTAGCGAAACACCGTGACTTTTAGCAGCAGCATCGTGTACGACTCTTAATTTGTTCGGTTTGTTTGGATTGGTTACGCCGAAATGTGGCAAAATCCAAACGGGCGACTTGGCGCTAGGCTCTTCGGTGCACAGTTCAGCATAACCTTTCCGAAACATGTCGTGTATGTTTTCACGGTAACGCTCTGCATACTGAAAATCACGGGCCATCTTTTTCTCGAGACTAAGAAACCTAGATAAGGCAAGCTTGCGACTATCAGGCACAGATAAATTGTCCGATTTCCAAAGTAAACCGACTTCAAAATGCCCGTTAGGCAGGTGACGCGCAGTACGTTCGAGAATTTGGATAGCGCGATCATCATCAACGCTGCGCGCTTCGTGTTTCGAAATGCCGATTGAGTCTAAACTATATTGCTCGCGAATCAACTGCTCTAAAACTGCGCGATCGCTGACATCCGCGGCCGCGGGCTCGCTCACTATAGCGTGGTTGACAGTTTCGGCAGGAGCGGTTTTACTGCAACCAAAGGCGAATAAGTAGGACCCAACCTAACGCGGTGTTAATCGCGACTGGTTCTGCCCTAGTGCCCTCGCGTATAGCCCTGGGAATAGTGAGGTGCCAGTTATCGAGACCGACTATAATCGACGGCTGAATGTTTCCATAACAAAACTCATCCGCGATGTCTGCAAGGTGAGGAAATTTAAGTACGCTCGACCTGTCGGGGGTTTGAGTAGCAAGACCTAAACCTTTCATAGCCCGCGCTTTGCTAATATCGTGCGTATCCTTACCATGGCGACCTTTCATTTGGAAATCGACATATTGCACAGACGTATGCTTTCCTAACCCGCCGACACAGTCTAACCTCATGCGTCGCTCGGGTCCACAGGCACCGATTTGCGCGGCGATATCTTGCTCAATAAACGAACCTGTGGCCCCGTCGTCTAACATAGCGTACGTATTCACGGAACCTAACGGGCCGGACACGGTTACGGCTACGATCTTCAAAAGCGGGCGAGCAGGCAACGTCTGAGCTGGAGATCCCGTGGCAACCGATGTCGATGTGTGGGTCAGAATCTCCTTTGATTCGACATCACACGCGGAGTCGCTCACAACAGTAGATGCCGCGGCGTTGTCAGCAGAAGATCGCGGTGCAGTGCCAGAAGTTCCCGCTACCGGCTCATCATCTTCCACCTCAAAATGCGCAGCTGCGGAACGCTCGTAATTCGGGTTGTGCAGTAATACGTGGTGACGGAACGTACATCCGTCAACGTCACAAACTTTCTTCACCTTACAAAAATTAAACCTATGCCAACCTACTTTGAGACATCGATGACAGACTCTTTTCTTTTTAATCAAATTCCATCTGTCATCGACAGACATTGACTTAAATTTGTCACATTGAATTAAATCATGCGATTTTTCACACACGACGCATGATTTAATTTTAGGTGCAGTCGCCGATGAATTCAATTTAGCGTTATTTCGCGATGTTGAATTTGAATTCACAGAATGATTTTCAGCGGCAACGTGCACATTATCCCTGGCCCGCCTACTATCTACCGCTTGTGACGCAGTAGTCGGCTCAGGTATTATGCCGAACCGAGACTGCAGGTCGACTTCGTTAGCGAGGAAACCAGCTAGGTTTTCTAGCTTTGACAGACCGGTAGCCTCATAACGAACGGCATAGTCTAGCCATTTAGCTCGCAACAGTGGAGATATTTTAGTAATTAAGGCCTGAAATAGTTCAGGCGAGGCCAAATATTCCGTATGACCCAATAAACGTATTATTTCGACACAGTTGCGAACTCGACTGGCAAACACAGCTAAATCCTTACCTTCAGCGCTCACGCGCGGCAATGCGCGCACCGCAGCTACTTCGTGCGCCACCACCATCTCGGGGCGGCCGAAGCGCGCGTCGAGAGCGCGCACCACGACGCCGGGGTCGCGCGCAGACACAAGCAGCGCGGCGACTGCCTCGCGCGCCGCGCCCGTTAGCGCAGTATTCAGTCTTGACAGATTATTCGCGGCTGTGTAGGAACCTTGTGTATTTTCAAAGGCTTTTTTCAAACTAAGCCAATCTAAATGCGACCTGCCATCGAAACGGGGTAAAGGAACACGATTTATTGCGTGGCCAATGCCTTTATTTACACTGTCAACTAAAACACCCAGACTCCTAACCAACTGTGGAACTTCTCCGCTCTCGGGCCGCTCAGGATGGGCCGCAGTCATCGCAGCACCATAGTCGCGGCGTTCAGGAATTACCGCTGACATCGCGACACCACAGTCGCGGCGCTCGAGAGGAGCCGCCGTTATCGCGGCACCACAGTCGCGGCGCACAGTCACAGTCCGCACAGGGGACACGACATGCGCGCGAGGGGTTTTAGCTTCCAGATCCCTGAAAAAATCATTGTTCATTAATGTTTCTTCATGGTTAAAAGCAGCTTCAGACTTACTGAGCCATTGGTCTATATTAATATGGCTGCTCCTAGAGCTATGACGACTCGCATCTACGTCGATGGCGGCGATTTCCGCTTTTAACTCTAGGTCGGCGGTCACTCGTTCCAGATCGACCAGCCGGCGTGCATCTAGCTCGGCCACTTCAGCGGCCTCACGGCGGCGGCGTATTTGTTGTGTCTCTAGCTCGACGAGGCGACGCGCGTGCTGCGCTTCAGCCGCCAACCTCCTGGCCACTACCGTGGATGAAGAGCGAGATGACATACTTACGGGTCGGGATTGTGAAGGCGCCGGTGGTGCGGTTGTCGGGTCGACAAGAGGGGTTGAGGGCACGGTTGACGGCCCAGCCTCACTCTCCGCAACGGTCTTACCTTCGTTACCATCCTTACCCGCTTTCACCGATCGTGTGACGACCATATTTACCAATAATACAGTTCGCACTTAATGTTGATTCATGATTCACTATCAGACTATCACTTTTAAATCCACGAAGGATCACAATGTAAATGATGAAGGCGCACTGGTTCAAGATAGTACTTTATTACATGAATCCTAAGAGAAGACTGAACAAAAATATGGTGTCAAAAAGAACATAAAATTATAAGAACAAAGGAATTCAAAAATACAATAAAATTATAAAAAGTAAACGTATAAAAAGGTGCGTCGTCCACAATTAGAAATAAGGTAAACAATCTTGACGTGTCTTTTAATTGAAAAACACATTTTAAAAATAAGTTACGGCAAATATGTAACAATTATAAATCTAATACGATCATTTATATTCTTCTGCTTTCATAAGTAATCGTTTTTGATTTTTAAAAAACCTGATAACACTGAGTATGTGGGGGAAGCGCTGCTGGCCTAGCGGAAAGCAATTCGGAGGTTACCCCGGCGTTCTAACCCCGGCTCGTACCAATGATTTTTCGAACTTTTGTACGAAATAGCATTTGATACCTACCTATTTATACACCGATACCTATTTTTCGGTGAAAGAAAACAAACAATGTGAGGAAACCGGACTAATCCAAATAAGTTTACTCTCTGGGTTGGAAGGTCAGGGCAGTCGCGTTCGTAAAAACTAGTGCGCATGCCAATTCTGGGATTAGTTGCCAAGCGGAGATTGAATATCTGGGAGACCGATCAAAGCTTACAAAACATAAAAACTCAAAAATGCGCGTTTTCTCATAGACCTAGCTAAGAGATCGTTAGAGCCGTTTCTGATACCATCCAAATATATAAATAAATAATTATATATCTAATAATTGCTCGTTTAAAGGTAAGATAACACAAAGGAGAAACAAAAAGAAATTACCTACTCGCACCAGTCTTGAACCCCAATCCTCTTGCACGTATTTCCACGAACATACCGTTACGCTATTGCAACATACTTACGTTGTGTGAAATTGTCTACTACAAGGATCACGGAAACACTGTTTGCATGTGTGAGTAATAGTAGGAAAAAGCGTGACAGCAACACTCCGTCGAATTAAAAAGGTGGTTTTTGCACAATGAAGTATTCAATGTTTATTTTAATAGTTCAATATTTACTTAAAGAGTGCGCGAAACATACTTTTAAGTATACAAATACCAAGACCATTTCACAAAAAAATAAAATCTGAAATTTTGCAAAAGTGGTGCCATCTAGCGAGAGTTAAGTTTTGAGTAACCTAGGCGAACCACCTTAATACCTACAGGTACGTCATTTTACCGTTTATTGATCTTCTGACATCAATTCGACATCATCAAGTAAATTATGCAAAAACATGGTAAAACCAATTTGTTATACAGACTCGATTAAGTACTGGAGCCCGATTCAGACTTAACCATTTGTTACGGTTTTGATCTTGCTTTAATACGTCCTGGTTTTAATACGTAATGAAAATGAAAGTCGTGCGTGAGATGCGCGCCAATCACTAAGACGATCGTTAAGGTCGTATTAAAACCAGCTCAAAATGATAACAAATTGTTATACTAGCATCGACCTCCTGATTCGTTGACATTATGTGCAAAAAAACTGCAACTTCAACTTTTCAGAGAGCTAGTAAAGGTGTTGCGACCGCAATATAACTCCAACATACTGCCGTATTCGAACTTCAAGATATTCACAAGAGACGACACGTACTAGATCCATTCTAGATACGTTATAGTTTAGATATCAACTAGTTCTCTTTTGCAGCGCAATTCGGGCAACCAATGTCACGTTTATGTTAGACAGAGTAAGATGTCTATTAGATGTGAATTGGACTTCTAAGTCATATCCTGTGAAAATCGTTCAAGAGTATCTCCAGAATTGTAAATGTCAAATTTGACAGGTTAGATCTTAAACATATCGTTATCGTATCTTGGTGATGTAAATAAAATGAGATGTTAAATTCATCATAGCTCACGTCGGCGAAAAGATCGATTAAATGCAAATATAGCATCTAAGCTCTCACGGTAAGGCAGAGGAGCGTGAGAGGCGGCGGAGCGTGAGGGCGAACAACGTTTCAACAACAGAGTAAGTAGTCTATCACTAAATTTATAGTTATTATTAGATAAATTAATAAAAAAATAATAAAGCGTGCGGCTTCGTAACTGCAGGTCGAGGGTTCATAGTTCATATAGTGTGTAGCTTTCAAATAGAGCTCGACGGCTAATCCTATTGTCTATTGTTAAGTAAAACCGCACGTGCTACTTACCTGCAAAAAATGGTCCTCATTATTCTATTTGTCATCTGAGCGCGGGCTAGTCCAACGCTCAAAAAACCAGTGTAGGTGCGCTCTCCGATAACGCGCCTTTGTTACTCATCTCGATGACACATTTTATTTTAGACTGGTTCTGTAGCGTTCGACTCGCCGGCACTCAGTAACCGAAGTGTGTATTTTTTATGCAGGTGATTGTGGCACGTGGCACGAGCGGTTTTACTTAACAATAGACAATAGGATTAGCCGTCGAGCTCTATTTGAAAGCTACACACTATACCCTCGACGAAGACGATTGGTCCATATCATAATGGTCTTCTTGGAAATTATGTACGAAATATCATGTAATAATAATGAATAGGCTTTTGATGATCCCCTAAGTTAAAAGCTCGGATGCTTTCAAATCCGTGGAATTCATCTTAAAAGTGTTGACCATAATAGGCACACTTTACTCCCTGGGTAATTGTGCTCCTAAAATTTTTATTATTATTTATGAAATTATATATATATGTATAGTAATGATAGTCTACTATTCAGCATAAATCAATATGCCACCATGGGTTTAAAAAATTACATTAAATGTCGATTATTGGAACTAATTCTGGAGCAAGTATGTAGATAAGCAAATTTTATGGTCTAGATACCATAAAATTTGAATTTATATAAAATTTTATGGTATCTAGCTTGAATCAACTGCGATAAGCAACTCGTATCGCTGCGTCCGAGACATAAACGTAAAACGTGACGTCATGAGAATTTCTTAATGCCTGGAGATTGGAGATAGGTTACTCTGATTGTCTTTATACTATACGAGCGGCTAAAACGCGCCTATGAACCGAGCGCAATTAGGTCGGCTGATTTGCTCCGGTTTCACGGCTGCAGTATTTAGTATTTACCGAGGGAAAGAGGGAGATAGCGCACTCGATCTACACATGGTTACGACAATGCACTGGAATTGTGAATATACTGGGTAAACTAACCAAACGAGTCGGGGAGATTTAAGCAGAAACTACAAAATATGTCCCTTTATTTACCGTTGTGTAAAATTATTTTGTAAATAATTGTACACTGCAGATTCTATAGAATACATACATAATATATAAGTAAATTTGTGTTTTTTTCACGAAGCCGTGACGGTAAATTTAGAGATAAAAAATATATTAAGAGATTTTAATTAAATAATGATTCAAAGATATGTTAGCCTACCGCTTTAAATCACCAATAATGCACATGAGGTGCGAAATTCATCACAGCTCACAATGGTGAAAATCGATAAATGCAAATATAGCGTTTAAGCTCTGGCAGTAAGGCACAGGAGCGTGCGAGGCGGCGGAGCGTGGAGGCGCGCGCCTGTGAACCGAACGCTATTAGGACGCCTCACTCGCTCGAGCTTCACGGCTGCAGTCTAGGAAACAAGACTGCACAACAGTGCATTTGCAATAGTTAACGCTAACAGAGCAAGACGATTTAGTAGATATAAATGAATTTTAAAGGGTTACTTATAAAAGGGTATGTATAAATAAGTCATAGATATGAGTTAGGGATCCCTTACATCTTTACGTCATCCCACACTATCAATCCCCATAGTAGATTTACTTCTGTTTTAAGCGTTTCCTATTTTAGATGTGACAGAAATCATTTTCCTGATCATTGTGTCAATGTTCTTAAAATAATACATTGTATTTATTTTATTTACTGACCCATTTGAATTGCCCAACCTGTATAGGTAGATTCACTTAAAGCTAATATGGGAAAACAATGGCGTCAGTTCTGCCCGCACCCCCACACGTGCGATCGAGTGTTTACTTAACCTACTGACTCTCTTGAGCCTATCATTGTTTAGCCTATAATTGGGTGAACCAATTTACCCTTCCACACACGTAAATCTTACGTACCACAGCTGTATAAAGATGAAAGTTATATAGAGATTATGAGTATAAATAAGTTTATTAATTTTGAAAAAAAAAATGTAGTTAGGACTATGATTTGCCTGCGGATTTGCGGAAGATGTTATATAGTAAACATGATACACCATCAAAATGATTATAGATCGACGGAGGGTATAAACTAGACTGTGAAACAAAGGATATTTAGTATTAAATATTTAGCTACTTTGTCATATAGAGGCTCCGATTTCAAATATCCTTCACAGGGCATATGTGATAGGCAAGGTGGAATGTGGTCTAATAACTAACAGAAACGAGCGCACTCGTCTTTCCATTTGAACAGTCTAAAGATGTGGACTTGATCATAATTCCAGTAAAACCACTAACGGTCCACGACGAAGAACGGATGACGAGAATATTGTTTGAAAATAAACCTTGAAGTTTATAAATAAATACTTATGTCATTTTATCCGTGCACCAAAATGTAAATCTTGTCAATTTATCTTAAGGGAATACGTTTCATTCAGTCACTGAATTAAATGTAGGTACTGCCAACAAACCTTGGCTATTATATTAAAACTGTGTCAAAGAGGTAAGAGACGTTTTAAATCAAACCACGAGAAAATTCTTGCTATTCGACATAGTTCCATGGAGGTTCAGCGTTCCATTTAATTGAATCCCATTGAATGTACATTTCACTACATAAATAGTGCGACGGTGAATAGGAATGAATAGGAACCCTTTAGAACGTCGTGGAAACTGAACATTCTGAACAATGAAGACCATTACCATTGGGATACCTTTAAATGTAATTTGTAGTCTGGCCATCCAACCATGTTTCATATAGCAAATACTATATGAACAGCTATGAATATAACACTGTAAGCCCGTGAAAATGTGGAATCATTCTACAGTTCGTTTTTTTAGCATTAGAAAAAACTTGAAAGAAGGTAAGCGATCTTGACATGACTTTTAATTGAAAAACGCTTTTTAAGCGCGGGAACGCTGCCTGCGTGTTGGGCACCCTCCCGAAGGCACCAAATTTTGATAGGTATTTTTAATTTTTAGGTTTAGTTATTTTAATTGTAGTTAGTTTTAGTTTTATATTCCTGTTTATGTCTTTTAGTAATTTATGTAATTTAATATTTTGTCAGTGCAATAAAAATAGTACACATTTTTAAAATCAGTATCTATACTTATGAAAGCAGAAGAATATAAATAATCGTATTAGATTCATAATTGTTACATATTTGCCGTAACTTATTTTTTAAATGTGTTTTTCAATTAAAAGACGCATCAAGATTGTTTACCTTATATCTAATGCTAAAAAAAACGAACTATAGATAATTTTTTTATGCAGCCGATTCTGTAATTGATAATTTTATAAAAAATAAAAGCTAAACTGTGGAATATTTCAAGATACGACCTTCAAGAAAAGAGCGTACTCCCATATTATACACCGGCAACGCACTTACAATCCAATTAGTGTAAATTAAATGTGATTCTCTTTAGTAGTTAATCATTATTTGGACACCGTTCATGTAAATTAATAGTTAACTTCGTTAATCGTGATTTAGGATTTAGTTACATGGCATTTTACCCTAAATCCAATTAATACGGTCGAAAGGAAATATTTCAGCAGATGCTACGTTATTTATTAATCAGGAGATAATTTAATCGTTACTCCACTTCTTTTCAAGCGATAGGTATCGTGAAAACGGGTAGATTACTAAAATAAATAAATATTATGGACTAGGTATCTTACCAAAATCGGCCTAACCCTCAAGCTCAATAAGGCTTGTGGTGTTGTGGACATTAGACTACAATATGTATAATATAGGAAAGGGAATGCTAATCCTAAAAGATACCTGAAGGCTAAAGGATTGGTACCGCGCATATGACGCCTCTGAACGCGTGGGCGCCCAAAGGCTACGGTAACCGCTTAAGAATCCGTGCCTCTAAACAGACGGGCTCCCATAATTATGCTTCTTTGCATAAAAGGAATAAACAACCCTGGTGACATGCCCCCTTAAGGAGATTAAAAGTTAGGTAAATGTGAAAGCCGATTACTTACTTACTCATTCTTTCTCGTAACTTTTTTTGTACACGAAACCTGAGTAGACTTAGTAGAATAAGGCGTGAAGGGCGTGAAGGTTAATACGTAATGCATTTAATGTTCAATTTAACTACAAAGGCGCGCCCGGAGCACACATTAATTTTAATGCCTCCATATTGTTTTTATTAAATTAGCGCTCACTGACATTGAGCGAACAAAAGACAATTTCGGAAACACGTGTCGTGTCTTAACCACTCAGTTTAAATTACTTTTAAAATTAAGGTAATTAGGCCTCATTCTCACATTTACTGACTAGGGCGAATACGAGCTTACGGATGTAATTTATTGAATTGCTAATTAGTGTGCTACTGCGCTTAGCATAGAGAACCTCCGTAACTACATTTGAAAACTCATTCAATTGTATACTCTATGCTCATACAATAAAGTAGATGGTTGATCAAAGTTTTAATGCACATATGTTAAGATACATTAAGTGCGTTAGTGTGGTTTTACAATCACGGCCATTTTTAATCTAATTGCCGCGCCTCTGTTTAAGTAATTGCGTTGAAATTCGGGACGAGTATGCTTGGTGGGTTTGAGCGTATGTTTTGTAGGTAAGTACTCAATAATATATTTATTCAATTTTACATATTATGTATGTATGTATAAAACTTAACAAACTAAAACCCGTTCTGAGCCACGCCGGGTCCAAAGGTCCCCATCACACTAGCAGCGTTACCCCGCTGTATGGCGATGGAGACCTGTTGGACAAGCCATGACTCAGAACGGGGGTCATTCCCCTTTTCTCTGAGGCGCTTTCCAAGTTCCCTGAAAAGCTCTCGTGCCTCCCGTCCCCAGGGCCCAGCTGTCTCGACAGCGACGGGCACGAAGTCGTACGTGGCTCCCAGGGCAGAGTATTTCTGTCGCTTATTTTTGGCGGCAGTCTCTGCCGCCGAACCTGCCGACTTGGCGGTGCGTCCTACATGGGATGCAGCAAATGTACTCACACAAGTTGCATCCCATATAAGACACCGCCCTCTCTGCCAGGGAACCAGCGTCAGCCCGTCGGGTCGTTTGCCATCTGTTCGAGACAGCCCCGGTGGTTCGAGGAGGCACGGGACGCCCACCGACAGCATCGCTCGACGGACTATTTCATTCAAAGAATGGTGTCTGGGGAAACGACCGGCGCATCTCTGACAGCTGAGCCCATGGTGGCCGTTCTCTTCTACCATCACTCCACAGATGCAGCGGTGCGCGTTGCACACCTTGCACCCCAACCTTAAGGCCACTGCGATCCTTAGGGAATCGTTGTCTAGCAGTGTGCCTAATTGAGGGGATGGCAAGGCGTGCAACCATGCACCCGACTCAGACTTGGAGGCGGCTTTGAGACGCGCCAGATCGGTTATCGAGGCACCAGCCTGTAAATTCGCGTGGCGAAGCCTACAAAGGATGTCATCCCAGCCCCTCTGAGCGGCCGGGTTTTCTGGATGCTCATTAGATGGGCACAATGTGGCCCATTTTGATAAGGCATCCGATGCAAAGGGCAAGCAGATATTGGTGCTCTCTATTGTAAGTATGCGACCGACTAGATCAGCTGATCCGTGTATCATAAAGAAAAAAAAAATAGAAAAAAATAATAATAATAATAAGCTGTTGGGGAGTAACGACCCCACGGACCCGAGTGCTCCCGAGAGTCGGTCAGGGTCTCCGTCTCCGGCGTGTCTTCGTCGGTCGGAGTGGACCCCAAGGGGACCCGCAGGACTCTCAGCTCTGGCTTGCCTTCATTGGCCGTCCAGAGAGGAGTCGTTAGAGCTATATGCTCCAGGGGTGGAAGTGAAAGATGCATAAGACGCGAGTTGGCACAGTGGCTGTTATAACAGCCACTGGGTAGAAAGCGGCGCACACCTCTCGACACCCCTGAGCCGCTTACACCAGTGTTGCTCCTGGTCGTCTTTACGACGACAGTTTCAGGGGCCCACCTAGTTAGTGGCAAGTCACCGCCTGCCTCGATAACGTGTAAGCATTGTTATGGCAGGTGTCCGGACCTCTCGGCAATAGCCCAATCTTTTGACCAGCCAAACTTCAAGACCATAACCGGCACTCTTCTCCACTGCATTTACAATAGCTCCTATGCCAGCTGGGACCGATTTACGAGTATCTATTTGTACCCGTGAATGGGTTCTAGCTGGTGTATTACATAACATCAAACTTGTCTTTAAGGGCCTCTGTGCTGTTGGCTTCGGCCCCACGCATGCCTCCCAAAGGTCCGGGACCCCATGGTCCCGAGATATGGAAAGACATACAAATAATAATAATAATACGATGGCGCATCAGGTGCCCATCTAAAGAGTGGCGAGTCACCACCTGTCTCGATAACTTGTGCAAACAGTGTTATGGCAGGTGTCCGGACTTCTTTGTAATAGCCCAGTCTTTTCTCCACCCAAACTTAAACCATAGACCAGAATTCTGACCATATTCTTTACAATAGCTTCCAATGCCTGCTGAAACCGGTTCACGGGTATTTATTGATGTACCCGTGAATGGGTTCCAGCAGGCGTTCTACATGACATCAAATCTCTCCAAACGGCCTCTACGTGTTGGATCCATATCCCCACGCACGCCTTATAAATGACCGGGCTCGAAAGACCCGAGAGTTTTAAAACGGAGATAATAATAAATAAATCCATTTCAGTTCACTTTTTCTACAATAGTCCCAATGCCTGCTGCGACCGGTTCATGGGTGTCTATTGTTGCGCCTGTGAACGGGTTCCAGCAGGCGTTCTACATGACATTAAAGCTCTCCAAAGGGCCTCTACGTGTTGGATCTGTATCCCCACGCAAGCCTATCAAAAGACCGGGATTTATAGGCCCGTGAAATCCAGAAAGGAGATACAAATAAATAATAATCCGTGTATAATAGATTCAAGAAATTATACATTTAACAAAAGCTATATCTATACCTAGCTGCTTAGTGCTCAGTACCTATTCAACATTGCAGGTATGTACCTAGAGCTCTTCGTATGTGACGGGACGCTAAAGTAATGTGAATTCAACATTTTACTTACTTAAGTATATTGAAATCATATTATTCCCATATTTTTTTTTAATTCTATTACGAATCTAAACATCTTCGACACTCGATATTTTCAAAACATCTTGTAGCAAAGTTTGAAAGAACCTCCGACGTTTGGCGCGTCGTTAAGTAATAATCGATACATAAACGAACGGGTAATTAAACCATAGGTACTTATAAATAGGTATTACGAGTTAAGAAGGTTGTTAATAATTTAATAATTTTCTGAAACAAATTAATCAATTCTGTTCAGTAAGCGATGGTATGTTGTGTAGGTTTTAGGCCACGCTATCAAGAATACAAGGCTCTTGTAAGGCTATCATATCAGCCGTGGTACACAACGTGGTAAAGAGTATCTATTATAGAGAATTAAGACAGTTCATGTTATTATTTCGTACAAGTAAATACGTTTAATCGTAGATACGCTCTCTTTTTGATTGAACATTTAAGTAAATGCTTATGCCAAATTTTATGTAATTTAAGTAATTGTTTATGCCAACTTTAATGTACCTAATTTAAGCATGTCGTTTTAAAATGACAGCATACTTCGAATGTATGGGACCATCTTTTTGGTGACGGGTTTTTGAGACTTATTCGTAATATCAAGTGATTAGGATGTTTTCTCCTCGAGATAAAGTAAATAAGTAGTCTAAGTTCTCGCAACTCTTGCCCTGGCGAGCAGGGCAGCGAGGAAACGCCGCCAAATCCGCGTCAATCACCACACAAAGTCGCTGTTGCTGATAAGAAGAATAAGAAGAATTATTGCTGGATACTTATGGTGCTACAAGGCGTTACTTTTTTTTTTTTTTTTATTCAGAATAAGCTTACAGTCTAATGAACCAAGGCGCTTATAAGTAATGTTTAATAGTATACATGCTATGTTACACTTAAACTATAAAATTACATGTCAACGGTACAAAAACAGAAACAAATTCAATTATCAATTAAGTATCAAAATAATATGTCAATAAAGCTAATAAATATTAATTAATCAATTAAATTCATACATGCCTTTAATAACGTGGTAAGATGCATGATAAAAAATGTCAACGTCAGGTAACCGCAGAGACATATCATTTAACAGAGCGATAGCTCTTGCAGAGGGAGCGTTTGCCGCCCAGCGCGTGCGCCTCACCGGGCATGCGAACAGGCGCCGGCGCCGTCGCGAAACCACCGCCCCACCCTCCCCCGCCGCGGGGCAGCGGCGAGGGGGCGGAACAGAAAGACCTATTCTTGACAGTGTAGATGGATTCCAGACTTGGTTGCACAGGAGCTTATAATAATGCACCATCAGTAACAACTTCCGCCGCAACTCTAATGTATCCATCCCGACCATACCACTGACAAACAATGATGGATACATATAAGGATAATATCCTAACTTTTTCCTATATAGAAATCGAGCAAATTTCCTCTGGATTCTTTCGATCATGAGGGTATATTTGCTTTCGTGCGGATCCCAGATACAAGCACCAAATTCAAGTTTGCTGCGAACATAGGCGTTGTATAGCAACAGCAAAACACGAGTATCACAAAACTGGCTCGATACCCTCATGATAAACCCCAGGACCTTGTTCGCCTGCTTACAGATCTTGGTAACGTGCGTCCTAAAGTCAAGTCTCGAGTCCGAGGTCAGGCCCAGGTCAGTTACCTCATCAACGCGATCCATGAATGCGTCTTTAATGTGGTATTGTTTGATGTGAGGTGACTGAATTCTAGAGAACGTAATAACTTTACATTTAGATGTGTTAAAATGCAGTTTATTGTCCTCACTCCACTTGGTCACCGCATCTCCTGCTCCCAGAAACAACTTCAAGTCATCAGCGAACAACAAACAGCCAGCAGTGTGTACCACGCTCGGGCTCTCAGTCACACAGACTCATGAGCAAATATATAACGAGGGAATTTGTATGGAAATGTTCATACAATTTCAACCGCTTTCTTTGCCCTTTCTTTCTTCTTTTGTTTTGTTTTTCTTTGCTTAACAGATTTAAAATAATTGGTGTTTTAAGGTGACAGTCCATTTCCAACGACAGTAGCACTACCATTAATTTTACTATGGAAATTGACAATAACACCGACGCGTTCGTACTAGTAGTGCAGCTGCGGTCAGAAATGGAATGTTACCCTTAGTCTTACACAGACATCAAATGGACATCAAAGCACTGTACGAAATACGTTCCGTTCTTTATTTTCTATTTTCTTTGGTAATATTAAAGGTAATTATATTTTATGCCTCATTGCATGCCCTAATAAACGAAACGTTAAGCCAACTTAATAAGTAATTAATGAAAATATAGCAACGCTCGAGCCGTTGCCGTAGCCTGCATTCCTCCCGCCGGCACTTAAGCAGAGTGATTAAATTAACGCCGTAATTTCTAAATGGCAAATTGCATTGACGCTCACGGCATATTTGAAAAACCTAGCTGTTTTAATGCCCTTCAAGTGTAGCATACCTACCTAGATACTATAGATTTTTCAGCTTATTGTAAATAATATCAAATATTGATATGAATAGCAACAGACTTCAGTTGTCCAGTTATGAAAATACCTATTGATAATGTTGCTTTACGAGACAAATCGGTATATATCAATTCTGAAATAAAAATGTACAAGAAATCACCAGTCAGATAAAAAAACGTAGATGTTCTATTCTTAACTTGAGAAATCAGAAATCCAGCCCCAAATAACTTGATGAAAGAAATCATGATGAAAGAGAAAAGAAAGAATAACTATTTAGACAATTCAGTTGAATGGAGTGCCTTAATTAAGTAAGTACTAGCAAAGTACAAAAAAAATTGTAAGGAATTTCATTTCAATGACATTACAGAAGGCAAGATCTTCCCTATAATGTTACGAACGCAAGATGAGACGCAAAGCAGAAAGACAACGCAATCTTATTATGCTAATTTGACAAAGAAGCAAAAAATTACATTGGCCTACGTACATTTTAAATTAGCAAAGCATTCAGGGCAGCTACGTACGTAAAGTGGGATGAACTCGTCTCTTCCGGGACAATTTACAGACGGCGTAAAATTATCTCTAACATGCATTTTTCTTTTCGATGTTTTCCTCGGCGGAATTTACGGAGACAAATTGTCAGACTTAAGCCGGGTAAAGTCTTCCGGTCAACCGTAAATGTTTCAGATGGCAGTCGTAAAATAGAAGAGGGTATAAATACCTATTACATTACATTATGATAATCACCGGAAAACAGCTAAATTTATCGATGTTTATTCGAAGAAAGACCTATGCGCAGAAATACATGCTCAGCGCAGCGGAGAATAGGAGGTTGAAATTATGATGATTAGTATCCTCAACCTTTATTAAAACAAATCATTATGAATAGAAATATTTAAAAATATAAAGCATTTACATATTAAGGAAAAGCGAATCTCTCAATCAACAACAAAGTAATTCTGGAAGAGCGGAGTTTTCCTGATTTTGTGGATGTTCCATACCTAATTGTCTGTCAATATAAATTTCGCAATTGAAGGGTGTGAATGGAAAGAATGATGAATACTGAACTTACCCACACGGGTAAGTTTACATGGGTAAAAATAATATGAAGATAAGAATTCTACTTTTAAGAAATGGCTTTCGTCCTCTTTGAAGGTGCGATTCTTTACTGCCACAAATTAATTAACATTACTCAATAGGCAGCGCAAGGTTCATCCCAAAAAGTCGTCAGTAGGTAGTTACTTAGGTACCTATATTAATTTCATTTACTGCAAAAAGTACTTATAATAAAACAATTATTATCTAATTTACTCTTAAGTTGTAAATGAAAGCACGAGTTATTAACGCGTATCCAGGTGGGGCGAGATAAACGGCCTCGACGCATCACGCTCGCTGGAGTCTGTAGCGTGCTCGGTTCGCGTTCCCTCTATAATTAGGTAACAGGGCTTTATTACAATTTACAAATAATAATAATTTGTAAAAACGTATTGTGAAATAACGCGTACAATATGTTCTGCCAACTATTAAGACAATAGTGTAATCCATTTGTTAACCTTAAATAATAATATATTATTTAATAATAAATAAAGACAATAGTGTAATTCATTTGTTAACCTTAAATAATAATATATTATTTAAAAATAAATAGTACCAAATTAAAATTAAATTTGTTTAGAAAAAACTGCAATGGATTTAACTTTAACCTTATAAATAATTAAATATCTTTAACATTTTTCAAATACTCGTAAATACGCTTTCCTACTGTTATAATTTTCAAAGCAAGATCCCATAGGTACTGGTACTTTAGAATATCAAGAAAGAGAAGTTTAAAACGAAAAGGAAAACCGATGTTCGTCATTTTAATAAGCCCGGGAACCGTTTATTTAGGTACAAATGAAAAAGCTGGGCTTTATTAATGTTCACAAATTCATCACAAACGTAATCTGTTACTTAGATTTCGGGACAGCTTATTATTTTCATTGGATATTCTGTTTATCTGAGGTTTTCTTTTTTTTTGTTGTTATGGCCATTGTGGAAAATGTTTTGAGCAAGGACTGAAATAAATATATTGGACATAATAATGAGAAAGTCACGATAACCTTAGTGTTAACTTCCAAAAATATGTGCAATATATCCTAGAGTAAACGAAATAGATATTTTCTAAATACCTATACTTATTCGTAAAAAAAAAACATTAATTTATTTTTATAGAGATAAATAAACACAATACATAAGAAGAATTCGTAATTATACTACACATTTTTAAACCGCTATAAGCACAACCCACCGAGCCCTCGCGGATTATTTTCATTCACTCGGAATATAAATCTAAAAACAGCTCGGCCGCATATAAAAATAGCAATAACATTTCTCTGCAATATTTTCCGCGAGATAAAACACCCAACATTTTTAAATAGGAATATACTTATTTGAATATTCCCTTTCCCACTGTAATTTTCTTATGAACATGAGGCAATAACGGAAAAGAATAAAAAGCTATTCATTAGAGTGCCGGCGGCGGAAACGTGGCCCGCGTATATTTGAGTTTCAAACTGTTGATTACGAGTTTGATATTTTATTTTCAAAGAAGTACCTGGGGACTCGCTTCAGCAAGGTCCACTGCGTTGTAGCAGTCAACCTGCATTTCATACTTGAATATACAACGACGACAGTCTAGTAAGATAAATAAAATAAAATTTATTTATCGGGGACAGTTTCAACACGCGTAGGTAGGTTATTAATAAAAATTACAAAAGTAACGTGAATTAATATTAGCTACTTAAGTACAATAAATGTCAAAGAAAAATCTAGTGAGAATCAAGAAAATTCGTAGATTATTGATCCTTCTTTAATATCTGTATTTAATGTCACGAACGCTTAAAACGAAAATATATAACAGATTGAGATCTACACTAACACTACACTTTTATAGTAATGCCAACCCGAAATCGATATACCTGTATCTAAGATTGATTATGCATTCCCGAAGGTACCTATAAATCCACCTCCGTTGTACTACAATACAAATAATAAAAGACTTTATACCAAGACAATAAGGACTGAGCGGTAGTTTAAATAAGTTGGTGGATTCGTACCTGCTGTGCTCGCAAACAGTGTCGCATTCAGTTGAAGATTATCTTCAATAGATTCCACGAAACCCACGCGAGAACATTCCCCATAGTAAACTGAGAAGATTCTCGATAACGTGGGTATTACAGTAACTGTTGTAACTGTACAAATACTAAACTAAATTAATAACTAGCTTAAATCCCCTATATGCCTATATGGTGTATATGCCTTTGCACCTAATGCATCGCATCGTATTTAGTTATGTTTCTAGGGTTACCTACTTCTTTTAAGTCTCGCCGTCATGTACATTTTATCTTAGTTTGACTACCATTTCATATGTATCTCTCAGTTACTTAAAGGTTAGCTGGAAGAGATCCCTTAACGGGATAAGTTCGCCTTTGTACACATTTATTGTATTCTCTCTGTGTTATGTACTTGTTTTGTGCAATAAAGTGTTTACTACTACTAAATCTAAAATAGGCCCTTGAAGCATTGTACGATGCTGGTGGCATTTCCTCGTTGAATTGTACCCAACATTACTCTCAGTGCATATTGCTCGCACTTATTCATGCTATCGAGATTATTATGTGCAAATTGTGAAATCAATATCAGATTTTCCAAGGCCTGTCGTCAGGATGTGCGTGCTAAATGCGAGCAATTTTATCTTACATAGTCTAACCAAGTGGCAGTCGGTACTGCCGCGGTAATGGCGGTCCATAAGGGCACACGGGGCCCGTGCCCAGGGTGGCCCTGCCAAGTGGTATGCACTCACTGCTGGGAAATGTCACGTAGAATCGTAGATGACCCCGATGATACGATGCCTTCCGACACAAAGTAGCTGTGGGATATAAATGGTTCACTATACAAAATCTGCTCTGGCCAAGTGGTCTGTGCTCTCACTACTGGGAAATGTCACGTAGATGACGGCGCGCGGTCGCGGGAGATAGCGACGTGAAACCGAATCCGATGATACGATGCCATCCCGACACAATGTAGGTAGCTGTGGAATAAATTGTTCGTGTATCGGGCAATACGATGTAGAGTAAAGCGATCTCGTAATGTGTTATTAGATTTCGTGACGGTATGACGGAAAATCATATATATAAAGATAAAATATACGGCCGATTCGAACTTTAAGATATGTCAAATATTACGTCTCGATACGATATGGGTTTGATATGACAGTGTCAAAAGCGACGTTTCCTTAAACAAAAACTTCGAATCGGGCTGACCCTCGTAATACCTTATATGTAATTATTATATTCGTAAAATCACTGTTTCCTAAAACACCTGCTACCAACGGTTTTCGTGTTCGAATTATATTATGCCACCACACAATACATTCGGTGCCATTGTACCCAAAAATAAACCTTATATTTAAAAAACCGTTTTGTAGCGCTATGACTAGTAGTGGGCCGTAGCTTAGCAGTGAATGAGTTTTAATGCCTTGGTAAGCTACGCTGTACTAAGTGCTACGGCGTAGAATATCTGACGCCCGTTGTATATCAGCGGATCTTACCTTGGGGCATATTCAGAAGTGTGACAAAGTTTTGTTAGTAAATAAAACGACAAAACGGCATGGTCCTGTTCATCTATATTGCCGAAACGAGACACCCCGTAGTCAGAAGCCAGTGCACGCGAGTCTCCTGAAGCGACCTCTGCACGTACACTACAAACGAACTCAAATGGATTATTGGGAAATTGGAAATTGGCTCTGCTATATACTCGAAGGCGCAAGCGCGACGTATTGAAATTAATTTTTCTTAAGTATCGGCTCGATTCGGGAAATGAATTAGATCTCTACTAGACCTCAACAAGTTACGATATGGATAATTTAAAGATATTTGTAAGATAGATATGTCAAATTTGACGTTTCCGCGATTCTGGAGGTCCTCTTGAACGATTTCGACAAGTTATGACTTAGATATCCAAGTTACATCTAGTCGATATCTAATGTAAATCTAGTTGATCTCTATATCGTCTCTAGATCTTGTGATTATCTCGTTTCCCGAATACGCGTGTATATGATTTTAAACCGATAAAATTATGATACGTGTCAAATATTGTTAGTGTAATTTAAGGTCTTGCCTTTTGACATCATAACACCTAATTTTCTCGCTGGACTCTGACAATGTTCAAACATTCCATTTCTTAAAAGCTGTATGATGTAACTCTTAGTAAAATGTACGCAAATCGTTAACTATTACATTGTTCACAGAAAAAAAAACCGTTTCCCTAATTCCTTTACGTTTTCGACACGTAATCCACTTCGGTATAGTTGAGACAGTTGTATATCCAACAGAATATCTCTTCCCAATCTCAGAAATACCAATAGTATTGCGGAACATAAATCATGAAAGTTAGAACAGTTAGTTTAGACAAGCTGGGTGCAACACGTGTACAGGACTTGTAACTTGCATTTGTAACGCTTGCATTAAATTCGAGAGTTTAAGCGTTAGTTAGAAATGCGGATGCACGTGTGGGTTATTAAATTCACATCCCGAAATAATTTCAAACTGTGTTAGGAACATCTAATTTTGCATTGTTAGTGCTAAATTTAACATTTAGTATTTAATATTTACTTACTTCGAATTAGATTAGCTCCAAGTAGGTATTCGTTTTAAGAAAACGAGACTTAATACTTGTTAGACATGCCCAAGGGCCAGATATTCCGTCACAATTGAAGATTAATCAAAGCAACAATATTAGTACCTATACTCTGTATCTTTAGGTACTTTAGGTACTATTTAAATAAAAGTAAACATATTCTACCCCCAAATGACTCCTTAAGCCAGTTGAGGGTAGATGGAAACATTACACGATCAAATAATGTAAGTTAAATTCAGGTCGTTCAGTGACTGATCTAGCGGTTTTGTATTTGGTTGGTTAACCAATAAATGTTATAACTACCCGAAAGTGTACAAATTGTTTGTTTACTTGTATTTAAATACCTAAAGGTACAGACTATAATTCCAGATGCCCTAGTCACAATTGATGAACTTATCAGAGCAACAGTACATGAGCGCGTACTTCTCGTCCAGTAGAGTTGGTCAAAGGCGCTCGCTTAGCCTTTCAAATATTGCATAATATACTCTAAAATTTGGGACGGGTACTGTGGCCGGGTGGCCTGAAGACGCCGGTTCGATTCCAGATTCCAGTATATGACACCTATTTCAGTTTATAGAAAATAAGAAGGTGTAAATACATGGGTAGGTACTATCATGTCATCCCTGCAGCAGCTAGCGCTAGTAGTGTTTGTAGAGCCGCCATTACTGCAGCTATTTGCACGACTCATTGTTCCTTCTAGCGCCCTCGGCAAAAATGTCCGCTCTCCGCGAACCGAGCGCGAAACACCTACTTTCATTACTTTGAATGTGTACTTTGTTTTAAGTATTAGTTTTGTTGTCTAACACTTGCATTGTATGTGTGTTTCGTGTGTTTTTACGGATCTACGTGTATTTTTTGTTTCCACTTAAGTCGCTGTTTCCTTCAGAAGCATAACATAGTAGCAATGTGTACCTACATAAAGTTTGTGTATGAACTTGTATTGAACGCATTGTCATATATTTCGACAGCTTAGTCTAAACCTAAAGATGTTTTGTTTATTCCTACATTCCGTTGATCGCATGTTTAACGCTGTGTTTACCGTTATCGCATTAAAACAACCGCGCGCTTCAAGTCAACGTTACTTCCTCCCACACTGTTCTTTTGAAGAATTGCATGAAGTAAATTTATTTTGCTAAATGTTTCATCTTTAATAATAATATGTACCTAAGTAATGTTGACGACAACACCAAACTGAGGAAGATCACGCAGGTGACGTAGATCAGACACATTCTGCGCGATGAAACCCTAATAGTAACAGTAAAGATGATAATGATAATTGATGATAAATGATCACTGCTGTATCACAAAAGTTATCTAATGTACTTTTCTACTAGTAATAATTGTATTTAGTTCGTCGGGCGACATCGCTGCATTTCACAAAAGTGCAATATCATCATAATGATTATTTCAATGTAAAAATTATGAAAAACATAAACAGGTTTAACTATTATGTCATCACCTGTCATTTAGGCGACTCGAGCGGCCCTGATACTCGTAATTCATTATAAGCAAAAATTATAATTTACAGCAATAAACACTTCCCAGTCACGCCAAGAGACAAATTAAGAACGTCAACTTTTAAAACGCCAGTAACTTTTCAAAGAAAAAGTGTCGTTAACAGTTTGCAAAAGAATGTCGTTAAAATAATTTAAATTCAAGGCAGTAATTTCCTATACTCGAGTCGGCCCAGTTTTTTGTTTCCGCCCGGGTGCCGGTGTGCAATTAGAAATGTTTGAATGAGAGCGAGCCAGCAGGGTTGTTAAAACAAGTTGTTAGCCGCGCTGCCATGTAGAGTATTCTAATTAGTCGCCCTAGCGCAAGTGAATCAGGTAATTTCCTATGGGGACCAGAGTATGTTGAGCTTGTGATATGTAGCAAGTATATTATGTAAACGAAGTCCATGTTTATACTGATTCTTTTGAGCATTTGACTCGGTAAATGATTGATATACCGGTATAATTCCACTACTGAGGAAGCGTAGGCAATGATTCAGGGAGTAGGTAACGGTTATTACTTCCTGTTGAATATTGTTGTTAACAATTTTACCTACTCATTAAAAAGTTATTGTATAGCGATATGACTCAATAGGAAGTGACTGGTATGACTCCTTAATCGTTAGATCCCTAGAAAGTAATGAACATTACTCTTTTTACAAGCTTTTATTTAACTTGCCTTGCTAGGATAGCCTCGATGAGTATTATTAGCCTGTAAAAGGAAGAGTCATGTACGTCAAGTACACTCCGCGATATAATGTAAAAATGATTTTTTTACCTAAAACGTATTTAGTTTTAGTGCGCACAAATAATTACCTTTTGTAAATTACTGTATTATAAATAACTAGTAGTCTCACTAAATTACTTGCATATTAATTAAAAAGGGGACACAATCTGACAGAGGTCCATGTACCGTGGCGGCCTTAACAAGCAGCGCCAGGACCCTCGGGAGGTCAGTGGGCAGCGATGTCAGAACGCGACGAGGGCCCACTAGGTATTAATTAAACCCTTGAGAACCAGAACAGAAACGGTTTTGTTCATTAATAAACAACCCAGAAGACTATTCAAACTAAAAATTTACTGAAATCTAACAACCCTGACTATATCATTCGACCTTTTATTTTGAAAATAACTTGGACTTTGATTTTTAAGACACTTTAAAGGTTATTCAAAGACGCAATGTATTGCGAATTTTGTTATGTTTAAGGCTTGACAAGCAACGTCAATCACAATGATATGGCGTGGCGATGACGTCCATTGAAGATAATATTAATTTTGTATGAAAAATAGGGAGTCTAAATACTTCATAATTTTTAAAAGTTGTTGAACAAAAGTGTCACCGTTTGAGTAGTACAATCCATGTTTTAATCACACTCGGTATTAAGCTACCCAACTTCTTGTGTTGTTAGAGAGTGCATATAATTAGGTACCTCGGTTTACTACCCTACCTTTTTCCAGTAGGATTCTTATCTGCAAGTCTTTACAATAAAGATTGTTTATGGACTCCGTATTTAAGGGACTACGGCCCAAAAAGGCCTAGAGATTTTGCCACAAACCTTGCAGACAATAAGAGAAAAGGCTATTTAAGGTATACCCTAGCGTACGCATATATTTCGTTTACCTTATCTAATGTATCTAGATAAGCGTGAGTTTATGGAACAAGTTTAGAGCAAAACGATTCCCGCGGGTGCCTGTCCGTAAATCCAGGTGTGTTTCTTATTGCTTGCCGTGACCGGGTGAGTTGGTATAGACACTCGTAGCACGAGCGAACCAGTAATTTCAGTGGGTAATATACAGTAAGTGTGTAACTGAACGAAAAGCAATAACTCAAACCCGTTAATGTTTAGGTCATACTAAGCAACTTTTACTATGGGACCAACCCCGAAACCGTAAATAAAAATAGACTCTCCCATAGGAACATCTGACCAGCAAAATGTATGAAAAATCATTTTTTTTTAAAGTTGCTCAGTATGACCTAAACATTAGTAACAAGTTTGAGTAATTGCTTTTCGTTCAGTTACATACTGTATTGTGGTCTACAGACGTCTCAACATAATAACTGTTCTTAGACATAAAAAAAAACATTCCACTCGACTTACTGAGAGCGATAGGGACGTAGCATCAGTTACAGTTACTTAGTAATTAAATATTAACTACAGCTGTGGCTCGGTCGCAAACAGCTTAAAAAAAATAGTTCTATAAAACTCATAAGAGGGCACTTCAATTTAGCATAATTTGATGGATGTCAATATTTTTTATGATTTCAATTGATTCTACTTGTGTGGGGTTAAATGGGATCAAGTTGCGTTCAATTTCATTTAGTCTTTATTAGTCCCTCGATTGCAGCAAACTAAATAACCTGAAATAAAAGATGAAGCCGGATGTCTCTTTCACGATTAGAATTGTTGTATATATTTTTCTTTTCGTAATAAATAGACATGATCCATGAACTTTGTTAACTGTAGGCCCATACTCGTATTTAAGTAGGTTCTGGGGGCCGATTTTTGAATTTCGATCGCTCGATTTCATCACTCGAAAATCGGTGGAAAACGGCAAAATTGAAATTTTTGAAATACGAGCGCTCGAAATTTGGAATTTAGTTGTAATGACCACTCGATTTCAATTATATTAGTAGAATTTAAACGCCTAGTAGTGGAGATATCTTTTAACAAAATACACGAAATCGAGTGGTCGAATTTCAAAAATCGGTCCCCTGATAACGTATTATTGATATATTGTTTAAGTGGTAGGATATTGTGTATAAGTAGGTTATGAATGTTATGATATTAAAATGTACTTTTAAACAAATTAAGAAGATAATAAATATTTAAAGAATGTATCTTATTTGCACATTTTTAGAAGGATTATTTATTTTATGTGCCATTTTACGTTGGTCGTCTGAGCGCCCAACGCGCCCCTCGCTCTCCATCAGCCAACTAATGCTGATACAATTCCAGGTGGAGAGACTGGCACAGATTCGATGGGCGGTAATTCCAGGAGAGTCGTAAAAGTAATGCCTAAACAGTATTTATTACTGAGTCGCTTGGAATCCGTGTTAATTGTCTGTACAAAATACTAATGCTATTTAGACGCAGTTCATTTAAAAATATAAAGCTACGATTCGAAAGAGTCTTTTAAAACTAGACTAAGAATTATAGACTAGGAAGTTGGTTGCAGATTTCATTGGTGGTTTGTGGAAGCTTGGACATGGACATAAATAATAGGTTCGAAATATGCCAACTACAATGACCAGCGTAACGGTAACATGTGTGGGTTAATGTTATTACTGGGATATTATTATTAATAGAGCAAATTCGATATTATCAACGTAATTAAATGCGACAATAGGCTCTGCCATAATGTTAATCTCCGCCCATTTACATGTAAATGTAAAACGATTACTATCGAATTGCCTTTTTACAGCCTAGAAATTTACATGCGTAAAACTGAAATACCATTATTGTTGAACAAATTCAAAACTCCGTCACAAGTCTTTTATTTAAATTTTTTGAAGTTTACTGAGTAACTCCATCTACAATGTACCCGTTCTAGGAAAAAACGAGCATGTTGCCTACTTATTTTTGATGGCGGGTTGGCAGCGTTAGCGGGATGATCATCAATCGCCACTGCATCTCTGACGGATGATTGTTGCAACGCTGTGTCAAGAGCGGTTGAGACGTCCAATGCATTTCCGCCTATGGCTATACAAGCCTATCGCTTCACGGCACTTCTTGCCGCATAAATCGCATGTGTGCGTTTATTGCTCCATCTAATAGATAGTGATCTGAGAGGCTAGTGTCACCTCGGCGTGCGGCCGTAATCCGGCGGTCATGAATCACTGCGAATACCACAATTTATCGCCGCGCGACGCTCACGCCACGCAGCGCGTCTTTTATTATGTGTTAGCGTATGACCTGAATAATATGGTGTCTGATAATCGGATTGGATATTCAATCCAATTGTGCGCTTTATTTTTTTAGGTTATTTAGGAAACAAACAGTCACATACAGATATGTTTAAGCTTGTAGATATACAATAAGACATATAGTTCTATTAAATATAACATATAGATATGGAAATAAGTAGAAACAGGGCTAGTTCGGTTTATTTATTTATTTATTTGTATTGAGAGTTTTCTCGCCTCATACAAGATTCTGCGTTTCTGGGGCACTGGCCCATAAATCTATTAACTTAGCTACCCAAATTTAGCCTATCGCAATGAATATTCCGTTATACTTCTTCCTCGCGTTATCCCGGCATTTCGCCACGGCTCATGAGAGCCTGGGGTCCGCTTGACAACTAATCCCATGATTTGACGTAGGCACTAGTTTTTACGAAAGCGACTGCCATCTGACCTTCCAACCCAGAGGGTAAACTAGGTCTTATTGGGATTAGTCCGGTTTCCTCACGATGTATGAATATTCCGTTATATATGAAAATTATTGTTTAATTCCAAGCATCCAAGTACTTAACACACACAATCAGATCTATAGTTCAGCTGAGCCTGCTTTCGAATTTACTTTTTTTATTCGAAGGAGGTTTGAAAGCATTCTACAACAATCTCACCTGATGATAAGTGCCGATTCATTCTATTACCTATGAATCATGCTTATCTAAAAGATGTCACTTTTCTCTCGATTTAAAAAGATCCAATTTTTATGTATATTTAGAGTCTACAGTATGTAGGAACATAAGTTTTATCAAACTTTATACTAAAACTGAGGCTCCGACGTCCCAACTCATGATTAAACATTGCATATTTGCTCTAACGCCACAATCGGGCAAGGCGATCACCGCAATAGCGCGAAACGTCTATAGAGCGCCGATTGAAAGACCTCAAACGCCGCGCGTGTCCTCTCCTACTCTTTGTACCCGCTCTTTTGATCTCGACTAAATGTATAGCTACTTTCATTCCCTTTTACCTTTTACCAATCTTTTCTTTCGCTTTTATTTTCCCTCTGCAAAGTGCGAATGTGTGATTTCGGGACCCGTTCAATCACGGTGCCCGGATATTCATTTATCTTTCTTTTGCATCTTTTTCATCAATGTAGCAATCAGAGATATTTATGTACCTACGATTGAAATCAACAATACCATATAACAACATTCATACTACAAAATACGACGTATCGTCCACAATAAAAAAAGTTACTTTTTATAAAACACGAAGTGTTAAAAACGCATCGTATACGTATACAGGACAATGTTAAAATATGCATAGCGTTTGCAAATAAAAAACATAAAAAGTTTATTGTGGCACAGTAAAATCTTCAAGTAAACGCCTGAGAATAACTAAGAAGACAGCCCTGGTAGTTAAAATATAAAATTAAATACAAACCCAGAAGGCCTGTATAAACTTTTCACTGGATTTTAATACTGATACCCTACATACGAACGAAATAAATGAGATCAATATGAAATAATATATGTTAAATTGAAGTTCGGTTTCCTTTAACAAAGTGAAGTAACACAGCACCTATTATGTAGTTAGTAATGAACAGGATACCTCTTTGTTTTTGTTAAAAATGCAAGCCACAACTTTCACTTTAAAGTGTAGCTTGCATCTTGCATAGGTACAACTAACTTGCTAATGCAATGAGTTAGAATGGCTTCGAGTACGTAACACCTGCGCTTTGGCTGGAGTGCTCCGCTGCTACCGACACTGGACGTAATTGAATAAGAAGGTGAGATGGGGTGGAGTAGGTGTATAAACTACAAAGTACAGCACTATTAGACAATGCTATAAAGTTGGTAAGCTGAATGTTTAGTGACTGATCTTGGAAGAATAACTACAAAGGCCACAAATATTTATGCTACGGTTTCCAAATAAGTAATTAGGTACCTTTGTCAATTTAGATAGGAGTACTTACTACTTAGGTATGTCAGTAAACTAAATAATAATAAAAGAAGTCTAATGTCTATACGAAGTTGCTTTCCTCCGAAACAAATATTAAAACATTCACTGACAGCGCGAGCTACATGCTACTAGCATAGCATACTACACGGGAAAAACCATAATATGTATCAAAAAGCGCCTACGAACAGAAGACCCGACTGGGTGTCTGGTCTAGCGAGTTAATGTGTTAAGATCGCCAATATATTGTGTGAGTTTTTTGCCAGTCATTTTTGCACTAAAGTTTTTGACCTACCTTCACCCACGATTGTTTAAGCCTTATAAATTATAATTGGGAGAATTAACGAGCAAGTTTGCTCAGGGCCTCGAATCTTACAAAGGCACGTCGCTGCGTCAGCCGCGCTGCGGTCAGCCTGACAGTTACTTCGCTTAGCAGGAAGTTAAGGCTGATTCACACTGACTTTATTTTCGTTACAGTTTCTTATTTTACTTTAGTTGAATGGTGGCTTCAGTTCGTTGATAAAAAAAATGTAAATTGTGCTCTCGATGACAGTAACTTCTTTTATATGGAATTTGACAGTGGACATAGTTGATTGGGTAGCTCTCGGCCCTTTTTATGTAGACAATTCGATATTGTCTTAGATACTTAATCAAATTTACTGTTGTAATCAAAATCTGTATAAGTACGTGTGATTGGTGCCTTGTCACAAAGAAGGCTAAAAAGGTTTCTGTTACAATTTCTTAGAATGTGAGACAAGGTGATTCGAATAACGAATAATTTTATTTTTATTCTAGCAGTACTCATACAAAAATCTCATATAAGTAACGGAGAATGTGAAACTATATTTCGTGGTAAGCCATATTATTGTAATGTCAGCAAAAATCGTCATGCTTGTCAGAACCATTAAATCGTTTTCGGATAGTACTTTCGTTGCCTTGCGGAACATAATTCTGCCCCGATTTTACAGGTCCTTGGGACTAAAACTTGCTTACTGCTTATTTTGTTCCATACAAAGGACTGAGAGAAACACCGTTAACCGTTGTTTAATGTAATTAAACTCGTCCAAGTATCCTGTAGTCTTTATCTAGGGTTTTTAATTGAACAAACAACCCCCTTTTATTATCCTTAGTTTGTTTGGGACCTTCTAATAAGTGTTGTTTTGATAATTATCGCGAGTAAAGTATTCGATGCTAATAATTTCGGTACAGTTAAGCCGTTCGCGCCGGATTTACTGGTTGGCCGCCTTCTCATGGGATTAACAAGGAAAATTTTTCAGTTAGCTACCCTCAAAAAATTGAATTTCATTTTTAATAAATTAGCTTGTAAAACTGCGGCTGTGCGATATTTTCCCTTTCCGTCAAGTATTTTTTGTGCATTTTGTGATGAATCAAAGTCCTTCGTACAATCAATTACTTTTATTTTACTCCAACTTCTTACTTCAACACTCTTTGACAATATTTAGTTAACAAGCCGTAACCTTCGTGCTACATGTTACTGGTTCAAGCGCCAAGCGAGAATGATCCCCCCATCCCATGGTAAGTTACATTTTATACTTTTCCCTCATTAGAATTGGCGGGTAGGAGAGAAGGGTCATTTTCGCGACTACCCACAGATTAATTAACAAATATTCGGGTAAACACAAATCACATTTTTAATCACTACCCACTGAATGCCATAAGTTTAACATAACTCACGCAAAATAATTATAATTTATTCTTGAAATCTTATGAAATATCACACTCGGCCATCCGACTGCGTGCTACCTCCGGTGCACGATCAACAATAATATCACACTCGGCCGTGTTGCCTATTGCCTTTTCAATCCTATTTTAGTTAAAAGTAGTCTGTTTATACAATACCAATACTCTTCATTGTACACCAGAATACAATAAAATAATACAAAGACTTACAGCAACTTAAGTAGAGGTAAACTTCAAATTATTTAATTTACTCATGGTAGCAGGTATTGCAGAAAGTAAACGGTATTTATTCTTCAGACTAGTATTATTGTTACATAAAAAGGGATATTTAAATACCTACTTATACTACTAATCATGTAAAGGTTCACGAAATACATCGTCCACACTGTCAAACCCTTTACTTTTACTAAAATTTACATCCCCATACGATAAGATATTTTACCTAATTACACGCAGGGTTATAGACACATTATTATCGGCACGTGCTTATAGAATATAAGCCCAAATTTCATTGCATTGATTTTAGTACTGTAACATACTTATTTTCAATTAAGTTCTACTTATAACAAACATGAGCAATAAAATTTTGCCTGATATAAGAAGAAAGAAACAACTTCCACAGCATGAGCGATAATAATTGACATTAATAATCGAATTTTTAGACCTTCCATAGTAAATGTAGGAACTGTTTATGGAAATAATATTTTGGGGAAGCTACGTGATTACATTAACGGCTTAATCAGGTTTGTAAGTAACAGATGCAATTATCTAATGATTTTTTTCTCTGAAATCAGATTTTTTTTTCAAATTACAATACTTTAGTTACAAACTTGATGAAGTCCTCCACTGTAAGTCCCTCTTGAGCGTCGCCTTCTTCGTACTGGTCATCTGAGAGAGGCCCCCGTCGTCAGCGCCTACTGTGGTGACGACATCTGTCTTCAGGCCCCTCACGCTCGGCTGTCGCAGTCCACAGCGTCCTCTGTGGTAGATTCACCGTCGCTGACTTTCAGCGTCTGCCGCTCGCGACTCTGCATCCGTCGTGCTCGTGACGACAGTCTAGGTGATCTCGGGGTGTCAATATCGGAATCCATTTTACCCTGTAATTAAATTTCAGTGCGCTGCATGATTGGTTGTTAAACTTTGTTATCACCCTACGCCAGCGAGTTGTTAAACTCTTTAAACTCAAAATAAACTGTTTAACTCAAAATAAAACTCTTTAAACTGTTTAACTCAAAATAAAACTCTTTAAACTGTTTAACTCAAAATAAAACTCTAAACTGTTTAACTCAAAATAAAACTAAACTGTTTAACTCAAAATAAAACTCTTTAAACTGTTTAACTCAAAATAAAACTCTTTAAACTGTTTAACTCAAAAATAAACTCATTAAACTGTTTAACTCAAAATAAAACTCTTTAAACTGTTTAACTCAAAATAAAACTCTTTAAACTATTGAACTCAAAATAAAACTCTTTAAACTGTTTAACTCAAAATAAAACTCTTTAAACTGTTTAACTCAAAATAAAACTCTTTAAACTGTTTAACTCAAAATAAAACTCTTTAAACTGTTTAACTCAAAATAAAACTCTTTAAACTGTTTAACTCAAAATAAAACTCTTTAAACTGTTTAACTAAAAAAAAACTCTTTAAACTGTTTAACTCAAAATAAAACTCTTCAAACTGTTTAACTCAAAATAACACTCTTTAAACTATTTAACTCAAAATAAAACTCTTGAAACTGTTTAACTCAAAATAAAACTCTAAACTGTTTAACTCAAAATAAAACTCTTTAGCTCAAAACGAACTCTCTAGCTCAAAACGAACTCTCTAGCTCAAAACGAACTCTCTAACTCAAAACGAACTTTCTAACTCAAAACGAACTCTCTAATTTAAAACGAACTCTCTAACTCAAAACGAACTCTCTAACTAAAAACTAACTCTTTAACTAAAAACTAACACTTTAACTAAAAACTAACTCTTTAACTCAAAACTAACTCTTTAACTCAAAACTAACTCTTTAACTCAAAACTAACTCTTTAACTCAATCCAACTCTTTAACTCGATCCAACTCTTTAACTCGATCCAACTCTTTAACTCGATCCAACTCTTTAACTCGATCCAACTCTTTAACTCGATCCAACTCTTTAACTCGATCCAACTCTTTAACTCGATCCAACTCTTTAACTCGATCCAACTCTTTAACTCGATCCAACTCTTTAAGTCGATCCAACTCTTTAACTCGATCCAACTCTTTAACTCGATCCAACTCTTTAACTCGATCCAACTCTTTAACTCGATCCAACTCTTTAACTCTATCCAACTTTAACTCGATTCAGCTCTCTAACTCGATTCAGCTCTCTAACTCGATTCAGCTCTCTAACTCGATTCAGCTCTCTAACTCGATTCAGCTCTCTAACTCGATTCAGCTCTCTAACTCGATTCAGCTCTCTAACTCGATTCAGCTCTCTAACTCGATTCAACTCTCTAACTCGATTCAGCTCTCTAACTCGATTCAGCTCTCTAACTCGATTCAACTCTCTAACTCTATTCAACTCTCTAACTCTATTCAACTCTCTAACTCTATTCAACTCTCTAACTCAATTCAACTCTCTAACTCAATTCAACTCTCTAACTCAATTCAATTCTTTAACTCAATTCAATTCTTTAACTCAATTCAACTCTTTAATTTAATTCAACTTTAACTCTTTAACTCTTCAGAACCTAACTCTGACTTTCGACCACATCTATGGACTCTCTGGCAGCACACTACATGGCCACACTCATAAACAACACAGCTACATGGCTGTAGACTCTAGCAGCACACTACATAGCCGCACTCATAAACAACACATCTACATGGCCGTAGACTCTAGCAGCACACTACATGGCCGCACTCATAAACAGCACATCTACTTGGCTGTAGACTCCAGCAGCACACTACATGGCCGCACTCATAAACAACACATCTACTTGGCTGTAGACTCCAGCAGCACACTACATGGCCGCACTCATAAACAACACATCTACATGGCTGTAGACTCCAGCAGCACACCTACATGGCCTCGCCCATGAACAGCACATCTACATGACTATCGACTTTCTAGCTGCGCACTACATAACCGCACTCATAAACAGCACATCTACATGGCTGTGGACTTTCTGGTAGCACACCTAATAGATGGCTGCACTCATAAACAGATGCACTCCTAAACAGCTCGCCTTCATGGCTCAAAATAATTCAACTAAATAATCAAAGCGATCACACATAACTGGCTCATTAGACGTTGGGTCTAGCTATAACATACCACCTCCAAACAAACCTAAATGGTACCCGTAATTTAGTCTTCCGTAATTTAGTAATAGAGTCTTAATATCCATTTGCAGTGAACTCAATAACAGATCTCATGTGGTTTGTTTGTCCTGTACCCAATGATACTATCAAAAACATATATATTCAAACCACTAATCATAGGATCAAGCTCTTGTGTACGTAGTATAATATTAAATATATGTAGGTAATAACGTGGCAACTAGATCGTTCTTCCCGTACTCAGGTAATGGAACATCGGGTCCACGAGCAACATAGCACTTACAAGTTAACTAACTACACCATAACAACCTACATAGGTAACTAACCATTAAAACTGGTTATAGGGTACCGCCTATATGATATGTTACGATATATAGCTTCCCCATAGTTCAACAATTTATCAATCAGCGCAAGAGTTCTCATATTTAATAAAGCAGGAGCGATAACGGACCGCGCGCGCCGTGTGCATACCCCGCCATCAACTCGATATTCATTCAGCCGGTGACCGAAACAATAAACAACTCAAAAAATAAAATAAAAATAGTCTTGGAGTCGATGAAATCCCGCCCGTTCTTGTAAAGTTAGCACAGCCACTGACAAAACTGATTAACCAGTCATTTAATCAAGGAATATTCCCGGACTTACTTAATATCCATGAAATATCCATTATTAAACCCATATTTACAAACGGTGACGTAATCCATCCAAACCAATATCGACCTATCGCACTCTTACCCGATTTTATCTTAATAAATGGAGTCTAAGACAACTTTTTCGTAAAGTACAGTATTTTATCATTTACATTTTATTAATACATACAGAACATCTTAGGTCATAAAGACAACAGAACACATAGTTTAGGATTTTAGGTGGACATGACAAAAGCGTATAAAAAAGTATCACACGAAATCTTACTCTGTAAATTGTACGGGATGGGAATACGCGGCACTCTGTATATTTGGTTCAAATCAAATCGTACCTCTGAGACCGTAAACAATGCGTACAAGTAGAACACTTAGATAAGGACCGCGAGGAACTAAAGACCGTGACATCAAAATCGCGTCATATTGTTTATTCCATTATGTCAATATTTCAGGGAAGCGTTTGTGGATGCCTACTATTTCTTGACCTGCCAAAGATACTTAACACAGACACAACCTGCGTTATGTTTGCTGACGAAGCCTTTCTTCAAGATCATGGACTAACACTTTGTAATTCAGTGCAGACTGACATAAAGGAATCAAAAAGTGACACAACATTCAACAAAAACTGAAATCATTACTTCTAGAACACGCTTATTACTCAATTGACGAATCTATATTATCTATGCAAAACGATCATTGATTCCAACACATCGTATTGAATAGGGTTCTAAGTCCTAACAGTTACCTCCCATTATTAATTACTTATTTACCTACTATAACATTTTCACTTATTACAGTTAATAATAATTTTATTTGTAAAAATCGAATGACATGAAAAATTTACCAATAAAAATCTGTATAACAAAGACATTAGGGTCTGACCCGTCTGACTATGATGGTACACCACCTACATGGTGACTACACTGTTAATGACAACGTGTCATTAACCTAATGGAGCCCTTTATTCATTTCAGAAACCAATCAAAGGCGTTATCATGTATGACTTTACTTATTAGATCATTTAGCTCATACTATTTATTAGAATAGATTAAGATCAGTATTCGAAACTCACGTATATATTTAATATGCATGATGTAAATACTTTCATTTTAACGACAGCAAGTATTTAAACAAAATCTGCATGACAACAGAGCACTTCACACTGTATGTTTCTTCACAATATGGGCTATTTAAATTTAAAACCACTCTGGTAAATGAAATTGTTCCTTTAATGACAATAAACTTACCTACTTGCCTATAACCGTACACGTACAATTATACATGTTTGTATCTTAATTGCTAATGGATTCATTAAATATTTATCCAAATCGTATCCAATTTCACTATAATCGCGATCACGTATCGTATATGCCTATGCTCGGCTAAACATCGATATTACACAAAAAAAAAACATACTACTACACTGTACACACTAATCGTAAGTAAGTATTCAAATTCTAAGACAACTTGTAACCACGGTCTTATCTTAAACATGGCTCTTGTAAAAAAAAGGTTAACTCGCTCAATACCTGTACCGATTTTGATTACCAGCAGAATTCTAAATTATGTAATAAGTCTGCATTCGTTACTTCAACTTGACCATGATCGCGAATCTACATGTATTCTTAATCAGGTTTTGAGGTTACAAGCATTGCAACTTAAAACTTACTACCATAACGTCTGAGTATATAAAATATGTATATGTATACTAGGTACTCACACGTTTTAGTCCTTTTATGGGCGCCGTTGATCACCGCTTCTGACTTGTGATGAATCAAAGTCCTTCGTACAATCAATTACTTTTATTTTACTCCAACTTCTTACTTCAACACTCTTTGACAATATTTAGTTAACAAGCCGTAACCTTCGTGCTACATGTTACTGGTTCAAGCGCCAAGCGAGAATGATCCCCCCATCCCATGGTAAGTTACATTTTATACTTTTCCCTCATTAGAATTGGCGGGTAGGAGAGAAGGGTCATTTTCGCGACTACCCACAGATTAATTAACGAATATTCGGGTAAACACAAATCACATTTTTAATCACTACCCACTGAATGCCATAAGTTTAACATAACTCACGCAAAATAATTATAATTTATTCTTGAAATCTTATGAAATATCACAATTTCTTTCATAAATTTTAAGATTGTAAGGCTTTTTGCTTATTTGAGGAGTCTCTTTTGAGTTCTTATTTTTTTTATAGTTTACCATTCAACATCCAGACTGCTTCGCAAAGGCCTCTACAAACCCATTTCACGTGGTCACTTATCAAGAATTGACTTGTTTTTACATTGATTCTGCTGGCAATTTAAATCTAGTAACTTTTTGGTCTACATCAGTGACTCATTCTTTTTCGCGAGTCTCTATTTAATTCAATTGAATTCATTGAGATACTTCTTATGGGACCCATTTCGAGTAACCACATCTTAGTGCCGTATCATTACTGGCAAATTCATCATTATCTTATGCCTCTCCGATTTAGACGAGAAAATATTAGGTATAGATATGTGACGTCCCACAGGAAAAGGTACCTTATGGCGGTTGGCGCTTACGCTATTATTAACGCCGCTCCAATATTATTGCGGCACTATGCGACGTAAGCGCCAGCCGCCATAAGGTACCTTTTGCCGTGGAACGTCACATATAGATACCTAAAGTCAGGCTGCTCAAACGATTTGGATTCGGCTGATATGATTGATGACAAAATTTGTCGCATACCTAAGTGTCCTATCATGAAGTATCATCGTGGTGGCACCCTCAAAAATAAATGTAATGACGTAACACCTGCGACTTTGACACATTGGGTCGGTCGAGACTAGAACGGTAACTTATTGCTTGGACACGGTCTATCAACTCAACTTGTACTGCAAGTAGGATGTGCTCCCGGTGCTAATTTTTACAAAATCAATTCCGGAACCGGCAGTTCTCGGTTTTTGCCATACAAATTCGTACTGAATTGCAAGCCAAAATGTTTAAGCGCGCACAATACCTAATAGAACGAAATATAAAATCACAATAATTTAAATTAAACATTAAATAGTGTCGTTGAATGCAGACCAAGATCGATGGCAATGCAGAAGCCTTACCGCAAAAAACGAAAATCAAAAATTCTTTATCTGCCTCTCTATCGCTCGAATATGCTAATTCGATAGGGATGCAGAACAAGAAATTTCGATATTCGTTTTTGGCGGTAGAGCCTCAGGGATACATCTTGGTCTATGAATACCCGCCTTAGATTTTGCGGCCGCTAGCGCTGCCGCGCGGGCTGTCACTTTGATAGGTACTAATGCCGTTTAGCGTCGCCTCGGGAAACAGACGTGACATTCAAAATACACTTTAGCTAAATGCGCAAAGCTGATATTTTAGCGATAAAACGAAGATACTTGTACCTTCGAGAGCGGGCTAAAACCTTAAAAGCATTCGTTCGCTCCAGTAAGCGAAACAAACACAAGTTTTCTGTGCCTACCTATTGAATGGTACTATGATAATGTTAATATAGTGTAAAATATAAAAATATTAAAGAATATATTATAAGTAATACAGCCAACTTAAATCTAGCGAAAATACGGTAGAAAGAGCCTTATCATAATTTGACATTTTTGATTCGTGTAGTGCATGGGTTTTATTCTTGTTGAATTTTAATTTATAAAAACAACAGATATTCTGCAAGACTGTCTGCAAAACATCGAGAATTTAAGCAAAAATTTACGTAAGTGAAATGTTTCCGTACAAAAAAAACAGTATCTCATGCAAATAACTCTTGCCTTGCAAAAAACGGATGAAAAACTCGAGCGAGACAGCGCCTTCGCTTGTTTTAATTTTATAGTGAAGATATAAAGCCATAACTTTAATAGTGCGGTCACGTCTGGAGCGACGTCGCTAAAGACCGCGCGGTTTCTAACTCGGCAAATATCCATTTTGCTCCGTAGCCGCTAGTTCCCATAAGTTACTTGCTAAGCTAGCCTTTGTGAAATTTTCTCTTCAAGGTGCTAAGCGCGGTAAGTTCAAAGAGCACGTAAGTATCTGAAAATAGGTACTTACTTAAATGTTATTGGAATGGTTTTCATATTATCGCGTTGGAAAGGTTTCTTTAAGTTTTGTAGGTACCTATCTCATATCAAGTAGCATACTATCTAAAGGGGTTTGTGTATTATTAGGAACTGCTTATTCTAGATAGAGAAAAAAACATAATAAACTTAAGTTGTTCAGCGTGAAGTTTACGTTAATTTTACGTACCTCTGATTTGGTTCTGCATAATAGTTTAAGGACATACCCAGGCCCAAAATATAGTAAACCAATTAAAAGTATATTACACAGAGGTATCAAGTATTTTATAAAAAGTGCACCTTTTAAATATCACAATGGATCCTAAGGCCCACACACCAACCAAAATTTAAAATTCGTTACATTATGCACAGTACGGCGTAAAGGTTAATTGACTTAGTATGCGCAGAGCAAGTTCCGGGTTCGTGTTTTAATACTTTTATGCCACATTTGCTTGCTTCCTAATTACCCTACTTCACTCATTCTACGTTATTCCGTCTGAGAATTGCATTATGTTTCACGCTGAGGGAAACAATATGCAACCATTGCAACGTTATGCAAAACAGTTTGTGTAAATGAAGTCCTTAAAATACCATAAACAATAATATAATATATATATGATATAATTTAAATTGTATTTTTCTTAATTACTCGTAATGCATGTTAATTATAAGATGTAATAATGTTTTGAAAAGATGTGTCCCGCCGAGTTTGTTGCCGGTCCCATATTGGGATACCCTCCTCCAATTGAGGGGGGATTTAAATCTTCTCGAGGCAGAGGTGTACGGTTGGAGCCGGTAAAGGTTTATTTGACGTTCATTTTAAGCGCATTGTAATATGCCTACTTGAATAAACTATTTTTTATCTTTATCTTTATCATATTATATAATAAAATATTCCTCAAGTCGTTTAAATATTTGCAAGAAACTAAATGGCGGGGTAAATTGAAATACCTTGAAGCTAAGAAGTTACAATGTAAATAAATGTATTAAAGGAAACTTTGTTATTAAAACCTTGTACAAACCACGTGACTGGCTACATCATATTTTTAGAAGGCGCTGTGAATATTTCCAGTGTTTTATTCACCAGCTAAGAGAGCTTGAAGTAAAGTGATGAATATTGAAGTCGCCGGGCGGTTAAATAAAACATTGTGGTCGGGCTGAATATTACAAGAGCGGCATACCCTCGGGCCGACCCTTCCGCACCAGAACAATACACGGATTGTGAATAAAATTAAAAATATATATCAAGTATCCTAACATTTTACGAAAAAGGGCTCATTGCTTTACGGCGATTAATCTTCGTTTGCCTTAGAAACGTGCATAGGCACGGGTCACAAACAGGCTGTTTGTGTAAAGTGCACAAGGCACATTCGAAAAATAAAAAAGCGTTAAACCCTTCTACTGTTGAGACCATTATAGACACTAAACGGTGTATGTTAAGGCTGATATTTCAATGGATTGTATGTGCTTAGTATAGATTTGTAGGCCGGCCTATGTGAGGATGTTTTTAAGCCCCGCTAGTGCGGACTTTGCGCTACCATTAGGCATTCCCTCTCGCTATGCACGTTCGTCACGCTCTGGCGTGGCACGTAGCGAGAAGTGAGTCCGATAGCTATCGACCGTACCATCTCATTCCACATTAACTTGAATTGAATATTACTTCTGAGTGACTACCGCAAAAACCGAAATTCGCAAATTGCGGGGATCTTTCTCTTTTACTCCAATGAAGGCGTAATTAGAGTGACAGAGAAAAATCCCCGCAATTGACGATTTTCCATTAGCCCTACTGGAGTTACTAACCCATCGCTTTACCGTGACTGAAAGTTTTAGGTATATACGTGGGCCATATTACTGAAAGTTTCTGGATTCTAATTATGAGACGACTTATTTTTGGTGGCCAGTATAAAGTAAGTCGATGATGCATGCAATCTAATGTTCCTATGTTAATAAAGGTTTCTCTCTGACATACGCTTTGATAGGAGTTTATGAAAATTATGAAACAGGTCGGTAAGTTTTAAGTGTAAGTTTATTGACTATCTAATATAGCAAAATATAACATTATATTGATTACAAAATAAATAAATACATCCATATAACTACTGTAGATACTTTAGGTACTCGTTTTCAGATTTCGTTGTAACATGTGTAAATAGCAACGAAACATTTCAGACAGTTCGAAACCAATCAAGACGTACAAACAACATCTGTCTCACTGTTGGACGTAAATTCCAATACCAACGAAAGAGAACGATAAAGCTCGTGATACTTGCTCAAATACAAATATTTGTCTTTGTACGATAATCGAATCGGATCCATGGGAAACTTTTGCAGCAAATTGCTCGTACAGGATCTCTATATTTCATTTCGTCCGGGCGGAAATAAAAACATTATCCTCTGCGGCAACCGAGCGTGAATGTACAGCGAAAAACAAATAGAAGTTTATCAAACTTTGTTGTTTATGGTTAATTTCATGAAACAGCAACATACATAGTTTTGTTTACTTAGCAGGTTCGGCTTAATGTAGAAATAAGAAACCGTATCTGTACCTATAGGTATTTACTTCTACTTCAGAAATAATCAAAATTGGTATTAGTTAGGTACAGTCGACGTCAAAGATAATTATGTATACATTTCTGTACCTAACTATCCTTTGCAATAAGGCGAATAAAAATGTAAATACGTATACAGTTCCAAAAAATTATCGTAATGCGGTTATGTACTTATGACCACACTTTAATTGTTGATCCATCTAAGGTTCAAGCTAATTTGGCTGTCAATGTTAACGGTATGAAATATCCAGTGTGAAATAAACCCTGGCTCAACAATTAAAGTCGGTGACTATACCTAATCTAGTACAAAAACCAAGCGAAATAGAAGGTCACTCAGCAGTCAGCTATAATAAAACTAGTTATGAAACTCCAATTCGATTTTGTTGCAAGCGAAACGGATGCAGTGTATCGTGGAATACCTTAGAAAATTGCTTTATAAATGTCAAATGTTGTTATAGTCGAGCGAGATATGAAACGAAATGGAAGGGAGGCACTGGCCGTGAGCTAGATGGAAATTGCAATATCCGAGCAGTCGAATTAGCCCGTCTGGAAATGCCATCGAAAATGTGTACCTGCCTTAATCCGCCGCGGATTGAAATGCGCTGGATGACGTCGCGCGGACTGTCAAAGAGAAACACCCGTTTCATCCACAATGCGGTTCATTTGCATGGAGCACGTACTGTTAGTGTCACCGCGAATGCAAAGCATAGTGTAGGTCCTTACTAAAGTAAGTCATTTTCATTGCACTCGATCGAGAGTACATATATATATGTACCTATTATAAATGTAGGTATGAATGCATAAACATTCCTAAAGGGCAATCCCTTTGAACTTTTTAACCTTTTAATTGAAGAAGTACATACCTACCTAAAAAAGTATTTAGATTTTATCTTATCGTATCGAAGCCGCTTAACAATACATGACGGGAAAGCTTTTATTCGGGCGGGGGTAAATATGTAATATGTATTATAAATGTGAAATTTTAGTGGATGTAGTCGCGATGACACGCTAACCTATCTTTCTAAAACGCTCGAATGTGATGTAGGTATCAATATTACTTTAGCAATTCAGTCAGCATATCTAGGAGCCCACTACTACATCCAGGACATTAGGCCTGGTGGGAGATTGGATCCCGAGCCGGCTTAACTAAACTTCATTAGTCAAGTTTGGATAACAGTGCGAGGGCGGATTACGTCGTTAGTATTGCGAATTGCGATGGACGCACGCTAACGTTATCATTAACGACATGTGTATTTGCATGAACCTGAACGAAATTTGCATTAATGATGAATAATTGAATTAACACGCGCTGTGGTGTGACATTCGATACGTCGTTTATCAACAGTTGAACACCCTCACAGGATAGGCAGTACAAAGGCGAACTTATTTATCCCTTTTTTTATCCTTGAACTTGTCTTTGTATTATCTCTTTATTAAGCCAAGGATTATACATTACCTATGTTAGAACTGTACCCTGTCAAACTGTTAAACAGTTAGATTATAAGATTACTATAAGTAACTTGACCCACGATGCCATATGGCAGCCATGGCAGGTGACGTGCGTTCCTCAAATCACTGTTAATCAAAAACAGTGTTAAATCGCGAGGAAGCTAACCCAGATTTGGGACATGTTCATGAATATGTTTCGAAGATATCTTCAACCATCCTGATCTTGGACACCTCGCAGCAGATGGCGTGGGGGCTGACGCTCATGCAGTGGTCATTTCCTAGGTCTAACATCTTATTCTTCGGACAGGATTCACTCGCGAGGCAAACTCCGCGCTCACCGAAGCAGTAGGGGAACAGTTCTGCAGGTTTTGGGTACGCTACAATTAAAAAAAAATAAGCCAATGTAGTTATATTATTATGATGTTTAACAAAACCACTGAGAGGCACACATATCTATACCTACCTATTAAATATATTAAAACAAGTAACTCGCGTAATTTAAGTTGAAGATTGCTTCACATATTTCACTAAATAACGGCGGGGAGCTTCATTGTAGTAAGTAGACAATAACGGCACAATTTTACTATATGTGACGTTCCACGGCAAAAGGTACTTTATGGCGGCTGGCGCTTACGTCGCATAGCGCCGCAATAATATTGGCGCGACGTTAATAATAGTGTAAGCGCCAACCGCCTTAAGGTACCTTTACCATGGGACGTCACATATAAGTAATAATATTACTAAGTATGTAGGCTGCCTAGTGCCAATCAGTAATTCATACATTATTTTTCGCCATTTAATGACCGCCGCCATCAATAATTAGTTGCTTAAGTACCTACATGGTTTTATAAATATGTACATCACAAGAAGTACTCACCCTTATGTGCATTTCTAATCCCGTAGCTGTTTATGAAACCAACAAACATCATAGCGTAAGAAACTACATAAAAGGCCGACATTCTATTCATAATTCGTAAGCAGAATCAATTAGGACGTCAATCAAATTGCTGGGAGAAAAAGGCCGTACAGTTATTTCCCATTAGGTAGTGTGCAAAAATAACCAATTAGAGGATTATATTCCCTATTACACGGTAGTAACTAGGCCATATTCAGGTTTTAAAAATATGATACCAACATACTCGTAATATTCAACTTAGGGTACAAATCAAATTATTTTACTAAATATTTTGATTACAATTGTTTTAAGTAACTATTTGTATTTACTGCATATAAATTGTAAGTACCTACTTAAATGCCGGGGTAACGCGAGGAATAAGAGAAATTGTAAGTACCAGAGAAACTGAAGTAGATGTCATATAGGTACCAAGCCCCCAGTGGTGCAGGCCGGGTTCGGCTTTTCTTTAGTATCTATTTCATCTAATTCAGTTTACAATACATTATTGATCTCCAGTATTACCACGTCTCAGTTACACTAATAGCCAAGGATATACCTACATACGAGTATATGTTCGTCAGATCTGTAGGTACCTCTACCTACAGACGTGTCTCAGTCTACTTGTCTAGCGGACAAAGACATTTTCACCTCAGCAGCTCGAACAAGGGTACTTTGCTTCTTAAAAACAGTGAGCAAAATGCGATTTTGCTCACTGTGTCATTTTGTCTCACTCAGTGAGCAAAATCGCATTTTGCTCACTCACTGAGTCATTTTGTCTCACTCAGTGAGCAAAATCGCATTTTGCTCACTGATTGAGATAAAATGACATTCAAGTGACCTTTATAGTCAAATGTCATTTCAACATGCGGGGTCTAATACAAGTTCGATATACTTGGGTTCTATTATCTCTGTCCCTCTAATAGGTATGTTCACACTGCTTAGGGTGAAGTTTTTTGTGTACTACACGAGATCAAAGTTATTTACATCTCATGCGCTTTTGAATCCCTTACTACGCTCAAGATTCTAAATTAGATCTATTATAGAATCTTTCGCTTGCACGGGACTCAAAATAAGCACTCGAAGAAATATCAAACTTTGATCTCTTGTTGTACAAATAACTATTGTACAAGAGTGGTGGACTGAGGTTAGTAATGTTGATTTCATATTTTAACATCTGAATAAACCTATGTATGTAGGTACCTCATTTTTTCGAGTGTGAGGCGTCGATAGTTTTTGTTTAACTTCACTTTTGTACACTGGTGTTCGCTATTTGCCTCTTACATTTAACATTAGGTACCAATCAAAACAATCAGAACTAATTATCGCTGTAAGAGTAAATGGATGAAATAAAGTGACCCATTAGTTTAATTCAAAGAAATATTTTAATACGCTGCTACATTTATTGGACAACTTGCAGGGACAAGCTGCCAGTGGCTGTAATTAATATTTTAACCGACACTGTAGCGCGTTTGTTAAGGACATAATTAGGCACGATCACTAGGTTGAAAAAGACGGATTATCGCGAGATATTATACGCGATTAATGGTGTGTGAGCGAATCGCCGCATACTTATCGGATCGGGTTAAGTCGTATCTCTTTTAGGTATCTATAATTATTTTTTTACACTTTTTTTTACACAATATCAGCCTTTGAATTTGGTCGAAATACATATTGTGCGTAATACGGTCTCATTACGAAAAGTCTCAGCTGCCACCTCAAGAGACTCTCGTTAGTTCGGCTTGTCGGATCAGATACAGAAAGTACTTCTGAACACGAGTGCACGGTGTCAAGACGTTTCCTCTTTGCCACTCTAACCACCTTTCCTATTTTTACCGACTTCAGAACAGGGGGAGATGATCATTTGTTATCATCCTACATTTCACGAAACAAACATCCTACATTACCTAGTCAGCAATAATAGGGTGACCAATATAGTGAATATGTATAATGTATTAAACATACTCTTACTTGTTATGTAAGAAAACACTTGTTTACATTGTATTGCTAACTAGGTATTGCATTAAATAGCAATCAAAGTCAAAGTTTGTTAGAAAAGCAGTTCCAGGTCGCCTTTTAGAGGTTACAACTACAAGCCGACCTAGACCTATAAAAAGGTCTCTCGTTCCATACTATTCTTTATTTTGACGAATAAAATTTCATTTTCACCACACCAGCTCGGAAAGGCTTACTTTGCACTTCAAAAACTGATAGCAAAGTTGCATTTTATTCACATGTGAGGCAAAGTAATCAAATGCAAATTTTGATTTGTTTTCTTATGTTTGCTGGTAAAATTGATATATAAATGTTGATTTTGGATGATAAATATTTAATAACATTCATTTGGATTTGATTTGTTAAACACGTTAATTGAACGCTTAATAATTAATAGTTGCAATAATAAAATCAATTAGCGCGACGTCGTGGAAATGGTAATTTTCAATTATGGGAGCCCTGACTAATTCCGATAAACTCACTGTTCTGGAACGTTCGTTCCAAGAGCGTATTGTAATGAACAAAAGTGGACCGAATATCGGTATTGTATTCACACACTTGAACGGATTTTTCTCCAATATCTCGCGTGTTGACATAAGAATATATAAATAACGTCCTATTTTCCTAACCCCAATTCAATATAATGGCAATATCGCCAATATCTAATACTATTTTAAATGTTGAGGCTTTTGAATGCTCTCCTAACTAGTAGGTACTTATCTCGTATACTCGTAAATATTTAATGACTATATTTACATTATTCTGCGTCAGCCTAAAATAGAACTGCTCATTAAATGTTTATTTAATGCGATGTCTATCAGCGTCACGTTTGCTCCAAACATTACCATAATTGTTTCAGCATCGCATTCGAAATAAACGTTACAGTAGCGCTCGAAAACAAACGACGGGCAAACTCGCCGGAATTAAATGGTAATGTTCATAAATCCTCTTAAAACAATTTAGGAATGTTTCCGATTCCACGCTGATACAATTAGCAGGACGCCTAATGAATTCCTGATACGTTTTCCCGGGAATTGGATTCCGTTTGCGCAACCAGCATCCACATACATTACACTCGTGCCAGCCAAATATTTGTGTTTAATTTAAACAGATTTTTAAGTCTTATTTAATATCAGGTGTTGCTGTGGCGAATCTTGTAGGTCAGTTATTTTACCGGCAACATGATTATGTTGTTTATAAGTCAGTCATCAGGACACTCGCATTTACACATATAGATTAGATGGAAAATCCTTACAATAGGTAAATATTTTTAGCAAGTACTGTAGACATGACACGTACTTATTTATGGTTAGAGTAATTTTGTCGAAAGCACCTAATTTCACCACTACAGGGGACTCGTACATTTTCATAATGGCATATAAATATGTCAAAGGGCATACATACAGAACAATTAGAAACTAGAGATGCACCGGATATCCGGTTACTATCCGGTATCCGGCCTATCCGGCTATTATTTTACTATCCGCCCGGATACCGGATAGTGACCTACTATCCGGCCGGATACCGGATAGTAACATTGCTTGATTTCGGAGTAAACAAATTGGATTTAAGAATCAGACACGGTCATAATCGTACTTGTTTAGTATTTTAAAACAATTTTATCATTCCACTGACTTGAACCGCTTGAACGCGCCTCATTTTGAACCTAGAAATGAGTCCGCGCGAACGTTTACTAGGAAACAGGACAAACCATCAGAATGCGCACCTGAAAATCCGAAATGTAGGTATAGTTCCGCTGGCCGAATATTCGGCGGCCGGATACTGTATATCCGGCCGATGGTCGGGCCGAATATCCGGTATCCGGTATCCGGCCAAACAACTATCCGTTGCATCTCTATTAGAAACCCTTAGTCTTAAAGTGCGTAGATGTTGGTTTACTCAAATTTACCAGTCACAAGTCGGAGAATAAATAGAACCGTAATGCGTAAAGTGATGCATAATAATTTGATATAGAGGCAACATAGAGAATTTGATATAGAGGCGGATTGTCAAAGTAATGTTTGTAGCCACAGTAAATAAGGTATGGCGCCATCGCTGGAAAAGATGGCACCATACCTTTAGCCTATGCTTGTGTAGATGGCGACACTTTTTGACATTTAACAAATTAGCACATATCAGTGAAATAACAAGGATCAAAGTCAAATGGCGTTCAAATAGTTTTGGCAGGCGGGTGAAAGATGGCAGTAAATTTACTGTGACTACAAAATACCTCTCCGCCTCTATACCTACTTCTTTGAAAATAGTAAAACTCTCTTAAGATAATAAAATATCCCAATTTATTTATATTTGGCGAGAACCCTCGTTCGTAAATATATTGCCACTCGAGAGTCTCTTTCGTGGAGTGTTGTAGGTACCTACTGAAATGGAGCTCCCTCCAGCCGACAAAGGAAGCCAACACGAGAGCCACCTTTATTAAATTCTAACTTAAATCCTAAGCACACCGTAAGAGTCATTCAACAATATCCCCTTTACAAACCCCTAATTTGTACAATCTCGACTTATTGTTATTTGTAACGGGCAACAACGTTTAGACTCACTAATGAAAAACATTTATAATAAAAGCAAAATATCCAACTTCTTTATATATCAACTAAAATTCAATAATGCTCACAAGCCCATAAAATTAAGTAACTTTTTCTCTCAATTAAGTTTTCATGAATGATCAAATAAGCGAAATCACAAAGGGCAATTATTTCACGAAACAACTTGTAGAGAGGTTCGTCGGGGAAGATAGATGTGGTCGCCGTATACGGGACGGGGCTCCGTAATACGCACTTAGCAAGTTCTGCCGGCTCAACAAAGTTGCGGCTTTTATAAGTTGGATATTAAATTGTTATTTAACACAAAGTTCTCAGTTCTATGGTTTTCGCCTAAGGCATAATAATAAATTCATTTACCAAGTTAGGAGTAAAATGTTAAGTTTCGCTTTGGAATATTATGAAATTCCTGCATAACTTTAAGGGTCAGTAATGCAAGTGGAATGGTATATACCTATCTTATTTGATATAGGTATAAGGCAGCCTTCATTTCAGGGGTTTTGGTAAAAATGATTAGAGGGTTTGTTTCATCCCGAATTAATTTAAATGATTAGCATAATTTTTCTGATACCTATCGCACTGTACACGTCCTTTTACTCATCCTTCTGTCTGTTTGGTTCTGGATTGTATATATCTTAAATTTTATCAGTTTTTTTATACATATACATAGTGACAAAAACTGTAGAATACAAAGTCTTGGTATATTTAAGAGAGCACAGTGGGAAACGTGTTTTTTCCGTAAAAAAGATATGTAAGAAAAAAAAATATAATGTTCCTGTAATTAACATTCGTGTAACACAAAATGCATTAAACGCCCGTGGAATCGTACCGCTGGTGGAGAGTTCTATACTTAGCATAAAACAGCCGAGGTACCTATATGTATAAAGGTGCTTGAGCCTAGCGACGCGAGCCTTGCAGGGCGCAAAGAGGCGTCCTCGTAGATTTGCTGGCGCGAGCCGCGAGCGCCGAGCCGTAGCCACACTTACACAATAAAGGGACATTAACAGTATCCTATCTACCTACGGTGCTGAGGAATGTTCGTGACGTCAAAGTCACGCTCGAATCACAACGACAGCTTGTCCCTACTAAGGACCGAATTACACTGGAAATTCTTCAGATATTCCGTGACTGTGAAATTCAGAGATTTAGAAAACATTTTATTACATAGACAATTTTTTAATCTATTCCACGACCTTAGGCGTACCGGTGCTAATTTTTTTTAATAATTTCAACCCTTGTGTTTAGAAGAACTCCATTGCAGTGGCTGTGGCTGCCTGTATCGTTATTCATAGTCTAATAAAACATGGTGTTCTCTTCCCAGAGTGACACAACGTCACAATAACCTTGCCGCTATAAATAGCGCTATCGCATATTATCATATAGCGCTGTCGCATGATGACGTAGGCTTGTGTCAGTCACGTGACCACGAAAAGACGGGAAGAGAGTACCAGGCGGAGTATATTATTATACCATGATCTTTATTTAATTTATGCACGCGGCATGTGCATGACATGTGTTAGACTGCCAGCCCACTGAGGCGGAGCGGAGCGAAGATGTGGGAAATCAACCAATAGGTTTGGTTGTTAATGTTATCTCCGCTTAGGCTCAGTGGACAGGCAGTCTTAAATTTGATTGAAGATAGACTACTGTTGTATACACCTACTCTGGCACTACGCCACTAAAAGTAACCAGCTACGATACACAACTCTTATGCAACGGCAGGTAAGTAAAGCAAGTCGTTAGACGTGCATTAGTAACTAAAGATGTAGGTATACTACGTACTTGGCTTTAACTCTAAGAAAATACATTTCCAACATGCAGAATTGAACAGAAGTAAATTCATGTAGATTGTGTTATTTTGTGGGAGGTAGTTATTTGTTTTTTTTTTCATGAAATCGAACACTGTTTCACCTTAATTCAGAGAACATAAGAAGAGAAATCACGCTTTGTCGACTTTAATAATTCGTAAATTATAGTGATATTACAAGAAATGTAAGTTTCAGAAATAATGAAACAATACGACAATTCAACGCTTCTCGTAAATAATAAAACACGTTGAATAAAAAAAGGTCACAATTTAGAGTAAGATATTCAATCCGCACAAGTTTGAAGGAGTTAGATAGGAAAGTCGGATCGAGAGAAAACGATTCCTTTCCACTCCAATAAATAGCGAAGTCAAATGGACATCAAATAAAATCTTTAGAAGTGTTTTGAGATCTGTTTGCTAATTTGAGTAATTTGTATTTACCTGAAACGTGCTTGAAGATATTCTTAAAAGACCCCTTTACGCGGGCGTCGAGTTGCGTAGGTAAGTAAAGGGGTTTCAGAAATACAAATTGCAAATTAAAGCAAACTGACGATTGTGGGCGTGTTAAATGAAATGAGTTATAGTGTAAACCCTCATTAGGAATAGGTAGGTACACCTTTCTCGAGTGTTATGAATATTTATTGTGGTAGCAGGTAGCACTGCTCTCGGAACACGCCATTCTGATGATGTTTCCGATAAGTGAAACTGCTGATGAAAACTCTTATGATAACATTTTGTAAAGTCCGTTTTTTTAAAAGATGTATAACAATATATATAATATATACCTATACTTATACTTACTAAAAATATTTTCCTATATGTTTAATATTCTATAAACCAAACTCAAGTTAGTACACTTAGTACCTACCTAATGTAGGTACCTATAGTGCTAGTAATAATCTGAACCAAAAGATCTATCAAATTTTTATGTAGGTACTTATATATCTACCTTCTTTGAAAGCATGTAGGTACTTACTTATAGGACTTGCCTATCAATAAGTACTATTTACACGTTACACGTTAAAACAAAATGAACCTATAAAATTTCATTATAGCTCATTACGGAATTTCGGGATTCTACCCGCGTAGGTTCATGGAAATAAAATCAAGCGTGAACTTTACATTCAGGAGAGCCACGAATTTACATTTTACGTAGTCCTTATTTTAAGGCCGCGAAAAATAATGCAAATCGCCGCTTGAGGAGTGCCGGCGCGCATCGGAAAACGTAGCTTTACACACATTACGATAAAACAAGCAGTTTCATAGTGTTTACCTTAGAATTTTTCATTAAAAAAATTGTCGGGGGAATACTATATATAGTCCTCCTCGCCGTGTCCGACGATGGCGACTCCTCCAAATGTTTTAATTAGGACGATGGAACTGTGCCTTTATCATGAAAATAACACACGCGATGCTTAAAACAAATTGTGTTATCCTCCCTCAGGTTAGCAAGTCATAAGTGAATTAGGAACACATGACACGACGCTAGGTTTAGGCAGATGTCTACTCTTGAATTCAGCCAGTGAGGCTGTAGGGCCACCAGCTCGCCTGAAATATTCAGTTCGGTCGGCTGCCATGTTTTATTTAAGGCCCTGCGCAGTGCGCCCCCGTTCAAATATTAACTAACGACCGCTGAGACGAGGCGTTATACCTTCGCAGGCACCATTACTCCCATGGTGCACATCTTAAGACACGTGTAACTTAGAGATTGAACGTCATTCATTCTTTATAAACCACACAAAGTCGTTTCTAGATCTATTAATTGTTATATCTTAAAGTTCGGATCGGGCCGAAAATTGATGTATGTTATTGTTATCTTTACTACGCGCTCGTATCATCAATAAAATACATCTTGATACTTTCAAGAATAAGCTTAAAAATATATAAAATGAATGCTACACATAATGGCACATTTTGTGGCAGCTATCTGCGTTTAATAGCGTGTGTATAAAATGCCAATGGCAGATTTGTGGGCTCATAAAGCCTAAGACAATAATATGGCTCCACGTTGCGCGCTATAAGGGGTCATCCATTAATTACATCACACGTTTAGGGGGAGGGAGGGGGTCAAGAAAATGTGACATATTGTGACATGGGGGAGGGGGGAGACACAAACTTTGTGACGTCACTTTAACTGCATCAGTAACCGAAAATTTATTTAAATTATTTTATTGTTGTACTTTTAAATAACAAGTTTTTAAAACGATAATCGTTTTTATTCGTTTAATTTTCTTTCCTAAGCAGTTGTGGGTTATAAAATTACTAATATTTATATCGTCAAAAATATTAATAATACTTAGGTACTTACTTAATTCAATTTGGCGATTTCGTACAAAAAATGTGACGTCACACTAAGGGAGGGGTTTGCCAATGTGACCAAGTGTGACAAAGAGGGGGGGGGGGTCAAAAAACCTAGAAATTCGTGTGACGTAATTAATGGATGACCCCTAACATTGATTCATCACATTATCAGGCTTATTCTATGTTTAATATAAACGTGCAGGCTTATTAAGGATGACTTTATCCCCGTGATAAAATAACCGTTACTCTTTAACACCGAGCGATTGAAAGTGCTGAACACTGTCTTTATCAGTATCACACTGTCACGTAGACAAGCAAGAACGATAATATCCGTACTAACTACTTCTATGTCGAATATGAAGATAGATTCTGAAATAACTGCTCAAGTGAAGAGTATAGAGCTAAGTAGCCGAATAATTAAAGTAGTAGAAATAGAATAATTTTCCACTGCTACTAATTACATGCACGTCCTGGTAGCGAGGGCCTGAGCTGAGCCTAACTACCTCTGTAATTACTTTTTAAATGCAAGAAACTTTGTCTTATTCAGAATATAGTCTGTTCGGAAAAAGAAAAGTCGTGGAACGTATTGTGGTTGTTTCCGTTACGCCGCTATGAAGATTTGGAATGACCTGCCTCCACCTATCCGTTCGCTGAAGTCGTTAAGTGGTTTCAAAACAAAAAGTCGTGCGCACTTGTTACAAATTCAACTACAAACATTCCAGTAACATACTTACAATTATCATTTTTATTCACTCACACGTTTTTACTCACTCACACACATTTCTGTTTATAGCAAAACTATGATATGTCTTAATTTTAGTTTAGTTGCTTTAGTTTAAGTTTTGGCTTCTCTTTTTTCTGTGACTTTGTGCAACTGTTCTACATTCAAATACAAGTACTGTGGTTTGGTGTTACCACACCAAATACCAATAATTATTGTCCTCGCAATTTTTTTTTTATATTTTTTTTTTTTTTTTAAAGACGGTAGTCTATGTCATGTGATTGTTCTTTTCTTGTCTGGTTTTTACTTGTGTATTAATTTTCTATGTTTTCCTTGCTATATCAATAATAATGTTCATGTTTTTTTTTTTTAATCAATGTAAATAATTTACTTGTGTGTCGTTGGCGTAATACGTGTCGCCATTCAATTTTAGATTAAGTCAGGTCCCCACAGAAAACCAGCGCCACGGTCTGCCGAGGCATCATGCTGAGTGGGGATCCTATTTTAGCGTCCTAATCTGTTTTATGTCTGCATACTTTTCTTTTTTTTACATGTACTATGTTGTGACGTTAAAATAAATGTATTTCTTCTTCTTCTTCTTCTTCTATTGGGCTCCATACATTCCATAACTCTTCTCTTTCCGCACAGACTCTACATATTGAGGCATAAACGAGAAGTCAAATAATATGATTTAAAATTTATCTACTCAACATCCTTTCAATAAGTAAAGATATTTAAACATTCTGTTTTATATTTAAAAGATCGTGTTGACGACGAATTTACACGAAAAATTTACTGATGTGTATTTAAATGTAATTACCGAAGTACTTACCGAAGGAGGTACGTAATTGCGGAGCATATTCATGAACCTGTAACATAAACAAAAAGCATAGGAGAAAATAATTAAATAATATACCGCGGATAATGGTAGGTACTATCGCCAACATCGCCATCAGTTATACATATAGGAGCGGCCAAGGTAACCGAACAATGTTAGATATTTTGAGTACTTTGGCCCGTCCAATATATCCAGTCCAGTGGTATGATGGTTGTTGTACCTACATCTACAATAACGTCTTGTGATATTTTGAACTATTACCACTATACTTCTTCTGTTACTGAACGAAAATATTGTAATAATTATCTGCGTACCTTTTTATACATTTTTATGGAGTTTTTAGTTTGAAATCCTCTCAATTACCGTGCATCTAGCTCAGGGCTTAATTGGTATTACACGGGCCACGTCCGACGAAATGCAATAACGGAGGGAGCGTCATCAACCTGCAGCCTGATATTTAATTCAATTTGGCGATTTCGTACAAAAAATGTGACGTCACACTAGGGGAGGGGTTTGCCAATGTGACCAAGTGTGACAAAGAGGGGGGGGGGGTCAAAAAACCTAGAAATTCGTGTGACGTAATTAATGGATGACCCCTAACATTGATTCATCACATTATCAGGCTTATTCTATGTTTAATATAAACGTGCAGGCTTATTAAGGATGACTTTATCCCCGTGATAAAATAACCGTTACTCTTTAACACCGAGCGATTGAAAGTGCTGAACACTGTCTTTATCAGTATCACACTGTAACGGAGGGAGCGTCATCAACCTGCAGCCTGATATTTAATCACTGTGTCGTAGAGGTACTAACCTAACCTAACTCTCGATGTTGTGACATTTTTTTAGGTTATAATTAAATTTTTAACCTCTGAACATAGCGGAAGCAGTTATAAAGTTGACCCAAATTTTTTTTATTAAGCTATGAGCTTCATTACATATGTTCCTCGAGTAATTCTAAGCATTTCAACCCTGGAAGCAATAAGAAATGTGCGTCTACTCGGATTTGTAATAGATCCAAACTTTCAATCCTCCTAACAGGGTTACCTGTTAGGGGATGAATTTTACAAAACGCTGAAATTACTTTTCCTGTCTTTTAATAATATCCTCAAATACAAAGATTCAAGTCCCGCGTTCGAAATTTTTTTTGATATCCATACAAACTTTCAACCCCCTTTTCACCTTAGGGGATGAATTTTCAAAAACGCTGAAATTAGTTTTCTTGTATTTTAATAATATATCGTTTTACGAAGTTTCAAATTCCTAGCTTCAAATAAAACTTGAACCCCATACAAATTTTCATCCCCTTTTTAACCCCCTTAGGGGTTGAATTTCTCAAAATCGCTTCTTATCTCTTGTACACTTTATAAATGTAATCTAGTGTGCAAATTTCAACTTTATATCTTTTGTAGTTTCGGCACCGCGTAGCAACAATCTTTAACCAAAATTTTCACCTTTTTACGTTTTTCTTGTAAAATTACTATGAAACTGAAAAAAACAAATATCAGCAATGAATTCTACGTCTTTGGTTTCTACGAAAATGATACCAAACTTGCCCTAGCAGCCACCAGGATCAGAATAGATTTTTTTTAAAGATGTTCCCACCCTCCCCGACTATAGTTCGTTTTTTTAGCATTAGAAATAAGGTAAACAATCTTGATACGTCTTTTAATAGAAAAACACATTTTAAAAATAAGTTACGGCAAATATGTAACAATTATAAATCTAATACGATCATTTTTATTCTTCTGCTTTCATAAGTAATAGTTATTGATTTTTAAAAAGCGTTTTTCAATTAAAAGCCATGTCAAGATCGCTTACCTTCTTGCAAGTTATTTCTAATGCTAAAAAAAACGAACTATAGACGCACGCTTCTTTTTGCCTCCCAGGCTAGAAATGCTTAGAATTACTCAAATATCAGATGTGATGAAGCTCATAGCTTAATAAAAAAAATTTGGGTCATGTATGGCAGCGTTACATAACTGATTCCAGTAACATACGTTGAGCACAAATATTAAAACAAAATTATTATTTTTAATAACCCTTTTTTCTACCGCATAACATACCTACTGCATTGTTCGGAATTGAGTAAAGCAACTACACTTGTATCGGAGGTATTTGCTCCTTATTTAAAAAAGTAAATTTAGAAACCAGCAACATAAGAAATGTACCAAGGTACTGTACGGAAAACTTTTCAGCCAAGTATCTTAAGCAAGAAGTTATTTAAAAATCAAACTTTCATGTGAACTGATGTTAAATAGAATAAGAATAATTTATTGAGAAAACCCAGAGAAAACCTTATGCGTGATCTTTTACATTTTACGTACATTGTTACGTGCACCTGAACTAGGAATATAATCCTGTATCTCAGGCAAAGAGATAATATACTATTTGAAAAACAAAAAAAAAACAAATTAAAATCGTGAACATAGAGACAAAAATAGATATTGAATAAATGGTTTCAAGCTCATCGATAAATGGGTATTACACGGGCCGCGTCCGGCGAAATGCAATAACGGGGAGCGTCATGACCTGCGACGTGTTATTTAATCACTGTGATGTGTTCGCCGGCGTTGTGGCAATTTTTCTTGTACACAGGTTTTGAATTAACGGCTAACGTATTATTTATAGACCGGGCTCGGCGAAGGTATCCATTTCAGCTTGGACAAAAGTGCTTTCGAATGTCCTATGGTGTTCTTTTGTACCTAAATGGAATTATATAGAATTATATAGATTTTTTGGTCAATTTCTGGGATTGTATCTAAATGGAGCAGCCATGGGGGTTCGCGAGGTCTAGAGGTTTATACCTATTCAATATAACTACATACCAACATTTTGTTGGCCATTGCATTTATAATCAATAAAAATCGAATACATGTAGCCATTAATTAGTGTGTTTGGTATTTCGATGTTCCAAAACGTTACTTTCTTGCACAAAATATGTAGTTTCACCTTGTGAAGCATTAGCAATTTTCTCATGGAATTGGAAAGCCACATATATTTAAATTATAGTTCTCTAAATCAACTTCCAAAGTACGGCAATAATAGAGGTATCTACCAATAAGTTTACACTTTTCTCAATGTAAGTACCTAAACCTATGTAACTTTCTGCACTATAAAAGTTTCAGCATTTGATGTGAGTCTGAAAACCCCGTTAGAGCATCGAAGTTTAAATTAGTTTAAGGTTAGTGGAAGGTAACTGCATTACCTTGTCTAGAGTGCACCTGGTTGTGGCCGATGTTCCGTTTTGCTACTATGATGCTGTAAATTATTAGCAATACGGCGCGAATCGGAAAGTGAATTAGAGATTAACTAGATACGATATAGTAAAGATACGTGACGTCCCACGGATAAAGGTACCTTATGGCGCTTGGCGCTTACTATTATTAACGTCGCTCCAATATTATTGCGGCGCTATGCGACGTAAGCGCCAGCCGCCATAAGGTACCTTTTGTCATGGAACGTCACATAACTTTACTATTTTATATCTAGTGAATCTCTAATTGATTTCCCGAATCGCGGCGCCAGCCGCTATAAGGTACCTTTTGCTGTGGAACGTCACATATCTTTACTATTTCATATCTAGTGCATCTCTTATTCATTTCCTGAATCGAGCCGATAGTAGCTATACGGAACGGAACCAAATTGGTACCAAAACATTCGCTTAGCTAGAGCCAACTCAGATTTTGTTATATCAATCTGGTTGTAATCTGTATTTATTTTTTATTTTCAATCGACCATGAACATTATATTACGTGTAGGTATGCCATGCGATTCGGTATGTTTGCTTGCCTTGCATAGTTTATCCAGCCAACTCTCGGAGTATCGGCTATGAAAGTTATGAAACGCTCCACAAATTTTTGCAAATGTCAAAATAGTGGTATCAGATTTTCTTATATGCACTTTTAAGTTGCAACTGTTTTTATTTGGGGCATAACCTACCAACGGTGTTATATGTATACGACCAAGACATCTTTCTACGAGGTGGCTACGGCGTAGCACGAGCAAAGGAAGAGTACAGCGGTTCACCGTCAGCCTCACATATAAAATAGGACTATTTTTAACTACTGCGTAGCAGGATAAAAGTCAATTCTAATTTGACCATTTGTTATGGTTTTGATACGATTTGTTATGGTTTAAATCGGAATCGAGCTGATCTGGGATTTAATATAATAGAGTTACACCAAGAAAAGTCTGCAGCGATTTTGATAGATCATACATAGCCCACGCAGTGCAAGTATTATTTATACGTCATAATTTCATAGAAGTTTATTGAAGTTTAAAATGACACTTGCACTGCGAGGGCTAACAAAATCGCTGCAGACTTTTCTCGGTCTGACTTTATGTTGTTTCACTGCGCCTAAATTTTAGTTTCTTATGTTCATACACTCAGTCAGTAGTCAGATAGGCTTTGATTTTATTTATACATATTGGCATTACTTTGAATTTGAAACCTTTAAGCCATAATATAAGTGCGTCACGATTCATGCGGCCAATTTGAAGTTAGGTACATTTTGATATCTGATATCAAAATTAATTTATTTTTATTATCATTCACGCGTTCATTTCGCTCGTAAGTATTTGTGAGGAATGGGTAAATGATAACAAAATTAAGTACACATAATTTTGATATCAAAATTTACAGTAGGTAAGCATAAGCACCAGAGATGATTGACCCCGCTGCATCTCAATATCAATCTGTGTTAAATGCAGACGCAATAAAAAAATAGTTTTACTGGACTGTATATGAAATAAAGCTAGTAGCCACAGATCATTGGGTCTCGGTCGGCCAACAGCGTAGGTATCTTATTTCTGTAATATATTCGCAGTCCATGTCCAACAAGTTTGTCAATTGTAAAGTAACTAGGCAATGTCAGTGTCTGCAACAGCATCGCTTGGGGACGCGTCGATGTCTGGGATGTATAATAGCACGGATGGTTGCATCCGAAATTAGCTCTAGCAGCCATGTGTAGGTATATTGTATGTTCCAACGAATAATCTCGTACAGGTACGATAGACCGTACCCATGGCACATAATCATTATATAAGCCATTGAGTTTAAGTGTACATACGAGTCAGCTTCCTCCAGTCTCCTGGCGGCTTAGCGCGGTAGCCTTTTTATCGCTTGTCACCATGCCTGTCACGTTCTAACAAGTATGTAAGTGCGAAAGGGACGCGCATAGTGATAGTCGATAAAAATGGAACCGTGCTGCGCCCGCAGGCGCTTATGCGCATAGAAGTTGCAAAATGTAATACTTATTCAGAATTACAAGGTGTTAGGATGTCGAGTAAGGTTTCCAATGCTCCTAAGGAACATTATTTGTAAACTTGTAGGCTCAGCAATGCGCATGTAACTACTAGAATAAAATTGCAAGTGCCCAATAGGCTGCAGTGCCTACTTAAAATAACTGTTCACACACTTTAATTGCGAGCGTGTAATTTAATGCGCTCCGTAAAAATCTCAAGTCTTGAAAAGAGCCATATTGAAGCCATAAGAGCAAATCACATAATTCACATACTTACCTGAGTGAGTACCTATAGGTAGGTAGGTATAATTGTGTAACATATTTGTGCAAATAACTGTACCTATTTATTTTTTGTGTATCAATGTAAATCGAGTTAGTTAAAATCGGACTCGTTCTCTACCGAGTTTTATAAAATAAATAATCAATACGTGCAATTTGAAAACAAAAATAAACGATAGCCTCGTCGAGCGGAAGCAGTGAGCACAGGGCGAGTGGCTCTAAACCCAATCATGCGCGTTATTGGGCACCGGCCTGTGATGCGTCCCGGGTAAGGATAGCGCACGTTCACTCTAGTGAACTAAACTATAGCGAGGGGCCTAAGGGCGGGTTGCATCACGCACAATTGACGAACGGATTATTTTTAATATGGAATCGGCTGCTCTCATTTTGTGAAGAACTGCTGAACGTACAATATTTTTAACGGGTTACGATTTCAATTTCAGTCGGTAGGTACCTATGGCGTATCAGCTAATCTATGGCACGCTAGGCGATAGAGATATAGACTGCTTTTATAGCGCAAGTAGTATAAAAACGTCTTCGAAAATGGAGATTGTAGATGTCTACATGGATTTGCCGGCTTGTCCTAATATCCTAATCCAATCTTGCCTGAAGCGTCGATTTTTCACTTAGATACTTACTACTACTACTTACTCGTATCATTTAATTCAAATATTTTAATTTCGCTAGTAAGCAATTTTTCTGAATAAATAAAGTAATTAATTTAATATTGTTTTTGTTTTTTAGTATTTTATGTATGATTTTGTTGTGTATTATTTTTATTTTAAGTGTTGATTATGGAATATAGTCGTTTTTACGGTAGGTATTTAATTATTCGCAAATTTCACAGCCAAATTAATAAATAATGATTTAGTATAGTAATGCATTACGGTCGATTTATATTTATATGCCGAATATACTTTGAGACACCGCTGCTGTTAAAACAGAGTAGATTACTTACGATAGAATCTCTTCCGCGTCAGTGAATTTTCCCATGTTTCCTTTGCTTCAAGATAGATATCTACCACACATAGTTAAGTTCACAGCAGAAGTTCTCAAAGCGGATTGTTATACCTTGAAGTGAAACGAGTCGTGTCCTCGAGCGGCGTATTGGCTCAAGCAGCGCTCAACTTCGCTAAGTAGGGGCTCGCCTAGGTATCACGAAATTCACAAAGCAACCCGGAGAACGGCTTCGTAGAAAGAATAAACAGAATCGACTTGCAACTTTTCCGTGGGGACTTTCCATTTGAAAGTTGTTCAGACATATGAGTTTGTTGCTGACAGTCTGAAAAACCCAGGTAGGTAAGTTAAAGGGAAAATCGTAAAAGGGAAGCTCTTAAATGAGATTCGCATAAATACACAATAAAATGTAGGTAACAAAAGTAGGATTCACGTAGGTACCTTAGCTTACCTACTATTGTCAGAATCCGAACGTTTATTGGTAAAAGTAATATTATTTTGTACATGTCAGAAATTGGGATGGGTTTGAGTTGTAGGTACCTACCTTAACTTATATTCAAGGAGTACCTACGTACCTATTCAGAATTGTGAAATTTTATATTCAAATCAAATTGTTATATTTTATCTTAATACGAGTAAATGGGTACGCCTCTTGGATAATGTACCTAATTGAATATGAAATAGGTAAGTATGTACATGTACATTGTACATTGTACCTTGTGGATTCAGCTTTCGTTCGTTAGCTAGACTCAATGTGGTTTTATGTATTTATAGGTACACGCTTGATCTTTTGCCACTAATAGAGAAAAGGCAAGTAAATATATTATTCATTAGTCTATTCTAACACAATGTCAATTAGCGAATACGTTGCTTGTCAATTATCCATTTTACTAAGTACTTACTGGTATTTCGAAATATTTATTTGAACAAAAATACTGTCGAATAAACCTACACATCTCAGAACGAAACAAGATAAAGAGGATAAGCAGGTCGGAAGATGAAGACGTGCCGCTACCTACGTCAATATTGTAATTTAGAAGACGCGCTTGAGGCTTGGAAATGTAAATGAGTTGTACATAGACTGCGGCCGACCCATCGGGCACGTACATCTATCTACCTTTAAATTTATTGTTCCAGCAAATGACTGCGAGCGACGGGGCGGCACGTCGACTATAATTTAATTTTAAAATATTGCTCGCTCAGCCGAAACTGAAAGGCGAATATTTCTTGTTCAGCTGTATCGGCTATGCTACTGCGCTTTGCCGGAAATTGGAATAATTTGATAGCTATGTGTCTCCGTATCCGTATATATCCTCTTTATTATATGTATATTATATATGTTAAAATAATGGTTACACATAAGATTTTCTTACCTTAATTTGTTGACATTCTTGCAAGCACCATAGAATAAGACAAAATAAGAAAAGAGGAATAAGTAAACGTGGCTAAAATTATAACCTTTATATTGCTATGGTATTAGGACTTTATCAAAATTTATATTGTATTGTTCTGATTGTAGTAGTTTCCGAAACTAGTATTGATACGAAATAATATAATAATATATACCCACGCGATTTCGATTGTTAGGTAACTTCATATTGTTTATAAATGTATGGTTTATAATAGTTTATATTTATAATACAGGGTGTGGCCTGTAATAAGAGCAAAAAATCAAACTGGAGATTCCTTGGAGTACCCAAAGTTACCACCAAGTGGTCCCGATGGTTCAAAATTCTTAATTTAGGAGAAATTTTAATTTAAAGTCAAGTTTAGCAAGCAATGGATTTTAACATTGCGTTACGGTCGCTTAACTGTCGTAAGATGTCATGGTACCGGGACGTCTTGGTACGCGCCTTTTAGTACAAGTTATTTTAAAAATGAATACAGAGAAAAGTAGCTCTTATTATTAGGAAGTCAGAACTCATTCAATATGCAATGACACGTTATGTTTTGTTGACAAACTCGAAATACTTTTTTTTGCTATGTAATGGAAATAGTTTTTAAAATAATTTATTTTCGTAATTAATAAAAACCTCCATAAAACACTTAACTTCATTACCTACCTATTTGAAAAATGCTTTGAACTTTGTCAATATTGACAACTGTCAAGCGAATGCACAACAATTATTTATGTAATCCAATCTTGTTTATGATGGAATTACATGATTGAACGGTGGTGCCAGAAGAAGTTCAAACCAAGCTGTTGCACCGCAAACGATTTCCCGATCGGAGGCAGACTGACAGTGTCATCGTCAACGTTGAACGTAGTGCCACGTTTGCGGGACAACGAGCCTGTCCGGGGCCCGGGACGGCGGTGCAGCCTCAGCTAGCGTGTAGGCGGTGATATGCGAGTCAGCGACGTGGCGTTATACTAAAGAACCACCAGTACCAAAAACAGAACTATGTGTATTCTATGGATCTGTCACAGAAGTCGTATTAGAGGAGAAAAAGTACCTACCTGATTCATAACAGAGTCATTTGATAAACAAGGATACCTAATGATACATCGTATTATCGAAAAAGCAAAAAAGCAATTTATCGGCCAAGATTATGAATGGAAACTGAAAAGTGTTTGTTATTAATTTGTTAGTTGAGAAATGTAAGTCCTTATGTTATGTAGTTGTTCAAGATTAATAAACTCAGTAACTATACGTTTTTGTTTATTATTTTTTCCATGTGATGTAATTATTTACATGAAGCAATAGGCGTAGCTAAGGGTGGTATTCCATCTGTCCAATTTTTTGTCATTTTGTCTCACCCTGCCATTAAGCAAAATGTGAGACAAAATACACATCGGACAGGTCGAATACCACCCTTACATGTGGCCAAAATGATCTTAGAGTCAGTCCAAGAATAGTCTGCAGCGGATTTGATAGCCCACGCAGTACAAGTGTCATTTATACGTCATATTTAGGACTGACTCTACACGCTTGGCGAGAGCCTCTCGCCGAGAGTCTCGGGCGAAAAGCTGTTCACACCATGTACACACTCGTTGAATCATTCACACCGCGGAGGCCGCCACGATGGACATAGAAACTGTTGGCCTCTGTGCTGCTAGCTACTTAGGCCTATATCATAAAAATTATTTATGTTTCAATTTTTTTGGGCTCCATACGACTGGCTCTATTTGGCAAAATTTTAAAAACTGCAATTCAGTCTCGTTGGACCATATTTTAACGGCTGATCACCAAAACGTCTTTACAGAAACACACCGGGTAATTATTGATAATAATATTTAATTAACATACGTAATTTGCATTTGTGATGTCTAGCCCCAATTTGTTCGTAGGTTTTGGTCGGGTAGTTACACAAATTTCTGTTTTAACAATGAGTGTGTTCATGCCCTGCCCCGCTGCCCTCGCGAGAGCAGCGAGACCCTTTGACTCGGCCGGAAAAAGCCGACCACATGACAATCGGAGAACGGCAAGACGAGACAAGACGAGAGCAGTCTGTACACACTCGCTCTCGGCCTGTCTTGGGATGTCTCGCCGAGAGTGTACAGCCGGCATAAGCGTGAACGAGTTTACAAAAGTTATGCAAAAGAGTTTGTTTAAAGTAAAGGGCAACGAGACGGTAAAGATAGAGTCGGACCAAAAAAAGTCTGCAGCGGATTTAATAGCCCCCGCAGTGCAAGTGTCATTTATACGTCATAATTTCATAGAAGTTTGACGTGTAAAATAACACTTGCACTGCGTGGGCTATCAAATCCGCTGCAGACAATTCTTGGTCTGACTCTAGCGACAATAGGATCAGTGTGTCCCTTTCTATTATTGCCAGTTCAAAGAAATAATAAAAACGGTACCTAGAGTCTGGCTAGCCAAATTTTGTTGACAAATATTTCCTTGTTGCATCACCAATTGTCTATGCTTTAAAAAAAAGTTAAAAGTCTGTTGTCAATTTATGTCATTCATTCAAATTGTTTGCGGTTTATAAGGCGTTTATTTTAAATAATACTTAAATAATAATATCTATCTAGTTTAGTTTTTAATTTCAATTTGTATTTTCTATTTTAAGGCTTTAGTTTTGTAGGTTGTTTTAATTTTAGGATACATTTTATTGTTATTAGAGTCTGTGCGGAAAGAGAAGAGTCGTGGGATTTGAGGGCGCGCCAGTGCTATTTTATAGTTTTTGCTATGCTGACAACACTGGTCACGTGATTATAGTACGACACTAAAGGTCATGATACTTGAATCCCTTTTGTTCCGGTTTTTTACCACGGCTTACTAAACGGAGCCTGGTGGTGGTGTCGGCTCGTCAACTCAATCCCCTGATTTAGCGCAGGCACTAGTTTTCTTTTTAAAACACACTTGTTTTTATGTCTCAGATACTAAAAAGTGACAGTGCGATTGACAAAACTGCTAAAAGTGCTAAAACTAGTTAAGAATCTGCCCAATACAACTGTAATTTTAGTACCAAACAAGATAGAGTCTCATTTATGTACTGCCTAATCTGTGCAGTCCAACAGTTATTAACCGGGTCGATCGGGTAGAAATTGGGCAATAGAACTGTAAATTTATCTGGGATATATTTCACCCATTGTAAACTTGACTTGTAATGTATGTGTACATTATTAATAATAAATATGGATATGAATAAAAATAGTGCATAAGGGATCATCCATTAATTACGTCACACGAATTTCTAGGTTTTTTGACCCCTCCCCCCCCTCGTCACACTTGGTCACATTTTGCAAATTTTCATTTAAAAAACCTTGTGTGACGTCACATTTAGGCAATTTTGTTTTCAACGAAATCGGCAATACTAACTCGGCTTTATTTTTTTTATAAAAAAATATTTTTTGTAAAAGAAATATTAGTAATTTTATAACGCAAAACCAATTAGGAACGAATTTACCTACCTACTTCTAAAACCTCATTATTTAAATGTACAGCGATTAAAAAAATATAAATTAATTTTCGGTTACTGATGAATATTGATGAAGTTAAAGTGACGTCACAATGTTTGTGACTCCCCCCCTCCCCTATGTCACAACATGTTACATTTTCTTGACCCCCTTCCACCCCCTAAACGTGTGACGTAATTAATGGATGGCCCCTAAGTAGGTAGGCCTTATTGGGATATGTTCGGTTCTCTCATCTCACGATATTTTACTTCACCAAAAAGTCACTGCTAAATATGAAATATAATTTCATAACTAACAGAACCTACAAATAAAGAAATATTTTATTAGAAAAAGTTTTATTCTTTGTAATCGAAGTCTGAATTAAAATATTCAATGTCACTTATGTTTGAGCTAGCTTCAGAACAACCAGGGACACTCATAGAACTATCTTCATCTGAACTGGATGTGCTTGAATCGGGCACGTAGATTACGAATTCTTGCATATCACCTACTTAGCGGTCTTTTATTCGAGATACCGTAGGTACTTTTACACAATCCTGAAAAAAAAATTACATATAAATATGCATAAAATGGCAAGTATCAAGACTATTTGTCAGTTATTTTAAAGACCATGAATGACCTGCATATTTATGAAAATTAATATATTTTGAATAAATATACTTACCGATTATGTACCGGAGACAAGTTACTTAGGGGGCTTATTAAATAGGTAATTATTTAATATTAAATACAACATCAATACCCGCGAATAGCGGAAACACGTTCCGCGACTTTTTGTAAGTCGATAGTCGGCTTTTAGCCGTTTTCTTCCCGCTGACAAAACCGAACAATGTTAAATATAATTTTCCTTGTGGTTTTATGTACGGTTTTATCGTGTTTTGAAAATATTTTATACATAAAACTTGCGGTTTTTGTTAATAAATATACAATGACAGAAGTTTGTTTACTTTTTACATGACAAGGTGTCAAAGGTTTGATTGCCATATAAAATTTAAAATGTTAGTTCCCGTTTCTGCCACGACTCTTCTCTTTCCGCACAGACTCTACCGTAGTTTGATATGAATTATGTTTTGGTTTAAATAAAAAGTATTCATAATAAAGACAGCATACGTAAAAACAGTTTGTTTAAAGTCAGACCAAGAATAGTCTGCAGCGGATTTAATAGCGCCCGCAGTGCAAGTGTTATTTTAAACGTCAAACTTCTATGAACTTATGACGTATAAATGACACTTGCACTGAGTGGGCTATCAAATCCGCTGCAGACTTTTTTTGGTCCAACTCTACAACTGTTTTCTGCCGGGGTACGTCGCTACGTCGCCTTTCAAAATATCATAAATATTGTAATAAACCTCCACAGGGACCTAAACCATGCATTAGATTGTTTAATCTATTCTCTCTTACAACATTTGATAATGTACGTCAAGTTGCTAATTTATCAAAATAAAGCAAACTTTACAAATAATAATATTAATTTAGTAAACTAATCAATTATGCACGTGAAATATGAAACATATGGTTTAACGAAACAACAGTAAATGAAAACCGAGCTTTATTGTCAAATCAGAGTTACGAATGTGGGTTGTGGGTGCACCAAATGTGATTCTGGTTGTGATCGCAGTTGTACAGCCAGATGAATTAGCAGTGAAATTCTTCGTTATTTTTGAGAAGGCCCTCCACCCAGTATTGCACATGTTGATGTCGTGTCGGAGCGAACTCAAACGGAGAACAGGTTGTACCATCGTTCGTAGTCGTTGTCGTGAAAAAGAATCATCCTTACAAAATTTTAAAAGTGCAAGTTATCTCGTGAAGTGGTTATCCATTTAGATTGGCATAATTATCATCATTTATCAGTGATTTTATTGCACAATTTTTGTTGGAACTGCTTAATAAACAGTTCAAGTTACTTTATAGCGTTTTACTCATTTCGTCCTTTTGTCCGTTAGGCCTATTTGATAAGAAAACTGTTAAGTAATGTTGATTTCCACATTAAGTACTGAACATTAATTGAAAATTGCATACTTTTAAAAAGCAATATTAATACATTTTACAAGATTTTCAATATTATTGAAAACGATCGTAAATGTCAATGTCAAGTATTCCGACTGGACACATAACGTCTGCAGTACATTGCTGGCTCGATTAATTTTGTTAGAAAATAACAGAAAATTATTTTTTCATTTTAATTAATTGAAACTATTTGGACTTAATTCCTCATTACTTAAAGGGCGTATATTTTAATTTTTTGCTCTTATTACAAGCCACACCCTGTATAATATGGGTCCCTACTGTCAATATAAAATACTTAATGTTAGCAGAAGAATTAGAGTTGTGTCGAATGCCGAAGACAAAAGAAAAGTTTGCAGCCGCGATGATTAATGACAAACCTACGCCCAGATATACGATTGATTACATGCTGGGTTAACCGAATAAGACCGCATGAGGCCTCTTCTGTCAAAAATTTGATATGGTTTTCACTTTTCATGGTGTTTTAATACGACCTTGAGTCAGCATGTGCCGCTACGCCAATGAGAACTGGTAACGCTGGTCGCTGATTGGTGCTTACGAAATGGGTATCGTCTTGGGTCGTCCCATTCGTTTTTCGTCAAGTTCTTTAATTAGTCCTATTCTGCTTTCGTCACTCATTCTACATTCGTCACAATCGTCGGTGGCTTTCAATGTAGAATGAGTGACGAAAGCAGAATAGGACTAATTTAAGAACTTGACGAAAAACGAATGGGACGACCCAAGACGATACCACGAAATGCAATCAGTATGGCTACCTACCACCAGTTTGACACTGACATATTCGATAGCGTCTGCGTCACTTACATACTTTCTATGCATCTCGCTCGCATATTAGTGCGAGCGAGCGAGATATATAGAAAGTAAAATACGCAGACGTGAGCGAATAAAATATGTCATGTATTGATGCACGAGAGATGCCTGATGAGACAACTCAAAGTCGTATCAAAATAACACCAAAATAGATTCAAAGCGTTATCCAATTTGATAAAACACAATCGGCCCCTGGGATAAGAACCGCTGTTCGTGAACTTTATCGACTGAAATCAGCAGAAAACAAGGTTTAATTAAATTATTTAAGTTTTAGTTCGTAATTTTTAAATTACATCACATCACACATTAGGATGACTTACGTTGACTTTTAAATGACCTTGACAGGTACGGTCTGTCGTGACAAGCACGAATATCTAATGTCACAATACAAATTTCCTAGCGGCAACACTGAACAGCGCCCTCTGAGTGGAACTGTGGTAAGTTATTCCAATGTGATAAGTTGCAAGGTAAAAACCAATATGGCGCGAAGCGTGCGAGTGCATAAAAGTGTAATATACAGTGAGGAAGCCCACAGCTGTCCTGAGTCGCCTAAAGCTAAGTATTTTATGTTACTTGGTGCTCGCAGTGGTGTTATGGTGTCTCTATTCAATTGGCTCTTTAGTAGATTTGGCTTGCCATGTGACCTTGTCGTGGAAGATGTTGAAGACCATCTTAGGTAGGACGGACAAGGTTATACCTTATAAGAGGGCGGCGGCTGTGGTCGTCGTGCCCCGGTACGATGACTTCAGCAGTCAGGCGCCTCGACCTTATAAGAGGGCGGCGACTGTGGCTGCCGTGACTGGGTGAGTACGGTGGTTACAGTCGTCAGGCTCCTCGATCCCAGAGGTGTGCCGACGTGCGGCAGGATACCTCAACCTTATAAGAGGGCGGCGGCTGCGGTGACCGTGACCGGGTGGATGCGATACTTCAGCCGTCAGGCGCCTCGACCTGATGTACCTGCTCCCTAGAGATGAGCGAGGCCGGTTAGGCTGCTTGGTACTTTAGAGGTATACCTTGACCCGGATAGGCCATCCGGGTTCTCCGACCAAGAGGGATCGGAGTCTCCACAGGGAGATTATCCAGTGCAAGGAGCACAGGACCTAGAATATTCTGAGTCTGGCTGAGTAAGATGGTTCTCATTAGTCATAGAGTACAGATATATGTTTAGGGGTTAATTGTTTGGAGATAACCATGTTCATAGAGCAATCTAACCCACAGATCTCGGGGTGAAACAACCAGCCACCAAAAGTAAAGCGAAGCAGACTGAGGCTCCTCTGGCCCAAGAGAAGTGGATCAGAGAGAGCGAGGATAAAGAATCCTTCATAGGAGATGAAGGTATGTATGCCAAGCATTCTGTTTCTTTTACACCCCCACACCACAAATCAATAAAAATTAGTGGCCGCCTTTCCCCGTTTACGGTCTTATTTGTATACCGTAAGTGGCTGGGGGAGAGGTGGCCACACGGTCAACCAAGAAAGTGGTCTACCACTTTACGAGTCTATCAATCAGATGATAGATACTTTCTTGGCTGACTGTACACTTATACCACAAGTGGGCGATGTTTAAGGTATAGATAGACTGATTCCCGAACGCTGTCCCGGATTTTTTGTGAGAATTTTGACAGTTCAATACAAATCTCACGCCAGCTCTTCAATGAAGAAGTTTTCTAGTAAAATGTAGGTTATTTTAATACAAAGTCTAGTTTAAGTATTTAAAATTTTCTTATTGAGTATATAACCAAAATTATTATACACTGACAGACTATCAACCATAACAACTTCAGACAAACCATACACTCACAATAAAAAAAATATAATTGGCTTCTCTCTTATCTAACCATATGGTTATCTGATCAATACATGAAGTAACATTGTATGTGTTAACTCAATTTAACTTAGCCTGAATATAACATCTACACACCACACACCTTACTAAGTCTTTACAAGAATGTTATAAAATTGTAGACCTAATAATTGGCCTTCACAACTAATATTGTGTGCAACAATACTAACATTTTCCAAATCACGCTGCAGCTGGTTGAACTTATTTCTTTCTAGCTATTTCTTCTAACGCGCTGGCTATCCTGAAAGCAAATAAAATACAAATTAGTTATGAATAATAAATCATGAAGTATGTTCAAATAGTATGATTCATCCATCAAATAACAATTTTTTTTTCATGTAGGTACTTTATTTTGTTTTCAATTCATTTATTTATTTAGACACATTACAAACTTTTAATTACAACGAAAGTAATGAAAAACAATTACACTTAATAACATATAATGTAAGGTCACTGTCTTCGCACGAAAGACTCCTAGAACTAAAAGAATCCCTAGCAAACATAAAATATGATATTATAGGATTGGCGGAAGTGCGACGCCTAGGAAATGAAATAGCACAACATGAAGATCTAATTCTATGCCACACCGGACAAACTCCAGGTAAATACGGAGTTGGATTTATAATAAAGGCGCACCTTAAACAATACATTGAAAGCTATATTGGCCTATCAGAACGAGTCGCTTTACTTAACATGAATTTTCCAGACGCCTGTGTTTCTATAATTCAGGTCTACGCCCCAACTGAAGCAGCTCAAGAAGAAGAGATCAACTATTTTTACAAAACTATATCAGAAGCAATTAACCAGGCGCATAAAGATCTAGTATTAATGGGAGACTTCAATGCCAAAATCGGTCAACCTGAAACAAATGAATCCCTTATAACAAAACAGCATGGATATGGAGAAAGAAACGCCAGAGGACACAAACTCATAGAATTTGCCTTAGAGAACAATCTTGCTATCATCAATACCTTCTACAAGAAGAAACCGAAACGACGATGGACCTGGTGCTCACCAAATGGACAATATAAAAATGAAATCGATTACATAATGTCCAACCAACCAAAAAACTTCAAAAATATAGATACACTAAATATAACTTATCCATCAGACCACAGACCACTTCGAGCAGTACTCCTACTAACAAAACCAATTAAAAGTAGAGCAAGATACCAAAGTAAACACTTTAGTACACTCAAAAATGAAGAGGAAATATCAAAATACAAGGAAAACCTAGAAAAGTATGTATATAATTTGGAAAAATACAACATAAATGACACAGTACAAAAATTCCACGACAAACTAACAATTGCAATCCAAAAGAGTCTACAGAACGCATGTAGTACAACTCAAGTGACTCCGGGACGCAACATCCTGTCAGACCGCACAAGGAACTTGATGAAACGGAAACAAGAACTACAAAAAACTGCAAACAAAACCAGAGCAATGAAAAACGAACTTAAAGCTTTGTACAAACTAACAAGCAAATATATTAAATTGGATTACCAGAATCATAGATCTACAACACTTGAGCAACACTTAAAACAAAAAGGCAGCCTAAAAAAAGGATACAAAGAACTGCAAACAAAAAGAACTTGGATCGACGGATTAAAGGTATCAAATGGAACCAAACATGGTCGCGGGGAAATATTAAACATCGCAACAGATTTCTACCGGACTTTATATGCAAATTGCGATACAAAAAAACAAGAAGAGTTTCACAATCAAGAAATAATTATCCAAGAAAACAAAACACCTATAACACCAATAGACTGTAAGGAAATTATAGAAACTACCTGTAAGCTAAAGTCGGACAAAAGCCCAGGAGCGGACTGTATCACAAATGAAGCCATAAAGGTCGCCCAGGAAATTTTAGCGGCACCGCTAGCAGTCCTATGCAATAAAATATTGGAAACACAGGAGACGCCCATCCAATGGTCAGAATCAAGCATTATTTTATTATATAAAAAGGGAGATCCTAAAGACATAGGCAATTACAGACCCATTAGCTTGTTACCAGCAACATACAAACTTTTCTCTACAATTGTTAACAATAGAATACGTGCAACACTAGATAAGAAACAACCTGTGGAACAAGCTGGCTTCAGGAAAGGATTCTCGACCATGGACCACATTCACACTTTACGAGGGTTGCACTGAAAATGTCGGGAATAGAGAATACTGTCGCATCTAGACAGTCAATCTTTATTTTAATGCATACTTAATCTCAAACTGACCACGCATATAAATTTTCTTTTGAAAGTAATCATTCTGTAATGCACACGGCTCATAATCCCAAAGTCCTTTTTGTATGGCGATTTTGGAGCCTTAGTGGTTTTGTATGAAATTCGTGGAGTAGCCAACGGAATTGAAGTTTTTTTTACATATATATATATATATAATATATTTTTACTGTTGTCATATGAATATTTAGGAATGTCGAAATCTGCCGATATGCAACTTTTTTGGCAGCCTTTTTAATTAACAGCACAAATGCGATTTTAATTTTTGACGTCGCTTTGGAATGACATGCTTCTTTAAGATCATCTATGGGATAAAATGAAAGTGACTTTCATATTTAATTTTAACCGCAAACGAGCGTACGATGAACTCTAGTTCATAAAAAAATAACAGAAGCCCATTGTAACTTTTATTTGTTCGCTGAGGGCATATTGAAAACCGTTTAAAAATTTGATCGGAAAAATCACTTTGCCAAAAATTCAAATAATGTTCGACATACAATTTTCAAATTGCCAGTAATTCTTAAATACAAATGACAACCAAATGAAATATACCTTAAAAGTTTTATAAAGAGTTACATTTTTATAAATTATATGCCTCTTTCTATTATGTTATTTCTAAGTGTCCCATTCCCGAATATTTCAGTGCGACCCTCGTAGAGCTTGTAATCGAGAAGTATCAAGAATTCCGACGCCCATTATACATTGCATTCATCGACTACCAAAAGGCGTTTGACACAGTTTCCCACGAGAGCATATGGAAGACTCTAAAAACTCAAGGCATAGAAAGTGGATACATAAATATATTTAAAAACATCTACAAAAAAGGCAGCAGCAGAGTGAAGCTGGAAACCATGGGTCCGGCCTTTCCAGTGGAAAGAGGAGTCCGTCAAGGTGACCCCTTATCACCAACTATTTTCATTGCCGTACTAGAGAACGTCATATGCAGCTTAAAATGGAAAAACCAAGGCCTATTTATCAAAGGGAAATATCTCAGCCACCTCAGATTCGCAGACGACCTGGTGCTGCTCGCGGAATCGTCCCGAAACCTGCAATCCATGATAGATGGTCTCCAAAATGCAAGCAAACAAGTAGGACTGGAGATGAATATAAATAAAACAAAAACCATGACCAACTCAAAACAAATAGATATCATTGTAGACGTCAAACCATTAGACTATGTTGAAAGCTATATATACTTAGGAAAGCAGATTGGTTTCAACAACAAGAACAATGAACTAGAAGTTGACAGAAGAATCAAAAATACATGGAACAAATATTGGTCTTATAAAGAAATATTTAAAAGTAGCATGCCAATAACTCTTAAAAAGAAGGCTATGGACACCTGCCTCATCCCCAGCTTAACATATGCTTGCCAGACATGGAAGTTCACAGAAAAAATAAAAAATAAAATTATTACTTGCCAGAGGGGAATGGAACGAAGCATGTTGAACATAAAAAAGATACAAAAGATAAGACATAGTAAAATAAAAGCAACAATAAAAGCAAGATGCTCTAGAACACGCTAGAAAGCTAAAATGGAGATGGGCTGGACATGTGGCTCGCCTAAAAGACCACAGATGGACAGCCATAGTCACGAACTGGAAAGGCCCAGACGGTAAGCGCCGAAAAGGCAAACCAAACATGCGCTGGGAGGAAGACATGAAAAGAATTGCTGGTCCAAATTGGAAGAGAATAGCACAAGACCGTGAAAAATGGATATCTTTGGAAGAGGCCTTCACCTAACGGGTTCCTACAAATTAAATCAACATAAATATAGTAACAAACTTATGTATAACAAAAGGAAATAAAAGGCTTTTTATTTTATTTTTATTTTTTTATTTATTTTATTAGGTACTTTATTTTGTTTTCAATTCATTTATTTATTTAGACACATTACAAACTTTTAAGTCTCACACCAATACATCATGACATGAGTTTATTTAGCCGTTCTACTGATCAATAAAATTAAAATGCATATCTCACCTTGAAAGGACTTCTATCTTCTGGACTTTATATTCCCTTTCCACCTCCAACTTATCTCTTTCTATCCTCAGAATTTCTTCATCAAATGAAGCTGAAAACAGAATTTTAACACTTACAATTTATTTTATAACAACATGTATATTTTTAATGTCCGCAAAATCAAGCTCTCACTTTGGTGCAGAAATATATTTTACATTCAGTTTTCTGTTTAGTATTATTATTCATACCATGTAATTTGATAATCACTTCATAATGTAATATCTTCACTTGATATTTACAAATTAATTTACTAAAATCTAAATTTTGTGTATGAGTAATAATGTGTAAGAGCTTGTATTTTTAACAGACTTCCAAATCTCAAAAGGAGGAGGTTATCAATTCGGTTGTATGTTTTTTTTTTATGTTTCCCATATTCAATTAAGCATATTAAAATTATTAAAAAAGAGGGAACAATTACCAAATCTTTTCTTTGGAGGCATGTAATCACCATCACTGTTCTGACCATCACCATGTAAGTTATCTGAACTAGGTCCTACACTAGTATCACACAAGGAATGCTGCTGTTTCAGGGCCCGCTTCTTTGTGTTTGATTTCAGGTCTCTCCAGGTCTGAAAATGTTAAGGTAATACAGGAAAGGGATATTCACAAGTATGTTTTATATTTACTAGAGTTAAGCTATGAGAAGTCTGCAGCGATTTTGATAACCCTCGCTGTGCCAGTGTTATTTATGCATCATAATTTCATAGAAGTTTGATGTTTAAAATAATACTTGCACTGCGTGGGCTATCAAATCCGCTGCAGACTTTTCTTGGTCTGACTCTAGTTCCATTCCCTATCTGGCAGCTGCAGTATTATAACAAGGAGGAAAATAACGAATTATAACAATTATCAAAACATACCTGTTTCCATTTTTCCGTAGATTTAACAGCGCCGCCCATAGAATTGAGCATTGTAGTGAGGTCTCGCCACTGTGCCTCTATGTCTTCTCGCTCGAGCCCTGAACTCATGCCCTTGGCCACTTCTGAATGTTCTTGCATGTAGTCCATCAGTGCTGACACTTGGGCAGCGGTGGCATGCCTCTTTGTAGTATCCATTGCTCTTAATAACGGCTTATTATGTAAATAAATGTCTAGATCATCTACAAGTCCACCTTAAAACGACAGCCGGATTGTCGGTCGGTGCTGCTTGTTGATATGGTCCAATTGTAGTTAGGTTTTAGTAGACCCCTGCACTTCTACTAGATTATTATGGGACGTACGTCGTTTAGTGTCTACATGATGTGTTAGTGTACTTTTTATCTAATATTTGTAAAAAAATACTGCAAAACACACTCTTTTTCTTATCAATCAAACAAAAATTGTTTTTTTTTCTTTAATGTCCACAGAGATGTCAAATTATCTGGTAACTACGAGATACTCGGAATTTGACGGATACTCATACAAAATCATGATAGCCAACATTAGAACTGTTTAATCGATAGTCAATAAAAATATGAGAAAAATACATCTGTCTTTTGTCAATGTCAAAACAAAATGATGTCATAATATTTATGTTATATGTTATCAAATTGCAAAAATGACTTTAGTGTCTTTACCATGTCTTTACTAAATAAAATATTAATAAATGTATGAACCTGAGAAGTGCAATTGGTGACCAAATCCCTTATTTATCTATTCATCTTTCAGTTCTCAGTCATTGAACATGTCACTTTGGTCATGGGTAAGAAGAAACCCTTTTTTTATTAAGTCCGATTATATTTATTTATCAGATTCTAATAATTTATTTAATTTTAAAGGGTGCCAACTCCCACGGTCAATTAAGCATCGGTGAGACTAATGAACAAGTTAAAACTCCTACCAAAGTAGTATATGAATGTTGTAACAGTCATGGAGTGCAACAAGTTGCTTGTGGAGGTGGTCATAGTCTTCTGCTAGACAAAGACGGTAAACTGTTTTCTTGTGGCTGGAATATAAAACTGCAACTTGGAAAGGAAAATGAAACTGAAATGTTTGAGAGGGTATGGAAATTAAGTGGCATTAAATTCACTAACATTGTATGCGGCTGGGACTTCAGTTGTGCTGTAACTGATGACAATTTCCTGTTTGTATGGGGCTCAAACAGTAATGGGCAACTAGGGTTACCAAAAGAACACTTTACAGATATAGTGAAACCCATTAGGTTACAAGTTAATGCATGTTCCGTGTCCATGGGATTGAGGCACACAGCTATTGTAAACTCCAAGGGTGAAGTATGGATCACAGGATGCGGGAAACATGGACAACTTGGTTTAGGTGAAGAAACTTTACAGTCTGATAGATTTCAAAATGTTCAAAAAGTTGGAAAAATTACTCACATTGCGTGTGGACAAAACCATACAGCTGCATGGTGTACAGAAGAAAAAGCTTTATATGTTTGGGGGGACAACAAGCATGGACAACTGCTGCTCAGTCCTGAGAAGTATAAAAAAATATACACTCCACAAAAAATTGATATTGACGTGAAACAAGGGATTAGGAAACTTCTAAGTGGCTGGACTAACATGTTACTGTGGCTTGAGAATGGAACATTACTTTGCTGGGGACGGAATAGTTATGGACAACTAGGGACTGAGCAACCTTTTGTGGGAAAAATTGTTAAGGTCAACTTACCAGGTCAGTTTTCAGAAAACATTGCCGGCTATCTAAAAGCATACCTAAGTTGACCGTAGTTCTGTAGAAAGCGACCAACTTTTTATATTTGTCAAAGTGACTTACACCCTAACTCAATAGCTTTGGTCGCTTTTTGCATTGATAAAAAAATTGAGTTGGTCGTTTTCTGCATAACTACGGTCAGTTAAGATTTTCATTGTTTACTTCTTGTTTCAGATAACAGAATGGTCCAAGATATAGCGCTAGGATCAGAACATACTATCTGTTTGGCTACTGACAACACCCTGTGGGCATGGGGTTGGAATGAACATGCCAACACAGGCACTGACTCGGGGGAACATGTGTTTCAGCCGACACAAGTCCTTTTAAATATGAAACCTAATGAAAAAATTACACAGATTTATGCTGGAGGAGCTCACAATTTCATATACATTGAAGATACTAAACAAGAAGTGGATCTAGTAACTGAAAAATCAGTAGATTGTGATTAAAGTTCTATAAGAACTTACAGAAACTGTCTAGTCATAGGTACTTTACAAGTATTTCTTGTTTTGATTTTATTGGTGCTAAACCAGTTTTAATTGATTATAAGTGTTATAATAATTATGACACTGGATTAAAACCACATACACATACAATTATAGGTATCATAAATAAAATAGCATAATTTGTAAGATGAAAATGAAATGCTAGTTGTAAAATGTTATCCTGTTTGCCTTGAAATAAATGTTTATATTATTTTTACTGTATGACAATAAATAAAACATTGTTTACAAAATGCAATTTTTATTACAAAATATTACACATGTTTCATTATTGTATATATATAATAAATAACAACTATTAAGAATAATGAAAGCACTACAATCCATTTTTTTTTTCACTATTACAATACAAAGGCAAAATACTGTAAGTTACAAAAAAACTGGTTTATCTATCAACATATGAAGCATTTAGATTTATAGGTCACATCATACAAATAATATAAAATTAATGGCTTAATACAAACTCTTGACAGGAGATAAAAATCATTTACCAAAATGATAATCTTTGCATATGCAAGTTGAAGCATTATTCAATGTCAGTTAATGATAATCATGAACAACTTTTATACAAACATTTTCAGAGTTTTCATAAATGCAATTTGGTAAGTCTATGCAATACAAATCATACTTTTTACAAGAATAAAATTTCTTGGAATTATATTGTTGTAAAATACAAAGACTACAATGTACAACACTATTTATTTTGTTGAGTGTACTAATAACAATAAAGTTACAAATACTTTGACAAATTCATGAAGGCAGATAATTCCAAGACATTCCAATATCTAGTAGCTTTATCTATTACTATGTAATTTGGAGCACCCTAACAACACTTTGTAGACTAAGAAGTTGCTACCTCTTCCTCTCTCCCTTTTGTGTTTTGCGCTTTTCCTTCTTTTCTTCCTTTAGTTGTTTTTGCTTTTCTCTGAAATAATATGATATAAATTCAATATGAATGTTCTTAAATCCATATTTAAAGGGTTGCTAAAGTAAAGTTCTGGAAGAACTTAACTAAGAATTGTCACATGCTAAAAAGCAACTTACTTTAACCGACAGACCTGATACTAAGTATGGTTAATTTATGAGCAGTAATCCGGGATCTGGTTGCAACGCCGCAGGATAAAGTACAATTTTTGCTGTTGATACAGGAGTAAGCCCGCAATATGGATTGAATTTTTCACAAAAACGCTATCTTAATATTTTTGAAGTACAATTACCTACTAAAGACATTTCATAAGATAAAAAAAAACATTTACCCCTAGTGGCAACCAAATCCCCAATCACTGTTTATGAGTTACACTACTTGCGGTGGTGAATATGTTAAGAGGCTTCTCACAAGTTCGAAAACTATTAAACTCACCTATCCTCTTTATCCTTCTCTTTTTTACGCTGTGCATCAAGCCGTGCTTGTTCCCGGCGCTCCCTGGCAGCAGCTGCTACATCCAAAGCATTGGTATTCTTAACTAGGTCAGGACTCTCAGTTTCTTCCACATTTTCTGCATCAGCCTGAAAAAAAATACAAATTAATAATGTTTATCATTTATAAGTGCAATTTTACATTATTTATATCAGACATACATTGCCACCTACCTCATTATCTGATAGCTGACTATACTGCGATAATATGGCTTCCCGGATCTTTTTCTCTTCATCTGTGTATTCTCGTCGCGTGGTAGTGGCGAGGGACTGAGATTCCAACATCTTTGTTAACTGAATGTCTACATCTGTCGCTGGTCTGGGAGCTTCTTCCAAAGGGCGACTTGATTCCCATTTTTCTAATATTTCAGTGACATGGATTGATATATCATGCTCCTGTAGATTACATCAGAATATAATTGAGACAATTATTTCATTAAAATAGCTGAAATAACCCTCACGAAGATGAAAGTCCACGACTTACCACAATTTCAGACAGAAGACCCTCTAAAGCATCTCTTTTTTCGTCAATGGTATCTTCGCCTTCTAAAATTCCTGATATATAAGATCCAAACACACCTTCATCGGTTTTTAATGATTTTAATTTATCATTTAACCACGGCTCAAAGTCGGTTACCGCTGCCGCCATATTGACTAAATGTCAATTTACAATATAAAAAAACTGGGTATCAAATGGATGAAATGTCACGATTTATTTCAACGTACTTAACAATGTCTTGAACAGCTAAAAATATAAAAGCCGTAACACACTAACAGCCGTATTCATAAAAAATCCTTAAATGAGGAATGATCAGCTTATTAGCTAATCCACTGTTTAGGCTTAATAAGCCGTTGATAAGAACCATGATTTATAAACGTTTATTAGGGGTTTCTTAACTAATAAGCAGATTAGACCCGTTATGTTGGCATCTTGGCACATCATAGACAAAAATATGGCTGAACATTAATTAAAAAAAAAAGTTTGACAGCAGCACTAGCGGTAAATCATAAAATCCTGAACAATACGATGCACAATTTTGACCAGTTTTCTGGGTTATTATATATTAAAATAGCCTCTGCATCACAAAAACAAATAAATAATATTGCACGGCCGGAAGTTTTACGAAACTCGGTAAGCAACCACCTATATCATAGTCTGATAATCAGATATGTTACGAGTAAAGTTCATTGCAAGATTTGCAAGCTATATTGATAAAACTATGTGTTATTGCTTATAGTTTCAATATATTGTGGAATGAGGGAAAGAGGGCAGTTGCACATTTCAAGTCAAGAATTCTGCCTGCGCGCCATCGCCACCGTAATACCACGGATTCCAACACTTTTTGTTCTGGTGGCGAAACACAAACGATATTGACACTATTCATATCAAATGATCGGTGAAGATAAATCAGGTGAGCAAGATTTGGTTATTCATTTCTTAACGTAAAATGTTGTAGTATTTTTATGAACATACCTCGACACCCAAAAAATTATGGCCTCTTCATTTTTAATTTGACGTACTATCGGTGTTTTTTAGAAGAGCAGAGCTAACCAAGCTAGTTAGGAGCTGTTTATAATTAGAATTAGTGAATAACATACTTAACCAACCACACGATGGAACCAATTTATCAGTGAAGTGGTGATTTATCTTAAAAACCTTTTTTGTTCGCCTAGGGCGCAGAGTTAAAGATAAGCGCTTATATATGCAACTTGACAATGACAATGTTTGCAGTGAAACATCTCAGCCAATAGCCGCATTAAAAGGCAAACTGCACAATTCATAATGAGGCAGAAATGTCCATTATTCACAGGAGTGTCGCTGTTGGTAGGTTATATAATTTTAAATCAACAAAGATATCAATATGATTTTTACATAAGGTACTTATCAATCATAACACACCTGTGTAGGTTAATTATTTGTTTAAATTAATATTAAAATTAATTGTTTAATATTAGCGTTTCAATTCATAACTTTGTTATTATTGTATAATTTCATTTTATCAAACTACAATTACCGGTAAGAAACAGTGTCTGTAGGTACGCTAGGTAGAAGTATGTATGAACAAAACAGACATGTATGTAATTCTTTAGTTTTGCTGTGAGATAGCTATGGTATTGACAAACAACAACAGAATCTCTGCCTGGATGGAGATCCATTATTCCATATAGTTACCACAACAATATGGAAATTATTCCATATTGCCATATCCATTAGGATGTTATACTTAAGCTTAAAATAAAAGATGATATAGGTTGATTCAATGAGTATATTAATTGAAACTGTGTTCTTTTCAGGTTGTGAGTATTCCATCATCAGCTATTTGTCCGGAGCTGGCTACACAATCCGGAGGCCACACTCTTCTGGCATCTAACCGGCCTGCACACCGCCATCAAATGAAGTTGGTTGTACTGAAATAAAGAAAAAATATTAACTAGTTTAATGATTGTCAAATGTAATAAAATTGTTTTATTTAAGTGGGTTGTTTGATTTCCCTAAATTAACACATGAAATATGTTGATATGTTATAATAAAAATCTCAGTTAAAAACTCATGAACTTGTTTTATTTATCTATCACAATGTAAAAAATTAACTCTGCTCAGTGTGGACTTCAACACAGAACTCAAGTATGCTAGCATTAATACCAATTAACCGAGTACACCCTTCTTTCATAGCAAATAGCACCACACAGCATTCAGTGCAGCGGCAGCATTAACAGTGCCTAGAAATCCAACCAAAGTAGGCCAACCACAGTTTATGTTTTTTATAGTGATAATGATAATACACCTACAAATTGGAATATGATACGTCCCACAACAAAGGTACCTATATACCTGCCCATATTATTCAATTAAGTATCTTCAGTATTGCTGTGCCCTTACAGGTTGCTATGTAATATGTGCGCAATTAATACTTTTTAGTTAGAGCTTGAGAATACCGTGATCTTATAATAAATCAGCGTTTTATGGCAGGTAATGAGTATGAAACAAAAGTAGGTATACTCACTTCTTTGCGCTGTAGGAGTTCCGGGAGTAGTTTTCATTCTTTTATGATAGGTATATAGGTTGGTGAGGTGCTTTATCCGACGCCGGTGCCCCAGTCGTAGAAGTCTAGTCTTATGGTATAACAGTTCGTATCGCATAAATTGCTTGCATCTTGATGAATGCGACATACAATCGTGCAAACAACTCCTAGCAAAGGCACAATATCTAGGTTTCCCGCTATTTGCGCACTATATCTAGGTATGTAATGGTTTATCTCCTTATTTACACATATTAAACCACTCATTTATTAAATTTAGACGTTTTTTAAACAAAAAGAACACCCAAATCACTAAATTACGATACAAGTCTCATCGACGTTTGCACTAATTTGTGAAATGCTGTCTTGTCAAAATCAGCTGCTTTGTGACCGCCATCTTGTATTTTAGGGATAATAAACAGATAAAGAAGGGTCCACGGCTCCATAACTTTCCGAGGATTTAATAAAGAGATGATCAACTGTTTAGCGCTAAAAAGTGTTTATGAATCACGTTTTGTGACATCCGGTTATCAGCAACTGATGATCAACTCTAAGTATTCTATTGTATATTCCTAAAGGATACAATAGAATACTTAGAGTTAACAGATATTAATAAATTATCCATAGAATGTATTTTTGAAACTTGTGCAATCAAGATTCGTAAACTAGATTTAATATTGATTGTAATTTATTGGCCAAATAACTCACGAAGACCCGACTTATTTTTTGAACAATTAGATAAACTCCTTCAACTCGTTAACATAAAGTACAGTAAAAAAGACGTGATTATTGGTGGAGACTTAAATGTCGATGTATTAAAAACATCAATTCTATCTCAAAACTTGTTAAACCTATTCAGAAACGCAAACTTTCATCAACACGTAAAAGAACCGACTAGAATATCACAGAATTCAAAGACATGTATAGATATTCTATTCACGAACTTTGATATCAATAATATAGTTGTTGACGTCGTTGAGCTTGGCCTTTCGGACCATAGAGGAGTTTTAGTGACTACTCAAAACATAACAAATAAGACAAAATACTTACGTAATCAATACTCTTATATGACCCGTATTTATAACCAAAGAAACATATACAATTTCAAAACTGAATTACAAAATACAGACTTTACATCTGTGTATCGATCATAGATAATCACTTTATTTTTCATAAACCTGAGTGTTGCCACCCTTACATACTAAGTGTTCAGTCACACATCTTCCTTTTTCTTTAACAAAAGTAAGTTTTCACATCACTAGTTATCGGTTATTATTGACAACGGTTACATCTCTAGTTGACGTTTGTTATGAGTGACAGTGACATTGACACATTTATAAAATCTAACCTAAAAAAGTAATACGCAACTTCTTGTTTTTGATTAGTTAACAATTATAGTACGTAAATAAAATGAAACATTAAGCTGTTACATAATATTAAAATAACTGATCTACTCAACCATTCAAGTTTGGGAGGACTTAAGCGAAACGAAGATTTATAACAGGCTAATTAACAAAATTGATAATTCTGTGTATTATAACAATAAAGATATTTTCAAATTAATTTCAATTGTGTAATTTACTTCCACTTATTATTAATTGTCCTTTTCAGAAATACAGTAGGTACACGACACTATCACTGTTTGTCTTTGATTTTAACTAAAATATTTAAATAATAATCACATTTAACAGTCTTTACACAAACACTTTTGTGTAGGCTTCACATGCCGTCCAGATCTGGTAGTGATGGTTTCTTTTTCTGGTGAAGTATCCAGGCTTGTGGATGATGATGAGTCAGGGGTAATGAAAGGGGTTGATAGTGGTGATCCTTCATCAGTTTCAAGATTGGGCTGATGTATGGGAGAGTTTACAGTGATCTCATCTGTCGGTGTGTTAGGTCTCATTTCAGGTGATGATAACGTTAGATGTTGGTCTTCTGTTGGTGGCGAGTAGTTTACAGTCTCTGTTTGTTCGGAAGTTGTCTCTAGGTTTGGAGAAGGTGGCAGGTATGGCGAAGGTAGTGTGAGAGTAGAGGTGCTCTGTGCCTTTGTAATAGCTTGATCGGGTAGCTCAATTATGGCTTTTCTATTCTTCCTCATTACTCCTCCTTTTTCTGTCAATATATTGTAGCTTCGAGGTTCTTCTCTTTTCCCAGTGACTATTCCATGTATTTTTTCATTTGGTAGAAATACTCTTTTTCCAGTTTCCAATTCAGGTAGTTCTTTCACTCTGTGTCTCTTATCATAGTTTTCTTTAGCTTTTTCTCTTCTTTTTAGTAACTGTTCTCTCAAGTGTTCTATATTTTGTACTTTTGGCTTCAGTGCTGAAGATATTGTCGGTATATTTGTGTTCAGAAGTCTCGACATAGCAATTTGTGATGGAGCAACTCCTAGTTTATTGGGTGTTGTTCTATAGTGTAGTAGTCCGAGTAGGGGATCTTCTGAATTTTTATCAAATATTGCCTTGATTATCTTTACACCTATTTCAGCGGCTCCATTACTCTGGGGGAAATGGGGGCTTGAAGTGATATGTGTAAATTCCCAGTCTGTTGCAAATTGTTTGAATTGCTTTGAGGCAAATTGAGGGCCATTATCTGATCTTAAGATGTGAGGTATGCCATGTCTTGCCATAATGCATTTTAGGTGTTTAATTATTGCCGTAGAAGTGGTAGATGTCAGTGATACTACTTCGGGGTAGTTTGACAGTATATCCCTTACAACCAGGTATTCTTTTCCTTTGTAGGTACATAGATCAGCTGCTATGACTTCAAACGGGTTTTCAGGTATTTCTCCAGGTATGAGTGGTTCAGGCCTTTGTGTGGTCAGTTTAGCGCAGAACTCACATTTTTGTGACCATAGGGTGATGTCATGTTCCCATGTAGGCCACCATACTGCATGTTTGGCTCTCATTTGGCTCTTGACAGCTGTAACATGTCCAGTATGAAGTTTTTCAATTGTGGTTTGTCTCATTTTTGTAGGTATGAATATTTTCAGTCCACATGTAATCAATTCATTAGTTAGAACGAGGTCTTCTTTATGTCTCCAAAATGGTTTTATTTCTTCTTCAATGCTTTTGAAGTTGGGCCATCCATTCATTATGTAGATGTATAGTTTCTTGCATATCTCATCTTCTTGTTGTGCTTCTTTTATTTTTTTTAGACGTTCATCTGAGAAAGGCATAGCTTTCTGGATGCTCAGAAATGTTGATTGCTCAAGCATGTCGCTCTTCTCGAGAATGTCTTTGTCTTCTTCTGCAGTTGGAAGCGGAGCTCTGGATAGCATATCAGCTGTGTACATAAGCTTTCCGGGGACATGTTCTACTTTGTATTCAAATGGGGTCATTCGCATTCTAAACCTTTGCAGCCTAGTGGGCAAGTCTGCAATGGGCTTCGACCCTAGTATAGCGAGTAGTGGTTTGTGGTCAGTTCTTAAATTGAACATTGGTAGACCTTGTAGATAGAGTTTGAAGCGTTCACATGCCATGGTCGATGCGCATGCTTCCTTTTCAATCATAGCATACCGCTGTTGTGTGGGTGTGAATGCCGATGACCAGAAATGTACCGGTTTCCAGATATCTCCGTGTTTCTGTTCTATCACCGCACCCATGCCATACTGTGACGCATCTGCCGAGACCCTAGTTTCCAGGCTTGAGTCATAGTGAGCTAGCTGTGGAGCTGAAGTAAGCAACTTTTTGATCTCTTGAAATGCAGTAGTGTGTTCAGCATTCCATTCCCTTGTAGAGTCTTTTTTTAGTAGATCACGGAGGGGTTTTGTCAGATCTGCTATGTTTGGTAGGAATCTGAGGTGCTGATTCATTGCGCCCATGAAGCTTCTTAGTGCAGTGAGGTCCTTGGGTATTGGTAGGTCAATTATAGCCTTAATTTTATCTTGAAGAGGTTGTACTCCATTGCTTGTTATCTTGTAACCTAAGAATATGCATTCATTTGTTCTGAAGATACATTTCTTCTTATTTAGGGTCACTCCTCCTTTCTGTAAAGCTTTGAGTACTTGTCTGAGGTTCTCATCATGTTCTTGTATGGTTTTTCCGTGAATTAGGGTGTCATCAACATGATTTATGCAACCTTTAATGCCTGCTAGTATTGCGGCCATTTTCCGTTGAAAAATCTCACTTGATGAGTTCATACCCATTGGCATTCTGTTGAATCTATATCTTCCAAAGGGGGTGATGAAAGTAGTTAGATCTTTTGAATTCTCAGTAAGTTCAACTTGGAAATAGCTTTTTACAGCATCAATTTTTGAAAAATATTTGGATCCCGCAAGTTGTGCCAAGCATTCTTCTACAGTTGGTAAAGGATGATATTCTCTCATGACGCTTTTGTTTAGTTCTGTGTAGTCAACTGTGACACGCACACTAGTAGTGTCATTTTTGTCAGGGACAGGTACCATAGGAGCGCACCATTCGGTTGGGTGTGTGACAGGTTCAATTACTTTCATGTCTTGAAGATTTTGCAGTGCTTTTTCTACCTTTGGTCTTATTGGAATGGAAATATGCCTTGGAGTAGTTACTGCATATGGTTTGGCGTTCTGTTTCAATTTTATGTCGTATCTTCCTTCCATGACACCTAATCCTGCAAATAAGTCTGGAAATTCATCTTCCGGCAGTGTCTTGTTGGAGATTTGCATAATTTCAGTCTTTTCATGCCATTTAACAATACTGAAAGTGTCACACTCGGTTAATCCTAGTAGTGGTGTGTGTTGGTCTTGCAGCACATAGACGTCTGTGACTAAGGTTTTGTTTTGCCATGTCAATTTGACATTAGGGCATACACCTCTTGAAGGCAATATCACTCTACATGGTCCTAGTAATTTCTCCTTGACTTCTGTTGGCTTCGGTAGTTTTAGCTTAACTCTCAGTTCGGGGCTTATGACGGTTTCCGATGAACCAGTGTCGACTTTGAACTTGACTTTTTGGCCATCATTTACTAATATTGTAGCATATTTAGTTTTTGAGCGGGCTGATCGTGGTGCTGAGTTTACAGAATCAATAATTTTCTCCGAGCTTTCTATGCTTCCAAAGAAAAATTCATCTTCATCTTCTATCACCTCATTAACAGTCTTTTGTTCCTTTTTGTCTTCTTTCTTTTTCTTACAGACAACTAGCCAGTGCCCTTTGAGTCCGCATCCTTTACAGGTGGAATTGGTTGCTTCACAATCTGCAAACTTGTGTTTGGGTGAACGCCCGCACTTTCTGCAGCAATCTGTAGTTCCGGCTTGCTTTATCGGTTTCTTCACGTTCATTCTTTTATTAACGTAGTGTACTTCGGGGGCTTGGTTGGGATTGATTTTGAGTGTGGCCATGTTGGCCTCCACGACTTCGGCGTGTCGAACTCTGTTTATGACGGTTTCGAGTTTCGGCTCCTCTTCTAGGTTTTGAAGTGCCTTTGAGAGTTCCGTATCTCTCATACCAGCGACAATTCTGTCACGTATAAGTTCGTCTTCGAGAGTTCCAAACTCACATTTTTTTGCAATATTGTGCAAGTCTGTGATGAAATCGTCTATGGACTCGTCTTCCTTTTGCACGCGTTGATTAAACCTGGCTCTGCTATACATCTTGGTTTTGCGCGCTGTGTAATATGATTCGAATTTGCCTTTGACGATGTCATAAGATTTCATGTCACTTTCAGTTAGTTTCATTGATGCGATGACGTTGTTGGCCTGGCCACCCATGATGTACAGCAACGAATTTACTTGAGTTTCGCTCGGTAGCATCTTTAAGCGTGTGGTTTCTCGGTATTGTTCAAATCGAGTTATCCAGTTTTGCCAGTCGACCGCTTTGAAGCTGAATTGTTGTGGCGGCGGCGTGGTCATGCCGGGCAGGAAGTTGATAGCTTGAGCACCTAATGATGTCGCTGCGGCAGGTTGAGACGCAAGTTGTGTCTGCAGCTGCTGTATTAGCAACATTTGGTCATCTATTTGCTTCTTGAGCTCTTCCATGATGGTTTTTTATAATTATTTTTCAATTTGAGAAAATTAACCACCGTGTCACCATGTGTATCGATCATAGATAATCACTTTATTTTTCATAAACCTGAGTGTTGCCACCCTTACATACTAAGTGTTCAGTCACACAACATCCATGATTAACCCTCAAAACACGATAATTGAAAATTTTGACCGATTTCATACTGAAGTTAAAAACCTACTTGATCGATGCATTCCAAAAATACAGTTTAAACCGAAACCTAAACCAAAAAGACAATGGTTAACTCGCGGCATCAAAATTTCATCTGAACACAAACGCCACCTAAAAATATTGATGACTCAAACTGACGACCCAGTTTTAAAAAAACATTCTAAAACATATGATAAAATTCTCAAACAATCTGTATATATCTCCAAAAAAATTAACAACATTAATAGAATAAACAAATCTAAAAACAAAGTAAAAACAGTTTGGCAAATCGTGAATGAACAAACAAATAAAACCAAGACAAAAAAAACCGAAAATATGAGCCTAAACATAAATGGTAGTATTACAAACGATCCGCAACTAGTAACGAATACTTTCAATACCTTTTTTGCCTCCGTAGGATCAACAACTAGTAATAGTATACCGCACGGCCGCCCTGTCATTAACCCAACCAGCAACACATTTTTCTTGTCGCCTGTAGATCCCTGCGAGACGTTCAAATGTATTAAACAGTTAAAGAATAAAACTAGTCATGGAATTGATGAAATTCCTCCCTCACTTGTCAAATTATGTGCCACTGAATTGACAAATCCTCTCACGGACCTAATAAACCAATCCTTTTCCTCAGGAATATTCCCAGAAAGCCTTAAAATCTCACTAATAAAACCGATATTTAAAAAGGGAGACCTTTCAGACACCCAAAATTATCGACCAATTGCTTTGCTCAATACCTTTTCGAAGATCTTTGAATCCATTATGACAAACCGACTTACATCCTTTTGCAACAAATTTAATGTGTTTGATGAACGACAATACGGATTTAGGAAACAAAGATCTACCACACTAACAGTATATAAATTTGTTCAAGAAGCGTTAAAATTAATTGATAATAAGAAATACGCGTTCGGGCTGCTCCTGGACATGAGTAAAGCATACGATCGAGTTCGACATGACATACTCCTAAACAAACTATACGGAATTGGTATTCGTGGCACCGCGCATAAATGGTTTACCTCTTACCTAATGAACCGCCAACAAATAGTCGAAATAGAATTCTATAATGACAATACTAAAACATTATCCAAAGTTCGGTCTTCCACAATTAACACAACTTGTTCTATCCCACAAGGTAGCGTGTTGGGCTGCATCTTATTTATACTATATATTAATGACTTACCAAAATTACTTAATACTAATATCAAATCCCTACTCTATGCAGATGATATTTCTATCATATTTCCCAGCGCGAACACCGCTGAAGTTACGAACACCTTAGACACAATATTTAATACAATTTTACCTTGGCTTGAAGATCATAATCTAATTATAAATCTGCAGAAAACGAACTTAATACAGTTTAGACCCTACCAAAGATTGGCCCTAGAAATAAATTATTCATACCTATCACAAAATCTAGAACTTACCAGCACTTGCCCACTACTTGGCTTGAATATTGACGAAAACTTTAACTGGAAAGCCCATGTTGATAAAATCTCTGTTAAATTATCCAGATTTGCTTATGCTCTCAAACAAATATTAATAAATACCAACTTAAAAACTGCTGTATGTGCTTATCATGCTTTTGCCCAGTCATGGCTGCAATATGGTATCATTTTGTGGGGCAATAGTGTAAACGCTAAAGACCTATTTTTACTACAAAAAAGATGCATACGAGTTCTAACCAAGATAAGTAATGAGGAAAGTTGTAGACCACATTTTACGAAATTAAATATTCTCACCCTTACATCCTTATACATCATAGAAACCTGCAAATTTGTGCGAAAACACGAGAGCTTATTTGTAAAACCCCAAAATCCCATACCACAACTACATAACTTACGTATCCGCAATAAACTTGTACAAGCAGTTCCCGCTAACCTACATTTCTTCAACAAAGGCCCTTACTCAATGTCCATTCGAATATATAACCACATCCCTCAGTATATAAAAAATGAAAATAAATATAATAGCTTTGTAAATAAGCTCAAGACTTACCTTTTAACCAAATGCCCATACACTTTGCAAGAGTTTATGGACAATTAAATAGTAAAGTAGGGTAATTGTGTCAGATACCGTCCAATTATAGGAGATGCCTACTTTGAAATGCTAAAAAAAAATATTTAAGTAGTCTTACTTAAATGTGCTATATTTGTTTGTATTGCTCATATTGTCTATTTTAGGTTAATATTACGTGACCTTAAATAATATTTACGGTTTATTTTATAAAAAATATATTTTGAAAAAGTAGGGTTATTTCAGTTTCCGTCCGCCTGTGAGCTACTTTTCGTCCACGTATGAGTCAGTTTTCGTCCACTGTATGAAAAAGTACTGTAGGGTGCATTATTGCATTGAAAATCAATTATACCTAGCTTTATTTTTTGTTTTTATGTTATATAGATAATTCTTAGTTAGTTACTAGCTTCTGCCCGCGACTTCAACCGCGTAGAATGGTTATTTTCGTGATAAATATTTATATATATTTCCTTCCTCAGTAGACCGACCGAATATAATAAGGATTCATTTATTTTTAAGCTATGTACGTTACTAGTACTGGTTTAGTTTTGTTGTATATAGGGTCATTGCGTTAGTTTTCATCAACTTATCGGAGCTGCCAGAGTAGCTGGACAATAAAATTTATCATGAAATACCCACTTAAATATATGATAGTTATTTGTTTTCTTGTGTTAATTTATGTATAGGAAAAACTAATGCAGATGCATTATTAAGATAAACACCAGTTATAATTATAATACCTACCCACTTTTATTTTATTAATAACTGATATTTAACTTGTTTTTCTTAAATTACTAACAATCTAATACAATCTATTTATCAACTTTAGATAATATTATTTATATTATATTATTATTTGAGAAATTCAGAGTCTGAATATACATGGTCATTCAATAATTAATTTTTTTGTAGGAAAAGATCTCTATGTATGGTCATAGTCGTGAGGGAGTTCATTCTGAATTAATTGCCCATAGAGATTTAGGCACTGAAATTCTTTAGAAAAACAGCTCGTGTCGTGTATGATGGTGCCTTATAAAGAATCTATGATAAATAATATGTAAAATATTAGGCCAAGCGCGCACCACGACTTTTTGTCGCGCGATAATTTAGTCGCAGAAATGTAACGTATGTCATATAAACGGCAGTGCGCGCATATGCGACAAAAAAATCGCAGCGATTTTAAAATTGTGATTTGTCACATTTTTCCGCGACTGCTCGCGACGCGATTGTCACAAAGTGAATTGCAGCATACGGAGTTGTATGGCCCCGCGCGCACTGCGATAATAAAATCGCACCCGGACCTCAGTCGGCATTTCGCTCTCCAAGAGTCAACATATCGGAACCTGCTTCTCCAACGGAGTCACAAGATGAGACGCTAGATGTTGACCGTTTAATTATAGAAATAGAAGGAGATCACCTTTGTGGTATAAATACTCAAAGTCATACAGCGATTGCATATTGTTTCACGAAATCACGACAAGCGACTGGTACGAAATCCATGTCGAGAATGAACAAATCGTCGACTTTTCATCGCAGTGCGCACAGTGAATTTTCTGCGATAAATTACAGCGTGATTCTAAAGCCCCCTCCACATTCGTGCGCGAATCGCGGCGCGAAGCCGCGAACGTGAGTGTGGCGTCGATGTTCGCAGACAGCGAAATCGACTCCACACTCGCGTTCGCGGCTTCGCCCGCGATTCACGCGCATAGTCTGTAGGGGGCTTAAAATCGTGTCGCAAAAATTAAAATCGTGGTACGCGCTTGGCCTTACAGACGCCCGGACCGCGACTTTGCGGTCCGGCGCACGTCCGATCGTGTGTAAGGTGATCCGCCGTATGTATGTCCATTAAAGCCGTGTAACAGACAACCGCACCCATGAGTGAGAGCGAGAAAGAGATGGCTTTTAAGGACGCAGTTTTATAAAGCCACACATTCACACTCCTACCATCCTACAAACAGCTAAACGGTAGGACGGCTCGTAGTCTGCAACCCCCATACACAATCCTACCCAACGAGGCGGACTACGAGGCGGCCTACAAGGTAGGAGTGTGAATGCGGGGCTTAAGTCAGAAGCGCCCTCCAGACTATGCGCGTGAATCGCGGGCGAAGCCGCGAACGCGAGTGTGGAGTCTAGTTCGCTGATATGCGAAATCGACTCCAGACTCGCGTTCGCGGCTTCGCGCCGCGATTCGCGCACGAGTGTGGAGCGGGCTAGAGCGAAAAACAGATACTTATTAAACCAGCATCCACACAGCCTGCTATCAGTTCATGCTGTAGGATATAAAGCGAGGTAGGGAGACAATTATATGTCTCGTTCTTGCAGGACTATTTTGTAACATCGTGTAAATACTGCTTAATAATCATAGACATTTCAATTATATTAAAGCCCGCTCCACATTCGTGCGCGAGTTGCGGTGCGGAGCCACGAATGCGAGTGTGGAGTCGATTTCGCAGATCTGTGATCTCGACTCCACGCTTGCGTTCGCGGCTTCGCGCCGCGATTCGCGCACGAGTGTGGAGCGGGCTTAAGGTTAACTGGTTTGCGAAACAAGCGGTATCCAGACGGGATGATAAAATCGACCTATTTGATCAGGAATGAAATTGGCGTCAATCTCCAATTTAATCACCAATTTTAGATTTATGGTAATATTAGAGCCCTCTAAATTGAAAAAATACCCCAGAACGAAAATACTGGCGTCACAAATTATATAGTATACTTGCATCTCATTTTATCGGTAATATCGGGCATTATCGGCGGTTGAATTCGGCGAGCCAAATTGTCGTTTGCGTCCGCACGTCCTGATTCGATCGGGCAATTTAATCAGATTGGCAAAAAATTGACTAGTCTGGATACGCGTTCTTAAAATTGCTTTATTTTTTTTTAAATATTAAGGAGGGAAAATCGTAGGTATATCACATTTTTTATATTAAGATTCGAGTAATGCTTGATGCTTAAATAATTAATTGCCTATTTAAACTTATTTCCTCGCATATTTGGAGCAAAGCACTATGCTCCGGTGGGAATAGCAATTCGTGGAATCGTCTCATTGTCGGACTCAGTTCAATTCTTTCATTTCGTCGAACAAAATCGAAACTCATCCACGAATTGCTATTTTCGCCCTCTGTAATCATTTAATAATAAATCTCGTCTACACCACTCATAGTACATGGACGGAAACTGAAACAATATTTAAAGCTATTTTTAGTTTTCGACCACGTATTTTAAATATGTTTTTAATCAAGCAACAGTGACAAAATCGTGGACGAAAACTAAAATGTATAATCTTATAAGCAAGAAACATCATTTTAAGAGAAAATATATAGTAGTTTATAAGTCTTTTGAAGTAAAACGACCATAACAAATACTCACCTAGCTGTTCCAGTTACCGTCCGTGTGGTCGGAAACTAAATATTTTTCAAAATTAGTATGTCAGTACTCGTCCACTAAATTTATCAAAGATTATTATGAAAAAACTATAAAAAACACTTAACATTGCGTTTATTATACTTTTAAGTTGCAGTATGTGCCAATAACGTAACTTAAACTAGCTAAATTAATTAATAAACTTACCGTGAACATTTGCCGCCAATACTTTTTTTTTCTTGCAAAATGACGTTTTCAGGCTCTGGGTGCAATGCCGCCACTTACATAATTTTTATTTAAGCCGCTATTTGTCAAATAACACTTTTATTTTGGTAAAAATATTGCTTAGACATTATGGATTGCAACAAATCCAAACATGTGTGAGAAGGCTCGTTTCTATTCAAATTTTCCGCAATTCTTTGTAGCAACTCCGCCAAGTGGACGGAAACAGGCACTGGACGGCAAACAGACTCAATTACCCTATATGGACTATAGCATATTGTGACCTATTTAATTAGTTTGATTACCTAAAATAATAAATATAGACAGTCAAACAAGTTTGTCAGTAGAAAAAGGCAAGAAATTTAAACCTTTTTTGGGATGCGAACTCCTCGCGCCTACATTTTTCCAAATTTACCGCTTTTCTCTACTGACGGAAATAGCTTGACAAATTATAAATAGTTATATAATGTATGAATGTTTAAATATCTTACTTTTTTTACGTATAATATGTTGCCACGCCCTAGTAGGGTCCATGCTGTACTGAATGAAACTTAAACACCTTTATAAACACCATGGATTGCATCGAATAAATGATTATGATTATGATTATGAATGCTCTAACTGTTTATGAATACGGCTGTTAGTATGTTACGAATTTAATTCAGGTTTTTTAAACTATAATACAATTTCATTCTTAAAATTATTTAATTGTGTCTTACAAGGCATTATTCGATTAATTATTAATCCTTAATGTATTTATTTGTAAATTAAAAAATCCTCTTTAAGTAAATTAATTCTGAACGCCTATCATTACTTGTCAAAAAAGCTTGCTTCGAATTTCTCGTTGTCATCTTCGTTCGCATTACGGTGTTGAAGGTTTTGTCATTAAAACACTATTATTTTTATTATTACTGAAAATGTCGGCTAGATACGACCGGGCTATTACTGTATTTTCGCCGGACGGCCATCTATTACAAGTAGAATATGCGCAGGAAGCTGTCCGCAAGGGATCTACTGCAGTACGTATAGCCTGTATATTGGTTGCTTGATGCCTCTTAATATTCTTATAATCTTACTGTTCTACTAATTTATAATATTACAGTGCCTAGTCTTATTTCTTAATCGTTATCGACTTAAAGTAACATAAGTTTGTATAAGAATCTATTTGTCCATAATTTTTAGGTTGGTGTTAGAGGCACCGACGTAGTTGTCCTGGGTGTTGAAAAGAAATCTGTTGCGAAACTACAAGAAGAAAGGACTGTTAGAAAAATATGCTTACTTGATGATCATGTTGTCATGGCTTTTGCTGGATTGACTGCTGATGCTCGCATCCTGATAAATCGGGCTCAAATAGAATGCCAGTCTCACAAACTGACTGTTGAAGATCCTGTGACATTAGAGTACATCACAAGATACATTGCTGGTCTTAAACAAAAGTACACTCAGAGTAATGGGCGTAGACCTTTTGGAATTTCTTGTCTGATTGGTGGCTTTGATTATGATGGAAAACCGCACTTATTCCAAACAGAACCATCTGGTATTTTCTATGAGTGGAAGGCGAATGCAACAGGACGATCTGCAAAGACTGTACGCGAGTTCTTAGAGAAAAACTACAACACTGATGATGTTGCCAATGAGAAAGGTGCAGTAAAGGTAATAATCTTCTTTTATTACATTATAGTTCTAAATTTTACCTTAAAATCATCTAAAAATCACACAATCCACAAGAATTTTATATTAAATATAAAATTCTAGTATCACCAATAAATTTGCTAGTATTTTTACATAAAATAGATCTATGAAATAACATCTTATTGACTTTCATAACAATACAGTTTTTTTGCAACTGACTATAGCCTTTACTAGGCAGATTATTCAAAAATGACAGTTGAATGTCAGTCTTACTCATCAAAAATAAAACACATGTTTGATGGATGTGCCGCATGTGGGAAATATATATCCCTTAGCCTGGTAAAGTGGTTGAAATTGTATTGTACTCTTTCAGCTTGCTATCCGGGCTCTTTTGGAAGTCGTCCAGTCTGGCCAGAAGAACCTAGAGATTGCTGTAATGAGACGTGGACAACCTATTCAGATGCTGGATGCGGATACAATCAACTCTTATGTATCTGTCATTGAAAAAGAAAAGGAGGAGGAAGCTGAAAAGAAGAAGCAGAAGAAGTAATAAGAAATAAAACAATTTTTCTTACTATATTTTATTGGTTTCTAAGTAAATATATTTGAAAATAATAAATTGTCTCAATTAAGAGTTAAGTAAATCTATAGTTCTTGAAATCTGGGAGTAGAATTCCTTCATATCAGATCCGCATTCAGGACCAGAGCTCTTGTTGCTAATGATATCATTAAACATTTGATCCCACTCTCCATGATAATGCTGGTTTGGGTCATCACTATCTTTCTGAAATTAAAAAACCACAATTACATAAGGACCAGCACATTTTGCATTTGGGTGTATTGGCTTTTTATTCATTTCTGTATTTTTGTACCATCATAAACTTGCTCAACATTGCCTGGTCTAAAATAAATAGCAACTATTATTACAAGTAAATATTGAGAGCCATACATCAAGTGTACCTACTCCTATATTTATCAAAGATGCATATCACATAGAATAAAATCAAACAACAGGTACCTATTTACAGCTAAAATAACATGATCAATTGATCTGATTAGTATAGAATGTGATGTGAACAAAAAAATGGTAAGCAATTAGGAATATTGTAGCACTTACGTCATCAATTGGGTCATTGGCAATTGATGGCAGTATGCAGTTTAAGGAATTTAAATCATTCTCGTTTTCCACTCCCTTTTTAATGGCTATGCCTTCATCAATGTCATTGTTAATATTAAATTCTGCAAGCAACTCCACACCAGAGTCTTCACATGGACCTTGATCGTCGAGATCTGGCATGGATAAGAATTGGTTCGGGAAGTTATCATTGTCGCGTTGAGAAGGTGCACCATGATTACCGTGAAACACTATCAAGCTTTCTTCACTTACATCTCTGAAATTTGAAATATTACCTATTAATTTCACTTTTTTTAGAAATAAAGACGTGGATAGGAAGTCGTTTTTTTTTAAATACCAATCTGGAAAACAAGCGTACGACCTGCCTGATTGGTTACTTTACGCAGTTCCAGGTAAGTATGTCACAATACATGCGCATTGTCGACACCCCATAATGTAATCCCTTGATAGATTCTCGGGAGTTCATTTTACAGACCGAAAGTTCGGGGGAGGAATCTCCTACATTGACTTGGGATTATGCATTTATTTTGGCGAATTATATTTCGTTTTACATCGCGCGACATAACATTCCTACTCTTAGTCTTTTTTTTGTAAAAACTGTTTAAAATAGAATAGGACGAAAAAAGGTTAAAAGACTAAAAAGCACTTACTCGTAATTATCATTACTTCCCGTCTCAATGGCACTTGCTCTCACATCCTCCGGTCCTGGCTCCTCATTAGCTAAGTCATGAAAAGGATGGGTTAGATACAGGAAAGGAAATTAAGGTTATTAACCATTTGACCACCAAAAACGTCAACTGACGGGCGCGGCTTCAGCCCATTATCAACCTTATTTATTTATTTAAACTTTATTGCACAAAAGAAAACTTATCGTACAAAAGGCGGACTTAATTCCAAAAGTATTCTCTACCAACCTTAAGGCAAAGCAGAGATTGTGCATTCCGACAAGGTTCACGGTACGCGTGGCCTTCAAAGGGTTAAGGAACAAAATGGAAAGGACAGTCAAGGAAATCGTGACAAAGGAAAAGGGGAAGGAGAGACCTGGTGTAGAGGATTCTTCAACCATAGCGTTTTCGGTGGTGAGCCAGTCGAACTCCATGTTTTCCTCGCCTTCAGGGTATCCTTCTGCGCCGTCATCTGTAAGATGTTTTAGTAAGTTAAAATAAATTACAATGACTCTAAGTCGGATATATCGTGACTGTAGTCATGGGTGGAAGCCCACTGCGTTGCGTGACTAAATTTACTTAATTATCCCGCCGTTTTGCTCTGTTAAGATAAGAGGCTTGCTACACGGTCGCCGACAAGCCCCCAGACCGCGTGGCCTTGGCCGGTCCCGGACCGTGTAGACAGTTGTTACCAACAAAATTTGACCAAAACTGACCAAGGACAGACCAAGGTCAGACGGTTAGAAGGCTTGTCGGCGACCGTGTAGCAAGCCTTTAAAGCGCGCGCTGAGCAATTTTGAGTATTGACGTGCATATAGGTAATACTCATAATAGGAATAACTAAGCGGACGAGTTACATTCAAAATAATCTGAATACACTCTATCTACTTTACGTAAGGTAAATGTACGCTTCACCGAATGCTTAAGCCCTAGACTTACGTTTAATTTTTTTATTCGTTCTGATATTTTCTTACGAATATGTTCAATACTAAAATAGAAACATAGATAAATTTGTCCTCATTTAAACATACCTATAAATTACTGAAATGATTGGACGTGTATTAAAAACATTTTTAAAGTCATTTCTTCCAATTTCCTTGTTTGTACCGTTTACCGAACTAAGAAACGTGATTTGCACATTATACCGAATAGGGAGCCCGCATTACCGAACTAGGAAATAATTGTATGAAAATATGGTGTTGAGTGGTGCTCAAACTTCAGTAGTTCACTATTAAATCCCTACTATGCTTCGTTTTTTAGCATTATAAAGATGGTAAGCGATCTTGACGTGTCTTTTTTATTGAAATAATTCTTTTGAAAAATAAGTCAGTAAGTAAGGTACGCAACAATCATAAAACATGTACGCATATGTATAAAATAATTTGGCTGTTTCATAAATTTTGGCTGGTCCATTTTCTATGGAAGGGTAAATTTTTTTTCACGATTTCGGAGTTGGTCCCATAGTAAAAGTTGCTCAGTATAATCCCAAAACCTCGCTGGGAATGGGAATGTAGTTAATTTTTAGCCACCCTGTATGTGAACCCCGGAATTTCATAACAAAAGATAAAAGTTTAAAAAATCACAATCGCCTACGACGAGAGGAATCTAAAAAAAATTTTTGAACATCATGCTTCATTATTTTTATTATCCTATTCAGTTTTTTTGTCCACATTTCAAGACTATTATCAGGCGTCCAATAAGTATGTCTAAAGTTTGAAAAGCGCTGGCATTGAAATAATGGTCACAAAAAATAAACATATAAATATCGACCTAGCCGTTATCGTAATAAGGATGATATTCTCATGAACGTCGAATAGAAACATGGCCTACGCAAACATGAGTTCGGTAGCAGAGACCATGGGTACCATTCACCGAACGGCCGTTCGGTGAACGAAACATGGAAAATATGTGGAACCTATTTCGCGAACGGATTTTGAAAATAGTATTTTAATCGTAATCAATGTGGTATAACTACAAATCTATCATTAAATTTAATACTTGAATCCATTACAAAACCGTACATGTATAAAGTTCTTGTTAATACTGACGTAAAATATCTAAAATTATTGTTTGATAATAGTCTTGCCAAAAAGCTTATTTTGATGCCAAAAAGTCGTAAAACATGAACATTTCAAACGCAGTTTTATAATAATCTATATAGGTTATTGTTGTTCGGCAATTGCTCATAAAATTACAAATACATTAAGTTATTTGTGGAATTTGGTAGTTAATCTAAATAGTTCGTAATCAACCATTAAAAAAATAATTTCAAAAACATACACTTTCCCTGATTTCGGACGCTGTTCGATAATACCTTCCAATCAAATTGTCGGTGTACTCATCACCGAACTCACATTAAGCTTAATTTCTGATAATATGACTGCACTAAATTAATTAAATTTACTAAAATACACAAACTAATTAAGTAGTCACACTGAAAAACCATACTTTGAAACACAGAAATAAATTTAAAAGGTTTTATGACCTTAAGAAATATACGCAACTTCTTACCGATTTCTTTAAGGTTGCCCATACAAAGTGGCAATCGGGAGCAACGATCCGTTTCGATCAGTTGCCACGTCCCAACTGCGGGACAAATTGGCCGACTCTGAGGCATAGTTGAAGGGATAGGTATTTAACTCGTGGAAAAAAAATACGCAAGTAAATATCAGCTGTAAATAATCGACTTATAGCCTAAAATAGAAGAAATTCGGTGATACGGACGGATATTGAGCGTTCGGTGGAGCGTACTTTTACCTTATATCGTATTCAACAACTATTCGCAAATTGCCGGCATCTTTCTTTGTCACTCTAATAACGCCTTCATTGGAGTAAAAGAAAAAGATCCCCGCAATTTTCGCATTGAGCTGGCCCGGCGCTTAGCCATTTCTATTGGTGTCTGTATACATAAGTATACTAATACCTACAATAATAGATATAAGTATAGCCTGTCCGATTTGTAAGATCAAGTCCGCCATAAGCCTACTGACCATTCAATTTCGCTTGCATCGTTGTAGGTACAATAAATTAAATTAATAATGGCGATAAATTAAAAGACGACCGAAGGCAGTGTTTTAAATCGACACGAGTTGCGAATTACCTTTTCGCACGTGTATTATACAACGTTTTACCACACCCCGAACACTGGCGATCAAATGTATGAAACAAACGCGTTCCTACGCGCACAGCTAAGCTCGTGTAGGTGAACGCGTACTATGCTTGTGTGAGTGAGATAAGACGTGCGAGGGTTCTCGCCATTTTGTTGTCAAGTTCGATGACCTCAGTGACTCAAAACTCATTGCACGAATTAAAGGCTTGCTACACGGTCGCCGACAAGCCCCCAGACCGCGTGGCCTTGGCCGGTCCCGGACCGTGTAGACAGTTGTTACCAACAAAATTTGACCAAAACTGACCAAGGACAGACCAAGGTCAGACGGTTAGAAGGCTTGTCGGCGACCGTGTAGCAAGCCTCTTAGGAATAAATAAGAATCGTATTATGCTGTAAGGTGGGTATCTACGCTCGATTTATACAATAGTTTCCTATTTTGAATCAGTATAAACGAAGTAACAAAATTTTTGTTAGGAAATCAGGCCACCAAAATATTACGTAAGTTGAAAACATGATTTTTTGTTTATATAGATATTGTGTTGTTTTTAGTGTGATCTGATAGGTTTTGTAAATATTTGTTTAATATTTGAATATTTTACGTGGCCTCCGCTCTGCGCACCGCGTCGTCGCGTCCTTGCCAGCCGGTAACTGTGAGGTAACCGAGAGCGGGTGGGCGGCACTTTCAACGGGAGGCAGGGAGTGTCCATACTGTACGTTAGTACTCTTTATTATACCGTGGTTTTACAGTACCTACCTACCTATGGTACCTATGGCTCTTTGAATTTTCGACGATAGGAATCGTGTGTCTAATCATTTGCAGAAAGACTCCTTCCTATTTAACTAAAAGGAGCGGGCAGTAGTGTAGGTTACCTAGTCAAGTTAACCTACGCCAATTCTTGTCCTTCTTGAATATCAGAGGTATCCTACCTCAGGTGGGCAACGCAGGGGCAGAGGTAGCACTGAGGGCCTACCGTGAACCACGTTCGACGTATTGCCTCTCTTTCGCACTTGTAAATTCGTACGTAAGTGTGACAGGTATGCAACACATCGAACGTGGTTCGCGGTAGGCACTCTGGTTCGATGATGATAGATAACATTGAAATGAGTCTTACCGCTGGAGCCGAAATGGAACGTACATAAGTTTGGAGAATGCTGTATGAACAAGTCCTGGGCCGCTTTTTTAAGGGCTAGGCGTAAGGCGCGGCGAGCTTTTTGTAATGGAGTCAGTATGGCGTGATCTACATAACTGTTAGGGCTCTGAAAATAAATGCAGTTCTTTGTTAATTAATTGAATCGAAAAAATAAACTGTTGGATGAGCGAATGAAACTTACCTTAGGCTTGAAACTTTTCTTCATAGTCAATGCTTTCCTTGTTATTTTATTTAATAACTCGGGCATCCCAAGTTGAAAATAATCATGTACATATTCATGCATGTAAGGATTACTAGAGTTACACAGTGGATCTTGGAGGTGAGAAGTTACCTTTCTAAACCCATACAAATTTAACTGCCTGACAAAACTCGAGATATTCGTGGTTTTGAATACCGAGTGGTCGCATTGTAAATAATTATGCAAAACTCTGTAATTTAATAAAATCGTCCGTCCTGTTCCTCCCCATAGAATTGCATCTGTATGTAAATTAAGTAAATACCATAGCTTTTGCGGAAATCGCATTTGAAAAATTGCACTTTTATCATCTTGCATTTTGTTATTAGTTATTATATTACTCTACGGCCTACGCTACGCGCTTCGAATCTAAATCCTATAAATTATGTTTAACTGTTACCGCCATATTGCACATAGACTTTTTGGAAGTGTTTTTTTTTTCTAAGTCTATTAAAAAAAGTTGTTCCATTCGATTATGATTCGATTCCTCTTAGGTTACGAGTACATTGTAAATTTTGTATATATTTGTATGAAATCAATATGAAATTGAACGACTGTAGAATAATATTGCTTTAAAATGACGAATAAAGAACATGATAATTTGATAATTTAATGTTATTCTATAATTTGTATTTGTTAAAGGTTGTTTGTCTTTCCGATATTCCATAAATACACTACTATATAACACCATGTATATAACTAGCCTAAAATAACAACTTTAATCTTTTATCTCTTTTTTCGCATAACTCTGCCTGGCGCGTTCGAGTGAAATAGACAATTTTTTTTTTGCTTGTAACCTCATCGCTGTCAGTCAGTACTGTCACTGTCAATTTGTTTAGTCAAAATATAGCGCCTACCGAGCTAGCTGCTACAAGCCTTTCATTTTGTTCAGGCGGAAACGAAAGGAAATCGAAGTACAAAGAAGAAGTAAATACCAGTTTGTTATTGTGGAAATACTTTTGTAAATGTGTATGTTGCAAATGACTAAAAGGTGTTATTTAAAATTTTACTGTCAAGAAAAGATTAAGAAGTACATCGTGATCTACTAAAAGTTTGGATACTATATAAGTTATGGACAAATCAAGGTATTTATTTCACGTATTATACTTCTCTTTGTTGCTATGACTCATAAAATTTATTACTCAATTGATGCTGCACGATTTACGATATACTCTACTAAATCTGTTGGTAAATGAAATATTGTTTGTATTTGTCATTACTGAGTGTAAACTCTTTTACAGGTTTTCAATGCTCCTCTTAGAGCCTGGAGAAATTTACTTTGAAGATTATTCATGTATTTTCAATGATTTTGAATCATTACATGGAGGTAATTCCAGACAAGGTAGACTGAAACTTTGCTCAAAGTCCCTTGTGTTTGAGCCCACAGACTGGACATATCCATTAATTAAGTTACACTTTAGAGACTGCACGAGCATAGATGTGATAAAGCCCCAGACTTCTGAGAGTCCACAGAATGTAATTAAGGTTGAAATAAAGCAGTTTGCAGAAATGCTAGAAGATAATGTATTGGCCCCATATAAATTTCAATATGAAAAGAAGACCTTTTATATATTTTTTGATTTTGCTTCGGCAGAAGAGACATTATATCAAATGCATCAGTTGCAAAGGGCATCGACTTTGAATGCACCTGAACACAACAGTATGGTGGCTACTATTCTGCACTCAAGGTATATGCGGATGGTTTTCGACCCTGTGATGATGGATGACTTTACTGAGGAGATAGTTTGTGAGCTGCAGGCAGAGAAAATATCACCCCTAGTTAGACATCAGGGCAAGCTGGCTTTAACTCCAACCACATTATATTTTCAACCCTTCAGTAATGTTGAAAGTGTGAGTATATTTCTGTACATGGCGGGAAGAACTTGATAACTCAAGATATTTTATTGAAGAAATTTGAACCTAAAATAAAATTACATAAGGTTCAAATTTTTTAATTTTTTCCTGCTATTTATCAACTTTATCTCACCATGTACGGATTTATTATGATTCATATTCATATTTGATACTATCAAAGCTAGTGCAAATATTATGAAATTCAGATTGTATGCGAGATAAGATAGCTGTGACTAATCAATAACAGTTTGTGGCTAAAATGAATGTTGGCTCCATTTGAATACAGATTAATCTTTGAGAAAATGTCCAGCATTATTTTAAATTTGGCTGTTTTAGTTGAATCGTTTGTTTCTCAGGGAAATTTTTAATTTGTTTGGTTTATTTTCAGAGTCCAATTTTGAAACTAAAGCTAAGCCACCTGAAGCGGTTGTACAAGCGCAGATTTTTACTAAGGCAAGTTGTATGTATCACTCAATGTTGTTCTGTTATTCCTTATCTGCTAAGCTATATTTGCTAAATATATAATGCACATAATGTAGGTATTGCCTCGTTCACTGAATCAGCTTTACCTACATCTAGTCTAGATGGAAATGATGCAACAATTTCATAAAAATTGAGATTTTTTTTAATTATTACTATAAAAACCATACCAGGAGACCAATAGGAAAAATGTTAAGTTTTGTTAGTCAAATTTGGACAAAAAATTACATTATTGTTCAAAGTCACTATGATGGCAGTCACTTTTGTAAAAACTAGGATCTACATTAATAGTTAGGATTAGTTGCTAAGCAGACCCCAAGCTCCCATGAGTCATCGTCCCATGAAAAGCTGGGACAATGCAAGGAAGATGATGGTCATTGTAAATCACATTGTTTATTTTTATGTTTCACCTTATGATTTTTTATTACCTACATTTTTCTAGTTTTAAACATAATTAAGTACAAAAACTAAGTGTGTTTTCAAACATCTTCCACAAGTTATCATTTCAATTTTAAGTATAATTTATCCTAAATCGCCATGAATGCTCACTGTAGCTTTTCTTTTATGGAGTGTGACCTTCATGGTCACTAACTGTAACTTACAATTATCGCTGTTTACAAATGGAGGCTACCATTGTAGTTTGTTGCACAACTTCCTTGTAATTAAGTATTCTTAACACTCCATTACTATTTGGATTGTATTTAATTGAATTCATAATATACCTAGACCTACTTAATTTGCTATATTTTGGTTTTTAATAACTGTATCAAAATTTTCTTTTCTTTTGTGAACATTTTATTATATATTAATAAGGTATTCGGATTAGAGTTTAAAGTGCCCCATTTTTTTTGCATATTTTTATACCTACTACTTTTTTGTAAAAGTTTGGTAAGAAAACAAGTGGTTATGATGTCGTTTTAAGTAAATTCATTGAAATTTAAATATATATACATATCGAAGGCAATATATAGCGAGTAACTTATTAACGGGATAGTTAATATATTACCTATGTGCCCAAAATCGTCATATTGTACACGTGTCACACGCAACTTGGTATCGCAGTTACATTATGTGAGAACGCGAGGCACCAATATTGATATGAAATGACAACATAACATTCGCTATATTTAAGCGTGACAATGCTATATGCACGTATTATACCTAGCAACATCCCGCTCGCATGTCGGAACGATGTGCGAATCGTATCCAGTGTGCTAAGCGCTTATAGTTCAGCAATTTCCAAATATAGTCCTAAATAGGATATGGCTATGTATTTCGAACAATACGGCATTATCACAATATTCACAATGCACTAATTAGAGAGATATTGCATTAACCCTGGTAGGTTACATAGGTAATTTGTTGGTATAGACCAACAAATTTATTAGAAAGGATACTATTACCAATACTAAGCATATTTGTATCTATTACAGGGCTTGGAAATCTACAGCGCAGAAGAGAGTTCAGTGGCCCACATCTACCTGACGTTTCAATCCCAGGACGACAGAGACAGAACCTACGATATCTTGGAGCAGTCTCCCAGTGTTCGCCTAGAAAGAGTTCACGCTGAAGAAACTACGCTGCAGTGGCAAAATGGAGTAGTTTCCAACTATGACTACTTGATGCATTTAAATTGGTAACTATAATTTCATTTATTGACCATTAATCTGTTGGGTACCGCTGAGGTTTGAGATAATGGGAATAGAACATTCGAATTTTTGTATTGTGATGATTTCATATGTGTATGTATAAAGAAGTTTTCACTTCAAAAATTGTTTGAGCTCAAATAGTCAAATAGGTACCCAATGGGGACCAAAAGTAGGCATATTTTACGGTAATGCCTATTTCGATTAGGGCGGGAAAGGAGTCCCTTTAATGTTTTACTTTAACCTTTTGACCGCCAGAGACGTCACAGACGCGCGCGGCTACAGCCCAATATAAACCTTCGTGCATTCCGACAAGGTTTACTATGACGCGCCGCGCACGACAGTTGTGGCGTTCATTTTGACCGCCAGAGACGTCACAGACGCGCGCGGCTACAGCCCAATATAAACCTTCGTGCATTCCGACAAGGTTTACTATGACGCGCAGTGCACGACAGTTGTGGCGTTCAAAATCGAAGTCTAAGAAAGCCAATATCTAGTATATATAGTACGAGTCATAAAACAACTAATGTTATAGATGGGATCTATTAGGGTCAGGAGAAAATGAACATAGGTTGAAGATAAAAGCTTTATTAACTCTTACTTTCTAGTTTTATCATTAGTACCATTACTATTGCGTCGTTTATGCTGTCATAAAGTTTAATTAAAGAAGATAAAATGGATATTTACACTTGAGTTAGACTTCGCTTTTTACTTCAATTAAATATACTTATTTTATTATTCATTTGTTTTTCAGCCTTGCAGACCGAAGTAAAAATGATCTCACTCAATACCCAGTATTTCCATGGGTAATATCAGACTATACATCTACAGAGTTGGACCTAGACAATGTAGATGTTTACAGAGATCTGTCAAAGCCCATGGGGGCGTTAAACCCAGATAGGTTAGAGAGATTAAAAGAGAGATATCAAGAGATGTCCCATCCTAAATTTATGTACGGATCACATTATTCTGCCCCAGGATTAGTGCTATTTTATCTAGTAAGTAAAAATTACATTACTTCTTTTATTACAAGTTACGTAAGTTAATTTCAATGGGAGGGAAGTGCGCATGCCCTAGAGATACAGTACCTCGTTGATTGTATTTAAGTACTAAGTACTGTAATTAAAACTTTAAAGTACATGTTGTATTGTTATATTACATCCTGAACTGCAAAACCTCGGCCATTTTGAAATAAAAAAATCAAAAACGGAATCAACAAATAATTCATAAATATTCAAACCCGTACACAAAATATCGCGAGAATCGGTTGAGAAATACGACAAAGGAGACAAAGCGCGCAGCACATACGATAGCATTATTGCCCATGCTAAAACGGAGACGCTTCGCTTCGCTTGGTCAATATTTGATTGCATTAATGAACAGATGACGTCACAGATAGGCTATGCATTTTTCTCCTTATTAGGAGTAAGGTTTAAAAATGTTAATACATATTCATATTTCAATGGTTAATACACATATAAAGTAGACTGTATCTGAACATGTTTTTTGATTTTCAGGTCAGAAAATATCCCGAATATATGCTTTGTCTTCAGAATGGAAGATTTGACCATCCTGATAGGATGTTCAACTCAGTGAAAGACGTGTATAACAACTGTTTAAGAAACATGTCAGATTTTAAGGTAAGTTTACTTATTATTCCAGTTTTACTTGTAAATACATGTACAGGTCAGTAAGGACGGTAAGTGAATTGTTATTGTCAGATTTCAATTATCAGCGTGTATTACAATTATAAGTGGTGAAACAGGGCCATAGTGTCTAAATTTGCCAAGCAAAAGACGACTTTAGCGTTTTAAAATTAGATTATTTATTTTACTGACGATTTTTATAAAATCACCTATAAATTACAGGAGCTAGTTCCCGAATTCTACGACACAGACGCTAAAGGCGATTTTCTAGTAAACAAATACCAAATAAACTTCGGAGATCGTCACGACGGGACCAAAGTGAACAACGTGGCGCTCCCGCCCTGGGCGGACTCGCCGGAAAACTTCGTGGCAAAGCTTCGGGAGGCGTTGGAGTCCGAATATGTCTCTAGGCACTTGCATTTGTGGATCGATCTCATTTTTGGATACAAACAGAGAGGGGAGGAGGCTATTAAAGCTAATAATGGTAGGTGATTCGCCGACATTGTTTGATATTTTTAACCTTTGTAATGGGTGTGGTGGTCAAAAATCTTGGGTATATATAATATTTATTCATAAAACAATTTTACATTGTGTTTGAATTATGTTATAAATAACTTAAAACTACAAGAACAACAACAACAAACAAACATGCAGCTAATATTAAAATTAAAACATAAAAACACACAAAATTAATAAAATGGGAATGGGAATAGGGTATTTGACCACTAGTCAGATCAGTTTCCCTCGAACCGTCAAATCAATTTTGCTACTATGGAAATTACTTATATGAAACACTAGCACGTGACGTCACAATCAAAATTACCCACTCTTTACAGTCTTATACGGGTTTAAAAATAGAAATTGTATCTAAAAGTAACTGCTATCTACTCTATTAATCTTCTTGTGCTTTATTTCATGCATGGTGTAAAATAATTTATTTTAAATACAATCAAATACCCTATTAGGATTGAATTATAAACATAGGATGTCAAATTGTAAGTTTAGCCGCGTGCTTGACTACTTTAAGCTTGGCACTCATGGTCTGAGGTAAATCTTTACGTCTAGAAGCTATACGTCTATCCCTCTGTTCTGTGGTTTCAATCAAGTGCAGATTTTTAACCAAGTCCGCGAGAACAATCAGTATGTATAGGCTGGGAACAGTTAAGATTCTGAATTCTAAAAAATAAGGTTTACATGGAGTCTCCTGTGGTACCCTTGCCATTATTCTAATAGCTCTTTTCTGCGCAATGAGAGCAGCCTGCACATTATATTTGTAACTGTTTCCCCAAAGTTGGATACTGTAACGCAATTTGGATTCGATCAGTGCATGGTAAACCATTTTAAGTTGAGTCTGACGCAACTCATCCCTAAGACTTCTGAGGGCATAGCATGCGCAGTTTACTGCGTTTATCACAGCGGATAATTCTGGCTTCCAGTTTAAATAGGAATCAATATACACCCCTAAAAATTTGGCAGCCTCAACCTGCTCTATTGTATCACCCGCAAGGGAAATCTGCAATGAATCTTTATTTTTGGCTGTGGTTCTAAATAACATGACATTGGTCTTTTTGGCATTTAGTTTCAAATTATTAGCCTGGAACCACCTCGTGAAAGTTCCCAGAGCATAATTCACCTTCACGTTTAATTCTGATATATTGCTTCCTGATATAACTGCATTCGTATCATCTGCAAAAACAACTAAGGAGGTGTCGGGGACATTATTTTCAATGTACTTAATTAGATCATTGGTAAAAACAATGAAGAAAGTAGGGCCTAATATGGAGCCCTGTGGAACCCCTCTGTATGCGTCAGCAATGCGTGATCTGTAGGCTTTTTTGTGTTGGTCTTGGGTCCACCGTATCTCTACAAAGAGCTTTCTATTTGTTAAATACGCGTGAAAAAGGACCAGCGAGTTGCCTCTGACTCCATAGTGCTCCAGCTTCGATAGCAGTATGTTGTGGCTGACCATATCAAAAGCGGAGCTAAGATCCAGCAGAACTCCTGCCACTTTTTTTTTGTCGTTAAGTTGGCTAACTACATCCGCAACGAGAGTACTAATAGCGTCGTTTGTGCCTCTACACTTCTGATACCCGAACTGTCTCTCATTTATGATTTTATTCAGATACAGATGCCTGGTGAGCCTGTCCTTCATAACTCTTTCAAGGAGCTTGGATAGTGTAGGTAAAAGTGAGATGGGCCTATAGTTTTTCTTATCAGTTTTCGAACCCTTTTTATGCACAGGAAAAATTTTTGCTATCTTGAACTGGTCTGGAAAAACAAAATTAGCAATGCACTGATTAAAAAGATATGCTAGTGGACCCGCTAGGATATCAATATTATCTTTGATAATCGTGATTGGGATATCATCATACCCGCTCGATGTCTTGGATTTTAGTTTCTTAACCATCACGCTAATTTCCTGTGAGTTCACTTGCTCAAACACCATGTCATGTTCTACTCTTTTAACATGTGAACGAAGTATTGACAGAGCAAGGTTACCAGTGTAACCTGAATCACTTTCTTGACATTGAATTGCTCAAGGAACATTGTACAAATAGCGCCGGGATCGTTAACAATTGAGGATTGCCCATTTGGATCTTCATTTTTTATTTGCATATTTTCAGCTGATCTAACGCTACTTTTATTCCGGTGTCTGTTTACCACTTTCCAAATCTGTTTTGATGAGTTCTCTGCTTTTTTTAAACCTCGGGTTGGCAGAAAAAATCATTCACGAAAAGATATGCTACAAGATAATAAAAAAATCGGTGAGGATCTTTATCACACACAGACAAGAGGTTAATAGCATGACGGTGGCAAACTAGCGTGTAACCCATATCATCATCAAGCCTTTAACATCTTGACAGATGATTTATGCAGCATCTACAGGTGCTGCATAAATCATCTGTGCTTACAAGCGAGGAACAACGTCTCTCGGGCTGTATAAGCCAATACGGGACCGGCACTTGGTGGCATATAGTAATCATATAATAAATGGATAATGTTTAGGTTATCCTGCTTGTTGAGCTTTTTTTTTTGTTCTACGTTTATATATACAAATTTTAAGTTACCTAACTCATTGGACATTGTTCATAAATGTTCATTCTGTGGTTTCAGTTTTTCATCATGTATGCTACGAAGGCTCCGTCGACTTAGATGACATCTATGACATGAACGACAGACATGCGCTGGAAGTGCAAATAATGGAATTTGGCCAAGTACCAAAACAGCTCTTCACCAAACCCCACGTCCGACGGGTCACACATGAAATACCTAAGAATATAAAAGAAGATTTGGAAGAAAATGATATTGTTTATACATTGGAATGCATTGACAGTATTCAACTACATAAGGAAGAAGTCACATGTGCGTTACGACAAGGTCAAAGACTGATTTCTGTGGGTAAAGATGGGACACTAAAAGTGTATGATACGTCATTGAAGAAGCAAATAAGAAGCGTCATACTGAGCGCGACGCCGCTTAGCTCATGCGTCATGGTCGATGAAAATATTGTCGCAGCTGGCTCGTGGGACAATGAAATGTGAGTAATTGTATTAAGACTGTGTGGTTGTGATTGTTGTGATTGTGTGTGTGTGGGTCAAGCAGATCTTGTCAGTAGAAAAAGGCGGCAAATTTGAAAAATGTAGGCGCGAAAGGATATCGTCTCATAGAAAATTTGAATTTCGCGCCTTTTTCTACTGACAAGATTTACTTGACCATCTATAAATTTAAAACTTAATTTTAGGCGATTAAGTCCCGTCGTTGTGAATAATAATGAATAAAAATCGTGAAAGTTTAAATCAGTGAATTGTATTGTGTACTGAATTTAACCTTTGTTTTCGCTTTCTGATATAGTTTTCCTTGACATTTATAGGAGCATTCCATGAAATTGTCTACCGTTGTCCCGTACAAACGCGAAGTTTCTGAAGATTTAAAGGTATAAGAGTTTCTTTTTCTATGACAAACGGTCAAAAATATGCACAGAAAAATAATCGCCTGCTTTAAATGCCGAGAAAAAAGTCGCAACACAAGAAATAAAATGCGTTTGTACGGGACAGCCCGTGGAATTCTCCTATAACGGTTTTCTGCTTTTTTATCCCTTTGAACGGCACGCCTATCCTGCGCGGCGCGTCTTGGTAAACCTTGTCGGAATGCATGAAGGTTGATAGTTGCTGTAGCAGCGCGCGTCAGTTGACGTCTTTAGCGGTCAAGGGGTTAAATAAAAATTATAGTTTTTGAGATTATATTATGTAATTATAATTCGATTTGTTTTCAGATATCTGTACGACGTGGATTACGGTAGAGTGGTGGAGAGCTTCCGAGCGCACGACGATTGCGTCAGCTGTTTGTTGTGGTTAGAAAAAGGTAAATAACTTCATATAACTTAATCTTCAGCATCTTTATACAGTCGCCATGCCCTTTGTGAATACATTTTAGCGTGTTTCAGTGGTTGACCCCAGTTATTAAAAGCAAATTTCTAATATAATGTTAACTGGGTTGCTACAATTGTTCTAAAAGGCAATCCCTAAATTTTCTGATCATTGCCTGCGTGTGACTACTCTCTCTGCCCGTCAAACAAAACCACGTTTTTGCAACGTTTACATTTCATGACGGGCTTAGTTGAAAGAAACAACCCGGATTAACCACATCATTTTATTGGTTTGGCAGAGCGACTCCTGATATCAGGCGGGCACGACGGCGTGGTGCGCGCGTGGGGCGAGCTCGGGCGCACGGGGCAGGCGCTGCGCGGGCTGCGCGCCGAGTTCGACCACGACGGGAAGGTCTGCGCCGTCACCTTCAGGTACGTACTGTGAGACAGAGAGAGATATCAGGCGGGCACGACGGCGTGGTGCGCGCGTGGGGCGAGCTCGGGCGCACGGGGCAGGCGCTGCGCGGGCTGCGCGCCGAGTTCGACCACGACGGGAAGGTCTGCGCCGTCACCTTCAGGTACGTACTGTGAGACAGAGAGAGATATCAGGCGGGCACGACGGCGTGGTGCGCGCGTGGGGCGAGCTCGGGCGCACGGGGCAGGCGCTGCGCGGGCTGCGCGCCGAGTTCGACCACGACGGGAAGGTCTGCGCCGTCACCTTCAGGTACGTACTGTTAGACAGAGAGAGACATCTGGCAGCATGACGGGTGAGCTCGGCCTCTCGAGGCAGGCGCTACTATTGGCCATAACTATTAATAGCAACTATACTCAGCGTCACGGAATTCGCACGCCTTCGGGCGCAAGCGATTCTTTAAAAGGCCGGCAATCTTCACAATTAATAAAACACGTAAACAAAAGAGAAATCAGAGTAAAGGTTATTCAATTAGCTTTTAAATGATGTCAAATTGAATAAGGCAAAAATATTTCACTAAGAGCTCACAATCGCTCGCACCATACGGTGCGCAATTTCCGTGACGCCGAGTGTAGTATGACAGGCCACCAAACACAAACGTAACCTTAGATACATTTTCATTGTTTCAGACGTCGCCGACACAGCGTGGACATAATCGCCGGCACGAGCGACGGCGAGCTCTACGTGTGGGACCTAATGGCGCGCGAGCTACTAGCCAAGATGTCCATCCACTCTTCCCCCATCGTCGGCGCCTGTTTCATACCCGCCGGCGACCGTATTGTCACTATCGCGCGCGACACGGACATGAGCGTGACAGACCTGCTCGTCTGTGACTCGGTAAGTGTCTGCTTTAGGGATTGCAATCCGGTCCGGCGGATCCGGTAATCCGGCCGGATCCGGCACATTTTTCATGATACCGGATCCGGCAAAATTCACCGGATCCGGTCCCGGATCCGGTAAAGTGAATCAAAGCGCTAAAATATAAAATTACAGCTTAAAACACTGCTAAAATTTAAAAGTTCTCGCCAGTATTCGAATTTTCTCTCTCGCAAACAGCAACACAACAACTTGTTTGTTAGTTGACGCCAGTCTTCTAGCCGACGAAATATGTGTCGTGAGATTTCCGTGCACCGTAAGTACTGCATTGGTTTATATTCAATTTATTGTGTTGTTACATTGTAATTTAATGTACATTTGATTTTGTACAAACCATTTTAGCCCACTTATAATAAGTGTTACCTGCATTTAAAATATAATAATGAATAAATATTTATAAAATGAAATAGAGAAATATATGTTGACTTTTGACGACCGGTCTGACCTAGCCAGTGGGTAGTGATCCTGCCTGTGGAGCCGCGATCCTGGGTTTTCGAATCCCGGTAAGGACAATTATTTGTGTGATGAGCACAGATATTTGTTCCTGAGTCATGGTTGATTTCTATGTATTTAATTTTAAGTATTTGTATATTATATATCGTTGTCTGAGTACCAACAACACAAGCTTTCTTGAGCTTACCGTGGGGCTTAGTCAATTTGTGTAAAAATGTCCTATAATATTTATTTATTATTATTATTTATATGTTATTTTGTTATTATTATGCTACTAAATGTACTTGTATAGGTATACACGTTTATTGATTTTGTTTGCTAAAACTAAAATGGTTGAATTGAGAGCACCTTTTTGTTGGAAATGTGGGTTGGGCTATAGATATTTTAAGAGAAAAAGAAGATTTTATTTGTGGTTAAGTAATGAAAACGTTGATTTTTGAGACTTAAAACAGCTGTCATCGAATTAAACTGTTGTGAGACATACTAACATTGAATAATTTACGGTTTAGACTCACTTGTTTTTAGTCACTCGCGCGACATGTTTCGGAGAGCCTAGGTCTCTTGTTAAGACACCAGTTTTATTAATCCATTAAAAAATATCCTTAACTTCGCATATAACGCTAAAAACATGATAAAATACGTGACTTGATGAATTTTTTATCCGCAATACCAATCCGGCCGGATCCGGCCGGATCCGCCGGATTGAGGCCAAAATCCGGCCGGATCCGGCCGGATTCAAAACCAGTCCGGATTGCAATCCCTAGTCTGCTTCTATACGTGGAATGCAGCCGGCGACCACGTTCAAGCCTTCAGTAGGTGGCAACGTTATGGATATCGTTCTGACACATTTGATTGTGTGGACAATATGCTAGGTGAAGCGACTATCCGCGACCAACGTAACAATAAACGATGTGCTCTACATTGTGCCGGATCTATTTGAGTAAACGGGGATGCTAAGAAACTAACAGAAGTAACAGATTTATCCGCAAAGCGCATTGCCTGACTTGCTCACTTTTAGGTCTAAACGCCGGTGTCTAACGAATTCGCTCGAAGCATTATTACTTAGCATATAGAGCATAATACTAACAATAGTTTATAAGTCATAGTCGTAAGTACTAACAAAAATGATCTCAGTTGGTCCTTAAATAAATGATAATTAAAAAAAAAATGAGCTGAACCGGGTATGTCCTTAAACTACGTCCAAAACCACCGGTGGACGGGCAGCAGCGTCCCTCAAATTCGGTGTACTCGACTGCGATCGCCAACCCGCCTGCCAAGCGTGGCGATTATGGCATTCACCCCCCATCCGGCACGTATGGAGGTCCAAGGGGGAGGCCTATGTTCAGCAGTGGACGTCTTATGGCTGAGATGATGATGATGATGATTATGAGCTAATTTACACGGCGCGCGAACTCGCATGCGATTTTAGTTACATTGCGGACTGTTGGCTACGTCCAATTCAACCGACCGATCAGAAGCCGCAATGTAATGAAACTCGCATGCGAGTTCTCACATCGTCTTACAGGCAAGTTGATCTCGCTCGTCGTAGCTCATGAAGTGTTTTGTCTACATCAGGTATACCACGCTCAACTGGCTGCGGGCGCGAGCGCGCTGTGCTGGCAGGGCCCGCGCGCGCTGTGGCTGGGCGGGCGCGGCGCGCTGCTGCAGTGGGACATGATGCGCGCGCAGCCCCGAGCAAGCACGCACGCGCACCAAGGTACCGACATAATTATACGTAGCCAACAGACCTAACCTAAACATCACATAAGCGCTTCCCTAGAATTTTTTTGTGTTAGCGCGACTGCTTATAGTACTTATTTCAGTTGCGCTTACGATTCCCCTGTTGTCGGTTACGGCCACTTTTTAGGGCTTTAAACGGGTTCTTACATATAAAATATGTACCACTCTACCAATACCAATCTAATGTGAACTTTAAACGAGACAGAATAAATAATAGTACTAGGTACAGCAGGTTCACTCTGTAATAAAACGTATCTATTACGACAAATATGACCGCAAGGTAGCGCAAGCGCGAGCAGGCGTCCGTTCCGTAGCAGTGCGCGGCAACTACTACTGATAGACCCCAAAGTTGGTGTGGGCCGCATTTACCTATACTTGTAGCGACGCAACGAAATCGCGGAGTAAGCCACGCCTGACACAGTTTAATAATTTTTGTGTCAGTCTTTTTCTTCCATACTATGTTTTACATTGTATCGTCGAGTGTAATACTCTATTCTATCGTATTATAACGTTCGTGAATTAGGACTGAAGAGGAAAATACGGACTTGTGAAGAATGACAGAAAAATGAAGATTGCGAAAAGATAAATTAATGGTTAAAATTATTTATGCACAGCTTCGTTAGGTGAAACTAAGAGAAGAATGTTGGGTGACTATGTTTTTTTTGTGTAATTATCCCTTTATTTTTATTGTATTTAATTTTAAAAGTAAATGTAGGTGTACAATTATAATTATTTAGGAGTAGCCAAACTAAGATAGTATAGAATGACAATGAATAACTTCAAACAAAGTTTATCCCGCCGAAAAAATAATTTTAAAGGCGTATTGATTCCCGGAATATACATTGCCTTTTCCGGACGAACTAGTATTATATGCCCATAACCTTGGCTATACCTAACCCACAAGATTTGTAGCACCATATAAAAGATTTCGCCTAAGACTGCGACTCGTCCGGAGCGGCGTTTAAATTTTACAAATTGATTTCAATTTAGTATCTCGTAGCGCATCTCGCTTGCACCAATAAGTCCAAGCCAATGCACTGCGACCTGGTTCAAAATGAAAAAAAATTAAACGATCTTGGCGAGTTTGAATGCGAAGTGCTTGTAAAATATTCTCACGTGCTATGCCAAAAGAGTCTATATGTGTAAAAGATATTTACTTTACATTGTTTCCATCTAATTAGTACTTATCTCGTACATTGAGAAGCCAAAATCGCACGAGCAGTACACTGTAGAGGACAATACAGATGTAGTGCATAATTGTTTTTCATCGTATTTTCTCGGAAACGTTCGTATTTGTCATGCTACTTCAGACAACTTCAGTACTTTTTGTTCCGAGACTGACTGAAATAGCAAGACACGTTCGTACGTTTCCGTGAAAATACGATGGAAAATAATTATGCACTATATCTGTACTATTAGTCGTCATCATGATTTTTGAACATCTGGCATAGCACTGGATTGGACGGAGCTATATGCTCAGAGCAAACTGGGAATAGGGAATGATCCCGGTACTGAGTTTGTATGGCGAGAACCGGGTAATTCTCGAATCCGGTAAGGTGACGGTCGCTTGCGCTTCGCCATGGAATCGCTTTGTGTCTCTCTTTCTCTCTTCCATATTAATGTGACAATGACAGTTGCGTTTCGTTCGCTAGGGAGCGTTAGCGATTGGCATGTTGTCTACGGGGCCTGTATTTGTATAGAAAATCAGTATCGGTACCACTCCCTAGTGTGAACGTGCCCCAAATAAACGATTAATGCTCCCTACATTGTTTCAGACGTGATCAACTGCGTGTATTACGACGCCGCTACGGAAACTATAGTCACCGCCAGCAAAGATAAAACTGTGAAGATTTGGAAAATGATCTCAAGCTCCTGACAAAAGAGTCTCAAATTAGTGAACAGTGCTATTAATTATACTTTATTATTCTTTCTATAAATTATAGTAGTGATTATGATAACTTAAGTTTTGCAGGCAATCCTGGTGTCTTAAAATAATCAGAAAACACTAGATTAATTAGGATTATTAGGAATCGATATCCGTAAATTATATAGCTCCACAAAACCATTACTTATTTTTTATCTTGAACATTAATATTTTTAACCTAAGTGAGGCATACTGCACTTTAATAACTTTACGATTAAACTCCTATATTTTTAGACACAAAGCGTGCCATGTTTCTGGAAGTCTGGGTTCCCATTTTAAACCCTCTCGCCGGAAAAAGTTGCAGCTATCGGCACCAGTTTTAACGAAGATATTGTCTGAGCATACCAAGATACCAGGATTGACTGTATCCCAGTCAGTTTTAAGATCTTGAACAGAACAAAATTGTAGCTACCCATGTATTTATCACTAGGTATTTTTATAATTGAACTAACAAATTAGATAAGTTCCTACTTATATAAGAATAATATAAATGCGAAAGTAAATGTCGGTTTCTTACCCTTTCACTCTGATTCTGACGAAATCTGGCAAGTAAAAGCTTAGGATCTGGTGATGGACATAGACTACTGAACTTTTTGGAAATTCTATATCTTGGAGAAAAGAGGGGAAATGAGACAAACCGATTCCTACGCAGGGCATGGTTAGTAATATCATTATAATACGTCCAATCAGTTGAATCAGTCCTAATAGGTATAATGATTTAACATTGTTTACGATCGTTTAATTTCAGTAATCGACTGGAACTTTCAAAATTGCAGATGTGATAAATGTCAAGGTTGTTTTAAGAGTTATAAAATAGAGATTTTGCACAGCATGCTAGAGTTTGCTTTTAAAATATTTTATTAAATTAAATCTTCTTGTGATATGTTTAAGGTACCTGTATAAGATCCATTTAAATGACAATAAAATGTATCATATAAAATCTATTTCATGTTTTTAATTAATGCGACTAAAATAATGTTTATTCTAGTATATTAAATATATTAAGAACGGGTTACGCACGTATTTTAAGTCGACAAACGCTCGACATGTTTCACTCCGTACCGAACCCGTACGTGAGTGATCCGTTCTTAATATATTTAATATGTCTGTGTCTCACGGAAGTTTTGTTTATTCTAGTGTTTGGTAGCAATGTCTAAAATTGCGTAGGTATTATTTGTGTCATATACTTTTTTTTGCCAAGTCAGAAAGAAATAAATGGTACCTGTATCACGAAGGTATAGTAGTTAAGTAGGTACTGAAATACTTTTAGGAATTTAAGGTTACGATGCCCAATTAACTTCAGCTACCTGACGATTAATCTAAGGAAACGTGATAACGACTAGGAATGAGGGAGCGTTGATAGGATATAAATTATGATCTGCTGAATAGTCCAATATAATTAAAACTTAATAACATGATAATCAGTAAGACGTTAAAAGACAACAAGAATTCCTCTACACAGTAACAGATTCTACCATAGTTTTCTTAATTAATTCACCGAAATTTTCAGTAGTGTCGGTAGCATTGGTCTCGGCCGGCGGCGCCGCGGCCTGCTGCTGCAGATCTGACGCGTCCTGCGTCGTCTGATCCGAGTGATCTAGGTTCAGCAGCGTATTGTGACTGAACCAATTCTCATCGTTCTCCTCCGTTTGCAATTTATTGCTATTTTGATATGGCAACATCATGTTATAATGAGAATCTGGCTTATTCTCAGTATTCATACACTCCGTGGTATTCTTGTATACGCCGTAGTGGTTCTGAGATAGAGGATACTGCATTGAGTCATGCTCGTGCAGGCTTGTGCTCGGTTTGTGGCTGTAATCGGGTACGTACATATGGCCGTAGTGACTAAACATGGAAATATGCGAGTTGTGAGCGAACTCTTCGAAACTTGTTGCAGAGAAGCTCGTTTGCAATCCCTTGAAATGATTGTTATCAGAATGCTGTCCATAAGCGTAGTTGAGATCGTTGTGAAACCGTTGAACATTGCTCGACATGTCGAACCCCATACTGTTAGGCATGGAGTAAGGGGGACCTTTACCCTGAAGTATGTTGCATGTATAAGAGTCCGCGCGGTTGCTATGCAGATTCTCTTCAAAATGCATAGGACTATTTTCATTTATATTTCTATGGTTTAATGCATTATTTGCGTAATTGTAATTTTTGTTATCTTGCATGCTACTGCTTTGAATGGGAACATTGTTCATGTCGCAGTGCACATTGTTAAAACTTCCAGCGTTTACACACGATTCCACTTCTACTCTCGGAGTTAAGTTGACGTCGCGTAGTAATCCGTCTTCATGCGTCAGACAACGTTCTCTATCGTATGATGTGTTTGAAACACAAGAAGCTGTATTGGTACTGTGAGCTTCGGCCCATTGTCTTTTTGCTGCTTGGTTTTCTTCGTTTTTCTTCTCTAATCCCAATCGCATGAGAGTATGAATAAAGTGTGTCCGAACTCTTACAGGGTTGAACTCTATTCGCCCTGTGGTATTGCCACACCCATCTCTAGTACAGCCACAGGGGAAGTTTAATCTATCGACTTGGCATTTTATGCCAGCCAAACTACATGAGCAATTCTCTGGATTGCAGACTCCTTTGCAAGCACATCCACAGAACTCTCGCGAAGTTCGAATGTCCCTGCACTCGTCTTTTTCATAGCCTTCAATTTTTCGAACTCCTGCTGCGCGCAAAAGCGCTCGCCTTTGCCGTGTGGGTACTGGCTGTAGAAAGTAATAGCTATCTAAATCTAATTCAGATTCAGATATATCGCTTGCTTCTTCTTCCGTGTCACTATCCTCGCTAGAACTTAGCGCCGCTCCTTGCAATGAATGACGCTCACTTTTCAATTGTTGCAAAATTTGCCTATGTAGTCTTCTTTGTTCTAAAGCATGCTCAGCCAGAGTAAACTTTTGCGAATGAGTGTGTTCTCTTTCCATCCCTAAAGTAGAACCGCCTTGAGATGGAACACATGTGAATCCTTGGGTTCTAGGGAAATAGTAAACAGTAACGTTATCAAATTTAATGCCCTCTTTTCTTTTTTTCATCGGTGGTCCTTCTTGACTTTCGTCGCTACATTTTCTTTTAAGACTACTTCGATGGGGTTTCTGGTTTTGTGCTTCAGAATTTTCTTCTGTGCTTTCAGTTTTAAAGCTGTTACTTAGACCGGCTGATTGTTCGTGACTTTCAACATTATTTAGGCCGCTCGTACATGGCAGTTCAAGATTAAACTTTCGTTCTTCAGCAGTTTCTGATCCGATACCAGAGTCACTTCCGTCTGAACGGTCCTGGGCCTCTTCGTCCCGATCATTGCTGGTGCTGTCGGGAGGTAGGCTACCGAGCGCCGAGTCTTCGCTGTCAGCTGACGCAGTGTCTGTCTTAATATCATCTATGTCACTTAATGTATCATTATCATCACTTTTAATAGCGTAATCTGCTTTGCTATCGGTAGTCTCATAAAACTGAGAGTTATTGCTGCTATCAACATGGCTTTGTTCATCATTAGAACTAAGCTCGTCACTGTTAACATCACTATCACTATTTTTTTCGTCCTTTATCACAAATAAAGATTCTTGTTCTACAGTTCTGGGTTCCATTGTATCTGGAACTGCTTCTTGATCACTAATGTCCTTTGTTGCGTCTGGATTTTTATCCAGCTGATTTTCGGCTAGTGTTGTGTCTGCCATGGCGATCTGTAACAACATAAGCAACTAAATTAGTTTTGTGAATTTCTTTTGGTAGTTTAGCTTTAGAAAAACTCAATTGAACCAAACTGGAATAAAGACTTAATTTGAACTTAAACGTAGAAATTACGAAGGCTACTTATTCTTGGAAAAGCTCCTTTTGATTAGTCGAATTTAGAACAAATGATAGGTACGTTATTTTTAAAAACCATGAACAATGTTTAGTGATAAAGTGCAACAAGGCACCATGCACTCAGACGAACGGGGCAACATTATAAATCAAACAAAATGATAATTCAAAACCGGTACCTGTTCAAAAGGCAGCGGCCTCGACGAACTTCACCGGTATTGGCGGGCTTGCCTTCGAATTCTCCAGTCCATGGTGATAACGCTCACTCAACTTGCGATAACACTGCTCACCGCTCATCACCGTCCGACATACCTAAACTATCACTACTGTTCCAACTAATCATAATTATTTATTTTCATAATTCGGTCACCAACTCCAATTCCTTTGTGCGAGATTCACTTTAACGCTGCAGTACAATAAGGTTCACTTTTAATCACAAATCACTAGGCGATACAGAGTTTTAACCCTATTTATTTATTTTCCGCCTTATTTTGACGGCAATCCTCTGCTCCTTTTATGGCTGCCTGTCCATATCTTCAACAAACGATATTACTGTTCTAGAAGATGCATGTCGTTGGTAGAGAAATTTATTTACACGCGTATGAAAATCAACAGTCGCACTGAGCCAGCTACTTTTACTACACTGATCTCGTTGTTCCCACCTCGCCTAATCGCGTTGGACGACTCAGCCAGCGGGCGGCTCGGACGAACGACGCAGGCAAGTTTGCAGCCGACTAAATTGCGGTGCGCGTTCAAGATGCCTGCCGGAGCGAGTTGGAGGGGTATTTTAGATTTAGCCGTGTTCGTGCGTTGTTCGACGTGACGTAGCCCCGCCCCGCCGCGCGCCTCACTCCGGCCTTGCGACCCTCCGCGCCGCTCCGAACTATTATTATTATCGCGTTCTTACAATTGCTTCAATAGAGTCTGTAAAAGTGTGCTCTCTGACTTCGAATACTTGCTGCGAATCCCAAGGTCCTGCTTGTATTGGTTTGCCCGAGGGAAGAGCTCGGTGTGTGATGAAATTAGCGGTCCTGCGTTCACCGTTGGGCTCGCGCAAGCGCGTTCCGTCTTTCGAATGCTGTGATACCATATTCTAAATATACGTTCCCGTGAAATTCCATTTAAGATTGTAAATACTACAAATTATATTATATCCCTGCTTTACGCAGTAATTTATGCAACCTGCTTAATATCTGCGTAAGTTGCAATCAAACAGTTGTGTCATAGGATAATTTTATCGGCCTTTTAATCTTTGATTGCAACGTGTTTGCAATACGCATTCGTTACACAAGCGATAAAAAATGCATATTTTAAATTTAAGTGATCAGTAAATTCAACCGACTCTGTCTGGCTATTCCTTGAAAATTCGGTTTCTAATAGAAATATGGCAACCCTAACAGCAATCGCACACAACCTTTTGCTGTTACTTGGTTGGGCGAGCTCTACATAAACATACTTACTCCGTCGCACCATGCCAGCATCAGCTACGTCATTTTTGTTCCATACCTATTGCTAGAGGTACTTAGCTATTATGGAAGATAGGTACCTATAGAGCTGAATAAATTTAATATAGTCATTACTTCAGCATTCAGATTATTTTATAAAAAACATAAGTATTATTCATGTTACTGTACCTAATTATACCTACATAATAATATAGTACCTATTGTATAACAGCCAGTCAAAACATTTAGCACAAGCAATCAATGTTTTCTTTTGTTTAATGTTCCACCAAGCTTATACATGTAATAGGTACCTACCTGTAACTTAAAAATTTGCTTCCTGTCGAATATTTAGGCAGTTTAAAGCATAACTTTTTCATATTTTAGAGCACTCCCAGGCAGACCTTTCAACCTCAACTTTTACCTATAGTTTGCTTACGAATGAATTATACTAGTTTTTTTATGTTTATCTCTTTAAAAGCTTTCGGGCATAGCTGGCAGTCGTGGGTCGTTGCTTAACGTAGGTATATTGAATACTCACTAGCATTTTCCCGCGACTCTGCCCGCGTAGTTAAGCCGTTAATCTTCCTATACAAGTTTCTACCCTCAATTTCACCCTCACATAATGAAATTACTTACGAGAGAAAAAATTGTCCTATAATATAGATATTATTATGTGAATGCAAATCCCACCAAAAACATGTTCATGTAAAATATTGCCAAGACAAAACCATATGGCTCGCACTGTCAAAAAGTTATCAGATCATGTACCTAGCTAAAAGCTTCTAACTCTACACTCCCTAACTCTACAAGCCAAACTTCTCAAACCTTAGTTAAAATATGTGGCTTGGCCGTTTCGCTACCGTTACATGGGTCATGGACCGTCGGTGAACCATATTATTATGTCTTTGTAATAATGATTTGGAATTCCTTAGTATTTCTGTGAATTTAACAGTTTAAACGATAATACAAACACTTAAAAGCTTACAACATAATTGGAATCCAAACCTCTAACAGCAATCAGATTAGTTTGGGTCCATTTACACGAAACCAGAAGCCGCGATTGTATGCCGACATCAACATATGTACCTAAGCCGTGTTGTTACTGCAAGTTAAGGTTCTATAATCATTTTTTTATGTGATAGTCAGCAAACGAACAAACGAGCCGCCTGATGGGAAGCGGTCATCGTCTCTCATGGACATAAGCAACATCACAGGAGCCACTTAAGCGTTGCAACATGTGGTGTCATTGTACATATGTTTTTGTAGAGCACTTTAAGCCAATTCTGCGCAGGATTTGCAATGACAGAATGTGAAAGTCATACTTACGTATTTGACGGTCTGACTCTAAGGGGTTTTGAAATGTTCAGACTTTGTAGGTTCGCCCATGAAAGACGTATTAAAGCTTATATCCTTATTCCTATGCCTACCTGTATATATCCGCACTGCCCTGCTCTGGTTCAACGCTTATGATTATTTTCATCAGAGCGAGCAGGGTAGTCGCCTATCAGTAGGTATCAGTGCAAGGTGGGTAATATGGTGACCGTGGTAGTATTACCTGTTGTTTTATCTATTAAGTTTTGTCACAAATAAAAACATTCTATTCTATTCTATTCTATTCTATTATTCACAACGACGGGACATAATCGCAAAAAAAAAATTTTTTTAACTTACTTAAAGTGTCGGAGAACACTAGCTAAAGTTGACATCAACATCTTCTAGGCGCGCGATTTTTTCGAACTACCCGCACTTGGTCTTGTTTATTAACTTGAACTTTTTGCGCACTAGGGATGTCTAGGGATTCTCACGGGGTTGTGAATAAGCAAAAATCGTGAAAGTGTAAATCAGTGAATATTACGATATGTTTGGCAACGCACATGCGACACCAAGCATCCATAGCCCATGTATGGTACAGCCTGGCCAAAAAGAATAGAAATTAAAAAGTGGCAACACTGTAGTGTCGTCCCGTTCTCTTATATAGATTGATTTTAAAGGGACGACGCTACAGTGTTGCCACTTTTTAATTTCTACTCTTCCCCCGACGAAGCATCCTTACCAGTCAGTAGGTACATATATTTTTTCAAGTGGCAGCTCTGGATATGAAATACGAGTACTTATGAAAAACTATGAATAAATAAAAACTGTATTTGAATAGGTAATATCTAATTTAATATTTTTTATAAAGGTACTTAACTTTAAATGTACCTATGTATGTTCCTAATACCATGCAGCCGTACATAATATGTAGTATACAAAGCTTGAACCATTAAGTTTCAAGCACACTCGGCAACACAAAATCTCGATCGTCTATTGCTCTGTTACTTTCGCTCTCCATATATCAAAGCATTCCCTGAAAGAGACGACATCACCGTGTTACTACGATCCTCGGATCGGAATGGATACGGATAAGGTGTTTAACAAAAAAAGCTTTTTTAGGTCAGAGTTCAATAACACCTGTCGAAAGGAGCGCGGACTGAAAGCGTTGTAAATAAACACTAATTAGTCCGCGCCAAACTGAAACAGATATTACTATTTTTCACCGTCACCTCAACTATTTTTAACGTGAACGCGCTCGTGGGAGTCGATGACGTTCGCCATCGCCATTGCAGTGGATAGTTAGTCCGTAGAACGTACATACTTGAAATAAATTGGCACTCCACGGTACCTAGCCGCCGTAGCGTACCACAGGGTGAAGAGCCTGCTATACGTACTGCCTTATACGTATACGATAATCAATAGATATTTTCAGGAGGCTTTCGCGGAGGGCGAAAGCGACGCTTGCATTGCACCGTTCTCGCTCTCTCGTAATTTACGTGACACGCGAAAAAGCTCGAAGAAACATTTACTGGAATTGCTTTCTTGATTACTTATGTGATATGTACTTAGAAATGAACATCGGGAATCACAGAATAATGTAACTTCGATGAATTATACAATACAGACGTCGAGTCGGTTTAACGTCGGTTTAGAGGTCGTAATAGCTTAAAATGCACGACTAAAACGGTTTTGTGTTCCGTTAGTTATCAAAAATAAACAAAGTTTTTTTTTTTCTCAACCGTAACGGTAAGCTACGGCGCCGCTACTTGTGTAGCAACTTGTAAATATATCGGTACCTACGTCGTGCGCATGTAGTGGTTGGTACGTTGGTAGTCTTATATCTACTGGGTATAGATCGGGAGCCTAACGTCATTTCCCACCTCTTGTAAAATCTGTGGTACTTAATATTAATATCCAATGTGTTTCAAGATTATCCAACATAGGCCATATGCTTTAAGATTAAGGTTAAATGGTGTTTATTTGAACACCGATTATTTGTTATTTGCATAAGTAGGGCGTTCTATCGGCTTCATCACGACAAGAAACTGGGTAATTAAATATGAACCCTAAACAATTTATAACGTGCATTTATTTTAGCTAATATTTATGAATAAAAATGTAGTTAGCAGTTGTAATTACTTTACACGGTGTAAGTTACTTACTTGTGCACTCTGATAAATGATATTGTTGTTTCAAGTAAACATTGTAGCCAGGCTTGAATTGCAACGCAGTGACAAGTTACATGAGGATCTCCCAGCCTACACGCTCGAGGTCACGTCTAGCCCTAAGCTCGCTATTCTTATCACCAAGCGCTAGAAAACGTAATCGTTCACATGGAAACGTTGAAAACAAACTTACCGTAACCTTATTACAGTAATAACCCTGCAAGACCTGGCCACAACCATGAATAAATTATGGGAGAGTGCTCAAAGCTCGCATATAAATGTATATCTAATCTATTATGTGTGGGTAGGTACTGTAGGTAGGTAGTAGCTAGGTCGTCGGGCGGGCGCAGGGCCGCGTGGGGGGCAGACAGGGGGGTAGATTAAATTTCGTACCACACCGCTAGCTGCCTCAAGCTCGCTTATATTCATCACCGTTAGGGTTGCAATTGCTTCCCTGTATATTCCAGCTACAATGGTCCCCGCATACAGCCATACTATCCCTACATACGTCGTGGGTGCCCCTGCGATGCAGGCTTTGTAAACGTACCTATCTATATGCTGCTGGATAGCTTACGGAATCAACATCTCATTTCATTTTACTTACAGTCAGGGTAACGTACGAGTACAGAGGCTATTCAATTTTTTGGTGTACCTATAGAAGAAGAGTGTTCCACCTATAGCAGTTTATACATATGTAATTGGTATATAGATCTGATTTAAAAGTATGTACATATTACATATTATTAGTAGGATGACGACCGGTCTGGCCTAGTGGGTAATGACTCTACCTATGAAGCCGATGGTCCCGGGTTCGAATCCTGGTAAGGCCCTTTATTTGTATTATGATACAGATATCTGTTCCTGAGTTATAGTTGTTTTCTATGTATTTATATATTATATATATCGTTGTCTGAGTACCCACAACACAAGCCTTCTTGAGCTTACCCTGGGGCTTAGTCAATTTGTGTAAAAATGTCCTATAATATTTATTTATATTATTATTTTTTATTTGGCCTGTAGAGTTGAATAAATCATTTTTGGCCCTGAAGTGACATGTTTCTAATGCCATCTTACTTGCTTTAATGCCAGCACAGCACTAAGCACGATCTGCTTCTTCCTACTCATAATCTTGGGACGGGACGGATCATTTTACTTGAAGCCAATCATATCTTCATTTACGTCCCGATACCTACACATACAATTCATATAAAGCCTGTTCATGTGTGACTTGCCAAGTTGGTGTATGTATAGTTGACTTAGACGGACTTTTTAATAAACTACTAAACAGTGTTGGCCGAAACGTTAATGCAATTGAATATTCTTGTCCATTAACCAGTACAAATTGAACCGTCAACTGTAACCGCCCGTTACCATTTACGGTTCAATCTGTACTGGTTAATGGTCAATTGCAATTAACGTTCGGCCAACACTGGTACTAAACCATTAGTATATATCAGTGTATCTTACCTATGCGTTTAACGCCTAGGTTTTAATTACACATGTACATGTGTAATTAAAAATCGAATTCTCATCATATTTTACGTTTCTGAACACGCCCCAAACACAAGGATGATCATCGAGAGTCTTTGTCAGACTGGAAGCCTCTTAGGCTCCAGTAATCTCTTTGACGAGCAGCCTAACTTTCTGCATCGCCATCGCATAGAGCGATCGTAAAGCCACGTAAAGCTACGTGCGTCATATGAAACAAATGAATGAATATTTAACTCACAGTGGCGAGTAAGTATTACGTCAAATAAGTTTTGTTTTCTAAAATTTGTAAACACGACTCTATTTTCAAGTGATAGAGTTCATGTTGACTTCCATCTATCATTATTCCTTCCATGTCCACGAGGACCTCGTGGTCTTCAAATCTGTCCTTTGAATTGCTTCATAAAATAGCATAATTATTCTATTATGTACTGTAAAATTCGAACGTTGTTTATAAAACGAATTTTGCCAGTGACTTAAGACGAAACAGGAGCTGAGTTGTAAATGTTTTAGGTAAGTATACCCGTCTCGCTAACGGAAGCGGCTCCTAAAACTAGTGCGATAAGGACAAGGCGAAAAATCCTGCGTAAAAATCTAAAAAATCGAGGTTTCGTACTCGACTGTTTCCTCCTCGAAAACTTAACCAATCGTAACCAAATTTCGAAATCTAAACGATTATGAAATTATCTGTGTCGGACCGTTTTGCTTTTTTGGCCAATTGATATCAGTTTTGAATACTAACGCCTCTCATTGCGGTATAGTCAATGAGGCCATTTTGGCCATTTTAGAAGGGCTTCATCCAGCGCCTTAAAAACCAAAAATATAAAAAAAGCAAAACTGTCCGACACAGATTTTGACAATCTGTGTTGAAAAAATCATTGCTCTAGCATCCAAACCCACGGAGGAAACAGTCGACTACGTTTGTATGGAGAAATGACCAACCACTCCTGTTGGCTCTTAAGATCTTCCATTTCTCGAAAGCACTGATCCTTATAACAGTTATAACGCTTATTATTATGACGTGAAAGTTCATTATCGTTAAGCTCTATCGCCTTCGTCAGATTCCAAAGTTAGCTACCTGTCCCAAGGCGCCAGTAAGGAGCATTTAGAAAAAACTAAGGATGATGAGTAACGTTTAGCAGGTAGATATTAAACCTTTTATGGATAGGCGTGCAGATGTTAGTTTTGATTAGACGTGTGCGCCGATTAAAAACCGATCGGTGGCGGCGTTTGCCAAAAAATCGGCGGCGGCAGCGTGATTTCGGCGTGAAATCGGCGTGACCTTGACTTTCAGGTTTCTTAAGAAAAATCATTAATTTGTTGTTTTTTTTTTAAATTTGATCAATGCAGGTTGCTGGTCATTGAACTACGTATAGTTTGAATATGCTGTGAGTAAAATAGGGTTTGTAAATTAATATAGGATAGGTATAATAACTTGATTTCCCTTAGTAACTGGCTCGCATTAAGAGGTTACCTGGTCCCCATGACCTTCAATCCGATCTGTATCTCTCTGTTTATGGGGCTTATCTTGTTAAAAATGACGTACTTTAACAAAACAGAACTCCACATATCCTTGACATTTGCTAGACAGAGTGGACGGCTATGGCTTGTTTTTTAATGGGTTTCTTGTCGTACAAAAACTGGTTTGTGTGAGCTTGGGCTCACTTAGACGTATGTTCTCGTTTTCTCATTGCTGAGGCTCGCGACCACATGTAATTTCCATTTCCATTTCGTGCGGTCATAAGCCGTGTGGACTGCACGATGCAAACTGCCGCAAACCGACCTCTTCATAGCGTTCGACCATCTCCAACATGCTCCAACTCGAGCACGTTTGCCTTTCATTCGGCTTAAATTCATGTGTTTCTCCACATCATGCGTTGGATAATATGTCCAAAGAATCTAAGGGCTAACCCATGGGATGCCATGGCATGTTGGGAAAAGATGAGTGCTAGTGATATAGAGCTCTTTGAGAATGAAAGGGTTTGTTCTTCTAGCTGTCCAAGGTATAAGCAGCACTAGCAGCAGTCTTCGTTCGTTCGTTAACAGTTGACGGTGAATACTTATCTAATAGGATTATAGTTCGTAGGTTTCTAATAGAGCCCGAGCTAATCCCGTTGTTAAGTAAAACCGCTCGTGCCACGTACCACCTGCATAAAAACCTGCGTACTTCGGTTACCGAGATACCGAGTCGAACACTACAGAACCAGTCTAAAATGTGTCATCGAGATGCGTAACAAAGGCGCGTTATCGGAGAGCGCACCTACACTGGTTTTTTGAGCGTTGGACTAGCCCGCGCTCAGGTGCCAAATAGAATTAAGTATGACCCTTTTTTGCAGGTAAGTAGCACGTGCGGTTTTACTTAACAATAGACAATATGATTAGCCCCCGGGCTCTGTTACAAAGCTACGAACTATACTCAGTTACTTTAATTGGTGTGTCAAATAGTTTCTGCAACTGGCTAACAGTTCTTTTAATTAACAATTGATGTATATTTGGCAATTGTAACATAGGTATATAATACAAAAAATCCATATTGTAATCCAAAAACCAGCTCGGAAAGCTAATAAGCTAACACTCAAGGTCACGCCGATTTCACGCCGATCATTTATCGGCGGCGGCGGCGTGGTCAAACAGCCCGGCGGCGGCGGCGCGCCGGCGCGGCGCACACGTCTAGTTTTGATAAGGATAATATTTAAGTCGATTATTCATGATTTAATGAAAAAAATAAACAACTTAGCGTAAAAAGATAATTGAACTTTGCTCTGATTATGAACATGAAAAAAAATTAATAACGTGTTGTAGTTGCTAGGTAAATACACTGACTGATATCATGGATTTATTTACACAAACGGGTCTACCGCGATATAATTTCATTGTTTTAACGTCGGAATTAAAGGTAAAAACAATGAAATTATATCGCGGTAGACCTGTTTGTGTAATTAAATATGTGTACAAAACGCGTGAGTTTAAAGTGTGATATCATGGATGCTTGAAGAATTTGTATAATTTTTGCAAATCGATTTTGTCGTACTATATTAAGTAAGTACCTACCTATACCCACCTACCTTGCAAAGCATTGATTTATTATGGACATAGGTACCTTACATTTGTGACGATACGCCGCATTAAGGAAAAATTTGTGTAAAATAACATTATGCGTGACAACATGGATATTTACTGCTAATTTTCGTACATTTTTCATAAGTTTCCCGCATTGCGATAAGCTTTTTCTCTGTAATACGTACGTATGAATTCGACGAAGTCAGTATGATGGATGAATTGTTCGTTTGCCCATATAATTAGTACAAAATGTATTTGATTGATACTAAAGCACGTAACTATAGTGATGTTGCAAGAACTATGTTTATTATTTGCTGTAAAATAAATAGCCAAAAGATAAAATTTTAAAAGTTCCGGCTCTAAATGATTTAATATTCGTTAAAAACGGACTCTATTCATGCACTGTTGCATATTTAACTTATGCTTTTTCATGACTGTACAAGTGTACATTATAAATAAATAAATATTAGGTACAGGACATTCTTACACAGATTGACTAAGTCCCACAGTAAGCTCAAGAAGGCTTGTGTTGTGGGTACTCAGACAACGATATATATAATATACAAATACTTAAATACATAGAAAACACCCATGACTCAGGAACAAATATCTGAATCATCATACAAATAAATGCCCTTACTGGGATTCGAACCTAGGACCATCGGCTTCGCAGGCAGAGTCACTACCCACTAGGCCAGACCGGTCGTCAAAATTATCATAAAAAATTAAAAAACTAAATTAAAAAAATTTAATTAAATTAAAAATTGAATTAAATTAATTAAATTAAATTAAAAAGTTAAATTATTAATTATCGCCTCCGAATGAAATTTCATTCTTCTTCGTCGTTCCCTCATGTCATGACTGAGGATCGTGACCAACAACTATGTCCCTCCATTTATCGCGAACAAGGGCTATGTGGGCTGCCCTCTGCATAGAACCACATGCTTATCTAATGGAATCCGACCATCTTGAAGTTTCGATTACTGCAATTTGCATATAAGAATGTAACCCCATTCATATAGAGAAAGTCCCTAGTGAGAATATTCTCCAAGGAAATGGAAAAACATTTATACACATCAGGTAGCTGTACATTTCAACAACCAACTCCAGTCCTGCATCATGTTAACGACATCATAGATCATTTATAGTTGTCTGGTGGTATGATATGGTAATGAAACCACTCGAAAAAGCGTTCTGAAGATGAAGACGGACACTTTCGATTGTGTCATGTCATTACCACACTATAATTATTATGTTCATCATACACTGTTTGATTAATGCTTTCACAATGTGCTATGTACAAGCCATATTTCTCTTGCAAGAAACGCTACTAAGCAGGAGTGTGTAGACCCGTGCAGTAGCGTGACTCGTCGCGATGTGCGTGTAGAGGTGACGTCAGCGCAGATGCATGCACAGATGGAGCTCTTTTTGTTCACAGACATTCATGCATTCGTTATATTGGCTCTGAAGCCTTTCTATCTTGAATTCAGCTGGTACAGACATCTTCATGTATCTCAGACACGAAAGCCAGCCATGAACTATCGTACAGGAGGCTATCTAACAAACCGTGGTTTGACAGTTAAATAGGGTACCTTACTTACATATTATTATGCAGTTCCTTCCTGACCAATAACATGAAGCCGTCTTCGAGAAAGGCCACTCATAACATACATAAAAAGATCCCGACGAATTGAGTATGAGTATCCTTGTCAATTATGAAGTCAGTTAAGACGAACTTTTAACGTTACTTTTGAAAATTAAGCCTCGGCCATACAAATCTCATTATTACGGCTACATCGGTGATCAAGAGCCTCAAATATAGATATTATAAGTTTACAACAGTGAGTAAAATAAACAAGGCAATGTTGAAAATGTGCAATCAATAATTATCAGCCACACCTACTCGTACCATTACCCGGCAGACTTGCTACGTACCTATGCGAGACTGTTCAGTACATAAGTAATTTTATGTGCTTGCTTGCGACCTTATACCTATATAATTTTTAAGAAAAAAAAACCGACTTCTATGGGGCCCGGTGAAAGATTATGGTAGATGGTGCACTATGTAGAAAAGGAGGTAAAACGAGTACTTTCTAGTAGCATTTCGTTTCCGTAAGGGTCGTAGTTCTAGCCTAACCTAACCCACTTCTCTGATAGCAGTTCGGTTCTGTGAGGATCGCAGTTCGAACCTAATCAAACCCACTTTTCTAGTAGCATTTCGTTTCTGTAAGACTCGCAGTTCTAACCAAACCTAACCCACTTTTGTTCGGTTCTGTGAGGATCGCAGTTCAAACCTAACCTAACCCACTTAACGGCGCATGCGGTGCGGTGTACGGGAGTTTGAGCGGGAGGGGTTTGGCATCATCATACCCACATTTTATGGTAGGTAATCATAGTGGTTTATTTAGTTTAGGTATCATAGTGGTTTTCCGGGTCAAGGTCCGGGTCTCTGAGTCAGAGTCCGGGTCCGAGTCCCGGTCCGAGTCCGGGTCCGAGTCCGGGTCCGAGTCCGGGTCCGAGTCCGGGTCCGAGTCCGGGTCCGAGTCCGGGTCCGAGTCCGGGTCCGAGTCCGGGTCCGAGTCCGGGTCCGAGTCCGGGTCCGAGTCCGGGTCCGAGTCCGGATCCGAGTCCGGGTCCGAGTCCGGGTCCGAGTCCGAGTCCGAGTCCGGGTCCGAACCGGATCCGGGTATGAGTCCGGGTCCCAGTCCAAGTCAAAACCGAAATTCGAAATCACCAAACATGTACTATGCGTCGTTGAAGAGTTCTGTTCTGATCATCATCAGCAGTTCCACTTCATCAAATGCGACAGTTTTTAATGTAAATGCTTGATTTTATGATGAAAATACAAAAAATTCTATACGTATGCCTTTAAGATTTGAGGAGTTCCCTCGATTCCTTATGGATCCCAACATCAGAACTCGAGCTTGACAGAAATGTGGCTTAAAATCTAAACTTGCTTAACAAACATAACGAAGAGGACAAATCGCCAAACGTGAACTATGCGTCGTTGAAGAGTTCCGTTCTGATCATCATCGGCAGTTCCACTTCATCAAATGCGACAGTTTTTAATGAAAATGCTTGATTTTCTGATGAAAATACAAAAATCTCTATACGCATGCCTTTAAAATTTGAGGAGTTCCCTCGATTTCTCATGGATCCCATCATCAGAACTCGAGCTTGACAGAAATGTGGCTTAAAAACTAAACTTGCTTAACAAACATAACGAAGAGGACAAATCGCCAAACGTGAACTATGCGTCGTTGAAGAGTTCTGTTCTGATCATCATCAGCAGTTCCACTTCATCAAATGCGACAGTTTTTAATGTGAATGCTTGATTTTATGATGAAAATACAAACAATTCTATACGTATGCCTTTAAGATTTGAGGAGTTCCCTCGATTCCTTATGGATCCCATCATCAGAACTCGAGCTTGACAGAAATGTGGCTTAAAAACTAAACTTGCTTAACAAACATAACGAAGAGAACAAATCGCTAAACGTGAACTATGCGTCGTTGAAGAGTTCCGTTCTGATCATCATCAGCAGTTCCACTTCATCAAATGCGAGAGTTTTTAATGAAAATGCTTGATTTTCTGATGTCAATACAAAAATCTCTATACGCATGCCTGTAAGATTTGAAGAGTTCCCTCGATTCCTCATGGATCCCATCATCAGAACTTGAGCTTGACAAAAATGTGGCTTAAAAACTTAACTTGCTTAACAAACATAACGAAGAGGACAAATCGCCAAACGTGAACTATGCGTCATTGAAGAGTTCCGTTCTGATCATCATCAGCAGTTCCACTTCATCATATGTCATTTTTTTGGATGTATATGCTTGATTTGTTGATAAAAACCCAAAAATCACTATATGTATGCCTTTAAGATTTGAGGAGTTCCCTCGATTCCTCATGGATCCCATCATCAGAACTGGGTTTTGACAAAAACGGGACCAATCTGTATGCATATACATTCAATCAAAAAAATAATTTTCAAAATCGGTCCAGTAATGACTTAGATATGGAGTAACAAACATAAAAAATAAAAAAAATAAAAAAAATAAAAATAAAAAAAACATACAACCGAATTGATAACCTCCTCCTTTGGGATTTGGAAGTCGGTTAAAAATAAGCTGTGGTTCGGCTGCGGAAAATCGTCCTTATGTTCATTGTAATAACATTCCATTTCGGTCGAAGCGAATCGGAACGCTGGGAAATGGATTTTTATATAATAGGTATATAAGGTACCAGATTATTGTCTCGTCTTACAATACTTACAAAACTCTTTAGGAACAGGAATATCATGCCTCGTATTACTAAACGACTACATATCACACACGACATCTAGGTAAGGTACACCATCTCTCCCAAGCTTTTGTTATGGTTACCTGGAGGTTTAAAAAAATACAAGTCTGAGGTAATTTGGGCTCATAATCACGAGGAGTATTAATTAAAACAAAGACCTCAGTTTTAATACAAATTTTGGGTGTCAACTTTGTGACAGTCCATACATAGTGTATGTGAAATGCGTCACAAATCTGGTTATTTTTTTCTGTCATTATAAACTCTTTTTTTGCTATAACCAACCTGCGTGAAATATCATCCGTTATAAGCAAATGTGATGAATATTTTATTTATAACGCAAAACCCTTTCGAATTATTTTTTTTTTCCACTGATTGATTCTTTTTTTATTTGTGTACGTGTTTTTACTCTTTTTAATGTAATTTGTATTATAATGTTAATCATATGTGATTCGTTTTTAATCGCAATATACATAGCTATAAATAGATGCTCAACTACCTTTTACTGCCAGATGTCGTAATTAGTGTCATGGCTTTTAATAGCGACTAATACTTAGATAGGTAGGTAGGTATATATTGGACGTCCTGATAACATCGCTACATTGTTTGTAAATGTTTAATAATTGTTAATTAGTCATAAAACCGCGATAGACGTAGCGACCGCAACGTAACCTTTACTTGCTCATCACTTTTTTTGATACCCATTTAGGTACGTGTACCTAATCGAATGTACGTGTACCGAAATGAATATGAAAGGCGCCATTTAGGTACGTGTACCTAATCGCTTATCACTTATCAGATTAAATACCCAGCCATAACAATAACTTGACGCGAAATCTGTACTCGCAGGCTTTCGTGAAACGTAGGTACCTACTATATATACCTATATATTTTATATCCTCATCTTCATGGCTCCCCTCTACACGATGGTCCAGCGCCGGCCACTCCAAGGGACGCAGCCATGCGGTAGTATGAGATAGCAATATCACTTGCTCCCTCTAATAAATGCGTCTCTTGGAGTGGCGGCCGGCTGGCCCATCGTGTAGAGGAGCCATCAGAGGGTCCCTCAATCGTCGAAATACAATTGCTAAATTTCTTGTTCAGGCGTTTTGGTCTCTAGTGTTTCCATGCTGACTGAGTAACCCTTGCCTTGCTTGCTTGTTCACTTGCCTTGCCGATCGGATCTCAACCTTCCTCAAGGGTTTACGCTGTCTGTCAGTCTGTCTGTTTCTTTATGCCGGGACACTGGCCGGGACTGTTTTATAAATTAAGATTCTAATCTAAAATAGAATATAGTTCCTTCACAATATTTTTAAAAATTACGTTCTAAGGTTTAAAAATAGCGTTTATTTCACTCATTACTTTGTTCAACTATTGATCAAAACAGGGTGCTTTCCGTCAGCTCAGACCTTAAGCGCCATCTTTCAACGCGGGCTGGAACTTTGTGACGATAGCATAGACGTGGCCGTCAGGAAGTTTGAATTGTTTTCACTCTTTCCACTACATGGCGTGACAGTGTTTCTAAAAAAATATGGCTTACAATGATTTCAAATTCTTTAATTTCTAAAGCTTTGAAAGATTATAACATAACAATTTTTTTATTAAAATTAGTCGGTCATTGCTCTTAGAAGTTTGTTTTGCTAATCAAATGCACTGTGTTGTTGTTTTTCCACAAATACTATTTTTAGGTAGGTACTTAATCCAAATTATAGCCCAAGCCCTCTCGCGCATGAGAGGAGGCCTGTGCTCAGCAGTGGGACGTATATAGGCTGAAATGATGATGATGAATGATGACTTAATCCAAAAAGAGTTTTTTTTCATAAACTCAAATAACGTGAAACCAACGAGTTTAGACCCGTGGTTCAAATTAGATTGCACTTTCGGGAAATGTGACTAGTTTTCAAATTAATTATATTTGGATTTTTTTGGAAAACCTTGTAGATGTAGAATGGTGCGGCCTGGGAAAAGGTTAAAACTATTCAGAGTTCAGGTGAAATTGTTTTAATCGTCTTGTATGGAAACAGATACAAATGTTTCATCAAATCTCAGAAATATATGTGTGTACCGCCATAAGCTCATAAAGTTACTGGTACAGATCATATTAGTCACCATCTCCAGCTTTTGGTTCCTGGAGATATTAATTTATATTTTAAATCAGGAATGTACTCACATGAAACTTACATAAAAACAATAGAAATATACAGATACCTTTATTTATGTGTCACCTAAATTAAAATAATATATTAAATAATATTATTGCTATTAACAATCACAATTTCACTTTGGCTTATCAACATAGTGTGTTGAGCTTAATACCTATGATGACTTACAATATAAATGTAACTACATATAATATGTATGAAATAAAATAATAGACAATCAAATCAAATTTAGTAATATACAATACAATCCACAATCTCGTTAGCTAACACACACATACGAAGTCTACAAAACTATTGAAAAATCTTACAACAATTTTAATAGTAGCTAAAATTCCCTAGACGGTCCTTAATTATTTTGGCACGTTGATTCACAGTCCTCTCTTGTCTTCAAGAAGAGAAATAACATAATTTACTCGTATATCTAATGCTATTTTACCTCCAACGTCTTTAAAATATACATCTAAAAATATGGAGGGTTAAGTAACTAACACTAGCTACATAGGTAATTAATTATACAGCCCGAAAATAGATAGCTGCAAGAAAATATTGACAGAACATTAGGTTGGTATTTATCTGATGCTTGTAGCAGTAAAGTTGTAGCTTTAATAGTATTATGTAACAACAATGTCTTTACTTATTTATGCTTTCAATATGCATCATAATTCATAAACATAGGTACATACTCGTAATCTAATCATTGGAATAATTTATACTCGTAAATGTACAGTGTCTTATTAATCTTATTATTATTAGTTTTACTTGACAGAAATTTGGGTACATTCTAGTCTGTGAACTTTTGAACTTGAGTACATTCCATTGCTTTATCACTATTGATAAAATTACTCATTATTTTATTACCTACCTAAATAAATACATTTAGAGTCAAAACTTACCTAACGAATATATTGAAATAGTCGACATCAGACGGTTTGGATTAATTCGAAAATATTATTCTAATATATCAAATCCTATTTATTTATACTGTATGTATAATATGTTTTTTTGTCCGTCTACAAAAACACTAAAAACCATTCACTAGCCCTTTCATAAATAAGTAGTAATTATAAAACATTTTTAAAAAAGGCAATTGGTTCATGTTACCTATTGATATCGTAACTATGACAATAAAAGTATTATGAGTACAAATGTCAGTAAATATTACATCGGTCTGTTAAAAAAAATCTGTTGCAATACCATATTCGGAATAAAAGTGTAGTATTTTTTACACAAGAAATTGACGATTTCCAAGATAGATGCCGTAAATATAACAAAATATATAAATTAAGTACTCTCTTCACATTTAACGTCAAAATGTACACTAGGGCCAATTTATTTAAAGTTGTCCCCTACACTCTATTTTCAAAATTGGGATTATTTATGTTATTTCTACTCAGAATAACGAGCTCTTTCTATCATAATAAGAGAAAAAAAGTGTCCGAAGGTTTTTTTCCCATTCCGTTACCATTTTTTCGTACTTTGTATGGCGGTTTCGGAATGGAAGGATCGAAAAATGTATGGAAATCTTGGGACACTTTTTTTCCTATTAAAAATCCCAATTTCGTAAAAAAACTGTAGGGGACAACTTTATATAAAATGGCCCACTAATATGTTCGTACGATGTCACTAAGGGGGTGATGCGATGGGTTCTAGTTTGACGGGCGGAGGCAGATCTCAAGATGGCGGGTCGGGCGGAGCTGGCGGGCCTAGCGTGGGCGGTTGCAACAACTTAGCTGCGGCTGGTAGCCCGGTCAGGTCGAAGCCAGGAGGCGGCACCACTATGCCTGCCGCCGTCGCTGTGCCTTGAAGATATGCTACTAACCTGTAAAAATATTCAAATGCATTCAATAAGGATGTGTTCCAATACATTTGGCCGTCACTATTTATTTGATGCTGACTGTACAGATTTAATGCCTAAGAAATTGCGTAAGAATTTCAAACATTAGTTATGACACTTATGGCATGTTCCTGATATGCAGCGTTTTTTTTAAAACTTTTGTAGGGATACCCATAAACTTTTAACATTTATAATCAAATCACCTCGGAGACTTTTTTTACGATATAGGAAGCAAACGAGCAGACGGATCACCTGATGGTAAGCGATTACCGCCGCCCATGGACACCCTACTACAATTGGAAAATGAAAAAAAGTCGCCGGATCTGATTGACGACTGTTTAAGTAGTTTTACCTTCGCAATTCGTCCAAGGCGCTGGTCTACATAAGGATGTAGTTCGCTCTTGGCTACTGATTGATAACTGATTAAGCTAAGCGCCACTCGCACCATTCCACTAACCCAGGGTTAACCGGTTAAACCTGGTTACCATGGTTACAGTACAATTTGACACTGGGTTGACGGTTTAACCGCTTAACCTCGGGTTAGTGGGATGGTGCAAGTGGGCCTAAGTAGTTTTACCTTCGCAATTCGTCCAAGGCGCTGGCCTGCATGAGGATGTAGTTCTTGGCTAGTAACAGAGTCGCGATCTTGGACAGTTTGCGGACGGAGGGTGAGTGAGCGTACGGGATAACGCTTCGTAATTCGTCGAGTGCATCGTTCTGAAACATTTAAAAGGGATATTAAGTTCCTAGCTTCTACCGAGTAAGTTCTACATTCGATCAGGAGAATAGAGACATTCGACAACAGACTGGCGCAACAGTGTCAACCGCTTGGTGGCTTTTAATTGGCGAGAGATATCACACTTACTTCGAGCATTGCATAACTGAACTGCCAATAACTGAACTAACATTTTGTTTAACTGGCATAGCATAGCAAAACTTACGAATATGAATGAAAAATACCTTTAAGGATTAAATTATCATACATGCAATGCACGTATTAAGTTCTTTTGTTATCAACCACCAGTAGAGTCTTAATTTTTTGCTAAGGTTATAGATAGGTACATAAAATGTAACTTATTCGAATTTTGCGACATATAATAAGTAACGTTAATCATTTTCATAGGTAATTAATGATAAAAAAAAAACATTGTAATCGATTTCTTACCAAGTCGTGCATTCTTCTCCGTTCCCTAGCGTTAATATTGAGTCGTACCGTTTTTCCTTGTCGCATTTTCTGTTTTGATTTTCCTTCGCCCATAGGTCTGCAAATAAAGAAGTTTCATATTGATGAAAAAAAAAAATAATACGCAAATGGAAAGTATTATTTTCAACCTTTAAACAATTTTTTCCATAAAATACCAATATTTAGTAATTTCTCACATACAAACATTTAAAAAGAGTCTTTGAGTCGGCTAAAAATCATAAAACGTCTCAGAAATAACGGTCTATTTATACAATTGGGTAGGTAAAGTTTTTTGAAGATAGGCAAATTATATTTTTTTCCGATAGTATTTATTATAGCGATCACGGAAATGCAGCTCTTTTATTTTTATTTCATTTTATTGATTAAATATAATTTTTTAAATGATCGATATGACGTTTGTGAGATGGAATGGCAGATCCGAGTAATTCCTTTGCACGTAGTAAATGGGACGAGATAGAAAAAAAACGTTGTCAACTGTCAGTGTCACTTAGATCTCATTCCCGAAAAATAACGGACAATCCTCATGTTACCTTGCGAATTGCTATTAATGTTATCATTGAGATTTTCGACGACCTCAGCACGACCCACGGACTTCTGATTCCCCACGACATCTGCGCGTATTTGGACAAAGATTGAATTTACTTTCGATAACTTGGCACTGCATAGTAAAATTATTGGACAACGTTTTCTTCCCCACCCCTACACGACGGCCCCTACGCTGACCCTTGGACAGAGTTTTGCAAGAAAAATAAGCGAGTTCATACGAGATTGCGAGCAGATTCTACAAATTTGAAATTATTATCATAACAGTGATAAGCACAATGCCGTTGAATTAGAGGAGCAATGGCCGTACAGGAGTACGTATCCGTGAAATACATAGGTACATAAAACTTTCTTCACTTGTGTTTTGATTTTTATTATTAAATTGCCATGAGCTGTTAAGTTCGTAAACAAGAAATCGGTCTAATTTTTTCTAACAATTTCAACCATCTGTTAGTTTTGTGTGGTTATCCTCATTTTATAAATGTTGTTCTTATTTTCAGGTGGATGTAAACATTCATTGGCGGTATTATACTGATGGCTAATTAGAACCATTGAGCCATGACATACTTCCTTGCAGTGTTATTCGGCTAAGCCTCGAGCATCCTGTGAATCTGAAGGATATAATTATTTCCATAAAAAAGAGCAATCGAATTAGGACCAAGATATCCCGAGAATCTAAAGACATTTTATAAAAAATGCAATAAAATGAAAATGGGAGACTCTCTTATTTTAACAATGTTACAAGATCATGACAATGTTATGGTCTATACTTATTAAAATTTTAAAACCAACATGTCTTTATCTTTGACTTGAACATTTACAAATGATTTGGGTTAAGTTTTATGAAATGCAACTTATGCTAAAAATCTATTATTATTATATGTCAAATTATCGTGAACTCGATGTTGCTTAAGGCGTATCCAGATTAGTCAATTTTTCGCCAATCTGATTAAATTGCCCGATCGAATCGGGACGTACGGACGCAAACGCCAATTTGGCTCGCCGAATTCAACCGCCGATAATGACCGATAAAATGAGGTGCGGACACAAGAACACCAATTTGTGAGGCTAGTATTTTCGTTATGGGGCATTTTTTCAATTTAAATGGCTCTAATATCACCATAAATCTAAAATTGGAGTATGACGCCAATTTCATTTCTGATCAAATCGACCGATTTGATCAGTCCCGTCTGGATACCGCTTTAGCACCGCGAAAGGGCGCTGCGCGGTGCGCGCGGTATGACGCATGCGCGTACCGTATGCTTAGTATCTATGGTAATATAATTTTAAAAAATATGCAGATAAAAGGCGGCAAAGTTTATTCGTTGTGCAATACTCAATAAGTTACCGCTTGTTATTTTAATACTCGTAATAAACAAAATGAGTTCAAGTGACGAAAACGACCTGGAATAGACGGCACACCGCCTCATTTGAAAGCAGAAGCAAACTTAATAATGAATAACTAGCTTCCTGCTAAGTCCAGGGACAAATACAACAGGACTTACGACATGCTCATGCTGTGGAAGGACACAAGAAGGACAGCCAAAACGCAAGAAACACCTACTCTGAAAGTGGTTTTTAGCGTATTTCTGTGACCAAGTGAAAACTAAAAAGCCATCTACATTTAATATAAACTAAGAATATGCGTTGTTTTTTTAATTGTATTCGCTTCACTTTACCCCTATTAAATACGCTTTACTAAATTGAATTTGTTTTATTTCCTCACATAATTTGAGAATAGTGCTTACTATGTATACCTCAATGGAAGCAAAAATGTAGTCTTTTTGCGAGTTGATACACTTGCTACTTGTGTATAGTGGCAAATGTATTAAACCCGCAATCAACACTTATCAATATGTAAACAGGCCTCAACGTGAAGCACATTTACCCTACAGACATACTTATCCATATTGACCATATTTGAACCTCTCAATTCTCTTCAAGGGCACGCCACACAGCGTGATTCTATATACTGTTGTAATGTTAATGCTTAAGGATAATAATTTGTGGATTTATAAAATAAAACGAAACGAAATTTACTGGATTTATATTATAATATTTTGGATTTATATTATAAGTTTTCTAAAGTACAGTCGCCATCAGATATATTGGTGCAGATAGGATGCTCATAAATATCTGAACACGCCTCTATTATCAGGGCGTGCGTGTTCAGATATTGTGAACACCTTGCCGAGCCCATATATAATAGCCAATAACGACCTAGTTATAAGACTATTACAATCTTAATCATTATGTATGTATAATACAACAATCACGTTTATATAGTCCTCACAAACGTATAAGTTACCATTTTGGCCAATATATCTTCAAAGCTTGGCACCGAATCGCTGTTAAAGACTTTGGTGTGCTCAAATACGCTGAATTTGGAAAGTAACGTCTGTACTGTCTTGTAGACGGTACGACGCACTTTGAGTTCATCTCTGTAATATTCTATTTCCATTCGAACGTTTCCGGGATCGTCTCCATCTATTGTGTTGATACTGAGATCCAAAATGACTCGTGTAGCAGTCCAAGAGTCGTGGTGAAGGCGTTAATTAAAATGTTCTCCAAGAAGCAGTGCCAAGTAGTCGAAAGCAATCGTTATCATTATCAAAATATCCGTGTTGAGCGTGCTAGGGACGTTAAAAATACTTATTCTAGAAATCACACCGACATCCAATTACAAGAAAACACAAATGTTTCGTCCGACCATTATTTTCAAATTATTTGCAAGTTATTTTCCAAGAATGACACTGACAGTTGACATCGATTTTTTTTCTATCTCGTCCCATTTACTACGGCAAAGGAATTAATTACTCGAATCTGCCATTTCACCTCACAAACGTCATATCGATCATTTAAAAAATTATATTTAATCAATAAAATAATATAAAAATAAAAGAGCTGCATTTCCGTGATCGCTATAATGAATACTATCAGGAAAAAATATAATTTGCCTATCTTCAAAAAACTTTACCTACCCAATTTGATGACGCCATTTGTTCAGTTTTCACTATTGACAAAGGGTTTCGGTGTACGAGACAAGTGGCCGATTTTAGCAATGAAATTTGGACGAGTGTTATCCCCTAGGTAGGGTGGAGGGTCCATTCTATCAACAACACTTTAACTATTTTTAAACAGTTAGACTGCCCTATTCGAACTTCAATACATTCACAAGAGACGACACGTAGTAGATCTATTCTCTAGATACGTTATAAGTAGTTTAGATATGAACTAGTTCTCTTTTGCAGCGCAATTCGGGCAACCAATGTCACTTTTACGTTAGATAGAGGAAGATATCTACCTATTAGATGTAAATTGGATCTCTAAGTCATTTCCTGTGGAAATCGTTCAAGAGTATCTCCAGAATCGCGCAAATGTCAAATTTGACAGGTTAACTCTTAAACATATCGTTATCGTATCTTAGTGATGTCTAAAAGACATCTAATAACTAGATGTCTATTTCAAAATCCGAATCGGGCCCAGAGTCAATTTAAAAGCTCGTTTAGATCTAGAATACGTATTCGAAGTTCCTTTTCTATTTTTCGTCCATAAAGCGTATAAACACTGAAATATAATCGAATTTTTAACAACTTGCTTATATCTCCTAAATCTACAACCAAAAAATTACAATTTTATTAAATCGTATTTATTCAATACGGTCTTGAACTAAATGAATAAATCGGTAAACGGGCTATGATTGATTCCTGGACAACTATTGTCATGTAGTGAACTGGCGAGAGCGGGCACTTGACAGGGGCGACGTGGCGGCCTTTGTGTACAGATGCTAACTCCATTAGAAGCACATCATTGTGCTACCCTTTGTATTTGTGCTACACATGTGCACATGTGGTAGGATTTATACGTGCAATCTGTGCATATTTATCAAATATACACTGCCACGATTTAAAAAATGCGATACAAGGAACACGACCGTCACTCTTCAGAATATATAGGAGGTTAGAATACTAACGGATGCCCACCGAATATTTTATCAATAAAAAACCGGTAGATTTTTAAAATATTTTTATAAATAACGCAAAACTGCTTTTTTTGTAAACAGTAGAGGCTCGGCGCAATAGAGGCTTCTCTAGCAGAAGAATGAAGCTTTCTGTCGCGATTTCCCCAAGGGACTACTCTACTGTACCTATGCGGTCACTCAAAGAATTTTAATGTAACAAGTTTCCCGTGGTGAATCCTTAGAGTCGCAACCGGTAATCAGTCAGTACAGTACAGATCGATTTTGTAACGCCGTAAATTAATCAATCAAATCAAATCTTAGTCAAATCACAATCAAAACATATTTTTCGCGTCATTTCTCTTTTAGGTCTGGATCAGAATTGGTCTAATTATCCGTTATAAAGGCCTATACCTACTTAACCATTTCACTTTGTTATATATTTAAGTATAGGCTTGATTGTTTAATTTTTTGGTTAAAAAATTTTTAACGAGCACAAATAACTATACATTCATTAGTCTATGTATGATGTTATCATATTGAGAATTTGTAATAAATAGGTAAATGTTACTTATTTTCGTGTGTATTCGATTATCATGTATCCAATACAAAAATATTTTCGCGTATGGAGCGACGTAGTCGCTAACCGATTAAACTCCTAAGATTATGAATAGAAAAAGTTCCTAATTTTTCCTACTGAAATACTTCTGCGTTCGATTGTGAAAATCATTGTAGCCAATCACTACATTGGTAACCATTTATTTCAAACTAATTTCCAAATACCCTAAGACGCATGCGCCATGGGTTGAACACATACAGCACGAGTTAATAAACTTTTGAGCCTAAACTTCATACAAATAGGGCTGTAATTTGTCAGCGATGTGATGCTGGAGTATCAAACGTCAAAACAGACTCGATTATGCAAATTTAGGCTATTAGTCATGCTACGTTGGTTTTGCTTTAGCTGGGACATAATTGAAAATGATTTACACTACGAACTAAATGCTAAAATCTTATTAGAATTCTACATAGTGTGTATAAACTAAATATCTTAAACCCTCTAACCTTACTGTTTCTTTGCTACTACCCTATATAAAATATTATTGCCAAATATAGTCTTAAAAAATTACATAGTTTTCTTCTCCACCTCTTCGAGGAGCATTTGAACGTACCTTTGACCGTAACTGGTCCCGGGTTCCGGCTGGTTCTCGTCAGTCTGATAGCAGTGTTGCGGCGGCGGCGGCTGCCCACCTTGCATGTAGAATCCTCCAAGCCCGACGGCTCCCAGCGGCGTCCGTCGCCCCGGCACCGACTGCGGTGGCGAGTGCGACTCCACCGGCACGCCATCCCAAGCCCTTCGCCCCTCCATCATTTAAAAAATTAGCACATAACACTGGCCGAAAAAATCTGTCACCACTTTGAACTGGCAGGTTGTTGCCTAGGCGTACGGTCGGGATAGGTTAATTAAACAAATAAAAAAATAAACAAACACTGGTTGAAAGATCGGGACGTTTGAATTGGGAACCGTGTAGTCGGATAGTGCAGCGTGGCGAGAAGTTGGCGCGGTCCACAATCGATCGCGGTACGCAGCTGGGGTGCGCACCCCTCATCTCGCATTGTTCGAGATGCGATTGTGATTTGTTGTCGCGTGGACGATATCAAATTGGTTTTAAACGCTTATGATATTGATCGGTGGCAGTTATTGCATCTGGTCATTTTATGCTCATAAAATCTTTTTATAATGTTATTTATTTGTACATTTACAAGTAAAAACCATTAAGTAATAAAAGATAAAAGACCTTTAGCTAATAAGTTCGAGATTTCGTACTTATAATTACTTTAAATCTGACTGAATGAGTAAATCTCAGTTTATAAATTTTATAATACTTCCTTTACTATTTATTTCTCATAATTATTATTTTCATTTTATATCTACTCCTATGTAAAAAGTAATTAATTCACATGGTTGCAGTTTTTAATATTTTGCGTACTGACTACCACATAAGGAAAGGAAGAGAGAACCTACCCACAATATCTATTTACGATCGAATTCCTGTCTAGATAGCAGCGCTACGGAAGTGTAAAACAATATTAACCCTATTAACAGCCTAAATGACCTTGTTTCAAACAATAATGCGAATGACCAGTAGCCCTTTCTTCTTCTTCCCATTCTTTTCTACCCATTCGTAAATATCATCGATAATCCCTAGCAGGTATCTCAAAACGGCGCGGTCGTTGCCCTCTAGCGTGTTCATCTCTATCTCAAACATTATCCCGGACTAATTTATGGGCGCGCCAGCAAGTGGGTTAACTCTGTAGAGCCCATCAGCATATATCTTGGGCGTAATGATAGCAATGATGTTAAGGGATCGAGAACGGGATATGTTTATGTTCTTTATTGCTCAATTTGTGTGAAGTATGTCACAGTAAAACATTTTTGCGAATTCCAGAATGACAGCTCGTGTTAAAAATTGCAACAAATATATTTTTTTAATCATTTAACATTTCGTAGTATGTTAAATGATTAAAAAAATATATTTTCATAACATTTGTTGCTCATATCATTGAGTAGGTATGTTATCCCACGCAGGCTTATGCATACTTAACTGATTTTACCTCCTACACTGAGAGAAAAATCATCACCAGGAATTAAAAAACAGTTCTGTACTGGGGGAAAAAATGAAGTTTTAGTAATAATTATGGACGTTTCACTATTTCTGTAAAGTTTATTTTTTTCTACAAACAGCTCAGTAATCCCAAATATAATTTCAACAAACAGATAATAGAAATTGCAAGAACTAATAGAAATTGCAAAAGTCAATTTGTTCCTATTAGTTAACTCTCCTTGTCCCCGGATTAAGTTTATTTTTGTAATTCTGAGTGAGTGTTTGTTGTACTTTTCTCTCAGTGTAGAGAGTTATGGATGATTTAAAATTATTTTTTATAGAAAGTCAAGCAGCAGCAGCAGCACAGTACAGTAGCATATTTTTATTGTCATTAATCAAGCTGTAAATTAAAATTCACTGTCAAAATATTTATAATTTTGTAAAATTCGATTTCGAGCTCATTACTATCATTAGCCATCTCGTGTGCGCCAATGAAGCGAGCGAGATGCCTAATGATACGACGGTGCTTTCGTGAACACCAATCGGCGTGCGCGATTGTCACGGTCGTGTCAAAACAAGATCTTTAACGAATTGTTAAAGCAGCATTAGCATATTAATAATTAAGTTTAGAAACACTACTCTTAATCACGTTTGTATTGCGAATGTACGGTAGTGGATCCCCGAGATATGACATCTAAATATTTCAGTTTATAATATATTATGCTTTATTTTTAGTATAATTTATCAATAATTATTTTTGGCTACAATATATTGATTTCCTACACTTTAATGTCAAGTTTCTGTTTGCCTGTCCTTGCCACTTAGTTAGTATGATTAATTTAAGCGTTACCCTTAAAAAGTGGAAATAATATTAAAAAAGATTATAAATTTTATAGCCTCTCATTTGTCGCATAAAGACTTACATTTTATTAACGTAGCTCTTATTAGTTAAAATTTGCGATAAGTAACTAAGTTCTGGGATGTTTTGAAGGTAACTCAACGGAATCTTATATTTATATATGACCAAACTGTCAAGGTCTTATATCAGTTTAAAATTAAAACGAATGAAATAATTCAATAAAGTTTATTTTAAATACGTCATATTAAAGCTAGACAATTCAAAATTATTTACAACTTATTCCAATCAGTTCCGACTTTTTAGTCTTTATATTTAAATAATATATCATAATATCAACACATAAATGCAATGCACGCCCATGGAATATGTACGCACTGGTACTGGCGCGTGGCGCCATATTATTTCCTGACGTTTCATGACAGCTCACCATATCGTTATTATTATGACCAAATTGTCACCGATGACTCAAAATTCTTATTTTTCGGTATATTTTAAATAATAACATCATTTCTAGGCAGAGTTTCTAGGCGATGTCATAAAATCGGCAGCAAATAATAACTTTTAATGACAACAACATCAGTGGTTTTGTGATACGTTGTCATATCGATTATGGCTTTCGATCAGTTGACACAGTTTTGAAAAGTATACCGTTACATTTCCATCTCAAATCTCAACAGAACTTAGGAACAATCAAAGAGATCAAAAGAAACCCAAACTGTCATGATCATTAGTATTATGTTGAGACATGTAGATAATTTAAAATATATATAACTATAACCTTTATATGTTATAAATATTTATCGGATAGAAATGGGCCCAATGGAAATTTAAATTTCCGGAACCCTATGCACAAGTGCACATTATACCACAAATTTAAACTATGTCTGTAAACATTATTAACATCTTCGCCAAAACTACTTTTACGGGTTAACAACAATGATTAGTTTTAATCTTGCCATTCACCAACAACACCAACATGTAGTGATTATGTTTGTGTACAGACAGTTTGACGTTTAATTTTTATTTTTAAAGGAAGTTTATAGAGACAAAGTATTTTGAGACTTACATAGCATATTAATACTGTGCAAAAGTAGAAAACTAGTAAGAAAGAGTACGAGTAGACGAGTACCTATTAAAACCTACTAAAAATTCATTTAGGCCATTATTTAGAGTACATCCATATATATAGTCATAAGTATTAGGCTTGCATTTAGGCTACCTAGATACATAAGAATCAGAACACTCCTTTTCCAATACAGCACTTACTGTAGATATCACACTTGTTCACCTAGTTACCGTTTTTAGCACAGTTCTGAGCCCCACCCAACCATATCAAAAACATCTTACTAGTTTCCAGTTTCGTACCCTTGTATTTTTTCTATAACAAGCAAATACACCTAGATATTTACATGTCCATACATCCTAATTTCTAGTACATATGGGAGACATAAATCCAATTATTAGACATGTTGGATAATTAGTTTAAAGCTCGGTTCATGGTTTATAATAGTTGCTTTACAACGATTAAGTTCAGGTTTTAGACCAGAAATTTAAGAATCTATTAAGATATTACATATATTATAATGATACTTTGGTTTGTAAACTTTGAGAATTTTCAGATATAATGTAAACATTTAGTCAGCTCATTTTGAGAGTGTATCTACCTACATGTATGATTTGTTACCAAGACAATCAGAAGTTATTATATTTAGTAAGTAATGGGTATAAAACAGAGATGATGTTTAATACTTTCTTTTCAATGATTACATGTAACATATAATAGTAAACTTTTTTTGTAGGTATGGGATTTATTGTCTTATTCATTAATAGAATTTTAAAACCAATAATTCTACCAACAATAGTTAACTTCCATCAAAAATTTTATAACATAACGCTACGTTTACCGCAGGATTATTTTTCTTTTAATATATAAATTCCCAGTATGTGTACACGCCATCATGATACGGCTGCAAGAACAATACATTTATAAAATTAACATCTATCTACCTAACTTAATTCTCGGTTATCTTAAATGTTTATCTGTATCTATAACTACAACAAATGTATTTACAATTTCATAATTTATTAATGTACGACTAGGAATTACATCTTTGGCTTGTTTGGTGAGTTAGCTAATATTCAACAACGGCGCTTTCTTGTCTTCCATCTTCTACTGCACCGTATGAGTATCTCGTAAAGTTACTCGCTTATGATTAGGTACAACATCAATTAAGAATATATCTCAGATACGTCTATAACTATTTTTTCCGTATGACGTGGACTTTTCATTATATTTATTACTCATTGTTCTCTTCTGGTTGAATTGCGCTCCATCAATAGAGATCAGCACCAATGTTTGTTAAAGGTGCACTATATCATTATGTCTCAACTAACTTCAATGTTACTAACACTTTCATTCTTAAACTATAGCCTAATTGATAATTAGTCGACACATAAATCTCACAAACTCTTGCAGTTTTCTTTAAAATCAGGTCTATACAAGTATATTATAAACAGTTCATTAAAATGTACATCAATTTAGGCCGACTGAAATACGGTAACGAGTAGCAAATCACATGGTGGCGGAGAGCGGCGCGGCGGCGAAGCGGGTGGGCATGGGCAGGCAGGCCAGCCATACGGCGCCCGCGCCGGCGAGGCATCAACGCGCGCGGTGCGCGGGCGCGGCTGGCGGTCAGGGCGCCGCGGCGGCCAGCGGCGGCCGCGACGGCGTGGGCACGCGAGGGCACGCCACCATCGACCCGCTGCGGCTCGCTTGGCTGTTGTTTGTAGCGCCACCTGTGTAAAATACTTCTGTTGAACATAGAACTTATTTATCCAGAATCTTCAATTACGTCAAAAATTTGCTAAAGATACGCCTGGGTGCGGATATATCAGTGTAAAAAGTGACGTTTCATCAAACAAACACGTCACTATTGCCACTGACATTATATCCCATCCATATCTTTAGCAAAATTTTGACCATAGTTTTAACCATAATGGACTTTTCTGCGACGTTACCATGAGACCAGCTATTTAGCACTTAAAATTTAAGTCCGAACCGGCAAACTCTTTTAGTTTGGTCGGTGCTATTTTTTTACAGCGCACAGATGTAATTTCTAATGATTTCGATATTTGACTTTGACAAGTTACCTAGCTAATGTAGTATTGTATCTTACCTATAAGAGAGCCTAGCATCTTGGTGACGGAGAACTTGCGCGTGCGCAAAGGAGTGCGCACCTCGGCGAGCAGCCGGTCCACGCAGCGATACAGGTCGCCGGAGTTGTCGGCCACGCTCGCCTCGCTAAACGATGCGTTATGGGCGGCACTTATGCTCTGACCATCTTGAGTCGTTACCTGTAATGTAAACCAACATTTCAATATGTATTATTCTCGTTTTTTGTAAGCATGAGGGCAACTCGATGTTTATAATCTTGTTATGAATCGGTTATGGACATGATCTACCTTCCGTCAACGATGACGTTTCTTCAATCGTAAATGCCAATATTGACAGCTGACAGTTCACTTCCATAACCGTTGCATAAGAAGAAGTTATTATCTGAATAGACCTCGGGATCGGCTAGAAAACAAACGTAGCGCTACGAAAACGTTTTTGAATGTGAAAGTTTCTGTTTGAAGGAATGTCACTTTTGCCACTGACAGTTCAGATCCATAAGTGATCAAGATGTAATTCATAACCTGTTAATAAAATTCGAATACGCCTGGCAGTTATAGCATGACTTTTATGTGAGCTTAGGAGCTACGATTTTTTTTCCTCTTGTGACCTTAGAATGCTACGCGCTACGGCTACGGTATGCTACGAAGTACGCTGAATGAACACAGAATAGGGTTGGTCTGTGTGAATAAACAATCGGTTACCATAAAACTGCGATAGTGAAATGAGACTCATTTTTAAAAGTTCTACATAGATTATATACATAACTGATGATTAATACCTAATCTACTTAAATTTTTAGTAATAAATTAATTATAACAAAAGTAAACCGCGTTTATATTGAATTTAACAAAACAAAATCGCAAATCTAATTTGAACGTGTGGTTATCCCTCCTCTTTATAGGTGTAATTCGAGCAAACTTTTCTGTTTAATTCGGTCGTCCATTCGGGTTGGCCCCGTTACGTAACATTGCCTGTCCGAGCCGAGTTGGGTTAGGCCGTAAATTGGGTGAAAAGTAATTTGGTTACGAGTTTGTTATATAATTCTTTGATAAATGTGTCGGTTTCTGTTTCGAATTTTCAGGCCAATTAAATTATGTAATCGAGAGTTTTAGGGTATTTCACTCGATATTGGCTGAAGCCCTGTCTAAAACTGCGAAATTCGTGTACAGGTTTTCTTATATCTAGTAGGTAACACTTATTGAAACTGTAATATACTTAGAGGCCCAACGGAGCTGACATGTCTGATGACAAAGGCTTCTTTTAAATATGTAGTTAACTGCGCTACTGTGTGTTAGTCTTGTAATAAAAACGTTATAGAAAGCAATTTCTGCACTGAGATAACTGAGCATTGCCTTGAACATTGTTTTGTTGTAAACCTAATCGATTCAACTAAAGTTCGGAGAATGTATTTGTGTAACTTGTCAATGTTATCTACAGCCCTTGTTATGCCTCATCAAAGTTTCTATAGCCGAGTGCACATAACGAGAAAAGGGAACTTTCAGAGATAGGAGTTTGTGACATATGAATGGTGGTTACGCCAGAGCCCCTCTATTGTTCGTGTACTGAATGCTGACGTTCGTTTCATGGAGATGGAAGCTATCATTCGTGAATACTTGCATCGCATATAAAACGTGCGTAATAACTCTCTGTATTCCATTACCTACTCATTCGTGAATGCAGACTTTTATTTTTATAAGTAATATTTACATTAATCACTAAATATATGATTGTTGATCGGTCCGAGCATCTCAATGATTGATTACTACCCACAGATTCACAGCATATTCATTCGTAGTCAGTGGGCGTGACATAGAAAGAAGTTGTATGTATTTATACGTACCTATTGATACAAAAAGTAAGTAATGAAAACGAACAATATTACAAAATGTCAATATGTGAGTCTGATTTCATTTTTTAATCTAATATATAAGTTGATTCTGCCGCCCACATAGCGAACTGGCTGATTTAATTTAGCAAATTGTTAATTCTACTTTGCGTTGGCAGACTTAGTAGCATAGGTCAGATTTAATGATTAACTTTAAAGGTCATGTTGCAGAGCAAATTTGAAAACACCAGTCATTTAAAAGTCTGTAATGGTTTTAACATTGTTTAAAGTACGTACGTAGGTACGGGTTTTTAAAAATTAATGTGTGAGATTATTTATTTACATGAATGTAAAATGTGAAAGGAATATCTTACAAGAATGATGTTAATAGGTACCTAGTTTATGACATTTTAATTTCTAACTGAAAAGTTACATTTTAAATAGTTTTCTAAAGCTGCATCCTTTTTAGTCAGTTTTGTTTTTGCCACGAGTTATATGTATGGATACAGGGATCAGGGGATCCCTGTAGAAATAATTATTTTTAATTGTTCTACTGACCTGTCTCAAATGGTCCAAGTCTGTCTTATTGCCTAAAAGGGCTAAGGGCATGGGCGTGGTAGCACCCGCGGGCCCGTGCGCCGGGCTCGCGGTCGCGGGGGCTCTCCTCAGGGCTTTCAGGACTTCCGTGGCGTACTCGAAACTGCTCCTGTCCGTCACCGAGTACACGATCAGGCATGCGTCTGCCCATTGGATCTGAAACGAAAAACCTAACATTAACGACCATAGGAATATTATTCTACAGGAAGATTTAATTAGGTATGCTTCAAATGCTTAGTATTCCTTCAGGCAGCTATTAACATAGTTATTTCAACATTTGATTCAGCAGTTCTGAAAAGTGTTCTAGCACTTTTTTGAAACCAATGGCGCAGATTTCAATGGCCAAGATATTATTTATATTCTGGCATTTCTTTCACCTAGTGTCCTATGAAAACTGTTTCAATGAATCACTGTCATCATTCTATTAATTACTTAGTGTCAAACCAACGCGTTTTTGTTTTGACATCACGAAAGTCACTGAGCACTCTGAATTTGAGGAGTTAATGGATTACGAATAGCAAAATTTTACATTTATGGTAACATTTAAACTCATATTAACTCATATTTATAGACGGGTCTAACCTGACGGGGGTGACGAGTGAAACCTGTGACGAAACGTCGGTAAATCAAGGTACCGTAAAACGGGGTGAGTAGGTTTCGCGGGGAGAGTTGTGTTATGAATGGGGAGAAAAGGTTTGAGAGGGGGTGAGAAGGGATTTTAAGGCTACTGCTACAAAAATAATGTATTCCAATTTAAAATAGGGCTATAGTAATACGCATAATAAAAAAAATCGATCCAACAATCTTCCAAAATCACGTTTGTATGAAAAACCCTCTGACCCCAAATACGAGGCACTACGGGGTGAGGTGGGTTTTCCTCTTTATCGTCAAAGTTATGAAATGGAATTACCCAAAATAAAATACAAACGTCCGAACCACTTATTATTGATCACCATTCAGTTTTCACATGTAAAATAGTTATTTGTTTTACAAGGGGGCAAAGTTGTTGTTTAACCGCTCGTGCTAATATTGATACCCGAGTAAGCGAAAGATTCCAAAATTGAACCACGAGCGTAGCGAGTGATTCGAAAAATGGAATCTTGAGCGTTGCGAGGGTTTCAAAGCACGAGGGTTAAACAAAATTTGCCCCCGAGTGAAACACAAAATTTTTCACCACACCAACCCGAAGCAAATATTAAATGTAAAATATCAAACAAAAACAAACCAAATAAAATCCAAATGAGTGTTATTAAATATTTATCATCAAAAATCATCATTTAAAAGTCAATTCTACCAGCAAACATAAGAAAACAACTCAAAATTTGCATTTGATTACTTACATATGTGAATAAAATGCAACTTTGCTATCAGTTTTTGAAGTGCAAAGTAAGCCTTTCCGAGCTGGTGTGGTGAAAATAAAATTTTATCGAGGTTTGAAAGTCAAATTTCACCCAACTCATCCCATTTTACGTTAATTGAATAAAATTCGCGTTAGACCCGTCTATAAATGTGAGTTAATAATATGTGTTCAAAACGCGAAAGTTTAAAATATAACATTTAAACTTTTCCCAAGTAAATCCATGTGGCGCTTTTGAGCTGTTATTGAAGTAAGTCAAATTGGCTCCTGTTATTGTTTGTCTTGTTTGTAAACGTGGGTGGTGAGAATGTACTGTGAGTCACCTGTCTGTGTGAGCCGGTCTGTACCTTTATTAATCGTTCGTGAGATTTTGATTGCTTATTTTCTAAAGTCTGAAGAAGCGCAGGCGAGCTATGCTATCCGTAGAAACTCAGAATTCAGACATAAATGATTAATTACGGGTGGAAGCCAACATTCCGTGTTAAAATTAGACTGTGGTGGTTCACGGGCGCCCCCGCCGTCGCGACGCCGGACGACTGTGATTGGCGATGCTCATTGTTGGGCCAAATTAAACCGAATTGCTTTCCAACGCCGATCGCTCACTCCCACATCTCGGAAATAGCTAATGTTCTCGCAGCTCATTCATAGACGTGTTGTTGACTTTCAGACTGTAGACTTTAGACCCATTCAGTTTTTGAGATAAATAATATATTTTGTATTTTTTATTTACTATTTCACTCATGTTAAATCTGGATGCGATTTACCCTAAGGTAAATCGATTTTAATATAAAACTGACAAATAGTACTCTTGCTTTAAATCGACCTATACATGTTACACAATCGAATAAACTATTAAAAAAAGAATAGGATCGATGTACACATGATATATGTATGTAAGTATGTAATGTAATGTATGTATGTTCTGTGTAATGTATGCTTTTTGAAATCAATCTTTATTATGTTAAAATTGTATCCGTTTTTGGCTAATTGTGTATAAATAATAACTCTGAGCAAGCCCATAGAATTAACTTAGGATTAAGTGGATTATGTATCTCATATGTCACCAGGATAACGACGACGTTAAGTATCCTGTTAAGGGGTGAGCGTCAAAAGATAATGTTACATTTACCTACCTCATGTATATTGTGTAGATAACAATAGGCCCCTAATAATAATGACACTTAGTATTAGTGACAATAAATTATGACCTATATAAATATTGTATGAAGTATATATGTCGCAGTACGATAGATAAAGCCGTTATATAGTTATAACCCTAGGGATAGTTATACGAAAGTGATTCATTACTATCTTACTAGGGATATAACTATAATACGTCTTTAGTTTAGTGATATAGTTATATTACTGGATTAAGTTTAAGGTTAAGTGAAATAATTGTAGGTAGGAGTGCGGCGGTGCGGCGGAGGTATAGTTATATCCCTAGGGATATAGTTATATGCCGTATAGTATGTTACGACATATAATTATATCCCTTTCCCTTTAATTGCTTTATCTATCGTACTGCGACCTATATAAATAACAGCACAAATAGTAAAATATTCGATACAGATCTTTCAATCTATGCTTCGTAATAATAAATGATCAACACGCTATTTCCTATCAAGAACTTAATTTCCTTCCTATATATCCATAATACTATATATTATATAGTATCGATATATACATAATACTATAAATTATATAGTATGTACAAAACTACAGCGAAGTAAGTTATATATGCAAGAAAAGCCTGCGTGGGTAGCATTAAGTAAAGCTTTGTAATGGATCCTTCTGATTCCCATCGATTAGATGTCTAGTCGCCGGCCCGCCCACTCCTGTTGGACGGGGATGACAAGGGATTTCCTTTTCAGATATTTTTAAATATATTAAATAATAAATTAGTGTTTATATACGTAATGCTTGTAATATCGCGTATTATTAAATTTACTTACAACAGGAGATTGACGTTGAAGTGAATTAAAGCGCAATAGAGTTAGACCAAGAATAGTCTGCAGCAATTTTGATAGCCCACGCAGTGCAAGTGTTATTTTAAACGTCAAACTTCTATGAAATTATTACGTATAAATTACACTTACACTGCGTGGGCTATCAAAATCGCTGCAGACTTTTCTTGGTCTAACTCTATCAAGTTTATTTTAGAACAAAGTATACTTATATTGTATTAGCATGTACATTTTTACGTTACGTTACGTAATTTTTACGTTTTTAAATTATTATTGGCAATTGTTTAGGTAAATCAAACTATTCGTACATATAAATAATCCAATTGGGCTTTCCCCTGATTTGAGAATAAGTCAGTAGATAATGTAGCGGAGCGTAAACATTTTGAGTCATGTTGCTGCAGTCTAGCTGGTCACTGGAGCACTAGAAGCCATAATTCATTCCTCTCGTATTATATTAGCAACGATTAACCTCGTTGCTAACTCATAAAGGCCAGTTTAATCTTCAGTTAATCTCCCATTTTGTTTGCGGAAGGCGATGCGGGATCGTTACTTCGATCCATTGCAGACAGAAGCCAGGTGCAGTCCGGGAGCGTATCAAAGATAATATTCATCATAAACAACATCAATCGAACAAAGTACAATGCCAATGATTCATGAGAATAATTATAACCGGAGCATATTCATTGAGTCAGCTGATACGGGAGTTTAACCAATGTTTTAATTTACATGTAGATGTTCTTGAATCTGACACATCAGAGTGCCTAAGTATTATGAATGTTCATTATTACGTCGTAAACAGAACAATATCAATAATGTAAGATCAAGGATAATTATTGATGTTGGAAAAGGCCGCCTCTAATCTACTGGTTATTTAGGATGTACCTATTTGCGTTTAAATTAGCCGTAACCTTCCCATAGTTGTTGAATTAACCTTTTAACGCGAAGGTGAAGTCTATTGGAGTCTCAGCAAGGCCTCGTAAAGAACTGCATTAACCTATATCTTGTTGCAATTAGGTACACTGGAAAGAACTCGAGTAGAATTTTAACCTATTTATAAACAGCGAAGCACTTTATTGATTAGTGATCCCTCACCTGTTCTGCTGGAAATTTGTCCGAGTTTGAGCCTGAGACATCTATTACTTCTAATTCCACCGGGCTGCTGTTTATCTGAACTGTCTGTCTGTATAATAGATCTGAAATAAAAATAAATATATATACATATTTTAACTGTAATTTTTTTTAATCAGTTTTTCAGCCATTTTGTGAAGCCTTATCTGTTTGTTATTACCTGTATTTGAATGATATTCTCCGATGTATCGCCTTGTTAGGTATCTTACAATTAGAGCTGTAACAAAAAAAGACAAATTGAATACAAGTATAGCAAAAGTGTTTTAGCGAGAGAAGTAAAATTACATTACCTACTTATGTCAGCAACGTTTTTTTAATAGATAGGTGAATGACTCCTATAAATAACTATTACAGAGTTTTAAATGTTTCAATTGCAAAATATAAAAACGTCGACGGCATCTACAAATTGATCTGCAAGTTTTAATGTACGTTTTAAATGCTGGTATAAAATTTTATCTGTATATTTACGAGGTAGCACAGACATGATGTCTTGTCGACGGGTCTTGATAATATTTCGATGAATCATCTTATATCTGTTTCATCTGTTGACCGACTTTAAGCAGGTTGAAGTGCGAATTCACTAGTAGAGATTGATTGGTTGTTGTTTAAGAAAACAGTATTACATCACCAGTAGAACGGGTCACTGGAGTATGCCTTGCTGTTTATGTAATGCCGAGTGGGTCAGGATGTAACACTTCTAGTTCTTGATAAGAGCATAAAAGCATTTTATATGTTTTCTTAGGGCTCAAGCGCCCACGCGGTTCGTGAGTTGAGTGGGAGAATCCTTTAACATTATAGTTCTATTTCAGCTAGTTCGTTTTCTAACTTAAACTAGCAAAAATTACAGGAAACTCGACGCTAGGGAGTGTAGTATTTAGGCCAGAAGATGTAATCAGTGATGAGATCTAAAATGTTTTTGACATGACACATTCTTGTATACGCGTTCTAAATACCTCAGATAATATAGATTCGTGGTGTGTTGGTGAATTTTATTTTTGAATGAGCATTCAGCGTTTTTAATTACCTGACTTTCCCACTCGTGAGCTGCCGAGAACTGCGACGCGTACGCGCGGGGGACTCGCACGTTCGTCCTTCATTTTTAAAATTGTCGAATATCTAAAACAAAAAAAAAACAGCATATAAGCACTTTATTTATATCACAATTATATAGATGACTTATTATTTTTCCAATTATTCTATAGCTCATATCCCTAAACGGTTTTGTGGGGTGTGGTAAGTATTGTAACGTCAGATGAGGCGCTAATTGGCGCGTTTGGGTTTCAATAATTTGGCTTGATTTGCTTCGAATGACGTACGTTCTTAAACTAAATATAAATAGTGAAAGAGCGTCAGAATCGTAAAATACACAAATAATTTCATTTTGTTAAACGACTTTCTAATATAAGGTTTCAAGGTTATTCCTAATAGATCGTTTAAAGTTAATTTATTGGAGTAGTTTCATTTACGACTTTCACTGCTTTAGTATTTTAAATATTCCGGACGTAAATTTTCTTTTGTTTCGCCAAGGACGTTGTCTATTCGTTAATCAGTGCTACGCAAAACGATGGCAAAAACAAAACATGCGGCGAGTTGTCTATATTTACAACGTGGATGCGACAACCTGCGTCAGTGCCGCACCGCACCGCGCGCCCGCAAATAGTTGAATAACCCTAAAATACGTTGAATAACACCATGGAGGCGGACGGCTTGACAACAATACTGACACTGACCACACAGCGACCTATTATTCATAACAGGTGCATGTGCTAATTTATCGTTTTCTATTTTAAGATTTATTAATATGTTTGGACATATTCTAAGGTAGGTAGGTACAGGGTAGGTATCAGCAAAATGATTCAAGGTTATATACTTTTTAAATTACTCTAAAAATAATTAAGTTGTAATGTTGGGTCATTTTGGATATAGGTACTATACTTATAACTTATTACCTATGTGTAAACAGTTTAATCCACGCAATATTACGTCGATTCGTGACGCAGGAATACTACTTAAATAAAATATGCAATGTTGATGTAGGTACATAAATACTTCCACCGTTTTAAAAACTTGTAAAAAATATTGTTTTTTCTGACACAATTTGTAAGACAGAGGCTGGCATAATAGTACATTACTCCAGAGGCCGGGACGAAAGGGGTTGCCGGCCGAAGACATATAGGATAGGTCTGAGCGCGGGCAACCCCATTTCCCGCCGAGGTATGTATAGTGCTTTTCTCAAACATGCAATGAAATAAATAAAATAAAAAATCCACGAAACCCAAGTTTTATTTATAGAAAAAACTAAAAGTAAACTACACCCAAAATATAACCAACACGTACCTATATCATTATCATTATCACGCGTATGTTTTACACGAGTCGTGTATTTTAACTACCCGTATATTTTCATGTATCTTTGATTTTTTCGCCTTGTATCCGTCTGACTGTCGTTTTCGTCACATAAGTTTACATAGTCTTTCATGTTGATATCATGTTTCACATACATCGTTGCTTTATGCATGGAGTAAATAAGTATAATTTCCACAGTGTTGACGAATTTGTAGTTACATTCATTTAAAATATGCCACAAAACTGTTTCTAATAAACTGTAAGCCATTTTTCTTAGTTTCTCAAATAATAAAATTGCCATAAGCAACCATATACATACTTCGTCTTTGACTTGGCGGCAGAGGCAGCAAGTTATTTAAAATCAATTCTGCTTACGCTGCCAATTCCAACACCTACCATTACAATTAATATTATTTTCATTATTTCGTCGGAACTCATGTTAAAGTCAAAAAATCAACAACGCACCATAAATCCAATAAAACAGAATGACTATTTTTCAACTTTACCTCCATAACAATTTAAAAAATATAACTACGCGTGTTTGAGTAGACCTTTTTACCGCTAACGTTTAGATGAAATATTTTAAATGGTTTTATTTGTGTAGTTTTATAATTTAAAATTATAAAATTATAGAATGTATTATTTATTAAGTTCATGTTGATTTTATACAAATAAAACTGCAAATTATAGCAAACCTTGGTATTTTGGTTTTTTTTTATAGGCGTAGTGGCAGAGTGTCATTACGAACCATAAAGCAAATACTGCGTCTAATTTTTTTTAATGGATGAATGCCACGATGCTGTGTCACAAATATCTGTGAAATGAAAATTAAAAAAGAGGACTTTGCCGGCCTAGGCCTGCAAGATGTGTATGAAATTCCATTAACGACCTTTTGTCCTAGCCGCTGAAACGTCATACTTCGCAGCCTATTATAAGGAACATAACATCAATATTTCATTGCATGTTTGAGAAAAAGTTATTACTACCTACTTAATTTTTTTTAATAAAGTAGAAACCTACACGTTAAATGAAATGTACACAAAACTACACGTTTGATGATCTAAATCAGTAGGCACCTAAACTATTTTTGAAATTTCTGTATCTTTGTAGTTGGTATGTATTGAACTTTACCTACCTAACGGCGCGATTCGGGAAATGAATTAGATATTCACTAGATACGATATAGAAAATTATCTTCACTATTTCATATCTAGTGAATCTCTAATTCATTTCTCGAATCGCGGCGTAAGTAAATTCCAAAAATAATACCTATATAACGGTTATACAAATAGATATATGTTATACGATAATGTCTCTTTCGTAGCCCTTGCTACATATTCATAGGCAATTAGCAGTGGCGGATTTGCAGTCTTTGCCGCCCTAGGCCCCAGACCCTGTAGCCGCCCCTTTCAAGGCACCCATAATATTGACTACATTTTGAGTTATTTCTTGTTACCATCAGCGAATTTTTTATCACAATTTGCCGCCCCTAAATATCTTGCCGCCCTAGGCCCGGGCCTACTGTGCTTTAGGGCAAATCCGCCACTGCCAATTAGGCACTCAATGCTACCGGTGTGCCCGGTTAGCAAAAATATAACATAAATGCGAGTACCAAAGTAAAAAATCGGATTTATGAGCGCTAATTTGTCGTTTACACTAAAATATCTCTAAACCGGAATACCTACTGATAGTGAGCCGCCTCGCCGGCGACGCCACTTTTTATTTATGTTTGGCGCCAAAATTAATAAAATTAATCTATCAACCGGCTGTGGTTAGGAGCTGCCAAAAAAACACACATTACGCAGTGAAAAGGTAGCCAAAATGAATTAAATTTAAGCATTGACGACAATGACCATGCAGCAGGATGTGGATACTTGTACCTAGGCACTTGATGAGTTTATAACGAACTTTTCCTCTTCTACTCAATCCGTTGTTGCACAAGTGATCGATGCGCGAACGTTTTATTTCCATATCTCGCTAGATTAATTGATCTTGTTGATGTGCAACAAGATTGTTTGTCGTAGGTTTTTTCCATTTTAGTTTCCAGTTCATCGCAATAACAAGCAGAAGCGCGTGAAGTGTAAACTATGAGCATATGGCTTGTTACGCCCTATGTAGGTACCTACTCTGTTGTGCACTAATAATATTAATCGACCTAATCTTTAAATCGGCTGCATAGGTTACAGCATTAATAATGTGTTTATTTACTTTGTTTTTAGTGCGCATTCAATTGTTGTATTTACATACATACTGTTGGCAATTGTTTATGTTTACTAAGATACAGTTGGCAAATTGTAGTACGTAATAAGCCGCTTGCGGAAGGGAGGCCCGTGGGGAAGTCGTCACGTGCGGCTCTGCCATTGACAGAACCGACTACAATATTCTACTCATTTGTTAATCAACCTTTGTCTTATTTAAACCTACTAATAATTGTTATTTACAAGCTGCCTGTCCCTAAAACCAACTTTAATATGAAGCAAACTGACACAGTATTGGGCTGTAAGCTACTAATTTATTAACGCCCAATGTAAAATGTAACTACTTATAAATGTTTCTATAAAAAAAGATTAACACAGGGATTACTTAAAGACATCCATCAGTACAGTGCACATACACTCAAACTACATATTTAAAAGACATACTAAATACTTTTTTAAAGTAAGTCACATAACAAATACTTATATACAAGTCGATACCTTCTAAAGCTTCAGCTTTTCTTCTAAAATATAAAAAGAGATCGTAGGAAAGGAAGACGTAATAAAATAAATTTTAAGCTAAGAGACAACAACCTTTCAAGGGGCAAGGTTCGTCACCCTTAAACAAAATTTTCAGAAACAGGTAAAACACGATAATTCTGAAGGATATCGAAGTATTTGTATCAAGGTTACCTAATCTTTACTTTGTGATATTTTTCTACGAATGATCTTTTATATTTTATTATTACTTCAAAGCGGTAAAGGTTATATTAACTCAATAATTTGAGATACAGTTCAGATCAAAGACATCCGATGGCACGAGGAATGTCATTCTGTTTTTCCTGCAAGTGTTTTTATAGTAAAAAGACTCACAACGCTTACAAAGTGTTTACATAACGCCCTTCATCTTAGGCGCACAGTTAAAGGCCACGACACGACCTTTGGGTCAAATAGGCTGAAGGGCCTTAGGGATTTTCCTATAGGGGTTGAAGGCAAGAAGCAAGGACGCGTCATGCTGACGCGACACTGGCGAAGGTCAAGATTCGCATGACAACCAGTCCTCGGCCTTGGTGGAGCCGAGAATAACTAATGATCGGATTAATCTCAGTTATCCGTGAAGAATGGCGGTCGGGCCGGTCGGCAATTTTGGAGGCGAGTCAATTACGAAACAAAGTCCAGTTAGACGTGTTTGATACTGAAAATTAAAAATAATTCTGCGGTTACTCCCACGGTCCAATCATGCTGGGTATATCAATCGATAAGTCCTGATCCCCCAACCAAGTTGTTTGCTAACTGTAACTAGGCCTCCATAGTGCAGCAAAAGATTTCATATGTAAGCAAGTAGTTATAGTTTTGTTGTTACCTCTGTAGCTTCTTGCGTTATTAATATTACTCGCTCTTATTCAATATCCTACCCTAGTTACCTGGTTCAGGCAGGTATGTAAAATAAGCAAATCGTAAACCTACTGCTCGAGTTCAAATACCACAGTTCATGGCTTATGTTATTTATTTAGGTTTCATGCAATGTGTTGTTTTATACAATACGAGAAACCTTGAAGCGTGGTCTACTTCACATGTGCCAAACGTAACGTTTACCACGCCGCAACAATTTTACGACCACTTTCTTGATATCATAAGATTCGTAAACTTTGTGTACAGTAGTGGGCGTACAATTCAACTATTTTATTGCTGATTTTATTGTACGATGTAACTGCGGAGTGCGGCATACTGCAAACAAATGACTTAACTACTTAATTTTACCGAGGAGTTCTTTAACATGAAAGTGTGTATCTACAAAAGTAAACAACAAGGCATCATAAAAGATTCAGCTCCGTATTGCTGTGACAAAATGCGAAGCTTCCGTTATAGGTAAGTACATACCTAGTCTCTAGTTAGCGCGCTAGCTCAAAGCAATTTTCTTATTCCACTGCACACGACATGACTGAGGATCCTGAGCGTACCTACCAGTATATGGAAATTAGTTTACCTGACATAAATAGCGCATTTCATAATAAAAACAGAACACTAATTATAAATCCGATACTTATTTAACTTTCAGCTTCAATTCCTGATGTAGGTGGGTACGTACAATATAGTTTACCTACTTTTAATACGGTACCTATTATACTGCCTATTAATATTATTTCAGCAAATAAAGTTTCTTTTTTGCATTTCGCTTTGTCTAAAAGTTGTTCGTGTGAACTTTAATGAGGCCGGCGACCCGAGGAGTCGTTGTGCTATAAAGTGTGTTTAACATTTTATAAATGGTAATTTTGAGACCCCGAAAGTTGTTAAGAGCTTTTATTTACTGACATTTAGAGAAACATCTTTTTCTTAATGATTCTAATGAAAGAGGAAGCCAATTATGTAACTCTTTTCCATTAACTAATAACAAAATCAGAATACATTTAAGTAGCTGACCCGCCTAGTAACTGTCTGCTTAAATAAATATTACTTTTGCATTTCAGCGGCAGCTTGCTTAAAATTGCCTCTTTATCTGTTTGACGACCGAGTATAAAAATGTTAGTAGTTCAGTAACCGAGCAATAGGTATTATATATTTGCTTTTTCATCGCCGTAACGTAGGTATGACATGTTCGTGATATAAAGTTGTCCGTATGTACTTTTCAACTTTCTGCAACTACTTCGACGATATGAGGTATAGCCACGTTTCTCAGAGTTCAATTTCCTGTGATGGACTAAAGGGGCTTCCATCTACGGCGGTTAAATCTGAGGTATAATTAGACTATTTTTAAATATCCTATTTCTTAAATACACTTCTTGTTGGTGTGAAACTCATTTTGCGAAGTGGTCTGAAGCTTTGAATTGACACAACTTACTCGAGCGCTCTCGGTGACAGATTTCAAGACCAATGTCTGAGTGTTTGTGACTCACTATTCCTTACATTTCTGTTATTTTCGCGATAATAGGAAACCCGGAGGCTTATTCTGATTGTGGCAACTGGTTGAAAATTTGATCTAGATTTGTTATGGACATGATCTGCCAGCTGTCAACAGTAACATTTCTTCATGATCGCATTTTTATTATTTGTCATGTCATGCGTCACTTTCGCACTTACATACTTGTTAGAATGTGACAGGCGTGATGACAGATGATAAGAACCGACCATCTTGCTCTACTGAAATGTGGAAGTTGACATCAGACAGGTGCAGATGACAAGTCCAGTTAAATTTCATAACCAGTTATTACATTTAGAATAATCCTCCTGGGTAGTTAATTTAAGGGAGTGGACCTCTGATGCTCGCGCGGGTTCGTACCTGGTGCAAAGACTGGCCATCGCTATCCAACGTGGTAACGCAGCAAGTATCATGGGCACCTTTGCACACGGTACAGCCCACGGAGGTATTTTAGATTAAAATATTTTAATATTTAGATATATTTAAGTTACTTTTGTATGATTATTTATATACCATTAACCTTTTGTATAATAAATCAAATAATCTATTTAAGAACTCGGCAAAGCAAATTACATTTAGTTGGAAGCTTTATTTCGAGGACTTGTTATATCTTCTAAGCTCCTGAGTTTCTTCCTATTTGTGGTAGATATGACTGAAAGTGGGTCAGGTTTTCCCTCAGGCTGACAAATCAAATATATTTTGATGGAAGAGAAACTCTATATTACGTGCCTATATTTCCTAAGACATTTAATTAAATTTTCCGGTCGGTACCTAACCTACCTTAAAAGTAGGTTCTCAAGGAGAAAAAATATTCGTGTCACAGACTACAGATATTTGGAATTTTATGTAAATAGGTACCTAGTGAGAAAAAATAGAGATCTTTTTCTTAGTGATTATTATTTTCATGCGACGGAGTAGGTGTCAAGTAAATATCATGTCGTACCACAGTAGAAAAATTGTGCCTGTATAATACTCAGTAAAACGTTTATAACGCGACCTTTAGGTCTAATCGTGTCAGAAATCTGTGAAATTAATCGACATGCTTGTCACTCTGTTAAAGGTGTTTCTGTTTATATAATCATAATAATAATCATTTAATGTAGCCATGGTATCCAAAGCTTAGGATTGCCGAAAAGATCGATAACCCTTCAACCATATAACAAACTAACTATGTATTATCTCTTTTAAAACATCTACCTAGACCTGGTATAACTGTGTCTACTAAAGTTTCTAACGGAATCGAAAACTTTAGGTTCGCCTTACAAAATAAGTACCGAAATGTTAAAAAAGGGATCGTGACCCGGTCATTTAGGACGTCTGGAACCCTAAATTATTCGTTATACAATGTTACATCTGTTTCTGATTTTAAATTTACAAAGTCTTGTCGCAAAGAGCTTAATAGTTGCTGTAATTATAAATCGTTTCAAAGTAGGAACCTACGCTTTAACTACTTCGGTGTTTTTAATCATTACATGAAGCACTGATAAACAAACAGGTATAAAAATTGCTATTGATTCGCTCGCGGCACACCGCGCGTATATTATTCATCGGGGAGGTACTCTCTACTAGTTGTATGTTGCAACGTTCTCTCAAAACGACTCGTACTTGACCTAATATTCCGTTATTATAATTAATCTTCGAAGCAGCACACGGTTTACAAGAAGTGTAGGGTACACATCGGTTGCGAAACCATTGTTATGCGCCGGCTGGATTTCTTAACACCCTATGTCGTTCATCTCAAACGTCCGGCCTTGACTGAAACTATCGTAGATTAGAACATCTGTTATACATTTGTTAGGGAGCTTTTATTAACATTATGAATATTACGTTAGATATTTTAACCTTGATTTCGGTCAATTTCTAAAGAAACTACGTAAAATTATTGTTTAAAAAGTTTCTTTGTTTGACGATAAGACTTTGATAAATGAGGTCATTTTCTCAAGAATTTGTCATAAAATGACAGACACTCTTGCGCAACTGAACCATCCATCAATATTAGTATTTCTAGTGAACTTGACCCAGTTCGCTAACAATGTTATGAAAATTTCTCAACCACGGTGACTCATGAAGTTCACCGAGTATAAGTACAGTCAGCAAAACTATTAGCTTAGCACCCCTTTTACTAACCTATTCGTTTTATTGATTGTACATATATGGGGCATTATCTATGAAAAGGGACCTTATTGTCGATGGCGCTTACGCCGTCCAGCGTCACCCGGCATTGTATTTATATCGGAGCATCGATAATAATGGCGTAAGCGCCATCGACAATAAGGTCCCTTTTCATAGATAACGTCACATATGTAATTAAGCTAATGATGATTCTCATTACTTATACCTGGAGCAGGGACTGAAAAGGTACCTTTAAAAACGGTTTTGACCGGTCTTTTGAAAAGGTACCCGACCGTTAAAAGTAGCATTTCGGTACCAATATCAATCGGTACCCGTATCTAAACAAGCTTCCGTTCAAACGGTACCGTTAAATAAAAGTACCTTTACGTGTTTTGTTTATAGGTATCCGACCGTTAAACTGGCATTCCATATTGATATCAATACTTTAGGTATCCAAATAAGTGTTAGTCCAAACGGTACCGTTAAATAAAAGTACCTATACGGATATGTTTAAAGGTATCCGACCGTTTAAATAGCATTCAGGTAATGGTATCAATAGTTTAGGTATCCAAACAAGCTTTAGTCCAAACGGTACCGTTAAATAAAAGCTTACCTCCAAACGGTACCTTTAAATAAAAAAACCTTATCGCGTTTGATCTGATACCCTAATTCTAACCGGTCACTCGCGAGAGCGGGGAGGGTACGCGTGTCTCAATTATATTGTATGGAATCAAAAAAATACAGTTGCCTAAGGACTTCGAAGCAGACCTGGACCTGGACCTGCTAACCCGACCATTTTGGAATCCAAGATGTATGCCGTGCACTTTGTCACAAAAGTCGTCATGGGTGTCGTCAATCATGTAACTAAACCACTTCGTGTTTAGGCTCTTTTGATTCGTCTCGACAAGATCTTTGACACTAGGTGATACTCAGGGTCTGATGATCGAGCTGGAAGGTGGTCACCAGCACCAATCAACCATGCAACTAAACCACTTCGTGTTTAGGCTCGTTTGATTCGTCTCGACAAGATCTTTGACACTAGGTGATACTCAGGGTCTGATGATCGAGCTGGAAGGTGGTCACCAGTACCAATCAACCATGCAACTAAACCACTTCGTGTTTAGGCTCGTTTGATTCGTCTCGACAAGATCTTTGACACTAGGTGATACTCAGGGTCTGATGATCGAGCTGGAAGGTGGTCACCAGTACCAATCAACCATGCAACTAAACCTTCGTGTTTAGGCTCGTTTGATTCATCTCAACTAGATCTTTGACACTAGGTCATACTCAGGGTCTGATGATCAAGCTGGAAGGTCGTCACCAGTACCAATCAACCATGCAACTAAACCACTTCGTGTTTAGGCTCGTTTGATTCATCTCAACAAGATCTTTGACACTAGGTCATACTCAGGGTCTGATGATGGAGCTGGAAGGTGGTCAACAGTACCAATCAACCATGCAACTAAACCACTTCGTGTTTAGGCTCGTTTGATTCGTCTCGACAAGATCTTTGACACTAGGTGATACTCAGGGTCTGATGATCGAGCTGGAAGGTGGTCACCAGTACCAATCAACCATGCAACTAAACCTTCGTGTTTAGGCTCGTTTGATTCATCTCAACTAGATCTTTGACACTAGGTCATACTCAGGGTCTGATGATCGAGCTGGAAGGTCGTCACCAGTACCAATCAACCATGCAACTAAACCACTTCGTGTTTAGGCTCGTTTGATTCATCTCAACAAGATCTTTGACACTAGGTCATACTCAGGGTCTGATGATGGAGCTGGAAGGTGGTCAACAGTACCAATCAACCATGCAACTAAACCACTTCGTGTTTAGGCTCGTTTGATTCGTCTCGACAAGATCTTTGACACTAGGTGATACTCAGGGTCTGATGATCGAGCTGGAAGGTGGTCAACAGTACCAATCAACCATGCAACTAAACCACTTCGTGTTTAGGCTCGTTTGATTAATCTCAACAAGATCTTTGACACTAGGTCATACTCAGGGTCTGATGATGGAGCTGAAAGGTGGTCAACAGTACCAATCAACCATGCAACTAAACCACTTCGTGTTTAGGCTCGTTTGATTCGTCTCGACAAGATCTTTGACACTAGGTGATACCCAGGGTCTGATGATCGAGCTGGAAGGTGGTCACCAGTACCAATCAACCATGCAACTAAACCACTTCGTGTTTAGGCTCGTTTGATTCGTCTCGACAAGATCTTTGACACTAGGTGATACCCAGGGTCTGATGATCGAGCTGGAAGGTGGTCACCAGTACCAATCAACCAATCTGACGTGCACTTTGACATAAAAGTCATCATGGGTGTCGTTTTATAGGTTTCAGGGAGTGCAGAATTCAAAAATGATAGCTGGAGCACTGGAGGATAGCTGGAGCAGCAGTACAAAGCGTAATGGCGGCCGAGACCACGAACCGCCGAATGATATCCAAGAATTGGTTGCTTATTCGTATTTCCAGAAGAATTCTTCATTGACTTCCCCGCTCCCGTCACACTTGCACTAACATAATACCCACTCACATAACATAATATTCACTGCATAATATGCTATCTAAATTATACATTAAAAATAAAAAAAAATGTCTGCAGCACGATCCGCCATGTTCCAAGGATCATTCGAAAGTCCCAAGTCAGAGTTTAGAGTCGTCAATATTCAGTCAACCGAATACTGTTTGACATTTGTGTATTAAAGTTTGTAGTGATGAGGTTGAGACTTGAGACACCGTTTCAAGTACCTTAGTAGGCGAGCTCCCGACCGATAACGTCATTTTGAAATTACATCTATCGAAATGAAATCAAAATTCTAACAACTCCTCCCATCCCCCCTCGGTGACCGCCCGTTACGCCCGTAGTAGGTTACATGGAATGTAATTGTGGAAATTGTTTTGTGAGCCGATTATGCATTTCATACAAGTAACAAAAAGTGGAAAAAACTAGCTATTTTGCATTTAATCAACATTTGAAGGTAGGCCCGCCCCTACTGTTTGACCAAGATGTTGACTTTATAGAGTAAGAAGTTAGGACTTTTACAAAGTAAAATTCTTGGTACCTACTACGGGATCTGATAACTTTCTAGTGTAAAAGCTTTATACATAATGCGCTTGGCCTTGGCAACACATCACATGAAATGTGTTTGGATTTATGCATGTTTGTATTATTTGTTAGCATTGTTTCGTTTATTTATATTACTAATTGTAGTTAACCTGATGTACCTACCTATCGTTTATTGTTATACATTTATAATCGATTTTTATCCACTTACGGAAATGTCATATGAATCGAAACTACAGACTCGGTCACAACACTGCTTAAAAAAAATAGGTAACTAGTAATACATGGTAAATTATTATCGTAAAATATTCTATTACTATTATGGGGCATGGCACTTATATTATTTGCATGGCACACTGCGTCCAATTCGCACGACCCGACGTGCGCGCGGGATATCACTATAATAATACGCGCATAGCGTTGTCTCGCTCAAACTTCGGAGCGACGTGCGAATCGGACGCAGTGTGCCATGCCCATATATATGATCTAAAAAAATTCAAAATTATGTTTAAAAAAGCGAAATACTGATTTAAGTACTTGACAAGCCGTTATATTATTACGGAATTTTATTTATAATTTCAATAGCCATGCACGTTTACATTCTATGGGCGTTGTGATGTGATGTGTCAAATGTTTGAACTTGGAAGTAAATCTGACAAGCCATTATTCGGCTGTCCCATAGCAAAACCCAGTAAGTGCATCAGACCAAATTTTACAGAAGGCGTAACAAGATAAAATGTGTCAGCCTCAAAAAATGTTTTAAATTTTAATACAAAAAACGTACCTACATGAATAACTACTTAGGAACTATTCCATATATCAACATCAATATTATATAATAATATTGTATTTATACACGTTTATGCCCCTTACTAACTTTGAAAACGTGAGCACCGATGTTTTGTGTTACATATTCCCACTCCAATACCTGCCTAGTAAGTGCTCGTTTTAGGTGTGAACCTGGTGTATCACTTATCAATATTCAAGACATTTCGGGGTTTTTCCCACTAGTTACCACCAAGTTATTACCAGTGGTAACAACTGAGATGTTTTTCTCACTTTTTACCACTGCAAAAACTGAAAAAAAAAACCCACTAGGTATTTACCACCAAACTTTGGTGATAAATACCTAGTGGGTGAGATGGTGGTAACTACTTGGAATTATTTTTATCTGTATCAGTAGCATACTTTAAAGTTTAAATTATAGCATATTACGCTCTTGTAATTGGGTGTTAAAATTCTGTTTGAACCCTTACTAGGTTTTAATATGGGGCAGGCGAAGTGCCCCCGCACGTCAACCCAGTTCAAAAACCTAGTAAGTCTGCTGGATAACCACGCTAAAACCTAGTATGTCTCAGTCCCTTCCTAGGTTTTGATATGGGATTTGTGACTTGCTGAGTTTTATAATGTTAAACCGTCACTACACATGCTACTTACTAGGTTTGGAGGTGTCAAAATCTCCGTTGTTTATGCCGATTTTTGAGCAGGTTTCTTTGTAATCGGGTGAGGACTTACTTGGTGGGTCCAAATTAGCGTTGAAAATTTCCGGAAAAAATCCCGTTTCTTTCCAAACGGCTCGTTTTTTTCGGATTTTTACAGAAAAAAACCATGAGATTTACCGCTTCAATTTTTCCGAATAAAACGAAAAAAGCGATTTAAACAGGTTTCAATCGGTTATTTTTCTGAGTTAACCGTTAGCGTCCTTCGGGTTAACTAAACCCGAAGTGGTGGTGGAAGTGGTGGTGGAGTTCGGGGTTATTTTTCTCAATACTGGCGACATTTGACATCGGATCGGTGACAGTGTCAATTCAGTTCAGTTGTCACAGTTGTGTCATTATACTTATCAGTCGGTTGGTTTTTTTCTTTAAAAATCCGAAATAAACGGAAAAAACGAAAATTTCATAAAATCTCGAAAAAATCATTTGATTTTTTCCGACATTTTCAACGCTAGTCCAAATAACATAAAAACAAATTTTGAGAAATTTGTCATTTACTAGGTTTTGATATGGGACAGCCGTATTGTGCGGTTTGTTTTTCGGTCGGGTACCCTTACCTACTTCAAAAAGTTAGCCTTAACGGTACCGTTTCAAAAAGGTACCTGTTAAATTCTATTTATTCGGGTACCGTTACTATTGGGTACCTATTCAATTGATACGTTTATTTTAGGTACTGGTATTTTTCCGTTTTATTCGGGTACCATTACTGTTGGGTACCTATTCAATTGATACCTTTATTTTAGGTACTAGTATTTTTCCGTTTTATTCGGGTACCATTACTGTTGGGTACCTATTCAATTGATACCTTTATTTTAGGTACTAGTATTTTTCCGTTTTATTCGGGTACCATTACTGTTGGGTACCTATTCAATTGATACCTTTATTTTAGGTACTAGTATTTTTCCGTTTTATTCGGGTACCATTCCTGTTGGGTACCTATTCAATTGATACCTTTATTTTAGGTTACCGGTCTTTTGCGGTTTTTCAGTCATTGACCTGGAGCACATAATTGATTGACTTTTTTCACGTACAGTAAGCATAAACCGTAAATTATTTTATAAGAGGTTGGAAGGGTACCGCACAAGATTAATTTCCAGAGATAACTTCGTTGCAAAGCGTTACGTATGTCTACTATTATATTGATGCCATTCAAATATCATTACCTACATTTTTCTTATTCTAGACTGCTTTCTAAGACTATCGTTAATTATTGGTAGGTACCTATAGCTTAAACCGATTGATGACCCAAGTGATTAAGAATTCCTCAAGATGTCAACGGATGTTTGTTCGGTATTTTTCAGTAACGATCTATTGAACGCTGATCGTTAATCACATAATTATGCCGATGGCGGCCACAGTTTGCTCCTAATATGAGAGTAGGTATCAAATGAGATTCGAATATATCTTTTTTTTAATTTCTCTAGCTAGTCTTTAGTTAGTTTATCAAATATTAATTGAACAGTGTACAGTCGATAGCGTGACGTGACGTATCTGTTTGCGTTAAGTATCATTTTATATGGGATTTGCGTTTCCAAAACGTCCCGCTTGGCGCGTTGTTGAAAATCCCATACAAAAATAGATTTAACGCAAACACGAACGCCTGTCACGCTACCGAATGAAACTTACACTATATTTAAGTACTTCTTAGTTTTCTTTAGCTACGTAAATGAATCGTTTAGTAAACAACACTATAGACAAAAAAATTGTCAACTGCTACAAAAACGACAGTATAGGTAATTACAGCCGAGCGCCAAATCAGTAAAAGTAGTATACTAGGTAACCTAGGTACTGCGACGTGTTTACCTACCAAACTGTGTCGTGATCGATCTCGGCTCCCCAGACACTTTTTATGGCTCGGAAAATTTCCAGTTTGTGAAAAAATTCCGCCCGGAAAACCTGTGTCCACGGGGTACGTAATGAAAATGGATGAATTCTCGGGTTTCTCCATCGGGAGCTGCTACGCGCATAATTGTAATTTGTCGCCGTGTTTGCCGCTGGGAGTTGAGGAATGTACGAGTAAATGCGGTCGTAACAAGAGAACAGTTGATTTTACCTTGTTACTATGCGGGAAATTGTTTCAAGATTATTCAGCCTTAATTTTTCCGACGGTAAATTTTTATCGTTAAATTGGTTTAATCTACGCATCACCAGGCATATTGTAATTCTTATTTTATTTTCTTAAGAAGACAATCTTCTAGAAATTATTTCCGTTGTTTAATTAATCTCTCAGTCGCCAGAGGTCGCTGACATCTTAGAAGGTGTAAACACAGTTAATTGGCTATAGGAGGATCGTGGGAATATTGGTTCGACACTTCGGCGGATAGTTAAAGGACAAAGGGACGAGGTTAACCATTTATTGGTACTTGTGGTGATAGCTCGAACAGGCGGAAGTAAATGCAAATATCCGAGCTTCCGAGGGTATGTTCGATCTGAAAAGTTTCGCTGCAATAAAGCTAGTTTTGTGAAACTTCAATATCTATATCTAATTATCTACCCAGCGCGTCGGATTAAGCTCCCTATAACAGTTCATTTTTGCATGGAGTAACATTGACAGGTCAAATGTTTTTAGACTTTTGGTATTTTAACATATTTGTTTATAAGAAATGTAACAATGTTTGTTAGAAATGCAACAATTAAGTAATGAATATTGTAGGGATAGGTTTTTACCATACGGTAAATTTATTTTTTAAATCAAGTCTATCCAAAAGGGATTTGGAAGAATTGACATAGGAATCATCATTTGACGCGTCAGGTAGGTACTTATACTATGCAGTGCTATGCAAATTAGGCTCACAGGTAGGGCTTATAAATACGTCCCAAACAGAATAGAAATTTATTTTTTGGATATAATTTTAAACTTATTTGACATTGATTACTTTCCCGTCATTTTTAATAGTTGACATGCTTCGGTTTTTTTCAATGTACCTATATTATTTATCCGGCAATTAATATTGAAAATGTATGTAGCCATTTAACCATTTGTAATGTATAAATGGCGTTAAACAGGATATCCTAAAATAACGTGATCCATGACAGATACATACTATTAAAACCGGCGCGAGAACGCTACGCTGCGCCAACGTCTTGCTCAAATGATGGATTTCTCGAATATTTTCGTGACGTACAATCCGGCCATTCAAATGAATGCAATGACAATTCGTCATTTTAGATTCTCGTAGTCATACTTCCTATAACGAATTGGTGACGTGAGCCGCGGTCGATATTCTATTATCTGTCAAGTGACCTTTATGTAATTGTGTAACGAATAGCAATATTACTTGTTCGTATATTTATTTAAGTAGTAATAAGCTAATGGTTACACGGTTATATAAAAACATAATAGAAACAATAATTTGACATGTCAGTCTTGGTCAACCTCACCTAAAGAAGCTTTAAATGATGGTCATGTGCATTTTTACATGGCATACCTACCTATATGTTGCCATACAACTTTTCTTTATCAACCTGTATTAACTATATTGTCTTTTGGTATACCATAAAGCTTTTAAACAAACAGTTTGTACGTTCTTCCAGGTATTGGGTTAGGAATTTGCCATTACCCTTGGCATCAGAACTACATATGAGGTATCCTTGATAGTGGATATTTACTAAAAACTGTATCAGTGTTCAGTAGCTTGTTCTAATTTAAAGTCATATAATGCAAGAGCAAGCTTACTGATAGTCAACATAATCTTAAAAACGGTCTTTGAGAAAAACGCATTTAACCGATTTGCAAGACCGAAGTGATCCCATAAGAGCACCGTGGACAAAGATTTGTACGGTGCTCTAAAAATTGGAATTGTATTGCTGTCACTGAATTAAGGCCCACGCTAAAATGATGCCACATGTGTAATTCAGAGACGCAGTGATAAGCCGATTCATTCTGAAGTAGTAAAGGAGTTAGACCAAGAAAAGTCTGCAACGATTTTGGTAGCATACACAGTGCATTACGTTATTTATACGTCGTAATTTCATAGAAGTTTGACGTTTAAAATAACACTTGCACCGCGTGTGCTATCAAAATCGTTGCAGATTTATCTTATTCTAGATCAGAAATATTTGTACCTGGTTCGTGTCAAAATCCATTTCGTAACGATTGTTTTTTACGCACCCTCTGTAAAATATTACGATGTAAAAAAAATATGGAAGTGTATTTTTTGTTTGGGTTAGCGTTGTTCATAACCATTCCAAATTTCAAATCGATAGCTTCAGTAGTTCTAGAAATATTTAGCGATGTGACAGACGGACGTACAGACGGACAGAGTCGCACCATAAGGATTCCTTTCTATCCTTTTTATCCTTTCCTGCCTATGCCTTCAAGTCAAGAGTGAACAGGCACCTTCTGGGCAAGCTCGCTCCATCGTAGGCCACGTCTACGCCTCGGCTAGTCTGTGGCCATGAGTAAGCCCATTCATAATTAAATATATATATATATGTGTGAGTTTTTACTGTTAACATTTTCCGTGTCCTCTGAGTGTTTCTATACGCCCCATAATTAGAGAGTGAACTCGTGACCAATGACCATCCCAATTCCAGAATCAGTGTAAACATCCATAGATAAAAATGCCAAAGTTATAATCAACAGAGATCAATGGAAAACCGCTAATGACGTATGTTTATGTCTAAACATCGATGTTTCGATCGAAGCAGATTTAGTGTTAACAAAATTTGCGGAAGTTTTTGCTAATAATTAGGTAAGTACGAGTACATGAGTATCTCATGAGTATGAGTATGAGTGTATGATTGTCTGTGTTTCTAAAGCCGCATATTCGTTGAAGTTATTAAAGTTAGATCAAAAAAAGTCTGCAGCGATTTTGGTAGCACACGAAGAGCAAGTGTTATTTTAAACATCGATCGTCTATGAAATTAAGACGACTTAAATAACAAATGCACTGCGTATGTTATCAAAATCGCTGCAGACTTTATTTGGTCTAACTCTACTTCAGATCTAAAAGTATCACCTATATAATTATGATGGCACTGATATATTCTTTAGTTATTTGAGCATTTTATGATTCCAGCAATAATGATCTCCGTTTTGGGGTTGCTTCTGAAAATTACTTACTGAAAACAGCAAAAACCACTACAAATATCTTCTTAAACTGCTATTCAAATGAAATAGTATATATTGTTGAAGGTTTTCGGATGAATTACGGTTGACGTTAGCTGAAAAACAGAATTTAATGAATGAAAGCTCACCTGGCGACGTGAACAATGGCAGACAGGGGCCTGGGCAGCTACAGGTCGGCTAAACCACCGGCGAATCACAGCAAACAGTCTCAACCGATCCACAAAACACACCAATTAATCCCGACCTACTCAATGTTCATCAGTTCAGTATTTTCAAGAGAAATTTGTGAAAATGTAATAGAAATGCTAGAAAGCTGTCAAAGCGCAAGCTCCGACGAGGGGCGCAGGCGAGCGACGGCGAACGACTGGGCGCCGCGCAGCCGTCCCGTCTATATATACGGCGCTGTAGCGAGCCGCGCCGCCCGCCCTCCGCGCTTTTTGTGCATACAAAAATATCAAAGGAATCCGGAGCCTAATTTTCGCTGTCACTGCCTTAATACCGACACAATGAGAGCGTTGATCCCCGGGACGCCTGCATGCTGAGACAGCTGACCAAATTCCTTGGAGCTGAGTGATGACCGGCTCCAGGCGTAACTCCTGAATACGACCCCATAATTTATACAACCTGGATTTAAATCGCATACCATTTAAAACATATAACTTTTTAATACCTAACAAATCAGTGTTGTTTAGGTTAGACAAATGCAAAGTAATGAAGACCGCAACTATAAATCCTACTAAAAAGAAACCAGTTCAAGGACTGCACCCATTCGCAATCGACAGAAGATTTTTCTCAATATTTATTGATAGATATTGGTATTACTTAAGCTTCACGCTACGTACTAAAAGTAACCGAGAGGAATTATTTTGTTTGCTAATATTAATATAAATTAAATACGTAGTTTGAAAATAATATATCCGTAAGAAGTAAATTGTTAATTATTTCCGACCAATGAAAGTTATTCTTTATCATGTGGTCTTGGCACTTTATATCGATTTTCTGAAAACGCCCAAAACGACACAAATTCACTTTACCTTAAAATTTACCCTATTAACTTAGGGTAGGCCCATTTTTTATCTACTGGAATCAAATCATCTGCCTGCGTCGTAATGGATTTTTCTTTTATTTTTTATTGTTTGTCGACCTTAACTTTCAATGCATAAACAATGCCTCAAACAACGGCATTATTGACGTTTTATTGACAGTAAACCAATGATGTGAACTATTCACGACAGACGACGGTTATTCAGGCCAAGAACGATGAGAATTTTTTTACTACCTTTGTAAATGTTAGCGGACCTTGATAGCTTTCAGGTTTATAACTGTAAGCTGCAACGATATCGAAGCTCACCGCTACACTCTGGAATGTCAATAAAATCCTACTTATATAATACTAGCGACTCGCCCCGGCTTCACACAGGTTACACAATACCTTAACTAATTATATACATAAACCTTCCTCACTAATCACTCTATTTATAGGTGAAAGCCGCATGAAAATCCGTTCAGTAGGTAGTTTTTGAGTTTGTCGCGAACATATATACACACAAACAGAGACGCGGCGGGCGACCTTGTTTTATAAAGTGTAGTGACTTTAAAAGCGAAATCAACTCTGTCTATCCGTCTTCGTGCTTAAACCGCTGAACCGTTTTAGATTAAATTTGGTAAGGAAATATTTTGAGGCCCGGGGAACACGTAGGATAGTTTTCATCTATCATGATCCCCATCCACGCAGGCGAAGTCGCGGGCAGAAGCTAATAGATTATAAAGTTCGAATCCACTTATATGTAACTAACTTATCCGCCAAACTTGAAGTAAATATAGCGTTTTTTAATTAGTTAAAAACTCAATGGTTTACACAATTACATGATATCTGAATAATTAACGCATATACTTATACTACATTAAATTCAATTAGAATTAAGTAACATGTAAAACGCGGTGTATATTAAGTTTGTTCTCGGTTTTTGATATAAATGCCGTTTAAAATATGATAATTTAAAAGTGCAGTGATACCATTAGTGTGTCAATGATCTCGATGCAATTTAAAATATCCCGTGTAGTAAACATGTTCATTCATTAGCGTACGTGAGCCAATTTCAAAACGTCCGTTTCAAAACAATCCGACTTGACTCAAATCTACGGCAGCTTACAGAAATGAACATTCAAAATGTATGTACCATATCTGTATTGTATAATATCTGTCTTGTTAATTGCCTGGATCTTATTTGACGATTCCGAGTAGGCACGCTCGAACCTGCGTTCTCGGCCATCGCGTCTGGCTACCGTGAAAACAGAAATTCGCAAATTGCGGGGGTCTTTCTCTTTTACTCCGATGAAGGCGTAATGAGAGTGACAGAGAAAAATGCCCGCAATTTGCGAGCTTCGATTTTCGCGGTTATAGCCCTGTAACGACCAGACAAAGCGTACTGTCCGACCACGCTTTGTAAAGCACATTGTACACCTGTAGAATTTGTTGAGGGAGAAATCGGTACCTAAACTATTAGTTGTTTTTCCAATGGTTGTTAAAACTAAAACACAAACAACGACATTTTCCGACACCACACATTATTAACACGAATGTTCTATTTTGAATATATTACGCCTGCGGGACATGCCCGTACTTTATAATATACGTGGCTGAGAGGACGAACATCTTTAAATGAGTAATTCTTGTTTATTCATTTATATTTATTTATATATGTATACCTATATATATTTCGGGGATCTAGGAAACGGCTCTAACGATTTGAATGAAATTTGCTATATGGGGGTTTTCGGGGGCGATACATCGATCTAGCTAGGTCTTAGCTCTGGAAAAACGCGCATTTTTGAGTTTTTATGTGTTTTCCGAGCAAAGCTCGGTCTCCCAGATACTTGTACGTAAAATGAGCATTCAAGAATACCGCTCCAAGTTTCCGAGAAGATGCGAAACGTGGCGCTTCCCATTTGTTTACTTAAAACATATGCCGCCGCGGCCGGTTCATCAGAAGCATTGTTTAATTGAATACTCTTTAAACATACTTTTGTTCTGAAATTTTTAATGATAAATATTTAATAGAAATGGTAAAATAAATATACTCGTGCGTATGATTCTGCTTACTGCGTGCGAGTTTCCGTTGTTATAATTTTTAAGAATGGCATTTCAATTCGGAGTTATTAGTAGGTACAGGATGTTTGATGAAATGGTGAGAAATCTCGATGGTTTATTACCTAAATGTAGCTACATATCAATCCATGTACAGTCAGCAAAGCTATTAGCTTGTGGCACCCGTGCATACAAATTAGTATGCAGAGCAGCTAATCTAATAATTATAAAAGCATTAAAAAGTAGACTAAAATCGATTCGAGCGTTTTTCTCGAAGAATGAACAACATTGAAAATTGCGTCAACAAAGCAGCGATTTGTTTTAGTTTTAGCAATCAAAAGCGAAGGTTTATTTTTCCTATGGTTGAAAAGTACACCTATGAAGAAATATACGCTCGTGAACGGAATAACTCCTATGACGGAATTAGCCACAATAACCTTCACTAACAATTTAATCAAGCTTAATAAGCAGATAATAAAAATAGAAACCCCAAAAAGGAATAAAACTTTCCTAACATCCTCTGCAAAACAAAGTTCATGAACATAATATCATACTTCTTGCTTTCATTCAGGAATATGAAATACGTAGGTGGAATGAATGAGTAGCCTGTTGCCCTATTCAGAGTCCACACGAGTAAAGTTCAGTCTTCAACTTGAACGGTCGACGTCAAAGATATGTTTACATTTTTCGCCTTATTACGAAGGAGTAAGGTACAAAAGTGTAAACAAGTTTTTGACGTCGACTGAACATGTTGCCAACCCTCGTAATTAGGGCTTATTGTGACAATTTCAAACATTTGAAATGGTTTGGACTAGCGAGTTAACACTTCAGTCTAAAAATACCAGGATTCATGTGTTAATGAAGTGTAGAGTGGTAAACATAGAGATAAAAACATTTGAGAGCGACAATGCCAAAAAATTATATTGTAAGAATGTAAGACAACTAGTCCCTACGTATTAACTCACATTTATATACGGGTCTAACGCGAAACAAATATAAATAAATAAATATAATAAATATATTATGCAAAAATATAATATGGGTGTAAATGTGAGTTGTTAATATGTGTTCAAAACGCGAAAGTTTATAATATTATAGTCTCTACGTTTTGTATTTAACTGTTTAAAATGTATTGAGCATCATGTTCACCTTCGCACCGGCCACGGAGCAAACGTTTGCATTGTAAAAAGACAGTTATAATTCAACTTATAATTTCGATACGATTTGTTTCTTTAATTAAATTAAATAAATTATGTCTCGAAGACTTTAAAGCAGGCCATTGACGAGCCTTCAAAATGGATGCCGTTACAATAGATTCTTCCAAATGGACGGCATCCTAATATTAAACATTGTACGTTTTTGACATTCACGGACCGATTTTGGATTGCAGCCACGCTATTTGGACTGTTGGAAGGCTCGTCAGTGGCCACCTTAATACTCGTAAATACTTACCAAACTAGGAGCATTATTAATTTTTTAAATTGAGTTAATATTTATATGAAATTACTGTCAGTGTACATATCACATTTCCTTAACATTAGCGCATAGAGATAAATGTCATATTTATGATTATGAAAAATATAAATTACAATTATGAATGGACTTATTTTTAAATTTTATGAAATGAATATACCTACCTAATATGAATGTTGTGAAAATGCATTAGAATTTACAAATCGTTGTCAGCTCCGGATATAAGTAATACTGCAAAAATTTTAGAGCCGTGATAAATGACCAGATTTTGCAGTACGTTTAGAGCATTACCTACTCTTCTATACTTCTTACAAAAAGAATAGATAGAGGGGTCCTGTCATTGTGAATTTTGTAGTCACAGTAAATTTACTGCCATGTATCGACACACGACTAAAACTCAACATGAAAACGTATAAAATTATCAATAAAATGCATATATATGGATAAATGATTTTATTATTTTTATATCATTTTGATCCATGTTCATTCACTCATATCTATGTGTTAAAATTGTTAAATATGAAACGGTGTCGTTACGCCATCTAGCTGAGCATAGGCTAAAGGTGTGTGCGGCATCTATCCGAGAATGACTTTATCTTGATTTCCGAGGCACGTTTTTCCCTTAGACTTTATTCATCTTATACGAAGTTACATATGTCTATTTGCTTCTTATTTGGATGTTGGCAAACCGTTTAATATGCGCAGATGCACCACGAAGGGTCGCGTGGGCGCGCCCACATCTCGCTATGAACACTTTAAAGCCTCACTAAATGAAAATCTAGCACCAGTTTGCTGCTATTTTCACACATGGAATGGTAATGGCAATAGACGATGAAACTTTCGCAACACAATACATAGGTACATATCTATTTTGCGCTACAACAATATTTGATATGAAAAGTTATTTTGGTTGGAACAAAACTTCTAACTTATTTAGTTAAACTATGTTTTATCCCTATCTTACAAATACATAAGTCAAAATGACAGATAAGGACAAGTAGTATGTCATGCGATACCTCGCAGGAGGTATGCGTGGCCGTATCCGCCTTCCGGCTGTGACGGCTGTATCGGGTCGCTCCCCACCTCGTGGGGAGGTCAAACGTCATCATTTTATGGATGACAGTGCTTCTGTTGTGAGGTGAGTTTCTGTGCGTCCATGTTGCTGGCAGACGCGCTGGTGCTGCAGGAGATGGAGCTGTGGTGGTCGATCAAGGTCGTGCGGGCGGTTAGGTCCGCTACGGCGATGGTGTCTGGAATTGTAGTCGTGCGGGTGGTGTGGCCCGCTCCGGCTGAGGTGCTAGAGGTGTGTGGTCAAGGGCGAGCGGCGCATCTGGTCCGAACGGCGATGGTGTCTGAAGCTGTAGAGTAGTAGAGTTCACGGCCGCGCGGGTGTGGTGGCCCGCCACGGCGGTGGTGTCTGTAGATGTAGGCGCCATCGGGATCGGGAGGTGAGTCCGCTGCGTCGATGGTGCTTGTGTTTGAAGGAGGAGCCATCGGGTTGGGAGGTGAGTCCGCTGCGTCGATGGTGCTCGCGGTAAAGGTGGCAGGCATCGGGTTGGGAGGTGAGTCCGCTGCGTCGATGGTGCTCAGGTGTAGGGGGGCCCAGGTGCTCAGGTGTTGGGGGCCGCCAAGATGTTATTCGTGACACACACGGCTTCGCAGTACGAAGTATGCGTGCGGTCACGACGGCGGCGCGGAGCGAAGTCGTCTATGTCCATCCCAATATCGATAAGGACAAACTATTATTAGCTTATTGAGACTTGTAGCGCGTTTATGAATAAGGGGGTATCTGTTTAATGATTGAGTATATAGGTACTAACCAATCGGCGCTAATCACGACATACTGTCGTTTCGCCCCTATGAAGCATTTTAGCTGCATACGGGAAAACCCATGTTATCGATAAATACCTACGTACGACCGTAGCTTAGCAGTACACGAGTTAAAATAGGGACACCTACAACGTATAATACAACATATATTACATTACATAACATATTATACATGCCAACTTCACATAACTAGTTTTAAAGGAAAATAACTAGTAAACACATAATATGAATGTATGTGAGATTACCATTGTAATTCTGCACAGACTTTAACGTGGTGAAGTATGGAATTACTAACCTCTCATTTTCATAGTCCTAGTAATTTGAACACACACATTTGGTGACATTTCCACACACCATCACTACAAAGTAGCTAGCTTGGTCTGATTTTAAGACCTGTTTGCGTCGATCATGCTCTCGAATCAGTTACTTGACTTACTTGATAAGATAAATGTCAGCAGCTATTTAAAGTCAAGGCGTCACTATATCGTATAGTGACGCCTTGATTTTAAATAGCTGCTTACTTAATTTTTGACGTATCTTTGAGTTGGAATCAGGCCGTAAATTTGAACTTGAAAGATACGTCAATAATTTGCGATACATACGATATTGATTGGATATGTCAAGTGTCGTTTATGTTTATAGAAACGTCACTTTAGACACTGATACATACATCCGATCCATGTCGTATCTTTAGCAAATTTTTTACGTATCTTAAAGTTCGAATCAGACCGTTTGTACTCGTAGGTGTACAGTAAACAGAAGATTCTAGATACAGCGGCAAGCAGCCTTCCACGGCCGCGTAGCAGAGCCTCCGTAGCGCTGCTACGCAGTCCGTAGCACGTAGCTTGTAGGCGTCAGTTCTACGTTACAATTTAATTCTGGGTCCCCTCGGAAAATGTCAAACGACAGAGTAAATAAATGACGCATATTTATGTAAATTTGGAGCTTTGCCTAATATTATACTCTGGAGAGATCAGCTTAATGATAACAAATACATAACAAACTTAGTTATCCATAAGAACCTAACTTACCTCAAAACAAGTATTTGAAGTAAAATTTGAAAGGAATACCTTACTTTTACTTATCCACTTACGCCCACGTTTCTTAACTCTTTAACCATTTGACATTCCTTTGTAGTCATTCGATTTCGAACCATAATTCTTGTAGTAGAGATGCGTTTTTGTTTTAATTATATTGGCAATTATGTTGCCGCTACGGGTTGTATTTTATGATTTTTTTTTATTTTTTGTCTAAGGCTGACAAAAAATTGCTCCAGATACTTCTAATTCTAGGTAGTCTAGTTGCCTAGCTTGAAAATTTTACCAAACAAATTAAATTGTACTTTTTAAACCCAATTAAGATTAATCCTCCAGAATCAACAGTGGTATTTAAACCACATCACAGGCTAATTCTTCAACCTGTTTGGGCATCGGTGCTTCCTAAGCAGTAAACAAACATCCATAAATACATTTGCAAGCCTCAGAAAAACGTTACCCTCTCAATGAAGTCATTCGGGTCAGTAGGCACACTTCGGCGTACAATACGCCGCTAAACATCTAGCACACGTTCATTACATAAGGCAAGTTATCCAAGAACCAATCACTCACGCAATCTGTGCCACGGCACGAAGCATGGAGGCTGCTATTCCTGTAGCTGAATGAGTATATCGCCTCAGGCGAATGGTAGCCAATTCCAACATATTGATGTCAATATAATGTCATTTGTTTATCATTCGTCTGTGCGTCTCGCTTGTGCCAATACGTGTACGAACAAGTAGAAGCGAAATGGTCGTGCGAATAATAACAAAAAGATATAATTTTAATATCAAAATGTAAGTTGGAATAGGCCTCCTGGAGTTGCTCTTACAGGGCGTCACATAGAAATCCATCTCGGTGTAGTGGGTTTTTTGAAGGTATCTAAATGTTAAACTTAAGAGCTCTTCTTACATCCTAAAAATCTTACCTTATTTTAAAACAGTCTGAAACGCTACTAGTACCAATACATAGGTAGATAGGTACTACAATTTATACATCTATTTTTATAAACCAATAATGCTTATTTTTCTCTATGAATTGGAAGGACTAATGGTAGTCGCTTTCCTCAATACTAATAATACCCCGAATCTTAAGATTAAGTGACTGAGTAAGTGACCTTGAATTCCAGTACGAAGTAATTCTTGAAAAATGACCCAAATAGCAAATTGTGTTTTTCTAATCCTGTTTTTTTTTATATACTGGTTTTCCTAAGAAGATATGCTTGGAGCGCGATGGAACGAATATCTCAGCTTGCTATCGCCTCCCTGTGGTATTGCCGTATCCCGGATATCCAGTTATTTACGGCCCGGAACTAAACCAGGGCCCACGTAACGGACTGACCGTGTCGCACTAAATCATTTTGTCGCAACGTGTAAGAGGCACTTAACTTGATTAGTTTTATGGCTAATTTTCATCCTACAAATGTTCCGCAATTGAGTTCAGTAATAATAAAACGGTGATTATAACACAGGCAAGCTGTTTCTTGATTTGGGTTAGCATGTCGCCTAGAATAATAATTGTACGATGGTCTAAGTTAAAACCAATTTGCTTTTGTTTCGTTGCACGTAAATAGCATAATTCCATTATGCTACTTACTTATAATTATGTCCTAAATTTCGGAACGACTTAATCTCATCATGCTTAAATGTTTAATAGTTTCCTAACTTTCCTACTTAAAATGGCCAAATGTCACACGAGTAATTACTTTAACGAAAGGGCAATGTCATAATAACCTTTGTCGTATTAACAATAATTTTTTAACAGTCTGCTCTACTAGAAGCTGAAACTAAAGATAGGCATATTAGATAATACTTATAACATTGGCATTAAGTCCGCCATTTGTACATTTTTGTATATACTTTGTGCAATAAAGTTTAAATAAATAAATAAATAAATAACACTCATTAATGGAGATAATTTGACATTATAAGTAGTTATTATTATGACATTATCGGCGCGATTCGGTAAATGAATTAGAGAGCCACTAGATATGAAATAGTAAAGATATGTGACGTTCCACGCAAAAGGTACCATTGCCCCGGTTGAATATTGGAGGGGCGTTAATAATAGCGTAAGCGCCAGCCGCCATAAGGTACCTTTTGCCATGGAACGTCACATATCTTTACTATTTCATATCTAGTGAATCTCTAATTCATTTCCCGAATAGCGCCGTATGTCGATTTGAAGTTCAGGTATTTTTAGGATGTGGTTCAGGTATGTTTTATGGAAACAGAATAGGCATTCTGAGATTTAAGAATTTTGACACTGTAGAAATACCAACAAAATTATATGAGGTAAATAGGTCAAATTCTATTCCAATGCAATGAAACTAAAGCACAAATTTTATTTACGTTCTGCTACATAGTAAGTATAAAAAAATAAATAATAGGTAAATTTTTTATACGTTTCTTGATAAATCTCTTCATAAGGTCGGAATACACAACATGAACGTTCGTAGGTTTCATGTCATATCCGCACTGTTCACAGCGCTACTACATACACAAAGGGATAAAAAGAATCTATAAATTTTAACTGTTAGTCGAAATAGATTTGAAGACGTTCTTATTCGTATTAACTATAATTGTCAACCTACCACACAATGTGTGCGATCAATTACAAAGGCATGCAAGCTAACTGAATTCGAGTTATTACACATACTTACCTAGGTATCTAAATATATATCACCCTGTCATTGCACATGAAACATCTTAAGTCACCTATTGTAATAGTACATGGCCGAGCCGTACCTAATCACAAAATTGATTGAAACTGATTACTACCTACGCCCGACACCAGAGACCCGCACAGCTGGGCCTGTAGTTACTTAGCTCTGGCCTGTGCAATTAAAGCTTTCAGCGTGGCCACATCTGGATACACATTGTAAGTTATGTAGGTATTACGTTACAGTTATAAAAATATTGCTCATCAGACTATTTATTACGTTCCATTCCTCTCCGCCTCGCGATAACCAAGGGCGTGCACAATGCGATTGGATACTCCTTCAAGCAGGTTACCTCATGATATTTTACTTCATCGAACAGCAACTGATCAAAATCTATCACATGATACTTATTTCATAGATAAGTTCCAAAAATCTCAATGCTACGAGTTAGGCTACAAGCATGCTATGAGTTTCTAATTCTAACGCTAGTGCAGTAAATAGTGCAACTTTATGTTTATTAGGTTTATAATTATGATTATATATTGTGACAAAACATTATGTCTCCAGTTCATCTCGATCAAGTTAGATTATTCACCACTAATCTCAGAGAAACAAAACGTAAGGTCTTTATGATAGAAACATAGCACATGGTTCTAAAAGAGACTTTAATCAAATATTTGTAGATTTTCCGGGTAGACGTCCTTATTATTAAGAGGTTTTTGTAGTTAGGTATACTTCGTGACCTAATTGTTAGCGACGCTACGACAAGGCGCGGATTAGTCTAAGCTAGATTTAAAATAAATTCGATTAAGGCTGTATTCGAAATAAAGATTTACAGATAGGTAGGGAAACCGCGATTAGATTGTTAATAGATATAAGGACTTGTAATATTCGTTAGTTAAGTCGTAAGCTCGTATTAAGTTTTAGGTCACCTAGTACGATAGGTAAAAATGACTAAACTTATTTTCGGAATCCTAAGTAATCCCTATAAACTAGGCAAATTAATGTAGACGCTGCCATTGGTCAACCAAAGTGGGTGGGTCAAGACAAGGAAGTCGCGAAATGAAAGGGACAGCACGACACGTTCCCATTGGTCGATCAAATCCGGGCTCAGCGCGACAGTATAGCGCAATTTTCACTATGAAACTAGCATGTTTCCTTTAATAGGTCATTATCCGTTAGAGTTACATCATGACAATGTTTGTAAATATTGTAGATCATTAGCCTAGTTACCCAGTAATATAAGAATCGTAAGGCAAAACAAGCAAACAAAGCCCTGCGAGCGGGCGAAGGGGTAATAAAACGCCTATTGTTCGTGCACCGTAGGCCTTTTGTTATCGCTCATGGATAGGTCGAAGGGATTACTGAGCTCGTTATTGTTTATTTTTGTAGCTAAGTAACGTGTTTAACTATTTGTAATAGTTTTAAGTCGATAGATAATTAGGTATTTATAATATGAGTCGCGAAGCGATATGGAGATAATGAAAATTCACTCGAAAATGACCGTATTAAGTGACTAGCCAATCATAGGCCGAGAAAAACCGCGAATTAAGATTTGATTTTATCTCCCTATCGAAGGTGATTCTCTTTCTAGATTTTTAGTATAAAAGCCAGACGGCACCGCTTCGGATCGTACAGTAATCCAGCAGCAGCCGAAAAGGAAAAAAGGAAAAAGGAAGAAAACCGAAGAAAGCCTGAAGGATCCGAAGCTGTACCGCCTAATCGTTATAGGAGCATTTTTATATGAAGAACGCCGTTAATAAAAGTCAGTTTATACTCGGAATCTTTTAATTAGTCGTCGGGGCGATCGAGGACAATTCGTTGAGGGCTTCGCATTACGGTGCATCAGAGTCTGGGCCGGCTGCGGTTTCGAGCGAGGCGCCAGTAGACCAGCTACCTTCTCCAACTGCTATCGTCGGCTATATTGGACGTTGAGAGTTCAATATTTTCTGGTCCTTCGAGCCGGATCTACTGTCAGCGCACCGGGACGTCGTGTTCAAGACTACAGTACCTGCGAAGCAACTATACAAATGACTGACAAAATGGTCATTACGCGTTCGAGGAAGGCAGCGTCGGTGCAGAGCGACGAGGATAGGCGACGTTATCTGGCTGAGGGCGCGGCGGCCGCGGAAAGGGCTGCCCGCGCCGAAGCGGAAAGGGCTGCCCGCGCCGAAGCGGAAAGGGCAGATGGCGCCGAGGCGGCGCGCCCGCTACTGACACCTATATCGTCGGCCGACGCGCTTAGCGATCGTCCGCGGGCCGCTAGCGCTGAACCGTTTGGCGCGGCGACCGCATCACAGAATACCTTCAGGCCACAAGGGACCCCCTCGCAAGATAATACACTGTTGTGGAGCAGGGAGCTCCGCAAGCGGTTACGACGACTTGCGAGGCCCACACCGTTACCAGTGCGACGGGCGAAGGCGAAGCCCAAAGATGTCGCATCTACGCAGCAACAGGGAGTCACTATGGAGTCGAGCACACCGTATGCCCCTGCACCCGGTCAATCCGTACATTCGTGCGCTAGTACGGTCATCGAGGCTAGGCTCTCTCAAGTCGAGCTTGAAGCGAGCGAACGTCTAGCGGAGATACAGCGAAAGGAGTTGCAGATCGAAGCCGACTTAATAAAGAAGAGGCTAGAAGCACAAAAATCGCAGATTCGAGCGGAAGGAAGTGTAGGCGCAGTCTCAGTCGTAGGGGACGTCGAGCCACAACGGAAGCGGATCCTGAAGTGGATAGACGACTCTCAGGACGATAAGCCGCTAACCGAACATATCGAGAAGAGGTTAGCCAACGAGCCACCACCGGACTACGAGACTCCTAGACGGCCTACGCGGGACGAGCGACATATGCGACGCCGCTCACCGAGCCGCGAGGAGCGTCAACAGCGATCGGAATCGCCACCGGAGGAGCCCCGTACGCCGCACACGGCGCGTACGCAACATACGGAAGGCACAGTTGCGGAGTCTATGCTGCACTTGTTCGAGAAGATGCAGATGGCGGCTCGCCCGGCACCTAAGGATATCTTCGAGCTACCTCACTTCTACGGCGACGTGAGCGAATGGCGAAGTTTTTACAATACCTACGTCGAGACTACGAAGCGCTACAAGTTCACCGACTACGAGAACGTTGCAAGACTGCGTATGGCGTTACGCGGGGACGCTAAGATGTGCGTGTCACATGTCCTGTCTACAGCTACTCGTCCAGACATGGTTATACGTATACTGAAGAAGCAGTTTGGCCGAAGCGAGGTGCTTTTGGATAAAGCAATCGAGGACCTACGAAGACTGCCACCGTTGGGGCCGAGTGCGAACGACCTCAACACGTTTGCAATCAAGATTATGAACGTCGTATCTACTATCATGGACATAGATAGAAGACACTACGCCGACAATCCGTTGCTGATACGAGAAGTAACCGACCGTTTATCGCCTCATCTACGAAGCAGATGGTGCGACTACGCCAACAGACATCGAGATACTGATGACCCCGAGATCCTGCAGTTGGCTGATTTCCTAATGGAAGAGAGCGAGCTAGAGATGTCGTTCTGTCACGCTCGCGCGCCGGTGAAGCGCGCGCAGGGACCGACGACAGCACCGTTCGCGCGCGCGCCCGGCGCTAGACTGAACGCGCCCGCGCCGCGCAACTTCATCCCTACTCCAGCTCCGGCCGCAAATCGATGCAGCGGAGCGCAGAAGGCTACGTACGCGGCTCGACAAATCACAGCGAAGAGCACGTGTCTGTACTGCGGTGGCAATCACATTACTACAGATTGTCGCAAGCTGGCCGCGCAGAGTATAGGCGCTAGATGGGAGTGGGCAAGACTCAACCGTATATGCTTCAGATGTATGGACGCGAAACATTTGAAGTCGCAAATGTCGCAATGCAACGCGAAAGGGTGTGGCGTGACAGGCTGTCCGCACACGCATCATCGTTTGCTGCACGCCGAGCCTATGCAGGCTAGCAATAATAACAGCGGAGCTACAATGGCGGTAGCTCAATCGACGCATCGAGTGGTCGCCTCACCGAGAATGACGTCATCGTTTGCGGCAGCGGCCGAATCGGAGCCGCGGCCTACAGAACGAGAGGACAACGACCCGCGCGTCTACGTGTCGTCAACCCCAAATTTCAACGTGCTACTGAAGGTGCTGCCAGTAACCGTCACGGGGCCGAAGGGCTCAAATATTCGCATTCCTCGACGATGGGTCAACGCTTTCCATGATCGATCAAGACGTCGCGGACGAAATCGGAGCAGTAGGTGAAGACGAACCTCATCCATCATGCACCACGCAAACTGTAAAGGCGCAAGTGGGACCACTACGAGGAGGCACCGTGCACGAAATCGTCATGAAAACCGTAGAAGGACTTGGAATACGATCGCAATCACTCAACAAGGCCGAGTTGATGAAATACAAGCACTTAGAAGATCTGGGCGACGAATGCTACGTGGGTACAGGAGTACCGCAAATGCTGATTGGAGGCGATTTCTGCCACCTGAAGACCCCCATCGAGATCAGGCAGGGCGGAGAAGACGAGCCATGCGCGATGAAGATACCCTTAGGCTGGGTATTTTTCGGGCGCATGCCGCGCATCATTCGTACAGTCGAGCAAACCGTACTTCATTGCCGCACAGATGACGACGAGTTAATCGATCAAGTGAAGAAGCATTGGTCGATTGAAGCGTTAGGAGTAACGAATAAAGAAAACGTCAGTCCGAGCGATCAGCGAGCCATCGACATTTTCAACGCTACAGTACGCAAGACCGCAGCGGGCCGGTACGAGGTCGGTCAACTGTGGGCGACGGACAACGTAAAGCTACCACCGAGCTACGTTATGGCGCGATCCAGATTACACAATTTGGAGGTGAAGATGCGGCGCGATAAGGATTTCGCTGAAGATTACGAGGCCCAGATACAGAAGCTGCTACAGAAAGGATACGCGGAACGTATCATGGAGCCGCCGCAAACCGACCGGACTTGGTTTTTGCCGCACTTCAGCGTTTTCAATTTAAATAAAGGCAAAAGAAGAGCCGTTTTTGACTGCGCGGCAAAAAGTCAAGGAAATAGTCTGAATGACTATATTTTATCGGGGCCAGACCTACTACGGAGCTTGTTAGGAATCCTACTACGATTCCGCGAATGGAATTTCGCGGTCGTCGCGGACATTCAAGAAATGTTCCTACAAATCCAGATGCGAGAAGAAGATCAACAGAGCCAGCTCTTCTTAAGGCGCTTCGCCGCACGAAGAGGATGGCCGAGCGTTATGTACAGCGACAACGCGACGTGCTTCAAGGCGGCATCGAACGAGCTACGCGAGGCCTACAGGCAATGGCTTCCGCAGTTGCAACAGTACGGCGTACAACAACGTATGGACTGGAAGTTCATCCCCCCCGGCAACCCATCTGCAGGCGGAGCCTGGGAGCGGATGGTACGCACCGTGAAGACAGCGATGCTCTATACATTTAACACTAGAGCGCCAAAAACCGAAGTGTTCGAGACTCTACTGGCAGAGATCGAAAACATCGTCAATAGAAGGCCGTTAACGCACGTGAACGTCGATCCGGACAGCGAGGAAAGTCTCACACCTGCGCACTTTCTTCTACTTCACAACGCGAACCTACCAATGATTGGCGCTTACGACGAGAACGACAAGCGACAGTGGAGGGCTGCCCAGGCGCTAGCAGACCACTTCTGGCGGCGCTGGACCAAGGAGTACTTTCCACTGCTGGCACCGCGCAAATCATCCGACGACGGAGGACGACAGATCCGGCCGGGAGATGTAGTCATCATCTCCGAGCCCAGCGGACCACGCAGCGTGTGGCCTAAAGGAGTCGTCGAGACCGTCTACCATGGACCCGACGGACGGGTTCGCTCCGCAGACGTCAGGACGAGGCACGGAACGCTGCGCAGGCCGAGCTGCAAGCTGGCAGTCATCGCGTCGCAACCCATGCACCAGGAGTCTTCGACTGCGGGGACAAAATGTTAGCGACGCTACGACAAGGCGCGGATTAGTCTAAGCTAAATTTAAAATAAATTCGATTAAGGCTGTATTCGAAATAAAGATTTACAGATAGGTAGGGAAACCGCGATTAGATTGTTAATAGATATAAGGACTTGTAATATTCGTTAGTTAAGTCGTAAGCTCGTATTAAGTTTTAGGTCACCTAGTACGATAGGTAAAAATGACTAAACTTATTTTCGGAATCCTAAGTAATTCCTATAAACTAGGCAAATTAATGTAGACGCTGCCATTGGTCAACCAAAGTGGGTGGGTCAAGACAAGGAAGTCGCGAAATGAAAGGGACAGCACGACACGTTCCCATTGGTCGATCAAATCCGGGCTCAGCGCGACAGTATAGCGCAATTTTCACTATGAAACTAGCATGTTTCCTTTAATAGGTCATTATCCGTTAGAGTTACATCATGACAATGTTTGTAAATATTGTAGATCATTAGCCTAGTTACCCAGTAAGATAAGAATCGTAAGGCAAAACAAGCAAACAAAGCCCTGCGAGCGGGCGAAGGGGTAATAAAACGCCTATTGTTCGTGCACCGTAGGCCTTTTGTTATCGCTCATGGATAGGTCGAAGGGATTACTGAGCTCGTTATTGTTTATTTTTGTAGCTAAGTAACGTGTTTAACTATTTGTAATAGTTTTAAGTCGATAGATAATTAGGTATTTATAATATGAGTCGCGAAGCGATATGGAGATAATGAAAATTCACTCGAAAATGACCGTATTAAGTGACTAGCCAATCATAGGCCGAGAAAAACCGCGAATTAAGATTTGATTTTATCTCCCTATCGAAGGTGATTCTCTTTCTAGATTTTTAGTATAAAAGCCAGACGGCACCGCTTCGGATCGTACAGTAATCCAGCAGCAGCCGAAAAGGAAAAAAGGAAAAAGGAAGAAAACCGAAGAAAGCCTGAAGGATCCGAAGCTGTACCGCCTAATCGTTATAGGAGCATTTTTATATGAAGAACGCCGTTAATAAAAGTCAGTTTATACTCGGAATCTTTTAATTAGTCGTCGGGGCGATCGAGGACAATTCGTTGAGGGCTTCGCATTACGGTGCATCAGAGTCTGGGCCGGCTGCGGTTTCGAGCGAGGCGCCAGTAGACCAGCTACCTTCTCCAACTGCTATCGTCGGCTATATTGGACGTTGAGAGTTCAATACTAATTACCTAGCAATCCTAACGTTAGGCACAAACGGATGCCAGGAACAGATGTTTATAGTAGTTTATACTTCATCCCACTAGTATTGTAAATGTTAAAGCTTGTATACCGTAAAATCAGGTACATACAGTCCTTAAGTACAACTATAGTCCAGTTTTTAACGTTGATTCTTAACAAGCCTTTATGATTTGTATTCGTTACATTTATTTTGGAGCTTAGATATACAAATGCGCTTACTATATTATAATGTATTCAACATAATTAGCAAAATAGTGGACTAAAGTTACCTAATTTTACCGTAGTATGTTCGTGGCTTAATCGAGCAAAAAAGGTTAAGATAATTTGGATAAAAGTTTGCAGACGAATAGTTTATAACATGGAATAACACCAACCTGGACCCCGATTCAGATTTACGGTTTGATATTATTTTGATACGACTTTCACGATCGCTTGCGCCATACGAGATCTGCGCTAATCTTCAAAATCGTCAAAAACTAGTCCAAAAACATTTCGAAATGTAATATTTAAATCGACTTCCTGGAATTGAAGCCATGGGTATGACCGATTTAACGCAACAAAAATGCGGGTAAAGCTAATTCTGCTTATACAAATTTGAAATATTTCATATATGTATTAAACGATTATCATAAAAAAATATTGTTCAAGTAGTAAAATTGGTAGGGGAGACCGAGGTAAGTTGTGACAGAGCAGAGTTGTGACATCGTCGATTTTTTGGAATCTATTTACTAGAAACTAGGTCGCAATAACGCGTGTTTGTTAGTTCAAGTTACGAGCTAACAAACGCACACTGTTGCGAGCTAGTTTCTAGTTAATAGATTCCAAAAAATCGACGATGTCACAACTCTCCTCCGTCACAGCTCACCTCGGTCTCCCTACTTACAACACATATAGGTAATTTCAATGGAATAGTTATTATAAATTTTAATACTCTACCATAGTACCTACTTACATAAAACTGATAAAGTACTTAAAGCTTCCAATTTGACTGTTTCTATGCCAAAAATAGCAAGTCCTTTAAAAATTAGAAGTAAGTTTCCTCTTTATTTGTACGAGTACCTACTTAACGCTTAGTCAAGAATATATCTAATTCCTTTTCAAGATCTAGGCCAAGCATCACTCAAAGCTCTGTCAGGTGAAATCAAGGCCTTTTAGTACAATCAAATCCGAGGATATTCTAAAAAATTCACGATTAAACAAGTAGATGAAGGCTACCTACTACATAGGTACCTATAGGTCCACAAATAGCTGACGTATATTTGAGTGAAATTCATTACTTTAACCTAGGTATACAAACTGCACAAACCTAATTGCAAACGACGGCGTGGCGTAGTGTAACATGGCTAGTTAGGTACATTTTCTTGCGTTGCGAAGTATCTAATTATTTTAACCCATTAACGCTGTTGGTTTGTGTCATCACCTAAGAGAATCAGAATTTGGGTTTACAAAAAGTGAACGTGAGAGCTAATGGGTTAATGGGACGTGAAAGAAAGTTTAAGTTCAGGGCTATTTCAATCCCTGGCCGATTTCGTCGCCTCAGCAATTCACCATATCTTTCTATATCTTCTTCTTCTATCTATCTATCTATCTTCTATCTATACATATAATAAAGCTGAAGACGGTCGAAAGTCTGTACATGGAAGATATTTGAAAAAAAGTTGGCTGGGGATACTTAGAATCGATAACAGAACACGTTCCAAAAGTTTTTAGAATTTTTGTCTGTTTGTCTGTTTATCTGTTTATCTGTTTGTCTGTTTATTTGAACGCGCATCACGTGAAAACGGCTGAACGGATTTTGATGAAAACTTTACTAATCTATCGAAAAAATTCCCGGCCAGGTTATAGGCTATAAAAATTCAACCCCTAGAAGGGGGGGTAGCCACAACACTCGATTGATTTAAGTTTGCCCCTGAATCTTATGGCGCGACTTAGGAAGGAGGGGCAAACTTTTTTCAAATATGTCCTACCACTATTGAGTACCCTGGTAAACTAACAGATGGCGCTGAATTTAATACGTTGTAACATGAATAAGCCACCGAGGAAAGATTTTGCCAAATTAACTCTAAGTTTAGAAGAGGGGGATATCAACAAAAATAATTGAACAATTATGTTGATTTAATAAATTAATAATACAACAAAATAAATTAATAATACAACAAAATTAAACGACAGTAAATTAATTGCCCCTCATTGCACAGTGCCATCTTTTGGGGAACTGAGTAAACATTAAGTAATCAAGAAAACTAAAAATGAGTTTACATAGTTACATAGTGGTAAAATAAACACACATACCAACACGCGTATAATTGCCTAATTATTTAAAATAAAAAAATTTCTCCATCATAAATTATACCTAATCGTAATGATATCGCACCCATATCAAATCCATATTCATACGGAGATATCGCCTCGCACTTAATAATGGCCACGAAGGTGGGTACTTTGAAAAAAAAAGCATTGACCTCTATCATTTGCAGTGCCGGATTAACCCTTTTAAGCAAAATAAGCACGTCTAGGGGGCACCAAAACCAACCATCATAGGCAAAAAAACGCGCAGGCTGCATCAGCATTGCAGTCGTCGTGGAGTAGGTATAGCAATGCACGCACGAGAACTTTCCAAAGTTGCGAAACTTTCCACATGAGAAATTCTCGGTAACTTCTGAGAATGTTCTCGAGAACGAGAATTTATTTATTTATCGTAGTTTATACCTTGAATATTCACGACAGTTTAGGTGTAGTCCTTACCCCCAGAAAATTCCGACTTTTGGTCGTCCGCTTCCGGTCAGAAAAATGTATGACGGCCCGGCCAAACGGTCAGACTTAGGTGGGGGGTGCTCGACCAAATGTCATAGAGGGACCCTGGCAGTTTTTGACGCCGCCATTTTTTTTCAATATGGCCGACTTTTTGTTTAAACTTTTTTAATTGTGTCCTAGCGCGCTGAAATTTTGGTCACGGAATCTCGGGGTCCCCTAGATACATATGAAAAAAATTTTTTTGGAAAAATGCTACAATTGCGGGAAAACTGGCCACTTTTATTTTGTATGGCAACTTTTAAACGGTGCGTGATAGGTGGGGGGTGTTCGACCAAATGTCATAGAGGGCCCCGAGACAAAACAATCTGCATTAAAAAAAATCAAAATAGCCGACTTTTTTTTTTTAAATTTTCAAGTTGGTCCGAGCGCGCTGAGATTTGGCATGGCGGGAGATAGAGGCCTCTAGATTCTAATGAAAGAAAAATTTTTTTTTAGAAAATATTGTCGAAAGTCGAAATGTTCTCTGATATACAGTGAGAATTTAAGCAACTTATTGGTAAATTTATCACATGAACAAAATAGCTAACTGTAATAGACAATAATATATGCATAATAACATTTAGTTTTAAGTTATGCCTATTTAAACTTTATTTCAAGTATATTATCTTGTTTAAGCATGAAACTTTTATACGTGTTCAATTACCCATCTAATAACGAAGGGTCGTAGGGATCAAGTAAGAGAGTGAGGGTACGTAAGAATAAGAACATCTCCAACGTAGGCTTTCGATTTGACCTTACGCGGAGGCCCTTAAAATCATGGAAAAAAATCTTGCTTTCGGGCTTGCGGCCAGCCGATTTTTTCGACATAGGTTACCGATTTTATAGCGAATTTTGCTCTCTTGCACGCCAGATTTGTCGGCCAAGCCGAGTTGCTCCTTAGCCGCGATCCTGAGACCTAACTGTCAAAGTGTTACAAGGGGCCCCGTGAAAGCCGAAAACTAAAAGCATCCTATCAAGTAGCGCTTTCGAGTGACGACAAAGAGGGAGCAGTAGAAGAGTCGTGATTACATGCATAGATTCGATTTCAAGCCACTCTTTTGCAGTTCGGCGTAAGGTCTTATGCGAGGTCTTCTGCCTTATGGCAAAGTTGATCTTCTGCCTTAATTACACTTGGGTGTGGATCCAAATCCAAGCTTTCCTCTTTCGCAGTTGGGCCTTCTGCCATGCTCACACTTCACATTCACTTGGTCAATTCCAAGCTCTGCTTTCTTGCATCTTTTCTGTATGAAATCAACCTCGCTGAGACCCTTAAATATCGAGCCCCATGCGAAGCTAGGCTGATAGAAAACTGTCCCATCCATTCTCTGTATGAAATCCTGGATTCGCGCCTGGTTGCGACTAAAAGTAAAAATGTACAACTGTCTATCAAATTGCGTTATATATATCGAAAAATTTACATTATAAAATATAATAAAGGTGACATTCACCCGAATGCGGCGACTGCAGCAGCTTTACTCTGTTGTAACGTTACTGCTGCAGCACTGTCAATTTTCGTGATAAAATTATGTGACTGATTTCCATACTAAAAGTAAAAATGTATTTCAACTGTCTATCAAATTGCGTTTTTATATCGAACAATTTTCGCGCTCGCTTCGCACACGTTTTCAATAACTTTCTAAGATATGACGACTGCAGCAGCATTACTCTGTTGCAACGTTACTGCTGCAGTACTGCCAATTTTCGTGATAAAATTATGTGACTGATTTCCATACTAAAAGTAAAAATGTACAACTGTCTATTAAATTGCGTTTTTATATCAAAAAAATTTCTCGCTCGCTTCTCTCGCGTTATTAATAACTTTCTAAGATATGAGGACTGCAGCAGCATTACTCTGTTGCAACGTTAATGCTGCAGCACTGTCAATTTTCGTGATAAAATTATGTGACTGATTTCCATACTAAAAGTCTGGATCTGCCGGCGGAATGGACGGACTGTCTCCCCAGCACCTTAAGGACTTAACCGCTACATCATTAGGTGGTGACACGAGTTCTGCGCTAATTAAAGAAATAACGGGTCTCATGAATTTAATGCTATCAGGACTCGTGCACGCCGAGATAGCCCCGCTGTTGTACGGGGCCAATTTAGTAGCTCTCGCAAAAAAGGATGGTGGTATTCGCCCGATTGCTGTGGGATGCACGTACAGACGCTTGGTCTCAAAGCTGTGCTGCAGGAAATTCAACGAGAAGCTGACACATATCTTTAGGCCCCGGCAGCTAGGTTTTGGTATAAAAGGGGGGTGTGAGGCGGCAGTGCATGCTGCGCGCACATTTCTAAGTCGTCCGGATTTCGAAGTTTTTCTGAAAATAGACGTAAAAAACGCTTTTAATTCGGTTGATCGCGGTGCTCTGCTGGCGGCGGTGAAAAAAGAACTGCCAGACCTCTACAAATACATTTGGCAATGCTACGGAGCACCATCAAAATTGCTATTTGGAGATAAAATCATTTCTTCGAGCATGGGCTGCCAACAAGGGGATCCGCTCGGGCCAGCCATCTTTAGTCTAGTTATCCACCCCATCATCTCAAGTTTGAAATCAAAATTTAATTTATGGTATTTAGACGACGGGTCTCTGGGAGGAGAAGCTTTAACAGTTTTAGAAGATTTAAAATGCATTATAGAGAAGTTTTCGGAAATCGGTTTGTCACTGAATTCTGCAAAATGCGAGATTTATTTACCTGACCACCTTCCCTCTGAAACGAAAAATGATATTTTGTCAAATTTCAATTTAGTTTTGCCCGATATTTCAATTTGTTCAAATTCTTCTCTCACTCTTTTAGGCTCACCAATTTTTACCGAATCTATTGCACCTGTCATTAACTACAATCTAAATTTATTTAACAGTACGTCAGAGTTACTTTATAAAATAAACCCTCACATGGCCCTCTTCATCATTCGTTTCTGTTTATTTACCCCAAAATTCATGTACTTGCTCCGTAGCTGCCCTATTTGGAAATTTCCGTCTATTACTTCATCTATTGACACCTCCCTTCAGGCAACGCTATCAAAAGTTTTAAATATACATTTTGAGTCTGGGCCATGGACCCAGGCGGTTCTCCCAGTTAGGTTTGGGGGGCTCGGTGTTCGCACTTCGGCCAGCTCGGCTTTACCTGCTTTTCTGTCTTCCGTGTATGGCTCGCTGTCTCTCATCGGTGTCATTCTAAACCTTCCACAGATACTTGATGATGAGGTGGCGGGCCTCGAGGAGGCCAGAGAGGCATGGTGCCAGTCGTGCCCGAATGCGGACATCCCAGAAGCCAGGCACGTTCAGCGGGCCTGGGACTCCCCTCGTCTGGAGGTAGTCCATGCCTCACTATTGGAAAACAGCCCGGACGACTTTGAACGCGCGCGCATTTTGGCGGTTTCAGCCCCCGAGTCGGGCCACTGGTTGCAGGCTCTCCCTTCTAAGGCGATTGGCACGGTTCTGGACCCAAACAGCTTAAGGATAGCCATATGCTTAAGGCTTGGGTCCAGAATATGTATTTCCCACACGTGCGCCTGCGGTAAAAGTGTGGACCGGCTGGGCCGCCATGGCCTCTCTTGTGCCAGAAGCGCCGGTCGTATATACCGCCACGGCACAATCAACGACCTGGTGCGTCGCGCGCTTGCTACCGTCTCTGTGCCTGCGGTTTTAGAGCCAGTGGGCATGGAGAGAGGTGACGGCAGGCGCCCCGACGGGGCCACGTTGGTGCCGTGGAAACTGGGAAGGGCCCTGGTGTGGGATGCGACGTGCGTTGACACCTTAGCACAGTCCCACATTGGGGCGACCCGCATCCAGGCCGGCGCTGCGGCTGACCAGGCCCAGATTCTCAAGCGCCGCAAATACTCCAACTTAGTTAATGACTACGAGTTTGCGGCGCTCGCAGTAGAGACTTTTGGTCCCTGGTCAGCCGATATGAAGGCATTTGTGGGGGCTTTGTCGGCGCGGCTGGTCGAGGCCACGGGGGACCGTAGGGCTGGCGCGTACCTCTCTCAGCGTATCGCCCTAGCGGTACAGAGAGGTAACGCCGCCAGTGTAATGGGGTCCATGCCGCAGGCTGACATGTTGGATGGGGTGTTCTTTTTATGAGCGGGGGGGGGGGGGGGTTTATGTTTAAGTTAATTATTAAGTATTTGTGTATTTAATTTTAGTTGTAATGATATAATAATATAGTTTAGATTGTTATTTGTAAGTTATATATATGTTATTAGTTTTAATTTTTAATTTAATTTTCATGGATTTTAATTTTAATGTATTATAAGTTTAATTGATTAATAAAAGATTATAATAAAAAAAAAAATATACATACTAAAAGTAAAAATCTACAACTGTCTATCAAATTGCGTTTTTATATCGAAAAAATTTCGCGCTCGCTTAGCTCGCGTAATTAATAACTTTCTAATATATGACGGCTGCAGCAGCATTACTCTGTTGCAACGTTACTGCTGCAGCACTGTCAATTTTCGTGATAAAATTATGGGACTGATTTCCATACTAAAAGTAAAAATCTACAACTGTCTATCAAATTGCGTTTTTATATCGAAAAAATTTCGCGCTCGCTTCGCTCGCGTAATACATAACTTTCTAATATATGACGACTGCAGCAGCATTACTCTGTTACAACGTTACTGCTGCAGCACTGTCAATTTTCGTGATAAAATTATGTGACTTTCCATTCTCAGCTGTAATGTGGCAATGAACGTCACTCAACTTACCAAAAAAAAATCAATGTAATCTCGATGACCCTAGGGAGAGGGGGCACCATGGTCTAGAAATGCTTAGGGCATCAAAATATCTTAATCCGGCACTGGTCGTTTGCGGAGTAAAACGATTTGGGACTCGCATTTTATACGCATTACCATGCCTTCCCGAAAAAAATCGAATCATTCGCGAAAGTCTCGCAACGCATTGAGGTTACAAGGGGCACGTGGTCTTCCTCAGGAGTCTGAAGAAGACCACGGTGAGTGGGTGGCGCTCTAGCCAGGCAGGCCGCTTCGCTTTCGCTCGCGCGCGTATACCTTACTGTATCGTCCGATATAGGTACATCTACTAATACTCTGTCGTTTAAATCACGTGTAAAATTGGAATAAGGGCGAAACTATTGATTTTGGAGTGTAGTTTTATTTAGTGGTACCTAATTGTAAAATATTTTATCTGGACTACAGTCCTCTAGCATATCCATCTGTCAACTTTACTTCAAATTCCGCCTTCATGGGAGAAGGAGAGAAATTAGGCTTAGAAATAAGCCGCTTACTGACACAGACCGGATTCCACGCGGGCGGAGCCGCGGGCACAGCTAGTATATAATAAAACTAGACAGGCCCGCAGCTTCGCTCGCGTAAATGAAATAGTTTGTCTTATGTTTAGTTACATACCGACATTATTCAACCCTGACAGGGTTTATAACTGTGATAGGGATTTCTTATTTGTAGCCGTTATTTGGATAACTTAATTCGCATATTTTTCAAAAAAATTATGTGATTTGATAAAGGCAAGATTGTATTTTTATGTTATCATAATTTATATCGGGATAAAAAATGAGGGAAGAAGCGAGATACTAAGCAAATCTACTCATCAGTTAATTGCACATATATTTCCACTAATGCACCAAGAACGTGCGTAGAATATTGATTGCTATTCCATCAACATTCACTCTATTTACTAATCAGTATGAGTAATTTACAACATTTCAATACCTACCAATAATTGCATTGCAAATGATTGTACCACTCAAAGCCTTTTATGTGCACAGCTCATACGGAGTATAGAATATAGGTCACATGAATGTTAGTGCAACTACCCAGGGATCGTGTATCATACCTTAAAGCAGCGGTCGGCAACCAGCGGCCCGCAGGCCGCATGCGGCCCGCCAACCTCTCACTTGCGGCCCGCGAGTCTCCCTGGTTATTTTGTATGTAATATTGTCAAATAACAATGTTTGATAAAGTCATAAATATTAACAAAGTGCGGCCCGCGTCCACTTCGTTAACTGCTATGTGCCCCCCCCTTGGCTGCTAAAAGGTTGCCGACCGCTGCCTGACCTGCCTACATGACCACACGTGCCATTCCGATTGTCAATAGATTTCCTGACAATAGGTATTCGTTTTCACAATAGAGCAAACCCAAAGCCCCTAAAAATAGGTCACGGGATACACGAGAATTCCAATGCCATCAAAAAATGCCTTGTAATTCGAATACTAACTGTAAATAGAATGGCGCAGCTCGTGACATATGTAGGTAACGCAATAAGTTCAACACTTGACCTTTAATCTGAGACTAGGGGCCCGATTCGGATTATGAAATAATCTTAAACATATCGTTATCGTATCTTGGTGATATCTTTCAGATATCACCAAGATACGATAACGATATGTTTAAGATCTAACCTGTCAAATTTGACATTTGCGCGATTCTGGAGATACTCTTGAACGATTTCCACAGGATGTGACTTAGAGATCTAATAGATATCTTACTCTATCTAACGTAAAATTGACATTGGTTGCCCGAATTGCGCTGCAAAAGAGAACTAGTTGATATCTAAACTATAACGTATCTAGAATGGATCTAGTACGTGTCGTCTCTTGTGAATATCTTGAAGTTCGAATACGGCATTAGGTACTTAGTAAGTTTGTCCTTCTTGAACTAAATGGCTAATAAATATGTGGCTAATAAACTGAACGCTCTGACCATATACCTAATTATTAAGAGTCTCCAGCAAGCTCGGTTCTCCATACACCGTAGTTACAATAGGATAAGGTATATCTAGTCCTGTAATTAGTTTATGTGGCTTCAAACATCATAGTTTAAAATTTAAAGCGAATTTAAATATCATACAAAAATTGTGTTTGTTCTATTTCGTTTGTTTTATAAACTGGAGCTATTATATGTATATATAAACTAATTACAGGACTAGACCTCAAGTAATTGTATACCTATGCAAAGTTAAATCACAATCCAAAACGTAGTTTTAAAATGAGAACGAAACTCCGTTTGTATGGGAGCTTGCTGGGGACTCTGAAGCGTAACTAGTTAAATTTAGTAGGTAGGGATAGTTAGAAAAGTAACCATAGTGGTTTCAGTGCTGTTGTCTGGGCGAGCGACATCATCAAGTGGGCGCTTGGTATCACTTGAGTGTCCTCGATAAGTTATTTTTAGTAAGCATTTATTGAACGATTGCTGTCTGATAAAATTGTGGTTTGCTGCGATACCTCACTACTACAGATATTATGGGATTATGCGATGTTTATGCCATTATTGTTTCCACCTAGTCGCGATTCTACACAATATGAATTCCACGCAGCTGAAGTTTATCACATGCGTTATTCCTCACAGTCATTATTTCAACACAGTCTTGATTCTACCTAGTAGCGATTCTACACAATATTTATTCCACACATCTGCAGTTTATCACTTGCGTTATTCCTCACAGTCATTATTTCAACACAATCTTGATTCTACCTAGTAGTGATTCTACACAATATTTATTCCACACATCTGCAGTTTATCACATGCGTTATTCCTCACAGTCATTATTTCAACATAATCTTGATTCTACCTAGTAGTGATTCTACACAATATTTATTCCACACATCTGCAGTTTATCACACACAAATATATTACTATACAATCGTCGCAACTCTTATTAATGTTCGACATCGGTCACATTTCTGGTAAAAAGGCACCTTATATGAGTATTTTTTTAATAATAAGGGATTAATACTAACTACTAAGAAACAGTTTTCATATCAGAAATAAACTTCACTGGCCGCAGTGGCCTCTTGTCAAAGCCATTGTCTTGTTTGACGTTATCGCAATTGTTCACGGATCAAAATAAATTAATTTCTATTGCTTAAAGTTACTAAAACCGGAAAAACTTCTTCTTCTTCTCAACAACTTCGAGTACCGAGTTCCCAACAGAGACGGATGGGCACAACATTGGCATTTGACATAAGTTTCGTCTTGTCCATGTTCATTTTCAAGCCTACCCGTTGTGAAACTCGGTTGAAGTCATCGAGCATCATGCTGAGTTACTCCATCGACTTTGCCATGACTACGTATCGTCGGCAAACCGAAGGTGAGTGATGTATTCGCCGTTGATGTAGATGCCAAGTCCTTGCCATTCCAGGAGCTTGAAGGTGTCTTCCATTACGGCAGTAAACAGTTTCGGAGAGATAACGTCTCCCTGCCTTACGCCTCTTTGCAATGGAATCGCCTTCGTACTCTGCTCCTGAACTCGGACCGACATGGTGGCGTTACTATACAAATACTTAAACACTTCGATGTACCGATAGTCAATATGGCATCGCTGAAGAGACTCAAGCACCGCCCATGTTTCCACCGAATCGAAGGCTTTCTCATAGTCCACAAACGCTAAGCATAATGGTAAGTTATACTCTTCGGTCTTCTGTATAACTTGCCGCAGCGTATGGATGTGGTCTATGGTACTATAGCCTTTTCGATACCCGGCTTGTTCGGGAGGCTGGAAGTCATCAAGTCTGTGTTCGAGACGGTTCGTGATGACCCTTGAAAACAGCTTATAGACATGGCTCAGAAGCGTGATGGGTCTGTAGTTCTTCAATAGGCTGTTATCACCTTTTTTGAAAAACAGCACCACCTCGCCTTTATTCCATGTTTCAGGCGTTTTGCCCTCGGACAAGACGGAATTAAAGAGCTTCTGGAGGACTTTAAGTACCGGTGTTCCACCCGCTCTCAGAAGCTCTGAAGTGATTCCGTCTTTGCCCGGCGCCTTGTTGTTCTTAAGCTGCTTCAGGGCCATCCTAATCTCGTACAGACTGATGTCCGGGATATCTTCGGTATAATGTCGGGACAGCTTGGCTCTTGGATCTCCTACCAAGCTGTCAACGGGCTTTGCAATCGAAGTGTATAACTGTCCATAGAACCTCTCGATCTCGCCTAAAACCTCCGCTTTGCTCGACGCTATGCTGCCATCTTCCCGTTTCAGCTTCGTCAGCTGGCTTTGCCCAATAGACTTGTCCTTTGCGAACATTTTGGAGCCTTGGTTTCACTCAATAGTCTCTTTAATACGGTTAGTATTAAAGAGACGCAGATCATGTCGCAAGGACTTAGATATACGTCTATTGAGTTGCCTATATGACTTCGCGTCATCGGGAGACTGCAACTGTAGCGAGCGTCGTTCAGCCATGAGGTTTAAGGTTTGCTCGGTCAATTTCTGAGGTCTATCTTTACGGCGGGGTCTAAAAAACTTAGACCCTACTATGTGGACAGTTTCCACTAGCCCGTCGTTGATTTCGTCCACTGAAGCCAAGTTCTCTAGGCAAGCAAAGCGGTTAGAGAGCTCGAGTTGAAAGCTTTTGGGGTCTTGAACATGGGCTCGATTAGGTCGGAGCGTAGACTTCATCAGGCTGGACCTTTCAAGTTTAATATTGATATTCAGTGAGCCTCTTACGATTCGGTGATCACTACCGGTCTTTACCCTGTTGATCACAGAGACATCGCTGAATATCCGTTTCTTGTCGGTCATGATGAAGTCTATCTCGTTTCTCGTGGCACCGTCAGGACTCATCCAGGTCCATTTCCTGTGAGGCGGCTTCTGGAAGAAAGAGTTCATCACGAAGAGTTCCTCTCTCTCCAGAAAGTCGGCCAGCCTCTGACCCCTGGGGTTCCGCTGCCCATACCCAAATTGCCCCACTCTCAACTCATCACCGCTTCTCTTGCCCAACTTTGCGTTGAAGTCCCCCATAACAACAGTAAAGTAGGTTTTAGAAGTATGTATGGCCCTACTTACGTCCTCATACATAGCCTCTACTACTTCATCATCGGAGTGTGACGAGGTCGGTGCGTATACCTGAATGACCTTCAGCGAATATCTTTTGGATATTCTGAGTATTAGGTATACGACCCTGCTCGACACACTGTCGATGGTTATTATGTTGTTTATGAGGGACTTGTGAACGAGAAACCTGACACCACCTTGGGACTGTTGGTCGCCCTCCCGGTGGTAGAGCAAGTTACCAGACTTCAGGGTTGTCGTGTCCTCCCCCTCTCTACGGACTTCGCATAACCCTACAATGTCCCAGTGTAACCTGCTCAGTTCCTCTTCCAGCTCGCAGATCTTTTCGTCAGTCCTCATAGTGCGTATGTTGTGTGTTACCAGGGCCAGTCGTCGTCGGGGTGGGTAGCCGGATCTTTGCCGGAGATTCTTAGCACCCCTGACCCCGTTAATGCCCTGACCGCTACCATAGCCAGAGCACCGGGGGTCGCCGGAACCTCGGGGCCGTGGTTTTATTGTGCTCTGCATAATGGGGGTTGAATGCCATAATCGCCACGCTTGGCAGGCGGGTTGGCGATCGCAGTCGAGTACACCGAATTTGAGGGACGCTGCTGCCCGTCCACCGGTGGTCTTGGACGTAGTTTCAGGACATACCCGGGTCCTAGGATACTAGGGTCTAGGAGTTACTATTACAGAATCTCGAAAAGACAGATATCACTCATGAAACTCATCTGCTTTAGAAAATAAAATCTTTGATTTCGCGTTTTAAGTTTTTGTTTCTTACGATACGCCACTGTATTGGTTTTACAAAGAAATATGCAAAAATGACAGTTTTGTTTTTTTTTTTACAAAAATGTATATAACAGTTTTAGCTTCTAATAACCTCAGGAATGTGCTGTTAAAGTTATTCGGTTTCCTCCTGATACACCGTGTATAACTTTCGCCACGTACCCCAGGGTAACCTTTCTTTAAAAAAAATCGCTACGTTTTCGTGAATAACTGGGACGATTACAGGTGAAGACCTGTGCGACAGCATAGTGTCTATCTCTTTCTTACTTACTTATAAGTACGTTAGTGAGAATAGATCGAAAGTATAAAAACGTTCAACTTAGTAGAGCTGATCTGCTTTTTACTGATATCCGTGGATAGGTAATATTGTCCGTATTGCCTCCATCTAATATTTCTCACCCAGCAAATACAAAAAATAAATGGAGTTGTGTCATCATCATCATCATAGGCCTTTCAGTCTATTGCAGACTATACAAACAGTGTCAGGCAGGGCGACAACGTTTTTCATGGTTGTATAAGCCAATACGGGAGCGGCAACCACGACCGCAAAACTGGCAGGTGTAGTGTGCCCGTGGCGAACACATGTCGGGCTGATGACGCTTGGCTCGCTTACTTGCCAGTGTCTTAAACCAAGCGTCATCGTGGATTTTACGACCATCGAACACCAGTTTGCGCCACTTATCTCTGTCCGCAGCAAGCTCCTCCCATTTATGAACCGGGATGTTGAAGGAGTTCATGTCTCGCTTGACGCAGTCCTTATGCCGTAGCATCGGCCGACCGAGACTTCTCTTAGCATCAGCTATGGCGCCAAGCAAAACACGTCACGGCAAACGAGAAGGTTGCATTCGGAGTTGTGTAGAACCACATTAATAAGAGTTGCGACGATTGTATAGTAATATATTTGTGTGTGATAAACTGCAGATGTGTGGAATAAATATTGTGTAGAATCACTACTAGGTAGAATCAAGATTGTGTTGAAATAATGACTGTGAGGAATAACGCATGTGATAAACTGCAGATGTGTGGAATAAATATTGTGTAGAATCACTACTAGGTAGAATCAAGATTGTGTTGAAATAATGACTGTAAGGAATAACGCATGTGATAAACTGCAGATGTGTGGAATAAATATTGTGTAGAATCGCTACTAGGTAGAATCAAGACTGTGTTGAAATAATGACTGTGAGGAATAACGCATGTGATAAACTTCAGCTGCGTGGAATTCATATTGTGTAGAATCGCGACTAGGTGGAAACAATAATGGCATAAACATCGCATAATCCAAGGATTATGCAATGATGTTACATAAAGTGTATTTTTGCCCGATTTGTCCCGTTAAAAGGCCCTATTTTGTAAGGCAAAACATCATGTATACACAAAAAAAAGGCCGGTTAAGAATTAAGATACGTTTTTAAAATTACCGATGAGGGAATAATAACGTGTTCTACAATGTTGCATATTTCTATGGCTTTTCACTGTTTTAATAAGCTATTGAAAGATGTTTTTATGGTTTCCCATCAAAAGTAAAGTATTAGCATCAACGGTCCCATAATATTTTCATGAAAATAGGGCAATTGCGTTGTTATGAAATAATAATAATTAACTACGCTGCAAATAAGGTGAATCCTTACAAAGGCGCAGTGGAGTAAGTAGGTTCCGCGAAGCGCGCTCAGCGCCGCCGCCGCCGGCGCGCCGTCGCGGACCGAGCTCTTTGGCTTCTTATCCCATTCCGGAAACGTTTCCTCGAATAACAACATAAAACCTCATTCATACGGCTAAAACTGACTTAGCACAACTAGTTACAATGCATATAAAGAAGATTAAATATGGTTGCTCCAAAAACAGATTACCGTTTGTCTGCCATAAACAAATGTATAATGGAAAATTATTTCTTCAATTGTTATTTTATAACTTAAGACTGCGTCGACCGTCCAGTGGCGACCTCATGGGAGGAATTGTGTTTTCTAATAAACCAATTAATTTCTGTAAAAATCGGTATCACCTAATATTGTGGTCCTACTGATTCCCGAACTTTTGATCTTTGTCACATAGAGTATTAGATACTTTACTTTTGACTTTATCACCTACACGGAAAAATGGCCACCATTTGCCATTTAGTTTCCCACAATGGGGGCGCCACTGGACGGTCCATGCAGTCTTAAAGAACGGTCATTCAAAATCAGTGTTAATGGAGTTTATTGCCTATTTAAGTGTGTAATTTGTGTAAACATGGACGGATCTGTTTATGCATAATGTGAATAATGTCTTTGTGCACATCGCGTTCCGGGGAGTTATTTTAATATTTGCCCTCCAGATTTCATCGCAAGTCCAATTATTATTTTTAGTCATCGACGGAGCAATTCACTGCCGACGCTATGGACAATATAATAAATGGGAGCCATTACTAACATGTATTAATATAAACTGAACTTGAAATATGCTGAGATGAAAATAAAAACTACCTACTTATAGGTACCTAACATATTAGCATTTATCATGTACAATAACATATTGTCTCCGTAAGCAGTTGAAACCAGCAGGATTTTGCTTCAGATTCATTATTTTAACTTATGAGCGCGCAACGCCTACCTACTCGTATTATATTACATATAATAATTCCATTCGAATTTACGACCTAAGTGAAAACAGCACAGTTCTCGCTCGATAAGACAAAGCAAGCAGCAGAAAACAGGTAAAAATACGCTATATTAAGGATGACTCACGCTAGACCGGGCCGTCCCCGGGCCGAGGCGTCTGATATGGCATTTTCTATGACGGCTGATCGGTGATCACAAGGTGCTTTCCATAGAAAACAAAGCGCCGGAAGCTCCGGCCCGGCCCCGATTCGGTCTAACGTGAGTCATCATTTATACATAAGTACAGAATATCTGAAGGTACCTAATTATCATAATATATTTGACGGCATTAGAGTTAAACAACAAGATTTAGTCATTCAGATCATGTTGAACATGACACAAAGTGGGGCTCCGCTTATACTGAGTCATACGAACACAACATATTTAATAATTATTGCACGTAAACAAATAACCTTAATATTGCCTTTAAACTGGAAAATATTGCTATAGTGACTCGCCCCGCTTCGCACGAGTTAAGAATTGAATTTTAGGTAAGTAATTATAATAAGAATTGATAGGTAAAAACTGCATGAACATCAGTTCAATAGTTTTTGAGTCTATCGCGAACATACAGGCAGACAGACACGGCGGCGGGAGACTCTGTATTAGAAGGTGTAAGAGGATATTAAAAAAGTATTAATTACGAGTCATTTTCGATTTTGGTTCCTCGGATAGAAAATATACCTATTTCTAATAGATACTTAGGTACTGCACGAGTGCACGTGCTTCGATTTTGGAACAAACCCAAAACAAAGGATGATTCAGAATATTCTAAAGATTAATGCTCAGTTTCCCGCTAAAACATGACTGACAAGCTGACAAAAATGAAATCCAAGTTTCATTCCATGTTGAAGGAAATGCCAACATCTTTCGCAACTAATAAAAATACCTACATTGTGTTACGTAAAAATAAAGAAGCTCCCAATTTAGAGAAAAAATGCGATGATGATGAACCAAAACGGAGTGTCAACGTACATCTGCTAATATTAGCTGAGTTACGTGTCGTAAAGTTCGTAAAAATAAGTGTATTTGTTATTTGTCGCCCACGAACTTGCTGACTGATGACTCACGGGCGAGCCTGCAGTGAATAATTACTTTTACAGGTATGTGACATTTATTAGGAGCCTCAATGATACAAATACGTCGCTTGTCAGCTCACTAATGAAAGGACAAATCTTCGAGCAACACGGAAGGGAGGCGGCATTCCCACTATTTCCCCTCTGCCGAGGTACAAGATTAGCACGTCAATCTAATCTAGCGCGGGTAATAAAACTAGTTACACTTGGATTTTTCACTAGACCGAGTCCAGACGCGCGCGTGAACACTGCTGCACAAAAATGCCTGTTTGCTCGGTTTTTTGTTATAAAAAGAGGTCGGGGACATCAAATTTACAAAATGAAAGTGTTACATTTCACGTATAATATTTTTTTTTACATATCATACGTTTAATTACATTTAAATACAATTATTATATTTTAGTCTCAAGTAATTGTTGGATTTATCGATTTTGCTCGCTCAGTACAAATTGCGGATCGGTCGAGCGACAAATCCGACTTCTCATCTCTCAGAATACAATGACATACTTCAACGAAAATGTGTTAGTGTGCGTGTTGTGATACTAGTCACTCGTCCGTACACAAAAAGAGATCGAGGTTTGCAAGATTTGTCTTTGACGTGTGTCACTTTCTATGTATTTGTGTCGTCATTACAGAGGGCCTACCGCGAACCACGTTCGACGTGTTGCCTCCCTGTCACACTTACGTATGAATTTACAAGTGCCATAGAGAGGCAACACGTCGAACGTGGTTCGCGGTAGGGCCTTTGATTGGATTTTGTATGTAAGTGTGTGAGAAGTGCGACTGTGTGCACCTTCCCCCCGCGAAAAATGGCAGAATGATTTGTACGGTGAGATATCGCTTGGGCCCCTCCCTTCCGACGTGTCGGAAGCCGGTGTTGCTCGAAGGGACAAATGAACGATTAGCCGCTCAAATATGTCGCCACTCGTAAACAGCTAAAGTAAGATCCGCATTCTGTATCTCAACGTTATAAAAGATTATCTTTGTCTAAACACATCTTAAGTATATATTATGACCATATAAAATTTTGCAGGCAACGTGCAAGAAACCTCGGCCTGCATTTTGGTTGAAAACTCAATAGAATTTCAACCCAATTTGATCATAAGTGCGTTCGTGAATTGATCTCCCGTCATTCATATTTGCAACACAAAGGGAAAGTTCAACGCATCGCAAATGGGGGGAATTCTTTCAAAAAAAACCTCCAAACGCATCTTAGACAGCCAAGCGGAGGCATGTGCGACGTTTGCAATAGAAGAACTCGATCTGCCTATTATCGGCTCGGCTACCGTCGGGTTCTTATTCAAAGTCAAACTCAAATATATTATGCAATCTTTCATACTATTTCGACTATTAAAAAGTTAATGTTACCATCTGTCACCACTCGACGCTGTACCGAATCTTGTCTTTAAATTGTAACATTAGCCTTTAAACCTTCTCGACATAAAACAGTTGTTTGTTGTCATGAAAAAAAGTACGTGGCGCCATAAAAATGTCGACATTTTTTCCCGTCTCAAAGGAAGTCGTACTCTCCGGGAGTGTCAACTGGTCAATTATTCTCGCGTATAATAAATCGAGAAGGAATGAAACTGAAAACATGCATCGATTACAGATGGGCGGCGTCGCGGCGGCGGGATGTAGTCTGCTGTCGAATTCCACTCCGACAACTTAATCTCGGCAGTCTAATTAATGGCGCGCTCACGCAGCATCCGCGGCATGTCAAGTGCGGGGCAACGACCGACAGGTGAGAGATTCCCCGGCCACTGTCACCGATCCCAGGCACGACCTCATTTCAAGCAAAATGTGCCATTAGGCGAAGCGTAAGTAGGTACGATTCAAATTGAAAAAAGAAAAACTATATGGGCAAATTACTTTAAGAATGGGGCCCTTCATTGTGGTAGGTACATTAGCAAACGTGATACTGACTACATTTTAAATCGTAATATAAAATCACATACATACCTAATGTCTACAAACACATGTAAACAGACAAATCAAAATAATGACATACCTATGATGTGTCATGATGTATGTTAATTTTCATTTAATAAATATTTTACGTCCGCGTTAAAGCCTGTCAAATGAATAATTACCTACATATTTTTAATATATTATGTTTATTGTATTAAAAGTTAAATAACAGAAACAGGTATATTTAATTTGTTAAGGCTTCATACTAATGCATGCAGTCTCATCCCTTTCCACAAACTCACTACACAGCAAGTGTAAATGTGCAAAGATATCTACTGTATAAATGAAATCAGCCTGGACTGAATCTCCGACCCCGATATTGAAAATGTAGGAAGTACCTAGTCAATCAATGTTATTAACCAATCCGATCAGCACTTAAGATTTGTTTGTGTAATGTCTATCATCACTCAAACCCACGTTGTTCGCAAAGGTTATAATTATTGTACTTAATCGCAAAGATGGTAATTAAGGTATTAGAGACCGCCTAACGCTACGTCTTACGTAGGCGAACAACGCGCGAACGCCGCGCCGCCTGACATTCGCGTGCAAATCGCGCCGCACCGCGTTCGCAACGAGATCGCTTACGTAGGACACTTCTATGGGCATCAAAGGATTGATTTCGCCGCGCCGCGCCGCGCCGCGTTCGCGCGTTGTTCGCCTACGTAAGACGTAGCGTTAGCTAACAACGACTTTAACAGAACAATACAATTCAAATACTGTTTATTGCACAGGCACACCTCAATAAAAGAAAACTGTATAAAAGTAAACAGAAATAATAGCAGAGGTAAACAACAGGCACTGACAATGTGTGAAGGTGTCATTATAAACCTTATATTTTCATTATTTTCATAGAAATTTGATAATACTACCACACACACTTTGTCACAGCAAATGCCATCCACTTAACTTGATTCAACTTTATGATATTTTTTAAATACCCAAATAGATTTAAGAATACACGACCCCTTGTGGTAATATAATATGATAATATCACATACTAGCTCAATAGTGGGACCGGATTTTTGCACGAAAAGTTTTGATAATTCTAAAGTTGAAAAAGTGATACTTATCTGATATAGGACATATTTTTAAGCATATATGCTATATATGATGAAAAGTTAGAACGAGCGTTAGATATAAATTAGGTATTTATATATTTTTAGTAATGATTTTTTAATATTGAATTAAAGTGCAATGTTTAAGTTCCATTGTTTATAATATGTATGACGCTTTATAATGTAAAATTATTAGAAATTTTTTTAACGTGCTTCTTTGTCAAACTACAATTAGCTTATTATTTTGTCGATATTGAATTAAAGTTTAATAAATCCACAACAACATATCTAAATTTATAAGTTAATAGGCAAGCTAAAAAGCTAGAAGAATAAGATATATGCTTTAGAATTAATATGCGTTTTTTGTCCTATAAGATCTAATATTGAATTAGAGTCTGTAAAAATAAGTCTATTACTATAAAATAATATATGCAGCGTATATATGGAAAGTAAGAAATTTCTGTGTGTAGCTTGCATTGTAATAGTAAAATCTAGTTAAAAAGGCGCGAAATTCATAGATACGCCGCGCTGGTCCGTCCGTCGCCGGCGGCGCGGCGCTCGAGAGCCTATCATAGCCTACCTATACCTCGCCCCTCGCCCCACCTCCCGCTCAGTAACACTGTCTGTCTTTTCTTATCATTCATTTGTTTGTTTACCGTGCACATATATAAATTATATGCGGACATTACGTGAAATTAAAATATCTTATTAAGTAAAAATACCTACAGCTGGTCAATCGGATCTTGTCAGTAGAAAGAGGCGGCAAATTTAAAAATGTAGGCGCGAAGGGATATCGTTCCATAGAAAATTTGAATTTCGCGCCTTTTTTTAGTGACAAGATTTGCTTGACCAGCTATATTTCATTATCTTGACTAATATTGTAATAAAAATGTACAAGATATTCACAACTATTTTTTACTATAAAATAAAATAAAATAATCTTTATTGCAACTTTGAGTTGTTACATAACATTGGTTCCTGGCTCTCAAAGTAGGTTTCCCTGTGTCTCAAGAGCCAGTTCCTTCCCAATTACAAGCGTAGGTAATGTTACAATGTTAGACATTTTATATGACATATTAACAATATTAAAATTAATTTTAAAGAAAGATGAAACTGTGATGTGTGTGTACGCGCGCGTGTGTGAGTATTCTGTGTCTGATTTTTAGAATATGTGTGTGTTTCTGTGTGTTTACGCGCGTGTGTGTCTGGTTATTTTAGAATGTATGTACTAGAACACGCATCGTAATAGCTCTTCTGCTTCAGTATAACTTAATGATTTTAACCAAATCTTAATTTTGTTTTTTAATTGAAAATTACTAATGTTGTTTATATTAAGGGTTTTGTGTGCTTTGTTATATAAGTATGGTGCCAAAAATAAAAAATGCCTTTTAGACCATGCACTATTACAGCGAGGTACGGGGTAGTGAGCTATGCGTTTGTTGCCAAATGTGATTGTAGGGGCTATTAGTCTGTGGTATCTGCGTAATGTTTGATAAATGATAAAACTATACATAGTTTGTCAAAGGACTGTCTCATTTCAAACATAGACAGGGAGAATCATCATACTATCTTTGACTTACACTAGTACTAGCACCCAAAAGAAAAGGATGAATATAGTTTTTTGTTTTTATTTAAAGGTTGAACACGCCAAAACTGGGGCACACAAAATGTAGTACAAAATTATAATAAAAGTGAAAAAGTATATTATGTTTTACACATTTAATAGCATATTTAACGCTGTTTAAAATAACATTCCATATTTTAGATTTGGTCTACACAGTAAGCCATTTTTCTAACTTTCCTACGTACACGGCTCATAAGACTTTGCACCATGTTAATAGAACACTGTCTTGATGCCCATGTCCACATCTTTTGTAGTTCAGGGACCGATTTTACTCCGCCGCCTTTCTTTTTTAAAATTCCCTTCATAATACTCCAGTACTCTTCAACGGGCCGCAGTTCCGGACTATTTGGGGGGTTGCACACTTTTGGTACCACCACGATCCCATTTGCAGCATACCATTCCATCACTGGTTTTGAGTAGTGGCAACTGGCTAAATCTGGCCAAAACAAAGGTGGTGAGTCATGCTTTCTTATGAAAGGTAGCAAACGTTTCTGCAAACACTCTTTTCTATAAATATCGCCGTTTATTGTCCCGGTAGTAATAAACGGCCGACTTCTTTTCCCACAGCTACATATTGCTTGCCAAAGCAGGTACTTTTTTGGAAATTTCGAACGTTTTTTTAATTTACACTCTTCAGGGGCGTCTACTCTACTTAGGCTGGTATAGAACTCTTGCCCAGGAATTTGTTTAAAGTCACCTTTTATGTATGTTTCGTCGTCCATGACGACGCATGCAAATTTGGTTATGAAATTCTCATAAAGTTTTCGAGACCGTTTCTTCGCGGATGAGTTCTGTTTCGAGTCTCGATCTGGTGCTGCCTGGGCCTTATAACTCCTTAGGCCAGCCCTACGTTTCACTTTTTGAACATAGGACTGAGACATTTTAACTTTTTTAGCAACATCGCGAGACGAAATCTTAGGATTTGAGGCAAACATGTTCACCACCTTCTCGTCCTTTTTTTTATTCTTGACACCCTGCAAGCCTCCACTTCCTGGCTTCCGATCTATTGTTAGGTGCTTACGGAACTTTTTTAATACGCGACAAACCGTAGATTGAGGACATTTCAGTCGTTTCGCGATATCTCTGTAGCTCAGTAATGAATTTTCTACGTATTCGTGCAAAATTCGCTCGCGTTGTTGATGTTGTTTGCTCGACATTTTGACAACGAATAAACATAATTTAAAAAAACTTGATAACATTATAGGCCAGTGTCTTGTGACCAAGTAGGTGCCATAAAAGTTTGTATATCTCTATTATTTGCATAGCAATAGTCGATTGTACATGCCCCAGTTTTGGCGTGTTCAACCTTTACTGACAAATTGGTTTGACCAACTATACCTATTTCTGGTTCCTATTGTCATGTCCTGTCCTATTCAACGTCAATATCATAATATGTATATTATAAACCAACTGCTCAATATTACACGGTATACATCCTGAATATACAATAAGGTAAGTGGCCTCACTTACCTTATTGTATATTCCGTGTGGGCCGTATATGCCTATACGGCCCACACGGAATACGTATGCCTCACCTTAAATTAAAATGGTTTTTTTTTAATAAACAGGACATGAAGTATGAAAAACTCACTCAAATAGGTTTCTCATTTATTTAAGTTTCTTCATTATACCAAAATAGTTATAAAAATATTACGATACTCTTGGAAAATATACCTTTTATAAAAGTCCTATTATGGGCCTTATTGAACACTACCAGAGTATTACTTAATCCCGCAAAAAATAATCATTTTGACAGTAGGTAATAACAGATTTTATTGTTTTTAACTTAAGAGTTATACATATACAAATAACAATATTTGATACTTCATAACAGGAGGATTTATTTATAATAAGTGAAAATAATTATTTTGGGTCTTAATAACTAAAGATATAAAAATTGTCTATTTTACGCGAAAATAGTAGGTAACTAAACATAAATCTTTATTAGTTACAGTAGTCTCATCCTTTAACATCTGGGGGCACGGCAGTGCCCCCGCCAAGACGAGAAAAGCGCAAGGGCACTATCTACCTTTTCTCGAAGCGCTTTGTCGTTTTTTGGAACCCTCATAACTTGGGGTTGGATTATACCAGATAAACAAAGTTCTCGGACTTATTAAGCATATCAATTGCATAGCTCTTATACTTTAGATTTTATTCATATCTAAAAACTTCGATTTCGTCACTGACTCACTCACTTGATGATCATCAATACCGGGTACTTCCTGAAGTCCTCTAAGAAGCTGAAATTTGGTATGTAAGATAGTTTTAGTACACAAACAACAAATAAATTCAAAAAAAATTTATCCCTAAGGGGATGAAGATGGGGTTTAATTTTGTATGGAAAATCAATAATCACTGAACCGATTTAGTTGAAATTTGGTATGTAGATAGGTATTGTTATGGGGAAGGATATAGAATAGATTTCAACCTCAAAGTTTACCCTTACGGGGTGAAGGCAGATTTCAACCCCAAAGTTTACCCTTACGGGGTGAAGGGTTTATATGGGGAATCAGTAAGAAGTACATTGTGTAACAGATGCCCCCAGATACTTATTTCAGGATTTTTAATAGTAAATCACCCCCAACCCTTTAAATTAGGGGATGGAAGATTGTCATAAACAACTTACAAAAAGAAGTGAAATCCCATCAAAAACATTTTGATGTAAAATGTTGCCCAAACGAAACTATAAGGCTCGCACTGTCAAAAAGTTATCAGATCTCTTGCTAAGCTTCTAACTCTACAAGCCCTCTAACTTTACTAGCTCTACACCAAAAGTGAGTGGCTTGGCCGTTTCGTTTCTACAAGAACTATTGTATGTAAGTATAATACAAAAACCGCCCAAATGCGAGTCGCACTCGCGTTCCAAGGGTTCTGTACATTACACAATTTTTAACAATATATTTTTTTTAGAGAAAAGTGAGTAAAATGTCTTTAAAAAACCCGTAGGGATCGGAAAACTAGGTACTTAAGTCCGACTCACGCTTGACTGCACATTTCTAATAGGTTTTCCTGTCATCTATAGGAAAAGAGCTAATATGTGTATTTTTTTCATAATTTTAGACCCAGTAGATTCGGAGATAAGGGGGGGGGGGCGGAATGGTCATTTTTTGCGTATTTTCTTAAATAACTTCTAAACTATTTATTTTAAAATTATGAATAAATATATCTGACATTCTTACAATGAGCCCCTTCATTTGATATATATATATATATTTTTGAATTTCTATTATTTACTTTACATGTATGTCCTTGGGCTATAGACTTACATGTGTATCTGTATACCAAATTTCAACTTATTGGTGCAGTAGTTGCGGAGCAAATAGGCTGTGACAGACGGACAGCCAGACACACGAGTGATCCTATAAGGGTTCAGTATTTTTCCTTTTGAGGTACGGAACCCTAAAAATAATGAATTTAATAAATTTTTCACCTTATGCCCATGTGGCGGTAGCGAAACAGTCAAGCCACATATTTTGACTAAGGTGTAGAGTTAGTGAAGTTAGGGCTTGTAGAGTTTGAAGCTTGGCTCGACAAGAGATCTGACAACCTCGCTCGTAGGTAAGTACAATGAGCTGTTGTCTGAATTGTTCGACATGCTGCCTAGTTGCCAACGGTGACAGCTTACCATCACTGCACCGCTTGCCGTAGGCAGAGTGTTTATCCTAGAACCTAAATGGTCGCGCACTGTGCGGTGCGGCGGGAATTCCCTTCACAGAGGGCGGGAGGAAATTCGTCGAGAAAACGGAGCTCGTTCCACAATAAGTTGAATAACTTCTCTTTTCTCGAGAGACTACAGTATGGAGAACTCCAAAAAAGAAGTGTGAAGAAGTTTATAAGTTTTAAAATGGTCGGCAACGCGCATGAACTACCCCTGGAGTGTAGACGACCATATGATGAGGTGACCGCTTCCCATCAGGTGGGTCGTAAGCTTGTTAGCCACCGATGTCCTTAAAAAACACATATACACTGTATTTGTCTAAATTAAAAGTAACTTTAATAAGTAAAAAAGTAACCCTTTCGTTAGTTCATTTAATTGGGGGGGGGGGGGGGGCAAATTTGGTGCCTGCCCCGGGCGCCATATCCTCTAGCTACGCCATTGGTTATAGCCGTGAATCAGCAAGTCATTCATATTATATATTACTGGCCTTATTTCTGGATGGCAAATAAAAATTTCTGTCATAATTTGCGCAATGTATACCTAAATGATATTGTTGAGCACTGATTTTACTTACACACAAGAAATTAAATTTTATTTAAGATGAATAAAGTTGACAATGATAGCAAGACAATAGTAACTATAGTTTGTCAAAGGACTATCTCATTTCAATCATAGACAGAGAGAATCACACTATCTTTGTCTTACACTAGTACTAGTACCCAAAAGAAAGGGATGAGTATAGTTTTCCTGATTCTTACTGACTGACAAATTGGTTTGACCAACTATAGTAACACTGTAATCATCTGTCACTGTCATTTATTATAATATTACTGGTGTTTGTGGCGGTCTGACAACAGCTGACATCGGCCTGCCAGGGCCCGCCGCCGCCGTGTACGTCGGCGATCACCTGACCCCAGCAAATAAGTTATTACTGAAGCAGGCTAGACAACTGAGGCTGGAACACAATTATTCTTATCTATGGATACGCGACTGCAAAATTTTCGTCCGAAAAACCGACCAAAGCAAAGTTATAATAATAAGTAACGAATCTGATCTCAATAGGATCAAGTGACTATCTATAATACTATCGATTATACATCTGTTGTTGAACCTATATCCCTCTGTCATGTTTCACATTCTGATACATATATTCACATTCTCTACCGGTTTAAAATGCACTCAATATCATTGTATTTTCCATTATATGGCCGTTAAATTTACACTAATGCTACGTTTGTATAACACTAGTAACACTACAAACATTTTACTACGTCGATATATTTTTTGTGTTCTGTTACGTAAATACAATGCATGCACGTCTTTTAAATATATTATTCAACACTATAATATATTTTTCCTTACCTATAACAATGTGTCAAAATTAAACCCATATTTTAATTTATTACTTCTGACTGGCGTTATGTACCCAATAAATCTAATATCATGTTTAGAAACTTTTTTACTAACTGAAAATGGCTAATACGGTTTTTACTGGTTATTACCAAAATGTGAGGGGATTACGAACAAAAGCTAGTGAGTTTTTCTCTAAAGTGGCTCAGTCAGACTATGAATTTATTTGTTTGACGGAAACCTGGCTAACTCCAGATTTTTTTGATGGAGAATTTTTTGATTCGAGTTTTAACGTATTTCGATGCGACCGGTCAGCGGAGGAAAGTGGCGCGATGCGCGGCGGTGGCTCAGCGGTGGCGGTGCGCGCGCGCTGCCAGCCGGTGCACCGCGATTGGCCCGTGCCGCCGCGAGCCTATTGTGATTGTGTATGGGTGTCTGTCCCGCTCGACCCATGTAAACGAAGCGCTCACAATACACAACAACAATCCTTTTTTCATATAGCCTGTATTTATATCCCTCAAGGTACTGGACATAGGGACACACTAAAGTCATTTTTTGAAATAGCTAGTCACATTATTGTTGAAAGGCCGAATGATTTATTTTTGATTACCGGAGACTTTAATATACCGGAGGCCGAGTGGCTGGCTCATTCGTCCCCGGGAATGCTTTTAATGACGGGACACACTTACACAACAAGAATAATGCACGATTTTCTGTCATTCACTGAATTAAAACAATTTAATTGTGTACATAACGTTAACAATCGCATTCTCGACCTTATTTTTTGCAGTACAGATTGTACAGTCGCTGCTTGCGACCAGCCACTCACGCTTGAAGATAATCACCACAAAGCGTTAACTATAGATGTAATTTTAAGATTTGAACCCACTCTTAAGCCGATTCCTAGTTTTATTTATAATTTTAATTGTGGTGATTATAGCAAGATTAACTTGGAGCTATCTAAAATAAATTGGTACTCACTCTTTGAAAATAGTGATTTGACTGGCTGTGTTACTAAATTCTACGATATTTTAAATAAACTTATTAGTATTCACATCCCTAGGCGTAGGATTAATATGTCATCGTCTGTCCCGGTGTGGTACACCAAACCTTTAAGAAAGTTGCTTAGTGAAAAGCGTAAGTTTCATAGGTTATGGAAAAAATACCGTAATCCTTTGGACTACGAGACATTTAAAATATTACGTAAACGCGCAGAAAAAATGGAATTACAGTGCTACAACGGTTATATATCATACGCGGAAAACAAAATTAAATCACACCCGAATTATTTCTGGTCGTATATTAAGTCGATTAATACTAAAAATAAAATACCAAAGACTATGAAATATAAAGACCACACGTCCTCAGACGGTGCAGAAATTTGTAACTTATTTAATGATCACTTCCACTCCGTTTTTGAAAAGTCAGATACTCATTTTCGAGTTGATACTTTGGTGCCACCAACTGAACCCTTAATTGACGCAAGTAACATATATATTAACCGTGCCATTGTCCATAGACTATTGAATAAAATCAATACCAACAAAGGTGCAGGCCCTGATGGTATTCATCCAATTTTTATAAAAAAATGCTCAGCGAACTTATCATCCCCACTCACTATTCTTTTCCAAAAATCAATTAAAACTGGTTGTGTTCCTGAAATTTGGAAAAAAGCTTTCGTAACTCCTATCCCCAAGGGTCAAGTTAGCCAAAATATTGAACAGTATAGGCCGATTTCAAAATTATGCCAATTTAACAAAATTTTCGAAAAGATAGTCACAAATGAACTGTCCCAAGTAGTCAAAAATCATATTAGCCTTAATCAACACGGTTTCTACAAAGGTCGTTCGGTAGACACTAACCTATTGACTTTCACTAGTGATATCTTAGTAGCGATGGATGGAGGCGCAAGTGTAGAGGCCGTGTATACAGACTTTGCCAAGGCTTTTGACAAAATATGTCACAATACACTTTTACTCAAGCTTTGGCACCTTGGAATACACGGAGACCTATTCCGCTGGATTAAATCATATATAGAGAATCGGAGCCAATGTGTTGTTCTAGCAGGTTACGCCTCTCAATGGAAGTCCATTAGTTCCGGGGTACCACAGGGATCTCATTTAGGCCCTTTACTGTTTACGCTTTTTATTAATGACATAGATAAATATATTAAAAATTCGAAAGTGCTGCTCTACGCAGACGATACAAAAATTTATAAGATAATTCATTCTATTGAAGATTATTATTTGCTCCAAGATGACTTAAAAAATCTAGAGACATTTTGTACCCAAAATAAGTTATTTTTAAACTTGAATAAATGTTATGTTATAAGTTTTTCTAAGAAAAAAAATAATCTTAATTATAATTTCACATTAGGCAACAATCGTCTGAGTAGAGTAACACAAATTCGCGATCTTGGAGTTATTATGGACTCAAAACTATCGTTTATACCTCATCTAGACTCGGTTATAAAAAAGGCGTACAAACAACTAGGTTTCATTTTACGATTAGGAAAGCCATTTAAAAATAGTGTCACTTACAAAATCCTTTTTAACAGTTTTGTCCGCAGCCACCTCGAATTTGCCTGCGCAGTTTGGAAACCCTACCATAATGTTCATAGTGATAGAGTGGAGCGAGTACAAAAGAAGTTTGTTAGAACCCTCGATTTTAGAACTGGTCATACTCACCTTAACTATAATGAATCTCTGACACATCATAAACTCCAAACTCTTGCTAGTCGACGAGACTGTGTAGACTCTGTCCTACTTTTCAAAATATTGAATAATGTGTTAGATGTCCCCTCACTACTACATCAAATACATTTGAGAGTTCCTCATAGACGTCAGCGCCAATGTCAGAAGAAAAAAATGTTTTCCATTCCCTATAGTAGAACATGCTATGTAAAAAATGTATTTATGAGACGTGTTTGTAAACTTTTTAACGAAAATGAAAAACTTTATAGTTTAGATTTGTTTAACTGTTCCATAAATTCACTAAAACGTGCTTTTCGGTAATTAATTAAGTATGTAATTTTTCATTACTTATGTCTCTTTCCGGTAATTTAATCAATACCCATTAATTTCACTCCGACTCTCGTGAGTATACCTATATGTTCAAACTAATCTAGTACCTTATGTTTATGTTACTTTATTTTACAGACTGCAATTTTTATATATAATAAGGAAACTCCAGGTCTTAATTTAAGAAATATTTTTGTAAACCTATTTGTAAACGACTGTTTGTTTCTTCTTAAATAAATAAATACAACTTTTTGACAGTGCTAGTCTTATGGTTTCGTCTTAGCAACAAAATTTACATGAAAATGTGTTTGGTGGGATATTTTTTACAGTATAAATATTTATTCGTAACAGTAAGTATTATCTTTTAACATAATTTTTACAGTACATCTGGTGCTACATTACGACACCGGTGCTATAATAAGCACGTTAAAACACTCCCTTTGACCGTGTTTTAAAATTCGTCACTTGTTGCAAAATATCGATTTTTCGCAATTCTATCGTAAAAGAAAAGAAAACTAACGAAGAGGTTTTACGCATACTGAAAGTTTTGCGTAACTTTTGAATAAAACCATTTATAACCATAATAATACATTTATTGCTTCTCAAAATGTTTCCCTTTACATTCTATGCACATATATTCACTCGCTCGGACCATTTTTGGAAGCATGAGGCCCAATCACTTGACTGCAATTTTTCGACGTGGTGATGAAACGTAGTAACTGCCTTATCCGGGGTCTTAAATGTCAAACCCCAAATTAAATCCTTAATTTTGGGAAATAGATAGAAGTCACAGGGTGCAATGTCTGGATTATAATCCGTATAAGAGACATTTTCCACGTTTTCGTAATTAAAAAATGTTTTTGCCTTTATTGCGGTATCGGTGGACGCATTATTATGACGCAGGAGGATGCGGCTTCTCGGTCGTCTCTCGCGGTCTTTTTCAATGACTGCGAGCACACAAATGGTAGTATACTGCTCAGTATTTAACGTTCTTTTATTATTTAAAAGTACGGTACAAAACTGTCGCGTTTAAAAAAAACAGACGATCAAAATGTTTGGCAACGCTTTTGGCTTGTTGAACTTGTATGGGCCTCCTGTCACCTTCGAAAGACCCATTGACTGGACTAATGCCTTTTTTCCGGATCGTAGCAGTAAATCCAGGTTTCATCTCCTGTAACGATGTTATATACAGCATTTGAACTTCCTTGCATATACTTACGCAGCATTTCTCGGCACCAGTCAAAAAGTACCTGTTTTTGGACTGAAGTTAATTCGTGAGGAATCCAAAGACAACAAGGCTTCCTGACTTTTAAATATTCTTGTAAAATCTTTTGTATTTGTCTGAACCTATCCCTAATTGTCCTCAAATTTCGTCATAGGTGATTCGTGGGTTTTCTTCAATGGGTCGTCTCACAGTAGCCACGTTTCCTTGAATGATCGCCGTGGACGGTCGACCATCACGAAAATCATTACCTAGAATAATACTGTCTCTACTAAATTCACCATACCAACACCAACGCCTCACGATGCTCAGATGTGGTGCTTCAATCCCAAAAGCATTTTGAAGGCAAGCACTACACTCTTGCGGAGTAAGCGAACTTTTAAAATCATAACAAAATCATAGCTCTAAAAATATTTTCGCGTTAAAGCCACGTTCAACGCACTGACTTACTTTGACAAGCCATTAAAAACAAAAGACGATCGATTTGTCGCCAACATTTGTCACATTCCATAATCAAAAGCCTGTATTTTTTTTAAATATACAATTCATAATTTAAATGTTTACCAGTGGCCAATAGTGCAAAACATTCAGTGTGGCCTATGTAGTAGGAGAGAGGGGGAGTTTGTTAAGAACTATAGACAATAGAAGAGGAAGGATGCTTGGGCACCTGATACGACACGACGAATTTATCAAAAATATCATAGAAGGGAAAGTTGAAGCAAACAGGAAGAGGGGAAGACCAAGGAGAGCGTACATGGATCAAATAAAGGAAAAGATCAACGTCGTGTCGTATCGGGCTGTCAAAGAGAAGGCGGAGGACCGCCAAACATGGAAATTCCACCGACCTATGTATTAACAAAAAAAAGTCACTTGTAATTAGTTACTGCCTTTAAAAAGTATAAGTGCCTCAATGTTATTAGACTTTTTGATTCTTTAAAACGTCTTTAGGTCAATAAAGCAAGTGAAAAAATATTAGAGTTAGACCAAGAAAAGTCTGCAGCAATTTTGACAGCCCACACAGTGCAAGTGTTATTTATAAGTCATAATTTCATAGAAGTTTCTTCAAATCGACCTTATTAATAAGAGATTAAAAATATTGAAAATTATCTTAAAATATTTTAATCTAATATTTCATCTCATACGTTCAATAAGGCCCGGGACTAGACCTTTTTACCTGCACTGACAGTGGGCCTTCTTAGCAACAAGTACAAATTCAGAATAATTGGGAATAATAGGGAGCAACTGCTATTTTTGAATGCTGGGCCTTGTTACCCGCCGGGCCTCATATGCCTGCACCTCACCTACCTTATTTATTTGTTTTACAAGGGGAAAAGTTGTTGATTAACCGCTCGTGCTAATATTGATACCCAAACAAGCGAAACAATTTCTTTTATTAAATAGGAGGCAAACGAGCAGACGGATCACCTGGTGGTTAGCGATTACCGCCGCCCATGGACACCCGCAACACCAGAAGGGTTGCAAGCACGTTGCCGACCTTTAAGATGGGGGTCTTTGAAGGTTTGAAGGTCGTATCGGACAGTTCATTCCACAGTTTGGCTGTGCGAGGCAGGAAGCACATTCACAAATTCAAACATTCTAAAATTGAACCACGAGCGGAGCGAGTGGTTCGTAAAGTTGAACCTTGAGCGTAGTGAAGGTTTCAAGGGACGAAGGTTAAATAAAATTTTCACCACATCAGCTCGTAAAGGCCCTCTTGATTGTTCGAAACGGATAAGAAAAGTGGCATTTAATTTGATGCAAATTTTGAGTTGTTACCGTAGGTAAATTGGATCAGTTGGTTGGTAATATTGACTTTAAAATGATAAATATTGAATAACGTTAGTTTGAAATTGATTTTATGATAAAGTAAATATTATCGGAGATGATCGCTCTTATAAAATGTATGTCGCTAGTCATTTATAACCTAAAAGCGCCAAATTACGCAAAATTATATTGAAATGACACCTGTGTATTGAATTTGAAGAATACTTTAACAAGGGTAGTTATCTGTATGACAATGCACCTAAAATAATTTTCAAATGTATCTATTATTTCTATACTTAACACGATAACGAATTCTACGTAAACGAAACCGCGGGCAATCCCTAGTACATATAGAAATAAATAAGGGAAGGTAAGTTTCCATTAGTGTACTGTGTAAAATAACTATTTACCATTGATAATAATTTTATAAACGCTTTGCGTATTTTTAAGGGCACTGCGCTAACCGCTAGCCCGCGACCGTCGATCGCTGCCTCCTGCCACGGCGCACAGCGCGGCGCGCGCAAACGCCGCGCGTTTGAAATGTAACTTAATATAAGCTCGGAATGCATACTTACGTATCAGTATTTAGTGTCGCCGTGATTTTATATTTCTAATCTTTTGTGTGAGAAGTAAGATCTTTATTATGACCGTGTAATATTAACTCTACAAACTTTAATTCAATATTGGCTATACTGCTTAACGAGAAATCAATATCTAGACAAGCACATTGTCTACATTTCTAACTTTTTACATGTATACTAAGTTGATAGATAATATCGTAATTTTGCAATATCAGCTACTCTAATTCTGTATTTACATAATAATTCCTGTTTTTACGTTCACCAGAAAGCAGCTGTTCCAGATTTCTAAAAACCGAATATTGTGAATAAATTAAAGTGTTATTGAATATGTTAAAGTTTTTTGTAACTTTAATTTTATATTTACATAGTTATTTAGCAAAAATTGAAAATTTAAATATGGCCGAACGCTCCACCTAAAATTTTCTAACTTTTTACATGAATGTTATTTAACATGCTTACAATAACATATCAAAAAAGAAAAAACTTTAATGTTATCAAAACCCATTTTTGTTCCACCGCTGGTCTACAAGCCCCGTGCTTACAACTGAAACGTTCGGATAAACAGCAGTCCGCGGCCCACGTGCCAGGGTTGAAAAGCTTTAGTGAATATTCCCTAGATAACAATGACAACATAATTAAAGGACCGTCGGAAGGTTATGGCAACTTTCAGTAATTGGGTACGCTACGGCTTTGATACCTCATGCGTGCCGCTCGCACGTGTACACCTACTTAGTTAGATACTGTCCAGCATATAACATTACGAAACGTCTCAGCACACATTGGGTTCCACATACTCAGTGTGATGCAGGTCGAGGCCGATAAGTCAAATAACTAATTTTCATTTCGGACAAGAAAACTTTTCAATTAAACTATAGTAACCTGATGCGCGGCTAGTGTGTGTGCGGGGCTGCAGTTCAACCAAACGGTCACCACGGACTGAGCTGAGTTCGTTGCGCTGGTAGGTTCTCCAGACACCAGTGCATTAACGAAGTTATTCGTCGTGCACTGGTGTCTGCGAATGTGCCTTGTGTCCTGGAGCCCCTAGGCTTAAACAGAACCGACGGAAAAAGACCAGACGGACTGACGCTCATCCCATGGGAGAGAGGACGCAGCCTCATTTGGGACGCGACGTGCGTAAGCACATTTGCTCCTTCACACCTCAGCTACACGGTACACAAAGCTGGCGCTGCTGCCGAAAACGCAGCCAAACTGAAACGGGTTAAATACTCAAATCTGCAGCCGACCTTCGATTTCTTACCAATAGCCTTAAAAACCAGCGGGCCTTGGTGTGCTGATGCTAAAAAAATTATTAGAAAATTAGGTCAACGCCTGTAAGCGTCAGGATGACAGGACCATGATCGCTTTTTATAGCGAGTGTTACTCCAGAATTTAGTACCTATTTAGTACTATTTGGTACCTGACATCAAATATTTAGTACCTCAATAAAAGTAGAGAAATATTGAAAATAAAGTGGTCAGCCATTCTGACGTCAGGTTGACAGGACCAAGTCCAGTTCCCCTAGTTGTAGGCATTATATCGAATCCATCTTTTGACAAAGATTTAGTACCTAATTAGTACCTCTCATAATTATTATTCTTATTTAATTTCGACTTACCGTTAAAAAGTTACAGCTAGAATAAACTTTGTATGTGCACAGTGGTGCAGCCAGTCAATGTGAACCGGGCCTAAAAAATTGTTCTAAGCTTAATATTTTTGACTACAACATTTACTTTACGTTGTTTGGCCAATCCAAAATGAACCACGAGCGTAGTGAGTGCTTTGAAAGTGGAATCTTGAGCAATGCGAGGGTTCCAAGGCATGAGGTTTAAACAATTTTTTCTACCGATTGATACACAACGTTTGTGACCATGACCATACCAACTTGAGGGAAATACTCACTTAAAATTCATAATCATCACTTAAAAGTCAATTTGTGACGTTCCATGGGAAAAGGTACCTTATGAGAGTTTCTAGTTTCGGAGATATTAAATGTTTTGTAAAAAGGTGCAAAAATGCAAAATATTTTTTTTATTGTGTGATCTGACATAACGTTTGTTTACATATTTTTATTTTTGTTATAAGTTATAAGCATAGTAATATCTTCTCAAAGTTTAGTAGAAAAGGTACCTTATGTTATGGAGGAGTGATTGAAAATTCCAAAAAGAACTAGTCAATACGGGTAAAGAAGTTTGGTAGAGAACTGTAGTAGCATTCTGAAAAACTAATTTGATAATTTTAGTTCTGGCCTCCGACCAGCATAGCCAATATTATAACCGTACGTCGACCGACATTACAAATCCAAGTAGCCTGATATTATAACAAAGTTACTCTCGTCTAGTCTTTATTCTTAACTAGAATAATCTTCATTTAGTTCAGTCGCATGCAATAATGGATTGATTTGGTTTGCTGAAAAATGTCAACATCCGACGCATTTCTATATAGGTAGTATCTGAGGATTCTCAGGTAGTATGTGATAGGTAATATCTGAGGTCAACGAAACTTCAAGCTGCTCGTCTTCAATGGCAACCAAAATATATTGATAAACAAATAGACGATTTTTACCATCTCCCCAAATATTATTAGTTTACGAGTATCTTAACAGTTCCATCATTATCATGCTTCCTCATGTAGGTATAAGAGGTTAAATATATAGTATGTATTTAGTTACGGTTTTAGGATTTATTTTATTTGAATGACATAACATATTTCATATGTGCTCAGATAAATTGATTGTGGGTTACATTAAAACTAAAAAATCTTTAATTTTGTGACTGCATGAAAATGTGAGAAATATCACCCAAAAAAAATTCTTAAACTTTCTCTCAGTATCGTTCAGTAATAGATAAATTTAAAGCGTGAAATTTTGAGAGCTCATTGCAATCAATCGTGAACATGAAACAAAACTTTAATTTTAAGTGATTGGTTAGTATACACATAAATTAGTCGATATCAAAGGTTTCTATTTGAAGTACAGATCAACTCGAAACATGTTTTTTTAATCTCAGGAGTCTAGGGGTATTATTTTTTCAACTATGTAACCTACTTCAGGAACATAGGTTTTAAGGTGGCTTAACATAAAACGTCTTTATCGTAACTTTTTTTCTCATTTTACATTTAATATCTCCGAAACTAGAAATTCTCATAAGGTACCTTTTCCCGTGGAACGTCACAAATTGACTTTTAAGTGATGATGAAACCCTCGCAATGCTCAAGATTCCACTTTCAAAGCACTCACTACGCTCGTGGTTCATTTTGGATTGGCCAAACAACGTAAAGTAAATGTTGTAGTCAAAAATATTAAGCTTAGAACAATTTTTTAGGCCCGGTTCACATTGACTGGCTGCACCACTGTGCACATACAAAGTTTACTCTAGCTGTAACTTTTTAACGGTAAGTCGAAATTAAATAAGAATAATAATTATGAGAGGTACTAATTAGGTACTAAATCTTTGTCAAAAGATGGATTCGATATAATGCCTACAACTAGGGGAACTGGACTTGGTCCTGTCAACCTGACGTCAGAATGGCTGACCACTTTATTTTCAATATTTCTCGATTTTTATTGAGGGACTAAATATTTGATGTCAGGTACCAAATAGTACTAAATAGGTACTAAATCCTGGAGTAACACTCGCTATAAATAGCGATCATGGTCCTGTCATCCTGACGCTTACTCAACGCCTACGAGAGAAAAGCGGCGACCCCAGGTCCGGCGCATTTTTAATCCAGCGTATTTCGCTAGCCGTGCAAAGAGGAAACGCCAGCAGCGTGCTAGGTACATTTAGCTGGGTACCTATGGCCTAACAGCATATAATACCTACCCTTAATTTTTATATTTACCTAGTTATAAGTTTGTTAATTTCTGTTCCTTTTTACATTTCACTAATAAATAAAAGCCATGAGTAACCTGATAACAAAGTTTCGTTGATGGAAAATTCCATCATAAGAGCCTGGGCCGCTTCACTTTAAGGGTGTAACGAGACCTCTGAGAATATTTAAAACATTTTTTACATTTCGTTTAACGTTAAATATCATGGAGAGGTTTTAGGTTGTCGAAATGTCTATGACTGCTCAATAATAAGTGGGTGAATAACCTGCCCGTCTTCTAAACTAAATTATAGTTCAAAATGTTTTCAAGCACGTCTGTGTGTAACATAATCTGCGGTCGAGTGCGGCGCGGCGCGGCGCTGGATGGTGCGCGCTGCACAGCGCACCACAACAATGAGTCACGCCGCGCCGGATCCAGGTCAGGCGGCCTCGGGGAAGGCCGGCACCCAGCTACTACACGGCGCGTTGTAAACATTCACGCATGTGTACAGTCGATATTAAATATAACAGAGCGGATACAGTTTTCAAAAATATCTGAACGTGCGAAGTGATAAAGCTTCGCTTAGACATTTATGAACGTCTTGGCTGCTCCCGATATGTAACATTTTATTATAAAAATACAAAAGTATATTTTTTACTAGATAAGTAGGTAACAGGCAAGGTCGAATTTAGTAATCAACTTGGAGCGACATTTGGATCTCAAAAATCTGTTATTGATTCGAGATGAACGAGAGCAAGATGTACTGAGAAAACGGAGAGTCATATAAAATCAATGTAAAATCAATAACAGATTATTTAAATCAAAATGCCGCTTATTACTCGTCTGAATAATTCGGCATCGAGATAGTTTCAGACATTAAATTGCATGAAATATTTAACACAATGGATTGTAGGCATTGTAACATAGGTTAACAGAATCCTCACACAATTCAAGTTTAGTACTAGTCTAAGTAGGTATTTAAATCTAAGTTATAACGTACCTAAATAATATTACTATAGCTATGGCAGGTTTAAATTAACAAATTCCTAAGTCTTTGGTTTTGTTATATTATTACATATATGGTAATCAAGAAAAGACACTGAAACAATAGACTGTCCGTCTCTCTTATATTATTTTCTGCAGGGTTCTAGAAACATTTATTCTGAAATTACAAAGAAGATATGTTGCATTAAGTTTTGTTTTGCTTTATTTTATATTTGTTATGTGTATTTAAATTGGTTGCCCTGAAAACCAGCGCCATGGCTAAGGACATTAGTCATCGGCATATGCTGAGTGGCATCCATTTTGGTGTCTTGTACTAGAATAAGATGTATTATAGGTTAAGCATGTATTTCAACACCAAATAAACCATTTCTATTCTATTCTATTCTATTCTAAGATGATTTGTCTGTTGTTTAATAAATAACCTTTTCTTTTTTGCATTTTTGGGTTGTTTTCTGTAATGAGGTGTGCAATAAAGAGTATTTGTATTGTATGATTCTAGTAAGCAAAGTCAATATGCAGTATTTTAAACATAAAATCGAATAAACCATTGCTCCGATTCAATTCTGAGATTTGTAAAGTTTCAAATTCCCGATCCATTTTTCTCGCTCTTGGTTACGAAAGATAAAGAATTTTAAGACATGTTTATGTATCCTCTAAATCAATTTGCTAATTTATATACCTCGAGGTTCCATTTTATAAGTGAGAGAATACTTAGAATAGCTTTAGAAGTATAAAGCTATTAAGTTGTAATGTGGGCGAATCGACTGCCCACCCTCGAACTTTCTGAATCTTATAATCTCTGAGTTGTGTCTGACAACGTGACAACTATTGTCCCGCCTCATTGCCTAGGTGTGGGTCATATTTTATCGGATTCTAGAAATTAACCACGATATCAGCATGTAAAATGAATATTTAATAACTGAAAAATAACTGGACAAGATAAATGTTAGATTTTCCATTATGTTTTAAGACTCTTTTAAACCCTTGTTAAAGATATCTGAGGACAATCTTATTTACACGGAAACATCTTAAGTACCTAAGTATCTAATCCATTTACACAAAGCAAAACAACATTGTTAGTTAAACCGTGAACTGTGATGAGCAGCAATGTCGTATTCAAGCTGACGGCTGGAATTTCCGCCAGGTGGTCCTTATGCGGTAGAGTGCCTCTTCTGAATGAGCTTGTTTATACATATGACATGCATAAGCGACATTTTGACTGAGGTCATATTTCGGCGGTTTGGGGTTAACCTGCCGAACTTGAACTGGGACAGCCATTGATCCTAATCGCAAAACATTGGCTTGGAAAATGGATACTAGAACACGTTTATACTGATTTTGATAAATTCACAAACACACGTGACTTTTGAGGATCGCGTTTATATGAACATTAAGTACATAAAAACATACTATTTCAATATATATCTGATACGATTATTGAACCAACCGGTGAATAAAGACAACGAACTTTAAAGTACAACGATATGTTACAGTGATTGATTGACTTTCCAATACAGCAGTGCTGAAATCTATGTTTATAATTTGTATAATGCTTAGAGTTCAGTCACCGAAGGTAAACCTTTAGGTATTGATCGTTGACTTCAATTCGATTATGATTATGGAAGGTAGTGTTATGAGTTGGGTTGGGATCTCTTCGCTTTGAACCTCCACATTTGTACCCATCTAATTATAGCGTGTAAGGTATCACGAAGGGCATTGCCATATTGATATTGAGGTACGATTACCTTATTTGGAGGTGGGGTAGATTATTGGCCTTTAGCATTGTTAGTGGTGTCACATGCTTATCAATAATATAGGCTGCATTCTCCTTAGTAAATACCTACTAAATATTGAAAACAGTGAGCGAACTACAATTTTTAAATTACTATACTTTATTGAAACTGAAATCACATTTAATTACAAAATTATAATGAAATTACCAACTAAAACTGATATCAAAAATAAAACATAACTTAGCCTAATGTTTTTATCTATAATAAATAGTCTTGAACTACATCACCTAGGTACGATCCCTGCGGAAGGGTTCCCATAAGGCTGCTGCGTTGCCCCTTTGGATTACTATGCCGATCCGTGGCGGCGAGGAACGAGAGAAATGATAAACATCAATGTTTTTTTTTGAGAACTGCCAAAATAGTTTGTGTGTACTTGGGCACCAAGGTCCTAAAGATTGAACTAATGAATGCCGGAAATATATGCCGTTGCGTGAGACCGGTAGGTATATTTGCGGTATTTTTCCGCCTCAGCAGCTGCGCCCGTTCTCAATGATGTTCAGTTCAGCCAAGGTGAGACGGTGCCGGGATGTGCCCTTTGTATCCCAAATAACAGGTCGTCCCACAATCCAGAGCACAAGGATCATTTCATCGGGCCTCTTGCCATTGTCACGGGCGAGGCCAGGTGGTTCGAGTTTGGTTGAAACGTTGACGAAGGCTGCCGAAGGATGTCATTGAGGCAGGCGTAACGTGACAAGCGGCCGGCACTCTTAGAACATGACAAATTATTTGAATGTTTAATAATCTTGTACATTTTTAGGGTTCCGTACCTCAAAAGGAAAAAACGGAACCCTTATAGGATCACTCATGCGTCTGTCTGTCTGTCTGTCTGTCCGTCTGTCACAGCTGATTTTCTCCGGAACTACTGGACCAATTAAGTTGAAATTTGGTACACATATGTAAGTTTGTGACCCAAATACGGATATGTAACTTAAACAAATGAATTTTAAACATGGGGGCCGCTTTTGGGGGGTAAATGAGAAAATTAAAAAAATAAGTTTTCCAAACTATATCATGTTACATATCAAATAAAAGAGCTTATTGTAAGGATCTCAAATATATTTTTTTTATAATTTTCGACTAAACAGTTTAGAAGTAATTCAAGAGAATAGGCAAAAAATGACCACCCCCCCCCCCCTTTATCTCCGAAACTACTGGGTCTAAAATTTTGAAAAAATACATCAAATAGGTCTATACCTATATCTACAAGAAAACCTATTAGAAATGTACAGTCAAGCGTGAGTCGGACTTAATTACTTAGTTTTTGATCCGACCCCTACGGATTATTTAAAGAGATTTCACTCACGTTTCACATAAAAAAATCCATTTTTTAAAATTGTGTAATGCACGGAACCCTTGGAACGCGAGTCCGACTCGCACTTGGCCGGTTTTTTTACTTAGTTTTACAAGAATATTGCATGTTATAATCCTCATCCTGATTCACGGCAGGGGGCGCCGGCCGGCGGGCGATTACCCAGTCACCCAGAATAAAGCATGCTACAATGCCATGCTGCTGTCGGCGCGCCGTCGCACCAGCCGACTAATCGCCTTGTAACGAGTGAAGACGCAGTTTCGCACTGAATATCCACATGATCATTATTTGGCATGAAACTGTTGTTATGACAAGCTTTTCGTATATTGAAAACACTATTCTATATCAATGATTAAATGGAAAATGATCGGAATAAATAGTGATCTTGCCAGTGGCGTAACTGTTCTATACCATTTAAGGCCCGCGGTAAGTCATCCGCTGGGGTTCCAATCTTGCAGTAAGTACGAGTAAAATACGCTGTGTGATGTTTTTAAGTAGTTCTTATATTTATGTGTTAATTTTATTATCAAATGATATTTCGTACATAAGTTCCGAAAAACTCATTGGTACGAGCCAGGATTTGAACCCGCGACCTCCGGTTTGAAAGTCAGACGTCATATCCACTCGGCCACTACCGCGTCCCAGTGCTGGGCCTGTGCCCAAGAGTGGGATATAGGCTGAATTATTATTATTTTATTTATTTATATAATTTTATTATAGGTATATTTAGGCTTAACTACATTACTTTTATACGCATTACTGTCGTTTTGTCGCTTTCATAGAATACCTAGAGAGGTATATTGAGCGTCGTGTTTGCCACAAACAAAAACACGACGTTCATTATCAGACACGAAGTAGATAATTGGATTTGCCTAGTCTGAAAAGCCTAAACTATTCTGCTTACAGGTTACACAGAGTTTGCTAGCCGTCCGCTCTAACAGCCATCACGTGTAAAGGATGACTCACGCTAGACCGGGCCGGGGCCGGGCCGGAGCTTCTGGCGTTTTCTATGGAAAGCACCACGTGATCACCGATCAGCCGTCATAGAAAATGACGTCGGTTGCCTCGGCCCGGGAACGGGCCGGTCGGGCGTGAATCATCCTTTACACAGAGTTCGCTAGCCATCGGCCCTTACATCAATAAGCCACGTGTAAAGCCTGCCACTTCGCAAACCTGCCCTAAATAAACGGTACTTAGTACTTCCTTAGGTAGGTACCTAAACCTAATCTAATCTAAGTAAATCTGATCAAATTAATATTCAGTGGGTCAGATTAAGAGAGAGAGAGAGGTATTACCTGTTTAGGTAATATTTATTAAAATGAATATAAATCAGCGTAATTCAGTAAGCGTAATTGAAATAGACATCTTTTAGATATCTTTTAGACATCACCAAGATACGATAACGATATATTTAAGATATAACCTATCAAATTTGATATTTGCGCGATTCTGGAGATACTTTTGAACGATTTCCACAGGATATGACTTAGAGATCCATTTAACATCTAATAGATATCTTACTCTATTAACGTAAAAGTGACATTGGTTGCCCGAATTGCGCTGCAAAAGAGAACTATTTAGTTGATATCTAAACTATAACGTATCTAGAATGGATCTAGTACGTGTCGTCTCTTGTGAATATCTTGAAGTTCGAATACGGCAATCAGGGGCTTGTATTTAAACGAAAAAGTTGTGATGTGCGTGTAATGCGTTGTAAAATTATTAACCACTGCTATTGTTTGCTGCACAATGCTCATAACCAACATATGCCATCCGCACACAAAAAATCAAATGAATTTTTTATCCTATGCTTTTTCAATATAAATAACATCCAAAAATCTACGTTTTTACGCTGACATGACTCTACGAAATGCGATTTACCTACGCGATCGGCTTATCACAAAGAAACAAAACTAAGCCAGAAATATATTGGTATAACATAAAATATACTCTACCTCGTTAGTTACATGGATCAAAATATGTTAACCCCGCGTATTTAAAGAAGGAGACATACCTAATTAACACAATAAATGCCCTGAAACCACTAAATAGATGCGGTGCGATTAGGAAACGAATTCTTTACACGCCTCACAAATCCTTATATTTTTGTAATATCCACATCTCTTTCAGACTTTCACTGAAACATTAACGGTAGAAAAAGATATGCGATACGTCGGCGAGGTTTTTGTGTGGAGATGGATAGGTATGGCGCGCAGTGCGGATTGCATTTGGGAGATTGCCAACTATGCGCGAGCTAATAGCTATGGAATCCACCGAGTAATTTCCATTTTACTGCCCTCAAAACTATCGCAGATATTCTTCTAACATTTTTGCGTGGTTTATTATTCTAACCTTATAAAATAACTGTCATGATCTCATGATTGTATGCTACTCGTTTTAAAGTAATGTTGTTATGATTTAAAGCAAATAAGTAGGTATAAAACTTTATAACACTGATAAAATAAGGGAGTCCTAACCTGTACGGATATGATGGTCGTTCTTGTCTACGTGACAGCGTGATAATTTGATAAAACGGTGTCCATCACTTTCTATCCCACGGTGTTAAAAAATGACAGTTATTTTATCACGTGGATAAAGATGGATCCATTACGCTGGCTGATTCACATTTTCACACTCGGGTGTTGATAATATTGCAAATAAAAATCCTTATTTATAAAATCTACCATTTTTCCATTTTATATTCAAGTATAAGCTCACGTTCATGCTTAAATATAAATTGGATAAGTAGCGAAAATATCCCTGTGTTTATTGACAGTGTTCCAAAAAGATTCTCTTCCAATTTTTAAATTAGTCTAGCAAACAGTAGATGTCGCATGTTACGTGAAAGCAAAACAATGATTGATAAAAATGAAAAGCTCTCTCCACACTTGACAAGCCCAACACGCGTCTCGTCGTAGCTTTACGACGTGCACTCTACACATCTGCGCTACTTTGAAATGTCGTATGTTAACATATACATATATATATTCTCTAAGTAATTTTTTTTATTATATCATTGAACTATTGCCTAGGTTTTCTATCAATTATGTTATAAGAATAAGAATAAGAGATGTTTATTAGCACAAATAATAATAACTAATAACACAAAACTAAAATTCAATTACATAAATATTTGTGCCAAAAGGTCCTCACTCAGCTTATTGTCACTATTATGACACTATTTCTAACGGTAGCTGGGGCAACAAGTGCTGAACTGCGATCGACCTTTTGATTAATACGTAATAGTTATAGGAGTGATAACTACGCACTGAATTTGAATCACAATTTACCTAAATATGAGAGCAAAAAAATGTACATTCCACATTCAAGACTGTAATAAACAAATATTTATTTATTGGCTTTTTAGCGCTGACTCGTTTGTATCGAGAACAAATCCCTTAGGGATTGAACTTCCACGATAAAAAGTGGTTTATGTTCTTTCTCGGGGTTAACGCTCTCCTTTTTCCAAACTTCAAGCTCGGTATAGAGGCGAAATCCTGAATTTGTAAAATAGAAAATACGAACATCCTTTCTCAATATTGTCCATATTATTTAGGATCCTGCGCAGAGTTAAATCTGGTAATAAAACTATCAGTTTCATTTATTTACACAGAATAATCAATGAAACTTTTGATTGCCTTTACAAGTGTGGAAATATTATACGAATTCGCCAAAACATTGTTATTTGCCACAACGTGAAACAAATATTTAGATATCCGTATTTTAAGAGTGAACTAATCTACATTTAAATTTATTTATTGGGTTATAGCATATTTATGGCATCAACATTATTGAAAATTTCCGCATTGATACCTGGCATCAGACCACCAGCCACCTGCAATAATAACATAAAGCCAATTTCTAGGTAAATGTCTGGCACGCGGGTAGGTAATCATTACTCATTTCTGAAAGGACTGTTTTTTTATTTTACTAACTTTACAATAGAATGAAAATTTTAGGTACGTTGAACTGCATTATGTTACTGAAAGAGCTCCAGAGGTTATTTACAATGTTTACTCGTGAACATAATCCAGCAGAATAACAACCTAACACGTGCAGAATGCAAATTATAAGGAACAGGCAAAAGAATCCGGTCATAGCCCTGTTTCCTGACGTTTTTATGGCAGGTACCGGGGTCAAAATCCTTCCAGCCTGAAGAAAATTATAGATTACTTATAATGTTTATCTGTTACGAATGATGACTCCCCATCAGGTCCGTTTCACTGAGCACGAGCGCGAGTATGGTGCAACGAACCCCTCGGAAGGAAAACAAGGGGTCGGCCCATCTCAGGGGAGGTCAGCTGCCGTTACGGAATCCAATCAAACGTTAGAAACTCGTAATAGGAAAAACACGGTCGCGGTTTTTTTTATTACCTACGTCGCAGCTTCTAAACTTATATGGGTTTGTATTATTTATAAACAAGGAATGTTTGTTTTCATACATTTTTGTTATTTTAGCGGATAGGCATAACTTTTGTAAATGTTCATGCCAAGTTTCATGTACCTAATATGTAATATGTATAAGAATGTCGTTTTAAAATTAGAGTGTACCTATAATTTCGAATGCAGGGAGCGGCTTTTCGTCGGCGGGCCCAACTCTTTAGTTACGATAAGGGTAACATTCCATTTCCAACGACAGCTGCAATACTTATTTACTTCTAACCACATTGTTATGGGGAATATTTTTATACGAGAGTAGTTACAATAAAGTAATAATACCATGTAATACCTTGGGATCACGTTTTAGAACTGATATTAAGAAAGGGTGAATACTTGAATACTATACTTATCAAGAAAATTACCCTAATTTATTGATCACCAGTGAAAACTCCAAATACTTTATTACAAGAAAGCTTATGATACAATGGGAAATTCTCGGACATTCATTACTCTTAACACGAAAAAAGGTTATAAAAAGTAAACTTCTTGCCACACTAGCATATTGTAGACGTACCATGAGTTAACACTTGACGTTTAGGCAGGCGTGGCTCACTCTGCGATTTCGGCGCTTTGCTACACGTAGCTAAAAGTCCATCCGTTCGACCCCAATTTTGGGGTTTGCCATAAGCCGCGCGTGGCGCTGTCGCCACCAAGCGGCCATATCTGTGCTGATCGTGACAGACGCGTTTTGTTAGAGAGTGAGTCTTCTGTACCTACCTAGTACTATTATTTATCCTGTGGTTTAGGTACACATTAAGGCAGAGAAGAAAACTGCTTAAGAACAAACATTCGTTCAGTGTATACTATACTAACAAATATAACATTTGCTTCGTTTTTCTCGAGTTTCTGCTAATTTATACCTTACCCGAGGTCATCAACCGCCAAACACGCATAGCTAAATAAGAGGGTTCAAGAGGCTTTCACGTATTTGGAGTTTGGAGCATTGCTCTTTCGCTAACACATTCAGCGCTCATCACGACACGTTGCCGTTGTCTTCGCGCCTCTACGGACGTATTAAAAATGAAGCATTGTAGTTCTAGCTACTGTAAGATACAATTAAGTTACCTATATCGTGACTGTAGTATTTATAATAAAGAATACCTTGCAATCATTTATACCTGTAAAAAAATATTAGTCCATGGATAGATACATGCAATTTAATGCAGTACTATTCGTATTACATAGTCGTATAGTCGATATGGGCCCGATTCGGATTTTGAAATAGACATCTATTAGACATCTTTTAGATATCACCAAGATACGATAACGATATGTTTAAGATCTAACCTGTCAAATTTGACATTTGCGCGATTCTGGAGATACTCTTGAACGATTTCCACAGGATATGACTTAGAGATCCAATTCAAAAATAGATATCCTAACTACTCTATCTAACGTAAAAGTGGCATTGGTTGCACGAATTGCGCTGCAAAAGAGAACTAGTTGATATCTGAACTATAACGTATCTAGAACGGATCTAGTACGTGTCGTCTCTTGTGAATATCTTGAAGTTCGAATACGGCAGTATGTGTGGGTATACGTGGTCGGTAGTTGGCAGCCGCCCCGGCTGCGCCGGCGTTCATTCAGCAGCGCTGTCGCAAGCGTTGCACAACCGCAGACACATTAGAGCAAACATCCGGATTTATTTGGGTTATTGTTTAAGCTACTCGAATACTGTGGGCGACATAAAAAGACAAGGTTATGTAAGTCTTGCCAATGTACCTTTTAGGGAAACTTGGTATTTCCGGTGTAAGAACAAACTCTTTTAAACTTTTAGCTTTTCCGGTAACATGTGAAAATTTCAGTAGACATTCGCCTTCACTCGTGTACAATCAGAACCTTAATGTAAACAAGACTTGAAAAGTTTCGGTATATTTATAAATAACTTTAAATATTTGGAGGACTTTCTAATGAAAATTTCTAATTTAATCATGCCAAACCTTACTTACCTATTTACTTAATTATTACTTACCGTGTTCTGCCGTCCGCATGAAAATTTGCCTTCAGGCAGAATGATGTAACATTTTAATCAGAAATTTAGTTTATCTCGTTCTCAGAAACTCATTTTCATATTTAATGACGATGGCACACTTAATAAACTTTCCCAGAAGTAGTCTTATGACACCATCCTTATCGTCTATTATCGACGTAAGTAGGTACATTTGTTTCGAACGTTTCCCGCTAAATTATGCAAGTCTGTAACGAACCCACCAATCATTTGGGAGTTATCTAAGTTCTTACTACTTCAGCAATAGAGTTTATTATTGCTTTGTCAGAGTTTTACATAGACAGGGTTTTATATAAGAACGTGTAAAAAGACGTGACCAAGAAATAGGTCGACCCTTTTTAAACGTCGCCATTTCCGCGTGGGAACCGTTGTGATCACAGGAAATGAACCAATCCCTAGCAAAAGCGGTTAGAAGCTACGTGCTGAATCAAAGCATTTTTTATTTACTGCCGACTGCCGCGAATAGTTTAATTATTCAACTAAATAATTTCGGTATCGTTACACGGTTGTAATGGTTTAATGTTTGTTAATGAAATAAGTTGTAATCACTCAGTTATTATTTTCTTGGCCTCATTTCATTTTCTTTACTTTCCCCTGAGACTCTTGTGTACCACAAAATAATTAATATTGTAGTTTAGTTTTACGAATTTTACTTAAGAGTGTACCTAATTATGTAAAGATTTCATTTTTGTATCTATATGTATAATATAGAAATGAACCAATCCCTAGCAAAAGCGGTTAGAAGCTACGTGCTGAATCAAAGCATTTTTTATTTACTGCCGACTGCCGCGAATAGTTTAATTATTCAACTAAATAATTTCGGTATCGTTACACGGTTGTAATGGTTTAATGTTTGTTAATGAAATAAGTTGTAATCACTCAGTTATTATTTTCTTGGCCTCATTTCATTTTCTTTACTTTCCCCTGAGACTCTTGTGTACCACAAAATAATTAATATTGTAGTTTAGTTTTACGAATTTTACTTAAGAGTGTACCTAATTATGTAAAGATTTCATTTTTGTATCTATATGTATAATATAGATACGAGTATAGCTACGGTCACAAAGCTTTTATAATGTCAAAAAGCGATAATTAAAAGCTTGGATATTTGTGACAGCCGTGTAAGAAGTCTAAGAACCGAAATAAAAATAAGGTTCCATTTGACCTACTTGCAACTTTTCACCGTTTATTATGACCCTTTTTTATTCTGGCGCGTCGACCCCTCTCTTGTTACCTACTCATATTTACCATCCACACCTGCGGTTCGCGAAATTTCTATGTTTATTTGTACAAAACTTAGGTCGACGTTGTTTGATCGTAACTTATTTTTATGTGGGTTTACGCTCAACTTTAGCTTGACTTATAAGGGCTTCTATTTAACTTTCAAATAATACCTACACATCTAATTGAACTTATTAGATACCGGACTGGCAGTACGAACAAAAGTTTAAAATACTTATATACGCGTGTAAAGTTACACGCGTATATATTTTTATGTAAGACTTAGCTGTACACAAGACTGGTTAAAATTACAATTATTTAGAACAAAAAAAAAATATTAATTTAAAAAGACGATGTGTAGCTTCTATAAGAAAATATCAGTGGGAGATTACACCCAAAACCAATTCTGTAAGAAACTTCCGATCGGAAAAATGCAACTGACTTTTTCAAATCATTGCTTTTTCATACCACGTTTCTTTTTTTGAAAAGGTTTTTTTTTTTTCAACACGGTAATATAAATATATCAAGATATATCAGAACTTAAACGTTAATAAGTTAAACGCTAAACGATAATGGAGTATAGAAAAATAAAAAAAAGGTACCTATTGTTTACCGTTTTCTTAATATATTTCCTGTTTTATATTTAGACTTAAGAAACAGTTAACACTAGTAGTAGATCACACAGCAACGTATTTATCTCAAACGTGTCGGTTAATAAATCTGTCGGAGATGGCGGTAGTTGCCGAGTTTATGAATGGAACGCCCACGACACGTATCTGTGACGTAGTTATACCGTTGTGAGAACAAAAATAAAAATAAAGAAAATAATTCTCGTAATCTCAACTATCAAATGATAGGGCCTATTTTAGCCTATACTAAAGTAATCTGATAATACTTACATTGGACACAATATTAAAACTAAGGTTAAACTAGAAATAAAATAAAAATACAAACTATAAAATATACTTACCTACAAAAAACCAAACTATAAAAAGAACACCCCGTCCAACAGGTCGGACTGCGGCATGGACCCCATGACACTGGCGGCATTACCTCTCTGTATCGCAAGGGAAATACGTTGAGAGAGGTACGCAACTACGCACCAGCCCTGGGGTCCCCTGTGGTGTCAACCAGCCGCGCCGATAGTGCTCCTGATAATTGGGTGTTGGGTTCAATTATCAGTACACCCAATACCTACTTTTACCCTTATAATGGAAAATGATTTCTTTAAAAAGCTTTTCCATCAATACAGTCAAAACACGGAGTCAACAGCTAATTATTTACAAAAACGTAAGTCAGACCAATAATTAATTAAGCATATAATTAAAATTAAGTCTACAACGATTTTGATAGCACACACACAGTGCAAGTGTTATTACTACGTCATAATTTCATAGAAATTTGACATTTAAAATAACACTTGCTCTGCATGAGCTATCAAAACCTTTGGAGACTTATTCTGGTCTAACTCTTCTCGAATGTTAGAAATCACGGTCCAATCAATTTGAAAATGAAATAGATTTTCTGATCGTTTTACAATCGGATCAAGTAAATTCCAATCGCACAGTTAACCTCATTTACTCGTAGATTGCATCTATCACTGCTCTACTTTTGGGCGATTAGCATAAACGTTTTAAAGAAAATAACTCAAGACAGATGTGGGATTTTAATAAAATTTAATACTGAATAATAAATATTTACCAGTCTCTCCATTCATAAAATTTTCAGTGTGTTGCGTAATGGAAAGTGGGACGGATGAGGTTAAATAATGTGCATAGACTAGAGATGAAGAGAACGGGCCTCTACGGTAAAAGATAACTTATGATACATTTTCATTGTTATTATACTAATATTATACCTTATTTCGGGTTTAGTTAGGCAGGTACCTACAAGACTATATTGGTAGAAATTTGAAAAATAACTAAATTACACCGTAATTTATGCACTTTTAAAGAAGGAACATCATATCCTAGCAACAATTCAAGCACTTAATATTTACATTCGTTTTCAGTTAAAACTAACTTTATCCAAAGGTTACTTATAATTATACGTGTATGTGAGGTGTGCAATAAAGAGTATTGTATTGTATTGTATTGTATCTCAGACGCTGACGTAGACTGTCAAAGTTTGACGAGTATTTTTTCACTTTTATCTACTGTAGCCAGAAGTACTACAGTAGTTTTCAAAATAAAATTTGAAAGCTGTGTAAAAAGTATATGTATTAACTGGAGCTAAATAAGATTACAAATGACAATAAAAGAATTACAGCAAAATCATATTGCATATAATGCATATCGTAACGTTGACTGGGACCTACCATAAAGCATTGATGTAAAAATATGATTAAAAAGGCACGGTAATAAAAGTAACTTTAATTCCTAAAAAGTTTAAGATTTGCAGCATAACGCGGTAATCTCGTGAAATATACGCTCTTTATCCTCCAATTATTGTACTAGACCGTATGTCATAAATAATTATGTTATTACCTACGCATTACATATAAAATAAGCAGCAAAATAAATATAGTAGCTGTATGCAATAAACAAAATAGATATGATTGATACGAGTAGCATGATGGCATTGACGGCCTAATTAATATACCTAATGATTGGCTCACTTGACAGTGTAAACATTATGAAGTAGGTATATGAGCGTTGTTTTTTTGGGTTTGAATGTTTGGGTTGACCGTTGGCCTAGTCATTAGTTTATGAATTCTAAAATTGGCTAGTCCTTAATGCCTATACTAGCACATGAGTCAGAGACCTTGGAGATCAGTATTAATACTGCTCTTACGTCGCATTATGGCCTAGTGTTAGTATTTTCTACGTCAGGCTAATGCCTGACACTAACATTAATATGTTGGGAGTCTACATACTCGTACGTCAAAAGCTTAGGTAAATGTTAAATTTAACTGCACGTAACCCACGTAGTCGTCAAAGACAGTTCTGTGCATTTCTTACGTTATTCTATGTCTATAGATTTCAGTGGCCCATTCATTCATGCGGCGCTGCTTTACTCGATGGGGACCGAAGTATGGCCAGCAGCAACATGTTTATGTGCTAACAAATTTATGGTTTGGCCGCTGGAGTGCCAGTTACACAATGTGTTTAGTTTACAGTAGACAATAATACGCAAATAGCACAGTTACAAAAATTTATTACACTTTCAAAATTAGTGAATTTTAATAGTTGGTAGACACGTTAAAATACCGAGAGACACTCCTCTTTTATTGCTGCACATTATTGGTTCACCTTGTGATCTGTTTTATTAGGTGCTAACTACCTAACAATATTCATTTTCACTGAACAACTGTTAACCTTGAATCTTTCTGAAAACAAAATGAAAGTCCCTTATAATTTGTCTGAATTAGATATATGATAAAAAGTTGTTTCCTGTTGGTCGTGATGGACTAAGCAAGGGTATGCGATGTCAAAACATCTTGAGTTGTATGATAGATTCATTAATAAAGGGACGCGACGAAAATTAATTAAATAAATTTATGCAAACCTTGAAAGTAAGAAAGCTTGATATCTCACAATTTGCAATATAGATTTAATAAAAATCTGCATCTACATATATTTTCGTTGTTCAATTCGCTTCGTGGTTTGCTATCGAGTTACGCCACTTCCACCTATTTTCTTTCCAAAGTTTTCCAAAGGAAAGTGAAACAAAAACGCAACTCAATAACAAACCACGATTAACGTGAAAAATAGTTACTCGTAAAGTTATATATATTAGATTAAAAAAGGAAGATATTGGCTTGCCAAGTTTGAAGCTTTAAAGGTTAAATTTGGATTTATATTTATATGTAGATTTGGAAAGATTTTATTCAATTATATATTTCTGCTAATGGCATACCTACTACGTTTAAGGCGCCTTCCGCTCTGCGCACTCAATCAGACTTTAATTGCCTTTGGAGTACTACATTCAAGTAATATATTTGTTTTTAACGAGCATTCGTCGAGAAAGCGGAGAAAAATGTGCGGAAAACATCAAATTGGCGCCGAGACGCAGTAAAAAGTTCAACAGCCCTTTAAAAATGGCAATTAGCACACAGATATTGAACCCTACGGTAGTAATCATTGCCTCGACTCAGCCGTATAACTAAAAATACTGAAAAGTTACTTTCCAAGATATCAAGAAAATAATATGCAATTCAGATTACCCGCTGCGAAGTCTTGGATAATGTCACAAAACTTTCCCTCCGTCATTTCAAAGAAAAACCAATAATACAGCTTCCGAGTAAGAGAATTGTCATGAATAAGATATGCGAGGCCTTAGCCTTCGCTGGTTCTGCAATATAGTGGCAACCCGTGGAAGAATGTCGCGAGTGTCGCGAGCTTTAAGCTTTGAAAATACGTACGTGTTTGTTTAATTAGTGATCACCTTCACTTTGATAATAGCGACGGGCGTAGCATTGACGGTTCGCTAATATTCGATTTTAGACATCGTATCTGCGGCATAATCCTTTCGGCTCGATTCGGAAAATGAATTAGATTTCTACTAGACTTCAACAAGTTACGATATGGATAATTTAAAGATATTTGTAAGATAGATATGTCCAATTTGACGTTTCCGCGATTCTGGAGGTCCTCTTGAACGATTTCGACAAGTTATGACTTAGATATCCAAGTCACATCTAGTCGATATCTAATGTAGATCTAGTTGATCTCTAAATCGTCTCTAGATCTTGTGATTATCTCAAAATCCGAATATGCCTGTTTATGTAGGTACCTACATGGGTTTTATTTATAGGGTGCTTCAAGAGACGTGAACAGGATCAACCCTGCACATTCAGTAAATTATAGCAACTGTTTCATACCAATACGATTAGTAAGATTAACGTTTTTAGATAGTGTACGAAAAAAGATTTTATATAAAACACCCCACAATTAGAAGATTTTTGTTACACTTATTCTTATTATGTTGATCAAATACGCCGAGCTTTGTAATTTAATCTCAACTACAAATTTTTTATGTTATGAAATCCAAATATTTTTATTTTTAGATTAGATATACCACCAACGTTAAACCGAAAGCTTATAATGGTTTAAGTATGTAAACACTATTCTGAATCGAAAAATATGATATGATATAGATTCAAATATTATATCATATTATATGAATAATTATTTAATACATAATCATTTTTAGTGAGTAGGTAGGTACCTATAGTGGTGACGGCGTTGTAAATTATTGTACTTAGAGGTAATGTGAAGTTTCATGCAAATAATATTTGGCTCCGATCGAGTGAGTGACGATCGTGCACTGTTTCTTGTTTATATTTGTGTCATTAACTGACTTGTCATGGATTTCTCCGAAAATTATATCGTCTTAATAAATAGCTACAGTTGTAGAATACTGTACCCACGCCTGTTTCCGGTACTACTTATGCCGCAGGGGCCTATCTTGGACTTGATATAAGTAGTTTAATTTTTTGATTTATTTAGTCTTATTTTAATTTTAATTTAGTTTTTAATATTTTACAGTTTTATTCATTTTATTAAACGTCATAATACCTATATACATATTAAAATTTTAATTATCAAATTACCTACACAACTTTCATAGAATCGGTTATATTTAGCTATATGTACTTACATCGCGGTGTGGTATACGATAACGCAAACTGTACCTACCTAAACGTAAATAACTTTAAAGGTTTTTTCAGTATTTTTTATATTTTTAAAATATTCGTAGTCCTGTCACCCAAATTCTGCAAAATAGCTACTTAGGTAAGTACCTACATAAATTTCAATACTCAACTCACATACAGGCAGGTTATACGGTTATAAACGATGTTTTAAGTATAAAAGGAACGCTTAGCACACATCTTCCTCTGTAGGTAAATCCCTTTATAATCACAATAACATTATAATACGGGTATTCCGCGCCATCTCATAAGATATGGATAATGTAGGACAATGGCCTACATCGTATCGTAATCAACATTATAAACACCAGACAGAAACTCTGGCTAATCATATCGGGCGTAGTGGCGCCAACATACCGACTATCCTCATCACTCTTTTTAAGGTCAACCTAGAATACGAATGATTCTTCATGACGAATGATACCGATAACTGAGTTTAAATAACAGATATCGATTACAGTCTGATGTTACGAATAACGACATGTCTAGGTCAATAAGAAGGCCGAAGGCAGCCGCCTTGATATTTTATAAAGCGTTCCAGACCGGCAGATGTTAAAAGTGCACCTATTTGCCGAGTAAACATCATAAATTTTTGATGCTTTGAAGTTCTCAATGACGGAAGTAATCTACTGCGGGGTCGTTATTAACAGCATTAATAAAAGAACACAATGGAAAGTTGAAAATATTTCGCGGGAAATGTTAATCATTCGTAAAACTGAGTATTAAGATACTCTTTTCAAGTAAGCACCTTAATTTGTATGCAAGTGGGCTGCCGATAGAGAACAGCCCTCTGGATCATCTTGATCCCATTTTAATATGTAAATTTTCCTAGTTAAAGGCACAGAGCCTTACCCAGAGGATTAACGAACGAGAAGTCACCGAGTCAACGGCCGACCCCGATATGTTTACAACCATTTGATTGAACCCTCCTACACCCGTGACTAGCATTGAGGGACACTCAATGAAAAGGGGCTCAGCTCCTGCCGGAGCCTTAAGTACCTATTTACAATGAGACCAAGCGAACAAAGCCTTTGTCCCCCGGCAACTTACAGCTACACCTACCTATTCACAACAATAGAACGTAAAGATGGAATGTACATTTCCAATAATTGACTCAAATTACGAAGGTATTAGTTTATTAATAGGCAGAATTATAAAATCCCGAGGAAATCAAATATATTATCGTTTAAAATTTAACCCATAAATGCAAAACACGGAAGGTCATGAGTTCAAAAAATCTCTTCGGTGCTAGACAAACTGCTAGTGCAGTAACTGCACTAGTAAATTCTGGTTAAGAAAAAAATAAATAGAAAAAGAGGGGCAAATGTTATGTCCAGTATTTAGGACGTTGCAATATTAAGGGTTAATGCCTTTGAAGAATAAAATAATTTAAAAGTTAATGAAAATGTGACATACTTGATTGGGTATGCATATGAAATAAATATTCTAACTAAAACATTAATTACTGATTCTCAATTAGCAACGTGGACGACGCTTCATACAAGTTTAAACATAACTGTGATCAAATTCTGTTAACTTTGACACTCAACGGAATTGACGTAGTCAGTAGACAGAGATAAACTTTTATTTATAAGCACAATTCTCTGTATTTACTCTGAAAATTCTCAAAAATATTGACGTATCTCAGCCATTAAGTACTCATAACGAATCTTATGACTGTTTTCAGTACGCACATCACTTATGAGTGTTTGAGTAGGCGCATCACAGAGGATGTTGTTGTTTGTCGTTTTCCCAGAGCCATCCGGATTCCAGTCACGTACATTTAATAAAACAGTTCCAGTTAAACACCTGTTCAATGTAGTATTACCTATTTATTTATGCATTTGCCTGACTTAACTTTTTTTGCACTACGTAATTTATGAAATCAGTGTTTCATTCGTTTTTGTATTTGTAAGTTGCCTAGGTACATAATGGTAAATAATATATCAAAAGTAAAATAAAACGTCTAATATAAGCAAGTATTTTTCTGTGAAGCTATCTATCGCAGAGGTATTTTAATATAAGTGCAGTTAAAGTTTTATAGCGCCTGAATTGCTTCACGAGCAAAAGTTTCTTCTAAACAGTTTTCCGCTAATTCAGTTACCTACATTTCCCGCTGCTTCTCTTGGAAATTTACTGAAGATTGTGTCTAATATAATATCCAATTTTCCCTGTTTACTTGACTGCTACATTTTCATTGAGGAAGCAATAATATTTTGAGTTCCATACGTCAATACCTGAAGAAACAAACAAGGTGCCATCGCCAGAAAGTAGGTACGTAGGTATTAATAACTTGATAATTAATTTAGATCTCCATCGCTTTTTGGGTCACGTTCTTTCCTGTAGACATACACAAGAGTTAAGGGCTATAAAGCTTAATTTTCTTATTAAACCCTTACCCACGTAAAAAGGTCCTCCTTTTATTTACAGAACTATGATAAAATCATTACTTACATGCCCACAAGCTGTTAACTATTGCCCACAGGAGAGAAAAATGTACAGTTAGCGCGAACACGCTAGTTTTCTCCTCCTGTGGGCAATAGTTAACAGCTTGTGGGCATGTAAGTAATGATTTTATCATAGTTCTGTGAATAAAAGGAGGACTTTTTTACGTGGGTAAGGGTTAAATAAGAAAATTAAGCTTTATAGCCCTTAACTCTTGTGTATGTCTACAGGGAAGAACGTAACACAGTGATCTGTTTGACCCTTTTACGCCATCAATATCAATTGATAAATACTGTGGTAAGTAAATAAGTGCAGTGAGTATGCACATGCACTTTTATCTCAGGCGATGCCGCTTGGAATGATGGTTCCTTAGGTCACACAAAGCTCATAAAGCCCGGTGGCCATGAGATCGTGCCGTGGCTAGAGACAGACCAAGACGACTATGCAGCGATTTTTACAGCACAGACGTGCAGTTCAAGTGATTAATATTCCATGAAATTATTGTGACGTTAACACTTGCACGACTGTGCTATAAAAAGTGCTGCAGAGTTATCTTGATCTGACTCTAACCGCCAAAAAGAGGAGTGAGGGGAACCCTTTCCCGCATCTTTTTGGGCTAAATCAGCTTTATTTGACTTAAGGAACAATCGTGCTAAGCGGCGTCGCCAGAAACAAAAGTATACGTACCTACTGCTCCATACATTTCTGCAAGTTACCCAAGTATAAATAAGCATGGAAATGTACGTGCTCTGTGCCATTTTCATCATGAAAGAAAGATTAAATACTACTTACTACTACTTTCATAAATATTAGGTAACAATTTTCAATAAGTACTAAGATATATACTCGTAACAAAATACCTACATCAAAGTTAAATAGAAATACATAGTTAAATTAACTAGTCGTGATTATCATTCCGTGTTGTAACTTAAAGTGCTCCTAAGCAAGCTCTCAAAATAGATAATATCGTTAGGCAAACAGTTGACTCGGAATACGAACTTTTACTGCAATGTCACTTGGGGTCAAAGTTCGCACTCGTCAGGGCAACGACCCTTTTGCCAAAGGTTTTTTGTCTTGCCTACTTTCATTTCGGGGCACAGAGATAAGTGAAAATAATGGATTTTATCCTAATCCGGGCTTGTTCAGTTCACGTGAAGGGTTTTTTGTGGTTTTTATAGGATTTACTGTTGACCTCGAGTTAACTGGACCCGACTCTACTTGACTGTGTACTTAAGAATATATAAAAATAAAACCTCCCTGCATGTCATGTAAATAATTTTAATAGACGCACTTGAAACTTGAATAAAAGTAATACTTAATATGTCAACTATTGACAAATTAGAACTAAATTGTCAATTGTGAGTTTTTAAACCAGCATATTTAATTTTGAAAAATAGTGTTAATAGGAATATATAAATCATATAATGATATTTTAAACATGTCCTGTGAAATACAAATTATAGGTTTAATTTGCCAGGGATGCAACAAGAGAATCCTGTAAAACCTAATAGAGAGATAACAGAAAATAAATCATTTACTGCCCTAAACAGATCGTTGGGGGAAACTGAAGATGAGGAGTTGTTCTTCACAGCCAGTTTACGTTTTCTTAATAAAAGACTACAAGAGAAGACTAATTTATCGGTGAAACCGCGTCTATCCTCTCAAAGCTGCTGCCAATTTACACTGCTCGAAGGAAGCTCAGAAGCAACCACTAGCAACGCTACATTTGAAGAACAAGTTCGAATCGGGTTGGAGCCTGTTGAAGGACCCACCCTATCTTTACATCAACTATTACCTGCCCCAAAATCGCACAGAAACCGTTTCAGATTTGTAAATCGATTTAAGAAAATATTCCAATTATATCGACAGACTGCCGATATTTCGGAGACAAACAACGCGTATGACGCAGAAAGTTCTAAACGAATATCTAATTTTAAATTTCCTCGATGTGTTCGACGGACTAAAGACCTCCATCCATCCTGTTTAGTCAAGATATCAGAGGAATCTTCCAATGAAAGAGTGAAGACACACGATATTAACGATGCCATTAGCGAAGGTGATGTTTTATAAGTAAACAGATAAAATATATATTTTTAAAGCGTCATATTTATTATTTTCAACGATTTCTGTCTAATATAGATCGTACACATTTTAATTGCATGCAGGTAATTTATCATAGCAGCCTAGATCAGAGGTCTAATGAAACTTCAAATTGCTGAAGATACGGAACTACCTACCTTAGCAGCTTTAAGCCGGTAGGAGTTAACAATAAGATCATGTTGTTCAGTATTCCTCGTCATTCCTCTTTCTGAAAATCTCGTTTGTAGAAAGACACTTTTGTTGCTAGTGTATCCTTACACCTAAGGACGATATCAGTCGGTAGCACAAGCCAGCACCTTGCCAGGCTATATTGTTCGTCGAGCAACGGTTTTTGATCGCAAGTGCGAAGCGCCTTGCGCTCTAGCCGCGACGTGCCTCCGGCCAGGCTTCACAGTTGTTGTTGCCCGTTTAAAGTGAAATAAACTACGCTAGCCTGAGACAATGCAGTGACATCGTTTTTAATTTATCTGGTTATTTTAGCTGGAAATTCGTATAGAAGTAGGCTTTCATTATGGCGTTCTAAAATTCGTCTTAAAAGTCGTAGAAAATATCGTGCGCCCGTCGGAAGTTATTCCAGGTTAAAGGTTACAGAAATATGTTTTTTGGATTAGCAAACTACTGCTTAATATCAGTACAGTTAACAGTAGTTGATATTTAATGTTTTTTATACCTCCAATGATTTTTACATCTAGCCAAGAAGCGTAGAGCATTAAATTAGTGACAGCTTGCCGCGTACTGTAGTTGAGAAATTGAGACGACGCTCTCCGAGACCGAGAACTACTCCTGAGTAATTCATTGATTGATTGATTGATGAGTGAGTCATTGATTCCCGCCTTAGTCAATATTATGACACTTGTCACAATATTTGTCATGCCTACCGTTAGCTAGCCTGAGAAATGAAATCAACACAAGTTGAGTGTGAACATACATTCCCAATACGTTTTAATAAACTTTTTCGCCGCGCCGCGCAGTTCCACTTTCATTTAACAAACTGTAATATAGGTACTCTATTGAATTTCTATCAATCTATAATCTACGAGTAAATAGCACCGTTCTGTGTATAGCTATCTACGGGAGAGGCTCTGAAATATGATAGGGTCATCGAACTTGGAAAATTAAACGTTCCTCCGTTAATAATTCCGGTGGAGACGCGGTTTGGATATTTAGGAAATGTCAAAGTGACTCGGCGGAATGAAATATGTTCGCGCGATGAACCTTTTGTCGCAGGTGAAGTGTAAATTAAACAAAGGCAGAAATATCAGTGGAATGTTGTATTGTCAATATCATACATAAGTAGGTATCATTCGTTACAATATGACTTAAGCTAGATTGTTGGTTATTTATAAATTGTCGGTAGGTATATAAGTAACACAAAATTAGAATTACACCCTGCCTTAAAATCTACTAATCTAATGAATTGCCGATTTAACACAAAATAATAATTAAGAAAAGAAAATACTTATGCGACATAATGTAGTACATAGTTAGTAATCACTTTATTGTACACAATATATAGGTAGGTTTACAAAAATAAATTACTGTAAGGAAGTACAAGGCGAACTTATCCCTATAGGAGAAATCTTCCAGCTAACCTTGGAGTAGATGAGTGGAAAACTCTAGTCAGGTCAGATAAACAAACTTACGGGATATACAATAATGAATAAAAATAACGAAATAAAAACTGCTCGGACTTACTAATTACCCTTGTATTGTACGTATTTAACACATTGGCTGCCCACCATACCGCCGGTGATGCTCATGGTACCCAACGTGTTAAGATGAACTTGCTCTTCAAGCGACGACTTGTCGATGCAAAGGAAACTAAGCTTGCAAAAATCCTCAACAGTTATCATAAGATATACTTAACTAAGAATTAAGAATAAAACCAACTTTTATATCACAGATTCTTGACGATTTCTTTAATCAATATGATCTAAATACGCCTAATTATACAGAAAAAAGGGGCCCTCAGATTACCAGTTCGTCGGACGATATCAGCCTGTCAGTCTAAGCTGTCAGATGTTCGGAACTGTCACCTTTTGCAATTAACTGACAGACTGGTAACGTCCGGCGAACTGGTAGTCTGTGGGCCCCTTAAGTCTAAAGTGTAGTTATCATCATATATCATCATCATATCTACAGTGTTGACTATGGCTACAAATATAATGACCACCAAAAAATACTTTGGTACCCTAAATAAAAAAATCATGCTTACCAAAAAAAATGATTGAACACCAAAAAAATAAGCCCTAAAATTACAAATGTACCACCGTTTTAATTACGACTGCACTTCAAATTGTATTCGAATACCAAATATATTGAATGATTACCAAAAATCATTAATGAAGACCAAATTAATGAGATTTTTGCACCTAAATAAACCACATGATTACCAAAAAATGTATACGTATTACCAAATAAAGTAAAATTATGCCAAAATTACTAGCCCCTCTCGCTCAACCCCCCGTACCCCACACCGCATACCTGCCTAACCTCACCTACTTTTCTAATAGCATACTGATATGCTACTAGAAAAGTAGGTTAGGTTAGGTTTGAATTGCAACCCATACAGAAACGAAATGCTACTAGAAAAGTGGGTTAGGTTTGAACTGCGACCCTTACAGAAACGAAATGCTACTAGAAAAGTGGGTTAGGTTAGGTTTGAACTGCGAACCTTACAGAAACGAAATGCTACTAGAAAAGTGGGTTAGGTTAGGTTTGAACTGTGACCCTTACAGAAATGAAATGCTACTAGAAAAGTGGGTTAGGTTAGGTTTGATTTGCGACCCATACAGAAACGAAATTCTACTAGAAAAGTTTAGGTTTGAACTGTGATCCATACAGAAACAATTTTTACAATTTTGGTGGTCATTTACTATTTTCGGGTTTACAATGATTAACTATTTTGGAGTCATTTGCTTTAATAGGATAGCAATATTTAAAAATTTGGTTATAATTTTACATTAAAATGGAGTTCTAATTTTGGTGGTCATTTACTATTTTTGGGTGTACAATAATTATTTTGGTGTCATTTTATTTAATAGAATAGCAAGATGTAAAAATTTGGTTATCAATTGACATTAAAATGGGGTTTGAAATTTGGTAATCATTTACAATTTTTGGGTTAATAATGATTAGTTTGGTGTCATTTCCTTTAATAGGATAGTAAAATGTAATAAAATTGGTAATCATTTCACATTAAAATGGTGTTATAATTTTGGTGATCTTTTATGATTTTAGGGTGGTAAAGTAGATTTTTTCGGTATTAAATTTTATTAAATCTGGTGATCAGTTAAATAGCAGCCGTTGACTATTAACCAAGTTTTGGACTAATAATGCCAGAAATTATTAAGAACATCATGTTACATATGGTACGGTACATACTTTGTGCATCAATAAAATGTTATTAATATAATTCTCATTTCCAGTCAAATAATTGAAGAAGAATAATGCCGTTAATATTCAATATACAGAAGTTTATTTTACATGTTGGAAAAAGAAAAAAAATATGCTTTTTTTCAATTGCATTCTTTAAATTAAAAAAAAACACATTCGTACTAATTTTTCACAATCAGATATATGTACAATAAACACTAATATCAAAATTAAATGTCCTCTCATCTTGTCCGTATCTGGTCCCATTAATACCAGATTAGGTATACCTAAACTTCGAGCTTATTGAACTACCAACCAGCCAACCACATCATAAATGAAATCAATATCGCCTAGGGAGCTCTTAATGACTATTTTTATTTACTAAATAATCTCCTTACTTTGTATTAACTATAAATTAGGTTCACCTACATTATAAACGAAAACGAAATTACATATACTGGCAAAATATAATGTACGGTCAGCCAAGAAAGTGGTCTACCACTTTTCGACTGTATCAATCAGATCATAGAGTCTTTTTAGCTGACTGTACCTAAATGCTGACAAGAAGGTTCTGTCAAAAACAATATTTTAATGTAATGGCGGTATTAAATTTAAACATAATATTAAAGAGAAATGAAGTATAGAGGCGTATTGTCTAAGTTAATTTTGTAGCGACAGTAAATTTACTGCCATCTTTCGACACATGAGTAAAACTATCCAATTATGATAGGCCAAAGGTATGGCGCCATCTTTTCGAGCGTAGATGCCTTACCTTTAGCCTTTGCTCGAGTAGATGGCGACACGTTTTGATATTTAACAAATTTAACATATATCAGTGAAAGAATAAGGATCAAAATAAAATGGAGTTTTAAAAAGTTTTATTCACGTGTCGAAAGATGGCAGTAAATTTACTGTGACTACAAAATCTACTTCGACAATTGCATCTATTTAATTCTCTTTTATTACATTATAAAGGCAAATTTGATGAGGCGGAATTTTTATGTCAGTGTTTGCCCGACTACGGCGAAACCAAACGGAAAGGTTACGTATGGCGTATGACTTTGCATAATGTAGGTATTCTACCGTAGCGGCAATACTACTAAAGCCAGCTTTGTAGCCTTGGTAACATACGTGTAGCTCAGAGGCTACATTTAGACTGCCTTCCAAAAAGCATTAGTTCTAATATGTAATCAAAAGTAGTCGGGTTAAAGTTATTAAAACTTTTAGATGACTTACACATAGATCGCTCAACCGATAAATTGTTTTTCTGGCCTAGTTCCAAATGATCATAATCTCGAAATAATAATATTTTTCATGTACATTTACCATTGAAAGTTACTGAAAAGCTGTTTATTATCTTTAAATATTATTATGATTATATTACTAAAGGTTGTATCCAAGCCAAGGTTTAATTTGTCTTGTTCACCGACAGCCCGGGGCGCCGAACTTCGCGAGCGCGGCCCGCGGGGCGGCTCCCGGGCCGTATCAATGTTAGGCTATATATCAGCGGTCGGCAACAAGCGGCCCGCGAGCCCCCCTGGCTATTTTGTATGTAATATTATCAAACAACAATGTCAGATAAAGTCACACATATTAATAAAGTGCGGCCCGCGTCAACTTCCTCAACTACTATGTGGCCCTTGGCTGCTAAAATGTTGCCGACCGCTGCTATATATCTTCGGCCTAATTTCACGACAACTTTACCCCTTCATCTTTTAGTTGTCTAACAACTTCGTGGCATAACTCTTCTTCGCGAAACTTGTAACCGCAACTGATCATGTCTTTAACTACTTTGTAGTTTTTCTTCAATGACTCCAACCATATCGTGTAAGAGTAGTCGGGCCAGATGCCGCCATATCTCTCTGGCAAATGGTCAGGGTGGATATGCTTGTGCAGGGATTTGACGTCGTATCCGTGGAAATATATCCTGGACCGCATTTCAGCATTGAGGAACGGCTTGAAGATATTGTATATTTTGTCAAATACCCATGTGTGGTTTATAACGTGGATGGCGTGTGTATTTGCAGGAAAACATGACTGGAACAGAAAAATGAAAGCTATAAGAAAAAGAAAATAATACCTATAGACTGCAACCCTAAGTAGTAAATTCGACACATTTATTATTTTTTTTTAGGGTTCCGTACCCAAAGGGTAAAACGGGACCCTATTACTAAGACTTCGCTGTCCGTCCGTCCGTCCGTCCGTCCGTCTGTCACCAGGCTGTATCTCACGAACCGTGATAGCTAGACAGTTGAAATTTTCACAGATGACGTATTTCTGTTGCCGCTATAACAACAAATACTAAAAACAGAATAAAATAAAGATTTAAGTGGGGCTCCCATACAACAAACGTGATTTTTGACCAAAGTTAAGCAACGTCGGGCGGGGTCAGTACTTGGATGGGTGACCGTTTTCTTTTTGCATTTTTTCCGTTTTTTTTTTTTGCATTATGGTACGGAACCCTTCGTGCGCGAGTCCGACTCGCACTTGCCCGGTTTTTTATATAACTTTATGGTGCGTTAAATTGCGCACTTTTAATTCGTGCATTTAAAATTTGAAAATACGTAGTTGGAAAATACCTACTAAAAATTTGGACTGTACGGTCACCTGCAATAATATGTTACACAAGTTATGTAACATAAAATTTATCATACAAGTTACAGTTGGGTTGCAGTCCGTCTGTACCGGCCGTAAGGAAAAGAAAGTATTTACAACTACGCGGAAGAAGTAGCGAGGAAGCTAGACTGTAATAAATACCCCTAATAGCTTGACGATCTTGGAGGCGATGGCGGGCGTGACCTGCCAGGCGTGGTGAAGCCCGATATCCTCCAGGTCGAAGATGGCGTGGGCGCCCAGGATCTGACTCGCGGGCTCCATCATGCCCAGCTCCATGGCTATGAGCGTCGCCTTGAATAGGTCGTCCGTGGGGATCGCGTTCGGGTCCCAGCAGCCTGTGAATACGTAAATAATTATACTGTCCAGAGCGTACTAAAGCTACAGATACATATTAAAAGAAATGCACGCCTAAGTCTTAACTGTACACACCTAAAAACAAATACTTATAATAAAAGTACCTACCTACACCCAAGTACAAAAAATGTAACTTAATAGGCCATCGACCCTAACATGTCCTGATGGCCTCCAACACGAATTTAAGTTCATCATCATCATCTGCTGCGAGCTTTGCTCTTGTCGGTGTAGTAATCGCCACTCATTTCTTTCTTGTGCCGCCGGACGGCATCGGCCTGTCAGTTAGAACAAAATTTTGACAGTTCCGAACAACTGACAGGCCGATACCGTCCGGCGGACTGTTAATCACTGGACCCCTTAAGGGGCATTCCACGGGCTGTCCCGTACAAAACCATTTTATTTCCTGTGTTGCGACTTTCTTCTCGGCATTTAAAGCAGGCGATTATATTTCTGTGCATATTTTTGACCATTTGTCATAGAAAAGGAATCTCTTATACCTTTAAATCTTCAGAAACTTCGCGTTTGTACGGGACAACGGTAGACAATTTCATGGAATGCTCCTTAAAACCACCAACGAGTGCCGACACCGCCTTAGATGGGGTGCCGCAGGGTCGCTATCAGTATTCGACCGCGTGCTCACTGATAATGTTGGGCGTAGGCCAGTAGATCTTTAATCTTGTTATTATTTGGCGTGTGAAATGTTCATCTCTACTCACCAGAGCCATGCCATTTGGCTCAGTTGTATTTTCAAACTACTGATAGTTGTTGGTTGGCAGTAGTTGTATTTACAACTACCAACTACTGATATCCGTTGTCGATGTGCTTTTCAGGAAACCACCACCCACGGTAATTTTGGAATACCACTATGTTGAAGAGAAGAGCCCATATAATAATAATGCTGGTAACGTTCTTTTACTTGTGTTTTAGTTCGTTTTTTTAGCATTAGAAATAAGTTAAACAATCTTGATGTATCTTTTAATTGAAAAACACGTTTTAAAAATAAGTCACGGCAAATATGTATCAATTATGAATCTGATACGATCATTTAATACCTACTCTTCTGCTTTCATAAGTAATAGTTGCTGATTTTTTAGAAAGCGGTTTTCAAATAAGACATGTCTAGATCGCTTACCTTCTTTCTAATGCAAAAAAACGAATTATAGCATAGAGAAAGCCTTATTAGACGGTCTAGACAGCCTAGATAACGGCACAGTGGCCGCTCTCTGCAGACCGGCTCTCTACGACTACGTAGAGCATCAGCTATACACCGACCACTTAAATGAGTCCTCACCTGCGCGGTACGGGGGCGACGGGGTAGGACGACTAAGGGGGGCGGCGGGGAAGGTGCAGGCGGCAGGCGTACGGCACGGTCTATAACGTATAGCTACTAGGGCTGCGTGTACTATTATGTATTATTAAATAGGTATTATTGACTATACCGATCCTGTAGATCATGACGCGGCGCCCGTCCTGGGCGAGGTAGGGCGGCACGGCCAGAACGCTGCTGTCGCCCACGGCGCGCAGATCCAATGGGAACACGTCCGAACACAGCTGCGGGTTCTCTTCCCGGAACTCGTAGTAATTTACCATCTGTAATCAGTACCGTCTTTAGCATAAGGGCAGACGGGGCCCGTGCCCCAGGGCCCCCATCCTCAGGGAGCCCCGAATGACAGACACTCAGACAGTAACAGTATATTTGATTACCCATAATAAATAGAAGATCATAGTAGAAAAATGTCAATTTAATTAAAGTTTAATTAGCTTTCTTTACTTTGAAAAGTGCCCCAAATTCTTATTTGCCCAGGGCTGTAATAACCATAATCATAGTAATTTCAAAACGAGTGCTTTCTCTTCGTATTCGTCGAACATTGAATTTGTTGCACCTAGTCGGCACACTTCCGACTATTCGATAACATCAACTATGTATGTTAATTGGATGCATTAGGTTTAGGTGATAAACGGTCGCAATAAAAAACCTGTTGTTATTTTATAAACAGAGCGAATCACGCGATATTACGGAAACACGAATAATAAAAGTGCCTACCTACGCACCGAATTAGTACAATACAATATAGTATGTATACCCTATGTACATTACATTACCCTACGTAGGTACAGACAATGTATACGTAATCGACATGAACAAAGTGTTAAAAATTTGTATAATACACTACCTTATTGCCCATACATTAAGGTGATGTGTACATATTTTGTGTACACTTTGGCCATACCGATATTTAATACTGACTGAACCTACATAACATTTTATCCAAAGTGAACTGCAAAAGTGCATACCCACTATATGAATTAAGTTTATAAATTTAGGATGGAGTTTTACAGCTATAATAAATGCGCGTTTGTTGGTAACATCAAATATTATACCCTCTCTCTCTCTCTCAAGCAAAATGAAAGTTTATTTTGTCAACACAAAGTTCAAATTGTTTCCTCACTTAATTGCTAATATAAGTAGGTAATATATATAACACCTAAAACGGTGCTAATAAAATACTTATTGCTCAAGAAAAGTCGCATAATACGATTTACATAGTACGTAATGTTAATGAAGTGATGTGAAAATCTGGATTTAGTTAATCTTCTACTTCTACTAGGTAAAAAGAACTTAAAATGTATATATAATATATGTATGTATATATAATATTATTATATATATAGGTGCCTATGAAGCCGATGGTCCCGGGTTCGAATCCTGGAAAGGGCATTTATTTGTATTATGATACAGATATTTGTTCCTGAGTCATGGTTGTTTTCTATGTATTTAAGTATTTATATATTATATATATCGTTGTCTGAGTACCCACAACACAAGCCTTCTTGAGCTTACCGTGGGGCTTAGTCAATTTGTGTAAAATGTTCTATAATATTTATTTATTTATTTATTAATATACTTACCAAAAGTACTTAGGTACATTTTAAGATCTTTTTACCTAGTAGAAGTAGAAGATTAACTAAATCCAGATTTTCACATCACTTCATTAACATTACGTACTATGTAAATCGTATTATGCGACTTTTCTTGAGCAATAAGTATTTTATTAGCACCGTTTTAGATGCTAAATAAGGATTCACGATTAGACAAATTTAATTTCGAGCCCGAGATCAGGATTACAACTTAAAAATAATAACATTCAGCAAAATATATTTTTAAGTTGGCAATTATTTACAATAATTTTAAGGTATTATTTAGTCCGGATTATCATGTTTTGATTTTTTACATCATATTAATTTTATTCTTCTCAAAAACGCTTCAGAAATTTTCTCACGGTCTAAAATACTATTTTTACGTAGGTATACGGTTTTTACTGTTTAAGCTACTAGAGAATTCGCTGGGACGGTTCGTTTGATAGAATATGAAAAGATTTCCAATATCGATTAGAAGTTTACACGCCCCAGTAGAAGAGATTTTCTCAGAAATATCCAAAATTAACTTCATTCGTTAAAATACAAGTTTAGTCTATGCCACGGCTGTGGGATGGGAACCTTTCCAGCCGGCCGTATTGTGATTATTTCACCAACAATCGACAATACCCGTCGTTATTGAAACGACTTGATTATACAAAAGCGTTTCTTAACACATTTTTACGACCGTTACATAACTCTTTCATGAATAAAAGCTGTAGGTAATTTTATTGTATTCTAAGTACAAAATAGGGTCTACAGTACAAAAAATAGTACAAAAAAATTGTCCCAACCGGCAAAAGGCATATTTGTAGTTTTTATAGATAGATTGATATTAGATACCAATGAAGTACAAGAGGAAACCAATACTCCAATATTTTCTCCCTCGTAGTAGTAATTTTAGTAATGTGCGTTGTGTGGGGGGCCCCATAAGTGAAATATTTCCAATAGTTAAAACCAGACTCTATTGTAGATTCAATGCAGCCCGCTTCACGGTGACATTTCACACATTCGTAAAGAGTTGTAACTTGTGGTTGAGTAATTAGTGAGTTTTAGTTGTCACCTTAAATATGTTTATTCCAGTATAGTTAAGACCTAATGAAATTAAATTCTTACCAGTCTGTGCGCGCGCTGAGGTATGAATTTTCGGGCACGAAGGAATTTGATCAGGAACTCATCGTCCATTCGGTGTGGCGTACATTCACCCCGTTCTGTGAACACGTAGGCTACTAAATTTCTGGGAGGACTAGATGATGTTGTCACAGAAAAGGTCATATTTACCTGGCTACTCGTATAATCTGATTTTATTATTGTTAGATCAACGCTCTTTGAACATTACATTCAAAAGGGAAAGGTTAATTTATAATCATAAAATTCCCTTGTATCATATTAAATTATAAAGTAATAGTTGAAATAATGGAAGTTGTGACATTTTATTTTATATCGCCACCCAGTTTATGCAATCTATAGAATATCAAGAAACATGGTGACATGAATGATACATTAAACATTATATAGGTACATACATATGTGAATGACGTCGGTATTCTTATTAGATATTATAGGTAACAAACACCTGACACTAATAAGGTAGTAAGTACAGTGAAACCTGGTTAAGTGGGACCTGGATAAGTGAGAAACCTCTATAGCTGGGACTCATGGTGCGGTCCCCACACTTTACCACTGAATTACCTCTGTTAGTGAGATAAAACGAACCTCTATAACTGGGATTAGTTGTTGTGATTTTTTAGTCACATTTACCTCTATAATTGAGACAGAGAGTGTATTTTACCTCTTTTACTGAGACTATATTACATTTTCCTAATTGTTTTTTTTTTAGTATTATTTGAATTACCTCCCCAACTAGCAAAAAAGTCTCAGATTGCGCACTTTATAAGAGTAGTGAGCTTATAGCGCTCTTATTTTTGTTTTGAACTTGTCATCGCTCTTATATTAGTCTTAGACAAGCTAATACGCACTTTAGTAAGTTTAGTCTTATTACCTAGTCTTATATATGTATATTAGAGCATTTTATAATACCATTATAAGCCTCTCGCTCTTACAATAACATTTACTAAGTCTCATTGAACTTGAGAGTACCTGGTCTTATATCCACATTCTCTAAGTTCATTTGATCTTATAATAGACTTTCTAAATGCTATTATAAGAATGTAAGACTAATATCAACATGGCATAATACTATTATGAGCCTCTCGCTCTTACAATAACATTTACTAAGTCTCATTGAACTTGAGAGTACTTGGTCTTATATCCACATTCTCTAAGTTCATTTGATCTTATATTAGACTTTCTAAATGCTATTATAAGAATGTAAGGCTAATATCAACATAGCATAATACTATTATAAGCCTCTTGCTCTTACAACAACATTTACGAAGTCTCATTGAACTTGAGAGTACGTGGTCTTATATCCACATTCTCTAAGTTCATTTGAACTTATATTAGACTTTATAAATGCTATTATAAGAATGTAAGACTAATATCAACATAGCATAATACTATTATAAGCCTCTTGCTCTTACAACAACATTTACGAAGTCTCATTGAACTTGAGAGTACGTGGTCTTATATCCACATTCTCTAAGTTCATTTGAACTTATATTAGACTTTATAAATGCTATTATAAGAATGTAAGACTAATATCAACATAGCATAATACTATTATAAGCCTCTTGCTCTTACAACAACATTTACGAAGTCTCATTGAACTTGAGAGTACCTGGTCTTATATCCACATTCTCTTAGTTCATTTGATCTTATATTAGACTTTCTAAATGCTATTATAAGAATGTAAGACTAATATCAACATAGCATAATACTATTATAAGCCTCTTGCTCTTACAACAACATTTACGAAGTCTCATTGAACTTGAGAGTACCTGGTCTTATATCCTCATTCTCTTAGTTCATTTGATTTTATATTAGATTTCTAAATGCTATTGTAAGAATGTAAGACTAATATTAACATAGCATAAGAACACTGTAAGTACGTACTTTTCTGATCTTACTAAAGCTATAATAAGATCAACAGCAGCACTTTAGTAAGATATTAGAGTGATATAAGATCAAGACACTTATATCACAATAGAGAAGATCAATATCAGATGGTTTGATCTTAAATCGTTTTTGGGAACACTATTGTTAGTATAAGTAATTCAACATGGCCACATCATTTGTATTCAGAATGCTTAAAATACTCTAATAGTGCGCTTGAAAAATGCACCTACATCAATGGCTGACTATCAATACAAAATAAAGAAATAAAATAATTATAAAAATATTCAAATACCATATTTGAGTAGGCGCATAAAGTTTGAAGTGTAAAACAGGGTCTACTTTACAATAAATAATATTTTCCCATGTGAATACTTACCCTGAAACATAAACAGACGATGATAAACAGCACGTTATTATATTTAAACATAATTCATAAAAAGTATGATAAACACTTACACTAATATGTTTTTGTCACGTTGCAGTTAATTTCACCCGTATATTTATACTTCACAAATAGAATGTTTCAAACCAAAATAAGCTTATTTAGGCTTACAAGATTCTAACGTTCGACCAATATAAGCCTATGTAGGCTTACAAGATACTTACGTTCGACCAATATAAGCCTATGTAGTATGTAGGCTTACAAGATACTTACGTTCGACCAATATAAGCCTATGTAGGCTTATATTGGTCGAACGTAAGTATCTTGTTGCAGTTAATTTCACCCGTATATTTATACTTCACAAATAGAATGTTTCTAACCAAAATAAGCTTATTTAGGCTTACAAGATTCTAACGTTCGACCAATATAAGCCTATGTAGGCTTACAAGATACTTACGTTCGACCAATATAAGCCTATGTAGTATGTAGGCTTACAAGATACTTACGTTCGACCAATATAAGCCTATGTAGGCTTACAAGATACTTACGTAAAAGCGATATTAGCCTAAAGCAGCTTAATATAGTTTTGAAAAAGATTACTGTGAATGCAAACAACATTCAATTAGACTGATATTAGAACGATATTAAAATAAATACGCTTATGCTTTGTGCCCAAACCCGGGCTTATACGATGATATAAAATCAATATAAGAGCGACAAAATTGTAGTCTAGAGACTGTTGTTAGCGTGATTTTGCTAGTTGGGTCTGTATCTGATATAACGTCAATCTATGACCTCTCTAACTTGGACTTTATTGATCTATTTCCGTATTCTTACTAATTCTTAGTCTATCCACAATTCGCATTTGCTTAATTGTATCTAAACGACTTCAAGTTTCATTTAGTTACTTTATGTAGTTAAAACTATCGAAACGAAAGCTGAAATCTTGATAAGGAACAAGAATAAACAAATTTTCATTTAATAAATTTCTAAGACGCAATGAAGACCTATCAAATTTAATTCAGAAATCTATCCTTTGGAAAATCATTCAAAATAAATTCAACGAAATACTTAAAAAATATTTAGGGACAAGGATTATTTTACCTAAACATTTAATAGTACATTTCGATGCTAGTGCGGAAGGTATGTCATTACTTCACGAGTACCGAGATATCTTGCCACGAGCCGCAGGCGAGTGGTAAGACTCGGGACGAGTGAAGAATGACATTTCCGCACGTGTATCGAACGACGTTTTTTAATACAGTTGCGAAAAAATAAGAAAAACATTGTTAATCGTACACTAAACAAAAGTGGTAACAGTGACAGCTCGGTTAGACGTCGTCTTTAAGTATATTATATCTATGGGCGTTTGACAGCTATTCCGTTCCATTCAGTCAACTTATTAAGAACGGAATTTTCAATATTGAATATTAAAAAATAAACGTGTTATAATAATGAAGAGGTAAGTAATTAAATATGAAATATGTAATATTTTCGTATTCTTACATTAACGGTAGGTTTTTATGCTGATTACGACGTTTAAAGGAAAATAATATTAACACTCATCAATAAGTAGTCGTGAATTGGAACAAGTATAAATTTAAAAAAATTGGAAAAGTAAAAAGCACTAGTTCGAGATAACCAACTTTCCGCACGCTAAACAGCTACGTAAAGTAGCACTTTTTGAGCAACTGTATTAAAAAGATAATTACAATAGTACATTTCGATGCTAGTGCGGAAGGTATGTCATTACTTCACGAGTACCGAGATATCTTGCCACGAGCCGCAGGCGAGTGGCAAGACTCGGGACGAGTGAAGAATGACATTTCCGCACGTGTATCGAACGACGTTTTTTAATACAGTTGCGAAAAAATAAGAAAAACATTGTTAATCGTACACTAAACAAAAGTGGTAACAGTGACAGCTCGGTTAAACGTCGTCTTTAAGTATATTATATCTATGGGCGTTTGGCAGCTATTCCGTTCCATTCAGTCAACTTATTAAGAACGGAATTTTCAATATTGAATATTAAAAAATAAACGTGTTATAATGATGAAGAGGTAAGTAATTAAATATGAAATATGTAATATTTTTCGTATTCTTACATTAACGGTAGGTTTTTATGCTGATTACGACGTTTAAAGGAAACTAATATTAACACTCATCAATAAGTAGCCGTGAATTGGAACAAGTATAAATTTAAAAAAATTGGAAAAGTAAAAAGCACTAGTTCGAGATAACCAACTTTCCGCACGCTAAACAGCTACGTAAAGTAGCACTTTTTGAGCAACTGTATTAAAAAATATCTTATTAACCACCTCTATAACTGAGATATATCCTCTATTCTCGCCTCTATTAATGGGACCCTCTGTAAATGAGACAGAGATTTATTTGTACCTGGCTAACTGGGAGCCTGGGTAAGTGGAAAACCTCTTTAAGTGAGACAAATTTGCTCGTCCCTTGAGATCTCACTTATCCAGGTTTCACTGTATTTAGAAATATTGAGCTTAGTGTCGCACTTCGGGAAATGAATTAGACACTCACTAGATACGAAATAGTAAAGATATGTGACGTTCCACTGCAATAGGTACCTTATGGCGGTTGGTGCCGCGATTCGAGAAATTAATTAGAGATTCACTAAATATGAAATAGTGAAGGTATGTGACGTTCCACGGAAAAAGGTACCTAATGGCGACCGGCGCTTACGTCGCATAGCGCCGCAATAATATTAGAGCGGCGTTAATAATAGCGTAAGCGCCAACCGCCATAAGGTACCTTTACCAGTGGGACGTCACATATCTACTATATCATATCTAGTTAATCTCTAATTCATTTCCCGAATCGCGCCGTATCTAGAAACGTTACCGTACCGTAGACGATGTCTCGCAGCTCGGAGATGGCCTTGAGCCGAGTGTCGGGATCTTCCCCGCAGTGCTCTCGCGCGTACTGCTGCACCTCCGCCGACACGTCCCCGAGGTACAGCTCGACGCTGTACGCTGGGCTGGGCATTTTCTGGAAAATACGGACTGTGCCTTAATATTTAGATACCAAGTAACATGGGTCAAACAAAAGCAAAATACCATAAAATGGAGTGAGTTGGGTGAAATTTGACTTTCAAACCTCGATAACATTTTATTTTTACATGTGAAAACTGAATGGTGTAAGTATATAATAAGTGGTTCGGACGTTTGTATTTTAGTTTGTATTTTATTTTGGGTAGTTCCATTTCATAACTTTGAAGATAAAGAGGAACCCACCTCACCCCGTACTGCCTCGTATTTGGGATGAGAGGGTTTTTCATACAAAGGTGATTTTGGAAGATTGTTGGATCGATTTTGTTTTGTTATGCGTATGATTTTAAATTGCATTTTGACGTGCATTTTAAATTGGAATACATTATTTTTGTAGCAGTAGCCTTAAAATCGCTTCTCACCCGCCTCTCAAACCTTCTCTCCCCATTCATAACCCAACTCTCCCCGCGAAACCTACTCACCCCGTTTTGCGGTATTTATTTTGTTTGCTACTCGTAATTATTTATCTAGAAGCAATTTAGTACGATGCATAATAAATAGTGATCAGCGATCAACTTCGCTTAGGTACATTTCGTTAGATGACTGATTTAAATCTTAGGGTTGCATAAATTCAATGTAGAATGCTGGATATAATATCCATCATATATCACAGTCATTACATTAGGGTCTAACGGGTACCTACCTAATAATGGTGTCTCCACTAGACCACACTAAACGGTATGGCGTTATACCGGCAGTGTTAAACCGCTTCTCTTACAAAACTAACTACTTGCCTATGTCTGTCACAGTGTTACTAAACCTAGAACGACCTAATATGCAGCCCAGTCTGATGGTGATGGCTTATCTCAGTACTATGCGCATAAACTGCCGAATTCGACACAAGAGCAGCCGATTCAACGGAGCTACATCGTTTTGTCGCATAAATAGTGTTTAGTTTTAAGTTTATAAAATACATTCGTATGTTAGTCTGTAAGGTACTCGTATTTGTAATATCAATGGGCCTTGTTGCCTGAATTTTAAATAAATAAGTAAACAAAATGATATAAATAGACGTACATACCTAGAAGTATGTAGATGTATGTACCTAGGTGACGGGTGACGTTTGTTTGGTCTGAGGTTTCTACACGTGTGAGTAAATGATTAGGCACAATCACAATGCTTATGCAGAGCGAAACCACGGATCAAAGTACGAGGGGCAAACTGAAAGTTTTTAGAATAAAGAAGACCGTAATATTTTAATGCGTGCATCACGCGTTTTCATTACAATATATTTAATCGCCCTAAAATGCACACAGTTCGTTCTCCCAAAGTCCTTTTTTATATGGCGATTAATGGATCCTTCGATAGTTTTGGACGAATAAATATCAATGCCAGATTTTTATGGATTGTAATTATAAAATATTGTAGTACTAGTAATACGGACGTCAGAATCTGCTGATTTACAAGTTTTATTGAAACCATATACTTAAGTAGGATGTAAACTTCTAACGTCGCTGTTAAACAACATGCATCTATTCGTCAGCAGTTTGAAAAGTAAGAAAGCTATTAAATTTGTGCACTACAGTTGTATGCCAATTAGGCTGTATTATAAAAATTTGACAGACGTAGGTATATTGTAGATTTGTTGTTGGCTGATCTCATAATGAAAATAGTATAAAATTGTGACGACACGAAACAATTTCTGTATGTATGTGTATGTATGTGTGTATGTATGTGTGTATGTATGTGTGTATGTATTTCTGTATGTTTCTCAGAGGCATACAGAAATTACAGAAAAAATTAGGTTAAACGATATCTAACTGGCCCATTCTAAGAACTTCCAGTGTTACCTATGTATTTATTGTTGTATGCAAAAAATATATACTCAGGTACTTAGAGTCTAGGTATCCGTCTTTCAGTTGAACTTGCACTTTTATTAGCAATAAATATTGGTTTACATCTCGAGGTATACGTGTTCTATGCACTTGTGTGTGTTTGCGGGTGCTCTTGTTGTGCTTAAGCAAATGACCTTCACAGTTTTTATCCACACTCCACCACAGACTGACCAGTATAAGTTTGAACTCTGACTACGCTTAGTTGTCCTACAGCTGGGTCTCTATAGTTATACTAGGAACTAACTCATAGTCGAATCAAAATGTTTTGGGAATGATGGATCTGATAGGTACCTACCTACTCGTGTTTGCTCTTGTTAGGTAAACTCGGGGTCGCCGACCCAAACGCAATACGAGATAAATCATAAGATGGCCTTGCACTTGAATGATGAGTCATGATGTGGAAAACCGGCCAAGTACGAGTTGGACTCGCGCACGAAGGGTTCCGCACCATTAAGCTAATAACGGCAAAAATGTCGCGTTTGTTGTATAGTTAGGAGCCCCATTGAAATATTTATTTTTATTTGTTTTAGTATTTGTTGCTATAGCAGCAACAGAAATAAATCTTCTGTGAAAATTTCAATTGTCTAGCTATCACGGTTCATGAGATACATCCTGATGACAGACAGACAGACGGACAGTGGAGTCTTAGTAATAATGTCCGCTTTTTTCCCTTTGGAAACCCTAAGAAACGTAGAGACTTTATAAACAAGCCTAAAAATAGTAGTAGAATCTAATGTGACAATCACTATATTTTTTTGCTGGTTATACCACCTGTCCTTTGTATTCCTGTCAACTATTTTTAGAAACATTCCTATTAGATAGGGGAGACCGAGGTAAGTTGTGACAGAGGAGAGTTGGGTCAAACAGAAAACTGTGTTCGCGTCTTTCCTGTAGACATACACAAGAGTTAAGGGCTATAAAGATTAATTTTCTTATTTAACCCTTATCCACGTGAAAAGGTCCTCCTTTTATTTAGAGAACTATGATAAAATCATTACTTACATGCCCACAAGCTGTTAACTATTCCCCACAGGAGAGAAAACTAGCGTGTTCGCCCGAACTGTACATTTTTCTCTCCTGTGGGCAATAGTTAACAGCTTGTGGGCATGTAAGTAATGATTTTATCATAGTTCCCTAAATAAAAGGAAAACCTTTTCACGTGGGTAAGGCTTAAATAAGAAAATTAAACTTTATAGCTCTTAACTCTTGTGTATGTCTACAGGAAAGACGCGGACAGAGTTTTGTGTTTGACCCAGTTGTGACATCATCGATTTTTTGGAATCTATTAACTAAAAACTAGGTCGCAATAATGCGCGTTTGTTAGTTCAAGTTACGAGCTAACAAACGCACATTGTTGCGAGCTAGCTAACAGTTATTAGATTCCAAAAAATCGACAATATTACAACTCTCCTCTGTCACAACTCACCTCGGTCTCCACTATGTCCGATCTCGAAAGGGCTGTATTTTTTCGTTGCGAGGTTCCTTTAGCCACCTTTCGACTACAGCGTCCGATTCCAGATGGATTTTGTTCCAAGTGACCCTGCTTATACGTTCTTAAATTAGGTACATTAATAGCGATGTTCTTGGACATACGTCGGTGAGCTTAATTTAAGTTTAAATAAAATTTATCTGAAAAACAGACTAACTGAAATCGAAATTATTTGCATTCAACGTGCTTAATAAAATTTAAAACATATCTAGACACGCGGCAGCGTGTCAAGCCAAGTTCAAGCAAAGGAACTGGCTAGCCAGCGCCGAGTGTAATATTACACGAACCACTTGGTGCCACTTTTGACCCTTCTATAACTCAAAACATCTTTGACGTAAACACATAAAACTACGTGTGTTTAATTATATCCATAAGGATATCTAGAAGCCCAAATTTCATGAAGCTAGCTCAAACGGTTATAAAGGTATGAAGGTCAAAAAGTCGTAAATTTTAAGACTGACTTATGACTTATAGTACCTAAACCTAACCTACTTCCAGATGACCTAGAAGGATGAAATTTGGAATCCAGCTGGGTTATTGTGTGTAACCGTAGGAAAATATCTAAAAATAAAATAAAGTTAAAAAATAGGGGGGGTCCCCATACAAAAAAAACACTTTTTATTGGGACTGACATATAAGTACCTAAACCTAACCTACTTCCAGATGACCTAGAAAGATGAAATTTGGAATCCAGCTCGGTTATTGTGTGTAACCGTAGGAAAAAATCTAAAAATAAAATAAAGTTTAAAAATAGGGGGGTCCCCATACAAAAAAAACATTTTTTATTGGGACTGACATATAAGTACCTAAACCTAACCTACTTCCAGATGACCTAGAAGGATGAAATTTGGAATCCAGCTCGGTTATTGTGTGTAAGCGTAGGAAAAAATCTAAAAATAAAAAAAAGTTAAAAAATAGGGGGGTCCCCATACAAAAAAATATTTTTTTATTGTAGCGTTGGAACCGTTACAAGCAGATATTTGAAACTACCCCAATATATGTATTATTATTATTAATATTTGCTATATTAAAATAAAGTTTAGTCAAAAAATAAGTGGTGTCCCCATACAAAAAACTTGTAATACGCTCTAAACAACCGGCCAACGGTGTGTCGTCGGCGGCGCGCGGCACCACATAATTATACAAAGAACAGAAGTAAAAACCATACAGCGGAAACACAAGAAAAAACATTAAATCTCAATACCTGCCTAGTTTTCTTTACAAAAAGTATTGATATCCCACCAAAAACATAAATGTAATTGGAGAGCCAAGTTCAATACAAAAATTATGCTTGGCTGTGGGGCTCGCCGCAAAAAGAATGGAGATCTAAATGAGTGCTACTGCCAAGTTCTATGCAAAATCCTAATATGTATTTATAGGAACAAAATAACATTATAAACAAGTATTAAACTCTATTTCTTTGCTTTATTGGATACCTATAACAATTGCTGTTATTTAAAAAAATGTGAGATCTTAAAGTAGGTTAGATTTGACTTGGCCAGTTTTCATTATATCAATCATTTTATTGTAATTCTGATAAAACCTGGCCAAGCCAAATCTAATCTACTTTAAGATCTCACATTTTTTTAAATAACAGCAATTGTTATAGGTATAATTTTTGTATTGAACTTGGCTCTCCTTTTTTACATTTATGTTTTTGGTGGTTAATGTTACTAAATCGTTTTAATAAATTTTACGTTGCTCTGTTGGAGTGCTAACAGTATAGTATTTTCTCACATTCTTAAAAGAAAGTAACAGTTTGATATTAAAGAAGTCTGTCTGTCCGATTAGTATTTATTCAACATAGGCTACCTAGTTTCGACACATCTTACATAATATCCCAATTGGAGGTGAGGTAATACCGACTCATACAATTTTGTTACTGTGAACCGGTTTATTCAAATCTGATCTGACTTAACGTTTGAACGTTATGTAACACAAAGCCCATAAAAATATTATGCATTACAATAGTCTGCATCAATTTAGTTTTATGTAGGAGACGTCAGAAGACTTTCTTTTATATCAGGAAAAACTAAAATATAATTGATATTAGGTATTAAGTAAACAGCTATTTTATTTTGGTACTATTGTTCTATTTTCACATCGGTAATATATATTATTGGTAACTAAATAGTAGCTTAAAGTATAAGTACGTGGGTCACACTGAAAATTTCTGGATTCTGATATAGGTACCTATGAGACGACTTATTTTTTCTAGTGCAGGAATTTTCAGAATGCCCTAAGTATTAGTGGATTAATTGGCTGTTGCTGGCGTTGCTGTAACGCGATAAAAATGACACAGATGGTATTTATATCATGAATTCTAAAATAAATAGTATTTTCGCTGGTAAAGCTTTATTATATAACATATGGAAATGAATAAATTAACATTAATGATGTTGCACAGCAGTTTCACAGTGCAGGTTTCTTAATTGAAATGAACTCAATTGGCACTAATATTCACTTGCATAATAGTCGCTAGTTACGTCCCAGCGTTCCGAACTTCACTCTTCCATTATTTGCTAAATATAATGTTATGCACAGGTTTCCTGCCATATTTACTTTACGTAAACAACTTTCAATGAAATGGCTTAGAGGCATTTTACTTGTAGACCTCCGTTATTATGCAGATGGCGGCGACATTCGTTGCGTGGAAGTAATGGTGCATAATAGGAGAAAAACATTTCTTAAGTATACAAGAGAAATTATATAATGCGAACAAAGGGTTTCCAATACAAAGGCTATAATTATACACTTGTGGTAACATTCCATTTATGACCGCAGCTGCATTACTGTTCATTTTAGGAAATTGACAATGACAGCGACGCGTTTAGTATCGGTAGTGCAGCTGCGGTTAGAAATGGAATGTTACCATTACTCTGCAAGTCAGTACCCCTGTAAACTAAAATATGGAGGTATGTGTATGTTAATATCCCCATGGAGGGTCTGTGCATACGACGCATACCTTACAATTATAAATTTGGAGTTATACAAATACCCTGAAAATATGTTCCATCGACTTGTAATATGGTAGAATTTATTTAAGTAATATGACGCCACCACACATGCCGGCGTAGATTTTATTTAAAATAGTCCGGTGAAAGCTAATAAACAGCTAGTAAATTCCTACTAATATAATATTGGTATTATAAATGCGAAACTAACTCTGTCTAGGTACCTGTTTGTCTGTCTGTTACCTCTTAAAGCTTTAACGGCTGAACCGATTGATTTACATAAACAATGAATATGGTATGGAGTGGAGATAGTTTGAGGCCCGGGGAACGACAGAGGGTAGTTTATCAATCATCGTCATCATCATACTACGTAGACGAAGTCGCGGGCAGGAGCATTGAAGAATGCTTATCACAGCGATACGATACCGATCTCTGCACAGGGAATCCAGAAAATAATCACCATATGAGAGTATCTACTGACCCAATTAAAAAATACAGCAGACATGACATCATATTCAATTTATTACAATCTTTAATCTAAATAACTAGATGCTTAAAAAAATAATATGCAATACAAATAGTATCGACTCCAGCAGCAGCCAACAGGTATGACTATCAACTCCATAAATCTTCGGGTGCGTGGTTGCAAAAGGCTAGAGAAAGTGCAGTGAAATACACCCGGTCCGGCGGGAACAGGCTCCTAGCTCACTTCTGGTCACGATATGTCTATTTCTACTTGAGACGCTTTCCTAACATGGATAATTATTTGCGAGCTGCCGAAGGATATATAATTTGAAGAGAAAATATTCCACTGACGTGAAAATCGGAATTAATTGCGCTGTAGGTGCTTAATTATATTTATACTTGAGGGAAGTAAAAAATCAAGGTAGCGAATGAAGCTCGTGTAAATCACTAGTGTACACAATGAGCAACCGCGTCTTGTATGACAGATATTAACGCCTCCTATACACTGACTTCATGTAAACACAATAAAAAAAGCAATTTGATCAAAGTAAAAAAGTATACAACGTATTATAAATTATACCTAAGTAGGATGGAATATTATGCGTTAATGTAGGTATCCATTTGGTTTATTTTGATATTTTTTTTTAATTTGCCTTCTCTACGGTTGTACTTAACTGCTATGATTTAAATATAAAACAAACTCTGAATGATTACGGGTAACGAATTTAATAGGTAGGTGCAGATGGGCGCAGACACCGTTCTAGGTATTTAATATGTATTTATATGAAAATATAACTGGCAAGGTCAGTATAAGTAGTTGCAAAGTTTATACAAATATTAATACAACTTAACATTATCTAAATGTTCACTTAAACATAATTCGTTAACATCTGTAATTTAGCATAGATAGAGCATATAACCTAGACTAATTAACAACCTAATAGGACATTTTATTAACTTTATTTATTTTTCTTCTTAAGTTAGGTTAATTATAATATGAATATAAAAGTAAAATATAAAAACACAAAACAATAAAAAAAAGGGGTGGTAATTGGTCAGAATCTACCTCCTCGCGGTCCACCCCGGGCAACGGCTTCGCAGAAGACGGCTAAAAGATTCCGACTGTTCCTGGCTAGCTGAACTCGCTCCCTCTGAGCCTCCCAGCTATTTTGTATGCATCAATTTTGGTTCCCTTACAATGCGCTCAAATACTTCAAACAGTCCTTCTAAGGGCTCTCTGACGAAAAGTTTAGGACCTTCTGTCCTAATACTACAATTAAATATTGAAGGTATGTCACAGTCTAAATGCGACTACCTCGCTAGATTAGCTAAAGATAATAACGTTGACGTGATTGCCATCCAGGAACATCACATAGATAGCGTAAATAAGTTTAACAACCGCGGCATAATCGCGGGTTTTGATATGATAGCCTATACCCTGTCACCTATTTACGGTTCCGCTGTATATGCTAGATCGTCCCTCTCAAACGTGCAGCCTTTGGAAACATCTGTTTCGTGTAACCTAGAGACCATAACTGTTACAGTTTCAAACATTACTATTACTTCCATTTACAAGCCCCCGAACAACATCCTACCAGATCCACCTTTTAAAATCTACCCCCACCCCGCCATCTACGTTGGTGACTTTAACTGCCGGCACTCTGCATGGGGCTACTCAACGAGCGACTCAAATGGCGAATCCCTAAATGCATGTAGTCAGAAAGAAAACCTTCATCTCGTCTTTGATGCAAAACAGAGGGGCTCTTTCCGATCGGCGAGATGGCAGCGCGATACGAACCCCGATCTTTGTTTTGTCTCCCAGGACGAACAGGGTAACATACTGCCTACTAACCGCACCATCCTCCATGACTTTCCACGAAGCCAACACCGCCCTGCGCTTATCAAGATAGGCTTGAAGGTGCCGCTGGTGAACTCGGTACCTAAACCGAGATGGAACTTCAGTAAAGCTGACTGGGATTCATACAAGCAGCAGATGGACGCCAACATCAGGTGGATTAAACCAGACATATCCAACTATAACAGGTTCTGCGGGATTGTGCTAAGCACAGCAAAGAAATTCGTCCCAAGGGGTTTCCGTAAGGAATACATCCCCGGATGGTCCTCAGAGACCGAAAATGCGTACCGCTCGTATCTTGCTACACAGAACGCCGATACAGCTAACGAACTGATAGCCAAGCTGGACGAGTGCCGCCGACAGAAATGGCTGGAAAATGTCGAGGGTATGAACTTCACCCATTCGAGTAGGAAAAGCTGGGCGCTGCTAAGAAAACTCGGTGGCGCCTTGGAACCAGAAAGAAAGGAGCCCACTGTCCACCCGGATGCGGTGGCGGAACGTCTCAAACAAGTCACAAGAAGCGCATCTGTTGATAAATTTTTCGCGAAAACCATCCGACGAATAAACCAAACTACAGTACGCGCCAAACAACAAAATGACCTTCTGGATCGTTCCTTCACCCCCGAAGAGGTTTCTACCGCTCTGAAGCAAACGAAGTGCGGAAAATCAGCCGGTATCGACAATATCTACCCCGAATTTCTCACCAACTTGGGTAAACGAGCCATCCGATGGCTGGTTGATTTCTTCAATCACATATATAACTCCGCCACCCTGCCTTCTGTTTTTATGAAATCTAAAGTCATAGCGATTCTCAAGCCTGGGAAAACTCCTGACGATGCAGCAAACTATCGACCTATATCTCTTCTAAGCGTTACATATAAATTGCTGGAACGCCTTTTGTACAATCGGCTGAAGGGTATGGTAGATCAAGAAATACCAATCGAACAGGCGGGTTTCCGGGCTGGTCGCAGCTGTGCAGACCAGGTTCTCGCACTCACCAGCCATATAGAGGCGGGTTTTCAGAGGAACCAGAAAACCCTCGCAGCTTTCGTCGATCTGAGCGCGGCATACGACACGGTCTGGACAGACGGTCTACTATACAAGTTTAGCGAAGTAATATCATCGGCAAAGATCCTCTGCGTCCTCAAAAGTATGCTAGGCCCGCGCAAAATCAAGGTCCTTCTTGGAGACAGGGAAAGTGGATATAGACTGTTGAAGAACGGACTTCCTCAAGGATCGGTGCTGGCTCCTCTCCTCTTTAATATCTACACCCGGGACTTGCCCGCTACGAATAGTGGAAAATTTTTGTACGCTGACGATTTGGCTCTCGCAATTCAAACAAAGGACTTCGAAACTGGAGAAATGCTACTGACGCAAGATCTACAAACTCTTCACGAGTACTATACCAAATGGAGACTCTGCCCAAACCCCACAAAAACCGAAGTAGCCGCCTTCCACCTATCTAACAGCCTAGCACGAAGAGAAGTAGATGTCACGTTCTGCGGAAGGAAACTCCAACATAATTTCTACCCGAAGTACCTGGGGGTCACCCTCGACCGATCTTTGACCTACAAACCCCACCTCGAGAATCTAGGTCAGAAGTTAAAAACTAGGGTGAACCTAATCAACAAACTTGCTGGAACAACCTGGAGAGCAAGAGGCCGTGTCTTGCGCACCTCTAGCTTGGCTCTTGTATACCCTACTGCCGAGTACTGCTCCGCAGTATGGTACAAAAGCGCACACACTGATAAAGTCGACGTCCAGCTCAACCGTGTTATGCGCACAATAACAGGTTGCTTATTACCCACGCCTGTACAATGGCTCCCTGTTCTATCCCATATTGCGCCGCCAGATATACGCAGAACACACGCCGCCTCGAGGGAATGGGAGAAATCTAGGAAAGGAATGCTTCCCATTAACAAAACACTCGATAACCTCCCCAACGCGCGCCTCAAATCTCGTAGACCTATCTGGTCAGATTCCCAAATCCAAGGCCCAGAATGTTTCTGCGTTAACCTGGAATGGACGGAAAGCTGGAACTCGTATAGTACACAATTTCAGTCTTCCATTAACAGTGACATCAATCCAATACAAGAACCACCCGGCCTAGATGAGCCGCGTAAGATCTGGGTTACACTCAACAGAATAAGGTCTGACGTCAGCTGCTGTAACCACAACCTCCACAAATGGGGCTACAAGCTCTCACCAAACTGTGACTGTGGCGCGCCAGACCAAACAACTGCGCACATAGTGAAAGAATGCCCCAGGAGACGTTTTCCGGGAAGCATGAAAGATCTCCATGCAATAACTACGGATGCCAGGGATTGGCTGTCAAACCTAGATATTAAGCTATAGATGTACATATAATGTAAACTTTGTAAATTTGATTTAATTTATTTTTCAATAAAGCCATACGATAATAATAATAATACGAGATTCTCATCATGGGGGATGGTGACGTCGACGAGCACGGCCCGGCGCTGCGATCGATCTATCAGCACGATGTCAGGCTTATTGGCTACAATAGTCCTGTCAGTGATGATAGATCGATCCCAATAGAGCGTGGCACGACCATTTTCGAGAACTGGCGCAGGTGAGTACTTGTAGTACGGCACTTCACGGTCCACAAGGCCGTATAGGAGGGCAAGTTGCTGGTGAATAATTCTGGCTACGAGATTATGCAAGTACTCGCCGTTAGCAAGATGAGAACAACCGGAGATAATATGCCTGAGTGACTCTCCGGGACGGCGGCATGCCCGACAAATGTCGACCATACTGTCCTTCAGGATATATCTCCGGTAGTTATTCGTCATGATAACTTCGTCCGCAATTGCACAGGCAAAACCCTCGGTTTCTCCGAAGAGGTCCCCGAATCGTAGCCAGTTCACCGACGCGGGTAGGTCTACATCGGGTCCCATGAGGGCCTTGTAGAACCGCCCGTGTAGCTGCTTATCCTTCCATACCGCCTTGCGGTCCTCGGTGCTTAGTACTACAGGTTTGCGCCAGTTCTCGTTCGCCAAGGAGAGCGGCGTGAGGCCCCTGTCAGCTGCCACCACATCACGATGCATCCCACACTCGTTGTTGAGGAAATAATTCCTGAGATTGTACACCTCACGGTTGTGGAGATTTTTGGCGTTTAGAAAGCCGCGACCTCCGCATTCGGACATTTTATTATTATTATTAATTAAACGAAGGATTAAAATTGAAACATGTACCCGTATATATACGGAAGGAGAGCGGTCAGATTAACGAATTTTACGGAGAGGAAATCGCGGACAAACAACCTGAAGCAATTATAATTATGTACGTATAAGTAGTTTATATGTAAATGACTACAATAGTAATTCTACTACATAATTATTAGGTTTTTTTTACAATTTATCTGCCATACCAGGTTGACTGGAAATGAATGTTCTACAGTATTAACTGCAATAAAATAAACATTTCATTCAATGTTTAATAAAGAATAATATCAGTTCCATATTTAACTACTTCCTGGCTTATTCCGCTGAAGTATGTCCTTCCTACATGCCTTCTTAATTAAATATGCAGACTAAACTAAAACAATTAACTGCGAAACTGTATATACTTATACTTATAAATTCACTCGTATTTAATTTCCGACGCACTTCCCTTCCTCCTAAGATATATCCTTAATATTATTTCCTTAGTAGGTATTGTACAAGTACCAACTTCACTTATTTTATGAATATAATGTTTGTGTTTGTGTTGTTTTATGAATATAATGTGTGGCCAGCATTATGGGCACCCTTCCGCAGAGATCGGATCTGGGGGACTATTTGTGTTAGTTTTAATTTAGTTTTTATTTAATTGTATGTTATTTTATAAGGTTAGATTTAGATGTGTTAAAATGTATTTTTTTTGTGTAACTATTTTTTGACAATAAAACATAGAATTTATACTAATTACTTAAGTATGTAAATAAATATGTAACAAGATATAATGTTTTTCTTCTATGTAATAGTTACTAATCTTGGATAAATTAATCTGCTCGGCACTTATGGGAAATTCTAAAACAACATCATTTTAAAACACAAACACGAAGAGTGAAAACTTTCTTATAAAATTGCAATAAGATTCTGAAAATGTTGACTTAGTTTTAATAGTCTATTAAATTAACCTAAGTTCATGACAGAATCAAATCTAATTTTAACCTCAGACTTCATGATTTATAGGTACATTCATCATACAACATTTTTGATTCTATGCAAGCAAATGCCAACAAGTGGATTACCAATGCTTTTGCAAGTACCTGTCTAGTGCATAAAATGCATCACATAGGTAACTATTTACATATTTACTTATGTATTCTTGTCTACATATACACCGTGAAATTTTAGTGGTTGTTTTCCCGCAACGAAATGATTCTGCTATCGATATACAGTCGACGTGTAATCTTTTTTTTAAATAATGTTAAGAAATGCCAGATTTATAAATGTGTCGAACGAAACTCGAAAGTGACCTAACACCAGTAGTAGCACTGCAGTAGTACCTACCTAATTCTTTTGAGTGAATGAAACAAAATAACCTAAAAAGTAGTTCCATTTATTTTTCCTTCACACATTTTACGTGCAGTTAGTTTGCAGATCCTTAAAAGTAAACATAACAAGTTAAGATCAAGCTTTTAATGATCAAAAACTTAAACAAACACTTAAACTTCCCGATACCGCAATAATTGTTCGAACTGCAATCCGCCACATTCAATACACAATCACCTCTGCCCTGTGCATGTGCTGGCGTTTGAAACTGCCCGTGGTTAAGCAGCCGCTGTGTGTGTTGCGGCGACAATTGTTCGTCCGTGTGGAACTTGGGGGTTTAAAATCCCCCGAAGACGCAGCGACTGTAAATGGTCCGGTTCCGCGTAAAGTCGCCGGGCGGCGTGGGAGTCGTAGTTAGCCCTAGCGTACAGCTGCACCATCGCGACGTACTCTAAATTAGAATATTCGTAATGTCGATCCATTTTACTAGAAATAGCAGTGATGACATTGACAGGATCTGTTATCACATTAGTTTAATAAGCGAAGAGGATGTAATTATTACCAAAGTTGACACAACGTAATGGCAATCATCAAACTAATAAAAAGGTTTTATTTCAACTGTTAATCGTGAAGGAACAGTCTAAGTAAATTTTAATCCCACCAAAAACATAAATGTAAAAAAGGAGAGCCAAGTTCAATACAAAAATTATGCTTGGCTGTGGGGCTCGCCGCAAAAAGAATGGAGATCTAAATGAGTGCCACTGCCAAGTTCTATGCAAAATCCAAATATGTATTTATAGGAACAAAATAACATTATAAACAAGTATTAAACTCTATTTCTTTGCTTTATTGGATACCTATAACAATTGCTGTTATTTAAAAAAATGTGAGATCTTAAAGTAGGTTAGATTTGACTTGGCCAGTTTTCATTATATCAATCATTTTATATATATTGTAATTCTGATAAAACCTGGCCAAGCCAAATCTAACCTACTTTAAGATCTCACATTTTTTTTAAATAACAGCAATTGTTATAGGTATCCAATCCAATCCAATATCCAATTGAACAACGGGCTCCCTCAGGGCTCTGTCCTTGCACCACAGCTGTTCAACCTTTATATCCATGATCTGCCACAAACCACAGCCAGAAGGTTCATTTATGCGGACGATATTGCCCTAGTAGCTCAGAGCCGTACATTTGGGGAAGGCGAGAGCCAGCTTACTACGGATTTGAAGATCTTGGAATCGTATTTTCGAGAGTGGAGACTCATACCGAGTGCCAGAAAAACAGAAGTGTCCTGCTTTCACCTAAGCAACCACCTCGCTAAACACGAGCCAACTGTCACTTTAGGTGGTGTAAGATTACCATACAATCCTTTCCCAACATACCTTGGTATTACTTTAGATAGGACTCTAAGCTATAAAAAACACCTTTCCAAGCTCTCGCTTAAAATATCGACCCGGAACAACATACTGCACAAGCTATCTGGCACCTCATGGGGTGCATCTGCGGACTGTCTCCGTTCAACGGCTCTGGGGCTCGTATATCCCACTGCAGAGTACTGTGCTCCAATTTGGCTACAAAGTGCACACACGCAATTGGTGGATTCCAAGCTCAATGTCACCATGCGATGCATTACTGGGACAGTGAAATCTACACCTTGCCACTGGCTTCCTGCGCTCAGTCGAATCCCACCTCCACATTTGAGAAGGAAACAGGCGCTGCTAAGAGAGACTAACAAAATTAGAGCATGTCCGTCTCTCCCAATGCATCAAGAGTTTACCAACCCGCCTGTAGCGAGACTTAAGTCCCGTCGCCCGGCATACGCAGCTGCTGAAACACTCACACAAAGTTCCTTCGACGTACAGCAGCTCTGGAAACAAGAATGGATGAGGCAAGCTGACGGTACCCCGGCCGCGAATATCGACCCGACTATAATGAACAAGGGGACCGACCTTCCTAGGAAACTATGGTGTCGCTTAAATCGCCTAAGAACCGGGCACGGACGATGCAACTTCTTCCGGCATAAGTGGGGTTGGAGTGACTCCGCGCTATGCGACTGCGGCATCGAGGACCAGACCATGGAGCACATCATCCAGCGGTGCCCACTCCGCGCATACCCGGGTAGCCCGGATGATCTACTAGACTTGACGCCCGATGCTGTGCAGTGGTTGCAAAACTTGGATGTTGCCTTATAAATAAAAATACTATGTATACAATTTTTGCCTATGTGACCATATCGCCATACGATTAAATAAATAAATAGGTATCCAATAAAGCAAAGAAATAGAGTTTAATACTTGTTTATAATGTTATTTTGTTCCTATAAATACATATTTGGATTTTGCATAGAACTTGGCAGTGGCACTCATTTAGATCTCCATTCTTTTTGCGGCGAGCCCCACAGCCAAGCATAATTTTTGTATTGAACTTGGCTCTCCTTTTTTACATTTATGTTTTTGGTGGGATATCAATACTTTTTGTAAAGAAAACTAGGCAGGTATTGAGATTTAATGTTTTTTCTTGTGTTTCCGCTGTATGGTTTTTACTTCTGTTCTTTGTATAATCATGTGGTACCGCGCGCCGCCGACGACACACCGTTGGCCGGTTGTTTAGAGCGTATTAAAAGTTTTTTGTATGGGGACACCACTTATTTTTTGACTAAACTTTATTTTAATATAGCAAATATAATAATACATATATTGGGGTAGTTTCAAATATCTGCTTGTAACGGTTCCAACGCTACAATAAAAAAATATTTTTTTGTATGGGGACCCCCCCTATTTTTTAACTTTTTTTTATTTTTAGATTTTTTCCGACGCTTACACACAATAACCGAGCTGGATTCCAAATTTCATCCTTCTAGGTCATCTGGAAGTAGGTTAGGTTTAGGTACTTATATCAGTCCCAATAAAAAATGGTTTTTTTGTATGGGGACCCCCCCTATTTTTAAACTTTATTTTATTTTTAGATTTTTTCCTACGGTTACACACAATAACCGAGCTGGATTCCAAATTTCATCCTTCTAAGTCATCTGGAAGTAGGTTAGGTTTAGGTACTTATATGTCAGTCCCAATAAAAAGTGTTTTTTTTGTATGGGGACCCCCCCTATTTTTTAACTTTATTTTATTTTTAGATTTTTTCCTACGGTTACACACAATAACCAAGCTGAATTCCAAATTTCATCCTTCTAGGTCATCTGGAAGTAGGTTAGGTTTAGGTACTATAAGTCATAAGTCAGTCTTAAAATTTACGACTTTTTGACCTTCATACCTTTATAACCGTTTGAGCTAGCTTCATGAAATTTGGGCTTCTAGATATCCTTATGGATATAATTAAACACACGTAGTTTTATGTGTTTACGTCAAAGATGTTTTGAGTTATAGAAGGGTCAAAAGTGGCACCAAGTGGTTCGTGTAATATTACACTCGGCGCTGGCTAGCCAGTTCCTTTGCTTGAACTTGGCTTGACACGCTGCCGCGTGTCTAGATTTCAGTTGTCAAACAGTAAAGCACTCTAGCCTGTTACACAGTTTAAAAAAGTAACATGTGCATGTTTATTTGTTTATCTGTTTACAATATCGGCAACTGTCGTCGACTTGCAGTTTTAGTGTGTTACTATTGTTTTTCGCTTGTTCGAGTTTAGGTAATTTTTTTGTATTTTTTTTTTTGGAAAACAGTTTATTTATAAGTTTGTCTATCATAATTCGAAAGTAGTACCGATAGCAAATCGCCCTGCCGCGGGAAAACAACCACTAAAATTTCACGGTGTATATATTTGAGGCGACTAAACGATTATTGATTTTGAATTATATTCGAATAAATGGTTAATTACCTTTCGTCAAGTGCAAACTTGAAGTCACTGAACGCGCTTATCTGCTATTCTTAAAAGAAAGTAACACCCAATTCTGACGAGGCAATTAACCTGCGAGAAGAATGTATGTACTGAAAATAGTTACAATATGTTTTTAGAAAGTTTATACTATTTCACGGATTAGCAAAGTAATATTTTTGTTTAACATCTGTTCAAGATTATCTTCTCTATTCTCAGATTTAAAGGGGTATGTATATGTATATGTGGTAAATCGCGGGAGGGTATTTGTTTAATAACATTTATTTATATTGTGGTGAGGTCCTAACTTTTAATAAGTAGCTCTTTAAAAACAGTTTTAAGGTTTATAAAAAGTTTCTTAAGTAATAACGTAAATATTTCTGAGAATTATTGCTTCTAAAATCGAAAAAAAGGTATCCCCTCAGCCCAACCTATCTTCTTAACTGGGCGTATAAAAATTAGAAAATAATTAAGAAAATATACCTAGCTATAGCTCATGAAAATTGTTTTGAACGTGATCGGGTGAGGCACTATCACTAATGAGTTTTTATTTGGAGGACATAAGGTACGCCCTCACGCTTGTATGTATTTTTCATATCAAATGGATGGTACGGAACGCTCCATTACGCATGGTCAACTTACTTGCAGTGATTGCCGTGCAGTCTGGATCGACCTTTTACGAGCCAGGACCTAAGCCAAGCCACGGGAAGAATGCAAAACCGGTTGGGGTCGCCTGCACTCTTGAACAAAAATTGAGAACCGATGCAGGCTGCTCCGTCGCTTTGTATTTATTTTTACAGACGCGCTTTCAAAATGTGCTCAGGTTTCCAGGGCCTACTTACATTCAGTGGTAAACGATTTTCTATAAATTTTAATATTTCTTTCTGATTATCAATTATCAGTAAGACAAGTCTCGCTCTAACTCATGGGTTAATAGGTACAAAACAGACATTTTAGTTGGTATAAGATGTAGTACAATAATCAAAGTGTTTTCTTTCCAGTCCCAATACGAAGTTTTGAAAGAAGAATGTTAAGCCAAAAATATGAATATTTGCCTCCATACCACATGGATGTCGTTTCGTAACGTACGCTATTTTAGTATCAACAGAATTAATTGACGTCGTAGGAAACTTTTTGTAAGGTAAGGTACTTCATCTGCTTGTGAAAAAAATCTGAAAGTAGGCAGAAAAAGTGGGCATTGGGCATATAATATAATCTTTCATATCACAGCATTTGTTTCTAAACACTAAAAGTGACATTCCATTTCCAACTGCAGCTGCAATACTGTTCATTTTCTATGGAAATTGACAATGACAGCGACGCGTTTCCATAGTAAAATGAACAGTATTGCAGCTGCAGTTGGAAATGGAATGTCACTCTAACTTTCAATACGAGTACCGGTTTTAGAATTAGTATTTAAAGAGTCGATAAATATTATTCTATTGCGGCAATATGCATTCGTCTCGCTGTGAACGTTAGACAGATTACTGACTAATGCATGGGTGAATGGGATATGTTGTAAGTAGGGTTTATCATGCGGTTCTGCTGCATCGGCATCTATTGTTTAAACCATGTGTGATAAACGTAGAATAAAACTTACTAATGCTAACAATTATATAGCAATTCAAATGATTTTTATTAAAATACTGTCTGTACGAGTATTATGTTATTTTAAAGAAAATAAACGAATATGTCAATACCTAACCTAACCCTAATATTATATTTCACGCCTGTAATTCATGGAAAAGACAGGGCAGGTTTATTGCTGTAATAAATTATAAATTATAAGTTATTCTTACAAACACAATGCAGGCGACGTATCTGCAGAAACTGACAGCCGTCTAGTAACTATGAATACTGTAATACATGTGCAATGTGTGGGCAATTGAATCTGCGCCGGTGTCGTCAAGGCCGACGGAGCAAGATGCGCCTGAGTTTCTGGAGCATATTCCTCGGCAATAACTAAACAAAAGTTAATAGGTACCTACAGAGCTTGGCCTTTTTTTCGCTCCTTATCATACAGAGCTTGCCCTAACAATTATTTTCAAGTTTTTTGAATAAAATACTGTCAATACCCCTATTTAGTTTATATAGCTGAGAATAATCCCATTTAAGTTACTTTTAAACCAATCAAAGCAAAAATAACTTTATTAAATCACAGATAAATACTAAAGTGAAACATAAAAGACTTTAAGGGGCGGAAATTCGACGCGGTTTATCTTTGCACGAATAAAAAACAACCAAACAGGCCAATTCGAACGTGCACATCAGAATGATATCTGATTACATTTATTGCCAACTACGAGCGAAAAGCACGATAACTGAATGACATCATTTAGATGTCATTAAGTATGTTGTATATACGTTCGAATTGGCTTGAAAATCTTGTTGTGGATTGCTTTTTGTTGTTTATTTTTTTGGATAATAATAGAATGACCGATGATACAGGCCGGTGAGTGGTCCGACCGGTCACCGCGGTTTAGGCTGCGCGGGCGCCGGTGACCTTGGGGCCAAATGCCGGAACATGCGTTGTTTTGCACGTTGGCAACATCAGGTAACAATTAAGAGTAAGTACTTACGTATCAAAATAATGTGTTTGTCCAAAGAAAATCAACAAATAATTTAGCTAGATTACCTACCTAATTAAATTCTATTTTATATATTACTGCGTAACGTACGCAGGTACCTATACGTTACTTTTAGTACCATGGATACAATAAAAATTACTTTAATGGAATTTACTTAGTTTCTCCTTATTTTGGAAACCCACAGTACCAACGCGTAAACCAGATGTATACAAGCTCAAAGCACTGATAATTAGATTTATTTTAATTTGTGTTAGTTGTTGCCAAATGCAGTTCTTTGATTCAATCGGTTGGCACAATACATGTACACATATGTACACATAAATAGCGCATAAAGGTACCGTGTCTGCATGTACAACATTCGTCATTTGGAAAATATCACATCGAACCAAATGTAAGCATTAAGTATCTTAATTGAAACCCATTGTTATAACGAGTTAGTCAGCGATCCATTATCACGCATCTAACGAGTACAATGCCTACCACATTACACTTGCACAACGCAACTGACAATGCCCTATTTTCTGCTGTGTTATCTGTAGGTATCAATTACTATTCCATATGTATATCGTCTTAGTAGCCCGCGAGCGTTGTTTAGTCTCCCACTACTACTTAAATAGCTTCAATAATCATTTAAGTAAGCAGATGCATTTTCCTTTTAGTTTTCTATACGTAATTCATTGCTTATTTAATAAAGTTATGTGTAAATAATCATCATCATCATTGGCCTTTACGTCTATTGCAGACGATTTATGGTGTAACATACATTACACCGCCTGGGACGGAATTAAGGAAACGCAGGGATGCCCAGCACCTGCATTACCCTCTCGGCTTCACTGTCTTATGCCACAGGAAAGGCGAGCCAATACGTGTGGAGACAGGTCAGCTGCAGGAATCTGCCGCATATTTCAGGTTGGACCCTACTCGCACCTTACGGAAACTCCATTCCGGGTTTTATTTTGGAGTATCCTTCTCCTAGATGGATTGCAAAACAATGCTAAGAGGACCATCTCCCCTGTGACGAAATAGCTTCTTGCTTCGTTTGTGGACTTAGTCGCCTCGTACGACACCCTATCCTATGTGAAGGTTGGCGCTATTCTAAAGCCGGCCACCACACGGCACTGTGTAAATAATAACTCCTTGATAAACGTAGTTTCGGACATAATGACAGACCAGCAGAGTTTGATGAATTAAAATGTGTATAAACATGATATAAAGTAGATAAGGTAGAAAAACATGATTAGGTGTAAACACGCATTAAATCAAAACAAACTTAATTACGTAAATTATCCGTTTATAGCCTGCTCTAATTAAATGCATCACATAGTGCTTATGTAACTAACTAATTCTATGAACCCTAGGCTTATGTTTGAAGGCTATAACCTTCTCCGGCAGTTATAGCACTAACAAGTACTTATTTATTCATTCTAGGCCTAACAAGTTTACCTGCTGGGTCGAGGATTTTAGTATCCTGCTGGCCCTTATATATAATAACAATATATATCTGAACAAGTTTTCAAAATTTCGTTAGATCAACGAAACTTTTAAGAGCCTAGGATCAGTATGCAGGTCAGCCATCCAGGGAAGTTAAATGGGGCATCCAATCAAAATAGTAAAGAATTTAATTTTAGCAATAGGCTACATTCCTACTCGTACTAGTCAAATCAGCTTCTTTTTTAGAACTGTCAAAACGATTTGCTAATATGGAATTTATATGAAAACGAATGTAGTGACGTCACAGTCAACTCACCTACTTTTTGGGTCAATTTTCAAATAGGCATTTTTTGCTGTCCCACGGCTAAAACTCGAAGTCCATAGGACTAAAAGACTGGGTATGTATATATTTTCATTCAGTGTATTATAAGCTTTAAAAATCATGCACAACTGTACCAAAAATATTATTTGGTCCTGACAAAATCGCATTTGAAGTTCCAAAAACGGCGAAATTTGCCGTTTTTCGCGTGTCCCAGTGGCGGCATCGCGCAATAAAAAAAATCATAACTTTGGATGTAGGCAACGTATTATAAACAACTTTGTATTTCTATAAAGAACATTTTCTAGAGAATTGATTTGATCATATTGATAAATTAATGCGTTATTTAATAAAACAAGGGAAGCCTTTTTATCGCTGTCCCGATCGGCACCTGTTTTGTTATGACTTAAATATACCCTCTATAATCTTCTTTGTCTATTGAATAACGGTTAGATTAAATTTACAACGCAATAGTGCGGTTAGTTGGGCATCGATTGACATCAAATGTAAACCCGGAAACAGTTTAATTTATTTAAAAACAGATAAAAATCTCTTTCGATATATTTTGGTACGACTACAACGACATTTGTATGGACGCTGAATACGTTGGTACATAGTTGGAATAAAAATATTTCTTTTATAATAATAGTTGCAAATATAGTGTTAAAATATATAGTAAAATAAATAAGTGAATCTGTTGTATTGTGTAGGAAATATCGCTAATAAATATTATTGGCGACATGTCGCAACATTTGTATGGCGACATTTATACGGCTATTTTGACCGTATAAATGTCGATTGTGGCATACAAATGTCGACATAGTGCCATACAGATGTCGAGAAGGTGTTATACATATGTCGTCAGGGTCTTATAAATGCAACAAAAATAATAAATAGTGGCATATACATGTTGATACTGGCCATATAATGTCGAAAAAATGCCGTATACATGTCAAAAGCGCCTTACAAATGGCTAAATAGTGTCATACAAATGTCGATCTTTAAACGTCCATATCTAGCTAACTATAAAAAGTACAGAGGTGCCTCCTACAGTATATTTTTTGTTGTTAAGAACCCTTCCTAAAACGATGATTATAAATCAGATTTTTCAAAAATTAAAAATTGCCATACAAATGTCGAAAAAACACCCTCTTCAAAAATTGACCCTTTTATATTTCAATCCGATATATGAAATAGAAATAGTGCTTAAAAATAACTGCTGCGTATGTTTTTCTAATTATTATCTGGTGCTTTATTCCGTGTACGGTGTGAAATAATTTATTTTAAATAGAGGAAACATCCCTATTAAAGTGCTAAAGTATAGTTTAATAATTATATTAACGTATATTTACTTAAACATTACGATTTTAGAATAATATTTAAAATGACTAACCCTTAGCAAATATATATACCATATACTTAATTAACCGGTATTAGCCGGCTTATTAAAACTATATATTGTCGAAGGTAAGTATTGCTTGAATTGAAAAGGTACTTAAATGTACAGTCATTCAGAAACAAATTATTACTTACCTATTAACAACTAATGCCTAGTTTAATAAGATCAATGAGAACATAGCGACCTATAATACTAACAAAGGGAGCATGCTCGAGGTATAAACTGTTAATGCAAGAAATTGAGACTCTATCGAATATTCCTGCTTATCTGCTAATTCGTTTTTATTACGATTAGTAATTATTAGTGAAAAATAAATATAGCGGTCTTACCTTGCCAAATTCAAATTAAGAATACACAAACGATGCGCGCACGCAGTTGTAAGCCGCGGACTAGACTGTGCGAACCGCTCCAACGCTGCGACTTAAAATGCCTTTACTCGTAACTTAAGCGATATCTATACGTTCTCAATAAACAATGTCCAATGCTGCGCCCAGCGTACACATCGGCAACATCGAAACAAAGTCAGCGATGGACTGCAAAGTTCTGTTGCACATCGGAATAAGTCCTGATGAGGTACACAACTGCTCCCTGCACTTGCAAATTTCTGGAGCAAACCAAAGCGACGTTGTGTAAGAAGAGCAAAGAGTTAATACATATTTACTTACTTATTTTTGCAAAACTGACCATTAAAAAAAATATTATTTCCTAATAGCAATAATTTATATGGGTACATTGTCAGGTAATTAATAGGTACCTACTCGTATTAGCGAGGGCAAATTCGGGTTTTTTTTATAAATGTTTTGTTTTTATTAACAGTAAGGTTGATTCGTAATGACAATGTTATTGAACCATGTCAAGATTTGTCTGGTCCTTGATGTATGAATCCTTTACTAATTGTCTATGTTTAACCTTTCGTTGTGAAGAATATTTAAGCGTAAGATCAGAATGAGATTTTTATTTGCGGGTTAAACACAATTTGCCCCCGGGTGAAACACACAATTTTTCACGACACCAACCCGAAAAAAATATTAGGTACCTAATTGTAAGATATCAAACAAAAACAAACCAAATCAAATCTAAATGAATGTTATTAAATATTTATCATTCAAAATCATCATTTAAAAGTAAATTCAACCAGCAATCATAAGAAAACAATTCAAAATTTGCATTTGATTACTTTGCCTCATATGTGAATAAAATACAACTTTGCTATCGGTTTTTGAACAATCAAGAGAGCCTCTACCAGGTCGTTTCTCAAAAAGTTGGCACCGCCAGGTTAACGTTAACGTTTTTAAAAAATTTTGCATTTTCGCATTTTTTTTTATTGGGATCGTTAAAAGGCAACTTTAACTATTAGAAAATGTGGAAGGGAAGCAATTCCTTCAAAACGTTCCAACCCACAGCGACCCCATTTTGAGATAAACGCAATTTTGTGTTTTAGCGGTACACTTTTTCCCTGTAATTATTTCAGGCAAATACTATTGGTTTTACTGTGGAATGCCAAACTGGTTATTGAATGATATGCATATTTTTTGTAAATACATAATACAAGGGGCATATAAATAGGTAAAACGAGTTTGAAACGTTTTCGCTAAATTTAATTTTGTATGAAACTTGTTAAATAGCAATTATGCATAAACGTTCCAAAACGAATTTAAGTGTATGTAATGAATTTAAATTGACCTAAAGCATATAACATTGTTTTCTTCTTTTTGGTTATTTAAGTTTGATTGGTTAAGTTTTGGAGGAGGAAACAGTCGAGTACGAAACCTCGATTTTTGAGATTTTTACGCAGGATGTTTCGCCTGTCCTCTAGGCTCTGAGCAGCCCTACGGACATCCGCCTCGTTTTCCCCCAGGAGGGCTAGGTCGTCTGCATACCCAATAATTCGGTGGCTACCGTTCAACTCTACTCCGCCACCAGAGGCTATAACTTTCTTGGTGACATATTCGAGCACCAAGTTGAAAAGTATGGGAGAGAGAGCATCCCCTTGCCTGAGACCCGTACCGACATCAAACTGGTCTGCTAGGCCGACTCCCGTTTTCACCGTCATTTTGCTCGTTGAGGAAGAGGCAGTGAAGGTTGACCTACGAATTAGTCGGGAGAAAACTGAGTACCTTCATATGAAGCGATACAGAAATAACTCTATTCGTAGGAAAGATCTCACTATAGGACAAACCTCTTACAAAGGTGTAGAGAAATTTAAATATCTTGGGTGTATCGTCACAGACAGCAATCGGAGGGAAGAGGAGATCCAAACCCGAATTCAGAACGCGCTCCGGTGCACAGCTGCTCTTCTTAAAGTGTTGGTGTCCAGGCTAATGACCAGAAAGACGAAACTCCGTATATACAAGACTATAATCAGACCGATCTTGATGTACGGATGCGAAGCCTGGACCCTAACACAAAGAGAGGAATACGCACTGCTGGTGGCTGAACGGAGGATCTACCAGAAGATACTTGGACCCACTCGCGGAGAAGATGGCTCATGGAGGATACCTACGCAGGAACCAGGAAATCGAAGATCTAGTGGCCGAGCCCAATATAGTCGGAGAAACGAAAGCCTCAAGACTCCGATGGCTCGGGCACGTGGTCCGTATGGGTGAAGATCGAGCGGTTTGGAGAGCGTACTCGGGCCGTCCGGAGGGTCGACGACCGGTTGGGCGTCCTAGGTATCGCTGGAGCGATGAGGTCGTGAAAGATCTGAACGAGCTCGGTGCCGTCGATTGGACAGAAACGGCGCATGACAGAGAAGCATGGCGTTCCTTAGTGTCAGAGGCCAAGATCCACTTCGGGTCACTGCGCCACGGCAGTAAGTAAGTAAATAAGTTAGTAAGTATGTTTCGCCTGTGCTGCAGTTGTACTTATCGCACTAATTTTAAGGGCGGAGTCAAGTTTCTAAATAAGTACACAGACAGAAAAGTGATGGGCATTCGTCGACATTTAATGTCGATAATCTAGTGATGTAAGAAGCGCTGGTGGCCTAGCGGTGAGAGCGTGCGACTTGCAATCTGGAGGTCGCGGGTTCAAACCCCGGCTCGTACCAATGAGTTTATCGGAACTTATGTACGAAATATCATTTGATATTTACCAGTCTCTTTTCGGTGAAGGAAAACATCGTGAGGAAACCGGACTAATCCCAATAAGGCCTAGTTTATCCTCTGGGTTAGAAGGTCAGATGGCAGTCGCTTACTTAAAAACTAGTTCCTACGTCAAATCATGGGATTAGTTGTCAAGTGGACCCCAGGTTCTCATGAGCCGTGGCGAAATGCCGGGATAACGCGAGGAAGAAGAATCTAGTGATGTAAGAAGTTATCGATAAACCGTCTTGTGTGAAAATATCTAGATCATCCTGAGAGACAAGGGGTTTTTGGTTGAGAGGGAACACATTTTTGAAGTTATGTACCTATAAAATCTATTTTGAACTTTTTGATTCTAATATTTCAAAATTGAAATTGATATGAAATTTATTTTATTGCATGGTCATGGGTTTACAAAATTCTTTAGGTACAAGATTGGCGATTCGAAATCTCGCACGAAATATCCGAATAGAGATTGGGTATAATATTTTAATTTTTTGTTTTTTTTGAGGTTGGGTGTTGTATCTGCTCAAGACCAGCTAAGAATCAACTGTGCCAAGTTTCAGCGCATAGTCACAAAGTGCAAGGTCCCCATACAACGGTGTGCGCTAACAAACCAGCTCCGCGTAGGTCCGCGGCGGCGTTTCGTTTCACATGTGCGTTTCGTTGGTGCTGTCATTTTACGGGAGCAAAGGGTAATAATGTTGCCACCTTTATTGTAAATAGTCCATTGATTGTTTTGACTAAATACATAAACTTAAATATACCATAGTTATTTATTTTGGTAACTAAATTTTTTTTCTCTCGAACATATTTAATAGCAAAAATGGATCAAGTATATGTGGATCGTTTATAGCAAAAAATTAGAAAATAATATATTATAATAAAATGTTCCAATTTATTTAGAACAGTCTTCGCAGCTTAAAAAAACAGTATGGATTAATCTAAAAGGTTTCAAATTACATGGAACATTTTTGCAGAAATAAAAAATGTATAAAGATTTTGCAAAAACGTTCCAACATACATGGATCATTTAAGAAAAAATTAAATGTGCGTTTTATGAATTTAGTATAATGTTTCAAGACAAGTGGAACATTATAACGATATGTTATTCTATAAGGAGTTTTTAACAATATGTTTCAGTATGCATGTAATGTTTTTACTTTATTTTGAGTACACGTCCTTGGTATAATGGTGGGTTGGAACATTTGGGTCAAACTTTATTGATGAAACTAACCTAAAAATACTAGCATCTTTGTGTGCACATGATGTAATATGTCAAAAATAGTACCTTGGTTATGGTAACTCATTTTCGAGTGACTTGTGGGTTGGAACGTTTTCGCGTAACTACGTCCAATTAGTTTAGGAGATATAGGCGTTTGAAATTCAGGTTAATGATATCAAGGACAGGTGAAAGATATTTTGTCTCCAGGTTATCGATAGTAGAAGCAGGTTATCGAGAAATAAGTACAAATTCCAATGAAAATATTGACAGGTTATCGAGAGGCGTCATTAACCTGTGTCCGTTGCCGTTAACCTGGTTTCTTGTCATCGTTCACCTGTAATGAGTGTCATCCACCTGTCCACCACATCATTTTCAATGCCTTCTAAAAATAATCGAAAAATGTGTCATCTTCTGTAAAAAGGGACCTTATTGTCCACCATGATGATTAAAATTTTGGATTCTGACCCACCTCACCTTCGATTCGATTCCCAATTTAACAACAAGTTTCTGTGAATAAGTAAACATTCAATCTTACTGTCTATTCACCCTGGCAGTACCTAGTGGAACTCAGGTTTGGTGCAACATAGGCACATGCAGTTTTGGTCATCCAACTCGTCTTGGTGAGCACTTGGGAGAGCAGAACTCAAGATAGAGCTGATGCTGGACCATCGCAGTACCTAGTGGAACTCAGGTTTGATGCAACATAGACACACGCTGTTTTGGTCATTCGACACGTCTTCATGAGGACTTGGGAGGGCATTACCCAAGATAGAGCTGATGCTGAACCCTCGCAGTACCTAGTGGAACTCAGGTTTGGTGCAACATAGACACACGCTGTTCTGGTCATTCGACACGTCTTGATGAGGACTTGGGAGGGCAGTACCCAAGATACAGCTGATGCTGAACCCTCGCAGCACCTAGTGGAACTCAGGTTTGGTGCAACATAGACACACGCTGTTTTGGTCATTCGACACGTTTTGATGAGGACTTGGGAGGGCAGTACCCAAGATCGAGCTGATGCTGAACCCTCGCAGCACCTAGTAGAACTCAGGTTTGGTGCAACATAGACACATGCTGTTTTGGTCATCCAACACGTCTTGATGAGCACTTGGAAGAGCAGTACCCAAGATAGAGCTGATGCTGAACCCTCGCAGCACCTAGTGGAACTCAGGTTTGGTGCAACATAGACACACACTGTTTTGGTCATCCAACACGTCTTGATGAGCACTTAAGAGAGCAGTACCCCAGATAGAGCTGATGCTGGACCCTCGCAGTACCTAGTGGAACTCAGTTTTGGTGCAACATAGACACACGCTGTTCTGGTCATTCGACACGTCTTGATGAGGACTTGGGAGGGCAGTACCCAAGATACAGCTGATGCTGAACCCTCGCAGCACCTAGTGGAACTCAGGTTTGGTGCAACATAGACACACGCTGTTTTGGTCATTCGACACGTTTTGATGAGGACTTGGGAGGGCAGTACCCAAGATAGAGCTGATGCTGAACCCTCGCAGTACGTAGTGGAACTCAGGTTTGGTGCAACATAGACACATGCTGTTTTGGTCATCCAACACGTCATGATGAGCACTTGGAAGAGCAGTACCCAAGATAGAGCTGATGCTGAACCCTCGCAGTACCTAGTGGAACTCAGGTTTGGTACAACATAGACACACGCTGTTTTGGTCATTCGACACGTCTTGATGAGGACTTAGGAGGGCAGTACCCAAGATACAGCTGATGCTGAACCCTCGCAGCACCTAGTGGAACTCAGGTTTGGTGCAACATAGACACACGCTGTTTTGGTCATTCGACACGTCTCGACGAGGACTTGGGAGAGCAGTACCCAAGATAGAGCTGATGCTGAACCCTCGCAGTACCTAGTGGAACTCAGGTTTGGTGCAACATAGACACACGCTGTTTTGGTCATTCGACACGTCTTGATGAGGACTTGGGAGAGCAGTACCCAAGATAGAGCTGATGCTGAATCCTCGCAGCACCTAGTGGAACTCAGGTTTGGTGCAACATAGACACACGCTGTTTTGGTCATCAAACACGTCTTGATGAACACTTGGAAAAGTGGTTACTAAGATAGAGCTGATGCTGAACCTTCGCAGTACCTAGTGGAACTCAGGTTTGATGCAACATAGACACACGCTGTTTTGGTCATTCGACACGTCTTGATGAGGACTTGGGAAAGCAGTACCCAAGATAGAGCTGATGATGAACCCTCGCAGTACCTACTGGAACTCAGGTTTGATGCAACATAGACACATGGTGTTTTAGTCATTCGACACGTCTTGATGAGCACTTGGGAAAGCAGTACCCAAGATAGAGCTGATGATGAACCCTCGCAGTACCTAGTGGAACTTAGGTTTGGTGCAACATAGACACACGCTGTTTTGGTCATCCAACACGTCTTGATGAACACTTGGAAAAGCAGTACCCAAGATAGAGCTGATTCTGAACCCTCGCAGTACCTACTGGAACTCAGGTTTGATGCAACATAGACACATGCTGTTTTGGTCATTCGACACGTCTTGATGAGCACTTGGGAGCGCAGTACCCAAGATAGAGCTGATGTTGAACCCTCGCAGTACCTAGTGGAACTCAGGTTTGGTGCAAGGTCAGGTCAGGTTAGGTCCGGGTTCAGGTTCAGATAAGAGCCGGGATCCAGGTCCAGGTCCGACTCCGGGTTTGAGTCTAGGTCCGGGTCCGAGTCACAGTCCGGGTCCGAGTCCGGGCCCGAGTCTGGGTCCGGGTCCCAGCCCCAGTCCCAATCCAAGTCAAAATCTAAATCGCCAAACGTGTACTATGCATCGTTGAAGAGTTCTGTTCTAATCACCATCAGCAGTTCCACTTCATCAAATGCGACAGTTTTTAATGAAAATGCTTGATTTTCTGATGTAAATCCAAAAGTCACTATACGCATGCCTTTAAGGTTTGAGGAGTTCCCTCGATTCCTCATGGATCCCATCATCAGCACTCGAGATTGACAAAAATGCAGCTTATAAACTTATCTTGCTTAATAAACATAACGAAGAGGACAAATCGCCAAACATGAACTATGCGTCGTTGAAGAGTTTCGTTCTGATCTTCATCAGCAGTTCCACTTCATCCAATGTCACTTTTGTGAATGTATATGGTTGATTTGTAAATAAAAACACAAAAATCACTATATGTATGCCTTTAAGATTGAGGAGTTCCCTCGATTCTTCATAGATCCCATCATCAGAACTGGGTTTTGACAAGAACGGGACTAATCTGCATATACTTATACTTTATACAAAACATTTTAATATATGTCTAAAACTAAAAACCCTCATAAGGTACCTTTTCCCGTGGGACGTCACAAATCTAGTTTGAGTATATGTAACGTGGATTTTAAATAATTATCGATCACCTGTCATATGGCAGGTGAAGGACGCTTCGTTCACCTGCCATTGCATCATTCACCTGACTTTTTTGGACAGGTTAACGAGACTTAAGACAAAAGTACAAAAATTTCAATAATATGCAGCTTTAACAGACAGGATAGTTTTTATTCCTAAATTAACACACAAAAGCGATATAACCGCTATATAATTATATAGTTACGAGTATTAGTTGTGGTATCAGTGACATTAACCTGCCGCAAAATCTCATCCACCTGGCAGTTTTAGCCAGGTGGACGATATGCAGGTGATGGGGAAAATGGCAGTTATATCGCGAATACACAAAATATATTAGCTTGATGAACTCCATACTTAGGCATATAAAACTAAACTATTGTTTACGTTACATATCTTGATAGTAATGCGATAGGTTACATAATTAGCAAGATATCGACTCCAGGATAAAGAGTACTTACCCATTACAAACTCCAATTTCCGATACTTTGTCGTTTGTGTTTTATTTGCGAAGCACAATAACCACGTCTTCGTCCTACCAGGTGATAGCTGATGAGTGACGGCTTCAGCTCGTGCGGAGTGAGACGGGAAAGGTGCGGTGGGGGTTATACAATCGTCGTGAATGTGACGCGCCAGGTGACTGTTAAGAATTGCCTTGGACAAACTTTGAAGCCGAATAACTTAAAATATAAGTATAATATTGTTATGCGATAGTAATACTTTAAAACTTAAGGATATATGTTAATAAAATACGGTAATGCCGTTAAATTAAGTTAATATTTTGTGTGGTTTTCATAGCTCGGAACATCAGTACCTCGCGTTGGGACACGGCAGGTTAACGGATAAACGTAGTTACAATATTTTTTTTTGTAATCAATATTTATTAATTTTTTTTCAAAGTATTAGGCCTCTGTGTAAAAAGTCTCTCTAAATATGTATTAATTTTTTATATATAAAAATTGTACATAACGAAAAAAAAGTTCTAACATAAACCTATTTACAGGTGGCGGTGCCAACTTTTTGAGAAACGACCACCACTACTTGGTGGAGTGGTGAAAATCATATTGTTTTTATTTTTTTTACAGCTTTATAAAGCCTCCGAAAGAAGCGTCTGAAAAAAAACCGGGCAAGTGCGAGTCGGACTCGCGCACGAAGGGTGCCGTACCATAATGCAAAAAAAGGCAAAAAAAAAACGGTCACCCATCCAAGTACTGACCCCGCCCGACGTTGCTTAACTTCGGTCAAAAATCACGTTTGTTGTATGGGAGCCCCATTTAAATCCTTATTTTATTCTGTTTTTAGTATTTGTTGTTATAGAGGCAACAGAAATACATCATCTGTGAAAATTTCAACTGTCTAGCTATCACGGTTCGTGAGATACAGCCTGGTGACAGACGGACGGACGGACGGACGGACGGACGGACGGACGGACGGACAGCGAAGTCTTAGTAATAGGGTCCCGTTTTACCCTTTGGGTACGGAACCCTAAAAACACTGCGACCATGGATAGGCCAACAACATTTTCACCATATGTAGTGGTCTCTATCGGTAGAACGTTACACTATCAGCGTTAGTCGAGAATTTTACTGAGCGCAGTACCAAATACAAGACAGAGTAACTAAACAGTTCTCCTACTCGACGCTAGATGTCAGCAGTTAACTAACATTTCAATTTGTAGGAAATATACATTCATAATTTACAATCATTATGTGTATATACGTAGTACGTACCAAAACGTAACCTATACAAAGGAATATAAAACGCACAAAGTAGTGCAAAATACTGTAGCAAAATTTACAGCTGAAATGATGGGTGATGGCACTGTATTTATGCCATTGCTTGGGCACTTACAGGGTCAACTACTTCTGTACTGCTGTTGAATTTTCAGCTAAGTAGAATATTTTGAACTACTTCATGTGCTTTCTTTTTATGTTTTTTTAAAACATCAAGGCACTAAGTTGTACTGATTTGTATTGTGCAACATCCAATAAAGTTACATACAAATGAGTAATTCAAAGGTAGGTATTTATTTGTTGTTACTAATGATCACATCATCACTTGTATTATTTTATGGCTTCTTTGTTCAATTGTTTTGTCTAACTGATTTAAAAACCATACTTTTCTATTTTCTATCCAACTCCAGGAAGTACTTATGTATATATGTTTGTTATGTGCATTTTAGTATCAAAGGCGTTTTTAAGAAATATGCGGAAATCGATTTGTCTGTAGGTACCTAAGTCAAAAAAGAGTACATTTTTAACCGACTTTCTTTCTGTACCTAAATTATCCAGGATAACTTATCCGTATCGACGCATACGGATAACTACTTACATTTGGTAGACTTGTGGCCTATTTTATAAAGCTACAAGTTACAATTTACAAGCGGAAGTCTCGTTCTAACACATAGGGTTAGAAAGAGACTTCCGCTTGTAAATTGTAACTTATAGCTTTATAAAATAGGCCATTGGTAGATCAACGGGAGCACAATTCAGATTTAACTACTTATTGTGGTTTTGATACGACCTCGACGATCGTCAACAAAGTATATGACGTTGCCAGGCAACCGACATTGTTTTCACGCGGCGAACGATCCTTTTCTATTGTTTGTACAAACGTCACACCCCGGAAGTGAGATTGCGGTCGGGATGACTGTAGTTCGATGATGCATCAGGAACCTAAGCGACCGTGTCACACGGCCCGATTCTAACTTTAAGATACGTCAATTCATAGATCTAGAAACGATATTGATTAGATATGTCAGTGTCAAACGAGTGTCAAAATTGACGTTTCTTCAAACAAAAACGTCACTTTTGACACTTGTTTGACACTGACATATCCAATCCATATCGTTTCAATTTCTAGTATTTGACGTATCTCATTGTTCGAATACGGGTGACAGTCTATAAAAAATACAGTCATTCAACGAAGCCATCTTGACGGTGTACTTTCGTTTGGGCCAAATACGTTTCGCCAAATTTCACTTCCCAACAAACTTATCGCAATAGTTTCATTTCCCAAAGGAACCTTTAGCAAGGGTACACTTCGCATATAATTTATTTGGTCAAATTATCATTTGGCATGATTTTACTTTGTCAAATGTTATTAGGACAAAAAAATATTTAGCAAACGTTTTTTATTGTCTAATATTATATTCCAAAAAGATGTTTGGTCGAAATTGTCACTTCGTAAATTTGACAAATAGGCTATTTAAATTTGTACTTTTGTTATGTTAATAATAGGTACGTTAAATTCTACGTAATTTGGGTGGGTTGGGTTAGGTTTGAACTGCGATCCTCACAAAACGGAACCGCTATTAGAAAAGTAGGTTAAGTTAGGTTAGAACTGTGACCCTCACAGAATCGAAATGCTATTAGAAAAGTGAGTTAGGTTAGGTTAGAACTTTGACTTATCGCCACTAGAATTTAGAGACGCACTGGCACTGCGATACCACAGAACGCCTGTCTCCATGCCCAAATCATGTGACGGCTGCGGCAATCATGACTTCAATGTGGTGTAAATATTGGTGATTATTTACTATTTTTGGGTTACAATGATTACTTTGGTGTTATTTGCTTTAATAGAATAGCAAGATGTAACAAATTTGGTTATAATTTTACATTAAAATGGATTTTTAATTTTAGTGATCATTTACTACATATTTTTGGCAGTAAGAATGTTTTTTTTGACGTTACATTTTACTATGTAAACATATACATAGTAAAATGTAACGTCATAAAAAAACATTCTTACTGCGAAAAATAATGATCAGTTAAATACCAGACAAATAAAATTCTGCAGCCTCCTCTCTATTGGTATGTAAATTGTATGCCATGCAATATTTTGGGACATGTAAGTTATGCTTAATGATACATTTTACTAAATAATATTTGGTAAAATGGAACTTGTCCAAGTAATTATTTGCTAAACAATAACTTGCCAAAAAAGACTATTGCTAACTGAAAATTTGCGATAAGTTATTTTGCCAAACATTTTTTTGGGAAATGATAATTTCATCAGTATATGTGGGTAGATTGAAATGTAGGGTAGGTTGATCGGCATGCAACAAAAATAATAAATCAGTCTATAATCAGCTCAGGTGGTTTCATTGTACGTTTCCCAATACTTTACATGGCGCAGCCGGAAAAAAGACTTATTTATCATTGTAAAATAATAAAAAAGTGTGAAACTCTGTGCGGACAGTAATGTGTGTCGTTATTAATAAATAGGTATTTATCGTGAGAGTGAGAATTGTTTATCGCCACTATGGAGTCAGTGCTGCATCCGCCATTACCGTTCAAATTCGAGAACAATTTAGTGAACGTTACATCGGGAAATTTATGCAAAGAATGGGAGAAATGGAAAAAGGCCTTTCTAATTTATTACGAAGCTTGTGAAATAGCGAAAAAACCACAGAAGGTCCAGATTAACATTTTGCTGCATGTAATAGGTGATAAGTGCCGCGAGGTATATGACCAGTTTACCGAAGAATCAAAAACAGTAGATGAGTTGTTAAAGAAGTTTGACGGATTTTTCGAACCCAAAAAGAACCTCGCCGTAGAAAGGCATAAATTCTTCACACGGAACCAGCAGGAGTTTGAATCGATTGAACAGTATGTCTTTGAATTAAATGTGATGGCAGCAAAGTGTGACTTTAAAGATCTGTGCAGTGACCTTGTGAGGGATCGGTTAATATGTGGTATTCAGGAAACAACCTTGCGGGAACGACTTCTACGAGAAAGTGACTTGACGCTGCAAAAAGCTATAGAAATATGTAGGCTAGCCGAAATATCCCGTGCTCAAGCTGGTCATATTAAGCAGGAGAATGTGGAACATCATGTGCATGAAATTAAAAATAAGCAAACAATCGCGACAGAATGTCAAGGTCAACCGAGTTGTTGTTATAGACAAGAACGTGAGGAGACAGAGGATAAGGCGGTAAATGCGGTCAGCGCTAACGGGCGCGGGCGCCGCCGTGGATCGTGGCGAGGCGGGCGCCCCGGACAGGCACATCACGCAGCTCCCGGGCACGACAACCAGCCAGCGGCGCGCGGCAGGTGGCAGCGGTCGTCACAACCCAAGAGGACTGGCGGCCATAGCTGTTCAAGATGTGGGTCTACACATAGAAGATTTCAGTGTCCGGCATATGGTCAGCTGTGTGACAGGTGCCATGGACGCAATCACTACTCGAGAATGTGTCGCGTGTACGAAATAAGAGGGGAATCCACCGATGAGGTAAATAATAAACATAATTATGATGATGAATGGTCTGTCACTTTATCCATTAATAATAAGAATATAACGTTTGAACTGGACACGGGAGCTGAGGTAAATGTTTTGCCAGAGAGGTACTTAAAATTATTAGGAATAGATAGGCAGTCCCTTAGTACAACCGGGGTAAAAATATATGGTTATTCACGAGACTTGATACCAATTGCGGGTAAATGTAATCTAAAAGTGATGCATAAAACTAATCCTTACATTTTGGAGTTTATTATAGCAGATGTTCCGTCGAGTCCAATAATTGGTAGATTTTCTTGTAGAGAAATGTGCTTAGTACGAAGGGTCCATGAGCTGTCTGTAGGTAGGTCAAATAATGCCAAGTCTGTATTAGATGAGTACTCCGACGTTTTTGAAGGTATGGGTTGTCTACCGGGAGAATACAAAATACAATTACAAGACCATGCCCAACCGGTAATTCATGCCCCTAGGAAATTACCAATTGTGTTAGTAGAACAGGTTAAAAATAAATTAAGAGAAATGCAGGATCAAGGCATCATCGCAAAAGTTGAAGGACCCACCGACTGGGTAAATAGCATGACTGTTGTCAAAAAACCCAACGGAGACCTGCGAATATGCCTTGACCCGAAGGATTTAAATAAAGTAATTAAACGAGAGCATTTTAAATTGCCTACTCTAGATGAAATCACTTCAAGTCTAGCGGGGGCAAAGTACTTTAGCACTCTTGATGCTAAGCAGGGTTTTTGGCAAGTTAAGTTAAACCAAGCTAGTAGTGACCTTTGCACCTTCAATTCCCCCTTTGGTAGGTACAAATTCCTACGCATGCCGTATGGAATTTCCTCCGCGTCTGAAATCTTCCATAGAAAATTATATGAACATTTTGACGACATAGAAGGAGTAAAATTATTCATAGATGATCTATTGATTTATGCCGATACTAAAGAATTACATGATATTAGACTAAGGAAAGTGTTACAAAGATGCAGGGAGATAAATATAAAACTAAACAAAGAAAAGTGCAAGATAGGCTTATCGGAGATAAAATACTTGGGTCATAAGATTACGCAACACGGGGTGAGTCCCGATGACTCACGCACTAGTGCTATAATGAACATGCCTACTCCTTCAAGTGTCAAAGACTTGGAGAGATTTCTTGGATTAATTACATACATATGTAGGCAACTTTATACCTAACCTCTCTGAAAAAACTCATATATTACGCGAGTTATTAAAGAAAGACGTACACTGGCACTGGGAATCGCGGCACGATAGTTGTTTTAATTCTTTAAAAAAATGCTTGTGTAGTCCTCCAGTGCTGCAATATTATGATGTTAAAAAACCGGTGACGATTTCAGTAGACGCGAGTAAAAATGGATTAGGTGGATGCTTACTTCAAAATGGTTTACCTGTTTGTTATGTATCTAAATCTCTGACAAAAACAGAACAAGCCTATGCACAGATCGAAAAGGAATTATACGCCTGTGTTTTCGCTTGTGAAAGGTTTTATACATACATATATGGTAAAAATGATGTTACGATCGAAACTGATCACAAACCACTAGTCAGCATAATTAAAAAACCGTTAGTTAATACTCCTGCTCGATTACAAAGGATGCTGCTAAGATTACAGCCGTACACATTCAATTTAGTATACAAGCCTGGTAGATACTTATATATAGCTGACGCGTTATCTCGTGCGGTGCAAGTAGGCGCGGGAGTCGATGAAAACACACGGGCGAGCGACCTCGACGTGCGCGCGCAAGTTTGCGCGATTTCGGCAAGCAACCCTCTCACTGATACACACTTCTTACAAATACAAAAATGCACGCAAGATGACACTGAATTAAAAGAGCTGACTAAAATTATAAAAAGAGGATGGCCAGATCAGAAAAAAGATGTTAGTGATATATTAAAACCCTACTATGCATATCAAAACGAATTATCAGTTGCTTATGGCATTGTTTGGAGGGGAGATCGTGTTGTCATACCTAAATGCATGCGATCAGAAATGATTAAACGCGCACATAGTAGCCACTTAGGGATAGAAAAATGTAAACTGAGAGCGCGCGAGATTATGTTTTGGCCCCATATGAACTCACAGCTGCAAGATTACCTTTCACATTGTCAAGCTTGTTTGACATTTAGAAAACAAAACGTCAAGCAAACTTTAATGCAACATGAACCTCCAAAAAGAGCTTGGTTAAAATTAGGTATAGATATATTTCATTTTAATGGGAAATCTTATCTAATAGTAATTGACTACTATAGTAAATTTGTAGAAGTAGTCAAGGTCAAATCCCTTTGTTCTAGGGAGGTAATTAAAAAGTTAAAAGAAATATTTAGGCGTCAAGGCATACCGGAAGTGATAGTTTCAGATAATGGGCCTGAATTTGCTTCATCTGAATTTAAAAGTTTTTCTAAAGAGTGGTTCTTCCAACATGTGACCTCCTCCCCCCACTACCCCCAGTCTAATGGTCAGGTCGAGCGAGCAGTCCAAATCATAAAAAAGATGTTAAAGAAAACCACATTCAATAAATCAGATTTTAACATAGCTTTTTTAGAATATTTAAATACTCCACTTGACAATGATTTACCTTCACCCGCTGAACTCTTGAATAACAGGAAACTGCGTAGTTTTTTACCATGCTCTCCAACATTACTAGCTCCCAAAATCCCGCGAAATGTCGAATTTTATCTAAAATCGCGTCAAAGTAAACAAAAGCGTTATTACGATAAAGGAGCCAAGCACCTGCGAGAACTCCAAGTAGGCGAAAAGGTTAAGGTAAGAATAAACAATGAATGGCAAAACGGAACTGTGCATAGTACTGTAGGACCACGGTCATATCTTATAAAGATGACGTCTGGTAGAATTCTAAAGCAGCTAACACACCATCGCACCGCACCAAGGTCATTGAGGGACGCACCCATAAGTAAGAGGAAGAAAGCGATATCGCTTTCTCCCTCTTACTTATGGGTGCGTCCTACAATGTCCTTGGTGCGGTGCGGTAGTGTGTTAGCTACTTAAGACGTAACCGCCGACAGCTGATCGATGACTCACCACAGCGCTCAGACCAACCTGCAGTATGTTTTAATTATGACGATATAAATATCACTACGCCCTGTGCGCCGCAGCCTCCCATCAGCTCCCGGGGTCCAAGTCCAAACCAAGAACAAATAAATAATACTAATTATTATGTTACTCGCTTTGGCAGGATGGTGAGACCTCCTGATCGGTGGACCTACCCTGTACCTGAACCTCGTCGCAATTAGATTAAGTATTACCTACTCAGAGGTAAACAATTAAATTGTGTTCGCATGATAAACATAAAATTCTAGTGATGTACTTTACTTATAATTAAATTAGAAAGCAGTCTGATTACTTAAAATTTGAATGTGATAAAAATGTATTAATAATAAAATAATAATAATATTTAAGTAGCGAATGTTAGAATGAATTAAAATGTAGATGGATACCTACACTTGTATGTGTAAGTTTATATCTCATCTTGTAAAATATAAATATATATATATATATTAATATACAAGTTACAATATACATCTATGTACCTATATATATAATCAATTTAATTAAGGAATCATTTAACTAAAGGAAAGAGAATGTATGAATAACGAAAATAGAAATAAAACACCTATGTAATTTCCATGTCCTAAAGTAACGTCAAGCATGTCCTAGGTAATAAATAAATTGTTATTTTTTTTTGTTTTCTTTCAAAGGGGAGTTGTCAGTATATGTGGGTAGATTGAAATGTAGGGTAGGTTGATCGGCATGCAACAAAAATAATAAATCAGTCTATAATCAGCTCAGGTGGTTTCATTGTACGTTTCCCAATACTTTACAGGGAAACATAGTTTGGGATGTGATACTTTGGGAAACGTTTTTGGCCCATTCGTTAGTAAACCCATCTAGACAGCGCAATCATGCGGGGTACGAGGAGCGAGGGGTGGGTCGCGCGCACCCGATCTGCATACATCACCATAGTTAGTAACTCGGTACTACTTACAGGGCTAGCGTGTCTTACTTGAAATGTGCAGTTTATTGGACAGTTGTGTAAAAGTCTGTGTTTTTGTGCAGCGTCGGCATTTACGCAAATAAACATCAAAGGCGTCAGTCCACTGTTGCTTTATTCTTTATTATTACACTGTGACCGAGTCGTCTTTGTTAGACAAAAGCTACTCGCGGGTACAGATTGACGTATATTATTGGTAGTTTGTTTTTGTTTTCATTAGATTTGTCATAGAGTTTGGAACATAGGTCGTAGGTCACATTCGGGTCGTCCATTAATTACATCACATGTTTAGAGTCTGTGCGGAAAGAGAAGAGTCGTGGAATGTATTGAGCCCCATACATTCCACGACTCTACTCTTTCCGCACAGACTCTAGTAGATGGGAAGAAAATTTGGCATGTTGTGATAAGAGGAGGCCAGAGACACACTTTGTGACGTCACTAACGTCACTTTAACTTCATTTGTAATTTAAATTTAAATGTAAAATTATTTCGACCAACGTAACTAGTGTTTGTTTATTCAATCATTTCTGTTATCAAGTTTCCTCTCCCATACAAACTCCATTTGATAAACTTTACACAAGCGACAAAACCAAATGCTAAAAAAATTATCCATTATATATATATATATATATATATATAATGGAGGTTCTGGATAATTTTATATATATACCTACCTACTCTCTTATATTACATTACACCTTTTATTAGACCAATAGTATCCTAATTTGTTCACATAGGTTTCATATAGTAAACATTACTGCCCCGGAAGCTCTGGTGCGTACACGGCCCGGTCTAACGTGAGTCATCCTTAACACCAGCGGTCGGCAACCTTTACTTAGCAGCCAAGGGCCACATAGTAGTTAACGGAGGTGACGCGGGCCGTACTTTGTTAATATTTATGACTTTATGAGACATTGTCGTTTGTCACTATTACATACAAAATAGCCAAGGCGGCACTCGGGCCGCAAGTGACAGGTTCACGAGCCGCATGCGGCCCGCGGGCCGCAGGTTGCCAACCGCTGCTTAACACTATCGGATAGTCGCAAGTCGCAAGGGGTCGTCCACGCAAGTTCACGCGATTGTCAATTGGGAGACCTAGAAAAGTCTGCAACGATTTTGATAGCACACGCAGTGCAAGTGTTATTTTAAACGTCAACCTTCTATAAAATTATGACGCATTAAATAGCACTTGCACTGCGTAGCATCAAAATCGGTGCAGACTTCTCTTGGTCTAACTGTATTCGAGTTCAATATCGCGCGTTCGCAGAACGAACTTCCGAAGTCGTGTTGTATTAGGACTATTAGGAGTATTAGGACGACCTCTAAGACGAATTGCGGGGATCTTTCTCTTTTACTCCAGGAAGGCGTAATTAGAGTGACAGAGAAAGATGCCCACAATTTGCGAACTTTGATTTTCGCGGTTATAAGGTAAAAGTACGCTCCACCGAACGCTCAATATCCGTCCGTATCACCGAATTTCTTCTATTTTAGGCTATAAGTCGATTATTTACAGCTGATATTTACTTGCGTATTTTTTTTCCACGAGTTAAATACCTATCCCTTCAACTATGCCTCAGAGTCGGCCAATTTGTCCCGCAGTTGGGACGTGGCAACTGATCGAAACGGATCGTTGCTCCCGATTGCCACTTTGTATGGGCAACCTTAAAGAAATCGGTAAGAAGTTGCGTATATTTCTTAAGGTCATAAAACCTTTTAAATTTATTTCTGTGTTTCAAAGTATGGTTTTTCAGTGTGACTACTTAATTAGTTTGTGTATTTTAGTAAATTTAATTAATTTAGTGCAGTCATATTATCAGAAATTAAGCTTAATGTGAGTTCGGTGATGAGTACACCGACAATTTGATTGGAAGGTATTATCGAACAGCGTCCGAAATCAGGGAAAGTGTATGTTTTTGAAATTATTTTTTTAATGGTTGATTACGAACTATTTAGATTAACTACCAAATTCCACAAATAACTTAATGTATTTGTAATTTTATGAGCAATTGCCGAACAACAATAACCTATATAGATTATTATAAAACTGCGTTTGAAATGTTCATGTTTTACGACTTTTTGGCATCAAAATAAGGTTTTTGGCAAGACTATTATCAAACAATAATTTTAGATATTTTACGTCAGTATTAACAAGAACTTTATACATGTACGGTTTTGTAATGGATTCAAGTATTAAATTTAATGATAGATTTGTAGTTATACCACATTGATTACGATTAAAATACTATTTTCAAAATCCGTTCGCGAAATAGGTTCCACATATTTTCCATGTTTCGTTCACCGAACGGCCGTTCGGTGAATGGTACCCATGGTCTCTGCTACCGAACTCATGTTTGCGTAGGCCATGTTTCTATTCGACGTTCATGAGAATATCATCCTTATTACGATAACGGCTAGGTCGATATTTATATGTTTATTTTTTGTGACCATTATTTCAATGCCAGCGCTTTTCAAACTTTAGACATACTTATTGGACGCCTGATAATAGTCTTGGAATGTGGACAAAAAAACTGAATAGGATAATAAAAATAATGAAGCATGATGTTCAAAAATTTTTTTTAGATTCCTCTCGTCGTAGGCGATTGTGATTTTTTAAACTTTTATCTTTTGTTATGAAATTCCGGGGTTCACATACAGGGTGGCTAAAAATTAACTACATTCCCATTCCCAGCGAGGTTTTGGGATTATACTGAGCAACTTTTACTATGGGACCAACTCCGAAATCGTGAAAAAAAATTTACCCTTCCATAGAAAATGGACCAGCCAAAATTTATGAAACAGCCAAATTATTTTATACATATGCGTACATGTTTTATGATTGTTGCGTACCTTACTTACTGACTTATTTTTCAAAAGAATTATTTCAATAAAAAAGACACGTCAAGATCGCTTACCATCTTTATAATGCTAAAAAACGAAGCATAGTAGGGATTTAATAGTGAACTACTGAAGTTTGAGCACCACTCAACACCATATTTTCATACAATTATTTCCTAGTTCGGTAATGCGGGCTCCCTATTCGGTATAATGTGCAAATCACGTTTCTTAGTTCGGTAAACGGTACAAACAAGGAAATTGGAAGAAATGACTTTAAAAATGTTTTTAATACACGTCCAATCATTTCAGTAATTTATAGGTATGTTTAAATGAGGACAAATTTATCTATGTTTCTATTTTAGTATTGAACATATTCGTAAGAAAATATCAGAACGAATAAAAAAATTAAACGTAAGTCTAGGGCTTAAGCATTCGGTGAAGCGTACATTTACCTTAACACTTATAAACCTCTCTATGAATAATGTCACAGTTAATTTTATATGTACCTATAAGTAGAATTCGAATATCAATCTAAAATGAAGTAATAAATTACTAGTCATAGTCAGTGATTTCATAATACTCACTTTTTGCTAATAGGTACAGTCAAGGAATTTAAATTCCGACCCATTTCGTACTTTGTCACAGTGACAACCGTATGAGGTCTCTAGCGGCTTTCATATTGATTGTCACTGTGACAAAGTACGAAATGGGTCGGAATTTAAATTCCTTGACTGTACATACTTTTTGAATACAATGGATTTTTCAGTCAAATATGTATTTCTTAATAGAATTATATGTAAATATCTTTTCGGGTGGCTCGTCTTTGACTTCTGTAAATCCTTCATGTCCTAACATAGCTAACACCTACTATCTCAGGGCCACTTGCACCATCCCACTAACCCGGGGTTAAGTTAACCAGCTAAACTTGGAGTTACCATCGTTAGCAGTACAATTGACGCTGGTTTAACAGTTAAACCGTTTAACCCTGGGTTAGTGGGATGGTGCAAGTGGCGCTAAAGGGGTTAGAAGATGAATTTTCAATAACACTCAATAATACTGACATCACTTCTCTTCTTTTCTAACTATGCGTCTTTCTCTGAAGTTTCAAGTCCCTCAAAAATATGTTAAATATACTTGGTCAAGCAGATCTTGTCAGTAGAAAAAGGCGGCAAATTTGAAAAATGTAGGCGCGATGGGATATTGTCCCATAGAAAATTTGAATTTCGCGCCTTTTTTTACTGACAAGATTTGCTTGACCAGCTATAGTTCCCGATACAAACTTTCAACTCTATTCTCGTATTAACTCTATTAGGGGATAAATTTTCAAGAGCATTGAAATATTTTTTTTAGGTTTTTAATATTCTGTTTTTCTCCTACGTGGTTTCCTCAAATCCGTCCGTTCCGGTTACATATTTTTACAGCCCCTTTGGAAAATATGAAAATAAGAAAAATGTAATCGAATAATCAATTTATGTGCTGATAAAAAACAGCTATACAAAGTAAATTCAGGGTAGTACGTGTAGATACTTATGTACTTCAATAACAATGGCAATGCTGCTGTTGATATGCATAGTAAAAATTTCCACTTAAACTTAATTTATCGGAATCGATTAAAAATTAGTTGCTTGATCGGACTTATCGGAAGGCATCCACAAAACCAGCTGCAGCACTGTGTTACGTTGTAAACCTTGATAACCGCGCTGACAGTGACACGTCTGTCTGTCTGCCTATATCTAGACTTACTTCACTCAACGAGGCCTTTTCACTGATAATTAATGTACCTACTTCTGTCTATATTATATTACAGAAAATTGAAGGCAATGTCAAGACATTGCCTTCAAGACGTTACATATAAAATTATACTTAACTAATAAAATTCTGTTTATTATCCCTATATCTGTCATTATATTAAGTGTTATTATAGTTTTTGTGTTAGCTCTCTATACAGGGTGTTACTGACCATCGGGCTTTAAATCCAGGGCTCGATTCTACTCGCTAAACTGAGCTACTTTTATTATGGCACCAACCCCGATATCCCGAAATTTTTTTTTACGTTTTCAAAGAATACATTTTGTCTGATCAGATTTCGACGTTTTCTATGGAAAATCCAATAAAAAATCCCCGATTTTAGGGTTGGTCCCATAGTAAAAGTAGCTCAGTTTAGCGAGTAAAATCAAGCCCTGGAATTAAAGCCCCATGGTCAGACACATACTGTATAACATCACCTAATTTTGAAAATAGCAAATATTAAAGACGGGTCTAAATATTTACTGATTGAGTGTTTACCATAAGGGCACACGGGGCCCGTGCCCAGGGCCCCCAACCTCAGGTCAGGGGGCCCCGAAGGATAGACAGTAACGGTAAATTTGATTACTCATAATAAATAGAGGATAGAAAAATGTTAGTTTAATTCGCTTCCTTTGCTTTCCAAAAGGGTCCCAAATTCTTATGTCCCCAGGGGCTCCAGCATAGTTTAAGACGCGGCCCTGGCAGTACCCATAAAATCTTATAGAAAGACTAATAAATATTGTAGAGATAATCTCGTAATTGATCGGACTACATATATTTAACAACAATCAGTGACCGGAGAAATGCGGCGAAGCGCAGGCGGCATCAGTCTCGATCCAACAGCTCGCCGCGCCGCTCGCCCTCACCCCGGCAGGGAAAGCATGATACTACTTTACAACTGAAACACGTCGTATAAACTTTAGACTCGTTACATGAAAGTTGAAGGGAAGAAATTAGTGAGCAAGATGCCGGAAGGAATAGAGCCCGTGTCCAGAGTGATCTACCGCGAAGTCACGCCGGAGCGTAAGTTTGTTTTAGTTGACAAATTAGATCACTTGCTTGGTACGTCGGTTGTACTTTCACTTAGAAATAATTCGCCAAAAATTTACGGCTTCAATCTGGTAAGTTCATAGATACCATATAATTTGATTCTTGATATTATAAAACGTTTGAAATACAAATAAGTAGGTACAATTTATTCGGGCTGCTACGAATGATGCAATTAAACTAAATTTTTAGAGCTTCGATTTTTTTGTAAAGTTTTTTATAACATGGTAGAAAAAATAAATTTCTATCACCACCATGTTAGATATTATTGTATTGTCATTTATATTATTCAAGTACCTAAATATATGTGTAATGTAATTAGAAATTTATGAGAAGCTTTAGGGATTTAAATCAAATAGATGTGTAAATAAACAAATACCTTTACGGTATATAACTAAGTAGCTAAGTAGCTAAAAAGCAACGTCTACAAGACCAACGTTAAACATAATTATTTTAAGTGTGAATTAATTAAAGTAATCATAACAACATACAAAGAGGCCGCAAATGATTCATGTACTTATTTTATGCCTATTCGTTCGATAGACAAAACTGAGATGCAATCGATTTTGGTATTCATCTAATATAGTATAAGCCTAGATCTATAGAAAGTACTGAGATTTCCCTCGCCTATACAGATACCTTTAAGATTTTTACCACGAGATTACTTCAGCTACCACCAGTTTGACACTGACATACTCGTGTGCATAACTTACTATATTTGCATCTCGCTCGGAAGTTACGCAGACGCTAGCGAATATGTCAGTTAACACTTCAAAGACAGTCGTGGTAAGGCTACTGAAAGTAACTTACATAAGTGCGTAGGTACTAACACTTTCAATTCAAATTTTCACATCTTTTCGTGAGAGATTTTTCCATTCAATTATTTTTTACTGTCCTTTGGAAGCAATTTATTTCATTCGAATAGCTACCCATGAGATGATTTTATATAATGATCGGGAGGAAGTGGGCAATTGATCGCAATTTCTCGTAATTCGTTATAGTATCGATGTTCTCACCATTTGGGGGATATTGTATAAAACGAAGCTTTCTAAAACCATTCATAAGCAGGAATACAGTGAATGGGTGAATCACAAACAATTTTATATACTTAGTTGAATACATTGTGCATTTAATTGATCCCACTATGTTAAAAAAATATACTAACATAAATTGTATAGTCTTATATGCGGTATGAGGTGTGCATTAACGAGTATTGTATTTTACTTCATACCCAGTTAAATATTACAACTTACGTCAAAACTTAACATGTCACTAGAATAAAAATTCACAAAGTTTCGTAACACAACGGAGTCAATTAAATTAAGGTTAATTGCAGCTCTTAACTATATCTTTTACATGGTTTTGCAAATCATCCAAATTCTACAATTTAATTATAGTTTATATCTTTATTTATACTATCGCAAGGAAATAATTGGTAGAAAAATGTACATTCCCTCATTTTTATATTGAATATTTTCTCTGGCCTTCGATAAGTCAAATAAACATTGTGAAATCATGCCTGAACTTAGAGCAATGTACATTTTCGTGCGTTAACTTGTGGTAATTAATGTAAATACAGCAAACACTGTGACCCCTTCGCGAAGGGTTACAAGACACTAGGCATTAAACAACTTGAATATACATCATGCGCGCGTAAGCGCCCCAAATTCGTTTATTATTTTGATAATGGATTTGCGACGTTTGTTACTTGTACCTACTTTTTACGATTTCCTTTTGAAATACAAGTATTTATATCTTTTAAAATCAGGTATGTTTATTAAATACAAACAAACAATAGGCTAGAAAAGGTCAAAGTTGTTAAGCACAATTTTAAGTAAAGCAGAACCTTTCACTACACCTAAGTATACCTACACAATTCCCATAATTATTAATAAAAATGTTAAATAATTGCCACGTCACTAAAATTGTGTTTTATTTCACAATTAATCAACTTTAGTTCATTATCAGTTGTATCACTTAAGCATGTGCCTGCATGTGCATTGATTAAATACAAGATTACGAAAATATACGATAACCATGTTGTGATATCTCAGTTGAACATTATCGTCGTTCTACTTTGGTTTATCACAAGCCCTCAGTATATATATTTAAGAATTCATCAATTATAAACGTATTTACATATCTTTCACGAGTTCACGTATTTTACTTGTACATCCCCACCTAATATAACTGTAAAACGTAACTTTAAAAAAAGTTTATGATACACTGGTTCATTGATGGCCGTACCTTGTGTTAATTTTTTCACGTCTAACAAATCATGCTTGAGAATCTTTTAATGAGCCCAAACTCATGTCAACCGGATTGACAAATTATTGCATTCTCAATGTCATTTAAATTACGGTAATTTACCTAATTTTAGCTTAATCAGGTGCCGGAAACTTGGTTTCAATTTAACTTACAATGAATCAATGACCATTACGGAGTGAATTAAAATAAAACTGAAACGTTTAAATATTATATGTCCTTTACTGGCTTTACCCAAATAGCTACCATGTGATAGAACAGACTTCTTGATTATCATCGATAGACTCAACTACCCTACACTACCCATATACTTAGATAGGTACCTAGCGTCTAGAGATCTACCGTAAAACGGGGTGAGTTGAGTAGGTTTCGCGAGGAGAGGTGGGTTATGAATGGGGAAAGAAGGTTTGTGAAGGGGGTGAGAAGGGATTTTAAGGCTACTGCTACAAAAATAACGTATTCCAATTTAAAATGGAGCTATAGTAATACGCATAATAAAAAAAACGATTCAACAATCTTCCAAAATCACCTTTGTATGGAATCCCCAAATACGTGGCACTACGGGGTGAGGTGGGTTTTCCTCTTTATCGTCAAAGTTATGAAATGGAACTACCCAAAATATAATAAAAACTAAAATACAAACGTCCGGAACACTTATTATATACTGGTGTATATAATAAGTGTAAAACTGAATGGTTTCAGTTTTCATATGTAAAAATAAAATGTTATAGAGGTTTGTATTTCAGTTTTGACCCTACTCACCCCATTTTACGGTACTAGAACCGTTTGTCAAGTTCGTATGCCGTTACAGTGCTTTTGTGGTATTGCAAATACAGTGATTCAACTGCATTGTTGACTCGATGGAACTCACGCGATTGTTCTGTGATTTTCCGACATTTTCTAATATGAAACAATGACGGACATTATTGTGAAATTATTTCGCAAATAGGTAAGTAATGAAATGTTTCTCGTAAGACAACAGATTCTCGTATATATACGTAGATAATTGTTATCATCTTATGGAAAACACACAACTTTTTTAGGTCATAGATTATCGATCGTACCAAATAATTTGCTTTTACCTACAGCTGTTATTTTCTTCCCGACACGAATTAAAATAAACATTCTGATGAATTCCTCAATTTGTTACGCATTCGTTTAAAGTAATTTAAACAAATGCGTAACAGAGATCACACTCACGTTGCATAGCGTCACTGGGAGTTAGTGCTACATAACTTAATACGAGTAAGAGCAAACGACAACCAATATAATTTCAATTAAAAGTAATAGGTACTTACTATAAATAAACTAATACTTATATGTATAGGTACGTAAATTTTTCTTTTGACAATCGACCTCTAGATATATCAATTGTATTGTAATGTAAAGTGCACTGCACCATACACATACTCGTAGCATGCATTTTAGATACCTACTTATTAAATTATTCTGATACTTCTTGTTTCCATAAATAGTCACCGCAAAAGCAAAATAATTAAATTTAATTGTACTAATTTATCCTGCAAGTTCAAACAAAAACAATGGATGGTTAAGGGCATTCAGTGCACAATGACTATTGACGATTACTTCACATTTAATTATGATGAAAGGAAGTAGCGTGATCTATTGATCATTATATCATTAAGTACTGATTACTTTCGTAACTTGATCTTAACAATGTTAAAGGGGGATTAATGTGATTAGTTAAGATATTATCTACCAACTGAAAATCTCACAAAGTTTTTGTCGCGATAGGTAGAAACTAGGACTAATGTAATGAAAGTAATATGCAATTTTAAAGTTTAAACGTAAGTACTATTGCCAGCGGAGGTTATTTGTCTTCCATCTCGACTCTAAACCAGCTGGCCTACCGATCAAGAATTACCTACGGTCTATTTCCAGACGTGTTAGCTTTTTCCGATCTATTAATAATTTTACAGTCTGTCATTAAATCGATCGGAGTAGAATGTACCCTAAATAAGTACAAGTATTCCCGAAGTAAAATTTATAAAATTATATTTCTAAGGGCGTTTTTTTATTTAGGAAATAATCGCTCCAAAAGTAAAAAATATTGTGTGCTGATACATGGTTGCGAAAAGAATAAAGTAATTTCTCATGATTCTAATTTCAGACACAAAATCATTACAGAAAACAATACAAAGAAAAGGTTAAATAACGGGCGATCGTATCGCTAAAAGCGATCCTTACGTTAGAAAGATGACTAATGAGGTACCTAAATAAAATATTAAACTAATAATATTTTGAGTTTGTTGTTGTTTATATTTACGCACTACATCTGTACGTTCCTATCTGTACAATATGAGGAAAATGATTGTCGTTTTCACTCCTAGAGAAAATATTCAGAAACTATGTTGTACTTAGGTCCAAAACATAGCAAACCAGTAAGCATACCCGTAAGTAACAGACTAAAGTTACTAAATAGGTCCGAACACTATCGTTTTTTTAATGTTTACATTAAAAAAATAGGTCAACTGATGTAATAAAGATGCGCAACGGAGTGATACGTGGGATCAGCAGTTCACCGGAGTACTTTATCATTGGATTTTGTTTATTTGTTTGCCCACTCGTAATTTTCATAGCTTAGAAATACATCTACTATCTTATAGGTACAATAAAAAATAAATAGGTAGCTTATAAGAAATTACACCGAGTGTCAAGGAGAAATTTATTTAGAAAGTGGTAAACATAAGGCCACCTGCACATAGTTAACTACAAGGTAACTATAGTGCAAGGTAAAATACCCTTAAAAGGCTGACCTGTCATGTAAATACTAATTTTGAAGAAATGTTTACATCGGATAGTTAATGAAGTAGCGGCGAGGTGAGCCGGCGTGCGCAGGGACATCCTGGCTATTTGCATTTTGACTCACGCTGCACATTACCGCAGTTGATTAATGATTAATTACGCATACCACAAGTACCTACCTACCTAAAGTACCTACGAGTATTTTAGGGTTTTTTAGGATTCCGTACCCAAAGGGTAAAACGGGACCCTATTACTAAGACTCCGCTGTCCGTCTGTCCGTCCGTCCGTCTGTCACCGCTGTATCTCACGAACCGTGATAGGTAGACAGTTTAAATTTTCACAGATGATGTATTTCTGTTGCCGCTATAACAACAAATACTAAAAAGTACGGAACCCTCGGTGGGCGAGTCTTCTTCTCGAGGGCGGGTTTCTTTATTTTTGTTCGTGTGTGTCATATCCAAGCTTGTAATAATGATTAAATATGTATATTATTCAAGAGATTCGAAAGTATTTTTATTAGATCACTTTTCCTAAATTCTTTACTTGTTACATTTCACGCGAGTTTCCACTATTATATTCGTGGGCGACAACAGCGTTCATTATTCCGGGAGCTCTCGACTGCACTCGGTGCAAGTGGCACGTTCGCGGCGACCGTGACTTTCCAACCAACATACAGAAGACGTGTTATAATGTCATTATGAGGTCAACTCATATTAGTTAAGCTTAGCCGCTTTCGAAAGTTTAATTTTTTTAGTAGTAACGCTTTTTTCTGCTTGGTAAATAACAATATTAATAAGATAGAGAGATGCAGATACTGATTTATAAACAAGTACTTATACGTTCTCTTTTCTTTTCTTTGAGATATAAAATAACGTAGACGTAAAGTTTATTTTTATGTACCTATTTACAAACTCTAAAGACATACCGACGTTCTAGATGTTAATTACACAACTTGCACATGTAATGCGTTTAGTCTGGATACCTTTTTGTCGCACAAAACGCTACCCATGCTCAGTTATTCTACAAACAACTCCAGCTCCTTGCCACCATGGTCTGTGTCCAAATAACAAACAAATAATTTCGTCAAAAATGCACTTCATGCTTTTATTATGGCTGTCACTCGCTTTGACGCGTACTTTCTCAGCTCAATCCAACAGAAATTATTGAAGTAGAGTGCATTTAAAAAAATAGCGGTAAGTTTCCTCAAGTCGCATCGGCGCCAAGTGCCAGTCAAGTCAATGGGGTCACGTCTTCATCTCGGCGACCGTGACATATCTCCCGGGCCACTATCAGGCACTGATCTCTTTATACTTTTTAATCGAGCACCATTGTCGAGCACGTTATTTCTGATTATGTCGAACGTGTCTGTAGGTATATAAATGTGATATCGAACTTCCAACAAACGTTATGATATGATTGTTAAATTATAGTCAAATATTAGATTCAAACACGTGTAACTTCATAGATAGAGTTATATTCCAGAAAGCGCTAATGACTTAGGTATTAAAATAAGTCAACGCAAAGCTGAAACGATTCATCTTGGGTATTATCTATTGCTAACCTATTCTGATTTATGACCTAAATACCTAACCTGACTATTTATTACCGATTCGCTACTGAAATTATTAAATAGAAAATAATTAGCAAAAACTGGTTTGCACCTATTGATCAAGAAAATGTCTGGGTCTGGGGGCCGATTTTTGAATTTCGATCACTCGATTTCGTCACTCAAAAATCGGTGGAAAACGGCGAAATGCTAATTTTAGAAATACAAGCGATCGATATTTTGAAATCTAGTGGTATTGATTGACCACTCGATTTCAATCCTATTAGTAGAATTTAAACGCCTAGTAGTGTAGACATTATTTAACAAAATACACGAAATCGAGTGGTCGAATTTCAAAAATCGGCCCTTGTAATCAAAAACGAAAATTGAACACCAATAATTACTATAGTGCTAATTATTATTATTTTTAATAATTCTTCTGGGACATTCTTACACAAATTGACTAAGTCCCACAGTAAGCTCAAGAAGGCTTGTGTTTTGGGTACTCAGACAACAATATATCAAATACTTAAATACGTAGAAAACATCCATGACTCGGGAACAAATATAGCTGTGCTCATCACAAAAATTATATATATATAGTGGCGCTTTAGCTTACAAGCTGCTGGTCTCTACAGCAAGCAAGTGAATGCAACCAAAATAATTTCATTATAATTTTAATAGGTAGGATGTTTATTTGTGAAGGCCCCTTGCAACAATTAACATGCGTGTACCGTACACGGCGTACGCCCCCGCGGCTTGCGACACGCTTATCTTTGTTCCGTCCGTCCTCATTTGTTTTATTTATCTGCTGCCGCAGACATGTAAACAAATGCGATGGACTTGCATACCGGGTGTGGCCTGTAACACGAGCAAATAATTTAAACATAGATTGTACTCCTCAAACGGTGACACTTTTGTTCAAGAACTTTTAAAAATTATGATGTATTTAGACTCCCTATTTATCATACAAAATAAATATTATCTTCAATGGACGCCATCGCCACGCCATATCATTGTGATTGACGTTGTTTGTCACGCGTTAAACATAACAAAATTCGCAATACGTTGTGTCTTAGAATCAATTTTAAAGTTTATTAAAAATCAAACTACAAGTTATTTTTAAAAGTCGCTGAACGAATGTTGGTCAGTAAGAGGAGTACGGCCTACAGTTAAATTTTTTGCTCATATTACAGGCCACACCCGGTACCTACATGGATATTTAAAATTTGAAGTATTTTTTCTTGTCGGTCCGTTAATTATTACTAAGGCTCGTAAGTCTTAGAAAATTTAAATTTTAATGTAAAAACAGGAAAAAATTGAAAAATAATGTACATTTGGTCAGAACCATAAAAAATCACTCGTCCCATACTCTCTCTTCTAATAACTCCATTTATTTACCGAATAGTTCTTGTTAAAAAAACTTGAAAACATAAATGGAGAAATTGATGATATCCTACCTACCTAACGCCTACCGGACAACCATACCTCATTTTTAGAGGGATTATAATATAAATTAATAGAAAGCCAATAATAGAAATTACCTACCTGGGTACGTGACTAACAAACGGCACTAACTATTTATGTATTTATAAACGATTGTTGTGATCGCCGAAAGTTTAAATAAGTTTACTTAACTAATAAACGTAATTACGTGCGTCATTTATCATGACGTTAATCATTCCGATTCCGGTCACTTTCAATCGGACCGCAGGGAACGGTTACATACATTAGAAACTGTTACATTGAAACAAAAGCATTTGTTGATAATGCCACGTGTCGCAGTGCATCAACCCGAGCTGGCGAGCGCCCAGACATGTGCTCACCCGGTGATGCTGGGAGCAACAATCAATGTATGAAAAATGACACGATGACCCATTTCTTTCTATATGCACCTCTATAACTAGCTTGATTGCTAAAAGTGGACATTTTAATATCTGCACGGGAAAAATATGTTCATATGATTTAGATTAGTACCAATATCTACTAAGATGCAACTAAGAAATTTTGCCCCATAGCGGCCATAGCCTTACCGACTATTAAATGGAAATCTTATTACATTATACAGTGTTGTGTGCGTCATACTGTATAAATAGGGATCTGAGTGGAAAAACACTTTACATGAAGAGAAGATGAATATTACTACAAATGCTACCCTATGGAAAATAATAACAAAAGGTTACTAATCAAAAATGTAGTAGAAGAGAAAATCAACTCGCGCAATGAAAATGGCATACGCAATATTTTACTTCACATTACCTCGTATTTCAGGGTATGTACATATTTCATATATTTCTAGCCATTCAATATGATCATTACATTAAATTTTCTAAATATTCGACTAAATTAAATACATTCGTGTGTAAATTAACATTATAACATTTAATATGGTTCGCAATAAAGAATTCTATTATGTAAGTATATTCTATATAATTACCATTAACATAAAAACATTTGTCCTACTTTTTGAAGAAAATTTCATGTCTTGACATCTGGCTGGATATTTTCTCAGAAATTTTAGGATGTTTGTCCCCAAAGAATCAATCATTTTAATTTTAACCGGTAGGCCAGAAAATTAGACCGCGCTAGGCTTGTTCACTTAGTTTATAAAAATCAGGTTTGGTCAAGTGGTCACTAATTATTACATCGTATTAATCTTGTACATAGGTACATATTATAACTATCATAAGAAACATATCAAGCCTAGCTTTTACGTAACTTTTTAAAATCTGTGTCGAAGGCTCGAAGGATCGGTTTCACCAAACCATCTGTCAACGTCATAGTACATTCACCTGCCATAATATGTTACACAACGAAGGACACAAAAATATCTGACGCGATCTTATTAGTAGAGCCATAAGGCGGTTGACACACTGCCGCCGCGTGTGTCAACCGCTCGCGTCTCCTTGCGAGACGCGGAGCAGCGGACGCGTGCGGAGACAACCGAGTTTTCTCCGCACCGAGCACCAACGTCCGAGTTTTCTCCGCATCTCCGTCCGGAGCTGCGATGCGCGACGTCCCGCGCTCCCGCGTTACTTCCGTCTCGCGTTCATTTCACATTCGAACGTTGAGGTGAAAACAGTTCCTATTTGTCGATAAAATGGAAACGGAACTTATTCAGAACGCTGCGGTGATACTTTCAGTTTGTTTTTTGTACAATCGAGTCATAAAACGCAGAAGACACTGCATGGGTACATCCCTGTTTACAAACCAGACCTATAAATGGGTCTTTTACTAGAGATTGATTACCAAGATTTAAGGCAACAGGAAGAAAAAAAAATTAATTGCACCCGTAGGTCAACCTCGTCATTTGATTATTTGCTAAGCAAAATATTCATCACATTTAATATTCCATATTGCTGGACGACTTTCAATTTCAAAAATAAACTTATCGACGTCGATATCCATTGCGCCTACGTCCTTCTTGCACTAAAATCCGTACGGCACTGCGGTGCTCGGTGTGACATACCCTGCGGCACGCACTGCGTCTCCGTCCGAGCGCGCGAGTCGTCGTGCGTCACGCTTCTCCGCGCGTCGACGCGGAGCCAGTGTGTCGTGGCATGCGTTTTTTCTATACAAAATCAAGATTCTACATACAAAGTTAAAAAAACGCATCAACGGACGCCGCTGCGAGATGCGGAGCAGTGTGACGACCGCCTAAGAGCATGTCACATATTGTTACGGCTTTCGAAGAGGAACATATTAGGTGACTGTACCGATCTAGTTATAATCTAGTTCGTTAGAATTTGCTTGTATGAAAAAATTTACAACAATGTTGCAGTCGAAAGCGACCAAGACAGTTCTAAAGCCAAACTTATATTTTGGATCTGTACTATAGTGAATAAATTAAACTCATAATATGTATGTATGTAAAATACCCAATATAAAGCGACAACACACAAATGATCTTAAGTCTTTGTTAATATTTATGTACATTTGCAAGTTCATCTCGATGTCGTTCGTCGCATTCTAATTGGATTGTGATAGAGCCAGGGCTGCCACTCATTAGTATAATTGTTGAACACTAGTGGATCCACTTTTTTGGTGTATTCAAATGTAGGATTGGTTTTAAAGTAGTAGGCTCAAACTGGAAACGCGACAAAAAAAGGAAAGAAGCTCAAGTTCCCAATATAAACCGAGAAATAGCATCGTTACAGGCTCCGCCATAGTTATATTTCAAAAATAATTACGAGGTGCATGTTTATCAAACAACCTTACCTAATGTTTCGGTAAAATATTTAGTGATTGTAGATATTTTACTTACTCATAGGTAAAGTAAAACCTGGTACCTACCTATTAAAAATAGCCGTCTCTGTTTGTCGCAAATGCGTTGTGTCTTCAAAATTAATTTCTTTTCATATTTTTTGCTAGTTTTATTTTTAATTAAAAACATTATACAATGCTGTATATGTTAAAATATTCAAATTGACTTACTCGTATTGAAATGGAATTTATTGACCTAAGGTAAACGTACTAGTGCCCGACATGCGAATGCCCAATAGATGACACCTTGCTGTCACCTCTATTGACAATGACTTAAGACGAAACAGGAGCTGAGTTTAAAATATTTTAGGTAAATATACCCGTCTCGCTAACGGAAGCGGCACCTAAAAGTAGTGCGATAAGGACAAGGCGAAAAATCCTGCGTAAAAATCTCAAAAATCGAGGTTTCGTACTCCTCTGTTCCCTCCTCCAAAACTTAACCAATCGTAACCAAATTTGGAAATCTAAATGATTATGAAATTATCTGTCTCGGACCGTTTTGCTTTTTTGGCTAATTGATATCAGTTTTGAATGCCACGCCTCTCATTGCGGCATAGTCAATTAGGCCATTTTGGCCATTTTTGAAGGGCTCTAGCGCCTTAAAAAACAAAAATATCAAAAAAAGCAAAACGGTCCGACACAGATATTGACAATATTAATCTGTGTTGAAAAAATCATTGCTCTAGCTTCAAAAACCACGGAGGAAAACGAGGAGTACGATTGTATGGAGAAATGACCACTCCTGTTGGCTCTTAAGAGCCCATCAACGTGCACACTAGCACCACTGCTAAATAATCGTGATTATTTAAATTTAAGGACAGGTATTTAAAAATGGGGGCCGTTACGGACTGTATTGTGTATTTAAGTACCTTTTGAATACATCAAACTACTTTTTATGTTGCTGGATTTGTCAATCTATGCCTCCAAAGTAAAAATGGCCGTTTCTGTTTTGAGTTCCTGGATCGACGAATCCAGCAACATAAAAACTAGTTTGATGTATTCAAAGGGTACTTAAATACACAATACAGTCCGTAGCGGCCCCCATTTTTAAATACCTGTCGTTAAATTTAAATAATCACGATTATTTAGCAGTGGTGCTAGTGTGCACGTTGAAGGACTCTTAAGTTTCAAGATGACATGTACTGGGACCGCCAGTACGTTTACCTTATCAAGGTAAATTTATAAATTAAGGCGATAAAAAATGAACAAGTCTAAATGTTGACAGCTACTACATGGTGAATTTACTTGTCCTGTCATGTTCTGAAAGGGCGTAGGTAAAGTTATTTTATTAAAAAAAGTTTAAAATCACAGGATCACAGGAAAACAAGTCATAAGATTGTGAGATATCTATGTTCATAAACACTGCGTCACTGTTCATACGAGTATAAAGGTTCGTAGATTTTGTGCAAATATTTAACGTCTTTTCTCAAACTTAAAAGCTCTGCAAAAGTCGCTCGGGGCAACCCTGTTATGGTTGGCAGCGGAGCGGCCGCTCGGCGGCGCGGCGCGTTGCTCCCGCGCGGCGCGCCCGCGCTCGGTTCTAGGTCATGGGCTTGTACAGTCGCCATCAGATATATCGGAGCAGCCGATGAGCTCAAAAATATCTGAACACGACTCTAAAGCCTTAACAATAGAGGCGTGTTCAAATATTTGTGAGCGCCTTGGCCGTTCCGATATAAATGATGGCGACTGTACCATTCTTGTTTTTACAATACCTACGCCATGTTTATAAACTCAACGCTTCCTATCAAAATAGAGCTTTTTATTACACGCAGGGCCCTCTTAAACTACGCTGGGGCCCTTGGGAACATAAGAATTTGTTGAAAGAAATACAAAAATGTTAATATCCAGAAAGTAAAATGAGAACTAAGTCCTACGTTTGCATGGAGTCCTCGTCAAATTTTTCCTGGTGTATAGTGACAGTATAAAAGGAATTTTCACTTCCTGTTTTCATAATAGGCTAGTTGACAAAATTTTCATATTTTAATTTTTTTCGCATTTTTTTTTAATGTCCTTATTATTTTGTGTAGGTAGGTAATGTTCGTTACCTTAGAAGACAGTCATTTGTAAATCAAATTGGAAAATCATTTTCTTTTTGTTTAAAATATACCTATTCCCAGTTTGCCCCGATTTTGTCAAAGCTCTGATCTGATATCTGATGAAGAATGAGGAATTGAGGGAACTGCTCAAATAGGCAAACATATAACGACTTTTAAGAATCTGAATCAACCTATGTAATAACAGTATCATAAAAATAGCACAGCAGAGGTACTTATTTTTTATGCCAACGACCTTCGTGGATCAATAAACTAGTGTTCCACCTTTGGAACGCCGTATCCGCTTCTTAGACGCTGGGTTTTTCATATTACAATTACATCTAGGAAATTTGTTCTTATCACGGGTAATACATGAATATTACAGACATAATATACATTAATACCATCATAAAATTTTAATAAATGATATAAACATAATGTAAATAATAACTACTACCTATAACTCAGACATGTAAATTAACAGAAGGTATTTTTGTGCGTCACTGGACATTGTTTTAAACTCACAGTGCTACTCAACACTAGATGTCGCTATTCACCGACTCGCGAATGACGAGCTTGAACAGTCTTCATATCATATTGCTATGTAGCAACAGATGTCACTACCATCGTACAATTACATGTTGAATAGGTGAATCACAGTGATAATCAGACCTGCCAGCATGAGTTGCGTTCTCGCGCGCGTGTCCATACTTGAACTCATGCTAGTAGGTCAGTTTGTAAGTATCATATCATAATTCGTTAATTCTTTCTAACAAACATAACAGCCGATTAAATTGAGGTTATTCTGATAACTGGACAGCGATTAAGATTATTATGACAATGATTTATTTAATATTGTGATTGTTCTGGTAATAGTGATTAGCAGACATCGTACATTTTATAGCATTTTTGGTGCAGCTGAGTGGTGTTAACGAATTTGGTATAAATAATTTCAACCCTAACTATTATTTAGCGTTAATTACGTTAATATTAACCTTAATTTACCATTTCAGTTGGAATTATCTATATAGGTACCAATTTCGTTAACACCACTTCGGTGCACCAAAAATGCTATCAAATTTACGATGTCTGGTAATAGTGGTAATTAGTAATTTTTATTAATTAGTACTGAGAATATTAGTACGCACTAATATGGTTATCGAGTCCGAAAGCTTATTTCATGCACTCATGGTAGCATACTAATTTAGCTGTGAAGCCACTTGTTGCCGGATATAAAAATTAAATAAATAATAATAAACTTAATGACAATTTCCTATCACAGACTGAGAAATTGTGCATTTAGCATTTCAAAATCACATCGAAAACGTATCGGTTATAAATATGTACGAAGTCATCCCACATTAATTAATATCATTCCAATCTAATACTATACCTATTACAACAAATATTGCTTCCCTTTCTAACAAATAAATACGGTTGCTAGTAAGAAATTCAAACAACGGACAGCGATACAAGCACCACAAGCATAGCAAAACGGTGGATAGTGCTAGTAGGCAAGGTACATGTTATGCTCTGTTCACCGAGTTGCACCCATAATGAATGAATGAAGTTACGTTTTGGTCGCGGTCTTTGACTCCGCCATCGTAACTGGTGCAATTAGCGATATGAAACGGTAGCTGAGCGGCTACCGCGAAAACCGAAATTCGCAAATTGCGGGGATCTTTCTCTTTTACTCCAATGAAAGCGTAATTAGAGTGACAGAGAAAAATCCCCGCAATTTGCGAACTTCGATTTTCGCGGTTATAGTTAGCCCTGTCCACTGTATTGAGCTCTCAGCACCTATGGACCCTATGGGCGTGGCCATCACGTTCTAACAACTAGGCTCACAGGTAACAGGTATGTATGTGTGAGAGCAACGCATGACACGATAGACAATACAATCGCAACCATCATATCGCCCTACGAAGGGTATCATTGACGTATAAAGTAACTCTTATGACAGACAGTCATATCTCATCAATTTGTCATTAAGGCATAAAATTATATACCTAGCATTCATGTATACACCGTGTTTTATTTAATTCCGTTAATTTCAAGGGTGCATTCCTGAGCATAAATAAAATAACTTTCTCAGACACCGGTGTCTCACCTACAATTCTAATTAACTCCATTTCGGAAATAGATACCTAATCATTAAATTATTTTTTTCTGCGCGCGTGAACACGTGCCTTAGAGCCTGTTTACATATTGATTAGTGTTTAGTATTAGCAAAGAGAATAGACTGTATAGAGAGTTACTGTCATGGTAAATTATTTAGCCACAGTAGGTATTTTAAATAACGCTATCTACTCGACAGTAGGCCAAAGGTTATGGCGCCATGGCTCGAAATTTTAGCCTAGTGTCGAGTAGATGGCGTTAATTTAAATATTTAACAAATTACACATAGTCTGTCGAAGGATGGCAGTAACTTTACTGTGTCTACATAATTTACTTTGACAATCCGCCTCTATTTTAAATTCTCTTTGGTATGAATTTATACATTTGCTACTAAACTTAAGTAGGTACTATCTTAAATGCGGTCGATGTTCGTAATGACATTGATATGTCACAGTTTTCAATTGTTTAGTTGAGTTAAATGTAATGCCCGTGAGACAACGACGCTTTATGCAACATTTTATTACTTTTTATATATATTTTTTTTGTAAATTAACTATGCCATTTAGTTTTCTTAAACGTACTTAACCATACCCCGAAGTTAACGAAATTCAATAAAAACACGGTGTATAACTAGGTTATATAGTCAGACCGTAAAAAGTCTGCAGCGATTTTGATAGCCCAGGCAGTGCAAGTGTCATTTTAAGCGTCAAACTTCTATGAAATTATGACGTATACATAACACTTACACTGCGCGGGCTATCAAATCCGCTGCAGACTTTTATTGGTGCGACTATACCTATACATAGTTTGGTTTGGTTCATTTTTTGAAATTAATCGTTGTCCACAGGTTCAGCCAAAGATAATACAATCAGGGGGCCGATTTTTGAAATTCGACTACTCGATTTCGTGTATTTCGTTCAATAATATCTCCACTACTAGGCATTTAAATTCTACTAATAGAATTGAAAACGAGTGGTCAATACCACTCGATTCCCAATTTCTATCGCTAGTATTTCAAAAATTTGCATTTCGCCGTTTTCCACCGATTTCCGAATGACGAAATCGAATGATCGAATTTCAAAAATCGGCCCCCAGTTCGGGTCGGGGTCCGGTAGTTTAATAATAACAACAACAATGCCTACCGATTTATTTCCGGAAGTCAATCGGCAATTTACCCGAGCACCAAATCATTTTTATTACGAGTTCATCTAAGTAAATTTGAATCATAGTGAGTGAGTTATTTATTTACTAAAATAACCCACACCATCCTGTAAACATACATAAATACCAACCTTAATACGGCCACTCATATCATAAGGCACCAGATAGTGTAGGTAATTTCGACCGTATTAATCTGAGTGAGATTAAAGTTACTTACACTTTTTTAAACTTGTGCTTTTTTATCCTGAGTTACCTATTCTTTCCCTGCAGGTTACAATTACAAAACATGATTCATTATAGTCTTGTAGAATGTATAATGTCGAATCCTTCAATATATATTTTCCAAATTGTGGTGTTGGTTTAGGTACAGGAATCAGACTCGCACTAACCTAAATACATGATTCGAATCCTACATATACATAATATCATGACTCATAATATAGGTACTCCCCCGCGAGTACCACACAACTTGTGAGTTGGTTTCCTATGCACTGATAGGACATATATTCATAGTCTACCCAAATTACAGGACCCCTATTCGACGAGCGACGTTTGACGTATCGTGTTGATCTCCCGTTGATGTGAGAAAAATCATAAGTTCTCGAATACGTACAATGTCAAAATTTGACATTAAAAATCCACAGTTAGGGTGACAAGCAAACCAAACCGAACCACCCTTAGTTTAGAGTGGAGTTTTGGTTGTACCAAATATTATCCACCGTTGATGGAATCAACACTCAGTATGCGATAAAATCAACTGTTGATTTGACGTGGATGCGTAATCTGACAGTTGTGCATGTCGAATTTGGCCCCAGGACAAACGTAATTGATTGAGTCGAGGATTTTAGGCTTTTTAAGTACATATATTTTAAGTAAGTTGTGCGGATGACGTATGTGAAAATGTACATTTTATTTTGACGAAACCTGAGGTGGATGAACTTTCTGTATTATGACGAAGCCCGCGCTGTGGTTCTGATTAAAATGTCTTAATTTTTACTTTATAACCTATAAAATTAGTTAAAAATGTAAGTTCTTCAACTTTTCAACTACATTCGTACCTCTGCAACATCAAATACATTTCTAATCGTAATTTTTCCCGGACACGTTGGGTTTTTCTGATTACTATACAAGTACTTAGCCATCTTCATAATAGAAGTCTAATCCACTTTACATTTTAAAATTAGACTTCTCGTCAACAAAGTTTGATCATGACTTCATGACTAAGTGTACCCACCTAATTGCCTAATATATTCCGTCGTTCGTTCGAGTTTGGAGTCTTATTTATCAAATTTACATCGTGGATAATGTCAACACCAGTCAACACTTTGAAAATTCGGTAAATATCGTGAAGGGTCATAGTCATCCTCAAAGACGTCTAAACTTAACGAATTTAACCAATTCGTACTCAATACGCCAACACTTGTTTTATAGAATTGATAAAAACTGCAAACACGGATGTACCTAGTGGTGGGTAACTACGGTCAACCGTTACGGCCTGGGTGCGTAGACGTGGTGCCAATCGTTCCGCTCCGTAGCGTAGCGTAGTTATCTCTCTCTATTACTCTTCGTTATTAGTGCGACTGGGACAGTTGCGTTTCGTTCGCTACGGAGCGTTAATGATTAGCATCTTGTCTACGCACGCTGTTATATTGATCGCTTACAGAGCATTCGCTCAGGCTTTCCAATTTTTGTGTGGTATTCGTATTCGAGTAGGCAGAGTTACTTGATAACAATCGAGATCATATAATGTATGTATAGCTACTGGTGGTTGGTCTATGGTACATTGATTCGCCTGAGGCAAGCACTCGCCTCTGATACGTAAGCAATCGGAATGAACGTCTGTTCGCGGGCACCACTCGTGCACATATACGAGCCGTCCGTCACGCACCAAGCCGCATTCGCGTTCGTCCTTCATTGCGCTCCGACCGCCCGCGCCCGTCATACTAGCCGTTTCGTGCATTCTTTGCGAAATTTCTATATTCGGTGACACTAGCCAAAATGGGAAAACGTGAGTAATTTAACTATGTATGTATTTTTGTACAACACAATGATTTTAAAATTTGCGGATAATTCATTCAATTTGTATACGTACCTACCTACCTTTTAATAAACAATTTTTTCAACTATATTTTTTGGATTTTGGATCTTTATTATAAGACTATATATTCGCGTTATATTAATGCGTTTAAAATATTTTTTCGTGTACTTTCCTAATTGTGTCGCTTTGTATGTAAAAAAATACCTATTTAAATATGCATGTAAATTAATTAATACTAATCTGTTCCTCTACGGAACATTAATAGTATATTTGGAATTCTTATAAATGAAAGTTTTATAACTACCCAGTCATAATTTCATGTTATTATTAACATTAGTCTACTTTCTCTATTCATTCGTATAAACCACGGGAAATGATACCTACTTTAAATTGGCTTATGTCATATGTGCCTAAATCAAAGTAGGTGGGTATTATTTTAACGTCCATATGCAGACAAATTAGTAAACCATTGAAAAATAATAAATATATTTAACATATAAAATAGATTAAAAGTAAAATAGAGCATTAAAATGAATTAATGAAGCATATACTAAGTAAAACCAATGTACTAAATCATCTTATCTTAACCATGGTTAATATTCATTTTTAAGTAGGGTAATCGTTTTATGTACTACCAGCATGCTAAGATAAAGCAAGGCGAATGACCGCAATAGTTACTACTATTCAACTAATAATATAATACATATTACCAATATGAGTCACTGCTTCGTTAACATTACCAATAGGGAAGGTATAATTAGATATATGCATTGTTAAACTTATTCTTTACCAATACGTGTGTATCTATCTTGAGTTACAATTATTGCTAATGTGGGTATTATCACAAATTCACAATCTATTCTTAATCCAACGTTGTCTAATTCTTAAAAACTATTTGACTAAAGTTCTGGTAGTAAAAATTGCCTATACGTATTGAATTATGAGGGTGTCTACTTTACATTTTAACAAGTAACGGGTATTATACTCCTAACAAGCAGACGTCACTTCTTTTGTCTTTTTATGTTAATTCCTGCGGGGTTCAATAGGTAAGATAGCCTAGCCATATAAGAAAAAACATTAGCCTAAAAGTTAAAACAGGTTTTTTGACGCACGAAACCTACCTACTATTACCGAACAACGTCAAACCCAAACACGAGTTATTTTTAGGACAGGTTGCATGCCCGTAGCTCTAAAAATAGCTTAGGTGGTTGACCAGATCTCAAAACCCCGGCGTGGGCTTTAAAATAAGGCAGTTATTAAGTAATCGTGGAAAAGTTATTAAGTTAATCGACCTACTTACCTGCGTTCTCTGTCTAAATGATTAACATCTTTGTGAATATTCAAGATACGTTGTATAAAATACCTATTAAATATCTATGACAATTTTCCAGAGACACCGTCGATTGCTAATAACATTGTTTATCGTCTCAATTAGAGCCTCCAAATTTCTTTATATAGGTTTAGTAAGAGTTACCTACATAAGAAAAATATCATAAATTATAAGCAGGCACTGGTACCAACCGGAGAATATCAGGTAGGTAATTAAAAATTTTATACTGAAAGTTTCTATAATCAGCAAATTAGCGATCACACAGTGAAGGAAAAGGGTTACTGTTTGAAAATACATATAACTCTTCTTTGATATAGGTAGGTACAATTAATTTATTAAATGTAATGTTCTGTAGTTGACGTAGTTGTAAATATAGTGACTATATCTACTTTTTCTTAATATTAAAATCGCATAAATTATGGATTAAACATTTGGATTTAGTAATTAATTTATTTGGGTGTGATATTTATGCATTTTATCCTGGCTGTTTAAAACCCGAAAAGCTTTTCGTGCTAGAATTTTATACCAGGGATAAAGTTATACCAGGCTTCTTATAATTAAGCCCACTTCTCGTGGGATTGTTTGTTGTAGGTTTTACAAATTTAGTTGTTTTCATATTAATCTTACGGGTGATAATCTAGACGACAACACAGCAACTCAACAGCGACTCTCTACACTAAAATCACAGCTGAGTACCGAGTAATAATAAGTTTAATAAAATCTTATATCAGCAGATTCAGACAACCTTAAGTAACCAAATGAGTCAAGTAAAAATATCACCGGCTCACGTATGTTACGTCAGAAAACATGAATCTAAATAATCGTCAAACAAAATACACCGTGAAATTTTAGTGGTTGTTTTCCCGCGGCAGGGCGATTTGCTATCGGTAGTACTTTCGAATTATGATAGACAAACTTATAAATAAACTGTTTTCCAAAAAAAATAATTACAAAAAAATAACCTAAACTCGAACAAGCGAAAAACAATAGTAACACACTAAAACTGCAAGTCGACGACAGTTCCCGATATTGTAAACAGATAAACAAATAAACAAGCACATGTTACTTTTTTAAACCGTGTAACAGGCTAGAGTGCTTTACTGTTTGACAACTGAAATTAAAATTTACTTAGGCCAAGCGCGCACCACGATTTTAATTTTTGCGACACGATTTTAGAATCGCGCTGTAATTTATCGCAGAAAATTCACTGCGCGCAGTGCGATGAAAAGTCGACGATTTGTTCATTCTCGACATGGATTTCGTACCAGTCGCTTGTCGTGAAACAATATGCAATCGCTGTACGACTTCGAGTATTTATACCACAAAGGTGATCTCCTTCTATTTCCATAATTAAACGGTCAACATCTAGCGTCTCATCTTGTGGTTCCATTGAAGAAGGTTCCGATATGTTGACGCTTGGAGAGCGAAATGCCGACTAAGGTCCGGGGTGCGATTTTATTATCGCAGTGCGCGCGGGGCCATACAACTCCGTACGCTGCAATTCACTTTGCGACAATCGCGTCGCGAGCAGTCGCGGAAAAATGTGACAAATCACAATTTTAAAATCGCTGCGATTTTTTTGTCGCATATGCGCGCACTGCCATATAAACACATACGTTACATTTCTGCGACTAAATTATCGCGCGACAATAAGTCGTGGTGCGCGCTTGGCCTTAGACTGTTCCTTCACGATTAACAGTTGAAATAAAACCTTTTTATTAGTTTGATGATTGCCATTACGTTGTGTCAACTTTGGTAAATCAAATAATTACATCCTCTTCGCTTATTAAACTAATGTGATAACAGATCCTGTCAATGTCATCACTGCTATTTCTAGTAAAATGGATCGACATTACGAATATTCTAATTTAGAGTACGTCGCGATGCAGCTGTATTACGCTAGGGCTAACTACGACTCCCACGCCGCCCGGCGACTTTACGTGGAACCGGACCATTTACAGTCGCTGCGTCTTCGGGGGATTTTAAACCCCCAAGTTCCACACGGACTAACAATTGTCGCCGCAACACAGCGGCTGCTTAACCACGTGCAGTTTCAAACGCCAGCACATGCACAGGGCAGAGGTGATTGTGTATTGAACGTGGCGGATTGCAGTTCGAACAATTATTGCGGTATCGGGAAGTTAAGTGTTTGTTTAAGTTTTTGATCAATAAAAGCTTGATCTTAACTTGTTATGTTTACTTTTAAGGATCTGCAAACTAACTGCACGTAAAATGAGTGAAGGAAAAATAAATGGAACTACTTTTTAGGTTATTTTGTTTAATTCACTCAAAAGAATTAGGTAGGTGCTACTGCAGTGCTACTACTGGTGTTAGGTCACTTTCGAGTTTCGATCGACACATTTATAAATCTGGCATTTCTTAACATTATTTAAAAAAAAGATTACACATCGACTGTATATCGATAGCAGAATCATTTCGTTGCGGGAAAACAACCACTAAAATTTCACGGTGTAGATTAACCTACACACGCCATACAAAACTACTGAGGCCCCTAATTTTACTTACACAAAGTACCTGGGAAAAAATGGGTCGTATACTTTTCAGGAAATTTATACGCATTGCCACTATCGGCGAGATTCGGGAAATGAATTAGAGATTCACTAAGAACTTACACTTAAGAAGATAAAATTAAAAAATACATAAATATTACAGTTTTTATAAATATAGGAACTTTCAGTATGATCTAAGTATAATATGTTTATTATTGCTAATATATAGCGCACAAAACAAGTTAACCCATATAACTTTTGTATCCTATTTATCATCGTTGAGTTTTACCTATATCACTTTCCTTAAGTATTTAATCACCGACATGCGTTTACGTTTTGGCATGGAACCCTAAACAACTTATACCTATTGCAAATGTTGCCCGTGCCGTGGCAGGGCCAATATGGTCTCACCTGGGGCATTATGGGCATAACTGACTGCCGTATTCGAACTTCAAGATATTCACAAGAGACGACACGTACTAGATCCATTCTAGATACGTTATAGTTTAGATATCAACTAGTTCTCTTTTGCAGAGCAATTCGGGCAACCAATGTCACTTTTACGTTAGATAGAGTAAGATATATATTAGATGTGAACCGGATCTCTAAGTCATATAATTGAATTCAAAATTCAATTGTTGGTACTTAGATGACGGCTCCCTTGGCGGAGACGCACTAACCGTACTACAAGATATACAATCTATCATAGATAAATTTTCGAAAATCGGGCTTGCATTAAATTTCACTAAATGCGAAATTTTTATTCCAGATCACGTTCCATTGAATACAAAAATAGATATACTAACAAATTTTAACGCAGTTTTACCTAATATTTCCGTTCATTCAAAAACATCCCTCACCCTTTTAGGCTCACCAATTTTTGACGAATCAATCGCACCCGTCATTAACTGTAAATTAAATTTATTCAATAATACATCAGACCTCCTATTTAAAATAAATCCCCATATGGCTCTTTTCATCATCCGTTTTTGCTTATTTACACCCAAATTTATGTATTTACTCCGCAGTTGCCCAATTTGGAAATTTCCGTCCATCCTGTCTTCCATAGACTCCTCCCTTCAGGCAACCCTTTCCAAAACACTGAACATTCATCTCGACAATAGTTCATGGACCCAAGCGGTTCTACCGATAAGGCTGGGTGGACTGGGCGTTCGCACCTCGGCCAGTTTGGCTCTACCCGCGTTCCTGTCCTCAGTATACGGCTCGCTGTCTCTCGTCGGTATTATTTTAAACCTTCCTCAGATACCTGACGATGAGATAGCGAATCTGGGTGAGGCCAGGGAGGCCTGGTGTGAGTCGTGTCCGGGTGAGGATATCCCAGTCGCCCGTCACATTCAGCGGGCTTGGGACTCCCCTCCCTTAAAAGCAGCTCATACCACACTTCTTCAGGATAGTCCGGACGACTTCGAACGTGCCCGAATTCTAGCCGTATCAGCCCCCGAGTCGGGCCATTGGCTACGAGCACTCCCTTCCCGTCAAATAGGCACCGTTTTGGACCCAAGTAGCTTGAGAATAGCTATATGCTTAAGGCTTGGGTCCAAAATATGTGTCCCTCACACTTGCGCCTGTGGCAAAAACGTCGATCAGCTGGGCCGACATGGCCTTTCATGCCCCAAAAGCGCCGGCCGCCTATTTCGCCACGGTACCATCAATGATTTGGTCCGTCGGTCGCTTGCCACCGCCTCTGTGCCTGCGATTCTCGAACCCGCGGGCATGGCGAGGGACGATGGCAAGCGCCCCGACGGGGCCACATTGGTGCCGTGGAAACTAGGTAGGGCCCTGGTGTGGGACGCAACGTGCGTAGATACCTTCGCACAGTCCCATATCCAGGCGACCCGCACCCAGGCCGGCGGCGCGGCTGACCAGGCCCAGGTTCTCAAGCGCCGCAAATATTCGTCCTTACTTAAGGACTACGAGTTTGCGGCGCTCGCGGTAGAGACACTGGGCCCTTGGTCAGCCGACATGCAGGCCTTTGTGAGGACCCTGTCGGGACGGCTGATTGACGCCACAGGGGATCCCAGAGCTGGCGCGTATTTCTCGCAACGAATCGCCCTGGCGGTTCAGCGAGGAAACGCCGCCAGCGTAATGGGTACCATGCCACAGGCGGACCTGCTAGAGGGGGTATTCTTTTTATAATTAGGTTTTTATTTTATAGGTAAGTTTCTTTTATTTTAGTATTAATTTTAATTTCTTTGTAGTTTTAGTTTATTTTAATAAGTTATTTTATATTCAATATGTTATACATAGTTAGTTTCTTTGAAATAAATGGAGTCATATATATATTGTGGAAATCGTTCAAGAATATCTCCAGAATCGCGCAAATGTCAAATTTGGTAGGTTAGATCTTAAACATATCGTTATCGTATCTCGGTGATGTCTAATAGATGTCTATTTCATAATCCGAATCGGGCCCACAATCACATATGGAGTGACTATTTATTCGACGAGTCCATCTTTTACATGCGCGTTGAGTCACACAATGTCCTTTGGAAATATCCATTTTCAATAAAGGCACTTTTCTGCATTATCATTCTCCGAGAGGTTTTATTTAAATATTTTTAAGGAATGTTTCCTGAAGTCAAAACAGTAAAAGGTCTATAAGATAACCCTCGATAAAGACTAGTTTACGAATGGCCGTAGCAGCTCTACGAGAAAAAGAACATCATTATGTTATTTATGTTATCAATATAAACCGGAGGGTCAATATGGTCACTGCCCTAATTGATTTGACCAATGCCCGAATGTACAAATAAACTGGCCTTGAAGCATTGCATGTTTATTCTCTTAATTTTGTTATTATTTTTTCAAAATAAAAAACAAATAGGTACTATTCAAATGTGATTCGAACAATGACAAGGAAATATAAAAAAAAATAAAACAATGACACGGAAATATTAACAAAATATTCAAAAATGTACACTACTAAATAAATACATTGCTGTTACCTTTTTGTTGGGTTTGCTACTACAATGAGGCGCAGTCAAACAAATATACTTACCTACCAAAGTCAGTTAAATAAAAAAATTTGTTCTAGTGTCCCAACACATGTTGACGGATGTGGACAAGCTGCCGGCAGTGCAGCTCGGTGACTTCCTGCTGCAGATAGAGCTGGACGAACCGAGCGACACCTTCCGGGAGATCGCGCGCAAGGAGCTGCGGGAGACGCCAGAAGTCACCGGGCCCGCCATTGCCGAGCTCAGGAGACTGCTAGAAGGTAAGAGATAAGAAGGAACTAGACGATGTCCTTGTCACATCAACTGTTGGCGAACGTAGACAAGCTATAGACAGTGCAGCTCGGCGACTTCCTGCTGCAGATAGCGCTAGACAAACAGTGACACTTTCCCGAAAATCACGCGCAGGGAGCTGCAGTAGGTATATAGATGCCAAAAGTCACCGGGCCCGCCATTGCCGAGGTAACTGTTAGGAGGTAAGAGATAAGAAAGAACTACACGAATTGTTCAGCTTGTCCTTGTGACATCAACTGTTGACGGACTTGGACAAGTGTCGGTGGTGCATTGGGGCAACTTCTTGCTGCAAGTCGAGCTGGACTAACCAGGTGATAGGGGCTCACTTGTAAGGTGCGGGAATTAAGTGTACGCCAAAAATCACCTGGAACTCTTGAATACAGGGATAGACGATTTTACGCGCCACGTAAGTAACGTGCAAAATCTATAGATCTACTTGTAAAGTCACGCTGAACAGAGTATTGAAGCAGCTGTTAGAATGAATGAGGGGATGCACTTACTTTGTTAGATAGGTACTTCATAGTTCATGTGCGACTTTACTTTTACTGCTGGCAGTAGGCTCTGGGATAAGTCATTTTCGAACGGATTTTATTGCACTTTTATTGATTAACGTTATAAATTTTACTTGTGTTATTTACATTGAAATTGCGTATATAATTGCGAAATAGGTACTGGATTTTCAGAGAAATGAATAAAACGAATAAAGAATTAATAAAATATTTTTCATAATCACCTGCTGTTACGATCCTAATAGTAAGATCCACCGTTAAGTAATTATACTAATCATTGATATTTAACTTTCGTGAGACATATTTTAAACTGTTTAGACGACAACGGTTTCACTCACTTGAATTTTTGAATGAAGTGAAGTGAAGTCGCTATTGGCGACATGTTTCGGTCCCGTCGGGGGTCCTTCCTCAGGCTCGAGTGCTCGTGACGACTGCAACTCCAATAGCAACATGTCGCCAATAGCGACTAAAAAAATTCAAGTGAGTGAAACCGTTGTCGTCTAAACAATACTAATCATTGTTTAAAGATTACCCCGATGTCCTTCCACTTTGGTCAATAATCATGTAATGAAACAAACACATACCGGGGACCTGATAGTAAGAAAACAACAATTTAATTAGCAAATATTTACGAGTTGCGTCATTTGTTCAATTATTAAAAAACGTCCGTCGCGTCATCCTTTGCACGTATATTTACTCAAACAATTTTTTTGTGTTTATAATGATTAGCAAAAAAATCTTATTCATAGCAAATGTTGCTATTGACGTAAACTGGCATTCTATTATTTACTTATAGTTACCAAAATGTTAATTACTCAGTTCAAGTAATTTTTCATTAGCACACTTAGTTACTATGGGCGAATAGTTTTGTACGCAGCTACTGCGTATTTATAAAAACAATCAATATTATCTTTGGCGTCTAATCTAAATTTTTGATTAATTGCCTGAGATAATAGGTATATCTTTATGATCCAGATAATCGTTTACTTTAACTTATTTTTCTATTTTTATCTTTAGATTTTATGGGATTACAAAACATCCTGATAAATTAAATTAAATTAAAATAAATCAAAACAAATACAGACGAAGTCGCGGGCAGAAAAAGTGATTTGTTCGTGTTTGTACACCTAACATCATCTATGTACGTACCTACTGTACATATATAAAGATTACCTGTTGCCACCTCGAGGGGAGATACCCCAAGAAGGGTAGGCTGGCTAATAGGTAGAATACCTTTAGACTATGTTTTTAGTAAGAATGTGTGAATGCGCAAACTTGGCCCGACCATCGATCAGTCAAAGGCCGAGAGTTCGTCACTGTGACGCAAGCGTTTTTACACGACAATAAAATTGCCTTTTTTAGTAAGATATCCTTGAAAAAAGGTTATGCCAAATCTAGTCACCAAATGCGTAGAATATTGTTTTGAATGATTAATATAACTTGAGACTCCGGTGCCGTTAAGATAGAGTATTCAAAATACGGTAGATGCGCCTCCCTAATACTTACTTAAGGCGTGTAAACAAAAAGGAGGGAATGGAAAATATCGCACACTTCTGGAAAGCTTCGGTAGCTCAATTGTTTAAGAGCAATTGGACCGTTGTTCCAAATTTAAGATTGTGTAGCATCGTTTGCAGTCGTATACTGGATGATTTCTGGGTCGTGATCCAGAACCACTTTTTCTGACTCTGTAAATGATCCATATTATCATATGGTAGTATTTGATTAAAAGATAATTACTTTAATTATTGTGATTTTTCAAGTAAAATTAATGTTATACTAAGTATTTATAGTCACCCTATGACTTTTGACATACGCTGTATGGAAAGCGACAAGACGTCACATTGAGTAGGGTCACCAAATTGTATGCAAAAATGTTTTTTCCTACTTGTCATCTGGAAAACAATCATCATTATTGGTGATAAACAATAATTAACAACATCATTAGGCTCATCTTTGGATTCTGTATGATGTCTGGCTCTCTTGCTCCACGACCCCGAAATCACCCTGTATAGTCAGCTTGATAAAAAAAAATAGCATTTTCTTATTACTTAGTTACTTCAGTTTTTTTTTTTTCAATGCGTTTTCCGCGTCATTTGTAGGTAGATTACAATTGTGCTTACCTAAATATTGACTAACGATCGTCTGAAATTGCCTTACTTCTAATTTTCTAAATATATTTGTTACAGCGGACAAAGAGTTACACGTTCCCCTGGAAAGTGATGCCTGGATGGTCAGATTCTTGAGACCCTGCAAGTTCTACCCTGAAAGCGCATATGAGCTGGTAAACATCCCTTTTTTCAACTACATCAGACAGGATAACTTCTTATTACTCATACACAAAAAGTTGCAAACTGGTAACCGCATTCTCGTCTCTCTCTTTACTAGTAAGATTGAAGAAAGTATTTCTGGCTTGACAAGGAGCATCGAGATCAATTTGTGTTGGCAACTTTACATAGACATCTAATTCATGTTTTTTTTTTCTTTGTTGGTCACAAATATATATTGGTCAAAATACTTTTTGCAAACAATTGCAAGTTTTTGGCACTTTACATTTCATCAATTTAAATAGCATTTCTATTTTTCCAGATCAAACGTTACTACGATTTCAAGTTAAAGCATGCGAAGCACTACGATGGTCTGATGCCCAGCAAAGAACAGAACATCTTTTACCAGGACATCCTGTCGGTGCTGCCCACGCGCGACCAGCTGGGCCGACGTATTCTTGTCGTCGAGTTGGGCAGTAAGTGACATATATCAGTTCTATTGTCGCCACTTGTCGCTGCCCAAGACATCTTGATGAATGCTAACTTAGCCGCTCCTCTGTGTCGACTTATGCCGTCAATAGCTTTAGCAGCAAAATGAGTCCTGCGTCTCATTCCCTTTCGAATGCGCATAAGTAGATGGCTAGACCAAGAAAAGTCCGGAACGATTTTGATAGCACACGCAGGGAAACTTCTATGAGGTTATGATAGTCCTTGTAAACCAGTCTTTCTCCTTTGGTATTTACACGGAGCGCTTGAAAATTTTGCTCATTAAACCAATAAGTATATAAAAAACCGGGCAAGTGCGAGTCGGACTCGCGCACGAAGGGTTCCGTACCATAAAGCAAAAAAAAAAACGGAAAAAATGCAAAAAGAAAACGGTCACCCATCCAAGTACTGACCACTCCCGACGTTGCTTAACTTTGGTCAAAAATCACGTTTGTTGTATGGGAGCCCCATTTAAATCTTTATTTTATTCTGTTTTTAGTATTTGTTGTTATAGCGGCAACAGAAATACATCAACTGTGAAAATTTCAACTGTCTAGCTATCACGGTTCGTGAGATACAGCCTGGTGACAGACGGACGGACGGACGGACGGACGGACGGACGGACGGACAGCGAAGTCTTAGTAATAGGGTCCCGTTTTACCCTTTGGGTACGGAACCCTAAAAAGGAGACCTTTCTGATAGCAAAAATTACCGTCCGATTGCTTTACTTAGTACATTTTCAAAGATCTTTGAAACTATTATGGCAAACCGTCTTGCTTCCTTCTGTAACAAATTTAATATTTTTGATGAGCGTCAATACGGCTTTAGGAAACAAAGGTCTACAACACTGACAGTATACACATTTATTCGAGAAACTTTAAAAGTAAAGTAATAGATGACAAGAAATATGCCTTTGGCCTGCTCCTGGACATGAGCCAGGCATATCGAGTCCTGCTGGTCCTGCATGATATTCTAATAAACAAACTGTATGGCGTAGGCGTTCGTGGTACAGCAAACGATTGGGTTAGGTCCTACCTTAATAAAGGCCAACAAATAGTAGAAGTTGAATTTTTACGACGACGGCACAATTGTAGTTTGTGTTACAAGGGATCAAAATGATATATTACCGTCAAGGGCGTACATTGAATCCTGAATGTAGCGGTGGATTCTACAATAGTAAGAGTAGAATCCTGAGCGTAATGAGGGATTCAAGTGTTAACGCCCAAGACGAAATAATTTTGATACCGTGTGACACATACTGCTTTTCACATCAACTATGAGGAAAATAAAAAAAAATCTTAGTGTTGACACAATCTGATGCTTAAACAGATTATTTAAGCTAAAATAAATAATGTGCAAAAAAATTTAAAAATAGCGTGCTACAACAGAAAAGTGTTACTTTGATCCCTTCTAGCAGGGAGGAAAAGTGCCACTTTGATCCCTCCTAACAGGGAAGAAACTCGCTTTAACTTTTCTATTATAAAACCTGCACCTAACAACCGTCTCTTTTTGGCCCAGTGGTTGACTGGTAGAGAATGCCTTATGGCATTAAGTCCGCCATTTGTACTTATAATTTTATGTGCAATAAAGTTTAAATAAATAAATAAAAAGCTCTTTTCCGAATAGGTGGTGTGAAAAAACTTTATCCAAAGTCCGATAATCCACAATAAACGTGACATGCTCAATTCCTCAGGGAAGCGTGTTAGGTTGCATTTTATTTCTAATTTACGTTATCGACTTTAGACCAGCGGTGGAACAAAAATGGGTTTTGATAACATTAAAGTTTTTTCTTTTTTGATATGTTATTGTAAGCATGTTAAATAACATTCATGTAAAAAGTTAGAAAATTTTAGGTGGAGCGTTCGGCCATATTTAAATTTTCAATTTTTGCTAATTAACTATGTAAATATAAAATTAAAGTTACAAAAAACTTTAACATATTCAATAACACTTTAATTTATTCACAATATTCGGTTTTTAGAAATCTGGAACAGCTGCTTTCTGGTGAACGTAAAAACAGGAATTATTATGTAAATACAGAATTAGAGTAGCTGATATTGCAAAATTACGATATTATCTATCAACTTAGTATACATGTAAAAAGTTAGAAATGTAGACAATGTGCTTGTCTAGATATTGATTTCTCGTTAAGCAGTATAGCCAATATTGAATTAAAGTTTGTAGAGTTAATATTACACGGTCATAATAAAGATCTTACTTCTCACACAAAAGATTAGAAATATAAAATCACGGCGACACTAAATACTGATACGTAAGTATGCATTCCGAGCTTATATTAAGTTACATTTCAAACGCGTGGCGTTTGCGCGCGCCGCGCTGTGCGCCGTGGCAGGAGGCAGCGATCGACGGTCGCGGGCTAGCGGTTAGCGCGGTGCCCTTAAAAATACGCAAAGCGTTTATAAAATTATTATCAATGGTAAATAGTTATTTTACACAGTACACTAATGGAAACTTACCTTCCCTTATTTATTTCTATATGTACTAGGGATTGCCCGCGGTTTCGTTTACGTAGAATTCGTTATCGTGTTAAGTATAGAAATAATAGATACATTTGAAAATTATTTTAGGTGCATTGTCATACAGATAACTACCCTTGTTAAAGTATTCTTCAAATTCAATACACAGGTGTCATTTCAATATAATTTTGCCTAATTTGGCGCTTTTAGGTTATAAATGACTTGCGACATATATTTTTTAAGAGCGATCATCTCCGATAATATTTACTTTATCATAAAATCAATTTCAAACTAACGTTATTCAATATTTATCATTTTAAAGTCAATATTACCAACCAACTGATCCAATTTACCTACGGTAACAACTCAAAATTTGCATCAAATTAAATGCCACTTTTCTTATCCGTTTCGAACAATCAAGAGGGCCTTTACGAGCTGATGTGGTGAACATTTTATTTAACCTTCGTCCCTTGAAACCTTCACTACGCTCAAGGTTCAACTTTACGAACCACTCGCTACGCTCGTGGTTCAATTTTAGAATGTTTGAATTTGTGAATGTGCTTCCTGCCTCGCACAGCCAAACTGCCCGATACGACCTTCAAACCTTCAAAGACCCCCATCTTAAAGGTCGGCAACGCGCTTGCAACCCTTCTGGTGTTGCGGGTGTCCATGGGCGGCGGTAATCGCTAACCACCAGGTGATCCGTCTGCTCGTTTGCCTCCTATTTAATAAAAAAAATGTTTCGCTTGTTTGGGTACCAATATTAGCACGAGCGGTTAACCAACAACTTTTCCCCTTGTAAAACAAATAAATAAGGTAGGTGAGGTGCAGGCATATGAGGCCCGGCGGGTAACAAGGCCCAGCATTCAAAAATAGCAGTTGCTCCCTATTATTCCCAATTATTCTGAATTTGTACTTGTTGCTAAGAAGGCCCACTGTCAGTGCAGGTAAAAAGGTCTAGTCCCGGGCCTTATTGAACGTATGAGATGAAATATTAGATTAAAATATTTTAAGATAATTTTCAATATTTTTTAATCTCTTATTAATAAGGTCGATTTGAAGAAACTTCTATAAAATTATGACTTATAAATAACACTTGCACTGCGTGGGCTGTCAAAATTGCTGCAGACTTTTCTTGGTCTAACTCTAATATTTTTTCACTTGCTTTATTGACCTAAAGACGTTTTAAAGAAACAAAAAGTCTAATAACATTGAGGCACTTATACTTTTTAAAGGCAGTAACTAATTACAAGTGACTTTTTTTGTTAATACATAGGTAGGTATTTACGATCATCATCATATATTTAAGAGTATGACTCTTGTCGGTGGAGCAATTTCCATGTTTGGCGGTCCTGCGCCTTCTCTTTGACAGCCCGATACGACACGACGTTGATCTTTTCCTTTATTTGATCCATGTACGCTCTCCTTGGTCTTCCCCTCTTCCTGTTTGCTTCAACTTTCCCTTCTATGATATTTTTGATAAATTCGTCGTGTCGTATCAGGTGCCCAAGCATCCTTCCTCTTCTATTGTCTATAGTTCTTAACAAACTCCTCCTCTCTCCTACTACATAGGCCACACTGAATGTTTTGCACTACTGGCCACTGGTAAACATTTAAATTATGAATTGTATATTAAAAAAAAAATACAGGCTTTTGATTATGGAATGTGACAAATGTTGGCGACAAATCGATCGTCTTTTGTTTTTAATGGCTTGTCAAAGTAAGTCAGTGCGTTGAACGTGGCTTTAACGCGAAAATATTTTTAGAGCTATGATTTTGTTATGATTTTAAAAGTTCGCTTACTCCGCAAGAGTGTAGTGCTTCTCTTCAAAATGCTTTTGGGATTGAAGCACCACATCTGAACATCGTGAGGCGTTGGTATGATGAATTTAGTAGAGACAGTATTATTCTAGATAATGATTTTCGTGAAGGTCGACCGTCCACGGCGATCATTCAAGGAAATGTGGCTACTGTGAGACGACTCATTGAAGAAAACCCACGAATCACCTATGACGAAATTTGAGGACAATTAGGGATAGGTATGAGACAAATACAAAAGATTTTACAAGAATATTTAAAAGTCGGGAAGCCTTGTTGTCTTTGGATTCCTCACGAATTAACTTCAGTCCAAAAACAGGTACTTCTTGACTGGTGCCGAGAAATGCTGCGTAAGTATAAGCAAGGAAGTTCAAATGCTGTATATAACATCGTTAAAGGAGATGAAACCTGGATTTACTGCTACGATCCGGAAAAAAGGCATTAGTCCAGTCAATGGGTCTTTCGAAGGTGACAGGAGGCCCATATAGAAGTTCAACAAGCCAAAAGCGTTGCCAAACATTTTGATCGTCTGTTTTTTTTAAACGCGACATTTTTGTACCGTACTTTTAAATAATAAAAGAACGTTCAGAAATAATCGATCTGAAAGAAAAAAAGTTGTGATTTACCCCTTAGTTCCCCTAACTTTTGAACCATGGGTCCAAAAAATATGAAAAAAATCGTGAAAACATAACTTAGTAAATACTTTCAAGGAAAAATATAGCGAACCTAATCGGTAAAGCTGTTTTTGAGTTATGGCAAATAGTCTATTTTGACAGACGGGTAACTACGGAACCCTACACTAAGCATGGCCCGACATGCATATGGCCTATTTTTTATATTTTATCAGCAGGTTACTTAGCTTGCTTACTCTAAGCTAATTTTTTTATTTGTGATGAACAATTACAAAAAAACGACGTTTTCTTAAACCGTCTATTTTTTATTGCTTATTTAACTTTAACAGCCTGTAGCCCCTAAAGTATTGATCGCAGAGTAAAAATAAACATAACCAAATTTGTAGTAAATTTTATGTTAAAACTTTTGTCCGAAGTAATTATAATGCAATTCGTACACATTTTCGAGATATGAGCAAAAATATGAAAAAAGGTACCTTCAACCCCCCTCTACACCCCCAGCACACCCCCTACCCTCGAGGACTTTTAGTATGTTTATCTAGACACCACAAGGTATGCCTGTACCAATTTTCAAAACTACACGAATTATTTCCGCAGCTTGCCCAAATTCGGCTTAATTTGACGTGGCTAGTAGTCATTGAAAAAGACCGCGAGAGACGACCGAAAAGCCGCATCCTCCTGCGTCATAATAATGCGTCCACCGATACCGCAATAAAGGCAAAAACATTTTTTAATTACGAAAACGTGGAAAATGTCTCTTATACGGATTATAATCCAGACATTGCACCCTGTGACTTCTATCTATTTCCCAAAATTAAGGATTTAATTTGGGGTTTGACATTTAAGACCCCGGATAAGGCAGTTACTACGTTTCATCACCACGTCGAAAACATGCAGTCAAGTGATTGGGCCTCATGCTTCCAAAAATGGTCCGAGCGAGTGAATATGTGCATAGAATGTAAAGGGAAACATTTTGAGAAGCAATAAATGTATTATTATGGTTATAAATGGTTTTATTCAAAAGTTACGCAAAACTTTCAGTGTGGCCCTCGTATGCGTAAAACCTCTTCGTTAGTTTTCTTTTCTTTTACGATAGAATTGCGAAAAATAGATATTTTGCAACGAGTGACGAATTTTAAAACATGGTCAAAGGGAGTGTTTTAACGTGCTTATTATAGCACCAGTGTCGTAATGTAGCACCAGATGTACTGATAATACTTACTGTTACAAATAAATATTTATACTGTAAAAAAATATCCCACCAAACACATTTTCATGTAAATTTTATTGCTAAGACGAAACCATAAGACTCGCACTGTCAAAAAGTTGTCAGATCTCTTGTCGAGCCAAGCTTCAAACTCTACAAGCCCTAACTTCACTAACTCTACACCTTAGTCAAAATATGTGGCTTGGCTGTTTTGCTACCGCCACATGGGCATAAGGTGAAAAATTTATTAAATTCATTATTTTTAGGGTTCCGTACCTCAAAAGGAAAAATACTGAACCCTTATAGGATCACTCGTGTGTCTGGCTGTCCGTCTGTCACAGCCTATTCGCTCCGCAACTACTGCACCAATAAGTTGAAATTTGGTATACACATGTAAGTCTATAGCCCAAGGACATACATGTAAAGTAAATAATAGAAATTCAAATAAAGGGGTTACTTTTGAGATGAATGATAAATAGAAGAAAAAAAAACTATATCTTGTTATAATTAATATAAGAGAATTAGAATAAGAATTAATATAAGAGAATTTTGTTAGAATTTTAATTAGTATAAGATAGATATGTATATTGTCATGTTATTTTCTCGAACTCCCCATCGGCATACAAACCTCCTCAAGGTTTTGCCCACGATGGGTCTTGTAATAATAATGTACTTTATTTAGCTTATTGTTCAATAAATTAAAAATATATATATATATATATATATATCATATATATCAAATGAAGGGGCTCATTGTAAGAATCTCAGATATATTTTTTCATAATTTTAAAATAAATAGTTCAGAAGTTATTTAAGAAAATACGCAAAAATGACAATTCTCCTCCCCCCTTATCTCCGAAACTACTGGGTCTAAAATTATGAAAAAAATACACATATTAGCTCTTTTCCTATAGATGACAGGAAAACCTATTAGAAATGTGCAGTCAAGCGTGAGTCGGACTTAAGTACCTAGTTTTCCGATCCCTACGGGTTTTTTTAAAGACATTTTACTCACTTTTCTCTAAAAAAAATATATTGTTAAAAATTGTGTAATGTACAGAACCCTTGGAACGCGAGTGCGACTCGCATTTGGGCGGTTTTTGTATTAGACTTACATACAATAGTTCTTGTAGAAACGAAACGGCCAAGCCACACACTTTTGGTGTAGAGCTAGTAAAGTTAGAGGGCTTGTAGAGTTAGAAGCTTGGCAAGAGATCTGATAACTTTTTGACAGTGCGAGCCTTATGGTTTCGTTTGGGCAACATTTTACATCAAAATGTTTTTGATGGGATTTCACTTCTTTTTGTAAGTTGTTTATGACAATCTTCCATCCCCTAATTTAAAGGGTTGGGGGTGATTTACTATTAAAAATCCTGAAATAAGTATCTGGGGGCATCTGTTACACAATGTACTTCTTACTGATTCCCCATATAAACCCTTCACCCCGTAAGGGTAAACTTTGGGGTTGAAATCTGCCTTCACCCCGTAAGGGTAAACTTTGAGGTTGAAATCTATTCTATATCCTTCCCCATAACAATACCTATCTACATACCAAATTTCAACTAAATCGGTTCAGCGATTATTGATTCCCCATACAAAATGAAACCCCATCTTCATCCCCTTAGGGATAAATTTTTTTTGAATTTATTTGTTGTTTGTGTACTAAAACTATCTTACATACCAAATTTCAGCTTCTTAGAGGACTTCAGGAAGTACCTGGTATTGATGATAATCAAGTGAGTGAGTCAGTGACGAAATCGAAGTTTTTAGATATGAATAAAACCTAAAGTATAAGAGCTATGCAATTGATATGCTTAATAAGTCCGAGAACTTTGTTTATCTGGTATAATCCAACCCCAAGTTATGAGGGTTCCAAAAAACGACGAAGCGCTTCGAGAAAAGGTAGATAGTGCCCTTGCGCTTTTCTCGTCTTGGCGGGGGCACTGCCGTGCCCCCAGATGTTAAAAGATGAGACTACTGTAACTAATAAAGATTTATGTTTAGTTACCTACTATTTTCGCGTAAACTAGACAATTTTTATATCTTTATTTATTAAGACCCAAAATAATTATTTTTACTTATTATAAATAAATCCTCCTGTTATGAAGTATCAAATATTGTTATTTGTATATGTATAACTCTTAAGTTAAAAACTGTCACATGTCAAAATGATTATTTTTTGCGAGATTAAGTAATACACTGGTAGTGTTCAATAAGGCCCATAATAGGACTTTTATAAAAGGTATATTTTCCAAGAGTATCGTAATATTTTTATAACTATTTTGGTATAATGAAGAAACTTAAATAAATGAGAAACCTATTTGAGTGAGTTTTTCATACTTCATATCCTGTTTTTTTTAAAAAAAACCATTTTAATTTAAGGTGGGCTGTATATAGGCATATACGGCCCACACGGAATATACAATAAGGTAAGTGAGGCCACTTACCTTATTGTATATTCAGGATGTATACCGTGTAATATTGAGCAGTTGGTTTATAATATACATATTATGATATTGACGTTGAATAGGACAGGAGACAGGACATGATAATAGGAACCAGAAATAGGTATAGTTGGTCAAACCAATTTGTCAGTAAATAAAAACAAAAAACTATATTCATCCTTTTCTTTTGGGTGCTAGTACTAGTGTACGTCAAAGATAGTATGATGATTCTCCCTGTCTATGTTTGAAATGAAACAGTCCTTTGACAAACTATGTATAGTAAAAAATAGTTGTGAATATCTTGTACATTTTTATTACAATATTAGTCAAGATAATGAAATATAGCTGGTTAAGCAAATCTTGTCACTAAAAAAAGGCGCGAAATTCAAATTTTCTATGGAACGATATCCCTTCGCGCCTACATTTTTCAAATTTGCCGCCTCTTTCTACTGACAAGATCTGATTGACCAGCTGTAGGTATTTTTACTTAATAAGATATTTTAATTTCACGTAATGTCCGCATCTAATTTATATATGTGCACGGTAAACAAACAAATGAATGATAAGAAAAGACAGACAGTGTTACTTAGCGGGAGGTGGGGCGAGGGGCGAGGTATAGGTAGGCTATGATAGGCCCTCGAGCGCCGCGCCGGCGACTGACGGACCAGCGCGGCGTATGTATGAATTTCGCGCCTTTTTAACTAGATTTTACTATTACAATGCAAGCTACACACAGAAATTTCTTACTTTCCATAATATGGCTGCGTATATTATTTTATAGTAATAGACTTATTTTTACAGACTCTAATTCAATATTAGATCTTATAGGACAAAAAACGCATATTAATTCTAAAGCATATATCTTATTCTTCTAGCTTTTTAGCTTGCCTATTAACTTATAAATTTAGATATGTTGTTGTGGATTTATTAAACTTTAATTCAATATCGACAAAATAATAAGCTAATTGTAGTTTGACAAAGAAGCGCGTTAAAAAAAATTCTAATAATTTTACATTATAAAGCGTCATACATATTATAAACAATGGAACTTAAACATTGCACTTTAATTCAATATTAAAAAATCATAACTAAAAATATATAAATACCTAATTTATATCTAACGCTCGTTCTAACTTTTCATCATATATAGCATATATGCTTAAAAATATGTCCTATATCAGATAAGTATCACTTTTTCAACTTTAGAATTATCAAAACTTTTAGTGCAAAAATCCGGTCCCACTATTGAGCTACTTGCCAAAATACTACACTCTATTAACATTAAATTACTACTTTACGCGGTCATCATTTCTATAATATTTCCTAACACCAACATAAATAAAGCTACAACCAGCTTAGACACTACATTTAACACATTTCACCTTGGCTTCAAGATCACAATCTAATAAACCTGCAAAAAACTAACTTAATTTAATTCAGATGGCATCAGAGATTAGCCTTAGAAATTTATTATACCTACCTAGTTGACAAAGTACAACATACAAACACTCGGATTTAATATTGATAAAAATGGAAATTGGAAAGCCCACATTGAAAAAAAATCTACTAAGTTGTCGAGATTTGCCTATGCCCTTAGGCAAATATGTACTTATAAACACAACCCTAAAGACCGCTAAAATTGAATATACTCACCCTCAATTCGCTATACATACTGGAGACCTGCCAGTTTGTACGGAAACATAAAAATTTATTTGACAATCTCGAAAGTCCCAACCCGCCAATCCATAATCTACGCCATCGTAACAAACTAGTCCAAGCAATCCCCGCCAATCTGAAAATGTTTAACAAAGGCCCCTGGACTCAAAAATATATAACCGAATAATCGAGCCTGTAAATTCCCCATTTTACTCGTTTGCTGCTAACATATAAAGTAACTAAATTTCCTAGATAAGCACATTCTAAAGCAGTGTCTTACAATATATGTAGGTGAATATTTGAGTAATATCCAATAGTCATAGACTCGGTAGAGACCATTAGTTATACCGTTATTATTTTATTCTTCGCGCAGATTGTTTGCGTCATAATCGTAATGCTGTATTTATTTAGGAATGATTTTGCCCCTAGTAACGCTTATTATAGTGGTACTAAGATATATGTGTTCCCTGCGTTACAATACAGTTCAATATTTTTGTTTATAGTTTATTTAATATCATAGTCATCGTTTTGCCGACACGCTTTACTGCTGAAGTAAATTACACATTTTATGTCGTCAGACGTAACCTTTGTACATTTTTATATTAAACGTCACCTAGTTAATTTCCATTAAAGTAGCTAGCTACTTATCTCGGGCCTTTGACAGGTTACTTACATATGATTACGACTTAAACACATATATATGACTTGAGACATAATAACATGATTCGTTGTCATACTTTGACGTCATTTCTAAACAATTGGTGACATGGCACAATAGCTAAATTTATCCTTAGGTAGAGGTATCTACATCTTAGAAATTGAAGCTTTTGTCATGAATGAGTCATGAAAAATATACCGCAAGTAGGTGTCATTATTAAAATTTGTACAACAGGGTTATTAAGCACCATTCACTGGAAATCTTCGGAATCAACTCAAAACTTACCAACTTTATAAAACTTTATTATATTTCCCGAAAGTGGTATCTTTAACGATGAAAGTGTAAAACATTTTCTGTTTAATCTTCTTGCTGTCGATAATGTTACCTAATTAAACAAAATGTTTGTACATTTCAGAACGCTGGAAGCCAAGTAAATGCTCGCTGGACGAAGCTTTCAAAGGCTGTGTACTGTTCCTCGAAGCGGCAATGATGGAGCCAGTGTCACAAATCTGCGGCGCGCAGGTCATCATGGACATGGAGGGGCTGTCCATGCAGCAGGTCTGGCAGTTCACACCGCAGTTCGCTAAGCGGCTACTAGACTGGCTTCAGGTAAGATACCTACCTTAAAACATTAAACTGGCTGGCTTCAGATAAGATACCTTAAAACATTAAATATATTTATACTGGGTCAGAGCAAAGAATCACGGTCTGAGGTCCACCCGGATTTTGTTGCTGGTTGTGTCTCTTCTCTGATCCACGTAACGGATCGAAACATCTCGTGCAAAATTCAACCTAAATTACGTGAATAGCGTATATTTTATTCATATATCTAATTCTCACAGGTTTATTCTATTTTTAAGGCACAGTACAGCTCGCTGTTTCTTACCATACGTATAATTACTAATAAGGTACCTAATCATGTTGTGATAATACATACCTAAGCTGAACTCACCGAATGATTTACGGAGGATTCCAGTAAATTTTCCTTGTGTGCCGGCGGCTTAATACTCGTAGGTTGTATGAAACGTTTGAGTTTTTTGCCTTCTCAGCTTTATAGAACTGTTTGCTAACTTCGACCATGAATTTATAAGACTATTGCAGCGCGATTCGGGAAATGAATCAGAGATTAATTAGATACGATATAGTACAGATATGTGACGTCCCACGGGTAAAGATACCTTACGCCGGTTAACGCCTATGCTATTATTAACGCCGCTCTAATATTATTGCGACGCTATAAGTACGACGTAAGCGTACCTTTTGCCGTGGGACGTCACATATCTTTATTATTTCCAGCGAACTGATATACATGGAAGTATTCTGTCCGCTCAGTTATGACCCAACGTAAACTATTCGATTGAAGGCGGTGCTTACAAACTATTCGATTCGCAACTTCAGTTCGTCCGAGATGACAGTCAGTGACGGATGGCTAAATTGATTTATAAAAACAACGTTTTTTTGTAATTAAAAATGTCTTCATGTGTCGTGAAGTGGTGCAGAAGTTATTCTAGTTCATACCAAGGATAGTGGAATCACTTTTCACTTGTAGTAAACAGATAACTTCAGTAAAATTTGGAATTAAACATGACGATTTCTTTTCAATACTACCGTGCTAAGCTAAAACGTAATAACTGCATACGACTTTCATAACAACATACGACTTTTTAAATTGCGAGGATAATAGGGATGGCGTTATGCCAAATGAAGTAGACTATTTTATTAACTTGTGCTTGGTTTAGGTATTTTCTATATAATTATAAATGTAGTAATGAATTATTTCTTACAGATTTGTATTTTCCTTTTTTATTTCATGAAATGGAGCTGTAAAAAAACTACCTAATTATTTCAAATTAATAATCAAATTTGATATTATCATTTTACATTACTTTCCATTCATATTCCCACAAGATGCTATTCGCAGAGAACTATGGAAAAAAGCTGTCCAATTAGAGAGACATGAAATTAAGTGGATGCCTGGAAAGATATCTAGAATATGTTCTATTCATGAGATATAACTCGTGAGATAATCATACCCGGTCTTCTATATGTAGATACACTTCCACTGAATTAATTTAACAAATACACACATTATCTGAAAATGTTGATCATTCGAATCCACCCTCTACCGTCACATATATGTAGGTTCTCTCTCAAGCCATTTCCGTCAGTAGAAAAGAGCGGCAAATTTAGAAAATGTAAGCGCGCGAACGGGTGTGGTCCCATACAAAATTTTAATTTTGCACCTTTTTCTACTGACAAACTTGCTTGACCGGCTATATACATATAAAATATTTCCATTGGAACTGAAAGTGGGGATTTATTGTGACTCCGCCTATTCAAATATTTTTGACCCGATTCGTGTACCCATGTAAATTTTGCAGGCTGTATAGCCAGTCCGAATTCTAAGATCAAGTTTACCATACATTTACAATGGCGTACTTGATCTTAGAAAAACGGAGAGACTATACCTGAATGTGACTTCGCACTGCCATACAAATTGATAATAAAATATACAAAATACTTACTATAGCGGAATACATTTATACAACAATGATATATTTACTTATGTTGAGTTAGTCTGTCATTTCACAAAAACATTTTAACTAGTTATCTTTTAATCTGCATTAAATTATTATACGTGTATTATTTGACTGGTTCTTCAATGTATGGCATAAACCTATCCCTGTCCAAGTCATAATCTAATCAAATATGAACCGCAAACTCTCAGCGGCCAGTACGTACAGCAGTATTAGCGGATTAATGTCGCTGATTGGTAGTTAGTGACATTATATGCATTTCATCTACACTTAGCTATGTACCATTAGTGTAAAAAAGATGACTATTATTTTGTTTACCAGCTTTGATTACAGGCTCTGTAAACGCGTCGTCTTATTTAAATGTAGGCGTAGTTTTGTATGTGTGCTAATTTGGCCCGAGAATTTGAACGGTAATGTTCCTAAAGGCGGTTTCCATACTAAATATATGCGTTCACCGATTATTTCATATCTAGTGAATCTCTAATTCATTTCCCGAATCGAGCCGTTAGGCCCAGTTGCACCAACCACATTTAGGCTGTCAAAAAGTTGATTAACGTCAAATAATAGTGAAGTATGAAATTTCGCATACAAAAAAATGTTTGTGAACGCTTCAACAGTAATAAACGGTTTGGTGGAATCGACCCTTAGTGTCAGTGTCACTAATTTGCCTCTTGATTACCTACCTCGCGTACTCGCGTAGGATGCGATGCGAAAAAAAACTGTACTTATTTATATAAATATACTTTTTTTTTTATTTTAGGAAAGCATACCACTGCGAATCAAAGGCGTGTTCATAGTGAACCAGCCGTACATCTTCAACATGGTGTTCCAACTGTTCAAGCCGTTCCTCAAGGAGAAGCTGCGGTCGCGGCTAATATTCGTGGGCAAGGACTGGGAGCTGCTACACAAATACGTGAGCCCCAAGTGCCTGCCGGAGGCGTACGGCGGCACGCTCAGCACGCCCAAGGTCACCGGTCCGCAGTGGCTGGAGCTGCTCATGATGTGTGATAAGGAGTTTGGTGGTAAGAAGTTTACTTTGTAATGATCTTAGATATTGCCGTATTAGGACACTTCGCACAAGGAAGGTGCGGGCGGCAGGCGTACGGCGCCCGCACCTTCCCCGCCACCCTTAGTCGGCCTACCCCGTCGCCCCCGTACCGCGCAGGCGAGGACTCATTTAAGCGGTCGGTCTATGGGAAAAAAACCGGTCAAGTGCCAGTCGGACTCGCGATCCAAGGATTCCTGTACATTACTAAAATTTTAACAATATATTTTTATGTGGAACGTGACGTGAATGAAGTGTCTTTAAAAAACCCGTAAGCGTCGGATCAAAATTTTTGTAGGTAATTAAATCCTACTCAAGTACTCACGCTTGACTGCACATTTCTAATAAAATAAGTTTTGCCCGTCATCTATAGATAAAGTAAATGCAATAACCTTATTATGGTTAGGACTCTATTATTATATCCCGGTCCATCTATCTAACTTTTGGCCAGTGTGGGGATTACCTACTGAGTTGGAGACTTATGGGTACCTATGTACATATTTTTTTTTTACAAACAACATATATGTATGTACATGTACAATGCCTCAAAGGCCTATTTTAACCTACATATTTGATTTGTTTCGCGAATCACGGTATGTTCCTTCACTGAAAAGCGGGCGCAGCATGGTTCCATTTTTATCGCCTGTCACTATTCCCGTCACTTTCACACTTGCATACTTGTTAGAACGTGACGGGCATGGTGAAAAGCGATAAAATTGCGACCGTGCTACAATGACATTTTGTACAGAGTTCCTTGAAACCCATTGATTTGATAGGCCTGAGCTGGGCTTCGAACCTCGAACCTTTATTTACCAAAAAAAATTATTTGTTTCAGCCATCGCGTCGTACGGGTATGTGAAAAAATAATTGGTGTATGCCTGGCAGCGCGCACACGTGTAGTTAGTGATTATTGGTGCAAACTATAAACCCAATCAGACGCTTATTTGGTTATAATGTAAGCTGTGAAACGTTAGTATGGCCCCATTTCCTAGGCCATATTGTGTGATGATCAACGCGTTGTAAAAATAAAATTATATAGTAAATATTGTAAATTAATCAAGACATCACAGATGTCCGGAAGTACCTACGTAGGAGGGGTTGTTTGTTCCGAATTATGTTAAGTAGTTGAATAAAGTGCTTGAATAAGTACAAAAATAATTACCTAGAAGTTGCCTTAATTAGATACGATGCAGTAATTTTACTCGCACTTATATATTTGATTTATGTACGAAATTGCCAGGTTTTTGTAACATATTCCTATTTTTTCATCATAATTTTAGCGTTTGAATATAAATTTCGTCAACTACTTAAATAAATTCTTATCTTAAATTATTTGCTAGCTGTTGAATTTAGAAAAACTTTTTTTATGTAATATTTAAGTACCTGTGTTAAATTATCGTGTTTAAAATACATTTTATCATAATTAATTTCATCGCAATAAGTGATGTGAAAATATATTATAAATTGAATGGCAATTTCGTACATAAAGCCGTAATCCGTAATACTGTCTAGAACTACGGATGAAGGCACCCTCGACCTGCCTTGCCTCTATGCATTCCTGAATTATGGTTTCTTGAACATGTGCCAATAAGAGTGACTAATTACTAGATTTGTATTCTATTTCAATTTCTTATTGGTACTAACTTCCAAACCATAATTGTCTACGTTAACTACCTGTTTATTGTTATTCTAAGCCTACTATTTGTGATTTTTATTGATAAGTTTTTTATATCGCGACATTCACAGAGGTAATGTTAGTGTTGATGTCTAGGTATTTAGAGTGGATTATGTGGTAATGTCAGTCATTTATTCTACTGTATATACAAAATGATATTATTATTCTGTTTTGGGTCGTCGATATAAAACTGTGTATTTACTTTATCACTCAATTTAAACAAATAATAAAGCAACACTGTGATAAGTTAATATTTTATGAGCCGATTATGACTTAAATGTTTAAATTGGTAACTTCATATAAAACCATGACAGAGTATCTTCTGTAGTTGTTATTAGTGAAATATTATATATTTATGGAATGTACACATATTTTTAGAAATACAATTTACCAAGGAATGTATATTTGGAATTCGAGTTCGGAAGTGAGACCAAATTTTTAATAGGGAGAAAAATTGTTATTGTTTATCTAGAGTTATTTAAAATAATAAAACAAAGGTGTATCCATTTTTATGTTTTATTATAAAAATATTAAAAATTGAAATAAGTATTTATGTGTAAAAAAATACCTACTAAAAGGACAATCTTTCCAAATGATCACATCATGTTGAGGTAACTTTTAAATTAGATAATATTAATAGGTAGGTAAGGACTTACACAATAGTGAAAATGTTCTTACTTCGTGAAATTCAGGCCACATCAACAGAATAGCAGCTTGTGTCTAATTTTTTTTTACGTTTTCCTGAGAGTATGACACAGTCCATAATGAGTTATTGTAAGTAGGAGGTAGTTAGTCCTTGTGGAATGTAGGAATTGTAAATGTCACGCTACTAAATAGCTAAAATCGCATCTATAAAAATACAATGCGGAGAAATATTTCCTATTCATAATATTAATTACCTACCGTAATTATCCCTACAGTTTTGTCCTAATATCACTTGCCATTAAACTTAATAAAGATATGTTTCTTTTAAACATAGGTACATACCTATATTCTTGTACCGACAACAGAAGAACTGGGAATACATCTTACTCTTGCTGAAAACTTGCACCCCGTCACATCCGGCACGATTCGGGAAATGAATTAGAAATTAACTAGAAACGTTATAGTAAAGATATGTGACGTCCCACGAGTAAAGGTACCTTATGGCGGTTGGCGCTTACGCTATCATTAACGCCGCTCCAATATTATTATTATTGCGGCGTTATGCGCCGGCCGCCATAAGGTACCTTTTTCTGTGGAACGTCACATGTCTTCACTATTTCATATCTAGTGAATATCTAATTCATTTCCCGAATCGCGGCGCCAGTCGCCATAAAGTACCTTTTGCAGTGGAACGTCACATATCTTTACTATTTCATATCTACTGAGTCTCTAATTGATTTCCCGAATCGAGCCGATCCACGTATGACAACATTTGATGACGAAAGCATTTGTACTTTTACCTACATTAAATTCTACAGTAACTACAAAGGTGTAAAAATCGCAGCACCGGACGTCGCTCCGAAGTGCGAAGCAGTGTTACACATTAGATCGTATGTACATCTAAAGTTGTCACTGAATCAAACTAGGTACGAGGTTGTCAGGCAAACGACATTGTTTTCATGCGGCTGATGATTCGGAATAATTTCACTATCCCTATTCCCTGAATGACGCATTTACAGATAATACACAGTATAATATGTTGACCCACATCCTTATTTATCATAACTAATAATATGTGACAATTTACTTAATGTAACTATAATAGTTGATCAGGACCCCTATTCGACAAGCGACGTTTGACGTATCGTGTAGATCTCCCGTTGATGAGGGAAAAATCATAAGTTCTCGAATACGTACAATGTCAAAATTTGACATTAACAATCCATAGTTAGGGTGACAAGCAAACTAAACCGAACCACCCTTAGTTTAGAGTTGAGTTTTGGTTGTACCAAATGATATTATCCACCGTTGATGGAATCAACACTCAGTACCTATGCAATAAAATCAACTGTTGATTTGACGTGGATGCGAAATCTGACAGTTGCACATGTCGAATTTGGCCCCAGTTAGATCTGCGTTATTTGTGATTTTCATTGTTCTTTACGTAGCCGTAGGAGTTAGCCACTGAAACAAAAATAGTTGCCGTATAAAAACAAAGTATACAGTAGGTATCATAATTTAATAATGAGACTGATGAGTTCAATCGTAGGTACGTGGTTAGCTTTGTTGGATATTTACAAACGTGATCATGCTGGTCCTAAAAAGTGCAGAACAGAACTCTGCTTATGCAGGCACATTTCATTTTTCCCTACAGGCTTAACACTTATACTTACATTTAAAACCGTCCTCGTAATGTGACAGCATTTTCCACAGCAGCTCTCCAGTAACCTCCAACTCGGGCAGGGAACCGCCGTGGCGCGGACGCAGCGCTTTGCCGTCCACGTGTGCCTACAAAATTAATAAAATATTGGGTAAATTATTTCATTATTTTGATGTACTGAACTTTTTATTGTGGTCAGTTTATAACTTAGCCGTTGGTTGTTGGTTCATCAATATTTGCAATGGTGATGCTAAGTGATATTTATAACCTGCCTACGTGTCGAAACGTACCTAATCTTCCAACATGAGTCATTCCTTGATCATATCAGACCTAAACAAAAAGGTCAACTCTTCCCAGAGACTCTAGTCAAAGGGCCAGTTGCACCAACCACACTTGACAGACTCATCAACATCACTGAGTAGCAGAGAACTATGAAAATTCGGCGAACGCTTTAACGAAATAAATTTTATGAAATAAGACGGTCTAGGGCAACCGGCTTTAAGTATATTCCACGTTAAACGCGGTTTTACAACCTTATAGTTGAGTGTGCCACCACGTCAACCACGGCGTTGCATGAACAAGAGATTTCCTTTGGCAGGATTGGTCCTTAGGACCCAAGGATGGATTTAAGAAGTGGAGCCACCCAGATTTTTGATGCAGGTGGGGGGGGGTCTGCGACGTCTGAGGCTAATAATTCTTTAAGTGTAGGTTCCAAGTCAAGTTTAGTATCATTTTCAACTAAATCAAAGATGTGGACATAGATTTCATCGAAATCGGTTCAGCGTTTATTGATTTCCCATACGATCCTACACCTTACCTTTTATTTTTAAGGTATTTTTTGGGATAAATACTATCCTATGTTCTTCCCCGGGACTCAAACTATCTCTATACCAAATTTTATCTAAATCGGTTCAGCGGTTATTGAATCCCCATACAAATTTCCTCCTCTCTTTTCACACCCTTAAGGGATGATTTTTGAGATTAAAAGTTTGCTATGTTATTCCCTGGGACTCAAACTACCACAATGTACCAAATTTTAACTAAATTGGTTCAGCAGTTTAAGCGTGAAGAGGAATTTAGAAAAAAGTATTTTTTTCATATTTTATGTGTTTTTACTTCGGAATGGTGTCATTATGATATCAGAAAATGAATTCGGCACCCCCGATTTATACGAAAACGATACCAAACTTGGCCTAGTAGCTTAAATGATACAGGTATCAAGATCAATTACAGCAAAAATCTCGGTGGCTCCACTTCTTGAATCCATCCTGGGGTCCTAAGGACCAATCCTGCCAAAGGAAATATCTTGTTCATGCAACGCCGTATGTTAGGCCCAGCGCCATCCGCTATTACTGTGGACTATTCTGTGGCCTACAGCGCACCTTGAGTGAGTCCATGTTGTTGCCGTGGAAGTGTATGCGCGAGCGCAGCTTCTCGCGCAGGAATGGCTTGAACAGCGCGAACACCATGTTGAACACATACGGTTGGTACACGATGTGCACCGCTTTTAGCCGGATCGGGATGCAGAAATAACATGTTACTAGTAGGTATATTTTATATTTAGATACAATTACCATTCATATCAAATCATACACTTGACGGTAACTATTAGGTACGAATGCTTTAATCCACATTGCACCCCACACGCACGTAGCTCTCTTAATTCTCTCAGAAATGAACTAACGTTGCTATGGGACTCGGCAGGCTTCAAACTGCCTTGACGTGCGACCACAAGCGAATTCACGGCCTGAATTGCTGTCTTCAAAGTCATTCGCTAATGTTAGAGTCGTGTAAACAGTTACAATGGACGTCGGAATGACGTAAATGTGCAATTACACAAGACGAGGTCCTGGACATAAGCCTAATGCATTTTCTGAGAAGCAAGAGTGAAGGTTGTGACTTTGAGTCACATACACCTACTGATATGTTTATTTATTTATAACAAGCCTCTATATATATACAACAATGTTAAAATACTTAATACTAACACAAAACCTAAAACTAACAACTAAAACTAAATATAAAATATCTCTCCTAAGCTGCCCGCTTCTGGAATGGACCCCCTGGCCATGTTGCCCCTTTGAACCGCCAAACTTAATCTTGGATTTATGATGCAATTTTAGCTGCCAGAAAATAAACAACTTTTTCATTGATAAAAGCTTTAGCAGGAGTAGCAAATCTAATTTTGATTGAGTTTATTTAAGAAAGCAGATACTATTATAAATTTATAAATCAATGAAACTAGGTAGCACTAAAAAGCGGGATAACAGAGCGCACAAGTGAACCTCATGAATACGGTAAAAAAAAATTACTACTCGCGTCTTCTGCATTCTCGTCAGAATGGCCTGGGCACTACCGAGAAATTGAAGAATCAAATGAATCAAGAAAGCCTATCCCATTATGGCTGGGGCAGGACCGACCGCTTCTTTTACTCCACCATACATACGGCTTTCATTCCACCATAAGGGTAAACTATACCTGCACCCACTCGACGACCATCTTTGCGAAGGACGGCGTGAATTGTAGCACATGGCTAAGGGCTAGCCCCTGCATGTCCATGATGACGATGACGCCGGAGACCTGCGTGCGCGGCTCCGTCATGGCCGCCTCCAGGCCCAGCTGGACGCCGCGGAACACTTCGGATAGAGGCACCGCGCGAGGGTCCCAGCCCTCTGAAACATTTTAAGACGTAAAACTGCATAAACCGACTCCAATGTAGGATTTTTTTAAATAGTTGGTCAGTGCATTATTTGGTCAGTAATATTATAAACTACTAGTCATTTGATTACCCACACTTACATGGTAATTAAAGTTATACATCAAGTTAACATTAAGTTCATTCTCTTATTTTTAATGTAAGCCTTGGCCATTAATTTTTTGTATATTATACAATATTTTTACTGGTCATTTGATTACCTACACTTATATTGTAATTAAAGTAAAGTTATACATCAAGTTAACATTAAGTTCATCAGCGAGGTTGACATCAAATTACGCAATTATGTTTCTATAAAAAAATACATTAATTAACATCAACTTACATGCGGATTTCCTGCGTCTAATAGTTGACCCTAGTGTTAGTAATTAAATCTGTCACTAAGGTAGGTACCTACCTACGTCCAGCTTTAAGATTTTATTCAGCGTTATTATTTTACACACATGTTCTGAAATTCAATTTCGTCTTTCAAAACGACCTCACGAAGCGGATAAGTTGTATTTTGCGATTAAGTTACATCGAATTTAAGCAGCGCCATCATACTGATAGGTACTTATATATATATTTTGTCTTTAAAGTCAACGGCAAGATTTCCCGAAAAATATTTAATATCAATAAACTGACTGCCGGACTCGACGAACATGATACGCCGACCATGCTGATCGCGAGGCGCCAGGATGGATATTATGGAGTGGTCGAAGGCGGCTCGCACCACCGATGGCATCAGGTTGTGACAGTAAGTTTCATGCGCTTGCCGGAATTTGTAGAAAGCTTGTATCTGAAAATTGCATAAAATAGAATTGCTATCTACAGAATAATTCGATCAAAATAATAAACAAATATCGAAACGAAAAGCTCGAATACTTGTTTTGTCCAAAGGTTGCATGAATTAGATAGGTATAGTTAAAACAACAAAACCAAATATACCGGCTACACAAGCGAGATCGCAAGCAACTTCGTCAGTGTCTTACATAACCCATGGAAATACATTTCGCAAACCATAATTTGATAGCGCAAGAGTTGACTATTAGGTAAATTTAGCGTATTCAAAACTCTAAAGTTTATTCGATACAAAGATATTTAAGCTGCAATCACAGTGAGTCGTCGCATGAAAACATTTTCGGTTGCCTGGCAACTTCAAAGTTTGATTCGGTGACCGCTGTAGGTTACATGTCGCAGGCAGTGTCCCAATACATACGACCAAGTACAACTACACCCTCTAAACATTAAATGCTACCAGTATTATGTTTTATATAAGTTCATTTAGTGTGGGATACCAACCTTCTTTAGAGCACTATCTGCATAAAATTTGCAGGGCCTGAGGAATTTCATCAGAAAGTCATCATTTTCAATAGGAATGTTAAGGTTTTTTTCACCTGCAAAAGATGAAAACAACACATCAAACATTACAATCTAGCCAAATCTCCCAAAAATGCGAAATGCGATTATGAATCAGTAACCTCTTCCATAAATCATTGCACATACACATCGAGTTTCCCCAGGGTCTCCACACTGCACATCAACCGAAATACGCTCATCGATGAAAGACGGCGGACCTCTCGGATGAATCTTCCCACACATCCCAGTGATTCATGCATGTGACTTCCTTAATTGGCATAAATAAATTTAGAGGTTTTAAGTTCAATGATAAATTTAATGTATATAACTAAAACGTCGCGAAGTCTTCTGTAGTCAAAGTTACCTACAAGAAACTACAGGTCAAGGCCAGAATTTTAATGTTAGTGCCACAATGCACAAACAAATTATGCCGTAATTTGTACTTTGTTCGTTTCATTATTTCCGCGTTAGGTATTGTTCTGTTCGCTCGGTGCTCTACTTGTAGTCGTTGCGTGCACTTAGGCAGTAGGTAGAGCAAGATCAAGGTCCGAATAATCATATTGTGGTACAATGACTTGTAAATTGGACATCGAGAAACTCCATCCTTTTAATTTCTTCTACGACGGTAAATTACCAACATCATCACAACGTACGTACGTGATATATGTAGGTATGTGGAGACATCTTTCAAGGTTGCTAGTGACAAGAATATGCTTTTGTTAATAACACACAAAAACTGCAGAATAAGACAATGATTTCATTTACGTACATATTTAGTTTTCCTATTTCATCGATATAATGAATAAAATTAAAACAATCATGAACCAATCATTTTATAGTTTGAAAAATTGGCCTAGTCTTAAGTAAGTACTCAGGTAGAACTAGCAATGCACGCACGAGAACTTTCCAAAGTTGCGAAACTTTCCACATGAGAAATTCTCGGTAACTTCTGAGAATGTTCTCGAGAACGAGAATTTATTTATTTATCGTAGTTTATACCATTAATATTCACGATAGTTTAGGTGTAGTCCTTACCCCCAGAAAATTCCGACTTTTGGTCGTCCGCTTCCGGTCAGAAAAATGTGTGACGGCCCGGCCAAACGGTCAGACTTAGGTGGGGGGTGCTCGACCAAATGTCATAGAGGGACCCTGGCAGTTTTTGACGCCGCCATTTTTTTTCAATATGGCCTACTTTTTTTTAAACTTTTTTAATTTTGTCCTAGCGCGCTGAAATTTTGGTCACGGAATCTCGGGGTCCCCTAGATACCTATGAATATTTTTTGTTTTGGAAAAATGCTACAATTGCGCAAAACTGGCCACTTTTATTTTGTATGGCAACTTTTAAACGGTGCGTGATAGGTGCGGGGTGCTCGACCAAATGTCATAGAGGACCCCGAGACAAAACAAACTGCATTAAAAAAAACAAAATGGCCGACTATTTTTTTAATTTTTTCAAGTTGGTCCGAGCGCGCTGAGATTTGGTATGGCGGGAGACAGAGGCCTCTAGATTCTAATAAAACAAAAAAAAATTTTTGGAGAAAATTGTCGAAAGTCGAAATGTTCTCTGATATACAGTGAGAATTTAAGCAACTTATTGGTAAATTTATCACATCAACAAAATAGCTAACTGTAATAGACAATAATATATGCATAATAACATTTAGTTTTAAGTTATGCCTATTTAAACTTTATTTCAAGTATATTCTCTCTCTATACTTTTGTGGACAGCCTTGGACACCACGGTTTATCGTGTTCTAAAAGTGCCGGCCGCCTATCACGCCATGCCTGCCTTAACGACATCCTCCGTCGGGCCTTCGTCAGCGCCAACGTCCCAGCCATTCTCGAACCACCTGGCCTCGCGCGCGACGATGGCAAGAGGCCCGACGGAATGACCCTTGTGCCCTGGAGTGTGGGACGGGCCCTTATTTGGGACGCTGGCACCGTCTCACCTCGGTTCAACATCATTGAGAGCGGGCGCGGCGGCCGCAGCTGCTGAGGCAGCAAAATGCCGCAAATATATAGCTCTCACTGACCGGCATATATTTGCGGCATTTGCAGCCGAAACTCTGGGACCGTGGTGCCCAGGGGCCCATAAACTAGTTCGGCAACTTTCAAAAAAAATATTTGAGGTCACCGGGGACCGTAGGGCTGGCTCGTTCCTCGCCCAACGGATCGGCATAGCCATCCAAAGGGGGAACGCAGCCAGCCTTATGGGAACCCTTCCACAGGGTTCGGACCTGGGTGATCTAGCCTAATATATACATATTCGGCTAGATCACCCACATTATGTTATATATATTTTTTTAGGTATTAGTTTTAGTTTTTTAGGTAGTTTTATAATTTTAGGTTAATTTTATTCTAAGTTTGTTTTTAATTATGTTCTCTTGTTTAAACAATAATTTCCATATTGCAGGAATGTTCTGAGAACATTCTCGAGAACGTTTCCGCTTTTTGGGAATGTTCTGCAATTTGTACATTGCTAGGTAGAACGTATTAATAACGTATTGTAATAAATAATATCCCATAGTTTTACCGACACTTCTTTAGTATTTGCACTAAGAAGAAAACAGAGATCCAAGCGCGCACTATAATTTAAATTTTTGCGCTACGATTTTAGAATCGCGCTTTAATACATATTTTTTGTCGTAAGTATATATGCGCACTGACATATAAACACATTCGTTACATTTTTGCGACATAATTATCGCGGGACAAAAAATCGTAGTTCGCGCTTGGCCTTACTAAGTATAATAATCTAAGTATAATATTTAAAGGGAAAATGCTGATGTGTTTGTTAATAAACCAATACGAGTAGAATCACTTTATTTACGACCGGTCTGGCCTAGTGGGTAGTGACCCTGCCTGCGAAGCCGATGGTCCTGGGTTCGAATCCCAGTAAGGGCATTTATTTGTATGATGATACAGATATTTGTTCCTGAGTCATGGGTGTTTTCTATGTATTTAAGTATTTGTATATTATACAGTGAAACCTGGTTAAGTGGGACCTGGATAAGTGAGAAACCTCTATAGCTGGGACTCATGGTGCGGTCCCGACACTGAATTACTTAGCATACAATACTTAGCACTGAATTACCTCTGTTAGTGAGATAAAACGAACCTCTATAACTGGGATTAGTTGTTGTGAATTTATGGTCACATTTACCTCTATAATTGAGACAGAGAGTGTATTTTACCTCTTTTACTGAGACTATGTTTATTAGATTACATTTTCCTAATTGTTTTTTTTTAGAGTTTTATACGAATTACCTCTGTATCTGAGATAACGTCAATCTATGACCTCTCTAACTTGGACTTTATTGATCTATTTCCGTATTCTTACTAACTCTTAGCCTATCCACGAATTCCGCATTTGCTTAATTGTGTCTAAACAACTTCAAGTTTCATTTAGTTACTTTATGTAATTAAAACTATCGAAACGAAAACTGAAATCTTGAAAAATAACAAGAATAAACAAATTATCATTTAATAAATTTCTAAGACGCAATGAAGTCGGTATCAAATTTAATTGAAAAAATCTATCATTTGGAAAATCATTCAAAATAAATTCAAAGAAATGTTTAAACAGACTAAAAATATTTAGGGGCAATTATTTTACCTAAACATTTAAAGATAGTTACAAAGTACCTTATTAACCACCTCTATAACTGGGTTATATCCTCTATTCTCACCTCTATTAATGGGACCCTCTGTAAATGAGACAGAAATTTATTTGTACCTGGCTATGGCTAACTGAGAGCCTGCGTAAGTGGAAAACCTCTTTAAGTGAGACAAATCTGCTCGTCCCTTGAAGTCTCACTTATCCAGGTTTCACTGTATATATCGTTGTCTGAGTACCCACAACACAAGCCTTCTTGAGCTTACTGTGGGACTTAGTCAATCTGTGTAAGATTGTCCTATAATATTTATTTATTTGTTTTCCTCGCGCAGTGCTTCTATTGGTTCTTAAAAACACATCCTTTCATTTCTTTGGTCGAAAAGCACCCTAAAGGCTCTCTTTATTCTTCCAAACCAATGAGAAAGTGGAATTTTATTCACAAGAATGGCAAAGTTGCAAGAGTTGTTTCCTCATGTTGGCTGGTCGAATTGACTTTTGAGTGATGATTTTGAATGATAAATATTTTATTGCGTTCATTTGCATTCGATTTTTAATGTTTTATAGTATTGGTGTAGTGAACATTTTTGTGATTCACTCGGTAGCATGGTTTGTTTAACTCTCGCAACGCTCAAGATTCTACTTTTAGAATAACTCGATATATATACACTCATGGTTTATAATTTTGGAAACTTTCGCTTACTCGGGTAGTAACAAAAAAAATCTAGATCCGTTTCATAACGGCGCCGAAAAGCGCCTAAGAAATTCATTCACACGTGCCGTACCACAATAAGATTTGTTGAATTTGATCTGTGTACTTAGGTACCTTAATTGTAAATACTTGATTTTAATGCCCTAAACTCCCTAAACCTACTTTAATAATAATAACTCAACATCAGACAAAGTTTATAGTAAGTAAATAGTTAAGTATCTATTTGTCTGAGGTTGATTTTTCCTACAAATAATTTTGGAGCTTGTTGGAGATCGACAAGCATCATTGAGGACTATCGCTGCCAAACAATAAATTGGTTTTGGAATGAGGACGAAACAATAAACGCGGATATTAACCTCTTTAATTCCTATCTACCTAAACAACAAAGTATACTTGGTTATAACTAATTGAGCATTTAATTAGTTTATCAATAATATAGTACAATAGGTACTTACGAGTATATAGGTACTTGTTTACCTAGTATTCAAAACCGAAAAACTTTTTTGAGTTAGTTCAATTTGGAATCATTCATCATTACCATGCATGTAGGTACCTACCTACTTCAGAAACTTTCTTAAATTATTTAGAAACTAGCTTTAATTATAGCTATATTTGATATTTTGTTTTATCATAAACAAGTTTATTACCTTTTAATAGTTCTCTCAGTTCTCTTAAAGCTTTTGCAACTACTTCAGGCGTCTCTCGTAATTCGGTCTCTGCCTTTTCCGTATAAAACTTTTCCGTGATCGGCCAATTCTCCAGCTGGATCTTACTGTCTCCCCACATCACGAACGGCGCACCATTTTCTTCATATTGCAAATCCATTTTCGTTGCAACGGAAAAATACTAAGTTTCGAAAGTTTAAATTGTTGAGCGAGCGTACAACTTACACAGCCGCTGGACCCGAATGTCCCTTCACCGACACTTGGATGTCAAAACACGTACACTTTAGGATATATTTAGGTCATATTTTAGAGAAACTAGATATTTTTGGCACTAGTTTATGTAAGGATTAAGTAAGAAGTGATCCGACCGGTTCGTCTGTCTAGTGGAGATCGCCGAGACGTCGTGGTCGGGGAGCGTCGATCACGCGCGGGCTCGCACTGGCCGCTGCGTGCTCTTAACGGTACCCTGCCACTTCCATGGCACCAGCACTCATTTACGTAGGCGAGCTTACCACACTAACTCATATATTGAGATCTAATGTATGTCAAGCTTCCGGATGGATGGAAACCTCACTAAAATGCATACAAAGCTTTAACTCCGATAAACCGAGAACCTGCAATAGGTTCACAGTGACGAATCAGGAATTACTACAGGAATTACATGGAAATGCTTATTATATTATTTCGTTTCTTTTCATAAATATAATCCTATATTGCGAATGATAAGATAAATAAAGATAAGAAAATTATGTATTCTGGCGTTTAAACAAAAACCACTTAAAAACTATATAATACATACTTACGCTACGTCTTACGTAGGCGAACAACGCGCGAACGCGGCGCGGCGCGGCGAAAGCGGCCGCCGCCGCGCCGCGCCGCGCCGCGCCGCCTGACATTCGCGTGCAAATCGCGCCGCACCGCGTTCGCAACGAGATCGCTTACGTAGGACACTTCTATGGGCATCAAAGGATTGATTTCGCCGCGCCGCGCCGCGCCGCGTTCGCGCGTTGTTCGCCTACGTAAGACGTAGCGTTAATTTTCATAAAACACTTTAGGTAGGTATAACGTTTGCTTGGTGTCAAGGTATGTTTTGAATACCTTAATGCTTGTCTTCCGAGAAATAATAATAATAATTCAGCCTCTATACGTCCCACTGCTGGGCACAGGCCTCCTCTCATGCGTGCGAGGGCTTCCGAGAAAACCCTTATAAATGTGCGTATTACCTTTAACTAAGGTACCTTAAATTTCGGCACTCGAGAATCGGTGAAAAACGGAGAAATGCTAATTTTGGAAATACTAGCGATAGAAATTTGGAATCGAGTGGTATTGACCACTGGTTTTCAATTCTATTAGTAGAATTTAAATGTCTAGTTGTGGAGATATTATTGAACGAAATACATGAAATCGAGCGGTCCAAATTCAAAAATCGGGCCCCTGTCCTATTTATTTGTGAAATGTGTATTTTGTCTCACATTTTGGTTAGTTAGAGAGAGAGACGCAATGACATTGGACCAACATATTGGACAGATGTACACCACCCTAAGCCACGGTACAAATAAAAATGGTTAGCAACGCGCATATAACACCTCCGGAGTTGCAGGCATCATATAGGCTAAGGAGCTCGCTTACCATCAGGCGGGCCATTTGCTTGTTTGCCATCGAAGTTATATTTAAATAAAAAACCGGCCAAGTGCGAGTCGGGCTCGCGTTCCAAGGGTTCCATACATTACCCAATATTAAACAATGTATTTTTAGGGTTCCGTACCCAAAGGGTAAAACGGGACCCTATTACTAAGACTTCGCTGTCCGTCCGTCCGTCTGTCACCAGGCTGTATCTCACGAACCGTGATAGCTAGACAGTTGAAATTTTCACAGATGATGTATTTCTGTTGCCGCTATAACAACAAATACTAAAAACAGAATAAAATAAAGATTTAAATGGGGCTCCCATACAACAAACGTGATTTTTGATCAAAGTTAAGCAACGTCGGGAGGGGTCAGTACTTGGATGGGTGACCGTTGTTTATTTTGCTTTTTTTTTTGTTTTTTTTTGTGCATTATGGTACGGAACCCTTCGTGCGCGAGTCCTACTCGCACTTGCCCGGTTTTTTATATGTGAAACACGAGTGAATTGCCTTTAAAAAACCCGCAGGGGTCAGATCAAAAACTAAGTAATTAGTCCGATTCACGCTTGACTGCACATTTCTAATACTGCAGGTCCGACAATTGTCTACATCACTGTTACTGACGTCACAGACCTCCATAGGCTACGGTAACCGCTCACCATCAGACGGGCGGTGTGGTTGTCTGCCACCAACATGTTAATTAAAAAAAACTCCAATATATGGACAGTTAATAAGTACTTATTTTGCGAAGCGAAAATTCCGACACAGAACTCATTTGCTGTCAAGAATTACCGAAAGTTCTTTGAAATCTTGTGACAATTGTCATCATTATCATCATAATCATCGCAAGAGAAATACCTGTTTATTGCCTATATAATAAAGTTTTTTTTAATAATACAATGATGGTGACAAACAGGAATACGGCCCGCCCGATGGTAAGCGATGACCATAGCCCATGGATGCCTGTGACGTCAGCAACAATGAGACTTGTCAAATTGTCGCACCTGTCACGTTGGTGAAATAGGGGCCTGGGCTTTATGGGCATCTCGTCATCCCGTGCCACTAAAATAATTTAAATAATCTTAAAGGCAGGTTTTTCAATTTTGACAACCCGTTTTTATTATCCACCTGTATACGTACTTACCTATCTACCTTAACCTACTCTCTAAATTGTAATACTTTTATTACGATTAATCTGATATTTCCCTCCTTTCAATATACCTACATAGAGATATTATGTGTACATTTCTAACTGTATTGCAAATTGTATTGCTATTCTCGTTTACCGGCAACTTCTGACCGCCATTCTAACATTTGCATACATACATACATATTTAATGTAATACATTATGAAATAATAAATTTCAAGATTGATACGCTTGCAATAGGTCTAGCCAAAACACAGAATTAATTAGCCAAAGCAAAATCAGATGAAAAATGCTATAAGTATATATTTTCCACAGAAATTAAGAGCCTTTTGTGTGGGTAATAGAGTTGATTTTGCGTTGTTCAAAAACTGAACGAAACAAATCAAAAGCAACTCTGTTCCAATCGAATATTATTTAAATTTCATTGAACTGAATAAGTACTATAGGTATGACCTTGGGCCTGAGGAGGTTAAAGGGCGATTCATCTTATTAACTCATATTAAATAAAACAACCGTTACTTCCTATAAACTTTCTTTACTTAAAACAGATTTCTAAAAGGACACTTTTTCATGTACATATATATACATAAATTACATAATATCTATTCTTTGAGCAAGTCAGGTATATAACACATCAAAACATGTTTTTTTATGGAATTCGAAAGCTAATTCTTGGAATGATTTTTGGTGATGAGATAACTAGACATATAGATTGAAATTTTATCGACTCGCCATACTCATACTGATCAACTTTTATGACGGGACTAATGCCGAAATCGCAAAAAAAATTGGCTGTCCCATAGAAATCAGCGGCATCACATTGGTCCCATAATAAAAGTTGTTTAGTATCACCTATAAAGTCACTACGCAGAGTATGGCTAGTGGTTAAAATTTCATCCTGTATAATTACTGTATGAAATCTATCCACGAAGCTAGAGAGTTGTCTCCTTTGCCCATGTTTCTAATGTATATCACATACAAGTTGACGACTTATACCTAAACCTACATTTTGGTGAACATGGTAATCAACTGGCACATGTATACTACATAACATTCACAGCCTCTGTATATTTGAATCATAATTGTAAAAGGCACACAATTTCATGTCACAATTATAAATCGAACCACATTTGAGCATAAATTATATAGGTATGTATAAATCGTAATTTAATAAAATATTTTTCATTCATAGTATATAAATGTCATGATATTCACTTTTCCGTAATATTATGCAAACATATATTTCAATAATATTTTGAACCACTCGTTTCGAAGTAAAACGAAGACATGCAATTTTTGTGTAATAATTATGTATTTGCATCAAATATCACACTCAAAACATTGCAGCTGCTCCGACCATTCATAACGATTATTATTACAATAACTTAAAATAGCTACCTACATAACTAATCCATAAAGACATTCACAACAGTTGTCATGGGCATTCATGCGACACTAATTACGTAATTAACTAAGAACCCTAATCTGAACAGCAGCCTTTGTATGCTTGCTGTATAGAAACACTTGTTTATGGCAATCTTCTATTAATCTACTCTGACCCCTTTATCTTAGGACCTCGAGGTCGTGTGTGAAAGGAATCCATTTACACCTCGCGGGAGCGGCTTGTCGAATACAAGGGGTCTTTGTATACAGTTCGTGGCTTATCCACATACTTACAACATTAGCGAAGAGCATTTGTTGAACGTGTGAAAGGGACATTTGTGTTGACGCATATTAAACTTGCTTATCTAATAAAGTCCTATAGGAATTCGAGATACCTATTTGAGACCTCGGGGACCTAGATCTTGGAAGTTTATCTGGTGTTAAACTATTGTTCAGACTATTTTTTGCATAGTCCAGATCAATTTTAATTAGTGATCCAAAAGACTCGACCTTTTTAGCTCTTTTTTAGGGATCGCCTCATCTCTTGACGCCTAAAAGGCTAAAAGCCTTTTCTATTTAATTAGTAAAATAGGCTTTTAGCCTTTTAGGCGTTAAGAGATGAAGCGAGCCCTAAAACAAGAGCTAAAGGCTCGAGTCTCTTGGATCACTAATTTTAATATCGTCGGGTGACAAGCAAACGTCACTAAGTACTATCAAAAAATTAAAGTAACAATGCACTTTATTACATGTGTAACACGGTTTATTGTCCATTAATTTCAATGGTGTTAGTTAGTGACTTTTGCTTGTCACCCGACGATATATGTCAACACACGACACCATGCAGACAAATGCGCTTCACCGAGGAGTAAAATCCACTAAATGCATTTACGAGGTCTTTGCGAACCCGAAGGAGTTCCACTTCTCGATGTGCGGCATGATCTCGTTGATGACGGGGTACCACTCGGCGCCGCGGTAGTCGATGGCTGGCAGCTCGCCGCCGTAGTCCGCCGGCAGGTGCGACGGCGCCAGGTGCTTGTGCAGCGACGGCATCTTCGAGCCGTGGAAGAAGATCTGAGAATGAATGGTAAATAGGTTAAAATAAATGCGCATCGCAGTCACATATCACATCAGAAACAACTATGTATGTAGTTAAAAAGCACTTAGGGAGAGGAGTGTAATAATAAAAAGAGGAAGACATATTCTGCCCGCAGGTGTTATCGCATACTTAACACATTTGGCGCATTTAATTCCAAATTCAATAGTAGATTGTTAATCTCAAGGGACGGAAGGTCCCCATTTCTGACAAGATATGGCCAAGTGGGGGGTAGGTCAAGTAAGACAAGGTAATATAACCAATTTTACCAATAAACAACTCCATAAACCTATTTAGTTCGAGCCAGAAAGGGGTGCTTTCGCGAGTTAAATAGTCTACTACACATTTTGAACTACTATAACTGTCATTTAACAATTGAGGTAAAACGATCATTATTTATGGAATTGGGAATTAAATATCAGAATGGACCGAACCCCTTTGAACCGAATTTTTATTAACCCTAGGGCTGAAACGTATTAATTAAAACCCGCTTCGTAGATGGGTAGAAGCAGTATTACGGTCCAATAATATTGCCATTACTAAAATAGAAGGGGCTTCTATGTGCGCATGCGTTGAGAGATTTAAACGATTTGAACGATGATATTTCGGGTTTCAGAGGGCAAATTTTATGAATAACTATTTGGTATTTTTTCCTGAATCTACACATAACTTTGTGTAAACATATTCAAATTATTACATTATTTACTTTGTATCGCTGTGTTGGTGTAATGCACTTTGCACTAATAATGTTACGTGAAATTATATAGAGTGTGAGTATTGCAAAAAAATATCATAAATAAACTAAAATTATCAACGTTAACTTCTCTCTGCCTTATGCTAATATTTCGACAACTCAAGCTATTTCTGGCTTGCCAAGATAAAGGATGAAAGGTAGGCAGTAGGAACCTTCCACGCAAGGTATCCTCCTAAGGCCCAGCCAGACAAAAGAAGAATACAAAATTTGCGTTTTAATTTTGCGTTGTTGGAAAATTTAACGAATCAAAGCAAAAGTGACTCTGTTCCAATTGAATAGGATTTAAATTTCATCGAACTGAAGAGGTACTATAGGTAGGACCTTGGGCCTTAGAAAGGTATAGTATACTCACTCTGTTCTTGAGCTTCTCCCTAACGAAGGGCTTGAACATGTTCCAGACTACATTGAAGACCATGGGCTGCTTGACGAAGTGCACCTCCTTCAGCCGCAGCGGCATGGCGTCCTGGATGAACGTCAGCAGCCGCTTCGAGAACGACGGCGTCAGCCCCATTGTCTGCAAACAAAATCGAACAACTACATAAAAAAAGTTTTATTCCTAGTTGCGTCGATCTATGAACTCAAAACAAAAATGGCCGTTTTAACTTTGAACGCATAGATTGCCGAATCCAACAACATAAAAACTAGTTTGATGTATTCAAAAGGTACTTAAACACAAAATACAGTACGGAGCGGCCCCCTTTCTTATATACCTATTGTTAAATTTAAATAATCACGGTTATTTAGCAGTGGCGCTAGTGCGCACGTTGATGGGCTCTTAAAGAAGGTTAAAGAACACAGACATGATTATTGCACTCACTTTCTCAGCTGATAAAATAATAAGTATTGTTTTATTTTCAGATATTCCAGTATCGGTTGCTACCTACGAACGTTATAAGCACTTATTGATTATGATATAATCAGTTACATTAATTATGATACATAATAGGCACTTACTTACTAGTGATAAATTATAGTGTTCAAAGTTATCTACATGTACATCAAGTGCAAACGGACGTACCTATCTGCACTTAAACAATGTTAATAGGTAATAGTTACGTTGTCGAAACAGATTTTTACGGATATACAGTGTATGTACCCATTAACTCTGTTACAAGAACGTATATTTAGCCAAATATGATTAGCATCTAACCCGCAGCTTTGCAAATTGCTTACCAATAGAAGTCGAATTTCTTTTTAAGCACAATTTGCAGTAGCTATATTGGCGATAAATAGGCTATAACACTTCATAGATCACGGCCGTCTAGCGGCTGACCACAGGTGTCACCCTCAACATCGGACACCAGCGCGCCGAGATAGGAAAAACGTGCCCACACCTACTTGTATTTACCCGTCAAACGTTTATGTCCTTTAACCATTTGGAGAGGAAAACATACTTCCTCCATCGCCCTGAGACATGGAATGGAACGGATGTTTAACTAAAATATTGACCTATTTGAGAGCCCTACTCGGCAAAAATTAGCACTGCCGATAACTTGAACAAACTAAGCAAGATCGAGAGGTGTTTTCAAATAAATAATTATACACAATGTAGATGTTCTTGGACACCCTTGTTCTCATTGCATCTAGGTCGATCTTCCACGCGTGATGCATCTCAAAATTCCTAACATGCTACTATAACCGGAATAAACGTCGCGTTTTATGTACTAGCCTCGGACGTGACGTCCCTTGAGCCTAAACCCTGAATTGACGTTTTCCTCGGAGATCGATTTGTTGACCGTCCGATCATGCCAGCTCTATAAAAATTGATTCATGACACCTTCGTAAAATCACAAGGTTATTTGAGAATCTTTTAACTGTTTATAAATTTTGATGCAAGCATAACGGTCGATAATTGGTAATTAAGTGTAGGAACTCGATCATAAAAACTTGGAAGGTTGATTATAACAATTATGTGTTTGGAACAATGGTGACAGACACGTGCTATGAAAATTAAGTTTGACAAATGTATTACGCACAATAATTGATATGTGTAAAATCTATTAATAGTGCCTTCTAGCTTATATTGATATGAAAATTTGGTTGATAATATGATAGTGATATATGACGTATTAATTTTTAATCTATAGGATTAATATACAAAGGTGAATCATGTGTCAATAATTCATGATAAGTAGTTCATAAAATGTGTCGTGAAGGTTTTTCTAGATAATGAAGATCCGGCATCCGTTTTAAAATCTTGTAGGTTACCTTTGTTGCTCTCATTTTGTAACAGTTCCATAAATACCAAGTTTAATACGTTTAACAATAAATAAAGAGACAATAGAAAGGACGATCTCAAATATTCTTTGTTGGGAGTATAATTGCATTTGCTAAGTACTTCAATTTTAAACAAATACATTGTTTTAAGCGGTGTGTGAATCACGCGATGAGAAGTGCAAGTACCTTCAGTGGCGAAAACGTGAGTTTCATGCAAAATCATCCTGATGACACTACATCGGGATGATTTTGCATTTTATTCTCGAGTAGGGGCGGCAGTAACTTAGTACTCGAGAATAAGATGTATGACATACCAGGCATCGAAGCATAGGTATAAACAAACACTTTGTACTATTTTCCAGTTGATTGAAACTGGATTTTTACAACTAATAATAATTAAAAACGTGTAAACTAGGTACCTTGCCTACAGTCAGTAAAAATATATGCTCTACTAACATTCAAAATAGTTATCTAGAGACGACTTTACCTGGCATGAGCCTGTGATTATTTATTCCTATTTGATCTAAAAGTGACAAGCCGTAATTTTTCTCTTTGTTTTTAGGGTTCCGTACCCAAAGGGTAAAACGGGACCCTATTACTAAGACTTCGCTGTCCGTCCGTTCGTCCGTCCGTCCGTCCGTCCGTCTGTCCGTCTGTCTGTCACCAGGCTGTATCTCACGAACCGTGATAGCTAGACAGTTGAAATTTTCACAGATGATGTATTTTTGTTGCCGCTATAACAACAAATACTAAAAACAGAATAAAATAAAGATTTAAGTGGGGCTCCCATACAGCAAACGTGATTTTTGACCAAAGTTAAGCAACGTCGGGCGTGGCAAGGAATTTGCATTAGAGTATAAAAAAGATGAAAGTTAAAAAAAAAGATGAATTGATGGAAAAGATGTATAGGTATGCATGGTCATATCGCATTTGTTATAAGTCATGTAATGTCACGAGTAGCCTGTCGAATTGCACCCAGTCCCTTTGTTGTGGTGGCACGCATCTTTTGTCATTCGGCATGCGCGCGCGACGGCGAGTGAAAGTGAGGCGATAGCGGCTGCTACTGCCATCCCGTACCGAGCGATCACCTCACCGATGCCAGTACCGAGTGTGATATATGGTTGCGCATAGATGTTTTAATTGTAGAGGTGAAGTTATACTAGGCATTGTATTCATAGACATACAGATTATTTGTGAATTTGGTGGTTTTAAACTGATAGGTAGGTACCTACTCGTAGATTTGTTTACGAAGATTCGCTTTATCGGACAATACTCAAGAGTGGGTAAGCGATAAGCTTATATTAACAACAATATATAAACAAAGTATATCGCTCTGTACACGCGTATTATCGTTATTTTATTATTTAACTTTTAGGTCTTCATTAAATAATAATTTCTTCAATCATGTATATTCTACTAAAAGGTATATTTCTTGATTTTGAATAACTTCATTAAGAATAATTTCGTAATTTATTGTATGACTTCCCTAATGAATTCAGGGACTGTGCTAGCGTGCCAAACACCTGTACAAGCCACAATGAACCCTAACACAATAGGTGCAGAGGCCATTGACGCGTCTTTGTGGCAAAGCCATGTGCGCCTCAATCTAGGTTTCATCAAAGACGTGTATTAATGAATTGGGTAGACTGCAGAATACAAGTTACCTGTGTTTCTTATAATAATTGCTGATATCACATAACTAGGTACTGTAACTATAGTACTATATTAAAATTGACTTTTAACTTTCTAACTTGTAATGTTCTTATTAGAAACTGAATGAATTAATATTTCTGTGCAATAGGCTGCGGCTAGACTTGATGAAACGATGGAGTGGTTCGAAAATAATTTAATTATTAATACTTATACTTACATAAAACAAATAATATACCTATTTATGATGAGTCTTTAGTATCGAATGTTAGCATCAGGTACGAGTAGCATTATTATCTACTTCTGTTAGGTATTCAGGTACATAAAGCCAAAACGAGTTTCGCGATTTGTAAAGAGATTAAATGTTTATATTATGGACGTGTCTGTAGATTCATAAAACACGAATACAATGTGTAATCACGCGCTTCGTAACAATAACACAGATGCTATGTTTGTACAACGTAAATCTAGATCCATTAACAAGTGAGTGCTCGATTTCTTAACCTAATTGACTTGCAAGTTTACGTAGTTATACGACAACCTAAGCCGTCAGGGTATAAGTAAAATAAAATAAATACATTGTATATGACATTATTACATAAATTAACTAAACCGAAGTAAGCTCGTAAGAATGTTTTGGGCACTAAGATAACGATGTAAGTAATTCTATTCTACTCGTATAATAATAGAATTTGATCATTTCATGCAATCCTATTTTAGAATTGGTTAAGTTAGATTTGACTTTTTCAGGATAAGGCAAACTGCTAATTTCAAGAAATGATTGCCACATTGTGAAATGATCAATTCTAATTAAATTTGAAGATATTAGAACCCTGGACCATCGTTTTCATTGGCAGGGTCACTAGGCCACTCAGGCACTCACTCTAGGCCAGAAAAGCCGTCAAAACGAATGATTAAAAAATTGCATTAATAAACCTACAATGTTTTGACTTGGCGACTTGGTATACGTTCTCGTAAATAATCAGAAGTACCAATTAAATAACGGCTAATTGGTGGTATATTGTAATGTAACGTTAAATTACATAAAATGTAACTAAACCATGAGATTTATTTAAAAGATTACAGTCATTTTAAATGTGGTGAAGACATACGAGTAATGGCGAAACCAGCAACTCAACAATGAAGCGCAATGGCTGTTATGATCTAAGATAAATCTAAGGATTACCAACTATAAAACAGTATCGTTATGCATGCTGAATAAGTTTAAGTTGTATTGCTAGAATTAGTACAAGGTTAGTGTAAATGCCTAGTTAAAAGAACGTAAATATGTAGGTACAACATAACATTCGGTAATCATTTGAAATATAAGCCAAAACTGATATTACTGTAATAAAAAAAGCCCACAATATTAACGTTCTGCCTTCATATTTTGTCGTTTCGTCGGGTGACAAGCAAAAGTCACTAACTAACACCATTGAAATTATTAGACTATAAATCGTGTTACAAGTGTAATAAAGTGCATTGTTACTTTAATTTTTTGATAGTACTTAGTGACTTTTGCTTGTCACCCGACGATTTAATATGGGCTGTAATGGCAATAAACAATACTCTTACACTTTTGTCTCAGGCGACGCTAGTTAGCAAGATTGTTCCATAATCTGAAGTCAAACTGTTGATCAAGTCCTCTCTGGCTACCTCCCAAAAGGAGGGAAAGAATTGCTTCTGATTGAAGAATTGCAGCATTGATCAAGACCATCGCTACAAGTACATGTCTGCAATTCTGCATAACTAGTATAAGGGACCAGTGTTCCAGCCGTGTTTCAAAACAATTCATCAGTTTTACACGTGCTTGGCAGACTGTTTAGAAAATGAATTGTCAACAGAGGAAAGTCAGCGACTTGTCGATGAAAGGTGACCGACATATCAAAACCAAAAACAGTAAAAGTATAGCAATATTTTTAACTCTATTGGCATGCGGTCAACACTTCAAAGTCACTCTTTAAGCTCAAAAGTCAGAAAAGTCGTAGGATCGAACTTCCACGCGTAAGTTTGTCAAACATACCCAAGTATTATAAACGAATTAGTGAAATTAGTATGTGTATGCAAATATTTGTTGCATATCACCAAGCAATTGAGGCCTGTTTACCGTCCTAAAGGAGCCTCAAGTGTTAAGGCGCTCTTATAGTTGAGTTTTACGTTTCCGAGGGGGTGAAGCAGACGAGTGGTAGAACAGGCGGGCGGGCGCCCCGCGCACCCCGCCGCACCATTCCCGCGCAGCACGTGTACATCCTTATTCTGGCGCCATCGGTATTCTGAATATTCTGATTTATCAGTTCCGGGATTTTTTCCGGCAAATAATATCGAATAAGGTTTATTAGCAAATTCGTAATTTAATGAGTACTTAATGAAATTATATACAATATGAGAGTATACCCCGACAAACTAAGAACCTAATCAAATTATACCCAATTACTATGAGCTACCTACCTTACAAATATAATAGAGTTAGACCAAGAAAATTCTGCAACGATTTTGATTGCACACGCAGTGCAAGTGTTATTTTGAACGACAAACCTTCTTGAAATTATGATTAATATTGTTAAGTAAAACCGCACGTGCTACTTACGTGCAAAAAAGGGTCTTAATTATTTTATTTGGCACCTGAGCGCCGGCTAGGCCAACGCTCAAAAAACCAGTGTAGGTGCGCTCTCCGATAACGCGCCTTTGTGTCATCTCGATGACACATTTTAGACTGGTTCTGTAGCGTTCGACTCGCCGCACTCAGTAACCGGAGTACGTATTTTTTATGCAGGTGGTTGTGGCACGTGGCATGAGCGGTTTTACTTAACAATAGACAATAGGAGTCTGTGGCCATGAGTAAGCCCATTCATAATAAAAAAAAAGGATTAGCCGTCGAGCTCTATTTGAAAGCTACACACTATACCCATGTCGAATACTAGTGCAGCGTCGAGCACTAGTACTTCTACCTTACCTAATATTAAACACAAAACCATTTTAGGCATTTTTCGACCACTTCCCTTAAAACGCATGTAGGTAACTCGGAAACTAAAAGCGGTGAAATGGTTAGGTACCACTCGGAAGCCGGTGTTGCTCGAAGGGTACCACCATACACTAAACACTCCCACATAGGTATTTGAATCCCGTACACATATGTTTAAAAATGATTCAATTTGAAATAGCCTTTAATAAAATTTGTTTACACAATTTATCAATCGTGACTGAATTCCGGATTGGTTAGACGGGTGTGTGCCTTTGCTTCCCAACTTGTTATAAATTGACAATATGACGGGCGAATGTCTGAAATGTCACAGTAATTAAGAATTATTTTGCTTTTCTTCGTAAGAATGTTGAAAAACATTGTGTGTATAACATATTTGCATATTTATACAGTGGTTACCCATTTTATGAAACGTCCACTAAACTAGCATAGGTCCGACGCTGGCAGTGGCCACGGGCGTACTGGCGCGGGGAATAGGCGCAAGGTATTGCCGCGTAGGGTGTAATTTAGTAGGCAAAAGTTGAATTCATAAAATTATGAATGAAAAGATTAACGTATCGATAAAAGGACCAGCAAAAACGAAGATTTACTTAAAAGCTATCGAATGAGGTAAGTTTCATATCCATTTTCGTCGTAGTACTTCTAAAATATGGATCAAAAGACAGCTTTAAGCATGTTTTCAACTTAAGATTCTATCGAGAAAATAATGAGCCGTTGTGTTTCTGACAAGCAATAACGTAGTTCAAGGACTAAAGTTATACATACTAGAAAATAATGCATGAAATCCTTGTAAAAGTCTGTAAATATGGTTACAAAAAAGCGCATTTTACTACACACCGCGCCTTAACGTTTACAAAACATTGCAGTAACTATGAACTTTTCTACAGTAACTAAATCGTGATATTCATAACAACTACTTTGTCGACCGCCCTGATATACAGCGAACTACAAATTGCATGGACACATTATGAATAAATTTATTTATAAAGTGGCCATGCAATTTTGCGGCTGTGGTGTGGTGTACCTACGTGATAAACAGATCGATTTAGTTCGCTTGTGAAAGTCGTGAACAAGTGTCTCGACTGTTAGGTAGGTCGTAAGAAATCCGTAATAATAACAATTCTGATTAAACTGGCCTGTGCACACCGAATGCGTGTGCGTAGACGTGCACGTACGCGTTGTAGTATACATATCCTTATGAGAGACGGCACACCGCTTGCGTGACGTGTGTGTGTGCGGCTCCAACATTTTAGCGCACGCGTACGTAAGACACGTCACGCACACGCAAGCCGGTGTGCACCGGCTTTAAATGAATGAGTGCTAACCTGCGTCCAGCCCATGTTGTTGAAGTCCATGATGACGACGGTGCCGCGCACCTGCGACTCTGGCTCCAGCATGGCGGCCTCGTGGATCAGGTAGAACAGCCGGAACAGCTGGTCCGCGTTCACCTTCTTCGGGTCCCAGGAACCTGATCACCATCCAGCCATCAATACACAGCCGTATTTTTTCAAACAAAAACGTCACTTTTGACACTAACATATCCGATCCATATCGTTTCAATATCTAGTATTTGACGTATCACATTGTTCAAATACGGCTGACAATGTTACTTTCTAGTTTGTTTTAAGAAAAATAGAAGTGATAATAATTTATTTGTTTTTAACGTAAAGGCACCTACTTTAATCTCTTAATAATATAATATAAATTAAGCATTACTTACATATAAATCTTGATAAAACAAACCCTAGTTTTAAGATTGAAAGGATTAGAATTGAGATAAGACACCGATATAATACTAAGTAGGCTTGCTCAATTAATCCTTGGCATAATATTTACTTCGTATAAGTACACTTATATTACGCAAATAATAGACTTGAAGGGAAATAGATGCAACTTATTTTGAAATTGTATTAAAACAATTGTTCATTTATAATGAAACGTACCTACATCGTTTTATTATCTTGTTATTTAACTATCAGCTTTGTTCGTGGTTTTTTCTATGAATAAAATAAGATTTGAGAGGGTTACAGTTAGGTACTTATCTGGTAATTTTTGGAAATAAATAAATCGTGTTGAATTCTTTATTGATTGAGTTCTATACACGAAACGTATAGATTCAAATACTGGACGATATTAATTTTTTTGAAAATGTTACCGTATGGAGTGATTTATTACTGTGATTAGTAGGTATAGCTACTTAGCTACCTAATAACCTAATAACCAGATATCGTAACTTTTACAGCATTTTTGATGCAGGGAAGTGGTGTTAACGGAATTAGTATAGATAATTCCAACTGAAATGGTAAATTAAGGTTAATATTAAAGTAATTAATGCTAATTAATCATTAGGATTGAAATCGTTTATACCGATTCCGTTAACGCAACTCCGCTGCACCAAAAATGCTGTAAAAGTTACGATGTCTGGCTAATAAACAAGCTTCCCTCTGTGACGGGACAAGAGTTTAGGACGTGCATAGGCCGGTGAGTTATTCAGTATTTACCTCCGGCGTTGACGATGAGCACCCGCCGACCCTTGTGGTCGCGGCCCTTCATGACGTTCACCACGTTGTGGTTGAGGAAGGCATCCTTCTCGTGGTCGGGCATCAACCCGTCTAGCAACGACGCATTGTCTCGCTTGAACTCTGCTATCCTTCGCATCTGTGAAAAACATGCATTATTAGTAAATTCTAACCGTGTTTTGACCAGAATAAAAAATGTAATAACTATTCCCAATGGTTAATATATTAATCGAGTGGCATAAGTCTTTTTTTGGCAAAGTGCTGGTAATTTATCTCGGTTATATACGAAGAAAAAGTAGTCTGAATTTTTACAACACACTTATTGAAGGAAATGTAACCTACATTTGTTTATACATTCGTTAGCTATGTCGCATTAACCGCGATCGAAAAGACAACAAATTTGTTACAGCATTTCACCACTGCGTAATAAAATTCCGCCTTTCGCATTCGCATACAAACATATTATACATTTGTACAGTTGGTGACATTGGAACTGCTTGTCATCATAATAATCAAGTCGTTTACGATACATGGGGACACAATGAACCTCATTTCCTCATATGATTTGAATAATTTGAGTAACTACTAACTACACAACAAAACAACAAAACTACCGGGAAATGATTTGCTGAAGAAAATATGCAACTACTTAAGTGGGCAAATTGTGTAGCAAATCAGCCATGACTGAGTCGAAAGGGCAGTCTATAGCCGACTGGCCGTTTTAGTGGCCATTAATTACGTAGGTACGGAGACGGTGCATGAGAATTACAACACAGGTTAAAGTTTAATGCACCTGAATTTATTGTGCTATTAAAAATCACATGAAGAATCCTAACGTATCATTGTAATCAACATGTGACGACAATAATATCGTTAAGTTATCGATTACATGCATCATAACGGCTCAGTTTGTTATTGTTTCAAAGAAAGCTATAAACAATAGATTGCGCGTCATATAATTATTTAAAGATCTGAAATTCCAAAAAACAGGAAAAAAGTGTAGTAGTTTTAATACTTAAATATTACGGTACGTATGTAGGGTTAGTCCTGGTCACGTAGCAATTAATCACCCTGTATAAATGTATATAAGATATAATCAAATCATATGTACGATAATTGAAAGAAGATGCTTAAGATTCTAAAATAGCAGCCGGATTATTCAACATAAGACATACGTAAGTCAAAAAAGCCTCTCGTCATTGTGTAAAAATTTTGGGCAATCCATCTTCAGGATAATTTAGATTGCCAGCAGACCCCAGCTGCATATGAACGACCACGGGTTGCCCAACCACGTGCGAGCGGCGCGGCGGGTTAACGACTGATTGCAATAACGCGGCAACCCATACCTCCAGAGCAACCATGAGGTTGCCTAATCATTATTCCGTTATTAAATGTAATGGAGCTGCCAATCGGTGCCGTTGCATCGACATAGATTGCAATCAATACCATCAAAATGATGTATATCACTGTGAAAAATGAATGCACTTAAGACTTTCTATGTAAGAAACTTTTTACAAGCGCCTTATGCTGACATGTCAATATAGAAAGGTACTAAAGCAAAGATACCTACTTAGCTGTGTGAACAGTAAAGACATTCACCACTTTTTACTTCAGCAGCATTCGCGTTGTATAATAGTGTTACTACTTTTTAACACCAATGGATAAAATTATTGACATAGGTAGGTACCTACATAATTATTATGTCATTTAATTTGCCGCGTATTAAGTATAAGTAGGTATCAATCTTGATGGTACTTAAAATCTGTTTTATAATAATGCAGTTACAAAATAAATAATACAATACAACTTGTTTACACCTACTAGAAAACACTTGGACACGGTAGAGCACAAGGTAGGTAGTACGTTTTTTTTTTAGATTTTGCTCAAGAATTTTTATGTACTGTCATAGAGTCAGCATAAGTTAAAAATAAATAATATCACGGATCCAACAAGGACGTGTCCAATACATTTGGCAACTTTCGCTGGTATCTAAAAAGATTTGATGCTAACTTTGCTGTACCTACCCTAAAGAACCCTGGTCGATATTGAAAATGAAAGGGCAACAAACTTGAAAACCGTAAATAAAAAACATAGAAACAAACACTAGTTACAGCTACGCAACGAGGTAGAAAACACTTTAGAGCTAGAATCAAAACGTACCTACTCGTCATTGTGATTTTCACCTACATCCTATACAAAAAATATTAATAAAGAAAAGGCACCTCACAAACAGATTTAGTTACGCATAAAAACATAACCTCTTGCTATGACGCAACTGGGTAAAATAAAGACTCTCGTCAAGGCTTAGGTACCCCTCTGAAGTTGCAAGCGTATACAATAAGTGTATACCACAGTATGGAAGAGAATTGCTCATGCCAAAAACCAATCAGGTGAAATGCAGAGATATATTTAGTTACTTTTTCAGATTAAGGCCCCCCCCCCCCCCCCCACATCTGGCGTCTTTCGAGCGTCGGCGTCTGTCGGCGTCGGTCCAGCGCTATGGAAAATGACGTCGCTGCGCAGTTGCGTCGACGCTGCGTCGACGATGCGTTGACGTCAGCCATAGAATTGTAGACGCCGACGCTCGAAAGACGCCAGATGTGGGGGGACCCTAAACAGGTCATCCCATGTGAGCTAGCAGCGCAGAAACTACTTATTTCGCATGACTTCAGACAAAGTGACGTGTGGACACAAAGTCGCCAAACTCCGGGTGCAGATGGCACATGAAGAAGAATGCAATAAGGCAAAGTAATTTGTACCATATATCGATATAGATTATAAACTGTTAAGTGTAGGTACCTACTGGAGCGGCTGTAGGCGAGTTGCCTGTGCGCATCCGGCTCATATCGCAACAAACGCGGGACGTGTCACCGCCGCGCCGCCGGCGCCGCCGCCCTTTGGACCATCGTAATCTAACACAAACACTACACTATTACCACTACATAACTTATTGATACTAACCATTCATCAATTATGTCATGTAAGAGATAATGATAAAATAATTAAATATTATTGCTGCCAATCTACCGGTCCTATATTAAGTATATTAAACAGAGCGTGTACTCGTACTACCTAAGTTACGTGCGTAGGTATATAGAAAAACAACTACTTGGTGGAATGAAAACATCCGACACCCAATGCGTTACTCACATTTTTTTAAACCGGGTTTAAAACCGGCATGCATTATTAAAAGATTATTCCATGATTTATAGATAAGAAATTACCTACTAGGTCTAAAATCCATATGAATGTATACATACACGGCAATAAAGTCCTATTTATATTTACTATAAAAATATCGTTTAATTTAAAACATAAGAGCAGGCAAAGCGAATTAACTTAAGAGTATTCTTATAAATCTTATAATTGTGCAAATGTGCACATTACATATACTTACTCATACATATATAATTCGACTAATTCATCTATATAATAATTATTTAATTCAAGCTTCAAGCTATATGCTAACTCTACTAGCACACCTAATTATTGATTTACCTACTTATTAAGTTGAGTGTTGAGTAAAACATGACTAAGCACTTTGAACGTATTTTGTTCTGTCAATAAAACTAAAAACTGGGCAAGGGCGAGTCGGACTCGCGCACGAAGGGTTCCGTAACATAATCCAAAAAAAAAAGCAAAAAAAAACACGGTCACCCATCCAAGTACTGACCACTCCCGACGTTGCTTAACTTTGGTCAAACATCACGTTTGTTGTATGGGAGCCCCATTTAAATCTTTATTTTATTCTGTTTTTAGTATTTGTTGTTATAGCGGCAACAGAAATACATCATCTGTGAAAATTTCAACTGTCTAGCTATCACGGTTCGTGAGATACAGCCTGGTGACAGACGGACGGACGGACGGACGGCCGGACAGCGAAGTCTTAGTAATAGGGTCCTGTTTTACCCTTTGGGTACGGAACCCTAAAAATGTGGTAACTTATGCATGGTATGCATACAGAGTTACTGCGTTTGAACTTTGAGTAGCAGAGCGAGATTCGAGATTTTTTCAAATTAACTAGTGACGAAAAGTCACTTTGAATAACATAAGGAGTTAATAACATTATGACTTATGAGCCTTAAGAGTATTTCCTAAGAAGTATTAGGAAATAAAGCTAATTATGTAACTCCCATCAATGTTTTTAATAACGTCGATTATTTATTAAATACAAGAATGAATCACATTTATGTGAGTATGTAATATCAGCCCAGTGAAGTCATTGTTTACTTTATTCACACATGTATATTTAATGTGCAGAGCTTAATTAAAAGTTACGAAGAATCTTAGTATATCTTGGCATTGGCCCATACTTAAGATGCAGTACAATCAAATAATTTTTAAAATTTACATTTGACCGAATCACCATCACTTTTCATAAAAGGACATGATGAACTTGTTATAAAACAAGTAGAATTGAGCCCCACTCCGAATTTACGTTCCTAAGTTAGTATATATATACGCACTAAAAACGATTGCAACGGAAATCCTCCGCCTGGTAACTAATGATAAAATGTAACATTTTTTATTACATATTTATAAACCTTGGCTCACACAAACATTAGGAACCTTGGCACACTGTTTTCCCCAATATCGTAGAACGGTGAGCTATTGCATTCTTCCGTATGATTCAATCGTCGAGCTCATAAATACAATTATGCATGTTGCACCGAGGTAGCGTGATTAATTCATAAGATAAACAACCTGTGTTATCGGTCCTAAGACGTATCAAAAAATCACTTAAGTAGGTACATACATAATAATTCCGATTTACGTCAAGATTACAATTATTACAAAGTTGAAATTATTAATTTGTTCGTATATTCGCTAGCCTATAAGAGGCTAGGTTATAATTTAATTAGGTTAATATCTTGCAATTAGAGGTCATCGAGTATTGGAAGGAGGTAATGATTAATTCATTCTTTGGGTTTGATGGAATTAGCCCGGTATCCTTACGATGTCTTCTTCGGTGAAAATCTAATCTATATAAGTACAAGTACGATCCAAGATCCGAACCCCATACTCGGACTTAAAAGTTACAATGAATTTATTACCTACTTATTTTCATCCAACTAACAATACATAATTGCATATATTTACTTACTGGACATAAACATATAGTTTCATTTGTCAGTTTTAATACATACCTACACTAACACACACAAACCGCTGATTTAAACTTTCACGATTATTAAACATTTTTAAATTGCACAACGGTATTATGGGCACTTAATCGCGTAGTTAACCACCTAGGCTAGTCAAAATTGAATTAAAGTACCGATATAAAACTAGCAATGGTCCTGGTGGTAGCTGGCGGGGTCCCCGGTAGCCCTCGGAGTGCCTCAAGGTTCAATTCTTGGTCCCTTCCTGTTTTTGGTATACATTAATGACTTACCAAAAGTTGTGCAAGATAGACATGATATAGTGTTATTTGCAGATGACACTTTCCTTATATTTAAAGTGGACAGAAAGGAAAATAGCTTCGAGAGCATTAATGACGCGCTATCTACCATTGTAAACTGGTTTACGGCAAACAATTTGCTTTTGAACGCCAAGAAAACCAAATGCATCAAGTTTACGCTACCTAACGTCAAGCAGGTAAATAACAGCAAGATTAAAATAAAAGGTGATACGCTGGAATTTGAGGACCGAACTGTTTTCCTGGGAGTCACTTTAGACTCCAAACTGCAATGGCATGCACATATAGGCACTCTAGCCGGAAAACTTAGTTCAGCAGCCTATGCAGTGAGGAGAATCAAACAGCTGACAAACGTAGAGACGGCCAGGCTGGTATACTATAGTTACTTCCATAGTGTTATGTCTTATGGAATTCTGTTGTGGGGAAAAGCGGCAGATATTCAGACAATATTTGTGCTGCAAAAACGAGCTGTACGTTCCATCTATGGACTGGGCGCTCGAGTATCCCTAAGAGAGAAATTCAAAGAAGTTAACATTCTTACCGTTGCATCTCAATACATACTAGAGAATATTATGTATGTTCGGAAAAACATCCACGAATTCAAGGTTAACAGTGATATCCATAACTATAACACTAGAAACAAACATAAACTTGCTGTGCCCGCCCACCGCCTCCGTAAGGTTAGTACGTCTTTCGTCGGGAACTGTACACGTTTTTATAACAAAGTCCCCACTGATGTAGTGAATTTACCACTTCACAAATTTAAGTCGCACATTAAGCACTCCTTGTTACGTAAGGCGTACTACACTGTAAATGATTTTATAAACGATAGAGATGCTTTTAAGCCGGTAGCTTGATTGGTTTCATTAGTATAATAAGAATTAAATAAATATTGTTTTTTTTTTTTACACTGTGAATTAAATATGCTAGTGTCCAGTAGAATTGACACATGAGACAATGATGTTCTCGCTTGATTATATTGTTTAATTTAATTTTAGTTTTGGACACTTGGAGACCTTATACATCTCTAAGTACATATTTATTTATTTGATTTTTATTTTTGATTGTACATACTTACCTATATTTTTAATGTTTCTGACACTTAGAGACCTTTACATCTCTAAGTCAACTTAGGCTAGTAATTATGTGAAGCTATATTACTGTCTTTTTATGTAACATATGAGCACAAAATGCCGTGTCTTACAGCTACATGTTATTACTATTTTAATATTAATATAGGCCGGTAGCTTGAACATGTCATGCTCGCTTAAAAGTCTTTGCTTACGGTGGCGTTGTTGATCGGGTCGCCACTTTCCCGAATGAAGGTTGAGGGAGGCGATGGCTGAGATACGCGTCATACTCGTGAACGGGTGCTGTTTGTGGAGACTGGTCTGTTAAGCTAACACGAGCTATTATACTTAGTAACTTTTATTAATTAATTACAGTGAGACGCCTCATTCTATTCTCGTATGTTTCTTTTCTTTTAATGAATGTATTAATTATACAGGATATTGACTCTTGGAGACCCTATACATCTCTAAGGATAACTTGATAAACTATATAATCTTATAGTTCTGACACCTAGAGACATTTACACCTCTAAATATTATAGATTTTTTTTGTGTGTGTTTTTTTATCTGTATTTTGTATGTAATTCGACATTAAGAGACCATATACATCTCTTAGTAATTGTAATACGTTAGATTGAATTGTTAGTTTTATTTTATAAAATTGTTGATGTTATTATTTTTGCTTTTATGTAAATTCAATGTTGACGTGTAAAAGTGCCCTTGTGGCCTATTTGCTGAATAAATGTTGATATTTGATATTTGATATTTGCAATAAAGTCGTAATAAAGTGCAGCAATGTCGATGCCCTCACGGAACTGTGCAATATGACTTACATGTGTATTATAATAATGTATAGCCGAGTAAGAGAAGTAGTTGACATTGGGCGCTGCTGACAATATTTATTCTGCCGGTCCTTGCCGCGGCGATGTTTTGCGCCAGCAAATAAACTAAGGATAAACCAATTAACTACATGTCTTCTGAACGAGAGTTTACTCTCAGTGATAGTAAATCTTGGCAGAGGGTAGCATACCTAATCGTTTCAATATTTGTAACAAGTTTTACGATATGCCATTAAGGTATATTGGTGTAGCTGCAATCGGGCCAATAACTGCAATTTTAACCTGATCTAAAAATCTCACAGACAAACAAACTAGAACCCCATAGCCTAGCCACCTACAACATGTCCCGTAGAAAGTATAATTTTAAATACTGTACATACTATTACAGAAACAACCCTGACGCGAAAATTATACTACATATATCCTCAAAGACATTTAATTTACCATGTCTGCCATAAAAAAAATCGCATTAAAACCCAACAATTTTCTTAGACCTACGTAGATATTAGACAACATTTCCCTGCCAGCAATTTGCTCTTTGAAAGCGCTCTAATTACAGGGGTTAAGCGAGTCTCGTGAAGGCATATCACTCGTCTATCCAGTTTATAACGAAGTAGTTTCCACAGTAAGCAACGAAGAACGCCTAGCAACGAAGAAGTATTCGTTGCTAGGCGAGGATAACGTTGTTATTCAAATGCTGCTGTTAGTTTATATGGAGCAAGCATATATCGATAAGCGATGCACTTTGACATCGGCTATCGTATGCTCTTCCGGATGTCGTCATGTATGTAATAGTCTAGGTATCTCCTTATGTAATTGTAAGTGGGACAAACAGAGGTTACACTGTTTACAACATTTATTGATAATGCCTTTAACTATTAAGTAATCTGTGAAAGATAAATTATCGCTAATGTTTCCATTCATAACTTTAAACAAATGCTAAATCTTCTGTTTGTCCTTTTTCATCCGGAAAAAGTGAAATTGTTTAATATAGTCTTTAATATCAAAGTGTTAACATCGTCAATATTTACGCTCGTGTAAGACAGCAACGATCGGTCGTTTGTTATGTCAACTCACCGCCAAAGAATAAAGATGTTACGACAAAGCGTATAACAGATTAATTTTGCTTGTGGTGTTGCAAAAACGAAATGTTAATATCTTATGATGATAATTAATCATCGTTACTGCAGAAATAGTTATAGGTACAGAACTGATTTCAATATAAATGTTTTTTTGCTGATGTTCGTAGTTTTCAGCATCCAATAGGGGCACACATATTTCTACGTAGGTACATAAGTATAATCGAATTTAAACTGTTCATAAGTATAGGTAGGTAACCTCGTATAGGTATAATGATACGTACCAATAGATCATAATACCTACAATTTATCTCGTTGACAAAACACTTAAATCAATAATACTACCTAATAACAGATATATTTATTTAAATAAATTTAATAATTGCAGACTGTGCCTACACGAATCTGTACAGTCTACATATACAGCAGAATCTTCTGCATCGAAATTAAACAAACCGGCCACCGTAGAGCAAGGACAATGTAGCCGTGCGGAATTAAGACTGGCGCAGAAGGAATTTAATCAATATTCATACCTACTTAGACATTGTATAGATTAAACCTGTGTTGTACTGCCATTGGTCTGTAGTAAAAAAATAAGAATAAGAAGTACCTACCTATATCATTGCCCGAGCAAACGCGAAATGCGAGCGATATATTTTCTTTTTAACTAGTGCAAAAATGTGTTCGTACATTTGACGGCTTTCTTCTATGCATTACTCATTCTCGTGAAATTTTGTGAGCAGAATCAATAATTACTTATATGTATTTTTATTCAGTTTTTTTTTTAATGTTAAAATTGCGGATCCATGGGGTCTCGCGAGGTCTACAACTCACAGCAGAAATAATTTCAAAAATGTTTTAGGCGTAATTTAAAAGATACGAAAGACATAACGGAGATTACGCAGACATTAAACGGCGAGGTCTAGGCCAGTCCCACGAAGTCGACCGTTAACTTCTAACACCAAAGAATTACTCAACAGTATGTCATTACGATGGGTAGTTACGCAAATTTGGTACGCTGCCGGCAGCCCGTACGGCATGCGCAAAATTTGTCGGTCTATGAGCACTTATTGTATGTATAAATAACACATCGGTGCCTAAATCATGTTGCATGCCTACTATTGTTCTTTGGTCGTATGAAATGGACAAAACAGCATATGTAGTTATTTCAATATTTATTTATAGTGAACGTTTTTTTATTGTATATCACCACCTTGACCAATTTAACAATTTAACACAGGGCTAACAACGTTCTCATTCTCACGAGTGTTTAAAAAAATGTTAAAATAATTGGCAAGCAGTTATGGAAACTATAAAAAATACATATATCTATTACACTTAAATTTGTTCGGGTATTTAAGTAGGCGCTAGTACTTTGAGATATTAATATCTAATCTAGCCAAATTTAAAACACGCACGCACTTTTGCGTCGCGGTAGGTTAAATTAAATTAAATTGCATGCCGCAGACCAACGAAAATATACAGCTCATTAAACTAATATCTACTTAACTATTAGGTATTATCCATCGTGGCAAAATGTCGAAATAATGAATTATGGAGCCCCAAGGATTCTGCGGCGCCCCGTTTCACAAACAACCGGTCGCTTCGTTATGCGATTGACGTGGCTACAGATGCAGTGACAAACGTGGTTAAACAATGAATTATATAACTTGCAGTGAGTTTGAACTTCTGGCGAAATATCATACACAATGGATAGTTTGAGGTCAAATTAGTTTTCAAAATAATGAATATAATGATGCTGCTGGTTTTGGTAATTACTATCATTTTAAAAATAACGAAAACTTTCGCAAGTTTTATTAACGTAACTACCAAAACTACTTATCTAAAAAAGGGCCAGGCCAAGATAAAAGTAAAGCTATGCTTAAGAGAAGTCGACGAGAAAAGATAGCATTTCTTGTAACCGATAGCTCATCCCAAATGGCTAAAGTCACGAAATATCGATTTTACAATCTTATTTCTCCCATTGAAACATGTGAGTGTTATATTTCAGGACCTAAAATACATAATAATATCAGGTGGGTACTCACCAGTGCGAGAGCGCTTTCCGGGTACCACTTGCAGGGACGTAGAAAGATTGTAAGCGTTTCATCGTCATCCGCAAAGTTCAGGTCCTTGTTCTCTTTGAGCAGTTCCCGCAGACGTTCCAGGGCTTCGCGCACGCGCTCGGGGGTCTCGCGCAGCTCCTGCTCGGCCAGCGCGCGCGTCTCCGCCGACAGCTCCTGGCTGCGCTCCAGGCGGAAGTCCGTGGAACTCATGGCGGTTTAACTGTTGAGGAAAATTCATCAGTATTCATGCTGCATAAATGGCAGGCGAGTCTTTCATGGGAAAATGGCACTATGTGTGTGGTGCTCATGATTGATACGGGCTTAGGATGAAATGCTGAAGTTTATTTTATTTTCTCAACTAAGTATTATAATTGTAAAAGTAAAATCTCTTGTGTTACCAAGTTACAGTTACGAGTAGGTCAAAAAAGTTAGTAAGAAGAATATTTATAACGCGATGAGCAGCGGACGTAATGTTAATATTAAAGGAGGTGTAATGCCATTTGTTCCCGCCGGGCACAGATGGAAATGAATCAATCATCTTTATCCAGACAGAATGATCCTTAGATTTGTATCCGAATCTGGCAATCGTGGCAATATCATCTCACTAGTGAGTAACTGTTGTGCACGAGTATCTTAAGATAATTATTAAAACGAAGTTAAGTAATTTGTTAATTTATTCGTGCGTGATAGCGCTAGCGTAACCGATGCTTGAACTTGAAATAATATTGAATGTATCGGACAATGGTTAGGTTCGGTTAGTCTCAAAGTTAGCAATTTTAATCATCGTTACTATCTATTACCTACACATTTTTTATTCTTAAGTAAAGCAAACTATGCAAGGTTTAATCGAAATTGTTTATCTAACGTAAAAGTTAATGACGATTATTGAGATTCCTGTTAAGACATGCAGACTTCCTAGAGATGCCGGCCGTCGGGCTTGACACTGGGCGCGAGGTGAGTGAGGGCTCCTTAGGATGGCGGGCACGCGCGCGAGTGGCCGCGCCGATTTAGATCGTTTACTATTCACCTGTCTTCGGAAATTAACCGACTTGATTTATCACTAGCGCGGATTGTACGCAAGATTAATGCGATGAGTTGTAAATCGCTATAATTAGGCATTCGCTACTTAATTAAAGGCTGCTAATCAACCACAATGTTGTTACAGTCGATTTTCAAAAACAATTATGGTTTAGTCGCTTGTAGTAGGTAATAAACGGATTCTGAGATATAACTAACTTTGATCTAAAATAAAGTTTAGGGTGATTAATCAACTGATTAAAATAAATAGTATTTTAAACATTAATATGATTAGGGTCAGTTAAAACAGTTTAGATTTTAGAAATTGATGAGCATTTGTAAAAAAATGCAGTTACTTTAGTACCTAATACCTTATCCATATTTGAGTTTTAAATATCAAAAGATCTTTAAGATTTTCGGTACAAAACAAGATATTTTCTTATTCAGCTACATTGATAAGATTCTGTTTATCAAAGAACTTGATTAAATTCAAAGAAAAAAATCTTCGAACCAAAGACACACTACTCGAATATTTATAGCCAATGTTTGCAGACAGTATGAATACCCTCAGGGCATAAATTAAGAGAATGGTCACATTTTACACAGCGTAACTAATTACCTAATTCATTATTTTAGTCACTAACTTGGTCAGTAACACTCATATGTAAATACTGTACTCGTGTCACAAATAAAATTACCTATAACCAATAATGCACTGTATAGTCGATAAGTCTCACTATCACGATTTATGTGCATGGCTATAGTCGATATAGGGTAATTGCGTCAGTTTTCCGTCCGGTGTCAGTTTCCGTCCACTTGACAGATTAGTGAATAACACATTTCATTTATAATTTGCTATTTACGAAGTATAATTTTTATGTAGATAGATAAATTATTTAGATATTAAGGATGCAATAAGTCCAAATTTGTGCAGCAATGAAGGTTTATATTCCAATTTCGTCAAGTGGACGGAAACTGACACCGGACGAAAACTAGCACAATGACCCTATAAGTACATACATAGATATATTTGTTACCTATGTGGTATTTTGTTTGCTACATACTTTTCTATCTTCTTCGGTTTCTATCTTCGGTTCAGTCAACTCTGCATGCACGCGCTTAAGTTACTACACTTGTTCCCAATTATTTTGCACACTTGCATATTGATTTGCATCGATAGCTTTTCTCTCGCTATAACAAAGTCAGCAACTAGACAATGTATTCCTTACGCAAGCAACTTTGATATATTTCGTCTATTGATGACTAAGAAACCTGTCTCTTATTGTTACATTTCTCTTAATCGCACTGAAATCAGTTTTTCAGGGTGTTATTTATGTTAGATAATTGTGGCGTTTTTAGGGTTTCGTACCCAAAGGGTAAAACGGGACCCTATTACTATGACTTCGCTGTCCGTCCGTCCGTCCGTCCGTCCGTCTGTCACCAGGCTGTATCTCACGAACCGTGATAGCTAGACAGTTGAAATTTTCACAGATGATGTATTTCTGTTGCCGCTATAACAACAAATACTAAAAACAGAATAAAATAAAGATTTAAATGGGGCTCCCATACAACAAACGTGATTTTTGACCAAACTTAAGCAACGTCGGGAGTGGTCAGTACTTGGAAGGGTGACCGTTTTTTTTTTTGCTTTGTTTTTGGTTTTTTTTTTGCATTATGGTACGGAACCCTTCGTGCGCGAGTCCGACTCGCACTTGCCCGGTTTTTTAATTAAAGGTATCAAATTTTTGGCTATCGATAAGATTGATTTCAAATTGAAGCTTTATGGAAATAGCGTTTTATTCACAATCGACAATAAGTAGGGGAGGTAGGAGTAGGAGACCATTGGGGAGTCGGGAGGCTCGGGCACCCCCTTGTAAATCGTCCTAATAAGGGGGTGCCCGAGCCTCCCGACGGCTCAATGGTCCCCTAACCCGTACCCTATTGGTTTATACCGGCACATTTATGGTAAGGTAAGAATTTATATTTTATTTATGATGGTAAATATAAATAAATAAAAATACTATAACTACCTATACAAATTTACGCCGATCGATTATTTATACCAGTTCTCGGAAATGTGTACGAAAAAAACAATGAAAATTATTAAATTAATAAGCCAACAAAAATGTTTCATTACTGACGAAGCAAAAAAAGGTTTCATTACTGGATTACAACGCCTAAAGTAATGAATACCTACATAGGTAGGTACCTTAATTCAACATTTTTTTTGCGTTCCTCTAAATTGCCTATAAACGTTAGGTGTAACAAAATTGTAATTCCTTAAATTTTAATTTTACCTCTTTCAAGTAAAAATCACTACTAAAAGAATCACAATTGTAATTTCGAAAACAAAACAACGGAACTTAATTAGGTACACAACAAGCGAAAACAAACGAGCACGACACTGAAAGATGCGAACTGGTGCAGTCGCGCTCCAATTTGTTCACACAAGCGAATAAACTTGTGAAAATCGCACACTAACCTCGCTTGGATCGCGTAGAGGAACTCGCGCGCCGGTGGAAATGACAAAGGGCGGGAAATCGATCGTGCGGCGCGAGAGAGGTGCGAGCGAGTGTGCGCGCGCGCGCCTTCGCGCCCCTTATATACGAGCGATAAGGCGCTCTTTGTGATCGCATAAACACAGGGTGGTAAACAATAAACATATTAACTACCAAATTTAAACCGCTAATGATTATGAGGGTCATAAACAAAGGGATGAGACGGCGTTGTTATGTCATCTTTTTTGTGGTTTCTTAGATGTCTTTGTGGTTTTGTACGAATGCAGAAGGGACCTTCGTCCTTGATGCCGTTCATGCCATTGGACTTTGCTTTGGATCAGTCACCGCAAGTCGGTGCACCCCGCTCGCATCCAATCCAACGTCCGCTTGATAAATAGTAAAAATACTACTAAGTACTAAAAGTACTACGTACGTACGTGTTGAGTAGTTAACTAGTAAAAGTACCTATACAAAAATATCCAAAATGGTACAGCCTTCTTCTAGGAACGAGGGAACACATAAAAATAAAGATCCCGACGAATAGAACCTCGCTACGGCGAAATCCTTGTTACGAAAATGTTGTTCCCTTCCTTCCAACGATTCCCTACACGGGTATCCAATACATATAATATTTTTCTCCATAACGCGAAAAATTAATTTGTATTTCAATAACTCGAAAAGATAGACACACGTATTATTTAGTATTATGTCAACTCTATATTTACCTACTCGTATCTATTTGAATAAGTCACTTCTAGTAGGAATTAGTGATCCAAAAGCCCTAAAAAATAACTAAAAGGCTTGAGTCTTTTGGATCACTAGTAGGAAACAGACCTTAAATTACTTCCATATGAATTACTCTGTCCTCAATGTCCACATACATTTAAGAATGTATACAATCTACTTACCTATTGCTAAATAAAATGTGCGAATTTACAATGGACATTTAACAACGGAAACATTAGAAGATATTCACCTCTATGATTACCTATCATAATTATTTTAATTATAACCCATTTTACACTCAATTAAAGAAAACACATTTTATCTTTCACAAAAATCGGTGTCAGACACTGCTTACAGTTGCTTCACACGCAGAGTCAAGTGAAGAAACACTGAAGTGACAGTCTGTTGATGGTTGCATCTTTGCTAATCGGTAATACCTAATGTTGCGACCTGAACATCTTAATTCTTAAGTTCATAGCGACAAAATACTTGCCATCATACTTAGAAGAAAAACGCATCTCTAGAATAAGAATTACGGTTCTAAATTAAATGACTAGAAAGGAATGTCAAATGGTTTGAGGGTAAATGTATAATGCAGACTTGGAAACAACTTATATACTTGCCTTATTTTTAACAAAAATGAGTAGTATTATGAAATTATGATTGAATAGTCCAGTATCCTCGTATTAACATCAAAGATACTACGTGAGGCTGCATTGTAGCTAAACTGTTGTTAACCGATTTTGAAACATTTGCTTGCATTTAGTGGTTTCAATCTCATTATGTTAATACTGTTAGTTTCAGTCACACTGATAAAATATAATTACAAGGAAAACTTAAAAACAACTAAACCCGATTCTTTAATTTCACCTCATCCACAAACCAAACATAACTCCACCAAACATACTCATCCACACGTACAGTCAGCATCAGATTTAGCGGAGTACCAAAGTCTTGATAACAGAGGCTTAGTTCAGATATTTGTGAACTCCTTGGCCGCTCCAATATATCTGATGGCGACTGAGCAACTGTAGATAAGACAAAACTACATGACTACTAAAACAAAGCAAGGATCAAAGTTTAACGAGTGACTCATTATATTTATATACGAGATAGGTTTAATGGTCACTGTACCTATCGAGTGTCCCGCTATAAATCTATATTTGCTAATCCTAATTAATGTGACAACCACAATGAAGACGTGTATAAACTCTTGTCTGTACAAAGTACTTTGTAGGTACAAAGGGATCAAATACACAGTTATTATAAGTAAATAGGAGTAAGTATTTATACTCTATCTACGTAGAGGGTTACCGAATAGCAAATCAGCGTTTCCAATTCGGCTGATGATGAGAATATGTGTTTATAGGCATTCTGCTGAAGTATGAACTGTGTTAAAAACCGGCCAACCGCGAGTCAAACTCACGAGTCTCACGACCCAAGGGCCATCATTCCATCATTAGTATTCCGTTTATCAGATACTAGCTGTTGCCCGCGACTTCGTCCGCGTGGAATCTTATCTTCAACATTTTACATCTTTAGTACCTATAATTTTCATATCCAAGCAATGTTGAAATTAAGTACTTTTCTTTTTTAACAAGTTGTATGAAGTTTTATTTCAAGTGGATTTTGATGTTGGTTGCTGAAATTACTTTTCTTGTATTCTCATAATAGGTATCTATGCCCTTATACAAAGATTAAAGTTCCGCACTCACAAAATATCTGATCTCCATACAAACTTTCAACCTCTTTCTCACCACCTTGAGGGATAATTTTCAAAAATGCTTGAATTAGTTTTCATGTTTTTTATTTTAATACCTTTTTTTTGCAAAAAGTTCAAGTTCCTAGCTTAAAATTAAATTTACACCGCAAGACGAACTTTCACCCCCTTTTTAACCCCCTTAGGGGTAGAATTTCCTAAAACGTTGCAATTAGTTACTTTTTTTTGTAATCGGCTATTATGTCTTTCTAAAAAGTTTCAAAGCATTTGTAATGGATGCAAACTTTGAACCCCATTTTAACCCTGTTAGGGGATGAATTTTACAAATCGCTGAAATCACTTTTATTGTCTTCTAATAATATCCCCAAATACAAAGATTCAAATCCCGCGCTCGAAAAAATGTATGATATCCATACAAACTTTCAACCCCGTTTTCACCACCATAGGGGATGAATTTATTTTAATTTAATACCTTTTTACAAAGTTTCAAGTTCCTAGCTTCAAATAAAATTTGCACCTGAAGACGAACTTTCATCCCCTTTTTAACCCCCTTAGGGGTTGAAATTCCAAGAACGTTGCAATTACTTTGTTTTGTAATTGGCTATTATGCCTTCCTAAGAATTTTCAAAGCATTAGTAATGGATTAAAATTTTCAACCCCTTTTTAACGCTGTTAGGGGATGAATTTTACAAAACGCGGAAATTACTTTTATTGCCTTCTAACAATATCCCCAAATACAAAGATTCAAGTCCCGCGCTCGAAAAAAATTTTGATATCCATACAAACTTTCAACCCCTTTTTCACCACCTTAGGGGATGAATTTTCAAGAACGCTGAAATTAGTTTTCTTGTATTTTAATAATATATTTTTTAACGAAGTTTCAAATTCCTAGCTCAAAAGAAAACTTCAACCCCATACAAACTTTCATCCCCTTTTTAACCCTGTTAGGAGATGAATTTTACAAAACGCTGAAATGACTTTTATTGTCTTCTAATAATATCCCCAAATACAAGGACTCAAGTTCCGCGCTCGAAAAAAATTTTAATATCCATACAAACTTTCAACCCCTTTTTCACCACCTTGGGGGATGAATTTTCTAAAACGCTGAAATTAGTTTTCTTGTATTTGAATTTGATACATTTTTACAAAGTTTCAAGTTCCTAGATTAATAGTACATTTCGATGCTAGTGCGGAAGGTATGTCATTACTTCACGAGTACCGAGATATCTTGCCACGAGCCGCAGGCGAGTGGCAAGACTCGGGACGAGTGAAGAATGACATTTCCGCACGTGTATCGAACGACGTTTTTTAATACAGTTGCGAAAAAATAGGAAAAACATTGTTAATCGTACACTAAACAAAAGTGGTAACAGTGACAGCTCGGTTAGACGTCGTCTTTAAGTATATTATATCTATGGGCGTTTGGCAGCTATTCCGTTCCATTCAGCTAACTTATTAAGAACGGAATTTTCAATATTGAATATTAAAAAATAAACGTGTTATAATGATGAAGAGGTAAGTAATTAAATATGGAATATGTAATATTTTTCGTATTCTTACATTAACGGTAGGTTTTTATGCTGATTACGACGTTTAAAGGAAACTAATATTAACACTCATCAATAAGTAGTCGTGAATTGGAACAAGTATAAATTTTTAAAAATTGGAAAAGTAAAAAGCACTAGTTCGAGATAACCAACTTTCCGCACGCTAAACAGCTACGTAAAGTAGCACTTTTTGAGCAACTGTATTAAAAAATAAAATTTGCACCCGAAGACGAACTTTCATCCCCTTTTTAACCCCCTTAGGGGTTGAATTACCAAAAACGTTGCAATCACTTTTTTTTGTAAGCGGCTATTATACCTTTCTAAAAAGTTTCATAGCATTTGTAATGGATTAAAATTTTCAACCCCTTTTTAACCCTGTTAGGGGATGAATTTTACAAAACGCTGAAATTACTTTTCCTGTCTTCTAATAATATCCCTAAATACAAAGATTCAAGTCCACCACTCGAAAAAATTTTTGATTTCCATACAAACTTTCAACCCCTTTTTCACCACCTTAGGGGATGAATTTTCAAAAACGCTGTAATTAGTTTTCTTGTATTTTAATGACATATCTTTTTACGAAGTTTTAAATTCCTGGCTTAAAAGAAAACTTTAACCCCATACAAACTTTCATCCCCTTTTTAACCCCCTTAGGGGTTGAATTTCTCAAAATCGCTTCTTATCTCTTGTACACTTTATAAATGCAATCTGGTGTGCAAATTTCAACTTTCTGGCTTTTGTAGTTTCGGCTCTGCGTTGATGAATCAGTCAGTCAGTCAGTCAGTCAGTCAGGACACTTGCATTTATATATATAGATAGATTATTTTTCAGATATGGAATCAAGAAAGTTTCCGTTGTTTGAAGTGAACGTATAACAAATAGCCCTATATCGAGGTACTTGTGTTAGAACTTAGGTACGTACTTGTGATAAAAGTGGGGACGAGAGTTAAAATAGAACTATGTCATACCAAAACTACTACAGAACATAAGTTCCTACCCGGGAGAATTAAAAGCTCACACACACGATAGCTAATTTTGATACTATGGGTTACTACTTTTGGCTCAATTACTAAACTACACTATACAGCTAACTAAATATTAACCAAGTCTACATTTCACATGTGATTACCAGTTTTTCTTTATACATAGGCTATAAAATAAAACATATAACATTTAGGTACTTACATCGCAAATTGATGGATTCATTTAGCTTATAGTGACCCCATTTAACTCCAGTTCATATTATTTCTTATGAATAACTTCTTTCTTTAAATTGTTAAGTGATTAAGGCCCACTTGCCCCATCGCACTAACCCGGGGTAAAGCGGTTAAACCGTTAACCCAGTGTCAAATTGTACTGGTAACCATGGTAACTCCGGATTTAACGGGTTAACCCCGGGTTAGACGAATGGTGCAAGTGGCGCTAAGTAGAATAAAAAGCATAGTATTAAATGTAGATTATGTATTCGAAGTGGATGGCTCGTCGTTTTCCGTAACATTAGCACTGGCGGAGGCGTCATCTGAGTTAGCTTCATCGTCGCTGCTCGCTTGCTGCAGCAAAAAACTCAATTTTAATATACTTAGGCACGAGAAGAATTATAGATATAAAACATTTTTAAACTAAGTATTAGGTATGCAGATATTTTTATTTCTCAATAGCATAACACATTTTTATTAAGCCTTTAGAAGGGCTGTTAGCCTGAAAGACACGTCATGAATTTTTACCCTTTTTCTAATAATGGTCAAAGACGAAGTAGTCTCAGTTTTTATTGCTTTGCCAACTTGTCGTATAGTTTCTGTCCTGTTATATTGGGATACTTGTTTGCATTTGTAATCTGCATTTATTTTGTGTTAAGTCCTCAGGATATCCTGCCGTCATCATTACCTATATGTCGTTACCGTTGCCTATATTTCTAGTTTATAAATGTTTTCTGCAACTATCATTAGGCGTGTAGGTTAGGTGGGGCCGGGCGGGGCGGCAGTTTACCACCCCGTGTGTGAACTAAACAGAGACAGGTCACAGGTACTTACTTCAAGCTTCAAATCTGCGCTATGCGTAGCGAGCAGTTTTCTTGATCTAGCTAAAGATGTGGTCGCGGCAGGTTTACCACCCCCTGTGTGAACTAAACAGAGACAGGTCACAGGTACTTACTTCAAGCTTCAAATCGGCGCTATGCGTAGCGAGCAGGGTTTTCTTGAAGTAGCTAAAGATGTGGTCGCGGCAGGCGTGGTCGGTGCCGGGCGGCAGTTTACCACCCCGTGTGTGAACTAAACGGACAGGTCACAGGTACTTACTTCAAGCTTCAAATCGGCGCTATGCGTAGCGAGCAGAGTTTTTTTGACGTAGCTAAAGATGTGGTCGCGGCAGGCGTGGTCAGTGTCGGGCGGCAATTTACCACCCCGTGTGTGAACTAAACGGATAGGTCACAGGTACTTACTTCAAGCCTCAAATCGGCGCTATGCGTAGCGAGCAGGGTTTTCTTAACGTAGCTAAAGATGTGGTCGCGGCAGGCGTGGTCAGTGTCGGGCGGCAATTTACCACCCCGTGTGTGAACTAAACGGATAGGTCACTAGTACTTACTTCAAGCTTCAAATCGGCGCTATGCATAGCGAGCAGGGTTTTCTTAACGTAGCTAAAGATGTGGTCGCGGCAGTCGTGGTCAGTATCGGGCGGCAATTTACCACCCCGTGTGTGAACTAAACGGATAGGTCACTAGTACTTACTTCAAGCTTCAAATCGGCGCTATGCGTAGCGAGCAGGGTTTTCTTGACGTAGCTAAAGATGTGGTCGCGGCAGGCGTGGTCGGTGCCGGGCGGCAGCCAGCCGCGCCGCGCGTGGCACAGCAGCGTCGCCGGCGGCACAGCCAGCAAGGCTTCCACTTCAGGTAACTTCACGTCACAGTACTGTGAAACAAAATGTATTAGAAATGACAAAATGTTATCGTTTATCACAGGTACTGTCGGCAACAATAAAGGTTAGTAGAATTCAGAAAATGGTCAATAATAGGGTATTTGACTACTAGTCAAATCAGTTTCTTTTTTCGAACTGTCAAAACGATTTTGCTACTATTGAATTTATATGAAACACTAGCATGTGCCGTCACAATCACATCACCAACTCTTTATAGTTTTATACGGGGTTTAAAATAGAAATTGTGTTTAAAAATAACGGCTGTCTATGTTTCTCTATTAATCTTTTTGTGCTTTATTTCATGCATGGAGTAAAATAATTTATTTTAAATACAGTCAAATACCCTATTGCGGACACTGAATATGAAGGAATTTTTGTCGATACCATCATACCAATGTTCATACTTTTTTTTTACTGGGAGGACAATCCGTTATGGATACCTCCGCACCGCAGGGACAGCGCGGAGGTTATGTCGGACTTTCACCGACTAAAAACCTCCCCGTTGTCCTCCTTAGCGCCTTCATACCTGGTAGAAGATCTGGCGCTGCGCGGGCACCATGCCCGGGCGGAAGTAGACGGAGCCCTCGGGCAGGTCCTCGGCGGCGCTCTCCTCGGTGCGCGTGTTGGGCCGCACGCGGTCGTTCTTCTTGTAGTGCACCACTTGGTCGCGAGTGCTCACCATGGAGTGCACGCCCGCTGCCAAAATAAGACTATTTGAATGAATGAATTAATGAAAATCTTTATTTCAGGCAACTAGTGGCCCATACATAAATACCTTAAAACTAGCATACATATTATAAAAATATATTTGCTTATGCATTTCAACTACGGTACAACGGCCCTCCATAGAACGTTTTCACATTAATTGTCACAATTATTTTACTTATTAGATTAATGTAATGCTAGGGTATTTGACTACTAGACAAATCATTTCCTTTTTCGAACTTTCAAACGATTTTGTTACTATGGAATTTATATAAAACACTAGCATGCGACGTCACAATCAAATTACCTACTCTTTATAGCTTTCTACGGATTTTAAAATAGAAATTGTGTCTATAAATAACTGCTGTCTAAGTTTCTGTGTTAATCTTCTGGTGCTTTATTTCATGCATGATGTAAAATAATTTATCTTAAATACAGTCAAATACCCTATGACATAGTAAATGTGAAAAGGTTTCATAGTGGGTCAGGAATAGAATTGTTCGATATTTGCTACCTACATATAACAAAGAAGCTACCGGCTACTCAGAATGTGATGAAATATGAGCAAAGACAAAGCGTCATAAATGTTATCATTCATTACGAGCATCATAGCACAAAGTACATAAGCGCGTTCTAGAACCAAAGTCGTAAAACACGTATATTGTATATTTTTTTATCTTGACCCACCCTTTATTGCACCTATATTGTCGTGAGCCATAATGACATTAAAAGACCTTATTGCACGGTAATAAGGTTTCTAATGTTAGGTACATAGTAATTAAGTAGTGTTGCAGTTTATTTATATTTATAAAAAATTGTAAATGTTGTTGTTGTTTAAACATCAGTCCATTCAAGTTCATTTACCAATTTTTTTCCAGTAAGTAATAAAAGTTGTAAAATCAAAACTTTTAAAATTTTACCTTGATGCCTCAGCCTAAAATCCAAGGTCTGATACATTCTAGCTTCAGGAATCTTCCTAGGATCATAACCATATTTGACCCACTGCATCCTCCAAGGCCCGTCCTTCATGTAGATGGCAACACATGGCAGAATCACCTTCAGAGAGCTTGATTTCATTTTCGTGTGGTATCTCAGCAAGTTCTGAGACCAAACTGGTCTTTCTTCAAACAACTGGAACAATAATTAGTAATTAATAATTACCCACAGAGATCGGCAAAATATGACTACAATTAACAATTAAGAATAAAAATGCAAACATCATTTGCAGTGACACTGTATTTTTTTTTTGCAAACACAGCTAAAATAATACTGCAATAAATTGCCGAATCATATAAGTAAATTACATGTAGGTATATTTTATTCTGTTGAAGATAGTAATCATAAAAATTCTAGCAAATTACTTAATGAACTTAACCAATGAAATAAATAATGAATCAAGTTTAGCAAAGAGAAAATTTAACCTTTGTGTTTGACAATTTTACTGACTTTTTGTAGATTAGATAATTTTTCCTAAATTCATATTATCTTTGTATTAACATTTTTGTACCTTGTGTATAGTTTCTATCTCCTGCTTCAATGGAGGATAAACAGACAACCTCAACTGTTGTTGCTTTACGTAAGCCTCATTTGGTTCAGTAGGCAGACTATCAGTCAAATTGAATGTATAATGAGCCATGCCGATCCCTCTCTCAGTTCTCCTCTTGTTGTGAAAGTCGTCTTTGTCCGAGTCCTTGTCCTGGGCTTGCTCTTTTTTGTTTGGATACCTCTTGTCAGAGTAGGAGTAGTTTATTGGCCTGTCGGACCTCGTGAAGTTGGAGGGAACAACAAAGAGAGAAGACTCCTCCCTGTGTTAAGAAATAAAAATTGTGAGAATTTTCCTAGTTCTTAAAAAATAGTAAGCCTAACAATGTAATACATCTGTGAATCTAATGGGCAAGATAGAGTCAGGGAACAATGAGAACATAAAATATATGGTGCCGTGCATTCTGTATAGTTTTTTTTTAATAGTAGTAGTAAATATATGTATGGCATATGTGGGTTAATCAAGTAACATTATTTTATGTGAATCTATTGATCAAATCTTCTCTGCTACACTAGACAGTATGATAACCAATACAATAAAGGTACTTACATCATGAAATTGAAATCATCTGTTCCTGAAGGTAATATTTCATCTATTATGCACTGGGCACTCTCTCCCTCTGTTTGTACAGGAAGATATTGGAAATCGCACATTGCTGTAATAAGTAAGCAATTAAGCTATTGTATCTTTAAAAAAAACCACCCAAGTCCGAGTCAGACTCGCGCATAAAGGGTTTCTTACCATTACGCAAAAAACGGCAAAATAAAATAAATATTTAAGTGGGAGCCTCACGTGTTTTTAGTACTCGTTGTTATAGCGGCAACAGAAATAGATCATTTGCGAAAATTTCAACTGTCTAGCTATCATGGTTCATGAGTTACAGCCTGGTGATAGACAGACAGACGGACAGCGGAGTCTTATTATAAGGTAAGGTAAGCTTTTCACCCTTTGGGTACGGAACCCTAAAAACAACAAAATTGGTAACTTAAGTATCAATGACTAAACTTATCATTCTCAGACAAATAATAATATATCATAGTGACAGACATTTGCATCGCATTTTATGATGGATTAATATTACTGGAAGTAACTGTAATCACCAGCAACAACTACATCAGATAACAATAACAATGACATTTGAAACTTACAATCAAATTTATAGATCCTTTTCACCTGCCCCACAACTGAGGTTCCCACAACCTCCCTCTTAACTTCATCCCCGTTTTTAGTTTTCTTCACTTTAACCTTCAAAAGCACACCGGCAGTTCTCTTGTTGTCACCATAAACTTTCTTTATGAACGGATTATGCGGCTGAAAGTTCAGACCCAGCCGCTTTTTGTTTGGTTGAGCTAATATCTGTTTTGAAAGAAGTAGTATTAAATCAATTATCATTTATTCAGTAAGATTAATAAAAATTAACAAGAATAAAAATTTACCTCGGAAATATTTCGGATACCTCCTAAGCATTCTATTGCTTTATCTTCGTTTTTCACAATTCCCGGAAATTGAATACAAACCAACTCTCGGTTTAGATCTTCGTTCTCCATTATTGTTTGATCATTTTCTTTTTACCGAGAAAATAGGAAGTGCTTTATTTTTACACTAAAGCTGTGATAAAGCTCATTTTAAGGTTATGTTGACATTTCACTTTCAGATTGACAGTTAACAAAACAACATGACATCGTTCAGAAACTCAAAAATGTACAAACTCAAATGGAATTGACGACAACTACCTTTCTCGCTCTCACTTAGTATCTTCTTAGTTTGTGTTCTCACTACTTTAAGTGAGAGCACAAACTTCTTTCGTAACAGACTACCGCACCGTACAATGACCTTGGTGCCGAACGGAAGCTTGTTTGGCGAGTGCAGCGAGTGCAGTCACCAACGTCACCAACGACAACCACCAACCAAGCTTTCGGCCAAAGTGGCATCGTCGGTTTCCAACCAGTTTCAGACTTTGCCCCTGACTTATAAAAGTACAGGGATTAAGCTCGCTATTTGCCTCTTTTACTTAAAATAAAAATGATTGGTCAAGGGTAAAACTAAAAGTTTATAATATACTGTGTACCTATAACTATAATGTGTAATTTAATTAATATCACAATTTTAATTAAACTTAATGGTACACCTACTTATAATATTGTATAAAACTAATAACCTAGTATCAATAAGATAATGGAAGTCATCTATGTGCTACAGCTTCTACAGCAACTAGTAGTCTGAAAAAAAAAAAGATAATGAGTTATTACACATTTGTAAAACATGAAAATAAATATTATTATAATCATTTTACAATTTCATCTAATAGGTACCTACTTTTCTAATAACATATTCCTCTGCCGCTCAATCTCAAGTCTATCCTTCTCCATTTTGAGTCTTATGTTATTGCATCTCTTCTTTTCTAAAAGTTTTTGCTTCTCTATTCTAATCCTCTCTTCTTCCAAGTTTAAAAGTCTGTCATGTACCAGTCCTGCAAAATAAAAATAAAAAATAAGTTTTTATTTACAGATTTCAAATTATGTGAAATAAAATAGTATTTCACTGTTAATTCTTGATATATACTAACTGACTGGTCTTCCCCTTTTCCACAAAGGCCCGGTGACTGGAGCAGAGGACACCTCATTGGAACCCATCGCTTGATCCATGTCACCCCCAACTCCATCTTCTAAACTCGTGTCAATGTCTGCTTGTGTGAAATGTTGTGGATCCGATGGCCATTTCTATGTAAAATATTAAATAAAAATGTAATTAATAACTAATGTAAGATGTAGTAAATTTTTAGAAAATTTAAAGCTTCTTACATAATGTTCAATTATTTTGTTTTCAATATTATTAAAAATAAATATTTTACCATACTGTTGGTAGATGGATCTGAACTGCACATATCATTTGATACATTACTCTGAGACGGAACCTGAAATAGTCAAATAGTATCAGTAAGATACAACTCTCTTCTTCTTTAAGGTAAATTGAATTGTATTTCTTATTACCATATGACTTGATGAGAGAGCTGATGTTTCAGGCACTCCTGGCAGTCCAAACGCTGAAGTATTTGTGCAAATAAGTCTAAGAATTTTCTCTTCCGAATCTGTTAACTGAGTACTTGCATTGCAGCCGGGAGTAAAGCGATTTTTGCGTATCTTAAATGCTTTCTTTTTCACATTGGATTTCCAATCACGCCATGTCTGAAATGAAGCGAATTTTACTAACTCATGGTCACCAGACGCTGTTCTTTAGATTATGCTTGCTTACCTGTTGCCATTTATCAGGAGTCTTTATAGCACCAGATCCGAAACCAGAGTTAGCATTTAGTTTTTCGGTAATTTTAATCCAAGCATTCGTTTGCCGAACTCTACCTTCCAAGCCTGTGAATTTACCTATCGCTAACTCTTTATCCTCCTGTAAGAAGTGCAGGAGCATGTTCAACTGCTCGGGGCTTGCCTTGCGCCTTTCCATCGCATTAACTTAACAATAATATGAACAGAATGATTTCAACTCAGAAAATAACAAAGTTTGTTAATGAAAAGTCTAATTATACAGCACGTTATCGGTTAATTTGTTAAATAAGTACGAGATAATTGGTCTTTAAGTTATTTTCGCTATGAAATATCTCTTTAGCTTCTTTTATTTTATTTTTTAGTATTCCAACAAACCAAAAACCAAACTTGATGCATTTACATTGCATTTTTGACATTGACTTTTCATCTTCGGAGCTAAAAAGCACTATCTGTAATATTAACCAAAAAAATATAGACTTTAATGTTAATGAATAAAGCACAATTTACAATGGATGTAAAAGTTATTGTTGTTGTTTTTGTATTTCGATTCGTAGCAACAATGCAGAATCCGTTCAAATACCTAATTTAAAAAATGATCGTATAGATTTCTAAGTTAATTTATAAAGTTGCACGAAAAAGCTTAGACTAATGATATACATATTTCAACATTGCTCTAGCGACTTAGTGTAATTAAGAATTTTATTTAGTAGTTACTAACTATATAAATAATGAGAATATCACATATTCTATCAACGGAAAAATAAAACGGTATTTGGCCAAGTGTGGCTGTCAGTGGACAGCCCCAAAGTTTTTGTTATGTTAAGAAGTTAGTATTCAAAGAAAACTTATTAAAAGGAGAATGAAGAGATGAACACTCTTTTTAAATTACAATTACTACGAGGCAGTTCTCACAGAGAGAAAATAGTACGCAGACACCTCCGGGATGTATCCGATTGTGTAAATCTGCCTGACCCGTATTTACTCAAAAACTGTGGAGTTAACCGGATAGTATTCCATCGAATTCTACTTATACTAGAGCCTGTTGTTCCCAAAACACAAAGGTCGAATGGTATACCATTCCCTTTAAAGGTACATCATTATTTCCAAGAAACTACTGTAGGTATTGTTTACCCCATGAACTATAATTAAAAATGGTCCTTCGAACCGGATATTAATGTTATTTTTTTACCCGACTAAGATAAGGGTAATGTAATGATTATAGCAGTCTATATACATTATACCCATTATGTATGATTGTTTCAAATTCAAGTTAAAAAAAATTTTGCTTAAATTTCCATTTTACTTTCTAGGTACTGCTGACTTTGTCATTTCTGGCTAGTGGTTCCCATCAGAAGTCAGTGGGCAAAGATTTCAATGTCAATATTTCCCAAAAGTCAGTGAGTAGAGTTATCAAGATCATTGTAGAAGGGCTCAACTTTGTTTTGGATAAATGGGTGGTATTTCCAAGTAGTTCCCTTCAGAGGGAGCAAATAAAAGATGGGTAAGTTTAGAAGTAATTTCAATAGTAGGTTAGTAGGTACATACATACTGTATTGTATTTTTTTTACTTTGGTACCTACTTATTTTGGTGATTTGCAGTTTTTACAGGAAGTATCACTTTCCTGAAACTATTGGATGCCTAGATGGCACTTATGTTGAAATAGTGTGCCCCAGGGATGACGAAGAAGCATTCTATGACAAAAAATGCCAATACTCCATACATGCACAGATTGTAAGTATTATTTTAAAAGTTTAATAGTGACAACATACTTTATTTATTGGATTTCTTATTTTCCAGATATGCCTTACTCCAAAATCTTTTCTCATTTCAGTCTGATCTAAAATTAATAATTTTAATAAATATTCCAGATGTGTGATGCGGATATGGTGATAACAGCAGTGTGCTGCCGTTTCGGCGGGGCGTCGAGCAACGCCTACATCTGGAGCAAGATGAACATTCGGCCTTTTATCGAGCATGTCAGTAAGCAGGGCGAGACTGGCTGGATTATAGGTACCTATCTATCTGTAGTCAATTTAACCTAAATTAAAATACACACACATATACATTTTTAAATTCTGCATTGCTAGCTACTATTTAACCCCAACCCACACTAGCGTCTTTTGAGCGTCGGCGTCTAGTCAGCGTTATGGGAAATGGTGTTTCCGCTCAGTTGCGCCAATATTGCGTCGAGCAGCACCCATAAAGTTGTCTAGAGGCCGACGCCTGGGAAAGGCTAATGTGGGGTGGGCTACATTTTATAGCTACCCTCTCTTTCGCATAGTGGAAAGGCCAAGCAGTATACTATCAACTGGAAATAAGGGATTATCGCTTTCAAAATGACATGCTTACGAACGAGCCGCCTGCAAGATTGGTACAAACAAGTACCTTACACGATCTGGGGAAGTCTGTATGGATCCCAAATGTCAGTGTATATTTATTTCACTTTCCTTTTTCCAGCTGACAGCAAATATCCGCAAAGACCATGGCTTATGACACCAATTCCCCACGCGCCCCAAGGCACGCCAGAATCCCAGTACAACCACTTCCACGCTCGCACCAAATCCTGCATCAACCGCTGCATCGCGAAGCTAAAGGGCCGATGGCAATGCCTTTATAAAAGACCTCTACATTACTCCCCACAAAGAGCTGCGAAGATTATCAATGCTTGTGCTGTGTTGCATAATCTTTGCACAAAGGCTGGGTTGGACACTGAGCCTTATGTAGAAACTGAGGCGCTTACGATGAATGAAGCTCAAGCTACTGAACTGTCTGAAGATAATATTAATGACTTGTATATTGGTATGGAAGTGAGACGGCAGTTGGCGGAAAGAATTTACTATAGTGTTTAAGATACATGTTGAATCTTTGTAACATGATTGTAAAGTGAAACTTTTAACAGTATTTCGTAAGCAGAAGGGAAAAAAACAAAAGACTGATCTTATAAATTACAAAAAAATACTTTAATAATTATGTAGTTGTTATTCAAAAATGATCTTTACTCATTAGTGCATAAGGATCTGCATCTGCGCCAACTGGCTGTAGGTGTCGCCGGGCATTCTGTACGCGATGTTGCCCGCGAATGTGTTCAGCACCTCCGCCTGCTCCCGTAGCCATTCCAATTGCTGTAAAAAGTACATCTTTGAAAATTATGCTGGAATATGACGCCAACTATTATTTTACAATTTAAAAATATCTAGACACGGGATTTTAAAATTTTATTAGATCGTATGTGTATCCCATTGACGAAAGGAGGTGACATATTTATATTATGGAATTCCCCACCACTGCACTGCTCGTTTGTGCGGTTCTTTTCGAGGTTTCACTCGTATCGATGAGCGGTTTGGTAGGACAAACACTTTATCGCTACAGGCAGCGTGCAAAAACTGTAGGGCCACAGAGCCCCCTGCTTTATTCAACTCAAATGCAACTCTTTGATTAAAGCCATTAGATGGCAGCACTTGCTTAGAGGCGTTAAGGCTCGCGATTGAAATCACGAGGTGGCAGATACTCGAACGCGCACTATTCTGTGAACCCCGTACCTTGTCGGTGTTGGTGTGCGGCGCGCCCAGCATGGCCTCCCTGGGCGCTTGTCGCAGGCGCTGGCGCTGCGCCACGAGGACGGTGCACACGGCGCGCAGCACGGCCGGCAGCGCGCGCAGCAGCGCGCCGCGGGCGCAGCGCGCGCCCGCCACGCGCGCCTCCAGCTCGCTGCGTCGGAGCGGGACCAGCTCACACTCGCGCAGCGTCTGTGAAAAATTACAAATGCTTTCTCTATTAATCAAATCCTCAATGCTCAATACAGACTATTGTGTATACAATACTAGCGACCCGCGACCCGCCTCGACTTCGCACGAATTAACAAATTATACACCTAATCCTTCCTCAAGAATAGAGTGATCTATTGATAGGTGAAAACCGCATGAAAATCCGTTCAGTAGTTTTTGAGTTTACCACGAACAAACAGACAGACGCGGCGGGGGACTTCGTTTCATAGGGTGTAGCGATTACTATGACACTAACCTCCAATGCGGCGTCGTAATTCTCAGCATGGAACTGATCAAAGAAGGTGAGGAGCTTGCACAGCTTCGTGTAGGCTTCGACCAGCGCGGGCGGCAGCGCGGGCCCCTCGCGGCGCAGGCGGCGCGCCACGTGCTCGGCGCGCGTGCCCAGGCGGGCGCGCAGCGCGCCGCCGCCGCCCGCCACCAGCACTTGGGGGAGCAGCATGCAGAATAGCTCCAGAACTTTCTCGAGGTTCTGAAAAAGAACAAGTGTAAAAATTGGGCCCATCCACAACGAGTGCAAGCTTCGTACATATCGTAAAGTAAAAGTTTTCCAAGTTTATGAAAATTCCGCAACTTGCACATCTGTATTAGTATTGAATACGTGAATTTGGCGACTTGTTATAAACAATTTTTTTAACTTGCACTATAAATCTCATTTAAAAAAACCGGGCAAGTGCGAGTCGGACTCGCGCACGAAGGGTTACGTACCATAATGCAAAAAAAAAAACAAAAAAAAGCAAAAAAAAACGGTCACCCATCCAAGTACTGACCACTCCCGACGTTGCTTAACTTCGGTCAAAAATCACGTTTGTTGTATGGGAGCCCCATTTAAATCTTTATTTTATTCTGTTTTTAGTATTTGTTGTTATAGCGGCAACAGAAATACATCATCTGTGAAAATTTCAACTGTCTACCTATCACGGTTCGTGAGATACAGCCTGGTGACAGACGGACGGACGGACGGACGGACAGCGAAGTCTTAGTAATAGGGTCCCGTTTTACCCTTTGGGTACGGAACCCTAAAAAGAACACGTAATTGACGCAAGCAACTAATCCTAATAAACTTCTACGGTTAAACTTACCTCGGCTATATCATAAACAGTAATGGCATCTTCGAACAGGCCTTTGTTAACGAGCTGCTCAGCGACATTCAGGGCAATCACCTGTAAATTGATTAAAATTAATATTCCAACTTAAATCTTTCTGTCATTTTCTGCGCCTCTCGCCATGACAATCGTTGGAGATCAAATTGTGTCTCTAAATTTGATCTCCAACGATTGTCATAGTTACAATTTAAAATGAACCTTCGTGCATTCCGATAAGGTTTACTATGGCGTGTTATAAAAATAATCGTGGCGTTTAAAACGCTAATCATTTATACAAAAATATGAAACTCAAATTACTAATTTTATAGTGATCCTTATCTCATAGCAATAAGGTATACTATCGGCGCTCACTTTGCTGTCAATGTGCGGGTTGTTGAACTGGTCGAGGAGGCCGGGGCTGCGCACGCCGGTGTTGGTGTCGGAGCGCCCGAACAGCAGCTCGTAGTCGCGGCACTCTAGGGCCAGGTCCGTGCAACAGCACATGAATAGGTTCTTGCCTTCAGGGTCTTTCAAGTTTCTGTAACAATATAGAACGCTAATTTTAAAAACCGGCCCAGAGCGAGTCGGACTCACGCACGACGGGTTCGTACCATTACGCAAAAAACGGCAAAAAAATCACTTTTATTGTATGGGAGCCCCACCTACATATTTTTTTATTGTTTTGGTAGGTATTTGTTGTTATAGCCGCAACAGAAATACATTATCTGTGAAATTTTCAACTGTCTAGCTGTCACGGTTCATGAAATACAGCCTGGTGACAGACAGACAGACGGACAGCGGAATCTTAGTAATAGGGTCCTGATTTACCCTTTGGGTACGGAACCCTAAAAAATGTCACAGTGGAAGCAGAGTAGTGGGTCATAATAATAATAAATATAGAAACAAAAGTTGTCTATCCTTTTCCCAATAGCAAAGGGTATTAGAAGCTGCATGTGACTTAAAGAGAAAGAAAAGACAAATTACAATTCAAGACTAACTCTAGTATAAATTACTATTGTCTTACCTGAGGAAGAAGTAGTAGTGTAAAGCATCGGAGGGGTCTGTGAGCTCAAACTTCCTCACGTAGAGCAACAGCAGGCGGGCCAGGTTGAGGCGGCGCAGCGGCGGCGGGTCTTCCGTGTCCACCGACACTGAAATAATACTTATTGGTAATCATTTGTTCTTGTAGCCCAGGTGACATTTCCAAAAAGGAAAAGGAATAGACCGGGAGATAGTGACACATTTTACTGGGACATTTGTACCAGTATGGCGGTTCGTCAGGGGTCTAAGTACGTAATGAACGAAATAAAAATGATGGTCATAGCGCTGGTACCGGCGGCCCAATCGCGTGGGCGTTAGTCGAACGTGTCGGATAAAATACGTGTGTCGAACGATTTGTTCCACAAAAATCCTCGTATTATTCGATAGTCCATAAAAAAGAAGTAGACGGTAGCGTAATGCCATACTTCTCCGGTGTGACTTACAGCCCGCCATACTGAGGCGAACACGTTAATTTAAAAACAACAATTCAATCATTTGTGCCAAGCTAATTTTTGCACAGGTGATCATCGTCGAGCAGCCATTCATGGACATCACCATGCCATACTTTTCGGATGGTTCCAAATGGCCGCCATACCGCCGCAAAGGAGTTAATTTTTTTTTTATTGCTAAACGATTTGTACCATCTTGTAATTTTTTTTCAAGACTTTCTGTGTGATCATAAATGGAAATCTCATAATGCCATACCTGTAGGAGGTGGCAAATGTGTACAATTTTTTTTTTATTTCAAGTATGGTGCCCCTTTTTCCCCCTATTAGAAGTATGGCAAATATAATAATGGTCACATTGCATCATACAATTTCCAAAAATCCAAATGCCATACTGGTACAAATCGTCAAAAAATTGTTTTTTGTTTTAAGTCTTGGCTTAAGTCTCACAGTCGTCCGCCCCGTAGTTATAATCTGAAATATTTTTTTTTAGGTATAATTGTATCCAAACAAACAGAATATGATGATGCCATGCTGTAAAAAAATATTTTACGTATACATAGTCGTATTTTTGAAACGTGTCGATTAAATAAGTTTTTCAAGTATGGCAGCACTTTTTCCCCCTACTATAAGTATGGCAATTATAATAACGGTCACATTTTATCAAATACTTTCCAAAAATTTAAATGCAATACTGGTACAAATCGTTTAGCAATAAAAAAAAATTAACTCCTTTGCGGCGGTATGGCGGCCATTTGGAACCATCCGAAAAGTATGGCATGGTGATGTCCATGAATGGCTGCTCGACGATGATCACCTGTGCAAAAATTAGCTTGGCACAAATGATTGAATTGTTGTTTTTAAATTAACGTGTTCGCCTCAGTATGGCGGGCTGTAAGTCACACCGGAGAAGTATGGCATTACGCTACCGTCTACTTCTTTTTTATGGACTATCGAATAATACGAGGATTTTTGTGGAACAAATCGTTCGACACTCGTATTTTATCCGACACGTTCGACTAACGCCCACGCGATTGGGCCGCCGGTACCAGCGCTATGAACATCATTTTTCTTTCCTTCATTACATGCTTAGACCCCTGACGAACCGCCATACTGGTACAAATGACCCAGTAAAATGTGTCACTATCTCCCGGTCTAGAAAGAAGGATACTATACAAAAATAAAACCGGGGTTATTGGCTTTGTTTTGGCTACTAATGCTTCCATAAAATGAGGTTGAACGGGCCAAATAAAATGTATATAGTGTATGTGTATACACTGTATGTTTTTGTATGTGTAGTGTGTGTGGCTTTTTTTTATATATTATAGAAATATTGAGGAATACGACGCAAGGAGGGATATATGTGTATACTTACGTAGGGGCGCTTGGACGTTGCGAGGTGTCCCCAACATGTAGACGTCATGTAGCGCCAGGGCCATGTGAACACCGTGTACTCGATATCTAAACAATAACAACACATATTTTCAAAAGTTCAAAACAAACATGAAAAACGACATATCATCATTGGCCACAACATCTGTTGTAGATGCTTGTTGCGGCGCTTGTGGGTTTATAGGGTCCTGCTGATGACTATAAAGTCCTATGGCAGCGCGGCATTTCTTGATATAACATGTAATATTCACCTCGGTATTCTTGACAGGAATTCAATCGCCGGTTCAAACTGTCCAGTCAATGTTAGCACTTGGAAGTACACCAGTGGTTTTTCGTACGCATGGTAATGTGTTTCACCTGTAAGAATAACACATATAATTTCAGTTTTTATACAGTAGGGTAATTCGCCGGTAACTGGCCACCCTAAACTGAAAATGAATTCTATTTACCCATAAACAGAATTAATTTTAGTATAAGGTTTCAATAACTGGCCAGCCTTCAATAACTACCCACCTTACTAAAATGAATTCTGTTTATAGGTGAATAGAATTCATTTTTAGTTTAGGGTGGCCAGTTATTGGCGAATTACCCTGTTAGGTTTAGTGAGATGGCTAGTTTTATTTTTTTATGGTATTTTAACGAAAAACGTTATTCCCCAAATACCAAATATTTGAAGGCTTTCATGATCTAGTTAGCGCTGGGCCCAAGTCAGAGTAAGGCTCGGAGTAAATGGCTCAATCAATAGGGACGGGTTTTGCCTTGATTTGCTAGTTTAACCTTTTGACCGCCAAAGACGTCAACTGATGCGCGCGGCTACAGCCCAATATCAACCTTCGTGCATTCCAGCAAGGTTCACGATGACGCGGCGCGCACGATACGCGCGGTGTTCAAAAGGTTAAGGAGATGAATGTTAGATAGGGCGTTAACACATTGTTTACCTAGCCTAGGGTATCGTAGGGTCTACAATCCTTACCATATTCTTCTAAGATCAGTTTCTGCAAGTCCGAGTAAGTAAAGGACTCGGTCTGTGTAGATCCGCTCTTGATGACTGCGAGTTTCAACCACAGATAGTCGTCGGCCGTGCGAGCTACTTCGGAATGTTCGTCGCTCGGGTCGCAGCCGCCCACCACACAGTATACCTACGAACACCATGGTAACGTCAGGATGAGGCTAAACTGGCTAAATTAGTTGTAATGTTGTTATAACCAAGATAGGCCGTGGTCTGGACGCACGGCGATCTGGGCGGCAGGCCGCCGATGTCATCCAAAACAGGTGCATTCAAGTCTATACATTTTGATCGTGCCGCGCGAACCACCGCTCGCCTAAAGTCTACAAATTGCTTTAAAAATAAAGGAATATTGGTGGCCAACAGTCACGGTGGTAGTCACGATATAGTTTTTTTTTTGTATAAACGTAAAATTTACTATTTAATATACTATTAAATTTGCTATAAATAAATAAACGTACTATTTAATATGCAATAGATACTTGGCATGCTCATTGTATGAGGTTACTTTTCTAGTACCACGAGCGCGTTTCGTACTTAAATTTTCTTAGGACACATTATTTGGTAGATACACAACCAAAAATATCACAAAAATACCGAAACACTACGTCAAAAATTACAGGGGCGAAAACGCTTTATAAAAATAAGTGTATAATTAATAATACTCACAGCTCTTTTATATGGATCAGTTGAATTGCGAACTTGGATTCTGTACTGGAAGTTGATAGCGGTTTGCAGCTTATCACTTAAAGCCTTCTCCGGATTGCTGATGTGCTCTTCCAGAGCCGCTATAAACTCTTCATGGTCTCTCCTGTGAACAAACAATAAGAAAAAGTTCTGCAAAGTATTTACAAATAAAAGTAAAGATGATATCAGGGGAAAGTGATGTCCATGAAAGTGATAAGTAAATATCTTATAGAGATTTCTTGCCTAGCCTAGCATCAAACATCAATGTAGATATTTACACTAAAATGCACAAAGTTACACTAAAAAATAAAAAAGCTCCACTCACCCAGCCTTCCTAAGGCAATGTAATGCTGCAGTAGCATCACCGCTTCTCAAACAGTAATACACCATGGGCCAGAGAGGACGGTCGTCAATCGTGCCGTCAGAGAGCGCGGGCGCGGCTTGCAGGCGCAGGGCGACGAAACCCCGCACGAGGGGGTAGGTGCCCGGCTCGCCGCCGCGCAGCGCACTGCCAGGGTTCGTGCGGACCACGTCGCTCATGTACTGCTTGTATCTGAACATGCGAGGTTAGGCCTATGTCACGAATTTAGGTTGACTATGATTGTATATTGCTTACAGCATCCGAGAAGTATTATTATGTATTTATAATATTTGTATAAACAGCAAAGTAGTAATTTACTGCAGGTTTTACTTTTTATAGTTTAGCTGACAATGTATTTAATTAAAGACAATATTCAAATGAAGTAGAAATATTAATTTCTATTCTAAAAAAAAGAATCAAATCTCTTGTGTACTTTTAATGTAACATAATTTGACATTAAAAAAAAAAAAGACAGCAAGAGAAATAGATAAACCTTTTCTCCAAGTACTTCTTCCCTTGCCCAATGAAATACTGCTGGTTGGTGGGGTTCCCTCTCAACTTCAAAGGGTCCTCCTCCCTTGCTAGGAGTGGAACATTGGCCATTGTCTTTATAATTTCCCACATCTCTTTCACTTTCTGTAAAAACAAAATCACTTTTTAGGAATTCAAAATACATTATCAAATACATATACTCGTAGACTTAGAAATGAGAAGAGTTAACATTTGTCATGTACACAAACTGGTCAATTCAGCTCAGCGGAGTAATATGAGTCTTCCTCATATGACAAAATTTAGTGAATATTTTAACTGCGACGGTCATTTGGTGCAACCAAGTTTTACTTCTGTTACACCAAATCATAAAAGGGTTTACATGGTATTAGAGCAAATTGAAGTCTTTAACTTTATTAAAGTAACATCATTATGCAAGAGAGAGACAATTATCTGCCATCAGCAATCATTTAAAAAATAAAGTAATATGTGCCATATCCTCTTGCCGCCCAGGGGTCAAAACTTGCGAAGAAAAATGCAATTTTGTTTTGTCAAAACAAAGATTCAAATTAGAATGGAACAGGAGACCTTTTTATAGGACTCTGGGCGGCTAGAGGATAATACAGCGTACTTACAGGGTGCAACCATACTTACAGGGTCATTCAGCTCCTCAGCGACCTGTGCAAATTTCTGGTACAAAGGTGTTCTTGACTTAGAACCTTGGAATATCAGCTTATTGTACTGATGAACTTGCTTTGAATATGCCACCTCCACGGGATCTAGGATAGAGTGTCCAAACTTCTTGGGAGTATCAGCAATGCTAGGGGGCTCTGCTGTGCGTTTTAAATCTAGCCAGTTTTGAGAGGGGCCTATCATGGCATTCATTAGCTTGATCTTCTCTTTGTTCCATTCTGATACCATGTGTTCCCATTTCTGGTCTTCAACTGTTTGTAGTGCCTGGAAGTGGGAGTGCCTTTTTTTAATATGGAATCTATTTCAGTAACTAATTAATCATGGTGTTTCAACATTACATATTATGATATTACGATTTGTAATTAAAATATACAAAAATCAAAGCAATAAATCTAGAGAAGTAATTAACCAGATTTTGCTATGTATTATTATGAGTAATTTGTACACTTACATTTCTGTTCACTTCATCGATTAGTGATAATATGGCGTTTTCTCTCTCATTCTTCAAGAAACTCTCGACGTCTGAATCCGCAATAGGCTGCAGAGGCTCAAATGTTCGTTTAGAACTCAATGTATCTAGCTTTTGAGATATTTGCTGCAAATCTATTCCTTTTGAACCGAACAGCAAGTGGCTACAACAAACAGACGTATGAAAATACAATCCAATCTTCAAATAAGTACTTACAATCACTATTTGTAACACAAACATAAGTTACATACGCTTGGATGTCGTTGGCCCCAGATTGAATAACTTTGGAATATAACTCTTGTGAAGCCTCCAACACCTGTCCCAAGGAGCGCTCAACCCTTGGCAGTTCTTCATTGCCTTCTATCTCTGTTGTTAGCTGTTCCGCTTGCTGTAATAACTTGCTAAAATCGGAGTCACCCATGGTGTTATAGGTTATACTTGTTTAACAATACCGGTTAAAAACCTTTGACTTCGATATAATATTTCACAAACGTTTATTAAATCATTAGAATGGTCAATTTAATTTCTCAATCAAGTTCTATGATGTCACAACAATAAGAAATTATTTTTAAATCGGCCACCGTTGGTAGAAGCAAGCGTTTTTGTAGCTTGTAGCTGTCAAATGTGCTAAGCTGTCAAAATTGGACCACAGATAACCATAAGATAACCGAGATAACGTGCCAGGTGCGTTCGTATCAAGGCCTATTGACTTCCTTGGAATGACGTGACCCTTCATAATTGTACATGTGTGCTCCGTTTCTAGAGCTGTATTGCCAGTAATTACCATAAAAATATTTTACTACAGCAACATTGCTAGAACTGGCTTTGTCTATACGATTTCTAGGAACAAATCCAATTATTTTATCAAATATATTTTGATTTGTATTTTATGAAGTAGTTAAAGTCATATGTAAATTATTATTTATTTTTTGAAATAATTTTGTCTTTGTCTATGTTCATAAAATCAATGAAGGGTAGACGTGCCTCTACCCTCCTTGATAAAATTTAAAAAAAAATCTTTGTCAATAGGCCTCTTTGATAGGCCTTGATTTGAGTCTGGCCGGTAAGAACATAGACAAGACAAAAGTCTGTAATGTCAATGCTGTCATTTAAGTCATTTAACGCCAAAAATATAAATTTTCATATAAAACGATTTATTCACTTGAAATATATTTATTTACCTATTAATTTAAAAATAAAAACTATTCATATGTACGAGCAACATATCTAAATGCGTCTTCGCACAGACTTAGTTAAATTTAAACGGTTGTCGCTCTTCCTTCCTTGCTTTATTATGTATCCGGCAATGGCGACTTCATCAACAATTCTTATCCGGATTATGAAAAGCCCTAATGTGTGTGTGGAAACCGTTGTAGTAAACCAGAAACAGCGATAATTTCAAGGTAAGAAATATATCAATCTTTAAATAAAAATGAGCGTACTAATTACCAAATTCAAATATAATAATTTAATCTTACTATCCCCGTAAGTCCCGCGGACGCTATATATCGCGTCCGAAATTATAATCTAAATTCATCATAGATGTAAAACCTCTCATTGTTTACGAGTAAGCTGGTAAATTTAGACCTTAGGAATTAGCGACGTTAGTAATTAGGAAGTTAGATTATATTGTTTAATTTGTGACTATTTTGTTTTAGAAAGTGAATCATGGCTTGAGCGTGAAATAATAATATAATCCTGGCCCGTCATATGATTTCTTGGAAAAAGCTCAAAGGGTACGTATCTGCTGCATATACAGACTAGTTTTCCGGTGACCAAGAACGCTGCGTGGAGCTGTGGAGCAGAAATGTCCGATAACCGGATAGATGTAATAACAACTTGTAACCATTTGCCATATCAATGTATGTATTCATATGTATTGCTCCTAACATATATACACTAATCCTAATAGGAATGAAAATATTTATATCTTAATAATACGTAACTTTTTGTAACCTTTTATATTTGACGAATTTTTAAATATAGTACCTAATCATTATCTTATAACGTATTTCTTTATTTATTTGTGATATGCTAATTTAAGAGCCCAACAACGTGCACACTAGCACCACTGCTAAAATAAATAATCGTGATTATTTAAGTTAAATTTAAATTTTACAGGTATTTAAAAAAGTGGCCGCTACTGACTGTATTGTGTATTTAAGTACCTTTTGAATACATCAAACTAGTTTTTATGTTGCTGGATTCGTCAATCTATGAGCTCAAAACAAAAACGGCCGTTATAGTTTTGAACGGGTAGGTTGACGAATCCAGTAACATAAAAATTTGTTTAATGTATTCAGCAGTGGCGCTAGTGTGCACGTTGATGGGCTCTTAAAAACCTGACCCCAACAAAAAATAAAATAATACAAAAAGAAATTCCCTCTCCGGGATTCGAACCCAGGACCATTAGCTTTCTGAACTGGATTACTGCCAATACCCGCTAGGGGCGCTAGGCTAAACGGGTTGTCAATTCTAATTACAATGGTATCCTACCGAGCGCTAGTAGTATAAACGAACTTTTGAAGGGGACATTTTTTTGTATGGAGTTATCGTTCTTCTCCTAGTGAGTATTATATTCTTTGGTTCGTATACTACTCCGATATACCTCTTAACTCTTGCACATGGCGCATGTAACTTGCGAACCTCAAAAGGTGGTTGTGTTGTGTGCAGATTCAGCTGGAGCAGGACCATTATCATGTACTAATATGAGCATTTGAGTTAGTAACCAAGCCCACTAGCCCAGCATTACGGAAGTAAATAGGAGACCATTTTGCTTTGCGCTTGCACAAGTAATTAAAACGCGTCGCCTTGCGCAGATTACATACGCCGTAAGAGCTATAAATCAACTATAAATGCTATAAGCTCTATAAATTGTATAAAGTGTACATATAAAATCTAACTATCGAATCATTTTAATAGCTACATTCAAAGAATTAAGTGGATTTACAAATAAAACAAATCGTTTCCTCGCTTCATTTACTAACAGAGATACACAACATGAAGTACTTGGAAAGTACAAATACAAATCCGATTACAACTTTCACTTTACTAAACGGAAGGTCAATGCTCCATCGTAACATTTGAAGTGAATGCCGTCAGTAGAAGACAAGACTCATAATTCCATTGAGTCGAGTCTGTTTCATTTGAATTTCTTTGGTCCGAAGATGAGGTCGGCGTCGGGGGCGCCCTTGGGGTGCTGGTACTTCTGTCGGACGTGCTGGCCGCGGTTGGGGTTGCCGAGCCCGCCGGAGCCGCCGCCACTTTCGGCGCTGTATTCCTCTTCTTCTTGTCTTTCTGATATGTTTAAAGTTAACCTGGAAAGAGAATAATATTATTACTTTGTGCTACAAACCTGTAACTAATAAATTTCATACTACTTTCATTCATAGGCTCAAATCATTGCCTTATTCGCAGACAGGCATGCAGAATAGGATTCTGCTTCGGGCAAGGAGAACTGAATTAAAATTAATATCATTAAAGAGGTCTAGCTCTGGCTACGCAAGCTGTTTCAGTGTTCCGAACTTATGATACTGCGATTTTTAAGGAAAAATAGTATGGCAAAATTAAATTAAAACACCTCTTGGGGTTTAAATGGAGTCTTCTTCTTCTCCAGTCGGTCCCTCAATGCTGAGGATCGTGGCATCATGTCCTAATGGAGTCTACATACCGTTTAACTCTTTCCTTCTCCTGCTTATCGGCCAATGCCTGCTGCTGCAAGTTGCTGGCCAGCTCTGGCGGGGCGTTGAACGACTTGTACTGGGGCTTGGTGCCTTTCCGTACCATCAGGACAAATTCCACACCTTCCTCCCCTTGCTGTAATACAAAATGAAATAAAGCATAAGACTAGGTACTACGATAAGTACATCATCTTTCTCTAATTATGAAGGACGTCAAATGGTATTTCGTGGACTTATATTGCTTTGACCGCGTTAAAAAACTGGTCGGGCGCGTGATAGTGGCGCCCGTCTCACGGGTTTGGGCAAAAAGTAAAGTAAGTATATAGGTAGGTTAGGGTATGGGACATATCTTTATATATAAACGCGAGCGGCTCTGACGGTAGACCTAAATGAAATTATGCTCAATCGAAAGAGCTTGAAAAAATATCACTTTTGAATCGAGAACATGTATCCGCAAAATTCGTATTGTCGAGTATTTTGCATTTAAAAGTGAAAAAATTTCGACAAAGAATGCAAATGTTCAATTTGTTGGTTGACATTCGACAGTTCTATGGTTTCGTTCAGAAATTGTAAATATTTTTACGTCCGTCATGCATGTTGGACAGATTGCTGGTGAGAGTGTGGGTAAGCCTATTTAAAAAAAACGACTACTGTCAGTGTAAGAGTAAGATGACACTGGTGACAGTTGACACTCAATCGTGTATTATGCATTGATTGACGGGTAAAACCATGGTAAAACCAAAACTTTGTGCTTTACCAGTCTGAAGTTAAGTTTAATTTTCAGTAAAGGGTCTAAATGTTTGTGACTAACCTAAGCCCTCCTACGTGTACACGCTCGACGCAGCTAGCCAACTTTATTGTCACGCGTGCAATAGAGTATTAAAGCTAGGCCAAGTTCGGCCTGGCCAGCCAGGGTTCACGCTAGACAACGTCAACGATATATTTGGGGTCGCCGTCATCGAAAACGATGAGGAGGAGGAGGACTATACTTACTAACGATGACACGGCACCGCCGCGTAAAACAAACTTATGCCGAAAATCGTGAGTATCTTTAACCGACATAATTGTTTCAATCTTTTGTTATTGTTGTCATGTTGTTGACAAATAATTTTGTTACCTGAACAAACCTTTGCCACAAACGCTGAAAAACAGTGCAACGAAGGGCGGTTCGTAAAGATTTATTTACTGTATGTAACTATTGTCACGGTAAAATATTTGCCAGGTACCATCAGCAAAAATTAGCTTAGCATTCTGCATACAAATCTGTATACAGGGGTACCATACCAAGCTAATAGCTTTGCCGACTGTACACAAAGTACTTGCAAATATAATATGCAGCAGATGCATACATATAATGTGATATAAATATAAGTCATATAAATCTTGGTAAGTGCATTTCCTAAGATTAAATCTAAATTGAACTTTAATGTGCTGTGTCCACACACATGTATCCATGAATCATTATTATTATTTTAGCTACTTAATATGTATAAACTCTTTCTAATCACCCAAAAAAAATGTGAAATTATTCCTGGCACCATTTCACTATCCCGGGTTAGGCCGGGTTGAGCGGTTAAACCTGGAGTTAAGTTACCATGGTTACCAGTACAGTTTGACACTGTTAGGCTCAGTTGCACCATTCCACTAACCTGGGGTTAACCGGTTAAACCTGGAGTTACCATGATTACCAGTACAATTTGACATTGGGTTAACGGTTTGACTGCTTAGCCCCGGGATATTGAGATGGTGCAAGTGGGCCTTCACGACAGAATAAATAATAGTACTAGATGCAGAAGACTCACTCTCTAACAAAACGTGTCTATTACGATCAGCACAGATATGGCCGCTAGGTGGCGACAGCGCCACGCACGGCTTATGGCTTTCCCCAAAATTAGGGCGGAACGGATGTACTTTTAGCTACCTGTAGCAAAGCGACGAAACCACGGAGTGAGCCACGCCTGCCTTCACGGTTTAAATGCTTAACCCCGGGTTAGTGGGATGGTGCAAGTGGCTCTAATCCTCCCTTCCAGTTCCAGTTATACTTTTAAAATCTGTATTTATATACCCATACAATATTCATTTTTTGCAGATAGTTGCAAGTATTTTGAATGCTGTAGCCAGAAGACTGCCAGACAAATGTGGATTAATAAGGTTGTGGAGATAAAAAAAAACACATCCACACTACTGCATCCGAAATCTCAAAATCATTTGCTTCTATATCGAAGAGCTCTCTGGATTTTTTTGATGACTTTCCGGTATGTATAATGATAATTATATGCACAAAGTTTTGTTTCTTATGGACATGTATTTATTACATTAGGTATTTTATTTTTATTTAAGGTCACTTATCTTGACATAAATGCTGAAGGAATTAATTATGTCACTTTAAAAGGAGACGAAGAGCAGGACTGTATTATAAAACAAAGTTAAACATCACGGCCCGAAGACCACCCAAATGATGAAAATGTATTAACTAGGTTCAGTTCTTTTCAAATTTGTACTAAGGGGAGAAAATCCAAAATTAAAATTCAGATAAAAACTTTATTGTTTTAAGAAATTGTAAGTCATTTCAAGTTTTAGACATTTTGAAACAAAAAAATGTTTTGAGAAGAATGTGTTTGACAGATGGTAAAGCTGCGGTTTCTTCTGGGATGTGGGGATGCATAGCGAGGAATGTGTTTGTAAGAACCAATACAAATTGTCCTCCAGGACTGCGCTGAGTGAGGATAGGTAATTGAAGTAATTGTAATATTCACTCTAAAGAAACAAATCTACCTCTCTACGCATCTTTGCACATCTCTGATGGAATCATAGTCCTTGCTAATCTTTGGTGGAATACCTCATAGCCTTACTATACTTGGTTTTGTGAAAGGCTAACTTTATATGATATACTTAGTTTAATTCGTTTATTTATATGTATTTAATTGCAAAAGACTGATTGTTGTAGTAAATTGTACTATTTTTATATAAGATATATTTTTTTGTAAATTCAAGTAAAAATAAATAAAAATAACGTCAGCATGTCTTTTTATAAATCGTCAGGTGAATTGAGATGAAATTGTACTCACAACTTCCATACTGACATTTTAGTGCCATGATGGGTGCATGAAATTATGAAATTTGGGTTCCGTCCTTTGAGATTGAAAAGTGGGTTAGGCCGTTAGGGGCTATTCATAAATTACGTCATTTCAAATTAGGGGGGGGGGGGGGGTCGGGACATCGGATGATGGTAGCATGACGTAGGAGGAAACGGGGTCATTCGAAGAATTTTCGAATTTTTGGTTGATTTTAGGGGGGGGGGGTCAAAAATTGACAAAAAACGATTACGTTAAGTCTGGTTAGGTTAGGTCCGGTTATTTCAATATCAGTTACTATAATCACTATAGAGGTTACTATAGTCACTATAGAAATGCAAAAAAAATCATTTTAAATCATTTTCGAACTAAACCTGCAATAAACCGGGCTCTTGAAAATGTTGGCAATGATTCTTCGGGCAAACATTATTAAGGTCAACTAATTACCCTCTTTTGCGTCGCGCAGTCGGGTAAAAAGGGGAAAGATCGAGGTTTTAATAAACGCATAAGTATAAAGTTTTCGGAGATGGGATAGCTAACCGCCGCCTTGATAAACGTTTAGTCTAAAATGAAATAACTATTTAATCCAAAATGAGTATTATCTTTTATTATACCCGAGCGAAGCCGGGTTCTCATCTAGTTATTTTTATTCGACAGTTGTCAATTACGTTAAATAGTGTTCACATATTTTGCCACCTATCACGCTATCAGTCGAACAAAGAAAAAGGAGTGTTATAAGCAGGGACAGGAACCGGTTACCTTAACCGGGGTTTTTCATAGGGTTATTTTAGAAGCGGTTGTAAAAACCCCTACCATAACGGTAACCGTATGATAAGGTAACACTTTGATTCGGTAACCGTATCAGATACGGTTAACCTCTGTTACCGGTAACCGAAATAAAAACTCAGTCTATTCAGTTACCTCATTATAAGGTTTTTGACTAGTTCAAACGATTGCAATCTTTACGCCCACTTAAATTCAACTTGTTATTGAATAACCGAGGTTGGCATGGGCGATCTATGAAGCCTCCAGCACAAACAAGTTTTTTTGCCGTTCCCTTGCTTATCTTTATACCTACCCGTGTGGTGTGTTCTTATTTTAAATCTTATTATATTATAAATAAAATAATTAAAATAAATAATGTTAATAAATAAATAATTTAAATAAAATATATAAAGTAATAAAAAAAAAATAAAAAAAAATACGTAAAATAAATAAAATAAGAAATAAAATAAATACAATAAATAACATATATAATATATAAAATAAATAAAATAAATACTTCCGGTCCTGTAATAATAAAATTATAGGTCGTCCGTTTAAAACGAATCCTCAGCCCGCAAGTAGCTTCCGAGCCTCGACAATAATGTACTAAAAATGTAGCAAACAAGCAACGGATAATAAAGGTTACCATAACTGAATGAAAACCTGTTGAAAACCCTTAACAATGTTAGGGTTACCGTTTCAATAAGCTTACCATTACAATCAGGTAACCGTATGATAGGGTTACCGAATGATAAGGTAACCGAAACGATTGGGTTACCGAATTGATAGGATTAAGCGTAAAGAAACCCCTCTTTCCGGTCCTTGGTTATAAGTTTAAAGTGTGTATCTGTGTATCTCTGTTGCAAAATGGCTTCCTAACGGATAATCCAATTTCAGTGCAGTTTTTTATTCAAAGGTGTAATCTGTCGAGACTTCCTTTTCGGCTCGTTAAGTTTCGCTAACTAGATATGGCTGTTTTAATTTTGTCATGGATTTTAATATTAAAAGTTATATGTAATGAATTGTTTGTACAGACAGAGCCTACCAGCAGCTGGTCGTAGGTCTTCTTGGTGGTCTGGCGGCACGTCATGGGCACGGCGATGTCGCGCTGCTGCGGGCGGTTCTCGCGCTGCCGCTCCGCTATGTTCTCCATCACCATCTTCTCGAATGCCGACTCGAATTCCACGTCTTCGACCTACGGAATAATTTCATTATTAGATGGGTATAGAGATCAATTACTGTTACAATCCATATAACTACTTCTTAACGATGACTGAGTAACGCTTGCTAATAAACATGATCAATGACCGAAAAAAGATGATTTACAAGATGACAATGCTATAAGAGGATTCTCTCTCGAGTATATCTCGTATGTGGTGATTTAGTTTATATAATAGCCATCTAGTGAATATGAAACTCACTCTCGGTTATCATAATCATAACATAACTCATAAAACGGTTTATATTTTTCATTATTAAAAGTCAATGAATTTGTTGGTTCCTATGAAATGCATATATGTGACTCAACTATTTTACCTAGCGTAATTCCGTTTTTGTTTAATTTGATATACATACATACATGCTACATAGTACACATGTTGATTCAGGTGTGAAATGAGTGTAAATACGTACACAAGCTACTCATGAATGCCTAGCGCTAAACTAGGTAAAAATAAATTAAGTAAGTATATAGAATATTGTATGAATATTACCGGCTTAGGCGCGGGTCTCCTCGGCTCGTTGCCCATATTATTATCATCGCTCTGCACTTCATTCTCCTCCGTCCCAGCGTTCTCCGTTAGCGGCTCGTCATCTGAACTCTCGTCCATCAGCTGCGGATTATCGGTCTCGTCATCAGTCTCTATAATCGTGTCCAGCCCGTCATTCACGCTATCCTCACCCTGGTCCTCATTATCATATTCCTCCTCGCCTAATTCTGGATACAAAGTTTGCCTTAATTCCTCAATGGCGTCTTTACACTGCTGCCAATCCGTAAAAAGCGTTAACTTCGGTCGGAGCGTCGTCAAGCACTCCTGATAAATATATTTGACGTAAATAGGGAATTTGTTTTCCTCAGTCCAAATGGGGTCGGAGCATTTGAACCAGTAGTAATTTTGGAAGAAGATTAAGAAGTAGTCGAGACGTTTTTTGCTCGAGCCGCTGTTGAAATACGCGCCGCAGGTCTCTAGTAAAGCGCAAACTAGTCTGATTCGGAAGACGTTGTCGGGTGGATCGAGCGGGGAGACGACGGTATGGTCGTTGCTGACGCCGAAAGTAATGAATGAGTATAAGACGGTGAAGACATCGCGCGAGTCGAGCAGCTTGTAATTGTAGAGCTCGCCGAGGTAGCGCACGGTGGCGATGCGGCGCTGGTTGTGGCGCGGGTGCGGGTCCTCCAGCGTGGCGCGGATGTCCTCCAGCACCGCGTCCACCACGCACGGCGCCACGATCTCCTACATCAATGGAATGTTCTACGTTTAATAGGGTATTTGACTGTATTTAAAATAAATTACATTACACCATGCAAGCACCAGAAGATTCATAGAGAAACGTAGACAGCAGTTATTTTTAGACACAATTTCTATTTTAAAACCCGTATAAACTATAAATAGTAGGTAATTTGATCGAGACGGTACATGCTAGAGTTTCATATAAATTCTAGACTAGTACTCAAATACCTCATTCCATATCCTCCAGAGTTCGAGAGGCTCTTACAAAAGGCCTTATTCCAAAACTTAACACTGTTTACTACCTTTCATAGTCAAGCCCATGCGGCAGACACATACCTGCCAGGCGGCGAGCTCGGCCGCCATGCGCGCGAGCGCGCGGCGCGCACTGGCGCGCACGCGCCAGCCGCCCGCCAGGTGCTGTATGGCGACGGCCGCTATCTCCGGATCCTCCCAGTTAATCTTCCGCATCAGTCTGAAGATCTTCTCCTCGTTACTCTTCTGTAGATCCTCGTGTAGAATTTTCCTTATGAACTGATGCATCGGTGGCTCCTCCTCTTTAGGTTGGGCCGGGGCTTCCGGCGGGCAGACGTAGTAGAACGCGTTCTCGATCTGCGTTACGTAGCGCGAGTCGAGGGCTGAAACGGTCTAAAAAAATGCTTAGATTATTTACCTGTTTAACTTAGACCACTAGATTAAATATTGAAGATTCGAGTTCATTTCAGGCTAAAACTGATGAGAACCCTGCAACACCGAAATGGAAACTTAGGGCCTCTTGCATCATCCCACTAACCCAGGGTTAACCGGATAAACCGTTAACCCACTGTCAAATTGTACTGGTAACCATGGTAACTCCAGGTTAAACCAGTTAACTCAGGGTAAGGTCAATGGTGCAAGTGGCGCTTAATGGTATTTTTAATGCTAATGAAACGAGCACATAAGTAACGCACCATAACTAACAAGTCCACAGCTTAATCCACAATAACTAACCTTTTTCCTCATCATCTGCTGCAAATAAATCATCGTCCTCTGATGAGTGTCGGGATTGCAATACAGATACCTCCCGCACGTTTCGAGCAGGTTGCACGCCATTTCTATGTGATGATGCTTAAAGTCGTGTAGTAACACTTTCAGGCAGTATAGGGCTTCCATTTTGGAGTACAGACCGAATTTTACTAATTCACCTATGAATCTGACTACTTTTATCTGCGAACAAAAATAAAATTGTACTATAAGCACTCTATATATTTACTTAACAGTAAATTGCAGATTACAGCAAAAAATACCTTTGATTCAATGTTGATCTGATCCTTTTTCCTAACATGATACTTAAAATCTTGCTTCAACATCTGGCACAAGTCGATGCAAACATCAGGCAACACTGGATACAGATTTGCCGCAAACCGGGAATAAAATGGCAACAAATCCAATCTGGTTCTGGCAACACTGAACAGGACCCTTGTCAGTTTCTTCCTGTTGTTTTTGGTGTTGAGATTCAGGACGAAGTCTACAGCTGCGTTGTCAATAAGTTCCCGATTGATACAGTTGGGCAGTTCATTCAAAAATGCATCTAGAGCGTATCTGTAACAAAATATTAGGCAGATTATTTGTAGATAAATATCTAGAAATTCATACCCCTCATAAAATCATTGTCTTGCCTAATATATACGTCAAGTGCAAGACATGTGCATTTTAACCTTTAGAATGACAAGAACACGGAAGTCGTCATCAATAGTCGTGCCCACAGCACCAGAGACAACTATATGTGTTATGGCGAACGCCGTCAAAGTAACCTTCACACTCTCAAGTAAGCTCGCTTGCGCCCGGGATCGTTCAGTGACGATTTTGTATATGACAAGCGTTCAAAACACTTTACAACATATTTACGATAAGTGCTAGTGCTGCACTCTGGCGGCAGAACATTGCAAAATTACATTACCCCCTATTCAACACTAAGGAATTGACTAATATCAGGCGTGGCTCACTCCGCGATTTCGTCGCGTCGCAACAAGTAGTTACAAGTACATCCGTCCCACACCAATTTTGGTGGCTAGCCATAAGCCGCGCGTGGCGCTTGCGCCACCTAGCGGTCATATCTGTCCTAAGGGTCTCTATTGTTTCCCAAATAGATTTAAGTCATAATGTATTGTTTGTCCGAATTTTCGTTAGTAATAATTGGGTTTTCTCAGAAACGCGTAACTTTTCAGGATTGCCATAAAACAAACCTAACCTAACCCATCTATAGAATAACCTTACGAAAATCCTGAAAAGTTAATGGTTTTAATTTTATGACTAACGACAATATGACAAACAATACATTATGATTTAAAACTTTATGGGAAACAAAGGGAAGAGAGTGAATCTTCTGTACCTAGTACTATTATATATTCTGTGCTATTTAATATTACTTGTTGGAGACGCTGGCAGGCTGATGGTCGTCCTCCACGTCGGGCACGGCGGGCTCCTCGCTGTCACTTAGCTCGTCTTCTTTAAGGTCCTCGTCCAACATCTCCTCTGTTACGGTCTCAGTCTTACTTTTTGTTGTCTGCAATGATCATAGTTTATGTGTAGATTTATTTAGAAAGGAATATATCAGATTTTAGGCGACTTTAAAACAAGTGTCTTTAGAAACCAATGAAACAATGGAAGATCATAAAGGCCCTATCACACGACCGCTTTTTCAACGCGCGTTTTAAGAGCGCTTGAATTCGCCCGCACGCTAAATTCGATCTAACGACCAAGGGGTAAAGTTGAAAATCCAATAACGCTTGATAAAAAGCGCCACCGCCGTCGTGTGAATAAATACACATGTTTACATGTGACATCCAAACACTTTTTTAAAGCGCGTTCCTAATGCCGGCTACACACGTAATTAATCTGTGCAGTCCGATTTGCGCAGTTTTATCTACGGTGTGTATGACAAATCGTTACGAGAATCGACAACGATTTGTCATACACACAATAGATAAACTGCGCAAATCGGACTGCACAGTTTAATCGCTACGATTTATAGTTAACGTGTGTAGCCGGGGTAAGGGTCAAACTGGGAGGCGTAAAAGCGATCATAAAACATGTCTGCACTTGCCTCGCAAGTTGCAAGGCCTTGGATCCAGTCTAGACATTTAATATAAAAATGGTTTGGTATGTCGCAATATCTTACCTCCTTTAATTGATAGTTAGGCATAAACACTTTCAAATCCGGCAAGTGTGTATAGAAGGTCCTGGTGTCTTCATCCTGCCAGGGGTCTGTGCCGGCCTGCATGTTGAACTCCTCGGTGCCGCCGATGGTGACTGTGCCAGGCGTCTCGGTGACGGTCATGGACAGTGTGGGGGGCTCGCCAGCCTCGCCCAGCTCCTCGCCGAGCACCTCGGCGAAGCTTTGAGCGCCGGCCAGCAGTTTGTCGTAGGTGGCCTGAAAATATGTGAAAATTGACGTTTAATATGTTTAGGAATTAGGACTAAATGACAAATAATTAATATTCATATTTTACAAGTTTTTTATTAACTTGTATGTATGTATCTATGTAACTGTTTGTATCGGTCAAATCTTGCAAGTTATATTTGACCCACTTCCCAACTTACAATAAAGCTGAAAATTTGGCAATAATGCGTACATAAATGTAAGTCTGGAGACAATGCAATATTATGGTACAGTCAGCAGCAGAAGTCGCTATACACTCCAGGTGCTCAAAGAGAGGTAAACGTTTAAACTGTCAAAAAGTTGCTGGCTGTCATGATAGCATTTACTTGTGAGCGCTCAACATGTCACAAGTATCTTAACAGTCGCTATTCATTAATTTCTACACTTACAACAAATCATTGATACCTTAGCTGTCAAAAAACCACTGGTATCTAAGCGGTCAACGTGTCAAATATATCTGAACAATATGGAAAAATAGACGTTAAAAGCATACATGTATGGTCGTATATTGAATGAATAATAGCCATGCTAATTTCAGGTAAAGCGTTTTGACAATCATCGAAAGCAGTACAGTCTTGTCATCACATACATCTATCTCACGTTTTGCCCTTCAACCATTGACAGGGGCCTGTCAGTCAACTTACTGCAAACTATTTCTTTTATTGAATAGAATCATCAAAACGAATGAGTGACACATAGCGAAAGCAAACTGAAGCCGAATTTAGAGCCAATTGTCAAGGCACGTTGTGGTCTTGTTACTAAGGCGTTTGCTTTTCAAAGCAGAGACCGCGGGTTCAAATCTCAGTCGGACGCACCTAGAGATTACAGCTTTTTTTTGGGTTTCATTTCTATTATTAATTTGTGGTTTTATATTAATTTCGCATACGTTTATATGTTTTTTGAAGATATGTCACATGTAGCGTAGGTATGTACGACTTTCTAACAGGACGTTGTATGTTTGAACCCGCAGTGGGCGTTCCTTAGATTACTCCTGTGCGGAATGCCATTTGATGTTTACTGCTATACTAACAATAAGTTCAAAGATATACAGTATGTATCAGAACGAAAGGCCAAAAAAGAGACCCATTAATGTTTAGGTCATGCTGAACAACTTTTACTATGGGACCAACCCCGAAAACGCGGAAAAATAATTGGAAGTTTCATACATTTTGCTGGTCTGATGTTGAAATTTTCTATGGGAGAGTAATTTTTTTGCGGGGTTTCGGGGTTGGTCCCATAGTAAAAGTTGCTCAGTATGACCTAAACATTAATGGGTCTCTTTCTTGGCCTTTAGTTCTGATACATACTGTATATGTATAACTCCGTATACTCTATCCTCTCTGCTAAGTTGTAAAAACAAAATTCGTCATTCCTATGGTCAACAGTTAGCATATTACGTAGGTATATGCATGGCAGTGATGGTTTTATCGCATAGGTACATCTATAGAAGAGGAGGCACCGTTCTTGCGGATCATGAGTCCAGCCAACAAAATAAAGAGAGGAGTCATAGTTGAATATGGTCCTGATGGAGGTGGTCTTAATGGTCTAAGATCCCACGATCCCAATTCCATGGTCGACCTTCACCAATCTGTCTGACGGATGAAACTATGAAAATATGAAAGAAAATATGTTCCAGAACATAAATAAATAGGGTTGCCTAAAGAAATATGGTCAAGGCTATTTTTAATAAATTTTGGAAAAAAAAATTGTTCGGCAAATTTCACCGATTTGTCTAACGAACGAAATAAGTTTCAATGGAAAGTATACAACTTGTACAACATAAATCAACTAGGTTACCTAGTGGATATTTTCGGAAATAATCGCTTTGAAAGAAACAAAATATGAGTGACATTTTATTTATCGATTCAACCTTATAGTGTGGGGTGTCGTTGGATAGGCCTTTCAAAATACATAGGGGTCTTTAAACAACATTTGTTAATAAGTGAATCATTTCGGAAATAATCGTTAAGAAAGAAAAAAAAAGGTTTTTCCTTCTAACTTTTGAACTATCTGTGAAAAAAAAAATAGGGAAAAAATCATGAAAATAGTGCTTAAAAATTCAATCAAATAACATTAAAACAAACTTGATAAGTTAAGCCGCTTATGAGTTATCGCTAAAAGTCTTCCCTTCTTATTTTAATTAAAAGCCTGGCAACCCTTATTTCTGACCGGATGTTCGCAGGCAACCCCATACCATAGTATTTGCAATATACTTACCATCATTTTGATGTATAATTCAAGCGTCAGACAGATGAGTGCAATTATCGATATAAAATCACCTCTTTAAACACGGCAACCACATAATAGTGACCGGAAAAAGATAGGCAACCTAGTTGATTTATATTGTACAAGACAAGTATACTTTCCATTGAAACTTATTTCGTTCGTCAGACAAATCGGTGATATTTGGGGAAAATTTTTTTTTTTCAAAAATTTATTAAAAATAGCCTTGACCATTTTTCTTTAGGCAACCCTATTTATTTATGTTCTGGAACATATTTTCTTTCATATTTTCATAGTTTCATCCGTCAGACAAATTGGTGAAGGTCCCATATATGTGGGATCTCCTACTATAACACCTTTACTGCCCGTGCTCCTCACGTGGGGCCACGGCTAGCCTCTATTACAAAGCCATAAGGTTTACATGTCAGATTGGGACAGTGAACGTGTTAAGTTTCAATTCTATTATTTTCTCCTTCGTTCTTTGATCGATTCGGAGCATCGTATTTTAGTACTACTTATATAGTATATTTTAGTACAATAAGCGGGCTAAATAAATATATTAACATATAAATTATGCTCTACGGTTTGGAAGAACGGCCGCCTATGATAGTTAAAATAAAAAACCGATCATTTTCGTAGAAACTAAATACTTATTTATTGTCTAAGTTTGACACTTGACGATAAAATACTTCTTTGAGAAAGGAGGTGTCAATTCGTAGTTGATACAAAAAAAAATTAAAAGTTAAACAGATAAAATGTTGATGCTTAGTTACCATTGAAATAACAACTGCTTAGCAACTGGTGGCACCCTGGCTGCTGACGTACGTGATTGGCAGTGCGTGTAGGTAGTAATGACAGCAGCTTGAATTTGAGTGCATAGTTACCACTGATTTTCTAACCGTTATTGTCATTGTGATTAAATAACGGTGTATGTGTTAAAGAAAAACTCAGAAGCTAAGATATATGTGACGAACTGAAAGCCTATGCTAAAATGACAACTTAGATGTCCTTATTTTTGTGACGATTGAAGTGTATATGTTTTCTTGGACACCTTGCCCGCTCAGGTATATCTGATGCTGACTGTACCATGAAGCAGATCTGATAATGGAGACAGGAGGTGGCTATAGGAACTCTGATAAAACAATGAAACCTAATTATGTTTGGGGTTTTTAGAATTGTCTCAATGAGTATTACTTTCGCCTGTGGAAAGAAAAGTACAGTTGGCAATAAAAGCTTGTACCAAAACAAAATGACTTAATTATCACCAGTCTTCACATACATTTTATATCCAGATATAATAATGAGACAGCAGAATACGGAACATGCTTAATTTAGCTCCTTACAAATTCATCACTTTATATTTGAAATACATATAGCAAATAAATTATGGCATGGTAGGTTGAGCGATTTGTTAAGGTGTAAAATATGATTGGCCAGTCTATACCTGATGATGTTCCAGTTGGTCCTTGCGCTCCTGTGAGAGCTCCCCTCGCGTGTGCAGCGTGCGCTGGTTGGCGGCGTGCAGCGCCTGCAGCTGCGCCCGCTCCTCCAGCAGGTGCTTCAGTAATGTTGCGAAGTAGTCCTTCAGTAACTGCCGCACAACTGCTTGCTTCTCAGCCGGCAGGAAGGTGTTTCGTGGTATTTGCACATTCAGCTTCTGTAATGCGTGAGACGTAATTGGTAATATCACATCGTTTTAAGCCCATGATTCTACAACATCTGAAATAGTAGACATAACTTTTGACTTTTGATTCCTACACCGTCAATTCTTATACTTACTGCAGTTAGTCCTAATAGTCTGATTATTAACATAGGAAAGACATGAAATTAAGAAATAAAGAATATGGAGACTGTAGGGTGCAATATTGTGAAAAATAGTTTGTTTCAAGGTATTTCTTAATATTCTTTTGATAAATGATATCCCTCATCATAAGGTCAACAGGTAAGCAACAGTAGCTGACCTCTCAAGCAAGTGTTGTTGATTATCAATTGTTTAAAACATTTGTATTGGTGGTAAAGAATGGTGACACATTAGTCAAATGCTATGTAGAGTCGGCTCACGGCAGTCTGCAACTCTGCACCATGCAGTCTATATACATAGCTTATGACCACACAAAATGGAGACAAATTACATGTGCTTGTGATACTCAGCAAGAAGAGGGAAGAAGAAAAAATAAGTATAGAAGCATAAATGCAATGAATTAAAAATCCTAACATAAGTGCTTTATTGAATACACTAGAATTTAATTAAATTTATGAAATTATATTATCCTATTACATACAAAGTAATTTTATCTATAAATGTATAACATTACCTCTGCAGTGTCCTTGATTTTTTTGGGCACTAACCCTGCGTAATCCTCACCACAGTGCTTGCAGAACGACAACAGTATTGGAATATTGTTCGGCTCATCCTTGTCCATGTTGATCAGAACAGTTAGAACATTTCCCAACAGAGGCAAACCAATCTTATTAGGGAACACACCCACTGCAACCAACTCGGCGTAAAACCTGATATCCACACGCAATTTAGAAGAGTTCGTTATTTTATCCGTCACTTTAAGAAGTTTCTGCCAATTTTCGAAGAAATTTGAAGAGAATTCCGAATATGTGCGGTGTAGAGCTGAACACAAGTTTATTGCGGCTGGTATGTCTGACATCTTTAATTTTGCTTCTGCTATGGCAGCCGCTACCTCAGATATGTATTTGGTAAGGTTCAATACACTGTAATCTTTCAGTAACGCGTCCATTTGAATAGCACTGAACGACTTCAATTTTTTCACAAAAGTGGTGTTCTTTTTTAAGCCAGAATCTAATTTTGAAAAGTAGTTGTCTGGGGGTCGAACGCAGTTCAAATTACTATTCCTCATTTCAGTTTTCTGTTTTATTCTTGCTTCCAGGCCAGATATATATTCGGCAAGCGCCAGTTTGTCATTCTCTTCCGTATTTTCAGCCGTCTCATCAACTTCACAGTTCGTACCGGTTTCATTTTCAGGTGCACTCATTGTGAAATAATATATATCATATCCGCATTACATAAAACGATTGTCTGTTCTTATTTGCTATATATTTTAATGTTATTTACTTCGTTCATTCTTGTGTTCCACGTCCATTCACAGAGTATTTTTATAGCATGCTATGACAATAATGACATCTGATTTACTTTTTATAGAATGACAGAATACAGATATATTTTTCTGACTTTTCTAGTGTTTTCATTTTACTTTGAGCAGTTAAATAAGTAACTTGAATATTTTTTATTGCTTAAAGTGGTAACACACTATCGCACCGCACCAAGGTCGCATTGCGGTACGATAGTGTGTTACGACCTTTTTGTTGCCCAATGAAACGTACTTCCGGTATAGTCTGTGCTTCCGGTAACTGACAATGACAGAAAGATTTTAGGTTACTTTTTAACTTATTTGTAGAGTCTGTGCGGAAAGAGAAGAGTCGTGGCAGAAACGGGAACTAACATTTTAAATTTTATATGGCAATCAAACCTTTGACACCTGTCTTGTAAAAAGTAAACAAACTTCTGTCAATGTATATTTTTATTAACAAAAACCGCAAGTTTTATGTATAAAATATTTTCAAAACACGATAAAACCGTACATAAAACCACAGGGAAAATTATATTTAACATTCTTCGGTTTTTTCAGCGGGAAGAAAAGGGCTAAAAGCCGACTATCTACTTACAAAAAGTCGCGGAACGTGTTTCCGCTATTCGCGGGTATTGATGTTGTATTTAATATTAAATAATTACCCCCCTAAGTAACTTGTCTCCGGTATATAATCGGTAAGTATATTCATTAAAAATATATTAATTTTCATAAATATGCAGGTCATTCATGATCTTTAAAATAACTGACAAATAGTCTTGATACTTGCCATTTTATGCATATTTATATGTAATTTCTTTTTCAGGATTGTGTAAAAGTACCTACGGTATCTCGAATAAAAGACCGCTAAAAGTAGGTGATATGCAAGAATTCGTAATCTACGTGCCGGATTCAAGCACATCCAGTTTAGATGAAGATAGTTCCTATGAGGGTCTCTGGTTGTTTTGACGCTAGCTCAAACATAAATGACATTGAATATTTTAATTCAGACTTCGATTACAAAGAAAAAACTTTTTCTAATAAAATATTTCTTTATTTGTAAGTTCGTTTACTAGGTTCTGAATAAAACATTTTCTAATAAAATATTTCTTTACTGCTTACGAAATTGATCTGTATTCTGTTAGTTACGAAATTATATTTCATATTTAGCAGTGACTTTTCGGCGAAGTAAAATATCGTGAGATGAGAGAACCGGACATATCCCAATAAGGCCTACCTACTTATGCAGTATTTTTATTCATATTCATATTTATTATTAATAATGTACACATACATTACAAGTCAAGTTTACAATGGGTGAAATATATCCCAGATAAAATTACAGCTCTATTGCCCAATTTCTACCCGATCTACCCGGTTTTAATAACTGTTGGACTGCACACAGATTAGGCAGTACATAAATGAGATTCTATCTTGTTTGGTACTAAAATTACAGTTGTATTCGGCAGATTCTTAACTAGTTTTAGCAGTTTTGTCAATCGCAGTAACTTTTTAGTATCTGAGACATAAAATCAAAGTGTTTTTTAAAAAGAAAAGTAGTGCCTGCGCTAAATCAGAGGATTGAGTTGACGAGCCGACACCACCACCAGGCTCCGTTTAGTAAGCCGTGGTAAAAAACCGGAACAAAAGGGATTCAAGTATCATGACCTTTAGTATCGTACTATAATCACGTGACCAGTGTTGTCAGTATAGCAAAAACCATAAAATAGCACTGGCGCGCCCTCAAATCCCACGACTCTTCTCTTTCCGCACAGACTCTATTTGTTAAATATTTGTTCTAAGTATATAAATGTTGTTATAATGTGTGGAATAATTTGTGAAATCTGTTACTCAAGTTCTGTTACGCCTAAGGTAACTCAGATCGCTACAATTTAAATTTAGGCATTGCAGGTTAGCGCCAATTTCAAACATTTATTTATTTTAAGGTTTACAATGATCGTACTATTCTGCAACGTATTAAGAATAGAGGTCCAGACTGTTTCAATACCTCAGAAATAAATTCCGATGGCGGTATTAGGATATTTTTCTGTGGGGCAGTGCTGTGGATGCAGGGCCAAGAGCTAACACCACAGCCTGTAGAAAGTGATGTTGGAATTCTGCTTTATAATGGAGATATTTTTGACGAATCTTGGAATGAAAGTGTCTCTGATACGATGACTATAATGAACAAGATTGCTCCAAAAACAGTAAGTTATTTTAATGAAATAAATGTTTGGTAAACATTTGCTTAAACATAAACTTTTTTTTCAGGAAACTTCTGCAAAAGAACATATTATTGCACAGTTAAAATTGCTCAAAGGGCCCTTTAGTATTATTTACTATGATAAACTTATGCAAGATCTATATTTTACTCGTGATCACATTGGCAGGAACAGTCTGCTGTTCCATAAAATGGATAATTATATAGCAATCAGTAATGTCTTAGGTGAGCTAAAAATACTTCTAGATGTTGCGCCATAAATATATCTTTAATTCTATACATAATAAATTTACAATTTTTAGATAGAAGATACAATTGTGTAGAAGTTCCAGCAACACATATTTACTGTTTAAATATTAAAACTAATAAAGTAACATTACACTCATGGGCTAGTAATGAAACAGAAAATTATTTTATTGAAGATTTATATGAGACCTTCCAGAAACAACAAAATTTACCTGATGAGGATTTCAAAGTTGCATCTGAAACTCCAAGAGAGCTCTGGATTGAGGTGGGTGATGTAGCATTCACTTATAAATATACATTAATTGCAAATAATCAATGAATTGTCATTAAAAAATTCATATAAAATAGTGTGTTAACCTTTTCAGGATGATCTGATCGAGTTTCTTAGAGCTACATCCAAAAACAATGATGGGCATATGAAAATGATGGAGATACTTTTGAGCCATCCAACTATTATAACCACTGTTAGAAGATTGACTGAACTTCTACAAAAAAGTGTAAAAATCAGATTGAAAAGGCAACCCAATAAATGTAAAAACTGTCTTATTTCTAGAGAGAACTCTTGTTCTCATTGTACAATCGGTGTCCTATTTTCAGGAGGTTTAGACTGTACTATTCTTGCATATCTGGCTCATAGATATGTATCTGAAGAACAAAGCATTGACCTTATAAATGTTGCATTCAAAAAAGATTCCATGGCATCATATGATGTGCCAGACAGATTGACAGGGAGACAGTCTTTTGAGGAATTGAAAACTCTATGTCCAACAAGGTGACTCATTTATAAAATTTTACTAACACTATTATGAATTTAATTACACTATTATGTAAGGTGTGTTCACTTCCTTGATTTTAATGATATTATCTTGCAGAAAATGGAATTTTATAGAAGTTAATGTTCCCAAAGAAGAACTAGAGGAGTTTCAAATTAAAACAATTGCTGATCTAGTGTTCCCAAGGAAAACTATTTTAGATGAAAGCTTAGGATCAGCTTTGTGGTTTGCCTCTCGTGGACAAGTTGAGGATAGTACTTCATCTTGCAGGGTATAATGAACTCTATTTGTGAACAATAAAACACATTGTAGGGTAGATAACTTTTTTTATTATAGCAATTGTGTTTACAGGTGTTGTTATTAGGTTCAGGTGCTGATGAATTATTTGGGGGATATAAAAGGCACTATAATGCATTTAAGAGACATTCCTGGCGAGGGCTTAGTGAGGAACTTCTATTGGACTGGAAGAGGATATCTTTTAGAAACCTGGCGCGAGATAACAGAGTGATATGTGACCACGGGAGACAACCCAGGATGCCGTACCTGGATGAGGAGTTCACAGATTATGTTTTGAATTTAAAACCCTGGCTGAAGTAAGATTTTAATTTACTGTTATAAATAATTTAATAAATTAACACACAAATTAATTCTTGTTTTCTTTTCTAGGTGTTTCCCTAGTGATGATTTTGGTCCTGGCATTGGAGACAAACTAATGTTGCGCCTTGTTGCCTTTAATTTGGGTTTAAGAAATGTTGTCACCCTTCCCAAAAGAGCTCTACAATTTGGATCAAGAATAGCCAATAAAAAAGAAAAAGGCAGTGATTTGTCAAGTAGGTTCTTGAACACTTGAAATAAATACTTCTTCTGTATTTGAAGCCCTTATTTAACACCCATGACCCTAATTCATAAATACTCAGTAGGTACATGTTGCATCAACACAGCCAGTTAACCCTTCATCAAGACCCAAGACAATTTAATAAACAACTGTTAGACCACAAACTTGGCATGTCCTGTCATGTCTCATTTGATAATAGTGTTTTCTCTTTTACAATGTGTTTTGTAATGTTTCCTAAGGCCACTGTGTGAAGTGTAGCTCTTGTCACAAACATTACAGCTGTATGGTTTCGCACCGGTGTGTGTTCGCAAGTGGCTATGTACATCACCAGAGCGCTTGAACCTGCGGTCACATCTGGGACAAGCATAATTCTTATCATCACTATGAATTCTCATATGTCTGATTAAATCTTGCCGTTTTGTAAAGGACCTTCCGCATACTTCACAAATGTATGGTTTGATACCCAGATGGATTCTCATATGAACAACCTTATGTTCCTCTCTAGTGAATGTTTTTGAACAAAGTTTACATGAAAATTGTTTGATACCAGAGTGTGTAGCAATGTGCTTTCCTAATACTGATTTGTTTTTTAATATACGCCCACAAATCTCACATTGATAAATTTTTGGTTGAGTTGACTCTTTTGTCCTCAATTTTCTAGACTGCTTTTTAAGATTTATTTTCTTATCGTCATGTTGTTGCAAGTTGTTCAAGATTCCTGATGTGTGATCATTTTCTTCTGCCTTGCCAGGTACTTGGTTATTAAAGTAATCCACATAAAATGCTGAGTCGGCGTCATCTGACAGCCATGAATCAAATGTGTCCTTCAACTCGCTATCCATTTTGTTAAAAATATCACATTCTATTTTAATATCCATCTTGATATTGTCCAGATCAGTGTCATCCAAAGTTAGTTTGCTTGGTGAATACTGACAGTTCTTAGCTAGTTTCTCTTTTCTTAACTTAGAATCAATAAATAAACATTTTTGCTTGAAATCATAAAATGTTTTTACATTATTTTCGCAAATTTTGCAAATGGCTGCAGGTAATCCGTCACCAATACCAATCTGTAAGACAGATTTAAATATTATAGGCATCAAATTATAATCTGCGCGATGAATTTTTTAATTCCTAAAATGTAACTTCTCTTTCCAATGCTTACTTACCTTTAAATCAATACATGCACTGATTTTTTTATCAAGTGTAAGATCACCATCCATTGAAAATAAATTGATCATTGCCTCTGTATTCATGCATAGCCTGCACGTTTTTTCATTTATGAACATTTTTGATAAACAAAAATTAGTTCGAAGAATTGAAGATCTTTCGTAAATAATACAATCAAACGTAAACAATACAATACTGCGTTCGAGTACCTACTACTATTAAGATATTTTCGTACCACCGCCTTTGAACAATAAACTTATAAAACTAACTACACATCAATATTTCTAATTCAAAATAGAAGGTAATTACTATTACTCAATTTAGGTTGATTCTTAATAAATAAAACAATAAAAGTCCGTGGAATATTTTGTCTAGTGGCAAAAACTAATATTATTTGAACGCAAGTTGTCATTGTCAAATCAATGAGATAAAGTCAGAGGGGCTACCGCGAAAACCGAAATTCGCAAATTACGGGGATCTTTCTCTTTTACTCAAATGAAGGCGTAATTAGAGTGACAGAGAAAAATCCCCCCATGTGCCACAAAGACGGAAGATGCGACGATTCGCGGCTTCGCGCAGTGATTCGCGCATAGAATATTTCGGTGGATTCGCGCACGAGTGTCGAGCGGGCTTTAGAGGGAGGAAGCGATATTGCTGTCTCATTCCGCCGTTGGTCGAATATGTCCTTATGTTGGTACTAAGAGTTTGTTTTAGTACTTTTAGTTACATATGCTGTGGTTCGGGGTGCAAGGGCGGAACTTGCGATTTGGCATTTCTTATTATTTTTTAGTCTGTCTATTACAAAAATGGCTGCAAACCGTCGCAAGCAAGACGACAAGAATTTAGAAATTTTACGTGAACTTATATCTATTAATGGAAACAAATATTGTTTAGATTGCAACCAAAGAGGACCTACGTATGTTAATGTTACAATCGGTTCGTTCGTTTGTTCAAAATGTTCGGGAATGCTGTAAGTATTTATTTTGTGCGTTATTGTGTTGTTGCTTTTGTGCTAGAAATTAGATCAACAAACAGATAATTTGAACTGCACGATTTATTTGCAGACGTGGTCTGACGCCTCCCCATCGAGTAAAGTCGATCTCAATGGCCACATTTACCCCGGAAGAGATAGAATTTATAAAAGTGAGAGGAAATGATTACTGTAGGCGCGTTTGGTTAGGCCTGTACGAGGGTGAAAGTGTGAACTTTACTGATGAACAAAGTGTGAAAGATTTTATGTCGGACAAATACGAGAAGAAACGTTACTATCTCGAGCAGCCGCTGAATAATACTGTTACGAACGGAAGTTTATCATCGAAGAGTAAGTCAAAAGCCAAAAGCGGAAGTGCTGCAGCGAGCTCATCACAGCTGATATCAATAGCGAGCCCAGCGCCGAAGTCGACAGTTAACAATAACACGCTCGGGAATGCGCCCAAACTGGGAAATAGCTTTTTCTGTGGAGGTAATGATGTCAGCATGAAGATAGCTCGGCCGGTGCACAGCATACCCCAGCCCAACCCGCTCGCGGCGCCGCCCGTCGTCGCCCCTGCTCCAGTACCTGAGTAAGTAATATTCTTACGGCTTTGTAAAATATTCTCATTTTCTGTGCACTTGGTTTAATGCTTAAATTTTTGTTACAGTTTTCCTGTTGACTTTTCAACTGCAAATATTTATAACAGTAGCCAGTTTAATAATAATGTAAACAACAATTATGTGCCGGCCCCATCCACCACTACAGGTTTTGCAGCTTTCACTCCTCCATCATCTACTGCTAGTGAGTAGTCCAATTGCTATTTTTAACATAAGCTAGCTTACTTAATGGTGAAGCAACCCAAAATGATCTCAGTATTATATTTATTGCTACTCTAAATAAATTTTCTTTGATCCATATAAATAAAATAATCAATGACTTTTCCAGATGATCGCTATGCAGCATTAGCAGATTTAGATCATGCATTGAGACAGCAAAACATGAAGTCAATGGGTAAGTATAATGATGGTAAAAATATTGTGTGGATATTAATATTTTGAGATGTTTTCTCTGATCCATTTGTATTTTGCAGAGGAAGGTAACAATATAAATAGCAAAAATCCGTTCCAAAGTGCGCCAACCAATGACTTCTTCGGCAGTAAAAACCCTTTCTTCAATGGGAGTTGGAGCGCTACTCCGGCGCCTGTGCCTGTTAATCCTTTCATGGTAAGTCAATAGTAGTATATGGTTAATTTTAAGTGGTATTCAATATTTTCTCACTTCTTTTTTCTATGGTTATAACTTTAGGCCCTAAAGTTTAGGGACTTTAAGGAAGGAAGGAATAAAATACTTAAACCATAATGAAATATTGGTATCAACATAGGGTATTTGGTATACATAAACAAAGTTAATTTGAATTTTGATACTTCATTTAAATTTGTGAAAGATTTATTTCTGGTATAAAGTTGGTGTATATTCTGGTAACATTCAGCACAGCTTTAAGGGCTAAGTTGCACTTAAGTTTAAGGAACAAAAGGACATTGTTACCAAACCCATATCATAATTAAGATGATAACATTATTTATGTCATTGTTTATTATAGTGAGTTCATCATTCTGCTTTGTGTTCTTATTTTAGATCATTGATAATATTGTTAAAGAAAATATACTTTATTATGAGCAAATAATATAATGATCCTACAAGAAATAATTAATCAATTTAATTGGCAGGGACATGAAGATATAATTATGTGACGTTATCTATGAAAAGGGACCTTATTGTCGATGGCGCTTACGCGATTATTAACGATGCTTTGATATAAACATAATGCCGCGCGACGTTGTGCAGCGTAAGCGCCATCGACAATAAGGTCCCTTTTCATAGAGAATGCCCCATATTATGGGCATTTACAAAATGATGAATGTATATCATGTTGCTATTACAAAAGTGTAGAATACTTTACATGCCTTATCATTTGGAGGAAGTTGTAGTATTTTTGCATAACAGTTCACAGAACTTCTTATCAGTCACATTAATTTTGCAGTTCTATTTTTGAGTACATTCCAATGACTAATCATAATAATGTTCGTTTTCCTTGAGAATCATGGTTATTTGGGGTTTCAAAATAAATTAATTTGTGTTTGTCCTCAGTGGCTTGAGTCACACACTGCTTATGGGATTTTGGGATTTATCACGGATTAATCCTACTTTAAGTATTTTTTTTTATTTTACAGCCTTCTTCTAACACTGGGAACTATGTTAATTCGAAGAATCCTTTTCTTTGAAGAGGTGGTCCATGTTTTGGAGACGAAAGAACAAATGTATGCAACAAAAAGCACAAAATTAGCTACAAATTTACTATAGTATACATTTTTAAATAAGTATATTATGCTGATTTAAACTTTCACGATTATTAAACATTATCAAACTGCACAACGGGACTTAATAACATTGCAATTTTAATCGGGACGAGGGTTTTAAGATCTCATCCACATGGAATCCAGTCATTAGTAAATGTAAGCGGAAACGAATATCGACAGTCGATAAATCGAATATCGTTAGTGTTGTGTGTCGACAGAGTGACATCCCTAGTGCGCAAAACGTTCAAACTGATAAACAAGACCAAGTGCGGGTAGTTCGAAAAACTCGCGCGGCTAGAAGATGTTGATGTCAACTTGAGCCAGTCTTCTCCGAGACCACGGGGACAACGCCGTCCTCGAAACGTCGGAGGTAAATCTTAAAACTTAAATACGCGATTAAGTCCCGTTGTGCAGTTTGATAAAGTATATTATGTTTTTACAAATTTCTCGGTGATATTATATTGGCATTACAACTATTTATCAGTCTTAGATTAATGTGCTTAATTTTAGCAACGGATGTGCCTCTTTATGCCTTAACAAGATGTAAATTTCTCAGTATATATTAGGCAAGTCAATGTTGTGAAAGTATTGTATTAGTATGTCTGGTTTAGTTTAAATCAATCAATCAGGAAATCTGAGTGTGAGCATGTTGCAAGGCAACTTGCTGTGTCCAATTTATTCAATTTAAATTGTCCATTATGTGGTTAGGAACTGCTCAGTAGGGCCTTATTAGGATTGACTGGGGCTAGTTTTTGTAGGTTGGGACAATTATGTACCTATGTATAATATGTATATTGTATACGATGACGTAATTCGCGACGCTCTGATGATCTTATCACACCCAACTTGCAGTTTTCGTGCTTTAATCGTTTTCTCAGCAAATATTTGAGATATATTGCAATTATTGTACCTAAAGTTATCGAGCATATACTAGGTATTAAAAGGAATATTTCTTTTAATTATATGGGATATCCGATTAATTTGAAAACAATTTTGTGGGATTTTTTTTGAGACAACCCCATTGCGGTTATTCTGAGAAATAAGTAATATAAGTAGATGTATAATATGAATAATAAACATAAATAAATGAGGCAGAGACCATTCCACATGAGGAGGAATTTCCTTAAATTAACTGACAATCGTATTGTTTGTATGCACTTACACAATCGGTAAAAACGTAACGATTGGATGATTATTTCATCCACACATAATATAAATGCCAATCTAGTCAGATTATGAATGAAATTGTGTTCTGATAACTGTTTGAAGCAGCCGAGTCATAATAGATACGTTGGCGTGAATATCAGTGTGTTAAAATTAGCAGTTTATAATAACGTAACTTTACTGTGGCATAATCGCTTATTATTTCATTATAGAATAAAGATAAAGGTATCTAGGATACTTATTTCCAGCCATTGCATCATATTACCAATAATGCAGTAAATTAGTGAGACTACAAAACGAGATTAGTATTTAGATTAGGCAACCAGCTGTGTGTGATGAGTCATCGGGCGCGCGGTGCGGCCTTATTTTCATAGTCATGCCCGCCATGAGGAAGCGAACTTAGTACCTAAATGTTACTGTTTCCATCCAATTCAACGCATCTACACATGTTTATCCTAGGGGTGATATTAATTAAGAATACGTAGCCGAGAAGTAGGAAGCGACCAAACATTTCCACACAAAGTATTTTAGTCATGTAAAGCTTTTATCTGGATGGATTGTTTATTTACACATCATTATGAAGTTTTAGAGGCTTAACATTGTTATTATTTTTTATCAATTTGTTTCCTGATTAATGTCTACGTGTTTATTATCATGAATTGTTTTATATCCGACTATGCCATCTTATCTAGAATTATATAATTATATATTTCTATCGTATATCAAGTATTGATTACTTTTACTGGTTAAAAAAACCATGACAAAAGTAGGATATGTGTTTTTATAAGAATCATTTTTATGTCGTATGATTTGATTTCATTTATGAATTTATTGTATGTTTGGTACTTGACGCCTAATCATATAAGTACCAGCTTCAATAGTTATAGCTCACATCACATCTAATCATAATTTGTTTCGTCTAATACATATCTGAAGCCGGCTATCCATCAACAGACTATATAGTGGAAGTTAATTGTAATAGGTATTATGTATTTACATGTATCTACTATGATCAGTTAAACTGATAAGTGAAGCTTATAGCTGTACATTTACATTTAGCCGGCGTAAACAAGCTCTCAAATCATGTGCTTGATCTGGTCTGTGATTTAAATCAGTAACTTTTTTAGTAATCCTAATCATTTAATTGCGAACAATCTTTACTTATCAATGCACTATTATTTATTAATTAGTTATTAAATTAACGTATTGTTTTTTATTTGAGCACCAAGATCTGTTATGTTGTATTAATGGTGTAAAAAATAAACACTTATTTTTTTTAACAAGGATATTTTTTATTCAATCCAATTTGTCTTAAACATTATCAGTCTATTTACTTTATCGGGTAGCTGTGAGGATGGTTGTCGGTCACATTTTATATTTGGTGTTCCGGCGTGTGAACATGGGCGTGGAGAAGTTGTCCGGGGTGACGTTGGGGCTGGGCAGCGGCGTCTTGTCGGCCGCGGGCACGGACACAGTGGACGCGTTCTTGATGGCCTCTGGCAGCTCCTCGTGCGAGCAGTGCGGCTGCGACGATGACGCTGCCAGCCTTTTTTCCGATATTGTTTTTAATAAGTTTTTACCAGCTTCTTTAGTCTGGAACAAAAAAAGTTATTCTTAGATAAATAACGTAAGTGATCGGTCGTCCTTAGTTGACTTTGTGTTGCGTCTGATAACGTTCGATGCGAGCGTAGGCGCATCGGATTTGCATGACAGGGACTTAGCATATCTCAAAAAGATACATGTGATAGCAATGCATTGGACGGAAGTTACCATGGTTACCAGTACAATTTGACACTGGGTTGACGCTTAAACCTCTTAACCCCGGGTTAGTGGGATAGTGCAAGTGAGCCTAAATGTATTAAATTATTGTACTTAACACATTTAATAAATTATTATTCTATTTTTAACCTTCCTTCCTTCCAACCTTCCAGGTTGTAACAATCTATAATAGTAGGAGATCCCCCATATATATATATATATATGGGACCTTCACCAATTTGTCTGACGGATGAAACTATGAAAATATTTTAGGAAATAATCGCCTCGAAAGAAACTAAATGTACGTGAGGATTTTTTTTTTCGTGGCAACCCTATGATGTGCGATGTTGTTGGAAAGGTCTCTCAAAATGAATAGGGGTTGTAGAGAACATTTTTTGATAAAGTGAATATTTTTGGAAATAATCGCTTTGAAAGAAACAAATTGTGTGTGACAATTTTTTAATCGTTTCAACTTTATAGTGTGGGGTGTCGTTGGATAGGCCTTTCAAAATAAATAGGGGTCTCTAAACATCATTTCTTGATAAAGTGAATCATTTCGGAAATAATCGTTTAGAAAGAAAAAAACCGGGCAAGTGCGAGTCGGACTCGCGCACGAAGGGTTCAGTACCATAATGCAAAAAAAAAAACAAAAAAAAAGCAAAAAAAAATCGGTCACCCATCCAAGTACTGACCCCTCCCGACGTTGCTTAACTTTGGTCAAAAATCACGTTTGTTGTATGGGAGCCCCATTTAAATCTTTATTTTATTCTGTTTTTAGTATTTGTTGTTATAGCGGCAACAGAAATACATCATGTGTGAAAATTCAACTGTCTAGCTATCACGGTTCGTGAGATACAGCCTGGTGACAGACGGACGGACGGACGGACGGACAGCGAAGTCTTAGTAATAGGGTCCCGTTTTACCCTTTGGGTACGGAACCCTAAAAATGATGCCACGTACGGTTCGCACCTGGATTTCTTCGACCTGAAATGAAAAGAGAAAAAACCGGGCAAGTGCGAGTCGGACTCGCGCACGAAGGGTTCCGTACCATAATGCAAAAAAAATAATTTGGCCAAGCCCGAGATAGCTGGAGGCATTTAGTGTTCCGTACGGCTACCATCAGTTTGGCATTGACATAAACGATATCGTGAACGTAATTTACTTCCTATAGGTATATCTCTTTCGCACTAATATGTCAGTACGAGCGAGATGCATAGAAAGTAAATTACGTTCACGCCCACGGTAGCGTTTATGTCAATGCCAAACTGATGGTAGCCGTACCGCTCGCATCGTTACATTTTACAGAGGTTGTTTGCCTGTTTTTAGGATACCGTATTCAACTACACACAAAGAATAATAGTACAAAGTGTCTAAGTGCGAAGGCCGAAGGCCGAGCTTTAGCAAAATGTCATCGCTTTAGCACAGAGCAATAGTACAAGTGTCTAAATGCGAAAGCCGAAGGCCGAGCTCCGCGTAGGGCCGAAGGCCCGAAGCGTCCAGGATGTTAGTACTTAAACACAGAACAATAGTATAAGTATCTAAATGCGAAGGCCGAAGCCCGAGCTCCGCGTAGAGCCGAAGGCCCGAAGCGTCCAGGCTGTCAGTTCTGTGTTTAACCACTGACATCTTGCAGGCTTCGGGCCTCCGGCCTTCGCATTTAGACATTTGTATTAATTACCTGTGTTTAGAACTGACCTCCTGGATGCTTCGGGCTTTCGGGCCAATGCGACTTCAGCCTTTGGATCTTGCGACTTAGACACTTGTACTTAAAAATACTTGGAAAAGTTACGGGAGGCGCGCGTCTGTCGGACGCTTCGGATCTTCGAATCGCTCCTTCGGCCTTTGCATTTAGTTAGATTCTTGTACTATTGCTTTGTGTTTGAATACCGAAGTCGAGCATCTCGCGAATGCTTGATGTATTATAATAATTTAGAGTAAGGCCAAGCGCGCACCACGATTTTTTGTCCTGCGATAATTTTGTCGCAGAAATGCAACGTATGTGTTTATATGTTAGTGCGCGCATATGCGACAAAAAAATCGCTGCGATTTTAAAATTGTGATTTGTCACATTTTTCCGCGATTGTCGCAAAGTGAATTGCAGCATGCGGAGTGGTATGGCCCCGCGCGCACTATGATAATAAAATCGCACCCCGGCCGGACCTCAGTCGACATTTCGCTCTCCAAACCCCAACATCTCGGCACCTGCATCTCCAATGGAGTCTCAAAATGAGACGCTAGATGTTGACCATTTAATTATGGAAATAGACTCCCCGTCTTTAATTCACCTTTGTGTTATAAATGCTCAAAGTCATACAGCAATCGCATATTAAAGACACGTTTCATGACAAGCGACTGGTACGAAATCCATGTTGAGAATGAACAAATCGTCGAGTTTTTCATCGCAGTGCGCGCAGTGAATTTTCTGCGATATATTACAGCGCGATTCTAAAATCGTGTCGCAAAAATTAAAATCGTGGTGCGCGCTTGGCCTATAATACCTTACATGTATACTCCTTCAATTTGAATTTAGAACTCATTACCTTAAATGTATACTCCTTCAATTTGAATTTAGAACTCATTATTTTTTTATGCCATATATATAGACTTTAATATTATTTTCTCAAAAATGGACGGCAAAGTCGAGTTTGCCGTCTAAAAAATAGGTCGCGAAGCGCGGAGTTTATGGTCAGTCAAAAATTAAAAAGTTAAAAACATTGCAGTCTCGATTTTAGGACTGCAATGTTGCATACAAATTCCATTATTTGTCGAGTTCCAATCTTTTTAAAAGTTGAAATGGCCATATCAAATGAAGGCACAGGCCCATTAAACAGCCAAACAGATGATTAGTACCGCGACTATTTAGCTGTCTCAAATAGGTTGGCGTATTTTCGGCAGAAAAATACACTTCTATTTTTTTATTAAAAAAAATAAAAGGCGGCAAGGGCTTTGTTCTGTGAAAATATATACGTAAGAATGTTGCTTTTGTAAAATATTTCTATGATATTTATATTTCGTGCACCATTTTTGAGAAAAGCACTATATATGACTCGGCTGGAAGGCTACTTGCTGGCTTCGGATTCAATTAAACGGACTCCCAAGGTCGTCCGTTTAAAACGAATCCTCAGCCTGCAAGTAGCTACTTCCGAGCCTCGACAATAATGTACTATTAGAACTGCTAAAAAACAAGATCGGCTTACTTTAAATATTTCGTCAATTTTACCTTTGTTTCTAAAAACTGTGATATTTAACTGTCATATACTATTAATGTCTTCCAAAATGATTTTCTCGTAACAGGACTGAGGGGCTACCGCGAAAACCGAAATTCGCAATTTGCGGGGGTCTTTCTCTTTTACTCCAATGAAGGCGTAATTAGAGTGACAGAGAAAAATGCTCGCAATTTGCGACCTTCTATTTTCGCGGTTATAGCCCTGAATCTTGTTGCTCACCGATGCGTTCAAAAATATACATAAGTACTGAATATAATTAATAGATATTATAATTATACAATTAATACAGAAATGTAATGGTACTTAATGAAAAGGAATATTGTGTATATTGTTTCGACGAATCAGATACTCTCAATAAAATCTATACATGAGGCCAAAGCTGTTCATAAATATTAAATGACTGTATTATCTCTATACGCCTTACTAACTCTATGTGTCCTATTGTGGAAAAAAAAAACACAACGACAGTCAAGAACGGAATTCTTAATTGGAATTTTTCAGATTTTTGAGATGCCTAGTCCATTGGTTGGAAAGCCCGTTCGAAATTGAAACTTATATGCAATATAATAAGGTCGTATTTTGTAGATGTCTCTCATACTTATAGTAGGCTATTGAGATAAAATTAAATATCCCACAAAAATAAGCAAGCAGGATTAAACTTTGTGTCAAAGACATAAGTCATAAATTTCAATGCCAAAGTTTTAACTAAGGATGTTTCTCGCTAAATATGAATTGACCAGTGTAAGCATCAGTTAGCTAGCCCTAAGCAACCAAAGGTCAAGCTGCAGTTGAAAAACTAATAAAGTTTAAGTTAAGCTGATAATTTTCCCGCCGTCTCCATGCTTCTTTAAGTTGGGTATTGACTGGTCAGCTGCCTGTTAGCTATAGTTTTCGCTAAAATCGCCAGGACAGAGGTGAAAATTTTTGTATGAAAACTTGCAACTTTAAATGCATTTTTTGACGAAACTATTGCAGTCTAAAATGAAGTCAAAATCAGTCCATCGACTCAATTTTTTGCAAGCTTTCTAATGGTACCCCACACGATTCTTACAAATGAAAAAAGTTTCAGCCTACCCCTCTCAACCCCCTAAATTTCCCCCTTTAATAAGAAATAAGCAGTTTTGACTTATTTACAATATGAGTGGTGGTAATTGCTATAACTGTTCCAAATTTTAGGTATCTATGTCAAGCGGTCTCTGAGAAAAACGTATTTAACTGATTTGCAAGACCGAAGTGATCCCATAAGTGTTCCGTAAACAAAGTTTTGTACGGAACACTAAAAAAAAAAGCAAAAAGAAAACGGTCACCCATCCAAGTACTGACCCCTCCCGACGTTGCTTAACTTTGGTAAAAAATCACGTTTGTTGTATGGGAGCCCCATTTAAATCTTTATTTTATTCTGTTTTTAGTATTTGTTGTTATAGCGGCAACAGAAATACATCATCTGTGAAAATTTCAACTGTCTAGCTATCACGGTTCGTGAGATACAGCCTGGTGACAGACGGACGGACGGACGGACGGACGGACGGACAGCGAAGTCTTAGTAATAGGGTCCCGTTTTACCCTTTGGGTACGGAACCCTAAAAACAAGATTTTTCCTTCTAACTTTTGAACCATCTGTCCAAAAAATTTGAAAAAAATCGTAAAAATAGTGCTTATAAAACTCAATCAAATAAAATTAAAACAAACTTGATCAGTTAAGCCGTTTATGAGTTATCGCTAAAAGTCTTCCCTTCTTATTTTAATTAAAAGCCTGGCAACCCTTATTTGTGACCGGATTTTCGCAGGCAACCCTATACCATTGTATTTACAATAAAATTACCATCATTTTGATGTATAATTCAAGCGTCAGACAGATGAGTGCAATTATCGATATAAAATCACCTCTTTAAACACGGCAACCACATAATAGTGACCAGAAAAAGATAGGCAACCTAGTTGATTTATATTGTACAAGTTGTATACTTTCCATTGAAACTTATTTCGTTCGTCAGACAAATCGGTGAAATTTGGCGAAAAAAAAATTATTTCAAAAATTTATTCAAAATAGCCTTGACCATATTTCTTTAGGCAACCCTATTTATTTATGTTCTGGAACATATTTTCTTTCATAGTTTCATCCGTCAGACAGATTGGTGAACGTCGACCATAGAAACGGGATCGTGGTATCTTAGACCATAAGAAATCCCGACAAATCCAAATATATTTATGTAGAGCATATGAAGAGTACCTAGGCATGCTCCATCCTAGACTTGCATCGGCCCTTACCATGAGGTGAGATTGTGGTTAAATTCTTACATTTCCCGGAAGAGCAATCTAATTTGAACCTTAAATCGGAGTGCTAAGGTTGAAATTCGATTCGATGAATCGTACCTGCAAAAGGGGTCCATATTGGGTCGCATAATAATTGATTGTCCCAATGTAATGTTACGCATAAAACTCATTTCGCATAATTGTTATTGTGCTGGAAATATTAACATTTCTGAAAAATTATAACACAAACCTAACCTAACCTACCCTATTCTACACAACCTATGCAAAATATTTTCGAAAATACTTTCTGTTTCAGCTGGAGAAAAATTATGCGAAAAGAGATTGCGTAACATTACATTATTTACATTATGACAATCGATTATTATGCGACGAGATAGGATCCCCTGCAAAAGTGTTAATGGCCTCGAACATATTAGGCTTAGTAAATGATCACTTACAGTATCATGCTCCAAGCACTTGTAGGCGTAGTGCGCGGCGTGGTCGAGCAGCGAGAAGCGCAGGTAGTAGTGCGCGAGGTAGCGCATGGCGGGCGGCAGCTCCTTGCTGCCCGCGTTGGCGGGGTCCTGGCACGCCGCCGTGTACGCCGCCGCCGCGCTGTTCGGCATGTTCGACTTCTCGTACAGTCTGCAACATTTACTTGTTATACTTAATTTGTCAGGCAAAAACGGATCTTAAGGTTTTAAAGTTAGAATTGAATTTGGATTCTCTTTGCTGTCTATAGGTGTTCTGTAGACAGCAAAGATGTGTCTGTGTGTGTAAACGAGGTGTTAACCCTTCGTACTCTGTGCGGGGTCGAAAATCGAGGGTTCAAACCTCAGTGGTGCCGCATAGAGTAGAAAAATGCAAACGGATGGCCAAAAATTCGGTCAAGATCCTTATTATCAATGTTAAGGATCATTATCAATTATCATACACTGACGAGAGGTTAATGTAAATTTGGATATAATTGTATAGGTGCGTAAGAAGGCCGGCGCGATTAATAAATATCACTCATCGCTTTGAATGTGAACGACAGATAAATTGGCCTTGAGCGGTGAAATTAAAGCCTTTTGACAACTGTCAATGATTTATCAGTTGGTCGTAGATATCATTTAGCATGTCTATACTTACTTTGCTAATTTAAATAGCGCCATCCCTTCAATATCGCCCGTACTATGAGCTTTATAATAACATTTTAAAGCATTAGGTATCTTGTCCATCTTCTCATACGCTTCCCCGAGAGAGACCAGCATTCTTGAATCGTCCGGTTTTAATTGCGCCGCCCTTGAGTAGTAATAGATGCAGTAACCATTCAAGCCGAGTATTTCGTAAGCCTGGCCGAGACCGTTCCAAGCGCGATAATCATTGCGATCCACATCTGAAATGATATGGCCTAGTTTAGCTTCAATTTACGAGAACAGAACCTTATTTATAACTCGATAGCTGTGTAAATTGGGAACCAATTTGAATGCAAGCTTAATACGGACGGTGATAATTTGTATCATATGTGCTTGTATTAAACATAACAAATTACATACAACACAGTCATAGATAGACACAAGAATGCATTGAAACATCCTAATTAGTTATACATATATACAACAAATATAGATACGTATCTACTAGTACTACATACAAATCATTAAGAGAACCAAAACAAATTGTTGACTCATGCATTGCGCTACGGAACTCCATATTTAATTACTAGATAATCATTATCATAACTTTGCTCATGATTATTAATGTGTTATTAGCTAACTGCGCTTCTGAATTTAGTAATGAGATAATTAAGTAATTCAACAGAGATTAAATGAGGATAATTGGGGCATTCTCTATGATAAGGGACCTTATTGTCGATGGCGCTTACGCTGCACAACGTCGCGCGGCATTATGTTTATATCGAAGCATCGTTAATAATCGCGTAAGCGCCATCGATAATAAGGTCCCTTTTCATAGATAACGTCACAATTGGTATTTATCAACAAAAGTACCTATATGTATATTTAATTCGAATGATTTAAAATAACGGCTTGACGTATTTAAACATTTGTCCATTTTTAATATATTAATAATTGAAGATGGGTTACTGTGAACTAATCTTTACTTGCTCGTTCTTCCACCACACACATGAAGGCATTATGATATCTGAAGTCCTACATAGAATGGACATTTATCAGATGATATGACTATGTGCCTTGAAAGGGTTAAAGTAGCATATCAAGCATAATGAAAACATTGGACATATTTACCAATGGCCTGCCTGTAGCACTGAATAGCTGCATTAGAGTTCTGCAGCTCTATGAACTCGTGCCCCATGAGTATCCACGCGGACAGGTATTGGGGGTCCAGTGATAAGGCTCTCTGGAAGTAGATCACTGCCTTTTGGTGTTCGCTCCGCAAACTGTAGTAGTTTCCTGGAATACAATCGTGATCTGTACGTTTTCATATCGCACAGTAGCCGCAGTTCAAGTAGGACATCGCTATAGCTATATTAGCTATAGATCCATAGGTACAATAGGTAGAACGCGTTAGTGTGATAACCGCGTGAACTAATAAAGATTATTATGAAATTAGAAAGAGGCGAGTTTTTGACGCAGTCTAGCAATAAAATCAGGTAATCTCTGTCTGGGACGAGGTCATGAGATGTAAGTATTCTCTCGATTAAAAATGGAAACTTAATCGTACCTAAGTGTGACGCAATCTAGTTCAATAGGAGAGGTGACAGTCTGGTGTTATCCGGGGTTACGCATTTGACCCTGGACTCAATTATGATCTCATGTTATCAGATGTAATTGGTTCAGAATCAATAAATACCTACATACGTCTGAAATAGATACGTCTAATTACGACCCCGACGAGACGATAGTTTAATTGGTGATATGCTTGTGCTGAGATGGGGCCATTTCGTGACACTTTATTTTTCACTATGTTTCATCTATGTATGTCTATTGTCTGTGTGTTTACGAATAAAAAACTATTCAATTCTATTCTATAACTAGGTTGCCCGGTTTATTCCGGCGGGCTGCCACTCAACACCTTCCTGACGGGTTATTCCCACTAGTTACCACCAAGTTCTTACCAGTGGTAACTACCTACTGGGGAAAAAAAATCCCACTAGTTACGAGTAACTCGGCTTGGTGGTAACTAGTGGGAATAACCTTCCTGATATACCCACTTAGCCCACGCCAAATTTGGTCTAGGCCCGCGTTTCGATTCTCGATAGGTACATTATTTACGTTAGGGTCAGAGGTCAAAGGGGGAAAGATAAGAAAAGGTTTAACTAGAACAAAAAGTGTTGGCAACATTGTTTATAAAATTGATGAAACAAAAATAAGGAGTGAGAACTCGAAAATATTCAAAACAAAAACTAGAAATAAATTGAAATTACAAGCATTTATAACAAATGATACCCTATAAAATATGCCATACAACTACAGTAAGTCGTCTGTGGTTTGGACCTTGGACCTATTGCTGGAGTATGGTTTTTCAGCTAGGCTAGGGTTATAAAACTAGACAAAACTCGTATTATAAGGCAAAAAAATAGTTATTTACGATACAAGTGCGTAAAAGAGAAAACTCGAAACGAGTGGCGATAAATTAAAACACGACCGAAGGGAGTGTTTTAAATCGACACGAGTTGCGAATTATCTATTCGCACGTGTATCGTACAACGTTTTACAGTACATATGGCCCTTTAAACTTTTGACATCGCACGAAAAGTGCTATTTTACGCACTAGTGCGGAAAAATAGGACCATATGTACTGTAAAAAATTTATTACTTACCAATTACGCAGCAGGTCTCCACTCTGTACTTGTCGATGGAGACGGCGCGCTGCGCGAGGTGTGCCAGCTCCATGCGCCTCTCTTTCAGGTACAAAAGGTGAGAGTACACATCCCAGTTGTCCAGTCGGTAAGGGTCAATTTGGCATAGCTCTCGGAATAGGGCTAGGGATGAATCCACATCTGAAAGAGACAGCTAACTTAGGCTCATTCAAGACAATGATAGAACTTCATTATGAAGGATAGTTGGTATACTGAATTGTACAAACAAAACAGACTTTAATGGCAGGCAGAATATGATATTAAAAATAAGACTGGCACACTATAACGAGGCTCACGGCACAGTTATAACGCAGAAAGTTTATCGCCGCGTCATTGTTGAATTTATTTTTACTCTGTGGAAAGGGGAATAGTTAAAGGCTAACTACAACCTTATTTTTTGTCTACATAGTTTAGTACCTGAAACATTAAAATCTCTTACCTCTTCTATCATGATGAGCAATAGCCATCTGTGCTATAACATAAGTACTCTTATCAAAGCCTGCAGCTGCTAGTACCATGTACCCTTCTAGTGCCTGTTCTGACAGCTTCAGGTCCACAAAGGCATGTGCGGCAAAGAAATACATCATCCAATGCTTCGGTAACTGTAAGGAGTCCAATGCGTCATATTCATTAGCTAGGCCTGCTAACTCAACCCAGGCACACCAGAGGATGGGGACTGCAGAGACTGCGGCCTGCAGTGCTGTCACTGCCTGGCTCCGCAGATCTAGCTTCTTTAATACTACTCCTTGTAAGTACAGTAAATATCCATCTAGGTTGTTGCGGTTTGCCTGGAATAAAAGATAACCAAGTTGTTATTTTTTTTTCATATTGTTGTATTTATGTCACAGACTACATAGACCTGCATATGAGGCATTATCAATACCCTAGTTCACACTCGTAGTTGCAATCACAACTGTGCACAATGGTACTAAATACAATAAAATTTCCTTTGTACTTATATGAGTATAAGGTCACAAGGTGATGTCAGGATCTATATTTCAGACCACAGTGTTTCTAGCAAGTTCATCATAAAAAGTTTCTAGTTTCCATGAAGGAACAAACAAGTTGTGTATCTGGGACTAAAGTTTGATGATCATAACTTTTAAAAGTGTTGATTTAGCAAATGATGTTTCTTAAGCAGGATTTAGGGTTTAAAGATTAAGAGACTATGGCATATAATGATTTTTTTATAGGCGGTATATGGCTATTGATAGACGTAAATTTGGATCTAGCATGAGGTTAGACAATAATATAAATAAATGCCAAGCTTACCTTAAAAAAAGACAGCAGATCCAGCAACACCTGTGTGGATTCAGTGTTCTCAGCACCCGTGTCCGTCGCGTTATCCAGGCGCTTCTTCTCACTGGACATGTACTGCGCGTACCGGTGCAGGAACACGCACTTCTGACTCGTGCAGTTCTCTAAGAAGTGCGCCGCCCTGTCGTACTCTTGACAATCAAAATAACTTTTCGCTAGTAAATAAGATTCCTTCTCCTCCGCTATGATTCCATCATCATAACCCCCGGGTGGCTCTTCGATAGTAACTTTGTGATCTTTTAATGCAAAATTTAGTTCTGCGAGCCATTTAGTAGTCTGTGACAGACCCCTAGCTGAGCATTCACGTATTCCGTGTAATACATCTTTTCTGACCTGATCCAGGTCTATTGGGATATCTCCTTTAGGATTCATTGTTAGTGGCATGTTTATAATCTTGAGGAAACGCAAATATCCACAAACAATACAAATACATCAAGCACCGGCAATTAGAATTATTATGTCAGTGTCAACGTCAACGTCTTGAACATCCGTCAGATTGGTTTCGTTTTAGAAATGTTGAAAAAAAAGTTTACATATTCTTGTTAAGTTGGTACACTGGTTTTTTTCTATAAGTAATTATTATATTGCATGAATCTAGGATATACCTGGATCTGGCATGAGTGGTGGGGGTACCTCACAGAACGGGATAGTATTATGTATCTTTCAGTAGGAGTAGCAGCGAAAGAGCTATTATTCTTTGTCCTTGTCACAGTCTCACATTTTATTTGTTCCCCACCTTTTTTTTTAGTATGGATAATGGTGGGCAACAAATGAATTCGACCAATCACAGTGTCGCATTTGCGTATGTTTTGTCCCTCACGGTGGCACGCGTATACCACTTCTATACAATCCTACCTTCTGTACCTTCTATGTTATATTGAGATCATCACTTTTTTAGTTTTCTTATCTATATTCATTTAGTCAGTGTATTCGAGACACTTTTAAAAACGTTGTTTGGTCCTGCAATGTCTCTGAACGGGATACTCTACTGTATCTATGATGAAAAAAAAAACAAACGTCATTTACATTTCATTCATTGTACGCATATACAAGGGAAGACGATTTGTTGTGCGTTTTCATTTGAGATTGAGCAGCGGTTAGTTGCTTGACAAATTCTTATAAGCAACTGCAATTTAAAATCATGGCAGACTCGAACATAGAACCTCCTACCAATGACGTAGAGAGTAACTATTCAACTCCTGCAAATGATCCCAAAAACATGCAGGAAGTAACACAGTATGTAAGTATTGTAAGTTTGCTTTTATCTATTCTCTATAAATATACCATAATTTAAAATAATAATGGACATTATAGGATTACGACATTCATTTCTTGAAACTTGTAAATGAACATTGGCGAATTTAAAGGATTTCAAATGGTTTCTTACAGGTACAATCACTGCTCCAAAATATGCAAGATAAGTTCCAAAGCATGTCAGACCAGATTATAAACAGAATAGATGAGATGGGGACTCGAGTAGACGAGCTTGAGAAGAATATCACAGACCTGATGACTCAAGCCGGAGTTGAGAATGAAAAGTAGCTGCTTCATGCACAATGTTAGGGTAACCTTAAGGTACTTGCTAGATAGTTTGCAATATCAAACACATTTAGACTTAAAATGCAGTTCAAATTATTATAAAGAATTAAGGTTTGTAATCATTTTCTTTCATTGGATGTTGTGAAATTTGTGTCATTTGAAGATGTTTTGTGATTTATAAAAATTTAATTAAAAGTAGTTACTTCAAACTTGCCAAGATTTGTATATTTTACATGTTATATATAAAAACTGCATGATCTTTAACTACATCTCCAAATAAGACAACATAAAAGAGTGTTACCCATTAGGTTAAGTAATTATTCTTAGGCAATGAAAACACCAATTGCTATTAATAACCTCACTAATAAAAGCAATGTACCTATACCTTGTAATTTTAAGAAACTTGATTTTGTAATATAGTAATTAGCATTTATATCACATACTTAATGTGCTAGTTTTGATGTACCATTTTGAAAATAAGCACATGTTTTTAGATGTAACTCATTTCTAAATTATTTAATTTGTAGCCCTATTTTATATATTACACTTAGTCCAAAGTACATACTGATTTGTTTTATTCATATACTTACTTCTTTAGTTTGGAGGGTGCATATTGATTATCACAGTGCCAGCCACTGACTGGCACAAGAAGACTTGAAATCAATACACCATGGCACCTATGTCAGTTGGTCATGCAACAAAATGGTAGAAACAGGAACAACACAAATTTAGAACACAATTTCGACTGATAAGTTGATAACAAAACCTGGTTCTCTGATAATAAGGATGCCACTTTATTAGGTAATAGCTTTTTATTTTACAATTTTGAGTAAAGGACCTTGGGCAACTTTGTATGGAGCCTGAACCCAACGCCAACAGAAATGAGAGTAAGGTCTAGGCAGAAAATATTAAAATTGTCATGACAGTTTTTAAGCCATTTTGATATTTGCTCAGTTGTAAAATTTAACCGGTTCCAACTGTGTTACACCTTGGAACAACTGTTCACGCATTCTTTAGAAAAATACATATAGGTATAGTGGGTACCTACCATCACCCACATTCGTAAACCTTATTACAAAGGGCATAAGGTCCATCCATGGACTGTTGAGAGTGTTGCCGTTTGTACGCCGCCAAACACGTCATCTCGTTAAAACTAAAAACAGTAAAAACTGATAACGCTGCGTGAACGAGGTGTGCCAGACTGAAGTTTGATGGAAACTGGTTGGTTATTGGAATAAGAATATTTGACTTAGAAGCTTTTATTTTTGACCCCCGACGCAAAAAGAGGGGTATTAAAGTCTGTGCGGAAAGAAAAGATAGTTGTGAAATGCAAGTATGAGGACTATGAGGCCCAATAAATTCCATGTCTTCTTCTCTTTCCGCACAGACTCCATATGTTTGACGGTAATTGTCTGTCTGTGGCATCGTAGCTCTCCACCGGATAGACCGATTTCGATGCGGTTTTATTACATGAAAGCAAATGAAAGAGTGTTTCCTTGCGGTGGTTCTTAGCTAATGTTTTAGAATTCGGATCAGCATTTTGAAGAGTCTCTGCTCTTTTCCAAAATGACGTAAGGCATTTTCGGCATAAAATGGATGTTTTGCATATGGCGTAGGAGGTTTTCGAAATATTTAATTTAATACCTAGTTATATTAATGACCGAATGTACTGGTTGTTACCGCAAGGCCTATTTTAATATTCCAATTCATTGATGAGGTTTCGTGATTTTATCAAGGAACTCGTATGCCTATGGCAACCTTGCCAACCTTCGATTCCATTATTAGATCTGATGAATCATAGGTAGGTAAGTATATGCTACAATTGTTCACCTGAGTCACATGTAGGTATGCAGAATTTCAGCTAATTTGGAGAACATGATGTGAAAAATCTTGCAAGATTTGATTACGGATATACTTACTGTTTATTGGGGCAGCTGCAGGTGAAATGAATAGAAAAACTCATAAAATAACTAAGATACCTACACAAAAAAATGTTTTATTAGTTTCTTAACGTTATGTAAAAATATCTGTATATATAAGATACGTTTTTATATTAGTAAGTATATTCCCAAGTAGCATGGAAGTGTCGGCAACATCAAAATACCAGCCAATTTAGAACTTAGAGTGATTTAAGAGACGTATAAGAGTGTCAGAAAAGATTTAAGCTGTATAAAAGGTATTTTACAGACATTATACAGCTCAAGCTGTATAAAATCATTATAAAGGATTCTGCGGAATCATGGGGTGTTTTATCAGAATATAGAAAATGTACTATAAAACTAAAAGTGTTGTGAAACACTACAAGCTAATTCTATCGTAAAAGCTGTTTACAGGCTGTATTGTAGTAACACTTGACACTTTTAGCTGTATAAAAGTATCTGTCAACTCCGTTTTAAAATTTTAAGTGTCGTGAAACACTACAAGCTAATTTTATCGTAAGAGCTGTATACAGGCTGTATTGTAGTATCACTTGGCACTTGTAGCTGTATAAATGTATCTGTCAACCCCGTTTTAAAGCTATTTCTTATGACGTAATTTTACTCTCCTATAAGAATAGTAGTTGTATAACTTCTGTCTGTAAGGGTATTATAAAACTAAACGAATAAATGGCAGCTATAGTACAGCTTTTTTCTGTATTACTGACAGAGTCGCTTATTTCGGCGTAATTTTACACTCGTATAAATATATATTTCGACCACGAAAATAAAAAAATTGTAATGAACAAAATTAATAATTTAGAAAATTATGAAATGGAACGAAGAATAGACCAAATACATTTGGACCTAAGGGTTTTTTATTTGTTATACGGATCTCTAAAGAGACTTATAACTTATGTACGGAGAACCGAAATACAGCCAAACGAATACAAATCTTCTATTCTAAAGCTGTTTTAATTACAAAAGCTGTAAATGACACTCCATTTATTACACAGCACAGCTACTAAGATTATAATGCTCTCCAACTATCCTGTAAGCTGTTTAAAAATTGTCGCCATTTTACAATGAAAAAAAAAGTATTTGTAAATATAATTAAGGAAATACTTGCAAATATTAAGCAGACTAACATCGTGTTATGATTACCAGCTAAAATAAATTAACTTTAGCCTTAGAATTAATATTTATAAGACTTTTTGATATTCTAACCTTAAAAACAAACACTAACTTTACCGATTTTTGATATTTTCCTTATGGTTTCTCTTTGTTATTTTGCAGGCGCGTGAATATTTTGCCAGATAAGATACATAGGTTCACAATAAATAATAATCGGCACTTACAAATAGTATAATATTCCACTTAAGTCCTCTATAATATTTACTTTTACTTTTACCATCCACTATAACACTTTATTGTCGCCATTACTATATTACGAATGAACAAGATTAAGACATTTTAGTTTCCTAAATGATTATTATTCTCTTGTAATCATTTTTAAAAACTCATTTAAAACTCATATTCTTATATCGTACTTATAAGAGATTATCTGTAGTGTTAAGGTTTCCTGTTACACCGAAATATAGCTGTAATGCAGCTATTATGCAGCTTATGTATTGCTTATACAGCTACTCTACAGCTCTAATAACGCGAAAGGCTGTATAATTTGGGCCCTTTTTTAACTTATAAGGGCTGTATAAGCGCTTATACAGCCTTTGTACAGCCTAACTGTACAGCTTATAGTATACAAATAAACTTCAATACAGCTTATATACAGCTTGCAATGCTACTTGGGATTACTTAGTGATCCAGCCAGACAAATTAACGCGACTCGGTTTCTTCCGAGGACGTTCCTTCTTCAGATTCTTCAGAATCCTAGAACAATCAAACATAGTAAATATAGGTAGAGACTACCTACTTTCGTGCGAAAGGAGTACCTATAGGTGGGTAATGTAGTTTTGATGATGGCTCAAGCTAATAACTAATTTAAATTGACCTACGATTACGTGTAGTATCTAATATCAAATCTCGGGGTCAATTTACCTACCTACATGACTAAATGTGACGATAAAATATTAAATAGGTCGCATTTTTAGTCATTTTTTTTCTGACTATCTATGAAAAGAGATTCAGTGCCCGGTTATTTTATTCGCGCGCTTTAAACGCGTCATTTTAACATAAAGTAGTTATTTTTGCAACTGACAATAACCTGGACGTAAGTAATTATTTCCCATTATCGAACTGACCGTAGTTTCCTCTTCCTGCTTAGAGCTCATTAGAGCCGCCAGTGAAGATGCCCGAGGCAGCGTGGATGCCGCCCCGTGCTTCTCTGGAGTTCGCAGTCTCCGCATGTTCTGCAAAACCAACATATTCGTTAGTTTATAAAACAGCGGAAACGGCTCAGGTTAGTCAGGTTAATAATGCAGAGAAGCTTAATAGTTATTAAGCCACTGGGAATGGCCTCATGACCTGCTAAGGGAAGTGCCCTACTGGAAGTTGGAAGTTGTGTTAAATAAGTGTGGCTTAATCCGACCCTGGGCTATAACCGCGAAAATCGAAGTTCGCAAATTGCAGGCATCTTTCTCTGTCATTCTAATTACGCCTTCATTGGAGTAAAAGAGAAAGATCCCCGCAAATTTCGGTTTTCGCGGTAGCCCCTCTGACCTTACTGACTCGCTCATCTCAATGTGTTAAGCAATGAGCACTTAATTAGAACTTTGTCGTTTTGAAATTTTAGATGAACGGCGCCGATAGGTTTCGCGATGACAAAGTTAAAATGTATCATTCGTAAACTTTAATGCAAAGACGTAAGGTCCATCGATGGGCAGTGAAAAGTGTTTGGTGTTAGTTCATTGTTCTTCGAAAGTTTCTAGACGATAGGCTGTCGTATTCATACCCCAAAATGATGAGGCCGGCACGGCCCCGTAAACTTTGGGTAACGGACAACGCTTTGTTGGACTGAACAATGTGTCGAAATGTCTTCTAATTGAATGCTGTGAATACCTTCGTCATGTTTCATTGTAAATATTATGATTGTGTGTATGATAAGTATAAGGTATCTTATCAACCTATAGTTTTATGTGTAAGTAGATATAGCATGTTTTGCAAATAAACGATCATAAGTTTGGGCATAAGGTATCAATATCATCAAGATATGCTGATGTGAGATCAGATATTCACTGTCTCGTATAATGACAGTGGCTATTAGCGAGCTTTTAGCACAAGTAGGTACCTACCTACCTATGTGATTAATAACTTCACTCCTGACCCATGTATGAGCGAGTGACTTCAAATGATAAATACAAAATAATTTTGCGAGCTATTTCAAGTCCTCGACAGGGCTGAGCTAATAATTAAGTTAAATTTCGTAAACAAATATTGTTCATTCTATTTTCACTGCAGGCTCTAAGTAAAAAACAAAGTCAAAGTCATGAACAAGTAGGCTATGGGGGGATGACTGTTCTCACCGCCGGGTCGTCTTCTCGAGCAGGCGAGGGCTGCAGCAGCGACGCGAGCGAGGAAGAGCGCGCCGACACTCCCGTGCTTACTTGCTTCTCAGGAGACCGCAGCTTCCTTCTGAAGTTCTACAATTTGACAAACTTCTAGGTATTCGCGAGTGTTGTTAAAATGGTACTGGTGCATTAGGTGCATGAAATTATATCACAGCTGACAGAGTGGGTAGGATTCAAAATTACTACAAATATTTACCGTTGGTTCCGAGTCATCCGAGAGACCTGTTAGAAGCTTAAAAGAGAAACATTAATTTATAATTAAAAACTTTTCATATGGTACTTAGCTTTTTTATTTTCGTTTAGTCAGCAATTAAATTAGGTAAGCGGGCCAGAGGTAGCCCAGGTATTCCAAATAAACTGTTTAGAAAATGACGTTCTTTGATTGTCGACACACCACACTGGGGCTGAGTTCCGAAAGCCTTTGAAAACTCGAAATACTTTATCTGCCTCTCTATTACTTTTCTAAATTCGAGCGACAAAGATGCAGATAGCATTTTTATATTTTCGATGTTGGTGGTAGGCCCTTTGAAGCTGATTGATGATTGTACTTAACAGGGTTTTTTTTTGCATTCTGTGCGGCGTAAGCGCCGTTGACAATAAGGTTCCTTTTCATAGATAAAGGTTTGAATTTGTAAAAAAGTCTCAAAAGTAAAACTCACATCAAGATCCGCCTTATCATTGATGTCGGCGACCTGCTGATGCGCCACCGTGAGCAGCTCCAGCGCCTTGGCGTGGAAGTTCAGCTCGATGAGCATGAAGTCGCTCAGCAGCGCCTTCAGCTGCTGCAGCTTGCGCCGCTCGAAGAACTCCGTCTGCTCGCTCAGACCCTTCGCCGTGCGGGACATCTCCGCTGACGCTTTTAGAAGCTCTGATTCCGCGTATGTCTACATCGATTTGTTTTTATACGTACGAGTAGGTAAGTACATAAATATTATTTGAAGTGAAATAAAAAATTACGAAGAATTTAAACAGAACTTCAAAATATTAGAGTTACTAAACGGCGGTCTTACCCCTAAGAAATAGTGGAAGGAATTTAATGATGTCTGGAAGTGATTGAGACATCATTAAAGCTGTAGCATTAACTAAAGGTCATAATTAATTATCCCATAACCCACTAAGTATTACGCCGATACTGTTACTAGGCATTGCGTGAGTCTCGAGCATGAAAAGATATGTGCGTGCGTGACTGACGTTGGAGGGAATGGAGGGATATCCCTAAAATTTAAAACCTTTGCATTTAAGAGAAATAATGGTAGCAATAACGCATTGTCTTGCTGACAACATCCCAAATGCCAATAGGAGGTTCCGCTAAGTACCCCATAACACATTCGACTTATAGTAACTATAGGTACCTACCTATCTACAAATACTCTTCATTGCACACGACAATACAGAAAACAATGAATACAGTAACTCAAGAAGAGGTAAATAACAGGCGGTCTTATCGCTAAAAAGCGATCTCTTCCAGACAACTTTAGGTAGCGGAAATGAGTAACATACCACTTGTTGTCTGTTAAAGGGCTGCCGCTCCCTGGTTTTGTCCAGAACCTTCTTCCTGGCCAGTTCCTTCTCCCTCACGCTCATGGTGTGCTTCACCTCCTCCCGCGCGTGCTTGCATATTGCCTCGTACTGACAAAGCTCTCCAATTACCTGAGATAAAATATACCTCTTATAGGTACTTAGGAATATACAGGGTGTAATTTTTTACGTGATACAAAATATGTTTTTCTAACTCCATAAACAACTAGCAATGGAATGCTCCTACTCTCGTTGAAATCAGACAATTTTATTTTTAATTAATTAATTTTTTTTCGTGATATTTTTTGTACTTTTAAAGGATATTATGATATTAAAACAGCTTTAAAATGTAAAGTGAACTAAATTACTTTTCAAAGTAGCATAAATCACAAGTCATTAAACATTTTTTTGTGATTTATGCTACTTTGAAAAGTAATTTAGTTCACTTTACATTTTAAATATCTTATAAAGCTGTTTTAATATCATAATATCCTTTAAAAGTACAAAAAATATCACGAAAAAAAATTAATAAAATAAAAATAAATATGTCTGATTTCAACGAGAGTAGGAGCATTCAATTGCTAGTTGTTTATGAAGTTAGAAAAACATATTTTGTATCACGTAAAAAATTACACCCTGTAGTACAAGCTGTTCTACACGAAATAAAAGCTACCCTCAGCAACGGTGGCACCCTGGGTCAACATGAAACCATGTCAAATTTACAACAGTAGGTAAATAGTAAGTAAGAGATTTCTTTCAATCCGAGTTATATTTAAGGTATTACAAGTATATAGAGATAGAGAGAGATCGATATCTTTATTTGCATCCAATGTACATATTTATATTACATACGAGTAACATACAGGCACATGGACCCTGGTAGGGTATCGCAAAAATATTTGTAACAAATCAAGTTATTTTTATGTGACAAGCATAACATGACTTAAAGTAAATTAAGAGTAGGTAACAATAATTAGGAATACCTAATCAGTTTAATATTTTTTAACTAAAATGTGTTTTCTTACTTACATATACTTATAATTATAATAAGGTATCTTCCATAAACTCAGATATACTGTAGTAGCACTTTTCGACCAGCTTACTTTTTAGATTTGTTGCAAATTGGTTGTATGGTGTCTTTAAATAAGCGGGAATTTTATTGTAAATTTTAATAGCCCTGTAATAGGGGCCGTTTTTGTAGATCTCTAGTTTTGGTTCCGGAAGTTCTAAATACTGTTTGCGTCTGGCATTTTGGCAAAATTTAAAAAGATGTATATTTTTGTGGACGAATATGGCTACTTCTAAAATGTAAAGAGAGGGGAGGGTTAAAAGTTTCAGATTTTTAAAATAAGGTCTACAGCTAATTGGTTGGTGGATATTTGCTAGAATTCTGACGCATTTTTTCTGCATTACAAACAGTTGCTGAATATCGGTGCTATGGCCCCATAATAAGATACCATAACGCAGCCATGCAACTGCCTGTGAATGGTACTTACACTGCTAACGCGCATTCGAAGCAGGGCTATAACCGCGAAAATCGAAGTTCGCAAATTGCGGGCATTTTTCTCTGTCACTCTAATTACGCCTTCATTGGAGTAAAAGGGAAAGATCCCCGCAATTTGCGAAATTCTGTTTTCGCGGTAGCCACTCTGGTACTGCTTTTTAATATGCTCAAGGCATAGGTAAACCGCGACAGTTTGATTTTTAATTTTTCTATTTGAGCTTTCCATCAATTTAAATGATTATCCAATGTGATGCCCAATAGACTGCAATCAGTAACCTCTTCGATGTTAAGATTTGTTGACACAGAATGTAGGTTTAGGGGTTGTTTCTGTCTAGTACCTATATCATATCGTTACTTTGACAAAGTTTTATTGCGTCACATGGTTTCTCTGGTTTGCTTACTACTGTGGACTTACCTTGGCTTCTAATCGTTGTACTTCGCAATTTCTATATTCTTCAATAGCGGTCAGTGTTATTGATAAGTTTTCAAGACCAGCACTTAATGACTTATTGACTATTTCATTGTTCGCGTACTCCTTCAGGACCTTAGCAAGCTCGTCGCCTTGATCCCGTAGTCTAAGGGAAAATAGAGATTATTTAAAAAGCTGTGATGGATAATTTAAAAAATAAATCATTAACTAATGTACTTAAATGGGGTGGCGGGGTGTAGGTACTTACCTTGCTGTTCTCCTGGCATAATCACCAAACGCAACGCACAATTCCCCAAAGTTTTTTTCGACATTAGTAATTCGATCTTGAATAAACTTTGCTTGTTGTTCATAGCTTAAGGAGTGAGAATTGTCACCTCTAAACATATTTGCAACTAATTTATTTTATTTACGTACAATAATGTTTACATACAATGTTGCTATAGAAACCATTTTTTAAATTAGGCGCCATAGAGTCAAGGAATGAGATTGACGTCATAAGCGTCATAATGTTGGGCTATGAACTGAACTAAAAACAGAGGTACCAACTTAATAAATGGTGCCACTTTTAGCAGAATAAACTATGGCTTGAACGTACTCAGTATCAGTCAAATGTCAAATTGACATTGACAATATGTAATGGAGATTGGTCGATTTGCTTTTCGTTGTTTTCGTTTCTATAAACAAACAGCTGTTTTTGTGGAAATATAGCACAATCTTTGCCATAAAGCAATATGAATGAAGAAATTGATGAATTTGAAATTTACCATCAAGATTTCACAACTGCTTCAGAGTGGGAAGTGTTTATTGCACGAATAGAAGAGATACTAAACGAGTGGTCACTCAACAAATCAAAAATCTGTCTAAATACAGAATGTCGGGGTACAAAATGGGTCAGTAAATGCGAAGATATCAAGTTCCATGGTCTGAATTTCAAACTTTCATATCACACGCTAGATTTTACTGAAAGTAAAACCGATGAAAATGATAACAAGTCTTTGTTAGAAGATTTACAAAATGGTATTTGGGCATCAACTGCAAACTTCATCGATGAAGTGGACGGCGGCAGTCCTTTCCCCGTTTCTTCATGGTTCGGGCTTAAACGTTACGTGATGCTTTGTCCAAGTGAGCCCCTTGTGGATGGTAGCCTTATAAAATTAGTAATGAGTTCAGCAAACATTGCCTTTGCCAATGTAGATTGTGGAGCGCCTTTCTTCATTAAAGTTAGAGAACATTGGCAACAGTGTTATTTGGGTTTCTATGAGGACAGCGAACATAAGACTAGTTTTGATACAATACACCTGAAGCGCATCTCTAATCAGTGTTCTCACCTCAGTGGCCTTGTTAGTTTGTTTAAATCAAAAATTGCTTCGCCAGTTGCCCTCGGTGCTGTTATAGTATCAGCTAAATTTTCTTATGAATTGAAGGATGTGGAAGCATTTGCCTGGACTCGCACCACACATTCAAATGAGTTCCTATCTATTGATGGCTTTGATGTTAAGAAGTTAATAGAACTGCCTTTTGGTTCGGAAAAAAATCCTATCTACAGTGCACTGTTAAATGCTATTTGGCCAAAGTTCCTAGAGAGCTCTATTGTTGATTGTTCCACATTTTCTGACATAGACCCTATAATGGCCCCTACATGGACTATTAGTTTGAAATTGAGAGATAATCTAACATGCCAGTTGTCCGAAACAATTGATAAAATGATGAACTTACTGGATAAAAATAATTTGTTAATGGATACTCTGGGCCTGAGTCGGAGTCTGGGGCTAGTGAACCCTTTGCACAAGATCACGGAGGCTCCCATCACAATATCAAAGCTTGTGAAAGCAGCAATAGGTCAGGGCACCAATATACAAGAGTTCAAAGGGCCCATAGCAGATGACTTGCTCATGTCACTGCTTTACTACATATTTCCTGATGCAGTGGAGGATGACACATTTAACTACCCAGACAAATTAGAAATAGAAATTAAGGTGGGTGAATCAACATATATTGGGTGAATATACATTATAGCTAGTCATTAACTTGGCGTCTAATCTATTTTTAAGTAAGCTGAAATTATTCACAAAATTAGTGAAGAGAAATTTGTGGATAATAAATTTTTAGATCAAATATTTACTGGATAAATTACAACTTAATAGCATTGAGTATGTAGTTAGTAAACCAGAAAGATTAGTAAACTTTTAATAATATTTTTCTTATTGTCTTTCCAGGGTGAGGGTGGCGAGTCTAAATTACTCGGGTACTTAAAGACCTCGCCCCGCAATGGGCTTGTATGGCGGTTGTCAGTGGCGGCAGCACGCCTGCTAGACGCCGGAGGCCTGCCTTACCTCGCACACCTTTGGTACGAGTTCACTCAGGAACTGCAGTACCGCTGGGAGCGTCGAATTCTCATTCCAGGGTAAGTCTGACTTAAATGTAAGATGGTCATGTAAAATATATTCTTTGGCCATTTTGAATAGTACTTTCTGTAGTTAGTTCATTGAATAACATGACAATATAGGCAGGTTGTTGTTTTGTGTTAGATGGATAAAGAATTATCCCTTATATGTCTGTTCTAGTAATTATAACAGTTATCTTTGAAAATGAACTTACTAAATATAATGGGTGTTAAAAATAAAACTTTTCAACAGATTTGTGGTATAATAGTTTAATAGTCAAAATATTTTAATTTATTAACAATATTGATTTAATTATGAGTAAAGTCTATGTACAAATTGTAATAACATTTAGCACCATTTGGATTATGCTTCTCTTGTATTTGGTTATCGGAAAAATAAACTGGATTATATTACTTTCTTAAATACCTAATATTTACAACTTAAAAATAATTACAATACCTATTAAATTATCTAACTTAACATTAAGTACGTATATCGACAAAATAAACAACAATGATAATAGATATTAAATAATATTGCTTTTCCACCATATAAAATAATTAGCCAAAAATATGATTTAAGTCTCATAATTTCGTTGGACGGAAACGATCTCGGATCTGACTAGTTCTTAATTAATCAAATGGAATGGATAAGTCGTTCGATTTCTCCATCCATAATATTCGTTTCGTTACTTCGGGTGGAGGGAATATCTTAATATATCTATTTTAAGTCTCGCGTGCGCAGCAGCAGAAGCTACGTAGAAAACGAAGCTTAAGTATAATTTTATTTACCCATGCCTCTTTTTCTTTGGATGAACGTTCAACATTCAACACTGACCAACGTTCGGTCAGCGACTTCCGCTACTCACTGTGAATATGTCATCGACGGCGTAAATTTTCCTCGCGAGCGATCAGGGTAGTGGTAACGATCTCTAATACGACGGTCACCCTCGGATCACTTCTTGTGTTTGGGATCGGGCTTCTTCTCGAGGCTGTCCCACGGCGGGCTGCCGCCGGGCTCGGCGCCGCGGCTGCGGGCGGGCGCGGCGCGCTCACGCGCGGACCACGACGTGCAGCGCGCGGCGCGCCGCGGCGCCGGCGAGCAGCGCGCGCGTGGGCTCCCCGCGCCCCGCCCGCGCGCCCGCGCCCGCGCCGCCCCCGCCCCAGGCCGCGCTCGCTATAACGGCACCAGGCCGCCCCGCGTCGTCGGGTTCCGGGCCATGTAGATGTCCATGTCGTGGTCGGTCCAGTTGTCGGACGTGTCGCAGTAGCCCATGCCGAGCGAGCCCACGCTGTACCTGCTGGCGGGCCGCGAGCGCGAGCGCGGCCGCCGGCGCGAGTTGCCCGTGCCGCCCGTCGCGCCGCCCGCCGCGCCGCTCAGCGACAGCCGCGACGCCCGCTCCGATGCCGCCCCGAGGGACTGCCGCGACTGACGGAGATCTGAAAAACCAAATTCCGTGTTGAAAAATATGCTCCCGAATGCGGGCCTAAGCTACGATAGCGACAGTGAGAAGAAAGGGAAGCGTTCAGGATCGGGTCGGGATCAAGCCTGACTCACCGGTTCGAGATCCGAGAAGGCTGCCCGGGTAGCCGGGCATCCCGTAGCGGGCCGAGGGCGCGTAACTGTGCTGAGATTGGCCGTCGGCGAGGGAGCGGGCGCGGCCGGGCCGGCCGGGCAGGGGATCGGGGGGAGCCGGTTCGGTATAGGTTCGTGCTCGCGGGATCGAACGTGCGCTGTAAGCCGACACTTGATCCCACTCACGCTGCTTGCCGAACGCGCCGAGCGTGGCGAGGGAGGACAGCGGGCCGCCCGGGCTGGGCGTGCCGAGCGCGCCGCAGCAGGCGCCTGGCAGCTTGTCGTTGTGCAGCCTGTGCACCGTCCGCGCTCGGCGCCGAGAAGCGGCCGCGAACACGAGGACGGCCACCACGATGGTGCCGCAGATGGCGGCGCTGGCGGCGATGGTGATCTTGTCCATATTGGAGGCGGCGGCTGACACGGTGCGCACCTCGCGACACTGCGAGTACGGCACCGTTTCGGGGCTCACGTGCACTTCTTCTAGCGAGATGACGCATACCACTATACATTCCTGTACACATACAGATATATTAGTACCATATAGGTATGGCAATAAAACATTAATAATTTATCGATTTACTATTAAAATCATACGATCAAACAGTACAACAACCAACACAATCAACCGCACTAAGCGTATTTCGGCATAAACATTAGATTTATTTATGAAAGAACAGCCATCAGGTAGGTATAAAATACTTCAGTCTCTGTATAGTGCCTTAGTAACGTACATACCAAAGTGTTTTGCTTTCTGCGTGATAAGACATGAAATGTAGGTAACTTATTTAAACATTAGTGTAGGCACTCACCTGGGACGGAACGTTTTTTATTTTGAATTCCCTTTCACTGGCTTCAAGCGGCGGGCCTTGTTTGAAACTTTTATCACCAAACAGTCTGTACACCACTCGGAATCCAAGAATATTCGCTACGTCTGAGTCCCATTGTATAATGACAGAGTTGTCTTGCCTGTAGGCATTCTTAACGATGACCTCGTTCGAGTCGTCCACTTTTGGTTTCTGGGGAAAGTTCATGACGAGCGGCGGGCGCTGGTGAGGGGCGTGTCGCCAGGTGGGCGACGCGGGGCGCACGGCCGGCGGGGGGCGGGGCCGCGCGGAGCCCGTCGTGGTCACCGGCGCCTTCGACGTTGCTTCACTACTAGTAGTCGTAGCAGCACTGGTTGCAGCCGTTGTAGTTGTAGTACTTGTGGTTGTACTTCGCGCAGTTGTCGATGTTGTCTGACTTATTTTCCAATCATTAATCTGCCTCTGTGGTGTGGTCGACTCTTCTGGAGTAGCCGTAGTTTCGTGCTCACAAACCAGCTCGTTTGGTTGGAAACTATAGAAACCGCGCTCACGGAATTGTGGCGGGTGGCCACAGAACTGGGGATTTCTTTCTCTAGAGGTCACTTGTAGTTCACCATCTCGTATCCATTCTATAATCCAGCGAAGACGACAATCACAATTCAGAAATCGTCCTCCGATACTTAAACCTCGAAGGGTATGGTTTAAATGAGCAAGAGCTTCGGCCGGCACGGTGGGTAATGGATTACCATCTAATGCCAGAAGTGTAATCGATGGATTACTTCCAAAAGCATTTCCAGGCAGCTTATTTAATAAGTTGAACCCTATGTCGAGAACTCTTAATTCCGATAATGTGCCAATCGCAGCGGCAGGAAATTCCGGTAAGAGATTATTTAGGAGACTCAAGGAACTTAATGTGGTTTTCATACCAGCAAATGCGTCTTCTTTAAGCGTCACAATCAGGTTTCGTTCCAAATTAAGCGCTGTCAAGGAATCTAACCCTTCAAAGGTTCGCTTGCCTTCAGGTCCTGGTAATTCTCTGATGCTGTTCTGCGACAGATCGAGGAACGCTAAGCTGCGAAGACCTCTTATACATTCTGGGACGCTTTTTTGTTTAGTTCCTTTAAGATTTAAGTTTTTTAGCGAATTTTCCAGTCCAGTCAGGGCGTGGGGCGCCAGTGTGACGTTGTTGTCTGATATTTTTAATGTTGTCAGTTTTCGCAATGTTATAAACGAATGGTTCTCTATGTAAGTGATGCGATTCTTTGAGATGTCGAGCAGCGAAAGATTCGTTAATATCTTAAAAGCTTTAACTGGCACTTCATACAATTCGTTATCTTGCAAGTTCAAATTCTTCAGATGAGGCCCTTGCCCGCGAAAGGCGTCGTCATCTATTCGGGTGATCTTGCAGCCGGAGATTTGAACGTTGTGAATCTTTAAGTGCGTAAACATGCCATCCGTGAGCGCCGGTATCGTTGAATTGTTGATGTACAATAAGTCTATTGGAATGTTTCTTGCGCTTGAATTCAGTGCTTTTAAAAGCACAGCGAAGTCCACCTGAAATATAAACATACAGAGTATTAATCAATAGAATATTGGTTAACACATTTTGAAATTACATCTGATATAAATTATTTGATCATTGTAATTTGAATATTCTGAAGTAAAAAACAATCTCAGATTGTTTTGGTAGGTAGATTTTAATTTGTGGTTGGCCAAAATATATACATAATATTAATTAGTATAAGTATTTCGATATATTTTTTAAGGGGCCAATTTTTTATTGTTGAGTAGATGTCGCTATCAGTCACCACGTATGTGGGTATAGGTACCTGGTCGCACTGCACGGACAGGTCTCTGGCGAGGTTGACGGCGCACACGCAGGCGGCCTGCAGCGCGGGCACGGGCTCCCACGGGCACGTGCCGAGCGCCTGCGCCAGCGCCGCCGCCGCCACCACCACGCGCACCCACGGCCGGAGCCATGAGACGCGTATTCCCACTCCCTGTTAACAATAAATGTACACTGTCAATTGAAATATAGTCGTGTAGTAATTGGCAGAGTGCAAATCATACTTATTAGGACGATATTGCCCTAGTAGCTCAGAGCCGTACATTTGGGGAAGGCGAGAGCCAGCTTACTACGGATTTGAAGATCTTGGAATCGTATTTTCGAGAGTGGAGACTCATACCGAGTGCCAGAAAAACAGAAGTGTCCTGCTTTCACCTAAGCAACCACACCGCGCTAAACACGAGCCAACTGTCACTTTAGGTGGTGTAAGATTACCATACAATCCTTTCCCAACATACCTTGGTATTACTTTAGATAGGACTCTAAGCTATAAAAAACACCTTTCCAAGCTCTCGCTTAAAATATTGACGCGGAACAACATACTGCACAAGCTATCTGGCACCTCATGGGGTGCATCTGCGGACTGTCTCCGTTCAACGGCTCTGGGGCTCGTATATCCCACTGCAGAGTACTGTGCTCCAATTTGGCTACAAAGTGCACACACGCAATTGGTGGATTCCAAGCTCAATGTCACCATGCGATGCATTACTGGGACAGTGAAATCTACACCTTGCCACTGGCTTCCTGCGCTCAGTCGAATCCCACCTCCACATTTGAGAAGGAAACAGGCGCTGCTAAGAGAGACCAACAAAATTAGAGCATGTCCGTCTCTCCCAATGCATCAAGAGTTTACCAACCCGCCTGTGGCGAGACTTAAGTCCCGTCGCCCGGCATACGCAGCTGCTAAAACACTCACACAAAGTTCCTTCGACGTACAGCAGCTCTGGAAACAAGAATGGATGAGGCAAGCTGACGGTACCCCGGCCGCGAATATCGACCCGACTATAATGAACAAGGGGACCGACCTTCCTAGGAAACTATGGTGTCGCTTAAATCGCCTAAGAACCGGGCACGGACGATGCAACTTCTTCCGGCATAAGTGGGTTTGGAGTGACTCCGCGCTATGCGACTGCGGCATCGAGGACCAGACCATGGAGCACATTATCCAGCGGTGCCCACTCCGCGCATACCCGGGTACGGATGATCTACTAGACTTGACGCCCGATGCTGTGCAGTGGTTGCAAAACTTGGATGTTGCCTTATAAATAAAAATACTATATATACAATTTTTGCCTATGTGACCATATCGCCATACGATTAAATAAATAAATAAATACTTATTAGCAGTTTTCATATATCGTGGGTGAAGTTTTCAATAGAATTAGGACTGGAATAAAATTCTTCCTCACGAATGGGCCGGATCACTCAGACATGCAAAGGCAAGGGAAGAATAATTTTAATTTACCTGAACCTAGAGCTGGTAAGAATCGAACTTGTAACTCAGCGTCGTTATTTAATTTTACCGGCTTGTCCAACGATGCATACCGCCCTTGCCCTTAAATGTTTCACCAAGACAAATTAGGCTACACATGATTGATACTGGTAAGGATTCAAGATTATTTGTACCTAGGTATTTTTAAAATGAATTGCTGAGGAATCTCACTTTCTTCACACAAACGCTAATTGAAGGCATAAGTAACCCGGGTAAGCAAGAAAACTGCCTTATAATTAGAAAAGCGCCAGAAATGAAGATTTCACGAGACTCTTGCAAAGCGTTGTGTGAGCTCTAATTGGACAGGCGAGGAATCCGCGCGGTGACATTTTCTCCGCTAGTGTCTTTCCGCTCCGCTCATCCTCACCTCACGTCACGTGTTTAATTATTTGTTAAAGATGTCTTGCTTTGCTCACTTTCCGCTTCTCGGTGCATATTTGAATAAGCTTTTACATAACTTATTTATTAAGTTTCACTAAGGCTCGTGACTCGTGATATTGTAGATAGTAATACTCGTAGGTAATAGGATCGTTGATCTTAGTTGGTGCCATTTTAGAAAACGATGATAGTAAAATCGAGTCTTAATATTTTGTGGTAAAGATGTAAGTGTATCTATGGTATGATAATATGATTACAGTAAGAAAGGTGAAGTGTGGCCGATAAAAATACGCGTTTCTCCTAATAATGTACAAGCAAACCACGGCGCTTGTTACGAGCCCACATGCGACGAAACCACATGTTACGAGCGGCAATCAAGCGGTGCATGGACCGTTGCAGGGAAATGCAGCGTGCGGCCGGGAAACGCGGGCTTTCCCTACCACGCGCTCATCGTACTAATTCAAGGGCCGAGGGTTACCAAATGTAGACCATTTTCATGACATGCTAAGAATTTTGATCAATTGTCGGGAATGTGAGATTACTGAAACGCCAGGAAATAATTTACTCTTAATATGGAATACCGCCGCCGCCGCGTCTTGGTCGCCGGAAGACGCTGGATGCGGGTCGCTTCCGACCGGCACGTATGGAGGTCCAAGGGGGAGGCCTATGTTCAGCAGTGGACGTCTTATGGCTGAGATGATGATGATGATGGAATACTGAATAGGTACCTACTGATTGTTTATTAGGTACATAAGCGCAAAAGTATTCTTCTTTTGTAGTTTATGAGATGTAAAGGACGACTACCACAAAATATTTGCTTCCGGGTGATGATGAAATGTGTATTAGGTATCCAAAATGTTTACATATTCATGCAATACAATACAATACAATAGGTCTTTATTATTGCACAATATAACTACTACTAAGTAGTAGTATTAATATACTCTATCCCACCAAAAACATAAATGTAAAAAAGGAGAGCCAAGTTCAATACAAAAATTATGCTTGGCTGTGGGGCTCACCGCAAAAAGAATGGAGATCTAAATGAGTGCCACTGCCAAGTTCTATGCAAAATCCAAATATGTATTTATAGGAACAAAATAACATTATAAACAAGTATTAAACTCTATTTCCTTGCTTTATTGGATACCTATAACAATTGCTGTTATTTAAAAAATGTGAGATCTTAAAGTAGGTTAGATTTGACTTGGCCAGTTTTCATTATATCAATCATTTTATATATATTGTAATTCTGATAAAACCTGGCCAAGCCAAATCTAACCTACTTTAAGATCTCACATTTTTTTAAATAACAGCAATTGTTATAGGTATCCAATAAAGCAAGGAAATAGAGTTTAATACTTGTTTATAATGTTATTTTGTTCCTATAAATACATATTTGGATTTTGCATAGAACTTGGCAGTGGCACTCATTTAGATCTCCATTCTTTTTGCGGTGAGCCCCACAGCCAAGCATAATTTTTGTATTGAACTTGGCTCTCCTTTTTTACATTTATGTTTTTGGTGGGATATCAATACTTTTTGTAAAGAAAACTAGGCAGGTATTGAGATTTAATGTTTTTTCTTGTGTTTCCGCTGTATGGTTTTTACTTCTGTTCTTTGTATAATTATGTGGTACCGCGCGCCGCCGACGACACACCGTTGGCCGGTTGTTTAGAGCGTATTAAAAGTTTTTTGTATGGGGACACCACTTATTTTTTGACTAAACTTTATTTTAATATAGCAAATATAATAATACATATATTGGGGTAGTTTCAAATATCTGCTTGTAACGGTTCCAACGCTACAATAAAAAAATATATTTTTGTATGGGGACCCCCCCTATTTTTTAACTTTTTTTTATTTTTAGATTTTTTCCTACGCTTACACACAATAACCGAGCTGGATTCCAAATTTCATCCTTCTAGGTCATCTGGAAGTAGGTTAGGTTTAGGTACTTATATCAGTCCCAATAAAAAATGTTTTTTTTGTATGGGGACCCCCCCTATTTTTAAACTTTATTTTATTTTTAGATTTTTTCCTACGGTTACACGCAATAACCGAGCTGAATTCCAAATTTCATCCTTCTAGGTCATCTGGAAGTAGGTTAGGTTTAGGTACTTATATGTCAGTCCCAATAAAAAGTGGTTTTTTTGTATGGGGACCCCCCCCTATTTTTTAACTTTATTTTATTTTTAGATTTTTTCCTACGGTTACACACAATAACCAAGCTGGATTCCAAATTTCATCCTTCTAGGTCATCTGGAAGTAGGTTAGGTTTAGGTACTGTAAGTCATAAGTCAGTCTTAAAATTTACGACTTTTTGACCTTCATACCTTTATAACCGTTTGAGCTAGCATCATGAAATTTGGGCTTCTAGATATCCTTATGGATATAATTAAACACACGTAGTTTTATGTGTTTACGTCAAAGATGTTTTGAGTTATAGAAGGGTCAAAAGTGGCACCAAGTGGTTCGTGTAATCTAGACACGCGGCAGCGTGTCAAGCCAAGTTCAAGCAAAGGAACTGGCTAGCCAGCGCCGAGTGTAATATTACACGAACCACTTGGTGCCACTTTTGACCCTTCTGTAACTCAAAACATCTTTGACGTAAACACATAAAACTACGTGTGTTTAATTATATCCATAAGGATATCTAGAAGCCCAAATTTCATGAAGCTAGCTCAAACGGTTATAAAGGTATGAAGGTCAAAAAGTCGTAAATTTTAAGACTGACTTATGACTTATAGTACCTAAACCTAACCTACTTCCAGATGACCTAGAAGGATGAAATTTGGAATCCAGCTTGGTTATTGTGTGTAACTGTTAGAAATTTAGAATGAACGCAAGCCCCTACAAATATTGCATGAGCAATGTTTCACACTCGCCGTGTGCACTACACAAAAAAATAGGCGCTCTCTCTCTGTGTGCCTACATGTTGCCGCGTCATTGTCTAATGTAATTTTGATTTTCTTTTATTTAATATATTCATATAAGTTTGCTCTGCTTGTGTTATTTATTTCATCAGGTTATGGGCTTCTCCCTACCTGTTAAAGTTAGTTTCGAGAAATATTAAGTGTTTAAAGTAAAATAGTAAGAAGTAAAATCTCGGGAAGTTAACCTCAAAAATCGAGTTTAGTTTCGGTCGCCGGAGTTAATTTTTTTCAGCTTTTCAGCATATAAGTTGTAAAAGATGGCATCAAACAGTCATATGATGGCCATAGAAAAGCTCACAGGCCGTGACAACTGGACAAGTTGGAGTTTCGCCGTCAAAGCCTATCTTCAACATGAGGAACTTTGGAACTGTGTTGAAGGAACAGATACAGATGCTAAGAAAGACTTAAAGGCAAAATCAAAGCTTATACTCTTAGTGGATCCCATGTTATATGTTCATATACAAGAGGCAAATTCAGCGAAAGAGGTATGGGACAATTTAACACAAGCATTTCAAGACTCAGGTTTGCTACGGAAAGTTGGTTTATTAAAAGATTTGATAAATACAACCTTAGAAAACAGTAGTAGCATAGAAGATTATGTGAATAAATTAATGTCTTCAGCGCACAAGTTGCGAAATATATCATTTGAAGTAGATGATGAGTGGCTCGGGACACTGATGTTAGCAGGCTTGCCAGATGTTTACAAGCCTATGATCATGGGAATTGAGAGTTCCGGTGTGAAAATTAGCGCAGACTTGATAAAAACGAAGCTCTTGCAAGAGGTGACAAGAACTGACGCTACCGCTAGTACCGCTTTCTACACAAACTCCAAAAATAAATATTCCAAAAGTAATCAGTCTCCGTCTCAGACTAAGCCTAAGGGTCCGCGTTGCTTTACATGCAACAAGTACGGGCATTTGAGCAAGAATTGTTGGCACAAGAAGAATAAATCAGATGCTAAAAATAATAAAGATAATTGTGGTTTCATCGCTGCCTTTTCAGCCATGCAGTCAAATAATGATATGAACTGGTATGTGGACACTGGGTGTTCACATCATTCAACACCGCACCGAGAATGGTTGGAAAATGTAAGAAATCCGCCTATTAAAAGCATAACAATTGCTAACAACCAACACTTACATGTAGAATGTTGTGGCGATTTAACAATACAGGTACCGGACAAAAATGGAGGAAGTAATGCAATTCTGGTGAGAGAAGTATTATTTGTACCTGAAATGGCTACTAATTTGTTATCTGTGGGTATGATAATTAAAGCTGGTTGTAAAATTGATTTTCATAAAAAAGGCTGTGACATAAAAAACCAGACCGGGCAAATAGTAGCTACTTGCACTGAAATGAACAATACCTATAAGCTTAATGTTTTTAATAAGGAAGTTAAGGCGATGACAGCTACCACAGCGACAGATACCTACTTAATGCATCAGAGAATGGGGCATTTGAATTTTAATGATGTTGATAAAATACCAAACTGTGCTACCGGTGTTCAATTAGTACAGCAGTCTGAAAGTTGTGTAACATGTGTTTCATGCTTAGAAGGAAAGCAAACAAGACAACCATTTCCAAACAGTGGCTCCCGGGCAAAAGAGTTGCTAGAGCTAATCCATAGTGATGTATGTGGTCCGCTACAAACCACATCAGTTGGAGGTTGCAGGTACTTTACAACTTTTGTTGATGATTATTCAAGGAAAGCTTTTGTGTATTTTATCAAGAGTAAAGCCGAGGTATTCGATAAATTTGTAGAATTTAAATGTCGTGTAGAAAATGAGTTGAATAAAAAGATAAAGGTGGTGCGCAGTGACAACGGCAAAGAATATGTAAATAAAAACTTTGATGTTTATTTGAAGAAAAATGGCATAATGCACCAGACATCCACTCCATACACACCCGAACAGAATGGGTTGTCCGAACGTATGAACCGTACACTTATTGAACGTGCTAAATGTATGATCTTAAATGCTGGTTTACAGAATGACCTGTGGGCTGAGGCAGTGGCGACTGCGGCGTATATTGTAAATCGCTCGCCAACTCGTGCACTTGGCTACATCACACCTGAAGAAGTATGGACCGGAAATAAACCAGATTTGAGCCATATGAGAATATTTGGATGCAAGGCAATGGTGCATGTACCAAAAGAAAAACGACAGAAACTGGATGCAAAATCAACTGAGTTTATTTTTGTTGGTTATTCGGAATGTACAAAAGGGTACCGGTTTATGGATCCTAAAACCAAGAAAATAATCATGAGTAGAGATGTCGTGTTTCTTGAATCAAGTGTGAAGCGAAATGTCGTTCCTGCCACGCCTGAAAACTCTGAAACAAAAAGAAAACAAGTTAGAAACAAAAGTTTGAAAAGTGAAGTAAATAATATAAAGAAAAATGTGATATACTTACCTTTAACGGAACAGCCTGAAGTGAGGTCTGAAGAAGATGATGATGATGATGACACTACACTGGAAATTTCAGATACACAAAGCTCAAGTTCTACTGTGCGTGATGGTCTTGCAGACTCTCCAACTACACCGAGGACTCTGATAGAGCCCGAATCATCGAGCTCAAGTCCTATAGTAGAAGAAGATTCCACAGATGAAACATACTTACCTGATCATAATGAGAGCTTTCATACTCCTCAGTCGTACAAAGAAAAACTCAGACCACGCCGTGACAAGCAGGGTACCGATTTAAATCCGACTTCTTATATGTGCATGAACGCTGAGTCTACCCCAAGTCTGCTCAACAGCGATCCTCAGAGCCTTGAAGAGGCCCTTAAAGATGATAAGGCGACAGAGTGGATAAAAGCGATGCATGAAGAATATCAATCGTTAATAAGTAATAATACCTGGTCTCTAGTGGACAAACCGGCTGGTAAGAAAGTTATACCATGCAAGTGGGTGTATAAAACAAAAATGAACGAAAATGGAGATATAACACGTTATAAAGCCAGGCTTGTTATTAAAGGTTATAAACAGACAAAAGGAATTGACTACCATGAGATCTATGCACCTGTTGTAAGATATTCCTCTGTTAGATATCTCATTGGGTTAGCTGCAAAATATCAGTTAAAAATACATCAAATGGACGCTGTTACAGCGTTTCTTCAGGGCGACGTTGAAGAAGAAATATATATGTCTCCGCCGCCTTATTTTGAACAAGGAAATAAAGTATGTTGTTTAAACAAAGCCATCTATGGGCTAAAGCAAGCAAGTAGACAATGGAACAAGAAATTAAACAGTGTTTTATTGGAAATTGGGTTAGTCAGATCAAAGGTGGACCCATGTATCTACTATAGAATATTAAACAAAGAAGATATATTTTTTGTAACTGTATATGTGGATGACTTGCTATGTTTGTTCAACAATGACAGCACTGCTAGTATGATCAAAGAAAAACTGAAAGAAAAGTTTCATATGAAGGATATGGGAAGAGCGACCCAATGTATTGGTTTCAATATCACCGAAAACAAAAATAAAGAAATATCACTTGACCAATCTATTTATATAGAGAAAATTTTAAGTCGGTTTGGAATGTTGGATAGTAAACCAGTATGGACTCCAAGTGAAGCAAATATACAGTTAAAGAAAGCTGAAAGTAATGAAGAGATATTGGCTGACATACCTTATCATGAGGCCGTTGGGTGCTTATTGTATTTGTCTCAAGGGACAAGACCCGACATAGCATATATTGTCAATTCATTGAGTAGATTCAATAGCCAGCCTACTGCTCAACACTGGACAGCACTGAAGAGGGTCCTAAGATATTTGAAGGCTACAATGAATTATAAGTTAACCTTCAATGGCAATAATGAAAATATTACTGGTTACTGCGATGCTGATTGGGCCGGTAACACTGAAGACCGAAGATCGTGTACTGGGTACACATTTATTTTTCAGGGTGCCGCCATAAGTTGGTGTTCCAAACGTCAACCAACTATTGCTCTATCAACTGCTGAAGCTGAGTACATGTCGTTATCTACAGCTGTACAAGAGGCACTCTGGTTAAAGCAATTACAAGATGATTTCTGGCCAGAGCTTTCAGAATCACCAATAACTATATTTTGTGATAACCAAAGTGCAATTAGCATTTCAGGTACTGAGGCATTCCGTGCTAGAAGCAAACACATAGATGTCCGGTATCACTTTGTGAGGGAGAAGATAGCCACCAAACAAATTGTGGTTAAGTACATGAAGACTCAAGATATGGTGGCTGACGTATTGACGAAGGCTTTGCATCAACCAAAACACAAGGCCTTCACCGAATCAATGGGTTTGCGTCCAGTGGAGGATGTTAGAAATTTAGAATGAACGCAAGCCCCTACAAATATTGCATGAGCAATGTTTCACACTCGCCGTGTGCACTACACAAAAAAATAGGCGCTCTCTCTCTGTGTGCCTACATGTTGCCGCGTCATTGTCTAATGTAATTTTGATTTTCTTTTATTTAATATATTCATATAAGTTTGCTCTGCTTGTGTTATTTATTTCATCAGTAACCGTAGGAAAAAATCTAAAAATAAAATAAAGTAAAAAAATAGGGGGGGTCCCCATACAAAAAAACCACTTTTTATTGGGACTGACATATAAGTACCTAAACCTAACCTACTTCTACATGACCTAGAAGGATGAAATTTGGAATCCAGCTCGGTTATTGCGTGTAACCGTAGGAAAAAATCTAAAAATAAAATAAAGTTTAAAAATAGGGGGGGTCCCCATACAAAAAAAACATTTTTTATTGGGGCTGATATAAGTACCTAAACCTAACCTACTTCCAGATGACCTAGAAGGATGAAATTTGGAATCCAGCTCGGTTATTGTGTGTAAGCGTAGGAAAAAATCTAAAAATAAAATAAAGTAAAAAAATAGGGGGGGTCCCCATACAAAAAAACCACTTTTTATTGGGACTGACATATAAGTACCTAAACCTAACCTACTTCTACATGACCTAGAAGGATGAAATTTGGAATCCAGCTCGGTTATTGCGTGTAACCGTAGGAAAAAATCTAAAAATTAAATAAAGTTTAAAAATAGGGGGGGTCCCCATACAAAAAAAACATTTTTTATTGGGGCTGATATAAGTACCTAAACCTAACCTACTTCCAGATGACCTAGAAGGATGAAATTTGGAATCCAGCTCGGTTATTGTGTGTAAGCGTAGGAAAAAATCTAAAAATAAAAAAAAGTTAAAAAATAGGGGGGGTCCCCATACAAAAATATATTTTTTTATTGTAGCGTTGGAACCGTTACAAGCAGATATTTGAAACTACCCCAATATATGTATTATTATATTTGCTATATTAAAATAAAGTTTAGTCAAAAAATAAGTGGTGTCCCCATACAAAAAACTTTTAATACGCTCTAAACAACCGGCCAACGGTGTGTCGTCGGCGGCGCGCGGTACCACATAACTATACAAAGAACAGAAGTAAAAACCATACAGCGGAAACACAAGAAAAAACATTAAATCTCAATACCTGCCTAGTTTTCTTTACAAAAAGTATTGATATCCCACCAAAAACATAAATGTAAAAAAGGAGAGCCAAGTTCAATACAAAAATTATGCTTGGCTGTGGGGCTCGCCGCAAAAAGAATGGAGATCTAAATGAGTGCCACTGCCAAGTTCTATGCAAAATCTAAATATGTATTTATAGGAACAAAATAACATTATAAACAAGTATTAAACTCTATTTCCTTGCTTTATTGGATACCTATAACAATTGCTGTTATTTAAAAAAATGTGAGATCTTAAAGTAGGTTAGATTTGGCTTGGCCAGGGTTTATCAGAATTACAATATATATAAAATGATTGATATAATGAAAACTGGCCAAGTCAAATCTAACCTACTTTAAGATCTCACATTTTTTTAAATAACAGCAATTGTTATAGGTATCCAATAAAGCAAGGAAATAGAGTTTAATACTTGTTTATAATGTTATTTTGTTCCTATAAATACATATTTAGATTTTGCATAGAACTTGGCAGTGGCACTCATTTAGATCTCCATTCTTTTTGCGGCGAGCCCCACAGCCAAGCATAATTTTTGTATTGAACTTGGCTCTCCTTTTTTACATTTATGTTTTTGGTGGGATATTACACTCGGCGCTGGCTAGCCAGTTCCTTTGCTTGAACTTGGCTTGACACGCTGCCGCGTGTCTAGATAGTATAAGTAGTAGTATACTCTAGAAAAAGTTTTCTAGAGTATTTTTGCTATATATTTCTATCATATCATAAGAAGTATGGATAAAGTATTAGATACGTGTCAATTTAATGTGATTTTTTTGACGTCGTTTGCATCTATCTCCTAACATGGTCTAAGTATTATTCGCTCCTTACATTAACATTACCCAAACAGGCTGACAGACTGCGGCAAACATTTGCCGACGTCCAGAAATAATCGACTGCTGTTTGTGGACAAACGATAGTATCAGATTACACACACAATCAATACCTCTTGTGTCTATCCAGACATGTATGTATACTTTACTTTGGTTTTTACATACCTCATAAAATAATCCATTAGTTTTTCTGAAGAAAATGTTTATGATATTTCCGTAATAACGTGGTTTAAAAACTCCCGACCAATTCAAAGCAGTACTTTCGACCAAAAAAACCGCACTCAAATCGGTTCATCTGTTGGGATCTGTTGGGGAATTCAAAGCAGTACTTTCGACCAAAACAACCGCACTCAAATCGGTTCATCTGTTAAGGAACTCAAATGCAACAGTATACACTTTACTTATATCTCAGTATATCTTCAGTATATCTCACTTCCGTCGGGTTTAAAAATACATATAAATTAGTATACCTATACATATATGTATAAGGAGATGTTATTTATGAGTTAAAACCTTCTATGATGTTGATGAACCTTCTTGTAACCTACACTACAATCCACTTAGCTTTCATTTGCGTGTGTGAGAAATGCAATTTTAAATTAGTCAGTTCATTGATTTAAATCAGTTGCCTAATTACAAGCGTGGTTGATGCCGAAGGAATTTATTGATGTAACAAATTATTATCCATGTATAGCATAGGTAAGAGTTTACGTGCATAACTTCCAATGAAAAAATACTTAGGAACATAGGAAGTGCGCCTCTTTGAATGGTCTTCAATAGTAAGATTTAAGAGCCTAGGCACTTACCTCAAACCTTTAGAAGTACGATAAAACTCACGAACTCTGTTGTCGTTTGCGGATGTATACTTATATAGTCAAAGTTCAAACATAAAACATCAACTTGGACATACAGATGAATTTATAGACAAGTTTTTTGAGTAAGTAAACTTGTTTATAAGTTTTTGAGTTATAAATAGAGAGTTGATGATACCGTGATGATACTCCTATATATGGCACCTGCGTTGAGGCGGCACGTCACACTGGCCCATTTGCATGCGTTTACGAACATCTTCGATTTCGCCGCTAACGGGACCGCGAGCTTACGCGATTCACTTTCGCATCACATAGCTTTGAGCTCGAGCTCGTTCACTACCAACAAGTAACAACGATGACACGACGGTTTCGCTAACCGCTAATTATTTAAGTATTTAAAAACCCAATTATCATAAATTGAAAATTAAGAAGTGAAATGAAGATAATTGCTTGTTTATTTAACTTGTTAAATTTTGTCTCGCGGTTTGAGATTTTAAACTTGCGCGACTCTTGATTTGTAAGCCTTGTTTTGCGGTTCTTGAAATTTAATTTGTTATGGTTATCTTTTCATCTTAAGTGTTATATTCATTTTCTTAGGCTTCACCATGGATAGAACCTTATTGCTTTCCCGAGACGAAAGTAATTACGAACTTAGGTGCAGCAAATTGCTCTGCTGTTGCAATCCAGGTTTAGTTCCTGTGTATGAACTTTTCCGACATGCATGGCTTAAGCAATCTTAGTCATTAGTACAAGTGCCGTATTAGTAAAGTTGTCTCTTAACAACTCCTGACACTTTTGGATGTATTTGGGTGTAAGAATGTCGCTGTATCTTCCCTGGGTTGTTGTTTTTTTTTTATCTACGTATTTAGAAGGAGCCTTTATCTATGGGACATGTCGGCTCCGTTGGGCCTCTACATTACATTACTCTACATTACATTAGTGTTGCTAGATATCAAAGAAATGGTACACGAACTTCGCATGTTTAGATAGGGGTTCCGCCAATATCGACTGAAAAACCCCAACATCTGTTGCTGTATAGCCCCCAGCTTCAAATAATTGTGCCCTCTTGTCCCGAGTCCGAACACATTCCATTAAAAAGTGCTGTACATCCTCCACAGAGTCGCAGATATCGCAGTCGGGCGACTCTGCTTTCCTCATCAGATGAGCAAACTTATTTAATGGAATGTGTCCGGACCGAAGCCTGTGAGCACGTACAATATTCGCCCGGTTTAATTCAGCAACTTCCCACCAGGGTATCCGAGGAGGCTCACATTGAATGGTCTTGTACCAGATTCCTTTCTCATGCGATCTTTCATCAAAAAACTCCTTCCAGCGACCATACATTTTACTTTTATACTTTGCGACTGTTTCTGAGAAGTCTGGAGCGACATCAAACTCAATTCCCTCAGAAGCAGCCGCTGCCGCCAACCGGTCAGCCTCCTCGTTTCCCGCCAAGCCGATATGTGACGGAACCCATTGTATTTTCAAACACCTTCCGCAATCACGGAGCTTAAAAATTTGCATCAAGATTTTGTACGCCAGCGAAAAGCACCGTTCGCCTGAGGCACACCGGTTTAAATGCTGAATGGAGCTTTTACTGTCCGTGAAAATTGCCACATTGGGATAATTTTGATTTTCAACAAACATTAAAGCCTGATAGATCGCACTGAGTTCCGCGGCCATTATAGAAACTCCAGTTGAAATTTTATATTGTGCTCTTGTGGCACTAAAAGGATCAAAAAAGGCAGCCCCTATTTTTTTACCGCACTTCGACGCGACGCATCAGTGAATATTCTATAGAAATGATATATTTTCTATTCAGTTCTTGAACCACATTGTTTTCATTCCTAAATTTGTGTGCTATACAGTGACAACATATGTTGTAACGTACTTACTGCACGCTGTACAAAAGCACTGCTAGCAGCTAATAATTTTTACCTATTTGTATTAAACCATCTGTGGCGCAGACGTCATCAACTCGTCATTTGTTTTTGCTGTGATCTCGAAATACTATTAAACTTACTCCAAATGATTCCCCGGCGTGGTTTTTTGAATGACAGTTCTATTAAAATTTGCACAGTTCCATCAGATCGGTGTTGTACCTCTGACAAGGCCGATGCGACCAGCAGATTTTATTGTTTTCAACTTTTGGCAGCCACCTGCCGCTCAGTACAAAACTCTTAATTGAAAGCGAGTTAATTGGAAAGCATCTAAATTTAGTCGGGCTGGTACCGAAGGGGTGTTATGTCAAACTTTCTGGAACATTTTAGTTTTTCTCGGCGCTGCCCGTTCAGATTTCAGAATGTGATTTTTTGTCTATTACTGTTATGTTGTGGAGATACTATAATTGCTTTTAGAGTCTGTGCGGAAAGAGAAGAGTCGTGGGATTTGAGGGCGCGCCAGTGCTATTTTATGGTTTTTGCTATGCTGACAACACTGGTCACGTGATTATAGTACGACACTAAAGGTCATGATACTTGAATCCCTTTTGTTCCGGTTTTTTACCACGGCTTACTAAACGGAGCCTGGTGGTGGTGTCGGCTCGTCAACTCAATCCTCTGATTTAGCGAAGGCACTAGTTTTCTTTTTAAAACACACTTGTTTTTATGTCTCAGATACTAAAAAGTGACAGTGCGATTGACAAAACTGCTAAAACTAGTTAAGAATCTGCCCAATACAACTGTAATTTTAGTACCAAACAAGATAGAGTCTCATTTATGTACTGCCTAATCTGTGCAGTCCAACAGTTATTAAAACCGGGTAGATCGGGTAGAAATTGGGCAATAGAACTGTAATTTTATCTGGGATATATTTCACCCATTGTAAACTTGTATGTATGTATGTATGTATGTATAAACTCTTTATTGTACAAAACACAAAACACAAATTTATGGCACAGGATAGGCAGTACAAAGGCGAACTTATCCCTTTAAGGGATTTCTTCCAGTTAACCTTTGAGTAGATGAGAATTGAAGAAGAACGGTAGACAAATATAGCACTGAGTACAATAGACTAGAGGAAAGTCAATCAAATTATAAAAGAGGGCGAAAATAAATAATATAAGATAAAATTTGGAATTAACAATATAACAAATATATAGAATACCTACGTTAAATATAATAAATATATAATATCTATAGTCACGAACAAGTTAATTCCGGTCCGATAGCCACAGCTTTTTTAACTGCCCCTTAAGCGACGCAACGGACCGCGATTGCCTTAAGGAGGGAGGCAACTCATTCCAAAGTTGAACAGCTCGTACCGCAAAAGATTTACCTTACTAAAGATTTACTTGACTTGTAATGTATGTGTACATTATTAATAATAAATATGAATATGAATAAAAATAGTGCATAAGTAGGTAGGCCTTATTGGGATATGTCCGGTTCTCTCATCTCACGATATTTTACTTCGCCGAAAAGTCACTGCTAAATATGAAATATAATTTCGTAACTAACAGAACCTACAAATAAAGAAATATTTTATTAGAAAAAGTTTTATTCAGAACCTAGTAAACGAACTTACAAATAAAGAAATATTTTATTAGAAAAAGTTTTATTCTTTGTAATCGATCTCAGAATTAAAATATTCAATGTCACTTATGTTTGAGCTAGCTTCAGAACAACCAGGGACACTCATAGAACTATCTTCATCTGAACTGGATGTGCTTGAAAGCTTGAATCCGGCACGTAGATTACGAATTCTTGCATATCACCTACTTAGCGGTCTTTTATTCGAGATACCGTAGGTACTTTTACACAATCCTGAAAAAGAAATTACATATAAATATGCATAAAATGGCAAGTATCAAGACTATTTGTCAGTTATTTTAAAGATCATGAATGACCTGCATATTTATGAAAATTAATATATTTTGAATGAATATACTTACCGATTATGTACCGAAGACAAGTTACTTAGGGGGCTTATTAAATAGGTAATTATTTAATATTAAATACAACATCAATACCCGCGAATAGCGGAAACACGTTCCGCGACTTTTTGTAAGTCGATAGTCGGCTTTTAGCCGTTTTCTTCCCGCTGACAAAACCGAACAATGTTAAATATAATTTTCCTTGTGGTTTTATGTACGGTTTTATCGTGTTTTGAAAATATTATATACATAAAACTTGCGGTTTTTGTTAATAAAAATATACAATGACAGAAGTTTGTTTACTTTTTACAAGACAGGTGTCAAAGGTTTGATTGCCATATAAAATTTAAAATGTTAGTTCCCGTTTCTGCCACGACTCTTCTCTTTCCGCACAGACTCTATTTAGAGTGATGTACTGATGTAGTTGTATGAAACTGCCAGTATCAATCAGGCATATTGATAACAAGCTTTATAGCTGATGCCAACAGATGGCGCTACTGACCTCTGTCTTTGACGTCTTTTCATTACTGTTGACTTATTTCAATGTCAACTACTTAAAAACTGTCACTATTAAAATATTGTATCTTTTCATACGTAAACTATAAAAAAACAAGTTTAAGATGTCCGATATTTATTTATTGTTATCGTAATTATTCAAGGTTCTTGAAGTAATTTAGTTAATCAATTCCTCACTAGATGGCACTTTAGCAGAATGAAACTAGCTAACGCTTGTTCATCGTGGAATGTACGAAAGCCGCTGTGAATACAACTATGTTGATCTTTCCAAAGGTTAACGGGGAATGATGATTGGATTGGACATGCGACTGCGTGAAGTCCGCAACCACTGTTACGCTTTGGCGGGCCTAAATTCCACTGACCCCTATTTTTTGGAAAGATCATTTTAACTGAAGCAGGTACATATGTAGTAGTGAATATAATATGTAGTATGTTTTTTTTAATGAACGATAAGGCTTAAAACGCACTGCAATTTTCATACGGTCACAGTCTAAATTCTTGCGGTTTCAGTTTTGCATTGCGTGCGCTATGTAGCATGCTGTATGTTACACTCGAAATTTAAAAAATCGGTCCCATGGTTTTAGGAATTTAGATACGTCATTGGAGTGGTTAATTATAGAGCATTAACACTTGTGGATTGCTGAAAAAGTTATTTAAGTATTGCAAGTTTTAAAATATAATAGAACCGTGCAAACATTGTTCGAGTGAAATCGTCCGGTTAATTTCTAATCACGGTTTGACATCCCTATTGCTCCTGCTCCTGACTCCATCGCGAAATATAATTGTATTGTGCGTTGCGTCACGAATAACGCTCCTAATGTTCGTATTATTAGTATATCGGGTCACAGACTAGTTATTATTAAAGGCGAAGTACCTACACTACCTACTAATAAATCTGCACGGGAACAAAGAGGCGTCCAGCAGAGTTAAAAACAGTAGATGGTATCACTTTAACGAGGTCTAGGTCCTTTGCTTACATAAAACAATTGATCAAGATCATAGTGTCATAATCATACGTCGGACTCCAGCGGGCATTTTCGTGGCATGTCAGAATGATGGTAAGGTTCGCAAATCAATCAATACACTTTGGAGTATTTGTACTTAGTATTTGGTACCTAGTATTTATAATGTAACAAATAAAGCAAATCTTTCTATTGATTAGACGGCACTCTACCAACAAATATAAGTATGAACAACAGTCATAATGACGCATGTCAGCTATTTATTTGTTTTTTAAGTGGCCACTTCAGTGGGCTATCAGTCGTCACTTCAAAGAGTATTTACATATTAAAGATGAATAAATGATAACGGGTAACTAAATTTAATTAACTATGTTACAAATACTAGGTACATTATAATACTCGTAAGTTAAGATTTTTTTGTAAACCTTACCTTGCCCTCAAACTGCCCCCTACAGTCCGACGTTTGGTCATAATATCGGTAAGCGAATATCAATGCGCTATACAAAAAATGTGTGGAACCGAGAAAGTAGGTCTCTAATCTCTACCGTCTACAACAATGACAAGTATAGGTGTTTCTTACTCACCTGTATTGGTAGCAGTTCTTATCGGATTGCGATGGGATGAAGTAATTTTTGTATGGAGATTAGGGGTCTATCGACAGTGGCGGCGCATCAAACATATCCATAGGAAAGCCGGGGCTAATTTGGCTTACATATTTCCTTTACAACTCTGCTCAAACGTTCAAAACCAGGCAAGGCGGTGGGAATCGGCTTTTATAGACGCGCCGCCACTGATCGACTTAGATTTAATTTCTAATTTGTCTTCTGTACCTACACAAAATTAAAATCATTAGAGAAAAATAATCATTTTTTTATTTACCTACAGTCCAAAACTACGTGAAGACCGTCTTTAGGCGACATAAGTCATAACTCTAGGGTTATTTGTGTGGCAAAAATTAATAATTCCCGGTTCTGGTTCTGTTTTTATATAGGAACCTAGCTACAACAAGGAATTGGACTCCATTATCTTAATTTTTTAGGAATATCTGATGATATACGCTGCCGATTAGCAGTCTATATTATACTGGTCACTGATCGGGAGCGTGCCGCCGGCCCGCCGCGCATCCACTTCCACGGGCTATTCGACGCACGTCCGCAAATTACGCCGCCAGATAATTCAAGACACGATCCTTATGCGGCACGAGACTGGGTACTAGCCGTTACAAATGCTTATCTAGAGCACCGAGGCGAACGTTACGACAAACCACTACAACACACGTACTTGACTGCCGTAAAACATATGCGTACTCGGAGAGCACACGCGGGGTCTTGTACGCGTTCGTTTTTTAAGGACTGTTCAGTTTACTAAGCGGACACTCTTACACCTCTTTTAATCGGCGAATTTAAAATCAATTGACGTACAGCTCATAACAATATAATTAACAATCCCTTATTTATCAATTGCTACATATTTGTTCCCATAATAGTCAAATATTTTTCCCGAAGGACCGAACAAATTTGGAACATAGCAAGTTAGTTCTGCAATAAGGATGCACAGGCTAGTATTCACTGCGAAAAATCGTAAATATGTACAAATTTTCCAAGTTAAACGTGAATAAAATTATTAAAACATTTGCAGAGCATCATATGCTTGAAGATTTTACAAAATCCCGGCACAGAAGCGGCCCGGCCAATCCAGAAACAAAAGTATTGTCATGCGGCTGTTAAAATCAATAAATTACTTATCGGTTCGCGAAATTCCTAAGACAGCAGGCGTTAGAGTAGGCACAGATTAAAATATAAGAAGTATGTACAATAAATGGACCCATAGAAAGAAAAAAATGGACAAAATAATTACAGAGCAGCGAAAGCAATCGAAAAAAAGAAGCGTCAAACTGTACTACATTTTACATTAAGATAAATTTCGTAGCATTTTAATGGACAACGGAAAATGCGTAAAATGTTGCTGTAGTACGTTACCAATGGCCCTGATGCTACCATGCCGTTGTAGAAGATCATATATTCGACGAGGAGAGTAACATCAAAATTAACCAATTCATGAAGAAAGTCCTTGTCTGGCAGGCAATTGGTTCCTGTGGCCTTAAAAAGTTTGTTCTATTTTGCGACATGAACTTTGGTTGCGACATTTACAGAAAATAATGCATCTAATAACGAGTACTTTCCGTCTATCAGACGCATAATGTCACCTCTTCATTTCGGCCTGATTTGGCAAGTGCCCACTATGCTGGTCAGAAAGTAAAGCTACTGAATTTGAAAAACATTGATTTCGTTCAAAAACAAGTCAACTCATCTAATTGCCCGGAGCTCCACTCCATCGAGTGACACTAGACCAATGTGAAGATGCACTTAAAAAAGGGTAGATGAGAAGCTAAAACATTGAAAGAATTCAAACGAATGTTGTTTACAACTTGTCAAAAAGTGTCAAAAATTGATGTGCAGGCACTTGAACGGCGCAACCGTGTAAAAGTACGAAAATCTTACCGATGTTATTATATTATACTATATTTACATTAAAATGTTTTGCGTTGGTTTCCGTTTTTATTATATTTATCTAAATAAAGCGATTCCAGAATTAGAAAAATGTAATTTATACTTTTTTGTGTGTCCGCTTAATAAAATGAACAGTCCTTATAGGCTCGGTTAAGCGTTTGGCATAACATCCCAACCAAACAAGCAGAATCCTCTCGGTGTTTATAGAAAAAAATGCCGCTATACAATCTGACTGCGAAGCAATCAAGTCTCTGGTAGATGCGGATACAATTCGAAATTACGTTGGAAAAAGGAAGAAGTAAATGCACATGACTTGACGCTATCAATAGCACATTAGCATCTAGATGTTTGTATGAGTAAGGTACTGACACAACTGACATAAAATGGAAAACTATTAGGAATGCATCAGACTAAATAAATAATAAAGATAATATTGATCGCTATATGGTACGACTATTAAGTCCATCGCACAGATCCAATATGTACATATTTAATAATAATGTTAATTGTTCTCCATATTCACGCAACATGGATTGACAAGTGCATTTAAAGTATTTAATAACGATTCGAAATTTCTAAAAGCACTAAAAGCATTAAACTCTTACTTTATGTCCCTGATTGTAAAATGACGATTACCCATTCTGCTACCGAACTACCCAATCAATCTAGTTGGTTTGTGTAAATTGCATAGTAAATTGGCGGATAGAATTGTCTTTTTAGTATCTTGGAAATAAAAACAGCTTATACATGTAAAGATAGCTGTAAGATTTATCACATAAAATAAAATAAAAAGTAAGTACATACAGTGCAAGTTGAATAAAAGCCGCTCCAATCTATTTCCTCTGAAGCAATCAAGTCGCCGATAGACGCGGATACAATTCGTATTCACGTTGGACTATGAATGAAACGAGCGCAGATAACGATATCAACCGCGCTTCAGTGGGTGTGTGTTTACAAAAGCGCGGTTAAATGAATATACTCACTATAAACAGTCAAATAAAATGTAGGTAGACATTTTTAGAAGTTTTAAAACTCGCTCGATTATTCACTAGCGAATGCCTGATTTGCATTTCAATATTATGCTGCATATCCCAGTTGATATTAAATCGAGGCGAATTGAATCTCAAATTCTGATTAATCTTTTAACGACTATAACGATTGCCAGAACTATCTTTACACAAGTATATTGAAACCTCGTAAATCTGCAATAGCATTTATTCTTAGTTCAATATTTTATATCGAAAAATCTTTTAACTCTGGAATGTTTGACTGATCTGATAATGTATGTCTTAAGTATTTTGAACATGAATAGGTATATCGTAAAATTTGCATCGCCAATCTGCAGGAGATATATATTGTTTACTTCTTACATCGCTCTTAATATTTTATGGGTATAGGATAAAGTTTGTAGCTCCCTTTATAAATTTATCGCGAGCTCTGCCAAGATACGCCATTAAAGTTTCATGCCCCCGTCACTCCGCCTGGAATCTTGGGAACTAACTGACACCGCAGTTGGCTCCAGGGATAAGTTTCGTGACAACTTTTAGCGTTATTTATAACCTTTAATTGGTTTCTCAACTTCTTTGAATAACGCAATTAAAATTATGCACACCCCTCAAGCTTGTTTTGTATTGGGTTTACGCTCAAGAGGAATAAAAAGGAGATACATTATATAGAAATTAGAAATATTTTATATGAAGTGACCCGACTTCATCGATCTTGACATTTTGAGGGACTTCCTACGTATTAGACGTGATGTGAGTCGATAAGGACTTACTCGTAATAAATTTGAGTAGTAACCCGAAATAGTTCGTGTAATATTTAGTATTTCGTCGTCCTTTCCACATTTCCGTGTAGGTGGAAAACGTGTCCTTAAAAAGACGAACATTTTTTTTCTAAGGAATATTAAATGAGAAATGATTTTTTAAATAACACTAGATTAAAGGGAAGCTGAGTAAGAGAAGCATTGGTAATAAGAATTTGATAGTCTGAATTGTTTAAAGCACCAAAATACAAAGCGGAGTGTTGAAGACGCGTTAGGTAGAGGTACCGTAGATGCGAAAGGCGTACAAATTAATGCTGTCACGAGAATAGCATATGACGCACTTCGTCAGCGATAACATCATGAATTAGGAGTTAACGAGTTGCACAATACGAGATCTCTCCTAAACAAAGACAGTTTTAAAAACGCCATTTGTCACATCCTCAGCGAAAGTTTGTGATTCAGCATTGGCACGACTTCGATAAGTCATGGTCTCGGTTTGTACCTTTCTCCTGTGAATCACAAGCAAATTATTATTAGTTAAATGAAAAATTGTATTTTGCAGTGCCCTTATAGGGTTTCATAGCTGTCCATCAATATCCAAATGTAATTATTACTGATTACTGAATGACGAGAATTCTGGCAACAACCAATATGGCGAATAGGGAAGGAAGGCTAATGCTTTAAATACGTATGCATAGGTACATACGTAATGCAGAATTATTTTCCATCGTATTTTCACGGAAACGTACGAACGTCCTTTATGTTAAACGTATTTCAGTCAGTCTCGGAACAAAAAGTACTGAAGTTGACTGAAGTACTCGTAGCATGACAAACACAAACAATGGAAAACAATTATATACTACATCTGTAATATATTATGTTACCTAGGTCCATTTGTTTGCCGGCTCGATGTTTTTGGAGTTGTTTGTGTCCATTGTTAGTGGGTGTTTAGGTAAACACTTATGTAATCAATCAGCCTGGTTTATAGTTTTGTTAATTTGCATGTTTATCAAGCAAGCAAAAAAAATACACATTAAAACATAAGCAGTGCAAATTTATAGAAATATAGATTAATCTTTCATACAATACCTACGTGATCGCTGGAACCCAGACTCCGCTATCTCTGCCTGGCCTTCCGGACTAACATAAAAGTGTGTTTAACTTTTTGAACGCCAAAGACGTCAACTGACGCGCGCGCGCGGCTACTGCCCAATATCAAACTTCGTACATTCCGACTTCCGACAAGGTGACACGCTATACGCACACGATAGGCGTGGCGTGCAAAACGAAGTAACTAAAAACCGATTGATGCGTGGGGCGACAAAAAAAGCAGCACTAAAGTCATATTTGCCCAAATTAGAACACAGCTCGAGTTCCTTCGCGGATTTGTTGCCGACGACAAACATAGCGCCAGAGGAGGGAACTGATTCACTTTTTCATTCCAGTCCTTTGTGGTTACCTTTTTTGTGTTGCCAAATAATTGTCGTTCCAAGAATATTCAAATAAGGCTTACGAGATGGGTCGAGTTGTTTAATGTTACGCTTTAGGCTCGACGACAAAGTTGCTAGAGGTGATCTGCATAAACAAGCTCATGATATTCTTAACCGCTCAACTAGTTGAGCTTTTATTGCGGCAGTTCCGTTGTGGCCATTTAACCGGACTGTAATGTCGGTCATTATGCTTCTGGAGCGTGCGGTATCGGCGTGAGTCGCCTACTTGTCCGTCGAGAGGAACATCGCGCTATTTACTTAATATGCTGTCCTAGCTATTTTTCCAATGACTAGGAAACGTTTTATGGGACAAGCATTGTAAATATTTTATTTGGGCACTTGCAACTATAGATACGTCATATAAGTATTTTCGACTTTTATTGGCATTAATTAATAATTATGCCCATGCAATTTTGCTGCTTGCTGTACAAACACAGGCCCCTTGCTGACAAACAAGGACCTGTGTTCATTCTCGAGAGCCTTAACAACCTTTTCCACCATCAACAACGTAAAAATACGCTCATACTACAAGTACTTACTCTCCAGCAACTGCTTTTGTTTACAAAAAGTGAAATGTACACCAAATTGCCAATTGCGGTAGGTAATGTAGCCGTACAGTCGTCTAATGACTTGTTGTTCATTGCACTGATTGCCGGTATCTCCAGGCTATGCATTCCCATTGCTTAAGTGATCATGGGCGGCCAACTCAGACGACTAACCAGTATACCTATCGTGAGACTCTTCAGTATAAACAGCGCGCAATCGGAGTGCCCTGTTATATTGGTTCGGTTAGCAAGCAGCCGGAATGGCACTACAGCTGCGACGCTGCGCCCGTGACCCAGCTTGGGCTTTCTCCGCTGACAATTGTTTCTTGCCGCCTACACTCATTACTATTACTTCCACCTGCTTCATATTAACGTCTCAATGGCAGGTTTCTTTCAATTTGCCGTAATTGCCAATGGATATGTGTGAATGTTCCCAAATTTAGTCTCGTTAATGTGAAATGGACCATGCTGAATGTGATGAAAGCGGCGGAATGGTTTGACAATGCCAAGTTGACAATAATTTCACTTTGTTTTTTTTATATTTACTACGTAAACTGGTCCTGCTGGTGTTTTCATGTAGGTATTAAAGTGTAAATTTTATAATGTAGATAATAATTCTAATGACGGGAAATAAAACCGCCATTTGGCATAAGTATAATATGAGTAAATCGATTGAAAAGATGGCGTGTGTCCAAAATGGTTTGCGGGGTAGGTATCTATTTGAATAACTTTTAAGAGTTCATTGTGCATCGTTAGGTCGTTACATTTTATATCGACACCATTTTGCCAACTGTATTTATACTATTAGGTATAGTTATCTCACTTTCTGGTAAAAGTAGAACCTCAAAGGTCCATCATTTCACATAGTTAATAAAGCAATCTCACAATTCTCTGAGGACCTCTGACCCATCTCAGTAGGTATATGGCGGCCGAGGGGTCAGGACGTACTTAAGCGATATTACGGCATGTCGGATTGACATTCTAAATCCCATTTTGATCGTCCCGATTTCACGTTGCTGTCAAACGACGATCGACAGGGCTTTAACTCTCGATTACACCCTCATCGTGAGCCCCACTGTCCCTCGGATTATAACTACATATTCCAAAAGGTTGTCAAATATGTAACCTAACAAAAATATCTTGAGCATTTAACAACGCATACGGCTTTGCTATTTATTTAAACTTTATTGCACAAAAGAAAACTTATCGTACCTAAGGCGGACTTAATCCCAAAAGCATTCTCTACCAGGTAAAGCAGAGAGATTAACAGATTACCTATAAACAGATTTTAAATATCGTTATGCTACGCCTGTCAATAGATACACTACGCCTATAGCCCAGGATCTAACATTTATCGATGATTCAGTAACCATCACTAACTTTTGGTTACTGCTGCTGGACTTTCTGCTGTAATATCAAATGCTTAAGTATGTCTTCTTTATACAGTTCTACGCATTTTAATCGATAGAGGTAAAGTATAATAGGTTTTCCATCCGTTTAGACTTGTGTAACGGTTAACGTGAGAAGAAAGCGCGACTCGACTAGGCTCGAGTGCCTGTTCGCTACTGTTCGATACATAACAGCACTGACACTGACACACGGTACCTACTTATAGTGCTATACGAATTATGGGCGTCTACGTATTAAGTAAGGGCAGCCACGCGAAGAAGCTTTGATCGTGCAGGGGGCTGCCTACTGCGATGTTCATTAGCACCGCTGCCTACATACCGATGTAAACAGTTAACACGAATTGTGTGTCATCATCTCTACTGGGTCAATCTTGCCTACCGCTCGTTTACAAGTATTATGACTTATTCATAACAGTTGCCGTTAAACGAAGGCTGTTGGGACAACTTTCATGTTTATGAGAAATCTGATAATGAGATAAAGATTCATATCCATGCATGAGTATGATTTGAAGATATTCAAGCAAAAAAACAAGTAGGTATATTGTATGGACTATAGTTTGCCCGATACGGTTATATATCTGTATCCGATTGAGAATAATTGCAACAGATATTAATAGACGGATTCCGGATCTCTTCTGCAACGTAATTTAACTTCCCTTTGGTTATATTTACCAATATTACGGTATAATTATGTAGCTCCGATGAAACAATCACGATTCCTGACGTTACTCGTAAAAACATAATTATTCACGGGCGCGGTTTCCTGAAAACGTGTGTTGTCGGCACATATATTAACTATGATATCAGCCAATTAAAGTTCCGAATGTAATTATCTAATTATGTATAATCGTTTATCAAAATTCTTCTTCAGCGAACGCTGTGCTAGGTTGGTTGCCGAGCTAACGTAGGGTTACCGGATACATATCCTGATATATACCTGATTATTGTTACTACACAAATCCTGTTATTGTATGTACGATAGCGTTTGGTTTGCGAATTCATAAATAGATTAACAAATATTGAAAGTTAAGATGTGATCATAAAGGTACATATGTATGCTTATGAACAAAATAACATTTCATATTTACCAGCTCGTTCTTGGTTGCTCGGCGAAGGGAACTTTTAGGGACAATAGCCCAAATGATCTTGTACATAGAGAGAAATCCTGTACCCGGCAGTAGTACGTGACGCTACCCAATAGAGATGGTGTTGAATAACGCTCCAAACATTTCTGTAATTCGAAATATTCGAATGTCAAAATTCCTAATGCCTTTACGAAAAATCCATACGTCTAGTAACCCTAACCTGTGTATGAAGAGCGCGGGAGTGTGAAATGCGCGGTATGCGGGGCGTCAAGTTAATGAATCGAAGCGGACAGTCGAGTCTATGCGTAAAAACGCGCGCCGTTGGCGACCGCGATGCCGAGCGGCGCGCGACGATAGCCTGATGCTGATATTATCGCGCATACACATGGATTAACACTAGTGCATTTAAATATGTATTCAACTTATGAGACGATGAAGCGCTAAGGCATTCATGATTATTAGTTTATCTCACAAGTGAAAATGAAAAATATTTATTGCCTAAGGGTCTCCCCAAATATATCGACGCGCATTCGGCAAAAGCGAAAAAGTCGTCGTTCGGCTCGGCTCGCATCGGCCGGCACCTGCCAACGCGCCGACGGCTTTTTCGCTCTTATTGCGCGGACATAAAGCTTTTTCCTATCGGCTTTTGCCGAATGCGCGTCGATATATTTGGGGAGACCCTAAAAGTTTACAATTCTAAAAAATTAACTTTGGTACCCGCACTACGCACGCCTGTATCGCGGGGACCTATAACAGGAGTTGTACCAAAGAGTGTTATAACCGGTTGACAATTTTACTGAAATGTTAGGTTAGCTAGGACTAAAATTCTAAAATTACACAGATTTATAAACTATGGGAAGTAAACTAAACAGTTAAATTCAGTTGGTTTGCATCTCAAATTTTAGTAATTTCTAATTTGTACAATTTTCTCTGTCTCATCATAAGTTAAACTTGCTAGCCATTTCTTAACAAGCACTTTAGCTTCATAAGCGGATTTATCTTTGATATCAGAGTGTTTTATGGCGACATTGTAGATATACCTTTATATGTAAGGCTCCAAACGTTTAGCAAAAACAGTGCGCACCAGCGGGATCTGAATTCTGTAGACTCTTCTATCAAGCATATCTATCTAAGTAAGTGTCGCGGCGAACTCTGTTATTATTAAAAGTATTAATAGGTATAGGTTGTTATTGCCACATTAAAAATCTTATCGGGCACACAAAAAGTAGGTATTTAACTAGTAGTGACTAGGTACAACACTTACCTACTGTTATGTAAATTTGTATACCTTTTTAATACACATTCACTGCGTATCGTAATAAGCAGATTAAATCGAGAAAGTTGCTCGTAAAATATGAAGTAAAAAGTTCTCAAAAAACTGAATCAATACATTGGTACTTCCTTATGTCTATCTGGGTTTTTTGCAGGTTAAGTAATGTTACGTCAAATTGATTAGGCTATCCATTCTGCTTCAAACCGAATTGCTGTGTTGCATTCGCTTTATTGCCGTATTTAGGTTAAAAGCGTGCATTATAGCATAAACAGTATAAACAGCGGAGACAATAGGCAGGCGTGGCATCCCTAATGTGCACAATGTCTATTAGACAACGTCCGAGTGTCCATCCATCATGTGGACCGAAGACGTGAGTCTGATGCATGTCGCCGCCGCACCTGGCCGCGCGGGTCAATAAACCACATTAGTTGCATTAGCTGCGCTTACCGGCGTTACCGCGCACCGCGTGCACTAGCTATTAGGTACGCTCACTAGCACTAGTAGCACTAACCTATCTACTAGACACCGCAAGGTCAAGCCGCTCGAGGGGCGTTTAGCCAAAGTGAGGCGGAAACCAATTGAGTAAAATAGCCAAGCTACGATTGTTGTTTGTTGTGTTATGACCAGTGATCGTACATTTTCCAGCATTTTTAGTGCAGCGGAGTGGTGTTAACGGATTTGGTATAAACAATTTCAACCCTAATGATTAATTAGCGTTAATTACGTTACTATTAACTTTAATTAACCATTTCAGTTGAAATTATCTATACCAATTCCGTTAACACCACTCTGCTGCACCAAAAATGCCACAAAATGTACGATGTCTGGTTATGACAGATTTCCATTATATGTAAGTGGAGATAGTACCTACCTAACACTTTTTGTTTAAAATAACGTACTATGTAGGTACTTATTACCATGTGTTTTATGTGAACGTTTTGAAACGTCCCTAAAAAAATTCACTGATATATCTACAAACGTATCATGTTCGGAAATCGGGTGATTTAAGTAACTCCTTAATTTTTAAGGGTTTTAATTTAAGTAGTTCCTATTATTTAAATTAGCTTTAGGTATATCAAAATGTAACTCTCCATTTAGCAAAAAGTACTCTTTGAACAATCTTGAATCTTCTACCCACCGACACGTGCCTACCGGCATTCACATGTATCTATCGATATACCTTCACCTACGTTTTACAGACTCGGTCCGGTGTCAGTCACGACCGCACGACGGGCCGTGTCCCCAATAAGCTCTTAAAATCCGCAAATCGCTGACGCCTTATACGGATAGTCCCGGTTCGAAGTCCCCTTATTTGGCAGGTCTTGTTGCTAACCTTTTTATATGTGGTACATTATTTCTTATTGAATTTACGGTACTTTTGATTAAGAATTTAGCAGCTTTGGTATAGTATTTATATCTTCCATGCGTTATGTATGAATTAAGAAAAAACGCGATTGGTACTCGTAACTAGATGAAACCAAAAAACTGCTATTTTTTACCAAACAACAGTCATCAGACGTTTCTAATACACACATCTAATATTTTATCGTCTAATAGCCGGACATAAATCTTTGATGTCTCTCAAACGCTTGCTTATGGATATACGAGATGATTTTATGTTTAGGTAACGGCGGTTACTTAAAGCTTTTATGGAGCAATTCTTGCGCCGCGGCGGGAGCAGTAAATGACAAAAGGAACGATCAAATATTGATAGCGTATAGTAGCTACTGTGTTCTCACAACGCTACATTTCGTAAATGAGGGGCCGTGGTAAAATTAAAACTTTGAAATGGGCATTTACGTTGAAGAGAGTTGTTAGTGACCCATATTCGCGGCTATTAACCTAGCTGCATGGTTGGCGCGTCTGCACGCTTGCCGCGGAGTTTGTTGACGATTCGTGCATTAATCTCGACGGCCGGCGAAGACAATACGCGCCATGTACAATAGTTAATGCTTTCCGTACTTGCCGTGCTAGTCTCTGGCGCTTTAGATCTTTGATTACATATACTTGAACCGGATGTTAAGTACACACTTATATTGGTTCGTTTGAGCTAATCGTCGGTAAGACTGGAATGCTAGGCCTAGTGTCCCACGGCGCATGCTCCGCCGAGCTCACTAATAGCGACACAGTTACTCTGCCCATTGTCTTACGTGCGTCGTCTTAGGTTTTTGTCCACTCGAGACGTCGATAAAAATTTGAGGGAGAATATGCTACACGGCGATTTTTTTATTAGTATAAGTATAACAATGATTCGTGATTAATGAACACCTGACGGATCTAAATTAAAGTTAAAATGAAATCATTTTGCAATAACAAAAATAATAATTTCGTAATTTAGCGATTTTAATTTTTAAACATTTCGAGACCTTTTTTTACATCCTTGTTGCTATGTTTCTCTTTTATCTAAGCTATATGTGAAAATTGAATACATGGTAACAGTCCTATGAATTGTTGCTGCCGATAAGTGGACGGTTGACGCGCGATAACGCGAAATTTCCGCCCGCCCAAACACTCACTCGCGATAATAAATGCATGACATTAGCTTACATAATTGCGCTACTGGAAACTAGTATAAGCAGGTAAGTTTACGTACAATAACATCGCTTTTTCACCTCAGTAGCTAATAGGACTAATTTTTAGGTGTTTTGATGCTAGGGTACAATGGTACAAGTAAATAATAGAATAAGAGGTCAATGGGTACGATGTTCTTTTTAATTTCAAATTAACCCAAGTTTGGCGGTTCAAAGGGGCAACGCCGCCAGCATTCTAGGGTCCATTCCAGAAGCGGGGGCAGCTTAGGAGAGATATTTTATATTTAATATTTAGTTTTAGGTTTTGTGTTAGTATTATTTTAACATTGTTGTATATAGAGGCTTGTTATGAATAAACAATTCTTTGTTAAAAAAAAATTAACCCTGCAATATTATATTAAAATTGAATTGTATCCAAAATCAGTTAGTAATAAACAAACTTACGTCGCATAAATGAATAATCTGCACTTGTTTTTATGATGAAAAGAAGTCTTAATAAATAAAATAGTAAATTTCAATGTACTTATATTATTTAGGTACGTGAAAACAACTGATAGACTGCCGTTTTCGAACTTCACAAGATATTCACAAGAGGCGTGTCACGTACTAGATCCATTCTAGATACGTTATAGTTTAGATATCAACTAGTTCTCTTTTGCAGCGCAATTCGGGCAACCAATGTCACTTTTACGTTAGATAGAGTAATATATCTATTAGATGTGAATTGGATCTCTAAGTCATATCCTGTGGAAATCGTTCAAGAGTATCTCCAGAATCGCGCAAATGTCAAATTTGACAGATTAGATCTTAAACATATCGTTATCGTATCTTGGTGATGTCTAAAAGATATCTAATAGATATCTATTTCAAAATCCGAATCGGGCCCTGTGGCGGTTATCACACCGTCGCGGTATCCAAATACGACGCCATGCGCCAGAGTGATTTTCGCCTAAAAGTTTCTACCTCCATTTAAGAAATTATACAATTCATTATTATGATAAAAGTACACCTATTATATAGGTAATAAACATACATATAACATGTTTTATTAACCATTGTCTTTTTTATTTTAGTCGATAAAGTGATATTGAATGATTATTTACGATAGATGGTGCTTTTTATGAAACTCGGCAAGTGTTTACGGACGATTTTCTCGTCGTAACGACATAAGCGGCCGCGGCGTCGCCTCACGTTTCAGGCGTCGCGGTGGGTGGAGGCTCCCCGCGACCCTGGCTGCCATTCCACTTGCAAACCGGACACCGGCGAAACCAAAGCTCAACAAACTAGTTTACTTGGGCTCTCCGACTTTACATAGTTCTTACTGATCACGAAGTCATATGATACTGGTGTTGGAACTGTGAATGAGGTTGTTACCTACATAGAGTTCGTATATGTACCAACATAAACTCTGGTTGTATAGAATAAGTCTTCTAAGATAGATGTCGCATTTACATATGGTTCATTCTCTTGTAGTCGTTTGCCTGTGCGGATGCATAATATATTTGGGAACTTTAATATAGTATTTCATTGAGTAGTCCACGGAATACCCAACATGGCAGCAGATCGTGTGCTAAATTCGCTACTCTAATTACCATTTTTCCAAAATTGTGCGCGTGTGATTTCTAAAATTATTTTCATTTATTCGCAAGAAAACAAAAGATGGCAACTGCCATTCAGAATGTTTCAATTGAAAAATTATCCGGGATTCAAAATTATTCATCCTGGAAATTCATGATGCGGATGGTGCTCATCCCAACGATCTTTGGGATTGTGTGAGCACGACTGAAAATAAAAACGAAGACGCGAAGAAGCAGGAAAAGGCGCTCGCGAAAATCGCCTTGAACGTGAAGCCTTGTGTATTTCCACAAATTAGAAATGCCAAGACGGCTCGCGAAGCGTGGAGCAACCTGCAGAAGGCATACGAGGACCGAGGCTTGTCACGACGGCTCGGATTGCTTCGCACATTGTTCGCCACCAAATTAAGCGAATGTGCGAGTATGGAGGCATACGTGAACAAGGTCATGGATACATCGCAACAACTGAGCGACATCGGAGCGGCTTTAGAAGATGACTTCGTGGCCGTGATTTTACTCAGCGGTTTGACAAGTGATTACGACCCGTTGATTATGGCTCTAGAAAATTCGAACACGTCACTGTCAAGCGAAAATGTCAAAGCGAAATTGCTTCTAGAAAATGCGAGACGTGATGAAAAAAGCGAAGATGCTAATACGGCTTTAGCAGCTCGGAAAGCACGCAAACCTTCGATTAAGTGCTTCAGGTGCAAAAAGAGTGGACATGTCAAGAAGGATTGTCCTGACAACTCTGACGGCAAGAAGAGTGACCGGAAAAGCCAGGCGCATCTTACAGCGTTGGCCGCGGGAGTCAAGAATGACGTGTGGTACGTCGACAGTGGTGCGGCGCAGCATTTTTGCAATGATCGCAGCTTTTTATCGGATTTTACAACTGTAAAACCAAAGAAGGTCTTGATTGCCAATGGCGAAGCATTACCGACAGCTGGGAAAGGAACTGCGCAAGCTGTGTTGAAGGACAATAGTGTGAGATCGATAAGTAATGTGTAGTTAGTCCCTAAATTGTCTGTAAATTTATTATCTGTCAGTGCGATGGATAAGAAAGGTTTCGAAATTGTGTTTGGTTCTGGCAAGTGTACAGTCTATGACAATGGGGAGGTTTTGGCTACAGCTACCCTGAGAGATGGTATTTATGAACTCGATGCCATTGAAACTGTTTCTGTCTCATGTAGTAAGCCATCCTCGCAGGCCATGTGTTCGTCTTTGTCTGTAGGTACAGGTGACAGCAAAGCGGTGCCGGCACGTCAACTGAAGGATGACAGTCGTCCTGTTGCCGTGAGCGTGAAGCAAGCGCCGCAGTCCCCTGCTACTGGGAACCAGTCAACGCAGCAACTTTGGCACCATCGTCTGGCGCATCTGAACGCCCGAAGCATGGAGTTACTGCGAAAAGGTATGGTCACAGGTATTTCTTATGACAACAATAACTTTCAGTCGTGTGTTTCCTGTATTTTAGGTAAACAGACTAAGTTGCCATTTCCGAAGAAATCTGAGACCAGGGCCAAGGAAATTCTTGGAATAGTTCACAGTGACGTCATGGGACCACTGCCATGCCCGTCCCTAGGTGGGAAAAGATATTTTCTGTTGTTCATTGACGACCTGCCACGAAAAACATTTGTTTATTTTCTTAGGAGGAAGGATGAGGTTTTCGAGATATTTAAAGAATTCAAAGCTCTCGTAGAAAACCAAACCAATAAGAAAATAAAAGTTCTTCGTAGTGACAATGGTGGTGAATATGTCAATTCTAATTTTCAGAAGTTCCTGAAACAGCATGGAATTCGACATCAGACCACGGTTCCAAGGTCATCAGCTCAGAACGGAGTCCCGGAACGCGCGATCAGAAGCGTTACGGAGAAAGCCAGGTGCATGCTTCAGGAAGCAGGCTTGAAAAAGGAATTCTGGGCAGAAGCGGTCAACACCGCCGTCTACCTGAAGAATCGCTCTCCAACTAAGGCTGTGATGGGCAGTACACCAGAAGAAAAATGGACAGGTAAAAAGGAGAATCTGAGTTACCTACGCATTTTTGGTTGTCAAGCTTATGCCCTTCAGCACAAACGGGACAAATTGGATCCCAAAAGTAAGAAATATATTTTTGTCGGATACTGTGACGAGTCAAAGGGTTACAGATTGATAGATCCGGAGAATTCGAAAAATGTCATAAAAGCTAGAAATGTCACTTTTCTAGAACATGCTTTTTGGAATGACACTTCATCGGATGAGGATGACAGTTCACGTTACACTCAGATTGGTTTGTTTCCGAACAATGTAACTGTCACTGATGATGTTCAAGTGCAACCCGCCTTACCCCATTTACCCCAAGAGCCCGCAGAAATATCTAACGAAAACTGTCAAGATAACAGTGTGAGTACGATAGATGATTCTGAGAGCAGTAGTGAGACCCCAGATGACCCTGCGGATGAGACGTATGTCCCAGGAGATTCCACACTGGAAGACTTCGAGAACTCTACGGACGAAACTAGTGAGTTTGAGTCGGCTAGTGTAGCACGCACTGTATGCAGTGACACGGGGGACCCTCAGACAGTTCGCGAGGCACTGAATGGCCCGGAAGCAAGTAAGTGGAAAGCCGCGATGGCGGAAGAGTATAAATCCTTCATCGATAATAAATGTTGGACTCTGACTGATCGCGATACCAAGCAACGGCCTGTCAAATGCAAGTAGATCTTTAAAAGAAAGCTTGGCCTCGACGGGGAAATACTGAGGTACAAAGCGCGCCTTGTTGCTAAAGGTTATACCCAGAAATACGGTATTGATTACGAAGAAACGTTCTCTCCTGTAGTACGATATTCTACTATACGTACGTTACTAGCTTTAGCAACGGAACATAATATGAATATCGAGCATCTGGATGTAAAAACGGCGTTTTTGAATGGAGATTTAAAAGAAACCGTTTTTATGGAGCAGCCAGAGGGCTACAAGATTAAAGGCAAAGAGGATAAAGTTTACAAGTTGAATAAGGCCATATACGGACTGAAGCAAGCTTCGAAGTCTTGGTATGAGAAAATAAATGGCGTTTTGACAAGCAAAATGAAATTCAAACGTTTATCTTCCGAACCTTGTGTTTATGTCAAGTCGAGCGGGAAATCTATGATTATAATTGCGCTCTATGTTGATGACATAATGTTGTTTTCTTCAGCTGATTGCCAAGATACGGCAGGAATCAAAGAAGAATTGAAGAAGGCCTTCGAAATCAAAGATTTAGGGCCAGCACACCACATTCTTGGAATGAGGCTTTGCAGACAGAACAACGAAATAACTCTAGACCAGTCAAGCTATATTAAGAAGGTGCTAGAACGATTTCACATGTCAGATTGCAAACCTGCGCGAACACCTATGGAAACAGGTCTGAAGCTCGCGAAATCTACAAAGAAGGATTGTACGCACGACTACAGAGGCCTGATAGGATGTTTGATGTACATAGCGGTATGTACGCGACCGGACATCGCGCACGCTGTCAGCTCGCTCTGCCAGTTCAACGACGCGTACGACGAGACTCACTGGAAGGCGGCGAAACGCGTTCTTCGCTATTTGAAAGGTACGCCTAATCATTGTTTAACTTTCCAGAAGTCAGGGTTAGATATCGTCGCGTATGCTGATGCCGATTTTGCGTCGAATGAGGTCGATCGTCGATCTTATACCGGTTACGTGTTTAAGATTGGAAATTCTACCATCTCTTGGGAGAGTACAAAACAAAAGACAGTCGCTCTTTCAAGCACAGAGGCAGAATATATGTGTTTGTCAGATGCTTGTAAAGAGGCTCTTTTTCTACGCAAGTTTCTGTTTGAAATTTACGGGGTACAGTATAGGATTACATTGTTTAATGATAATCAGTCTGCACTGAAGTTGTGCACTAATTCTATGTACCACGCCAGAACGAAACACATTGACGTAAGACATCATTTCATCAGGGAAATCGTTGAGGAAGGTACAGTTGTTTTAAAACACTTGTCTACTGATGAAATGGTGGCCGACGTTTTAACGAAACCGTTGGCAAAGGAAAAACACGATAAGTTTGTATGTCGTTTATTTGTATCGTTAAATAAATGACATGATGATTCTAAGCAGTAGGTATACTTGCAGAAGTATAATTTGTTTTAGATCCGTTTCATTGTTATGACTATTTACTGTTTATGTTTGACGGATACTTTGATAAATTTATACTTTTGCTATGTTTTTGCTGTTATGATGTTTTGTTATTTTTAGACAGCGGATGTGTCTATGCTAAGATTATTTAATGTGTTTAATGTGTGTAATGTGATTTACATGAGTTTATATTGGTTCAAGGGCCAGTGTTGGAACTGTGAATGAGGTTGTTACCTACATAGAGTTCGTATATGTACCAACATAAACTCTGGTTGTATAGAATAAGTCTTCTAAGACAGATGTCGCATTTACATATGGTTCATTCTCTTGTAGTCGTTTGCCTGTGCGGATGCATAATATATTTGGGAACTTTAATATAGTATTTCATTGAGTAGTCCACGGAATACCCAACAACTGGCTCGCCTAAGAACCCACCCCGCCCACGCTCGCGCGGCATTTGGAATATACTCCTCTCCTGGGCGTACCAAATATTCCTATAAATAGAAGCTTTTATCCCGAAAGTTACTATAAATTTACAACCACATATAAGTGACGAAGTGCGGCGAAAGCAATCACGAAACCAATTATTAATGCTTATTACATTACACGTCTATCTAATAAGGCATATTAGCAGTTCCATTATTTCATTTCGTAAACATTGTTAGTGTGAGTACGACCGCGTACAATTCGGAAAATTGAATGCGCGCGCGCGTTAAATACAATTAATGTATAAAATTGCAGTAATATTCAAATAAATAAAGTGAAAAATAAATTTGAATAGGATAAGTAGGAAAACTTTAAGTTTTCAAAGTTGGGTTATTCTTGACGGGCCACTTGCCAAATGCATGTTATCTTAGCCGGAAGTTCTTCAGTTAAATGTAGTGTCGGTTTATTTGAAGAGGTCCAAGGGGCTACCGGGAAAAATTAATTTCGTATTTCGCGGCACGGCGGGGCCTCTCTTGCTAGCATTAAAACGACTTGAATTTGCACCCAGATATTACTGCTGTAAAGTACCTACCTAAAGTAGTTTTATTTTAAAGAAGGACGTGAGCGGGTTATATACTAAAGATGCACACAGCGGTTTCGTTTTGTTGTACTTAAAACATTAAAATTAATTGAAAAGGAATCCATTCTTTAATAGATACTGTAAAGTTAATTGCTCGATATATTAATTACATATGATACATGCACACCGTATTTTTGACACCATGTTTTGATATACGTTTCGGTCAGACGGTTCCCGGGAAAAGCAATTTCGTAAGTAGTTAGCGACTACCCCAATTACCGTCGCTCGCTAGTCCGGAACACCTGCTTGTTAAACACTGCAAATGCCAGATATCCCTGACACACGGGCTTCCAGTCGCAAACAAAGCACTCCGAACTTCGAACTTGCAGTTTAAATTACACTTCTCCCTCATGTTTCGGCTGGTTTGACGTCAGTTCTGGTATATTACTTATTATGCATATGTCAAATTGTTTGTTTGATGCCTCCATTTTTCAGGTAACGCTCGTACTTGTCAGTAGTATACAATATAATAACAGTTTATTTATATTAGAGTAAATTGAGTTAAAATAGGTTATTTACGATCATGGTTTTTCGTGGGCGGCACTATCACCAGAGCCTCAGGCAAGCAAACAAACCAAGTAAGTGGTGCAAAGATCAACACCAACGTCCAAATGATGGACCACTATAAGTATACACTTTCCGTGAAAGATATATCGATCGTCTTATGTTAGAAAAGCTTCATATTTTCGATGGGATGGGTGTAGATTAAAACCATTGTACATAATAGGGTTTTCCCTTAATTTTCATTTCCTCGTTGAGGTAAGTATATTGCACACAGTTGTAGTTACGTTGACCCTGATCAGTTTTACTTTTACGTGTGAATTTGGTTAATACAAAATAAAAACACGTTTTCTGATAAAATTGCTTTACCTATCAGTTATCCAATTATCATTGTTAAATCCAAAACTCAGCACCTAGTAGACGTAGAAGCCCGTAGTGGCAGCAGTAAACAAAGACGTGCTGAACTTTGAAATTTGTAGTTTAATTACACGACTTCGTCCTCGTGTTAAGGCATTATTTTTTGTATACTTACCATATACCTACTTATGAATGTAAGGCGAAGGACGTTAATTAATGTATTGCAAGGCAGGTATAGTATTTGGCATAGCGGTATCGTGGTAACGTGAAGGTCACGCACATGTCATGCTTGGGGACAGTCTTTGGGGTTCGTTGTAAAGATGTGATAATGCAATAGAAAAAATAGCTGAAATCTGTTCTAGGTATTTTTCATGTGAAGAAAATCGTATAAGACTCATTAATTATTTTTTCAAAATAATCTTAAATTAGCGGTCTTATCTTTGTTCATGTTTTCCTACAATCTTTTTTACTGGTGTTAATATGGAGAGAGTCGCCTGGGTTTTTAATTATTATGTAAACAGTAACTCTATCATTTATCAACAGCGCGGGAAACTAATATGTAGCGGTTCGCAATTTAACACGTGCTCAATTACGATGCGTACATATTCTTATGTAAAATGAAACGGTAACTGTAACAGAACATCGTAATGCGTTTTTAATATGTTTTAAAGCACTGTTGTGCGGCGGGAGCGCCCCGGGCCCGGGCACATGTCAGGTGCCTCGCGAGGTTCCCACTGCACCGCTATCGGCTGACTCTATCTCGCTTATCGCGGCCTGTCCATGTGCTGTTAGTGTAGCCTTTATCCGTTATGTTCTGTGCAGACATTTGTTTTAAAAATGGTATGATATTTATGCATATTTTGTCCTGTCTTTAGTCTTCGATTGATGTGATTTATCCCGTCTATCCTAGCGCGAGTAAACAGAAATTTACGTTGTAGGTATAGCGGTTTGGTTTACCTATTTGCTGCATTTCATTAGCAGCAAGTTAGGGTACCGATGCAAATGTAGAACAAAGCGAACAGCCGCCCGCCTAATATCCGGCGCCGCCATTTCTCGAAGCGACTCGATTCGGTGGCGTGCCGCATTTTCGAACTCGTATTTGCCGTAACTAATAAATTATATTAAAAACATGTTCTTGTTTTCCTGCTGGCATTACCTAACCTAAAAGCGTAGCTACATGTGATCGATCCCTATTTTTTATGGAGGCAATTGCCATTCGACCATCTGACACAAAGTGGAAACTAGAGTCCTTATTGGAATTTCGAGGTACATACTTACCATACCTGTATGTACCATTTTAATCTCGATGTTTTAAGAATGTATTTTATAAACCCTCGGCTTTCAGTTTGATAGAACAGCAATGTGTGCAAGTGGCAATATTGGATTAGTGTTGACCTGTATTGAATTTTGATTTCTGAATGTGTTCCCCCGTTTCGGAACGCGCAACAATAATGCACTGTCGAGTCGCGGAAATGCAACGTGCCGTCGAAACTGCCAATATTTCACGAGGAAGATTACGAAGGCTCCGGTTTGTGTACAAAATATTGTTGAGGGTGTAATGGAGCAAGGGCGTACCTACTCATATCCATAATTACGACCATTACCTACCTATCGCTGGCTGCATACAGGAAATTGTAATTGATATGAACATACTTCTGTAAATCTATTGATTTATTGATACGTACATGTAATACATGCCGGCAGTTTAAGCCGCATAAAAAATAATTGAGCATAATAGGCGTATTTTTCTTTTAAGAATTTTAAAACGTTCAATATTTATATTCATATAAGAGACCTTTATAATATCGAAACGACTGCGCGGATTTGTAATTTTGATATCAAATTCAGCCATAAAACGAATGATAAAATGGAGGGTTAAATGGGTACAGCTGGCGTGAATAAGATGCAACCCCAGCGTCCACTTGTCATTTTATACTGCACTCGCTTCTGAGAACTTTGCCTTGCTTTATTTTACGACAGGGCATTTATTTAATGTTCTCATATCTTGATATTTTATCATCTCTAGCTGACGCGAGCTGCTCCGCCAGTATAAGGCTGGTGTTAAACTTAATAACGCGGTTTAAAATGCAGATGTGACTATAAAGAGCGCATGAAGCAATGGAGACTATCGAGAGTCAATATAGCATTTCTAACATATTTCCGATATCGCAGATACATTTTTTTCGAGAAACTACCAATCTGAATAATATAGAGAAAGTTCGCGGTTGACGGAACCACGCGTGCGGCAAACAGCATCGCATCGCTGCGTAAAACTTCCACTTTAGGGTTAACAAATTAATTCAACATGGTTCAATGTTGAAGGATATCAAACAGAAAAATCAGAAAATAGACGATAAGTTGATTAACATAAATATGAAAATGAAAAAATTACTTTACGCTCCTAATTTTATTATACGAAAAACTAAAACCATCAACAGATTCTAATGAATTGATATATGTAGATACCTCAATAATCATTATAGCTTCAGTGCATTAAGATATACAAAGTTAAAAATAAAAACTTTTCCAAAATATAAACCGGTGTACGCTGCGTGCACGAACGGAAAGCTAGCACATCCAGGAAAATAATATAAATCGAGCCTTGCGTGTGCCTACCGCATATGTTTACGTATGTGTGAATTAAATGAAATAAATAAAGATTTAGCTTATCAAAATGTCGATTTTGGGCCAAATGTCTGTTTCCATGATTTTAGTATCGATGTAATTGTACTCTATTAAATAAATAATGTAAAAAAACTGTTGTGCCTATAATATTATGTTCTTCTTACAGTAGATTTATCGTAAAGATATCTACTTGTTGAATTTCATTAGTTTTTCCTATATACTATTCCAGATAAACAAGATGTTTTAGATTTGAATGCAGCTTCCGCCTGGATTCAACGTACGTAATTGCAGAAATGCGACCTCTCTTGGTCGCCGTATTTGCCAGCCAAACAGTCGAGCAGAAAGTAAACACTGTCAATGTAAACGAATTCTGTGCACTCTTGTAAATTCGGGTGCTGGCCGCTGCAGCTTGCTGCTGGTTATGCGAATTTTAAATTGGGTGACTCCAGGAAAATGTTTATGCATATGTAAATTACATTTTTATAGACCTGGATGTGAAATTATGCCCTTGCAGCGGAGTACTCCCACTTTCGTGTACATATTTGATAATAACACAACTTTGAAGTGCTTCGCGCGAACAAACCGTGTCGGATGCTTACGTTCAGAAAGTGGGTCAATGTACGGAAAGAGATTTTCTCTAGTTTACCCCCGGCTTAAAATTTTACCTGCGAATCGTCCTTTAAACTAGTATGCCCAACTTACCATGTCGCGTATAATCCTCACGGGGTAAACAGATAATCCTTTGAAAATGGCCACTTTCGACGAACACTGTCACGTAAGAAAATTTTATAATTTTTAATTAAATAAAATCACCGATAATTTGTCATCGTTGGGGCACAACAGTGGTAAAGAGGTCACTTTCGATTAGCGATCAGGAACCGGTGCGGTGGCTAGGCCGGCGGTAGCAGAGCCATGTCTGCAAGATGCACTCTCGGCAGTCGGCGGCGGACTGTGCGCCGGCGCCGGCCCCCACCAGCTCCTGACCTACACCGCTGCGGCCGCGCCGGCTCCGGTAAACAAACGGTTCACCGACCGATTGCGCGCGACCATTAGCCGACCAGCCTCCTCACCACTCCCAGTCAACATTTGTAATTCAATAAGCTAACGGTCCCGAGCGCGTTCGCGCGCTTAGCTCCCGACCAATCTGGGTCGTGGCACACTAAACACGACCATAATTTCAGCTGGCTTAATCGGCGTCAGGTGTACATTATGGCAACGGCGATCACGATACGATACGTTTGCAAAGTATTACAATCAATCTGCCGCGGTCTCTCGAGGCGGCGCTCGATGTGCGAAATTTGCATAGGTAAACGAAAGAGAAAATGTTTCGCAGCTCGCGTTAGTCGCCGAGTGTTCTTTTGATTTATTTAGGTGCTTTCTTTTCGAGGTCGTGCATTTGTCTACTCAAATTGCTTACAAAGTGAAAGTTAAAACGACGTTGGTGGAACGTGACAGTTGTTGTTTAATGATCACATGTAAAAAATCTTATACCTAACTAGCAATTTGCTTTTTTGTGTAGGTAATAGATATTTAGGTAGGTAACACACATTAAATTTCTTATTTTTGTTGTTAACAGAATTGCCGAGGGTAGTCCGAACGCGAGAACATGTTTGCTTCATCAAAAGCTGCAGTTGTTGAACTGCTGCATCCAGCGCTCGCAAGAGTCAGGCGGGGCACCCGGCAACTCCTCTGAGGACGAGTTCTACGACTGTTCGGAGGGCGAGGGTGCCGACTCCCAGTTACCTTGGGACCGTCCAGTCGGCAGGCTAAAGCGCCTTGAGGACGCTACCCTTAAGAATGGAGCGCCCCTCTATATTCCTCGCACTCAGGTAGGTAAACTAACAAAAAAAAAAGCGTGGGATATAGTGGCAGTACCGCTGAATAAGTTATTGAACTTTTCAGTCGTCTGTATTCTGACGTCGCCGCTAGGCACAATTTTTACTTAAGTAAAACTAGGCTAATATTCTAGTATCCTATCCACGCGGCAAACCCCCGGATATCGCCGGAGCTTTAATTTTCCGTGCCATTTTGGGAAGTAGCCAGGGGCTGACTAGAGGATTTGATCAGCTTAGTTTGGCGCAAAGAACATTCATACCAAGCGGCGAAGTCTGAATCATAAAAGGAAGGTCACTGTCACTACACTCGATGTGGGTAATCAAGGGCTAGGTATACCTATGTATGTATTTTAAATAAAATGCAATTATGTCAAAATAATTATTGGAACGAAGTTCCTTATCGGACGGTTTGCGGACGAAAAAAGTGTAAGATTTTGCCGTCACAAGCCATGAAGCCATACTAGTGCGATAGATGCAAATGTCAAATATTGGCGTCGCCAAACATATTTTATTAACTATTTTTTTTTTAATAATGCAATACAAAGCTAAAATAAGAAAACACGAGTGTCGTAATGTACCTACTTACTGTTATATGATAATATTGATAATGATTAATGATGCGCATGTAGCCGCTGTTGGCTTTATTACGTGTTAGTCCGGGAGCCGGCTGCATGAAACAAACCTCATCAAAAAATAGAATATACCTACCCTGTAGAGGTACCTGACATTTAGTAGATTCCAACGCACTTGGTCGGCCTAGGCTTAACCTGGCAGATTTTGTACAAATGGCAAAAACGTTGGACAAAAATTCATCAAAAAAAACCTCATCGAAAAATAGAATGAAACTTGTATGGTAGGATACCTGACCTTGAGGACAGTAAAAAAAAAGTGGTCGGCCTCACCTTAGCCTGGCAGTTTTTGCAGTCCGACCAGATTTATTGGGTCACGTGAGAGCTACAATTTACCTCATCGAAAAATAGAATGAAACAAACGGATTATAATAGCTAAAATAAGCCTGTCGACGTATGTCTTGGTCGGCCTCACCTTAACCTGGCAGTTTTTGCAGTCCGACCAGATTTATAAAAAAATCATCAAAATTTTTTTATCGAAAAATCTTATGAAACTTGTATGGTACGATAGCTGCCTTTGAGAACAGTAAAAAAAAAGTGGTCGGCCAAATCCTGTGTTGGCAGGTTCCTGTGTCCGACCAATTTTGTGGTACCACGTAAGAGCTACAATTTACCTCATCGAAAAATAGAATGAAACAAACGGATTATAATAGCTAAAATAAGCCTGTTGACGTATGTCTTGGTCGGCCTCACCTTAACCTGGCAGTTTTTGCAGTCCGACCAAATTTATAAAAAAAACATCAAAAAAATTTTATCGAAAAATCGTATGAAACTTGTATGGTAAGATAGCTGCCTTTGAGGACAGTAAAAAAAAAGTGGTCGGCCAAATCCTGTGTTGGCAGGTTCCTCTGTCCGACCAATTTTGTGGTACCACGTGAGAGCTACAATTTACCTCATCGAAAAATAGAATGAAACAAACGGATTATAATAGCTAAAATAAGCCTGTTGACGTATGTCTTGGTCGGCCTCACCTTAACCTGGCAGTTTTTGCAGTCCGACCAAATTTATGAAAAAATCATCAAAATTTTTTTATCGAAAAATCGTATGAAACTTGTATGGTACGATAGCTGCCTTTGAGGACAGTAAAAAAAAAGTGGTCGGCCAAATCCTGTGTTTGCAGGTTCCTGTGTCCGACCAATTTTGTGGTACCACGTGAGAGCTACAATTTACCTCATCGAAAAATAGAATGAAACAAACGGATTATAATAGCTTAAATAAGCCTGTTGACGTATGTCTTGGTCGGCCTCACCTTAACCTGGCAGTTTTTGCAGTCCGGCCAAATTTATAAAAAAATCATCAAAAAATTTTTATCGAAAAATCGTGTGAAACTTGTATGGTACGATAGCTGCCTTTGAGGACAGTAATAAAAAAGTGGTTGGCCAAATCCTGTGTTGGCAGGTTCCTGTGTCCGACCAATTTTGTGGTACCACGTGAGAGCTACAATTTGCCTCATCGAAAAATAGAATGAAACAAACGGATTATAATACCTAAAATAAACCTGTTGACGTATGGCTTGGTCGGCCTCACCGTAGCCTGGCAGTTTTTGCAGTCCGACCAAATTTGTGATACCACGTGACAGCTAGAATAGGACCACACATGCTGTATTCCATACGCATCATGACTTTGTGTACCTATCTGATGGGCGGGCGTATATGAAACGCCTTCTTGTACGTGCAGGTGATCCAGGTATACACCAAAGCTTAGTTTTCAATCGAACACTTGTAATATAAGAGGAAAAACTGCACGTGATCCTTCCAAAATTTAAATAAATGGTAAAATGTTCCTCCACGATGTTCTCAACGGGCATCTAGACTGCGTTGGATTGCTGTCACAGTTAGGGCTCCGCGCTCCCACGCGCCGAACTCGTCACACCACACTATTCCATATTCCCTGTCATCGTACCAATTATGGCCAAAATTCTATTCTATTAAATTCTGAGTAGAATCGCACGTACCTATAATAAATCGTTCCAAAACATTGACCCTTTCTTCTCCTCCGGACGTGTTTTCAAATCACAAATTGCAAAGCAACTTTCCTGGTAGTCACGCACTATCACACCCACTTACACACATACACCCACCCACCCACACACACACACACACACACACACACACACACACACACACACACACACACACACACACACACACACACACACACACACACACGAACACATAAATTCCAATAAATGCATACAAACTAATAGATTCGCTCGTTTATGTAGGTACTGTATGTATTTTTATTTTACTACTTTTTATTTATTGTTTACGCAAAATTAGAGCTATACCTACTATTTTAGGATTTTTTTTCCAGTTTACAGTTATTATTATTTTTTTCTCTTTTTCCTTGTACCTTAAAGACTTACAAATTAAGTTATATTTACGATTCTTGTACAGCACAAGTTACAAGTCTACCCACAGATGATTTTTTATTATGTATAAATTACAGGAAGTTCTGTTATTGGCTATGCTATAAGTTCTCATGTTTTTTGTATATTATTTAATGTAAACGCTGTTGAACTTCTCAATAAATATAAATAAATAAAAATACACAAGATAACCTCACATATATTAAGTGATTATCTTATTGTTATTTCTTCGACTCGCAAAGGCGTTATGTGTCCTTCAAACCATTTGATCTTATACATTTCATCTCTTAATGTCCAGCCACAATGTGTTGCATCAAATTTGATGCAAGTGGATTCTGCCGCACACTGCCACATTGAATTTATGAAAGCCGCCCGTAACAAGCCATACGTCAACAGGGTTATTTTAGCTATTATAATCCGTTTGTTTCATTCTATTTTTCGATGTGGTAAATTATAACTCTCACGTGGTACCACAAAATTGGTCGGAGACAGGAACCTGCCAACACAGGATTTGGCCGACCATTTTTTTTTACTGTCCTCAAAGGCAGCTATCGTACCATACAAGTTTCATACGATTTTTCGATATAAATTTTTTGATGATTTTTTCATAAATTTGGTCGGACTGCAAAAACTGCCAGGTTAAGGTGAGGCCGACCAAGACATACGTCAACAGGCTTATTTTAGCTATTATAATCCGTTTGTTTCATTCTATTTTTCGATGAGGTAAATTGTAGCTCTCACGTGACCCAATAAATCTGGTCGGACTGCAAAAACTGCCAGGCTAAGGTGAGGCCGACCACTTTTTTTTTACTGTCCTCAAGGTCAGGTATCCTACCATACAAGTTTCATTCTATTTTTCGATGAGGTTTTTTTTGATGAATTTTTGTCCAACGTTTTTGCCATTTGTACAAAATCTGCCAGGTTAAGCCTAGGCCGACCAAGTGCGTTGGAATCTACTAAATGTCAGGTACCTCTACAGGGTAGGTATATTCTATTTTTTGATGAGGTTTGTTTCATGCAGCCGGCTTTTTTCATAAATTTGGTCGGACTGCAAAAACTGCCAGGTTAAGGTGAGGCCGACCAAGACATACGTCAACAGGCTTATTTTAGCTATTATAATCCGTTTGTTTCATTCTATTTTTCGATGAGGTAAATTGTAGCTCTTACGTGGTACCACAAAATTGGTCGGACACAGGAACCTGCCAACACAGGATTTGGCCGACCACTTTTTTTTTACTGTCCTCAAAGGCAGCTATCGTACCATACAAGTTTCATACGATTTATCGATAAAAATTTTTTGATGATTTTTTTATAAATCTGGTCGGACTGCAAAAACTGCCAGGTTAAGGTGAGGCCGACCAAGACATACGTCAACAGGCTTATTTTAGCTATTATAATCCGTTTGTTTCATTCTATTTTTCGATGAGGTAAATTGTAGCTCTCACGTGACCCAATAAATCTGGTCGGACTGCAAAAACTGCCAGGCTAAGGTGAGGCCGACCACTTTTTTTTTACTGTCCTCAAGGTCAGGTATCCTACCATACAAGTTTCATTCTATTTTTCGATGAGGTTTTTTTTGATGAATTTTTGTCCAACGTTTTTGCCATTTGTACAAAATCTGCCAGGTTAAGCCTAGGCCGACCAAGTGCGTTGGAATCTACTAAATGTCAGGTACCTCTACAGGGTAGGTATATTCTATTTTTTGATGAGGTTTGTTTCATGCAGCCGGCTCCCGGACTATGTCTAGTATTCAAAACGGATGTGATAAAAAGGCGTTTCAATGTAGGACCCGGCTCCGAAGACAGAAGACCAGCTGGAGGAAGATGCTGAGCTGATGGTGCGGCTCGGCGACGACGCGCGCGCCTCCGAGCTGCGGGCGCGCATGATGAGCGCCTCGCTGCTCTCCGACATGGAGGCCTTCAAGGCGGCCAACCCCGGCGCCGAACTCTGCGACTTCGTGCACTGGTACTCGCCGCGCGACTGGCGGCCAGATGGCGGCGGCGCGCTCGGCGACCGCATGCTGCTGCCCGGCAACCCCTGGGTGGAAGCCTGGGACGTCGCGCGACCGGTCCCCGCCGCGCGCCAGCGTCGTCTCTTCGACGAAACTCGCGAGGCGGAGCAGGTTCTTCACTTCCTGCGCTCCCGAACCGTCAGCGGCGCCGCGGAACTTCTTTTACCGGCAATTTTGCGAGCGGGTGCCGTCAAAGCCCAGGCGGAGGGGGTCACCGCGGTCAGCGCGGCAGTGGGCGGGGTCGATCAGAGGCGGTCCTTCGAGATAGCTGCGCGGGAACTTTATGATGCGGAAAGGGAAGCGTGTCGGTCTGTCTGTGTCCGCAGCGTGCTCGGTGATAGCGAAGAGGACCGGCCGCTCGACTCCGCGGGCAGGAGCCGGATCCTCAACGCCGTGGGCGGCAGCCTGCCGGCGCCCGCGCGGCGCGAGTTCACGCTGCGCGTGCGGGACGACGTGGCGCCGCAGGTCATGCGCGCCGCCCTCTCCACCGACATGTTCATCATCGGCGCCTTCACAGAACGCATAGTGTGCTTGTAGCGACATAAATATGTAACCCCTTTATGCCATTATGCCACTGTGCCAGCGATCACGTTCATATTTGTATTAAGATTATAACCTTTATACTAAATATTCATTTTCCAATATATCTATCCAATCATCATTATCAAAAATGCTAGCGCAACGCTTGCAAGAAAGAAGAAACTAAATGCCCTCTTAGTTCAGTCTTCCTTGAAATATAGAGTGATAGATTTCGTTAGTTGTAGATAGCTAGTAGGGTACATCGCCAATTACTAGCCACCCCCCAATTACTGGCCACTTAATTTGATTTCTATTTATAGGTGAACAAAGTTCATTTTAGTATATAAGGTACGAAAATCCAATTATTAGCCAGTTTTCAATTACTGGCCATCTATTCCAAAAATGAATTCTATTTACAGATAAATAAAACTCATTTTCAGTATAAGGAAAATGGCCAGTAACTGAAATTTATCCACAACCCACTCGTTCAATAACTGGCCGCCTCTTACAAAAATGAGTTCTATTCACCTATACACAGAATTCATTTTAGTATAGGTGGCCAGTAATTGAAAACTGGCTAATAATTGGCGATGTACCCTATGTACCTACAATGTAAGACGAGTCAAATTAGAAGACAGATCGCCTTACCGCATGCTCAGTTTTGTTAACTGGTTAAACAATACTGAATGTGTTTGTGTAATCATGCGCAAGCAGGGGTTACGTCGATCTGTCTCGTAACAGGTAAATAATGTTAAGCGTATTGGTGCAGTTGTAGTTGAGTTTGAATAGATAATGTTGAATTGTTCATAGAATTTATTAAATATCGTTATAAGAACTTGTTTGTGATGTTCTAATTGTTTGTTTAAATTTTACGGTAATTCAATTAATGCATATACCTACACTTTTGCTAGTTTGCCTATGTAATATTATGTTCCGGACTAGGTAATGTAAACCGGTTTTTATTTTGGTTAATAACCGGTTTTTTATACAACTAAAAACTGGTAGTTTACGTTCCCTATTACGGACCCGGACGCTAAGCTGGTTTATCAAACTTACGCCAGCAGTTTTTACGCTGGCCGTCTAACTTGTATCACCGAATTTGTCTCATAATACTCTCGTGAATATTTATTGTGTTTCGATCATATGTTTATTCCATAAAACGTGACTATGTAAATTTATATCGATAACCAGACCGTGTTTTTTATTTATAGCGCGAGTAATAGGGTCCAGAAATTCCCGCATCCCGCAAATAACGTAGAATATTCAGCGCCGAAACAAATTCAAAGCCGAACCTTTCGACTCGCATTCGCATCACAGTAAGCACCAATTTACTCGTGTTATGTTCAAGATGATTTAATAAATTGCGACTTGTTGTAGGTATCTACTTGTCAGTTCAGAAGGAAAGTAGTAGGGGAAAACGGGAACCGAGATAACTCTCGCTGTCGACTTCTGAGATCTGAGATCAGTTTTATTTGCTGGTTTATGGCTGTCTCATTGCCGTTAATGAAATAAGACGGAGTATACGAGCAGTCGTCCCGGCGTCGCAGAACTTGTGAGCGGACTTGTGACGTCATTTTTTGATCCTTGTGCTGTCACTGACTCGGTACTGTGATCGTTATCATACAGCGAGAGACGAACGATAAATAAATGTGAAGTGTATACATTACTGGGTGCGGTAGGTTAGGAACGGCCAGAGTGTTTGGCTTGGCGGAGATGGAGGGGCCGTGGCTCGGGCGGCGGAGCGCGGGCCGGGCGGCGCATGCGCGCGCCGCGCCGGGCCGGGAGCCTCGCGAGTCCGCTCAGTGGTGCGTCGGGACGCCCGGTCGATTCCAGGGGCGCGCGCAAACACTCCACTTTCCAAAAACCGAATGAACCGTAAAATTTGTGTAAGAAAAATCATCAAACCGCAGCTTTTCTAAATGAATTTTAAAACCATTCCTTGCCTCCTTGCACGGCTACCTGTTACTGTTTAAAATTTGACCAATATTGCGGTCAAATTTGTCGCGATATCGGTAGGTATTTGGGCAAATATTTACTATCAATTAATTAGAAAACGAAGGTGCGTAATCACACATGGATTGTTTCAACTTGTCATGTCAATATCGGAAGTAAATTAATAACAAGTTTGCGTGAGATTAATATACGTTAATTTAATAATTAAAATGTCGCATTCTTGATAATAAATAAAACGCTAAAAGTGTCACAGTAGAAAGGTTATGAAAATTAACGTGTTTTAATAGGCAGTTTATTTTTTTACTCATTGGTCGTCGTTAAGTTTTATTATGTGCTAACCTGGAGCCGGTCCGTAGCAGAGCTGAATGACAGAGAAACTTGTTGTACCCGAGGTAAGTACCTGTTATATTAACTTATTATTGGGGAGGCAAATATACGAGGATTACGGAATCAGTTAGCAGTTGCTAAATCGAGACTAGGATCTAAAATGAGCTGATATCAACAGTTGACAGACCAACATTTATCCATCCATAGTCGTAGCCTTGCTTACCTATTCTTGAAAATTCGACATAGGTTAGTATAAATTTAAACATCATGCTTACGATAGTGCCACTGACCGAGAACTTGTAATAGAATATTAGTTTCCCTGTATCGCACAGCTATAAAACGTGTATTTCTGGTTACGCGAGTGAAAGTCCGGACCTCATCAGTGCCATCGTTGGTATCGAAAATTGGAAATACCTTAGATGATGGACCAATAGTAAAATGGTGTTAATGAAATTCATGGAATTTCGAGCACTCGTAGATATTTTATTTTATCGTAAATTTACGATTATTACGGAGCACTTATGGGATCACTTTGGTCTTGAAAATCAATTTTATTTTTATTTTGCTTATCAGCCAATGCAAGTACTGTGTATAGGTACAGCGTCGGCATGCCTGCAAGAAAGAAACTTCGTAGCTCCATTACAAGATTGATTATACTTGGAGACCCGTACCCCGTACCTATACAGTGTGGAAAGATATGTCGGGCCCTGGAGGAAAACTACCTTAAATCCTTAAGCTGGCTCGTTTTACTTAAAGGAGACATTCCTTTGTTTTTAAAAAGAAACAAAACTGCATTCAAAAATTTTCTAAGGCTCGCTTGCCTCGCCCGGGACTCGAACCGACTAAAAATTCCAAAAAATAAAAGCTCGCAATTTTATTCTTCTAGTCGATACAGTTAATGTTAATGATAACATTTCTCCAAGAAACATTAGGTCTTACACTCATCTGTCGTACAAAGTATCCATAAAATCTAATATTTAGTACTCAAGATTTTTTAGGCAAGATTTTTGAAAAAAAGAAAAATACTTTGAATGCAGTTGGAATGTCTCCTTTAAGAAAAATGAGCCAGCTTAAGGATTTAAGGTAGTTTCCCTCCAGGGCCCGACTTATCTTTCCGCCCTGTATAAAGCGAAATCCTTATCCAGCGTCCCACGTCTGTCTGTACGTCGAAACCTCGCACGGACGGAGATTACTTAAGTTGACATTTACCACAAAAATTACGACTAAGTTGTGTCTGGTCTTAGAGTTGAGTTGAGAGTCTGGTTGTGGGTGATCTTAGACAGGGAGTATAAATATACTCAAACTAAATGGCACGTGAATCCCGAATACGTTATAGTCAGTTGTTTTCTTTTTACTGGATAGGTTAGATAGGTAATTAGGTGAATAAATATAAGACAAATATATCAATTTAACTTACTTACATTATATTTAACTTCTACCAACAAATGTGCGTCATTTTTAAAACAGATTTCTAAAAAGGGCAATTTCCAAAATCAACTCTATTATCGCCCACACTGTTAACTGATGTACACCTTTTGTAATAAGGTACACCGATGTACAGTTACGGGTGTGGTTTGTACAGTCGCCATCAGATATATCGGAGCGGCCAAGGTGTTCACATTGTCTGAACACGCACTCTAACGCCCTGACAATAGAGGCTTGCTCAGATATTTGTGAGCACCTTGGCCGCTCCGATATATATGATGGCGACTGTACCTAGGTTACCTGTGTTTGAATGTACCTACGACTTTTGATTCTGTGGCACATCTCAAATGTTTTAGCTCTTGCCTACAACTAGGTATGTACCTACGAGTAGGAGGTTACCTTACGCGACATTTGGTTCAGGGTTATGACAAAAATCTGAAAACTACCTACACCTATTTGCTAAGTGATAACCCATTTTTAGCTTTCATACCCTGATCTCATGTCAGGTAAACATATTCTATGTATATAGGAAGGTCTAAGATTAAAAGCACCAGATCCTCACCCTTGCCTCGATGTACATGTCTTTGAAACGAGCAAATTTGTCAGAAAACATATCACTTTATTCACCAATATTTTTATTCTATTCAAACACAATACCTGTATTGTTTTACTGTATTAATATATGACTATAACTACCTATCTACCTACCTAATAGAAAATAGAAGAAACAACCATAAACAAACAAGAATTGGCTTTTTCCTCATTAAACACATTTTCATCACTTTCCGAATTCTCTGAAAAACTAAGAAAATCCTTTACTCTAACGAAAAATATGATTAAAAATGATCTTATAATGTGTAATCTAAATTGTAAATGTTATTAGTTTTAAGTTAACTGTTGTATACGTCTACCCAATATTGTATAGCACCTTTATAACTGGGTTATGACATGCAATAAATGATCCTCTTCTAATAAATGCTCTATTCTACTCGTACGTAGGCAGTGTGTTATGCCTGTTATGTGATACGTTTGTATGGAAACAAGCGCACTCAACCACCTCAAGTGTCATATTTAATCGGCAGTAGTGTATGCATAACGCGTACCGTTTGAGGTATGGACAAAAGGTGCGGTCGTACGATGGTAGACGTTAAAGTTATGTTTATATTATGAACCTTAGTTCGTTGTGATAAGGCGACATTTGTGTTTAACGTCGTATCTACCCATAAACACGGGAACAGATTCGTAACCCCACAGGTTACGTGTGTAGGTTTTATTTACGTTTCCGCCGCTCCTACAGTTGTACGACCTGTGGGCGACTGGGCCTTGGCCGCAATATTTTTGGACCTTAAGGTATACATATACCTAATCCTGTTTGTTACAATAGAGGATTATACGATGAGCTCTACTCTGCATATTTTATTAATAATGAGATACATCAGACGAAGACATTGGAATAAAGAAGAGCGTACATTTTTGAACTCGCACTTAGGAAAACTGAATCGTACCTAAGTACCTAAACATGGGAGTAAAGTTTCTTTCTCTTCGGTGTCTGTCACATTCTTTTATTATCTTTTGTTGTCATACATACATACCTACATAATATTACATAATAATTCAAAGAAATAGTGAAAAAGGCTAACAAAGAGACTGTCGGTAACATAAGGGAGAAGTAGAAGCGGGAAATTGGGAGGGGTAGACCTCGGTGGACTTTCTCTGATCAGATCGGGAAAATTCTGAAGAAATGGCAGGTCAAGAGCACTCTAAACCGGCGAGCGTGTGTGAGGAATGTTATGAAAGTGAAGGAAGCGAAAGAGGTATGTCGGGATCGTAACAAGTGGACATCCGTGGTCTCTGCCTACCCCTCCGGGAAATAGGCGTGATTATATGTATATGTACGTATGTAATAATTCACATTACTTTTTAGCCTTTTTAAGTACCTCTATTAAATAAATTCTATATGTATAAGTATCTTTGTAGGTACGTAACGTGAAGTAAATTGAAATAAAAAATATGGTGCGCAGATATAAGTATTCCATGAACGCATTTGGTCCACATGCGAGTAAACTATTAGCTATATGTTAAATGGAGCGGTGACCACGTCCTCCATGTCCATGAATGGTCCGACCATTATTAATAGACCATTATAGTGTGCGCTCGGGTGGACAATGGCTAGGCGACACACTCGATGCACGTCTTGCGGAATCTCCCTCTGCCCGTGTGGCAATCTATTCGTCAAATTTACATATTACGGTATTGAGGGTAATGGATTGCATACGATTTGGTTTATGTGGCATTACTGCTGACTAGGGTCGAGCAGTTTTATACCGTGGCGCATAAACATAAAGGAATAGGTACCTATTTAAATATTTTTAGCATTTGCATCAGCATGTATCGCGAAACTGTCTATTAATTCAACAGAATTTACTTAATTTTACCGGACCGTAATCGCTGCCGGTGCCGAGTTAGCTTGACCGGACTCTAACTACTTACTTGCGAAGGTATTAACTAGTAATAAAAAATAGATCTTTCAAGTTGCTATCATAACGTCATTAGGTAACATTAGCACTGCACCAATATAACTTTTAGCCCCTTATTCATGTAGGTAGATACTAAATATATAACTCTGGCCTTTTATATTGCGTGATTAATTATTTTATCGCAAAACCCGCCAAACAACAGCCGGAAACAATTATACGATAACATTTTTCGGAATTGCTAGGTTATTTTAAAAGTGTTAGCTGGAGCGAGCCTCGAGCATCATGTACTGGCGAATGTACGTGTGGGTAGCTAGCGGAATGTAACCGTTTTTGATATAGCATATTTCCCGGATATAGGCTGGTGTTGCGCCGGAACCTCGGGTGCGCGGCTGCCGATCGCATTCCCGGCGAGTCTTCCCGTTTCCACCACACGGATTCTGTTTCTCTTGAAATTCTTTTATTTAAAACATTTCTTATTTTCTATTATTCGTACTTAGATCATAATTTATTTGCCTACACAGGTTACGGCTAGGAGCTAAACAAATAACCGACCGCATTGAGTGATGACTTATAATAGTATTTTTCTCAAACATGCAATGAAATATTGATGTTATGTTCCTTATAATAGGCTGCGAAGTATGACGTTTCAGGTTCGGCTAGGACAAGAGGTATTTAATGGAATTTCATACAAATCTTGCAGGCCTAGGCCGGCAAAGTCCTCTTTTTTAATTTCCATTTCACAGATATTTGTGACACAGCATCGTGGCATTCAGCCATTAAAAAAATCTAGAGGCAGTATTTGCTTTATGGTTCGTAAAATGACACTCTGCCACTACGCCTATAAAAAAAAAACAAAAAACAATGTTTGCTACAATTTGCAGTTTTATTTGTATAAAATCAACATGAACTTAATAAATAATACATTATTAACCAAATTCTGTAATTTTAAATTATAAATTTAACTACACAAATAAATACATTTAAAATATTTCATCTAAACGTTAAAAGGGTCTACTCAAACACGCGTAGTTATTTTTTTAAATTGTTATGGAGGCAAAGTTGAAAAATTTTCATTCTGTATTTCTGTTTTATTGGATTTATGGTGCGTTGTTGATTTTTTTTACTTTAATATGAGTCCCGACAAAATAATGAAATTAATTTTAATTGTAATCGTATGAGTTGGAATTGGCAGCGTAACCAGAATTGATTTTAAATAACTTGCTGCGTCTGCCGCCAAGTCAAAGACGAAGTATCTATATGGTTGCTTATGGCAATTTTATTATTTTAGAATCTAAGAAAAATGGCTTACAGTTTATTAGAAACAGTTTTGTGGCATATTTTAAAGAAATGAAAGTAACTACAAAATCGTGAACACTGTGGAAATTATACTTATTTTCTCCATGCATAAAGCAACGATGTATGTGAAACATGATATCAACATGAAAGACTATGTAAACTTATGTGACGAAAACGACAGTCAGACGGATACAAGGCGAAAAAATCAAAGATACATGAAAATATACGGGTAGTAAAAATACACGACTCGTGTAAAACATACGCGTGATAAAGATATAGGTACGTGTTTAGTTATATTTTGGGTATAGTTTACTTTTAGTTTTTTCTATAAATAAAACTTGGGTTTCGTGGATTTTTTATTTTATTTATTTCATTGCATGTTTGAGAAAAGCACTATACATACCTCGTTGGGAAATGGGGTTGCCCGCGCTCAGACCTATCCGGCCTCGCTTCGCTCGGCCGTCTATATGTCTTCGGCCGGCAACCCCTTTTGTCCCGGCCTCTGTAGTAATGTACTATTATACAATCGTGATATAATAGAGAGCTTTTCAGTCGAGTACCGTGTTTAGGCAACGAAGCTTGCTGAGTTGCCTAAGTCAGGTACGAGATTGAAAAGCTTGATTATATCACTATTGTATACAATACTTTTTCTACGAGCCAACAAAAATAATACTTTAAACTAGTAGAAACATACAAACAAACCAAACCACACACACAATCAAACCATACACAGCTAAGATACGCAAGCAGCCGCGATACCTTCAATCTTCATACTGGTACGCGCCCCGGCCACCGCGCCCCGCGCCCCACGGCGGGGTGGTCAACGACACCTTCTCGTAACTCATGAGGTCCTGGTACTTGCTCCACGCTAAATTAAATTTTTAGACAGTTGTTTTCTCGATTTTGGCCACCGTAGCCTATGGAGACTACAAGCAACACTAAGTGGTTTTCGTAGTCTATGGATGTTGCTATTTTAAGGGTGTCACATGCGCGTTTCTGACTTATGAACCAATTGTTTCTACTATACAACCTAAAATAAATAATTAATTTGGTTTACTAACGAATGGGCCAAAATCGTTTCCCAAAGTATCACATCCCAAACTATGTTTCCCAAATTATCATTTCCCAAATGTTTGGCAAAACAACTTATCGCAAATTTTCAGTTAGCAATAGTCTTTTTTGGCAAGTTATTGTTTAGCAAATAATTACTTGGACAAGTTTCATTTTACCAAATATTATTTAGCATAACTTACATACATGTCCCAAAATATTGCATGGCATACAATTTACATACCAATAAAGTGGAGGCTGCAGAATTTTATTTGTCTAGTATTTAACTGATCATTACATATACATAGTAAAATGTAACGTCAAAAAAAAACATTCTTACTGCCAAAAATATGTAGTAAATGATCACTAAAATTAAAACTCCATTTTAATGTAAAATGACAACCAAATTTGTTACATCTTGCTATACTATTAAAGCAAATAACACCAAAGTAATCATTGTAACCCAAAAATAGTAAATAACCACCAATATTCAAACCACATTTTAGTTTAAAATGTCATGCAATTTTTTTACATCTCGTTATTCTATTAAATTAATTAATCCACTTCGATGACCTTTTTTTAGTACATAGAATTTCGTTTCTGTAAGGACCGCAGTTCTAACCTAACCTAACCCACTTTTCTAATAGCATTTCGATTCTGTGAGGGTGACAGTTCTAACCTAACCTAACCCACTTTTCTGATAGCGGTTTCGTTTTGTGAGGATCGCAGTTCAAACCTAACCCAACCCACCCAAATTACGTAGAATTTAACGTACCTATTATAACATAACAAAAAGTACTTTAAATAGAGATGCCTATTTGTCAAATTTGCGAAGTGACAATTTTGACCAAACATCTTTTTGGAATATAATATTAGACAATAAAAAACGTTTGCTAAATAAGTTTTTGTCCTAATAACATTTGACAAAGTAAAATCATGCCAAATGATAATTTGACCAAATAAATTATATGCGAAGTGTAACTTTGCTAAAGGTTCCTTTGGGAAATGAAACTATTGCGATAAGTTTGTTGGGAAGTGAAATTTGGCGAAATGTATTTGGCCGAAACGAAAGTACACCAATTAATTTGAGCTTTGGTTTTGTTTCGTCCTGTTGATCGCGGAGAGCTGTGATTGGTCAATTTCATTATAGTTGACTAAACTGTATCGTAATGAATATTATAGTTGAGCTGGGAGCCCATACATTAAAAATACCCAATTGAAGTTTGGTCACAGAACACCGCCTCTAGAAACCTAATATTGGCCATTTTGTTCCCGACGCAAATCACCAAACTGTGAGGTGCGGGAGGGGTGCTCACGGCGTTGCGATTGGTCGTTTCAAACATGGCGCGCTGATACGTGTAAACGTAGGGATGGGACATGTTCATTAGAGCTAGTGGGTACTGCTACTAGTGATACCGAAATTTATTGTGGTAAAATTGTTACCAATTTAGTATACTTAGAGTAAACTTACTTAAAACTTATTGAATAATTTAATATTTCATTAAGTAATTTAACAATGTACCTGAAAATTTTACTTAACATATTAGGGCATTTCTGTTTAAAGTACCCAGAACTTGAATTTTAAAGTTTAGAAATTTTATATTATTTCCACTCAGAATCGCAATCTCTTTCGATACGAGAAAAAAACTGTCGCCAAAATATCATAATTTTTTTTTTGTCCCTTTTATTAAGGTAGAAGATTGTATTGAAAACATATTCAAATGGACCAATAACATATGCCTATTACAAGTCAACTCCGAGTTCTCTCGCACTTCTTTGAAGTTCATCACCAGGTCCATCTCGTGACATGAGACCTAACTGCTCACCTAGAGGATTCTAAAAAACCCATACAACATATGTCTATCACAAACCAACACCGAGTTCCCTCGCACTTCTTTGAAGTTCATCATCAGGTCAATCTCGTGACATGAGACCTAACTGCTTACCTAGAGGATTCTAAAAAACCCATACAACATATGTCTATTACAAACCAACACCGAGTTCCCTCGCACTTCTTTGAAGTTCATCATCAGGTCAATCTCGTGACGTGAGACCTAACTGCTCACCTAGAGGATTCTAAAAAACCCATACAACATATGTCTATCACAAATCAACACCGAGTTCCCTCGCACTTCTTTGAAGTTCATCATCAGGTCAATCTCGTGACATGAGACCTAACTGCTCACCTAGAGGATTCTAAAAAACCCATACAACATATGTCTATTACAAACCAACACCGAGTTCCCTCGCACTTCTTTGAAGTTCATCATCAGGTCAATCTCGTGACGTGAGACCTAACTGCTCACCTAGAGGATTCTAAAAAACCCATACAACATATGTCTATTACAAACTAACACCGAGTTCCCTCGCACGTCTTTCATCATCAGGTCCATCTTATAACATGCGGCTCCACTGGCCTAGAGGATTCTAAAAACATATTACCTAGATATTATGTCTAAAATGGTACAATACGGCATGACGAAGCACGAAGTTTCCGCAACTGACGAAACCATCATCGTCACATTACTAGTCGAAAGGCAAAGGGATAGCACATTGCATTTTCAAGTTGACGAAAAGGGACGGACTACTGCGCCTCTGCTTAGTGACCAGTATAAAATGAACCCCGCGGACAAGAAACATTATTCAATGAAATAATGAATTTTACTTTCCAGTGGGATGTTATTCCATCTGTTTTGTAAGTAGAAGTCTTAGATGACTTGCCACACCATTTTATGCTGCAATATCCCATGATTTCCCAATGAATTCAATAGTTTACGATTTATTTTCTGAGATTCGTGCACACTGCTAACAGGTCGTAATCTTGGGCGCAACTGATCGGAGTGGCGCGCGAGCAATCTTATATTTGACCTATACACCATACGTGCGGTGACCGCGAGTCGTCCTATAAGCTCGGCCTATAGGGGTTGGTCTGTGAGTTTGGTATAAGAAATCTTAATTCAAGAATTATAGTCGACGAGTAGGAAAATCATAATTCAACGCTTTTGTCTGTTGATCCCGGCTTTTGTTTTATAATAGAAGACAGGTAACTGAACTTTGAAAATGATTGAAATCAAACGGTAGAAAACTTTAGTTACATATCTATGTAAAGTTAAATTATTAAGATAAGATAGTTTATTCCATAACCATTTTACAATCATGTCGGAAATATCACAGGTGAAATTTAACTTACGAGCCTATTCTACTCCTCAAGAAGAGAGTTCTTTCCGAAAAAAACCGGTCAGTTCGTAACCAAATATGTAGTCTCGTTCGAGAAACATATATAGCGGTCTCATTATTTTAATTTAGCTGCGTAACTATAATCTATTTCCTGATTTCCTTCTATTTATTTTATTATATATAGGGTCTATTTACACCTACATATACTTATAATAGTATCAGTCCAGTTCAAGAAAGGGTTCTATTTATAGTACATATATTCATCTCATTTGATTGCATGGAATTCCAAATGTAACTCTCCATGCAATCTCCCAAACGACGGAAATGTCAATGGCATCGCGATATCTAAGGCGGGACATTGGGCAATCTAACAAGCGACTCCCAAACTGTTCATTGATGTAATAGGGTGATTGAGGAAGAGATAACCATTCCAAGGCGTTAGTTTGTCCAGCGCAAACGTCATAACTCATAACATACCTGCGAATTACAATAAAACGTAGGTAGTTAATCGGCGAGCTGATTGCTTTGAATGCTTAGACTTGCTCTGGAAAGAATAAAGGAGTACTCACGCTATAAGTGCTATAACATAACGGTCCGGGTCCAGGCTTGGCACCGACTTCAAGCATATTAGTTGCACTAGACATTAAATGGATATAATATTTTATTTTATATTTTTTTAATCGATTTTCTTTTGTTAAAGGTTTTCTTAATATAAGATTATCGATCTCTCATCATACAAAAAGAAGTGTCTAACTGTCTAACGCCTCGGCACGAACCCGGACCGTTCTAGCGTGAGTCATCGTTAATCGTGCTAATGGTATCAGTAATTGTAGCAAACCGCACAACACGATACCGTTCTTCTACAATATCCATATACTTACAAGTATATCTACCTAAGGTACTGCCATCATATAGGCGATCATTATCGGTGTGGCTGGCTTTCCGTTTTCCCTAGCTAGATGACATATTACTATACCTACATGGCTAGAGGTGAAGATGCGAAACTGTACTATGGTATATAGACACTACTATATCTAATATCGACGAGAAATCTAGGTACGGGTTAGGTATGTACATATATCTGTTCAATATGCTCTTCAGCTGCAAGTCTGAAGTCGATCTCATAATCCGGCGCTGCTCGCGCGCGCTATTAATCCCAGCTTAAACGTCTAGAATAGATAGCCGAGTGCAAGCTAAAGGGAGCAAAAGAGCCTAGGTCTGATGCCTGACTTACTGAGGCGAGGTAATCTTTTAAAGATCAACGGCAGGTCTTTTAAAGTGGGTTAAAATCCGGAAGATTACAACTATTAACCCAAGCCAATATACTCGTAACCCAAGCCAATTTGAATAATGTTTATTATATGGTATGATGTGAGATTTCATACCGTGAGTAGACTATATATGTAATTAATTTCATAAGTGATTTACGTCTATTTGCTGAGCGGCCTCCCTACAACAACTTGAAACTCAAATAACGCAGCTGAGGACGCACTACAAGTTTCAAGTTGTACCTAATTCCGAGTCATGGAGAGCAATTTGATCTCATGTTTGCTTTAATTTACCTATACGATCAAATCGTATAAGGCGTATTTAGGTACCAGAAGTCTAATATTGGTAATGGTACCTACCTAGTTAAAAGGCCATATGTGAATTAATATAGAGAGAGATGAAAACTTCTGAAAGATATTTGCAATCGCTGTAATACCCTGTAAAGTGTAATGAATCTTTTCGCAAATTATTATAACAATTAGTATCCTCAAGATTAACTTGACAAGTAGGACCTAGGTAATTTACGAATAGGCGTGAACTGATAATATTCTTTCCAACACCTTGAAACTCAAATAACTCTCGAGATGTAAATCAGAGACAAAGACAAGGCGTGTTTACCAGAAGTCTCCGCAAGCAGCGCCGCTCGAGCCTCGTGAAACGCCCATAAAGCGAGTCGAGGGCGCCTGAGGGCCCTTTCGGCCTCTCGCTTTTTTACAGTTTACCACTGAATTTTCCGACAAATTTTATGGGCAAACTAGTTTCTATTGGCAGTAACCAGTAAAGCTGTGGTACTAAATAAATGAAACGATTTTGTGGCTTTTATCGTAATGAGCTCTACCTTTGTTGCTTAATTTTTATCCCGAGTGATTTAAACATAGATACATTTCGCGATAGGTAGGTACATCGCTTAGAAGTCTTAAAAGGTGGCAATAAAGTGCCTATCTAATATTTATATGTTTTCAAACTTCGTACGATTTGGCTATCTTTGCTTAACCCCGAAGCAGTTGATTTAGTCCTGTGGTGGCTATTTATCCAAGGACCTATACCTATATTTGTGTTATCTGACGAGATCTTTACCTACTTTTCTCTGACCGGTTGCGTAGGCTCGTTCCCGGCCGCGCGCATTCCGCCAAAATTATTTCGTTTCTTTATATCCGCTGTCATAACAGTATGCGTGATTGAAATCCAGACAGAGACAGACAAATAGTCCGATACACAAAATTTTATATGTGCGGGTAGCGTAGTTGAAGATGCAAGTAGTTAAGTATATAATAAAAGTTAATAGTCTGCATTTAGACCCCCGTGTCGTGAGATAATGTAAACGTCATCTAAAATCTTATTATTAGAGTCATGTGTCCTTGTTGGCTTCGGGATTTCTAAGACGTTACATTAACTTTCATTCATACTAAAAATTAAATTTCTGTCGGAAGAGAAGAAATCGCAATCTCGTAATCAGACTAGCAATAAATAACTCTATGTACAATAAATCTCAGTCAGGATTATTATTTATAAGATTTAGAAATAAAACGATTTTTTTTATAATGTCCCATCAACCCATCATCCATACGGAGACAATTACATTACTACAAGTTTCTTTCGTTATTTACTTACCTACTACGTCGTAGACTGTAGTACTTATATAATGTTTCTCGGTATAGCGAAAATGATTTGTAGAGGTGTTATAAGGAAAAGAATTCCATACTTACTCAATAGTTTGCCTGAAGCCATAAGACGTGAAAATAATAAGCCTAAATTTAAAACTATGTTAAAAAAACACTACCATAATATATTGTAATAATTTAAACTTTAAGTACACACAATTTTATATGTTATTAAGTTAATAACTAGAGACTGATGACCCCGCAGTCAAACTCACTGATGAGTTTTGCGGGGCTATGCCTAGCTTTAAGAATATCTTGTATTTTATTAAATAAATAAAATATAAAACCATTTGGCGTGATAAGCTCTATTGTTTTAATGTAATTTTAGGTGTACTTTCGTTTCGGCCAAATACATTTCGCCAAATTTCACTTCCCAACAAACTTATCGCAATAGTTTCATTTCCCAAAGGAACCTTTAGCAAAGTTACACTTCGCATATAATTTATTTGGTCAAATTATCATTTGGCATAATTTTACTTTGTCAAATGTTATTAGGACAAAAACTTATTTAGCAAACGTTTTTTATTGTCTAATATTATATTCCAAAAAGATGTTTGGTCAAAATTGTCACTTCGCAAATTTGACAAATAGGCATCTCTATTTAAATTTGTACTTTTTGTTATGTTAATATAGGTACGTTAAATTCTACGTAATTTGGGTGGGTTGGGTTAGGTTTGAACTGCGATCCTCACAAAACGGTACCGCTATCAGAAAAGTGGGTTAGGTTAGGTTAGAACTGTGACCCTCACAGAATCGAAATGCTATTAGAAAAGTGGGTTAGGTTAGGTTAGAACTGCGATCCTTACAGAAACGAAATACTGTGTACTAGAAAAAGGTCATCGAAGTGGAATAATTAATTTAATAGAATAACGAGATGTAAAAAATTTGCTTGACATTTTAAACTAAAATGTGGTTTAAATATTGGTGGTTTTTTACTAATTTTGGGTTATAATGATTACTTTTGTGTTATTTGCCTTAATAGAATAGCAAGATGTAACAAATTTGGTTGTCTTTTTACATTAAAATGGAGTTTTAATTTTAGTGATCATTTACTACATATTTTTAGCAGTAAGAATGTTTTTTTTTTGACGTTACATTTTACTATGTATATGTAATGATCAGTTAAATACTAGACAAATAAAATTCTGCAGCCTCCACTTTATTGGTATGTAAATTGTATGCCATGCAATATTTTGGGACATGTAAGTTATGCTTAATGATACATTTGACTAAATAATATTTGGTAAAATGAAACTTGTCCAAGTAATTATTTGCTAAACAATAACTTGCCAAAAAAGACTATTGCTAACTGAAATTTTGCGATAAGTTGTTTTGCCAAACATTTTTTTGGGAAATGATAATTTGGGAAACATAGTTTGGGATGTGATACTTTGGGAAATGATTTTGGCCCATTCGTTAGTAAACCGTAATTTTAACTTTTAAATGTTTCCACTTAACGATTGTGTTAATGTTGAGTATCAAAATATAGCTAGAGTCCTCCACCATCAAGATCACCTAAACATTGTACCTACTGGTGGGTTGTTGATAAAAACAATCATTCACTAATACGATAATGTCAATGTCCATACTTTAATTACCAGACATCGTACATTTTCCAGCATTTTTGGTGCAGCGGAGTGTGTTAACGGAGTTGGTATAGATAATTTCAACTGAAATGGTGAATTAAAGTTAATATTAACGTAATTAACGCTAATTAATCATTAGGGTTGAAATTCTTTACACCAATTCCGTTAACACCACTCCGCTGCACCAAAAATGCTGGATCTTTGTTAATTGCCGATTTTGTAAATACGGCCCACAGTTAAATATGTATGTTGACATCTGTCAGACACCAGCGACGCTAATATCAGACATGAAATTAAATTTTAGGTTGACTCGATTGTTCTACATCTACCTAAATAAGTATGTTTTCAATAAAGTTATTGAAATCCTAATAAGTAGTTAACATCAAAAAAAGTATTTGTGCCCATTAAGAGTCCAATGAAAGCAATCCTCCTCAAATTGTGAACCTTAATTATGCAATAAATTTTCGATGAATCTTCATTCTTATCTAATGAGGTCATTATCATTCAATTTGGATTTAAAAAAGTCCCGTTCCGGAGATGCCCGTTCTTACCATCATCTGTCTATTCGCCGTACCGACTTACAAAACCAAAGGTGAATAAACGAGAATAAATTTCGAGTTATTTTTATGTCCGGCTTTACGACTTTTACGGTTCCAGAAGCTTTTGCAATATTTATATTTTCAATTTAAATTTACTGCTTCTTGTTAACCATTTATATCAACATAAAACTGATTGTTAATATTATTTAAATAGTTTAGGTTTTATTTTTTATTTTATATCATATGTAGGTATGTATATTGAATTGAGTTACGACAGCTGGATTGAATAGTTAGGTTAGGTTAGGCAATTCCATCAAAGTCGAAATCACACACCTCACCTTAACTTTTTTCCGGTCTAGCATTTGTCGCCTATCATTTCGAGATCCCTTTGTGACGCTGCCGTGCCCTCTTCCTCTTTGAAAAGGCGTCCTTCAGTTTGATAGAAGATTCGTGGTATGTATTGGGCCCCATAAATTTCAAGCCTCTTCTCTTTCCGCACAGACTCTACCTATCCTATTTCTGACAGATGGTTATGATAACGAAATCCAGAGGGGCTACCGCGAAAACCGAAATTCACAAATTGCGGGGATCTTTCTCTTTTACTCCAATGAAGGCGTAATTAGAGCGACAGAAAAATGCCCGCAATTTGTGAACTTCGATTTTCGCGGCTATAGCCCAGAACCCTAAAGACGGTGTAGGACTCGGTGTAGGACGTTAGTAACCTTGGTATATAAAACATGTTGTTCCTGTTTAAGCAGAACTCGGTCGTCCAAATGCTAAATACTTTTTTCTCAAACATGCAATGAAATATTGATGTTATGTTCCTTATAATAGGCTGCGAAGTATGACGTTTCAGGTGCGGCTAGGACAAAAGGTATTTAATGGAATTTCATACAAAACTTGCAGGCCTAGGCCGGCAAAGTCCTCTTTTTTAATTTTCATTTCACAGATATTTATGACACAGCATCGTGGCATTTATCCATAAAAAAAACTAGAGGCAGTATTGGTTTTATGGTTCGTAATGACACTGCCACTACGCCTATAAAAAAAAAACAAAAAACAATGTTTGCTATAATTTGCAGTTTTATTTGTATAAAATCAACATGAACTTAATAAATAATACATTATTAACCAAATTTTATAATTTTAAATTATAAATTTAACTACACAAATAAAAACATTTAAAATATTTCATCTAAACGTTAGCGGTAAAAAGGTCTACTCAAACACGCGTAGTTATTTTTTTTAAATTGTTATGGAGGTAAAGTTGAAAAATTTTCATTCTGTTTTATTGGATTTATGGTGCGTTGTTGATTTTTTTACTTTAATATGAGTTCCGACGAAATAATGAAATTAATTGTAATCGTAGGTGTTGGAATTGGCAGCGTAAGCAGAATTGATTTTAAATAACTTGCTGCCTGTGCCGCCAAGTCAAAGACGAAGTATGTATATGGTTGCTTATGGCAATTTTATTATTTGATAAACTAAGAAAAATGGCTTACAGTTTATTAGAAACAGTTTTGTGGCATATTTTAAATGAATGTAACTACAAATTCGTCAACACTGTGGAAATTATACTTATTTACTCCATGCATAAAGCAACGATGTATGTGAAACATGATATCAATATGAAAGACTATGTAAACTTATGTGACGAAAACGACAGTCAGACGGATACAAGCAAAAAAATCAAAGATACATGAAAATATACGGGTAGTAAATATACACGACTCGTCTAAAACATACGCGTGATAATGATATAGGTACGTGTTGGTTATATTTTGGGTGTAGTTTACTTTTAGTTTTTTCTATAAATAAAACTTGGGTTTCGTGGATTTTTTATTTTATTTATTTCATTGCATGTTTGAGAAAAGCACTATACATACCTCGGCGGGAAATGGGGTTGCCCGCGCTCAGACCTATCCGACCTCGCTTCGCTCGGCCGTCTATATGTCTTCGGCCGGCAACCCCCTTTGTCCCGGCCTCTGTAGTAATGTACTATAAATAAAACAAACACGTGTTAAAAGTCACGTTGACAGATTTACACACACGTTGTTTAAGGGATAAATATTGTTGATATATGAAAGTATTTGTGTCCGTTAGACATTACACAACGGCTGGATTGTTTGTACGTCTCAGATAACTTGGCGAGCGGCCAGCAATTGTTTCCGCAACGTGGAAAATACATTGACGGCTTACTACGGCCGACACTGTCGCACGAAATGATGACCCCAGCCGGTCGATCATGTGTTAGCTAGTCTACGTATAGCGCCGAAGTAAAATATGTATAGGTACAGGCAATTGTATGGCATGTCTGCCTGGCCCTACATAATGCGATGTCACTTTTGAATGAACAGATTAAAACTAATATCCACCAACGCCAAAGTTATTAACAGTGGAAGAAATGTAGAGCCTAATAGGCCCTATAGAGGTCGTGCATGTTGGAGGGTCTGCCATCTTGGGGCCTGAATCGGAAACATAAATTGTACACTGACACTTCACGCCAGAGCAAGTGCTGCCCTCTATATATGTATGGCAGTGTCGGCGCGTCAAACATATCCATAGGCAAGCCGGGGCTAATTTGGCTTACATATTTCCTTTACAACTCTGCTCAAACGTCCAAAAACAGGCAAGCCGGTGGGAATCGGCTTTTATGGATGCACCGCCACTGATATATAGTCCACGTACATTTTCTTGTACATTGTAGGTTCTACCATCTTATGAGCTACATTGGAAGTTTAAACTTGACATTTACTCTTCTCGCCAATAAGCATGCAGGGGACCCCTATGCTGCCCCTACAGTTCATGCACGCTCCCTATTATTTTTGGTCAAATGTTAACTTTGACACCGAAAGTTACCGCGTGACGTACAGAGCCACCATCTACTTCAGCTGTCACATTCGAAGATCTTTAGGCTTTACACACCTTATAAAATCAATGAATACATATGTTTAATTACACAAACGGGTACCCGCGATATAATTCCATTGTTTTTACCTTAAATTCCGACGTTTCATCTGAGTTACACCGCTGTGGTCACGGAAAGAGTGACGTCCCATAATGAAATTATATGGCGGTAGACCCGTTTGTGTAATTAAATATGTGTACAAAACGCCAGAGTTTAAGGAGTCAATTAATATTTGCCAACGTCGATTACTTTGAATACTTTTAGCTAATATAACTTAATCAAATAACCGCCCTGAATTTTTCGGGGTTTTAAAAAATAGGTCGTCATTTGTGTTAAGGATCTCGGGGAAGCCCTCGAGCGTCATTGTGGAGGCCCCACAATGGAGGTGTTCATTATACGAAGTGTAACCAATAATAAGTAGGTACGGAGGCTGCGTCCGCCCGACGACAATGCCTATAGGACCTTGTTTGTTTCACATAAATATAGGTACATAGCACCTTCTTTTTGGGACTAATTTAAATAATGTCATAATTAATGATTTCTTACCCAGTCTGCATTTTATTTGTTTTGACGTAGAATTAGTGAAAACACAAGTGGACGGTATTTTTTTAGTCTAATTTTAAAACGACATGTTTTATTTAAACGAGCAATGTTTGTGAAACCGTCTTAATAAATATTATGAAATAAATATACTGTCCTATATTGGTCTTAGTTACAGTTTATTTTCAAATCTTTTTCCTGAGTTATCCCAGTCATCTGTAGGCATTTTTATTAAATAGATGTTTGCCATTATAAAGATTCCTCATATATAATTTACAATGAGGTATTAACGTGTTAAAAATGTGGGAAGTAGTCCATTACAAAACGAATTTCTTACCATCAATTGTGATTGTAGAAAAGATGCAGCTGAACTAGACAACTTTTGACAACCAGAGTTTAATTTACCTATGTACTTACCTATAGATACAGCGGCCTCAACATGAAATTAAAATTTGAAGCACGTAATTTTTTCATAGAAATTACATACTCTTATTTTAGACAAACTACCGTAAACCGGGGTTACTTTGATCAATTTTAGAGTTTGGCACCATTTTTTGACGATCCTAATTTACGTAAAAATATGAAATAAAAATATAATAATCGGTTTTTTCTCTTCTTTCCGCCTGCCAAATAAAAAAAAATTAGGACTTATACTTTTTTCAGAAAAAAATAAAAACAACGCGATCAAAGTTATATTGAGAATGGGGTTACTTTGAAACCACTTATTTTTTTGCTGACATTCTAAAGTAGACCCGCTAAAAAGCCCGTAAAAAATAAAAAAAAATAAAAATCGGTTATTTACTTTTTTAGTTATTTATATTTTTAAGGTGTGGGGTTACTTTGATATCATACGAAATTATACAATTAGCAAAATTAAGCGCTTATTTACTATAAATAACGTAGGAATTTAAGTTATCATAGCACTTAGCAACAGATATTTGAATTGCAAGCTTATCCGTTTCAGTAAATTTGGTCTGTGCACCCGGGGTTTTGATATGTTGTTCCTTTATAAGTACTTATTGTATAAAGTTCTATAAAAAATATTGTGTGCTATCAATGCGGCACGAATAGATTTTGTTCCAATGTTTGCGAATGCATCATTAAGTACCAATACCAAGTTGTTCTACTTGGTATTTTTTGTAGTCTCAATGCGTATTTATTTATTGTAGAATTAATGTCCTGGTGGGCTGGTGGCCTTACGCACATAAGTATAATAAAACACTTAAAGCAAAGCCGCAGGATAAAATATAGCCAAATTCCACCCAGAAACTTAATTCCATACGACAACGGTATGGAAGAAACGGGTAAAAGAATATTTATAATCAGATAAGCAGTTCCAGAGATCAACTCTTAGATACAAATTTATAATTCTACAACGTCTAACTCTTCCACTGACTCAAACGATGCCTATTTATTACATTACTATTGAAAAAAAATACATAAAAATAATCGTAAACTGCCAAAATAATTCTTTAATCTTTTGATCAATTTCACCACGTATAAGTGATCAAAGACACCCCGACCCATGGATTCCCCAGCTACGTGCGCATGTGGAGGTTGTCAAATTCAGGTATTTTTTTTTAAACTCTCGAATCAACACTGATTAACGTAAGACACTATAAAATTACATGTATTAATTATTGCCACAAATACAGTCAAAGTTTTTCAACCAATAAAATCAGGAAGAAAAGCGTACCCGCCATTAATATTTTTTTTCTAGACGAAATAATAATATTACACTCGCATCCGCTTACTGCGCGGTGAAACAACTATCAGTGTTGCCAATAAAGAAAAAATTACTGCGAAGTTTTTGTTCAACTCGTTAAAACAAGGACTTTAGTAGCGGAGAGAAGTTGCTATCAAAGTCGACCCGCAAATCAAAGTAACCCCGGTTTACGGTATTTCGTACCTGAAGTCTGCAAGCGATACTAAAGCTTTATCCCCTTATTGCATATAGGTAATAAAAATTATTGTATAAATTTAAACTTTAATAGCGGTCAATAGAGTTGAATATTATATCCGCCATATATGGCATTGTATGCGGTAAAGGGATAAAGGAGCATATACAGTCAATCAATCTTTACTAAGTTCTATAGAATAATATTCAAGTATACTTGCTTACCTTGTCAAGTGACCGTGCGGTACGGTGCACTGACATATCGTGCTAATTAATATTGCCATGTGCAGTCAGGCCTGCCATTTAGTACGGTATTAGTCTAGGTTAGAGAGCGTGTACTTACACGCTCTCTAACCATTATACTTATAAAGTGTACTCCATTATAGTGCCGCCGCTACCAACCCTAAACTGCGGAATTGCCTGCGACACAGATCACTATACTTTATGTACATACATACTTAGTCAGTCAGTTTATACCTACCCAGGGTGGCTAAAATTAACTGCATTTACGTTGCCAATGAGGTTTTGGGATTATGCTGTCCAACTTTTAATATAGGACCAATCCCGAAATCGCGAAAAAAATTTGGCTGTTTCATACATTTTGGCTGGTCCATTTTCTATAGGAGGGTAAAATTTTTATTCCCTATTTTGGTGTTGGTCCCATAGTAAAAGTATAATCCCCAAACCGCCCTGGCAACGGCAATGCAGTTATTTTTTAGCCACCGTGTATAAGTCGACTCCCGGACCCCATTCAGATTTAACAATTTGTTATAGTTTTGATCTGGTTTTGATACGACCTGGATGATCGCTCATGCATGCAGATTGGTGCATGAGAAATGAAATGAAAGTTGTGTGCGAGATGTGCGCCAATCATCAAGACGACCGACCGTCATGTTAAAACCAGTTCAGGAACAACAAATTATTAAATCTGAATTGGGCTCCCGGTCACGATACTAGATGGTAACTTAGTATGAGAGCAGCCTGCGTAGACAAGATGCCAATCGTTCACGCTCCGTAGCGTAGCGTAGTTGTCTCTCTATCACTCTTTCATATTAGAGCGACAGAGACAGTCGCGTTTCGTTCGCTACCGGGCGATAACGATTGGCATCTAGGTTTTTCGTAGTACATATTTATGTTTTCCACCTTTTTACCACGTACTCTGATGTAAGTTGATATCAAAAATGTTTCGAACTTATACTCTAGCTATGTAGGTACTTAGTAACAATGTCGTAGTGGCATATATCGTATCGGACTGTACTATTAGCAAGTCTTCCCGAGTCCAAAGGCGTAAGTCTATGTCCCTATGACTATAGCCTACGAACTTTCACTCCCTGCATTATAATGGCTTTCCTTTCTTAAAGGTTACAAACCTTCCTTTTATTGCAAGGCCCATAAACACATGTGTCTATAGGCCTTGTAATAAATGAGTTTAATACTATTGTATTGTATACTAATAGTAACCGATACTACGAAGAATAAATAAGTATCCTAACAAGTTTCGTATTTGACTCTATTGTAAACGTTTCGTATCGACACAATCTACCCACCGCAAGACAAACTGTTAGCTGTCAAATGTTACCTGTCACACCTGTCATCTTCGTAAAATAGGGCGAGATTGCAGACTGTAGATACAGTTCGGATACTTACTTCTAAAGATATTCACGTGGGGCGTTTTGCAGACATCAAAGGAACGATTTTAATGAATATTAGGGTATTTGACTGCTGGTCAAAACAGTTTGTTTCCCCGAACTGTCAAAACAATTTGCCACTACAGACATTATGACGACACGGTCATACGTTATAAATAAAAATTATAAAATAGAAATAGTGTCATAAATAACTGCTGTCTACGTTTATCTATTAATTTTATGGTGCTTTATTTCATGCATGGTGTGAAATAATTAATTTAAAATAAAATCGGGACTATTGTGCTACCTTATAGTAGAAGAGCCGGCCGCAACTTTTCTAACCGACTTGATACCACGATGAAATGCACAATGGTTTCCCATAAAAATGATGCTAAGTCCGAATTCGATAGTCTGCCACGGCGGAACTTGCCGAAAGTACGAAAAAGAAGGCCACTTCCGGTGCCAAAAAAGGGGGTTGATTTAACCCATCTGATACCGAAATAATAATTATGGCAGTTAGAAATTTACATGTAGACACATAAAAGCCAAGTCTGCCAGTATTTTTTTTGCCGGAAGTGCTTGGCAGACGCTCTCAAATGTGGCCACCGGGACCCCTAATTTAACCCATCTGATACCACCATGAAACCAATTCCAGTCGGTAGGTATGAACCCTCATGTCAGGAATATATAAGTCTGCCAAGGCTTTTCCTGCCGAAACACCTTGGCAGACGAGACAAGTGAGCAAGGTAACCATCGGTTACCGTACACTAACCCATCTGATACCACCATGAAACCAATTCCAGTCGGTAGGTATGAACCCCCATTTTAGGAATATATAAGTCTGCCAAGGTTTTTCCTGCCGAAACACCTTGGCAGACGAGATTATAAGCAAGATGATCATAGGTTACCGTACACTAACCCATCTGATACCACGATGAAACCAATTCCAGTCGGTAGGTATGGACCATCATTTCAGGAATATATAAGTCTGCCAGGGCTTTTCCTGCCGAAACACCTTGGCAGACGAGATTATGTTAGCAAGGTGTACGTCAGTTACCTTACATCAACCCATCTGATACCACCATGAAACCAATTCCAGTCGGTAGGTATGAACCCTCATTTCAGGAATATATAAGTCTGCCAGGGCTTTTCCTGCCGAAACACCTTAGCAGACGAGATTATGTTAGCAAGGTGTACATCAGTTACCCTACATTTACCCATCTGATACCTTGTTTGACAAGTCCAGTCTGCCAAGTCAAGTCTGCCAACGCCTTGGCAGACTTATATATTCCTGAAATGCGAGTTCATACCTATCGACTGCAATTGGTTTCATGTAACTGATGTACATCTTGCTAACATAATCTCGTCTGCCAAGGTGTTTCGGCAGGAAAAGCCCTGGCAGACTTATATATTCCTGAAATGAGGGTTCATACCTACCGACTGGACTTGATTTCATCGTGGTATCAGATGGGTTAGTGTACGGTAACTGATGGTCATCTTGCTTATAATCTCGTCTGCCAAGGTGTTTCGGCAGGAAAAACCTTGGCAGACTTATATATTCGTAAAATGGGGGTTCATACGTACCGACTGGAATTGGTTTCATGGTGGTATCAGATGGGTTAGTGTACGGTAACCGATGGTTACCTTGCTCACATAATCTCGTCTGCCAAGGTGTTTCGGCAGGAATAGCCTTGGCAGACTTATATATTCCTGAAATGGGGGTTCATACCTACCGACTGGAATTGGTTTCATGGTGGTATCAGATGGGTTGATGTAGGGTAACTGATGTACACCTTGCTAACAAAATCTCGTCTGCCAAGGTGTTTCGGCAGGAAAAGCCCTGGCAGACTTATATATTCCTGAAATGAGGATGCATACCTACCGACTGGAATTGGTTTCATGGTGGTATCAGATGGGTTAGTGTACGGTAACCGATGATCATCTTGCTTATAATCTCGTCTGCCAAGGTGTTTCGGCAGGAAAAACCTTGGCAGACTTATATATTCGTAAAATGGGGGTTCATACCTACCGACTGGAATTGGTTTCATGGTGGTATCAGATGGGTTAGTGTACGGTAACCGATGGTTACCTTGCTCACATAATCTCGTCTGCCAAGGTGTTTCGGCAGGAAAAGCCTTGGCAGACTTATATATTCCTGACATGAGGGTTCATACCTACCGACTGGAATTGGTTTCATGGTGGTATCAGATGGGTTAAATTAGGGGTCCCGGTGGCCACCTTTGAGAGCGTCTGCCAAGCACTTCCGGCAAAAAAATACTGGCAGACTTCGCTTTTATGTGTCTACATGTAAATTTCTAACTGCTGCCATAACTATTATTTCGGTATCAGATGGGTTAAATCAACCCCCTTTTTTGGCACCGGAAGTGGCCTTCTTTTTCGTACTTTCGGCAAGTTCCGCCGTGGCAGACTATCGAATTCGGACTTAGCATCACTTTTATGGAAAACCATTGTGCATTTCATCGTGGTATCAAGTCGGTTAGAAAATTTGCGGCCCGCTCTTCTACTATTACCATAAGTTCGAAAGTAAAAATGTTCTACTTAAATATGTACGTACTAGGTACCTACTTAAAAATTAAAGCATAATATTTTTTTAATCATTTATTTGCATATAATATATATACAATATATATAATATTAATATTATGATGAAATTGACGAATGATGATAAACGCAAAGCACATTATTAATTATCGTATTATATAGTGTCAATCTTTAATAAGGTTAATAAAGCAAGAAAGTAGGCTACGCTTTTTTGTACCTTCGTAGCACTTCGTAGTGAAAACTTTTCGTAACGCTAAACCGCGATATAGCACCAAACGCAGTGAAAGGGTTTACATAGATATACTTTTATACATATCGGAGGCGCTTTTTGTACAATAGAAGACCGTTTGCCCTGTAATGTGATTTAGCAATTTCCTTCGCATTTTACCAACAAAAGCATTGGGGGATGCTCTAATAACTTTTATAGGCTTCTGTTTTATAGGCACTTACTTATTTAGTATCGAAAAGGTATGCCGTTGTCGTATAATGGACCTATTTTGGCAAAAAACATTCGAATAAAATAATTTAATTTTCCTTAGCGCCTTTACATATTCATAATGAAATTAAATCAAATAAACAGCCCTAGGCGTTTCAAATGGACACACGTACACGGAAGTTACAATACATCTTCTTCTTCTTCTTTATTTACGGGCTCTATAAGGCTCCAAAGCCTATGTATCACTGCGACCATTCCTGATCTATTGTGATCGCCACCTACTACAACTCTCGAGCCAAACCTGCAACTTCAAACAGCTGCAGGATCCTTTTGGTCTCGAGAGACTTTACCTCCTCCGGGCGCAATATGTGTCCGCCCATGATTAGGTCACGAGTACGCATTAGGCAATTGTATGGACTGACGTTTAGGTATTTGTCTTGGTTATTTGTACGTTACGTACAAAATAGCCATACATTTGACGTGTTCCTCTTCCGCAAAAATCAGCAGACTGTTTTGTACAGAAAATGATAGACAAGGCGTCGTATTAAATGCAGCTAAACCATACCTACATATTATTAGGTACGGTATAGTGAGTTACTTAGTGCTCCTTAGGCACTGCAAATAATTTTATAAATGAAGATAACACAACTACACTATAGGTACTAAACAAAAAACAAATTAGTCAGTTATTCATATTTTATTTAAGTTTGAGATCAATCAATGTCCTTCTCGATAGTCATGACAGTAGCGGTGGGTTCGTAGTCGAGGTCGAGGGTGCGCGAACGGACTATTTCCTTGTAGACGAAGGCGGACTTGCGCGGGGTGCGTGTTCGAGACGGGCTCGTGTAGTCCACCTCGTACAAACCATACCGGTCTCTGCCAAAGTGATAAAAAAATATAACTAAGTACCTACGTACTTACTAAATAAAAATATTACTAAGTACGTAGAACGGACGAACACTAATTGAAGGCAATCCTTCTGATAAAAGTATTTTTAGTAGTCAGTATACCCACTATTATAATAGTCTGAATAGGCTGCTTGAAGTTGTAAAATATTTTACATTTAATTTATAAGAAAACAGACATATACTGTACCTATACTACTCATATTACAAACTTACACGTAGCCCTGCATCCATTCGAAGTTGTCCATGATGCTCCAGGCGGTGTAGCCCCTGACGTCGGAGCCCTCCTCGATGGCGTCCAGCATGGCGTCCAGGTAGCCCCGGTAGTACTGCACGCGGTCGTCGTCCTCCAACCCTCCCAGCGTCGCGAAACCGTTCTCCGTGATGTACACCGACGGGTTGTTGTAGTCATTCCTTATCTTAGTTAAGATTTTGTAGAATCCCCAAGGCGTGTACTAAAATTGATTGTATTTTTTACAATTTGCCCAAAATTTCAAAGACTCGGAAAGAAAATTCAGGGAGTGGGTGAGTAGTTAATGATAATAGTACATCCGTTTTGTTTTTGTACTACATAGTCGCATCGCTTAATAACGCGTGATAATCGCTATAGTCGCGTTGTATGGTGCAGGCTCACCTTACCTCACTACTGGTATAAATTATTCAAAAGACAGATCATTTTTTATACCTCTACGATAGAAAAGTGTAAAAGTAACTTACTTTAACTTTACCTGATGCTCCAAATGTCCAATCTTCTAAAGTGTATGTAATTGCATATATGTCATCCCAGAAAGAAGGAGTGGCGTGATACCCGTGTACAGTTTCATTTCTGTATGTTAATGTTGAAGAGTAATGATTCAGGCAGAAGTAGTCTGATGTCCCGCGAACATATGCCTTTTCCTCTTCGGTGAATGCGGGTAATCTGGATTTAGGATACCCTTGCAGAGCGCTCTTGGCAGCTACTTTTTCAACCATTTCGTGTGGATAACCTCCGTTTTCCGAGAAAATAGGATGGGCATATTGGCCCCACTGGGAAAAAACACAATGTGTTAAAATATTGTAAGTACTTAAGCATTAAGTTTTTTTTTAATATGGGCGAAATCCTTACATCAAATTGGTTGGCATCTTCAGCGGCTTGAACATGTTCCATGTTGTTTTCATCTTCAGGCTCATACCAAGTGGAGCTCAACGTAATACTGACGGTGCCGCTCTGTTTCAATCTGTACTCTTCCTCATACATATGCCAAGTTTTGGCGTGTGACATAAGTATATTCTTAGAGCATAAATACTCTGCTATCCCTTTGATATTTAGTCGCGGCGCCATGGTCACGTCACCGTAACCGGGACGGCAGGTAGCGTGTGGCTCATTGAATGTTATCCAGAACTTGACCCGATCTCCGAATAACTCGAATGCAGTACGAGCGTAGTCGGCGAACCAGTCAACAATGTTAGGGTTCGTCCAACCGCCCATTTCCTGCAGCTTTTGAGGCAAATCCCAATGGTACAGTGTAACCATAGGTGTTATATTATATTTTAGCATTTCGTTGATGTAGTTATTGTAAAATTCCACGCCTGCCGGGTTTATTTGATCGGGAAAGCTGGTGGGCATTATTCGAGTCCAAGACAGAGAAAATCTGTAGTAATCGATTCCAAGTTCCCTCATCATCTCTACGTCTCTTTTATATAAATGGTATGAGTCGTCCGCGATGTCTCCATTGGAGCAATCTTTAATTGCACAAGGATCGGTATGAGTTAAATGGTCCCAAATGTTTTCCGATTTCCCTGTAAGAAATTAAAGGTACTTTGAGTCTAACAGCGAGAAACAGCGTAATACTTTTTAACTGTAATTGGGTACCTAATTAAGTTATGATTAATCGAGCACATAGCGTACCATCTTCATCCCAAGCGCCCTCAATTTGGTAGGAAGCAGTGGCCGTTCCGAACAGGAACCCGTCGGGGAACTTGCGTGGCTCGTGCCGACTGCTGGCCGATTTGCTCTCGGCTAAGACGAGCAATACTGAACTTAAACTGAAAATCAAATGTATAAATAGAAAACTAAATAGTTGCCAGGCGGACCCCAGGCTCCCATAAGCCGTCGCAAAATGCCGGGATAACGCGAGAAAGATGATGACCCAGTACGGAACTCTCTCTTACGAAAATCCCAAAAGTATAATCCCTATTGATATACGAAAAAAGAAATGGAAAGAACTAGTCAATATTTTCTATTTCTAAAACCAGAACCAAAAAGTTATTGAATAATGTTATGTAGGATGCATACCACGGTATACGGCTAACACAGCTTTGTTCCGGTTGAAACTTTGAAGCTAAGAACCCGTACTTTTGCTATTCATACCATACCTAACTAAATAAATAAAGTAGGAAATATTATAATATTTTTTATACTTACAAAACGCCTTTCCACATTTTACTATTCTCAAACCTCTTATGAAGATGTCTCCATTGGCACAGTGCTTATATATTGCAAGATAAGAACACAAATCCTCCAAATATAAGACACTATCATTTCAAATATTGATAAAACGGCCGAAGATCATATGTGCATCATATTATCTGAAGTGCTTAAATAACAGCTTGTTGTCATACTCGTCACCTTTCATACTATCAAAATGATAGATATTGAGGTACGTACAGTCACCTGCAATAATATGTTACACAACGAAGGCCGCAAAAATATCTGACACGATCTTATTGGTAGAGCCATAAGAGCGTGTCACATATTTTGGGCCTTCAAAGAATAATATATTATTGCAGGTACATGAATCAGTAGCGAGTTGCGAGGCCTGAAGCTAAGAACAGAAAGTGACATTTCTTGACTGCAGACAGCTAACAAATAAAAACCTATTAACAATTTCAGAACAAGAAATTAAAATCAAAATCCGGTTTCTAGTGTAACACGTGACATGTGAATGTGAGGAGTGTCTTTTCAATAGGGCTTATTTTGTTAGGTTACCTACCTACAAGGTAAAAATGTTTTTATGCACGTGTTTTCTACGAGCGTGTAAGTACATATTATGGCGGCGCTTGTTGTGCCAGTTCGTAAACCATATTGTCAGTTTGTCCTTTCTGTAAGTATTTTCTGTAACCTTAAAGTCGCTTTCGTAAAGCCTGATGCTTAGTAGCCGTATTAAGAGAACGAGGAGGAATATTGAAAAGTAGACGTTTAGTCCCATGGGTTACGATTACGAAGGAGTAAAATAACCGATACAAATATGTCACTGATGAGTGATGACGAAAATTCGAAAACGAATGTACGAATTACGTACAACTTCTATACTTATGCGACCTAGCGACGGAATTTGACGCATAAAGCGACGAGGAACGTTTTAAGTTAAGTAAAAGTTTGCCAGTCACGTTTGTTTGATATATACCCCACCGAGTGTGGCTCGGGGCTTAAGCCGCTCGCGCCGATAAACATTCAAGTGCTTTTCGCAAAAGTGTATTATTTTCTCAGCGTGTATTAATTTAAGAGAGAAATGAATTATACTGATATGCTGAAACCTAAGCCCGGTTTGTCGATTGTAATAAACTAAATAAATAAAGGATGACTCACGCTAGACCGGGCCGTGCCCGGGTCAAGGCGTCCGACATATCTATTTCTATGACGGCTGATCGGTAACCACCTACCACGCCTCACCTCGTTATCTACCTACCTACTAACTAGGGATTGCAAATTGACAAACAGTTTCGAAAGTAAAACATATTTAAGTAGAGTGAGTTTTTATAGTGTTGTTACTTGTCCAAACTTTCCAAGGCGTCTTGTGTTAGACTATTTATAAACTTGGAAACTTAAAAAAAAAACAAATTAGTCAGTTATTCATATTTTATTTAAGTTTGAGATCAATCAATCAATGTCCTTCGTCGATAGTCATGACAGTAGCGGTGGGTTCGTAGTCGGGGTCGAGGGTGCGCGAACGGACTATTTCCTTGTAGACGAAGGCGGACTTGCGGGGAGTGCGGGGCCGAGCCGGGTCCGAGTAGTCCACCTCGTACAGACCAAACCGCTCACTGCCAAAGCGATAAGAAAGGATTTTTATACAATATATAGGAAAACTAACATTATTCCAATAAAAGTAAATCAACCTATACACTACTAATCTGCAAAACAATCTGAATGAATGCAGCGCGAAATCAATGCATTGAAGATTTTAAAAACAAATTATTTATTGTTGATAGGGATTGAAGGATTAGGTCTCATTTTTTTAGTAGTCAGTATTACCCACTAGTCTGAATAGACTCCTTGTAGTCATGCATGGACATTATAATATAATATGACTATTTTACTTTTAATTTATTTATAAGAAGAAGAACAGACATAGGGCAAATGTCACGATTACGTCGAATATATTTATAGTATTACTTACGTGTAGCCCTGCATCCATTCGAAGTTGTCCATGATGCTCCAGGCGGTGTAGCCCCTGACGTCGGAGCCCTCCTCGATGGCGTCCAGCATGGCGTCCAGGTAGCCCCGGTAGTACTGCACGCGGTCCTCGTCCTCCAACCCTCCCAGCGTCGCGAAACCGTTCTCCGTGATGTACACCGGCGGGTTGTTGTAGTCCTTCCTTATCTTAGTTAGGAGTTTGTAGAATCCCCAAGGCGTGTACTAGAATTGATTGTACTTATTATTTAAAATTTGTCCAACATTGCAGCGACTTGGAAAATAAATGTAACAAGTTTATTAGAACCCAGCGAGTCGAGTTAGAATTTATTTAAAGGAGTAGATAAGATATGTAAGTACATTGGTTGTATTGAGACAGTTGTCAAAATATTATGGACGCTGTAGGTAAAAAGAACGGGTATAAGGAGGTAAGGAGGAACGCAGATCCGGGTTCAAATCTGAAAGGTGAACGGACACCAAGTGCGCTCTCCTTGATAACTACTCGCTCGTATCAAGGGCGAGGACCAGTTATCATAACCACCTCCAATGTAAAACCAACAACCAATTAAATTATATTTACGTATACTCGTACCGAGGTACTTAAAAAGCCAGTCGTAAGAAAAAGGCTACGAAATACCTACGGTAGAAAAAAGCGAAAACGCTAATTACTTACTACTGGTATAAATTATTCAAAGACAACGTATAGACAGCACTCTACGGTAGAAAATTGTAAAAGCAACTTACTTTAAAAAAATCTGATGCTCCAATTTTCCAATCATCTGCTTTGTATGTAATTGCATTCATGTCATCCCAGAAAGAAGGAGTGGCATAATATCCCTGTACAGTTTCATTTCTGTATGTTAATAACGAAGAGTAATGATTCAGGCCGAAGTAGTCAGATGTCCCGCGAACGTATGCCTTTTCTTCTTCGGTGAATTCGGGTAATCTGGACTTGGAGTACCCTTGCGCCGCGCTCTTAGCAGCTATATTGTCTACCATTTCCTGTGGATAACCTCCATTCTCCGAGAAAATTGGATGAGCGTATTAGCCCCACTGTGAAGAAAAACAATGCGTTAAACATAAGGTAATAATAGGTAGTAAGTTTAAGTTTTTAAACAGTATTATTAATATACGAGCAAAGTCCTTACATCAAATTGGTTGGCATCTTCAGCGGCTTGAATATGTTCCGGGTTATTTTCATCATCTGGTTCATACCAAGTGGAGCTTAACGTAATACTAACGGTGCCGCTTTGTTTCGATCTGTACTCCTCGTCATACATATGCCAAGTTTTAGCGTGTGACATAAGCATATTCTTCGAGCATAAATACTCTGCCATCCCCTTAATATTTAGTCGCGGCGCCATGTTCACGTCACCATAGCCGTAATAGCAGAATACGTGAGGCTCATTGAATGTGATCCAGAACTTGACCCGATCTCCAAATAACTCGAATGCAGTACGAGCGTAGTCGGCGAACCAGTCAACAATGTTAGGATTCGTCCAACCGCCCATTTCCTGCAGCTTTTGAGGCAAATCCCAATGGTACAGTGTAACCATAGGTGTTATATTATATTTTAGCATTTCGTTGATGTAGTTATTGTAAAATTCCACGCCTGCCGGGTTTATTTGATCAGAAAAGCTGGTGGGCATTAGTCGAGTCCAAGACAGAGAAAATCTGTAGTAATCGATTCCAAGTTCCCTCATCATCTCTACGTCTCTTTTATATAAATGGTACGAGTCGTCTGCGATGTCTCCATTGGAGCAATCTTTAACAGCGCATGGATCGGTATGAGTTAAATGGTCCCAAATGTTTTCCGATTTTCCTGTAAGAAATTAAAGATACGTTAAGCCCTATAATTCTAGCAGCGAGAAACCACATAATGCTCATTTTAACTGTAGGACGTTACGTAGATTACGTTGAATTGAGTACATACCATCTTCATCCCATGCGCCCTCTATTTGGTAGGAAGCAGTGGCCGTTCCAAACAGGAACCCGTCGGGGAACTTGCGAGGCTCATTCCGACTGCCGGCCGATTTGCTCTCGGCTAAGACGAGCAACACTGCACTTAATCTAAAAATCATATATGGACGTGTATATTCATCATAAATATACCAACTGAAACTTAATGTCTCTAAATTCAATATTAATGCCAAGTTACTGTGAATAACAATTTTACCCAGTTCGGCACCCTTTCCCATCAAATTCAAGTATGACAATGTATTTAAAGTAACGCAATAATATACCTGTGTCCCTAAATTAATAAAAATAAACATCGGGTTAATATGAATTAGGTAATACTTGGGACGGCTCCCTGTCCTATCAAATTATATATAAATAGGCTGCATTCTACAGTAGGTATGGTACAGATGTGATTTTTCTTCTATTTTCACGGAAACGTACACGAACGTGTCTTGCTATTTCAGTCAGTCTCGGTAAAAGAGTACTTAGGTTGATTGAAGTACGAGTAGCATGTCAAATACGTGTCCGAGAACATACGAAGGCAAACAATTATGCACTACATCTGTAGGTGTGCTGTTGAGTGAAACACAGCTTTCTTCTGGTTGGGTCTTCGAGCTAAAGACCCATACTACATATACCATGTCAAAATAAAATAAAAGCTAATGTTATAATACTCACAGCAAGCCTTTCCACATTTTGCTGTTCGGCCAAACCTCCTATGAAAGGACCCCCAGAGGCGTCATGTTTATATAGCTAGATGCTAGATAAGATCACAAATTTCTCTAACATATTGACACTATCGTATTAAAGGTTGATAAAACGGTTAAAGAGTAGATTACCGGTGTCACATTTTACTTCACATTATCTAAAGTGTTTAAAAAACAACAGGTCTTAGAAGTCGCTTGTTGCCATAACATCTTTCATACACTCAACATAGTAACTTACTCCCTTATTCATAAACGCGCTACATACATACCACAATTAACTAATAATCGTTTGTCCCTATCTGCCATTTTGACTTATGTATTTGTAAGAAAACGATAAAACATAATTTAACTCAATTTTTGTATATAAGGGGGTTAGTAAGTAGTAAATAATCGGCATATGTAGGTATCTGTGACGGGCTGGCGTATCGTGGAGCTTGTCAATTATGCACCCCGTTGTTATATATTTAATTTTGTTTGGGACTCGTTGGGACCATAAATCCAATGTTGCATTAATTGTGTGAAGTCGGTTGAAATCGTTTAATATAGGACCTATTTAGAGACGGAAAATTGTTCTATATTTTACTTACTTTTGCCCTTACAAATATCCCCATATTAGGGTAGCCAACAACGGACCACCGCAAAATGTAGGCACGCGATGACTCGATCAGGCGATTCCAATTTGCACACCGAACACACAATCTACACAACGAACGTAACAGGAATACGAATTTTGATTGTATCACGTTTTCAAATTAAAAGGCGGAAAAGGTGAAATTAATAATCATCCATTGGGATTCGTAACAAAATAATTATTTTTTCCTTTCGTTCATTGAATAGGATCAATTCGAGCCTTTGCCACAAAGAAAATTAAATTGAAAGGCATGGAGATTTGTATTTATGTTCATTGTGATAAAGTCACGCATCTCAGTCAAATTGCATGGACAAATTATGAATGATTTACCTATTAATAAAGTAACTTTGCGGTTGGGTGAATATTTAGTTGGGCTGCAGCAAAATTTAAAGACGACTATATAGTAGCTGTACCCGTTAGCTAGAAGGTACGCAAACTATCAGAGTCCCACCAATACGAGTATATAAATATCAAATTTCCTATAAAAATAGCAAGTACTACCACGAAACTGAACTTTCCACGGCATACGCCATTTATAGTCCTAGCTAAATTGGTTGTTCCAACTTTCGCTATGGAATTTAGCTAAAACCCTAAATGGCGTAACATTCCTTTCTGGTGACTGTATACGTTTTTAGCCACTTAAACACTTTAGTCATTCTGTCTTCAGTTGGCGGAAAAGACAATAATGGTCTGTTCGACTAAGTATTGATAATGGTTAGGGCGGCATGCAAGAGCAAGACCATAATATCTTGTACCTACTCAAGATCATTCGGATTCCGGTGGTTATATTTTATTGCACCTTTCAGTGCGAACGACGCCGGCGGCGCGATTCGGGAAATGAATTATTAGACATTTCACTAGATACGAAATAGTAAAGATATGTGACGTTCCACGGTAAAAGGTACCATTGCCCCAGCTCAATATTGTAGCAGCGTCAATAATAGCGTAAGCGCCAGCCGCCATAGTGTACCTTTTGCCGTGGAACGTCACATATCTTTACTATTTCATATCTAGTGAATATCTCATTCAATTCCCGAATCGCGCCGCGGGGGGCCTATCAAGCCAAGATGACAATCTTTTGCGCCGTAGCGAACGAAACGCCTCTTTCTTTATCGCACTAATATGGAAGCGTGATAGAGGGATATTAGCGTTTCGTCGCAAACGCTTTTCATCTTGGCTAGGCTAATGGGCAACCTAAAACTTCGTAGCAAAGCTGGGCCTTGATAGTACGAGTATTTTACCCATTCTCTGTGAATCATAAAGTATTTTAGGTGCGTATTTAATGATATCATGAAACCAAAGCTGAAGGCAGGTTTTTGCCGCGGCGAAGTTCCGAAAGCTTGGGGCGGTTAATTGGAAATCCTCGTAGCGGTTTCGTCGGTACATTTTTTTGCTACTCAGAAATTTGACTCTGATTTTTTGGGTTCGACCCAGATTTTAATACTGTAAAACGGGGTGAGTAGGTTTCGCGGGGAGAGGTGGGTTATGAATGGGGAGAGAAGGTTTGAGAGGGGGATGAGAAGAAATTTTAAGGCTACTGCTACAAAAATAATGTATTCCAATTTAAAATGGAGCTATAGTAATACGCATAATAAAAAAAAATCGATCCAACAATCTTCCAAAATCACCTTTGTATGAAAAACCCTCTCACCCCAAATACGAGGCACTACGGGGTGAGGTGGGTTTTCCTCTTTATCGTCAAAGTTATGAAATGAATACCCAAAATAAAATACAAACTAAAATACAAAAATCCGAACCACTTATTATATCCATTCAGTTTTCACATGTAAAAATAAAATTTTATCGAGGTTTGAAAGTCAAATTTCACCCAACTCACCCCATTTTACGGTACTCATTAATACTTAGTACCTATTGTCCATGTATCTTTTTTCTGCTGGGTATTTTGTATTTCAATACATTTAACTACTAGATTTTAACACCAATCCCCTCCTGGTGGCTCGTAATTGTAAGTATCATCATCATCATCAGTCGTTCCCTCAATGCTGAGGATCGTGACATCATGTCCTAATGTTGCTGACCAGTCTCTTCCATAGGCTTCTGTGTGTGTGTAGGTTGTTGTCTATTGTAAGTATTTTATTTAAGCGTATGGCGTATTAATATCAATATTGTAAGTAGAAACCACCGAAATAGATATTAATAAATTAACAAATGTGGCGTTTACAACTTTACCTAGTGTTTCTTTAGTTTGGGCCAGGGGCCAAATTCGACATGTACAACTGTCAGATTTCGCATCCACGTCAAATCAACAGTTGATTTTATTGCATACTGAGTGTTGATTCCATCAACGGTGGATAATATCATTTGGTACAACCAAAACTCCACTCTAAACTAAGGGTGGTTCGGTTTGGTTTGCTTGTCACCCTAACTGAGGATTGTTAATGTCAAATGTTGACATTGTACGTATTCGAGAACTTATGATTTTTCCCACATCAACGGGAGATCAACACGATACGTCAAACGTCGCTCGTCGAATAGGGGTCTAGGAAGCGTTCATGATTGGTCCGACTCTAAGTATCACCTCGTCTGTTAATGTTTCGATTCCATAAAAGGAAGATATACCAGGATAATGTAAAGGCGAGATGTAAACATATCTTTGACGACTTTGACGTTGACTGTAGGTACAGTCAACTGTAAAAATATGGGTGTAGACAACTTACGCAAAAATATGTGCCATAGTTCTTAATTCACTGACATAAGAGTTATTATGGGACATATTTTTGAGATGATTTGTACCTACAGCCATATTTTTACAGTTGAGTGTACATTAAAATAATCAACAGTAATACTTAGTTCAAATTTATCCGTCAACCGTCAACACTTTTTCAAAGTAATATTAAGTAATAGACTAAGGTATAGTCAGCCAAGAAAGTGGTCTACCACTTTTCGACTCTAACATCTGATTGATAGAGTCGAAAAGAGTACACCACTTTCTTGGCTGACCGTACCTGTATAAACAAGTGCGAGTCGCGCACGAAGGGTTCCGTACCATAATGCAAAAAAAAAACAAAAAAAAGCAAGAAAAAAACGGTCACCCATCCAAGTACTGACCACTCCCGACGTTGCTTAACTTTGGTCAAAAATCACGTTTGTTGTATGGGAGCCCCATTTAAATCTTTATTTTATTCTGTTTTTAGTATTTGTTGTTATAGCGGCAACAGAAATACATCATCTGTGAAAATTTCAACTGTCTAGCTATCACGGTTCGTGAGATACAGCCTGGTGACAGACGGACGGACGGACGGACGGACGGACGGACGGATAGCGAAGTCTTAGTAATAGGGTCCCGTTTTACCCTTTGGGTACGGAACCCTAAAAAGCTCTAAGTACTTTAGTAGGTAGATCGCTGAAAATCTTGGTAAAGATTTTTATTCACTGCCCTCCTGCGATTTAAGTGATGTTAATTTGCAAATAGTCACCCGAGACCTCCTCCCCTCTAATAGATTTAAAAGCCTTTTGCAATTAAGGTGACACACTGTCTCTTCCAGACATTCATCAAGAAAGTACTTGGGACGAGTGCGCATTTATAATCGTTGAATACCTATAAGAGAGTAGGTATAATTTATTTATTTAGATGACTATGACACTAAAAGTAAGTATAGCTCTAAAGTATATATAATATACTTAGCTAGTATAATAAAAACCGGGTTCCGTACCATTATGCAAAAAACGGCAAAAAGATGACGTTTTTGTTGTTTTTAGTATTTGTTGTTTTAGCGGCAACAGAAATCTGTGAAAGTTTCAAGTGTCTATATCACGGTTCATGAAATACAGCCTGTTGACAGACTGACAGACAGACAGACGGACAGAGGGACGGACAGCGGAGTCTTAGTAATAGGGTCCCGTTTTTACCCTTTGGGTACGGAACCCTAAAAAGATAAACGGATAAAAGTTATATAACGAGTCAGCTGCTGATAGTGAACAAGGTATTTTGTTTGTCCTTCATATTGCTGAATTCAGAAACGTTTTCTGACATCCTCTAAGACTGCTTAAATTCAGAACTTGGGCTGGGCCGTTCTTGGTTTTCTTTGTTATTGTAATAAGTATTTAATTTATTAGATAGTCTCATTTTCACACACACTAAATTCAGTGTTCCTAAAAAAGTTAGGAAGGGTAGATTGTAGCTAATTAAATAAAGTGACACCACAGAATAAGTAATAGTATTATCATACAGAACGGACACGCACCGCCCCGCCCCGACTCGGATTACCTCGCCCCGCGACTGAGTTCTGACGGACTCCTGACGTACGATCAGTTCGGCTAGCGACGCCGCGACGCGATGACGCAACGTTCAAAATGCCGGTGTATTGTGCGATGTACGGGTAGTACGGATACCTACTTATTGTAGAAATAAATAATAATATAGTGTTCCAAAGAGACGAAATATGTATCAGTAAATAAGGCTATATACTTTTGCGTAGAAATAATAATATCATATGAATTAAAACCCGTTCGTTGAATTTGTAAATGTTAAGCCAATTAACATTTAATATTTAAAGTACCTAAGGTAACTAGACCTTCTACACAGATATTCCTCGTAAATGTTTTCTTTTCACAAAAAAGAACTTGTTGGTCGCGGGACATTCGCGTTTGATTTTTAATTTAATTTTAAGAATTTAAGAATTAATTATGTTATATAAAATAATCAATAGGCATCAACAATAAGGTACATTTAATAATGGCGTGTTGAAAGTCCAAGTACGTGCAGGACTATAAACTGACAAAGCCAATTCAACAATTGGAGCGAAATAAAACATAAACCTATATTTTGTTAAACATAAACCTATATTTTGTTTTTTTACGTATTTCGGTCGAATTATGCAACGCAGCGGGCCGCTCGTCGTGTCCTTCGGCCGGCCTCGGCAAACCTCGGCTTCGCCTTCACCGCGCGCCGCACGAGTCAGCCCTAAGCCACTTACTCACACAATGACGCGTGTACAGACGTGCCGTGCACACATATAAACGCAAATGATTTTCGATGTATGGCGTGTCCGCCCTGTGGTGACACATGAAATATTTGCAAGGCATTTGTAAGACCAAGAACGTTTTTGCTTAATTCAAAACAAATAGGGCATAGTATCTTGGACTTTCTGGTTCTAATGGTTCAATTGGTTAATTTCTTAGGTCAGTGGCATACAGTATATATATGTTATGGACCAAGTGATTAATGAGGGCATTACGTAAGTTTGGCGAACCTAATATAAGTTTAAAATGTACCATACTTATCTGAAAAAAAAATTAAAAAAAAAATGTATAATGCCCGGGCATTATGAATAATGATAGCCTATATCGGGCCAATTATTATCTAAACTTCCTTATTTATCATTTAAGGAAGTAATTGTACAAAGAAGAACATAGTCAGGTTACAGTTTTAGCAATAATTTACTTATTCATGTAAGAAAATGCTGCAGATGTAACTTTTAAACAATATACTAACGGTAAAACTGATGTTCCAGATGTGGCGAGGCTGGAGGTGAGCGATGCGGGCGCGGTGGGCGGCGTGGGCGCTTGCTTGGTGCGCGTGCGCCGCGGCCGCGCCCGTCGAGTCGCCGCCGCCGGCGCCGCTCTGCGACCCGCTGCTGCTACGACACCCGCCGCCCAGGCCCTCGGTAAGACTTGTTGCGAATGTAGCAGGGGTAACCGTAATGGCTCCTCTACACGATGGGCCAACGCCGACCACTCCAAGGGACGCAGCCATGCGGTAGAATGAGATAGCAATATCACTTGCTCCCTTTAATGCATAAATGCGTCCCTTGGAGTGGCCGGCGTTGGCCCATCGTGTAGAGGAGCCATAATAAAGTTCGACGAAACTCACGCTCAGAGCGTGCACGTTGAAGCCACAAATGTATGATACAACGGTCGGCGAGGTTGTACGATCCGAGCGTGCGTTCTGTGGCCGAGGCATAAGTTTAGGGGGCCGGTTTTTGAAATTCGACCGCTCGATTTCGTGTATTTCGTTAAATGATATCTTCACTACTAGGCGTTTAAATTCTACTAATAGAATTGAAATCGAGTGGTCAATACCACTAGATTCCAAATTTCGATTTTCGAGTGACGAAATCGAGCGATCGAAATTCAAAAATAGGCCCCTAGGTACGAGCTGCATCGTCTGGCTTATATATACTATTACTATCAATCTGTACTTCGCGTAATCGTCATAAAGAATTGATCTGCTGTGAAATAGCCACTGCTTGAGCTCCAAACTCATAAGTTATGCCGTAGATAGACTACTTAATGTGAAACTTTGGTGAAACCGTTTGTGGTTGGTTTGGTGGTACCGTCGTTGGTTTGAAATGTACAAAATAGTACACATCGCCAAATGACAGTAGATAGGTACCTATCTGCCAAGTAGAGTTACTTAAATTATTTACTTACAACTACAAAGAGCGTTTAGGTTTTATCAGTCATCGTCATACAAAACTTGATCTAAATTTAATTCAACTGCTGTTTCATATGATTCACGTCCTATCAATGTCTATTATGAAACTGGAGATAAACAATATTAAAACTTCATCAAAATCAACAAGTTTCTAATATCGGACGAATCGAGCATTAAAATAGAGCTTATTCTTCGAATTAAAAACTCGTCTGTATTCCTGAAAGACATTAAATTTATAAATAATTCATCCAATTATACGGACGTCGCGAGGCGAAATGCACCAACTTCCAACGACCAAACTTGAGGAAATTAATTTTAAGCCAAGACGGGTATTCCCTTACCTCACAGACCTATGCTATGTTTACGTCCAACCAGCGTAATCTGACCTCCAGGTCTGTTAAAACGATATACATCACCGGGGAACTCACGGGTCTTTCTGAGTGGACTCGCGTGTGCATGGGGAGCTCTCGTTCGCAGGCCGCGGCGACTTCTGGACCAGTTTATTTTACGAAGGGGCTTAGTTAAAGTTATTAGGCTAGAGCGTGCTTAATCTGCGCTGAGCTGCTCGGACTCGGACTGTGGCTCATTCTGTGAATATTGCTTGTATCGCGTGATTTTTTGCGTACCTAATATATACTTTTGAATCATATTATCAGTTCAAACTGTATGGCGTAGACTCGGCTGTCATCGTTCGCATTCGGGTCTATCAAACATGGCAATTACTACAAGAGCTACGTATGTGTCTCAAATGTAATAAAAATGGTACAGTACAGAGGTACCGAAATTGCATTTTTTAGGAGACAAAAAGCGCTTAGCAACATGTTGAATTGCAAACTGTTTCTTCATCAAACGCGTTCAATAACAACAAATTAATGCTAACATGAAAAATCTGCATGTTTTAGATAGCAGGTTAACGTTAGGTACATCTTTCAAAAAATTCGATTCAAATTAATTAACCCAACTGCTACTTATTTTATGCAGCACAATGTTCAATGTAGCAACTAACAACCAATATCAAAATCTATGCGAACGAAGAAATAATACTTAAAAAGTGACAGTCAATGCTCGAAACCTTTTCTAACCCAAATTGATGAGAATGATGAGATAGCTTAATGCCGAGTGCTTTACTAATGGTCGAAAATAAAATTTTCCTTTATGTCTTCCGGGGTCAGGGTCGGGTCCCATACAGGACAGGCTCTGTAAGTAGGTAGAGATAGGTATATCATCGCCTACCAAGCGCAGACGAGCTACTCAAATCGACCAGCAAACTGTGACACTGGAATAACTTATTATCCGTATTTGAAAGGTATTAAAACTTATTATCCGTATTTGAAAGGTATTAATGCATACACTGGTTTTGATACTTAATAAACATAATATGTATGCTCGCATGCGACAGGAATATACGGACAGGACGCAATACCTTTTTCCGGAAACCTGTCGTTCGTACTAACTCCCTTCTCGTACACGTGTGAGGAAATAAAACGCCCGAAATAGTACATTTCGATGCTAGTGCGGAAGGTATGTCATTACTTCACGAGTACCGAGATATCTTGCCACGAGCCGCAGGCGAGTGGCAAGACTCGGGACGAGTGAAGAATGACATTTCCGCACGTGTATCGAACGACGTTTTTTAATACAGTTGCGAAAAAATAAGAAAAACATTGTTAATCGTACACTAAACAAAAGTGGTAACAGTGACAGCTCGGTTAGACGTCGTCTTTAAGTATATTATATCTATGGGCGTTTGACAGCTATTCCGTTCCATTCAGTCAACTTATTAAGAACGGAATTTTTAATATTGAATATTAACAAATAAACGTGTTATAATGATGAAGAGGTAAGTAATTAAATATGAAATATGTAATATTTTTCGTATTCTTACATTAACGGTAGGTTTTTATGCTGATTACGACGTTTAAAGGAAACTAATATTAACACTCATCAATAAGTAGTCGTGAATTGGAACAAGTATAAATTTAAAAAAATTGGAAAAGTAAAAAGCACTAGTTCGAGATAACCAACTTTCCGCACGGTAAACAGCTACGTAAAGTAGCACTTTTTGAGCAACTGTATTAAAAAATATTTTAATATCAACAATGGAACCAACTTCACAATGGTCATTACGCTAGAGGAAATGAAACTGTTCATAAAACATAAAATGATGGCATGAAGTCGGTTTTCTGTAAAAAAATATTATATTTATACATAAGTTTTGAATTCAAATTTTATTTGTTTAGAACGTGCTGGAGGCAGAGTCAGCCGCTGCGCAAGCTGCGCGGTCGCTGTCCGAGCTGATCGAGACGGGCGGCGCGAACGAGACGCGCGCGGCGGCGCTGGCGCGCTCCGTGCTAGCCGCCCAGCTCGACCCGCCGCCTGACGCCGTGGCCCTCGGCGCACCGCAGCTCCGCCTCGGCGTCCTCTTCGTCGCCGACCCACCCAGACTGATTATCTTTCAACAAAACAACTCTGCAGCCCTCCAGCAATTCTGGAAAACTTTAGCATCCGCATGGAATGCGAGTAACGTCGTCTGGTCGAATGCCTGGTACTCGTGCGAAAGGGAAGACAGAGGCTGGTGGAGCGGAGCGGCGGCGGCACGGGGATCGGGCGCTCTTCGCGCCGCGGCGGCGTTGTTCCGACGAATACCTGTTATGCCGTGCGAGGAAGCAATGTACGACCGCATGGGTGGGCCGCCGGCCTGCGATCCGGACACAACGGATTGTGAAGCCTTTCCGGCCTCGGGATATGACTTTCAAAATATAGAGGTACATTTCCTACATACAGAACTGTCCGAAGGCCCAACGTACCCACTAAGTACGTCAATAAATTTCTGATCCTACACAAGTTTTAACCCACCGCAATGAATAAATTTACCTAATTTTTTAATTGATAAATAATAGTCCCCACATTACGCTATATTGATGTTAAACGTGCCGCATTTCTCGGCCCTCCGACAGTGATATTACTGATGTTTCTGGAATATTTATGAATAGCTACTTAATATTTATTTATTTAGAAACAAACAGTCTGGTATTGCTACATTGGATACAATTGCATTTAGTAATATTGTTGTGTTATATTGTAATTAATATGACTTTATAAATTTGTTTGTTTTAAAGTACCGGTGCAAGTGCCGGCGGGGCTACTGGCACGCGATCGGCAGCGGCTGGCTGAGCGGGTCCGCCATCACAGAGCCCCTGCGGTGCGCGGCCTGCGGCATGGCCAGCAGCGACGAGGCGCAGTGCGACGGCGAGGTCTTCCACGCCACGCTGCTGGCCGTCAACCTGGCCGGCATGCTCGTGTGCCTCGTCATTGGCCTTATTATATTTAGAAAGAGAAAGTGCAAAGTAAGTAACTCTAACTGTTGGTGCGCTGAGGCAAAAACCTTCCTCAGGGAAGTAGGTCGTCGCCTGCAAGAAAGAGGCCTTGACCCGCGCTCCAGGTTTTTCCTGGTGCAAAGGCTGTCTATAAATAAATAAATAAATAAATAAATAAATAAATATAACAGGACATTTTTACACAAATTGACTGAGCCCCACGGTAAGCTCAAGAAAGCTTTGTGTTGTGGGTACTCAGACAACGATATATATAATATATACATACTTAAATACATAGAAAACAACCATGACTCAGGAACAAATATCTGTATCATCATACAAATAAATGCCCTTACCAGGATTCGAACCCGGTCTATCGCAATTCAACGCAGCAACGCAGTGTGATGGGCACCTTTGCGCGGGGAGGCCTCTTTCAGTAGTTTTTACATTCCTTGTTTTATTTTAGATTATATTTAGGGTTGTTAATTTTAATTTAGTATTATTCGTCGATGTATTTAGTTCATAAGTTATTTATTTGTCTTTTTACTGTCTTTTTCAATGAAGTAACTCTTGGAAGAATCCGCGAAGACAGGATGCTAATGGTTGCTTGTTTATTTTCTGATAATTATAACGAAGATAAATGGAATAGAAGTACCTATACTAAGAGACATAGGTTATTAACACATTCACTGCCCCCGACGCACATGTGCGTTCACCGTCATACAAGTTGGTTCCTAGGCCACGCCCCCTGGTAGTGAATGCGTTAATTGTCGTGTTACTTATTGGTTCCAGGCCGTCGCAATGGGCATGTGGACTGTGCTAGAGGTGGTGTTGCTTGGGGCTCTGTTGATGTATGGATCCGTAAGTAGCAAGTGGTAGACGTACCTACCTACTTATATCATGTTTACGTAAGTAGCTTCTGTCACCAATCGAGTAGGTAATCGTTCTTTAACTTAGTTACCTACCAACACAAATGGATATGATGAATTGTTATGTAATCTGACGTTATCTTGCCGTCAATATGTATTGTATCAAAACAGTAATATTTATCAAAACAGTGAAAATAATGTATCTTTGCACTTCTTTTATCTAAGTATATTTTTGAAATGAAATCGATATTTTAGATTTATCTTATCGTTATCAAATCGTGACAATGTAATGTATCACATGTTTTAAAATAAATATTACCTAATGTTTATGACATAAGACAGGGAAGTATTTTTTATTACTTATTTTTACATAAGTCAAGGTGTAAGTTTTGTGTTGGCGGTGATTTGATTTTTGGGAGACTTTTCATGAGAAAAATTGACACTTATTTTCCATTAGGTAGGTACTTTTTGGTGGTCAGCTATCAGCACCATACCTTAAACACTCGTTGTAGTGAACCTTGGCAACATTCTCAAAAAAATTAGCCTACAAAAATTATTTGAGACATCATAGTATAGAGCTCGGGAGCAGGAGTTATGTTTTAACATCATGCAGTACCGTCTTTACCTAAGGGAACACGGGGCTCGTACCCCTGGCGCGCCGAAGAACAGACAGTAACAGTATATTTGATTACTCATTATAAATAGAAGATCATAGTTAGTAGTAAAATTTTAACCCCAAATTTTTATGTGACCCCAGCATAGTTTAAGATGGCCCTGACATCATGGCTAGTTACTATAGTATTGTGTATTGTGCAGGCAGCGACGCAATACATCAAGGAGCCGCGGTGGCGCTGCGTGGCGGGCGCGTGGCTGCGCGAGCTGGGCTTCGTGGCGTGCTACGGCTCAGTGGTGCTGCGGCTGTGGGTGCTTCTGGCCGAGTTCCGGACTAGGAAGGCGCACCGGTGGACTCCAAGGGACTCTGAGGTACGGCACTATACTTATATGTATATTCATGATGGCAGCATGATCTCTTGTTATAGTTGTTATACTATAGTTACCCTGCTCGATGGGAGAATGATTACGTGAGTTTGGTTTTGTGGTGTAGGTACTTCGGTTCAGTGATGTTTCTTGGGTTCGACCGTGGGTGCTGCTGCCTGAGTTCTTAAAGACTAATGTATGATACACTGTGTTGTGATTGTGATACTGTAGGTGTAGTGGCTTATGGGCGCGACGCTGCGAACGTTTAGCTTCTTGGAGTGCTACGGCTCCGTAGTATTGAGTAAATTCACTCACTATAAGACAACATTATAGTAATAATGCCATTAATGCCAAGGTAAACTTTCGTGTTGTATGGTCACGTAATGCTGCGATTAGTTGTACTTCTAGCCCTAGTTCAATCTCTTAATAAGAAGCCACATCGGTAGAGTCCCAGGATACAACTGCAAGTTACAGTCGCCATCACATATATCGGAGCGGCCACGGTGCTCACAAATATCTGAGCACGCCTCTATTATCAAGGCGTTAGAGTGCGTGTTCAGTATTGTGAACACCTTGGCCGCTCCGATATATCTGATGGCCACTGTACAAATTACCGTGATAGTACATTGCTAGTATATTTGGCAGTGTTTTAATTATGGGTTATAGTTATAGTTAAAGATGGCAAACAAATGGGTACCTATAACTGGTTTTACATAAGTACAAGTTGTTTTACCGATAATTTTGTGCACTTTGCAGGTGCTCCGAATAGTAGGCGCAATGCTCTGTGGCGCGACGTGTTATTTAGCAGCCTTTACTGCGACAGCGGCGTGTGAGCGAGAAGGCTGCACCAATGCGGCTTGGCATCATGTCACCGCTGGCGCTGAACTACTGCTGCTAGCCGCCGGAGCTAGGATCGCATATGCGGCGAGGAACGCAAATGTGCCCTTCCAGGTAAATAGATCTTAAAAGTGATTTTGATAAAAACCTTGTGCTTCATGCAAGGTTATTATACATAGAGTGCCACCTCTACATACTTACAACACTTCCTACACCTTTACCTCTGCATACACAGTTGCAACGTAAAAGAGAGAGGACTGCATCATCGAGACATGGCCCCATGTAAACGGCACGGGTGCTGACGAACAGCTTCTTAAATTTCTTAATTTTGCGACCCATTTTGCGAATATATGTATGTATCTTGATGACAAATATTCGCAAAAGTAGAGCAACTTAATCCCGGATGAGTTACACTCGTTATCCACAATATGACATCTTTAATATGTATTGTATTTTATGCAGGAGCGCGGCTGGTTGGCGACTGCGCTGGCATGCGAGTTTTTTAGCGGGCTAGCGTGGCGCGGCGCAGCGCTGGCGGGCGCGGCGCCCGAGCAAGAGCCGCTGGCTGCCACGGCGCGCGCGCAGGTCTCCTCCGGCGCCGCGCTGGCGTGCGTGCTCGCGCCGAGGCTGTGGCATGGATACCGCGCGCGGTCTCTTGCGCAGGAGGTAACAGTATAAAAACTATTAGACGCTCGGATGGAAATCAGCTATCGAAGCAATAACGCCTAGCAATATACGCACGAGAACTTTCCAAAGTTGCGAAACTTTCCACATGAGAATTTCTCGGTAACTTCTGAGAATGTTCTCGAGAACGAGAATTTATTTATTTATCGTAGTTTATATACCATGAAGAATATAGAAAATTCCGACTTGGGGTACTTGACCAAATGTCATAGAGGGACCCTGGCAGTTTTTGAAGCCATGTTTTTTTCAATATGGACGACTTTTTTTTTAATTTTTTCAAGTTTGTCCTAGCGCGCTGACATTTTGGTTACGGAATCTCGGGGTCCCCTAGATATGTATGAAAAATTTTTTTTTGGTAAATTGCTACAATTGCGGGAAAACTGGCCATTTTTATTTTGTATGCCAACTTTTAAACGGTGCATGATAGGTGGGGGGTGCTCGACCAAATGTCATAGAGGGCCCCGAGACAAAACAATCTGCATTAAAAAAAATCAAAAAGGCCGACTTTTTTTATTTTTTCAAGTTGGTCCGAGCGCGCTGAGATTTGGCATGGCGGGAGATAGAGGCGTCTAGATTCCTATGACAAAAAAATTTTTTTGGAAAAATCCAAGATGGCGGAACATTAAATTTCCATATTGCAGAATGTTCTGAGAACATTCTCGAGAACGTTTCCGCTTTTTGGGAATGTTCTGCAATTTGTACATTGCTAATTATGCCAAGAGACGCACGTAGATTCTGACAACGCTAACTTTGCACAATCTTGGCAATAAGGATGCATACTACGTAAAACTTGGTGTTTTCATACCACTGACTAGTGTGTACCGACTCTATTTACACTTTATTGGATGGAAATTATCTTCAAAAACTTGGTTTCAGGTATCTCGCAGAGGCCCAGCAGAGGGCTTCGGTGTAGAGGGCGAGGAGGAGCCCACATCTGAGGAAGTGAGGGCCGAGCTGAAGCGGCTCTACGTGCAGCTAGAGATCCTCAGGAACAAAACGCTGCGGCGGGACAACCCTCATATCAGCAAACGCAGGGGGGGACGCAAGCCGCCGCACAGGCGGTTTTCCTTACAGGTATACTTGGTGCCAGGTTGATATACTTGTAGCATCATATTAGGGCTGGACTATCCATTGAGGCTTTATATCGCCGTGGTTCTGACTGGTAAACTATCAACCAATGGATATAATCCACAATCCCACACAGAGACACATCATACACTTTAAACTATTAGCACAAGTGCAAGTGCTACATGAAATAACATGTACTCAGCACACTTCACGCGCCATAACAGCAATAAGTGCTTACAGAATGAGCTTATACATATGAGTGGCTTAAGTATGTACAATTTGAAACTTCATACATAATTCATACATTATCAATGTTATAATAAATTTACATATTAGGTATATATGGAACCAACAGACGGACATCCGATAACGAGAATTTTGACAAAAATGATAAACATTTGCATCTACAGAACACTTCCAATCCATAACCATGTATGTGTAACGTATGTACCTACAACAACCTACCTATTTTTGTATTTGAACATTTCTGGTCAATAAAGTAGTACCCGTACAATATGCAAGATCCTTATAGTTACTACCTACTTACTACATTATTATCCACTAGTAACTAGTTATATCCCTTATTTCTGCAGATTATACATGTACTTTAGTAGGTCTTTTTCCCAAAATACTCGTGACAACCTTTATACAAACCTGCCGACATATATATCGTATATTCTTGAACAGTAGGTACTTATGTGATACCTCAACCCTTCTGTATCGGTGTTCTCTATCTTCATTGCCATTAATTGAATGTTTCATCTTCCATCCCACACCGACTTTAGAAAAAGGGCAGTCGTGAAAAGGTAAGGAAAGGTGTGATAATATCGCATGTGCACTGACGTGGAGCACCCGCATGCCCCCGGAGCCGCCCCGCCCCGGCGCCCCACCCCTGTCCGTCTGCAATGTTTCGGATGTCTGCTTTATCTGTGGCCGGGCCCCAGCCACTGGGCGCCCGGCTCTCCGCTCGGAACTAGCCGTTTTATCTTTCCATCGAGATTTCTCGATTGAAACCATAATAACGGATGTTTTTGTTCGCTATTTCTGCCGTTCGGCTTGATCTTCCTTTGAGCGTCTTTCATCACGCTGACGTTTCTTTGTAGAGATTAAACCGATGCTACACGAATAAGTTATGATTCACGTTTTATCCTGACCTCTCTAAATGCACTAGATATTACAAAGCGTGTTGAGTTTTGTATCTATTATCTTAATAATCAAGCAATAAGTTCTCAGTACTTACCTAAAACACCAAAGTTATAAAAATACTAAAACGCCTCAATAATAATTAGCTACATGCATGAATTTTTTGCAGGATACGTTAATCGATTCTACTTTCCGTGACATTCAAATGTTTCTAATAAACCTGCTATCTATTGTACCTCAGAACCTTCCAAATTGTAAAACATAACTATGTGGGTCGCGCACCGCGAGTAAAAACGCCACCTTCAAAAAGCGCGTAGCTTGTGCCGTGACGAGCCGTCCGGCTGCGCCAAAATGTACCAATCAATGGAAAGTTAAATTCCGTCAAAAATGCGTTAAAATACATAGATGCCATATAGACCGGGAGATAGTGACACATTTTACTGGGTCATTTGTACCAGTATGGCGGTTCGTCAGGGGTCTAAGTACGTAATGAACGAAATAAAAATGATGGTCATAGCGCTGGTACCGGCGGCCCAATCGCGTGGGCGTTAGTCGAACGTGTCGGATAAAATACGTGTGTCGAACGATTTGTTCCACAAAAATCCTCGTATTATTCGATAGTCCATAAAAAAGAAGTAGACGGTAGCGTAATGCCATACTTCTCCGGTGTGACTGCCAGCCCGCCATACTGAGGCGAACACGTTAATTTAAAAACAACAATTCAATCATTTGTGCCAAGCTAATTTTTGCACAGGTGATCATCGTCGAGCAGCCATTCATGGACATCACCATGCCATACTTTTCGGATGGTTCCAAATGGCCGCCATACCGCCGCAAAGGAGTTAATTTTTTTTTTATTGCTAAACGATTTGTACCATCTTGTAATTTTTTTTCAAGACTTTCTGTGTGATCATAAATGGAAATCTCATAATGCCATACCTGTAGGAGGTGGCAAATGTGTACAATATTTTTTATTTTATTTCAAGAATGGTGCCCCTTTTTCCCCCTATTGGAAGTATGGCAAATATAATAATGGTCACATTGCATCATACAATTTCCAAAAATCCAAATGCCATACTGGTACAAATCGTCAAAAAATTGTTTTTTGTTTTAAGTCTTGGCTTAAGTCTCACAGTCGTCCGCCCCGTAGTTATAATCTGAAATATTTTTTTTTAGGTATAATTGTATCCAAACATCCAAATCCAGAATATGATGATGCCATGCTGTAAAAAATTATTTTACGTATACATAGTCGTATTTTTGAAACGTGTCGATTAAATAAGTTTTTCAAGTATGGCAGCACTTTTTCCCCCTACTATAAGTATGGCAATTATAATAACGGTCACATTTTATCAAATACTTTCCAAAAATTTAAATGCAATACTGGTACAAATCGTTTAGCAATAAAAAAAAAATTAACTTTTTTTTTTTTTATTATTATGAATGGGCTTACTCATGGCCACAGACTAGCCGAGGCGTAGACGTGGCCTACGATGGAGCGAGCTCGCCCAGAAGATGCCTGTTCACTCTTGATTTGAAGGTTGCCGGGTTATAAGAACACGGAAATATAGACGCCGGCAAGGAATACTCCTTAACGACGATAACTCCTTTGCGGCGGTATGGCGGCCATTTGGAACCATCCGAAAAGTATGGCATGGTGATGTCCATGAATGGCTGCTCGACGATGATCACCTGTGCAAAAATTAGCTTGGCACAAATGATTGAATTGTTGTTTTTAAATTACTTAACGTGTTCGCCTCAGTATGGCGGGCTGTAAGTCACACCGGAGAAGTATGGCATTACGCTACCGTCTACTTCTTTTTTATGGACTATCGAATAACACGAGGATTTTTGTGGAACAAATCGTTCGACACTCGTATTTTATCCGACACGTTCGACTAACGCCCACGCGATTGGGCCGCCGGTACCAGCGCTATGACCATCATTTTTCTTTCCTTCATTACATGCTTAGACCCCTGACGAACCGCCATACTGGTACAAAAATGACCCAGTAAAATGTGTCACTATCTCCCGGTCTAATACATGTTTGTCTCGTTGTAACATAAGGAATATAATAAATGTTTAATACACCTACAAAAAAAATACACCTACCCTGCTTAAAATGAGTAATCATTTTTTTATAATTTTACATTTTGAGATAAATCAAGATCTCTATCTCCTATCGCTAATTTTAAAAAAATGGGTACCTACTAAAAATATGTTAATATTTTACGTTTGTAACTCGGAAAAATGTTACAATACAATGGGGTATTTAAACATTTTTGTATTAATTTCGTGTTGTTAAACGTGTTTATTGAACAAACATTGTAAAATATTTTTCATGCATGTAGCCCAGCCTATTATAAGGAGATAAAGGTTAATCAGGCACTTGCTAAAAATAGTTCCAAGACTGGATGGTTTATCTAATCATTATTACATGATATACCATAATCTTCAAATTTACTATGACTAAATTGAGCCTATGACTCAAACTCTTGAAATTCTACTACGCTTAATTACACATACCGATTGTTAAAAGTCAACACGCTTCAGGCCGCCTAGCCAAGGTTACAATCGCTATCGCTTCGACAACGAAAAGCATTATGTATCTCTATCACTCTTCCATATGAGTGTGACAGTGACAGTTGCGTTTCGATCGCTACGGAGCGATAGCGATTAGCATCTTGGCTACGCCGCCAGTTCCTCTGTCATTGTCGATAACTCTCTAACGAATGGTTCTATGTCCAGGCCTTGCAGGCGCGGCGAGGTGGCAAGGGCAAGGCCGGCGGCAGCGCCAGCGCCGTGGAGGCCAGCGAGGCCGGCGACGCCTCTCGCACGCCAGAGGACTCCGTGTGCTCCAACGAGGGCCCCTCGCACTACACCGACTGCGACCAGACGTGATCCCGCCGCCGCGACGGGAATTCGTCCAGTCGCTCCACGGCCAACGGCTACGGCGACCTGCTGGAGGTTTGAAGACTCGGGTTGCGCATCACCGTGTGTTGGTTCAAAATTCGGACAATTGCAAAAATTTGGTGATTGTATTTCACTTATTAATCGTCGAAATACTGTTCGAACTGCGTTTGGGGTACCTAAGTAAATTTTGCTACGAGCAATAAATCATTTACCAACGCATCCAAATTGTTATTTGGATGTGTTTATTGAAAATGTAATCTAAATATTGAACTCTTGTGTAATAAAAACATTTATAGAACATAAATAAAGCTCATGAAATGAGCAGGGCATGAAGCCTGTACCTAAATGTTAGTATTAAATACTCCTATGTAAAGAAAGCGCCCATTCTCCTGAAAAAGTTGGGCCCGTTTCTATCCTAGGTGTATGGCTAATCGAGTAAGATCATGTTGGATAAGAAAAATAGGAAAGTGGGCGGTAGTTATCGTATGTGTTGCGTTTAGAGCGGAGTTGATTGGTGTATTAATAGATGAACCACGTGGGATCGATCTTTTTCCAGAGCAATAATTTGCCTAGTCCCTGACCATTGATGTTACTGTAAACTAGTTTCTAAGTTGCAAGGCAGTCAACTTGTAGCTACTTCTGCCACTTACAACTTACTAAGGTAAATTGGTAGTTATTGCCCACAAACAATGATTTTTAAACCGCATTTTTAAATAAACATTGTTATATGGTAATTAACAGTTAGTTACTAAGCGGACCCCAGGCTCCCATCCCATCCCGTGTCAAAATGCCGGGATAACGCGAGGAAAAATATATATGTGTCTACAGTTAACAGTTCAGAATGTTTTTTTTTTCAATATAGTTAGACATTGAGCCGCGGCAAAAAGGCATCATTTGCAAATCCGTATTTCAATTGAATATGCCACCTTGCCATGCTTACATATCTACATACCACTCGATCTTGCTACAATAAAGTGAGTAATGCAATCAAACATCAAATCCATTTTTATTGGTTTGATACGATTAAGGATTTTAAGGGATTGCGTGCCTTTAAGTGGATAACGAATTATGGTTTGTTTTTCTACTACTAACACATGGTGAAATCAGCAGATACAAGTATTTATATGATCATTTCACAGAAACTAAAAACATCAGACCGAAGCAATATAGGAAATAGGAAAAACGTTCATACAGTTTTTTTAATTTAGTTTTTTTTATTTTAATGGTCAATAAAGCACAAGCAATACGAGTTTCCTTTTTAGTTACTCGTGTAGGTACAAACATAATAATATAATAGTTTTATAAGTTAAAATTTGATTCTAAAGACCAAACGAGACCGCTAAAGTAGATATTAATTAATTAAAGTATAAGGACTCGAACATTCCAGCTCATCCTGTTTCGTTCTGAATGCGATTATTGTCAGGCAAATATCAATATCAATAATAGACTTTTGAAAATTTTAGGTTAAGTATGACATGACTTACATTATAAATAACTAAATAAGATGTTAATTTATTGAGCTGCTTATTTTCTAGTCCATCACAATGCTTAGCTATTAACTAAAAGTCTCGACCTTCTACATACATATGAGTAAAATTTGTTTAATATATTGATAATATATTTATTGTTGTACTTAGCCCTAATTTAAAGTAATTTTTCGTTGTAAGTGTTGACTACTGGTTTGTAAAAAAATGTAATGCCTACTTAATAACAGCAGCGTACCTACTTACTTGGTTGTTTTACATGGTGTCTATTTATTTCTGAAGCTGAATGATGTCAGGCAACTGACATGACGCTCCGTGATTTGATTCACATTATTATCATGCTTTTAGCCTGCTCTTTATGATACACCCAAGTATTGTAGGTACCCAAGTGATATGTAAATATGCTGCTATTAAGTGGGAACACATTTAAGATAATGTATGTAATTTTGTTTCTTAGAAAATTAGGACTCTCGTGTCCAGTTGTTATTGTATTTAAAACATTTTCTCTAAATTATATTGATGGGTAATGGATAGCGCGGGTGTTATATAACAATAGATATGTGTACATATTAGAGTAAGTGTTCGACATTACGTGTGCAAGTCTGGCAGTTTGTTTGTGTTCCATTGAGCTTTGTTCCATGTTTGCGATGCGCGAGCGCGTATATTGTGATGCCGAGTAGTATTATATATCGATTAATATATTATTTATTAATAAACCACATGTTCATATTTGGTGCTGTTTTATTTTCCTGATTGTAGGTGTTTTTCTCAAGTCTATATTTTAGAATTCACCGATCTCCACCCGATAGACTAGGACGGGTTGATGGACATATCAATAAAATTACCTACATTTGATTTAGGTTATTTTCGTATTGCGATTGGGTTAAATCATACCTAACTAACTTCCGCGGTAATCGGCAATTCGGCGAATAAACTGTTTCATTATTTAATACAGACTATTTCGCGTCTACATATATTTAAAGATACATGTAGGTATCCAGTGGTTATGGGGCACATTAGTAATGGAACTGTCACCTAACACCAATAGCCAGGCGGCGCCACACTTAGGGTCGGTTGCACCAAACTGTTACGAACGTTAAAGAGTTCGCTAAATTTTTATGTATGGAAAGTTTCATAGTAAAGGCGCGGGGCGCGCCGGCTGACGATGATCAGTCTGTCAAATGTGGTTGGTGCAACTGGCACTTAATCTTCATTTCCGGCACTTCCATGGCCCTGCGTAGCACAGCCTTGTTACCTCTACGGGGTCACGCGGCGCGTCAAAACCGCTCGTAGCACTCGTAGCCTCTATACAATTGGTGGTTCGACGTCACAATTAATGCATCTATTGCCTCTCCTCCTCTGACTGAGTTTTCGTTTCAAGTAAAAATAATTTACTTATAGCGGAATAACCATTTACTATTTGTACTATACTTCGTTTTTTTTAGCATTAGAAATTAGGTAAACAATCTTGATGTGTCTTTTAATTGAAAAACACATTTTAAAAATAAGTTACGGCAAATATGTAACAAATTATGAATCTAATACGATCATTTATATTCTTCTGCTTTCATAAGTGATAATTATTGATTTTTAAAAAGTGTTTTTCAATTAAAAGACATGCCAAGATCGCTTACCTTCTTTCAAGTTCTTTCTAATGCTAAAAAAAACGAACTATAGATTGATATCGTTTTTCTGTGCACCGGTTCTGGATAACAATTATATTTGTCTACATGAAACAACCATAATAATATGATAGTGATCTTGATTCGACAATGTATGTCCAGAGATTTTTAGTATTTTTAATGGATTTTCTATTGAACAAATTCGAGGCTTCTTCATACGTAGAATAAGCAGTTCGATTACCAATGTGGATTATTTCTAACAGCGCACACCATTTTGCGCTTATTGGCTACGTGCAGGTTTGTCTAACCTGTTCATTTTAAAAACCGCAAACGATGTACCTACAGGTTAGCTTGGCACACGCATACTAGAGGCCAAAACAAAATTTTTAACCTGGCTAACCTGGGGGCCGATTTTTGAATTTCGATCGCTTGATTTCGTCACTCGAAAGTCGGATAACGGGGAAATGCTAATTTATTAAATATACGAGGTATCGAAATTTGGAATCTCGTGGTATTGACCACGTAGTAGAATCTATTAGTAGACATGTAGTACATTCTATTAGTAGAACTTAAACGCCTTAGTAGTGGAGATATCATTTAACGAAATACACGAAATCGAGTGGTCGAATTTCAAAATTCGGCCCCCTGTACATCGATTTGCAGTTTTTCTATGAAATTGGGGTCGTACGGCTACTACGGCTGCCGCTAGGTGTCTTATATCCAGACATCGTAACTTTTACAGCATTTATGGTGCAGCGACGTGATGTTAACAGAATTGGTATATATAATTCCAACTGAAATGGTAAATTAAGGTTAATATTAACGTAATTAATGCTAATTAATCATTAGGGTTGAGATTGTTTATACCGATCCCGTTAACACCACTTCGATGCACCAAAAATGCTGGAAAAGATACGATGTCTGCTTATATCCATGGCTTTTACGAACGCGTAGCACGTGCTACGCCGCGGGCGTTGCCTAGCAACCATTGCTCATATTTATGCGTCCTACGAAACATTTTTGTTTTTATTATAGCATGAAAATGTCGCATGACGACTACATGCCCATGGCAACGGCAGCCAAGTGAGCTGAGGCAAAATGTAGTCGCTAAAATGTTTGTTATTATATTGTAGTTAGTACCTATGGTAAGATGAGACATAGTGATTAGATATATTTACGATAAGGCAGCTTGGTGAGAAGATCGTGACGCCATCGCCATCATGTCAGGTAAGTACGGGTTTGTACTTACAAAAAAGTTTCACGCATTAAGCACAAAGTGCTTTCTTGTTTCTCAGACTAAGTAAATAAGTAAAATATCAAAGAAAATTAAGTAGGGTCGAGAGGGATGTGGGATGAATATAAGACACGGGTAAAAATAAGTCTACAAGTTTTGAACACCCAAATCTTATTCCATTTAAATTTTTCAAAAAAAACTTCATTCCTATATTCCATTTAAAAAGAAGCTTTGTGTGTAGACCCTACATAGGTAACTAAGTATAAACTACAGCAATATTCTAGCTACCGTCTGCATTATATTAATAATCTTAACATTTATATACGTCCATATTGTAAGCCGTTTTTTACAAATCCCCTATAGTTTACGCCAAAATTAAAATTGTAAAATAGGAAATGCATCCTGTGACACCTACGACAAGTATTGTGGCGTTTAATTTTGTAGTGTTTTACCGTGCCTGCTAGAATTGTTATACGAGGCGTGCGGGCTATATAGAAACACGACACCCGAGCATGCCACACGCCACCCGGTCTATCGTACCACATCACATATGTGAGCCTAGTAATTCAGGCTTCAAGTATAAGATTAGGAAAGGCATTAGGCATTAAGAACAAATGTTGCTAGCAATATCGGGACACCTAAAATTATAAACATAAATGATAGTATGAAAGCGGGAGACCGACTTACCTAATAGCTTTTGGCTTGTATGTATAATTGTAGATCTTGGTTAGAATGGGAAAGGGCGGCGGGAGGTCGATTTTGGGACTTATTCAGTTTATAAATGAATAAATAAATTTATTGAAAGTACCTACATAATTATAAAATTGGTTTAGAAAAACATTGGATTATAGTTAATATATTTTATTATTAGATTCTAAGTACTCCAAAGTCCAAAGGCATTGATGCCAGCAAACATGACGTATATTTTGTACATGACAACGCCAAATCCAAATTTTTCAGCGGCCAGTAAGCCGGCTTCTGGCATTCCATTCCAAAGTTATTGACAAATAAGGTTTACGCCGAACGGGAATTTAGATCGGTGACGCTTATATGGATATGCAAGTTATATGCATTTTTAATATTATAATAACCGCAAATTGAAACTATATAAGTAGAGGAAGATAGCCACCCTTTAGACAGTGTTTAGATTAAAAAATTTCGAAAATTGGCCTTTAAAGATAGATTGCTCAATGAGTAATTATAGAAGTTTATACTTATGGTGTCGAAATATTTATTGCATTATCAGCCTGAAGTACCTATGTCACTGCTGACTGTAATTCACAGCACATCGACCCCGACGGTGTAGTGTTGTATTGCATGAGTTTAAGGTGTTTGCGAATCAATTCGCAATAAATAGTTAACCTTTCAATCGTTAGCGGGTGGCGTGTCGCTGTGAACGGTTTGTATCGCGACTCACCGCCAATCTTATGGGGCACTAAGTTTAAACTACTGTGAACTATATATACAGGCTGATTACGGGGCGAATATGTATAAATATGTATATTCTGTAACAATGTATTTTAAGTTTCAAAACAATATTTTATTAAATACTAAACGCGTTCGGTGAGAACCCATTTTAGTCGCAAAGAGTTTCTGCGGTTTATATTTGTATGCAGTATGTATCTAAAGTATGCAGGTCCCCACCTACCCAGAGTACTTGCTTTGTTTTTTAATTTGTGCATTGCCCACTCTTACCTTCCCAATGAACTAATGTACACGGTAGTCGTACCAATAGTGAAGAATAGGACTGGAGATGCCTCTGACATGTCCAATTACAGGCCGATTTCGCTAGCTACTATTCTGGCCAAGGTTCTGGACAGTTTGCTTGATAAACAACTCGCTAAGCACCTAAACTTGCACGACTCACAATTTGGTTTTAGGCCGGGGTTGTCCACGGAGAGTGCAATATTGTGTCTCAAGCAAACTGTTCAGTCCTACACTGATAAAAATACACCTGTTTTTGCCTGTTTTTTGGACTTGTCAAAGGCATTTGATCTAGTAGACTATAATGCGCTGTGGAACAAGTTGCAGCATGAAACCACACTACCGCCAGAGGTCGCCTTGATGCTTCGCTACTGGTACGGCAATCAAAAGAACAGAGTAAGATGGGGTGGATCATACTCAGATGAATATGGGTTGGAGTGCGGGGTGAGGCAGGGGGGGCTAAGCTCGCCGCGGCTCTTCAATCTTTATATGAACCGGCTAATCGTTGAGCTCAGCAGCACTAATATCGGATGTCACGTTGGCGATATCTGTGTCAATAACATTAGTTACGCAGACGATATGGTGCTGCTGAGTCCATCGATTGGCGCGTTACGAAAACTGGTCGCAATGTGTGAGTCGTACGCTGTGACCCATGGACTCAAATACAATGCCAAAAAGAGCGAGACGATTATTTTTAAGGCAGGGTCAAAGACCTATACGGACGCTCCTGGTATCTCGCTCAGTGGCACACCTCTCAACAGGGTGCAAAAGGTGAAGTATTTCACGGGTCACTGGGTCACGGAGGACTTAAAAGATAATTGTGACGTGGAGAGGGAGCGCAGGTCGCTGTCTGTCCGTTGTAATATGTTGGCTCGCAGGTTCGCAAGATGCTCACAGCCTGTGAAAATTACATTGTTCAAGGCATATTGCCAATGTTTTTATACATGCGGTTTGTGGGTCAACTTTACGCAGCGGGCATATAGCGACTTGCGAGTCCAATATAACAACGCGTTTAGGGTTCTGTTGGGGTTGCCGCGGCACTGTAGTGCGTCGGGCATGTTTGCGGAGGCGCGGACCGACGATTTTGCTGCCATAATGCGCAAGCGGTGCGCCTCCCTGCTAGCCCGAGTTCGCTGCAGCACCAACGGGATCCTGAGCGCGTTCGCGGACCGCTGGGATTCCGCGCTGATGCGGAGATGGACACAGCTCCATGTATCGCGCTCCACGTAGGTAGATTATAAATTATAAATTTTATTTATGTTGTTTTGCACTAACACTAAATTTAAGTATGTACCAAACTTGTTACTAACATAATATGGGACTAGTCCTGAAATAAATATTATTCATTCATTCATTCATTTGTATCGAAACGAACCAAATACCTTACCACCTACATATATATCTCTGAAATTGCAATATGGCACGAGTGATGAAGAGGGCACTTTCAGAAAATGCTCTAAAGGAATAGAATTTGATTTCAAAGTATAGATAGAGGGGAAGTAGGTATAATAGGGAAAAGGTATAAACCTAATAGCTTTTCCTAAAGGGAGCAGCCTGTAGCCTGTAGCAAGTTAACAGGTAGGCGGGCGTCTAGGCCGGGAACGGTTCCCGCTGAGAAACACGATCAGTCCTAACTATGTCTTCGTACCCAAACGACCTGGAGCACACCTCCATATACACTAGGGATATTAATGGTATTCTCTATACACCTACAAAGATTACTAGATAAATAACGCATAAACAAACTTAGCGCCGTCGTGTTTTATGTAATTATGTACCTACCTAAATACCTATATAAATAAATAAGTATATACTAAAACAACTCCCCTGGCCTCTTTATGTCGGTGTTTGACGGCAAGAGTTCAGTGTCAAGTGCTAACAGAAGTCTTGTAAGCTCGAACGCGTATATGTATATGTCGGCGGCCGATCGTAAGATCAGGCATATCGTGAAACGTGAAAATCTTTGACCCGTTCCCTGAGTCGACGAAGCCCCGCGTTAGCGACGCGGGGCTCCTATTTCTGGACAGTTTGCCCTTCGGGCATCTGAACCAACCTAACCTGCCTATATATTGGTTTAATGTGACTATCGTCAAAATATTACACAGGAACATTACGATCTGCCTGATCTTACGATCGGCCGTCGACATATACATAAAATGTCTATTACATTACTTAAAGTTGCTACAGTGTGTTAACTTACAGCAGACTTACAGACATGAGCGCCATGATGATTCCGATTAAAAAATGTTAAATCTCCCAAAACACTCATTATCACATATCGCGTATGTTCGAGCGCGAGCTTCATGAGGTTACGAGCTAAGAAGGCTGGAGGGTCTGTCTTACCGTGCAATTCCTCAGAGATTTAATATGTAGTAAAAATAATCTTCTTACCAGACAGCGAAGAGAGCGACGGAGAAGGAGGCCTCGGCAACCTAAACCGGCTGATCGTGAGGCCGCCGGGCCACAGCGGCAAGGCCAAGCGCGGCCAGCTGTGCTTCGACGCGGCCTTCGAGTGCGGGAACTTGGGCCGAGCAGACCACATCACTGAGCTCGAGTACGATCTCTTCGTGCGGCCCGATACCTGCCGCCCGCGCTCCCGGTTCTGGTATAACTTTACCGTGGAAAATGTGAAGCAGGATCAGGTTTGTTCTTGAAATTCTGAAAACCTTTTTCTTACAAGCGCTTTTAGTGCCTGTAGGTTTAGTGTAACTTTCTTGTGGACTATGTAAAACAGGACCCGCCGCGCTGGTTCCTCTTTTTAAAATTATGAAATCCTTTGTGCCATTTTCTCATACTCACCTTTTATTTTTGATTCTGATATTGGCCTCTCGTAGACACACCATAATTAACAAGTTACATTCGATGTACCTGCTCACTTCCAGAAACTTCTTCAGATTCCTTATTTTTAACACAAGCCTGAGTTACAATTAATAAAACAATTGAATAACCAGTACCTATCATATTTCAGAGAGTAATATTCAACATAGTCAACTTAGGTAAAGAAAGAACTTTATACAATGGCGAAATGACACCGCTAGTCCGCTCAACCTCGCGTCCAAAATGGTAAGTTTACATTACAAGCTAGGTCGGCTACATAAGTTGGCATGTGCTGGCACACTGGATGCAATTAGTTTCCGTACGTGACGTGACTTATGCACGGTACAATCAAGCTCGACACTTTGATTGTGCTGCGCCGCGATCCGATCGTAATCAAGTCGACCACGCATGTGCTAGTATGCTTAGAAGTTAATAGCTGATACTATTACCTAGATGTCTAAATATATACCTAAATACATATACTGCAGCGCTAGTGCTACCCAGCACTGAACGTACCTACTTAGAACATAACTAGGTAAATCAATTGTATTTAGGAGTGTGTGTTGTGATGAAATGTGTTTTCTGACTATTGCAACGTAAAAGCTGTTTTGGTGTCAATATTAAACAAACTAAGTACTTACTCGTATTGGGTTTTGTGGACCAAACAAAAATAAGTGTTTCTGTGTACTGACGTTTTTTATATCGTCATTTTCTATGTCAGGCAACGCATACCCCGTCGTTTCATCTTCTACCACAAGTCACCAGTGCACCGCGGCCGGCGCGTGTTGAGCCTCGCCTTCGGCTTCGACCGCGAGGAAGATGTTTACCACTTCACGGCGGCCGTGCCCTATTCTTACTCGAGGCTGCAGAAGTATCTCACGCTGTGGGAGAAGCGCGCACAGACGTTTGCTGCTAGGGAGTGCATTGCGCAAACTACGGTGAGACTAGCACACTGTCACCACAAGTGATGAGTACTTCCCAACAAACAAAAATTCCTCTTGTATTGGCTTATATTAGGTATACTTTAAGAAGAGGCAGCAGTCTTTCTCATCAAATTATAGACTCTGATGTTCGGAAAGAGAAGGGTCGTGGAATGTATTGGGCCCCATACATTCCACGACTCTTCTCTTTCCGCACATACTATTAAAGTTTTTTCTGTTGCATCGTAACACGACGGCAAGCAACCTAATGCTGATTTGACTTACAATTAGATATTCGTTTAACCATGTGCTATCTGAATTTGTAACACTTTGGATAGTAAGATTAGACTGACTTTACTAAGTAGGTCTATGTGCACGACTGGTGCTGCCCTCATTTTGTCGGAATTTCTACGTTAAATCTTATGGAGTAAAATTAGTTCAAGCGGGTGCCGCTAGTACTAATGTCGGACATTCCATAAGATTACCTGTGTTTGCGACGATCAGCGCCACCGACTTCGCACGTTCCCAATAAGCTACGATCAGTTAGAAGGTACCTAATACTTACCTTCACATTCAATGTTCTTTTTCTTAAAACCCCTGCAGCAAAAACGCAAGGTTGACCTCATCACCATAGGGGAGCTCGGGGTCCAGGATAAAGAGATGAGAGAAGAGTCCGCGGTGAAGGCCAATAAGGGACCTCCAAAGAAGCGCGTTGTGCTCATCCTTGCGCGCACGCATGGCGGCGAGCCGCCAGCGTCTTTCATCTGCCAAGGTACATGTTAAAGGAATCCCTAGAACTACATACTATTCCAGAAATTGGTAAAAATTAATGACGTAGCTTTTAAAAATCCCATGCTGTTTATGTATTTTATATTTAATTACAGGTATCCTTGATTATTTCTTAACATCGTCGGAAAAGGCTTTGGCGCTCCGCAGCAACGTAGCTGTTCAGGTAATATTGGTAATAATAAAATAATGCCGTTAATGTCTGTGAAATTTAACAAAGCATTTTAGAAGTCCTTTGCGAAACCAAAATAAAAATACGACTATATTCCGAGCTCTTAAATGAGTCCTCGCCTGCGCGATACGGGAGCGACGGGGTAGGACGACTAAGGTGGCGGGCGTACGGCGGCGCCCGCACTTTTCCCGCCACCCTTAGTCGTACTACCCTGTCGCCCCCGTACCGCGCAGGCGAGGACTCATTTAAGCGGTCGGTCTATCTATAACCTCAGGTGGTGCCGATGTTGAACCCCGACGGCGTGTTCCTGGGTAACCAGCGCTCAGACCTGCTGGGCGCCGACCTCAACCGAAGCTGGGTCACCGCCACCACCTTCGCCCACCCTGCCGCCGTGGCTGTCAACGACCTCGTGTCTAAGCTTGTCGCTGAGAAGGTGACATTTGACTCTCTTATTGGATCTGCTGTATTTTTGAACAACCCGCGGTGAAACCTGCTGGGGTCCTACTTCCACGGATGACGTGACCATTAACGATCGTGTCCAATTCGTCGCTGCAAAGAAATACGAAGCGATAGCCGGTACAACTAGCGCCATCTAGGATGTTGTCTACACAATTTTATTTCATGGTATTTGTGTAGTACCTATCTTTGGGATGCTTTGGACTGAAAATCAGTTATATTATAATCAAATAAGTAATATAATTTGATACAACAAAGCAAGTGTTCATATTTTAATTACATTTAGATTTATTCAATTCATAATAGTAGCACATAGTAGGTAATAAACTTGAAATATATTAAATTATACTTTATAAAAACATGTATATTGTAATCAGCATTTTGTGTTTTCAGTCTCTTCAATTGGATTTTATAATCGATTTGCACGCGGACATAAGCTTTGAAGGAGTCTTCGTTAGAGGAAACTCATATGATGACGTATACAGGTGAGTAAACGAGGTAACGTAACGTTAGATGTTGAAATGTTCGGGTTCTAGAACAAAGTATGCAGATGCATCAAGCAGATGTATCAAGAACCTACCTATTGCAAATTATTTGTTCAAGATGATTATGTTCTCCCGGCACCACCATAAACCTGCATTGCCTTTTGGGGAGCGATGGACTTACTTTTAACCGTGAATCAACTCTTAGGTTTGAGCGTCACGCCGTCCTTCCAAAATTCCTGGCGTCCCGCGTGGAAGCCTGGCGTCCCGAGGCATGCTTGTACAACGCGGACCCACTGGCCGCTGGCACGGCGCGCCGGGCACTGCCGGAGGGCGCCGTAGACGCCTACACATTACTCGTTTCGCTGGGAGGACGCCGGCTCACTCCAAAGGGACCCTACATACATTATACTGAAGATGCTTGTATCCTTTACACCAATGAGAATAGAGAGTATAGAGGGGTCCTGTCATTGTCAATTTTGTAGTCACGGTACATTTACTGCCATCTATCGACACACGATTAAAACTTAAAATAAAATTGAAAATGTATAACATAATCAAAATATGTTTACGGATAAATGATTCTTAATTTTTATTGTTCCCTACTGACCCATGTTCTTTCACTGATATGTGTTAAAATTGTTAAATACCAAACGGTGTCGTTAACGCCATCTAGCCGAGAATAGGCCAAAGGTAATGGCGCCATCTATTCGAGAATGACTTTTCCTTGGCCGTCCGAGGCACGTTTTTTTCTTAGACTTTAATTATCTTATACGGAGTTATATGTATATATCTCTGCTTTACACTATTTTTATTTATAATGCACCAAATGCGGCACTACTAACGCCATCTAGTAAAAATTTATAACAAACAAATTATTATTTCTGACTTTCTGATAATTGATATAAATTTGGACGTAAAAAATATCCTTAATTTTCACATAGGAGATTTGGTGTTAGATATTTGATAAGTGTGTTAGGATGAACTGATAAAGTGAGTTTTTAGCATGTTTAACAGACCTTGTACATAGTCCTACTAGCGACATCTAGTCTAGGTTTCTTGTACTGTACGAAGCATAGGGCATAGAAGACATGGATATTAATATCCAATTGTTTTATATTTTACTGAAGTCTATTTAAATAATATTAACTTTCTTTGTAACAACTCATTCACAAACATAATAAAAATTATAGTTTTACTGCATAGCAAGTGCACAAATATTGATACAGCTAGCGCCATCTTGTTCCTTTATAGTGCACTATTATATGTTTGTTCGATTGGTGTGCAACTATTAAAGAAAAATAATTTTCTAAGCACAACAGATGCTAAAATCGGCCGATCTATTGTGAAGGCTCTCTGCGACTACTACCGACACATCGGCGTCATACCCCCGCGGCAAGGAGAACCAACCAAGAAGAAGGATGTCCGCGGTCGGCGTCGGCGACGGCGCCCCGCCGTCGACAGAGAAAGGCCAGTCTGCCGCACTTGGTCCCCAATGTCCCCACACGAACACTTACCGCACATACATACCAAAATGTACGATTTATCTTTATCGATTTACGCACTAATCTTGTCTTTTACCGCACAGCTGCAACACACGTGTGATTCGACACCCATTCACAGGAACACACAAGCGAGGATGTCAAACTTATCTCGGTAACTACATCACCAAGTAATTACGTAACTAACACAATTTTATCCTTTTTTTGGAAATAATCAGCCACCTTTCACACTTCAATAAAACTTTGGAAATTTACTTGGGTAGTTAAGAGCCGATCAACGTGGACACTAAGCGCCACTGCTAAATAATCGTGATTATTTAAATATTAATGGAAGTTTTATGTTGCCGGATTCGTCGATAACTATGAACTCAAAACAAATGCGATCAAAGTTGTTCTTAACTTTGATCGCATAGATAGATTGACGAATCCAGCAACGTAAAATCTAGTCTGATGTATTCAACGGGTACTTAAATCACTACTTAAATACAAAATACAGTACCATTATTGCTGTAACCTCAGTGAGAACTATTAGCAGTATTAGCTATTAGCAATATCGCAATTATTCATGGTGACAGGTCGCCAAGCTCAAGTCCCGAACGGCGTGTATTAGCCGGGCGGGTGCTGTCGCCGCCGCTGCCCCCGGCGTCGCCGCCGCCGCTGCGGGCGCTGCCGCCGCGCTCCACGCGACTCCGCCGCACCAAGCACAGAATAGAGCCGGACTTGGACCCGCTACTGCCTCTTATCACAGGTACACTATGGCTGGCGGTTTTAACGCATACCTAATTTAAAGTGGTACCGACATAACGCACGGCATTCTACTGCTAATAGATATCGAAGTTAAGTAGTATCTTTAATATATGCTTTGGACATCCTGACTCCTAGAGGATTTCAAAATTGTATTTTAACTTAATTTTATTAAATAAGACTAGGTGCCAAATTCACCTTCGGATATAGGTATGTATGTATATATAGGTGCCGAGACAATCTTACGCGTAATCTCTTAATAAAAGCACAGAATATATAATAGACAATAATAGTACTAGGTACAGAAGACTCACTCGCTAACAAAACGCGTCTGTTACGATGGATGTACTTTTAGCTACCTGTAGCAAAGCGACGAAATCGCGGAGTGAGCCACGCCTGACAAAAGTTTAAATACTTTCATAGATTTTTGAGCGATTTGAAAACTCACAACATTATCGATCGACGGGTTAACTAGGGGAGAGCGGGATTAAACGTGCCGGAGGTAAGTTGATCCGATGGGAATAGGAACGCAAGAAAACCATGGAGCGATTCGTATGATGTTTGTCGCGAAAAGTCAGACCACTATGCGGTTGCAGGAGCCGTTTTCGTTGCTTCCATTATAGTAGAATAGTAGTTATGGAAAATAAATCAAAAACGAGGGCACAACGAACCCCACGGATAATCACATTTTTGCTTTGGATTTTTTTTACTATCTGTTGATAGTACACAACAAATTATCATATATTTCGACGAACTGCAAAACTTTTTTTAGCGTGTGTGAACTGAGATTTAAATATTTGACGGATAAGTTATAAATTTTAGCAACGGAACAACCCGCCCCACAGCGGGGTTAGTTGTTCCGTTCCGACCTATCTCATAAAAAAAATTCTGGTAAAAAAACTGTTTAACTATGCACAAAATAATATCGCTACTCAGAAACGCAAATAATCATTATTTAATATAGCGCAACCCACATACCTTATTCACACTGTTTTCATAGATCAAATTTTTGTTTTATGAAAATCGGCACGTTTAACCCCGCTCTCCCCTACGTAAAACTTTTAATAATGTTCATTTTTAAGTAATCGACCTTTGAGTATTAAAGCCCACAAGCCCAATGTGGGCTTAATACTCAAAAGCTCAAAGTAATCGACTGGTTTCTTCTTAAGTTATGCAACTGACATATGTATGTTGATAGATGGCGCTAGTAGTACCGTGTTTCAAGAGCTCTTTGCTACACCATTAATGTTTATTACGTAAAATAAGTCAAGAGTAACGTTTTATAACGTTTCTTTTCAAATCTTAGACCGTAACCTTGCCCTTTATGTTAAAGCCATACAAAGTTAGGCAACTTGAACACATTGTTCAATCTACCGACTGTGCAACGTGACATCTGGCACGCGGAGAATTGGCAGGCCGTGTTATGTATCCAGTTGAAGAACTCTCTTATACCTACTTACTCGATCCCGTTTTACAAGTTACTGTCGCTTTCTATTGTCTCTTTAGCTTCACAATTTGTCACGTCAAAATCGGTAAAGAGCTAGCTAGCTAGATATATTTATGAACAGTAGACATGATTGCAGGCACAGCCGTCCGCACGCCCCGGCTATCCGTGGTGAATCTCAGCGCTATCATCCGCACGCCGACGGGCCGCGATCATCGTCCGAGGCTCGCGCGACCGGCCCGACCCTCGCACCCGAGGTTCACCAGCGATGAGTACGACACGCATGACTCTGATTCTTAGTTGGTGTGAGAATCCGCATATGTAATACACACGCGGTAGACACTGCGGCGTTTTCAGCAATATTTGTAACATTTCCCTTTTTTATTAGAAAAGAGTTTTTTCTATTATTATTGGAAACAGCCAGTTACTGCGCTTACGGAATATTCGGTTTAATCCTATTTGTATCCCCAGTGAGAACAAATGGAATGGACGGACGATGTAATTCCTATTTGTCTTGGAGAATTTACTAAATCCTCCAAGCTATTTGTCGTCAACACTTGTTACCACTCGTTTAGACTATGTATATTGTGCTTCGTATTTATCTAAGTACCTATATCTATTTTGACTGATATTTTTGAAGGAATCATTCAAAGGTACATGGACTAATGAGAATAAGCCGAATATTCGAGTGCAGATTTTGGACGGTGAAACACTCTAAATGAATGGTATTAAATCACCGTAAACCACGTGTAAAATAATTAAACCTCAGAATTCACAAACGTTTTTGGCTTAGACTGTAAGAAAGATCTGTAATTTTTGCATTAATATTTAGTAGATGTATACAACGATGTAAAGTCAAACAGGCAATACATTTCGTTTTATCTGTAATTAAGTACAGAAAAGCTACACAACTCGTGAATAATGAATAAGATCGTATGAAATGCATGTACGTATGCATAAATTGTTTCTATTTGAGTCGAGTGACGTTGGTTTTCATAGTATTTATAAATTCATATTCTTAGGTAAATAAGGACATTTGAAAGTTACCGAATATTAAACCGAAGCCTAACGTGGTTGTTTTAAATATAAAACTTTTAATATCTCGCCTTATATTAGAAGTTGTTGAAAAAAACTGGCTGTGCAATTTAAACGATTTCACTTTATTCCTCTAGCACCTTTTTCTACAAATTTTGTATTTTACCATTTGTGCCTTATGACGTGTAGCATAATGCCCCTCTCTGCTGTTTGTACTACAATATTAATAAACTAATAAAACAAATACATTATTTTTCAATTAAATGTATAATGTCCAAGCTTTTTTTATATTTACAATTACTAACATCTAACTAATCGTTCAGTCATCTCTTTCGTAGAACATAAGTTATCGAACACTATTACAAATATCACTACTACTCATCAACCATAACTGCAAACGAAAAACGAAACTGAGTATCGCACCGAGATTAATTCTCTGAACGTAGTAACTAATTATTAATCGTTCAAGAAACATTTTGGTTTAAACAAAAACGAATGACGTCACCTAAGCAAACTAGGAAGTTAACGGGAGCATCACGAAAATAATACGTCCGGACGGGGGCCCGGCGGGCTTCCTAATAAATATCTTTGGCATGAACCAACGGAGCTCGTCGACAATTCACACACTATTATTGCTTTGTATGCCAAATGAGTTGGTCAGTTGTCGCCGGGGCGCGGCGAGCGCGGCGGTCATTCCCAGGCGTCGGCGTCGGCGCCGGCCGCGCGCGCCGCCGCCGGGTCCGGCGCCGTCGGCGCGCGCGGCCCGACCCCGCCTGCCCCGCCACCACCGCGCCGCGCGCGCAGCTGCTCCTCGTCCTCGGGCGTGCGCATCTTGCGGAACTCGTACACCAGCGGGAAGATGCGCTCCACGGCCGACTGTACGTCGCCCACGCTGCGAGCTGAAAACGACACGAGCGTTATTTTCTACCGTCTATAGTTTAAAGTTACGTCAAGCGCGGAAGGAGGGCTTGGCTTGAGAGATGTCACATCCGGGGGCATTGCGTGCATTCGGCGCCTGTTCAACCCTGTTCAGCCAGCGTATTATGGATGGCTTTATCCATCTTTATCCACGTGATAAAACTGTCACTTTTTAACACAGTGGGATAGAAAGTGATGGACACCGTTTTATCACGCTGTCACGTAGATAAGAACGACCATCATATCCGTACTGTTCCTCGTTAATTTCAGTAATGTTATTAAATCTTTATCATCCAAAAAAGTTAATTTTACCAGCAAACAAAAGAAAACAACTCAAAATCGGCATTTCTTTGCCTCACATGTGAATAAAATGCAACTTTGCTATCAGTTTTTGAAGTGCAAAGTAAGTCTTTCCGAGCTGGTGTGGTGAAAAAAGGGGTCATCCATTAATTACGTCACACCAATTTCTAGGTTTTTTGACCCCTCCCCCCCCCTTGTCACACTTGGTCACATTTGGCAAACCCCTCCCCCCCTAGTGTGACGTCACATTTTTTCTACGAAATCGCCAAATCGAATTAAATAAATACCTAAGTATTATTAATATTTTATCAAAATATTTGTGACGATATAAATATTAGTAATTTTATAACCCAAAACTGCTTAGGAAAGAAAATTAAACGATTAAAAACTATTTTCGTTTTAAAAACTTGTTATTTAAATGTACAGCGAACTAAATAATTTAAATAAATTTTCGGTTACTGATGAAGTTAAAGTGACGTCACAAAGCTTGTGTCTCCCCCCTCCCCCATGTCACAATATGTCACATTTTCTTGACCCTCTCCCTCCCCCTAAACGTGTGACGTAATTAATGGATGACCCCAAAATATTAACATGGGAAATATACGAAAGCAAGTAGATAAATCGCCTAGTTTTGAGTCGTATAATAAAATCCTTTGATACATCACTGTCCTGTCCAATATGCGATTGATTATTTTTCTATCTGTAGAGAGCCTTGAAACTTAACTAACTTAACGGTCACGATAGACACGCATCGCGAGAATTTATTGAAATTTTACCGACTTGGTTAGGATCCGACATATTGATTTAATGAACCTTTGGGTTTAATTAGCGTAAAGGACATTTTGACGAAAATGAGTTAAGTTTTGTTCAGAATACCAAGCGCTTCCATACCGTTAGTTAAAATTTGGATACTTATCTCTTAAAAAATTGCCTTTACGACCCAATTTTTGCACCATGAGCTTGCTAAAACGGCTTAGTCACAGACATATTAATATTACACATCATCAGTATACCTACAGAGACGTATGTGGTATCAGAACGGATGCTGTATGACATGCGCCAGGAGATAACGGCCATGCAGTTATAGGGTTAAAGCAAATTCCGGATTTTCTGAAACTTGTTTTGCGCCTACTGACTTGTATCAGCATGGTTGCGAGAATGGAAGGAATTGAATGACAGCATATTTAGGTAGAGGTGTCCCATTTCCAGTTTTCATGACAAGTGCTTACTTCAAGTATGGAGCTTATAGGGATATGTATGCGAATTCGTGCTGCAAAGTTAGCGTGGTCAGAGATTATGCAGGTCAATAAGGTTTTTCTTGTGTCTGGCTATGATGGCTAAAGTTATTATGTCACATAGTCACCACATTAAATGGTTTTAAGGCACGGAATAACCATCCCATGTGGATAATATCACTCCCTGCCTGAGACGCACAAGAAAAGTATGGCATTCCTACCTTACTACTATTACTATACTTGAATTCTGTTTATAGTTGAATATAATTCATTTTTAGTTTAGGGCGGCCAGTTCCTTTCTTATTACCCTACTTTCTATTCAAAATGTTATTGATATGTCACAGTTTTCAATTGTTTGGTGGATTTGTCCATGTTACTTTACATCTACGAGTATGTTTTGCGACTGGCGTTTTCTGCTGAGAGAGACGGAGAAAGGTAACTGTTATTTCCCTGTTCCTTTCAGTTCTTACTAAGATGGTAGAAAGTGACAATAAGGTAAGTGCACTAAGCCTCTAGCTAGCCACAGTGGAATGTCTTAGATAAAATAAATTATAAAAAACATAAAATAATTACCTGTTATTGTGACACCTCCCGTAGAGAATATTTTTAATGTGGCTTTAGGATTATATAGTTTATATGTGACACCAGGGTGAAGCTCTGGTTCGTAGCTGAAAAAAAAAGAGGTAAATAAGATATGGTTTATAATAACAACAACACAAGATGAAAAAGATTGTTAGAACTAAAATGATGTCTGACTTTGGCATGATTCTTTTCTTAGACTTCACAAATGTTTTACAATATATCCTCTTCGGCCAATACTATAGTATCGTTTTTTTTTTAGCATTAGAAAGAAGCACAAAGAAGGTAAGCGATCTTGACATGTCTTTTAATTGAAAAACGCTTTTTAAAATCAGTAACTATTACTTATGAAAGCAGAAGAATATAAATTATAGTATTAGATTCATAATTGTTACAGTATATTTGCCGTGACTTATTTTAAAAACGTGTTTTTCAATTAAAAGACACATCAAAATTGTTTACCTTTTTTCTAATCCTAAAAAAATGAACTATAAATGTATGCTAAAGCCAGTAAATTACTATTTTGTTCATGAAATATTTCTTAATACTTTTCTATTTACAGTAAAAAATTTAAAAAAATTCCAAGTACCTTTTGAATATTTTAAATACTTATTTCTGTCCTGTCTGTTTCTGTTTTTCTATTCATTTAAGTACCTAAAGGGTCATTCCACCGTTTCGGGTGTTACACTTGAACTCATAAAATAAGGTTTTATTTGATATTGTAACAGGAACTAGGAGGTTATAACTATTGATTCATCTACTACTTTGATAATATTTTCCTTTCCTGTACGCACATTATTAAAGTATAAGAGAAATAACGAGAGAATCACTAAAAAGTAGCTGTTTCGGGCGTTACGCGAATTGGCCTATACCCTGACCATCAGTACCAAAATGCATAGTTAAGCGAATTTTATCAAGTAAGCTCCAGTTTTATTTATGTCAAGTAATAATAGTTAGTATAGTCTACTGAAACACTGAAGTCACACTTAGTATCACTTTTTATTTAATTTTAATAAAATAAATTACCTGTTTCGGGTGTTACTCATGGTGCGTTTCGGGTGTTACGAGTACGAAATTAAGACAGATTTATACGAAATTATGGCTCATTTTATTGAAATTTTTGTCTTTTTAATAAATTCGATTAAAAATATAAGTAATAAATGCTGAATTATTTTAAAATACATTATCTTAGCAATAAAAACTGTTTCTCGAAGATATCATAATTATTTTTCTTTTGATGCGAATATTTCCGAAAATATTCACTTAATCAAAAACTTGATGATGGTGACACCTATTCATTTTGAAAGATCTTTTCAACGACACCCCACATCACAGCATTAAATGAAAAAAAAATTTTAAAATATTTTTTTTGTACAGGAGCTACCATAAAAAACCGGGCAAGTGCGAGTCGGACTCGCGCACGAAGGGTTCCGTACCATAAAGCAAAAAAAAACGGTCACCCATCCAAGTACTGACCACTCCCGACGTTGCTTAACTTTGGTCAAAAATCACGTTTGTTGTATGGGAGCCCCATTTAAATCTTTATTTTATTCTGTTTTTAGTATTTGTTGTTATAGCGGCAACAGAAATACATCATCTGTGAAAATTTCAACTGTCTAGCTATCACGGTTCGTGAGATACAGCCTGGTGACAGACGGACGGACGGACAGCGAAGTCTTAGTAATAGGGTCCCGTTTTACCCTTTGGGTACGGAACCCTAAAAACACTTTTTTTCGGTTTTTTTTTGACATGAAGGTTCAGTATGTTTTCTATGGAAATAGGTTAGTTTTGACTTCTTAAACCAGTTTTCATTTTTCAACCCTTTGGTAGCGTTTCTTATGGAATGACCCTAAATAAAATTCAACCTAACTAAAAGGCAGTAAGTGCAGTAACTGTGTATGCCTTGTGTATGCAGATGCACCCCATACATAGATAAAACATTTTTCTTTTGATTGACAGAACAACGAGTTTTTTCCAAAGTAGTGCCGATATGTGTTACTTGGTTACAGAACCTACTTACCTATAAGGCAATTCTTCTTCAATTGTAGTGTAATGCCATTATTTACCTATACCTTGCAGGTAAATGAACTCATTTGTCTATTTGTTCAATGTTTGACATATCTTGAAACATAAGTTCAATGTCACAATGTCATTACCCTCTGATCAGACTATGAATTCATGTTTTTTAAAGCAAGGAAAAAAAAATAGCAAAAGGTTTTTCGTCTTTTTCAAGCATACAAGAAAATGGAAATAAAATTTATTTTAAGTCAATACATAGACTTGGTGCCTACTTCGTAAACTGTTACTGTGTTAGATATCAGTGTAAGTACATCAGTTGTATGAGAAGCTAACATTCTCAACCAGGAAGCCCTAAGATAGATATATATTGAGGCCACCTAATGTGGGCGTTATTTAAAAGTAGATCAAGTTTCTTCTTTTTTAATCGTGAATTATTAAGGCGGATTATTTAAATATACTGCCACAAACGATACCAATAAAGAACAAAAGCAATACTCACTCTGCCTCCCTATATTTGTTGGAGAATGCCGTAATCCTTATTCCGAAGGGCATTCGACAGGTTCCTAATACATTGACTACGCGAAAGTTCTGGAAGCGCACTTGGAAGCCGAGCTTCTGCAGTGCGCGCGCGTAGCGGCGCGCCGCGACCTTGGCCTGCTCCTCGCTGGTGGCGCCCGTGCACGTCACGCGCCCCGACGACCAGATGGACGCCGTCGTGTACGGCCGCCGCAGCTTCATCGTCACCATCCCGTTCTCGCGGCGGAACTCCACGTTTACACCGTTCAAAGCTATTTGTCTCAGGTTCAAGTGGCACTTAACACTAAAACTACACACAACATTGTTTATCATGATGTCTATTTCGGGGGTCTCCTCGTCGTCGGGCGGCGCGGCGGCGTCGAGCGCCGCCGGCGGCGCCACGGCCTGCGGCTCGGGCTCCCGCGCCGGCTCGCAGTACTCGTGGTCAGGCACAATGTGATTGCTGATGCTGATGCCATTCTCTTGGATCAGCGTAGCCATGGCACCCACAGCTTGCTGGAAATAATCAATATTACTCTTGTTATATTATTTTATGCAGACATTAAAAATGTTATGCGTGTTAAAATAAAATCCTCAGTTCTGTAAGTAATTGTCACACATTTCTACCTCAAATATGAGGCATCAGTACATAGGTACTGGCCAAGGTAAGGAATCTTTAGGCCAATCCTTACATGTAAGAAAATACCATAAACACAATCAAAACAATCATTCCATTCATATGCCTGTAGGTATTATTGTGTATGTGCATTTGTTTAAGTTAGTGCTTAACAATATACTTATGTATTATTCAATTTCCCAGTATGAGGTTCTGTATTCGCTTGTGGCTATGTTATCTTTTATTTTTTGAACTAAGGTTCTACCATAGTAGGATGGGTTCTACACACGTATTGGTAGAAGAGGCCCAAACTTCGTAACTTCCTCTTTGGTCATGAGAGTAAGTTTGAGTAAGACAAAAATATTTGACCTACTTAAGTGAAATGAGGTCAGGAATTTAATAAAACAATGCCTAAACTGGTGTGCTCTCAATATTTACTGAAAAAGGAAATGAGTCAGATCTTTTAATCAACATTGATTAAAAAACATAAAGTACCACAGTACAACCGTGTGAGCGGTTATCGGCAGCTTCCAGCGGTAAATCGTAAAGCGAACTTTATTGAAAATTGTTGATTGCATAACAATGGCCAATCCCAAACATGCAGTGAAACAATGAAAACAAGTTCTACTCTGCATGGATTCATATGTTATTATGCAACATTTTGTATAATTCTCCATTTTCACTACTTTAAATTTTATGAGACAGGGTGGTAGCTTGAATAAATTAAGACTAATTAAGAAAGTGTCACACCAATAGAAGTTTAACCTCTTTTTATCATCAATTGTATTGATATGCAATATTTTTAAAGGTGATGATGATGATGATTATTAAAAGTTTTTCTTATATTATTTTAAAAACTTTTCCTAAATTATTTAGTTTCTTGAATGCCACAACATGCATGGATATTGTCAAACAATGCATTCAAACTACAGGATTATGGAAGGGGTATACCCTTTCCATAACAAATTAACTTTAAAAAATCGTTGAATATAATCTGTTAAGATATTTCTACAGGTACAGCATATACACAAAATACCTGATCATAAAGGACTAGGAAAGAAAAACCTTTAAGTAACATATTACTTGGAAAAGGGCAGTCTTTAAATTATTCAGAAACAAAATCGGGGCATAGTATTAACTACAACTCAACTCTGGGCATAGTACTTAATATTAACACAAAGGAATAGGCCTATGTTCATAACTTGAGTTTGTAAATTTGAAGTATCATTGGAATGATAACAACTTGACATTGACTGCACACCTCATAGAATGCAAAATAGAATCAAATTTCGCGAGATATGAAGGAGGGATAACAATTAGGCCACTTCCCACGGCGTGGCACGACGCGAGAGCGACTACAACAGACAGATGACACTCGCACAGCTGACTGCCGGATCCCCCGCCCTCCCCGCTCGTCCCCTCCTCCCCGCATCCGCCCGACCCTGCGCGGTGCACCCTGTGGCCTACCTGCGCCCTTGTGCCGGGATTGCACTTGCACATGGCAATTTGTCACGCGAATACTACGCACTCGATGGCCTGTTCGGAAACGGGACATCAAATTCTTCCCGCATACCTTATGCACGTCATTGTCAGTCAAATCACAAGAAATCTTGCTGTAATATAGCCAATTCTCAGTTAAGCGATCACACTAAAATAAGTCGAAGTCAGCAGTTATTGACCCCATAACGACCTGAACCACACGTGATTGAATTAGAGTACAAAGAAAAAATATTCCTCAAGTATTAAGTAAAATAATATAGGGTTATCCCGAGATCCCTTCCCCTTTCACAGAATATTCAATGACATCAACATATCAGACTACTAAGAAGCAGGTAAAATTATTACAAAATAACAAGAAAACTTGAAATAAAATGGGACAGATTCGAGTCATTCAAACTGAACAGGTGATGGTTTCAAAGGCAGGATCTGAGGATATCCGTAAATATAATAATCATAAAATTGATTGAAACAACAATTACCTGAGATAATGTGTTATATTTGTCACAATTATTTTTACACCAGCAGCGAAGTAACAAATTTCATTGCAAAAAGTCAAGGTAGCCTAAAAGTGAGCTGGTTATAAGATGTCCTTGCACAATAACAACAACTTCGGCTCACAAAAAATCACCATCTAATAAACAATAGTTAAAAATCTTCGATTTTATAATAAATGCAAAATTAAAAACTTATGCACATCCTGCCTAGCACCGCCATGTTCCATTCAAGACAAGTGAACGAATGAAAAATATGAAAATGAATTTTGGAATAATGAATGAAGGATCCTGCGTGTCTATGATAAAAGAATGAATGGATTTATTTGTCTATGGGCTTTTCTAATGGGCTCTACAGACGTTCGATAGTTGCTTGCTGTTTATTTATCAAATTTTGGATACATTAACAATTTTATTACTGAGGTGCAACAAATTCAATCGACGTATTAAATGACGTAATGTATCAAAAATCGCATGTGATTTGTTGAAATTTGTTGACTCCTTTAAATTCAAATAATACGAAACAACAAATTACATTCACTTCATCTGCGATAACATGCAAATAAAATAACTTATTTTTCTTGCAAGTTTCTACATATTTCATATTTGGGAAGAAAATGTAAAATACATTGCTATTTTACACTATAATACAATGTCCGATCGTTTATTAACCGCCTTATTTGACACGAAGATAGTCATATTTCATAGTCTGTGGCCCCTCTGAGTCGCCATTGCGAACTTCATACCTGCAGCTAACTTCATAATATTGTTCGATCATCGGTCAAGCGGTTGAATATTTCGTAATTAGACAATATTTTTAAAGCTGTGCCAATAATTATTACTATTTAGTGTTCGTTTATCAATAATATTTAGTAGAAAACCGTTTTTTCGATAGGATATAATCGCGAACGTGCATATGCTTTGTTGTGAGAACCACCTTTATCTGCTGTCATTTTGAGCTATGCAACACAATTTTTTCGACTTCTCGATAATGAAATATAACTTAGCGGTGGAATAGTGCGTCTCGGACAAAACAAACGGGCAGTGGTCTCCGAAGGTCGTGTACTCGTCGAGGGTTCGCGATGTGGCATCAGTGGGTGGTGTGATCTGGAGAATGTGCGGTGGCGTTTAGTGCGTGAAGACGTGAGAAAGGGTGTCAGTATGGAGGTAGTGGTGAAGGACGAGGAGCGCATGCGGCGGCTTCGCGCGCTGGAGGAGCGGCTGTGCGACCCGCGGTCACCGGGCAACGTGGACTCGTTGCTGGACACGGTCGCGGCGCTGGTCTCCGACTGCGACCACCCGGCCATACGTCGCATGAAGAACGTCGAGGCCTACACTAGCAGATGTAAGACACCACTTTATTTTACATAAAACCTTGTCAATATAAATTGTGTTAGCTTTGTGCAAATGTATTGTTTAAGTTGGTAATAACAGTGTTGTTAACAATGACATCATGTACATTATATTAGTTGGAAGTTTCTTTAACAAAAAATGTAATTTCATTTCAAGTCATATTTTATTGAGTTGCAATTTGTCTTTAATAAATATACTGTGGATGAAACCCTTTTGTGGGATACATCTTCCCTTGAAGCCTCTTTTTAAATATAGTTACCTAGCTGGTTTGCTCCCTTGCAATATTATAATGTGATACATATTACTGTAGAATATCTCACTATTCCTTCCAAATGAATTGTTTTGTTATATTTTGCCAATCATGTTGATTACATTGTCATTAAACAAACTTACATACAAAACATTTGCATAATACATTGAACTAACTGTCCAATGTATGCCTATTTTGTCAGTAAAAATTATTTTGGAAGCTTTTATTTCATAACAAATGTAACTCTCTTTTGTTATAGATGAAGAGTTTGCATCTGAAATTGTTGATCTTCGTATGAAGGCAGCAGATTTTGACCTAATAAAAGTGATAGGTCGGGGAGCATTCGGGGAAGTGCAACTAGTCAGACACAAGTCCACACGTCACGTGTACGCCATGAAGCTGCTGAGCAAAGTAGAGATGATCAAAAGATCAGACTCCACCTTCTTTTGGGAGGAGAGACACATAATGGCACACGCTAACTCAGAATGGATTCTCAAATTACATTTTGCCTTCCAAGACCACAAGTATCTTTACATGGTAATGGATTACATGCCTGGTGGTGATCTTGTTAGTCTCATGTCTAATTATGATATACCCGAGAAGTGGGCCAAGTTTTATACAATGGAAATAGTGCTGGCATTAGACGTAATCCATAACATGGGGTTTGTTCACCGAGATGTAAAGCCGGATAACATGCTAATTGACAAGTATGGTCACTTAAAATTAGCAGATTTTGGCACCTGCATGAGAATGGGCCCTGATGGGCTGGTGAGAGCTAGCAATGCTGTAGGGACTCCAGATTATATTTCTCCTGAGGTCTTACAGTCCCAAAATGGAGAAGGAGTGTATGGCCGTGAATGTGATTGGTGGGCTGTGGGTATATTTTTGTATGAAATGTTAATTGGGGATCCACCCTTTTACGCTGAGAGCTTAGTAGGAACTTATGGGAAAATTATGGATCACAGAAACTCTTTACAGTTTCCTGATGATGTAGAAATATCTAAAGAGGCCAAGTCTCTTATAAGAGGGCTGCTTACAGACAGAGTTAGAAGATTAGGTAAGAATAGTGTTGATGAAATCAAGCAACACCCATTCTTTTACAATGAACAGTGGAGCTTCGATAATCTCAGAGACTCTGTGCCACCTGTAGTCCCTGAGCTGTCCAGTGATGATGACACTAAAAATTTTGATGAAATTGAAAAATCTGATGCATTAGATGAATCTTTTCCAGTGCCAAAAGCATTTGTTGGCAACCATTTACCCTTTGTGGGCTTCACTTACAATGGGGATTACCAACTGTGTGGTCGTAGGAACCAGCACACAGATGTTGTAGACACAATCTCAACCAATCATATTAACAATGTTGGTTCTGAAGCAATTTTGCAGCTAGAGAAACTTTTAGAGAGAGAGAGGGATGGCAGACGTAAACTTGAGGATAGACAAGTGAGCCTTTGTGCTCAGTTGGAAGAACTGTCTCAGAGAGAATCTAGAAGTAAAAAATTAATAGCAGACACTGACAAAGAGTTGGCATTACTCCGACATGACCTTAAGGAAATTCAGCGCAAGGCAGAGATTGAAGCAGAGTCAAGAAGGAAAGCAGAAATGAACTACAGTGAAGCCAAAAGACGACTCGAGGAAGAACAGAACAAGAGAGCAAAAGAAATGAGCAACCTACAAAATTACAATGATAAAATCAACACCCTAGAAAAGCAGTTGACGGAATTACGCGAGAAACTAAAGCAGGAGTCGGAGGCTGCGGCTAAGGCGCGGAAACAGGCGGCAGAGATGACGGCTGCGCAGGCTGCCGCCGCCGCCGTCAGCGACGGGACAACGGCGCGTCTGCGCGCGCAGCGGGACTCGCTCGAGCGCGAGCGGGCGACGTTAGCCGACGAGCTGGCCGCTGCGAAGGCCGGCAAGCAGCGTGCCGAGGCCGCCGTGGCCGAGGCGGGTGGCCGCCTCAGCGCTGCGCACGCAGAGCTCGAGCGCTCGGCCGCGCGCTTGGGGCAGGTGGCCAACGACAACCGTCAGCTGACGGAGCGCGTGTCGCAGCTCGAGAAGGAGTGCGCGTCGCTGGCGCACGAGCGCTCCGCCGCGCACCACCTGTACCAGCAAGAGCTCCGCGCCCACCAGGACACGCAACGCTCGCAGCTGCTTTCCAAGCAGGAAGCCAACCTCGAGCTAGTCAAAGGTGAGCTGTCTCCTCCCTTGTTATTCCTCAGCCCTTTCCCCCCATATTTCCTTGTATACCCCGACCAAATAATTCGGTTCGTGCTAAACTCACTACAGCTAATTGTTACCCTAAAACGATTTTCATTACTTCACTTTTTGCATGCTTCAGGAACATTGGAAATGATATTTACAGGTATTGTCCAGTTTGCTAATTTTCCCCGTAATGCACGTATATTTTGTAAAAAATTATCAACTGTAGGCTTAAATGTCCTTCCGATATCCTGGCTATGGGTATAAAACCTTAGTGATCCGTTTATGTTAGTTATATCAGTTTAAACAGTAGGACTGACCACATCGAAGCTTTACATTACGCTGATACGGCATATATACAGCGAAACGCAACGCAAACTGTTCAAGATGTTTCACTACGTTTTGATGTGGTCGGTCCCTATTTGAGAAGAGGGATTGTTTAACTGTGTGTTGGTGGCAGCGCTGCAAGCTAAGCTGAACGAAGAGAAGGCGGGGCGGCAGCGCGCCGAGGCCACGTGCCAGGAGAAGGACCGCCAGATGTCCATGCTCAACGTCGACTACCGCCAGATGCAGCAGCGCCTGCAGAAGCTGGAGGGCGAGCATCGCCAGGAAAGCGAGAAGGTAATCTATACTCTTGTATTATAGAAATAGAAAGAGTGAAAGATATTTTTTTTGTACTCGGCTTGATGGAAAAATAGAAATATTCATAGCCTCTGGCGCAATTCACGAGATTGTGGATCTGTAACACCAGTACTGTAACGCCACTCTATCAACTGAACCACCGCAACATACCCGATTGTGGCTAATATTTCCATTTTAACTTTATTCCATGGCTTGTTATTTTAGCACGCAACGTAGGTAGATACTGTTTGCAATCCCATAAAACCTAGTTGCCAATTTAAATTTCTACACTATTAAAATTCCACACCAGCGTCTTTGTCCTTTTTTACCTGGAAATGGTATTATGTGTTCCGTACTCCACATCGAAGATCTTCATTGTTTCATTCATTGAGAGAGTAACGCGATCGTTGACCGATCGATGCCGCTAGCGTCTATGCAGTCGCTCCGCTCCACGCCGTGACGTAGTTCCGCTTCCCGTCCCTGCCAACCATTGCTCGCTTCCCGCTAATCGCCGCCGCCATGACTTTGTTTCGTCGACCGTCTTGACCGATGGTCCGCAAATATTTTTTGCGTATATTTTTGCAGCATGGTGCTTTAACATTTCCGATCCAAAGCTCGGTCGATTAAATAGTGAGATACGGCAGAGATCGCCACTATTAGTCTTTTGGCGGTCTCGCGATCGAAGTCATCGAACGGTGCTTTTCGATTCTACCCACTTTTTTCTCGCTAAATTAATTTTCACATTCCATGCTGCTAAAATCGTTACCGTTAACTCGCATTTTCGAGATCGAAGTAGGAAGTGCGTCAGTGGTTTTTGTTAACAAGTGGTAACAAGTCACTCCGCATCGGAGAGGGAACGTGCGGTCATCGTGCCTGCGGCGGCGGCGGCGGCGCCCGGGCGGCGCGGCGGCGGACGGCCTGCGCGCGCCGCTGTCGGGTGCCGCGCTTCGCCGATAAGGAGGTTTGGATTGTCTCGAACCATCCGGTGAGCCAGTTTAAGATATTCTAATTTTATTGGCGTTCAGAAGTTACTTCGTCACTCGCGGAGGGTTCTCAGGCAGTAGCCTGGGAGTACCTCGTGTTGTTAGTTGCGGCGCCACCGGGGCGCCCCGTCCCGCGGCGCGGGGGCGCGGGCCCGGCGCCCGCCCCCGCCCGCGCGCGCCGCGTCTTCTGCTGTCGTCCAAGGTGACTCCGAGACACCGCGACACTGCGGGCCATGGTGGAAGCCTCCAGTCCGCAGGACTCGGAGAGACGTCACACGCCCGCTCCTGTTTCTGCAGTCGCGGTGCGGACGCCTCCAGTCCGCGGGACTCCGAGAGAAGTCACACGCCCGCTCCTGTTGCTGCAGTCGCGGTGCGGACGCCTCCAATCCGCGGGACTCCGAGAGACGTCACACGGCCGCTCCTGTTGCTGCAGTTACGGTGCGGACGCTTCCAGTCCAGCGGGACTCCGAGAGATCCGCGTGGCTCTGCGAGACGTCACACGCCGCTCCTGCAGCTGCGGGCGCATCGCGGGTGGATCGCGCCAAGGTGAAGGCGGACCGCTTCTGCGTCCCGACTGCTCGAGCGGAAGGAAGGTAAGTCCGTGTAAGCAGTGGAAATGCTACGAGTACAGCGACGATCGCCGCGTTGGTTGCCGCCCGTCATGACGTCGCTGGTGACCTACGCGCCGGTGGTGGCCACCACGATGGCACCGCCGAGGGCAACAGCGTCGCCGTGATGATGCGTGCAGCTACGAGCCTAGCCATCGGCGCCTCCCGTGCCGGTAACGTCCGTCACGCGCACCGGCGCCTGTCGAGCTGGCCGCCGCGACGGCGCCTCTCGCACCTGAGCCTGGCGACGGTGGCCGCCATGATGGCGCCGCCCGCTCGATGACGCCGCCTGCCCCCCGAGCTGGCCGCCACGATGGCGCCTCTCGCATTACGCATCGACGCGGCGGGGGCGGCTGCCACAATGGCGCTGCCCGCCACGATGATGCCGCCCGCCACGATGGCACCACCACCTGCGCACTGGCGCCTGTCGAGCTGGCCGCCACGATGGCGCCTCTCGCCTCACACCAGTGCCTCCCAGACCAGCCAGCCAGACGGCGACCGCCTCATGCACCGGTGCCTCCCGAGCTGGCCGCCACGATGGCGCCTCTCGCCTCACGCACCGGCGCCTCCCGAGCCGGTGGCGGCGGCCGCCACGATGGAGCCGCCCGCCTCGCGCGACAACGCCTCTAGAGCGGGCCGCCACTATGGGTCCTCGCCTCACGCACCAGCGCTTCCCGAACCAGTGGCGGCCGCCATGAGCCGCCCGGCCTCAGGCACCGGTTTTGTCCTGTCCACATGGTTCCATTGAGGTATGCAGGCGCCTATAGCTATGGTGCAGGTATAGGTATGGTATGGTACAGCACGAACAGACCGCTAAGCTCTTGGTCTCGGTTAAAGAATCCTCCGGCGACGGCAGACAAGGTCGTAAAGAGCCCCGTCCTAGCGCGGCTCGACTGCCCGGAGTTGAAAGCGGTAAGATATGTCGATACTCAGAGGAAAATACGTCGTGTTCCCGGGCTTCATAAAGGTGCTGATCGACTTCGCTGTGTCGCTTCGAAGTTCCTACGACTTCTCGAGGCCATGGAGTGGTCCAACCGGAGAACAGCTAGCGACAAGGCCCTGTGCGACCGCTCGAAACCGAGGTGAAAGGCATCGAAAAGGTCTGCAGACTTCACATAATTATCTCTGCTTGCTCGCGCTCTCCAGCTTAAGTTCCGTCTTACAAAGACGAACTCGTGCGAAAAGCCATAATAAACAAAATGGGACAAATAAACCCGCTGCGCCTGAACAAGCTTGAGTTTCCGGTGCTAAGAGAAAGGGGCCAGGAGGACTCCAGCAGTTTCCATCTGTCTGTATTCGACTTTATCAAACAGTTTTGTTACGCAAAGCGCCAAAATCGATTTTAGACTTGATTTCATCAGTTCGATTTCCTTAAAAGCATGCTACTAACTCGATGCCCTATACTAACTCGATATAGGGTGTCTCTTCGTATAAAGCGAATTAGACCATCACGCTCCTAGACATCACGTGGGACACGCGGCACAACACCCCGATTGAAAGTTTTCTTTTTCGCGACATACAGGCCTGCCTTGCTGCAGAGTTTCTCGCAGAAATGAGACTCAATGCCTTCTGTTCAATCTCAAATTCGCAAACTTTAGTTCATGGAGGAAGGTGAAGCCTTCGCAGTCCCCAGCAACACGGAGCTGCCGAAAGCCTCGCACCACTTTCTTCCTCATCTTATGCAAGCAGTCCGTTACAATCTCCAATATTGGTAGACAATGTACGAGGTAAGGCCCTTTCAGCGAAGAGTAACCGTTAACGGGCCGCATCTGCAGCGCTGACGACAGAAGTGTAAACATACAACCGCACCGGTACAGTATACATAAAACGACGGCGACACTACATCCCTTCCGTTACTACGGCTGTCACAAAAACTGCTGATGCCAGCAGATCGTCTACAGGTCGCGCTGGTTGCTTGCTACTTGCCAGGTCGGTACAACCCCCGAGGGCGACGGTTTATCAAGGAGTCACTGCGCGCCCGAGTGGCAGCTGCGCCCAGCAGCCGCCGAGACTGTCTTCACCTGACAGGCGCCTTGTTGGCCGGCCTCCGCTTTCGAGAGCCCTCGCACTGTGCCACGGTATTTCTTAACAGACTCATTGAACTGCTACCACGACGTTTGACAGCTGCCTGTGAGACTTGGCATGGATGTCTCCACCTCCCAGCCTAGTCTGTGTACTGCGACGGCGTGATAAGGAGAGTCTTAAAGCAGCTGTGGTAAGCTTGCAATTTACTGGCGGTCCTAGTGAACCGCCCTCCCTTACGAGTCAACGACCTTAAGAATGAGGCGTAGCTCCTGTCAGATAGGACGCTCCAACACCGAGCTGGCGGGATCAGGAGTGACGTCCGCTACTGGCGTGACTGGCGCATGCATATAACATGCCAAGGTCTAACGCTACGTAGCGAACGAAACGCAACTGTCACTGTCTCACTAATATGGAAGAACCGGATATTCCCGATTCCGGTACTGTGTTTGTATAGAAAACCAGTAACGGGAGCCCCTAGATCGTCCCCTTGTCTAGGCTGCATGTACGGCCACAATGTAGAAACGGTCTTTATGGTGCATCAAAAATAAGATCAACTGCCAGGTACCTCTATCCAGTGAAGTAGCGAGCTATCTCAGACGTCTATTTCTATTATCCATGTTAGCTTTCAGAACGATACTCGTTCATAAGCCTCTCACAAGTGCTGTGTATGAACCACTATCGGACACTATGCCTTCTTCCAACGCCATTAATAGCGAGACCAGCGCCTCCCAAAGCACCAGCTTGGGACGCGAGACATCTACTTGCCCTAATTTAAATAGCCCTACAACGTTAGGTACGTTAGAAGAAGTACGACAGAAGAGCTGCCGCACTTTTGCTGTTAGCATCAGGCCGCAGGGTCAATGACCTTACTCTACTACACTGTAGCCCGGGCAATTACATATGTAGATAACTTTAACGCTATTATTTTGTGTCCGAAATTCGGCTCTAAACCAGATAACGTGTCTTACCGACTGGACTCTTAGAAGCTCCGGAATAAAGTATAGACCCAGTATAAGTAGGTAGTCTGGGTACGTCACCTTGCGAGAATTACACAAAATGTGAGGGGACACTTCGCTTATTTCTTTCAGCCACAGTCTCATCCAAGCCGGCCTCGCCTACGATTGCTTTTGATCCACGATATACTTAATAACTAAATTGGCTGGAAAGCTATTCACTTAGCGATATTTTCGCTTATGTTAATTGGGAACATGACTTGCCGAGATTCTGCGGATCGGATGCGATTTCGAATGAGAATTCTCTTAAACCAGTTTAACGTCAGATTCGAACCTGAGATTACAATTTCAATTCTCAATTTCCTGTAATTCACATTATAACGAGTCACTGTGATTTCATGGGTTGCAATATGGTGTATACATATTTATTCTTTCTCTGAGTTCTATGACAGTAGGTGTAGCCCTATCGCTTGCGCGCCCGCTAACTCGCCACCAGGAGATAATAAACAGGTCTCAATGAAGATCTTCGATGTGGAGTACGGAACACATAATATACAAATTTTACCTTCCAATAAAATTGGTATTATGTTTCCTTCCACATCGAAGATCTGAGTAATGCCTTCCTGGCAGGCTACTAGGCTACTTTTATGCCGACGGTACTTCTCCTCAACAATGTCATGGCGGCGGCGATTAGCGGGAAGCGAGCAATGGTTGGCAGGGACGGGAAGCGGAACTACGTCACGGCGTGGAGCGGAGCGACTGCATAGACGCTAGCGGCATCGATCGGTCAACGATCGCGTTACTCTCTCAATGAATGAAACAATGAAGATCTTCGATGTGGAAGGAAACATAATACCAATTTTATTGGAAGGTAAAATTTGTATATTTTCTGCCACAAATCCATTGGCAAAACATCAAGCTGGTGTTTTTCTCCGTAAAATTTGCTTTAGTTATTTTATAAACGACGATTTTATACCTATTAGAATCTAATTTATGTGATATTTATTTTTATAAATATGTTACGCACCAATATATTTCTTAGAACGATTACTTCATATTACGTTTCTGGCTCACCGTTAACACTTTTCATAGTAAGTAGGTATAGGTGTGGGAGCTGATTGATGTGTTTACGATGAGACTCGAGTTCTGACCTGGCAAAGGGATTCAGGAAGGAACACGAATGTGTATTCCCAATAATTTTTTTTGTAAAAGATCTGTGTCTGTGATACAATACCTACTCAACAGTTCTGAGATAAATATTTAGGTCGTAGCTTACTATAGGACTCAGTTAAAATTTTACTGCATGTGTATTGCATATTTTGAGTAATTTTTTACTTTGTTCCATTTCCATTAAACGAAACAAACAATATACGAACACTGATTAATCGGAGGATTTGAAAACGCTTACAATGTTTTAACCTTTTGGCCGCCGGACCTAGTCCGCAAAGACGCTCACTCACACGCCAGAGTAAATTCTAAGTAAACAACTAATAAAAAGTTTAGGGATTGCAAAATGTGATATCGATATTTACAATTTATGGCAAAAATCTTCTCAATTTGGCTTTGTTCTTAACCAACTTTAATTTATTTCGAGAATGCCAAAAATTAACATATTTTTTACACACGACAATGTTAAAAATAAAGGTCTTTATCATTAAAAACAACCACTAAACAATATCGATTCATGACGTAATATCACCGCACTAGGCTCTACGAGAAGTCTTGTATACATGACAACGGCGCGCATGGACTGCCCGCAGTGCAAACCGACAAGGACCGTTTCCGCGCGGATTAAGTAATAATAGTCTCTAGGTCAACGGCGTAAGCGCTTGTCGGTACGTAAACTTTATAAGCGTATGGTTAGAGCCGCGCATCGTGTGTCGATAATATAAATGTACCGGAACTGCATTGGGGAAAATGACACGTGGGTTGAATTGTCAATGAGTGAAGAAAAGTGAAGAACTATTGGAAAAGGGTGGGGATCAGAAATGTTCGGGAATGCATGTTTCACATTCGACATGTTCCTTAGAAGAGCTTGTTCCCGTATTACACCCTCCCTACCATAATAATTTTTCGTCAATTTCAAATACATAACATTCTCATAGTTAGGCGACACTGACTAGTCCGAGCCTCCGCCTGTAGGTACCATTCTTGTGCGAAGCGGTCACTGCAGGGTATCACTCCCCACTACACTATCATCTCAAAATGAATCATTTGTTCTGCAAATAGACCACAAGGACAGATTTACTTGTCTGACTCTACTATGGACAGCTGAACAAGTTCCCTGAACTCCAGCTATAGTTATGCCTGACTCTCTCTCGTTTAACGTATTCTAGTTACTAGTTATCACCAATTGGCATTTAACAGGTGTTCAAATGCTTAAATAAAACCAGATTGGCCACTTGATATTTATTTTGAATATTCTCTAGAGATGCACCGGATATTCGGTTACTATCCGGTATTCGCCCTATCCGGCCAGTATTTTAATATCCGGCCGGATACCAGATAGTGCCCTACTATCCGGCCGAATACCGGATAGTACCATTGCTTGATTTTGGAGTAAACAAATTGGATTTAAGAAACAGTCACGGTCATAACGGTCATAATGCGCACCTGAAAAACCGAAATGTAGGTGCAGCTCTGCTGGCCGATATTCGGCGGCCGGATACGGGATATTCGGCCGATGGTCAGGCCGAATATCCAGTATCCGGCCAAACAACTATCCGTTGCATCTCTAATATTCTCATATCGAATTAACATTCCCATCCCTAGCTGTCTTGTATACAAGACAACGGCGACGAGGAACATGAAAAACGTTGAAAACTGGAGCAATTTTTTTGATTGCCTTATTATAAAAGAATGGATTTATTTATCTGCTTTAAATGCAATTATTTTAAAAATCAAAGACCTAAAACATTAACACGAGTGTAAAAATATACTACAATTGATGTTTTTTCACATTTACCGAGCGGTTGAATTTGTGTCTTGTATACAAGACAGCGGCGCCAGTGTATCGTTCTATCTTTGTCTTGTATACATGCCAACGGCGGTCAAAGGGTTAACAATCAACCAATTACTAGACTACCGATTCGCAACCACACACACACACAACAAGTATTTAACCCTTTACCGCATATGGGTCCTAATTTGGAACGTAATGATATTCTCCTCGTGGATTAATATAAGCGTCATCTGTTTTACTGAACTTGTAAGAGGTAGAAACTATGCATACTACTGAACGTTTTCTGTACTTGATACAGTTTCTAACTAGTTTGTGGTCCATATGACGTTATCGTTTCCACCGACGTCCGGCAATTTTACTTCCAAGTGTGATTGACTACTTTGTAATTAGCTTTTCGTTGTTGTATTTAGTGCAATAAATAAATTTCCAGCGTTGACTATTAGAAAAATAGATGCCGCGAGATTTTATGGTAAAACATGTAAGCATTTATATTTAAATTACTATGTATGATGTCGTGAAAGTTTGTTCCTGAAATGGAACACTATGCGTTACAAGCTAAAAGGATTGGACTAATATGGAACATTATGCATTAGTGATTTTTTTATCAGTTTGTCAAATATGGAACCTTATGCACTCAGGCAAGCTACTTCTTTATTTCCTTTTAAAACTACCCTATGCACAAAATATTCTACCAAAATTGTAATATGTATATTCGTACATACATAAAAAATACGTAAAAGGAAAATTTCGTGCCTACTATTTATTTACATAGTCAAATTAAGCTCAAGTTTCCTAATTATTATTTACATTTGAACTACAGATTTTCATTATTTTATCTGTAGATAACCGGTGACAGCTGGTAGCTTCAGTTATCAAAAGCTTGTGAGTGATTTTTTTAAACCTACATTTCCATAAGTACATATCTTGCATACAGTTCCAAATTTGACCAGTTTAATAATCAGGCTCTGCGTAGCCATTAATACATAAAGTTCCAAATTTGGAACAAATTGTTATTTACTATTATTTTGAATTGGGACGAATTTAGATTTTTTTCACAATTTTTTTTATGTTACATTTATAGTGTTTCATTACATATATTTAATTGGGGGAGAATAAAAAATCCATGCGGTAAAGGGTTAATGGTAACTGGAATTTGGGTTTTTGTCGTATAGATAACAAGCAAAATGTACCAAAAAACTTTGCTATGTATTTAGTTTAACTATTAACATGGATTTAAATCATATTCATATTCATTCGTTCATTTATCACCTTTTTCGCAATTAGCACTCTATATAAAGGTGAGAGTAAACCTCACTTTCCTGCCGTATTTAGGCTGCCTTTGCACAAACTTGGCAGTAAGAACGCATACATATCCCTATAAGCCCCATACCACAATAAATAATAGTACTATCGTACAGAAAGGAAACTTCCTACAAAACCGAAGTTTGACAGCGGTTCAGGGTCGAATTTATTTATTTATTTCTTTAAACTTTATTGCACATAAAATTATAAGTACAAATGGCGGACTTCGAATCATACTATCCCTTTCTAATATATGGCACTATCCCTTTCGGCTATTTAGGGTTGTCAAAATTCAAGTGATTGTCTTATCTGTGGTCGTGCACGCAAAAGGAAATCAAGTGGTGCCAACCCTAATAATTGCTCGGAGCAATGCTGAGCCGAGTTTGGCAGAAGTCAGGAGTTTCGCACCCCTGCCCATACTTGACATGAAAACAGTAAACGTTTGGAGTGAACAACCGCCTCGTTTGCAGGTGGTGGGCCTGCAAGCGGCCCTCGAGCAGGAGCGCGCCGCGCGCTGCGCCGGGGCGGGCGAGACGGCCGCCGCCGAGGCCGCCGCGCGCGCCGCCGCCGCCGAGCGCGACGCGCGCGCCCGCGACCTGCACAACGTGCGCCAGGCCCTGCACACCGCCTCCGAGAAGCTGGCCGCTGCGAGTGCTGAACGAGACATGTATTACACTAGGGTGAGTCGCTGCCTATTATTTATTACAAAAAAGTATCCTATAACTAAAGATTAATATAACTCACGACAACAACCGCGCCGCCGCCGCTGGGCGCATGGAATTATTATGGAATCACGCGTGATCATTCGCTCTTAGAGTTTGTGCGGAAAGAGAAGACTCGTAGAATTTGAGGGCTTTCAATTCCAGTATCTACTATTTTGCGGTTTTTGTTATGCTGTCACGTAATTATAGTACGACCTCAGTACGACGCTAAAGTTCATGATACTTGAATCAAGTTGAATCCCTTTATTCGGGATACCGTAGGTACTTTTACTCGGTCCTGAAAATAAATTATACATATACCTAAATATGAATAAAATGGCAAAGTATCAAAACAATTTATCAGTTATTTTAAGATCATGAATGACCTTCATATTCACGTAAATTTATATATTTTGAATAAATATACTTACCGATTATGTGCCGGAGACTATACATGTGTATATGTAACTAATAAGGGGGACTATTAAATAGATAATTCTTTTATATCTAGACACGCGGCAGCGTGTCAAGCCAAGTTCAAGCAAAGGAACTGGCTAGCCAGCGCCGAGTGTAATATTACACGAACCACTTGGTGCCACTTTTGACCCTTCTATAACTCAAAACATCTTTGACGTAAACACATAAAACTACGTGTGTTTAATTATATCCATAAGGATATCTAGAAGCCCAAATTTCATGAAGCTAGCTCAAACGGTTATAAAGGTATGAAGGTCAAAAAGTCGTAAATTTTAAGACTGACTTATGACTTATAGTACCTAAACCTAACCTACTTCCAGATGACCTAGAAGGATGAAATTTGGAATCCAGCTTGGTTATTGTGTGTAACCGTAGGAAAAAATCTAAAAATAAAATAAAGTTAAAAAATAGGGGGGGTCCCCATACAAAAAAACCACTTTTTATTGGGACTGACATATAAGTACCTAAACCTAACCTACTTCCAGATGACCTAGAAGGATGAAATTTGGAATCCAGCTCGGTTATTGTGTGTAACCGTAGGAAAAAATCTAAAAATAAAATAAAGTTTAAAAATAGGGGGGGTCCCCATACAAAAAAAAACATTTTTATTGGGACTGACATATAAGTACCTAAACCTAACCTACTTCCAGATGACCTAGAAGGATGAAATTTGGAATCCAGCTCGGTTATTGTGTGTAAGCGTAGGAAAAAATCTAAAAATAAAAAAAAGTTAAAAAATTGGGGGGGTCCCCATACAAAAAAATATTTTTTTATTGTAGCGTTGGAACCGTTACAAGCAGATATTTGAAACTACCCCAATATATGTATTATTATATTTGCTATATTAAAATTTAGTCAAAAAATAAGTGGTGTCCCCATACAAAAAACTTGTAATACGCTCTAAACAACCGGCCAACGGTGTGTCGTCGGCGGCGCGCGGCACCACATAATTATACAAAGAACAGAAGTAAAAACCATACAGCGGAAACACAAGAAAAAACATTAAATCTCAATACCTGCCTAGTTTTCTTTACAAAAAGTATTGATATCCCACCAAAAACATAAATGTAAAAAAGGAGAGCCAAGTTCAATACAAAAATTATGCTTGGCTGTGGGGCTCGCCGCAAAAAGAATGGAGATCTAAATGAGTGCCACTGCCAAGTTCTATGCAAAATCCAAATATGTATTTATAGGAACAAAATAACATTATAAACAAGTATTAAACTCTATTTCTTTGCTTTATTGGATACCTATAACAATTGCTGTTATTTAAAAAAAATGTGAGATCTTAAAGTAGGTTAGATTTGGCTTGGCCAGGTTTTATCAGAATTACAATATAAATAAAATGATTGATATAATGAAAACTGGCCAAGTCAAATCTAACCTACTTTAAGATCTCACATTTTTTTAAATAACAGCAATTGTTATAGGTATCCAATAAAGCAAAGAAATAGAGTTTAATACTTGTTTATAATGTTATTTTGTTCCTATAAATACATATTTGGATTTTGCATAGAACTTGGCAGTGGCACTCATTTAGATCTCCATTCTTTTTGCGGCGAGCCCCACAGCCAAGCATAATTTTTGTATTGAACTTGGCTCTCCTTTTTTACATTTATGTTTTTGGTGGTTAAATACAACATAAATACCCGACATAGCGGAAACACGTTGTGTGAACTTTTGTAAGTCGATAGTCTGTTTTTAGCCGTTTTGTTTTCCCGGTGACAAAACCGAACAATGTCAAATTTACGATTTTATCCTGTTTTGATAGTATTTCATACATAAAACTTGCAGTTATTGTAAATAACAACACACAATAACAGAAGTTTGTTTACTTTTTACAAGACAGGTGTCAAATGATTTGTTTTATAGCATTATAGCCCGGTTAACATAAGCAATATTTTAGATCGATACAAAAGTACGGATTTTATCCAAAAAAGAAAATAGTTTGAGTTTTTTGTTTGTAGTATCCTTTATATCTTAATACAAAAATGAAACAACTACATACTTAATATAACATGAGAAACTATAAGTGGACAACTTTAGTTTTCTTTAACATAGGTACGCAAACTGAACAGATTATGGGTACAATATTTTTTTCCTATTGGTTTTAGGATTAAACATAAATAGTTTTAGAGATTATCTCTTAAACATAAAAAAAAAAAACCCTTAGGAGAGCTCAACCACTTGTCTTATATCGAGACGCTAAATGGACATGACATGACGGAGAACAGAACGTTTTTGGGAATTAGTCATTAAAAAAATGCCACAAAACCTTTTAAAACCAGCGGCTTTGTTTGTCGAATTAATATTATTTTCATTTTATATTCCATCCTGATGCACGTCTGAATGATATTCTGTTAATTTATTCCTGAGGCCACTCAGACGTGAATGCCTTTTTCATTAATAACTTAACTGTGAATACATCAATGAACTTAACTATGCTTTTAGTATATTGATGCGAACTAATCATAATCTCATCACTCCGAAATAGACCGTCCTCTCACGGACTCGCGGAGTGACTCATAGTCGACAACAAACACACATAACTCACATAAGTATACGCCTTTTACCTTAAACGCTATACCTGAGTGTGCAGTGTCACGAAATAAATAAACATACGATTACGTAGGCCGGCGGTTTTTCTCCCGTTAATGTCTTAGTCATGATAATGATGAGATTTGCACTGCTAATAGAATTGTTAGAAGCGTCTTCACTGCGGGACGGCGATGTGAGGGCCAATGTGTTGAATGTTTTATACGTATTTATATTAAAACTATGACGTTCCCAGCCAAAAAGTTCCACTTAATCGGTTGTAAACAACTAGTAAGAAAAAATCGTCCTTATTGTCAATCGAAAGAGTGGTAATTTTCGTCTGGAAACGTAACATTCTATTGAGACGGAGCGACGCTACACACTGAATGCCTATAGGTCAGACAATCTAGTTCACCGTAATTATCGAAAAAGTCCGCGCTGCATGCGCTCTCGTTAAGGCGGATTCATGACTTGCCCGAATATGAATACGTAAGTGTTGTGCGACCTTGATATTTATGACACAAACATTCCGTAGACAAACGCTGGTGTACGAATATAACTTGAAATTGTTAAATATGTATTATGACCCCGTTACTGGCGCCGGTGCCAGATTGTTACAATATACATTTCCTGTATCGATTCCCAAATGAAATTATTGACGATTTTATATTTTTCCATTATTTTCCGGAATATATTTTTCACCTAAAATACTTTTTACCTTAATTTTACCTCATTTATTGTGAATTGTTTTTACATCGTGATTACATGACATGACATGTCATAACGCCGCGAATCCATCCTTATATATGTGAAAGTGTGTCTATCTGTCGTCTCTTCACGCTTAAACCGCTAAACCGATTTGAACAAAATTTGGTATGGAGATATTTTGAAAACTTTGAACCCCGAGAAACGACATAGGGTCATCATCATCATCATTCCACGAAGACGAAGTCGCGAGCTAAATATAGTAGGTAACGGAATGGTTTTCTCGTTCGTCACTGTCACTGTGTACAAGTTGATTTAATTGGACCAATCAACGTAGGGCCCGCTGAAAATTCCATGAAGGAACCGACGTACATATTAACTCTCGAGTGTCATAGAGTTTAACGTATATAATTAAAATAAATAGGCCAAGGAATGTACTTCAGGCTAACAGAATCCTTAATAGAGTTACGGAGAGACATTTCAAAATATGTTAATACCTAAGGAATTACAGTTTTTATGGGCAAAATAACATAAGAATCGTGAAAGTGAAGAAAAGTGAATTGAATTATTGAGTTTTACAGTCCGGTCCCTACATAATAACATAGATATTTTTATTGTTCACTATAGTTATGTTAGCTGAAAATCTTTCATTCTCTTTGAACTTCCGTCAGTCCGCATTCCACTAGAAATTGGATATCTAGGTATTAACAGATACATGTGTGTTACCACGTGCTGGTTGTTTGCTTAAACTGTTACTGACATAATTATTAGTTCCGTCCTGTCTGCACTAAATACACTCGATGGGTAACATCTTCGAAAATATCATAGTCAATCTGTGTAAGAATGTCCGATAATATTTATTTATTTATTTATTTATTTATTTATAATACAGAAAATGATTACAGTATGTAGTTCAGTTTTAAATGTTCGTCCTTCCGAGTTCAGGTATTGAAAGTTTGACCTATCTATGTCTGTACTGACATTCTTGTACACAGTAAGTGTCATGTATTGTGTACTTTATTATGCGTCGCGCTCCATGCCCATTATTCATACTTTTATTTGAAATGCAGAAGAAAATTATGATTATCTGTGGGCATATATTAATTTTAATCGCTAATGTACTGAGTCTGAAAATTTGTACAGGCTATTTTTGGAAATCCTAAGGGCAGAGAGAAGAAATATTTCTAAGCCAAACCCACACGGTCCGAGCCGTACAACTGGTCTAGACTGTTTCAGTAACTACAATAAAATTATTGTTACGTGTATATTCTCGGTAACTTATTTTTCGTTGATATCGAGATCCCTACAATAATGTAGCTGATACTGGCGATATGTACATAAAGTGTAGTTACTGTGTGTTTATAGTTCTACTATAGTACAATTTCATTGTAGATTTAATTGCATTCTTATCACGAACGTCTTGACCTATAAAACTGAACAATATTGCGACGAACGTAAATTGTCCCTGCTTTTCTACTCACACTTTATCTTAGGAATGCGACTATAGGTACTGAAAGTGCCGCCAGGAATCTCGCCTCATACATGAACAAAGACATTGTACGTTATTTATTATAATGAAATTGTTAAATGCAAATTAGCATCATTGACGCCGGGACCATAAAACACAAGTGTTATGGCATTGTTCAATATACAGGAATGCCTATTTCCTGCTCATCATTAACTAGTTTGACGATTATCGCAGGTTCCTAGATCACTGCGTTTGCATGTTGAGATTCTACGAAGTAAAGCACTTGCGTATCTGTTTATAGTTACCTATATCTATTTATTTTGTACGAGTATTAATGTCACACCTCTGGGTATGGTAAAAAATAGCACGCGGTGGATAGTTTTGGACTTTGATAGCATTTTTTTTCTAGACATTTTAAATGCAAAGTTAAACAGGCATCCGAAATACTAGTCATTTTAAACGAAACATTCGATAGTATTTTTTATTAGTCAGTCATCATTTCCTTTAATAAATAAAAGAATATCCGCCGTACATTGTTACGATTTTGAAATTATGCTCACGGAGAAGAATATTAAAGAAAATAATTTACTTATATTATCTCAATTCCCCAAAAGGAGCATTCCATGAAATGGTCTACCGTTTGTCCCGTACAGACGCGAATTTTCTGAAGATTTGCAGGTATAAGAGTTTCCTTTTCTATGACAAATGGTCAAAAATATGCACAAAAAAATAATCGCCTGCTTTGAATGCCCAAAAAAAAGTCGCAACACAGGAAATAAAATGCGTTTGTACGGGACAGCCCGTGGAATGCTCCAAAATCATGTTTTAATTAAACGTCTCATAACGGTAATGGTAATACCTAATTAGTTAAAAAAAACCTTGACGCTCTTTTTTCCTCTTAAAAGCAGTTTCCGAGAAGACACATACAAGCATTCCTCAAATAATAGGTAGTTAGCTATTCGATTAATCAATTGTGCTAGCAGGGAGTGGAATGTGGCAAATTCTATATAAAGTTCAGGCCAAAAACAGTAGCACTGGAATAAGCGCTGGGTTGTTAGGGCATACGTCAAAGAACCTTTATCAATTATGCCATACATGGCAGTTATATGCCTCGGCATAAAGTGCACTGGGACATATGTGGACATTATGACGGGCGATTGTGTGCTGCACTCGCAGATCACCTGCTCACTAGATGGAGCATTTATTTAAGACATCACAGATAGGGACCGGGATTCTAAATACAAGTATGTTGGGTAGGTCGTAGTTAATTTGGCCAGAAAGGTACTTAACCGTCGCAAATTAGTACAACTGGTAGATACTAGTCAAGTCGATAGTAATCGAATTCCATGGACGCTTCGCCCGTGCTAATTTAGTATATTAGCGAAAACGATAATTTTAGATTAGTTCACTTTTAGGTACGTGTGTAAACAGAAAAATATTAAAAAATATTAGTATTCCCAATGATTAAGTTATTTCAGTATATAATGTTATAATGGTGAGAAATGCTATTGAGTGGTATAGCTCATAGAGTACTTTCACAACTAAAAGCGATTAAAACTATACCTACTTAATTTCTTTAGCCTTAGCAAAAGGGTAAACAATCTTGACGTGCCTGCTTATTGAAAAACGCTTCAAATTTGTTTTTACTATTACTTATGAAGAATGTTAATGATCATCATATTATGCTGTATAATTCATAGATATTTGCTGTGACTTACTTTTCCAATAATATAGATTATCAATAAAAGTGTTTTTCAATATATGTTATAGATATCAATTAAAGTGTTTTTAGGGTTCCGTACCCAAAGGGTAAAACGGGACCCTATTACTAAGACTTCGCTGTCCGTCCGTCCGTCCGTCTGTCACCAGGCTGTATCTCACGAACCGTGATAACTAGACAGTTGAAATTTTCACAGATGATGTATTTCTGTTGCCGCTATAACAACAAATACTAAAAACAGAATAAAATAAAGATTTAAATGGGGCTCCCATACAACAAACGTGATTTTTGACCAAAGTTAAGCAACGTCGGGAGGGGTCAGTACTTGGATGGGTGACCGTTTTCTTTTTGCTTTTTTTTGTTTTTTTTTTTTGCATTATGGTACGGAACCCTTCGTGCGCGAGTCCGACTCGCACTTGCCCGGTTTTATTTAATAAACTTTCACGTTAAGATTGTTTACCATTTTTCTAATGCTAAAAAAACAAAGTATAGCGACTACGAATCCTTGTATTATCCTTTATAATGCATACCTATTCTACAATAGGTAGTCTAGAGTTGCGCTCGTACCTTACTAGACGACACAATTAGATTAGATGTGGTCCGATTTTAGCCGCACAGTAATTATGCTTATAACTCCTAATAGGGAGCCGGTGTCAGGGCGAACTTGTGAGGATCCCTCATTTTAAAGCACTTTAATGTGACGATCTTGCGAACGTACGGATAATTTACATTTCATTACGATAATTATCTCTTATGGAGACATGAATAGTAAATGAGCTTGAAATATAGACGGTCATCATTGGTGCAAGCATGACGTCATTAGGAAATACCATTTGTTTGATGTGTGATATAACTTGCTAACGGATTAAGGCTACAATTTCTGATTTAACTGAACAATTGCATAAATACTGTCATAATCATAACTTATAGAATAACTACTTCAATTGTTCCTTTATCTATTGTAGATGTTAATATTGTTACATGTGTGTTGGGCCTCAGTAGCCTGAAAATAAATGCTTTTGATTTTGATTTGATTTGTTTACATAATTCTAGTCATAACAATTTAGTCGAGGACTTTGTAATACGAAATACATATTTTAATTTACATTGTTTTACTTGGTCTTTCATTGATCAGTAAATTTAATTGGATTTATATATTCACTGAAGAGAAATCAATAGCGTCCGTTCCGTATAATTTCCAACAAAGTCTACCGTTTTCATTGTTATTTTGTATTGATATATAGAAGTAATGTAGAGCTTGAAATTTAATACGAAGCTAATTGCTAAAAGATATATTACGTTTCATTATGTTGGTTAACCAGAGATAATATTTAAATAATAAACTAATATGCCTAAACTGTAAAAAATATGAGTAGTGTGCCAAATATGGGTTTCTAAGGTACACTGATACTTGTATGTACCTATGATCTATGATGATAACCCGTAAGAACCTTACAAGTGACATGAATGTATTACATGCAATTATGATATGATATCAATACACAAATAATAAATAAGAACACGCTTAAATTATGAAGTAGAATTAGGTTATTTAGATAGGTGGTAAATAGTTTAATGAATAGTATAGGACATAAAGAGTACAACAAAGTAAGTGCTTATCTTCGTACCTTAAAACATTTTTAATTCTGAAGCACTTAAAAAACTTTGCATAACATAAATCACATCCCTCAGAATTTCGAATGAAAAAAAAAAATTAACACTATCTATAAAACGTAAAATAGGTCAGGAACAACATAACTTTTACCATCTTTTTGCACGTTTTTAACCACAATAATTAGGACTATTGACGGACTGTAAAGAATAAATGAAATAAAAATAAAAATTTAAATTAATTCAGACAAGACCCATATAAGTGTTAGTAACAGGACTTAAATACTTTTAATGTTAGAGTACAATTTTCATTAAAACCTACAATGCAAAATAACCTACTTACCAAAAACAATACCAAACGTAAAAAACTCCAACCACCAACCAACCACCACCACCAACGTTAAATACGTACCAAAATTTGGCAAAGACCTAATGTTTGTTTTCGTTGTATGCAGAGCGAGGAGCTGCGGTCTCAGCTGGAGAACGAGCAACACTTCAGCCACGTGTACCGCGCGCAGGTGGGCGAGGTGCGCGCGCAGCTCGAGGAGAGCGCCCGCGCCGCGCGCGACCTCGAGCAGGAGCGCTCCAGCCTCATGCACCAGCTGCAGCTGGCCATCGCGCGCGCCGACTCCGAGGCCATCGCCAGGTAACATGAGACACCACTAGAGAATGCAATACCGGGATACCAGGATCCCGAAATACCGGGATCCCGCATGAAATTTGCGGGATTAATCCCGCACGTAAATTAAGCGGGATCCCACGGGATTTGCGGGATTGAAAAGTGACGTGGTTCTTACGTGTACGTGTGTTACGTTCTTACAAGTAACGCATGCTCGGGCGCGTGCCTCCTGGCGGAAATTCTTCACGGAGCCTAAATGTATCTATGAAAGAAGGGGGTAATGACACAGAAGAGCATTTCGCTCGAATTTGTCGATTTATTTCATCAAATTTGCTTGTAAAAGGTGTTATTTTACGTAAGCGACGCGGTTCGTAAATTCTAAATTTGAACCCAGGGTTGTCCTGTATAGGGACGTCCGAAATTAGGCAGAAGTTTTATTTGTTCGCACATTTTTCCTCACAGGTGTGATGAAAAACATTGTGTTGTGTGTGCCACTGGCGGTACGTGAATTACAAACTCGTGTTCATTAAGCCTTCACACATGTTCGTATTACCGCAATTATATACCGTATACAAAATGTACTATTTCTAATTTTACTTTTTGTTTGAAACCTTTAAATTTAGTACCAATTCGTAAAATTGTATACTAACTTGCGGGATCCCGCAAATACCGGGATCCAGCGGGACTGAAAATGACAATCCCGCAGAATACCGGGATTGAATTCCTCATGCGGGATTGCATTCCCTAGACACCACCGAACCAGATAAAATACAAACAAAAAACATTAGTTACCTGCAGCTCTGCTGAGCCCTGAACAAAGATTGTCTTGTTTGATTCACCTTGAACTCCATGCATAGTTACAGCAATGGAAACAATTACCTAAACTAAGAAAATAAATAAATGTTTTGTGATTGAACAAGATGTAACACATAAAATAATAGAATGGAACGGCCCAAACATGGCTAAATGATTTTTATTTTCCTCAGATCGATAGCAGAGGAGACAGTCGGCGAGCTCGAAAAGGAAAAGACCATGAAAGAGCTAGAAATGCGCGACGCTCTAGCTACGCACCGCAGCGAGTTAGCCGCGCGAGACTCTCTCGTGCAAGGCCTGCGCGACCGCGAGCATGAGAATCGCGCCACCATCGATCTGCAACGGAAGGTAGGACATGGCTCTTTATTCAGTATGAGGCCTCTTTCGTCTTGACATTATGATTTAAAAAGTACCCCAGGGACAACGTCTCACGTGAGTCACGTGACTGTACAAACCAATAGGGGAACCGCATTTGTGGCAGCTGAAGTAGGAGGTGAAGTCGAGGGGGATTGTCTCTTTGCGCGATTTCGGGCTAGTTCTTGGAACCAGGCGTTGTCGTGGCCTGAGCCTCCAATACTAAGGGTCGGTTGCACCGAACCGTCTGTCACCGTTAAAGCGTTCGCTAAATTTTATTGTATTGGGAAGTTTCATAGATCTCTGCTGCGTCACGTTGATCAGTCGGTTAACTGTGGTTGGTGCTACTGGCCCGAAGGCATAAACCATCTCTGGTTAAGTGTCAGACTTACTAAATATTATACTTAAAAACTTAAATACGCGATTAAGTCCCGTTGTGTAGTTTCATAATTACTAAATATTGGTGTTGTGTCCCCAGGAGGTAGACGAGTTGCGGCGCAGCGGCACGGCGCTGGCCGAGCGCGTGGCGGGGCTGCAGCGGCTACAGGAGGAGGTGGAGCGGCTCAACAAGAAGCTCAACTCCGAGATCATGCTCAAGCAGCAGGCCGTCAACAAGCTGGCCGAGATCATGAACAGGTCAGTCTGCTCAAACTCTGGTGTGCACCTGTTACTTGTTTTCTATACAAAACCAATAGCGGAATCGGGAATTTCGGGGTCTCTCCAAGCAAATTCAGTACTGGGAGCATTCCCTATCTCAAACATACTGTCGAGTCAAGAGTGCAAACCCTCAGGCCTTTTGAACACATACAATTTTAGAGCAAAGTAGGAATGATGCTTATCATGTCATTTAGTGTAACCAATCAGTCCATTTTCCACGAAAAGCGGCGGCTGGTTGATATGAACATTTGATTCGTAGTTTTTGTCCCTTTGTTCTCCGTCTGCCTAAAACGGATTGTGCCTATGTAGCTCTCAAGTCTAAATCGCACATGACATAAAACGTCAAGTTCCTAATTATATACATGCCATTATAGCTTTTGTACTAAAGGGTATTAAGACTAAATGGCTGTTAAGCTACATCGCATTAAGACTAACACGCATTAGGACAACAGCGGTATTATTACTATGCCACTTAAAGATTTAGGTAAGTGCTCGAAACAGGCAGTCCACTATATAGACAAACAGCAGAAATGACCTATTGCCCCTGAAAGTTGAAGTTTAGGCAAAACGCGACTTAGAAAATTAGGCACGAGCTCTAAACAGCCGGTCCACTATACAGACAAACAGCGAAACGGCCAGCAAGCTAGATAGTCTTTATGCCCCTAAAGATTGAAGTTTAGGCATAACGCGACATAGGCACTATCCGTTTTAGGCAGACGGAGAACAAAGGGTACTAAATTTTACAACGTGTTACCACTAATATTCAAAATACGTATACTTATTATATTATTATACAATACAAAGCAGTACTCTTTATATACCTACTGAACTAGGAAAACAAAACTTATTAATAATATACATCTATCGATACAGTAATATGCTGTCGCATACGAATCGCTCACTTAAATAATTTGTCTGTCAGAATGCGTCTTATAGTTGTGATGTTGCTATTAAAAACGTCAATATCACGCTCTTTCGATAGTTCATTTAGACTTTTACCAGCTCGTAATAGAAAGCTATTCTTTCTATAATTACGCGATGAAAATGGAATTGAGAGAATGAATGAATTGATTGAATGGAATGGAATTTATTCCTGTATTTAACCCTAATTAACCATGAAGCCCCTTAACTACTTCTAATATTTTTAATTCTGGCTAACAGGAAAGACATGAACCCGGCCGTGACAAAGAACAAGAGCAAGATGTCTGTGCGCAAGGACAAAGACTACCGCAAGCTGCAACAGGAGCTCACCCGCGAGAAGGACAAGTTCGATCAGCAGGTGGCCAAGATGCAGCGCGACCTGCAGGACACGCAGCAGCAGCTGCTGGAGGAGCAGCAGACCCGGCTGAAGCTCGCCATGGAGGTAACATACATGTACACAAAGAGATAGGTCACCCGCGAGAATGACAAGTTCGACCAGCAGGTGGCCAAGATGCAGCGCGACCTGCAGGACACGCAGCAGCAGCTGCTGGAGGAGCAGCAGACCCGGCTGAAGCTCGCCATGGAGGTAACATACATGTATACAAAGAGATAGGTCACTCGCGAGAAGGACAAGTTCGACCAGCAGGTGGCCAAGATCCAGCGCGACCTGCACGCCTAGCAACGTGTATTCCATGGTGTTGAGGTTTTAGGATAAACCAGTATACCTAAAATGTCCCTCTCGTATAGAATTTTTCCGTACCTTAATCATCAATTAAATAAAATCGTATTCTTTCAGTCGATTCGGCCGACAAGCTTATCTCAAACTCCGTTCACAGGTCGACAGCAAAGACGTAGAAATCGAGCAGCTAAAAGAAAAACTCGCCGCGCTGACCTCCGAAACAGCATCCCAATCCTCCGCCGACGCAGAAGATGGGGAGACAGAGCAGACCCTCGAAGGCTGGCTGTCCGTGCCGATCAAACAGAACATAAGGCGCCACGGCTGGCGCAAGCAATATGTAGTGGTGTCATCGAAGAAGATCATCTTCTATAACTCAGAGAGTGATAAGCAGAACACTACGGATCCTGTTATGATCTTGGATTTGAGGTTAGTAAACACGAATCATGTGGTTGCTCGTGCCATGCATATATTTTTTGCCGAAAAATTTGTTTTGGTGATTCTGGGGTGTAGCATTATTTCGTAGATGTGATTTCGCGAATGAAAAATGTGCGGAAAAATGTGAAAAGGTTTATAAATTATGGTCATCATTTTACACAAGTACATACTTGTACACAAATGAATACAAACTACACCCACTTCATTCCGTAATGCTCAACAAGTTAACTGGCCTTTAGATACAAATGATATCACGGAAGAAAGAATGAGCGCGCCGCGCTCTGACGGGGAACGGCATGTGCCTGGATTAGTATGAGAACCTATGTCGCCAAAACGCTGTCACAAAAATTGGCCATATTTTCTTATTTCGAAAGGAATTATGAGCCCTTGCCCATCACAGCAATTTGAACTTTACAGTCAAGAAAATTATGTCAAAATTGCACTACGATTTTTATTTTTTGTAAAAATACACAAATCATTGAGAAATTGCCATTTATGCTCTAACCCTTTTACACTTGCATGGTTTTTCCAAGAGTGAATGCGATAGGATAAAATATTCGACTATGAGGTTGACACATGCGATAGGGATGTGCATGATTCGGTGTGATATCGATAAACGCTTATTAATTATCAATGTACACGTAAACTATTCAGTTTTTTTATACATATGTATTACTTTATTTTCGACGATTAGGTACTTACCTACTTACTTTTTAATAAAAAAAAATCTCGTATTGAAAGTAATCACGCCACCAACCACGCATATAACTGTAAGCGAGTAGGTATATAATAAAAACTGTTACTCTTTAGCACACCCCAGAACAATATTGCTTTGTAATGACGCGAAATAATAACTTGCTAGCCAATTAGTGCTAACCCGTTGTGTACTTATAGTTTTTTTAAATTAAATCAAATTTCTTACCCTCCCACCGCGATGCGTGTGTGCGTGCGTGAAAAATACGCGAGATGCGTATTTTTTACCTGCAATTAATATTCTCACTAGATGCGTGCGTAAAAAATACGCAAGTAAGTGTAAGTGTAGTTAATAAGTGTTCACAATACTTATTAACTAGCACGTTATTATTTTAAGGCAAAACAAAGCAATAATGTTGTGTCATACATCAATATGAATCTTCGATATAAGCTCGTATGCAAAATTATTAAAAAATGCTAATTATAAACAATGGAAATATTGACAATATTTTTTGCACTTAGACGGTTATCAACTTATCGCAATAATGCGGATAGAAATGCCGCTCTGATGTACGAGCGAGATAGCACTATGCACGTTTTTACCGGAGCATGGTGTGTACTCGCATCCAATGTGAAGAACGCTTCAAGATTTGTGCAAGCTTGTGGAGCGGGCTTTAGACTGGCCAGCAAATACCCGGCAGTAAAATTATGTGACTTAAAACTGACACCTTACCTACTCGTATTTAATAGAGAAAATTGACAAATATGTATGGATACTAGATACTATAAGAAAAACTTAAAATCAAATAATCCATTGAATTGGAATAAATAAGTAAGAACATATTTTGTACCTACATAATATAAAATGTGCATAAACGACGACTTTTTTGATATGGTCATCCAGAGGCAAAACAAAAATAAATTATTAAGAACATGTATGAACATAAACAAACCGAAAACTGTGTATATTTATACGAACATCGACATCGATAACTTTTTTGATATGGTCCTCGCACTGTGGGCGAATACCGCACCCGTACATGACTTTTACGCTAAGTAGATATCAACCTTATCTCATTTACATAAATCTGATTTTTGTACTAAACAATCCAAAAATCCTTGCGGAAACCGAAAATGTAAAAAATATTGAAATATTACATAAAATAATACTTACCGATGATATGAAATGCCTCCATATCTAATATTTTTTGTCCCGCTAGTGTTTTTACATTCCAAAATGGAGCAGCACGGCATATTCGTAATTATTTCTAATTTTTACTGGAATCGTTTTCACATCTGACGTCAAAAGCGCCATGCTGAACTGTCACACGACTGACAATAGTCTGTGCAGAAAGTGTATGCAGCTAACCATAATCTTGCCACACGCTATAGACATACGTTTCACTTCTATTACTTCTTTGTTTTGTGAATGATATACATGACAGTTCTATATTTATGCAAAGAAAAAACAAAAGTATTGCAATTTAATTAATATTAACCAAATATTGTCTATTGCAGCAAAGTGTTCCATGTACGGTCAGTGACACAAGGCGACGTGATCCGCGCAGACGCCAAGGACATCCCTCGGATATTCCAACTGCTGTACGCTGGCGAGGGCGAGGCGCGGCGGCCGCAGGACGCGCTCGACCAGCCGCAGGACCAGACCGACCAGCATGGTAAGGAAGGACGTCCCGCGTTTGTTTTCATTGCTGGATATCACTCAGCTGGACGCGAAACATAATTCTAAATAAGAGCAATACTAGGGCGAGACATTTCTGCACATATTTGATAACAAATACTTACGACGACGTTGAATGCAAATTGAATAATAATTTAGAAGTTTAAAGTTGCTGCTACTTTCTAACATGTTGTCACGTATAGAAACTAATCGAGCGTATGCTAAAAAGTAATTGCTGAGCGAGTACTACTCGTCTTTTGGTTATAACCAAATCACTACCAGTACTAGCACTATCTATACTACCAGTACTAGTACTATCTATAGGGACTTAGGGACTGTCCGTTGGAATCTGCCATCTAGTGGTCTAATTCAAAAACTTCTTAACAGCTCACACTTTCTTCAACAGACAGGCTGTTTTTTCCTGCCTCTTACGGTTCACACACTTTCCCTGCCGGGCTAGCACATGGTTGGCGCGACAGTGTCTCGCCGCGAGATAGACTACCCGTCCCTCTTTAATTAATACACTTCGAAAAAGACTGGTAGTCTATCACGCGTCGAGATATTGTCGCGCCAATTATGTGTTTGGCCTACTGTAACTGTGATGTACTCACTATTTGAGTGTAACGTTGTTGTGTGGCAGGCAACACGGTGCAGCACAAGGGGCACGACCTGGTCAGCATCACGTACCACATCCCGACGGCGTGCGAGGTGTGCACGCGCCCGCTGTGGCACATGTTCCGTCCGCCGCAGGCCTACGAGTGCCGCCGTGAGTATATTTCAACATTTTCTCTAATATGCTGGGAAATATTTGTATTGTAGCAAAATTAGCATTATATAATGTCAAACAAAATAAAATAAATCAAAATCATTGTAAAATTACAAAGAAATTTACTACTGTACTGTTTTAGAGGACAGGAAGTTCATCATTGTCTTCGTAGTCGAGAAGGGTGGGGGCATAGGGAAAATTTAAATCCGCGCCTTTTTCTACTGCCAAACATGTTACGAGGAAAAACAATGCAAACAGCCAATTATTAAAGCTGCGTCCACACGGCCCGGTTCGCTATCATTAAAAAAAAGCTGTAGGATAAAGCGAGAAAGAGAAATAATGACCTTGCAATTTATGTCTCGTTTTTGCAGGACTATTTTGTAAGATCGTGCGTACACTGTTTAATATAATCATAGACTACATAACTTTTTTTAAGATATATTGCTTTGCAAAATTAGCGTTCTAAAAATTGCCTTAAATCAGCGAACTGATATACATGGAAGTATTCTGTCCGCTCAGTTATGACCCAACGTAAACTATTCGATTGTAGGCGGTGCTTACAAACTGTTCGATTCGCAACTTCAGTTCGACCGAGATGACAGTCAGTGACGGATGGCTAAATTGATTTATAAAAACAACGTTTTTTTGTAATTAAAAATGTCTTCATGTGTCGTGAAGTGGTGCAGAAGTTATTTTAGTTCATACTAAGGACAGTGGAATCACTTTTCACTTGTAGTAAACAGATAACTTCAGTAAAATTTGGAATAAACATGACGATTTATTTTCAATACTACCGTGCTAGGCTAAAACGTAACAACTGCATACGACTTTCATAACAACATACGACTTTTTAAATTGCGAGGATAATAGGGATGGTGTTATGCCAAATAAAGTAGACGATTTTATTAACTTGTGTTTAGTTTAGGTATTTTCTATATAATTATAAATGTAGTAATAAATTCCTTCTTACAGATTTGTATTTTTCTTTTTTATTTCATGAGATGGAGCTATAAAAAAACTACCTAGTTATTTCAAATTAATAATCAAATTTGGTATTGTCATTTTACATTACTTTCCATTCAGATTCGCACAAGATGCTATTCGCAGAGAACTAGTTATGGAAAAAGCTGTCCAATTAGAGAGACATGAAATTGAGTGGATGCCTGTCAAGATATCTAGAATATGTTTTATTCACGAGATATACCCGTGAGATAATCATACCCGGTCTATGTAGATACATTTTTTTCTATCGCGCTTTCACTGGATTAATTTAACAAATACACACATTATCTGAAAATGTTGATCATTTGAATCCACCCTCTACGTCTACTGTCACATATATGTAGGTTCTCTCTCAAGCCATTTCCGTCAGTAGAAAAGAGCGGCAAATTTAGAAAATATAAGCGCGCGAATGGCTGTGGTTCCATACAAAATTTTAATTTTGTTCCTTTTTTTCTAATGACAAACTTGCTTGACCGGCTATATCCATATAAAATATTTCCATTGGAACTGGAAGTGGGGATTTATTGTGACTCCGCCTGTTTAAATATTTTTGACCCCATTCGTGTACCCATGTAAATTTTGCAGACTGTATAGCCAGTCCGATTTCTAAGATCAAGTTCGCCATACATTTACTTACTTTATCTTAGAAAGAACGGACTGACTATACTTGAACGTAACTTCGCACTGCCATACAAATTGATACTAAAATATACAAAATACTTATTATAGCGGAATACCTTTATACAACAATGATATATTTACTTATGTTGAGTTAGTCTGTCATTTCATAACAACATTTTAACTAGTTATCTTTTAATCTGCATTAAATTATTATACGTGAATTATTTGACTGGTTCTTCAATGTATGGCATAAACCTATCCCTGTCCAAGTCATATTCTAATCAAATATGAACCGCGAACTCTCAGCGGCCAGTACGTACATCAAGAAGGTTATTAGCGGATTAATGTCGCTGATTGGTAGTTATTGACATTATATGCATTTCACCTACACTTAGCTATGTACCATTAGTATAATAAAGACGACTATTATTTCGTTTACCAGCTTTGATTACAGGCTCTGTAAGCGCGTCGTCTTATTTGAATGTAGGCGTAATTGTGTATGTGTGCTAATTGGGCCCGAGAATTTGAACGGTAATGTTCCTAAAGGCGGTTTCCATACTAAATATATGCGTTCACTGCCTTAAATAGTGTTGGTCAAGCAGATCTTGTCAGTAGAAAAAGCCGGCAAATTGGAAAAATGTAGGCGCGAAAGGATATCGTCTCATGGAAAATTTGAATTTCGCGCCTTTTTCTACTGACAAGATTTTCTTGGCCATCTATATATAGTTCTAACTTGTTCACATGACTACTTTCTCTTTTAAAAAAATATTAAGGCGGGAGGGTAAATAGTTTTTGACTTTGACTTTCTGGATGTTTAAGATTCGAGTGCACGAGTTCTGCTTGATACTTTAATAATTGATTAGTTTACCTTATTTCCTCGCACGTTTGAAGAAAAGCACTATATATATATTATGGTGGGTATTAATAGCAATTCGTGAAATCGTCTCATTGTCGGACTCAGTTCACATACATGGGTAAAGTTGATATCTAAGGCCGTTAGCAAGATCACTATGTATAGACTTGAATGAATCTGTTTTGGGGCATTTCCATTTAAAGTTGTACCCTCGAGTTTTTCGCATATCCCCTTACATTTTTTGCGATTTACTCTTAAGACGAATTTTTTAACTGGGCAAATGATGTTTTTTATTGAAATATATTATATAGACACATCATTTATGAAGTTTTATGCACAATAAATCACTGTTTTCTTACTTAAAATCAGGTTTTTAGATATGAGAAAATCACCCCGTAGTACTGTCCCCTTCACCGACTTCAATTTTTGATGGACTTTTACACATATTTTTTCTATGAAGGCAACACCAAGTAATGCATTCCTGGCATAGTTTAAATGTTGAAAAATGTGTTATTAATGAAAAAGAGCTTTAAAAACATCAATAATAGGGTTTAATTTCGATAAAAACGTTGTCCCCGCGAAATCGTGAAACGGACATAGTCCGGGTTGGTTACGCAGTTTTCGCTACTTAGCGAAATACTTTTTACCAATATTTTGGGTTTTTTTTCATCCTGACAACCCTATGACCATAGATAAAGCTTGTTTAAACGTAAAATTTGATTTAAAACAGTCAATTCGCAACCTCCAAGGCGTACTTGTGTTTGACCGGTAAGTTTACTCAATGTTTTGTCCGTTTTGTTTAACTGATTATGCAGCTTAAACCTTAAGTAACTAAAACACTGTTTATATTAAATAAATCTATGTTTCATATAGTTATTTGTCAAGTAAATAAGTTGAACATTGCGGTTAGTTTTGTATTATTTTGAATAGATTTAATTCTGGATCAGTAAAATCGTTACGTCCGTTTGGTTACAATTTGAAGCGTAACATATAGCCGGACTAGAAAAATGTAACCAAACGGACACGGTAAAGTCACACGCACATTGAATATATATAGTTTTTAGCGTGACTTTGTCTATAATTATTTAATTCATGTGCAATTAATAAGTCATATTTTATTAAGTAATATTGAGTTCCTTATGATTAAAACTCTATCTACTGATTTTAGTACATAATTTGTAGTTTTTTTTTATTCACTGAATATTTATGTAAATTTTTGATTATTGTGATCTCGTCTTTACTTTGTCCATTAAGTTACATGGGTGTCCATTTGGAAATGGCCCCTTGATTTCAAAAGTATTTATTATTGTTTATTCAAAGTTTATAAGATAAAATATTTAATTTTTTTGACAATAATCACATGTTTTGTTAATTGTAATGATTGTTATTCGTCACATGGCAGTAATGCCAATAACTATTTAATAAACCTAAAAATAAGGTACGATTTGGGGCCACCCCGTAACCAAACCACCTAAAAGTCCCTCTTATGAAATTTTTTTGTTCTAAATTGGTCATTGATTATTGTTTTTAGGTTGTTTATTAACATTATTATGCTTTAAACATAAAAACATTTGCTTCAAGTATGTATTTTATTCACTATATCTAAAACTATTTGTAACCAAACGGATCGCAAAAAATCTCCCTCATCCTATTAAATATTAATTTTAACTGCTTTATGCCAAAAATATGACGATTCTCTTTTGTGTTTCATAAACTAGAATATATTTACTCATAGAATTACATAAAAAAGTACCAAATAATCCAAATTATATTTTCAACTCGTCAAGTGAGTCATGGTACAACTTTAAATGGAAATGCCCTTTGCCCTCGCTGCGCGTCGCGTGCGTCCAATCCGCGGCCTAGCTCGTCATGTCATGAGTCATGAGCTCATGAGACACGAGCGTACGCGAACAACATAGCCTCACATTAGGATTTACTTACATACACATACAAGGTGAAATATTAACGTGTGATGTTTATACAGGATGCCGCATGAAGATCCACGCGGAGCACGTGTCGGAGGCGGAGTCGGTGGCGGCGTGCAAGCTGCACGCGGACCGCGCACGCGAGCTGCTGCTGCTGGCGCCCGGCGCGCCCGACCAGCGCCGCTGGGTGGCGCGCCTGGCGCGCCGCGTGCAGCGCTACGGCTACCGCGCCGCGCACACCAACCACGACCACACCAAGCTGTCGCCCAGGTGCGTACTGTCGGAGGCGGAGTCGGTGGCGGCGTGCAAGCTGCACGCGGACCGCGCACGCGAGCTGCTGCTGCTGGCGCCCGGCGCGCCCGACCAGCGCCGCTGGGTGGCGCGCCTGGCGCGCCGCGTGCAGCGCTACGGCTACCGCGCCGCGCACACCAACCACGACCACACCAAGCTGTCGCCCAGGTGCGTACTGTCGGAGGCGGAGTCGGTGGCGGCGTGCAAGCTGCACGCGGACCGCGCACGCGAGCTGCTGCTGCTGGCGCCCGGCGCGCCCGACCAGCGCCGCTGGGTGGCGCGCCTGGCGCGCCGCGTGCAGCGCTACGGCTACCGCGCCGCGCACACCAACCACGACCACACCAAGCTGTCGCCCAGGTGCGTACTGTCGGAGGCGGAGTCGGTGGCGGCGTGCAAGCTGCACGCGGACCGCGCACGCGAGCTGCTGCTGCTGGCGCCCGGCGCGCCCGACCAGCGCCGCTGGGTGGCGCGCCTGGCGCGCCGCGTGCAGCGCTACGGCTACCGCGCCGCGCACACCAACCACGACCACACCAAGCTGTCGCCCAGGTGCGTACTGTCGGAGGCGGAGTCGGTGGCGGCGTGCAAGCTGCACGCGGACCGCGCACGCGAGCTGCTGCTGCTGGCGCCCGGCGCGCCCGACCAGCGCCGCTGGGTGGCGCGCCTGGCGCGCCGCGTGCAGCGCTACGGCTACCGCGCCGCGCACACCAACCACGACCACACCAAGCTGTCGCCCAGGTGCGTACTGTCGGAGGCGGAGTCGGTGGCGGCGTGCAAGCTGCACGCGGACCGCGCACGCGAGCTGCTGCTGCTGGCGCCCGGCGCGCCCGACCAGCGCCGCTGGGTGGCGCGCCTGGCGCGCCGCGTGCAGCGCTACGGCTACCGCGCCGCGCACACCAACCACGACCACACCAAGCTGTCGCCCAGGTGCGTACTGACGCACCGGCTGCAGCGATCTCATATTCACCAGATTTTTGGAACATATTTTGAGTGATAGTGTGGTTTTATTCGTAACGATGAAGAATTTGCACTATCTGTTCCCAGCTTTTTAGAAACGTATTGTTAGACGTCGATGAGTCTTTGGTCGACATTCCAAAATCTAATACGAAATTGATTTTTATGTCGACATTTTTCAAATTGATTATTTGACCGTAGTAATTTCGTTTGCAGAGACTCGATGCGCTCCAACCTGAAGATATCGTACATGAACGCGAGCCAGCGCAGCTCCACGCTGCCCGCCAACGCGTCGCTGCCGCGCCAGTAGCGCCGCCTGTGCTCGCGAACGTACACTGACGATGGCAACATGTTTGGATCCCAATTTCGTTCATCACCCATCGGTTTGTACTAACATTATATTTTCGTAGACGTCATTTGTTTTAAATGTGATCGGTTTTCGTCCGCTCAACGGCGTTATATTTTGTTACGATATTTTTCGATGAATCTATTGAAAATTTGTTTTTGTAACTTATTCAGTGATTTATAAAATAAGCTAGTCTCATGTAGTAAGTTCAAATTGCGCCTAAGTTAAATGATTCAGCTTGACTGCTGTGATAGTTTTTGATAATTTACAAGTGAGTACTTACATATGAATATGACACGCGTTTGGATCGATCGAAGCGTCGCAGGAACTCAATTCGCGCCTTCACATTTGCAAAGTTTTCGTACAGTATTTGACAGTTGTCAAACATAATTTGCACCTTTATGCCAGTTGGGCCCTAATGACGTGATGCCTGCAATAATATTTTGCATTTATTTTTGCCTTTGGCACATTTATCTCGAATTCATACAGATGAACGAACAGCGTCAAATTGAGTGCCTGGGCGATCACGACTGCGATCACCTCTCGAGTTAATATTATACAGCAGCATACATTGTTTATAAAATAGCTCATACGCAGACTATGATAATATTAATTTTAGGGTGTTTATTATAACACAATACGTAGACTCTCAGGGTATCTTCTTGCATCCTCGCGTCCATCCAGTTAAGACTACTCGATAGTTTTGTACACGCGCCTTCATCTTACAACATCAAGGCAACGATCATAAAGTTGCAGTTTAAACATTAATTTTGGCTATAACTTGGCCAGATATATAATGTGAATTACACAAAATTGTGAATGACAGTGAATATTTGCATTTTAATTTGTTTCTAAGAGCTGAATAGGTTCGTTCGCAGACGTTTCTGCTTGATACAAAATTCATTCAGATTTAATGTACTAAATTCATGTTATTCTTAGTAAAAGTACAAGTAACAATAAAAGTTCCACATTTATACTCCCTGTGCTATCAGAACACGACGGCATGTTTTTTTTCTGGGACCTCAAATCTCTACCTATGTAAGATCTTTGCAATTCCATAGTAAACAAGTACCTTACTTCGTTTACCACTGATTAAATAATAATATGTATGTTACTTTACTCTGACATAGTATATTTCTGTTTATTTTGTAACGCCTATAACCAGATTTGCATTTTATTATATTTAGATATTTTTTGTTATATTTTTGTGTTAAAATTCTTTGTGTTTTAATTGTTCATAACCAACTTATTTGTTATTATTACTGTAGAAAAGGTTCCAGAATTACGTAAAGATTATTTTTTTTTATGTTGTGGTCTAATACTATCAATGTTTTTAAAAAACCCGTACGGCCTACACTGGTGTAATTTAAAAATAATGGCCAAGCACAGCCATAAACGTTCCAATTAAATGTTATCGGTATACCGACGGAATTGTGACTGAATAGGGTCTTATAAATTGGTGATAATCTGATTCTAAACCCAATTTTATATGTTGTATTGCACTTTTTAATAACTAATTAATCAATATGGAAATAGCGGTAGTGACAGAATGTAATTATAATGAATTAATGACATTTCATCTGATGTCAAGTCTTAAAAACTGGCGTATGTTTCTTTAAGGGAAACAACGTTACAACATCGGTCCGTTTGAAAATCGAGCTTTTTAACATTACTTATAGTAGTCAATACTACTGACACTATGTGACATGCTGTGACATTCACACTATTGCTAATAACTGCACTGGTTACTAAACTATTCACATTCTGCACTCGTTGCGTTCTTCTAGATAGGAGTATTACGAGTAATGTGAGCACTCTTGACGGGACCTAACGTGTTAGAGTATGCAACGTGCTGCCGCACTTGCAACATAACGAAATCAGTGCCATAAGTGATTTGTTTAGTGAAACGGCTCCGGTAGTTGCTCAAAACCATTTTCCACTAAATCCAGCGAGTTACTTAATTATATAAGACTCCCATTCGGGCTTCCTTGAATCATACGATCTTTTTATACTGTTTAGACTAGTGTTATGCGCTTATTGTATCGTTATTATAATCGCGTTTTGTAGGTTATGCGAACTTATACTATCTAAATGCCTAATTCTGTGTCTGACTAATCTGGCGGGGCACTGATATTTATGTGATTCAAAGCAATAAAAACAATCGGTTGTCGCACAGTGTATCGACTAATATAATCTTATTCGGAGTATATGGGTGCCAAATGTCTGATTTGGTGAATTACCTATTAATGGTACAAAACTTGTAATTATCCCTAGTCGCTAAATGCCGCGAGACGGCGTCAGTCGAGGGGTTATTGCGATGCCAAGTCAATACTTTTAAACACCAATTTTATTACGCCTTCGTAGGTTTATATAACATTTTCTACAGATGTGATTTTAAAGTACAAAAGTGTCGAGAGTACATTCTTGTTCATGTACTGACCTTGCCAGAAGTCAAGTGGTAATGCGGTATTACTCTTGGCGGCTCGCTCAATTGTTTAAGGCCCGAACAGACGGAATGCATTCCAGCTGCGCCTTATGCATAATAGAAACTGTACCTTAACAACGCAGACGGCGTAATACAAGTTGCAGTGTAGTATTTCGTTTTAGTTTTTGGCTAATACAAATACAAAGCAATTCAACAATCGTTATAACCATCTTGAAGGTCTAACGGATCATCAGCACTATATTTAAGAACAATATGATTACAAGTCTTATACATAAAGGGCCTTCCAAGGCGCGCCACGCGTCGGCCCGACTACACATGGATGACCCTTTATCTATTATTGGACTTGTAATCTGTTATTCATAGAGACAGTCTATAATCCGTGGGACCTTCAAGACGGTTTTGACGACTGTTTAATACCGTGTTTTGCGGGAAACCTAACAATTGCTTTGTATTTCTTAAATACACTGTAAATTGGATTGGTCAAAAACAAAAACGAAACACTATAGAATTCAATCCGTCTGCTGGAGCTAGTGATCCAAAAGGCTCGAGCGTTTTGGATCACTAGCTGGAGCCTTTTGGAAGGGCATACCGCGCTCGTTGAGCTGTGATAGTGAAGAAGTGTCTACGAACACCCGTGGTGCTACAGGAAGCACGCCTCCGACGCATTGTTGTTACTAGTGGTTCTTGTTGAATAGATGCGCTGTTTATTATTGCTCTACACACTGTTTACATTCCTCCGACGAAAGCTATGTTGAGTTTTGTTTATCTTAGTTTTATATTGACTCAAGTTCAACTCTCTCGCTTGTCCAGTTATCGCTTTTATATACTTTTAGATATAAGTCCGAAACAATCTCTGTTCATTTATGTACTGACATACGAATTTCAAATTTACCTAGGTACTTAAGTGTTTGATAGATGGCAATCACCGTAGTTATACGCTTATTTTTGAGATGCATTTTTAAATATAATATGATTAGGCAGCTGTTGCATCGTGTTACTCCATTCCATGATATTTTATTTTTCGCGCGTTTGGAAATGGTTCGTTTGCCAAAGAAATTTTGAAAATCAGCAAAAACAAAATTATTTCACGTCTTATTTTAATAGTCCACGTTTTGTTTCCGTGCTTGTCATTAATATTAATTCAGTATGATAATAATTATTGTTATTTACTATGCATAATTATAAACCTGATTTTATTACACGACATTTTGCGGGAGTATTTTTTTAAGTAATCGTAGCCTTATCCTTTATACACGTTAGTATGTTAAGAAATACTCCCAAATTGTCTGACGTATAACACTCCGATAGTGGACAATGTAAAATCATATTATGTAAATTATTTATTATTATTCAATTACATCTCTTATTGTAACGTTTTATTTATCGAGCTAAAATTGTAAGTTCCTAACTAGCTAGCTTCTCATTTGTAAAGTATACTTCTCAGTTAGCTTGTCGCTGATAGTTTGTTCGGCTTAACAGTTATCGCGTAGTAGGTGTAACGTTATTACTCTAATACATTATGAATCTATTACTTTATAAAATGATTTCGGAATTGAGTCTGCGCCTGTGCGCGGGCCGGGCGAATAATAATTATTATATATGCCTACGTATACGTGTCATGCAATATACTAATACCACGTGCCTTAGCTACGGCCCACTCCCATATCATCTAGGCAAACTATGTTAAATCTATCAATAGTTATTATAATGTACATATGTTTTAAAATAAACCGATATTTTATGGATTTTTAAGGAATTTGTATATTGTAAAGATTATTAATTAATTTTATCATAAAATTAATGCCTAGCTAATAAGTGCTACATTTGTGAAAAATAAATAACATTTAAAAACTCATTGTTTTATTTCGAAAACTCTTAATATAAATAATTACATACAACATTAATAAAATTTGCAATAAAACAATCAATAACAACAATTTGATTATACAAATGATAACAATAACATCGTGAACGACTAATACAATACAATATTCTAGCTGTGAGTGATGTGGTTCCATACAACGAACACACAGGCGGCGTTGCCGTGTCGTGCGAATCTTCTATACTGTTGTGAGCTTACGACTAAGTGAATACTGATATGAAATGCGTGTTTGGATCTGCTCCCATTCACTATTATATTATCAGCTCCGATGATAGGTTGAACGCGATATAAATTTTCTGGAATACATGATAAGGCTTGGCTTTTTAAATGTCACGTTCAATATCGTCATTTTGGATCCTAATATCCAATAATCTGAAGGCAAGGAATATTCTGATGTATATTGACAGCACTTACTAAAGTCATACTATACCATAACTTTAGTGGTCCATGGTTTTATAAAGGGTATTTTAGAGCTGCTGTTGATTTTCTTAGGCCAAATCGCCGTATCTAATGAATAATATATATTCAATAAGAATTAATTCAAGTGTTACAACGGAATTGATACTATAACCAGTGGGAACAGCCGGCCCAGCCAAAGTTACAATGGCTATAGCTTCGACAACGAAACGCTTTGTATCTCTATCACTCTTCCATATTAGTGCGTCAGTGATTATTGCGTTTCGATCGCTACGGAGCGTAAGCGATTGGCATTTTGGCTATGCGGCCAGAACCGTGCACTCAGAATAGGCCGACGGATTTCTTGAGGTCCTTCTGCTTCCAGCCGGGCAGCGCGCGGAACTCGGTGTACGGCATGTGGAACGCGGACACGAAGTCGTCGTGCGTCAGGTAAAGCTGGAAAATGTTCAAGTTTAGGAGCACTCCATGAAATTGTGTACCGTTTGTCCCGTAAATAGTAGTTTGTGTTACAAGGGATCAAAATGATATCTTTCCGTCAAGGGCGTACATTGAATCCTGAGCGTAAAAAGGGATTCAAGTGTTAACGCCCAAGACGAAATAATTTTGATACCGTGTGACACATACTGCTTTACACATCAACTATGAGGAAAATAAAGAAATCTTAGTGTTGACACAATCTGATGCTTAAACAGATTATTTAAGCTAAAAAAAAGAATGTACAAAAAATGTAAAAATAGTGTGCTTGAACAAAAAAGTTACTTTGACCCCCCCTAGCAAGGAGGAAAAGTGCCACTTTGATCCCTCCTCGCAGGGAAGAAAAAGCTCATTCCCGAATAGGTGGTGTGAAAAGAGCATTTTCACTTAACTGAGCACCTTTGACGGCCGGTTAGCAATCGTTACAACACTGACGGTCAATGTCAAATCCCATACATTTTGTCAAAAATGTAACGGTTAGACATTACTGAAACACGACTTAAGTCGCGCTTTAAAGTACAAGCTAAATGAAAATGCCCATAAATGTGAATTTTCTGAAGAATTGCAGGTAAGAGTTTCCTTTTCTATGACAAATGGTCAAAAATATGCACAGAAAATTAATCGCCTGTTTTAAATGCCGAAAAAAACGTCGCAACACTGGAAATAAAATGCGTTTGTTCGGGACAGCCCGTGGATTGCTCCTTAGACGGTCAGCAAAGTGAAAAAATATGGGAATACTTGAGCTAAGGGAGTTGAGTTTGGCCACATACATAAATGAATTCATAAATCCATTTGGGCAGTGGCGGATTTCCCATAAGGCACAGTAGGCCCGGGCCTAGGGCGGCGAGATATTAGGGGCGGCAAATTGTGACAAAAAAAATTCACTGATGATAACAAAACATAACTTAAACAATAATTACATAAATTAGGCCAGGCAACGTATTCTCAAAGAGGGAAATGCTTGGAACACAATTTTTGACTTCGTACCTAACTTTATTTGGACTATCTAACTAGGAGGTGAACATATCAAAAGTCCCCGGCCGTAGCCCTTGAGCCGGGGGAAGAGAGGGTTTGAAGGTACCATTTTTCCGTTTTTCGCTTATATCTCGGAAATTATGCGTTCTAACGACATGATACATGACATATTATTATACAAAATGAAAGTTGGTTAAATTTGCTACAAGCTACAATTGTTACGATATCTTGAGGGCCCTCCACACTTGTGCGCGAATCGCGGCGCGAAGCCCGCAAACGCGAGTGTGGCGTCGATTTCGCAGATTGTTGACGCCTTCGCGCCTTGTTCTCCGTTTATAGGGTTCCGTACCTCAAAAGGAAAAAAACGGAACCCTTATAGGATCACTCGTGTGTCTGGCTGTCCGTCTGTCACAGCCTATTTTCTCCGAAACTGCTGGACCAATTAAGTTGAAATTTGGCACACATATGTAAGTTTGTGACCCAAAGATGGACGTGTAACGTAAATAAATGAATTTTAAATATGGAGGCCATTTTGGGGGTAAATGAGAATCTTTAAATAAAGTTTTTCAAACTATATCGTGTTACATACATATCTTAGGATAAGTAGTTTAGCAGTTATTCAAGAAAATAGGCAAAAAAAAGTTCTACTTATGTTTATTTTTTAGATGTTTTGAATGTTCTTGTAGGTACATAAAAAGTCAATGTTATTGGTAAAACTATCACTTAAAATGAATAAGTATTTGCTTATATTTTTCCGTAAAATCTATGTTCCTATGATCATGTCACAAGGACGTATAGTTTCCGAGATATAATAAGCGAAAAACCCAAAAATGTGACCTTCAAACCAAACCTAGGGGGCCAAGTCCCCGCTCAAGGGGACTTTTGATATGTTCACTTCCGAGTCCAAATAAAGTTACTATAAGTTAAAAATATGTCCCAAGCATTTCCCTCTATAATATATCTTTTCGTTGCCTGATCTAAATGTAGTCAATGATGGGTGCTGATGCTGAGAAAGGGGCGGCTACAAGGCCTGGGGCCTAGGGCGGCAAAGACTGCAAATCCGCCACTGCATTTGGGTCATTTCCACATTCTCATGGAACTGTTTTTCGACTTCTCGGAAATGGAAAGCTTTTTGCTAAGGGTGTATCACTTCACAGTGTAATTGCTATCACGGCAGGTCGCTAGATAAATCGAAGGAGGCATTCAAATACTATAGGAACACCATTACCGCCTACCACCACTAGACAAGGAAGCGTTGTTGCCGCTCTGTACCGCGGTGTTGCCACACGAGCATTACTAGACGTAGCTTTGAAGTACCTCTTTAGCCAGCGGGTCGACATCAGAAGGCAGATGGTCCTTAGGCCCGCACAGCACCGCCAGTGGGTACTTCTCGTGCTGGTCGAAGCGGTTGGCGCTGTTGCCGCTCTGCAGCGCGCTGTTGCCATTCTTCACGATCGCCTTGCCTTCAAGGGCGCTGATGATGGCGCTGAATGTTTTATGGCCCTGGTAAAGAAATAAATAAAGCCAATTTGGTTTCTTGCGAAGTAACGAATCTCTCATAGTTGTCGAGTCATTAATAAGGCCCAAGGCCCAAGGTCTTGATCGCTGGTCCGTTCTAAATTTAGACACGGTGCTGAAATATAGACATGCACAGCGTACGGCGTAAACTGAAAGCCAAGGGCCGGTTACACTCATAGACTAGGAATCCTCTAGACCGAGTTTAGAACAATTATTGCATGCAACCGATGATGCCAAAAATGCGGGGGTGCGCGGGACGAGGTGAGCGAAGTCCCGTGCCCTGATTGGTCTGTTCAAAGGCACGGACGTCACACAAAGATACTTTCGACTCGAACATGGAGTAAAATTACCGTATGCGTGGCAGAGGGGGTAGCGCGACTATGCTCAGTCTGGAGGATGTTTTGTCTGTGGTTACACTAAACCGTTTGTAACTATTTACATTTCCGCAATTTTTTAATGTATGTGAAATTTCATACTTTGCCGCTGATCACTCCATTTTGTGGCCAATGCAACTGGCCCTAAGTGACTCTGATATTTCGTAGTACGAAGGTAATGCATTTACTTTCCACATGGAGTGTTTCCAGTGTGGGAAGAAGCCCGTGTAGTGCGGCGGCTCCCGGCCCTGGCTCAGCACGATCACCGGCGTCTCGGGGTCGCGCGCGGCCGGATCTGCGAATAAAACACGCATATTCGATATTTTTAAATCTAACGTGCGTTAAATAGTAAAAAATTCAGTAAATTTAGATTTGCTTGCGTACCGGCAACCCACCCGCTTCTTAGAATTCTTATCAAAAAACGGTGTATTCCCATTTGTCCTCGCCCCACGTGACCGCCGCCAGAAATGAGGCGGGGACAAGGAATGATTTATATGAATACACCAATTCCCATCAATGCCCAGCGGGAACAAATGGGTATATAACTAAAAAACCGGGCAAGTGCGAGTCGGACTCGCGCACGAAGGGTTCCGTACCAAAAAAAAAACCGAAAAAAATTCAAAAAGAAAACGGTCACCCATCCAAGTACTGACCACGCCCGACGTTGCTTAACTTTGGTCAAAAATCACGTTTGCTGTATGGGAGTCCCACTTAAATCTTTATTTTATTCTGTTTTTAGCATTTGTTGTTATAGCGGCAACAGAAATACATCATCTGTGAAAATTTCAACTGTCTAGCTATCACGGTTCGTGAGATACAGCCTGGTGACAGACGGACAGACGGACGGACGGACGGACGGACAGCGAAGTCTTAGTAATAGGGTCCCGTTTTATCCTTTGGGTACGGAACCCTAAAAACTGACAGCCGAGTGGATCAAGCGCTCGCCGCCACTAACGCGATACAACCATCGGAAAGGTACTTAGTCAGTACTGAAATGTTTTTGGATGTTTTAAGTACGTAATAGGTACTAGCAAGCTCACTCCGCGATTTCGTCGCGTCGCAACAAGTACATCCGTCCCACACCAATTTTGGTGGCCAGCCATAAGCCGCGCATGCCGCTTGCGCCACCTAGCGGTCATATCTGTTCTAATCGCAACAGACGCGATTTGTTAGAGAGTGAATATTCTGTACCTAGTACTATTATTTACTCTGTGGTACTATTTACATGTGGGTGTATTTGAAGAATTGGAAAGCTTGGGATCCAGACAAGGCTATCCACCACCTGTTTTAAATGGATTCTTAGCTATTTTGGACACATAGCCAGCCGAGAAACTGACAACTGGGAGAAACTTGTAGTTGTTGGGAAAGTAGACGGCAAGCGGCGACGTGGCAGATCTCCTGCTCGGTCTCTACTCTTACAGGCCTCACAATAGCAACCGCCATGAAGAAGGCCGAGAGCAGGGTGGGATGGAAGCGATTGGTGACAGAGGTCATCAGAAAATTTCAAGACGGACACGACTTTCAGCAATGAAGAAAACGACTAGAAAGAGAGAGAGAGAGAGAGAGAGATATATATATTTGAAGAATACCTTGCGCAAGGTAGGCGCCCGCGAGCGCGCGCGCGTCGTCCTTGGCGCGCTGGCAGCAGTGCGCGCCGAGCCACACGAACACGCTCGTGTGCGCGTCCAGCAGGGCCGCCGTCTCCGGCGCCAGGTCGTACTGGCTGAACGAGATGATCTCTTCAACTGAAAATGCAGGAAATATAATTGAAATAAGGTACAGTCAACAACAGAGCTATGAATACAGGCAAAGTGCCAAAAATATGTATACACGACCTTAATGTACAGGCAATAAAGTACTGTATACATATTTTTGACACTTTGCCTGTATTCATAGCTCTGTTGTTGACTGTACTAGAAACCTGTCGAACGACAGCCGCTGAGTAAAATTATCGCGTAATATCTGCTGGTACTGCCTCATTTTTAGTAAACCACGTAAGTTGTACGGAGTATTTACCAATCAGAGCATGCCACTTTAACCCTTTTCCAGGCCACACCAATCTACAAGGTTTTTCCAAAAAATCCAAATACATACAGGGTGTAATCGTTAAGTGTGGCCAGGCCATAATTCCGTAAATATAACAGATATCAGAAAACTTCCAACTGATATCGAAAGTGCGTTCCCCAATGAGTAAAATTACATTAATAACTTTTTAAATAAAAGTAGTAATATCCCAAATATTAACTTCAAACCCTTCCATACATTTAGTAGGTAAGCCGTTGTAAATAAAATTATTTTTCATTTAAAAATAAATGTTAGATTAATTATTTCATAAACGGTATAGTTTTATTATTTTATTACAATGTATTCGTACAAATAACGAGTCTCAAACAGTTTTATCTCTTACGACACCCGACATTCTTTGAGGCTGTAAGTCGTCATACTAAATGTATGGGAGTGTTTTAACTTAGTATTTTTAATATTTCTGCTTTTATTTAAAAAAAAGTTATTAATGTAATTTTACTCATTGGGTAACGCACTTTCGATATCAGTTGGAATTTTTCGGATATCTGCTATATTTACGGAATTATGGCCTGGTCACACTTAACGATTACACCCTGTATATTCAAATGAATCCAGCTTTGATGATTAATTTGAAGACGAGTCACATTTTCGGAAAGTCTAATTAAATTTGAACCTTAAATCAAATGTCTAAGGTTGAAATTCTATTGGCGCGTATGTGGCCGATAAATCGTACTGTCTGGAAAAGGGTTAAATAGTGCAATCATTTAAACACACATGAAACTTACAAGAATACTGCCCAGGAGCACCCAAAGACACGTAGAACAGGCGCGGCGGCAGCGGGCGTTCCATCTCCTTCAGCGGCGAGGCCACCAGCAGGTCGCGGCGGTCTCCGATGGCCGCCCAGAAGTCCGGCTTCTCTTTGCCTGAAATTATAACTTTATTTTGCCATAATACTGTTCAATGGTGTAGGCTGGAGAGGAGAGAAGATATGTCAGTAAATAGGCAGGTGGAACCAAGGAGTTTGCAGATTCAGATCAACTTATTCGTCGTGTGGTCGGTAAAATAACCAGACTTTTGTGAAGGACGATAGGGACGTAGAAACAGCTCCAGAGAAGGTAAACAATCAGAATCGCAATAGTGTAACTCCAGGTTAAACGTATTCAACTATAGTCCTAATTTTTCCATATATTTCTTGGTGTTCTCCATAGGTACGGTATGAAACATTGACGGATAGATACCATGTCACATATAGTTAAAGGGTGTCCGGATGAGATCGCTTTATCGGCCCCTACTTTTGACCTAAATCATATACCGTTTTATTTTATTTAGGCATGCAATAAATAACATATTTTATGTATCTGTTCCTGGGAAAGCTGATCGCCGCAGTGGTACCTTGCATGACGAGGGTGTGCTCGGCCGCGGCCATGTTCTTGGCGACCTCGCGCTCGTCGCCCGTGGCGTGCGCGGCGCACCACACCCACACGCGCGCGCCCTCGCGCAGCACGTAGCACGCGCCGCGCCCGAGCGCGCCGCGCCGCACCTCCGCGCCGCGCGCCTCGCGCGCGTACTGCCCCGACACGAGGATGAGCGCGCGGGACGGGGCCACCACTCGACGGCCCATAGCTGGGAAATTAACAAAACATGAATGGTGAGCTATTTTTTCATGTCTGCTGAATTTATCATCAATCGGATAATATAGTCTCCACAAAGACCACTGGCGTGGGCCAAATATTGTATGAAGCACGGCTTGGCTCTCTGCAGAAATATGTCAGTTATCACACACGTGCAAGGAATATGTCAGTTATCACAGGAACTGCAAAACCAAGTGAACCAACAAAGAGAGAGAGGAAATTATAATAAGCAAGTAGGCAGGTACTTACGATCGTAGTCTGAAGCGCTGCCGACATAAGTGATCATACGTCCCTTGAAAATTTGCAAGAAGTGCGCTGGTTCCTTGCCTTGATAAACCCACGCCTGAAAGCAATATTGCTAATTTGTAAAAAAATACTCAATATTTAATAAACTTAATAAATGTGAGAATAATGGTACCTGGACGGGAAAACGCCCCAACTTATTGTAGAGGTCTTTAGCTTCTTTAGCACCCAAATTCCTCAGATCATTTGGCGAAGAGCCACCCTGAAAGACATAACATTTTAGTAATTGATTTTTCTGTTCTTGCACTTTTATGCCTCACCATCCTGTGGCGGCTATGGCATAGACTGGAAGATAGTAGCGCATGGTACCTTGGTGTACAGCTCGACGTACGCATCACATGTACCTAAAAGACGATAACGAGATGCGATTCACTTCTACTTCCATCGATTCCATTGGTGCAACTGGTGCAAGTGCCCCAGTTGTCCAACTATCTACACTAAACTAATGCATAATGTCTCACCATCCAGTAGTAGAGTATGGACTGGTCCCCAGTCGGCGCGTGGTAGGTGTACAACACGACGTAGCAGTCCCGGTCGTAGAACACGGCAGCCTGCGGGCGCTCCACCTCTATCAGCCCATTTTGCACGCGCCATACACGCAATACACCCGACCCGTCGTCCGGAAGCTGTGCCTGGATGTACAAGTACACGTATGATTAAAATCCTCATCAAAGAAGATTCACTTCTGAAATCCATCATTTAGGTTCCTGGCAGAGTCATAATGATGTTTATTATACACTACACTAGTTTGATTGGATTAGGTTTGGATACTTACATGACACATGCGTACGGAAACACTCAAATACTCACACTACAATTGCATGTAAGATGTTTAACATGTTTCGTCTATTACCTCTGCTGCAAGCCATGCATTGGACGCCAGACTGACGGCATCCAGCCGTGTTGTAGCAGAACGAGCGACTCGCACGCGATTGTCGCGGCGTTTATCGCACCAGCGCCAATCGTGGAACAACGCAGCGAATTCCAACGGCTCGCGGCCTGAATAATAAGAAAGTTCAGTAATGGAATGGCCTAAAAGTTTTACGAACACTATTATCCACATCGCAGTTGAGGAGTTAAGTAGGTAGTAGGTACCAACGCGCGGTCAGAGATCAACTGAGGTTTAAAAATATCTCAAAAGCGCGCCTGATCGTAAAAAATACAATAAAAAACCTGCTTGTTTTTTCCAGGCATCCTCATACACTAGCTCGGTTTTGTTTATAAATAAACAATTGAAAGACGAACCCGCAGCAGTGACAGACACGGGGCCTACGTGGCGTCGAGCGCGAGCGAGGCCACGGGCCGCGGCGAGGGCCCCGCGGCTCGCGGAGGCGCCCGCTGACGGGCCCACCCAGGCCCAGACGCCACGGCTACCGGCGTCCACGATGTAAACTCCCTGGAACATAAAAGGTTTCATCACCACTTAACAATCAAATTTATATTTACCTAGGTCATATATTTATGTATATTACACAAAGGAAGTGTGTGTTGGGGAAGTGCACCAGCCTATAAAGTAGTCTTGTTACTCGAAAAGATCCAAAGAACTTACGTCATCAGCCAAATCCTCCCTAAACAGTGGCGCCCGCTTGACCTCCTCAAGCCTCGCCGCCGGCCGCTGCGACGGAGCGGTGATGGGCGCGACGCGCGGCGGCTGCGTAGCACGATACAGCCTCGCGGGGCGCGGCGGATCCGCAGGCGGCGTGGCGGGCCGCACGGAGCGCGCGCGCAGCTCGAGCAGCGCGTCCAGCAGCGCGCGGTCGGCGGGCGGGAGCGTCTGCTCGTAGCCGTCGTGCGCGATGGCGATGCGACGAGCTGTCATGCCCTTGTCGGCGCCCCGGGCCATGCGGTATGCGATCTAAAGAAAATATATAACTGTTAGACATCCGAAGTTGAAGTTGGTAGGCATAGATAGTATTGTGGACGATGTCGTGAATACCTTAGCACCAAACATCTTCTCGATCAAGTTAGCCGCGCGGCCGAGCCACAGCACTAGTAGCGAGGCGGTGTCGAGCACGAAGACTCCATCGGCGGCTAGCTGTGACCATGACACCGGGTCCAGTTGGACGAGCACGGGGCGGCGCCCGCGCACTCGGTAAAGACGCGCCCCGCCATTTAGGTTACAGCCGCTTCGCAGGATTCTGGAACAACCATTGTTTTTGTTTTTAGCTATCTATAGTGATAATTAATACCGGCCGGAATAGACATGGACTGACAGGCTAAAAGTAGTTCATACGCTGTTTGCCGGCTGACTTAACAAGACAATAAAAAATGTTCAACTGTGTAGCTATCACGGCTCATGAGATACAGCCTGGTGACAGACAGGTAGACGTTCGGAAAAACGGACAGTGGAGTCTTAGTAATAGGGTTCCGTACCCAAAGGGTAAAAACGGAATCCTAAAAGAGGAAGGCGCTGTTAAATATTCTACAAACCTTCCAAATTGCATCGCGAAGTTTAACAAACCTGATCCCATCACGGAAGTACGACAATAGCCTGGGGGACTCCCTGGTGGCGGCCTCTCGGTGTATGACAGTGGGCACGGCCAGGTAGGAAGCTAGCTGAGTCCCACGGCGGAGCGCCAAGGCTGCTAGGGCGCCGCAACGCTCGCCAGCCCATGCATGGATGTGGCGTTCGGCGCATTCCGTATTGCCGTTCTCTTTAACTTCTTTGCGCTGTAAATAGGGTCATTCAGAAATTTAAAGGACAACATGATGTACGCTTTGATTATGTCTATTGGTGAGAATAAGGTAAGCCTGTATCTTTATATACTTGTGTCTCGCTTTACAGAAGACTTTTCTCCTGCATAACGAGCACTCGCTTCAACGCACAGCTCATTATGTCCGTATATATCTTTGCGCACTAAAGATTAACGAACGATTCACAAACGTAAATGCTGTGATTGCCGTGGTAGCGACAATGGTTGGATTTCTTTTTTCTCGTCACACTCTTGCCAGAGTGGTCGTGGTCGTCATGTCAGGGCCGGTGGCAAGCTTCACAATCCGTCGCCATTCCTCCCGTACTGTAGCCCTTCTTGTACATTCACGGAGTGGTTCATTGAATGCTTTTTTGACTAGGTCTGATAGTTTCTAGTTGGTATACTAAATACTTACAATAACATCCGGGCCTGCTGGCTGGCCAGGCATAGACGAGGAGTACACTAAATAGGCTTCTCCATCGTAGAAGGTACCGTAGTGGTTCCTCGGAAGCATTTCCGTGCCCGATTCCTGCATGAGAAACAAACGTACTTAAATAATGTACACAATGAAAACATTAAAAAACAGGAATTTTCTAAATCGACCGTTTAAAAAAAAAGGAATTTTCCAATTCGACCGTATTTTCTTCAACAAAAATTATATCTCTTCGAATTTATAAGCCGATTAAAAATGGCGACGTAAACAGAACTAAAAATCTCGATTAGTAAGTAGTTCATACTTTAGGTTTTCGAGGGCGTTCCTATCCATGGTAGGTACCTATACCTCCCTTTGTCTTCATGGAAACGTGTATACCTACTACTCGTATATAAAACGAAAAACCCTTATTGGTGTTGCCGGAATGGGTATGGAAATTATATTGAAACTTGACATTTGCTAGATACACTTGCGTAATAATTACATTGGTATTCATGCATCGAGTAGGTAATTCAAGTACGAGTAGATTGACCATTGAAAGTGAAATGCGGCAATATGCTACAAATGATCAGTTGTCCGTACCGGTGTTTAAACTCGCTGGTGATGCATACGACGAAGGGCACAATTTGACAATGTTTATTAAGCCTAGTGACATTACCAATCATGTTACATTGCCAAGCTTTACGATATTATTATTTCCACGTATACATGTAGGTATATGGTTTGCAGCACCGCGCACCACATGAATTGATTAACAGCAAAGATATTATCGTATCGACAATATTTGTGGTTTAATTAACTACGAACAGAAAAAAGTTAAAAATCGTCTCTTAAGGCGCCCACAGATTACCAGTTCGCCGGACGATATAAGACTGTCAGTTGTTCGGGAATGTCACCTTTTGCGATGAACTGAGTCAGATATCGTCTGACAGGCAGATATCGTCCGGCGAACTGGTAATCTGTGCGCCACTTGCACTTTCGCACTAATCCGGGCAATCTGGGGCTAAACCGTTAACCCATATATGTATATGTCAATGGTTAACCCAGTATCAAATTGTACTGGTAACCATGAAAACTCCAGGTTTTACCGGTTAACCCAGTGTTAGTGGGATGCTACAAGTGGCGCTAACCCTATGTTCAAGTCGATTAGTGGTATAGTCGTACTTGTTTTTAGGGTTCTGTACCCAAAAGGTAAAACGGGACCCTATTACTAAGACTTCGCTGTCCGTCCGTCCGTCCGTCCGTCCGTCCGTCCGTCTGTCACCAGTGCCCTATCTCACAAAACTTTACAAGTGTACAATTCGACAAAATTGTTAAATTGTAAACAAAAAAATGTACCACAATAATTACAAATATGTATTCATTACAAGTCTGCAGTATACAAATATGTCATTATTGCTAAAGCGTATCACAAAGAATAAAGGTATGTCACGACAGCTACATAATTGTAGAATTGTTGATTTGTAAATATACAAGCGAAATGTTACAACTACAAATATGTAACAATTTATTTTGCTTCTTTAATGTTGAAGGTAGTTTCACTTTATACGCAACACGCAAGAATTACATCAATTATATTTATATAGTGATCTTGATGATCTACGAGCATTTACATACCAACTGACATTACAATGGATTTGCAAGCTAAAGTGACCATTATATTATAAACCTCACAAATGAAAACAAAAACTTTAGTAAATTTAGTGATAAATTGACGCACACTATGTAAAACAAATGGAAGGAAAATGCGCAAAATTTAAATGATTTAGGAATAATGGAGAAAGATTGGAAATACTTAAGGGACACTATGTGGCAAATTTGGAAAAGGCGTACGAAGATAAGCTCAATTTGAGTATACGTATTTTTTTTGTCCAGTATATATAAGTATTTCGTAAATTAAATTAAAGCTAAGTAAAATTGGGATTATATATGTAGGTATATATGAAATTCATGACACCTAGGATCACTATGACTGCTACTTGAACTAAATATTTCATGGTAGGTATATATACAAAGGGTTGGAATCGCTAAATATGATAAATATACTACTGCAATTACTAGTATTCGTATAGTAGCAATTGTAGCAAGAGGGTGCGACACACGTTTAGAGAATTGTTAACTTGTAGGTACAATTCTACATATATGTATAATTATTACTACAATTTAATGTAGCACAAAACAATTGTCAGCTACAAATTTGTACATTTTCCGGAAAAGATATGTAGCGTACGTAAAGTTTTGTGATACAACAAATTGTAGACTTGTGATACAATTTACATATTTGTAAGAATTTTCCACTACAAATTTGTTACTTGTGGTACGCACATTTGTATTATTACAAACTTGTAACTTGACACTTGTAAAATTGTAATTGTAAGTTTTGTGGGATAGGCCACTGGCTGTATCTCACGAACCGTGATAGCTAGACAGTTGAAATTTTCACAGATGATGTATTTCTGTTGCCGCTATAACAACAAATACCAAAAACAGAATAAAATAAAGATTTAAATGGGGCTCCCATACAACAAACGTGATTTTTGACCAAAGTTAAGCAACGTCGGGAGTGGTCAGTATTTGGATGGGTGACCGTTTTTGTTTTTGCTTTTTTTTTTTGCATTATGGTACGGAACCGTTCGTGCGCGAGTCCGACTCGCACTTGCCCGGTTTTATTATTCGTTTTTCTATCGACAATCGTTGGGATAATGATTAAATAGTTACGTACTTAAACGATTTAAGTTCGCTAAATAGGAAATCAAATTTAAAATACATATTGGCCGGGGTATGTCTTATCTTTTATCTTATAGAAAGCGTTAAGTCATGGTTAAGTCAAAGTTATGTATACCATTATAAGCCAAATTCAACTTAATTTAACTCCTTCACAACGTTACCACAGCCTAATTAACTTCGTGAGTACGAAAGCATTTCATAATAAGATATTCTAATTGCCCCTGTTTTCTCCAAATGCAATTTAGATTAAAAGCTGAGGCGGTGATTTGAGTTGATTACAGTGCAGAGAAAATATAATGCCCGTGGGCTATGGACGCGGCGCATGCATTCGTGCATACGTTCGCTGCAATCACGTAGTCACGCGCGTGTCGCGAGTTTTCACGAAAACTCATTTTTTATCCATGCACTTTCGACAGTTTATCTCATAGCTCGTGATTATAAATAATTGATGACTTGTTTTGTTTATTTAGTCTGTAGGCGCCTGTCTAACTATGCATGCTACACAAGCTGTGTGGATGACATCAACTTGATGACTTGATCAACATCAAATTGATGTTGCAACACGCAGAAGCCAGTATGCGCGTTTTTAGGGTTCCGTACCCAAAGGGTAAAACGGGACCCTATTACTAAGACTTCGCTGTCCGTCCGTCCGTCCGTCCGTCTGTCACCAGGCTGTATCTCACGAACCGTGATAGCTAGACAGTTGAAATTTTCACAGATGATGTATTTCTGTTGCCGCTATAAAACAACAAATACTAAAAACAGAATAAAATAAAGATTTAAATGGGGCTCCCATACAACAAACGTGATTTTTGACCAAAGTTAAGCAACGTCGGGAGTGGTCAGTACTTGGATGGGTGACCGTTTTTTATTTGCTTTTTTTTTTGTTTTTTTTTGCATTATGGTACGGAACCCTTCGTGCGCGAGTCCGACTCGCACTTGCCCGGTTTTTAAATAAATGGTATTTATATCTAGTTTCTGAAAGTCCTGTGTTTCTACCTACTCACCTAGTTTGTAAAAAGTGGCCACTGTTTCAGTTGAATGAAAATGCTAATATTTATCTTGTTTACTGCCAATAGTTTGTCTTTCATTACTAACTATTAGGTATGACTTTATTATTATTTTATAAACTATATGCTATCAAAGAAAAAGTTGATACAATAAATAAAGCAAAATAACCATGATTTCAGTCCAGACAGTTCTTGCTTTTTTGGTCGCGGTCGGCGAACACGGCGGCCAGCGAGCTGTACTATCTACGTACATTTAAATAACTGACCAATTGTAAACCTTACTAAAACGTAATAAGTTCCATATTAGGCAATCGTGCGTGACTATACATTGCGCGATGCTGTGATAACGCGGCACGCTTCACTTGCTCTTACGGCACAGCAATAGACGCTATATTTGCATGAAACTTAACTCTATCATAAATAGGCATCAGTATTCTGTAGACGAAGATTCTCATGAAGATGACTCAACAAGTAACAGTTGCTGAAGAAGACTTTTGTACTAATGACTATTAAATTGTTAAATTGGAGTACCTATCTATTTGTATTTTGAGTTTTAGCAATTTGTCGCTAGCTTAAAGCATTATGATGCAATACATTTCAGGGAAGGATCTTCGTTGTTTTAGTTAAACCCCGGGTTATTTTATGTATGTAAATAAGTATGATGTAGAATATTTCTTTTGGAAAATTTCCTAAATTTCCTGATTTGGCAACTTTTGTGAAAAATTTCCAAAGTTTTCCGTGATTGTTATAAACAAGTTTCAAGTTACAGAATGCAACTAAGGTATGGCAAACGTATTAGTGCTCGACATGGTAATGCCCAATAGATGACACCTTATTACTGTCACCTCTATTGACAATGACTTAAGTTTCAAGATGACATGTACTGGGACCGCGTCGAGCACCAGCAGGAGGTAAACCTTACGAGTATATGCAATAGTTTAATGAACACTGTAACAGATAATGACTTGTGATAGTGTTTTTAGATTCCAGTCTTTTTAGGTACAATAGAAACAAACTGATTTTGCAGCTGTGCCTACTATGAGTATTTGTCGAAGAAACTAAAATTTCTAATTATTAGAATTTATGATGAGTTCCGGTTTCCATACTTAGATCGTAAATACCAGGCCATTAGAATTAAGATTGTTCTAAGTAAATAATGTTTCCCATGATGCAATTTAGATTATCCACAAGTGGCAATAAGCGCATTGCGCGCCGTCCACCGAGCGTGTTGCAGTGCCCGCTAGTTAGCATGCATCTCGCTGCAATTTATGCTGCACTCGACTAACTGTACACTTTCTCTTGCAACTCTATGTATTTCACGTCAGGAAGTCGCCGCTCGAAATGACACTAATTGCATTAAATTCCGCAGTAAGATAACATATAACTAGCTTCTATCACAATTGTCAAGTCGTTATTTCCAACTAGATTCTTATCGTAACACCCAAATCATGAGCCTACGTGATTTTGATTTGTAATTTGTGAATCGCACAAGCTTACACCACTAGACTTAACGACTTGCTCACACAAAAGGTACTATAATATATGCTAATTTACATCTTGCGCAAGAGAAATGAAGATTATAATAAAGTCACGACCGATTCTCTATTGTGCTAGTCGTGATAGCGCCAAATAATCGATCTACGGCCAGTGTTGCCAACTCGGATTTTGAAAAAATGCTAGTCTTAATGTCTAGATTATGCCAAAATTACGCCAAAGTTTTTTGAAATATGCTAAAAAAAATGCTAAAATGTCAACTTGAAATTAGATACTTAAAACACATACATTTTTCAAATTTGCCGCCTTTTCTACTGACAAGATCTGCTTGACCAACTTTATATAGTCCGTCGACGTCCAACCGTCCCCAAAAGTCAAAATTCATATGAAAATATGAACCACATAAGGAGATGGCGCATATTGTTGCTGCCAAGTTGGTGCAAACTTGGCTTAGACTAAATTATGCTAAAAAATATGCCAGACGCTAAATGGAAAATTTTGGTGCCAAAGCAAGTGAAAATATGCCAGATCTGGCATCAATTATGCCAAGTTGGCAACACTGTCTACGGCCAGTGATCTTACCGATATTGGGTCGTGCTTCTGAAGAAAATGCAATGTAATAAAAGTTAACGATGCGGATGATCATGTTCATGAAGGCACATAACTTATTATTAAACTCTCTATTTGTCTATTAAAAAAAACCATAGGTAGCTAGGTATCTTTGACTCTTTCTTTTCTTTAGAACTATATAGTATTATTTTATTTGAAAGTTTACAAAGATTACGCTGCCCATTCAAAAATTACGTTAAATGTCATAGAAAGCGTCCAATTTGTCCACACTAGCAATTTTTTCAATTTCAGTAAGTACAGAAACACAATACTTTTGTGGTATGTTGGTATTCAAAATAGCGCCTTTCCTTCCGCTGACCTTTCGCACGACTCCGCGGTTACGATGTCTCGTCAAAATTTAATGTGATTGTTCATAAAGTAACTAAGTAATTCTCACGAAAAAATATCCCAAGAAAAGAGCTATAACCTAAATGTGTTAACGTTCATACTATTGTTATTTTTTGTTAATTAAGATTTTGGAGATACCTACCTTACAGTGGCGGCTCGTCCATAAAAGCCGATTCCCACCGGCTTGCCTGTTTTTGGACGTTTGAGCAGACTTGTAAAGGAAATATGTAAGCCAAATTAGCCCCGGCTTGCCTATGGATATGTTTGACGCGCCGCCACTGCTACCTTACCTACTATTTACACTATTAAAGTGACCGATTTTGGAGATAATTACAGTTTTAGCGAGAACCCTCTTTTGTTTTAATGAACCGTTTCCGCTGGGCGCAGTAACGGCACTCGAGCAATTCGATCGGAAACTTCTACAGCCACCGCAGTCGCTGGACCTAATCTTTTTTTGCAACTGTAAATGGCAAAATTTCTTGGCGCAATGAAAATGAAAAAAAGTTCAAGCTGTATTGAGCTGATAATTGAGTTTGGATTCATAAAGCTAGGTTATACTTACATATTCTTTTTACGTTTGCCGTTAGCTATTAGCCACATAGGTACGCGGAAATAGTAGCCTATAAAACTTATATTTTGTCAGGCTATTTTGTAAGTTGTTAGTTTGTTAGCGTAGCAAGTTTTCATGATCCTTATAAGGTTCTGTTAAGCTTTAAGAGCAGTTTTTAGACTAACACTTTACCATCACGCAAGAGTCGCAGGACGTAGGGCACATACACAATTAACCTACGTATTACTATCATAAGTAGTTGTATTAAAAGTAACTAATAGTAAAATAATGATACCTACGGTGCCATACCTTTGACTTACGAAACCGCCGTCTAATGCATGTGGGCGGTTGTAGATAAAAGGTAGTCGCATCTCAAATTACCCTCGTGGCGTGAATACAAGTGAAGCATTAGGCGTGCGTGATAGGTCATGCGACTCATCTGGCCATATTATTGTTAGAGAAAATGTTATTATTTAGAAAACAGTAATGAGCCCGCATGGGGCACGACATCAGATTTGAATTAAGGATGACTCACGTTAGATCGGGCCGTGTCCGGGCCGGAGCTCCGGGTCGCCTGTCATGTCATAGAAAAGTAATAAGCGCCGGAAACTCCGGCCCGGACACGGCCCGATCTAACGTGAGTCATCCTTTAATGTAGGTACCTAAAGTACGAGTTTAATTCTGAGCTATAACGAGTATTTTTAGATAAGACGATTGATATCTATATTATCTATTTACACTGTGAAAGTATTTACATTTAGCAAAGGTTGCATACTTATGCCATACTTGTAGAACACTTACCGCGACCCTCCAGATGATGAAGGCGGTGTGGTCGCGCGGCACGGTCCGGAACGCCGCCTCCGCGACACGAGTGCTCCCGCCATCCTCATCCTGCCACAAACACTAGCTTCTAGAACTATGTGCAGACTTGTAGAACACTTACCGCGACCCTCCAGATGATGAAGGCGGTGTGGTCGCGCGGCACGGTCCGGAACGCCGCCTCCGCGACGCGAGTGCTCCCGCCATCCTCATCCTGCCACAAACACTAGCTTCTAGAACTATGTGCAGACTTGTAGAACACTTACTGCGACCCTCCAGATGATGAAGGCGGTGTGGTCGCGCGGCACGGTCCGGAACGCCGCCTCCGCGACGCGAGTGCTCCCGCCATCCTCATCCTGCCACAAACACTAGCTTCTAGAACTATGTGCAGACTTGTAGAACACTTACCGCGACCCTCCAGATGATGAAGGCGGTGTGGTCGCGCGGCACGGTCCGGAACGCCGCCTCCGCGACGCGAGTGCTCCCACCATTCTCATCCTGCCACAAACACTAGCTTCTAGAACTATGTGCAGACTTGTAGAACACTTACCGCGACCCTCCATATGATGAAGGCGGTGTGGTCGCGCGGCACGGTCCGGAACGCCGCCTCCGCGACGCGAGTGCTCCCGCCATCCTCATCCTGCCACAAACATTAGCTTTTAGAACTTCTTATAAATAGATGTCACCACCCAAGGCAATGAATATAAGTCACTTAGGATGCAAAACACCTTACGTTCTGTGACTAAAAGGCTGTTCTCCTCCTTGAGTGTTAGTGTCCAAGCCTCACACCCATACATCAGAAGACCCATACATTAGGACGACCAAATGGACGCCGTCCTGTTGGTCGTCCTAAATACCGTTGGGCAGATAGAGTGGAGGCAGATCTTCGTGAGCTCGGAGTCGGCGAAAGCTGGCGGGATACCGCTCTGGACCGATCAAAGTGGCGTGCTCTTGTGTTGGAGGCCAAGACTCATTTTGGGTCATCGCGCCAACCAAGTAAGTAAGTAAGTAGGATGCAAAATATCTTATAAAAATTTAATTGATCTTAAGTGTAGTTTATATATATAGTAATAAATAGAGTCAGACCAAGAAAAGTCTGCAACGATTTTGATAGCATACGCAGTGCAAGTGTTATTTTAAGTTTTCCATGTACACCATTCACTAATTCAGTCTTTCAGGATATATGTAGACGTATTACTCGTATAGGGTGGGTACACCTGCACCATACGAGTAGTTAGGCTAAAGGTGGCCACTGACGAGCCTTCCAACAGTCCAAATAGCGTGGCTGAAATCCAAAATCGGTCAGTGAATGTCAAAAAAGTACAATGTTTAATATTAGGATGCCGTCCATTTGGATGAATCCATTATAACGGCATCCATTTGGAAGGCTCGTCAGTGGCTTGCTTAATGTATTAAGAAAGGGTGCGTCCAATGCCGTTGGGAGCGCCCTTTGGATCAATTCAATGTATCAGATCAGAACCTTCGCAACGGAAGAATATGTTATTGTGGCTAGATTGGCTATCTTCTCAATAGATTTGGGAGTGGCTAACTATAATTTAGTTTACTAGACTACCTACTGTAACTGAACAAATGTCCATATTTGCTCAAATTATTAGACACACGAGGCAAAAATTTCAGAAATATGGGGCCGTTATGAAGAGACAGAACGTGAAACGTTACGTTCATTACGTGACTCAGACAGAATTTATTGGCTATAGATCTGGGGTCATTCCACCTTTAAGAAAAATCTTAATAGCGCGATTCAGAATCTTTGCTGGACCGAATGACGCCATCTAGCGTGCTATTCATAAATTACTCACGTGTTTTTACTTTTAGTCACTAATAAGGGTACCTTCGCTAAACAAAAGGATTGTTTACAAACAAGACATTTAACTTCCTACCTACATTACACACATAATTCCCAATAAGTAATTGCTAAGGTACGATTGTTAACAAAGACAATACGGAAAAGAAAATATTGCTAGGCCTGCCGCGGCATCAGAGACTCAGATTAAATTAAAATAAGGTGTAATGTGCTAATGTGTGCAACATGGTGGGAAAATCTGACCCATTAAATGATTTTTCACCACACCAGCTCGGAAAGGCTAACTTTGCACTTCAAAAACTAATAGCAAAGTTGCATTTTATTCACATGCTGTGAGGCAAAGTAATCAAATGCAAATTTTGAGTTGTTTTGTTATGTTTTCTGGTAGAATTGACTTTTAAATGATGATTTTGGATGATAAATATTTAATTACATTCATTTGGATATGATTTTGTTTGATATTTTACATTTAATATTTGCTTAGGGTTTGTATGGTGAAAAATTTTGTGTTTCACTCGGGGGCAAATTTTGTTTAACCCTCGTGCTTTGAAACCCTCGCAACGCTCAAGATTCCATTTATCGAACCACTCGCTATGCTCGTGGTTCAATTTTGGAATCTTTTGCTTGCTCGGGTATCAATATTAGCACGAGCGGTTAAACAACAACTTTGCCCCCTTGTAAAACAAATAACTATTGAAACTCCTACCTTACCTATATACATGCATCCTACACGTTTAATTAATTAAAAAATATGTTAACGAAAAGATACAAAATAACACACAAGCAGTATAAATATAACTTCACTCTGCTATTTCCACTATCTCATCCCTTAAAACACAACACTTGACTTTGGAACATTACTTGATGATCAGCACCAATCTCCAGGACATGCATTTCCGTGTGTGGTCAGGAGCCGACTAGGCCCACTCCCATCACCGCGCGGCACTCCCAGATCGCGAAGATGCTATCACTGCTATCAGACAGATTTGTAAACACTGGAAGGCGACCGCAGCGCTCACACACTCTCCGCGGACTAACCGGCGGCCAGCGAATAATGTGAAAAAAGAAAATTGTTTCACGCTTCTTGCGCTGACGCTTAATAAAATGGAGAATACATTAATTCCCGCGAAAGTCTAGGCGGGACGTACGTCCGATTGATTGCTGGCCGCTATCACGGTTTCATCTGGCTTCGACAGCTGTCTTAATCTTAACTACTCACTCAATTATTTGAAGTAATGAACGACAAATTACTCCTAGCCACGATTACTTTGTTTTACGGAGCGATTCTCTAATTGCAGTTTACTTTTACATATCTAACTCATTAATGCCGAGGAAAACTTGATTTTTAGTGTTCCGTACAAAACTTTGTTTAGGGAACACTTATGGGATCACTTCGGTCTTGCAAATCAGTTAAATACGTTTTTCTCAGAGACCGTTTGACATAGATACCTAAAATTTGGAACAGTTATAGCAATTACTACCACTCATATTGTAAATAAGTCAAAACTGCTTATTTCTTATTAAAGGGGGAAATTTAGGGGGTTGAGAGGGGTAGGCTGAAACTTTTTTCATTTGTAAGAATCGTGTGGGGTACCATTAGAAAGCTTGCAAAAAATTGAGTCGATGGACTGATTTTGACTTCATTTTAGACTGCAATAGTTTCGTCAAAAAATGCATTTAAAGTTGCAAGTTTTCATACAAAAAATTTTACCTCTGTCCTGGCGATTTTCGCGAAAACTATAGCTAACAGGCAGCTGACCAGTCAATACCCAACTTAAAGAAGCATGGAGACGGCGGGAAAATTATCAGCTTAACTTTATCTTTATTAGTTTTTCAACTGCAGCTTGACCTTTGGTTGCTTAGGGCTAGCTAACTGATGCTTACACTGGTCAATTCATATTAGGCGAGAAACATCCTTAGTTAAAACTTTGGCATTGAAATTTATGACTTATGTCTTTGACACAAAGTTTAATTCTGCTTGCTTATTTTTGTGGGATATTTAATTTTATCTCAATAGCCTACTATAAGTATGAGAGAGATCTACAAAATACGACTTTATTACATTGCAAATAAGTTTCAATTTCGAACGGGCTTTCCAACCAATGGACTAGGCATCTCAAAAATCTGAAAAATTCAAATTAAGAATTCCGTTCTTGACTGTCGTTGTGTTTTTTTTTTCCACAATAGGACACATAGAGTTAGTAAGGCGTAGATAATAAAGTCATTTAATATTTATGAACAGCTTTGGCCTCATGTATAGATTTTATTGAGAGTATCTGATTCGTCGAAACAATATACACAATATTCCTTTTCATTAAGTACCATTACATTTCTGTATTAATTGTATAATTATAATATCTATTAATTATATTCAGTACTTATGTATATTTTGAACGGATCGGTGAGCAACAAGATTCAGGGCTATAACCGCGAAAATAGAAGTTCGCAAATTGCGAGCATTTTTCTCTGTCACTCTAATTACGCCTTCATTGGAGTAAAAGAGAAAGATCCCCGCAAATTGCGAATTTCGGTTTTCGCGGTAGCCCCTCAGTCCTGTTACGAGAAAATAATTTTGGAAGACATTATTATTTATTATTACAATAGTATATGACAGTTAAATATCACAGTTTTTAGAAACAAAGGTAAAATTGACGAAATATTTAAAGTAAGCCGATCTTGTTTTTTAGCAGTTCTAAATAATATTAAAGTCTATATATATGGCATAGAACTAGAAACAAAATCAAATAAAAAATAATAATGAGTTCTAAATTCAAATTGAAGGAGTATACATTTAAGGTATTATAGGCCAAGCGCGCACCACGATATTAATTTTTGCGACACGATTTTAGAATCGCGCTGAAATATATCGCAGAAAATTCACTGCGCGCACTGCGATGAAAAAGTCGACGATTTGTTCATTCTCAACAAGGATTTCGTACCAGTCGCTTGTCATGAAACGTGTCTTTAATATGCGATTGCTGTATGACTTTGAGCATTTATAACACAAAGGTGATCCCCGTCTATTTCCATAATTAAATGGTCAACATTTAGCGTCTCATTTTGAGACTCCATTGGTGAGACTCCATGATGCAGGTGCCGAGATGTTGGGGTTTGGAGAGCGAAATGCCGACTGAGGTCCGGCCGGTTTGCGATTTTATTATCATAGTGCGCGCGGGGCCATACAACTCCGCATGCTGCAATTCACTTTGCGACAATCGCGTCGCGAACAATCGCGGAAAAATGTGACAAATCACAATTTTATAATCGCTGCGATTTTTTTGTCGCATATGCGCGCACTAACATATAAACACATACGTTGCATTTCTGCGACAAAATTATCGCAGGACAAAAAATCGTGGTGCGCGCTTGGCCTTACTTTAAATTATTATAATACATCAAGCATTCGCGAGATGCTCGACTTCGGTATTCAAACACAAAGCAATAGTACAAGAATCTAACTAAATGCAAAGGCCGAAGGAGCGATTCGAAGATCCGAAGCGTCGGACAGACGCGCGCCTCCCGTAACTTTTCCAAGTATTTTTAAGTACAAGTGTCTAAGTCGCAAGATCCAAACGGAAGTCGCAATGGGCCGAAAGCCCGAAGCATCCAGGAGGTCAGTTCTAAACACAGGTAATTAATACAAGTGTCTAAATGCGAAGGCCGGAGGCCGAGCTCCGCGTAGGGCCGAAGGCCCGAAGCCTGCAAGATGTCAGTGGTTAAACACAGAACTGACAGCCTGGACGCTTCGGGCCTTCGGCCCTACGCGGAGCTCGGCCTTCGGCCTTCGCATTTAGATACTTATACTATTGTTCTGTGTTTAAGTATATACTAACATCCTGGACGCTTCGGGCCTTCGGCCCTACGCGGAGCTCGGCCTTCGGCTTTTGCATTAAGACACTTGTACTATTGTTCTGTGTTTAAGTACTAACATCCTGGACGCTTCGGGCCTTCGGCTCTACGCGGAGCTCGGCCTTCGGCTTTCGCATTTAGACACTTGTACTATTGTTCTGTGTTAAAGCACTGACATCCTGGACGCTTCGGGCTTTCGGGCTACGCGGAGGTCGGCCTTTGGCCTTCACATTTAGCCACTTGTACTATTGCTCTGTGCTAAAGCGATGACATTTTGCTAAAGCTCGGCCTTCGGCCTTCGCACTTAGACACTTTGTACTATAGTTCTGTGTGTGTAGTTGAATACGGTATCCTAAAAACAGGCAAACAACCCCTGTAAAATGTAACGATGCGAGCGGTACGGCTACCATCAGTTTGGCATTGACATAAACGCTACCGTGGGCGTGAACGTAATTTACTTTCTATGCATCTCGCTCGTACTGACATATTAGTGCGAAAGAGATATACCTATAGGAAGTAAATTACGTTCACGATATCGTTTATGTCAATGCCAAACTGATGGTAGCCGTACGGAACACTAAATGCCTCGAGCTATCTCGGACTTGGCCAAATTATTCTAAGTGGGTACCAATTTTGAATTTTGGTCTCTAACCTACAAAGTTCAAGAGTTTTAAATTTGTACATATTTTGTACTCACCCGGATTCTAGGCTAAACTATTTAATTGAAATGTGAGAAAGTAATATTAAACAGTAAATTAAACAAAAACAAAGTCTAAACAATTTTATGTCAATAACGCCCATGCTCCACCACCTATACAAAAAAAACTATATTCATAAACAGCACACCAATTAAAATAGTTTTTGCACAACGCATGCAAGATACCCAACCTGATATTGATCCATCCACGTCTTCTGTTATCTCACTTTCTTATTTTACTACCTAATGGTTTCGCGGAATGCCGAAGCTACGGTGACAGAGCCCAGGCTCGCATACACTGACACCAGAGGCAGGAGGACTATGGGTCTAGCAATTATTCCACGGACTGACCATAGGCGAGCGATCGTCTGCGGTTAACCAGTATATCTTAAACCTCTAGACCCCACAGCTAACTTAAACACTAGTAAACACTTTAATTGGTTGTCCCGTGACGAACAATCGTCACCGATGGGAATCAGGGCCAGGATCCACGCTCGGACGCGCACTTTGTGCGCTTTGACATGAGCTGATTCACTTTCGTTTATAATTTTGGATTCGTAACGTCCGTAAACACAATGACGTGACAACAAAACAATGTGCACATGAGGTAGATGCTTGCCGAATTTAGACGTTCAGATGTAGGTAAATGATTCGTTAACTACCTACAAAACGTAAATTATTCTTAATGTAAACATGCTAAGTAAGGTACCTACATCATACCATGTCTTAAAAACGGCGGTAGGTATTAACCATTAGGAATGGACGTATTTTTATAAGTTTCTCATCTACTTTAGAAAATACCTATTGGACCGAATAATGTCTTATTTATTGCAGTCATTATTTTACTTAGCATTGGGATTACAATGACTGGCAAAGTTAGCGCCCCAGATTGTTTGCATTGCCGTTACTATACTCCTACACAATATGGCGTGATGTGTTCCTGCTCAAATTGATTCGATACAGCACGCTCGAGTAGCCAGCAAAAAACGACCTTGCTTTTGTATTGATATTGTCACTGCGTTACGATTTGAATGCAACGGTACCGGATTATTTGGTTTTGTGATTTGACCTCTTTAATATAGCAAAGAAGATAATACAAGTATATCTACTGGCTTTTATCTAAGGCCCTGCCCGAAGCTGACTAGAACGAGACTATCACAACTATCATCATCAACGCCAAGACCACATCTCACTCTCAGACGTAAATCTCGTTCGGTCTCGTCCATATACAACGCTACGTTCCAGATGTTTTTTTAGAATAAATCGTGATATCGTGGCTCTGCATAGATGTTACACAGAACTGCGCCATCTATCGAACTATATATATGGTAAGTAAAACCAAATTTTTACTTGCCTGGGGTCATCATACCAGGAAAAATCTTAATAGCGCGATTCAGGATTTTCGCTACCCCGTACAGTGCCATCTAGCGTTCAATTTATGAACTAAATAAAAGCTGCAGGAGTTTGAAGTCAATATCCCAAGAAAAATCTTAATAGCGCGATTCAGGTTTTTTACTTTCCCATACAGTGTCATCTAGTGTTCAATTTATGAACTTAATAGACGCTGCAGGAGTCTGGAGTCATTGCCCCAAGAAAAATCTTAATAGCGCGATTTAGGATTTCTGGTACACTGAACAGCGACATCTAGCGTGCAATCCGTAAACAAAAGCTCTTACCGCACATGCACATAGCTGATTATCACAACGTAACCAACTTCACGTTACGTAAAAAAGGGATGCACTATGGCTGCATGAGCGAGACGTCTGAAAATCGTGTAATAAGCCATTTAAAAAAATATTATTTTTAGTTTTTAATATTTTTCCTTATAAACCTTTTTGGAGCTTACGATTTCTATTTCTACCTACATAAAAGTAAAAAAATCGGTCTATGGCGCGAAACAATTGACAGATGTTGTCACACATTTTTATTCTGCCAAAATTTTGTAAGGATAATGTTAACAGATGATAATTCGGATAAAGAGAGCGAATATGAAGATAGGAGTCCTGAAGGCAGTCCGAATATTATGAAGAAGTCATTATCTTCAGTTGGATTCCGTAGCAGTACGGAGAATCAAAATGCGAGGCCATTAGCGTTGCGAGCGACGCAATCCTTCACCGGAGCTGTGGAAGAGCTTCGACTTTGTGGTAATTTTCAAAGAATGAATTTGTGTAATAGGATAAATGTGATGTCAGCACCGAAAGTAGCCACGGTTTGTCCTTGTGGGTGTCTGCTGCGACCCGCTACGGCCGTCCCGTTCCGTACTCGGGAACGGAACACATTGGCACTTCACGTCGTCTCCCCAGAGGTGCTTACCTATCATGGATACAGTTTTGAGCCGAACCAAATAGCCATGTTTTGGAAGAAAGACTGTAGAATGTTCTTGTGGAAAGGCCAAGCGAAAATGAAGAACGTGATACACGCAGATTCTCATAAGAAATAATCGACCTACATGTAGTAGCTGCGTTTTCATAATGTTCACTAATTATATGTTTAGCAAAACTGTAATTGGTTTAATTAAAATGTTGATTGAGTACTCAAACTATTTATTTCTTAAATTCTGTACAGCTAGTAACACGTTACGTGCACATAAATAATAACATCGTAAATCGTAACAAAAACTTTACAAGCATATTCATATCATATTCATACATTGCTAACTCTACTGTAACGTTTGCACCGTGTCCAACGGCTGTTTTTCGACACCGGGCATATTCGCTTCTACATTTTCTCCGCACGAGAATCTAACGTAATCGACGATTTCGACTTTGTTCTGTTCTAATATTTCTTCGACAGTATAGGAGGGGTCCAGGAGGTACTCTTGGTAGATGAGGCAAGTCTCGTCGTCGGAGTCCTTGGCGGGTTTGTCGGTGTTCTTGTCGCCTATTTTCGCGGGCGCACAGCCGACTATGTGCTGGCACAGCTGGCGGCCGACGTCGTCGGTGTCGGCGAGCTGGCGGTAGGCGAGCATGGCGCCGTACTTGCCGGCCGAGTAGGCGCCGGGCGCGGCGGGCGCGGGGTGCGTGTAGGCGGCGATGCTCACGTCCTTGCTGTTCGCCTTCCAGCACTCGGCGCGCCTCAGTACGGCGTTCTCGCCTACGTTTCCGATGAATAGCGCGAGTACTTCGGACAACTTTTTGCCGTCTGCGGATAGGTTGCCGAGCTGCTCGCTGTCGAGTTCCATCTGCAATGAGAAAACAATATATTGGTTAGAATAGTAAATTGACCTTACTAACTACCAGTAGACAACCTATTAGACATAGTTTATTTGCATGGCAGGCGCCATAGCCAATAACGAAGCAAGATGATAATGTTGTTATTAGTTACAAATGTAGCAGCAATCTAGCTTGAATCAATGCCTTCAGATCTGGCGAATGCACCGCTAGCGTACCGCATATGCCATAAGTGGACCGTTTTAGTTTTAGTGGAGCGTTTCGTTTTTGACGACCGGTCTGGCCTAGTGGGTAGTGACCCTGCCTGCGAAGCCGATGGTCCTGGGTTCGAATCCCAGTAAGGGCATTTATTTGTATGATGATACAGATATTTGTTCCTGAGTCATGGGTGTTTTCTATGTATTTAAGTATTTGTATATTATATGTATCGTTGTCTGAGTACCCACAACACAAGCCTTCTTGAGCTTACTGTGGGACTTAGTCAATCTGTGTAACTGTCCTATATTTTTTTTTTTTAGCAAATCATTAAGAACCTTCATTACAAAATGCGTACCAAATAGCAATCCTTTCGCAAATGTTGACGTGACGCCGATTTGGGAGCAGCATGTCAGGATTGCAGGACAATAAAATAATGTAATTGCCTGGTAGTCATGTGCATGACTGTGACTACCACCTGGCGCGGCTATGGACATGATTACTTAATGCACTTATTGGACAGGTGATGCAATCAGTATGAAATGAAGATTAAGGCCCTTAAAAGTTCCGATTTTTGCCAAGAGATGCGTTATTAATACTTTTAGTTCCCCCCGAGTACTTCACTCAAAAGCTATCCCAGCTAGCAAAGCAAAAGCTATCCCAATTAGTACAGCTACAAAGAAAATAGCATGGACAAATAAAACGAAAAGACTGACAGTGATCTATACAAAGTTGCGTTCGTCCAATATTTTAAAATCGTTTTTTTTTAAGAAACGCAAGCTCATTAAACAAAATGCATGAAACTGAGACCTACTTCACAATAACTTCCGTATAATAGACGGTGCTGCAATACCTGAAGCTGAACCCAAAACCAGAGATCTAAATGTCAATCAAAATGGATGGAACTGAGACCTGCTGCGTTAGTGACGCCACCTGTCGAATATCGGAGCAATGTGACATTGTCAAGCTTTTAAAAACATCAATAATTTGTAGTACCTTAGTCACTGGACCTTTGGCTTGCAAGTTGGTGTGTGCAAATTTGAAACAAGCAACAGCAGCGTCTTCTATCAGCTTCTGGAACTTGTCATTTTTGGCTACAAAGTCTGTTTCGCAGTTGAGTTCTACCAGGGCCCCATGACTCTTGTCAAACTTGACAGCTACGAGTCCCTGGAGTGCTGTGCGTCCGGCCAGCTTTGTAGCTTTGGCCCAGCCCATGGCTTGTGCTTGCTCATTGAGCCAGGTTTCGGCCTGTAATACAAAGAAAGAATTTCTTAGTTTTTCTTAATGAATTTTACTTGATATATGGTTAATTAACCCTTTTAACGCCTTAAAGAATGTAATGAAAAATATTTGTTTAAATTTGAGCTTCAATAGATGTCAATAGAGTTGAATATCATATACGCCATATAAATACATAAACACATATAATCCTCCATATATGGCAACATATTGAATTGAATTGAATATGCGGTAAGGGGTTAAGATTAATTCTGTATGATAGTTTTGAACTCCAAATGTAAACATATCTTTGACGTTGACTGTATCATAAATGCATAAGTAACTATCTGTTACCTATTCATGCTTAAACCTCTGAACTAGATGAATTAGATCACATTGAAATTGGACACAGAAAAGCTAGTGGTAAATATCAAATGATACAAAATTTTGTAAAAAATATTAATCGGCAGCACAGAATAAATAATAGTACTAATGTACAGAACGGAAATTTCCTACAAAACCGAAGTTTGACAACAGTTCAGGGTCGAATCATGCTATCCCTTTCTAATATATGGCACTATCCCTTTTGGGTATTTAGGGTTGTCAAAATTCAAGTGATTATCTTATCTTTGGTCATGCACGCAAAAGGAAGTCAAGTGGTGCCAACCCTAATAATTGCTTGGCGCAATGTTTCAGTCAGTCAAGAGTTTTGCACCCCTGTCGGCAGCAAGGACATGATTTATATAATGAACACTTGTCGCATTATTCATTTTAGCCTGTATGACTTCATCTAAGGCGCAGTGTAGCACACAAGTCAAACAGATTTGAGATTTAACAAAATGAGTATAATGACAACTAATGTCCATCTTTACTTATAGTACAGAAGAATATATTGCCTTACATACCTTTTCTGAATCATTGTTGTGCATTTCAAGTGCCTTCTTGCAATTGGCAATGGTGTAGCCTGTTTTCTTCCGAAGTTTAGCCAGCAGTGAAGACTCTACTGCTCTGCAAAGTGGGCTTATGTGGAGGCTCCGCACCAACTGGAATATCATCTGAAATTATAGTTTACAAATACTTACGCTATTTTAAAACATTCTATAAATAATGATTAAATGTGAATTGATTAGTTTAGCAAGAATATTATTCTTTGGAATGAATAACACACACACACACACTCACACAAGAGATTACACAATAGAAGTTTACACAAGTCTACATTTTACACATCACTTGTAGATATTTTTAAACACTTCAGTAATAAATAATAAACAAACTGATCACTGTTTTGCTCAACAAGCCATTGCCGACAGCCAAGCCTATGACATCATCAGAGTAGGAAGGGGAACTAGGTACTTGCTTCTATCAAGGCCAATGGTCGGACCAATCATGGTGGTTGTATATGTAGCTATAGAGCGACAGTATAAGCAACAGCTACGATTAGTTACCTTTGAATAGCACTCTACTTTTTGCTTCATTTACCAATTCTTAACCTATAAATTAAGGTTTTTTATCAGTCGTATACCAATTGACATTATAGTGGATGAAAATATGAGCATAAATACTTTTTAGTGATTGATTGGACTGGCCAAAAACATCACCATAGATACAGAAACAATTGAAGGTTTCAAACAGTTACCATGGATAAGAGATTGATTTGATATTGTCAGATTAGTTCTGTAGATAATTCATTGTTATAATTTAGGTTTTTAATAGGATTGTAGTATTAATTGTGACGAGAAGTGAAGAGATCGATAGGACATAACCAAAAAAACTAATGAGCATAACCTAATTTCAAACGATACCTTACCTTTTTGTACAGTTACTTGTGGTATCGGTAAGTATTTTAAGTGTCAACTATTTAATGGACTTGGCAAAACACTCAGTTTTTATGTCATGTAAAAGAATTTACAAGCGGAAATTATTCGCGGAAAGGAAATATGTCAAGTTTTGACATTTGACATTTGTCAATGCCGGTCGGTTGGAAGTGACGTAAAAAAAAGCCTTGCGTTTAATTTATGCTCAGATGGGCACCTTTGCATAGATTATTTAAAAGGCGTTTAAAGTATGTAGAGTCAGACCATGAAAAGTCTGCAGCGGATTTGATAGCCCACGCAGTGCAAGTGTTCTTTTAAACGTCAAACTTCTATGAAATTATAACTAACACTTGCAGTGCGTCGGCTATAAAATCCGCTGCAGACTTTTCTTGGTATGACTCTATGTAGAATATTGTTTGTACTTTTCAGAGCAATTTTGCATTTTCTTGTACATAAAAAAAAACTGTATTATAGGTCTACTGTACGTAAAACCTACCTACCTACGTCCAGAAGAAGCTTCCTTTGATGAACATTAATAAGTAGGTACCTATAGGTAGTACTTAAGCAGCGTGATACTTACCTACTACGTTTTGTTGAATCACCGTTGCATCTTCAAGTACTGCCGCAACTTTTACAGGAAATAAACTATTAGTCAATTTCAGCCGCCATGGACAGAAACAACAAACCAACGAGAAAGAAAAGTCACCCTGAACCATCGACTTCCGACGCAAAATTACCTAAGCTTCCAAAGATGAGAACGGCCGAAAGTTTAAAAATTAGGACAAGGCCACTATTTTCACTCGCTGAAGAAGTTCTTAAATTACCACCACCGCCGAAACCTGTTAAGAAGAAGCCTACTGCAGCTCCTAGAAGACAGTCTTCTGGTGAACTTTCTTTATTTTATATGTATAAGTAGCTTAATAAAAGTAATAAGCGTGTATTTATCTTGGTAACGACCATATCGGCATTTCTATTTAAAGTTATAGGCACCCTCAACTTGCATTTAAAGGCCCCAGTACACAGTGGTGAAGGATGGGCCATGCCACGCCCTGGCCATTGTGTACAGGGGGCTAATGGTATGCAATGGCGGACGACTGCCGTCAGTTGTCAGCCGTGGTGAGCAATCGGGGAGTTGTCGGTTTTTTGGCACACTTCAAAGGAATCGTGGCGTACCGTGGCCTGTGGTGTTCACACAGTCGCCATTGTTTGTCTAGTTTCTTGAATTTTTGACCGCTTGATTAAATGTCATTATTGTGGAGCAATGAAGAGACTTTTCAGTTTATTATAGATTTATATCAATCAGAGCCTACAATTTTGATTTTTATTTTTGCTTTTTTTTTGATGCACCGTTGTGTGAACACCTACGTGATATAGGCCTACTGTTGCGCATTGCAAAGCATGGCTTGGCATGGACCATCCTTGACCACTGTGTACTGGAGCCTTTAGATTTTGGAATTTTTATATTATTTCCACTGACAATTACGAGCTCTTTCGATCCTAATAAAAGTGTCCCCAAAATTTCATACAAATTGTTTGTTGTCAGTTTTGTTACGGTCATAGAGTTCGTATTGAAAACCGTAACCAAATGGACCAAAAATTTTGGGGACACTTTTTTCTCAGTAAAAATGGAAAAAGCTCGTGATTCTGAGTAAAAATAATACAAAAATTCCCAATTCTAATACAAAAAACTTTGGTACAACTTTAAATAGAAATGCCCGTATGACATCATAACTTATGGTTGAAGCGCATGCATGATAGGTAGCCACAGTTTACGTCTAGAGTCACGAGTTTCGGAGCCGTAGTTCGAGTGTCGCCAAAGATGATGATCTACTTTTCCTTTCTAAACATACCGCGTCGTTGACAAACAAGCATACGCCCTGATGGCACAGTCTCCGTAGCCTATGAATGACTGCACCTACAGGGGTGCTACATGCGCGTTGCTGACCCTTTAAAAACCTGTACACTCCTTTTTCTCCTTAATACAAAAGGAATTTAGTTTGGGGTAGCGCATTGTTACTGGTGAATTTTCATTGGAAACTCTGGTAGAACCCTTTAAGAAGTGAACAGTGAAAGTTATGGTATAAGTATGTTGCTTCGCGTCTCTCTTAAAGCGCATATGATGGTTATGGCGGAAACGGGTGAGTCTCGGTTGCTCACTTGGTTAGAGCGGGCCGGCGATATTCCGGGAGTCTCGTCCGAGATTGTGAATTTCTACACTTTTCCTTTATTTTCTACGAATTGACATAAATTTTTAAGTGCATGGCCACAAAATGGCATGCGTATACATAACTCATCACCTTAACAATATTATACTTAGATTACGCCTTTTCTTTTTGTAGTGATGCTAAAATTCACCGCCTTGCGCAAAGCCCGGGAGCAGTTCAGGGTTAAGCTAATGAATCTAATTTGCCAATCCGAACCGGGGGAGGACGGAGATTGCATTCCTTCGGGAGAAGAGAAGAACATGTTACGATATTTCTACTACTTACGATACGGGATAGATAATGTTCATGTTGCTCCGCTTGACAGCAAAATTATAAAACGGTAAATGTACTTACACATTTTACATACTTATAGGTATTGAGTTACATTCAAGGAGGGACACAGGGGGTGCGTTTTTTCGTTGTTTATGACTAACTCCCGTATTCGAACTTCAAGATATTCACAAGAGACGACACGTTCTAGATCCGTTCTAGATACGTTATAGTTTAGATATCAACTAGTTCTCTTTTGCAGCGCAATTCGGGCAACTAATGTCACTTTTACGTTAGATAGAGTAAGATATCTATTAGATGTGAATTAGATCTCTAAGTCATATACTGTGGAAATCGTTCAAGAGTATCTCCAGAATCGCGCAAATGTCAAATTTGACAGGTTAGATCTTAAACATATCGTTATCGTATCTTGGTGAGGTCTAATAGATGTCTATTTCATAATCCGAATCGGGCCCCAAAGGTTTATTTAGTAACAAATGTAAATTTTGAAGTGTATTTTAAAGTCGCAATTGTTTTTAGAATTCACAACTTGATCTCACCCAAACTAAAAAGGTGGCAAGATACCATGGCGATAGCCACAGACGAAATGCGCGAGGATTTTATGATGAGCATGAAGAAGGCTATAGTGGACTTCGTTTTGAAAGATCCTAACACGGTAGGTATTACCTGTCAGGCCAAATTGAAAGTACACTGGCTTCAGAATTATATATATTTGAATCATGTTATTTAGTTATCGTGCGGGTCGCCCGCGCCATACTTGTACGGTGAGGTACGAGCGAAATGCACGATGGGTAACTGAATTACATCAGTTATAATAGGGATCGTGCACGCCTGCCCCAGATTTCAACGTTGTGTGAAGGGAGCTACCTAGGCTCCTCGTTAGTTTTGTCGATTGTGTCGCCTAAAAATATTTTTACATGATAGGAAGAAACGGCTGAAGAAGAAGACACTCCCCTCAAGCAAGAGCTGGCAATGAAAGATGACGCATGGAGGAATCGCTACGTCATGTCCGTTAAAAAGCTCAACAAGGAACTATTCATCTTAAATCCTTGCATCGCACAAGTTTTGGAGATTTGGTGGAATAACTACAAGTAAGTTTTCAATTATTTACTTAAAGCTGGATACCTGAAATATACATGAAATATACATTTCCAACCTAGCAGCCGGCTAGAGATAGGAGGAGGACTTCTGGCGATTCTGATGTCTCTTACACATTCAAAGTTAACTTTTTTTTTTACTTCTTTCCTCTTGACTTAACACTTTCCTTCTTTTTTTCTCCGCTTTCGTCAGATAATTTCCATCAGAGTTATTCTATTCACTCTTGTAGAGCGTTCCTAATTTATTAGCTATTAAGATTAATATCTCTTTAGGTACAATTATATATCGGCGACCAAACCTAATATTCAGCAGTATTAAAAAAAAAACCGGGCAAGTGCGAGTCGGACTCGCGCACGAAGGGTTCCGTACCACAATGCAAAAAAAAAACAAAAAAGCAAAAAAAAAAACGGTCACCCATCCAAGTACTGACCCCTCCCGACGTTGCTTAACTTTGGTCAAAAATCACGTTTGTTGTATGGGAGCCCCATTTAAATCTTTATTTTATTCTGTTTTTAGTATTTGTTGTTATAGCGGCAACAGAAATACATCATCTGTGAAAATTTCAACTGTCTAGCTATCACGGTTCGTGAGATACAGCCTGGTGACAGACGGACGGACGGACGGACGGACGGACGGACAGCGAAGTCTTAGTAATAGGGTCCCGTTTTACCCTTTGGGTACGGAACCCTAAAAAGAAGCTTTCCCGAACAATAATTTGATGGGAGCCTCTTAATTCGAAATTTTGTTTCAGTGATATGCGATTGGTAAATTTAGAGGACCTAACATCGTCAGATGCTTACACCCTACAGGAGTTTAACTTCGTTTGTAAAAGAGATATCGAGATATCAACAAATATCCTTTTGAAGGAGTGGCTACCGACGCTGCAAGCTATTTTTCTACAGGTACTTAATCGAACTTCATTAATACGTTGACTTACACTGTATGGCCTTATTTAATCATAATGTGACTTGATACTTGATACTATTCTCAGACATGTAGAACGCAAATGCACTAGAGTTAATATTATCTACAGTGCACTGAAGCAACTCAATCAAGAGCCCTGCCGAATATTACAGCTTCAATTAGACGCTCCATTTGTCAAAGACCCGTATTGCACCCAGATGAGCCAGACTTTAGCGTTTGGTCACGATGTTAACCCAAACGGACACGATGAAATTAAATGAAGGATCGGTCGCGGTTTTGTAGTTTCTGGAAAGTTACGAGGGGTGGCTGAAAAGTATCTACCTGACTATGAAAGAAAGGACGTAACTGGGTAGTTTATTTTTATTTTTCTATATAATCTCCTTCTACCGAAATGCATTTATTACATTTGTGAAATAATGACATTAAGACTTTTAAAAAAAGCTTTCGGTAGATCGTCAAAATAGTCGTTCACCGCGGCTATCATCTCATTATCAGTAGAAAATCTTCGTCCCCTGAGATCTTTCTCATATCTTTTTTTACATAGGTTTCGTCATCCATGAAAATGCATCGGTCGCAATTTTGAATTTAAATTTGTTCAAAGTTTTAGCTCGAGATTTCGCTTTTTTGAGCTGGGCAGGGGTCCTTTTTGGGATTTTTGTTTCTTTCTGGTATGTCTATTATTCATTTTTTTAGCATTTTACACGTTTCCAACCGAAGTCCTCAGCTTTTTGGCTACATCTCGGTTCGAGGCCGATGGATTTTGGCAGAACAAGTCAACTATTGCCGCGTCTAATTTTGACTTCACGCAGCCTTTTTTGCAGCCGCGACCTGGCAGATCACCTGGCATATTAGACTGCCTAAACTTATATATAACTTTTCGCAGACCGACTTTGGACATTTTACATCGTTTTGCGAGTTGCCGCATCGCAATACCCTTTTCTGTACAATAGGCGACAATAATTAGTTTACGAATATTTACATTTATTCTCGGCATTTTGATTTTATTTAATAAATGAAAACTAATATATATTTTTCTTAAACTTGATCATATTTATTTTGGAATGTCAGGTAGTAGCATTGCAAAAAGCTTCTGGGTCGTTCTACCGTTTCGTGCCGATTTGCTACTTTTTTGGAGATTTTTTTTATTTTGAAGTTACAGTGTAGATTTTGATATTGTGAATGTGTATACGTATTGTGTATATTATTTTGAGAAAGGCACCTATATACTAGTTATACTTTTGGAAAACAAATAAGGAAAGTAATGAAGGCACAGATGGAAATGAAAAACCAAGGGAAGGTAATGAAACACGAATAGAAGGAAATGAAATTAGATTAAATATAAATTAACTTTATTGGTCAAAATCACAGTGATAATATTTTAAACGATGAAACCATAAATAGCTTGGCTTTTAAAAAGTATATCTACCCTGTTGACCTGTTTAATATAATAACCTACTTTTTTACAATATTTTTTACGATGTTTCAGTATTCCTCTTCGGTGTCATTATTTGTCAGAACTAGAAACATATAATAATGAGATTTGTAATGTAAAAAACTGCATACATAAATGAAATTAAAAAAGCTTAAATTATCTATAAATTGTTATAAAAAAACAATCGTTAGTTTTGATATTATTCGGGAGAGAACTGCGGCATAATTTTAAACTTTCTAGTAGGTAAAGTGACTTAGCCGTCTTTGTAAAGGGCAGATGCTGTTTTTTTAAATAATGAAGTGGGCCAGATATTACATTTAGGACACTACCATGATAAGCCGTTTCAAAGGGAACAGCGGGCCGAAGTAAAGCTGCAGGACAGCAGAGCTTGGAGACGAACAAATAGTTGTATATTAAAAAGCAGACTAGCGGACCGCAAACACGATGTTGAGCTCTAAAGCCGTTGGAGGTCGAAGAGCGTACTCTACGAAACACCAAAACCCTGTGTAGATAGAGGCCAAGGGCAGAGTACGCCCGAATAATCAAAATACTTACTATAAATAACAAACTCCATAGGGTTATAGACTCAACAAGTCGCACTTTCGAGGAAAAATGCAAAGGTCAAGCCGCAGGAGGGTCCGAGATCACATTGGTTAAATTTCAAGCTCTCTTAGTTCTCAAGTTAGGTCTTCTATGGAAGTGCAACGTGATCAGACGGACTGGACCTTCAGCGTTTATGCGGACCTCGGCCTTTGGCCTCACTTAGCAAAGTTCTGCACTCTTACATATTGATATTTGGCCTTGTACGGAAATGTGCCCCTATCTGAAGCTCCCCCGGGCCTTCGGCCTTGCTTTTTAATACATTCGGCTATTGGTTCTTGTTTGAGGTCAGCTCCACTGAAGCTCAGTCTTTGACCTCGCACGATTGTGCCCGCTGCCAATAGTTAAAAGAAATTTTGAACAACTCATGCGGAGCTCGCTTTTCGGCATCGCTTGCATTTCGGCATTGAAACAATTTAAGATCTACTCTCCTGCGAAAGCTCGGCTTTCAGCCTTGCAGGAAGACGTGCCACAATCGGACGCTCCGAGCTGCCTGCTCTTTCTTTGCGGAACTCGCAGAAAGGGGTGGGAATGGGACGCTCCTCTCCAGTTCTAGATGGTGTTGGACCATTGTTTCATGAAATTTCTAGATTTTTCTAAAGCTTGGCCTTGAAACGGTTACAAAGTTACAAGAAATTTCCCTGATACGGCCAACTCGTATTTTTAACTTAGCACAAGAAGAAGCTCCCAGATCTTTGTGAGACCCTCCTCATAAATATGTGCCCTCGGAGGGCTCGCTCTTGAGCTTTATTCAAGGACTATAAAAAGTTCAGTATGTATTTTAATTAGCAGATAAGTTAGGCGTTAGATAAGTTTCAATAGGGTCACCTTCCAAAATGTTCCGCATTTATAAAATGTTGGAAATATGATGTATCTATCCGATATATTTACAATATTTGCCATGAAAAAGGAGACTACTTACGCTTACGCGCCTATCTGCTTATTTATATGCAATATCCACAACCAACAGGATTCCCATGACATAGTGTCGGGTGGTAAGAACCTATACCCTGAAACTCTGTCAAATGGTCTAACGAAGTCGAAAGAATGGGACATACACACGTTTCAAAACATGAGAGTTATGATTTGAGAGCGTATGTGTGCATATAACTCTTGGGCTGTCGGCTAAAAACATAAAAAGGTATCACATCTGTCATACAAAATTATTGTTCATTTCCTTCCAAACTGGTTCATTTTCTTCACCCGAATATATTGGAAGAAATGGAGAGGAATGAATTGGAGTGGAATGAACTTTCGACGGTTTTTTTAAATTTCTTTATCGTCTTTAAGGCTAGAATGTCATCAAGTAAAAGTAATGAAGATATACCAAAATGCTAACAGATTATTAACAAGGTGATTTATTTTGCAATAAATACCACCAAATTACTTAATGGATAGAAATGAGTAGTAACCATGACAAAGTGCCTTTCCGGTGAGGAGAACCAAAATTACTCGTAAATCAAGAGCGCGAAACCTTCTTCGTTGACGTATTGCGGTAGACGTAGACTAAGGTAGTAAAAACAAGTAGCAATCACAGGTATTCGTGAATAAAGGCGCGTTTAGATTTGGCATGAGTGGCAAGTTTTTAGAGTGAAAATGAAGTCTTTGGCGTGACAAAATTAAAAAGTGCGTTCTCTCTATGATAATTTAACTTTAAAAATACGTACGATGTACCATTATAATACTGATTATTTGCTTATTTATAAATAATAATGGAAAGTAGGGTTTATCTGCAAATAATTGTTTTTTTGAATTTTTGAACCCAATGGTACGCCATTTTATGTCGAGGGAAATGAATTTTTCGCATGTTTTTAATTTTTATTTAATAGATCATTAGGTTTAGCTAAATTCCAAAACTGGCGCATTTTCCGTACCATATAAACATACCTTTTAAAAATAACCACATGTAAAAAATTATAATTTTAAGGCTTGATGTGGGCTCGGACACCAAATCGGCACGAAACGGTAGAACGACCCTTCTATATACCTAAGAAGACTCAACTTTAGGTGGCTACTTTTTTTCGTGAACAAGCCTTAATCAGTGCGATGCAACTTATAGCACTAGTAGATTTTCTGTATTCCTTTCAAAGTGTGCATCAGCCTTTCAATGTGTTAAGGTATGCAGTTTGGGAGTCGTGAATCAAACATGGGCATCGAGTTAAGACTGTTTTTTATGCGAATCTAATGCTACCCACCTATGTCCAATACAAATACCTACATTTGGTAAATATGTGTTTGTTAAGAACTAATAGAATCCTCGCTCAGAGTGTAGTGATTCTATTGGTTGTTAACAAACACATCCCTCGCTACGCATCCTCGCACATCTCTGGTGGAAACGCAGCCCTAAGGCTATAGGCCTATTTATATAGCCTAAGCCATATAAATATTACTAAGCTATATGACAATCGGCTGGCAATTTCCTTATTATGGCCTTTGTTACTTTATTACACTGCAGGTACCTACTTTTTTGTTAATTCTACAGGGGATGAAAAGGAAACAAGTCCCAGAAGCCAAACAGGCGTCCAAAATAAAGCATTTTTATAATTGCTTGAGTTGCTTGATGACATATAATTTACAAACTTTATGCCTGAAATCGATGAAAGAGTTCACTGATTACTTGTTGGATGTGGGGGTATGTACGTGTAATAATTGTATTAAATTATTCATGTGTCCAAATAATTAAGTACCTAGTTGTTGTTGTTAGTATGTCTAGTTGTCTATGCTTCAGTAATATCTCTTATGTCACCACTTTTGCAGGGTTTAAATCGAGGATTTGTGATAAATCTTGTATTTTCAAATGATGTGATAGAATTCGAGCCCACATTCAAACAGTTTAGAAATCAGCTGAGACTGTTGTACGATTTTCTTACGGACGCGTGTAGGGTTCCACGGTTGGAGACCATGCTGTATAAGGAGACGGTCTGTCCCGGTAGGACTTATCTACAGGTAGGTGCCAAGCTATAAAATACCATTTGGGTTAGTAATTTATCTTTCTCTGTATAATTTTTAGTTAATATACCCGACTTTCATGCATACTTGCCTTAGAAGGTAAAACTAGTGTAAAGGGGATTTTTGACTGAAGAAAAATTTAGTTATGCTTGGGATTGTCCGCCTCAACTACGCTCTATAATTATATGAATAATGTAATAACTAACTCTATAACCCATCAAATAATAAATTACTTTTCACTATGAGCATTCATTTCATTCACATAAACTTTTGTATGTCAGCCGGTCATAGACGAAGAGCTAGTAGAAGAATATAAAAAGCAAATAGCGGACTTAATAAGTGAACAAAGAATTGGACCAGAACTGAGAGTTCAGGATTTCGATGATTACGTGTGCTTGTTGAACGGAGAGGTACCTAAGTGTGTTTTTTATTTAAAAGACTGCCCTGCTTTATATACAGGGCGTCCCACGGCTATGCCACATGGAGGGAAAGTACCCTAAATATTGTAGATGGAACATTTTACTGAAAGAAGACATTATTTTAATTTAAAAAACAATTTAAACTGCATTCATAGATTTTTAAATAATTACATGGTTGAACCGGGAATCGAACCCGCCGCACGAGAAATAAAATCACCCTGTAGCTTTATCATACCGATCGAAAGGCTTGATCATAAGGATTATTTTTTGCTAAATAACATAGTGTCGGAAATAAAAGGAAGCCCATGAATTTTAACATTTTTAATTCAAAATTAATCAATTTAATTTATCAAATGCTCAAAATGTAGTCTCATTCTGTTGAATACAAAGCCGCACTCTTTTGATTATATCGCTAAATTTCACATCAAATGTTAAAATTCATGGTCTTCCTTTTGTTTCTGACACTATGTTCTTTAGCAAAAAATAATCCTTATGATCAAGCCTTTCGATCGGTATGATAAAGCTACAGGGTGATTTTTTTTCTCGTGCGGCGGGTTCGATTCCCGGTTCAACCATGTAATTAATTAAAAATCTATGAATGCAGTTTAAATTGTTTTTTAAATTAAAATAATGTCTTCTTTCAGTAAAATGTTCCATCTACAATATTTAGGGTACTTTCCCTCCATGTGGCATAGCCGTGGGACGCCCTGTATAGGTATATGGAATTACTTACACATTCACGTCAGGAGGCCGATTTTTGAATTTCGACCGCTCGATTTCGTGTATTTCGTTCAATAATATCTCCAGTACCCGGCATTTAAATTCTACTATGTAATAGAATTGAAAACGAGTGGTCAATACCACTCCATTCCCAATTTCTATCCCTCGTATTTCAAAAATTTGCATTTCACTGTTTTACACCGATTATCGAGTGACGAAATCGAATGCTCTTATTTCAAAAATGGCAGTACCTAGGTAGGTATATACGATTAAGACCTTGCTTACAGTTGGGTAGTTACTAAGGCAGTCTTTATTCGTGCCCATTATTTGATTTAATAAATTTTCACATCTGATGTTTTTTTAGTCTATGGCAAGCGTGGAAGAGTTCATCAACTCTTACCCTCCAAAAACTTTCGAAGAATATTGCGCGGAAGCGGTAAAATGGGTAGAGCTAGCCAAAGAAATACCGTCCAAACTAGAGGGGACCATCGTGATAGGGATGTTTCAGATGCAAAGAGGAGAACTTATCAATTCACTTCGTCAGGCAGCGACGAGATTGGCTAACACTATTTTACGGAGGATGACAGATGACTATCAGACTGAGATTAAAGCGTAAGATTTGATACGGCTTATTTAATATGGTTAGTTAGTTTGGTTGAGTTACTAGGCAAAACTGTGTACGAAGATCTGTATTGACCTAGTGTACGTAATTTAATAAGCACTTCTTCGAACTATGTACATATTAACGCCAAACGTAATTTCTGCCTGAAAATAGTTGTTGTACGCATTCAAATCCCATCAAAACAATAAGAATAAGAATTGCCGCGTAATCAATACTTGATAATAAAGATTGAATAAGTGGCAATAAACTAACTAGGTGTTATTGGCAGTAAAAGTGTTAAGCAGGTATGGTTATTCAAATGAACTTTATAAAACGCTATTGTTAAAATGAAAAGGAGCGTGTTCAGGTAATTTTGAACACCTTGCCCGTTTACCTATTTTTGGTGCTGTGTCTATCTATGAATAAATGCTAATGCCCTGCAATTCTAATAGCATATACGACGGATATTCCCTGATCGCGACCACCCTCCTAACGCCGCCGCCGGACACGAGCGGGCTGATGGAGCTCATAGAGTACTACAAGAAGGCGCAGGAGGTCCTCGTTGAGGAGATGGAGGACAAGCTGAGGAATGTGCTGCGTTACATTGTGTTCCTAGGGGACTACACGGTGTTCACGCCGTTGGAACTTAAGGCTAACAACCAGACTTTCCACTGGTTAGTTGAAAACACATTGCTGTGTAAAATAGATTTGTTATTAACCTTTTTCCAGGCTGCACCATTCAAAAATCCAAATATATTTCCATTAATCCAGCTTTTATGATTCATTTGAAGACACGTCACATTTCCCTAAAGTCAAATCTAATTTGAACCTTAAATCGCATTGCTAAGGTTAAAATTCTACTGGCGCGTCATCAATGGCGACTGCATCCCCGACGGATGGTTGTTGTTACAAGTTGTATAATGTATATGTCCATTTAAAGGTATGCCCGCTTGCCCGGTATTATTGAAGAATCTAAAGTTCTTTGTGAGCAAAAGAAAGTCGAGTACAAGGCTCTGCTGAAGGTAAGTACATATTATTATAATCTTTATTCATCATTCTTCTTAGGCTAGGTTTTTATAATATTAATATAAAAGTAAAATATAAAAACACTTATTATTATTATTATGATTTGTATGTCTTTTCCATATCTCGGGACCATGGGGTCCCGGACCTTTGGGAGGCGTACGTGGGGCCGAAGCCAACAGCGCAGAGGCCCTTTAAGACACTTTAATCTAAAAGCAAGGGATACACGTGGCGGATACCATCCCCGAACGCACAATGTGATACCTACATCCGGAGATGGTCCCCGCCAGGTGCAAAGACTATTGCAGTGCAGCACTTTTGTGCTGCGATGGGAACTAAGGTCATGGGTCATGGGCTATAGATTTGAAAGTTGGATGGACTGGATAATGGGCTATGGGAGAGACTAGCGGACACCTGCCGTGACAATCAGTCTCAATATTGTGTAAGACAGGTGGTGACTCGCCTACTCATTTAGTGGGCCCTACAACGGCCGCACGCACAGTGCGACAATAGGGCAACACTTCGGAGCGGCTGTAAGGTTGTCGAGAGGTGAGTCTGCGGTAGCCAGATCCCGGTGATCCGTTCAGCAGGCCGCCGGCGTTATGACATTTTACACTTCCAACCTGGAGCATAGGTCCCGCTCTTGCGACTCCACTCTGGCCGGCCAATCAAGGCAAGCACAGAGGCGAGGGCCAGATGACAGGGCCCTCTGGAATAGGGGTCCGCGGTGTCGCCACTCACCGTCAGCTCGCCACAAGCTGCCCCCGCGGGGTTATTATTATTATTATTTGTATCTCCGTTACAAACTCTCGGGTTTTTAAGCCCGGCCATTTATAAGGCGTGCGTGGGGATATAGATCCAACACGTAGAGGCCGTTTGGAGAGCTTTGATGTCATGTAGAACGCCTGCTGGAACCCATTCACGGGTGCATAAATAGATACCCGTAAACCGGTTTCAGCAGGCATTGGGAGCTATTATAGAAAAATGGAAAGAGTCCTGGTCTATGGTTTAAATTTGGGTGGAAAATAAGTCTGGGCTATTGCTATAAGTTTCGGACACCTGCCATAACATTGTGTTATACAGTGTTATCGAGGCAGGCGGTGACTCGCCACTCGTTATATGGGCACCTGATGCGCCATCGTAAAGACGGCCAGGCGCAACACCGGCGTGAGCGGCTCAGGAGTGTCGAGAGGTGGTGCTGCGCTTTCTCCGAAGTTACTCGCGGCGTTATGCCCTTTAACACTTCCACCCCTGGAGCATATATAGCTCTAGCGACTCCTCTCTGGACGGCCAACGAAGGCAAGCCAGAGCTGAGAGTCCTACGGGTCCCCTTGGGGTCCACTCCGACCGACGAAGACACGCCGGAGACGGAGACCCTGACCGACTCTCGGGAGCACTCGGGTCCGTGGGGTCGTTACTCTCCAACAGCTCGCCACAAGCTGCCCTGCGGGCTTATTATTATTATTATTTAAACTTTATTGCACAGTAAAAAATATACAGTGACAAAAGGCGGACTTAATGCTACACGGCATTCTCTACCAGTACATACTTATACACGATGATTTTTAATCGGTAACCAGGAACAATTTTTTCTAATTCAGTCATCGATAGCGGTCACATTTAACTATGGGACCAACCTCGGAATCACAAAAAAATTGCCTGTTTCATACATTTGGGTTGGTTCGATGTTGATATTTTCTATGAGAGAGTTAATTTTTTTTCGCCATTTCGCGGTTAGTACAATACTTTTAATAGTTAAATGTGATCGCCACCGATGACTGAATCAAAAAAATTGGTTCTTGATCACCGATTAAAAATAGTAGGTACATTATGTAATTGTAAATTATGTTTTATATAAGTAAAGAGAAATATGGTATAATTCTGTTAATGTTTCAGACTAGAATTGCTAACTTTATAAACGATTTAGACGTTTACGAAATGCAATGCAATGAACTGCAATACTGGGGTGACATTGAACAGTTATCAAAATATGTCCTACGAGCTCGACGGCTTGACGAAAAGTAAGTGATTATTAATGATTACTTTGATATTAAGGTAAATTACCGTTAAATTTAACTAAGGTCCAGTATAGTCCAAAAGTAAAAAAAATATATTACATTTCTAAGTACCTAGGTATATATATGTTATTTTTTGGTTTGTTTAAGTGTTTTCTTACATTTAATATTAAAATGTTTTGCCTAAGACTATTCAAAGTTTAGATCACGGGGAGTCTATAGTTGGAAGGTACTCCCGTGTTGTATGAAATGTTTTCTTTATCCAGGTTGTCTAAAGCTTTGGCGACAATCGATCAATTCAATCAAGAAGAGGTATCTTTCGGGTACGAACTATCTCAGTACCCAAAGAGAAAACGCATATTCGATAAACTTGTGCCATTTAAGCGATTATACGACTCCGGAAATGATTACCTCCAAAAACATCACAATTGGATCACATCTAAAGTATGATATTTGGTCGTTATTATGCTCAATATATGTATAATTTCTATAATTCATTTATACTGTAATTACTTTTTCAGGTTGGAAGTTACGAACCCGAAGATATCGAGGGCGACATTGCATATTATTATAAGATAATCTATAAACTGGAAAAATCCTTTCAAGACGTACCCGAACCATTTCGTCTAGCTGCAACAATAAGGTATGTACCGTAAGGTATTTACTGTTACTCTCGTGCAATGAGGATGTGAAAAAAGAACATACTGTATGAGTATCTAAGTATCTATGTATACTATATACACGCCGGTTCGAGGTTGTTAGGCTTAAAATGTGTGCATTAAACCGTTTGTTTGTTTTATTAGAGCGAGAATGGACGATTTCAAGGTTCACCTTCCGATCATCAACACCCTGGGCAACCCTGGCATGAAAGCTCGGCATTGGGAGAAGATCTCCGACATTGTTGGCTTCCCGATCATCGTGGACGATAACTTGTCCCTAGAAAAGGTCCTCGACTTCAATCTAATAGATTACAACGATAAATTCGAAGGCATATCAGAGGCTGCCACTAAAGAAAATAATCTGGAAAGGGCTTTGGATAAGATGATGAAGGAATGGGCCGATCTCACTTTCGAGATTTTACCATACAAGTTTGTATATTTATACAGAACTCCGTAGAATGTTCTAAAATGGATTTGTTAATCAATGTAAATGAAAAATTACAGGGATACTGGAACATATATCTTATCGAGTATCGATGACATTCAGTTGTTGCTTGACGACCATATTGTCAAGACGCAGACTATGAAAAATTCGCCTTATATAAAACCATTTGAAGAAATTATAACGTAAGTAAATCCAGGCTGTAAATCGGGTACTCGAATTACTAACTTAATTAATATTCAATATCTGGGAGACCGAGTTTTGCTCGGACAACATATAAAAAGTAAAAAATGCGCGTTTTTACAGAGATAAGACCTAGCTATATCAAATTTTTGCCCCCGAAAACCCCCATATCTGTAGAAAATTTCATAGAAATCGTTAGAGCCGGTTGCGAGAACCCCGAAATATATAAATAAACAAGAATTGCTCGTTTAAAGGTATTGATTGGTTGTTTGATTGATTAGTTTTATTATTGAATTATTTATTCGGTGAAGTCGTAAACACCTGTAATAATAAGATTCATAAGGCCCGTCTACGTCACCGGAGACGCGCACGTCACGCGAGAGTACGTTGACCCCAAAACGTTCCTACGCTGCCACGGCCGCTAAGCCGCCTGCTTTGACCAAGTCTAAGCAGCGGCCGAAGAAAGGGGTGCAGAGCCTTCGTGAACCTGTTCACAAGGATCGGTCACAGCTGACTCTAAAAGAGTCCGGATGCGACAGAGATGGCTTCAAGAAGGTGGAGAGGAGAAAGAAGTCAGCTCGTCCGAATCAGTGCGGTACCGCACCGACTGGACCTAACCATTTGCTGCGTCCTGCAACACCGACGACGCTGCTATATGTGTCCCGATTACACTACCTTACGAAGGTCGAGGAGATCGTGAAGTATGTACGAGCCAAGTCCGGATTCATCCTGAGGGTCGTGAAGTTGGAATCTCGACACAATGTGAATTTTAATTCTTTTGTGCTGAGCGTTCCGACTGAACATCTAGCGACCTTCACCAAGGAGGAGTTTTGGCCGAAGGGTGTCAAGTTCCGGCGGTTCCGCGGCCGGCTCCCTGACACTGCGGGGTTGCGAACTGCATCGCAGCCATAATTGTGTTTTTAGTTTTAAGATATATTTTGTATTAATATGTATGCTAGTTTTAAGGTATTTATCTATGGGCCAATAGTTGCCTGAAAATAAATGTTTTCATTCATTCATTCATAAGACCAAATTAAACCTACCTATCATAATTAATAGGTCTATGATAACTAATTTCATCATAATTCCTCTATAGTGACTGGGAGGGCAAGTTGGTATTATTGCAAGAGATCTTAGACGAGTGGTTGAAGGTACAGGCCACTTGGATGTACCTGGAACCCATTTTCTCATCTCCAGACATTCAGCAACAAATACCCGAGGAAGGGCGTCGCTTCAGCGCTGTTGATAAGGTAACCAGCCAAAATATTTTATTTTGATATTGCTTGTATTAGTAGTTTTTGGCAAGGTATTATCCAGCAGACATCAGGTATACTTGGTGAATTTACACTCGATCAACGAACGTGATTGTCGACGCCCTTAAATTTAAAATAGATAAGCGTATGGAGGATACGTTTTCTTATTTCCATGCGACCTCTGCACTTAAATTGTATATTTTGTCCTACTTATCTGATATTAATAATACATATAATCGATGATAATTGTAGACATGGCGCGAAGTTTTGAAGGCTGCCTTCCAAGAACCTCGAGTTTTAGACGTGATCATGATTGACAAAATTTTGGACAAAATGAAGAAATCCAACAATTTGCTCGAAATGGTCCAGAGAGGCCTGAACGCTTATCTCGAGAAGAAACGTTTGTATTTCCCGCGCTTCTTCTTCCTGTCCAACGACGAGCTGCTTGAGATTTTATCGGAGACTAAAGATCCTATGCGGTCAGTATTTCTTATATTTACCGAGTTGCACTTGAGTGTATCCACTACTGCTTAATACATTTATATTTATAGAGTGCAACCTCACCTTAAGAAATGCTTTGAGGGAATCGCAAAACTATCGTTTACGCCCGAGATGGTCGTGACTCACATGCGTTCATCGGAGGGAGAGATTGTGGAGTTGACTATGACTATTGACACTGTAGAAGCAAAAGGACAGGTAATGCTTATGTCATGAGTCTTTGACATGTAGGTATGTATGTCTTTTTAATGTGGTAATAATTTAACCAACAAATGTTTGAATTGTAGGTATTTTTAAGCATCATGTTCGACATGTTTCGACATCAGTTTTGATATTTTTAAGTAGTTACACTAAGACTTAGTATACACCGTGAAATTTTAGTGGTTGTTTTCCCGCAACGAAATGATTCTGCTATCGATATACAGTCGATGTGTAATCTTTTTTTTAAATAATGTTAAGAAATGCCAGATTTATAAATGTGTCGATCGAAACTCGAAAGTGACCTAACACCAGTAGTAGCACTGCAGTAGCACCTACCTAATTCTTTTGAGTGAATTAAACAAAATAACCTAAAAAGTAGTTCCATTTATTTTTCCTTCACTCATTTTACGTGCAGTTAGTTTGCAGATCCTTAAAAGTAAACATAACAAGTTAAGATCAAGCTTTTATTGATCAAAAACTTAAACAAACACTTAACTTCCCGATACCGCAATAATTGTTCGAACTGCAATCCGCCACGTTCAATACACAATCACCTCTGCCCTGTGCATGTGCTGGCGTTTGAAACTGCACGTGGTTAAGCAGCCGCTGTGTTGCGGCGACAATTGTTAGTCCGTGTGGAACTTGGGGGTTTAAAATCCCCCGAAGACGCAGCGACTGTAAATGGTCCGGTTCCACGTAAAGTCGCCGGGCGGCGTGGGAGTCGTAGTTAGCCCTAGCGTAATACAGCTGCACCATCGCGACGTACTCTAAATTAGAATATTCGTAATGTCGATCCATTTTACTAGAAACAAAGAGCATATAATCACTACGTTTTAAGAGTCGGCACTCTCGAACAATCCTCGAACCGAATTATGAACGTACATATCCCAACACACCAAATACAGGCTTAAAGATCTCGCATCCAGGCCATAATTGTTAAAAAAAGAAAAACCACACAATACTACCAACACAAAAAAAACAACGCTAGGGCTCGACACTTCCAGTACCTACTGTTTATCGATATCGATAAATGTGCGATACGTGCTGCTGTATTTACCTACTGTACTACCTATTAATAAAATAAAAGAACATTATATATATATAAACAATTTTATTTTACATGATAAAAATAACATAGTTTATTATTCAAGTAGGCATATTACAATATGCTGAATTCGCGCGCATTCTTTTTTAATCTGGTCCCTTTTTATTGAAGGCACTGGATGGAGAATGATTTCCACAAATGAACTTGTTTCCATTCAGCTTTTGAATAGGTAAATAAATACGCCAAATCCTCATTTCCTTTTCCTCAGCTTTGCCCATAATCGACATCTGAAATAAAGAGATTATCGATAAAATTGGTCGTACACTATTCATGTCATAGGTTACTTAGTTTTTTACTTAAAAATACTTTATTCACAAAATATTTTCGTTTTAATCATGGATTGTACACGACTAAAACTAATTAAATTAGTAACTGTTAACGACTCAAAGTAAAAAATGAAAATATTGCATACAAACATCAGTTTACCGACCTGTTCGGATCAAGTTGGAAATTTGGCCAAAAATGCGTCAGTAGTTAGTCTTCTTACACACCCACTACAAACTTCACATTTCCTTAAAGATTTGGCCCCCATTTAAATAACAGCTAAAGTTATTTTACCAATTACAATAAAAAATAACCACGTATTTTCACGTTCACGACAATTCAAATGACGTTTGACGTTTTACTACCAATCATACCAACCTAAAGAAAAGTAAGTATAATACGTCTATGTTAAAAGCAAGTATGGTATGTGCCACCAGCAGTCATTTTAATTCGATAAGATTATTTCTATGCCTCAATGTTGGTAACAAGGGCTTTCATAATTTATCAAAGTATGGGGTGTCGATGGGCTGACTAGAAATAGCAGTGATGACATTGACAGGATCTGTTATCACATTAGTTTAATAAGCGAAGAGGATGTAATTATTTGACAACAGCAGTCATTTTAATTCGATAAGATTATTTCTATGCCTCAATGTTGGTAACAAGGGCTTTCATAATTTATCAAAGTATGGGGTGTCGATGGGCTGACTAGAAATAGCAGTGATGACATTGACAGGATCTGTTATCACATTAGTTTAATAAGCGAAGAGGATGTAATTATTTGATTTACCAAAGTTGACACAACGTAATGGCAATCATCAAACTAATAAAAAGGTTTTATTTCAACTGTTAATCGTGAAGGAACAGTCTAAGGCCAAGCGCGCACCACGACTTATTGTCGCGCGATAATTTAGTCGCAGAAATGTAACGTATGTGTTTATATGGCAGTGCGCGCATATGCGACAAAAAAATCGCAGCGATTTTAAAATTGTGATTTGTCACATTTTTCCGCGACTGCTCGCGACGCGATTGTCGCAAAGTGAATTGCAGCGTACGGAGTTGTATGGCCCCGCGCGCACTGCGATAATAAAATCGCACCCCGGACCTCAGTCGGCATTTCGCTCTCCAAGCGTCAACATATCGGAACCTTCTTCAATGGAACCACAAGATGAGACGCTAGATGTTGACCGTTTAATTATGGAAATAGAAGGAGATCACCTTTGTGGTATAAATACTCGAAGTCGTACAGCGATTGCATATTGTTTCACGACAAGCGACTGGTACGAAATCCATGTCGAGAATGAACAAATCGTCGACTTTTCATCGCAGTGCGCGCAGTGAATTTTCTGCGATAAATTACAGCGCGATTCTAAAATCGTGTCGCAAAAATTAAAATCGTGGTGCGCGCTTGGCCTAAGTAAATTTTAATTTCAGTTGTCAAACAGTAAAGCACTCTAGCCTGTTACACGGTTTAAAAAAGTAACATGTGCTTGTTTATTTGTTTATCTGTTTACAATATCGGGAACTGTCGTCGACTTGCAGTTTTAGTGTGTTACTATTGTTTTTCGCTTGTTCGAGTTTAGGTTATTTTTTTGTAATTATTTTTTTTGGAAAACAGTTCATTTATAAGTTTGTCTATCATAATTCGAAAGTACTACCGATAGCAAATCGCCCTGCCGCGGGAAAACAACCACTAAAATTTCACGGTGTATAGTGCACTATAGTACTTAGTGACTAAGTACTATAGTGTACTAGGCACTGGAGGATTAACTAGCACTCAAATTCTGTTAAATATTTACTAAAAATAACGATGTTTAAATATCGTGCTAACAACTATTTATTTTTTAATTGAATAAAGGTAGAAAAATGGTTACAAGAGCTGGAGGTCTCGATGAAAGACTCTGTTCATCGCGCTGTGGCTCGCTCGTATGATGACTACATGCAGGTGCCGCGGCAGCACTGGGTGCTTGTGTGGCCGGGTCAAGCTGTAAGTGCATTCTTCTTTTCCAATTTTTTACACGGAGCGTCAATGCTGTAGGCATCCTAATAATCACAATAATGTGGGTAGGCTAAGCAATATATGAATAAAGTAGTCTATGCTCGGTAATGGGCTTCGAGCAACACCGGCTTCCGACACGTCGGAAGGGAGGGGCCCAAGCGATATCTCACCGTACAAATCTTTCTGCCATTTTTCGCGGGGGGAAGGTGCACACAGTCGCACTTCTCACACACTTACATACAAAATCCAATCAGAGGCCCTACCGCGAACGACGTTCAACGTGTTGCCTCTCTATGGCACTTGTAAATTCATACGTAAGTGTGACAGGGAGGCAACACGTGAAACGTGGTTCGCGGTAGGCCCTCTGTAATGACGACACGAATACATAGAAAATGACACACGTCAAAGACAAATCTTGCAAACCTCGTTCTCTTTTTGTGTACGGACGAGTGACTAGTGTCAAAACACGCACACTAACACATTATCGTTGAAGTATGTCATTGTATTCTGAGAGATGACATTTTCGTTGAAGTATGTCATTGTATTCTGAGAGATGAGAAGTCGGATTTGTCGCTCGACCGATCCGCAATTTGTACTGAGCGAGCAAAATCGATAAATCCAACAATTACTTGAGACTAAAATATAATAATTGTATTTAAATGTAATTAAACGTATGATATGTAAAAAAAATATTACATGTGAAATGTAACACTTTCTTTTTGTAAATTTGATGTCCCCGACCTCTTTTTATAGCAAAAAACCGAGCAAACAGGCATTTTTGTGCAGCAGTGTTCACGCGCGCGTCTGGACTCGGTCTAGTGAAAAATCCAAGTGCAACTAGTTTTATTACCCGCACTAGATTAGATTGACGCGCTAATCTTGTACCTCGGCAGAGGGGAAATAGTGCGAATGCCGCCTCCCTTCCGTGTTGCTCGAAGGTAATGGGCGTTTGTATATCTCCTGACATGGCGCAGTCGGTAGGATAAGAATAAACAATAATTTTAGTTAATTAAACTGCTTAAAATATGTATCTGTGTTGTCAAAATAGCGCTATTGGGATACCATTAGATCAGGGTTTCAAATCATCCTCAAGCCAATATTTGTTATGCATGGCATTGTTCGAAGCTTTGAATATTTTACAGGTGCAATGCATAGCAATGACATACTGGACTTCTGAGGTGACCGAGGCTATTCTCATCAGTGTGGCGGCCATGAAGCGATACTGGGATAAGTGTCAATTCCAAATCTCCAAAATTGTTGACCTTGTACGTGGAGAGCTTAATTTGCAAAACAGAATTACTCTTGGTATGAAGCAAAATTACTCTTGTATTACTTAGTATAGTGGCATTAATTAAACTTAATTATATAATATAATAGTATAATAGACATCAGCTATTCGTATGATTAATGTTCTGTTTTGGTTAATTTTGGTGTAAAATAGTAGAATATAGACATAGGAATAAAATTATTTTTAAGTATAGTGCTTAGATATCACGATTTTTATTTATGAATGGCTTGCATGCTTATTTCAGGAGCCCTGGTTGTATTAGACGTACACGCTCGGGATGTACTCTTATTGCTTATTGACTTCAAAGTTCAAAAGATCAACGACTTTAACTGGCTCTCTCAAATACGTTACTATTGGGAGGTACGACAAAAGAATACATCAAATACAGAAAATATAGACATCTTTATGAATTGTGTCCAGAATATTATAATTGGAATTTTACTTCTAGAAACAAGAAAATCAGACCATGCAATGTGCTACCCGCATGATCAACTCTCAGTTGATGTACGGCTACGAGTACCTCGGAAACGCGGGCCGCTTGGTCGTCACTCCGCTTACCGACAGATGCTTTAGAACTCTCTTTGGCGCTCTACATCTGAATTTAGGTAAGTACATATTGCTACCATGACCCCATCCTAACTTGAATTGTAAAATTTAAGTGACATCATAATCATTAATTATCTTGATGATACACTTTTAGGTGGAGCTCCAGAAGGCCCAGCGGGAACTGGCAAGACGGAGACTACGAAAGATTTAGCTAAGGCTGTCGCTAAACAATGTGTCGTATTCAACTGTTCTGATGGTCTAGATTACATTGCTCTTGGAAAATTCTTCAAGGTTATAATCGAAATTAAAGACCTACGTTTTCAAATCCCACATGATGGTTATAGTGGTATCGTCTTGGGTCGCCCCATTCGTTATCCGTCAAGTTCTTAAATTAGCCCTATTCTGCTATCGTCACTCATTCTACATTGAAAGCCACCAAAGATTGTGACGAATATAGAATGGGTGACGAAAGCAGAATAGGACTAATTTAAGAACTTGACGAAAAACGAATGGGATGACCCAAGACGATACCGTTATAGCTATTTTACGGATATTTTTCCAGGGTTTGGCATCATGCGGTGCTTGGTCATGCTTCGATGAATTTAATCGTATCGACTTGGAAGTGCTTTCCGTAGTTGCACAACAAATCTTGTCTATCCAGCGAGGCATCAACTCGGGTGCCACGACGTTGTTGTTTGAGGGCACTTTATTGCAACTCGATAAAACCTGTGCCGTGTTCATCACTATGAATCCGGGTTACGCTGGCCGTTCAGAGCTGCCGGATAATTTAAAGGTAAATTATCATATTGTAAGGAATTAGGTAAGTATGTTAAATCATTAATTGGTTTTATTAAGTGTTTTATAGAAATATATTTATTGCGGTCATGTCGTCTATTTTTATATATTCCACTAGAAAAACCGTGTTTAATTGCATTCCTCATTGTTTGTCGACTTTTAATATTTCAGGCTTTATTCCGTTCTGTGGCCATGATGGTGCCAGATTACGTTCTTATTTCTGAAATCGAGTTGTATGCATTTGGTTATTTGAATGCAAAACCACTCGCGGTCAAAATTGTTGCTACTTACCGCTTGTGCTCGGAACAGCTGTCTTCACAGAGTCACTACGATTACGGTAAGATAAATTAATTTTTAAATTGTATGGGTGTAGATAAAATGATTAAATTTACCACGTGTTTTTGAAATTTCGACTCACTCTATCATATGTCTCACTTTACCGTAGGCATGCGCGCCGTAAAATCAGTGCTGCGCGCGGCCGGTGCGCTTAAATTGCGATATCCCGACGAGGATGAGGATGTCATCTTGCTGCGTTCAATCAAGGACGTCAATCTGCCCAAATTTCTCGAACACGATGTTCCGCTATTCATGGTATGCTAGTTTTTGTACCGCAAAACGATACACTGAGTCGATCGTGTTATCTCACAGTATACATACATAGACACCGCATTCTGAAACGTTTACAAAGAGCGCGATGTCAAGTAGCTTCAATAGAAACGTCAAAATCGTCAAATAATGTAAATATTTTTAATTTAGATAGGGCAAATGAAATAAACGGTAGTACTGAATTACCCGTACTGATTTAGTATAATTATGTACAGTAGCGCCTAATTTAAAAAATTGAGAATTATTTATTTAGGTAAAGGTTTCGTTTTAACAATACAGTTAATGGAGTCTCCTAGTAAGTATAATATACCTGTGACAGGAGACCCCGCTCTTCCCAGATAAGTACGGTGACTGCGAGTGGGCTTATATGTCCGTCTAGTAGGTAGGAGATGATCTGTGTTTGTCTGTGTGTGTGTTATGAGATTGTATGCAATGCGGTTTCGTAATATTACTTAGGTAAATAGGTAATTGGTTGGTTGATTGATGAATTTAAGAAGTCAATTAGGAACTTAATTTACTTGTTTATCTTATTTTTATAGGGTATTATTGGTGATCTGTTCCCTGGTCTACCACTTCCGGAAGCCGGCTTGCCGCATCTGGTGCAGTGCTGTAAAGAAATCTGTGTTCCGCTGAATTTGCAAGCCACAGACTTTTTCATTGAGAAGGTATGTTATTATTAAGATTTTTGGGAATTACACATTTTAAATATAAAAATATTAATTAATATATAATTAAATTCCAAGCTGGTATTCAGAATTGTAAACTGAAATATGAGAATAGTTTTTTAATGAAATTAAATGTAACGATAATCACTGGACACTAAGTAATGTATTTTACAACTTAAAAAAATCATAAAATTTTTCAGGTTCTTCAGTTGTATGAAATGATCCTCGTAAGACACGGCCTCATGTTGGTAGGATTCCCTTTCTCCGGAAAAACGAAATGCTATCATGCTCTCGGAGCAGCTTTAGGCTGTGTGCACGACAAGGTGTGCCATCTTTTCTCTGTTATTTATTTATATATGTCGCAGTAAGATAGATATAGCCGTTATATAGTTATAATCCTAGGGATATAATTATATGTCGTAACATAGTTATACGAAAGCGATTCATTACTATCTTACTAGGAATATAACTATAATACGTCTTTAGTTTAGTGATATAGTTATATTACTGGATTAAGTTTAGTGAAATAATTGTAGGTACCTAGGAGTGCAGCGGTGCGGCGGAGGTATAGTTATATCCCTAGGGATATAGTTATATGCCGTATATTACGTATTATAATCATATTCCTAGTATGATAGTAATATCTTACTAGGAATATGATTATAATACGGTATTTGACTAAACTAATGTGGTTAAATGGTTATAAATCTGCCAGGGAATCAAAGAAAACGGTAAGTATATTCGTTTTTATTTTTATTACAAAATCAACTTTGTTGGTTGCAATTAGTTGTAATACTTTTTAGCAATATTACGTAAAATATTACTAAACTAGAAACGTATTATAGTTGATATACGTACTATACGGCATATAACTATATCCCTAGGGATATAACTAGACCTCCGCCGCACCGCTACACTCCTACCTACAATTACTATCTTACAGTGGCGTGCCTAGGGTTTCGGAGTAAGGCAAGCCGAAAGATATGTTTTCGTAATAAATGTCCAATCTCACTCTTTGGACTCATATGAATTTGCTAGCGTATCGCGGCGAGCTATCATAGCGCACAGCACAGGGCATACTAGGTACTACCATAACTATTAGATAGAATTTTACAAGCATATCAGAGGGCCCACAAGGTGGACTGATGACCTGGTGACATAGGCGTACCCAGCATTTTTTAAAGGGTGGGGCAGAAGTAGGGTTACGTGCCTTAATTGTTCCAAAAAAATTTTAGCTTGTCAGACCACAGACCAGGGTGGGGCAAGTTGCCCCACTTGCCCCACCATGCGTACGCCTATGCCTGGTGAAGGTCGCGGGAGGCGCAAGACCGGTCATTGTGGCACTCTTTGGGGGAGGCCTATGTCCAGCAGTGGACGTCCTCTGGCTGATATGATGATGATGATCAGAGGGCCTACCTCATACACTGAAATTTGCAAATTGCATGCTTCTTTCCCTGTCACTCTAATTACGCCTTAATTGGAGTAAACCAACAATCCTTGTGTTTTGTAAACGGTCGTACAAAATTTTCTCTTAATGCGACTGACTTATCTGAGAATACACAAGTCGGGTGTTGGTTTTGGCGTGGAAATGATATATATCCCGTTTTTTTACAAAGTTTAACGATTTTACCTTGCTTTCGTTGAGTAATACGTGGACGCATCTTATACCGTCACAAGGAACAACTTCATCCATTGTTAACACTTATAAACGTCACAACAAACGAACAAATCCACATTCACTACTTAATTCAAATTCACTTAAATAAATTGACCTTTCGTTACGTTACTTTCGACTCGACTAAATAATAATACACTTGAAGTAAACGCGTGCCCGTGTGAACTTATGCAGCTAACTTCACACCAAAAGCTCGGCTTAAATCGCCTTATAAAATTGCTATACATACCAACAAATAGTTACATCGTTCTATGGCGTTTGTAGGCTTAGACCGCCTAGAGCGGGACGAAAAAGCAAGCTCGCACTCGTCGGGTTGCAACCGCAATCCGACGAGAGCGAGCAGGATAGCTGAATTCTCAGCAGATATTCATCCTACGCCTGATTTCTTTCGCGCGGAGGAGGCGCCACGGCAAAATTTTGCAACACGCTGGCGCCGCGGTCCGCGCGCTGTGGCTTGAATTTAATAATACGTACGGGTGGCGCGCGGTTTTAAAATAATCTATATTGATTATTGATCTTATCACTACGTAATTTCGGTAAGGCAACTAAGGCAAGCCCGGCTTTTGGGCTTGTATGGAAGTACCGCCACTGCTATCTTACTAGGAATATGATTATAATACGTAATATACGGCATATAACTATATCCCTAGGGATATAACTATACCTCCGCCGCACCGCTGCACTCCTAGGTACCTACAATTATTTCACTAAACTTAATCCAGTAATATAACTATATCACTAAACTAAAGACGTATTATAGTTATATTCCTAGTAAGATAGTAATGAATCGCTTTCGTATAACTATGTTACGACATATAATTATATCCCTAGGATTATAACTATATAACGGCTATATCTATCTTACTGCGACATATACACCTCAGCAGCGATCCTAGTAGCGATAGCGATGCGTTGTGACGGCGGACATGGAAGATAACAATCTCACACCTGAGGATGCCGATACGAAGACCGGGCAAAGTGGAGAAGATCGAGTATGACAGCGGATCCTGGCGCTAGACCGGGGAAATGCTAGGTTGAAGAAGACCTCAGTACTCTCAGTAGCGATCCTAAATCCCAAATAAACCAAACAAAATAAAAATTATCTAGACGCACTATTACGCACATAATGGACACAAATGGACTTACCGCTCTTCTACTTACGAGTATTAACGTAGAGCATGAGAAAGTTAGACTTATCCTGTTATAACTATGTAATACGCGACGCGATGTGTAATCATGATAGCCTTAGGCCCAGACTGGTTAACGTCAAACAGCCGTGAAGTACAAAATTTCCGCTACAAAATAATTATGGGATCGCTTTATCGATAACAGACGGTCTGGTGCAACCGACCCTTAGTTAGAACTCCACGGAAGTAAGCGAGCAGTTTTTAGCAGGCTCTATAATTGTTCATAATAATGATGGAATTGTTTTTTTATGTATTTTTGTATTTTACTTTTATATTCATATTATAATAGCCTAGAAGAAAAATAAACAAGTGAATAATGGAAATGTCTAATGTAGCATAAAGTACCGCAACAAGTGCCCGATTTGAAACCACAAGCTTAATTCTGCGATGTTTTATCTTTATCTAATGATTGCTTTTTTAGGGTTTAATGGACGAGAATCATGTAGAGTGGACAGTGATAAACCCGAAATCAATCACGATGGGCCAGTTATACGGACAGTTCGATGCCGTGTCCCATGAGTGGTCTGACGGCATCCTGGCAGTTAGTTACAGAGCATTTGCGGTTTCTCCTAACGATAACAGGTAATTTGATAAGCCTGGTTCAGTTATTGGCCCTTCCATAGTAATTGACCACACGTACCAATAATACTTCCATGACTACCTACTTCCCAAAGCTTGCTGAGACCGGTTCATGGTGTCTATTGTTGCGCCTGTGAACGGGTTCCAGCAAACGTGCTACATAACATTAAACTCTCCAAGGGGCATCTTCCTGTTGGATCTATATCCCCACGCAAGTCTATCAAAAGACCGGGATTTATAGGCCCGTGAAATCCAATTAGTATGAACGGGGCAATAACTATAGGTACCCTAGTATGTCAAGAACTCTTGTAAAACCTTCGTTAAATTTCAGAAAATGGTTAATCTTCGATGGTCCTGTGGACGCCATCTGGATCGAGAACTTGAACACCGTGTTGGACGACAATAAGAAGTTGTGCCTGATGAGTGGCGAGATCATCCAGCTGGCACCCACCACTAACCTTGTATTCGAACCTATGGATCTTGAGGCTGCTTCACCTGCTACGGTACAACACTATTTTTACGCTCAATTGTCAAACACTAGAGGGTCGTTCTACCGTTTCGTGCCGATTTGGTGTCCGAGCCCACATCAAGCCTTAAAATTATAATTTTTTACATGTGGTTATTTTTAAAAGGTATGTTTATGTGGTACGGAAAATGCGCCAGTTTTGGAATTTAGCTAAACCTAATGATCTATTAAATAAAAATTAAAAACATGCGAAAAATTCATTTCCCTCGACATAAAATGGCGTACCATTGGGTTAAAAATTTAAAAACACTATTATTTGCAGATAAACCCTACTTTCCATTATTGTTTATAAATAAACAAATAATCAGTATTATAATGGTACATGGTACGTATTTTTAAAGTTAAATTATCATAGAGAGAACGCACTTTTTAATTTTGTCACGCGAAAGACTTCATTTTCACTCTAAAAAATTGCCACTCATGCCAAATCTAAACGCGCCTTTATTCACGAATACATGGGTCAATTTTTGAAGAGGGTGTTTTTTCGACATTTGTATGGCAATTTTTTATTTTTGAATAATCTGATTTATAATCATCGTTTTAGGAAGGGTTCTTAACAACAAAAAATATACTGTAGGAGGCATCTCTGTACTTTTTATAGTTAGCTAGATATGGACGTTTAAAGATCGACATTTGTATGACACTATTTAGCCATTTGTAAGGCGCTTTTGACATTTATACGGCATTTTTTCTACATTATATGGCAGTATCAACATGTATATGCCACTATTTATTATTTTTGTTGCATTTATAAGACCCTGACGACATATGTATAACACCTTCTCGACATCTGTATGGCACTATGTCGACATTTGTATGCCACAATCGACATTTATACGGTCAAAATAGCCGTATAAATGTCGCCATACAAATGTCGCGACATGTCGCCAATAATATTTTTTAGCGATATTTCCTACACAATACAACAGATTCACTTATTTATTTTACTATATATTTTAACACTATATTTGCAACTATTATTATAAAAGAAACATTTTTATTGCAACTATGTACCAACGTATTCAGAGTCCATACAAATGTCGTTGTAGTCGTACCAAAATATATCGAAAGAGATTTTTATCTGTTTTTAAATAAATTAAACTGTTTCCGGGCTTACATTTGATGTCAATCGATGCCCAACTAAACGCACTATTGCGTTGTAAATTTAATCTAACCGTTATTCAATAGACAAAGAAGATTAAAGGGGGTATATTTAAGTCATAACAAAACAGGTGCCGCGCGGGACAGCGATAAAAAGGCTTCCCTTGTTTTATTAAATAACGCATTAATTTATCAATATGATTAAATCAATTCTTTAGAAAATGCTCTTTATAGAAATACAAAGTTGTTTATAATACGTTGCTTACATCCAAAGTTATGATTTTTTTTATTGCGCGGTGCCGCCACTGGGACACGCGAAAAACGGCAAATTTCGCCATTTTTGGAACTTCAAATGCGATTTTGTCAGGACCAAATAATATTTTGGCACAGTTGTGCATGATTTTTAAAGCTTATAATACACTGAATGAAAATATATACATACCCAGTCTTTTAGTCCTATGGACTTCGAGTTTTAGCCGTGGGACAGCAAAAAATGCCTATTTGAAAATTGACCCACATGTGATTGCTACGTATTTTTACTACCTTAGTCTACCGCAATACGTCAACGAAGGAGGTTTCGCGCTCTTGATTTACGAGTAATTTTGGTTCTCCTCACCGGAAAGGCACTTTGTCACGGTTACTACTCATTTCCATCCATTAACTAATTTGGTGCTATATATTGTAAAAAAAAATCACCTTGTTAATAATCTGTTAGCATTTTGGCATATCTTCATTACTTTTACTTGATGACATTCTAACCTTAAAGACGATAAAGAAATTAAAAAAAAACCGTCAAAAGTTCATTCCACTCCAATTCATTCCTCTCCATTTCTTCCAATATTTTCGGGTGAAGGAAATGAACCAGTTTCGAAGGAAATGACAAATAATTTTGTATGACAGATGTGTTATGATTTTTTATGTTTTAGCCCACAGCCCAAGAGTTATATGCACACATACGCTCTCAAATCATAACTATCATGTTTTGAAACGTATGTATGTCCCATTCTTTCGACTTCGTTAGACCATTTGACAGAGTTTCAGGGTATAGGTTCTTTCTTACCTATACCCGACACTACGTCATGGGAATCCTGTTGGTTGTGGATATTGCATATAAATAAGCAGATAGGCGCGTAAGCGTAAGTAGTCTCTTTTTTCATGGCAAATATTGTAAATATATCGGATAGATACATCATATTTCCAACATTTTATAAATGCGGAACATTTTGGACAGGTGAACCTATTGGAACTTATCTAATGCCTAACTTCTCTGCTAATTAACATACTGAAAACTTTTTATAGTCCTGGAATAAAGCTCAAGAGCGAGCCCTCCGAGGGCAGATATTTATGAGGAGGGTCTCACAAAGATCTGCTCCCGGGAGCCTCTTCTTGTGCTAAGTTAAAAATACGGGTTGGCCGTATCAGGGAAATTTCTTGTAACTTTGTAACCGTTTAAAGGCCAAGCTTTAGAAAATTCCAGAAAGTTCATGAAACAATGGTTCAACACCATCTAGAACTGGAGAGGAGCGTCCCATTCCCACTCCTTTCTGCGAGTTCCACAAAGAAAGAGCAGGCAGCTCGGAGCGTCCGATTGTGGCGCGCCTTCCTGCAAGGCTGAAAGCCGAGCTTTCGCAGGAGAGTAGACCTTAAATTGTTTCAATGCAGAAATGCAAGCGATGCCGAAAGGCGAGCTCCGCATGAGGTGTTCAAAATTTCTTTTAACTATTGGCAGCGGGCACAATCGTGCGAGGTCAAAGACTGAGCTTCAGTGGAGCTGACCTCAACTGCAGCTGAACCAATAGCCGAATCAAAGACATATATAACTTCGTATAAGATGAATAAAGTCTAAGAAGAAAACGTGCCTCGGAAATCAAGAAAAAGTCATTCTCGAATAGATGGCGCACACACCTTTGACCTATCCTCGGCTAGATGGCGTGACGACACCTTTTCATATTTAACAATTTTAACACATAGATATCAGGGAATGAACATGGGTAAAAATGATATTAATATAATAAAATCATTTATCCATATATACACATTTTTTTGATAACTGTATACGTGTTTATTTTGAGTTTTAGTCGTGTGTCGATAGATGGCAGTAAATTTACAGTGACTACAACATTTACTATGAGAGGACCCTTCTATACTATCTATTCTCTTTGGCCGAATGTATTAAAAAGCAAGGCCGACGGCCCGGGGGAGCTTCAGATAGGGGCACATTTCCGTACAAGGCCAAACATCAATCTGTAAGAGTGCAGAACTTTGCTAAGTGAGGCCAAAGGCCGAGATCCGCTTAAACGCTGAAAGCCCAGTCCGTCTGATCACGTTGCGCTTCCATAGAAGACCTAACTTGAGAACTAAGAGAGCTTGAAATTTAACCAATCAAACATCAAACATCAAACATCAACATTTATTCAGCAAATAGGGTTCAAGGGCACTTTTACACGTCAACATTGAATTTACATAAAAGCAAAAATAATAACATCAACAATTTTATAAAATAAAACTAACAATTCAATCTAACGTATTACAATTACTAAGAGATGTATATGGTCTCTTAATGTCGAATTACATACAAAATACAGATAAAAAAACACACACAAAAAAAATCTATAATATTTAGAGGTGTAAATGTCTCTAGGTGTCAGAACTATAAGATTATATAGTTTATCAAGTTATCCTTAGAGATGTATAAGGTCTCCAAGAGTCAATATCCTGTATAATTAATACATTCATTAAAAGAAAAGAAACATACGAGAACAGAATGAGGCGTCTCACTGTAATTAATTAATAAAAGTTACTAAGTATAGTATATATAGCTAATAGCTCGTGTTAGCTTAACAGACCAGTCTCCACAAACAGCACCCGTTCACGAGTATGACGCGTATCTCAGCCATCGCCTCCCTCAACCTTCATTCGGGAAAGTGGCGACCCGATCAACAACGCCACCGTAAGCAAAGACTTTTAAGCGAGCATGACATGTTCAAGCTACCGGCCTATATTAATATTAAAATAGTAATAACATGTAGCTGTAAGACACGGCTGTAAGATTTTGTGCTCATATGTTACATAAAAAGACAGTAATATAGCTTCACATAATTACTAGCCTAAGTTGACTTAGAGATGTAAAGGTCTCTAAGTGTCAGAAACATTAAAAATATAGGTAAGTATGTACAATCAAAAATAAAAATCAAATAAATAAATATGTACTTAGAGATGTATAAGGTCTCCAAGTGTCCAAAACTAAAATTAAATTAAACAATATAATCAAGCGAGAACATCATTGTCTCATGTGTCAATTCTACTGGTCACTAGCATATTTAATTCACAATGTAAAAAAAAACAATATTTATTTATTTCTTATTATACGAATGAAATCAAGCTACCGGCTTAAAAGCATCTCTATCGTTTATAAAATCATTTACAGTGTAGTACGCCTTACGTAACAAGGAGTGCTTAATGTGCGACTTAAATTTATGAAGTGGTAAATTCACTACATCAGTGGGGACTTTGTTATAAAAACGTGTACAGTTCCCGACGAAAGACGTACTAACCTTACGGAGGCGGTGGGCGGGCACAGCAAGTTTATGTTTGTTTCTAGTGTTATAGTTATGGATATCACTGTTAACCTTGAATTCGTGGATGTTTTTCCGAACATACATAATATTCTCTAGTATGTATTGAGATGCAACGGTAAGAATGTTAACTTCTTTGAATTTCTCTCTTAGGGATACTCGAGCGCCCAGTCCATAGATGGAACGTACAGCTCGTTTTTGCAGCACAAATATTGTCTGAATATCTGCCGCTTTTCCCCACAACAGAATTCCATAAGACATAACACTATGGAAGTAACTAAAGTATACCAGCCTGGCCGTCTCTACGTTTGTCAGCTGTTTGATTCTCCTCACTGCATAGGCTGCTGAACTAAGTTTTCCGGCTAGAGTGCCTATATGTGCATGCCATTGCAGTTTGGAGTCTAGAGTGACTCCCAGGAAAACAGTTCGGTCCTCAAATTCCAGCGTATCACCTTTTATTTTTATCTTGCTGTTATTTACCTGCTTGACGTTAGGTAGCGTAAACTTGATGCATTTGGTTTTCTTGGCGTTCAAAAGCAAATTGTTTGCCGTAAACCAGTTTACAATGGTAGATAGCGCGTCATTAATGCTCTCGAAGCTATTTTCCTTTCTATCCACTTTAAATATAAGGGAAGTGTCATCTGCAAATAACACTATATCATGTCTATCTTGCACAACTTTTGGCAAGTCATTAATGTATACCAAGAACAGGAAGGGACCAAGAATTGAACCTTGAGGCACTCCGAGGGCTACCGGGGACCCCGCCGATTGAGTTCCATTAATAACTACTCGCTGAGTTCTATCCGAAAGGTACGATGAGACCAGGTCAAGGGCACTAGCTTTTATCCCAAAGCGGCTTAATTTTCTCTTTAAATTTTCGTGATCAACGCAATCAAATGCCTTTGACAGATCACAGAAAATTCCAACAGCATCTTGAGCTTTTTCCCAAGCATCAAAGATGTGTTTTAGAAGTACCGCACCGGCGTCAGTAGTTGATCGACCTTTGGTGAAACCAAATTGATTGCTGTCAAGCAGTTTGTTTCTGTTGAAATGTGACAATAGTTGATTCAGAATAAGTTTCTCGAACACTTTGCTTAATGCCGGTAGTATTGAAATCGGTCTAAAGTTCGTGGGATCTGTTCTCGTTCCTGATTTAAACAGAGGGATAATTTTGCTATGTTTCATAATATCTGGAAAAATTCCAGCATCAATGCATCTGTTGAAAATCTCAGCTAAGTATGGTGTAATTGACTCAATGATGGAATCTAATACTTTGACAGACAGGCCCCAAAGATCTTCTGTTTTCTTTAAATTTAAAGACCTAAAAGTCTTAAGAACTATATTCGATGAGACATACGAAAATTTGAAGATTTCTGTACATTCTGCCACATTTGTCTTCAAAATTTCTTCAGCGACGTCTGGCGATGAATTAAGGGATCTTGTTGTTTCTACCGGGATATTCGAGAAAAACCGCTCAAAATGATCTGCCACTTCACGGTCGGAACTTACTAAAGTGTCAGCAATTCGTAGGTTGTAGTGCGGATCCTTCAGTTTACGTTTTCCAGTTTCATTACTGATAACTTGCCATACAGTTTTGACTTTATCGCTGGAATTTAGGATCTTTTTCGACAAATAATCGGCTTTAGCGGCGACACACAACATTTTAAAAGATTTAGAATAATTTTTGACGTACTCCAGAAATTCCGGTCTTTTATCAGTTGCCTTTAAATCATATAAGTCGTAGAGCCGGCGTCTTTTCTCGTGAATATCCGGTGTAGCCCAGTCGCTAAATTTAGTCTTAGCCTTGCCTTGCACCTTTTTCAGAATGAAACAGGCATCAAATTCCTTTTTAATACAATTAAACAACTCGGAACTCAAACAGTCAGGGTTTTCCTGGGTACATGAAAGACAACATAATTGTTTAGTAATATTACGATTGAATAAACCTAGGCGACTTTTGGAAATCGGCCTACACAAAGTGTCTTGAGGAATTTCTTCAGTTTTCCCGCTGAAAGAAGCTTTTAGTCCACAGTGGTCAGAACTTAGGTTGTTAATAACAGATTTACTAATCGCGTCATTATTACTAAAGATGTTATCTATACATGTAGCACTGGTTGCTGTGACTCGAGTGGGTTCACAAAATAAATTGACTAAATTGAAGGATTTAAAAGTATTTAGTAACCTTCCACATAATGGCGAATTTTCTAGCAAATTAATATTGAAATCACCACATACAATTATATTTTTGTGACTTCCAAAAACACTACTAAGTACTTCATCTATGACCGATTCGAATAAGTTATAGTCTGCCGATGGGGGCCTGTACACGCATATAATTATAAATTGTTCCAATTCAACACAAGAAAGTTCTATAAGGCGTTCCACAGACATGTCAACAATGTCTTTACGCTCCTTACTTTTTAAATTATGTTTTACCATTATCAATGACCCGCCGCGATTGCAAGATCTCCTAAAAAATGAACTTACTATACTATGATTATTGAAATTAAACATAAATTCATGACCTTTAAGCCAGTGCTCAGTTATACAGAGAATGTCAATATTCGAGTACTGTATAAACAAATCAATTTCGTGTTCCTTACAGGTAAATCCTTGGATATTTTGATGAACTAAGTTCAATAAATTGGTTTTACTAAACATACTAGCATCACAGTGATCAATATGAACGGAGCCGGCTGGTGCACACGTTGTCGTAGCGATTAGTTTAAATTCAAATCACCAGGCGGCTCCATCTCAAACCCTACGCTATCAAGGCGTAAAATACTACGCGACTTAAGGTTATTAGACGCCGTGCTAGCCACGACGGGGTCTTCAATATTATATGCTAACAGGTTAGCACACTCTACAAGACATCTTCGCGGTAGGTAGGTCCTCTTATGGGGCATAACAAAATCTTCTATAAATTTATTCGTATCAAAATACGAAATCGTACTACTGTACAAGGAAAGGTTATACAATAAAGAATTGTAATGAAATACCCTCTTATTTACCTTGCTCGACATTCTATAAGGGAGCGCACAGATAATTATTTTAGCAACCTCTCCCCGGTCAATCGCCGACAGCGTAGCGGATAATTTTAAGATATCTCGCTTAGTACAGTCTAAACTATTTCCTAATAAAACTACAAGCGTCGAGTCGCGGTCAAACTCGCCCGCAGAAATAGATTCGATTAAACGATCGACAGAGGCGCCCGGGTGACAATGGTTGACGACACCCTGCGACAAGCGCTGCGCCAGCAGCACGCCCAGGCCGGCGCCCACCTCGTCCGAGTACAGCAGCGTGCGGCGGCCGGCGCGCGGGCGGCGCTGCGGCCGCGGCGGGGCCGCCCCGGACCCGAGGCGGGGCGGCGCTGGTGCTGGCGAGGGGAGGCCTGGCGGCGATGGAGCTGGCGAGACAGGGCTCGGCGGGGATGGCGCAGGCTCGACGTAGGTCAGCAGCGACAGAGCCAGCTTGACAAGGCTCGGCGGTGAAGGGGCCGGTTCGACGAGGCACGGCAGCGATGGAGTCGGCTCGGCTCGGCCCGGCCCCGATGGAATCTGCTCGGCTCGGCTCGGCGGTGACGATGGCGGCAGGGGCGCCGGATCCGCGACGCGAGGGGCGGGCTCGGAGTCGCCGCGCAGCTCGGGCGCGCGGGCGGCGCGCGACGCGAACAGGGCGCGCAGCGCGGGCGAGCCCGGCGCGGCCAGGGCGGCGCGCAGCGCGGGCGAGTCCGGCGCGGCGGGGCGGGGCGGGGGCCGCGGCGAGTCCATACGCAGAGTGTAGCCGCTCCCCGGTTCTAGAACATTATTCATAAAGGCTATGTATTCCTGTAACGCTTTACTTGACAGTTCGTCTCTATTATTTAAGTTTTTCAACTTTAATTCTAATTTTTCTAGTTCATCGGAGCGATGACTCAATTCTTCTACTGTCCGGTCTAGTTGGTATTGGCAGTTTAGAAGTTCATCGCTTAAGGCGACACTGTTACATTTGGATTGTATCGTTTTGAATATTGAATTATGGCGTTTTAGCAAAAGTTTAGATTTCTTTATGAATCTACTGAGTTTTAAATATTTTTTTATTTTTTTGGATCCTTTCAGTGCGACTCTAATATCACTACTGCCTTCAATGTGCACAGAACTTTTTAAATCTACTGTTTCTACCGTTGGGGAGAACCCTATGCTATCATCGACTGAATCTACATCAAAGCTATTAATTTCAGCAAAAATACTTAAATTATTGTCTCGCAGTCCGGAGTGGCCGGAGCAATACTTGCAACTATGTTTTGACTCTGACTCCTCCAGCTGCTGTTCTAAGTCCTGGATGCGTTGTAATGCCTGCTCATGTATCTCCTGACAATTCTTGAACTGATCAACGGCAGCTTGAAGTTCATCCCGCTGCCCCTGCATGTCTTCGAACTCAACATCCTGGTTAGCGAGCTGAGACTTGAGGGTTGTGTTTATTCTAACAACTTGCTCAAATTGCTCTGCACTCTCTTCCTGTTCTTGAAGGAGTCTTTTGTTCAATTCATCGGCTGTTTTCAGTTCTTTCTGTAATTGCTGCATTTTAGCAACCAGGACATCCCTGCGTGTAGTCATCTTAGTAGTTTGAGCTGTAAACATATTGGTAGTGTATGATATCTGAGCAAAATAGATGAATGAAATTCAATGCTTCTAACAGAATATAGTGATTAAAAAAAAATGTAAACTACAAATGACTTGATTTGTAAGTGATAAGCTTCTTAGATTTTATACAATAAACTTTATAATTTGCTGTTTTGTAAGTTAACTGCTTACCGCAGGGTATGATTTAATGGTTCTTGAGGTGATTTAAGAATGAATTAAGATATTTAGGTATGTTAAAATCCTGTTATGTTTTAAACAAAGTTCTCCTCAAATCGTATGAAAGTAGCAAAAAAAAAAGTATGACAATTAGAAATCCTGGACAAATAAACTAAAAACTAGGCTTATAAATTATGAAAACAATACTCATCTGTAAAATCTTCGGTGAAATACAGGCAAAAACGGTGTAATTTTTAAATCTGGAACGTTACATCGTTGACAGTTTCCATGTTTCTTGTCGTCAATATATTTCTTCTTATGTTAATGTAACACTTTAGATAATGATACAGCACTATAATTGCGACGTGAAGGTTCTATTTATCACCATAACTTGTTAATTATTCCATTATAATAATTATCAATGTGATCTCGGATCCTCCTGCGGCTTGACCTTTGCATTTTTCCTCGAAAGTGCGACTTGTTGAGTCTACAACCCTATGGAGTTTGTTATTTATAATAAGTATTTTGATTATTCGGGCGTACTCGGCCCTTGGCCTCTATCCACACAGTTTTGATGTTTCGTAGAGTACGCTCTTCGACCTCCAACGGCTTTAGAGCTCAACATCGTGTTTGCGGTCCGCTAGTTTGCTTTTTAATACACAACTACTTGGTCGTCTCCAAGCTCTGCTGTCCTGCAGCTTTACTTTGGCCCGCCGTTCCCTTTGAAACTGCTTATCATGGTAGTGTCCTAAATCTAATATCTGGCCCACTTCATTATTTAAAAAAACAACATCTTCTCTTTACAAAGACGGCTAAGTCACTTTACCTACTAGAAAGTTTAAAATTATGCCGCAGTTCTCTCCCGAATAATATCAAAACTAACGATTGTTTTTTATAGCAATTTCTAGATAATTTAAGCTTTTTTAATTTCATTTATGTAAGCAGTTTTTTACATTACAAATCTCATTATTATATGTTTCTAGTTCTGACAAATAATGAGACCGAAGAGAAATACTGACACATCGTAAAAAGTACTGTTAAAAAGTAGGTTATTATATTAAACAGGTCAACAGGGTAGATATACTTTTTAAAAGCCAAGCTATTTATGGTTCCATCGTTTAAAATATTATCACTGTGATTTTGACCAATAAAGTTAATTTATATTTAATATAATTTCATTTACTTCTATTCGTGTTTCATTACCTTCCCTTAGTTTTTCATTTCCATCTGTGCCTTCATTACTTTCCTTATTTGTTTTCCAAATGTATAACTAGTATATAGGTGCCTTTCTTAAAATAATATACACAATACGTATACACATCCACAATATCAAAATCTACACTGTAACTTCAAAATAAAAAAAATCTCCAAAAAAGTGGCAAATCGGCACGAAACGGTAGAACGACCCTAGAATACAATTCGCCGTTTGAATCAATCAACAAATTTTTCAAACATTGTTTTTAGGAATGACATCCTAATCTTTGATTTTCTATACTACCGATATTATACATCTTGAGGCCGATTCTGAATTAACGATTTGTTGCGAATTGATCTTGTTATGATACAATATTGACAATCGCTCACACTGTTTGGTTTGCATGAAATGCGCTACGTGTTGGGCCAATGCCGTGTCATATCAAAATAAAAACTTCAACATGTCGGTCCCTTTGTCAGATTATTTATGGAGGTATGACGAATACAATCCATTTAACTAGAAAACCACAACTATTTTTCCATCTCTCCGAGTTAAGTTGTACACATGAAGGAAACATTTTGTGCGTACATACCATACTTTACTCTAGGTACATTGTTTATAATACGTTTTGACAGGTATCGCGCTGCGGTATGATTTATATGGAGCCCAAAGGTTTGGGTTGGCGATGTTTGTTAGAGTCGTGGTTAAATACTCTACCACCGTTTCTGAATACAACCAATCATGCCCTCATCAGAGCGCTTTTCCACCGCTTTATGTCGCCATTACTTTGGCTGGTTGAATTATCGGGACAGCTTAAGGTATGGAAGTGGTTTTTCATCGAGAAAGTGAAACGAGAAGTATTAAGTATTATTATTAATCGATCCGTGATTATTCAAGCTAAATTTCACTACATAATTTTACTGTCCACCAGTGTTAAAACAAACACCAATGCTTATAACTATAATATAACCCTTTTGATTATAAATATTGGGTTATCTATACAAAAATGACAAATGACACAGAGTCACTGACACCGGACCGAACGAGATACCTAAATAAATACTTTATACGTAAATAACTAAATCTCCTTTATTAATTGAATAAGTTTTGTTTTTCAGCAAATGTATGTGACATCACGCAGTAATCTAGTTACAGGATGTTTTAATCTATTCGACACGTTTATGGATGACTATTATGATGAAAAATATACAGATTCTATTGCGGAGCTCGATGTTAGGGCACAATTAGAGGTATGTCAAATATATATGGCAATGTACGACATTTTGGGTACTTTTGAAACTAATTAATAATCAAATGAAACTTTTAGGGTGTTTTCTTCTTTTCTACTATTTGGTCCGTTGGGGCAACTTTGGAAGCACTGAGTCGTCCTAAATTCGACATGATGTTCAGAGGATTACTCGAAAAAGAATTTCCAGAAGAGGTATTTGGTTTATTGTACATAGTATATGATAGAGAAACCTTTAGAGTTTTTCGGCCCCTAAATATTAAAAACCAAAATGTCAAAACTTATTCTGGCTTTTCAGATTAGGCAAGCTTTAAAATACCCGAAAGTGATAGACAAGCCAGAAAAGCCGTTCATTTTCACAATTCCTAAAGACGGGACTGTATATGACTATCGATACATCAAAGAGGTGAGTAATAGAAATCAAAATAATATAAAAAAAATTGTATCAGAGATACTTATATAAAAAAGAAAAACATAAACAAGATGGTTCGCGATTTCCAGGTTGGGTTGGTCCTATAGTAAAAGTTGCTCAGTATAATCCAATACCTCCCTGGCAACGGGTATACATTTATTTTTTGGCCATTCTGTATTTAGTAACGTACGCCATACATAATTGTATGCTCCATATCACTGTGTTATATAAGTGTCGATTAAACTAAATAATGTATAGGGCAAAGGTAAATGGAAGCCGTGGCAGGATGACGTGGTCTCAGCACCGCCTATCAGCAGAGACACCCCTCCGAACCAGATACTGGTGACCACCCTGGACAGCGTCACGTACCTTGCACTGTTCAGGTTACTAGTGCAGCATCAGAAGGCTGTTATGATGGTTGGACCCACTGGGACTGGCAAGTCGTCCTACATTATTGTAAGTTTTATTGTATTAACTAAATTTTTAAGAATGTTTATTCTATGCTACTGTACTTTGGCAAAGCATATCTGTTCATCTAAATAATAATAATTATATTATTTAGATTGGCAAAGCATATATGTTCATCTAGTTTCATACAATACAACGACATTATTTTCGCTTTCTTTGTTGGACTCATCTATTATTACAACCAATTTTTTAGGATTTTCTAGTGAAAAGAGTAGATACGAAAGTCTACAAGGCTCTCATAATGGCTTTCTCGGCTCAAACCAATTGTAATCAGACTCAAGATATTATTATGGCCAAGCTTGATAAGAGGAAAAAAGGTTAGTGTCACATTTAATTTAACACAAAAGCGCGTATCTACTATATTACGTTTTGAAATCGAATGACTAGAAAGGATTGTCAAATTGTTAAAGGGTTACTATTACTAATTACTAGATCCTTTTGGGAATTCAATCAAAATCGGCATAATATGTTGTCTGAGAAACGAGTTCGACATTTTATTTTAGGCTAAAATCACTTAGGGGCTCTATGGTCATGTTAATATAGGTCTTGCTTAAAATTTATACAAAAAGTATACATTTAATATTTCAGGTTACTTCGGGCCACCAGTAGGATCCTATGCTGTAGTATTTGTAGATGACGTGAGCATGCCACAAGCTGAGACTTATGGTGCTCAACCACCTATAGAGGTTTTGCGACAAGGCATTGATTTGGGACTGTGGTACGACCGCAAGACCAACGTTGCTATGCACCTCATCGATGTTCAGGTTAGAAAGTATAACACTTTCATACTTTTAACTATGTGTACTGTCACTTGTAATAACATCTTGCATAACGAAGCACGCACGCAGGCTATAAATAACATGCCAGATTTTTTGTAATGTTTGTACTCGTACCTGTGTGTACGGCGGACACTTTCTAATACAAGTTATTCATTTATATTGTTTTGTTTTCCAGTTTATGTGCGCGATGGGCAAGCCAACTCCTGGAGCAAAATTGATTACTCCGAGGTTGACTCGTCATTTCAATTTCCTTTGCATAGACGAATTTGATGAGGATACTCTCAAGGTTATATTTAGCAGAATAATGTTGTGGCATCTAGATACAAGGTGGTTACAAGTAAAACATAATTTTTGGGATTAAATATTTAACGAAAGCCTAAAAGGTATTAATCGATTTATATTTCAATACTTTCAGAGGCTTTTCCAAAGAATTCGATCCCAGTATCGAAGAGATTGTGAATGGTACATTGGAGGTCTACAAACAATGTCGTTTGAATTTGCTACCAACACCTTCCAAGTCTCATTACACATTCAATCTACGTGATTTTTCGAGGGTTATTCTGGTGAGAGTTTAGAATTATTGGTTAGACTGTTGTTTCTTTGTAAAAATATATAGGTACATCACAATTGGCCTGATGACAGTAACAAAGAATTATGGAAATAATGGTTTCAAAGAAACGTATATGTTAATATGATTCTAAAATATGGCCCAATCTCAGTATAAACTGAAGGATTATTAATATATTTAATAAAATAAAAGTGCGACATTCTCCACTCGGCCATTTTGGCTGAAACACCAATCAGAGGCGACGTATGAGTTGACGTCATCAATGCATGACATATTTCTTAGAGCAACATAGACAACCTCATTGACTGTAATCCATTACGTACTCCCCAAAGAGTTTGGAGGTTCAAAAAAATATTGTTTCGCCACTAAACATTTATTACGTCCAAAAAATATTATTACACGATATAAGGTAAATATTTATTTGATATTATATAAATAAAATTCTAAATAATACGATATTTCCCCAAAAAACTTTTTTAATTATTTGGCTGAACGGAACTATCATTGCCATGTTGGCTGTCGTAACTATAAAAAATTAAAAATTAAATCCGGCGCTCGGTGATTTTCACTCAAAATTTACATGTATCTAAATAATTCATCTTAAATTGCAACCGTGTGAGAGTCTTTGTATAAAATGACTTATTGTGAACAATTTTTGTAATGTATTTATCATCCCTAATCGTAATATATGGTGCTGAATTAACAATATCATTCGGATTCAAGGGAAATTCGCAACTGTAAGTATGTAAGCAATGTCTACCACCATAATTTATGACGTCACAAATCGTCACACGCCGTTTTCGCGCGAGGTTTAAACTGGCTATAATAAAATGCAATTATTTATGTTAAATCTTATGAGTATAGCTGAAATATTGTGTTTTTCGGAACCAATACAAGTGTACCGACAATATTAAAAGGGATTTCAAAATTTGTCATCAGGCCAATAATAAATAAATACAAGTATGTAGGTAAGTCCTCTTGTTGAATGAAAATAGGTGCAGCTGGGCTGTGCAAGCGAGATGTACAGTACGCTGCAGAGTTAAGTGACCCCCCTTGCATATCATATCATATCATAGCATAGCATAGCATATCATATCATATTTATTCATCAACAATACAAGATTGTGTTTGAAATGCACATAAAATACAATTACAATAAAATACAATAGAATTTAATAAACAACATTTGATAAAAATAAGAACGATAATAGTAAGCACTAGTAACATACTTTAGCCATTACAGGACGACATTCACAGTATACATAATGAGATCAAAAAATAAGGCATTTATGAACTACTTATACAAAGCTTATTCACTAACTAAACTAAATCAGTATCAAATAACTCATCCAAGCTATAAAAACAACCTCTTAACAAATATTGCTTCAGTTTTTGCTAAAAGATAGTATACTTTGAAATATTTTTCAAATGTTGAGGCAGTTTATTAAATAACTTAACAGCCTGATGTCTCGCACAGTGCTCCTCAATTTGTGAAGTAGGGCAAAAATTAATTTTCAGATTTTTAGTGCGTGTGAGAAAATGCAGTTCCTCTTCTTCATGCGTTTCAAATATTTGCTTGTGTTTGACAAGGTCCGTAAGCAGTATAATGTACTATATAAGCAGGGCACGGTAAGTATACCAAGCTTAAGGAAAAATTGCCTACAAGAGAGTCAAGAGACCCACGATGGAATACGAAATATGGTTCTTATTGTCCTTTTTTGAGCGGTTAGAGCTCTGTTCACGTTATATCTAAAACTGTTACCCCAGAACATAATGCTAAACCGCAATTTTGATTCAATTAGAGCATGATATACTATTTTTAGTTGATCTACACTAATTTCGTCTCTGAGGCTTCTCAAGGCGTAGCAGGCAGAATTAACTACGTTTTCAATAGCTTCCAGCTCCTGTACCCAGTTTAACTTTGAGTCGAGACGTGTGCCAAGGAATGATGACATGGAACTTTGTTATACAGGGTGTGCTGTTATCTGTGCCGGAAGTGACACCTTCCCTGCAGTCCATTAAGCGCTTATGGGTGCATGAGTGTCTTCGGGTGTTTTCGGACCGCTTGGTTGAGGAAGCGGACAGGCAGTGGCTGGTCGAGTGTCTGCGGGAAGCCACACGCAAACATCTCAATGATGACTTTGATAAAATGCTTTCAAGACTTCTACATGGACCTAAAGATAAAGTTAGCCGTAACATTAATTTGTTATTGTTCTATAATATTTTTGTTAGTTGTATAAATACAACAAATTTGTTATGTTTACAGATAACCGATTATCATCTGCGAAACTTGATCTATTGCGATTTCGCAAATCCTAAAGTAGATACGCGCTTTTATATGGAGACAACTAATATGGAACATCTGAACTCGACAGTAGACGCCTTTCTAGTAGAGTTCAACAACATGTCCAAAAAGCCGATGAATCTCGTATTGTTTAGGTGCGGTTACAATTTGTTTATCGTTTAGTTAATAGCCTTAGTCTTATATAATAATCACTGTAAAATTAAATATGCTATCATGAAAAATGCGATGTGAAAATTCGCTACTACAGGAGATTCCGCTGATTTGTTAGATGATTTTCACAAACGCAAATTTTCATAAAGTCGGACCAAGAAAAGTCTGCAGTGGATTTGATAGCCCACGCAGTGCAAGTGTTGTTGTACCTATAAATATTTGCACTGCGTAGGCTATCAAATCCGCTGCAGACTTTTTTTGGTCCGACTTTATGAAAATTTGCGTTTGTGAAAATCATCTAACAAATCAGCGGAATCTCCTGGAAATTTGCGAATAGGTATTAGCCAGGGTAACACGACTGCTGTACAATGACCCGGGTACGTTTGTAAAAATATTCTAATGATTATAATTCGTGAAAAACAGATTTGCTATTGAGCATGTGTCCCGAATTTGCCGCGTCCTGGCGCAACCCCGATCGCATGGGTTACTGGTTGGACTCGGCGGTTCAGGGAGGCAATCACTTACACGACTGGCAGCTCATATCAACGACTATGATCTTTTCCAAGTAAGTTACCATAAAGACAAATGAAAAAAAAATCTTTGGCAATAAGGCCATGGTCACAATGCATTATAGAATTTACATAGACATCATATTATTATAGAGATGTAATGTCTCTTATTATTTATTATTGTTAATAATAAATTAAAGGAGAATAATAATTAAACTTTAAGACGAAAAAGGGCTTTTGGAACAGATGACAATTTTTTCGTATCTTTCCAAATTGTATTACTTACAGGTTGAAATGAGTCGAACTTACGGCAAAACTGAATGGCGAGAGGACTTGAAAACTTTACTTAAGAAATCAAGCACTCCTGATTTGTTGATGGTGTTCCTATTTGTTGAATCTCAGGTGAGTTAACCAAAAGTGTGGAGATTAAAGAAATATCTACTCATTTTGTAAATTACAAACTAATCTTTTGTCATCTACTATAGATAAAAGAAGAAGGCTTTCTAGAAGATGTTAATAACATGCTGAATTCGGGAGAGGTGCCTAATATATTTGGTGCTGATGAAAAAGCAGAATTGTGTGAAAAGATGAGAGTCGTAAGTAGCATATTTGTGTGAATAGGAGTATGATAAAACATCTTCTACTTAATTGTATCCGTTTGTTTTAGATTGATAGGCAGAGAGATAGGTCGCTGCAAACGGACGGCACGCCTACAGCGTTATACGCATACTTCGTGTCGATCGTGCGTGATCAGCTGCATATAGTGCTGGCCATGTCTCCCGCCGGCACCTCGTTGCGTACACGCATCCGCAAGTTTCCCGCGCTCGTCAACTGCTGCACAATTGACTGGTTCCAGGTATCATTGGAGATTATACTGAGTAGCGTTACAAATGATCTGTTTACTTCTCTCATGAAGAACTCCTTATCAGAACATCGGCAGGGTAGCTACTCGTAAATCCACGCAATTCTTCTAATACTGTGCGGTAATGTGCGCAATATCGTAAATCCTGATATGACTTTTTAATGGATCTAGGAATGGCCACCGGACGCGTTGCTGGCGGTGGCGACACGGTTCTTAAAGGACATAGAGCTGACAGACCTTGAGCGAGAGACTGCCATCAAATTATGCCAAGTGTTCCACACGGACACGCAAGAACTTACACGTGCCTTCCGGCTGCGGCTCAAGCGGTATAACTACGTCACGCCTACCGCCTACCTTGAGCTCATTAACATGTTTAAAGCGCTACTGACTAAGAAGCGAACGTAAGCATAACACATTATGACATTAACGGTTTTAAGTATTGTTGAGGCTTTAACCATATTATGTACTATTATACCACCAACAGAGAGCTACTTTTGGGTGAGAAGCGATATCTGACTGGATTGGACCAGCTTGCCGTTGCCGCAAAACAAGTATCAGTGCTACAAGAGGCTTTAGTAGTGCTTCAGCCGAAATTGGCTGCTGGTGCTGCGGCTGTGGCGGAAGCCACGGCTAAAGTGGAGAAGGAGAAAGAAGGAGTTGCATTGATTGAGGCTGATGTATTAGTTGACCAGGCAGCTGCTGAAAAGCAGGTTTGTGAAAAAACACAATTTCTGTAATTTATTATACATGTGAGTAATTTAATCTGGTTGATCATGTCATGAATCAGGATCTGGGGCGTTGGTACTTAATAACTATGTTGGTAATTATGGCCTATGACCCCAACCAGCAAATATGAGTCACATTAGTTAATTTTATAGTCCACACATGTCTAATATAGTAATATAATAATATGAAATTATAGATCCACGTATGATTCGGATACTCCCGGCATTGCTTTACAATCTCCAGACAGAAGACACTGCACCTACTTAATCTTTCTGGTTTGACCCATTGGTTGACTGGTAGAGAATGCCTTAAGGCATTAAGTCCGCCATTTGTACCTTCATGTATTGTGCAATAAAGATTAAAATAAATAAAATAAATAAATAAATCTCCACCTTACACTTAAGTCGAATGTGATCAAAAATATTTTTATTGTTCATTAGGCGGCAGAAGCTCAAGGTATAAAAGATGAGTGCGACGCGGATCTAGCCGAGGCCATGCCGATTCTCAATTCTGCTCTTGCAGCATTGGATACTTTAACTCCTCAGGATATCACTTTCATCAAGACCATGAAGAGCCCGCCGAGAGGCATCAAACTTGTCATGGAAGCTATTTGTATTTTAAAGGTAACATCATGTTCTAGGTACCGGGGATATTTGCTGAAGTCGGTGTCTCAGAACTATGTCATCACACGTATCCCGTTTGTAAAACTAATAAAACGGGGGGAAAATATGAAATATTTATGATAATCCTAAAAAGGCAAAACTAGGTACATGACTATGACTTGCCGACTTCTTCTTCTTACACGTCCAATGGTTGCTACCACTAACGTGACGTAGTGTTGTCACATCTCCGAGAAGTGAATACCTTATTTTATTGTGTCGTGATTTTCATGAATCTAAAATCTGGTAAAGATTATACAACATATGTGCATGTAGCTGTTTTCAAACTACTTACTTACTAAACATACTGATAAAACCGTCCATAGACGTTGGACGCGCATGTGCATCATGCCTGTTCCCGAAAACCCCAAAAAATTGGGGTATTTTCTTAAATTGACTAAAGAGAACGTTGTTTGTGTTATGCCTACTTATTTTAAAAGTCTGTTTTGCTTATTTATTTCTATGCTTCTTGTCAACAGGACGACCCGGTAAGTCAAAGGTTTTTGTAAACAGCACGTAAAAGTGTTTATATATAGCGCATGGTTTTTCAGTTTGTTCACTGTTCTCGTTTTCAATATGCCACATAACATAACACTCTTGCAATTTTGGAGCTTTCTTCATTAAACCTTTCTGGCTGCATAAATGGTTATGAATGGTTATTGCAATATGCACATAATATTCAATAACCTTTTTCTGAAACATGTTTACAATTTCTGCACTCTTTAGGAAATGAAACCTGATAAGTTACCAAACCCATCGGGGGTCGGAACGATAGAAGACTATTGGGGCCCGTCGAAGAAACTGCTGAACGACATCAAGTTCCTGGAGGGTTTGCAGAACTACGACAAGGACAACATCCCGCCCGCCGTGATGAACAAGCTCATGAAGACGGTCATGCTGGACGAGGGTTTCGTACCGGAGAAGATCAGAGCTGTCTCCGTCGCTGCCGAGGGTAAACATAACTTATCTAATGTCCTCGTTTTCAAAAATTATCTGCAGCCTGATTAAGAATAGTAAATTCCCACGTTTTTGATTTGTATTTGTCTTTACTTTTCGTCGATGTGTTGTTGTGTTGCAGGCATGTGCAAATGGGTAATAGCCATGACAAAGTATGACAAAGTGGCCAAGGTAGTGGCACCGAAGAAGCAGAGGCTCGCTGCCGCACAGGCCGTCTACGACAAGGCCATGGCCGCTCTTGCCATTAAACAGGCCCAGCTCAGAGCGGTAAATATTGCGTTATATTAAACTAAACGGTCTTACAACACTTAACAATAATCTTTAAATTAAATCGGGTGGTTGTGTAACGTCTGCTTTCCAGGATTATGTTTTAAACTTTAATCCTTTGAACGCTTTAGGTAGGTACGTTATAATTATAAACAAAACCGTCACTGATACGCCAAGATCCCCGGGCGTACATAAGCAAACTAAAGTAAACCTTACTGGAAAGTGTGAAGCTTACTTTGACAGCGTACATTGTAACACCTATTTTAGTTGTCCAAAAATCATTAATTATATTTATCAGAAAACGAAAACACTTATTGTAGATTCTATACACTTTTTGTAGATCCAACTTAAATTGAAATCATTAGAAGACGCATTAGCAGAACAAAGCCGTCAACAAAAGAAACTGGATGACGAAGTGATGGACTGCAGTAATAAGTTGTATCGGGCCAAAATGCTTATCTCAGGTCTAGGAGGAGAGAAAACGAGATGGACACAAATTGCCAAAGATCTACGAGGAACTTATAATTCCTTAACGGGTATGGGTTAATCGTTAACGGGTAGACATACGGTCAGTTGCATCAAACTGTTCGTATCGTTAAAGAGTTCGCTAAATTTTTATGTATGGAAAGTTTCATAGTAAGGCGCCGGGGCGCGCCGGCTGACGTTGATCAGTCTGTCAAATGTGGTTGGTACAACTGGCCCATAATGTTGTATGAGCACACGTACAAATTATGAAACTACAGTAACTGGAATTCTTTTTTGCAGGTGACATTCTTATTGCCGCGGGTATAATCGCTTACCTAGGGCCATTCACAGCTAGTTTTCGGATTGACCAGGTCTGTATAAAGAGATTTGGCTTGAGCTTTGTTGGATATAGATATTATATTAAATTATAACCTATCAATAGGTTGTAAATATAAGTATAGTATAAGTTAAAATTTCCAATATGCAGATTAAAAAATGGGCGCAAGTATGTCACGACTGCGGAATTGTATGCACTCTGAACTACAGTCTTATCAAATCACTGGGCGAACCCGTTACCATTCAGCAGTGGAACATCGACGGCTTGCCTGCTGATGACTTCAGTGTTGAGAGCGCCATTATTATCATGTAAGGAAATCTCCTCTTACTATCTTGGGCCTTTTCGTTTTTGTTTCCTGGACAGTTATTTTGCTATGAATTAGTATAGTATATCATTAAAAATAATTGATTTTTAGGGTTCCGTACTCAAAGGGTAAAAACGGGACCCTATTACTAAGATTCCACTGTCCGTCCGTCTGTCTGTCACCTGGCTGTATCTCATGAACCGTGACAGCTAGACAGTTCAAATTTTCACAGATGATGTACTTCTGTTGTCGCTATAACAACAAATACTAAAAAGTACGGAACTCTCGGTGGGCGAGTCTGACTTGCACTTGTCCGGTTTTTATTGATGATCCTATGAACTACAGAAGCAATGAAAATGTATAAGTATAGCATAGCACCATTAACTCGCCACAAATGTGCCTGTCGTGTGACTTGCTTAAATTGCCTTACAGCTTGGCAAAAAAGAGTAGAAATTAAAAAGTGGCAACACTCTAGTGTCATCCCGTTTTCTTATATAAATTGGTTTGAAAGGGACGACACTACAGTGTTGCCACTTTTTAATTTCTACTCTTTTTTGGCAAGCTGTACTTTTATTATGGAGTGGTTTTAGTTGGTTTTACAATTCTTGCATGTGCAAGATCTGAGTATTTTATTTTAAGATGAACACTTGTATCTGTGTTAAATTACAGGACAGCTCGTCGTTGGCCACTTATGATCGACCCGCAGGGCCAGGCAAATCGGTGGATTAAGAATATGGAGAAACCCAACAACTTGAATATAGTAAGAATGACTCAAGCGGACCTTGGCAGAGTATTGGAAAATGCGGTGCAATTTGGACAACCGGTACAATTCCTTCCTTAACCAAACTATTATTTAATGAACTCCTTACTCCTTAACCTTTAAGCGTCGCGTTGCTATTATTCCGTTCCCCGTAATCACGTTTTAACAGAAGCAATACTCCCAGTAGACATTGGATGAGTAAACGCATCCTCACTCTCCAAATAGCTGATTTGTGATATTGTATCTCATCTCAATAGCCGCTTATTAATACGTAGGTTTCAACAGAATATCATTAGTCGATTCTCTTTTTACTTTGGCAGGGTAAAAAACCAACAAGATGGTTGCTCTTAATATACATTACATCCAGTACTTAATTTTGTAAGAAATGTTAGTAACGAATGGACATATTGGTGACTCAATAATATTTTTGCAGGTATTGTTAGAAAATGTTTTAGAGGAATTGGATCCTATGCTGGAACCTCTACTTCAACAACAAACATTCCGTCAAGGAGGCGCGCTTTGCATTAAAATAGGGGACACCATTGTCGAATACAACAAGGAGTTTAAGTGAGAAATCATTTGAGTAAATGTAGTGTCGTATATTAAGGCAACGAATATTCCATCCTTAATTGATTTCTTTTGTAGGCTCTACATTAGTACAAAGTTAGCAAATCCTCACTATTTACCCGAAGTGGGCGTGCGTGTGACATTGGTCAACTTCATGTTGGCTCAAGATGGTCTAGAAGCTCAACTGCTAGCTCGTGTAGTGGCAAGAGAAAGGCCAGATCTCCAGCAAGCCAAGTCGGATCTGACCACGCAAGGTGCAGAACACAGAAGGCTTTTGCAAGACATTGAAAAGAAAATACTAAACGTTTTGGCGACATCAGAACACCTACTGGAAGATGAAGAAGCTGTCCAGGCAAGTTGAAAACGAACTTATTTAAGTATGTTACAAACACCCATTACGTGTTCGTTATACATTGTCATGTCTTATTCACTAATCTGTTATAATTATTATCATCGTCTGCATGTTTTGTATATTTTAGCCAAAGATTTAGTTATTGTATAAGATGTGTAAATCTATAAAAATTGTGCCTACGTAAAACTTTTAGACACGGATCCGTATAGGTAGTGCCAATTACAATTGCTGTCAATTCGAACTCTTACATTTTACATATTTAAAGCAATCAATAATATTTGATATTGCCAAAATTTAATCAATTCAGTCTGTAAATGTTGAGATTATGATACCGATGATGAACCTTAAAATGAGAGATAACAAACTCAAGCCACAACGAACTTGGTCGCTTTATATTGATTTAATTTCCGTTTTTAGATTTTGAACTCTGCGAAAGATACGGCAAATGAAATAAAAGAGAAACAAGTGGTGGCTGTAGAGACTGAGAAGGCTATTGACATAGCGCGGAACGACTACGTGCCTATCGCAAAGCACTCGACAAACTTGTTTTTCCTCATCGGTAAATTTAATTTTATCTTCGTCCTCCTAATACCATTCCTGTCTACTTGTAGACACTGGTGAATTATAAATAGATGTCCGAAGACAAACCTATTCTATTTTTTTTCCTGCTGCGTATACATTTTCTGAACCTAAATATAATCTAGTACCCTGGCCGCATAGGCTTTAGGTTAGTTTTCGCTCATGTCGTCGAAAATCGATTTCTAGAAGACTTTTCGTTCGCTGCCTGGACCTCTCTGAGCAGTTAAGGTTTGATTAAAATTGAAAATTTGTACAAAACATCAAAGTAATTTTACGGATTCGAAACAAGCCACCTGAATAATCAAGCTATATTTGAATTCTATAATGATATTTGAATAATCAAAGATGAACACATTTTGTAAATAAAATATTATTGTTGATCTATGGATTTGTATTAATGGATTATTTACAGCATCATTAGCGAACATCGACCCAATGTATCAGTACTCGTTGGGATGGTTCGAAGGCCTGTTCACCGGCGCCATAGACAACACTGAAAAAGTGGACGTGATTGAAGAACGGCTAGCGATACTACGCGCTTACTTCACGTATTCGCTCTATGCTAATATTTGCAGGAGTTTATTCGAAAAGGTTTTTCTAGATTTTAAAATAAAATTTACTAGAAAGTTCATGCTTGATATATTCAAGCATGAACTTTCTAGTAAATTTTATTCAAATGAATATTCCCATAAAGTTTCAAGACCTAATGTATTGTATAACGAAAGTGACCATTACCTTAAAATATGTTTGAGAGGGCAATATTTGAAGGGGGCTGCCATTACTATAGTTTACTCTTCCTGCTTTTATTTTTTATTAAAATAAACTTAGGTACTTGAGGTACATATTTAGGGGAAACTTCACCCGGTGTCATTTAATATTTTAGGATAAGATGGTGTTCTCCCTGCTGCTAGCCGTAACTATAATGGTAGCGGAGGGCCACATTGAACAGAGTCATGTGTTGTTCCTGATGGGAGGAGGCCAGCCGAAGAACCTGCCTCCCAACCCTGTCCAATTTCTTAGTCCATCCGCTTGGGCTGACTTTAACGGGTAGGTATTTATGTATACAAATGACAGCGATTTTTTCAATTATTATCAATTAGCTTTAAGCTAGCATAATTTTATTATTGTTCAACCATTTTATTAAAGATTGAACGAGATGGACGTGTTTCATGGGATAATAGATCATTTTATGGCCAATATCAGTGAATGGGAAGCATACTGTGACACGCCAGACCCTCAAAACCAGCCGCTTCCTCAACCATGGGAACAAAAATTAAAGCCATTTGAGGTATACATTCATCATTCGTTTTTTATTATAACATTTATGCTCAGTTAGCCGTACCCAGGGATCCATCCACCCCTTACCAGAAAAGAGCCTTTAAAAGGCGTAGTCTATTATTTGCTTTTCTTTAAAATACTTTAAATTGATGTAACGAGATCATTACCTAGTAAATATTTATTGATCGATTTTATAATCTCTTTATTTTCAGAAATTGTTAGTCTTACGTTGCGTGCGTTTAGATATGATGGTGCATGCGGTTCAACACTTTGTAGAAGGTAATAAAATAAAAAATGATGGTGATAGTGACAAACGAGCCAACAATAAGCACCGATTGATTCCATTTGAGTCGCTTAACTTCAAACTCGAGTATTAAGAAAACGTAATAGGGTAGATATTTGCTGAGAGGGTCCAATGGATTTACCCGAGTTTGAAGTTAAGCGACACATTTAAGCTTTATACCGGGTGTGGCCTGTAATATGAGCAAAAAATTAAACAGTAGGCTGTACTCCTCATACTGACCAACATTTGTTCAGCGACTTTTAAAAATAACTTGTGGTTTGATTTTTAATACACTTTAAAGTTTATTCCAAGACGCAATGTATTGCGAATTGTGTTATGTTGAAGGCGTGACAAGCAACGTCAATCACAATGATATGGCGGGGCGATGGCGTCCATTGAAGATAATATTTATTTTGTATGAAAAATAGGGAGTCTAAATACTTCATAATTTTTAAAAGTTGTAGAACAAAAGTGTCACCGTTTGAGGAGTACAATCTATGTTTTAATTATTTGCTCGTGTTACAGGCCACACCCGGTATGTTAAATGTTTAAAGTTGGATACTGATATTTCAGGTGAGATGGGTCGTCAGTTCGTTGAGCCGCCACTTTTCGATTTGGCATCTTCTTTCTCAGAGTCCCACTGCTGCATCCCTCTTTTGTTTGTTCTTACTCCAGGGTCAGACCCTATGGGAACGCTTCTTAAATTTGCTGATGACCAGGTAAAGAAGGAAACGTATATATGTGTACAAATGAAATTAGTGATATGATTGAAATGAATTCATTTAATTAATAATGGTTATTTTTGTAAAGGGCTTTGGATCTTCGCGCCTATTCTCCTTATCCCTTGGTCAAGGACAAGGTCCTATCGCTGTCAAGCTTATCGATGAAGGAGTTAGAATTGGTACTTGGGTAGTGTTACAAAACTGTCACCTCGCCAAGAGTTGGATGCCGATGTTGGAAAAGGTATAATCTGTTTTATAAGTAAGTACGTAATATAAGTTTGGCAATTCCCTCTTTAACATAGCTATTATTGTTTACAGATATGCGAAAGTTTAATGCCAGACAATGTACATCCCGACTTTAGACTTTGGCTTACTTCGTACCCCGCCGACCACTTCCCTGTCTACGTATTGCAAAACGGAGTCAAGATGACTAACGAGCCCCCGCAAGGTAATACGTTTTCGCTTGCTTCAACTTTTTAGTAAATCATAATCATAATTCAAAGACAGATTAACACATTTAGGGGGCTATTAATACGTTGATTTTGTTGTCCATTATGACTTCTCCGAAAGAAATGCGATTTTTAATTTTCCCTATATTAATTACGTAGGTAGGATCCACGATTTAGGCATTAGAAATAGGTACTAGGTCATTAAAATGTCAACATTAAAATATAGGTATTGCAGAAAATGGCAATTGAAACGCACAAGTCCCTGAGATAAAAGCCCACGTTTATTTTATAAGTCCCTAAATAATTAATGCACGCTAATGTTTACTTCAGGCTTAAGAGCGAATATCGCTCGTTCTTACCAGAGCGATCCGATCAACGATCCAGAGTGGTTCGAAAGCAACAAGCAGCCAGAAAACTTCAAGAAGCTGCTGTTCGCGTTGTGCTTCTTCCACGCGGTGGTGCAGGAGCGGCGGCAGTTCGGCCCGCTGGGCTGGAACATCCGCTACGAGTTCAACGAGACCGACCTGCGCATCAGTATAACACAGCTTAACATGTTTCTCAATGAATATGACGTTAGTGGCCTACAAATTATTTATAAAACGTTATTAATTGTCTAAAAGAAAAAAAATATTAACATTGCTGAGTTTACTATTTAACTCGTCTTATACGTCTCGTTTAATACGTCGACACGTGGGTTATTTGTGTGCATAATAACGTCGGCGAACATGTTAAGTAATTTTTATTTTGTAAACAGTCTAACTAATCTGTCCCAGGCTGGATGGCTATGCATTGAAATAGAAGCTGATAATAAATATTGTGTCAGGATGTGCAATTCGTGGCGCTGCGATATTTGACGGGAGAATGTAACTATGGCGGGCGCGTGACCGACGACTGGGACCGCCGGTGCCTGAATACTATACTGTACAAGTTCTACAACCTCAGGGCTATTCGCGAAGACAAATATAAACTGGAATCTACCGGTAAGTAACAGGAAGTAGCACAATCAGATTAGGACTACAAGTAGAAAAAATATGATTTAATATTTATCCTCTCAAGGCGGCTGTTTTGATTTTTCTTTAATAAACAAATGAAAACAGGTTGTGAAAGGCAAGAGAAATCTGCCAATATGACATTTAAAAAAAAATTGTCCTGTATCCTAAGCTACAGGGTGTACTGAATATCAATAAGTACTTAAACCCATAACCCTACTTTCTGGTTAAGTCGCAGTCGAATAAAATGTCGATATTGGGGTAGATCGCGTACAAATATATAGACAAAAGTGGAATTCATATTCCTCCAACTTTCCTCTTAAGAGAGTCCTCTGAAAAGGTATAAGCGCTAAATCTGGATTTAGCAAGTATTTTCTCTAACATGTATTTTATTCCGAGAAACTGTCGAAGTTTTTTTTGTGTAGAATTTAATCGGCTTTAATGTTGCCTTACATTAAAACTAATGTCCTTGGTAGGCATATATTATATACCGGACCTGAAGGAGCACGCGGACTTCATCGCGTTCGCGCGGTCCCTGCCCGTGGCCACGCCGCCTGGAGTTTTCGGCTTCCACTCCAACGCTGACATCACCAAGCACTTCCGCGAGGCCAATGAATTGCTCAACACCGCCATATTGACGCAGGTACACTCGAACGCAGCTCATCGCATTTAATTTATTAATAAATTAATATATCAATAGGCTGTATATTTCAAATTTTTTATACATTTTAATTAGCTTAGTTACAGTGTCGCAATAGTATCAGATAAGAAGCATATGTATCATTTAATCATAATTAGAAACGTGCATTATAAATATTGTATTTAGTACCTATGTATACCTAGATTGTAGAAAACATATTTTTCTTATTTTTCATTCATTTGCCGGTTCGCGACTCAAGGATCGTTTGGTAAGTGACCTCACAATGATATATTGTTAATCTTGTATTTTCCGATATAACAGAATTTACTATCTTATCACTTTCAAATAAAAATCACCTACTTACATGCTAACATATTTAGACATAATTATACTGCTTATAAAATAAACTAATTATCATCCACATGCAACAAGGATCTTTACAAGAAATATTTGGTAAGCAATAAAAATAAACTAACTAATGTAGCTCAGTGACACAAGAGGGTCTTGACCTCCGAAACAAGAGTAATCTCCACTCTCTTGATAGATCTCAGGATCCTTCGAAAAACCTTTCTTTCCGCTACCAGGACCTGACATTCCTCTTTTTGTGTTAGTGTCTAGGCCTAACAACCATACTTAAGGACTGGTCGAATGACGGTCTTATATATCTGTACCTTAGTATTTCGGCTGAGAAGCCTAGACGCCAACATTTAATAGAGGGCTGCACTGCATCGCAGGGCGTTTTGGATGCGAATATTGATTTCCTCCTCCCTGGTGTTTGTATCGGTAATGGTACTAAATGGTGAAATCAAGCTACCAAAAGTTGCCAAATCCACGGTAAACAAATAAAATCAATATAAAATCAACCCTAAGAATTTAGAACCACTAGATTTAGAATAAATGCCTTATATTAGCAAGACTTAACAGTAGTCAGTCATTCTGAATCATTAATAAATTTTTGTTATAATCATAGGACACGATGGCCGGTGGAGGTGGCGGCGCAACGCCGGAGGAGCAAGCCATGGCGATAGCGGAAAATGTGCTGGCGCGATTACCGGCTAAGATCCTATCGGGCCCGTCGCACGAGGGTGACCTCAAGCCGGCCGAGATGTCACCCATGTCTATCGTGGTCATCCAGGAGGCGGCGCGCTTCGAGCGCCTTGTCAGCGTCGTCCGGACTAGCTCACGAGCTGTTATTGGCGCTGTGCAAGGTACAATGATTAACGATTAAACGATGAATGAATGAATACTTACAGATCTTACAATAATTGTTGACACAGGTGTGAGTGTGCTCACGGACGTAACGGAGGAGGTGCTGACGAGCATGGTCCGCGGGCGCATACCAGCGTTGTGGGCCGGCAAAAGTTACCCGTCTCTCAAACCGTTCGCGGCGTACGTCGACGATCTTCTGGCTCGACTAGCGTTTTTACAGGTAATATTTACGTACCCGACTACAGAAACGCCAAAAGGGACGATTGCAACGTTACGGTGAGTATAATATGCATATTTTGTTAGCTATCATAAATGGAAAGTGTTATTTTTTTTTAATTTATTATACAATGCAAGAATAAATTATAAATCGACTCGACTACATCATTCCAGTCTTCCACCAGGCATTCTTTGTCCGTTTTGATAAATTTGTGTCGTGAACACGTTTAACATCTGTGCAGCACTGGCACGCGAACGGGCCTCCGGTGGTGTTCTGGCTGTCGGGCTTCTACTTCCCGCAGGCGTTCCTCACCGCCGCGCAGCAGAGCTACGCGCGCAAGTACAAGATACCCATCGATCAGCTCGCTTTCCACTATGAGGTACATATACGAACAACATAATTGCCACATTTCCATCCGATAACGCAGCGCAAAGGATGGTACTTTATTTATTGGTTGCTGTGATGTGAGACTGAACCTTATGAAAATAGGGCATCAATGTTATTTCCCATGTCACCTTGACGTGCATATTACATTATTCTTCGTCAATTCCACAGGTGCAGCGTACATTCCACCTTGAGGAGCGGCCTGTCGAAGGCGTGTACATCAAAGGGCTGTTCATGGAGGGTGCGCGCTGGAACATGGAGGACTACTACGTAGACGAATCGTTCCCGAAGGTGCTCTACGACACATTCCCACCGGTATGAATCACATTAATTATTACTTTTGGTTCAACGAAATATAGGTACCTGGTACATAAAAACATAATAAAAAGCTTAAATTAAACACAAACATATAACAAAAATTGCCTTAGATCATGATCGCTTGGTAGGGTGCTCAGAAGGCTGACCGCATTGCTCCTCTGAATAGCAATGCTGATCTGCTGAGCAAAATATTGGCCGGCCCTTTGGTCAACCGAAGTCTCTATAAGGCGTTAAGGCACAGTACACTAAGAACAGTAGTGAATCTAAGGCCGCTCGGCAAGTTATTTGCCTACTCTTGCGTTGGCGCTTAGGGTTGTCACTTTTATTGTACCTTCATACTGATACGCGACCCGGCCGCCGCGCCCCGCGCCCCGCGGCGGGTTGGTCAACGACACCTTCTCGTAACTCATGAGGCCCTGGTACTTGTGTAGCGCTAAATTCAATTTTTAAAGAGTTTTTTTCTCGATTTTAGCCACCGTAGCCTATGGAGACTAACAAGTAACGCTAAGCGGTATTCGTAGGCAATGAATGTTCCTATATTAAGGGTTGACACCCTGTGCCCCATGTGCGTTTCTGACTTTTGATGCAATTGTTCCTACAATACAATACGACCGCGGCGAGCTGTACTGAGGCCTACCGAGAGCAGACAAATGTGAGCGGGTGGGCAGCGTACTCGAATGCACGCGATCAAAGTCGCGGTACAGCCCACACTGCCGCCACCGTATTCCCCCGTATTTTATGCTAATGTGTGCGTGGCAGCGCGTGCGTACACGGCGTCCGGCGCGCTCGCACACATTCAAGCCGGCAGCGGCACATTTCTATGAAGATTCACTACTGTTCTTGTACTGTGGTTAAGGCTACTCCAAACGCCGCAAATATGTAAGTGCTGCCAAGGGTGACATATTTGCGACGTTTGAGACTTTCGGCCGAGGCTAATGGTTCTGAAACTAACTATATTTCTTTAATGAACAAAGTAGCCAGAACCATTTATAGTTTCTGATTGTTGATTGTTCATCATTTACATTCAACAACCTCGGTTTTTATGTGTATGAGTGTATCTACTACGCAAGTACACAATTATTTGACGTTGCTAAGATGAAAGCATTATTGTTTCGCTACACACCGACAGCCAACATCCTCAGCGTGACTTGATGCTATTCTATTTTATTCGTGTTTCAGGTATGGCTCATTCCTATGAAGAGCTCAGACATCCCCAAGGAAGAGTTCTACAACTGCCCGCTGTACAAGACGGGCGAGCGGCGCGGCGTGCTGTCCACCACGGGCCACTCCACTAACTACATCCTGTTCATGCGGCTGCCCACCAGCATGCCCCCCGACCACTGGATCTTGCGCGGTGTAGCGCTGCTCACACAACTGCCGTTTTAAAGGATCGCAATATGGATTCCACCTTTTTAATATTATGTCTTTATTGTCTAGGTATTCAGCCGACGTATTTACCTATCCCTATTACTTTCATTAGATTTTTTTTTTCTTGGTTGGTTTTCTGTCTGGTTGGTTCCGGTCTGCTATTTGCTATTTTGAGATAGATCAGAGTCGAAACAAGACAAAGGTGTTAAATATAAATAAAACAATACTAACTATAACTACCTGTAGGGCCACTTGCACCATCCCACTAAGCCGGGGTTACCGGTGAAACCTGGAGTTACCATGGTTACCAGTACAATTTGACACTGGGTTAACTGTTAAACCGGTTAACCCAGGGTTATTGGAATGATGCAAGTGGCGCTTAGTAGCGCTAGTGGCTTAGCGGTAAGAGCATGCGACTCTCAATCCGGAAGTCGCGGATTCAAACCCTAGCTCGTAGTAATGAGTTTTTCGGAACTTAAGCACGAAATATCATTTGATAATTTACCAGTCTCTTTTCAGCGAAGGAAAACATCATGAGAAAACCGGACTAATCCCAATTCAGGTTTACCCTCGGGGTTGGAAGGTCAGATAGCAGTTGCTTTCGTAAAAACTATTGCCTACGCCAATTCTCGGGATTAGTTGCCAAGCGGACCCCAGGCTCCCATGAGCCGTGGCAAAATGCCGGGATAGCGCGAGGAAGATGATGAACTACCTTTTCTTTTTCAATTGAAGCTCAATGTTTTGTAGCGTTTTCTATAGTTTTAATAATTAGATCTTTAAGACCGCTTCTTTCTAGACAAAAAAATTTGGTACCTACCTATATATGGGTTTCATGTGATTACAGTATTTTAATAGTTTTACTATTTTTATCTCATTTTTATAGGTCTGTTAATGGTAGCCGTCACTTTTAATCGTGAAGTCAAAGTGTTTTTTTTATATTTTAAAATGCTGACACAGCTTCTCGGTAGCAACTGGGCTGTAAGAGGCCATTTTCCTATAAGTGTGTGTGTGAGAGAAAAAGAGACGAGAGAAGACATAATTACCATTGCATTTTCTCATCGACATTATGTGTATTGTGTTATTATTACCTACTTCGTTATTGTTGTTTTCATTGTGTTGTTATTTATATAAATATTAAATTGATTTTACTTGTAAAGTCGTAATTTCTTTTATGTAGCCATTTTTGAGTTTTATTCTTATAAATAATAATTTGAGATGAAAGGGGACAACGTCACGTGATCGTTTCTCCATACAAACGTAGTCTTCATATTAGGTAAGTTAGGATTCCTGTTTCGCCGGATTTACTTTAGGACGTCACAATCCAATACGAGAACAAGATAACACAATAAGAGAGTCCGACGAAACAAAAATCCGGCGAATTCGGAACTAACCCCATTTTCCTCAGCATTAACATTATCCTAACAAGTTCCTTTTTAGCCCTCGCCACGTTGCGGATTTTCGATGGAACTAATTTATTTTAATGGCAATTATTTTGTTTGACATCCGACATTGAAAGTCATTGAATGTCACCGATGTAAACAAATCGAAAATGATTGTAAATATTTCAGGATAATAATAGATTTTGCAATCAAAATGCCCAAAAAAATTCACACCGATGCTAAACAAATAATTTTAAATACATTAAAATACTTGCGACAGAAAAAGGATACGGGATTCAGTAGCATTCCATTAAACAATGTTGTGAAATTATTTGTTGACATGACGGGTACTGATTTTCATAGTGAGTTTGTAATAAACTGGTTAGTTTTGTACTAAATATGAATATTAATTATTAAATTATTATTTTTCTCATTTAAGGCGTCTTTAGTGCTATAATCAAAAATATTTATTATAAGAATGAGCCATTACCACCACGAGTGACTGAATCTGGTAAATATATATACGGAGGTCGAATATTTAGAATCAAATTATGGCGGATAGGTAAATTATTCATACTTAATTATCAACTAAACATGCTCTTTCGATTGGGTTTCGATTGGGAAACATACTTCTACAACTCACATGTACATAATTGTATACCTCACTCGCTCTTGCACGATGCCAATACACACTGTCCCGACTATTCATGACGTACACGTATTGTTGCTATATGTAAGCTGTTTGTAGCGACATTATATCAGGGCTAAAAAAGAACTTGTCAGGCTATACCTACTTATACAAAGCAATTCTACCTAATTTGATGTAGGCATAATTATATTAGTTAGGACCAAAGAATATAATACTCACGTTAGGACTGTTAGGAGCTCTTCAAAAAATGTATGGGATTAGTCTCGCTCCTAACTCTTACAAATAATAAAACAAACTAAAAAAGTATGGAGTGTAGAAGTCTACCTTCCATATAAAAAAGTAAAATCAAAGGGCCCAGCTATATATTGTTGATATGTATATTAACAAAAAAATTTGTAAATTCCCGCATAATCAAGCATGTAATCTAGCCCTAGACTCAAAGAGCATATAATCACTACGTTTTACCTAGACTACGATTGATGTCATGAAATGTGTCAAGGCATGAAAACTAAGAAACAAACTGACACGTCGTTTCCATGGAGACGATATAATTTTGTTGTTCTGTCAATATTATGATTTGGTGTTGTTCATTCTTACTTCAGTTTTTCATTTATTTATTTATTAGAAAATAATTCATTTTCATTAATAATTAAGGTGAATAAGTGAAAAAGGTAAAACTGTATTGCTATAAAGTAATAGCTTCAAAAAAGGCACTTCTTAAACAGGTAAAATATAACTATTCGCTGCATCGTATCATAATCGTTTTTTGTTGTTATTCATTATTTTTTGTTCTATGTACCTATTACCTTTTAGATATCATGCAACGTGGAAATAAACCAACCCGAAAGAAAAGCCAACCCGAGGCATCTTCGAGTAGTAGTATGCCAAAAGTAAGGAAGTTAGATATGATGCCAGAAGACTTCAAGATACGAACGCACCCACTATATTCATTACCCGAAGAACTGCTCAAATTTCCGTCTAAACCTACAAAATCAAAAAAACAGCAAGAATCCAAGCCGGCCGCAAAGAAACGTCCTACAGGTAAAGTACCTAAAATACTTTTCCGAACATGTAAAAAACTTTTACTTCGACAATCTCTCGTATTATATGCTGACATACTACGGATAATTTATAATTCTTCCAACTAATTTACGCAGTGATCCAAAGTTATAACGCTTTAAGAAAAGCGCGCGAAGAATTCAGGAGTAAACTTATGAGCTTAATTTGCCAATCTGCTCCCGGCGAGGATGGAGACGGTAGACCGCCCACCGAGGAGGAGAATAAAGCGCGATACTATTATTACATTCACTACGGCCTCGATACTATCCACGTTGCACCCCTGGACAACAGAACAATACTCCGGTATATTTATTTTGTGTTTAGTTTTCATTTAACTGGCAGCTCGATTCGGAAAATGCATTAGATTTCTACTAGACTTCAACAAGTGCCGCCTGTCTCGCCATTCCGCCCTCAATGACATCCTGAGAAGGGCGCTCGTCAGTGCCGGCGTTCCCGCCGCTCTGGAGCCCCAAATAGTGCGGAACGACGGTAAGCGCCCTGACGGGATGTCACTGATTCCCTGGAAGATGGGTCGTGCGTTGGTATGGGACGCCACTTGCGCTGACACGCTAGCGGCGTCCTACGTCCCATCGACCAGCAGGCGTGCTGGCGCGGCGGCGGACACCCGGGAGCGTCTAAAGGTAGCCAAGTACAGCTGTCTCGGCGCCCAATACGAATTCGTTGCATTTGGCGTCGAGACACTTGGTTCGTGGGGCAGAGGCGCACATATGCTCCTTAAGGAGCTTGGGAAAAGGTTGAGGGAGGCAACGGGTGACCCTCGCGCGGGCAGCTTTCTCGCACAGCGAATTGCCATCGCAATCCAGCGCGGGAACGCTGCCTGCGTGTTGGGCACCCTCCCGAGGGCACCAAATTTTGATAGGTATTTTTAATTTTTAGTTTTAATTATTTTAATTGTAGTTAGTTTTAGTTTTATATTCCTATTTATGTCTTTTAGTAATTTATGTAATTTAATATTTCTTATAATGTTGTACATACATGGATACAATAAAACCTTAATCAACAAGTTACGATATGGATAATTTAAAGATATTTGTAAGATAGATATATGTCAAATTTGACGTTTCCGCGATTCTGACTTAGATATGACTTAGATATCTAAGTCACATCTAGTCGATATCTAATGTAGATCTAGTTGATCTCTAAATCGTCTCTAGATTTTGTGATTAAGTATTTCGAAATCCGAATAGGCCTGTGGCAGTGTTCGTACATTAAGTTGGCTTCAAAATTTGTAAATCAATTTTGTGATCTGATGATGTACTGAACTGTTATAATCAATCACAAGGCAACCTCAAATAATAAAGTCCTTTCCAGGGATAGTATGTAATACAAAAATGTATTATAATACAAGTTTAAAAAAATCTTATTGTTTGTTGCAATGTTTTTTCGTGCCGACATAAAATACATGGCCAGTAAAGGGAATTAAATTAAAATAATGATAATAGTATGATAAGAAAGGATAGCATTTGTAAAATTAGTAGGTAAACAAATAGTTTATTATTTTACCTACTGGTTTAAGGGTGCATAATTTGCTTACACTACAATTGAGACAATGGAAAGACACTTTATTTGCGGTTACCGCCGAAATGCGTGAGGATTTCATCATGAGCATGAAGAAAGCAATCGTGGACTTCGTTTTGAAAGATCCAAACGAGGTATGAGACATGAATTTGATATAGGCAAATTAAAATAAATAGGCACATACATGGTACAATATGAACTTAGTAAACAATTGATTTTAAACCGTTTTGTTTTTGGTATACAATCGTTTAAAGCTATGTCAGTTTAAAGCTTTAACAGTCGCTATACATACATTAAGACACGCAAATATAATTTTATCATTATCATATATTTAATAACAATATCCGAATTTATTAGATTATCCAAATTTATTAAAAATAGTAATAATGATGTTCTGTAAATGTTTTAATGTATGAAATAATAATGGTGCTGTAACAGATATAATGTGTTGACATGTAAAATACTTAAGTACATTTTATCAATAAAAGTTTGATTGATTGATTGATTGATATTATAAATATTGGTATATCACAAAAACATTGGATGATCACTATAATAAAAGTATTCTTAATTTGTCATAGAAACAAGATACGGAAACCGAAGGAGCGTTTAAAAATGAAGAGGTTTTTAAAGACGGTTCGTTAAGAAGCCGGTACGCCGCTTACAAGGCAACTCTTCTGAAGGACCTCTACAGCGTAAACCCTTGTATTGCTCAAGTCTTGCAAATTTGGTGGAAACAATTCAAGTAACTTCTACCCATATTTCTACTTGCACTTCATTTACGAATGGTTTCGTAATGGTAACGAGCATGAATTTTGTTTTAGCAATCTCCGTTTAATAAGTATGAAGGATATAACACAAATACGTGAAGCTTACGAGTTACAAGACTTTTGTTTCGTGTGCAAGAGACATATTGAAGCAGCTTGTAATGTGCTTACGCTTCAATGGATTCCGACGTTGCAAGCCATTTTTCTTCAAGTAGGGCAAAGCTAAAATAAAATTAAAGTATCAGTATGTTTATATCCGAACACATAATAGGTATGTGTTTTATTTTTACAGGGCATCAAAAAGAAACAGATTCCAGATACAAAGTATGCACGTAAAATAAAGCATTTCTACAATTGCCTGGCTTGTATGATGACCTATAATTTACAAACTCTATGTTTGAAATCAATGAAAGACTTTACAGAATACATCATGGATGTGACGGTATATGACACGTATTTCCATTTCCACTTAGTTTCAACGTATAGTAATTAGTAACTACCTTAGTATTTATCTATTTGATATATGAGTACTCTACACAGAGTTCGTTTTTAGGGTTCCGTACCTCAAAAGGAAAAAACGGAACCCTTATAGGATTACTTTGTTGCCCGTCTGTCTGTCCGTCCGTCTCGACTGTCAAGACCCTTTATTTCGGTGGTGGTGGTGGAGGTGGAATTTAAACAATACATATACCTATTTAGATCTACAGTCCCTTTTAAGTTGAAAAAAAAATCAATTTTCTAAGTTAGGTAATTTCCGTTGACCTATGAAATTTGGTAAGTAATATCGTCATATACTATAACTACAGGGTCATATCTGAAAACTATAAATTTGCTTGGAACCCTCGGTGGGCTAGTTCGACTAGCATTTGTCTGGTTTTTGTTCTCAATATTAATGAAGGTATTGAACTTATAGAGTCATAATATATTATATTCCTATTCAAATTAATTACCCAAATGTTATATGAAAGACTTCTCATGGAAGCTTGTGTACATTTTCCTTTCTTACCTCTTATCTTCAGGTCTGTCTGTCTATCTATCTGTCTGTTACCTCTTCACGCTTAAGCCGCTGAACCGATTTAAGTAGTTGAAGTTTGGTATAGAGATAGTTTGAGTCACAGGTAAGGACATATTAAGATCTAAAAACGAAGTTTTTATCTCGGAAATCATCCTTGAAGAGAGTGCAAAGGGGGGTAGAATTTAAAAAAATTGAAGTAAGCAATGCGCGAATTGAATGATTGCTATGCATTATCCAGGCGCTATACCTACTTTAGTTGCTGTTACTGATTCCACGCAGACGAAGTTGCGGGCAAAAGCTAATATAAAATATACGGCAGTAATATTCATACGTTTCCATTCACAGGGCGATAATCAAGGATTCGTAATAAACACGGTGTTTTCAAATGGTGACATTGAGTTTGAGCCCCCGTTTATGGAATTTATAGATCGGTTGTGTATTATATACGACTTTCTGATAGACGCCTGTCGACAATATCCTCGTTTGGAGACTATACTGTATTACGACTATGATTCTCATAGTAGTGTAACGCTCCAGGTACTATACAGGGTGATTCATGAGACGTGAGCAGGACTAATCCTGCACACTCAGTAACTGATAATTGATCGATCATCGTCGTATTTAGGTGAAACAACCACACTTTTTCCTATTTTGTAACTTTTTGGCGAGGGCAAATTTAATTCTCTACGACCATGGTCACCCTACAAGACCTAATTAATAAACATAAAACCTCTTTAACCGTAATGACAGCATTTTGATTAGGAAGAAAATAAACTGTCAAACGAGTGAGATACGAGTTTTCAAAAGTAACCGGACCGTGATGTCATTCAATTTGACACAGAATATCGGTAGTTTAGTATTCTAATTGTACGGTGACCATGCATGTCGTAAATAAATTAATAACTTTTTTTCTTCAACACGACTAGAAAATTAACGTTAACCTCACTAATACTGATACAAAACAGTTGCTTATAATTTACGAAATGCGCAGTGTTAGTCCTGCTCATGTCTCCTGAATCACCCTGTATAGACTTACGATCTAAACACAACATTTTTTAACATAAAAATGTGCGATATTTAATACATTTATTTATTTTAGCCAAAAATAGATCGGGAACTTGTGAAAAAATACAAACAAGATATTAAAGATTTAATTAATGAACAGAGAATTGGGCCCGAAATGCGAACCAAAGATTTTGACCCTTATGTTTGCTTGTTAAACGGGGAGGTGAGTACGTTGTCATATTTAGCACCTATACAGCAAATTAGTTCGTGTTTAATATTGCCACATTAAAACTGCGACAACTGCGCTGTAACCGAGGGTACAATGTGGAAAAAGGTTATTTTTTGTTGAATTACCTACATTACCTAATATTACATCTACATTATACATCTTCTAAATTGTGTGTTCTGTAAAACTTGCTGGAAACTTAAGAGCCCTTCAATGTGCACACTAGCGCCACTGCTAAATAATCGTGATTATTTCAATTTAACGACAGGTATTTAAAAAAGGGGGCCGCTACGTACTGTACTGTGTATTTAAGTACCTCTTGAATACATCCAACTAGTTTTTATGTTGCTGGATTCGTCAATCTATGCGTCCAAAGTTAAAACGGCCGTTTTTGTTTTGAGTTCCCAGATCGACGAATCCAGCAACAGAAAAACTAGTTTGATGTATCCAAAAGGTACTTAAATAAACAATACAGTACGTAGCGGCCCCCTTTTTTAAATACCTGTCGTTAAATTTAAATTATCACGATTATTTAGCAGTGGCGCTAGTGTGCACGTTGAAGGGCTCTTAAGTTATGTTTTATTTTAGTCCCGGATGAAAGTTGAAGCTTTCCTAAAGTCAGTGCCTGAAAAAACATTTGAGCAGTTTTGCGAGGAATCGGTCAAGTACGTGGAGTTAGCGCGGGACATGACGCAATGTCTAGAAGGAAATGTTGATATTGGAATGTTCAGAATGCAAAGGACAGATCTGATTGGCATGTTGCGCCAAGCCGCCTTAAATATGGCCAATATGTTATTAAAAAGAATGACGGATGACTTTCGTAGAGAGATAAAGTCGTAAGTTAATTTCAAACCTTAATAGGCTAAAAATGTGATCGTTGTTTAGCTTGTTTGTTTTGGTTTATATATTTTGTACCTTCACGACATCTAAAATTTATAAAAAAAACGTATTTCTTAAGTTTATAAATAAGTATGTGGTGGCAGGATAAACGACGATTATTCAAATATTTCGGGTACCCTGTTGCGCCCACCGCCAGACACAGCCGCCCTGATGGAACTCATAGACTACTACGGGAAAGTCGAAGACGTTCTGGCGGACCAGATGGAAGACAGACTGCGCAATGTCATGCGATATATTTTGTTTCTGGGCGAGCATACTACTTTCACGGCGAATGAGATCAAAACTAACAGCCAAGCATTTCACTGGTAAATAACATACATAGAAAACTATATGCGCATGGTAGTGGTTTATAAACAAATTGAACTGTTAATAGAGTTATTGGTCAAAATATACCGTCATATATGAGTAATATTATTCATTTCATATACCATGGGCCGATTCTACTTGAGACTGCATAAAGAGAACCATATTTAATGTTTATATTGTTTAATCTATTGTTATCAATAGCTTTACGAAATCAACTCTTTGGTATTACCGACAGCGAAATAAGGCTAGGTAATAGGTACCAATGTTAAGTTCGACGATAGTGGACGGGTTAACCGTGAAATTTTCCCAGGACTGAAACACCGGGTGTGGCCTGTAATATGAGCAAAAAATTTAACTGTAGGCTGTACTCCTCATACTGACCAACATTTGTTCAGCGACTTTTAAAAATAACTTGTGGTTTATAAAATGAACTATTACTTCAAAATGTTGATGGTTTTAGGTACACTCGACTGCCAGGCATTATTGAAGAATCTAAGGTAATATGTGAGCAGAAAACGACAGAGTACCAGGATCTTCTAAAGGTAGGCTTCTTACTGGCATTGCACTTTTAATTAAATATTCGTCAATAGCGCTGACTACATTAATATGTTTTAAAAATTTTGCTTTAGGTTCGAATCGCGAAGTTTATAGACGATTTGGATGTTTACGAAGTGCAATGTGATGAGGTGCAGTATTGGGGAGAAATCAATGAATTGCCAACATATGTTTCAAAAGCGAAAAATCTCGATGAAAAGTAAGATTTCATACTTAGTATATTGGTATATTGTTAACTAATTTGTTTGTTACGTGCCATTTAATGTTTTTTAAATTCTTCTATATCAGGTTATCAAATGCGTTGACGAGAATAGATCAATTTAATGAAGAAGAAACTTCCTTTGGTTATGAATTGTCACAGTATCCAAAGAGAAAAATAATATATGACAAACTTGTACCATTTAAAAAGTTATTTGATGCTGGCCACGAATTTATCGAAAAACATCGCATGTGGGTGAATTCACAGGTATATATCAAAATTTTGTTTTCAGTCTTCAACAAAATTTTAAAAGCATGTTTTAGTTATTCAAAATATCTTGATTTGTTATTGTCTAAATGCCCATTTACATGGTGCGAGAATTCGCATTCGAGTTTCATTACATTGCGGTATTTGATTGGTCGGCTGAATTGGATGTAACCAATAGTCCTCAATGTAGGTAATTAAAATCGCATACGAGTTCGCGCGAGCTATAGACGAATACAATAATAATAAGATAGTATTATAAAACCTGCCTCGATGACGGTGTTAACATTGTTATGGCAGGTGTCCGGACCTCTTTGCAATAGACAGTGGCGGATTTGCAGTCTTTGCCGCCCTAGGCCCCAAGCCTTGTAGCCGCCCCTTTCTCAGCATCAGCGCCCATCATATTGACTACATTTAGGTCAGGCAACGAAAAGATATAGGTATTATAGAGGGTAATGCTTGGGACACATTTTTTACTTAGTAACTTTTTTGGACTCATAGGAAGTGAACATATCAAAAGTTGGGGGGTTTTGTTTGAAGGTCACATTTTTCGGTTTTTCGCTTATTATATCTTAGAAACTATACGTCCTTGTGACATGATCATAGGAACATAGGTTTTATGAAAAAAATAAGCAAATACTTTATTCATTTTAAGTGACAGTTTTACCAATAACATTGACTTTCATGTACCTATAGCCACGTCAAATTAAGCCGAATTTGGGCAAGCTGCGGAAATAATTCGTGTAGTTTTGAAAATTGATACAGGCATACCTTGTGGTGTCTAGATAAACATACTAAAAGTCCTCGAGGGTAGGGGGTGTGCTGGGGGTGTAGAGGGGGGTTGAAGGTACCTTTTTTCATATTTTTGCTCATATCTCGAAAATGTGTACGAATTGCATTATAATTACTTCGGACAAAAGTTTTAACATAAAATTTACTACAAATTTGGTTATGTTTATTTTTACTCTGCGATCAATACTTTAGGAGCTACAGGCTGTTAAAGTTAAATAAGAGATAAAAAATAGACGGTTTAAAAAAACGTCGTATTTTCATAATTGTTCATCATAAATAAAATTTTTAATTAAGAATAAGCAAGCTAAATGACCTGCTGATAAAATATAAAAAAACCGGCCAAGAGCATGTCGGGTCATGCTCAGTGTAGGGTTCCGTAGTTACCCGTCCGTCAAAATAGACTATTTGCAAAAACTCAAAAACTGCTTAATCGATTAGGTTCGCTATATTTTTCTCTGAAAGTCTTTATTAAGCTTTACTTTCACGATTTTTTTCATATTTTTTGGACCCATGGTTCAAATGTTAGGGGAACTAAAGTGGAAAACACAACTTTTTTTCTTTCAGATCGATTATTTCCGAAAATATTAAGCAGATCAAAAAATGGTTCTCGAAGACCCGTATTCGTTTTAAAAGACCTATCCAACGACACCCCACACTATAGGGTGGAAGCGAAAAAAAATTTCATCCCCTTTTTAATGTACGGCAGCCACCCTAAAAAAATATTTTTTCTAATTTATATTTTACAACTTTGTCAGCGTAACTGATTTATATATTCGTGTCAAATGTAAACATGAAAACTAGAAAAAATTTTTTTTATGGTGGTTGCCCTACATTAAAGTGGGGATGAAATTTTTTTTCGCTTCCACCCTATAGTGTGGGGTATCGTTGGATAGGTCTTTTAAAACGAATAAGGGTCTTCAAGAACCATTTTTTGATCAACTTAATATTTTCGGAAATAATCGATCTGAAAGAAAAAAAGTTGTGATTTACCCCTTAGTTCCCCTAACTTTTGAACCATGGGTCCAAAAAATATGAAAAAAATCGTGAAAACATAACTTAGTAAATACTTTCAAGGAAAAATATAGCGAACCTAATCGGTACAGCTGTTTTTGAGTTATGGCAAATAGTCTATTTTGACAGACGGGTAACTACGGAACCCTACACTGAGCATGGCCCGACATGCATATGGCCTATTTTTTTATATTTTATCAGCAGGTTGCTTAGCTTGCTTATTCTAAGCTAATTTTTTTATTTGTGATGAACAATTACAAAAAAACGACGTTTTCTTAAACCGTCTATTTTTAATTACTTATTTAACTTTAACAGCCTGTAGCCCCTAAAGTATTGATCGCAGAGTAAAAATAAACATAACCAAATTTGTAGTAAATTTTATGGTAAAACTTTTGTCTTAAGTAATTATAATGCTATTCGTACAGATATTCGAGATATGAGCAAAAATATGAAAAAAAGTACCTTCAACCCCCCTCTACACCCCCAGCACACCCCCTACCCTCGAGGACTTTTAGTATGTTTATCTGGACACCACAAGGTATACCTGTACCAATTTTCAAAACTACACGAATTAATTCCGCAGATTTTTCTAATTTGCTTAGGCTACTACAAAAACATTAAAAACTATTTTCTTGAATAACTGCTAAACTATTTATCCTAAAATTATAAAAAAATCTGAGATTCTTACAATGAGGTCTTTGATTTGATATGTAACACGATATAGTTTGAAAAACTTTATTTTTAAATTTTCTCATTTACCCCCCAAAATATGGAGGCCATATTTAAAATTCATTTTCATCACACTCGCTCAGTAAATGTGGAATTGCACGTAGGCGTAGCGGGAGTTATAGAAAATTCGTTTTCCCTAGGGAGTTATGAAGTTTCTAGTGCCATAATTAACAGTTTTTTGTCTTTAAACTTATTTTTTGTATCGCAAGTGTGAGGAAAAACATTGTGTCTATCTCGGGGCGTAATAATATTGCAAACTCGAGCCTATAAATCGCTCCGGCAAGCCGTCGCGATTTAACTTACTCTCGTTTGCAATATTCAACTTACGCCCCATGTTGTACAATGTACTATTATTTACGTTACACGTCCATCTTTGGGTCACAAACTTACATATGTGTGCCAAATTTCAACTTAATTGGTCCGGCAGTTTCGGAGACCTCCCTCTTCCCCTGGCTCAAGGGCTACGGCCGGGGACTTTTGATATGTTCACCTCCTAGATAGTTCAAATAAAAATAGGTACAAAGTCAAAAATTGTGTTGCAAGCATTTCCCTCTTCTTCTTCCTCGCGTTATCCCGGCATTTCGCCACGGCTCATAAGAGCCTGGGGTCCGCTTGACAACTAATCCCATGATTTGACGTAGGCACTAGTTTTTACGAAAGCGACTGCCATCTGACCTTCCAACCCAGAGGGTAAACTAGGCCTTATTGGGATTAGTCCGGTTTCCTCACGATGTTTTCCTTCACCGAAAAGCGACTGGTAAATCAAATGATATTTCGTACATAAGTTCCGAAAAACTCATTGGTACGAGCCGGAGTTTGAACGCGCGACCTCCAGATTGCAAGTCGCACGCTCTCACCGCTAGGCCATCAGCGCTTTTTCCCATTTCCCTCTATAGGTACTTTTTTGAGAATTTGTTGCCTGGTCTAATTTTGAGTTATTTTTTGTTATCATCAGCGAATTTTTTGTCACAATTTGCCGCCCCTAATATCTTGCCGCCCTAGGCCCGGGCCTACTGTGCCTTATGGGAAATCCGCCACTGGCAATAGACCAGTTTCATTGTCCACCCAAACTTCAATCTATAGACCGGAACACTGTTCACTTTTTCTACAATAGTCCCAATGCCTGCTGCGACCGGTTCATGGGTGTCTATTTGTGCGCCTGTGAACGGATTCCAGCAGGCGTTCTACATGACATTAAAGCTCTCCAAAGGGCCTCTACGTGTTGGATCTGTATCCCCACGCAAGCCTATCAAAAGACCGGGATTTATAGGCCCGTGAAATCCAGAAAGGAGATAGTATTAAATACAAATAAAAAAAAATTTAATAGTATTACTAACAAGAAGTTACAGGTCGTGTTGAGATAGTGGGTACATTCTGTACATTATGTCTTCTAAATTACGATTATAAAATCACAAATAGGTAATTAATTATTCATTATAAAAAATCACTCTAAAAAAAACTAAAATTATTAAATTATCAATAATATTATTATTATTTAATATACTAGCGACCCGGATACAAATGATCCCCCAAACCCTAACTTAACCTTTTGAACGCAAATGACCGATATAATATCCGCACCATAGCTTCAACGCCAAAGATCGATTAATCCGTCACAGACCACAGAGCAACACAGACCTACGTGGATATTATGCCTAATAAAGTTCAATTTCAGGTATGACACTTCGGTGACGTGGCGTCCGAGTGACAGCTTTTGTTTTGCACAACGGGACTTAATCGCGTATTTAAGTTTTAAGATTTACCTCCGACGTTTCGAGAACGGCGTTGTCCCCGTGGTCTCGGAGAAGACTGGCTAAAGTTGACATCAACATCTAGCCGCGCGAGTTTTTGAACTAGTCGTATGATGTACAAGTACATAAAATATAGGCAATCAATTAACAATTAAAATTACATTTTTGTATAGAGCCAACATAACTTCTTTAAGGTTTTGCTTAGAGTTTTCCCTTGCAAATTTAGTTTAGATGGCAAATATAGTATATGTAGGAAGTCGAGGGGGCTTCGGCTATGTATTTTTAAAGGTTAAGTTTTTTTTATATGTAACATTTGGTATTAATTGAGTGTTCTGCTCTAGGTTGGGAGTTTTGATCCAGAAGACATCGAATCCGACGTGGGTTATTATTACAAGAACGTGTTCAAGCTAGAAAAACAATTCCAAGACGTGCCTGATACGTATCGACTTGCTGTAGCCGTTAGGTGAGCACAAGTTCAGTTTTATAAAGGTCATCTATTCATGAATTATGGCCAGTATTTAAAAAATTGTTATAGAGTCGGACCAAAAAAGTGCAGCGGATTTGATAGCCCACGCAGTGTAAGTGTTATTTATACGTCATAATTTCATAGAAGTCGGACGTTTAAAATAACACAAGCGTGGGGTATCAAATCCGCTGCAGACTTTTCTTGGTCTGACTGTACCTTCTAATTGGCCATTATTTAACCCTTTGAATTAACAAAAGCATCACCTTCCATGAAAGTGTGAAGGTAACTTTGACAGCGTACGCAATCACACTTATAGTAACGACAGCTTCAGGTGTTCTCGACGTTAAAAAGATGAATAAATTATTATAGCTTTTACGGGGTTTACCTTCCGGATATTTAAATTTGAAGGAAAGGAACAGTTATTGACTAAAGTATGGAATTAACATAATTTTGTATGTCGCTATTTTTTAGAGAAAAAATAGAACAATTCAAGTCGAATATGCCAATTGTCCAAACCCTGGGCAACCCTGGCATTAAGCCGAGACACTGGGAGAAGATATCCTCAATTGTTGGGTTTCCTATTGTCGTGGACGAGGAGTTAACACTGCAGAAGGTGATCGACTTCAATTTAGCGGACTTCATCGACAAGTTCGAAAGTATTTCGGAATCTGCCACTAAAGAAAACAACTTGGAGAAGGCATTGGAAAAGATGATGAAGGAATGGGCTGACCTTAGATTTGAAATCTTACCTTACAAGTTAGTGCAATATTTTTAAAACTGTTTTAGTAGTTTCAAAAAATCAATTAAGTAATACGAGTACACTGTATCAGATTCTGAATAAAAATAAAATGAAGAAACATAAAAATTTCAGAGAATCCGGAACATACATATTATCCGGTGTTGACGAAATTCAATTGCTACTGGACGATCATATTGTTAAAACACAGACTATGAAGAACTCACCATACATCAAACCTTTCGAAGAAATCATTCTGTAAGTAATGTTAATAACAAAACTTCCGTGAGACACAGACATATTACTTACTCGTAAATATACCTACGTACGGGTACGGAGTGAAACATGTCGAGCGTTTTTAACAAGCATTTATTAGGTCGACCTGTATGTAACTAACTATGTAATGGAATCTAAGGTAACTAATTTAACCATCTTCCAAGGATCGTAGCGTCATGAAAATTGGCAGCTGTATGTAGTTCTGATGACAATACAACAATATGGTACTGTCGAACTGATCTGATGATGGAGACAGGAGGTGGCCGTGAACTCTCGACCTGTATGTAACTAACTATGTAATGGAATCTAAGATAACTAATTTAAGCATCTTCCAAGGATCGTAGCGTCATGAAAATTGGCAGCTGTATGTAGTTCTGATGACAATACAATAATATGGTACTGGCGAACTGATCTGATGATGGAGACAGGAGGTGGCCATAGGAACTCTGTGATGAAACAACGCAACCTAATTGTGTTAGGGGTTTTTAGAATTGTCTCGATGAGTACTAGTTGTAGGTATATCGTAAGAAAAGTACAGTCAGCGATAAAAGCTTGTACCAAAAATGAAATTTTTGCCAAAAACTTATTCAACTTAAAATACGTGAGTGACCTGTTCTTAATAATATATACATTCTGTTAGTAAATCATTTATTTACATAGATAATAAGTTAGCGTTACATTCTTAGTTGTAAAACGCAATATTAGATGTCAAAGTTTACATTTACATTAATAAATTTAATTTTATTAAATTTTAGCGATTGGGAAGGCAAGTTAGTACTTCTACAAGAAATTTTAGATGAATGGTTAAAAGTTCAGGCTACTTGGATGTACTTGGAACCGATATTTTCGTCTCCTGATATTCAACAACAAATTCCGGAGGAAGGGCGTCGCTTCAGTGCCGTTGATAAGGTTACTATAAATAAGTCATGTACTCATGTATCCATCAGTTCTCAATTATCCATTCTGTACTATTAGTCAGTGCTGGAATCCAGCTCCAACGATTCCTATAAAATTAAAAACATAATATTATTTTATGTTTTTTAATTAAAGTAATGTAAAAAAAGGTTAAATTAATTAATTAAAGTAAATTACAAAAAACACACCTTCAGTTAAAACATATCTATAAACAAACAAACAATCAACACTTTCCCTAAAATAACCATGCAGGGGGCATCGTACTTGGCTCAAGGGTCGCCATAATCTTCTTTCCCCTGCCCTTATCCCACGTCATGTGGGGTCGGCACAACATGTTTTTCTCTTCCATTCTCCTCTGTCTTTCGTGTCCTCAGCACTTACTCCTTTCTTTCTCATATCCTCTTTCACACAATCCATCCATCGTTTTTTGGGTCTACCATACGCTCTCCGTCCATCAACATTCATCCCTAACATTCTTTTGCCTATATGGCATTCATCCCTCCTCATTACATGCCCATACCACGACAACCTAGCACTCCTCATTTTCTCCGTTACTGGAGCTACTTTCAAACTTCCTCTTATATACTCATTCTTAATCCGATCCTTTCTCGTCACTCCACACATCCATCTCAGCATTCTCATTTCCGCTGCATGCACTCTTCTTTCATCCGCTACTTTCGTCGCCCAGCATTCTGATCCATACATTACAACAGGTCTCACGATCGTTTTGTATATTTTCCCCTTAAGTTTAAGGGGCATTCGTGGATCGCAAGTTGTTCCAGAGACCTGTCGCCATTTCATCCATCCCGCATTTATTCTATTTTTCACGTCTCGGTCGATGTTTCCGTCACCTTGGATCAATGACCCAAGGTACCGGAAGTCAGAGCAGACTGGTAGGGATACACCGTTTAAGGCAATATGGGAAAAACTGGATGGACCACCGAAATCGCAGAACATGTGCTCCGTTTTGGATCTGCTTATTTTGAGTCCCACGCTTTCCAGCTTTTCTTGCCATTTTCCCAGCCTGCTCTGGACCTCAAGTGCATTTTCTCCGACAAGAACAATGTCGTCGGCAAACAGCATACACCAAGGTGCCTCCTCCTGTATGTTCGATGTCAGAGCATCCATAACCAGGAGGAACAAATACGGGCTTAAGGCCGACCCCTGGTGTAAACCTACCGCCACATTGAACTTGTCGGTTACTCCTGCTTCCGACCTGACGTGAGTACTGGCTCTGTCATACATCGCCTGAACAAGCCGTACATACTTCTCTGGCATTCCTTTCTCTCTCATACACCACCACAGAACCTCACGGGGTACTAATGCCTGCAGCATTCCCCGCTGAACAGCTATGGAGACCTGTTGGACCAAGTACGACTCAGAACGACCCAGAGCGAGGATCGCCACCCCACCACAAAATATAATTGCTAAGTTACATGTTTTAGAGAATTCATTTTTTCTGGATTTTCGCATACCTGTCAAAAGCATATCCCCGAAATAAACATAATAAATTGTTCCCAGTCGTTCCGAAAAATTACGTAGGTACGTGGTTAAACTCCGTCAAACTTTTCATACGTTTAGTATATGGTTTGACAAAGTTTAGACGCAGACACAAATCGGGAAAATTAAACGGGAGCTACATTTCATCCGCAAGTAACGACGACATTGATACGTGACTTTCGCTTATTATAAGTAAACCAAATAGGCTTTGCTGTTTTCAAACATGTTTGCTGATTTCTTAGATGTGGCGAGAGATTATGAAAGCTTGCTATACGGAACCTCGAGTGCTGGATGTAATCACGATAGAAAAAATGGTAGACCGACTAAAGAGATCAAACAACTTGCTTGAATTAGTACAGAAAGGACTGAATGCGTATCTCGAGAAGAAACGGCTGTACTTCCCGCGCTTCTTCTTCCTGTCCAATGACGAGTTGCTGGAAATTCTATCAGAGACGAAAGATCCTATGCGGTAATTTCAATAAAAATCTGTCAATAGTATCGGCCATATCTTTCCTGTGCATAATTAGAGCTATGCTATTACTTTTTTGACTGGGGGCCGGTTCTGTTTCAATAATTTGGTAACGACTTAGGGTAAAGGTTATCAAAATAAGATGAAGAATCGGCCTTCTGTAATACTACTTTACCAGAATAATGACTTGAATAGCGGTTTTTATTTACAGAGTTCAACCTCATCTAAAAAAATGTTTCGAGGGAATCGCTAAATTGACTTTTACTAGTGATATGGTTGTGACGCATATGCGCTCCTCTGAAGGAGAAATTGTGCAACTGGTTATGATCATCAATACCGTTGCTGCTAGAGGACAGGTTTGTTATAGATTTTAGGTATGTAATTTATACATCACTCGTATATTAATTATGGATACATTAGAAAACGTATAGAAAGCTTTTCTCCGCTTCCTTTATAAAAAAAACATACAGTAAACATACCCATCCAAGTATTTACTGGATATGCTAGGCTTTAACTCCGTAAGATCCGATAAGGCGTAACGTCAACTTAAGCTAATAACTGCACCATCATAAATACTGCATCTCAAATATTAAGAGGAGAGTCGGACTGCTTGGACTTAATGGCGAAGACGACTACCTTATTTGGACCCGGCAACTACTTCCTTCTTCCTTGAGGCTAAATAAATAATAGAACTTATTTTATTTAAATTAATGGATCTGTGATATCGACGTAGGTGGAAAAATGGTTATTGGAGTTGGAGAAGTCAATGAAAGTGTCTGTACATAACGCGGTGGCGCTCTCCTTCAAAGACTACATAGCGCGCGCGCGACAGGAGTGGGTGCTCATTTGGCCGGGCCAAGCTGTAAGTAATCTCCTCATTTTGACTTCAATTATTCAGAACACTGATATAAATAAAATAAGCAACGACGACCCAAATGAGTAGACAAGTATTTCTAAATACTTGTCTACATGATGTCATGGTGGGTATTGTGTGACATTCATTTACTTACAACCAATGCATTACTGGTAGAACAATTTTCCTATATTTGTGTCGTCTTATGGAAACATCCAAAACGCAATATTTGGGCTCGTTACACCACTGCTGAAAGACATTGCAGACAGGGTCGATGCCGAGTAATCTCTGAGGTGACTGAAGTATTAAGTAGAAATTATGTATTTTAGGTGCAATGCGTAGCAATGACATATTGGACCTCAGAAGTGACAGATGCAATCCACATCAGTCTATCGGCTATGATGGACTACTGGCACAAGTGTAATTATCAAATCTCCAAAATAGTAGATTTGGTTCGCGGTGAGCTAAGTCTGCAGAACAGAATTACTCTAGGTACGTTAATCACTTACATAATAGGAATAACCTTAGGTACGGTCTGATTCGAAATTTAAGATACGTCAAGTATTACGTCTAGATACGATATCGATTAGATATGTCAATGTCAAAAGTGACGCTCTTATGGCTCTACAAATAAGCTCGTGTCAGATATTTTTGCGGCCTTCGTTGTGTAAAATATTACTCGTATTGCAGGTTACACAATTTTACTGTATACTTCCGGTCAATTTGCTTCAATTCTAGTCATTAGAAAACAAGCAAATAAAAATATGGATTTTATATTAGTTATTACTTATAAGATCGTAATTTCATTTAATCAGTAAATGACCTTGTATTTAAGGAGCCCTTGTGGTACTGGATGTGCACGCTCGTGATGTGCTCATGCTGCTTATCGAATGTAAAGTGCATCATGACAACGACTTTAACTGGCTTTCTCAAATACGATACTACTGGGAGGTAAGATTAGATTATAGTGCGTCGAGGCTCAACGGGTAACCGCGTAGCAGTTTTAGCCGCGCAGACATTTTCGGCCCAATTCGGGTGTTAGTTATGCGATCTGATTCCGATACGATACTGATGCGTCAGAGCCAAAAGTGACCACTTTGGTTGAGAAAATGTCACTTTTGACACTGACAGGTCGGTATGGTATCGGAATCAGCGAATATTTTCGGCGTACCTACAATTTCTTTCTTGAAAATATACTATTTTTTACATACCTAATACCGTCTTCTTATGTCGAGTACAGAGTGCCTACCGCGAACCACGTTCGAAGTGTTGCCTCTTTATCGCACTCGTGAATTCGTACGTAAGCGTGACAGCAAGGCAACACGTCGAACGTGGTTCGCGGTAGGTACTCAGCACCCTTACTTTTACCGCTTACGTGCCGTACCGTAACTTTCACTATGCTCAACCATAATAAACAATAACGTTAAGAAACTAATAATGATTTTATTTGGTGTTTGAATCCTCAAAAACTCCGATTTTTATTATTATTTATAGGAACAAGAAGAAGATCAAAGTTGGCAAATTGCTACCCGCATGATAAACTCTCAGTTGATGTACGGCTACGAGTATCTCGGAAACGCGGGCCGCTTGGTCGTCACTCCGCTTACCGACAGATGCTTTAGAACTCTCTTTGGCGCTCTACATTTGAATTTAGGTAGGTATAGGGTTAGGCGTGGCAGCTGAGTTTATTATCATACTTTAGTTGGATGACGCCTAGTCTGTGTCTTTAGGTATTTAAATAAAAGTAAACCATTTTTATATTTTCGGGTAGTTATACAATTTATTGGTTAACCAACCAAATACAAAAACCGCCTGGATCTGTCACTGAACAACCTGACTTTAACCTACATTATTTTGATCATGTAATGTTTTCATTTATCCCTAACTTAAGGAGCCATTTGAGGGTAGATTTTGTTTACTTTTATTGAAATAACTAAAGATATAGGTATAGCTGTCATGACTTAAATTGTTACTACAGGTGGTGCACCAGAGGGTCCAGCTGGGACTGGCAAGACGGAGACTACGAAGGACTTGGCGAAGGCGGTCGCAAAACAATGTGTTGTGTTTAATTGTTCAGATGGTTTGGATTATATTGCGTTGGGAAAATTCTTTAAGGTAAAATACATGCCATCATTTTGATATACATTAAGTGGTCCAATAAAGCTACAGCGGATTTTATACATATGTATGTTCCTTAATATTCCCGCTTTGGTATTGTTTTGATCAAGGCTCGGAACCGGTTTTTTTCTTCATACAAAAAATACCGGTATTATTACGTTCTTTTCCGTTCTTTGGTTTATTATTTCATTTTTGATGGGTCAATCTGATAATACGAAGTCGTTACCTAAAAACATGATTCAGTCCTACGGAAAGAGCATAAAATTATTAAAAATATTGGGCTATTTTGGGATTTCAAAAAATACCGATTCCGAGCCCTGGTTTTGATACTGATCAGTAATCGTCCCCACATAGGTATAATAATATATTATGATTACAGGGTTTAGCATCTTGCGGTGCCTGGTCATGTTTCGACGAATTTAACCGAATAGACCTGGAGGTACTATCCGTGGTGGCGCAGCAGATTATGTCTATCCAGCGAGGCATCAACTCGGGCGCCACGGAGATGGTATTCGAAGGCACTCTCGTACAACTCGATAAGACTTGCGCAGTTTTCATCACCATGAACCCTGGTTACGCTGGACGATCTGAGCTGCCTGATAACTTAAAGGTTAAAACAGAAATTCTATATTAAGCAATCAATTGTTGATAATCCAAAAAAAACAAATTTTTAAATATTTACAGGCCTTGTTCCGTTCTGTGGCTATGATGGTACCGGATTATGTATTAATTTCTGAAATTGAGCTGTATGCGTTTGGGTATTTAAACGCAAAACCACTCGCTGTCAAGATTGTAGCAACGTACCGTTTGTGCTCGGAACAGTTGTCTTCTCAAAGTCATTATGATTACGGTAAGCAAGTTTTGGTAACAAAATAATTACTGTAAACTTATTGGCACTTCACCACTGTTTGGCACCTTGAAATGAGTGTTGCTGACTACTACTTATCTGTGTCAATAATTGGATAGTAGATTTCTACATGTGAAACCAAGGTTAAGACATATTTTTATCGATGATAATGCGTGTCAATTTTTTTTTAATTTGTTTTGGCGTATGTAGGTATGCGTGCCGTGAAGTCAGTGCTGCGTGCGGCGGGCGCGCTGAAGCTGCGCTACCCCGATGAGGTGGAGGACGTCATTCTGCTGCGGTCCATCAAGGACGTTAACCTGCCTAAGTTTCTTGAACACGATGTGCCCTTGTTCATGGTATGTTACTTGTGAATTATCTAATAGAAAACGGGTACAGGAATATGACAGTATTTTTACTATTTATATATTTTTTTATCTTTTTCTTGTGATTTACAGGGCATCATTGGTGATTTGTTCCCTGGATTACCTTTACCCTTAGCTGATTTGCCACACTTAGTTGCCTGCTTAAAGGAAGTTTGCGTTCCTCTTAATTTACAGGCTAATGATTTCTTCGTTGAAAAGGTAAGGCGCTAGTTTTAGTCTCATACTGGTCATCAGGATGATTGAAACGTATTTAGCAATTCTAGCACAGTTCCAATTGTAAACTTTTTTTTACGGCTATTCTCAAAAGTTTTATTTAAGTACATTTGCTGGGAGGTTGTGGCATTTAAACCGCAGACCTATTATCTGGGAACAGCCGTCTTCACATTCTTCTTGTGAGTACAAAGCGTAAACGACTTCCAGGTATATACATATATGTACCTAAATGGTTATGCTTGCTTACATTATACGTCCGAAAACATTAAAACAATATTATACTACTTATTTTCAGGTTCTTCAGCTATATGAAATGATACTAGTAAGGCACGGCCTTATGTTGGTCGGGTTCCCTTTTTCTGGAAAAACAAAATGTTATCACGCCCTTGGCGCAGCTCTAGGATGTGTGCATGAAAAAGTATGTATCATATCAATGTCGGGAAATATATAATTTATATAAACTCACTGATATAATTGATTATTGTCCTTATATAAACCTGCCTGGTGTTTTAAGGGTTTAATGGGCGAAAATCCAGTAGAGTGGACAGTAATAAATCCGAAATCTATTACAATGGGCCAGTTGTACGGTCAGTTTGACCCTGTCTCGCACGAATGGTCTGACGGTATTCTTGCGGTCAGTTACAGAGCATTTGCAGTTTCTCCTAATGACAACAGGTAATTAGTTCACTCACTGCATTGTGAGAGTCAGTAGTAGATTTTTTTTAATATTATGGAAACATTAAATTGTTTTACTGCAATCATAAAGTCATGTCTTGATTTCTTGTCGCTTTTCGTTGTACAATACGTATGCCTTTTTTACTAACTCCATAGTACCAATCGTTTTGAAGTTTCATAAGGTTTGATTCGGTATTATATTTATTACTACTAGCAACTATTTTATAATGTACCTAATTTTTTTTTGTAGAAAGTGGTTAGTATTTGACGGTCCGGTGGATGCCATCTGGATCGAGAACTTGAACACCGTTCTGGACGACAATAAGAAGCTATGTCTCATGAGTGGCGAGATCATCCAGCTCGCGCCTACTACCAACCTGGTGTTTGAACCCATGGATCTTGAAGCTGCATCACCGGCTACGGTACTTATAATTAGATACCTTGTTCATTATGAATAGTAGACGGCAGTTGTATAATTACCTGTTGTGGCTGTTGTGTACCTACACAACACGAAAACATCGGAATAATCATAATATAAAAAATAAGTTTACTCGAGTATTTATAAGCATTATTACTGTAAGCAGTAGATCGGTGTTTATAAATTTAGGCTGAATGCAATTTACTGTACCTATAGGATTTATAAATAGGTATGTGTATCTTGTGTATTGTACAGTCGCCATCAGATATATCGGAGCGGCCAAGGTGCTCACAAATATCTGAACACGCCTCTATTGTCAAGGCGTTAGAGTGCGTGTTCAGATATTGTGAACACCTTGGCATATCTGATGATCCGATATATCTGATGGCGACTGTATAACCCTACGGTTACAAAAAGCTATTAAAATCTGTCCAGTTGCTCAAGACTATACAAAGAACTACTTATTGCTGAAACATGCCCCGAAATCTTATTTGTTATTAGGTTTCACGTTGCGGTATGATTTACATGGAGCCCAAAGGGCTGGGGTGGCATTGCCTGCTGGAGTCGTGGCTGAACACCCTGCCGCCCGCCCTGCACAGCGTCAATCGCAACCTCATCAGGACGCTATTCAAACGCTTCATGCCGCCTTTACTGTGGCTAGTTGAGTTATCAGGGCAAACTAAGGTATTTTTAAATTTAAGGTTGTCCCGTTCAGAAAATGCTATCGGCTCGATTCGGGAAATGAATTAGAGATTCACTAGATATGAAATAGTGAAGTTAATATCTTTACTATATCGTATCTAGTTAATCTCTAATTCATATCCCGAATCGCGCCGTTTGTCTATTTTTCTTAGTTGTCGCTTGTGTAGCGTGTCGTTTTCTACTTGTTGGAAAAAATGCCTTAAAACAAGATTGAAGGTGCCAATCATTAGAAGAGTGCAGGTACTTTATCTTAATAATATCTGTCATTTTAAAATTTAAACGTGTAATTCTTGATTATTTATATATATTTCGGCGATTTTGGAAACGGCTTTAATGATTTCGATGAAATTTGGTTATATGGGGGTTTTTGGGGGCGAAAATTGATCTAGCTAGGTCTTACTTCTGGGAAAACGCGCATTTTTGAGTTATTATATGTTTTCCGAGCAAAGCTCGGTCTTTCAGATATTGTCATTAAAATAGAGTGTTTATCTATTTTTAAATTACAGCAAATGTACGTAACATCACGAAGCAATTTGATTATGTCGTGTATGAATATATATGACACATTTTTGGATGATTTTTATAGTGAAAAATATATGGAATCAGTATCTGATCTTGATGTGAGAGCACAGCTAGAGGTAAATACATTTTTTTATGTACAACATTTTATTTTGTACGAGTAATAGAACTTTTACAAACTTTAACGACTCGATTCGGGAAATGAATTAGATGTCTACTAGATCTCAATAAGTTACGAAATGGATAATTTAAAGATAATTGTAAGATAGATGTGTCAAATTTGGCGTTTCTGCGATTCTGGAGGTCCTCTTGAACGATTTCGACAAGTTATGACTAAGATATCCAAGTCACATCTAGTCGATATCTAATGTAAATCTAGTTGATCTCTATATCGTCTCTAGATCTTGTGATTATCTCGTTTCCCGAATACGCGTGCAAGTCACATCTAGTCGATATCTAATGTAAATCTAGTTGATCTCTATATCGTTTCTAGATCTTGTGATTATCTCGTTTCCCGAATACGCGTGAAAGGATCTAATAAAAGTTCATGACTGATTTCGTTTCTACGTTCAGTGATTACTTACATAGATACAGACCGTTGTCATTATTGTTTAGGTACTTTAATTAATCGTTAATACGAAGAGATACGACTTGAATTAGATAAACGCAAATTAAAACTTTCAGGGCATATTCTTCTTTTCCTGTATCTGGTCTATAGGAGCAACGTTGGAAGCTAGTAGCCGCAAGAAATTCGATATGATGTTTAGAGGATTACTCGACAAACAATTTCCAGATAAGGTAATAAAATAACCATTATTGGATTTTTTTTATGTAATAGTCAGCAAACGAGCAGACGAGCCGCCTGATGGGAAGCGGTCATCGTCGCCCATGGACATAAGCAACACCACAGGAGCCACTTAAGCGTTGCCGACCCTTGAGAACCCTAAATACCCGCTTCTTGAAGAATCCCATGTCGTAGCGCAAAGGAAATACCTCAGGAGGCAAGTCATTCCACATTCTGCACGTTCTGGGAAGAAACGAGCGAGATGCCCGCTTATTCTTGGTGTGTGGATAACTTAATTTTATATTATTACGGGTGTCTTGAAGGGTATTTTTTCTTTGCAGATCCTTGAAGCTCTGAAATATCCTAAGGATATCGAGAAACCAGAAAAGCAATACATAATTATTATTCCAGTGTTAGGGACCGTGTATGATTTTCGTTATATTAAGGAGGTAAATAAAATATGAAGTATATTATATATACGGACGTATCTTAATATGAGTAGATACTGATTTAGTTTTACAAAACTAGTTATAACCACTTCAGTTTACTAGCCACGTAGCATGCCACAACTAGTAGGATATAATATTTAAAAATAAAACATATGTTCCAGGGAAAAGGTAAGTGGAAACCTTGGCAAGACGACGTTATCTCCGCGCCTCCAATCAGTAAGGATACTCCGCCCAATCAGATACTGGTGACCACCTTGGATAGTGTCACGTATCTGGCTTTATTTAGGCTCCTGGTCACGCATCATAAAGCAGTCATGATGGTTGGACCAACTGGAACTGGAAAATCATCCTATATAATTGTAAGCCAACATTATGCCTTGTACGAGGATTTGTATTAAAATATTTGAATTTTGAATGTGATTGTAGTTAATTAAATATTTTTAGGATTATTTGATTAAGAGAGTTGACACGAAGGTATATAAAGCTCTTATAATGGCATTCTCTGCTCAAACGAACTGCAATCAAACACAGGACATAATTATGGGAAAGCTTGACAAAAGAAGAAAAGGTATACTTTTCATCTATAATTATATATATTTATATTATTTATATTCAGCTCGTATTTCTCGAAAGAGTTAACATGTGACGTTCGCTGCCAAGAATGTTATATAAGTTTTTTTCGTTAGAACCTCGAAGCTTGGCACTGAAAGTTTTGAAGTCAAACTTGGTTAAATCTAGTCTTCTTCATAAAATATAAGGAGTATGCTAGGCGAATGCAGTTCAGAGAAGAGAGGTTTAAGAACTTTACTGAAAGTGACGTATATTTTGCAGGATATTTCGGTCCTCCAGTAGGATGCTATGCTGTCGTATTTGTCGACGACGTGAGCATGCCGCAGTCGGAGACTTACGGCGCTCAACCACCTATAGAGGTTTTACGACAGGGCATAGATTTGGGGTTGTGGTATGATCGCAAGACTAATGTTGCTATGCATTTAATAGATGTCCAGGTTAGATGATAACATGTTTCATATTTTCACATTACGTTTTTAGGATGCACTATTTCTTATAATCAGATAATTCACATTTCAGTTTATGTGTGCAATGGGAAAACCAACACCTGGAGCAAAACTGATTACCCCGAGGTTTTCTCGTCACTTTAACTTCCTGTGCATTGATGAATTTGATGATGAAACTCTTAAAGTCATCTTCAATAGGATAATGGCATGGCATCTGGAGACAAGGTGATTTCGTCATGAATTTAACTGATTCTACATAAGCAGAGCTAAAGGAAGCGTACATATATTTACATAAATCAATAATACATAATGCTTTATTATTTTAGAGGATTCACAAGAGACTTTGAGCCATGTATCGAACAGGTGGTCAACGGCACTTTAGAAGTTTATAAAGAATGCCGATTAAATTTGCTGCCCACGCCATCCAAGTCTCATTACACCTTCAACTTACGTGACTTCTCTAGGGTTATTCTGGTGAGGCCTAAATATTTTTTGATTGACAATCTTTCTCTAACAATTGTTTATAGTATACTTCTCTTTTTAATAGGGTGTACTGTTGTCTGTCCCGGACGTAACCCCGGATACTCAAAGTATGAAGCGCTTATGGGTACATGAGTGTTTGCGAGTCTTCGCTGATCGTCTGGTAGAAGATTCGGACCGGCGATGGATGGTTAAATGTTTACGAGCTGCTACAGAGGTGCATCTCAACGAAAACTTCGATGCAATGTTCTCGAGGCTTTTGGACGGACCGAATGATTACGTAAACACTTTGAAAATGATAATGTACTTACGATGAAGTGATCAATATGTATAAAATTATATAATTGTTTAATTATGTCCACAGATAACCGACCGTCATCTTCGGAATCTAATTTACTGTAATTTTGCAAATCCGAAAGTTGATACACGTTTCTACATGGAAACGACCGACATGGAACATTTGAATGCGACCGTGGACGCCTTCCTCGCCGAATTTAACGCCATGTCCAAGAAACCAATGAATCTTGTATTATTCAGGTTAGTATGTACCTATACAATTAAACTTGGTAGGTATGTGTACGATACTTAATTATTATTATTTTTTAATAATACCGTTTTTACAAGCTTTTGTTTAACTGTCCCTGTTAGTATGTAGGTACCTATCTTAGTTATGTGGGTCAAATCTTGGAAGCTAAATTTCACCCACTTACCGATTTAAAATTGGGCTGAAATTTTGCATACTTTACCTACTTATGTAAATCGGACGACAATGCAATATTATGACGTCATGGAGCTGATCTGATGGTGGAGACAGGAAGTGGCCATGGGAACTCTATATACTCTGTAATAAAACAATGCAAACTAATTGTTAGAATTGTCTCCAAGAAGTTACCTGTGGAAGAAAAAGTACAGTCAGCCATAAAAGCTTGTATCAAAAATTAAATGTTTTGTCAAAACTTATTTAAAACATATGTAGTTCGTTTAACGATTACATACACCAGGCGGCGTAGCACGGTCGCGTTTTATCCCTTGTCACCATGCCTGTCACTTTCTAACAAGTATGTAAGTGCGAAAGGCACGCGATTAGTGATAGTCGATAAAAATGGAACCGTGCTGCGCCTGCAGGTTCGCAATAGAGCATGTATCGCGCATATGCCGCGTGCTGGCGCAGCCGGCGTCGCACGCGCTGCTGGTGGGGCTCGGTGGCTCAGGCCGCCAGTCTCTCACGCGGCTTGCGGCCAGCATCAACGAGTACGATCTATTCCAGGTATGCTGCCATACTTTACACAATATTACTTAATAATCATATCATTCATATCCTATACCTACTCAACTAATGTTGACTTTATTTGCGGGGTCGTTGCTCCCGCCAGCACATTTTTAAATTATAAACATTGTTTTTAGCTATAACTGACTATATGGAATATTAGGCAAAGCTCTGCGTAGGTGGCACCTTTGTGGCACATACAGTAAACAAACCACATTGACACATCACACGTCAATCACATGGCCTACCGCGAAACAAGAAAATCGAAATTTCGTTATCTAATCTCTCTATCACTCTTGCATTTTCGGGCGATAAAGAGGCAGATATCTAGTTAAGTTAGTCTATGAATGTACTGAGTCGGTAGTGCTGCACTCTAGCGGCAGATTGCAGTAATATTGTACAAGCAAAATATTATTTTGGATCGGATGAGGGCGGACAAAGATTTTGATTGGTTAACTATCTATACTAAATAAATATATAATACATATTAATATCAATTTGTAGGTAGAAATGAGCCGTACATACGGAAAGAACGAATGGCGAGAAGATTTGAAGTCCTTGTTGAGAAAGTCAAGTACTCCCGACTTATGTATGGTGTTCCTGTTCGTTGAATCTCAGGTAAGAGGTAGACGATAGACATTCTTGTTTAAGTAAATAATTAAACAGGCGAACAAAATAACTACTATATATTTTTTGTGTATCGCCTAGATATGTGTCAAATGCCTAGCGACTCAATTCGGGAAATGAATAAGAGATGCACTAGATATGAAATAGTAAAGACATGTGACGTTCCACGACAAAAGGTACCTTAAGGCGGCTGGCACATTAGAGATTCACTAGATATGAAATAGTAAAGTTATGTGACGTTCCACGACAAAAGGTACCTTATGCTGGCGCTTACGTCGCATAGCGCCGCAATCATATTGGAGCGACGTTAATAATTGTAAGCGCCAACCGCCATAAGGTACCTTTATCCGTGGGACGTCACATATCTTTACTATATCGTATCTAGTTAACCTCTAATTCACTTTCCGAATCGCGCCGTAGGTCATATCCGGGCTTTCAGCAGGAAACTATTAAAAACCACAATTTATCCTATTCAGGGTTAAAAACATCCAATCCTTAGTAGGTGAATAGAATACATCATAGACAGGTTGCTAAAATACTATAATAATAGCTAATAACAGAGTAATAAGTGATAACCAAGAGACTTTCCCGGACTCTAATTTTGATTTCCCTTAGTAGGGTAAAATACTAATTATTAATTTATTTCTTGGTGTAAATAGATTAAAGAAGAAGGATTTTTGGAAGACGTAAATAATATGCTGAACTCTGGAGAGGTGCCAAATATTTTTGGGGCCGATGAAAAGGCAGAACTGTGTGAAAAGATAAGAGTCGTAAGTAAAAATTAGCTGATATGTGTGCTCGAATCAGATAGCGTCATTATAACATTTATTTTATAAATTTGTAATTTTGGTAGATTGACAGACAAAGAGACAGGTCGTTGCAAACGGATGGTAGCCCGACAGCGCTGTACTCGTACTTCGTGTCGATCGTGCGTGATCAGCTGCACATCGTGCTGGCCATGTCGCCCGCCGGCACCTCGCTGCGTACACGCATCCGCAAGTTTCCCTCGCTTGTCAACTGTTGCACCATTGACTGGTTTATGGTATGTATAAGCAAAGAGAATTCACTATAGAGGCGGATTTTCAAATTCTCTTTGGTATAAGGAAACATGAAAATCATATCTTTGGCGTAGGTAATTCAACACCAACTTGTAAACATATTAAAAAATTATGATCATAAATCTAAACCTAAATTAGCCTGAGGCATTGTTCCCAGGACACTGGCCGCGTTCCCCCTCTGCACAGTGAGGCTGAGTTTTTGCGCCAAAAATGCGCCTGCTCATAGGTCGCCCCATGAACACCCAGACTACCACCCAGACTAGTTTGGTAGAAATTTCTTTATCAATGCCATTGTGTAGCTTAATTTCTAAATTGTTTGTAAGAACAAGCCAACATACTCTTTTTAAAGGAATGGCCACCGGATGCCTTGCTGGCAGTAGCAACAAGATTCTTAAGGGACGTAGAGCTGACAGGCTTGGAACGTGACACCGCAATCAAGTTGTGTCAGGTGTTCCACACTGACACGCAATCGCTTACACGCGCCTTTAGGCTGCGGCTGAAGCGCTACAACTACGTTACACCGACTGCCTACCTCGAACTCATCAGTATGTTCAAATCGTTGCTGAGTAAGAAACGGACGTAAGTCTTAGAAACAAGTACTTAAATTATCTATTCGTCTACAGAGTTATACAAATGGAAGTAGGTAATAATATTCTTTCTTAAATGAATAGGGAATTACTTACGGGTGAGAAGAGATACTTGACCGGATTGGATCAACTTGCCGTAGCTGCCAAGTCGGTCGCAGCGCTACAGAAAGCCTTAGAAGTGCTCCAGCCAAAACTGGCGGCTGGTGCTGCAGCTGTGGCAGAGACTACTGCGAAAGTGGAGTTGGAAAAGGAAGGTGTAGCCGTAGTGGAGGCCGAAGTATTAAAAGACCAGGCTGCTGCTGAGGAACAGGTATGAGTATGACACATGAGGAAGAAACACATAATGAATCAAGTCAAAATTTAATTTTGACCACGTCATATAGTGCATACCTGAATTTCTTGCCGTTATCTAGTTTTTTGGTTTTTGTTATTGCCTTTTAGTATGTGTGTTGTGGTCTAAAATCGTGGACTAAGCTCGGAAGGGCCGTATACACTCTGTTTTTATTGAATTCCGTTAACTTCGGGGTATGGTTAAATACGTTTAAGAAAACTAAAATGGCATAGTTAAAATTGCCAACAATTTTCTATTTTTTTTATATTTATGAAAAATAATTAAATGTTGCATATAATGTTGTTGTAACACGGACATAACATTTAACTTATTATTACTTCGACCAAACAATTGAAAACGGTGACGTAACAATGTTATTTCGAACATCGATCGTCCGAGATAGTAGTGAAAATTAGAAGCAAATTTATGAACTCGTACTAAACACTGATCAATATGTAAACAGGCCCTAAGGCAAGTGTACACGCTCGTAGGGGCCAAATCAGAAAAAAAATATTATTGATTATCTCCGAAATGGAGTGAATTGGAATACCGGTGTCTATGAGAAAGTTACTTGATTTGTGCTCGGGAACGCACCCTTGAAATTAACGGAAATAAAAAAAAACACCGGCCAAGTGAGAATCGGACTCGCGCACGAAGGGTTCCGTACCATTACGCAAAAAACGACAAAAAATCACGTTAGTTGTATGGGAGCCCCCTCAGATACTTGTTTTATATTTAGTATTTGTTGTTATAGCGGCAACAGAAATACATCATCTGTGAAAATTTCAACTAGCTATCACGGTTCTCGAGTTACAGCCTGGTGACAGATAGACGGACGGACGGACAGCGGAGTCTTAGTATTTTTTTCCTTTGGGTACGGAACCCTAAAAACACGGTGTATAGTATAGATAAAAAAATACTAAAATATAACTAAAAATTCGGTCAGGGTCCTTATCAATCAATCAAAGATCAAATGTAGAACATTCGATGAAATAAATATGATTATGCTTACCTTTACCCTCCTAACTGTTCACAACTGATGTAAATATTTTAGGCAGCGGAAGCACAAGCCATTAAAGAAGAATGCGACGCAGATCTGGCGGAAGCCATGCCGATTCTCAACTCTGCTTTAGCAGCTCTTGATACTCTCACACCACAAGATATCACCTTTATTAAAACCATGAAAAGTCCACCTAAAGGCATCAAGCTCGTCATGGAAGCTATTTGTATTTTAAAGGTACCTAATAAAGGTTCACTCATTACTGGGTTTAAATATAAGTAGGTAGAAGATGAATGATGATGGACGGAAAATAAGAAAAATAGAAGTAAAGTATGCGTAGATTAGATACTATTGAAGTTGTCAGGTTCGATATTGAGAAAAATAAGGAATATCTGATGGGTAAGTAAGAAAGAAGCTGTCTGTTTTGAAATACTGAATTATGGATATATTTATGTTAAATTGTTGTTGTTTATGTAATGTGAGGCTTAAATATAATAATTTCCATTTCAATGCCTTCTAACAGGACGATCCGGTAAGTTAACTATTCTTCTCAGTTAATAAAGTACTTTCAGCTACATTTATTACTATTTCGGTGTTGACTATTCCTGATTCAAGTAATATGGGTCTAGACTTAAAATATGGGTCTTAAATGAAACGGGATGACCGCCTCGAAACTGGTTGTCCATACAAACGTATTCTTCATTTACCTCTCTGGATATGAATATAATAGAAAATATTTTTACACAATTTGATGTACTTTAATCGTAGCTACGTTTATATGGAGAATCGATCGTCCCATATCCTCTTAATGTTTTAAAAACTTATCTAGGAAATGAAACCTGATAAGATACCCAACCCATCGGGGGTCGGAACGATAGAAGACTATTGGGGCCCATCGAAGAAACTGCTGAACGACATCAAGTTCCTGGAGGGTTTGCAGAACTACGACAAGGACAACATCCCGCCCGCCGTGATGAACAAACTCATGAAGACGGTCATGCTGGACGAGGGGTTCGTGCCGGAGAAGATCAGAGCTGTCTCCGTCGCTGCCGAGGGTACACAACACATACATTTACTCACTAAACACATTTTGATAGATTGTATAATCCCGAGCTTTTCATTATAGCAATTGATAATAATGAATGATTGTGAAAAATGTGTTGCATTATAGGCATGTGTAAGTGGGTAATTGCCATGACGAAGTACGACAAAGTAGCAAAAGTGGTCGCGCCAAAAAAGCAGAGGCTCGCTGCCGCACAGGCCGTCTACGACAAGGCCATGGCTGCGCTCGCTATTAAACAGGGCCAGCTGAGAGAGGTATATCAAGAAATACTCATTCGAATCTTCTTTGAAAACGACACGAACTCATTACACATTTTGATTCCCAGGTCCAACTCAAACTAGCAAAATTAGAGGATGCCTTAGCTGAACAAAATCGCCAGCAAAGGTTTCTCGACGATGAGGTGGTGGACTGTAGTAACAAGTTGAAGCGAGCCGAAATGCTCATCTCAGGATTAGGAGGAGAGAAGACTAGATGGACGCAGATAGCAAAAACTTTGCGGCAAACATACAATTCTTTGACTGGTATATAATTAAATTATACATATATAATACAGTTTTCATTCGTAAGTTTGGTGAAACTTATGTCATAATACTCATAATCATAAATTGGTTTTTAGGTGACATTTTAATTGCTGCTGGTATTATCGCCTATCTTGGACCATTTACTGCTGCTTTTCGAATTGAACAAGTAAGTATGTAGATTTAATTGAAGAAGATTTACTAGTTACAAGTACAACTTTTAAGAACTGCATACTTATTTTGTATTATATGTATTTCACAGATAAAGAAATGGGCTCAGGCATGTCACGATGGCGGCATGGTGTGCACTCTAAACTACAGCCTGACTAAAACTCTGGGTGAACCAGTCACAATACAACAGTGGAATATAGACGGACTGCCTGCCGACGACTTCAGTGTTGAAAGTGCTATCATTTTAATGTTAGTTTGGTGACATGATTGATTATAAATAAATAAAATATTTTAGCAGATATCATTCTCTAACTTTTAATTCGTATTTTAGGTCAGCTCGTCGCTGGCCTCTCATGATCGACCCACAAGGTCAAGCAAATCGCTGGATCAAGAACATGGAAAAGCCTAACAACTTAAATGTCGTTAGAATGACGCAGGCGGATCTTAGTCGAGTTTTAGAAAATGCTGTGCAATTCGGACAGCCGGTATCATGTCAATCCTTTTAGATTTTATGGTATGCCTAGAATTAGATTTATCATTACATTTTATATTATATTACAGGTGCTATTAGAAAATGTACTAGAAGAACTGGATCCAATGTTGGAGCCTTTACTTCAGCAGCAAACATTTCGTCAGGGTGGAGCACTCTGCATAAAAATAGGTGATACTATTGTGGAATACAGCAAGGAATTCAAGTAAGAGCGTTATAACAATAATAATAAGTTATGTGGTGGCAGTAGATAGGAACCTCACGCCGCTCTCCTTGGCAAACGAGAACTGGCGCAAACCTATGGTACTAAGTACTGCGGATCGCAAGGTGGCATGGGAGAGTAAGGTGCTACACGGGCGGTTCTACAAGGCCCTCACGGGACCCGATGTGGACCTGCTCGCGTCGGTGAACTGGTTACGATTCGGGGACCTCTTCGGAGAAACCGAGGGTTTTGCCTGTGCAATTGCAGACGAAGTGATGATGACGAACAATTATCGGAAATATATCCTGAAGGACGGTACGGTCGACATTTGTCGGGCATGCCGCCGTCCCGGAGAGTCACTCAGGCATATCATTTCCGGTTGTTCTCATCTTGCTAACGGCGAGTACTTGCACAGACATAATCTCGTAGCCAGGATTATTCACCAGCAACTTGCTCTTCTATATGGCCTTGTGGACCGCGAAGTACCGTACTACAAGTACTCACCTGCGCCTGTTCTCGAGAATGGTCGTGCCACGCTCTATTGGGATCGATCTATCATCACTGACAAGACTATTGTAGCCAATAAGCCTGATATTGTGATAATAGATCGTTCGCAACGTCGGGCCGTGCTCGTTGACATCACCATCCCCCATGATGAGAATCTCGTGAAGGCCGAGAAGGACAAGTCCAGTAAGTACCTAGACTTGGCTCACGAGATAACCGCCATGTGGGATGTTGATTCGACGATCATTGTCCCGATAGTCGTTTCAGTGAACGGTTTAATAGCAAAGAATCTCAACCAACATCTTGAGAGACTCTCGCTAGGTGGTTGGATCAAGGGACAGATGCAGAAGGCGGTGATCTTGGACACGGCGCGGATAGTCCGCCGGTTCCTCTCTCTGCAGCCCTGACCACCGGTAGCTTGGGCCTTGCCCCGCTGCTGGCGGCACCCTAGGTTAGGTTTTTTATAATGTGTTTATATGTATTTTTTATTGTTTTGTAAGTGTTTTTATATTTTACTTTTATATACATATTATAAAAACCTAGCCTAAGAAAAATGATGAATGAAGAAATAATAAGTTATAAGTTTAGAGCAGTGTATTTCATAATTATTCATTTTTTAGACTCTACATAAGCACAAAGTTAGCAAACCCCCACTATTTACCAGAAGTGGGCGTGCGTGTGACCCTAGTCAATTTTATGTTGGCTAAAGATGGTCTTGAAGCCCAACTGTTAGCTCGCGTAGTGGCGAGAGAAAGGCCAGACTTACAACAGGCCAAGTCAGATTTGACAACACAAGGTGCCGAACACAGGAGGCTTTTGCAAGAGATTGAAAGGAAAATCCTTAATGTATTGTCCACGTCAGAGCATCTCTTAGAAGACGAGGAAGCAGTACAGGTAAAGTCATAAATCCCCTTTAAAGAGGACATGTTTTTTCAGTGCAATTCTCGCCAGGATTTTTTCATACATTACGAAGTCTATGGTCAAATAGTAGTGCACGAATAAATAAATGCACAAACATTTTCATATAAACCTAGTAAATATTACACTATTTTGACTTACAGATATTAAACTCTGCTAAAGATACATCAAATGAAATTAAAGAAAAACAAGAGGTAGCCATGGTCACCGAGAAAGCAATTGACACCGCTCGAGATGATTACGTACCCATCGCTGTCCATTCTACTAATTTGTTCTTCCTTATTGGTAAGTAATTGATTTGTATTATACGCTGTTCACATAATACATACTATACATAGGTATTTATATAACGAAAATATATTTTATTTTGCAGCATCCTTAGCAAATATAGATCCGATGTATCAGTACTCTTTGGGGTGGTTTGAAACTCTCTTCACCGCTGCCATAAACAATACAGAAAAGGTTGATGACATCCCACAGCGACTGAGAATATTGCGCGCTTACTTTACATACTCGCTGTACGCTAACATCTGCAGAAGCTTGTTTGAAAAGGTTTATTCAGAAATATACTAAAAATAATAACTTAATAACACGATAGTTTAGCTAGGTATGACATAGTACTTAGTACAGATGGCGCTCACGTCCGTAGTTCGTATTTGTTCAAACATCGTAGATATTTTTATGTACCTATTTGAATGGAAATCTAATCAATCTGTATCATATTCCATAAACCTGAAATATCTGAATAGTGCGTTGCCTTTACGTATAATAAAAAAACAATGGAAACAATGGTTAAGTTCATTATTTTCCTCTCCTAGGACAAACTAGTGTTCTCCTTATTGCTGACGATCACAATAATGGTGGCCGAGGGCGAGCTGGAGCAAAGCCACGTGTTGTTCCTGCTAGCCGGCGCCCAGCCGCGGCACGTGCCGCCCAACCCTGTCAAGTTCCTCGGCCCTCAGGCCTGGGCTGAATTTATCGGGTAATCATTACAATAGGATTACTCTAACATGATATGCGCTCTAAGTGGTTACATTCATGAATAACATGAGCAGCAGCTCAACTAACATAGAACTAAGCTACAATATTAATTTCAGATTGAATGAATTCGACCGATTCCATGGCTTATTGGACCATTTCATGGCTAATATAGATGCATGGAAAGGCTATTGCGACCTAGAGGACCCGCAAGATCAGCCTTTGCCCGCGCCGTGGGATAGCTGTAGTGCCTTTGAGGTTGTTTTCTTTGTTGATTAAAATAAAATATTATTCTAAAACTAATGCTGCATTGTTGGATCTAAGTCATAGTTTTTTTATTTCAGAAAATGATGATCCTGCGTTGCCTGCGTTTAGACATGATGAGACCAGCCGTTCAAAACTTCGTGCAAAGTATAAAATAACACATAACATGCCTAAATAACACGTTTCTCCTTATCTGTCATATCATAATAATTCTCGTTAACTTTAATTTTTAGATAAAATGGGTCGCAAATTTGTTGAGCCTCCACTTTTCGATTTACAATCTTCATATTCGGATTCACATTGTTGCATACCTCTTCTATTTGTGTTAACTCCTGGATCAGATCCCATGGGTACTCTGCTTAAATTTGCCGATGATCAGGTAAATTCAGTAACAATGCAAGTAAATATATTAATTGATGTTAATAACGATTAAGTGGATGCAGTGAATTATTTATTTTGTAAGGGATTTGGAGCCTCCCGTCTTTTCTCTCTATCACTGGGCCAAGGCCAAGGCCCTATAGCTGTCAAGCTTATAGAAGAAGGCATCCGAAGTGGTACTTGGGTGGTGTTGCAGAATTGTCATCTAGCCAAAAGTTGGATGCCAATGCTTGAAAAGGTATTTGTATAAAATTGGTAAACGGCAACGCTGTTATGCGAATTTGGCTAAAAAAATTTTTATTACAGATTTGTGAAAGTCTTAAGCCGGACACTACCCACCCGGATTTTAGGCTTTGGCTGACTTCATACCCCGCTGACCACTTCCCTGTCTATGTGCTACAGAATGGAGTAAAAATGACCAATGAACCACCACAAGGTTAGAAAATAATAATGATCACCTTTTCCCACGCAAAACATTGCAAATGATTTGGAAGACCTGTATTTGATACAATTTTCCTATTACTACTGTCCTAATATAATTAAATTTGAATGCTATTAACACATATGTATGCAATGTTCTATTTTGTCGCTGTTTTAATCAAGCCCTTCTTTTTTGAATGTACTTACAGGTTTGAGAGCAAATATCGCTCGGTCGTACCAGAGCGATCCGATCAATAATCCAGAGTGGTTCGAAGGCAACAAGCAGCCGGTGTTCTTCAAGAAGCTGCTGTTCGCGTTGTGCTTCTTCCACGCGGTGGTGCAGGAGCGGCGGCAGTTCGGCCCGCTGGGCTGGAACATCCGCTACGAGTTCAACGAGACCGATCTTAGCATCAGCATCACACAGCTTAATATGTTTCTCAATGAATATAAAGTGAGTTTGTAAACTTCTTCGTCTTTTTAGCTTTCCTTTGTGGACACAGGCATCTTTTAGTGATCCGTACAACATTGTATAACATTGGTTTCACATTGCATGGAATGTGTTGAGCTGAGCAAATTTTTTTATACCGGCTGTTAGTTTAGAGTATATAATTAGTAAACTATATAATAACTTTATAATAGAACCCTTTCTTATAATACTAGGACGTACAATTCGTGGCTCTGCGCTACCTGACTGGCGAGTGCAACTATGGCGGCCGTGTCACGGATGACTGGGATCGCCGCTGCCTCAACACCATTCTCTTTAAGTTTTACAACCCGAAAGCTATCTACGATAAGAAATACAACATTGACTCAACCGGTGAGATTAAATACACTAGGTATCACATCCCTTTTCTGGCACATTCAAAATTCTTTCAAAGTGTTAATTCGATCGGTACAAAATGTATAGTAAAATTTATCAATATAAAATATAAATTGCCCATGGTAGAATTATACTCTTGCTATTCTGTTGATGTACGATAAGCAGCTCCTTTGAATACATAATATGTATTTCTATATGAATCTCTTTGAATACATAATAATATATTACCTATATGTATTTCTATGTAAGGGGGGCTGCTTTTCTGGGGGGAGCAAGCCCTGTACCTAGCATAAAATCATAACTGTTAATGTTCTTGAATACAGGCACCTACTATATCCCGGATCTGAAGGAGCATAGCGACTTCATCGCGTACGCGCGCTCGCTGCCCGTGGCTACGCCGCCCGGCGTCTTCGGCTTCCATCCCAACGCGGACATCACCAAACACTTCCAGGAAGCCAACGAACTGCTTGACACGGCCGTTAAGACACAGGTACCTACATAACTGTACTCGTGCGCTGTAGATACTGTGGTCAATGTGTAATGAATTAGTCTGATTAGGCCGAAGACCGATCGCACGTCCCAGGTATCGCTGGGGCGATGAGGTTGAAGCGGACTTGCGCGATCTTCAAGCCGATAACTGGCGGGAGATTGCGCTGGATCGAGACAACTGGCGTTTACTCGTGTCAGAGGCCAAGACTCACTTTGGGTCGCTGCGCCATTAAGCAGTAGTACTAGTAGTCGTTTTCAAATGGTTTACTAATCAAATGGGACTGTCTAAGGCATGTTCCCTGTACTGGTTTTCTATACAATATCAGTCCCGGAACCACGAATTCCCGGTTATCGCCATACAAATTCAGTACCGATCATTCACTAGCACTGTTGATATTATTGAGGTTAAGTACCTACATTACAGATCCATTCACGAAAGCAGGCACGAATGGAATGAACGAAACTTTTATTGTACCTCTGAGGTCGCCTGTGTAGGTATACAGTCAAAGTCACCATTTTATGGGTGTGTGTGATACACACAGATATTTTCGTTCACTAATTCGTGCTATGTCTTGTGAATAAAACTGTAGTTAGTAAACTGATAACTTAGTTCATCTACATATATCTATAACATTTACTTTCTTGAATTGACTAGTCCATTGCATTAGGTATAGGTATAGGTAAAGGTATTTTAGTGTTGATTATAATTTTTTATGTTTCATTCATTTACTTTTTCATGCTCAAAATAGGATCGTCTGGTAAGTAACATTTTTAAACTTTGTTCTTTATAAAGTTGTACATTTAACATTATGATTATGATCAATAAATGTAACATTTTACGTTTCCCTTCTTGCGCACATCTAGGATTTGTTTAGAAAATTTGTGGTAAGTAATAATATTACCAATTTTAATCAATCAGATACATTATATACTACAGATCCAGCAGAAATGTCTGCGAGTGATAAATATTACAAATTTTATATTAAAGGAAAAACTATAATATAAATAAAATTTTAAGCAATAATGATGTATATGTACTTAATACAAATCAGTAACACGCTTATGTATTTGCACTACACGATAAATTTTGATTTTGCTTTTTTTTGCCACAAAACTAAATTGGTATATTGCTTGTAGGACACAATGGCAGGAGCACGTGGCGGCGGTAGTCAGTCATTCTGAATCATTAATCAATGTTTGATATGCGATTGTAGGACACGATGGCCGGTGGAGGTGGCGGCGCAACACCGGAGGAGCAAGCCATGGCCATCGCTGAAGACGTGCTGGCGCGATTACCTGCTAAGATTATATCAGGACCGTCCCATGAAGGCGATCTCAAGCCGGCCGAGATGTCGCCCATGTCCATCGTGGTCATCCAGGAGGCGGCGCGCTTCGAGCGCCTCGTCAACATCGTCCGGACTAGCTCACGAGCTGTTATTGGCGCTGTGCAAGGTACTACATTTATGCTTATACATTTCTTGAGTCTGTTTGATGCGGCCTATTAATGCAATGCACCATGTTATAGGGGTCAGTGTCTTAACGGACGTAACGGAAGAGGTGCTGACGAGCATGGTGCGCGGCCGTATACCTGCACTATGGGCCAGCAAGAGTTATCCGTCGCTAAAGCCGTTTGCAGCTTACGTCGACGATCTTTTGGCCCGGCTTGCATTCTTACAGGTGATGTTTTGTTATTACGCTATAGATGAAAGTAAATTGAATATGATTCCAATTTATATATAAAGTTACAACGCGTACGTATATTTATTTCACTTTGTGCAGCACTGGCACGCGAACGGGCCTCCGGTGGTGTTCTGGCTGTCGGGCTTCTACTTCCCGCAGGCGTTCCTCACCGCCGCGCAGCAGAGCTACGCGCGCAAGTACAAGATACCCATCGACCAGCTCGCCTACCACTATGAGGTACTCATTATATAACGGAACGAATATTTTAGATTGCCTCTCTCTGTTTTGTTTACAACCGTTATTATATAATTGTATTGTCCACGTGTAGGTGCAACGTGTATTGGAGCTGGAAGAACGACCGGTAGAAGGCGTGTACATCAAAGGGCTCTTTATGGAAGGTGCCCGCTGGAACAGGGACGCCTACTTCATCGATGAGTCGTACCCCAAAATCCTCTACGACACCTTCCCGCCGGTAATACCTACTGTTGGCGTTTTACAGTTGTTAAAAAAAACTGTTAGAAAATATATATGCCAGGCGTAGTGTGGTGCTGTATAAGTATTCAGATTCAGATTCAGAGCGTTTAATATGGTAAATATAGTTATGCAGCACAACACTACGCCTGTGATATTATATTATAGTATGAGTACTGTATAGTTTGTATACCTTTCTTTGGTTTGGTATTAGGTGTGGCTGATACCAATGAAGACAGTGGATCTCCCGGTGGCGGAGTTCTACAACTGCCCGCTGTACAAGACGGGCGACCGGCGCGGGGTGCTGTCCACCACCGGCCACTCCACCAACTACATCCTGTTCATGCGGCTGCCCGGCTGCAAGCCGCCCGACCACTGGATCATGCGCGGCGTTGCGCTTCTTACGCAATTGCACTTCTAGTCTGGGTGAAGTGATTCGAATTCGAGACTAAGGGCGCATTTAGATGCGCTAACTCGCATGCGATTTCAGTTACATTGCGGACTGTTGGTTACGTCCAATTCAACCGACCGATCAAAAACCGCGAGTTCCCGCGCCGTCTAAATCAGCCCTAATGCATGAATTCGAGGCGACGAGTGGAACAAACTGAAATAGGTACTTATTAGTTTCTTTTGATTCATTTTCTAGTTCTGTGGTTATGAAGGTATGCACACGTTATAAGACGTACGTAGGACATCTTCGTGTACGTACAAATTAGTAACCCCGTAGACATATAATCAGGTGACCTCACTTTATAGCGGATTTTAGTATTTTACGCAGTTTAGAGGCAATAATTTATAGGTACCATATTTAAATCAAACTCGATGTCTTCTTTATACCTTTCATTTCAAACTAAATTATAGCACTCTACTTGATCTTGCCTAATTTGATTTCATAACGCTAAAATGTTTTAACCGTGACAATCAGACTGTAATAACTAAGATTGACGTCTTGCCAGTGAATCCTGCGATCCCTACCTGGGGTCGCCCATCAGAGGGGGGCACAAAAATACCGCTGACGCATAGAGGAGGCACATTAAAAATGTACTACTGCTTGGAAGCAAATGACATTAGTTTTTTATACGTGAGATACCTACGGACTGTGTATAATGTGAATTTGGCCCTCTTTTTGGCAATTATTTTTAGCTAAATCATGATTAGAAATATTTTTTCTACTAAGTATTAGTACCAACACGTTAACGTCATATAGTTATTTGATATTGGATTATTAATTCCATTTTATTTGATCTCTCCATCAACATAAGTTTATCGTGGTTAAAGAACGTTCTATCCGTAACCAGTAAGTTCAAAATAAAAATGAACATGGAGCGGCATTTTAACTTTGAATTAGGTATGTTATTAATATCTCAATAATCTCGCTGCGAATGAGATACACCTTAATTTATTTGTTAAATCGGCCTCGCGGATGTTTGAATGTGAACAAAAGCACTTATCTAAACTACTAGAACTAGACTGAATCAGCGGATACATAGTTGCTTTTCTACCTACCTAGTCGTTAAAACTAGTCTTCAATTTTATTGGTATTTTATTTAGATATAGGTATGAGATAATTGTTATTTAATCTTGCTATTTAATACGGGATTAAGGTTTTTGTTTATCCTCAATAAACACATTTGAACAATTCATATCAGTTTTGTTTATCTCTATAACCTCAAAAAATATCATATTCAGGGTATTTTTTTAATTGTAGACCATGAGAAAAAAATTCTAATAAGGTTCTCTAAATAATGAAATTTTGTTATCTATAAATGTAATATTTACTACAAGTGCAACATAAATACATAAGTAGGGTTGGATACTTATTAAGCTTTACGGTTTTCAAAAAAGGTTACTATGATGGCGATATGCGGAGTCAATGCTCGTCATGCCATGACATAGGTAATAATAAAAAACCTACACCAAGATCATTGGTATAATCAACTTAGGCAGGCATCTAAACATTTTTCTACTTAAACATTGTAATCTGTCAATTAAATTACAAGTAGGTATTATAAACGTTGATCCCTTATTTAGTTATCAATCTTTTCATTATGGATTTTCATAAAATTTTACGGAACAGTTATTTTTTTATTTACGAAGGAGGCGTACAATTTGTATTCAAATCAGTTCATCACAATCAGGACCATGGATACTTGTGTTAAAACCTCTTTTTACGTTGGCGGTTAACAATGTTGCTTCTTCCCATCCCGCCTCACGATAATCTCTACTTGCCAAGTAAAATACCAGTTGAATAGAGCCTAAAGCACCCAGTAGCCTATATAAAGCGCGTGGTGACCCTAGACGACAATGGCTTGCAACAATAGCCCCGGAATTAATTCACCCCACGTGAACTATTGCTCTGAGACAATGGGTTCATTTGCTACACGTTACTGATCACTGTTTATTGTTATTGCTGTCACCTTCTCGCAATGTTACATGAGTAGTAATCTCATGAAGTTTGATGTAGGGATTTGTAAATAAACCGACACAAGTAGCAGGAACTGTTTAGTCTCTGTTTGTCTTAATAAGCGGCTGGTAATGATATTGTTTACCAAACTAAAGATAACGTTTTTGTGGTAGGTATGGGCTTGTAAATCTATACTTCCTTCAAAACCTTTGGGAGTTAAAGAAAAACTTACATTATGAGTCGTTAGATTCGGCTCAGTAGTAGCAATAGGCTATGATGATTATTATCTTTTGGCTGGTATTTAATTACCATTCATCATAACCATCATAAGTTTAATGTAGGTGTATGAATACAACAATTAAAACGAAGTGAAAAAGAAAAAAAATGTATTGATACTGACTTTAGGAGCCAGCAAATATAAAGATAATTGAAATAATATAAGTGGGTACGATAATTTGCAAATTAATAACAGTTATCAGTATGTCACCCACAGTGTCGGCCCGATTCGAACTTTAAGATATGTCAAATATTACGTCTAGGTACGATATCGATTTGATATGTGCAATTATAAGTGAAAAACAATTTGAAAGTGATATGTTCATGATATCTTACAACAGGAAGCTTGACTGGTGCAGATTTTCTCACAATTTATTTGTCGAGTCGTAAACTTGAGTGAACTCATCGGAACAAGTACACGAGAACACGAGGTGATTCCCCGCTGAGTTTTTATTGCTATGCGATCTGTTCGCGCGAGTTCTTCCAAAACCTATTTATTTCGCGATGAAGAATATTAGTTTTCCGTGGAGACATTCGCTAAAGGTATGTCACGAGTAAATATGTCGTATCATTAGTTCCTTTGATGTTCGGAATATGAGTTAGTAATTGCGAAGGAGCAATAAACAAGTAATAAAACGTGGAATCGTAATGTACTAACTAATGAATATATAGGATAGGTAAAGAAAGATCTCAGCCGGCTTATATTATGGTATATATTGGAGGGTTATTTGTACATAGAAGTTGGATCAGCGGCGGCTCAGCGCGCCGGCATTCGCTCCGCCCGACGCGCGGCCCCGCGGACGCGCTGACAGCCCGACTCGGCATATTACGGTGCTCTGTCATTTAGCATGAAAAAACTTGCATCCTAGATACGTCATGTATTAAATAAGCGAGTAGTGGGGGTGGTGGAGGGGCGGTTGAGCGGGGTCGTAGTACGGGAGGCACTCGGTCTGGCGCGGCGTTGTCCCGGTAACGCGGGATATTGATCTGCGCCGCGCGCAGCATCCCGCCCCCGCGCCGCGCGCCCCGCCACATGCGCGCCCTTGATTCTGCCGCTCGACCGCTCGCGCCGACACCCCCCAGCCACCCACTCGTCACCCTCCTCCCCGCGATACAAAATACTTATTACACTCGCACAACATACTCGACGTAATCCAATACAGAAATTTTACTTATGCCTCGTGATGCGGTGGAAAGCGTAATCCGGCAACTTGATTAAATTAAGAGTCCTCTGTGATATTAACTACGGCTTAACAAAATTATCAACTAGGTACACGGGAAAAAGTGCTACCGTTTATTAATTTATATTGCAACTGAGCAGAAAGCAGTATTTTTTTTGGAGGTGTTTTAAATCCTGAGTAAAGCACAAGATTTCTGGATTACTTGGAATCTAGAGCGTAGCGAGGGAATCACAAGGCGCAATTATAGAATTACTTTGGTCTTGTGGGCCATAGGCATATACTTATCATGATTTTATATCATGAATACTAAATGAATTAAACCACCTTTAAGCATACCACGCAATCTTAATAATTGTAGGTTGGCCACACTATGAAGTAAAAAACATGGTTTGAAAAAGCACCTAACTTTTGCTAACAGCGTACAGTGAGCAAAATGCGGTTAATCTCAATGTTTATTAACTGTAAACTATGCTTGTTCGACCTACTTTTAGATAGATTGATTATTACCGAATAGATAATGCTGATGGAGCAATGAATACCGCTCGCACTGTGACAGTGACTGGCCTGCGAACGGGAGCAGTAGCTGCCTGCGCCACTGACACTTGTGATTAATGCATGGCTTCCGTACGGGTGTCGTGTGCTGTAAACTCTAGCCCTAATGATATTTGGCACAATCCGCGCAGATCCACTAATCTGTTTCACAAACCCCTTTCAACAAAACTAACTGTATTTTTTTGCTTTTAATTAACTAGTTTTAGAAACAAACTTGAAACTGAATGTTTAAAAAGACGTCACAAATTTTAAGACAAGGAACGTTATTTCCATTTGATTATTCGTTCCTTCTTTTTGTACCGAGACTGGCTGAAATAGCAAGACACGTTCGGATTTCCGTGAAAATACGAAGGAAAATAATAATGCATCACATCTGTAATATAGGTAATGTCTAATCCATACTATTATATTCACGTGAATCAACGAGAAATTATGGTAATAGAGCTAGAGGTAAAGTCTAAGAAAAAAACGTGCCCTTTTGTTTGATGTGAATAAGGAATATCCATAAACTCCTAAATATAATCGCTGAACAGTTTATTTGAAAGTAACCAAACATCCGTAGAATCCTAAATGGCTGAAATAAAATGTTTTTAATCATGTCTTGGAAAGTTTCATTAGTCCCGGGACATCACACATCACTGACCTACACCCCACAGTGCATCGAGAACATTAATGAAATCCGACTTCATTAAGTAGAACTTCAGCGAGATGTTCCGCATGAGCTCGTCCACTCGCAACAGGGGCGCGATAATTTAATCAATCAGGAGCGTGCAATTGAGTGGCTAAGTACAGTACTCATAAGCACTACACGTTGGACGACCGGTCTGGCCTGGTGGGTAGTGACCCTGCCTATGAAGCCGATGGTCCCGGGTTCGAATCCTGGTAAGGGCATTTATTTGTATGATGATACAGATATTTGTTCCTGAGTCATGGTTGTTTTCCATATATATATTATATATATATAGTCAGAAGTAGTCAATTTGTGTAAAAAAATGTCCTAATAATATATACTTGGTCAAGCAGATCTTGTCAGTAGAAAAAGGCGGCAAATTTGAAAATTGTAGGCGCGAAGGGATAATATCTCATAGAAAATTTGAATTTCGCGCCTTTTTCTACTGACAAGATTTGCTTGACCGTCTATATTTATTTATTTATATTTAATATATTTACGTTGGTACCTAAAGTTAACGGTTCGATTGACCGTGAACTGGACCTTAAGCTACATTAATTTTATTAAGTTTTTATTTTATATTTTACAAAAAATAGGGAAATATATTGACCATCTATAATCTGGCCCCTTAGAAAGTGAATATGAGCTTGAGGGCGGAGAAGGCATTGAGGAAAACTAAATTTAAAAAGTCCAAGTACGTAAGTGTATTTAGTGAAATAATAACTTACAGCATGTCCGCATTTTAACTTTTAAATAATTCGTGTTTAAATAAATTAACAAAACCCACAAATCTTATACCTCTAGTTAATACCTACGAGTAACTCACGTAACCAAGAAATGAACCAGCTGCGTGTCAACCGCCTCCTACATGACTTGCATATTCCGAGCTCCTACACGGTAGTTTTTAAAACATCTTCAAATTATATTATATATGCCTCCCTTTCTCTTTTAATTCAACCTAACAGGCCTTAATCGTATATTTCTGAAAACGCTTCGTTCATGGCCGCGATGAACTTATTTATTTATGAAAAACCACGAATTACCGTTTTTACACTAAAGTAGCCCGACTTATCCTCACTGACTGGTTAATTCATTTTGATTAATTTGATTTAATTGAATTGGTAATTTTAACCGTAGTCCGGATAGATTAATATGTGCAACTTGTGCAAACGATTGCAAAGGGATCAATTAAAATCCATAACACAAAAACTAATAAACCATTTTAGCTGAAAGTTATTTATTTTTCAACTAATCACAAACAATCTTTCGTTCTTCTAAAGAGTGAGTTATTAAAAGTTGTCACATAGCGCCAGCTAGTGGTTTAGGTGGAACTTCGTTGGTTTTGATTATTTCTCTTAGTGTTAATTTCTTTTTAGAAATATTGAACAGGATTTAATTTAATTATAGTTTAGGTACAAATATAAATATTTGTATTTCACCTTTTTTTCTTGATATTGTGTCGTTAGTTAATTAAACCTACATGTTTAAAGGGTAGCACGATATGACTGGCAACGTGCTGTTCGTATTGTAAAGAGCACTAAATTTGAAATGGAAGGAAAATAGAATAAGAAGAAAAGACGGCATTGATTAGTGTCAGAACATAATATTGTTTGTTACAAAAATTAGAATATATTAATATAAAACTCAGCGTGGAAATCCATTGTCGCTGTATATAGTTCCAGAAATAAATATTGATATATATTATTGGATACTGGGGTTTAATAGATCGAGGCAAATGTTACTGAGGAGAGAGGTGTGTGCCCATGAGCGTGGCAAGCTGATGTAAGAGACGGGTCTTCTCAAGATCGGGACGCCTTTCATGGCCATTGTCACAAGTTCCGACCCAAATGCTATTCTTGACCGCTGCAGACTTTTCTGTAAGTGTTACGATTCGGTTCAGTGTTTAGGTGTCTGTCAGCAGTTGTGCACAAGCTAAATCTCATGATATTTGTTATATTTTAGATCGTCTGTCTCGTTCGTCTGGCGGAATGCAGAGGAGTTAACTTGGAGGAATTAACATCGTCTGTGGCCGCAGGTATGTGTTGGCCCTTAGGTAGCCCTTAGGTAGCCCTTAGTACGTTCATTGTTTACTTGAAGTCCAATTTTATTATTGTCATAGATCGGTAACCTTTTGCTTTTGTCTCATTTATAATGAATAACTTTAATATCATAACTAAGGTTTACTGTGATCTAATGGACAGTGTTACTTGCCAAATTTAATGCTCAGGTGTAACTTTCGTATTATAATTATCTGAATAAAATTTAATTAAACAACTAGTTTGTTGGTGGTTTATCCTAAGTGTAAGAATACAGATATTATTGAACCAACAGCTCTACCGTTAGCAGTCTGAGCTAGAAGTTGTAATTTTAGGGTATGTAGGAGAAGAAATAAATCGACTATCAAGTGGATTCTTGTGTTTTCTTTATTTTATACATTCCCCAAGTATTATGTAATCAGCCGGGTAGGTTTACAGGTTACAAAGTGAGTAGTAAAGCACTTGAAAAACCAGTTGAATTTTGCGGTATCGTCTTGGGTCGTCCCATTCGTTTTTCGTCAAGTTCTTAAATTAGTCCTATTCTGCTTTCGTCACTTATTCTACATTCGTCACAATCGTTGGTGGCTTTCAATGTAGAATGAGTGACGAAAGCAGCATAGGACTTATTTAAGAACTTGACGAAAAACGAATGGGACGACCCAAGATGATACCATTTTGCCGAAGCCAAGATTTTGGAATAATTATTACACTTTACATTAGTCTGTTTGGTACAAAACGATAATCTCGAACGTCCAATCGATGCTCCATTGTGTGACCATCACCGTTCGTTAGTCTGCTGATTGTCTACTGGCCGATTATTATTGACTATTGATTACACAAGCTAGTTGATTCTGGGAGAACCAGTGTAATGTGATTTCGTAATCCGTAATAACTATCGGAGGGCGCTATCTTATTATTTTTATCAATGTTCGCTATGGCACTCCGCTGAATGTACCGCCGCAAAAATTATATGCTTAATTGTGATTGATAACTAGTAGGTAAATATTGCGTGGATTATTTTGAAATAAAAAATAATGAGGTGCTGATGAGGCCCAACATTTGGATGCACACTTGCCTTTAACATAACAAGAAAATATCTTAGGTACGTAACAGGTATACTATTACTATAAGGTAGCGGGTTAAGCTATTAAAAAAATTGCTGAAGGATGTTTGCATTGTTCTACCCTTTTCAAGTCTTTATTACTCCTTTAATATTCTTATCATCCTATATTTGAATGGGGTTTCCCTGTAAGTACTCGTTAAATAAATACTTGGGTATTTAAAGCTTAGCCGGAACGTTCGTAAAGAATTTCATTATAAATCCCACTCAGCATCGAGGACTGTTCGAGCTAGGTACGGTTCTTGAAGAGCGCAAAGTTTGTTTTGTGAAAAATAACAACCGTGAAACGAGAGTTTGAGTCGGTAAGCACGGTCGGCAAAAAGCAAACTAAGTCGCGCTGCGTGCGCCATGAATATTATATGGAGTCTGAGTGGCTTTTTGCGTAATATTATTGCTTATGTTTTTTATATACTTACCTATCGTGATGAGTATGCGTTTTTATAGAGTACCACATACATAACCTGCAGCGAGGGATCGATGTAGTTTGTGAAAAGTATTAATGATATGCCTGTCACAGGAAAGTGAGAAACGTTGTTATGAGGTGGGTGCACGGAGCGAAGCATTGTTGTTGGCGGCGCGGCGTGCGGTGTGCCCGGTGACGCGGCGTAATGACTCGTGTCAACAGCAGTGCTCGCACGGCGCCGCCTATTCATCTTGCGCTGAATATTTAACCTCCGCCCGACACGCTCCGCCGTCAAAAAACAATATTGTGTGCAAAAATAATAATAATCCTCGCGAGATTACCGGCAGCCGCCGCCGGGAGCTAAGAGAATCTGTTTTATTAAAATTCAGCCGTTGCGCGCATTATCATTATCATGGGAAGCGTGTTGGCTCACTCTCTAGCTTTAAATGCGGCTTCAATTTTTCAAGCCGCGAGCAAACCGTTGAAAAAAACGGTACAATCCGCCCACAGTGCTATCTCTCGGCAAGGAGGATTTAATTAAAATGCAGCACTTACATCTGGCCGCGGTTCCCGCGCCCCCGTCGTACCGGTCCCGTGTCGCCGCCGGCCCACATACTTGTTAGCGGAACTGCCGGTGTTGCCAACCCTTCTAATTAAATGATAAACACTCGGCGGCGGTTTCGCCAGCGGTTTTCATTTGTTTTAATTTGATTATAATTTCTTTGAAGTTCGACCGATACGGGCGGAATATAATTTAAAAACAGTCGTATATACTTGCCCGATCCCCATATAATTCGGAAAAGCGTTATAGGGGTGGCTGGTCAAAGTTTAGACTGTCTGATCCGTTAAAAGCCCGTTCGATCGGGTCGCCGGGCCGTGTTTATATGGCAAGCGCGGATGTGTGGTAGCTATTAGCTCGGCGGCCACAGTGCAGAGCGTGGAGCCAATCGCTTATTGGGATTGGAGGCAAAGCCTTTCGGGCGGCTGCGTTCGCCGGCGGCCTTCCAATTTTAATGTTATGTAACTGAACCGAATTAATTCGCGCTGCGCCCGCCGCCGCCCGCTAGTTCAAACACTCGCCACCGAACCAATTTCGAATAAATATTGCTTTTTAGCAATGTAATAAGAGTTGCGGTCGATCTGTCGTAATTAAAAAGCCCATTCAGCTCGAAAATGGGTTCGAATTGTGGTTTCCGTTCAGTACATTTCAAAAGAATTTCGTATTGAAATTAATTACAATTAAAACTCATCCTAATGAAGCCGACATGTTAATGCAGTCTGAATCTCTGCATTAACATGGCGACAAAGTAATTTGTGAATAATTTATCTTTTGAGTATGCACATGCTACAATAACTTAGTTTATGCTTTAATTGGCTTCAACCGACATGTGGGTTCGATTTTTCGTAATTGTCTTATTGGGTACTTACCTCAAGTTAAATAGCATATTAACAACACTTCACTAAATAGGTACCAGTACGATGGGAAGTCGTGCATGAATTTGTCAAATTCCTATGCTGCTTTTGTAACATTAGTGACATTATTGGTATCCACTCGACGGAATGAGTTCACTCGGCTTTGATCCCGTCTCATTGACGTATATCTCATTTGACGCCGACGTGTTTCTCGTTTGTGCGGAATTGCGTGACGAAAATGTCTGAATTGAACGATCGGCCGCATTTCCTCTTTTCTATTTGGCAAATATACTTTAATGTTGTACATATGTAGCAGGTAGGCTTATTGACACAAACAACAAACCCAATAAAGCAGGGGATACGCTCCAAAAGAGCTGAATTATTTGTCGTTTATAAAGACGGGAGCTGTACGTGGGGAGGGAGCGCGGAGGCGACTCATTACGTGTGAGCTCGTACAGACTTCTTTCACGTCGACCACAGCCTCTAATTAGTACAACTCGTTAGCGGTAATACCAAAAAAGTTTATCTGATAGCTAGTGAGCGGTCTGTAGGAAGCCGGTGATTATGCCCCAGGAGGCTGAGCGGGCCGGTGCGCGTCGTGCGTGCCAGTCATCACTTTACGTGTGAATCATTGTTTAATTACGTGGCGGGGTGGCGCGGGCGCCGGGCGGGGCATCGATCGTCTCGCGTCGCCATGGCTACGCGCCCCCGCGCGCCCCCCGCGCCCGATTCATTTGTAATCATTTGTTTCGCGGCCGTCGAATAATGGTGCTCGTCAAACGGCACGAATTTGATGGATTGTACTTGGAGCTTTCCATAGATAATTCTGGTACCTATGTAAACGGCGCCTATGTACCCGCCGTTTGTGCTCACGTGAGGCGGGTACCCTTTGTTGGCAGCTTCTCTAGCGAAAGACGTAATGCGCGACTACACGATCGCCTAAATTAATTGTGAGCCGGAACAAAGCAAAACGTTCCGCACGGCGCGTATTTCTCGCTGAAACCCGACGCCTACACCGAATTCCCTTTATAGAAACAAACGAGTTTCTCTCAGTTGTTGTACATAAATGGCTAAGCCTTTTTATGATAACATATTACAACGCTACCTAATTGTATTTGGGGTTTTTAGAATTGTTTCGATGAGTATTAGTTGCTTATGTCATGAAAAGTACAGTCAACAATAAAAGCTTGTACCATGATTTATTTTCCGAAAACTTAGGTTCGTTTTATCACGGACTATAAAATAATATTAACTTAAATTATGGCTAGCTATTAGCTAGCTACATTGGTAGCTCTTAAAGTTGAGTTAGAATCGTAATTGATACCACATATCTCCTGTTGTTTGCACATTGTTTCGCTTATTGCATTACTTTTTAACGTAAATGTAGAATTTATACCTGCGATATCAAACGTTATTATAATAATTGTCTACATTTCAGTATTGCAATACATCGTGTCTTCCCAGTAATGTATTACCGCCATTACTTAGTCGAGCGCTACGCGACCTACAGCCGGGTCTACGAGCTACGCCGTAGCGCAGGATGATGAGAATTTATACTTGTCTCGCAATATCCTCTCGCGCTGTATATTGCATGTTAGATAATAACTGGCTGAGTGTACAAGGATATTGTTATGATTTTTCATTTGCGTACGTTTTTCTGAGAGCAAGGATAATTTTAGTACAGATGTAGTGCGTAATTGTTTTCTTGCTTTCAATGCATGAGATCTTAATTAAAACTAATTCGTCTAATTCAGGATACAAACTGCCGTATTCGAACTTCAAGATACTCACAAGAGACGACACGTTCTAGATCCATTCTAGATGCGTTATAGTTTAGATATCAACTAGTTCTCTTTTGCAGCGCAATTCGTGCAACTAATGTCACTTTTACGTTAGATAGAGTAAGATATCTATTAGATATGAATTATATCTCTAAGTCATATCCTGTGGAAATCGTTTAAGAGTATCTCCAGAATCGCGCAAATGTCAAATTTGACAGGTTAGATCTTAAACATATCGTTATCGTATCTTGGTGATGTCTAAAAGATGTCTAATAGATGTCTATTTCATAATCCGAATCGGGCCCAAAGTCCGTCCTCCAGAAAGTGTTGTGGTTCTCTCAAATACTTTTAATAGATGTCCGGTCAGCGCGGCGTGGGTGCGGTGCGGGGGGGGAGGGCCGGAACGCGAAATGAGATTTCCTTTGAGCGCGCGAGCCAGTGACCGCGACACCGCCCGCTAATGCCTCTTGAATCATATCTCCGACATATACTTCACTTGCCTACTTACTACAATGCGAGCTAGCACCGAATACAACTAAAAGGGGCTGACAATGATGTAGCCCTTGGAGTACACTTGAGATGAAGTTCACACTATGGCGAAAAGTTGGTCGACGGAGAGCGGCTCCTCGCCTCTTATCACTTTTGGAGAAAATCGCGATAAGAATACAATACATTAATACTAATATATTTACATAACTGAAATCGTAACATATAAAGAAAAAAAAATGAAATTTGTTAGCTACAAATTTGGTGTCTTTGGTCCCTAAAGGGACTAAGTAACACCATTAAGCATGCTACTATGATATATTTATCAGTCCTCTCAAGGTATGCTATACGAAACTTGAAGCAGGACAATCGTAGATACTTACGAGTAGACTGCGTATGTTACCGACAAGCACAACAACAAGCGGGCGTCAATTCCCGGAGATCTTGTATTGAATAACGGCTCGATTCGGGAAATGAATTAGACACTCACTAGATATGAAATATTAAAGATATGTGACGTTCCACTGCAAAAGGTAACTTATGGCGGTTGGTGCCGCGATTCGAGAAATGAATTAGAGATTCACTTAATATGAAATAGTGAAGATATGTGACGTTCCACGGAAAAAGGTACCCAATGGCGACCGGCGCTTACGCAATAATATTAGAGCGGCGTTAATAATAGCTTAACCGCCAACCGCCATAAGGTACCTTTACCAGTGGGACGTCACATATCTTTACTACATATATCGTATCTAGTTAATCTCTAATTCATTTCCCGAATCGGGCCGTAAGTGAGTAAGTAATATTAAATTGAACGGTAAAGTATGTTTAAACCTTTTTGAGTAATATTGAAGAATAAAATTATCCGGCACGTAGAAATCCCACAAGCAGGCGAGAGCTTTTCATGACAGCCAATTTTCTGTAAAAATTGGAGAAGAGGAGCTCGGCGGGGCTTCGGGCCGTCGGCGTCCCCTTGATTTTAATTTCATCGCAAAACAAAACGAGCAAGCTGATATTGTAGACGCTCAAAGCGCCTCGCCTCTGCGCGAGAACGGCCCTCGAGTTACGAAACTTCTGCACTTCTCTAGTTTACTACGCGTGTATCAGTACTGACAAGTGTTCATACCATTTGAGTGAAAACCGTTTGATAAATGGGCGTCTTTGATTACGGTTTGGAGTTATATGACTATCATCTGGCCATCTGGACGCGTGGACGCCCTAGGTACCGCTGGAAAGACGAAGTGCAGAAAGACCTTAGCGAACTCGGCGCTGTCAACTGGACAGAAACGGTTTTGGACAGAGTAGCATGGCGGTCTTTGGCGTTGGAGGCCAGGATCTACTACGGGTCGTCGCCCTAGCAGTAAGTAAGTATCATCATACAACGTTTTAGAAGTAGAGAGATAAGGCTAAAGTATGAAATTTATGATGTTCACAGGAAAGTCGCACAACCTTAACTCAAAATAAAAAGTTTATTAACCCATTTAGATGTAATAACTTAGTCGTATAACACATCTGTTTACAATATTCTTTAAAATTTAACCAACTGCTAATATGACCTGAGTTTATCATATCATTCCATGCACTTTTGAATGCCAGATACATGTAAAGTAAAAACATTCTTATAAATTCGACAATACTTACTTTATGTAAAGTGGACCAAAGTATTTGAATAACGATATTGAACGATACGTTCACATCTATATTTTTCGAAGGACGTCAAAGATTTATACTTTTAAAAATACTTTTATAAATAGGTTGTTATAATTGTTACCGTCAGCCTCCTCCACCATGTATCCTAGACGCGGGCCGCAGTTGCTAACAAGCGCTTCATAAAGCGGCCCAAACAAACGAACACGCGTCGGAGCGCCTCAGCGCAGCGCTCTACGCGATACGCGATGTATAACAAAAGCTGTTAAAAACATCTTTAGCAAAACGAGTAAAAATTAAATTTACATCGAAATAGAAAATTTTGCAGCGCACACGTTATTTAAAGTTGAGTATGGTGAAAATTCGAGTGCGCTTTAAAATCTGCATGGTTATGAGCGAGAAGTTTTAGCGAAATGCAATTTCTTTCTCTTCATTCTTCCTCATTCTAATTAAATAATATTTCAGGTTAAAATTCTCTTTATTCCATTAAATGCCATAAATTTTGGAAATTTTCAACTAGGCTATGACATACAGGGTGGAAAGGCACGACGATCCTTCCCGAAAGTATTAGGTCGTTTAAGTGATACTGAGCAGATTGGTAATGGTAAGAATCGTTAATTGAGTAAAAAATAAAAATACCAAATTTTCAACTTTTTTAACTCTGGTGATAACCCTATAGCATGTGCACATGACGGCTAGGTTAAGGATCTCCGTCGGGAAAGCTCGGGACTTTACGCTTTTTTCCGATCGTTGACAGAATCGCAATGATGTATGAATGACGCATAAATGACAAATAAATCAAATGAATGCAAAAATATTACAAACAATTTTATTACTTCCTTAGATAATTACTTTTTGCTAATATTTAACACTATCTTCTCTTCAGATACGGTTTTCAAATGTACCTCCGTGTCTTATAATGTACGCCGCAGCCCGCACCCGAGCCCGCGCACATTGCCCATGCGATAAGTGTATGCTCTTCGTCATTTTTCCTCCGCAGATTGTGACAAGCAGCAATTAGCCTTTAATGTCTCATTTCGTCCGCAGTTTCACATTCCGTTTGGTACACTTTTTTTTGCACAGTCCCACAAATTTAAATAACCACGAGCATCTAACAACGGCATTTTTATTTGAAGAATATGAAAAAGTAAATATGAAGTGAAGTTCAATGACAATTTAATTTCAAACATCAGACGTCTTGTCTATTTCCTACCACGCAAGAAGGTTTGTTAATTAGGTATTTAAGAAGTATTTATTCTTGATTTATTCTTAGTATTTCATTTTTGCAAGTTCATTTGCTGCATCAAACACAACCTACTTGTAATTTTTAATTATTTTAGATAGTTTCCAATTACCTACCTATTCGAAAATAATTTTGTGAAACGTGAAACGTGTTAAGAAACTAAAACCTTTTCATCAGTCAAAAAAACCAGAGATATTTATAAGACGATTGCGTACTTTTGAGTGGTTGTCAATGTCACAATTTGAACTGTCGTTGTAAACAATGTTGTGGTTAGTATTATTAATATTAAGGAATAACATAACTACTTCATTCAAGTATTGAACAAGTGGAACCACTAAGAAAGCGAAAATCCTGCTAAGATTCTTACCGTGTTGTAAGCAGACCTAAGAATAGTTGGATGGCAACAAATTATTACAATTTCCTGTCGTATATTGATTGTTTACAAGTAAGTTCATTGACCCTGTCACCTGTTAGGGTTAGAACAAAGTAGTTTTTTGCATGGATGTTTAAAAGGCCATAATTTAGAAACGGTTGCCCATATTAACATAGTTTCTATGGAGAAAATATAGAGCTCAGGCTAAACAATCCCCTTTTTGCGGAAAGGATCGTCGTGCCTTTCCACCCTGTATATTTTATTCAGCGGCTGTTAAGTTTTACAAATAAATTAAAAATATTTAATTACACAAACGGGTCTACCGCGATATAATTTCATTGTTTTTACCTTTAATTCCGACGTTTCAGCTGAGTTGCACCAGCTGTGGTCACGGAAAGACTGGAAAGACTGAGTCTTTCTCACCAAATTATATCGTGGTAGACCCGTTTGTGTAATTAAATATGTGTACAAAACGCGAGAGTTTAAAGTGTTATATAAATTAAAAATATTGATGAAAAACATATTTGAATAGATTTAGACTAAGACAAGTCTACAACGATTTTGATAGCACACGCAGTGCAAGCGTTATTTATGCGTCATAATTTCATAGAAGTCTGACATTTAAAATAACACTTGCCTTGCGTGTGCTATCAAAATCGTTGCAGACTTATCTTGGTCTAACTCTAACAATTTTTTTTTCACTATCAACAATTTCACAGAGTATAAAAATACACATCAACAACGAACAAGGACATGAAACGACTACGACTAACGGCGCGATTCGGGAAATGAATTAGAGATCCACTAGATATGAAACAGTAGTGACGTTCCACAGTAAAAGGTACCATTTCCCCGGCTGAATATTGGAGCGGCGTTAATAACAGCGTAAGCGCCAGTTGCCATAAGGTACCTTTTGCCGTGGCACGACACATATCTTTACTATTTCGTATCTAGTGCATCTCTTATTCATTTCCCGAATTGCGCTGTAAGTATAAATATAGTGTTCGTGTAATAATTATTCTGGCAGTGGTGCTAACGTCACAATCGCGGGTCCCCAGCTGCCCTTTATGGAGGTCCGGGAGACTTACGCAAACCTCATTGATCCTTCGCCCGCGGCGCGAGGCAGCTCCCATTACATTACTAACCATTACCGACGCTTTTTGAGGCAAACCAATATAATATGACTCACGATACAATTTGAGACGTTAAAGCCATTAAGATAGTGTATTAACTAATTAGTTCAAAGCGGAAACGCAGCAAGCGTGTTGGGCATCTTTGCGTCGTGATCGTTACGGGGTAGGTAGTTCGAGAAAGTTTAATCTTATTTATAGTTCAGTTCAGTTATAGTGAATATCTTTATTAATAACGAACATAATAAATAAACCAAACATCAAAATTAAAACTAAACTTTAACAAGTTGTAGTTAGGTATAGTTGGTATTGTAATATCTACCTCGTAGTACCTATGTACTATGTAAGTCTATTGAAACGAGACGTTGTTTAAAAGTTTTCCAATACATAAGCCGTTATATCTCAGTTGTTAGATGGTATAAAAGTTCAAGCTTTCGATTGCTTACCTACATTTTTCCAGTCGAGTGCAAAGATCGCTTTTAATTCCACCACGCACTTCGTCACTCGTTAAGCGTTTGTAACCACGCGCAGCCCTGTATCGGGGAGGCACCCACTCAATCACGCCGGACGTCCGTCAAGTTTTGTATGCCGCTCTCTCAATATTACTCATGTCACCCCCGAAGCCTTTGACTAATTCGGAAAATTACTTTCTGAAAATATTATGACGAAGCGCTTGGTGTAGGTATAATTTGGTGAATAGTGTAAGGATTACACGAAAGGGATTGTAAGAAGTAAAAACTTTAAGCTTCTGGTGACGATACGTAATAATAACTTACGTGTAAATGCGTGTTAACAAATTCATTTCTATAAGATGGAAGCCTTTTATTATTTTACTGACAGATATCGTTATATCTGTCAGTAAAATAATAAAAGAAAGATAGGAGGATCTCTTTATAGGGCTCGTTCTTTAAAGTGAAAGTTGATGGATGATGGATGGTTTATAAAAATGTATTTTGTTTTTGTCAACCTAGTCATGTAACTTATAAAGAAAAAAGTTTTTTTGATATAATTTAATTTCATAATGTTTACTAACGAATTATGGATTTCACGGGTCTATAAATACCGGTCTCTTGTAAAAAAAGGATACTAACAAAGTCGAACTAAACAATCGTTTGTTGAATGAGTACCTACACTGATAAAAGAAATGCATTCGAAAACTACATTTTAAAACTTAGCTTGTTACTCAATTACAAAAGCATTTATACGGGGAACATTACGAGCTATATAGAGCCAGCTGTAGTTGGGAGTTAGAGCATGGAGCTGTGTAGCTTCATAAATACTAACTTTATGTACAGGCTTTATTCGCTATCCAACTGTGTATAATGTACATATGCTTGTTTTCGTTTTTAGAAACAACCTTGATTAAAAAATAAACCGAACATGTGCGAGTCGGACTTGCCCACCCACTTTTCCGAAAAAAAAATACTAATTATTTTTTACAAATTATAGTTTTTATTTTCCCGGTATTTGTAGTCACTATACCTACCTATAAGATGATAGCAAGTACTTGCCAAAGATCGTAGTTCTAGGTCAACTCTATAATTAAACTGAATCCAGTAACTGTAATGTCATACGATAAATAAATAACTCTATAAATTTTTATTCCTTTGAGTATCGTAAATATAACAATACAAATGTAATGTAACAATATCTTTTTTAACATTAACTTAGAAGTTTGATTTTGGAGTAGTAGTAGTAGATATTTATAAATTGAATTACCGACTGAGAGTAAAGTTTTTTTTTAATCTTTGAATGCAATTTTCTTCATACCTACCTATAATCTTGGCTCCCTAGAACCAATTTACCCACCTAACCCAATTAAATTACTCATCCTGTGTATGTCACGGGCAATAGAAAGCCGGCTGTCGACGTGGAAGTTGGACATATCCGCGGCTTAACTAACGAAGTTAGAGCCCTGGAACTATGTAGCCTACTAACTTTACACGGATTTATGCCTCGCCCAACTATGCTTTGGACAGAGGACAGTGTTCGCTTTGATGAAAATTTGAAACAGTTTTCACAGAGCCTTTTACCTGTATTTTATATGAGCTTAATACTTGTTCCCAGAAATCATGCTTATAAAAAAATTGCCCGTATTTTCGTTATTTACGTTATTGAGACTAAGCGTATTATTCTCCCTAACACTGCGGGGTTGCGTAATGCATCTTCTTCCTCGCGTTATCCCGGCATTTCGCCACGGCTCATGAGAGCCTGGGGTCCGCTTGACAACTAATCCCATGATTTGAAGTAGGCACTAGTTTTTACGAAAGCGACTGCCATCTGACCTTCCAACCCAGAGGGTAAACTAGACCTTATTGGGATTAGTCCGGTTTCCTCACGATGTTTTCCTTCACCGAAAAGCGAAATGTGATTTGTAGTGTTTAGTTTTTATTTTTTTTATTTTTTTTTTATTATGAATGGGCTTACTCATGGCCACAGACTAGCCGAGGCGTAGACGCGATATAATTTTATATTAACTTAAAGCTAATAGTTGCCTGAAAATAAACATGTATTTGATTACTATAATAAAAATAGTTATTTGTTTTACAAGGGGGCAAAGTTGTTTTTTAACCGCTCGTGCTAATATTGATACCCGAGCAAGCGAAAGATTCCAAAATATAACGAAAAATGGAATCTAGAGCATTGCGAGGATTTCAAATCATTTTTCACCACACCAACTCAAAGAAAATATTTACAACTCTATAATTAAATGTTATTATGTTATTTATATTTAGTTTTCAAACATAATCAAACCAAATAAAATAGGTATTTAGGTATCATTTAAAATCATCATTTAATAGTAAATTCAACCAGCTAACTTCTTCTTCTTCTTCCTGGCGTTATCCCGGCATTTCGCTACGGCCCATGGGAGCCTGGGGTCCGCTTGACAACTAATTCAACCAGCTAACATAAGGAAACAACTCAAAATTGCATCTTTTTCAGGTTTTATCGCCTGTATAATGTTCCTATGTAGAATTGTGATATTTACCAATGTAACAGCAGTTATAGGTGTGTACCCTCATTATGATGGCTTACATGCGACAATGCCTGACCAAAATTGTTGTTAACTCCCCGTGTATGAACAGCGGTGTTATGCCGTATGAGAGACGTGCACGGCCAGCGTTCAGAGCATTGCATACGGCCATTGTTAAAGGATGCGTCAGGCACAGAATGTCATTAGGCTGCATGCGATACGTTTGAAACCGACATGATTCCTGTCGTGCAGGCTATGGTATTCCTATCCGTTGCGCGAGCGCTCGCGTATCGAGCTCTTAGAGTATCCAGTGTAACATAGGCTTGATATAACCTATGTGTTCTGAAAGAGCTCACTTATGCGTTGTACGGAGTCTTGGTCCATCCCCGCTTAGCAAGTGTTTGGAATGATATGCAGAGCAGACATGGGACCGCCGACCGCGATTCAATCAATGGCAGAATTTCATTTACAACGCTTGGCGATCGCTTTTGGTAAATTAGTACAAGTCTGGTAGTTTATTGCACCAAATATGAGTAGTTTTTATATAAGAGGCCAAGTTGTAAAGCACGGGTCTTGCATTTTGTGACAGAACTTTTTGTAAATTTGGCAGCAGTACGTCAGAGCATATATAGTCAGACCGTAAAAAGTCTCCAGCGATTTCGATAGTCCACGCAGTGCGAGTGTCATTTTAAACGTCAAACTTCTATGAAATTATTACGCATACATAACACTTACACTGCGTGGGCTATCAAATCCGCTGCAGACTTTTATTGGTGCGACTATATCTTAGAACTGCTAATACATTGTATTGGGGACCAAAAACTTATAAAAATTACCATCAAAAACATTTTCCCGCCGTAATTCAGTAGTGATTATGGTATCTGTGCTCACTATTATATTCCAAGCTGCAACTTCCTGCTTACGCTCACATTCACGCAGTCCAAGATATTAAACTTTACAGTTTATAGTAAATCTAATACGGGCGAATCTCTTAACGGTGGTTAGTATAGGACAAAGTAAAGGTAATTAAATAACATTTACTTAAAGTTGTAACAGTAATTTTGCCCATACAAAATAATTCAGCCCGCAATGTAATGCAGACACACTCACGTTAAACGCTCGTTGACAGTTACTTTCAAAAACTCCTATCGCGTATGTAATGTCATTAACTGTCATGAGCGGGTAAATAATAAATAAGTATGATGTTTTTTATCTGACGAAATTACTACCTAGTTTAAAATCAAATTACATCAAAAAATCTTATTAAAGCAATCATTTATTTTAATAACGACCCATTGAAATTAACAACTGAAATTTACTGAAGTTGCTGAAATACTTACCTAAAGAAAACCAACTAAAAGAGAAAACTAAAAAACACAATTTACAACAATACAAATTCTGAGAAACCTGAGTTTAGTTTTGCCCCCTCCACCCTTCCAGTTAAGGGCAATCCTTCGCGAGCTCGCTGTATCGCGTTTACAATTACTCGAGCGTTTCTTGGTACAACCCGATGAGGGAATCGCTCTCTGTACACAGCTAGCGCTCGATGACCATTTTGTAGTGTTTCACCGTAAATTAAAATCATGTCCATTAATTCAGGAGCAGTAAAAGTTGTTATTTAAACGAGGCATTTTTATAACATACGATTACTTTTGAATCGAACGACTGACATTGTCAAATCAGAGTTGAAATAAAATAAGAAACTTGCAATTCCACCAAAGAGTTTGCCACGTTTTCACACAATGTACCAACCAAGTTTTGTGGTGTTTAGACGGTTTACTTAATTCTCGAAATAATTTTGGTAATAACTGTACAACTATTAGGCGGGCCGCATGCTTATGAAAACAGGCAAATTAAATACGAAATGAATACACAATAATCACTTATGAGATACTGATATTAGATGAATTTTCAAAAAGGGTGTGCCATCAAAGGTGCTTGTCTATTGCTCAGATTAGAAATAATCACGTCAAGTGCTGTCATCGTGACTGATTAAAATGAAGTCAATTTCTTGTTGATAAACATGATAAATAAATAAGATTTAATATCTTTTAACACGCCTAGTAGTACTTTTGTCTACCAAAATAACTACAAAACATTAAACGCAGTGTAATGCTAACATGTATTGTGAATGTTCCTCCAGATAGGTAAGTTTGTAAATGCTATTGTTGTATTGCTAATGAACATTTGACATTTCGGTACCGCAACCATGTTTACGGTACATTGCTGCTGAGAAATTTTTAAAAATTTAATTATAGGGTCGTAATGAACTGCAACTCAAAAAAACCTTTTGCTTCATGATTACACTAATGAATACTATGACCAATTTAATTTATCGCCCGTATTAGATTTACTCACTGTATAACTATTAATTTCGTCTCTATGTCTAATTAATTATTCACCCAAATGAGAAGAATTATCAGACAAGACATGGGGTACATGAAACTAGTTTCCTAGTAATATGAAATTATTTTATTCACACCAGGAAACCGCCTTTGGGAACATTGCCATTCAAATTCTCGGCACAAATTAGCACACATACACAATTACGCCTACATTTAAATAAGACGATACGTTTACAGAGCCTGTAATCGAAGCTGGTAAACGGAATAATAGTCATCTCTATTACACAAATGTACATAGGTAAGTGTAGATGAAATGCATATAACGTCAATAACTACCAATCAGCGACATTAATCCGCTAATAACCTTCTTGCCGTACGTACTGGCCGCTGAGAGTCCGCGGTTCATATTTGATTAGAATATGACTTGGACAGGGATAGGTTTATGCAATACATTGAAGAACCAGTCAAATAATTCACGTATAATAATTGAATGCAATTAAAAGATAACTAGTTAAAAATTTTTTATGAAATAACAGACTAACTCAACATAAGTAAATATTCATTGTTGTATAAATGTATTCCGCTATTATAAGTATTTTTACAGCTAGGTATATTTTATTATCAATCTGTATGGCAGAGCAAAGTCACGTTCAGGTATAGTCTGTCCGTTTTTCTAAGATCAAGATCAAGTATAGTATGTAAATGTATGGCGAGCTTGATCTTCGAAATCGGACAGGCTATTCAGCCTGCAAAATTTATATGGGTACACGAATCGAGTCAAAAATTTTTGAACAGGCAGAGACACAATAAAGGCTCATCCCCACTTTCAGTTTCAATGGAAATATTTTATATGTATATAGCCGATCAAGCAAGTTTGTCAGTAGAAAAAGGCGCAAAATTAAAATTTTGTATGGGACCATAACCGTTCGCGCGGTTATATTTTCTAAATTTGGCGCTTTTCTGCTGACGGAAATGGCTTGAGAGAGTACCTGGTCGTAGCATATAGTCGTGACAGCAGAGGGTGGCTTCAAATGATCAACATATTCAGATAATGTGTGTATTTGTTGATAAAATTCATTGAAAGAGTGACAGAAAAAACATATCTACATATAGGAGACCGGGTATGGTTATCTCACGGGTAAAAATCGGTAGAGCAGTTTTATTAAGCTGCGTGAAGTCGTGAACCCTTTTTCTGACAAGTGGAAAACTTCATCTTTGAAATGAATAGAACATATTCTAGATCTCTTGTCAGGCATCCAATCAATTTCATGTATTTCTAATTGGACAGCTTTTGTCCATAGTTCTCTGCGAATAGGATCTTAAGGGAATCTGAATGGAAAGTAACATAACAAATACTAGAATAACAATACGAAATTTGATAATTAGGTAATTTGAAATAACTAAGTAGTTTTTATACATCCATCCCATGAAAGAAAAAAGGATGATATAAATATGTAAGAAGGAATTTATTACAATGTAGGATACGTTGTCAAACAGACATACGGTATCAAACTAAGTTAATAAAATTGTCTACTTCATTTAGCATAACATCATCCCTATTATCCTCGTAATTTAAAAAGTCGTATGTTATTATGAAAGTCGTATGCAGGTGTTACGTTGTAGCTTAGCACGGTAATATTGAAAAAATGTCGTCATATTTATTCAAAATTTTAGTGAATTTATCTGTTTACTTACATGTGAAAAGTGATTTTAGTGGCCTTGGTATGAGCAGAGTAACTTTCTACACCACTTCCAGACACATGAAGCCATTTTTAGTTATAAAAAAACGTTGTTTTTATAAACCAATTTAGCCATTTGTCACTGACTGTCAACTCGGTCAAACTGAGGTTGCCAATCGAGCAGTTTGTAAGTACCGCCTATCGCGGGGTAGTTTACGTTGGGTCATAATTGAGCGGACAGAATGATTCACACACATTACTCCACTAGCAGTGCTACAGAACAAGGAATTGTCTAGAAAATATAATTCTTTGAAATTTTTCATATTTTTGTTTAATGAAGAGTTGTCCCAGATAGATTTTCGTACATTAACCCGCCTGTTGCTATCTCTATTGCACGTGCATAATTATATTGCTGTCAACCTTGCACAGTGACATTGACAGCCGGCATCATTGGCAGGATTTCATGTCACCTTGTGTCCATTTCCTGAATCGAATTGGACCATTACATTACTATTCATGACTGTCTTACCCAATTTAAATGAGACGCACTTCAAACAAAATTGGATTCCACCTGATTTGTACAGGAGACAGGGGATTTAGCTTTTATCGTTGGTACACCGAAAACCCATCTAGATAATTGCTTAAGCCAGATTAAGCGATGTTTTAAATTATTGATTACTTTCAGTCAAGAGCTCGGAGGATAAATTAACGGAGATTCTGTTTATGTAGCAATTATTGGACAGGCGGAGCCGGCTAAGAGGCATTTTCCTTCATCCTACGTACTGAATAAATCTACAGAATAATATCAGCTATCGGATACGACGTCGCCGCCAGAGCAAGTAAGATGTATGAAGACGTATCCTAAAATATTAAACAAATGAAAAAAAAAATTTCTTTCACGTATAATAATGCAGCTTCATAGAAATTCTACACAATCTGCTTTGTACCTTGTTCTAATCGAAATCCAACAATGAGAAGAGCCTACCGATATCAGTAGCTAGAGTCTGGCTAGCCAAAAATTGTTGACAGATATTTCGTTGTTGTATCACCAATTGTCTATGATTTGAAAAAAAGCTAAAAGTCAGTTGTCGATTTATGTCATTCATTCAAATTGTTTGCGGTTTTTATGGGGTTTATTTTAAATAATATTAATAATTTCTATGCTGAGTGAGGTTCACAAACTATTATTTAAGCTCGTAAATAATTACGACAATGTGCGAAGTCGACGTGTAGCGTTGTATAATGAAAAAGTGCAATGTTTACAACTTCTAACCAAATGTAAACAAAATACGAGGTTGGTGCTCTATAAATATTTTGATACTTTAAGTACTAGTTCTAACATTTGCCGATTACTTTGATTAAGTACGTGAATTTATTAATGCCTGAATCTCATAAATAGGACAAGTGTATAAAGAAACGGATAAATTAAAAGTTCTGAAAAATATCTATAAAATCTAAATATTGGAACGTAAACATGTGTGTTTGTCGTTGACTGTACTTTAAATAGTGGTAGAAATTATGTGAGCTGACTTTGAGTGCACTTAAACGTTTATTTAGCTTATTTCCTTAGGTACCTTATTTGTGCACAGAATATCAAAGATATTGTCTAGTATCAAAACTATAATTCCTACTACACAAAGTGTGACCAGCCCAAGATTTTTTGAATTTCCCGCCAATAATTTAGGTAAAATTTCAGTAGCCAGACTCTATATCAAAGCTATATAAGCTATCCGGCAACAATCAAGTATTGTTGGATTGTATTTTGTATGGACGATATTTTGATGGATAATGTAAAGGGTCTCTAACGCAAACATACAGCGGCAACGGCACGCTTGATAATGGGTTTAGTTTACGGCCTGAAACCGTTATTGCACAAAGTCGAAATTTATTTAAGGCTGACCTTTGAAATTTGGCCGGATCTTTTGAAGGGTAATCATTATTTTTAAACGGAGCTAAAGGATCCGGGGTGCGGGGGGCAGGTGGCTTGTTGATGTCGATGGCGCGGCTGCGGTGAGCTTTTGGTGTTTGTTTGCCGGATGAGTACTCGCATTTCACACTCCGCCGCTCACTGGATAGCCGGCGACCCTCTGGTCATGTAAACATCCTTTTATATTCAGCCCATATCTACCTGTACAAGTTCTGAATTAAAAAATCAAAGAATCCACTCTGCTAATAGAACCTTAATTATATTTAAGTGACATTAAACATTCAGATACTGAAAACAAATTGGAATTGGATAATTTCATTTGAAATCGTGTCGGGCGGATGTGTTTAAATTATGAATGGCGCATTTAAAAAATTAGTTTTGTCCTTAATTTATAAAAGCTCCTCATCCCTTCGTTAAGACAAAGCCGTCGCTGTTTACATAATCGGCTTATATTATATCCTTCCTCTTTCGACTCATTTATTCAGACACAAGGACTTCTTTTAATTTCGCCCGAGACAGAGTCATTTAACATGTAAGACACGTGCGTAACTTGACTCCCGCGATAATGTACGGTTGCGTTTGCGTAAAACACAAATGTTTTAACAGGTATTAGGTGTATTTAATCAAGCGTCATGGGGTTGCGAATCGAAACTGTTGCATTAATCACTTACTTATAAATTATTAAATACCTACTAAGAAAATTCCATAAATACGCAAACACAACTCAGTGAGTTAGCTGATGGCTATTATATAACGAAGACTATATCAAATAGGTCTAGAAATGATTTAATTTTATAAGCGATTACATTCTCTGACTGGACCGACATAATTTAAAAATATTGTAAATTGACTATAAATCAAAACTGGAAAGTTTACAATAAATCAGCGAACCGTTCTTTAATACTCATACATATTTCTAACAAATTTATTGCACATTTAATTAATTATTAGTTGCCCGCTAGTCGAGTCTAAGTACTAGCCGGATTATTACCCAAGGGTAGGATTAGGTTAGTGCTCGATTGCGCGCCACTATCCCCTTGAACGGATTTATTCTCCGTCCGTAACGCTATCAGTAAAGCTCTTGCAGGCGATGTCTAGATTAAACACGAGATTTGTCTTACGCAGATTTTACATTTACGTGGAACCTTCCATTTTTCATTTCCTTAAACCCAGCTCAACAAAGGCTCCGCTAATCTAATTACCGGGAGCTGAATATTTTTTTTCTAGGTACCTATCAAATAATTATCAGAGCGGCCAAGATGTTAAAAATATTCGAAAGTGCACTCTATCGCCATGAATTGTCAATATCTTCGATATAACTGAAACGACGACTACTATAATAAATTGCCTACGATTTCGTCCACATACACTCTCATATAAACTCCGTCTCGTATCCCATTGGGGGATGATTTCTGAGACCTACAGAGTATCGCGTATCGGTGTAGGTAGTTGTTTTTGCGCGATTAGGTAAACCTTCACATTTATATTAATAGGTAATAAGTAGTTTTAGTAGTATTTTATGTGCAGATCAAGTATCAGTATCAAGTAGTGAATAAACACGATACCCAAAAATATATAAGCACAGTTCTTCTTGGCATTTAAACATAAGCATCACCCCGTCTCCTTATTTGCTAAAAATAATATGCTACGGCGTAGACCGCTCCGCGCATGGCGCAGCTATGTACCTACGTATAAATATTATATGTGTGCATTTGAAACACAGTGCGAGTATATGAAATGTAGTACTTTATTTAATTCAACTACCCATATTATATTTTTTACCCTTCAGAAAAGAATCAACAAACATCACTAATTTCTAATTTCTTAACCTAAACTAATAACTAATAAAACTATTCACACAATTCGTTCCGAGTCCCTCCAGATGCAAAGGAGCCCATCACGCTCGCCGCGTTGAACCGCGATGGACAAAATTTGCATAAGGAACGACCCGGAGCGGGGGTCACCAAACGGGGCGGGGCGGGGTGATCAACAAACTAATTATTAAAACGTCGTCAGTGTTGCGATGTTTGCTTAAGATACCTCAATACATATAAGCTGGAGCTTGCAGGCATAGCTGGGTTTGCTTTTATTTGCGCTGCACTTATATTACATTCTTGTTGTCGCTGCGAATCGCTCCGGGCGCAGTGTCAATATGTTATACAGTATTTTATCTCATATAACACATCACGAAAACGAAAAAAACTATTTTGCGCCACTTATTTACATATATCTTGATGTTTGCAATTGCTGCTAACTAAAAGGAACCTAACTTACTTATACCTATAGTGGATCAAAAAATAACTGACCCAACTGTACTTAATACTTAACTTATTGATTTGTATTTAATATTTGGGAAACTTTATTTTTTAAACTTATGTAGGCAACATCAAATACTAGTAGATAAATAAACGCGCCAAAATAGCTCCTCCTATGGAATACTACGACCCAGATCGCAAGATGGACAGACGATCTTGTTAAGGTCGCCGGAAGACGCTGGATGCGGGTCGCTTCCAACCGGCACGTATGGAGGTCCAAGGGGGAGGCCTATGTTCAGCAGTGGACGTCTTATGGCTGAGATGATGATGATGATGGAATACTACTCCAATTAAAGATATATTATATCTGCAGTTTGCATTCAAAAATATGTATAACCGATTGTTCTTGCGATTCCGAATTGTTCTTCGTACTGCGCGATCCGGGAAAAGAATTAGAGATTCACTATTTAGATATAAAATAGTAAAGATGTGACGCTCCACGGCAAAAGGTACCTTATGGCGGCTGGCGCTTACGCTATTATTAACGCCGCTGCAATATTCAGCCGGAGCACGGTACCTTTTGCCGTGGAACGTCACATATCTTTACTATTTCATATCTAGTGAATCTCTAATTCATTTCCCGAATCGCGCCGATATACGAGTATAACACATGTTATATACGAGGGTACAACTATACAGCGGGCATAAAAATGCGCTACGACTACGGCGCCGTGCTACGAGCGTGAGGCGTACCTACTTATTCAGATTCAAGTAATATAATACCAACTTGAAGCGAATCCCCATTCGTCATTGTTATGCTTATGAATATTATTAGAGCGCGAGGGACTCTGTGATTGAAATGATCTCAATTATCTAGCATGACTTGAGATATGAACTTCCAGGGACTTATGTGCTAGACCAGATTAGTTGCCATCATATTTTTTTAATTTAACTTAAGTAAGTTTATGTTAATAGGGGTGATGAGGCGGGGTTTATGGTATTTATCACAGAAGTTGTTATATGTTCAAGAATATGAGATAGAAGAAGAAACTGTGAATAATATACTGACAATGTGCCGGGTCCAGTGCGCAGCGCAGAGCGCCGCCTGGGACGCGGATCTACGTGCTACTAATTCACCTGACTTCCATCCGCATGTTGACCTACTATGTATTCTCGACTCGCACCAGGGGTCTTATTCGACAAGCGACGGTTGACGTCTCGTGTTGAACTTCCGTTGAATCTGAACAATCCTGTGTCAAAATTTGACATTGGCAATCCACAGTTAGGTGACAACCAGACCAAACCATTATAAACCTTAAAGTAGTAATAAAACAAAGTTGATATTTGTTGAATTATTGGTTGTACCAAAGGATCAAAAAAAAAGAAAAAAGAAAAGAAAAAAAAAGAAAAAGAAAGAAAAAAAGAAAAAGGAAAAAAAAAAGAAAAAAGAAAGAAGAAGAAAGGATGAAGGAGAAGAAGAAGGAAAGGAGGAAAGGATTATTGGTTGTATCCGCACTTGATGAACATGCGATTCATTCAACTGTTGAATTGAAGTGGACGCGAAATCTGACATGTCGAATAGGTGCCCTGAACTAAGCAGAGGACGGTAATCTATTTATAGTTTTTTTATTTGAATTAGTCAAACAAACACTCACCACAATTGACGAAAGGAAAGCAGCAGATACATAAGTACCTATGGAAAATAAAACAAAGTTAGAGCAAATTGTTATTCCTAAGAAAAGCCACACATCAATAACACTTACCGTCAAGTGGGGTAACTAGGGGCAGGAGGTTAAAACATTAGACAAAGGATAAGTTCCCTAATTTTATGAACGTGGATTATGGCAGTGTACTTTTAACAATCTTTTAGTCAAGATTTGCCAGTCTTTCCGTCAGTTTTCAGCTAGCTATATTAATATTATAATATTATAACTAACCTATGTAGAAATATTGTAATGCTTTACATCTATATTAGATTTTATTAACAATTGTCAAAGCGCCGGTGCATTTTGCAAACTTATTCAAAATTCGAAAAATAAATATTTTTTTAGTTAATATATAAATATTTTGGCTACCTATAATAACGAAACCACGTTACTAAGATTCTCCTAAATAGGAACTCAATCGAGAAAAGAGTGGCAAATGGTAGCCCAGTCCACCTGTACGCTGTACACACGACAGTGCATACGACACAGCTTGGTACGAGTACTTAACTCGCACTAACGAATAACCAACCCTATTAACCCTTAACAAGGTTGCTTTTCTATTGATTTAGTTTCATAAGAGGACAGAGATTAAAATAAATTCCGCTCTAGATGGATATAAAATGAGATGCAGCGGCAATATGTACGAGATACTCTAGTTTAATAAAAATAAAAGGAATGTTTTGCCTAAGAATAAAAATGTAATAAGGGATATGCATGATGCATATTTTTATCATTTCACTAATTGGGGAAATATATGTAGTATCAATTCAATAAAATTTTAATTATACTACACTTATATACGAGATAGTAATTATTTTATACACTTAAATATTGAACAGAAAATCTTGTGTCTACGTCACGTCAATCTAAACTTAAATAATCACGATTCTTCAATGCTTACATAACATATCATCCCGTTAGATACATTTTTAGTTTTCGATTGGGGTTTAACTACACGTACTTAGGTATACGATTGTCTTCGAGGCTACGGCCCCTAGGTAAGCTTAGGAAGATAAATTAAACTGTTTGTTCCAAAGAGCTTACGTTATAGAGAGCTATAAAATACCTAGACTTCCTAGATAGCGCAAGTTTATCTACTGGGTGCGCTGCACGCTAATAACACACAGGATGCCTGGTTATGTGCAACACAGCAACTTGCTTTTAGGGTTATTCTCAGAAAATATTAGTCCACAGTACACTCAGTAGCCGATTTCCTTGCAATTATAAATAACTTTGGTATCCGAAACGAAATCTATACTTTTGACTGTCAGAATATACTCTCGGTGCGCATTTTTATTAAAATAGTTATGCACAATAGTCGCCTTCAAATATAATGGAGTAACCGAGGTGCTCCAAAAGATCTCTGCATACTTTAACGCCTTGAAAATGTATCCCTTTGTTTAGATGTTTGTGAATATCTTGACCGTCCGATATATATGATGGCGACTGTGTGATGGCGGCGTGTTCAACGCTATCAGAGCTAATAGCGTTGAACACGCAGAAATGTAGCGTTTGAGAATAAACCAAGGCACAGCTCCTCACGGCCGGCAGCTGGAAGTGCATTTCCATATAAGCCGTTAACAGGACACCACCCTATAGACAGGAAGATTATTTTTAGAGTCTCTTTGTCGATGCACAATTCACTAACCAGATCTAGTAGCCACATTTGAACTTCACAACTTGAAAGTAAAAATTAGACTATAAATCAAATAAACATAAATAAAACAAAAAACAAACATAAACATAAATAAATAAATATAAATTAGGTCGATAACAATTTATAACAATATGAGAAATCTATTACAGATTTGGAACAATCCGTCGGTCGATAAACGTACGAGTACGTACGGTACGAGTATGGTTACAATTAAAAGCCTTCCCTACCCCTTCTTACTTTGACATATGGGATAGCAACTAAACGTTGTCAAGCATAAAAGCATATAATTGAAGTTCTCTATAGTCTATGGCAAGTACGTACGAGTACAAATATTACCTGGAGGCGTATTTAGATTCTGTTAATAATCGGAGTGCACATGTGCTCTCACATAATATACTTATTTTATACTGGCGCGTGAGTTACGCAATGAGATAAATATCAGATCAATTCCATATTATAAAGTCTGAATTTGCCTCCAGTTAGCCGGTCCGGAGCCGGCGTTACTGCACCGGAAGTCACGCTGGACGCTCCGCCCGCCTCGTATGAGAAAATCAGGGCTATAACCGCGAAAATCGAAGTTCGCAAATTGCGGGCATTTTTCTCTGTCACTCTAATTACGCCTTCATTGGAGTAAAAGAGAAAGATCCCCGCAATTTGCGAATTTCGGTTTTGGCGGTAGCCCCTCTGATTCAAATGCGTTCACGTTTCGTCGCTTTTAATCTTATCCAATGCTCTCCCTAGATTCTAACATCTTATACGCTCGACTTCAAATAAATGCAGTTATTGTAAAACGTTAAGGTGATCGTATCCCGATCCTGGCAACCCTCCAACTCGCTCTCACGTTGGACCCTAATAGGTTAAAAACGTATCGACCGTTTTAAAATCTTACGCGTTAAGAAATAAGACTGAGATTTGATTGGTGTGTCGCAGGTGAAATATTATTCAGATCCTTACATAGGAAACGACCCGCACTTATTACAGCATTATTTATGATGCATTCGTTACAATGTCCATTTAATTCGTGTGGAAGCGCTGGAGGATGGAGATAATCACTGCTAATTAGATTCTGATTAGACTGTCAAATTTTAAATATTGTTACCTCAGCGAGGTGCCAATCCCGCTAGAAATATCCTAATAAGATGATGGCAGCTCATGGCTATTAATAATATACTATAGATATACTGCCGTCCATTCTAGATAAGTACGTTATAGTTTAGGTATCAACTAGTTCTCTTTTGCAGCGCGATTCGGGCAACCAATGTCACTTTTACGTTAGATAGAGTAAGATATAAGATATTAGATGTGAATTGGATCTCTAAGTCATATCCTATGGAAATCGTTCAAGAGTATAGAATATATGTCTATTTCATAATCCGAATCGGGCCCGTAATATACTAGTCTACTGATATCTTGTAGTAATTTTACGGCTTTTTGGTTTAGCGAACTGTGCTAAAGCTTATCGAGGTAAGTACCCGAGTATTTGCTGAGCTAGATACACGTCGTACTTGGTCTCCAAAGACTACTAACCTACGACGGCTAGTCGTTAAAGGCATCTGAAGCCACCGGGGTCGCGAGTGTCATGACTCCAAGAAAGATAAGCAAAGAAATGCAGTAAGTACTTCTGCATAGAAGTTTAGAAGCAGGGATTCTTTAAGAAGGGAACAAAACATAGTTGAATAAGCAGAGATAAATACCTATATTACTTACTAGGTACTTCTAGTTAACTTGAGTTATAACTATTGGAATTGTTTTATTATTTAAAAAAAATAAGCTCTTTATTTTTATATAGAATTAAATACATACAGTCAACTTAGAACTAATCTTACATTTTTAAGATTATCAGAACTAAGGGACATGGGGAGCATCCCCTATCAAAATTATTGAAATTATCATTAAGTGTTATTACATTCATTACTAAGAACAAGAAACAACATTTCAGTAGGTGAATACTGTTGAGACGTCGCCGATAAGCTCCAGGAAAGTCGGCTGAGATGGTTTGGCCATGTCAAAAGAAGGCCGCCTGAATACGTAGGCAATAGAGCCTTTACCAGGCCCAAACAGGAGGGGCAAACGAAGGCAGCGGTGGCGTAACGTCACCGCCAAAGATCTAAACGCCTGTGGGTTAGCGGAAACCGATGTCCAGGATAGGGCGAAGTGGAAGGAGAAAAGTAGGAAAGCGGACCCCGTCACAGTACGGGACAAACGCTAGGAGGATGATGATGAATTACTGACATAAATTACTGCACCAATTAACATGCTGTTAAAGTTCTGATTTGTAATATACATGCTGAGTTTCAATTAAATTGGACTTACGAGTAGACGGCGATAACAGAGCTCAGACAGCTACAACTATTTTAAGCTTCCTATTAGATTCAAATTAGAAACTCTGAAGCCTCTGACAAGTTAAATCCAATCGGATCGAATGCGAAATTTCTAAATTGGGAGCGCTATCTCGTGGCGATATTCTTATTACCGCGGACTGCGAGGGCTAAGCGAAGATAAATGGAAGGAGCGGGTGAATATATTAGTAGCCGCTGTTATTGCACCAGGGTTGTTATTCCTACCGTATTCCCATCTACAGGGGAGCATTTTGTTCAGGCGAACCAGTACCTACTTCAGTAGAACCAGAAACAGTTTTTCCTCGTCTACATATTATTTATATACGAGTTATAACACGGCCCGGTCTAACGTGAGTCTTCGTTAATCTTGTTTACACAGTATCGGCTATTGCGACAGGTGCTTGGTAAAATAAATAAAAGGTGTGCCTCACCTTGTCCCATCCAAAATCCGATAGGTATCAAGATTAATATCAGACTTCTAAAGATATGCGAAAAGTGTTGTGAGCTTATGAGCTACCTACAATATTATCGGACCAAAATTGGTATAAGCTTTGAGCTAGGCTGTGCCAGTTTCCAATCGCTATTCTTTGTATGAATATAAAGCCATATTTTGCATGAAAACTTTTTTTTTGCTAAGAATAAGAAATTATCCGGTACTTTAATACCCCTATTATATAACGAAGCTAGGGTTATACTTTGCACTGGTTCACTTGAGATGAAAGGTCGTCTGCCCTCGATAAGTGATGAGAACACCAGCTGGCTTGGCCCTAACGGGCCGTTTATGACTCTTGCGGGCTTCTCCGCCATAACCTGCCGACTTCCTTAACTGAATTAGTGACAGTTTGGAGGTAATTAGGGATTTGGGTAATGGCTGTTTATGAGCGATTAACTTAATTCGACTTGCTGCTTAATTTTACCATTCTAATTAAATTTTAATTCCAAAATTTCATGGTTTGTAAAAAGTTAATCCAACCAAACCGAACAAAAAAGCTGTTTATCTGTACCTAAACTATAACTAATTATAATTATGACCTACGTTATTTATTAACCTATTACTATTTAATACAGAAAACATTCTTTGTAAACATATCAAGCGTGCAATTAAAACCAATGCCTCTCTCCGTTGTTTTATTTAACTGTCCTGCAACGTAAGTGCCTATAAATTTAATTACAGACATTATTGCGCACAAAGCAACATTGTTTAGAGCTTAAACGTGTGTAACTATACACAAGTGTTATAATTAGTAGATAACAATGGCCGTGCAAGTTCGCCCTAACGGCGTGTTTAAGTTCCTTTATGGACCGTTCCTACGCCGCTGCTCTTATAGCGATGTTTACGACCATAATGTTGTAAGTGAAATTGTTTATCTAATGGTAATGGGGTTAAACTAGATGCACGTTGCATAGCCTGGAAGCTTGCTGGAAGGGGATATATGTACCTATCAAATATAAGGCTGCCAATCTTGAACGTTCATTATATGTATCGAAAATTTAAATATCTTGCTTCACTAAATCGGTGTTTACACACGTGTACGAGTGACAAGAAAAGAGACGAGTTAAATTAGATAAGAAACGCGCTTTTTCTTCGTATAGTCAGACCGTAAAAAGTCTGCAGCGATTTTGATAGCCCACGCAGTGCAAGTGTCATTTTAAACGTCAAACTTCTATCAAATTATGACGTATAAGTAACACTTACGCTGCGTGGGCTATCAAATCCGCTGCAGACTTTTATTGGTGCGACTATATCCCCCCGTTCGTTTATCTGACCTTATTTAAGGATTTGACAATGCATTCAGACTCAAATTGACAGTGGCCTTCCCCGTGGAAATTATGACTAGGTATTTCTGCGAGAAAAAAAGTGACGGTTTAGTTGTCAAAAGTAATTTTAAATTGTCGTGAACCATTCGTGAACCAAGTTTATAGCAGAGCTACGACTGCATTTAGTGCTGTATTTCATTATGCGAGTGCGCGCGAGAAGGGCACTCGAGCCGGCTGCACAATGCGCCCGACGTTGTTATTCAATTTAAAGATTTCCCTCAGTACCGGCAGCGACTGCGAGCTCCGTACAAGTCACGGTACAAGTGCCGCGCAACGTGAAGCTTTACTTGCAAAGGAATACAAATTGACATTGCAAGAAGTAGTGTTTCTATTCAACATTCAATTATTTACAAAGTAAGAGTAGTCTTCGTCTCCTGCAAGTTCTAAATACAAATAAGTTTCAGTAGGTACTTTTTAATGACCACCTTTTTCTGTCGTGTAACATCATTTTTGAACGCACAAAGAGATTCATCATCGCACGCACGCGAGCGCTATTTTGTAGAGAATTCGTAAAAGTGGAGCAGCGTAGAGCCAGCCTCCGTACCGCGAGCGAGGGAGACGTGAGTTTGATTTATTGCAATGCTCGTTCTTGGCATTTTGACAAATTTACTGGCTTGCAGCGCAGAGTAAACAGAGCCGTAGCGGGCGACGTTCTTCATAGTAGCGAGTTTCAAGTTTGCGGCGGCGGAAAATTCAGATTCTCACAATGATTCAAGTTCGATGCGGAAGTAGCCAACAAGAGTAATGGGATCTGTGATAGAGAGGTCGTAATGAAGAGCACTCTTGGCGGCCAGGGCTCCGGCGAGATGCACCGAACAATCCTTAATTGAATAGCCCGGCCGGGGCTAATCAGGGCTCAGCTGAGCGGTGCAGGCGGCCCGGCCGGGGCGGCGGGGCCGGAGCCACGCGGGCTGGCCGCGCCCCCTGCGCGCGCCGCTCCGCCCCGGCGGGCTCATTCAAGTAGCGAGCGCGCCCCGTGCCAGCCGCCACCCTCAGGTATGTCCATTTTGCTTTTGGTGTTTGCACGTACCGTACCGCGCGCTCCGCGAGTGTCAGTAGCCAGTCGTGCTGTGAGTGTGCGCCAGTGCCCGCGACCGCCGCCGCCAGAGGTACGTACGCATGCACGACGCTGTGCCACTACACCATTTAATGTATCAAAGCACCCCCAACTTAATCGTTTCGTGCGTACTAACCCCAAGTGAAGATATGGCCTTGTGATATGAGTAATGCTCACGACTTCCGGACAATTAAGATACTTATACATTTTTACTACGTTCAGTCGGATAAGAATTTGAGTGCGGTGAAAATTTCGTTTAAAATTATGATAATTAAGAATTGATTTCATTCATAATCAGTAAAAGTGATGTTAATATCCCTTATAGAAAAACAATCAAACCTATATTTTTTTAACACTTTTAATAGTAACGCGACTAAAATAATAAAGTTACATCAGGTTTTATGTTCAAGTTATTTACATATTCAGACAGTTAAAACTTCGGAAGTTATCTTAAGTTTTCAGACGTGTAAATAAAATTATGAAAAATTATAGCGTTTTGGATCACCGTTAAGTATTGTCGATTTATCTATAATAAGCATACCTAGTATAATAGCTAATTAATTACATATCCGACAACCATATACTATTTTACGTAATCAACGTACTTAGTATTTATTGTGCCTTTTGTACTTTCGTTATTCGGCTTTCGTCAGGATCGGCTTTCTTGCGTTATCCCGTTGAAAGGGTTCATTTCCTCAAACTTTATTAAAATGAAAATCCGTCGCATCTAATTAAGATAGTGCTACGGCGTTGCATAAGTGTTCGCTATCCATATCCAGTATATCCACCCTCACACCAGCCGCGTGCCTCGTGCTCGGCTCGCCTCGACCCTCCGACTTTCACTGGCGCCGCCACTTCACCTTGTCGGCTGGCGCGGTGCCAGCCTCCCCCGCCCCGAGCCACATCTCTGATAGCTATGTCGCTATATAGCTTCGTGTGTGCGAATTATGAGAGGGCAACGCTCAATAATACATATCTTACTCGTATAGTTTTAAAACGTTATCATAGGTTTAATGTTTCTATTGAAACTTAAAATGGGTATCCTTTACAATAGATAAAGTTAATGTCCAGTAAATAGGTTATGAATGGCGTTATTGGCAATTTATAAAACATTCGCTTTTCTATTACTAACAATTAATAGGCAATAGGACAGCGATTTATTACGCGTTTTTGTTCGAGTCTTCAATAATATATATGCTTTTGTTCTCCTTAACGGTGACACTTGGTTATCGAATGATAACTAAGCCGATGGAATGTATACAGATGCATATGTATTTTATATACAGTAATAAAGTAGTCGCTATGCTTAACTACGCATACGGATAACTATCCGTAGCGCGTAGCAGTCGCTACGCGCGGGCGGCGTAGGCGCCCGTCTCTCGCGAACGGTCGCTCGGATCATTTAAAGTTTTAACATAAAGCCTTCATTACCTACATAAAACGCATCGTTGTAACGATCAATTAAAAAGACAAGAACCAAGTGAGTTTTCAAATTATACTAAAAAACTACAATCCGTGGCGTTCAAGTGAAATTTAGAAGATAGTTAGTTCGTCTACGAGTATAATCTAAGGTTGCCTCCAGAATCTCGCGAACTAAATTGACAGGTCAATGTGCACAAATGATACCACAGTTTGACCAGTGCTGTTCATATCGATATTTTCAAAAAAGTTTGAAATAGAGAATATCGCGAGTATTCACCGCTAGGGGCGCTACTTAACTGTTGCGCGGTCAGTTAAAATGTATCTTTAAGTTACTTTACAAATGTTACTTGGTATTTCAAAAATGTGCAATTTTATAGTAAGTAATAGAGACAAGGATATTGATAAAAAATATTGTAAATATTTTATAGAGAAATATGTCAGTTTCGCATCCGCACCTCCTGATTTGATCGGTAACGTCACATCACGACCTTACAATCGAATCAACCACTTTTCTCGTCACATTCATATAAATCGAAATCGGTTGTAACCCCTTTATAATTATGACTTGTGTAGTAAGTGCGATAACTTACCTACTTATCGATATCATTTTATCAACATATACCCGTGACTATTTTTTCTTTGCTATTCCTGGTATCATTTTATTTGTCAAACTCATGTCAATTTAGTTCGCGAGTTTCTGGAGGCGACATCAAGTTTAAGTATACCTACTGCCGTTTTCGAACTTCAAGATATTCACAAGATACGACACGTACTAGATCCGGTCAAGATACGTTCTAGTTTAGATATCAACTAGTTCTCTTTTGCAGCGCAATTCGGGCAAGCAATGTCACTTTTACGTTAGATAGAGTAAGATATCTATTAGATGTGAATTGGATCTCTAAGTCAATTAAATTCGAATCTGCGTGTCAAATAAACCGGTTCTTTAGATCTTCTAGGGCGTGGTGACATAAGTTAGTAGGGCGTAGTATCTAGACACATTAGTAGCATACTGATAAAAACGAAATGCATAGTAAAAGTTCTGGTGTCGTGCGTGGGAGTTGTGTTTCCACGCGGACACGTTTACGTTGAGTTCGGTATCGATTGGGCGCAGCGCAGCGATAGTGCGTTATCATCGGCCGGTGGCGACATGCCATGTTTAGTCACCCGACCTCTCTTTATTCACATCATTTACAATTATGATTTAGAACACGAATATTCCTAATGCGATTACTCGACTTCTTTACGTTTTACTAGATATCTTGTTTGAGTATTTTTTAAATTTTGAAAATATTGTACTCAGGGCCCGATTCGGATTTTGAAATAGACATCTATTCGATATCTTTTAGATATCACCAAGATACGATAACGATATGTTTAAGATCTGACCTGTCAAATTTGACATTTGCGCGATTCTGGAGATACTCTTGAACGATTTCCTCAGGATATGACTTAGAGATCCAATTCACATCTAATAGATATCTTACGCTACCTAACGTAAAAGTGACATTGGTTGCCCGAATTGTGCTGCAAAAGAGAACTAGTTGATATCTAAACTATAACGTATCTAGAATGGATCTAGTACGTGTCGTCTCTTGTGAATATCTTGAAGTTCGAATACGGCAGTCATGTTTTATTCAGTCAATATAATCTGATTTACCAGGATTTATAGGTAGATACATAATAGGGACACGTAATTACCTACGAGGCTATTGTGGTCTCATTTGTGTAACTTGCTACTTGATAACATTTGTCATAATATTTAGTAGGTATACATAGATAATATAGATATGGATCATATATCATAATAATAAGTCAAACCTAGCCCAGCCAAGATGACAATAGTTAGTTGATAGAAAACGCCAGTCGAAATTTAAATAAATGTATGTAAACAGACACGTGACTTTTCGTAGCATCTGTCATCCCGATACATTTTTGCTTTTCGTTTAGCATTTATACGGTTCTCATGTTGGTTAACATTCTTTATTACAAGCTTTTATTTAGTTTAACCTGACCGTTGTCTGTCTGTGTGTAATCAACCCTTGCAAGTTAAATTTGATCCACTTCCCGGTTTCCGATTGAGCTGAAATTTTGCATACATACGTAAGTCGGGTGACAATGCAATATTACAATTACATATGGTGTCATCGAACTGATCTGATGATGGAGACCGGAGGTGGCCATAGGAACTATGTGATAAAACAACGAAACCTAATTGTGATTGGGGTTTTTAGAATTGTCTCGATGAGCATTAGTTGCATGTGGAAAGAAAAGTACAGTCAGCGATAAAAGCTTGTACCAAAAACGAAATTTTTGCCTAAAACTTATTTTTTATTCTCTGCACATGAGCGTTGTGTTGTAATGATTACTAAAGCATATAAGTGTGAGTTAGACACTTATTGTTATTCACTTTAAGTGGGTTTAAGTTCACAAGAGCAATTTACAATCGTAATCGACAGTGATTTATTATTTCACACACAACTTAAAACATGGCAAAGTAAGTTGATGCTAATTTTGAATTCTTTCTTCCTGTTGGCTGAGTGAATTGACGTTCAAATGTTGATTTTAAATGATAAATATTTTATAACGTTCATTCGGATTTGATTTATACCTAATGTTTTATAGTTAGTTATGTACACTATAGTTCGTTTTTTTTAGCATTAGAAATAAGGTAAACAATCTTGATGTGTCTTTTAATTGAAAAGCACATTTTAAAAATAAGTTACGGCAAATATGTAACAATTATGAATCGAATACGATCATTTATATTCTTCTGCTTTGATAAGTAATAGCTTTTGATTTTTAAAAAACGTTTTTCAATTAAAAGACATGTCAAGATCGCTTACCTTCTTGCAAGTTCTTTCTAATGCTAAAAAAAACGAACCATAACTATAACACCAACGTTATGAAAAATGTTGCGTAGCAAAGATTGTTTAACCTCTCTCGTAGCAATTTTGAATTTAAGTTTTCTGTCATCGTTCGTTGTCTAGATGTTTCAGAATGCAGAAGTTCATTGGTTTGAAAAGTATTTAAAAGTAAAATCGGTTAATCTGTATTGTTAAACATAACCGATGATGAATAGTCATGGTGAATAATCTCTTTATTTTAGCGTTTATACCAATTGCATTCTCAGCTACTGCTTCAGAATACAGATACACTGATGCCTGCAGGTATTTAAACTTAGAGCATTTTTGCGTATTTATTATACAAGTATATGACACGAGGCATATCATTTGATATTTACCACTAGCTTTTCGGTGAAGGAAAACATGGTGAGGAAACCTGCATACATCTGCGAAGAAATTCATAGGTGTATGTGAAGTCCCCAATCCGCATTGGCCTAGCGTGGGGACTATAGCCCAAGCCTTCTCGCGCATGAGAGGAGGCCTGTGCTCAGCAGTGGGACGTAAATAGGATGATGATGATGACACGAGGCATACAATAAGTACGAAAAATACATGTGTAGCAAGAAATCTGAAATTCAAATAATTTGAACTATTTCAATTATTTGTTTGTGTATTGTGAATCGCATAAAGTACCTAAGTAGTTATGCCAAAAGGCAATAGGAGTTTAACATGCAAATGTCCTGGTAGCGGTACGCCTCTGTCAGTTGTACTGTCTGTACCTAGCAGTGGCGGCTCATCCATAAAAGCCGATTCCCACCGGCTTGCCTATTTTTGGACGTTTGAGCAGAGTTGTAAAGGAAATATGTAAGCCAAATTAGCCCCGGCTTGCCTATGGATATGTTTGACGCGCCGCCACTGGTACCTAGTGTACCTACTTAGATCGAGCGTTGCACATTTTGATGTCAGAATATTAGTAATTATGTATATTACAAAAAAGTTTAAAGTTCTACATTTTCATCGGTCTTCCCAATCTGATTTAATCTTGAACCATCACGAAATTGGTTCTTATATTTTTTGTCTGGGCTGAGATCTGATACCTAGAAAAAATATATTTCCCAAATACCTCTACTTATAACCGGTAGTAATAATATGAAAACTGGAGAATTAAAGTAACTTTTTCTAATATGTAAGTTTTTTAATATTAATCAACCACTGTTTTAGAATGACTATTGGCCCGCGCAGTAGGGGTCATCTCGAGTTCCCAAAGATTAACGAAGATCACGTCTCAAAGACCACGTCTAACTCTAGCAAACTATTTCGAAAATAACCTGCCAAAACGATCTGCCAATTTGTTGACTTTCACACTTTCTATCGATTTCTATTATAGTTAAAACAATAACGGATCACGTGTACATAATTTTCGTCTATTTTTATCATTTCATCGCAAGTAGCGTTGCCTAGCCATAAAGACATTCAACTTTTAAACCGGAGCTCCGGGTTCAAACCCAGGCTCGTACCAATAAGTCTCTCCAAACTTATATAAATACGATATCATTTTAAAATATTTACTCCCTTTTGAGTACCGGAATACATTGTGAGGAAACCGGACTAATACCAACAATACAAGTATATGGTCTAGTTCTCTGGTTTGGAATGTCAGATGGTAATCGCTTTTTGGCAATTTCTTAAAAACTGGTGCCTACTCTAATTTCAAATTAGGTTTACGAGTGGATTTAAAGCTCCGTTAGCAATCCTTAACAATACCCAGGAACCTTCCTGATAAAAATATAAAAATAATCATTTACTCGCAGTTTCGCAGTAAGATCACTTTTTCTGTGGCTATAGTTAGGGGTTTCCAATACCGGTTATATGTCTTAACTTTTACCACTAATCAATTCGTAGCACGATAGAGCTTATGAAGCCTCAAAAGTGCCTCGCTAATATGATACAATAAATGAATATGACAGCATAAAAGCTGTTCGCGCGGTTTCACACGGCCCCCCGCGCCATGTTGCGTGACGTCACGCGCACGCGACATGTGCGCGTATCAATTTGATCCGCGCCCGCGCAGCTGCGAGCGACGACCCCTGCGCCTAGACCATTCAACTCTACGCCCAAAAAGACACCCCATATTTTGGGTGATTAATCCGAACCGCTTTGTCTAGCCATAGAGCCATACCCTTCGGCATTATTTGCACGCGCAAGCTATCTGCATAAGTAATACTGCATATTAAAATGCATCTATTGTATTCATGACGGGCTCCAGCATATGCGGCTAGCTACAAGCGTGATGCGTGTAATCCTTCTAACCGGTTGTAGTGTCATTTATTATTTTCTAATGCACTTTTATTTAAAAACCGCCTCTTCATTAGCATTCGTGACATTTAATTAATAATATCAAAAGTAATATCACTTAATTATTCTGTACTAGTCATGAATATTGTACAGAGCGGCTACCGCGAAAGCCGTAATTCGCAAATTGCGGGGATCTTTCCCTTTTACTCCAACGAAGGCGTAATTAGAGTGACAGAGAAAAATCCCCGCAATTTGCGAACTTCGATTTTCGCGGATATAGCCCAGAATCCAACTAGTTTTCTGACTTTACTTTGTCGGGAGTCACCCTCCGCAGGTCCTGCAGACAGCCATTACGCAATAATAATACCAGATATTCGGCGCTCTGATCGGACCGACAGAATAAGTTTCGCGACGTACAATCAAACTGCAGAACAATAAAAGTTCGTGAATCAAACAATCGATCCATCGACGAGTCCATTTATAATCGCGACAGCTGCGCGGGGAGGGGCTAGCACTGGCACCAGGGGTAATGTGACAGGGTCCCATCTCCCACGGTCTTGGCTAGCCCCTACGTCTTTGTCACGGTAACGGCGACGCATCTGATGTCCCACGAGAGTGTTTGAGGCTAGCCGTTAGAATTGCATTAGAATAGACGAAGACCTGTTCCTTTAGAGCTATTCAGTGTAACCCTAAATGCTTGTAGACACCAGAATGAATACTATTATGAAAAACATGCACTCGCGTTACACTACTTGGTTGACCTATTTTATTATGCATTCAAGAATATTTTACATCTTCAGTTGTATGGCACAATCGCACATTAGACCTCTATTTGGTCGTATTCAAAAGAGGTGATCATTTAGCATAACATTTTTACAAAGCATATGTCGATTGTCGATACACAATCTGTGATTGATTAGATTGACGGCACCCTTCAAAACTGCATGCTTGTATATCCATAGAACAACATATGTACCTACTATAGATAACGAAAAAGCTACAGGAATTTAATGCAAAACAAATATGTCTATGTATCTTTTTGGAATATTTAGTAGGTTGCATGGACTCAAAACGTTGAATACACCTGTTTTTAGTCACTCGCGCGACATGTTTCGGAGAGCCTAGTAATAAAGAATAATAGAATGTAGTACTTTTGTAGAATGTTGTGTGGTATGTGTGGAATGTTAGTATGTCTCACAACATTTTAAATTCGACTCAAAACATGTCAAATGGCAAGTAACAAAACGGTACTAACATCCTTAGGTTTGTAGAAGATGTGGTATTAATATTTAACGACAATAAAAAGTGCAGCCCTCAAAGACAGGCAGAATGCTAAATACGACAACGGAGCCCGTCCTCCACTAAGTGCCTTATTAGAATGCGTACGAGCAACATTAAATATTTAGCGATTAAAATGGAAAGTGCGGTTCAACGGCCCGGGGGTATCATTCCCATCGCTTACCGAGAACGGAGGAACCGAATTGCCAATATAAGAGTGTTTCGATTACATACTGTTAGAAAAGATCTCGAGGTTATGTTATACTGGATTGCTAAATACTTGACTCACCCGAACTCGCGTCAGCAATAGGAACACCCGGCCAGGGCGCCACGCGACGCAGGCCGTTACTACTACAATGCCAACATTGAAAAATAATAAAAAGCAGCTTTAAAGTGTGCTAAGGTCGCCCGGTTTTCTGCCCATAATGAAAGGGTTCTATTGAATTGGAAGTTTAAAAAAATAGGTCGTGGATGTATGATTTTATTGGGTGGCAATTGAACGAGGGGTGCGCTCAAAAATGCGAGGGTGTGTTAGAGCGTGCGCGAATGAACCTGAGAAATATTAAAGCAGAAGTAGTACGTGTAATCTAAGTTGGTGTTGATGTACTTAGTAAAAATAAAAACAATGTATCGCAAGTAACCTAAAAAATATTCGACTGTATATTGCGGTTTATACATAACAATACATTTCTATTGTATTTATACGAACACTGAAAAACACAATAGTATAATAAATCAAATGCAGCAACAATGAGAAGATGTTTAATAAAAATAGAACCAATTAAGAGTGTTATTAGGTACCCATATAAATATAACTAGCACGGGTTACTAAATTATACACCTCATTCAATTATAAACCTTCCTCAAGAATCACCCTATTGATAGGTGAAAACCGCATGAAAATCCATTCAGTAGTTTTTGACTTTGTTTTATAAGGATAAACATATCTTAAATATATGTTTATCCTTACGAGTGCGTAAGTTCCAAGGATCATTGCCTAAATTAAGACTTGAAATGGCAGTATATAACAACCACCCTGTTGTTAGTAATAATATTAAAACGGAGTGGTGGTGCAGGGTCCCCGCGGCTCGGTGCCGGCGCACGGAAGCGGGGCTTCCCTCTCGACGTCTACGAACACGTACCCGTAGCACGCCTTGCGGAAGTAGCCATGTACTCGGTTATACTCGTAGTAGTAGTTATATTGGCTGTACTTTAACTAAGTTGTGTACAAAAAGGTATACTATTATGCGATATAAATATTAGAGAAGATTACCAAAGTTTTTGGGGAAATTTTCGTTTGTTTTCCTAAACAGACTAGTTCGAATGTAGCTGTTACCAATTGTTCAAATTATGCTTAAAAGTTAACGTTTTCAAATATTAAACATTCACGTCACGTCAATGAGTATGTAAGTCTGAACAACTCGACCATGCAACTCAATTGACTCGAATATTATTATGTGGTAGTTAGCGAAGTAAGTGGAATTTATTTCTTCTTCTTTCTCCTCGCCACTTTCCGTTACGCGGGGTCGGCTTTCTTAAGGCCGAGCCACAGCGGCTTGCGTGTGCGTGACGTGCGCGTGTGCGTGCGCTAAAATGTTGGAGCACGTGCACGTCACGCAAGCGGTGTACCATCTCTCATAACGATCTGTATACTACAACGCCGCACGCGCACGTGCACGTCACGCTCACGCAGCCGGTGTGCACAGGCCTTTAATCTTGAGGCGCCTGACAAGCTGACACTTATTTACTTACTCGACAACGATAAATCAGAACTGTACCTACTTAGAGTCTTTGACTTGTTATTCGTAGCAACTATCCTTAAATATCCAAAACTTTAAACTACATAACTCAAACTTAGTAACGTGACATAACCGGCGAGGTGGAAACGTGTAAATAAATAAAGTGTGTCGGTGTCGGTCAGCTCCCCTCGAGGGCGGGTAATTGGCCAGTGTTTACGTTCTTTCACCACGGAGAGTGTACAGCGATCAATCAGGTAGCCCCGCGCTATGATTGTCAAACATGCCGTGATTGCCTTCCACGTAATCCATGAAAACCCGTAAATTCGTGCTATAAGATTTACGTTAATATAAATGAAGATATGTCTATTAAGACACATATATTTTAATGTTTTGAGGGATTCTTAGTGAACGAGGAATTCCTAGATACTCCTTCCCTTTCAATGTAGTGCTAGAAACCTTTGCTAAGTGCTATTATTTTTTATTACTTTACTTATACGATTATTGTGAAATTTTGCCTAGGAATATCTGCTAAATAGGCCTCACCAGCTTTCACGCTACCAGTACGACTGAACACTTCAACGCCCGGCTGATTTTGATCATTACCATTATTTATTATTACACATTGTACACGATTAACAACCACCTAAGGTAGTCTAGTACTCGTTATGATTGTCAAACGTGATGTATCTTTCACATAAGCGGTGTCGCATACTTGACGCGATCTAGCGGTGGATTTTCGCGGTTATCTCGTTAGATTTACGTCATAAACTTCCGCAATTCAAAATATTGTTTTAATCTAGCAATACAATGAAGCCCTAAAACAGTATACTCAGTAATCACTAAGCTAAACTAAATACTACGTATTTCTAATCTCAAACCTTTTAAGTTAAGTATGTGCAAGGTTGTTACCGAGCCGTTCGCCACCACAGCTGATCGCGATCGATGGTACCTCTCCATGCCTGTTGCCGACACATTGATATTATATTTCCTGCCATTTTTGTGTTCGCCTGGCAAGGGTAAAGGTATAGACGGCGTCACCCCGCGGGGCAACGCACGCGAGGCATGAATGACACTACCAGTTGGTGCTATTCTGGTAACAAACAACCTTCACCGCGCTAAAACCTATTTATCGTAATGAAATCATTTCAAATCTGACAGATATCTAGATTGTAAAACTTACAAACTGTGTGGTTGTGTCATTTTATTTTTTAAATTTTAACGAAGAGTCATTTTACGTGGCGTGAGTAAGAATTTATTTTTCATACTTTCTTAAGCGTACCTCGAGACTTTCAAGTATTTATTAACCGACTTCCATTTCATAGAAGGAGGAGGTTCTGTATTCGGTTGTGGCTATTTTTTTTTTTTTTTTCTATGTACGTTCACCGATTACTCCGACATCCGTAGTCCGATTTGAGTAATTCTTTTTTTGTTTGAAAGGAGCTACCTCCGAGTTGGTCCCATTTTAATTTGGTTCTGTTCTGATGATGGGATCCATGAGGAATTGAGGGAACTCCTCAATTTTTAAAGGCACATGCATGGTGATTTGGGTGTTTTCTTAAGCAACTCGAGCATTTGCTCCCGAAAACCACCACTTTGATGAAGTAGACCTGATGATGATGATTGTTTTGATGATAATGATGATGATTTATTAAATGTAGTATGTTCAGCGATTACTCCGGCACCTGTGATCCGATTTGAGTAATTCTTTTTTTGTTTGGAAGGAGTTGCGTCCAAGGTGTTTCCGTATTATTTTTGGTTCTGGTCTGATGATGGAATCCATGAGGAATTGAGGGAACTCCTCAGTTTTTAAAGGCACGTGTAAAGTGATTTCAGTGTTTTCTAAAGTAACTCGAGCATTTGCTTCCGAACACCGCCAATTTGATGTAGTGCAAATGTAGCCTTACCACGAGTTTGACATTGACATATTCGCTAAGTTAACGACGCTAACGTCTTCGTAACTTACTTTTTATGCATCTCGCTCGCACTAATATGCCAGTACGAGCGAGATGCAAAGAAAGTAAGTTACACACACACTAGCGAATAAATCAATGTCAAACTCTTGGTAAGCTGGTAAGGCTACTGATCGGGGGTTAGGGTTAGGAGTTAAGGGGTCGGGTAATGGTGGTTGAAGGGGTGCTGGTTCAGGGCCGAGGGGTGCATGGATCAGGGGTTGATACGCTATGAGGTTGAGTGATCGGGGGGGTTGAGGGATTGGGTCAGTGGCGGGGCGGAGGATGGATTTAGTGTAGTGACAGGAATTATAATTTCCCAGACGGACTCGAGAAAATTCCAGATTACATATTTATTAAAGTAGATATACGAATTTAGTGTTAATCATGATGTTGTTTTTCATTTACGCGTCGCGCTATTAACAATGCGTTAAAACTAAAAATGGAAAAATAAAAACTTTTTACAAAAAAAAAGAAAACCGACTTCAAAAAGGATGAAATAAAATATTATCCTTTTTAAGTCTATGCGTTACCAACTGATATGTTTGAAGTCGGTGCCAAGCCAAGTAGTAAAGAATACCCGTCAAAAATAATCAGCTTTATGACTATAAATCCCATTAGAACTGTACCATTGGAACTATTATAAATGTGTAAGTAATTCTGTCTGCCTCTTTGTCGCCTTTTCATGGCTAAACAACTGAACCGCTTTAGATGAAATTTGGCAAGAACGTAAATTCCTTGAATTGTTTTATATTTTGAAATGTAGTCCTCTGAATAAGGGACGGGAAATAACTTCAGTCCCAATCCCACGCTTGCGTGCCGACAAACATGGTACGGACTGTGCCAAGAAGGTTTGATCGTGTGTTCTGAGGTGTGTTCTTAGGTACAGTCGACGTCAAAGATATGTATTATACACTTTTGCACCTTACTCCTTTGTAATAAGACGAAAAGTGTAAACATATTTTTAACGTCGACTGTACCTACAGAAAGTACGTTCATTGTAAGGCAATCCAACGTACATCCTTATCGAATCGCACCAAAATCATGGTATGCTTCAAAAGTTGGCTTGGCACCGACTTCAAACATATCAGTTGGTAACGCATAGACTTAAAAAGGATAATATTTTATTTCATCCTTTTTGAAGTCGGTTTTCTTTTTTTTTGTAAAAAGTTTTTTAAGTACCTTAAGTAGGTATGTTACGTTGAAACTATCAACAACGTGTTACGTGGCAACGTAGTATACTAAGTATAAATGACATTAGGTAGTTACCTTCGGTGTTGTATTAGCTATGAGTATAGTATACTATATATGACATTAGGTAGTTACCTACGGTGCTGTTGTAGCTATAGTAAAATGCGTTCTATTGTATCGATTGCCGACCATTTATGCCGGGATATCAGTTACATCAGCGATTAATGCGAAGCCTGTTTGTGTTATACTCGGTTACAATCAGTTTCAATCTACTTTGTACGGCACAACAGACAGAAACATCCTTCTAAATCTATGACGGATCTATAGCAGCTCAATTATCCCCAGGACTACCATGGACTAAAATTTAAACAAGCATTCTAAAGTATCTAATTATCCCCATTGTATTAACACGTTTGATATTTTTGTCAGCATGTTATGGTAGTTAAGTATCGTAATTATAATAATGCTAAATCAACTTTATTTATTCCTTTGAATATGCTCAAAGTTAAAATTTGAAAAAATCACATTCCAAACATGACATTGCGTGTTGAAACTTTGAATTTGAATCTTGCATGAGCTAATAAAGTGAAGTCAACGAATTCAAAATGGTTGTCAGTAAGGTTGGCCGGGTTTGTTGTCGTAGGGCAGTCTATTCACAAAAGCTACACGAAACGTGAGTGTTGTTTGCGTAAGTGGAGTGGGCAGCGTAGTGGCCACGTAGTCCGAGTGCGCAAACATAGGCTATACGAGTATTACATAGTGTACCTGCACTATTTTCTACGATACGATTAACTAATCGTTCTCAGTTTTGTAATTATTATTGATTCTTTATTTCAGATAAATTTTATCCATAGAATTGTTAGTTTGGCTTATGACTACGTTAATTACTTACTACTACATCATGAAATAACTATTTAATTATTATTAGGTCAACCCAAAATTTCAGGAAGGTACAATCAACCCTCTCTCTCTGTAATGATAAGCATTAAGTATCAATAAAAACTTGGTTTTGGTGTTCATTTCATTCAACTGTAAAAAGGTGAAAAGTTGATTCCCATAAAGTTATCATGCTTCTTTGTCGTCACAAAACTGACAGCGAATAATGTTTCTTAACTACTCACTCTAATTGGGTACACTATTTTCTGAAAACTTATTTTCGGATAGTTAAAATTATTTTAACATAATTTATTTCTCCTGGACTACTTTTCTAATCTTATACTTGCAAGGCCAACTATCTGAAGGAGGTATTCTTTCTTGTATAATTTGTTGGTTCAATGTGTATTTGAGTCTCACATTTTTCTTAATAAAAGAGTGAAATGCAATGCACATTGGACCAAGAAATTGGACAGGTGGAATACCATCCTAAAGTCACTGTTAGCTTCGGTTTTCCGTTATCATTTAGTCCAGCGGTCAGCAACAAACGGCCCGCGAACCTCCCTGGTTATATGTAATATTGTCTGTATGTGGTTTGTATGTAATATTGACAAACGACAAGGTCTGATAAAGTCACAAATATTACCAAAGCCCGGCCCGCATCAACTACGTTAACTACTATTCAAACGTAATGTATAATATTTTAAACTTTCGCGTTTTGAACATATTAACTCACATTATAGACGGGTCTAACGCGAATTTTATTCAATTACCTTGACATCTCTTGAATTATCTTGATTTTGCTGGGACATCAGTCAGCCGCGACCACGACCAGTGAAACCTGTGTCGAAACGTCGGTAAATCAAGGTAATTGAATAAAATTCGCGTTAGACCCGTCTATAATGTGGAAACGTAATGTATATCATAGTCGAGTATGTGCAAGCGATACACATAAGTAACGCGTTATCAAATTAGCGGTGGATCGATGGCCGATTGCCGCCGCGGCGGCGACGACAGTGCGTCGTGTGGGGGACGGTTCCGCGAACTTGCCGGTTGATTAATAATGCATTAGACGAGTTCGAAATTAGAACTTCCGAAAAAAATACATTTAAGTTGTCATTGATAATCCTATTAGTAGTTTGTAGATCCAACCTTTCAGCGGTGTCTATTTCCTGATCATAATACTTTTAAATAAGGCAGCTCTGTCACAGCTGGTGAAACTGTTAATCTAATAGTCTTAAATAAAATATTAGATTCGTAGTAAATGAGCTGCCCTGAGTAGAGTAGAACCAGAATATCAAATAGTTCTGAAAACCAATCAACATTGTAACTGACAGCAGTTATGACTGTTTTAGATAACCTTCCACAATAATTAATTTCCAAAAAACTCGCAGACACAGGGAGCTATTGTCATCTATATTTTTCTCACCTAACTACACTGCAACTAATGCGCCGTACATTCTAAAATATCGTAAGTATGTTCTAATTCTAACAGACTTACGATGTTTAGGTTCAGTCCGGGCCTCTGCGCCGGCGACCCCTCGCGCAGCTGCGCTATTGTGCGCGCACAATGCGCCCCCGAACTATGCTAGCCCCGCATCTAGCCGCCGCTATCAAAATTTTATATTTGGTCTATTATTATTCCTAAAATCGCAGAGGTCAACGACTTGTGGATGGATTGAACGTGCTTTTAGGACGTATTTTTGGCCACGTAGACACGTTTTTTGTTGATTCCATTTTTAATACAGTAGTATTCAGAATAACGAAGAGCAAAGTGACATTGTGAGAATTATTGGATGAGTTTGCCTCGTTACGGTATAAAATTAATTCGTATACTTTTATAACTAAATTAAAGTCAGGCACCTACTTACCTATTTACTTACATGTTTCCACTCCTTCGCATGTAATTCTTTCTTATGCCAAAACTCACTGTACTGAATCTAATGACATTCCACACATAGATATAACCTAAGTTCTGAAAATCTTTGGCATTACCGCCCATGACATCCTTCAGGCTAAGCACGAACCTTTTTAATTTTAATGACGTTTCCGTATGATTTCAAGGACTTACGGTAGGCCACTTAATGCACAGTAATGCATCGGCACCATCAATAGGTACCTACTGCCGTATTCGAACATCAAGATATTCACAAGAGACGACACGTACTAGATCCATTCTTCATTCAAATACGTTATAGTTTAGATATGAACTAGTTCTCTTTTGCAGCGCACTTCGGGCAACCAATGTCACTTTTACGTTACTAGATAGAGTAACATATCTATTACATGTGAATGGATCTCTAAGTCATATCCTGTGGAAATCGTTCAAGAGTATCTCCAGAATCGCGCAAATGTCAAATTTGACAGCATATCGTTATCGTATCTTGATGATGTCTAAAAGATGTCTAATAGATGTCTATTTCAAAATCCGAATCGGGTCCCTAGGTAATTTATCAATGAAGTTAGGTACGTCATATTTTTTGCTGCGAAACGTATTAACCTGTCTGAAAGCTGGGCCTTAAATGATACCTATTCCAAAAATATGCACATAGTTAGCTATATACTAAAACGCTTTACATTTAGTAAATATCGACAACCAAAACTTACTAATGTATAAGGTATCACAAGCAAAGAGCCATACTGAACAGTGCTAGTACCAAAATATGGTTAATTGCAATTAGTGAGTTGTGGTTGTCACCCGACGATATGACTAAACTTAGTTGTTAAGGAAGCATGTATTTTGTTCGTTTTCTTTTTAACAAGGACATCAAACCGGTTTTATAATAAGTTTCAAAAGTTGTCCTTACGTTATCCGTGAGAAAGTCAAACGTAAAAAGGAGTAAAGCATCATTTTTGTAAAAAAAAAAACAAACAAACAAAGAAACTATTCAAAAGCAAGCTTTTTAAAAGGTAGTCTTAAAATTCTTAAAAATAGATCTAAATAGTGAATAGAATCAGGCGTTACTTTGTGGAAATCCATATTAATTAATACCAAAATATTGCTTTGCTAATCCGCGTAAAAGATAACGTGCTAGTCAATCAGTGCTAACCCGTTATGCTTACTTGCGTATTTTTTACATGCAATCCCAATTAATATTTTGGTTTTAATTAAAATAGATCTAATTAACCTAACCTGAAATGTTGTGGTTGTAATGAAGTGTGCGTTTTGTAGTGGGTTACCAAGGCAAGGAGTCAAGGGCAAGGTCACCGGGCCCGGCCCTGGACTAACATTCAAGCTCAGCTGTTAACTAATTGTGACTTTGATTTATATTTATGGTGCCTATTAAGGGTAAACCTTGTTATTGTGTCGTTGGAAATTATGTAGTTTAGGCCTTTGAGAAGCTGAAAAGAATCATAAAACCATTGAATTTTATTTTGAAATGACCTGTTCATGATGCTCATGTAAGGTCATTTCAGTGTAGGAGCTTATTAGTTACATCAGATGGAATTATCTTTATTGGATTGGAAAAATCTTGACTTGATTTAATATTGAATTGAAATTACTCGTAGTACATCTCGTGCACACCAATAAGAATGAACAAGATGCACTGCAAGTAATATCAAATCAAATTAAGCTGATATAGTTCAAATAGGTGCGTACTGATCAGATAGTTTCTAAAGCGTACACTTATAGGCACCTATTTATATTGAAGTGAGACAGGTGGGGAAAAAGATCAAGCGACATGTAAGCAAATTTAAATCTGATTAGATTAATAATTAAGTTAATCTGAACAAACTGGAACGAAGTAAACCACATCTAGTCGACATAAGGTAAAGCGCTGTGCACAAGTTTCAATACCTATTTTTACAAATGTTCACTTAATAAAAAGTTATTTTTAAAAACCTATCGAATGATGTGTAATGTAAAGAGGGCGACCTAACAGGAGGACACCGTGGGCAATGGAAATACTTTCTTTGACTTTCTTTTTAATGAGTTTTTATCGAATTTACACATACGATCAACAACTATTCTAGGTAGCTGCCTCCCATTGAATGCCGAATGCGCACCGCGTTCTCTTTGACAGCGGGCTGATATTCTAAATTTAAATATCATAACTAACCAGTTACAGATTAAAAAGGCTGTAAAGGTAAAAAATTGTAGGGGTTGGATCTAGGTAGGGCCAATCGGTAGTTAGGATAGAGTAGGATAGGGCGTAGTTTTGTAAAAGATAGCTGCCTCTTTCACCCGAGGAGGCGAGATATGTAAAGGTTTGCAAACCTTTACAGTAACATGTCGATGATTAAGTACTGAAAATTCCGAATTACATTAATATTTACCTCATAGTTTCCAATACTTTTATTATGTACGACATACACGAAGAGATAGTACTATGTATCTACATATACAAGGAGTGTATTTAACTATTTATGAAAAAATAAATGTCTGACGTCTTTCATTTATTGAAAACTTATCTCAGATCAAATCAGTTGCAAAAGAAATACTTAGGTACGTAACATGTAGCTTGAAGTAAATTTATTCGGTGCACCTTCGGAAGGAATATATATTACCTACTATAGAAATTAGATTCGAAAATAGGTCAAGCTGAAAACAATCTTGACATGAAATAAATATGTTGCTCAAATCATTATGAAATCGTAAGCTGTGTTTTTGTGGCAACATAATAATATATGGGCTATAAATGACGATTTGATTGGCCAATCACCACGTTATCCTATTTTTCTACCGATTTTGTACTAATAGAAGAAATTGTAGTAGTAGAACAGGCATTGAAATATCCTGGAAATATAAACAAGGCTTATATTGCAGGTATCATATTCAGAACAGAATTTTCATACGCCTACCTAAAATACTATAGCAAATACGTTACAGAAATATTTGTCGTAATAAATCGAGTTCGAGAATATTTCATAGATATCGAGAGTTGTTTAGTCATTAAAAGGTGTAGGTATTAGGTTAATAAAACCGATAGTTGGATTCATTGCCACATAACGTGCACATAACTTACGAAATTAAGATTTAACATAAACTACGTAACGTTGGTACTTGGTTGGTACTGTTTAGTTTGATCCTGTTTCCTAAAAGATGGCGCTGTAACATACGCAAACTAGGTTACGATAGTTTATCTTAAAACATATAAAATGTATTGTCTAAGAATTACGACATTAGGGTACCTAATGAAAAATAGGGCCGGATTTTTCCGGCCGACTCAAATTTCGATTAATAAATACAACGATTTGTATTGATTGGTACATTGGAATTTATTTAAATAGGTAAGTACGCACGTTGGTCTAAAATACTACGGAGATCACATATACGTATAAAAGTAAGTCCAAGTTAATAATGAAGTAATATTTTATCTGGAAAAATATATTAACTTTATTTATGAATAATCCCACATTAATTACCCGTTTTGTTCCACTTATAGAATCGTTCGTTCGTTAGGATGTCAATTTCAACTAATGCAATAAAACTGTAGTTAGTCTATACAAAATATACCATAATAAGACAATAGCGTATCATACAAGTGAAAGTAAACCGTGGGGTTCAATCATACAGTCCACATCTTCGGTTAACCCAAAATAATGTCAATTTCCGTTGAACACTAAAATTGCACAGCTAAAATCATATGTACATTGATCACGAATTATATTAGTAGAGTTAGACCGTAAAAAGTCTGCAGCGATTTTAATAGCCCACGCAGTGCAAGTGTCACTTTAACGTCAAACTTCTATGAAATTATGATGACGTATAAATAACACTTGCACTGCGTGGGCTATCAAATCCGCTGCAGACTTTTATTGGTGCGACTATAACTACAGTTCACTCTTATAATAAGAGATTGTAGTTACTTTCTGAACTTTGTTAATGGTTTAAATTAGCACGCTTATATGCTAAAGATACCCTTGCATAAGGCTAACCATTTTGCTTATAACTGCGGATATTCGGTTACTGTCCTGTATCCGGCCTATCCGGCCAATATTTTAATATCCGGCCGGATACCGGATAGTGATCTACTATACGGCCGGATACCGGATAGTAACATTGCTTAATTTAGGAGTAAACAAATTGGATTTAAGAAACAGTCACGGTCATTATATCGTACTTGTTTATTATTTTAAATAGTTTAAACACTCCACTGACTTTGAACGAGCACTCACTTCGAACCTAAAAATTTGTCCGCGTGAACGTTTACTAGGAAACAGGTCAAACCTGCAGAATGCGCACTTGAAAAATCGAAATGGAGGTATAGTTCCACCGGCCGAATATCCGGTAGCCGGCCAAACCACTATCCGTTGCATCTCTATAATAAGCAATATACTTATATTGGTGAGCGGATGATAAGGGTATTTGGATACCGCTTAAGCATATGGGTTAGCGCTTAGGTAAGGGCTTTAAAAGTAAAATGATAGGGTTTTGTCTGGCAAAGGGTATGATGAGTTAACAGTTATCAAAACCCATACAAAACCCTTTATAAGGGATAGCGGGCCGGTCCTTGCGCTTGGGAGACGCTAGTAGGTGTGGGGTAACTATTTACCTGACAGATTCTATGACAATAGGTAGTTCGTCTAACTTCTAAGTTAACTTTACCGATTTGAATAGATCAAAGTGAAGAAGTTTAATTACAAAATAAACGATAAATACACATTTCTAAAATATGTGAAGGTACGACTAAGTCCACACTAAGTATTAACCTCTTGTATATTTAATAAGTATTTCAAAATACATCATATTTATGCAAAAACGACTAGGGTCACGTCACAATGTGTAAATTTTTTGGAGCCTGTTATAAACAATAGGTACCTAAAGCACTCACGCTCAAACCAACAACCAGTATTACCTATTTTTAGATGCTGTGTACTAAATAACAGTGAGTGCATTAGTTACTCGTTGCGATTTTAAGTCTTAAATTATTTAGTTCTAATAGCCAACATAACTTCCAAAATAATTTATGTAAATTGATTTTTGATTCCGATTGCAATTGCTTTAGGGAACGATACGTACAGACAACTGAGTGACGTACCGAAGACATCAAAAAGAAGACACTACAATAACAAGAAACAAAAAGTGAACAAGGTACCTACACACATATAATATCCGACAGGTTGAAATGCAACTTATCAAAAAATCGTCAGATTAAAGCCTATCTAATGGAGCTTGGATCATTTCATGGCAAGTTAACTGCTTATGAAACAATCTTTTGTTTTTCTACTCGCCAAATATACTAAACCTCGTGAAGGAATATTAAAAGAAAAGAGAAGCGAAGAAATGAAGAAAGAAGAGCGAAGATATGTCCAACTCCTCGCGTTCACTGCCGGAGCCATTATGTGTTCTAACCGATCATAAGGCACGCGGTGAATGCCAAGAGCGGACTAATACTACGGTTATGAAGACTTCCAGTTGACGCCCTAATTGCTAGCTTTGCTATCGACGTTCTAATATTTTGTTTTAATTTGTGTACTAACGTGTTAAATTTAATTTGTGTTTGATATTTTCAGATACGTCTTTATTTAGGCAAAACAACACACAATTCGATGACTTTAAACGAGCGCACTATAAGTACAGTGACTGTACTTATAGTGCTGCAATAGTATGTTACTCTTCGAAGGCCGCAAAAATATGTGATACGCTGTTATGGCTATACAAATAATAAATAAATAAATAATAATAAATAAATATTATAAGACATTTTTACACAAATTGACTAAGCCCCACGGTAAGCTCAAGAAGGCTTGTGTTGTGGGTACTCAGAAAACGATATATATAATATATAAATATTTAAATACATAGAAAACAACCATGACTCAGGAACAAATATCTGTATCATAATACAAATAAATGCCCTTACCAGGATTCGAACCCGGGACCATCGGCTTCATAGGCAGGGTCACTACCCACTAGGCCAGACCGGTCGTCAAAATAAGATCGTGTCAGATAATCTTGCGGCCTTCGATGTGTAACATATTATTGCAGGTAACTGTACATATGTTTATGCGCGCGCAGTGTTGGTTTTAAACGGCTACAGACGTCATGATTATGTGCATCAAGTTCGGTACCTACCTATTGGAATCATTATAAATTGGACTCAACCTTGACATACCTGAAATGATAGTGATAGGCTGAAAACCTTGTCAAACTTTAAATAAGAACTGTATTCATCATTCCCAAATCCTAAAACTCGGTAGGGGTATGTCGATTTATGGAAAAAGATCATATTCAAATCGGTTGTCGATGAGGGCGATTTCTAATTGCATCGTTAGGGCATTATGTCTCCGTCACAATCCTCCTTTTTTAATGTTTCGTGCAAAACTTTGCTCACGGAACACTTATGGGATCACTTCGGTCTTGCAAATCGGTTATTTAGGATATAATATGTAGATGTCACTTAATGAGTAACAACGTTAAGAAGATAAGCAATCGTATAGGTACAGATATAGTGCGCAAAAGGTACAACAAACATTATAATAGGTACTGAGGGCCTACCGCCAACCACGTTCGACGTGTTGCCTCCCTGTCACACTTACGTACAAATTTACAGGTGCAGCAGAGAGGCAACACGTCGAACGTGGTTCGCGGTAGGCTCTCTGAGGTTGACTGAAGTAGCATGACAAATATGAATGTTTTCGAGAAAATACGACGAAAAACAATTATGCACTACATCTGTACGTAGGTACATAGGTTTATTTTTATCAGCGATCTGATCTTGTTAGTTAAAATATATGTAATTACACAAGCATTTCAGGCATAGGCTACGATTACTGCTTACGTACAGTCTGGCCGGCTTGTTACACACTAACATGTTAAATGTAAAAATACTAGAAAACCACCGCGCATGTACTTACTTTATCTAGTCTGATTTACAGTTTAATAACCACAGTAATCGCGATTATGCATACCTAAGTAGGTATTTAAAGAATGCTAAGTTTGGAAAACAAATGTCGGTCGGCCTCATGTCGTAATACCCCAACAAACGGGGTTCCTGCGCGTACGTGGGTTACAATAGGTACGTGATTAAGATAACGCGTATCAGCCTAGCTAGGACATGTTGGGATTGTCCCTTGTTATCATTACGTTTTGGTTAAATGCCAGCCAGCTATTAATGTAATTGTTTTCCTTTATACCACCATTTGGCATAGGCATTCAAAAACGTTACGCACACGCAAACATTGTTGGCACTTAGCTTTCATATACAGGGTGGAAAAATAAGTCGGGCCCTGGAGGGAAAAGAAACAAAACTGCATCTAAAGATTTTTTCTTCAATTTGGCTTATCTAAAAAAACTTGAGTACTATTAGGTACAGGATATTTTGTACGTCAGAGGAGTGTAAGACCTAATGTTTCTGGGAGAAATATTAGCATTAACATTAACTGTATCGACTAGTAGAATAAAATTGCGAGTGTTTATTTTTTGGAATTTTTAGTTGGTTTGAGTCCCGGGCGAGACAAGCGAGTTTTAGAAAATCTTTGAATGTTTCTTTTCAAAAATAAAAGCAATGTCTCCTTTAAGTAATGGCTCCTCTACACGATGAGCCAACGCAGGCCACTCCAAGGGACGCAGCCATGCGGTAGAATGAGATAATATTTTTTACTTTTTTGACTTCACTTGCTCCCACTAACGCATAAATGCGTCCCTTGGAGTGGCCGGCGTTGGCCCATCGTGTAGAGGAGCCATAAAATGAGCCAACTTAAGGATTTAAGGTAGTTTCCCTCCAGGGCCCGACTTATTTTGCCACACTGTATACCTACCTACTTGAAAACATGAATTAACAGCGTAAACCATAACACTATAGCAAGCTCGGTTCTCCGTTGAAACGGAGTTACGCTCTCATTTTAAAACGACTGGCTAGATTGGTCTGAAATTTTGTACTTACAATAGGATAAAGTATATCTAGTCCTGTAATTACTTTATGTAGCTTCAGATACCATAGCTAAAATAATAAAGCGAATTTAAGAGCCAACAGGAGTGGTAATTTCCCCATACAAACGTACTCAACTGTTTCCTCCGTGGGTTTTGATGCTAGACCAATGATTTTTTCAACACAGATTAATATTGTCAATATCTGTGTAGGACCGTTTTGCTTTATTTGATATGTTTGTTTTTTAAGGAGCTAGAGCCCTTCAAAAATGGCCAAAACGGCCTAATTGACTATGCCGCAATGAGAGGCGTAGTATTCAAAACTGATATTAATTAGCCAAAAAAGCAAAACGGTCCGACACAGATAATTTCGTAATCATTTAGATTTCCAAGTTTGGTTAGGATTGGTTAAGTTTTGGAGGAGGAAACAGTCGAGTACGAAACCTCGATTTTTGAGATTTTTACGCGGGATTTTTCGCCTTGTCCTTATCGCACTAGTTTTAGGAGCCGCTTCCGTTAGCGTGACGGGTATATTTACCTAAAATATTTAAAAAATCAGTTCCTGTTTCGTCTTATACTTCGTTTTTTTTTACCATTATAAATTATGTAAACAATCTTGATGTGTCTTTTAATTGAAAAACACATTTTAAAAATAAGTTACGGCAAATATGTAACAATTATGAATCTAATACGATCATTTATATTCTTCTGCTTTCATAAGTAATAGTTTTATACTTTTATAAAGCGTTTTTCAATTAAAAGACATGTCAAGATCGCTTACCTTCTTGTAAGTTCTTTCTAATGCTAAAAAAAACGAACTATAAGTTTTACATACTAAGCTTGTTATTTCGTTTGTGTTACAAACTGGACCTATATCTAGACACGCGGCAGCGTGTCAAGCCAAGTTCAAGCAAAGGAACTGGCTAGCCAGCGCCGAGTGTAATATTACAGGAACCACTTGGTGCCACTTTTGACCCTTCTATAACTCAAAACATCTTTGACGTAAACACATAAAACTACGTGTGTTTAATTATATCCATAAGGATATCTAGAAGCCCAAATTTCATGAAGCTAGCTCAAACGGTTATAAAGGTATGAAGGTCAAAAAGTCGTAAATTTTAAGACTGACTTATGACTTATAGTACCTAAACCTAACCTACTTCCAGATGACCTAGAAGGATGAAATTTGGAATCCAGCTTGGTTATTGTGTGTAACCGTAGGAAAAAATCTAAAAATAAAATAAAGTTAAAAAATAGGGGGGGTCCCCATACAAAAAAAACACTTTTTATTGGGACTGACATATAAGTACCTAAACCTAACCTACTTCCAGATGACCTAGAAGGATGAAATTTGGAATCCAGCTCGGTTATTGTGTGTAACCGTAGGAAAAAATCTAGAAATAAAATAAAGTTTAAAAATAGGGGGGGGTCCCCATACAAAAAAACCATTTTTTATTGGGACTGATATAAGTACCTAAACCTCACCTACTTCCAGATGACCTAGAAGGATGAAATTTGGAATCCAGCTCGGTTATTGTGTGTAAGCGTAGGAAAAAATCTAAAAATAAAAAAAAGTTAAAAAATAGGGGGGTTCCCCATACAAAAAAATATTTTTTTCTTGTAGCGTTGGAACCGTTACAAGCAGATATTTGAAACTACCCCAATATATGTATTATTATATTTGCTATATTAAAATAAAGTTTAGTCAAAAAATAAGTGGTGTCCCCATACAAAAAACTTTTAATACGCTCTAAACAACCGGCCAACGGTGTGTCGTCGGCGGCGCGCGGTACCACATAATTATACAAAGAACAGAAGTAAAAACCATACAGCGGAAACACAAGAAAAAACATTAAATCTCAATACCTGCCTAGTTTTCTTTACAAAAAGTATTGATATCCCACCAAAAACATAAATGTAAAAAAGGAGAGCCAAGTTCAATACAAAAATTATGCTTGGCTGTGGGGCTCGCCGCAAAAAGAATGGAGATGTAAATGAGTGCCACTGCCAAGTTCTATGCAAAATCCAAATATGTATTTATAGGAACAAAATAACATTACATATAAACAAGTATTAAACTCTATATCTTTGCTTTATTGGATACCTATAACAATTGCTGTTATTTAAAAAAATTTGAGATCTTAAAGTAGGTTAGATTTGGCTTGGCCAGGTTTTATCAGAATTACAATATATATAAAATGATTGATATAATGAAAACTGGCCAAGTCAAATCTAACCTACTTTAAGATCTCAAATTTTTTTAAATAACAGCAATTGTTATAGGTATCCAATAAAGCAAAGAAATAGAGTTTAATACTTGTTTATAATGTTATTTTGTTCCTATAAATACATATTTGGATTTTGCATAGAACTTGGCAGTGGCACTCATTTACATCTCCATTCTTTTTGCGGCGAGCCCCACAGCCAAGCATAATTTTTGTATTGAACTTGGCTCTCCTTTTTTACATTTATGTTTTTGGTGGGATAAACTAATTACAGGACTAGATATATCTCATGTCATGTCATTGTATGTACAAAGTTACATTACAAACAAACACGTAGCGTAGTTTTAGAATGAGAACGAAACTCCCTTTGTATGGGAAGGTAAATTCGGTCGAGCTTGCTGGAGACTCTTATGGATACCAAAAAGAATAGATAGTATAGAGGGCTCCTGTCATTGTAAATTTTGTAGTCACAGTAAATTTACCGCCATCTATCGACACCCGACTAAAACTTAAAATGAAAACGTATAAATTTATTAAAAAAGGTATATATATGGATAAATGATTTTATTATTTTTATTTCATTTTGATCCATGTTCATTCACTGATATACATGTGTTAAAATTGTTAAATATGAAACGGTGTCGTCACGCCATCTAGCCGAGTGTAGGCTAAAGGTGTGTGCGGCATCTATCTGAGAATGACTTTTTCTTGATTTCCGAGGCACGTTTTTTCTTTAGACTATTCATCTTATACGAAGTTACATATGTCTTTGATGGATACTGAACTAAACACAAAGACAGCTGGTTATAGACTGATTTATTATTTTTAAAAACCAACTATACCCACACATATTTGTGAATATACTACAGATACTAGGTACTCCTTAAAGAAGCGCCGTGAATTATCCATATCCATATCAAGAATCCATATCCATATCGGTGCTTCTTTAAGGAGCATGATTTATGTTTATCAAAGTGTTACGGTTTTGATCTTATTTTAACACGTCCTTGAAGATCGCCCACTCTGATTGGTGAAAACGAAATGAAGTGAAAGTTATGCGTGATATGCGCGCCAATAATCAAGGTGATCGTCAGCATCGTATCAAAACCAGTTCAAAATATTAAATTAGAATCGACCTCAAGCGCTCAAAGGGCATAAGCTACGAAATATTCTTATATATGATTTACATTTTTAAATTAAGGTTTTTTTTTTTTACTTGCGTGCGTTACTCATATTTCTCATTATTTCTATGCCTATTCAGGCAGGGTAGCCTAATATTATTATATTTATATATTTACAATTTTCCCCCATTTTAAGACAAAATATGTACTTGCATATATGTTTTCCGAACAAAGCTCGGTCTCCGAGATATATTATCGTTATACCACTGCACCTTTGATGCATTGCAATAAGTCAATAACATAAGTAATACTTGAAATGGGACATAATGATTAAAGGAATAAAAGCGTCTGTTTACCTTCCTCTCGATCATCGATTAATAGATACAGAGATATATATAACTCCGTATAAGATAAATAAAGTCTAAGAAAAAAACGTGCCTCGGATGTCAAGCAAAAGTCACTGTCGAATAGATGGCGCCATATACCTTTGGCCTATTGTCGTTTAGATGGCGTTGGCGACACCGTTTGATATTTAACAATTTTAACACGTATCAGTGAAAGAATATGGGTCATTGTGGAACAATAAAAATTAATAATCATATATCCGTAAACATATTTTAATTAATTTATACATTTTCAATTTTATTTTAAGTTTTAATCGTGTGTCGATAGATGGCAGTAAATGTACCGTGACTACAAAATTTACTTTGACAGGACCCCTCTATACTATCTATTCTTTTTGATAGATATCATACCTAAGTAGGTACTTAGTCAGGTCATAAGTTCTGTCACAAATGTTTTGACTGATAAAATGTAATAACTACAAAGCCTTCAATAAAAAGTAAGACATGATTTCAAAGCTTGTTTTATACTGATCAAAACGTAATGCGATTAGTTTAAAATTTAGACCGCGACTTTCTTTGCTACTTGTTTACTTTGCGATTGCCGTTAGACGAAAATACGTGGCTGGATTGTGAAAAAATATACTTCACAAAAGGGAGTAAAAATCAGTGTCTCATTAACAAAATAGATACAGTTGTTTATGTTTATGAACTTACTTTATTTAAACGTTACTTTATCGCCAGCGTTTAGTTCTTCAACAAGACTCTGTACTTCAGCTAATAGCCTTCATAATACTTATAAAATAACTTGTAAATGTAAGTACATGCAAAATACGTTTTGACGACCGGTCTGGCCTAGTGGGTAGTGACCCTGCCTATGAAGCCGATGGTCCCGGGTTCGAATCCTGGTAAAAGCATGTATTTGTATGATGATACAGATATTTGTTCCTGAGTCATGGTTGTTTTCTACGTATTTAAGTATTTATATATTATATATATCGTTGTTTGAGTACCCACAACACAAGCCTTCTTGAGCTTACCGTGGGGCTTAGACAATTTGTGTAAAAAATCTCCTATAATATTTATTTATTATTATTAAAATAACCTTCAGGTATGAAATTCTACAATAGTTGTTTACGATACAAGTGCGAAAAATAGGAAATTTATTGGAATTACCTATTTGCAAGTGTCGTACAACGTTTTACAGTACATATGGCCCTTTAATTTTCGTCGTAGTTACGTAATACCTAATATGCTTCTTATACCAACCTGGTGCCGTATTGTAGCGCCAGATGTACCTACTGTAAAATTGTTTATTTAAATCAATTTCGTTTATACATATGTACCATGTACCTATACCTACTCGTATTATGGACCTGCATGTTACTCGGTTGGGTTTTAGCAAAGACATAATTATGTAACTTCGCATAAGATGAATAAAGACTAAGAAAAAAACGTGCCTCGGAAATCAAGAAAAAGTCATTCTCGGATAGATGGCGCACATACCTTTAGCCTATTCTCAGCTAGATGGCGTGACGACACCGTTTCATATTTAACAATTTTAACACATAGATATCAGTGAATGAGCATGGGTCAAAATGATATAAAAATAATAAAATCATTAATCCATATATTCATTTTTTTGATAATTTTATACGTGTTTATTTTGAGTTATAGTCGTGTGTCGATAGATGGCAGTAAATTTACAGTGACTACAACATTTACTATGACAGGACCCCTCTATACTATCTATTCTTTGGTTTTAGTAAGGCCACTCTATAAACTTCCCCAGAGAAGACCGCACACGTAAAGTAAGTCGTAATGGAAGTGATGTGCTTTTCCCGAAGTGTGCGCATAGGGAATTGTCATTCCCATGCAGTATTATGAATAGGTATTCCCCCGTGCATACTGAGAAAAAACCCTGGAAAATGTACACCAGTAAAAAGGGTGTGGCGAACCTTTTTCGGTTGGCTTACCTCCGCCTGCAAAGCAGGCCGCTAAGTCAACAATACCTAGGTGTCACTTCTTATTGTCGAATGTCGAAAAAGGTTTCCCACACCCAAATTAATTTTAATTTTACGTGAATTAATTATTTCTTGAAATCCTAAAATAGGAGTCCCACAAATAATTGCAATATTAGTAAATGAAAAGCGTGCATCCATGCAGCTCAAATTCGTGACTACACCTATAATTAGCGGATTGAGCGTTATCATTTTGCATAGTTAATAACCTCTAGTAATACTGTGTGCGTGTAGTGTAGATACTGCATTTATAATTAATTTTATCAATGTCTCAGCGGGGTCCGGTGCCATAAGGTGTACTTCCATTGATTCCGAGATTGCTCAGTTAAGAACTTTATTATTTGTATGGTTTTTTTTATCCACGCGATAAAAATAAGTTTTACTTTTTAAAAGGGTACACAAATTATTGTATATTAACCATGATTTTTTGATTACTATAAAGGTCAGGAGCAAAAAACAAATACCAGCATAAAGTTCTTTAAAAGCTCCTATCTCCTATAAATAATTAAAAATCGAGGAATAGTTGCACCAAATCGCATGAAAATATTTTCTTTAATGTTAATATCCAGAATGTATGAGAAAAATGGGACTAAGTTTGTATATTTGTAAAACCGGCCAAGTGCGAGTCGGACTCGCTCACGAATTTAGGGTTCCGTACCATTGCGCAAAACACGGCAAAAATACACGTTTTTTGTATGGGAGCCCCACTTAAATATTTACTATATTCTGTTTTTAATATTTGTTGTTATAGCGGCATCAGAAATACATCTGTGAAAATTTCAATTGCCCTGCTATCATACGGTTCATGGGATACAGCCTGGGGACAGACAGACAGGCAGACAGACAGACAAGCCTTAGTAATAGGGTCCCGTTAACAACGGGACCCTTTGGGTACGGAATACTAATAAAAACGATAGGTAGTCCACTTTCGGTTTAACACCACCTTATTGAAGGAAACATAAACTGTCACTATCACGCTGTCACGTATTGACTCGTATCTCGTATAGACACCTAATTACCATCATATCTATACCGTACCGTCGGCGTCAAAGATATTAGTATAGTGGGAGTATTTATATTTTTCGCCTTATCACAAAGGAGTAAAGTGCATAAGTGTATACAAACATATCTTTAACGTTGACTGTACCTGCGTGACTTTAAGAGCTGTAATAAGTATGCGTAATTAAAAACCATCATCAGACATACAAGTTTTTGTGGCAACATAAAGTGATTGACAAAATAAAATATCGACATGTCTGTAATCGATGTTACCATAACGTTATATTTGTTTTTTTTTTACATTTTATAAGAAGATAGCTACCGCGAAACAAGTTCGATATCTTCTTCTGTTTTAATATACCTATTGGTAGTTTCCTATTCTTTTGGCACTGTATACTACAGTTTACGTTTAAATTTTTAAGTACTAAATATATGTAATACAGAAATTATGTACCGCTTCGCAATTGATTTGCATTTAACTATTTACAACGGTAACTTACCTACAGCAAGTAGAAGTTACATATTATTTTAAGTATTAATCTACCTATGACTTATCGATAATAGATTTATGGATGTTTGATTTTCTAAAACACTCGTTTTTGCCACAAGAACTTTTATGTCTGATCATCGTTTTCTCCCGCGAATCCTTCGACTGTGGAATACATTCTATGGCAAGGTTTTGTTTAGTTTAAGACACTACGGTAATCTTTAAGAGAGGAGTGTACATATTTATGAATTGTCGACAACACTCATTTATTTTAACACCCTTTGAGTGAGTGAGTGTCACTGATAAGCGGACAGTAAACTGAAATATTTTAGGGTTCCGTACCCAAAGGGTAAAACGGGACCCTATTACTAAGACTTCACTGTCCGTCCGTCCGTCCGTCCGTCCGTCTGTCACCAGGCTGTATCTCACGAACCGTGATAGCTAGACAGTTGAAATTTTCATAGATGATGTATTTCTATTGCCGCTATAACAACAAATACTAAAAACAGAATAAAATAAAGATTTAAATGGGGCTCCTATACAACAAACGTGATTTTTGACCAAAGTTAAGCAACGTCGGGAGTGGTCAGTACTTGGATGGGTGACCGTTTTTTTTTGCTTTTTTTTTGTTTTTTTTTGCATTATGGTACGGAACCCTTCGTGCGCGAGTCCGACTCGCACTTGCCCGGTTTTTTTATACATATATCGGGTGGAACAGAATGAAGGACTTTTATGCAAACGGGGAATTGTTTGCTACGTACTTTATTTTTTTCTTATCAATCACGTTAATATTTCTAACCCTTTTGAGATACCGTTTATTACACATTAGTGCAAAAATGTGTATGTTTCACTCCTAGAGTTAGACCAAGAAAAGTCTACAGAGATTTTGATTGATTAAACGTCAAACTTCTATGAAATTATGACGTATAAATAACACTTGCACTGCGTGCTGGGCTATCAAAATCGCTGCAGATTTTTCTTGCTCTAACTCTAGCAAGTATCTACTTGCTAGGATTGAATTGAATGACATAACATGTGTCAATTTAAAATGTAAATAATTTAATGATATTGTTTTGCGTTTTAATCCAGCTTGATGTTTAACTCGATTGTAGATCACTTGGACAACACTATCCATCAGCTAAGTTTCTAAAATTGTTCGACCCTGATATAAGTTGCATTTTGTTGTATTTTTTTATATTTAACTTGGCTGCTTGGTAGCAAATCAGAATTTTTCATGTCAGCCAATGTTGAACAAATTTCCGGTACTTACTACTAATATTTCGCCTGATAAACCAGGACCAGATGGGCTAATATGGTCGCCTTTTTATCATCTGTCACCATGTCTGTCACGTTTTAACAAGTTTGAAAGTGCGAAAGTGACGCATGACATGACAAGTGATATAAATGCGAACATGATATCCGTGCAGGACAGTATACTGTAGGGATTAATACCTAAATTCCGGCATGGGAATTCACGATTACGCATGTTCTGACCCGCTTGCGTGGCCCATTTCTACACGGGTAACAAACCCATGAGTCACCCCGTCCGCCGCTGCAATTTTGGCCACAGTTTAGTCCGACGGGCATCTCCGTTGTCACTCAGCGATTAACGTGTTGGCCCCCGGCCAAAGCCTGTACTTACTTGTATATACCGTCCCTTTGTTTATAGAGCTTGTGACATGTATTTTCACATACTACGTGGGTTTTCCTCTGGCGACGCGGATGCCAGTATGTTTGAAGTACTTGCGCCTGCATTAAATTATGTCTGCATAAAAATAAAAAGAATAGGTAAGTAATGGGAACTTTTCAGTGTAAGTTAAGTACCTACTTAGGTATTTTGTTATTATGCGAAATATCAAATATGATACATACAGGTTGTAACAAAAAATAGTGCGGATCCGTTTAAGGGCACATTCGGTGTTCTGATTAGGAAAAAGTAGAAGAGAATTTATTTTGAACAGAAAAATTTCTGGCCTTTGTATGGAGGGTTGGTCGACTTGGTCGACTTTCTTACAATTTTTCCGAATCAGAACACAATACCTACTGAATAGTATATGCCCTTTAACGAATCCCCACTATTTTTGTTACATTCTGTATATTAGGTTGAGGTTTTTGTGCAAACTTGTTGATGTGCAATAAATTCACATAATCTAGGTACATACATATAGATATAATATGATACACTAGGTTACAATATTTCACTAAATATTGAAAGATGAGCAGGCAAACTAGAATCAAAATGATAAGCTGATAAGTTCTATGTCACGCAACATAGGTAGATAATTTTGCAAAAGATTAGAAGCTAGGTAAGTAAATAGGCACCGAGTAAGAAAGCAAGATCATAAATTATAAAGTAAAATTGGGTGTCAGTTATTATTGTTTTATATTATTGCATCATTGCACATTGAATTGCAACTCGTTTATTATTGAATTTACAGACTGTGCATTATAATGATGTCATATTAAATTTACTTGTTAATTTGAATAAGGCAAATGTACTCGTATAAGTAGAATTAATGCAATGTTATATTAATATGCCTTGTTATAGTTAATGGAGTCAAGATATTGGTACCTTAATTGCAGGGCAGTAATGTTGGATATTAGGTACTTAATTAAAATGGTTTTATTACATAAGTAAAAGTTAAACTATGTATGCTTGCATATGCCTATATAGAGAATCAACAGGTAGGTACCTATATAAAATAATATAAAATTTCCTTTTCAGTGAGGTAAGTACTCAGCTGAACAAAGGAAGGATCTAGATAATTAGGTGCGGACAAAAATAGTCTGTGCGTAGTCGGGCCCTGGCCAGATGACGTCACGGCCAGGGCCGGCGGCGGGGCAAGACGGGCCCCGCGCCAGTGCCGCGCGCGCCGCCCGCCTGGTCGCACGTACCGCTGCAGCCACCCAACGCCAGTCTCGCCCACCACTCCACCCCCCCTGCCGGCTGCCTACGCGCTCCCGAACAAACAGACGGTGAGTATTTGAGAACCTATCTATCTCCCCGCCTCGCATGCTTTCCTAATCTACACGTCACATATGCGCTAGGAAAGTTATTGTCCAACTGCAGCGACCGATGCACCGAGGTGACAAGCCGTTGCAGATTTCTCCTCCCGGCTCTGATGGGTGCAGCGATCTCACCTAACGTCACACATATCTATTACTAGTATGTAATTGCACTTTTTATTGTTAAATGGACCGTAGTTTTCTTGTATCGAAGAGCGAGTCAACCTTGGCGCATCGTGCATTGCAGCGGGGACCTTGCAAGTCACGCGTCACACTAACCTCGCCTCACGCCGTGCTCGTACCTTTACCGCGTTTTCGCACGATAACGTTTCCAAGACGATTCGTATTCTGAGTACGCTTTCCATTGCTCCGCTCGTTCACAGGGTGCGGCGTTTAACAAGGCTATTCATAGAATTGGCCCGCAATGGATTCGAAACGATTTCGTAAAGTCGCGTAGTAAAAACTACTTGGTAAGGACTTGTGTTGATAGACGCGTTTGACGGAGCGGACGCAAACAGCTGACCGATGACGACGTATTTCTTTTTGATAGATAAAGAGTAAACGACGCGGTTGATCAAGGACGTCCGATCATTATTGAATGGTACTTCCCCTTTAGTGCTAGTAACCTAACTTATTTACTAATGATTCGGCCAAACGACTGTCATTACTAAAGGTATTGTGTTAATCGAATCGGTCGTTTGAATATGTAAGTTAATGATTTGCCAAATCAGGTACCTAATACGGATAAGTATAAGGTATTGAGTCGTGCGTGCGCACGCATACCTACCTACATATGTACAAGGGGCCTCGGCGTTTCCCGAGTTATCGCGCTGGAAAAACACGCCATACTTTATCGCAGCCGTGCTCACAATCTGCAGTGCAATTCAGCGAGTAGAACTTCAACGCAACCGCAACGTTTCATTATCACTACCTAGAATGTTTACTCGTTTTGTATCCCGCTGTAGTTGTAATAAAGTTTTGTTGCAGTGTATTTATGCATGGTTAGCAACACATACGTGAACTGATAGGCGTTGCTGTATCATCCGCTCGCCTTCACCGGCGCTGGCGCTTTTATTGCATTTACTTCATTTAGGGCACGACTCTGAGCGACTTGCGACGGCGGCAGCGATAACTATAGGTTGGAGCGAGACACAGCGATCGGACCTTTCGTTCACGCATATGGTTGTCGCTGCCGCCATCGCAAGTCGCTCAATGCCGTGGCCAAGCCGTCATTTAGGGCACGGGACCAAAACGATAAAATCGAAAGGAGATCGTCGGCTTTTCCTCTCACCGTCTTACCAAATGCACCGCACCCGCTCCAGTTTACATTACTTTCTTGCCTTGATTGGACCTAAATTATGATTTTTATATCAGTTTGAGTTGTAAAATAGGTAGATTTCTAGTAATAATTCAGTAGGTACTAAGAATTATTATGTCTAATGATAATGACTAACAGAACTACTGTACTCGTATTAACGAGAGTAAAGTATTTAACTTTTGACATTTTAAAGCATTTTAAGTTTCATTATGAGTTTGTTTTATGTGGTTTTCAAGTGACGCATGAAAAATGTTTATATTTTCTACTTAGTTTGAACGTAAACATTTAGAATGGAATGGATCTATTTACTCATTCGTTTACTGTATTCGTAATTGACGGTGAGGCCCGGGTTGTGTATATTTTTCACCTCGAGTTGGCATTAAACGTGGTCCACAAAACCGGTAGGTCGCGGTTACCCTTCGCCGAACATTAAGAGACGCGCTTATTACCGTCTGTTGCGACTCGCAATCAATACACTTCAATACTGCACTTATAATTTAGGTAAATGAATGACTTAAATACCAAAATAATAGAACACTACAAAATTCACTGGCAGTTTGTATACTTACGTAGGTACCACATAAGGACCTTCAATAATTATTTGTTTTAGAAGGGGGAAAAGATGATGTTTAACTTCTCGCCCTAATATTGACACCCGAGCAAGCGATAGATTCCAAAAATGAACTACATGCGAAAAGCGGAAAAATGGAATACGAAAATTGGAATCTCGAGCGTTGCGAGAGTTTCAAGGCAGCACAGTAAAATAAACTATGCTACCGAGTGAAATATAAAATGTTTCACTACGACAACGCGAGGAAAATACTAACTATAGGTACATTACAAATCAAATCCAAATTAATGCTAAGCTAAGTATTATTTATCATCCATAATTATTACTTAAAAGTCAATTCCACCAGCCAACAAGAGCATCGCTTTCCCACTCAAAACCCGATGTTATTCAGTTCCATTCGATTCTCCAGAATCGTATCAAGTGGGTCGTACTGTATCATGTATTCACAATTATACGAGTAGGTAGTTTAGTTAGGTAGCTCGCATCATGACGATGACGCTAACAGTCACAAGCGTGACGCACTGTCATCAAGCTGTTCGCGGTAAACGGCGCAAGCCTGTAGGTTGGCAATCCTCGCCCACTTGAAGCGCCCGATAGTGGTCACCCGTGTAGCCCCGCGCGCGACATTGACACACATACTGTGGCCCAAGATTCACGTTACAACTTAGCACTGCCACTGGGCTAGCGACATTATGAAACCACTTGTTCTTGTAGGTATTGCTCCGCATCTGTACCTAATGTTCTTTCCTCGTTATAGTTTTCCGCAATTCGATTCAATGTGGCTATGGTTTTTACGTCATTTACCGATTACATAGCATTGAAATGATTAGGTTGACATGTTTACATGAACACCTATGAACATGTTTAAATAATTGTGTCAATTTTTTATTTCAGAGTGAAATGGTGAGGAAATACGAAAGAATGAGCGGCCGCCAGTCTTGGAACGAAGCCGACATGGCGAGGGCTGTAGCAGCTGTAGTCTCAGGGAAGATGGGGTATAAACTGGCCGCCAGGACGTTCCACATACCACGCTCGACCCTACAGCGGCGCGCCAGCAAGATACGGTACCAGCAGCCCGACGACCCCAAGCCCATCATGGGCCACTACAGGCGCGTTTTCACGGAAAGCCAAGAGAAAGATTTAGTCGGCTACATCAAGAGTATGGAGCAGTACTTCATGGGCGTATCTCGCCGAGACATCAGGGAGCTCGCGTACCAATATGCTGAAGACAACCACTTGAATCATCCCTTCGATACCAACTCGAGAATGGCCGGCGAGGACTGGGTCAGGAATTTCCTTAAAAGGAATCCCGAGCTGATGCACAAATCGGAAAAAGACTTTGAGCTGGAGCCGGTGAACTTTGACCAATTCTATCACTTCATGGTTCAGTTCTCATGATTAGTGGTTCACGATGGCATTATTCATACCTATACAATAGAAAGACCTCGTCTGAAAAACTGTAAACTATAAGAACACTCAAGGTAATACGGAGACGTTACTATGCCGCTCAAAACAATTTATAGTGCCATGGCCTCTTTTCACAAGAAATTAAAGCATTGCAAACCATGGCCAAAGATTTGACTATTAAAACAAAACCAAGAGGGAGTTTATAAAAATCTATTTTTAATTAAATGTAGGGAACAAATTAACAAAGCTCAAAAATGGAGGAAAGTTTTATAAGATACCTATGGTAGAAATTTAACAAAACCGTGTTGTTAGAGACTACTTATTTTTAATGCTATGATTGTACTTATCATTTTAATGGAATCAAACCATCCGTTTATTCTTAATTTATAGTTTAAAATTCTGTTATTTAATAGTAAATTTTATCTTGCTAAATTAAGGGCTGTGATAATAAGAGAAATGTATATTTGTGGAACATATCAAGATATAGAGGTGTTGTGTAGGTTAGAAGGGATAATGGAACGGGAAAGGATTGTTAAAAATCTCACATGCCAAGCATGAGTTAATGATATAGATAAGGGTCCAGCGAACCATTAAGGAAAGCTAGTTAAGTTATCAAATATCCTTAATGTTGGAATGATAAAGTGGATTGTTTAAAGGAACTTTTTACTAAGATCGAATTCTATTAACAGTTCTTAGCAGAAAATTATACAGTCGGGACAAATAGGCATACTCGTAATACGTAATGCAAGATAAATCAAGCGTGAAATAAGAAAATAAATATCTGTATATATTTTAGAACCCATGCGAATCTACAAGTGAAATATTATTCCTCATAAATATCTTGATTGTATTATATCATAGCTCGTTCGTTGAATCCAAATAAGCGCGCAGCCACAGCCTCCGGCGGCGCAGGTATCGACTAATGTGATAATCGGTGATTGGTGATATTAGTGGAGAAAAGATAATTACAGACCAGACTAACTTTTTGAACATTGTTCTTTAAATTAAAAACGAAATATTTATTCTATAATTATAAGACATTAAGTACCTTATATTTTTTGTCGTTACCTGATTTAAGTTTTGATCTCTTAAGTTAGTTTAGGCTCTAGATTATTTATTTAGCCTCAAAAATATTAAATTTGATGAAGAGGTTTATTATGGGACCGCAGTCACCTACCTACATGTATGCCAAACCTGTTGATGATTTGAGATTTATTTTAATTTAATTCTTAAGTACTTAATATTAGTGTAACTACGTTCAATAAATATTTTAAACTTTACTATGGTTTCATTATTTCAAACATTCTAAAAGGATGTTTGGGGGAATTGGGATATATACAGTACATACAATCGTGCTGAGTTAGTATTAAAAAAAAAGTAGGCAATCAAGTCAGCTATTGTTTCTTTATGTTAATAAATTATAGAGTCAGCTTCTAAATGTACTGATTATCAAAATAACTAAGTGTTTTTAGACCATCTGTTTTAAAAACAGAACCGCAAATCAAACGTCATTCTCGTAAATATCTTCTCCTGTTTACAATACCTTCAAGATCAATGAAAGTCGGCGTCGCACCAGGAACGGCAGAAAACAATTTATAAAATCAAGGAATGATGAACGATTTTTGACCACCACATACATACCTACACACAAAAGGTTAAGCGGTAGAGGTAGACGTACAGTAACTATAGTCAGAAAGAAAGAAAGAAAATATGTACATTTATTTAACGTCACAACATAGTAAGTAGGGTAGTATTGGACACGCCAAAGTCTGGTGACCGCAAGTGGTTCTAAGTAAGGTACTTGCGCCTAATAAGGCCCACTTTTAATTTTTAATTTTTTTCATTTTTGATATGAACTTGCAATTTTGTCTATGGCACTAACCAAACATGGGCGAGAAATTTAAACTCATTTACACTTATAAAAGTATGAAATTTTGAAATTGAGCAAGCTTTAAAACTGGGCCTTATTAGGTGCAAGTACCTTATTGTGGTCGATAGACCATGGATGATGGATGGATAAATAGATGTATTTATGTACGTAAAACTGCGCTAATAATATTTCCTAATCATTATACTCGTACTCTTCGCAGATGAATGCTTAGGTAATACCACATGCACGGGCGGAAGGCCGAAGATCCAGGTAAGACAAAATAACACCTAAAACTTAAACCGCTCTATATTTTTAGACAAGCATTTCGCATTAATGAAGACCCAACGCATAGAAATGTAAGCTGCATGAAATTGCATGCAAGTGCAGTAGGTTGCAGGAAGCGGCGGGTCGCGACGGGCGCTCGGACGTCCGAGTGCCTGCTCCCCGCTGATTATGCCACTTAAACATACTGTATGTTGCATAGTATACCCGTATGTGTAGGTACTATGTAAAGAGCACACCAATGCACTTGGTTTTTTTTATAATTTAATAATTGTAGCATTGCGAAAAAAGGAAATGAAAGTAAAAACCGGAGGCCCAATGAACTTATGTTACAGGTTGGCCCAAAAGCACAGATTATATAATAGTTATTACGAACAGATACTTATCTCTCAAACAAAACGCAAATACCTAGCGTTTTGATATGTACCTACACAAAAATACAATGGAGTGACCTTCAACGCGCCGCTCCCCGCACCGCGCGCACCGGCACAACGCTAGGGTTGCTGACGCTTAGAAATGATAAATAAGTACCTACTTAAATAGCGGAGTCAAATAAAAGGAAAGCTAAATCTTAAATTATACCTAATATTCCGATTATGATTTAGTGTTTGCGAAATAGTCATTTTAAAAGGTCATTTGTCCCTGCAGTAACCGCAGTGTTTACGCCGTTTTATAAACCGCGCAATAATCCCAGCAAGAATCAGTTTTAAAACTTCGTGTAATTTAAAACCAGATAGAGATTAATGTTACACAATAAAGAAAAATAATGGAAACCAAATGAATACAGGTAATTAATTATAAGTTAACCAGAGCAAAACTGAGTAGGCACTTTCCGGTGTAAAGTTAACCCTTAACTTACTGTCGTTAAAATAAACATTTACCAAAATAAATTATAAATAATTTGCTACCTATTTCAAATAGATAGATGTCTAAAACTATACATTTGTCATACATAATAAACATTACATGTTTAATTAAAGAAATTCAATAGTAGGTAGGTACCTACTACGTAGCTTGTAACTATCGTAAAAATTGTCAGTGCGGCGCGCGGTGACGTGCGTACGTGAGCGCGTGTGGCAACCAACTGGCTTGCTTTTCTACCGTGAACGGGAGCAGATTCGTAGGTATTAATCCGAGCTCGCGCGGAGAGTTCCATAGGCCTGCCAAAAGTACGTTGACAAAGAAATAATTTTGCTAAATGTCATTAAAAATTAAAAATACAATCATTTAACTACAACAATACGTACGAGTATTATATTCAAATTATTCTCCTTTATCTTTGATACACAAATTTTTCTATTTTAATATCAACTTAAATACAAGCACCGCACAAAACTCACAAAACTGACAGAAGCATAACAACCAAAGCGTACCAAACATATAAATATGTGGGCAACGCGATATCTCAAAGTTGGCCCCTCACGCTCCGGGCGCTTAAGCCCCCTCTGGGACCAACTCCCAAGTCTCCCAACCCCCTCCGTTGGGGTTAGTTTTTCAACAGTGAGTATTCAGCAAAACTGTCAAACTTGTAGTTCGGTGAATAGGGATATGGTGAAGAGTTCGCGCCTGTACGTACATTTTAAGCCAAGTTTTCGTTGATTGATGCGCTTCAATACTTCGAAAGTAGATAGCGCACGTCTTAAAGTTTGAGGAGGGAGACGTTGTGTAAAATGGAAGAGTTTAGCTTCATTATTAACTAAAGTAGATGTAGGTACATTTATAAAGCTTTAGTATATATATATGGCTCAGCTGAATTATAAGTGCATTGAATCATTAGAAAATACTAGTTATTGAGTAAGTCACATAAAACAGTGTATTATTATGAAACTTTTTTCTTTGATTGATAGGAGTGCTATGTAAAAGCTTCTATTAGGCACTTTTACATCTTTATCAATAACTCATCGACACCTCCAATAAGCCAAAATGAAGTTAAAGCGTGACAAAATTCGATTCAACGGAGTATCGGTCTATCAAGGGTCTATCGGGTTCTAAGCGCCTGTTAGTTTCGAATAGCATTAAATTGAGAGACACACACAGTGCGCATTTAGTGGGAGTCAAAGACCTTCACAAATATAAAAAATATAGTTCACAATAATACCTTATGGAGAGTAAGCACATGCGAACAATTCAAGAGGTAGGTAGTAAACGTAAAACGTACAGAAATGTACACGCCTTTATTGTCAACCCGAAGGAATTGAAAAATAAAGGTAATTTGTGCAGTAGAATTTATCGCGTTTAACAAACGTTACAAGAAGAAAGTAATATCCATTGCATAAGCACAGGAATTCACCGAAGGTTCCTTTATCTCCTGACAGAGATTATTAGTCCCGTAAAGCACATCTGCTCGGGTTTCAAATTAGATCTCATCTCTCGGACGACGGCAGCAAAAGGACAGATAAGATTATGGAAATGATTTTCTGCATACTGACTACCTGAAAACCTAGACGATAGGCTACTTTACATCCTTCTTTTAAACGTAGTTTTGCTCATCGAAAATGAGTCAATTATTATTTTTGATACCGTACCGGGCAAGATATAATAATGTAGGTATAATATGCATCCATATCTAAACACATGGCTGTATGTTAGCCTAAGAGAAAAGGCGTACACCTCGTTGGTACACCTAACTGTACACACGTAGGTGACAGACGAGGTTTCAACTAGAATTGATTTTACCCACTCATTCTCTTTTATATGCTTATGCTTTGTCTGTTTTTTTTTTAACTATATAAAACACTACGTTATAAATTTTCGCTGTAAGAAACAAATGAGCGTTCCATAACTATTTCCTATGGGCAGTATTTCATCATTTTCTATAAACGTATGTAGGTAAGTATTCGTACCGAATACGACATGCGAAAACAAAAGAAGATATATACTTATCACCTAAAACATTTGTAAAAGGTCAAGTTTATGGGGGTCTAGAAGTTATGGTAGGTATCTGAAAGGGTGCCAAGATTTGCACAAGTGTGGAAAGTCGTTGGATATGCACTCCAAAAGTAATAGGGTTTCCGCCCCCTAGGAACCATTTTTCGATTCAGGGTCCCATTTGCAAAACGTACGTAAATTTCGATCCAACACAGTTAGATGGTTAGGTTTTAGCTTCATTATTGCATTGTTGCAAGGGACATTTCATTGCTATCCAATTTACATATTTATGCGGAATTGTAGCACAATCGATCATTGGAAAATGAAACAAATTTAAATGTAAGGTTTGATTGCAACCCGGGGCCAGTATTCATCGGTAACTATACGAGCTATTTCGATAGAACGGTACTACATACTTTCTCGAAAGTGATCTCGTATTTAATAGTTACTTATCTCATTTCTGTAAAGTCACGTGTAAAAATATGTGTGCACACATCTTTCTCAAAAATATGTCCCATAGCTCTTATGTCGGCGAATTAAGAACTATGGTACGTATGTTGTATGCACCTATATTTTTACACTTGACTCTACACCTTTAACGGCGTCTATTCTTATTAAGCTAATATAATATTAAATCGTATTACTGAGTAACCCGTGATGTGTGATGTTAAGCAAGTAGTTTAAATATTTCTGGTAAGACGGGCATCGGTTAGGGGTATCCCCTTGACCTCACAGCGGTTTTGGCAACTATGTAGCTTCACCAGAATGTAACTATTCAAACAATGCTTAGGGTAACAAGTACTCGTAAAGTTACCAGTTCGTTAGACGAATATCTTGTTTCGACGAGTGGACGTCTGAGGGCCTGCTTCGATGTTGCAGTCTTAGTGGATTGTAAACACCAAGGACTTTAGATAGGTTTGTGGTATTTATTAAATAAATATGTATACAGTATAAAGCCCATGCTTAACACGAAAGAAAATAGGCCAAAATTCAAGTTACGAAAACCGTCGTCGTCTCTGCTTCATCACTCGGATACTCGGGTTAGACGCTGAGGACATAAGCATACTCAGTGTGAATTTTTCAATAAAGAAATGTGAATGGAGATAGCAGAGTATCTTAAAATCAATCAATGGTTGGCAACAATACCTCGCCAAAGTGTAACAATTCAAACAATGGTTCAATATCACTTAAAACTTAGCAACTAAATCATTTTATCTTGCCCCTCGTAGGAATTCTAATTAGCTGTCCAAGGGCCTTCAATGTTGCAAAGTTTTAGTGGGTTGTCAATTAATAATAATAATATCATGAAAAACAAATGGAATTTATTGTACATTAATAAAAGTAACAACAGCTTTGCCGCTGGCAGCCAGTAGCTGATTAAAATAAGAAGTATAACGACTTTTTCAGTAAACAAAAGACAGACTTAAATAAATGTTCAGCTTCTACTTGTAGGTTGTAGCGCTTAATTATTTAAATTGTAAGTGAATAATAATGTCATGAATTCGTTGCTGCGACGCTGGGAATATTATTAAATAAGATACAAAACGTCGCAAATATTAAAATATATTTTGAAATAGGACATCCGTATCACAGTAAACACGCCTGAACAATAACGGAACAAAGCATAAATAGCTACAGTTTCATCTCCGCATCGTTGTCCCTTGTCGCCTAAAAGTTTCGCCGCTTTCAAAACATTTGAAACATTTGCCTCGTAACACTTGGTTTGCGTCATAAGGAATACCTGCGAGGCGAGGCAACTAAATAAAACGAGTTACTCGTACTTACCTACATTACAATATTATGAGTCTGTGCGCGACCTCTTTCAATAACGAACTTCTGTAGAATTTCTTTGAAACTCTCACCTTTTGATGTCCTACAATCGTAGCGACTGCACCTTCAAAGAAACTTCTGGGAAAATTTTTCTTCAACTTCAAAAGCTTTTCTATTATGAAAGAACTATTTTGTAATAAACAGCAACTGGAAGACTTACAAACACGGTAAACAACCAATATAATAGCTTGTAATATAACGATAATAAGGAGCAATATTATTTATTATCATCCCATTTTTAAGGCTCAACTCAAAATTCACTATCTGTCCCTTCCTCAAACTCGTTAATAATTATCATATGGGAGAAGAGACCAAACACGCTGGGTTGACAATCTCGTAAGAATGGAAATTGAGGAACGATAATATGAAAAAAGGAGGTTTGGATCTCCAGTTTCTTTTTAGGGTCGCTAAGCCAACGGAGTCTAGTCAAGTCCACTATTCGTCACTATCACGGCACATTTTCTAACCAAGTTGAATAAGTTCAATGCCTGTTCAGGGGTCAATCGCGGACGGTTTAGAACGCAAAATGACTACAGTAATATTTTGTCTATATCGCTATATATTAGTCTACATCGCAAACGGTCTAGAACGAAAAATGCCCACGTTTTATATCACCACATTTTACATAGATAGGTTCTATAGGTTCGTTTCTTCAAATGGCCGAAGGCCAAACAGCATAGAATAGGAGCCCCGCGGCAGCGTCAGGCGTGGCTCACTCCGCGATTTCGTCGCTTTGCTACAGGTAGCTAAAAGTACATCCGTTCCACCCCAATTTTGAGGCAAGCCATAAGCCGCGCGTAGCGCTGTCGCCACCTAGCGGCCATATCTGTGCTGATCGTAACAGACGCGTTTTGTTAGGGAGTGAGTCTTCTGTACCTAGTACTATTATTTATTCTGTGGCGTTACGATAAAACCGAAAAAATAATAGCTATGGGCATTTTGCGTTCTAGACCGTTTGCGATGTAGACTAATAGCGATATAGACAAAATATTACACTAGTCATTTTGCGTTCTCTAGACCATCCGCGAATAATCCCGTACACTGAAATCTAAATGATGTCATTCAGTTATCGTACATTTCGCTCGTACTTGTCCGTACATGTATTGGCGCGAGCGAGGACGAGATATACGTTCGAATTGGCCTGTATGAGTTGTGTAGTGAATTAGGAATTACGAGCTACGGCGTGGCTCTACGAAATTAGCTCAAACTTTTCAGTCGGGGCACTTAAAATCTTCTACGTGGATTTCAAGCGCCAAGAAAAATAATGAAGTCCAAATAATATAATCATTCAAAACATTCTCCAAATAAATATCTACGAGTAACTAAACATCATAACTGAATCCAAATAAAGTTTTCTAACGCTTTAGTAAACTCGCAATCATAAAGAGCGCGGCAAAACCCATTTCTGCTCGTTCTTATTTGTTTTTAAAGGGAGCTGAAGCCAATTTACGAGGCGAGGACGGCGAGCAAAATAACGTTTGACAGCTTCCGCGGGCGCCTTTGAAGGAGCCATTAGAAAGAGCGCTAAGCGTGAAAAATATTGTGCTGATGTTGAGCGCACTTTCATCTGCGCTTATCTATATAACTAGCAAAGTATAATAATGCATTAGGCGGTCGCCGAGTTAATAGAGTGTTTTAGAAGCTTTGCGATTGAACCCTCTTTCGTGAACGTGTTTTGCGATGTGTGAAATTAAATATTTGTAGAACTATTGACTGTGGAGAACTGTAGATTGATAATATTACTTTAGCCCACGCGACTTCGTGAATTACAATGTACCTAATAGGTGTCAGTGGGCACGGCTCAGTCGTTAGTAGGAGTGAAATATTCTGCCGTATTCGAACTTCAAGATATTCACGACGACACGAACTAGATCCATTCTACATACGTACGTACGTACGTAGAGACATCATCTACGTAGTTCTCTTTTGCAGCGCAATTCGGGCAACCAATGTCACTTTTACGTTAGATAGAGTAACATAATCTATATTACATGTGAATTGGATCTCTAAGTCATATCCTGTGGAAATCGTTCAAGAGTATCTCCAGAATCGCGTAAATGTCAAATTTGATAGGTTAGATCTTAAACATATCGTTATCATATCTTGGTGATGTCTAAAAGATATCTATTTCAAAATCCGGATCGGGCCCATTATCCCCATTTCTTAACTTCATAGGTCGTGAGAAGTTATTGTGGTTGACTGAGTGGTTTAATGTGGCGGTGGTACTGATCATAAAACAAATCAACCTTAGTACGGTTGAATTGTGTTATTTTCAGTCAGTACAATTTAAGTAACTATATCACTATATACTATTATGTATGTATTTCATATATATTTAACACACAATATCTTTTTAAACAGGGTTAGAGTCGTCTATTCTACCGAATTCTAAACTATGACAGTTCCGATGGTATCCAACAACAGATCTATTTAACAACTCCTAGTAAACGGCCCCAAGTTCGTGTTAGTACGTTATTTCGTTAGTTTTTTTTCTGGCGCAAATAATAAGGAATTCAAATATCTTTTATTCAAATTATACATATGAAAAAAATCTGCATTATTAATCTCTTCAATAAAATGATAACCAATATTTTAGTGATTAAACTAAGAGTAATACGACGGTCGAAAGTGTCGAAACTGTTAGACGGCCGCGAATAGCTGTATTGTATGCGCGCACTTTTTTTAGGCGTAAGGTGCGCGCTGTCACTTGTTAAGCTTATAGGAAGGAAAAGCTAAACCCATTCGAATATTAGTTTTTGGGAGTGTTTCTGTGGGTTCCTTAGTAATTGATTTGATAAGAAAAAAGATTGAATATATGGATAGAAATAACTTAAAATTGCAATAAATCGACTCACGAAATAGCGGTCATTTTATCTTACGTGTGTCTCCTATTTCGTGCCACTAACGAATCAAGGATTTTCTAGATACATTTTGAGTGCTTGTTTTTAAATATAACAACAAAGATAATTAAAAAAATAAATTAGAAAACAATTAATGTATTTCATGAAGTTTCGTATGAGCGAAATTCGGTATATGTTTTTTTCACTAGAATTCTCATAAAACGAGTTTGAATGTGACCCGAGTTAAAATTTTTAAGGTATGTTCCACGTATATACTCATATTAACTACTAGCACAATTTTATTTATTATTGAAATTTGATTTATTTTTGTGTATGTTTATTTTTAACGTATAAGATAGTAAATTATTTTTTGTAAATAATTATTATTTTTAATTATTTTTAATTTTTTTAATTTTATTTTTTATTTAAATTAAATAGTTTGACTTTTAATCAAGTATTAAAGTACCCATATGGTTTACCTAAGTCTTAATTCAACCATTAAAGTCGACGAGTACAAAAAACTTTAAGCTAGCTCTCAATTTAACATTTTTTTTTATTATTATTTTTAATTTGACCTTACAATTATTCGTAAGTAGGTAAGACCGTTAAATATTTAAAATGATTATCAGCAAATTATCAATTTATCACCAATTACTCTAAGAAATCTTTATGCCGAAACAGGGGACACGAATTCACGAATTTAGGAGCTGACCTAAATTTGTATCACGAAATGGGAGCCAAATAAGCGGTTCACGAAAAAATTCATATAAAAAAAAGTTTCAACTAAAACCCTACAGTTTATACATTAAATTATTAACAAAGAACTAATATAACATATTCAAAAGCTTTCAAGGTATTGATATGCTTAGTAATATTTAAAAAAAATACACAAACTCTCAACTCACTCTCAAGAGCCTTAACCTGCCGAAACAGGGGCCCTTTACCTTATTACTTACATAACGTGCAACACAATAGTTAAATCAATTAAATTAATATAATAACATTTAGGTAAGTATCGGGGAATACCTAGTATCCAATATTGAAAGAGATTTCGCTCTAGAAATCTCGCAAGGAATGTTTGCATCAAAGAAAATGCTTTTCTGCACTCCATTACGTTTACGCTCTGACTGCTTCTCAAATACTTCGCATATGAGCGCTCGAGCACTATCATGTACTTCGTAGTATTAGAGTAGAGGCCTATAAGTAATAAGAGACCAATAAACCAACAAAGCGGTGTTGGCAATCTTTGTGAATAATTAAATACCTATAGGTAAACTGACTTTGTGAACGGTGCTCGCTCGCGGTGACTTCGGTATTGTGACGTCATCTTCAATTAAAAAAAAACAACATTGTATGGAAACTCAGTAGCGGAGTGTCCAGCTGAACCCAATTTGAGCACCTTTAGTTTTCTACAGAGGTATCTCGGAAAAAACACATCAAAAATTTACAGCTATTTGCCCAACAAGTTATTTAATTTGACGCGCCGTCACTGATAGTCTTTATTATAATACATGTCTTTGGTAGGCCACGGGTATCAAATCAACGGGTATCTAGGCACCAGCGCAGGGTCTATTTAAGAGTCCGTTTCATTGCCTTTGACGCGAGGGCGTCCTCTTTCATGGCTTGCGTCGTAATAAAGTGTAGCGTAAATAAAAAGAAACGGCTCGGTCAGAGGGTTCCGCGTGTAGTTAGGTATCTTATTGACTACTATCATGTGTTAAGACGTAATAAAAAAAGTAGGCAAGGAAAAGGTTTCTTTTGACGCTTTTTAGACTAAACTTCGTACCTACTTGACTTAAACAATTACAGCAACTAAAATATTTGCTATTGCTATTTAGGTACATAGATAATTTTATTAAAGCTCGATTATGATGTTGAGACATCTTAAGCCAATGTAGGGGTTGTATTTATGCGTTAGAGACAGCATTTTTTTTCGGTCTACACATACCCGGTCGGGCACGTAATAACCTGCTTGCTTTAGCCGCAAAATATTCAAAATTTAGAATTACTTAGACATTGGTAAATCACAAAACTATTTGGCCATATCGTTGCCACTTTCTCGAGTGAAATAAGAGCGCAGCTTTTCTGAAATTTTCAATGAGGAAGAAATAAAACATATCGACCAACTGTACCGGTGCATGCGAGTAATATAGCTAAACTATACTACGCTGCTGTTTGCTTTTCAATAACAAGAAATAATACAAATATCGTACAAGTACAGTCAGCAGCGGAAGACTAACCAAGTAACCAAGCGAGCTACATCGGCTACATTTTCTTGTAAAAAAAAAAATAGGCCACCATTTTCTCGTCGTCGGTCGGACTACCTTAACCAAGGGATTGATAAAGAAAATACTATGGAAATTTTCAAACTGTCATATTTTTCAATTTTACTAAAGTGGTTGTACCTATTCCGGGACTTGCCACAGAGCTCGTTAGCTGGCACGCAGCGGCGCGGAAGCGGTGCCTTCAGCGCCTTTGAGAGCAAACGTCGATATAATTGGATTGCCGAGGGATTCTTACATCGAACATAGTAGCTATACTTGTAGTACTTACTGTCACTAAGTAAGTAACATTCTGAACTACACGTTACTACGTTAAATGGTTACAATACTAGTGACCCTGTGAGCCATGAATCCAAAATTTAGAAAAAAATCCTATATCCGAATCGACAAGAAAATTGTAGCTGTGTTGAAATGCAAGATCTGGAATCCTCAATCTTGGTGCGAGATTGCATTCCCTAAGTTTAACTTATCACCTAGGCACTGTGTTACAATTAGCTACTTACGTACTACTTTACACTCACGGAAGAAAGAATGAGCGCGCCGGTGTTTATACTAAACAAACATATTAAAGAAAACCAGTTTTGATTACGGCATAAGTGTTAAAAAAACATAAAACTACAGTAACAAAAATTTTGCAACTCATTTAGATAAATATTTACATTGAATCTACACTTAATACATTCGTAAGAGTACCTATATTTTTCATTGACTGCTGACTGTTTACACCTCTATGAGTAAGAATTTTTTCTATCTAGTAGCATTATTTCATAGCAACCGAAGTAAATATACCTAGTAGTAGGTACGTCGTTATAAAAGTAGTTTAGATAAAATAGAGGGTGTCGGAGCGGACATAAAAGTGCATCCGGCCCTCCTGGCGAAGCACGGTCAACGGTAATGTTCCAACTATGTGCCGAGCATTAGCGACGCCTGTAAGCTCTTCTTACAATATGACGCAGACGCTTAGGGGCATGTAGACAGGCCGGTCACAAATGTAACCTAACTTAAATATAGCTGGTTACTTTAAGCAGATGTCCAACCGGCGTTGATCAACGACATGCGAGTAGCCATGAGCAAGATTTACTCTTATAATAAACTCCTGTGTTTCAACACAACTCCACATAGAAGGTCGGTAGAGCAGAACGAGCGAAGGACCTTTCTGTATCTGAGCGAAGTACGTATACCTACAAATACGAGAGTTCTTGATATATGACGGTCTTCCCAACCAAAATTTTTATGTCGGTCTTCATCGCATTGACCATACCATATTGTATTATGGATCTCGAGATCACAAATTCAATAATTTTCCCAAGTTTTCCCTGACCTTTCTTCGCTAGGCAACCAGAATCACAAGCCTGGCGCTGCTTCTGACAGCCCTGATTGTGTTAAAGGTTATGTACTAACAGTACCGACAATCGAGATGAAAATTCTGATCAATAAACTCGAACAAACTTGAACAATACTCGTAAACTAGGTACAAAACAAGGATAGAGTAAGAAAACAATAGAAAGTTGGAAATTGCGCTCTAGAAGCCATAAGTCGAGAAAACAAAGAAAGGAAACTAAGTTTTTCTTAAGTTTATTAATATCAATTAATTAATATTACTTACCTACAGTGTACAAAGTAGTACAACAATTACAAAGATCGTTGAAATACGAAAAATCATGTTATGAAACCACTCCCAAGTTCTTCAAGCAATTTAGCAATAACTTCGTACATAAGTCCATGATGCGAAAATAAAAGGAGTTAGGGGGGCAGAGTACCTATCGCATGCCTGTGCATAACAAAAAAGCAGAATAAGATGTTATATGCATGAAATAAGGACTGTTATTGCCCTTTTGACTACAAAAGGAACCTGGCAGGTATAATTAGGGTTAACATACATCAGTATTTCTCCTAATTTTTCTGGTAATTTCATTATCGGTCTTTTAAAAGTAGGAATTAGTAAAAGTCAGCAGTATTTTTATTGAAATGCCACATATCTGAAGCAGGGATGTTGCGGATATTCGCATCCGCATCCGCGGAACATCCGCATCCGCATAAAATCGATGCATGTAGCTAAATAACTACATATTACTGTGCACCATGTAGTTAAAAATACACAGAAAATGAAATACAGTTAGAATCTAGGTAACAACAGGCGGTCTCATCTCTAAGAAGTAATCTCTTCCAACTTTGTATGAGAACAAGAGAAAATGGAAAGCATATATGCCATGCCTTTTTCGAGTGCTAACTTCTGACCATATTTTTGATATTTTTTCTCCTATACACACACACACACACACACACACATCACAAACACAAACATCATGTGTGTGTTTACATTTACAAACATCATGTGGGTCTACGTCGAATATACGTAGTTTTTTAAGCCCAACCCTGGTAACCCAAGGCACGGAGAGCAGAAGGCACGTTTCACCTGTCTGCACGCGTTTGACGCCCGCTGCGCTGCCGCGCCGCGTTTTGCATGACAATGCTTTAACCGAATTTAGCTCGCATTTTATTTTTTCGCTCATATTGTCTACCTTTACAAAATGGGAAAGCCTGAAATGCTTATCGTGTTAATGTTTTGATGAAAATTCGTCGGTAAACTATGAAGACATAGTCTGGTTAGGGATAGAAAAACTTACTTTTATTGGCGCAAAAGTTTTGCACGCTATATGGCTACCATAGCTCTCTGCATTTAGAATATATACCTATTGTTGTCTTCTATTTTTTTGAACACCGACTGTAAGATGACAATTGTAATTAAAAATCTGGTAGTTTGGTCGTGACGGCTCGAATTCTTACAAAGCTAAATGTATGATAGATACTATTAGATAGGATACATAATTTACCATTAAGGGGCTCCCCCACGCCAATGACCTTCGTTCTGAATCCCTTAGTTTTCTAATGTTTTTTGTAGCTTATCATATTAACAGCAACGGGTTTAAGCAATATAGTATCCCATATTTACTTTAAAGTTCATTGTCTTCGAGATATTTGGCATCAAAGTTGAACAATTTTAGGCTAAAAAACTGGTTTTCTGGCCATAACTTTTGTGTTAATTAGTTTAAAATTAAAACCTTGGACACGATTTTCGAGACTTCAAAGACGAACCCAAATATGTAGATTTCGTATATGTAAGATTCTTTACTGCAAACTAGATACGAAAAAAGTGTTTTTTTAGACAATGTTTAAAAAGAGTAAATACATTATACATAACCTTCCTTCACGTTTTCGAGTCAAATTAGTCCCAAACACAATTTCAGAGTTACGATCGCCGCCAACGCAAGCATTTGTTCGATTGCTTACGCAAAATTGATTCCCGTCATAAAAATGTTCTCAACGAACTTTTTACAATAGTAACTTTATTCATTACGGTATTGGAGAACGGCGGCCTTCAGTTGCAAAATGGCGGTCGTTACACGGTTTTATGTGTGGTGCTTATCTCTCCGTAGGGTACCTATATCCTGAATAGTATATGCTGTGCAATAAAATGAACCTGGTCATTCGGAATTTTCGATTCATAATAAATGAGCATCATAACTCTTCCACAGGATGTATTTTACGTTCGGAAATTGGTATGAAGGAAATTGACACGTGTGCTTAACACGCCATGCAGTAGAAGTAGGTAGCTAATGTAAATTAAGCTTTCGTGGCATTAATAACTATATTTTATTATATTGATAAAGGTTTCTTTAGCGATAATTGAAACTTAATTGTATCTATGCGTACCTGAAAGACACCATTTTTACACATACACAACATATTTTAAGGTTGGCAAAAAAGTTGTGGCTCACTCGTCGTACCTAATTCTTTTTCAGATCAATCTAGGTATTCATGTGATTATGTGTATCCGACGATTACGCGCACAAAATGCTAGCTGAATGACTGACTCGAACTGTCCAATCTAATAATAACGAGTCGTGTTATTTTATTTTAGAAACCAGAATAATTTGACCCAAATTCGGTTGTAGGTGGAACGGCTATAAAATATGCAACGATTTACTCGTAGCTCTGCGTTGGGCGGCCTCTAGTCTCTAGTAGTAATGAGATGAAATGAAAGAGCAAGTCTGGCGCTAGTCTCTACTTCTATAGAATTGAATTATATAGTCTGCCCGATTTGAACTTTAAGATACATCAATTAATAGATCTAGAACCGATAGGGATTAGATTAAATGTGATGTTTCTTCCAACAAAAACGTCACTTTTGACACTGACACATCTAATCCAAATCGATTCTAGATATACTAATTGACGTATATTAACTCACATTATAGACGGGTCTAACGACCAGTGAAACCTGTGTCGAAACGTCGGCAAATCAAGGTAATTGAATAAAATTCGCGTTAGACCCGTCTATAATGTGAGTTAATATGTGTTCAAAACGCGAAAGTTTAATATATTATAATTGACGTATCTCAAAGTTCGTATCGGGGCGAGTGACACCTACTTTACCTACCGCGTAAACTTTTGAACATAACAATTTTATTTTATTTCTATCTTGTGAGTAGGTACCTAAAATATTATTTTATTTAATTACGTAACAGTCAAAAATCAAACGGGAGTTTTAAGGAATTTGTCGCATGTATGGTTCAAATAATAGGTATATTCAATAATTAAAGTAGCTATTGGATAATATGATCCAATTTATTATAAAGCTTTCCAGAAACAATGTCTGCTATCTAAAGAATTCCATCACAAATATAATTTTCTCGTAATTCATCGAATTTTAGTCCTGACAACAATTGCGACCTTTCGGGGGTAACTTTCGAATAATTTAAAAAATTCCGAAATGGTAGGTATTTCTGAGAATAATTTTTGAGTAATTGAAAATTTCCTCTCACATATTTTTTCTTATAAACAGACTAACTAAAGGAAATAAACGCTTTTGAAATTGGGTAAAATAAGCAGTAAACATAAAATATCGTAACAATAAATACAACTTTGACACTTAAACAAATAACGCAATAAAACGAGTTAATGCCTCCGGTTGTATTTAATGAGTCAGTGGCTTATACAATCTGGACCCGGTCGATCCCCTGACGTCACGGGCTGGTTCACTCTCAAAGGGCTCCGTAAGGGCCCTAGGACCTTAAAAATGATTCTTAAAACTTTGAAATAAGGTAGCTTTTCCTTGTCAACACACCTGTAGGGGATGGGGGTGTATATGATTATATAGTCGGTTAACGTGCCCACTTGAACTTGTGATGCAAATTCGTTGATTGTGTCGAGATTACTATATTGTCTGGATATTAAGGCCTAACAAAGGAGTAAATTATTGGAGTTAGCGACCATTTACACACTAACCAGATCAGCATATTTGCACAATAACAGACAAGTAGAAGGATAGATAAGCAGGTAATTTTGTTTTTCCCTTTATAAAGAAAATGTGTTCAAAATCTTGATGAACCGTTTATATTGTAACAACTGTTCTTATGGGAGAACTACCAACCATTATTGAATAAAAAAAATAGAAAAGACAAATAACAACAAGACGTTGAAAATATTGCTATAAGTATACATTGATAATCCAAGTATAAACTTGCGCCTGTGCATTCTCTAGACCCGCAAAAGCACAATTCCTGCAAGATAAACCTCAAAGCGAAGCCCCAGGCAAATTGAATGAAAGCACTAGGTCGCAGCGCAGCGATATCATATTCCAATATTTCAAGATGGCGGCGATATGCGGCATACATTATCCGCACCTGCTGCGAGTGTAGGGGATTCACCTGTTCCAAAGTTCTTTCTGAACTTTTAATGCTATCGAAAATAACTTTGCCCGTTAAGTGGCTTGGAGCCATGCGAGCTTCCTGGTGTACTTTTGTTTCGTGAATTTTAATATGATGTGGCAGGATAATCTTATTGCTGTTTCGGCTGATGATTGGATTTTAGATAATTGATCACATCTGTTATTCTGTTATTCATGTTAGATCTAACTCTACATGACCAAAATCCTGATATACAAGTGTATATCTTCATTTATCTTGATAACATTTATTTGAATTGTTATAAAATTATCTGTTACTTAAAACTTAGGTACTACTTACTTGTGTGTTACCTAATTACTAAAAATTCAGTGTCAGATATAGATTGAAAATCTGCGTTATGTTCCTATCTGCTGCGTACTTTTTGTTGAGGATATATTTATATCCACCTACAAATGCACACCAGAGACATAATCGAACATCAATGATTTCAACTGAATTTGATATTGATTCAACATTAACTACGTTTGCCGATGTATTAACGAGCAAGACGCAATCATGAAGTATAAGAGATGGTCGGATTGTCTATGATACTAGGTAGGTAATAGGTATTAAGAATACGCGGTTGTAACATGCTTGAAATATCTCTCTATCTAATTTTCAACCTTATTCTGTTACGAATGGCGGGTTCTGTACCTACTGATAGTTCCTAAAACTAAACGATAAGTAATGAACATAGTGATCGAAATGTATAAAAAGTACCACCTGTATTTATTACCTATGTTATACAAATAAATTTCTGATTCTGATTCTGATTCTGAATGTTTTTTTTTCTAAAAATACTTGTCAGGTACAAATTTGAAGCATTCATATTACTGTACTGTATTTTTATGAACTATAAAACTGAATGCTTTTACAATACAATACAATACAAATGCGTTTATTTCATTACTTTTTACATAAGTTCTTAGGTATAGTGTATAAGGGTTAGGTAGGTAATTAGTCCATCTTAGGTATAAGGAGTAAGTAGGTAAGTATTAATCTAAACATTGTGCAACAAATTGTGTAAGTAATGAAAAAGGTGCGGGTACAGCTTGCTTTTTGGAAGTAAACTATATTTTCAAACTTAGTCATCCCTGTTCCTTTTAGTTACTCCTCGGGCGGACAAATTCATAAAACTTCCTAATTCTAGGGTCCGTAAACTTTTTATATTTATGGACCCTTTCTTTTTTTAGAATGGTCATCAAAGATAACCATTAACTTAGGAGGTAACAATTATTTGAAACCTGCTTTAATTAAAAAATATATATAAAAAATTAACTATATGACGCTGTTATGTACAACTTAGTATAATCTGCATTATGATAAAATCTATAATTGATTGCATTGCCATAGGAATCAAAAGCATAATTATTTTATAATACCATATCAAAACCTAATATCGTAATTTCAGCTATAAACCCATTTCAAATGTTTACCACGGCATGATAACGCCGCGAACAATGGAACAAAAAGGTTGACGCGGCCACTCAAATAACAAAGGCTATCATCAGAATAAATATTCAAACAAAGAAGTGAAAAACATTTGAATGTGAATTCTATCATTCGATATTTAAATCTGCGAGGTGGCGGGGCGGAGAGCGGGCGGGCGGCGGCGCGGGGGACGGGGTAATTAGGCGGCCCGGCGGAGGCTGTATTGATCGGCGCGTCTCCTAGCAACGCGCGAGATGGCAGCACAGCCTGCCCTCAAGCCCCGAACAAGTTTTTTGTTCGAGACCGCGCTAGGTGAGACCGCTTTGATGTAATCTCCGACCGAGGGGATCATTCGATTCGATTCGTTTACTATATTCAGCAGGAGATTATGGCTCTATTAGTCTCCTTGTGGAGTTTTCGTGCGGGTGTTTTTATTGGGTTATGATGCAAAATCTGGTTTAATTTGATTTTTTATTGAACCTTCGTTTGGTTTTATAGCTGAAGGCCCTAAGGGGGATTTAATATCGGCTAAGTCACGGGCGGCATCCGGCGCGCGCGCCGCGCTCTGTGTAAACATAATTACGGTAATGTTTAAGTAGGCAGGGCTTCAAGACGCTTACCGAGCGTATCACAAATCCTGTGTACGCATGACCTCCGATCACACATAGTCGTTACGAATCTCTAGGCCTCACTTTTACTGGTTATCTGAGGCAAACGTTCATCGATGGTATAACTGGCCTAAACCCGAGCCCTACCGCCGAGGCACGCGCCAAGAGGTTTATATTAAAGGAAATGAACAGAATCCGTTCTCGTTATCAACTTATATCTGAAAGATTATTAAACCAACACCCAACTTCATATAAATCTCATGTAGGTCACCTTATAATATGCGTTGCATATATATATATATGACGAGTAGAACCGAGATAGTGTGACAAGATTTTACGTCGTAAAATGCGAGTTAATTGGCGATTTTACGATTTGTGAGTATTTAGTAGGTAGTAATTAGCAGGCATCTATTCTATTGTATTCGATTCAAGATTTAACGTCGTAAAATTCGAGTTAATTGGGGAACTTACGATTTGTGAGTAAGTAGCAGGCATCTATTCTATTGTATTGGATTCCCATCTGCTTGCTTGTTTTGCGACCATTAAGGATTTTTCCTTTATATTATGAAGCAAAACAATGTACAGTAGAATCCGTTTATTATGACTCCGCTTATACTGACCAACCGCTTACTATGACGTAATTACTGTGCGAAGTTTGGTTTTCATATAAGATTCTTAGTGACAAATTCGGATAAGATGACTTCGCTTATAGTGACAAATCGCATACTATGACCGAAAAATGCCATTTTCATGAAATTATGTCCGGTTATACTGACACTTATGCTGGTTTTCGTGGCCGTCACCACGTCTTTCCCTGCGAGGACGTTTGGTACGTTCGTAGCGTGTAAGGTATTTTGGTTTTGATCATCAGTGACAAGTTCATATTTGTTACAAGTTTAATAAAACTTATTTCTCACAAAGGGATATGAGATTAATTTGGAAAACATAACAAAAATAATAAGTTGTACAACTATGTTTTATATGACATCCGCTTAGTATGACGTGTTTGTCACTTCCCTTCGATGTCATTATAAGCGGATTCTACTGTACTATATATTCGTTTCAGATTGCCAGCCTACATTATTTACCCCTAAACATACCCTATGTATTATTTAAGAGATTTATATAATAAAAAAATAAACAAATTTTTATGTCGATCAGCGACCGTCATACCAAAAATCATCTTAAAATAAGGATATGTCAGCATTGAATGAATAATATTTTCAAAGAATTTATAACAAAAACGTTGCCATCCTCCCCACCACCACCATCACTATCAAATATCCAGACTATTTGAACTGCCGCAAATTGTAGAAGCCTTTCAGCAGACAGGTATGTAGCGAAATTCTCAATTTCTCCGAGAGCACGGAATGACACATTTTCGATGTAATATGCCTCATAAAACGCAGCGCGTGCCCGAGCATTCCCCATTATTACATTTCCTTTGGACGTCGGCATCCGAGGGAAAGTACCACAGACCATGTTTTCAATTAGATGCAGCAAATGCTCATACTTCACGTGTGTTTTTGTAGATAGAAATTGCCACAATGCTCCTTAATTGTTTTAAGTTTCAATCAATGCTGAAAATCACTTGTTTTCATTCGTAAAAAGCTCTCATGACGTCATAGGCATAACTGACACACTTGATTTTCATCTCATTAAGGGAGCTTGCGGCTTCTAGTTCAATCTACGATCCGTGGAAAGTGCTGTGTAGTAAAAGGTCTTTAAAATACCCCAACTGGGTGTATTATACGTCGTTGTGCGGAGGGTGACATGCAACGCGAGAATACCTTGCATTCATACATCTCTTGACGTCCGGCGGTGCGGAACAAATTGCAAGCAAAATTCGGAACGCGGGAAATATGAAGCGTGTTTACATCGAAGTAGATACTCACAAAACGGTGATTTCATTATGTTTAATGTACCTTGTATTTTTTGGAAGGAAAAATTATTCGCTTCAAATGATATTTAATAACGGTGAATTTTTGTCCTTGAGCAACATTTTTTTCTTTTCTCCAAGTATAATTTGATATTAAAAAATCTCAGTAGGAAAAATGATAAATTTATTGCATGAAGTAACCAACAAATACGTGAACTGACAACGTTTAACCAAATCAAGAACGTTCAAATAAATAAGCTACTTTGCACATACATATTTTTTTATTGCTGCGAATAAAACCTGGTCAACATTTTTTAGAATCCTTAGAGAAAGGCGTTTACATACAATGTCTAATTTACCAGGATGTCATCCCAATCGTTTGACGAACCCGGGCGAGACACGACCTCATACGGACCAGTATAAATAAGTGCTCTCTTTTTGTTGTTACTAATCTCAAGATCGCGTTAAAACGGTCCGCCCAACAATTCAAGTTACCTGCACACGCGCAAGCAATAGGAATATAAGTAGTTGCACCAAACAAAGTCTGCAGCGGATTTGATAGCCCACGTAGTGTGTTATGTTTACGTCATAATTTCATAGAAGTTTGACGTTTAAAATGACACTTGCACTGCGTGGGCTATCAAAATCGCTGCAGACTTTTTACGGTCTGACTATAGATCCATTCTAGATACGTTATAGTTTAGATATCAACTAGTTCTCTTTGGCAGCGCAAATCGAGTAACCAATGTCACTTTTACGTTAGATATATTAGATGTGAATTGGATCTCTAAGTCATATCCTGTGGAAATCGTTCAAGAGTTCTCTAGAATCGCGCAAATGTCAAATTTGACAGGTTAGATCTTAAATATATCGTTATCGTATGTTGGTGATGTCTAATAGATATCTAATAGATGTCTATTTCACAATCCGAATCGGGCCCATACACGTACCGCTCAAGTTTTATAATTCACCGAAGAACTATTCAGTTCGTAGTCGGCTGCGGCTCGTAGACGTGGCTACGGCGTAGCAGCGCTTGTTATTCCCGAACTGTGGAACTTGCGAACTAATCAACAAGTACCTAGATGCATTGTTTACCTGTCGTGTGATAAGGGGGTATAAGTTTAAGGAAGGCCAATTCATTGATTTTATTATGTACGTATTTATGTATGAATCTACGATCATGATATACTCATAATGATTAGTTTTAACCAAGGGACTTTAGGAAATCTACGCCCCGATTCGAAATTTAAGATACGTCAGTTAATAGGTCGAGAAACGATATGGATTATATATGTCAGTGTCAAATGTGACGTTTCTCAATCAAAAACGTCACTTTTACAGGTAAAACTTTGAGATTCTCGGTCGTTAGCATTATCTGACAGGACCCGAACTAAACAGATAAAACATTAGGGATTCCAATTTCCAACACACGTCTAATTGGACCGACTTTGGCCACTCGCCTGGATTAACCTCGGCCTTGTGACTAATGTCTTTTTGTGACGTAAATACGGTATTAGTCACTAAGATCCGAATGAACGTGAATTGAATGAGTAACTGGGTCAAAATTCTTTTTATTGTCCTGTTTCGGATCACTCTTGTCACTGTAGCTGTAGATTATAATATTTATAAATAAAAATCATTAAAAATAAATTGTACATTATTAGATGCACAATTTCCAAAACGCATTAAATTACAGGTACATGGCAAGTGCTGAATCTTCGTGAAAACTATATGTAAACAAGATTTATCAAACTTCTTAAAAAATGCAATGACCTTTGAATTCCTTGTCTTTTATAACACCCAATTTTCTGATTACGGCTACCAAACTACAAAGTTAAAACTATCAAGAACTAAGAAAAAACTATCAAGAACTTCGCAGTCTTGCGAAGCTAAAGAAAAAAAACCTATTGAGTAACAGAAAAAGTTTTTCAATTAGTGTACGAGGGATAATCGTACTAGCGGTTGGTATGCGTTTTAGTGGATATCGGTAAATAGATACCTACATTATTTTTATGAAAGCGGCTTAGAGCGATACAACATTTAAAAACTACTTTGCATCGAATGGCGTGCGTGAAATTGATGAGCAGGCTTCAGATATAGTAACTTGTTACGGGTTTGAATTGGTTTTGGTATTACTTTTGATCCCACTTTGACGATCGTCTCAGAGATTGAAGCGCATCTCGCGCACAACTTTCAGTTGGCAATCAGTATGAGCAAATTTCAAGGTCGTCCCGAAACTCGAACTCTAAGATACGTCAAATATTACGTCTAGATACGATATAAATTAGATGTCAGGGACAAAAGTGACGTTTTTGTTTGAAGAAATGTCACTTTTGACACTGACATATCTAATCCATATCGTATCTAGAGTAAATCTAAACGTAATATTTGACGTATCTTAAAATTCGTATAGGGCCGTGAGTCTCTCACATCGAATGCAACTTATTGTGTATTTATACCTACTCTCCAATCACATAGGTACCTACGATGTAATCACATAAATGTAAATCGCTAAACAAATCATATAACATGTAAATACCAGCCCAAAACTCTGAATATTCATCGGTACAGTCACAGTGATCATAATTACGCCATTGACTGTAATAATCAACACATGCACCGGTGCACGGGGAGCCAATTAAAATTAGTGTGTGTATGTGCACCGAGCAGCCTGAGTTCAGCGACGGGTTCGCTCATGAGGATTCAATTCCAATATAATACCAATTCAATTGTTACCACGCTCTACGCTTCAGTCTGGCTGTGCAGCGGGGTAACGGAGCCAGCATCTTTGGGGAACTTGCCGCAGGGGCCATTTTTAGATTTCGTTTAATTCAGTTTTATTTTAGAATAGTTTATATATAGTTTAATTGAAATTTTAAGTTGTTTTTATTCATTGTTTTTGGCATGTTTTTGTACCATATATATGAAAAAATTGAATTGATGTTTTTTTTTTGTGAGCTGTAGTAGACCTCGCGAGTTCGCGACCCACCATGACTCCGAAACAAAATGTTTTGGCAAAAAAACTTTAACCCAGTAACTAAATAATCATTTATTGTCAGATTGTGCATATCAGTTTACAGAATAGTATGTTTTATTAGTAAATGTCACAATCAACCGGTTTACGGTATACAACTCCAACATTACCCAATATTTATAGGTAAGTATATACCTACTAGGTTATAAATCATAGGTGACCCAGCAGGCCGTTAAAATAAAATTTAATATTAATATCAGAATTTTCCGCTCTCACTTGTGGCTATTCAGTTAGAGAGAGCGAGCAACTATTAATGCGGTCTGGATATAATTTTCATACGTCATATGAAAATACAAGAATTAAGCCTTAGTGGGAATAACATTTGATGAGTTTTGTTTTACTGTAGAATATAAGCGCCTGTAACTCTAGTATCTAAATGTACGGCTTACATATATTCAGTTCACTATTCCCGACATTTGTTCGAACATAATGATATAATTTGTTCGAGCATAATAGACACATAACGTGGCATGCTACTCGTATTTCATGTCTGTCTTCATTAAACCATAATACTATAGTCAACTACAAAAAAACCTCACTTGTCTGCATACAAACTTATTGCAAACGAGGTCAGATTTCTCTGCAACTGGCTACGTAAAAGTATTACCTACCTAAAAGTCGTTCAAACTTACTTGAGACCTAGCAGACCTACTCGTAAATTACAAAACTAGGTAGTCACGTTTTATATGCAGAAGCATTACGCTTACCTACAAGGGATGGTCTTAAAAGTCACTTAGCAAAATGTCCGTATTATTAAATTAATTTACACATAATAAAGAGAAGCTTTCCTGTAAATAAGAATGTCACTTATTTGCAGTAAATCTCGCAGCAACAATGAAGCGAAATTCTCGACCCCATTGTCCACGGCATTCTTGCTTTTGCTTAACATACTCCACATTGCGTGCGATATTAAGCCTTCCCTACATTCTACGATGCAGAACGGCATTTTAAAATTAAATAAGCTGGCTTCCTCAATATTTGTGCAACCAATAAATTGTTATTACACATTACGGGCCCGTTTAGCGGCCATGAAATCTTGGCAAATTTTTATCAATGATTTAAAAATGGCGGTAAAAGAAAGCAATTGTATTTTCCGGCGTTTCGCCAAACTGCACGAAATATATTCAAGCTTATCTACAGAACCATGAGCAAACGGGTTCGTATGAAAAATTCATAGAAACACTGCGACAGTTGAACAAAACTATTAAATTTTAATGGATATCAAATGTTTAGAAAGCTTTTAACGGTATCTAGCCCCAAACTGCTATGTAAGCTCGCATATTTACGCAACTACATGATTCGCATAGGCATAGGTTTTTTTTTATTGAATTAGCTTATAACTCAGCGATAACGTCACAGCGACCCTATAAAAAGGCAAGAAAGGTCGGTAAACGTCAAACGGCAGTCGTAATCGCTTCAATTAAGTCAATAGTTTGACTATCTACGACTTTCATATCTATTAAAATTGTTTCTTCTAACCACTCTTTTAAGCCTCCCGTCTTTTGTCGTCCGCCATTCGGATTAATCCTTTCCGAAATTAGTCACCCTGTGCCTGTGTCTGTGTCCGTCTGTCCAATTAGGGACTATAGTACCTTTAGCACTACCTATATCTTACATTAATTAGAGACCGATATTGGATCCCTCTGATGTCCGTAGCTAGGTATAAATAGGTTTTAAAGGGCGGCACTGGCGGAGTAATTAGTGCACGTCAACGTCGTGTGCATCGCCCAAATGGTGGACGTACTTATTTGCCGAGAACAAAGCAAGGCGAGTCGAGCTCCCTCCCGGGACTAAATCCAGGTGCCCAGGTGATGCAACACATTTTAATTTTGTAAGATCTCATCTTTTCGTTGTTAGGCAAGCGAGTTTAGATCGTATTTTCATGTAATTTGTATTTATGATGGCGTGTTCGAGCGCAGCCGGGAGCTGCGCGGTTGCCAATAGTAACATCCGGACCGCGAGCGAGCCCCGGGCAACATGCATGCGCTGTAGAACTTGATATTTGACCAGTGTTCGGTGCATATAATATATTACATTACCACGTAGCGCGCGGCGTCTCCGACTAAATCAATATCCGTTGGTACTGACATCACATTATTTTGAGCGGCGGATGTTGTAATTGGTGGAATAATTAACCGACATCCGGCCGTCGCTCGCGGCGGTTTCTGCCGGAGACGAGTTTTAGACAGTTCGCACAGAATCCGCCGCAAACACGTCCGATAAGTGCCCAACGTTCTCCAAGTTGTGTTGTGGTTAGGATGTTTAGTAAGCGTTCACAATTTTGTAGAGATCAGAGTTACTTGACCGTATTAGTCATATAGGTAGGCACCAATGGAGGCCAGCCGCAACCTATTTTACTTTCGATAGTAGTCTCAATTGTCACAAAACAGGAAAGTTACGTTTTTCCATGCGCGCCCTTCGAGTAAACTGGGTACGTAATCCCTTTTCTAACAGTGCACAAAAGAAATGAATACGAAACAAAATCGGAAGAAATTTGAAAACGGTATAGCAAACTTATCACAGCAGGGTTCGATAAAAAGTTACCGAGACCTTTGTCTTATAATTTTCAGGAGGCGGTCGAAGGATACTTCTAGAACAAGCAAATATGTAGGTGGTATTATCTTGTCTAGGTTATCATATTTTCTTCCGTTATTTAAAGACCTGTGTAGGAGGTACTGTGTAAAATTGTAATAATATTTTGAAAGACATTACATCTTCTTCTCAGTCGTGCACTCTTATCAGAGGGGTCGTGGCTGTTTTGGATGACGTTCTCGATATAAGATTTAATAAGAGTCAAATAGAAGATGAGGGGAAAAAATATGAAAGGTGTGGAAAACGTGAAAATATAAATGTAAGAGAGTGCTAACAAAGTATACTTATTGTGGTTCAGTTCATGTGTTTAGTGTTTTTTTATTATATACCGTACCGTAGGTACAAACGCAACTGCCATATAGGCAGGTTAATTCCATTGTAACTGTCTGCCCACCGGCAGGCGGTAGGCGGTGATTTAATAATAAAAGCTGTCCCTGACACGCCGTTAAGCCGGGCCGAATCACGGGAAAGTTCTAGGGATCAGTTGCCAGTGCGAAAAGTATAGCCTAGTTACCTATAGGGAAATGTAGGATCTATATAAATATTATGAATTTATAAGATATGTTCTAAAGATTTCGGCATGTTGAGCAGCGCCTGGCTGCAAAAAGGAGGGACACGACCAAAGAGGGATAATGAGATGTCAGTAATTTTGAAATGATAATTTGGAACTGATGGACATTTCTTTAAATATTCCTTCTATAGATACCTACATGAAAACGTTTATACACTTACTTTACAGAAGCTTGTGTTGAAAATATGAAACAAATCAACTAGCGCATCTGTTAGCTCATAGCTGGTCTGTACATCTCGCGAACACCCATGGCTCCGCCATTAAAAAAAATCCAATGACTGAAGCGACAAAAAAGTTCTATTTATTTCTTTAATCAGCGCACAAAATTGAACTTAAATTATAATTCATAAAAAAAATGCATGGACACTGTGGTCATGGTCAGGTTAAGAACACGACTCGCTAACTCTAACGCCATTAATTACATAGAATACACGATATGAACAGAACATCCATCAAATAATCTCCATAGCGTAATAATGATTGATGATTCTAACGTCAGCCTGCAGCCTCCACAGGTAAGCTTAATGCAGCCGCGGCATAGCTTCGTCAGCAGAATTGCTGATATTAAATGTCGCAGTAGCAAAGGGTCGTTACTTAAGAGCTCTATTATCTTATCTGATGGATATCTGAGTCGGCTTGTCGGGTAGCATGTTAGACTCCCCTCAGCTATTGAACAAATGTGTTACCATAGGGCATAGGTAATTGACGTAATTCCAATATTACAGAAGAACGACGTGATGAGAGGGGTCTAAATGCAAGATATAATTAGTATTAAGACCCCAATGTTCCCTTTCACTGACGGATACATGGTGTGTTACACGTGCCCACAGGGAAAATAGATATTGGGCCGGAAGCAGGTAAAGTGCTATCAGAAGTTGGATATCGGTTTCGATACCGGCTTACAATAAACTTTTCCTGGTATCTAAAAATAGAGTATACTGATACCGCGAAACCATCGAACTTTGCCCTGGAGAGTAAGTCTGTTAAGAGCAAATGTTAAACGGTTAGTACTTTGCCGTGGAGGGTAAGAGTAAATGTTAAACCGTTAGGTAAATAGTAATCAAAACATTAATCACCTTATAAAACAAAGTCCCCCGCCGCGTCTGTCTGTATGTTCGCGATAAACTCAAAAAACACTGAACGGGTTTTCATGCGTTGTTAATGTTAATTATATTCTGTTAGACATCCTACGATGTTCACCCATTTCCAGGATTGTGTTACGTGTTCTTCGTAATTAATGGTGGCTCATTATCGCTCCTTCGACACGCTCGTCTTTTGTTCTATTTAATGTATCAGGGATGCTATTACCAACGCCTACCTTTGCTACACCTAGCGTTCGTCTCATAAACTGTAAACTCTAGATACGAGAGAGAGAGAGAGAACACTTTTAATGAACGCGAGATCATACTTGTACCGATATCTCCAAATTCTTCGGTCGCTAGCACAGTGTGTGATGTGATAGAGTACAATCAGCTTCAGATATAACTAACCTTCCCTGCATACATACTGTAAGCAAAGGTGCCAAATTCAAATTGCTTATAGCCGAGCAGTGCGAGTCGGTAAGTCATTCATATGAACCAGATCGATCGCTTTCCGATTATTTGGGAATATTCTCACACAGGTCGATTTAGTCGGATCGGCAGATCGCAGCTCTTTCGAAGCTTGTGCCTCTTCAAAAAAATAACAGAATCGTTCATTCTTTCATCGTTCAATCTAATTAGAATACCTAAATACCACAGTATGTATCAGAATGAAAGGCCAAGAAAGAGACCCATTAATGTTTAGGTCATACTGAGCAACTTTTACTATGGGACCAACCCCGAAAACGCGAAAAAAAATTGGATGTTTCATACATTTTGCTGGTCTGATGTTGAAATTTCCTATGGGAGAGTCAATTTCTTTTCCGCGTTTTCGGGGTTAGTCCCATAGTAAAAGTTGCTCAGTATTACCTTTAAAAATTAATGAGTCTCTTTCTTGGCCTTTCGTTCTGATACATACTGTATATTTGCTAAGGAAAAGCTTGGAGGTTCTTTTTGAATTATATCATATTGAACTTTTGACAGCTGATAGATCATATCAAAAAAAGAAATTGTGATCAAAGGTCATTGGGCGTTTTGTTCGGACATATGACCCACAGCGTACACAAACGAAATAGGGCTAGGTATGTAGGTAAATGTATCTACTACTCAGTGGTATGAGTCGCATTCTTGCAAACCATGGGAGAATTGAGAAAGAAATAAAAATCATTTCATATCATTATAGCATTTTTGCAATGAATTAAGTCAAAACTATTGGAATTATTTCAAAAATACTCTGAATAGCTGCTGTTATATTGCGTTGCTGTTGTTATATTGTTCAATATCAAGAGGAACAAAAATAAAATCCAGTTCTAAAAAAACAATATTTTTAATTCTGCTTGATCAAAATGAAAAGTGAGATTAAATTCTCTATTTTAAAACTAGTTTGGTCTCTGTACGCAAAAATTCATAAAGCGGGTCAAAAACGCCCAATAACCTTTATAACTAGATATTATAATCAGAATAAGCTTCAAGGATCTAGACCCAGAGGTCACATTACACTGGTATACTACGATTCAAGTTGCCCACGCCGACGTATGGAACAACGGATCAGCTCAGCTGTATGGGGGTGCTCATTATTTCCGGGCCATACTCGGTGCTCTCACATACATCACGCAGCTTTATTATAATATATGTCTTCACGTGAAAATAATTCCCAGCCATTTATTACTGAGACGGAGTTCTTGCGGGTTTCCGCCGGATACGGGCACAAAGGACCGTCCTAATGGCGTATATGAAGGCCTGTCCTGCCATGTATCATTGTTGAAACAGTTTTAAATACTAGTGAACCTTACTGCTACGAGATAAAGTCTATAAATGGTCAGATAAGTGTGCTCCTGTTAGAGCACGACGATTATCTACCTACATGAGTAAGGTTTGTCATGACATGACGAATAAACATCTAAATTCGAAATGATCTAATAACACCCGAATACAGCCTCCTCTCATGCCATCTTCTTCTATTTAAGCCTTATTAGGTTTCCTCACAATATTTTTCTTCACCGAAAAACGACTGGTAAATATCTAATAATATAACGTAGCTGCGTAAGTTCCGATCAACACATTCGTACGTGCCATAGTTTGACTCGCGACGTCTGGGTTGAAAGTCGGACGCTCTTACCGCAAGACTGCCAAGTGCAGTCGAACTTACGAATAAATCCTAATTGAATTAGCCTGGAAATAAACAATAAATAATATTAGTGTGAATATATGTTTTTTTATTTTTTGTATGTTATTGTGTTTTTTACAATATGCATATAAAAATATGGAAATTACCTACGAATAAATAATAATAATGATTATCTAAATAATCTCAAACTAATCGAAGATGGTACTATATACTCGTATATGTATATTTCGACAGTCAGTAGGTACCTTACCCACTGACTGTCGAAATAGTGCCGATGGCACAAAATTACGCATTTGATCCATTCGGGAAATTTTGGGAAATATGGTACGTCCACAAGCTACATATCTCTTTTTTTATCCTGTGCAAGCACTATCGGCTGTTTGGGCTAAATGAGGCTTGAAAATCGTCGGGCGGAGATAAAGCTGCCGGAGGCTGCGAAGGATTGGGACTATAAACTTGATTGAATATTTCTCGGCAGCCGCCTTGGACCGCTCGAGGGAGTTTCTACTTGCTTATAGAGTTGAACGGTCGAGGAAACCAGTAAAAGAGTAGTCCCAGCTTGCGTATGATTGTTACGGATCTAGAGATCACGCTGAAATGGTCCGTCCAAGAACTGAGATCACTCGCGGTTGCACTACGAATGGAAATCACTGACAGGTACCATTCTGCCTCTACACACCGCTTATTCATGCGTAACCATTGTAAACTGAGAAAATCATATTTTTTCAATACCGACCATTTTCGTTATGGTAACATTCCATTTCTAACCGCAGCTGCAGTACCGGTACTGAACGCGTCGCTGTCATTGTCAATTTCCATAGTAAAATTGACAGTAATGCAGCTGCGGTTAGAAATGGAATGTTACCCTTACTCTTCTTTAGGTACACAGAACATTACATAGACATCTAAAGAGGTATGATTGGGTGTTTTATTACGGCTCGAGTGGAGTCACTTTGTATAGCGGAAGCAGTTATAAAGTTGACCCAAATTTTTTTTATTAAGCTATGAGCTTCATCACATATGTTCCTTGAGTAATTCTAAGCTTTTGAAGCCTGGGAGGCAATAAGAAATGTGTGTCTACTGGGATTTGTAATGAATTCAAACTTTCAACCCCTTTTTAACCCTGTTAGGGGATGAATTTTACAAAACGCTGAAATTACTCTTCCTGTCTTTTAATAATATCCCCAAATACAAAGATTCAAGTCCCGCGTTCGAAAAATTTTTTGATATCCATACAAACTTTCAACCCCTTTTTCACCACCTTAGGGGATGAATTTTCAAAAACGCTGAAATCAGTTTTCTTGTATTTTAATAATATATCGTTTTACGAAGTTTCAAATTCCTAGCTTAAAATAAAACTTGAACCCCATACAAACTTTCATCCCCTTTTTAACCCCCTTAGGGGTTGAATTTCCCAAAATCGCTTCTTATCTCTTGTACACTTTATAAATGTAATCTAGTGTGCAAATTTCAACTTTCTATCTTTTGTAGTTTCGGCTCCGCGTAGCAAAAATCTCCAACCAAATTTTTCACCTTTTTACGTTTTTCTTGTAAAATATCAGCAATGAATTCTACGTCTTTGGTTTATACGAAAATGATACGAAACTTGCCCTATAGTTCGTTTTTTTTAGCATTAGAAAGAACTCCACAGAAGCAAGCGTGCAGTTTTTATCAGGCTCTTTAATTGTTAATAATTATTGAATTATCTAATGTAGCACGGTCAATGCATATAGTTTACTTCAAATGGTTACCGCTAAAAGTGCCGGATTTGGAACCACAAGCTTACTTCTGCGAAGTTCTTTCTAATGCTAAAAAAAACGAACTATAGTACCCACCAAGATCAGAATAGATTTTTTTTAAAGATGACGGGTGGCGGCCGTCTTTGTACCCCACCCTCCCCCGCACCCCAGGCTAGAAATGCTTAGAATTACTCAAATATCAGATGTGATGAAGCTCATAGCTTAATAAAAAATTTTTGGGTCATGTCATAACTGATTCCAGTAGTATCAAGTTTCAATAATAGGTACTCTAAAAGATTTGATTTAAGTCGCAAAAGACTGAAGACTTATAAGCGCAAACTCTTGCATAATTGAGTCGAGTTTTTCTTTAGGTAATGAGTCATAATCATAAGACTCTTGTTCTTAAGAATTCTAGAAGCAACCGCTTTAAAGTACCTAGAATGCAATAGTACATTTCGATGCTAGTGCGGAAGGTATGTCATTACTTCACGAGTACCGAGATATCTTGCCACGAGCCGCAGGCGAGTGACAAGACTCGGGACGAGTGAAGAATGACATTTCCGCACGTGTATCGAACGACGTTTTTTAATACAGTTGCGAAAAAATAAGAAAAACATTGTTAATCGTACACTAAACAAAAGTGGTAACAGTGACAGCTCGGTTAGACGTCGTCTTTAAGTATATTATATCTATGGGCGTTTGGCAGCTATTCCGTTCCATTCAGTCAACTTATTAAGAACGGAATTTTCAATATTGAATATTAAAAAATAAACGTGTTATAATGATGAAGAGGTAAGTAATTAAATATGAAATATGTAATATTTTTCGTATTCTTACATTAACAGTAGGTTTTTGTGTTGATTACGATGTTTAAAGGAAACTAATATTAACACTCATCAATAAGTAGTCGTGAATTGGAACAAGTATAAATTTAAAAAAATTGGAAAAGTAAATAGCACTAGTTCGAGATAACCAACTTTCCGCACGCTAAACAGCTACGTAAAGTAGCACTTTTTGAGCAACTGTATTAAAAAATAATTTTCTAGTGTTGAGCATATTTAACTTCTTATACAAATACTTAATTACAAATACTCGTCAGCAAGTCGTCAAACTCTATTTAGATAATCGATTATTCCTGCTAAAACACATTAATCTCGGTAAAAACAGCTCGCGGCGTACTTAAAAAATAATGGATCTAGCCAATAAACGGCGTTATGTGCACATTTCCCAGGATGAAACAGCGTTTTCAGCAGCTGCTCGCCGTATAAGTAATTCAGTGAAGCTGTGTTTCGGAGATGAATCGACCGTCATAAGCTAAGATGGAAAAATTTTACGCTGCATTTTGGGTAACTATATGATCAACACAACAGAAATCGGAATTAACAATTTTAAGGGAGTCTTTTTTAATAATAATTTTGGATGATTTTAGATATTGTTATGCCAGAGTTGTATAACTGCAGTGAGGGGTTAACTCGATAATATGAACGTACAGTATAAAAATGTAAGATTGCAACTCGCTTAGTCATATTTGCCCAAATATTCGTATGTATGTGCATCTAGATTTATTAGCACATTTTGGAATTCACGGGCCTACAAATCCCGGTCTTTTGATAGGCTTGCGTGGGGATATAGATCTAACACGTAGAGGCCCCTTGGAGAGTTTTAATGTCATGTAGAACGCCTGCTGGAACCCGTTCACAGGCGCAACAATAAACATTATTATTACTATATTATAGAAAATAAAGGAATTTTGATGCATATTTTCTCAAATATGCTAAATACGAGGAACCCATCGACCTTGCCGCTCCATCTAGCGGTAAGTACTGTTCTCTACGGCGATCCTTCTCCTGCAAACTCATTATTAAGATTGATTACCGGCTCGCGATATTAAAGAAGCGTGTAAAAGATTCTGAGACAAAGCTCCGGTTTTTATCGTGGAAATTGTGCTTTTGTTGATTAATCTCTTTGTACCTACTTGTAGCCATTAGGAGACTGTAATAACTGTTTCTCAAATAAATAATTTCGTTTGGTATACGTGCCATTCCATTATAAAGTACAAATTTAAATAAATTGACTTATTTCAATTTTGGTACCAATAGATCAAAGCCCACGAGAAACGTTGTGACAAAATGAAACCGCCCAGAAACCGAACTCTTGATTACCTGCCGTTATAGTGCCTTAACCATAAATAAAACAGAAGGTAAGGTTGACGAAATATAATAGGTATAATATCTATTTAAATAGGTACCGCATAAATGAGTAATAATCTAACAATATACGTTGAGTGTATAAATCCCTGTAACAAGATGGCGTAATGTTTGCCCCGGCGGCAATTTCCGGGACTACGCAAACAAATTCATATTATCACATCCTCCATTAGAGTTTTATTTAACCTCTTTGTATAAGGAGCCGAAAGGGGGGATACACTGAAAAAGGAAACGGAAACAAAAAGCTGTTTTTGGAAAAAATTATGTAAGTGTTGTCAAAAATTTTGATGGTTTACGTACCTACTCATCTTTCTTGGAGGCATACTAAATTAAGATATTATGATAATAATTATGTGTACCTACAAAACGCGTGAGTTTAAAGTGTTATAAGATATTATCGTTTGTAGCATTCGCCCTGAAATAATTAGGATATTAAATTGATTTAAAAACGATTTGATCCTGTAATGTCCTGCTTTTAAAAGCTAAAGCAGGGTAGTCGATAATTTATCAACGGCATGTTATCATCTCAGAGTCTAGGAATAGAGTTTTTAACTTACTTCATTATTTAAGCCTGTATAATATGTTTTAGCCACCGCAATCAATGCAATCGTCAAGAACATTAGTTGATATATTTATAACCTGATAAGTAATAACTGCACTGTGCGATATGTACTTCACACGATACTATTAGGTATGTAGCTGTATTTTAAAAACTGGGTTGGTCGTTCCAAGTTTTTGTGATTTTGTCGCGTCCGCCTACATTTTCTCGGGCAAACCATAACAGCGATAGCGGTCGCACGTAGCTCTCGGGCGACCGCTGCTCGATAAATCACCTATAAGATTCATGCCTTTTGTTGCCCTCGTCCTGGGGTTGTCACATTCCAAACGCCTAAGAACGACACCCTGGGGAAACCAGTATTAAATGTTGTAAAGAGTGTTAATTGTCCATAGGTCACATTGTACTGGTCCATCTGAGAACTCTATTTTTAGGCGGTCAGCGATAAGAACACGCCCGGGTCACGTGCCGTGGCCCTTTTTTACGCGCACATATATAGCAATATAGCTATATACTATCTAATAAATAAGGGACGAAGTGATACAAATAATATCGCCGTCCGGTCGGTGTAATGTACCTAAATATACGAAAACGGTTTGTGTCGCTGCCGCTAAAGGAGAGCAAAGTAAACATATCTGAGAGTCGTTCGATTGTGTACGAGGCCGCCGCTGGCGAGAAACGCCATTAGGTATGCACATCCAGTAAATGTATAGAAATTTTAGTAGTACCGAATAGGCAAGGCGATTATAGGGAGCGACTTTCAACTACTTTTTTAAACTTAGACTAGCAAAGATTTTATAATTGCATATATCCGAGCGAGGTCGAGGGCGAGGTAACTCGTAAGCATAACCAATAACGCGCTTATAAGTCCGACATAAGACACCAACAGTCGGCATATCATCAATGGCTTTATCCAACTGTCACTTTTTAACATCACGGGATTCACGGGATAGAAAGTGACGGACATCGTTTTATCACGCTGTCACGTAGACAAGAACGACCATCATATCCGTACAGCATTATAATGCGATGCGCGGGTATCAAAACGAGCTTATACACCCACAAGAAACGCTCATCTGAAAAGGGTCTTCAATTCTTCATGTCTTGAATTCCAATATTTCCTTTTGTATCTCATCCAGGAAGCATATTCATTCATTATTTATTCATAAAACATAATATTTTACATGTCAAATAAGGTAGGTACATAGACAATTTATACACTAGGTCTAGGCATATTCGGATTAATCGGATTGAAATCTATGATATGTTTCTGGTTGACGTTAGAAACGTAATTCTTACACTGGCAGATCATATCTACATACTTATAACAAATCCAGATCAAATTCATAACAAACAGAATACGCTTCCAGAGATATAGGTACCTATTTGATACGACTTGCTGGGATTTTGTCAAATATCAAATTGGAAGGGAAAGCAAAGATTAATAACGAAATTAACCCCCTATCATTCACAGATTATTACATTACTTTAGGCAAATTCAACTCGTAATAAGTGGAAAAGCATGTGGAGAGTCGAAAGGGGACTTTCAGAGTAATTGCATTTCAGATAAGCTTTATTACTTTAGGATATTTTACGTATACACCGTGTGCCCTAATAACCGTACAAACTTTAAACAAGTATTCCTGACAGTTTTCAGAAACATCAGCTTTCCTTTCGGTAAGTTGACTTTTTATAGGGAGATAAAATAGCTTTTGCCGACCTAGAGTGGAAAGTTTTTTTAACAGTCAGAAATTTGCGATTTCTTGCTGATATGGTCATTGACATTTACCTACTGTTCGGAATATCCGGTTATAACGGAAACTTGATACAAAATGATTTTACAGTGTGATTTTACATAAATTTGATATACCTACTCTTAATTTTACAAAAGTTTAGTTGACCATATTTTTCAAGTTTTCAAAGTGAGAACTAGGGACCACTATCCTAGGACAACATAAATATTGTTATTAGTAAATAAACAATCCTCGTTGCACCATTATTTGCTAAATGATCCGTTTGCAAGTGATCAGCCATAAAACAACCAAAACGGGCTATCAGAGTAAAGCAAAACCATAATAAATGTAAATGACGCGTCGGCTACGGTAGTATTCGAACAATTGAACATCGCATCACATCGTATTTACGCGAATGGTAAGAGGACCGCGTGATCGGACTGACTTTATATGGGTTCTGTGGGGGCCGGCCGTTACTGTGAGGGTTTCTTAGAAAACAAAGTGTGGTTATAAACTTATAAATTATAATAAACAGGGTCAAGGGCGGGCCTGGATACACTGGTACATACATAGCACATTTGGATCTTGAATAAACACTAATATAACTGAGACAATATCAAAAGTCCGACAATAAGCCTTTACAAGTATTTGCAAATAAAAGTTGCTACAATTTTGATGCCAGCAACTGATTGTTTGTGGCACAAAGCAGATAGACTGATTCTAATACTTGAAACAGTAACGCAAAACGCAATTTGGACAATTATTATATTATAATCGTATTATAAATCGTAAATACGTCAACCTACGTTCAGATTTTCATATTATTCTCAGCAACTGAGATGTTGAGAACCCCTTAATGATCATCTTCAGCTTCTATAACAATAGCTGTGTATACCTTATACTCAAAGGAAATCCTGAGCTCGTCAAAAAATAAATTGGCAACAGTAACGCCAACGATGGAACATTGTAAACCCTTTGCAAATCCGAGCGTGCTCATTAACGAACAAAGCAGAGCTATAACGATAAGATCGAAAACATGTTACACATTTTATTCAGTAATTGTTAGAATTAGAATTCTATTATGCTCACAAAGGACAAAGGTTTCCTGGCAACCAAGTTTCATTAAAGAAAATAATTAAAAGGCAGCCTCAGGAATAAGAGCGCGCTTCGCTGAGGTTGCCAGATGCAAAATTGGAAAATCCTTGAAAAATTCCTGATTTTATTGGTATTTGCAAACTTTTCCGCTACCCTAAGAATCAATAAATATTTATTTATTTAACATAAGTTGTAGGATGTAGTTTAATTTCAAATAACCTTCCTTTCCATTCCTGTAAGCTATGCTTGACTATGGTACACCTTGTATAACTCAGTAGGTATTTCTGGAATAAATATATGTCTCAAAAAAAGCACTCGTGGTCTCTGTTTCACCACGCAATCGTCGTCTGACATTGACAATTCATGATACATTCTTCATCTTCTTCGTCGTTATCCTGTGAGGACTGAGGGTCGTGACCACCATAAATAGCTCTATCTATAAGAAGTCTCCAGGCATATTAATACATTACTGGTCCAGAAATGTACAGGAAATCGTCAGTAGCAGATGTCAATTGTCGCATTGATGAAATAGACGCCAGGCCAATATTTCTCACAAATCTCGTAAAATTTCTACGCCTGGTCTGGTCACCCTATGCGCTGGGCGTAGTATGGGCTGAAAATAAACCACGACCGCCAGACGCTGGCACCTGTATTAATGCAGCACATTTGCAGGCGCCTTTATTGCCCGCTAGACAAAAGAACTAATACCCCGCCCGGGAATTCTCTATAAGGCCCTGTCCTAACTGAGAGACTACCAAAAAAGGTAGATCATATAATATCTGGGAGACCGAGCTTTGCTCGGAAAACATATAAGAACTCAAGGATGCGCCTTTTTCCAGAGATTAGACCTAGCTAGATCGATTTTTCGGCCCCGAATATCCCCATATACCAAATTTCATCGAAATCGTTAGAGCCGTTTCTGAGATCCCCGAAATATACATATAAATAAATAAGTATACAAGAATTGCTCATTTAAAGGTATTATAATTATCAGAGATACAACAGGGGACAATATTGTTGTTTAACCCCTCGTGATATTGATAACCGAGCGAGGGAAAGATTCCAAAACTCGCTACGCTCGTGGTTCGTAAAGTCGAACCGTGAGCGTTGCGAGGGATTCAAGGCACGAGGGTTAAGCAAACTTTACTTCTGAGTGAAACACAAAATATCGGGGAACGCCAATGCGAAGAAAATTTAACCTGTAAAACATTAACAATCAAATCCAAATGAACTTATTATTAAAATTAATTCATTATCATTCAAAATCAACTTAAATTAACGTAAATCAATTCTGCCAGCCAACTGAAGGAAACAACTCTAAAACATCATTTTACTTTGCCACTTTTATAGATAAAATGCAACTTACTCATCAGTTTTTAAATAATTAATTAAGCTAAGCCTTTACGTGCCGATGTGGAGAAAGACTGGAATCCACGTTAAACATGGCACCGCATTGCCCTATTTGTCGCTCAGTTAGGACCAGGCGGCCGATTTTTGAATTTCTACCGTTCTATTTCGTGTATTTGGTTCAATAATATCTCCACTACTAGGCATTTAAATTCTACTAATAGAATTGAAAACGAGTGGTCAATACCACTCGATTGCAAATTTCTATCGCTCGTATTTCTAAAATTAGCATTTCGCCGTTTTCCACCGATTTCCGAGTGACGAATTCGAGCGATCGAAATTCAAAAATCCTTTCCCAGGCCGAAATTTATGGTACGCGTCCCACCGCTTTCGTCGCTCAATCCGGACAATGGGGAAAATTTAACCATGCCGCTCTGCAACGACGTTCATTAATCAATTCTAGAGACAACCTGCAATGCTATTTCTCATTTTAATTCATAAATAAGGTACGCGCACGACGCGTACGTGACTATTTTCTGTTCGAATAAATGATGTCTTAATTCATTAAGTACTGGCATTTACATGGTACTTAGTATGACTTAGGTAATAGGATGTACAAAAAAATCGGACTCGCCCACCGAAGGTTCCGTACCTTTTTGTAATTGTTGTTATAGCGGCAACAGAAATACATCATCTATGAAAATTTCAACTGTCTAGCTATCACGCTTCATGAGATACAGCCTGGTGACTGGTGACAGACAGACGTACAGTAGCGTCTTAGTAATAGGGTCTAGTTTTACCCTTTGGGTATGGAACCTTAATTACATAGGTACGAGTAATACATACGCAAAAAAAAACAACAACAAAGCAATAGTTACAGGCCCATGCAGTTGGGTGGTTGAGTTGGATCACACGGCTGACATTAAATAAGTACCTACCTCAACTACACATACAGCATATAATGCCAAATTGGAGTAACATTAACCACTTACTTCATTATAGCTCAAAAACTTTTAAAGCGCCCATTGTGAACACTGTACCTACTGTTAATGTCCAATCCAAAAGTTATATGATTGACGCATTTTAAAATGCCATTTATGTATCGTTAGGTAATCCCAAGCCGAGAAATATTAAAATCGAAAGTTTTTACACCCTCGCCCGGCACTGAGCCGGCGCCCGGGGCACCGGCTTCGGCCCTGAGTAGGGTGGCCACATGACAGGGTGCTTTCTTACATTTCAGGCGTTTTTGCCCTCATTCAAAGGTAGGGTTACCAACCGTCCAAATAATTTACCAGCCACAGATTCTTACAGAAATGACAAGTTATTTTGATAGATAAGCTAGTTTCACTAAAAACAGGATGTCTGCCGAAGAAGAAGATAGCGAATTTCAAAAATGGTAGGGAAGTTCGGCAACGCGCAAGTAACACCTCGTCTATAGTCACGCGTCCATAGGCTACGGTGACTGCTTACTATCATAATAGGCTAGTCACCGAAGCACACAGGCTTGCGAGGTCAGGGCGGTCCGTGTACATTTTAGGCCCCTCCATTTACAACCGCCTGCCTGATACTGTTAGGAATGCAACTTCCATCACAACGTTTAAACCAAAACTAAAAAAGCGGCTGTCGGAAAAAATATTTTATACCTATCAAGATTTTTTTGATTTACCAATAATTCCTTAAATAGAAAAAAATACCGCAAGAATATGTACCTAACTACCTACTTATGTTTATGAAATATGTAAATGTAATAAATTTATAAAATATATTGTATAAATATAATTTAATATTGTGATATTAATGTATGATAAAATGTATTGACTTGTAACTCTGTTATTAATAATAAATTTCATTTCATTATCAGGCGGGCCGTATGCTGGTTTACGCTGGTATAAAAAAGTTCTGGTTATTTAACTCAACATTACTACAAAGTTTTAGAAAAAAAAAATCTAATTAAATTTCTTTCCAAAGGAAAATAAAATTTCGCTGTAAGCATGAATCCAATTATCACGAATCCAATTATTTTACTCACAATTACGCATTTGTTGACAGTAAACAAGTGTATAACGCTGGACCTATACAAGAAGCCCGTTTTTACAAATACTCGCCAGGATAGTAATAGGTATAAATGTCAGGAATTTGTTACAAAAATCAAGGATTTGTCAGGACTTTTACTGGTTACCCTTACCCGGGGACCCACGAGGGCGACACTGATACGCTCCCGGCTACTTACCTTATTGCGTATTGCGTCCCTTTGATGTCCTAACCAACTCGATATTCGAAAGAGATACGAACCACTCAAAGGACCACGTGTACATACGTGTCCTAATTAAAAGATTTGATACGGAAATTAATTCTTATATATTAAGGTATATTCCCGAATAAGTTTTAATTGAAATGGGTTCGTTAATTTCTCCAATTACGAGGCTTAACTGGAACGATACTATTATTTGTACCTTCTGTAATATAAATTGGCTGCTCGATCAAGTTATGAATACCTTATATATTTAAATAAATCTGTCGAAGAAAATCCTGGATGAAATAGATAGGGGTTTAAATTTCGACACAATAAATTGGCATAGCTAAAATGGAATATCATTAAAGGAACAGATGCCATATCGTCAAATTCCAGCGTTTTGAGTAAGCCATGTTCAGTGATCCGAAGTTCGTTTCGATTCAATACATCCTACATTAAGACTCCGCACAGCCAGTTTGATTAGTGATGTGCCGAACTCAAGCTAATATTGGGAAATTTTCATTTTGCCTACGCATATTTAGTGCTACATATTTATAGTTTCCTTAATTACTCAAATCGATTTGTACTGTAAATACCGACTTACATTATTAAACTAGTATTTCATTAGAAATTTAAATCAATGCATAATACCTAATCAGTCATATTAAATATCTTAAGAACGGGTCACTCACTTATTTTAAGTCGAAAAACGCTCGACATATTCCACTCCACAACAACAACACATGTCATGTCGAACATGTCGAGCGTTTTTCGACTTAAAATACGTGAGTGACCCGTTCTTAAGATATTTAATATGTCTGTGTCTCAAGGAAATTTTGTTATTAAAATATCTAATCGGTCTTGAAACTCGTCTTAACACAACGAAACACAGATATTCATTTGTTCAATGACAATATTTTGATCGCTCGATTACATACTCGAGCCCAAAGTAAAATCTCAATATTCAAAAGTTTACGATACCGTACTACTATTAATACTAGTACGATAGTTACGATACTAATAATTGTATGTGTCCGTGTTTTGTTTTGTATTCCATGCAGACACTTGGATGAATATAGGTGAATATTCCCAAGAAAAGGTATTCCTTTAGCCCATCACTAAGTGTGATTCAGGATGAAAATAATGTCAGAAGGGCTGAGACGTGAACGCACTCAATTTGAAATGGCGTCACGCGGTCTGGCAACATGGCCGACACGCTCCACTGTTATTTACAGAGCTCGACACTTTTCACAGACTTTCCTTAAATTATTTGATAGCCGATTTAATTTAAATTAAATGTTGGTTGTTAGGAACGACTTTTTATTCTGTGAAGTTACTATAGGTATTGCTAGGTACCTAAGGTTCAAAAGTGATAAAAAGTAGAATCAATTTTCCACTGTTCATATTCGTAACTCAGCAAAAAAAATCCTACAAAAGTCCTACAATTTTTTTGTGTGTTTGAGTCCCCATTTCTTTTTTGAAACTTAAGTATACAAAAATGCCTCGAATAATGCTAAACAACACAAAACGATTTATTACAGATTTTTAAGGCTAATTACTAATTCATTGCCTACCTGACGTTAATCGAAGATAAACCGTTTTTCGCGTTATTTTATAGGTAACAGTGAAATAACATAAATCCATTAATAAGCCTCTTACCCTATCCGTCTAGAGTCAACATCGGTGTTCTGGAGAAGGCGGGTGGTGTCCCCTCTCCCGTTGCCATGGTTACGGACGGGGGCCCGGACCCGAATTTTATCGATTCGGTACAGACAGCAGCCGCTCTCGCCTACACTAACACGATTCAACGCCCGTGTTTGCAGATCTCGGAGGTTTAGAAGGGCTTTGACATTTGGACTGTTTAAATATGTACGTGTAGCTAAACAGTTCTCGTAAAACAAATCGCTCCTGTCCGCTCCCGGAGATAAGCTGCGTAGACATGGTTCATAGGAACCCTAAATCATTACCTACTACTTATAGGTAATATTTTCGTTCTTATCATAAGTATCATAACCTTAACCAAAATTTGTCTCTAAGAGATAAAGCTTTTTAAAAACAGTCCTCCTTATTTATTGTCGTATTTATTCCCTTTATAATTTTTGTACCTTAATATTAGTTTTAGTTTATTTTTAATTGTTGTTTTAAATTGGCAAGAAGTAAATCTCTTGTTTATTTCGAATTGTTAAGCGGACCTCGTTGAAATTGGAGAAAATAAAGAACCTATATTATATGTAGAAATATATACAACAACGCAATTACACACACAATTAATATTGGAGATACAAGTATGTCTAAAAAGTTTCTTAAATAAATAGGTAAGTAAGTGTAAAAGGACAAAACGAAACACAATAACTTTATTTTAGTTTTGACTAATATTATTTCAGTAGGTATTATTTAAATACAAAGAGATAAACATTCACAAATAGTTTCGGGCCAAGCTCGCAAGCAAGCGGGTCGGAAGTAAAGGGGTCAATGGCTATATGAACTCGCAGTCTTGGGGCGCTGATAACTAAAATTTCCAACATTAAGGACATATGTTACAAGCCGTTTTGTTCAATTTAAGGTCTAAACTAAATATCGTGCACCGCGATATTGTGCCCGTAGAGAATTTTTAATAGGTACCTAGTTTATTAAGGAACTATTAAAATGTATATCTCCAAAACTATTGCGTTCATTATACCTTGTATTATTATTTGTAAGCTAATTTAATGTTTTATATTTACTTAATAGTGATAAATAAATACTCAATATTTATCAACACAATTCTTCACATTTTAGCCTAAGCATTATACCTTTAGAAATAAAAGCCATTATTTAGAAATAGGTACCTTGGTCGTAATACTAACAGTTAAAGTGGCAACTAAAGGACACTCGCGTGCAAATCTTTTCCTAATAAAAAACATACCGAACGGACTAAAGTTCAAGACCATTTATACAGCATCGCGGTTACAATGTACCGAGTAAGCGTAGGTATGCACCTACTTCGGAATGATGGTATCTGTGGTTTATCTATATTCTTTCCGCCATCGCTCTACGCATTTCCATCGTCACCACTTAAATGTCAGTCTCAACTGTGCGGTCGTCATGAAAATTCCTGACCCTCACAGATAAACACGCGTATTCGGGAAACGAGATAATCACAAGATCTCTATCTAGATACAAATATCTTTAAATTATCCATATCGTAACTAGTTGAGGTCTAGTAGAGATCTAATTCATTTTCCGAATCGAGCCGAAACTGTGGAATGAACTATCGCCCGCGGTTTTCCCGCACCTATACGACCTTCAAACCTTCAAGAAAAGAGCGTACTCCCATCTTAAACGTAACGCACTTGCAACCTCTCTGGTGCTGCAGGGGGCCATGGGCGACGGTAATAGCTTACCATCAGGCAATAGGTCTGTTCGTTTGCCTGCCATATCATAAAAAACTTACAATAAAGAACTATCGAATAGTGAATGGAAAGAAAAGTGATCGCCGTATCCGAACGAATGGTCAGAACATTACGTATTCACCCCGCTCCAAGCAAAAATGTGATAACAAAAAAATGGGAGCAGTAGTTACCTCGCCGAGCGAAAACACAACACTCAGAGCGTTTTTTGAGTAGGGATAAAAGGAAAGCGGGGTCGCAAAGGGTTTCTAGTAGGGTTACCAGGTACAAGTTTTATAAGTTTAGACCAAATCCTGATTTTTTTTTAATTTCCCTGACACGTCAACAATCTATGGGTGTTTTAGTTGTTACGAATATTCGTTAAGCATCTTACTGCATGTTCCAGTATCAATATCACGAAATATACAGCCATTGAAAAAAAAAATAACTATGAAAATAATACAGGAGTTTAATTCCGTTCTAATCTAAAACCACTATGAATCTGTCAAACTGTGAATTTTTTTTTATTACTATGAAGATCAGTCCACACGTTACCATGGAGATCTGTCCACAACGTGACACTTTTTCGTGCATGTTCATCGATTTATAAGACGTCATCGCGTCAAAAACAAAAAAGCTCCGGCTTGCCTATCTGATACACTCGACACGCCGCCACTGACGCCTGGTCACCCTAGTTCCAAGCGAGATATGAACTATTGCACCCTTCGCAGTCCCCTATCAATTGTTACCAGTTGCGCATATTTTTACCCACAAAAACAACCCTCCGGGAGCCGTGACTCTGCCGTATTTCGTTATCACGAGAATATATGAAGGTTGCGTAATCAACACGGTACAGTACAGTCGCTATCGGAGCGGCGAAGGTGTTCACAATATCTGAACGCGCACTCTAATGCCTTGACAATAGAGGCGTGTTCAGATATTTGTGAACACCTTGGCTGCTCCGATATATCTGATGGCGACTGTACCACAGCATAATATCAAGAAGTACGAGATGTTTGCTTTCTTATTATATAATTATATGACATCGCAAGAAAAATGAAGAGCTTTTTCAGACTTTTCTCCGCGTCAAGGTCTTTTCGGCAGATGTTTCCGTCTCAATACGCCTATTGTGATATAATGGGACACCGATCTCAATGTACATAATTTTCGAATCAATACACGAGTAGGGAAGTATAAGGAAAATGCGGTAAAAATGTTATGCCTCATGATCGCTACATTTCGCGTTTCTAAATATTTATTCCGGTTTGTTCGTTCCGAGCCACAGACAGGTATTATTCACCATACAGGCTTATTATGAGTTCATAAACACGTCAATAGGTACTCGATAGGTGCTCTTATGAAAATCGACGCACGCTTACTTATACAGGTTGGCTAAAAAAACCGCATTGGCTATTTCTTACATTTTGGCTGGTCCATTCAAATTTTTTTTTTCGTAATTCGGGGTTGGTCTCATAGTAAAAGTTGCTCTGTATAATCCAAACCTCCCTGACAACAGGAATGCAGTTATTTTTTAGCCACTGTCTAGATAAGTAGTTAAGTACCACATATTCCTGATAAAAAGCTCAATTAACATTGATCAAATCCTCTGACTTAGGTTCAATCATCACTGTGACAAAAGAAAACAAGACTATGCTACTGATAGACCAAAAAACCTTTTAAAAAGTTAAATGCCAACGATCCCTTTAAAAAACGCAAATCTGAGCTCGGCTGAAGTTACACGACCTTAACCAGACAAAGGACAATCAAAGGCAAAAGACGAATCTGCCGGCAAAAACAGTTTTTCCAGACGACTTCTGTTGACGTAATTCGTAAAAAGTATCGCAGGGTCCGATTAACACAGTATCCTTGAAGATGTCGCTCGCAAAAAGGGGCATGATGAACAAAGCGCCCTGAAACATTTCTCATTGAGGCGAGGGGTGGCCACCCCGCCCGCGCCCCACTACGTGCAGACTCCGGCCACGATGTCCATAATTTATGCTTCCGAGCGGACCGCGAAAAATAAATGAGGGCTAGTTACAAGAGAAAACGGGAAATAAAGTTGTCAGAACCACGCGAGTTCATCATTCGGATTTCAATTGTCAAACTTTGGAGGTATTGACACCTCTAACGTACCTACGTACTTACCTACGTCACGCTACGTCTTACGTAGGCGAACAACGCGCGAACGCGGCGCGGCGCGGCGCGGCGAAATCAATCCTTTGATGCCCATAGAAGTGTCCTACGTAAGCGATCTCGTTGCGAACGCGGTGCGGCGCGATTTGCACGCGAATGTCAGGCGGCGCGGCGCGGCGGCGGCCGCTTTCGCCGCGCCGCGCCGCGCCGCGTTCGCGCGTTGTTCGCCTACGTAAGACGTAGCGTCAGGCGTGGCTCACTCGGCGATTTCGTCGCTTTGCTACAGGTAGCTAAAAGTACATCCGTTACATCCGTACGATCCCAATTTTGGGGTTTGCCATAAGCCGCGCGTGGCGCTGTCGCCACCTAGCGGTCATATCTGTGCTGATCGTGACAGACGCGTCTTGTTAGAGAGTGAGTCTTCTGTACCTAGTACTATTATTTATTCTGTGCTTACCTTCCATAGGTACGTATTCACGTATTCGCGTTGAGTAAATTTTGCGCAATGACCAGTCATTGTTGTTGTAGTCGTACAGTCAGAATCAAAAGTAACGGATCAGTACGCGTCAAAAGTATCTACCGTTCTGTAATAGCCTATTAGCTTAACAAAAATAATAAAAATTTATAAGGCCCCATAGGTACCTGTGAAGAACAATTTTATTAGTCTCATCGCGATCTCAATTAGTATCTGTCACAGGATACTTGAGATCGCGAATTGTAGATATATCTCTACTTAAAAAAGAATTCCTGGATGAGTAGCAGTTACTTTTGGAGCATTGTTCCATGACTATTATTGCTGGTTACTGGCTGCTAGGGTCGTCCTAGCAGTCGTAGCTGCCGTCTTTGGAGCACGATTATGTAAAATATGAAGCTGTAGAAAACTCAAAGTAATGTTTAATTGTATCCAATTAATAATGGTTTAAGCTTCATAAATTCTACTCTCATCGTTTATTTGATTCAGAACCAGAATATAATAATTTTAGACAATAGGTAGGTAGTTACCTACATACTTAGGAACCTATATTGATAGACTGCACAATTTCACAGTTAAATCAAATATTACACACGGTTGCTGCGTCGCCAGTTCCTTTTTCTTTGAACTTGGCTGGACACGCTACCGCGTGTCTAGATACAAAGAGGAGGGATAAATTGTAATACATGTCTGCAATGGTTAACTTTGGAGAAAAGTTTATTGGAAATTGTATGCTTCTTTTGACGTATTATTTAGAATAGCATTGAAGAAAAAAAGGAAAGGAAAAGCTTTTTACCAACTTGCACAAATTACTCCTTTTGTAAGAGTCTCGAACCTAACAATACTCTATTGATAATTTCCTTTTCAATAAATATTACAGAAACTCGTAAAAGAACGGTCCTTTTAAAGAAATAATGAAATAATATAAAGTGTCCCTGCCGAGCGTACTAACTCAAGTACAACAGGCGATCCGGCTTGGTCACCCTACGCAGGACAGAGGAGCTCAATATAGTACCCATGCGATACGATACATAATACATCATGATATTGTATTAATTTGTGCCCGCCGCGTGGCGGAGGGTCGCAGCATTTTTAGGGAGTAATTAATGGGCCCGAGCACCTCTCGGGCTTATTTTGATTCCTTGTTTTCTTTCTCTCGGCGGATTGAAAAGCGATGGACGGGCCGGATAATTTAATCAATCCCGGTAAATTAAGGACACTCAAATATTTTTCCAAGCTCTGAAAACAGCCCTCGACGCTTCAGCTCACGGACAAAGGACGCTCGCTGTTCCGAATCAATTAAGTGCTTCGAACAAGAGGACGTTGAAGAGACTTGAAATAAAATCCGTTTTAGATAAAAAAAAATATTTATTATCTACAAAATAGATTCACAATATTGTCACATTTACACAGTATTGTCTACCAAAATCAATAATTACATTAATTACGTTCTATTGTCATCAGGAATCTGTTTTACACGCATGAATGGATGGTTTACAATAATGTCTTTGATGATTACTGTAATTTGATTACGTCGTTAATCAAACGTACACAGGCTTCCCGCTGATTACATTCATTACTTAGCTGTGAACTATGATATTGTAAATGTATAATACATTTGGACACAGTAGAGAAAGGCTTTCATCAATAGTAATCATAACATAGTTTGAATATTTGATACGTCACTTTCATACATCGGTTTGACGCTTATCAACTTGAGTAGTATCGATATCAAGAAGCAATTTCTAAATACAGTACTGGTCAAAAGTTTAAGTTCACCCTTTATTTTCGGTACAAATGAATACTTTTGTGTGATATTTTTTTGCATTTCGAATTTCGTAATTTATTTCTAACTGATCCGTTATTGTTTCCAGATATATGTTTCATTAGTCAGACATAATTTACGTACATTTCTAAACGACTCATTCCCTAAAATCTTATAGGCATGACGGGGTAGAATTAGAATAAACAACGAATTGTGCGTATGGTTCCATATTATCTGCCTAAAATTGTTTCAGTTTCTCAGTCTAACTACATCTTAGTTAAAGCTCTGAGCATTGTACGTTTAAAGTGGCAAGGCCATATGGCCCTTGCCGTCATTTCTATAAGGTTTTGTGGTTAACCACGACACCACACCACACACCGCATGAATATTTCAAATTGTTTATTCTTATATTTCTTATAATCAGAGCTCGGCGGGGGTGAGCTGTTTTCAGAGTTTGCGCAACATGGACATGCCTTGTCATTCGATGGTATATGTGGTGTAAATTAATAACTAAAGTAATTATTTTATTTAGGCTGTCTTTCCGCTACGATCTTTACGTCGCCATTAAAACAAATGAATTTTATAGCAAGCCTTTTTAGTAAACATCTTCAAATAATATGTATATCCATCCATATGCTACTATTAAAGTTTATTTGTACATAAGGCATTGACATTTTAGCTTAATTATAATTAATAAAGCTTTATTTTAATAGTTCTTTCTAAGGTGTATCTATATTAATATCTACACTTGACATAAGTGACATCAAAATGGCTTACCCCTGCCGAGCTCTGCTTATAATGCACTGTATTACAAATTACATTTGCCACGTTTAAAACAACGCGATGTTACACAAGACATATGTTTACACTATAAGTACAGTTGGTTCTGAAAGCTGTCTTATACTCGTACAACTACCTACTTAAACAAGGCACGCCGAGGCAAGTACTTAACAATCTAGGCTAACTTACGTCCAAACTTTACACTAAAACACTACGTTTAAAGCCAATTCCAACTTAACATTCTACACATAAGGTTCAAAATCGTTAATCAACCATTTTTCTACCCCAGCCAAGCATGTTTAATAACGTAGATAAATGCGTAAACTCCTTCTTTATGACCGCATCAAACCACAGTTCATTGTCAGCGAAGCCGGAGTCAGATATTTGTATATACGTGTACGGAGCGAACGCTAGATGGTTTCTTATGCTCAACGCTGAATCTGATTCTGGTATGTACTCGGTCAGTTTCCGAACGACTTGTGGGTGTAATCGCTGGAAGACCAGACCACTCTGCCCACCTGAGAAACTGGTTTCGTCCACCAGGCATCGCACGATGTCCGAAGTGTAGCCTTTGAGCGTCCTCTTTTGTTCGATGTAGCTTTGATCTCTCCTGTTCTCCTTGTTTGATTGCATTGCGAACATGATTTCCTTGTATCTGAAAGAACAGTAATTTTGCCAAAGGAAATGCTTTGAAAAAAAATCGCCTGAGGCGGAGTTCTTTATTAAATATTTAGTATCTAAATATTTTATTTCCTCCATCAGGGGCATTCCAATTACAAATGGAAATACAATGTTGATTTGAAACATTATTCGATTTAATCCATTTTGCAATCTTGCAGTCAGAGCAGTACATACGCGGGCGAGATGACTAAGACTTGTCAAATCGAGATCACCTTTTGCCCATACGAGAGGTGAAAATGGGACATATAAATATAGGTTAATGATGGTAAAACTTTGTATGGATCAAACTATAATGAATTAATATAAATGAAACTATTTAATATAAAAATGTAAACATAAATATTACTTACAAAATCGTGTGGAAACAATTTGAGCATTATTGTTCGAATTGTTTTCACAATGATTAGTGAAAATTAAGATGAGTAGCAGCCACCAATAGTTAGTAAATACAATGATAAAGCACAGAACGGTACCATACGACTAATAATAATTTGTGAACATAGTTATTCGGCAAAATGTATCTAACGATAAGAGTTAAGGGCTCATTTAGTCGATGCGAGAACTCGCATGCGAGTTTCATTACATTGCAGTTTTTGATCGGTCGGTTGAATTGGACGTAACCAGCAGTCCGCAATGTAATTAAAATCACATGCGAATTCGCGCGCCGTCTAAATCGGCCCTTAATATTAGTAGACTACAATAACGCCATCTGTTTAAATTCATAATAACTACAACGCAAAGCGCGTTCGCTAAGCGAAGCTACGGGCATAAGGTAAAGACTTCGGCCTTATGTTTGATTTGATTGAGTATAGGTGTAGTTTAGGAACGTTTAGAATAGACCAGGCAAAGTTTAATCTTACAGTAATTTCATAGAGATTTGAAGCAAGAAAAATATATGAGGCTGTTTTACAATGATGAACACTATATTTTCTAATATTTAACCTACAAGATATCATTTTTCACACTATAACTGAGAATTCGTAGCCCTTATTGCAAAGCCATAATACTGGAGTCAGTTATGTAACGCTGCCATACATGACCCAAAAAAATTTTATTAAGCTATGAGCTTCATCACATCTGATATTTGAGTAATTCTAAGCATTTCTAGCGTGAAGTGGGGGGGAGGGTGGGGTACAAAGACGGCCGCCATCCGTCATCTTTAAAAAAAATCTACTCTGATCCTGGTGGGTACTAGGGCAAGTTTGGTATCATTTTCGTATAAACCAAAGACGTAGAGTTCATTGCTGATATTTGTTTTTTCAATTTCATAGTAATTTTACAAGAAAAACGTAAAAAGGTGAAAAATTTGGTTGGAGATTTTTGCTACGCGGAGCCGAAACTACAAAAGATAGAAAGTTGAAATTTGCACACTAGATTACATTTATAAAGTGTACAAGAGATAAGAAGCGATTTTGAGAAATTCAACCCCTAAGGGGGTTAAAAAGGGGATGAAAGTTTGTATGGGGTTCAAGTTTTATTTTAAGCTAGGAATTTGAAACTTCGTAAAACGATATATTATTAAAATACAAGAAAACTAATTTCAGCGTTTTTGAAAATTCATCCCCTAAGGTGGTGAAAAAGGAGTTGAAAGTTTGTATGGATATCAAAAAAATTTTCGAACGCGGGACTTGAATCTTTGTATTTGGGGATATTATTAAAAGACAGGAAAAGTAATTTCAGCGTTTTGTAAAATTCATCCCCTAACAGGGTTAAAAAGGGGTTGAAAGTTTGAATCCATTACAAATCCGAGTAGACACACATTTCTTATTGGCTCCCAGGCTTGAAATGCTTAGAATTACTCAAGGAACATATGTGATGAAGCTCATAGCTTAATAAAAAATTTTTGGGTCAACTTTATAACTGCTTCCGCTATAAGGTTATTTATACTGTTGGTATATAGTAAGAATACTATCATGATTCATGCCATGGTGAAGGATGAAATAGATAGATACTGTTAAGGCAGGATTCCACAAGTGCTACACAAGCGTATTCAGTACAATAATGCTTGTGCCTCACATTGCCGCACACTGGTGGAATCCCGCCTTTACACGGTAAGAGTACTGATAGAAAACGGCATCCTCTTAACTAGTGACGTGCCCCGGAAACTATCCATATTTAAATTTCAAACCAAATGCAAGCGCTTAAAGTATTTTTTATTAATTTTGAACCTTACTACGAGACTAAGCGTCACTTGTACCATTCACTAACCCAGGGTTAACCGGTTAAACCTGGAGTTATCATGGTTACCAGTACAATTTGACTTGACTAGTCTTGATTTGACACCGGGTTAACGGGCCGGTTAACCCCGGGTTAGCGGGATGGTGCAAGTGGCCCTGAGGGTTAAATATGATGCGGTTAACCGCCACTTGCGCCATCCCACTAACCCACGGTTAAGCGGTTAAACCGTTAACCCAGTGTCGAATTGTACTGGTTACGGGACATACGGGGGAGCATCGTGGTAGAATACTCGTGACATTATGATACTCCCCAAAAACGGCAGAAAGGGTAACGCCGCAGGGGAAGTTAGTGGGTATTCTCCTCTCCTCCCTCTGAGTGACAGAGGAAATACGGGAGGAACGAGTCCCACATACCACCCCATCCCCAACGGGCCTTCGCAGCCCGGGGGTGAGATAGGTACGTAAATGTATATAACCCTGCGAGGAAAAAAAAGGTTTAACTGGTTAACCCCGGGTTAGTGGGATGGTGCAAGTGGCCCTAAATCGATAAGGAGAGTACTCACGTCAGGATGAGCGCGGCCACCTTGTCGAGCAGGTCGGCGGAGACGGCCAGCAGCGGCAGCGCCAGCGCGGGCGGCGGCGGCGGCGCGGGCAGCGCGGGCGCGCCGTGCGCCAGCTGCGCGCGCGCCGCGCGGAGCGCGCCGGACACGCAGCTGTGGAGTGCGAGGTGGTCCTCTGCGAAAGAAGACCTTGTTTAGGATCGGAATAATAAACTGCGATCTGTAGTTGACCAACATTCGCATGTAATACGTTTGTTAGGCTTAGGGCCAGTTGCACCAACCACATTTGACAGACTGATCAACGTCAGCCAGCGCGCCCCGGCGCTTTACTATGAAACTTTTAATACATAAAAATTTTGGCGGACTCTTTAACGATACGAACAGTTTGGTGCAACCGACCCTTAGAAGTGCTACAAATACCAGACATTCCCATTTAATTGGATTCGATGGCTAAGTTGGAAGACAATAATTACCCAATTTTGTATATTTTTTAACAGAGCCATCTACGTTAAGCATTGCACGCAATGAATAATCGCGCAGGATAACCTGATTCCGATATCCCTGACCTAGCACAGGAGCAGCGCGATGGTATGTCGCTCGCGCGACTACCCGTCCCTCTCTAATCAATACAGTTATAAAAAGTCGGACAATCTATCTCATAAGCGAGATACTGTCGCGCCGCTCCTGTGCTAGGCCTACAGGGAAGCAAATGCGCGAAATCTTACAGATTACATCCAATTCTCGGGGAATAGTAATCAGTGCTGTACCTGGGTCAACCTGTAGAGCTTTGCCACACATGGTGCTTATCGTAGAAGCTACGTAGCTCAGCGCATCTTTATATATGTCGCGCGGCACCGCGCTACACACGAAGTGCTGTCTTCTACGGGTACTAGAGTAAACCTGTAAGTAATATGCTATTATATTCCCATGTTTACTCAGATTTCAAGGAACAGTGATGGAATTTCCATGCCTTTATCATGCAAATTGTTTACGTATCATGTAAAGCTGCATAATGGGGAAAAAAATTTAATATCTTTTGGTATTACATTACGATACAAGTGCGAAAAGTAGGAAAATCGCAACGAGTGGCGATAAATTGTCTTGTTTCAATTTATCGGCACTCTCCGAAGGGAGCGTTTTAAATCGACACTAGTTACGAATTATCTTTTTGCACGTGTATTTTATAACGTTTTACAGTACATATGGCCCTTTAAATTTTTGGCATAGGCGCGTATTGTCCTTAATCCCACCCTAGGGCGGTAAAATGGCACCATATGTACACTGGCATTCAAAAGCGCATAGCGATGTTTCAACCGTAATATTAAGGCATTACGGTCGACATCTATCCATGCACTTATACGCTGCTATGCTATATTGAACGCCACTGTACTGTAAATATATTTGATACAACTATATTTCGGTTATGTCTGTAGGTCCTGTGACTGTAAAGCGACGCGTAGCTATAAGGTATTATAATTATGACATTTATGGACGCAGAATCGGTCAATCAAAACATTATTAGTTTCACTTCGGCGTGCAGCTGCGCGCGCGCCACGGGCTCCAGCACCCGCGGCAGCAGCTCCGGGTCCGCCTCCACCCACTCCAGCAGCTCCAGTAGTAGCAGTAGTACGGTACGCACCAGGTTGGTGTAGAGGGTGTGTAGCGCGCGCAGCACGGCGGCCCGGCGCGCGGGCGGCGCGTGCAGCTGCGCGCGCGCCACGGGCTCCAGCACCCGCGGCAGCAGCTCCGGGTCCGCCTCCACCCACTCCAGCAGCTCCAGTAGTAGCAGTAGTACGGTACGCACCAGGTTGGTGTAGAGGGTGTGTAGCGCGCGCAGCACGGCGGCCCGGCGCGCGGGCGGCGCGTGCAGCTGCGCGCGCGCCACGGGCTCCAGCACCCGCGGCAGCAGCTCCGGGTCCGCCTCCACCCACTCCAGCAGCTCCAGTAGTAGCAGTAGTACGGTACGCACCAGGTTGGTGTAGAGGGTGTGTAGCGCGCGCAGCACGGCGGCCCGGCGCGCGGGCGGCGCGTGCAGCTGCGCGCGCGCCACGGGCTCCAGCACCCGCGGCAGCAGCTCCGGGTCCGCCTCCACCCACTCCAGCAGCTCCAGTAGTAGCAGTAGTACGGTACGCACCAGGTTGGTGTAGAGGGTGTGTAGCGCGCGCAGCACGGCGGCCCGGCGCGCGGGCGGCGCGTGCAGCTGCGCGCGCGCCACGGGCTCCAGCACCCGCGGCAGCAGCTCCGGGTCCGCCTCCACCCACTCCAGCAGCTCCAGTAGTAGCAGTAGTACGGTACGCACCAGGTTGGTGTAGAGGGTGTGTAGCGCGCGCAGCACGGCGGCCCGGCGCGCGGGCGGCGCGTGCAGCTGCGCGCGCGCCACGGGCTCCAGCACCCGCGGCAGCAGCTCCGGGTCCGCCTCCACCCACTCCAGCAGCTCCAGTAGTAGCAGTAGTACGGTACGCACCAGGTTGGTGTAGAGGGTGTGTAGCGCGCGCAGCACGGCGGCCCGGCGCGCGGGCGGCGCGTGCAGCTGCGCGCGCGCCACGGGCTCCAGCACCCGCGGCAGCAGCTCCGGGTCCGCCTCCACCCACTCCAGCAGCTCCAGTAGTAGCAGTAGTACGGTACGCACCAGGTTGGTGTAGAGGGTGTGTAGCGCGCGCAGCACGGCGGCCCGGCGCGCGGGCGGCGCGTGCAGCTGCGCGCGCGCCACGGGCTCCAGCACCCGCGGCAGCAGCTCCGGGTCCGCCTCCACCCACTCCAGCAGCTCCAGGATCTGACCAACAGTGAGGTTTTTAATATGGTAAGTGGCTGATAAACACTGGTACAATGATACATTGTGTATTAAGAACGGTAAACGGGAACGAGTGTAAGTTGAAGCCCGAAAGCGAGGGCTTCATTAACACAAGTTCGTAATTCCTGTTCCGCCCGTGGTACACGCGAATGTTTTCATCACACTTGTGAAACAAAAGGGAAATAAATAAAACTTCACATAGCAAGTGTGGTGAAAAAATACATTACAGCCCAGGTAGAAACTTAGGATTTACAGACCGCATCGCCTACGTGTAATATCACGTTTTACGAGCAAGTTGTGATACGATACGATCATATCCGCTCACATATTTTACACTCTTATTTTATAATAATAAATAATAGAGGTCACAGAAGAATATCAATCATGTAAGTGGATATAAAGCCTTACATCGTGAGACCTCTTCATACTACGACTACCTTGACCCGTTTTATTTTTTATTTTTAAGTAGACAAGGCGATTTTTAAGTAGAAAAGGCTTTCAGCACCGTTCAACCCTATCCAAATAAACATAGTAATTTGGCCGTCATTATCCTCCTAAAACCCAGTTATACAAATGATAAATCCAAAATTTGCCACTGCAATTAGAACCTATAATAAATCGTATCTTATCTTATCCCACCAAAAACATTCTGTAAAAAACTAGCCAAGTCTCGATGGAGCTGCTTGTTTATCTCTAAAAAGTAATGAAATCTAGACAAAGTCGTGCCAAGTCTAAGGTTCCTTACTGCGATTTCTTTATTATTATAGTTAATGTTGTGTGACTTGGCCGTTGAAGGGTACACAAGGGTACAAAACCAGGTGCTCCATGACACCATTGCACCAATCTGCCATTGCACCAAAAAGAAGTGTTTGTTTCAGGCTCGCCCATACATAAGTATTATTGAAATACGCAGCTTTATCAAGCCTACTATTGACTGGTTATTGAATCAACGTTTTCCAAGTGGCAATTTTCCATCGTCAATGGGTAGCGGTTCTGGCGACAGATTGGTGCAATGGTGTCATGGAGCACCTGGTTTTGTACCCTTGTGTACCCTTCAACGGCCAAGTCACACAACATTAACTATAATAATAAAGAAATCGCAGTAAGGAACCTTAGACTTGGCACGACTTTGTCTAGATTTCATTACTTTTTAGAGATAAACAAGCAGCTCCATCGAGACTTGGCTAGTTTTTTACAGAATGTTTTTGGTGGGATTTCACTTCTTTTTGTAGAAACCCCCTGGCACTGATTAAAATAACCGACTTGGTTTCACATTACATCTCAAAACTTTTTTGTAGTAAAAGCGTTGCGAGACTTGCACCTTTTTACATGTAAAGTTTTTGATGGGATCTCATCTCTTTTTGTAGGCAGTCCTTCTTTTCGGGTACTCATACCCATACTATGTATACACATATCATAACTAAACATATCTTCATTCATACTCACACCGTACATCGTAGTGTACCTTTAACACTTTACTTTACCTACTATTTGTAGGAACTGCAACAGTAACTTTGTAATATCATATATTTATATGGGATTACAAACTTACTTATGCAGTTCTTATATCTTTAAAACGTGACTGATATTGCAATATTTTTAGGTTTTCCCTTTATGTGGCCATTAATTAAACCCTAACTCTGTACCAAATTTCAGCTCTCTGAGTTTATGGGAAGTACTAGTTCTATTCTGATGATCATGAGTGAGTTTCATAAATGCGAAACTTTGCTTTCGCTTAACTTCGGAACTAAATGACCTACAGACTTGAAATTTTGGATTTTAAGTATGTGATTATAGCTTACTGGATGACCAAAATTTCTGCGTTCTGGTCTTATCCAGAGGTTCTCAAATAGGGGCCTGAAAATGCGGCGAAATGGTTCCAGTAAAGGATGGTACGGCAGTGTTTGCTTCGCGCTCGACTTGGCGGGGGCACTGCCGTGCCCCCCGATCTTACAGTACAGGAAATAGAGTTGATTTTGCTTTGATTGAAAACTGAACGGAACAAAACAAATGCAACTCTATACCAATTGAATATAATTTCAATTTCATCGAATTGAATTAAGTAGTCTACTATACCTGGGACCTTGGGCGGTTATTATCTATCTGATGCTGAGTATACAGCCACGCAGTTCTCGCTTCTCTATCTCACTATTTGTAGAATTAACTAATAGTAAAGATTACCTCGTTAAAGTAGTGCGTCTCATCCCAGAGAGGCAGCAAATGCGCTAAGAAAGCCGAAGCAGCCCTTATCGGTTGACACAAAGTGCGTTGTAAAACAGCTACGCAGTGTAGTGCATCGCGCTTTTCCAGCTCGCTGTGTGGTGATGCATCCAGAAAACCTACACAGAGAACATACATTTGTAGCAGAAAAATATTGATACTTGCACAGAATAAATAATAGTCTACCGTACAGAAATGACACTTCCTACATAACCGATGTTTGACAGCGATTCAGGGACGAATCTTGCTGAAGGAGTACTTACAGCCAGTGAGCATGTAGTGCAGGTCATGGTGGAGCGCGGCCTGATGACTCCTGTGTTGTTGCGCAGGAGTGCTCGTAATCTCGCCGGGCGCGATACTGAGCGGTGCACGCTGTACTGAAGGAGTACTTACAGCCAGTGAGCATGTAGTGCAGGTCATGGTGGAGCGCGGCCTGTGTGCGTGCGTCACTGAGCGCCAGTAGCATGACTCCTGTGTTGTTGCGCAGGAGTGCCCGTAATCTCGCCGGGCGCGATACTGAGCGGTGCACGCTGTACTGAAGGAGTACTTACAGCCAGTGAGCATGTAGTGCAGGTCATGGTGGAGCGCGGCCTGTGTGCGTGCGTCACTGAGCGCCAGTAGCATGACTCCTGTGTTGTTGCGCAGGAGTGCCCGTAATCTCGCCGAGCGCGATACTGAGCGGTGCACGCTGTACTGAAGGTGTACTTACAGCCAGTGAGCATGTAGTGCAGGTCATGGTGGAGCGCGGCCTGTGTGCGTGCGTCACTGAGCGCCAGTAGCATGACTCCTGTGTTGTTGCGCAGGAGTGCCCGTAATCTCGCCGGGCGCGACACTGAGCGGTGCACGCTGTACTGAAGGAGTACTTACAGCCAGTGAGCATGTAGTGCAGGTCATGGTGGAGCGCGGCCTGCGTGCGTGCGTCACTGAGCGCCAGTAGCATGACTCCTGTGTTGTTGCGCAGGAGTGCTCGTAATCTCGCCGGGCGCGACACTGAGCGGTGCACGCTGTACTGAAGGAGTACTTACAGCCAGTGAGCATGTAGTGCAGGTCATGGTGGAGCGCGGCCTGCGTGCGTGCGTCACTGAGCGCCAGTAGCATGACTCCTGTGTTGTTGCGCAGGAGTGCCCGTAATCTCGCCGAGCGCGATACTGAGCGGTGCACGCTGTACTGAAGGTGTACTTACAGCCAGTGAGCATGAAGTGCAGGTCATGGTGGAGCGCGGCCTGCGTGCGTGCGTCACTGAGCGCCAGTAGCATGACTCCTGTGTTGTTGCGCAGGAGTGCCCGTAATCTCGCCGGGCGCGACACTGAGCGATGCACGCTGTACTGAAGGAGTACTTACAGCCAGTGAGCATGTAGTGCAGGTCATGGTGGAGCGCGGCCTGCGTGCGTGCGTCACTGAGCGCCAGTAGCATGACTCCTGTGTTGTTGCGCAGGAGTGCCCGTAATCTCGCCGAGCGCGATACTGAGCGGTGCACGCTGTACTGAAGGTGTACTTACAGCCAGTGAGCATGTAGTGCAGGTCATGGTGGAGCGCGGCCTGCGTGCGTGCGTTACTGAGCGCCAGTAGCATGACTCCTGTGTTGTTGCGCAGGAGTGCCCGTAATCTCGCCGGGCGCGACACTGAGCGGTGCACGCTGTACTGAAGGAGTACTTACAGCCAGTGAGCATGTAGTGCAGGTCATGGTGGAGCGCGGCCTGCGTGCGTGCGTCACTGAGCGCCAGTAGCATGACTCCTGTGTTGTTGCGCAGGAGTGCCCGTAATCTCGCCGGGCGCGACACTGAGCGGTGCACGCTGTACTGAAGGAGTACTTACAGCCAGTGAGCATGTAGTGCAGGTCATGGTGGAGCGCGGCCTGCGTGCGTGCGTCACTGAGCGCCAGTAGCATGACTCCTGTGTTGTTGCGCAGGAGTGCCCGTAATCTCGCCGGGCGCGACACTGAGCGGTGCACGCTGTACTGAAGGAGTACTTACAGCCAGTGAGCATGTAGTGCAGGTCATGGTGGAGCGCGGCCTGCGTGCGTGCGTCACTGAGCGCCAGTAGCATGACTCCTGTGTTGTTGCGCAGGAGTGCTCGTAATCTCGCCGGGCGCGACACTGAGCGATGCACGCTGTACTGAAGGAGTGATACCGGGCTGTGGAACAATTATATAATATTAGCAGGATCAAACAGGGAGCTAGAAGAGCTGGTTGCGATACCTAATATAATTGGCGAGATCAAAGCCACACGACTCCGCTGGCTTGGTCACCTGGAGAGGATGAGGGAGGATCGTGCTGTGAGAAGAGCGTATGTGGGGCACCCGGGCGGAAAACGTCCATCTGGGCGTCCCAGATACCGCTGGAGTGACGAAGCCCAAAAAGACCTGTCCGCCCTCGGAATACCCAACTGGCGTGAAGTGGCGCAGAATAGGGCAGAATGGCGCTCTCTTGTGTCAGAGGCCAAGATCCTCTTTGGATCACTGAGCCAGTGATGTATGTATTAGCAGGATCAAACTAGGTGAAGGGGTAAAGACAAAGGGGAAGTTAGCCTTTTGACTGCTAACGTCATATCAAGTTAGCTGACCAGGCAGTCTACGTCACTTTGTCAGTCAGTCATGCCTCACTTAAGAGCCCATCAACGTGCACACTAGCGCCACTGCTAATTAATAGTGATTATTTAAATTTTACCACTGGTATTTTAAAAGGGGGGCCGCTGCATACTGTATTGTGTATGTACCTTTTGAATACATCAAACTAGTTTTTATGTTGTTCAAAAAACGCCCTGTATATTAGTAATAGGTAGACTATATTGTACTTACTCAGTGAAATCGAGATAGTTCTTTTGAGGCTCTTTGTCTTGGTACTGTTGGGATCCAATATTTATAAATTCTATATTAGGTACCAGTGATTCACCCTTCTTGCCGTTTCCTCCCTAAAACAGTAAAAAATACTTATGGAGAGATAAATTTAATTCAGTAGGTATGTATGAGAAATTTCACTCGTGGGCTAAAATAACAAACAATTGGGTCCCACATCAAACCCGGGGTCGCGGCAAACCTCGATGGCGTTGGCGAGATGACCTTGACGCCTTCGATAGGAACTGGTGGGAGACGGGTTAAGACCGGGATACGTGGAAAGGGAGGGAGGCCTTTGCCCAGCAGTGGGGCACTCTAGGCTCATAGGTATATAAAAAAAATAAGGATGATAAAAAATTTAAGAAATAAATGTTTACCAGCATGGGATTTGTCCACCTTAAATGTAGACTCTGAGTTCCTTCTTCATTTCTTTGTTCCTAAAACATTTAAAAAAAACTAGTAAAAATTTAGGACAAATCTTTTTACAAGGGCAGTGCAGGTGTTCATTTAGCTTATTTCTAAGAAATTATATTGATTCTTAAAATATCCTAAAATTATTTAAAGTTATTACCTGCCATTTCTTAAACCTGGTCAGAAGGGTGATGTTGCTCTTGAATGTGGTGTGGACGGGCACAGCAGGGATATCTTCTGGCACACACTCAGGTTTGTATGACTTGAACAAGCCCAGTAACACTTGCAGCTGCCGACACATGCTCTGGAAAGAAGACAATCAAGGTGAGAGGTAGCTTGTTGCTGTCGAAAAGCTTACAAGAGTAGTCTCTTATTTCCTTTTTTATCCCATAAATAGGCACAAGGAATTGATTCCTCGTACAAAAACTTTTATCTGACCTTATAACCCAAGGGAAAGTTATAGGAATTAGTTTTTTTTTCCTCATGATATTTTATTTCATGATAGAGCAACTCGTACCAAATGCTACAAGAATAGACACATCATGTTTTAGCCTCCTCCTCCTCTTTAGTAGCCTCCTAGCCTAGTTGGTAGTGACCCTGCCTACGAAGCAGGAGGTGCAAGGTTCAAATCCCGGTGTCAACCAACTCCTTACTAATTACCTTTTTACTTTCTCTCTTCTTGGCACAATCAAAGAGCTCCAACACCCTTGTTCTAGTGACATCTGTTGGCTTTGTCAGTGTGTAAACCAACTTCAGGACATGGGCTGCCTGGAAGTAATATTTTTTATTAAGCAGTGTTTTTTAACTTTTTAAGATGTAACCTCCTTGCGTGCATCATACAAAATGATGATCCTCCCAACCTTCCACTATTTGTAACTCAAATTGTAGGCAGTGGCGGATTTGCCCTAAGGCACAGTAGGCCCGGGCCTAGGGCGGCAAGATATTTAGGGGCAGCAAATTGTGACAAAAATTCGCTGATGGTAACAAGAAATAACTCAAAATGAGGTCAATATTATGGGTGCCTTGAAAGGGGGGCTACAGGGCCTGGGGCCTAGGGCGGCAAACGCTGTCCAAATCCGCCACTGATTGTAGGTTTTTTACTATTAGGGCTTCAAGAGGACCCTCTGTGACCTCTTTGTAGGGTCTAACAAACCACAAGGAGGACATAGAGATAAAAATCACTAGTTTACAGTAGAAACATGAAGTTTGTGGTATAATTTAGGAACAAATCATTATATCTCAATTTAACAAAAAAACTGGATAAGACTTTCACTAATTAACTTTTATTAATATTTATACAAGTAGGGCTATTTTAAATTATATAATATGAAATGTAATATAACTAAAAACATAAAAAATAAACTTACAAGCACTTCAGATGTCAGGAAAGAAAAAAAAACTTCATATCCACAGTCTAGAGCTGCAATGTCTACGGACTCACAGTCCATAGCAGCTGTGAAAAGTATTGAAACCACATTTATTATGATAAAGAATACTTGCAGAATTAATTGTTTATAAGCATTGTTGTGATCAAACTAATCTTTTATTGCAAATCTTTTAACAAAAAATATGTGTATACCTAGAAAGTGACCAAGGTCTCCAGTGCCCCAGGCTGGAATAGAACCAGTGTCCTTTGTTATTGCACCAATAAAAACCAATATGCTGCAGGCACCTGCTGCTATAGCAGAGGATGCTGGTTCGATTCCAGTCTGGGCGCTGGAGGCCTTGGTAAATTTTTCTTAGTATATGACATTTATTTCAGTTTATAATTTATATAGTAGTGTTTCTACTTGAAATAAAAACAAATTAAAATATTTCTGAAAATGATTTAATTTGTTCTAATACAGTCAGTACAGAAGTTGCTAAGCGGGTGAGGTGTTCAAAATGATCTTGTCACAACTTTATTATTAAGAGAACAAGATTGTGTCAATGTAATTTTGAACACCTTACCCGCTTAGCAACTTCTGCTGTTCACTGTACTTCTAATAGTACAGAAGTTACCTGTAAGCCAATCTAGAAGGAAAGCTATCCTGGAGAAGTTGGTTTGATCTTGTGCATTAGCCAACAGCCATCGGAGAGCATAGTCCACAGTTTGCTCAGTTACACAATTCTGAGGTACGAGACACACACCGATGCTGACCCATTTTGTTATGGCTGAAATTTACAATTTACTCAATGTTATTCACATGTTAAGTGCTGGAGGTAAAGGCAACATTTAGGGTGGTATTCAGGTTGGTCCAATGTGTATTGCGTCTCACGTTTGGCTTAATGAGAGACGCATTGACATTGAACAGGCGGAATACCACCCTTTGGTAGAAAGAAATAATTAAAGTGGGACCACTACTTACATGATAATTCCTGTGTAATGCATGTTACTTTTAAAAATATGTAAGTGTTTATGATACATACTTGAATGATGTCGTGTTGATATGGACAAATATTATTGTTAAATGTCGAGAATTTAAAATTGTTACTTACGTATTGTTAAATTTAGCCAAACTTTAAACAATGTGTGAAAATCTTCATATTCCAAACCAACTGTGTCAACTGCATGGGCCAATTCATCGATCTTACTTTGAAACAAATCTTTATCGAACCCTTTCTTTAATGACTTTATGTAATCAATAATCTCGTCTACATCGGACATCATGTATAAATAACAAAAACAAAAAGAAATAATATTATGAGGCAGCAACTCTAGTTCACATCAAAATAAATCAAATCAAACCCAGAAAACGTTGGACTTTTGACACATACCACAGATAATGTTAATAACACTGATGTAGACTCATAGATTTATAGTATATAGAGATACCTTCTCAGCGAGCTGTCACTGTTGCCACTTTTGTTTAGTGTACGATTAACAATGTGGCCCACCTTGCTGTAGCCATGTCGATAAACTATCGACATTTCTTGCAATTTTAATTGTACTTCAAAGGTTTAACGATACCTAAAATGAACAAAAACGCTTTTATTCTTTATTGTGGTTATCAGATCACAATTTTATCGTCACGCCCCAGAAGGGAACCAAGGGAAAGTTCAGATATTTAATTAAAATACATAAATGCCTACTAAAATATGTGTTCAGCAATAATTGAATTATTTTATTATATTCTAATATATTTATTATTTATTAGCATTTCATTTATGTTTATGTTTAACGAAGATATTGAAGCTTCAATTAATAGCTATTTCGTTCCGCTGTGTAGCGTTTATCGATATATAACACGATTAAAATCGACTTTTCACATCCCTAAAAGAGCACACATACACGTTTTTACGCGCAGATACACAGCCTGGGCGCATCAAAAAAGGCATCTCTTGATTTGAAGTTCACCTGGTCAACAGCATGGTTGTCCTTTTTTGACAAATGGCATTTTTTAAAGAGCGAGGAGAGGGAAGTGATACTAGTTGCTGCGCCGTCAAAGTGAACAGAAAACGTTGGGGCCTTGTGTAGACCATAGACCCAAGGGCCCAACGTTTTCTGTTCTCTTTCACGACGCAGCAACTAGTATCATTTTTCTCTCCTCGCTCTTTTAAAATGCCGTTTGTCAAAAAAGGACAACCATACTGTTGACAAGGTGGACTTCAAATCAAGTGTTGCCTTTCTTGATGCGCCCAGGCTGTGTATGTGTGCGTAAAAGCGTATATGTGTGCTCTTTTAGGGATGTGAAAAGTCGATTTTAATCATGTTATATATCGATAAACGCTACACAGCGGAACGAAATAGCGGTTAATTGAAGCTTCAATATCTTCGTTAAACATAAACATAATTGAAATGCTAATGGATAATGAATATATTATAATATAATTCAATTATTACGGAACACCTATTTTAGGAGGTATTTATGTATTTTAATTAAATATGTATCTGAACTTTCCCTTGGTTCCCTGCTGGGGCGTGACTATAAAATTGTGATCTGTGGCCTATTTTATAAACCTACAAGTTACAATTTACAAGCGGAAGTCTCTTTCCAACCGTATGTGTTAGAACGAGACTTCCGCTTGTAAATTGTAACTTGTAGCTTTATAAAATAGGCCACTGATAGTGATATCCACAATAAAGAATAAAAGCGTTTTTGGTCATTATAGGTATCGTTAAGCCTTTGAAGTAAAATTAAAATTGCAATAAATGTCGATAGTTTATCGATATGACTTTATCGACATGGCTACAGCAACGTGGGCCTCATTGTTAATCGTACACTAAACAAAAGTGGCAACAGTGACAGCTCGCTGAGACACCGTCTTTATATATTATAAGTCTATGCATAGACCATAGACCTAGTATTACATAGATGAGCTCAAGGGCCCAACGTTTTCTGTTCTCTTTCACGACGCAGCAACTAGTATCATTTCTCTCTCCTCGCTCTTTTAAAATGCCGTTTGTCAAAAAAGGACAACCATACTGTTGACAAGGTGGACTTCAAATCAAGTGTTGCCTTTCTTGATGCGCCCAGGCTGTGTATGTGTGCGTAAAAGCGTATATGTGTGCTCTTTTAGGCATGTCAAAAGTCGATTTTAATCATGTTATATATCGATAAACGCTACACAGCGGAACGAAATAGCGATTAATTGAAGCTTCAATATCTTCGTTAAACATAAACATAATTGAAATGCTAATGGATAATGAATATATTATAATATAATAATATAATTCAATTATTGCGGAACACCTATATCTGAACTTTCCCTTGGTTCCCTGCTGGGGCGTGACTATAAAATTGTGATCTGATAACCACAATAAAGAATAAAAGCGTTTTTGGTCATTTTAGGTATCGTTAAGCCTTTGAAGTAAAATTAAAATTGCAAGAAATGTCGATAGTTTATCGATATGACTTTATCGACATGGCTACAGCAACGTGGGCCACATTGTTAATCGTACACTAAACAAAAGTGGCAACAGTGACAGCTCGCTGACACACCGTCTTTATATATTATAAGTCTATGGATGAGCTAAACGCGTGCCTCCGTGACGGACAAAACATACGCAAAGCGACAATATTAAAAACACGTTTTGACATTCCTGACAACATACCAAAAACAATCTACGTAATTCGGTCGGGTTATTTATTGCCCACCATAAACCGTACTAAATTTTTGGTGGGGAACAATCAAAAAGTGAGACTGTGACAAGCATTAAGCATTAATACCGCTTTCTCTGCTACTCCTACTGAAAGTTCCTTAAGTGCATCTCGTTCAGTCATTTGGCCCCTGCCCCGTTTCATCTCTATATTATTGTACCTCTATATTGGCTCCTCTACACGATGGGCCAACGCCGGCCACTCCAAAGAACACATTTATGCATTAGAGGGAGCAAGTGATATTGCTATCTCATTCTACGGCATGGCTGCGTCCTTTGGAGTGGCCGGCGCTGGCCCATCGTGTAGAGGAGCCATATGGTATGGATTATGGTGGGCAACAAATAAATTCGACCAAATTATAGTGTCGCATTGCGCATATACACTCACGGCGGAGGCACGCGTATACCACTTCTACAGGATCCTACCTTCTATGTGGCTGTCATTGTTCCACATTCCACAGATAAAACACAGACGACACGCGACGAATTCGAAAACAGAGCGGCTACCGCGAAAACCGAAATTCGCAAATTGCGGGGATCTTTCTCTTTTACTCCAATGAAGGCGTAATTAGAGTAACAGAGAAAAATCCCCGCAATTTGCGAACTTCGATTTTCGCGGTTATAGTGTTGCTACCCGTGATTTTTCAAATTTGCCGCCTTTTGCTACTGACAAGATTTGCTTGACCAAGTATAATTTGAAATCAATTTGAATTATATTTATAATATTATTTCTCCATTTTATAGAGTCTGTGCGGAAAGAGAAGAGTCGTGGGATTTGAGGGCGCGCCAGTGCTATTTTATGGTTTTTGCTATGCTGACAACACTGGTCACGTGATTATAGTACGACACTAAAGGTCATGATACTTGAATCCCTTTTGTTCCGGTTTTTTTTACCACGGCTTATTAAACGGAGCCTGGTGGTGGTGTCGGCTCGTCAACTCAATACTCTGATTTAGCGCAGGCACTAGTTTTCATTTTAAAACACACTAATGTCTTGTTTTTATGTCTCAGATACTTAAAAATGAGACAGTGCGATTGACAAAACTGCTAAAACTAGTTAAGAATCTGCCCAATACAACTGTAATTTTAGTACCAAACAAGATAGTCTCATTTATGTACTGCCTAATCTGTGCAGTCCAACAGTTATTAAAACCGGGTAGATCGGGTAGAAATTGGGCAATAGAACTGTAATTTTATCTGGGATATATTTCACCCATTGTAAACTTGACTTGTAATGTATGTGTACACATTATTAATATATTTTTTTTTTTTTTTATTCAGAACACATACAGTCATATAAGATACATATGTTAGAGGTGCGTAATACGCACCTAAATCTTAATACTAAAAAGACCTGTGCCCTATTTTATAAAGCTACAAGTTACAATTTACAAGCGGAAGTCTCGTTCTAACACATAGGGTTAGAAAGAGACCTCCGCTTGTAAATTGTAACTTGTAGCTTTATAAAATAGGCCACTGGAGGTTCATAAAATATACATGTAACTGAAAATTGGTATACAATAGGTACAAGCATAAGCCCAAGGTAGGATACATACAACAAGAAGCAAGAATAACTCATTAATACTTACAGCAAAAAGTCGGAATAATAATAATAATTACAGCGAGGGTCAAGAAAAGAAATATAGAATTCTGAAAATAGGAAGCGTAGTACAGTAAAATAGATAAAAATCAAGGAACAATAGCTATCAAAATAAAATCTCAGAGAGTAGGTAGTTACAGCAATAATATTTTTTCCTTTAACATGATTTTAAGTGTAGTAAGTGATTTGTGAAAGGGATCAATCCTGCCTAGATGTCTATTACAATAGTTGGGCACTCGTCTGAAAAACGTATGCTGCGCATATTTCTTGCGAGCAAAAGTAACGTGAAAAAGGGGCCTAGAACGTAAGGGGCGGTGCGGAACACTAAAAAGCACTTTTTGTAAAAGATTAGGGCATTGGATTGCATTCTTACAAATTTTGTAGAAAAACATAACATCCAAATACATCCTACGATTACTGAGGGAAGGGATATTGAAGTACTTCGCAGCCGTCGAGGTGTCATTGAAGTGAAAACCTGTCCTATAACTAAGAGATTTTATAAAAATGTTTTGAATCCGCTCCAGTCGATCAATATGTACCTGATACTGCGGTGACCATATAACACTACCGAACTCGAGGACGCTACGGACAAAACAGAAAAACAATAACTTATAAGTTCTAGGTCGCTTAAAAGGCTGCCCTACCCGAAGCAACATGCCCAAATTTTTATATGCCTGCTTACAAATGTTATCTATGTGGGTATTAAAATTTAATTGCGAGTCTAATGTAACTCCTAAATCTCTAATGAAGGAAACTCTTGAAATATTTGAATGGGATAATTTATAATTATATATTATAGGGTCTTGCTTACGATTGAAGCTGATAACAAAACATTTGTCGGGGTTAAGGAAAAGATTATTATTTGAACAATATTGGGAAAAACGATCTAGGTCTTCTTGCAATGCATGGCAATCCGCTTCCGAAGTAACAGATTTGTATATTTTCGTGTCATCAGCATAAATTAGGTGATCAGAGTTTAGAAAACAATTAGCTATGTCGTTGACATACAAGACAAAAAGAAGCGGGCCAAGGTGTGACCCTTGTGGTACTCCGGATGGCACGGGAAGAAAACGCGATGTATATCCCTTCAATGCAACAGCCTGACTTCGGTTCGAAAGATATGATTTTACCCATCTCAAGAGATCGCCATGTATACCGAGCTTGAGAAGTTTAATTATTAAGTTATTATGATTTATTTTATCAAAACATTTCGAAAAGTCGGTATACACGGCGTCAACCTGGTAACCGGATGAGATCCTGTCGGTAATAAAATCAGTGAAGGTAAGTAAGTTAGTGTCCACACTCCTACCTTGACAAAAACCGTGCTGATTCAGAGATATATGATGGCAAATTACGGCCCTAATCTCGTTACAAACAATTTTTTCAAATATTTTTCCGAAAATATTTAGTTTGCTAATGGGTCTATAATTAGTCACTAATTGGGTATCGCCACTTTTATATATAGGTGTGATAAGGGCTTTCTTCCATAAATCAGGGAAATGACCACTTGACAGTGATTTAGTGAAAATTTTAGTAAGCGGAACGACTAATTCACGAGCGCACGATTTGATAAAGATAGGATGGATCAAATCAGAACCACTACCCTTTCTAATATCAACTTTTTGTAAATGTCTGAGTACACAATCTTCAGTAATAGTAATAGACCGCAAATCAACAAGAGTGTCATCATTTGGGACTGGCAAAGAACTGGTAGTAGTGGGTGGATCAGGAATAAAAACAGAGTTAAAATAGTCATTAAAATAGTTACTTATGGTGTCTCCATCCCTGGAAGTATTACCAAGATATGTCATTTGGTCCGGCATGCTATTGGTAGGAAATTTTGACTTAATAAAGGTCCAAAAGTATGACGGATTGCTACAAATTTTGTCCTCAGCAAAGGCGATGTAGTTATTGTAGCACTCAGACTCCATCTTATGTTCCCTTGCCCTTAAGAGAACAAATTCCGCTCTGTCCAGTGGATTACCGTACACTTTCCATCGCTTATGGACTGAAAGCTTTTGTTTACGAGTTTTAATAAGGACGCGGGAGAACCATGGAGGGTATCCATTGTTGACATTGATACATTTATGCGGGATATGTTTTATTATGAGGTTCCTAACGACAGAATAAAAATATGCAACAGAATCCTCCACGTCAAGGTCATTTAAACACGACCAATCAGTCACTAATAATTCATTACGAATGAGATCAAAGTTTCCACGATGAAATACTGGCTTTGTAGATTGATTCGGTATTAATTGAGGCAAATAGGTTGTCAAATTTAGAGCTAAAGATATATCCAAAGCTATATGCTGAGGGTCTTCGGGAGTAAGCGGGGAGGTACAGGAGGTAACCATGCAGTCAGCATTGCTCAACACTAAGTCCAAAACCCGTCCATTAAGGTTATAACACGCATTGAACTGGTGTACACTGGTTAGTGCAATAAAATCAGAAAGCATGGTCACAATGGGGTCATCGCTTGCCTCTATTTGGAGACGGTTTTGGTCCCCGCACAGAGACCAACAAGCGTGGGAAATATTGTAGTCACCCAGTAAAATAAAAATATCATCAGGGTGGGATTAATAATAAATATGAATATGAATAAAAATAGTGCATAAGTAGGTAGGCCTTATTGGGATATGTCCGGTTCTCTCATCTCACGATATTTTACTTCGCCGAAAAGTCACTGCTAAATATGAAATATAATTTCGTAACTAACAGAACCTACAAATAAAGAAATATTTTATTAAAAAAAGTTTTATTCTTTGTAATCGAAGTCTGAATTAAAATATTCAACGTCACTTATGTTTGAGCTAGCTTCAAAACAGCCAGGGACACTCATAGAACTATCTTCATCTGAACTGGATGTGCTTGAATCCGGCACGTAGATTACGAATTCTTGCATATCACCTACTTAGCGGCCTTTTATTCGAGGTACCGTAGGTACTTTTACACAATCCTGAAAAAGAAATTACATATAAATATGCATAAAATGGCAAGTATCAAGACTATTTGTCAGTTATTTTAAAGATCATGAATGACCTGCATATTTATGAAAATTAATATATTTTGAATGAATATACTTACCGATTATGTACCGGAGACAAGTTACTTAGGGGCTTATTAAATAGGTAATTATTTAATATTAAATACAACATCAATACCCGCGAATAGCGGAAACACGTTCCGCGACTTTTTGTAAGTCGATAGTCGGCTTTTAGCCGTTTTCTTCCCGCTGACAAAACCGACCAATATTAAATATAATTTTCCTTGTGGTTTTATGTACGGTTTTATCGTGTTTTGAAAATATTTTATACATAAAACTTGCGGTTTTTGTTAATAAAAATATACATTGACAGAAGTTTGTTTACTTTTTACAAGACAGGTGTCAAAGGTTTGATTGCCATATAAAATTTAAAAAGTTAGTTCCCGTTTCTGCCACGACTCTTCTCTTTCCGCACAGACTCTATCGCCAAGCGCGCACCACGATTTTAATTTTTGCGACACGATTTTAGAATCGCGCTGTAATTTATCGCAGAAAATTCAGTGCGCGCACTGCGATGAAAAAGTCGACGATTTGTTCATTCTCGACATGGATGTCGTACCAGTCGCTTGCCGTGAAACAATATGCAATCGCTGTATGACTGAGTATTTATACCACAAAGGTGATTTCCTTCTATTTCTATAATTAAACGGTCAACATCTAGCGTCTCATCTTGTAATTCCATTGGAGAAACAGGTTCCGATATGTTGACGCTTGGAGAGCGAAATGCCGACTGAGGTCCCGGCTGCGATTTTATTATCGCAGTGCGCGCGGAGCCATACAGCTTCGTATGCTGCAATTCACTTTGCGACAATCGCGTCGCGCGCTGTCGCGGAAAAATGTAACAAATCACAATTTTAAAATCGCTGCGATTTTTTTGTCGCATATGCGCGCACCGCCATATAAACCCATACGTTACATTTCTGCGACTAAATTATCGCGCGACAAAAAATCGTGGTGCGCGCTTGGCTTAACTCATACTCTAGATTGTTACAAAAAAACCTTCATATAAATAGGTTATAGGTTAGCTTCTCATCAATCGCTTACTATTAGCTGCCTTCACAAACGCTAATTTTACAAACGCCAACTTGTCTATGGTTGGCATTAGCCAGTGTGGCAATGTAACGACAATTTCCCGATATTTTGTTATAAAATTACTAGAATAACTATGTTTAATTGAGTCGCTTAACTTCAAACTCGGGTAAATCCATTTGTCAGATTATGCGATTTTGGTATTAAGAAAACGTAATAGGGTAGATATTTGCTGAGAGGGTCCAATGGATTTACCCGAGTTTGAAGTTAAGCGACACAATTCTTCACTTTAATTTCAAATCACCGTAATTCCTGCTAAAGGCCGTCATCCACCAGCGTCTTTAGCAAAACTTAGTAGGTACTATAATAAGATAATAACTTTAGATTTTTGATAATAAAAAACTTATAAACTGTGATATTAATATCCGACGGCCAAACACGAAATTTCGTTTTCTTATTTCGCGGCAGGCCCTTAAATGAACTATAGTCGCACCAATAAAAGTCTGCAGCGTATTTGATAGCCCACACAGTGTAAGTGTTATTAATACGTCATAATTTCATAGAAGTTTGACGTTTAAAATGACACTTGCACTGCGTGGGCTATCAAAATCGCTGCAGACTTTTTACGGTCTAACTTTATTAAAAGGTATGCAAAGTATCTTTTGCATTCTCATCATGTTGCAGGATTGTCATTAATTTACTTTAGTAGCTAGGACTGCTTTTTCACAGTCTTATAAAAAGATCTAATGATTAAATAGAGTACATAAGTGGTGTGTGTTTGTTTATTAATTCTTATTTCAGGAAGAAGCAGAAATAAGTCCAAATTTGACTCATATATTCATGGGGATAAACGTGAAAAGCTAAACGCTAAAGATGTCAAGGACACGGCAATCGTTTAAAAAATATATTTCATTTATTTTTTATTTATTTATTTATTTATTTAGATATTTAATTCAGGCAACAAGGCCCATATTACAAATACCTTACAGACTAACATACATATGTATTTTATAAACTTAAAACTAAGCTCTATTTAGACGACAAAGCGGCGTGGCTCCGTATTTGCTATTTGAATTTGTATTTTGTGGCGTGGTGTATTTGGAAGCCATAACAGTTAGAACCTATATTTTAGACATAGGTATAAACGTAATTTTAAATTTACCTTTAAAGGCACGCTATCAAATTTTTGTCATCTTCGTCACAGTTTCTGATGCTATGGTGACGTATGTATGTTAATTTCAACTTATTTTTTTTATTATTCTAATCACGATTACATTAAACTATTTAAGAAAATAAACACTTTCTCCTTAAAACAATCGCTGTTGAAAATTTAGTATTAAATTTAATATATTTTGACACTGGATTGTGAATTGCAAACGTACATAAGACAAACAAAATAGTTCACTCTTCACTCGTAAAAATAATGCTTCAACATTTTATAAAGCTTTCTAACTAAAAAAGTCAATACTTATTCTGAGGAAATTGGAGCGCTCTGCTGGTATCCCCAAAAACCATAAACAAGATGCAAGCCATCCGTTATTATTTCGCATCTACTTGCTTGAAGTGTCAAAATGAACGAAATTGTCGTTTGAAGTGAAGTAAACAGTATGGATATTTGCCAATTGAGAATTTCTTAAAATATGGTTATATTATTATAATCAAACCGTGGATTAACAGTGTTTATTAAAACGGCCCAATAATGTGGCCAATGCTTCTAAACATGACGCACGACGAATGTCGTCGAACGCTTCGCAGACTTGGTATATATTTTTAGTCTTATAAATGGCATTCATTTTCCCTCCTAACATTTTCTTTGACTGTGAGCGTATGTTAAAAGCTTGTATAACGTGAAATGTACTTGAGTTTCTGTAATTATAAATCAGTACGTTCCTTTGTTTGTAGAATTGGAAGCCTACTCGAATATGATCAGTGTGTTTAGAGCACAAGGGGCTTTGGAAGACAACAGAAAAAAGTTGCTTGAGGAACTGCGCGCCGTTTTGCATATTAGCAGCGATCGTCACAGCGCGGAGGCGCGACGCGTCTCTAATGACGAGTTGTTGGCTACTATTGCACATCAGTAAGTTAATATTTGGTGTATTTTTTAGCTTTATAGTTTATTTTTATACACCATTGTACTGTGTCAAAGATGGCTGTGGGTAGAAGCTATCATGAACCTTTATTGAAATTGTAGGCACATTGATTAGAAACAATACATTTACATCATTTTTCCACTGAGAAATACTGATTTTTATTGGAATGATTTTAAGTCTTTGTGGTTGTCTTGGCCTCATAGATGCTTTAGTTTTTGACATTTATATGAAGAGAGGGTGATCATGTTGGGCATTTATCACTGTTTTAATTCAGTTTTATGGTGAAAATATATAATAGTAAAGATTTGAAATTTGACAGGTAACCTAATTTTAAATGTCACTTTATAATATTGAAAAAGTTTTGATGTTATAAATTAAATAAATCAAGTAAGAATTTTAAACTAGATATTTGGAAATGTATTATTTGTATTGTTAACAGATATATTATGGTGACTATTTATAATTTTTATATAAATAATTATTGATTTTTTATATTTTAAAATCGAAATAACTTTTAATTACTCAATAGTTAGTCACACATATTTTCAAGAATAGAATGAATTATGACTCCATTACAAGTTTTTATTTTATATTTTATTGATTTCTTATCAGACATACCTATTACAAATATATACCAAGCCTTATATAAATTTACTTACATAATATAATACCTGTAGTACACAAGAATATTAATTTTTCGTGGAAAGCCATATATATCTTCAGTATGCCACAGTTGCCAAATACACATACTGTGCATAGAACATGATTGCATTAAAAACTGTGGGTAGTTTAGGTCAAATGAAAATTTTGTTTTCAAGTCATCTCAAGCTTATTTTTTTTTGTTTAGGTTTACTTATCAACAGTATGTAACCTTATAGACTAACCACCTTATTCATAAACATTTACTAAAGTTGACAAGCCGATAATAATTGTTTCTCCCTTTCCGATGTATTGATATGATGGAAAGGGACATACAATTATTATCAGCTTGTCAACTTTAGTAAACATTTATGAATAAGGTGGTTATACTATATCTAGACTAGATACTGAAATAATAGTAAATTAATTATAACAGATACCAGAACATTGGTGGTATTTTTTAATTGTTATAATTACAGATGTGCAAGTTGCAGAAAAAATCCTAAAATTTTCTCATACATTTTTGGAAAATGTGATGGACATTTCTATTTTGGAATGTTTAAATATTGATACAATAATATTAGAAATTTCCAAAACTCTCGTTATAAAATATATATTTTTTCAATGAAAACACTCGCCTTTATTTTGTTGACATCAGCATGCTGCTGCATGTTGATGTCGACTTGAGCCAGTCTTCTCCGAGTATAATAATTATTGGATGAAACAGGCTACATATCAAACTATAATATAAGTATAATAATATGTACATAGACAAATATACATTGAAAAATTTTGAGTAGAAAAGGGATTTCAATCAATGTTTGGAAGGCCGGTACCAAGATCAAACCCAAGCCTGGTAGTGGACCTAAAGTGGAGGCTTGGCATTATTATTAAATTAGTGAAAATTATTCATTCAATTCAACTTTTATTTTTAGAGGGCATTTCCATGTTATGCATAAAAAAATTAAATCAACGAAAAAAATTTCGAATACAATTTATTGTACAGTCGACGTCAAAGATATGTTTACACTTTTGAACCTTACTCCTTTGTAATAGGGCGAAAAGTGTATTGACAGAAGCTTAAACGGAGACCTTAATTTTGTTTCTCTCTCTCAATCAAGGGTCGGAACCGGTTTTTTATTCATACACAAAATACCCGTATTATTACGTTCTTTTTCGTTCTTTGGTTTATTATTTCATTTTTAATGGGCCAATCTAATAATACGAAGTCGTTACCTAAATTCATGATTCAGTCCTACGGGAAGAGCATAAAATTACTAAAAATATTTTGGGATTAAAAAAAAAACCGGTTGCAGGGCTCGGACCTGCTCTCAATCAATCGGTCAATGAGGACTGTGGGATGCTAGAGGTTAAAATTTTAAACTTGCATATTAATTATCATTAAAAAAAATCTTTCAAGTATACTTTACAAAGGAAAGCTTAAATCAAATTCTGTAATATTATTTTAAAGACTAATAAAGTTATAACTTATGTTCATTTCTTAGAAAGTTCCAAAAACTTCAACAATTTTTTTTTCAGGTTAACAGGTCCAAACACAGGATTAGGATGGATCAGCGAAGGCAGAAGAAAAGTGCCCCTGATGCCTCGCGGCATTCCACAGACCGCCTACACAGAGATTGCAGATAGAGCGGCGGAAGCCATCAAGGAGGAAAACAAAGAAATTTTGAAGAAATTAGAAGCTGACAAGTTGGTGGCTCCTAAATCTAGTGAAGAGGAGATGCCGGACCCGGAGGGAGAAACGGCAGAGGGGGCGCTGCAGACAAATGACATGATGGATGAGATGCTATACCCTCCTATTGCTATGGAAGATCAAACTTATAAAGTAAATAATAGCAATTCTCTAAAACTATTATGAACCTATTTTTTATATTTTAAAACTTGAGCTAATTAGCTTTCATAACTTCACTATAATTTGACTTCTTTTCAGCTTTGGGAGACTGAGCTTGTCAACCGAAAAAGAAAAATACCTGAAGGTGGATCAATACCAGACGATGCCACAATACCGGTGAAAAATATGAGGAACATCCCAGCTAACACGAATCAGAAACATCTTAATCTGTCACAGATTTACTCGAAATATTCACAGCCTGCAACAAGTAATCAATTTTTTTGTAAATTATTTCAACTTCTTACTTCATTTAGGAAATGTATTCGAAAGTTTAATTAGAGAATGGAAATTTAAATTAACATAAACTTTAGGAGATTGAATTTTTTTCCTACATGTATTGGTAAATTGACTGGCATTAACATTATTATTTCCTCAGGTAAATCATCAGGGCAATCAAAACACTCCTACAACCAAGTGAGCAAAGTGTCCACAAGCAAATCAAGTCACCCACACCAACCGCGGGCCCACAAACACCGCGCGCACAAGCAGAAGGCTCCCGGCCAGCGCCAGCCCAAGAAGGCACAGGAGATCCCAGGGTCCCCCGGCAAGCGTTACCCGCCCGACTATGCCGGACCACCGGGCACTTTCCAGGCTACCTATGCTCAGTCAGTACTCGGCGGCAAAACCAAGCCAGACTACATGGATGAACTCAAGCCCAAAGTGCTCTCATCACCTGGCATGCTCACAGACTCCCCGACTATGGCGCTACTGACCCAACCGGCTACAGTCCCGCACGAACTGGGCGTGTCCGACAGCCCCGACCCCGCCTCCCTCCAAGCCCAAACCCCGGTCTTCAAACACGGCGCGCCCAAACCTCACCAGCTCCTACTAAAGGGCCGCCGGCCGGAACCGCCCGCCGATAAGAAACCACCAGAAATGAAAATCCTACAGAAACCAGAGGGAATCAAAGTCCTCTCGAACCGTCAGGTGGTCGTCGCGGCGAGCTCTACTCAAAAGGCGATTAATCCGGCTGGAAAAATCGTCACTACCAAGCTGATAGGGCCCGTCACCAAACAGACAACGCCTGCACCCATGTCTGATAAGATGATCATAGTATCCAAACCTCCAGACCATAAGAATATGAATTCTAAGATAATCATAACGTCGTCCGCTATGCGGACCCCGAGTAAGGATTCGGCACCGGTTGCGCCGCGCACGGAAACCTTTACGCCTAAAGGCATCCCCGCCACCGACTTGAAAGTCTCCGCTAAAACCTTTGTCCTCAACCAAAAACCCGGTCAAAAGATGGTCGTGTTACCCGCCAAGTCGCGGACGAAAACGGGGTCGGAGGTCCAGCTGCCGCTCTTGCATTTCAAAGGGATTCCGACTGGTATGAAGTTGGTCCCGGTCAGTTCCCAATCGCTCACTCCAGCCACTAAATCGCCTGCCGTCACTGTCGTGTCGAAACCAGCCAGTGCGGTCAGTACTCCAGCACCAGTCACCAAGGTAGTAGGCGCGGAGACTATCAAAACCGCCAATTTGGCCGACATTGTCCCAGTGAAAGGACTCACCCCAGTGTCCACCACCAAAATCTCTAACCCTATTGTAAGACCCGCGAGCGCAAAAGGCAGCGTCATCGTCGTGCAAAAAGGCGCGACGATAGGTAAAGCTTTGTCGTTTACAAAAAACGGTAACGACATGTCAAAAATAATCATGGGTAAGAACGTGAACCAGCTGTTACAAGCCTCCAAGCCAGAGCAGGCGGAAGCGAGCAAGTGTCCAGGCAACGTGATCGTTCTAGAATTAAACAATGATCAATCAGGCCGGACGACAACTATGTCGGAGATCTTAGACAGTCGAGGCAGCGCGGCTCGCCTTTCCGACGAAAACAAAAAATCCCAGGCGATAACTCAGGACACACCTGTTTTGTTTGATTCCCAAATGTCAGAGGAGACATGCAACGCGAGCATAGATTCTGCGTCGGAAAGTATAGGCGACATCGGACCTATGGAAGAATCAGGTTTGGCCATTATAAAAGATGAAGACGCCAAATCTAACTTTAACAAAGATTCTGAAGGCGTGAAGGATTCTTCGAGCGTTACCGACTGGGAGATGGAGCTCGACACGGTGTCGAGAAAAGGGAAGGATGAGGAAGACAAACTGAACTCTCTACACCTAGACCTGGGCATGTCCAGCGACAGTGACAGCGAGTACATGGTCGTCAACCGGAAGGCTAAGGCGAAGCACTCGCAAGAGACGATACAACGGGCGACGCCCAGTGGTAAGATATCAGATTAATTTATTACGGCTACCTTTTTCAATTTTATTTAATATGCAGACCTCCGAAAATACCGAATGACGTAAAAGAAATTGTGTGCTATTTTATTTTCACTGTATTTCGATACCGTATAAAACTGATCGTTTCGTTCCGCTAGTCAAAATTGTTTATTTTTCTTTTTTTATATATTTTAGGGGAAAGGAGCGAAATGTACAGTTCTAGCGCGATGTCAAAAGCAACTCGAACGTTACTCAGCCAGCTCCAAGACGAGGGTTCATCGAGCAACGACTCGTCGTTCGCGCTCAAATCCAAAAGCGCGGCAAAGAACCCAGCGGAGGCGGACGCTCTCACCGTCGCCAAAGAAAAGTTGTCGGAGAAAGTCGCCGAGGCGCGGTCGCGCCACAAGCGCATCGACGTATTCAGCACCGCTATCAGTACCAACGATATGAGTCTCGACGAGTTCCCCTATCTAGAGGAAAGCATCATGGCCGACGATGAGCCGAGCCCGACCGACAACAAACAGTGAAACAGACACTTTTAGGACATATAATGTGATGTGAAGTGATAGGCGAGGGGTAAACTTTGTATGACGTTTTTTTGTAATTTATTCTGTGAAATCATTGACAGTTTTGGCCGGTCTATTTTGTGACAATGTATTACTCGTCTATTCCCTAGGAATAAAGAGGCTAAGTAATTCGAAATGATTCGAGTTCAAATCTCATTTCGATAATGTACAGCCTTTTAAAGCAAGGAGTTGCACACTTGTTGTTATTAAATTTTGGATTGTTTGATAGCCCTTGCATTTAACGGTAATTTTTCAGAAATATATCAACCGCCACTATATTTGATATACTCGTGTTGGTATATTTTTGGAGTGAACTATATACATAATTATCTGTTAATATTTATAGATAAAATATATATTACTCAAGCATGTATACAATAGTATCGCAATGCATGAAACGACTGATTTTCGCCAATAACCCTGAATCACAGATCACTTATTAGATCCCGTACAGTTGCGTGTACGTTTAATTACTCATGTAAATAACAATATCAACCAAAGTTGAGCTACAGGGGTAAGCTCGCAGCGACTTATTTTCAAGTAAAGAGGTGTTTCCGAGTCTTCGTAAATGCTTTATAATGCGCTCTGAAATCAACTTATTATTATACACTGTAGTTGCAAATAAGGTAGATAAAATGTTTATTCAAATTGCCTACTCTAAACCTATTTACATAGATTCATTGCTATTCAAAATAATTTACATGAAATCTTTTTACTTCGTTGTTCAACTTGCACGGTAGATGAAGATCGATTGTAGTCAGTAATTGAAAAAAAATAAAAAAAAATGTGCACCAGCGGTGTTCGTTACTATGAAATTAGTATAATGTCAAAATTGTTTAGTCTTTTGGAAAAGGCGTAAAAATATTGTTATAGGCATCACTTGAAAAAAAAAAAGAGATAAGATGTTAGTCACTACCTGTGATATTTGAGAGAAGTTTCGGACCTCTCCTACTATAGTTCGTTTTTTTAGCATTAGAAAGAAATCCACAGAAGTAAGCGTACAGTTTTTATCAGGCTCTTGAATTGTTAATAATTATTGAATTATCTAATGTAGCATGGTCAATACATATAATTTACTTCAAATTATTACCGCTAAAAGTGCCGGATTTGGAACCACAAGCTTACTTCTGCGAAGTTCTTTCTAATGCTAAAAAAAACGGACTATAACACTAATACGTTTACGGAGGATAAAACTTAACCAGACGGTTAGGAAATTGCTAATTTAAACCACTAGGCTTCAGTACTAACGGTTACTTTACTAGTGGCACTAGCAATTCCGCACCCCAGTGAAGAATAAAATGGTTGCAATACAATTGCCCTGATATCTTACGTTGTCTATATGGGTGAATCTTTGAGATTCTCGTTTGATACAAATTTTGGCTGCTTATTAATTCGTCAAAACTATCACCGTGTTATGGGTTGAATGTCAACGAACCCTTTTTAGTGGAGTTCTAGAACATTTAACAGTTATTTGCACTGTTATTTGTTTTACAAGGGGGCAAAGTTGTTGTTTAACCCCTCGTGCTAATATTGATATCCGCGGAAGCGAAAGATTCCAAAAATGTTCACCACACCACCATATGAATAAAATGCAACTATCATATCAGTGTTTGACGATTAAAGAGAGGTTTTACGAGCTGGTGTGGTGGGAATATATTATTAAAATTTAAATTTAAAGTTCCTACCTTCAAGGGCTTGAGTTAACTGTCAATATGAAAGTTACATAACTGTTGTTTATACTTACTTTGATTATAGCGAGATGACTTTCATTTACGCTCATTGGTCTGATTAAAAAACAATTTGGCACATGTATTTCAAATCGATTACTATGTGAATATAATTATAAAATAAACTGAAAAAAACCTCATAATAAAATGTATTTCTTTGCCCATGTGCCCGGTTGCACAAATGTTTTTAAATTTACGTGTTAAACAGACACTTTTAGGACATATAATGTGATGTGAAGTGATAGGCGAGGGGTAAACTTTGTATGACGTTTTTTTGTAATTTATTCTGTGAAATCATTGACAGTTTTGGCCGGTCTATTTTGTGACAATGTATTACTCGTCTATTCCCTAGGAATAAAGAGGCTAAGTAATTCGAAATGATTCGAGTTCAAATCTCATTTCGATAATGTACAGCCTTTTAAAGCAAGGAGTTGCACACTTGTTGTTATTAAATTTTGGATTGTTTGATAGCCCTTGCATTTAACGGTAATTTTCAGAAATATATCAACCGCCACTATATTTGATATACTCGTGTTGGTATATTTTTGGAGTGAACTATATACATAATTATCTGTTAATATTTATAGATAAAATATATATTACTCAAGCATGTATACAATAGTATCGCAATGCATGAAACGACTGATTTTCGCCAATAACCCTGAATCACAGATCACTTATTAGATCCCGTACAGTTGCGTGTACGTTTAATTACTCATGTAAATAACAATATCAACCAAAGTTGAGCTACAGGGGTAAGCTCGCAGCGACTTATTTTCAAGTAAAGAGGTGTTTCCGAGTCTTCGTAAATGCTTCACTTGATAATGCATGCATAAGATTATGTAAGCGCTGTACGCACAAGCCATCCTAAATTCATCCTTGTAAGTAAGTAAGTAAGTAAATACTCTTTATTGCACCACAAAGAAAAATAAAATAACAGATAAATTAAATCAGCTTGTTTCAGAATAAATTAAAGTTATGAATTATTTTATAGTTTGTGATAATCTTGTACATATAAATATAAAGCTCCATCAAACATGTATAAGTAGGTGCCTATAAGTGCGAGCCTTTGGTCGATTCTCAAGCTCCGTAAAATGATGTCCATCATATAGAATCTGTCTAAGCTAACTTTGCATTTGCACCGATTTGTACTGAACAAAGTGAGGAAGTACCTATCATATTTTCATATAGACATTAATTATGTCATTCTGAGTTAGCTTAGTTTGGACCAAGCTAAAACATGAAGTTTATAGAGTTAACTCTATATTATTTTAAACAAGCATACAAGTGCGAGAGTGACGAGTGAGAGAGCACTCGCACCATACTGTACGATTAGCCGGGTCCACTCAGAGCAAGCATACGCGCGAGGTAACTGCCTCCCGCGACCCGGACCCGGGTATTCTCACAAGTTTCAAGCGAGGTGCGCTCCGGTTCAGCCCGGTCTGTGTGAGTCGCACATATAGACCTGCCAGAAAAAGGTGGATGCGTCATTTGTTTTTCTTGCCTGTTACACACCACAATACTTAACAACCTCCTGCCTAAAATAGGCTGGTCTTTAACTTTGTACATGAATGTTTTGGGTGTTCCTACATATAGTACCTATTTATGAATTTATTGTTTCCTTTATACCATAGTTGTTGCAGTTAAATTATGAGCCCTGCGGGCGCAGCACGGTTCCATTTTTATCGACTATCACTATGCGCGTCCCTTTCGCACTAACATATTTGTTAGAACGTGACAGGCATGGTGATAAGGGATAAAAACGCGACCGTGCTACGCCGCCTGAAGTATATTTATATCCATGGCTGATTTCAAACGGCAGGTGATGAAGCAACTATAATATTAAATATTACATTCATATTTTGTAAATACGTAATATTATTTACTCTAGCTGTATTTGTGCAGGGTACTGGTGCAAAATGGTTCTATGTTATATAGAATCTTTCAAGATCCTAAGATAATTTTCATAATATCAGTAATTAAACGTATGTTGTAAGGTAATTTTTAAGTGGATGTTTATTTAATCTTGTACCGTTCGTGCAATAACAACGTCGTCGTGTCGTCTGAAGTCAGCTCACTACCTAAATAGGTCCACATAGAACGAGTTGCCTCGCGAGGAAATTGCCGGGCGAAGCAGTCGGTCGGTGGAGTCTCCACTGGAGACATGCCTCGGGCGAAGCAAAAGCACTCCACGATGCCTCCTGCGAGGTACGTCTCTACCGACCAAGCTGCTTCGCGCGGCAATGTCATCGCGAGGCGGTTCGTCCTGTGTAGAACAGACTAATAGTAAAAATATATTGTAGACCAATATAGGTTAAGGCAACCAAATTTTTTGTACATATAGCATCGTATGTTTCAGTTTATATGTAATGATGGCCACTCAATTACTTATTTAACCATTCGATTGTAAGCTAGCTGTTAGTGTGTCCGCCTGTCGGTTTTCGGAGGCTGATGAAACGGTACATATTTCGGAATTTCAACAGAATGTAGACATTCTAAGAAATTGTGCCATGATTAGATCCTAGTTTGTTCTAGGTATGACAAATTTTGTACATATAATTACCTGTAATAACGAAATATCATTGACTACTGTCAACGTAGAATGTATTAGTGTATTTGTATCATAATAATAAAATTGTACGGAGCTCGCGTTATATAGGCGTGTATGTGCGTATGTCCTACTGAGTTAGACTAGCGTATAGGTTCACATCAACTTTTTGATGTCGATGCAGGTGAATATGCTTAAGATTGTCTGGAAACAATCAAATTGTGGATAAAATTGTGTTCCCAAAATTATATAAATAAGCAATTTCCTAAAAGGAACAAGTAGCACGTTTAAGTGTAGAATTGGTAAGATTCGCGTTTTATAAGTATGTAAATTACAATGTTAACGATTGACCTGCATCTGTTTTTAAACTAGCTTAAGACGTTCATTAGTTTGCCGGCTGTACATATTCCGCATATATTTTAATTTTACTTCCGTCGTAGAATCAACGCAACGTTAATACAATTTCTGTGTTTTTGGCATCAAGTTTATTTTATCTACTTATTTTAACAATAAAACTTTAATCATAATTATGTAGTTTCATATTCGTCTACCCAAAATAGGCACTCCATAGTCCATAATATATTTAAATCTAACCTAAGCAAAAATACGTACCTACTTTCATAACAATTTTCTAGGTATACAAAGTATATAATCCCATTGATTCTATTTCTATCTTATTTTAAATATAAATATCTGGAAATCAAAATAAAAACAGATATAATTATAGGTTTTTATATTTTTAAACAACATACAAATTAAAATAATAGAGTAACATTCAAGTTATACTCGAGTGTCTTAGAAATCTCAAAAATTAATCCAAAATATATGAATAAATACTGTGTTCTCTCGGTACTGTATACAGTTAAGTAGTAATAGCAAAGGTTGCCGAAAAGATTCAGTGCCATTTTATGTATTCGTACAAATACCTATGTTATACATCTCTGAGATTTAGTGCAATAAGTATTTAAATAGATCACACCATTTGTAAATTTTCGTTAAATTCAACAACAGCATCGGTTCTCAAACTGGGAACATTTTCGTCGACACCGGTTGATAACAACTATTACAGACTACCACAACCACGAATTTCAAAGTAATCATTATCGCGTTTCACATTTCACTGTTCACTTACTATGTACATAATATCGCACTACCTATTCGGACCTTATTAAAGCACTTACACACATATAAGTTACATTAATAAAATTCCTTTCATTCAAGTATGCCACGAGGATATGCCAGTTTATTGTCTAAAAAGCAAACAAATAAACTGCTATCATTTAGAGTTTAAGTTCCTTAGGGCCGCAGGGGTCTTAATTTGCCAGCCAAAAAGCTACCTTAGATTTATAATATTAGAAGTGAAATTTGATTGTCATTCCGGGCCCGATATGGCGTCCGCGGGACTCAAAAGAACTTGACACTGACATTATAAACGGCTCCTAAGCTGCGTCCTACTTCTATTCGCTCCTGCTGGGCTAGCACATGATTGGGGCGGCAGTATCTCGCGGCGAGAAAGACTACTCGTCCCTCTTTTGTTAACAAAGTTAGAAAAAGACGGATAGTGTATTTCGCCGCGAGATACTGTCGCGCCAATCATGTGCTTGGCCTACTGAGTTAACAGATTCGGTGCGGATGGCTCGACAGGCGTATCATGAAATAATCGCCGCCACAGCCATAAGTTTTCGTAAATGGAAGACGCAACGAATAGGTTAAAGGTGTAACTTATATCTGTGAGCGCTGTAGTAAAGTCATGTGGTCGGTGATATGTTTAGGAGGTAACTTTGTGTATGGCCTCGGCGACGTAGTGCACGTTCTTGTTCGAGAGGCCGGCGACGGAGATGCGCCCGTCCTTGGTGAGGTAGATGTGGTGGTCGCTCGTCAGCTTCTCCACCTGGAACACGAAGGGTTAGGATTTTAGGCCAATTTGTCTACCAAACTACTGTGCTAAATAAGCTTTTACCAATGGCGTAGCGTGAACGAATCTAGCCGTGAGCGAAATCGCATCTGCGAGGCCCTTTTCTTTCACTGTGGTCGAAGGGGCCTCGCCCACGCCTAGCTACGCCACTGGCTTTTACTCATAGTGGTGAAGCCCTAAGACGGACGCCACCGCGAGAATCAGTAACTCTTGAAGTTTTGGTGCAAATGAGTAACTCAGTTTCTCTTGTTGTTTGTTTATGTTTCTCTCATGCTTTTCTGTACGAATATTTAAATATTACGTAATTACTAATTAGGATGTCATACCTGCTCGTTTAGCGAGACGAAAATGAAATCAACTCAAGATTCGTACATACAAGAAAAGCGAATAATGCGAGTATATGCATTCGGACGGCGCATCTCCGAGCATCCCAAGCATTAATGTCAACGGTTTATTAAAAGCTGGCTATTTCTACCTGTTACCGCTGGTAACAGCTGAATATTTTTCTCATCTGTTACTCCTAATAACAACTCTTTTTTCTTCTGGAAATAACCCTCGAGCACCGACCAGTTACACTGGGCTACAGAATAGTACAGATAATTCTGAGGATAGCAAGTCGTAGCGCGAGCTTATAATGGCTCTCAGCGCCGGTACCTTAGTACAAAGATCCAAACTACGCGGAAAGGATGCGGAAGAGTGAAGGCCATACTATCCGGACTGCAGAAAACAAGAAAACCGAGAGCCTAGCCGTGACTCTTGTGTTAAAAAGTTAGTAAACCTGCCTGACAACAACGTCTATACCTATGGCCGGTGAATCAGAACATGCATCTGGTCGGTGACGTGTTGCCACGGCAGCTTGGAGCCGGCGCCTTCCACGCCTTAGCAGAGCTCCTTGCGCATCGTGAACCTTTCCCACCACTTGGCACCTTAGTGCGGTATGCCACCTGTCCAATGTCATTGCGTCTCACTCTCACATTAAGTAAAATGTGAGACGCAGTACACATTGGACAAAGAAATTGGATAGGTGTAATACCACCCTTAGGACAGGGTTCTCCAACTCCAAGCGTCATTCCATCCGGCCCTTGGTATTTTTCCTTCGTATATGACATCTATTTCAATATATAATATGGACCCGGGTATGTCCTTAAACTACGTCCAAGGCCACCGGTGGACGGGCAGCAGCGTCCCTCAAATTCGGTGTACTCGACTGCGATCGCCAACCCATCTGCCAAGCGTGGCGATTATGGCATTCACCCCCCATCAAGGGGGAGGCCTATGTTCAGCAGTGGACGTCTTATGGCTGAGATGATGATGATGATGATATAAATACCTGTTCGGGCTTGAGGCCTGTGAAGCAGAACATCCCGATCTGGTCGGTGATGTGTTGCCACGGCAGCTTGGAGCCGGCGCCTTCCACGCCCTTGCGGAGCTCCTTGCGCATCGTGATGATGCGGTCGGCCATCAGCTTTACGTCCTTCAACCTGGAATCACGGGAGAAAACTGCTTAGATATGTGTAAGTTTTAATCTTTTGGACGCCAACGACCGATATATCCGCATCACAGTTACAACGCCAAAGACGAATTAATCGGTCACACACCACAGAGCAACACAGAGCTACGTGCATATGCATAAACTTCAATTTCAGTTTTGACACTTCAGTGACGTGGCGTCCGAGTAACAGCTTTTGTGTTTGACACGGCGAGCCACGACATTGCGCGACCGGCGGCAGCAATCATAGGTGAGAACGAAAGGTCCGACTGATTTGTCTCGCTCCAAACTATGGTTGCCGCCACCGCTAGTCGCGCAATGTCGTGGCCGAACCGTAAGCGTGTGGTATTAGCTACTAAGGTAAGGTTGGAAATTTGCCTCTGTAATTGACCACATCGCAACTTAAGACCTCTATAATTGACACTGTGCTAAAAAAATCCATTATATTTGCTCTTGTTTTTACCTCTATTATTGAAACGAGTCTTACATATTACCTCTGTAATTGAAATAACGTAGTTGTAGACAGCAGAAACAATATTTTAATAGCATAAATCAATAAAAAACAAAGCATGCTTTTTATATTCTAATAAAACATTCTTCTACAATTCCATTTTTTAAACCCAAATGATAAGAAAATAAAGTGGTAATTAATGTAGTGTCAAAGTGCAAGTATAGTCAGAAGCAAACCCAGAACGTAAGCGTGTAAATCTACTTTAAATGGTTATTTGCACCTCCATAAAAGAAATTTGTCAGAACGCAGCCTCTATTAATGAAAACCTCTATAATTGACACAACGATTTGTTGAACCTCGTTAATGGACACGACCTGCTTAAATGAAAAACCTGGTTAATTGACAAAAACTGGCCGGTCCCTTGAGATTGCAATTATCCAGGTTCCACTGTATAAAGTCTATTTCTATAAGCTTAATCATAAACGTCTGTCAAAATCAAAACTAACAAGCTGAAATCAGTCAAAGGAAAAAAATACAGTCTGTTGTTAATTTTATTAATAAAGGGGTAAACTTTGAGTATTTCAAAAATTAAAGTTGTCACAATGATACAGCATTGAGGTAATAGCAAAATAGATGATGATCACATTTTAACTATCTTTGAAAAAAAAATGTACAAATTTCTAAGTATTTAACACGATTTTTAAGCTTTGTATTTATAGGTTTATCGAACCACGATTTAGAACCAAACTTATCTAGAAAAAAAAGGTACATTAAAATGACAGAATATTTCGTAGATAAAATTCAACTATAAATATGAACATTCTCAGGCAAAAGATAAGGTACTGACCAGAGATCCTTGAGTTTCTGGTCGTTAAGGATGGTCTGCACGATGCGGGCGCCATACAGGGGAGGGTTGGAGTACATGACGCGGATCATGATCTTGAGCTGGGACATGATGATCTTGGCGGTGTTCTCGTCGCCACAGCAAATGATAAGGTACTGACCAGAGGTCCTTGAGTTTCTGGTCGTTAAGGATGGTCTGCACGATGCGGGCGCCGTATAGCGGCGGGTTGGAGTACATGACGCGGATCATGATCTTGAGCTGGGACATGATGATCTTGGCGGTGTTCTCGTCGCCACAGCAAATGATAAGGTACTGACCAGAGATCCTTGAGTTTCTGGTCGTTAAGGATGGTCTGCACGATGCGGGCGCCATACAGGGGAGGGTTGGAGTACATGACGCGGCTCATGATCTTGAGCTGCGACATGATGATCTTGGCGGTGTTCTCGTCGCCACAACAAATGATAAGGTACTGACCAGAGATCCTTGAGTTTCTGGTCGTTAAGGATGGTCTGCACGATGCGGGCGCCATACAGGGGAGGGTTGGAGTACATGACGCGGCTCATGATCTTGAGCTGCGACATGATGATCTTGGCGGTGTTCTCGTCGCTACAACAAAGGATAAGGTACTGACCAGAGGTCCTTGAGTTTCTGGTCGTTAAGGATGGTCTGCACGATGCGGGCGCCGTACAGCGGCGGGTTGGAGTACATGACGCGGATCATGATCTTGAGCTGGGACATGATGATCTTGGCGGTGTTCTCGTCGCCACAGCAAATGGTCAGGGCGCCGGCTCGCTCGCCGTATAAGCCTGAAATTAGAAATATACTTGGTCAAGCAAATCTTGTTAGTTGAAAAGGGCGGCAAATTTGAAAAATCGCGGGTAGCAACACTATGTTTGAATTGTTAGAAAATCGCGTGTCATTTATATCTTATCTGTGGAACTGTTTTGTTTACATTTTATCGTTGTTCGATGTACATTGCTGCTTTTGGTTCGTTTCCCAGGGATACCATACTTTAGTTTGCTTTACATTGCTACTGACATATCCTGCTTGACAGACTATAGTTGCTATATTTTTTTCATTTTCTGGAGTATTTCAGGGTGGTATAATTCCACGTGTCTAATTTCTTTGTCCAATTGTATTTTGTCTCACAGTCTGCAATGAGAGAGTGAGACACAATGACATTGCTGGACCAAGATATTAAACAGATGGAATACCACCCTTACTATGCTCTGTCAAATAAATTTTGTCAAATGTAGAAAATGGCGCGAAATTACATTTTTTACGAGTGAACAATGAAAAACCCTCCGCATTAGGCTTACCAGAGCATCTGACTACATTTTTATTCTTATTCAACTATTTAAATTATCAATGCAATAGCTAAAATTATTAAATCATATTATGACATTAAACATTTTATCTACGTATGCAAGAATAGGTCAGGATCGCGTCTTCAATCGCTGTTGCCATGTCAGACTTATTTAATCTATGCCACTTCATTTTATCAGCAGATGGTATTTTCCTTTAGAAGTTATTATTATCAACATACGGTGATTTTTCCATAGAATAACGATAACCTTAATTAAGACTCCATAAAACAACTGATAAACAACCATGGGTTATATAAGTTTGTTATAACTGTTACGTAGTAATAAATACATTGCTAGGCAGATATTATACTTATCGCTACGATACCTGCCATTACTCGTTTTATAATGTATAGTAGACAAGCACTCTAAAACTATGTAATTCTTACGGTATACACTTTGAGGGCTGTAAAAGATAGAGACCTTGAAATATGGAGATGGTAGGATGGAGGCGCATTAATGCACTAGTGTGCAAATAAAGATCTCTATCTCTTCTCTAATTTAAATGTGTAGTCGAGAGGGTAACGCCTACATAGGCACGACGCACACGCCAGCCTACGCTGCCGGTCGCCTTCTCTGCGGCCGCGAAACCTGGCCCCACTCAAACGGTATCACCAAGCTAGGAGTTGAAAGTAGCTAGTAGTAATAAGGACGCACCCATGTTCTTAGCGAAGCTCTGTGCCAGCATGACCTGGTGTCCGTCCTGCACGAACTGTCGCACGGCGAAGGCGTCGTTGTTCACGTCGCCAGTCGCGAAGCCCTGGTATGCCATGTCGAAGAACGGGAACAGGTGCTTCTTCTTGATCAGCTGGATATTTACAATGAAACGAGGGAATATAAAAAATAGACCTTCTTGTCATAAGAACAAGGTTCAATTAGATAATTGGGCTTTCGTTAAATAATGATGAAGATCTTTTATTCTTAATTCTGGCGCAATACAATATAGGTACCCACTTATGAATTGTCAAAAAAGACAACTATAACAACCCCACACCTCTTACTCAAGAAGAACTAAGCACTAAACTCAACTTACTTGGGGACTTGCTTTTTCAAATTAGTTTACATACATCTTATAATGGATTAATGGCATACAGTATGTGCTATAAAGAAATAAGATAACTTATACTGGATGTCATCATTGCCAAACATCCCGATCTATGATATAATTGCTGATCTAGAAATATTTTTTAAATGTCTTTCGATGTTTTTTGTATCGCGATTAGAACTAGATAAGTAATAACGTTTGATTATGGTTCATCGCTGTAGGTATTTTGTGATATGTAGATGTATTTTCTTCTTATGATACATATAATTATATAAGTAGGTATTTTTATGATACATATAAGAAGAGAATGGGTGCTTTGGGCAATAAACAAGATATAGGCGTAATATATAGGCCCTTGAACTCCTTATCAACTCGGCGTCAGTTGTATGTATGATGTGCTTAGAAGTGTGATGTATGTTCAATACGAATAAAGAATATTATGAATCGTTTTTAGAAGTGTCGTTTTCATATATCAACGATAAAAACTACTTTACAAGCAACATTTGAATAAGCACATATGTGTTGAGGTTTAGGTATTTGTATGCTCCAAAAAGCGTTGTTAATAGTTTTGTGTTGTTTACTGAACTGACGTAAATTAATTGTTGTGCGATCTTAGCTAATATGTTGTAAAGTAGTGGACATCTGTGGCCATAATACACTTGTGTTCGAGATTTTTCTTATCGAGTTGTACTAGGAGCCTTTAACCTTTTGACCGCCAAAGATGTCAACTGATGCGCCCAATATCAATCTTCGTACATTCCGACAAGGTTGATGCATAGACTAGGAATCCTCTAGACCAGCGGTCGGAAACCTGCGGCCCGCGGGCCGCATGCGGCTCATGAACCTGTCACTTGCGGCCCGAGTGCCGCCTTGGCTATTTTGTATGTAGTAGTGACAAACGACAATGTCTCGTAAAATCATAAATATTAACAAAGTACGGCCCGCGTCACCTCCGTTAACTACTATGTGACCCTTGGCTGCTAAAAGGTTACCGAGCGCTGCTCTAGACCGAGCTTAGAGCAATTATTTCATGCAACCGATGATGCCAAAAATGCGGGGGTGCGCGGGACGAGGTGAGCGAAGTCCCGTGTCGTGATTGGTCCGTTCAAAGACACCGACGTCACACAAAACAATCAACTCGAACATGGAGTAAAATTACCGTATGCGTGGCAGAGGGGGTAGCGCGACTATGCTCAGTCTGGAGGATGGTTTGGCTGTGGGTTGATGACGCGCCGCTCACCATAGGCGTGGCGTTCGAAGGTTTAATGCGTCAAAGCATGGTTACACAGCCCAGCAATATTAATCCAAGACGTACGTAGTAAAACGCACTCACCTGAGAAAGCTCCTTCCATTGCTCTTTGTTGGGGTCGACGCCGGTGGGGTTGTGGGCGCACGCGTGGAGCAGGATGACCGAGCCGTCGGGGATTTTCTGCAACCCACAAAAAACTTAGTTCGTGTCTGTCTGACAAAACTTTTTCGTCACTAAGGGGCGGTTCCACCAAACCGTCTCTCACCGTTAGTGTTCGCAATTTGTTTTGTATAGGAAATTTCATACTTCACTGCTGTTTGACGTTAATCAGTCTGTTAAATGTGGATGGTGCAACTGGGCCTTAAAGCAGCGGCAAAAAACACAGCAGCATGTTTGAAAAAAACAGCTACATTTTATTTGAATAATTCCGAAAGCGCGTACTCAATATGCGTATTCAGTTAAAAATCCAAAAATGTAAATGCAGCCTCGAGCCTCGAGGTCTCTTTCACAAATTGTGTCAAGTTTGTGACAAAAAACTATCAATAGAAACAATGCAATGTGCAGCAGTGAGTGAGTGAGTATATCAGAGGCGTGGCAAATAATAAATACCTACATAAATAATTTTGCACAGGTTATTGAAGAATCAAAATCCATTATTACCTTGAGGAGTGGCGAAAATAGGTTTCATTCATACATTAACAACTACACTATTATCAAGTAGATACTATTTATAAACATAATAACAGCGGTTTTGAAGACGAAGAACGAAGAGTACGTGCATTTGGATTGGATTTCAGTAGTTTTACTTGCTTCATCAAGAACAGATTTCACAAGTAAACAGTTTAGAAAAGACAATTATTGAAAGACAGTCTTCTTATTTCTTTAAAATAGTTGATGTATTTTGTAGATCAGGGAATTATAATTTTGTACCCAATGGTCAGCATAAGGAGACTTAGTGCTAAATGCTAATGTTCTGTCTATGTGCAACTGCACCTGTTAACATGTGAGCACGTCGAATGCAATTAGATCGCTGCGGTTGACATACTTCTGTAACTCGCGTAACTATGGAGCGAGGTCACTTCCGTGCAATCAATCTTCTAATAACATTCTATTGGGCATACAAATGTTTTGCGAAACAAAACGATTTAAATGGTGAACCCAAAATATTGCGAGAGTACCCATTGGCCCAATTTAAACTTAAGTCAAAACATCATAAGCCCCAAACGGATTAACTGATGTGTGCTTTTATCGAAAGTCTTATAGGGTAATTGCGTCAGTTTCAAAAACGCAGAACATATTTCCACCAAACGTAGCTAAGAACCATCGCGGCATATAGGGTCATTGCGTCAGTTCACCGTCCAGTGCCTGTTTCCGTCCACTTGGCGTAGTTGCCACAAATAATTGTGTATAATTAAAAATTATTGTGTTTAATACGCCATTACCCTATGGTTCGCGGTATGGTTATATATGTCGCGATGGTTCTTAGCTATGTTTGGTGGAAATAAGTTCTGCGTTTTTTAATTACGACCTTTTTAATTACGACGTTCGCATTTGACCGTTATTAAGGTATTTATTATACTACACGCGATTTCTCCAGATTTGACTTATTATAAACGGAATTTGATGACGCTCCCGTTATCAGTGATATAAGTGGATATCGCAATATTAAAGTATTATGCAAGACCCACCGTAGATTCTATTATCATATTTATCATTATCACGCCATGGCCACGGATGGGTGCCGTGGTCGTTATCAAAACCGGACTGAATCGGTTACACGGAGCTTACAAGCAGTTGCTATGATAAATTAGCAAGTTGTTTTTATGTTTTGATTTGGTGTCTGCCAATAGCTTTGATTGAATATCACAGGAAGAATATATTTTTAGTTCCTATGTATTTTTAAACGTTTACTGAAATAGTTTCGTCGAAGGTCAAGGCTATCTGGCGAGATGAATTCGGTCAGTCACACTCAGAATGGGGTGATTCGTTGGTAGTTCTTCCAGTCTGGTAATATTCTTGCCTGTGGTGTTCTAGTGCACAACCCATTCTAGATGGTATAGATCTGAGAATGGTAGCCAAAAGAGGGCCTCTGGTTTTTAAAATTACAGATGAACCAAACACTTGCTTTTTATCTCATCTGATGACAGGCAGAGCCGAAGATGCATTGGCTGTCCCGTTTCGGCTACGAAACGCAGTGTGCGTGCACGCCCGACGCTGATGCCAAACGTTTGTATGGCAATGTATGGCGGTTAGCGTAAGCGTCCAGTGTCGACTCTCGGAGCTTGCATTCCGCAGCCCACGCGCGTTTAAGAGCCTATTAACTTTTTTACTTTAATTATTTTTGTCATCATTAAACATGTTTATAAATAACATCTACTCACGTTGATATCTTCAAGGGCACCCTGGAAGTCCAACCCGCAGGTCTTAGGGTCGTAGTAGCGGTACTTCTTGTGGTTGATCTTGAGGGTGTTGCAGATCTGGGGGTGGTTGCCCCACGTGGGGTTGGGCATCCACACTTCCTTGTCGCCGTAGTGTTTGAGGAGGAACTCGAAGCCGAGCCGTAGGGCGCCGGTTCCGGACAGGGTCTGATAATAAATAAATATATTGGAGTTAGCTTTGAAGTTTGTAGTTTTGTGAACGAATCTGGCTTTTACTATAGACAAGATTTGAACAGTGGCGTCAAATCTTACAGTGCACTGAATATGTTCAACAGCTCGCCCTCTGGGGTGTAGCCTCCTGAGACCCAGAAGCAAATGTTTTGTTTTTGAAATTGGAACTCTTAGTTACACAAGGAAAGTTCAAAATAGATTTTGGAATATGTACAAAAAATTGTACGCAGGGACTTAGGAGGATAGGATTGTGAGGCACATAGTAGTAGTAGTGTAGACAAAGTGTAGGTACTAATTGAAGTATATCAGGGATCCAGTTGGCCTGATTGGGGCTGCCCGTAGGGTCGGCCCTGTTTCCTTTTCGCGGGCCAGATTGTATAGAATTTGGCTACTTTTCGGGCCAGATTGGCAGGCTTGGGGCCCAGGCCGCGTAGCCAAGATGCCGATCGCTTACGCTCCGTAGCGATCGAAACGCAACTGTCACTGTCGCACTAATATGGAAAGTGTTAGAGAGACATAATGCTTTTCGTTGTCGAAGCGATAGCGATTGTAACCTTGGCTAGGCCGGCTGATCTGTTTGGAGACATTTGATGCAGATAAACTAGATTTGATTTAGGAGACCAATGACTTTTTGGTCAAAATAGGGCTGCTGAACTAGATGACCTACCTGTACGGTGGCGTTGGACTTGTCGGCCAAGACGGGGCTGTTGTCACCGAAGGCTAGCTTCGCCACGGCGTCCGTGTAGCTCGCCTCGCCACTGATTGGCGCGTATTCATGGTTCAGGCCTTTGCTGTAGAGTACTTCCTCGGCCTGTTGACAAGATGAGATTGGTATTACTTAAGACATGTTAAAATTGAGATTGGTGAATGTGGTTCAAGGATTACCCCAAGAATTTTTTTGTACACAGCTGAGTAAGACAATATTAACTTTTGATATGAACAGCACAATGCCAAAATTTATTCTTTATAAGAAGTGGTTGCAATTCCAGATGTGTCACATTAGCATTACCAACTTTTATATGATAGGCGTAAGATTATACCTACACTGTGCCTACAGGGACAAAGCTTAGATTCCCATAATGTGGTAGTGTCATTGCGGCTATGGCCTTTTGTAGGCGCATCTCGATGTTGGCACATAAGTAAGCAAATAGAAAGAAAGACTATACTTCGTATCAACTTACTTTCTTAACGGACGGCAGCACAAAGGGTTGACCGTTGTCGTCGCGGTACGCACCGACGCCGAGATTCACCTTCCTGCTATCAGTGTCTCGCTTGTAGGCCTCCGTGATGCCCAGGATCACGTCTGGCGGGCCCATCTGCACTTGGCTCCACCAGTGGCTGTAGAACTTAAAACATTAGTAAACTTTTTAGGTGGACACGGACTGATGCGGTCTAACAAGCAAACAGGACCACACCACCACATGTTTTTTAGTTATAATATGTAATCTTATATGGATAAATGTATCATGATGTCATTTCTTGATTCTTATTAAAAATGCAAATTTCAATATCAATATATCCAGGGAAAAAAGGTTACATATCAGAATACCGAAAACTGATTTACCTAATGTTGAATCACCTATGCTTGATTCACCTATTTTTAAATTACCTATCGATCATTTTACCTAAACATTGACTGACCTAAGTTTATAATACCTAAGCTTAAATAACCTAATGGACGAAACACCTAATGCACGATATACCTAATGCACGTTTTACCTACTGCACGTTTCACCTAAAGCTATTATACCTAATGCACGCATCACCTATAGCTGATATACCTAATGGACGATACACCTAAAGCTGATATACCTAATGAACGATGTACCTAAACTTGATTTACCTAATGGACGAAATACCTAAAACTGTTAAACCTATCGCACGAAATACCTAAAGTTGAAATACATCCTGAACGAATTACCTAATGTTGATATGCCTAATGCACGGAATACCTAAAGTTTATATACATAGTACAAAATTCATATCATTTTGCCGAATGATCAAGTGGCAACTCCACCCAATAAATCGTATGATTTTCCAACCTTACAGTAGAAACTGTTGTTTGGAGAACAACTTAAAAATACACTTTTTGTAACGCTACTTTTTAGGTAGTAGAATGATTTTGTAAGTCTAATACTAAATTAGTTATCTTATCAAAAACTTAACATCATCATCATCAAAGTTAACATCATGACAATGAAATAAAAGTCGGTTTTGGCACTGTTTGGAGTGTTTGGTCGCAGTTAACCTAACACGCTCCTCCTCGCTTTGCTCGTCGTCGCACCTATCTCGACTCTGGCAAATGACTAGACCTTATATTATAATATAAAATGGTAAGCCAATTGAATGATTTGGCTAAAAAAATGTATACCAAATGTTGTATGTCCTAATAATATTCTACTAAACAATAATTAGGTATATTTTTGATTTAAGGTACATATTTCGTTCATTACGTGCATCGACTTCAGGTATTTCGTGCATTAGGTGTATCGAATTTAGGTATTTCGTTCATTAGGTATGTTAACTTTAGTTAATTCGATCATTAGGTATACCGACTTTAGGTAATTCGTGCAGTAGGTATGTTAACTTTAGGCAATTCGATCATTAGGTATACCGAGTTTAGGTATTTTGTGCGTTAGGTATATCAACATTAGGTGTTTCGTGTATTAGGTATATTAGCTTTAGGTATTTCGAGTATTAGGTGTTTTAACTTTAGGTAAATCGAGCATAGGTATTCTGAGCTTAGATAAACCAATTGTAGGTGAAACGTGCAATAGGTAATTCGTTCATTAGGTGTTATGAGCTTAGGTTAATTGATCATTAGGTATTTAAAAAAATAGGTGAAACGAGCATAGGTGATTCAACATTAGGTAAACCGATTTTCGGTATTCTGATATGTAACCGAAAAAAAGTAACATATGTCTAGAGATAAATTTTAAATTTGTGTCATAAAAAAAAGGAAGATGCAATAAAACCATCATTTGTGTTACTCTTGCAGAATGATCCATATTTTAACCCTACAGATGATTACTCAATAAACTCAATTGAAAAGACCTCATAACCACTTGACCGTCCGACGATAGTATAGTATCCGAAAAAAATATGCTCTTAACCGTCCGCGGGAACCTTACTATCCAAAGGGGTGGAAGATTTGATTTCAGAGCCATCTAACGGAATATTTCGGCATTATTTACTAATTCTCTTGATGCAACAACATAGCCTAACTAAATAGTTCGCTCTAAAAAAAATTTGATGGCAGTGTAGTTATAATTTTTGTAGAAAATTGTGAATGCGCTGCGCGGGACGTACATTGCTAAAAAACCCCGGACGGTTGACAGGAAAACAGTCTCACAGGCCGGACGGTTGAGTGGATAAAAGCTACCCCCTGGGATAGGATACAAGTTCAAACAATAGGAAGAAGAATAGCACTCTGTTTTTATTTTTTGTTTGCAATACTGTAATGTTAGTAATGTACTTATATGGTAATGAACTATAACCTTATAGTTCATTATTTCCTCTTTTCAGTGTATTTTAACTAGGTATTATATATTTTTAAAACTTAAAAATTACTCTTATTATCAGTCATTAGCACACTGATAACAGAATACTCAATATTAAAATCTTAAACTATCTCTTTGGATTTATTGATCAAAAAAACTTAATGTGTAAAAATTTTTTTTTTTTTTTATTATGAATGGGCTTACTCATGGCCACAGAATTATGTTATGAGGCATGTTATTTAAAATAATTTGGCCAAGTCCGAGATAGCTCGAGGCATTTAGTGTTCCGTACGGCTACCATCAGTTTGGCATTGACATAAACGATATCGTGAACGTAATTTACTTCCTATAGGTATATCTCTTTCGCACTAATATGTCAGTACGAGCGAGATGCATAGAAAGTAAATTACGTTCACGCCCACGGTAGCGTTTATGTCAATGCCAAACTGACGGTAGCCGTACCGCTCGCATCGTTACATTTTACAGAGGTTGTTTGCCTGTTTTTAGGATACCGTATTCAACTACACACACAGAACAATAGTACAAAGTGTCTAAGTGCGAAGGCCGAAGGCCGAGCTTTAGCAAAATGTCATCGCTTTAGCACAGAGCAATAGTACAAGTGTCTAAATGTGAACGCCAAAGGCCGACCTCCGCGTAGCCCGAAGGCCCGAAGCGTCCAGGATGTCAGTGCTTTAACACAGAACAATAGTACAAGTGTCTAAATGCGAAAGCCGAAGGCCGAGCTCCGCGTAGGGCCGAAGGCCCGAAGCGTCCAGGATGTTAGTACTTAAACACAGAACAATAGTATAAGTATCTAAATGCGGAGGCCGAAGGCCGAGCTCCGCGTAGGGCCGAAGGCCCAAAGCGTCCAGGCTGTCAGTTCTGTGTTTAACCACTGACATCTTGCAGGCTTCGGGCCTTCAGCCCTACGCGGAGCTCGGCCTCCGGCCTTCGCATTTAGACACTTGTATTAATTACCTGTGTTTAGAACTGACATCCTGGATGCTTCGGGCTTTCGGCCCAATGCGACTTCAGCGTTTGGATCTTGCGACTTAGACACTTGTACTTAAAAATACTTGGAAAAGTTACGGGAGGCGCGCGTCTGTCGGACGCTTCGGATCTTCGAATCGCTCCTTCGGCCTTTGCATTTAGTTAGATTCTTGTACTATTGCTTTGTGTTTGATTACCGAAGTCAAGCATCTCGCGAATGCTTGATGTATTATAATAATTTAGAGTAAGGCCAAGCGCGCACCGCGATTTTTTGTCCTACGATAATTTTGTCGCAGAAATGCAACGTATGTGTTTATATGTTAGTGCGCGCATATGCGACAAAAAAATCGCAGCGATTTTAAAATTGTGATTTGTCACATTTTTCCTTGATTGTTCGCGACGCGATTGTCGCAAAGTGAATTGCAGCATGCGGAGTTGTATGGCCCCGCGCGCACTATGATAATAAAATCGCAAACCGGCCGGACCTCAGTCGGCATTTCGCTCTCCAAACCCCAACATCTCGGCACCTGCATCTCCAATGGAGTCTCAAAATGAGACGCTAGATGTTGACCATTTAATTATGGAAATAGACGGGGATCACCTTTGTGTTATAAATGCTCAAAGTCATACAGCAATCGCATATTAAAGACACGTTTCATGACAAGCGACTGGTACGAAATCCATGTTGAGAATGAACAAATCGTCGACTTTTTCATCGCAGTGCGCGCAGTGAATTTTCTGCGATATATTACAGCGCGATTCTAAAATCGTGTCGCAAAAATTAATATCGTGGTGCGCGCTTGGCCTATAATACTTACCTTAAATGTATACTCCTTCAATTTGAATTTAGAACTCATTATTATTTTTTATTTGTTTTTGTTTCTAGTTCTATGCCATATATATAGACTTTAATATTATTTAGAACTGCTAAAAAACAAGATCGGCTTACTTTAAATATTTCGTCAATTTTACCTTTGTTTCTAAAAACTGTGATATTTAACTGTCATATACTATTAATGTCTTCCAAAATTATTTTCTCGTAACAGGACTGAGGGGCTACCGCGAAAACCAAAATTCGCAATTTGCGGGGACCTTTCTCTTTTACTCCAATGAAAGCGTAATTAGAGTGACAGAGAAAAATGCTCGCAATTTGCGAACTTCTATTTTCGCGGTTATAGCCCTGAATCTTGTTGCTCACCGATCCGTTCAAAAATATACATAAGTACTGATAATTAATAGATATTATAATTATACAATTAATACAGAAATGTGTAAAAAACAATTGTTTCGACGAATCAGATACTCTCAATAAAATCTATACATGAGGCCAAAGCTGTTCATAAATATTAAATGACTTTATTATCTCTATACGCCTTACTAACTCTGTGTCCTATTGTGGAAAAAAAAAACACAACGACAGTCAAGAACGGAATTCTTAATTTGAATTTTTCAGATTTTTTGAGATGCCTAGTCCATTGGTTGGAAAGCCCGTTCGAAATTGAAACTTATTTGCAATATAATAAGGTCGTATTTTGTAGATCTCTCTCATACTTATAGTAGGCTATTGAGATAAAATTAAATATCCCACAAAAATAAGCAAGCAGAATTAAACTTTGTGTCAAAGACATAAGTCATAAATTTCAATGCCAAAGTTTTAACTAAGGATGTTTCTCGCCTAATATGAATTGACCAGTGTAAGCATCAGTTAGCTAGCCCTAAGCAACCAAAGGTCAAGCTGCAGTTGAAAAACTAATAAAGATAAAGTTAAGCTGATAATTTTCCCGCCGTCTCCATGCTTCTTTAAGTTGGGTATTGACTGGTCAGCTGCCTGTTAGCTATAGTTTTCGCGAAAATCGCCAGGACAGAGGTAAAAATTTTTGTATGAAAACTTGCAACTTTAAATGCATTTTTTGACGAAACTATTGCAGTCTAAAATGAAGTCAAAATCAGTCCATCAACTCAATTTTTTGCAAGCTTTCTAATGGTACCCCACACGATTCTTACAAATGAAAAAAGTTTCAGCCTACCCCTCTCAACCCCCTAAATTTCCCCCTTTAATAAGAAATAAGCAGTTTTGACTTATTTACAATATGAGTGGTGGTAATTGCTATAACTGTTCCAAATTTTAGGTATCTATGTCAAACGGTCTCTGAGAAAAACGTATTTAACTGATTTGCAAGACCGAAGTGATCCCATAAGTGTTCCGTAAACAAAGTTTTGTACGGAACACTAAAAATACAATTAAGTATTAGTAGGCTAGTTTCAGTGTTGTAATGACTGCAGCATTACAGGTGTTAGCCTTGTTAGGTATGTATAGGTCCCAACTGCATTGCTGTCTTTTTCAATGCAGATGTAGTCCAGCTCCAGCTAGTCCCTAAATGACCGGTATGACTGGAAACCGAAAATAGAGTAGGATACTTTCTTATTAGTACCTAGTTTTCTAATAAGAAAACAGTTTCAATAGACAAAATAACCTAACACAAGGTCATATTGTATATCTACAATATAATTATACTACTAGTCCTAGCTCAGTAAACATGCAGATCTTTAACTATAACTATTGGTGTATTACGTAAATAGCCGGGTGGTGCCGGCGAGGTGTACTTTACCTGGCTCTCGCCGCAGCCGCGCCGATGGCTTCAACATTGTTAGTTTTAAGCACTTGAACCGATAAATTCTTTAGCGCGTGAGCCATTTTTACGGCGTTTGTATGGCACGTGGAGCGACACTGCAATAACTGGCGTTAGCGCTACAAGCCGGGTTCCAGCGCTGCGCTTATCACGGCAAGGCGAGATTAGATTACGGACGTTACGGACCCAAAAAAATGCGAAATATCATATGTTTGATAGGGTAACCTTCCCAAAATACCGATAATTGCAAGTAAAGCAATCGCAAGTTGATTAATTAGTATATTGTTCCTTTGATAATAGTGGTTCATTACTACATTTTAAACTATATTGTGCACTACTTTAAAACCTATCATCCTATCAATACATTAAGCTTCATATCAAATAAAAGCAGATATATGCCAAAATTTCTTGAATCTTCATGGAAACGGAATTTTATGGCAACATTCTTAATAAAACGTCAGTTTCAGCAAATGCGTCACAGCGTCAATGTCAACGAGAGGTCAATTTTCAAGGTTCCGTAGTAAATATTTATTTTATATGACCGATTACTGATGTGAGTGATGTGTATGGTTTTAGCAAGGTAACAATATAAAATTTACTTGAATACGAAAGGCGACGCAAAAACAGTAACAATTATTAAAATATAAAAATTTAATGTTTCAAAATAAATTATGCGTGAAAAGGAACGACTGCACGAGGGGAGTTATTCTCTAAACTCTTAAGCTTGTAAATAAAATTTAAGCATAGAAATAATTTCTTATAAAAAGGCAATATTGTATTTTATCTAATGTAATAATTTTTTTATATCAATATCTATCTAATGACGTACTTTTCAAGAAAAGCGGCGTAATTTTTTTTATTTATACTATTCCCAGCGATATTTATTCGTTCCAAGAATAGCACCCCTAAACCGGAATGTCAAAATATAATGACGTTATTCTTTCTGTGTAAAGAGGTGGATAGAAATTCGTATTTATTTGTTGTTTAATATAATTTATAATGGCTGCTGAAATCAAGCCCGCACCCAGGACTCCTAACGACAGGTTTTCAACAACGAAGAAACCGGCCCTATTGAGTAAATTGGAAGGATGTACAGACGATGTCAACGCAGCGGTTGTTATTCCTGGCGAGGATGGAGTAATTAGCGTTTGCGACGATAAGTGAGAGTTTTATCTTATTTTAATTAGCCGATATCCCTCTTAGATAGTGCTGCCTGATTTTAGGGTGGATACTTTTCGCCTACGTTGTTGTATTTTTATGTTAAACATACCCCCAAAGTTGTCAACTATTCTGTTCTATCTCTAAACCATCTGTTTGTAATCGGTATCAAATTGATCTTTGATACAACACACCATGTCTGGCCACTGAACAAAGCCTATTCATCCATGAAACCTTGAGCATTTCAGATGTGATAAATATCTTAGGATTATGTTAATTGATTCCTTGTATGGCTTGTTATTCATGTTATGGGTGGTGGCACTTTAATTATATTTTTGAAGTAGACAGATAGTTCATTCTTACAGGCTGACAAAAAAGAGTAGAAATTAGAAAGTGTCAATACTGTAGTGTGGTCCCGTTTTCTTATATATATTGATTTGAAAGGGACTACAGTATTGCCACTTTTTAAATTCTACTCCCTTTTGTCAGACTAGAGATAGACCCTAAAAAGTCTGCAGTCATTTTGATAGCCCACGGAGCATTCCACGGGCTGTCCTGTACAAACGCATTTTATTTCCAGTGTTGCGACTTTTTTCTCGGCATTTAAAGCAGGCGATTATTTTTCTGTGCATATTTTTGACCATTTGTCATAGAAAAGGAAACTCTTATACCTTCAAATCTTCAGAAACTTCGCGTTTGTACGGGACAACGGTAGACGATTTCGTGGAATGCTCCCCACGCAGTGCAAGTGTAATTTTTAACATCAAACTTCTATGAAATTATGACGTATATATAACACTTACACTACGTGGGCTATCAAATCCGCTGCAGACTTTTATTGGTGCGACTATACATATACTATTGAAAGGAAGTTTAGATCAAATATACTGATGTTAAGTTAGCTGCTGTTGGCTGTAATATGATATGTTTATAATTTGTATAGTGTAAACATAGCGTTAGTATAATCAGCATTGTTTAGGTTTAGCACTTAATGATGATACATGAGAAGTTACTTGGGTTAACTCTAGTGTACTGTGTACATTTAAGGTTTGGCTTTGTGCAACTGGTATGTACTATGTATGCACAATAAGTAAAAATAACATAGGTTGTTGAACTGGACTTCAGTCTCAAGCTAATGGAATTAGGGATTCTAGTGACCTACTGTGCCAGTAATACCAATAAACCAACCATTATAATAAAACTACAATATTTTTCAGTAACCCACTGTTTTATTCCCTAAATAATTCTGTACACGGTGAGAAGAAATTTATAAATTGTGGCAAAAAATGAAAGAAATTTGAACTTTATGTAATTTTCGAATTTAAACTTATACTTACTTACTTTTATGTAATTTTATTTTAAGTTCATATTTCATCAATAAAATATCTCATGGTATCACCTTCTTCCCGCTGTGTGTGGTATGATCTATGAACACATAGGCCTCATTTTTTAATTATTTTATTATTTCAGGACAGTCAGAGTATGGCTTAAAAGAGACTCAGGGCAGTACTGGCCAAGCATCTGCCAGTATATGCCGTCCGGCTGCACGTCCATGTTCTACACACCTGAGACCCGTCAGCTGTTCATTGGCCAGGAGAATGGGACCGTCTCGGAGTTCACACTAGCTACAGATTGTAATAGGATTAATCCAGTAAGTGTTGTGTGGTTGGCCAACAGCCAATATTGTTCTTTGATTTGTATATCTTTCTTTTATTGTTCTTTTTAATTGATCCTGTAACTGTAAGTATATGGATGATATGAATTTTTAATTATTCTGGTGATGACTAATGTCATTTTGTGTTTTTTAAAGTTTGTTGAGTTGAGGCATAAAAAACTGTATGACTTTTAGATTTTAATGAAAAATAAGACTATATTTGAGTTAAATGTACTTTTTCGAGTTCAATCAGCATTGATTGGGGGCATAGCGTTAGGTGATTCAAAACAAAATAGTGCAGTGGCAGTCCTAATGTTGTTTTGATATTTCAACTTTAAATTACTCTCGTGAGTCTCAGATATATTAATATAATAAAACAGGTCAACCTCATTTTTAGAGTGCCATACCCAAAGGGTAAAAACGGGGCCCTATTACTAAGACTCCACTGTCCGTCTGTCTGTCAACAGGCTGTATCTCATGAACCGTGATAGCCAGACAGTTGAAATTTTCACAGATGATGTATTTCTGTTGCCGCTATAACAACAAATATTAAAAACAGAATAAAATAAAGATTTAAGTGGGGCTCCCATACATCAAACGTGATTTTTGACCAAAGTTAAGCAACGTCGGGCGTGGTCAGTACTTGGATGGGGAACCGTTTTCTTTTTGTCCGGTTTTTTTTTGCTTTATGGTACGGAACCCTTCGTGCGCGAGTTTGACTCGCACTTGCCCGGTTTTTATATATTGTGTTTTGCATAGCTTGCAGGTATACTCTTCAATTATCTTTTCGACGCCGTGTCAAACGCAAAAGCTGTCACGCTGACGCCACGTCACCGAAGTGTCAAAACTGAAATTGAACTTTATGCATATGCACGTAGGTCTATGTTGCTCTGTGGTCTGTGACCGATTAATCGGTCTTTGGCGCTGAACCTACGGTGCGGATATATCGGTCATTGGTGTCCATAAGGTTAAAACACTAGTGAGTTTCGTTTGGTTTGCAGACCCGTGAGTATCTAGCGCACACGGCGCGCGTGACCGGCGTTCAGTTCTCGCTGAGCTGCGAGTGGGTGCTGTCGGTGAGCCGCGACAAGCTGTTCTCGTACCACTGCAGCGAGACCGGCCGCAGGATCGGCGGGTACTCGTTCGAGGCCTGGTGCACGGCGTTACAGTATCCTTTACTCTTTTTTTAGGGTTCCGTACCCAAAGGGTAAAACGGGACCCTATTACTAAGACTTCGCTGTCCGTCCGTCCGTCCGTCCGTCTGTCACCAGGCTGTATCTCACGAACCGTGATAGCTAGACAGTTTAAATTTTCACAGATTATGTATTTCTGTTGCCGCTATAACAACAAATACTAAAAACAGAATAAAATAAAGATTTAAATGGGGCTCCCATACAACAAACGTGATTTTTGACCAAAGTTAAGCAACGTCGGGCGGGGTCAGTACTTGGATGGGTGACCGTTTTTTTTTGCTTTTTTTTGTTTTTTTTTTATTTTTTGCATTGTGGTGTGGAACCCCTCGTGCGCGAGTCCGACTCGCACTTGCCCGGTTTTTTCTTTTTTTTTTTATAAATTATAGGACAATTTTACCCAGATCGACCTAGTCCCACAGTAAGCTCAATAAAACTTGTATTATGGGCACTAGACGAATATATATATAATGTATAATGTGTACACTATTTTGGACGCCTTGTCTTGAAGTATTGGCATAAGCTTAAAAATAATTCGCAAATGGATGCCTAATAAATTTTTCAAGAACTGTATTGTTTTTGAGAGACCTATGTATTGATTTGCCTCATAGTATGTGGGTGTGAATTATATTTGTATTTATGATAAATTACAACTGTTTAGCACTAATAGTCACTTAACTAAGCCGCAAGCAGGTGCCGCCAGATAGCCACATTACGAAACTAAATCAGTTTTGGATCTAAAATTGCAAAAACATAAAATGTTTCATTAATATGGTACATCATTTTCATTAGTATGTGCTTTATGCAATACCTATATGTACTTTTGTTATGTTACAAATCTATAGAAATAAATTCCTGAGCAGTATGCAGGTTCGACTCTCAATCGAAGTACGCGTTCGTAGGCGACTACAGCGGACAGATAACTATGTTGAAGTTAGACAACAATGGCGCCACGCTCGTCACTACGCTTAAAGGACACACCGGGTAAGATAGTAGGACATATATTTTTAATGAAAGACTGTCAGGTTAAAACTAAAGCTGAAACTAGAAACAAAATAAAAATACAAACTATAAAATATACTTACCTACAAAAAACAAAACCAATTATAAAAAGAACACCCCGTCCAACAGGTAAAATAGTTGCAAGGTGTCATACAAACTCAATTTATTCATGTATGTTTGTGGTATCTGTCGTGGCATAACCGAATGGGCGCTACAGAAGACCAGAGCTGGCTTTATGGCTATGCTGAGTTGGGTCCATTTCGTGATGCCTACTTAATGATTTCTCCTTTTCTTGCTGTTGCTCTCTGTACATGTTCGTACATGTTTTGCGATCGTTACGAATAAATATATTTTATCTTATTTTATTTAAGTCCTATGCAGGTTCTTTGTACATGAAACCGCCTAGTGTCAGAGATTCCCGACACACCAACTCCGTAAAAGAAAAATTCTTTTTCATCTCTCCTGTTCGGAAAGTTTACCTTTCATAGGCAGATAACCGGGTGGAAAATTGCATTTCCCACCCTAGGGTGGAAAGTATTTTTTTTTTAAATTTTTACTTCGAGCAACGGCTAACAGCAATATATGCCATATTATAAGCTCTCATATCAGCTTCCGCATGGCTGAAATTGGCGCCGTTTACATTTTCAAGTGATTCGAGTGACTTAAAGTTATGTGGTTTACCTATAAATCTGTTCATAATTTGTTCTAAAGAATTATACTTACCAATAATAAACCTACATTTCTCGTGTTTAACTTTCCTCATAGTCGAAATGAAAAGTAGAGTGTTTAACTCGGGTAAAAGTAACCATCTCACCCTCGAACTATCGGCGCTCTCTCTTCGTTCGAGCGCCAAAATATCTCGGGTGAAATGGTTCACTTTACACCCTTGGTTAACAATCTACTATTGTTTAATAGGGAAATCCTTATGAAATGTGAAATTGAGTTTTGGTCAACAGGTCTGTGCGCGTGTTGAACTGGGCGCCGCAGCCGCAACTCCTCTTCAGCGGGTCGTTCGACCAGACCATTATCGTGTGGGACATCGGCGGGCAGAAGGGCACGGCCTATGAATTACAGGGGCACAGGTAAGTGGACAGTTTTGTTAATAGACTATTAATAACAAAGGCATAAGTGAGTTCGTTAATTGATTCATAATTGACTTAGGTTCGTCTGCACTAATAGCCGGCTCCACACAGAGCGAGCATACGGGCGAGGCAATTATCTTGCGCTCAAAACGGCTAGTGTACACGCATGCGCGTGTAGGGCACGTCTACACTGGCCGTTTTGTGCGCGAGGTAATTGCCTCGCGCGTATGCTCATTCTGTGTGGATCCGGTATTAATATAAATATTATACTGTATTTAAAATAAATTATTTTACACCATGCATTATATAAAGCACCAGATAATTATTTTTAAACACAAGTTCTATTTAATAAATGGGATAGAAATATAAAAAGTAGGTGAGGTGAGGTGACGTCACGATGTAATGTTTCATATCATATAAATTCCATACTACCAAATCGTTTGGACAGTTCTAAAAAAAGTTACTGATTTGACTAGTAGGACACCAGACAGAGAATTGGGAAACTTCCAATAAAATAAATTATAGACAGTTCGGGGCAATCATGGGATTAGTTGTCAAGCAGACCGCAGGCTCCCATGAGCCGTGGCAAAATGCCGGGATAACGCCAGGAAGAAGATAGACAGTTCGGGGCGACTGTTCCTTAACAGTTTTACTGCCATAGACGTCAACTGACGTTCATTGCGATAAGGTTTACAATGCAAACGCAGAGTCAATTCAATGACCTTCAGAGTCTTTAGACTCGATATCGCCATTAAGGTGACACCCACTTAGATTTTAAAAGAGGCTGGAGTGGTGGAGATTTGACAGCTCCCGATCCGTAGTTTCTTTCATGCGGGCTTTACACTCCTCGAGAGACGCCGAGACAGGCCGAGAACGACTGTATATGCTGCTCCCTTCTTGTCTCGTCTCACGCTTCTCCGATTGGATCGGAGCGTCGCCGAGACTCTCGGCGAGAGGCTCTCGACGAGTGTGTACAGCCGACATATATATTAGTGATTTTATCCTTACAGCAACAAAGTGACGGGCCTGTGGTACGTGGGAAGCTGCACTTGCCTGGTGTCGGGCGGCGAGGACGGCGCGCTGGGCGTGTGGCAGATGGGCGTGCGGCGCCGCGAGACGCCGGCGTGGCGCGAGGCGGACCTGTGCCAGCTGTGCCGCGCGCCCTTCATATGGAACGTGCGCGCCATGATGGAGAAGAAACAACTAGGTTAACATAACATAACATAAACACAATTGATCCAAAAAACACGTATTTCATGATTGCATTCATAAAAAACAAAGACTTAAAAATAGTGATAGATTTGCATGTGCCTGAACTAAGATTCCCTGTGTTTCAGGCGTGAGGTTAGTTGACATTACCCCATAATATGATGCCATATAGCTATCTAGTAGGACATGAGCGTAGTAGCCATTAGACCCTCTCTTAAGAATAGTTTTCTTAGATTTGTTTAAGATTGTTATTAGTATGAAAGGTTACTTTTGCTTGAATGGAGGTCGAAACTGCTAGGTTAGACTGTTATATAGTGTAGTAAACATACATCGAGGTGTGTTATGAGTGTACGGTGTAGTGAGACCTCGGCGTGGCGGAAGGTAGACCTCTACCAGCTAGGTTAGTTGACATTACCCCATAATATTATTCCATATCGTAACGCAGCAAGTACATGCACGTAATAACCATTAGACACTTTCTAAGGTCAAGTCTGAAGGTCTGAAAAGTTTCTTGAAACTAAGTTGGAAGAAGTTTCGTCAGTTGGTCGAAAATGTAGATAATCTCATTAAAAGATGTTTAAGATTGAAATTCTCCATCTCCGAAACAAATTACGGAGTTGCAATTCACAAATGACATCATGACCTGACTCAGTGTCTATGCAGTCTTCGCTAGTGACTATTCTTCAAAACTTAATATTACAATAAAGCGCTCTCGCTCGCTCGGGAAACTACTGCTTACACCAAATGTGAAGCAGACTTGACCAAAAGTGAGTGTAATTAACTGTTCTGTTTTGTTGCAGGACTGAGACAGCACCACTGCCGCTGGTGCGGCGCAGCTGTATGCGCGACTTGCTCCCCGCACCGCCTGCCCCTCCCCGTCATGGGCTTCGAGTTCCCGCAGCGCGTCTGCACCGCCTGCTACGAGACGTTACGACATGAACCGTGAGTACTTTTATGGCTCCTCTGCACGATGGGCCAACGCTGGCCACTCCAAGGGACGCAGCCATGCGGTAGAATGAGATAGCAATATCACATGTTCCCTCTAACGCATAAACTCGTCCCTTGGGGTGGCCGGCGTTGGGCCATCGTGTAGAGGAGCCATTAGACACAGATGCCGGTTTAGAATAAATGCTCCGTCGCTAAAATTGGAAATGTGTTTATAGCAGACCCAATGGAATCATCCATATATATATGTATATGAATAAAGGCACAATAACTTGACTGTATTTAAAATAAATGATTTTACACCATGCATGAAATAAAGCACCAGAAGATTGTTAGACAAACGTAAACAGCAGTTATTTTTAGACAAATTCTATTTTAAAACCCCATAAAGAGTAAGTACCTAATTTGATTCTGACGTATCATGCTAGTGTTTCATATAAATTCCATAGTAGAAAAATCATTTTGACACTTCGAAAAAAGCTGTAGTCAAATACGTTATTGGTGGGTCCTTTGCAATTTTTGCTTGCCGTAACATCGTTGACACCAGTTACCACTATTGATTTGATTCATTGCGTCTCACAGTGCTCATATATGTTTTAACTTGTGATAATATTTCCAGTAGAATTGTTTTGATTTGATTTCTGCCTCTGTTGCAGGCGCGAGTCCCTAGCGTCGTTCCACGATATGAAACACGCCGTGGCATCGCTGTTCGTGGACGAGGCGACTGGGCGTATGGTGACGGCGGGCAAGGCAAGTCATAGAAAAAAATTAGTCAAAACTGTAATAACATTAGCCAGAATCAGTAGAACTGACTTCAAAATTAGTTTGGATAAATTAATAAACCTACCTATACCAAACGTAGCGAATAATTTTTATGATTAATCAATAATAACGACTGGTCTGGCCTATAGTCCGTTTTTTTTAGCATTAGAAAGAACTTCGCAGAAGTAAGCTTGTGGTTCCAAATCTGGCACTATTAGCGGTAATCATTTGAAGTAAATTATATGTATTGACCATGCTACATTAGATAATTCAATAACTATTAACAATTAAAGAGCCTGATAAAAACTGCACGCTTGCTTCTGTGGAGTTCTTTCTAATGCTAAAAAAAACGAACTATAAAGGGTAGTGAACCTGCCTATGAAGCCGATGGTCCCGGGTTCGAATCCTGGTAAGGGCATTAGCTAATAATCGTTTGTCTTTATCTTTATATGTATTTGTACGAAAGGTACAAAACAATTTAACTTAGTCAGGCCCGTAAAGTTTTATGAATAAGGGGGTCAATTGGGAGTATTACAATACAATACAATACTCTTCTGCCATGTTCTGCCGCCAGAGTGCAGCACTAATTTGTTTAGTAAAACCATAGAGTAACTTATACATACACAGCCTTAAACAGTTTTTTGACAAGTTTTCACTATGACATTGATGCACCAAGGCGTATGTTTTCAGGTGGCTTACCGTGAAACGGGAAAATCTAAATTTCTTTATCTGCCTCTCTATCGACCGGATAAGCAAGAGTGATAGAGAGGCAGATAAAGAAATTTCGATTTTCGTGTTTCACGGTAGGCCATGTGATATGACCTATAGTTCGTTTTTTTAGCATAAGAAAGAACTTGCAAGAAGGTAAGCGATCTAGACATGTCTTTTAATAGAAAAACGCTTTTTTAAAATCTAAAACTATTACTTATGAAAGCAGAAGAATATAAATGATCGTATTAGATTCATAATTGTTACATATTTGCCGTAACTTGTTTTTCAATTAAAAGACACATCAAGATTGTTTACCTTATTTCTAATGCTAAAAAAATGAACTATAGTGACGGATGATGTGTCATTGATGATGTCAATGAGGTTTGTTTACTGTATGTGCTAATGGTGTCACCTACGCAGAGCTTTGCCTAATATTCCCTTTTAGCTAATAATAGTTTGTCTTTACCTGTCATTTCGACTTATGTATTTGTAAGAAAGGGATAAAACACAATTTAAGTAAATCAGGCCCATGAATAAGGGGGTTAATTACTAATATTATGTTACAGGACCGCGTCATCAAGGTGTGGGACGTGTCAGCACTGCTAGCGCCCCCGCCGCGCGCCGGCCCCAGCGACCAGTAGCCGTGAGTCGCAACTCTCAACTCTAACCGTATACACTGAAAGTCGAAATTCGTTCATCCCCATTTCGATCGCTGGATTGCGTGATAGAGATGGAGATAGATAAACTTCACACTTTGATCGCAGTAACGCTCTTGAAGAGATCCATTTGGATTTTGGCAAACGATCCAGTTTTTTTTTCTATTCATCCAATACGTTTGTAAATTTGGCTATGGTTAGTACGCGATTTTCCAGATATGAAAGTAATGATTCTAACGAAAAATTAGTGTCCGATGGAACCCAGATTTTTTGCCAAAACCGAAAGTTTGGTTGTGCTCTGGTTTCAAATATTATTTTTATGCCGAAACCGAACCGTCGGCCGAAACAAGATTTATGCCAAAACCTGCCGAAACCGGAACTTCGGTCGAACACTAATGTAAACTTACTAATATAATTACTGCCAGAAACACACAGCAAGATCGGTTTACCTACGATAGCGGTGCCGTCATATAGCGGCCGTCTCCATACTAAATAATACGGCTCAATATGGATGTCGTAGTAATTGTATGGAGACGGCCGCTATATGGAACTGCTATCCTAGGAAACCAGAGCATAAGTGTTAAATGTCAAATGGCAGCTTATGACTATGGATCGTTTGAATAGTCCTCGGAGTAATTAACAATGGAGCCGCCATTAACAGGCGTTCCCCTCTGTCGAAAATAGGCGGCCAATGGTCAACCACATGTCAACCATATGTATGGACTGACGTTTATCTGACATGACGTACCTATACATTTGATGTGCCCCTCCCCCGCAAAAATCGGCAGACTATTTTGTACCGAAAATTTTAGACATGGCGTCTCCATTGGTTATATCCTCTAAGGAATAGTCGGAACAGGAAACGTCCTTCTCTAATTATCAATAATTATCGATTTGTTGTGAAATAATCGGTGAAGGTTTTACACAACGCTACATAGATGGCGTCATAATCAATTACTAATCGCGAGTATTTACGATACGGATACGGACTGAGCGATCAAACCTTCATTCATAGGAAATAATGGGTTTTTATAACTCGTCATAAAGCGACTGATTCATTAACAAACAGTCCATTGTATTCTGAACTTTAAGACCTAGAGTTAAGATCATAATTGCATTGCACATAGTCTAGCTAGCGAATTTATGAACTAAACCACGCTTGTTCAATAAAGATCAAATTTGCTAACCTGTAAACTAAATCATATACTGAGAGTTTCTGAAAAGTTGTGTGAAACCTGTGTGAGCGAGATAGTCTCTCATTCGTCCCGTTCATGTTGAGAGAAGTGAGAACAACAGGGCCCTATTTTACTCTGCTAAAGGTTACAATTTTGCAAGTCTAGTTTCGGTATTTGAAAATTTGTAAGATAGGGCCCTGTATCTGTAGCCAGTGAAAATAGTGGTGGCGGTACGGCCTTTTCTTATAAAATGTAAAATAACTCTTATGCATCTGACAATAGAGTCGTGGTTAGATATGAATTTGTCGTTCCATTAATATTAATGAATATATGTATATTTTTCATACTCTCCACCACATTTTCATCCAGTGCTTAAGAACTGGGGCCTGTTTTATAAAAGCTTGTAACTACTAATACAAACTTTCGTGAAACGGGCCCATGTAATTTATATCAATGTATATTAAGTGTTCATAGGCAGATGGTTACTTCGATTGTAAAAATCGATTAAATAGTGTAGTTTATGGATATAGGGGTCATTTTATTTCAAGTTGTATATTAACCTTTTTTTTGTTGGGAATTTTTATGTTATTTATATAAAGAATGACGGACTGCTTCGATTCTTATAAGAGAAAAAGTGTCCCATAATTTCCATACATATGTCGATCTTACCATACCGTCATCGTCACACAAAGTCTATGAAAAATGGTAACGGGATGGGAAAAAATTTGGGACATTTTTTGTCTCACATTATGTTCGTGTTTTTAGTTTATTTCATTAGAAAAAGAATACGCGATCTTGACGTCTCTTTTTATTGAAAAACGCTTTTTTAAAGATCAGTAACTATTACTTAAAAAGCAAAAGATTATAAATAATCGCATATGATTCATATTTGTTACGTATTTGCCGTGACATATTTTTCAAAAGTCTTTTTCAATAAAAAGACACGTCAAGATTGTTTACCTTTATTTAATGCAAAAAAATTGAACAATGGGATGGAAAGAGCTCGTGATTCTAACTACCTAATAATAACTTATAAACGTCGAAATAAAAAAAAAATTGTACAACTTAAAATAAAATGGCCGATAGCGCATGTATATCGGGTGTGATCACTAGCGAATCAACCCAGGGCTAGCTGTCAGTTTGCCGCTCTCTTTCCAACCAGTCAAGTGCGAAAGAGATGCGATAAACGCTACACTAGCGCCGTTCGAAGGAATATTAAATATTTACCTTCTAGAAATTATGAATTAAATATTTATGGAATTGTTTATTGGAATAATTGTTTTTAAAATATATCTTATTAATGGTCCAACGAACGTTTCAATGAGTTTTATCCAGCCTACTACTAAGACTGATCCTTTCCCTTTCAGAGATAATTTGATTACTAACAACTTTTTCTCTAAACTGTTTCTGTTCTAAATTGAAACTTAAGTGTCTTTTAATAAGGTTAACTTTCAAATGAAGCATGAAAATAAGCTTATTTTGATACATTGTGTTAAAAAAGATAAAATAGATTTTAGAGTCAACTTGATGGATCTCTAATACGAATTTTTTTTAACATCTTCATCTATTTGTCCTCCTTCGTTCATTACCTTACTACATTTTACTGATTCATATACATACCTGTGACACTTCATACCGGGTGTGGCCTGTAATATGAGCAAAAATATAAACTGTAGGTTGTACTCCTCATACTGGCCAACATTTGTTCAGCGACTTTTAAAAATAACTTGTGGTTTGATTTCGTCTTAGAATAAACTTTAAAGTGTATTAAACTTTAAAGTTTATTCTAAGACGCAATGTATTGCGAATTTTGTTACTTTTAAGGCGTGACAAGCAACGTCAATCACAATGAAATGGCGTGGCTATGGCGTCGATTGAAGATAATATTTATTTTGTATGAAAAATTGGTAGTCTAAATACTTAATAATTTTTAAAAGTTGTTGAACAAAAGTGTCACCGTTTGAGGAGTGCAATCTGTTTTAATTATTTGCTCGTGTTACAGGCCACACCCGGTATACCGTCACTAGTTAAAAACAGTCTCGTATCTGGCACAGCTACTCAAAGTTAAAACGCAGTAACTCTGTATGCATCCCATACATTGTAACTATGCATTTTTCTTTTGATTGGCAGAAGAAGATACGAGTTTTTTTTGCAAAGTAGTCACGATATATCGCTTGAGGTCTCAAACTTGGATTATTGATACTGTAAAAAATCAGAATTACCGGATTTGATGCAAACGCTAAATGTAAGTTACTGTATACAAGGTGTAACATGAGGAAACCGAATAATTTTAACAGCGTATTCCTGATCATATTTAGAGACAAAAATGTCCTATAAACTTTTTTGAAATTCGCCTAGTTTCAGAGATATTATTATTTAAAAAAAAACAAGTTTTTATTGTTACATAGTGTAATAGGCCTTTTTGATGGTGATGTTGCTGCTATGGGACGTAGTCTAAATATCCTTATTGATAGATGTCAAAAAGTGACAAGTAACAGTTTGCAAAAAGTAGGTTTTACGGAAAAAAAATGTAAAATCAATTTTAAGTGACAAGTTTACCAATAAAATTTATTTTTTATGTATAATACATTAAAAAAAAAAAAAAAAATGATTATTTTTTGCCGAAATTGACCTTAACTCATATTACATTTTTTACTTCTTTTGACCTCAGAAATGCGTGGTTAAAATTATTCGGTTTACTCATGTTACACCGTGTATTTTATTTGATTGTCGATATCAGCATGTGTAACTATGGTTTGTGGAAATAAGGTACAATTTCGATTGATTATAATAACCCATATTGGTATTGACTAACACTATCACCTAGAAATTGAGAGGCAACCTAACCTGAACCCTAACGCTTAATTAAATACGATTGAAATTCCTTTATCTTATAAAATCGCTTGATCATCTTCGTCTGACCTGACCTGACCTGACCGACCGAGATTTGAGATGACAAAAAACCGGTATTTCCTTATGCAGAAACGTTTTAGGCGTGGTTTCCATTGTTAAATTCCTTAATATAAATATGAATAAACTTTACAGTATTTTGATTGCTTCTACAAAAACGGTTAAGGTACTGACTCGTAAAATATCCCATTGTCTCTTTTGGAAAAAGTCACTGTCCCTTCTACAAGTATAAATGGCCCAACCCGTAATAACTTAAGTTCCCGTTAGTAATCCATACAGCAAACATATAAGATACATACATACACTCGTATATTACGACAGGTGACAACCGAAACTCTCTAATTACTAATAATAAAAAAAACAAAAGAGCGTGCCACCGTCTTAAAGGATGTTTGGCGGTAATTGCTTACTACCATTAGACGATTCGTATGCTCGTTTGCTTTTTATATAATTAATAAAATCAGAGGCATACTACAGTGAAAAATAATAGTTATCAAAATAAGGTTGTTTTTATTTATTTATGTTTTTTACAATTAGTGAGATTTTGTTGTCACATCACGATTTAGTCATAAGAGGAGGACAATCATAATTTAAAAAAAAATCTTCTCTGTAATTCTGAGTTTAGAGGAGAAGGCAAGTATAAATGTGTGACCAGAATGTGCGTGATCCTAATTAAGAATCATGTGTTCATGGGACATGTAAACTCATACACATAATTGCGTATGCCGTAAAAGTATAAAACTTTGCCCTTTAAAATAAAACTGTCACTTTCTTCAGAAAGTGTACCTATCTGTAAATTAATTTTAAGTTATTTCGCTTTTACTGAACTGTGACGCGGTGGGCAAAGTTATTTTAAAGGCAAAGTTTTAAACTTTTACGGTATGCGCAATTATGTGTATGAGTTTACATGTCTAAATATATCAATGTCTATCATAAATTATAGAGATATCTATCATTTAAAGGATTATAAACAAATAAAAAGACGGCTTTCTTTTATTCATTATTACGAGTATAAAGTATTTTTTAAGGTTTTGTTCATTAGAAGCATATTTAAATAACACTACATATGCACAGGCTGGCCCAAAAATACGTAGAAATATATTTTTTAGGTATATTTATTCTTAACGTAAAACTTTAAAAACTTTTTTTTACAAAATAGCATTATAACTTAAAGTTACAATCAAATCTTCAAAATATCATCCTTTAGCATTGACAATAAAATTATCACCAACTTGCAGCACTAAAAATTAATTGTCAACGTTTTTTTGTGCCACCCTGTATAATTTAATATTACTATACGAATGACTGCTTTCCACAAGAGGCTGTGGCCGACTTAAAATATATATGCGTTAGTTTATAATATAAACGCGGTTTTAATGTATTATGTTAATAATTATCATGTCATGTGCACGCGGCTTTAAAAAAGTACACTTGACATTTGCATTGCTAGAGTCAGGGCTATAACCGCGAAAATCGAAGTTCGCAAATTGCGGGGATTTTTCTCTGTCACTCTAATTACGCCTTCGTTGGAGTAAATGAGAAAGATCCCCGCAATTTTCGAATTTCGGTTTTCGCGGTAGCCGCTCAGATCAGGCTAAGTTGGCAGCGATTTTGACGGCCCAGACGGTGTGTTATTTTAAACGTCAAACTTCTACGAAATTATGACGTTTACATAACACTTGCACCGTCGGGGCTATCAAAATCTGAAACTAAAGTAGTGTTTTACAGACATAGCAACTTATCACGACAACCGAGAGACACGCAGCTACTACCGCTATTCCCGCAGCGGGGTTTAACTACTATGCAGATAGTTATTCAAAAGGGTACCGATTTCATTGATATTGAGCATAGGAAGGAGGCATGAGATTATATAAGTTATATTTATTTTTTCAAAATTCTTCTACGTACTAAAGTCACTAATGTAACTAAACTTGTTTAAGAATAAAATGTTATTAAATTTTAAGTATTATTAAAATTTATTATACTAAAGAATATATGTTTACGAGTTTTACTTCAACATTAAATGATGTTCACTTAAAATGTCATCTTTTAGTTCATTTCATTCAGTACACTTCAAATTTCGTGAGTATACTTAGGTTCTTATTAAGTAAATGCTACAATAACGTCAAGAGTTGCGTCCGTTTTTTAAATTTCTAAATACGAAAGGATATGCCAAAGATGTCGCTTGTCAAAATTATTTCTTTAGATCAGCTGGGGCTGAGGATGGTATTCCACCTGTCCAATTTCTTTGTCCATTGTCATTAATTTGCTTCTCTCGTAGCAAAATTGACGCTAAAGCAAGATTTTGGACATAGATGGAATACCACCCTTATACACTTGTTGTGTACTGTCGGATAAAAGGAAGGTCCATCTGACATCAAACACATCTTGTACGGTGCTGGTTTTATGATTCCGTAACTAAGTGCGGTATAAACACTAAGGTCCCCCCATACAGTTTGAAATAAGTAATCGAATTGTTTGTAATGCGTGGTGTTCAATGTTCATGGTAGCTATAATAATATGTATTTCGTGTTTATTGGTCAATGTGTGAATGGGAGGGGGGGGGGGGCTATTCTTTGGACAATAAATCCACTTGTAGAATCAGCATAGCTCCGTTACCTATAATCGTTCACCCTTACTCGTTGGGGTGTTTTGTAGTAATGTTTCTACAGCTCCTATTTGTCTATATTTTCTCTTTTTACCACAGATTAGATACGTACAGAGGTAACACAGCGAGCAATTGCCACAACCTAGGCAAAAGGAATAAATATAGGTATGTATTCCTTTTGCCCCGTGTAGGATAAATTAATTGAATTATATTTCTTTACATTAGTATCAGAACACTTGTTACTGGTTAATATACAACGTCATCGAAGAATGAATGATAAAATACTTATGTAAATTAATTATTCAATCGGACGTTACTTTGCGGATTTCATACTAAGTATTTACTGGATAAATATTTTTCTAGTTATTAAACTGTTTCAACACTGCTAGAGTTATAAAAGCTTTACTTACTAACGAAACGTAATTTTTTGGAATTCGTACTAACATCGTAATGCACTGATGCACTTGTTTTCGGTGTGGACCAAATGAAAAATAATTTATAGTATGTGTACAAAAGTATCTATATATTCAAAATTTTCGTGTGAATCTTTCCATGTTTTTCATATAAATGTATAAATACTTATTTTTTTAGGAAACAATAATTGTGAACAAGGTCGCTTGTTACATACGTAAATTAAATATACAAATTGTATAGAAATGTCATGCTTTTAATGTGTATTGCCAAATGTTAACAATAGTTAAGCAACTAGGAGGATCACAGTAATATGATATATAATTATTGCCAGTTCTTATATCAACGCAGTAAGATATATATTAGCATGGCACTTTATTATATTACTGTGATCAAAGTATATAAATACAATATTTATTAATCTTAGACAATTTTTATTGTCTGAAAATTTTGATTTTATTCTAGTTTCGCTTTTTGTCATAAGCGTTCACTAAATTGTTATAAATATTATATTTGCCTTTTGTTTTCAAGGCCACGAAAAATATATATCATGTATAAAAAGGTGCGTTATTTTAAGTCGTTTTAATAGATTTTATTTTTTTATTCGCAAAGCTTACATACTTTGTGTTTGTAAAGTCATACTGTAAGATAGTCACTGTGTAATTAACATGTATACTTAGATCGCTTTAAAGTTTTTATGCCAATAAAAATATAGATAAACTATGCGTTTATTTATGTCTACATTTCCTACCTTAAACACACTCATATTGTATAAACTAAAAGTTTCAATGTCAAAAACTAAAAAAAACTTTTTTGCTCAGAGCGGCACTGACTCCGTTTTAGCTTTAGGGCTTCCAGCTGGCGCGTGTGTTGTATACAAGGCATTTTATACGGTAAAATTAAGCACAGACATGTTATTTATCATATAATTTAATTACGAAAATAAACTACATTTTAATACATTTTTACGAATATGTCTTGTCCTGTAGGTACTGTATTAAAAATACATGTTACACAAAATGTACTGACGTAGCGTTTAATAGGTTAAGGGGGGTATTCCACTTGTCCAATGTCAGTGCGTTTCACTCTCTCATTAAAGCAAAATGTGAAACGCAGTACACATTGGACAAAAAAATTGGACAGATGGAATACCACCCTAACTAAAGTAAAATATGTGAACTAGAGGTAGATGCCACTATACCTAAATGAGTGAAAGACTATGGTACTAAATATTCACAGCCTCCTAATCTATATAAATATCAGTCAGGTACTTATCTCCCTCGCTCGTAGCGCTATATTCATCTACTTCCTTCCCAGTGGTTCCTAAACTTGATACACAATACAGACCCACTTAGTAGACCGTAAGGTTTAGTTTCCGTTAAAGTGGAGCAGGTAGTGTTCTCTCTTTCGTGTTTATCTTATGATTTATGGTCTAGTAATCGTGGCCTTGGTTAAGATATTTCGGTTCGGACCACCGGTTGGAAACTGTCCGCTCATCCAGGGCAAGAGTACTGAGAAGTCGGAACGCACACTTGTCCGTTAAATACTTGCTGCGAAGGACAGGTTAAGTACGTCCTTTCCCCGGACACACAGAAGTAGTAGCTCTTGCACTCCGTTCCCGGTTGCACGAAGAAGCCATCTTTTTCGCAGCGGCTGCCTCCATTCTCGAGGGTGGCTCGGCGAGGCGCGCCGCAGTCGTGGTGGATGGGGTCAACGCAGGCTCGGCCGTCGAAGATCTTGCCGCCGAGGCAGGTGAGTGTTGCGAGGCGGTCGCCGCCTTCGCAGTAGAAGTAGCTGGAAGATTAGTTTTTTTGATATAGATAGATATTTTGGTGTTGATTGGCAGTTTGGTGGGTCGTCCTTGATTATTAGCCTGTTATTGTATTAAATAATTATTTTGATACAATTGAATATAATAAAACTATTGATAAAATTATTATTCTCAGTTACATAAAGAAAATTGTCATTTGCTGTAGCTTATTGAACAGCAAGAGGTAGGCCCGGGTGAACGTTACAGATAATCTATATATGTATTATTGAATATTATTTCATTGTCGACTAATATAAGTATTGCTAAAGTTGATAAGACTTTAAAATACTTTCATTATTTTTGTTCTGTCCACTTTAGTTACGGCAACTTGTATTCAAACCATGTTAAAAATACATACTTAGCAGTTTCATAAATATTACATGCGTTAGAATTACAAAATGCCATTTAGGGATGTATTCGATACCTATTCGATTAGCCGGTTGCGTAAGCATTTATTATAGGAGGATTAAAAATTACCTAGGTACTAGTACATACCTGTTGCAATTAGTTTCGAGGTCGGCATGGTATCCATCAGCCAGCCCGCTGCAGGAGGTGTCATCGTCGCTGCAGCGCGCGCGCGGCGCCGGCACGCACGCATCGCCATCGAACGCGCTGCCCGCGGGGCATGCGTACGCGGCCTTCTCGCCGCCCGTGCACGCGTAGTACCCGCGGCAACCCGCGCCGCGTGCGCGGTAGCGGCCGTCCGCGCGCCCGTAGCACCCGTCCGTGGCCAGGCTCGGACAGTCGCGCCAGGCCGCGCCGCCGCGGCAGCGCGCGCCGTCGAACACCAGACCCGGCGCGCACGACATCATCGTACGGAGCTGTCCCTCGCAGTGGAAATAACGAGTGCAGTTGGATTCTAAATCCTGGTATGTGCCGCTTGGGCGCAGCTCGCACTCGCCCGCCGGCGTGGGACCTTCGCACGTAAAGGCGTCCGGTGGTACGCAGTTCGTCCCATCGAAGACGAGTCCACCGCCGCACGAGCCGCGTGAAACCACGCGCTCTCTTCGGCACTCGTACCAAGATGAACAGTCACGCCAGTCTCGATGACGACCGTCGGGGCGATTATAGCATGGGCTGCGAGCGGGAGGAGGACACTCCGTTTGATCTGCTGGTAAACATCCTCCAGAAGTGCCATGGCCACCGGCGAATAGCAGTCCAGGTTCGCACACTCCGCGGCGAATAACGCGCCGCTCCTCGCACACGAAGTATTCTCGGCAACCAGTCGAGCGGTCTGCATACGCACCGTCTTCTGCGTGCTGACAGAGAGAGGAGCACGTCTCGTCCGAGCAGAAATCTGCATCACCGGCTGGCAGAGGTACTGCGGCTGAGCGAGGCGGTGGACAAGTGGCCGTAGGGTCGCACGGTGCCCCGCATGAAAGGACCGCTTTTAGTTCAGCCCCGCGGCAGCGCAATGTGCGGCTACAATCATGTGACGAATCCGGATAATCGCCGTCGGGTAAGCCTGTGCATAACGGCTCGTAGCATGTTCCAGCACCGCGAGTGCAAGCCTGACGCTCCAAGTCAAACCACGCGCCCGAAGGGCAAGCGTGTTCTACGGCGGTTCCGTTCTCGCAGCGGTAGTAATGCCGGCAGGCAGTGTCGGGTGTAGCGTACGCGAGGGTATCTCCTGGGGCGCAGACGCGACGCACACAGGGTTGCTGCCTGCGGGACACGCATGCGCCGGCCACTTCGCTGAAAGCACGTCCAGGACCACATGTGTAGCGGCCGGTCGCCGAGCCGCTGGAGCACCTCACGTACTCCCGACAATCCGTGTCATAGTCTGCGTAAAGCCCATCTCTATTGCACGAAATATCTCCACTGACTGAAACAAATTATTATTTTATTAGAAAAGTGAAGTTTTTTGTACGTTACATTGATATACTGGGTCAAGCAAATCTTGTCAGTAGAAAAAGGCGCGAAATTAAAATTTTCTATGGGACGACGATTCGCGCCTACATTTTTCAAATTTACCGCCTTTTTCTACTGACAAGATCTGCTTGACCCAGTATAGGTAAAATTGAAGTGTTGTGCTTACTATCGCATTTCGCGGCGACCGCGACCGCAAAGATCGCGGTGAGCCGGCAGATGGCTCGCGAGGCTTGCGCGCGGGCAGACATGTCGACGGCGGGTCTGCGACTGACGGCTCGCCGCCCGCGCCGGGGTTCCTTGACATTCGCACGCCCCCGCGGTAACCCGATCCCTGCGGATCACGGCCCGGATGCAGCCTCCGAGTTAGGAATCTAGACACGCCATGTTTGTCCAACGCCTCTGCTGCTAGTGAACTTGGCCGTGAACTTTAACTTCTCATTACGTAACAATGATAAAAATATGTACCAATAAAGCTGTGTTAATGTAATTAACACGCGGATCCTTATAAGGGTCGACGCTAAGCAGGATGTCTGGTTTTCTCGCATACTAAAATCTCCGTTCAGACAGAAGGTGGACAAGATCCATTTTATTTATATCCATTGAATAGCACAATTACTATGCTGCGGTTGCCACGATAGCACCCGTGGGAAACTGTTATAAAAAAAATAAGTAAAAAAAGACGGAACGTGTCGAAACGCAAATACGTAATACTTACTCGGTACTGAGGCGGAATCTCTGAGAATCGCGCAGGCATACGAATGAGGCTCCATCGGCATGCATCAGATAATAATAACATTTATGTAATTTAAGGTAATCGCACACTATGGTATTTGACATTGAGGATGTTTCTACGCAAAAGGATGTGTCCGTTGTTATTGTTTACGGAGGTGCATGCAAAGGTGTAAAAAATACGTGAAGCAATTAGTAAACGCGTCATTCGCGGTAAAAAAATGTGATCATCAATCCATAGTAATCACAAACAACTCTGTAATCTAATTCTTTGTGCTTAATTTTCTATATTTTAGTTCATAAAGTGTATTTTAGTTTTTAGTCGCTCTAATTCTGCCATGACAACAAATGACCTTTAGGGACTTACACCTTGACGAACATCCTGATCGCATATTAAAACGACCATGGCGCCTCAGCAGGCCAAAGGTCTCACCGAGTTATGTAAGGAACGCGATATCGATGGCACCGCCACGGGGGGCACTAGCTTCTCTAATTGTAATCGATTACTCGATCATTATCTTACATCAATTATCATAATTCATAGTATACCTACAGCCTCGAGCTTAGTTCCGCATCCACGGCGCTTGACCGTTACGCGCGACGAGGGTCACGTGAGGCGAGATCGAGATGACTTGCTTTAAGCTGTTCCCATCACTAATAACCGAGCATACATCCTTAGCCCTACTATTATTCGTGTCATCTCTGATTACGCAAGGTTGTTATGATCTCGCGATCCTAATTGTACTGGTTCTCTTGAATCAATACGTATATAAGCGCCAATAACAACACAGTGAGCTGTTGACAGCACAGCTAGCCTATTGAAAGAAGTCAATGTTCCTGATTTGATTAGGTGATAATGATAAGTAAGTATATAAGTAACGGTAGTTGTAAGCTCAAGTTAGGTCTTTGTTGAGTGGTATCGTTTAAAACTGTTTAAAGCATTAAAGCGTTTGGTCTGCAGAATCACAAAATACAACAATGTAAAAATGGTGCACCTGTCAATTGGTGCACCAATCATAGGGCTAAACAGAGAACATCAGTGAATGGTGCAAAGTCATTTTATGTAGCAGACCGAAGAATTTGCCGTGTGATTTTGTTAGGAGGTCGCGTGATTTTAAGTCACGCTTTATCAAATATGAAAATCACTTTCACGGTATATCGAAATTTGCCCCTTAAAGTTGAGTAACGTTTTGGCAAAAATTTCATTTTAGGTACAAGCTTTTATCCCCGACTGTACTTTTTTTTTCCACAGGCAACTAAAACTCATCGAGACAATTCTAAAAACCCCAAACACAATTAGGTTTCGTTGTTTTATCACAGAGTTCCTATGGCCACCTCCGGTCTCCATCATCAGATCAGCTCGATGACACCATAATATTGCATTGTCACCTGACTTACGTATGTATGCAAAATTTCAGCTCAATCGGAAACCGGGAAGTGGATCAAATTTAACTTGCAAGATTTGATTACACACAGACAGACAGACAGACAACGGTCAGGTGAAACTAAATAAAAGCTTGTAAAAATGGAGGGTTGAAAGTTTGTATGGAAAACATGTAATTAACAAGAAGTTTAATATTCCGTATACGAGTACACATTCCTCATGGAAAACTTAGTAAACTAATTTCAGCTTTTTGGTAATTCATAAAAAGGATTAAATTGTTTTTTTTGTAATGGGGGAAAAGTTCGGAAAAAGGCATGTCTGCATGCATGTATATTAATTACTTACATAAAAATTTACGCACGTTTTTATTTATAAGACAATCTCTTCTTAAATGTAGAGTTATACACCGTGTTTTTATTGAATTTCGTTAACTTCGGGGTATGGTTAAGTACGTTTAAGAGAACTAAATAGCATAGTTAATTTTCAAAAAAATAAATATATTTTTGCTTTTTTTTTTTAAATTAAGTTTAAAAAGTAATTAAATGTAGCGTTGTTGTAAGACGGGCATTGCATTTTACTCAACCAAACAATTGAAATCTGTGACATATCAATGTCATTTCGAACATCGATCGACCGAGATTGTACTTAAGTATAGTAGCAAATGTATGAACTCATTCTAAACACTAATCACTATGTAAACCGGCCCTAAGGCAAGTGTATACACTTATAGAGGCCTTATAGGAAAAAAATAAAATATTGATTATCTCCGAAATGGAGTTAATTAGGATATCAGTGTCTTTGAGAAAGTTACTTGATTTAAGCTCAGGAATGCACCCTTGAAATTAACGGAAAACAAAAAAACACGGTGTATATATTAGTAACATATACCTACATATATAAACGGCGCGATTCGGGAAATGAATTAGAGATTCACTAGATATGAAATAGTAAAGATATGTGACGTTCCACTGCAAAAGGTACCTTATGGCAGCTGGCGCTTACGTCGCATAGCGCCGCAATAATATTGGAGCGGCGATAATAATACCGTAAGCGCCAACCGCTATGAGGTACCTACCTTTACCAGTGGGACGTCACATATCTTTACTATATCGTATCTAGTTAATCTCTAATTCATTTCCGGAATCGCACCGAAAGTTGAAGTTACGGGACTTCAGAAGCTTGAAGTTTGTAGAGTTAAGAAACTTAGGACGAAAAAGTCACTCATCTATGGCAACACTAGTGTATGTGCCATTGTTGTGTGGAAGGTGCAAACAGGGAATGCACACGTGCAGCATGCATAGATCCGGTTGGTGCGCTACATTCTTATGCAACATACTTCTAGCGGCTTTAGAAATAAATAAAATGCAGATTGTTCGAAGATGCGGGTTGGTGGTTTCGTAGTGTCAAAACATACCTACTTGAGTCTGTACCTAATGTACACTAGATATCTACCTAAGTATATAAATGATAGGGTTTGCGAACGTTTGCAAAGTCGCATCATAAGGGTTTTTTTATATATTTGGTACTTACGAAAAAGTAATACGGAAATTTAATCAGTGGACATTGTTTCTTCTATAAGTTTAGTATCGAAAACTCGTAATACTGTAGATATAGGAATAAAACAATATATCCTATTGTATTTTAGAAAAGAAGGAGTTATAGGGATACGGTTTAATACGTAGGTACACAAGTATACTTAGATACCTACACTACCTATAGGTACCTAATTACCCATTCATAGGTGTTTAATTTATGTAACTTGACTAAGTAGAGGCTTATTTTTCTGAGAGCATTGCCCAACTATGCAGTTATGTTTGTTGTTTGCATTTTAAAATTATTTAAGGGCCAATCAATTATAATGATTTTAATTTTAGGGTTTACCTTATGAATATTAACAAGATGCATCGTTGTGTTTTATTAATATTACACTTAATTGTCTGCTTACAACCTTTATTTTGTATCATTAGTCCTTCTCTTAAGGGAAATATAGCTCTACCTACAAGGTTTGGCCCATACTGGAGTCAGTTATGTAACGCTGCCATACATGACCCAAAAAAATTTTATTAAGCTATGAGCTTCATCACATCTGATATTTGAGTAATTCTAAGCATTTCTAGCGTGAAGTGGGGGGGAGGGTGGGGTACAAAGACGGCCGCCATCCGTCATCTTTAAAAAAAATCTACTCTGATCCTGGTGGGTACTAGGGCAAGTTTGGTATCATTTTCGTATAAACCAAAGACGTAGAATTCATTGCTGATATTTGTTTTTTCAATTTCATAGTAATTTTACAAGAAAAACGTAAAAAGGTGAAAAATTTGGTTGGAGATTTTTGCTACGCGGAGCCGAAACTACAAAAGATAGAAAGTTGAAATTTGCACACTAGATTACATTTATAAAGTGTACAAGAGATAAGAAGCGATTTTGAGAAATTCAACCCCTAAGGGGGTTAAAAAGGGGATGAAAGTTTGTATGGGGTTCAAGTTTTATTTTAAGCTAGGAATTTGAAACTTCGTAAAACGATATATTATTAAAATACAAGAAAACTAATTTCAGCGTTTTTGAAAATTCATCCCCTAAGGTGGTGAAAAAGGAGTTGAAAGTTTGTATGGATATCAAAAAAATTTTCGAACGCGGGACTTGAATCTTTGTATTTGGGGATATTATTAAAAGACAGGAAAAGTAATTTCAGCGTTTTGTAAAATTCATCCCCTAACAGGGTTAAAAAGGGGTTGAAAGTTTGAATCCATTACAAATCCGAGTAGACACACATTTCTTATTGGCTCCCAGGCTTGAAATGCTTAGAATTACTCAAGGAACATATGTGATGAAGCTCATAGCTTAATAAAAAATTTTTGGGTCAACTTTATAACTGCTTCCGCTACAGGAAAAACAAAGCGAATACGAGAAGTTGTAATTTGTAATTGATAGTACATAAATTGTACATTTATGTACTGTCCGACAGTTGACATTGACTCTACGCCCAAGCGGATGTAGGAACTACCTCTATTTATGGATACAAACTAAAAAAAAAACAAAAGTAAGTTAGAGGGTAGAAACAGTATTTTTTATTCATAGCGCATAATGACTAGAGTCAGACCAAGAAAAGTCTGCAGCGGATTTGATAGCCCACGCAGTATAAGTATTATTTTAAATGTCAAACTTCTATGAAATTATGACGTATAAATAACACTGGCTCTGCAATGCGAGGGCTATCAAAATCGCTGCAGACTTTTCGTGGCTTAACTCTAAGTAGGTACCTTCGAGTTTTAATCTCTTCTAAAATAAATTGTCTGTTTTTAAGTCCATAACTCCAAAAGACCAAACGAAACGGATGTTTATGGTTCATCAGGAAAAAAGGGTTACTAACCTTTCCTTAGCCCTCGCTGATGTGAATGAATTAGAATAGTACTATCTTCTTCTTCTTCCTGGCGTTATCCCAGCATTTTGCCACGGCTCATGGGAGCCTGGGGTCCGCTTGACAACTAATCCCATGATTTGACGTAGGCACTAGTTTTTACGAAAGCGACTGCCATTTGACCTTCCAACCCAGAGGGGAAACTAGGCCTTATTGGGATTAGTCCGGTTTCCTCACGATGTTTTCCTTCACCGAAAAGCGACTGGCAAATATCAAATTCAAATGATATGAATTAGAATACTTAGTACTATATTAGTTTATAAAAATGATTTCAATACATCATTAAAAAAATATTAAGTACTCCCTCAGCGCCGAGTTAGAAACACCCATTACGAGTAAGTGTGATGAAAAAAAATTGTATCTTAATAATGACGAAATTATCCACCGGTAATAAAATTAGGGTCAATTTAATATATTTTTCTGTAATACAAAAAATATCCCTAAATACAAAGATATATATATTTTTTTGTAATCGTCATAATTTATATTAGTTACATAGTATTCATTGAACATGTTAATTTAGAAAACTAATATTATCAAGAAAAAAATACCGCTATTTAAAGGGAAATACCTCTCAAAACTCCAAGACAATGCATTGAGTACCGCAGCGTACAAAAACCCAATCTGAAGCCTCTTAGATCCGTTACGCTTTAATTAATAAACAAGTCGTTCATCGCAAGTGTTTTGATGGAATTTCCTAGCTCGGGATTTCTTTCTACGATAAAAAATGCCTATTCAAGTTAACCGGGGAAACACAGCGCTTAATTTTAAACAACTGTTAGTTAAACTGCAACGACGAATTTAAAAATAACGTTTAAATTCAGGTATTTACCTACTTGTAGTCATAAAACAGTATCATATAATCTGAAATATACCTACACCATAATTTATAAGTAAGAAAGAAAAAGTGATCAAGGGCTCCGGTGCCCAGGGCTAGGATCGAATCAGTGTCGTCTACATTCGTGGCAAATAACCACCACTTTCCAATTAGGCTGCCCGATCGATGTAGGCGATGTGTGATCGGGTGGCCAAATGGATCAGGCTATATCAGCTGATGATCATCATCAAAACCTAAAGGTACCACATATTTTGACTAAAGTGTAGAGTTTGTGAAGTTAGGGCTTGTAGAGTTAGAAGCTTGGCTCTACTGTCTACAAGAGATTTGATAACTTTTTGACAGTGCGATCATGATACGCGTTGAAACAAAGCTTCTTTCTTCTTCTTGACTTTATGACCATTTTAACAAAATTTTAACGGTTTTATTCTGTTTGCAGGAAATACTACCATTTGTATTTTTAGTACATACTTTAACTACAGAATCCCAAAATGCAATGGCAACCCTACCCAATGCACTTGACCGGTTACTTATTTAATAACTCATATCATTACAATCAGAATTCCTTATATGCAAATTGAATAACGCGTCGTGACTCATGGCTCATGGCAATGCACATTATGCACATGTGAATGATATATATTGTAAATCGGTGATTTAGATCAAATCCTAATCGTGTATGTAATTAATATCTAATGATTGGTCACGTGATGTTTCATGGACGGGTTATTCTTAAAGTATTTTAAACGATGACCACTCCGACAGCAAAGATAGAGCATAGCAACAGATAAAGTGGACCTACAGCTTGGCCTACAGTTCTGGCCCTGAGGGAGGGGGTTTGGCGTGAAGGGTAATCGTGGTGACATTTCGCTGGTGTTAAAACTGTGTAAAATAAAAACGCTATAACAATTTCCTACGAATCACCCAGTTAGTGAGGTCTTTAAGGTCACAAAACTGTCTACTACAATTACTCGTAATTAATGATGATACAGATTTTCAATCTCATTAAACCATTAATCTCAACTGATCCAGATGTATCACATGTCCGATATCCGAAGCTACTTTTCGTGATGACTTGTTTGCTAATATTTATTAACTTTGGTAGTTTTAGAATTCACCTTTCAGCACATACCTACCCTACTTGAAACTGTCGCCAAATTTCATAGGTTAACGGGCGGGCAGTAATGGAGTGTCGAAATAAGTAGGTACTATCGCAGGAATTAACATCCTTAGCATCGGGTTTTAATGGTTAATATTTTTTTGTCGGAAAATGATTCATCGTGTAGAACCCACCTGATCTAATATTTAGAGCACATCCGTTTATCGAGTTAATAACAATGTTTTATAATATAATAACAGCAAGGCAGATATCGTGCGCATCTTGTTAGAGGAGCTATTTCAAATCCTCTTCTGGCCGAAATATTACGGAACTGGTGTTTTTGCGCGCATTCCTAACTAAATATTGATGCTACGAGTTCACGCCGTGACTATTAAAGAGTTGATCCGGGTCGGATCTTGACTATCCTCCTATTTGCTCAAACTCGTATCTTAACCTAATGTGCAATTTTAAAAACAACCTTACGTCAATCGAATGTAAGTCTATATTTGAGAACAATGAAATGTAAAAATATGACTGTTATCGGACGAAAACCCGAGTTGGTTTGTTCAAGTAAAAGCTGTATCGATTTATCTAGCCTTCAATTGAAATTGATTCTCTTGTAATTGCACGTATAATGTTAGAGCTGTAACATACTATTATGATGTTAGTCATCAGAATTAGTACCTTCTATAAATAGATAACTTGTATTATGAGAAAAAGGTGGAGGTTTTTAAGGTATGATAGGTAGGTAGGTATTACCTAGTCCTTTATGTAGCATGCCTCATCATAAAAATCTGGCTCGTGGAAATCAGTTTCTTATGAGTTACCTACGTATAGGAACGCAATCTGAGATTTAGGATTTGTGGTAGTTTCCTTAATTAACTTTATGTTACATAGGTGGTATTTTCTTTTATGTTAGATCGAGACACAATTTAACCAAACATCACACATTGTTCTGAGCATATCTCGTCTCAAATGCCCAGGAAATGTTGGGTTTAGTTCAAAGTAGAATTTTATTTACTTACTTTTTTTAGAAAATGTCACATGTATTTCATCTTCCATCCGACAAAGTGTAGTACGCACAAAAAAGCACCCGCAACGTAGGTATGTCATGATTTAGAATTGACAGGGTATGCAACCCTTAGATAATGCAATATCTAGAAAATTTTTACCTCTTATAGAACACTATTTTGAGTATGTAAGTAGGTTTCAGAAATGCGCTAATTTTTTTTCAGGGGGTACTTGAGGTTATTAATAAGTAATAACGGAATGTTTCACCATCACGGGGCAAAAGCTAGTAACTTAAACTTTGCGTGTTGCTCTAATTTTACTGATCACCCTCACAAGTGGCACAAAAAGACAAATAGCACTTAATTCCGCAACCTACAATGTTGCTTACGAGTAAGTAGTATAATTTAGGATCGCAGTATGTCTAATGACTGTCATTTAAGATGCATAAGTGTAAAAACTACATTTTTCTTGCGATGCCTTTCAAAGTGCCGCTCTACATTGCTTACTAGGCGGAACTTAAAATAACTAAGGGCCCGATTCGGATTTTGAAATAGATATCTATTAGATATCTTTTAGACATCACCAAGATACGATAAATATATGTTTAAGATCTAACCTGTCAAATTTGACATTTGCACGATTCTGGAGATACTCTTGAACGATTTCCACAAGATATGACTTAGAGATCTAATTCACATCTAATAGATATTAAGAGGTGACAGTCCATTTCCAACGACAGCTGCATTACGTTCATTTTACTATGGAAATTGAGAATGACAGCGACGCGTTCAGTACCTAACGGTAGTGCAGCTGCGGTTAGAAATGGAATGTTACCATTACTCTATCTAACGTAAAAGTGACATTGGTTGCCCGAATTGCGCTGCAAAAGAGAACTAGTTGATTTGATATCTAAACTATAACGTATCTAGAATGGATCTAATACGTGTCGTCTCGTCTCTTATGAATATCTTGAAGTTCGAATACGGCAGTAAGTATTATTAGTTACTCTGTTGGTATGTTTTGTTATGTTGTCGAGTGTAGGTAGGTATACCCGATGGTGACTAAGATAATTTAATGCCCATTAAGATTCCCGCTGGAAATGATCGAGATTATATTATATTAAAATAATATTTTAGAAAAGGACTTTATTTTCTATAAAAAGAATATACTAATCAAAATATTTAATAAAATAAATCGATTTTTTCCCTTGTTACAACTATACTTGGTTAAGCAAATCTTGTCGGTAGAAAAAGGCGCGAAATTCAAATTTAGAGACGATATAATCCTTCGCGCCAAATTTTTTTAAATTTGCCGCCTTTTCTACTGACAATATTTGCTTGACCAAGTATACGTAATCATCAATCGTCCCAGTCGAAGCTAACAAAGTGCGTAAAACACACTCTAGTTTTTTTTTGTCTACAGCATAATTTGCCCCAATATCCCTATCCGGCATAAAATCCGTCTTTGGCAGTTGGAATGATCGTCTTGGTTTTTAGAGCGTTTTCACATTGCCCGGTCCGATAACTCTGCTAGAAATGCCCTGCTAATACGGTATCAATCAAGTCCTATTATTTTTGTATAACGCTTTCTTTTGAACAACAAACAATAATTAAATGTATAAAAAATATAAAATGCTCTTTTTTGCAAATATTTTGCTTCTTTGTAAAAGTATCCTATTTACATCCAACATCGGATCGGACAGTGTGAAAACGCTCTTAGGTAAGCAATATATCAAATTATTATTCACACGTCTGTCCATTTTAATCAATCTCATTTAAATAATTGAATATTGTTTTGAATGTGAAGAATGCGGTAATTAAAATTCTTCAACTGTATAAATATTTGAAGTATCAAATTTCTCATATTATGATTTTATTTATTATACATGAATATTAACGGATATTTCACGGTGGGTTTTCCAGTCATCGTACGAACGTAAGTAAGGTTGACTTTTAGGGCTCCGCCCAGACCACAGATGAAAATCGAACCCTTATAGAATCTACTGGACACAAGTTAAAATTTGGTACACATATGCAAATCTGTGACATATAAAATGGGTAAAACAATTGCCGTCACTTTTCCGGTAAATGAAACATAAATATAAAGTCTGTAGTAGTAGTAGTAAACTCTCTATTGTACAAAAAGACAGTTAAAAATAACATACAATTAGTAAGAAGTACAAAGGCGAACTTATCCCTTTGAGGGATCTCTTCCAATTAACCTTTGAGTAGATGAGAGGAGACTGAGAGGAGAGAGTGAAAAGAGGGTGACAAATGCAGCAATATGTACAACAAGGTACCAGAAAGATAAAGGATATAAAGTGTGCTATTATTGAATATACGTAGTAATCATGTAAAACAAAGAAAGTAATTCCTTACCAACAGACTGCAGGAAACATATAAAATGTCTGAAGTCAAGCGTGAGTCCGACTTAAACCTTTACCGCATACACAGCCTTATGTGGGAATCCTTTTGGGGCACGAGTTTGACTCGCACTTGGCTGGTTTTTAGGAATGACATGTGGTATATAGAAGTTTCCTGTAATATATTTGTACATATCAAATAATTAACATTTGTACAGGAGCCGTAAAGTGTATGAAAAGTTGGTACTTACAATTTCATAGCTGTACAAAGATTGAACGGCTCCGTACATTATGCGGCAACTCTGGTTGTCAAAAGTTGACTGACACCCTGTTACCACAAAACTTATGGCACCGTAATATGCCATCTATTTTAGCTGTCTAACAGAACCACGATCTTTTCTTAGACTTCACAAGTTTTTACAATCATATGTCTTTGATAAACATTTTTAAATATATCCGGCTCGAAGGACCAAGTCAATGAACAGTCAAGGTCTAGAGGTTGATGTGACCAATATGCCGAAATTATGTGTATGCGACCTTGCTAATTATTATGGCAATATGCTGGGGGCCGATTTTTGAAATTCGACCACTCGATTTCGTGTATTTCGTTAAGGTGGTTCGCCTAGGTTACTCAAAACTTAACTCTCGCTAGATGGCACCACTTTTGCAAAATTTCAGATTTTATTTTTTTGTGAAATGGTCTTGGTATTTGTATACTTAAAAGTATGTTTCGCTCACTCTTTAAGTAAATATTGAACTATTAAAATAAACATTGAATACTTCATTGCAATGCATTGCAAAAACCACCTTTTTAATTCGACGGAGTGTTGCTGTCACGCTTTTTCCTACTATTACTCACACATGCAGTGTTTCCGTGATCCTTGTAGTAGACAATTTCACACAACGTAAGTATGTTGCAATAGCGTAACGGTATGTTCGTGGAAATACGTGCAAGAGGATTGGGGTTCAAGACTGGTGCGAGTAGGTAATTTCTTTTTGTTTCTCCTTTGTGTTATCTTACCTTTAAACGAGCAATTATTAGATATATAATTATTTATTTATATATTTGGATGGTATCACAAACGGCTCTAACGATTTCGATGAAATTTGCTATAAGGGGTTTGATCTCTTAGCTAGGTCTATGAGAAAACGCGCATTTTTGAGTTTTTATGTTTTGTAAGCTTTGGCCGGTCTCCCAGTTCAATCTCCGCTTGGCAACTAATCCCAGAATTGGCATGCGCACTAGTTTTTACGAAAGCGACTGCCCTGACCTTCCAACCCAGAGAGTAAACTTATTTGGATTACTTAGTCCGGTTTCCTCACATTGTTTTCTTTCACCGAAAAATAGGTATCGGTGTATAAATAGGTAGGTATCAAATGCTATTTCGTACAAAAGTTCGAAAAATCATTGGTACGAGCCGGGGTTAGAACCTGCGACCTCCGAATTGCTTTCCGCTAGGCCAGCAGCGCTTCCCCCACATACTCAGTGTTATCAGGTTTTAAAAAAATCAAAAACGATTACTTATGGAAGCAGAAGAATATAAATGATCGTATTAGATTTATAATTGTTACATATTTGCCGTAACTTATTTTTAAAATGTGTTTTTCAATTAAAAGACACGTCAAGATTGTTTACCTTATATCTAATGCTAAAAAAAACAAACTATAGTAATAATTGTATTTTTCATTCATAGACAAAATCCATTATTTTTAACCACAGGAAATTTTATACACTTCTTTTTAGGGTTCCGTACCCAAAGGGTAAAACGGGACTCTATTACTAAGACTTCGCTGTCCGTCCGTCCGTCCGTCTGTCACCAGGCTGTATCTCACGAACCCTAATAGCTTAGCTAGATAGTTGAAATTTTCACAGATGATGTATTTCTGTTGCCGCTATAACAACAAATACTAAAAACAGAATAAAATAAAGATTTGAATGGGGCTCCCATACAACAAACGTGATTTTTGACCAAAGTTAAGCAACGTCGGGAGTGGTCAGTACTTGGATGGGTGACCGTTTTTTTTTGCTTTTTTTGTTTTTTTTTTTGCATTATGGCACGGAACCCTTCGTTCGCGAGTCCGACTCGCACTTGCCCGGTTTTTATTGCAGTGAGGATGTCCTGATTGTAAAAATCAGAGAGATTAGGAAGAGTATAATTTCTAATTATCTTTGTAAAAATAAAAGAATACGTGTAGCCCATACTTAATAATCGATTTATGATAATAAGAAAAATTAAATAAAAATAAAAAAACAATACGAAATTTAGGTGTAACAAAAATACAAAAAGTTATGTTGCAGCATACAATGACTGGGGATCGAACCGGGAATCTTCCGTAAGCGACTGTTTGCATAACACGCCATGATAGTTCTTAGCTAAGCTGACGAACTTCTCGCTTAGGTCAATTAACTACCTGTCAAATATCAGTGTCAACAAAATTGCACTAAACATGACGGCACTCCAAATTCGAGCCGTGGTCAGCCCGGCAACGTCGGAAATGGTATGGCAACGTCGCAAATGTATCTGTACACGACATTTGTGACACACACATACGCATACGTAAAATTGATGAAAAGTTAACTATGATGTTTGCATGATTTCTGTATGAAACATTGTTTTCCTGTTAATTTCGCGCAAACGAATATTTGAAAGAAGATAAATGCGGAAATATTTGTGTACTAATAGTGTGTAGTTACTTAATGAGCTTTGATTGAATTTTGTATGAAAAGCGAACCACCTTAAATGATATCTCCATTACTAGGCATTTAAATTCTACTAATAGAATTGAAATCGAGTGGTCAATACCAATAGATTCCCAATTTCTATCGCTCGTATTTCAAAAATTAGCATTTCGCCGTTTTCCATCGATTATCGAGTGACGAAATCGAGCGGTCGAATTTCAAAAATCGGCCCCCTGGTGTATTTATAGACCGTGCGTTATTAGCAGAGGTCTCAGTTTCAGCTTGGACAAAAATGCTTTCGCATGTCTGGATGTTCTCTTTTGCCAGTTGCATTTCTACCGATTCTCGTGAAATTTTGTGAGCTAGTTCCAAAATTATTATTTTTTTGATTCGTTTTTTTTTATGGCGGAGCTATGGGGGTTCGCGAAGTCTACAGCTCAAATGGACGGACCGGAAAAAGCCGCCAGAAAGCCTTCACCAATAAGCCGGTGGTAAATATCAAACGACATTATGCTCATAGCTCCGAACTCATTATGTATTAGGTTAAGACAAATTATAAGTTGAATCCACGACCTCTAGATTGATTGGATTGATCAAGTTAAAGGCTTTTGAAGTACTAGTGGCGCCACCTGTGATAACACACCGGCATCAATTTAACAACGATCTAACTTCACTGAGTTAACTAACAGGTGAAGCGAGCTACCTGCTGAGGCATGACAACGAATCTCATTAACTGATTCATGATTTTGATTAAAGAAAGTATTTAAAATAATCTGGTGATTGTGACTACTATGTTCTTTGCAAAAATTATATCTAACGGAAATAAATAAATAGCTAAATTAAAGTTAATAAAAAGTTAACACCGAGTTAATGAAATGATGCCTATATAGCCTTCTAAAGAGTTAAATAGTTGTATGGTGTAACGCTAGATGGCAGTAAAGAACGTCGGTAATGCAGTTTAAGGCTTTGACGGTGAGTTCATTACAGAAAACTATATTTTTTGATCTGAAAATAGCGTTTCAAAATTTAATTAGTGGTATAATGTTAAATTAGGGTGAGTATTTTAATGATCTAGACGAATATCGCTCTGGAGAGTGTTATGAGTTGTGTGTATATCAAATATGGCGGCAGGCTCGGTCGGTAAAGCAGTCTCCCCGGTCCGGTGGGTGCTGCGACACGCAAGCTCCACAGGTAGGTTAAGATTCACGGTCTGCCGCATTTGGCTGGGCCGAGCGCTCCCGACGCGGCCCGTGCGCGACATGCGAAGGATCTGTGACGTGCAGTGCCAGTGACAAAGTGCCCGTGACCCTAGTGTGTGACATGCCTCGCAGCCCCTAGCCCGCCACCCTCACGGATCTTAACGGTAAATACCTACGTGACACTGTGACCTATCTGTGTTTGTGTGATCAGGTGACTGAAGCTGTACGCGATTATCTAACGGTACCATTGGGTCTGATTGATTTGAATTCCATAGTCGCACGCGCATAGCGCTCCACTTTTGAGATGATCGCGAGATTTATGTTTTATGTTCCACGTCGCCGTGCCCTTGTTTACCCAGTCTTAACACCTAGTCTTTACTTACGTTTACTCCGCGTGACCGACACTAGTCAGCTAATAATTAACGTTTACTTAGTAAAATAAGAAGAAAGCAGCTAAATTAATTTATCACGCTCAATCATTTGTTAGTTAAAATTTTATGGAATTAGGCGCCAGTTTACCGTTGCGGAAGAAAGTTAAGCGACGGCAAATATGTTAAATTCTTTACGTTCTAAATTGCTAACTGGTAAAAGAGTCTTATTGGAATCGTTGATTTTTTTTAGTCCAGTGTACGGCTTCTTGTCTGACTGATAACCGGTTGCAAACAAATAAAAACTTGCTTTAAACATGAATTAATATACGCATAAGTCGAGTTTTCATATGCCTTGATATGAATATGTATATGAAAGGCAGTTACATGCAAAGCTTAAGTTTTGGTCGCTCTCGTTGTCAACAATGGGATTCGGTTCCCATGGAAAGTAGTAAACACATGGTCTCCACGGACTATTGTTGTATTGGAGGAAAACGCAGTGTTTGCACTTCGCGCCGCGGTACATACGTCACGTAGGTAGGTATATGTGCGAACGCCGAATGTTTCGAAATTATCGATGATTCTCTAACTCGACTATTTGCTTTTTTGTTAAGTACTATAGCTAGTAGAACATTCTATTATGTTCATTCTAGTCTTTAATCTCCAAATTATACATTTATTTTCCTTTTTAATAACAAGACTTCCGTGAGACACAGACATATTAAATATATTAAGAACGGGTCACTCACGTATTTTAAGTCGAAAAACGCTCGACATGTTTCACACCGTACCGAGGAGTGTCATCAGGAGCTTTATTTTCCTTATTCGTGTATGGTTAATCCCTATTAGTAACGCAATTTTGTAGGTTTCTTAGTTTTACATACTAAATAATTCGTATTTTTACTGGGTATGTTCCATTCAATATAATATAGTTCCATTAAAAATCCCATAGTTCCATTAAAAATCATGACTATAGAAATTAGTCACAAAAAAAATCCAGTGCTTAATTAAACAAAAGTAGGTACGTATTATGTACCTACCTACGTAACAGATTAAAGATTCAAGTTTAATGGAATAGGTATCTTTATTAATCCTTAACATCAAAGCGCATAAATAGATGGAAACCAGTTCTTAAGATTTCCATCCTTGTTACTTAAGTAGGTAGGTATATTTTGGCATAAAAACAATAAACAGGCTTTCGGTTCAGAGCAGATTTCATAAATATGCGAAGTGCCTGTTGATTTCAAATCAATTTATCTTTGTGCATATAAGTCCGAGCAAGATGCATGCGTAGATCAAATGCCCCTTTTTATTGGGATACTTCATGCTAGTTAAAATGTACCTATTCACTAATGATAATGACTTATATGGCAACTTACAAAGCAATGTGTAACTAAGTAAATACAGTCATAATTTTATTGTCTCCGTTGCAACAATATCTACCATATAATTTCAGAAATAATTTATATTTATTTCAGCCATTATGATTTAAGTACAAGACGTCGTTGAAGTCTTTTGTATAGACAATTATGCTTTAAATAATTTGACACATCTTTATTGAAAAACTAAATGATCACTTATAAATGATGACATGGCTTGAAAGACTGGTATACGTATGTTGTGGTTGTAACCTCTGACTATGTACTACCTATAGCCAGAATAGCAGCAGATGAAGCAACGCACACAAAGAATCTGCTACGCTGAAATACTTTACCAAATAGAGATACCTATTAGTTCGTTTTTTGTAGCATTAGAAAGAACTTGAAAGAAGGTAAGCGATCTTGACATGTCTTTTAATTGAAAAACGCTTTTTAAAAATCAGTATCTATTACTTATGAAAGTAGAAGAATATTAATGATCATATTAGATTCATAATTGCCGTAACTTATTTTTAAAATGTGTTTTTCAATTAAAAAATACATCAAGATTGTTTACCTTATTTCTAATGCTAAAAAAACGAACTATACCTAACTATATCCCTACAGTTCGCATTCAAAAGTATTAGTTACGTTACAATCTAACTTTCTTCCATATCTAATTCTTTTTGATAAGCTAGTAGAGAATGGTATAAACATTGGACTGCTTTTGATCCTGACTGTATGTATTGGTAAATAAAAGATATGGATCAGTCGCTTAAGATAATTTAAGGAGGATAATAATTTAGTGTCTCTTGCTCCATTAACTAAGTTTATGCTCTAATTGATATTATTGCGCATTGAAAACAAATATGGTATGAGGAAGATAAAATTGCGTCCCATTAAGTAATTCTAAGGAAAAAATGCTCCGGGATTAGGTAATATTTTTTTTTTACCCTTTTTTGGGTCATACTTATACACAGCAATTAGGTTTCTCTCCTGTGGACTGAAAGTTAAGGGTTATAAAGCCAAATTTTATGATTTTATGTGATATTTATTTTATTATTTTATGATTGAATACCTACTTAATCCTACTACCGATTCTCCTTTCCTATAAAACTTATTATTTCCTAACTTGTGCGATAAAACCATTAATACTTGTATGCGCCTAAGCTGATAGCTATTGCCCATTCTCGTAAGTTGGTTGTTTTAAAATCGATGGTCCATTTAGCAAATTTCACAACAGAAAACTGTTGAAAGATTTAAAATACCTACTTATCTGTAGAGATCCGTCCGTGCGTGGTGTAGATGATGACAAGTTGCGAGCATGGACGCGGATGACTGACATAATCACCACTTCTGTCTGCGCCGGACATTCCCATTCAAAATACTTACAGTTGAGTGTGTATGTTTAGCTTTAATGCTTTTAAAAAGAATTGAATTACCAAGCGCTTTAAAGTGTTTGCTGTAATAGTAAGTAATAGTGCTAAAAATTAAACCTAAGAAAACGGAAAGGTTCGGCAGACAAGATACAATACTTGGGTCTAACTTTGGAGCATTAGCCTATCCCGTAGTGTTGCGTGGTTTTTCATTAAAAAAAATATGTTTACACGAGAATCTCTCTTAATTTTATCCGTTGATCAATAAATGGTGCTGTTATTGGTAATTTATTAAGTGTAGTTTATCTAAATATAAATTATGGACATCATTAGCAGAAGCGCAATTAGTGAATTAGTGATCATAAAATGTTTAGATGTTTCTACTTTCTTATCGTTAACTCAGTCTTAAGCATGATAAAGCGAAAGTTTTAACAAAACAAAAGATGCAAACTAAAGGCGAGGTCGAATGCCTCAGCATTGTTTACGTCGCTCTGAAAAAGCATCAACTACCTATCTATTACCATTCCATTATCGTGACAATTGTTAGGAAGATAATCTAACACGGTTCCGTAGTTTAATAAAGTTTTAAGGATATACTCGTAGATAGACTAATCAACTTAAGTATAAAACGTCGCAATATTCTTAATTTTAGCTAATTATAATTACATACATATATATATGTAGGGATTTTGTTTTACTTGGTCATGTTTGATTTGTGGTTGTAGAACATGTTGATTTTTTAAGTAGTATCTTATCATCATCACTTACGGTTAGTTTCATACAAGTCGTAAAAATACATTGTTTAATTCATGTGCTAATCGATCACTGGCCGTCTCAATTTTTTTTTTTTTATTATTTTCATTTTACACACGAATGTGGTTAATTCCTAGCATGTAACTTTTTTGCCACAAGCTCAGCCCGTCCCGCCATTAACATTTGAGCGGTGTTTTAAAGGGCACAGGAAACACTTGCGTTCGGAATATGTCCTAAAAACGTGGCGAAACCGACGCCGTGACTTGAATTACAATCCATGAGCACTTTCACTGAGGGTCGCAGCGCGTGCTAGGTCATGATATGTTTTTGAGCCACCTGCTGCACGTAAGATACGCCCTAGTGCTCGGTGTTTTGTTAAGGACCTATTGTTTCGAGATCAATAATAGATTAAAAACTATAACTGCTATAAGATACTGTCCGTAACGTGAGTAACTAATAATTGTAGTGAGTAAATACATTGCTTGTTATATAGATACGTCAAGTTATTAGGTACTTTTATGAATTATTTTATCGAGAGTAGGTATAAGTAATGAATATGATGAAAATTGCGAAAATGCGACTTTTGGTCTTATTTAATAAATTATTTTATTTAGTCTGGTAAATATGGTTAGGTGCTTGTGCTTACGTAACAAAATCAAGAATATAATAGCTGTCTGAAGCTTTGCCTGACATTAATGCTAGTTACAATCTATTAGCTGGCTGCCTGTAGGTAAGTAACTTGGTTTGAGAGAAACCAAGGTTTTTATTTATGTAAAGTTTCGCAGTAAGCGTAAAGAAAGACGATAATTATTTACCCTAACAAGTGTAATGTATTGCACAATACAGCGTGATTCAGGAGACGTGAGCAGGACTAACACTGCACATTTCGTAAATTATAAGCAACTGTTTCGTATCAGTATTAGTGAGATAAACGTTAATTTTCTAGTCGTGTTGAAAAAAAAAGTTATTAATTTATTTACGACATGCATGGTCACCCTACAATTAGAATACTAAACTACCGATATTCTGTGTCAAATTGAATGTCATCACGGTCTGGTTACTTTTGATAACTCGTATCTCACTCAAGTTTGACAGTTTATTTTGGTTCGTAATCATAATGGTGTCATTACGGTTACAGAGGTTAATTTTATGTTTATTAATTAGGTCTTGTAGGGTGACCATGATTGTAGAAAATTAAATTTGCCCTCGCCAAAAAGTTAAAAAATAGTAAAAAGTGTGGTTGTTTCACCTAAATACGACGGTGAGCGATCAATTATCAGTTACTGAGTATGCAGGGTTAGTCCTGCTCACGTCTCATGAATCATCCTGTATATGTAGGTACGCCATTCGTTAAATGAAGTAATGAAGAGGTAGTCAAGTCGCGAAGGTCGCACTTTCTAAAATTTCTAGTCCCCCAACACAAACTTCTGAAAGGTGCAATAAATTCGTTATTGCTTGCAACAATATGCAGCTATTATTTACGTGTGATAAAGTTTGACACTTCCACTAACAGGCATATTTGCCTACTCGTGCCTATAGTTCGTTTTTTTAGCATTAGAAAGAACTCGGCAGAAGCAAGCGTGCAGTTTTTATCAGGCTCGTTAATTGTTAATAATTATTGAATTATCTAATGTAGCATGGTCAATACATATATGTAATTTACTTCAAATTGTTACCGCTAAAAGTGCCAGATTTAGAACCACAAGCGAACTTCTGCGAAGTTCTTTCTAATGCTAAAAAAAACGGACTATAAATCATTTATTCTATCTTCCTGAGTCCCAAAGGCCTTTTTAAAGACCTTTTCCCAAAAATATAAACTTTTATTAAATAAGACAAGGTTCCAAACTCAAAAGCAAAATTAAAGCTTCTGGGACTTAGAAGGCTATATAATGCTTGTACAATAATGTTCTAATTTTGAGTCCTAATATCCTGGATTCAGGAGATTTGTTCTACCGGTTAAACAGAACTAAAGGGACGGTAATTTTATCAATAATAAAACCTAAAACTACTTGGGTTGTTAGATTTTCTGTATTCATTATCAATTTTTCAACTAGGTATCGTATCTCCAAATATGTACTTTAATAAAACTACGTGTAGTATCTATTATTTAAAAGCAGTTTGCAAAAGCAAAGTAACTACCAACTAATCTACTTACTGCTCTGCTAATATTCTTACAGTGGGGTCAATGCAAGAAGCCTTATCAGCGATGTCGGTAGGTATGCATCGATTTGTTACATTCTCGTGTATTGTAACGATTACATAATAAATTTTCTGTATGTACCTGCTGTGGGTCTCTATTGTTTCCCAAATAGTTTTAAGTCATAATGTATTGTTTGTCCGGATTTTCGTTAGTCATAATTGGTTTTTCTCAGAAACGCGTAATTTTTCAGGATTGCCATAAAACAAACCTAACCTAACCTAACCTATCTACAGTGTAACCTTACGAAAATCCTGAAAAGTTAACGGTTTCAGTTTTATGACTAAAGATAATATGACAAACAATACATTATGACTTAAGACTTTATGGGAAACAAAGGGACCCCACCTGCTGTACGCAATAGGTATCTGCTTATTACTATACTTACTAGTTAATGAGAAATTCTAAATTAATTATGAATCAAATATTCTCGAAGTCGAAAATAGGTATTAATGGCAGGAAAACAGCAACGAAAATTGTTATGAATTTTCCTTACTTTTTTTGTCCAAATCTGCTAATAAAAAGGCTCAAAAAATATAGGTGATTTGTTGCAAATAAGTCAAAATCCATTTATTTACCTACAAAAAAAAAATGTATTCATTACTTATTATTACTTCTTCGTCAGGGGGGTCATTATAATACGCACAGTCATTATCTATATCTATTATACCTTCCTCAAAGAGTGAAGTAAATCCGTGATCTTCTCAAATTGAACACCATACCTACAGTTCACAGCGGGCGAAGGAAGAATGGAAGAAATTAGAATGGTATTGATATCATTTCTCGCAGGGTCAATTATTCACGATGACAGACAAGGTAGACTAAGTAATTAAGTAAGTCGATTTACTTCTTTCTCAGACAAATTTACATAATTAGCATTGTTCATGAGATTGATTAGATTTTTGTATCGAAACTAAGTATACACATACTATTTGTCTGTGACCGCATAGCTTGCAAAGACAATTTGATTTAACAATTAATTTACATAATATACAGGGTGGAAAGATAAGTCGGGCCCTGGAGGGAAACTACCTTAAATCCTTAAGCAGGCTCATTTTACTTAAAGGAGACATTCTTTTATTTTTAAAAAGAAACAAAACTGCATTCAAATATTTTCTAAAACTCGCTTGCCTCGCCCGGGACTCGAACCGACAAAAAATTCAAAAAAATAAAAACTCGCAATTTTATTTTACTAGTCGATACAGTTAATGTTAATGATAACATTTTTCAAAAGAAGCATTAGGTCTTACATTCGTCTGTCGTACAAAATATCCATAAAATCTAATATTTAGTACTTAAGATTTTTTTAGACAAGCCAAATTGAAGAAAAAAAGAAAAATACTTTGAATGCAGTTTTGTTTCTTTTTAAAAATAAAGGAATGTCTCCCTTAAGTAAAATGAGCCAGCTTAACGATTTAAGGTAGTTTCCCTCCAGGGCCCGACTTATCTTTCCACCCTGTATATGTAATATGTATAGGCAATTTGAAATCCTAGGATAAGCTGTATTAGTAATAATAACGATCAGTTTTAAAGGTTGCTAAACGCATGAGCGGGTGTGTTCAGTAAGCAGCCAGGAAGTGGAGGCACTCGCGACGTGATAGAATGCTGCTGTTTCTGCACTTGCAACGAATTACGCACCACTCGCACTGGTCAAACTATACTGCAAAACGTAATTAATTTTTTTTTTTATTTTTTTTACTAGCGCGTCTTGTATTTATATAAAAATAAGTAAATAAAAGTACTTTTTTAAATCGTAGGAGTAAAATTACTAATAAATATATTATCTTAGCGTGATTATTTATCAAAAGAAATTTACTATTTTACGAACAAATTATTGCAGTGGCAACATTGTCTTACTTTTTTTGGTCTTGAATTACGTTTTGCAGTTTACTTAAAATCATATATACGCTCATGGCTGATGCTTTACTAAATGGGTTACTATGAAGACAAAATATCGCGGCCTCCCTTAAAATTAAATTTGGCATAGGAACTTTAAAATATGGGATACCTACCTATGGGATCTTCATCTGTGACATTTGCGGTCGAATTTATACCGACAGTAACATTTTTCCTTATTTTTTACCGTTAGTTCCAATAAGTCATGGAACAGCTGACTCGCTCGTTAATAAAATAATCGATCGTTGTTGTGGCGTGTCGTTGCCGTGCGCAAACGCAGGGGCCAACCTTTATTCAAATACCAATTTTATTATGGTCGGGTAATGAATAGTAAGATGTGTGTGTATAATATATATAATCAATGTCAAAATATAAATACCTACGCTTCATTTTATACCCAATGGCCACATGACAATTAGGTACATTGAATTTTCTGATGAGCTGTTTACCTCTGTCATAGAAGCACAATAGCGTTTTAAATAATTAGACATTGAAAACTTATTTATTGCAGAAAAGAGAACTTATCGTACAAAAGGCTTATTGTGCATAGATAGGACCTCCTTCATAATCAAGAATAGGAATTCCTTAATATCATACATAATCATGACCATAAAAAGGAATCCTTATTAATTAAAACCAGGTCACATGTACCTACTTAAACTTAAGACACTATGGATAATTTTATTATACGTAATCTTAGGGCATACTGAAATTTCCTGGACTGGCCACTTAGAAAAAATAAGTCGTCTCATACATCAGAATCCAGAAATTTTCAGTATTGCCCACGAATAAATAAGGAATTAAACTTCCTGGGTATGAATAAAGCCAACGCAGTTTCTGTTAAATTTTAAGTTCCTACTAGATATTATACCGCGTATGGCCTGTAACATGAGCAAATAATTAAAACATAGATTGTACTCCTCAAACGGTGACACTTTTGTTCAACAACATTTAAAAATTATGAACTATTTAGACTCCCTATTTTTCATACAAAATAAATATTATCTTCAATGGACGCCATCGCCACGCCATTATCATTGTGATTGAAGTTGCTTGTCTTGACAGTTGAAAGTTGTCGCGCCTTAAACATAGCAAAATTCGCAATACATTGCGTCTTAGAATAAACTTTAAAGTGTATTAAAAATCAATCCACAAGTAATTTTTAAAAGTCGCTGAACAAATGTTGGTCAATATGAGGAGTACTTACAGCCTACGGTTTAATTTTTTGCTCATATTATAGGCCACACCCGGTATACCCATAAGGCCTATACTTTATTGGATAGTATCGATTGGATGTCTTTAACATTAGAAATGAAAGGCAGCAAAGGGCACGGTGCGCGTGAACCGGACGGAAGCCTCATTGAGCCGCGACCGCCAGGTGGAGGGTCACGGCGGTAAACACATAACTGCGCCGCAGAATAGGAAATTCTATGCAATTGAAAGTCATGCCATTATGTACAAATAAGTGTCTTCATCTCTGTCACCTTAAGCCGACAGCAGAGATTTCCCAATTCCGAAGTTTTGCGGCACCTAAGTTTTATTTAATTTAAGCTTAGGTACGAATTGGAATTCGCTGCCTGCAGTAGGTACCCTATATTGTGATATAAAGATATCGGCTAGACACCTGTACCTACACCGGTTTTTAAAATAAGTTGACGCACTAACTGTTATAGGACAAAGGGTATGGCAGGAAGGCAAAGTCCTATCTATAAGACACACTCAATCGTTCCGGTGTGGTGCGGTTGGTCCTAATAAAAATAAAAAATTTAACTGTTTATTATAAATAAAATTTTCAATTTTTTTATGGACTAACTTAACCTAATCTACATTATAATAGATTATTAGCTAAGTAAACTAAGATCAGGACTTCGTCAAGTAAGCAATTACAATAATTAGTTACGTACCTTTACTTAATTAAGCTAAATTAGTTTAATGAATATTATCGGCCTGATTGTTACCTACTATTTTTGTCAAAAAAAAAACAATGTTTAAAACTTAATCTTATTGAATCATAAATATTACAAAATCATACGGCATGCGGACAGCCACTTCCTCCTCAATGCAATGAGAAACATTTTTACTTAGAATCTTTCTTGCTCTTCTAAAAGTGGATTGAACAAGTGCTTACTACGTCCATCTGGTTCCCTATCTATTCCATATTTGGCGCGCTAAGCGGACTTTCACAAACCTAATCGAATCAATATGTACTCGTACAACTTATCAATCAGATACATCAATTTGTTTCTGTTTAATATTTATCTGTCAGAAAACTTCATTAAGTGTTAGGTAGTAAAGCTATTAAAACAATTACATTATCAAAACAATCTGTGATAGACTGATCGAGCGAAAAAAACTCAAAGCCTTTAAGTGATTTCATCACATAGTTGAGGACAATGTGGCAGCCATTAGGATGGCAGATAAGTTCATCTAGTACCTACTGCTCTCGTAACAGTCTCTACGTTTATTATTCCAGAGATGGCGTCAGCTATCAAGATATTTGTATAGGAATATCAGCCCAGTTGTATCTGGTCAAACAATTGTAAACCTTCTGCTAAGATACGTAAGATCTTCATTTATATTTTGGTGGGGTTGCTGTAACTGCCTCATCTGATCAATGGATAGCCACGTAGTTCACAGAGTAGAGGCATGACCGAGTTTGAAGGGTTTCTTTTGTCAGTGTGTACGAATGTTTAATAGTTTCATTCGCTTTTTAATCTGTCCATATACATCTATGTTGTGTGATTGTGTGGCCTCGATTGCATCTCATCTAAACAACCTAAGATTTATTGGTCTCATAACGATGAACAGTTTGTGGTTTGAAAAATGGTTGCGCTAGATAGTTTTTTTACATTAAGACATGTTGTTAATGTGTTAAATTTTGTAGTTAACTTATCTTTAAATGCAATAACTGATGTTATTGCAATTGTTATGCCTAGACACCCAATTCGTTCTAAAAACTTAAGAAGCTGCAACAGCCTCATACCCATAGGTACCTATATCTTGAGCCGCTTGTCGCATGCCCGCCGTTACATAGCGGGACGTTCTTCAAGAACTCATCTGTAGAAACATACCTGGCGGCAATTCTTTAAACAATCCGACCTGGGAGTGTAGTGTGGGAACTCGCGGATTAAAACAAATGTGTATTAAATGTTTGTTTACATTTTAGCCTCTCATAATCCGAAGAGAATGGCCGCTTAATGTATACTTAACCGATTCCACGCTACGCGGAGTGTATTGACGGGCGATTATAAACCGCTTAGGATGCGTAACGCTGATGAAATCAGGTCTTTACCGGATATGTTGGGTCACGCATCGGCATTTATTCTCGCTCCGTGCTTCGCTGGGATTTGACAGATTTAAGATTGGTTTAGATTAAATCTATACAAAACATAATCTTACTATTCTGACTTAAATGCACGAGCGAATGACGCATACAGCGAAGATATTTCATTTTTGTACTAAATAACTTTATAAATTATTGTGTACCTACTTAGGCCAATTTTAATTGCGTTGGTAATGAGATTATTGAGTTGACAAAACCTACATCTAGAAAGCAAATTAAAGTAGGTACAGTCAACTGTAAAAATATGGGTGTAGCCAACTTATTCAAAAATATGTCCCATAGTTCTTAATTCGCTGATATAAGAGCTATGGGACATATTTTTGAGATGATTTGTGCACCCATATTTTTACAGTTGACTGTACCATAATATTCTCACATTAATAGTTAATCATAGGTACGGATCGATAATTGCCCCGAATTCCGGCAGGTGTGGCGAGATGAATGGCCGAGATACCTTCCCTAAATTAAAATGACGTATGTCACCAGTAAATTCATATGGAAATGCGTCTTTACGTTTAAAACGTGTAGAATAAAGAACTTCCGGTGCGATCAGTTCCGCTGCGCGTGCGTCGCGACCCGCGCGACGATCATGTTCGCGATACGACAACGTTACTTTTTACTCTCAATCTTGTACAGTCAAAGATGTATTTAAGTAACCGTTTGTATAACGGCAGTAGATAATATCTGAAGCTAATTGACAGAGCAAGAACGGGCAACAAAGATTCCATCAAGTAAATATCAAAGTTCGTTTTGAATTGAATCGTTCAGAAGTTGTACAAAATGAACTCTACAAAGTGTAAGGTAAAATTGGTTTCGATAGGTTTGAATTAAGAATTGGTATCAAAAGTAATCTGTCGCAAAAATAGGTCATGTAATACTTACAAATAAAGTTTTCATCTCTCCTGTTCGGAAAGTTTACCTTTCATAAGCTGATAACCGGGTGGAGAATTGCATTTCCCACCCTAGGGTGGAAAGTAATTATTATTTTTTAATTTTTACTTCGAGCAACGGCCAACAGCAATATATGCCATATTATAAGCTCTCATATCAGCTTCCGCATGACTGAAATTGGCGCCGTTTACATTTTCAAGTGATTCGAGTGACTTATATAATATGGTAACTTATGTAGTTTACCTATATATCTGTTAATAATTTGTTCTAAAGAATTATACTTACCAATAATAAACCTACATTTCTCGTGTTTGACTTTCCTCATAGTCGAAATGAAAAGTAGAGTGTTTAACTCGGGTAAAAGTAACCATCTCACCCTCGAACTATTGGCGCTCTCTCTTCGTTCGAGCGCCAAAATATCTCGGGTGAAATGGTTCACTTTCCACCCTTGGTTAACAATCTACTATTAATACCATCTGATATCTGCCATACACTGTGTTTTTAAACTCCATTTACTTCGGCGAATGGAATGTTCATTATAAATTTATTGAATGTGTAGCGCCAGCTAGCTCGGGGTTCGGATGAGGAGGCTATTTAAAAGTGAAAACGACACCGATACTGAATAAAAAGTGTATTCTGTTGAATAATTACACTCGTAATGTTCTTATGGGAAACTTATTAGAAATTAAGCACTAAATACTGTAGTGATTTACAACTTATCATTAAACATATATTAATCGTATCGCGTCGGTTGCCGGACTGCGCGGGAGCGGCGAGAACGTATCTGTATACGGTCGGTCACGCGCAGTGCGTCATGAATCGGAGCTGTGATTGGCTCATGCGGTGCAGCAGGTAAGTCGTCCAATCCGCGAGTTTCGTTCGGCCGGGCCGACGTTTGAGGTTGGTGCGTTATACACTCCCCCTCCAAGTTCCCAGAACGACCCGTTGGGGACTTGGTAACACTATCATCTCGCGCTAAGTTACGAGGGCGACCACGTAGTCGCCGTGGTTGGACAGGCACCGAAGGAATACCTTGACCTGGTGTGAATGGTGTCAAATCAGAACTATGGTATTTACCCAGGTCGGTATTGGTTTGTACGTCAGCTATAACATAAGAAGTTGGACTAATTATTTTACTAATGCGATAGGGACCATCCCGTTTGGGCATGAATTTCTTTGTTAAACCTTTAGAAGCGTTACTAAGCAAATGAGTGTCTACCAGAACTAGGTCATTAACGCAAAACAAAGGTGACTGCCGTCGGTGCCGGTCAGCGTCGCTTTTCTTCTGGTCCTGCTGGCGTACAGCTTTCTCCTTTATAACCTCCCAGTTTTCGAGGAACTTATTCAAGTAAGGAGTTATTTGCGGCAGAAAGTTTTCTTTTGACAGAATAACCTTTAAATCACGTTGAGCATCAAAAGGAGTCCTCATCTCTCGAGCGAACATCATGTGAGCTGGACTGCATCCAGTGGTGGCAGAAAGAGCACTATTCATCGAGAACCTGATCGCTGGCAGGAACTTGGGCCACGCACGATGATTGTTCTTCACTAAAATAGAGAGTTGAATCTTGAGGTCTCTATTCTTGCGTTCTGCAGGGTTGGCCTCAGGATGATAGAGTGGTATTAAATTCTGCTTGATTCCCAGCAAGAACATGGTCTGCTGCATCACAGCTGAGACAAACTGAACTCCGTTGTCAGAAATGACTCTTCTTGGGAATCCATACCGTAGGAAGTACTGCTCGATAAGGGCTGGAGCGCAGACTTCTGCTGTGGCGTCCTTGAGGGCTATCAGCTCCACCCAGCGTGTAGCCGTGTCCTCGATGAGCAGCACCCATTTCTCTCCATTATCTCCTTCAGCACCTCTAGCACATCTTGCATCCGCGACTTAGACCGCGACTCGAGTCGCCATTCCCGCGGCTGTCAAATCTGTCGATTTCCGTAGCATAACTTGTACCCGCGACTGCAACAGCCGCGTAGAAAACTCAAAGTCGCGGCGCGACTCGTCAGTGTTACCCGGCGAAATCAAAGTCTAAACAAATCGATATTTGCAAGTGGCAACACTGAATCGGAAACCAGGGATGCGCTAAATCATTCGTTCTTTGGTTGTAAAAAATCTAGTTTTTTGTCGATGGTTAAGTTTTTCCTGTCAAAGTCAAGGAACTTTCAAATTTTGTCAACATTTAATTACGGGAAAAAATATGAAAAAATGTAAGTAATAGAGCCTTATATACTTAATATTGATAATATTCCTTAAAATATATATTGTTTAAAAATTTCTGTTTAATAAACCTTTTAAATAATTTTTTTTTTTGTAAGTAACTATAATAATGGAATTGCTATTATTGGTTTTGTTCTCATATTCCTGTTGTAAATAGTGTTTTTTTTTTCAGAATAAGTTCAGCATTATCCTAGACACGATTGATATCCCAGCACCCAAAGCAAAATATTATTAACAGGAACGTGCCAACGGGACCCGAAGTGGAGATTCAGGAAAAGAAACACACTAGGCAAGCTTGTAGGTTTCAAACGCGGAGCGGTCCCCTTTTCTAAATTAACTAAGATGTGAGAAGCGCTTTAGCTTTAAGAACACCACCGAGGAAGTGAACTATTAATAATAACCCTAATGGTTATGGCGTACCTATCTAAGCTGCCACAGTAACTCTCAAATAAGTTACATATAGTTTTTCTTGTGCCAATAATGGATGGCATGTACAGTACACACGTACTGTGTACCTAACGGTTTATGATTTGACAAATTGATATGAAAAGCTTATTTCATAGTCCTCGATGAAGTCATGACCATATTTTATTGTCTTGTTTACAAACCAATTTTCTTTCCAGGGTGATATTTAATTGTCCTATGCCGCATGTCGAAGAAAAAGGAAGAGAGAAAATACTTATCAAGTGTAATAAAGAAGATTCTTACAATTTCTCTATAGTGGTTCTAGATGTTAATACCTATATATTAGGTTTAATAATAAGAAATATATAAGGCAAAGCAATATACTATTAATTTAAATATTGTTTTTTTTCTCCTGTATTTTTACCTGAAAAGAAACAAAAATAAAGTAGGTAGGTAAGTACTTAAAACTCCTAGAAGCCATTATTAATTAGCTCCCCAAGGCCCACTTCATACCTAATGTTGACAGCAACGTATCATAGCATGATCGTATCAGGCCCTGTCAAACATGAAGTGAAACATCTAGAACACGGGTATGATATAGAGGAGTTTCAATATGGTAGACCATATGATAACCGTACCTATGCTACCTACGCAGACTATGACATGAGCGTAACGACTCCTTCAAAATATTATTGGTCGGCTCGGTCTATTCACGTCACGGTATGGTGTTGGCAGGGGACGGAATGGTTTAGTGGGTGTTGACTGATAATATTTCATACAAAGCATGATTTTGAGCCGGACATGATCCTGTTATAGCCACGTATTACATCATTCTGTTACAGTACGATGCAGCGGGCACAGGCCACATGTAGGTATGTTTTGTTGAAGTCGAGGAAGGTTCCAAACGGTACCTAAATAGTAAGAGATTGTTGAAATTAGACATCTAACCGTGATCCTAAATATTACTACTAAGACTATGGCTTACTTAATAAGTTGGATAGTTTGTTTTGAACATTTGTACCTACCCACCTCGTCGGCTTCATTTATGTACAAGCAAGCGGGCTCCGTTGTTAGGTTGATGAAAGTTTTGTGTAAGGAATTAAGTCTTAGGATTACTTTTACAAACTTACGAACCTGAATTGAAATTTAAAAATCCTACATATGCACCTAATTACTTAATTGAGTAGCTACAAGCTAGCTGTTTGAAATTAAAGTTGTAAACATGATGGGTGTGTTATGGTACTTGTAGGTATCACCGTGCATAATCGATATAAGAGTGCGTAAAGCGCATTTAGTGATTGTTCCATACTTCCTTATTCCTTAGGGCAATAAGTAATTATACAAATTATATTATTACATAATATATGAAACTTGTTTTTAAGTTATAATTATCATGAGTTTAGTTAAAAAAGTACAAGCAAACCACCCGCGAGAGCGAGTCGCGTTATAAAGTCGCGTAGACTTCGACTCGCGGATTGACATAAAGACGAGAGAATATTTTGTCTCAAAATAGGCAGTTGTGCTACGGATTTTAGTTCAAAGTCGCGATCGTTGTCATTTTCTGACAGTGACATCTGATCGCGAGTTTGTCGCGGCTCTCGCGCGTGAGTTGTGCTGCCAACACGCGACAAGCCGCCAAGTCGCGCCGATCTGTCACTTCTCACGCCTGTCGCGGCCAGTTGTGCTAGAGGTGCAGGTAGAGGGCCAAAGAGGTCTATAGCTAACACCTCTCCTCTTTGATTAAGCACTGGGGTCTGTAGTAGTCCCATAGGCTTCTGGTTACTTATCTTGTAACGTTGGCATTCTTCACATAGTTTTAAATATTCCGTGATGTACTTGCGCATTCCTGTAAAGTAATACTTTTGACAGATGCGTGCGAGAGTCCTTTCCACGCCCTGATGACCAGCTGTTGAGGCGTCGTGGTACTCTTTTAGGACGGCCTCCTTCATAGAGTTAGGTACTACCAGCTGAGCTTCCTCCGACTCAGAGTTGGGATTGTAATAGTAGAGAATCCCTTGGGCCATTACATATCCTCTCTCTAGCCATCTGGTCGAGTTAATAGGATCAGAGTCTTCCAGGTCTTGAATAATCTTGGCGACTTCTGGATCTTCGAGCTGTGCAGTACGTAGTTCCGTCGGGTTAACTTGTGGAATATCAATAATAATAGAGCAGACTCCACATTCTTCTTTGGAGTTTTCATCGCAGACAGGTCGACTCAATGTGTCTGCTATGACATTGGCCTTTCCAGGTGTGTATTCATATTTGATGTCAAAACCTTGCAGTTTAAGTGCCTACCGGATTAGGCGACCACTTGGTGACTTGTGAGTCAACAGCCATTTCAACGGCTGATGATCCGTCTTCACTAAAACTGTATGACCATCAATATAGGGCCGGTACTTCTCAACCGCCCAGATCACAGCTAAACACTCCCTCTCAGTTGTGCTGTAACGGCGTTCTGCTGGAGTGAGCAGCCTGCTGGCATACTCAATGGGACGCTCATCATGTCCTTCGCCTTGCATAAGACAAGCTCCAAGAGCATAATTACTCGAGTCAGTCCGTAGAACAAATTGTTTGCTGTAATCCGCTTGCACCAGGATTGGAGCAGAAGTTAATCTGGTCTTGAGCTCCGTAAAAGCCTGTTGTTGCTCGTCTTGCCATTTCCATGGTTCATTTTTCTTTGTAAGCTTGGTAAGCGGCTGAGCTACCGCTGAGAAATTTGGAACAAATTTTCTGAACCAAGCGCAGGTTTGGAGAAATGTCCGGAGATGCTTGAGATTAGTTGGCTCCTTCATGGCTAATATTGCTTCAATTTTCCCATTATCTGGCTTAATACCGTCAGGGGTGATGAGGTGTCCAAGGTACTTGACCTCTTTGCAAGCAAAAACACATTTCTCTCGGTTTGCTCTTAAGCCAAACTGACGTAGTCGGTCGAACACAAGTTGCAGGTCTTGCAGGTGTTTCTCGAAACTGTCAGATATAACCAGGAGATCGTCCAGGTAAGCTAGAACTGTAGTATTTTGCAAGCTGGCACCGGATTTGAACTTATCCATCAACCGCTGGAAGGTTGCAGGTGCATTCTTCAAACCGAATGGCATTCGTACGAAACGGTAGGTACCGAATGGTGTGATCACTGAAGTCTTATCCCGATCAGCTGGATTCACACTTACTTGCCAGTATCCGGATCTCAGATCTATGGTACTTATGTAGCAATGTCTTCCGGTCGACTGCAGCAGCTCATCAATTAAGGGTAAGGGATAGTTATCTGTCTTTGTGACGCTATTCAGCTTTCTATAATCAGCACAGAATCTGACAGTATTATTTTTCTTAGGGACAAGAACTGCCGGTGAGGTCCATGCAGATTCACATTCCTCTATTATCCCTTCCCGGAGCATCTTCTCAATCTCCGCTTTCATTATTTCTTTCTTTGCAGGTGTGAGCCGGTATGGAGGTACAGATATAGGTGCATGGTCTCCTGTGTCTATATGATGTTCAACAATTGGAGTGGGCGCTCCCCCTAGACTGAAGACTGCACTATTCCTCTCTAACACTTCGGCTAATTTCATCTTTTCACCTTCGCTGAGCATTGATCCTTCTTCAGCATGAAGTATATTGCTTGCAGCAATTGACAATTGCGTTGGCATGTCAGATTCATACTGTATGGGATATTTCTCACCATCTGGAAAACACCAAGTATGGTTATCAAAGTCCAGGTCGAGCCTAGATGCTTTTAGAAAATCGATTCCCAGTAAAGTTTCATTTTCTTCAGCTTCAGGTAAGATCAGGAACTCTTGAGCTATCACTCTATCCTTCACTTTGACATCTAAGGTAATTTTGAGCACATTTCTAAGTTGAGTTACACCATCGGCTAATGTCACTCTCATTTGCTTCTCGCAGAACTGTTGCTGTCTCTCAAGTAACAGTGAGTAGAGCTTTCGACTTGCCAAGCTTCTCTTTGCGCCTGTATCCACTAAGGCAATACCTTGCATGTCCAGGATTCCAATCCCTAAAATTGGCCGCTGATGCCTTTTTGTGTATTCCTCATATGTGTCGAATAAATCCAACACAGGGTCCTCAGAGTCATTCTGGTCCATTAGGGCTCCAGGTGTAGGCTCCTTGGAGTCCTCATCATTCTGGTTTGTCCCTGAAAAGTCCACAGCTGAAAATAAAATTCCCTCACAAGGCGTGGTTGAGTTACTGGAATTATCTATACTGTGACCCGAAGATGACTTACTGTATTTAGTTACATTGTGACCATTCTTATTACTGTTATCAGCTGATCCTAAAACAGCTGTAGTCAACCTAGATTTGGCGTCATTGACCTGATCTGGCAGCACAGGGATGTTACTAATATTATTTGACACGGTGCAAAATGACATTTCCTTACTACGGGGACAATTTACTTGCTTATCACTGTTATCAATAATGGACTTTGCAAAAAGTGTGCACGATTGTTGAACGACTACAGGGTCATCCTGGGAGCTGTCGGCGGCGCGGGGCAAACACCGGCTTTGCTACTAAACCGTCACCAAAGAAATTTGCAGGAAGTGCATGTCGAAAATCAGTGGGAGACAAAAAGATCTCGTCAAGCTTATCATTTTGAACCTTAGGTATAGAGTTAAGAGTACTACTCACCGGGGAGAGCTTCTTAGTCTGCTTACCAGTGTCCTTTAACCCTGGATTGGACGAATCCATGCTGCAGTTGACAGTACAGAAAGTAGCATTACATTTTTCGCAATTTGCGCGTATAACACCTACTTGACCACAACCATAACAACGTAAGACATTAACATCTGATGTGTTATTATTATTATCGTTAGACGTACCACTAGTGTCTTTATTTAGTTTTCTACATTCTTCTTTTACGTGGCCGTAACGTTTACAATACCCGCACTTTTTACTATACGACTTAGATTTCGCGGCGGACGCGGACGCTGTATTGTTATCACTGTTATCATCTAAACGACGCGGCGGAGGCACGCGGGGCTCGCGGGACGGCGGCGCGGCGCTCGCGCTCGCGGCAGCGCGCGGCGGCTTTGACACGGCGACGGGACGACTCGGCGAGGCGTAGCTCACGTTCTTGGAAGCGGCGGCGGCCTTTGTATCGTTCGTACTCTCGTTCAACGATTCTTCGACAGCGCGCGCCTTTTGTAACAATATCTTACACTCTTCCCTCTTAACACGTTTGCGTATACGTTTGTTTAACAGTCCGTACACCATATCCAATTGTACCTTCTCGGCCAACTCGCTACGCGGCAATTTTGCCAACAACGCTCTACACTTTGCGACGAAAACATGTGTATTTTCTTCGCCTTGTGGTGTGGCGAATAAGTCACGGTAAATGCGTGGTGGAGCTCGATTGTCGCCGTAGGTATGGCGCAAACTATCAATGACTTCGGCCCATGAAGTTATCTCCGGTTTTATGCCCTGCCACCAATCTGCGGCTGAATGCGTTAGTAGCATTGATAACCCACGAATGGCGTTATCGTCCGAGATGTTGGCACAATCTTTGTAGGCCTCAATGGCGTCAATAAAACCTTCGATGGACTCTTCCGCATTTCCAGCGAATCGAGCTTTGCAGCGAGAGAAATTTCCTCCTTCTACAAGAAACGGTGTCGATGTAGTAGACGACGACGGGTGCCTAGAGGTTGTGATGACGCTTTCCAGCAGTTCCCTGAAGGCGTTGGTTTGCGACCGTTGCAACGAATCCACAAGCGTCGCGACGTCATCTCTCGTGAAAGAACCTTCTCGAGCGGGCTCGAGGTCATCTCGCGTCGGCGTCGACACACGTCGATTTCTCCTTGATTTAGGCGGCATTTTATTACACTATATTGTTTATTTTAATGAATCACGGCACAAAAGTCCACTTTTTCACTATAGCCTCACACTTGGGCAGCCATTTTGTAGCGCCAGCTAGCTCGGGGTTCGGATGAGGAGGCTATTTAAAAGTGAAAACGACACCGATACTGAATAAAAAGTGTATTCTGTTGAATAATTACACTCGTAATGTTCTTATGGGAAACTTATTAGAAATTAAGCACTAAATACTGTAGTGATTTACAACTTATCATTAAACATATATTAATCGTATCGCGTCGGTTGCCGGACTGCGCGGGAGCGGCGAGAACGTATCTGTATACGGTCGGTCACGCGCAGTGCGTCATGAATCGGAGCTGTGATTGGCTCATGCGGTGCAGCAGGTAAGTCGTCCAATCCGCGAGTTTCGTTCGGCCGGGCCGACGTTTGAGGTTGGTGCGTTATAAATGTATTTTTTTATTTTCGTTAAAAGTAATTAGTAGCGTTGTTGTAACACGGATATTAAAATATTTAACTTCACAAATAAATTGAAAACTATGGCATTCCGAATATCGAACGTCCGAGATAGCACTTGCACTTTGCAGGTAGCAAATGTATAAACTCATACTAAACACTAATTTGATCTCCTAAATGTAGTTAATTAGAATACCGGTATCTTTGAGAAAGTTATTTAATTTAAGTTCAGGAATGCACCTAATGCAGGTTAAAAGTGAAGAGCATAGATGGACTTATTCGCATGACTGAACATAGAGAGACATATGGTCGCCGACCTCCTGGACGGAGATGGCACTTAAAGAAGAAGAATGCACCCTTGAAATTAACGGACTTTAAAAAAACACCTACTATAACTAAGTATACTTACCTATATACTTTCCCCTTCACAATTTCACTTTGTTTATACATTATAATTGACTCTCTTCATTAGACCTCTCATGGCTTTGTCGCCGTAAAAAGATTATTGCCCTTAGAACACGAGTGTGAAAAGCTTAAAAGGCAAAATCTTACCTTAAAACAATGCCGCATTTAGCACCTGGAGGTTTTAAAATTCCAGTCCAATGCCGGCAATGCCGGAGTCTTTTGTTATTATTCCTGTTTCAGGAAGGTTCGTTAAGTGTAAAACGTTATGGTATGAGTGTCGAACAATACGCACGTTTCTGTTTTGAATCCTTTGAAATACGTGATGTTTAAATAGTACTTAAGTTAAAGGATTATTATTGGATTTGTGCATACGCTTTTGGATGGAAGGATATACATAGAAGTTTAGACCAGCAGCGCCTACGCGCATAGACAGATCCGGCTTCGAAAGATTGTAAAATAAATTATAAATAAATGATATTAAGATATGGTAGGTACCTACATAACTATCTTTTGCAGGATATTAGGTTTATTTATTTATTATGAATCCAACAATTACACTGTAAGCAATTTAAGATTCCCCGCAAACCGGTTCTAACCCAGTACTCAGTTACGCAGAAAGATTTTATTAAAATCTCTTTACAAACAAAACAAGACTGGGATGCCGACCTTCATCTCAATAAAGCCGTACTCACCTGCGAACAAAACTCTACAAAGTAAAAAAGCAATAAGTGCTATTAATTTACAATTGGTGTGTGGCTGTATTGGATGCGCAGGAGTGGTACAATAAGAGCATCGTAACAGAAACAATGGGCAAGTTGCGAAATATCGGAGAGTTCAGTCCCCGTGGCCGGCAGGTGAATCGAGTGTTTCTATTGAAACGCTGCGGGAAAAGCGGTGAAAAATTAATCTTTTTAAGTTAAGTAAGTAATCATTTTCCTAAATGGCGGAAGTTTCTGTTACCTACCTGGGAATTAGGTACCTACTTGTTTTTTGATGTTGAGTATGTTACGTACCTATACTGGCAAGTATTTTGTTCTATATATAAACTTCTAAACGTTTTGACGGCATTATGTTAAAAATAAAAGAATAAAGAAATAGTACGTGTAAGTACAGAGAAGAACACGACATATTGCATTATATATTTAACAAACAAGTGGTTATATGTCCATTAAAGATCCTGTTAGAACTTTAGAATAGCATGGTCGGTTTATTAGATAGGTACTATAAAAACATAAATAAATTAACAATAGTATGTCAAGCCGTTTTGAATACATTATACATACCTATCAACGCGGCAATTATCTATTATGTAATACATATTAATATATAGAAACACGTTCCTTTCATTACGTAATTATAGTAGGACAAAATATAATAGTTTATCAGCTAGGCTGCAGCGTAAGAAAAAATATATACCAAGTATTTAGGACAATTTAAACGTACATTAAATCAGTTTTAAGGTAAAAATATACGATTATAAAATACATAATTAATTTCCAAAACATATTCAGCAAAACTATTTCCCCAGTTCACTGAAGCTTGTCCGGCGCTTAGCGATTAAGATAACGATGTGGTGAAGTCTTATAAAGTAAACATTACTCATAATTAATTAAGCAGTATAGCACCGAGCATAAAACTCAATTGAGAGCAGCGGGTGCCGTTAGGCATCTAGGCGTTAGCAATTAGGAGTTAAGTATATCTAGCTGCGGACCAGAAGAGGCAGAAATGGCTACGCGTGAGGTGAAAATAGTTGGACCAATAGGCGTGAAGTGACGCAGTTAATTTTTAAACTTTAGCGTAGCGCAAAACGTAACGGCTTACAATTGAGTCTTCATGAAGCATATTTATAAACTAAATATTGGCAGACTTAATATGTTTGTTGATAATTACCAACATTTCGGAAATATCATCATTTTCTCACTCATTTTCATACGACTGATACTGTGTAGTGCCCTAATCGAATCATATTTTACGTTGCGAGCTTTATTATAAACTTCGAGTTTCTGACGAAAATTATTATTGTAAACAAGGAATTGTAGTTTCATTCATTCTGGAATGGAAATTTAAGTATGCAATCTATACATATAATAAAGCTGTAGACGGTCGAAAGTCTGTACATGGAAGATATTTGAAAAAAAGTTGGCTGGGGATACTTAGAATCGATAACAGAACACGTTCCAACAGTTTTTAGAATTTTTGTCTGTTTGTCTGTTTATCTGTTTATCTGTTTGTCTGTTTATTTGAACGCGCATCACGTGAAAACGGCTGAACGGATTTTGATGAAAACTTTACTAATCTGTCGAGAAAATCTCCGGCCAGGTTATAGGCTATAAAAATTCATCCCATATAAGGGGGGCTAGCCACAATACTCGCTTGATTTAAGTTTGCCCCTGATTCTTATGGCGCTACTTAGGGAGGAGGGGCAAACTTTTTCGCGCCTGGTTGGGACTAAAAATAAAAAAACCGGGCAAGTGCGAGTCGGAGTCGCGCGCGAAGGGTTCCGTACCATAATGCAAAAACAGGCTAAAATAAAACGGTCCCCCATCCAAGTACTTGACCCCGCCCGACGTTGCTTAACTACGGTCTAAAATCACGTTTGTTGTATGGGAGCCCCACTTAAATCTTTATTTTATTCAGTTTTTAGTATTTTTTGTTATAGCGGCAACAGAAATACATCATCTGTGAAAATTTCAACTGTCTAGGCTATCACGGTTCGTGAGATACAGCCTGGTGACTGACGGACGGACGGACTGCGAAGTATCAGTAATAGGGTCCCGTTTTACCCTTTGGGTACGGAACCCTAAAAATGTACAACTGTCTAACAAATGGCGTTTTTTATATCGAAAAATTTTCGCGCTCGCTTCGCTCGCGTTTACAAAACCATTCTATGATATGATAAAGGTGATATTCGGTTGGCAACTGCAGCAGCATTACTCTGTTGCAACGTTACTGCTCCGGCACTGTCAATTTTCGTCATAAAATGATGTGACTGATTTCCATACTAAAAGTAAGAGAGTGAGGGTACGTATGAAAATTTCCAACGTAGGCATTCGATTTGACCTTACGCGGACGCCCTTAAAGTCATGGAAAGAATCTTGCTTTCGGGCTTACGGCCACCTGATTTTTTCGACATAGGTTACCGATTTTATAGCGAATTTTTCTCTCTTGCACGGCAGATTTGTCGGCCAAGGCGAGTTGCTACTTAGCCGCGACACTCTTTTGCAGTTCGGCGTGAGGACTTATGCAAGGCATTCTCCCTTACGGCAAAGTTGATCTTCTGCCTTAATTACACTTGGGCGTGGATGCAAATCCAAGCTTTCCTCTTTCGCAGCTGGGCCTTCTGCCTTGCTCACATTTCGCCAATACAATTCACTTGGTCAATTCCAAGCTCTGCTTTCTTGCTTCTTTTCTGTATGAAAACAACCTCGCTGAGACCCTTAAATATCGAGCCCTATGCCAAGCTAGGCTGATAGAAAACTGTCACATCCCTTCTCTGTATGAAATCCTGGATTCGCGCCTGGTTGGGTCTAAAAGTAAAAATGTACAACTGTCTATCAAATTGCGTTTTTTATATCGAAAATAGTACTCTGTTGCAACGTTACTGCTGCAATACTGTCAATTTTCGTGATAAAATGATGTGTCTGATTTCTATATTAAAAGTAAAAACGTACAACTGTCTATCAAATTGCGTTTTTATATCGAAAAATTTTCGCGCTCGCTTCGCTCGCGCTTTCAATAACATTATTAAATGTGTATTTAGGTGGCAACTGCAGCAGCATTACTGTGTTGCAACGTTACTGTTGCAGCACTGTCAATTTTTGTGCCAAAATGATGTGACTGATTTCCATACTAAAAGTAAAAATGACCAACTGTCTATTAAATTGCGTTTTTATATCGAAAAATTTTCGCACTCGCTTCGCTCGCGTTTTCAATAACATTCTAAGATGTGATAAAGGTGATATTCGGGTGGCAACTGCAGCAGCATTACTGTGTTGCAACGTTACTGTTGCAGCACTGTAAATTTATGTGCAAAAATGATGTGACTGATTTCCATACGAAAAGTAAAAATGACCAACTGTCTATTAAATTGCGTTTTTATATCGAAAAATTTTCGCGCTCGCTTCGCTCGCGTTTTCAATTACATTCTAAGATATGATAAAGGTGATATTCAGGTGGCGACTGCAGCAGCATTACTCTGTTGCAACGTTATTGCTGCAGGACTGTCAATTTTCGTGATAAAATGATGTGACTGATTTCCATATCCAGCTGTAATGTAATGCGGCAATGAACGTCACTCAATTGACCAAAAAAGAAATTCAATATAATCTTGACGACCCTAGGGAGAGGGGGCACCATGGTCTAGAAATGCTTAGGGCATCAAAATATCTTAATCCGGCACTGGTCGTTTGCGGAGTCAAACGATTTGGGACTCGCATTTTATACGCATTACCATGCCTTCTCCAAAAAAATCGAATGATTCGCGAAAGTCTCGCAACGCATTGAGGTTACAAAGGGCACGTGGTTTTCCTCAGGAGTCTGAAGAAGACCACGGTGAGTGGCGCTTTAGCCAGGCAAGCCGCTTCGCTTTTGCTCGCGCGCGTATACCTTACTGTATCGTCCGATATACACCTACTACTCTGTCGTTTAAATCACGTGTAAAATTTGAATAAGGGCGCAAAAAGCTATTGATTTTGGAGTGTAGTTTTATTTAGTGGTACCTAATTGTAAAATATTTTATCTGGACTACAGTCCTCTAGCATATCCATCTGTCAACTTTACTTCAAGTTCCGCCTCCAAGGGAGAGGGAGAGAAATAGAACAGACCGAATTCCACGCGGGCGGAGCCGCGGGCACAGCTAGTTATTAAATAAGTAGGTAAGTAGATCCTTTATTCCAAGATGTTAATAAAATATTGAATGCACGTTAAATAACTATGTAACTAGTTTATTCCGTTTTGTCATATCCAATTAAGTGGACTCAAGTTTATTTGAGACATATATGCGTCGATTCAAATTAAAAGTAAACTATTCCCAATTAATGTACCTAAATGGCAAAAAAAAACAAAATATATTTTTTTTTTTTTTTCTAGCCTACTTGGTGTCCCACTGCAGGGCAAAGGCCTCCCCTCGTTTTTTCCACTCGACCCTGTCATCGGCATTTTCCCACCATTTGGGGTAGAATGTGTCCAAGTCGTCCCGCCATCTCCTTTTCGGTCTGCCTAAACTCCGGCCTGCACCGTCTACTGTATTCCGTGGGTCCCACTCAGTAACCATTTTGGCATTTTTTGAAAATATATTTATTTTGAAGAAATTTGCATTCATAGTAGGTACATTTCATGCGTGCTTGCCGGAACGTTAGAAGTGCATACGTAATTGAAAAATATGTTCATAGTCTTGTCAAATCTTTCGACATAGACATTGATGATTTGTAGTTATTTCGATTTATAATCAAATAGAAATGTGGGCATGTCATGTTACAAGAACGTTGAAACATCATTAGCATATTCATCAAACGTCATGTTGATCGTGAATTCGTGCATACATTATTTATAGGTAAAATACGACAATCATTCATTAGCAACTTCTTCTAAATGATCCGTCAGGTGTTCCTGCTGTAATTCATATTTCCTTGTCAATCTGTAAACATGAGTACTTAATTTGTAAACTAAAGATACGTTTCAGTAGCCAGTGAGTGCTCGTAAAACTGACAATAAGTAGGTAAGCGGATAAGCGGATAGCCGCACGGTTTAGACTTGCGGCTTCTAAACAGCAGCTCGTGGTTTGATGCCCAGAGTGCGTACCCAACATGCCAATCCTTTACGCTCCGTAGTGAACGAAACGCAACTATGACTGTTGCACTAATATGGAAGAGCGTTAGATAGAGATGATGACTACGCTACGCTGCCCAGGCATGAACTGAAGAAAAGCATACTACGTCCTCTCTGGTACGCTCACAGGTCTACAATAAGCGTAAGCGTACTATGGAAATTGACAATGACAGCGACGCGTTTCCATAGTAAAATGAACAGTATTGCAGCTGCAGTTGGAAATGGAATGTCACTCTTATTCTACCTTACCCACAGGGGTAACCAAGCTTTTTCTGTTATACCTAACACACGTGGTGAGGAGTTATAGGTACCCACTTAATTTACCAAAGTTGTTACGTACCAGTGGAAACCACAGAGATTTTTCTCAACTTTTTCCACTTCATAAAAGTACTCACCGTAATCTTTGCTAACATTCATTACTAGGTACCTAAATCATTAAAAAAACCCATAAACAGCTAAGCTTTAGTTATTAGAGTGACATAATCGAGCGCGGAAACATGCATTACGGTCATTCAGTTGCGTCCACCTCCGTGCAACGCTGATGCAATCGGGTCATAACCGTCACTTAACATACCTCGTATGTTCACATGGAAGGAAACTAGTTCCAATGTGTACTTTATGTAGTACAATTGAACGAGTTTTCAAATGGATATAAATACTTACTGTTAAGTAGGTAATATGCTCGTGCAGGCAGTCAGCTGTATTTTTTAATAAATGTTGAATAAAATTGCGTTAGAAATTGCATTATTGTGTTTTAACACAATAATGCAATTTCTATGATCATTGTGTATTTACACAATAATGAAATTTCTATGCACTGATCTTAACGTACTTACTTGCTAAACTTTTTATGTATTTCAAAAGACTGTGATCTATTCTGTTTGTAAACAATATTTTTCTGTTTCAGATCGGACCGGTGATCACATGCCGTCGCCATGGTGATCGTTACCAGGGTAAGAAACTGCTTATTTAAGTTTACTGTTTTTTTAAACAATTGAAAACAACTTTAATTTTTTGTTTATATTATAGTCAGTAAAGTACAGTCTACCGGTTATTCACAAAATTATTGGAGACTTATTTAGTCGGAGTAACGTAAGAATTGAAATTTGACAATTTATTCTTACCTTGCTTCTACTATAATTGGTAACTACTACTCGAACGGTCTTTGAGAATCCGGTGCGTTGTAATTTTTTTCAATGTGCTGCGAAAGTTGTTTGCCGTAAAGGTGGACCCACGCAAATTGAGAGATTTGTTTCTCTTTTCCTTATGCGGGTATCATAAAGACTACAACTTTACAAGATGTTCCACCGTTGTTGAAGTGTCCACGTATGTTTGTAAGTGCGTATTTTAATAACAATTTTACGTTTCCTTATTTATTTTACCTCAGTAGCACAATGAAAAGAACTGATTGTTTATTAAAAATAAATAATAAGAAGTTTGTCCTTACATAATTAAGTATCACAATTCGAAATTCAAATTCATAAGTACTTATTACATACAAAAATTTATCTTCTAAGGCTCCCAAAATTTATGCTGGTATTGCGCAAACTCGGATTGGTGCATTTAGGGCCAAATTAAGGTATTAAAACGATTTCCAGCTTGCAGAGAATTAATTTCTCAAAACGCTTGTCTAATCTAATTGAATTGATTGCTCTAATAGTTAAGATTAAGAATTTAAACTTTAGATAGCATGTTTAGGTGAATGGCCAAAGGCTGCAGATGGAATGTGGTGTTGCCAAACCGATACAAACACAAAGATATAGCTAGGTACTGACCACTCCAAGACCTGCGATTAACGTTTTCTAAATTATTAATATGTAAGTATGTCAACATAAATAGCTTTACTGTAGTCTAAAAGTAATAATAATAATAATTCGACGACGATCATTGTCCCGATAGTCGTTTCAGTGAACGGTTTAATAGCAAATAGTCTCGACCAACATCTTGAGAGACTCTCGCTAGGTGGTTGGATCAAGGGACAGATGCAGAAGGCGGTGATCTTGGACACGGCTCGGATAGTCCGCCGGTTCCTCTCTCTGCAGCCCTGACCACCGGTAGCTTGGGCATTGCCCCGCTGCTGGCGGCACCCTAGGTTAGGTTTTTTATAATGTGTTTATATGTATTTTTTATTGTTTTGTAAGTGTTTTTATATTTTACTTTTATATACATATTATAAAAACCTAGCCTAAGAAAAATGATGAATAAAGTATAATAATTCAACCTATATATATACGTCCCACAGCTATATAGGCACAGGCCTCCTCTCATGCGCGAGAGGGCTTGGCATATAGTCCCCACGCTAGGCCAATGCGGATTGGGGAATCTAAAAGTAGATAATTAAATACAATAAACTTTTTGGAAAATGCGAATGTAGATAATAATATTGGCTGAATGTACATTTTTCCACTAAACCTAATTAATTATTATACTTAGTCAGAAAGTTATACAAATATAATCGGCTATAGTTTATGAGTAGGTATACCTAGGGACTAGGGCTAAGGGTACTGTCTCACAGTATATTATTATTAAGTACTTACTTAGTAGGTAACATTTGCCGTTCGGCAACATCGCTATGTAACTTAGTTAATGAGACCTTCTACACCTAGAGTACTACAGCAAGCCTTGAACTTGAAAGCAAATTATGCGGTCAACGGCAAGCGGTGCGACCGGAGGTTTCTTTTCCCATAACATTATACATCGGCTGTTTGATCACTTCGAAATGGCATAAAAGTGTTACAAGTTAAGTTGTAGACATGGTTGATTTTATAGATCTGACGATGGTTGACGATTTATATTGCTTGTTTATTTAATGGCCCTTTAACAATCCGGCGATGAAATTTGACTGATTATTTATAGCTAGCGAAAGTTCTTTAACATAAATGAACATCATATAAACAGAATATAAATATGGTCAGAAATGTATTCTTAGTCATTTAATTTTGTTATCTATTTATTTTAAATTAATATTATATGAATAGATATAGATATCATATTTAAAATAATCAAATGTTAGGTAAATATGTATCCCTATAAATTATAGAAATACAAATACCAAATAGATTTTGTACATGGCGTCATGACCAACTTTCCCATAAGGCTCCTGGTGGCCAACTTAATGCAACTAAATGCTGTAACCCATATGAAATTCGCATGCACTTACCTCGTTTCTCGTTTCAATTTCATAAATGGAAGTGCCATTTAAAGGCCCGGCCAAATAAAGGCCGAATGAGATCGAGAGTGCCGGGTGGGCGGGCACCAAGGAGTGACCGGCGCCGCTTTTAGACTGCATTGTTTAACGCGAGGCTTTTGTAATAATCTGTAATTTTGGTTTGTAAATTAAATAACTTTTCCGACCTACATGTAAAGTAATCCGTAAACAGCGATACAAAAATATCGATACGTATGCACACAATTTAATAAAAAGTAAACATAAGTGTCACTAGAACTTAATATTTTCTTTCCAAAATAATAGGGCAAATATTTGAACAGTTAGTTTCAAGATGCTACTTTTAAGCAGTCGTTAACTGTACATTTTAACGTTACAAGTGTACACACATGTGCGATGACTTGGAATTTTGAGACGAGTATGTGATTTCTATGAAGTAGAGTAAAGGCAAAGTCAGAAAAAAATTAACGTGTTAATAAAAAAATGTAAACTACATCAAGGGCTACAACTCACTTAAAAATCATACACATATTGTGAGAGTAAAACATACTTATAAACCTTAAAAAGTCAGTAAAAAATCTGCTTTTAATAATGATGAAATATCTATCTCTCTACCTATAAGGTAAATGTACGCTTCACCGAATGCTTAAGCCCTAGACTTACGTTTAATTTTTTTATTCGTTCTGATATTTTCTTACGAATATGTTCAATACTAAAATAAAAACATAGATAAATTTGTCCTCATTTAAACATACCTATAAATTACTGAAATGATTGGACGTGTATTAAAAACATTTTTAAAGTCATTTCTTCCAATTTCCTTGTTAGTACCGTTTACCGAACTAAGAAACGTGATTTGCACATTATACCGAATAGGGAGCCCGCATTACCGAACTAGGAAATAATTGTATGAAAATATGGTGTTGAGTGGTGCTCAAACTTCAGTAGTTCACTATTAAATCCCTACTATGCTTCGTTTTTTAGCATTATAAAGATGGTAAGCGATCTTGACGTGTCTTTTTTATTGAAATAATTCTTTTGAAAAATAAGTCAGTAAGTAAGGTACGCAACAATTATAAAACATGTACGCATATGTATAAAATAATTTGGCTGTTTCATAAATTTTGGCTGGTCCATTTTCTATGGAAGGGTAATTTTTTTTTCACGATTTCGGAGTTGGTCCCATAGTAAAAGTTGCTCAGTATAATCCCAAAACCTCCCTGGGAATGGGAATGTAGTTAATTTTTAGCCACCCTGTATGTGAACCCCGGAATTTCATAACAAAAGATAAAAATTTAAAAAATCACAATCGCCCACGACGAGAGGAATCTAAAAAAAATTTTTGAACATCATGCTTCATTATTTTTATTATCCTATTCAGTTTTTTTGTCCACATTCCAAGACTATTATCAGGCGTCCAATAAGTATGTCTAAAGTTTGAAAAGCGCTGGCATTGAAATAATGGTCACAAAAAATAAACATATAAGTATCGACCTAGCCGTTATCGTAATAAGGATGATATTCTCATGAACGTCGAATAGAAACATGGCCAACGCAAACATGAGTTCGGTAGCAGAGACCATGGGTACCATTCACCGAACGGCCGTTCGGTGAACGAAACATGGAAAATATGTGGAACCTATTTCGCGAACGGATTTTGAAAATAGTATTTTAATCGTAATCAATGTGGTATAACTACAAATCTATCATTAAATTTAATACTTGAATCCATTACAAAACCGTACATGTATAAAGTTCTTGTTAATACTGACGTAAAATATCTAAAATTATTGTTTGATAATAGTCTTGCCAAAAACCTTATTTTGATGCCAAAAAGTCGTAAAACATGAACATTTCAAACGCAGTTTTATAATAATCTATATAGGTTATTGTTGTTCGGCAATTGCTCATAAAATTACAAATACATTAAGTTATTTGTGAAATTAGGTAGTTAATCTAAATAGTTCGTAATCAATAGTTATTTAAATTGAAAGAAAATTTAAAAGATAAAACATTAAAAACCTAAATGTAAAAATACTTCAAAAATATTTACGAGTAAAAATAACGCATTGCGATATTCTCGTTGATTTCTGAAATATTTTTACTTTATAACATTTTATAGCCTCGTTATTTAGGTGTCGTAATGTGTCATATAAGTGTAGTTCCACGTTTCTAAGTTCGGGCCTCAGCTGGAAAGAAGCATAATATCTTTATTCATTTAATTATCCTTGCATCAATGACTACATTTATTTCATAACAAACAACTATTAAGATACCTACTTGTTTAAGCTGCATGTCGCCTAATGAACTTTTATTTAGAAAGTAGATATGTTCTGTAAGCTGCACACGGCCGGCGCGACCGGTATCGAAAGTCCCAAAAACACGGCTGGATTGGCACTCGGAATTTATAACATGGCCATTAGTTGTCGCATTCGTAATGCCAAGTGGATGACAAAACTGGTTCAGCGAACCCGCACCCATCGCGGCTGAGAAAATTATATGTTTTACAATGTAATGTCTGTCAAAGTACGGCAGTTTTTAGCTTGTTGTGCTTGCGTTCACAGTTTTGTAAAGATTTGTTCACTGACAGTGTCTTAGATACCTAAATGTTATAAATAAATAGTAAGTACCTACTTACCTGATTTCTCGAAATAAGTAAAATGTGTATGTATACTACCGTGAAGTGAAATACTACATATAAATGTAATGCATCTTAGCACACTCTCGAACTTAGGCTGTTTACATATTTAAGTGTTACATTACACTGTTTCTTTACCTCTTATCATTGAGCTCAGGTACAGCAACAGCTCAGTTACAGTTACAACTACTTGGGACAATTTCACAATCCGTCTTTCATCACCATGAACTGCCGGGTTGGTCAATCGGAAACAAAAGATTTCCACCTGCATTCAAACATCCGCCAATTGTTTTAGCAAACTCGGATTGTTTGTAAGAAACGATACCCATTCACCTATCCCCATTCATTGCTCTAACATGAACGATAACCCGATTGAATCAATCATAACCGACCTTGTCGAGAAGAAGGTCGTGTGTTTACGTTGCTTACCGGGCGCAGGCGAGTTCGGTTTGTGAACGAACCATTATAATTAGACCCCGAGATCTGTAATATTAGTGTAGGTAGTGCAGTGCTGTGCAGTGCAGTGCAGTAGTGTAGTCCAAAAACTCCTTGCCGATGCCGCCAGATTTTCAGATTAGTCAAATTGTGTACCTAATTATAATAAAGATCTATCAAGTTTTTTTTTCATTGTACAGGGTGAAATTTAAACCACTTCCACCACTTTTTAACCATACTTCAACTTGATATATAATGTATCTACATTTGTCCAATTTTGAAACACATTTTGTCATATTAAGATCGAAAGAGCTTGTGATCATGTGAGGTAGAAATATTTTTAAATATTAAAAAAAAGATTCTCCTAATTGCACTAACATGAACCGTAAATTAATTGATCGCCTTACTTGGCATTTTTTTCACAAAAAAAAAACTTTTTACACGACTTAAAAAGTTAGTATAGGTACTCTTAAATGAATATGCTATACAATATTTTTTGTTGTTTAGAGCGCGATAAGGTACTTAACTATAATGGTTTGATTGAGGTTTCGTCTCGCCTACTTCTGTAAGCGGTTAGAACTAAAACCCAGGTCAGTTTTTGTGATAAACTCATCTGGAATATATTGTTAGTGTCATTCATAATCATAGTTAACTATGGTCGGGTATGTGTAGTGCGGTATTTAATTAACTCGGCGAGAAAGTTGAGTTGTGATGAGTTATGTGTGGCAATGGAGACCTGCTGGGCTTTTGAGGTAAGTAATTTGTAATGCTTGGCGTGTGAAACTGATGGGCGAATAAAATAAACTGTCACGTAAATGGTTAAAACCAAATTAATTGCTAGTGATTAATAACTTTATGTGATATACTAGTAGGTAAATAAATGAGAATTTAATAGCGTTAATTTTATCACCGTGATTCGCGACAATGCGACAATATTTAACGACCTACGAGAAATTGTTTGCGAAAATTGCGAATGTGCTCCTACGATCTACCCGATTGACCAAAGAGATTGATAATTACGAGTACATCCAAATTGAATAATTTTGACGTTTATGGTTGTTAAAATTACACGTTTACGCTCGATCGGTCTTACGTCTTATTTACATACCAATCTATACAAATATAATTTGAAATTCGACATCGCGGATTAACTTTCACGAGCCGACCCCAACAGATGTACCGAGTACTGACTGATGTTTATCTCGGAGAACTTTCTATTAAATTTAAACAATTGTCTTGAAATAAGTTCCGGCCATTTGTCTGTGATAAACATGCAAGCACGCAACCATTAGTGTCTTCACCTACTTCTATTCACCAGTGATTGATGGTACCTCTGATTGAATTTAGAAGTTACTAGTTTATAGGTCAGTTTATGATGGTTAGTTATAGGCCGGTGCTTAACATTGTAACAGCTCTGAAGACGTGCCGATATTTATTTGATGTTTTTGTGAGCCCCGATGAGTTGAATGACACCGACATTTTGATGCAAGATGATAGTTTGGACGATAAGCCGCACGCAGTAGCCGATGTGATTAAAGGTGTACTTCCACGTACGGCGTGATTGGTCACGTACGCTGGATCGCGTTACAAAACAGACAATACGGTGCCTTAATAAATATAATTTGGAGTCAAATAACACGTTATGTGTCAAATAAACTACTGGAACTACCTACACACAAAAACCTATGGTGACACACACATCTAAATATACTTCGATGCATTGCTTACAATCTCAAAGAATTTCTATGCTCCAAAAGTAGAATGTCAGTAGTAGTTTTGGTATCTAAGTAATACCCAAATTTTTAAAATCAGATTTTAGGGATAATCTGAATTTGTGGCCTGAAGCATCTGAATTTGTCAGAACAATTTGAGATTTGCTCGTCAGGTTGTTTAGGGCCACCCCACATTTAGCGTCTTTCGAGCGTCGGCGTCTACAACTCTATGGCCGCTGCTCGACGCAACGTCGACGCAACTGCGCAGCGACGTCATTTTCCATAGCGCTGACCAGACGCCGACGCTCGAAAGACGCTAAATGGGGGGAGGGGGGGGGGGGGCTTAGTACATTACTTACGCTCTTGAAAATCAACCAACTCCTTCCTTGACAAGAGATTCAATGTACTGCACTTCAACATCAGCAGTAAAATTTGCTGTCTGAAGTGATAAAAATTACATTGTCACTGTCAATACTTAAACTGCATATGAAGGCGTATATAGAGGTAGGTAGGATTTCTGTAAGTAGTCGTGATTTCTCCAGTTCTCCTTCTCAACTCCAAGCCCCTCATCTCATTTTCACATAGGTATTTAAAATATAATTATTTACTTTGAATAATTTGCTTTGGAACTGTGGTCTGTGGTTCCGGCGGTTGGACCCGTGAATCCTGATTTTTTGTGCGAAATAAAATAGGTTAAGATTATTTTATTGCTGATGTTTTAAACGTTAATAGTGAGAATAAAAATTTTTTGCTAATGTACCATTGTTAAATTCCAGGGTGACTACATATGGATCGAGCCGGTGTCAGGTCGCGAGTTCGACGTCGCCATCGGCGCGCGCGTGCTCGCGGCCGAGGGCCGGCGCATCCGCGTGCGCGACGACGACGGCCAGGAGCAATGGCTGCCGCCGGAGAGGAGGATCAAGGCCATGCACGCCACCTCCGTGCATGGCGTGGAGGACATGATCTCGCTGGGAGATCTGCATGAAGCGGGGATACTGAGGAACCTGCTTATTAGATACAACGAGAATCTCATTTATGTAAGTAGCTTTTACCTTTAAGAGCTTTGACTTGCGCGAAGACCGGCAGGAGCAATGGCTGCCGCCGGAGAGGAGGATCAAGGCCATGCACACCACCTCCGTGCACACCACCTCCGTGCATGGCGTGGAGGACATGATCTCGCTGGGAGATCTGCACGAAGCGGGAATACTGAGGAACCTGCTTATTAGATACAACGAGAATCTCATTTATATAAGTAGCTTTTACCTTTTAGAGCTCTGGCTTGTGCGACGACCGACAGGAGCAATGGCTGCCGCCGGAGAGGAGGATCAAGGCCATGCACGCCACCTCCGTGTCAAGTCAACCATATGATCTAACCAGGAGGTTGCATGAACCAGGACCATTAAAGAACTATTAGGTTACTTACCTATACCTATTACTGTACATTGTACTTACAATGATAATATCAGATCATTTTCGTCTATAAAGCCTAGAGCATTAGCGTGTACGACGATAAGAACAGCTCATAATGTGCATTAAATATCAATTCCATTTCCAGTCCCAAAAATAAACATAGAAACAACCTTTTGTACAAAGTAACAATCAAATCACACATCGGAATGAAAAAACTTGGTTTCTACCTATTCTTTATTTTTAATCCATTCTTTATGGACGAAGTTTAACGAAGTCATTGTATTCTCATCAATGGCTGATGTTGATGAGTCACCCGTTGCCTAGTCTTATTATCCACTTAGCTATGCGCAAACAGATACCTATAAAAGAAATCTCGTGACTCCATAAAGTAGGTACTTAAATATTTACTTACTTTCCATCCCGGATTCTTACAGCCTTGTTCATAAAAAAATCCTTAATCGAGTATTGATGGAGAATATAAACAATAGATCGTATAAAGAATCACAAGCATTTCATATTTGTAGAGACTATTGAAATGATGCAGCTATAAAAATTGATAATGGTTGAGGATAAACAACGTACTTACCATTCCATTAATTTCAAATGCTATTCACATTTTTTTCTAGCATTGCTATAATGCTAAGTATTATTAGCACTGTTACATAAGTATTTGATTTATTTTCTAGCATTCTTAACTTCTCGAAAAGATATCATAATATAAAAATTAAGTTCCAAATTCACAATATTTCATAATATATCAATATCATATAACTAAGGTCACATTTTATTTACATGGACTAACCAATTATGTAGGTACTTACCTCTAAAACTAAAGTGAGAATTTTACATTTACGTTACAGACATACACGGGGTCAATATTAGTAGCGGTGAACCCCTACCAAATCCTGCCCATCTACACAGCGGACCAGATCAAGTTGTACAAAGAGCGCAAGATCGGAGAGCTTCCGCCGCACATATTCGCGATCGGCGACAATGCGTACGCGCACATGCGCAGATACGGGCAGGACCAGTGCATCGTCATCAGTGGGGAGTCTGGTGCGGGGAAGACCGAGTCTACGAAGCTGATTTTGCAGTATCTGGCTGCTATCAGTGGGAAACACTCTTGGATTGAACAACAGGTCTGTTCAACTTCATTACATCACAAATAAATAATTAACCGTTATGGGACAATCTTATACAGTCGCCATCAGATATATCGGAGCGGCCAAGGTGTTCACAAATATCTGAACACCCCTCTATTGTCAGGGCGTTAGAGTGCGTGTTCCTGTTCAGATATTGTGAACACCTGGGCCGATCCGATATATCTGATGGCGACTGTACAAATAGACCTAGTCCCACAATAAGCTTGTAGTAGTAGTAGTAGTAGTAGTAAACTCTTTATTGTTGTACGTACTAGACGACTAATTCTGTATTTATAAATAACTCTGGAACGACGATAAATATACTTAAACATTCATGACTCAGGAACAAATATCTGTGGTAAACACACAAATGAATGCCCTTTCCGGGATTTGAACCCAGGGCCTCCTAGGCAGGGTCACTATTAGGTACCGACTAAGCTAGAAGGCCGTCAAAACCATTATTGATTGTTTTAATTACATACAACGACTGTACATACGACTTATATTTTCCTATTCCTTTTTATATTTCCAGATCTTAGAAGCTAATCCAATTCTAGAGGCCTTCGGTAACGCGAAAACAGTCAGGAACGACAACTCCTCCCGCTTCGGAAAATACATCGACATACATTTCAACAGCGGCGGGGTCATTGAGGGCGCCAAAATAGAGCAGTACCTATTGGAGAAGTCCAGGATAGTGTCTCAGGGAACTGATGAGAGGAACTACCATGTGTTCTACTGCCTACTAGCTGGTCTGTCTAAGGAAGAGAAGAAGAAATTGGAGCTGGGAGAACCAAAGGATTACAGATACCTGTCTATGGTAAATAAGTAAAAGTATTGGGAATAATTGTTACAAAATTACTCCTTTACTAAAATAATGTGTTTCGTTTCAGGGTGGCAGTTTCACGTGTGAAGGTAGAGACGATGCCGCCGAATTCGCTGATATACGGTCAGCTATGAAGGTGTTACTCTTTACTGAACCCGAAATATGGGAGATTCTGAAACTGCTAGCTGCAGTGCTTCACTGCGGAAACATTAAATATGAAGCAACAGTTGTAGACAATTTAGATGCCACAGAAATTATTGAACAAGTAAATGTGAAAAGAGTTGCTAATCTTCTAGGAGTGCCCACGCAGTCGTTAATTCAGGCGCTCACAAGAAAAACACTCTTTGCACACGGAGAGACAGTCGTTTCTACGTTAAGTAAAATCCAATCGGTGGACATTAGAGATGCCTTTGTAAAAGGAATCTATGGAAGACTTTTTGTCACAATCGTTAAGAAAATCAACGCAGCTATATACAAACCCAAAGCTATGACGCGAACTGCTATTGGTGTTCTAGATATATTCGGATTCGAGAATTTCGATCAAAACAGTTTTGAGCAATTCTGCATTAATTTTGCCAACGAAAACCTACAACAATTTTTCGTGCGGCACATTTTCAAACTTGAACAAGAAGAATACAATCACGAAGGAATCAACTGGCAGCATATAGAATTCGTTGACAACCAAGACGCGCTAGATTTAATAGCTCTTAAACAATTGAACATTATGGCTTTAATAGATGAGGAATCAAAATTCCCGAAAGGCACGGACCAAACTATGTTAGCAAAACTACATAAAACGCACGGACTGCATAGGAACTATTTAAAACCAAAATCGGATATTAATACGAGTTTCGGGCTCAACCACTTCGCTGGTGTCGTATTTTATGACACTAGAGGATTTTTAGAAAAGAATCGAGACACGTTCAGTGCTGACCTTTTACAACTCATTCACGTATCAACCAACAAATTCTTGCAAACCATTTTCCAAGATGACATAGTAATGGGATCCGAAACCAGAAAGCGTACTCCGACACTATCAACGCAGTTCAAGAAGTCGTTGGACTTACTGATGAGGACCTTAGGGACGTGCCAGCCATTCTTCATTCGGTGTATAAAGCCAAACGAATTTAAAAAGCCGATGTTGTTCGACCGAGGCCTGTGTTGCAGACAGCTGAGATACTCCGGTATGATGGAAACAATAAGAATCCGAAGAGCTGGATACCCAATTCGGCACAGTTTCAAAGAGTTCGTGGAAAGATACAGATTCCTAATATCTGGGGTTCCACCCGCACACAAAACTGACTGCAGAATGGCGACAGCAAAAATCTGCGCATCTGTTCTCGGCAAATCAGATTATCAACTAGGTCATACCAAAGTATTTTTGAAAGACGCGCACGATTTGTTCTTGGAACAAGAGAGAGACAGAGTACTTACACGAAAGATCTTAATACTTCAGAGGTCTATTCGTGGGTGGGTGTACCGACGCCGCTTCCTGAAGATGAGGGCAGCGGCCATTCTGATTCAGCGTCACTGGCGAGGCAAGCTGCAGAGACTGCGGTACAACAAGATGAAAGTGGGTTACGCCAGGCTGCAGGCGTTGATCCGAGCCAGAGTGCTGGCGCACAGGTTCAGGCATCTTCGTGGCCATATCGTGTCTTTGCAGGTCAGTCTAAAAGTCAAAAATAATAAAAATACTGTTGAAAATATTTTTGATATTACCTTATACCTTCGAGCAACACGGAAGGGAGGCGGCATTCGCACTATTTCCCCTCTGCCGAGGTACAAGCGCGTCAATCTAATCTAGCGCGGGTAATAAAACTAGTTGCACTTGGATTTTTCACTAGACCGAGTCCAGACGCGCGCGTGAACACTGCTGCACAAAAATGCCTGTTTGCTCGGTTTTTTGTTATAAAAAGAGGTCGGGGACGTCAAATTTACAAAAAGAAAGTGTTACATTTCACATGTTATATTTTTTTTTACATATCATACGTTTAATTACATTTAAATACTATTATTATATTTTAGTCTCAAGTAATTGTTGGATTTATCGATTTTGCTCGCTCAGTACAAATTGCGGATCGGTCGAGCGACAAATCCGACTTCTCATCTCTCAGAATACAATGACATACTTCAACGGAAATGTGTTAGTGTGCGTGTTGTGACACTAGTCACTCGTCCGTACACAAAAAGAGATCGAGGTTTTCAAGATTTGTCTTTGACGTGTGTCATTTTGTATGTATTTGTGTCGTCATTACAGAGGGCCTACCGCGAACCACGTTCGACGTGTTGCCTCCCTGTCACACTTACGTATGAATTTACAAGTGCCATAGAGAGGCAACACGTCGAACGTGGTTCGCGGTAGGGCCTCTGATTGGATTTTGTATGTAAGTGTGTGAGAAGTGCCACTGTGTGCACCTTCCCGCCGCGAAAAATGGCAGAAAGATTTGTACGGTGAGATATCGCTTGGGCCTCTCCCTTCCGACGTGTCGGAAGCCGGTGTTGCTCGAAGCCTTATACATACTTGTAGGGACATACCTACTTATAAAAAGTAAGTAGTGTTTAAAAGATACTTTCGAGTTTTTTCCTATGGAAGATTTTAACAAATGTAAATACTCGCAAAACCAACTCATATTTTATAAATACATATAGGTACTTTGTTAATATTTTTACTCGACAGTAATGCTGTTTTAGTCTTTCACACTGACATCGAAATCACTTACAAACTAGCTCTTTACAGGCAGCAGCCCGCGGCTACCTCGTCCGCCGTTCATACGGCCACAAGATGTGGGCGATTGTGAAGATCCAGAGCCACGTGCGTCGTCTCATCGCCATGCGACGCTACAATCGTCTGCGCAAGGATGCGCGCGAGCACACCGAGGCGCTGCGCCTGCGTCGCATCGAGGAGCAGCGGTTGCAGCACCAGGGCAACACGCGCGCCAAGGAGATCGCCGAGCAGAATTATCGGGTAAGGGATACTTACAATCCTATCGGCACATGACAAATAAATATTATGGGACAATCTTGCACCACCCTTGACCCTGACCCTACCACCTTCGACCTAGTCTCACAGAAAACAAATAAAGGCTAACTATGTGCACACTGGATTGGACTAGTGTAGACGTGCATGTGTAGTGTACGTTGTAATATATATAGATCCTTATGAGTGACTGCACATCGCTTGCGTGACGTATGCGTGCACGGCTCCCACTATTTAGCGCACGTGCATGTCTACGCATACTCAACCGGTGTTCTCTAACCTTAAGGCTAGTTTATATGCCTCGAGATCCGTAGACCCTTTGTGGGTACCTACTAAACGATGATAAGGAATAAACATCCGTGATGAACACACAAATAAATGCTCTTACCGGAACTTCAACCCATCAGGACTTTCAACTTCGTAGGCTGTCACTACCGACTAGGCTATGAGGCCATTAATGAGAATCGGTATCGGTAAAGTAAAAGCGGTAAAATAAACGTTTGAACACCACGCCATTATAACATAGTAAAAAAAAACACTATCTTTATCACGCTGTGTCGCGTAGACAAGTGCGGCATTCATATTTGTACCGATCGCAGCTGCAGCAGAAACGTGAAATATGAAATTCGTGCTATGCTATGCTAAGACTTTTTCTATGAAACAATACAATTTGCAATCAGATTGGTTATCATAGAGCAACACTTACGTAGTCATCAGATCACTTGTTTAGGGATTATAGGTAATCGCTTTTGCTAATTGATTGAAAGATAATATCATTTTAGTCACGATTTATGCTGTAATTGACTACATATCTAATAGAGGCTCAATCTTAGTTAAACAATCAACTAGGTATAGACGAAAAATTCTATCAATGGTGTTAAATTTGATAGCAAAGATATTCTGATCAGATATGATGGTCGTTCTTGTCTACGTGACAGCGTGATAAAATGGTGTCCGTCACTTTATATCTCACAGTGTTACAAAGTGACAGTTATTTTATCACGTGAATAAAAATAAATAAAGCCATCCATAATACGCCGGCAGTGTGGATAAATATAAAGCAACATAATTCACGAGGGGTCGGTAGTAGTAAAGTTGCTTTATAGCAGTTGCTTGTAAACCTAGTCTTATATTTTACTTATCAAGTGCAGTAGCACTTCAGTAAAGCATTGCTTAGGTACCTACTTATTCCTTGTCTCCGGAGATAATCAAAGAGTTATCTCTATTGAAGTGAATATTTATGAATAGGTATTTAAATTGCAATCAATCTTAATGCAAGCAATTTCCTGAATAAAAAAGGACTTGCCGAAAAATCAGCAGTGTCACAAAAGATAATATTCGTATTGTGACGTATTCCATTGTCGTCATGTCCTTAACGTACTTGATAAGAATTTCGTTGTGATAAAGATTGATCAAAGTGCATGGAGTCGGAATTGTATCTCATAAAATTAAACAAGCCCAGTCGTGTCGGGAAGGCTGTCACATCTCAGCAAAAACTCTCGCTTCCAAGATATTACCGTACCTATATCCTAAGTAAATGCCGGTTTTTGTGTTTTTCATAACATTTATTACGTTTTTAACATTCAAGCCGGCTCAGAAGTAGTCACGTTTCTTCATTCGTAGTCTGCCTCTTTCGCACTCATTAAAATGTTCCTATATGTGCCTGATGGCTTCTCTTTTACATATTTCAATTATTGGTGGCAACAATTGAGTCAAACACCGGTGTCTTAGATTTGAATGACGAAACCATTTAATTTCATCATCATCATCATCATCATTTCAGTCTATATACGTCCCACTGCTGAGGCCTCCTCTCATGCGCGAGAGGGCTTGGGCTATAGTCCCCACGCTAGGCCCAATGCGGATTGAGGACTTCACATACACCTTTGAATTTATTCGCAGATGTATGCAGGTTTCCTCACGATATTTTCCTTCACCGAAAAGCTAGTGGTAAATATCAAATGATATTTCGTACATAAGTTCCGAAAAACTCATTGTTACGAGCCAGGATTTGAACCCGCGACCTCCGGATTGAAAGTCAGACGTCATATCCACTCGGCCACCACTGCTTTAATTTAATCTATCTTCTATATATATAAATGCAAGTGTCCTGACTGACTGATTCATCAACGCAGAGCCGAAACTACAAAAGATAGAAAGTTGAAATTTGCACACCAGATTGCATTTATAAAGTGTACAAGAGATAAGAAGCGATTTTGAGAAATTCAACCCCTAAGGGGGTTAAAAAGGGGATAAAAGTTTGTATGGGGTTAAAGTTTTCTTTTAAGCTAGGAATTTGAAACTTCGTAAAAATATATATTATTAAAATACAAGAAAAGTAATTTCAGCGTTTATGAAAATTCATCCCCTAAGGTGGTGAAAAAGGGGTTGAAAGTTTGTATGGATATCAAATTTTTTTTTGAGTGGTGGACTTGAATCTTTGTATTTAGGGATATTATTAGAAGACAGGAAAAGTAATTTCAGCGTTTTGTAAAATTCATCCCCTAACAGGGTTAAAAAGGGGTTGAAAATTTTAATCCATTACAAATGCTTTGAAACTTCTTAGAAAGGCATAATAGCCGATTACAAAAAAAAAGTGATTGCAACGTTTTTGGAAATTCAACCCCTAAGGGGGTTAAAAAGGGGATGAAAGTTCGTCTTCGGGTGCAAATTTTATTTTAAGCTAGGAACTTGAAACTTTGTAAAAAAGTATCAACTTCAAATACAAGAAAACTAATTTCAGCGTTTTAGAAAATTCAGCCCCCAAGGTGGTGAAAAAGGGGTTGAAAGTTTGTATGGATATCAAAAATTTTTTCGAGCGCGAGACTTGAATCTTTGTATTTGGGGATATTATTAGAAGACAATAAAAGTAATTTCAGCGTTTTGTAAAATTCATCCCCTAACAGGGTTAAAAAGGGGATGAAAGTTTGTATGGGGTTAAAGTTTTCTTTTGAGCTAGGAATTTGAAACTTCGTTAAAAGATATATTATTAAAATACAAGAAAACTGATTTCAGCGTTTTAGAAAATTCATCCCCTAAGGTGGTGAAACAGGGGTTGAAAGTTTGTATGGATATCAAAAAATTTTTCGAGTGTGGGACTTGAATCTTTGTATTTAGGGATATTATTAGAAGACAGGAAAAGTAATTTCAGCGTTTTGTAAAATTCATCCCCTAACAGGGTTAAAAAGGGGTTGAAAGTTTGAATCCATTACAAAGGCTTTGAAAATTCTTAGAAAAACATAATAGCCGATTTCAAAAAAAAGTAATTGGAACGTTCTTAAAAATTCAACCCCTAAGGGAGTTAAAAAGGGGATTAAAGTTCGTCTTGGGGGGTAAATTTAATTTTAAGCTAGGAACTTGAACTTTTGTGCAAAAAAAAGGTATTAAATTAAAAAACATGAAAACTAATTCAAGCATTTTTGAAAATAATCCCCCAAGGTGATGAGAAAGGGGTTGTAAGTTTGTATGGAGATCAGATATTTTGTGAGTGCGGTACTTGAATCTTTGTATAAGATAGGTACCTATTATGAGAATACAAGAAAAGTAATTTCAGTGACCAACATCAAAATCCACTAAACTTAAAACTTCATACAACTTGCTAAAAAAGAAAAGTACTTAATTTCAACATTGCTTGGATATGAAAATTATGGGTACTAAAGATGTAAAATGTTGAAGATAAGATTCCACGCGGACGAAGTCGCGGGCAACAGCTAGTTTTAAGAATATCTCGCTACAAGCAGCTTGGCCATCATGCTATTTATCTGACTTGGCACCAAATTTTAGGTAGGTAGATATCTCTGATGTATCATAAGATAAAACTCCTCGATTTTTATCTTTACAATCAAGCTTATTTGCATTTCAGTTGTTTTTAAAATTAGCTGCAATCTAGATGGTTCCATTAGTGCTATCACGTAGATATGCTAGGTGGTTATTTAGTGGTTATTTCCTATTCTTAATTACATTTTTATGTTATTTGAGTGTGTTTTAATTTGATTATCAGTATGAATATGTATATGTACGTATCTAGTAAATATAAACAAATGAATATAATTATATTATGCGGATTATTTAAACGGATACTTTTACTCATACTAATTTTTTAATTGAATTATCACCTTTGAACTGCTAATGCTGAGTAATCTAATTAAAAATAATTTCACTAACCAGAATTAAGAACAATGTTTACTTTTACTCTTTGTTGGTACAAGAAATATGTGTAAATACAAGAAGATAGATGCACAGACAACTAAATATCAAGTAAAACCAGGTATTTAAACGCTCATTAGTGAAATTGATTAAATCTACATTAGATATCACTTATTTTTTATCGACACAGATTGAATTATCAATCAAACATGCAAGATAACAATATAAACAAAATCGCCGCGGTTTTTTCATTTTCTTATCTCGAAAGATTATCAAAGGTTCGAAATCAGGAGAATGTCTTAATGTGCTCATAAATTTTGGTGCTACCGCGAACAGTGAACAAATAATGTGCTGTCGATTATTATTTTTTCAATATTTGTTTCCATATTATATTGGGTTGCGTGTGTACCTACTGCGGCGTTTCAGGTAGGTACATAATCAGTGGCGGATTTCCCATAAGGCACAGTAGGCCTGGGCCTAGGGCGGCGTGATATTAGGGGCGGCAAATTGTGACAAAAAATTCGCTGATGATAACTAAAAATAACTCAAAATTAGGCCAGGCAACGAATTCTCAAAAAAAGGTACCTATAGAGGGAAATGGTTGAAACACAATTTTTGACTTATATCTTAGTTTTTACAAAATGAAAGTTGGTTAAATTTGCTATAAGCTACAATTTTTACGATATCTTGAGGGTCCTCCACACTAGTGCGCGAATCGCGGCGCGAAGCCGCGAACGTGAGTGTGGCGTCGATTTCGCAGATTGTTGACGCCTTCGCGCCTTGTTCCCCGTTTATAAGGGTCCGTACCTCAAAAGGAAAAACACGGAACCCTTAAAGGATCACTCGTGCGTCGGGCTGTTCGTCTGTTACAGCCTATTTTCTCCGAAACTGCTGGACCAATTAAGTTGAAATTTGGCACACATAATTATGTAAGTTTGTGACCCAAAGATGGACGTGTAACGTAAATAAATGAATTTTAAATATGGAGGCCATTTTTGGGGGGTAAATGAGAAAATTTAAAAATAAAGTTTTTCAAACTATATCGTGTTACATATCAAATCAAAGAGTTCATTGTAAGAATCTCGAATATTTTTTTTTATAATTTTAGGATAAATAGTTTAGCAGTTATTCAAGAAAAGAGGCAAAAAAAATGTTTTTCTTGTTTCTTTTTTAGATTTTTTGAATGTTTTTGTAAGTACACAAAAAGTCAATGTTATTGGTAAAACTGGCACTTAAAATTAATAAGTAAAGTGCTTATTTTTTTCGTAAAACCTATGTTCCTATGATCATGTCACAAGGACGTATAGTTTCTGAGATATAATAAGCGAAAAACCAAAAAAATGTGACCTTCAAACCCAACCACCCTACCCCCGCTCAAGGGGACTTTTGATATGTTCACCTCCTAACGAGTCCAAAAATGTTACTAAGTTAAAAATGTGTCCCAAGCACTTCCCTCTATACCTTTTCGTTGCCTGACCTAAGTCAATATGATGGGTGCTGATGCTGAAAAAGGGGCGGCTACAAGGCCTGGGGCCTAGGGCGGCAAAGACTGCAAATCCGCCACTGTACATAATACATATAATATTACCTAAATGAATTAGGATTAAAGGTAAACCATGCTCGCCATGGCAGGTAGGTACTATTTTCAGTACCTATGTAGATAGGTATACGTCGACAAAAAAACTATCTACCTATACTAACAGTTAAAAATACAACTAATTGGGAAGTATTACTGTAGTAAGAGCTAAAGCTACTTAGGCAGTTACAGTCTCCTACTAAAAACAAAACGCTGTGATTTACACGATTCAGTGACTTCCACTTCCAACATATGTATGATTACCTGCCTACATACCATCCTACCTACAAAGGTATAATCTAATTGGCAGTTAAATCGTGAGCAGAGTCGTAACGTTACACAGTTCGCCACTTTACAATTATATCACTTTATGGTCAAATATTCGCGCGGCTGACACCGACGGCGATCAATCAAGCATTACTTACACAATGTTTACTAAACTCATCGCTTTAAAGAACCAGCATAAGTAAGATCTTCGATTTCGCATTATAGCTATGAGTCTCGAGGCATATAAACTAGCCTGCCTGCCTTGAAGCGACTATAAGTTCTTTCAGCCCTAATAACAACCCAGTTGTGCAATTATCACACACGGCTGGTTGTATAATACTGTCCAGTTGAACCACTTCGTAACCTAAGACGGCAGGAGCAATATAAACTACACATTGCTGAATGCCGGTCGTGTGCGATTTTTAAATCGCGAAAGTGGAAACTCGATTATGGTTTCCTGTTTCAAGCGCGATCGCGACGACTTCGGGGAGTTTTACTATGTGTGTTTTATAATTATTTATTAAACAAATAAAAAATCTTAAACGGTCTTTAAAGATGTAATTAAAAACCGGTGATAATTATAGTACGCTGTGGTTGGATATAAATCAATATTAATTGACTTGCATTCTTCAATTCAATTTTCTAAATAGTCTTTAGTCGAAACTCGTAGTGTTAAGTCAAGTATGTTGGCAACGCAAGAACAACTTGCTAAATTCAGGTTGACTGTTCTACAGGAACGCATGTATGAGTTGGAACGGCGCGATGCTGAACTAGCCCTGGAAGAGAAGCGACAGCTGGAGGCGAAGCGGGCGCTCGTGCAGGAGGCGACGAGGAAGCAGGACGAACCGGTGGATGACAGCAAGCTGGTGGAAGCCATGTTCGACTTCCTTCCAGACTCCAGCAGCGAGGCGCCGGCGCCAAAGGATACTTCGATGTTCAGCGACCTGCCACAACCAAGAGCGGACCAGCAAGAGGTAAGCAAGCCTTTCATTGTGATGAATTGCAGGCAGTATAATTTGTCTTTATAAGCGCAGTACCTATCTATGAGATGTATCAGATTTTAACTTTGTAAATTGAGAAAAAAATCTATAAGGTGATAACCAAGTAGTATCGTCCCCAACTAACTATCGATGCAATCTTTATTATACCAGGATCATGTATAGACAATTGACGGATTTTATACCTTTAACTAAGATAAATTATATTGTTCGTGATTACAGATGGTGACACCAATGCAAACAACATCAGAAGACGAAGAGGATCTCTCCGAATTCAAATTCCAAAAGTTTGCAGCTACATATTTCCAAGGAAATGTTACTCACCAATATTCGAGAAAACCGCTGAAGCATCCCTTATTACCACTACACACGCAGGGAGATCAATTGGTAAGCAACTTAGATAATTAATATGAACGAGGTTTCTTCCCTCCTAAAACACCAAAATTAAGAACCAATATTATTTTCAGGCTGCCCAAGCGTTATGGATCACCATTCTACGCTTTACGGGTGATCTCCCAGAACCCAGATACCACACCATGGACAGAGACAACACCTCAGTAATGTCCAAAGTGACCGCAACGCTCGGCAGGAACTTTATCAGGTCCAAAGAGTTCCAAGAAGCGCAAATGATGGGCGTCGATCCTGACGCCTACCTCAACAAACAGAAGCCGAGGTCAATCAGACACAAGTTAGTGTCGCTAACGCTAAAGCGAAAGAACAAGCTTGGCGAAGATGTCAGACGAAAATTACAGGTAAGGATAATAATCTGAAGTTTGGAAAATATCTGCCTGTCAGGAAAAACCACTATAGTGTTTTTTTTTTTTTGCAGGATGAAGAATATACGGCAGACAGTTACCAGTCTTGGCTGGAATCGCGTCCCACGTCTAACTTAGAAAAACTTCACTTCATTATCGGCCACGGAATCCTTCGCGCAGAACTGCGAGACGAGATTTACTGTCAAATATGCAAACAATTGACGAATAATCCGTCAAAATCATCACACGCAAGAGGCTGGATCTTACTTTCCTTGTGTGTGGGATGCTTCGCTCCAAGTGAGAAATTCGTGAACTATCTCAGAGCTTTTATCAGAGAAGGCCCACCCGGATATGCACCTTACTGCGAAGATCGTCTTAAAAGAACGTTCAACAATGGTACACGAAACCAACCGCCTTCGTGGTTAGAACTTCAAGCTACAAAATCTAAAAAGCCTATAATGTTGCCAATTACGTTTATGGACGGTAATACAAAAACCTTGTTAGCCGACTCCGCAACAACAGCCAGAGAATTGTGCAATCAGTTGTCTGATAAGATTGCATTGAAAGACCAGTTTGGTTTTTCTCTCTACATTGCTCTGTTCGATAAAGTTAGTTCACTGGGAAGTGGAGGTGACCACGTGATGGATGCGATTTCTCAATGCGAGCAATACGCCAAAGAACAAGGCGCACAAGAAAGAAATGCACCATGGAGATTGTTCTTTAGGAAAGAAATTTTCGCACCCTGGCACGACCCCACTGAAGACCAGGTTGCCACGAATCTCATTTATCAACAAGTTGTCAGAGGTGTTAAATTTGGCGAGTACAGGTGTGACAAAGAAGAAGACTTAGCAATGATTGCAGCTCAACAATATTACATTGAGTATGGCCAAGATATGAACACTGAAAGATTATACACATTGTTACCTAACTACATACCGGATTATTGCCTAACAGGAGTTGAAAAGGCCGTGGACCGATGGGGTGCTTTAGTAGTGCAGGCTTATAAGAAAAGTTATTATGTGAAAGAGAAGGTTCCTACGTACAGAGTGAAAGAAGACGTTGTTAGTTACGCGAAGTTCAAGTGGCCACTGTTGTTTTCTAGATTTTATGAGGCTTACCGGAATTCTGGCCCGAATTTACCCAAAAATGATGTCATTATTGCTGTAAACTGGACAGGCGTATACGTAGTAGATGACCAGGAGCAAGTGTTATTAGAATTATCGTTTCCGGAAATTACCACAGTGGCAAGTCAAAAGACAAATAAAGTGTTTACTCAAACATTTAGTTTATCTACAGTCCGAGGAGAAGAGTTCACATTCCAAAGCCCAAATGCAGAAGATATTCGGGATTTAGTGGTGTACTTCTTAGAAGGTCTGAAGAAAAGGTCTAAATTTGTGATAGCATTGCAAGACTATAAGGCTCCTGGCGAAGGTTCCAGTTTTTTAACATTCCAAAAAGGGGATCTGATTATTTTAGAAGAGGACAGCACTGGCGAGTCTGTACTGAACAATGGTTGGTGTATCGGCCGGTGTGAGAGGACTGTGGAACGGGGCGACTTCCCAGCAGAAACAGTCTATGTGTTGCCTGCTCTGACCAAACCACCGCCTGACATACTAGCACTGTTCTGTATGGAAGGTGCGTCACATGGGCGCCGAGTGCCGACCGCGACGCTAAACGGAACTGAAACAAAAGATAAACCTCACACGTTAATTGAATACGCCATGGACCATTTCAGATTGCCACCAAAACGCACGGTTTCCAAAGCACTTACCCTATCAACAGCGAAGAGAGGAGGCACCGAAGAATTATGGCGACATTCGAGGGAGCCCATTAAACAACCGTTATTAAAGAAATTGCAGGCCAAAGAGGAGCTCGCCGAAGAAGCTTGCTTCGCGTTTACCGCTATCCTAAAGTATATGGGAGATTTACCTTCAAAGCGGCCTCGAATTGGGAATGAATATACTGACCATATTTTCGACGGCCCCCTGAAGCATGAAATATTACGAGATGAAATATACTGCCAAATAATGAAACAATTGACTGACAATAGGAACAGAATGTCTGAAGAAAGAGGTTGGGAATTGATGTGGCTCGCCACAGGCTTGTTCGCATGTAGCCAGGGACTGCTCCGAGAGCTGACACTGTTCCTTAGGACTAGAAGGTATCCAATTGCTCAAGACTCACTCCAAAGACTTCAGAAGACTTTAAGAAACGGACAAAGAAAATATCCTCCGCACCAAGTGGAAGTAGAAGCCATTCAACATAAGACTACTCAGATATTCCATAAGGTTTACTTCCCCGACGATACGGACGAAGCGTTTGAAGTAGACTCGTCAACGCGGGCGAAAGACTTCTGTCAGAATATTGCACAGAGACTGAATCTCAGATCTAGTGAAGGCTTTAGTTTGTTCGTTAAGATAGCTGATAAGGTGATCTCGGTGCCGGAGGGAGATTTCTTCTTTGACTTCGTGCGACATCTCACGGACTGGATCAAGAAAGCGCGCCCTACCCGAGATGGCATCACACCACAATTCACTTATCAGGTGCATATTAGATATAACAAATAATATAACCAAGTCTTATAAATTTGATATGTGTTGTAGATAACAAACAAAGTTTGCGTCATTATCAGTGAATCCGTAATTATAATTACCTAACCCTTCGCTTTAACAATTAACAAAAATATCGATATGATTTTATCATGCAATCCTGATCAGATTCCGAGAAATTAACAAAAACTACACAAATAAATCAACTACTGACATGTATGGCATCATCTCACTGTAGTTGAAGGAAACAGGCCAGAGAAATTAAATCTTACGTATATAAATATCACAAAGACTTTTCATCTGATTCCTCGTGAACCCAATACAGGCGCAATAACAACAAAAATCCCTACTTCCTCAGGTGTTCTTCATGAAGAAGCTATGGACGAATACGGTGCCAGGCAAGGACCGCGCGGCGGACGTGATCTTCCACTTCCACCAGGAGCTACCAAAGCTGCTGCGCGGCTACCACCGCTGCGGGCGCGAGGAGGCCGCTCGGCTGGCTGCGCTAGCCTACCGCGCCCGTTTCGGGGAAAACAAGCAGGAACTTCAGGCGATACCGTAAGTACATCTTATCATTTTCTCCAGAAACTGCTTGACTTTATTTTGATAACAGACCGAACTGAAGTACTTGACCATGTCTGCTGGGAGAACGATCCTCTCACTTCCTTCTCTTAAAAAAATATTCGCTTAGTCGCGTTGTTAAGGCAAGAGCTAGTGTATTATCCCCAGCCTTTACTTGAACTGCTTAGATCGCTCGTGTTACAAGCTGGAGAAGCGAGTCGGGATTTTTGGGAAACTTAATGTTTTAGTGTTCACCTTTACATTCCAGACAAATGCTCCGCGAGTTGATACCAGCAGACTTAATAAAGCTGCAAAGTTCTGCGGACTGGAAACGCGCCATCGTGGCCTCGTACAACCAGGACGCTGGCATGACCCCTGAGGACGCCAAGATCACATTCCTCAAGGTCATATACCGGTGGCCGACCTTCGGCTCCGCGTTCTTCGAGGTCAAGCAGACGACCGAGCCCAATTACCCGGAGCTGCTGCTCATCGCCATTAACAAGCATGGCGTCAGTCTGATCCACCCGCAGTCTAAGGTAAGCGCAGTTCTTGACTTTTTTAAACGATTTGTTCCCTATTCGCCCGTATCTTGTTTTGCCGGATTCCTGTTTCGCCGGATTTAGGGCGTCAGAATCAGACTAAACAAGAATGCGGTGAAACAAGAATCTGGCGGATCGGGAACTACATAATTCGGGAAAATTAAATAACTACACTGTCGCACGCAGGAAGTTGTGAATAGATAGATCTTTAATCTAGCGAGATATCTATCATATTCATTCAGTGTCATTCACATACTTACCTGGAACTAATTATAGAAAGACTGCAGTTTACCACCCGCGACTTAAATTAATTTTAACCTATCGTTATCGTAATTTGTCCTAGGCAAGACAGACTAGAAGCTTAATTGTTCTTTTTTACTCTGATAGGCATGCGTTCTTTTAACGATCGGTTGTCTACGGTTCTAATTACTTCTTCATCAATTAGGCCAACGATCAATCAGGATTGTGACACAGTGAATGAAGATGAAGCATGCGAAATGCTAAATTTAGCTCCCATAACGCAGATTTTTTTTTTCAATTTTACTCGTTTTATAAATTTTCATAGTTGTCGATGCTGAGCAAAAATTAACCATAACCGATTATCTAAATAAACTTCCCAAAAACAAAGATATTAATTGTATATTTTCTATTTCAGGATATTCTAGTGACACACCCATTCACCAGGATATCAAATTGGTCATCCGGAAACACGTACTTCCACATGACCATAGGCAACCTTGTTCGCGGCTCGAAGCTTCTCTGCGAGACATCTCTCGGCTACAAGATGGACGACCTCCTAACCTCATACATCTCCCTTATGCTCACTAACATGAACAAGCAACGGTCTATGCGTGTCAAGTGAAACGGTTTTGTTCCACATATAGTGCTAAGGCGGGATTGAACTTCTTTCTGAAGCTACACCTTACTCACATCCTTTCTGCAGCCCTTTCAATGTCATCAGACGTAACTGTTTGATTGAACAGGATAGCAGTACATATGTAACTCTTTTCCACCTTTCTTCCTAAGACAGCGGTATCCTTTGCCGGACCATCAAGGAAGGACGTGTGTAAGGTGCTTAATAAAAATCCAATATTCTAGTGAACGAATGGTTGTCTATGCTTAAATGCGCGCGAATATTCGGAACTATTTTAATTTTCGTTAACTATAAAGTTTATGAACTTTAATCGGTGCGTGTTTTCTAGTTAGGTGCGTTTAATCAAAGGATGTGGATATATAATGCTTATAAATATTGTGTATGTTGGTACATATAAGAAAGTTTTGCATGGTATAATAGTTTTAGGTACATCACAATCGTATTGTGAACTGTAAACATTTCACGAATTGGTTAGGTGATTTAGGTGTAGTGTAAGGAAAGCGGTAATTTCTACCGAGAAATAGGTAAAGGTAGTTGCACAAAGTTAATAACAATAGCAATTCAATTCATTAAGTATAGCAATTAAATATGAAACCTTGTCAGGAGGATTGTAATTAAGTCGTATCCGTCCATAATTTATTTTTATATGACTGTTTTTCTTGGAAGATTAGGTTTCTAAGGTAATACTAACCCATGAAAAAAACATATATTATAACTATTGTTCTATTACCTACAGGTAGATATGTAACATATTTAGAGGAATTTTGTTCGGGTTGAAGGTAGGTGCCTAATCTACAGATATTTTAGATTTTGCTTTGACTCGGGCAATAATGAGCTTAGGACAGAACATTATTCAACTCTTTCAATTCACCTTACATATATTTTATTAACTGTCTTCGTCTGAAAATAACCTTTAGTACCTACCACCCTAACTTACCTAACACTAATAGAGTTCTTTGGAGGTAAATCAACAAACTTGTTTACTATTTTATTCGTACTTTGTGTGTACTTTTTTATGACTGGAAGTCGCGTAATCAGCTTAATGTAGCTTTTAGAAAATAAAGATCTGTTATATCGTATTTATATTGGTTACTTGGTAGATAATTAACTTTAGGTACCTAAATTAATAAGTCCATATTACGTATGATTGTTAATCAAATGCCTTGCTTGACGTAACCAAGAGTTCTTTTATACATTTTATAATTATATAAATTAACCTTGATTTTAAATAGATATATTCCAAATGAATTTGTAGGCAATGTAATTACTTAATTAGTCGGTTAAGTATCTAAAGTTGCCATTTCGAAGCCGTGGTCCGTAAAAGCGTTCCTTTTGACCACCACGGTCGTCCATAGACGACATAAAGTCTACTATTGCATGTTATATATACGTCGTGGTGGTCAACAAAGGTTGCTGCGTACTCGGATTCGAAATGTCGTTATAAGTATTGTGTTAAATTGTCAATATCATGCCATGAGTACGAAGACAATTCTTCCGTTTGTTTATTCGCTTTAGTCAAAAATGTTGCATTTGTGAGTGGTATAAACATGAGTCACAATCATCAATGCGTTTTATTTCGTATATTTGGTTTTGTATTGGTCCTAATTGCCGTCTATGTCTTAGTCTTATTAGAGATTACTCGGATGGAAACATATCATGCTACTGAACACAATTCCTCCGTCTCTAGATCTCAGCGTTTTGCCGGTTCCTTCCTTAAGGAACTCGGAGTCTGCTTTTGGCATTCTAATACCAAAACAGCGCAGCCTGCATGCATTCCTTATTAAGAAAGCGTCTGTTTATTTAGGTCTTTCTATGATTAATCCGGTTTCCTCACAGTTTTCCTATACCGACTCGTAGGTACGTTTGAAGAAATTTATACATATTTATCAAATCGACTGTACCTACGTATATCAAATCAGTACACCGAAATCGACTAATAAAAAAAAATCATATGCACCGTACCGGTGACAACATCGCAGGCAACCGAGCCGTACTTACTCTCCTATACAAAAAGATAATGGTTCTAAAAAGCTAAAGTTGTAGAAAAAGATACTAAATAATCGTAATCTTATTGCGCGAAATTATATCTGCGCAACCAATAGCTAATATAGGTAGTGAACTATTAAGCTACGATTACGAGCCTCGACGCGATTAGGTAAGTTTGGATCGAGGGTACAAGTAGTTACGGCAATCGCATGTTTCGTGTCCACACAAAAACGTCTAAAATTACCGCAAATTAGACACAACAGCACAAAGCATGTGCCGTGATTACAGTTTAACCGTCCACATTTACTACTAGTTGTTATAGGTACCTACTATTTAACTTTTGAGTAGGTACTTGCCTATTGTGTAGGTATTTAGTTCTGTTCTGCTACAGTACCTAAATCGCCCGCGCGATAGATCACACACTTTACCCATATCTCTAATTAGGTAAGAAGAGGCTATCTTACGTGCGAGATACTGTCGCGGCGCTCTTGTGCCAAGCACACTGGTTGGTTTATTGTTTTTAACCACGTAACACCAAGGTATGCCTATGCCTATCATCAGGTGTGCTCGTAACGTAACGCCCAATACTACTTTAGTTGTCATGGAGAACGCTCATGGGCATTCGTAAAATAGGAGCCGCTATGACTATATCACACTATAGAGCGTGTCTATAGGAGAGACACCACCATTCAACATTTAAAATTGTACACTATTGTCTACAATAACGTTGTAAGGTTTACTCGGGTAATTCCGAATGTCGAAAACTGTCGGATAATTCCGAAATGAGACTTTTATTATGATGGAATTAAGGGTGATTTTCATCTGAATTTCGGGGGTCCATATTGGCTCATATACAATTTAAGATTCGAATATTACTAATAATACCGCTTTGTAGTCATAATCATCGTTTCTCCGAAAATTGTTACTCATATATTTTTTTTATAGTTTTTTGTGCTACTACCTACATTATTCATAACGATACATATTCCGTTTTTTTTTATTCATAATATTGTCACTAAGAATGTATCTGTGCCCATAATGTTATTTGTAAGAATTTCTCGAAGACTAAGGCGGAGCATCTGCTCTCGCTGCGCTCGCTCACTGTGAGGGTCACAGGATTTCGGTTCTGTGAGGTTCGCAGTTCTAACCTAACCCACCATTCTGGCAGCATTTCGGTTCTGTGAGGGTCGCAGTTCTAAGCTAACCTAACCCACCTTTCTAGCAGCATTTCGGTTCTGTGAGGGTCGTAGTTCTAACCTAACCTAACCCACCATTATGGCAGCATTTCGGTTCTGTGAGGGTCGCAGTTCTAACCTAACCCACCTGTCTGGCAGCATTTCGGTTCTGTGAGGGTCACAGTTCTAACCTAACCTAACCCACCTTTCTGGCAGCATTTCGGTTCTGTGAGGGTCGCAGTTCTAACCTAACCCACCTTTCTGGCAGGATTTTAACCTGGCTTGACCTACAGGTGCATGCTGTTATAAATAAAATCAATTATGTCGAAATCGATATGTCGAGTAATAATATACGCATAAATTTTAGTAATAGAGATATTTATGTAGAATGACATTATGAATATGATAAATTCGAAGTTCCAATGAGTATTGTTTAAAATGAAAATGTACAATGATCAGTAGGATGTAAAATTGTATGAGATACATTTTCGGAGTTTCAATAATCGAATTTGCAATTTTATATGAACTTTGGCGCACCCGAATTTCGGAATTATCCGACATTCGGTATTACCCGAATACACCTTACCTAACTAAAGGGAAAGTTTAGGCACCTTTTGATAGACACCCCAGACTTTCTCCACCTCTCGTCTTCGTTGTATAGTATAGGTACGTACGTTCAGAAAGAACCGTAGGTACGAATAATTCATTTGTTTAACAAGTCCAGTGATACACATTCACCAGCACCACTCCCACAATTGGAACCGAGAGGCAGCACACATTCTAACAATTAAAGAAAAAGCGGGCTAATAGAAAAACTGTTAATTGGAACAAAAAAATATATATATCCGTAATAAAGTCGTGGGATTTTCTCACGGCACAGCCTATTCTGGCAGAATAATGACGCGCTGTTGTGTAGCAGGAAGTCATTTATCTACCATCAAGAATATGAGTGTTTACAGCAATTTCGTGTCTGATTTCTCATCCTAAAGTGCGCAATTTTTGGTGACGAGGCTCGGCCCAAATGACGGTGACTGACATTCTTTTGTTTGTTAGACCAGTGTTCACTCAACCGAGTAGGTATTATAATATAATTGGAATAAATTTCTTTAATTTAACCTTTCGTGGCTCTCTTAGATGTAGTTAATTAGGAATGTTTTAGGCTATGGGAAGGGAAAGGTACCTACTACATAAAATAACATTAGACGATGTATTTCAGCATCATGCAAGAAACCGCTTACACGATAAGTTTTCACTGCAATAGCCGTTGTTTCATGCTGAAGTCTCATTACTTACGCCTTAAGTATTGCTTAAAGGGCTGCAATTAGGTAATATATCTAGGTACTTAATTATCTACAAGAAAGTCTAAATTACACTATTTAACTACCTATATACAGGGTGATCAATCCAAATGGGTCAGTATGGAGAAGTCAGAAACTATGAGAGATAGCAAAATCTGTTCTTAGGAACCATGGCTTCGATTTTAGATTTAATAATAATGGCATTCAATTTTTTTTTTAAATCTATCATACATAACCGGGATTCGAACATGTTTGTTTGTATGGCAACTTTTAAACGATGCGTGATAGGTGGGGGGTGCTCAACCAAATATCATAGAGGGCCCGAGACAAAACAAAGTACATTAAAAAAAATCAAAATGGCCGATTTTTTTTTTAATTTTTTCAAGTTGGTCCGAGCGCGCTGAGATTCGGCATGCGGCGATCCTGGGGGCCCAAGATTACAATGTCAAAAAAATATTTTTGGAAAAATTCAAAATGGCGGCGGACACGGGCAAAGTAAAATTTTCAAGTAGGTTAAGCGAGCCCGAAGGGCGAGCTTCATGCCGGGAGGCCGAAGGCCGACCCCGGTGGAAGGCCGAATGCCCTGAGCCTCCACCCCTACTCCCAAAACGCGAGGCCGAAGGCCGAACTGCGTGAATTAGGTGCTTCCAAGCGTTCTACCAAGTCAACTGTATTGATGACCGAAGCCGGCAGGCCGAATGCCCCACGGCGAAGCGTCGAGGCTTGCGAAGGCCGAAGGCCGAGCTCTGCGTAGGGCCGAAGGCCCGAAGCGTCACACGAGAGGGGGAAGTTGGAGCTTAAACACGACCCAACACTTTTCCTATTGGGAGTCGCTTTTTGGGCGTCGGGGTGGAGGCTTCGGGCCTTCGGCCCTCCACTGGGGTCGGCCTTCGGCCTCCCGGCCTGAAGCTCGCCCTTCAGGCTCGCTTAACCTACTTGGAAATTTGTCTTTGCCCGTGTCCGCCGCCATTTTGGATTTTTCCAAAAATATTTTTTTTACATTGTAATCTTGGGCCTTCAGGCTCGCCGCATGCCAATTCTCAGCGCGCTCGGACCAACTTGAAAAAATTAAAAAAAAAGTCGGCCATTTTGATTTTTTACGTACTTTGTTTTGTCTCGGGGTCCTCTATGATATTTGGTCGAGCACCCCCCACCTATCACGCATCGTTTAAAAGTTTCCATACAAACAAACAACAAGAATATTGATCATGTTCGAATCCCGGTTATGTATGATAAATTAAAAAAAAAATTGAATGCCATTATTATTAAATCTAAAATCGGAGCCATGGTTCCTAAGAACAGATTTCGCTATCTCTTATAGTTTCTGACTTCTCCATACTGACCCATTTAGATTGATCACCCTGTATATAGCAGGCTAACACGCCAATCTATACTGAGCGTGTATTTAATTAAAAATCCTCAAAGAATTCTTCTGAACAAACAATGGCCGCATACCAACCTATAGTCAAGCAATCAAAGTGTCATTAAAGAAATTGCCTTCCTGGTTACAGCGCTAAAATTAGAAAGATAAATGACACATAATTCTTAACTTGAACTATTTCACTTTGGATGACCAAGTGGCCATATTAACTTGATTGACCTTAACCTTTGTCTACCTACCTTTGGGTGCTAGACCCGTCCTCAAACTTGTACGTTTTACAGAGCCACCGTCGGTGCTTTCATTATGTACCTAATGTCACCTCCCGTTAGGTTGATTTTTTCCTCGGAACAGGTTGCCGGAAACCTAGAAACTTCATGGCGTACAGTTGGACTGATCTCGATCCACCACGTAACTCCAACTCATTCGCGCAATCACCATGCAATAAAAATCGAAGAGTAACTAGCAGAGCAAGCTCAGCATCAGTAATTCATCACAGGTCCCCCATTACGATTTACGAATCTAAAGGTCTTGTATTCTATGATCAACCATTAAAAGTTCAGGTATTGCATAAAATAAATCCTTACCGGACTTAATGCCACGAGGAATTTTCTATCATCCAGCCTACTATAACCGTAGTTTATTATGTAGGTACCTACCTATATTTTTAATTAATACCTACTATTGTTTGCTCCCCTACTTAGTTACCTTTGTCCTGGTTTTTGCTTATAATTACCTATTACAGCTAGCGTTTCTGCGCAAACTAGGTAACACATATGTGCAACAAGGGATCGCGGAATCATACTCACATATAAGTATAGCATCCAGGCCACATATCTTGACAGTCTCGACACTACCATATTAAGTGCTTCCTCTAGCAGCTTCCGTCAAACGAGATGATCTAATGCAACAATAGGTTACCTACGTGTTTGCATCATGAGCGAGATGTAATTGCTGATATAACAATGATTTCTTATTCAAGTCTGAAGGAAATAACGGCAATCAACATTAATCTTCCCTTCACGGAAAGATCGCTTGACATTTACGGATTAACCTGGCTAAAGTCTTTTTCTAGTGTAAAAGACACCCACCCAGTGACATGGTTAATCCAGCCCTGGGGTTTTAAGCCAGGGATCGAATACCGGCATATTTATCATACAAATTAACCAGTATTCAATTTCGGTACCTATGTAGTAGCTAATGTCAATCATGCTTACCTAAATACTATTCTTTAATATCAAAGAAATATTGTGAATCCTATTCGATACTTTGATTTTTAGTTATACCGGTAACGGTTTCTGTTTTTAACACCCTGATGACTTTTCCGTCTTTGTCACACCCAGATCGGGTGGTCAATTCTATTAACATCACTTGTCCTCTTAGCGCTTTTCAGGTGTACGCTGAAGGAGTCCGAAGTCAGATACCATGGAATACCAGATAAACTTTCTTCCAAATAGCAATGCGCACAGGCATATGTACAGTAAGATTTGGATAAGGTGGCAGCACAATACGTCAAATAAGTCAAAATTGACTTTCGCAATACTTACCTTGCACGATAGTTACCTACCAATTATGATGCCTTTTGTTCAATCAAATTACCCCGCCATAATTCTTATCGCGTGATCATACGCTAATCTAACTTCTGAAACAAACGAATATAAAATATTTTAATTGCTAATTCGATGTTGGGCGCTTCCTTCCCACGGTCGGAGATGACATGTCGGAAAACACGAGCAGCCCGCTGTTCCCACACTCTGCATATCTCGGCTCCATAGATCAACCTGGCAGAATGTAAAAAGCACAGACAATGAGTCAATTGTGTACACATTGCTCGGCTTTCTCACAGCCCCCGCCGGCGTAACGTACTTAATTAGTAAGGTAAATGACCAACATTCTGTTCCGGGATCAGTATTTTTCAGCGAGTATTTTTCATTTTGCCAAGTTAGTGACCAAAAAGGTACCCCACGTCATGATTGGAGACGGCCAACCTTGCCTACATGTAGCTATTGCTACCTTCACTACTAAAGCTCTAAAACTCCTTTTCTGAAAACCCCACACTGCAGTCGCTCAAAAAAACCTCAATCCACAGTCGAAGTGTTCGCCTGAAGAAATTCCTCTAAACCCGTCTAAAATTTAAAGATGCCAGACTTACTTGGTTTGTTTACAACAAAAAATTCCCACATCCCTTCTTCAGTTATTAACATCTGAAAAAATAGGTACAGTAGAGGCCTCCGCTGTATTTTTTTCTGGTATTTAATCATCCTGCAGACTTCTCAGTTTTTGTCACATGAACATCCTGGTATTTTTCAGTTTTTGCCCGATAATTGCCCGTTTTCCCCGACAATCATGCAGCAGGATGCGTTTTTTCAGGCCATGAATGAATGGTTACGTGCTCGTTCTGGCGTCACTGCTTCTTGCACGTCACCGATGACAATAATCGATGCAGTCACGCCATGCGAGGTTGTAATTAATATGAGAACATGGTGTTGGCGCTTTAAGAAAAGACTGGTGGGTTTAGTTGCGAAGTTTTTGTGTATAAAGAAATAAATGAATAAGAAAACAATGCAGTTTGAAGTGATATTGATGAGGGCAAAGGATGGTATTCTTCCAAAGTGTTGCACGTTGCTTGTCGTTCTTTCTATTGGAAGTCCTTCCTTTCCTTATTAAAGTCTTTGTAAAGGGCTCAAATTACAATTATTTACATCAACCTGAATGTGATTGACTTCGTAGGGTCTGTGGGCACCTTATCAACCTTGCCGTTCCTCCACCACTCTGTATCTCTGGCAACCTCAGCCACTTGTGTTAGTCGTTCTATACCTCACGCTTGTGCAATGATTTCCATTTCTGAACTGATTTCATCAGATGACACAGTCGCCAACTTAGTTACCTAAACTTGTGTTTGATTTATTTGGTATTATTTGATCTCTTTAAAACCCGACACGAAACTTATGAACGGAAGCGGATCGTAGCTAAACCTAGAACATAAAGGTTTAACGAAGCAAACATAAGATCATGACGGCGGAAAATCTCAAACCGGACATTATCAAGTCATAAAGGTTTTAAACCCTTCTTATCTCAGACAATTAAGTCGAGGAAATGATTAGTTATGTAGCAGGATGCAGGAAAGTCCGCCACTTAGTTATTATCTGATAATGAGCGATCTGTGGGAGTTTTTGCGCGGATTTCTCTGTGAATGATCGATTATGACCACGCATCTCTTGTGTGACGTCACTGGGCGTCACTGATTGCATGGTAGCATGGCGTTGTTGGGAAACCAGTCGTCGCTATGGTCATTGTTATAGGGCTGGTCTTGTGAATGAACCATGCCTCTTCAGAGACTCGGAGAGTGTATCCCACGCCCTTTGTTTTGTCTTTCCCTGCTAAGTTCAGCATATCTAACCATCGAGTAGATTGTATTCTCCATATAGGCATATACAAAATAGGTATAGGTAAATAGACATTTACCTATTATACCGAGTGTGGCGTGTAATATGAGCAAAAAATTAAACTGTAGGCTGTACTCCTCATACTGACCAACATTTGTTCAGCGACTTTTAAAAATAACTTGTTATTTGATTTTTGATACACTTTAAAGTTTATTCTAAGACACAATTTTTTGCGAATTTTGTTATGTTTAAGGCATGACAAGCAACATCAATCACTATAATATGGCGTGGCGATAGTGTCCATTGAAGATAATATTTATTTTGTATGGAAAATAGGGAGTCTAAATAGGTCATAATTTTTAAAAGTTGTTGAACAAAAGTGTCACCGTTTGAGGAGTACAATCTATGTTTTAATTATTTGCTTGTGTTACAGGCCACACCCGGTATTTTTCAAATAGGGGTACTGTGACAGCTGTCATTTCCATACAATTTATAACATTAAAACGCAAAATTTCGCAATGCTGTATTGAGATCACATCTATCACTGTACCCAAACTGTTTTATAGGTACTACAGCCTAAGCGGAAAGTTGATGGTTTCCTAGGAAAATCCATGCAAATGAGTTTCTTAACCGACTTAATTTTAGACACAACAAACCAAATGACCCAATAGCTAACCATTTCGTAATTTTTAAAACATTTGGTAAATGGCACCTTGGACGGATGCTTCAGATTATTTGATAATAAAACTATAACAATTAAAATTAACCCTTCGATCGGCAAATACGTCAAAATACGCGTGCGGCATGGTATAATAATATACTCCGCCTGGTACTCTCTTCCCGTCTTTTCGTTGTCACGTGGCTGACACAAGCCTACGTCATCATGCGACAGCGCTATATGATAATATGCGATAGCGCTATTTAAAGTGGCAATGTTATTGTGACGTAGACTTGTGTCACTCTGGGAAGAGAATACCATGTTTTATTAGACTATGGCGTGCGGCTATGACCAGGTATCAACCTTCGTGCATTCCGACAAGGTTCACGAGGACGCGCCGCACACGATACGCGTGTCATGCAAACGGTTATAAAATATACCTTATTTAAAAAAATACATTATTCTTTTAAAATTTTACATCTAATCGGGAAGATTGAAAGTCTAGGGGGGCGGCCTTTGCCCAGCAGTGGGATACAGGCTTGTAAAAAAAATTTAAAATGTTTTGAAAATGTAAATTTAACTATTTGAACTGAGTAGTACGTATTTGAATTGTTTTTAATTTGTATATTTTTATTTTATTTTATTTAGAGAAATAAATAATAAATATAAATTTTATTTAAAAAGGCTGCCTGTAAATTCCAATAATAACTACTTAATTAATCTATCTGCTACATTGTAACCAGCAATTTCAAGGCAATTTTCTATTCATCGCTTCACTAGAAATTGCCGCGGCATAATAGCGAAATGTCTCCCGCCTTCAGGCTCTTTAGCTGCCTAACGAACCCCGGAAACAAGCGTTGTTATAAATATTAGTGTACGAGTTATTCTGAATCTCAGCGAACAATGGCGAATGGGTATAAACTTATGATAATTATCTGAGGTCAGTCCCAGCGGAGCGGAACGGTATGTAGGGGAAGACGTTATTATCATGTGAAGAGTTTTTTGAAGACGTTCCCACACCGAGCACTGATTCCTCGATTAACAGCGATTCATAATTACTTGACCTTAGATTTAATTAGACAATAAGAATTAATGTCTTAGTGCTCCTACAAGTACGTGGGAACTCAAACCGCGGCTAGCGGACCATGTGTGGTAGACAATAAAAAAATTACCTTTTTATTTAAATTCAGTTTTATTAAAAATATTCATATTTCAAATCCACCGCTTCGATTCATAGTGGGTAGTTATTATACACGAGCAGTTCGTTTAAACACGAATTTTCAAATATATAATTACCAAATGTAAAATGATAAAAACTCACGAGTAAACGGCATTTTAAAAAGACAATCGACCATCTCTTACAAATTGACGTAATAACTGCGTATTTATTTAATTATACCAATCTCTAACTCTAACGTATTTGTAATACTGTACGACCAATTACATAAAATTATCTCGATAATCAAATGTTGTGCTACAAAAATATTGTTATTTTTTGTACTTCAATATTACACGTTCCGAATGGAATGTTGGAAATCACACTTTTGCTTATAATAAACATCGAATCAATTTTTTTCCACACAAGCTTCCTACAAAATTAAATTGGATTAAAAATAAATATAATTTCAATTTGTGTTTTTCAACAATACGAAACTGTACTATGTACTAAAACTAGCTTAACTATCTATTTGTTCTTTAAAGTCTCGGTTATTTTATTATACAATATGCCATATCAGCTTGCTGCGAGCCCTTGGGCGTGTGCAAATAATTTAACAAACTGATTACAATTAAAATCTAACACAAGTAATCTTAGACCATTTTATAACTATAGCGGTTGCCGTAAAATGAGATATTCGGTGCACTAATGACAAATATTGCAACTCCGGCGTCTTTGAGGTTGTCTACAACAATCTTTTATTAAAGCATCTTAGCAGTAACTAAAGTGAAGTTAAAATTGACTTGAGCCATAGACAAAACAACTACAGTAGCTCACACAGAAGAATATTGTTGTAATGCTGCGCGGCGCCATACGGATTGTGGCAACTGGATTACCAATTATTTAATTTTGAGGTTTGACAATTTAAATATGTATTTAGTTTTTCTGAAACTGCTCCACTACATAGGATGGTGTTTAGCAAAAATGAGTCATCCTACATCCATTTTGCAATAAAATGTCAACTTTAAGCGTTAATATTTTGAGTTGACATCTTATTGAAAAAATTATGTGAGTTAACACATTATTGCGTATCAGCATCCATTATTTTCCGCTTGTTCCGTGCTAATTATAGTTGATTTGTCTATTTTTGAGTGAAACAAATTGTGCAAAGAGACAAAATAAATTAACCTAACTGAACTTATTTGGCGTCGCGTTGTTATTTCGTTATATATAGTTTTTTTAAGCGTGCGCGTTTAAAATCCCATCACATATAACCGTCAACACAAGTTAAAATTATGTAATACTAATCAAAATCGTTACAAGATACTGAATGACTTGTCATGGATTACAGCTATTTGGCCCCGAAGAAACAAATCTAAGAGCAGAGAGATCTTCCACGTTTCGATACGTACATTAATTTTATATTGGCAAACTTTAAATGCCAGTGTAGGAACTAACTTCCATATACAAGCGGCTATTTCATTGGCTTAATGCAAGCTTGGATTACACGATAGTATACAGTTGACAACTTCGAAATGTCTTTGTATAAGAAGAGTAAAGAGCGAGCGGCTGAACACATTGATGTCAGCGAGACACACACAGATAGACTGTGTTCTCAGGCAAATGTAACAATTTGTCGGTTGTCAAGTCAAAGGTGGTTTCTAATTGCAATGTTTGCCAGTGGCGTCTTTGACAAGCGACAAAGTTGTCTTGCATATTAGCTGCGAGAAAATATCTTAATCACTCTAAACGTCACAACTACTAGGTTTAACGAGCGGTCTCGCTAGCTTTGTCCTTATTATGACATCACTACTTACAGTATTTGAGATGTTAGGCATAGTTCAGGTCTAGATGTCTCTTTTAACATGTGGTAACATCTGACGCACTGTTAGTAGATTATAGTAATAGCTCGACCGAGTCTCACAGAAATAATCTGACCTTAACATATCATTTTGGTGTGATAATCTCGTTAATAATTAATAAAAAAACGTTTACAAAAGAGGCACGTCGTTTCACAGTCGGCGAAGCGTTCGACGTGGCACTCCGTATCAATAATAAAGCTTTCTAGGCACTATCGAAACTAACTACGGTCCATCCAATATTACATCACTTACACGTTTTACTTGGTAAACAATTTTATAGATTAAAATGCATCTTGTTCGCTAAAACAGCTCGCGAATTGCGATTTGCAGCACATTTTGACGTTAACGGTGTATGCTGATAGCTGTCATTCGCTCAACATCGCTACGAATCGCGTCCTAGCCCTGTAAACCATGCGAGTGTTTAAGCCTGATTATGTGCATTTTAATTGTTTACCAAATATAACAAAACAGCTGGAATGGACTTTATAATGTTCGCAATTCACTCACCGAATCGAGAATTCTATCTTGATTCTTTGGTTGGTGTCGTACACCTCGGGTCGCACTCAGTCAGGATGGCCGTGTCGCAGGTCAGCCCATTGTGACGGATGCTTTCTACACTATGGTGCCTTATTCCACGTACCGAGTTCATCGCGCAGCCGTCGCAAGGCTTATTGCAGCGCATGGGCCGGATGCGCAGGATGGCCCGCGTGCGGCTCGTGGTGCCAGGCCGTGGCGGCGGCCTCGGGGCGCATGACGTCGTCGACGGGCGCGCACGCGGGCCGCGGCCCGGGCTCGGGCGTGTACGTGAACGTGAGCCCCGTCGCGTAGATGATACCGTCGTTGCGGACCAGGGACACGGGCACCTGAAGTAGACAGAGACACGTGTTATGATATGCTGACAGAGGACCTAGTAAGCCAAAAAATATATTTTACAGAAATATAAATATCACTTCTTCTTCATACAGCGCATAGAAAGGATGAAATTCAATATTGCAAAATATTTAGAACTTTGAAATTACTCTAATACGAAAGTTACGACTTATTGCCGGTATACATAATACGCTAACACAGAAATATGGCAAGTGCGTCACCCTCACGCCTCACCTTCTAGCATTTATTAAAGTGACCATTGCGTTTTTACACTGTAAATTACTTATTTGATTTATTATTCGTAAGCCACGCACATTTAGAATCACAACACCAGTAGTAAGCCCCGTTTGACTTTGAGGATAAACTGGATAAAGTAAAGAGACAAATGTTCAAATCGCCTAAAATCCAGAGGTCCTGGCCGCGTAGCCAAGATGCCAATCGCTTACGCTCCGTGGCGATCGAAACGCAACTGTCACTGTCACACTAATATGGAAGAGTGATAGAAAGATATAATGCTTTTCGTTGTCGAAGCGATAGCGATTGTAACCTTGGCTAGGCCGGCTGCCGCGAAAACGGAAAATCGAAATTTTCTTCGTTGTACTCCCTCAGACACGAAATGGTTAATTCGGCAGAATTGTGCTCGGACCCCGTCATTTGTTCCGTATTAAAGTTTTTGTGATGCGTGCGACCTGCTACTCGTAGCTTATATTTTCCTTTACTATAAATTAACTGTCAATGTTCCAACTACAAAACAATACTCCCATACTATAGTAGCTAAACTATTATAAAATCCGCTTTATCCATGGCTAAATTTAGCATGATAACATATAACATTAGACAGTCTTAGCATTACAACTTAGAAGCTTGTACTCTACTCGTATGTCCGCTGCTTATTTATACATGTTTTAAAGGAAGTAAAGTAAATATAACCATGTCTAAACTAAAGCGACCCTAATCTGTCAAATCGTCATCGTCAGTCGCCGTCGAGTGTCACCCGTGGGAACTCGATCCCGTGATGTTGGCATAATACTGTATTATAGTTAACAGTCGCCAGAACGACCGGCTATGTCACTCAGATAACATTGGCATACTAAATTTAGATCTCGCCTTTACACGTACTTATTAATTAGGAAAGTAAACACATAATCATCTTCCTTGCGTTGTCCCGGCATTTTGCCACGGCTCATGGGAGCCTGGGGTCCGCTTGGCAACTAATCCTAGGAATTGGCGTGGGCACTAGTTTTCACGAAAGCGACTGCCTTCTGACCTTCCAGAGGGTAAACTAGCCGTTATTGGGATTAGTCCGGTTTCCTCACGATGTTTTCCTTCACCGAAAAGCGACTGGTAAATATCAAATGATATTTCGTACATTAAGTTCTGAAAAACTCATTGGTACGAACCAGGATTTGAACCCGTGACCTCCGGATTCTAAGTCGCACGGTCTTACCGCTAGGTCACCAGCGCTTCTATGTCTAAACCAGCCTCAATCTACGGTTGCGCTGTCAAATCGTCCGTCACCGTCGATTATGAGAGCGTCACCCGTGGGAACTCGATCCCGTGACGTCGGCATTACCGCCTGTAAACACTGTATTAGCGCTAATAGTCGCGGGAAGGGCCGGCTACAATACATTTACAACCTTATTACGAGCAGATAGAGTTGAAAATTGTAAAAGAGCCGTAATGACTACTCTAGAGGCTATCGCGTTTGAAGAAAAGGAAACTAATCACCTTTGTTCAAGTAAACAAAGTACAAATAAATTAACAACAAAGTGTAAACTGTAAACCGTTATAGAATATTTCGGAATGTTTAATATATTGGAACTTAGAGAGGCGTTTTTGATTCTTCCATCTTCAATAATGATTTGATATTTTGAAACCGTATTAAAGTAGTTATTGCGGCCATACATTGTCACTGGCAAAAGTGCCAAGTCCATGCAAACTTGGCTAGGTCGCCGAAACTTATCGAAGTCGAAGCCGCACTTTTTGCCGAAGCCGAAGGTTCGGTTTTGGTCCGAAACCGAAACCTAAACTTCGGTTGGACGCTACCGAAGACACGGCCGAAAGGTTCGGCAGTATTTTGGCAGAAACCGAACTGTCGGCCGAAACCGAAACTTGATAGGACATTATTTTATTGCCTCTTTAAAAAAAACTTTTAACTTGAACGGTAGTCATTGTATAGTTACGTCTTTGTTCTGAAGCTGTGATGATTGATGGCAATTATTGCCATTAATTACTATTAGACAAAGGAAAAAGAGAATAATTCTAATTGACACTTACGACTATAATACCTATATCAAAATATAATAACTGGTACGTATACATTGTTTATACGACAACGGTTTCACTCACTTGAATTTTTAGTCGCTATTGGCGACATGTTTCGGGCCCGTCGGGGGTCCGAACGAAACATGTCGTATAAACAATTTAAAATATGTCTCACGAAAGTTTAATATCGATTAACTGGTATACATAATTAATTCAGTACTTTTAACTTACACACGTCTATAACTTACCTTGTACTTGTGCCAGTTAAAGGAGACAGCTAGTTCTCACTTGCGTAGGCTACCCTAAAGCCTCTTAGTGAACTTTGAGGTTTTAAAGAGATTGACGAGTGTTATAATATACCTACTGTCTTGAATAGTGATCTAGAAGTGTAAGTAAGATAAAGACCTCACCCATAGCTACTGCCTCCTCAATACACTTATGAGTTATGAGTGTGAGTCGAGATTTTAAGGGGGTTAACGAGTGTTACTGTTTTACTGGTGTCTGTTGGAAAAAAAACGGATGGCTCACCTGCGTAGGTTGCCGCACTCACAGCCACTGCCCTCCGAACTGCGATATATCCGGCACCACACACAGCATGGACTCCGCACAGCGGTGCATCGTCTCCGAACCACACTTGTAGCGATGGCGTGAAGTTGTCGCCGGCCAGTTCTAACATGGCGACGTCGCCGCCGCCGTTGAGGTTGATGGAGCGAGAGGTACGAAAGAGACAGTTCTCACCTGCGTAGGCTGCCGCACCCAGAGCCACTGCCCCCTGAACTGCGATATATCCGGCACCACACACAACATGGACTCCGCACAGCGGTACATGGTCTCCGCTTCCACGTCTCCGAACCACACTTGTAGCGATGGCGTGAAGTTGTCGCCGGCCAGTTCTAACATGGCCACGTCGCCGCCGCCGTTGAGGTTGAGAGAGTGGACGAGGGGTACCGGCGTCACTGGGGACCTGTTGGACGACGACTATATGTTAGTAATTGGAGGTTGGTGTTGATATTACAAGTCCATTGCTCCTGATCAGGACTTCGCTAAATGTACAAATCCCCTTAAATCATAGGAATCATGAGCTAACGCATGGATAAGGCGTCCATGATTAAAATCTGACTATTGAAGCAGTAGTGTTTTCATCGGATTTGTCTCATCGGACAATACCGATATATCATTTAAGTATTTCATTTTTATTGTCCTATCAAATAAACTATAAGTACTATATTGGCTTTACTAGGAGATTTGACTGCCTAATCCTCAAGGACTTCTTCTGAAGTTGACGCTTTTTATAAGTAGATACTTGACGGTATTTTACCATGATAGAAAATTGGTAAGCGTGTGATTTTGCTAACATGTTTCAAACAGCTTTTGATGAACAATGTCTTTCTTAATTGGGAAAGTAACTTGTGACACCTATCACAAAATTTTGCTGCATAGAGGTGTTGTGTTGATAATGTAAAAGTTTAACAACTATCAGTCGCACCATCTTTGGGAACCGTACATGTATTTATTCCCACACTTTGTTTAATTTACCTACATCGTGTTTCCGCTACATTTCTGCATAAGAATGACTATAATTATAACAACACCTCTATAAATCTGCACAGTTGCTATCAGATATATCAGAAAAGCCAATAACCTATAAAATAACTGAACACGCCTTTAATACCAAGGCATTAAATTGATAGATAATTTGAGAAAAACTACTAGCAGTAAAGTTTGCAAATTTATAACATCAGATTACTACTTAGGAGCATTGGGATAACGTCGATAACGCTTAAGCCCCATTGAGAAGGTGCGTTATTTTGCATACCTACTGATACATACTGGCATCTCATTGATCCGCATTGCAATAAAGTTGCAAGTAACTTCGCGACTTTTTATGTAAGATTTTTAGTGTTTTTTTAAGAAACTTCAGGATTCTACTGTACCTAATGTGACTAATGTTTTTAATAAATACTCTTTCGAAATTCCTGGGGGCCTAGTCAAGATTGATTATAACTTTATTTCTAATGTATGGAAAGAGTCACTTCGTGACTTTTCATAGCATCCTTCAACCCGGTACATTTTTACTTTTCGTTTTGCGTTTGTCGATGTACGATCGTCATCTAGGCTAAAGCCTTCTGGACAGAAAGCACATAAAATAATGTGCCTCACCTGACCTGACCTGTGTGTGTGACCTCAAGACGAGGCTCGATGGACCTTTATACGAAAACCACGGCGTCCAGGTATACACGTGTGGTCATTGTCATAGAATAAAGTTCCTTTAGTTCAGTCAGGCGTGGCTCACTCCGCGATATCGTCGCTTTGCTACAGGTAGCTAAAAGTCCATCCGTTCGACCCCAATTTTGGGGTTTGCCATAAGCCGCGCGTGGCGCTGTCGCCACCTAGCGAGCATATCTGTGCTGATCGTGACAGACGCGTTTTGTTAGAGAGTGAGTCTTCTGTACCTAGTACTATTATTTATTCTGTGGTTCAGTAAACATTTTGTATCATTTCGTCGAACAATTAGTCCCTTTATTTTATAAACAGTTTTCTTATAACAAGTAAATATTGTCTAAAGTGTCCACGAATAAAAACAACTGCCTACAATCTTATTATAGCGTATAATTTAATATTTTGTATGGACATCCGTGACACCCATACCTAAGGTGCGTCTGTTACTCTAACTTGCATCAGGGCTATAACCGCGAAAATCGAAGTTCGCAAAGTGCGGGGATTTTTCTCCGTCATTCTAATTACGCCTTCATTGGAGTAAAAGAGATAGATCCCCGCAATTTGCGAATTTCGGTTTTCGCGGTAGCCGCTCAGTTTATACATATCAAGTTTAAATTTATACCAGGAACTCACTCAGTTAACAACAGGAAGAGGGAAGTAAGTTATTGAATTCCGCCAATCATTATTATTGACGGGCAGTTATCGCACATTATTGATACAGCTGTAATCTAAATACTATACGGAGCGTGGGAGAACGCGGTGTTTTCGTAATTAGGCATGGGAACATCGGGACGCATGTGGCAGCAGGGTTGCCGGTTACAACGCGAGTGCAAACGAATTGTCGTAAAAATGGTTTAAATTTATTGTACACAGGAAATATATCGTACAGCGAGCTGTAAAAGTGAGTTTTACTCGAAAAGTATCCACGCAGTTTTGCAGTTACATATATAAAAAAGAACTGTCATAGGGATCATCATTCAGCGCAGTAGTATTTACCGTAGAATCCGCTCGACTGTCAAAAGCATACAAAATGCACGTTCTTCTTCTTATCTTATCTTTTTTAAAGTAAACAGATATTTAAACAATTTCTACGATGTTGTGCGATGGTTCCAAACGATTTGGTTCGGTTATTATCTTATCTGTTAATTCTATTTTATTATTGTACGATATTTTCATACGCGTGGCAACCCTGTGCGTCAGCGACAATGCGTGTACGCAGCAGATGAGCTGTAATGCAGCGTTGCTAATGCGATCGTCATTCGTCATATTTTAAAGGAATAGATGATGTTTGCCAGACTTATTGGAGTTTCACAGCATTTAACACCCCGCAAGTAGTATACAGGGTGTCGCGTTCATTAGGAATCAAACGATAGACCAAATGATATGAGGACCTTAAAAGCTACCGATTTGAGCTCCATGTATATTCGGTAGGTCTACCGCGACAGAAAATTAAAGTTTCGTTATCTGCCTTTCTATCACTCGAGTATCAATTGTTAGAGAGGCAGATAACGAAATTTAGATTTTAGATATTTGCTGTAGGCCCTCACAAGTCATGATCATCGTCATCTCCTTTCTGAAGGCCACGCCGAATTATCCGCCGATAATAAAGACTCAGGGGCCAAATTCGACATGTACAACTGTCAGATTTCGCATCCACAACAAATCAACAGTTGATTTTATTGGATACTGAGTGTTGATTCCATCAACGGTGGATAATATCATTTGGTACAATCAAAACTCAACTCTAAACTAAGGGCGGTTCGGTTTGGTTTCCTTGTCATCCTAACTGTGGATTGTTAATGTCAAATTTTGACATTGTACGTATTCGAGAACTTATGATTTTTCCCACATCAACGGGAGATCAACACGATACGTCAAACGTCGCTTGTCGAATAGGGGTCCAGGATGGCATATAGTACAGAACTCACCTGACGGGTCCCATGCCTTCATAGAACTGGTACTCCGCTTTATCCGTAGATATAATAGTCCAACAGGCCCCATCATTGATCATCTCCTTATTGGGCTCTTTAGGGCACGGCGTGGCTTGGAATTGTATGATTCGCTCTTGTGATAGGCACAGATACATGCGCTCTGTGTCCTTCATGTAGAACGCGCATTTGTGGAGCTGGGAGACTGGGTCGTCGGCCTCTAGGAGGGCCATTTGCTTGTCTACCTGTAGGACAAAAAGATAAAGTTAAAAGGAGACATATAGGAGGCTAATATCGTTGCGCTGGTGGCATAGCGGTAAGAGCGTGCGACTTATCCGGAGGTCGCGGATTCAAACCCCGGCTCGTACCAATGAGTTTTTCGGAACTTATGTACGAAATATCATTTTATATTTACCAGTCACTTCGGTGAAGGAAAACATCGTGAGGAAACCGGACTAATCCCAATAAGGCCTAGTTTCTATTCTGGGTTGGAAGGTCAGATGGCAGTCGCATTAGTAAGGAAGAAGGAGAAGAACATCATTAACATAATTACGGCGCATCGGCTTGGTCAGGTAACATTGCCCGCAAATCATATCATGAACGAAAGTGGCCAAAAGCCAAATGTGTTGCTGGCATTATACGTTACCCATAGCCGAATACTCCTATTCCTATCCTATATGTAAACTATCTATACTCTTCGAATATAACAGGATCCTGTTATTTTAGTATTTTAACTTGTGTATTTCCGATTAAGTAGTTCTTTTTTGGGGTTCCGTACCAAAAGGTAACAAAGGAACCCTTATGTTATCAACAACTACAGTAAACAGTCTTATTCTAAATATTTTTTACAGAAAATTGTTTAGGTGGGCATTCAGGAAAGTAGGGTAACCTTAGGGTACTTCTACTTACCTACGTAGGGACATGTATACTCCTATTCCTATCCTATATGTAAACTATCTATACTCTTCGAATATAACAGGATCCTGTTATTTTAGTATTTTAACTTGTGTATTTCCGATTAAGTAGTTCTTTTTTGGGGTTCCGTACCAAAAGGTAACAAAGGAACCCTTATGTTATCACCAACTACAGTAAACAGTCTTATTCTAAATATTTTTTACAGAAAATTGTTTAGGTGGGCATTCAGGAAAGTAGGGTAACCTTAGGGTACTTCTACTTACCTACGTAGGGACAATAGGAGTATTGGAATACCTATTTGAAATAGCGGATGACCCTGAGTTTTCCTATATTCTTTAAAAGTTGCGAATAGATATTACTTACTGTACACAATTATAGAGTCAGGAGTAGAAGTAACTAGGCGGGTGATGTAGTCAAAATGATCTGCACACGCCCTTAATATTATAAATGCGAAAGTAACACCGTCTAGCTGTCGTCACACTTAAACCACTGAACCGATTTAGATGAAATTTGGTATGGAGATAGTTTGAGGCCCGAGAAAGGACATAATAAAGAAAGAAAGACGGGGTAATTTAGTATGTACATCATTCCACGCAGGCACGCAGACGAAGTTACGGGCAGAAGTTAGTAATAAATAAATATTATACTGTTAATGATAACTGGAAGAGATCCCTTAAAGGGATAGGTTCACCTTTGTTATCATGGCGAATGTTACTTTTCCTGTTTTGATTTGATTTTTGTGCAATAAAGTGTTTTACTACTAGTAGGTACTACTAATATAATAATAATATATAATAATAATTTAGCCTACATACGTCCCACTGCTGGGCACAGGCCTCCTCTCAAGCACGAGAGGGTTTGGGCTATAGTCCCCACGCTAGCCCAATGCGGATAGTATTGGTAAATTTTCTCTGGTCTGAAACTATGCAAATATGTGATAATTTAACAAAAAAGTCGTGCTCAGATCATTTTGGACACCACGTCCGTTTAGCTGCGGCCGCTTCTGTATAGTTAGTATTTATGGATGTAGCTTGCTAATAAGCCGCTAAATTGCGCAGTCTTGCAGAAAAGCTCATGCAACGTGATTCATTACTTATGTTTGCAGATTTTATCAAAAGCGTGATAGGATCTCTAATGACTATCGTGTAAGTAAGGCCTGATTCGAATTCAATCTGCCAAATTGAAAACCCTATTAATGGTACTGAAGCTAGCTGAATCAAGATTTGTTTTTCCATAATTTATTGAAAATTTGTTTAAAAATTGTTATTTATAAGTAAATTCATCATTTTCCATTTCTTCCCGCTCCTGTCGTTAGTTTTGTTGTATGCCCTCCATCATACATCCGACAGTGTTTTTTGACAGTTTCTTAGTTTGAGTCCTATCAAGAACAATGTTTATTTTGAAATATTATATTGCATATAGTTTTTGTTGTTTTAACGAACTAATTCCTTGGACACTCCACTCCATACCGTTCAATAGGTCAATACTGTGGGACTTTGTTGAATCAAGTTTTTTGGTCCGATTTCGAGGGTACTGGCTTAAGCATGCTGATTGCCTCATAAACATCGTGGATCATCTCCAAATATTATCAAAGTAATATTGGAAATCCGCATTATTAAACTAAAGCTGCGAACCGTTTCTTTTAGTGATGTTGGTGTCGATTTCTCTGTCGAAAAGTAACCAATGCCCGGTAACTGACACCACATCGACGAAATTCCTGATACGCCAGATATTTGAAGATATGTCTAGATCCTCATTGTTTCATGGATATTGCAATGAAATTACCTTTCAGTATTGGTATAATATTAGGTAACAGGTTATGTTGGAAATTAGTTATGTGCAAGTTTCTTCCATACTTATCAAGTTTTTGACAGCAATTTGGCGCCTAATTAAAAAGACGGCGGCGTTTATTTGATTTTTTTGATCATTATAGAATTGACAAAAAAAAAAATTTTTTGGTATAATAATTTTGTGATTCTGATAATTATAATGTCGTAGTGTATATATAAAGTAAGCTAGAAAATATCCAAGAAAAATCACTCTGAATTTGTCAAATTTGTTTCGAATCAGGCCTTACTTAAGGTAAAGTTGATAGGCAGACGTTGCATATCGTTTATCGAGATACCTATTTAAAATGGATTGAATTGTTTTTGATTTTTCATCACACAATCACGTTCATAAAGGGTGCTACTTTACGTATGCTTATAGACAGGGAGTACTTAAAAAAATAAATATTTGAGGAGAATCTTACACATCGAAGGAGAATCGAACTAGCCCCAAACTAAGTTTGTACTATGATGTATGTATAGCTAGGTATACTTGGTCAAGCAAATCTTGTCAGTAGAAAAAGGCGCGAAATTCAAATTTTATATGGGACGATAACCCTTCGCGGCTACATTTTTTATTTGCCGCCTTTTTATAAGCTTTTATTTAGTTTCACCTGACCATTGTCTGTCTGTCTGTCGGTCTGTAATCAAATCTTGCAAGTTAAATTTGATCCACTTCCCGGTTTCCTATTGAGCTGAAATTTTGCATGCATGTGTAAATCGGATGATAATGCAACATTATGGTACCATATCATCGAGCTGATCTGATGATAGAGACAGGAGGTGGCCATAGGAAATCTGTGATGAAACAACGCAACCTAATTGTGTTAGGGGTTTTTAGAATTGTCTTGAGGTGTATTAGTTGTCTGTCATCATAAGAAAATTACAGTCAGCGATAAAAGCTTGTACCAAAAATTATTTTTTTTGCCAAAAACTTATTACAAGCTTTTATTTAGTTTCACCTGTCCCGTTGTTTATCTGTAATCAACTCTTGCAAGTTAAATTTGATCCACTTCCCGGTTTCCGATTGAGCTGAAATTTTGCATGCATGTTTATATCAGATGACAATGCAATATTATGGTACCATCGAGCTGATCTGAAGATGGAGACAGGAGGTGGCCATAGGAACTCTGTGATGAAACAATGCAACATGATTGTGTTAGGGGTTTTAGAATTGTCTTGATGAGTATTAGTTGTCTGTTGTAAGAAAAGTACAGTCTGCGAAAAAAAATGCACGAAAAATGAAATTTCTGCCAATAACTTATTCTACTGACAAGATTTGCTTGACCAAGTATAATTCAATTTAATATTACTCTCCAAAAAAGGAATGTATTCTTTTGTTTTTTTTTTTAAATTATGTCAAAGTCATGGGAATTGAGAAGAGATTTAATTTAAATGTTTTTTGTACATAAATATGCCATTAAGTTTAATTATAAAAAATTATTAATATATAGCTGGTCAAGCAAACCGTGTCAGTAAAAAAAGGCGCGAAATTCAAATTTTCTATGAGACGATATCCCTTCGCGCCTACATTTTTCAAATTTGCCGCCTTTTTCTACTGACAAGATCTGCTTGACCAAGTATACCTACCTGTGTTTTTTATATCTATGAATGAGACAACGAAAATAACTTTCGCCTACTTATTTAATTCCTTTTACTGATATAGAACATATTTTACATGTACGCAATATGTATTGTAAATGTCTACTTACACCATTCAGACTTTATTTGAATTATGTACCTATAACTACCATATAATCCAGTCGTTGACACCGTTAGTTGACAATACATAAACCTTATTGGATGGAGATAAGGTCCACCCATGGTCTGTTCAGTTAGGATTGTTGCGGTTGGTAGGTGCTAAGCAGGATGTCACGAATTGACAAGTATTTAAATAAAACAAGCAGTAAGTCCTTCTACAGTAAAATTCAAAAAGTTTCAACAAATCAATTTAATTAGAGTCTGTGAATGTATGAGGCCCTATATTCCATGACTCTTCTCTTTCCGAACAGACTTTAATTTCGTTTTATTGTGTTTTTTTTTTCATTACAAGAACCGGATTGCAGATTGCATAGGGCATAAGTACGATGGGATAGGATGATGTATTATGCACCATACAATTAATTAAAATGATATTTAGATGCCTATATACTTAGTGTGATAATATCAGCTTTACGCCATTTAACTTTTATACTTTGGTTTTGTTTCATCATCTGATAAAGCAAGAATTGTGAAACTTACAAAAACATCGTAAAAAAGTTTACAAGGTCATTTTTGTTTACAAGGATGTGATTTGGGTAAATCTCAGCTTTATAATAATTTACAATGTAATTTACAATGTCTAAGTAAAGTAACATCATAGATCTGAGCCTACACTTATGAAAATAAAATATTATAAAGTGGTGTCAACTTACCTTTCTTATTATTAGCCTAGGCAAAGCCATGCCTGTCACAGAGCAGACAAGCTTCACAGTGGACCCATAGTGTACATATCCGTCTCGCACTGCAAATTCCTCAGATTCACTCTCATTGTCATCCAGCAGGTGAATCGTGAACGCTCCCCACTGTGTGGACGACGCATGGAAGTTGCCATTCTCTACATGCAGATATCTAGTTGACACTGTCTGTGACCTTAGACGATTGAATAAAGCTACCTTCGTACCACTCGCAATACATAAGTCTGCATTCTTTAATGACTGCTTCTTCTTAGAAGGCTTAGATATTACTTTAATTCTCTTACTATTAAATATACCAATGTCATGTCCGTTTCCATAAAACATCTTAACTGATAGCATAAAGTGCTTTCGCTTGTCAGAGTCTGATATGTAGAGGGTTTTAGCTGCACAGTACTGTTTCCCATTGTTCAGGTCAAGCTGCTGCATGTCTTGGTCAGAGTTTCCTATACCTATGAAGGCGCAGAGCTGGGCCGCCTGCTCCGTCTCACCTTCACGCAACATGCGCTCGCGCCGCAGCCGCCAGCCATCACCAAATAGGTATATACAGGGTGGTGGGCAGAAAAACCTTTTCTCATTGCCATAGGACTTCTGCGCGACTTTAGCGTGCAGTATAACGACGACCATGTCGGCGCGGTCTCGCAGGTAGCGCTCCATAGCCTCGCGCGTGAGGCGGCGCTCCTCGGGGCGGTAGGCGCCGGCGCCGGGGCCCGCCGCGCTCGCGTACCGCGGGAACAGCGCGCCGTGCTGCGGCGGCGGCGACCCGCCCCCCGCCGCGCCCACCGCGCCGCCCAGGCCCGCGCCGAACTGGTGCGGCATCCTCGCCACGGCGCCACCTCACCGGTCGCCCGCGGTCATCACCCCCTGCTCGCTCAGATGCTGCACCATAGCCCCTAGCTGGACCTCTCGGCCGTCAGCCTGAACCACCTCATCATGTGAATGATTCTCGGAGACAGAGTGGCGTCCTTCTTTATCTCTGTTGTTTACGAACGCCTAACGACGTCCAGTCCTTCCGAGCCAAAATAACGAGCGACCGTGCGATTCGGCCGACGCGGATCGATACACTTTTTTATTATTCACGACACTAAAAATTAATAACGCTGGGAACTGCAACACATTTCTTTCAAAAACACCTGTTCCGAGTCAGAATTTTCGGACAGTACAGCCAACATTCCACGATTTGTAAATTAATAATTCCACTCCATATGCGAATTTTGACTTGTTGTGATCTTTTTTTAATGAATATCCAGACAATATTTAGTAAAAAAAGTTAATAAAACTTGTGTTTATCTCGTGATAAATTCGACAACGCCAGAAATGTGAACATTGTGAACTGTCAAATGACCATAGACTAAATAATGCGGGGTGCAAGCGTGTTGTCGGTGTTGACTGCACGCGCACAAACGAATCACTGGAATGATAGCAGAGGGTCGGCCGAATCGCGGACCGCGGAGCGCCGACTGAACTGTCAGCCGGTCTGTCGGTCATAGGATAGGATGTGGGGTTACGCATGGGGCGTGAGAAAATAAAGTGTGGGAAAGAGTGGGCGTCTCAGCGTAGTAAAACATTTGATACGTTGTAGTGAACCAATCACATATTTATGAACGTGATGCGCCAGTAGCTAACATTTCAATTGCAACTGTGTGTGTGATAAATACACGGAGTTCACGAAGCGAAAAGGTTGCGATGTGTGAGGAAGAGACCGACGATTGACCGGAGATTCCGTGGGAAACGACCTATGTTATGTATCCTAATTCATGTATTTGTTAGTTGAATATGTTTATGAAACAAAAAGTGTGTTGTGGAATTTAATCGCGTGCGATGGGAGTCACCGGTCTGTGGCGGCTGGTTGAGCCCGCGGGGAAGCCGGTACCAGTCGAGACTTTAGAGAACAAAGTGCTAGCCGTGGGTATGATCATTTTATTTAATTACCGACACAGAAATGATTTCTAACGATTGGATAGATTATCAATTAAATAGCACAATTTTCCCACAGATATCTCAATATGGTTACATCAGGTTGTGAAAGGTTATCAAGATGCCAAGGGAGCACCTTTACCAAATGCCCATCTCATAGGTCTCTTCCAGCGTCTCTGCAAGCTGCTCTATTTCAGAATAAAACCTATATTTGTTTTTGATGGTGCCTTTCCAGAACTGAAAAAAGAAACTATTGTAAGTTCTCAATACTTGGTTTTCTTTAATAAGTATAGATCTTTTTAAACATTTTGAATGTATATTATACTTACTCACATGCAATATTCTATAGTTTATGTTCATGTCATGAATTAAATGTTTTAGGCAAAACGGCAAGATAGTAAAAACAAGTACCACTCAGAATCTGAGCGCTTAAAAAGAGAGTTAGCCATTCTACTCAGCAAGAAAACTGCACTTGGCAGCTTGTTGGGCAAGCAGATATCCCCGACTAAGAGGACTAATCCAGTCAATAAAGAACAAGATGACTTGTTCAAGTTGCCAGCCTTGCCACAGAAAGAGGAATCTGAGTCTGAGTAAGTATCAATAACAATAATTTATAGAACTGACCATATTGTTGTTTGTTGCTTATCTATCCCATTAGGTAATACCTGTAATGTTAGATTTAAGTTGTTATTATGAAATAAAATTAAACAATATATGTAAACCTTATTACTACATGATAAGGTCCACAGTTAGACATGTACGTTTCTGTTTGTAAAGTTACCATTAGAACTATTGAAGCAATATTGATTCTCACTAATATCTGAACTTGGTTTTATATTCAAGGTGTTTGAAAAATAATGATAATATACCCTGTATTTTCAAATATTTTTGAGTGTCTTTTGATTATAAATTTTTTGTAGTACTTTATCATGAGACATCCAACTTGTGGACTTGAAATTTATAGAAAACTCAACAAACATTGTATTTTTCTAGGTCATCAGATGATGAAGACACATCAAGTGGCTCCATTGTGGATTTACACTCTGTGGACCTTCAGTCTGACAGCTTCAAGAAATTGCCAACAAAAGAAAAGTATGATCTGCTCATTGAATTGAAGGAAACAAGAAAAATGAACTCATGGGGCAAACTTCACACTCTGCCAAAGAAAAGTGACAACTTTTCTGATTTCCAAGTAAGTAAAATTATACTATTGTTATATTCCCATACCAGGAAAATAATACTTGAATTTTTTATTTTATTGCTTTGCACCTTTAATTATCAGAATATAAAATTATTAGTAGTATTCTACTACTTAGTAGCCTAGTGTATGTACCTAATGGTTAAGTTAGGGTTAGGTTATTTATTTGGTATTGTTTTAGATGCAGAGATTACTGAAAAGGAGAAAGGTCCAAGAATGTATAGAGGAAACAGAAAAAGAAATGGGAGATATTGGAATGTCAATGAATGAATTGGAATCCTTGTTAAATGAAGAAGGCATTGACACCAAGATAGAGAGCTTACCCACTCGACGCATCGCGTCTAATAATAACACTAGGTATTTACTCATTAATAATGTTAGAGAAGCTCTGGCAAAGGCCAAAGAAAGGAAAGAGGCAGATAATAAACCACAGTCAAGCACAAAAGAATCTCTATCCACAGAAAAGCCAGGTAAACATGATGAATTGGAAGATGATCTGCAAAAGGCCATTCAAATGTCTTTAGAATGTGCTGATGAACCCAATACAAGTGGATGTCAATCTAAGACTGATGACTCTTGGACTTCAGTGTTAACAGATACTGATTACTCAGATATGAGCGATTCTGAAGATGAACTCGAACAGCCAGACTTCTCCACCGCAAAAGCGTACATTATGCAATATAGTGATTACACTCATAAAGCCATTGAAAAAATTGTTACTCATCGAACGAAAGGTGGAAAAACGAAATCGAAGGCACCAGAAGTAAACCAAATATTAAAAGAACTTAATAGTGAAAAGTCAATAATTGCTGATAATGTAGAACTATCTTCTAGTGATGAAGAATCGCGACCAGAAATAATTCATTATGAAAATGCAGATAAAAATAGTATTGGGATTGAAAAGCAGATAGAAGATACACAGGATAAAACTGTAGAATCTACTCAAGCATCAGTTATGTTTGTTGAAAATACTGAGCCAGATGTAATATCTTTAGACTCTGATGTTGAAGAGCCTATTGAAGAAATGCAAACAATTAAAGAAACAGACAAAAGTTTTAAAGTTAGTGATTTAGAGTCTAGTAGCGTTGGCGAATTCGCAGAAGTACCTGATGAAGTCCTAAAAGAACCAGTGAATGCCATGAAAGAAAATTTTAATCCTAAGGATCTAGAGTCTAGCGATTCCGATGATAAGTTCGAAGTAGTACCTGAAGCAATAAAAGAAACAGTGAATACCATGAAAGAGAGTGATAATGCTAAGGATCTGGAGTCTAGTGATACCGATGATGAGTTTGAAGAAGTACCTGAACTAGAAGATAAGTCATGCAAGCCTATCGTAGAACTTACGCTAAAAGTGGATGACATTCCAAGTGATGAAGAAGATATTTTTGCAGATGTTTTTTCACCCATTGTTAATTCCAACAGTATTAAAAACCCTTTAAGCGATACTTTAGAAAATATTGTACCAAAGAAAGAACCGACTGATAATACAATAAAAGCCCAACCTAGGTTAAAACCAGAAGATAATACCACTCAACAAAAGAAAGCGACGGAACACGTAAAGCAACAAGATCTAATTACCGATGAAGACGATGAACTACAGAAAGCCATACAAATGTCATTAGAATGTGTTGAGGAATCTAATACAAACCCGAAAGTAATAAAGGAATCATTAGCCAGTGCACAACTAAACAAACAAAAAGGTAATGATGGCGATTTTAAAGATAATATCATTATGGATTCAGTTTGTACGGATAATGAAAAATCTGTATCTAATCCTGAACCAATAATAGCAGAATCATCCTCGGTTATGCAACCAGAGAAACAAGAGAATGATAGGGTCAGTATTGAAAACATTCCCAGAGACAACACTATTGACACTAATAATAAGGAATCTAACAAAGAACTTGTTAATAACGATAAACCAGTAGAAGCAAATAAACATCCAAAAGAACTTTTAACTACTGAACAACTGAATTCAATGGTAGAAGAGATTCGAAGTGAGGAACAATATTTGAACCAAGAAAAAGGCAGACTGGATCGCATAGGAAGAAATATCACTGAACAAATGACAAAAGAGGCCCAAGAATTATTGCAAATTTTCGGTATTCCGTACATTGTTGCACCAATGGAAGCTGAAGCTCAGTGTGCATTTCTAGAGAGTGTCAAATTGACAGATGGTACTATTACCGACGACAGTGATATTTGGCTATTTGGAGGGCATACAGTTTATAAGAATTTCTTCAATCAAAAGAAACACGTCTTGCAATATGTCTCTGAAAGGATAGAGAAATCGTTCAGTAAGTATAAAACCTTACTTTCATCCCAGTTGTAAAAACCTCTGAATACTAGTCGCAGGGCGAGTATGAGCCTAACGATGTTGTTAATTGTATACATTTTGGTCATACATAAATACCTGATAACTGAGCTCTGAAGGGTTAAATCATGTTTTATTTTGCAGATTTAAACCGGGAGCAGTTGATATTGCTGGCGCTCTTGGTCGGGAGTGACTACACAACAGGAGTGGCTGGAGTTGGCCCAGTCACAGCCATGGAAATTCTAGCCTCCTTCCCTTTCAACAAGAAGCAAGTGCTTTCAGAAACATCCAAACAAGTCCGATACGCCAAGTTGTTGGATGGATTGAAAGAATTTAAACTTTGGGTTAAAGCAGGAAAGAGGACTGATAACACAAGTTTGAAAAAGAAACTGAGAAATGTTACTCTGTCAGACGACTTTCCCAGTATTCGAGTAAGTTCTCTTGTTAGACTACCTACCTAAACAAACAGGCTGGCAGTTTTACTAAATTGACTTCTTGCAGGTGTTGCTAATAAATATTGTAGAACTATCCTGTAATTCGATCGATATTCAATAAATCAGTCAGATTCAAAGATAAATTGCGTATATAGCATCTATATATCTTATAGTTCGTTTTTTTTAGCATTAGAAAGAACTTGCAAGAAGATAAGCGATCTTGGTATGTCTTTTAATTGAAAAATGCTTTTTAAAAATCAAAAACTATTACTTATGAAAGCAGAAGAATATAAATGATCGTATTAGATTCATAATTGTAACATATTTGCCGTAACTTATTTTTAAAATGTGTTTTTCAATTAAAAGACACATCAAGATTGTTTACCTTTTTTCTAATGCTAAAAAAAACGAGGTATAACGACAATCATAGTTTTATTGAACACTCAATTTATTTTTAGGTTGTTCAAGCATATATGGAGCCGAATGTCGAGAAAAGCGAGGACAAATTTACATGGGGCGAATTAGACATAACTGTCTTGAGAGACTATGCAAAAAGTAAATTTGGATGGTCTCAACAGAAATTTGATGAGATTATCAAACCTGTGCTAGCAAGAATGAAAGATAGGAAGAATCAAAAGACGGTTCATGATTATTTCAAAAGGAGAATAGAATTTCAAACATTGGAGGATCAAATGAGTAAGAGAGTTAAGGCAGCGGTGCAGAAAATGGGTCCGGAAGGACAAAATGCCGAGGCAAATCCTACTGAACAAGAAAATGTAAAAACTACTAAGAAACGAAAGAAACTTGTTAGGACTTCAACTGAAAATGAAGCCGGACCTTCTAAACCAAAACAAAAGAAAAAACAAGTAGAAGATTCTAACCAAGTTGTCAAAGTGGTTGAAGTTAAAGATGGGAAAACGGCCATAGAAATCAACGTACCAAAGACTGATAGATATCAAGAGATTATTCCACAAAGAGAGAAAGATAAACAGCATCTGCTTGAAAATAAAATGAAAGCTATTGAGATTTTCAGGAAGACCACTATAGACCGTAAGCGGAAACCCAAGAAAAGGAAGCCTATTGTGCCAAAAGACAAGGCAAATTTGTCTGAGAGCAGCAGCAGTGATTGAGTTTATTTTTGTTATTTCTATGTGGCGTGTTACTTATTTATAAAGGTAAGTAAATAAAAAATATTTATTTTATAAAATAGTCAATTTTATTGTTTACATCAACTTTTTCGGTTAACTAAGCATAGTTTTAAAAACATAATTGATTAATTACATTTATTGACAATATTAAATTTGTAAACACACCGATGATAACGCGACATAAATAAAATAAAGGTCACTAAATTATATCTAAAATTTTATCCAAATTTGATTTCCAAAATTGCTCAAGATTTCAAGAAGTGCTACTAGTTTATGTGTAGGTAAAGTGCCTGTGTATATGTAAATTGTATGTCTTTTTTTGCACACAACTAGCTCAAGGAGCACTTCTCAACCTTTTTTTCTTATATTTTCCCGACTACAAATAAGTGACAGACTACGCATCTAATTTCTTTTTGCAGAATTTTCTGTAATAATTTTAGATATGCTATAAGTACTTATTCATTATATTTATTTCTATCTATCCATCCTTTGCCTTTTTACAGTTAAATTACGCGAACACAATGCAACTGAAAAGCAATAAATAAAATCTTAAGATAAACTACAATCATGCATGAGCAGGATCTTAAAAATATTGTCGAGAAATAAACGTGCATTGACTGTGGTACGTTTCGTACATCTTTAAAAGGCTAAAGACAGGTGTGTAGTGCCATTAGAATTTTGCTCCACGGAAGAAATACCTACCCTGCTCAAGTAACTGGTATACAAGGAATATAAAACTTATGACGACTGTGTGATATAAATAACACGTAGATCACACATTGCGTGCTAATACAACAAATAAGCATAATACATAAGGGTAATGTGAAATCGATTGCAAACAAATTGAAGTACATAAATCTTAAAAATTTATATAAAATCAAAATATATGTACATCCAAAAGGACTGGTAGAGTACAACAGTGCAGCAGTAGTAGACCTCGAACTTTGTTTCAATGTTAAAGGCAAAAAAGGAACTGAGAAAGCTGTCGAATAAGCAGTTTGATAGCCCAATATCAACCTTCGAGCATTCCGCGCTTTAGTTGACTTCTTTGGCGGTTAAAAGTTTGTTTCAAAGGGTTATAAGTTTGGCTAGGTTTATTAACCAATGCAATGCGATTAAATAAATTGGCAACACGCAAACGTTCTGTTAAAAAGTGACGCTTATAAAGGTGTTGCCCAATTATTTATATCCAGATTGACGTAGCTGAACTCTAAAACATACAAGACTAGTGTAATTAGTGACATACAGTACCGGTCAAAAGTTTAAGTTCACTCTGCGAAATAAGGTTATCATATGTAATTATGCTCAAATATAGAATATGTTTTGAATTTCAAACGTTTAATTGTTTCCACGACTACCAAATAACAATAAAAATACCTCTTGGAGGAATCGTTTTGTTATTCGGAAAATTTGATCCATTTAATATTTTTGTTCCGTATTTCCTATGAGATTTCGTAGAAGTTAGAAATCATTTAAAATGGGTCGCAAAGCCGATTTTAGTGTCGAAACTCGTGCTGTTATTGTAACTCTGTCAAATGAGGGCTACACGACGCGGAAAATCGCTGAAAAAATGAAGGTTTCTCAAACCGCTGTCGTGAGTACTTTGAAACGAAAACAAAAAACCGGTCTTAATTGCAGTCGATCTCGATCAGGTAGGCCAAAAGTCACGTCTAAAAGCGAAGACCAATTTATTTGCGTGCAGAGCAAACGCCAACGTACTCTAACTGCTCCAGAAATTTGCGAAGAACTCAACGCCACCCGAGAACAGCGAGTATCGGTTTCGACAGTGCAACGGCGTCTGCGAAACTATGGTCTAAAAGGTCGTATTGCTGCCAAAAAACCCTTGTTACGTAGTCAGAATAAAGTTAAGAGGTTGAAATGGGCCCAGAAACACAAAAACTGGACGTCTGAACAGTGGTCTAAAGTTTTATTTTCTGACGAATCGAAGTTTGAAATTTTTGGAGGGAGACGTCGTCAATATGTTCGACGACAAGTAGGCGAACGAATGATAAAGCAATGCGTGATGCCAACAGTGAAGCACGGTGGAGGATCAGTTATGGTCTGGGGATGCTTTGCGGGTGATAAAGTTGGTGATCTCGTGAGAGTCAATGGCATAATGGATAAGAAAATGTATCATAACATTTTGCAACGTCACGCTTTTCCATCTGGAAAACGGATTGTAGGCAGAGGTTTTGTTTTCCAACAAGACAACGATCCCAAGCATACGTCGAAGTTGTGCAAAAACTACATTTCATCCAAAGAGAACCAAAAAGAATTAAAATATATGGATTGGCCTCCTCAATCGCCCGACCTCAATCCGATTGAGTTGTTATGGGATGAATTGGACAGGAGTGTGAGAAAAATGCGGCCAACTAATAAAGAACAGCTTTGGGAATACCTATACATTTGTTGGAATAAAATTTCGACATCAACACTGCAAAAACTAATTACGCGAATGCCGAAAGTGTGTATGGCAGCATTGAAAGCAAAAGGCGGATATTTTGAAGAGTCTAAAGTTGGCAAAAACTGATCTTTTTTATTTAATTGTGGTTTTAAATTAGAGAATTACCTTTAATTTATTATGTAATAAAAGATTATTAAATACTTTTATTAGTACATTGTGTTATAGCTTCATTTAACCGAATTTACAGAGTGAACTTAAACTTTTGACCGGTACTGTAGAATGTAGAGCGCAATTTTATTTATTCTGATAGAATACACCAAATAAAAAAATAAGAATCGACATTTTAAATAATCACGTACCGGACGACAAATAAAAGACACTTATATATTTATAAATGTAAGTCAAGCAGTCTAAATCGTTATAGGTACGGATAACTGGTATCACAAGTACTTATACCTACTCTAATGTATGAACAATCTTTTGAAGAGACCTCATTTCAGACATTTTGCAGTATGACCAGGGAAAAATTAAAGAGTTTATTTTGTCTCATATCATACTTTCTAACATAATATATCTACTTTAGTTGACCATGTTACTTTGACAAGGTAAGATTGTAGTTATGCAGCTGTATTGGAATTTAACTGAATATGAAATCTGTATCATTCTGCAAAATCTCAATTAACAATTACTTATTGCGCACATCAACCTTTTCATTATTTCAATCCCTAATTTCGTATTCATTATTCACTGTTGTGTACCAAATACCGTTTACTGCAGGAAAGTGTTAGAATTAAACATTAATTTGTCAAATCAGCAAATCGAACATTCACTCAATTTTGAGATACCGATGATCCCATAGCAACTATACTTCATCATAAGGACGCTTTAAGTTCATGCAATACTTTACATATTCCATTTAACTGTATGTTACATTCGTTTATGTGTAGGTACTCTCCACTATCGGATATACCTAAGTATCTGCAGAAAAAACGCCCTCAATAGTGTAGACGTCAAAGATATGTATACATTTTTCATTTCATCACAACTGAATAAGATTTAAAAGGTACATATCTTCGACGTCAACTTACAGACCAAAAAAATGTTCAGCATACTTTCAACCTTGATGAAGTTGAAATTTTATGTTTATTATTTAGTGCTTAACATCTTTTGGTTGAACATACATAAATCCATCTACTGATGTGCCGTTCGAGTTTCCATAATATCAAAAACTTCTCAAATTTCTGTATGAGAATCCATAATAAAAGTTTCCTCAAAACACTTTTCCAAGTTTAAACTGCGGAACCAGCACATCTGTAAATCCAAGTATACACTGATGAATTAAAATCCTTACACATCCCAAACATCTGAGACACGGAGCATACAGAGTCCATCTAATCTACCTTAACTACACTGTAAATTTTCCTCACGAACCAGAAGCAGGCCATGAATCCTATAGTGCCCGTTAAAAGGAAGAATAAGAATACCATTATCAGCGTGTAACCGAAGTAGAGGAAAGTGGAGGCGGCGTCTTCTATGTTCAGTTTGGTGACGAAGTAATGACAGCAGTAGACAAAGAGGTAGCCAGCGGTGGAGCCTGAGGATAAGAAGGCGCGCCACCACCAGTGGTAGTCCTCGGCGCAGAGGTGGAAGTAGCAGAGCAGGATGGTGGTCTCGGAGCATGTGATCACTAGGATCACGAACACGAGGAATAGGAAGCCGAACATGTAGTACATCTGGAAAGATGGAAGTGTGATTAGTTATATTGTTCAAATTAATATCGGTAAATGATTTGGCGTATACAAAAATCAGTAGATAAAAAATCTAGTTAGCATCGTCGTATTCTCATTTCAATACAGATTTTCTTTAACGAAAGCTATATTAAGAAGGTGAATGTGTGGTCAAATTGAACTTTTGTTTAATTTAGAGACCGCAAAAAAATGTGACGGGAAAAGGTACCTTATGGCGGCGGCGTTAATGCGTAAGCGCCAACCGCCATAAGGTACCTTTCCCCGTGGGTCGTCACAAATAATGTCTGTTTCATTCATACACTGAAGATGTCGACGCGACGGACTTCATAACGGATATTCTATAGGTCAGCCTTTTTTCGGGAGTTCAGTGTTGGTGTGAGTGTTTTTACCTGGCTAGACCACAGAGAGTTGAGGATGAAGAACAGTTGTATGAAGATGCAGCCGAACGGCAGCACACCGCCCATAATAACGCCGGGCACTGCTTGCGTGTAGAGAGACTGCTCAGGGATCTGTCGGGGAATCTGGTTGGTTCGCACAGGGTGGTCCAGGATCTGAAAAGTAAGTGCAGAATTAGTAAAATTGGCTCTCGAGCATGACACGTTATATGATTCAAGAAATTAATATATTTTTAAAAACACTTATATACCTAATATGAATAATTAATAGCCCATGTCAGGGCACTAGGCTCTGATGCTAAAGATAATTGAGTTGTAAATGCATCATAAATATCATAATCTTTCTAAAGCCAAAGTAAGCGCCGATGATAGTTAGCGGCACGGAGACTTCGAACCACAGAGCCAGCAGCGCCAATAGGGTCGCCAATGAAATCGCAACCGATGAGCACTTGGTTCTTATGTCCATAGCATAGACAAAGGAAAGTTGTCCATAGTAATAGTTGAAAAAGCCTCACCCTCTTCCTAAAGCCGAAGTAAGCTCCAATGAAAGTTAGCGGCACAGACACTCCGAACCACAGAGCCAGTAGTGCCAATAGCGTCGAAAATGGAATGGCCGCCGATGAGCCCTTGCCCCAGAGAACCAGATTCATTATGAAGAACAGGGAGAACACCACACTGAAAAGAACAAGATTGCAATGTTAATAATACACTTAATTGCAAATGGCAATGGAAAGGAAGTAAAAAAAAAATTTATATTTAAAATGCATGCTTCATTAACCATATTTTTACCCTCATTTAATTTGACCCTTGCTGTATAATAAATTGGGGTGAATTTCGTTTAATTAAGAAACAAAAGAAATGCTATTTTAGTTTTGCTCTTCCACCACCGTCCGCCGAAGGTCTAGTAGGTAAGATGCCATAACCAGCGGCCGCTCCTAGCAGTACCCAAGCAACCAGCGCGTATGTCACGAGGGCGCCGCGTTTGGCGCGAGATAGGAAACCGAGGCGCACGAACGCGAGGGTCACCAGGGTCATGCCGAGACAGTAACTCACCCAGGGCACACCATCGAAGTCAGCAGTATGTTGCTCTTCCACCGCCGTCCGCCGAAGCTCTTGTAGATACGCGCGCTGACATAACCAGCGGCCGCTCCGAGCAACACCCAAGCAACCAGCGCGCACGTCATCAGGGCGCCGCGGTTGGCGGGTGACAGGAAACCGAGGCACGCGAACGCGAGGGTCACCAGGGTCATGCCGAACACCTGAAAATATTGATGATCAGGATATTTTGATATTAACAATATAATTGGCAACGGGACACAGGAAGCACATAACCTTGAGCCGTCTTTTTATCCAAAACAGACTCATTTTCACTACTACTCAGGAGATTTGATATGAACTCGGATCTTTCTACATTTTCTGCCAATTTAAGGATTAAATAATAGAGCAGGGGTCTCCAAACTTTTTTACTTGAGGGCCATATTGCGCCTCAGAAACGGGGGTGGGGAGGGGGTGTATCCGTTTGGAGCTGGGGTTTGGAAAGCCCTATTCTAGAGCACTATTAATTGACTAAGCCCCACGGTAAGCTCAAGAATGCTCGTGTTATGGGACCGGTCGACAAAAACGGGACCAGTAAAAATACGGGACGTGATACTTATATACGGTGACAGTCCCGTATATACGGGACGTATGGCAACCCTACATATATGTGTAGTTTGTCCTCCTTAGACTTGGGATTCTGTTTTGGATCTAATATTCTTTCGCTTTCCTCTGAATTAACACCTCGAAAAAATATTATATATTACTTCCTCTAATACAGTATACAGTCTATCATTTCCTGTCGATTAACTTATCAAAACTCAAAAATACCTAATAGTTAAATTAATCAAATGGCGCTTAATACGTTTTTCCCAAATTTATTGTGTGTTGGAGCGTTATCGCGGCCCAACCGCCAATTACCAGAGTAGCGATAAAATATCGCCCAGCGGACTGGGTCAACCGTGTAATAGTGGTTACCAATACAATGATACATTTCCAAATCGCTATTAGATTGAATTACATTTTTTTTAGATTGTATTGTGTATTAATCACTTAGGTCTTAAGGCAATACGTTGTCAGTATTTATATAATGTGACTGTCACGTATATATTTTTTTTCATTTGTTTTACCTGTGCCCCTGATCCCAGGAAGACAGCCAACAGCATTCCCCGCCGCGGCGGCCGGAACACATCTCCGTGCACCAGTTTCCAACCAAACTCTTCCTGTTGGACAACAGGAAATATTTATTACGTAATTTGTAAATCGTTTGATAGTAACGTCAAATGACGCGCGCGGCTACAGCCTAATATCAACCTTCACACGTTTCCACAAGGTTCACGATGACGCGCCGCACACGATAGGCGTAGCGTTAAAAGGGATAATTTTGGTGCTGACAATTTTATCCTCAAAGCCGCCCACACGCCAAAACTTGGCAAGGCACATGCAATTTTGTTTCATTAAAATAAAGTTTAAAATACGTTGGAATGAAAGGTATTTTTATAGAAGAAAAAATGCATGACTTAGGTGTTGCTCTTGGATCTTGTTAACGTTTTGTCGTTAGGGTTTATTTGGTAATCTATACCTTCTGTCATTCATTATGATAGCTTGAAATATAATATCAGCTCTAAAAATACCCAACTCATACTGATAAAAATAATTATTTTAATTCTACTTCCTTCCTTTACCATTGTCAAATACATAATTAACTTTATCCTTCTTTCCACATTATTTTAAATGAGTAACATGACACTGCCTACCTATTACCTATATAATATTGAATTAACAAGTTTCTTACCTGAGCATCCTCTCCACACTCCATCTGATTATATCTCGCAATATCCTTATGAAGAGTCCTCAACAAAATCATAGCAACCATTCCACTAAGGAACAGCACTATAACCAGCGAGTTCAATATGGAGAACCACTGAATATTCGTATGCGGCATCGATTCGAGGATGTAGTCCCATCGGGATGACCATTTGATGGTGTTGTTCCGGTGGAAGGTGACCCGGTAGGAGTAGGTGATGGAGAAGGTCTCGTCTCCGGTGAGCATGTTCGGTATTTCAAGGGGAGTTCGAGCATTGCAGTCGAGCTTTTCGGTGTTTGTGTGCCGGATGCTGGCTGGTTTGATCTGTGATACAATTAAATTAAAACAAAATTAATAGGGACCAAACATTTTCAAATATAAAAAAATTTAAATGACACTTTCTATACGTCTGAGTTAGATTTGTACAATACATAACTATTCCAAATTTCAAATTGATAGCTGACCGACCACTAATCCGGACAATCCAATGTGCTAGTTTTTAAGTAAACTTGTTTATAGATATATAATGTAAGACCGTTTTAGTTTCGGCAATAAAGGCTATTATGATTATGATGGCAAAGCCAAGGGGGTTTGTGAGGTCTGCAGCTCACAGAGCCGAAAGTTTACCTTAGCCGAGATAATCCTGCCGCCATTCTCGCCGAAGCCGACGCCCCACTCCTCCTCGGCGCCGCTGTGGTACGTTATCTCGATGTCCACGTGGTTGAACAGGAAGTAGGCGCCGACCGGGGCCGGATTAGTCGCTACAATCGGTGTACATGTGTCCTGGATTTAAATTTATTAATTTAGAGCAGTGGTGGGCAAACTTTCTTCATGGGGGGCCAGAAAGTTTAACGAATTTATTTTGATTTGCGAGAATCGTGGGCATATGCTAATACTAATTATTTCATAGGACCGGCGGCGGGCCGGATAAAATCCATTCGCGGGCCGGAGCTGGCCCACGGGCCGTACTTTTTCGACCACTGATTTAGAGAAAACAGTGGAAATCACCTTATGTGAAAAGTGGAAGTCAATATCAGAGTATTTTGTCCCCCTAATTTATTTGGATATATTTATGATGAAGTGTTTGGATATTGTGATTCATTCTCTGGTAATGGTAGGTTCCTGACTCCCATCCACCAGAAATATCATTAAAACGAAAACTAAAGAAATTATTAGGTAGGTATGTGAATCATTCGTGACCCTGGGCTCAGATTGTCAAGCAATATTCAACCTAAATTATGCAATGGATTGGTTTAAAATATTTTTCACCACACCAGCTCGGAAAGGCTTACTTTGTACTTCAAAAACTGATAGCAAAGTTGCATTTTATTCACATGTGAGGCAAAGTAATCAAATGCAAATTTTGAGTTGTTTTGTTATATTTGCTGGTGGAATTGACTTATAAATGATGATTTTGGATGATAAATATTTAATAACATTCATTTGGATTGGTTTGGTTTGATTTTGTTTGATATTTTACATTTAATATTTGCTTCGGGTTGGTGTGGTGAAAAATTTTGTGTTTCACTCGGGGGCAAATTTTGTTTAACCCTCGTGCTTTGAAACCCTCGCAACGCTCAAGATTCCATTTTCGAACCACTCGCTACCTTTTGCTTGCTCGGGTATCAATATTAGCACGAGCGGTTAAACAACAACTTTGCCCCCTTGTAAAACAAATAACTATTAATAGATTAAAATTTTACTTATCAATATAATAATATTAACCTAAGGATATTCCACCTGTCCAATTTCTTTGTACAATGTGTATTTGCGTCACATATTTTGCTCAGTAAGAGAGTGAGACGCAATTGGATCAAGAAACTTATTCTTGATGTATGCTACAGAGGTCTCAGTGCATTGGCACACTAGCATAAGTTACGCAATAGAGTCCAATTGTAGGAATGATAACAACACAAATGATTGTTTACTAAAAAGCCACAAGTTGTGTTTATCCCACAAACATGGCCACCTGTTTTGTACTGAAAGCAACCAAACAAATGGTAGATTATACACATTCCTTAACCAAGTGATCAATAAATTGATGTTTATTTTTGCAGTAAAAATAAACCGGGCAAGTGCGAGTTGGACTCGCGCACGAAGGGTTCCGTACCATAATGCAAAAAAAAAAGCAAAATAGAAACGGTCACCCATCCAAGTACTGACCCCTCCCGACGTTGCTTAACTTTGGTCAAAAATCACGTTTGTTGTATGAGAGCCCCATTTAAATCATTATTTTATTCTGTTTTTAGTATTTGTTGTTATAGCGGCAACAGAAATACATCATCTGTGAAAATTTCAACTGTCTAGCTATCACGGTTCGTGAGATACAGCCTGGTGACAGACGGACGGACGGACAGACGGACGGACGGACAGCGAAGTCTTAGTAATAGGGTCCCGTTTTACCCTTTGGGTACGGAACCCTAAAAATGGATTACAGTTATTTTATTTGTACTTCAAGGATAGGTAATATGGTTATTATTGATAATCATACATACATAATTATGCACAAAATAAAACTGTTAGTCATTGAAGCAACAACTAATATAGATTCAGTTATGTTAACTGATGTGAGAATTTAATATTGTTTTTTCTATATTTTGATTACTTGCCAGTATAACCTAGTACCATAAATGAAAGTATAACAAATGAAACAAGTTCTAAAAGTGCTACTAAGAAGTATATGATAACAATATCCATTACAGTTTAATATAAATACTGAATTGAGCACAGTCATACAAACAAATGGGTATTTCCCTATTTATTTATGTTTTCAAATGTACCTAAAGGTCCTTTCATTGTAAAAAAAAAACAACCAGATCATTACAACTTACTTATCAGTACAAGTTTGTATGATCTGCTTTGTCATACATTAAGTTATTATCTTTGAATGTTTCAAGTTTCTAAACAACATATATTTGATTTGAAGAATGTAGTCTTATTAGACTCCGTCAGGAATTCCTATAGGGACCCCCTGTCTTTCATGAGAAGTATAATGTCATTCTGTTACAAATCTTCTCTGGAATCACAAAAAATCTTATAAGAAGCTATCTTACCAAATCCCTCCTGACTTGGCAGCCCATAGGGAAGCCAGTGCTGCAATAAGTCTTCTCCTTGTCCACCAAGTAGCACCAGGTGACCGGCATATTGTCCAGTATCCAGTGATGCTGATAATACAGCGCCATGCCCATCTTCAACAAGTTCAACTTCTTTAGAGACTCCGGGTTAGATCCCTTGTAAGTCTTTGTACACACAGCTGCACAATCCACATTCTCCATAAAGTTCAGCTTGTACGGGCTAGGCCTAATTCGCTCCCCGAACACAACTTGACCAAGATTCTCCACTGGAGATTGAGTTTCATCTGTTGTGCAGAAATCAAAGTGGTGATATTCAAATGGTATCACTGACTCTTCTGTATTTAATCTGTTCACATACAATGGGATTTCATTCTGAAACAAATACACAAAATGTTACTGTGTTTCATATAATTTAACATGTTTCTCAACAAGATTCTTTAGTAAACGGTAATTTGGTATTACAATTGTAGATGTTAGGGCATAATTAGTACCGCTATGTAGGCCTTATCACGAATTTCACAGTAAAAAGTAATAAATCCCAACATAAAATTGTCAATGCGGTGACGGCTTATACGGCCAAAACATCCTGGGCGTATGCATGGAATTTCACATGGATTATTTATACTTACTTTGCAAGTGTTTGCGTTATCCTCGCCGGTTTTACTGCAGTAATTTACCGGGGCTAAGCCGGGTAAATAAAACGCTTTTACACATGTCAAAAGCGATAATGCGCAAACGAATAATGAAGCTGTCGTGATCATGATGAGATGTTATTCCTATACTATCACATCAAAACACTAATTAAATTGCAATGACACGCGTTATTACAGTCCACATAATCAATCTTTACGATCGACACACAAAATATTTGTAGAAAAGTATTGTTTTTCCTTCTTCTGTCGATTTTTCTGAGATCTTTACACGGCACGGTCTTAGAAAACGTCACCACAGTGAGTGTTGCTAGTCGTGGAAATAAATATGTCACAATATTTTTCCGTTTCACTCAAAAAGCGTGTTGGAATATGAAACAAATCAAATAAACCGAAACTATAGTCTGGCAAACCTAAATTGTCAGTAAATAAAATTGAACTCATCACTTTCTTTTGGGCGATAGTACTAGCGTAATATAATATAATTCATGAGCGTCCTCCTAATAAGAGGGTACCTACTACACAGAACAGACGAACCATCTAGCGTAGAAATAGGTACTTGGCTAAAATAAACTATAATCTGGCAGGCGTGGCTCACTCCGCGATTTCGTCGCTTTGCTACAGGTAGTACTGGTAGCTAAAAGTGCATCCGTTCGACCCCAATTTTGGGGTTTGCCATAAGCCGCGCGTGGCGCTGTCGCCACCTAGCGGCCATATCTGTGCTGATCGTAACAGACGCGTTTTGTTAGATAGTGAGTCTTCTGTACCTAGTACTATTATTTATTCTGTGACTCTGGCAAACCCACTTTGTCAGTAGAAAGAGGCGAGAAATTCAAATTCTCTATGGGAAGACAACCTTATTAGCGCTAAATTCTTTTTAATTTTCTTCCTTTTTCTATTGACGGAAATGGCTTGCCACATTATATTAGCAAAGATAATTCAGTAAATTAATCATTGCTATTAGTAAATGTAGGGCTGGTCTAATGACCAACTACTTTATTTACCTACACGGCAGCCACGGCAGTCATAAACAGCGTTATCTATCGTTCATATGATATCAAATTCAGCCTAACTTTCTCGCACTCACTGCACTCTAGCACATATTGGGTCTTCTAACCAAAGAATATAATACTCACTAGGAGCTTCTAACTGAGTATTATATTCTTTGCTTCTAACCCTTAAATCTCCAAATTGATTCTGAGCGGCTACCGCGAAAACCGAAATATGCAAATCGCGGGGATCTTTCTCTTTTACTCCAACGAAGGCGTAATTAGAGTGACAGAGAAAAATCCCCGCAATTTGCGGACTTCGATTTTTGCGGTAGCCCCTCTGTACCGTCTAGGTTGAGCGTGAGTCGAGTGTGCTACGACATTATCTCTCTTGCGAGTTGGCCTACTCATCTTAATTGAAAACTCTGTATTAATTGGAAAGGGACGGGTGTTAAGGTAATGTCACAACTTAAATGGGACTTTAAGATCCAAGGAGTAGGGGTGGTCGGTGTTAAAAAGACATAACTTCCACCTCTTGTTTCTTATTGATTTATGAACACTTTTACAAAATATTTGACTTGATATGACTATTCCGCTGGGAGTTGGCGGGTCCGCAAAGACTTTCTATCTATGTTGACGAGGTTCCCCGTGTCATCGTCCAAAGACAGTCCGCGGGCGAAGGCCGAGATCAGACCGAGCGCCGGCGCCGGCTTGTCAGCGGGCACCATGTGTCCTGCCCCTAAGACCATCACTTCAGTCAGGTTTCCGGCGGTTTTTACGTATCTGAAAGAAGAGTACAAGGGTTAGGAAGTCTAGTCAAAATTTGACAACAAGTAAAGAGATATTGATGGGTATATTGCAACTAGAGACGTGATATTTTAGTGTCATGTGTACACTGACTGGGGCTCGAAATTCTTCTATCGTATCTACGATCTGAATGGGCCCAGAACAATTAAAATTGTAGGATAAGTGCAGCTTTTGACGTCCCGCGGTTACTTTGAGTTTGGTGGTAAATCACCGTCCACACGGGTTGGCTGGATAAATTGGATCACCTTTGCTGGATTGCCTTGTAGAAGGAGCTTAGGGGTCATCCATTAATTACGTCACACGAATTTCTAGGATTTTTGACCCCTCCCCCCTCCTTGTCACACTTGGTCACATTTGGCAAACCCCTCCCCCCTAGTGTGACGTCACATTTTTTCTACGAAATCGCCAAATCGAATTAAGTAAGTACCTACCTAAGTATTATTTATATTTAATCAAAATATTTTTGACAATATAAATATTAGTAATTTTATAACCCAAAACTGCTTAGGAAAGAAAATTAAACGAATAAAAACGATTATCGTTTTAAAAACTTGTTATTTAAATGTACAGTGAATAAAATAATTTATATAAATTTTCGGTTACTGATGAAGTTAAAGTGACCCCCTCCCCCATGTCACAATATGTCACATTTTCTTGACCCCCTCCCTCCCCCTAAACGTGGATGTAATTAATGGATGACCCCTTAAAATAGACTCTCTGATAGGACTTGTAGGAAGTAGCTGGTCAGACAGCTCAGGAAGGAAATGTCACTCACTAGGCCTTTCGTACCCGCCCATTTTCTCAGATCTCTAGGGCTGTTTTCATGTCTTGCCTGTTAAATCTTACCCAGCGAGTTTGTCGTCGTGGTACCAAGGGTTGCGCTTTGCTGTCTTGTAGGATTTCGTACCGGAGAAGTTGAGTGAGTTGTACGTGTTCACCGACGGATGGTACGCCACTATGATGTCGAGATGGCCACTGAAATTGAAGTAACCTATTTTTAACATCAACAGCAACAATAGGCAGTCTATGTGTAAAGAGAAAAGTCATAGAATGTATTGGTTTCCCTAATATTCTACGATTTGTCTCTTACGGCACAGACTCTATGGGATTCTGGTCTGAAGTAGGCCTTTCTATCACTCACTAAGTACATATACAGATAGAGAGGCAGATAACGAAATTGAGATTTGTAGACCCTCAGGATACAAGAACAAAGTGGGAGAAGCGGATCTTACTTATAAAGCATGACCCTGTAGTTATCCAGCAGCTCCTCAAGCCACGTCCTAGCGCTGTTCATGAAGTCCAGCACCAGTTTCCTGTACACCACGCCGACCGACGTGAAGTTCGTGTTGCCCACGTGCAAAGCGCGGCGCACTTCGTTGCGCTCGAGGTATTCTATGTGAGGACCGCCGAGCCCGATGTCGGTTTGGAGGAAGTTGTACAGATTGTCCAGTTGGGATTCGCGGAGGAAAGTGGTTAGCAGATAGTTGTAATACTGGAAAAAAAGTTACATCAAGTGAGCCGGAATTTAATCGCCAAGTAGAATCTGTGCGGAAAGAGAAGAGTCGTGGTATGTAATGGCCCAATACATTCCACGACTCTTCTCTTTCCGAACAGACTCTAACCTTTAGATAGACGCAATTGTCATATCATGTCGTGCAAAAATATCACACACACGCCAACGTCTTGAATAAAACGTAGGCCGGCCATTTATAAACGTTTTTGGCACTATGGGCACAACATTACTTACATGACGCATTTAGGGTTTAATCGGTCATAGCGTACCGTAGGACGAAATAAAGCTCGTGGTTTGTGCTTAATTTGGGTGTTTCAATTATGTACCTACTAGATTCTAGAAGACTTACTGGTATTTCGATTTTAATCTTATTTTCGTTTGTGATTTGTTTTTTTTTTAATTGGATTGAAAAATCGTAATATAATTTTCTGTTCCAATTTGAACTCTATCTCTTACCGCATAAGCTTTAACCATCTCCCCGTTGTTTATGAACTGCGTGACGGCCAGCTCCAAGTGTCGCATGGAGTCGGCGACCTTATCGTCCACCAGGCCGACCTCGCGCACGAAGTAACTGTAACGTTGCAGCGACAGGGGGTCGATGAAACCGTTGCCGATGGCTAGGCCCTGGGGACAAGATGGATACATTATCAAATAACAATTTGTCGTTCTCGCTTAGTTGACATTGTCGACTACGATTTTGCGCACGGAATGAATGTAGCGGAACCTGAATATTTAATAATCAGTTACGTCTTTTACGCTTTATTAGGTTAAAAAACTCTATCCTAATGGAATGTTCTTATTAAAATAACTTACCTACCAATTAGTAAAACTATAATCATTAGTGTAAAGCGCCACAGTTAGGCAAAATGTGTTTTGAAGTTTGCTTTTGAGTCGAAGAATATTTGGAGCTTCATTTTCTGAAGGTTAATGGCTCACTATTAAGTTGACAAAACCGACTTAAATAATGCCAAATTGGTAACAAATGCATATATATAGGTACTACAATACGCTACGTAATAAGCCTATTTATTTCTTTGGATAACTGTTAGCTAAGGTCAATACTCGCAGTCTTTCTTTCTTCCACACCACACGTCGTCTACAAAGGTTGATATTGCGCTGAAGCCGCGCGCGTTAATTGCTATCTTTGCTTTCATTTATTTCCTAGTCCTCACACAGTTCGTTTTTTTTAGCATTAGAAAGAACTTGCAAGAAGGTAAACGATCTTGACATGTCTTTTAATTGAAAAACGCTTTTTAAAATTCAAAAACTATTACTTATGAAAGCAGAAGAATATAAATGATCGTATTAGATGCATAATTGTTACATAGGTATTTGCCGCAACTTATTTTTAAAATGTGTTTTTCAATTAAAAGACACTTCAAGATTGTTTACCTAATTTCTAATGCTAAAAAAAACGAGCTATAGAGGTAATGTTCCGACCTACCTGCAGATTAATGGGCTGGTCTTGGTCCCTCTCCCTGTTCCACAGGATCTGAATGCCGATGGACGGGATGTGCTTGCCAGCGTACGATTCGCCAGCGATCGTCAGTGGCGCCTTCCTCAATTCGGGAAACAATGTCAGGAACTGTTGCAGTGCTGTGTACAAGTTCTCGCCGATCTAAAATTTTCACACAGGTTGAAGTATAGGTATAAGTTGAAATTTACCTGTAAAACTAAAGCTAAATTATTAAGCTAGGCTTTTGTTTGATAATAGTGTGATTTAATTCAACAAAATAAAAGAAAAGTGAGCTACCCACAATTTTCAATAGATATTAGAGATTCTAGCCTCCTAAGACAGGTCTTAGGAACTCAGCAGTTACTTTAAAAAGAACAAATTAAAATTAAATTTTGAACTATAATGAAATAAAACAAGGTTCCAAATTCAAAACTGCAAAAATGCCTCTGGGTCTTAGGAGGCTAGAGTGCACCGAAGGAAAGCGGTTCGATTTAACTCAAGAAAGTTTCATCTGGTGACGTGGCGGTGGCGACCAAATGCCCACATTCCTTGTAAATTTACAGAAGGTAACCACGGTAACCCATCACTTCGATGCCCTGCTTTCGCTTCGATTGAATGTTTTTTTCATAATTTTTGTAATAACTTTGTTTTTTTTTTCGGGCGAATAAAGCAGTGAATTCAAAATATCATTACCGTGGTCTGATTGGTGGCATATCCACGATCGTCCGAAGTAAAACTGAAGCCTGTGCCGACGGGGTTGTCTATGAACAGCAGCGAATGGTTCTTGCCCCAAGAATATTTTAGTTCTGTAATAAATCAAACATGTACAGTCGCCATCAGATATATCGGAGCGGCCAAGGTGCTCACAAATATCTGAGCACGCCTCTATTGTCAAGGCGTTAGAGTGTTTGTTCAGATATTGTGAACACCTTGGCTGCTCATATCTGATGGCGACTGTACTTACGGTATACGTGGGTATATAAGTACATATCTTTGTTAGTACTTATGCTAATTATAAAAACAGTAGCCTTTTAAATTACACTCTTTGATTAATAAGTCTATATTTTTGAATAACTCATCAGGTTTGCGAAAATATGTTACTTAAATATTTATTTATTCATTGCTTTAGTATACTCAACTAGTAGTACTATATTAGACTACTAACATACCTATATATTTGATCACTAAACATAACGGGGTCAATGCTACAAAACTTAAAATGTCATAACATCCTGTTCGCACCAATGTATTAAGATCGTCGAACCATCATGTTTTTTTTACCTTTAAAGTTAAAGCAGGTCTTTAACCTTTTCTTATTAGATAGGTATAGGTCATTTAGGTACTTGTTGCAAATGTGTTCGTATTAAGGAATCACCAACACAAACGGTCATATCTATGCAATGTTAAATATTAATAGTACTTAGTTGACTGAATTAGTTAAACAGCTGAAGAAAAAAAATGTTATCAATGGTAAGTGTTTAACTTTAGGAAGAATAGGAAGGTCATCATCATTATCATCATAATTCATAATTTAAGAGCTTTGCTCTTGTCAGTGAAGTAATCGCCACTCATTTATTTTTTGTGCCAGTCTTTTAATTTACGACGCATTATTTTTTATTTATGCGTCATCAATGTCATCATACTCATTATTGTAAATTAATTTTAGTAGGGTAAGTTATTGGGCCAAATTCGCCATGTACAACTGTCAGATTCCGCATCCACGTCCAATCAACAGTTGATTTTATTTCATACTGAGTATTGATTCCATCAACGGTGGATAATATCATTTGGTACAACCAAAACTCAACTCTAAGCTAAGGGCGGTTCGGTTTGGTTTGCTTGTCACCCTAACTGTGGATTGTTAATGTCAAATTTTGACATTGTACGTATTCGAGAACTTATGATTTTTCCCACATCAACGGGAGATCAACACGATACGTCAAACGTCGCTTGTCGAATAGGGGTCATTGTGGGTGACACCATTGCAGGCTATAATTTGCATATTTATTACGCAGTTGGTTTTTACTATGTTTTAATTAAATAGGTATGAACGTTTAATTTCCAGCTGTTTTATCCTATTTGCAATAGGGTTTGCTTGCGTATGTAAGTAACAAGGGAACGATATTTTATGTAAAGTGGGAACCAAACTCTACATTACATTTCAGATTACCAAAGACAGATAATAATTGCAAAATATTATCAAAATTAAATCGATTCTGTGAGAAAGATTTAGTACCTAAATAGAAATATTTACATTTTCTTTTCATACGTTTTGTACCACAATGTAACAAATAAAATAAGCGGTCAACCCATGGGTGCAGGTGTTGGTAAGAATTTACCATCAGTGTAGCCCACTACAGTACTTACTTCGCCACCAAAATTCAGGTGAGTCAGGTGTCAAATAAGCGTCTCAATGTAGTACCTTTCTTAAAGAAATAAAAACCCTCCACACTGTCCAGAGTTACTTACATATATCTAGAGTATCTAAATACATTATGCGACCAATTTATGCGAGCGTTTTGGGGCCACCTGTAAGCCCGCAAGAGTTGAACACCAATAAAATAAAATAAATAAAATAAAATTTGATTTCGGTGTACTGACGGCAAACGTTGCGGTAGTTACCTTCCAAATTGCCGTCTTCATTGACGACAAACGGTCCGATTTCGGTGAACAGCCCGTACAGGGAGGACACTCCAGGGCCGCCTTGCAGCCAGATGATCCAGGGAGTGTCTTCCACCTTCTTGTCGGTCACCGGGAAATACCAGAACCAGAGGTTCGCGTTGTACTCTTTGTTTACCTATAATAAAAGACATGGTGATTGAAATGCGCTTTCATACATCCGTCCGTTCTCTACAAACTGTGTACTAAGAAAGATACTTTAATAGCGAATGGCGCGCTATTAGCAGTGGCGGATTTGCAATGTTGGCCGCCCTAGGCCCCAGGCCCTGTAGTAGCTACTAGCCGCCCCTTTCTCAGCACCCATCTATAGACTGCCGCCTTGCTGCTACCCCTAATCTAATATCTTGCCGCTCTATACAGGCCCGGGCATACTGGGCCATGGCGCTGTTGCCAATCTGGGAGTGTCTTTGGCAAACTAATTGATACAATTACTGTTGAAGAATGAAATTCTCACTATCACTTTTACTAATTTTATGTGTTACTAGATTTTAGCTGTCGTGAAACAGCAAGTGACAAGATTAAAAGATTGGATGTATCTCAAAATATTTTAGATACTTGACAGTTTGTATTTTTTTAAATCAAAGTAAGAGTTCCCAACTCTCCACTGTTTAAATAATATTATTCTTAATTTTTCTTTACCGTCAAATATCCAGCATAGCTGTCCATGTCAGGAAGTATGTAATCGGAGTCAACCTTCGCCGCCTCTCTAGCCTCCTCCAGCTTGTTCTGCTCAATGAGCGGGGTGAGAAGCAGAGGCTCTCCCGCCTCGGACGCGGACTTGCCTCGCCCGGTCTTGTACGTGTCCTCCATGAACTTGAGAATACGGTCCGGTGCCTCGCCAGGAGGCAGCTCGGGTAGGGAGAACCGATCCGAGCATGATGCTGCGCAACTAAAAGGTAAAGAAAGGTTGTTAGTTTTCCAGTGTTTTGTAACAGGCTGGTTGATGCATCTTTGCATATGTATAATTATAAATGTATATAAATGTTGATGAAATTTTTCTCCTCACTTTGGGTTGGAGAAAAGCAAGTGTCCTGTAGAAATAATATCTTAGATTAAGTATATCAAAAAATACTCACACTAAAGTTAAAGCCCAAATTAGCAACATTTTTCCCACGGTCACAGCGAGTCCTGAAACTTCTCCCACTTTTGCAGTCACTTGTTTATCTCGATGGCCAGTGAGTATCACAACGGTCGAGATCTTCTTAGCGGCCAGTGTTCACTGGCTGATCTTCAGTTGGTTCCGTGGAAGGACCAGGTTCGTCCTAGCATCCGCGGTGGAATGGTGGCGGGCGCCTAGCGGGTGGAATCTTGTACCCCGGCGCGGTGCGCCTTGAACTTGGATTATTATCTCGCGCGGATGTACAGGCTGATCCGGAAAAGTTGTTTACGAATGATTAAATTGACTGTGTTGAGGTTATTACAATTAATTAATGTGATTTTAAAAAGTATTGGTAATTTTTGAGGGGGGGAAATTAATTAATAATTTGCAGTTATTAGGTAAATGTGATTTGATTGCCTTTGAAATATAATATGTATATATAATAGGTATTATATTATAAGTGTTTTATGTAAGTATACTAACATAGGATGTAAGCTTTTTCTACTAACAAAATATGGATCTGATGTTCTAAAATAAACAAATTTAATTTTATTTATTAATAAATGTTATAATCATAATATAAAAAGAAATGTTAAATAATTTATAAGAAAATCGACTTGGTTCTAAAATAAGCGTAATTAAGCTCGTAGTATTTACAAGACACGAGCAATGAACATTTATTAAGATATTGGTCTATAAAAATCGTTGGATTTTACTTAGTCATGTTTTCGACGACACAAAAGGAAGTAAACGAATAAAAAATAGTCATGAATCTTACCCAGATTTTCTATACCAAATGGTACCTAATTGAAACAAATATGTACTTATTAGTAATATAATATTGGCTAAGTAAAGAAAATATAAAGTGCTTACATTAAATATCCACCTGCATGTGTCGGGACGCTAGAGGCTATGAGTAACTCCTATATAGTCGGCAGTTTATAAACATGATGAAATAGGTATCATTTTTGCCAGTAAACACGATTATATTAATTACCCAATTATTTTTCGTAAATTAAATAAAATGAATCAAAAAAACATACCATTATGTTATCAACATATACAATCGCTTTTATAATTTTAGTAGGGATATAAAGGATTTTTTTCATATACAATACTTAATTGAAAAGCCCAAAGTAATATTTATTCAAGCATAATAGGTTAAGAGTTATCGAAATGCAATTACATTTATTTTTTTGACCAAAACGACGCGGTCGTCTAAAGTACCTATCATGTTAATTGTTTATAAGTATGTACTTAGGTACCTACTAATTGTACCTATTTATTAAACCAAGATTTACATGTTGGTAAATTTTTTTTAAATATATTTATGGTACATATCGCCCTTGCGGTACAGAGAGGCAACGCCGCCAGTGTAATGGGGTCCATGCCGCAGGCCGAACTACTGCACGAGGCATTTTTTCATGGTTGATTTCTTTATAGGTTAATCTAATTTTTATACTTATTTATAATTATTGAATCAACTAAAAAAAAATTTTTATACTGTATTTATAGATCCTAATTTATTTAATTTTAAATTACTTAAAAGGAACTAATGTTGTTTTGCCTATGTATATAATTGAATTTTACTATTAAATGTACTACTAAAATGAGAACATGCTGTATAGGGCCGATGAACAGGTACGCTCGCGGGGTACCAACGACCTCTTTAGCATAAAGCCGCTCCCACGCCCGCTCGCGATTCGCGATAGATTCCTACACGCCGTGATTTGCTCTATATTTAGTAGTGATGCGCCAAATACTTCGACAAATATTAATTAATATCATATAGACTTATCGACGCACCTAATAGAGGCCTCGGGCGACCAGAGGGCTGGCCAGTATTTCGCACAGCGCATTAGTATCGAGTATACAGCGAGGAAATACGGCCAGCCTTCTGGGCACCCTGCTCGTTGACGGCGATTTAGGCCAAATTTTTTACATATGTGTTAAGTATTTAGCAGTAATTTTTATTATGTTTGTTTTTGTGTAAGTTTTAATAAATAAGTTATTAACATTAACATTTGACCAATAAATGGTTTAAATTTAGAGTCAGGAACCGGCCGAAACGAATAATTCGGTAGGACTATGGTCCTAATAGCTTAAATCCCTTAGGGTCTCCCCAGATATATCGACGCGCATTCGGCAAAAGCCGATAGGAAAAAGCTTTATGTCCACGCAATAAGAGCGAAGAAGCCGACGACGCGTCGGCCGGCGCCGGCCGATGCGAGCCGAGCCGAACGACGACTTTTTCGCTCTTATTGCGCAGACATAAAGCTTTTTTCCATCGGATTTTGCCGATTCCGCGTTGACATATTTGGGGGAACCCTTATTGACCACTCCAAAATTGAAACTTAATAATTGCGATTTCACATAATTAATATACTACCTAACATAAATAAGGCAGTGCACTATAAGTACTTACGTACCCAAAACCCATAGAGTCCCCAAAGTTAAAATAAAATAAAGTGAAAACTCAAAATATATCTCTTCCCTAAATATTTGTGTTTCACTAAAATATTGTAGGTATGTACCATTAAGCTCCGCGTTTTTTGTGCCATTTAGGGTCCTAGCTAAATTGGTTGTTGTATACTTACGCTATAGAATTTCCAATTTAGCAAGAACCCTAAATTGTATAACAATCCCGTGTGGTGACTGTACATTTTTTCTTAACAACTATAAATATTATCATAAATAAATAAACAATCTAATATTCCGAGTAAGGAGAAGGAGTAAGGTGGTGGTACTAGTGCTCGACATGCTAATGCCCAATTAATGACACCCTGCTGTCACCTCTATTGACAATGAGTTAAGTTTCAAGATGACATGTACTGGGACCGCGTCGAGCAACAGTACCACCATCTTTACCGATTAGTTACTTAACGAATGTTCGGCGCACCCCTAATATTTACGAGTAGATTTGTATTAAACCATCGGTATCCATACATCCACTTCTACCATTCGTATTCTTACCACGTATTTCGACCAGAGCTCAGCCGACCGAACAAAATGTACGACCATAAAAACCTTAGGTATTACGTTAATAATGACACAATGAAGAGCATGCCATGTTCCCACGGTCGTTAAGGTGGGATAAGCCGTTGGTGATAAATTGCGATTTTTTATGTACGGGTACGTAGGTTAGTTGGTACTTAGGTACAGTCGACGTCAAAGATGTGTTCACACTTTTCGTCTTAAAGGAGTAAGGTGCAAAAGTGTAAACATATTTTTGATGTCGACTGTACCTATATTGTATATCCTCCTGAGACCCAGAAGCAAATTGTTTTGTTTTTGAAATTGGAACCCTTATAGTTACACACTAAAAGTTCAAAATAGATTTTGGAATATGTAATACAAAAAACTTTACACAGAGACTTAGGAGGTTTTAAGGGAAATATTTTCAAATTTATTATCCGCTAAAAACCGTTGAAAGTAATTCTTGGTTATCACTCTTCATCGTTAATTAATTTCTGCAATTGATTTTGCTTTAGAATCATAAAATCTAGAAAGTAAGTAGGTACCCCGCCGCAACTTTAAATCTCGACAAAAAATCTTTAATGACGGTTACGCTTTTTACGTAGCCGGTTTTTTTAAAGTTTTATAGTTATTTAATGCTTTTTAAATAAGTAAATAAATTAATATTTTATGCCTCACACCATTTTGAAAAAGACCTGATACTCTGCAAACTGCTGGGTAGATGTCTATGAAACATAGCTAAGACTACCGCAAGAAAACTCGGTTTCATATAAAAAACCGCATCGAAATAGGCCCATCCGTTGGAGAGCTATGATGCCACAGACAGACATTGGCGTTAAACATATTATTAAGTAAAGCCCTCTTTTTGCGTCGGGGGTTAAAAAAGCAGCCGAAGCTTATTTCATAGTATTTTATGCAACCGTTGTGTAAGTAGGGTCAAAAAAGGCGAGTGGCATTGTAAAGGAATACCCCAAGAGCATTTTTTTACCAACTTATATTATACCTACAACGTTGCATACAGTACTTTTCCTACGAGTCAACAAAAACAATACACTAAACTAGTAGAATCATATAGGTAGGTAAACAAACCAAAAGTATACAGCAAAGATACGCTAGCATACCTTCTCAACCCACGTCACTCGCCTTTTTTGACCCTTCTTATACAACGGTTGCATAAAATAATATTTCAATGGGCCTTTTCAACTCCAACACGGAGTTTGAGTGTCTGTCTTGGGTACGTTTAATTCTTATTGTAGGTCATGTAGATTAGGTAGGTGCGTTGGTAGGTATCTTTTTTTGTTTTTCAAATAAAACACAAAAATTCATGCATTTACACTTTTATTATGTAAGTACATATTTATATTAAATACAACGATGAACGTGACGTGATTTTTAGCGTGGGGACTATAGCCCAAGCCCTCTCGCGCATGAGAGGAGGCCTGTGCTCAGCAGTGGGACGTATATAGGCTGAAATGATGATGATGAATGATGACAACGATGAAAAAACAGTGGTCATAATTCTACAAAAAATAAACCTAATTTGTGACTCACAAGAGTCACAAGTCTCACAACAATAATACTTAAATTTTATTATTAATAATACCGACTTTGAATATTAAAAATATTCAATAACCCTGATTAAATTACAAGGCAGTTGTTTATAATAAAAAAAATTGTGAAAAGATACTTAATTTGAGGTAGACAACAGTTATTATGTAAAATAATACTTGGGGTGTTATTACGTAGTGTGAATATGTATTAGGTAAGTATCTACGTAAGACTTATTTTATTTACTACATGTACATTATTTCGTAAAAACAAACAAAACATTATTTCGTAGGTATTTTTCAAAATTATAAATTATGCATTTTGTAAATTAAGTACCTATTGGTTATGTAAATATGGCACTTCAACATTCGTTGTTCATTAATGGTATTATAAAGTGATCACAGTGTGGCCCATAATCCTCTTAGCTCCACATACACACATCGTACTTTTTTTTATTGGGAGGAAAATCCGTTATGGATAACTCCGTACCGCGAGGACAGCGCGTAGGTTATGGGCCCGATTCGGATTTTGAAATAGATATCTATTAGATACCTTTTAGATATCACCAAGATACGATAACGATATGTTTAAGATCTAACCTGTCAAATTTGACATTTGCGCGATTCTGAGATACTCTTGAACGATTTCCACAGGATATGACTTAGAGAGAGAAGTCACATCTTAATAGATATCTTACTCTATCTAACGTTAAAGTGACATTGGTTGCCCGAATTGCGCTACAAAAGAGAACTATTAGTTGATATCTAAACTATAACGTATCTAGAATGGATCTAGTATGTGTCGTCTCTTATGTCGGACTTTCACCGAATAAAAACCTCCCAGTTGTACGCCTTTGCGCATTTCGGACAGCTCCGGGATCTCCAATAAACGCGCCAGTGCCGTCCTAGCGCTATGCCCCTTTGTGGGTCCCCTCATTTTTCAGTCGCAGTCTCTAGCTGCGACCGTCTCCGACCCCGAGAACACCTTTTAGTCGCCTTTTACGACAGGCAGGGGATAATGTAGCCGTATTCTTACGCCCAGGCTACAGGGCGCATCGTAGGTACCTAGTTCGTACCTATAATTGAGTATAAAAATATAATATGTAACTTAATGTAAATGCATTTTAAATGCTGATTGTGTTAAATTCCGACAAACTTAGTTTTTAAATACCTAAATAAAATTTAAAAAAATATTGAAATGCAGTAATTGCAACATTCAGATATCAGATGTTAGAAGCGGACTATAATAAACTCTATCACTCTCACTATGGTCTCTCTGCCATCTCCATTTAATATAAAACGCCAAAAATACAATTAAAGTAAACAATAAAATCACATTAATCACAATGCTAGTCGCCAACATTCCACTACGTCCTTCTATTTTCAAACCTAACCCCCAATCTTTTTCATCAGTCATCGGAGTGCATTCGGCTTTATCCGTGAGATGTTGCGAGGTTCTGGCTGATGAAGGAGTTGATCACCTGGTAAGCCTGGGCAGGTGCGTCTCTGGGAACCAGGTGGCCTGATGCTCGTACCAGAACTTCTGTTAGACCGCCGCCCTGCTTAACGTAGCTGAAAAGACGGATGACAGGTTTTTCGGTCACATTTAATCTCTCCATTGAGGCCATTTTCTATCTTCTCGCATTTACTTATATGTAATTGCACGACTACCCCTTCGTTTGGCAAACTCCCACAGCAGGAATATCTATTTGAAACATATGTAACAGACAGAAAGTTAAAATTTACACAATTAAATTAATATCTGCCACTTGATGGGCTACGTTGTCGTATATGTAAGAATAAGGAATCAAAGTTGTTGTACTAGGAATGGTACTTATTAAATTATATCTGGGATATTTTTACCTTGGTTCTGATCCGCAGGCATTCATAACTTCAGATCCTGGTCGAGGCACCAAGATAAATATAAAAAGATAAATATATAAATAAGATAAATTTGAATTATTTTGAAAACGAGTTGAATTATCCGTGATTTTTATGTATTACCGTGGTTTGTGTGTCATATGGATTTTCTGTTGAAAAATAAAACAAAACAATAAAAACAACATTATAATAATTTTATAAAATTTAGAAATAACAAAGATGATTTCTTGAAGATAACTTTTTTGGCAACATTAATCAGTAATTCAAATACCTATAACAATAATAAAAACAAGCACCTGTCACGTCATGGTTAAAATACCATCAGATATAGAGTCCTCCACGGTGCTGTAGAAATATGCCTCGCTTCTTCTCTTAAATCTCATATATACGAAAACACCACTAATAAGGCAGACTATAAGGAGCACATTTAGTACTACTGACGCTATAAGCGCGTTGTTTCTTAGCGTCGGCTGATTTGTAGGTTGATTATCGACATACGGCGGCGTATATTCCGGTTTATCTTTGAAGTCTGAGGGTATAGGTAGGTCGGCGTCTTGTATGAAGTGTCGGAGCAGTCCGTACGAAGCTGCAGGATCGTCGAGAGGAACCAGGTGCCCTACTCCGCGGACCAGAACCTCGGTTAAACCGCCGCCCTCTTTTATGTAGCTGAAACGAAATGGCCACAGTCATTTTGTGCTTTCCGTATTAATTTTTTCAGTTTAGACACTTCCATGAACGGTTCTACGTTTCTAGGGGTATTTAGTATTTACGTATTACACATTTGGGTTTCTAGGTTACTTCATGCCTCCATTGATTCCGACCAGTTTCACATCAAAAGAAATCATAAAAAAATATATAAAGCATATCGCACCTTCAGTCTTCGGGGATCTTTGATTCCGATATTTCCGTTTTGTGTGCATAAAATAAAGGTCATTGACCACTTGATTGAAAATGAGACCAAATGTGTATTTGTTTATTTTATTTTTGTATGTAAAATCACTAATAGTAGAAAAAAAAATGCAATAGGCCCCAGGAAGAAACGATGGAAAATGATTTGAGCAACAAAAATTGTATTTCGTCATTTTACCTACTCTTATTTTCAATGGACACGATCGATTTGATCGTCGATACATAAAAGTATAATTAGAACAATTTATTTATAGTTTACTTACGATAAAATTTGTACAGTACTTCATAAGTAAGTATGTAGGAATGCGGTTTGCGGGTGAATTAAAGGGTAGAAGTTTTCATCTCAATGTTACTAACCCAGCCAACGTTCCATTAAGCGTCCAGGGCCGTCGCGGGGCCTTGAGGAAGTCGTCTCGATGACTCCAGTGCCAGCGCTTGCGCCGAGAGTCCGCGGCCAGCTCGCACGGCGCAGTCAGGTCCAGTTGACCGCTGGAACAAGCATGGATTTGTGAACAAAACACCTACACATTGATTGACGTCGTGTGTAAAATGAATCAAAGAAGTGGTTCTCAAATTAACAGTTTAGATTGATCTACTGATAAGCGGCATATAAAACTGTTCTTCTCAGAGCAACGGTCACTTTTCTGGGGTTGTCTATTGTTTGTCCGAAAATTATATAAAATAATACTCATATGCCCGAATTTTATTTGCCCGAATTTCATTTGCCTGAATTGTTTGTTTACCATAAAAATGATGTGACATACTCTTTGTTTACCCGATTATTAGATCCCAGAACGTACGAGTGCCATACGTGTTGTTGTCCATATTATTAATTGTAATAATACTATTTAATAGAATATTTAACCTCACCTAACCCACTTTTCCAGTAGTATTTATTTTCTGTAAGGGTCGCAGTTCAAACCTAACCTAACCCATTTTTCTAGTAGCATTTGGTTTGTGTAAGCGTCGCAATTCAAACCTAACCTAACCCACTTTTCGGATAGCATTTCTTTTCTGTAAGGGTCGCAGTTCAAACCTAACCTAACCTACTTTCCTAGTAGCATTTATTTTCTGTATGGGTCGCAGTTCAAACCTAACCTAACCCACTTTCCCAGTAGCATTTCTTTTCTGTAAGGGTCGCAGTTCAAACCTAACCTAACCCACTTTTCCAGTAGCATTACTTTTCTGTAAGGGTCGCAGTTCAAACCTAACCTAACCCATTTTTCTAGTAGCATTTGGTTTCTGTAAAAAAATTATGTTATGGCTAGTGATAATTATGGCTTACAATGATGATGACAAATGATATTATTGAAATTGATTTTATGGGAAACAAAGTTTCTGGCACGTGACTAATATAGTAAACAATAAGTATTGCATATGTAATTAAGGGAAACAATATAATAGCTGTTGAATATTATGGCAAATGAAATTATGGCAAATGAAATTCTGGCAAGTGGGTGTATACCCTTTTCTGGGCATTTTCCGCAAGTCAACAACCATTGTGCCCGACACAGCAATGACTACATACATACTACTACCAACTACTACTATAACTACGACTACGTCGCCATCAGATATCTTGCAATAATAAGACAGGAGCATTCAGTGCCTATATCGTGCAATATCGAAACACGTTTAATGGTACCATCACTCTGGGTCGTTCACCTAATGCCGTCGCGGAATTCAGTCATGACGTTGCCAGGCAACCGGCTTTGTTTTCATGCTGCAAACGATCTAGTGTGATTGCGCCATAATTTATTGCCATAGGTGTGGTTTTGATCTTTCACTCACCGCTGGAGTGGTAAGGAGCCCGATGGATGCCGATGAATTTACTTAGTTAAATTCTGATCATCCACGACTCATTGCATAAATAACACATCTCTAAGGTACTTACCAGTAAATCATAATCTTATAATGTTCTAGCAGTTTTTCCAGCTTCGGTCTAATAGGTCCAAGGAAATCCTTCATCAGAGCATCGTCCACCGATCCATTGTTGAACGTGAACTGTATGGTACCGACGTGAAGAGCTTCCTTTATGTGAGGCTGATCTATGAAGTTAGTGAATGCGCGAAGATTGCCTGATTCGTTCAAAAGGTTGAAGTGGTTGGGTTGTTGGGAGATGTCTAACAATAACTGGTTGAGTTGATCGCGGAGCTGTAAAATTAGAAGTAAATTTATATAAACATTCTCAACGTTATCATCTCCAGCCTATATATGTCTCATGCTAGGCAAAAACTAAGGGAGATCATTTTACAGGAGGATGAGATTATTTATAGTGGCCAAATAGTTTGAAGGGGCAATTAATGGAGCTAAAGGCTAAGTGCACGTTGTTCTGTTCCAACTGCCTGACTCTATCCTACAGTGTCTTGACGGCGAGCAAGTCTCGTGTGTCAAGAAGATTCAAGTGGACCCACGAGATGTCATTATAACAGGAATTAATATTAAAAAAACTCACGTCCCAAGCTTCATGCAGGTTGTTCTGCTCTACGGCCTGGCTGTATTTATCCTGTAGTGGTTTGACAGCGAGTAAGCCTTGTGTGTCCAGTAGACCCCAGTGGTAGTATACCGACGAGATGTTCGCAGCGTCAATGCGATCGATGATTGGGTTGCCCATCGTAAGACCCTGTAATGTAAAATTAATAAATGTATTGTTGCATATGTTTCTACGCCCACAGCTGAGGTCAGACGAGCAGTCCTAAGCAGTTTTGTTGCCTAACACGTGACAAAAACACGTACTCGTAGATTTCTTTAGTACTATTTGTAGTGACAGAAGAAGTAATGAAATCAAATTGATATTAGATGCGTTGTCTACAGAAGTGCAGGCTAATCCTCCAAAATCTTGTACCCGAAGTCTGGCACGTAGCGCCGCGTGTAAGATACCCCAACGAATAACACCGGAGTCCTCACACCGGTAAAGATTGTAAGGGATTATTGTTGAAGACTGCAAATTTAGACGCGTTGCCTGTAGGCTGATACTCCTCTAAGATCTTGTAACCGAAGGCCGGCGATATAAGCGATGTAAAGCGGTACAGTTAAGCGGCGCGGTGATATAAAATGGTGTACATCAGGAAACATACTCGTAGTAGCTGCTAGAAACGGGGGTGAGACCAATAGCCCTACCTTCAAATTGATAGAGGCGTTGCCCGTAGGCTGCTCCTCCAAGATCTTGTACCCGAAGGCCGGCACGTAGCGGCCGGCGTAGGACTCCCCAGCTATGTACAGCGGCGCAGTTCTTAGCTCAGGAAAGATCGTCAGGAACTGCTGTAGTGCGTTGTAGAGATTCTTGGAGCACTGGAACGTAAAACATTCAATAATTATTTTACGTAGCCTTTACTTTAGGGGTTAAGTTAAGAATTAAGATGGTGAGTGGTACTCAGTCTAACAGCCTATATAAAAAGTTCTGACCGTTTCCATATCCTTCACGAATCCGTCTTGCTTGTCGATGAAACTGAAGCCGGCACCCACCGGGTTGTCCACGAACAGCAGCGAGTAGTTGTTGCCCCATGACCACTGGCGTCCTACAAATAATCAGAACTCTATAGTGACACTGAGGTAACTTTTTATCGACATTGCAAGCGACAGGGAATGAAGTAGGTACATCTACGAATATCAAATTAAGGTCAGTGTGGGGAAGACCTTCTACAAACACTTTAGTCTTTTTATAGGCACTTTTGGACCAAAAAGGAGATGGCGGGACGACTTGGATGCATTTAATCCGGATTGGCGGGAACGTACAAACGATAGGGTTGAGTGCAGGAAAGGAGGGGAGGCCTATGCCCAGCAGCGGGACACTAAACTGGGCTAACAAAAAAAATAGTGGCACTTTCACACTTAGTCGCTGCAAATAAATCTTTGCAGCAGAGTTGATGGACTCTAAAAACTTGCAACGTGCTGTTTTGTTTACAGTGTGTGAACAAGGAAGTCATTTTACAGTGAGGCGCGTATATGTCAACTCAACAACCATTGGATAATTACTAATCCGCTCAACAATAGATTTTTTACAACGTTGGTCGTTTTCCCTAAGCTAGTGATGACAAAACAACTATTAAAAATTACTCATTAAAATAGTTACACCTAAGTACGTATAAATCTTAGAACAACAGAGTCGTTGTCCAAGCCATTATCGAATCAATATACCCAGGCACTAACTTGAGAAAACAGTCTACAGATAACTTTGATAGTCTTTAACCTCTCATCATTCTCATACTATCTGTCCTTCGTAATTACTGCATTAAAAGTAGTTCGGAAAATTAACCATTGTAGATCGAGATATTTCAATAAGTATACACGTTCACTCCCCTTTTCCTGCCTCTTGTCGTATTATACCTAGATAGAACATTACAATTACACAAATTGGACCTTGGTAAGTACCTATATGATAAAATGTAGGACCCATGCACTTATCTATATTTTAATATAGTTCGGGATTCCGGCCCTCATCTTACATGGTTAAATTAAATCAAATAACAGGTAGAAATTACCGCATCTTAGAATGATCTCATACTTACGTTTCAACTGCGCACCATCATATTCAAACGGGCCTATTTCATCGAACAGCCCAGCCAAGCTGCTGGCACCGGGTCCTCCTTGCAACCAAATTATCCAAGGCGTCTCATTAACAGGTTTCCCTGCCACGGGGAAGTACCAAAAGAACATGTTGGAATTATACGACGAGTCAACCGTAAGGAAACCAGCATGGCTCGTGATATTAAGGAAGAGTGTGCTGTTGACTGAAGATGCGTTTCTTGCTTCCTGGAGGCGATTTTGTTTGATAAATGGGGAGAGCATCAAAGCCGGCGTGGCTTTGCTCGAAGTATTCGCTGCTATGGTGATGCTGAAATTGGACAAATTTTGACTTACAATGGGATCCGTCCTTAATGTAATGTATGGGGTTTAGCATTTCCTTTGGCAATGGAAATGCCGAATGAAATCACTATTATTAGAAATGGTGTTGAATATGTAGAATACCTAACACCTAACGATGTTATAATATGTATATTTTACAGTACATATGGTGCTATACTTTCACTTAGCGCGCACAAATAGCACTTTCCGTTGCGTATGTCAAAAGTTTAAAGGGCCATAATAATATGTGGTATTATCTATGAAAAGGGACCTTATTGTCGATGGCGCTTACGACAAAGACTTCGATGAATAAAATACGTAGTAGGTTGAAATTGGACATTCTGGCCCATTTCGGTTCGCTCGGTCCCAATTTAGCAATTAAGATTTTGTGAATACTGGAACATTAAATTTAGCTGTCTATCCACTGCGCAGGTCAATTTATGTTATGTGACGCTGGGGGGGGGGGAAGATGGACGGACGACCTTGTTAAAGCCGCCGGAAGACGCTGGATGCGGGTGGCTTCCAACCGGTACGAATGGAGGTCCAAGGGGGAGGCCTATGTTCAGCAGTGGACGTCTTATGGCTGAGATGATGATGATGATGATGACGCTGATGAACTGATCAGTCAGGTTGTGTTTGAAAACAAATCGGGTTCAAAGGTCCCTTTTTATGGTTTTTTATAAATAACTCGTAAACCGTGGCCTGTAGCAAAAAATGTTCTTATACATAAGTAATCTACATAAAATTCTCTACATTAAATATTCTATACACTTTTTCGCTAGGATAAATATTTAAAAAAATATTTAAGGGAGAAAGTTAATTATTAATATTTTTAATTGTTAATATTAATATTATAAAAATATTTTACATAAGTAATCTACATAAAGTTTTCTTCATTAAATATTGTACACAGTTTTTCACTAGGATCAATATTTAAAGGAGAAAGTAAATCAATTGTTAATATTTTTTGTAAATAACTCGTAAATGGTGGCTTGTACAAAAAAATCTTATACATAAGTAATCTACATAAAATTTACTACATTAAATATTTTATATACTTTTTTGCTAGGATCAATATTTAAAAAAATATTGAAGGGAAAAATTTGCTCCTTTCTAAATTAAATTTTTAGACAATTTTTTCTCAATTTTGGTCACCTCACCGTAGCTTATAGATATTTCATTGCAAGTTTGAGAAATGCACTATACAAATATCGGCGAGAAACGGTGTTTTCGGTGTATATCTACATGGCCTACAACCCTTCGTTTCCAGGCCTATAAAGTAATGTACTATGTATTACGATACATTACGTTTTACAGTACATATGGCCCTTTAAATTTTTGACGTAGTTATCTAGTTTGTTATTATTATCATCACCCAATGTGCTTATTATATCCGGGTGTTGTAATGTAGCACCTGATGTACTGTTAACAGTTTTTCACTATTACGTCTATGACATTTATTCATAAAGACTGTTTGTTTACAGAGAGCCTACCTCGATACGCGAAAATTTAAATTTTGTTATTTGTTCAAATATGAAAGAGTGATAAAGAGGCAGGTAACGATATTGTCGTGTTTCGGGCTAAGCGCTCAGTTTGTGCTAGTGGTGCTTATTTAAATTAAATTAGCTAACCCAAGAGTTCCCATTACATTGTCATTGACCTTCACTTGCTCAGATTTTTACATTATATACTGTAAAACGTTGTACGATACACGTTCCTCTTTTCCGCACTTGTATCGTTTAATAACTATTACGGTACATACCTATGGAGCTACTTTACCACACTAGTGCGATAATTAGTACATTCCGTAATTATTTCGAAATTTTAACCCTTTAAAATTTCGATTTCGAAATTTCGATATGACCCTTCATAAGTATGTAGGTACCTAACTGTAAAACGTTGTACGATACATGTGCGAATAGGTAATTCCCAACTCGTGTCGATTTAAAACATTTCCTAATGGAGCGCGCTAAGTGAAACCGATTCACTTAGGCACCGTTTTTAGATTAGGTAGGTATGTCTATTCAGTAACTCCGATTTATTAAGTAAGGATTCTCTCTAGATTATCACAGGGCTTATAATTTATAATTAACGTCTATAATTCACAATCTAATCTCTTCTTTGTATCAAATTTTTATATTGAAGGTCAAACCTTGTTTACATTCAACCACAACAAAAAATGTTAAGCGCCTACCGGATTTGCTGAGAATCGTACCTGACAAATAAAACATAACTAGTAATACCAAGTAATTACTGTCTAAATAAGCATATCGCTATTAAAATGTATAGAATACCTACTAAACTTTATCAAGTGTACAGACCGTTACGGCCAAGCCGGCATTAGGAACGCCTGTCGCCAGCACTTGTAAACATTCACATTTCAAACATATGCGAACATAACCTCACCTTACACATAAAACGACTATCCCAGTCCTTATAATCATGTTGTACTTTCTTTTTATGGCTCAGAGTCTATAGTTTCTTTGTTTTTAATGTGCACTGGTTAAATATAGCATTTATGCTAGTTTCACACGCACGGCAACACGCAATCGCCTCATAGCTCGATTCAGCGCACACTGACGTTTTTGTCTGGCATTCGTTGGTAAACAACGTCAGCGTGGGTGACTCATACGTCGTGTGTGTATTCTTATCGGTTATCGAGCGTATTGAATCGGGTGGACCAGTGTAACTGTTATCTTGGTATCCGAAATACCTGATTTACCGGAGGCGATGAGGCTTCTAGCAGAAATAATAGCACCCAATGTTGATATTTGACTTGAGATTAAGTTTCTATAGGTTCTATAGGGCGGTACTACGGAGCCCGATTCAGAATTAAAAACTAGTTACGGTTTTGATCTCATTTTTATACGACCTCGAAGATCGCTCAAGCTGATTAGTGCATGCGAAATGAAGTGAAAATCGTGCGTAAGATGCACACGCCAATCAGAAAACGATTGTCAAGGTCGGGTCGGGTCGAAACTTGTCCAAAACCAACAAATTGTTAAATCATAACAAATAACAGATTGTCTGGATCGGGCTCCTCGAAGCATCGTAATGAAGATCAATATCAAGAGGTCACGGTCTATTTAATAATAGTTAAGTCATTTGGAGCTCAAGCTAATTTGGTTGTTCCATATTTTACACTATGAAGTCTCCAATATAAATCACTTCACATCCTGGATAGCTCAACATTGAAAGTCCTTGACTCCTTGACTACCTATACTTAAATGATTTTTGTGTGTGTGCTTTGTATTGCATAATAGTTGTGAAGTAACTGGAACTTCATATAGAAAATATCGCGTGGAATGTATATGGCACATTATTCTAGACAATCCACGTATTCTCTATAATAGGTACAATACGCATTAAATAGATTGAATATGACTTTGAGAAGAGTTTCAAACTGTCCAGAGCATATCAACAATCAGGCAGTGCGAAACGATAACGATCGTTAGATTAATGAGGGGAGATCTTATTTAATTACGTGAAGGGATGAAACTGAAGGTCAGGGCCTTACAAAATAAAACAATTCATTTATTATAGATATACGAAAACATCGGTATTAGTAACATTACTCGTTGTTCCGTTGCGCAAATACTTCTGCATGGTTAGCAAGGTCGCTTCGTACTGCATGTTGCGCGGACCGAGTGGTAGGCCGTGGGTGAAGCGAGTGATGAGGGCCTGCGATGGCGCCGGCACGTCCTGGGGGACCATGTGACCTGCGCCGCGGAATACAACTTCTGTCAGGTGGCCCCCGGTCTTGTGGTAACTGGGGAATAATTTGAACATTAGGCACCCTTGGAAAATTCGGCATAATTGATGCATCAATCAATTTTCTTACGCTATTGGTTCACGACTGCTCCTATTTAGCAGTAATTGAAGCACAGTCTGACTAGTTGCACCGCAATTAGGCATAACGTTTCGTGACCTATTATTGTCAAATATCGGTCCAATTCTAATAACCATTCCACCAACAAAACTACGTTATTTACCCAGCGTTTCTGCCGTTGAATATGAAGGGGTACCGCGCGGCATCCAGAAACTCCTCAGTGCCATTCCACTTCCATGTCCGAGCGTTCCTGGAGGTTTGCAGACAAGGCAGCATCTGGTCTAACTGCCCACTGTTGAGAAAACATAGTCTAAATTAAAATCTTAAATTATCTATTGAAACTTAAGTTTTGGTTATATTCGATCGATCCAAATCCAAACAACTCATCAACCATTCCCATGGGCAGAGGGTTAAATTTATTTTAAAGCATAAAAAGCCCGAGGCCTTAAGGAAGAGAGAGCATCGAGACCTTAGAAATCATGTTGCATAAATAAATCAAGGATCTAAGAGGTTTCAAGCTTCAAAATCACTTCTAAGACAATGGATATAATGATATCAGGACCCATTTTTGAAATAACGTTCGAGGGAGATTCGGAGTTACCATACACTTTTCATGCTTAATTTAGTTACCAATAAGAGGCAATTAAATTGATACAATGACTTACCAATACACCAACACCCTATAATGATCCAACAACTCCTCCAGCATAGATTTCGTGCTGCTAAGGAATTCCGGAGCCAACTCAATATTCACAGTCACGTTGACTCGACTGAACCGAATGTCCCCGACGTGGAGGGCTCTCTTCACGTCGGACTTGTCCAACATTTCCGTGTATTTCCCGCCGGAGATACTGTCGCGGAGGAAGTTGTACGCGTGCTTTTGATGGGACATTAGGAGGAGAGCTGATACGAGGCTGACCCATTTCTGTAAACAAGATGAAAGCAGGGTCAATATATACCTTATGTATCTATGAAAACAATAAATGACTGATAGCTGATTACTGAAAATCTGAGCAAAGAAGCTTCGTAATGGCAGTTGGAATGCCTGGAGCAATTCTCATAAATATTTCAGAGTAGGTCGGAGTGCAAAATTGGAGTCTGAATTACTTCTCTATCACTAGCTAGCTAGCTCTAGCAAGCGGATGCAGATTGGAATCTTAACCTAACATATTAAACCACGGTTATACCTAATAAAGGGCTTCTGATCCTGCCCTAAATATTTGGAATCAAAATTAAAATGTAGTTCCGCAGTAAAATCGTCCTCAGTGATGTATGAGACCCAGAAAATAATAGTTTGCTCAAATAACCTACCATCTTAGCGGGAGCACTCCTGTTCTGAGCGATGTCGTCCTGGAAGCCTTCCACCAGCGGTCTGATGATTTCCACTTGCGTCTGGTCAATCAGCCCAAAGTATTCGAAAGCATCTGATATATGCGCGATTTCTGCTGGATCTACCATTGCGTTGCCCAGCATCACACCCTGTGGATATTTGGAATTATGAATTCACGCATGCATTCAAAAAGGCGTTCAAAAAGGCGTATATAAATAACTTCATGAGTCTTCACTATAAAATGGATCTACCTTAAAGTGACATTCCATTTCCAACTGCAGCTGCAATACTGTTCATTTTCTATGGCAATTGAGAATGACAGCGACGCGTTTCCATAGTAAAATGAACAGTATTGCAGCTGCAGTGGGAAATGGAATGTCACTCTTATAGGGACCTCTCCTTTTCCTCTACGTTTATTTACTTAAAAGTAATATTATCTACCTGTAAATTGAAGTGCGGCGGGCTGTCCCTGTGCCTATGGATCCTGTGGGCCAGCGCCGGGACATATTTGCCGGCATATGATTCACCGGCCACGAACAGGGGCGCCGCTTGTAGCTCGGGGAAGATCTGCATGAACTGCTTCATCGCGGTATGGAGGTGAGTCGCGTACTGGAATCGTTATATTTAAATTAAAATTATTGTTTTGAAAACATCTGTGCTACTCGTAGTTTGTATTGCTTCGGTAATAACGAAAATTATTTTGTTTCCAATTTTGATCAAGCAGATGGTATGATTTGGGCGGTAGGTGTCAGTTTCGACAGAAACCAGGGGCCTTATTCCACTTGTGCAAAACTGACATTTCAAATCAACATCACATCAACAGATGATTGTATCGCATTGTTCAATGGAATCGCGTTCTATCGCAAACTTGTGATCGAAAAATAAGTAAGAAAAAATCAACTTTGTTTTATTACTACTATACGGTTTATAATGACTTTGAACTCGGGGTAGGTCGGTTAAGTCGGTTTGGTTCGGTTGTCACCTAACTGTGGATTGCTAATGTCAAATTTTGACAGGCATGGATACTATCGCTAGACTTTTTTGTCCATGGGCTTGGGCACCATCTTGGAGTTTTTGACGTGCGAAAGGGTATTTTATAGCATAGAGTAAAGCTTTTTTTTTTCAATATATACGTTTACAGGAATTAATGACATCTTGTGAGCGATAGATGAACTAAAGCGCTATTCATGGTGCGGCGGCGAGTAGTGGAACTATATGTGACAATTTCCATCAATCAAAAGGGGACTACACTGTTGATGGTCGATAAAGGCTATTATTAATTGAATTTTAACAACACGAACGCCTTATTGACAAGCGCTCTTTTTGTTGAACCCACACCTACACGTCAAATAATGCTCGCTCCACACATTCACCTATGAACGCTCAAAAATGCCTATTCACGCAAGTTGTAATTAAACCATATTTAGAAAAGTCAGTTTTTATTACTGGGTGGAATTAGGGATGAAAATCCCGGAAAAAAACAAATGCTTATCGCACACACAAAAAACAACACAAAATTTCGTTTTTTCCGGTTTTTTTCCAGTTTAGGATGACTCACGTTAGACCGGGCTGTGGCCGGGCCGCCGGAGCTACCGGAGCTTCCTTTTCTATGCAAAGCGTTAAGCAGGCTACTGACCAGCCTTCCAAATGGATGCCGTTACAATGGATTCATCCAAATGGACGGCATCCTAATACTAAACATTGTACGTTTTTGACATTCACGGACCGATTTTGGAATGTAGCCACGCTATTTGGACTGTTGGAAGGTTCGTCAGTGGCCACCTTTATGTCATCACCAGGGCTCGGGAATGGCACGGTGCGGGCCCGGCTCGGTCTTGCTATGTGCAAAGCCCTGATCCCCCCGAGTTTCTTGACAATTTTCACTATGACATTGATGCATCAAGGTGATTTGCTTACAGTGCCTATGTTTACAGATAGGCTACCGCAAAACGTGATAATCGAAATTTCGTTATCTGCCTCTCTGTCGATCGAATGGCCATGAGTGATAGAGGCAGAAAACGATATTTCGATTTACGTGTTTCGCGGTAGGCCCTGGGATGTGCTATTAACGCAGGGTTTTGCGTAATATTGCCTATTTCCTGCCTCAAATTACAGTGTGACAAAAACCAGTAGAATATAAATAAGGGCGCCACTTTCTACGTTACTGTCTCTCTTTTTTGACGTAAAATGCTTAAAAAAATGGCATCAATTTAGTATCGAAGATTTTTAGTTCCAGTTTATTTAATTTCTACTATTTTATGTCGCACTTTGGGTATAGGCACTAACTACTGAAATAATACAATAGTACTCTTTGTATATATATTTTTTATAATAAACTAAACGGGGATTGGCTCTAGTCACACCTGATGGAAAGTGAAAACAGAGCCTAAGATGATGGAGCTTACCGGCTCAGTAAGTAATAATAGCCTATTCACTCTTGCTTTAAAGACACCGAGGCAGTGGCGTAGCTAGAGGATATGGCGCCCGGGGCACCAAATTTGCGCCCCCCCCCCCCCCCAAACTAAATGAACTAACGAAAGGGTCACTTTGTTACTTATTAAAGTTTACTTACATATAACTTAGACAAATACAGTGTATACAGGGCGTCCCAAGACTATGGGATGGGACATCAAGGGAAAGTACCTTAAATATCGTAGATAGGATATTTTGCTGAAAGAAGACATTATTTTAATTTAAAAAACAATTTAAACTGCATTCATAGATTTTTAAATAATTACATGGTTGAACCGGGAATCGAACCCGCTACACGAGAAAAAAAATCATCCAATAATAATCCTTATCATGAATCCTTTCGATCGGTATGATAAAACTACAGGTGATTTTTTTCTCGTGCAGCGAGTTCGATTCCCGGTTCAACCATGTAATTATTTAAAAATCTATGAATGCAGTTTAAATTGTTTTTGAAATTAAAATAATGTCTTCTTTCAGCAAAATATCCTATCTACGATATTTAAGGTACTTTCCCTTGGGGTTCCATAGTCTTGGGACGCCCTGTATGTGTTTTTTTGGTACATCGGTGGCTAACAAGCTTACGACCCACCTGATGGTAAGCGGTCACCGCATCATATGGACGCCTACACTCCAGGGGTGTTATATTACATGCGCGTTGCCGACCATTTTAAAACGTATACACTTCTTTTTTGGAGGTCACCATAGCCTGTAGCCTCTCGAGAAAAGGGAATCTTATTTAACTTATTGTGAATGAGCTCCCTTTTCTCGACGAATTTCCTCCCGCCCGCTGTGAAGGGAATTCCTCTTAAACCGCACAGAGCGCGACCATTTAGATTCTAGGGTGTGAGGATAAACACTCTGCCTACGGCGAGCGGTGCAGTGATGGCAAGCTGTAACCGATGGCAGTTGCCTAGTTAGACAGCATGTTAAACAATTTTTCAGACAACAAGCTCATTGTACTTTACCTTTTTTTTTCTTTATAAGGCAAACTTTTTTTTCGCGAGATCGGGATTGGTCCCGTAGTAAAAGTTGCTCAGTAAAATCCCAAAACCTCCCTAGCAACGGGAGTGTAATTATTTTTAGCCACCCTGTATAGGAATCCCCAGTACCTACTGTCGTCCGACAGATACGCAGCAGCAGCTGCTATTGGAGCAGGTTCCGTCTACTACGGCATATATGTGCTTGCCGGACAAAGGGCTAGCGATCCATTTGCATAGGTAGTCTCTTGGACAGTCCATAAGATGGTAACTTCCCGACAGGAGACCCCTGACGGAAAAGACGCGCTAACATGGGACACAGCTCTGAAGCACTCAGCCCGCTCGCCTTATAAAATGAAAGCATAGTAACTCCCGCCGAATATCCCTCTGCTTGATAGGAGTACCTAAAAGATCGGCTTTCTCTTTTGAGCTGTGGGCCAGATTACCATCCACATTTCACACTTCACAGTGGTGGTAAATACGACTGACGAAAGTATCCCTGCTGCTGTGCTTTTGGCAAGGCGGAGAGGTAGTCTTTTGCCCATTTTTGCGCCCCCCTTTGGACGGCGCCCGGGGCACGTGCCCCCTCCAACCCCCCCCCTAGTTACGCCACTGCACCGAGGTCAAATTTCCCAGGAAACACAGATGACGGGAGCGCATTCCATTCCTTAATCGTCCTTACAAAAAAGATGAGGCAAATCGTTTTGTGCGGACAAATATAGATGGTCAAGCAAATCTTGTCAGTAGAAAAAGGCGCGAAATTCAAATTTTCTATGAGACGATATCCCTTCGTGCCTACATTTTTCAAATTTGCCGCCTTTTTCTACTGACAAGATCTGCTTGACCAACTATAGAATATTAACAACGAACGGGTGCAGTCGCTTTGCTCCTCCCGCCTGGACGTCCGACATTCACATAGACCTAGTATTAGGTACATAGATGAGCTATACGCGTGCCTCCGTGAGGGATAAAACATTCGCAAAGCGACAATATTAAAAACACGTTTTAACATTCCTGACAACATACCAAAAACAATCTACGTAATTCGGTCGGGTTATTTGTTGCCCACCATAAACCATATAAATAAATTTTGGTGGGGAACAAACAAAAAGTGAGACTGTGACAAGGACAAGCAATAATACCGCTTTCTCTGCTACTCCTACTGAAATTGCCATAAGTGCATCTGGTTCGGTCGTTTAGCCCCACCCCCGTGTCATCTCTATACACCGTGTTTTTATTGAATTCCGTTACCTTCGGGGTATGGATAAGTACGTTTAAAGCAGGCCACTGACGAGCCTTCCAAATGGATGCCGTTACAATGGATTCATCCAAATGGAAGGCATCCTAATATTAAACATTGTACGTGTTTGACATTCACGGACCGATTTTGGATTGCAGCCACGCTATTTGGACTGTTGGAAGGCTCGTCAGTGGCCACCTTAAGAGAACTTAATGGCGTAGATAATTAAAAAAAAATCTTTTTTTCCTTTTTTTGTAGAAATATTAAGTTTTAAAAAGTAATTAAATGTAGCACATAGCGTTGTAGTAACACGGGCATTACATTTAACTCAACCAAACAATTGAAATCTGTGACATGTCAATGTTATTTTGAACATAAATCGACCGAGATTGTACTTAAGTTTAATAGCAGATGTATGAACTCATTCTTAAACACTTATCAATATGTAAACCGGCACTAAGGCAAGTGTACACGCTTGTAGAGGCCTTATAGGAAAAAAATAAATTATTGATTATCTCCGAAATTGAGTTAATTAGAATATTGGTGTCTTTGAGAAAGTAATTTGATTTAAGCTCAGGAATGCACCCTTGAAATTAACGGAAATAAAAAAAAACACGGTGTATTATTGTACCTCTATGACGTCCGATGATGAAAAGGGAAAGGTGGGATCAGGTCGTGCAATTCTTTTGGGTTATTCCCACTAGTTAACACCAAGTTCTTACGGGTGGTAACTACTGGGATTTTTTTCCCCACCTGTGGTAAACCACTGGTAACTACTGGGAATTTTTATTCCCACTAGTTACCACTGGTAAAAGGTGGGAATTTTTTTCCCAGTAGTTACCACCAAAATATTGCTAGAATGCAATACTAATAAAAACAGTATAAATACTAAAGGATAAATGTAGCGTGCTGTAATAAATAATTATACATCAGTTAGTGATTCAGTAAACTGCTTTAAAAGTGATCAAACATATTAAACCAGTTTTACCGGTATAAGCGTAAACACTAAAGTAGAAGAGTCTCATTCTAGTTAAGAAGAAATTAACTTATTATCCGGATTAAATTTATCTTATTAGCTGTAAATTGAATTACATATTTATACAAACGTACAATTCTCAAAACTCAATTTAAGGTTGTTTTATGCGATTTTAATTACTTACACGGTCTTCCGATAAACATATTTTCCAAAAGAATAAAAGTAAAATAAAAAAAAAGAAGTGTACCCTCTGACTACTGATGCCCCACTGGTAGAGTGTTATTACCGTCCCGCTAGCGTGGGTGTTTAAAAGCAATCGAGCCAACCAGCGTAACATGACCGAGCGATGTACCCGAGCGTAATTGGAATGCGAACCTACGCTGGTTAGTCCGAGCAGTCAGCCGTCAGCCCATCCGAAGCGCGCCCTAAGCGGTTTTAATAACAACCATGCCCTTTTATTTAGCCTGACTACAAATTATGAATACCTACATATTCCAGCTCTGCGTCGTGTTATAATACTTATAATAGAACGAAATGAAGTAGCTCTAAATAATAAAACGAAATCAGTTCTGTCCGTTTTTGACTGATTGGTTTGTTCGTTTGTATAAATATGTAATTCAATTTACAGTTAATAAGATACATTTTATTCGGATAATAAGTTAATTTCTAGTTAACTAGAATGAGACTCTTCTATTTTAGTTTTTAAACTTATACCGGTAAAACTGTTTTAATATTTTTGATCACATTTAAAGCAGTTTACTGAATCACTAAGCGACACATAATTATTTATTTCAGCACGCTACATTTATACTAAACTATTTATACTGTTTTTATTAGTATTGAATTCTAACAATATTTTGGTGGTAACTACTGGGAATAAAAATTCCCAGTAGTTACCACCAAGCCGAGTTGGTGGTAACTAGTGGGATTTTTTTTACCAGTGGTAAAAGGTGGGAAAAAATGCCCAGTAGTTACCACTGGTAAGAACTTGGTGGTAACTAGTGGGAATAACACATTCTTTTGCGCACTCCCTAGGATATATCCGATAGAACACCGATAGACATGTAACTCGTCGGCGATGATATTATGATCGAGGCTTTGTAACTTTGATTTGACAGCCATCGCCAAAAAGTATATGAGCCCGGCGCTCTATCGAGTCCAGGGCTGCCAGCTGATAGTCGGACCAAAAAAAGTCTGCAGCAGATTTGATAGCCAGTGGCAGCAGTATTCCATGCACGAGCGGACCTATGTTTAGTGCCGCCTCACCTTAAATAGGACATCAGGTTTTGGTAGCAGGCCTGGACTCAATTGTCGACCCGAAATTTTGGTTGGATTATTATTGTTCTAATACAAAGGCCGCAATGAGACTACCATAAAAATTTTGTTTTGTACCAAGTTTTGTTTCTTTTTAAAAATAAAGGAATGTCTCCTTTAAGTAAAATGAGCCAGCTTAAGGATTTAAGGTAGTTTCCCTCCAGGGCCCGACTTATCTTTCCACCCTGTATATGGCATCCTATTTGAAAGCAATCCTACAATTATGGTCATACACGCCAAATTTGTCAAAATTGTTGTTATTACACCATCATCTGTAAATATGTAGTTAGTTAATAAGTTTGTGCGTGTATCCTACTAACATTTGTTGTAAGATTTAAATTAAAATGACGAAATTGATCCTTAGTTGGCCTGAAATAAATTAAATTAAATTATTAATCACAGGATAATTAAATAACAACAATCTTAACAAATATAGCGTGTATGATCATGATTGTAGGATTGCTTTCAAATAGGATCAATAAACATTCTTTGAATAGGTAGGTATATCTTCCTTTGACGTGACTGCTATAGTCTTCAGAATTTGATTTGCCGTGTGATCATCGCTTTCTGGTTGCAACTTGGTGCCATCGAGGAATGTCCATAGTATATAGGTATATGAAAGAAAAATATTTATCACAATACCTTCTACTACTACAGGGCGGCACCTTTAACCTTATTTTGGCAGTGATAATAATATATCCTTACTTAATATAAAATAGGTTAGGTGTCTACATAATTGTGTATCAATAATATTTTCAGTGGCTCATCTCTGTTATATATATACTAGCTTTTCCCCGCGACATCTTCAGCGTGGAATTATTAATTTAGGTAGGTAGCTATTATTTTATTCAATCAGTTAAAGGGTAATTTCTTGAATGAAAACTACCCTTTGTCATTCCCCGGGACTCAAACTATCTCTATGTACCCAACTAAATCGTGCACCAGCACCGGTGCTACACCGCGCGGGCGGGACAGTTCCTATTGACAAAGTTTGTTGTCCAGTTTGTGTTAAGTCCCCATACAAAGTTCCACCCCTTTAAGGGATGATTTCTGGAATAAAAACTATCCTATGTCCTTCCTCGGGACTATAATACCAATCTCTATACCATACCTATTTCAAATAAATCGGTTCAGTGGCTTAAGCGTGAAGAGGTAACAGACAAGACAGACAAACAGACAGCCACACTTTCGCCTTTATAATATTAAGTATGGATATGCACTAGTCCAAGCACCAAGGGCGTGTAAGCGATAAGATAGAGATTCCGTGTCGGTAAAAGACAATAGATAGGTACCTATATTAATAGTTGATCGCTGGCTGTTCACATTGCCGGCGAGGACTCTCTTTGCACTCTTTACTCGCAGCGATAAAAGCTGTCAACGATAAAGTCGCTTAGCGGTAGGTACTCGCTAAGCGATGTTCGCTTGGCGGTCGGAGAGACCATGCAACTAGAAAAAATAGTCGTATTGTTTTACCACATCTATATCGATATTACTAACGAACCTCTGTAACTCAAAAAAAAAGAAACTGTATTTTTACGTGTCTATGTATAATCACCTGCCTAACACGAATTTTAATGTGTTTTTAAGACTAACAAAAACCTACAAGAACCTCTCTAAGTCGATGCACTCTATAAGATAAAACCTCGTTAACACGAAGTTTTGGCGTTTCCCTTGAGATCCGTGCTATCGAGGTTCCACTGTACTACTATTCTGTGACTAAGGTTACAATACTTAATTCACGAAGGCTGATATTTGCTTGTAGACCTTCATCATCATCATCATCATCTCAGCCATAAGACGTCCACTGCTGAACATAGGCCTCCCCCTTGGACCTCCACTCGTACCGGTTGGAAGCGATCCGCATCCAGCGTCTTCCGGCGGCCTTAACAAGGTCGTCCGTCCATCTTGTGGGTGGACGTCCTACGCTGCGTTTGCTAGTCCGTGGTCTCCACTCGAGCACTTTTCGACTCCATCGGCCATCTTCTCTGCACGCAATGTGGCCTGCCCATTGCCACTTCAGCCTGCTAATCCGGTGGGCTATGTCGGTGACTTTAGTTCGTCTACGGATCTCCTCATTTCTGATTCGATCACGCAGAGAAACTCCGAGCATAGCCCTCTCCATAGCTCGTTGAGCGACTTTGAATTTTGAGATGGGGCCGATAGTGAAAGACCACGTTTCGGAGCCGTAAGTCATCACTGGTAACACACATTGATTAAAGACTTTCGTCTTGAGGCACTGAGGTATGTCGGACGAAAAGACATTAAACGTAGTTTCCCGAACGCTGCCCAACCAAGTTGGATTCGGCGGTTGACCTCCTTCTCGAAGCTTGTAGACCTTATTAACCTTAAATACGGTGTTTAAAACGTCAAACTCGCATTCAAAAACTCGCTTCGGTCGCAGCCGGACGCCCCAACTCGTTTCCAGTTTTATATTTCTAATCGCTTCTCGCTCATCGTTCTTGGTGAAACCAATGCCAGTATATTGAACCTAAAAAATAATATATTATATTTACATTTATAACACGAGGTACGATAAATATACCAATTATTTTACACTACTGAAAACTGCAACTAAAACGTTCGATATGTTTCGGAAATGTTTGGGCACAGTCATTTGTAAGGTCAAATATCCTCCCATCACCCATCTAATTAAATAAAATGTTCCGTAGGTTGTATGTATAACTATATACAGGATACAGGTGTATAAAGACGGGCCAATAACACCTGCTTTGTAGGTATCTTAGTTCAGTCATTATAGATTTTGACCTGTGAATAATCAGTTCTTGGATTTTTTTTCGTAGGTCCCTCGGGGGGGTCAAGGGAGTATAAATTCAAAAAGTAGACTGAATCAGGCTTCTGTGTATATTCAAAAAACGGTTTTTCTTGAATAACTCGGGCATTTTTGATTTTACAGTAAAACCGTGAGGACAAAAATTGTAGGAAATTTGATTCTCTACAAGTTTGGTCCTCACAATTTTTCTTCTAGGATCGAGATTTTGGAAATTAAATTTAAAAAAAAGCGACAAGTTCCTAAACCTACGTATAATGAACACCAACTACGCCGGTATCGTCTTGGGTTGTCCCATTCGTTTTTCGTCAAGTTCTTAAATTAGTCCTATTCTGCTTTGGTCACCCATTCTACATTCGTCACAATCGTCGGTGGCTTTCAATGTAGAATGCGTGACGAAAGCAAAATAGGACTAATTTAAGAACTTGGCGAAAAACGAATAGGACGACCCAAGACGATACCACTACGCCATATTGGTTAGTACCATGCAACCCCGCGACCCGCCCCGGCTTCGCACGGGTTACACAAAACCTTAACAGATTATACACCTAAATCTTCCTCAAGAATCACTCTGTTGATAGATGAAAACCGCATGAAAATCCGATCTGTAGTTTTTGGGTCTATCGCGAACATACATACACACAAACCGCGCGGCGGGGGACTTGGTTTTATAAGGTGGAGTGATTCTATACTCGCTGTGGTCAGTTGTCTTCCTCCCTCTCTTCCGCCCGGGAGGGTATAAATAATAAATAATTAAAAGCCTAAGCCGAAACACCTATTAAATACTTGTCATGGAGAAGTTACTTTCTGGTCTTCATGAAAAAGTTCCATTCACCAAATAGCACTGTTTAAATGCAAATGTAAAAATATACTATAAGTACCTATATATAAAATATTTGAAAAGTTTCGTCTATTCTTTCTGGAACCCATCACCAGAAATAGGTCTCGACTAAAATGATGCTTAAAAATAACTTGCAGATTAAACATAACGAAGAAGACATATTGCCAAACGTGAAATACGCGTCGTTAGGGTGCTCCAGCTGGTCTTCATCAGCAGTTCCACTTCATTAAATATCACTCATTTTATTTAATCTGAATGCTTGCTGATCATCATATGATTCAACAACAAATTTAAATGTATTATGTCTGTAAGATTAGACTAGTTAGGAATAAATTCTTACGGAATGATCATTCACAGAGATAGGTAGAAAGATGGACAGACGGACGGATGCACAGACGGATAGACGGACAGACGGACGGACGGACGGACAGACGGACAATAAAGTGATCCTAAAAGTGTCCTGTTTTTTCCTTATGAAGTACGGAAACCTAAAGAATTACTTTCTGCTTATCATAGCGTTCTTTCTTTAGACATACGAGTACTTTATAGTAAGTAATAATCGTATTAACTTTATTCCTCTTCAACTCGATACCTACACCCGTTCCCGAGATAAAGGGCCTTGACTTGACAGACAGACAGACGGACGGATAGACAGACAGACGGATAGACGGACAGATAACGAATTGATCCTTAAAGGGTCCCGTTTTTTCCTTTTGAGGTACGGGACCTAAAAAAATAACTTGTACTGATCATAGCGATCTTTGTTTGGACATATCGTATAGTAATACTCGTATTTACTTTACACCTCTTATTACTTATTTCGGTCCCTTTTACATATTACTTACATAGGTGAAAGAAAAACTATTAAGTTAAGTATGTATACCTATATGTATACTAATATTATTTCTAGTACCAAAAAATCTACTTACTAACATACCTACACGTAATTTAAAAAAACCGGCCAAGTGCGAGTCGGACTCGCGTTTCTAGGGTTCCGTACATAAGTCCGACTCACGCTTGACTGCACATTTCTAATAGGTTTTCCTGTCATCTACAAGTGAAGATTTTATGTATTTATATTTTGTGTATTTTTTGTATTTCAAAATTTTAGACTTAGTAGTTTCGGAGATAAAGTAACTTTTAGGCTATTTTCTTAAATAACTTCGAATAAATGTATTTTAAAATTATTAAAAAAAAACTACTACTAATTTACATATGTGTACCAAATTTCAACTTAATTGGTCCAGTAGTTTTGGAGCAAATAGGCTGTGACAGACGGACAGACAGACGGACAGACAGACGCACGAGTGATCCTATAAGGGCTCCGTTTTTTTTCTTTTTGACGTACGGAACGCTAAAAACAAACCTCCTATGAGTAGATCCACTTCACTAAATGTCACTTTTTTTGAACGTAAATACTTGCTTTATTGATGAAAACACAAAAATCGCTATATGTATGCCTACTTATAAGATTCGAGGAGTTCGGATGGACCCATCATCAGAACTGGGATTTGATAAAAACGGGATACCTATACTTTAAAAAAAAATCCAAATCGGTTCACCACCGCCAACCGGTTGAAATTCTAACCTACGAGTAAGTAGTGGCTTACAAAATTAAAAATACCTACTTTCCAAATTTCATTATAATATAGTTTTTGAGTAAAATTGCTGTGGCATATGGACGGATAGACGGACAATTCTACCTTAGTGTACTTATGAGCTTAATCACAGAATAAATAATAGTACTAAGTACAGAAGACTCACTCTCTAACAAAACGCGTCTGTTACGATCAGCACAGATATGGCCGCTAGGTGGCGACAGCGCCACGCGCGGCTTATGGCAAACCCCAAAATTGGAGCCGAACGGACGTACTTTTAGCTACATGTAGCAAAGCAACGAAATCGCGGAGTGAGACACGTCAGTTAATATTTACTTACTTCTTTTTTTTACTTTGAGACATTCTTAGCGGTAAACGTATTCGCTATGGCCGAAAACAGTTTATAGATGATTATCTTATATCGATGCTTTAAATTATTGTTGCTTTCCCACAGCCATCGTAAATTTATTATCTTTTAAACTTTCGTTTTTCATGCGTTCCTGAAACCATAAAGTAACTATAATCTGTGCTGAAACTGAACAAATCTGTACACATGAACACTGAAGAACGTGAGATTGATGGAAGAAAATAATGCCAAAACCTGAAAGCTGAAATCTAAATTTGAAGAATGTAGCAGAATGCATTGAGCACTGTCAGTTTTTTGATATTCCATATTCCATAATATCAATATCCAGAGAGGAAAATTGCGACTACGTTTGTATGGAGAACCGGACATCCCCTTGCCTCTTAATAATATGCTTCGGCACATGATTACACATATTTATATGTAGGTACGTGCATTGTATTTCCATATCTTACAAGCAGAGAGCCAGACGGTGCTTGCTGGATATTGGTTTCTGAAATCTTCGACTAAGTGTTGGGTCATATGAAAATAAAGCTCTTTACATAACATTGTATAATATTTTCCTTTTTCATAATTTTTTTTATATAATATGCATTTTTTTCTTGGATATAAATTTCTTGACTTCGATTGACGTGTTTATTATTTTCGTTACTATGACAGCGTGAACATTGAAAAAAAAAATATAACGTGAAGGTTGAGTCCGCAGGTGAAGGTACAGTGACATTTATAGTTGATCAAGCAGATTTTGTCAGTAGAAAAAGGCGGCAAATTTGAAAAATGTACGCGCGAAGGGATATCGACTCATAGAAAATTTGAATTTCGCGCCTTTTATAACTGAAAAGATTTGCTTGACCATCTATATAACTCACACAAGCAAGAACCACCAACGACGATTTAAATTAATATGATAAGCATTTAAATAGCAACTTTTTGGCGTTTATCGTGCGTACTTCTATTCGTCTTTTGGGAAAAATTACCACAAACAAAGGGCCTACGGTGAAACACGAAATTCCAAATTCGTTAACTGCCACTCTATCACTCTTGCATATCCGAGCGATAGAGTGGCAGATAAAGAAATATCGCTTTTCGGGTTTCGCGGCAGGCTGTAAACAAACCGCCTTGATCCATTAATGTTATATAAGTAGTTGGTCAAACCAATTTGTCAGTCAGTAAGAACCGGGAAATCTATAGTCGTCCTTTTCTTTTGGGTGCTAGTACTAGTGTAAAGTGTAAGACAAAGATTGTATGATTGTCTCTGTCTATGATTGAAAGGAGACAACCTTTGAAAAAACTATATTTATTCGAAACATCTGTGAAAACTTGATTACTTATGCATGCAAATTTTCAGCTTAATTGAACACCCGGGAAGTGGGTATTTAGATTTGATTGATACAAACAAACAACGGGGCAGGTGAAAGTGAAACTACATAAAAGCTTGTAAAAATGTGGCTTCTGGAATTTCCAAGTTCTATTGGAATTTCAGATGAAAACGTCCTTATTGCATTTGAAGCATAAAGACGTACCCTTATTATTTTATGGAAAGCCACAAATAACAACCAATTCGAGGCTACTATTATTAAGGTGGCAAAATACGAGTAGGTCAAAGTAACTCGTAAGCCTCGTAACACAAAATATGTTTCACAGAACAAAATTATTTACATATTCTAATAAAAGGACTGAAGTGTAGTGCTGCGAAGAAACGGTATTTTAATGACATAATTTTATTATGGATACTTATACATGGTAGAAGAAGACAAGTAGGCATGGAATCCTCCATTTTGCGTGGTCTGACGCATCTGGCCGGGCTTTCCCGATTTTCTGTCGATGTCTGTGAAGACCTTTCGTCACAAAATACCTAAAATAATAAGTTTTAAATTAATCAAAAACTCTCCAGTTTGCTATTCATTCAAACTGAAAACATCCAAATTTCTAAGTCGTTATACGACCGGTGTCTTATATGCCACTGAAAATTCAACATCAATAACAACTAATTAGGCATAGCGTCCAATGTAGAGAATGGCACAGGCACTTAGTTCTTACGAATTTTACCTGAATTTATTAATCAAAGGAGCTGATGTAAAAGTGAGTTGGGAAAGTTGGCAGCTAGTCGCCGAAGGTCCGGTTTTCCAGAGTTTAGCCCCTAATCAAGTAATCATGTACCTCACATACCCTGGCTCATGGCTTAGGGCTTTTAACAACACAATAAATGCTTATTTTGCCGCTTTCTCCACTATCTCTCCCTGCCATCTAACCCAGAGGGGAAAAATATATACCTTATTGTGGCTACTCCATCTTCCTCATGATAATTATTTTACTTCACAGAAAAGCAATTGGTTAAGATAGTTACAACAAAGTCATTGTTAATAGCCGGGGTTAGGACCCACGACCATTGGTTTAAAAATTATACTTTTTACCTATATGATTTGTAAGTATGTTTATAATAAATCTGTTTTCTTTTTGCCATTTTGAAGTAGTATTGTATCGCTTTATATTATTATTTGTCAATTATTTTTTTAATCATAGACAATTGTCACATGTTCGTTTCATGATAGATCTACACCCACGCAACTGCATGTCATGTTCTTGCGGTTTACTTTTATAACGCCAAGATCGAAATTTGACTGCTAACTCCATCTTGCGTCCAGTAGAAGAATCAAAGTATTGTAGAAAAATGAGCATGCAGTTTACTCTATGCCGTAGGATCCCCTTTTGAATGTCATAAATCCAAATATGGCAGCCATACCCATCGACAAAAAAGTCTAGTTTCATTGACAGTTACGATCACAAGTTGTCAAATGTAACAACTTGCGATACATTGTGATCCTAACTAGAGCTGGGACACGTTGGCAAAATGCGTACCAAAAGTACGTTTCTATGAAAATACCAGTTTTACGTGTACCACCCCAAATAGGCAATTTACGTGTTTACCGTACTTAAGCGACTTACAAATAAGGGTTATTTATGCAAATATCGACTTTTCATTAGTCTGATCTGACGTATCGTGACGTTTTGAGCCAAGGCCATTAATCAAATGACATATTAACAATGTAAAAATTATTTCCATTATTTTTTGATCCAACAGACACCCAGACGACTGTCTGTTAACAAAAAAATATTTTACTTAAAGTAAAAATAAGAATGGAGGTACGAGGTGTTGGCAACTTCATATTTGTTATATTTCGAAAAATAGAGTCCGTGCTTTTAAATACTCGACAAACAAAACGTCGTCCATTAGGAAAAACCTGTCCCAAAAACTATTTCAGTACAACACCCCCACCTCTAGTGTGGATAGAGTTCACTGACAGGTGGTGATTGTACGCGATTCCACAAGTCATGATTTATCCGCATCAACTGGATATCCTCATGATACGTCAAATGTCCGTTCTCGAATACACCCCCTGTTGACATTTTGGACAAAATCTCTATAATAATAGATTCTGGTTACTTCAGATTACCTATAGTTCGGTTTCTGAATGAGACGGTTTCGGAAAAAAACGTATGAAGTTTAAGTCACTTTTTTTTTCAATTCAATTTCTGAGTAGGTCAGATTCTTAGCAGGTTACGGTCATTATAGTATCAAATCAGATTCGAATTCGTTTCGGTACCTTAGGTGATTAAGAGCGATCGGACTGGTATTCCGAAAGGTTCGTCGTAAGTCGTGAATTTGTTTCTATAACTCCTATTAAAATAATTTTAATATTTTGTGTAAATATTAAAAAACAATGTCAATACCGTTTCTAAGTCCTTCGCATAACCTGCTTTGCTCTCCGTGAAACTGTAACCGGTGCCCACCGGGTTGTCGATGAACAGGAGAGAGTGGTTATGGATCCAGCTGTAGCGGTTCTCTGAAATAACATTGTCAATGGTCAATGGTTAAACTTTTGGCATTGTAGTGTGCTTTAACTTTAAACTTAAAATATTTTTTAAGACAGTGAAATATCTTGTTAAACGCTTTTTATAATTAAAAGGCTTAACACTATGTATGTAATTAAAGATTTCTGGTACTAGTATTAGGTTCTGTTTATCCACTCTTTACTCTATTTCATGGTATTTCCCCCTTATTCGTTTTATCCCTTTCTTTCAAATACGTAAATCAAAATGACAAATAAGGGCAAACGATTATTAGCTAATTTAGGTTTAAAGCGCGTTTATGAAGAAGGGGGTTAGTCTATACAGTAGTATTAACTAAATCCACTATGGTCTCTCAATTTTTAAAGTAGATATTACATATGCCATTACGATAACTTACTTTTTAATGTTCCAAACTGACTAACAGTGAAAGGTCCTACTTCATCAAAGAGGCCCGCCATGCTAGACGCTCCGGGCCCTCCTTGTAACCACACGATCCACGGCGTTTCATTCACGGGCTTGTCAGGTACCGGGAAGTACCAGAAGAATAAATGAGACTTCAACTCCTCATCTACTGTCAGGAAACCACTGTAACTCTCGAAACCTAAGAACAAATCTGGGTCTACTCGACAAGCGTTCCGCGCCTCATCTATAAGCCCGTCTTTTATAAAAGCCGTCAGAAGCAAGGCTGTGCCATTATCGACTTTAGCTTCAGGTGTTTCACTTGACTGTGTCTCTTCATAATCGTTTATTATGTTCAGGAAATCAACGTCAAGGGCGTTTCCGTATGGATCTTTAGTACTTGTTAGAACTAGGTTATCCTTTTTAGCGATATCGTTTTTACTGTTAATAATGAGAAAGTCTTCTTCATCAACGACGTTTTCAAAAGGACCCTTCGCAGGCTTTTCAGTAGTAGACACGGGGTTTTCTTCTTTACCAACTCGTGTGATAATTAGAAAATCTTCATCAAAAGCCTTTTCAAGTGCATCCTTATTAGCTTGAGCATCGGTTGTATTAACGGGGTCATCTGTCTTGGGAATAGGTTCCTCTATATTGTTTTGTAAGTTATTGGTTAGCACTTCAGTAGTTGTGATGTTTGGAACTGAATCATCTTTACTTATCTCATTTGTAGCGTGGATGTTTTCGTCATGTACAACTACTTTCCCACAAGTACTGGAAAGTACAATAATTGATTAGAGTTGTTGATGTGCGTAGGTACTTAATCTATGACTGATTTTGAACATTTGAAAATATATGTTATATATGTGTCGCCTAACTTCAAACTCGGGTAAATCCATTGGACCCTCTCAGCAAAGTTCTACCCTATTACGTTTTCTTAATACCAAAATCGCATAATCTGACAGATGGATTTACCCGAGTTTGAAGTTAAGCGACTCATATGTACCTACACCGTTGTAGGTACATTAAGTAATTGAACGGTATTAAGGAAGTATACCATAAAAGATTACAGTTGAAGGCTACAATGGACCGGAATCCCAAACTATATTATATAGATAAGTGGGTACCTACCTACATTTTATCATAAACTTACCAAGGTCCACTCCCATTTAGTGGATTTTATGAACTAAGTAAGTATTTCGAATACTCAAACTTACTGACCCAAAGAAAAAAAGGAAAATCAATATGGGTACATAGATTAGGTATACTATTTAAGCTATTACCTACTTATCATACAAATATTATAATTGAGTTCAATATACATATTTTTAAGTACTTAGGTACTAAACTTGTCAATAGTATAGCGAGATAATGACAAAATTAAGTGCAAATATCTTAATCTCGGATATTCCAATTTAGTATATTTATGCAACATATAAAAAATTATTAAGAAAATAATTTGATTATAAGTATAATTGCTACCCGTACATAATATTATCCGTGCATTAGGAATTTAGATACCAATTAGTTCCAATGTGTATTAACGTAAAATTGCACTCACCTGCTGACCATAAATATTACTAATAACAAATAAAATAGCTCCATTTTGGTAAAGTTTAAATTAAACTAATCTAAACACGAGATCGGCCCCGTGCGGGCATTTCTGTCAAACTGCGGAGTATGGCCAATATCTGAAGTTATCATTGTGAACTGCTGAACTGTACGCTGTAATCGCGTACTGCTGCTCTCAAACTTAAATACTTAATAAATATTGTATCACATCATTACACAAATCGATGTAGTTCCATAGTAGGTACCGTAAAATGAGGTGAGTTGGGTGAAATTTGACTTTCAAACCTCGATAAAATTTTATTTTTACATGTGAAAACTGAATGGTGTATATAATAAGTGGTTCGGACGTTTGTATTTTATTTTGGGTAGTTCCATTTCATAACTTTGACGATAAAGAGGAAAACCCACCTCACCCCGTAGTGCCTCGTATTTGGGGTGAGAGGGTTTTTCATACAAAGGTGATTTTGGAAGATAGTTGGATGGCATTTTAAATTGGAATACATTATTTTTGTAGCAGTAGCCTTAAAATCCCTTCTCACCCCCCTCTCAAACCTTCTCGCCCCATTCATAACCCAACTCTCCCCGCGAAACCTACTCACCCCGTTTTACGGTACAGTAAGCTCATTAAGGCTTTTGTTGGCACGTAAACGGAACAAAGTGGTCACCATTTGCAGTTTAGGTCTAGTTGATAAAGCAAAAAATAAGCAAAATAAAATTAAATGTTCGATGTACTCCTCAATGAAGCTCTTGTGGTGAATAATGAAATTAATGAAGAAACTCCCGGATAGTACATACTTTCTTTTTTTTATTAACTTCAAGTAACGTTCACATGTTTTGGAAATCTATACAAAATATGTGTAGCCGCTTCGGCTGTACGGTGCAGTCTAAAAAATGTAGGTACGCGGAACGGGGAGCCGTGTATGTCTTAGTACGAGTGCTTGCTTGCGCCAACACTATGTAAAAACCGAGGGTTCCGTACTTTTTAGTATTTGTTGTTATAGCGGCAAGAGAAATACATCATCTGCGAAAATTTCAACCGTCTAGCTATCACGGTTCGTGAAATACAGCCTGGTGACAGACGGACGGATGGACGGGCGGACCGGACAGCGGAGTCTTAGTAATAGGGTCCCGTTTTACCCTTTGGGTACGGAACCCTAAAAATACCAAAAGTTAGGGAATCAGTAGGAAAACAGTATTAAAATACTGATTTACCTTACAGAAATTAATTGGTTTATTAGAAAACACAATTCCTCCAATGCTCTCATTGCCACTCGACGAACGAAGAAGTCTTAAAAGAAACATCATTTTAAGTTGACCGGAAATTACAGATAAGTTTGAGAACCCCTCTTAGACTGTGTGCGTTTACTAAGTTACTAACTATTTGAGGCCTAACACTGCCCACAAAATCACAAACATTACATCACAGTCAGCGTACGGGTACTACCCACTCCTTCGACGAGGCCTACTTATACATTATGTATATGCCGGCGGCCGATCGTAAGATCAGGCAGATCGTAATGTTCCTGTGTATTGTTTTGAGGATAGTCACATTAAACCAATATATAAGTAGGTAAGATAGGTTCGTTAGGTTGCTTCAGATGCCCGAAGGGCAGACTGCCCAGAAAAAGAAATAGATCGATATGCCTGATCTTACGATCGGCCGCCGACATATATGTATACAGTAGAGTTTGGGTATCCCTACATAGTACATATTGTATACAAAGTAGTTTCATGTGTGAGGTTTTTTAAGGGTTTTTACTAAAATAAATGGTGGCTTACAAAATTCACCTTTATTCTTAATCTAGGTCTTGTACATTCCCACTAACCAGGGGTTAAGCCGTTATACCGTTAACCCAGTGTCAAATTGTACTGGTAACCGTAGTAACTCCAGGTTTAACCGGTTAACCCCGGGTTAGTGGAATGGTGCAAGTGGGCCTTATGGAAATAGCGTCTTAGGGTTGTATTCCATCTCTCCAATATTTTTATCTAATGTGTACTTAGGCATGGCGTCTCACATTTTTCTACAATGAGAGAGTGAGACGCAATGACATTGGACAAAGAAATTGTACAGGTGGAATATCACCCTTATTAACAACCAACAATAAGTACCCGTTTGGTTGAAAAGGCCACAATATATTATCAGTGGCGTGCAGTGCATACAAAAAAAGGTAGGCACTAGGGTAGGCAGTCCATACAAAATGACCAAAAAAAAAGTTGCCGATTTTTATAGTTTGCGTTACATTCCTTCAAGAATGACTCTTCTAGAGCCCGATTTAAGTCTTATCTCCACTGCACGCCACTGTATATTATGATGTTAATGAACTTCAATAGGTAATAAGACGATATTTTAGTTATCTAAATAATATAGTAATTGACTTTTTATTTCATTTATTTTCTTATATTACAATCTCATTATAGTCATTAAGTCATTATCAATTAACATACAAAAATAAGGTCGTCAAGCTTCGTAGTCTTCACTGAAGGACTGTACGAACATCAAGATCACGTGAATTAATCATAACCATTTTGTAACACAAACCAGTTTTTCAACCACTCCCATAAGTCTTCGGTAGTATAGTGGTAAGTATCCCCGCCTGTCACGCGGGAGACCGGGGTTCGATTCCCCGCCGGAGAGATTCTTTTTGTATTTATTCTTATGTTTTTTTCTTCTGTATCTTTAATTAATCCCCTCTATGGTTCATTAGAAGAAAATCTTTAATTCTAGTCATTACGTTAACAAGTTTTCCCACGTGGCTAGATATTTCTCGAGTAGTTTCGAGAAATTGTTTAGTATATTCAAGTTTTTCCCTTTCCAGGCGAATCAACTCCGAGGCACTTTCATCTTCATCTAAAAAGAAAAAAAATATAAATAAAATTATAAAAAAATAGACTTAAAAAGAAATGAAAAGTTAAGTAAAAAAAGAAGCAAACTTAAAGTAGCATTCAAAAATATAGCTACCTTTAATCAATGCGTTAAGTTACATATAATTTTATTAAAGTTGTATTTATGTAACTACGATGGCACAGGATCGAGACAACTGGCGTGTACTCGTGTCGGAGGCCAAGACTCATTTTGGGTCGCTGCGCCATTCAGTAAGTAACTACGTTAAATAATGAAAAAAAAATCGATAACCAATAATATTTTGGGAACAGTGGGTGTTAAAAATTATATTTAATAATAAAAATAGAAAAAATATTGTACGTACCAGATTCATTGTCAGTCTTCAATTTCTTTTGTTTTCTCTCATGGCGAGGGCTACTGGTCCCGACCTCGTCGTCGGCATCAGATATATTTTGGGATGAATGCCTTCTCTTTTTGCCTCGGCGGGTCTTTGTAACGCCTTTGGGAAAAACAAGACTATGGTTACCTACTTTCGAATGACATTGCAAGCTTTTTTTAAACAGGCTACTCTGATTCATCATCATCATCTCAGCCATAAGACGTCCACTGCTGAACATAGGCCTCCCCCTTTTTTGGGGGGTGAATGCCATAATCGCCACGCTTGGCAGGCGGGTTGGCGATCGCAGTCGAGTACACCGAATTTGAGGGACGCTGCTGCCCGTCCACCGGTGGTTTGGACGTGGTTTAAGGACATACCCGGGTCCTGGACGTAGTTTAAGGACATACCCGGGTCCTACTCTGATTATTGATACCTATTCCTATCCAAATTTTATCGAAATCTGACAAAACAAAATCCACAAAAGAATAAAATCGGCGCAAAATTTGCAAAAAATTGTGAAGAAGAGATACGTTGTCAAGTAATCCTAATTATTAAGTGTATTATATATTAAGTGTAAAATACTTTAGTTAGACTACTTTAGGTATAAAATAAAAATACTAACCATAATTTATAGGTGCTTCCTCGCTATTGTCAGCCATATACGATTCTTCTTCATCTGAAAACTATTAAAAAAGCGTTACAGTGCATTGGAACTATTAGCAATGCACGCACGAGAACTTTCCAAAGTTGCGAAACTTTCCACATGAGAAATTCTCGGTAACTTCTGAGAATGTTCTCGAGAACGAGAATTTATTTATTTATCGTAGTTTATACCATGAATATTCACGATAGTTTAGGTGTAGTCCTTACCCCCAGAAAATTCCGACTTTTGGTCGTCCGCTTCCAGTCAGAAACATGTATGACGGCCCGGCCAAACGGTCAGACAGGTGGGGGGTGCTCGACCAAATGTCATAGACGGACCCTGGCAGTTTTTGACGCCGCCATTTTTTTTCAATATGGCCGACTTTTTTTTACTTTTTTAATTTTGTCCTAGCGCGCTGAAATTTTGGTCACAGAATCTCGGGGTCCCCTAGATACCTATGAAAAATTTTTTTTTGGATAAATGCTACAATTGCGGGAAAACTGGCCACTTTTATTTTGTATGGCAACTTTTAAACGGTGCGTGATAGATGGGGGGTGCTCGACCCAATGTCATAGAGGGCCCCGAGACAAAATAAAGTGCATTAAAAAAAATCAAAATGGCCGCCTTTTATTTTTAATTTTTTCAAGTTAGTCCGAGTGCGCTGAGATTTGGCATGGCGGGAGACAGAGGCCTCTAGATTCTAATGAAACAAAAAAATTTTTTTGGAAAAAATTGTCGAAAGTCGAAATGTTCTCTGAAATACAGTGAGAATTTAAGCAACTTATTGGTAAACTTATCACATCAACAAAATAGCTAACTGTAATAGACAATAATATATGCATAATAACATTTAGTTTTAAGTTATGCCTATTTAAACTTTATTTCAAGTATATTCTCTTGTTTAAACAATAATTTCCATGTTGCAGGAATGTTCTGAGAACATTCTCGAGAACGTTTCCGCTTTTTGGGAATGTTCTGCAATTTGTACATTGCTAATTGGAACCCAGGGACATAACATTACATGGCATTCTGCGCCCGATTCTTCTTTTTCACTGTAATCAAGTCTAATTTACCCACTTACTAACATGGATGGCTTTATCCACGTGACAAAATATGCGTCAATTTTTAACAGAGCGCGATTGAAAGTGACAGATACCGTTTTATCACGCTGTCACGTAGACAAGAACGACCATCATATCCGTACTGATACACTCGTTTATCAGGCATGCCTATGTACCCAGCATTTTCTAAATGGTACGGCAGAAGTAGGGTTACGTGCCTTAATTGTTCCTAAAAAATTTTAGCTTCTCGTCAGACCACAGACCAGGGTGGGGCACGTTGTCCCACTTGCCCGCCTATGTTATCAGTGGAGAAATTTGTTATAGAATAGGGAATAGGGGTATGGAAATACTACTCGTAATTCTAATTAGTATACGAAGTCGAGAGCAGAAGAGAATTGAACATGGACTAACGCTCGCTTCAGCTAAAGGATCGCTCTTAATCACCACGCCAGAGACGACGCTCTCCCCGATGATCTCCAGGATGGTTTCCTCCATCTGGCTGAGGCCGGCCACTCCATCAGGCGGTGGCTTGTTACTGTCTCGGGCCGCCTTCAGCTCCAGGGCCCGGCGACGGACTCTGTATTTCCAGTCACACCAATACTGAAGTTTGAAAAATATTCGTTTAGGTACATAATGTGCATAAAAACTGCTTTCAAGTCTTTATTTTTAAAACATCGAGCCAAGGTGGCCTACGAGTAGCCCAAAATGACGCTTTCGTTCGGGTTCGACAGGGAGATCTGTCTGATGTGAAGGTATGTGTACTCATTAATGTTTTTCCAAGGGCGTAAGTTACATAGAGTATTTAGGTAATTAAATAACAAGTGGGAAACTAATTGAGGGATTCTAATAAATATTTACGTCTTTTATGGATATCATGGATATACCTAAAATATTACACACCTTCGACCATCCTTTTCCATCTTTCACAGCACCTTCCCCGATAGCATTTAGTTTCTTGGCACAAACATTCCATAACTTCACGGAGTGGAGTTTCCCTCTGCGACCCCTGGTCAGTCCTTTAGCCAAATCTTGATGTTCATTCAGGTAATCTAAAAGACCTTTTAACTGCTCCAAACTTACTTGCTTTCGGGCTTTTAAATCTTAAATGCAAAGGAAAGGGTCATCATCTATCAAAGAATCATAAAAAAAAATATAATTAACATCCTAAAAAAGAACAGAAACAATACCGGCACATTTCATTTGACATTTCTAATCGGACTAATCACTTGTGCGTGCACTAATTCAAACGAACGAAAAAAGCAAAGCTGAACTGACCTGTATCCATTTTATCGTCAAATATAATTAACTATATGGTATTTACATGAGATTTATCTTTGAAGCACTTATTTATTAAGCAGTCAGTATTTCAATTTCGTGTTGAAAATATCGTAATTTTATCGTAAAGTCGTAATATCGGTATCGTTTATAAGATCGCGTCGGTATCGTTGGGTCGATTTAGGCCGGATCGGCTTTTATTAAAATCGGCAAGTCTCCATCTGTTTTATCGACGCGTTGGTGGGAATTCTGTGCGCGCGCATCTTCGATTTTCCAGCAAATTAACCCCCTGCAGCGCTTCAATCAGATATAACAAGTTGCTTAACATCAATGTTGAACGAATAATTTTGACCCAAAAAATAACACGTATGTTGTACAGTTTCAATATATTACAGGTACTCGGGAAAAAGTGTTCGTAATCTTAATATAATAATTAAACAATAACGCAACTATCATAACGGACAGTGTCAAAATTAACAATAAACTGATATAAAGTACCTACTTAAAGAATCCTAAAATTGTATCGGTGAGCTTTTCTTGCTATTGAAAAGCGCTGAAAACGCTGATTATCATAAATTGGTCGCACGCAAATATTTACATCTCGCCCCATACATCGTGGTAATGCGAACAAATCAAAATGTGTGTCCAATCCTCGCAAGTGCAGTTCACGAGGTGTATTTTCAATTTAGTCCACTAAAAAATCGTTCACGGCAATAAAATTGACAAGTGATATGATGTCGGCAAGTCTTTGATTTGGTTCCTATTTTACCGTGACGATGATTAATAAAATGTCTGGTGACAATTAATTCTACAATAGTTTGACTTGATTGTGAACAAGATGGTGATGGGATTGCGATTTCGACTTCAGCGGGTAAGTTTTGCTTTAATTAATTATTTTCACATTCTAAATAGAAAAAGGTTTGCATAGAAATATGGACGGGAACGAGGTAACACTTTATTAGTGAAGATGCATTATTTTGTGCTTAGGTACTATGATATAGGTATATGTGGTTCAAAGTCTTGGTCAATGTCAAGGTCGCGGTCGGAAAGGAAATAAATCTCCGTCAATACTCGAGTTAAAGTACCTGTCGCGTGTTGGTATGGGATGTGACGCAGTTGTAGCTTTCAACTAAATTAACATTACGAAGTATGATATGACAGAACCAGAACAGATACGTAGGTATCAAAATTAGGTATACGTAATGTTCTTGAATTAGTGAGCGTATTCACTTATTTTGTATTGAATCGTGTTTACAAAGCAATTTGGGCTGATGATATGATTAATGCACTTTTCAGAGACAAAAATAATGCTTGGTAATTGTGTCCATCACATACCTAAGAAGTGAATTGTAAATACTTACATATACAGAGTATAACAGTCATGTTGTAACAGTTCTTCTTATCCAAATTACATTTAACGAATATACTTAATAGTTATTTACGATACAACAGTGCGAAAAATTGGAAATTCGCAACGAGTGGCGATTTTCAAAACAAGACCGAAGGGAGTGTTTTAAATTGACACGAGTATCGTACACTTGTTTGGAAGTATAAAATTAGTTTGTTACATTGAAGGGTTACTTAAGGGTAAAGATAAAGCAGTATGTTCATAGCTGTACATACCTATTTAATTAGGCAATAAAATATTCGTGCTATCCTTTTATGAAACTCCTTTCATTCGTTTCATAAACCCACACTCGTATTTTAATGCTATTGGAAAGATGGTATTTTTTACATTTGCCTTTAAATTTTGAATTTTTCGATAAAAAATAATAATAAATAGTTTAGTAATGTTCAATTTAAGCTCTTTCAAATGGCAACCCACTTGACCTATTTAGTAGAGTTAGAAGATTTTCCCTCTCGTCATAATGGGCATTTTCCATAGTTAATTATTTCCATAGTTCCATTTTAATATAAAAATGAAATTCCAGAGTTCCATTTTTATATTAAAATGGAACTCTTTCAATGTGTCTGGGTTAGCCTTCTTCATAACTATTAAATACAAATTTCAAATAGTCGCTTAAGCAGTTCTCGAAACAATGTGGCAGATTGCAGACAGACGGACAGACAGAGTCGCACCATAAAGGTTCCTTTTGTACCTTTTTGGTATGAAACCCGAAAACTACGTCTATGGTCCACAGACACTAGACATCAGAGACACTAGAGACGCAACTAAAACCACTGTTTATTTTCGGGATATCACAAGATTTGCAATCTCATAAACTCCCAAAATAGATACCTACAGTAAAATTTTAAAATGTAGAGAAACAAGTCCTAAATAACACTGAAGACGTAAAGCCGATACTAGGGATACCTAGGTACAGATTTTTACTGAAATCCACTTCGTTCCAAAGTAGACATTTCTCGGAGTAAATCGTTTTCCAACCCTATCTGAAAGTGACACTGGTAGGTATTTATTGAGCAATAAAATTTACTTTCCACTTAATTCGATTCAACAGGCGGTCCACGCCTGTTGTTGTGTTGGCCGAATGAAACTAGCTTCAAGTTTCAATCGAATAAAACAGTGGTACGAAAACTTCCGGCCGGATCGCACGTGCGCTAATACGCGGGAAAAACTACAATTAAAAAAACTTTTTTTCGAACCTTTGGGCATAGACAAATGTGCAAAGTATAAATACTTTTTTGAAAGTTGACTGGTTAATGAAACTGTGCGTTTAATATTTTTGGTGACTAGCGGAAAAAAAATGGAAATAAAAGTCGATGTGGTAAGTATTCTCTGTGGAGACTTAAACCTTTTCATGTGAAACGTTTTTGTTTGAATTTGAAAGGGTAAATAAATTAGAGTCGATTGATTACGGTATCAAATAATAGGCCAAACAATAAGAAGGTATAGAGGGAAATGCTAGGAACACAATTTTTGACTCCGTAACTTTGTTTGGACTAGTTAGGAGGTGAACATATCAAAAGTCCCCGGCCGTATAAGGGTAAGGTAACCATTGTACATGTTTATTATGAAAAGTTTCGCTATCTTTTTATACCGAGTTACTTATTATCCTGTATGCTAATGTAAGCTCTTGGAATACGATTCAGTAATAAATAATTAAATAGTCTCCAGCCTGCAAGTGTGGACACCCAGACCAGACCATCGAAAACATAGTGCTGGAATATCCCCTACCAAAATACATAGGCCATGTGAATGACTTCTATACCCTGAGACCCTGATTGAAGACGCGGCTGCTTACTTGAATAGTTGTTATAATTATATTCTCTATACTTTTGTATCCAATGACATATGATAAAGCCATACGTAAAATAAATATATAAATAAGAAGTGCCCATCTATTCATGTTAAAAATATTCAAGAGGATTTAGGTTTACACAAAGGTGCTTATACCTACTGACGTAGGATTTTTTTAGACGATGTGTTTGGCTCTGGGCTCTGAGATCAAATACAAATACATACTATCAAGTAAAAGCTCTACCATCCCTACTATGATACAATTGATAGGTACTACGTACTACATATACTTACCAACTCCGTTTACCTTTCCTCCCAAAAGAATTACCTACTGGATTCACTGAGCCTCAATGGAATAACGTTAAAGTGTAGGTACTTGTTACTTCAAATGTTTGTCAATTTTAAATCCACTATTTTCCAAGGATTTACCTCAGGAAAATCAGACTGTAGAATTAAACCCTTAACAGTCAATAATTTAAGCTTATTAGTTTGCCTCTATTAGGTAGAGCAAAAAGGATTGTCTTTTATAAAATTTTAATAATCAATTTAAAATCTGTATCTTAGGTATAAAATTCACTTGCTAGTTAATAAATGAAAATAATATATTTTTAAGTTACATTTGGAAAATAGGGTGCTACAAATGCAAAATTAAAAAAAAAAATCGCACATTTTGTATGGGGACTATAATCCTTTACCAAAATGAATACTAGCTTAATGATTTTAATAGGTATAATAACTGTAGGTAATATTCGAACTATCATAACATAACTCAATAAAAGTGACCATTTTCCGGGCTCGACAACACGACAACCCGTGTCCCTGACAATATGCCTAATGTCAAAATTAACCGCAGCCAATTAACGAACATGGACACCGAATCACACGCCAAATAATAATTAGGTCATGGTCATCAGACATATTGTTTCAACTAACTTAACGCCTTGTTAAAGTTGAACGAATGAAATTTTTGATCGAATTGACGCCTTCGTGATGCGGTGCTGGCGAAAGATGCTTAAAATTTCGAACCAAAGCATCTACTCTACTTACGAGTATCATTTTAAGAGAAGTCCTGCTTGCGAAGGATCCTGGAGTTTTTGGTCACATTGCCCAAAAAGACATAACCTCGATCGACTGATGGTTAGTAAGAAGGTCAACGGAAAGAGATCATCCTTAAGACTCAGACATGCCTAAATTACAATGAGGGAAATTTACAATGTCTTAAGAAACGCGAGTGAGTGATTTGTGATTTGATTTCCAACAGATGCATGATCTCAAACGACGGATCTCACGGTATTAAATTACATACAAATTGTGTTACTAAAATCTTACTACTTACTTACTTAAAAATTACTTACCATTAGCGTTTAATAATATTTAACAAAATAAAACCGCTCTTACAAAACCGTTTAACAAGCCATTATTTTATGATCATCAGCAGTTCCACTTTACGTAAATGGTGTTTTCTTCGAGCAAATGCATGAGTTACGAGTAGCTACTAAGTATTAAGTCAGTAAGCAAACCACCATAACTATAAAATTTCAAAACGTTCCTCGACAAATTGCTTAATATTTTACGATTTTCTCGTTTTTACATGACCCCGCTTTTTTACTATTTTAACCTACATGACATCATATGAATGAGTTGAATGACTTTTATTGGCTCCTCTTCACAATGGGCCAGCGCCGGCCATTCCAAGGGACCATGCCTTAGAGCCATGACCAGCCATGCGGTAGAATGAGATAGCAATATCACTTGCTCCCTCTAACGCATAAATGCGTCCCTTGGAGTGACCGACGCTGGCCCATCGTGTAGAGAAGCCATAAGACTGTCTATAATCATCCACTAACCAAGATAAGTACAGTAGCCACCAAATATATCGGAGCGGCCAAGGTGTTCACAATATCTAAATACGCACGAACGCACTCTAACGCCTTGACATCAAGAGGCGTGTTCAGATGTTTGTGAGCGCCTTGACCGGTCCGATATATCTGGTGGCGACTGTACTGATATTATCGAATATTTACTGTTTTTCGAGTAAATGAACTAAGTAATTAGCAATTAATCACTCTGAGGTAATGGTCTATTAGGCTTTGGGCTAATTTACTTCATTACGGTGTTTGGCCAACACTGTCATAGTACGCCAATGATTGATGGTAGGGCTTCCCCGTATTGGTGTTGTGGGCTGACATTATTTGTCTGGCTAGACGTCATTTGTTAAGCAACGACCGGGTCGATAAACTTTTCTCTCCCACAAAACTCCCGGAAAAAGGCAAGTGGTACATAACCAATACATTAATTATGTACCAATTGCCTTTTTCCGGCTTTTTGCCTTTGCCCGAAGCAAATATTAAATGTAAAATATCAAACAAAATCAAACCAAATCAAATCCAAATGAATGTTATGAAATATTTATCATCCAAAATCATCATTTATAAGTCAATTCTACCATCAAACATAAGAAAACAACTCAAAATTTGCATTTGATTACTTTGCCTCACATGTGAATAAAATGCAACTTTGCTATTCGTTTTTGAAGTGCAAAGCCTTCCCTTTCCGAGCTGGTGTGGTGAAAAGTGTATTTTACGCGGTATCGTGGATCGTGGGTATAATATAGGAGTATGGAAAGAAAACACGTAGTCACGGAGTAACGGTATATTCGGAATGCCACCTCCTATGACATAAGATTATATCTACCCGCTTATCTAGATATGTTAAATATAGATGTACCTACACTACACCTCCACCCTTATTAAGAACCTTAGAACTAACATTTTAAGACTAATGAGTAAAGTTACAACTGTTACAAAGCTGCCAATTATACAAACTATAACACTTATTCCATAAGCAACAACTAATAAAACTTATGGCTAATACATGTTATTATAGACTAATACATTTATACCAATTACTTATTACACCTTATAATGCGGCGGATTATCCCTACGACATTGACGTACCGGCCGGGGTTGGAGCGGTAAGGCGGTTGGCGGGTCCGACTCCGGTATGTCTTTACCCGCAATAAGGTCGGCCTCTTCATCGCTCAGCCCTAGTGGCTTTGCACTTTCTACATTAGGACTCAAGCTGCCCGCCTCCGGTGTACTGTCAGCCCTCAAAGACCTAGCGACCTCCGGACTGGAGTCCCTCACCGGCTGAACCTTTCCTTCCAAAGATGGGCGACTCCCCTGCCGCGGTGGGCTGTCCGGGCAAACTAAAGAATTCCTAGTTCTACGTTTAAGCTGATCACTATGCCTATGTGCTGACCTACCCTGCTCGTCTAAAATCTGATAATCCCTAGAGCCTAGCTTTTGCGTGACCTCACCTGGGACCCACTTCGTCCCCCCTTGATACTGACGCACCCACACAGGTTCTCCGGGCTCATACATGCGCTCTGCTGTGCCGCCGCAGTTCCGCTCTTGTCGCTTTTGCGCTGCGCGGACTTTGGACTCACAGTCGGGCCTTAACGCGTCTAGCTTAGTGCGCACCTGTTTACCCAACATGAGCGCTGCTGGACTCACTCCCGTTGAGCAGTGCTCGGTATTCCGATAGTATAGCAAAAACTTATTTAAAGCTAAATTAATGTTAATATTTTGACGTACCGCTTTACGAATAACCCGCTTAATTGTGCGTACACCATTTTCCGCGGCACCATTAGATGAGGGATGGTACGGAGCGGAAAAAACATGTTCTACACCTTCGTTACTCAAGTAAGTAGCCAGTTCTACGCTCGTGTATGGAGGGCCGTTATCAGAGACTATCTGTTTTGGTATACCCCACCGAGCAAAAGTTTCACTCAACTTCGCGATCGCGTGTTGCGCTGCCGTACTTGGTACTTCAAAAACCTCTAACCATTTTGACCCCGCGTCTACAATTACCAAATATAACGTCCCAAATAGCGGCCCTAAATAATCCATATGTACACGTGACCAAGCTTTTCCTGGCCACGACCAAAGGCTCGGCGCTTGCCTGGGTGGCGCGTCGGCCTCCGCCGCACACACGGGGCACGCACGGCACAGACCTTCGATGGCCTCGTCTAGCCCTGGCCACCAAACATAACTTCTCGCCAACGCCTTGGTTTTAACTATGCCCATATGGCACTCATGCAACGCTTGTAAAACCCTACTGCGAACCGACTCAGGAATAACGACCCTATGGCCCCACATAATACAGCCTAACTCCTCATATAACTCCGCCTTCCGATTAAAGTACGGTTGCAATGTTTTGAATTCATTGGTTTCCGGCCACTGATTTCTTAAATACCCTAATATACGACTCAAAGCTGGATCACGTTGTGTATACTTTTTAATAGTATTGCAGTCTAGAGATAAAGCGTCTTGCGCAAAATGCAAATAGGTTTGTTCCGGAATTTCTCGCGCGTCCCCGCTACTGCTACTCTTTACCGGTAAACGCGACAACCCGTCCGCGCCGTTCGACTTAGTATTAACGTACTCAATGTCGTAAGTATACGCTGATAACTTGACTGCCCAACGCTGTAACCGACTCGCCGCCATAGTAGGCACACCGTGTTTAGGTCCAAATATGCTAACTAGCGGTTTGTGATCTGTACGTAAAATGAAACGTCGCCCGTACAAGTATTGATGCAGTCTTTGTAAACAAAACACAATAGCAAGCGCTTCCTTATCAATCTGCGAATAGTTTTTTTCCGCATCAGTTAATGACCTAGATACATATGCAACCGGTCTTTCGATCCCCCCCGCGCCCGGTTGGGTCAACACCCCTGCGACGCCTCGACTTGACGCGTCACAGGTACAAATCAGCTGTTTACTCGGGTCATAATGTACTAGTACATCGGCGCTAGTAAGAATTTTTTTTATCGCGTGAAAGGAGTTCTCGCAATCCTTATCCCACTTCCACGCCACATTTTTCTTCAGCAAATTATATAGAGGAGATAATATCATACTGTTGTTTTTAACGAATTTGGCATAAAAATTCACTAAACCTAAAAATGAACGCAACTCGTTAACATCGCTTGGCCTAGGAATATTTGTTATCGCCTCCACCTTACTCGGATCGACCTTTAACCCCTCCTTGGAAATAATATATCCCAGGTATCTGACTTCCTCAGCCATAAAAATACATTTTCTTTTTTTTAACTTCAAGCCGTGCCTATGCAATCTACTAAATACCTGTTCTAGCGTTTCGAGATGTTCCTTCTCTGTCTTAGTGGCTATTATAATATCATCAAGAAAGAACTCCACGTTTGGAATATCATGTAATAGATTAGACATAATACGTTGAAAAATACCAGGGCTCGATGCCAGCCCGAACACTAACCTATTATATAAAAATAGACCCCTGTGAGTATTTATAACTGTATATTCTTTAGAATCGTCTAATTCTATTTGATTGTAGGCCTGCGAGAGATCTATCTTAGAAAAAACTTGCGCCCCGTTAAGGCCCACAAGCAAATCGTCCACCCTAGGCAACGGAAATCTATCTACTAATAAGACGGGATTAACCGTGATTTTAAAGTCAGCACACAGACGTAAACTACCGTCGGGCTTTCTAACGGGTACCAGGGGAGTGGCCCACTCTGACGTATCTACAGGTTCAATAATACCTTCCCGCAGCATTTCGTCCAGCTGCGCGTCCACCTGGTCTTTGATGGCGTACGGCAGAGGGCGCGCTCGACAGTACACCGGCTCGGCTCCCTCGCGCACTCGTAATGTCGCCTTACCGCCCGTGAACCGCCCGAGTCCGTCACTGAATAGCTGTTTATACCTGTCAATTAAAAGCGATATATCAGTACACTCTGCCTTAAAATTAATTGACTCGTTGTTTTTACTTAAAGTGGGGATATTGATATTTAATTCTACAAGCCAATGGCGACCTAATAATGGAATCGCTCCACCTTCCACCACGAACAATTCTAAGGTTTTTTCTTGACCTTCGTACTTTACAAGTGGCTTGATAATACCTAACGGCCTTATCTTGGTACCATTATAAGAGTTAAAAACAACCTCCGAGTTACAAAGTGGCCGATGTTTAAAATATTGTAAATAAGTATTTTTACTAATACAGGCAACAGCTGCTCCTGTGTCCACCTCCATACTCATTTCCACATTATCAACTAATAATTTAACGCTCACCGGTTTGTAGCTGTTCAAACACAACTGATGAAGATCACCCTCCAGCTCAGAATCTTCTGACTGGCCGCCATCCATAGCCTTCCCGTTCGCCGATGTTTGCAGGCTATACACGCCAGAACGGCCTCTTCCTCTGCCAGTCGCCCCCGCTCGCTCTGGACAGGCTCGCTTAAGGTGGCCTTTATTCCCACATAAGCGACATACGAAGTTCTTGAATCTGCACTCGGTGCTGGCGTGATCGCTCGCCCCGCACACGTTACAAAGCGCTGCACCGCTCGGCCGCCGAGCCGATGCTGCGCCCGCGCCTCGGCGCCGACCGTGCCCCTGCTGCGCGTGCGCTGCCCGTGCTGCCAAGGAGTGTACCGCGCCCGTGCCCTCAGCCTGGCCCCGAGCCTCGCTTGGTCCCGCCTGGTCCACAGCCGCCGCGTCTCGCTCCGCTGTCTCTAAAGCACACGCTAGACGCACGGCACGCTCGTATTTCAAACCGTCCTCTGCGAATAACCGTTGCCTAATGACGTCACTTTTTAACCCACACACCAACTGATCACGCAAATTGTCTTCAAGGGCCGAAGCAAACTCACAATCTTTAGCAAGTTTCTTCAATGCTGCGATGTACTGTGTGATGCTCTCGTCCTTATCCTGCCGCCGTTGACGAAAACGGTATCTTTCCGCCATGATGGAGCGCTTTGGTTGCAAGTGCTTACGTAACGCCTCTGTGACTAATTCGTAGGTCATATCTGCCGGCTTCTTCGGACTGACCAGGTTACTCAACAAATCGTATGTTTCCTCTCCCATCACGGCAATTAACGTGGGCAACCACAAATCCGCAGTAATGGTATTCACCTTGAAGTACATCTCTAACCTCTCGACGTATAGCGACCAATTGCCCGACGCCGCACAAAACTCGCCAATCTTGCCAATCGTCATGTTTGTGTTCTTCTCCCACAATAATAAATCCCAAATCCTCGTTTGCCAATATAATATAGGAGTATGGAAAGAAAACACGTAGTCACGGAGTAACGGTATATTCGGAATGCCACCTCCTATGACATAAGATTATATCTACCCGCTTATCTAGATATGTTAAATATAGATGTACCTACACTACAGTGGGTAGCGGTCCATAACTGCTTAGCCACTCGCAAAATGGGTACTTTTTCCATTCTACAGCCAGGTAAGAAACTAGTCACTGTTATAGTTATTGTACATGTACCTACGAACACCAGGACCCCTATTCGACAAGCGACGTTTGACGTATCGTGTTGATCTCCCGTTGATGTGGGAAAAATCATAAGTTCTCAAATACGTACAATGTCAAAATTTGACATTAACAATCCACAGTTAGGGTGACAAGCAAACCAAACCGAACCACCCTTAGTTTAGGGTGGAGTTTTGGTTGTACCAAATGATACTATCCACCGTTGATGGAATCAACACTCAGTATGCAATAAAATCAACTGTTGATTTGACGTGGATGCGAAATCTGACAGTTGTACATGTCGAATTTGGCCCCAGTTCACTGGCGCGTTTCAATCGGCGCCTCAAGGGCGTTCGAATTAGCCTCCGTGTGATTTGAATACCGAGTGCCGCTAAGTGCTTTCCCTTTGCGGGCGTAAACAATTCTTCATTATCGACGCTTTATGACCGCTAAACAACCTGGTCCTGGAGCTAGTAGTTTTTGTACCTGCAGGCAATTATACTGTTTCTGAAAAACAAAACGGACAAATGTCTGGGATCAAGGCTGGCATCATCTGTCCCTATGACATATGTGTCGTGCCATCTACACCCATCTAAGTATAATACACTTGCCTGAATCCAATCGGGTATAGATTCGCTTGGGCGACAAAATATCATAAGATGAGTACACATAACACCATGCTACATGAGAGTAGGAGAAGGGATCACCTACGACCACACTGTTACATGTACAAGTACATTTACTTCCGAGTTGGCATCGCACGTTTCGTATCAATATGAGAGTGCAGGCTACTGGCCTTATCCAGAGTGACTCTCCCGTCCTGTACGATCGGTCGCCTCCAGACTAGGTACTACCGTCTAGTACCCTGGTGTCCTACACACCACCTGGACGAGGGGGCGTTGCCCCCTCGGGATCCTCCATATGCCTGCCCCCTAGATCCGGCCCTTATACTCCAACTCATAACCGACCGTACTACATGCGTTATTGCCTGTGTGCTTCCGATACACACTCCGGAAAGCCCCGCCCGGGCTTCCCAGTCCAATATCGAAATTGGACTATGTCTTAGTGAAACTACGTTAACCAAGGACCGTTGGTTAACCCCTTGTTCCACTCCCATGTAGCTAGGATGTCGATTATACAAGCATAAATATGTGTGTAAACACTCACCGGGGCAGGCTCCCGTTACCGCCTGGAAGCGCACCATGTACCGACTCAGTACACCCAGCGCCGTCCAAAAGCCTCCTGCACGTACCTTCATTTTTCCTCTAATGGCGCCATCGTGCTTTTTCCCGCCATCGGAACTGTCAACTGTCAGTGACTCCAGTGTTGCCACATGACAAAGTAGTCCTGGTTGATACCACTTACCAACTTACATCGCGCTTGGCGCGACACTCCGGACAACAATGAAGGTTAATGCAGCAGGGCCAGCAGGTGTCGCGTCCACTCCAGGATTTTATCCCTGGCACGAATGGCTGCGATCCGCTTGCTTCTGCCAACGTCTCTTTCCTCTGGCTGTTCCTCTGGTGGTGGGACATCATTGTGACTAGTCACGTCACACTCCGCCAGATCATCCGCGTCGACCTCCAGTTGTTCAACAAGCACAGGTACGTGATCATTCACTCTGTCTGGAACTTCCAACTCCCCGCTGTCCTCTCCAATCTCAGCCGAGCCTCCCGCTACAGGTTCTACCTCAGGCATCTCGTCATCTACCTCCAGAGGGTAGAGATGGCCAATGGAACGTGTTAAAGTAGAATCGTCAACCTTGACCCTCGCTACTCTACATTCACCATCACTTCCCTTGATCAGCTCGTGGATCTTCCCCACTTTCCAGAGGTTTCTGTTCTTGAGATCTGATTTAACCTGTACAAGGTCGCCTACTTGTGGTGATCGATGAGATTTAACTCTAGGCTGCTTGGGTGAGTTGTTGTACCTCTCTCTCAGACTAGCAAGATACTGCATGACAAACATTCTCTTAAATTCTGCTAGGATATTGCATCCTCTCTTCCAGCTCTCAAACAGGTCACTTTTTGTAGCAGTGTTACAAGTCGGAATATCTGCAGCAGATGGTCTCATAGTCAAACATTGTCCTAGGCTTAAGAAATCTGCCGGGCAGAGAACATGTTCCACATCTGTACCGACTCTGGTCAGTGGTCTTGAATTCAGCACTGTTTCCACTTCCTTTATCACCGTCAGTAACCTGGTATCATTGAGAAGGTGTTTTTCTAGGGTTCTTTTAAGGCAATGCTTCACTAAGGCCACAAGCCGCTCGTAAAACCCTCCATGCCACGGTGCTAGTTGACATATGAATTTACACTGTATGTCATTCTTAACGCAGTATGGATGTTGTACCATTGCAGCGACCAACTTAAAACAAGTTGCATTATCTGAGTACATCCGTTGTGGTTTGTTTCTAGCAGCTATAAACCGTCGCAAGGCTAGTAGACATTCTTCAGCCGAAAGGTCCTTCACGATCTCGAGATGTATTGCTCGTACTGTCAAACAAGTGAATAACGCTACCCAACGTTTCTCTTTACCAGTCTGGGTACTCACGAATAGCGGCCCTAGATAATCAACACCAGTGTAAGTAAAGGGTCTGTTGTAATTTACTCGTTCTGGAGGCAGCGCCGGTGTGGCTGGTAAACGATATGGACCGCCGCCATGTTTGACACACTGGGTACATCGCTTTAACACCTTCATCACCTGGGCTTTCCCTTGGGGTATCCAATACCGTTCCCTGATGATACTTAATGTATGTGGAGCACCGACGTGGTAGTTACTCTCATGGGTCTCTTTTATGATTCTGTCAGTGAACTCAGAATTCTTTGGCAGTAGTATCGGATACTTCATGTCATAGCTCCAGGCGGTGTTCGCCATACGCCCACGGCACCTAAGAAGGCCGTCCACATCGACAAAGAGATCTAGGTTTCGTGCTAAATGAGTCCTTTTACCATCTAGTTCTTCTTGGAAGTGCTTTCTTTGTAGATCTTTTATCTCGGACACTATTTTGGCAACAATGGTCTGCTGCTGGATGTATCCTTCGCTATGATTTTCAGGATTGTCAAGTTCCATGCTTCCATCAGTAGGATATTCACCACTCTCTGTAGGTACGCTCAAATCCTGGGTATCCATTGGTTCAACGGGATCACTGGGACTTCCTTGCTCTAGGTCCTCACTCTGGTCAGCGTCATCACCAATGGGTACTACCTGTGTCGGCTCACCTGGGTCGTCACCCAGGACCTCCCCAACAGAAAGAAAGTTCTGATGTGCCTCATAGAGTCTATTTTGGGGCCAGCATGATTCTTCGTTGACAAGAAACTCCGGCCCGTTAAACCAAAGTTGCCTTTTCTCTTCGAACAGCTCTGGGCGCGTAGCAATATCAGCAGGATTTGCTTTTGTGTGGACGTAGAACATCTCTGTGTTAGGATGGTCACGCTTGATTTCGTTTACCCTGTTGGCAACAAAGGGTGGGAGCAGTTTGTTCGACCTCATCCAACTAAGTACAACCAAACTATCTGACCACAAATATTCTTTCTCAATATCAAGATCAAGGTTGTTCCTTACATATTTCAGGAGTCTGCTTCCAATCAGAAATCCTAGTAATTCTAACTTGGGAATTTTTGTCCATTTTCAATCACCTTAAGGTAGATAACGGCAGCATAAGCGTCTTTGGAGGCATCTGTGAAGCAGTGCAAGTGATATTTAAGATCACTCCTTGAGACATCTGTCCCGATATACCTAGGCACCTCTGTCTCCACTATGGATTTCAGACTTTCCATGACTTTCTTCACAGACTGTGTCATCTCCGTAGGTAGTTCTGTATCCCATTTACATTTCTTTTCACAGATATTCTGGAAGATCAGTTTCATTGACAACATTAATGGGCATACAAAACCACATGGGTCATACACACGTGCTAGAGCCCGAAGAACTTTTCTTTTTGTGTCAATCGGAGGATTTGTGCTGAAGTGATCCTCAGTCAAATTCAGTTTCAGCGTGTCTTCTTCGACATTCCACATAAGTCCAAGCACTTTAACCTGTCCATGTTTGACTGACCTATGACGTTCTGGTATCATGTCCATAAAGCTCTGGTTGTTTGAGATCCAGTCTCTCATATTCATGGACAGCTGTTCAAACACTGTTCTAGTTTGCTCATAGATCTGCTTAGCCTCCTGCAGGCTATCAGCTCCAGTCACTAGGTTATCCACATAGCATTTGTCAGCGACTTGTTTCAGCAAGGCCTTGTTTGACTGGCTTATGTAATGTCGGATAGTTGCTGTCAGTAAGAATGGACTCGCGACGACTCCGAATGGTACTCTGCAGAACCTCAGATATAGTAGATTGTCCTCCGTCGCTTCCTTGGTTGTCCTTTAACCAGAGGAACCTTGTGACATCGCGATCATCCCCTTGAAGTGCTACTTGTAGGAACGCCTTTTCTACATCAGCCAGTATGCCATACCTCTTAGTACGGAACTTCAAAAGTAACGCCGTTAGGTCTTCTAACATAGAAGGTCCGCTGTAAAGGCACTCATTGAGGCTTTTCTGTCCGGTACCTTTGGCACTAGCGTCGTATACTATCCTCCCCTTGCCGCCGCCATCTTGTTTCACCATATGGTGGGCGAGGTAGTGAATTGGGTGGTCCCCGTTCAAGTCTGACCCTCTAGTGACGACTTCTATAATTCCGAGGTCAAGTTGTTCCTTCAAGATCAAGTCGTACTCCTTAATCAACTGCACGTCCAGTCTTCTCAGGTTACTCTTTAGTCGACCTAAAGCCAACCCAAAATTTGATGGCAAATCTGGTGGGTACTCAATCCAGGGCCATTTCACTAAGTACCGGCCTTCCTGATGTTGCACAGTCTCATTGAAGTGACGAACTGCTTCTTCTTGTCTAGTGGCCTTTGGAGAGTCCGTAATCCCTAGGTTCTCTAATGACCATAAGAACCTTACATCTATGTTTCTCAAAGGCAGATCTGGCTCGCTGAAATATGGGCAGCTAGGAGTGTGACATTGACAGTATGTGACCACTGAGAGTACTCCACTTCTTTCTTCAGGAGTAAGCTTCCCCGAAGGCACCCATCCAAAATCCGTATCCAACAACCAAAAGTCTTTGGACACCTGGATCTTTCTTCCTGTGAGGATAGCGCCAAAGTAGTCGTTCCCGATGAGTACATCAACAACCTCTCCAACTGTATCATCATCAGCAACAATGTCGACTCCAGGATACTTGAAGGATGTCACCGGAACTCTGTCTGTAATTCTTGGTACGACGTTCACTGTAAACTGCTTAGTAACATCACGTTTCGTCAGGATCTGGACCGTTGTTGAGGGGGTTGATGTCTCCATAGGTTCAGAAGCTCCGAAGGTAAAAATGAGTAGAAGGTCTTCCTGAAGGGTAGGCAGGCCTAACTTTTTTGGAGTGTGTACTGTCTCTTCCGAAAATCGTTTTTTCCAGATTTATATTTTTCCCATTCGCAATTTTTACCATTTTATTTTTTCTCGATAGCTTCCTTTCCCGAAAGCATTTCTAACCATTCGCATATTTTCCCATTAACTTTATTTTCCAGTAGCTTATTATCCTAATAGATTTTCTAACCATTCGCATAATTTCCCATTAATTTTATTTCCCAGTAGCTTATCTTCGCATAATTTGGATATGTACTCTTATTATATTATGCGGGACACTAACTAAAACATAACTTATTTTTGTAAATTAATATCGTACAATATAATAAGTCGGTTCTGGCGCTCGCCGGCCGCTGCCGCGGCACGCTCGCTTCGCTCGCTCGGCTTCGCGCACTGTTTTGCTCGCAGTTCACCTAACACACTCCTCCTCGCTTCGCTCGTCGTCGCACCTATCTATTCCGTGCTTGTAAACAAATGAAATATAGTGGGAAAATATGCGAATGGTTAAAAAACCTATTAGAAAATTAAGCTATTGGAAAATTAAAATAATGGGAAAATATGCGAATGGTTAAATATGATTTCGGAAAAGGAAGCTATCGAGAAAAATTAAAATGGGAAAAATTGCGAATGGCAAAAATATCAATCCGGAAAAAACGATTTTCGGAAGAGACAGTACACACTCCTTTTTTGCAGCTGCCAGAGTAATGTAACTCCGCTGACTACCGCAATCTATGAAGACTCTGCCTTTGTTACTTTTCTTAGTTTGAGGGTTTTGAAGAGTTGCCACTGCGGTCTGCAAAAGGGTATGTTTGTTAGAAGTAGCACATAAGGATTTTGAAGAGAGTTTCTCTAAAATGGCATGCTTCTCACCATCTGAGACCGGATTGGGACAGAATATGAGTAGATGGTCCCCTTTACAGCGGAAGCAAGCAATCTTGCGCTTGCAGGCTGATGTCACATGATTGCGTCGGAGGCAGTGTAGACATCTTCCCGTTACTTGCTTCTGTCGAGCTTCAACTGTACTGTATTTGCGACAGTCCCTGCTAGCATGTCCTTTCAGGTTGCAGAACAAGCATGCTCTCTTAGTACGCTTTGAAGGTGGTGCTCCAGCATTTCCCGCAAGTTTCCTTTTCCGGCTAGTCTGAGGCCTCACCTCTGTACGGACTTGCAACGCCTCAGTTGTGCTACTGCCAGGCACGGCAATGTACTCTGTACTTGGTGCTGACTTTTCCATTGCCGTTATAATTCTGTCGAGATTGTTTCTGATGGCCATCAAGTCAGTACCTTCACCAATGAGGTGGTGCTCACGTATAACCTGTTCAGGGAATATTGACAGTACTAATGCCCTTAAATGGTTGCCACCAACTGGTTCCCCGAGCTTCTCTAACACCCTGATATTCCTCTCAACACTGTCTAGGACACTCCGACAGCTTGCACTAGTATAGTCTGCCTTTTGGAGGTTGTTGAGCGCCGTATAATGTGCGTCAATCAGAGTGTCAGTTGACCCATATCTTCGCTTCAAAGTTTCCACTGCAACGGAGTAGTTTGCGTTGGTAGCCGCTATTCCCGAAACCGTTTCAAGTGCTGAACCCTTTAGGCAGCTCAGGAGGTACATTAGTTTCTCAGATTCCTGTAGCTCTCTATGGTGTACATTAGCTGCAAACCGGTCCCAAAATTCACACCACTTTAACTTGTCCCCCGAAAAGGAGGGAAGGCTTAGTTCGGGCAGTTTGGATTTCTTGACGGTTTCCTTCTGTCTTTTGGAGATCTGCCATGCAACTTCCAAGTCCGTCAGCAGATCTTCAGCCACTAATTGATTATGAGTTAATTCAATAATATCCGCAACTGGTACAGCATTTAAGTATTGGAATAACTCCTTCTCAAAACTCCCCAAGCATTGCTTCAATTTTAAGTGGATTGCCGTGAACTCCTCTTCACTGACAGCTCCCTCCGCTTGCAACTGCTCCCAGAGGGCTTGAGAGTCCGCAGTCACCTTTTTTAATTTATCATGGCGCAGTTGAACCCGGCTGTACAAACTTGCCATGGTGACAGCCTGAAAACCGTGCTGCCGTACAAACTTTTCTTTTTTCGCTCCGGACGGCAGAATTGAATACGCGTAGCGTCTGGATCACAAAACTTGTCTCAAACTGGCCAGGTACATTCCCTACTTCCTTGTGCAGCTGTAATGTATACAGAATACCTCTATTACCACATTTTACAAAAGAATCTAACATATTTGCTGATAATTCGAAGATAAACTTTGTGGCTGGAAAGCGGGCAGCGTCATGGCGACTCAACCAAGTACATTTACAACTTATCCGTACCTGCAATATTGCTGCAACTCGCTTTGGGAATGATTTCCTTCACCAGAACTGAGATCGCAATCCTCACAACACTCAACCTTTATCCCCGGACACACTAAATAACAAACTTTTACAATAAACTTCAAGACGCCACTCGCTCAAGTAACTTTGCCGCGAATATTCCGTTTTTTCTTCGTTGTTTTTTTTTTCTTGTTGGGTCTTGCAAGAGTTGCCAGCGCGCAGTGGTGCGTTCCAATTCTCATTCACGTCCGGAAGATTTTTTAACTTATCGGTAAATTTACCAAATAGTAAATCTATTTAAACGTGATATAGAAATAAACATTATCATATGTAATTAAATTAATGAAAAGTAATTATAAATTGCCCTTCATCTGACATTCTTTACCACGCTCGTTCATATATTACTGAAAATAAAATGTTGAAATCCGAACGTACCCTTGAGAGCATAGATAAGAAAAAACCATTCTGTTGCAATCATATAAAAGGTATGATGGCCAACATAACACAAAAAATACCTTATGACTAGATTCTTAGAATTAGAACTAATTATTACACTTTACACAAAAACGAATGTATAATTATAACAATTATGTAATATTCCGTCATACTTAATCTAGCCTAGGGTGCACCCTTTTACCTCTAAAGCAAAACAAAGGTTAACTTAGTGCTATAGAATTAAAACAACATTCAGTTTTTTATTTATTTCTTTAATGAACTTCGTTGAATGCTGTGAAAGAAATAATGATTAGTTACGTACATATTTTCAAAAGAAAATACGTCAACCGGTACTTTGAGCTCAACCAATTCAAAACTTAATTTGACAATCTCGGCTTCAAGGCCCTTCGTGAGGGATCTACAGATGGAATAGCCAAACCTAATCTGGCTTCCCATCATCAGAAATCCCAGATCATCTCCACCATTTTTGTCGTGCCATCTACACCCATCTAAGTATAATACACTTACCTGAATCCAATCGGGTATAGATTCGCTTGGGCGACAAAATATCATAAGATGAGTACACATAACACCATGCTACATGAGAGTAGGAGAAGGGATCACCTACGACCACACTGTTACATGTACAAGTACATTTACTTCCGAGTTGGCATCGCACGTTTCGTATCAATATGAGAGTGCAGGCTACTGGCCTTATCCAGAGTGACTCTCCCGTCCTGTACGATCGGTCGCCTCCAGACTAGGTACTACCGTCTAGTACCCTGGTGTCCTACACACCACCTGGACGAGGGGGCGTTGCCCCCTCGGGATCCTCCATATGCCTGCCCCCTAGATCCGGCCCTTATACTCCAACTCATAACCGACCGTACTACATGCGTTATTGCCTGTGTGCTTCCGATACACACTCCGGAAAGCCCCGCCCGGGCTTCCCAGTCCAATATCGAGATTGGACTATGTCTTAGTGAAACTACGTTAACCAAGGACCGTTGGTTAACCCCTTGTTCCACTCCCATGTAGCTAGGATGTCGATTATACAAGCATAAATATGTGTGTAAACACTCACCGGGGCAGGCTCCCGTTACCGCCTGGAAGCGCACCATGTACCGACTCAGTACACCCAGCGCCGTCCAAAAGCCTCCTGCACGTACCTTCATTTTTCCTCTAATGGCGCCATCGTGCTTTTTCCCGCCATCGGAACTGTCAACTGTCAGTGACTCCAGTGTTGCCACATGACAAAGTAGTCCTGGTTGATACCACTTACCAACTTACATCGCGCTTGGCGCGACAATATGGACAGATGATGCCAGCCTTCAACGATACATAGGGCCTATGTATCGTTGACTAGATCCTATAGTATCTTAGGCTATAATAGCCTTTGTTTTCTTAGAAAAGTTTGCCCTGACAGACGGACAGACAGGTATAAAATAATCACACGTATGGTAAATTGGTAATTCCGTCCCAGGCGGTGTAATGTCCGTGGAGAAGTCACTCCAAACTCCACCAAACGGTGTCTCTCCGATGTTACACCATAAAATCGTCTGCAATAGACGCAAAGGCCAATGATGCATTGGTATATTACAAATATCGTCAGATGCAAGGAGGCATAATAATTCGATGGCTATAATAATTGCTGTTCTATAGCGACTAACATAATATGTTAGCATAATAATAATAGACCAGGTATACTTATGTAGGTATTTGGGTTGGAATACCCAGCCGCATTGCATGGCCACTTTATGAATGAATTCATTTATAATATGTCCGTGGTGCAATTTTGCAGCTCGTAAGTTTACTGTACCTACTTTCCAATGTACGTCCGTCAACGTCAAGACGTCTCTACGACTGACCTTCGTGTAGTCGGGTTTAAAGTTTTTCAAACATCGAGTTTGTTTACATGATGTTTTAGGGCGGAATTATGATGTATATGGGCACTAAACGTCAACAAGCGTAGGTGTCTGAAATCAATCGGCTAAAAGGGACAGCTAACATTACGGCTATAGTGGGGTGGAATACTAATAATTCTATTGTTTACGACTTCAATAAAAACGGCGTAAAATTAGGTCGTCGCGGCCGTTTAGTACACGCTACTCATATATTATAAACATAGCTGTATAAGGCTTAATACAACTAGTAACTTAATATATATAATGTATAGGTACCCACAGTGTGTGTTTTACGGTTTTAGATTCCTACAACTACCGAACTAATCCTTATATTATATAGCTAATCAATAATGTTAAAATTATTTCGATATGATTTGATAGTCTGGCTACTAAAATATTACACTTTATTTTTTCGGCGGGAAATTAAAAAAATCTTGATGGGCTGGTTACACTTTGTGTAGTGGGAATTATTGTTGTGACACTAGAAATATGATCTGTCAGCTATCAACAGTAACATTTCTGGTTGAAGCAAAGAATTATATGACAAGAACAACTCTCAATATTCAAAAGTGTGACCAAAAATGAAATGCAAGTGTGTGCGTAAATTGTCTATGTGAGATCAAAAATAGTGATGTCATGTTACAACATATTAATAATCTGTCGATGTTTGATTGCTTTATCGACTACTTTTTCAAATGTGTTATTTTAAACACTAAAATTCTATGACATTATGACGTATAAATAACACTTGCACTGCGTTTGCCATAAAAATCGTTGCAGACTTATCTTAATGTAACTCTTACTGTGTTGGAAAGTGAAGTTATCATGACACGCTAAACATGAACACCTTCAAAAAAGTATAACAATCGTTATTATTTGAAGTCGGTTATAAAAGATAATATCCTAATGATGTCTTGTGAAGAAATAATTACATAGCTATTAATATACCGACAAGTTAAATCGATACTGTCATATGAACATTTTGTCAAGCCCTAGCGTAAACTAACAGTTTATGTTTTTACACAAAATATTCTAAATTATTGACTAATATGATAAAATAATAGCACGGAACGGAAGAAAAACTTATAATGAACTGTATAAACCGGCTTCTTACACTTTTTACGCTGTTAATTTGACAAAATATCGCTATGAAAATTTCGCTCGGAATATCATAAATCCTCTGAAATGAGTATTTGCTTGGATTATTTGGCCCTGTGACACTGCAATCCGGCACACTACAAGACACCATCTTCACTGAATTACTTTATTTAATACTTTTCGTCCTAATCCGTGTATATTTTTCAATTTGAAAATTACCGTGATACGCTCTTGGCCGTCCGCGGCCGTCGTCAAACTCAAAAGTGGTTACGTTTTCTCATTGGTAGTCTGACTCTTTCGCACTTATGGGATGTTCATATACGTGATGGCTTCCCTTTCGCACACTTAAGCTGTCTGTCAAGCGCAAGCGAATCCTAGGTCTATGGGTTGAAGAATACCACTATTGACAGTTGACAGATTAACAAATTCATTACCTATACCTATACAAATAGAATAACAGCTTAGCACTTGCGCAGTTGTTCGCTCACTCAATAGTACTTTAAAAGTCGCACTTGACATATGGAGTCGCGCGCGATAACAGATGCTATACGGTCTGGCGGTCTAGCATAAGTTGCGTTCTCGAGCGCGAGACCATGCTTGAAGACGCGCGCGACAACGCAACTCATGCTAAACCGCCCGGTTTAATTGTCGTATTAGAACGAACTTGAAAGGCACCCTGTATAAGTAAGAAGGACGTTTAGTGGGCACTAGACTATAGAGCCCCAGCAGCGAGGCTTTGACCGATATACGACGATATTAATTGCTACAGTTATTAGTCGTTTAAGCCCGTTAGGATACGGCCGTAAACAATAAATGGCCTGTGCTTATCTATTCTACGGATAATATGGCATAAGTACAGAAAGGTTGTATCATAGTCTACGACTATTCTATATCCACAGATACCACGCTGGTGGCAAATAAGAAGAGGTACATCCTATCTGATGGTACGAAGTGGACACCGCACTGACCCTTTAAAACTTCTTTCTAAGTAGGTATAATATCTGTGCGGAAAGAGAAGAGCCGTGGAATGTAGGTATGGGGTCCAATTTATTCCACGTATCTTCTCTTTCCGAACAAACTATTTAGGTCAGGAAATGAATGCTTAAAAAACGTTGTAGAGGGAAATGCTAGGAACACAATTTTTGACTCCGAAACTTTGTTTGGACTAGTTAGGAGGTGAACATATCAAAAGTCCCCGGCTGTAGCCCCGGTGCTGGGGGGTAGAGGGGGGTAAGAAGGTCGAATTTTTCGGTTTTTCATTGATATCTTGGAAACTTTGCGTCTTAGCGACATGACTACTAAGACAAACCGAAAGCTGATAAAATTAGTTACAAGTTTTATCCAGTCAAGTTTTTCGATATCTTGAATAGTTTTTGAGATACCCGCTCTTGAAAGTTTATTTAGGGATTTTAATTTTATCTTGATATCTACATCAGTGAAGCTGTTAGGCCATGTTTGGTATCATTTTCGTATAAATCGGGGGTGCTAAATTCATTTATGGTATCACATTGACACTATTTCGAAGTAAAACCAAAATTTAAAAAAAACATATTTTTTTAAATCCGTCTTCACGCTTAAACAGCTGAACCAATTTCGTTGAAATTTGGTATAGAAATAGTTTCAGTCTCGACAAAGGACATAAGATAGTTTTTATAACCAAAAACATCTTTTGAGGGTGTGAAAAGTGGGGTGGAAGTTTGTATGGAGAGTCAATAACCGCTGAACCGGTTTAGATGAAATTTGGGGTGGTATACATCTGTGATTTAGATGAAAATGATACCAAACATGACTTCAAACCTTACCTTAAGCAGTATTAACCTCAGGAATACAGTTTCGTCGACGAAATTGAATTCCCCCCATACTCCATTTCACAACTTTAAAGGATGATTATTGAGATAAAAAGTATCTTATGTCCTGTCTTGGGACTCGAAATATCTGTAGACCAAATTTAAATTAAATCGGTTGAGCGGTTTAAGCGTGAAGAGGAATTAAAAAAAAAGATATTTGTTTAAAGTTTACATGTTTTTTCTTAGGAATGGTGTCAATGTGATACCAAAAATGAATTCAGCACCCCCGACTTATACGAAAATGATACCAAACACGGCCTAAGAGCTTCACTAATGAAGATATCAAGATAAAATTGAAAGCCTTAAATAAACTTTCAAGAGCGGAAATCTCAAAAACTATTAAAGATATCGAAAAACTTGACTGAATAAAACTTGTAACAAATTTTATCAGCTTTTGGTTTGTCTTAGTAGTCATGTCGTTAAGACGCAAAGTTTCCAAGATATAAGTGAAAAACCGAAAAATGAGACCTTCTTTCCCCCCTCTACCCCCCAGCACCGGGGCTACGGCCGGGGACTTTTGATATGTTCACCTCCTAACTAGTCCAAACAAAGCTACGGAGTCAAAAATTGTGTTCCTAGCATTTCCCTCTATAACTTCTTATTGCTTGGCCTAATTATATTTGCAAGAATCTAAATAAAACAGGCCTAATTTATTGAGAAAAGATTCAGAACTCTCTTGAACTACCTATAACTAGCATAACTATTAACTAGTACCTACATTTATTAAACAGTACTTAATCTAACCTCCATCACTTAATATAAAACGAATACACAACAAAACCATGCATCAACATTACATACAAACAGGCATAAAATACAAAAACACAGTAACTAACTACTAGTACAGTACAGTTCTGTAGAAGTCAGACTAGAGTTTCAAAATTACCCCATGAAGTCGCGCAAGAGGTTACACATGCATATAGAATTTTATTTTAGCCAATCAAAACTTTTAATGATCAATCACAACCTTTTTTTAGCGGGAAATGGTTTATTATATAATACTCATTCAAAGCTGCGGACGGGGACGGCGGTGGGGTATATAATTATAGAGAAGGGATACCTTTCATATCAGTGATGTGTCAGATAAGTCAAATCGTCCGTAATAAATGTAGCAAGTGCTTCGTCAATATCTGTATATTCGGTCGCTGTAGGTAGGTTCTTGAGGGGGTGAAGCAGACGAAGTGGTAGAATACGCAGGTGGACGCAGTAAAGGCTAAAAAATGGCTTCTGTGTGCACTTTGCATAGTGAGAGAACTAACGCCAACAACATACAACATCGGAAAATGCTTTACCTCCGCGGGGATAAAAAGAAGGGAAGATAACACGGTAAATGGGTGTTATGGATACACTAAGGCCCAGTTGCACCAACCTCATTTATCAGACTGAATAACGTCAAACAACAGTGAAGTATGAAATTTCCCATTCTAATAAATTTAGCTGTGACAGACGGTTTGGTGCAACCGACCCTAATAGTTCTATGCCATTTTAACTAACTGAATGTCTCTTTACAGCATACGGTCCATCCATCCGAACCCACGAAGCCAGTCCAGAACCATGTCGGTCCGCCCAAGCCGTACGGCTCGTGGTGCACCCCTGAGGCTTCTCCAGCTCATGTGCCGTAAGTTGAGATTGCTACAAGTAGCTGTAGCTTTTACGAATGGTTATGCACCAATAACATTCGAACAGTCTAAGTTTTAGGTATTTGGTCTAAGTCTTCAACTCTTCACCAACTTCACGCTTCGAATGATGATCCCTCTGACAGTTCCTCGCTGTCGCTTTTCGAAAGGCTTAATTTAATAAATATATAAATATGAACCGGATATCCGATTACTATCCGGTATCCGGCATATCCGGCCATTATTTTACTATCCGGCCGGATACTGGATAGTGACCTACTATCCGACCGGATACCGGATAATAATATTGCCTGATTTGGGAGTAAACAAATTGGATTTAAGAAACAGACATGGTCATAATCGTACTTGTTTATTATTTTAAAACAATTTAATCATGCCACTGCCTTGTACGCGCACTCATTTCGAACCTAGAAATGAGTCCGCGCGAACGTTTACTAGGAAACAGGTCAAACCTGCAGAATAAGTACGCACCTGAAAAACCGAAATGTATTAGGTATAGTTCCGCTGGCCGAATATTCGGCGGCCGGATACCGGATATTCGGCCGATGGTCAGAACGGATATCCGGTATCCGGTATCCGGCCAAACAACTATCCGTTGCATCTCTAATATGAACTGTCATAAGGATCATCATTAGACGCGCGACGTATAAAGACCGAATAGTAAAGATAAAGGAAATTTATATCGCGTTTATTAAATTAAGGATAGAGAGTGCGAGTTCCAATCCGGAGGTCACGGGTTCAAACCCCGGCTCGTACCTACCAATGAGTTTATCGGAACTTATGTACAGTCAGCAACACTATTCGCTTAGCACCTTTGCATACAAACTTCTCTAGCTATAGTTCGTTTTTTTTAGCATTAGAAAGAACTCCGCAGAAGCAAGCGTACAGTTTCTATGAGGCTCGTTAATTGTTAATAATTATTGAATTATCTAATGTAGCATGGTCAATACATATAATTTACTTCAAATTGTTACCGCTAAAAGTGCCAGATTTAGAACCACAAGCGAACTTCTGCGAAGTTCTTTCTAATGCTAAAAAAAACGGACTATAACTGTACGAAATATAATTTGATATTTACCACTTGCGTTTCGGTTTTGGTCAGATGGCAGTCGCTTTCATAAAAACTGGTGCCTACGTCAATTATCGGGATTAGTTGTCAAGCGGACCCCAGGCTCATGAGAGTCATGAGCCGTGGCAAAATGCCGGGATAACGCGAGGAAGAAGAAGAAGACTCTATTATTTGACCATTATTCTCCTTAATTAGCAAGGAGAGAGATTCTTAATTATCTCAAGATAATCATTAATCAGTTTTTGTCTTTTTCAGCATTACACACACAAATTCTAACAACGAAACGAAGACAGAGGTTCGGGATTTGAACGCACAATGCAAAGGGTAAGGAGAGCTAGGTAATGGTTTATCTTGCGACGCGTAGAAGTGTTTTGTTTTGTTAAATGTTTTATTTCTCATCCTAGAACTTTGACATGTAGGTACTTACAATTGGGTACTTTCCTATACTTAAAATAAATTATTTCACACCGTGCACGAAATAAAGTACCAGTAATAATTAGAAAAACATAGATAGCAGTTATTTTTAAACATCATTCATATTTAATAAATCGGATGGAAGTATTAAAAGTAGGTGAGTTGACTGTGACGTCACTACACAAGTTTTCATACAAATTCCACATTATAGTCCGGGAGCCGGCTGCATGAAACAAACCTCATCAAAAAATAGAATATACCTACCCTGTAGAGGTACCTGACATTGAGTAGATTCCAACGCACTTGGTCGGCCTAGGCTTAACCTGGCAGATTTTGTACAAATGGCAAAAACGTTGGACAAAAATTCATCAAAAAAAACCTCATCGAAAAATAGAATGAAACTTGTATAGGTAGGATACCTGACCTTGAGGACAGTAAAAAAAAAGTGGTCGGCCTCACCTTAGCCTGGCAGTTTTTGCAGTCCGACCAGATTTATTGGGTCACGTGAGAGCTACAATTTACCTCATCGAAAAATAGAATGAAACAAACGGATTATAATAGCTAAAATAAGCCTGTCGACGTATGTCTTGGTCGGCCTCACCTTAACCTGGCAGTTTTTGCAGTCCGACCAGATTTATAAAAAAATCATCAAAAATTTTTTATCGAAAAATCGTATGAAACTTGTATGGTACGATAGCTGCCTTTGAGAACAGTAAAAAAAAAGTGGTCGGCCAAATCCTGTGTTGGCAGGTTCCTGTGTCCGACCAATTTTGTGGTACCACGTAAGAGCTACAATTTACCTCATCGAAAAATAGAATGAAACAAACGGATTATAATAGCTAAAATAAGCCTGTTGACGTATGTCTTGGTCGGCCTCACCTTAACCTGGCAGTTTTTGCAGTCCGACCAAATTTATAAAAAAAAACAAAAAATTTTTTTCGAAAAATCGTATGAAACTTGTATGGTAAGATAGCTGCCTTTGAGGACAGTAAAAAAAAAGTGGTCGGCCAAATCCTTTGTTGGCAGGTTCCTGTGTCCGACCAATTTTGTGGTACCACGTGAGAGCTACAATTTACCTCAACGAAAAATAGAATGAAACAAACGGATAATAATAGCTAAAATAAGCCTGTTGACGTAGGTCTTGGTCGGCCTCACCTTAACCTGGCAGTTTTTGCAGTCCAACCAAATTTGTGATACCACGTGACAGCTAGAATAGGACCACACATGCTGTATTCCATACGCATCATGACTTTGTGTACCTATCTGATGGGCGGGCGTATATGAAACGCCTTCTTGTACGTGCAGGTGATCCAGGTATACACCAAAGCTTAGTTTTCAATCGAACACTTGTAATATAAGAGGAAAAACTGCACGTGATCCTTCCAAAATTTAAATAAATGGTAAAATGTTCCTCCACGATGTTCTCAACGGGCATCTAGACTGCGTTGGATTGCTGTCACAGTTAGGGCTCCGCGCTCCCACGCGCCAAACTCGTCACACCACACTATTCCATATTCCCTGTCATCGTACCAATTATGGCCAAAATGCTATTCTATTAAATTCTGAGTAGAATCGCACGTACCTATAATAAATCGTTCCAAAACATTGACCCTTTCTTCTCCTCCAGACGTGTTTTCAAATCACAAATTGCAAAGCAACTTTCCTGGTAGTCACGCACTATCACACCCACTTACACACATACACACACACACACGAACACATAAATTCCAATAAATGCATACAAACTAATAGATTCGCTCGTTTATGTAGGTACTGTATGTATTTTTATTTTACTATTTTTTATTTATTGTTTACGCAAAATTAGAGCTATACCTACTATTTTAGGATTTTTTTTCCAGTTTACAGTTATTATTAATTTTTTCTCTTTTTCCTTGTACCTTAAAGACTTACAAATTAAGTTATATTTACGATTTTTGTACAGCACAAGTTACAAGTCTACCCACAGATGATTTTTTATTATGTATAAATTACAGGAAGTTCTGTTATTGGCTATGCTATAAGTTCTCATGTTTTTTGTATATTATTTAATGTAAACGCTGTTGAACTTCTCAATAAATATAAATAAATAAAAATACACAAGATAACCTCACATATATTAAGTGATTATCTTATTGTTATTTCTTCGACTCGCAAAGGCGTTATGTTTCCTTCAAACCATTTGATCTTATACATTTCATCTCTTAATGTCCAGCCACAATGTGTTGCATCAAATTTGATGCAAGTGGATTCTGCCGCACACTGCCACATTGAATTTATGAAAGCCGCCCGTAACAAGCCATACGTCAACAGGGTTATTTTAGCTATTATAATCCGTTTGTTTCATTCTATTTTTCGATGAGGTAAATTGTAGCTCTCACGTGGTACCACAAAATTGGTCGGACAGAGGAACCTGCCAACACAGGATTTGGCCGACCACTTTTTTTTACTGTCCTCAAAGGCAGCTATCGTACCATACAAGTTTCATACGATTTTTCGATAAAAAAAATTTGATGATTTTTTTATAAATTTGGTCGGACTGCAATAACTGCCAGGTTAAGGTGAGGCCGACCAAGACACACGTCAACAGGCTTATTTAAGCTATTATAATCCGTTTGTTTCATTCTATTTTTCGATGAGGTAAATTGTAGCTCTCACGTGGTACCACAAAATTGGTCGGACACAGGAACCTGCAAACACAGGATTTGGCCGACCATTTTTTTTTTACTGTCTTCAAAGGCAGCTATCGTACCATACAAGTTTCATACGATTTTTCGATAAAAAAATTTTGATGATTTTTTCATAAATTTGGTCGGACTGCAAAAACTGCCAGGTTAAGGTGAGGCCGACCAAGACATACGTCAACAGGCTTATTTTAGCTATTATAATCCGTTTGTTTCATTCTATTTTTCGATGAGGTAAATTGTAGCTCTCACGTGGTACCACAAAATTGGTCGGACACAGGAACCTGCAAACACAGGATTTGGCCGACCATTTTTTTTTACTGTCCTCAAAGGCAGCTATCGTACCATACAAGTTTCATACGATTTATCGATAAAAATTTTTTGATGATTTTTTTATAAATCTGGTCGGACTGCAAAAACTGCCAGGTTAAGGTGAGGCCGACCAAGACATACGTCAACAGGCTTATTTAAGCTATTATAATCCGTTTGTTTCATTCTATTCTTCGATGAGGTAAATTGTAGCTTTCACGTGGTACCACAAAATTGGTCGGACACAGGAACCTGCAAACACAGGATTTGGCCGACCATTTTTTTATTACTGTCCTCAAAGGCAGCTATCGTACCATACAAGTTTCACACGATTTTTCGATAAAAATTTTTTGATGATTTTTTTATAAATTTGGCCGGACTGCAAAATCTGCCAGGTTAAGGTGAGGCCGACCAAGACATACGTCAACAGGCTTATTTAAGCTATCATAATCCGTTTGTTTCATTCTATTTTTCGATGAGGTAAATTGTAGCTCTCACGTGGTACCACAAAATTGGTCGGACACAGGAACCTGCAAACACAGGATTTGGCCGACCATTTTTTTTTACTGTCCTCAAAGGCAGCTATCGTACCATACAAGTTTCATACGATTTATCGATAAAAAAATTTTGATGATTTTTTTATAAATCTGGTCGGACTGCAAAAACTGCCAGGTTAAGGTGAGGCCGACCAAGACATACGTCAACAGGCTTATTTTAGCTATTATAATCCGTTTGTTTCATTCTATTTTTCGATGAGGTAAATTGTAGCTCTCACGTGACCCAATAAATCTGGTCGGACTGCAAAAACTGCCAGGCTAAGGTGAGGCCGACCACTTTTTTTTTACTGTCCTCAAGGTCAGGTATCCTACCATACAAGTTTCATTCTATTTTTCGATGAGGTTTTTTTTGATGAATTTTTGTCCAACGTTTTTGCCATTTGTACAAAATCTGCCAGGTTAAGCCTAGGCCGACCAAGTGCATTGGAATCTACTAAATGTCAGGTACCTCTACAGGGTAGGTATATTCTATTTTTTGATGAGGTTTGTTTCATGCAGCCGGCTCCCGGACTATTAGCAAATCGTTTTGACAGTTCTAAAAAAGAAGCTGATTTGACTAGTAAAAATGTTTTCAGAATTTTATTGCCACCGAAGAAAGTCCGCCTATTCCCATCAAGCCCCCCACACGAGTACAAGGGCAACAACGTCATCTTTGAAGACGATGAGACTGAACTGAAGGACTTCAAGCGTTCTGAAATTATTGGAGAGCCTCCTAAATGGTAGGTACTACGATTTTTACTATCAATAGAGTATAGGTAGCACTATTAAGCTTGCACCATCCCACTAACCCGGTGGTAACCGGTTAAACCGTTAACCAAGTGTCAAATTTTACTGGTAACCATGGTGACTGCTTGTTTAACCGGTTAACCCAATTAAATAGATGACACCTTGCTGTCACCTCTATTGACAATGACTTAGTTTCAAGATGACGTGTGTGTGATGACTGGGACCGCGTCGAGCACCAGTACGTTTACCTAATTTTAAATAAAAAAAATAGGAAAAATCAGAAACCAAAAATGCTTCGTTTTTGGATATTTTTTTTCATACAGGAATAAAATATTGCATTTTAAAAGCCTATTTGTTTTATAATAAAAAAAATAGGAAAAATCAGAAACCAAAAATGCTTCGTTTTTGGATATTTTTTTTCATACAGGAATAATTGCATTTTAAAAGCCGATTTGTTTTATAATTAATACTATGTAACGTCTTCAGGAATCATCCAGAGAAAAAGGCACCTTCCGTAGAAACTCCACAAAGCCCGGTGCCATCCTTGCCGTCCCGCGCCAAGAAATGCAAGGACTTCTTCAAGCTGCCCGAGTGCTGCGACCCCTTCGTCACTATCGATCCTCAAGGTAAAGACTAGGGACAAACAAAGCAGGATTTTCTTGCTATTTGGTAATGGTTTTTACCCATAAACCTTGGTTGCAATTATCTAAGGCATTCAAGATTGCCCATATAACCATTCCAGTCGCAGAATCATCAAAGTGGTAACTAAATTTCAGATGTGTCGTAACAGAGTCCACACAATGTGTCTAGAATTGTTTCGAAACAAAGTGTCGTCGCCGTGTGTACACTTTTCCGTAACAAGGTGTCGACACATTTGTGTGCACTTTGCGTGCGGTTTGCGACTAAATCTGACAGCAAATTTGTGACAGCAAATGTCAATATAAAATACCTCTTGAAAACCAAGGTTTGTCAAACTACTATTAGTGTCTCGTGTGCTCGTAAGTAATTCTAGTAAGTCATCATGGGCGATGCAAATGATAATAATCGACCAAAACCATATAAACACCCAACACCCGTCAACCCGTAACTTGGTTTGGGCAAGTTAGGAGGTGAACATATCAAAAGTCCCCGGCCGTAGCCCTTGAGCGGGGGGAAGAGAGGGGGCTTTGTTTGAAGGTCCCATTTTCCGGTTTTTCGATTATATCTCGGAAACTATGCATCTTAGCGACATGGCCATTTATACAAAATGAAAGTTAATTTAATTTGTTATTCAGTAAATTTTTTCGATATGTTGAATAGTTTTTGAGATATTCGCTCTTGAAAGTTTATTTAGGGCTCTCAATTTTATCTTCATATATCTACATCAGTGAAGGTGCTAGGCCGTGTATGGTATCGTTTTCGTATAAATCTGGGTTGCTGAATCCATTTAAGGTATCACATTGACACCATTCCACAAAATTAAAAAAAATCTTTTTAGGGTTCCGTACCTCAAAAGCAAAAAACGGAATCCTTATAGGATCACTCGTGCGTCTCTGTATGTCTGTCCGTCTGAATACACAAAATAGTTCTTTACCTATAGATGACAGGAAAACCTATTAGAAATGTGCAGTCAAGCGCGAGTCGGACTTAATGTACGGAACCCTTAATACGCGGGTCCGACTCGCACTTGGCCGGTTTTTTTTAAACTCCTCTTGACGCTTAACCGCTGAACCGATTTCGTTGAAATTTGGTATAGAAATAGTTTGCGTCCCGGAACAGGACATAGGATAGATCTTATAACCAAAATCATCTTTTGAAGGTGTGAAAAGTGGCGTGGAAATTTGTACGGGAAATCAATAACCGCTGAACCGATTTATATGAAATTTGGGATGGTCTACATCTTTGATTTAGTTAAAAATGATAAAAAAACATGACTTCAACCTAAACTTAAACAGTATTAAATTCAAGAAGTCAATTCTGAATTCCCCCCTACACCTCATTTCACACCTTTAAAAGATGATTTTTGAGATAACTTATTATGTCCTGTCTCGAGACTCAAAATATATGTGTACTAAATTTAAATTAAAACTGTTCAGCAGTTTAAGCGTGAAGAGGAGTTTAAAAGAAAGTATTTTAATAAGTTTATATGTTTTTACTTTGGAATGGTGTCAATGTGATACCATAACTAAATTTGGTACTGCGAATTTATACGAAAACGATACCAAACATGGCCTCGTAGCTTTACTGTTGTAGAAGTAAAAATAAAATTGAGAGCCCTAAATTCTTATTACTTGGCCAAACTTGTGTAGAAGGAAAAGGAAAAATAAAAGTCTTCGGCAGGAATATAAGACACAAATATAATTTTTTTTTTGCGTTACTATTTCAATCATCAAATATAAACATACCTTGATTATATTATTCTAGTGAGATTCTCATAGATAAACAAAAACATTTACTTAAAAAATTACAAGGTCGAAATGTCACGGAACTTGTGAGAGTAATATGTGAAAAATAAAAACTTTTATGACAAAAAAATCTGGAACGATTTAAGAAGCATCCAATTGCGTCGAGGAATCATCTGTATTTTTGCTTGTTTCATTACCTCCTCGCTTCTTTTTTTGTCCTTTGTATTCTGTAGCAATTTGTTAGATCTGAAAATAAAGATAACTTGCGTCGTCACGGATGTCGATTTATAGGTTTTAGGGAGTGCAGAATTCGAAAACGATGATCATTTTATAATCCAAGATGGCGGCTACGTATTTTGTCATAAAAGTCGTCATGAATATCATTTTATAGGTTTTAGGAAGTGCCGATTTCGAAAATGATGACCAGTTTGGAATCCAAGATGTGTGCCGTGCACTTTCTCATAAAAGTCGTCATGGATATCGTTTTATAGGTTTTAGGGAGTGCAGAATTCGAAAATGATGACCATTTTCGATTCCAAGATGTCTGCTGTGCACTTTGTCATATAAGCCGTGAGTAAATGATGACCATGACCAACAAGACGACATCCATGTCGACTTTTAACATAGTGCATGGCCGCCATCTTGGATTCCAATATAGTTATTATTTTCGAAATCTGCGCTCCCTAAAACCTATAAAACGACAGCCATGACGACTTTTATGACATACTGCATGGCCGCCATTTTGGATTCCAAAATGGTCATCATTTTCGAAATCAGGGCCCCCTAAAACCTATAAAACGACACCCATGACAACTTTTATGACATAGTGCATGGCCGCCATCTTGGAATCCAAAATGGTCATCGTTTTCGAAATCTGCGCCCCCTAAAACCTATAAAACGACACACATGACGACTTTTATGACATAGTGCATGGCCACCATTTCGGAATCCAAAATGGTCATCATTTTCTAAATCTGCGCCCCCTAAAACCTATAAAACGACACCCATGACGACTTTTATGACATAGTGCATGGCCACCATTTCGGAATCCAAAATGGTCATCATTTTTGAAATCTGCGCCTCCTAAAACCTATAAAACGACACCCATGACGACTTTTATGGCATAGTGCATGGCCGCCATTTTGGATTCCAAAATGGTCATCATTTTCAAAATTGGGGCCCCTAAAACGTATAAAACGACATCCATGACGACTTTTATGACACAGTGCATGGCCCCAATTTGGATTCCAAAATGGTCATCATTTTCGAAATCGGCACTCCCTAAAACCTATAAATCGACACGCATTTCGACTTTTATGACAAAGTGTTTGGCTACCATCTGCATGCAAGACATTTCTATTATTTTTTACGTACAAAAATGGCCCCCTGTCAACTTCCAACCGAGATTTAATCGATAATTTATTCGATTAATGTTCAGATTAATTCAATTTCAATCTATGTTAGGTCGACTAAACTAATCGTGATTAAAATTTGAGGATTAACTTTTTTTATTCCATTAATTAGTCGAATAAACAGTTAATCTATTAAGTCCCATCTCTTACCACGGCATTTTTACACTTTGAGAATATCTGAAAACAAATGAACACAAGGAGCCATTTTGCAAATCCAGTAACTTTGTTATTACTTTTGACAGCGCGTGTCATGTGTCTACACAGAGTCGACACAAAGTCGAAACATTTGCGACTACTTTGTGACTGCAATATTTCTCAGCCTTAAACCATATTTATACATCATAATTAACAAGTTTCGTAGTATGTAAAGCGTTATTTTTGTTATTTAAGTATAGTATACGCATCGAAGTACTAAAAATGCATCAAATAATATATTTATGAACACAGGCACTGAGAAGTAAACAATTTCATTTCCGGCTAAACTAAAACAATTTGGTGGCGCGTTGATTATATTACACTTAGTTTATCAAATCACTCGAGCAGTTTAATTCCCCATAATAATTTAAGTCCTATTGTAATATAAATGCAAACAATATATAATTACGTCTTGTAATCCGTTTTAGAGATGGCGTATTAATGTCACTTATTTTTATTTAACTATTTTTCCATCTGACAGTTTCCATTTGACAGGAACAAAATGAACGAATGATTTTGGCATAAAGTAGTCGCAAACTAGTAACAATGTGTGCACACGGCGACCACACTTTATGTCACTTTGTGTCATGTGTCGACCCTTCCCCATTTCTGGTAACTGTGTCGACACGGCGACGACTCTGCGACTGGAATTGTGACCGAAACAGACGGTGTCGACACAAGATGTGTCTACACCGCGTCGTAACGGCGACTGGAAATGGTTGTATGGGTGGCTTACAGGTGCTAAAATTTCATATTTATTTTAAGTCAACAATATAAACATACGCTTCTGAGTCGTATCTACTTAAGCATTCCCAGGATTAAGATGTTCCCCAATGTTTAAACACTTAAAAACACGCGCACACACACACACACACACACACACACACACACACACACAGACATTTAAACACTTTTTTATCATACGGGATCAGTTCACTAGATGACGGTTTACCTTTGAATTGCCGACAGACATTTCATCGAATGTTATTTCGAAGACAACGTTTCAAGTATTTTCATTTCATCGACAAGTCACTGCGTCGAAGAATTGATACTAGTAAATTTAAATCTAGGACTTTTAATTGGCACTCGAGTTATTTCGTATATAGTTTATATCGTGGTATTTCTTTACGGGTTTTCTTATTTCATTTTGGATTGCATTTAATAAAATTTATTACACATAAAATTATTACAATATGTAATATTTGACTTTGATAGCCGTTCGTTTCTGTTTGGGGTCGCAGTTCTAACCTAACCTAAACCTACTTTGAAAGCCGTTAGTTTCTGTGTGGGGTCGCAGTTCTAACCTAACCTAAACCTACTTTGATAGCCGTTCGTTTCTGTGTGGAGTCGCAGTTCTAACCTAACCTAAACCTACTTTGAAAGCCGTTCGTTTTTGTGTGGGGTTGCAGTTCTAACCTAACCTAAACCTACTTTAAAAGCCATTCTTTTCTGTGTGGGGTCGCAGTTCTAACCTAACCTAAACCCACTTTGAAAGCCATTCGTTTATGTGTGGAGTCACAGTTCTAACCTAACCTAAACCTACTTTGAAAGCCGTTATTTTCTGTGTGGGGTCGCAGTTCTAACCTAACCTAAACCTACTTTGAAAGCCGTTCGTTTCTGTGTGGGGTGGCAGTTCAAACCTAACCTAAACCCACTTTGAAAGCCGTTCGTTTCTGTGTGGGGTCGCAGTTCTAACCTAACCTAAACCTACTTTTAAAGCCGTTCGTTTCTGTGTGGGGTCGCAGTTCTAACCTAACCTAAAATGACTTTGATAGCCGTTCGTTTCTGTGTGGGGTCGCAGTTCTAACTCTAACCTAACCGAAACCTAAAATTGTTACAACAGAAAGATGTATTAAAGTAATACGTTGAACAAATTAATTGCAATGTTTAGTAGTTGTGCCAATTAAAATAATTTGAAACGAATAAGCGATCAAGTAATATTCGATGAATAGTATTTCTGCGCAGTAAGAAAAATTGAAATAAATAGTATATGAAACAAAATAACGCCAAACAATATTACTAGTACTAACGTTTCGATGAATCGTTGTCGATGAAATAATATTCGATGAAAAGTTTGTCGGCAAAACAAGGGTACACCCTAGATGACATGTCAAGGACACTAATTTCAATGCCACCATCAGTCAAAAAGAGATTGAGTTTAAATGTATAATAATTTTCAATTTGACCGATCTCAAATGTCCCCAGGACGACTCTACATCTCCTGGCTTCTCCTGGTAACATTCTGCTACTGCTACAACGCTTGGTGCATCGTCCTACGAGCGACATTCCCTTACCAAACCAAGGAGAACACCGTCCACTGGATGATGGCCGACTACTTCTGCGATCTAGTCTACTTGCTAGACGTGGCGTTTATCAAGCCCAGACTCATGTATCTTCATGAAGGTTTCTGGGTAGATGACCCTGGGGAGACTAGAAGGAATTATAGGAAGAAAATACAATATAAGGTGTGTATTATTTAGCTAGAAGTAAAAGGTAATCTCCGGAAATATTTGCGGTAGATTGCTCAAGGCTAACTCTAACGTTCATTTAACACCATCATTACCTGTAAAAACGAAAAACTGCTACTGTTTTCACACTGCAGTATTGGCAGTGGAAGCGTGCTGGGCTGGGCCCATAACCTGTTGAATTTGGGCGTAAAGGAAACTATGATGATCTATATGAAGAAGTATATTGTCGAGGAAATAGGCACTGATACAAATTTAGACTATTCAGCAGAAGGGTCTAAATGAATGTGACGGCATCACGCACGCGAACAAAAGCTGTATATTTATTCAAATATTTAATCTTGTTCCACGTGCGTTTAATGCAGTAACCTATAAACAAGATTCTATTAGTTTACAAAGACACTTTCCAACAATATCAGATCTCATCTTGAATTCCTGTTTGCGTTACTGATACCTTAAAGTTTTTAGCTTTTAGTAAATGAATAAATATGATTTTTCATTGAAATCTGCTTCTATTATTTCAGTTCGACATAATCTCCCTTACACCGCTGGATTTCCTATACTTCTACTTTGGGACGCACATGGTCATCTTGCGCTTTCCTCGGCTGCTGAAACTGCAAACCTTCTGGGAGTTTAATATTGCTGTCGACAGAGTGTTGTCGTCACCATATGTGGTCAGTAAAAACTTAAGCAATGATTTTATTTTGCACAATCTGCAATTTTCTTTAAATTTCACACCATGTTATAGGAATACATTTTGGAATTCACTCCTTGCAAGCAGCAAGCATTTATAATAAACGTAAAAACTCTTAACTATACTAAATGCAAGTAAAAATTTGTAAATGTATAAACTCACATCAAAACACGAATTTATGTGTAAACATACCTCAATATGAAAGCAAGCCACACATGGCCACACTTGCCCGTATGCCACGAATGAATTAGGTATGTGTGTTATAAATTGGAACCCTTTAAATTCAACTCTATATTTTTACACCTTTAAGTACTCACAAATAAAAGTTAATTATATTCTTCATTCCTCACACTGGTATTGAAATTAAGATGAACTTCGCTTTTTGGTTTCACTAGGTCCGCATCGGCAAGACTCTGGTGTACATATTTTACCTAATCCACCTAAACGCGTGCGCGTACTACACCATGAGCGCCTACGAGGGCCTCGGCATCAACAACTGGGTGTATGACGGGCAGGGCAATGCTTACATACGGTGCTTCTACTTCGCCACCAAAACTGCCACCTCTATAGGTAAATATGACTGTAGTGTGAGCTGTGTGAGTAACATTCATCTTGATTTTTGATTTAGGTGTTGTTGGTTAATAATTCTATGCAGACATGGGCGTGGGATGTGGTCTATAGGTTACATGTTATTATATAGCCCAAGTAACATTTTAGTCCTATAATTTTAGTTTTTATCGCTAAAAGCTTGTATAGACGTCGTATTAAGGTTTCAGAGGTGACCACCTGTTGTATAAAAGCGTTTGGCAACACCTTTTTGCTCTATAGGCTTATACAGCTAATGTAATCTATAAGCAATTGATGTAAACATTGAAAACATTTATTTTCAGGCAACTATTGGCCCATAGATAAATACCTTAAAACTAGCATACATATTAATACAAAATATATCTTAAAACTAAAAACACAATTGGGTAGGTAAAGTTTTTTGAAGATAGGCAAATTATATTTTTTCCCGATAGTATTCATTATAGCGATCACGGAAATGCAGCTCTTTTATTTTTATATCATTTTATTGATTAAATATATTTTTTTAAATGATCGATATGACGTTTGTGAGGTGAAATGGCAGATTCCAGTAATTAATTCCTTGGCGCGTAGTAAATGGGACGAGATAGAAAAAAAATCGATGTCAACTGTCAGTGTCATTCTTGGAAAATAACTTGCAAATAATTGGAAAATAATGGTCGGACGAAACATTTGTGTTTTCTTGTAATTGGATGTCGGTGTGATTTCTAGAATAAGTATTTTTAACGTCCCTAGCACGATCAACACGGATATTTTGATAATGATAACGATTGCTTTCGACTACTTGGCACTGCTTCTTGGAGAACATTTTCATTAACGCCTCCACCACGACTCTTGGACTGCTACACGAGTCATTTTGGATCTCAGTATCAACACAATAGATGGAGACGATCCCGGAAACGTTCGAATGGAAATAGAATATTACAGAGATGAACTCAAAGTGCGTCGTACCGTCTTGTAGGAAGTACAGATACGTTACTTTCCAAATTCAGCGTATTTGAGCACACCAAAGTCTTTAACAGCGATTCGGTGCCAAGCTTTGAAGATATATTGGCCAAAATGGTAACTTATACGTTTGTGAGGACTATATAAACGTGATTGTTGTATTATACATACATAATGATTAAGATTGTAATAGTCTTATAACTAGGTCGTTATTGGCTATTATATATGAGCTCGGCAAGGTGTTCACAATATCTGAACACGCACGCCCTGATAATAGAGGCGTGTTCAGATATTTATGAGCACCCTAGCTGCACCAATATATCTGATGGCGACTGTACTTTAGAAAACTTATAATATAAATTCTTCTATCTGTGAGTACCTGTAATTGGCTTTGTATTGTTACCTAAATCTATATAATGTTTTTGCAGCTGTTGGTACTCCTTACAAAATAAAATAAAAATAAAATAAATCCAAAATAATATAATATAAATCCAGTAAATTTCGTTTCGTTTTATTTTAAAATCCACAAATTATTATCCTTAAGCATTAACATTACAACAGTATATAGAATCACGCTGTGTGGCGTGCCCTTGAAGAGAGTTGAGCGGTTCAAATATGGTCAATAAGGATAAGTATGTCTGTAGGGTAAATGTGCTTCACGTTGGGGCCTGTTTACATATTGATTAGTGTTGATTGCGGGTTTAATACATTTGCCACTATACACAAGTAGCAAGTGTATCAACTCGCAAAAATACTACATTTTTGCTTCCATTGAGGTATACATAGTAAGCACTATTCTCAAATTATGTGAGGAAATAAAACAAATTCAATTTAGTAAAGCGTATTTAATAGGGGTAAAGTGACGCGAATACAATTAAAAAAACAACGCATATTCTTAGTTTATATTAAATGTAGATGGCTTTTTAGTTTTCACTTGGTCACAGAAATACGCTAAAAACCACATTCAGAGTAGGTGTTTCTTGCGTTTTGGCTGTCCTTCTTGTGTCCTTCCACAGCATGAGCATGTCGTAAGTCCTGTTGTATTTGTCCCAGGACTTAGCAGGAAGCTAGTTATTCATTATTAAGTTTGCTTCTGCTTTCAAATGAGGCGGTGCATGCCGTCTATTCCAGGTCGTTTTCGTCACTTGAACTCATTTTGTTTATTACGAGTATTAAAATAACAAGCGGTAACTTATTGAGTATTGCACAACGAATAAACTTTGCCGCCTTTTATTTGCATATTTTTTAAAATTATATTACCATAGATACAAAGCATACGGTACGCGCATGCGTCAATCCGCGCGCACCGCGCAGCGCCCTTTCGCGGTGCTAAAGCGGTATCCAGACGGGACTGATCAAATCGGTCGATCTGATCAGAAATGAAATTGGCGTCAATCTCCAATTTTAGATTTATGGTGATATTAGACCCATTTAAGTTGAAAAAATGCCCCATAACGAAAATACTAGCCTCACAAATTGGTGTTCTTGTGTCCGCACCTCATTTTATTGGTCATTATCGGCGGTTGAATTCGGCGAGCCAAATTGGCGTTTGCGTCCATACGTCCCGATTCGATCGGGCAATTTAATCAGATTGGCGAAAAATTGACTAATCTGGATACGCCTTAAGCAACATCGAGTTCACGATAATTTGACATATAATAATAATAGATTTTTAGCATAAGTTGCATTTCATAAAACTTAACCCAAATCATTTGTACATTTTCAAGTCAAAGATAAAGACATGTTGGTTTTAAAATTTTAATAAGTATAGACCATAATATTGTCATGATCTTGTAACATTGTTAAAATAAGAGTCTCCCATTTTCATTTTATTGCATTTTTTATAAAATGTCTTTAGATTCTCGGGATATCTTGGTCCTAATTCGATTGCTCTTTTTTATGGAAATAATTATATCCTTCAGATTCACAGGATGCTCGGAGAGGCTTAGCCGAATAACACTGCAAGGAAGTATGTCATGGCTCAATGGTTCTAATTAGCCATCAGTATAATACCGTCAATGAATGTTTACATCCACCTGAAAATAAGAACAACATTCATAAAATGAGGATAACCACACAAAACTAACAGATGGTTGAAATTATTAGAAAAAATTAGACCGATTTCTTGTTTACGAACTTAACAGCTCATGGCAATTTAATAATAAAAATCAAAACACAAGTGAAGAATGTTTTATGTACCTATGTATTTCACGGATACGTACTCCTGTACGGCCATTGCTCCTCTAATTCAACGGCATTGTGCCTATCACTGTTATGATACTAATTTCAAATTTGTAGAATCTGCTCGCAATCTCGTATGAACTCGCTTATTTTTCTTGCAAAACTCTGTCCAAGGGTCAGCGTAGGGGCCGTCGTGTAGGGGTGGGGAAGAAAACGTTGTCCAATAATTTATGCAGTGCCAGGTTATCGAAAGTAAATTCAATCTTTGTCCAAATACGCGCAGATGTCGTGGGGAATCAGAAGTCCGTGGGTCGTGCTGAGGTCGCCGAAAATCTCAATGATAACATTAATAGCAATTCGCAAGGTAACATGAGGCTTGTCCGTTATTTTTCGGGAATGAGAGCTAAGTGACACTGACAGTTGACATCGTTTTTTTTTCTATCCCGTCCCATTTACTACGCGCCAAGGAATTAATTACTGGAATCTGCCATTTCACCTCACAAACGTCATATCGATCATTTAAAAAATTATATTTAATCAATAAAATGATATAAAAATAAAAGAGCTGCATTTCCGTGATCGCTATAATGAATACTATCGGGAAAAAATATAATTTGCCTATCTTCAAAAAACTTTACCTACCCAATTATGGCTGCGATGCAGTTCGCAACCCCGCAGTGTCAGGGAGCCGGCCGCGGAACCGCCGGAACTTGACACCCTTCGGCCAAAACTCCTCCTTGGTGAAGGTCGCTAGATGTTCAGTCGGAACGCTCAGCACAAAAGAATTAAAATTCACATTGTGTCGAGATTCCAACTTCACGACCCTCAGGATGAATCCGGACTTGGCTCGTACATACTTCACGATCTCCTCGACCTTCGTAAGGTAGTGTAATCGGGACACATACAGCAGCGTCGTCGGTGTTGCAGGACGCAGCAAATGGTTAGGTCCAGTCGGTGCGGTACCGCACTGATTCGGACGAGCTGACTTATTTCTCCTCTCCACCTTCTTGAAGCCATCTCTGTCGCATCCGGACTCTTTTAGAGTCAGCTGTGACCGATCCTTGTGAACAGGTTCACGAAGGCTCTGCACCCCTTTCTTCGGCCGCTGCTTAGACTTGGACAAAGCAGGCGGCTTAGCGGCAGTGGCAGCGTAGGAACGTTTTGGGGTCAACGTACTCTCGCGTGACGTGCGCGTCTCCGGTGACGTAGACGGGCGGGCGGCGGGGCGCGGGTCAGCGGTCGCCTGCTCAGCAATCGCCGACGCATCCAAATTCGCGGACTCAAAACCGCCGATGGACGCATTCCGCGCAACGTGACACACGGCTATGCTAGAGTTATCTGACCTACATTCCGAACTAGCACTACGTATTAACGCTAATTCAGAACGTAATTCACTGATGGTATTGTTCGATACCTCCAACTTAGCCTGCATTTCAGCCAGACTGTCCTTCAGGAAAATTATATCCTTTAGCAGCCTGGAAACGTCAACATGGTCCAACGAGACGACAGGTAGCCGATGTAGGTCCTTCGCCACGAAAGAGGGCATGTTTGATGAATCGGTTCCCTTGAACACCGAGATGATGTCCCGTAGACTCTTCACGCCTCCATCTCTTCGTCGTGATGGCATTTCGTCGGCTTTGCCGAGCGTCTGGTAGAGCAGCGCCTTGCCACTACATATGTCCTCCTCCTGGAAGCTGGACTTGCAGATCTGCACGATGCTGGTCTCATCCAAAGTCACGGTGGCATTTTGAATAAATGCCAACAACTCGTTGACTACGACTTGTGGTGAAGTCATAGCGGGTAAGCATGCAGCGGCTATTGCCGCGCGGTTCGCGAATTTTAAAATTCGTGCAGTGCACTACGGCACGACCGCTTCCGGCCGCGCATTGCAACGCGCATTGTAAAGGTTTACTTCACCATTTTATAGAGCCGTTATAGGCGTGTACTATAATAGCGTCAAATATAACCACTATAGAGCAATATTACTGTATAATAGTATACGGAATCACTTTTATGCAACTAATTTGCGTTATTAAGGTTCCCTGCAAGCCGCTATAGTTTTGTGTTTTAACAGTGACAAAAACCCAACTATACAACGATTTTACGATATAGTGGCTTTAGAGATCACTGCTATAGTACATAATACTTTAGTAGTTTGCGCTATTAAGGTTCTCTGCAAGCCGCTATAGTTTTGTGTTTTAACAGTGACAAAAACCCAACCATACAACGATTTTAGGATAAAGTGGCTTTAGAGATCACTGCTATAGTACATCATTCTTTAGTAGTTTGCGCTATTAAGGTTCCCTGGAAGCCGCTATAGTTTTGTGTTTTAACAGTGACAAAAACCCAACTATACAACGATTTTAGGATAAAGTGGCTTTAGAGATCACTGCTATAGTACATCATTCTTTAGTAGTTTGCGCTATTAAGGTTCCCTGGAAGCCGCTATAGTTTTGTGTTTTAACAGTGACAAAAACCCAACTATACAACGATTTTAGGATATAGTGGCTTTAGAGATCACTGCTATAGTACACAATACTTTAGTAGTTTGTGCTATTAAGGTTCCGGGATGCTAGCCGCTATAGTTTTGTGTTTTTACAGTGACATAAACCCAACTATACAACGATTTTAGGATATAGTGGCTTTAGAGATCACTGCTATAGTACATAATAATTTAGTAGTTTGCGCTATTAAGGTTCCCTGCTAGCCGCTATAGTTTTGTCTTTTAACAGTGACAAAACCCCAAATATACAACGATTTCAGGATATAGTAGCTTTAGAGATCACTGCTATAATACATAATACTTTAGTAGTCATATGAACACTATTATAGAACTGTTTTGCTCTATAGTAGCGTTTTTGGGACATATTTATAGCGTTAAAAAGCGCTTTAGTAGTTTTCAAATCCCTATTATATATAATCGCTGTAAACGTCACAATGACTATTTTATATCACAAAACTGTTGTACCTATAGTGGTTTTGTTTTTTTCTTTTAAAAGACAACAGCGTTATAGCTGAGTTTTTATGTCTTTTATAAACCGAGTTAGATACATAAAGGTAGAAAACGACTACTTGTAAATGATAAATTTGATCTGTAATGGCTACTTATATCTTGCTTATATAAGTTCAGGCCTAAGCCACATAATGTGGTTCCGTACAAAATATTTTAATATTAATGAATTGATAAAAATACCCCAGTGATATTAGTGATTGTAGTTCAGATTTATCATCAATGATTTAATACAGGCATAAAATCGTGGCGGTTTAGATATTTATCGACATCCATTATTAGCACATTTTTTTACCAATCACACTGAAAAAGAAAACAACACTAATTAACTACATCTAAATTTAAAACAAATCATAATGTCTTTCTAAAGAGTTTGTAAGTGTAACTGGGTCACAGCAAAATTCTTTTGGAACCCTAATTTTAATCATGATGGCGGTGAATATTTCGTCGTAAGTTCTATAGTTAGCCTATAAAAGCGTCGGATTTACTTCTTGGCTGCATAGTAGTAACTATGGTGAATATCATAATATTTTATTAAATTATTTTATTAAAAACATAAATAAATCGAGGGGGCATTTAAAATTCCTTATTAACCTTATACTATTCTAACGGTAAAACTTCCGTCCCATATACTTTTTGCACTAAGGACCGAATTATTCGACATCTAAATAACGCATATTAATATAAAGTCTTTACTTATCACCATTTTACTTAGTATCGTTTTTGTGAAGTAAACACACAACAAAACCACTCACAATAGTTGATGGAAAACTTGGTAGCAAATTGCGTTGTAAAGGAACTATGAATTCTGCAATAGTATAAAAAAAGCACTATAATAGAATTTCAAATACTACTATAGTATAAAACAAGCACTATAATGGAATCTCTAATGCTACTATAGTATAAATTAACACTATAATGGCGTTACTGACAACAAATTAGCACAAGAGTCATCATTATATCACTTTTATAGACCTAAAACGTCACGACTGACACTGCTACAGGTCTACTATATCACTGAATGGCACTAAAGATGCGCCATTTCGGCTTTATACAACCTTCTTAGGTCTTTTATAGGACCTTAGGTGGTATTTAGGAAACGTTCTATTGACCACTATAGTACCACAAATTGTTACTTGGGAGGTAATTAATTATAATTGTGAAGTCCTTATTCGTCCTTGCGCGAGCTCCTTCGGGCACAGTGAAAGAAAAGGGCCTCGCAGATGCGACTTCGCCCACGGCTAGATTAATTCACGCTACGCCACTGTGAATAGATTTATATAATATTTTAACAAATAATAAAGTAACATACTAGTTAATGAGGAGAAAGTTTCGGGCTAGTTTAATAACTTTAATAATAAAACATAGTAGCTACGTAATTTTTTCAGGAAAGAACCCGAAACCGGAGAACCCCGGAGAATACATGTTCATGACGGTTGCTTGGCTGATGGGTGTGTTTGTGTTCGCGCTGCTCATCGGCCAGATCCGAGACATCATTGCCACCGCTACTAGAGCCCGGGTCAGTTGCAAACATTTATTTGTATTAGGTATTTGTTGTGGCGTATTTTTTTAAAATTTCTATTCTTTATATATGTAGGTAGACCCAGCCAGAATTCATTCAAAGTCCATGCAATTTTTCACCTACACGCAAAAAGTTTTCATCGTTTTACTTTTTTTCTCTTAACATGTTTTATCCTTGACATATACCTAAAATCAATTGGTGCATTTGCAATTCATCAGCCGCATAACACGCAAATTTGTAAAAAAAGAATAAAAATAAATAGTTACATATTACATACCATATATTTTTGATTACAGACGGATTACCGTAAGAGGGTGGACGGGTGCACCCGATACCTGCGAAAGCTGAACATGCCCGCGTCTCTGCAGCAGCGTGTGACTTGCTGGTTCAACTACACGTGGAACGAACAACGGTGCTTCGGTGAGAAATTATTTATATTTGAGCTTGGGATTGAGAAGAACCCAATTACAAACGATGTTTTGCTGACCTGTTCTGATCTTGACTTTACCACCGGGCACCTTAATTCACGCGAAGGAGCTGCCGGCCTAGCAAAGTTTGCAATTGCTATCGCTTCGACAACAAATAGCTTTATGTCTCTCTATCACTCTTCCATATTAGTGCGATAGTGACAGTTGCGTTTCGTTCGCTACGGAACGTAAGCGATTGGCATCTTGGCTACGTGGCCTGGATTGTGCTAAAAACTATATTGTTCACGTAAAATATTTTGAAATTTTTGTAAATTATGGAATGTGAGTAAATTAATCATTATAAGTACTCGTAATGTTTCTGTTTATAGACGAGTCAAACATATTGAACACACTGCCGCACAACATGAAACAGGATGTTGCTCTAGAAGTGCACATGTCAACGTTGAGTAAGGTAACTGCTTTGGTTATCTAATTTTAACATATAAGCTTTTGTACACCTACGATAATGCTATTAACGAATTATATTTGGACAAAGAAAGGAAAGAATCTCGATTACAGAGTTAGATGTATAAAAAGCCACGAATAAATATTATATTATATACATAAGCAATAAATTTAAACAGGTGGAACTCTTCCGTGACTGCTCGGATTCTCTACTGCGTGACCTGGTTTTGAAGTTGCGACCCGTGTCCTTCCTTCCTGGAGACGTGATCGTGCGACGTGGGGATGTCGGCCACCAGATGTATATTATCAAATCTGGACAGTGCTACGTGAGTGTCTCTGGTTTTGTCTCCTTCTCACTAACTAGCGCAAATCATAGATTCTCTTGTGTAACATGTATAAGATGCCTTGAGTGGTGGATCTGCGTCAATTGTCTGTGAAACTATACCACAAGCCATTTAATATGTTTGAAAACAGGTAATGTCACCAGATGAAAACGAAGTACTGGCTACACTTGGCGAAGGTTGTGTTTTCGGAGAGATTAGTTTACTCGGCATTGATGGGATGAGACGTCGAACAGCTACAGTCAGGTGAGTTTTGGGCAATTCTGATTTATAATGGCGAGCAAGTTTAGGTTTTAAAAAGATTAGATATTGTGCTTCTTTCTTACTGGCCCCATGTTGGGCGCCAGTTTTAGTTAAAGTATTCGCAATGTGGATCTATATAATATTTTATTTAACAGAAACTCTTCACTGCACTTAAATATTTGCTATCTATCGTCTAACCCCCTTATTCATAAAACTTTACGGGCCTGATTTAGTTAAATTATGTTTTATCCCTTTCTTACAAATACATAAGTCAAAATGACAGATAAGGACAAACGATTATTAGCTAATTGAGGTTTATAGTGCGTTTATGAATAAGGGGGTAAGACTTTTTTGACAACTTAATTACTCAATAAGATCTGAAATAAAATATTTTTACTCCATAATCTAACAGGTCACGTGGCTACTCGAACTTATTCGCATTGTCCCGCAACGATCTATACGGCGCGTTACTCCACCACAAGGAAGCGGCGCTCGTGCTCCGACGGCGAGCTGACCAGATCATCCGCCAGAACGCCGCGAGACACGCTCAACAGCGCATGGCCGAACGACAGGTACATCATCCTTACTTCATAACGTCGTAGGTCACGTGGCGTGGATTATACGTCAGAACGCCGCAAGCCAGGTAGATTTTTTAAAACTCAATGCATGTTTTCATTATCACCTAGACGATGCTGGACATAGGCCATGATATGTGTAACACAAGAATATTGCCTAGCCATTGGTTCTACCAACCAAGCAAGCCCACTGCCAGTAATATCTTTCTACTTGACTCTAGAAGTAGACCCTTGCTTCCAATGGTATCTACTTGATGAGACTAAAATTTTCACTATTTTCACAGGCAAGGAAGTCAGCCAGCATCAACGAGGAAACCGGCCTAAGAAGGCGTCGGAACTCGAGCCTGTCCAAAAAGTCAAACGAGAGTGGTGGCGCGGGCGGAGGGCTAGCCGCGGGGCCAGAAGTGAGGAGGCTACGAGCTGCCAGTGCACTGTCCAGGAGAAAACTCTCCGTGGTCTCAGAAAACAAGGTCAGTTTATCATGCTCTGACAGGCAAGGATGATAAAAATGGGAAGTAGCTAACATGTATATCGGCCGTAAGGCCGTAACAGCCATTAGAGAACCAGTTTCAATTTTTTGCGCGAGATAAACTGTAATTAGGTACCTCAATAGTTGAATAAGTTTTCCAATGATTGTTATACGTGATGGGTATTATAATAGTAATGTAAAGTAATTTGATATTATAAGATTAATTATAATTTATAACATCAAATATTTGCCTTATCCAGACACTGAATTGTGGAGAATCATCCGAAAGTCACGAAGACGATACAACAGTAGTAGCCCGTCTGCGAGGTCCCGTGCCGAAAATCGTTTTCTCGTCGGATTAATCGAATCGAGCAGGATTCTCGAGGAATAATCATGAAGCTAGGCTATACTTAGCTGACTATGAGGACTACAAACATCCCTAAGCCGACCTATAAAGGGTATCAAGTCATGTGGAATGTTTTATCATTGAAACTTGGCCGTATTTTAATGAAGCAGTATTTAAATGTTTTAGAATAAGTAATCAGTGTCAAATTATTCTACGTGTATCAAACGGTATCTAATTTATACTAAATCTGTGATTCCTTCAATTAAGTATTTAAATTAAAACCTAATGCTTCTAAAAGCCCCACGTTGGGCGCCATTTTAATTTGTTTATATTTATATTTTTTAGGATAATAAAATCATCCTTTTTTCTTGCATTGTGCTACAATCTGTGTTAAAGATAGTGTTTTTATTTTAATGTGGAAGCTCAAATTCCTTGTATGACATTAATATTGATCTTAGATTAAGAATGTCTATGGTATTAAAAGAAAATACGTATGACGTATACCTAAATGTTAGATTCTAGTCAAGGATTTTTTTAAATAGAGTCATTTGACGTTTTGGCGAATAAGGTGTTTATGTATTTATTTAATTATGTTTATACTTGACTTCTTGAGCAAAAATAAGCGAAGAAACAATTCTAGGTAAGGAAAAACAAACATGATTTTGGCTGATTAAATATTTTTACTAAATGTCTATGATGATCTAATAAAGAGTGTCTAGCATCAATTTGTTATTTAATTTTCGTTTCTCATTACTCTTCTTCTTATTACTGTGGCAGATAAAATTACATCCTTTCGATCCAGATCCAGTTCTTTGTAGTAGAGATCCCTATTGTATAGCAAAATATAAAATGATCTACGACTCTACGAATGTAAAAGGTCAATCTCTAACAAAACAAAAACAAAACCTATTGCCATAAAAAAAACTAGGGCACATATCCTTAATATTTACCAATATTACGGGAGGTGTTATACCTTACATAACTGATTCTAATAATCCATTAAGTATGACATAAATTGCATAAATATCGACAGTGTACGACTACTATCTAAAATTGCCCTTTAGCCGTCGTAATTTAGTAAACCACTGCCTTTTATCAATTCCTCCTTCCCCTAAATTACTACAGTGCTCAGACAAAAACAGACCTTAATGCTGTGGAGTAACGAACAATAATTTTATTTTGGTATGCACAGTGGATTATCTCTGCCATTAATTATAGTATTGTGCCATCGCTTGCGTGCATTCACGACACTAATGTACTCCGTAAAATACCTAAAGCGATTCAAAACGACTTTAGCAGGGCTGGATGAGAACTATTTTCACTGGGCTGGTTACTAGATTTTTTTTGCGTATATATTAAACTCAAAAGATAAGATAAAAGATAAGATAAGATAAAGATAAAAAATAGTTTATTCAAGTAGGCATATTACAATGCGCTTATGAACGTCAAATAAACCTTTACCGGCTCCAACCGTACACCTCTGCCCCGAGAAGATTTAAATCCTCCCTCAATTGGAGGAGGGTATCCCAATATGGGACCGGCAACAAACTCGGCGGGACACATCTTTTCAAAACATTATTACATCTTATAATTAACATGCATTACGAGTAATTAAGAAAAATACAATTTAAACTATAGTCAAAAACCAAGTCATAAAGTAACGTAAATAAATGCGTGACTAAATTCATTTTGCGAATCATCAAAATAATAATGTTGAGCAAAAGAAAAATTTAAACTGTCATTTAGTAAACTTGGCAGATATTATTTTTTATTTGTTTTGGTTAGTTCGATACCGAGACTAATGGGTGGCTATAATTCAGTCGTTATTTACGGATCGCATGTCGCGAAGGGCTTTTTATAACCCACGACACGTCCTTCCCAGATTCTGGGTCGTAGAGGGCCCTTTCCGGCTCGGCTACGACATTGCGCGGCTTGCGCAGGCAACGGCGGCAACCATAGGTTGGAGCGAGACACGACGGTCGGACCTTTCATTCCCACCTATGGTTGCCACCGCCACCGTCGCAAGTCGCGCAATGTCGTGGCAGAGCCGTTAGAACCCGCGGCACGATCGACTACACGGAGTCACCTTGTGAGCGGACGAGGTAGGTCGGAAGTCCTCATCAACACAAATTATCCTTTTCACTTACCGTGACAAATGAACAAATTTATTTGTAGCTTGTACCTACACTTCCGGTTAATTAAGGAGCCTTTTAAAAGTCACTTAGGTATGCAGACTTGGCTTGTAGGTATTGTGAAGCCCATTTAAATAAATTATAGCTTGTAGCTAGAAGTCTGGCCATCAAAACGTGATACTGAGATTTTTTTTTTAATTTCAAATATGTAGATATGGCAAACCTTTATGAACTAGGAATACGCAATCTTGATAATTGTCAACAGGTGTCAACTGTCACTGTCACTGTCACTGTCAATGGTAGTTTGCAAAAAGAAACAACACAGTTTTCCCCATCGTTTATTTAAAAAGTTACTAGATAATCAATCTCAAGGCAATTTTATGTTTATAACATTGTATTATTTTATTTATTAAAAAAATGTTTTACTCGTACATATAGAAATATACACTGAAAATTAAACTCTGACAGCTTAATAAAAAAATAGAAATTAATAAAGCGCATTCACAAAGTTTTCAGTATAATACAAATAAAGATTTAATAAATAAAATTTTCGTTATGAACTTTAACCACAGCAGTTGGACAGAGTCATTAACAAATATATTTTTTTATTATGGTGGGTAGACTTACCTACCCTCCATATATTTTATGAACATTGATAAAGACAGTTGGAAGCAAATATTCATTATAAAACTATTTGGGGACATAACTTTCTTAGGAAGTGAACAGGCCTTGCTCTGAACTGAACTAATCTAGAACTATTCTACCTATAACTAACTATCATAGTCAAAATCAGATTCCAAAAACTCAACTGGCTCCTCAGACTCACTGCTTGAGTCCCTGTCACTGGTTACATTTATAATGAATGGTTCTAATGTTGTGACGATTCCATCTCGTTCTATATATTTTTGTTCCACGTGCAGTACATGATCAGTGCATTTTTTCCAGTCCTCTGGAGTTACCGTCCCAAATTCCGTCGAAATCGCTTTTTCTACTTCTTTTACACTGAGACCCATATTTTTGCTACCAACTTTCCTTTTAGCTAAACTCCATATTTGTTCAATGGCGTTAAGGTCACAATGGTATGGGGGCAACCGTAGAACTTCATGTCCATTTTCTTTTAAAATTTCGTCAACCTCATATTTTGGGTCGGGCTTGTATTTGTCCACCAGACACATCAGCTCTTCCTTCGACATGTAAGTTTCATAATCAATTCCATTGGTAGTGAGCCAATCTTGAATTTCTGCCTTTCTCTGATGCATTGTGGGTGGTTTATTTACCTGAGTTGAATGATAACTTGCGTTATCCATTATTATTACACTTGGTTCCCTTAAATTAGGGATTAATTTCTCTTGCAGCCATTTTAAAAAGTTCTGTCGGTTCATGTCATGATGATAATCAGCTGACATAGATTTTGTGCTAAAAACCAAGAGGGCATTAGGCACAAATCCTTTTTCGGACCCGGCATGTACAATAATGAAACGTTTTCCTGGGGAAATTTTTTCAATCACGCCGCTAGTAGATGGACCTTGCCATGATTTTTTTGGCCTATAATTTTGATGAATATATGTTTCATCCAAATAAATTAACGGCTTTTCTTGCTGGCGGTATTTACTAATGGCTCTCAAAAATCTGTGCCTCCATGCTGCTATGTCATATCTCTCCATGATTATACTACGTTCGTTTATATTTTTTTTGAACTCAAAGCCATTGGATAATAAAATTTTGCGCAACGTTTCACGACATCCGGTAAATCCTATGCTCTCTCTTAAATCTGTTAACAAGGTACGTAAAGTAGGCACCTGTTTCTTCACTGTGTAGTATTCATTGATCTTCTGCCTGATCGCGTTAATGTCAAAACTATCCAAATTGGCAACTGTTGGTTTATGTGGACGCTTTTTCCCGGGAGTATTCCAAACACCTGCATTTGACTGTCCTTCTTTTTTTATTCTTTTGATAGTAGCTGTACCAACATCTGAAAATGAGAAGAAAATACAATATATTGTTTTTAATAAAGGTATAGCTTATGGTTATTGGAAGCATCAATCACTATGTAACCTATTACCTATCTATTATTATATTATAAGTGATCTAAATCATCCCTATGTGGCAAAGTTCCTAACCCCTGACCTGACCCCGGGAACAATAGCGGGTGGTTTGGTTAATAAATTGTTTTGGTCAACTGATCAGAATCCAATGTGAGGGTCATCTAGTGTCTATCCATTTATACATTTCTATAATAACTGTTTTAGCAATATTATTTAAGATCTTTTCCCTCATCCTGGCACTATCCTAGTTGCATCTTAGTAGCCCTACATCCGGTAAAGATATTACTTTTACCTAAATGTCAGTTCCTTGCTTATGCTTATATATACCTATATAATATAAATTTGGATTTGAACACACTTAAGTATATTAATTTATTGTCAGAATATCATACCTGTCATTGCAGAAATTTCTTGCACAAATTGAATTTCCGTTTTGAGCCGACTATTTTCCTCTAGTTGTTGTAAACTCTTCACAGCATTATTAATATCATTCAACTCATTTAAGCTGCTTTCATCGGCTTTATCTCTTATCCTCTCTGAAATAAAAAATATATGCAATAAATATCTTTCAGATTACAATCGGAACATAACCTCTAAATGTAGGAGAAACCACTATTTCAAGCTGAAACCAACAACAAAAACATAACTAAACGAATAATATCTTTAGTCCAATGAAATATGTCTTGAAATAACTATTGAGTATGGAGTACAAACTATTCATCAAATATCAAAATCATTACAGTGCACTAACCTGTGGCAGCCATTATTTCATGGAAATATCGTTCTTTCTCGCGAAAGGCAGAGGCTCGCTCTTCTTGTTTTGCTTTAAATTTACACATCATTGTATAAATTAACCTCCTAGCTGAACTTTTTATGGGTTTCGACATAATAACGCAAGATAACCGTTTGTTATTCCGAAAATTGACACGACTTGACAAACAACGTACTAGGGTTTGACAAGTGTTGACTGTTGCCATATAAAGAATTCTGTTCCAAGGTCAATATCACGTTTCGATGGCCAGACCATTAACGTATATATCTATGGACTGGCCTTACGGGCACTAAAAATGGTACTAGTTTAGCGGTGTGACTCACGAATTCCAGCCAATCGTGCAGTCTAACGCAACTAGTTGCGACCAATAGCGCGCGTGATGCGAACTCATCAACCAATCGTGTTGTACCGATGTCACACCGCTGTACTGGGCCCCTGTCATGCCTCATTATTATTGTCCGTAGGGCCAGTCCCTAGATATCTATGTCAATGGGCCAGACTCTATAATATGGTAATCCTGTCAAGTATTAAAATCAACAATGAAATAATCAGCATATCATTAGGTTCCATGGTAATGGGCAGTTATTTAAAATTTACGTCATACAGTCATCATGTATGTACATACAAACAATCATAAATTCGGCACTCTGTCCAAGACAATATTTTGATAATTCTCATTTATGCACTAATATCATGATATTAGGGAGTTAGTTGTAGGTAATTTTATAAAAAAAAATCAATTAATGAAAATAATTAGTTAGACCAAGAAAAGTCTGCAACGATTATGATAGCACACGCAGTGCAAGTGCTATTTTAAACGTCAAACTTCTGTGAAATTATGACGTATAAAATAACACTCCCTATCTACCTATTACGGAAACATAAAAGGATTAAGTTATCTTAGACTAAGTATTTTTAATTCCACACAGATGTTTGTGAGTTTTTTATTCTCGAATATATTTTTTTATTCAAGTAGGCATATTACAATGCGCTTATGAACGTCAAATAAAGCCATACCAGCTCCAACTCTACACCTCTGCCTCGAGAAGATTTAAGTCCCCCTCAATTGGAGGAGAATATCCCAATATGGGACCGGCAACAAACTCGGCGGCACACATCTTTTCAAAACATTACATCTTATAATTAACATGCATTACCTACGAATAAATGAGAAATATACAATTTAAATTACTATTAATATAGAATTCATGAAATACATACAGTGGGTACAATAGGGTATTATACTGTATTTAAAATTAATTATGTTACACCATGCATGAAATAAAGCACCACATAATTATTAGAAAAACACAGATAGGAGTTATTTTTAAACATAAGTTCTATTTAATAAATCGGATAGAAATATAAAAAGTAGGTGAGTTGACCGTGACGTCACGATGTAATGTTTCATATAAATTCCATATTAGCAAATCGTTTTGACAGTTCTAAAACAATAATTGATTTGACTAGTAGGAACATACCCTATTGTCTTAAATGAGGTCGCCGCATAGTGTAAACATCCCCTTTTCATTAGGGTTGGTAAGCCAAAACTTTTCCACTAGTTGCTCAGTCTGAAATCAACCCCCGCGGCAGCGCATCTTTTAGCATTTTTTAATGGCAATTTTAATTATAACCTAATTAAATGTGGAGCAGCAAACTGAGAAGAGTTATTCATTGATTTGGATTAATTAAGTCTTAGGTAAGTTTTATTTAACATAATAATGTAATTGTTGTCACGTATGGTCTGCATATACAAGGTGTTTAGTACATCGTTTGCCAAATTAAAACGGCAGATAGCATGAGTCATTTGCTAGCTTCTCATGCTTAGAAAAACAAAATTGGCCATGGTTTTTTTACTACTAGGCAAGTAAAAATTTTAAATTTACGAAAAACTGTCATAGAGTGAATGTTTTTGCACCAAATTAAAAATTTCTAGGCCTGAGAAGATAGCAAATGACTCAACCTATCTGCCGTTTTAATTTGGCAAACGATGTACCAAACACCCTGTATAAGTCCCCGCGTAAATTCTCGAGTTTGAATTTGTAAACAATTTAAAAATGATCGAAAGTATAAAAAAACGTACGCACAGCTCGGTAAAAGGATAATACCTGCTTAATTCAGTTTAAATATTTGCTTGTAACGCGAACTTTCCCAAATATATCAATAAACTATGTTTAGTTCACATGGAGCCTACTAGATGGCGCTAGTAGTCCTCGATTTCGATGTAAACATTAGCGATATTTTATCTTTCCCGTAGTTTTAAAAATCCAAAACCTTGCGTAACTTGTGTTATGTGTTGCCTAGTTTTTTTATGTAAACATAACGAATGTGCAAACTAAGATTAATGTAAATTTGATAGCTTCCAGTTCCTAGGCAATGTTTAGTTCCTTGAGCCTCACAGGATGGCTCTACTAGTACCCAATGTTTTGTTCTTAAACCCAATGTTCCTGGAGTCTTAAAATTATGATTTCAAGCATTCCATGACACTTGTATTTTTACTAAAACGTAGCAAATGTATAGATTTGGATTAACGTAATCTTGAACATTCATACATATATAGTTCACCTATCTGCATAAAGATGGCGTTAATAGGCCTAGCATATCTCGTTTCTGAAACCTGTAAAAAAATACAGAACATCATGTAACATGTTCCTAAAAATATATCGAATGTATCTAAATAGTTTAACATACATAAAAACAACGCGCATGTTCGTACAATTTAACTGTTTACCAACTTGTCACTAGATGTCACTGTACAGCGCGCATACTAATCCTACATGGCGGTGTTAAGATTTTTCCTAGAATAAGGACCCGATTCACCGAATATTGTTAATGTTGAGAATTAGCTAGGCGATAGATTTGTACGGCCTGTGTACCCCCTGGGACCTTGACGGACTATCTTATCAGAAATTAGGAGTTTTCCCGGTTCCCCTTGCGCATGACAGCTGTACGTCTTGGACGCTGTTCGGCCGTAGGAGATTCGTTAATTTAGTCAATTTGGACATATATCTGTCTGTCTCACGCCCCACCTGTCCAAGGAAACTACTCCACATCTGGCGCACAACGTGAGGGCCGTGCCGTGACATCGCAACGAGTTTATGCCTGTCGTAACACGTCGAAGAGCGAAATTCTTGCGGGAAAGAGATAGCATGGCGGTCAGTATGACAGACAGCCAGTTCCAGCAGCTGTTAGGAGCGATTACCAGTGCTGCACGACCTGCTCCGTCTCCGGTGAAACATAGTTCCTTCGCGAAGGCCACTTTCTCCTACGACGGCAAACGGGATCCAGCCTGCGTGCAAACTTTCCTGACGGCGGCTACGTGTTGCAAACGCGTCGGGAATATTAACGACAGCGACGCACTACAGAGTTTACCTCTAATACTGAAAGATGCTGCAGCCGTTTGGTGGAACGGCATAAATGAGTCGGTAACAGACTATAAATACGTCATGAGGATACGTGCAGTCTTACCGAAGAGGGGGAGGGTTCCCCTAAAGACTACCCCTGAACTAGCAGTAGGGCATGCTCCCGGGAATTCCCGAGACTGATTTTTCCCGAGAATTCCCGGGAATGGGCACTTTCAGCCAGTATCGGAACTGGAGACAAAATTCCCGGGAAAATATCGAAATTTCGGGAAATTTATAAATGTTATGTTATATCGATTTATGTCTAATTGCGAATTGGCTACAAGCTAAAATTATATTGTACATATATATATATATACATATATATATATTTTTTCCTAAAACAATACTTTGTTCAACAGAGCAATGGTATATGAGTACGTTTTCTTTGACTGGTTACATTTGTAACAGATTAAGATCCAGTTTAAGTGACAGAGTTTAGATGCGATCAGTTATTTACCGTCAGTGTCATCTGTCCAGTCCACAAAAAAGGCTCGAAAAAGAGATGCTCAAACTATCGAGGAGTTGCTTTACTCACTTACAAAGTTTCACGTACAAAGTCACACGTACAAAGTTTTGTCCAACGTACTGCTCAAGAGGCTGGAACCATATTCTGAAAGAATCCTTGGGGATTACCAATGTGGTTTCCGCAGAAACCGCAGCACGACGGACCAGATTTTCTTGCTCAAAGAGATTATGAAGAAGAAGTGGGAGTACGCCCAAAGCGTTCACTCTTTGTTTTTGGACTTCACTAAGGCCTATGACAGCATAGATATCGACGCTCCGTATGCCATTCGTGTAAATTTTAATATCCCTAGAAAACTAGTAGTACAGCAACAAAAGAGTGTAGGATGCGTGTCAGGGTAGGCGGTGAGCTGACCGAGGAATTCAAGGTGATGACCGGTCTAAAGCAGGGAGATGCCTTATCACCCATGCTCTTCAACTTAGCCCTTGAACATGTTGTCCGAAAAGTGTTAACGTTGGACATAAGGCTGGAATTGAGCGGCAAGCACAAAGTGATAGGGTACGCGGACGACCTGGCTTTATTAGGGGAAAGCCGCGATGAAGTAGTACAGGCAGCCAGTGTCTTGGAGCGAGAGGCCCCTAGGACAGGTCACAGGATTAACCAGTCAAAAACTGAATACATGAAGCGCTACAAAAATACACGAGTTCAGCGCGGAAGTCTCCATGTTGGGGGTAGGAGGAGATCAATATTCGCATCTAAAACGCCATTCGATGCAGCGCAGCCCTCCATAAAGTGTTGATGTCCAGGCTTCTCAGCAGAAATACTAAGTTAAGGATATATAAGACCGTTATCCGACCAATCCTTATGTATGGGTGCGAGGCCTGAACACTAACACAAAAAGAGGAAAGTCAGCTCCTGGTAGCGGAAAGAAAGATCTTTCGCAAGATCCTGGGACCTATCAAAAGAGACAACGGCACGTGGAGGATACGGGAGAACCCCGAAATCGAGGAGTTGGTGGCTGGACCGAATATCATCGGCGAAACGAAATCCCACAGACTTCGCTGGTTCGTCACCTATTAAGAATAGGAGAGGATCGTGCTACCAAGAGGGCATACCTGGGAAGACCGACTGGTGGCCGCCCGGTAGGTCGGCCCAAGTACCACTGGAAGCAGATCTGAGTCAGCTTTAAGCCGATAATTGGCAGGAAACGGCGCATGATCGGGAAAAGTGGCGTGCTTTCGTTTCGGAGGCCAAGACCCTCTTTGGGTTGCTGAGCCGTATTAATTACTTAGTTAGTTGATTCTTAGAAAACGTCTGAATTTGAATATTGACATTATAGATAGGTATATTTTAGTCGAAATATCAACCGTTAAGTATGATTTAGTTTAAAAACTAATAGAAATATTAACTAATCATTTGGTTATAATAATTTCATTCTGCTGACAACTGATCCAGACAGGCACTCGGTTTCGGTCTCAGCTCCGCTAGGATCGTCCGATCACTGTCTGGTGAAATCTGTGTCGATCCACTCTCCTCCTGATCTCTGCCCTAGGGGCACGAGGAGAGTATGGCGATACGAGTCAGCGGACTGGGATGAGATGCGGCATTTCTTTGCGTCTTTCCCCTGGCAGCAGGTCTGTTTTTCTTCGGGTGACCCCTCGTGTTCTGCTGAGGCTGTTGCGGATGTGATTCGGCAGGGAATGGAATATTTCATTCCGTTCTCCGACCTATCGCTCGATCACAAGACCCGAGCATGGTACAATTCGGACTGTGCTCGAGCCGAGGCTCTTAAGCAGTCTGCATACCAGGCTTGGGTACTAGCCCGCGATACCAAAGCTGGAGCACAGAGGGTTCGCGCGAGGAAAAAAGCCTTTAACTCAGCTGCCAAGTCCTGCAAACGGGTGCTTCGAAAGGCTCGATTCGACCACGTCAGTCGAATAGGGGCCAAACTCGCCTCCTACCCTCCTGGTAGCAAGCGGTTCTGGTCCCTGTCGAAAGCGGTCGAATCCAACTTCTGCAGACCCACATTGCCACCTCTGCAGAAACCTGATGGGACACTGGCCCACTCCGCGACAGAGAAAGCTAACTTGTTTGCTTCTCTGTTTGCGAGCAATTCACGTCTAGATGCAGGCTCAAAACTTCCACCTACGCTACCTCATTGCAGTTCCTCTATGCAGAGAATTGCTATACATCAAAAAGAGGTACGCCGAGCTCTGCTGAATCTTGACGTGAATAAGGCCAATGGACCAGACGGTATACCTGCACGTGTACTAAAGCAGTGTGCGCCTGAGTTGTCTCCTGTACTGACACGCCTGTACCGCCTCTCTCTCCAAACAAGAACGGTGCCGAAATCCTGGAAGCTTGCAAACGTGCAGCCAGTACCCAAGAAGGGTAGTCGTGCTGATCCCTGCAATTACCGACCAATCGCCATTACCTCCATGCTCTGTAAAGTCATGGAAAGGGTACTTAACGGCAAACTGCTGGCATACCTCGAAGCAAATGATCTGCTCAGTGACCGTCAATATGGCTTTCGCCGAGGTCGGTCTACTGGGGATCTTTTAGCGTATGTCACGCACTGCTGCGGCGAGGCCATCGAGAGGAACGGTGAAGCGCTTGCTGTTTCACTGGACATCTCGAAGGCCTTTGACAGGGTTTGGCACGCAAGTCTCCTTAGCAAGCTTCCTGCTTACGGCATCCCTGCTGATTTTTGTAGCTGGCTATCTGATTTCTTGAGTGAACGGTCGATCAGAGTAGTTATTGATGGCTGCTCTTCGGACCTCATGGCCATTGACGCCGGTGTTCCTCAGGGGTCTGTTCTCTCCGCAACCCTTTTCCTGCTCCACATTAACGACATGCTGCAACCCAGCATTGTAGGTTATGCAGATGACAGTACGGTTGTTGAGAGATATTTGGCTAGTGCAAGGGACAGCAGGGAGGATATACGTTCACAGAGAGAGGCCATGGTTGAGCGAATGAACTTGACCCTTAGTCTCGTTTCCCAGTGGGGTGATGACAATCTGGTCACGTACAATGCCTCCAAAACGCAGGCGTGTCTATTTTCCGCTAAACGGAGTCCATTCGACCTGACTCCTTCTTTCCGGGGTGCATCTGTACCTATTACCGACAGCCTGGAACTCCTCGGCATGGAGCTGAGTTCAGTCCTCGGCTTCGGCAGCTTCATTGAGTCTAAAGCACAAACTGCGGCCAGAAAGCTGGGCGTCCTAAATAAGGTGAGGCGATACTTCACACCTGGACAGCTTCTAACACTTTACAAAGCTCAAGTCCGGTCGTGTATGGAGTATTGCAGCCACCTGTGGGATGGCTCAGCTAAATACCAACTCGCCGCTTTGGACTCAGTGGAGCGCAGAGCCAGGAGGATGATTGGCGACAAGAAGCTAACGGCTAAGCTTCAGACTTTGGCCCATCGGCGGAAAGTCGCCAGCCTGTCGGTATTCTACAGGTTGCACTTCGGGGAGTGTGCCCAAGAGCTACACGAGCTCATTCCACCGTCCCCATTCTACCATCGGACTTTTAGACGCACGGCCGGTTTCCATCCTTACTTGGTAGATATTCCGCCAATTCGCACTAAGCGCTTTGCTTCTACTTTCCTTATGCGCACTGCCAAGGAATGGAATTCCTTGCCGGCGTCTATATTTCCGTGCTCTTATAACCCGGCAACCTTCAAATCAAGAGTGAACAGGCACCTTCTGGGCGAGCTCGCTCCATCGTAGGCCACGTCTACGCCTCGGCTAGTCTGTGGCCATGAGTAAACCCATGCATAATATAAAAAAAAAAAATCAAAATGTTAACTTTATTAATTTTCCCGAAATTTCCCGAATTCCCGGGAATTCTCGGAACTAGTCCTGACCCAATCCCGGGAAATTTGAAACCTTTTCCGAGACTGACATTGCATGCTCTAACTAGCAGTCACGAGTGGACGTCCGCCCAACGGCCTCAACGCAACGAACTTTCCTGTCACCGCGCCGGGTCGTCTGCAGTTCCAGAGGGGGAGACTGTAACGCGAACTTTCCCAAATATATCAATAAACTATGTTTAGTTCACATGGAGCCTACTAGATGGCGCTAGTAGTCCTCGATTTCGATGTAAACATTAGCGATATTTTATCTTTCCCGTAGTTTTAAAAATCCAAAACCTTGCGTAACTTGTGTTATGTGTTGCCTAGTTTTTTTATGTAAACATAACGAATGTGCAAACTAAGATTAATGTAAATTTGATAGCTTCCAGTTCCTAGGCAATGTTTAGTTCCTTGAGCCTCACAGGATGGCTCTACTAGTACCCAATGTTTTGTTCTTAAACCCAATGTTCCTGGAGTCTTAAAATTATGATTTCAAGCATTCCATGACACTTGTATTTTTACTAAAACGTAGCAAATGTATAGATTTGGATTAACGTAATCTTGAACATTCATACATATATAGTTCACCTATCTGCATAAAGATGGCGTTAATAGGCCTAGCATATCTCGTTTCTGAAACCTGTAAAAAAATACAGAACATCATGTAACATGTTCCTAAAAATATATCGAATGTATCTAAATAGTTTAACATACATAAAAACAACGCGCATGTTCGTACAATTTAACTGTTTACCAACTTGTCACTAGATGTCACTGTACAGCGCGCATACTAATCCTACATGGCGGTGTTAAGATTTTTCCTAGAATAAGGACCCGATTCACCGAATATTGTTAATGTTGAGAATTAGTTAGGAGTCGCTAGGCGAACGGACTGTGTACCCTTCTGGGACCCTTCCGGCCCTATTTGACTATATAGTTTAATATCTCCAAGTACACCTTTGCGTTCGACTGCTGTCCTTCAGGACGCTGTTCGGCCTTAGGCAGTTAGTATAGTATAGTATAGTTTGTTAGCCTAAGTATAACTGTAATTAATTAGCGCCGACTGGAATACACTTAGAATACCTAGAAATCAAGCCTTTAATTTCGCCTTCATCCCGCACGCCCCACCTCCAAGAAAATTATTCTACATGCTTGCATATTATGGCATTAGGCTACGCGGGCCTTAAGCTCTCATGAGGCGTATCAAAAAGCCGGGATAATGCTGAAAGACGATGTTATTACGGCACTTCGGTGAGGACTGTCCTAGGTAAATTATGCTTGGTAAATTATTGACCTACTCTTACGGCAGAGATTCGAGTAGGAAAAATTTCACACGTCTGGCTAAAGGTGGACGAAAGAGTAGGTATTTTTTTTTTGTATAGCCTATATTGTGTCCCACTGCTGGGCAAAGGCCTCCCCTGTCTTTCGCCACTCGTCACGGCTTTGTGCATGCTCCCGCCAGTCGCCACAAAATGAGTCCAGGTCGTTTCGCCATCTCATTTTTGGTCTGCCTCTGCCTCGGGTGATCTGAGGTGCCCATTCGGTCGCTATTTTGGCCCATCTGTCCGGGTGCATATATATATAGGTATTTATTTAGAACTTAATAATTTGGGGCAAGTTTCTTATATTGAATACTAACTTCTGCCCACGGTTAAATCGAATCAACGGTGTAAGCGTTAAGATTCGAGGTAACAGACCGTTTTTTTTTTATTTAAAATATAGGTACATACAAATTTAATTCGTATGTTACCTATATATCGTTAGCAAGTCAGATGTTACTGCCTAAAACTACACAAAACATTCATAAAAATCAACGAACGGATGTCATAAAATACTTCACTGGAAAATAATCCCTAATTTGATTATTTTTGTGGTCGCCGAGTCACGAAAGCGTGGGATCGCGTGTCATGCAATCCTAGCTTCGATATAGATATATCACTTCGCTACATCTATTACCCTAGTCTTTAACCGAGTCTATTATTCTGATAGTGTAGTATCCGCAGTGACACAAACTGAAACTACAAAGTGACTTTCGAAAGAAGACCGCAGCAGAAAGGAGTGACGGATTGCACTCTCAAATCGCGACAGCAACAAACGCTCTTAACATTTCACATTGTCCGATCCGATATCGGAGGCCGAGGGTCATGCACACTACAACAAGCATTATGCCTGCACATACGCACACAAACAAATATTATCGGTCCGACAGCTGACGGGGGGCTCTGACAAGGCTGAATTTATCGGAAGCGCCTTTCCTATATACTATATATATACTATATATATACTATATATAGGATGTCGGAAGGCGTCTATGACAAAAACAGCTGTAGCCTGCAGGAGAGTGCCATTGGCATTAAGATTTTTTGCGTTAGGTATTTATCGTTTTTTAGTAAAAATCATTTATTGAATGCATAAATAATTACAGAGAAACACATATATGTTACATTTTACTTCCTTCCGACATCCGATATCGGATCGGACAATGTGAAAACGCTCTTATTCGGCGTAGGCGTAGCAGCCGTAGACCAGAAGCAAAATACAAAACCAGCTACGCAGTGCCACACTACTGACTCTTACGAGGATTCTTGTGTGCCCTCCTCTCCTATAAAGGAAATTGACAGGGGCAGCACACAAAGAAACATAACAAACTATATGTTACAGCAGCGGAAACTCAAATACAAGACCCATGACTCGGGCAAGGGCCATATCCCTTCTGTGTCTTAACATCTCAATATTGCCAAATGGGTGTCTCTATGTGTTGGCCTTAATTGCTCTGTTACGTGCACGCCTACTCCTCTTAAATAAGTATCTGTTTGTTCAGGAAAAGTTTTATAATATTTAGCTAGCAGTCTATAAAGTGGATAGTCTCGAAAATAATAGTTTAAGTTTAATTAAGTATTATTACTGCATAAGCATAAAGAACAAAATTAAAGTAAAACTTTATTTAAATTCGCGATGCGCCAAGTTTACTGCATTATGAAGATCATGTCGTATTTCATAACGGGCTTGCATGAATAATGCGATGGTAATGAGCGCCGTACCAAAGCCAAAGTTATGGCGTTCCACCCCCACCCCTCGCCCCGAGCACGAGATACTTACGTAATTTATAATTATGTAGGTACCTATATAATACACGTACAGCCCCGTACACGTATCTAAGTTAATAGATAAAGAGGTTGCAGAATTCGAACAAGAATATGCTCCTCAATTAATTTGATTTGAGTTATGTTAAGGGGCTGTCCATAAATTACGTCATCGATTTTTGACGATTTTTGACCCCCCCCCCCCTGTAATCATCCAAAAATCATGCTTCAAATGACCCCATTTCCTCCTACTTCATGCTACCGTCATCCGATGTCCAGACCCCCCCCCCTAATTTGAAATGACGTAATTTATGAATAGCCCCTAAGTATGTAAGTTGTGTTAGTAGTTAAGTATGTCTGGTGAGCCGTTCTCCCACTCTGGACAAATCAATGGTAAATGTGGGAATCACCATAACATTTTTACCAGTATCGGTAGGTAATAGTATCGAAATATGTACATATTTGCATTTATAATGATGAAACTAGGTCATTTGGTAAAACGTAACGTTTTGTGCCTAACGCATGAGAAATAGGGGTACTGAAACTTGAAGCCGAATGCATCCATCGGCTGTCAGCGATGAAACGATAACCGGCGAATAGTCGCGGCACACGAAAACGATTCACTACAGGCATCATTAAAGTTATCTGATCATGACTTATTCCCATATCGTAGACCGAAAACTAGATAGTAGGTATAACTTAATTTGACCTCAAGATCCGTAGGTAATGAATGTGCTCATTATTTAATCCCGTACCTACACGATGACTAACCGAACTTCTGACGGTCCAAGATTGCCCGGACATTGACATGAAAACTGTGAATGGGTCTGAGAAAGCTGTAAATTGAGGGGCTGAGAAAGCGGGAGAGTGTGCGCTGGAGTGTGTCGAGCACTTGGCATGGAGGAGAGAGGGGCAAGTGGGGATTAATTTTGCTCGATATTCGCGAGTAAATTCGCAATCAGAGATCATGCTTATACTAGGTTAGGTTGTTGTGACGAGTAATCGTTAGTAGTCGGGAATACGGAACCATAAGTGATTTCATTTGCTGTCTTCGAGGGATTTTATTATGTTTATAAAATATATCATATAATATTTGTACCTTTTTGGTGCGACTGATTGGTTACACAAATTAATTTCAAATGACCTTCTGAAAGATGTGACTCAGTGACCCACTTTATGGATGAGGCATGAAACAAGGAAAGCAACATAGGTTACCTAATGCTTCAACATAGGTAATATTTCTTAGAAAGACGGCTCATTACTCATTGCCTACAACTGCCAAATCTTGGCACGCGAATCTACTGATAAGTATTAGTTACATGTTCTTATGGTTAAACGCAAGATCATCAATCTATTAGTAACGTCTGAAAAAACGAGACCAATACAGATAATCAAAGTAGCCATTTGTTGTTTACCATAGTATCGCACAACAAATTCCAAATTCAAAACGAGTTTCCAAGAGGTAGCTGTTATGTGGAGAGGGACAGCAGAAATCTCCGATCACATTGCGGAAATTGTGCTTGATTATACGATACTGACAATATGAACGTTCTTCTAGCATAGTGACAGAAAGGTCAGAAGTTGTGTCAGTGTTTTATCACGCGATAAACGCGACGAAACTTATTAAATACGATTTAGCCAAATCCAATAGTTTAAATTAAGTTAATCATCTGTTTTGGTTCGAAGGAACTACGGATCCCTTCAGATTAAGCGGCTCGTGAAACGATTTGTCAACATCTGACGGGTAAAACGAGGTACTTACTTTCGGTCTTCATTGCGAGGTACTACATTATCCAATCCATGTCGTGGAACTGCCTTTAGCTAACATTTGCCGAATCCGTAATATTTTATTCTCCATGTTTGGAAAGGGTGGGTTGGCACTTTACCAAATTTTTGTAGGTATTATATTATGTAATGTTAAACTATAAGCATATTGTTTCAATAACTATTAGAAGCTCTGGCTATCACTATGGCACTAGTTTTATTAGAAAAAAAGTAAATAAGAAGTGGGTACCTAAACCTTTCGTTATCAATTTTAGTAATTACAATTAGTGATAAATAGCTATCCATTGTTTTACTTCACCATTCCACTAGGTAATTTAGTCTTCTAATTCTACCTACTATCGACATGTATTCAATAATGTACGTTGATTTGTTGTTGTTTTGATATTTTCCTGTCTTTGTAATCATAGGTATAAACCTATTGCATTATAAAATTCAAAATGTATCACCATTCCTATTATTCTAGTCTAGCATTTAATATTAATATTTCAGAAAACAGCAGAATGGGGCGTGGGAAGGAACCAGAGCTGCCTACAAGTGATCCCGTGGAGGCCAAAAAATATCGTGACGAGTCCTCTGGACACCTAAAGAACGGATACTACACTAGAGCGCTCACGTCTCTAAACAAGGTACACTAGTAGTTCGCCCCGAACTGTGAACTCGCGGTTCGCCAAAAAGACCAATTGAATGCAGTGCTACTTAGTCCGAGATGGGCATTTCGTAATTGATTCCTGATTCCACGATTACTGGAAATTACTTTGTAATCTGATTACTGATTCCCAGATTACTTTGTAATCTAACAATACCGAATTACTAAGTACAATTCGATTTGAGGAATCAGGAATCAACTTTCGAATTCTACAATTACTAGTAATTGGAATCAATGTAGATTCCTCATTACAGGAATATATTACTTGACTCCTTTCAGATTACATTTCGTACTACTATCAAAAGTACAATTCGATAGTAGATATAGATGTTGTTGACTTACTAGGATGCATCTACCTATACCTTATTTGAAACAGGCGTGTAGATTTCGAAAATGATGATCATGACCAGTAAAACGACATCCATGACGACTTTTATGACATACTGCATGGCCGTCATTTTGGATTCCAAAATGATCATCATTTTCGAAATCAGGGCCCCCTAAAACCTACAAAGTGACATCCATGATGACTTTTATGACATAGTGCATGGCCGCCATCTTGGATTCCAAAATAGTCATCATTTTCGAAATCTGCGCCCCCTAAAACCTATAAAACGACACCCATGATGACTTTTATGACATAGACGACATAGTGCATGGCCGCCATCTTCATCTATATTTTGTTGCACACTTACCTTGGCCGCAGACATTCGGAATTTTCATTCAGTTTTCGTACAGAATGACAGATAGGAACGGGACGTCGCTCTACAAATGTCATGCCGTTCGGAAAATGGGGTTGGCCGGTCGAAGTATTTTGAAGATGGCGCCAGCATAGCTTGCCCTGTCAATCCCTAGAATTGTGTAAATTTTTTGTTTGTAATGAATATTTATGTCCTGGATGCCAGTCATTTAAGCCAAATCTCATAGACAAAGAGGCAAGCTATGATGGCGCCATCTATGCAAACCTTTGACAGTTGCCAACCCCATTCCGAACGCATGGCCACCTTTTTGCAATCTAAAATGGTCATCATTTTCGAAATCTGCGCCCTCCAAACCCTATAAAACGACATCCATGACGACTTTTATGACTTTTTGTGCATGGCCGCCATTTTGGAATTCAAAAAGGTCATCATTTTCGAAATCGGGGCCCCCTAAAACCTATAAAACGACATCCATGAAGACTTTTGTGACATAGTGCATGGCCGCCATGTTGGATTCCAAAATGGTCATCATTTTCGAAATCTGCGCCCCCTAAAACCTATAAAACGACATATATGACGACTTTTATAACATAGTGCATGGCCACCATTTTGGAATCCAAAATGGTCATTATTATCGAAATCTGTGCACCCTAAAACCTATAAAACGACACCCATGACGACTTTTATGACATAGTGCATGGCCGCCATTTTGCAATCTAAAATGGTCATCATTTTCGAAATCTGCGCCCTCCAAAACCTATAAAACGACATCCATGACAACTTTTATGACATAGTGCATGGCCGCCATTTTGGAATTCAAAAAGGTCATCATTTTCGAAATCTGCGCCCCCCAAAACCTATAAAACGACATCCATGACGACTTTTCATTACTTCTGTTCTACTCATTTCCTCAAAGGTTAACTGGAAGAGATCCCATTCAGGGATAAGTTCGCCTTTGTTGTATTTAATTGACTCTGTAACTGTGTTTCTCGTGTTTATATTTCTATGTACAATAAAGTAAATACATACATACATACTTTTATGACAATTATGACATAGTGCATGACCGCCATCTTGGAATCAAAAACCGGGCAAGTGCGAGTCGGACTCGCGCACGAAGGGTTCCGTATCATAAAGCAAAAAAAAAAAAGCAAAAAAAAAACGGTCACCCATCCAAGTACTGACCACTGCCGACGTTGCTTAACTTTGGTCAAAAATCACGTTTGTTGTATGGGAGCCCCATTTAAATCTTTATTTTATTCTGTTTTTAGTATTTGTTGTTATAGCGGCAACAGAAATATATCATCTGTGAAAATTTCAACTGTCTAGCTATCACGGTTCGTGAGATACAGCCCGGTGACAGACGGACGGACGGACGGACAGCGAAGTCTTAGTAATAGGGTCCCGTTTTACCCTTTGGGTACGGAACCCTAAAAATGGTCATCATTATCGAAATCTGCGCCCCCCAAAACCTATAAAACGACAACCATGACGACTTTTATGATATAGTGCATGGCCGCCATTTTGCAATCTAAAATAGTCATCATTTTCGAAATCTGCGCCCTCCAAAACCTATAAAACGACATCCATGACGATTTTTATGACATAGTGCATGGCCGCCATGTTGGATTCCAAAATGGTCATCATTTTCGAAATCTGCGCCCCCTAAAACCTATAAAACGACATATATGACGACTTTTATAACATAGTGCATGGCCGCCATTTTGGAATCCAAAATGGTCATCATTATCGAAATCTGTGCACCCTAAAACCTATAAAACGACACCCATGACGACTTTTATGACATAGTGCATGGCCGCCATTTTGCAATCTAAAATGGTCATCATTTTCGAAATCTGCGCCCTCCAAAACCTATAAAACGACATCCATGACGACTTTTATGACATAGTGCATGGCCGCCATTTTGGAATTCAAAAAGGTCATCATTTTCGAAATCGGGGCCCCCTAAAACCTATAAAACGACATCCATGACGACTTTTATGACATAGTGCATGGCCGCCATTTTAGAATTCAAAATGGTCATCATTATCGAAATCTGCGCCCCCCAAAACCTATAAAACGACATCCATGACGACTTTTATGACATAGTGCATGACCGCCATCTTGGAATCAAAAATGGTCATCATTATCGAATTCTGCGTCCCCCAAAACCTATAAAACGACACCCATGACGACTTTTATGATATAGTGCATGGCCGCCATTTTGCAATCTAAAATGGTCATCATTTTCGAAATCTGCGCCCTCCAAAACCTATAAAACGACATCCATGACGATTTTTATGACATAGTGCATGGCCGCCATTTTGGATTCCAAAATGGTCATCATTTTCGAAATCAGGGCCCCCTAAAACCTATAAAACGACATCCATGACGACTTTTATGAGATAGTGCATGGCCGCCATGTTGGATTTCAAAATAATCATCATCATAGAAATCTGCGCCCCCCAAAACCTAAAAAACGACATCCATGACGATTTTATGACATAGACGACATAGTGCATGGCCGCCATCTTCATCTATATTTTGTTGCACACTTACCTTGGCCGCAGACGTTCGGAATTTTCATTCAGTTTTCGTACGGAATGACAGGTAGGAACGGGACGTCGCTCTACAAATGTCATTCCGTTCAGAAAATGGGGTTGGCCGGTCGAAGTATTTTGAAGATGGCGCCAGCATAGCTTGCCCTGTCAATCCCTAGAATTGTGTCAATTTTTTGTTTGTAATGAATATTTATGTCCTGGATGCCAGTCATTTAAGCCAAATCTCATAGACAAAGGGGCAAGCTATGATGGCGCCATCTATGCAAACCTTTGACAGTTGCCAACCCCATTCCGAACGTCTGTGGCCTTGTGGCGAGGCTAAAGTCGACAATGGATTGAAAACGTGTGCGAATATAGTTGTCAAATCAAATTTGTCAGTAAATAAGAACAAAAAAACTATACTCGTCCTTTTCTTTCGGGTGCTAGTACTGGTGTAAGACAAAGATAGTATGATTCTCTCTGTCTGTGTTTGAAACGAGACAGTCCTTTGACAAACTATAATTGTAAGCTCTGTGGAGCCTTTAACTGATTCACCATAGAGATTAAAATAAACTGTATCTGTGGTAAGCCGTAATGTTTCTTGTACCTATGGAGTGTAGAACCTCTACCTTCCATAGTTTCTTGCCAAATGTCAAATACCTATACTATGTTTATTTTTATCTTGCTAATTATTTCAAAATGGTAAATTTAAAGACGATATTATAAAAGTGCAAGCCGAGCGCTTTAATTTGATACCAAACTCGATCATACTTTCTTACAAAAAAGATGACCAGAAATGCATGACCCCTCACAAATAGCTTTTTAGCATTTTAAGCTCTTCTAGTTTAATAACCTCTTGATAAAGCCTGCTCATAATTTAATGACAATAATTTACTGCCCTCAACTACACGTTTACCCAATTTCATTTAAATTAGGACAAATTTACTTAAGTTCTTGAGTATCAAACTATCTTCTGACAGTTCAGCTTAAAAACATCGAAATGCCGGGACGTGCCGCTAGCCGGCCGCGTGTCCGAAGTCGAATGTAAGAACTTCGCTTCGCTTCGCTCGCTCGTTCGAAAATATTGTAGATGTTACGCACAATCTACAAACAGCATGTGGGACAAGCCAAAGCTACCGACTGGAGGCCGAGGAGCATTACCAGCAACCTCGTGGAGGCCTAGAAATACCGCTACGACAGTTCTTACAGAACAGTTTAAAATTAGGTAACAATATTTAAACGAACCCGAGGAATTGAAATCCTCCCAATTTTTAGGTCATTAAAAAATTACTACAGTCAATTTGTAATTAATAGATGGTTAATGGTTATATGTTGCCGAAAGAGCCGTTTTAAGTGAAAATGTGTTTTTCCGAGTAAACCTAGTCTTTCGTATCGCAAATTTCTTTGGTGAAAACTAGTATTCTAAAAGTGCCTTGGCGAAACTAGTTTCTACTAATTATTCAAAATTATTTTAGAGTTAAAACTTCTTTTCGCGATTTTGGGGTTGGCCCCATAGTAAAAGTTGTTTAGTATGACCTACTTCACCCCTCAGAGTTTAGTCAGTTATAACAAAAGCAAAATATAATAACATAATATAAAATATCTTAATATAAAATAAAATAAATATTAAGTGTATTTTTACGACATTTATGGCCGTTTGCGATGGTAATAACAACTTTATACATTTATTTTATAATTATTTTAATGCGTCCTCATACACGTACAATCGTATGTGTATCTAATGCGCCATTAGAGTTAGATTTTATTACTTACTCGTAAAACATCATAACGTACCTAGCAAAAAGCTTAGACCGTCATACGTGCTCGCTGCGGGCTCTCGTGAGACCCACTAGCAAGCGAAGTGGGTGCGAAAACACTTTCAGTAGCTATGGTAACGACAGCTCAGGCGTCAATACCGTCGCCTCTTCACACACTCCGCGTTACGTAAATAAAATGGACAGCGACGATAACGCAAAAGCCCTAGCCAGGTCCATCCTCGGACCAGCCAAGGACGCTGACTTTCTCGCGAGCTTTGTCCGAGTCGGCATAACAGATGAGGAAGAAGAAGACACTACCCCAAAAGCATCTATCAGCAAGAGAGCCCCGCAATCCGCTGACAAGAGCAATGAAGTCGTCGAAGAAGACAAGCATTCAGCAAAGGAAAGGAAAGATTCCCTCAAACCGAGGAAAAAGAGCGCTAAACGCAAACAGAAGGGTGAGAGACGAAGGCGAGAAGAAGAAGTGTATACCGACAAAGACCGAGCTGCTGCCGTAGTGATGGGCTCTAGGGATATCAAGCAGTCGCTGAGCATGAAAGACAAAGCGGAGAGAAGCAGCGCATTACAATTGCCCGAGGAAGCTGATGCTGGAACTTTGCTGGCCCTGGCCAGAGCGGAAATGACTAGGGAAAGATTTAGGACCGCTATTAATTTTGTTAACAAGGTACTTACTTATGTCAAGGGCCCGTTTCACAAACGCTTGTTAAAATTCTTCATCATATAATTCCAACACCCAAAATCCTAATTGTTGCTAGATTTTGACGACACATCATAATCTACGTCCTTATTAAGTCGTTATTCCGGTTTTAAAGGCCATGTGTGGTAAGAGCATACCATAATGTTTTTCAACACCATAATGTCATTTATGTTTCTTCCACAGGCAATAGAACTAGCTCCAGAAGAGAAGGCAGCCTACGTCGCGCGCAGCAAATGCCACCTCCTTCTCGGCGAGCCTAAAGCCGCACTAGCAGACGCCGAAACCGCACTGGCTTTAGACCCCAAGCATGGGAGGGCGCTACTTCACAAGGCGGAGGCGCTGTACTATTGCGGGGAGTTTGAGATGAGCCTGGTGCATTACCACAGGGGCTTGCGTGCGAGGCCTGACCTAAACGACTTTAGGCTAGGAGTGCAGAAGGCGCAAGTAAGACAGTAAAAATTATATGTCATACAATCCAAGATGTAAGACCGACGATGTGGCTTCACAAGGCAGACAATTTTTGTTTTCATTTTAAGTATCAGAGCTTGTATCTACCCCGAACTCAACTAACAACCTATGAACAATAAATTGATTAGCCTGTACTAAACATCTTACAAAGTATACCAATACCAGCTTAGCCTTGAAGGATCGTGGACCTTATTATGAAGTGACTTAAACTCTTCCTCCCACTCCAAGAACAATGTTCCAGCTAAAAATCTGAAATAAGGAACTTAGAAAACACTCAGTTGATAATTTCTCAGCAATTGTGCTAGCTTAAAATATTAAATATTATTTCAGGAGGCCATAGAAAACACAATAGGCGCCGTGAAACCAGCGAAGAAGCCAACCAAACGGACTCGCTCCAAATCCGCCCGGCCGGTCCTCGGTCAGCTCATGTCTGATAAACTTTACTTAGAAAACCTTTTAAAGAACCCCGACCTAGCCATAGCGGACAGGAAGAACAACATTGTGACACAGCAGGCGGAAGAGGCACTGAGGTTTCTGGAGAACAGAGAAGAGTTCTGGAGGCAGCAGCAGACGTTATAAAATTTAAGTAGGAAACTAGGCTTACGTAGATTTATTATTTATATTTAGCTGAAAGGGCTTCATTTAACATGTAGGTATAACAGTAGAGAAGTGGGTAACATATAATTTTATTATAACTTATGACACAAGCTGTAGGTACCTAGAGAATCTTTTGAACAATCCCGATCTGGCTATTGCCGACAGGAAAAACAATATTGTGACTCAGCAGACTGAGGAGGCGCTGAGGTTCCTTGAGAACAGGGAAGAGTTCTGGAGGCAGCAGCAGACGTTATACAATTTAAGTAGGAAACTAGGCTTACGTAGAGGTATTCTTTATATTTAGCTGAAAAGGCTTCATTTCATATGTAGGTATAGTAGAGAAGTGGTGGACATATATAGCTTATGTTATGACACAAGCTGTAGGTACCTAGAGAATCTTTTGGAGAATCCCGACCCGGTCTTCGCGGACAGGTAGAACAATATTGTGATTGTGACTCAGCAGACTGAGAAGGCGCTGAGCTTCCTCAAGAACAGGGAGGAATTCTGGAGGCAGCAGCAGACGTTAATAAATTTAGGTAGGAAACTAGAATTTCGGAGAAGTTTTCTTTGTATTAAGCTGATAATGCTTAGAGAGGATGGGCAAATTTGAATGGACACTGGCCTATGAACCAATAAGAAAAGCGACATACCATCACTGGATAGGTTTCTTATATACTCTACTAGCTGTTGCCCGCGACTTCGTCCGCGAATCTTATCTCCAACATTTTACATCTTTAGTACCTATAATTCTCATATCCAAGCAATGTTGAAATTAAGTACTTTTCTTTTTTAGCAAGTTGTATGAAGTTTTAAGTCAAGTGAATTTTGATGTTGGTTGCTGAAATTACTTTTCTTGTATTCTCATAATAGGTACCTATGCCCTTATACAAAGATACAAGTTCCGCACTCACAAAATATCTGATCTCCATACAAACTTTCAACCCCTTTCTCACGACCTTAGGGGATGATTTTCAAAAATGCTTGTGTTCCGTTCTTAACGTTTAGTTTTTAAGTAATCAATCAAATTTCCGCGCGCTTCTACCGTTTATCGATGCAAAGCCAATACGCACTTCATAACGATACAATATTGACATTTTAGCCAATAGGATCGTCCGAAACTCTCGGGCGGCACGCTCAGGACGAGCCTCAGCAGCGCCTCTGTTGGCGAAAACGAGAACTACCGAGACGCCGCGCCATGCGTATCGACCGCTATCGATTTAAAATCATATTATATGTATTAAGCCTCCAAAACTAAGTGTTTTAGTGTTATATCGTGCGTGACAAAAGACCTAAGACTGTTTAACGTACCGCCGGCCGGTGTGTGATAGAAGAAAAGGTGCTGAACGTAAAAAAAGAAGAACCAGTCGTATCCAGAGGATTCCGCCATTGCTGCACTATCAGGTCAGTCCAGCGCGTGATATCCGTTGGTTATTTTATCGTGTTGTACCGTTTATTACCGGCGAGTATAGATATTTATGCTCGATCCTGAATGTTGTGAATTGGCATTGCATCTCTTACTAAAACCGCGTCATTTTGCAACATCTTTTTGGTGCCGAAACACCGGGAACGACCTTTTGACCTCTATTCACACTCGGCCTACCAAGTACCAATTTCACTTCGTAACCTTTCTAACATTGTCGTTAATACTCGTTTAATATCCTTACCTACCGTGTAAACGAATTGCAACGTCAATCTATCGCGTAATTACGAAGTTAAAATCAAAGTCTTTGGTTCATGTTGTCTCGCATACTCCACCGCCTACCGAATTTAAAAATTGCTTAATCATTTCACTAAAACTATCGAAATAAACCTAATCATTGTTGTCTAGTTAACAAAATCATTTAGCGTTTTATCATAAATAACCTAATTATTAAGTAATCCTATAATTTTGTAACGAAAACTACAACCTACAATATTTCATACCTACGGGTATTCTGAGAATTAAGTTCCCAGTGTAACGAGACCTCCGTCTTACGGAGTTTGTACGTAGTTTGATCACGCGTTTCGTTGGCCTTCTCCCTTTGTTCAAAGAACCACATAACTTGACCCCTCGTCCGAGGCGTAGCATACGGCGACTCGGGTCTTGAGCGTGTTTTGTACACAGGTGTTCGAAATTCGTATAACTCATTTCTTTATTTTGACCGCTCGACTTATCGTATTAAAAATTGTCATTATATTTTAAATTTTGAAATCCAACTTATCGTATTAAAGGGAGATAGGTATTGTAAACGTTTTAATTAGATTCATTTTGTTAGTTCCGGATTTCTCGAATTTATTTCGTGTTAAAAATTTTAATACTGGACTTTCTTTCATTTTTATTTTCTATCGACTTTACCGATTATCGATAACCGTACCGAGTGCCATTTGAGTTCATTTTCGTATAAATTTACTAAATTGATAAATTTTACTACATTAATTCCGCGAACTCGGGGTGCCGGTTTTAATAGTTGCCGCGTTATACAAACATCGAAGCTGTTTTTATTTGTGCTATCACTGATATCGTATAGTGTTTTTAAATACGAGCTTGTTGTTTTAGTGCATATTATTTGCGTATTAGTAAACATTGTTTTCTAACCTGACACAATGTCTTACCTAACAAGGCGTAAATCTAAATCCAGTGTAGGTAAAAAAGGTACCGATACAGCTTACACTGTCAGCAACTTACCGAGTTTACGACGTAAACGTACTATAGCGTATAACCGTATAGCGAAGGCTTTGGAAATAGGGACCTTAGCCAATACCGATGATTCACAAGTTGAGTTGTTTCTTTCATATTGTCAGGAGATAAAAAATATCGCTGATAGTTTTCAAGAGTCGCATCTTATCATTTCGGATCTATTAGGGGATGATGTCGACGACAGTGAGAACGAGATTCAGGAACGATTCGACGAAGCGTATTTTAACGTAGTTGCCCTACAGCGTAAATTTTTACCGTGTTCGTCTCAACAACCGGGTATTTCGAGACAGGACACAACACCGGGTTCGCATAGTAGTAATATGCGGCTTCCAAAAATTACGCTACCGACTTTTTCGGGTACTATCAAGGAGTGGCCCGAGTTCATCGCGACTTATAATGCGCTTATTCACGAATCGACCCTTTTGAGTGAAATTGAGAAATTTCATTATTTAGTGTCCGTTTTACGCGGTGACCCTTTGTCGTTAATAAGAACGTTTCCTGTTGCAAGTGAACATTATCTAAGTGCATACGATGCTCTCAAGTCCCGTTACGAGGACAAACGCGACTTAGCTTTTACGTGTTGGCGTGACATTTTGGATGTCAGTTTTAAAACGGCTAGCGCTCAAGATTTTCGACACGCGCTCGATACAATCGATGAAAATCTAACTATTTTAAAACAGTTGAAGTTACCGACCGAACATTGGGACTTTGTCCTGTGTTATAATATTCTAGCCAAGTTAGATACAAAGCTACGACGCGAGTTTGAAGAGAAACATACCAACGTGGAGATGCCTCAGTACAAGCAGATTAGGGCATTTTTACATGCGAAAAGCGAAGCTTTGTTGCGCGATACGCACTTTACCGGCGTTACTTCTAAAAACGCGAACACTTCTAAAGAGGCAACGGGAACCATACAGAAACCGAAGCGACATAACGTCACTCATACACTACTCTCTCCTACCGTGAACCCCCTTCCAAAGGGTGGTGACAAACAAGAGGTGAAACCGAAAGTTTCGGGAACTCCAAAAGTTTCGGGAACTCCGACAGTTTCGGGAACTCCGAAAGTTGTCCGAAAATGTTCCTTCTGTGGTGAAGAGCACAACATATCAGCCTGCAAGGACTTTATAGCTAAATCGGTGGATGAACGAATGGCTATTACCACGGAGAGGAAATGGTGCTATAACTGTCTTAACGCGTCTCATTCAGTGCGACAATGCACATCGATATTTTCTTGTCAGAAATGCAAGCGGAAGCACCACACTCTGTTACACCGAGAGCAAGCTGCCAGCAATCCTGAACCTTCTGGTGAAAAATCAAGCTCAGTCGTCTTACTGGCTAAAGAACCGTTGACTCCGTCCAATTCACCTTCGAATACGACCGTGCTACTGGCAACTGCGCTCGTCCAAATTCGTGATGCTTCAGGCGAGTTTCAGACATTCCGGGCGTTATTGGACGCCGGAAGTCAAAACAATCTTCTCACTACACAAGCGGCTCAACGGCTCAAGTTGGAGCCTACACCGACTAGTGAAGGGCCATGCGGCCTAGGAGGTGCACCCGCAACAGTGACTGGCAAGGTCACATGCGATATAGGTGCCAAGGACACCGTACATTTCCGCCTGGAAATGTTCGTTTCACCACACATTTGTGATGAACAACCAATCGGAAGACTCAATACGAGTGGATGGGATGAACTCAAAACATTACCGTTAGCTGATCCTGGTTTTGATATTCCTGGTCCAATTGATGTCTTGCTCGCTGCCGATGTCTTTGCTGAGTCACTTCTCGACCAACGTTTGAAACGCTGCGTCAATAAACCGCGTGCTCTCAACTCTGTCTTCGGATGGCTGATTGTCGGTAGAATCCGACTAGCATCGTCGTCTTTATTAAGTGTACCTTCACCTAATAAAGATGAAAGCTTAAACAATATCGTTCAACGCTTCTGGGAAATCGATACCGTTCCACATTCTTCCCGATTAACCCCAGATGAACAGCTCTGTGAAAATAGTTTCACAAACGAGCATTACCGTGACGAGACTGGTAGGTACGTCGTCTGTCTCCCCTTCAAAGATAACGCTGAGCCTGTGTTTGAAGGCTCTCGGGAGATAGCGTTACGACGCTTCCATGCTATCGAAAAGCGCCTTTCTCGTGATCCAGACTTGAAACAACAATATGTTGATTTCATGACCGACTACATCGAAAGTGGTCACATGACTTTGGTGCCTGCTAAGCACATGGGTCAAGGCAAGTTTTATGTGCCGCATCACTGCATTTTGCGCCCTGACAGCGCCACAACGAAGCTTCGCGTTGTCTTTGATGCGTCAGCTAGAGATGCGCATTCCAAATCGCTTAACGACTCGCTATTAACAGGCCCAAAGTTACAATCCAACATTGCGGAGATTCTTCTTCACTACCGGGAGCACGAAGTGGTCTTTATGGCCGACGTGCGCCAAATGTACCGTCAAATTAACGTTGCTCCGCATCACCGGGATTACCAGCGTATTCTCTGGCGAGCTCACCCAGATGAGCCTCTTCAGGAATACGTATTGAACACCGTAACGTACGGGGTCTCCTCGGCTCCGTTTCTTGCTTGCCGAACGATCCAGCAATTGGCCAACGATGAAGGTCATAAGTACCCGAAGGCCAAAACCGTTCTAACTTCCGATATTTACGTCGATGACGTCGTTACCGGAAGTTCTTCGCTGGATGACGCTTGTGACATCAAGTCACAGGTTATCGCACTTTTCAAGCTCGGCGCTTTCGAGCTAAGAAAATGGGTAAGCAACCGACCCGAACTTCTTAGGGATTTGCCCTCAGAAATGTGTCTTTCGGACGCCATCGCATTTACCGAGGCCGAAGACACCACCGTTAAGGTCCTTGGCCTTAAATGGGAACCCGCTTCCGATTCGTTCGTTTTTAACGTCCAACCGTCCAATCAACCGTGTACCAAACGAACGATTCTAAGTGAGGTCGCCAGAATCTTCGACCCTTTGGGTTTTTTGTCTCCATTGACAATCCAAGCCAAAGCCTTGATCCAAAAACTTTGGATTCTCGGCTCTTCGTGGGATGAAACTCCTCCCCCGGAAATTGTGTCCCAATGGAGCAATTTCTCTCAGCAACTTCCTCAAGTTAGAGATCTGAAAATCCCTCGCAAATTCACCATCGAAGGTGCTCAATCGTATCAGTTGCACGGGTTTTGTGACAGTTCTGAGGTAGCGTATGGCGCCGTCATATATCTACGTGTCACCGAGTCTGATGGCTCCGTTCGCGTCCACCTCGTTTGCGCAAAGGCGAGAGTTTGTCCACTTCGGAAACAATCTTTGCCCAGATTAGAATTGTGCGCAGCAATGCTGCTTGCTGACCTCATCAAGTTCGTCAAGGACACGCTACGGCTGCCTGTCGACGAAACCTACCTTTGGTGCGACTCAACCGTTACATTGGCTTGGTTGCGCGCTCCGTCCTCTCGTTGGGTGACATTCGTCGCAAATCGTGTTAGCCACGTGCAGGACATCGTTCCTACCGCTTGCTGGAGACACGTTCCCTCTGGAACGAATCCCGCAGATATCTGTTCACGAGGGCAGTTTCCTCAGGAACTTTTAACCAATACGCTATGGTGGGCGGGCCCAGCGTGGCTCTCTCAATCGCCGTCCGAATGGCCAACAGATCTATCGAAAGATCGCAACACCGATAACGTCGTACTTTCCGAACAGCGTCGTGTAACTCTCGTAACAAGCCAAACCGAACCAACCACACAAACGTCAATAATCGATCAGCTGTTAGAGAGATATTCGTCGTTGGACAAGGTCTGTCGCATTCTAGCTTACGTTCGTAGGTTTTGTACCAACGCGCGTGGCAGCGCTTCACGATCTGAAAGCCTTCTCATAACGGACATCGAGCGCCATCGCGCGCTACTAGAAATCGTCAAGCATTTCCAAGATCGACATTTTTCCGATGTCATATCGAAACTTAGGTTGCGAAAACAGCTACCTCGTAGTCTTCGCAAACTAAATCCGTTCCTAGACGACCAAGGCATTCTCAGGGTGGGCGGGCGACTCGCGCGCTCCGGCTTAGAATTCGAACATAAGCACCCTGCCTTGTTGCCTAGAAAGTGTGTACTTACGACACGCGTAATCGAATCCGTCCATCGGAAAACCTTTCACCCTGGTCTAAATACGACTCATTATTTAGTCCTGCAACAATTCTGGATCCTCGCGGCTAGGCGAGCGATACGCCACCAGCTTTCGAAATGCATCCGTTGCTATCGTCTTCATCCGCAGCCTCTGCAACCGTTCATGAGCGACCTTCCTGCCTTTCGAGTCAATCAGGCTAAACCGTTTTCTGAGGTCGGCGTTGATTTCGGTGGTCCATTTCGCATCAAACTCGGATCCCATCGCGGTGCGAAAATCGATAAGGCTTACTTATGCCTGTTTGTGTGCCTAAGCACAAAGGCCGTGCACTTGGAGGTAGTGTCAACGCTATCAACCGATGGCTTCATCGCAGCCTTACGTCGTTTCGTTTCCCGTCGTGGCCGTTGTAACGTCATACACTCGGATTGTGGTACAAATTTTGTCGGCGCGAGCTCACAACTAGCAGAATGTATGGAACGAGCCTCGCACGCAGAACATATCACTTTCAAACGCAACCCCCCGTCCGCTCCACACTTTGGAGGGATATGGGAGATCCAGATTAAGGCCGCCAAGACACATTTATATCGCATCGTTGGCGACCAGGTCTTAACTTTCGAACAATTATCGACATGTTTCACCCAAATAGAATCGATTATGAACTCGAGGCCTTTGTGTCCATTAAGTTCTGACCCTAACGACCTGAACGTCCTCACACCCGGTCACTTTCTGACATTAGAACCCCTGACAGCAGTCCCAGACTCTGACTATACGGACGTTAAACTTAATCGACTAAACCGGTGGCAACTCATCCAAGCGTTCCAACAGCAGTTCTGGAAACGCTGGCAAAATGAGTACCTACACGCATTAACTCTGCGGGCAAGATGGACCAAAGACTCTACACCGTTAACCGTAAACTCAATCGTACTTATCAAAGATGAGAACCGACCTCCTCTTCATTGGCCGTTAGGACGAGTTGTCTCTCTCCATAACGGACCTGACGGAGTAGTTCGGGTGGCTACCGTGCGAACCGCGAAGGATAATTTAGTTAAAAGGCCCCTGGTCAAACTATGTCCCCTTCCATCCGAATAATCGCTCCCATTATCAGCGTTCCTTAGTTTTAAGATTAGTTTCGTAAATCGTAGTTTACTAATAATTAAGTAACATTTTCTTTTTCATTCGGGAAAATCCCATTGGTATTTTGGTGGGCGGAATGTTCCGTTCTTAACGTTTAGTTTTTAAGTAATCAATCAAATTTCCGCGCGCTTCTACCGTTTATCGATGCAAAGCCAATACGCACTTCATAACGATACAATATTGACATTTTAGCCAATAGGATCGTCCGAAACTCTCGGGCGGCACGCTCAGGACGAGCCTCAGCAGCGCCTCTGTTGGCGAAAACGAGAACTACCGAGACGCCGCGCCATGCGTATCGACCGCTATCGATTTAAAATCATATTATATGTATTAAGCCTCCAAAACTAAGTGTTTTAGTGTTATATCGTGCGTGACAAAAGACCTAAGACTGTTTAACGTACCGCCGGCCGGTGTGTGATAGAAGAAAAGGTGCTGAACGTAAAAAAAGAAGAACCAGTCGTATCCAGAGGATTCCGCCATTGCTGCACTATCAGGTCAGTCCAGCGCGTGATATCCGTTGGTTATTTTATCGTGTTGTACCGTTTATTACCGGCGAGTATAGATATTTATGCTCGATCCTGAATGTTGTGAATTGGCATTGCATCTCTTACTAAAACCGCGTCATTTTGCAACAGCTTGAATTAGTTTTCAATGCTTGAAAAAGTTCAAGTTCCTAGCTTAAAATTAAATTTACACCCCAAGACGAACTCTAAGAAGTTTCAAAGCATTTGTAATGGATTAAAATTTTCAACCCCTTTTTAACCCTGTTAGGGGATGAATTTTACAAACCGCTGAAAATACTTTTCCTGTCTTCTAATAATATCCCTAAATACAAAGATTCAAGTCCCACACTCGAAAAAATGTTTGATATCCATACAAACTTTCAACCCCTTTTTCACCACCTTAGGGGACGAATTATCAAAAACGCTGAAATCAGTTTTCTTGTATTCTAATAATATATCTTTTTACGAAGTTTCAAATTCCTAGCTTAAAAGAAAACTTTAACCCCATACAAACTTTCATCCCCTTTTTAACCCCCTTAGGGGTTGAATTTCTCAAAATCGCTTCTTATCTCTTGTACACTTTATAAATGCAATCTGGTGTGCAAATTTCAACTTTCTGGCTTTTGTAGTTTCGGCTCTGCGTTGATGAATCAGTCAGTCAGTCAGTCAGTCAGGACACTTAAGAATAATAAGAATAAGAATAAGAATAATTTATTTCTAAAAACAGTTACAAACATAGTTACCAGGGGCCCCCGCACTAGGTTACACCTGTATCGCGGGGAACCAATTACAGTTGTATAACAGAGTTTCGTTATCGTGTGCAGGTCATACTATTAATATCACATAACATAGTAACATTAAAACTTACATACATTATATACTTAAAACTAAAAATTAACAATTAACTTAGTCTAAGTCTAAGGTAAAAATTACAGTGAAGTGACACTTTGTAAAATAGCTTCTGTCTCTGTGTAACTCAGTGATTGAAGTAGCTTATAGGTAGTGTTTTTGGCCTCATTTGCAGTGCTATCTTTTAAATCACAGTGCTTGAGAATGGCGTTGTAAGTTGCTGCCTTTATGTAGTCCCCGAAACGTTTAGCAAATGCAGATGATACTTTAGGTACCGGTAGATTAAATATGCGCTTTTTAAGGAGCGAATTGTAACAAGCCAAGTGTTTAGATGATATATGGGTGATCACAACTATTTTATGCAAAAACAGTTGACGAACGGTAAGAACCTTCGCTTCAGCATAGAGATCCGATGTTGGAAAGCGAAAGGGTTTCTTAAACATTACTTTTAAAACGGAGCGTTGGGCTCTTTCAAGTTCCAGCATCGTGGTCTTGGGTGCTCCACCCCACACTGTGATGCAATAACTGATCACTGGTTGGCATAGCGCAGTGTAGACCATTTTTATCAAAGGCTTGCAAGCCGAACTGCGAAGCTTTTTAAAAATGAAAATGGATTTCCTGATTTTATCGGCGAGATTATGAATATGATGTTTAATGTTTACTTGCATTTATATATATAGAAGATAGATTTTTTTCTATGACAAGTGTCTCTCTGTCTAAAAAATCTCTGTTAAAAAAAAGTTTTATGACACAAAAAAAAAACATAAGAAAACGAATAAAAAACTAAATCATCGTGACTCAAAATCATCCACATATAACGTTTATGATCTGCAACACAGAAACTTAGTATCGAAAAAAAACTATATATACAGTCACGTTTCAACTCTCACTACTTTTTGCAGCGATAACTTTTTTCACACAAAGATTTGGGACTACCTGCCAGAGTAAAAGTTTTAGGACTTAGAATAAGCTATCCATTGGTATATTGCTTGTCCTTATTGGTCATATAGGCCAATTTACCCACCAATACATATTAAAGAAGCAGTGGACCCAGCACGTTGAGGAACCGCTGAGGTTTCTAGGGAATAGAGTTGAGTTTTGGAGACAGCAGCACACGTTATAAAATTGGAAATATTGAACAGCGCCTTATACCTAAGTAATTTTGTTAATGTAAGTAATATAAACAAACAAAATGCCTAGTGTTTTTAAATACTTTGTAGGTACTTAGTAAAAACTGTAAAATAAAGTACTTACTGGGTAAATTATTATTTGTACAACCTAAGTTATTATTTAAATTATGAATTAAATGCGTAAAATTAAATCCTGTTCATTTCTTTGTTACAAATATTTCTATACTCAGATCAAGACATGTCTGCAACGATTTTGATAGCACACGCAGTGCAAGTGTTATTTTAAACGTCAACCTTCTATGAAATTATGACGTATAAATAACAATTGCACTGCGTGTGCTATCAAAATCGTTGCCGACTTTTCTTGGTCTAACTCTAACCCATAACAAATGTCTCTTGCTACTCAGATTAGTTTTTTGTTTATATTTAGGTGCTTATAAGAAAAAATACCTAAATCATAACAGTTATGCAGTTATGTGCTTAAAACAAGAGAGTTTTTTTATGCGAGTGTTTATTTTAAATCCTGAGCGAATGTAAGATACTAAGATTCTATAATCTTAGCATAGCCAGGCACTCGTGGCCGTAGGCACAATAAGGAGCAAATACCTAACTGTAAACTACATCCCCATTATAAGTATAAAATAATACTGCATAAGTATTAGTTGAAGTTATTCCCCGTGTGTTGGTGTAATCGTGTTAAAATGTAGTCACGTGTATTTATAGTAAGTATACGCCCTTTTCGAGTTATAAAAACGTGTACCACCCACGTATCGTGCATGCATGAGACTACAGGAATGAACATGGCTTTTTCCACTTAAAATAATAATAATTCGATAGTGATTTGAAACATTACAATAAAAAGTAAGTGGAGCCGATTCGATTCAGTCTATTTCGGATCCAGGCGCGGCGGGTTAAGACGGCCCGGAACCGGTCATGGTTCGTGATCTTCCGCTGTTTGTTACACAGTAAGAATTTATTAGTACCAGCAGATGCTCGAACCCTGCCGTTCAATTTAGAAGTCGCACACAAAACCGTACATATTTAGGATATTTAGTCTTATCCTTATGGGAAACGGTTGAAGAGATAATTCAGTGCCAGTAACCACTACTAATTTAGGAAAAATCAACTTAATTGAGTAAGGAATATTGCTTACATAATGGTATGTAGATACCAGTGGCGGCGCGTCCATAAAAGCCGATTCCCACCGGTTTGCCTGTTTTTGGATGTTTGGGCAGAGTTGTATAGGAAATATGTAAGCCAAATTAGCCCCGGCTTGCCTATGAATATGTTTGACGCGCCGCCACTGGTAGATACATGACAATTGGTCCATAAAAACTTGTACAAACAGCAGCATACTTCGCCATGCTCATTAGGTACCTTGTAAATAAACCAGTAACATTGTAACAAAATGAAATAACGATAGTTTACAACAGCGCGAAAAAACGTCGATCATGAAATGTATAATGATGATATTGATGATAATGTTGTATACCGATGTAAGTATGAGATGATTACCTCTGCACAGGAAACAAGCCTTTTGTTGGCGCGATATAAAATATCCCAACGGCTGGCGCGGCCCAGCAGTTTGTTTGTGACGCTAACATGGTTTACTACATTTTTGCCCTGTTCTTTGCGACAATCCATGTAAGTATTTATATAATGTCAAATAACTACATGATTTGATACTTACCTTTAGCCACATAAAGGAACTTACTCATTCATGCAGGTATACTTTGCCTAGCAACCGTATTTGCCTGAACTCAAAAGATTGTTTAGCACCTTAAATGTTCTAGGAATGTCTAGGATAGGACTACGCTTCGCCCATTGATGGTATTCGTGGTTCATTGTACCATATTTTAAGCAAATAAAGAATATTCTATTCTATTCTATTCTAAGGACGAATGCATGCATGTATTTCTACATACACCAATCACCACTGCGGCCACTACCTAAGCAATTTTCTTAAATTATGTTAAATATCGAAACAAAAATCTATACCTACCTACAGGCCCGGAGGGGGCTTTCTTCGCCACTGAGATTCTGCGTTACTTATCTTATAATTGTTACCTATTTAGAGGTGGTCTAATGGTCTACTGTCAAGACGTGGTAGAAATAAGTGAATAACCTATTGTTTAAAATGAGCGCCCAGTCAGAGCACCCTCGCTCACAAGTCTCACAACTCAGGGCAAAAAAAGGCAAAGAAATATTTTGACATATAAGTCCAACGTATAGCCACGGTAAAGAAATCATATAGACGCAATTCATACCAGCACAACAAAAGCCGGTACCTGTAGTCTGTATGTTTAGGTATTTAAATTAAAGTAAACAAACAATTTGTATATTTTCGGGTAGTTATAACATTTACTGGTTAACCAACCAAATAGAAAACCGCCTGGATCTGTCACTGAACGATTTGACTTTAACCTACATTATTTGATCATGTAATGTTTTCATCTACCCTCAACTGGTTAAGGAGCCATTTGAGGGTAAATTTTGTTTACTTTTATTTAAATACCTAAAGATACAGAGTAGAATACCTTTAAGACCTTACCTACCTACCTAATAAGCTGTTTTACATACTTTACTAGTTTTACTACTACATTACCGACCCGAAAATACAAAAAGTTAGCTTTACTCCTATTTACATTGAGAACCCTTTATGAAAAGGTTTTTACGTTCAGTTCAGGTCAATGTCAGAAATATTTTAGGCACAAGCACAAAAGGCGTTGAACTAGCCAAAGCCAGATGAAGTTAGCCTGACACAGTGACCTTAATCGGAGTCAATTGAAATAGCAATACTGAATACATATAATGAAACCTTTGTGTTATAGATGGTCGCAGCAGGAGACGATGACGTCACGTCGTGCTTGGAACTGTTTAAACCCGAGGTTTGTACTTTAACAAATTGTACTTGTACGTTCGGATCTAGTCTTCACAACTAGGGTTTTTTTTTTACTTTAATCCCGTTGACATTTTTATTTTAAAATTGACGATAACGACGCTGACTGCACATTTTTTCAAAATCTGTAAATGCATTGGCATGGTCAGGTACTGCATCATAAGTTAGGGAAGAGCTCCGAGGACAATTTTTGCGTAGCAGCAAGAGATCAGGTTGTGCTAGGTGTTCCATTACTCCATTTAATAAAATCCACCCTGTATAAATGGCTGGCATAGTCTATTTATGATCGGATATTATAGAGCAGTCTATATAGTTACTACAAATATTGATGGTAATTGTACCCAGTATAGGTAGTAGAAACTGAACTGATTACATTTTTTTCCCGATGTTCCGATTGAAAGCCACCGACGATTGTGACGAATGTAGAATGGGTGACGAAAGCAGAATAGGACTAATTTAAGAACTTAACGAAAAACGAATGGGACGACCCAAAACGATACCGATGATGGCAATGCGACTTAACAAGGCTATAATAACTTGTTGGAAGTTGAAATCTTGTAGACATTGTAATTTGTATTGTGCTTTCCTTCGCCAGAACATAGAACAAAATTGCTGCGAAATTGCGGATTTAGAAAATAAAGAACACTTCGATTCCTGCAAAACCGGTGACGAATGGGAGGTAAGACACAGCCCATATAACCATTCCAGTCGCAGAATCATCAAAGTGGTAACTAAATGTCAGATGTGTCGTAACAGAGTCCACACAATGTGTCTAGAATTGTTTCGAAACAAAGTGTCGTCGCCGTGGCTACACTTTTCCGTAACAAGGTGTCGACACATTTGTGTGCACTTTGCGTGCGGTTTGCGACTAAATCTGACAGCCAATTTGTGACAGCAAATGTCAATATAAAATACCTCTTGAAAACCAAGATTTGTCAAACTACTATTAGTGTCTCGTGTGCTCGTAAGTAATTCTAGTAAGTCATCATGGGCGATGCGAATGATAAAAATCGACCAAAACCATATAAACATCCAACACCCGTCAACCTTTTACAGAAAAGTTTTTAAAGAAATGCAATACGCTACTAGGTCAGGCAACGAATGCTCAATAAAGTTGTAGAGGGAAATGCTCGGAACACAATTTTTGACTCCTTAACTTGGTTTGGACAAGTTAGGAGGTGAACATATCAAAAGTCCTCGGCCGTAGCCTTTGAGCGGGGGGAGAGAGGGGGCTTTGAAGGTCCCATTTTCCGGTTTTTCGATTATATCTCGGAAACTATGCATCGTAGCGACATGGCCACTTATACAAAATGAAAGTTAATTTAATTTGTTACAAGTTTATTTAGTCAATTCTTTCCATATATTGAATAGTTTTTGAGATATCCGCTCTTGAAACTTTATTTAGGGCTCTCAATTTTATCTTGATTTCTACATCAGTGAAGGTGCTAGGCCGTGTTCCACAGATTTAAAAAAAAAATTTTAAGGGTTCCGTACCTCAAAAGGAAAAAATGGAACCCTTATAGGATCACTCGTGTGTCTGTATGTCTCTCCGTCTGTCACAGCCTATTTTCTCGAAAACTACTGGACCAATTAAGTTGAAATTTGGTACATATATGTAAATTAGGGACCCAAAGACTGACATGTAACGTAAACAAATTGATTTTATACCCAAAAAATTACCATTGCCCCCCCCCCTTTATCTCCAAAACTACTAGGTCTTAAATTTTGAAAAAAATACACAAAATAGTCCTTTACCTATCACGATTATTAAGATGACAGGAAAACCTATTAGAAATGTGCAGCCAAGCGCGAGGCGGACTTAATGTACGGAACCCTTAATACGCGAGTCCGGCTCGCACTTGGCCGGTATTTTTTAAACTCCTCTTGACGCTTAACCGCTGAACCGATTTCGTTGCAATTTGGTATAGAAATAGTTTGCGTCCCGGAACAGGACATAGGATAGATCTTATAACCAAAATCATCTTTTGAAGGTGTGAAAATTTGTACGGAAAATCAATAACCGCTGAACCGATTTATATGAAATTTGGGATGGTCTACAATTCTACATCTTTGATTTAGTTGAAAATGATAAAAAACATGACTTCAAACCTAAACTTAAACAGTGAGTATTAACTTCAAGAATTCAATTCTGAATTCCCCCCTGCACCACATTTCACACCTTTAAAGGATGATTTTTGAGCAGCGAAATGCTATACATGGAAGTATTCTGTCCGCTCAATTATGACCCAACGCAAACTACCCCGCGATAGGCGGTACTTACAAACTGCTCGATTGGCAATCTCAGTACGACCGAGATGACAGTCAGTGACAAATGGCTAAATTGATTTATAAAAACAACGTTTTTTTGTAATTAAAAATATATTAATGTGTCGTGAAGTGGTGCAGAAGTTATTTTAGTTCATACCAAGGACAATGGAATCACTTTTCACTTGTAGTAAACAGATAACTTCAGTAGAATTTGGAAAAAACATGACGATTTGTTTTCAATACTACCGTGCTAAGCTAAAACGTAACAACTGCATACGACTTTCATAACAACATACGACTTTTTAAATTGCGAGGATAATAGGGATGGTGTTATGCTAAATGAAGTAGACTATTTTATTAACTTGTGTTTGGTTTAGGTATTTTCTATATATGTAATTATAAATGTAGTAATAAATTCCTTATTACAGATTTGTATTTTCCTTTTTTATTTCATGAGATGGAGCTATAAAAAAACTACCTAGTTATTTCAAATTAATAATCAAATTTGGTATTGTCATTTTACATTACTTTCCATTCAGATTCCCACTAGATGCTATTCGCAGAGAACTATGGAAAAAAAACTGTCCAATTAGAGAGACATTAAATTGAGTGGATGCCTGGCAAGATATCTAGAATATGTTCTATTCATGAGATATAACCCGTGAGATAATCATACCCGGTCTCCTATATGTAGATATTTTTTTCCTATCATGCTTTCACTGAATTAATTTAACAAATACACACATTATCTGAAAATGTTGATCATTTGAATCCACCCTCTACTGTCACATATATGTAGGTTCTCTCTCAAGCCATTTCCGTCAGTAGAAAAGAGCGACAAACATATTAACTCACATTATAGACGGGTCTAACGCGAATTAAATTCAATTACCTTGATTTACCGACGTAAATCAGTTTCGTTCCGTATAATGTGAGTTAATATGTGTTCAAAACGCGAAAATATTATAAGAGCGGCAAATTTAGAAATCTAAGCGCGCGAACGGCAGTGGTCCTATACAAAATTTTCATTTTGCACCTTTTTCTACTGACAAACTTGCTTGACCGGCTATATATATATATACATATAAAATATTCTGAACTGAAAGTGGGGATTTATTGTGACTTCGCCTGTTCAAATATTTTTGACCCGATTCGTGTACCCATGTAAATTTTGCAGACTGTATAGCCAGTCCGATTTCTAAGATCAAGTTCGCCATACATTTACTATCATATGGCGTACTTGATCTTAGAAAAACGGACAGACTATACCTGAACGTGACTTCGCACTGCCATGCAGATTGATAATAAAATATACAAAATACTTATTATAGCGGAATACATTTATACAACAATGATATATTTACTTATGTTGAGTTAGTCTGTCATGTCATAACAACATTTTAACTAGTTATCTTTTAATCTGCATTAAATTATTATACGTGAATTATTTGACTGGTTCTTCACTGTATGGCATAAACCTATCCCTGTCCAAGTCATATTCTAATCAAATATGAACCACGAACTCTCAGCGGCCAGTACGTACAGCAAGAAGGTTATTAGCGGAGTAATGTCGCTGATTGGTAGTTATTGACATTATATGCATTTCATCTACACTTAGCTATGTACCATTAGTATAATAAAGATGACTATTATTTCGTTTACCAGCTTTGATTACAGGCTCTGTAAACGCGTCGTCTTATTTGAATGTAGGCGTAATTGTGTGTGTGTGCTAATTTGGCCCGAGAATTTGAACGGTAATGTTCCTAAAGGCGGTATCCTTAGTTATATATGATCGCAGTTTTTGAGGTAACTTATTACTTATGTCCTGTCTCGGGACTCAAAATATGTTCAGCAGTTTAAGCGTGAAGAGGAGTTTAAAAGAAAGTATTTTAATAAGTTTATATGTTTTTACTTCGGAATGGTGTCAATGTGATACCATAACTAAATTTGGTACTGTGAATTTATACGAAAACGATTCCAAACATGGCCTCGTAGCTTTACTGATGTAGAAGTCAAGATAAAATTGAGAGCCCTAAATTCTCATTACTTGGCCTAACTTGTGTAGAAGGAAAAGGAAAAATAAAAGTCTTCGGCAGGACTATAAGACACAAATATAATTTTTAGAGTTACTATTTCAATCATCAAACATAAACATACCTTGATTATATTATTCTAGTGAGATACGCATATATAAACAAAAACATTAAAAAAATTACAAGGTCGAAATGTCACGGAGCTTGTGTGAGTTATATGTGAAAAATAAAAACTTTTATGACAAGAAAATCTGGACACAATTTAAGAATCATCCAATTGCGTCGAGGAATCATCAGTATTTTTGCTTGTTTCATTACCTCCTTGCTTCTTTTTTTGTCCTTTGTATTCTGTAGCAATTGGTTAGATCTGAAAATAAAGATAACTTGCGTCGTCACGGATGTCGATTTATAGGTTTTAGGGAGTGCAGAATTCGAAAATGATGACCATTTTATAATCCAAGATGGCGGCTACGCATTTTCTCATAAAAGTCGTCATGAATATCGTTTTATAGGTTTTAGGACGTGACAGGTCCAACAATTGTCTACATCACTGTAATTGACGTCACAGGCCTCCATGGGCTACGGTAATCGCTTACCATCAGACGGGCGGTGTGGTTGTTTGCCACCATCATGTTAATTAAAAAAAAACTCCACTATATCGCCAGTTAATAAGTACTTATTTTGCGAAGCTAATGACATTGTCACAAGAAATACGACAATTGTCACGAAATTCCGACACAACTCAAGAATTACCGAAAGTTCTTTGAAATCTTGTGACAATTTTCATCATTATCATCATAAACATCGCAAAAGAAATACCTGTTTTTGCCGATATAATAAAGTTTTTAAAAATAATACAATGATGGTGACAAACAGGAATACGGCCCGCTCGATGGTAAGCGATAACCGTAGCCCATGGATGCCTGTGACGTCAGCAACAATGAGACTTGTCGAAATGTCGCACCTGTCACGTTACGTCACATTGTCACGCCAGGGAGTACATCTGAAAATTGTGTGTTCCCATTTGTCCCCATCCCGATTAGGTGGGAAAAAATGGGAAATATTTACATGACAATCCTATTCCATCTGTTCCCTACGGAGATAAATGGGAATACATCCGAAAATTGTGTGTTCCCATTTGTCCCCACCCCGATAAGGTGGAAAAATGGGAAATATTTACATGCAAATCCTATTCCATCTGTTCCCTGCGAGGATAAATGGGATTACATCCGAAAATTGTGTGTTCCCATTTGTCCCCACCCCGATAAGGTGGGAAAAAATGGGAAATATTTACATGCAAATACTATTCCATCTGTTCCCTGCGGGGATAAATGGGATTACAATACAATACAATACTCTTTATTGCACACCTCACATACACGTAGGTCTGAAAATTGTTTGTTCCCATTTGTCCCCACCCCGAAAAGGTGGTAAATTGGGAAATATTTACATGCAAATCCTATTCCATCTGTTCCCTACGGGGATAAATGGGAATACATCTGAAAATTGTGTTCCCATTTGTCCCCACCCCGATAAGGTGGAAAAAATGGGAAATATTTACATGCAAATCTTATTCCATCTGTTCCCTGCGAGGATAAATGATAAATGGGATTACATCCGAAAATTGTGTGTTCCCATTTGTCCCCACCCCGATAGGGGGGGGGGGAAAAAGGGAAATATTTACATGCAAATACTATTCCATCTGTTCCCTGCAGGGATAAATGGGATTACATCTGAAAATTGTGTGTTCCCATTTGTCCCCACCCCGAAAAGGTAGGAAAATTGGGAAATATTTACATGCAAATCCTATTCCATCTGTTCCCTACGGGGATAAATGGGAATACATCCGAAAATTGTGTGTTCCCATTTGTCCCCACCCCGATAAGGTGGGAAAAATGGGAAATATTTACATGCAAATTCTATTCCATCTGTTCCCTGCGGGGATAAATGGGATTACATCTGAAAATTGTGTGTTCCCATTTGTCCCCACCCCGAAAAGGTGGGAAAATTGGGAAATATTTACATGCAAATCCTATTCCATCTGTTCCCTACGGGAATAATTCCGAAAATTGTGTGTTCCCATTTGTCCCCACCGCGATAAGGTGGAAAAAATGGGAAATATTTACATGCAAATCTTATTCCATCTGTTCCCTGCGAGGATAAATGATAAATGGGATTACATCCGAAAATTGTGTGTTCCCATTTGTCCCCACCCCGATAGGGGGGAAAAAAAAGGGAAATATTTACATGCAAATACTATTCCATCTGTTCCCTGCGGGGATAAATGGAATTACATCCGAAAATTGTGTGTTCCCATTTGTCCCCACCCCGATAAGGTGGGAAAAATGGGAAATATTTACATGCAAATTCTATTACATCTGTTCCCTGCGGGGATAAATGGGATTACATCCGAAAATTGTGTGTTCCCATTTGTCCCCACCCCGATAAGGTGGGAAAAAATGGGAAATATTTACTTTCAAATCTTATTCCATCTGTTCCCTGGGGAATAAATGGGAATACATCCAAAATTTGTCCCCGGCCCGAAAAGGTGGGAAATATTTACATGCAAATCCTATTCCATTTACGTACAAAAATGTCCCCCTGTCAACTTCCAATCGAGATTTAATCGATAATTTATTCGATTAATATTCAGATTAATTCAATTTCAATCTATGTTAGGTCGACTAAACTAATCGCGATTAAAATGTGAGGATTAACTTTTGTTACTCCATTAATTAGTCGAATAAACAGTTAATCTATTAGTCCCATCTCTGACCACGGCATTTTTATACTTTGAGAATATCTGAAAACAAATGAACACAAGGAGCCATTTTGCAAATCCAGTAACTTTGTTATTACTTTTGACAGCGCGTGTCATGTGTCTACACAGAGTCGACACAAAGTCGAAACATTTGCGACTACTTTGTGACTGCAATATTTCTCAGCCTTAAACCATATTTATACATCATAATTAACAAGTTTCGTAGTATGTAAAGCGTTATTTCTGTTATTTAAGTATAGTATACGCATCGAAGTACTAAAAATGCATCAAATAATATATTTATGAACACAGGCACTGAGAAGTAAACAATTTCATTTCCGGCTAAACTAAAACAATGTGGTGGCGCGTTGATTATATTACACTTAGTTTATCAAATCACTCGAGCAGTTTAATTCCCCATAATAATTTAAGTCCTATTGTAATATAAATGCAAACAATATATAATTACGTCTTGTAATCCGTTTTAGGGATGGCGTATTAATGTCACTTATTTTTATTTAAGTATTTTTCCATCTGACAGTTTCCATTTGACAGGAACAAAATGAACGAACGAATTTTGGCATAAAGTAGTCGCAAACCCGAAACAATGTGTGCACACGGCGACCACACTTTATGTCACTTTGTGTCATGTGTCGACCCTTCCCCATTTCTGGTAACTGTGTCGACACGGCGACGACTCTGCGACTGGAATTGTGACCGAAACAGACGGTGTCGACACAAGATGTGTCTACACCGCGTCGTAACGGCGACTGGAAATGGTTGTATGTGAGCCTTAATAACCGACACAATTTGGGAAAGGCATGAACAACAAAAGTGATTAGTTTTACTAAGTTTTTTAACGCTATATATACCCTATAGTTCGTTCTTTTTTAGCATTACAAATAAGGTAAACAATCTTGATATGTCTTTTAATTGAAAAACACATTTTAAAAATAAGTTACGGCAAATATGTAACAGTTATGAATCTAATACGATCATGTATATTCTTCTGCTTTCATAAGTAATAGTTTTTGATTTTTAAAAAGCGTTTTTCAATTAAAAGACATGTCAAGATCGCTTACCTTCTGGCAAGTTCTTTCTAATGCTAAAAAAACGAACTATAGAGCCTAGTACCTAGGGTACAGTCGGTAGTACTACTAGGTATTAGGTACCATGCATTTTGCACATAATAACACTACAAGAGACGCGATATTATGTGGGATGTTTGTAACACCATTCATAAATCTGTATAACGAGGCACTTTATATATATATCATTACCTACATCGACCATGCAATTTTCAGTGTGAAAACGCCAAATGCGTTTTAAGAAAGTCCGATCTATTAAATGGCGACACTCTAGACGAGAAGAAAACCATAGATCTCCTAGAGAAGATAAAGCAAAAACGTCCGGAAAGTAAGGCTATGGTCGATCGGGTGCAGGCACAGTGTCTGGAAGGGAAGTACGAAGATTACCCTCCGAAGGAGGCCTGTCCACTCGTAAGGTTCCAGATATGCAGCTACATTAATGCTCTTGTGGTGAGTTTTTATATATGCACAATTTTCTTCGCATCTTTTTCCACGTTTCATTCTACGCTACGGTAGTGAACTTTGCATGGATAAGTTAATAAGTCCAGAAATCGCAGATATAGCCGATCTTGTGTCAATTTTAGGCATCATAATAGTTACAGCATGGTTTATATATTGTTTTGTTATAATACCTAGATCAAAGCTATATCTAAAATAAGTTAGATATAGAATTGTAAGCGTAAGTTATTTTTATGATCAGGGCACGATAAACAATCCGATGTGTATCATCTGCATGGAGGAAATAAGTAATGATTCATGTTTATATCATACAATACGGACTAAAATGTGTATAATGGTGCCATCAGCGAGTTGTTCTTTTTGTCCATATAAATGTAATGATCGCGTGCCCCGAATGAATTTATTGTATGTTGTATGTAAATAATTTGTTTGTTGTTGGATTCAGATGATGATAATATTTTTATATTACAAAAATATGTTTTGAACGACTACAAAATGTGTATGCCTATGCCTTGAAACCCTCGCAACGCCCAAGCGTCTACATTTTAAACTACACTCGCAGCTATAAATATTTTAACACGAATTGCACCCTTGTAAAATTACTTAACCTTTTCGCCGCCATGGCAATGAAGTAAAAAACTGTTATCAACGCCAAGCAACAAATTGGACGTAAACAAACCTGACCAGAGCCTCGACTTGATATAAATGGCTATGTCGTGTGGGGCACTGAATGTACTGACTTTATATCAAGTCCATTGCGTCTAAAATATTAACAATATTTTTTGCAGGAGTGTGACAAATGGAAGCAAGATGACACCTGTAAAAAGTTCTCGGACCACGCCAAAACATGCAAGTCAGTGCTCGACAAACTTAAGGAATGAATCAGCCCGGCGTCAAAGAAAACAACGCAATATTAAAAGATAACATTTTATTTGTTCTTTCGGCCTCGATCTCATCGCCACATCAAAATAATAAAATCAGCAAGCCATACGTACTAGAGATAAAAATAAAAATTGTCACTCTATCAACTTGAACAAGCGTTTAGCAATAAGTGTTTTATTTACAATATTTACAGCACTCCTCTACTAAAGGTCACTTCCCATTATTCTAAAGAACGGATAATTTCTCTAAAATAATTTGAACCTTATTTCTTAAAGAATTTACATTTCTACAGAACAGATGGGAATTACCTTCAGCTGACAACGGTTTTTCGGCCCTTCTGAAAAAGTGAGCTTTATATAAACTTTATACGACTGCTTATTTTAAACAAAGTTTGCCTCGACTTAAAAGCGTCTAAGAGCAACAAAACAGTGAGTTTCAAGTTAACTAAAACCCACTTCTCGAACATACGCTTTTGGTGTTTACAAATCATTCTCCCAAAATAACTTACTAAAATCATTTCAGATATTTACTCAAAATATCATCAGCCCGTTGCAGTCCTCTGCTAGACATAGGGCTCTCCCAAGATCCTAAGCCTCGCCACAGAGCCCAGTCTGCCGCTTTATGCATCCAGTCGCTGCCGGCCCTCCTGTACAAGTCATCCCGCCATCTGGCCGGAGGGCGCCCCTCGCTACGTTTGCCCACTCCAGAACACGCTTATATGTTTCCTGGGATAGCGGTGCCGTCATATAGCGGCCATCTCCGTACAAATACTACGACATCCATATTTAGCCGTATTATTTATTATGGAGACGGCCGCTATATGACGGCACCGCTATCCTAGGAAAACCGATCTTTACTCCAGCGGTCCTGCAACGGGCTGATGATGATGATGACTCAAAATATATACTTTACTCATTAACACATACTTATTTTCAAATCGGAAAATAAAAAATAAGAAAAAATAATAAACAAAAAACGATCACATAATTGGTTTAGGTCTAAAATGACTAAGATTTGCGACTCTCCCGATGATATAGGTACCTACAAATCAGTTCTTTAACACATTTTTATATAACACTCAGTCATTTCCGCTAGCAAAAACATCCAGGATTGTTTCCAAACATGTCACACAATTATCTCCCTTTTTTCTAGAAAATAAAAAGAAAAAAATATATATTTCCCTTAAAATATATGAATCTCTTATCTATTACTGTGTCATTCGGCCACTATTGTTAACTCATTCACAAATCTCATAATACTGTGTATGTACTTGGAAAATATTATATGCGGGTATCTCATATTCGAGTAGTTATCATACATATTTGAATAATTCTAGGCAATCCAGTCGAACTAGAGATCATTGTGATAAATACCTTCATTTACTGATGCGCCGTCGGAAACTTTCCAAAATTGCGAAACTTGTACATAGAAAAATTTCGGAAACTTCTGATACTTTTGTATGAGAATCGATATATTCCATTTCCAAAATGAAAGTTTCCTTTGTTATGCCTAGTTTTCCTGAAATTTCCGAGAACTTTTGGAAACTTTCCGTAAGTTGCACATTTGTACATTCATTGCATTTTATATACGAGAGTACATCACTCGCTGAAACTGCGTATACCAGAATAACTCATTTCACTGGTTACACGCTCTAGCGAGCACAATCATGAATTAGACACGCTTAGGATCTACTTCTAACTAAATACTACTACACTTAGGAAAATGAGGAGTGACTTATCGTTATATTTACAATTTGGCGCCCAATGCGATATCTATCGAGAGGACATCTGTATGTTTAATAACATCTAATGTTATTGAGCTAAACATATTTGTGTAAACTCAAAAATTCAGATTTCATTCAAGTTGGTTGAAACAAAATCTAAGAATAGATTTCTATTCAGATATTTTGGCTAGATTTTTTTATTTAACCCTTTAACCGTCAACTGACGTGCGCGGCTACAGCTCATCAACCTTCGATCATTCCGTCAAAGCACGTCGCGCACGATAGGCGTTAAAGGGTTAATGTAAATGATATCTACTACTACATGCAAGTAGATCAGTCGCTTGCAGTAGTATATTTATTTGTTCTTCTGTCTGGGTCTTTCATAATCAATCCATTAACAATTATTAACGATTACAATACTATTCCCATCAATTATTTATAATAATCCTAATCTGTTGTTTTTAACTCCAAACAAAATATTTACCCCCTTAAAGGCTTGCTACACGGTCGCCGACAAGCCCCCAGACCGCGTGGCCTTGGCCGGTCCCGGACCGTGTAGACAGTTGTTACCAACAAAATTTGACCAAAACTGACCAAGGACAGACCAAGGTCACACGGTTAGAAGGCTTGTCGGCGACCGTGTAGCAAGCCTTTTATTCATAAACGCGCTACAAACCTCAATTAGCTAATAACCATTTGTCTTTATCTGTCATTTTGACTTATGTATTTGTAAGAAAGGGATAAAACATAATTTGACTACTTAAATCAGGACCGTAAAGTTTTATGAATAAGGGGGTTAGCCTACAATCATCCCATTGTACACTGTCCGCTAGAATATTAAAATAATATAAAATTAGTATTATTCATTATTTTTATAGCAGATCGAACAGTGTAAAACTTTCACAATTTACAATTAGGAACTATCGTAAAAATCATTATAATTTCGCGATGTATATTCAAAATTCTTAAGAATAAAAGACGTAATTTGGATTTAAATCAGTTCAAACATGCATCAAATATGCAGCCATGAGAAAAAATCATACATTTTTATTTTACCTAATATAAGTCAGAATCTGACTAATCTGACTAATCTGATTAATCTTTTTACATAGTTTTCGTTTAAAAATAACTAATACATCAGTGATAAGCATTTTCGCACTAAAATCGCCACTGGAGAATCATAACGTTTTTTTATTATGAACTATGCGCGAAGTCAAACAAAAGTTCATGGAGTCAGAAAATTTTAGCTAAACATTGAATAATCCGAGGAATACTATTGTAAACTTCATACCAAAGACATAAGGTCAAACGATAATTGATTAAGAATGTTGCTGTCAGTATTAATATGTTTTCATAACGCCACGAATTCTTGTCCCACTAGAGCAGCGGTCGGCAACCTTTTAGCAGAGAGTGAGAAGAGAGAAGAAACGGAGGCGACGCGGGCCGTACTTTGTTAATATTTATGACTTTATGAGACATTGTCGTTTGTCATTATTACATACAAAATAGCCAAGGCCGCACTCGGGCCGCAAGTGACAGTTTCACGAGCTGCATACGGCCCGCGGGCCGCAGCTTGCCGACCGACCGCTGCACTAGAGTGTCATTCTACGGAACTTGCTAACTATGTAAACAAAAGACACTAGTAAATTGACATTCAGAGACAATTTTAATATGGCGGTTTTTTTACATAGCCAGTTCCATAGAATGACACTTAACGCTAAAAGTTCAACTGTGTAGAGTTATCAGTAAAAATGATCAGCTTATTGTTCCGTATGTCAAAATTAAACTCATTTCAAGTCTCGAATAGTTACATTAGTTCATTATCTTTACTAAGTATTGGAGTAACATTTATCTTTCCAGTCCAGTCTTCTAATACCGATTTACACAACATCACACCAGTTTCCTTTCACAAACATTTTTCGCTTAACTTTGTTCCGCACCAGTCGTATTTCAGTTATCATCAACAAAAGGCTCACTTGGGTTCAACAAGAATTGTAACCGTTATGTTTGACACCTCTGACAGAATTTGTTGCTATAGAGCAAATCTCAAAAGTGCAGTTTAATCTTAGTATACACTGGTTTACACCTGGGGATTGCACCCCGCAAAGTGCAAATCTGCCTTATATCAGCAGGGTGACCTAGAGAGAATATACCATGCCAAACATTACCACGTACTTAACGAACTTCTTGGCATTTAAGCCTAAAGGCGTGTCTCGATATCGCGCGGCGCCCGCGCGAGCATTGTTCGACCGCGGCAAACCTGTAGCGATCCGACGATACAGTAAGAATGTTCAAAAATGACATCAGCAGATTACGAATTTTTAAATTCCATTCATCACTTCTTAATGATCTGTTGCGATAATCATTACATTTACTGTTCCATAGAAACTGTTTAGTGCCGTATAATTTAATTAAAGCACGACACTTCTCATTATCCATGTCTGCGGCCGCGCGAGCCAACTGAAATATATACAGATCCGTCCCAATTGCGCGCGAACACTCCATTGACGCGCGTCCAAAAGCGCGATATCGAGACACGTCTGTAAATGGTGCGTCGCGCGGCGCGTGGCTCGCGCGCCAATGATCGAGTTGGCGCGCGGCGGCCCGGTATCCATTGCGCGCGGCTGCCGCGCGAGCATTGGCTCGATTGTTTGCCGCGCGATATCGAGACGAGGCTTAATACACCGCTCACGGGTTTTTTACACTAAAGAAGTCCCCAAATCATGGCTACGCTCAATGGCAAAGTCTAGGCAAGTTACAGTACCGCACTCATAGTAGTCCGGTTTATTCCCGGGGCTCGGCGCCCCCTTGCCGCTAGTCGGCCTCCTCGGCGGGGCGGCGGTACACCTTGCCGAACTTGGCCATGTACTTGCGCACGAACTCCTTGGCCTTGGAGCGCACCGAGTCCGTCACCACCAGCTCGTCCACGGACCGGCAGTGCTTGAGCTCTTTTAGCATCACGAAGTGGGTTAGCTGGGGATAGAAGGAATTTTAGGTTATTAAAAATAAAATAAAATAATTATTTATTTCAGAAATTAAGTTTCCATAATATAGCTTATTGGTATTATTACTCTTAACCTATGTTAGTGACTATCTATGTATGTTATGTATTTTAACTATTATAAGCACGCATGCTACTCCAGTACTTCCAAAAAGCGCCATCTATCCTGTCTGCTACCGTGGCTAGGAAACTGTTGGCGCTGCCGCGTAGCGCGCGTAGGTTATGTTTCGTTCATTTGTGAATAGTCAATTGTACAACTTTCACGAATTGTATCTATTACCGACTTACTTCCGAACTATCTCTACCATTACATAAACTCATTTCATAATTATACAAAAATGTATAGGCGCAATTTGGAATACCTTAGAAAGCGCAATCCAAAACTACACAAGCTTTGTTGAAATTATACTAATTTAAAATCTACCACAGAAATTATATCTTGTCATGTCATTGAACTTTAAATTGCTAGAACAGTATCGCCAGTTATCACTAAATCCACCGATGGACTTGTTGAAGAGAGAGAAAGAGAGAGAGAGAGAGAAAGGGTGCAGAAGACCCATCTTTCAGCACTGACTTTAGTGAGTTTCCTGCTAAAAAATGATATCGAAAGAGAGGAATAAAGTAAGCGTAGAGCTCATTTAGACGATGTGAGAACTCGCATGCGAGTTTCATTACATTGCGGTTTTTGATCGGTCGGTTGAATTGGATGTAACCGACAGTCCGCAATGTAACTAAAATCGCATGCGAGTTCGCGCGCCGTCTAACCAGCTCTTACTTTTCGACAGGGAAAGATGAATCAAGCTTACCTTTCTAGCCAGATGTTTGAAGTCAGCCGTGCAAGTGATTCGACCAGCGGGCGCGTCCGAGTGCCGGTACGGGTTAAGATGGTGCACCATAACCCTGGCCATGCTACTCCGGAACTGTTCCTTCAGTTTCCTCGCGGCTTCCTCGGCGTCGACGGGGGGAGATGGAACCGGTACGGGTTCGGGCTCGACCACCGCCACCGGTACCGGTACCGGCGCTGGCTCGGTCTCTTCAACTGAGGCTTCGGAGTCTGAGTCGGATTCGGCGAGGTCCACGATCTGGGAGAAACAAGAAAATAAATTGTGTAAACATATTTTTTATAGCATATTGCTTTTTACGCAATCTGATAAAAAAAGACTGATAGGTCTGCTATATCGAACAGCGACAGTGTCCATATCATATATGATATTCATACTGTGACAAAAAGTAAGACGAATGACGGAAATGTCAGGCCGCAGACCGCAGACCCGTAACTATTAGCAAAGAAAAAACGATTACTATTTGTCAAGGTTCTTTATGCCAAAGGGCAAGTTGCCACCCTTTAATGTAGGTGCTCGAAAATCAAGGTTTTCGCAAGCTTTTTAACTTTAAATTGATCGTTAAAAAGCTTCCGATCTGATTACGTAGCAATCATTGTTTACAACGCGATGTAGTATTTTTTTTTTCATCGCATTTATTCGTGATAAACTATAACGTACTTACACTACACTATAACAAACATAATAACAAAAAAAGTTAAACATAAAAAAATAGTTTACCACGAAATGGTCCCGCCTCAGCATAATGCTAACCCAAAAGTCAGCGCTGGTCTTCCGGTGAGACCATTTGCGGGTCACGAACGCAGCTGTACGACACGGCCATCATACAACTGAACGCGACTTAAGATCGGTTTTCCTAGAATAGCGGTGCCGTCATATAGCGGCCATGTCCATACTAAATATGGATGTCGTAGTATTTGTATGGAGAGAGCCGCCATATGACGGCACCGCTATCCTAGGAAACCAGAGCTTTATACTCTAGTTTCCTAGGATAGCGATCGCGGCGATCAGCGCCATCTATCTGCCGGTGGGATGCCGGCATGTTGTTGTTCGTTTTGGCTCATACCTTGAGTTCGTCGACGTTGGGTTTCCTGGAGCGCTGCGCCAGCTGGCGCACCTTGTGCAGCAGCTTCTCGCGGCGCCGCCGGAGCTTCTCTTTTGTCTGCTTGTAGCGCTTCACCTCTAGTCGCCCAGCTAGCTTGTCCTCTTCCGTTCGAGGCTGTCAAACGAACCAAACAATTTTCATTACGGCAGGGGTGCGAAACTCCTGACTTCGGGCAAACTCGGCTTCGTTCGGCTCCGCATTGCTCCGAGCAAGTTGACACAACTTGACGTCCCTTTGCGTGCACGACCACAGATAAGATGGCTTTCTAATTTTGACAACCCTAAATAGTCGAAAGGGATAGGGCGGCATGAAACTTCGATTTTGTAGGAAGTTTCCTTTCTGTACGCTAGTACTATTACTTATTCTGTGATTACGGCCTTTGTGTTTATCAAACAGTTTTGTTTACCCTCTGGGTTGGAATGTCACATGGCAGTCGCTTTCGCGAAAACTAATGCCTACGCCAATTCTTGGGATTAGTTGCCAAGCGGACCCCAGGCTTCGATGAGCCGTGGCAGAAAGCCGGGACGGCGCGAGGAAGATGATGATGAGTAGTTTTGTACAAAACTAGGTGCATCCAAAAAATATGAAGTTCCTATGTAAAATAATCTGTAGTTTGGTTATAGTTTTTCAAATGTTTCACTTATATGGACTTTGTCAAGTAGCTGTGATAACGTAACTTTCACGTAGTGTATTCTGTAATTATCCTGTGAAATAAAAAGTAAAATAGGTACTTACACTGATGGGCCGCTCAGAGACCAGCCCCGGGCGCCGCTTCCTCGGTTTAACACTCACTAGCGCGTGGTCGGGAATCAAGCCGTTGTGAGGATTCTCTTTAACCACTGCAATATATAAACAAATCTCATGTCATTTTAGGCATCAATCATATTTCCATCCGTTACGAAGATCGTCTACTGGAGTACCTTCTATAGCGAGTGCGCTGCCTGGTAATTCTTTTGTTCTACTTTCAAGCGTTATATACTTAATATTGTTCCGACTGTTCCGAGTTCATTTCATATTATAGAGCCTCAACGAAAAGTCTGACAAAATATGCGGGTTGACTAATAGACCGCAGGCTAGCAGCAGATATCGTCCGTCATAGCGATTTTTTAAATTCCTGATAGCATCTAAACTATCATCTGACAAAGTATCAAACGGGAGGCGATGACAAAATTTATTTTATTTTTTACACGTTTCGGTGGCTGCCATTCCTCAACCCACCAACGGAGCGCCAGCTGACGTCCATGACCACCAACCAATACGAGTTATCGCCCTGGAGGCGATTGGTCATGGAAATCTGTTCGTGGCTCGCGGTCCATAAGGTTTGCTGTAACAATGCCTATAAAAAGTGTACCTTCATAAATGATACCGTTGACTCCCTCGACCACCTTGCCTGGTCGCCTCACGGCCGGCGCGTCGGCGGGTATCTCGGCTTCTTCCTCTGACGAACTATCGTCTGCCAATACATTTAATGTTAATATTTGTTCTACATTAGCAAATTTAAATACAATTCGAGAGTTTTTGAAACTTTAAGTGGTCCGTTCAGACTTTCGTTATTTATGTTTCGTTCTTGGATAAAACTACTAACAGACAATTCTCGTCGTCTTCGGGCAAATATGCGGGTTGCAACACATCATTGCCACTAAGTGCTACGGGTTACGCTCGTACCGCGTAGCCACATCTTTGCCGTATGGAGCGCGTAGTCGCTACGAACAGTGTACAGTCGGGTTCTTGGCCCTGAATGTGTTAAATATAAAGAAACTTACGGATTTTGACCAATATTCTCAATTAAGTATACACTTTTACATAGTTTTTTGTACAGTGTTCGTTTGTCTATCATGCTTGTTTTAATATACTTTCAATTGCTCAAAGGTTGACTGGCAGAGATCCCTTATAGGGATAAGTTGGCCTTAAATGGCCTTTGTACATTATATATATTTTGTTTCATTGTAATTTAACCTGTTTTATGTGCAATAAAGTATTTACGTATGTAAATGTATGTTACGTATGTATATACATACATACTTTTATTTTAGACGATCCCGCCCAAGACAATGGGGTTGGCAACTGTCAAAGGTTTGCATAGATGGCGCCATCATAGCGTGCCCCTTTTTCTATGAGATTTGACTTAAAGAGCTGTGCATCCAGGGCATTAAAAAAATTGACACAATTATAGGGATTGACAGGGCAAGCTATGATGGCGCCATCTGCTTAATACTTCGACCGGCCAACCCCATTTTTATTAAAACAAGATTTTATAGACAAGTATATATTTTTATCTACACACATATCATAAACTGTCTATGATGCCTTCAAAATTCGTAAATAATGGCCCACATTACGATAAACTATTTTGTTACAGCAAATTTCTTATCTGTGAAAATGTGGTAATAGCTTCATTACTAAATCAAAATCGATTTGGTAATGCATTTCAAATTTCGAACATCTCTGAAAAAAAGCAATTTGATTCGACCCCTATTCTAATATCAGTTGAGATGACGTTTTATTCGAAATCAAATGACAATTGTATACAGTACTGACAAATCTCGCATGTAAGTTGGTATCGGACGATATGGTAATCGACCCCGACTCTAGTTTGTCTCTGAATTTAAAAAAAAAACTACGGATGCGTGACGTGCGTGAAAAAGTTTTCATTTGCCGCCATTTGACGTACAGACTACAGTAAGTTTATCTTTTAATTAGTTTATAAGTAATAAATAATTTGTTTTGTTGTTTTTAAAGGAACTATAACAAATGTTTCGTGTAAAATGTGCAATAAAGATATTTCGGAGACGCCATCTCATATCCGCGAGTTCCGCCAGAGAGCAAAGTCGGCTGTAGTATGAAGTTAGTGAATATATCATAGAAAGTTTATAATATGTGTGTAGATAAAGCAGTGTATGTAACTGTACATAATTAGGCATTAAAATACGAGTGTGGGTTTATGAAACGAATGAAATGAGTTTCATAATAGTATCACACGAGTGTTTCATTATGTAGCAGTCACATAAACTACTATAGTATACCTCCGTTGGTTGTGGGCGGCGGCGGCGGCAGCCACTGCGGCTGGCGCAGCTTCACGTGGTAGTAGTAGGTGCGCCCGCGCGCGTCCAGCGCCGAGCGCCAGTGCGACGGCAGGATCACCTCCTCAGGCGGCTGCTCGGCTGCCTGCTGATAAGTATTCACATCATTGTCTTTCCTTATCTTTTGATCATATCCGGCAGGTCTACAAAGGACGACCTAATTCACGAGGAAACACCGAGCGAAATGCAACTCTTAAGCCAACGTAAGCGCGGCCAAAGTACAACAGAGAAAAGTGTAGATATTACAAAGGTGCTAAGCGAATAGTATTGCAGGCAGTACATAGGGTAAATCTGCACAAACAGCTAATTTTCGAGGCGATTTCCTCGCGAAGCTCGTTCTTTGTTGATTTACCTAATCGGAGGTGATTACGTAAATCATACTGAATGCCTTTCCTACGATACGGAATACCAAATCATTCTTATTGATCAATAAGAATGATTTCGTATTTTTTATAGGACGGTCGTATTTCTCTTTTATGAGACGATTGATTTTATTCTCGATGTTGGCGGTGTTCAGTATGTCTACACATTCTGCTCGCCGAAAAAGCTAGAACTTAAAAAATCCCTCTATTTCGTTGTCTATGAAAATTGTGAACATTTAATTTATAGCTTGGGAGTGTGCATTAGACAGAGCCAAGTGGCGGGAAAGAAGGGAGGCCTTTGCCCAGCAGTGGGACATACTAACCCCCTTATTCATAAACGTTTACTAAAGTTGACAAGCCAATAATAATCGTTTGTCCCTTTCCGACGTATTGGTATGATGAAAAGGGACAAACGATTATTATCGGCTTGTCAACTTTAGTAAACGTTTATGAATAGGGGTTATAGCCTAAATAAAAGAAAAAAAATTAACGCTTGCATAATTAATTTGACTCACTGGCATCATGGGTTCAGCTTGCGGTGTGGCCGGGAAGGCGTTAGGCGGCATCTGCTGCCCGAACATGAACCCGGGCATCCCATACCCGCCCATCCCCATTATACTGAAAAATAAATGGTTCACTATAAATAATTTATCACAATTCAAACTAACAACATTGATAGAAACACAAATGCGTATTAACCCTTATCCGGACCGGACTGACTGTTCGAAAATACAATCGAAAATGTCTTTGAATACAGTGTGTGTCTGACTATGGGACTTTAAACCCAGGGCTCGATTCTACTCACTAAACTGAGCTACTTTTACTATGGCACCAACCCCGAAATCCCGAATTTTTTTTTACTTTTTCATACATTTTGGCTGATCACATGTCGACGTTTTCTATGGAAAAGCCAAAATTTTTTCCCCGATTTTAGGGTTGGGCCCATAGTAAAAGATGCTCAGTTTAGCGAGTAAAATCAAGCCCTGGATTTAAAGCCCCATGCCCCCCATGGTCAGACACACCATGTATATGTCATGATTGAACTGTCGCATAATGCTTGCAAATCGCCTCTGACATGGTAAGGGTTTTGTTATAGTGTGTTTAACGCAAAGCCAAAAGAACTCTCTAATGGAAGCATGTGGTGTTAGGTACATATAACCGTGGATGATTACCTCTTCCCAGTAGGTGACTCGAGCACCCGTATGCCGCTTTTAACATAAAAAATGTATTCGCTAAAGCACATGGGCAAAATCACAGATATTTCAACATAATTTCATTTTGCGTTCTTTTTTTTTTTCGAGGAATAAGTTTCTAAAGTCCATACACATACCACGTATAAGCTAAGTTTAAAATACCCGCCGGACTTGTTGGCGGCATGCCCGCCGGCCGGGCCGCCCGTATAGTGTGTAGGAGCCTTAAGAAGTTTTGCGTCATAATATCACTTTCAATAGATGGCGCATGAGTACGGTACCCAAAAAAGTGATATTCATATTATGAACGCAAATGTGTGAAAATGATGAACTACACTTTAGATTAGGCAGCTTCGTTCTGAAGTCGAGAATCCATTTTAGACTTTGACCGTATAATAATTGACTTATTCGTGTTACAAGCTGGACATATACTTTCTCGTTTCTATATATTTTATAAGGAAAACGCAAAGGCCATTTTAAGAAGAATATATTTTCTAACACTTAAACTAGATTAAGTTGATACTATTTATAGAAATCAATTGTATGTTTTTTATAGTATGCTGTACATTTATTAAGTAATACTAATAAAACAGTATCTTGAATATCACTTTCGTATATGCTAGAATTATTTTGACATTCCACAGATAATATTGATTTTTGAGAAATTATACAAATTTATTATTATTATTAAGTTCATGCCAAATTTCTGTTTCCATGCAAAAGTTTAGTTTTAAAATCATCAGTTTTATAGGATAACAATTTAAAAATTTCACAATAGATGATGATTGATGACGTAGTGGAATACTTTTTGTCAACATTACAAATACATATAGTTCTAACTTGTTTTTAAAACAATTTAAAACTATTTTAAAACATTGGCTTATTAATAGTCTTCTACAGCATTAAAGAGTTTGTCGATTATGATGATAGAGTATGATGCGTGTAATATGTTACTAGTTATAGGATAGCAGCGAAATGATATACATGGAAGTATTCTGTCCGCTCAATTATGACCCAACGCAAACTACCCCGCGATAGGCGGTACTTACAAACTGCTCGATTGGCAATCTCAGTACGCGACCGAGATGACAGTCAGTGACAAATGGCTAAATTGATTTATAAAAACAACGTTTTTTGTAATTAAAAATATATTCATGTGTCGTGAAGTGCTGCAGAAGTTATTTTAGTTCATACCAAGGACAGTGGAATCACTTTTCACTTGTAGTAAACAGATAACTTCAGTAAAATTTGGAAAAAACATGACGATTTGTTTTCAATACTACCGTGCTAAGCTAAAACGTAACAACTGCATACGACTTTCATAACAACATACGACTTTTTAAATTGCGAGGATAATAGGGATGGTGTTATGCCAAATGAAGTAGACTATTTTATTAACTTGTGTTTGGTTTAGGTATTTTATATATAATTATAAATAAATTCCTTCTTACAGATTTGTATTTTCCTTTTTTATTTCATGAGATGGAGCTATAAAAATACTACCTAGTTATTTCAAATTAATAATCAAATTTGGTATTGCCATTTTACATTACTTTCCATTCAGATTCCCACAAGATGCTATTCGCAGAGAACTATGGAAAAAAGCGTCCAATTAGAGAGACATGAAATTGAGTGGATGCCTGGCAAGATATCTAGAATGGTGTACTTTCGTTTGGGCCAAATACGTTTCGCCAAATTTCACTTCCCAACAAACTTATCGCAATAGTTTCATTTCCCAAAGAAACCTTTAGCAAATTCCGCAGCCTCCTCTCTATTAGTACCTATGTAAATTAATTGTATGCCATGTAATATTTTGGGACATGTAAGTTATGCTTAATGATACATTTGGGTTTACTAATGAATGGGCCAAAAACGTTTCCCAAAGTATCACATCCCAAACTATGTTTCCCAAATTATCATTTCCCAAAAAAATGTTTGGCAAAACAACTTATCGCAAATTTTCAGTTAGCAATAGTCTTTTTTGGCAAGTTATTGTTTAGCAAATAATTACTTAGACAAGTTTCATTTTCCCAAATATTATTTAGTCAAATGTATCATTAAGCATAACTTACATGTCCCAAAATATTGCATGGCATATAATTTACATACCAATAGAGAGGAGGCTGCAGAATTTTATTTGTCTGGTATTTAATTGATCATTACATATACATAGTAAAATGTAACGTCAAAAAAAAACATTCTTACTGCCAAAAATATGTAGTAAATGATCACTAAAATTTAAACTCCATTTTAATGTAAAATGATAACCAAATTTGTTACATCTTGCTATTCTATTGAAGCAAATAACACCAAAGTAATCATTGTAACCCAAAAATATTAAATAACCACCAATATGTAAACCACATTTTAGTTTAATATGTCATGCAAATTCTTTACTTCTCGTTATTCTATTAAATTAATTAATCCACTTTGATGACCTTTTTCTAGTACATAGTATTTCGTTTCTGTAAGGACCGCAGTTCTAACCTAACCTAACCCACTTTTCTAATAGCATTTCGATTCTGTGAGGGTCACAGTTCTATTCTAACTTAATCTAACCCACTTTTCTGATAGCGGTTCCGTTTTGTGAGGATCGCAGTTCAAACCTAACCGAACCCACCCAAATTACGTAGAATTTAACGTACCTATATTAGCATTACAAAAAGTACTTTAAATAGAGATGCCTGTTTGTCAAATTTGCGAAGTGACAATTTTGACCAAACATCTTTTTGGAATATAATATTAGACAATAAAAAACGTTTGGTAAATAAGTTTTTGTCCTAATACAATTTGACAAAGTAAAATCATGCCAAATGATTATTTGACCAAATAAATTATATGCAAAGTGTCACTTTGCTAAAGGTTCCTTTGGGAAATGAAACTATTGCGATAAGTTTGTTGGGAAGTGAAATTTGGCGAAAAGTATTTGGCCCAAACGAAAGTACACCGCGCGAACGGCTGTGGTCCCATACAAAATTTTCATTTTGCACCTTTTTCTACTGACAAACTTGCTTGACCGGCTATATACATATAAAATATTCTGAACTGAAAGTGGGGATTTATTGTGACTCCGCCTGTTCAAATATTTTTGACCCGATTCTTGTACCCATGTAAATTTTGCAGACTGTATAGCCAGTCCGATTTTTAAGATCAAGTTCGCCATACATTTACTGTGGCGTACTTGATCTTAGAAAAACGGACAGACTATACCTGAACGTGACTTCGCACTGCCATACAGGTAGATAATAAAATATACAAAATACTTATTATAGCGGAATACATTTATACAACAATGATATATATTTACTAATGTTGAGTTAGTCTGTCATGTCATAACAACATTTTAACTAGTTATCTTTTAATCTGCATTAAATTATTATACGTGAATTATTTGACTGGTTCTTCACTGTATGGCATAAACCTATCCCTGTCCAAGTCATATTCTAATCAAATATGAACCGCGAACTCTAAGCGGCCAGTACGTACAGCAAGAAGGTTATTAGCGGATTAATGTCGCTGATTGGTAGTTATTGACATTATATGCATTTCATCCACACTTAGCTATGTACCATTAGAGTAATAAAGATGACTCTTATTTTGTTTACCAGCTTTGATTACAGGCTCTGTAAACGCGTCGTCCTATTTGAATGTAGGCGTAATTGTGTATGTGTGCTAATTCGGCCCGAGAATTTGAACGGTAATGTTCCTAAAGGCGGTTTCCATACTAAATATATGCGTTCACTGTAGGATAGTCATAAGAATTATATTGTACGTCCGTGATGGATAAACTGTTGGTTCATAATTGTAGTATTGTCAACATCTTTGTACACAGTTATACAATAAACTATTATCTTATCTTATCTTTATCTCTAATTATTTCCAAGTAACTTACAGTGGGCAAAATCATCGTGTAGGCGGACGGTGTTATGTTACCGTGGGCCACCAGATAAGTAATGTTATGAATTGATAATTGACGCACATAAACACTTCCACGAATGGCATTGATCACTTTTGAAAATACACTCCTTTTTTTGGACAGTCGTGTAAAAATAGAAAGTACTCAGCAGGATTAAAATAGCATATGAATATGCCATTCGGCCAAAAGAATTGCGCAACTGAAGTGGGAATGGGCCGGCCATATCTGTCACAGGGATGACGACCGATGGGGCAGGGAGTACTGTTCTGGAGACCTCGAAGCCGGGAAGACGAAGGAATGGAAAACGGTTTTCCAGGACCGCCGCATACAGAACAAATTTCCATGTTGTTGAACAACATGGAAATCCATGAAAGAGACATATGTTCAGCAGTGGACGCAAATATGCTGAGAAGAAGAAGATACCATTTCAGAAAACACAGGAACATAGGAACTTGCAAGGTCACGTGGACGCTCGTAGAACTTATAGGATATTTTTTCGTCGTTTCACTCTTAACAGAGTAGTCGTCTGGTCGTGGATGGTGATGAGCTTCACAACACGCCGCCATTTTTCTCTGTTGGCCGCCTTTCTAGGACATTCTTGTGCCAACCCATCCACTGCAGCTTTGTCCTGGTCCGTCCATCTTATTGGTTGCAGCATAACTATCCCGTAAGATAATAGTAGTACGATGCTCGTATACCCGATTTTGTAGGATTAGTAACAGGACTCCAATTAGAGTGGTAGTCCATCTGTCGAATGTCTGGGTCCAATGTGTATTTTGTCTCACATTTTGCTTAATGAGAGAGTGCGACGCAATGGCCTACTGACATTATTGCATATGTAAGCTGTTTGTAGCGACACTCAAATCTCCGAGTCAAATACAAAGTTGTTGGGCTATACAGTCATAATAATGAGGTCAGACTTCCTGTTTAAAAACCACAAGCTGTGCTGGCTCAGCAGCGTAGTCCGCGGCTAGGACTAAGCACGCGAAGTATTCCGCGCTGGAATCCTCGTATGACTTTGTGCCGGTGGCTATCGAGACGGCAGGGCCTTGGGGGTTAGAGGCTCGCGCTTTCTTTAAGACGAAACAGGAGCCGAGTTTTAAATATTTTAGGTAAATATACCCGTCTCGCTAGCGGAAGCGGCACCTAAAAGTAGTGCGATAAGGACAAGGCGAAAAATCCTGCGTAAAAATCTCAAAAATCGCGGTTTCGTACTCCTCTGTTTCCTCCTCCAAAACTTAACCAATCGTAACCAAATTTGGAAATCTAAATGATTATGAAATTATCTGTGTCGGACCGTTTTGCTTTTTTGGCTAATTGATATCAGTTTTGAATGCCACGCCTCTCATTGCGGCTTAGTCAATTAGGCCATTTTGGCCATTTTTGAAGGGCTCTAGCGCCTTAAAAAACAAAAATATCAAAAAAAGCAAAACGGTCCGACACAGATATTGACAATATTAATCTGTGTTGAAACAAAGTTTTGTACGGAACACTAAAAATCATTGCTCTAGCTTCAAAAACCACGGAGGAAAACGAGGAGTACGTTTGTATGGAGATATGACCACTCCTGTTGGCTCTTAAGGAATTAAGGCGTCATTTGCGCGAGAGGGACTGCGATCCTCGCTCTGGGTCGTATCTGGTTAGCAGGTTTCCATTGCAGGTCAGCGGGGAAACGCAGCGGGAAAATGGGGACCTTTGAGCCAGGTACGATTCAGGGTGGATTATTTTAGATTTTTTAATCTTATTTATTTTGACAAATTAATGTATTGCGCTATTTGCGCTGCATTTATTTATAGTTTTACTATATAATTTAGTTTATAGGTGTTTATATTTATAAATTTAAGTTAATTCTATTAATTGTCAACAAAGCGTTTAAAAATAACTTACATACACACAGGAAGCACAGGGTAATTTGTCAATTACTGGCCACTGTTTAATAACTGGCCACCTTATCCTCTTGGGGTTCAATGTCCTATGTCCTAATCTTCTTCTTCCTCGCGTTATCCCGGCATTTTGCCACGGCTCACATAGGAGCCTGGGGTCCGCTTCACAACTAATCCCATGATTTGACGTAGGCACTAGTTTTTACGAAAGCGACTGCCATCTGACCTTCCAACCCAGAGGGGAAACTAGGCCTTATTGGGATTAGTCCGGTTTCCTCACGATGTTTTCCTTCACCGAAAAGCGACTAGTAAATATCAAATGATATTTCGTACATAAGTTCCGAAAACCTCATTGGTACGAGCCGGGGTTTGAACCCGCGACCTCCGGATTGCAAGTCGCACGCTCTTACCGCTAGGCCACCAGCGCTTTTTTTTTTGTCCTATATCCTAATACTGGTACAAATTACCTCCAATGAAATCTAAATCTTAATGAAATGGAACAGAGTTGCTTTTATTTTGTTTCATTCGATTTGAAAACAAAACAAATTGAACTCTATTTTCTAGTACCGTTGATTCGAATTCGATTGTCATTGTTCCTTATGCCTTCCATTGCCCGCAAGAGGTTATACTAAAAATGAATGAATTCTATTCACATTTAAATAGAATTCATATTAGTATAAAGTGGCTAGTTATTGAAGGGCGGCCAGATATTGAAACCTTATACTAAAATTAATTCAATTTATAGGTGAACAGAATTAATTTTTAGTATAAGGTGGCCAGTTATTAACCGGTGGCCATTAATTGACGATTTAACCTATTTCTCGAGATTGTTTTCGATTTAGCCCACTTTACAAATTTTGAATTGCAGGAATTACACTTCACTATCACTTTTCACCGCACAGTCTAGGTTTTTCGGAAAATCCCTCAAGCTGCCACCAATATTAATATATAGAATTATGAAAAATGCGAAGGCCATTAAAAAAAATATGGCTTAAAGTAGATTAACATGTTGTTCTTGAAGGCCAGGGCTACGATACTAAATTGGCAAGATGCGGTGTGTTTGGAAGCCGGTAAAGAACTGACTGGGTTCATGTCTTAGGAACGCTGTAGAGGCGAGGGAAGGGAGGGGATGTGCTGATGTTAGGCTTACTCAGCCATTTAGTGTACCGAGAGGATCATACGGTATTCTTACGGTAGATGTCGCTAGGGCCTTGCTAAGGTTCATAAATGGTGGAAATATTAGCTGTATGGGGTAAGGTCTAGGTAGTTCAGATGGCAGAGCACTGGGCTAGCAAGCTAGCTAAGACAGTGAATTTTTCCACTTACGCTTAATAGCATCGTTCGCAAACGTTTCTACTTGGTACAAAATTAATTTAGGGGTGGATTCATTCAAGGGTCGATTGGACAGAAACGGCGCTAGACAGAGAAGCATGGCGTTCCTTAGTGTCAGAGGCCAAGATCCACTTCGGGTCGCTGCGTCACGGCAGTAAGTAAGTGGATTCATAACATAACAGTGCGTAACACTAGGTCAGGGGTTCCCAAAAGGGCGCCCTGGGACGCAGTAGACAAAGAGGCGCCGTGGGGCATTCGTCCTCACCATGTTACCTAATTATTTTGAATAGCCTAGCTAGGTCAGGACGACGCTCCCGTAATTTTAAATTTGCAATTGCGCCGCGGACTGAAATAGATTGGGAACCCCTGCACTAGGTAATGTAACTTACTTAGGTTGCGGCATGCAGAACTGCTGCGGGCCTCCGAACGGCGGACAGAAACCGGGCGGGCCCTGAAACTCGCCCGCCGGCCCCAGCCACTCCGCGGGCACGTCCATGCCCGGGACCATCCCGGCCATCCCGGGCATCCCCGGCGGCATCCCGCCCATCCCCGGGGGCATTCCCGGCGGCATGCCCGGGAGCATGTTCGGCGGTGCGCCCATCATTCCGGGTGGGAACATCTGCAATTATGTTATTTTATGTTGTATGTTTGTAGAAATACTGTAATATCAAGTCGATGAAGAACCTAAAAATGAGTTGCACGGCATAATTTTAGAGAAACATTTAGAATCTTTGCATTTTACTTCGTAGGTACACTACTTCAAAATCGAATATACCATTTTCAAATTTTAGGCAAATAAAAATACACAAAGTAATCCTCCTCTGCCTGAATCCTATACCTCGTTTTTTTTAGCATTAGAAAAAAGGTAAACAATCTTGATGTGTCTTTTAATTGAAAAACACATTAAGACACAGCAAATATGTAACAATTATGAATCTAATACGATCATTTATATTCTTCTGCTTTCATAAGTAATAGTTTTTGGTTTTTAAAAAGCGTTTTTCAATTAAAAGACATGTCTAGATCGCTTACCTTCTTGCAAGTTCTTTCTAATGCTAAAAAAAAGAACTATAAACTCTAACCTGAGGGAAGGCCTGCGGCTACTTTAACACTCCCATCTTTACATAAAACCGGCACTGTAAGGCTATCTAGTGGTGTAGTGGTTACCTGAGGGAAGGCCTGCTCGGGCCAGTAGTGAGCATAGTGCTGTTCCCGTTGTCGGCGCGAGTCCTCGGCCGCGGCGGCCGCTTCGGCGAACGCTCGCCGCCGTTCTTCTTTGCTCATTGGCGGTACTGTGGCTAACACTCGGCTGCTCCTGTTACGACATGATTAACTCCGTTATTTTAATATTTTTGAGCATTTTAGAATCCATTCCCTTGGTTGACTTATTGGGGAATTTGTATACCAAAAAAAATATATTAATAATGTAAGAACCATTCCTACAAAATTCAGTAAAACCCGCAGAACACGCATCTTAACCAAGAAAACGTAATAACAGTGAAAAAATAAATATATAACGAGTTGCAACGCCCTGTGTACGATGGCGGGATAGAATATTTAAGCAGGCTCCACTGTAGATAAAAGTATCTCCTTAACCCACATAAAATTAATCAATCTGCTGAGTATGGAAGCCGTTTAAAAAGCTTCAAAAGTAGTAGTCATCCTAAACCAACCAACTATAGCATTGTAAAGTTGGCAACATGTAATTATGTTACCATGATGTTACCTTATACTTCTCCTGGCGTCGGGACTGGTTCTCCTTTTTCTTCGGTCCCGTTCATCCCTTTCCCTGTCTCTGTCACGCTCTCGTTCCCGATACCTGAAATAATATCGTTTATGATAAACAAAACTGATTGATTGAATGATTTTACAAAACTGATTTTTTGCAGTAGAAAGTAACTGAATTCTGAACTGAATGTATACAGGGTGCCCAGTAATTAATGGATAACCTTCTAATCACCGACAGGGCACCTTAGACTGGTCCAGAAAATGCGCTAATAGGTCTAGTAAGTTTTGTGGTTTTCGATATAATCGAACTTTTCTGTCTTTTTTAATAGCTAGCACCTTACTGCAGCTAGCAGTGAACTATGAAAAGACCCCGCAGCAAACATAGGGAAAAGTGGTTTCAGTTAAATCTCAAGAAATTTTAGTATGATGTTCTTTTATGTATTGAACACTTTTATTGTAAATTGTAAATCAAGAAAACAAAATAAACCTACCGATCTTCCTCACTTTCAGATACATGCTTGCAAGAACCCCTGGAATCTGCGGCACGTTTCACGTTTGCTTGCACACACTCTTTAATTTATATCATAATACATACCGATCCCTCTCTCTTTCACGTTCCCGCTCGCGGTCCCTCTCGCGGTCTCGGTCGCGTTCGCGCTCACGGTCGCGGTCGCGTTCGTCCCGCCGCTCGCGGTCGCGATCGCGGGAACCGCTCGAGTCTGCGGCGCGTCGCTCGACGTTGGCTTGGCGTTCGTGCTCTTTCATTTGTTGGATGCGCTCCTTTTTGGGTATTTTGAAGGCCTCCTGCAAATAAAGTTTACATGTATTTAGTTCCGCTGTCAAGTTAAGGGTTTACACTTATAAGGGATGTTTACTTCAGCTACACATTTACAGTATACTTTATCTATGAGATTACCTTTTACCCAGCAAATGAAAAAAAAATGTAACTTAAAAACGTCGGTTGCTCCCAATACAGCAAAAAGGTACAAAAAGAAAACAAATAAGGTAAAAAGTTATGTATCTTTTTAGATACATTGGCAAGAAAATAGGTTAAATTTTCCGCAAGATATACCTTTAGGCTGGACCATCTTTCCAGTAATTGACTACATAGATCTTTGACTTTTTCCAAGTTTTCCAACACTGAGCTGACATCTGTACTGTCGTCTTGCGGTTTGTTGGTAAGTTCTACTGGCAAACCTGTAAGCAGAAAATGTGATTATAAAAGCAGAAAAGAAAATTGGGCACAAGAAACCCTGGTCCACATCAGAAATATTTTACTATTGTATGTGATATGCAGACATTCTTTCAATTATTATCTCTTTAATTCACTAATCTACACAACCACTTGAAATTAAATTACTAAATGTACCTATAGTCTGAACCTTTAGGTAATTAAATAAAAGTAAACAAAAAATTTGTACATTTTCGGGTAGTTTATAACATTTATTGGTTAACCGACCAATTATAAAACCGCCTGGATCAGTCACTGAACTACCAGACTTTATTATTTGATCATTGTAATGTTTTCATCTACCCTCAAGTCCCTCAACGCATAAGGAGCCATTTGAGGGTAGATTTTGTTTACTGTTATTTAAATACCTAAAGATACAGAGTACAAAAAAAGGTGAAGACCGGTAAAAACAAAACGTTGGTGGCACTCTCGAATCTCTTGATGATGATACTTTCTTTGTATCGAAATCAACAGCCGGTCACGCCAATTGGGTAGGTAAAGTTTTTTGAAGATAGGCAAATTATATTTTTTCCCAATAGTATTCATTATAGCGATCACGGAAATGCAGCTCTTTTATTTTTATATTATTTTATTGATTAAATATAATTTTTTAAATGATCGATATGACGTTTGTGAGGTGAAATGGCAGATTCGAGTAATTAATTCCTTTGCCGTAGTAAATGGGACGAGATAGAAAAAAAATCGATGTCAACTGTCAGTGTCATTCTTGGAAAATAACTTGCAAATAATTGGAAAATAATGGTCGGACGAAACATTTGTGTTTTCTTGTAATTGGATGTCGGTGTGATTTCTAGAATAAGTATTTTTAACGCCCCTAGCACGCTCAACACGGATATTTTGATAATGATAACGATTGCTTTCGACTACTTGGCACTGCTTCTTGGAGAACATTTTCATTAACGCCTTCACCACGACTCTTGGACTGCTACACGAGTCATTTTGGATCTCAGTATCAACACAATAGATGGAGAATATCCCGGAAACGTTCGAATGGAAATAGAATATTACAGAGATGAACTCAAAGTGCGTCGTACCGTCTACAAGACAGTACAGACGTTACTTTCCAAATTCAGCGTATTTGAGCACACCAAAGTCTTTAACAGCGATTCGGTGCCAAGCTTTGAAGATATATTGGCCAAAATGGTAACTTATACGTTTGTGAGGACTATATAAACGTGATTGTTGTATTATACATACATAATGATTAAGATTGTAAGTCTTATAACTAGGTCGTTATTGGCTATTATATATGGGCTCGGCAAGGTGTTCACAATATCTGAACACGCACGCCCTGATAATAGAGGCGTGTTCAGATATTTATGAGCATCCTAGCTGCACCAATATATCTGATGGCGACTGTACTTTAGAAAACTTATAATATAAATCCAAAATAATATAATATAAATCCAGTAAATTCCGTTTCGTTTTATTTTATAAATCCACAAATTATTATCCTTAAGCATTAACATTACAACAGTATATAGGATCACGCTGTGTGGCGTGCCCTTGAAGAGAGTTGAGAGGTTCAAATATGGTCAATATGGATAAGTATGTCTGTAGGGTAAATGTGCTTCACGTTGGGGCCTGTTTACATATTGATTAGTGTTGATTGCGGGTTTAATAAATTTGCCACTATACACAAGTAGCAAGTGTATCAACTCGCAAAAATACTATATTTTTGCTTCCATTGAGGTGTACATAGTAAGCACTATTCTCAAATTATGTGAGGAAATAAAACAAATTCAATGTAGTAAAGCGTATTTAATAGGGGTAAAGTGACGCGAATACAATTAAAAAAACAACGCATATTCTTAGTTTATATTAAATGTAGATGGCTTTTTAGTTTTCACTTGGTCACAGAAATACGCTAAAAACCACTTTCAGAGTAGGTGTTTCTTGCGTTTTGGCTGTCCTTCTTGTGTCCTTCCACAGCATGAGCATGTCGTAAGTCCTGTTGTATTTGTCCCTGGAGTTAGCAGGAAGCTAGTTATTCATTATTAAGTTTGCTTCTGCTTTCAAATGAGGCGGTGTGCCGTCTATTCCAGGTCGTTTTCGTCACTTGAACTCATTTTGTTTATTACGAGTATTAAAATAACAAGCGGTAACTTATTGAGTATTGCACAACGAATAAACTTTGCCGCCTTTTATCTGCATATTTTATTAAATTATATTACCATAGATACTAAGCATACGGTATGCGCATGCGTCAATCCGCGCGCACCGCGCAGCGCCCTTTCGCGGTGCTAAAGCGGTATCCAGACGGGACTGATCAAATCGGTCGATTTGATCAGAAATGAAATTGGCGTCAATCTCCAATTTTAGATTTATGGTGATATTAGAGCCATTTAAATTGAAAAAATGCCCCATAACGAAAATACTAGCCTCACAAATTGGTGTTCTTGGGTCCGCACCTCATTTTATCGGTCATTATCGGCGGTTGAATTCGGCGAGCCAAATTGGCGTTTGCGTCCGTACGTCCCGATTCGATCGGGCAATTTAATCAGATTGGCGAAAAATTGACTAATCTGGATACGCCTTAAGCAACATCGAGTTCACGATAATTTGACATATAATAATAATAGATTTTTAGCATAAGTTGCATTTCATAAAACTTAACCCAAATCATTTGTACATTTTCAAGTCAAAGATAAAGACATGTTGGTTTTAAAATTTTAATAAGTATAGACCATAACATTGTCATGATCTTGTAACATTGTTAAAATAAGAGAGTCTCCCATTTTCATTTTATTGCATTTTTTATAAAATGTCTTTAGATTCTCGGGATATCTTGGTCCTAATTCGATTGCTCTTTTTTATGGAAATAATTATATCCTTCAGATTCACAGGATGCTCGAGGCTTAGCCGAATAACACTGCAAGGAAGTATGTCATGGCTCAATGGTTCTAATTAGCCATCAGTATAATACCGCCAATGAATGTTTACATCCACCTGAAAATAAGAACAACATTCATAAAATGAGGATAACCACACAAAACTAACAGATGGTTGAAATTGTTAGAAAAAATTAGACCGATTTCTTGTTTACGAACTTAACAGCTCATGGCAATTTAATAATAAAAATCAAAACACAAGTGAAGAAAGTTTTATGTACCTATGTATTTCACGGATACGTACTCCTGTACGGCCATTGCTCCTCTAATTCAACGGCATTGTGCTTATCACTGTTATGATAATAATTTCAAATTTGTAGAATCTGCTCGCAATCTCGTATGAACTCGCTTATTTTTCTTGCAAAACTCTGTCCAAGGGTCAGCGTAGGGGCCGTCGTGTAGGGGTGGGGAAGAAAACGTTGTCCAATAATTTTATTATGCAGTGCCAAGTTATCGAAAGTAAATTCAATCTTTGTCCAAATACGCGCAGATGTCGTGGGGAATCAGAAGTCCGTGGGTCGTGCTGAGGTCGTCGAAAATCTCAATGATAACATTAATAGCAATTCGCAAGGTAACATGAGGCTTGTCCGTTATTTTTCGGGAATGAGAGCTAAGTGACACTGACAGTTGACATCGATTTTTTTTCTATCTCGTCCCATTTACTACGGCAAAGGAATTAATTACTCGGATCTGCCATTCCATCTCACAAACGTCATATCGATCATTTAAAAAATTATATTTAATCAATAAAATGAAATAAAAATAAAAGAGCTGCATTTCCGTGATCGCTATAATAAATACTATCGGTAAAAAATTTAATTTGCCTATCTTCAAAAAACTTTACCTACCCAATTGTAGATGCCGTTCGCGATTACGGTAACGTTTTTTATACTAAAATCTACAATGCAATACAGATAATAAAATTGGCATTGCCTTCCCCAAAGTTATTTGTAAGTTGCCTTACCAGTGGATTCATCAATGAAGACATCAGGAGTGGGAGTGTCGCTGAGCCACCGCTCGACGATGGTGAAGAATCGGCTCTCAGAGACCATGGTCTTGTTCGTTATGGGCAGACGATCCACTGTCTGTAGCATCTCGAGTCTAAATAAAATAAACACGATATGGTAATTGAAATCATGAAATCCGTTCAGTAGTTTTTGAGTTTATCACGAACAAGCATACAAACAGACAGACGCGGTGGGGGACTTTGTTTTATGAGGTGTAGTGATTGACAGTCCGCATCAAAATAAAATAGCATTTTGACAAGTTGGTTTTCACTGGTAGGTAGTGATAAAAAACAAGAGTAACCTGAAGTCCATGGGAGCGTCGGTACACCAGGGCGCCAGCAGCCTCAGGCCGCGGTAGTCGAGGAACAGGCGGCGACACGGCAGGTCCGCGTCGCGTAGGAGCCGCAGTAGACTTGTTGTTGTCCACCGTACAATGGTTCAGCAACACTAACCTGAAGTCCATGGGAGCGTCGGTACACCAGGGCGCCAGCAGCCTCAGGCCGCGGTAGTCGAGGAACAGGCGGCGACACGGCAGGTCCGCGTCGCGTAGGAGCCGCAGTAGACTTGATGTTGTCCACCGTACAATGGTTCAGCAACACTAACCTGAAGTCCATGGGAGCGTCGGTACACCAGGGCGCCAGCAGCCTCAGGCCGCGGTAGTCGAGGAACAGGCGGCGACACGGCAGGTCCGCGTCGCGTAGGAGCCGCAGTAGACTTGTTGTTGTCCACCGTACAATGGTTCAGCAACACTAACCTGAAGTCCATGGGAGCGTCGGTACACCAGGGCGCCAGCAGCCTCAGGCCGCGGTAGTCGAGGAACAGGCGGCGACACGGCAGGTCCGCGTCGCGTAGGAGCCGCAGTAGACTTGTTGTTGTCCACCGTACAATGGTTCAGCAACACTAACCTGAAGTCCATGGGAGCGTCGGTACACCAGGGCGCCAGCAGCCTCAGGCCGCGGTAGTCGAGGAACAGGCGGCGACACGGCAGGTCCGCGTCGCGTAGGAGCCGCAGTAGACTTGTTGTTGTCCACCGTACAATGGTTCAGCAACACTAACCTGAAGTCCATGGGAGCGTCGGTACACCAGGGCGCCAGCAGCCTCAGGCCGCGGTAGTCGAGGAACAGGCGGCGACACGGCAGGTCCGCGTCGCGTCGGAGCCGCAGTAGACTTGTTGTTGTCCACCGTACAATGGTTCAGCAACACTAACCTGAAGTCCATGGGAGCGTCGGTACACCAGGGCGCCAGCAGCCTCAGGCCGCGGTAGTCGAGGAACAGGCGGCGACACGGCAGGTCCGCGTCGCGTAGGAGCCGCAATAGACTTGTTGTTGTCCACCGTACAATGGTTCAGCAACACTAACCTGAAGTCCATGGGAGCGTCGGTACACCAGGGCGCCAGCAGCCTCAGGCCGCGGTAGTCGAGGAACAGGCGGCGACACGGCAGGTCCGCGTCGCGTAGGAGCCGCAATAGACTTGTTGTTGTCCACCGTACAATGGTTCAGCAACACTAACCTGAAGTCCATGGGAGCGTCGGTACACCAGGGCGCCAGCAGCCTCAGGCCGCGGTAGTCGAGGAACAGGCGGCGACACGGCAGGTCCGCGTCGCGTAGGAGCCGCAATAGACTTGTTGTTGTCCACCGTACAATGGTTCAGCAACAGTAACCTGAAGTCCATGGGAGCGTCGGTACACCAGGGCGCCAGCAGCCTCAGGCCGCGGTAGTCGAGGAACAGGCGGCGACACGGCAGGTCCGCGTCGCGTAGGAGCCGCAATAGACTTGTTGTTGTCCACCGTACAATGGTTCAGCAACACTAACCTGAAGTCCATGGGAGCGTCGGTACACCAGGGCGCCAGCAGCCTCAGGCCGCGGTAGTCGAGGAACAGGCGGCGACACGGCAGGTCCGCGTCGCGTAGGAGCCGCAATAGACTTGTTGTTGTCCACCGTACAATGGTTCAGCAACACTAACCTGAAGTCCATGGGAGCGTCTGTACACCAGGGCGCCAGCAGCCTCAGGCCGCGGTAGTCGAGGAACAGGCGGCGACACGGCAGGTCCGCGTCGCGTAGGAGCCGCAGTAGACTTGTTGTTGTCTACCGTACAATGGTTCAGCAACACTAACCTGAAGTCCATGGGAGCGTCGGTACACCAGGGCGCCAGCAGCCTCAGGCCGCGGTAGTCGAGGAACAGGCGGCGACACGGCAGGTCCGCGTCGCGTAGGAGCCGCAGTAGACTTGTTGTTGTCTACCGTACAATGGTTCAGCAACACTAACCTGAAGTCCATGGGAGCGTCGGTACACCAGGGCGCCAGCAGCCTCAGGCCGCGGTAGTCGAGGAACAGGCGGCGACACGGCAGGTCCGCGTCGCGTAGGAGCCGCAGTAGACTTGTTGTTGTCCACCGTACAATGGTTCAGCAACACTAACCTGAAGTCCATGGGAGCGTCGGTACACCAGGGCGCCAGCAGCCTCAGGCCGCGGTAGTCGAGGAACAGGCGGCGACACGGCAGGTCCGCGTCGCGTAGGAGCCGCAGTAGACTTGTTGTTGTCCACCGTACAATGGTTCAGCAACACTAACCTGAAGTCCATGGGAGCGTCGGTACACCAGGGCGCCAGCAGCCTCAGGCCGCGGTAGTCGAGGAACAGGCGGCGACACGGCAGGTCCGCGTCGCGTAGGAGCCGCAGTAGACTTGTTGTTGTCCACCGTACAATGGTTCAGCAACACTAACCTGAAGTCCATGGGAGCGTCGGTACACCAGGGCGCCAGCAGCCTCAGGCCGCGGTAGTCGAGGAACAGGCGGCGACACGGCAGGTCCGCGTCGCGTAGGAGCCGCAGTAGACTTGTTGTTGTCCACCGTACAATGGTTCAGCAACACTAACCTGAAGTCCATGGGAGCGTCGGTACACCAGGGCGCCAGCAGCCTCAGGCCGCGGTAGTCGAGGAACAGGCGGCGACAAGGCAGGTCCGCGTCGCGTAGGAGCCGCAGTAGACTTGTTGTTGTCCACCGTACAATGGTTCAGCAACACTAACCTGAAGTCCATGGGAGCGTCGGTACACCAGGGCGCCAGCAGCCTCAGGCCGCGGTAGTCGAGGAACAGGCGGCGACACGGCAGGTCCGCGTCGCGTAGGAGCCGCAGTAGACTTGTTGTTGTCCACCGTACAATGGTTCAGCAACACTAACTTGAAGTCCATGGGAGCGTCGGTACACCAGGGCGCCAGCAGCCTCAGGCCGCGGTAGTCGAGGAACAGGCGGCGACACGGCAGGTCCGCGTCGCGTAGGAGCCGCAGTAGACTTGTTGTTGTCCACCGTACAATGGTTCAGCAACACTAACCTGAAGTCCATGGGAGCGTCGGTACACCAGGGCGCCAGCAGCCTCAGGCCGCGGTAGTCGAGGAACAGGCGGCGACACGGCAGGTCCGCGTCGCGTAGGAGCCGCAGTAGACTTGATGTTGTCCACCGTACAATGGTTCAGCAACACTAACCTGAAGTCCATGGGAGCGTCGGTACACCAGGGCGCCAGCAGCCTCAGGCCGCGGTAGTCGAGGAACAGGCGGCGACACGGCAGGTCCGCGTCGCGTAGGAGCCGCAGTAGACTTGTTGTTGTCCACCGTACAATGGTTCAGCAACACTAACCTGAAGTCCATGGGAGCGTCGGTACACCAGGGCGCCAGCAGCCTCAGGCCGCGGTAGTCGAGGAACAGGCGGCGACACGGCAGGTCCGCGTCGCGTAGGAGCCGCAGTAGAGCGACCTGCGCGCGGCGTGTCTTTGCGCGGACGACTGTACGCGACAGGCGCAGCGTGTGGCTCTGGTTCTTCACCCCGGTGCGGTGCAACGCTTCCAGGTCTTCTTCGATCTGAGAAAAAAATATATAGGTTAGAAAATGTTAACGTATTGTTCAGTACAAGTAGTAAAACTGACAGATCGAAACATAACGAACGCAATCGGTCATACAAGTAACAAGTTCGAAACGGCGGCTACTTTTTCCATGCGAGTGGAACTTTGACCTGCAAGTCCTGCGACCTAGATAACGCCAAGTCAATCTCTTCTTCTTAGTCGGATACTCTTGTCAGAGCAGTCGTGGTCATTGAGATTGTTAATTGTACGGCAGTTAGTGAGTGAGGTGTGACGTATAACTCACGTCGGCGTCCTGGACCAGGTCCTGGCTGGGCTTGTAGCCGCGGGCGCGGCGCGGGCGCGGGCGCGCGCGCGGCGCCGAGGCCGCGGCGGCCGGCGTCTCCACCGACACCGCCTCCGGAACCTTCGTTGTTGACACGTCGTCCTCCTCCTCCTGGAGATAATAGCTTATTTGAAATATGACGTTCTCTAAAAACTTGTTAGCTTAATATAAAAGACTGAATGAGGTTGTAGATACGTAATAACGGTCGCCGCTGACATTATATACGATCATGGAACTGTAACTTCTGCCCCTGCCGGCATGTTGATATGGCATAAACCGCGACGTTTACACAGACACTCTCTGTCCTACCGACAGCGGCAAAGTATAAACGACATTTAAGAGTTTAATACAGTTAAAACTCTCTCTGTTATACCTCTTCATCTTCGCCCGGGTTCAGCGCGGATCCACCCGCGGCAGGCGTAGGCCCCACAGTAGCAGCGCTGCGCCTCTTTCCTTACACTACATCTTTACGTCAAGCCAGTCACCGCCGACAGATAAATCTAAAAGAACATCGTTTCGGCGCTAAACATTGAATATGTGTAGCTTGTACCTCTTCATCTTCGTCGTCGGAGTCGGGTTCAGCGCCAATCCACCCGCGGCACGCGTCGGCCCCGCAGTAGCAGCGCTGCGCCTCTTTTCTGCACAACAACACATTCTCAATCTCCCGCATAAACACCTCTACTGGAATAGGCACAAATTGTACAATGTATTTGATGTAAGCTGTTTTATTGGATGGATTGAGATGTTCCAAAAAGTTATATCGAAGCCTCTGTATAGTTCCACGAAATATTTAAGCGAGTTTCATTTTGGGAAAATACCCGCATGCCTAGGAAAGTTTACGCGATTACCAAGTTATTCCCATAAATCTTTGGAAACTATGAGTCGTATCACCCTAACCTTAAAGAAAAACAAAACAGTTATGACTATGATTCATAGTGTGTTATGAAAAGCAATAACTATATTGGAATCGTCATTTTCGTCATCACAAAACATAACTATGCATATTCCGAAATTATTTCCATTCCAAAGTGCTTAATATATTCTTACACTCTAACAAAACTACATTATCCTTTCATCTGTCTAAGCGCTGATCAGTGCGTACGAATTAAAATCCTTTGTTGACAATAGGTTTAAATTCGTTCGCACTGATCAGTGCTTAGACATACGAAGGGTTAACCGACCATTAGCAGGCCTACAGGCATTATCAGTTATTTCAACTTCCTACCTTCTTTACAAATAATAATAAAATGATCAATAACTGCGGTAAGGCGTCATCTACTCAAAATAATACATAATAAAAACTCACCCAAACCGTTTGAACTGGTAATCAAACGTGATCTCCTCCCCAACGGCGATATCTCTCTTACTGAAGAACCCTATTCTGAGCTCGCCGTTCACCGTCCACTTTTGCGTTTCAGCGTTCGGATCGCAGGAATGGTTGATGAACCGGGATATGTTGCCTTTCATCGTCGCGTCGATGACCGTGTCGCCTTTTAGGGACATGAAGTAGTGGTGAAGGTTGTTCTCGTCAGAATAGGTCTGCGCGCGCTTGTAGAACTGGTCGTAGTCTAGAACTTCGCCTACGTATTCCATGAGGAATTCGCCTCTGTAAGAGAAAATAACGTGATAATGTCTAATCCCTCATCATCATCAGTCTTTCCCTCAATGCTGAGGATCATGACGTCATGTCCTAATGTTGCTGACCAGTCTCTTCCATAGGCTTCTGTCACCCGCCATATGTACGGCTTCCTGCAGATGTAGATGCAACGGTGTAATCCCTATCTCTACTAATAATAAAAGCAAAAGTAACTCTGTCTTCACGCTTAAACCGCTGAACCAATTGAGATGGAATTTGGTATGGAGATAGTTTGAGGCTTGAGGAAGGACATAGGATAGTTTTTCAATCATCATCAACATCATCATCTCACTATAATGGGCAATAACTGGACACGCCTCATTTAACAAGCACCTATTAACCCTACGTGTTACAGATGCAGAGCATGCATGGAGGCAGAGGAGACAGCCGCCCACGTCATTCTCGAATGCCCAGGGGTGACAAAATACCGGGCAAAACACCTCGGCTCACCGGGGCCTCTCCCAGAAGTCGTCGGCAACGTCAAGGGTCTGCTAGGCTTCTTGGTAGAGTTGGGTTGGCAAGAATAGTGCCGCCAACCCATCACGAAAAATAGGCGCAATAATATGACGTCGAGTTGCGGAAACCAAGCCCGCGAAAACCTATAACCTATATATCATCATCTCACGCAGTGAAGTCGAAGGCAGAAGCTGCCTACATGCGTTCATACCAAATCCTATGAAAAGAATAATAATAATCCACACTTCAGTCTGTACAGAATCGGAAGGTCTCGTGTAAAATCTTCAATATTCTTTGGTCTAGTATGAAATGAGTATGAAGAACCAATCTAGCCCAAGCTTAGCACCAAATAGGTGAAGAATGGGTAAAAATATGGGAGGGCGGATAAAAATAAGGATGTGATTCACATTAAAGCTTGCCGAATATTAAGTGACATGAAGGGCACATTTAAAATTATGCTCTTGAGAGTTTGACCAGTGCTCTTACACAAAAATTCTTTCTTTTCTTATGCTTCGTTGGACGTTGTACAAGATATTGCGAGTGACTGGACCATATAAAGTGGTAACAGGAGGTTACAGTGGTTTATTATCTCCATGGTTCAATATGGATGTATAATTGTGTTCAGGTGCCCGTTTCTCTAAAGCTTGTAAAGTTGTAACTGTAGGTAATACAAGCAGATGTCACTTTTTGACAGTTTTTGCTAGAAAGGGACCTCCACTTGTATTACAATTTACAAACTTTTGAGAAACAGGCCCCAGGTATTTGTGAGCATATTGTCCGCTCAAGTTCGTATGATGGCGAAAAAGTCAAAGAAATAAATGCATAATCAATACTAACCCTCTAGGTACTTGTTGTATGGGACTATTCATAAATGACGTCATTTCAAATTAGGGGAGGGGGGGTCTGGACATCGGATGATGGTAGCATGACGTAGGAGGAAACGGGGTCATTCGAAGTATGATTTTAGGGGAGGGGGGATCAAAAATCGATGACGTAATTTATGTCAGGTAACTCATCAAACTACTAAACAGATTTCTTTACAATTAGTATGCCTTCTTCATTCCTTATTAATCTTATTATCTGATAAAATAATCTTTAAAGTAAAGGGTTCTGTGAAGTGTTTATCTTCATACATCAAACGGCAGCTCTGTAACACTTGTAGCGTTATTCATAAGCATCCGCCCAATGTAACAAGCCGTTGATAATTGTTATGTTTCAGTATCAAGGTCTGACATTTAACATATGCGTTTGTTAGAAAAAGGCAACATTTATCAGAGATTTGCTAAGTTTAATATAAATAAGGGGGTCATATTGTCTTTTAACACGAACTAGTAACGTCGCCGATAAAAAAGGAGCATGATACAACGGTTTTTTAAGGCTTCGTCATACAGGCGCGTTTTCCGGGCGGGTTGTGAGCGGGGCGCATCGCTTTTACATATAAAACGCTCACGCGCCGCTCACGCCCCGTAGGGAAAACGCAGCTATGTGACGAAGCCTTTAAACTACGAGAGTTTCACTGTGTTCGAGAGTCTCAACCACTGTTACTCATAGTCATAGAGTATGTCTAAATGTACATTCTCCTTTTGTAAACATTCATTACTTTTCTGTTTGTTGCAATAAAGTGTTTACTACTATTCCTATTAAAATAAGAAAATAAAAATATAGGTTCGCCGCTGCGATTACACTTAACCTAGGTACTAGAATAGTTTATATTTTTATCTTCACTTACACACAAAGTGAAGATAAAGATATAAAGTATTCTAATTAGTGGTTATCACACACTTTGTAAGCTTTGCAGCTTAGAAAACAATTGCCTAAGGTTTTTGTCTCTGATTGACGCCGTATACTGTGCATAGCTGAAGCCACAGAATTATTGCTTTCCCATACAATGTGTGTGCATACGCCATCAACCAGAGACCAATACACAATACCTTAAGACTTAAGTCAACCAAAATTCGCGTAAGCAGTCAGAAATATCACTTACGCCGTAATGTCATCAGCGGCTTCCACACCGCATCCCTTCTTGTCAGCGTAGAACACCTTCAGCGCCCCATTCTCTCGCTTCTCGAACCTTCTGTTGGTACACCGGTCGCCCACAGGACATCGGGAGTTGCTGGAATAAGAAATTACTATGTGAAAGCTTAATTCGAGTATTGATCAATATATATGTAAATTGCAGTAAAGATTTCAAAAACAAATACTGTGTGAAACCACTATTAAAAAGTAGCAATTACTATTTATAAATTATAAAAGTACAAAAAACACTGAAAGTTAGCAGTTGCAACAACAGAGTCTGAATAAATTATTATATCCTCGTCTTAAACTTTAACTTGTGATTCGTAATGTTGTACAATGCTAAATCTTACATGAACACTGAACAGGTTAGCGTCTTGCACTGCACTGAATGAAGCTATTCATCAATAGAAAAATACTTAGCTACTAAATGCATAAAAATATAGTATACCATTGTAATTTTTTTTAATACTTTACCATTCAATCATAAGCAATCTATTAAGACAGTCTTCTCCACAGCCTAGCTCTCCCCTCTCAATCTCCTCTTTGGTCATAAAACAGTCGCAAATCATCTTCTTTGTATCCTTACTGATCATTCGCTCACACAAATACTCATTCTCATCCAAGTGCTGAAATTGTTTCATTCTCTCATCTATAATTTTGTCATATGCTTCTTTAGTTAATGTGTGTGTTTGGTCTTCTGCGTTTAGAGCTTCAGGTACTGGTTGCAACCGTTGAGGCAGACTAGGGCTAGCTAATGGTGAGTTTGCTGGAGAATTGGCGCCCATTTCTAGCTCGCTGGACCGACGCCATCTTGATTTCACTTTGACAGGCAGATCTGAAGGCACTGGGAATGAAGGAGAATTGGGAGCAATGCTAGTTGCTGTATCTCCTGATTTTTCTTGACTATCTGAGTTGTTCTCTTCAAGCTTAAGCTTTGTTTGCGTGATTAAAGCTTTCTTTAATGGAGTCTTTACTAATCCATAGCCTTTTGACTTTTGTTTTTGACTACTAATAGTCTTTATTCTATTTGAGCGTCTAACTCCCGTAGGGGAAGATTCTGTTGACTCAGTTGCATTTACAGCCGTTTCAGCAACTCTTGAAGAGTTACTGTCGTCAGATACAATGGAGCTGGGAGTTAGACTTGGGTCTGGTCTAGATAATTGCTCAGGCATTTGTAATTTAGACCCAGGTTGAGAACAGTCCATAGAAACAGCATTATGAGCAGTAATATTGAGTTTAGCAAAGTGTTTTTGAAACTCTCCATCCTGTTCTTTCTTTTCTGTTGTCTCATCTGGACTGTCCATGTTGATGTTGTAGTACAGCTCTTGGTTGTCATCTTCAACAATCTGAACAATGGTTATGAGCTCTTCATCATCAGCACCATACTCCATTTGTTCCTGTTCACCTGGAATGTCTAGGTTCGTGTTCTCTTTATTTACTGTATTTGGATATTCATCAGTTTGATTATATGTTACTTTTGTATTTGTTTCTAAGGCTGTTTCTAAGGTAGCTGCTTCAGGTACATGATTCAATGTGCTGTCTGTTGCTGGTGCTTCAGGCATTGGTATATCATTCAACAGAGGAATGCCAACTGTTAGAGGAACTCCCGTTGCCAATGTCAAGCCTGGTATTGCATCTGATGGATATGGTATGCTAGCTTGAGTCGGCTCTGCAGGAAATGGAATTTCTGAAGTCAAAGATGGTTCAATTAAAAAAGGTTCTGATGAACTTGGTGGTCCTACTGGTAGGGGAATTTCAGATGGCAATGAGATGCCAGCTAGTAAATTTTCATTTTCCCCAATTGGTGTTGATTCAGATAACAGTGGAATTTCACTATGCTCAGATGTCTTATATAGTACATGTTCTTCGGAAGCTATAGGCGGTTCAATAGGTAGAGGTATTTCAGAAGTTAGAGGTAGTTCAGACAAAGGGGCTTCACTTGGCATTGGTATTTCATTTGCTATCGGAAGCACAGAATTTGTTTGTATTGCTGCTGACATATTTGTGTTGTTTATGTTTATCTGGTGATTGACATCGTTCAAAGAACTAAAATTTGTCACTACACTACAGTTTTCTGTCTGTGTATCGGCTGCTGTATTTGAATCAGATTCTGAGCTAGCACAGGGGTCAACAACCCTGATTTCTACACTACTGTTAGTTTCACTATCACTTCCTAAGTCATATCTTCTAGTAAATGAATCCTCGTTGTTGAAGAGGCAGCGATATTTGCCGAATTTCTTGTGAACTACTACAGTGGGTACTGTTGGTTTTGGTGTCTGATTAGTTTGCAAGTCTTGGGAGACAGATGGTTGGGAGTCGGTGACGGGCGTCGGTTCAACGGGTGTTTGTTCGACAGGCGGCTCTAGCTCAGAGGGCTTTTCAGGAGGAGGTTCAACGGCGGACGACTCGCCTTCCACGGCCGCGGACGCAGCCGCTGCCTTTCCCCGCCGGGGCATCCGCCGCGTCGCGGGCTTCGCTGCTGCCTTCTTTCGCCTTGCCATCGTGCCGCTTGCTCAGCACGGTGACAATCAACCTGTGGAAGTGAAAAACGAATACAATGACCTCTTTCGATCGTTATTGTTTCAAGATGCCTGTCAACGCCACATGGTACGTATATTATTTACGGTCGGACCAATACAGACACCTTGAAATGTTTTTTGAGAGACAATTAGATCATGTACGACATGTTAGTATAATATAATTAAATTTTGGTATCATAACCACCGGTTTCAATATAGGTATCAGTATGTTTTATTATGGAATCATGAGCACATACCATTACTTTCTTAATCTAGCAATATTCTTTAAAGTCATTGGAATTATGTAAATAGCACTACTATTACTGCTTGTAATACATCAAATAAGTATATGTATAAAATAAATCAACGAAGCTAGTTATATTTTCTCAGTTCATTAACTATTTTTTTTAATTATGGCAGCCATCGAGAGTTAGTGTTGCGAAAAACCAAACAAAACGTTGAAGATGTTGAAGTTAGTGTTGTTGTTGCGAACAGCCTAGATAAATAAAATTCATATAATTTATATTTTATTCATCGCTTAGTTTTTAAATAACTGATTGTGTTTTGTTATTAATTATCACTAATATTTTTTGTTGTTTTCAGACTGCCTTGATTTCATAAATCGTAATAGTAAATTTGTTGTCGTTTACCAATCATTCCATAATCATTCACTCAAACCATAGACACAAACATTCTTCAGTTCAGCTCTTCACTTCACTAGTCACTAAACGTCAAACAAATCGACCGACACCGACTCGTAGTCGTGTCGAAACGCTGTTTTTTCGGAGAAAATTGTTATAATATCAAACTTTACTTAAGATATTTTTTCTTAAATCAAATCAACATGACTGAAACACCAGAGGTGATGTTATAAATATATAATATCTTTACGTTTTTGTTTCGTTCACTTGATTTTGCATATTTCCCGGGGACACGTCATGTTTTCCCTTCCGTAACTAAATCCACGGTGCTTGCTTTGGAATATGAGAAATAATCTTCCGCCTTATATGTTAATAACTAACGATAGCCGCTAGAGAGATGGCACGTCCTGGGTATTTAATCTGTACCTGAAACATATTTATAAATACATAAATTATTATTAACATTATTTAACTTGCTTGCAGGTAGTAAAAATCAACAAATGGGATGGTGCTGCGGCGAAAAATGCTATTGATGATGCGGTCAGAGAGGTACTGTTTTATTTTAAATTGAATCTTTCTTTTTAAATATTTTCCTAGACTTGTTTCCTAGTGAGGTTGTGTTAGCCCAGCCAAACCATATAGCTACATACAAATTTCCATTGTATAAACACTGATTTTTTTATGTTTGCAGGTGTTAACTGGGGATCTGAAATGTAAAGAGAGCTTTGCCCTAATTGATGGTCGCCTGTTCCTCTGTGCACTTGCTGTTGGTGTTGCCCTGTATGCCCTGCTCTGGGACTATTTATACCCCTTCCCCCAGTCAAGGTGAGATTATCAAGATTTGTTATTATAAGTTTCTTAAGATTTGTAATTAATTGAATTACTATGTATTTATTATGAAATAAATTTTGTTGTTACCAAGGCCCGGGCCTTATTTTAGAAATATCTTGTATTGTTTCCAAAGCTAATTGTGAGTTTTTGAATTTGTGATGTCTTTTAATCCTATAGGAATTTATAGTTTAGTTCGGGCAAAGCTCAAGACATAAGATAATTTTGTGCAAACATCATTCATTATATATCAATCATTTCTAATGTCAATAGTGGTACACATCCAAAGAGTTATAAAACTTTAATTTCTCAGCATGAATACAAATAACAAATAGATCAAAGTATTGTTATTATCATTATCAAGAATCTTAAACATTAACAATTAACCAACAACTTTTTTGTAATTTTCAGACTGGTGCTAATCATTTGTGTGTCTTCCTACTTTGTGCTAATGGGCATTCTGACTTTGTACACAACATTCAAAGAGAAGGGCATATTTGTTGTTGCCAAGGAGAAGGTTGGAAACAACACCAGAGTGTGGGAAGCCAGCTCATATGTGAAGAAGTAAGTATATAACTATTTTAGTTTATTATTAGCCTTATTAAGCTTACTGTGAGAACTTACATGAAAATATTTATTAGTTAAATTGTGTGATTAAGTCCTATAATGTTTATTTATTTTATGGCTGTATAAAAATTCATGCGAAAATGATTAATTAATATCGCGTAAGCGAATTTGACCGATGTGGCATTACGCGTATGTGGAATATAGTGTTTATGGTATTTCACCAAAGTGTCATTTCGCGTATGTGTCAATCTGCGGAGATATGTCATTATGCGTGTAATCGGCATTTATAGGCTCTTAAAAAAAATGAAGATAATATTTTGATAACCATTTATTTCCAGACATGACGACAAATACAACTTGATCCTGGTGCTCCGCGACACCAACGGCAAGTTCCGTGAAGCATCCATCAACAAGTCCTTCGCCAACTTCATTGACACCAATGGAACAGTAGTCCAAAACCTCGTACTTAACGAAGTAAATAAGTTGTACAACTCTTTGTCCTCTGAGAAGAAGGAGAAGTAATCTAAAGTTAAGATCAATGTGACTGCAATTTCGTCTCAATAAATAATTTGTAATGATGCAACGAGTTCTGATTTAAGAATAGGCTGATTTCCTAAAAAATCTTTGCTACTGTATGCAATAATTTTTTTTTATGAGTATGATGGTAATTGATCATAAGACTCCCTTTTCAAACTTAAATGTAGTGTTGTTTTTATCGGTCTGTATCATTATGAATATAATTTCATGATAGGTGAGAAATCCTTTATCTTCATTTGTAGAAACTAACATAAATGGCATAAAATATTAAAAAAAAAGATTGTTCAAAAATTTATGAGAGGGATTTACTAAATAAGTACTTCTCTAAATAATAACTTTTACTATTATTACAGGGAACTTATAAGTAATATGTGATAAAAAAAAATAATACTTAATCATAATATTCAAAGTAAGAAAATAAGCCAGATACTCGTAGACTACAAGACCATAGCTACCACTTAATTAACTGGTATGATGTTCTTTGTCTTCTTGTGCACATATTTCTTTGTCCATAGGCCGGTTATTTTTCCTCAATTCATAAGTTTTATGAACAACATTATCAGGAACTTGCAGAAGCATAGCAAATGACAAATCTGGTATATTGTTTATACAAGCAAATTCCAGGAGGCTGTACAAATTTTCTGGTTTGACCAGTTCCATCAACTTTGAAATGCATTCAGACTTTAGAGATTCCATGAAGTATAATGAAGATAGAAGCAGCAAAGATTGCAAGTCTTCTTTTTCATCAGGCAGCTTGCCTAAATAAACAGCCTTGAATTGCTGGAGACTGCTCAAAGTAAGTGCTAATCCCACATGACCATTTGAAGTGTCTTTCCAAGGCCCATTAAACATTGTTTTAAATACATCACTGTGAGCAGCCAGGCATGCTTTGTGCACCGCTACACTACCTTCTGCAGTGCTCAGTTGAAAGTCCGTCAAGATTGTATCATCATAAAGCTTTGCAAAAGTAACTGGTTCTTTATTAATAACGCTTACATTTATTTCTACATCAGTTGAAACTATAAACTGGTCCTGTGTTAGAATCACCTCGTGTTTACCAATAACTATATATTCTAACCACTGTTCAGTACAAGTAATTTGCTTTGAATAATTGAGTTCATTGCATGTTACTTTCAATATAATTGTGTTATGGTTGGCTGAATTTATTATTTTAGCTGCAATCTTGACAAATATATTCACGGAATTTTCGTCTCCTGGATTGAAGTTTAGATTATCCTGATCAAATAGCAGGCATACATTAACCATATTGTCAACAATACACTCATGAAGCACTTCTTCCTCCTCAGCAATCTTAGTAAAGGTTTTGACATGTTTTAAGTGTTCAAAATTGTTCTCGATTGTAAATAAAAGCTTCTGAGATGGCCCTCGCTGTAGATTCTTGCAAATTCTGAAGCAAGTAGAAGTACCAAAATAAATATTTTTGTGTTTGATTTGATGTTGTTTACACACGACCAGACATCGGATTCCGTGGGGCGAAACTTCTTGACAGCTAGGGACTTCCTACGTCGATAAACTCATTTATCGATACTAGTTCTAAATACTAGTGATCACACAAAGGTTTGCTTATAAAATATTTTTTTATTAAAAGAGTATTATATAATAAAATAAGAACTAAATTTTCCTCTTCTTTTTTTAAAACGTTTTTAAAAGTTTACTCGTCACAATTTATTTCTTCATGACTGTCCCATCTATTGTTGTTAAAGTAAACTACCAGAATTTTTTCCATATTTTCGGGCGTTAAGCGTCTCCGTCTTGGCTGAAAAATCCATTTCAGGTGGCTAAAAGACTTTTCAATTTCTGTGGAGGTTATAGGAGCATAGCAAAATTTCATAAAGTGATCAATGGTATTTCGTTTATTTATCGGTTGTAATGTAACTTCTTCACCTTTTAATAACAAATTGATTTTTTCCATTGTGTTGTACCCGGAGTTTTTGTAAAAAACGTTTTTAAATTTATCGTATACGATTTTCCCCTTTTTGTCCAAAAATATTTTAGATAATGCAGACTGTACCTTCTTCACTATTCGCACACCAAAGTCTAGAGACAAATTTGTTGCTTGTAATTTCTTTATCGACTCTTGAATGATATTTAGATTGTCGGCAATAAATTTAAGTTCACCCTGAAGAGAAGATTTATTTAGTGCAGCCTTGGCCATTTTAACTGCTTTCCCATCTGATGCAGAAAATGTATGCAGAACTCGTCTTATATCTTCAAAATATTTAGCGTAATAGTTTGCTGCTTGCAACCATGTGCCCCATCTTATAATGGTTGGTTGCGGCGGTAGAGGTACATTTGGTAACATATTTTTAAATACATTGATTCTCTTGGGACACTTCAAAAATACTTTTTTGACGGATGATATCAAGTTATTAACATTTGGAAACAGATATCTAACTTTCTCAGCAACCCTATTTAATCCGTGAGCTGCACATGTTACGTGAGTCATATTTTGAAAAACTGAATCCAGTTTCTTACCCATTTTTATCATATAAGGTGCTGCGTCAGTCACCAACAATAGCACTTTTTTGAAATTATCGCTATTTGAATCACAGCACCAAAAATTTGATAGGGACGTTATAATCAAATTTGCAATAGTTTCATTATTTGTCTGCTGTAAACATTTACTTGCAATAACATACGGCCGACTTGGTGTGCTGTGAGAAAGTTTGCCAATGACAACATTTGCAATTTGGTCACCGTTAGAATTTGTAGTTTCATCTACCGACACGTAGATGTAATTGTTTCCAATTTCGTTCCTAATTTGTTGATACGTTTCATTATAAATTGGAGAAAGATAATTTTTTCTGATAGTAGATTCCGAAGGCACTGAAAACTTCCCATATCGTCCAGAAATGCAATTTTGAATAAAACCATAAAATTTGGATTTTCTAATTGATACCACGATATATTGCAGGCCACCATGAACATAGTAAGCTCTTTGTAGAATTTATATTTTTCTTCTTGAATACTTGTATGTCTTCCGGTTTTCAAGTGCCTAGCAAGAGAATAATTTTTGCGATGAAAGGTCACTTGACATTGGCTACAGCGTAGCTTAGACCCGCGTTTAATTATTTCAGGATGCTTTTTAAGCAAGTCTTCTATTTTTTGAAGAGGCATTATTTATTTTCACTCATAAATATAAAATCTGTAATAAATAGCACGTCTTTACAAATGAGAATGACAGTGTCTGATGACATTGACAAGTATTGTTTCATAGTGAGTGTCTAAGTAGGTAAGGTACTTCTATTTAATTATCTGAAGAGGTTAAGATAATGGGTATCAACTATTTTATAATGCAATCGGTACTAGCCTTATCTATGTGTAACCTACCGATTATTTTAGACGCTATGTATGAATTTCATACTGGTCTTCAGAACAATAGTTACGAAAAACACACAATGTTGGGGGCGGTCACTAGTATATAGAACTAGTATCGATAAATGAGTTTATCGACGTAGGAAGTCCCTAGCTGTCAAGAAGTTTCGCCCCACGGAATCCGATGTCTGCACACGACTATTTTGATCTTAAAAAATAAGTAAGTACCTACATGAAAATTTAACACTGAATAATTTAATTTAGGTAGCACATGCACAAAGTAAGCACAGTTTCATATCGGTACCATTATTAGAAGTTTGTTCAAATCGACTTACAAGATTTTATTATTAAATACATGTACTTAGGTATCATTAATTTGCTTCTTCTTTAATCGCTATCACTAGTGAAGATGGGAGTTTTCTGAAATAGTGTTACCCCCAATACGTGTGATTAGTTAACCCTTTAGTTAGTCCGTAACGGCAACATACTTGCCATCATACTTAAAACAAAAACGCATCTCTACATTTAAAATTACGGTTCGAAATCAAATGACTAGAAAGAAATGTCAAATGGTTAAAGGGTTAAGAAAAGTAGTTAATCGCTATCAGTTTTGTTATTTTCTGAAAACTGCACAATATACGATACGAGTTAAAATTAAAAATAACTTACACGTTAAATGGCATATTAACGGTAACTTTAATGTAATTAAAAGTTAACTTGGCTGTGTTAGCTCCGTGTGAACTTATTTATTTCAAACTCACGGACGTAGAGAGTAAACGGGATAGTGTACACTGGCCAAAAAGTGTGTCCACATGAGACATCAAACCTGAGCCCTCCATCTCTTTCTAATTAGGGTGACCATAAGTCATATGTATGTGGGATATTAGCATAAGATTGAATGTATAGTTTGGCCAGGATCTTTTCTCATTCGTACATAATCAGAGAGAATCATACTGTATTTTCCCTATGCTAGTATAATTGTCCCAGAAAAGAGATGGGTATAGTTCTTTTCTCTCCTGTAAAACGCTTCACAACAACCTTACTTAATTTAGTCGTTATAACAGCTTTTAGTCGTTATAAAAGCTGTTACAGATGGGATGGGCGTATTGAATCGCGATCATGGTCGATTGTGAGGAAGGTGTGGTCCGCCGTACCTACATCAAAAACACAGCTATAAGAGAGAGCGAGACAGATATCCAGGATGGGGTAAAACGTTGTACTACGTAACTAGGTAATTCGCAAATCGTGTCGATTAAAAACACTGCCTTCGGTCGTGTTTTAATTTATCACCACTCGTTACGAATTTGATTCTTACTTTCAACACTTAAATCGCAAATTACCTTATAAATTAATACTATACCGACTAGTTATCGATACCACTCATTTTGTCAAGCCCTAGCGTAGCGTGGTGGCGTAACAATTTATGTTTATACACGAAATTATCTTGAGTATTGACTAAAATAATAAAATATTAGCACACAACGAAATAAAAACTTACATTTAACTGTGTAAACCGGCATCTTACACTATTTATGCTTAACAAAATACCTATCACTATCAATATCATACTCATGGTGTGTTCATATACGTGATGACTTCCCTTTTGCATACTTAAGCTATTCTTTAAGCGTAAGCGTCATCGTAGATTTGTGGTCTGCAACAAAATTTTCAAATTTGCCGCCTTTGTATACTGACGGAAATGTGTGTCCAACCTATATAGAATCGATTACATCTATATAAATAGTTAGAATTAACGTTTCAGTAATTAAATATTATGTAAGTAAGTATAAACATGAGTCTGTAATGTCTAAGGACTTTGGATTTAATTTTTTTGCAATTATATAGCTCTCATTACATGAATCGAATAATTAAACATGCCGAAATAAGTATATCTTTATTTATTTATTAGTATACTATTTAGGTAAACTTATTTTTACATTAAGTACGTAATAACAATTCTGTAAGACCGATCCAAATCGCACCGATATCATAGTCACCCTAATGAGTTTGACAGTGTTTTCTTGATTGTACACGTGTGTGTGTGTGTGTACACGAAAAATATGTCATCAAGTTGGGGATACCAATTAATATCCAAAGTTACTACAATTTCTACCATATTCAATTTAATGTTTTTTTTGTTATGCACATGCTTGGTTTAATCAGTTAATAATATTGACATCATAATGATTAACAAATTATTTAAAAGATATCGGAACTGTAATCGGAATATAGCACTAAAATAGTATATGAAGGTAATTACTTTCAGTAGTATATTGATATAAATACTGCCACAATGGTATCTTTTTTACATTGGCAACATGTGCGAGTGAGACACGGGGCTCTGGTTTTCTATCTCATGTGGACCGTTTTCTCTAGTCTGGTACGAACAACTTTCTGGCTCGGTGATAAGGTTCAATTTAGTATGACAAAAAAAGTGACAGTTCGCTCCCGATTAATATATAACTTCCTGTTCAAACTATGACTTGACAGTTGACACAAGTCACCACTTTCTAGTTTATTTGTCACTAGATGACGCTAACAACTCATTAGTTATTGTTTAAGTTCGCCTATAGATGTCGCTTGGCCTTGGCAGTGAAGTTAGTGCTGTACCAAACTGCTTGCGATTATGTCAAAAGGGGGAATGAGTCACGCTTCAGCTAGAGATCGAACGAAAATACGGTCAGTCGGCTAAACCGGGCTGGGGCGTCCAACGCCCGGTCGCGCATGAATGTCATTCACGATAAGCTAATAAGTGTTAGTTAAACTAAAACAACATCCTCGTAACATTACCCATAGTGTAATGTTAAATTACATAACATACAAAATAAAGTGAATTTAATAAGGGAATTTTGTAGTGTTCATACAAAATTCTCCTTTTCGAATACCGTAACCTTGTTGTCCTTGTTAAATTGTTTCTTCTATATAACATTGGTTAAATGTTTTCTACGTAGTTTTCCTTCATACAATTAAATAGCTAAAGGTGAGTTTAAAACTAGTTCATATTAATTTTAACTTTATGAGTATAGCAAATATTAATTTAATAACGGGAAGAACGCGTTTAAGTGTATTTGGTATTCGCGATGTCAATCTTTTCTTGCACTTTTTTTAATACCTACTTTAGGGTTTATCCATTCAGCTTAATTTACTTTATGTATCTAGGTACCTATAATTTGACTAAAATACGGGAACATCCACATTTCCTCATGAAATTATTTAAGATCAAATGGCTTGTTATTTCTGCAAGAGAATATCTCAGCGTGAAATAAAAGCCTAAACCTATACTGCTTTATGACATCATCCTACTTGGCGTTGCAACTCAAGGCCTTTAATCCATTAGGTTTATGGAGTTACCTACTTATAACAAGTTTTATTTCTTTAATCATACTTAGAGACTGATTAGTGATTAGATCTATATGCATAGCAATAATGCGTGTTAAATTAATATTACTGAGTTAAGACTCAGCAACATAATATTCAACCATAGTACCGATGGCAAATGCTTCCTCCTTCAGCTTAATCTCCTAACTACCAACCGTTAATCATTTCCGTCATTATTAATAATTTAAATGAAACGTTAAATTATGTCTTTATCACATACTTTATTTGAGTTACATACATGCCGAAGTTTCAAATATTTTTCACCACGCCAGCTTACTTTGCACTTTAAAAACTGATAGCAAAGTTGCATTTTATTCACATGTGAGGCAAAGTAATCAGCAAATTTTGAGTTGTTTTCTTATGTATACTGGTAGAATTGACTTTAAAATGATGATTTTTGATGATAAATACAGTGAAACCTGGTTAAGTGGGACCTGGATAAGTGAGAAACCTCTATAGCTGGGACTCATGGTGCGGTCCCGACACTTTAGCACTGAATTACCTCTGTAACTGAGATAAAACGAACCTCTATAACTGGGATTCGTTGTTGTGATTTTATAGTCACATTTACCTCTATAACTGAGACAGAGAGTGTATTTTTACCTCTTTTACTGAGACTATATTTATAAGATTACATTTTCCTAATTGTTTTTTAGAATTTTATAGGGAATTGACTTCTGTATCTGAGATAACGTCAATCTATGACCTCTCTAACTTGGACTTCATTGAACAATTTCCGTATTCTTACTAACTCTTAGTCTATCCACAAATTCCGCATTTGCCTAATTGTGTCTAAACAACTTCAAATTTTAATTTTTAGTTTTCATCAAGTATTAATTAATTAAAATTTAATAAATTAACTCACCTCTCTTAGCGAAGTTGTTAAGAATTCGTAGAATTTTAATTTAGTTAATTTATGTTAGTAGTTAAAACTACCGAAACGAAAGCTGAAATTTTGATAAGTAACACGAAAAAATAAATTTTCATTTATTGAATTTCTAATACGCAATGAAGTCCGTATCAAATTTAATTTAATGTTGAAATATCTATCCTTTGGAGAATCATTCAAAATAAATTCAAAGAAATATTTAAATACACTTAAAAAAAATTTAGGGACAAGGATTATTTAATTCTTTTACCTTATTTATTTTTAAAGATAATGACTAAATACCGTATAACTGAAATATACTCTATTCTCACCTCTATAGAACCCTCTGTAAATGAGACAGAAATTTATTTGTACCTGGCTAACTGGGAGCCTGGGTAAGTGGGAAACCTCTTTAAGTGAGACAAATTTGCTCGTCCCTTGAGATCTCACTTATCCAGGTTTCACTGTATTTAATAACATTCTTTTGACTTGGTTTAATTTTGTTTGATATTTTACGTTTAATGTTTGCTTCGGCTTGGTGTGGTGAAAAAATTTGTGTATCAATCGGGGGCAAGTTTTGTTTAACCCTCGTGCTTTGAAACCCTCGCAACGCTCAAGATTCCATTTTTCGCACCACTCTCTACGCTCCTGGGTCAATTTTGGAATCTTTCGCTTGCTCGGGTATCAATATTAGCACGAGCGATTAAACAACAACTTTGCCCCCTTGTAACACAAATAACAACTATTGCAGCACTCGCAGTCACTAAAGAAAAATAGTGTAGGTACCTATAAAAGGTTAATAAAATCTTAGTTCAGTGTTAAATAAGGTATCGTCGTCGTATCAGTGAGGTAACTGATTATCCCTACACCTTACAGCACGCTGAAGGGCTACATTGGCAAGGAACATTAGGTCGGTTTCATTGTGTCGCTGTTTGCCCTAAAGATGACTGGTAGACAATTAGACATTAAAGCGTGAAGGGTTTGGGCACACGTGGGGATATCATTTTATATAATTTAAAAGTTAAAATCGTTAACCTGGAATCTCTACGTTTTCTTAGTCTACTACTAAATTTTTGGCAACGTTATTCCTACATTACAGCACACATTTTTCGACTATTGCAGTGACTTACACTACCTATTTATTTATGAAATTAATACATTTCTAAAGAGTTATATTAATCCTGCGGGAGAATGAAGGTACGTTGATACTGCACATAAAATAAAAGAAACGCACAGTGCATATACTTGTGCAACCGCGCCTTTACAGTTAAGTAAGAGACAATTAGTTTTTATTCCCTGCAAGTGTCACCTGACTTCACGCGTCCGTCTCTAGGTATTAAACTGTACCGCAGTCATTATTTCGCAAGCACACAGGCTATTTTAGTTCTGGCTACCGCCGTGGTATAAACGCTATGTACCTATTGAACGAAGAATATATAATAAAGTACGTACTGATGGCATGTAAACTCGTGGCTGTCTCAAATAAAATTGGATCTGAATGCGACGAACGTCGAACGCCTGCCAACATTCACCTATCTCCGATTAGATCGAACTCTGTTATGCGGCCAACGACATTGTATTTTGGCTAAAATCAGGCGACCTAAGTAGCTGCGAACACGCATTACTGCACTACAATGTAATTTGCGGATATTATTAACTCGCTATTATTAGGTGAGCGCGTACAATATGTGATGCGGCCTTGAGCGTTATCAGGGGGACCGGTTAGACAGACAAGTCGGAAGTGATAATCCATCTAATGAATAGATTCAATCTAGGGTACTTGATAAAGACTTATCATATCTTTACAATCTTTTACTCCTAAAGTATTTGAAACCTTATAACGGTTTACAGATTGACGTAAATCTTTTAAGTGTACCTATCGTAATTAAGTAAAACATTATGTAAAGTACTAAAATAACCGGGAACAGGGGATAGTCTTACCTACTAGTCTGATTAAGACATTATGGGACAGCTAACAATAAACGAGCCTATAAAGCCTAGGCTGGCAATAATGTATGAAAAATCTATGCCGGTGTCTCAATTCGCAACTCTTGAAAACATAAGATCGACATTTCCGCACAAGTCTGCGATAATGAATAAAGAGTAGGTACATATTGGTAGTTTTTATCCTTAGAAAATATTTTTTATCGCAAATTTGCATAACAATCACGCGCTCAAAAGCTGCTACAAAAGTCCCAAAATAACTCTCCCTCGAATTCTTGGCTTAAACGTAAACTACGTACAAGTATTAGGTACGTTGACCTTACGTGATTCAGGCATATGGTTACGATTGCGATAATTACAGATATGTCATACAGTGTGAGGTGATTCCTCAGTTGTATCACCCCATATCATGATTTAAGCCTTCATAGGAGATAGTGTTTTATATTTCCTTGTATCACGCTACGAGTATATAGACGTGAACATGCAATGAACGCGTGATATTTACGTGAATATCACTATTTCCTAGCGGCGTCTAAGATATCTTGCGCCGTTATCTAGATTAAATAGGTATACCAATACGTATAACTACATACTTAGGTACCTACGGCTTTAAAAATTATCCGTAAGTATATAAATAAACTATTATGATAGGTACTAAAAATAATAAAATTAATTTACCAAATAGTAATTATAATCTCTATCTCCAAGTACCGTAAATATGTAACAAATTTCTGACAAATGACCTACTCCATTAATCATCATAAAAGGGAAATTTTCCACCTTGGGCATATGCCCAATCGTCCATCACTACGCCCAGGTACTTTGACAACGGCTATAATTATTAAAATCTTTCGAATTTCAGTAATGTCACGAAGAAGATTACTTGTTGGGGGCGCCACGGGTGTCGCCGGCGCAGCACTAGCAGCATGGGCTCTCTCCGCAGATGACTCACCCGCCGTAAGTAACGAGGAAACCCTCACACCTCACAGATAACGCTCGAGTAGCAACCGAAATAGAGCCAGTATCTTAATTTATTATGCTTATCTATGTTGACGCATTTTTAAATATGGCTGTGAAGTATGTCTGAAGGTCACTAAAATTTATGTTAATTTAGTACCGAGACCTATAATATTTCGTTTTGTTTCAAGAATATCTATCCTTGCTTAACCTTGAAGAACTGTTTGGGATGAAAATATAATAATTGAGACTTTAATAAATATTATTCATATAAGACTTGAAGATATGATACTTCACTTTAAGTAAATATAAAACGTGCAAATGAATAGGTACGTACTATGTAGGTATATATTATATCCATCAGTAATAGACTACCGCACCGCGACCTTGGTGCGGTCAAAATATCTTTATCTCGCTCTAACTCATAGTTGCGACCTTAACGCACGTACAGCTAGTAACAATAGGCGGTCGTCACTCGTGTCGCTAAAAACTACTTATTGAGGTAATTTATTCTTTTTAAATACCGTGTTGTTATTATAGTACTACTTTCTTTTTCTGGAAACTTAAATATATCAGAGCTCATCACATATTTTTAATTACATTTCAGACACAATGCATTTTTTTTGGAAATCCAAATTTTGTTTAAATTACCGCGACAAAGCCTGATATACACGAATATCCACACTATTACTAACAGTTTTTATGTTACAGTTCCTATATTATTTAAAAAACGTAGTAGGTACATAAAATTGGATAAGTAAAGATTATTGTTGCCAGACAGCCACGTGTCTGCAATCAATTTGTAAACAATAACAACAAGTATACCTACCGGGCATTCCATTCCAGATTTGGTACAAGCCTTCGACGGTTTCTGCCAAGACTGAACGCAAGAAGAGACCGCTGCCGTCCCGAGCTGAACAGGTCACCAGCTTACAAGGGGGACATACATACGATGTGCTTATCATCGGAGGAGGCGCCACTGGTGTCGGCTGCGCTTTGGATGCTTGCACAAGAGGTTAGGATCATAAACCGTTTTACCGCTCTTTTAAGTGTTCTTCACGACAATATGCTATAAACTAGCGGTTTGTGAATGCAATGTGCGGGATGTGTGGACTGTATATATAGTCGAATAAATTAATTGCTTATAAGGCGTTTAATAGGACCATAAACATGTTTTAGCTCTCTATGCGCGGTCTGTTATTGTTCGCTTAGGCAAAGTCACCTTGACCTAAGATAGCAAGCTCGTATGTTGTGTCGTATGACTCTTATGTGAGTGCAATGACAATGAGCCAGATCCGTGGTCAGTTCAGAATAGAACGTTACTGACGCCACTCTCAGTCTGTCAATAACTGACACTCCCTGAGACTCTCTTTGGTCTGATGTGATAAGTGTAGTCTGATAAGTGATAAACCTAGTACCTATGTATAATACCGCAAGACTTGCTAGAGCTAAGGTTTGCCAAATTATTTTATTTTACAGTACGAAAACCGTACTTAAGGCTTCATCTCAATTTCAGGTCTCCGTACAGCCCTCGTCGAAGCCGACGACTTCGCTAGCGGCACCTCCAGCCGCAGCACCAAACTTATCCATGGCGGTGTCAGATACCTGCAGAAAGCTATCATGCAGCTCGACTACGACCAGTATAAGATGGTGAAGGAAGCGCTGCACGAGAGAGCTAATATGTTAGAGGTGGCGCCGCATTTGACCAGGCCACTACCGATTTTGTTACCGGTTTACAAGTTAGTATAACCTTTTGTAGATAATCGACCGACCCAAGCTACTGCTGGGTCGTACAGTGCTATCTACTTGTTACTATTTTACACACTTTTACTTAGTATTTCTTTATTAGTTTCAAAATTCCGACCATCTCCTGTGATAGTTGAACGAAAGTAGCCTTTTTTGGCAACTTGGCATATACGAGGGTTGCACTGAAAATGTCGGGAATAGAGAATACTGTCGCATCTAGACAGTCAATCTTTATTTTAATGCATACTTAATCTCAAACTGACCACGCATATAAATTTTCTTTTGAAAGTAATCATTCTGTAATGCACACGGCTCATAATCCCAAAGTCCTTTTTGTATGGCGATTTTGGAGCCTTAGTGGTTTTGTATGAAATTCGTGGAGTAGCCAACGGAATTGAAGTTTTTTTTACATATATATATATATATAATATTTTTTTACTGTTGTCATATGAATATTTAGGAATGTCGAAATCTGCCGATATGCAACTTTTTTGGCAGTCTTTTTAATTAACAGCACAAATGCGATTTTAATTTTTGACGTCGCTTTGGAATGACATGCTTCTTTAAGATCATCTATGGGATAAAATGAAAGTGACTTTCATATTTAATTTTAACCGCAAACGAGCGTACGATGAACTCTAGTTCATAAAAAAATAACAGAAGCCCATTGTAACTTTTATTTGTTCGCTGAGGGCATATTGAAAACCGTTTAAAAATTTGATCGGAAAAATCACTTTGCCAAAAATTCAAATAATGTTCGACATACAATTTTCAAATTGCCAGTAATTCTTAAATACAAATGACAACCAAATGAAATATACCTTAAAAGTTTTATAAAGAGTTACATTTTTATAAATTATATGTCTCTTTCTATTATGTTATTTCTAAGTGTCCCATTCCCGAATATTTCAGTGCGACCCTCGTATATTAGTTTTAAATAGCACAATGATTTTGTTTTTCTAGATGGTGGCAAGTACCCTACTACTGGTTCGGTATCAAAATGTACGATGTGGTAGCTGGCGACAGGAACGTGAAGAGCTCCTATTATCTGTCCAAAAAGAACACATTGGAACTGTTCCCCATGTTAAAATCTGATAATCTCTGCGGTGGCATCGTATATTATGATGGTGAGTAGTGAAGGTGAAGAGTTAGAGAACCATATCCAAGTTTTTAAACCTTATATAGTCATGGATTAATGAAATCCCATATCGACCTGTGGCGCAGTCTGTGAATTTAACCGCCATGTAATTAATATTCGGTCAAATGCCATAGCCGCAGCCAGGATGTGATATGTTAGTAAATACTTCGCTTTGTATATAAGCATAGTCAATGTCAGTTTGCTGTCGATCAGTAACTGAATGCTATTTTTTCAGGCCAACAAGACGACGCTCGAATGAATCTGGCTATCGCGCTGACTGCAGCTCGGCATGGCGCCACAATCGTTAATCACGTCAGCGTCACCAAGCTGCACAAGACTGGAGGAAAACTCAGCGGTGCTAGGGTTAAGGTAAATAAATCATTATTTTTAATCACGGATGGGAGTAGGAACCCTAGATGTAACATTAAATGTTATCCAGGTCTAACTGAAGCTAGAACTTAAAACGAAAGGTAAAATAAAGTATCGAAATACTGTCCGAAACTGTTATCTTTATCTTATATGTTCCTCGGCACGCTCGCGAAACGAATTGGTTTATAAATGTACTAAATTTCGCTGACGATTAATTCCAGGATGAAATTACCGGCAAGGAATGGGATGTAAAAGCAAAGTGCATCATCAACGCGACCGGCCCATTCACCGACAGTATCCGCAAGATGGACGAGCCAACGGTTAAAGAGATCTGTTGTCCGTCCAGCGGAGTTCACATTGTCTTGCCTGGTTATTACAGGTAATACATATTAACGTCGAAAATAAGGGTGATAGTTATCTTCGTGGAGCAAGGTTACTTCAACTGTCTATGATCGAAATCTTAACGAAAAAGTCTAACAAAAGTAACTCTTTTTTTCAGCCCCGAACATATGGGTCTTCTAGACCCGGCCACATCTGACGGTCGCGTTATTTTCTTCCTGCCCTGGCTGAAGGGAACCATTGCGGGAACCACTGACATGCCCTGCAAGGTCACACACAACCCCAAGCCGACGGAAGACGAGATTCTGTTCATCCTCACTGAAGTCAAAAACTATCTCAATCCTGATGTTGAAGGTTTGTATTTAGTTTCTGTAGAACCACATTTTTAATATTAACGTTTTTTTCTTCTGACTTGATAATAATCAAGGTTTATTCCCTTTTTTATATTTAAGAGTATAAAGCTTCAGGTTAAGCTCATGACATGAAGGCTTTCAACCTTAATGCTCTTAATTGTCAAGGCATTTATAGCCTTACGCTCCAGAGGGAGGGAGGGGCTCCACAATGCGTGTGCTGAAAACTTTCTAGATTTTAAAGTTAAACCGCTGCAGATGGCTTATACTGGACTGGCTTTTAATTTCAGTCCGTCGCGGCGATGTACTCTCAGCATGGTCCGGCATCAGACCCCTAGTCTCCGATCCCAACAAGGAAGACACACAGTCCCTGGCCCGTAATCACATCGTGCACGTATCCAAGTCCGGCCTCGTCACTATTGCTGGTGGCAAGTGGACCACGTATCGTGCTATGGCGGCTGAGACCATTGACGCTGCTATTGAAAGTGAGTGATAAGACTCAAATACGGATATTTTTCAGTCTAAAAATACAATTTGTAATTTCATTGCCTCTTTCGGGCACAAAATTAACTCGAAAATACAGCTTTATGAGACACCTTGTACTTTCGGTATCTTCTAGAATATTATCAGAAATTGATAGCTTCTCATACTAATAGTTAAACACGCTGCAGTCCTGCTCTCCATCAATTTTATAGGATCATTGACTCTTAAATCTATAAGGAAATCAGTGCCTATTTGAAGCTTCTCTTCGAATTTCCATTATAAAATAGGTAACTTATAACTTATTGACTAATGTCAACTCTTGTGATACCGATTCAAAATACGAGTACCATAACTCACAAAACCCATTGTATTTCAGGCGCCAACCTGAAGCCGCTATTCCGCGAGTGCCAGACCGACGGATTCCTCCTCGAAGGCGCCCACGGCTGGACCCCGACCATGTACATTAGATTAGTACAAGATTTCGGCCTGGAGATGGAGGTAATAGCGGAATCAAGTACGCCGAGTGAATAGTAGATGCAACTTATAGCAAATTGTAATAATCTCTGAAATTGATATGCACCGTTTTTACATTTCAGGTAGCACAACACTTGGCCAAGTCATACGGTGACAGAGCGTTTGCTGTTGCTAAGATGGCCGCCATGACCGGCAAGAGATGGCCTATAATTGGCAAGAAAATTCATCCAGAATTCCCTTACATTGATGCTGAAATCAGGTTAGAAATAATTTTCTTATTATTTCGCGAATCCCCAAGCTCATTACAAGATGTCTACGGCCACGTTCCTCAACGTACAAGCGACTGTAAAACCAAAGCCATAATGAGAGTCCTTTCACATTCGGCCGACAGTAGTAGCCGTAGTAAGTGTATGCACAATTTTAAATTGATGGGCATCATCTAGAACCACATATAAACAAAATCTTGAATAAGTGTTGGTAAAAGCATCATCTTTTGAACGATTCGAGTCCTTCCACTTCTCGGAATAGTCCAGCTTTGTAAGTTTTCATCGCGCTACATACTATAATCGTCCGTGTTCACAGATATGGTGTCCGCGAGTACGCGTGTACATGCGTGGATATGCTCGCAAGACGCCTACGGCTCGCGTTCCTCAACGTACAAGCGGCCGTAGAGGCGTTACCAGTTGTCGCCGACATCATGCAGGAAGAACTCAAATGGAGCAACGACGAGAAAAAAGTAGGATACCCATAAAAATAATATGTCTAGATTGGTTTCTCTATCTTCATCATCATGTGTGTTTTAAATCTACGGTTCGCGTTCCTTAGTGTACTAGCGACTGTAGATGCATTTGCGTTACCAGTTAGTAGCTGATTTTTACAACCGACTCTTATCTCCCTCATCCCATTCTCAACATTTTGATTCTGTTGTTCTGCGTTTGTATATTTTTGTAACAACAACACCACTAGTTCTTCAGTTCATAAATTCCTTAGTATATGTGGTAGAAGAGTCTAATTCTAGTAATTCGAAGGGGAGTCCATTGTATACTGTTACTCTTTCTTTCTGTTACACTCTATTGGGGTGTGTAGGGCTCGAATTATATTCTTCCACTTGTTTTTCACAATTAAACACTTTCAGAGGCAAATCAAAGAAGCCAACGAATTCTTATCCAACGAGATGGGTCAACTCGTTAACCGCGCAAGTCGAGACAAGATCCCCATAAATCTCAGCAAGGACGAGATCCAGACGTACATCAAGCGTTTCCAGATCATTGACGCCGATAGGAAGGGATACGTGTCTATCAACGACATTAGGAGGAGTCTTAAGGTAACGTGATATGGTTCATTATTATTAATATAATTTCCCTGAAGGATTCAAAACGTTATATACGTATAAAGACTTTCTGTCTAATGTAATTAATAAGTAGTTAATCATTCTTTTAAAAAACTTTGAAATATTTACAAATTGTTTTAAAAAGTGTTTGAAAAGTGATTGAATTTCGATCAATGAAATTACTTCTGATTTGATTTAATTTGAGAAGTAATTTCGTAATTTTAGAACGACCTGAAAATATTAGTGTACTTTGAGTTAAGAATGACAATATTTTTTCACGATGTTTTCTTCCCAGTTACTATTAAGGGAGTAAGTTTGTTTTGGTCTTAAAACATTGGTACCTATATTACCCGAAGTAAGACCACTTTTAAATTTTCTAACCACAAATGTTATAGACTATGGGTTTGAAGCCGTCCGACGCTGAACTAAGCGCTCTTCTGTCCGAGATAGATCTGACATACCACGGGCAGATGGAAATACAGGACTACCTGCAGGTAGAAGGGAGAAATATACTGTAGCGGATATATGTCTGTGTCGTCGTTGGGAATATTTTTCACAAATAGTGTAAAATAATGCTGAACTGTGTTATATGGAACTCCTATTTGATTGCGCTCAAAAGACAACAAAATCTCCATACAAAGATTAACTACGAGTCAGTAAACTCACGAGATGATTTTGGAGAGCGCGTGGTAATAAGCCGCGAGACTAAACTATGGTAAAGTCTCAAAACCTATCGTGCAAAATCAACTAATAAACAAACAATTTCATCAGTTATTACGAGTAATTAAACCTTTGAAAAAGATGCACCATCTTGAAATCCAGGATGTTTCCTTCATGTTCTGCAATCGTCTATCCTTTGACCACGATGTGGCAAATAAACAAGTTCTGTATAGCATAGTTTTCGCTTCTCATGTGTCCATGTTGCTTGATTCCGGAGCATTTCCACAGGCGGGCGGCGAGGAAGTCACCGGGGAACAGTTGCACGAAATTCTGAAAGAGATCGACACTAACATGAACGGCCAAGTCGAGCTCGACGAATACTTACAGGTCCATATCTAGAGTGTTTTGAATGATCTCTTTGCTAGGCCTTGCAACCCGTTTTTATTTGCTATTAGAGGATTTATTTTGCTTAATTTTGTATGACATAAATAACACGACGCACGAAACTACAGGCATTTTGTACGACGTATACGTAACGTAAACCTTTGCGACTATAATTCTGGTCATCCTCAATAAAATTTGAGTATTCAAATCAGCATTAATATATCCACAGCTTTCGTTTGGATGATTAATAGAAAAAGCAATCTCTCGACTGCGCTTCGTATTCCATCGAAAAATGCCTAGATAGACTAAAAACTTTTTTATACAAGTGCAAAGTTTTCTACCAGTATATGATTGATCTTGGACGGTGTGGCCTATTTTTTATAACAAATCGTTTGTGTACTTCTTCTAAAATGGTCATGGTTTTCTTTCTTGCTGCTGCTATGTTGCTTGCCGTGTCTTTATAACACTGCATGAACTACCACAACTGCATGCAATGTTTAGTACCTAGCAATATTAACAATTACTTACGTTAAGAATTATGAACTAACAATTTCCATTTTACGCTGAGGTTCTAATAATTCTTAAATATTATATATCTTAATAAACTTAATTATTATTACAAGTTGTACTTCCTTCCATTTAAAACAAGTTATGTCAAGTATGACATATTATAGGAACTATTGTTTTTATATTAAGGACATCTATTAAAAACAACATTTATCTAATGATAAAACTTTCAATTTATTTGAACGTTTATGGATACGTAATACCGTAAATGGGTTGTTAAACTGTCATTTGCTCACTGCAGAGAATTCCTTTGGCAGATCTTTCTATTATTTTTATACCAGGGGGCATTTAAATTGTTTTGTCATTTGTGACGAGCTTTTGAACCCATTTACTCGTATTCAAATGTTGATACCTACTGGTTTTGTATAATCTGCTAAACAGTTTTACTCAAAAAAAGGTGGCACGTTCAAAAATTCTCATAGAGAAATTATACAATGTATTAAAAAATACAGATGATCCGCTTAAAGGACCAGTGTCTCCTGTACTACTGTTCGGTACTGGGGTGCTATGACTAGGAAATATGGACAGCTCGCCTGTTTCGACGACATATTTCCTGTACAAAACATTTTTTCTCCTATTTCTCCCAATTTACTATAGGCACGGTTTTAAGCGGATCATCAGGATTTTTGATACTACACGAAGTGTACAAATACAAGTATAGCCATGTACTAATCCTTAACTGAACGACAGATGATGTCGGCCATCAAATCCGGCCACGTGGCCTACTCCCGTTTCGCGCGTATGGCCGAGATGGAGGAGGAACATCACGAAAAGGAATTGCTGAAGAAAATGATCACGGTCGACAGGAGCGGTGGCGGACTGTAAACGTTCATATCGTAAGTACCTATATGTAATGTTTTTGACAAAATTTACAAACTAATGACTGGTGTAACAAGTCAGTTAACCTATCACCGCTAGAATCCTGAAAGCATGCGTTGATACAGACCGCGCAGCTGTAGATTTCGTGTTGTATTTTATTTAAATGTCCAAAGCACTAATTTTTTTTGTTACAGATCCAAGACGTATCTACCCTAACCCAGTCATAAGTATTATTAGAAATCCCAAACAACCTATGCACTATTCTTTAAAATTATTTATTTGGTTAGACCAACAATCAATTTATATTTAGCTTGCATTATGTGAACTCGAATATTTGAATGTAGCTTAAAGCATTTGCAACAGAGATCATTATCATTATTACACAGATCATTATTATTATTACACATAAATATTATTTATAATTTTCTTTACAAAGACAACCTAATGTAGTATTAGCTAATAGCTAGGCCCTTAGAAAATCTCTAGGATTTTTTGACTGTTTCAAGCCTATTTTAACCATGTGAATACTTCTTCAGCAATAAAAAAACATACCTAAACCCTTTTATGAGTTAATGTATTCACATATATGATCAAAATAATGGATAGCTATGGAAAAAATATTGTTATCAATATCATATTTATATTCAGGTGCTCTTATTTTCGAAATTTTTACTTTACTTCAATGAAAACTTTATTTTATAACCATATACAGGCAAAAATAAAATAATATTATGTTAAATTTTATATAGCCACAAATAGCTTATGATGTTAGTGTACTAAAATATGTTAAGTTATATTGTAAACAATTTGAACAAGATCTTTATGTATTATAAAAAGTGCAATTTAATAAATCAATTTTGAATCAACTATTTGTATAATTTGTTAATTTTCCCAGATTTGCCTTACGCTACGTCTTACGTAGGCGAACAACGCGCGAACGCGGCGCGGCGCGGCGCGGCGAAAGCGGCCGCCGCCGCGCCGCGCCGCGCCGCGCCGCCTGACATTCGCGTGCAAATCGCGCCGCACCGCGTTCGCAACGAGATCGCTTACGTAGGACACTTCTATGGGCATCAAAGGATTGATTTCGCCGCGCCGCGCCGCGCCGCGTTCGCGCGTTGTTCGCCTACGTAAGACGTAGCGTTACCTACCTAAATAATTATTATGTTATAAATAAATACACCCATTATGTTTTATTCTTATCCTGTAATATGTAGATTTTTACATTTATTTCATCTTATGTGGCAACAATTTTGCCCATCAAGGGCATCAAGTGTCTATTTTCATTATCATCAAGTATTTTTGCCATTACTTTCGTTGCCAGATGGGGCATTTTAAATTTACTCCCCTTTAAACGTACCTACTTATTTACAAGTCAAATTAAATGAAGTAGGCAAAAAAAGTAGGTAATCGTTATAAAAAGGATGAATTTCATGAAATTCATGCCGTAGGTATGTCAAGTTAGTCAATATTCACAACGTACTTAATATCAATTAGTATAGTGAGCTTTACCACAATAAAATGTGATACCTCATATGGTTCCCTCGTTTCATATATTTATTCTAATGAATAAAGGAGGAAAATTAAAAAAATAAGATTACCTATGCGCCAAGAGTACTGCTATAAAAATGTTAAATGTCGCGCCTTTCCTATTCGCGCTATATTTACTGACATGTTTTAGGATAGTATTCTACCTATACAATTTCTTTGTCCAACGTGTATTGCGTCTCACATTTTGCTTAATGAGAGAGTGAGACGCAATGAAATTTGACAAATAAATTGTACAGGTGGAATGCCTTATGCCACCCTCGGCGTTTCCATTGTCACCTTTTTTTTTTATTGCATGTAAAGCCATCTAGCGACAGCCTAACATACTAAATTTATCGCCATACTGCTACCATCTACATCACAATTGGTTTATTAGCAATGCTTGCATTCAAACTAGATGTACTTACGCCGTTCACACTAGTTTAAACAGATGGCGCTGTATAAGCTGAATCGCAAAATGTACTGTTCAAGGTTATTTACGTTTTCAGTATACGAAGTGGAATTGTTTATTCTTATGAAAAATATTCACTATCCTATGTCTGGCTCGACAAAATAATAGTACTGCTTGCGGCGATTCATTACAATTCAGACTTAATCGTAATTTATTATTAGATAGGTGTTCCAAATTGAATCCTCATATAATATAAAATTAAAGTGCTGGTTAAAAAGAAAATACGCGGTCTGGTAATTATACTTTCTAAAGAAATCTGTTGAAGGAAATTGGCGGGAAAAAGTTATGATGACGCGTGGGCTGCACGACGTAGGGCGGCGGTTACGCCCCCGCGGCGTGCTGTCGCGGGCGGGCGGTGGGTGGGAGCGTCTTTTGCGTTCTTGCGGATTTTAAATAATGATCACAGAAGGGGGCCGCTACGCAGCGTGAAGAGATGAGGGATTGACGGGCAAACAATAGTATTAGGGCGAGTGGAATGATCAAAGGGAGGATCCTTGGTCCATGGCTTTTTAGTACAAATATAAATGTTGATCGGTTTGTTTGAAGCCGTAACATTTATTTATACTCATGACATTAATCAAACTAATTACTCACACACCTTTTGCCAACAAACTAGTACCTACACTAATAACTACCTACCTGGCGTAAAACATTCGTATCGACTTTTACGCTTGGTACCAACATGTTAGTAAAGAATAAATAGGTTTTCAACGATGATACTTTGTTAACGAAGTACTGTAAGTAAGTACATAGTATTTTTCACACAGCTTGGTTACGGTGATAGCTGTCATCTCGATACAATGGATAACCTTAAGTCTTAAAACGAAAAATATATCTTGAGATGCCAGCTGGCACCGTATCTAAGCTATGCAAGCTATGTCGAAAATACTAATAATGTACTACTCGTAGGTTTTGTCATAAGTGATAACCAAGATTTTTAACAATAGAAAATGCGACTGTGAAATAACCCCTTCCCTAGAAATTAAAAATTGGTCAAATGGAATCAAAACTATCTAAGATGAAACAATCTGACAAAAGCCATCCCTTCAACTATCGACCTCAGAGTCCGACCAAGATGATTCAAATATTATATTTAAGTAAGTATCTATATTATGACCTTAAATCATGTTGAAGTTGAATACATGATTGTTGACAGAGCATTCACACTTATAATATCGATTGAGGTTTCTTCAACAATTACGTAAATGAAACGCCACATCCCAAAATTAAGTATACTTAATTTAATAATTAATAGAATTGACAGTAAGTACTAAGTATATTAAGTACCTAAAGTAATTCACCTTGGAAGTTTTCAATCAAAAATAGGTACAGTCAGCAGCAGAAGTTGCTAAGCGGGCGAGGTGTTCAAAATTACCTTGACGCGCTCTTATTCTCTTAACAATAAAGTCGCGTCAAGATCATTTTGAATACCTCACCCGCTTAGCAACTATTGCTGCTGACTGTATGACATACTATTACTACCCGATATGATACTATAAAACCATCGTCACCTCATTGGAAAAATAAAAGGCTACTATCCCGGATGTAAGCACCATGATTAATCACATCGTACGTCGAACAAGACACTCGAGAGGGCTCGTTGCAGTGAGCTCGCTTTCGCCCTTCTTCAGTACCTGCCCTGACGACACATGATCCCAATGACATGTATGGAACCAATTTGTTTAGGTTAATATTTTAATTAGTGCGAGATGCATCGTGAGAGCTAGGGCGTGTCCGGGTACGGGGGGCGGGTGGCGCGGGCGGTTCGGACCGCCCACCGTCACTTCCACTTCCGCTAGCACGTAAGCCTACCGGACACTCAGCAACCCTCAGGTGGTTGATAATGATGCAACAGTAATTTGGTCATTGGTAGTCCTGACTACAATTTGACAATCGTGAACAATTGATCAGTAGCACTTTTTCTCCACACCCATTTGGCGATGTCAACCCCATAGGTCTATTGAATAGTCCCCTATGTTTTGTTATTAGGGAGTAACAATAATTCATAATGCTCTGGACTTTATACATATAAATGCATATAAAAATATCGTGTTGTGAATCAAAATATTGGTTAGTGCAAAGTTTAATTCAGTGGCATCTATTCATATCGTTTATAAGACCATTTATTCGTTTCCGTTAGTTGTAATGATCTCAACTTTTTCACTATTTGCATTGTTCAAAAATAATCGCTACATGCATTGATAACACTATAACCACAAAACAGATAGGTACAGAAGTCAATCACATGTATGTACTTTACTTTTCATACCTACGCTCGGCGGTCGCTCTAGGGTTGCGAACTATGGCTTATGCACAAAAAAGTCAAAAAAACTATCGTGGTAGTGGCACTTGTATCTATCGTATCGTATCTCGTATCTAGTTGTTTGATTTATTGTTGAGGATGAAACGGGAAGAATGTTAATATAAATTAATAATAACATTAATAACTCAAATAGGTATTTTAATTTTAATGTCATTGTTATATTACAAATTTGTCACAGACAATATCTTGCGATGATTTCGAGATTGGCGAAATGCACGATTATTATAATATATTTTAAAGTGTAATAAATTCGCATTCTCATGTACAATGTAATAATATCGCATTCGCATTCACTCTGAAACCACTGGTAGCTTAAAAAACGTCAATTCACCGTTTAATGTTGAATTTAAACAACCGTCCACTGTACCAGTTATAATAACTTTTCTTTTAGTTGCACAAAAAAGTTCACAGACGCGTGTCTCAAGCGGATGGCATTCGCGCTCGCAGTGGTCCCAACCGGTCCGAGATATCGTGTCCGTGAGCAGTGTCTATGTGTGCGTTGCTCGAGCGCGCTTTGTATGTAGATTGATTTCTGTACCTATCTGTTTTGTGCTATAACGGAGAGAAGAAAAGGAGTTTCTGGTGTAATGTCCTTAACAAGTAATAGGTAGAGTCGTATCGATCGACCACAGGCTTACCTATTAAGCATGTGCTAAACATACTAAACCTATGAATAGATCTTTATAATATTCATAAGTGAGTTTATAATCGTAAACAAAAACTGTAAATCTCGAATGACTTAAGGTATTCCTGAAGATAAGGTGTAACATCCTTGTAAGAGTTTTTACGTGAAGTATGATCTAACTATGTAAGTACTTTTTCAGAACATTCTATTCCATCATAACATAACTGATTACCGTAATTAGTGATCGTCGTCCGAGTACGCAAGAGCTCATTTCTTTGATTCTAGCTCATTTCATTCTTCTCTTTGCTATCTTTGCATAATGTGTGATGTGACACTGTGATACATCATAGAATTTTTCAGACGGCTATGTATATGTTGGTTGGTCATTCTAGCTGGTCCTGGCAACCAGACCTTATTTACTTTCAAGGTAGTGATAACGACTTACGATAATAACGAATTACTGTTTTTTGCGGGCAAACTAACAATTGTTTTGTTTTCTTAAGTACTCTGTTAAATACCTACCTATAGTAAAAGACCATAAAGGTAAAAATAATGTCAAAATTAGGGAGAACTATCATTCTGATTTACATTTAAAGAATAGAAGGACCTTCGCTCTCAAAACACAGGAAACTAACTGCAGGGTAGAATAGGCGATAAACACGTACATCCAAGATTTTACTATGTAGGCACTATAGAGCACATCATATCAATGCCTAGAACTACGTATCAAGCCAAATTTGAAAACTCCTAAAACACGGCATTATTGAAATAGGTACAAGGACATAATTTTACGCTTACATCCTCAAGAGGAAACTATCAATCTTGATTACAATCTTTCGAGATAAGTTAGGCACGCAGAAACTCGTTCTTGAGTTGTCCTTTTCGAAACCCAGTGCAAGAGCATGAATGAATGTTCTTGCGCCGCGCCGCTGGCATTCTGATAAAGGGATTGGCGTAGGAGGCGTAAATTCTAACTTTACAGGGACCTATCATTATTTTCACTATATTTTGGCATCGACTTACTAATGAGTATGTTATAACTTAAATGAAATTACAATTCCATAATTCATGAATCAATAGAGTTGTTTTTTAACTTCATTGAATAATTATTAATTAGCGTAAACAGCATCACGTCACGCTTCTGTCGCATGAAATACCACCACGCGTCGCGTCGAAGTGCCTACACCCATAATAGAACTAAGTAAAATTAACAACGAGTTATAAATTGAAAACCTACAGCAATGAGCCTTATCGGACTGTGATACGATTTAATGTTGGATAACAGCTCTACCAAGTCGGTAATCGTTGTCCGAGATACTCTCACAGAGTAAAGTGAGCCTTGTTGCTCTCGGTTTAAGGTTGAGAATACTTTTTCGCGGGAAGAGATAATTAAGCCGCACACGTTCTCTCGGGGCGGCTGCTCATTCGTGCATAATGGACTCGGGGCGACGCGGCTGATGCTTGACAAAATGTGGCGCGACTTTCACTCTCGCTTCCAACTAGTTTGAGACTACCACACATTGGGCAGCTCAAGAATTAAGCAAATTAGCAAATTTATCGCTCTTTACAGTGCTTCGGCCTTGTAAGCTCATTTACATAACTTTTCAATACATTCCGCAAATTATCACTTTCAAGCAACCTAATAGTAGTACCCTATATCATCATCATCATCATTGGCCACAGAATCTTTGCAGATGATAGTTGCAGAGACTAAAGAAGGCATTTAGTACCATATATAAGAAAGTAGTTATTAAACGAAATAATTATGTTCAGTAATACGAGTAATATCTATCTGCACGAACAAAGCGGTCATAGCAATAATTAGTCTAATAACGAACAAAAACTAACTAGGTTCCAGCAGCCCGTTATGATTTGTTTACAAACATGTATTGAGAAATGATAACTAGATGCCTGATTGCTCAGGTAATTATGTTCTTCTTTGTAGGTCAAACTACTCAAACTATAAGGCCACATGACTGACATATCCTTCTTGTTGGTAATTCACTTACCAAGGGTACTTGCTCGAATACGATAAAAGTTGCTCAAACATGAGCATGTCGTAATGTGAGTTACTACGTGGAGTCATGTGAACAAAGACTTGCAAATGCAACAGAGTACCTCGTGTACCCTTATCGTTTGTTTACAGACCACGTCTCGTTACCAGACACGGCTGGCGCGCCAAGCGGCACGACATGTGTGCATTTTTTGCCCGCCCAAGGAGGCCGCGGGCGCGAGGTTATACACCCATTATTACGTCCTTCCTACTTTCAATTATTATTATCGGGCGGCGGCGCCGCACCCGCGACGGGGAGGAGGAGAGAGGCGCAGCTGCTGCCTACCAATAATCGAGACCTGTCCTCGATAGAAAGGGACAGAGATAAGGACCGACAAGCACAAAATAATACTTATACTTGATTTTAATGCCCAGAGAAACTTTTCAGGTATCAAATTGTAAGTAAATATAATTATTGGTGAGTTTCGGCAACTTTCATACCCTCAAGAAGAACCGTCATCACTGAAAAACATTTAAAACTGAAATAAATCCGACCGCGATAGGAGGCGGATCTCCGAAGTTTGCCGAGCGGTTTCGCCTATGCTCGTCAGTACGCTCGCCGCATTTTGGCGGCCGGTCGTGAGGATGGTGCGTTCCGTTCGCGAACAAAGAAAAATATTATTTTGCAAGTGTCAAGTGGATAATGTCGTCTGAGCCTACTAAAGCGGAGGTGGAATACATAAACGAGGATAAAACAGGCAAGGTAAATTGTTTGAAGTGAAAGGACGTAGTATTATTGTGTAACAAAACGGACGCCAGCGGGCAGCGGTCTCGTGTCGGCGCAGGGGGAGGGCGGGGCGAGTGCGGCCCCTGGCGTGTGGGGCCCGCCAGGCCACACGCAGGAGGTTGTGACCGCTTTGCAAGCAACTCCCTTGCCGAAATAGCATCAGCGTCCTCCTCCAGTTCCGCTTCCCACCCATTTACAATTTAACACCAACAATAACAAACTAGTTACGTGATAAGAGCATTGTAAACCTGTCAATAGAATTAACATTTTGATTGTACTCACTCTTGCAATGAAGGTCGCGGATGTCGCCATTTTTAAAATAAAACATGTTGATTGATTTATTGTTAAACTTAATCAAAGATTTTGATATGTCTTACGTACAGCCCTGAGCGTAGAATATATTAGTGATCACATCATATTCAATACGTCTCAGATAACCTCTTCAACAACTGCATAAAATCAGTCACGCGATTTGAGGTGGGTGGATCAAAGGGCGGCGGCGGCCTTGCGTGCGACGACTCCCGGCACTCGTTAGGAAAAGGCGTGTCGACTTCAACTACTGCGATGTATACACTGAACAGTTGGAACTTTTGAACTTCCTTGAAGTATTCAGCAAAACTTATTTCGTAACTACGCGTTCATTAAAAATCTCAAGTGTCAGTTAATACCACTTTTTCTTTTTCAAGAAGCTTTTTGTACTTGACTTGTCAAGTCACTACCGGAAGTATTATTAATGTAGATATTGTAGATAATCAAAAACGAATGTAATTGAACGAATGATTTGTCTATGATTATTGTATTTGTTGTTTGTTTTTTCAAAATTTTTATTAATCTGTGCAATAACGGACATCTGTCATATTTATGTTTATTTGGAGAAAATAGAAGTTTGTCCAAAATTTAAATCTAAAACCCGCTTAAATTATTTTATTTAACATCCATGGTGTCATCAATCAAGTGAAAATGGTTGCAGCACCAGTTCAACAATACACGGTAAGTGTGTTAAAATAAACTAGGTAGGTATTTTAGTTCTGGTTTTATCTGAACAACCGTTAAAGAAAAAATTGAGCGTAAATTCGTACTACAAAGGGTTCCCAGTGTCATGTTCCCCCTTTAGTTCACGCCTGTTAGCACTCATTGTGCTTGAGCGGCTATCTGTTTAGTAAGTTATGTCGATATATCTCCACTCCGCTAATTATAATGTTCGAATAAAGTACTTTATGAAGCTGTACTCATTAAAGAAGCCGGTTCGATCGCAAATTTGTGCTAATTAGTTGATAGCCTAATTAGTTTATCTCAAGAAATATTTTGTTATAAACTTTTAATTCAACTCATGTTCATAAGAACTTTAATAAACATTAAAGGTAACACCTAAACATAGTAGGTATACTGATAAGTGATAATTAAGAGTTAAAGAGTTGGAGGGAAACCTTTACTTTTACTTTAGAAATCATAACACTTTCCTAATATAGAGCTAGTCTGACTGTGCATTGAATATAATAGATGCTCTAGAGGCTTTTCACCTAGGACCAAGTCTGGCTGGCACATTAGAGCTGTCCCAGTGAATACATTATGCATCAAAATAGACTACAACTTAAAAATAACCAATTAACAACAAGCTAAACTGGTTGACAACAAATAATAAAGATAAACAACATTGACAACAAATACTCACTATCAAATATGTTACTTAAATCTCTTAGATCCCTTTTTTTATTTATTTACTTTCATATTTTATTTTGTTGATCAAGCGACATCAACATAGAGGTAAGATAATACCTAAATATAAAACGATTGACTGTCTTTTTACTGATTTTGAATGAATTAGTAATATGTAGAAAGCTTAAATCCTGGAGATGGACATAGCCTGCTTCATTGTTTTTTAGTATTCCCTCGGGGTGGCAAAGGTAAATGACACGGGTCGGAATCTACATTGGCAGAGCCACAAGCAGGCATAGCTAGTTAGCAATCATTAAGATTGATAGTCGATAACCAACTAGGTTAAACAAGTACCCGGCTCTTGCACAATGGAACCATTATGATCAAGCTTGCTTCCTTTTCCCATTACCTGTCTCATACGCTTGTTATTTGATCTGATAGATAGTAAAAATTATTTCAGATAAACTTTTTATCGAAATGGCTTCCTTACTGACTTGGTAATAAGACTTAAATTTTTAGGAATTTTATTCAGTGTAGTACCTACTTACACACTGAATAAAATTCTTGATTGAGCAATTGAAAACATTATGTTGTTGAGATGAGGGATATTAATACTAAGGTAACTGTGTCTGATGCTAATGGTCATCTACCGCTACAAAAAGTGTCTTAACTGTTTTCAAGAAAACACTGTTTCTATACTGTTATATTTTGTTAAAATTATTTGCTATTCAGTCTTAGTGACGAATATGTAAATTTGATTAGCAACACATACTTTGCCTGTTTTAAATTCACAAATATAATGTAGGTACATCATAAATTAATGCTCATAAAATAATGTCTATCTGTGTATCAATCACATAAAGAAACAATTTTTTTTCTAACAATAAGTGGTCACTATGTGTAACTAGTAACTACATTAGTCCTTACTTCTGCTAATATATGTGGTCTCTATCAAACTATGTTATTTATTGTATCTCTCTATTTCATGTTCGCTTTAGTATAATTCAAATTCATCTGCATAGTAATTATTATACATATTTATAACACGCTAACCATATTTTAATGCTAATATTTTCCTATTCACTGTAGCTTACCATCCAGGATATACTTTGGTGGGTTAAATTTATTTTGCATCATAGTCATAAGCTCTTTCAATTCAAACAGGTTACTTTATATAGAAATAACTATAGAAAGTGCCCCGTTTTCATTCCTCTTTATACTCTTGATTGGATTTAAGGCCTGTACTTTAAAAAAATACATAAAATGTACTTACTAGTGTGCAAGTAACTTTGTTCACATTCTGGGTCGGCCTTAGCAGTCTCTATCAATACCTACAATATCATTCTTACTTAAATATTTTATTTAACCATTATATATTTCTATACCTATCAGGCTTTCAATATCACTTCTTAAATAAAGAAATTTGGGTCAGTTGCATAAAACCATCTACCACTGTTAAATCTTTAAAGGGAAATTTCATAGTTAACTTGATCAGTCCAGTGTGTTTGGTGCTGGCTCTAATTCACCTATAAGTATAATTTCCCAAGTTGTCACATGGTGGACTTTATTCCTTTGCAATAAACTTTAAAATTGGTCGTTTAACACTGGACCATGGTGCAGCCATATAACACTAGTAATAAATGTGTGTTTGGTATGACAGGAGGGAAGCGGCCCACAGTCGCCCCTAGCGCTGCTGGCAGCCACGTGCAGCCGTCTCGGCGCCAACATGGGGCCGGAACAGGAACAGAAGGAGCAACAACATTTCAGTAAGCATTTAATTCTTTGACATTGAATGATCCGTCCTAAGGATCAGCCATACAAATGAACAATCCAGAATTTGCCACCGAAACTTGAACCTTTAGTGCAGGGAATAGAGTTGATTTTGGTTTTGTTTGAAAATTGAACGAAACTAAACAAATCCGATTCTGTTCCAATTGAAAATGATTTAAACGTCATCGAACTGAATAAGTACTATAGGTAGGGCTTTGGGCCTTAGGAGAATACAGTAGGTAGACTGATGGTGATGATCTAGACAATATAATAAACTAACTGTTAAGTAAGCGCAAAATAAAGATTCAGAATATAAGTATAATGGAATAGAAGAAGGCCTTTTTATAAACTTCTTGGTTAATAGAGGAGATGACTAAGTAAATCTAGTTCAGTAATTATAACTATTTCTACCATTAACTTTCCAGGCCCACAACAACAAACGCAACAGCAACAAGCCCAACAGCAGGCTCAACAGGCGCAGCAGCAAGCCCAACAACAGGCACAACAGGCGCAACAGCAAGCCCAACAACAGGCTCAACAGGCCCAACAGCAAGCGCAGCAACAAGCGCAGCAGCAACAGCAGCAGTTGATACAGCAACAGGTAATACAATTATTATAATCCCATACTACATACATCTGCGAAGAAATTCAAAGGTGTATGTGAAAGACTAGCATGAGGATTATAGCTCAAGCCCTCTCGCGCATGAGAGGCCTGTGTCTAGCAGTGGGACGTATATAGGCTGAATTATTATTACTATATTATTATACTACTGCAAAATGTAACAACCATGTTTGGGTAGGTACAGTCACCTGCAATAATATGTTACTCTTCGTAGGCCGCAAAAATATGCGACGCGCTCCTATGGCTCTACAAATAAGATCGTGTCAGATATTTTTGCTGCGTTCATTGTGTAACATACTATTGCAGGTGACTGTACTTGAAACTAAATTCTGTTCGTTAACTCTGTACAAAATCTCAGACCTGCGTTGTGTTAGTCACGTGCGAGAACGCAACTCATGCGACAATAAATAATAGTACTAGGTACATAAGACCCACTCTCTAACAAACCATCCAGCCATCTGACAGATATGGCCGCCAGGTGGCGACAGCGCCACGCGCGGCTTATGGCTTTCCCCAAAATTGGGGTGGAACGGATGTACTTATAGCTACCTGTAGCAAAGCAACGAAATCGCGGAGTGTGCTACGCCTGCTCATGCTAACTGGTCTGATACTAAAATTGTCAGATCTACTACCCAATCCATCGGGCTTTGTGCACCCAGCCGCAAAAGTACATTGGCATATTTATAGAAGAATTCATTTATAATGTTTTTAGCAATTTTGTGCTTGAATGACAGTACGATTCGGTAGAAGATTAGGCAATCAAAATGTCAAAAAGTACTTAAATTCTTAGCCATATCTGCTTATCTCTATCGCGTTTCTTTCACAAATATTAGTATTTATCATGTCTACGATCTAGAACTCCACAAATTGTAAGGCAACACATCAGACAAAAATATAATATACAATTGATTAGATTTGATAATAAGTGGAAATGTGGCTGGAAAAAGATGTTCTGTGCCATGTGTATCAAAAGCTTATAACTTGTAATACGAGTATAAGTGGAATTCCTTTTCTAACAAAAGCTGTCAAAAAGGGACTTCTACTTGTATTACAAGTTACAAGCTTTTGATAAACAGGGCACTAGTCGTACGAAAATATGTCTGCGTAACATTCTGGAATGGACTGGAATCGGAAAGCCTATCAAAGAAATCTTTTCATTCCGATGAGCTTTTCAACCTTTCCAATGACCTGGAGAAATATGCGAAGATATGACTGTCAACCCTCACTTGGAGAGGCACTAGAAGAGGGAGAGAATAAGTTGCATATTGCATTGATTCCAGGTGCAGAGCGAAGCTGCCACTCTTGCTGCAATCCAGCAGCAATACCTGCAGCAGCAGCAGCAGCCGCAGCTGCGAGTCATCAGCTCCGCCGTAGTGCAGCAGCTTCGTGCTCAGGGGCTCTCTGTGAGTTGTTTATTGTTTCTATCAACAATATGTCCAGACCAGCCTAATAGAGTATTCAGTCGGAATACACAATAATGTGAAAAAAGAGAACTAAATTCTAATGGAAGTACATATTTTTCAGGGAAATGAATTATCGGCGGCCATCGCGAACGCGGCGAATGCCGTCCCCAATGGCATTCAAGTTCAACAACCTCAGGTATGCTCTAAGTATATTAGTAAATAAATAAATAAATATTATAGGACTTTTTAATACACAAATTGACTAAGCCCCACAGTAAGCTCAAGAAGGCTTGTGTTGTGGGTACTCAGACAACAATGTATATAATACAGTCAAACCTGGATAAAGTGGAACTGGATAAATGAGAAACCTCTATTCACGAGAGTAATTATAAGGTCCCATCATTTTTGTCCTATATTACCTCTATTAGCGAAAGATACAAGACTCTTTAAGAGAGAGTCGTTTGTTCCGTTCGAACCTCTGTATCAGAGAGTGTCTCTCCCTTGGCCTCTATAAGGGAGGCTCTTGGTAGCGTTGGGAATGCATCATATTTAATTGTACGAGTTAGCTATCCGAGCCGGTTAGTAACGTATTTCTACCCACTTTGTAACCAAACTACTGTTTTGTGTTAATTACTTATTTATTTTACATTGTCTGCATGTTAGTCCTAATCCTAAGATATATCATAAAAATTGTATTTTTGAGAATTCTTAAACCATAAAACCATAAGGTCCGGGACCCCATGGTCCCGAGATATGGAAAAGACATACAAATAATAATAATTGGTTACATATTTTGGGCCAGTCTTTAAAAATCATGGTTTTCAAGGAAGTTACAAACCTGTCTAACCATAAGATAACTGCTACTATAGGCTGGTACAATGTGTTTCAACACTTGTTGTAAAAAACTATGTTTCATTAAATTGGGCAGTAAAAAAAAAAACAATATACTCTCTATGTAGAGAATTCAACAGTATTCTTTGTATAATTTTAGGTTATATCAATGCAGCAGCTGCAGTCGTTACTGGGTGGCGGCGTGGTATCGAGCGGCGAGGGCGCCACCTACCAGAACACTCCGCAGCAGTTGCTGCAGATACATCCACAGCTATTACAGGTAATTTACAATCAACATTATATTATTTTAGAACACAGAATAAATAATAGTACTACCGTACAGAAAGGAAACTTTCCACAAATCCGAAGTTTGACAGTGGTTCAGGGAATATATGGCACTATCCCTTTCGGCTATCGGCGGAGCCGAGTTTGCCCGAAGTCAGGAGTTTCGCACCCCTGGTTAGAATGAGAACTAGTATTAGCAGGCTATCTTACCATGAATAGGTACCTATACTTTAGTTGGCCTGATATGGTATACCATATACCTATGTACTAGTCAAACGAGTTATTAGGTGGCGCGTTCACACAGAAATTTCCGCGTTGTGAGGAATTTGTCGTAAAGCAGCTCGATCTGTGTAGATATAGACGAGGTGTTAAGTTACTATTAGTTGGTTTATGTTCGGTTCTGTGTGCAGCAACAAGGCGGCGTGTACGGCGGCTGCTTAGTAGGCGGAGGGGTACAACCCATGCAGGCAGTCACCGTCGACGGCCAAGATGCGCTCTTCATACCCGCGCAGCACTCGCAGGTTAGTAACGTGTACTGATATGCTCGATATATTCGTATTTCTGCAACCTACGACGTTACGGCCCGGCCACGACTTTGCGCGACCGGCAGCGGCAATCATAGGTGGGAAAGGCCCGATCTCTGTGTCCCGTTTTAACCTATGGCCGCCGCTGACGCCGTCGCGCGATCATCGAACGTCAATCTCCGCTTGACACTACGCTCAGCGTACGGGTGCACTACATAAATTATGTTGAGTTTACAATGTGTCCAACATGACAGGTGTACTTATGTATACACTGTTATAGACAATTTACAGTGTCCAATAGTGCGCAAATGGAACTCTATGCACATGGACCATAGAGGTGCTGTTGGGCAAATTTAGTTAAGTACTTTAAGAAGTAGTTTTATTTAAATTAATTTAATTTATTGTATTAGGTATTTATATATGTAATGTAACTATTAAAATGTATGGATCTTGTTATCGGAAATAAATACATTAAATAAATAAAGCGAACGACGCCCACCAGATACCAAGACCTTAAAGCAGGTTAATACCGCATACTTTATGCAATAGATATTGTTCTTCTTTCCTCACGATGTTTTCCTTCACTTTAAAAAAGTACTTTTATTTACTTATTTTTACATAAATATACAAGACGCGCTAGTAAAAGTGGCAACATTGTCTTACTTTTTTTTGGTCTTGAATTATGCGTTCAATTATACGTTTTGCAGTTTAGTTAGTTGAATAAATGTCAACCAACTTCCATTGCAGAACTTCTCCGGCATGGGCCAGGTGAGCCTCGTGAACGGGCAGCTCGTGAGGACGCCGGTGCTGCCCGCCGGCTTCCTACAGAACGTCATGCACCTGCCCACTGGTAAGATTTAGGAATTATATAACTGTTGAATATCCGGTATAAGTTGGAGTTACCTTACAGACTTGACAACATCCTATAAATTAAAACTTAATATTTTGATAACAAAACGGGTCACTCACGAACAACATGAACATGTCGAGCGTTTTTCGACTTAAAATACGTGAGTGACCCGTTTTTAAGATACTTAATATTTTGTTTTACTTTTTCGATGCAAGCTAATAAACTACGTACCCAGCGAAAGTCTTAGCTCTGTTTTCATATCCCCAATACCAAACTAACAATGAGGTTGGCAACTGTCAAAGGTTTGCGTAGATGGCGCCATCATAGCTTGCCCCTTTTTCTATGAGGTTTGGCTTAAAGAGCTGGCATCCAGGGCATTAAAAAAACAAAAATTTGACACTATTCTAGGGACAGGGCAAGCTATGATGGCGCCATCTGCTTAATACTTCGACCGGCCAACCCCATTCAGTTAACTAATCAGCTACCTAATTTGGCAGTTGACATTGACAGTTGGATTGGGTAGTAGATTAACCAATTAAACTATCATTTTAGTTTATGGTATTTAGTTGCCTGCTGTAAATTTTGAATCTGGTCAGTTTAATACAATTTATGTCAAAAAGTGGCGTAGTTGACACAAAAGATGTATGTACTTCTTAACGGTGAATATCATTTAATAAATGATGTTTCACTAAAAGTTATTTCATAATGGTTACAAGTTTGTATGGAAATTCTGACTTATAAGAATTAATTTATCAAAAGACAATATTATCATCATCAGTCATAAGCTTATAACACTCACAACTTGATCTTTGCTTTGGGATTGCTGTCTTATTTCATTTCATAAGCTTCGCCTTTTAATAGTTCAGACAGTACGTCTTCAATGTAAATACTTCCCCAGTTATTAGACATTAAATGGTTTGGATCATAATATCATGTAGTTATCACACCCTACATTCGAACTCTGTCGTGTACATATTGAAATTATACCTTTTTATTTGTGAAATTTTTAAAACATAATTTAACTATATTTATTTATTTATTTATTTATTTATTTAAACTTTATTGCACAAATTTACAAAAAAAGAGTACAATTGGCGGACTTAACGCCTTGAGGCATTCTCTACCAGTCAACCATTGGGCTAAACAGAGACAGTAATTAATTTGGTGCAGGATTGTAAATAGTGAATATGAGAATATAGACACAAGTCGACACTACAAACTATAATACTATACTATACTATACTATATTATTATGTGTTCCGTACTCCACATCGGATATCTTCATTGAGAGAGTAACGCGATCGTTGACCAATGATGCCGCTAGCGTCTATGTAGTCGCTCCGCCCCACGCCGTGACGTAGTTCCGCTTCCACTTCCTGCGAACCGTTGCTCGCTTCCCGCCACTCGCCACCGCCATGTCATTGTTTCGTCGACCGTCTTGACCGATGGTCCGCAAATATTTTTTGCGTATATTTTTGCAGCATGGTGCTTTAACATTTCCGATCCAAAGCTCGGTCGATTAAATAGTGAGATATGGCAGAGATCGCCACTATTAGTCTTTTGGCGGTCTCGCGATCGAAGTCATCGAACGGTGCTTTTCGATTCTACCCACTTTTTTCTTGCTAAATTAATTTTCACATTCCATGCTGCTAAAATCGTTACCGTTAACTCGCATTTTCGAGATCGAAGTAGGAAGTGCGTCAGTGGTTTTTGTTAACAAGTGGTAACAAGTCGCTCCGCATCGGAGAGGGAACGTGCGGTCATCGTGCCTGCAGGCGGGGGCGGCGCCCGGGCGGCGCGGCGGCGGACGGCCTGCGCGCGCTGCTTTCGGGCGCCGCGCTTCGCTGATAAGGAGGTTTGGATTGTCTCGAACCATCCGGTGAGCCAGTTTAAGATATTCTAATTTTATTGGCGTTCAGAAGTTACTTCGTCACTCGCGGAGGGTTCTCAGGCAGTAGCCTGGGAGTACCTCGTGTTGTTAGTTGCGGCGCGCCCGGGGCGCCCCGACCCCCGGCGCGGGGGCGCGGGCCCGGCGCCCGCCCCCGCCCGCGCGCGCCGCGTCTTCTGCTGTCGTCCAAGGTGACTCCGAGACACCGCGACGCTGCGGGCCACGGGGGACGCCTCCAGTCCGCAGGACTCGGCGAGACGTCACACGCCCGCTCCTGTTGCTGCAGTCGCGGTGCGGACGCCTCCAGTCCGCGGGACTCCGAGAGACGTCACACGCCCGCTCCTGTTACTGCAGTCGCGGTGCGGACGCCTCCAGTCCGCGGGACTCCGAGAGACGTCACACGCCCGCTCCTGTTGCTGCAGTCGCGGTGCGGACGCCTCCAGTCCGCGGGACTCCGAGAGACGTCACACGCCCGCTCCTGTTGCTGCAGTGGCGGTGCGGACGCCTCCAGTCCGCGGGACTCCGAGAGACGTCACACGCCCGCTCCTGTTGCTGCAGTCGCGGTGCGGACGCCTCCAGTCCGCGGGACTCCGAGAGACGTCACACGCCCGCTCCTGTTGCTGCAGTCGCGGTGCGGACGCCTCCAGTCCGCGGGACTCCGAGAGGCGTCACACGCCCGCTCCTGCTGCTGCAGTCGCTGTGCGGACGCCTCCAGTCCGCGGGACTCCGAGAGACGTCACACGCCCGCTCCTGTTGCTGCAGTCACGGTGCGGACGCCTCCAGTCCGCGGGACTCCGCGAGACGTTACACGCCCGCTCCTATTGCTGCAGTTGCGGTGCGGACGCTTCCAGTCCAGCGGGACTCCGAGAGATCCGCGTGGCTCTGCGCGTCACACGCCCGCTCCTGCAGCTGCGGGCGCATCGCGGGTGGATCGCGCCAAGGTGAAGGCGGACCGCTTCTGCGTCCCGACTGCTCGAGCGGAAGGAAGGTAAGTTACGTGTAAGCAGTGGAAAGACTACGAGTACAGCGACGATCGCCGCGTTGGTTGCCGGCCGTCATGACGTCGCTGGTGACCTACGCGCCGGTGGTGGCCACCACGATGGCACCGCCGAGGGCAACAGCGTCGCCGTGATGATGCGTGCAACTACGAGCCTAGCCATCGGCGCCTCCCGTGCCGGTAACGTCCGTCACGCGCACCGGCGCCTGTCGAGCTGGCCGCCACGACGGCGCCTCTCGCACCTGAGCCTGGCGACGGTGGCCGCCATGATGGCGCCGCCCGCTCGATGACACCGCCTGCCCCCCGAGCTGGCCGCCACGATGGCGCCTCTCGCATTACGCATCGACGCGGCGGCGGCGGCTGCCACAATGGCGCTGCCCGCCACGATGATGCCGCCCGCCACGATGGCACCACCACCTGCGCACTGGCGCCTCTCGAGCTGGCCGCCACGATGGCGCCTCTCGCCTCACAGCAGTGCCTCCCAGACCAGCCAGCCAGACGGCGACCGCCTCATGCACCGGTGCCTCCCGAGCTGGCCGCCACGATGGCGCCTCTCGCCGCACGCACCGGCGCCTCCCGAACCAGTGGCGGCCGCCATGAGCCGCCCGGCCTCAGGCACCGATGCCCCCCCCCCCCCCCCGAGCCGGCCGCCACGATGGCGCCCCTAGCTTCACGCACCGGCGCCTCCCGAGCGGCGGCGGTTGCCACAATCACGCCGATGCTGTCCACCGATGCTGCAACTACGACGATGTCGTCCCTTGCTCGCTGGGCGCCACAGTATCAGTTTTGTCCTGTCCACATGGTTCCATTGAGGTACGCAGGCGCCTATAGCTATGGTGCAGGTATAGGTATGGTATGGTACAGCACGAACAGACCGCTAAGCTCTTGGTTTCGGTTAAAGAATCCTCCGGCGACGGCAAACAAGGTCGTAAAGAGCCCCGTCCTAGCGCGGCTCGACTGCCCGGAGTTGAAAGCGGTAAGATATGTCGATACTCAGAGGAAAATACGTCGTGTTCCCGGGCTTCATAAAGGTGCTGATCGACTTCGCTGTGTCGCTTCGAAGCTCCTACGACTTCTCGAGGCCATGGAGTGGTCCAACCGGAGAACAGCTAGCGACAAGGCCCTGTGCGACCGCTCGAAACCGAGGTGAAAGGCATCGAAAAGGTCTGCAGACTTCACATAATTATCTCTACTTGCTCGCGCTCTCCAGCTTAAGTTCCGTCTTACAAAGACGAACTCGTGCGAAAAGCCATAATAAACAAAATGGGACAAATAAACCCGCTGCGCCTGAACAAGCTTGAGTTTCCGGTGCTAAGAGAAAGGGGCCAGGAGGACTCCAGCAGTTTCCATCTGTCTGTATTCGACTTTATCGAAACAGTTTTGTTACGCAAAGCGCCAAAATCGATTTTAGACTTGATTTCATCAGTTCGATTTCCTTAAAAGCATGCTACTAACTCGATGCCCTATACTAACTCGATATAGGGTGTCTCTTCGGATAAAGCGAATTAGACCATCACGCTCCTAGACATCACGTGGGACACGCGGCACAACACACCGATTGAAAGTTTTCTTTTTCGCGACATACAGGCCTGCCTTGCTGCAGAGTTTCTCGCAGAAATGAGACTCAATGCCTTCTGTTCAGTCTCAAATTCGCAAACTTTAGTTCATGGAGGAAGGTGAAGCCTTCGCAGTCCCCAGCAACACGGAGCTGCCGAAAGCCTCGCACCACTTTCTTCCTCATCTTATGCAAGCAGTCCGTTACAATCTCCAATATTGGTAGACAATGTACGAGGTAAGGCCCTTTCAGCGAAGAGTAACCGTTAACGGGCCGCATCTGCAGCGCTGACGACAGAAGTGTAAACATACAACCGCACCGGTACAGTATACATAAAACGACGGCGACACTACATCCCTTCCGTTACTACGGCTGTCGCAAAAACTGCTGATGCCAGCAGATCGTCTACAGGTCGCGCTGGTTGCTTGCTACTTGCCAGGTCGGTACAACCCCCGAGGGCAACGGTTTATCAAGAAGTCACTGCGCGCCCGAGTGGCAGCTGCGCCCAGCAGCCGCCGAGACTGTCTTCACCTGACAGGCGCCTTGTTGGCCGGCCTCCGCTTTCGAGAGCCCTCGCACTGTGCCACGGTATTTCTTAACAGACTCATTGAACTGCTACCACGACCTTTGACAGCTGCCTGTGAGACTTGGCATGGATGTCTCCACCTCCCAGCCTAGTCTGTGTACTGCGACGGCGTGATAAGGAGTCTTAAAGCAGCTGTGGTAAGCTTGCAATTTACTGGCGGTCCTAGTGAACACAACGTCAGACCGCCCTCCCTTACGAGTCAACGACCTTAAGAATGAGGCGTAGCTCCTGTCAGATAGGACGCTCCAACACCGAGCTGGCGGGATCAGGAGTGACGTCCGCTACTGGCGTGACTGGCGCATGCATATAACATGCCAAGGTCTAACGCTACGTAGCGAACGAAACGCAACTGTCACTGTCTCACTAATATGGAAGAACCGGATATTCCCGATTCCGGTACTGTGTTTGTATAGAAAACAGTAACGGGAGCCCCTAGATCGTCCCCTTGTCTAGGCTGCATATACGGCCACAATGTAGAAACGGTCTTTATGGTGCATCAAAAATAAGATCAACTGCCAGGTACCTCTATCCAGTGAAGTAGCGAGCTATCTCAGACGTCTATTTCTATTATCCATGTTAGCTTTCAGAACGATACTCGTTCATAAGCCTCTCACAAGTGCTGTGTATGAACCACTATCGGACACTATGCCTTCTTCCAACGCCATTAATAGCGAGACCAGCGCCTCCCAAAGCACCAGCTTGGGACGCGAGACATCTACTTGCCCTAATTTAAATAGCCCTACAACGTTAGGTACGTTAGAAGAAGTACGATAGAATAGCTGCCGCACTTTTGCTGTTAGCATCAGGCCGCAGGGTCAATGACCTTACTCTACTACACTGTAGCCCGGGCAATTATATAGATAACTTTAACGCTATTATTTTGTGTCCGAAATTCGGCTCTAAACCAGATAACGTGTCTTACCGACTGGACTCTTAGAAGCTCCGGAATAAAGTATAGACCCAGTATAAGTAGGTAGTCTGGGTACGTCACCTTGCGAGAATTACACAAAATGTTAGGGGACACTTCGCTTATTTCTTTCAGCCACAGTCTCATCCAAGCCGGCCTCGCCTACGATTGCTTTTGATCCACGATGTACTTAATAACTAAATTGGCTGGAAAGCTATTCACTTAGCGATATTTTCGCTTATGTTAATTGGGAACATGACTCGCCGAGATTTTGCGGATCGGATGCGATTTCGAATGAGAATTCTCTTAAACCAGTTTAACGTCAGATTCGAACCTGAGATTACAATTTCAATTCTCAATTTCCTGTAATTCACATTATAACGAGTCACTGTGATTTCATGGGTTGCAATATGGTGTATACATATTTATTCGTTCTCTGAGTTCTATGACAGTAGGTGTAGCCCTATCGCTTGCGCGCCCGCTAACTCGCCACCAGGAGATAATAAACAGGTCTCAATGAAGATATCCGATGTGGAGTACGGAACACATAATATAAAAATTTTACCTTCCAATAAAATTATTATTATGTTTCCTATCCACATCGGATATCTGAGTAATGCCTTCCTGGCAGGCTACTAGGCTACTTTTATGCCGACGGTACTTCTCCTCAACAATGACATGGCGGTGGCGAGTGGCGGGAAGCGAGCAACGGTTCGCAGGAAGTGGAAGCGGAACTACGTCACGGCGTGGGGCGGAGCGACTACATAGACGCTAGCGGCATCATTGGTCAACGATCGCGTTACTCTCTCAATGAAGATATCCGATGTGGATAGGAAACATAATAATAATTTTATTGGAAGGTAAAATTTTTATATTAAATGCTTATAATTATATATTTAGTTTTAGTTACCATCACCCGCACATTTATCTCACAAATAATTAGGTACATGCTATTACATTTCTACCATACCTCCAACTGTCGAGGTGTATTTTTGGGCAAAGACCCTGACAGTACCCTCATCCAAGTGTCTAGAATAATTAATTAATTAATTAAAATAGCGCGAATTGCAATCGATATTGAAACTCTTAGGTCAGAGGGGCTACCGCGAAAATCGAAATTCGTAAATTGCGGATCTTTCTCTTTTACTCCAATGAAGGCGTAATTAGAGTGACAGAGAAAAATGCCCGCAATTTGCGAACTTCGATTTTCGCGGTTATAGCCCTGCGCCTAGCGCCGAACGGCCGGTATGTCATTCGCTCCGCTTGTGCCGAGTACAGCTTGTACCGAGTACCGCTTGTACCGAGAGTGTTTTTTTGTTTAGAAATTCAGAAACTAAAGTGATTTATAAAGTTATTCTGTATTGAACTTATACCAGGATGAGGGCACCGTCTAGGCACTCATTCCCCTACTGTTCTATCTAGCATGTGCATGCAGCTTCAACAACCACCATACTAATCAGTGTTGCCACCCCCCCGCTAACAGAGCAACAGGCCACCGTGACGATACCGGGCACTAACATATCGATACCGTTATCCGCGCTCGGCAACCAAATGATATCGATACCCGGCGCCAACCTAGTGCAGGGCATATCGATACCGACTAGTCAGGTGCCGACCAGCCAGGCCATATCGATACCGTGTAGCGCGCCAGACAAGAAGGAGAAGGAGGGCAGTCCGCAGCAGCAAGGTTTGTAATCTAATTGGGTGGGAACAACTTTTCCATTTCTCATGCTCTGAAAGAGGGTCATTGTTGTCCTAAACGGTGTGCAGAAATTTGCCTAAATTGTTAATTGAAAGTACCCATCAAAAATACTATAATAATGTATACTTAGTCATGTTTTAAAAAAACATGCATTTTACTTTCCTCGTATACGAAATGAAAAATAGTGTTTAACTCGGGTGAAAGGCAACATTTCATCCATTGGTTAACAATCTACTATTGAACAACGACATTGCTTTACATAGGCTGTTCTGTAAATACTTACCTATACTTTGTTAGGAGTATGAATCTCAAAATAAACAACGTTCACTATGCGACCAAACCTAAAATCGCAAAAAAATGGATGTTCGTGCTTTGTCTGATCTCAAAATTTTTCGCAACTTTGGGGTGGGCTCAACAATAAAAGTGTTTCACTATGACTACATAGTACATATTCACCTCGTAGAGTCTAGCTGAACATTAAAAAAAATCTTTGTGGAAGTATTTATCACAAAGTATGTTGTTAAAAATGAGAATTTAGGAGTACATTGCATAAGAGTATTATGAGAATATTAGGGTACTAATTAAAATGTGCTGCGTTTTGAACCAACAATTAATATACCATATAAATAAAATCATACTCGAATTTATGGTCACAAGAAAAATACATTTACCGTGAGCGCCTGTAGTTTTTTATGTTGACTAAATGACTACACTCGTTGTGAGAAGTTGTTTCCATCCTAACGTTATCCAATACTATTCTATCTCCCAAGCTTACTTATTGTTTCGCTGTTCATGTTTCTTTGCTTGTTGGTGTAATAATTTCCTTCACAATCATGCACATCATCGTTATATATTACCATCACGGCTTTAGTAAAACACGGTGTTAGATCACTATTGTATTTATTTGCTATAACTTTATAAAATTTGAATGGTAAATTTAGTCTACTTATTCCATATAGAGCTGCAGAGAATGTAAAGAAAAACATGTATACAGATGTAGTGCTTCTTCTTCCCATCTTTTTCTTCACGGAAACGTACGAACGCGTCCTTGCTATTTCAGACAGTCTTGGTACAAAAAGTATTGTGGTTGACTGAGTAGCATGACGAATACGAATGTTTCCGAGAAAATACGATGGAAAACAATTATGCATTACATCTGTACCTCATTGGCTGATAAACTGTTATGTTTCCTTTGCACTCTTAGCAGATCTACTTGGAATAGACATTTAATAAATCTTGAAAATAGAAAACAAAAATGGTCAAAGTTATCTTTTATAAACATCTGTATTTTTTGTTTTGACACAGCGTGGCTTAAATTGTAATTTAGTTTTGAAGGTTTGATATAAAATAGTAGCTGTTTTAAGGACTGAATATCACTTTAGAGAGCCTGGGTCAGTGCGGTGGCTAATCTGCTATCTAATGTGTCTAGTTTATGTTATAATTGAGTCATTCTATGTAATCAATGTATGGGAAAATGAAACAAATTAATATAGTTTTCAAACCTGTGTGACGTGATACATCTAGGTGTACTGTTTAAAATTCACCACTCTCCCCCCCCCCCCCCTCCACCTGACGCTCGACCCCCCCTCACCTTGAAATGTGTCCCCGTTGGTAGTTTTTTGGCATTCTCACGAAAACTATAATAGATATCAAAAAAGTGTCAAGGACAGAATTAATCCTCATTAAATTTAGAACAAAAATGGTCTTATGTGTTTTATTATAAGTTGGACGGTATTCAAGCTATAAGTACTTGTATAACCTTAAAATAACAAAATAACCATACTAGTATGACGAAATGCAGAATATCTTCAAAACGGCTAGACCGATTTTAATAAAATATACCTAAAAAATCACCGCAGTGAAGCCAGCTATCAAACAAAAGAAACTACATCAAAATCGGTTCATCCGTTTCGGCGTTACGAAGTCACAGGTAAACACAGAAATACAAATTTTTTTCAACTGCACCCAATAATTTTGTAAACCGATTAATTATGATCAATTATTTTAATGAGATCATGTCCCTTGAAGTTTTAGGTTTACGAAAAGTTAAAAAACATGGAAAACGGCCCAGTATTTTTAGAAGCAACATTGGGCGAACCGTTCTTCTGGCCTTCTGTAGACTCTTCCTCTTCGGTCACATCCATTCAAGCATATTCTGCACACGTCCGAGAAGAGAACTGCGGTCCATTGCTCAATGGTCCAGTCCATATGATTTTCTGCAAACTCTCTTCGGGCTGTACGGTGTCGCGCCAGCAATCTGGGCCCCGTTGCAGGCCTCCTGGATGTCAAGTTCGCTTTCTTAAGTCTTCTTCTTATTGTCCACTCACTGGCAGCCACTCCTCGTATCTCACGCAGACGCTGCTGGATGGCAACGCTTGTCAGGTGTCGATCTCGGAGAGATGTTGTGACAATGAAGCGGTCGTCCCTCTCTGATGTACACTTTTTGCGGCCGCTTCTTGGTCTTGAAGTAAAGGATCCAGTCCGTTGGAACCTCTGGTAAACTCTGCAAACTGTAGATTGACTTAAATTCAGCGTGGCAGCTACTGAACGTTGGCTACGCCCCTCTTGCAGGAGCTGAGCTGGACGACTTGGCGGACTTCAGCTTCAGTGGTTTCCATTTTTCACAGGTCTTCTTTACGGGAAAATATGCGGATATGTGTACCGGTCAACTTCTGATAAGTGACTGATAACAACCCCTCCCCTACCCCCCGTTTTATAGGGGTCAAGGGCAACTCGTGCGCGTGATAACACGAAACCACTCACAAATCGGGAAAATGCCGATAATTTGAAAAATACTGGGCCGTTTTCCATGTTTTTTAACTTTTCGTAAACCTAAAACTTCAAGGGACATCATCTCATTAAAATAATTGATCAAAATTAATCGGTTTACAAAATTATTGGGTGCAGTTGAAAAAAATTTGTATTTCTGTGTTTACCTGTGACTTCGTAACGCCGAAACGGATGAACCGATTTTGATGTAGTTTCTTTTGTTTGATAGCTGGCTTCACTGCGGTGATTTTTTAGGTATATTTTATTAAAATCGGTCTAGCCGTTTTGAAGATATTCTGCATTTCGTCATACTAGTATGGTTATTTTGTTATTTTAAGGTTATACAAGTACTTATAGCTTGAATACCGTCCAACTTATAATAAAACACATAAGACCATTTTTGTTCTAAATTTAATGAGGATTAATTCTGTCCTTGACACTTTTTTGATATCTATTATAGTTTTCGTGAGAATGCCAAAAAACTACCAACGGGGACACATTTCAAGGTGGGGGGGGGGGGGGTCGAGCGTCAGGTGGAGGGGGGGGGGGGAGAGTGGTGCATTTTAAACAGTACACCTAGACGTATCACGTCACACAGGTTTGAAAACTATATTAATTTGTTTGTCTCAAAACATATAATGACTGTATTATTAAAATGACAGACTGTCATGGTCAACATGTATGTATAGTATGAATTTTCTTATGAAATGATTTTTACGGTTAAAACCCTAATCTGTGAAACAAAAGCCAATGTTTCTTTTGTGCGAGCGGTCAGCTTCCGTGTAGAGCGTGTGCCATAGCAAAAATGTCGTTTAAAAAGCGGCTGTATGGTGGTGGTTTTAAGGTTCAAATCTATGTAATAATATTAGCGCTCGCCTACATTGAGTTGGTCGATCGTTCTAGATACATTACACATTACCAAAACATTACATGTAGGTACATAGATTTGAACCTTTAAACCAAGACGATACAGTCGCTTTTTCAAAGACATTGTTGCTTTGGCACGCGCTCCACACGGGAGCTGAACGCTCGCACAAATGAAACAATGGATTTTGTTTAACAGATTGGGGTCTTAGGCGTAAAAATCATTTGAAAAAATTTATATTACATAGCCGTCTACCTGATGGGATAGTAAAATAGTCAACGGATCATTAGTTTAGTAACCGAGTCTCATAGACTAGGAATCCTCTAGACGGAGTTTAGAGCAATTATTTCACGAAACCGATGCTGCCAAAAATACAGGGGCGCGGGGGACGAGATGAGCGAGTCCCGTACCGTGATTGGTCCGTTCAAAGACACTTGGGCGTCACACAAAGACACTTGACTCGAAAATGGAGTAAAACGACCGTATATTTGTGGCAGAGGGGGTAGCGCCCTATAAGCTGGAGGATTCCTAGTGTATGCTGAGTTTATTGTCACCAACCTATATGCGTAACGATATCAGCAGGTGGCGGGGTGGCGGTCCGCGGCGGCGTGGGCGGCGTGGGCATGGGCATGGTGCCGGTGCAGGTGCCGGTGAGCGTGGCCAACGGGCACACCGTGTACCAGACCGTGCACCTGCCCGTGCACGCGCCGCAGCATCTCCAGATCATCCCGCAGCTGCAACAAGTAAGTCATTAATAATTATCCTTTAAAGGGGCCCACAGATTACCAGTTCGCCGGACGATATCAGCCTGTCAGTTGTTCGGAGCTGTCCAATTTTGCGTTTAACTGCCGTCAGGCGAACTGGTAATCAGTTGGTCCCATTAATCTACGTCATTATTTATTTTCAGTCTTTTGATCAACTTTTAACTAACTAAGACACCGTGTAGGAACCGATTGTAGAATCAGTCATCCGTTTTGTTTTCTAAAAAACAATGCTAGATTGATCAAAATAATATTCAATAATTTCAGTAAAAAAATTATATTCACACTTTTTTAAGAACATGTTGCCTTTAAGTTTTTTAATTAATACCGTCAACCGGGTTGAATAGGGAAGAAATTGTCAAGTAAACTCATTTTAAGTTTTGTCCCTATTCATCCCAGCCATCCCTTTTCACCCCAGCCATCCCGTTTCACCCCGGTTAACGGTACTAGTTTTATTTATAATTCCGATCGACTCCCTTGTCTGTTTTATTAATAAGATAACTTTTATTTATATGATATCCTAATGTGTGTTTTTCCTTTAGATGCAAGCGCAGCCGCAAGTAGCGAACGTGCTCACGCCATCGGGACAGATTCAGCAGATTCAAATCGCGTCGCTGGCCAATGTTCAGGTAACTACAACACCCAAATGACCTACATATGTAGTGCATAATTGTTTTCCATCGTATTTTCTTGGAAATATTCGTATTTGTGCTACTTCAGTCAACAGCAGTACTTTTTCTGAAGAGACTTACTGAAATAGCAAGACACGTTCGTACGTTTCCGTGAAAATACGATGGAGAATAATTGTGCACTGCATCTGGTCGGGTGACAAGCAAAAGTCACTAAAAATTAAAGTAACAATGCACTTTATTACACTTGTAACACGGTTCATTGTCCAATAATTTCAATGGTGTTAGTTAGTGACTTTTGCTTGTCACCCGACGATCTGTAACTCAAGACACTGTCATTCGTACGAGAATTTTGTAATTTGTGCGGAGGTTTGCACACATGTGAGTGGGTTCGCGAATGCGGAGTGTGAGTGGGGTCGCGAATGCGGAGAGTGAGTGGGTTCGCGAATGGATGTGTGATTGCATGAATATGTAGACTACGCACATGTTTGAGGTTTGTGTGTGATGTTCGTCAAAAAACTGACACGAGTTGGATAACTGCGAATGTCAAAAACATTCGCGTGTGTAGTCCTAGTTATTATGCGGGTTAATGTATTTGGAAACGTGTAGCTGATGAACATATTAGATGAAGCATATACGAGTACATATCTCTATATAATTGGCGTTCGCATAATGATTTAGGATAAACTGATTAGTTGACATCATAATGTACTGTGTTTTTAATTTAGCAGCAAAACGGAGCAACACAAGCCACCGCGAGTGCCGGGCAAACGCCAGGAACCATAACGCTACAGGTAAAAACATTATTGTTTGTTTAATTATAAATGTGGCCAAACCTGTCAGTTGCTCAGCTTGGAAGACGTTTTGGGGAAAGGGTTCCATTGACAAATGATGACAACTACACAGAATTCCATACTTCAGAGTCACACGTACCTATGTTCAAAAAGTTGCTCCTATACAAGATACATAGAAGTTATACTTAAAAAAATAAGCCACAAGGCTAGTCTAACCCATTACTTAAAAATAGGTCTCTTTTCAAGGAAGTTTACGTTTATGGCAGATAAGGTTAGCGTAACTTCGTAATTCTTATTTCAAATTTAAAACCAATCTAAACATCACACTTTATCCCACGCTGCTCGGACTCTGGTAACGTATATAGGCCGTACAGAACCCGATACAGGGCGACACCACAGCCATCCAGCAACAACCATCGCAGACCATCATAACCAGCACGCCCGCCGGCCAACAGGTCACAGTCATACCCGCCACTAGCAACGTGCGTCCTAATGTCGTTCAGGTACTAGGGGCTGAGAGAACCCCTTGAAGAATAGCTGTAGCGTTCTTAAAATACACTTGGTATTGTCCAGCTCCAACATACAGCAGACTACAGAACGCTGACGAAATGTGCCTACAGGCAGGCGTGTCCCACTCCGCGATTTCGTCGCTTTGCTACAGGTAGCTAAAAGTACATCCGTTCGGCCCCAATTTTGGGGAAAGATTATTTGCTAGAGAGTGAGTCTTCTGTACTTAGTACTATTATTTATTCTGTGCTACAGGTTAATCCAAGGTTCAGGAAACCTTATATTTACAACACGGTGACCAATCAAGCTTTCGGTTCCGAACGCCGACCTTGATGCGCGATACTATTTGGTGGCAAGCCTAAAACACGGTCGGAAACTACCAAGTTCACATTGGTCGGAAGCCTCGTTTCCGACTGGGTACTAAGGTTTACAGACAAAGCAGTCCTTAAATTCACAAAAAAATAACACCTTTTAAACAAGGTCACTGGAACATTGAAATGAACCTCACGCTTGATGTCTTGTAGACCTCTCATAAAACATTATAAATGAGCTGAAAAAGTCTAGTTCCTCTTCCCTTCCAATATTACATTTTGCTGCTAAACAAATTTTAACTTACTCGGTTGGCTCAGCGATCGAAATGTGAGACTTGGCCTCCGACACAAGACAGCGCCACTTTTCTCGGTCCTGTGCGACCTCTCACCAATTGTTGACTCGAAGTTCGCGCTGATCCTCTTCAACCATGTCGCACCAGCGATATCTGGGGCGTCCGATAGGACGTCTTTAAATACTCGAGAATTATTCAATCGAACTAATTAGAAATGATTTGCACAGGTGCCAACGCTGGGCGTGGGCGGCATCGGCGGAGCAGTGCAGCTAGTCCCAGCGCTGGGCTTGCCCGGCGTGCAAATCGCACAGCTACCCCAGGCTCAGCCTCAACCGCAGCCTGTCATTGGTAAGTAGTTTTATTTAGGTAATGTCTTGACATAAATAGTATAATAAATAAATATTTTAGGATATTTTTTACACAAATTGAGTAAGCTCCACGGTAAGGCCAAGAAGGCTTGTGTTGTGGGTACTCAGACAACGATAAATATAATATATACATAGAAAATTAATTTTTTTTATTATTAATTTTATACAATTAGATTAATTAATTAATTAATACAATTAAATACCTTTACCGGGTTTCGAACCCGGGACCATCGGCTTCATAGGTAGGGTCAGCTTGCAGGGTCACTACCCACTAGGCCAGACCGGTCGTCTCGAATTTTAGTATGATCAGGGGTGCGAAGCTCCTGACTTCGGCCAAACTCGGCTCCGCTCGGCGCAGCATTGCTCCGAGCAATTATTAGGGTTGGCACCACTTGACTTCCTTTTGCGTGTACGACCACAGATAAGATAATCACTTGAATTTTGACAACCCTAATTGGCCGAAAGGGATAGTGCCATGTATTAGAAAGGGATAGCATGATTCGACCCTGAACCGCTGTCAAACTTCGGTTTTGTAGGAAGCTTCCTTTCTGTACGGTAGTACTATTATTTATTCTGTGGTATGATGTAGATTTTAAGTCTCCTGATTATTTTTTTATAAGAACAAATCTCTCAGAAGTATACTGTCAGAAATAATCAAGTTTATATTTCTCTATTTTTATGAGGTCTTTCCTTTTTTCCCCTCCATTCATGTGTGTAGTTTTTTTAGTTTAGTATTTCGTCCGTTACTTCAAATAAAAATAAAATTCAACAAACCAATTAATTTTATTCACAAACAAGGTTAGATTCAAGGCTGTACCAATTTAGCCAACATTACAAAAAAACAACCGTACAAGGTTACGCCAAATTTTTCGTATGGCAACACTGAGTAACTGTCAAGCTAGCGTCTGTCAGACAGACGCAGTCAACGTCAACATAGTTTTTGTTTCTGCGTGTTCCAAATTTAAGCGTAATTTGATTAAAAACGGTTGTAATTTTATAAGTTCAATATTTATATTACGTTAAATCTGCAACTTTAAATTATAGTTAAAACAATGTGGCCAGCTGAATTAGATGAAGTTAAAATTGAACCAAAGGATGAGCCTTTGTCCGGCGAGGACGATCCACTCACTGGCGATAATGGTAAATTGTTTAATAATGTGTTTTGTAGGATGTAAACTAACGAACTCACTTACTACTTAAAGTTCTATGAGTAAAGATAGGGGGGTTAAGCTATATCACATGTTTGGTATGTTATTATTATTGGTTAAGTATAGTTTTGTGCAGGTTTGTATTTAAGAGATATTTGTAACAAGAAGGAGAAGTTATGGGTTGATTTTGTTTTTTTTTTACTTGTAGCAATCATTTTTAGGTTAGATAGTGTACTTTTACTTCCCTTTTCATCATCATCATCTCAGCCATAAGATGTCCACTGCTGAACATAGGCCTCCCCCTTATGGGGTGTGTATGCCATAATCGCCATGCTTGGCAGGCGGGTTGGCGATTGCAGTCGAGTACACCGAATTTGTGAGACGCTGCTGCCCGTCCACCGGTGGTCTTGGACGTAGTTTAAGGACATATCCGGGTCGGATTCCCTTTTATATCTGGTAAATAGCGTTGTAAGCTTAGATGTCTTCATCAAGGCAGTATTTAGTTATTATTTTTATTACTTTTGCCATAAAGATGAATATGGCATTTATTGTGGGCATGACTAACAAAATGCCAGCTAAGAGGAAGAGTGGTACTATTACTTTATGTGTAAGTTAATGTCAATAAGTGGATGCCGATGAATTGTCAAGGAAATGTCAAATTATGTCAAAATGCAAGGAGTGGTGCCAAAGCACCAACAAAAACCGGGCAAGTGCGAGTCGGACTCGCGGCCGAAGGGTTCCGTACAAATAAAAAAAAAAAGCAAAAAAGGCAAAAAAAAAACTGTCACCCATCCAAGTACTGACCCCGCCCGACGTTGCTTAACTTTGGTCAAAAATCACGTTTGTTGTATGGGAGCCCCACTTAAATCTTTATTTTATATTTTTAGTATTTGTTGTTATAGCGGCAACAGAAATACATCATCTGTGAAAATTTCAACTGTCTAGCTATCACGGTTCGTGAAATACAGCCTGGTGACAGACGGACGGACAGACGGACGGACGGACGGACGGACGGACAGACGGACAGCAGAGTCTTAGTAATAGGGTCCCGTTTTACCCTTTGGGTACGGAACCCTAAAAAGATAGCAAATATAAGACGAGAGTTTACTGCAATGTTATAAATTACAATGAATACAAATGTTGATCTTATTAATAATTACAGGTAGGTTGAGTGGGAAATTGCGATGCGTGTGCAAGATGACGCTCTACTTTTTGGACAAAGTACAGATGCATTGTTTGCACGGAGATGTTGTTTTGGGTCAGATCATAGTACACATGCATAGCTGCAGAAAATGTACATCTTTGTACATTATGTCTATATCCTGATTTATGACTATATTTTAAACTCCATCAAACCATACAAAAAGTATGAAAAATTTTACCACAATTGGATTATCTCTGGGATTCTTAGGGCCACTTGCACCATTCACTAAACCAGGGTTAACCGGTTAAACCTGGAGTTACCATGGTTACCAGTACAATTTGACACTGGGTTAACAGTTTCACTGGAAAACCCCGCGTTAGTGTGATGGTGCAAGCAGAGCTTTGAGTTAATCCTACTATGAAATAAAAAATAGCCGGTACAATAATAGCCGCCATATGTTGGTACTCTGTGTTTCGCTAAGATCCCCATGTCACAGGCTGAGCCTAGTGTGGGGATCACTGTACTGCCTCACCTGTAATATTAATTTCTGAAATAAATATATATCATCATCATCATCATCATCATATCAGCCATAAGACGTCCACTGCTGAACATAGGCCTCCCCCATCAAATATATTTAGGATTTGAATTTGAAAATAAGTGAAATTTATTATTATTGAAACCCCACTGTGTCCCACTGCTGGGCAAAGGCCTCCATATAAAATGTATGTGTTAAATAAAATTAAAATAAAACTTAAAAGTTCATCCTTGATTGCAGGCCAGCAAATCCAACAAGACCCCAACGAGCCGGGCAAGTGGCAGATCGTCACCGTTGGCAACAATAGCAACAACAGTAACAACAGCAACAGCGGCAACACTTCGGGTACCGAGTGTGAGAACGGGAAGCAGAGAGCGGCCAGTCCCAGTGGCAAGAGGATGATGAAGCGGGTCGCCTGTACATGTCCCAACTGTGACCAGGGAGAGAAGTGAGTGTTTTTATGAATTTATTTATGAAAAATATGTTGTAATCAATTATATACCAGCCTCAAGGTGTTTATATATTTATTATAAGTAGTTTATATTTTAAGATATTAAGTTACCATCTTAGGGAAGTTGGTAAACCAACTTGAATGATTAACCCGTGGAGCGCCCTACTGTCACACGTGTGGGTAACTAGTATAGGAGTTCCATACTATGGTAATTCTGGGGTGCTCCACGGGTTAAACGGTGTTTTTGGTGTAAGTTCCTTATTTTTGTCTGGTTTGATCAAAGTTGTGATAGAGTGAGGATTTTGTCTGAAACAATAGGGCATTCCTAACTTTCCATTTGAAATACCATTTACACAGATTACACCAAAATAAACTCTGCATTTTAAAATTTGTTTCATAAAACACCTAATGTGTAACAGAGATGTCAAAAACAGGATAATTTTAGTTATTGTATATGTATAATTACGCCATAAAACTCTTCTGTCTGTTATATTAAATTATGTTTTCCTAATATAGCCGGCTAGTAGACCGCAAGAAGCAACACGTATGCCACATAGCGGGCTGCAACAAGGTGTACGGCAAGACTTCACATCTACGCGCTCACCTCCGCTGGCACACTGGCGAGCGGCCCTTCCTCTGCAATTGGCTCTTCTGTGGAAAGAGGTATTAACCATTTTACCACTTTGACTAGTCTGGAGCGTATTAAACGACTCGCGATCATTACACATTGGTAAAAGTGGCGGCACTTGCAGTCGAAATGACAACTGTTCACATCAGTTGTGTTAAGTCTTGGTTAGTTAGTTAGTTGGCACATTCAGTGCCAGCCCGAGCTATGCGCTACGAGCTTAGCCGATAACACGGGAAAAACCGTATGTAGCGAAAAGCGCCTACGAACAGTGAACTCCCCTAGGGAGTCGCTGGCAATGAATGTGTAAATTTAGTTATACTGGGCATTTTCTGCAAGTCGACAACCATTGTGCCTATTTTGCGTGAAATAGAGGTAGCACTACTCTAGCTACCCCAGCTCCTCCATGAAACCTAGCAGTGTCTTATCCTCCATCAACAACTGCCTCCTTCAGTGTGCACGGAGTCCCTAGGTATTGGTTCCTGTATACTTCTATCAGTTTGCAGTGTTTTGTTGTTAAAATTTTACGATCTTTACTAAATGACAAATAATAATTTAGTTCCTTGGGTTTATGGGTTTAAGTAGGGTCCAAGAATTCAACAACACTATGGTGTTGGAATGAGTAGTGCGGCTCGCGTTGATTTTTAGATACGCGCGTGTATGGTGATAGCGAAATTGGAGTGTCTTGTTAAACGCTTTTTAGTTCTGAAATGTGGACTACTAGTAAATAATATCATAAACTATTTCCAGGTTCACACGGTCAGACGAACTACAACGGCACAGACGGACGCACACCGGCGAGAAACGCTTCGAGTGCCCTGAGTGCAGCAAGCGGTTCATGCGCTCGGACCACCTGGCCAAGCATGTCCGCATACACACCAAGAATCGCATCACGGTAAACATCGGCTTTCCTAGGATAGCGGTGCCGTCATATAGCGGCCTTCTCCATACCAAAGAGAATAATGTCTATAGAGACGGATTGTCAAAGTAAATTATGTAGCCACTGTAAATTTACTGCCATCTTTCGACAAAACATAAAACTGTTAGAACGCCCTTTGACTTTATCCTTATTCTTTGACTGATATGTGTTAACTTATTAAATATTGATATTCACGCCATCTCGACTATAGGTCAAAGGTATAGTTCCATGTTTTCGAGCTATGGCGCCACAACCTTCAGCCTATGCTCGAGTAGATGGCGTGAATATGAATATTTAAAAAGTTAACACATATCAGTTAAAGATTAAGGATCAAAGTCAAATGGCGTTCAGTGTTAATCTTCTGTCGAAAGATGGCAGTAAATGAACTGTAGCTACATAATTTACCATGACCGGTAACTCTCTTCTTCAAATCCTCTTTGTCTATACTAAATAATACGGCTAAATATGGATGTCGTAGTATTTGTATGGAGACGACCGCTATATGACGGCACCGCTATCATAGGAAACCAGAGCATAAGCATAGAGTGTACAACTATCGGGTCAAGAAGCTGAATAAAACCTTATTTATTACCGTTTTGTTAATTCTAAATATGAAAGAAATCGTTTTTGATATAATTTTTAAGTTTATTATTGAGGAAATCATTGATAACCATTGCTAAGTGGCTTATACTCCACTTCAATTATTATCACCTCATTCAAAGTGTTAAAAAAATATATTTATATTTATTGCTATATCAATCCAATCTCACAACAGACGGACTTATTGCTAAACTAAGGAAGAGATTCTATTATTATTTTAAACAAAAGTAAATAATAAATATACGTATTTTACTTAATACTTTATGCCAATGATAAATGTTATTTTCGTTAAATTCTCTCGTTCTTAACATTTCTCTCTCTAGAACATCTTAGGAAACAGGATTTTCTTTAAACATCCCTATTATTAATTTCCATCCTTACCATTCCAGGAGGTAGCCACCTCAACGCAATCCATGTACTCTGACTCCGGCGACGACAGTTGCGACGAGAAGATGATGCTCACCATAGAGACCATCCATCCCGAGGGTGAAGATGATAAGCAGCTGGTCATGATCCGGCCTGCGGGCAAGATAGAACCCGACCATGACAGCTAGGACGAGCAGAGCGACGGGTAGGCGTCGCTGAGTGAATAGGATAGTAAGATAGAACAAGATGGTCAGTTTTGGAGGCTGGTACCTTCATGTGTCAGCCTGATATGATGGTGGTTTGTAGAACCGTAGTGAACTGGAGCGTGACCATCCAATTCTAATGGAATAAGAAAGGTGTCATCAAACGGTTCTGAAGGCATAGTGCCTTTCATGGGATCGGCAGATAGGAAGTGTTATTAGAACCGGGATAGGAGTGTAAGTGAACTTTATAATAGGAGCACACTGTTGGGTTTGTTGGCGCCGTTCCGGTTTAGGGTATAAGGTGTCAGATGGGCATCGTTCCTATAGGGCGAACTATGTTGTAGCTAAGTCCAAAGGAGGGCAGTAAACTATATTTGTTCTGATTGTAAAAACAAGTGTGAAATTAATATCGTATCCATCCTGCCAGCGGCCCGTTTCTCAAAAGCTTGTAACTTGTAATACAAGTGGAAATCTCTAACAAAAGCTGTCAAAAAGTGACATCCAGTTACAAGCTTTTGAGAAAGGGGCCCCTGCAAGATTTGTGATTATTGAACGTATATGTCACAAGTCTTGCCAAATTTTACTCCGTTTTAATGTTTCTATTTGTGTCGCTGGTGCCCCTTCTGTTATAATAAGTAATACGGTCAGTATCTAAATAGGGTTTTAACATACTGTGAATCAAGGAATGTTTTATAAGCAATAATGAGAGTATAAAAGCGTCTTTGAGAAAAAGGCGATGAATAAACGTGGTCGCAATTTATTTAAGAAAATTGCTAACACCTTAAAACTGATCATCAGTGGATTTTATTTGCAATATCCTCGTAAGCCCAAGGTCCTGCTCACATACTAATTAATTTAATGTAATTTAAACCATTTTCTATTGGAACAAAGTTGCAAATTCAACCGTATCTCCTTCACAATTGATTTCAAATTCAAATGGCATTATTTCTTGTACGGTGGGCCTTGGAAGGATAAGGTTTATGAATTATCCGTTAACAGTGTTGAAGATCAATTTGTAATGTGTTGGCCTAAGTGCATATTGTCATTTACTTGTTGCTAGTTTAATATGTATTAGAAAATGAAAAGCCATTATTATTTATTGTAGATATTTTACTATACTAATCGCATCACAATTAGTAATTATGTGGAATCGTCTTGTATATTTATTGATATTTTTTATATACAAATCTGCAATAAGGCCTAAGCGCTATTATAAAATTGTGTCCGATTTTTGTAGGACACTAAATGAATGAACCATCTTACACTAAAAGTAATAAATTTAAATTGTATACTCTTAGGTTGATATGGTTCTTGATTAGTAGTAGTTGTTGAAAGCATAATCAATTTCCTGAGTGAATCAACAAAATTATTTGTCTTTTATGCTCTTGACTTGCCTAGAAGTTAAAACATTTTGTTAAACATCATATTTACATGATGAAATTCGTTGAGATTAAATGAAGTCCATAAAACATTAATGTAAATAATAATTTCTATTTTCATTCAAGCCTCAATAACAGACTGGTTCTTGAGCCTTGGAGTCTTAGGTCCCAGGCGCTTTTTTAACGCGCGTTGAAAAAGCTGTCGTGCGAATGGGGGCTTATTCTTATAGAGACCAAGAAAAGTCTGTAGCGATTTTGATAGCCCACGCAGGCTATCAAAATCACTGCAGACTTCTCGGTCTGACTAGCAAATATGTGTGTCGAATAAGTGAAAAAAAGTTTATTTCTGTTACTCGTCGTTTGAGCCGCCTGTATTGATAAAAAAATTACTAGGGTAAACAAACCATTTATTGATACCGAATGTTAGCACATAATTTTAGTAGTTTCGTGTACCGACGATAGGTTTGTTTACCTTCATGTTTAAATTAAAAATGTTCATGGCTGTGGGTGTTTTAAAAGTACAGAGTTGTAAGTATTATGTTAATAAGAGTCTGTCTAAGCTAACTTTGCAGCGACTTGAAGAGAACAAAGTGAGACAGTGTCATTATAAACGTCATATTCATGCCATGCAGAGTTATCTTGGTAAACTCTAGCAGATTATCATCTTTAACGCCATAGTGTATCAAGGAAGTCATTAAACCTTTTGAACGCCACAGACGGCAATTGACGTCAATGCAAAATCGTGTCAATGACGCCAAAGACGGCATTTGACGTCGATCGTTTTTTGATGAAAATCTACTGAAAAACACCCCACTTTTAGGTTGGCATTATTTATTCACAAAATTAAATTTTACCCCCGTGGCGTCAGTGGCACGGTAAATGGATGCGCCGTTTGGCGTTGAAAAGGTTAAATTTCAAAATTGCTATAAATTTATTAATGCAATGTAAGTATACTTTATAATTTACCAATCCTTCTAATCCTAATTCCATTTTTTACCCTGCAATTTTATCCAACATAAGCATTTTAAATTTGAACTTGTGTAAATAGTCATAATTTTTGTAAATAATGTAAATTATATTATAAGCATTGTAGTTAGTGTTTTAACATAGATTAACCTAGCAAGACCCCACGTACTTGTAAAAGTACAAATTCAATCCATCAGACTTAAATTACATCAGAGTATTTCAAGTGCAGTTTTGCATTCGGAACCTTATTTTATTCCATTACAGTCTTTTTAAAAGGACGTCAGGACTTAGGAGGATAGATGCAGTATTGTCACACCCACATTGTGATTATTGATTGTATTGATTTGTTATTGCCATATAATTGAAATGTTGTTCCGCGTGGGCCGAGCGTCAGAGGTTAATGACTGGAATTAGACCCTCACTGACCCTCCTTGAACCCATCTTCTTGTTATATAAAATTGTACAACACACATTTCGTCATATGACAACCAAAACACACAGCAAAATAAAAATAAACAAATTTAACTTGTAATTAGTGAGTTTTGGTTGGCACCTGACGATTTGATTTCCATAGAGGCATAGATAGATATTAATTCTGTGTTTAAATATCTTGTACTATACATCAATTGTCACAACCAAGTACTGTGAGGTCCAAAATTAGGATAACAAACTTGTAAATACGTGTATATCTGTTATATAGTGTATATTAGCTGTATGATAAGCCTGTAAATAATTTTATCGTTGAACCATTTTAAATTAAATATTTTTACACAATGTAGCTGTTTTCTTTTTCTAAGCCTCTTTTTGTCCTATCTGGCTGCGCTCAGCGTAAGCCGCAATTACTGTATTTTCATGATATTTACAAGTTGCATGTTAGATGGCGCTGTTTGGCTTAGTAAAAATCCTGAATCGAGATATCAAGATTTTTCTTAGAATAACGACCCAAGGCACCCCAGGCTAATAGTACTTTAGTTTAAAAACCTTTACAAAAAGCGCATTTGCTTTATGAAAATGATAAAATTGAAATAACATTTTACTAAATATTTATCTGTATTGCGAGATTGCGTACCTATAGAGTTATAATTGAGATTCTATAAGGAGGTAAGTACTATAATCTCGTGATAGAACTAGATCTTGATGCAACCCAGAACTGGGTCGCAGGGTTGTGCCAAGTGTGGCGGGCAGCACGATGCCAACGACAAAAAACTGTTTGAAAAAATAAACAAAAACATTTACACTTTCCATAATAAGGCTTGATAAGAGTTTACTCGAGGTTTTGGAAATATAAAAAGTTTAAAAATTAGTTGAATGGGCACGGCAAAAGGGTGGGGCCGGGCCCCGGCCCCACCCTTAACACGTACGACCCCCGGGTCGTACATGTTCTTATGGCTAAGGTGAAAAGTTATAGGTATGCACAAGTGACAAGACTAAGGGGCCGATTTTTGAATTTTGATCGCTTGTTTTCGTCACTCTGAAATCGGTGGAAAACGACGAAATGCTAATTTTTGAAATACGAGCGATCGAAATTTGGAATCTACTGGTATTGACCACTCGATTTCAATTCTATTAGTAGGATTTAAATGCCTAGTAGTAGAGATATTATTTAACGAAATACACGAAATCGAGTGGTCGAAATTCAAAAATCGGTCCCCAAGGTTTTATTAGATCCCCTTACCTGTTCGAAGACTTCGAATTACTTAGCCCCCGATTACGATAGCCATAGCAGGCGGCAACCCTACCCGTAGCACTAGGAGGCAATCGCAATGCTTTCCAACGGTTTTGTGCCTTTTTATCTTTCCCGTCCGCGGAGCAATGGTTCCGTTCTTGTTTAGAAAATAGATATACAGAGTTAATTGCCGGAATGAGATGTATCTGCCATAATTTATGCGTTTATGGCCTTATCTCCGTTGTAGGTTACTGTTCTACGTGTAGGAACGAACATTATGGGTAACGGATTAGTTAGATAATGGTTTAACGGAGTGGATTTTATCATGATTATGTTAGCTGAAGTAAAAAGGAGGTGTGGCTCGTAATTTACATACAAATAAGTATGCTAATATAATATAAGTCGAAGTGTTCAAAGCCTTTGCGGCGCCTGCTCATAAATATACCTATATAAATATACAGAACTGTTCGTAATCGGTTTAGTGTTACTTTTGTATATAGCTAAGCATGTATCTTCATTAATTTTTCACTCTATATAAAATCATCTATACCTATCTAGACACATTTACATTCCCTTCTCAGCATATTGTCTATTTTTCTAGTACTTATTGTATTGTATGTTTAATAATTTAAGTACTGCGGAATGGAATATCGAGGCAAACCATTCGTTCGTTCGTTAAACGATGCATTTGGATCAAAATATTTTGAGTAGTTCAGGATTAAAGGTAATTTTACGAATGCGCGCACCGCTAGCGCTAGTTGCCTCCAAATGCACAGACCTAGACCAAAACTATGTTATGCTACATTTACGATGCCGCAATCGGAACCGTGGCGGGTCGTCGTCCATTTTCCGTGTCGTTACTCGTCTAATGGCTGCCATTACTGAGCCCGTGAAATCGTGATGCCGCTGCCCACAAAACGATACGTTTTTTCAATTTTCCCTGACGCCTCGGTGATTCGGAATCGACGACGTTACGTTGGTTCTCACAACTGGGTATTAAGGTGACGATAAGTGATGCAGTTACAGGCGTGGCGTTAAGGCCCCGTGGGTTCAGGTTCTTCTTTCACTCTCACTGAGTTGAAACCATGTTGAAGCGTGAGCGAGTTGGCTGTGCGTGCTCGGGATCGAGGATGTAACGATTTTGAATTTTATTTTTTTGTAAGGTTTAGCAAAAACAACTAGGTACCTACCTACTTAATCGATGAGTTCGATCAAGAATAAAATCGCGCAATTTTAGATGCAAGTTTTAAATTTTTTGCCTTTGTGCAAAAATTGATACAAATTTTTAATTTTTCGTGATTTTTTCTATCGCGCATAAGTCAAGAAATTTGGTTCCGAATTTTCGAGTATGATATTACTTGAGAAAGGCCTCAAGATTGCTAATTAAAATATTGGTAGGTTAGCCGTATTTTGAAGTAAAAACGCACTATGATTTTTCAAAAACTCTGTTGGTAGAACCCGCTGCACTTTAGAAGTGTTTGTTGGGCATGCTTGTGCTGAATTGGCTCGCTTTGTCGTTTATGCCAGTAGGGTTAGGTGCTGAATGATTCGGTTTCGGTACCTATACCTATGACAAGCAAACTGGTAAGGTACCTACCTAAGTATATATGTCGTTTTTCGACATTTTCAATATTTCATACCTAATAAGGAATGTTAAACTTTAAGTCTTAAATTTAAGATAAGTAGAAATTTATGCGTATTATCTTGTAACTTCTTTCTTTTTACAATATATTGATATACAGTGATCGTACATTTTCCAGCATTTTTGGTGCAGCAGAGTGGTGTTAACGGAATTGGTATAGATAATTTCAACTGCAATGGTAAATTAAGGTTAATATCAACGTAATAAACGCTAATTAATAATTAGGGTTGAAATTATTTATACCAATCCGTTAACAACACTTCGCTGCACAAAAATGCTGGAAAATGTACGATCACTGCTGTTAAAGTATATTTTAATCAACCCAACAATGGACGTACCTGGTCTATAGTCTAATTTTACAAAAAGTACAAAGCTATTCTAAACCAATTCGGACATCCTAAACAATCCTTACTTTCCCAACGTTGTCTCTACCAACCAGAAGCTTAGAACATCCGCCAATTTATAACCACGACGGCTAATATACCACCGCAACACCGCATTGAACCGTGAAGCTACTTTGTATAATTTCTAGGATTTACTGCTTACAGTACCTACTGAAGCGCGTAAACAAGCCCATAATAATGGTGATTGAGTAGGCAAATCGTCTTTAAAGTGCCTGATAGAAAGTCGTAAGCATAAATTTCTGGCTCCTGGTATAGATGAAAGAATAACACAAGAGACGACCGAGGATAGACGCTCCTGGTGACGCCATAATAAGGAGAGCCGACCCCAAGTAAATGGGATAAAGCTAGGAAGAAGAAGAGAGGTAGGTATACCTAGAATTTGTAATAATGCATTTCAAATTACATAGTATAATATTCAAACTTTGTGCCTATTTCATGAGCGTGTATTGTATAATGTTAGGTATAGGTACTAAAATAAGATATTTGCGTTAACGAAGCACATTTCTAACAAAAAGCTTATAAAGATCTTGCATACGTCTGTGTACATAAATACATCCGATTCGGATTATGAAATAGATATCTATTAGATATCTTTTAGACATCACCAAGATACGATAACGATATGTTTAAGATCTAACCTGTCAAATTTAACATTTGCGCGATTCTGCGCGACTCTTGAATGATTTCCACAGGATATGACTTAGAGATCCAATTCACATCTAATAGATATCTTACTCTATCTAACGTAAAAGTGATATTGGTAGCCCGAATTGCGCAGCAAAAGAGAATTAGTTGATATCTAAACTATAACGTATATCTAGAATGGATCTAGTACGTGTCGTCTCTTGTGAATATCTTGAAGTTCGAATACGGCAGTTGTACAGTCAGCATCAATAGTAGCGTATGAGACAATGCGCCAAAAGTATCTGCTACCGCCAAATACTTCTCTAAATAGAGATAGCTACATCTGGACAGTTCGCGCTCAAAAGTATCTGCAACATTTTAATAAAATTGTTCTGTATATTTTTGTTAAGCTGTCAGAGAATGGTAGATACTTTTCATGCTAACTGTACTTACAGCAGTTGCGTCGTAGTATGTTTTACTCAAAAGTTGTTAGGTTATTGTGCGCTGCAGCCGACTTTACCCATCTTTACTATCACGTAATAGTACCGATTAACATTCTAGACATTTCTAGATCATCGTTAACCGTTGGCAAATGTCATAACAGTCCCATAAGCAGGTGACGGTGCACCTGCGCGTGCGCTCCCTTGGTGCACGCGAGGCAGGATCTCATGCTATCCAGCGTAATAGGAACTTTTTTATACTAAGTCTGCACGTGTGGTTAAGAATAGGTTCAATAAGTTATGGACGATTGCAGCTTCAGGATCGTCACAAGCGTGTTGCCGACCCTTCACGAACGTGGGCGCCTAGCCAATATGACAATCGTACACCGACAAATCGCTGACTCAATATTACAGGGTTCTATGTTACATAACACTGATTTAAACTTTCACGATTATTAAACATTATATAAACTTAATCGCGTATTTACTTAAATACGCGATTAAGTCCCGTTGTGCAGTTTGATAATGTTCTATGTTACATTTTACATTTTCAAGATAGTTGAAATTCGACTTAATGTCACTATGACAATATTCAAATTTCAGTTCGATAAAAGTGAAACATAGAACCGTGTAATATTGGACCAGCGAAATGCCAAATGTATAGGGATGACAGATGCTACGAAAAGTCACGTGACTATTTCCATACATTATTTAAGTTTCTATTTGCGTTTTCTATCCACTATTTTCATCTCGGCTAGGTCCCCAATCCCTCTTATGGTTCAACGGAACTTTGGTCTCGCCCGAGCACTGTGATCGAACATCACCTGCTATACGCACCTTACATTTTGCCACGGTGGCTGCGCACGCGGCGGCGCGTGGCGGTCGACGCCTCCGCCGCACTTGGATTTTATATTATGTATTAGAAATTGAAAATTATTGTGGGGAATGATGCAAGTTTGTCAGTGATTGACAAATTGGGCAAAGTAAAGTGGCCAATCAAATAGGGTAAAATTACAGAGAATTACGTAATTTTTCATTCTTATTTTCGAATTTTTCGTGCTCAATATTCTCAAAATAATGAATCACGGGTACTGGCTCTTGAAATCGTGGCGCAACTCCATCTCCATCGGCTTACTTTAGATCTAACAAGATAAGCCTGTTAAAATTAAGGCTCAATTTATAGCCTTAATTTTAACAGGCATTTTATGCACAAAAAAATAGAGCCAGTAGAAGTTTTGTATTGTGAAGCTTTTACTCGGTCTAAATTCTGTGTGTGACTCTTAACACATCCATTGCCAGCGATCCGCTAGGCGGATTCTATATTCGTAGGCGTTTTCCACTACATATGGGTTTTCCCGTGTTAGGGTCTCCCCTAATATATCGACGCGCATTCGGCAAAAGCCGATAGGAAAAAGCTTTATGTCCGCGCAATAAGAGCGAAAAAGTCGTCGTTTGGCTCGGCTCGCGACGGCCGACGACGCCGGACGCGTCGACCGGTTTTTCGCTCTTATTGCGTGGACATAAAGCTTTTTCCTATCGGCTTTTGCCGAATGCGCGTCGATATATTAGGGGAGACCCTTATCGGCTACGAAAGTAGCGTGGGCCACGACCATCAACACTGCTGCTTTCTGGTAACCTTTAAATTACAATATTTTTCCTATCCTCAAACTTGGCATAAGAAAGGCTTGAAGTTTCCAAAGCCCTCAATTAGCTGGTCTTAATGATGGCCGCCATAAAGCAGGCTAATTAAAGAGGGTGCATAATGTGCGCCCGCGCCGTGACGCCATCGGTATTACAACAACTTACCAAGTTTCTTACTGAATCAAACCTAAACGTAGTCAGTGGTCTGATCATGTCTCACTTAATTTTAATCCTTGTATCAGTGGTTTGGTTTCAGTAATTTTCTCTTTGGGAGTCTCTGCATTCTGCATTTCTGTCACTTAGTGCAAGATCTCACTTTTGAAACTTTTCCTTCTTTTGCTTTTGTAGTTTAGGTATCTACTCTTTTTCTGACCTTCATCGAGGGGTGCGTCGTATAATATATACCAACATTTAATATAATCTAATTTTAATATCATTCACAACATATAACACACGTTGGGGCTACCAACAAATAATATATGTTTATAACATATATGGTAGAAATTCTCTAACATACTTCGTATATATTAATAAATAATATAAAGTTTGTATTGGCTAATTATTTTTTATATAACATTCATAACTTATAGGAATTATTACAAATAAAGATATTTGAAATATCTTATATATATTATAACATAACAATTACATGACAAAAATACCTTCCAAAATATATGATCATACATGTAACAAAGTAATTAGTATCTTCTGCCGGTTGTTCTTTACTAAAGCAGGTCTCCGTTAGGTACGACGACGAGCGAAGCGAGGAGGAGTGTTAGGTTGAACTGCGAACAAACAGTGCGCGAGCCGAGCGAGCGAAGCGAGCGTGCCGCGGCAGCGGCCGGCGAAGCGCCAGAACGAAATTGGTCCATGGTTTAATAACTTACCAGAATTTATTATTCATTCATGTTCTTAGATCTAGTAACTGATATAGTTTTTGATCGTTCGACTATATAATTTTTATGACATTCAAGTTTTATACAATATGAAATTATCTACATTGAATGTTATTCAAAAACAAATTAGCCATTTTGACATTATACTATTTGGGTTTTATACAATGCAAAACTTATATTATTCAAAATTATACAAAGTGAGCGTATATCTTGTCAATGTTATATTAATAATTGGTATAATATATTATATTACTTACCCTTCATCGAGATTGTCAATAGAACTTGAATCTTATATGTAGGTATATCACAAGACTTGCATGTTTGCATGAGTTTAATAAATAGGTAAGTATGTAGATTATCTCCGTCCTATTCATTTATTTCATAACTATTGCATTAAAGAAAACTTTATAGTACAAAAGGCGGACTTAATGCCTAAGGCATTCTCTACCAGTTTATAAACTATGTTAAACTACGCGCTCTTGTCTCGGTTACCGTCCTTGGATATAGTTAACGGCATTTCGTTAATTCTATCAGCTGATTTTAGGGATCAGGCCGCCTAGCCAAGGTTACAATCGCTATCGCTTCGACAACGAAAAGCATTGTGTATCTCTATCACTCTTCCACATAAGTGTGACAGTGACAGTTGCGTTTCGATCGCTACGGAGCGTTAGCGATTGGCATCTTGGCTACGCGGCCAGTTGTATTTGTCCTATCTTCGCATTCATCCCAGTTGCAATCTCTAGTACAGTCGCCATCAGATACATCGGAGCGGCCAAGGTTCTCACAAATTACTGAACACGCCTCTATTGTCAAGACGCTAGAGCGCGCGTTCAGATATTGTGAACACCTTGGCCGCTTCGATATATCTGATGGCGACTGTACGACTCTAGTATATAGATGTAGATCTCATAGTTCAACTTTTACTGGTCGTTCGAGGCAATTCACTCGTTGACGATGGAACTATGAGGTTGTTGGCATTTCACGGCTTTTTTGCTGTCAGTGCCAATGACACCCTGGTCTGCCTGCCATTTCTAAATATACCAAAGAATTGTGTTTTTTATAAGGAAATTTAATATTTTATTATCTATGGAAAAAGGCAAATTAATTCGCTTTGTAGTCTTTGCTTCGGCTATAGGTAGGTTCTTGAGCGCAATTTACCTACAGGTCGTTGAATCTAAACGGAATAGAGGGATATAAAATCTTAAACTTATGATATAAGAGACAGCTAAGTCTGTTCTTAGGAATTATGGGGGTTAAAAGACAGAGATACTTAAGAAAACCGCATTCAAAGATTGTTTAAAAAACCTTTAAGATCTGCCTTGGCATTTCACTTTGATTGCAAGGAAAATGAAATAGCTTTTATAAGCAAGACAAAGAAAAAAGTACCTTTTATAATAAAATAAACATTTATTAAATTCAACACGTAACCCGACAGATACTTCAAAGTTTCCGTTGGATTCAAAGCTTATCGCTATAAAGTTCAAGACTCGTGGCGGCAGCGGCAGCGGCGGCGGTCGGCCGTGACGGTGGATGACCGTCCGCGTCTAATTTATACCGCCCGTGAGCGTGCTGAATTCAGACTAGAGAATGAATGGTATGTTCTGGGGATTGGGTAACTTGAACAGATTTTAAGTGTTCTATTCTAAGTTTTAGAGCGTTTTCAGAGCGCACGTTTACTAAGATTATTGCGCGTAAACAAGGAACAGTGGGCCGATTTTTGAATTATGATCGCTCGATTTCGTCACTCTAAAATCGGTGGAAAACGGCGACATGTTAATTTTTGAAATACGAGCGATCGAAATTTGGAATCTAGTTGTATTGACCACTTGATTTCAATTCTATTAGTAGAATTTAAATGCCTGGTAGTGGAGATATTATTTAACGAAATACACGAAATCGAGTGGTCGAAATTAAAAAATCGGACCCCAGTTATAGTTTCGCTATAGCTGCACAATTTGTCAATAATTTTGAGAGTAATCTTCGAGTTCTTGCAAAAGAGCCGCGATCCGCATAGAATAAACACGAAGCGGCAGCGCGGCGCCCACCTTTCAGTGAGAGATTTTTCAGTAGGCCGAGACCGCCTTTCAAATAGGCCGAGATTTAGGAGGACACCAGCTAGATTAGTTTAGACGGCTCAGGGCCCGATTCGGATTTTGACATCTATTAGATATTATATCTTTTAGACATCACCAAGATACGATAACGATATGATTAAGATCTAACCTGACAAATTTGACATTTGCGCGATTCTGGAGATACTCTTGAACGATTTCCACAGGATATGACTTAGAGATCCAATTCACATCTAATAGATATATCTTACTCTATCTAACGTAAAAGTGATATTGGTTGCCCCAATTGCGCTGCAAAAGAGAACTAGTTGATATCTAAACTATAGCGTATCTAGAATGGATCTAGTACGTGTCGTCTCTTGTGAATATCTTGTACTTCGAATTCGGCAGTCAATCAAGGCACCATACTTACGTTTTGCGTATTTATAATTCCACGCTGCTGAGTGCTGAACCCCTACTGTCTGTCTACTCACTAAAACTACGATGCTAAAACATAATCGATCGACGAATCAATTAGCGACTATCCAGAACCGATATTATACATTAGGGTAAAGTTACTTTTATGAAACTTATTTGTGGACACAATATCCAGAAATGCCTGCTTTCTGACAGACTACACATTAACGAACAATACTTAGGAAGTTTGTTTTGTTTCTCATAGGTACTGTAATATTCATAATAGTATCTGTATGTTATAACCAGTTAGTAGCAATTTTCTATGGTAGTAAAAAGAGTGGGTATTTTATTTAATTTATACTTTGGAATGAAAACCAATAACGAGCAAACCAACAAGCGGTTTTTTAGTTGATTTCTGCTTGCTTCTGCTTGAAATCTATCTGAATATTTATTTCAGAATTTTCAAAATGAAATCTAACCGGGTTCTGATGGTGTCAACAAATCGGTTCTCAAATTAAATACCGGATTGTTTATATATTTTATTAGTTATTATGTATAATTTGGCTACCGTGGTGTGGCTAATGACCGGCAAGCGACCGCCGCAACATGTCATTACAAAAATTGCCGCGGATTAGTCTTGCTGAAGAAGGTTTAGAAATCCAGTTGCTCGTGCTTGAGTAGAAAGTATTCCCCGATTCTGGCCCCGCCTCTCAGTGGTCCCCGATCCTGACCCCAAGGCCGACCCACCGCCCCTGCTAAACCTTTAAAAAAAAAAAAAAAAAAAAAAAAAAAAAAAAAAAAAAAAAAAAAAAAAAAAAAAAAAAAAAAAAAAAAAAAAAAAAAAAAACAAATAGCCCCCCATTTGAATTGATTGCACTAGGTCTCAGCAGTGCCCGGCGCCTCCTTCAGGGACTTACGAATACGCTAATTAAACAATACACCTTGTTCACCACGGTAACAATAGGCTTATCGACCCTTTTCTATTGTTCGATCTCGACTCGGGCGCGCTATTGTGTTACCGAGCATACTACCTGCCTGGACCCTTTCCTTAACCCACCGACGTCTCCATTCATGCCTTCTTTATGTGTGTATACTGTAGGTGTTTGTGATAGGTATTTTGCAATAGGTATTAGCGACAGCTATTTGCAATAGGTATTAGCGATAGGTAGTTATTTGTGATGCATAGGTACTCTAACTATCAACTCTAATAACCCGCATTATCTTATTACCTCTTGGAGCTATTTCGATTTATAAGGAATACAGTTCTAACCTTCTTCTGACGTAGAATTTACACTAGTAATCCTTTGGCAGCCTAAACTAACCTTAACCTTTTACCAAACCTAACTTATTCTTCGAAAACCTAACCTAAACCTAACTTGACCAAACCTAACTAAAATCAACCTAACTCATTTCAAACTAACCTGCTTTCACCTAGTCTTCCGATATAAAGTAAACTCGTAGTTACTTGTTTCTTTCTATTATTTAAAAAAATAACGAGGCGTGTGAGGCATTTCTTGTGCACTTGTGTTCATTGTTATAATAGCTTAATTGTTTTATTGATAGACGTCTATTATATTTTATACTGACAATGGATTTATTGTTTCCTATACCTATTCTTTTATAATTTGGGTTTGAGTAAAGAGAACGTCTGTTTAGATGAACTTGTTGATACATGTTACTTTGTGTGATTGAAAAAAAAAGAACGAGACATGTCAACTGGTTTCAACATGATTTAGTCTAATACATCAACATTTCTTGTGCGTTGCTATTCATTGTTATAACAGCATAATTGCTTTATTAATAGACGTCTATTATATTTTATGCTGACAATGGATTTATTGTTTCCTATACCTATTCTTTTATAATTTGGGTTTGAGTAAAGAGAACGTCTGTTTAGATGAACTTGTTGAGACATGTTACTTTGTGTCATTAAAAAAAAAGAACGAGACGTGTCAACTGGTTTCAACATGATTTAGTCTAATACGTCAACATTTCTTGTGCGTTGCTATTCATTGTTACAACAGCATAATTGCTTTATTGGAAGACATCTATTATATTTTATACCGACAATGGATTTATTGTTTCCTATTATGCTTTTGAATTTGGGTTTTAGTAAAGAGAGCGTATGTATTAGATGAACTTGTTGAGACATGATTTTAACGGTACTGTACCCTGGTCATAGTGACACAGTATAAAAGCCGAAGAGAAATGAGTTTGAGTAAGTATTACACTCGTGGCAGTCCACTGTATCAGAGCTCCTTGTATCTATTGCAGTATATAGAAATATAGTGTTAATTCAACAGTGAAGTGTTTAAGTGTTTATAGAAAGACCCAACAATGGATGTAAGTATGTCTTTTATTACCGTAACTTACTTTGTTTTGTTTTCACTTGTGTTCTTTGTGTTTTAATTATAAAGATTGTAGACAGTGTGTAAATTATTGTTTTATATTGTTTCAGTTCACTGAAAATACTTTCAAGAACTATTACTACCCGGATAATAATAAAGACGAATCAAGCGATGAAGAGGGTACGCTTGGTTTCAAAGTTAAACAAGCCATCGCAAAGAAACGTTCAGGAAACAATATCGATAGTTTCTTTGAACGACCTAAAAAGCAACCCAAAATTGTGAAACGGTCTTCGAATGTGAGCAAAAGTTCACCAGACGGTGTTGCAAACTTATCATCCGGACAAGACGACGGGGCATATGCATCACATTTGATTAAAATCGAGATATATGATATGCAAACAATTAAAAACATCCCACCCATGGAACACTGGAAGCATGCGGACTTCAGATTGAAATATTTTGCGCTGGAAGACGATTTGGAGCTACAAAATACGCGAAATATTATTTATAACATAACAAAGCAATTAGCTTCTAAGGACAGTAGTGTGAAATATTTTATAGATAATAAGAAACAGTGATAGTTATAATTATTAATGATAGTAGTAGCTTAATGATTGTGTTAACGTATTTCTCATTTTTTACCTCTCCTTAAGTACATTTTCCATGTAACAGATTATTTTTATTGTATAACATTACAACAAGTTTTAATTTAAACTTCTCACTTGTAAAGGTTACAGTCCCCACTCTTAGAAATCTTATACGTGTAGTCAACTATTTAAATGAAAGAAAGCACTGTATGATTTCTCATTTCATAATGGACTCTTTGAGCTGTGATGTCTACGATCTTGAACTTATCAGACTCTGTGAAGAAATAGAAGAAAATGAAGATCTATGCGAGGCTGCCCGTCTTGTGAGCCAACTTCATCGAGAGGCGTAAGTTAAAATATTCCTGTTCATACATGTTTATAACTTTTAACCGGTACCTGTTTAACAAAGGATGGGTCCCTAACTTGTTGTGACCTGAACTAATTGTTAGGATAAACGTGGGGTGGGAGAGGACTGGTTATATAAGCGGGGTATCTCGAGTTCATATCATTCAGTGTTTTGGTGCCGTGCTTGTATTGTGATATCCTTTTCCATAATGGTGTTTACTTATTATCATATTGGTCTCACCTTACCTCGTGATAAGATTGAGGAATTAACTAAAGAATTTATTGTATCATATTTTCATAGAAATATTAGAATGTGGTACATTTCAAACAAATTACCTCACACGTTACTGGAAGATTCTGATATTATACCGTATTATACACCATGTGATGGGCATATAAAAAATTCCAAGGGGAATACTGAGTCATCAGATGTGATTGATGGAGTTTTGATGATGCAGGCCTATTGTCAGCAATGTCGAAAAGACTTACGTTAGTATATACAACCAACCATTTTAGTAATTATTTTTATTTTATCTGACATTACGATATTTATGTTTATTTTGTATTGTTATAGATCTTCTCAAATAGGACGGGGAGTAAAAAGAACAGCTGCAGTTTTGGAGACTGAAGAAGTCTTGTCGAAGAAAAACCGTCCAGCAGCTGCTGAACCTGTTGCATCAACATCATCCGAACCAGTTCCCGATATCATTGTGAGTACAAATAATAATCATGAAATTGAATGTTCTGTGTGTAATAAGTTTGTCTCTAAAAGATATTTTAAAAATCATTTAAATAGTAATCTTCACAAAAATAATGTTTTAAGGGCTGACATTGAATGGGTTAATGTTCAGTTAATTGAAAATGCTTTTAAGAATAGGGTGGCCACTTACAGAATACTATTAAATGAAAATGTTCACCAACCATTTACTCCCGAATCTATTTTACTAGGAAATAAAGATAAAATCTTTGCATTATTGGATCGTTCCCTCACTGATCACCATGCTTTAAAAGTAAACTTTATTTTAAATGCGGATTTTACTCAAGAGACCAAACAAGTAAATAATACATTTGATTTCCAATTATGTAACAATGTAGTTGATGTTAGTAGCGACAAAGATGAGATTTTCGAGTCAGTTGTTAAAGATATATTAACAAAATTATTTAACTTTGAGAGAAAAGATAGTGGATGGAGTTTAGTAAAATTTAACTATCTAGATGTCAATGTAAACAAATTCAATCCATTGCGTGGTTCTTCCTATATCGAATTACCACGTGATATTCAGAACAGAAAAGCAGTTATTAATGTAAAAAATTGTGATCATGAATGTTTTAGATGGGCTGTATTGTCAGGGTTGTATCCACCTACAAGTCATCGTTCAAACACTACGAAATCGTATATAGCGCATAAAAATAAATTAAATTTTGGAAATTTAACTTTCCCACTTAAAGTTGGAGATATTCAGAAATTTGAAAAAATGAATGATATAAGTATAAACGTTTTTGGTCTTGAATACAATTCGAAAAGTAAAATACATGACGTAGTAGGCCCATTACACTTAACAAAGTGCAAAAAAGCTACCCACTTGAACTTATTGTACATATCCAAAGACAGTAAGGGGCATTATTGCTATATCAAAAATTTATCTAGGTTAGTATCCAAACAATTATCAAATACACAGCATGCCGCACATATTTGTGATGGTTGTTTGACGAACTTTACAACTCGTGACAATTTAATGAATCATCAAAGAAACGATTGTTTCCATGTTTGTACACATTTACCTTCAGAACAGGATAAAAAGAAAAACTGGTTCAATGAAAACGTTTCCTCCAATATACTTACTTTCGATAATTATGAACGTAAATTAAGGGTACCTTTTGTTATTTATGCTGATTTCGAGGCCTTTCTAAACCCGATTCAAACAGGTAAAATTAATCCTACTACATCCTCAACAACAAATATACAAAAACATGAGGTATATAGTTTTGGATACTATATTAAATGTTCTTATAATGATAAATTGTCAGTGTACAGAACATATAAAGGCAAAAATTGCACCCAGGAATTTATGAAGTATATGGAACAAGACTTAAAGGCCATTTGTAGGAGAAATACTTTTGTAAAAACTCCATTGCCTTTATCTAATGCAAATAATGTGCATATTTCTCAGAGTAGTACATGTTATATTTGTGATAAAAATTTAAACGAGGATTCAGTCATTTCCTATAATTACCATACTGGTCTTTATGAAGGAGTGGCACATAAATTTTGTTCTGAAAAATACAGGGCACCTAATTTTGTACCTGTATTTTTCCATAATTTGTGTAACTATGATAGTCATTTTATAGTGCATGGGCTTGGTTTGATGGAAGGCGACATTGAACTGATTCCAGAGAACAAAGAGAAATACATTTCATTTTCTAAGAATTTGCAAATAAATAATCGCACAGTTAAATTGAGATTTGTTGATTCACTTAAATTTATGTCCAGTGGTCTTGACAAATTGGCAAAAAACTTGTTGCCTGAACAATTTCATGAATTAAAATTGAATTTTTCATGCGAGGAGGATTTTAAACGCTTATTACGAAAGGGTGTATATCCCTATGAACACATGTCATCATACGATTCTTTAAACTTAACAGCTCTTCCCTCTAAAGATGATTTCTTTAGTTCCTTGTCTGATAGTCACATCTCAGAGGAGGATTATGATCACGCAAAAGATGTTTGGTCTCATTTTCAATGCAAAAATATGGGTGATTATTCTGATTTATATTTAAAAACTGATGTTTTATTACTAACTGATATATTTGAAAATTTTAGAAACCTTTGTCTTAAGACGTATGGATTAGACCCCGCTCATTATTATACTGCTCCGGGATTAAGTTGGGATGCAATGTTAAGAACTACAAAAATAAAACTAGAACTCCTAACTGATATCGATAAAATAGCTTTTATAGCGAAAAATATTCGAGGTGGCATATCACAATGTAGTAATAGATATGCGAAGGCTAATAATATTTTTTTGTCAGATTATAATCAAAATATCCCATCGTCATTTCTTATGTACTTTGATGCAAATAACCTTTACGGGTGGGCTATGTCTCAATGTCTTCCTACCGGTAAATTTGAATGGGTAAATACAGATACTGACTTTAATATATCTGATGACGCTGATCATGGTTTAATTTTAGAAGTTGATCTCGAATACCCTAACGAGTTGCATGACTCTCATTCAGATTTGCCATTCTGTCCTGAAAACGTTTGTTTGGGTACCTCCAAAGAAAAAAAATTAATTCCTAATTTAAATAAAAAAACAAATTATGTCATTCACTATAGAAATCTAAAACAGTGTTTAAAAAATGGTTTGAAATTGAGTAAAATCCATCGCATTCTTAAATTTCAGCAGTCTATGTGGTTAAAAAGTTACATAGATTTGAACACCCACATGCGATCACAGGCATCATCCGATTTTGAAAAAGATTTCTTTAAACTAATGAATAATTCAGTGTTCGGTAAGACTATGGAAAATGTTGCAAAACGTGTAAATGTCAAATTATTAAATAACTGGGAAAATCGAGGAAAAACGCAGGGGGTTCAATCTTTGATAGCGAAACCCGAGTTCCATAGTTTATCCATATTCTCTGAGAATTTAGTGGCCGTTCAGTTGAAAAAAACTAGAATATTTTATAATAAACCGATTTATTTGGGATTTTGCGTATTAGATATATCAAAAACTTTGATGTATGACTTTCACTACAGCTACATGAAAACCAAATATCCAGACAATCTTAAGCTTCTTTATACAGATACTGATAGCTTAGTATATCAAATTTTCACGGAAAATTATTACGCAGATATAAAATCAGACCTTAATTTATATTTTGATACATCTGACTATCCTCCTAACAATAAATATGATTTGCCGTTAATTAATAAAAAGCGATTAGGGTTTTTCAAAGATGAAAATAATGGTAGAATTTTAAAAGAATTCGTAGGTCTGAGATCTAAAATGTATACCTTAGATGTTGAAAAATATGACGAGAATGATGAAAAAACTGAAAAATACGGTGTTTTGTCAAAAGCCAAAGGAGTCAATAAATGTGTTACAAAAAAATTTACTCTTGACAATTACAAAACGTGTTTATTTAATAAAAATTTGCAACGCGCTCAAATGCTAAGATTTAAATCTATAAAACATATAATATTCACTCAAAAAATAAATAAAATATCATTATCGCATGAAGATACAAAACGATACTTATTAGAAAACTCTTCTGACACTCTTGCGTGGGGTCATTATAAAATACCGCAATAATTAAAAAGTTTCAAAGTTGTAATTTAATCACACAGAACATTCGAATTCCAAATTATTGTTTGTACATTGTATATTTTTAAGATATTACTTGTAAACATGTAAAAAAAAAATGTATGAATTTTATTTTATTGTATCTTTTAAGGAAGTTTTGTAAATAAGAAACAAAAAAATTAAAAGTGTGATCATATATAATAAATTTATTTTTTTACGTAATCCTTTTGTTTTTTTCTACTATATCTGAGTTGTTTAAATAGTAATCTTCTTTCTGAATATTACCATTTAAAGTCCATCCGTTAACATATCAACACTCACCCACACACACACACATAGACATAGATTACGATATTTAATAATGATTCACTTTTATCATCCTTTCACCACCATTGTCGCAGGTCCTAGTGGCTGTGGTAAAACTCAATTTGTCACAAACTTTTTGAATAACTCCAAAGAGATCTGTAATGTTGAATTTGATGAAATTATTTGGTGTTATGATGAAATGCAACCTCTCTACAATCTGGAAAATGTAAATTATAGTCAAGGAATACCAGATTTTTCAATTTTTGATGGGAAGAAACCTAAACTTCTTATTATAGATGATTTGATGAGAGAATCAGATGGACGAATCGTTGACATTTTTACGAAAGGTAGCCATCATAGAAACTTAAGTGTTTTTTATATTACACAAAACATATTTCATCAAGGTCGAGGTCAACGTGATATTTCATTGAATACAAGCTACATTGTATTTTTTAAAAATCCCAGGGATAAAACTCAAATACGCTACCTGTCACGACAAGTTTACCCAGAAAACTCAAAGTTTGTGGACGAAGCCTACAAAGATGCTACAAAGGAGGCTCATGGTTACCTCATGATTGACCTGAAACAAAATACAAATGACATATGCCGTTTCAAAACAAAAATATTTCCGTTCGATGGGCATTGCACAGTGTATGTACCTAAAAAGGGGTTTAAATATGATAAAAATCAGCATATTTTAGTCAGTTCTACATGATGCATGCAAGAGTAAACACATATAAACATTTACTTGAAGCATTGCAGTTGCTTAAACCCAAATATCGTACTGCGTTACTTAAATCTTGTGACGATGAAGAGATCAACATTATTTGTGAGTGTATTTATAACGTCCTAAATGGGAAAATTCCATTAGAAAAAAAAGAAAAGACGAAACTAAAAAAATATAAAGATATTTTAAGAAAATTAGTTTCGAAAGGGAAACATAAAATAAGAAAAACTGTTATAGTTCAAAAAGGAGGTGCATTTCTACCTATTATTTTAGGTGCAGTTTTAAGTGCTTTAGTGAACTCTTTATCATAAACAAAATGGAAAACACAAAAAAAATGTTATTAGTAGAATCAGATTTTATTGAAAGACTGAAACGGAATGAGAGTCCACCCGAAAATTCCTCATCTCGGCTAGATGGAGAGATGCAAAAGATCCTTAAAAGTAAAATGAATGATCGCGAAAAGTGGACGTTATATTCTCAAGCATTACAAAGATTTCTACATTTTATTGAAACAGATCGAAAACCGTTTAGAATACCCATCGTGATGGAGGGGCTAGATCAAGTCATCAACGAAAGTAATGATATTATAAAAACAAAAGTGAACAAAAAGGAGGAGAATGAAAATAATGAGTCAGTTACAGATAATGTAACTGAAGCAGCCACACCGTCATCGTTTAATACACCACCTGGTGAAATAAATCAAGAACTAATGCCAATTAGTCCATCAAAAATTATAAACATATTACCTAAATCTTATGAAAAAAAAGCTCGAACGTTGTTAGATTACATTGTTTCAAGTAAACCGAAAATTTGGTGGAAACACACTGGTGAAGTTGTTATAAATAACCAAACCATTCAAAATAGTAATATTACTGATTTGGTAAGCGACACCGTTAGATGTCTTAAACGTCCTAAGCCAATTGGATGGGAAGTGTTTGCTTTACTTTTAAAAGATATCGAAGTGCCTAGGTCATGCATAGGTAATCCTACAAATTTAGCATTTATTAATGGTACTCCTTTGATTGAACCCTTTACCCCCTCCACATCTGTGAAGACGAGAGCCTCAACAGATAAAGATAATAATACTTCTACACCTCTTGCTACACGGGAGCAAAAGCGATCCGGAAAGAAAATAGAGTGGGAAAGATGGACTCCTTATTAGACATTAACAGAATCTACTATGATGTCTCTAATCCAGCTGGCTATAGCAGTTTAAATAATTTATCAAAGGAAATGAAAGGTCAAATGAACAAAGAGGAAGTGAAAAAATGGTTACAATCTCAAGATACGTACACGCTACATAAACCTACTCATAGACGATTTACTAGAAATAAATACATTCTCTCGAACTTTAATGAACTTTGGCAAGCCGATTTAAGTGATATGAGTACTTATAGTCAATATAATGATGGGTACAAATATATTCTTTGTGTTATTGATGTATTCAGTAAATATACTTTTGCAAGAGCCATGAAGAAGAAGGATTCAGCAACTGTTAAACAATGTTTTGAAAGCATATTTACTGAAGCCAACTCTGTTCCCCGTCACATCCAATCTGATAAAGGTACAGAATTTGTTTCAAGAGCGGTTAGAGATTACTTTAAGAGCAAAAATATTAATTATTATACCACTAATAACCCCGACATTAAAGCAAGTATAGTAGAAAGGTTTCAAAGAACACTTAAAATGAAAATGTGGCGTTACTTCACTCATAAGAATACATATAACTACACAAATATATTACAAGATCTTTTACATTCTTACAACCATAGCTATCATTCTAGCATTAAAATGCGCCCAGTTGATGTTAGCTCTAATAATATTATGACTGTTTGGTGTAATTTATATGATCGCAAAAAAGATAGGCAAATTTCATCAGAAACTAAAAAACTAAATGTAGGTGATCATGTTAGAATCACTAAATATAAGCATGTGTTTCAAAAAGGTTATGAAAGTAATTGGAGTGATGAAATATTTATTATTGATTCGATTATTAACAGATCGCCACGAGTTGTTTATACAATAAAGGATTTAGAAGGTGAACCCATCATTGGTACATTTTATTCTAAAGAATTACAAAAAGTAACTTACCTCCCCTCCAACGAGTATAAAATTGATAAAATAATACGCTCGCGTCGAGTTGCTGGCAGAAAGGAAATACTAGTTAAGTGGCAAGGTTATCCTAATAAATTTAATTCTTGGATACCTGAATCAAACTTAAAGAAAATATGAGTGAAAATAGTTTTTATCTAACTTTGTTAAGTAATAGTTCATCAGATTACTACACGGATAACACGACTGCACATTTCTTAACTAAATTACCAAAGACCATTAAATTGGATGGAGAATGGGTAGTTGGGTTGGTGGAATTTCAATACCCTTGTTCCATGTATAATGTTCAAGAGCACGAAAACATCATTTATTTAAAGAAAACGGTGTTATCACCCACCGATAAAACTACAAAAATAGTGGATATAAAAACTCATATACCAGCCACTACATATGATAATATAGATCATTTTCTTCAAGCGTTTAATGAAAACCCACAGTTAAAAAATAACGTAAAATTTCGATATGATGGATTAACAAAACTGGTTGGAATAGCAACAACAAATAAAGAAATAACATCTATCATAACAACTCCGATACTAAGTCTGCAATTGGGTTTTAAACCGAGAACAAATTTAAAACAAAATACATTAGGAAAAAACCCCGCAAATTTATATTTAGGTTTACCATCTCAAATATTTGTTTATACTGATATAATACATCCACAAGTAGTCGGAGATGTTATTACTTCATTACTCAGAATAATACCTTTAGATCCAACTAAGTTCATTTATGGAGCTTATAAAACTCACATTTTCTCACCCGCTCATTATGTACCAGTTTTACGAAGAGAGTTCGATACAATTGAAATAGATATAAGAACAACGACTGGTGTCAGAGTACCATTTCAATTTGGATCTTCTTGCGTGAAGCTACACTTTCAACGAGTAAAATGATTTACAGCAGATCGTCAGTCTCTTGTCCTTACGAACATTATTATTCACACCAAGCCGGCTCTGGGATAGGTATTGTCTATAAGGGAGTTCCATACCAACGAGGACATGGTATAGGCAGTTTTTTGGGTGGACTATTTAGATCAGTGCTCCCTTTGTTATCTAGCGGTTTAAAAACCATTGGAAAAGAAACCTTAGGGGCAGGGGTTGGTCTGTTATCTGATATGGTAAATTCTCGTCCTATGGATAGTTCAATTCGATCACGATTTAAGGAAGCGAGCGCTAACCTAAAAAGAAAGGCTGATGAAAAAATTGATTCTCTCATGTCAGGATCTGGGTATAAAATGTCGAATAAAAGAAGAGAACCGCTCATTACTCGAAAAGCATCGCGACGAAGAGGAAGTAAAAATAATAATAAAAATAACGATATATTTTCAAGTTAATAATGTCATTTCTACACAGTCATTCATGTGAATGTGCAAAATCAGAATTAGATATATTTGCCCTTCCATCAACTCAAACAAGTATTGAAAGCGGACATTGGATTCATTACAAACCAATTTCATCTTTAAGTGATGATGGCCCCATTGAATTTCAAGTACCTGGATCAGGAGATGACTACATTAATCTATCACACACAATGTTACATATTACTGCTAAAGTGTTGAATCAAGATGGGACAAAATTAAAAGCAGATGCCGGAGTTGGACCCACCAATAACTGGCTACATTCCCTTTTCAACCAACTTGATGTATATTTAAATCAAAAACTCATATCACCCCCAAACAATACATATGCTTACCGTGCTTATATGGAAAATCTTCTCAACTATGGACCGGCAGCCAAAAAAACCCATCTTACTTGTGGGTTATGGTATGAGGATACCCCAGATTTTATGGATACCGTTGACGCCAACAACAAAGGATTTCAGAAAAGACTAGAATTTATCAAAGAGAGTAAGCAAGTGGAAATGATTGGACATTTGCATGGCGATATATTTAACCAAGAGAAATTCTTGATAAATGGCGTTGAATTGCGTATTAAGTTAGTCCGATCAAAAGAATCGTTTAATTTAATTTGTCATCAAGATAAAAAATTTAAAGTACAAATAACAGATGCTAGTCTCATTGTTAGAAGAACAAAAATTAATCCTAGCGTTTTGTTAGCCCATCAAAAAGTATTGGCAACAACGACTGCGAAGTACCCCATTACGAGAGCAGAAGTTAAGGTTCTCACAATACCATCAGGGGTCCAGGGTAAAACATTGGATAATATATTTCTCGGACAAATTCCTAAACGGTGTATTATTGGATTTGTATCAAATTCAGGTTTTAATGGAAATTTAGCTTTGAATCCATTTAATTTTCAAAACTATAATATGAATTCATTTAGTTTGTTTGTAGATGGTCATGAAATTCCTTCTAAAACATTACAACCGTCATTTAGTTCTGGTTTAATAGCGGCGGCATATCACACCTTATTTTCCGGAACTGGTATTCATTTTCACAACGAAGGTAATGGAATAAGTAGAACAGATTATGGTGGAGGTTATTGTTTGTTATGTTTTGATTTAACCCCAGATTTATCTGCTAGTTCAACTTCACATTGGAATCTTGTTAGACATGGAAGTGTTCGGATAGAAGTACGCTTTGATTCGGCTCTAACTAGCACCATTAATTGTATCGTTTATGCAGAATTTGATAACATTATTGAAATAAACAAAAACCGTGATGTATCTGTAGATTATAATAGTTGAAAAACATAATTATATAAATACAATGTTTTCTTTCGTTTACTTTATTTTGTTGTAGTCATTGTTTGCAGCATCATCAAGACAAAAATTGTTATTAATTAAGTAATTATGGATACTAATGAGATACAATTTTGTATGAAGAAATTAAACCCACTTTTTGAAACAAATGTTTTTGCTGCTAACAAAATACCTATTTGGGTCGATCTACCTGTCTTTATTGTTAGTAATTTGGACCCTGACACGAAACCAGGCTCCCACTGGGTTGCCATACACATTGATGTTACTGGTATAGGAGAATATTTTGATTCCTTCGGAAGGAAGCCTTCAGGTTACCATAACTTATTTTTAAAAAGAAACACCAGACAGTGGTATTTTAACAATAAACCTCTTCAAAACCATTTTACTTCAGTTTGTGGTGAATATTGTTTAGTTTATTTGTATTTTAAATATCATGGAAAAACTATGAAAGATATGCTAAGTTTGTTTTCTGATAATTCTGTATGTAATGACCTTATATTAAGGAATATGTTTAAAACATTTTTTGTGAAATAAAATAATACGTGTACTTAAATAAGATTTTTTATTTTTTCATATAATACAAAGACCATTCTAAACTATACATTTTTTTTTTAAATTTTATTATTTACAAAATATTTCTTAATATTCTTTGTTACTTAAAAACGAGACGACACAAAAAAATCTGTTACATGGAAAATGTACTTAAGGAGAGGTAAAAAATGAGAAATACGTTAACACAATCATTAAGCTACTACTATCATTAATAATTATAACTATCACTGTTTCTTATTATCTATAAAATATTTCACACTACTGTCCTTAGAAGCTAATTGCTTTGTTATGTTATAAATAATATTTCGCGTATTTTGTAGCTCCAAATCGTCTTCCAGCGCAAAATATTTCAATCTGAAGTCCGCATGCTTCCAGTGTTCCATGGGTGGGATGTTTTTAATTGTTTGCATATCATATATCTCGATTTTAATCAAATGTGATGCATATGCCCCGTCGTCTTGTCCGGATGATAAGTTTGCAACACCGTCTGGTGAACTTTTGCTCACATTCGAAGACCGTTTCACAATTTTGGGTTGCTTTTTAGGTCGTTCAAAGAAACTATCGATATTGTTTCCTGAACGTTTCTTTGCGATGGCTTGTTTAACTTTGAAACCAAGCGTACCCTCTTCATCGCTTGATTCGTCTTTATTATTATCCGGGTAGTAATAGTTCTTGAAAGTATTTTCAGTGAACTGAAACAATATAAAACAATAATTTACACACTGTCTACAATCTTTATAATTAAAACACAAAGAACACAAGTGAAAACAAAACAAAGTAAGTTACGGTAATAAAAGACATACTTACATCCATTGTTGGGTCTTTCTATAAACACTTAAACACTTCACTGTTGAATTAACACTATATTTCTATATACTGCAATAGATACAAGGAGCTCTGATACAGTGGACTGCCACGAGTGTAATACTTACTCAAACTCATTTCTCTTCGGCTTTTATACTGTGTCACTATGACCAGGGTACAGTACCGTTAAAATCATGTCTCAACAAGTTCATCTAATACATACGCTCTCTTTACTAAAACCCAAATTCAAAAGCATAATAGGAAACAATAAATCCATTGTCGGTATAAAATATAATAGATGTCTTCCAATAAAGCAATTATGCTGTTGTAACAATGAATAGCAACGCACAAGAAATGTTGACGTATTAGACTAAATCATGTTGAAACCAGTTGACACGTCTCGTTCTTTTTTTTTAATGACACAAAGTAACATGTCTCAACAAGTTCATCTAAACAGACGTTCTCTTTACTCAAACCCAAATTATAAAAGAATAGGTATAGGAAACAATAAATCCATTGTCAGCATAAAATATAATAGACGTCTATTAATAAAGCAATTATGCTGTTATAACAATGAATAGCAACGCACAAGAAATGTTGATGTATTAGACTAAATCATGTTGAAACCAGTTGACATGTCTCGTTCTTTTTTTTTCAATCACACAAAGTAACATGTATCAACAAGTTCATCTAAACAGACGTTCTCTTTACTCAAACCCAAATTATAAAAGAATAGGTATAGGAAACAATAAATCCATTGTCAGTATAAAATATAATAGACGTCTATCAATAAAACAATTAAGCTATTATAACAATGAACACAAGTGCACAAAAAATGCCTCACACGCCTCGTTATTTTTTTAAATAATAGAAAGAAACAAGTAACTACGAGTTTACTTTATATCGGAAGACTAGGTGAAAGCAGGTTAGTTTGAAATGAGTTAGGTTGATTTTAGTTAGGTTTGGTCAAGTTAGGTTTAGGTTAGGTTTTCGAAGAATAAGTTAGGTTTGGTAAAAGGTTAAGGTTAGTTTAGGCTGCCAAAGGATTACTAGTGTAAATTCTACGTCAGAAGAAGGTTAGAACTGTATTCCTTATAAATCGAAATAGCTCCAAGAGGTAATAAGATAATGCGGGTTATTAGAGTTGATAGTTAGAGTACCTATGCATCACAAATAACTACCTATCGCTAATACCTATTGCAAATAGCTGTCGCTAATACCTATTGCAAAATACCTATCACAAACACCTACAGTATACACACATAAAGAAGGCATGAATGGAGACGTCGGTGGGTTAAGGAAAGGGTCCAGGCAGGTAGTATGCTCGGTAACACAATAGCGCGCCCGAGTCGAGATCGAACAATAGAAAAGGGTCGATAAGCCTATTGTTACCGTGGTGAACAAGGTGTATTGTTTAATTAGCGTATTCGTAAGTCCCTGAAGGAGGCGCCGGGCACTGCTGAGACCTAGTGCAATCAATTCAAATGGGGGGGCTATTTGTTGTTTTTTTTTTTTTTTTTTTTTTTTTTTTTTTTTTTTTTTTTTTTTTTTTTTTTTTAGCAGGGGCGGTGGGTCGGCCTTGGGGTCAGGATCGGGGACCACTGAGAGGCGGGGCCAGAATCGGGGAATACTTTCTACTTGCTTGCTACAAGTTAAGATAAGGTTTCAACTAATAAAGGCACGAGTACATTTTGTTGTAATCAATGGAGGCCAAGTCCAGCAGTGGACTGTTTGTACTAAGGCTGACTGAAGTATATAGCATGACAAATACGAACGTTTCCGAGATAATACGATGGAAAAAGATTATGCACTACATCTGTATGTCATGAAGATGTGCTGTTTAGTTGTTCGCTGAGCCAAAAGCCCACAGAAAACAGATCGATCCAATCCTCTTTTTAGGAAGGTACCTAATGCGGCAGTACCGTCGCCAAAAGTTCCAATTATTGCTACGTTTCAAAAGGTATACTTTCAATTGAAGACGCGTATAATAAAAGCAAATAAATGCATTCAGAGATATCAAGGTATTCAACAATACAAAAGAAAGTTCAGCGTTCGACATACTTTCCTGCCAGTCGTCCAAATTATGCCTTTAATAATGAGCCCTTTGTAGAAAACAAATTGCATCCGAACTATGAGTCTATCTGACACTTGGAGCAATTTATTCTTTGCCGACGGCGTACGCGCGCAAACATACATCTATCTATCGGCAGAAGCTAATTTTCTTTCTATTATGCCGGCTTAGAGCACACGTTCGACAAAAACGGCGGCAACCGAGATGGTTTCCGAGGGTAATTTTGACGACACGAGTTTTCGTGATTTCGTAAGCGGTGGTTTTTTATTCGTTTTGACTTTTTCGGTGGATTGTCTAAAAAAGTGTCGCCGGGGTCCATGCCCGGGAAGCGGGGCGTGACGCGGCCGAGGCTCTGTGCTTTAGGAATTAACTGTAAGTTTGTACAGTTTTTGATCGAGGTTTCAAGCCTTACATTACTTTTTGTATTGTATTTTATTTAATTCACGCAACATGACTCATAAAAGTTTTGACTCAATCAAATTTAAAATTTAATTAAAATATTACTTAAACATTAACTAACTTATAGAAAACATGTCAAAATAAATCAATGAAAATTAAGAAATATGTAAGTAATAAATAAAATAAATGATTAGTACTTATAAATTTTCAAATAAACTAAATTCAATATCTAATCTCGTAGAAGGGTAAAAAGTAAGTGTCCCTCATAAATGGATTAATGCCTATACTAATTATTATTTAACCCATTTTTGAGACACTGGTGCGTGCATTGACAACCAATGCTTCACAAAAGAGTCAAATCGATCTGCGACGACCGCTAGCAAGGCGCTGCCGCTAGTGCGCACGCGGCGGGCTGCTGAGTGCTGACAGCTCTCTTGCGCATAGTAGCGTGAAAACTTGAGACACCATACGCATTCAGTTTTATTTCTAGAATATGAGCTATAACGCCTATACTTAATAGGCTGCTTTTACTAGATATCTACATTAAATAGACACATATATTATTAGTTTCAGACTCTCAGAGGAATTAGAATTAAAGGTACCTATTAATTTTAGTCTAATAAAAGCCCTGTAATGTACCCTAATTGTACATTTGTACCCTTCAAAACTAGTTAGAGCCAATAAAATGTACTCGTTAATAGTTGAAGACCTAGCTGTAGCCTTCCAACTGACTTGATTTAAACAGATTTGATTGAACATCCAATTAACTAAAAGACAGGCATAAAAACGCACGATTTCTGGTTGACCCTTTCATTTTTATGTCTTTTAGACCAGTTTAAAGTAAGACCCTTAAATCCTTAATAACTATGTGTACATAATTGGATATCATACTCACACTGGACCGCTGGTCCAAGGTATTCTGTGAGCGATGGAAATAATAATCCTGTGGCTAGGACTGCTACTAAGGTAAATGGACCATCAGTGGAAGACATTCAGGTAGTGGTCACTTAAATACTGACGCTGTACAATACAGCTAGATCAGTATATATCAGAAGACCAACTATGCGTTGTTGTTACGAATCTGAAGTTATAAAAGAAAGATGGAATGTTTGTGAATGGATGGACTGACCGCAGGTTTCCGGCGTGGTCGGGCAGTTTCCTAATACATAGTATTGTAATCGACGTTAGAATATCGTATCCGCCTTTTAAAATAGGATGTTTATTGGAAAAACAAGCCGTTGAATGTTTTAATATCAACCGGGACTTATATGGCTTTCATTGATTTGCCAGTGTCATGTCGATTTGTGTAACAATACTTAAGTATTTCGGGGACGCGAATTCTTACCAAAGCCACAGTCGTCTCAGAAAGTTTATAATATCGATCGAGTCGGGTCCTTACCAATGACATGAACGTGTCCACAACTCCACACGTCCCACCAAACCAACAGAGCCTTTTGGTAAAGAAGTTTCATGGTTAATTATAATTACAGACTGGCTGGAGATTTGTCTGCGTCCATTTGTATTTGGTTAAAAGCATTTTTTTTTTGTATAGCCTATATTGTGTCCCACTGCTGGGCAAAGGCCTCCCCTGTCTTTCGCCACTCGTCACGGCTTTGTGCATGCTCCCGCCAGTCGCCACAAAATGAGTCCAGGTCGTTTCGCCATCTCATTTTTGGTAAAAGCATATTACTCAAACTAAATTTAGTCTCAATTCTGAACTCCCTTCTACCAAAGTAGAAGGGAAATGTAGTGGAAGTTGTTCAGCTTCGTATACTCTACCAGCATACCAGTTTTTATAAAAATCCAAGATGTGATCGAAACGTACAAACTTTTTGAGAATTGCTCATTAAATTCAAACTTCTAAGCCACTCCAGTTTTCCGTGTTTCCATCAAGTACCTACTACCTTCGTTAAATTACCACTAAGCACAAACAAGTGACTATCAGAAATCGGTGATGGGCTGAATCGGAAGCCTGATTGTGCACGGCCACGGCCACGACTCGAATCAACGCAATGGTGCGGTAAAACAATACCGAAACAAATGAACAGCGGCACCGAGAGGTAATTGTATTGTTCATGATGTCAACCATTACTAGCTGAGAATTTATTTTGATTTGTCTGCTAGCTCTTCCCTTGCTCTATCCTGTTTTAGTAGGTAAATACCTAATTAAATTTCACAGATGTAAGAAGTGTTAATATTCACGCATAAGCATTGCAATTCAGCGAGGTAATGCTGCCAGCGTCTACGGTACCCTACCGAGGGGCGATTTTTTATTGTAGTTAAGGTTTTATTTTTATTAATTTAGTATAATTTCAGTTTATAAGTTTTTATACTGTGAGTAACGGTGTAAAAGAACATACGTTTTATATTTTATCATTTTTCATAACTTTTTTTTTGATGATGATAATATGGTAAAGTTTATTTCATAGGAAAAATTAAGACAGTAGAAAGACAAATAAATAACTTATGAACTAAATACATCTATAAATAATACTAAATAATACTTTTCATAACTGGTAGCTACAGCTACCAAAATCATGAAAATCTGACGACTGATTTACCTAAAGTGTCATTCTATGGAACTTGCTAACTATTTACCTAAACTATGTAGAAAATTGTCAAAGCATGATGATTTACAAGTGATTTTTGTTTACATAGTTAGCAAGTTCCATACAATGACACATTATTGGTGTCTGGGTCTGGTAAGCATTGTGAATAGCAGACCTAGTTGGTCACGGGACGAATATTCTAGATTGGTCGTTTGTGGTGTTGCCGTTCTTGTAGTTTCACTTGAGAAAACCATTGACTGAAGCAATAGCCGACCAAATAGCAAAGATCTAGGTACATTTGCTGAACTTCTGTACAGAACAGCAAAAATATCTGCACATGTAGATGAATATACCACGCTGAATCAGTGAAGCATCAGATATGTTGAAATGAAAAATCCATTTAAAATAATTTTATCAGATTTATTTCCAAAGAAGCTATTTTTATGACTTAGGCCTTTTTTAGCCGTCTCTTCAACAAGTTGATTAACGCGGACGTAGCATATTTTTACTCGTGGCAATCGTTCAATGTTATCAGAAGGTGCCTAAATAGTTCAATATCAGCATATTTCATTTGTACTTCGTACTTAGCAGCTACTCTCATAATACCTAATATAATATGTATATTATAGTAGTTTTACGATATTAGCATATTTTTTACTAATGCTGTATTGCATATAAAATACTTGACAATTAATTTTTACCAGGACACGACAATTGCATGTGATCAAATCTAGCAATGACAGAAACCTAATTATTTAGGATACCTACATAGGCCGATCAAGAAAAAGGTTCATTTGTACCTAGTCCCGTACAATCCAATCGCGATCCCGTATTATTATATGTATGTATGTAGGTACTATTATATCTTGGGGACACTCCGCCGCGCCGGCCATGAACATTTAGATGTACTCGTATCAAATGCAAAATCCTGTACTAATTACTTTGTTACTCCACAAGAAAACCGGCCAAGTGCGTGTTCCACAGCCATGCCAAGCATAATGGACCTTCATACGATATAAAATCGGCTAGCTGTACAAGTAAAAAAAACTTTAACCTTCTATTGGGCTGCGAAGCAAGTGCATAAACCTTAATAATGTATTAGTGTCAGCACTAGTATACACTCAGTCGTGACCGTGATCATACATTTTGTAATTTCTATTGGCGCCAATAGAAGTTATAGCACTTCGTAAAGAGCATTTCCATTGTTAGTTTAAACAACATCGTATCATCATTAAGTACATTAGGAAACAAACTCTAATGTTAATAGGGCAAGGTAAATTTTTCATAACTCGTTATTAGACATATGAAGATGTGAAAGGAAGGAGCGGATTTGTAACGAAGACAGCATCTGACGCTCTAAAGCAGAAGGTGATAAGTCATATATATGTTTTATAGATTTATACAACCTTTTTAGAGCATGTGAAAAAGATAGCATCATGTTATCGTCACGGCTCGACCGCGCACGCGCGAGGAAACAATGTCTAATAATTAAATACATCCAGTACGAAATTTAGATGGTATCTGTGAGCATGGAAATGGGGATGGTTCTGCCACGATTATGATGGGAGCTGGAGTGAGCAGGCGGTGGTAATGATCGTTATCTTTCTATCTATAGGTCTTTATGATGCTGTCTTACGTCTTCGTGACTCGTTGAAATTACTTATGACTGTTCTAAACTATTGTTTAGTTTACTAATATGATCAATATCAGCGGGTTTAAATCATCCCTGCCGTCATTTACAACAACTAAATATTCTAGTGACGTAGTTACCTACTATGACAAGACAGACTATCAAAGTGCACCCGTCGTGTGTGCTGAAAATCGTAGATTAGTTTTCAAAGAAATCCGAGATATAATAGTACTTAATTTTAGTGCTAAATATCAAATCTGTTTCTTATCGTAGATGTAGGCGGCCAATCGACTAAGATCAGCGGCAGATCGTGAAATTTCTAGGCATATCGAGAAATTTGAAAAAACTTTGTCTTGTTCCCTGAAACGATGGATTAGATTTAGGGCGTTGTAGGTATCTTTAACTTTTTCAAAATCTGTGATTTCTTGAGAAAGTTCGCACTTCTTGCAAAGTTTGCAAATGCAAACCTTAAATGTTTTAATTTATGACCACCAAATCCGGGATAACATTACTGCGGGACAAGAATAAATGGAGGTTTCTCATGCACGTCCAGTTATCTTAATTTTATGGCCTAATAAAGATAAAATGGTTATATATTTGATCTCTGTACAACTCTGTTGGCGCTTTATGCTTTCTCAGGGAAATAATATCATTTTACGTGTAAAGCCATTAAAAACATGTTTCCAAAGTTGTTATTTCACTTAGGCTCTCCCGTGTGGTCTATAGTGCAATACTGGATTTAAATCTTGTCGATGTTTTTATTACTCGTTGCATAATTTTAAATTAAGATAGTATCTTAATTGTCAAAATATTGGGTTGTGGTAGGTATTAAACAAGTGGAGCTGGTTTGATGGAGTGAACAAAAAACCTAGGCAACGTGAGTAGGTATTGCGCGGGTCGTTGAACTTTGAGCTGGGCTGCGAGCGTCGATTTGATTCGAATTTGGAATTGCCGCTACCGGTGCGTTTTAGTAGGCTGTACTTTTAGAATAGAATAAAACTTATAATTCCTTCCTTTGTCGATGTAATAGGGAATATTACGCGAAACTGCGTAGGGGGCCACCACAATCCATCACAACCTGGTGCTCTACTTGCATATTCGAGCGATAAAGAGGCAGATAACTCGATTTTCGCGTTTCCCGGTAGGCCCTTGTTAACAAACCGCCTATCATGCATCGGTGTCATATTTAATTGTCTGTGATAACGTGTCAAAAACAGTTTAAGGCACAGTATGTATAAGTTACTCTATGGTTTAGTAGAGGCGCTAGTGCTGCACTCTGGCGGCAGAACTTTGCAGTTATTGTTGTCAAATATGCAAAGAGCAATGAAAATGACACTAAGTACCTACACAGTTGCTTCACAAAATTTAACTGCGGTGTGAAGTGTGAATGCACCTTACCGAACAATGTGCTAGGCCGCCTAGGCCTACTAGGGCGTCCTTAGAGAAAGTCTTCAAACGAGCGCCGCAAGAATCTGCCGCATGAAGCTATTTCTCGGCACTTAACAATTCGGTACTGAGTAATGCTGCAACGCTGGCCAGCTTCCCGCCACGACCGCAGCCCATTCATAGATCACAGCGCGCGCGCCGATACCAGGGACGGACTTTACATGTAATAGTCCCCCTTTTTTTACGTTGGGGAAATACGTTTACGCATGCTACCACCAGGGGGAACCAGGGGGGATGACACACTAACCAGGGGAGGACTACCGTCTAAAACCACCAACGAGTGCCGACTTCGCCTTAGATAGGGTACTGCAGGGTCGCTATCAGCATTCGACCGCGTGTGAATGTAATGTCTCCTAGAATGGTACAATTTCTTTTTTTTTTTTGTATGGCATCATTGTTCAGTCGTTTAAAAAGATATTTTAACGTTATGTATCCATTGGATTACGTCACAATCGAGGGTAAACATTTCTGCAGGGTTTCTGTCGTGTTTCTAAGTGGACAGTAACTGAATGATGTGTTCGATGTCCTCCACATTTGTTGCAGGAGCAATCTTAGAGTAGTGAACCTGGTTAACGACAACGGACCTTTTTGTTCAATGCCCCTTTGACACTGGCATGAAATAAACCAGCTTTGGCATAAGAAAAGAACCTAAGTATTTGTCACTGGTTAAAATTACAAGAAAATTGTATTGTAAAATGTATTATTTGCTTTGAATTTATTTTGTGAATAATAATAATGTTAGTGCAACGATTAAAAAAAACTTCTCTCAATTATATGTGCTGCCGACGAGGTTGCTGTTCGGCTTCTGCGGTTTTCGTGCATTTCTACAAGTTAGTTAATTTTGCTATTATTTATTACCATTTACTACCACCATACCACCATGCGTTGCTCTACTAAATATTAATCACAGAGCTAGAATGAAGCTTAGTGCCTAAAGATAATAATTGATGTGTGCAAAAGGGAAGGCTATCACGTATGTCGTATATGAACAATTCATGAGAGAAACACGTAACAAATCAATGAAATGACCACTTTTAAGACTTCATAGTCACCGCCGACAGACAGACATACAGACGACGTACATGGCGAAACTATAAGATAATAGGGTTCCTAGTTACAACCTGGCAAAAAAGAGTAGAAATTAAAATGTGGCAACACTGTAGTGTCGTCCCTTTCAAATCAATACATAAGAGAAAGGGACGACACTACACTATAGTGTTGCCACTTTTTAATTTCTACTCTTTTTTGCCAGGCTGTAACTACGGAAACCTAAAAACAAGGTTTAAACCGTTATTTAATTAAGGTATAGAGTCGGACCAAGAAAAGTCTGCAGCGGATTTGATAGCCCACGTTATTTAATACCTCATAATTTCATAGAAGTTTGACGTTTAAAATAACACGTGCACTGCGTGGGCTATAAAATCCGCTGCAGACTTTTCTTGGTCTGACTCTATGACATTAAGTCATTAAAAATGTTATTTTGCCATGAGCACTTGTTAGGGTTTACTAGCCTTACGCAAGTACAGTCTAAATACGACTCTGTCAGCACGGCATTCCTTGAGCATCTGCGATCATGAAGACATCCATGATGGAATTGGACTGGATGTCGCGGTTTTAGTACATCATGACAAAATAATATAATCCGTTGTGGTATAGGTAGGTAACTACCTATATTATAAGGTAAACGTACTGGTGCTTGAACGTGCAACGTGCTTGTGGTGGTTAGGAAGGCGGCAAATCGTGCAGAATGGAGAGACTTGGTGCACAAAATAACGACCTCAAGTGGTCGCGACCCTCAGTCATGAGGAACCGAGGAAGAAGGACTGGTGCTCGACGCGGTCCCAGTACATGTCATCTTGAAACTTAAGTCATTGTCAATAGAGGTGGCAGCAAGGTGTCATCTATTGGGCATTAGCATGTCGAGCACTAGTACTTTTACCTTAGCAACTTTTGAAAATATTGCTTCGTGATTAGTTACCGGTACAGAGTTCGTTTTTCACGGAAAGCCCTCAGTTTCTACAGGGAAACAATTACCCTAGTTCTAGCTTGAGTGTAGAAGAATATTCCTTCAGAAATGTTACGTTATTCATTTGACTCATTAACACATTTTGTTACGAAGATGTTTCTTATTAATTCTTGCCGAAGTTTTTCAAAAATATCTATCTTTCTTAAATGTTATAGTTTAACCTTTCATGTTTGTGGTGGTCAAAAATCTTCTATATATATAAATGCAAGTGTCCTGACTGACTGATTCATCAACGCAGGGCCGAAACTACAAAAGCCAGAAAGTTAAAATTTGCACACCAGATTACATTTATAAAGTGTACAAGAGATAAGAAGCGATGTTGAGAAATTCAACCCCTAAGGGGGTTAAAAAGGGGATGAAAGTTTGTATGGGGTAAAAGTTTTCTTTTAAGCTAGGAATTGGAAACTTCGTAAAAAGATATATTATTAAAATACAAGAAAACTAATTTCAGCGTTTTTGAAAATTCATCCCCTAAGGTGGTGAAAAAGGGGTTGAAAGTTTGTATGGATATCAAAAATTTTTTCGAGTAGTGGACTTGAATCTTTGTATTTAGGGATATTATTAGAAGACAGGAAAAGTAATTTCAGCGTTTTGTAAAATTCATCCCCTAACAGGGTTAAAAAGGGGTTGAAAATTTTAATCCATTACAAATGCTTTGAAACTTCTTAGAAAGGCATAATAGCCGATTACAAAAAAAAAGTGATTGCAACGTTTTTGGAAATTCAACCCCTAAGGGGGTTAAAAAGGGGATGAAAGTTCGTCTTCGGGTGCAAATTTTATTTTAAGCTAGGAACTTGAAACTTTTTAAAAAAGTATCAACTTCAAATACAAGAAAACTAATTTCAGCGTTTTAGAAAATTCATCCCCCAAGGTGGTGAAAAAGGGGTTGAAAGTTTGTATGGATATCAAAAATTTTTTCGAGCGCGAGACTTGAATCTTTGTATTTGGGGATATTATTAGAAGACAATAAAAGTAATTTCAGCGTTTTGTAAAATTCATCCCCTAACAGGGTTAAAAAGGGGATGAAAGTTTGTATGGGGTTAAAGTTTTCTTTTGAGCTAGGAATTTGAAACTTCGTTAAAAGATATATTATTAAAATACAAGAAAACTGATTTCAGCGTTTTAGAAAATTCATCCCCTAAGGTGGTGAAACAGGGGTTGAAAGTTTGTATGGATATCAAAAAAATTTTCGAGTGTGGGACTTGAATCTTTGTATTTAGGGATATTATTAGAAGACAGGAAAAGTAATTTCAGCGTTTTGTAAAATTCATCCCCTAACAGGGTTAAAAAGGGGTTGAAAGTTTGAATCCATTACAAAGGCTTTGAAAATTCTTAGAAAAACATAATAGCCGATTTCAAAAAAAAGTACGTTCTTAAAAATTCAACCCCTAAGGGAGTTAAAAAGGGGATTAAAGTTCGTCTTGGGGGGTAAATTTAATTTTAAGCTAGGAACTTGAACTTTTGTGCAAAAAAAAGGTATTAAATTAAAAAACATGAAAACTAATTCAAGCATTTTTGAAAATAATCCCCCAAGGTGATGAGAAAGGGGTTGTAAGTTTGTACGGAGATCAGATATTTTGTGAGTGCGGTACTTGAATCTTTGTATAAGATAGGTACCTATTATGAGAATACAAGAAAAGTAATTTCAGTGACCAACATCAAAATCCACTAAACTTAAAACTTCATACAACTTGCTAAAAAAGAAAAGTACATAATTTCAACATTGCTTGGATATGAAAATTATAGGTACTAAAGATGTAAAATGTTGAAGATAAGATTCCACGCGGACGAAGTCGCGGGCAACAGCTAGTCGTATATAGGTTCTAACCTCGTTTGTGCTTAAAATAAAAAAAATATTTTCCGAAATAATGCAAAAAATTACTAAAAAATGCTAAAAATTCGTTCAGGATCCTTATCATACGGGAGGTTAATGGTGGTGAAAGGTGGGAAAATAAAAGTTAATCATAAAAATAATCATTAGGAGTTAGGACGGCTACTAGTAGAGCAACTACAGTTATATTACATGGCGCGTGAGAATTATTTATCTTAATGTACGAGCTGTACAGTTAGCCGCATTATAACAAAAGTGTCATTTATAAGCGATTGTAAACCAAAAATTCTAAAGAAAATCCTCTTTCCAGAGTTATAATCTATTTGAATTATTACACCATATTAATGTCAAATTTCTGTAAATGCCCGTGTTACCTTGGTCCGTCTCTACATACTCTACCTTGTTGGTTTGTCAAGTAAAATGACTACCGAAAAAATGAGTAAGTACGACACAAGCCTAATCACTTACAATTTGTATAAGCAAAATATTGAATATTTTCTGGGGAACCCTATTGGGGACTTGGGGAGCAGCTTTAGAAGTTAAAACAAATAAGTGGATTCAAAAACTTAGGTACAGTCGACGTCAAAGATATGTTTACATTTTTCGCCATATTTCAATGGAGTAAGGTGCAAAAGTGTAAAAATATCTTTGACGTCGACTGTACATACTAGGTTAGTAGTATTGTAGATATTTTAAGTCTTTCTTTAATATACCTACTATCAAATATACCGCGGTTTTCGCGATCGAGTGTACATAGAACCGGCACGCTTGCAATATTGACGTCCGAATGAGATTTGAAGATTGTCCGACGTGCGGCCACCGTGGGAGGACAATTTGCTTTCCTCGAGAAAGTGCTGGGAACTTGCGGATAAGTGATTTGCCAATGATTGCATTGGTGACGTGCGATGCTGGCGGATACTCGTTATCGATATGTATAGGTATGATGATCATGGACATCATGGTACAGTCAGGCGTGGCTCACTCCGCGATTCCGTCGCTTTGCTACAGGTAGCTAAAAGTACATCCGTTCCACACCAATTTTGGTGGCTAGCCATTAGCCGCGCGTGGCGCTGTCGCCACCTAGCCATATTAAAATTAATACATAAGTATTAAATTAATTCATTCGCTATTAATTTAACTTATTTTGGTTTAATAAGACCAACCAATTACTCTTTGAATTTGATGTTTGTAACAAGAATTCTCTTGTAGATAAGAAATGAAGGTTCTAATAACAACTAGTGATTTAATTCTCTTTTCACCACACCAGCTTGGAAAGGCTTACTTTGCACTTCAAAAACTGATAGCAAAGTTGCATTTTATTCACATGTGAGGCAAAGTAATCAAATGCAAATTTTGAGTTATCTTCTTATGTTTGCTGGTAGGATTGACTTTTAAATGATGATTTTGGATGATAAATATTTAATAATATTCATTTGGATTTGATTTGGTTTGATTTTGTTTGATATTTTACGTTTAATATTTGCTACAGGTTGGTGTGGTGAAAAATTTTGTGTTTCTCTCGGGGGCAAATTTTGTTTAACCCTCGTGCTTTGAAACCCTCGCAACGCTCGAGATTCCATTTTTCGAACCACTCGCTACGCTAGTGGTTCAATATTGGAATCTTTCGTTTGCTCGGGTATCAATATTAGCACGAGCGGTTAAACAACAACTTTGCCCCCTTGTAAAACAAATAACTATTGAACACAACTTTATAGCTATATCTTACTATTGCATCTTCGTCATCTTCAGCTGAATTTCTGGCGAAGTTGAAACGAAACAAACCCAACTTGAATTAAATTCCATTTTCAACCGTCGTGAAAATCCAAAATGCCAACGTCCGCTGGTCACAAACGAGCATGAACGGATTCCTATACAGCCACAGTTCATTAGGTGCTTTATCACGTCGCCCACGGAACGGTCCGGATGAAATACCTCGCATCCGTTCCGCTCGGAATCGCCACCAAAAAACACCTCCACAAGAATGTCATTTACGCTCCCTGGATAGGCAAACAATTATTGTGGTAGGGTTGGCACTAGCTCTAAATACCGTCAGTAACATATAAGTAGCTCGAGGGCAAAACGATGACAGTATATTTTGTAATAATGACATGAGGTAAAAGTGAGTAAATAAACAAGTACTTAATTAGGGTTCCGTAGCAAAAATACCCCTTATATTTACGTCATGCCCGTCTGTTCTTTTGTCCGTCGGTCTGTCTCAATGTCTGTCCGTATATCACAGCCATAAGACTTATTTTTTTCACATCTATTACCTATTAGCTTCATATTCTTTAAATTAAATAGTTATGTGAAAGATTATTTTTGTAATTTATGCGAACTGTTAAGAAACAACAAAATTGCTCTTATAATTTTCCCCTGGACTTTCATTTGCCACCAAAATTACTTATTAACTCTACACGTTGATTTAATACGATGGCTTGGCTGTTTTATCTTTTGTTCTTCTGAATTTGTACTCAATTAAACGCTAATCACAAAAAAATGACAATACTCTACACAGAGCTTGTTACGCGTGGGCTTGACACGATACGACGTAGCTACATGTACAGCACTCAATACGTCAAAACATTAAAATATTCGTACCAATCCTTTTGTGCCAGCCCTAGAGGTGTCTAAGCCAATTGCTGAAGGAATGTCGGTTGTCGTCTAATGCGATCGCTCATCGCTCACGGAATCTTTGTCCGGCGGCGTGCTTCGATGTTCAATTACTAAATATTGTTGGTGTTGTAAGTCCTTACATAATATATGTCAAAGGTATTCTAATAATGGTCACACGTAAAAATAATTGTAGGCAAGTTGGAGCTAATTTGGTTTTCCTGATCATTTAGATCTGAAGGGGAATTTTTCAGATGCCTGAAAATTAGACAAGTCGGTGAGAATAGCACTACCACTTTTGGTTATTAATGAATCACACTGTCTCGAGCGACATGTTCATTTTGGTCACTTATTCTAGTGTTGAATAACTACTTAGAGACATCATGGTACAAAATTTTCTTTATCATAATAACCTTACAGCACTTGTTTTTTTATGGGCAATATATTTCATATTATACAAGTTTAACGTCCCGAGAAATTTACTATTTCAAGGGGGTATTCTAAATACACTAAAGATCAATGAAAATCGGATAAAAAACGCACGTAAATTTCACATAGGTATAGATACAAGTAAATGAAGTACCTCGATAAGCTAGGTACCTACAATTCTAAATATGCGGGTTCCTCTTTGCACCGCTGTTTTGACATCCACCGTAGAAAGGCCATGGCGAGTTTCGTCACATCACAAACATTCGAATAAATTGCACATTTCATTACCTTTTGGCTTTTGCCGAGCTCGCCACGCCCCCGGTATTTGAAAACCACGACTAAAACGTAAACCCAAATGTTATCTAGCGACTCCAACCACACAAAAATCCGGGCGGCGTGAGAAACGTTTCAGGGCAATTAATAACCAACCTGTTTTGAGTTTTATTTCATTGTCCAGGAATAAATGTTGTTGCTTGACCCGTTTACTAGTGAATCACTCAGTGCAGACTACTTGGAAATAATTATGCAAGATTGAGAGGATGAAAATGTTACCGGCGGACGATAATGAAGTCTTTAGGTGTTACTACTGGCTTACAATGCGCGTTAGTGCGCTCAATTATTTAAATACAAAAAATTGGATGATCACATTTTTTTAAACAGTCTGGCTGGACAAATCATATCAGTAGCAAGATAGTAAGTAGGTAGGTACCTATACTAGAACTACTCTGTATAACCGTAACCGTAACTACTCTGCACAAAAGAGACAAAGTGATATTAGCTGCACTTGGCTGCCTACCTTCCATCGATTATTTATTATACATATATGTAGATATTTTCACAACACCAGCTCGGAAAGGCTAACTTTGCACTTCAAAAACTGATAGCAAAGTTGCATTTTTTTCACATGTGAGGCAAAGTAATCAAATGCAAATTTTGAGTTGTTTTCTTATGTTTGCTGGTAGAATTGACTTTAAAATGATGATTTTGGATGATAAATATTTAATAACATCCATTTGGATTTGATTTGGTTTGAAATTGTTTGATATTTTACATTTAATATTTGCTTCGGGTTGGTGTGGAGAAAAGATATTCAAAGTATTGCAGAGAAACAATTAGACTAGATCAGACTACTTTAGAATCAGCATTATCATCATCATACCAGCCAGAGGAGGCGCAGCGTGGGTATAGACCCCCCCACAAGGTGGACTGATGATTTGGTAAAGGTCGCGGGAGTCTGCTGGATGCGGGTGGCGCAAGACCGGTCATTGTGGCACTCTTTGGGGGAGGCATATTATGTCCAGCAGTGGACACCTCCTCTGCCTTTACAATACCTATCACAAATTTTCTACGTCTCGATTTGCCACGATTGCCAGCAAAAAACAAGATCTTAAGTATTTACCAGAAAGTTGTACTTATGTCTAATCCCCTGAAACGCCTAAAACAGCCGTTATTTTCTTCACAGTTATAAACAGTGGCTGTGCCAGTGGCTACATTGGTTGTCATTTGTTAACAAGACAATCGCCGGCACTTTTTTGTCGTTTTTGAAGTTCTGGCGGGAAAGTGCATCGACCGCACGATTTTATCTTTTACGCCACATTTGCTGCTAAAGAGTTTCGGCACGGATTCGAAAATTAAACCGATTTCGAACGATTCGTGACGCCATTTTTCTTGTCGATGCGTTCAACTGTAGTACTTTTTTTTTAGTTTATTTCATAATTCTAAGTGATTTGGTTTTAGGATTAGCGTGAAGAAAATAGATTAATTCTAGCGTTTTATAGGCGCCGTATAAATAAATGGTGTTCGATAAATTCTTTCTTTAGAGCTGTAGGCACATATTTTTTTTAAAGATATAAGTACCTGGGAGACCGAGCTAAGCTCGGAAAATATATAAAAATTAAAAAATGCGCTTTTTACCAGAGATAAAACCTAGATCGATCGATTTTTCGCCCCCAAAAACCTCCATATTTCATCAAATTTGTCAGAGCCATTTCCGAGATCCCCGAAATATATACAGGGTGATTCATGAGACGTGAGCAGGACTAATCCTGCACACTCAGTTACTGATAATTGATCGATCACCTTCGTATTTAGGTGAAACAACGACACTTTTTCCTATTTTTTTAATTTTTAGTGAGGGCAAATTTAACTCTCTACAATCATGGTTACCCTACAAGACCTAATTAATAAACATAAAACCTCTTTAACCGTAATGACAGCATTTTGATTACGAAGAAAATAAACTGTCAAACTTGAGTGAGATACGAGTTTTCAAAAGCAACCAGACCGTGATGACAGTGATGACATTCAATTTGACACAGAATATCGGTAGTTTAGTATTCTCATTTTAGGGTGACCATGCATGTCGTAAATAAATTTATTAATTTTTTTTTTCAACACGAGTAGAAAATTAACGTTAATCTCACTAATACTGATACGAAACAGTTGCTTATATGTAATTCACAAAATGCGCAGTGTTAGTCCTGCTCACGTCTCTTGAATCACCCTGTATATGTACAAGAATTGCTCGTCTTTTTTTGACGTAACTTACTAGTTTCAGTTACGTTATAGGTACCTCGGCCGTCCCTACAAAATAATAAGTCCTTGGCAGAATGGGACTATAGAAAAACATAATATAATTTAATTTCAACTTCTATGTTAAATTTAACCTGTTCGTGACCACTTCATTATTACCTGACAAGGCCCCGTGACTCAATTTTTGCGCGACGTTCTCAATAAGACATAAGATAACATGACTCACTTTACTTAAGTTTTTAATTAACAATTTATTGATCGATTTTGGGAAAAAATTACAATGTCAATTTTGACAAAGAATAAAAAAATCACATGCTCTATTTTTATGGAAATCAGTTCTATTAAGCTTAACAGAGACAGAGGAGATATTTATCTACTAAAATTGCTATAGCAACATATATATACCTACAAGCATAGAGACATGTAACTGAAGAGAGTGGTAACTCCATACAGTAGAGCTAGTTGACAAAAGATGTCGTGATCGACGAATGAAAACTCTAATTCTCAACAATTTTCAGATAATATTTTAACCGGATTAACTGGAACACTATATTATATTTTCAACTCCCTCTGCTTTCTAATATTAGTTGTAAATTGTTTTAGCAGTACAGTTCGACTCGACTCGACGTTAGATGTCGTTAGATGTTTTGGTAAGAAAACTAATGTATGGAGTTACCACTCTTTCATTACTTATATTTCTCTATGCCTACAAGTAAATAAAAGATTCAAACGCCGTCTGCGCCTGAGCACAGCAATTGGCCCTGAACTTGGTCGAGCTGCAGCAAAAACGCGTTAATGTGTAGGCAGCGCGCGTGTGCTTATGCCAAATGGCTGGCGTCAGATATAGCGGAGCGGCCAAGGTGGTCATGAATATCTAGACACGCCTCTTTGTCAAGGCTTTAGGGCCCGATTCGGATTTTGAAATAGACATCTATTAGATATCTTTTAGACATCACCAAGATACGATAACGATATGTTTAAGAACTAACCTGTCAAATTTGACATTTGCGCGATTCTGGAGATACACTTGAACGATTTCCACAGGACATGACTTAGAGATCCAAGTAACATCTAATAGATATCTTACTCTATCTAACGTAAAAGTGACATTGGTTGCCCGAATTGCGCTGCAAAAGAGAACTAGTTGATATCTAAACTATAACGTATCTAGAATGGATCTAGTACGTGTTGTCTCTTGTGCATATTTTGAAGTTCGAATACGGCAGTTAGTTCATCATTATCATAATCATCATCTCAGCCATAAGACGTCCACTGCTGAACATAGGCCTCCCCCTTGGACCTCCATTCGTACCGGTTGGAAGCGACCCGCATCCAGCGTCAAGGTCGTCCGTCCATCTAGTGGGTGGGCGTCCTACGCTGCGCTTGCTAGTCCGTGGTCTCCACTCGAGCACTTTTCGACCCCATCGACCATCTTCTCTGCGCGCAATGTGGCCTGCCCATTGCCACTTCAGCTTGCTAATCCGGTGGGCTATGTTGGTGACTTTAGTTCGTCTACGGATCTCCTCATTTCTGATTCGATCACGCAGAGAAACTCCGAGTATAGCCCTCTCCATAGCTCGTTGAGCGACTTTGAATTTTGAGATGAGGCCGATAGTGAAAGACCATCACGTTTCGTTTAGTTAGTTACAGTAGCTTTTTCGGCTACTAGTTACGTAATACCAATCTTTGGCACCTCTTACCGCTCCTCAGCATGACTTGGGTCACTTGGGTTTGTCGCGCGTGTTTTTAGTGGAAGCACAGAATAAATAATAGTACTAGGTACAGAAGACTCACTCTCTAACAAAACGCGTCTGTCACGGTCAGCACAGATACGGCCGCTAGGTGGCGACAGCGCCACGCGCGGCTTATGGCAAACCCCAAAACTGGGGTCGAACGGATGTGCTTTTAGCTACCTGTAGCAAAGCGACGAAATCGCGGAGTGAGCCACGCCTGGTGGAAGCGCAAGCCACACTTTACAAGTGTAAATGTAATTGACATATTCTTCTTTTTAAATTTTCACATGATGAAGAGACGTGGCCAAACTTCACCATAATTTTTTTAATATGAAGTTTCGAGGCTAAATAAAGTATGTTTTCATAATGAGTGTATAGTCAGAAGCAGAAGATTTGCTAAACTTTGGTATGAACTGTTGTCGCCCTCGGTATTTCCGGACCGATACGACCTTCAAGAACAGCGCTAACTCTATCTTAAAGGCCGGCAAAGCACTTGTAAATCATGGCGTTGCCCGTATCCATGGGAAACAGTAATTGCTTACCATCTGGCGATTTGTCTGCTCGTTTGCCTTATACTAGGTATATCATACGAGTAATCATAGACTGCTGCTCCTGAAATCCGACCATGAAAATCGAAGTTCCCAAATAGCGGGCATCTTTCTCTATCACTCTAATTACGCTCATTGGAGTAAAAGAGAAAGATTTCCGCAATTTGCAAACTTCGGTTTTGGCAGTAGCCCCTCTGTACAGTCACCTGCAATAATATGTTATTCTTCAAAGACCGCAAAAATATGTGACACGCTCTTATGGCTCTACAAATAAGATCGTGTCAGATATTATTGCGGCCTTCGTTGTCTAACATATTATTGCAGGTGACTGTACAGGCATTACACGGTGGTTGAATAATTTGGACATTTAGGGCAACCGCAAGCGAGGCGAGATGTGACGATAAACATAATATAACTACGGTTTAACAGTAGTTTAAATATGGCCTCGTCTACGTTGAACACCGGCATAAGTGTCAGGCTAAGAATTATGTGGGACCCACTGGAGCAGAGGGTCTACCGCGAACCACGTTCGACGTGTTGCCTCTCTGTCGCACTTGTAAATTCGTACGTAAGTGTGACAAGGAGGCAACACGACACGAACCTATATAGGCGTACTCTCGTTTTAAATTTAAATTAAATTAAATATTATTTATTTTCAGGCAACTAAGGCCACAGATACATACCTTACAAACTAACATACATAAAATAATAAAAATATTATAAGCTAAGAAAATAAATATCTCAGAAGCGTTGCTTACTCCGGTGTTTTTAAAAACGACATTTTTTATAACGACCCTACCTATGGTTTTGGACGTCTTGGTGGTGGTGGCGGATTTGTGTAAGATTGTCCTTATAATATGTATTTATTTATTTATAAGGAAATCCCGTAATGTAACTGTCATAGCCTAACCTCCCGCCAAAAAGAATAGATAGTATAGAGGGGTCCTGTCATTGTCAATTTTGTAGTCACGGTACATTTACGGCCATCTATCGACACAAGATTAAAACTTAAAATAAAATTGAAAATGTATAAAATAATCAAAATATGTTTACGGATAAATGATTCTTAATTTTTATTGTTCCCTACTGACCCATGTTCTTTCACTGATATGTGTTAAAATTGTCAAATACCAAACGGTGTCGTTAACGCCATCTAGCCGAGAATAGTAAAAAGGTAATGGCGCCATCTATTCGAGAACGACTTTTCCTTGGCCGTCCGAGGCACGTTTTTTTCTTAGACTTTATTTATCTTATACGGAGTTATATATATCTCTGCTCCCGCTTAACGACCTCGTATGAAGATTACCCTAGCAACCGTGGATGTTATTGTTGTGACACTTGACTTGAAAAATATAGTTGTTATGATCTTATGATATAATATCGTGCATGCATTTATTAAGTATATAACAGTAACCATGTTATATCCGGTATATACATACCAGAGTGGTTTTATTCTTACCACTACCTACTATGTGTTTCTCAAATCTTAAAAATAAATTATTAAAACCCCTTGAACAAAATTCACCGCAGTAAAAATGTACTTAATTTGGCTACTCACATTTTATTAAGACGTCAAGAAATAAAAGCATTTCAATGTATATGACGCACCGTTACACAAGAAACAAACCAAGAGTATTCTGAAACGTATAAATACCAATATTTTCTAATTCAATATCAATATGATTGCATCACGCTCGCGCATTTATATAGGGTTTGATAAACGAGCGAGCTATAGATACAATATGCTGAAATTATTTTTATACGGAAATTGGTGTTTGAGAAATGCCTGTATTCGGATTTTTAGATCCAGAGACGACTAGATCTACATTAGATATCGACTAGATGTGATTTGGATATCTAAGTCATAACTTGTCGATATCGTTCAAGAGGACCTCCAGAATCGCGGAAACTTCAAATTTGACATATCTATCTTACAAATATCTTTAAATTATCCATATCGTAACTTGTTGAAGTCTAGTAGAAATCTAATTCATTTTCCGAATCGACCCGTAAGGCTCGGATTGGCTAAATCGTCAATTTGGAAACAATAAGTGAATGACCGACAATAGGTGATGCAACCGGCCGCCATCGGAATCGGGTGATTGCATGTGTCGGGCGAATTAAAAAAAGTTTAATTGTGAATGAGACGAAACTCTTTTGTTTTAAATTTGTAAGGCAAGCAGTTTTTTGGGAGCGACAACCCTTTGAAGGCAATATGCAAAATTGGTGATGAAGTGAAGTACCCAATAAAAAAAATATACTGTTTATTTCACACAACGATTTAAGAAAGTTTACAAACAAAACTCTTAATCTATTAATTATTATTTAGATTTTAATTGAGTTGAGTTTAAGTAGAGATCATGCATTAATTACATTTACATATGTTTATGCTTAGTATTTTTTATTAATTATATGTTAATTGGGAGACTTAAGATAAATTATTCAGTAACATTCTTTTAGTTTACTCGGGTAATTCCGAATGTCAAAAAGTGTCGGATAATTCCGAAAGGAGACTTTTATTATGATGGAATTTAGGGTGATTTTCATCTGAATTTCGGAATTATCCGACATTCGGTATCACCCGAATACACCTTATGACAATTTTTTTAGTGTTCAGTCTCCAAAACGAATTCTTTTGCTTACAGTTTTGTCTACAAAATATGTAGTAACCTGGGGACTTCAAATTTGCGCACGATTACTGACCCGGTCTTATGCTTATGATGATCTATTAACATTAAGTTAGTTTTGTGAATAACGCTCACTTAAAGACTCGAACCCTTAAGGGCCACTTGCACCAAACCACTAACCCGGGGTTAACCGGTTAAACCTGGTGTTACCATGGTTACCAGTACAATTTGACACTAGATTAACAGCTTAACCGGTTAACCCCGGGTTAGTGGTTTGGTGCAAGTGATGGCGCTAAAGCCGACCACTGACTAACAGGCCGCCGGACGATATCGGCCTGTCAGTTAGAACAAAAATTTGACAGTTACGAACAACTGACCGGCCGATATCGTCCGGCGGACTGTTAGTCAGTGGTCGGCTTTAGACTCTCGAGGCTTAACGCCTCAAAGGCGGCAAAGACGATTTCTTACATCCATACGTGTAAAATAAATAAATACAGTTCTCAAATATAGTCGAGTCTTTAAGACTTGCGACCCTTGAAGGCTCGAGTCTTTAAGCCTAAAAATAAGTGTAAAGGGAAGGGAAGTGATTAACAGTCCGGCGGACGGTATCGGCCTGTCAGTTAGAACAAAATTTTGACAGTTCTGAACAACTGACAGGCCGATACCGTCCGGCGGACTGTTAATCAGTGGGCGCCTTTATTCACAACACTGTATTAAGTAGGTACTACTCGTAGGTACCTACATTAATTTCTCCATTGTCATGGTTTCCCGTTTCTCAATGTACGATCTCGGCTACGGATTCAGCTCGTGAAACACCGTTGTTGCAAACCGCAAACTTTAAGAGCGACAAGGTACCACTCAGTCCCGGGAAGGAGAATGTCATTAGCGTCATCGTCACGTAGATTTACCGGTCTCGGCCCCGAGGATAAATTGCACTCCAAATTATACCGGCTAATTTAAAATTAAACGCGGCCAGATCGGGTTTCGGACAATTTGTCGCTGATTTTTATCCAGGGTTTGTTTTTGTATATCGTATTTAATTAACTATTTGTTCGCATGAGAGGAAGTTGAGCCAGCACCGAGTACAGTCCGTATTAATAGTAGCCAATAAATCAACGCGCCGAAAGTATCTGATATTCGGCCAAACTTTTCCAAATATAGATACTCGTAAATCTCTAAAATTCACGTTTAAAAGTATATTTTTACATACTTAATTGTTCTACATAAAGAACTATCACTTTTTGTTCATCTATTACAGAATGTAATATACTTTTGACGCATTGTCTGATCCTTTACTTTTGATGCTAACTGTACAATAACAATAACAATATTTTTATTCACAATAAAAGTTTAACAGGCACGTTACAATGAACCCCGCTCTAGGCATGGCCTATGTACTACCTACTTGCACCTTGCATGTTGTAGTTTAATTAACTGCCGTATTCGATCTTCAAGATATTCACAAGAGACGACACGTAATAGATCCATTCTAGATACGTTATAGACGTTATAGTTTAGATATCAACTAGTTCTCTTTTACAGCGCAATTCGGGCAACCAATGTCACTTTTACGTTAGATAGCGTAAGATATCTATTAGATGTGAATTGGATCTCTAAGTCATATCCTGTGGAAATCGTTCAATAGTATCTCCAGAATCGTGCAAATGTCAAATTTGACAGGTTAGATCTTAAGCATCGTTATCGTATCTTGGTCATGTCTAAAAGATATCTAATAGATGTCTATTTCACAATCCGTATCGGGCCCTAAGAATTGTTTTATATTCTACAAGTCTTGGTTAATCTTTGTAAAAGTATGAGAAAATGAATCTTGCAAGCCTTTTGTTATTTAGAAGTGTTATTCCTGTTTTAATTAACGCTAAATTATGAATGCCATTTCAAACGGTGAACCTTGTATCACTAAAACGGGACTCAGACATACATATATGCATTAAGTTATTTCTCAATTTAATAAACTTTTGTTGTTGTGCCCAATAGCCAACAGAACAGAACTCACATGAAGTCAAAATTCCTTATTTATTCCGCGCGATGACTCCTTTGACTTTTTCTTTAATTACCAACCAAATAACATTAATTAAAAGATACATTAATGGATAGCAGTAGGAGATCAGGTTGGAGATAAAAATTATTTTGATTCGTGTAACACTTCCACATTAAAATGGTCTCGAAGTGGTACCGAGTTCGCACCAAAATAGAGGTTGTGTTAAACTAGTTGTTGAAAGTTTTTGTTGAGAGCATGACAGCCATAACGCACTTGGTACACAGGAGTAAGAATTGGAACCAGAGTAACACCATACAACCATTCTGTGCATGCGAAACCGCATTTCCTCTGAATGCTTATTGCGTACCTATTACGCAACTAAACGCGCTGATGATGTAGGTAGAGTTGGATAAGAGTTAAGAACTCTAGTATTATGAATGTGCATACGAAGAATTTGCTTTATTTTACAAAATTCGTTTTATATGTACTGTGGGCCTAGTGAATAAGCTTAGGTGTAAAAGGGCATAAGTGGAAAGTCTTGCCCGCATAGATTGTCACAGCATGATTGTATGCAGCGGTTACTCTGGTTACGTTACTTACTCCCAAGCTTGGAGCATTATTTGAGTTAGTAATTATAATTTAGCTTGCTCGGTACCCGTAACGTAAAAACCGTTATTCGGAGAGTAGTACATATGTATATATAGATTAAGCTCAGAAGCATGACGCTTGACATTACGTGAATGGGTGTATCTCGAAAAGTAACATCCATCTTCTTGGTCTGCTGATTGGCTAAAGAGTTTTATGCTTCGTATGTGGTATCTTGGCTGTTGGGAAACAATGTAGCCCCGAGGTCTAAGTCAAATACCATAAAGCAAAAAAAAAAACGGAAAAAATGCAAAAAGAAAACGGTCACCCATCCAAGTACTGACCACGCCCGACGTTGCTTAACTTTGGTCAAAAATCACGTTTGCTGTATGGGAGCCCCACTTAAATCTTTATTTTATTCTGTTTTTAGTATTTGTTGTTATAGCGGCAACAGAAATACATCATCTGTGAAAATTTCAACTGTCTATTAGGGTTCCGTACCCAAAGGGTAAAACGGGACCCTATTACTGAGACTTCGCTGTCCGTCCGTCCGTCCGTCCGTCTGTCTGTCACCAGGCTGTATCTCACGAACCGTGATAGCTAGACAGTTGAAATTTTCACAGATGATGTATTTCTGTTGCCGCTATAACAACAAATACTAAAAACAGAATGAAATAAAGATTTAAATGGGGCTCCCATACAACAAACGTGATTTTTGACCAAAGTTAAGCAACGTCGGGAGTGGTCAGTACTTGGATGGGTGACCGTTTTTTTTTGTTTTTTTTTTTTTGCATTATGGTACGGAACCCGTCGTGCGCGAGTCGGACTCGCACTTGCCCGGTTTTTTTAGTATTTGTTGTTATAGCGGCAACAGAAATACATCATCTGTGAAAATTTCAACTGTCTAGCTATCACGGTTCGTGAGATACAGCCTGGTGACAGACAGACGGACGGACGGACAGCAGAGTCTTAGTTATAGGGTCCCGTTTTACCCTTTGGGTACGGAACCCTAAAAACTAAGCCGGTAAGTTAATAACAACTAGTGTTGGTAGGAACTCGAGTATTTTTAAGCGCAATTCAATATTACGAGTAGTACTCGAGCCTCCGAATGAAGACTCCGTCAACAATTTTGTAGGTTTAATTTAAATACTTATATGTATTCTAGTAGCGGTATTCTAAAGAAAATAAGCGTTTTTGTGTTGTATAGGTATTTTGAATATACTTATTTGTAAAAAAATTACAGTTCTCTGAAAAGAGCTCAAGTCTGTAAAAAGTGGAAAAGAACTCGAGTTTCGATTTAATTAATTGTATGAATCTAAAACGCAATCGAGTCTTAAAGCCGATTCAAACGACTCTTGTCAAGTTTATAAATAAGGGTGAAGAAATTAGGTATGTAACAAATTACAGATAGCCTAATAGAGGTGCGAATAGAGTGAAATATCGATCGCAAATTGATTTGGCACGTGACTAATGTCGTGTGGAGGCGGATTTGTCACATACGTGCCGAGTTTTTGCCGCGTAAAATATGGCCTCTTGCGCATAATTGGACCGCGGAACGCGAACCGATTACTTTACACTTAATAAACTTTTTCAACATCGGACAGAGGTGTAATGTACCTTTAATAAGGGTCACAATGTCCACTTTTTTATACCAGTTTTCGAACAAAATGTCGGCCAAAAACTGGTATACTTTTTACGCGAGCGCGACAGTGTTTTATCAAATTTATACTTTAATCTTTTCGAACGAGCGAGCGAAGCGAAGCGAAGTTCTTACATTCGACTTGGATCACGCGGCTGGCTAGCGGCACGTCCTGGCATTTTGATGTTTTTAAGCTGAACTGTCAGAAGATAGTTTGATACTCAAGAACTTAAGTAAATTTGTTCTAATTTAAATCAAAATGGGTAAATGTGTAGTCGCGGGCATTATATTTTAGTCATTAAATTATGAGCAGGCCCGTTCAAGGGGTTAATTGAGCTAGAAGAGCTTAGAAGGCCATAAAGCTGTTTGTGAGAGGTCTTGCTATTCTGGTCATTTTATTTGCAAGAAACATGGTCGAGTTTAGTATCAAATAAAAGCGCTCGGTTTACACTTTTATAATATCGTTTTTAAATTTACCATGTTCAAATAATTAGCAAGATAAAAATAAAATAAAATAAACATAATATAAGTATTTGACATTTGACAGGAAATATTTCGGCTTAGCACAGATACAGTTTATTTTAATCTCTAAGGTGGTGACTTGAATCCAGGGGAGGGACAGCCGTATACAAAGCCCTTTATTCGAAAAAATAGCGCCATCTATATTACTTAACGCTGAACTTATTTTTTTTTAATATGGCTTCTCTTTATTTCGTCAGAATGTCTTAAATGTCTTGTATCCAGAGCATGAAACAAACAATTTTTTGTTAAGACATCTGATAGAATAGACTATTTATGGCTTCGTTGCCATGGAGGCGATTGTCACAAAAAAAACAACTTAGCCAAATAAAACTCAAAACATTACACTTAACACCGTATTTATTGGCCATCACAGTGGCTGAGAACTTCATTATCAGAAAATTCAGAAAAAATCATGGCGGGTAGATTCACAACCTGCTGCGTGTAAATGTGTTTCGTGGTCTAATTGTGTGTTATTACAGCCCTGTATGATAGGAACTTTATTTGCATCAACAGTCAAGTTAAAAGTACCTAATCTGTTTTCAAAGTCGAAGTTTTTTACGTTCACAACATACTTAGACGCTATTTATGCCCTTTATCCCCTGATATTGTCGTTGATGTTTCTGGTTAAGAATTACAGATGGCGCTTCAAAATTGATGGAAAAAAGTTCCACGAGGGGGCTCTCTTTCTCCTATATATAGATGTGGGGGGGCCCTAAGGGCTCTACAAACCTTGGAATAAATCCACGCGATCTTTGATCCATTGCCGCCTATAGTGCGACATAAAATAGTAGAAATTAAATAAAATGGAACTCAAAAATGTCCATACTAAATTGTTGCTATGTGTAAGCATTTTACGTCAAATATGAGACAGTTACGTAGAAAGTGGCGCCCTCATTTATTTTCTATTATTTTACGTCGCACTATACGAGTACCTAATTTGTGCAACAAAATCAATCGCTATATATTATATTTATAATTTTTGGTTAACCGCGAGTTCTCAGTTCGGGGCGAACTACTAGTAATAATAACGTCCTGTGTACGTCCTTACGATATTAAATCTCTATAGAAAATTGTATAGGTACTTACTTGTGTTAACGCGATCTGCTGAACTTTGGGTCTTAAAGTTGGCTAAGCTACTTGAGAGTTTTAATGAAAGTGATCAGACCACTCTTTGACATATCGATGCTTTTAAGTAATCAAAAAGTGTAGAGTGTGTATTAATTATGTACAATGGTTTATAATTTTAAGATTGCCCATGCCGTGATTAAATACGACTGCAAGTTTATTAGTTATTCTGTGGTTTTTGGTAAGCCCGAATTCTGGACGGAGGTTTTTCAACATCTTGTTTTCTTTTTAAGATTTTTTAAGTTGAAGGGGAAACCATTTAAAATTATGATAATACTGCATAGTTTATTTATATTTACCTATAAATAAATTGGGCAAAACAATTACGAGTGTATTTTTCTTTTCAAGATAACTAGATGATATCTCTTTCATTCGTAAATGCGTTCACAATGTGTAAAAATGTGCGAAATTGTTAGGTATTTTCTAAGGGAGATCAACCCTTAGCTAGCGCCTACATATTTTCCGCCTTTTTCTACTGGCAAGGTGGGTGGGCCAGAGTATAACTAATTTATTACGTTCATCAGAAACGTTTGCTTCCAGCTACTCTAGCTCCAATTAAACCCCGTTCAGTGAAGCTAGAAATACGTAGGTAATTGGTAGGGAACGAAAAATCCTATTTTTTCCGTATAATCATATGTAGAGAATTTCATGGTAAGGAGCATGTGGACGTGTGTCTTTTAGGTAAGCATGTTCCATCCTAGACTGCATCGCCACTTACCATCAGGTGAGATTGTGGTTAATTATTTACCTTTTTACAATAAAAAAAAAATTTACGCTTCCTTAGTTTACCTATTGGTAACTACTTTTAAAACAAAATTTTACTTATCTACTTTGTGGCGCCTGCGAACGTGTTAAACGTTATCAAAACTCCCGTAAGGTTCTCCATCCTTCCGCTAAAACCCGTTAAACTATTACACCACTAATTTGTTTCACTATTCAGTAAGGAAAAGTCGTAACTTCATTAAGATTCTATATAAGTTAAGCTGTTTGTCTCAAGAAGCGTGTTACGTGTATTACAACTGGTACACACCTTCCGGCAGCCGATCGATTGAATCATATATTACTGTTTGTACGTCCGCTCCGAGCATCCTGCGGGCCTGTTTCACATGAATGCGAATGCGAAATACTGCATTCAATAAAACATTTTTAAAGTAGATATGAATGCCGGATATATGCGATTTTCGCCAAAATCGCGGATGCTGATGGCGGAAAGAGTCTCCCTCCCTGTGTGAAGGCACAGAATAAATAAAAGTACTAAGTACAGAAGACTCACTCTCTAACAAAACGCGTCTGTTACGATCAGCACAGATATGGCCGCTAGGTGGCGACAGCGCCACGCGCGGCTTATGGTAAACCCCAAAATTGGGGCCGAACGGATGTACTTTTAGCTATCTGTAGCAAAGCGACGAAATCGCGGAGTGAGACACGCCTGGTGAAGGTCATAAACTTTTGGCAAAACTCTATCTAAGGTGTATTGGAGTAACTTTATCCACAGTTTTCATGGATATGGATATTTATTAGACTATTACATATGTTGTCACACCCATGTCGTTGTTATATTATAACCATGATGGAAGGTCAGTAGCCCCAAATTATTATGTGATTGCGATATTACAGATACAAACAAACACATGTAAAGTATGTACAGCGTTGGAATCAAGGTATGTACTTGGTAAACTATGCACGATTTTATTTTAAAATATATACTAACGTAATTATAAATATATTTATATATCTTGCATTATGGATATAGTGATACATATTTTTATTGATTTTCACGAAACATCTCTATTTAGAAACTATATACCGGCCTGATTCGAACTTTAAGATACCTACGTAAATTTGCTAATGATACGACAATTTACGACATGTATCGGATATGTCAGTGTGAAAAGTGACGTTTTTGTTTGTAGAAACGTACATACATATCCGATCTATATCGTATCTTTAGAAAATTTCAGACGTATCTTAAAGCTAGAATCAGGCCGTACATCTTAATTCCGAACCATAGCAAAATTGCATGCTAACACCAAATTTCTGTACCTACCACATTTCTATCAAATAAATGTCTATTTCTATTTATAGGTAAACTAATCTTCTGAAAGATACTGTCAGTCTGTCACTTTTTCATAGCAACGTTGAATGTAACTTTCCTCCGTATCTTTAATTCGCCAGGCCATGCGTGCACGAAAGGGTCTCAATTGCACTAATTAGGCAATTAAGTGCACTATTAGTGCATCCAGCGGATACTAGAATATGGTTCCGAGCGGTGGATTTGCGGGTGTAATTACCATGTTTACGCACCAGGCAGCACGACATTGTTTTACGTTTGCATGTTGACTTTCATTTTAATATGTAGTCGAAGATAAGCTTGGAAACCTAGGTCTCTAAAGACCACCTGTTAAGAGTCACACAAACGTAGCCGCCGCCATACAATCGAAACGCTTATATTTTTAAACGGCATTCTGTAATAAGTAACATTAAATTTGAGTTGAGATTAACATGAACAAGTAATGTCTAAAAGCCATTTTAACGTATTTCAACTATTTCAAAGTTAATACGTAATAAAAATTGCTAAAGATACATTATGGATCGGATATGTCAGTGTAAAAGTGACGTTTCTTCAAACAAAATCGTCACTTCTGACATTTAGACTAGACAAAAAAATTCAAAATCGCTCTCCTTCTTGATGCGACTGGCAAATCATATTACTTTTTGGCAACCGGGTTTTTTAACCTAATTAGACCCCGCTGAATCCGAATTTGCCGGTTGCTCGATCGAAATTTTGACCGGAAGTGAGATATTTGACATTAAAGGTCCCTTTTTTTCGTTTCTCGTAAATAACTCTTAAACGGTGGCGCATAGCAAAAAATGTTCTATTACATAAGTAATCTACATAAAATTGCCTACAAGAAACATTCAGTACAATTTTTCGCTAGGATCAATATTCAAAGAGATTTCAACGCGGGAAATTTGATTATAATCACTTCTAAGGTCCCGTTTATTAGGTTTTCGTAAATAACTCATAAACGGTGGCCAATATCAAAAAATGATGTTAGACGTTAATAATCTACACAAAATTTTGAATAAAAAAGATTCAGTACACTTTTCGCAGGGATCAATATTTAAAAAGATAATAAAGTGGGAAAGTTAATTATAATAAATTCTAAGGTTCCTTGTTTTTATTTTTTCGTTAACAATTTGAAAAGTATGACTCAGCAAAAAAAAATCTTATACATAAATAATAAACGTAAAATTTCCTACAAGAAACATTTAGAACACTTTTCGCTAGGATCAATATGTAAAAAGACAAAGCACCGGGTAAGTTCATTATAATCAATTTTAAAGTCCCTTTTTAGTTTTTTGTAAATAACTCGTAAACGGTGTCCCATAGCAAAATAGGTTTTTAAGAACAAATCATCTACATAAAATTTCCTCCAAAAAACATCTAGAACACTTTTCTCTAGGATCAATATTTCAAGCGATATTAAAGGAAGAAAGTTAATTACAATCAGTTCACAGGTCACTTTTTTTAATTTTTCGTAAATAACTCGTAAACGGTGGCCCGTTGCAAAACAATATTCTGCATAAACATAAAATTGTCCACAAAAAAGGTTCTGTACACTTTTTCGCTACGATCAATATTTAAAGAGGTATTAAAGGGGGTAAGTTAATTATATTCAATTTCCAGGTCCCTATTTTTAGGTTTTCGTCTATATAGGTAAAGAACTATTTTATTTTATTTTAAAAATGTAGACCCAGTAGTTTCGGAGATAAAGGAGGGGGGGGGGGGGTGGTCATTTTTTGTATTTTAATGTTTTTTTTGGGGGGAGGGGCTTTATCTCCGAAACTATTGGGTCTAAAATTTTGAAAAAATATACAGAATAGAACCTTTATAGATGACAGGAAAACCTATTAGAATTATGCAGTCAAGCGCGAGTCTGGCATTACTTAGTTTTTGAACCGATCCCGATAGGTTTTTTAAAGGCAATCACTCGCGTTTCACATATAATGCATATCACATATAATATAATAAAATACATTGTTAAAAATTGGGTATGTACGGAACCCTTGCAACGCGAGTCCGACTCGCGCTTGGCCGGTTTATTTTCATTTTGAGGTACGGAACCCTAAAAAGAGAAAAGTGTTCCATATGTTTTTCGTAGAAAATTTTATATCGATTATTTATTTACAAGAACATTAAGAACTTATTTTGCTATGAGCCTTATTTTACGAGTCATTTACGAAAACCTAAAAATAGGGACCTGAAAATTGATTATAATTAACTTACCCCCTTTAATACCTCTTTAAATATTGATCGTAGCGAAAAAGTGTACAGAACCTTTTTTGTGGACAATTTTATGTTTAGTATTTATGTAGAATATTGTTTTGCAACGGGCCACCGTTTACGAGTTATTTACGAAAAACTGAAAAAAAGTGACCTGTGAACTGATTGTAATTAACTTTCTTTCTTTAATATCGCTTGAAATATTGATCCTAGAGAAAAGTGTTCTAGATGTTTTTTGGAGGAAATTTTATGTAGATAATTTGTTCTTAAAAATCTATTTTGCTATGGGACACCGTTTACGAGTTATTTATAAAAAACTAAAAAGGGACTTTAAAATTGATTATAATTAACTTACCCGCTGCTTTGTCTTTTTAAATATTGATCCTAGCGAAAAGTGTTCTAAATGTTTCTTGTAGGAAATTTTACGTTTATTATTTATGTATAAGTTTTTTTTTGCTATGAGTCATACTTTTCAAATTATTAACGAAAAAATAAAAACAAGGAACCTTAGAATTTATTATAATTAACTTTCCCTCTTTATTATCTTTTTAAATATTGATCCCTGCGAAAAGTGTACTGAATCTTTTTTATTCAAAATTTAGTGTAGATTATTCACGTCTAACAACATTTTTTGATATTGTCCACCGTTTATGAGTTATTTACGAAAACCTAAAAAACGGGACCTTAGAAGTGATTATAATTAAATTTCCCGCGTTGAAATCTCTTTGAATATTGATCCTAGCGAAAAATTGTACTGAATGTTTCTTGTAGGTAATTTTATGCAGATTACTTATGTAATAGACAATTTTTTGCTATGCGCCACCGTTTAAGAGTTATTTACGAAAAACGAAAAAAAGGGACCTTTAATGTCAAATATCTCACTTCCGGTCAAGAATTCGATCAAGCAACCGGCAAATTCGGATTCAGCGGGGTCTAATTAGGTTAAAAAACTCGGTTGCCAAAAAGTAATATGCTTTGCCAGTCGAAATCGTTTTTATGAAAAATATGACCAGTCTAATTGACATAGAATCCATGTCGTATCTTTAGAAATTTTTTGACGTATCTTAAAGTTCGAATCAGGCCGTATATTTAGTACTGTAATAGTTTTAGTTGCCGGAAATTGTAATAAGTAGGTAAGTAGGTACAGTTAAATTAGAACGAGCAGAAAATTTACATACAAAAAACCTCTACTCGCTCTATTCTCTTTGTATAACAATTTTTACCAACCAAAACTAGCATCAGACTCATTCAATCATGCCGTTTTAAAATGAGAGTGTAACTTCGATTGCATGGGAGCGGTTTATTGGCGGCGGGTTCGCGTGACTCTTAAAAAATATGATCCACATCAGCAAAAAGCCGTTGCGGGGTTTAGGTGGCACAGGAAGACATATGGACAGATAAAAGCTTCAAGTTTCAACGCTTCTCACGTCATAACACTTTACGTTTAAAAAAAGAGAGTGGTCTTATAAAAACAACAGGAGTTTGTTAAATGTTGCAATAAATACATGTGAAATGGATTGCGAATGAAAAAAGAATCAATATGAGATCAATTTGTAAAGTTTGTCAGTTTGGTTCGAGCCATTTTACTAAAAGTTGTAAACTACACTTTTTTTTTAATTTGGATTTTAAATGTTATTTCTACTCAGGATCACGACCTCTTTCGATCTTGATAGGAGAAAAAAGTGTCCTGTTATGTTTATTTCTATTCCGTTACCATTTTTCATAGAATTTTTATGGCGGTAACGGTATGGAAAGGATGTAAAATGCATGGAAATTTAAAAAAAGAGACACAGACTGCAAAAGAGCGCCTATGACAGTTACATTAATAAATGGTCTCACTACAAAGTTTCAAGTCAAAAAAACAATCTAAGAAGGAATTGTATTATTACCGTAGTGGCGCGTGCGCGCGCAGCTGTCGGCGCAGATGCGGGATGCGCCTGCGCTGAACTTTGTCGAGCCACCAGGCTATTAAGACATAAAGGACTATCGCCCTCGACTTCGCGTAGTCGTTTATTTAACCCCATTTTTATTCGCTCTCTCAATGTTTGGAGTCTCTCAGAGCTCAAGAACATTTAAAGAAAAAAATATTTAATGTTAAAATCCTAACTATGTATTTGGGCTGTGCATTTTTGTCTGTATCTAAGAGACAGAATAGGCATGTTATACCTACTTTATATCTATATAAGTACATATCATGAGTAACATGACGCACATGCTATATTATGAGAAAAAGTTTAATGGAAGTAATTGTGTGTTACCCAGCAATCGTATCTAAACTAAGCCATTAACTTTGATGAAATTAATCCTAAAGAAAGTCAAGAACCCAGGTATTTGAACCTGGGGGTATTGGCAAAAAAACTAAATTAGTTAGAACTTTTTTTAATCATAATATTTACTATCAACTATTTAATTTGGACAGTCCGGTTTTGTACATTTTTGATCTACATGACATTAAGCATAATTCAACATTTTCCTGTAGAGCTCAAATTGATATATAATACGTTAACAAGAGAGTTAGTTGCGGGTGTAGTAAAGCGGGTGGTTCTGGCAGATGGTGCCGTAAGGACGGCGGCGGCCATTGAACCTAATACTATGTTTAAGTAAGCAAAAATACCCTAGGCTTGCATATATATATGTTTGCATATTAGGTTAATAAGATAGCTAAATTGATAAGGTATTCTTCTAAATAAAGTTTGCTCAGCAACTTTTCTCCCCTCGTTTTCTCCAACCCACTCTGTTGTTGGTATTTTATTCTCATTTCGTCTAAGTCGTCCCGCCATTTCTCTTTCGGTCTGCCTGTATCCCGGCTGTTCAAATAAAATAGGCCAACATTAAAAATCGAAACGCTTATTTAGGTAGTTATTGATCAATCAGGTCCACAATTATGTCTTTAACCTTTTCGCCGCCATTGATTTGATATAAAGTCAGTACATTTCGTGCTTCACATGCCAGTACTTCATATCAAGTCGTGGTTTTGGTCAGGTTTGTTTACATGCAATTTTTGACATGTCGTTGATGACACTTTATTGACGTGGCGGCGAAAAGGTTAAGTGGATTGCTGCCGCAAACTAACACTTAGTGCTAACGAGATAATTTGTTGTTTATACATATAGACCAAAGAGATTTGGTTTGACACTTTTGACAGCTATAACAAAGCGCAAAGTATGGGACAGTAGTGGTCTGCAGATGCACCCGTAAGGGTGTTTGTCCTTCGGATGTTTGACTTTCGTTTTTTAACTAAGTATAAATACCACCTTATCAAAGGGAATAGCTAAAATAACAAAGATAAGAAGAATTATTAAGACAAATAAGTTGCGGGTACCAAAAAAATGGCATAGCACCAGCGTAAGGCGGCTGGCGCTGGCAGATGCCTTTGGCCGCCGTAAGTAAGGACGGTCGGCGACCCTATGCACCATGTGGTGCATGCCATCTATCGATACTTTTAATAATAGTCTCCCGTATATAAACGGAGATAACATTAACACATTCTAAAGTTGAGTTAAATTAACATTGTCTAATTGCTTACTAAATTTCGGCGGTATCATAGTAACTTCGAAAAATGTTTGCCCGATGTTTCATTTAACCGATGGGGTTTTTTAAATGTAATTTTTTCTAAACTTACGATGTGATTATAATATTGGTGACTCTGTTAAAAACCTGATCGTAAAAAAATCACGTTCAGCCAAAACAAAATTTGGCAAATGAATCATCGGTCAGCAAAGTAAGCCGTCTATTGGTAGCTTAAAACTCTCTCTAGGAAAGTTACTCTATTTCAATGATGACATTGCAAATTCTATAGCACATGTCGCTTCGTTATCACACGTTACAGCGCTGCGAACGTTGGCCTTTCAACCCCACCCCATACGCAAGGTGTTCTTTTTTGCCCCCTTCTATAAGACGAGTGTTTGAAAATGTCAATGGAAGAATGTTCATACTCATTTTAAACGGCTTTAAAAAAATTAGAACGTTTACGGTTTTAGTTTCAATTCAATGGCGTTGCGTTAAGAGTGAATTTCCAATGCTTTGTTTGTGACTGAATGCTCTTGTTACATCAATACGCGTTGTATAGTACCCATTAACCCCTTGAATAACAATGCTAACGCGTTCGCTATTCTTGTTTCTAAATAAACTGCACTTAAGGTCATTGGTCATTTGCGATAACTTGTATTTTTTTGTAGGGCTAACGAATTTGTTTTTTACTTGTCCCTTCTTGCCTCAGTACTTAGATACTTAAAGTGCTTCTTTGTGTATTTAAAGTGTTTGTACTTATTCGTTTTTTGACAGTAAGTGTCACATTTCTCATCTTTACCAGACGTGGCTCACTCCGCGATTTCGTCGCTTTGCTACAGGGTAGCTAAAAGTACATCCGTTCGACCCCAATTTTGGGGTTTGCCATAAGCCGCGCGTGGCGCTGTCGCCACCTAGCGGCCATATCTGTGCTGATCGTGACAGACGCGTTTTGTTAGAGAGTGAGTCTTCTGTACCTAGTACTATTATTTATTCTGTGTCTTTACAAAGCAACCACTGCCTACTTATTACTACTTTGTCACAAGTACAACAATATGATATAGCTTATGGCTTTATTGTGATTGCAATAAGGTCAAAATAGTTCTAATGAGTTGACATTATTTAAACCACTAGGCACTCGGTTGTAGATTGCAGACTGCAACTAAGAAATATTACATATTTGCAAATTCCTCTCAACTGCAGCTTAGCTTCTGATGTAAAATACCACGATAACTTTCTACCAATGGTTTAGTAGCTCTTAAATTATAGGAAAGCGACAGGGCAGTACTTTTAGAAGGACCCCCGCAATACAGAAGTCGGTTCTTTAATGGGACCAATACGTAACTGTCATTTCGGAGCTAATACTGTATAAATATAACCTCTCGCAATACTGTTTTACTTGTAAATCTAACTACAAATATTAATTAATGTCATAGTAACTTGCAGATTGCTGTTCGGTGTATAGGGCAAGACTAAGTAAGTCAAGAGGCAGTGTGACACTTTATAACGTATATGGAGTTAAATTAGCAGAATCAGGAACTTATTTCTAATATTTTCTTGATGTCAACCAGCTACAAAAATTACACACCCTAAACTATGCACTTCACCGTCAAAAAATTAGAAATGTACTTAGTACTTAGGTAGTTTTAATTAATTATTGTCAACTTATTCTGTTTTTTATAATATTACATTTGAAGGGATGTTTACAAAAACAACATAACTGACTACACTGGTGTCACACCTGAAACGATTAACAATGTTCTTAAAAAAGTGTCAACCGCTCTAAGCAGTTATGTTGTTTTTGTAAACATCCCTTCATTTTTGATGAAGAAACTTTCCCTTGTCAACTGGGGATCTACAGCGAATTTCGTAAATATAACTTAGTTATGTTTGTGGTAGCCCTCTGATGTTATTTAAATTAGCAATGTGACAGACGGACGGTTAGACGGACAGAGTCGCACCATAAGGGTTCCTTTTATACCTTTTTGGTACGGAACCCTAAAAAGAAGAAAAGAGGGAGACCTGAGAGAAAAAAACCTACTAACACTGATGACAACAGCTAAGATAATGACTCAACCGTTGTTAATACGTTAGAATTATTAAAACCTAATATAGGTAGGCCTCAAGTGTTAATGTTAACGATCTAGAGTTGATCAATAGGTAAGTAATTCATGATATTTACGCTATTCGTTGACGCACTCCACTGGCGCCCGTGATTCATTTTCGCTAAACATATTCGATATCTACTGTCGCTAGATAAGGTTTCCGCGTTTCCCTATTAGGTATGACAATATCGGTATTTATTCCCAAGAGTAACCGGACTATACTCTATTGATGTATGGTTGAGAAGTTTGCTACTGGAATTACTGGCATAGTGTGTTTGTTATGCCTTAATTGTAGAAGTAAACAATATACTTCTTCAGTTCTCGATTTATCGAAGTAGTTTCTATAATTATTAAACTTATCTTTAAATGTATGCTTTGAACTGTGGCGTTTGGGTCAAAAACTTTTAGCATGATCCTCTGTGAAGACGTTCAAACCTTTTAATTCTTACCAGTTGTAAATACCCAAATCGTTACGTTTTATTTTGTTCACAGGAAAGGCGCCCGTTTTGTTGAACGTGTTAGACCCATTTGAAGGAGTCGACGAGATGTAAACTAACTTGAGGTACGCCATCCATTCCATCTTTTACCTGGCACAATGAATATCAAATGTATTAGTTATAAGAATGCCACGCGCAGTATCTACAAATTCTTGTATCGCAAAGTAGTCGACAACGCACAAAACTATTACCAAACTACTCTATCAATCTAACTTAAGGTAAAGTATTCCTTATAGACAAATCGCGACACAAAATGACTACCGGTGTTGGACCTAGGGTTGCCAGATGGTCGGGATTTGGCGGGATTCTCCCGATTTTTAGACACATGTTCCCGATTCCCGACAAAGTGTAAACTGTCCCGATAAACAGCTTCACGTTATAAAACAATAATTTCAAGTTCCGAACTGTCGTCGAGCGAGCGAACTGACGTAGTGCCAATAATGTAAAATATCGTTGTTTTTAATACAATTACTTTAATTTGAATGTATTTTTTTCCCGACTTAACTCCCAAAATCCCCAAAAATTTATATTGTTTCCTGATAATAGCGCCTTTCGATCTGGCAACCCTAGACTTGGACCTAATAGGGTTGAAATACCTTTCAATCGTTATTCGATTGCAGCTTCTAGTAATTTGAGGCATGTAACAGTTAGCAGTTGTCCAATGTTGATAGATTGGGCCGTCGATCGCTGATGAGGCCGTCGAACCTTTATCTGACATTATCTTGAACAATGCGGATGGACCCGATCATGATATTGCCGTTACATTATCTTAGAGTCTTTGATCGGTTAAATCGAGCGTAGTCATGTTGTTGGTTGCTGTGGGTGGTTGAGGAAAATGTAGCTGTAAATATTTCAAAGTTTGTTACAAAAAAACGTCAATATTATTATGGTACAATATGTGTGTGCTAAACGACAATAGATAAATAGTAAATGACACAGAAAACAACCATAACTCAGGGACATAATCCTTATCAGACAAGTAAATGCTTTTACCAGAATTCGAACCTAAGACCTCAGCTTTATAAGTAAAGTCACCAACATCAGCAAATAAATCGTGGATGTTGATGCCAATTATACATCTGAATTGAGAAGCCTGGAAACATCTGCTGAAATAACAATTAATATTTTTGAGAAATTATGTCCCCTTTGTCGTATGCCCCGTTTTCATCAATTGGATATAGGTTTTGATTATTATTTTATTCAAGCTGTTTTTCGTATTAGGCCTAACCACTGTTTGAAATAAGGGCCTACTTCAATGAAGTCCAAAATTTTAAATAAACTAACATTTCTGGACTTATATCAAAACTTTTTTGGGGATACATTCTTATTTTTGTTGTTTGGAATAAGTTTCATAATATATTATGTAGAGCCTTCGACCACACAGGGCCTTTTATTCTGGTGTCCAATAGTAACAGACTGGATGAAGTTATTTCCCAGTTTCCTCCGCTGGCTGGCGTCTAGGTTTTTTGTCGGGTAGGATGCGCCCGCCCATCCGGTGATGCGATACGATTCTTGATCGACGGAATTTTTTAAACAAATTATGTACACGACAAATGCCGCGAAGGTATGAAGGTTTTTGAACTGATCTACATACCTGATTATGTATGCAAAAAGTTGTTACTAAAGGTTTTGCTGGAGTTTCAAGAATATAAAGGATTCGTTTCTGAGGTCATAAGGAATGTTAATAAAATAACATTAATGATGTTGTTGCAACCGGGTCACTTTTGTTTAAACCGCTTTTGTTTTACCGCGGAAGAGATAATTGAAGACGATTGTTGTATTTGGTATTAAAATTTCCAGTATAAATCAGATCGCAGAGAAATGGGTCATAGTTGATATTAATAAAATGAAACTGTAACGCAATTGACGTGAAGAAAAAGTGCACAAAATTCAGCGTACGATAGCCGTTATCAGCGCGGCGCCGTGTTATCGAGCCAGCCCAAATCGAATTGCCGTTTCACTTTACTCCATGTGAACATTTACAAAGGTATTTTACTAGGAAATAAATGAGTAATAGTGCCAGATTTCAATTTAACAGGCACGAAGGTTGGAACGAATTTGTATTCGCTCTAAATGGCGTTATATAAATATGTACCTATGTACCTACCTATTTCAGATTGTAAAACGTATTAAGTACCTCAGGTTTCAGTCGTTAAATTAGTTTTCTTTGTTTGTGTACAGTACAGATCTAGGTACTTTGTTGTACGAGGCAATGAGTCAGAAATTAAATAAACTGTTTTTTTATTGCTGCCGATAAGATATGTACCAGCTGGTTGGTTGCTAAACACAAACGTTCTAAAAAGGGGGTTACGTAGTACCTGAAACATTAGGCATATTCAGAAATGTTAAATAGGGTAACATAACAACATCGAATTACTGTAATATTTAACTTTCTGATTGTTTCTTTAGAAATCAATTAACAATGTAAATTTTTCCCTCATCATATCCTATTGTCGACATTATCAAATCTCTGATTTCATTTGGTTTGGATACAATATCTTATCGCATTATTGCATGATAGTGCGTTCGTGCGTGCGTCGTATGTTGACAAATAGCGCAGGAACCGTTTGTAATGTGTCCAAATCCGCGTTGCGAGCCTTCGGCGCCGGTGTATTGTTTATGCTCACAACTAACTTCATCAGTATTTAGTTAAGCAATCGGTTTTTCCATTTAAGCGCATTCAGCAAGTAACAATGACAACCCGCTGCTGGTGTCAGCGTATTCAACGCGCTCGCTTCTTTCGAAAACGTAACCTCAATTCTTGTAGCATCGTTATCATAAACTGCTACCGAATGCGTAACGATTGTTCCTTGGGCGCGTGGAACAATTGAACCGTCGAGGAGCGTTTTATCATCGGCTCGTAAATTATCGGCACTCGTGGCTTCGGCGGCGTGAGTCAGGTGTCGCAGTAAACAGACACGGGGTCCCCGGCGAGCCGGCCCGGCGACCCTCGCATGGACGGATCGGCGCGAACATTCGCGGCACGTCCTTTGTTGGCCGTTTTGTTTTGGAGTACCATCCGGTTTCTGGTGGTAGGGGGGAGGGGACAGGTGGGCGCAGGTAGCGCGCGCGTCGGCAGTCAGTCCAACACGGCGCGCCGCGCTGCGCGCGCGGCTCGCCCGCGACCGATTCTCTATCATATATGGAAATGGCCGGTCAGGCCGCGACAGGTGTGCGTGCGGCGTTCGTGCACGTGTACTGTTTGTGAGTGCCAGCGCTGCCCTCGGCTCCACCTCTCAACCTCACGGTGAGTTCTCCTCCTTGCTAACTCGTGCCCGGGAACTGGCTGCCGTTATTGTAGTTTCTGTAATAGCAGCGTCGGCTGCTCACGCGCATCTGCCGTTCCGTTCCGATGCAGCTGCCGCCGTTTGAATAGGTATAATATTTTTTATTTTCTCATGATGTCGTAACGTTTGGGTCATTGAATGAGCGCGCCCTTTCAGTAGCGTCTAAAGGCTCTAATACAATTAGTGGAGGTTAAAGTCGGGCACATACGTATGGTGCCGCTGTCAGTAGTTCGGTGAGCACCGCTCGATACCGGCGGCGAGTGCGTCCGTGTGTACTGTACCTCCTGTTATCGATTTCATGCGTCATGAAGATAGTTATCTGCTGGATCTGGGTCATTGTTCTTTTGTATTTCGTTTGTTGCGCTTTGATAATGTGTCTCTATTTAAAAATTCCCATTCTGACCGGATCAATTTAAAACTACCGACCTTATCTCTCATTTGTCGTAAGCGTTTAATGTTGGAATTCTGATTGGCTCTCGAAATTGACTTTGAATTACGAGCCACGCCGCAGGTAATTGGTAGTCTGCAATAATTATGAGATAAAACCAACAAAAACATGGTTACCGTCGAGTAAGAACCGCCTCATATTGTGTTCGACAAGAAACAGGTAATGCGCTGGAGTGGGCAATGAATCTACCTACAATGTTACTGAACATAAAATGTAAATCCTCATCCAAAAAGTAAAATGAACTGTGGTTGTAATACTAATCCTATAAAATCCGATAAAACAAGAATCCTAGAACCGATACGGGCATCGATAATTGGTTTCGAGTCGTAGCTAATCGATTAAATAGTACATGGGAACGAGGCGCTATTTTTAACGGTCATGTTCGAAGTAACGTATATTTTGATGTTACCATTTACCAACCAGCTGCCGAAGATGATGAGTTGAAAGAATACCTACAAGGGACTCATAAGCTAAAATAGAAACACTAATTTCGCTGGTGCGCTCAAGAGCTTGTCTCAAAATTCACTAACATTGGTTTATAAGCAAGATGAACAAGCGCAGGAGTTTATGAGTACATTTGAAGAGAAATCGGATTATAATGATAGTTTTTCAAGGCTAGACTGGCGTTGGCTGGAACTGCCACATCCGCCGCGTGCTCGGCTCTCGGTTCTTGAACCCGCTATTAGGCACGGTAAGAGAATAGGTTGGTTTTTTCCCGCCGCCTCGCTCCGCTGATCATGCCTCCATGACAATGTAAAATTCTGTATTAACACTGAATTCTACGTTTTTGAAGCCAGTTTTTGTGGCTCTAAATTTATGTTTATCCTGTAGTGAATGCTTAGCTATATATTATTATGTATTCGAGCTTGCTTGCTGTTACTTAGTTACCTAAGATTAAACATGTGCTGGTTTTGGTGCTAATTTTTAAATTTGTATCCATGCACGACAACATCATATATATACCTGTGTACTTTGAATTGAAATTGGTTCTAAGTTGAATTCTTCACAATTTCAGCATCGGCTAAAGACAGGCTAGATACTTGGAAACTTACTTCGACTAACTAGGAATTCAATAACTATCTAAAGCTTGCAATTTATTCTTAATTAACAACTAAATCCAAGCATCCGTAGAATCCTCGGATCTCGTTGAAGGCATCCGAGACGAGATTTCTAATCGCCGGAGCGTCACGCGCGTCCCGGCCAGAGCGAATCGTCGATAAGCATCGCAGCCGACTGCTGTTGCTAGCCCAATCAAATCATCAACCACCACTCCCAGAACACAGTCCAACTCCCCTAGATCAACCCAATAAAACCATGGTACAGAATATTGTGCCGTAGCTTGGATCACAATCTACATTGGCTGCTCATGACAAATTAGACACTAGTGATGACATTACGATTTAGTCTGTTTCTATTAAAGTAAGGACATTACATTATACAAATGGCCCGATAAACGCCAAGTTTAGAAGTTAGACTGCAATACTAGATAGCAATGCTATGGGAGGTCGAGATTTAGAGGCTAGCGCTCGGAGGCGGGGCTGCGGCCGCTCCGACCGCTCCAAATGGATGCGGACGGCCCCGTAACCTTTCAACGAGACAAATGCGCCGCAAGATCACTGTCAGTGCCATAATGCTTCGACCGGCCGGAGTGATATATCTCTGCAAAAAAATGCCAATTAGAACAACACAATTGAATAAGATCCGTTGGCATACAAATGAATGATTCTCCTTTTTTCCGCGCGCGTTAAATAGCCATTAGCGTCAGATTTAGGCTGCTATTAATTACTGGAATCGCTCCGCTGGCACTCTATTAGCCGATCTTCAGATCCGAATGCCAAACCAGTTTCGTTTGTTCGCATTGTTGTTGAAAATATGACGAATCTTTTAGAAGTCGGAGCATGAAATTGTGTGCACGAGGCGTATCGGCAATTTGCGTCAGTTTTTTTATCACAGTCACGACAGGCCGGATTCCTCGTGGCGCGGCCAATCGCCGGCTAGAGACGATGTAATTGGGAGAAACTACTCGGCCACCACAAATGTTTGGGATTTAGCTTGACCAGTTAACGAAGAACCCTTGAAAACTTCTCCCTTCCTGTTTTATGTTTGATCCGTGAAGAGCTGGCCCCAGCGGGAGAGATCTGATTTAAATTGAATCCCAATAATGACACGGTCGTCCATCGTATGGACTGTTGCAATAGCACTTCTAACTGTTTCGGCCCTTTTGTCTGGCTCGTGATTGTCTGAGTGATGAGATATAGTTTTTTGAGCTATTGAGGAACGTACGTAAGTACGTAGCAGTACCGCAGTTATTTTAACACACCTTGTTGTTACGACATGTCAGTAAATAAAGACGCCTATGTATTGGTATAAGGTTTTTTTGATGGCCGATACTAGGTAGCAAAAATGCTGTCAGCATACGGTATGGTGTAGCATTTCTACATATGGAGGTAGATTAAATAGTCGCCCCTGCTAATATCCAGCCTTGAAGTGGATCTTAGTCCGAATCTCTTTCCATTCTAATGTTATGAGCATTCCTTGTCGAAAGTGATGCCTAAGCATTTAGTCTTAAAACAAAATGTTCTTTTTTAAGTAAGCCAGCCAGCATTAACCAATAATTATTCCGTAGGAACGGGTAAGATGCTTATGCTAATGTACACCGTCTGCTGCAGATCTGTATCTTGGTGCCAAAGGTTTTTGCTTCAAATATTCTCCTTCCTTTTCAAATAATAGCCACAAAACATTAAGTCATATAAGAGAAAGTTCCATATAAGTTTGAGTATAGAAGCATTAGCCAATACGTGATCGTTAGGCGTACTTAAAAATCAATTAAGGTCACAATTTTCAAAGGCGTTGAGAGATCTTGATAACTCTCATTCCGGTGAGTATCTGTGAATGATCAGTTGTGGTATCTTTCTATTAATAGCCGAACTGTTGTTAAAAGATAAGATAAAGAGAGATGAAAGAAATAAATTTGTTGTGATTTATTACCAGTCTCGGTCGCTTTGTAGTTGAGAGTTCTGTCTCAGCGATGGTCAAAGTAATAAGTAATGGAGTCTTAGTTGATTCTTTGTTCTAGAACATCTCGTCAAGAAGTTGATTCTCGATCTTCCTATTTAGGATTGTCATATGAAAAAGTGAAATAGGTATCCTAACAAAGGCCCGGACATCCCCCTAAAATCCTGACATACGTATCTTGAAGTTTTTTTAAACCGTTAACTTAGGTTTTATAATAAGCACTCATTCTTTGCAACAAGATTTCACCATCACCATCTCGTTTAATTATGCTGCAGCTAGAACAGAACCTTATCTTTCATCTGCCTTAACTCCAAACATTCACCTACCTTCGAGTAATTAGTTAAGGTTGACACAAAGGACCGAAATCCTGACAAATGAATACCCCAATTCAGGTTAGCTTTGGTTCCTATTGGATAAATTAAACTCCACTATCGTTAAAGTGACTCGCAACCTTCCGGATGTCGTCAGTAGAGATGCAACGGATAGTTGTTTGGCCGGATACCGGATACCGGATATCCGGCCTAGACACTGGCCGAATGTCCGGTATCCGGCCGCCGGATATTCGGCCGGCGGAACTATACCAACATTTCGGTTTTTCAGGTGCGCATTCTGCAGGTTTGACCTGTTTCCTAGTAAATGTTCGCGCGGACTCATTTCTAGGTTCGAAATGAGTGCGCGTGCAAGTCAGTGGAATGATTAAATTGTTTTAAAATAATAAACAAGTACGATTATGACCGTGACTGTTTCTTAAATCCAATTTGTTTACTCCGAAATCAAGCAATGCTACTATCCGGTATCCGGCCGGATAGAAGGTCACTATTCGGTATCCGGCCGGATAGTAAAATACCGGCCGTGGCCGGATAGGCCGGATACCGGATAGTAACCGGATATCCGGTGCATCTCTAGTCGTCAGCATATCAAACTGACGTACAAAATGTACAAATACTAACTATCATCATAATAGTCATAGCAACAAACTTATTCAAGTTCTATTCGAAAACGGTGGCCATAAATATCGTTTATGCTCGTGTGTAAGTAATTACTAATTACTATGAGCCGGCTTTCACGTGGATGGTTTCTAATCGTACTATAATAGTTTTTGGAAATCGAGCTCTTTGAATGCTGTAAGCACAATATCCAAATGTTTGAGTAAAGATTTCCAAAGATTTGGATTTTCATCCACTGGGTCAGTAGGGATGGGAAAAAATATGGACCTAACTTCCACTGAGGAGGAGATGATAGGAAACGTTCGGAAATCAACCAATAGCATTGATTGTTATCCACATTTCTTCTCCACTCCGCTGGATTACACCCAATGCAATCGGTTGTTTTCTTCCCAGATCTCCTCTCATTTCCGCCTCAATGGAAAGGTAACCTACCTAGTCCCAAAATAAGCAAGGTTTTCACCAGGCGCTACAACTGCTTTCATGTACGTACCGGTTGTCTGTCCAGCTGATTCTAATTGTCTATCAAAGTAACTAGATAATCATTTCGCGCTTATACAATAAAACGACTCCCATGAATGTTAACAGAACTTGACAGACTATTTTCAGTCGTATATAAATAAACGCATGTTATTGCTGTGAAAGGTGAATATAATATATATATATATATATATTATGGTAGAATGACTAGATACTAAAAGCATTACGGTAAAGCGCACCGCACGAGTCGACGACAAATCGTTTATTACTGAGATGAATTATAGCCCGCGCTGGAACGGACAATTCTATCTATACATTTTATTCAATACGCGAACAAATTATAGGGGGAAACGCTAAATTACCTCTACATCATGGCCAATTTAGTATCTAGAAGTCTAGGATATGGTAACGGATATGAAACTGATAAGGATCTGTCCTTTCAGTTCTTTGTTATCAGTTTTGATCACGTTTTCTGTGACTTGAGCTCTTGGCTTCGAAAAGTAATGAGTAATTTACAATGCAAAGGTCTTAGGCCTTTTTGGTGTTAACTTTAGTTTTACATAATTAATGGAGGCAGTTAATTGTCGGTCGCTCGCATTTTCGCATATAATTTACTGCATAACTTTAATTGGTATTGTCATTGGTATTTTATGAATGGTGGATGGTGATTTACTCCGGGTCGTGTCGTCTTGTGCACCACGATTACATCGAGATTAGAATTGACAGATGTTTACTATAACATTTAATTTAAACACATTACATTAACAAACAAACCGTAAAGGATACCTCAAAAATGTAATTCGTGTGTAACCTACGAATTACATTTTTGAAATGTGTGTTTAAATTAAATTCATCATTTGAAAAAAATACACACGTGATGACGCGAAGTGACGTGGTTGTAACGGATAATTTTTAGAAATGAATAAAGTGCCTTGTGTTTTTATAAATACTAACCCCTTATTCATAAACGTTTACTAAAGTTGACAAGCCGATAGTAGTCGTTGGTCTCTTTCCATCATACCAATACGGCGTAGAGGGACAAACGATTATTATCGGCTTGTCAACTTTAGTAAGCGTTTATGAATAAGGGGGTAACCGTGTAAAAATATTCCATGACTGAGTACTCGCTACGAATACTTTAACTGACAATATTTTGCAGAAAATTTAATATCGTATTATAGACCTAAAGTTATTGCTGTCTATTTGAGCTAAAGTCAACGGAATATTAAGAATGTTAAACAAAATTAACCCAAAAAGTAGAGTCTGTGTGGAAAGAGAAAAGTCATCAAATGTATGGGATCCAATACATTCTGCGACTCTTCTCTTTCCGCACAGACTCTAAAAGCATAGCATTAAAACATTTCACAGCGATTAAATTCATTTACAAGTATTTGGTATCTAATTTAATTTTGATATGATGCCGAATGCTTTGAGCGCGCATAATATGTTAAATTTAATTCTAACATGTTAAAAGCTAATTTTCTCTTTAATCTTAGTTAGCTAGTTAATGTGTGAAATAGTGAGAATAAACCAGAAATTTAAAATTGTACGGTAATTAACAGGATATTGCTAGAAATTGTAATTACTTCGCTCAAAACATTTTGCCAATTATTAGAGAAAATAATAAATTGTTGTTTAATGTTTTGACAGTGTGGGTATAACCAAACGTTTGGCAGTATTGGTATCAATAATGAAAATTAGATTTCTATGAGCCACTTACTACAAAACTTAAGTTTTCTATTCTTTATATCCTGCTACCCCAAAGATATCGTTTACAGCGATAAGACCGCCTATTGCTACCTTTATGTACGAGGGGCGGCTGAATAGTAATCTACCTAAGTATGAAATAAAAGACTGTAGTGTCCAGTTTTATTTTATTTTTCTATGTAGTCCCCTTCGAGGGAAATGCACTTATTACATTTGTCAAATAATGACATTAACCCATGAAAAAAAAAATCTTTTGGTTTGTCGTCAAAAAAGTCCGTTACAGCAGCCTTCATCTCATCATCAGTAGAAAATTTTCTGCCTCGGAGGTCTTTCTTCAGATTTCGGAAGAGAAAATAGTCGCAGGGGGCTAGGTCTGGACTATACGGTGGGTGGTCAATGGTACCGAAGCCTAATTCTTTCATAACCAGCTGCGTTGTGCGGGCAGTATGGACAGGTGCGTTATCGTGTAACATCAAAATTCCTTTGCTTAATTTGCCTCTCCTTTTTTCTTTTATTGCATCCCTTAACTGGCGTAGCAGGTTAGAATAATATTCGGCATTCATGGTAGTTCTTTTTGGTAAATAATCAATCATTAATATTCCTTCTATATCCCAGAACACCGTAGCCATAAGTTTGCCAGCTGACGGTCGAACTTTAAACTTCCTAGGAGGCTTCTCGTCTTTGAACTTCCATTGTAAAGACTCTTGCTTACTTTCTGGGTCCCACTGTCTGATCCAGGTCTCATCACACGTCACTACTTTTGACATAATTTCTTCTTCTTTCCCCCGACTCATGTTCAAAAAGTCCTTACAACATTTCACCCGTCTGTCCATGTCAAAAGGCGTTAACATTCTGGGGACCCAGCGCGCACTCACCTTAGACATGTTCAAATGTGTATGAATTATTTCATTAACTCTCTCTTTACTTATGCCCACATCTCGGGCTATCTCCCACTGCTTCACCCGTCGGTCTTCTAGAATTATTTTTTTTACTTTGGCTACATTTTCCTCCGTAACCGCAAAAATCGGCCTTCCACTACGGGGGTCATCCTCCAAGCTTTCACGACCAATTTTAAATTGCTTGGACCAAAATTTTATAGTGAATTCTGAAGGGCACGAATCACCAAACACACGCAACATACGCTCTCGGATATGCGAGGGCGTATTTCCTTCTTTTGTTAAGAATTTGATCACTGCACGGTGCTCAATTTTAACTATTTTGATTTTTTCACCCGACATCTTGCATAAATTCGAAAATTGTACACAAATGGCATTTACGGAAACAAATGAATGTCACAAAATTTGAAAAAAGAATAAATAACGAATAAAATTGTATTGCAACCAGTAACATATTTTAATATTTTTTTGACCAAGGAGATTACTATTCAGCCGCCCCTCGTACATAGTAAATCTGTTATTTTATTTTTCTTTGTGGTGCAATAAAATGTATTTACTTACTTACTACAGAAGTTTTTAAAATTATATTTTTGATATGTATAAAATGTCGTGTTAAAGTTGAAGAAAATAACGTATACCTACCTCCTGCCATCATCGTAAAGGCCGGCAACGCACTTACTACCTCTCTGGTGTTGCGGGTCTCCATGGGCGACGGTAGTCGCTTAGCAGACTAAGTTAAGAATTTCAACTTTTTCAACCACGCTTACTTTTCTTTATATCTTTTTGACGTTAATAAAAGATCGAAACTGTATCAGCTAATAAACAAACGGTAAAGTTTTCCAACTTGTTATCAGTAAACAAACAGTTCGCATTGCTCAGTTATGATTCCCACGGCTATATCCGCGTACGCATCGTGATTCGAAAACACTACTTCTCACATAAACTAACTTATCTACTACGCTTTCTTACTCCGCTTACGCTCTTTTATATGAATAATAAGATCACACCTTTAAAGGTACTCCTCGGTTACGCATGACCATTATACGACTGTTATGGAGCTTCGGGAACGCGTAGACACGATTTGACTAAACGCTTAGATCTTATATGATTTTTGATGCACCGTATAAGTGTTATGGACGTTATGGTTATTATAGAAGTTTACAAGAGCAATTCAGCTAATATGGGCAGATCAACTGATGACTATGAACTCCCAAGCTTTATTTTAAATAACTGACGGCCTGATTAGAACTTTAAGATACGTCAAAAATTTGTTAAAGATATATAGATATTTGCACGACATGGATCGGATAGAGCAAAACTGTCAAAAGTGACGTTTATGTTTGAAGTAACGTCACTTAGGACACTGAAAGCATATCGGATCCATGTCGTACCTATCTTTAGCTAATTTTTGACGTATCTTAAAGTTCGAATCAGGCCGTGAGACTTTTAGATCATAATTTATTGTGCGTGTGAGATGCAAACTATGTTAGTACAAGAGCAGTCTTACTAATATGGCTAAATAGCTTCTCAGAGAAGGTTGGATTACTAATATATTCATGCCGATCATGCCTTTAAAGCTTTATCGATATGCATAAAATGTGCATAATTTGGATTATCAAGAACTATAATATAGTTCTTTCAATTAGCAGACACAAAAACGTAACTGGCCTTCCTTGTCGCGTTGATGTCTAATAATAATATTAAAAAGCACTAACTATTAACTGACAATTTTATTTATTCAAAGTTTTTGCAATGAAATCATATTTGGCTTGAAGATTAAAATAACATCTTAGTTATGTGCTCATAGCATTCATTATCGCTAGGAACCATACAATGCATCAACAATACACATTTTAGGTATGTACACGTTTATGAAAAAATTATAGTTGCGCGACTTTTAAAGCCACTTTCGGACAGATCTCCTTCTGAACGATAGTTGTCGCGATCGCATTATTGCGTATGTAATGTTGCTTCAGTTAGGATATTGCCGTATCACATTGATACACTGCCCGTTACATATTACACTGTGGTATTATCAAATAATGTGGCTCAAATATCAAATAATGTTTTTGTGTTGAAAAAGAAACGAAACTTTTATTTATTTCACTCCTGTGACACTTTAATTATATAATTATTTTGCCTCGTGCCGTGACATATTTACGCACTCATTATTTTGTCATGTCCGCGCTACGTATTTAGTTTGCTGGTCAAATAACTCATTTTGTGCACAAACGTAAGAATCTTCTATTTCATTAAAGCTAAACTGTGAAATAAGTCGTAAACATGATTTTTGATAGTAAAGCTTGCTTTACGAGTCTTTCATTATTTACGATTTGTTTGTATACGTAGGATAATTAAATTGAAAGTATACTGCTATTAGTCTTGACTTTGTCACAGTCATACCGCTACAGGTTTTGTTTTAAAGCGCCATTATGTTTATTAATTATTTCTAAAATACACTGCGTCATGTTAAGTAGATCTAAAATAGTTATTCTTATTATCTTTGTCACATTAGAAAACTGTGTTCTAGTTTGGCTCTTAAGCTCCGAGTTAACCGTAAGAAAACATGAAACATTGCATGCAAGTCGCTTATGTAGGTAATAAAAAAACAGTGCAAACAACTTTTCAAGTGCCCCATTTTGCAGTTAATCTTTGTTATTGGAAAAACACCCACTTGACAAAAAATAGTTTCTACATCTTTTTCTTACCTACACACCTGAGTTATAGTTGTCGAAGTATTATTTGCACCGATTCAGTCCGATTCTACATTTAAGTTGTTCGAAAGATCGGGCAAATTATATTTCGACAGTTATTATATGCATTCACAGTTTTATTCTTTCTTTGGAATGGGATTATACTTTTGGAATTTGCTAGAGAAAAGAGGCATACTTACTATCATTTACCTTATCGAAAATCAATGGTATTTGAAGAAACGTGCACATATCAACAATGTTATACAATATACTGATTATCTCGGAGAGACAACAATAAAAATACCAATCAATCTAGCACTGCATCCAGGCGTTCCCAGTATAAATTATACGCACCTCCGCTTCCCAGGACTTAATTACTTAACAAGGCAAGACCAGCCGAGGCAGCCACAGATCAGTAAGATAAAAGAAGGAAAAACACTAGCTTGCGCGATAGGGTATAGTTTAATAGGAGAATCAGGTCTGTTGCATCCTTTTTATAGCGTAAAACAGGCGAGTCCGGGAAACAGCAGGTGTCATTCCCGCGGCACTAAAAGTATGGGGTTCAATTTAAAGAAAAAGTTGCTAGTTTAAAATGTTTATAGGAAATCTTGGCAGAGGGGAATTGGTTTACATTTAAACTGATATCAGGCAAAGAAGTCATGTTATCTAAGAGCCGATTTTTCAGTCCTCAGTTAAACAGACGTATATGATTCATTCCATAGATAATACGACTATCATATGTTATTCTTATAGGTACTTTATCGCTGAAATAGTCATTGGATGAGTTGAATAGTAATTGAAAAATCGGCCCTTAATAAATAAAAAAAATGTTTAACCCTAGGAAATATAAATGTGTAAAAGTACACTTAGAATTAAGATTTCCATAGAGATTGATGGAGAGTAGTTAATTGATAGTGTCCATTTTGTCTAAACTAATGGCGGTTATTAAAATATTTGTGACACGCCGCGTGGGAACCGCGCCGGATTATTCCTCACTCGACTTCACGGTTCGTGCTTATTTCGTTATTATGTTTAAAAAAATTGTTAGGTACATGACCATGTTCTCCTACCTAGCTTAGTTATTTAATTATGTACTTCCAAAAATATACAGCGAGTGGCAAATTTCATAGCTTGATACTTGGCCACGTCACCTTTTTTGCGCAAAAGATATGCGAAACATTGTGCAAATACTAGAGCATATTTGTTATGTCGACAAATATTTTAATGTATTAGATCTCCTACGGGCACATGACTTCCCTCATTGCTGTTTAAAATTTTTAGTAATATGTTTTGAAATCGTATTTTAAAATCCTCCAAGTTGATAAAATATATCTATTTTAATATTATTTATAGCACCGAGTTCCTACAAATCTAGAATAGGGCCGTTGACTTCTCTATTCAAACCTCACGAATATAACTCCAACTCGTTAATGTTGGCTTATAAATTTACAGTGCCAACTAAAATAGTTCGTGTACGGCATTAGCATTCGCCTTTTATGTCTTTTAGTATGTCCGGGGGCAATTTTATTGGTCCTTATCGGTCGAGGCATGTGGCGTGATGCGCGCGCAGCTCTATGAATACGGGATGACGTGAAAGTGCAAAGGGTTTATATCGTGAAATGGGAAGATACTCCCTATTAAGAGTCACAAGAACCTGCCGCCGAAAATCTGCTGTCAAACAATTGGAGTTACGGTCTCATTTTAATACGACATGCTAAAGTTAACTTAAACCAGGCAAAAGTACTTAATGTTCATGATATAGATTGACGGCCTTATTCGAACTTTAAGATATGTCAAAAATTTACTTTAAGATACATATCTTAAAGTTAGTTAAAAGATACGATATGGATCGGATATGTCAGTGTCAAAAGTGACGTTTTGTTTGAAGAAACTTTACTTTTGACACTGACATATCCGATACATGTCGTTTCTTTAGCAAATTTTTGACGTATCTTAAAGTGCGAATAGGACCGTTATTTGGTACTTGTCGCTAAAAAAAATTATATTTAAAAATAGAGCGAGTAGAAGAAAGTATGTAAAATGTGTGCTCGATCGATTTTCTTGCTCGCTCGCTCACTCTAAGTACTACCGGGTACTCCCTTTCGCAATGTTTGTCCTTTCAAACCTGCAAACTTGGCAGAATGTTCCATTCCTCATATTTATATTATTGCAATAAAATAATTTATATCCGTTCACTTATGAGTATGTATTGTTACTTCCCCGCCTGGATCAATTTAATCTTTGCGCTGTTTGTATTGTAAGTAAACACCATAGCACCTGTCAAGAATATTGTGATGTGATATGATTAGTTGATTACTCAGCACAACATATGCAACTTTCATTTAAACTGTGATGTTTTAGTACTTTTGCTTGGCTTATCTGTTCATTATAAAATGATCAATATTCTATAATGGAGGATTGAATGGAATATATAGGCATAGGAAATGGAACATAAGTAGTAACATTGAAATCGAGTGACACACTTTGTATCAACGCCGCGAACTCTCCAAGAAGATATTAAATTGTATTTCGAGGCCCGTCATATAAATTTCAATTGAAAGCTACCGACGCTATTAAGTCCGAAGCGATTCTAAGTTCGTGACGTCTTGTAAAAGGAAATTGTGTAGTTACACCTACATTTAGAGTGGATCTCAATTATGATCGAATCATGCACCGTCATACTACCATTCAGTGTACCGTTACTGCAATGACAGTCGGCCAATAGGCGTCCGTGCTTTCTCGTTCCCAAGTCACGGCCAACTAGAAAAAAAGAATTGGAAATTTGTGGCCAGGATTTTTTTAAACATCTAGCTGTGTTGCTATTTAAAAAACACGCAATGTCTCCGTTCAAGGTCATTGACATACTTTTCTGGATGAATAATTCATGTGAATACGGAAAGAATTTGAAAAACTCTTTGCACCGTAATCTTAGGCGTAATTATAATTCCTAGAGTGACTTTTGTGACGGTCTCAAAATATTTCCATGCAGCGCAATTATATATTCATTACTGTTGTGCCCGCGGAAGACATTTTCGGTTATTAAGAACAAGACGAGCTTTTTGGGCGAAGGCGCGTGGAGACGTCAGCTCTAGGCTACGAAACGATTTACAATTCGGACCGAATGAATTACTACATGAAGTTCAGCCGACAAGAGATGATAAATATGACAAATTGCGATGGCCGGTAATGTATTCACGGCTGAGAATCTAACGATTTTGACGAGGATTATCATAGAGATCGTTCAATGACCGGAAGGCGTACGATATAGTCACATCATTTATAAATGTTGTGTATTTTTAGAGCTTGATGTTTTGATACATTCTTTGAATTTAACGCGGTAAAAAGATATTATTCTGTATCTATCGTTGAATTTTTTCTAAGTTTTTTTTTATTGTTCAGAAAACATACAGTCATACATAAAAATATAACTTGGAAAAGGTAAGTAAAAGTAAGTTAAGTTACCAAGAAATAAAAAAAACAACTTTGTGTAATCTCGTTTAAAAAATATCGTAGTTTAATCCTTATTGCAAAGAATGTCTTCTAAATTTCGAACATTCCGACCGACCATTCCGACATTCCCACGTTTTCAGTGCAGGCAGTATGCTAATTGGCGTCCACAATAGATGTTATCCGTGCGTCTTCTCTCATAATTGCCTTAATAAGCAGAGTACAATCATAATCAAACAGAATTACAAGCGGATTGAAACTGGGCTTTTTATTCGGCTATTGTAAGACACCCGATGTGTGATTGCCAATCAGTCTTCATATTATATAGCGTTACTCAACTCGTAGTGAATGATTTACAATGGTTGTTTAATTGTTTCCATAGTGTTATGTTGGTATCGTGACTTGCGTTAATTTTTAATGATTTTATCCATCCGCGTACATAGCTGGCATAAAAAGTAAATGCATTTATTAGGTTTAATATTATTTTCCTTTGTCACTTGTTCATAAAAATAAACTTGTTCATATGCTTTGTTTATTTTATGTTGTTTACGGCATTAAGTAAGTTAAGTAACCTAATTAGGGCTATTTATGCAGAACATAAATTTATTTACAGTCAAACTGAGTGTAGTTTAACTTTTTTTAATTAAAAAAGGATGGACTTGCATATATATACATCAAAAATAATAGTTTGATGTGCGTTCATCATTATCTCAATAACATAAAGCAGTGATGACATCTAGTGATGAGCATAGACAAACCGGAGGCTTCGCGGAAGAGCGGTGAACGACCCGGCCACCCCGCACCGCCTAATTATCCTCCCCCTCCCCCGCCAGCGTCGGCCGTTGCGGTTTTGGTACATTTTCAAGGCATTAGAACGTTTTATTACTTTTTCAAAACATAACTCTATTAAATTACTTTGGCTGAGAAACTTTAAGCGTCACACGGCAGTCCAAATATACTTTACTTATATAAACTTTTGGTAGAAAGTATTTTAATTGTAGGTACGTATTTAAAATTCTAATACGGAATGCGCTAAATACGTTGCATGCGCGTCAACAAACCAAGCGTTTACAATACAGGAGCGCGTTCTTCCCATGGTACCCGTGAGAAAGATTTCTATCCTCGCCCGCCATTCATTTTTGTGCAAAAACCCGGGCGCATTCGGAAGCGCCCATGGAAAGGTCACACGAGAAACTTGCAGTTTTTGAATTAAGAAAAAAAGGGTGCAAATTCATCGGATGCAAGGCGAGCACGCCATCGTCGGGCGGTGTTCCATTTTCAAAATTCTAATTTATTTTTAAATCTTGCTTTACAAGTGGCCTGCTCGATTTGTATTTTTTTCGTCGTTTTATGTGTTGCCATGCCAGTAAAATCACATCACAGGTTAGAGTTGAACTAAGCTCTGCTCTGCATGGAAATTGAAATGAAAAAGTGTGGCAATGTCATTATTACTGTGAAATTTCTATTAAAATATGACGTTTATAATGACAGTCATTCTCTTTGTTCAGTTCAAGTCAGTACAGAGTTAGCTTTAGTTAGATAGACGGACTCTATCTAACTAAAGCTTATAGCTATTAAATTTGAATGTTCAAGTGGTCCTTAAAATTTATTGAATCCGAGTTCATAGGCATTATAGGTATCTAAATAGTTACTAAACAGAAATAACAGTTATAGTTTTGTGCATTTTGCGGTATCAGCGTTGATCGGCTCTCATTACGCCCCGGGACAATGCTTTCATAGCAAAGGATTTATGAACAATCGGTACCGCACGCTATGCATTATAAAGGAAGCGCTTTATGATATGATATCACAATTTGTTAGGCAAAATACGTATTGTTTTGCTTGTATCTTGTTTGTTGGTTATTGTTTGTGTCACAAATGAAATTTAAATACCTGAGGAATAAATAATTATTTTATAACGTCAATTAAAACATTCAACTTAAGTTTTACGTCAGATTATGGTATATTAGTTGTACATGTTGCTCGTTTTAAAACTTATTGTTATTTTGTTGTTACAGATTGTGCAATGGAGCATGGAAAATATGACAATGGATTATTATTGGTGAGTAAAAAAGGAAGCATTATTTTTATTGTAATACATACCTCCTTCATTTATTGTAAGAGGCACCACGTTATCTTAATGGACGGAATGCGGGCTCGTATTTTACCTCCTTTCGTGTATTTTGTTCCAACATTTGCACGAAAAACGGTTAGGTATCTTACAAAAATATTGGAAGCCAAAACACTTAGTGTTTTATTTAAATAACATTCACATTTTACATTGGTAGACTCGTAAACAATCTATATTTAAACTACAGTTGATAAGAAATCCGAAAAGCCATAGGCGAATATTATCTATCTACCATAAAGCACCCATTACCAAACGAGTTTAGTTAGTTTCTACCGTTTTTTTTAGTAAAAATCCGGTTGCTATTTTTATAAGCTGACAGTATTTATTCGAAATAATGTCTAGTAAAACGAGGAACATGGTAATTGCCATGACGTCCACAACCGCAGGTACGTTTCTAGCTGTCACGCAACGATGCCCGCCCCTACTCCGACGCTCTTCACACGCCTCCGAACTCCGTGCCCATTTCCAGTCCGCTCGTACATCGCTGCAGTCATTCGTCGGTGATACTGTGTAGTGCTAACATGTGCCGCAATGGACAGTGAAATAATGATAACTGACATAAACTTGAAGTGATTGAGAGGTGCAGTGTTAAGTTAGCGAAGTCCAAGGTCCTCGGAGTGTTATTTTAGGTTAGTGAAATAGGAATAAATTGCATAATAATTTTGTAGAATAGGTAAGAAATACAGCAGATAACATATCTCGCTATCAATTTCTAAGTTAGGTACTTTGAAAGACAAGCGTCAAGGGTTCTCATTCGCAAACCCGCACCCTGTACCGAACTGGCGAATTCTATTGGCTATTTCAAAAACAAATTTTAAATAATTTTGTCAGAACAAAAAGAAAATTGTGTGGTTTGGTAAAAAATGTACCTACTACAATCAAATATTATTACAAAAGTGTTTGCATCATGTATTCATAAGCAGATTTTAATGTTCCGTCCAAAGTTCATTGAAATTGAAGCGTCAGTATTAACGGTAGGTGTAATTTGTGAACCTACTTTAAACTACTGTTTAGCATTTATTTATTCTTTGATTAGCAATGTTAATTTATATTAATTGGAAAGAGTAGGTATTAGAATAGATTCTAGTTTAATAACATAGGTATCTATTTTATGTCTGTTTAATGTTAATGAGGAAGATTTTCCAGTAGCTAATACGCTTTCGCGGAGATGGAATATCTTAAGTTTAAAAAAACCAAATACATTACAAACAATAATTTATTCAATGCATTTGATAAAAAAAACATCCAAATTTATAAAAATAACATCAATATCTAACCACAAAATTATTAGTCACCGCATTACTTAAATTGTTATTGTCATTTCATGACAACTCCCGGTTCCAAGTGGAACACATCACAAAATTAAATGTATTAATGTACCAAAGAGAAGTTAATAAGGAAAGATTAAAAGTAAATTAATAATGGCGCCCAAAGCCTCGACATTCGATATTCAAATTCCGGTCTCGCTTCGGGGTCGACGTCTTTGTAATTGAAGAAAAAACAAGTCGATTGTCTATGGTGGGATGTTTGTATGAAGAGTTTTATTGCTAATTATCATTCATCAATTATTATTGGGCATGTATAATAGATTAATTTTCCGTCTTAAAATAACTTTGTGTTTACAAAAAAAAAAAACGAATTATAGACTTAGGTTAATCAAAGGTGATTGATTTAAATTAATGAATGAAGTCAAACGCCACTTGTTTTTAGATTTTTTCATATAAACTTGTTAAAAACTTAAAACTATCAACAGTAATTCACGTAATTTTTTTTTAATACAGTGAAACCTGGTTAATTGGCACCTGGATAAATGGAAAACCTCAATAATTGCAACTAAAAGTCCGGTCCCGGTCCCTAGAGACCAAAAGGCCTCTATAATTGAAATTTTGGAACCTCTATAATTGCAATCTAGGTTTTTGGGGTTTTCGTAATTTTGCCTCTGTAATTGACCACATCGCAACTTAAGACCTCTATAATTGACACTGTGCTAAAAAAATCCGTTATTTTTGCTCTTGTTTTTACCTCTATTATTGAAACGAGTCTTACTTCTTACCTCTGTAATTGAAATAATGTAGTTGTAGACAGCATAAACAATATTTTAATAGCAATGATCATTTTATTTATATCTCCATCCAGAATTCAATTTATTTATGGGGTATCTATAAACAGCCTGTAGTAGGTGAAATAGTTTTGATCAATAAAAAACAAAGTATGTTTTTTACATTCTAATAAAACTTTCTTCTACAATTCAAGGGATTTTTTTAAGCCCAAATGATAAGAAAAGAAAGTGGTAATTAATGTAGTGTAAAAGTGCAAGTATAGACAGAAGCAATATATAGACCAGAAACACAAAACGTAAGCGTGTAAAATCTACTTTAAATGTTTATTTGCACCTCCATAAAAGAAATCTGTCAGAACGCAACCTCTATTAATGAAAACCTCTATAATTGACACAACGATTTTTTGGACCTCGTTAATTGGCACGACCTGCTTAAATGAAAAACCTGGTTAATTGACAAAAACTCGCCGGTCCCTTGAGATTGCAATTATCCAGGTTCCACTGTAATTCATTTTAAGAAATATAACTGAGCGGGGAATGATTTTCTAAAATATATTATATTTGTTTCATGTGTTTTATTAATTTTGTTTATTTTATTCGACACGTTATATTGGCATCCGCTTGTCACATCACACCGCAAGCATTGGCCCGTAGGGGTCGCAGTGTCATCTTAATATCAGCAATCAGGGTCCTGCTATAAAAATCTTTTTTATGACCCAAGTGTTAATAGTGCAATTATGATTTTGAATTTGTCACCTCGCTTACATTATCAATTCAAATTAATGCTTATGATCTTAGAAGTGTGCGGTGCAGCGTTAAACTTTTAAGATATGTCGATAACGGTCACAATTTGTGTAATTCGACTAATTTTACTACCGCGATGCAGCGGAACGGGTCATTTGCGTTAAAACTGTACAATATCCCGGGAATTTTACAACTTTGAGGTTAATTCAGAAACGAGGTACTTATACTTATATAGGAGATACTACTAATACAAGGTTCTTTTATTGTTAATCAATACTAAATAATACACAAAAAGAGCGTAAACTGAAAATTATTAATACTAAATTTTATTCGGTGTGTTTTGAGGGCCTACCGCGAAAATCAAAATATCGTTATCTGCGTCTATCACTTGCATTTTCGTGGGATAAAGCGGTCAATCGCGGACGGTCTAGATCGCAAAATGACCACTTGTATAAACTGTGGTGATATAAATGTACTAAAATGTGGTGATATAAATCACCACATTTTACATAGGTAGGTTAGGTTCGTTAGGTATCTTCAAATGGCCGAAGGCCAAACAGCACAGAATAGGAGCCCCTCCGGGCTCCTTTGACATCGCAATAAAGTTAAGATAAAACGGAAAAAATAATGTGGGCACTTTGCGTTCTAGACCGTTTGCGAAATAGACTATAATAGCGATATAGACAAAATATTACAGTACCTAGTCCTTTTGCGTTCTAGTCTAGAGTTCTAGACCATCCGCGAATAACCCGGATAAAGAGGCAGCTGCGCTAATCCAATCTGTTTTTAATATTATTTTGATACATCAAGTACAAAAGTGTGTAGGTATTTATACAACCCTATTATTTAAAGAGGGAGAGAGAATATTTTGTATAGTAGGTAGGTAATTATCAATGTGTGTGCCAATGAAATTTAAAATGAAAGGAATATAATTTTATTTTCGTACTTTAAGTCCCTATCCTTAGATTAGCTGGGTTTAATTTTCGGAAAAACATCTTTTCTATATTCTTGTCCACTCTCGCAGAAGGGAAAAATGTGAATGTGTTTCTATACCTATAATTTACAGCGATTTTGCGACGATAGAGATTTGGGCCCAGCCCAGGCACCTTAAATTTTACAATATTAAAGTTTGCAACTTGTTAATGGCGATGTTACAACAATATTAACGCATATGTGGGCATATATGTGAACGTAAATGTGGGCATCATAAATTTAAGATTTTATGGTTCATCGAAAGACAATGACAGTTTAGTTGGCAATATAAATGCTTTTAATTATAAATTGGCAATATATTGCTGTAAATTTATTCATTTTACGTAAAATTCTATTAGCGATAAGAGTGTCAATTGAAAAGTAAGCTTTGTATAGTTTGTCAAAGGACTGTCTCATTTCAATCATAGACAGAGAGAATCATAATATCTTTGTCTTACACTAGTACTAGCACCCAAAAGAAACGGATGAGTATAGTTTTCCTGGTTCTTACTGACTTACAAATTGGTTTGACCAACTATAACTGTCAGGCTTATTAATCTTATTATTTAAATACAGTTTAGGTAGGTACTTAAAGTTTTTTTTTAAATTCGTGTTGTACTAAACTCGAAAGTAGTGCTTTTCTCCAAGCGTGCCAGAATCCGGTAAAATAATCAATTATTCCTTTAGGTAACAAGCATCGAGCATCACTCCGCAGAAAAAAATATTGACTAGTGTCCGCCCGATGTAAATTTCGGCAGGTTTCGGCATAAAAACCAAGACACTGCCGAAACTTTCGGTTGTGCCGAAACTGTATTCGGTAGTGTTCGACCAAAGTTTCGGTTCACTGAATTACTTACTTGGAAATCACAACCAATAGCAAACTGGAGACAGCCTGTGATCGACTAGCTACTCCAACTAGTTTAGTATTCCCAGTTTTTCACTCGCACAACTTGAATTATTAGTTGTACCACGTCAATAAATTAACCTTAATTATGCTTTAAATGGTATTTTCGCATGTTTATGGTAAATGCTCCAGTTGTTGGAGTTATAAATCTCAGTGCAATTATAATAAAAACTGTTTTACTGCTAAAGGATTGGTAGAGATTGAAATAGTTGCAGTTAGTCAGAAGAAAGTTAATTATGCGGTTTAGTTTAAATTAACGAGCTATGAAATACTGATTTGATGTATATTACTATAAGATAGAGTAATAGCCCCGCCTTAGCTGCTGGAACGATGATTTGATTAACATTACAGGAAGCAGTTAGATTAGAATAGATTATGACCGGTTGTTGTGAAGATCTTGCGGAATTTTGTCTAGGGCGTCATTTAGACGGTGCGAGAACTCGCATGCGAGTTTCATTACATTGCGGTTTTTCATCGGTCGGTTGAATTGGACGTAACCAACAATCCGCAATGTAACTAAAATCGCATGCGAGTTCGCGCGCTGCCTAAATCTTGGCTTTCTTTCGATGATGATGATAGCATCATAGATACCTTATACCCTATGGTATAAGGTATATTCGGATAATTCCGAATGTCGGATAATTCCGAAATTCAGATGAAAATCACCCAAAATTGCATCATAATAAAAGTCTCTTTTCGGAATTATCCGACAGTTTTCGACATTCGGAATTACCCGAATACACCTTAAGTTGCTGTAATATCCTGTCATGTATCCACGACGTCCTGTTATTATATCGTCCTCATTTCGTTCTCAACTTAATCTATGTATTTGGATGAATAGGAGAATCTTGTCTCTTGCAAACTGTACCTACTCTATCTCTGAATAATCTACTGCTAGTTAAGGCTTATTCAGACGGTGCGAGAACTCATGCGAGTTTCATTACATTACGGTATTTGATTGGTCGGCTGAATTCGATGTAACCAATAGTCCTCAATGTAACTAAAATCTAAATAAGCCCTTACTCTGTTATTAACCAAACAAAACCATTAGCTTAGCCGCTGGACGTCTAAGTATCGTTATCGATGAATGAATGAATGATTTATTCACTTGAATACATACATATACAGCGCATGCACTTATATACTATATTCTGCCATTTGGCATGTGAAACTTGGAAAATGTTATACATATTCAGAACAGAAGGCCCTATCTATGCTTACACACAACAGATACAACTCGAATATTTACATTATTTACACATACATTACATAAAATTTCACAAGTATTAAATTAAAACTTAAAGCTAAAGAATTCATCTAGACTATAAAAACAACAATCACACAATAATTTATACCATTTGTTTTTGAAATTGCTATATGTTAGGGCCTTTATCGTCGCTGGAATTTTATTAAATATTCTAATACCCATTATATAGTTAGGCACTTTTCCTTCTGACTAGAAGATTGTGTGATGGCACTGCCATTTGAAACTGTCTAACAGGTCTATTGACAACATTTTTTATAGTAGGAAAGAGATCAGGATTCTGCTTTACAAACAGTGACATTTCATAGATATAATATAGATCTTTAGTGACTTCCTCTGACCTCTTAAAAAGTCAACAATACCTATACCCCCACACGCTACCCCCACATAAAGGCCTCGCCAATTCCGTTAGTCGTTAAAGCGGGCACGTGCGTCGTGACATGTGCCTGCGCACCTGCGCGCCAACTGCTCGCACCATTTTGTGGACCCCTTTACTGTGCCTGGAATATTCCCTGCACAGGGGTCATTTTTAGGGTTCCGTACCTCAAAAGGAAAAAAACGGAACTCTTATAGAATCACTCGTGCGTCTGTCTGTCTGTCCGACCATTCCCCCCTCTTTATCTCTGAAACTACTGGGCCTAACATTTTGAAAAAAAATACACAAAATAGTACTTTACCTATAGATGACAGGAAAACCTATTTGACGAAATGTGCAGTCAAGTAGGAGTCGGACTTATGTACGGAACTCTTGGAACGCGAGTCCGACTCGCACTTGACCGGTTTTTTTCTATCTCATCATGTAGCGTTGGATCAGTAAGTTAAAAAAATATTTTGAATTTGCAGCTTGGATTATAAAAGGTGTACTACACAACACAACTGAACTGAGACGGCTCGCTGCGAATTATTGTACTATCGGGTGCAGCGACGGTTGAGCATCCTACAGTTCGATTTCAAATGCACCCCAGACGCGGTCACTTATTTACATTATCCACCAATGGGAACAGTCCAAGATTTTTGACCAGTAAGTCTAAATTTTTAATATAAACGTAACGTGCCTAACAATACGGTACAATTTGCAACGGATATGAAATCGAGAGAAGTAGCTTTTTTTACCTTTTTTTATAAGTAAACCACCAAGAAAAATCTGGCTAGTAACACTTAAAATTGAATGCATTCTAATGACCCAACTCAAATTCCTTACCTCGCAGTTTCGGTTGTAAAATTAAATCTCTTGACGACTTTCCTTTTTACTAGACACATTTTTTTATCTAAGTCTCAAAAAAGTTGAGTGCAACAAAGATCAATAAATAATACTATTGATGTGTTTAATTTATATTATAATATAGGTTAGAATAAAATATACTTACCTACTTTTATAACAAATATTTAAGTGGGGTATCATGGGATACCGCACTTAAATGTTAACAAACGTGACTTGTTTGCCGTTTTTTGCGCAATGGTAAGGAATCCTTCGTGCGCGAGTCATAATAATTCAGTTGACAAATAAATAACTGGTTGCTTGCTCATATTGAAATATTTTAACGCTTTTGTTGCCAAAGTAGGTATTCATTTTAGTACCTATTTTCTTAAGCTATTTTTTAAGCTACTGAAATCCGATTAATTAGTTGACCGGTTAAATACGTGCCCAAAAAAGTAAGGGTCGTTAAACAATTTAAGATTCGTTCAAGCGGGCAGATGTTAAGTTAAGACGCCGCACGATCTCTGCACGCAAAGTGCGCAAAATTTAACAATTCTGGACAAACATTATGGCTATTAAAAAAAGTTTCCACGTATTCTTGGTCGCACAATTGTTTTACGGGCACCAGATGTGTAATCTTTCTAACATAGAATGCCCTTTAAAATGCAACTGATAACGATGGTCAACACATGTTTGGGTTGGTCAGGTAAGAACCCAAAAACAATATCAATGCAATATACTTAAGGCACGACTGTGATTGGTTGTAATACTTGTAATATAAGAAGGCGTGACGTTTTAAAGTTTTGGGTGCAAGCGATTTTCGTTGAGAAATGCTCAACCGTCGCTGCACCCGATGTACAGTCAACAACAGAGCTATGAATACAGGCAAAGTGTCAAAAATATGTATACAGTACTTTATTGCCTGTACATTAAGGTCGCGTATACATATTTGTGGCACTTTGCCTGTATTCATAGCTCTATTGTTGACTGTACCTAGTGATTTACTACGGTGATTATGATTGGTGATGTTAAGTAACTATTTGTGTCTGGTTTCATGATGCTCTGTGTCAAAATCAAATTCCAAGCCAAGCTATCATGTAATTGCGTACCTGACGTCTGATCTAAATAGGTAATTGAGGGTTATAATGACTGTCAGGCCCGTGAAAATATCAACTAGAATACACCTGGTCGGTTTCGAACTTTCTAGATTTTTTTATTTATGTATTTATTATTTCTCAGGACCTTGATATGTACATATCGCCTATCGGCGCTATCAAGTCCGCTTCTTAAGGGCCCTACAGATTAACAGTCCGCCGGACGGTATCGGCCTGTCAGTTAGAACAAAATTTTGACAGTTCCGAAAAACTGACAGGCCGATACCGTCCGGCGGACTGTTAATCAGTGGGCTCCTTTATAGGTTCAGAAATTAGGTAACTATGACACACTGCCTTTTAATAACTTTTTTTAAGTATCTTTTTTACCACTTGTCCCACAATATATCTTCAGCTTTCATAGATATTTCTAGATATTAAGTAGCTGACGATGTCCTGCGGGAACGGAAAAATGTAAGATAACATACTAATTGGCAATAAACGATTTCTCGATTTCATTCTCATTAAAATCATCACCTGGGTAAAATATAGTAGGTATCTACTTAAAAAACATAGTGTAGAATACCGGTTGTAAACTGCAAACGTTTAATATCTCTTCGTCAAGGGAAGCTGATAAGCCTTACATAAATGTTACAAAGTATTCAAACGACTGGGAACCGAGTTCTAAGGTCTGGGTAATTTATTTGAAATTATGTACATATTTAGCCACAATGTGTAGCCAATATCATGGAGTGAGGACGTGAGTGCATGTAACAAATACGATCGAAGCCCATAAAATAAATAACAAATATAATGACGACTTATTTCATAACCGATCTTAATCGAGATATCGATATTTTGCGTTGATATTTGATCCACCAAGACGCTTGCTCTGTGCCTTTAGATCTGTAAGATTAAATTAATTGAAAGCCTTGCTTATTGAAATTTTCATGTTGTCTCCATATAGGGATAGATTTGCTCGAGGAGCAAGTCTGTATTAATTTTAAGTCCGGATTTACAAACATAATTGATATTTAAAAAACGCAATTGTTTCCAAAAATAATTGTATTTTTCAACTCATTTTCATCTTTTCTCCGATTACGTTCATTGTTGATCTAAGATTATGAACTTGATATAATTGAAGGGATGTTTACAAAAACAACATAACTGACTACACTGGTTGACACCTGAAACGATTGACAATGTTCTTAAAAAAGTGTCAACCGCTCTAAGCAGTTATGTTGTTTTTGTAAACATCCCTTCAATTGACCGAAGCGCTAGCGAAGGTATGCCTTTTCGCTTGGGCAAAAATGCTTTATTATGTTTGAATGTTCTCCTTTACAAATCTACAGGTCGCAATTCTCAACCGATTCTCGTAAAATGTTTGAGCAGGCTCGATGATTAAATATTACTTTTATGTAAATTTGGTTTCTATTTTTTTTTCAAAAGGGCGTATATTTCAGTTATAAGACTTATAAGTTATGCTCGCGAGGTCTACAGCTCACAGAGCCACTAGTACTCGTTATACAGGGTGGAAAGATAAGTCGGGCTCCGGAGGGAAACTACCTTAAATCCTTATGCTGGCTCATTTTACTTAAAGGAGACATTCCTTTATTTAAAAAAAAAACAAAACTGCATTCAAAAATTTTACTTTTTAGGTTTCCGTACCCAAAGGGTAAAACAGGACCCTATTACTAAGACTTCGCTGTCCGTCCGTCCGTCCGTCCGTCCGTCCGTCCGTCCGTCCGTCCGTCCGTCCGTCCGTTCGTCCGTCCGTCCGTCTGTCACCAGGCTGTATCTCACGAACCGTGATAGCTAGACAGTTGAAATTTTCACAGATGATGTATTTCTGTTGCCGCTATAACAACAAATACTAAAAACAGAATAAAATAAAGATTTAAATGGGGCTCCCATACAACAAACGTGATTTTTGACCAAAGTTAAGCAACGTCGGGAGGGGTCAGTACTTGGATGGGTGACCGTTTTCTTTTTGCTTTTTTTTGTTTTTTTTTTTTGCATTACGGTACGGAACCCTTCGTGCGCGAGTCCGACTCGCACTTGCCCGGTTTTTTTTTTCTTAAATTTTGCTTGTCTAAAAAAATCTTGAGTACTAAATATTCGATTTTATGGATATTTTGTACGACAGACAAGTGTAAGTCCTTATGTTTCTTGGAGAAATGTTATCATTAACATTAACTGTATCGACTAGTGGAATAAAATTGCGAGTGTTTATTTTTTGGAATTTTTAGTCGGTTCAAGTCCCGGGCGAGGCAAGCGAGTTTTAGAAAATCTTTGAATGCAGTTTTGTTTCTTTTTAAAAATAAAGGAATGTTTCCTTTAAGTAAAATGAGCCAGCTTAAGGATTTAAGGTAGTTTCCCTTCAGGGCCCGACTTATCTTTCCACACTGTATATTCGTTTTAATACTAGTAACAAAGTAAGTGGGGGCGTAGCATAAAGAGAAACTCAATCGCTGGTTCCGCAAAGGTCAGTCCTAATTTAAATGCAATTCTATCACGATTCTTCCCGGGCGTGCTCAAATGACTAATTAAATTTCCAGATATTTAATTGTTCAATATTTGTTTCAGATTATATGAACGCGTATCTAGTAAGTAGATAAGGCAAATAAAGCTCCGATTACTCTCGTCATAGGCCGACGTTTCTGATGTGAGCAAATACGTGCAATCGTGACGCGACGTCACAGAATCACGGCCTTATACGTAATTCATCAAACTTATTTGACCTAAACGGTAAGTACCTACCTATTAAACCATACATAGGTTTTCAATTTAGTTCACTTTGTTAGATTTTGCAGCCATTTCTCGCGTAACAAGAAATAATAGTGTCACGCAGAAAATAAAAAAAAATGTCTCTTATTAAATAAGGGACACTTACATAAGTTTCATTTGTGAATTATTTCAGTATAAATCGCTCAAAACGTAGTCCTATATTTTTAACTTGTAGAAACATGAAAGACAAATTATAACATGAATTTCTATGCGATCGGCAAATAGGAATATTGTTTGAAATGTTAATTTGGCAAAAGTTGCATAATATATGTATATTGTCTAGATAGAAATCATGAAATCAAATCTGCAATTCATTGCATATGTCGCATTGTTTTCGAAAAGTAGCTACTATAGGTACTTGTGTTATTTTATGCATTATGAATCTTGATGATCTGGCTACACAGTATCATGTGCCTATAGACACACAATATATGACATGGCTACAAATTGCATGACTCATTCAAATCGCGACAACATAAAATGATAGAAAGCTATGATGACTATAGAAAGTATAATAACATCTAACTTTTATTGCAATAAAACGGTTTATAACAAAATTACGTTACACTAACACAGCAATAAAAAATACACGCATTTATTACTTAGTAGATAACGTACGTATTCGAAATCTTCTTGTTCTAATAACTCTACAATATTGTAGTTTAAGACAATGTGTGTTGCTGCACACATTTTATACATATCTCAAGGCGATATTAGGTACACTGCTCTGCTGCTGAGTGCTCCCAAAACCTCGACTTGTACACACTAGCGTTACATAGTTAATACCGCTAGATCACCGCAGCCTTAGCAAACGTTTGTACACCGTGAACAGCAACAAACGACCTGGGAGAGCTCCGTCGGTCGTCCCCGACCAATTTGTACTACACTACACAAACAAATCGCACTTTCCCGCCCGAGTTTGCTTATCGCGTACCGATACAGCTCTAAATCGCGGTTGTTTCCATCGATAGTGTTTGCTTTTCGATCTTTACTTAATAGTTAGCGCTTTTATCGCCTCGGGAAATACCTTTGGCGTGTATAAGTCGTGTACGGAACGTGTTTACGTACGCATTCGATCTTGGCATAGACCTGTAATGACAAAATTACTTCGCATTTGCTTACGGGTTCATTTGCTTTCACCGCAAGATTGTATCGGGTAAACGTCTTCTTCGATAGAATACCGCGCATATATATGTATAATTGTATATACAATCCTGGAAACGACTTAAATGATGCATTGTGCACGTTAATATATGTTGATAATTCACTGCACTGATTTCATTACAAGTAATTCAATGTGGAGTCATTTTAATTGACTTCTAAGAATACGTTTTTATTTGCGGTCTCACTCAGTGGATGTGACGCAATTTCTTCGATTACTAGTCCAATAGGAGGAGATGCGATCTCTACAAGCGCGGTAATAAGAAATCGTGTTTGTCTAGAGCGTATCGATTGCGGGGAACTAAATATAGACCGATTAAGTGATATCGATGGTATTACCAATTCTGCAAGTTTATACGTAGTTCTTCATATATTTATCATGAATTAGTTGTAAAGATTTCAAGTAAAACGCGAATTGCTTCAGAATGGCTTAGGTACATTTTCCAAGATGGCGGTTGTACCTTTGGGTTATTGAACCATCGAATAGTCGGGAGATAAAAAATGGATCTCGAACTCCCTTACATATCTAATAATAAATGATCTCGATGTCTTGACGCTTTGCTGCAGGTAGCTAAAAGTATATCCGTTCCGCCCCAATCTTGGGGAAAGCCATAAGCCGCGCGTGGCGCTGTCGCCACCTAGTGGCCATATCTGTGCTGATCGTAACAGACGCGTTTTGTTAGAGTGAGTCTTCTGTACCTAGTACTATTATTTATTTTGTGCTCTCATAAATATTAACCGACTCAATTCTATTAGAGGCCCTGGGGGCCGATTTTTTGTATTTCCTTCAATAATATCTCCACTACTAGGCTAGGCATTTAAATTCTACAAATAGAATTTAAAACGTGTGTTCAATACCACTAGATTCCCAATTTCTATCGGTCGTATTTCAAAAATTTGCATTTTGCCGTTTTCCACCGATTTTCGAGTGACGAAATCGAGCGATCGAAATTCAAAAATCGCCCCCCTGTATTTTAAGTAGTTTCAAGCTTGACCTTTATATAGTTTTCCCCAATATCTTTGCACATTGATTCACGCGCTGAAGTGACCTTTAATTTCGAACTCGAGTTTACTCACCTCGCGATTTTAATTATCTGCTTTAACCCATTAAAATTAAAGGCGGTTTCCCATTGGCGGGGCGCGTGGGAACGAGCAAGACAATAGGGAGAGAAGGCGAGAAATCGTGAGACCCGTGGGATGCATCTGTGTAAATAGGAGCCGAGGCTTCATGTCGATCTTAGAGCATAGACATGTAAGTCAATAGACATCGAATAAATCGCGACTTGTATGAAAACTAGCTTTGTCGTCGTGGAATGATCATTTTAGTGATAAAATAAACTATCCTATGACCTTGTTTAGGACTCCGAATACCTCCATACTATATCTAAAACAATTCAGGGGATTAAACGTGATGAGGTAATAGATAGCACCACAGATAGCACACACACTTTCGCATTATTTATAACATGCTTCTGCCCGCGACTTTGTCTGCGTAGAATAAGTACTTTCATATAGTATCCATGGTAAATTCCTCCCCCTTTTCACCTCCTTAAGGGATGATTTTTGTGATAAAAACTATCTTATGTCTTTTCCCGGGACTCAAGCTATCTCCGTACTAAAATTCAAAACAACAGATTGCTAAAATATAGAGGCATGATTGATTTACACATATTCCTACTCTTTTATTTACTTTATAATCTATGTCGATGCGTTTGAGCCTTTCTATTCGAAGCAGCTGTTCCGCTAACTCTTTATGAATGGATTTTATAAATTGATTTATTACGTGCGCCGTGAAAGCAACATGTGAAAAGATGAATAACTTTGCACCAGATGACTGCATTTATCTTTGGTCACAAAGATGCACCGTAATGTAGTGAATTGTATTATTAACCGTGAAGAATTATAAATATTATAATCAATAACTACGAGTTTTCGAGAAAATGATTTAAGATGAGGAAAATGGGAAACAGAAATACAAGTGGTGAAAAAATTAAACTTTCATTGTGTCGATCAAGTACTTGCACAACAGATACACTCGGCGCGATTCGGGAAATGATTTAGAGGTTCACTAGATATGAAATAGTAAAGATATGTGACGTTCCACGCTAAAAGGTACCTTTATGGCGGCTGGAGCTTGCGCTATTATTAACGCCGCTCTAATATTTAGCCCGGGCAAAGGTACCTTTTGCCGTGGAACGTCACATATCTGTACTGTTTCATACCTAGTGCATCTCTAATTCATTTCCCGAATTGCGGCGTTAGCCTCGGAATATTGATTATTTATTTGTTACATATTGGACCAAGCTCAGCAAGTACAGGACGATGTTATAGGCCATAGGTCTAAACTTGACAATATATACCTATATGTGTACAATGTTCTGTCGTCATTTGCTTTATAGCCCCAAGACATAATTACAACAGGTAATGATGTAGCTAGATCTATTTTGTCATTAGTTACATACATATGACGATTTTTTTCCATCGCGATGCGGACATTCGTAATTTAGTTTATTTTAGTACAGACCACGTCATGTTGTACAAATAAGTATGACGTGTAGGCGTAGAGCCGAATATTATGAAGACTTAATTATTCCTCGTTCGGTACTAATGTTTACTACGAAATGCATTAAAAAACGCGTGGGCACATTTTATTCGAAAACAAAGTAAATACGGACGTTGAACCAACGTTGACTGTGAAATTTGGCGGTGTTGTGCCAGGTGTCACTTTTTTTTTATTGAACTTAAACAATCGGTTTAGCTGCGCTAGGTTTTCGCGTTGCTACGTGCATCCCAATAGGTTTAGGGCTGGGCAAAGTGGATAAAGGGCATTTTCACGTATTTATACATCAGAAATGGATATCAGACTGATTAGCATGACTTGGAGCGGATTTCCTAGATGGTGGATCTTCTGTACGTCAGTCCTGTTATTCTGTGACTGCGCTTTCAAATGACGTTACAACATCCTAAAAGGGCAAAGACAAACTAGACACCGCATAGACAAAAGGCATAATCCGTTCATTCTCGGTTTGCGCGGACGATCAATCACTCCCCACGAAACCACTCTAATCTTCGCACGAGCGTGTGAACGCGGTCACAGACGCGGCCTCAACTGGTCTATATTTTACAAACTATTTGCCTATAGCTCCGAGAATTCTGAGAACGAAAAGTGCAACGGACAATTTGAATTCGATTTACCATTCAAACCGCGAATTAGACATTCACTTGTTTCTTTATGAATTTCAATTCCCCGCAAAACTTAACCTATTACGGTTACCGGTGATTACGCTCTGTCGTGGGAACGTATTAAAATTTAACAACAAAGGGGGCTAATGAAATGACTTTACGTACGTGCCAAGTTCGATGTTACAGTTGACAGTGACATTATTAAGGGTCGAGATGCGTGCAGTCCGCATCGTGACCGCAGTCGACATGCTATTCCACATGAACCAATATAGCTGCGATCCTCGTTTCCAATTAATTTTCTAAAGGACTTTGGGTGATAGTTACACTGGTTTTTTAGCATTATTGCTCGGGAATATGTGGACTCTCGTCTGATATCTCCGACACGCGAAGAGCTCGAGTTTGACCGAACATTTTGACTCCTAAATGAGTTCGTTAACACTCTTTATGAGCACTCAGGCGTAATGTACGTGGGATGATGGCGGTAAAACTTATATTTCTGCACTAGAGCTATATAATGACTGACGGTGACAGGCCAAACATTATGTAGTTTCGAGTATGTTAATCATATTTATTATGCTCCGTGCTTGGCTCTGACATCGCCATCAAACACAAGACATATAATGTAGTTGATTCGTCAACCATGCAAACGGACCTTCTAGGAACGTTTAATGCCTACTATACTTTATTTTATACCTCGGGGTTTTTGTTGGTGGATTTGTTTGACATTTACACAAAAACTACTAATTTGAGATCATTTAACCATTTAGCTTGGCTAGTTTGGTTCAAATAGTGATAAAATTGGTGCTCGAAAGAATACGGCTCCATAAAACCACAGGAAGCCTTGAATGGCGTAGTACTTCATATTTAAAATAACTCATCATCATCATATATTTAAGAGTATGACTCTTGTCGGTGGAGCAATTTCCATGTTTGGCGGTCCTCCGCCTTCTCTTTGACAGCCCGATACGAATACGACACGACGTTGATCTTTTCCTTTATTTGATCCATGTACGCTCTCCTTGGTCTTCCCCTCTTCCTGTTTGCTTCAACTTTCCCTTCTATGATATTTTTGATGAATTCGTCGTGTCGTATCAGGTGCCCAAGCATCCTTCCTCTTCTATTGTCTATAGTTCTTAACAAACTCCTCCTTTCTCCTACTATGCGTAAAACCTCTTCGTTAGTTTTCTTTTCAGTCCAACTGATCTTTGCCATTCGACGCCAGCACCACATCTCGAAAGCCTCCAGCCTCTTCCTATCACGTTGCGTCATTGTCCACGTTTCGCTTCCGTACAGTATAAAAATGTTGAAAATAAGTGGCGAAAGTGGACAGCCTTGCCTTACCCCTTGCTGGATTTTTGCTTTTCTTATCTCTTCTCCTATTTCTATAGTAGCTTCTTGATTTTTATAAAGTTCAAAAATTACTCGACGGTCTTTATAATCTAGTCCAGCTTCTTTTAAAATTCTAAACATTATTTTATAAATAAATAAAAAATTGCGTCTGGGGTTAAAAGAAAGACTTCTTCTTCTTCTTCCTCGCGTTATCCCGGAATTTTGCCACGGCACATGGGAGCTTGAGGTCCGCTTGACAACTAATACCAAGAATTAACGTAGGCACTAGTTTTTACGGAAGCGACTGCCATCTGACCTTCCAACCTAGAGGGGAAACTAGGCCTTATGGAATTAGCCCGGTTTCCTCACGATGTTTTCCTTCACCGAAAAGCGACTGGTAAATATCAACTGATATTTCGTAAATCGATCGATTTTCGCGCTTGGTTAAAAATAGACTATAGGTAGGTATCAGTGGCGGCGCGTCTAGATACATAGTTCGTAGGCAAGCCGTACCTAAGTTGCCCTTCCTTTTCTTCATAAGTTTAAAGAAAATGGGCCAAGAGCCTGAATATCAGACAAGCCGATGGGAATCGAATTCTATGGACGCTCGTCCGCCACTGGTAGTGTATATCGATATTATGAAAACCGCGTATCTAACAAAGTACGATTATTGTCCACGACCCGCATAGTTCCATGCACGCATAACTGTCTCACGCATGGGAACCTCTCGAGCTATAAACTAGGGAACCATTCATGCCTAATTGAATCGATAGCGAGGCTGTTGAGACCTAATCGATTCATCTGATACATTGTACCATCGAGCAATTAAATCGATTCGAGTTAAGAATGTTTTCCGGTTTGCGGTGAGATAGCAAGAGGTCATAATATATTTATTAAGGTTTGCTAATCGGTAGAATCCGCGCTAGGTGTCCCTGTATGCAAAAACTATCAAAAACTTGCGTCAAAATATTGTAAAGTAAACTTAGTTTTAAGCGCAAAAATTGTTTATTTATGTCAAAGCTTCATTTCATTGATGCAACACTGCCGGTAGTCTCTTTTTTGTTCGATGCTCCGTAGGTGCCCTAAGGTCTAAACTTGAGATTTCGTTCAGCGGAACAAGAAGCGGATAACGTGCTCTAATTCTTATTAGCGTTATTAAAGTAAACTCGATCGGTAATAGAATGAGCCAACCAATTCCACGGGCTAATTCAACCGGTCCGCAGATAGCTCAATTTTCCCGACCGCATATCGATTTCAGAACGAGTAGTGGTTCAAAATTGGATGTTGCGTTCAGAAACGAGCGAGTCGACCGGCGGCACTGGTCCGGGCGTGTGCCATTCGGTTTCCGAACGGATGCCAACTTTCGTTTGCCAAGCCTATAGTAATTAACTGTAACATGTGTGACAACAAAAAGTCCACTGGCTACTTGATCGCGTGCCTTAAATATCGTACAGACTGACATTTTAAGCGCGATGGCATTTTTTTATCACCGGCCTGTCAATGTAGGGTAATTTTACACGGTCAAATCGCTGGCCCAATATTACAGGGTTCTATGTAGGTAACATTTTCAAGATAGGTAGTTGAAATTCGACTTAAATGTCACTATGACAATGTACAAATTTCAGCTCGATATAAGTGAAACATAGAATCCTGTAATATTGGGCCAGCAGGGAAATGGTAGTCGTTTCGGGTAAACCAGCGAAAAGTTCAGGAAAGCGCTCTTGAACGAAGTATCTTTAGGGCCTCCGGTATAGGCTAAAATTAATTTACTATTTAAAAACTTAAGCATGAAATCGCAGTGATTCATGCATGCGGAACATTACGTTCCCAATGTATTATTCTTTAAACACGTTGACAAAAGTGACTTTTGAATATTATACACGAGTCCATATGTCCCGTCCCGTAATCTCAAGGCACGGCTTTCGCGGCCGTCATGCACATAATTTCCAAGATTACGTCGCCCTTTGAATGACAAGACCGGTTTGACACAATGTCACTTTTGCAGAGGTATTACGTACGACTACAGATATTACTCATGCAAGCATTATTTTGTAATACCTACAAGTGACGGAATTTTATTGCCTTCTTTGAATTTGTTCAAGTGGTAAAACGATTTGTTCTCCGAAAACGAATCCGATGCATTCATGCATTGAGAGTCGAGATAATTTTGAACAGTGTTTTTCCTGCTGTGCTGTCAAGTGTGACAGATTATTTAAAACAGTCAATTAATTCAAATTGTACAACGCCTACGTACATTCTTGTTAACGAAACCTTTGACCTACGAATTGAAAATTAAAGAAATTAAGAAAAGCCTAAGCCCATTGCCCATATACACATTTAAAAATATATTATCTTTTTAATCGTAGGCGTTCGCCCACATGCTGCTGTCAGGCCTGCCAACCGTTCAATAGTGGTAGAAAAATATCGACGTAGTGATGACCCGTGACCCCGACATCACGTGTAGTGACGTGAAAACGACGATACCGGTCATAAATCAGAGACGTTTGGAGAAAACTTGTATCTAGGTTCGGGTTTAAAAGTTGGCAGGCATGTGACTAGCCTGAGAAAGGTTAACTATGTTAAAGTTGAGATAATTGCAGAGATAGCTGTGATTGAAGTGTCGAGTCCGTAAGTACTTTTAATGTGGATGGCTCGAAAACTCTTTCAATAAGCAGTTTATATATCTTAGAGTACTTAACAAAATAATATTGTACAAATACAATAAAATCTCTCAGTTTCTGTACATTGTGTACAATATGTTTATTATGACTGTTTGAGTTCTAAAAAAAAATACAACACACGAAAGAGCAAATAGTTAATTACCAAATATTACCTGATAAAATTCATTTATCAGTCTCAATGGCGAAATACGAAGTTATGACTTATGAGCGGTTGTTATGGAAACAGTAAAACGTGAAGTTGCAAAAAATACTTGTTTCGCGTCCGGGAAGCGAGCCTGTTGGACTCGTCACTTCAATGCTGTGTATTCCTATTGGTGCGAGAGTACGGATATACTCTCATACAGTGTGTATATGGGCGACCGATCGTAAGATCAGGCATATCGTGAAATTCCTAGGCATATCGTTATATAATCTTTGACTCGTTCCCTGAGGCGATGGAGCCCCGCTATGCGGCGGCCGCCGATATACACGCTGTGAGGAACTGTAGGGGTGACTCGTTACTCCCTACATAACCGCTTAGTATATGACGCGGCGCACACCCTCCTGAGGGTCTACCGCGAACCACATTCGACGTGTTGCCTCTCTGCCGCACTTGTAAATTCGTACGTACGTGTGACAGGGAAGTAACACGTCGAACGTGCTTCGCGGTAGGTCTCAGCTCCAAAATGTGCGGAGTTCGTGCTCGCACTGTAGTTCTCTGACCAACCAGTGTAAAGTTATTTCCAGATCTGATAATTGTCCGTAATCGACAGATTCTCTTGACAGGACTCGGTAAGCATCTGGAGTAACTCTATAGTTCGTTTTTTTTAGCATTAGAAAGATCTTGCAAGAAGGTAAGCGATCTTGACATGTCTTTTAATTGAAAAACGCTTTTTAAAAATCAAAAACTATTACTTATGAAAGCAGAAGAATATAAATGATCGTATTAGATTCATAATTGTTACATATTTGCCGTAACTTATTTTTAAAATGTGTTTTTCAATTAAAAGACACATCAAGATTGTTTACCTTATTTCTAATGCTAAAAAAAACGAACTATAGCAAAATAAATAATTAAAAACCGTAGTTAATTTACTGTTTTCAATTTATTATGTTCTTATTTCGTTGCAAATTTCCTAGTTTTCGCATTTGTATCGTTTTGTACTATGTCGGATATTGCATGTAAGCATCCAGACCGGAAAATGGAAATACTGCCATCCTATTGAATACTCCGTAAACTACGTAACAGTTAACCTGCCGCGTTGCTCAGTATCCTAGAAAGGATATTACTGCACATCGCCCTCGGCATTTCGTCACGGCTTCCGTCCTCTGTGGGAATAGCTGCCAACTGCCTCGGTTGCCGATAATTACCGGAAAATATTACCACGTCTCTACTCTTAAAAATACTACTCTAAAGCTTACGAGCTAGGGTTCAATTTAGCTTGTGTTATTAAAATGCATTTGCACGTAGCAACCTGCCAACTCATCTGCTGCTATGCTATGATAATAAATTTGTGTATGTGTATCATTAATTTTAATCATTGGAATGGGCTTTCAGGCGTACATAGCATAGATGGAAATGCGAGCGCAAACCAATCCAACGGTTATAGCCGTTCATCATCATCATCATCATCTCAGCCATAAGACGTCCACTGCTGAACATAGGCCTCCCCCTTGGACCTCCATACGTGCCGGTTGGAAGCGACCCGCATCCAGCGTCTTCCGGCGACCTTAACAAGATCGTCTGTCTATCTTGTGGGTGGACGTCCTACGCTGCGCTTGCTAGTCCGTGGTCTCCACTCGAGCACTTTTCGACCCGATCGGCCATCTTCTTGTTATAGCCGTTACAGGCAATCATTGAAATATCCCATTTGTGAAACTTACTGCCCGATTCGAACTTTAAGATACGTCAATCAATAGATCTAGAAACGATATGGATTAGATATGTCAGTGTCAAAAGTGACGGGTCTTCAAACAAAAACGTCACTTTTGACACTGACACATCTAATCCATATCGTTTCTAGATATATTGATTGACGTATCTTAAAGTTCGAATTGGGCCGTTAATTAAATTAAGTGATTTACGAGTATTTATTAGTTTTTGTTAAATGAAATTGCTTTTATTGTAACCTTTGCCCTTGATGGTCTTTATAATAAATAGGGTCATTGCGTCAGTTTACCGTCCAGTGCCAGTTTCCGTCCACTTGGCGGGCGTAGTTCTACAAAGAATTGCGCATCATTTGAATATACAGGTACATATACAGGGTGGGAGGACACGACGGTCCTTCCCGAAAGCATTAGGTCGTTTAAGTGATACAGAGAAGATTTGTAATAGTAAGAATAGTTAATTGAGTAAAAAATAAAAATACCAAATTTACTACTTTTTAACTGTGGTGATAACCCTATAGCATGTGCACATCACGGCTAGATTAAGAGCTGATTTAGACGGCGCCCGAACTCGCGTGCGATTTTAGTTACATTGCGGGCTGTTGATTACGTTCAATCCAACCGACCGATCAAAAACCGCAATGTAATGGAATGGAATTCGCATGCGAGTTCTCGCATCGTCTACATAGGGCTTAAGGATCTCCGTCGGGAAAGCTCGGGACTACGCTTTTTTCCGATCGTTGACAGAATCGCACTGATGTATGAATGACGCATAAATGTCAAATAAATCAAATGAATGCAAAACTATTACAATTTTATTACTTTAGATAATTGCTTTTTGCCATATTTAACACTAGTTATCTTCTCTTCACATACGGTGTTCAAATGTACCTCCGTGTCTTAGCACTATGCTAAACTATCTCCCATTTCAAGGCCCCTGGTCGCGTTCCACCCTGTATATTCAAATCATACGCATTTCTTGATATATATAGGCATATCAGAAAAAGGATTCACAGATGAAAACCAAAACATTGCAAAACATACTAAATTATTTTATTACCTTACTTATTACTTACCAACCGACAACAAAAAGGTACTTATGTTTATTAAGCATGACCTCTTGACCTCGCATAACGTGTAACAAAATTATCTAATTTCAACGATTTACTTTAATTGAAAAATATACCTCCAAGATTGGACCCATTAAAATAAAAAAATCTCTAAAGTTTGAAAATGGGGTATTGATTTGTTTTAGTACCGGTATCGTCTTGGGTCGTCCCATTCGTTTTTCGTCAAGTTCTTAATTAGTCCTATTCTACTTTCGTCACTCATTCTACATTGAAAGCCACCGACGATTGTAACGAATGTAGAATAAGTGAAGAAAGCAGAATAGGGCTAATTTAAGAACTTGACGAAAAACTAATGGGACGACCCAAGACGATACCTTAGTACCTATCTGCCGAACTCTCAGTTCCTTTTTAGGGTTCCGTACCCAAAGGGTAAAACGGGACCCTATTACTAATACTTCGCTGTCCGTCCGTCCGTCCGTCCGTCCGTCTGTCACCAGGCTGTATCTCACGAACCGTGATAGCTAGACAGTTGATATTTTCACAGATTATGTATTTCTGTTGCCGCTATAACAACAGATACTAAAAACAAAATAAAATAAAGATTTAAATGGGGCTCCCATACAACAAACGTGATTTTTGACCAAAGTTAAGCAACGTCGGGCGGGGTCAGTACTTGGATGGGTGACCGTTTTTTTTTGCTTTTTTTGTTTTTTTTTTTGCATTGTGGTGCGGAACCCTTCGTGCGCGAATCCGACTCGCACTTGCCCGGTTTTTTATCTTGTTACCACGATGTTACAATATGGCTTTGCTACAAAACTACCTAATTAAAAATGATTTTACAAATAAAATTACTTTTAATGACTTCACAGTTCAAAATCTTGGCAAAAACCAAATTGCAAAGCAGGATGTATTCAATAGAACATTTCAATCATGGAATGATATTTTTTTAATTCGTTCCGTCATTATCGTAGGATAGTGCCCGAATGTGACTCACGTCCGCGTTTTCGCATAACCGGTCATTTGAACTTGGAACACATAGAATTTAGATGACAAAGAACAACTGTCAATCTTCAAAAGTGTGACCAAAAATGAAATGCAAGTGTGTGCGTAAATTGTCTATGTGAGATCAAAAATAGTGATGTCATGTTACAACATATTAATAATCTGTCGATGTTTGATTGCTTTATCGACTACTTTTTCAAATGTGTTATTTTAAACACTAAAATTCTATGACATTATGACGTATAAATAACACTTGCACTGCGTTTGCCATAAAAATCGTTGCAGACTTATCTTAATGTAACTCTTACTGTGTTGGAAAGTGAAGTTATCATGACACGCTAAACATGAACACCTTCAAAAAAGTATAACAATCGTTATTATTTGAAGTCGGTTATAAAAGATAATATGTTAATGATGTCTTGTGAAGAAATAATTACATAGCTATTAATATACCGACAAGTTATCGATACTGTCATATGAACATTTTGTCAAGCCCTAGCGTAAACTAACAGTTTATGTTTTTACACAAAATATTCTACATTATTGACTAATATGATAAAATATTAGCACGGAACGGAAGAAAAACTTATAATGAACTGTATAAACCGGCTTCTTACACTTTTTACGCTGTTAATTTGACAAAATATCGCTATGAAAATTTCGCTCGGAATATCATAAATCCTCTGAAATGAGTATTTGCTTGGATTATTTGGACCTGTGACACTGCAATCCGGCACACTACAAGACACCATCTTCACTGAATTACTTTATTTAATACTTTTCGTCCTAATCCGTGTATATTTTTCAATTTGACAATTACCGTGATACGCTCTTGGCCGTCCGCGGCCGTCGTCAAACTCAAAAGTGGTTACGTTTTCTCATTGGTAGTCTGACTCTTTCGCACTCATGGGATGTTCATATACGTGATGGCTTCCTTTTCGCACACTTAAGCTGTCTGTCAAGCGTGAGCGCATCCTAGGTCTATGTTGGAACAAGAAACTTACTCGCGTAAATGACAGTTATTTTTTTTGTTATGGATATTATTTTTATTTTAAATGAGTTGTAATTGTAATGTAAACCTTACTGTTGCAACTATTAAAATTCACTTTATATTAAAAACAGCGAAATAAAACAATTAGAGTCGGACCAAGCTAACTCTGCACACCATTTGCAATGGTAAATTGTGGCAATGTCATCATTATTGTCAATTTTCCATGAAATTATGACGTTTATAATGACGCTCCCGCACTTTGTTCTGTTCAAGTTGGTGAAAAGTTAGATTAGACAGATTCTACCTGGTTTACAAATTGACTTTAGAGATATAAAATAACAACTTCGAATAAGAAATTTAAACTAGATGCTTTCAATATCTTAGGTGATTCATCTCTTTAATCTCCCAACAAAAGGATGTTAAATAATCATGTCAAAATCGACACATCACAATCATAAGTCATATAATATAAGTGTCATAACTGTCAGACCGTTGCCAACAATTCTATTACCGACCTAACAGCGCTAATCGATCGTTATTACCCCATTAACATCGGAACCCGTAGAGCTGCATCGGAACCACAATCGATACGGAATCGATACAATAAATCTTTTCGAATCATTATGTCATCGCATAGTGTCGCGGGCGTTGCCACTAGTGCTGTATGAATATTCAAACCAGTTGTAGAACTTGTCTGTGGAGTTGTACAGTCTGTGTCTATGGTATAGCTTTGCGATCTCGAGTGCCATTAGGCTGTAAACATACGCGGGGAACAAGTTTTCTGATGTTTTATATTGTTAGTTGAATGTCAGAAGCTTTTGAGTTTCAATAGCTATTACTACGCTTGTGCTTATAAAAGGGAAGGTCACATAAACTTTTACATTAGATAGATAAAAACAATATCTAGAATATTAATTTAGTGATCCTTAATATAGTTTGTTCTATGAATATTACAATTTCTACATCCAACTCTGATGGAATCCTTTCCAATATGGTTAAATCAGACCGCACTTACATGCTTACATTTGCATATCTATTCATGAATAATAAAGATAGTGATATTTTCCAATCAAGTCTCATAACTATTGACAGAGACGGCTAAAAACCAAATATATTCACGTTGAACGGCTTGTACTGTTAAATAATGGAATAACTCAATTTACATTGCATTATGAGCCTTGCAGCCGGCTTACACGCGCGTCATCTTTGCAGAGTTGAGTTTCTGTGCCAGTAAAACATGTCTTGGAATATAGTTAATTATGAAGTATTTAGACTCCCTATTTTTCATACAAAATAAATATTATCTTCAATGGACGCCATCGCCACGCCATATCATTGTGATTGACGTTGCTTGTCATGCCTTAAACATAAAAAAATTCGCAATACATTGCGTCTTAGAATAAACTTTAAAGTGTATTAAAAATCAAACTACAAGTTATTTTTAAAAGTCGCTGAACAAATGTCGGTCAGTATGAGGAGTACAGCTTACAGTTTAATTTTTTGCTCATATTACAGGCCACACCCGGTATGATAAATATTGATGTTGATATAAAGAGAGTACTAAAGGTTGAACTTCAAAATGGCGAAGTCGACTCGAGTATATTTTTTTGTTTTTTGCTCATTAATGTTTGTTATAGTGGACCATTGATAGCTTATCGAGCGGTAAACGAACGTGGAAACGGAACAAAAATGAAGAATCAATCTTGAAACGCGTTTATCCATTCTTTAGTGACCGATCAATCATCGTGACTTACAGTGCAATTCGAATATTAGTTATTAGATCAGTATCTTATCGGTATCACATTGGAAACAGATCTAATAACTAAAACTCGAATTGGCCTGTAAATCCAGCTATAACTTTAAGTACCTACTTAAAGCAACTGCCGAACAACGACACACTCTTGGACTTTAAAGAAGAAAAAGAGTTTTTCTAATTATAATTACCATAGAGTGGTAAGATATAATAAAATGAAAAGGTTACCTGTATCAATAAAACATGCGCTTAATGATGATGTTAAAAAAAACGAAGTTGACATAAATTTGTAGGTTAAAGTGGGCCTCCTGACCATTCCTCACGCGTAGGACTCAGGCGCATGTGTCGAGTATTAATTAGGTCCACGCCCACCCGTCAGGCGCCCTCGGGATCGCGGATATAACGGGACCAATATCTGTGAAGTTAAGTACATATTCTATTTCACAGTTAGGTTTATAGCCAAAATACTAAATAATTGGTTAAGTAACTGGCCAGTACCGAGTCCTCGCCCGTAGTGTAGGCCTTTGCGCAGAATTAATTAGGAGGGGTATTGGAACTTCGATCTGATTTCGATTTGACATCTCGCAGTACATCTCGGACTTCTAACATAATATAAAATCAAAATTGTTTTTAAGCCCACCTGTCATGCTCTACTTTCTGGACTATATTAAATATAGCATACAGCGGGACGGGACCATCACTAATTTAAAAAGGATACATGAGTTAATTCAGTACATAAGTTAACAAGATTCTTTATATTGCAATGTCGCCGTTCGTATTTTACTAAGTAAAGCAGGATCAAATGACCTACCATATATAAATAATAAATTTCCATGAATTCCTTATTAAAAAACTTCAGATTACATTTATCAAAAACTCCACAAACAAAATTAAAACTCTTCCTTTTTGAAACCGGCCAGTTTTCGCAAACTACGAAAATCAAACCAGTCGTTTCATTTTTGAAATTGGCGTTCGATCGGTCGCGTAGGCCGCGCAGGTGGCAGGAATTAATTAGAGCCGGCGCTGCCCACCCACCGGCGATACACCGAATACGTAAGCCAGTTAGGCGTGAAGTTGTGAGGAACAGTATCGGGCATTCATCTCTTACAGTTACCTTGGGGTACACCGTAGGGTAGGTACACCTGTTTTAATGTTGAGCTTTGTTTTGCTAATTTTAGGGTCGATAATAAGGATATATATAGAAGATATATACTGAATCACTTAATGCCTATAGAAGGGCCTTTAAGCGTCGGGGTTCCTTCGACCCGCAAAAAGGCCGGAAAGAACACAAACCCTTAAAGGAAGCGGAATAGCGGAAAGCCTGGTCGTCGAGTCGTAAAGTTTGGAGATCTCTGACCTAGAATATTGTTGAAATGTTGGTTAGTGGCACAGCGAAATGTCATATTTCTGGAATAAGGAGCATCTCAGCTAGGGAAGTTAGAAAACCACAGCCTTAATTAACGACACTAGGTATTCCTCGCTAATAGTTTAGGTACTATACGCCTGCATATTTGTGGCATAGCTTTTAAAACTAGGTACTATATCCACGCAGGTACGTTGACACCTTCAATTGGTGTATTTGACTATGACGTCCGACTGTTATTTTTTGTACATATACGGTTTGGAATAACAAGTCTACAAACAATGTGTCGATAAAAAGTTGCGGTAAAAAACATTAGGATGTTTGTACTATGTGATATTAACACGTTGGAATTAACATTACTTACTCATAGAAGTCATAGATATCGGGCGTTAACATCAGATACATACATAGTATTGGTCAATATGTATAATCACACCTTCGTCAGATTTTCAGTCTTCTTTTTGTTTTTCCTGTGACTTAGGTAGATCATCAGAGGGTGATGTTCCTTTAATTTCTGTCAATGTTTTCCTTTAATTGTAATGTCAAGTTTTAACAATTTCACACAAAACTATAATTTAGCGACTGCTAAAGGGTTTAATCTGATATACGATCCAGAGTCGCTAACAGCACCCATTGGCCATTGCAAAATACCTTCTTGTTAGGGAGAATTTGAATAGACGATTTCCGCAAACATGGCCAATTGGCCATTTGCGTTACTTAACAGTAGACCTTATAGGTTAATTTTACTCGTGATCATGATAGTAATTTAGTTTCCACTTAATTACTTCCATAAACTAGCCTCACTTTAATATAAATAAAATGTGTCCAAAATGCTAAATCTTCCATAAAGGGAAAGGTAGAGTTTATCACATTCATATATATCAAAAGATGCTTGTGACTCGATATACAAGTAATAAAGACCTCAAGATTTAAATGTTAGAAGTCTCTCGTGCGTATGAATAGGCGATAATTCTAATTTCAAACGCGGATCGCGTACGGGCACCCACCCGCGGCGCGCGCGCGAATTCGACGCCTCTTTATTGCCCATCTTCAGATATAAACTTAACAGGCATATCAGGAAGCGGGGTGGTTTACGTGGGTACTTTACCGTCGTGACAAACGTTGTCGTGGACAGTTAAACCGTAATGAGATTCATGGCCCCGTGCGCTGACACACAAATTACTCACGAAATCTTGTATTTAACCGTCACATGGTATACTATATGAGTGATCGCCAATAGTGCTAGTAGATAAATAAACTCTTATACCAGATACTTCCGAGATTTATCGCCGTTCGCTTAACGATAAGCTATCTGAAACGTTTATTTATTACCGCCGAGGATCTATTTATAACGATCAGAGACAACTCGCCTCGGACAATGCAAATTCGCACTTAGTTATTGCTATTCAATTGACTTACAATTTTCTTTTCCCACCGCTCGTTAGTCTAGAACGGTGAGTTAGCCGCGTTTGCGTTTGCGTTGTAGGACGTTTTACAATCGCGCGTTTGTACAAACGTAAACGCGCGCGTCTACGGCGAGGACTCGTGCGGTTAGTTCGTGAGTCGCTCTTCGTAAGCAGAGCATTAAATCTCAGCATGACTAGGGCTTGCGAAACCCACTCGGCTCGTTGGGAGCGAGGAGCTAATCTGCTGGGAATGCCCGATCGAGTTCCCATGGAATCGATTTAAATTGCTTTAATCAACATTGTGTTTAATTCGGATTTAGTGCCAGGTGTTGATCGTCTTCATTTGAGAGAAAGTCATTAAACTAGTAATTGTATAGTGTCATTATCTTTCTCCTAAGTATTTATAAATGTTCTTGATCGTTAATGTTTATTTGATTAAGTAAGTAAACTTTACTGTTTATTTTTTATGATCAAAAGCGTGTTCTTGTTTTAATTTAGATTTTACTTTCCGATGTCTATATCCTATGAGAATTTATCAGTACGTGCACGAAGAAATTGCTACGTTAGCTTCAGCTGAGCATAACGATATCCTGCCATTGGCTACATCTGTAACGGCATTCGTTTCTAGTCGACATAGGAATCTACAAATGCACATGCTTGATATTCTTCCATCATAATCGTCTATCTCATCGATTCCTTCAAACCGTAACCACATTCCGCTCCATATTGTTTTTATTCATATCTATTATCTTATGCATTCCATAAGAAAAACTCCATCAATTTGCATGCATTTCTCAGATCTCGATTGAGGAACTGGGCGTGTTATTAAATAAACATTGAATCGGTAGCCGACCAATTACTGGCGAGATGGGGCGATAGCTGTTTTACTTTAGCATTTACTTGTGGAACATTCGTGGGACGGCGGCTAGTTACGGCTCTGATTATGATAGTGCCTTTAGGCTATTCAAAAAGCCAAGTACGACTAGAGGGCTACCGAATGCTGCAATAAACATTGGAATAGGTAGCGCAAGGTGGTGGGTGCAGCATCCATTGGCCTTTCCCTTCTACTGTTTATTCATTGCTGTGTAATACATTAGATACTTATTTGCTAATGTTAGTACTTAAGGGACCCACAGATTGCCAGTTTGCCGGACGATATCAGCCTGTCAGTTGTTCGTAGATGTGTCCAATTTTGCTTTTAACTGACAGACCGATATCGTCCGGCAGACTGGTAATCAGTGAATACCTTTACTTTCCTGTATAAACTATAATAAATATGAGTAGGTACAATTTGTCGCGTAGGGATACCTTTTGTTGATTTACTCTTAGTTTTGCTTATTAATTTTTAAGGTGTCTGCGAATTTTAACTATATTCACTGTGTTCTTATGATCAATAATGAAATCTGTCGGGAAACGCCAGTGAATCAAACCTTCCCAAGCAGGTGGTTGGTAATCTGATGGACTATTCGCTATATTTTTTAGTTGCGTGCCGGCACGGCAGATGAAATCTCGCGATACTCTAGTAGTCGGCATCAGTTTCATATCTGGACACTGTTAATAAGCGTAAAGTTTTTTATGCTTCTTTTTGGTCGTAAATTGAGATTGCGTGAAAGTCTAAACGCTTTCTTGAGGCTGAAATTGGTCGTGTATATATGAAATCGCGATTATGTATGAAATATACTATTAAAAAATCATATAACACTAGGTACAATTCACTCGTTGATCTTTCACTGTATTTGTAATAATTCATTTGATAAAATAATACGTAATATAAATACCTCAATCCTTTTTATGTGTTATTTTTTTACATACGACTCTAAATACAATCTTAGAAAGAACCTATCATCTCAAAGCGAATATTGATTGGTTAATTCTGTTATAATTTTAATGTTTATAAAAATACATGTTCAAATACCCCTTCATCACTTGCTATTCACAGAGCAATATTTTAATTACTATGTTAATGAGAATACCATTAACACCTGTTTCATTTTAATTAAGCCGTGTAGTTAGCTTTAATATTGGCACGCTCTTCAAAACGGACTTATGTGCCGGGGCTTTTATGCAGCATTCGCCGTTTCGCCCTGCAAGATGCTTCTTATAAAATGGGTGTATCTGAATCTACGTCAGGTGGTAATAGAAAGACATAACGTACGAGTCTTGGGTTTCATTAATTTTAATTGCCATGGTGCGCGTGCGTCTGTTAATGTAGTTAATGATCGGATAGAGTAGGCTCTGAAGCACTAGTTAGATTCACTGGAAATATCGTTGGCATACATCAGTCATTACAGTTAAAAGACTGCTTTTTTCGATTATGCCGAACAAGTAAAATTTTGTGAACACATTATAGACTCAAAGAATAAGATTGTATAAAATAATGACATCAAATAACTTAAGTTATAGGTATTCGTATTTAATCCTGGATAATTTAACAGTGTACCTAGTACATCTCGCTCGCTTGCCAAATTTAAATAAAAAAAATGCCGATAAAATAAAAAATAACCAACTGTCACGATGACACTTCATATTTTTCATTTCACTTACACTTCATTCAATATTTACCGCAAATATTACCTATAAAGGTACGTAAATATATATTGAAGAACGGCGGAATCATACCATGCATTGCATTTCGTCGGGTGACAAGCAAAAGTCACAAAGTACTATAAAAAAAATGAAGTAACAATGCACTTTATTACACTTGTAACACGGTTTATAGTCCAATAATTTCAATGGTGTTAGTTAGTGACTTTTGCTTATCACCCGACTATTTAATAATGAATACTAATAATGATGATACGCCCACGATTCCCGATACAATATACAGATATTTCAATCAACCGGAACGAAGTTTTTGCTATCAATAAATCGATAAAATACGTTTGTCCCATCTCTATCGCTAAGTAACTGAGTCGTCGGTCGCAGTCACCGTGGCGTCACGTGCTCATTTATAAATGCAATCTATGGATGCAGAACGGACTCATAGAATTTATAACGTTGACCTTTTAACTAAGCACTGTTAATATATTTCAGATATATTCATACATTAATCAGTAGGGCTAAGATGATCAGTTTTTTATCATTTGTCATCATGTCACGTTCTAGCAACGTACTTAAGTCGCACCAAGAAAAGTCTGCAGCGGATTTGATAGCCCACGCAGTGTAAGTGTCAATTATACGTCATAATATCATAGATGTTTGACGTTTAAAATAACACGTGCACTACGTGGGCTATCAAATCCGCTGCAGACTTTTCTTGGTCTGACTCTATGTAAGTGCGAAGTGACGCATGGCAATCTGCCGTGCTAACAACATATGCAGTAATCGCAGTTGAAAAGACATGCAATTCTTTAACTTGTTCTCTTTGAATAAGTTCTTTATTTAAACGATGTTTTTCGTGCAAGTACTGCACATGCGATAAGCAGGGTACAGTTACGGTTACTTCTATCATCTACTCACACCAAAGTGATTTGTCGCAGTTACCCTGCGGCCGAATCATGGTCGCATTTTTATCACTTGTCATGACATGACAAATCACTTTGGTGTGAGTAGATGATAGAAGTAACTTAATGAACAAAATCAGATTGTTATTGTGCCATGCAGGGTCAAAAATTACTACTAGCTCTTTCACTTTGTGTTTACATTATAACACACTGCGGGGTTGCGTAATGCATCGCAGCCATAATGTGTTTTGTAGTGTTTAGTTTCAAATATATTTTTATAATTATAATATGTATGCTAGTTTTAAGGTATTTATGTATGGGCCACTAGATGCCTGAAATAAAGATTTTCATTTCATTTCATAACCAATACAGTTTCTGTATGGATATACTGGAATGAACTGCATACACAAGAAAATAAATAATTTATAACCACCTTTACGTAAGCATTATACTGGTATGATGCTTGTTATGTACCTTTTCAACTAGGAATTTTGACTTATGAAAGTAGTGTTTATTTTCATAGTTCTTAGTTAGTCCCCAGTTACGGATTAAGTTTTGATTTAGCTAACTAACTATATGGAACAAATCAAATTATTTATATTAAATATTTTGAGTGGGTTGTATTTTTATTAAATATCATAATACTGTAAGACAGATATTTCAGTTTATAAATATTTACCTATCAAAACATAACAGCACTGAAGAGACAGATAGAAATCACAAGAAAACAAATGAAGACACGGTTGGTTGAAGAACAGAAGGAAGAAGAAGAATGTAGAAGAAAGAAGAACTCGCACCATGCACAGGCAATGGCACTGGAAGAATTCACGGGTTATTTACAGTCCCGTGGTCTCTTAGTGGCATCACTAGTGTTGGGCGATTCGTCATTTTTAACAAGAAAGAAGACACTTTTTGGAATAGAACATATACCTAATTTCCGACGTTTAAATTTCGATTCTGTTGGTTGAGATATTGATTATTAGTGTTTTGTTTCCAAACATTTCAAAAACATTATAATTGTTACTATTTACATGTAACAAATTGGTTTGCAGGCACTTGTAGAATAATAAAATTCTGCTTAATGTAAGGTACCCATACAACCATTTCTAGTCGCCGTTACGACGCGGTGTTGACACATCTTGTGTCGACACCGTCTGTTTCGGTCACAATTCCAGTCGCAGAGTCGTCGCCGTGTCGACACAGTTACCAGAAATGGGGAAGGGTCGACACATGACACAAAGTGACATAAAGTGTGGTCGCCGTGTGCACACATTGTTTCGGGTTTGCGACTACTTTATGCCAAAATCATTCGTTTATTCGTTAATTTTGTTCCTGTCAAATGGAAACTGTCAGATGGAAAAATAGTTAAATAAAAATAAGTGACATTAATACGCCATCTCTAAAACGGATTACAAGACGTAATTATATATTGTTTGCATTTATATTACAATAGGACTTAAATTATTATGGGGAATTAAACTGCTCGAGTGATTTGATAAACTAAGTGTAATATAATCAACGCGCCACCACATTGTTTTAGTTTAGCCGGAAATGAAATTGTTTACTTCTCAGTGCCTGTGTTCATAAATATCTTATTTAATGCATTTTTATTACTTCGATGCGTATACTATACTTAAATAACAGAAATAACGCTTTACATACTACGTAACTTGTTAATTATGATGTATAAATATGGTTTAAGGCTGAGAAATATTGCAGTCACAAAGTAGTCGCAAATGTTTCGACTTTGTGTCGACTCTGTGTAGACACATGACACGCGCTGTCAAAATTAATAACAAAGTTACTGGATTTGCAAAATGGCTCCTTGTGTTCATTTGTTTTCAGATATTCTCAAAGTGTAAAAATGCCGTGGTCAGAGATGGGACTTAATAGATTAACTGTTTATTCGACTAATTAATGGAATAAAAAAAGTTAATCCTCAAATTTTAATCACGATTACTTTAGTCGACCTAACATAGATTGAAATTGAATTAATCTGAACATTAATCGAATAAATTATCGATTAAATCTCGGTTGGAAGTTGACAGGGGGCCATTTTTGTACGTAAAAATAATAGAAATGTCTTGCATGCAGATGGTAGCCAAACACTTTGTCATAAAAGTCGAGATGGGTGTCGATTTATAGGTTTTAGGGAGTGCCGATTTCGAAAATGATGACCATTTTGGAATCCAAAATGGCGGCCATGTACTGTGTCATAAAAGTCGTCATGGATGTCGTTTTATACGTTTTAGGGGGCCCCAATTTTGAAAATGATGACCATTTTGGAATCCAAAATGGCGGCCATGCACTATGCCATAAAAGTCGTCATGGATGTCGTTTTATAGGTTTTGGGGGGCGCAGATTTAGAAAATGATGACCATTTTGGATTACAAAATGGTGGCCATGCACTATGTCATAAAAGTCGTCATGGGTGTCGTTTTATAGGTTTTAGGGGGCGCAGATTTCGAAAACGATGACCATTTTGGATTCCAAGTAGGCGGCCATGCACTATGTCATAAAAGTCGTCATGGGTGTCGTTTTATAGGTTTTAGGGGGCGCAGATTTCGAAAACGATGACCATTTTGGATTCCAAGATGGCGGCCATGCACTATGTCATAAAAGTCGTCATGGATGTCGTTTTATAGGTTTTAGGGGACGCAGATTTCGAAAATGATGGCCATTTTGGAATCCAAAATGGCGGCCATGCACTATGTCATAAAAGTCGTCATGGGTGTCGTTTTATAGGTTTTGGGGGGCGCAGATTTAGAAAATGATGACCATTTTGGATTACAAAATGGTGGCCATGCACTATGTCATAAAAGTCGTCATGGCTGTCGTTTTATAGGTTTTAGGGAGCGCAGATTTCGAAAATTATAACTATTTTGGAATCCAAGATGGCGGCCATGCACTATGTTAAAAGTCGACATGGATGTCGTTTTGTTGGTCATGGTCATCATTTTCGAAATCTGCTCTTCCTAACACCTATAAATCAACATCTATGACGGCTTATATGACAAAGTGCACGGCAGACATCTTGGAATCCAAAATGGTCATCATTTTCGAATTCTGCACTCCCTAAAACCTATAAAACGATATCCATGACGACTTTTATCACATCTTGGACTCCAAACTGGTCATCATTTTCGAAATCGGCACTTCCTAAAACCTATAAAACGATATTCATGACGACTTTTATGACAAAATACGTAGCCGCCAACTTGGATTATAAAATGATCATCGTTTTCGAATTCTGCACTCCCTAAAACCTATAAATCGACATCCGTGACGACGCAACTTATCTTTATTTTCAGACCTAACAAATTGCTACAGAATACAAAGGACAAAAAAAGAAGCGAGGAGGTAATGAAAATGTAACTTCTAGTATAATAAATAATTAAATAAAATAAATAAAGCAAAAATACAGATGATGCCTCGACGCAATTGGATGCTTCTTATATTGTATCCAGATTTTTTTGTCATAAAAGTTTTTATTTTTCACATATTACTCTCACAAGTTCCGTGACATTTCGACCTTGTAATTTTTTAAGTAAATGTTTTTTCACCACACCAGCTCCGAAAGGCTTACTTTGCACTTCAAAAACTGATAGCAAAGTTGCATTTTATTCGTGAGGCAAAGTAATCAAATGCAAATTTTGAGTTGTTTTCTTATTACATAGTTTGGTGGTAGAATTGACTTTTAAATGATGATTTTGGATGATACATATTTAATAACATTCACTTGGATTTGATTTGGTTTGATATTTTACATTTAATATTTGCTTCGGGTTGGTGTGGTGAAAAATGTTGTGTTTCACTCGGGGGCAAATTTTGTTTAATCCTCGTGCTTTGAAACCCTCGCAACGCTCAAAATTCCATTTTTAGAACTACTCGCTACGCTTGTGGTTCAATTTTGGAATCTTTCACTTGCTCGGGTATCAATATTAGCACGAGCGGTTAAACAACAACTTCGCCCCCTTGTAAAACAAATAACTATTGTTTATCTATGAGGATCTCACTAGAATAATATAATCAAGGTTTTTTTAATTTTTATATTTGATGATTGAAATAGTAACGCAAAAAAAAATTATATTTGTGTCTTATATTCCTGCCGAAGACTTTTATTTTTCCTTTTCCTTCTACACAAGTTTGGTCAAGTAATAAGAATTTAGGGCTCTCAATTTTATTTTGACTTCTACAACAGTAAAGCTACGAGGCCATGTTTGGTATCGTTTTCGTATAAATTCGCAGTACCAAATTTAGTTATGGTATCACATTGACACCATTCCAAAGTAAAAACATATAAACTTACTTTCTTTTAAACTCCTCTTCACGCTTAAACTGCTGAACAGTTTTAATGTAAATTTAGTACACATATATTTTGAGTCCCGAGACAGGACATAATAAGTTATCTCAAAAATCATCCTTTAAAGGTGTGAAATTCAGAATTGACTTCTTGAAGTTAATACTGTTTAAGTTTAGGTTCGAAGTCATGTTTTTTTTTATCATTTTTAACTAAATCAAAGATGTAGATCTCAAATTTAATATAAATCGGTTCAGCGGTTATTGATTTCCCGTACAAATTTCCACGCCACTTTTCACACCTTCAAAAGATGATTTTGGTTATAAGATCTATCCTATGTCCTGTTCCGGGACGCAAACTATTTCTATACCAAATTTCAACGAAATCGGTTCAGCGGTTAAGCGTCAAGAGGAGTTTAAAAAAAAACCGGCCAAGTGCGAGTCGGACTCGCGTATTAAGGGTTCCGTACATTAAGTCCGACTCGCGCTTGACTGCACATTTCTAATAGGTTTTCCTGTCATCTATAGGTAAAGAACTATTTTGTGTATTCAGACGGACAGACATACAGACGCACGAGTGATCCTATAAGGATTCCGTTTTTTGAGAAAGATTTAATTTAATTTTGTGGAATGGTGTCAATGTGATACCTTAAATGGATTCAGCAACCCAGATTTATACGAAAACGATACCATACACGGCCTAGCACCTTCACTGATGTAGATATATCAAGATAAAATTGAGAGCCCTAAATAAACAAATAAACTTTCAAGAGCGGATATCTCAAAAACTATTCAACATATCGAAAAAATTTACTGAATAAACTTGTAAAAAATTAAATTAACTTTCATTTTGTATAAGTGGCCATGTCGCTAAAATGCATAGTTTCCGAGATATAATCGAAAAACCGGAAAATGGGACCTTCAAAGCCCCCTCTCTTCCCCCCGCTCAAGGGCTACGGCCGGGGACTAGAGATGGGTAGGGGTGAGTAAATACTGAGTATTTACTCGGTATTTACTCAAAGCACCCGATAAATACCAGTATTTACTCATTTAGGTGGGTAAAAACGATTGCTTATAAAATATTCAAAAAGTGAGATTTAAGAACAGAATTGTCTTTTATTGAAGAGTGCTAACGTATATTAACAATATCTATAAAATAAAAAGCATATAAGACGCTTAATTTAGAAAAAAAAGGTAATTATTAGTCAGAGGCAAATTGTGATAATGAATAGTTAACAATCTTGTTTGAAATAAGAAGGTATTTACTTTAAAAATATGGTACTTAAATTCTATCGATGATCTAGATAACTGCATGTCGCGCAAAAGTGCGTGTTTACGCGGCACTTACGACCTTTTATTAAGGGTTTTTTAAAGAAAACTCAAAAATGGCTCAACCGATGATGTTCAAAATATTGTTTTTTGTACTCTATTATAGGGCTAATCTCCCGATAAGTTTTCTAATTTTTTCTGAACGTTGGTTCTAAAGTTATAGAGAGATAAACATTATTTTGGACTTTCGAAACGGTTTTTTTCCAAAAATATTTAATTTATCCAAAAATGTTCTTAGAAACATTCCAGGTGTTTTTAAAGACCCGTTTAATGATGTGCAACACGTTGGTGGTTTCTGAAATATTTTTTTGTGACAATTAGTTACATGTATGGAGGGCCCCTCTTATAAATAACTTTCTTACAATTTTGAGTACTTAATCCAGTAGGGGCTTACAAAATACACCTATATTTCAAATTTATATGCCCCTTTCAGCACTGTAAATAGTTTATACCCACCAATTTGGGTATAAACGAGTAAATACGGGTATATTGAGTAAATACTGAGTATTTACTCGGTATTTACACGTGAGTATTTACTCACTACCCATCTCTACCGGGGACTTTTGATATGTTCACCTCCTAACTTGTCCAAACCAAGTTACAGAGTCAAAAATTGTGTTCCGAGCATTTCCCTCTACAACTTTTTGGAGCATTCGTTGGCTGACCTAAGTAGCTTATTGCATTTCTTTAAAAGTCGATTATTATCATTTGCATCGCCCATGAAGACTTACAAGAATTACTTACGAGCACACGAGACACTAATAGTTTGACAAACCTTGGTTTTCAAGAGGTATTTTATATTGACATTTGCTGTCACAAATTTGCTGTCAGATTTAGTCGCAAACCGCACGCAAAGTGCACACAAATGTGTCGACACCTTGTTACGGAAAAGTGTAGACACGGCGACGACACTTTGTTTCGAAACAATTCTAGACACATTGTGTGGACTCTGTTACGACACATCTGACATTTAGTTACCACTTTGATGATTCTGCGACTGGAATGGTTATATGGGTAGGGTAAGACGAACATAGTCAGTTTATTTTGCTCGAGCCAAGACCAACAGTATGAGGATTCCATACAAGTATTAGTCTAGTCCCTATGATAGTCTTACCCCACTATACCTTATACAATTCGTGTTACTATGCATGCAAATTTGCCGCGGCATCTATACGTTAGCGTTTATATGATTTTATTCGTGAAAGTACTATTTCAATGCATTCGGCCGAACAAGCTTCTTAAGTCACTAGCGGACGTGTTTTTTACAATTCGTGTAAGTATATTTACACTTTGTAAAGCGATGTGACGTTTTTTGGCAAGGGTTGTTTCCACCTGTCCAATTTCTTTGTCCAATGTCAGTGCGTCTTACTCTCTCATTGAAGCAAAATGTGAGACGCAATACACATTGGACCAAGAAATTGGATAGGTGGAATACCACCCTAAGGTACATACGAGTAATGGCATAAAAAACTATACTAGGACATGATACTACTACTATACTATGATTCATGATGATACTAGGATTCAGATTGTTATAAATATAAATAATAATAAAATAAATAAATAAATATTATAGGACATTCTTACACAGACTGACTAAGTCCCACAGTAAGCTCAAGAAGGCTTGTGTTGTGGGTACTCAGACAACGATATATATATATAATATACAAATACATAGAAAACACCCATGACTCAGGAACAAATATCTGTATCATCATACAAATAAATGCCCTTACTGGGATTCGAACCCAGGACCATCGGCTTCGCAGTCAGGGTCACTACCCACTAGGCCAGACCGGTCGTCGAAACTGATTATGATCTTGATCTTGATCTGTTAACAAAATTATGCATATGATTTATCAACTGTCAACATCAAGAGTGATTTTTTTTTCAATAAAAACTGTAACTGTTGACAGTTGACATGTCATAGAGGAATCTACTCCCCAAGATTTGGGTTAAAAATATAATGAGCTGTCTGGAGTTGTCGAAGCCGATAATATGGGATCTAGAGTTCGTCTAAATAAGCTAGCTTTGCACCGAGTGTGTTATTATAAACGTCATATATATTATCATAGAAATTTGATAACTATACATATATCCACACTTTGTCATTGCAAAAGCCATGCAGATTTAGCTTGGTTCGACTTTATAAACGGATTTGTTTGTGACACTTCTTGTACAGTTGGCATACAACTAATAACTTACAGAAAGAGATATTTCTTTATAGCTATGAAGAACAATTACACTGTAAAAGATATTTGTGGCACCTTGTGTCGTCCGCTATTATTGACGTTGACTCTACTAATGCGGGCCTAACGATTGTTTGCCGCTTATAGTATGCATTTACTCAAATGATTTTTACGCCTAACAGCCAAAGCTTTTAACAAAAGCCATTGTTTCTTTTATGCGAGCGGTTTAGCTCCCGTATTTTACATTTGAGAAAACTCATACTATACTTACCTTGCTCCGCTGCAGCGCGTCGGTTGGACCAGCACATAACCACAGAGAGATTTCTTCAATAATATGCCTACAGTGCGCCACTTATTACTGGATGCTAGAAAGCCGCGAAGCGTGCCGGTTTTTTGCTCATGTATCGTACTATTTTATTCCGAATATAATAAAAAACTTGTTAAGAACTAGCCTGGATCGCGCTTGCAATACGAAACAATAAATAAATAAAACTGATGCCATAAATATTATAGACTATGATACTCCTACAGCCACCACCTCGGCAACCAGGCACCAGCGCAAACCTCAAACTTGATTTAGGTAAATATTTATTTAAATCCATGCGATAAATAAGCAGACACACACCTATCTAAAGGGGCCCACTGATTAACAGTCCACCGGACGGTAAATATTGGCCTGTCAGTTAGAACAAAGTTTTGACAGTTCCGAACAACTGACAGGCCGATACCGTCCGGCCGACTGTTAATCAGTGGGCCCCTTAACACGTGAAAATTTTGTGAAGCTGTTCGTGACTATGGTTATGTGCTAGTGCAGCATTTTTTATTTTTTATCTTTATTTTATTTTTTTAATTGTAATATTTGGCTAGAATTATATCGACCGGGATCTGAGCCGTGACTCTGAAAACTGTTGTAATATTTGAATTTTTAAATACTTAAATTGACCAAACCTAAATTTATTTTTACTATATGTAGATCTGTACATATTTATGTTATTATCTGTTTGACATTGTATAATCAATACTGAATAAAGGAATATGAATACTAAAGAAAAAAACATTTAAATATAATGTAGTTAAATAGATCAGATAGGCTCCACTTCATATTTACGTAAGTATGTACTCTTGGTGTGTCTGGTGTCTGTATATTAGTGAGTCTGGGTGTACATATGGGTGGTTTTTAGGTGAATTAGTGTATGGCTGAATGGATGTATGGTTGTTTTGCACTTCTTGCCTTAGACCGTCACTTCCGACTACTGTCAGAATTTACATCCATGCAGGGAAAAATAATAAGTACCTCGCATAAGATCGACGCGGTCCCAGTACATGTCATTTTGAAACTTAAGCCATTGTCAATAGAGGTGACAGCGAGGTGTCATCTATTGGGCATTAGCATGTCGAGCACTAGTACGTTTACCTTACTTCCTAAAAACATAGAAAGAAAACACTTTAAACTAAAAACTTTGTTACTTGCACTTTAAACACGTCCATGTTTTTCATCACAAGATTTCCTCGGAACCACTAACTCAGGCCACAAAACCAGTATATTACTTACCAATAGGTACACCGTAGGAAAAAGTGATTTTTAATACAGTTGCTCAAGAAGTGCTACTTTACGTAGCTGTTTAGCGTGCGGAAAGTTGGTTATCTCGAACTAGTGCTTTTTACTTTTCCAATTTTTTTAAATTTATACTTGTTCCAATTCACGACTACTTATTGATGAGTGTTAATATTAGTTTCCTTTAAACGTCGTAATCAGCATAAAAACCTACCGTTAATGTAAGAAATTACGAAAAATATTACATATTTCATATTTAATTACTTACCTCTTCATCATTATAACACGTTTATTTTTTAATATTCAATATTGAAAATTCCGTTCTTAATAAGTTGACTGAATGGAACGGAATAGCTGTCAAACGCCCATAGATATAATATACTTAAAGACGCCGTCTAACCGAGCTGTCACTGTTACCACTTTTGTTTAGTGTACGATTAACAATGTTTTTCTTATTTTTTCGCAACTGTATTAAAAAACGTCGTTCGATACACGTGCGGAAATGTCATTCTTCACTCGTCCCGAGTCTTGCCACTCGCCTGCGGCTCGTGGCAAGATATCTCGGTACTCGTGAAGTAATGACATACCTTCCGCACTAGCATCGAAATGTACTATTCCGATCGTCTCATACTGACACGAAGATTGATCAGACGGGGACATAATGTACGGCATCAATGGCTCGTCCATCTGCGCTTGCGCACTCGATCATACAGCCTCCATTCATGAATTAGATGTGACACTGTGTTAATATTAATCAATGACAACACCACAGATAAAGGTGTCAATACAGAAGGTCCACTGTCAAACCGAACTGGTTATGGCGGTAATAAGAACCTTAGCGTACCTCCATATCGCACGTTTTCGTTCGCTAGGGTTGATTAATTAGCGTAACGTCTGTGATGGCTAGCTATAGCCTAGGTTGGGGCAAGTTCAAGGCAATAGATTACTTTGATCAGCCCTAAAGTCGAATCAATTCTTGCTCAAACTGTACTACCTAACTGGCTAACGTTTAATTGTGTCTCAAGCCGACTGGATTAATTTCATTTAAAACTTACCTTTTTTATTTTAAAGAAAGTATCGCATTGGGGTGGTAAATAATGAATGACCCACAAACCGGCAAAAAGCTTGACGTGACTCGAAACTTTCGTTCTAAATCGATTCGTTTTTCTACACGATCGAAATCGAACGATTTCATAAATCGACTAAACTAAGTAGGTCCATCGGAGACCGTTATAGAACGTTTTCGATCATCTTTTTGCTGCAACTTGGAAACCGCAAAAACTATACTTTTGATGTGAAATGTTCAATTGCTTGAAATGCAGTTGAAAGCAACACAAAGAGCTAATTTAGAAAGTAACATATTTTGCATCTATAAGTGAACTCTCTTCAATAAGGATAGCAAAGAGAATATAATGTATAGTAGGCTTATTGTCATAGTAAAATATGTAGTCACAGTAAATTTACTGCCATCTTTCGACACACGAATTAAACTAAAAATTAAAATGAATAAAATACCAAAAAATATATTTTGGATCAATTACTTTTTATTTATTTTAGAAAGCCATTTAAGTAGGTATATGACTTTGACCCATGTTCTTTCACTGACACGTGTTAAAATTGTTAAATATCAAACAGTGTCGCTATCTACACGAGTAGGTATAGGCCAAAAGACACGCCATTTATTCGAGAAATAATTTTTCTTGTGTTTCCGAGGTACGTTTTTTTCTTAGACTTTACTTATCTTCTTAATACGGAGTTACATATAATATCTTTAATGATAGAAAACGCCACCATTCATAAAATATACCTAAATAGAGTGTTTTTAATCCTTAGACGTATTGTACGAAGTTATTGGGTAAGGTATATCTCATATATGTAATAAGTTTTTGGCAAAAATGTCATGTTTGGTACAAGCTTTTATCGCTGACTGTACTTTTCTTTCCACAGGCAATTAATACTCATCGAGACAATTCTCAAAACCCCAAACACAATTAGGTTACGTTGTTTCATCACAGAGTTCCTATGGCCACCTCCTGTCTCCATCATCAGATCAGCTCGATGATACCATAATATTGCATTGTCATCCGATTTATACATGCATGCAAAATTTCAGCTCAATCGGAAACCGGGAAGTGGATCAAATTTAACTTGCAAGATTTGATTACAGACCGACAGACAACGGTCATGTGAAAGTACATAGGTAAATAAAAGCTTGTAATATAATAAAATAAAACCACAAATTACTAATGTAAACCTAGCCTTAAATACCGCCTGATAATGTATCAACATCGGGCAGCAAGATTAGTAGGTCTGTTCGATTCTGCTGGTAATTACAAATCAAGGAACAACATGGGCGATAAGCGATAGGAAAGCTATTTGTAAGCCTATTATCACGACACTTCTCTTGTTACCCTCGATTACATATAGACAGTCTATTGAACCAGAGGGCTTACTACAAACAACTTAGATCGATCGTTCGTCTATTTGTTTTTCCATCGCTCTTGCCTTCGGGAGACGAACGAACGTTTGGATCGGTAATCGGAAAAGTAATTAACACTGTTGCTTACGTGATAGTATTACCCTGGCTTCAGTTAACTAAACAAACCTTATTTGATTATTTGTGTGGCGACTGAGTACCTAAAATGTTGTAAACTCTACCTACTCAGCGTTCGGCGCCGAAGACGTTTTTAAGCTATTTATCTCGTTGACTCGGCTATTTACTGGAGGTAGGACATCTGCTTAAGCCATTTGTTAAAATAGCGTTAAAATAGAAACGGCAGCAGGACAATCGACAGCCGTATCGAAAACCTAGAAAGCGTCGTTACGCCCGACGGGCACCTCTCGACTTTCGCGCCGTTCGCCCCTATCGATCAGCTTTTATCGATCGTCGACGACACGTGTTAACAAGTCGGTCTGCACTTCGGCTCGATAAGACGTTATTTATCGACCCCTGCCTCTAAAGCAGTGACGCGGCTATTTATTATACCGATAGCTACCAATCCCTGTGCGGTGTCAAAGATTAATTCGTTATTTGTAGGGGTCGCCTTGGGCTTAGGCGTGTAAGGAAGCAGGTTAGTTGTATTCATATTGCTTACCAAGTCGGAGCTTCATGCAAGCCAATCATACCTGTGGTACCCCCAGTTCCATAGCGGATAGAGTCATCTACAACAATACTGGTACATAATGAGCAAGTTACAGAAAATTATTATTATTACAAGACTCATCGTGGGCAAAACCTTGAGGAGGTTTGTGTGCCGATGGGGAGTTCGAGAAAATAACATGATAATATATATCTATCTTATAATAACTAAAATTCTTAATATATGTGACTAACGTCGTTATTAGATTAGATTGTAACAAGTACTATCTTAATAACTTTTTTATATTTTTCCCGTTTACATATTTTACTCTAGTATCTTCTGCCAAATAATTTAATATCATCTTGTGTATCTAATGACACGTACGACATAACTTCCTTAAGAGCGGTGGTGGAGATAATGGTTTAAGTATAGGTGGTTGGTCATCCCCCTGTAACCAGTGTTGGCCGAAACGTTAATGCAATTGAATATTCTTGCTTGACGGTTAACCAATACAAATTGGACCGCCAACTGTAAGGCCCCGTTACCGATTACGGTTCAATTTGTACTGGTTAATGGTCAATTGCAATTACCGTTTGGCCAACACTGCCTGTAACAATATTTTTTTTGACGTAAACAGTTTTATAAATTGAGCGCATAACGGTTATAGTCTATGACAATGTCAAACAATATTTCTTGTGTACTTACCTACCTTACTAAAAATTCACGTACCTACCTATAACGGTCCGCTTGATCGTTGGACTCACCACCACTCGGTAGTGAATAACAAATTAAATGGAGAAGGTAAATGATTAGATAAGCTAACAACGTTAGAGTTGACAGCTAATCAGTGTTGTCCATTTCCTAAAACACCTCTCGTTGACCTTTATAAAACCGAATAAACCGCAGTGTCCATCTTTAATAAGTATTCTTACTTTATTATTGGACAGCGGCAACAATGTTTACGTCGTCATTCGTGAAACCAAAAGGCATTCTACAACAACTGTCCATCCGCTGATGATAAGTAATACATATACAAATTACAAATTATAGTATAATGTAGTATTTAAATCGTGACTATTATTTTTGCATGCTGCATGGTAGGTCATAAGAATCTAGTCATAGTTATAGGTAATATTCAATATTTCTATGCCTATTCAGACAGGATGTGCTGTTCAGAAATTGTCTTTTACATCTATATGGTACCGCATTCAAGAAATAAATAAATGATTATGATTATGATTAACAATCTCTCAAAATAAAAAGAATCTATTATTATTTCTGATTTCAATGATATTTGACATAGGTAATTCTGAGTTTGGTAAAGCACCCAATCTTTTACATTGTAGATAGTAGGCATAGACTACTATCGCGGACTCACAAGGTAAACCTAAAGTAAAGTAACAATTTAAAACAATAAAATTCTAAACCCGGTTACACAAACTAATATGTTAGTTTTACACATTTGGTGCCCACTAAATATTGCATCCGAAACACAAAGGGAATCGAAAACTAAAATGGATACAGCAAGCACTTAACATTTACTGATTCTCAAGGAACGCAGTACTTTCCATTCCTGGTTGGAAAGTGTTTCCTTTCCGTCCCAAATGCGTGCGTCCATTCATTGCGTTTTCCCGAGGGGGAAGCATGTAGGGAAGACAATGCAGTTATGTATGAGGCGAATACACAAGTCCTTGCCGGTGTTGAATAGGCTGCAGAGCATTGGTAGGTATTATTTTTGCTAGAAAGATATTAATGCGCAGCTGTGTTGCTTTCTTGAACCTGGCCAAATCAGTGTAAGATGGACTCGGAAACTTCACTCCATTCCTCCTGCTTTGAGGGCCTACCGCGAAAATCGACAAATGCGAAATGAACTCTGTCTGGGCCCGATACGGATTTTGAAATATAGACATCTATTAAACATCTTTTAGACATCACCAAGGTACGATAACGATATGTTTAAGATCTAACCTGTCAAATTAGACATTTGCGCGATTCTGGGGATACTCTTGAACGATTTCCACAGGATATAACTTAGAGATCGAATTCACATCTAATAGATATCTTACTCTATCTAACGTAAAAGTGACATTGGTTGCCCGAATTGCGCTGCAAAAGAGAACTAGTTGATATCTAAACTATAACGTATCTAGAATGGATCTAGTACGTGTCGTCTCTTGTTAATATCTTGAAGTTCGAATACGGCAGTCTGTCTATTTAGATGAAATTTGGTATTCGTATCATCGTGCGAAATCGAAGCAGAAACTAGTAGGTAGAGTATGTATAAACTATGTTACATTGGATTTTTAGAGACGAAATAAGGTGCCCTGTTGTTTGTAAGTGTAGGTAATAACGGCCTTTAGCGCCAGAACCGTTGCCAATTTTGTCTTTCTCGCGATTTTAATGCTAATTGTTACGTCAATATATCCTAGAATGGTGTAAACTTTTAAATGGAGTTTGGATCTTTCGCTCGCTGGAATACAAATAGGATTTGATCATTAATAAATTGCAGTTTTCTTTGTTTTTCGTACTTATTGAAACTATGTTGCCTTCGGGTACAAATTGTAACAATATACAAATAATTCTAGCTTCTGCGCGCGACTCGTAGAATGATGATGATATTGATGATTTTACTATTTTATTTATGTCCTCTTGGGCCTCAAACTATCTCCAGACCAAATTCGATCTTTGTCAGTTCAGCGATTTACGAGTAAGCGTGAAGAGGGAACAGATAGACAGACAGACAGGTTTACTTTTGCATTTATAATATTAGTAGGGATTGTTTTTGTCATGCACTTCTCATCTAAATATTCTGAGCTCCTACTTCGAGAATAATTGGGCGAGCGTTGGGCGCGCGCCGCCATGATTTGTGCACAGCCTTCACTGCTCGTATCTTCCGAAAGAATAAATCATTAAAGTACGAACTGCATATTGTAACTGTACTTCTACGGCAGTTTAGCTTTCACTGGCCCTGTGTGCTCGTCTACACTTAATTTATTATACTCATGCAATGCAACTGTTTATCTTATTAATGTTTGTTACAACACAATTTCTTGTTAGATACAGTCACCTGCAATAATATGTTACTCTTCGAAGGCCGCAAAAATATGTGACGCGCTCTTATGGCTCTACAAATAGGATCGTGTCAGATATTTTTGCGGCCTTCGTTGTGTAACATTTTATTGCGGGTGACTGTACACAGGTTACAGTTTGGTTGTTTTCTATTTTAGTTATCATAAAGGTTGTCTCAAATAAACCTTTTGATACTAGCCAAGGATTAAATAACAAATAAGTAGTAGATACTTATACTTTTCATCGTGAAAAATTAACCTCTAAGGCCCACTTGCACCATCCCACTAACCTGAGGTTAAGCGGATAAACCGTTAACTTAGTGTCAAATTGTATGGGTAACCATGGCAACTCCAGGCTTAACCGGTTAACCCCGGGTTAGTGGAATGGTGCAAGTGGGCCTAAGGAAATCGATGTTTAATTATCGATTTCTATACTTACGGACAAAGTTACGAGAAAATGTAGACTTAATCAAATTAAACTAAAATCCTTTAGGCGAAAGATTTAGCGCTAATAATAGTTCATCATCATCATGATTTATGTAACTAGAGATACCTAATAGTTACTAAAGGTGACCTACTTGCTAACTCTTCAAATAGGTAATAAACTATATGAAACCTCTGGCTTGTAATTTGTAATGCTCATAAAGTAAGGCATTACAAACAAGAACGATCATGTTTCATAATGTAATCCGTATTTCTTGACTATACACCTAGTTTCTTCGTCAGAACCCGGTATCCACAAAGTCTTGATTATACACGGTGTAACATGAGTAAACCGAATAATTTTAACAGCATATTCCTGATCATATTTAGAGACAAAAATGTCCTATAAACTTTTTTGATATTCGCCTAGTTTCAGAGATATTATTAATTAAAAAAAACACAAGTTTTTATTGTTACATAGTGTAAAAGGACTTTTTGATGGTGATGTTGCTGCTATGGGACGTAGTCTAAATATCCTCATTGATAGATGTCAAAAAGTGACAAGTAACACTTTGCAAAAAGTAGGTTCAACGAAAAAAAAATGTAAAAATCAATTTTAAGTGAAAAGTTTACCAATAACGTTTATTTTTTATGTACAAATACATTCAAATAATTGAAAAAACAAAACAAAAAAAATTTTTTTTTTGGCGAAATTGACCTAAACTCATATTACATTTTTTACTTCTTTTGAGCTCAGAAATGCGTGGTTATAATTATTCGGTTTCCTCATGTTACACCGTGTATAGAAATTCAGCGATAGGTACAGTGAGCTGCGAAATTGCAGGGAGAAATTCTGAATGAATTCATTGATAAAGTCACCATGCACTTTTACGGCTGCGGGTAAAGTCCAAAAGTCCTGAAAAGAGTGATGAAAATAATTTGCCTAAACTGTTTTTTCGGTCAGATTTTTTCTTCATTCAAATAAGAAATCTAAAAGGTTTACGACCGAAAACTTTAATATTATGGACAGAACAATGCGAAATATGCATCCTGCTTACCGTTAAGTAGGTACATTTATAACGAGTTTCTGTCAAACGTTTTCAACCTCGTGCCTACATGTGTCCTACCCAGACATGAAGTAGGTATTTAAAACACCCTTATATGACAGTTAGGAAGTTAAAATCGACTATACTTTGCCTGAAACCGCCCTTAACCAGGTAATCATCGAGACGACTTGCGGCTCGATTCTAACTTTAAGATACGTCAATTAATAGATCTAGAAACGATATGGATTAGATATGTCAGTGTCAAAAGTGACGTTATTCTTTGAAGAAATCGTATCTTAAAGTTCGAATATGGCAGTTAATATACAACAACAAATGAATTCAAGGAATCGGTTCAGTCGATTTAAAGTTACTGATTTAGTTTTGTATGGTGAGCCGAATCGGAGCATTTTGATTCCCAGCACAATTGTCGCGTGACGCAACTCAGCATAGCCGGCGTCTGTGTCATAATTCCCGCGACTTACGATTTATGTGAGAACGCCTTTATGCATTAGTAATTCTATGCAAACGCAACACTTTAAAGTGTTTTCATATGTCCGATCGGGTATCGGATGTCGGATACGAATACAATTAAAATGGGAAAAAGTGCCTTTAAAATAAAAGGACTTGATTCCAAGGGGTACTCTCTAGCCTTAGTATCTGTATTTCTGCAAGGGTCACCTGTACCCACACCATGAGGCTTGAATCGCTAGTTAGTTTACGTAGTCGCTAGCGAATACGTCAGTGTCAAACTCGTGATAAGGGTACTGATATCAGATATCGGATGGGTCAAAATGATAACTAATAACGCTATTATATAAAAACAAACCTTAGACTGAACGGTCCTTCAATATGTATAGGTACCTATATAATCAACCGGACATCTTAAGTAATTATAAAGTAAGCATAGGTACCTACTACTAAATATTAACTAAGCACACATAGATCATAACATAATGACATCAATTTAAAAAAAAACAATGGAGTAGAGTTTAATTTCTTGGTACGTATGAACGTAATGCTAGCATAGCATGAATAGCTATATATGTTCACCGTTCCACACGAATCTAGAATAATCTTGTAACACTTTAGGGTAGGCACCCAGTGTTATAAACGTCTGAAGATTATTGTAGATAGGCACTTTATAGGTTAGAAAAGTAGATGTTTGTTTGGTAAGAATTTGGTGGTTATTATACGTTCTACACGGGTATTAGAGTAGATAGGTCAAGGTCGGAGACCAGAAATGTTGTTTTTAATCTTCACATATACGCTTTTGGCTATATTTAGAGGATAAAACTTACCGGAATGGTAGGTCATCAATCATCTATAAATCGTCGCATTTAGCGCATCCATTGTTCGTTCCTGCATTGTGCTGGGACATAAATACCTTGTTTTCTTTGGAGTTTACACATTTCACAATTGAAATACATTTGTACATGGTTACACTACATATAAATAGCTTTGACTTGGTAAAGCGGGTTGAATCGGTGTTGTTTATTACTGTCGCGGTAAACATTGACGTACGTCAATGACAGTTGGTTTGTTGTCTGTGGTTTTGCACAGACAATCAGTCATACATAAAGAGTATTTATGAATAAACATTTGGTATGTGTTCTTTTATATTTTGCAATTCGTAGTTATAAATAATGTCCTTATTTTTAGCTTTCGAAATTAGTAATTCTTTTTATTTTTGGTGACTTCGGTTTTCTGTAAATTGGATCCGGTCAGTTGCGATGTCATTGAATGGGAAGTTTTCCATTCACCACTTTGTCTGTGGTTTTTGCCATTTGATTTTTCGCTTGATCACTGGGATATTCCGTGACAAGATGTAAGACGTAATTTCGACATCAGGTCGGCAATTAATTCATGGGGTATGTATTTTATTTAAAGATTGTATTTCCTAAAACTCGGTTAAATTCGGTGTTCAATGTTTTAATCGTGGATATATTTTGTTCCAGCTTGGCCCAAAATATGATTAACCTAGCTTCCTATGCGCCGGTAATGGCGGCATAACCTTTTCACCTCTTTCAAACCAACTTGGTGAGTTGTCCCCACTTTCTAAATATACGGAAGGAAAGACGAAGTTGTTTATTGTCAATTGCAATTAGCTAATGTCGTGTTTTGGTGTGATTTTCCAGCAATCCCTTTACAAATATGAGGCATCATTTTGTTTCACCGCGTGTGCCTACGTCGCCACGTCTGGTGTCTAATATAAGGGACTCGGCTTAGAAACCGGTAAGGATTTTTACTCTCATTATAATCCGCCAGCTAAATCGCGCTTTGTCCCAATTAAATTAAAAATATAATATATTTTTTATAACATAACCTCGCTAAAACCTAGAACATTTTCTTTGTTTCTAGGGTCCCTTCTTGCCTTTGGCTAGGCCTGTCTTTTGGCTAGGCCTGTCCTTTGGCTAGGCCTACTTCTTGCCTTGGCTTGGCCCTTGGCTTGCCTTCTTGGTCCCTTATTGGCCCTATGGCTTTTGGAAGATCTAGGGTGGTGTCGCACCATGCTAGAGGGGAAGCCGTCTTCTCCACTTAATTTTTGGACTCGAGGTGAAGTGTTTATTCGATAAAACTGTGAGTTAAAAACTTATATTTACATTAGTGACTGTGTTCCTTTGCTGGAAAGGATAAACAATATTTAAGTCTGAATTTCTTTTTAACATGAACTTTCTACATGGTAAATTCTATTATTAATATGAAACCTGCAATTCCTATGTAGGATTTTGTGTGTATTACAGGCCCAAATATGCCTGAGATGTACTTAAGTTAAATTTAATTAGTAATAGTACGGTACGTAATTTAAATGTTAAGTCTCGAGGCCGCAGCAGGTCTTATTGTGATGTAAAGTGAATAAAAGTATTTAGTAAATAAATTTGTATTTTCATTTGGATATGTCATACGTTTGATGAGTATAGTATCCTGGCGTCCTATTTTAAATATTTGGATATCTATTCTCACTCCATAGTGGCAGAAACCACGACCCTATCTATGCTCGTAGTTAGCCGTAAGCATTTTTGAATTTTTAAGTAGGTAGATCTTGGGGGTTCTGGACCACTTACCCAGAGCTCACCCTCACCTATTACAGTGGCGTGCCCAACGTATGGCCTATGGAGTATGACATTTCCAAGTGAAACATTTTAGAAATATTTTAGTATTAAGGTTTTTATATGTAAAGGGAATTGCAAGTTGTTGTTTGAAGTTGTTGTTTGAAGTTGTTGTTTGTGTTGGAGGTTAAACTTATAAATTTAACCAATTTATAAATAAAGCTATACTTTATACGCTAAATAATTAGCTATACTTAAAGAGATTTTCTCAATATTTTAAAATACTTTAAAAGGGTTAAAATCTAATAAAATTTTAACTTATCTTTAAAATATTATAACTCTATACCTGAAACTGACTTACTTCTGATATTACATATCAATCTCGAAAAATGGATTTCATAAAAGCTGGTTGTAAAATCACCCATTTACATAAAGACGAAATGTCACATGAATTAGCGATTCGCAGACTTCCGGTTAATCCCATCTCACGTAGATCCAGTCTGTGTCAAGCTTTGAAACAGACTGCAGATTTAGCCAAAAAGGGTAGTTTAAAGTTCCCGGACTTGGTAATAAGTAATGAAGCTTCCGAATTAGAACTCTGTCAGCATAAGGTAGAGGAGATAGAGTTAGAAGCAAAAGGAGAATTATCAGCAGCGGCGATCGACAGGCTATCCTCGCGTTGCAAATATCTATTGTGTCGTATTTCACGGTTGCCTCAGGAGACCGAAGCGGTACTTCTGTTGAAAACGTTAATTACTTCTTTATTGGATCGGTTGAATGAGCAAGGCTCTTCTGCGTCGTCTGGTTCGGATGATGACTTTCAATCTCCTAACGAATCTCGTATTGTTAGGGAGATTATTTATGAAACGGTTAAGACTTTTAATATAAATTCTTTAACTTTGAAATTATTCATCGAAAGGGCAAAGAACATGTCATACCTGACTGTCTTTCTCGTATTCATGTCAGTTCTATAAATTCTGTTACTACTCAAGACCCTTGGTATCTTGATATATATAAAAAGGTATCTGAAAAACCTTCTCTCTTTCCCAACTTTAAAATTGAAAATGATAAACTTTTCCGTTACTCTAAGAATAAGTATCGTCTGACAGCTCAATTTGACTGGAAGCTGGTACTCCCTTATGAGCATCGAAATGAAATCTTAAATAAGTATCATGATGATCCTACTGCCGGTCATTTTGGCGTGGCTAAAACCCATTCCAAAATAGCGGACTTATATTATTGGCCTACGTTGTTTCAAGACGTGGATGAATACGTCGATTATTGTGAAATTTGTAAAACTTATAAACCTGTTAATTTAGCTCGTCCTGGCTTGATGGGTAATCCCCGACGTATATCGTCACCAGGCGAAGCCATATCTTGTGATATTCTTGGTCCCTTTCCTCCGTCTTATTTGAGAAATCAGTATCTTTTTGTATGTGCTGATTATTTCAGTAAGTATGTGACTCTGTTTCCACTACGCAACATAACTGCGAAAGCTATAGTTAAGTGTATGGAAAAAGGGATATTTCTTATACATGGGGTTCCTAAATATATATTCTGCGACAATGGTGTTCAATTTACTTCAAAAGACTTTCGAGACTTAATGTCCAAATATAATGTCCCTCATATTTTCTATAACCCTAGATATCATCCTCAGACGAATCAAACGGAACGAGTGAACCGTGAACTTGTAAGAACTATTGCTTCATACGTGCGTTCTGATCACCGTAACTGGGATAAGAACATATCGGAAATACAATGTGCATTAAATACAGCTCGTCACGAAGTAACTAAAGATACACCGTATTTTCTAACACATGGTCGTCAGATGATTCTAGATGGTTCTCTTTATAATAGTGAAGGTCCTATAGATCAAAACGCGCTCGAATTAGATACTAGTGGTGCTTTTTCTGATAAACTTAAAGAGCTCAAAACTATATTTCAAAAAGTGCGTAACTCGTTGATCGCCTCCCATGAACGTAATGCTAGGTATTACAACATGAGGAAGCGTCACGTAGAACTAGAAGAAGGGCAAATCGTTTATAAAAGATGTTTCCCATTGTCAAATGCAGCAAAACATTTCTCAGCTAAATTAGCGCCCCGTTATGACAAGTGTGTCATTCATAAAAAATTAAGTCCTCTTGTATACTCTTTAAAATCCTTAGAAGGAAAACTTCTAGGTAACTTTCATATAAAAGATATTGTACGTCCTGGTGAAGCCGAGCCGTCTTCGTAGCGGTACTCGTCTTTTCACTTGTTGGCTCAATACTTAAATTGGAAATATCCTATATGATACTAAATACTGAACTTACCTACTGAACTGAATGCAGCCTGACGCAAGCTTGTTTTCATCAGACCGGGTAATCGTTCCATGTATTTGATTCTATATATATATTGGTACCGGATGCATACGGACCAATCTTAATCTTGATATGTCCTTATAAAGACATAAAAAATTAAATAATCTGAATAAACTACAGAAACTTACTTTACTTATAAACCCTTAAGTGGGACTACTCTATAAAACGTTATTAAATCGTGAAACGAGACTACGTTCTCAATAAACTGTGACTAAACTTTTGTTTGTCGATATAGGAATTGTGTATTGGCTAGATGATGCAGCTCTTTACTTAGTTCCACCTTTGTCGGTGATAGGCAATTTCTTTAATAAAGGGAAAGTTATTTTTCGGGTTGCCGTCTTTGACATCATCTTCTAGATTTAGGTAAGTGTTCACTAGGAATAAGTAGACCCGGATCAAAATTAGTTGTTAGTTTTCCTTGGTTGAATTGGCCATTCACCAAGTCATAGGTATAATTTTTGTCATAAGGTTTGTTTTCTTTACGGATTATCTGTGTTCTCGTGGTTAAGTTTGGTAAGTTAAGGTGTAACTTCATATTAGACGCATAATTTAAAAAAAAAAATATTTTTTTTTTCAAAAAAAAATTTTTTTTTTAACCCAACTAAAGATGAACTGTAACACTTTAGGGTAGGCACCCAGTGTTATAAACGTCTGAAGATTATTGTAGATAGGCACTTTATAGGTTAGAAAAGTAGATGTTTGTTTGGTAAGAATTTGGTGGTTATTATACGTTCTACACGGGTATTAGAGTAGATAGGTCAAGGTCGGAGACCAGAAATGTTGTTTTTAATCTTCACATATACGCTTTTGGCTATATTTAGAGGATAAAACTTACCGGAATGGTAGGTCATCAATCATCTATAAATCGTCGCATTTAGCGCATCCATTGTTCGTTCCTGCATTGTGCTGGGACATAAATACCTTGTTTTCTTTGGAGTTTACACATTTCACAATTGAAATACATTTGTACATGGTTACACTACATATAAATAGCTTTGACTTGGTAAAGCGGGTTGAATCGGTGTTGTTTATTACTGTCGCGGTAAACATTGACGTACGTCAATGACAGTTGGTTTGTTGTCTGTGGTTTTGCACAGACAATCAGTCATACATAAAGAGTATTTATGAATAAACATTTGGTATGTGTTCTTTTATATTTTGCAATTCGTAGTTATAAATAATGTCCTTATTTTTAGCTTTCGAAATTAGTAATTCTTTTTATTTTTGGTGACTTCGGTTTTCTGTAAATTGGATCCGGTCAGTTGCGATGTCATTGAATGGGAAGTTTTCCATTCACCACTTTGTCTGTGGTTTTTGCCATTTGATTTTTCGCTTGATCACTGGGATATTCCGTGACAAGATGTAAGACGTAATTTCGACATCAGGTCGGCAATTAATTCATGGGGTATGTATTTTATTTAAAGATTGTATTTCCTAAAACTCGGTTAAATTCGGTGTTCAATGTTTTAATCGTGGATATATTTTGTTCCAGCTTGGCCCAAAATATGATTAACCTAGCTTCCTATGCGCCGGTAATGGCGGCATAACCTTTTCACCTCTTTCAAACCAACTTGGTGAGTTGTCCCCACTTTCTAAATATACGGAAGGAAAGACGAAGTTGTTTATTGTCAATTGCAATTAGCTAATGTCGTGTTTTGGTGTGATTTTCCAGCAATCCCTTTACAAATATGAGGCATCATTTTGTTTCACCGCGTGTGCCTACGTCGCCACGTCTGGTGTCTAATATAAGGGACTCGGCTTAGAAACCGGTAAGGATTTTTACTCTCATTATAATCCGCCAGCTAAATCGCGCTTTGTCCCAATTAAATTAAAAATATAATATATTTTTTATAACATAACCTCGCTAAAACCTAGAACATTTTCTTTGTTTCTAGGGTCCCTTCTTGCCTTTGGCTAGGCCTGTCTTTTGGCTAGGCCTGTCCTTTGGCTAGGCCTACTTCTTGCCTTGGCTTGGCCCTTGGCTTGCCTTCTTGGTCCCTTATTGGCCCTATGGCTTTTGGAAGATCTAGGGTGGTGTCGCACCATGCTAGAGGGGAAGCCGTCTTCTCCACTTAATTTTTGGACTCGAGGTGAAGTGTTTATTCGATAAAACTGTGAGTTAAAAACTTATATTTACATTAGTGACTGTGTTCCTTTGCTGGAAAGGATAAACAATATTTAAGTCTGAATTTCTTTTTAACATGAACTTTCTACATGGTAAATTCTATTATTAATATGAAACCTGCAATTCCTATGTAGGATTTTGTGTGTATTACAGGCCCAAATATGCCTGAGATGTACTTAAGTTAAATTTAATTAGTAATAGTACGGTACGTAATTTAAATGTTAAGTCTCGAGGCCGCAGCAGGTCTTATTGTGATGTAAAGTGAATAAAAGTATTTAGTAAATAAATTTGTATTTTCATTTGGATATGTCATACGTTTGATGAGTATAGTATCCTGGCGTCCTATTTTAAATATTTGGATATCTATTCTCACTCCATAGTGGCAGAAACCACGACCCTATCTATGCTCGTAGTTAGCCGTAAGCATTTTTGAATTTTTAAGTAGGTAGATCTTGGGGGTTCTGGACCACTTACCCAGAGCTCACCCTCACCTATTACAATCTAAAGGATTTGGGTTGGATGAATAAAACATTATTTACATGGAAATCTGAAGTCCGGACATCTGGATCTCATTTGTCCTAGCTGCCATTATTATTTGCGTCATAGTACTCTGAAAAGGAAAATTTTAATAAAATAAAGTCAATGTCAAATGGAGGACTCTGGAGACACCAATTTACAAATGACACAACCTCGACCCTGAAATAGAATGCTATATAGTTTTTTTCCTAAAACCTCATAAGTAGAATTTTGCATGTACCTGATTCTACCGGAAAATTATCCTACTTTGCGGTAGTAATAGCAATAAGACTAACTTTACAGAAGATATTCTGTAAAGTTAGTCAATAATCATCATGTCATGATCTGATGATGCAATTTTTTTAGTGTAAGTTAAGTTTATACACATTTATGTACAACTTTTCTGTGGATTCTTGAATAAATGTCGAATTTCCGTACTTTACCTTTATAGGGATATTAAAACTTTCTAGTTCTTAAAATTTGCATGATAAAAGTCTTAGAAATATGTAGCAAATATTTGTATTTAGAAAACACGCCGCTTTTCCTGAACGTTTTCGACTCATTAAATTGTGAAGTCGAACTGCGGAGTAGTGTTTCGTAAAGTCTTTATAATTTGTTCAACATTATAATTTTGGCTGGTGTCACGAAAATCCAGTGTATCGTTTAACTTAAGACATATTTTTAGGTTATTGGTAGTTTGAACACGTGACACACAAAAACACATTTTTAATTTAACCCTGATGCTCGTTATTGGCAATAATCCGAGCAGAAGTATGATTAATCGATAAGCTAATCTTCACTTTGCTTCAAGAAACGATGGCAGTTGGACTCTTTTTAGTATTTGGCTTCATTAAAGCAGTAATTGGAGAAGAAGAGGGTTTTATTGTCGGTGGTGATGTTGTTGAGACAATAAAAGAATTCCCTCATGTCGCTTTTTTGACGTTAACGGGAACAGATGGCAGTTACATTTGTGGGTCATCTATACTGAACCAAGTACTATTGGTGACTGCCGCGCACTGTTTGGATGATATCCATAAAATTACAGCGTCTGTTGGGAGTCTTAATAGAGATAAGGTTGTATGCCCAGTATTGTGCTGTTGTGTTAATTTTGTAATTTTGTTTTTTTTTCTCGTATTTGGTGGGTTGCCGGTTCTCAACCCACCAACGAACGGCGTGGTAGCTGATGACCACGAGGCTTCATTACACATCGCCCTTAACTAAATCTGAGGGTACTACCTACACTACATCTTATCGAGACACGTATTTTTCTGAATACTTGGTATCTTCTTAAAATTCATTAGTAAATAATAATTCATTTTATTTTAAGGGAACTCTATACAAAGTCAAGAACTTCGAGCAGCACAACCAATGGGATCCAATACGCGTCACACATGACATAGGTCTATGTAGACTAAAAAAGCCATTAACATTGGGAAATAAGGTGAAGAGAGTGGTGCTAATGAAACATCCACCAAAAACTCACATGGCTGACTTGGCTGGGTGGGGCGCAATCGAAGTAAGGAAAGGTTTTAAGCTAATTGCTGTCAGTAAGTAAACAAAGTGACCATGCCTCCAGTACCTCGGGTTGGGATTGAACCAGCGTCTTCTGCATTTGTAAAAAGAGCAGTCGTTGCTACAGTACCTGCGGCCCACACCAAGTTTGGTGTCTAGCAGTAGTACGAGTAGTTGCCGCGCACCGCTACGCAACGGACGCCTGCTCGCGTTTGCGCCACCTTGCAGTCATATCCGTCGTAATAAATGCATTTTGTTAGAGAGTGAATCTTCTGTACTCAGTACTATTATTTATTCTGTGGAAAAAACCATAACCACTAGCCTTAACGCGGACGTTGTCCCTTGATTAAATGTGGCTTTCCATCTCAGAAAGGTCCTTATGCTTAATAGACATAAGTGCAATAAGGTCTTTCTTATCTGAAATTCCAACAATATTTCTGATAGAAATGTCCTTATTGAACATGAATCATAAGGATGATTATCTGATGGAAAGCCCCAAATGACTTGGATTTTTGGTAACTTGGATTAAAGTGCTAGTAAGTCTATGAACGTCACTTTATCAAAGATGTTGCCAGTGACGGGGTACGCGTTAAGGCCGCAGCGGCAATACCGGAAAAATAATCTTGTGATAAGGCTGCAGTTGCCATCTTAATGTCACCTTAAGACGAATAGAATTTGGCAAAATTTCCATATAAAATTTTATATTTAACTAATATTATACCTACTTATTAATTATTTTAGGAACAGGACTACGATAATTCGATCATGCTCAAACACACGAGACAGAAACTGTGGTCCCATCAGCAGTGTACAAAGGTCCTACACAATGCGCCCAGAGGAACTATTTGCGGTGGTCAAAGTCACGCCAAAGGAAATTTCGCTTCTAAGTAAGTACATGTACCATAGGTACTCGCTACTCGTATTTCTACATTATTAATTAATAAAATACAACCAACCAACCTTCAAATCAAGAGTGAACAGGCACCTTCTGGGCGAGCTCGCTCCATCGTAGGCCACGTCTACGCCTCGGCTAGTCTGTGGCCATGAGTAAGCCCATTCATAATAAAAAAAAAAAATATATGTGTAGAAATTTGATCATATCATATACCTTATGTATAAAGAAACCGGGTTTGCTTGGGCTAAACGGGGCCACAGATTACCAGTTCGCCAGACTATATCAGCCTGTCAGTTAATCGCAAAGGTGACAGTTCCGAACAACTGACAGGCTGATATCGTCCGGCGAACTGGTAATCTGTGGGCCCCTTAATGATTAATAGTTATGTCAATCCGAACATAATATGGTTTTTTACATAAGTTCATATAGATATTTTCTTAACCCTGGGGCCGATTCTGTATCAACAATTCAATATGTCATCTTATTTTGATTCGACATTGAGTAATTAGTGGCTTACGTTTTATGATGACCCATCACAAAATGAAATCGGGAGTCGTGTTATGAGGCATTTCGATGTCATTAGGGAGTGCTCCCGGTACTGGTTTTCTATACAAACACAGTACCGGAACCGGGAATTCCCGGTTCTCGCCATACAAACTCAGTACCGGGAGGATTCCCCAGATGTCATATATTGATTTACTGATGGCACGATCAAAGTCGTATCAAAACAAGATGAAACCTTAATTAATTAATTATTGGCCCCCCGAGTACAATTTACTTATTAATTTACTTTCATTAGTGCAAACTTTATTTTTAATTTACTAAAATTGGATTTTATTTCATGATCACATTGTGACATGCCTAACAACCTTTTTTTTGGTGCAGAGGAGACTCCGGCAGCGGCCTCCTAGTCCACAAGGACATAATAGTAGGCCTCGTCTCCTACAAGGACACCAGCGTCTCCCGCAGCCTGGTGGTCTACACGAGCGTCCCATATTACTACGATTGGGTTAAGCGCGTGTCAAAACAATTGAATTGCTCTTAATAAATAAAAACTCCTAATCGATGAAGTGGTTTTGGTTGCGGGATTGTCTTTGCGTAGTGCAAACTTAATACAGTAAAATTATACATTTTGCGTTTGCGTCAAATCCGGTAGTTCTGATTTTTTGCAGGCTTGTTTATGATGTCGGCCCAATGAATAATCCAAGTTTGTGACCTCGAGCGCCGAACGCAACTTTGTCAAAAATCGAATAAACCGCATTTTTTTTTAGATTTGGGCGATTATAACCCTAAAGTACTAGTTTTGATAGTAACTTCCTAGGGCGTTTTTAAAGTAGACTAAATTTGCTACAATAAGACACTAGAATTGTCTCTGTACATCTAATATTTTCCGAGATAAAGCCTTTCAAAATTTTATAATTTTACATCAGTTCTTAGGTATAATATAATAATAAAAGACAGCAATAGACACTCTAAACAGCCTGCAACGCACGGCTTGTTTAACAGCAACAGGCGCCTTCTCCTCGACACCGGGAGCGGCCCTAGATGCACTGCTAGACATCATACCACTCCACCTGCAGGTGCAAAAGGAGGCCAAGCAGTGCGTCTACAGAATATGCACGCTAAACAGGCCAAAATGGCGCTCTCAGGCATTAGCCAATCTAAAGGCCTGGGTTTTTGCAAATAGAACCCTTAGCATGCCCACTGATGACACGCACACCGAATGTCATCTCACCAAACTGTACACAGTAGAAATACCTCCTAGAGACAAATGGATCAACAACCAAATGTACGTCGAAGAGGGAAGCCACGTTTGGTATACAGATGGTTCCAAAAAAGGCAATGATGTAGGATGTGGGATCTATGGTGAGAGACCTAAGCTCAGAGCTAGCGTCAGCATGGGCACACAGGCCTCAATCTTCCAGGCAGAAGTCTTCGCCATCAACAAATGTGCGGAGATCAACCTGGATAGAAACCTAAGACACCAGCATATCTACATCAACTCAGACAGCCAGGCTGCTCTGCTGGCACTAGAATCCCTTGAGTCAAACTCAAAACTAGTCCAGAACTGTAAAACAAACCTAAATGCACTGGCTAACTCCAACAAGGTCACACTTAGATGGGTACCATGGCACTCCGACATTAACGGAAACGAAGAAGCGGACGAACTTGCTAGAAAGGGCGCAGACACACCCCTGGTCGGCCCAGAACCGTTCTGTGGAATCACAAAACGGGATGCATATTCTCTGCTCAGCAAGTTAGAAAAAACGAGAGCAACCGAGTGGTGGAAGTTCGTTAAAGGACAAGAACACTCGAAAGCTCTAATCAAAGGGTTCAACAGCAGAACTGCTAAAGAGCTTTTAGGACTCAAAAGGCACAAAACCTGCGCGGTGACCAGAATACTGACTGGACACTGTAAGTTGAATAAACATATGTTTCAAATTGGGAAGAAACAAGATGCGACATGCAGGTTCTGTCAGGAGTCAGAGGAGACTGCAATGCACATTCTCTGCTCTTGTGGACCACTAATGTCAAAAAGAAGTACCTACCTAGGGCGACACGTAGTGCAACCCTATGAGGTACAGAACATTACGGCCCAAAGAATCTGGAACTTTCTGGATGCAACGGGCATTAGTAATGAACTTTAAAGGGCCGTCACAATAGATCAATGCTGGTCGATGCGACACTCAAAGGCCCACAACACCACAATAATAAATAAAATAGGTATAATATAAGGGTTAGGTAGGTAATTTATATGGAATTCATCACCGCCACGTTCTACAAAATATTTATATTCCATAAAAAAATGTATGAGTGCCTATTTTGAAAAAAAAAATATTGAAAATAAATTTTTTGTAGAACGTGGCGGTGATGAATTCCATATAAATTACCTACCTAACCCTTATATTATAGCTAAGAACTGATGTAAAATTATAAAATTTTAAAAGGCTTTATCTCGGAAAATATTAGATGTACAGAGACAATTCTAGTGTCTTATTGTAGCCAATTTAGTCTACTTTAAAAACGCTCTAGGAAGTTACTACCAAAAACTAGTACTTTAGGGTTATAATCGCCCAAACTAAAAAAAATTGCGGTTTATTCGAATTTTGACAAAGTTGCGTTCGGCGCTCGAAGTCACAAACTTGGATTATTCATTGGGCCAACATCATAAACAAGCCTGCAAAAAATCAGAACTACCGGATTTGACGCAAAATAGCCAGGTTACAAAATTCGACAAAGTTACTGGATTAACTTAGGAAATAAAATATTTTTTACCTGCGCACTCAAATAAGTTCACGAAAATACATTTTACAGTAGGTACATCTGGTCCTATTTTCCCGCACTAGTACGTAAAATAGCACTTTTCGTGCATATGTCAAAAGTTTAAAGGGTCAGTATATATGTACTGTAAAACGTTGTACGATACACGTGCGGATAGGTAATTCGCAACTTTTCCGCACTTGTATCGTAAATAACTATTACAGTACATGATGCTACTTTATCGCACACGCAATAATTAGCACGATGTTGAAAATTAAAAGGGCTATATGTACTGTAAAACGTTGTACAATACACGTGCGAATTTTCTACATTTGTATCGTAATTCCACCCTCCAGCTGGAAAGCGTCGACTTTCAGCCTGCTGCGTTAAACAAAGTTCCGGCTACGTCAAGCAGAAAATTAGTAAGTATTTTAACCTCAGACAGTAAATAAGAAAGCCTAATATCACTCGGCGGCTTGGCCTCGGCTGACAATTATATTTGATCTGAGACATTTCTTACTTTACTGCCCTTTATATGATATAATATATATGAGTCCGTTAAATCTCAGAATGACCGTCGGATTTTAGAAAGATACATCGGGTATCGACGGTAACACGCGAATGTGAATGTGCTGTTCTGCTTTCTTATTAACTCACAATAGTAGTTTTCGATATAAGTGCGAGAAGTATGTCATTTTGCACGAGTACCGAGGTTTCTTGACCCGAGCCGAGAGTCGAGGGTCAAGACTCGGGACGAGTGAAAATGACACTTCCGCACGTGTGTCGAACAACGTTTTTTAATACAATTGCGAAAAATGTTCATAGACAGCATGAAACGGGCCTTCTCCTGCGCGCCCGCCTCTAAGATTCTACAAAATCCTTTATGGTCTGCATATTATGACGAATAACCAACAATGGAACTCTACACTTAGCATAATCTGGCATGGTTTTGGCCGGCTTTTAAACTTAATCCAATAATCGTTATAAGCAATGACCTGTGAAAAACATTGATTAATCGATAAGGAACCGGACAACTATTTTACATCAAGAAATAATGGCAGTAAGACTATTAATCATGATATGTGGCTTGAAATTAGTTTTTGGGAAACATGAAGGTTTCATAGTCGGAGGTGATTATGTTGATTCTATTAATGATTTCCCTCATGTCGCTGCTTTATATGTATATCATAGTGATCGAGAGGGAGACAATTTTTGTGGATCGTCCATATTGAACCAATATATTTTGTTGACTGCTGCGCACTGTGTGATTAATGATGTCGTGAAAATAACAGCATTTGTGGGAAGCTTAGATAGGGGGAATGGAAAACTACACCGCATTGACAGATACGTGCAGCACGAACGATGGGATGTACCCACTGACAGCAACGACATAGCCTTAGTTAGGCTGAAGACACCGTTGTTATTCGATGAGACAGTGAAGAGAGTGATATTAATGAAGACACCGCCAAAAGTTAAAGTAGCGGAAGTGGCTGGTTGGGGAACAGTTGACGTAAGTACGTCTCCCTGCAGTCGACATCAGATACATCAGAGCAGCCAAGGTGTTCACAATATCTGAACACGCATGCCAACGCCCTGACAATAAAGGCGTGTTCAGATATTTGTGAGCGCCTTAGCCGCTCCGATATATCTGATGGCGACTGTACATGTGGGAGAGATAGCCAGTCATCGATAAGTAATTTCAGATTATATTCATTTCTTTCTTAAAACAAATTTTAAGAGATCATTTTATTTCATCATGATGCGCCTGCGCTATTGCGCACGTCGCGTAATACTTACGTACAGCCAGGCGTGGCTCACTCCGCGATTTCGTCGCTTTGCTACAGGTAGCTAAAACTCCATCCGTTCGACCCCAATGTTGGGGTTTGCCATAAGCCGCGCGTGGCGCTGTCGCCACCTAGCGGCCATATCTGTGCTGATCGTGACAGACGCGTTTTGTTAGAGAGTGAGTCTCCTGTACCTGGTACTATTATTTATTCTGTGGTACAGCCGAGATACATAAAAAAAATATCTTCTATAGACTGCGCTCTTGCATCCAACAAACATGCTGAGAGCGATAGCTCAAGGAACACCTCTAATTATTTATTAAATTAAATTCCATTTTTATAGGTTTAAATAATCAAACTCTTAAGAATATTCCCTTTGCAAAAAAATAATCTCATTTTAAGTGTTGCACTTCAGGAAATCTAGAGCTTAAATATCTGGTTGTTACTCGTGAATATTTTGAATGCAATGAAAGAAAAACGTAGGTGTAGGAATATATTTAATACACTTTAATATGTTTTTAACTCCCACTTATAGCTGTGCCCACAGATTCCATAAAACACATGTGTGAACACTTTGATTCATTTTTAAATGATCCAAAAAATCCTCTATTTTATCCATCTTTATCCTTCTGAACCCCGAACAGTTAATATTATTTATATATATATGTATATTTTTTATGACAATGAAACACAATTAATTAAACATTAATTAAGCTTAAAAATAACAATATTAACTATCTACAAATATCTATCTATTTTATGAACCTCTAAGTATTTTTTGTTGTATCTTTTGTCGCGGTACATCTTTTGTATTGCATTTTTGATAAGTTTATGTGACTGTTTGGTTTACAAAAAATTAAACTGTTACACTTTTTTTTCATAGGAAGTAACCAACACCGATTCAAATATACTTAAGTACACAAAACAAAAGCTGTGGACTCTTAAAAGCTGCAGAATAGTTTTAAAAGACGCACCCGACGGAACCATTTGCGGCGGCAAGAATAAGGCCAAGAAAAATTTCGCATCGTAGTACGTCACTAATAATATTATATCATAAAGTCGTGTATCAATTTAGTACCAAAATACTAAGAAATATTTCTAATACTTTCGTCATATTTGGCTAATAATGTTTTGGTTATCAACGTATGAACGATTGACACTGATCGGCTTATGCTCGCTCAATTTCAATACGCACGAATATGGGACATAACATAACCCAATTGCTATTTGTGATTTAAATAGACCATGCGTAGTACAACAATAGTTATTTGTACAACAAGAGATAAAGTTAGATATTTCTTCGAGTGCTTATTTTGAGTCCCGTGCAAGCGAAAGATTCTATAATCTAATTTAGAATCTTGAGCGTAGTAAGGGATTCAAAAGCGTACGAGATGTAAATAACTTTGATCTCGTGTAGTACACAAAATTTTTCACCCTAAGCAGTGAGAACATACCTAGAGGGACAGAGATAATAGAACCCAAGTATATCGAACTAGTATTAGACCCCGCATGTTGAAATGACATTTGACTATAAAGGTCACTTGAATGACATTTTGTCTCACTCAGTGAGCAAAATGCGATTTTGCTCACTCATTTTGTCTCACTCAGTGAGCAAAATCGCATTTTGCTCACTGTTTTTAAGAAGCAAAGTACCCTTGTTCGAGCTTCTGAGGTGAAAAATATTTTTACAGTACATACATATGGTCCTACTTTCCCGCGCTGGTGCGGGAAACAGCACTTTCCGTGCGCATGTCAAAAGTTTAAAGGTCCATAATGTACTGTAAAACGTAGTACGATACACGTGCGAATAAGTAATTCGAAACTCGTGTCGATTTAAAACTCTTTCCGCACTTGTATCGTAAATATTTCGGATGTTTCTTGCCGTTATATCATGTTACAAATACATTTCTGTTAATAAAAAAAACCTATTACTCTTATAACACCGTTTACGTCAAGTGTGACGAAAATAAATATAATCTTTGAGTAACCATAATTTTTTTTCGGCAGTGGAGATTCCGGCAGTGGCCTCATAGTTAACAAAAATATAATTATCGGGGTAGGCTCCTTCAAAGTCCCCGAAATTACAACCAGTCTGTTGGTCTACACGGACGTCGCCTACTTCTACGACTGGATTTTTGTCGAATCGACACGATTAGCATGCTCTTAACACAGAAAAAAACTGTTATTTATAGTCTTATTAAATTAAATTAGGTAAATAAATGCTATTTATATTAAACCTTCCTGATCCATTATAAATCAATATATTTTTTTAATACAGAAACAGATAAATAAAGCATGTCATCTGTCAGCTTTTGATGAAGTAAGAAGTTATTCGTAAGATCGGATTGCCGAGACGGTCATGGGGCTCTTTCGATTTAAACGGAACATTATTCTGTGACGATTATTGTTGCTTTCACCATAAAAGTTTATAGTAGATATAAACCCTTTTGAAGAGACACTCAGGGCCACTTGCACCATCCAGGATTAGCCTCTAACTCGGGGTTAACCGGTTAAATCCGGAATTATCAGGGTAATATTTTGATAGTTATGCACTTAATATCTAAAAAATCCTTTATAATCTGCCTATTGTGACGGACGGCCAACAATGGAATGGAACCCTACACTGAGCAAGGTCAGACATGGTCTTGGCCATTTTTTTAATTTATGACAATCATCGTTATAAGCAATGATCTGTGAAAAACATTGATTAATCGATAAGGAACCGGACAACTATTTTACATCAAGAAATAATGGCAGTAAGACTATTAATCATGATATGTGGCTTGAAATTAGTTTTTGGGAAACATGAAGGTTTCATAGTCGGAGGTGACTATGTTGATTCTATCAATGATTTCCCTCATGTCGCTGCTTTATATGTATATCATAGTGATCGAGAGGGAGACAATTTTTGTGGATCGTCCATATTGAACCAATATATTTTGTTAACTGCTGCGCACTGTGTGGTTAATGATGTCGTGAAAGTCACAGCATTTGTGGGGAGCTTAGATAGGGGGAATGGAAAACTACACCGCATTGACAGATACGTGCAGCACGAACGATGGGATATACCCACTGACAGCAACGACATAGCCTTAGTTAGGCTGAAGACACCGTTGTTATTCGATGAGACAGTGAAGAGAGTGATATTAATGAAGACACCGCCAAAAGTTAAAGTAGCGGAAGTGGCTGGTTGGGGAACAGTTGACGTACGTCTCCCTTCAGTCGCCATCAGATATATCGGAGCGGCCAAGGTGTTCACAATATCTGAAAACGCATGCTAACGCCTTGACAATAGAGGCGTGTTCAGATATTTGTGAGCGCCTTAGCCGCTCCCATATATCTGATGGCGACTATACATATGGGAGAGATAGCCAGTCATCGATAAGTAATTTCAGATTTAATATTCATTTCTTTCTTAAAACAAATTTTAAGAGATCATTTTATTTCATTATGATGCGCTATTGCGCACGTCGCACGTACAGGCAAGATACCTACATAAAAAAATCTTCTATAGGCCTCCAAAAAACATGTTGAGAGCGATGGCTCAAAGGAGACCTGCTGAAAGGAGGATCTGCTACCATTATTTATTAAATTAAATTCCATTTTTATAGGTTTAGTCAATCACTTAAGAATACATATTTCTTTTTCAAAAAATAATCCAATTTTAAATGTTGCCCTTCAGGAAAGCTAGAGCTTATCTGGTTATTAAGTATTTTAAATGTTTTTTTTTGCTGTTCCCACAAATTCCATAAAACGGCTGTGTATGTGCAAAAGTACTCTATTTTATCCATCTTTACCTTTCTGAACCCCGAGCAGTCAATATACTATACAGGGTGAAATCTGGGTCGTGTAGCAAGAAAGAAAAATAAGACTTGCCACTTTATTAGGAACACAACACTGTAGATTAGAGTGCATTAATTTGTATTTTTTTTGCACATACAAAAATAAAATACAAAATAATTTCTTATTTAGGGTCATGGTCACCCTACAACTTGACAAGACAAACATCTAGAATCTCGAAAAGAAAGTAGTGGTAACTTACGATAATTAACTGATAACACTTATCTTCGGTTTTACATTCAGTGTAAAAGCAATTAAAAGTTTAAAAATAATTTAAAAACTTTATTAAAATTATTTACAAGCACTGGGACGGAGACTCCACAAGCTTTTAACAAATACGATCACAACTTAAACATACTTCAGGAGCTGCTCAAAGTGTGATCCGTTTTGCTGTCGACACAATTCGGCTCGTCCTCTTAGGTTATCATTTAATCTGCCGAGAGCAAAGTGATCCATTTTCACACTTTCAAATGCTCCAATATCTCGCTGACAAAGCTCTTCGATGGTACACCAATCTTTTGATTTCGCCCCAGAGAAAAAAATCCAAGGGCGTCAGGTCGGGACTACGAGGAGGCCTTGCCACGGGTCCGCCGCCGCCTCGGCCAATCCAACGTCCCGGGGAACTGTTCATCGAGGTAATTGCGTACTCGGTGTTCAAAATGAGCCGGAGCACCATCGTGTTGATAGTGTAGGTTATGCAAGTAATGTTCCGGCACTTCTCGCAGTAATTCAGGCACCACTTTTCTCAACATGTCAATCGATAACGTTGGTGAAATAAATCCCGAACAGTGGTAGCACGACGTGCTTGGTAATAAAACATTACCATGTCAGACCGCTCAACATTTGAAAACGGATATGCCGCGGGCATCTTTCTGCTTAATTATCTTTAAAATTACCAGAATTAATGAACTCAATGTACAATCTTTGAATGATTTTATTTATTTTAAAGTTTTGACTTTGTCATAACAGTGACGGTTGACATTTCTTACTCATCTAATCAGTTGTTTATTAAATAGGTTTTAACAGTAATTGTAAGGTAACCATAATTTGTGTTTTTAACTGGGATACTTAAATTGTTGATTAATTAATTAATAGCTGCAATTATTTAAAAATTAACTTTATACCTAACATCGCGTTAATTTACCGAGTTAAGTACAATAGGTTTGAATCACGACCCAGATTTCGCCCTGTATATAATTTTTTTGAACCTCCAGGTCTTTTTGTTGTGTCTTTTGTCGCGGTACATCTTTTGTATTGCATTTTTGATATGTTTATGTGACTGTTTAGTTATCTAAATAAATAAAAAGTTAAACGGTTGTCATTTACACTTTTTTTTTTCATAGGAAGTAACCATCATTGCTTCCAATATACTTAAGTACACAAAACAAAAGCTGTGGACTCTTAAAGAGTGCAGAAAAGTCTTGAAAGACGCACCCGACGGAACCATTTGCGGTGGCAGGATAAACGCCAAGAAAAATTTTGCATCGTAGTACGTCACTAAAAATATTATTATTTTATATCATAAAGTCGTGTATCAATTTAGTACCAAAATAGGAGGAAATATTTCTAATATTTTCGTCAGATTTGGCTAATAATCTTTTTGGTTGTCAACGTATGAACGATTGACACTGGCTTATGCTCGCTTAGTTTCAATATATACGCACGAATATTGCACATAACGCAATTGCTATTTCTGATTTAAATAGTTCATGTGTAGTACAACAAAATATTTTTTCACACCACCTATTCGGAAAAGAGCTTTTTCTTCCCTGCTAGGAGGGATCAAAGTGGTACTTTTCCTCCCTGCTAGGAGGGATCAAAGTAACACTTTTCTGTTATAGCACACAATTTTTAATTTTTTTTGCACATTATTTTTTTAGCTTAAGTAATCTGTTTAAGCATCAGATTGTGTCAACACTAAGATTTTTTTATTTTCCTCATAGTTGTCGTGAAAAGCAGTATGTGTCACACGGTATCAAAATTGTCTCGTCTTGGGCGTTAACACTTGGATCCCTCATTACGCTCACGATTTTACTTTAGAATCCATCGCTTCATTCATGATTCAATGTACGCCCTTGACGGAAATATATCATTTTGATCCCTTGTAATGTAACACAAACTACTATAGTATATTTTGCATATTCTTAGGTAGTTAATTTAATATTTATTGATTACAAGGCAATGGCGGGATAGTAATAATTTTCATCTTTTTTAGGGTTCCGTACCCAAAGGGTAAAACGGGACCCTATTACTAAGACTTCGCTGTCCGTCCGTCCGTCCGTCCGTCCGTCTGTCCGTCCGTCCGTCCGCCCGTCCGTCCGTCCGTCCGTCCGTCCGTCCGTCCGTCCGTCTGTCACCAGGCTGTATCTCACGAACCGTGATAGCTAGACAGTTGAAATTTTCACAGATGATGTATTTCTGTTGCCGCTATAACAACAAATACTAAAAACAGAATAAAATAAAGATTTAAATGGGGCTCCCATACAACAAACGTGATTTTTGTCCAAAGTTAAGCAACGTCGGGAGTGGTCAGTACTTGGATGGGTGACCGTTTTTTTTTTGCTTTTTTTGTTTTTTTTTTTTTTGCTTTTTGGTACGGAACCCTTCGTGCGCGAGTCCGACTCGCACTTGCCCGGTTTTTTATGATAATAATAAATTCTACATTGTGCAACGAGGGGGGTAAATGAGATATTGTAAACGAGGGTGATAATGATAATAAAATAAGCCTCATGCATGAAGTTTATATTTAAAAAAAATATTGTTTTTCGGATGTTTTTTTGCCGTTATATCATGTTACAAATACATTTCCGTTTTTTTAAAAACTATTACTACCTACTACCGTTTACGAACAAGTGTGATGAAAATAAATATAATCTTTGCGTATCTTTTTTTTCGGCAGTGGAGATTCCGGCAGTGGCCTCATAGTTAACAAAAATATAATTATTGGGATTGCCTCCTTCAAAGTCGTCGAAATTACAACCAGTCTGTTGGTCTACACGGACGTCGCATACTTCTACGACTGGATTTTGGTCGAATCGACACGATTAGCATGCTCTTAATAAAGAAGAAAACTGTTGGTGTGTTTATTTATGGTCTTAATAAATTAAATTAAGAAAAAAATCTATATATATATTAAACCTTCCTGATTTATTATAAATCAATATTAATTTATTAAATCAAGAAAATATGTATGAAGAAACAGATAAATAAAGCCTGTCATCTGTCAGCTATTGTTGAAGTAAGAAGTTAAGGTGACAGTCCATTTCTAACGACAGCTGCACTACTGTTCATTTTACTATGGAGATTGACAATAACGGTGACGCGTAACCTTATTCTTAGGATGGGACTGCCGAGCGGATCATGGGGCTCTTTCGATTTATACGGGGAATTACTGTAATGACGATTATTGTTGATTTCACAAAAAAAGTTTACCTATAGTAGAATATTATCCCTTTTGATAAAACACTCATGGCCACTGGTCCCATCCGGGATTAGCCAATAACTAGAGGTTAACCAGTTAAACCGGGAGTTACCAGGGTACAATTAAAACCTGTGTTAAAGGTTAACTCCGGGTTAGTGGCCAACCCATGGTTGGTACAAGTTCCTAAAAGTAAAAATCAGACTACGTAAGGGTCTAGAAACCCATTTTTAAGATTATAAGATTATAGACATAATTACTAATTTAAGTTCAAAATCATGCCCCGCCCGCCCCCACCCATCAGCCCTCAATATCTTTTGCTTGTTTGCACGTAATATATAAAAAAATCCTTTATTGTCTGCCTGTTGTGACGGACGGCCAACAATGGAATGGAACCCGGCACTGAGCAAAGTCGGATATGGTCTTCGCCATTTTTTTTTAATTTATGCCAATAATCGTTATTAGCAATGGTCTGTGAAAAACCCTGATTAATCGACAAGCAAAAGCTAGCCAACTATTTTACGTCAAGATATAATGGCATTAAGACTATTAATCATGATATGTGGCTTGAAATTAGTTATTGGAAAACGTGAAGGTTTCATAGTCGGAGGTGATTATGTTGATTCTGTTACAGAATTCCCTCATGTCGCTGTTCTGTGGATAGTTAAAACTGACGGTTATGATTGTTTTTGTGGATCGTCCATATTGAACCAAAAGATTTTGTTAACTGCCGCCCACTGTTTTGATGAGGTAACGAAAGTAACAGCACTTGCGGGGAGCTTACATAGACAGAAAGGAAAACTACACCGTATTGACCGCTACAGGCAACATAAGCAATGGGACAGGAGAACTGTCACTAATGACATAGCCTTAGCTAGGCTGAAGAAACAGTGGTCATTCGGGAAGACAGTGCAGAGAGTGATATTAATGCGGAAACCGCCACAAGCAAAATCAGCAGAAGTGGCCGGTTGGGGTATAACTGACGTACGTCACCCTCACACTTGTTATATAGGGAACGCTATACTGATTCGATTTCACATACTTAAAAGGATAGAAGACGGCCGCATCTTCAAACAAATGTGGTCATCATTTTCCTTCCCAGATATTAACTTAGTGTTACACATTTCTACACACCTTAGACCACATAGCCCCTTCGTTTGACTATTTTGGATTTTTTAATATCATAATATAATATACAAGTTAGAAGCGAAAAAATCGGACAAAACGAAAACGGCCTAGGCAAAGTTATATATTATATAAATATATCATAAATGGTTATAATATACACGATTTTATTTCTTAGGAAGATGACTACAGTGAAACAGATCTACTTAAGCATACCAAACAGAAGCTGTGGACTCTTAATGAGTGCAGAAAAGTCTTACCCAGAGCACCCAAAGGAACTATTTGCGGCGGCGAGATAAAATCAAAGAAAGATTTCGCTTCTAAGTACGAAACTTGTAATATTTTACGTCATTAAATACCTCCATCCAAGTAGAACGTCATAAGATAACCTTAGATGTCAACTGCAGGTGCATTACTATAAGCCTCGTGCATAAATAAATATTATAGAGACATTCTTACACAAATTGACTAAATGTGCCGTATTCGAACTTCAAGATATTCACAAGAGACGACACTAGATCCATTCTAGATACGTTATAGTTTAGATATCAACTAGTTCTCTTTTGCAGCGCAATTCGGGCAACTATTGTCACTTTTACGTTAGATAGAGTAAGATATCTATTAAATGTGAATTAGATCTCTAAGGCCCACTTGCACCATCCCACTAACCCGGGGTTATGCGTTTAAACCGTTTACTCAGTGTCAACTTGTACTGGTAACCATGGAAACACCAGGGTTAACCCCGGGTTAGTGGAATGGTGCAAGTGGGCCTAAATCATATCCTGTGGAAATCGTTCAAGAGTATCTCCAGAATCGCGCAAATGTCAAATTTGACAGGTTAGATCTTAAACATATCGTTATCGTATCTTGGTGATGTCTAAAAGATATCTAATAGATGTCTATTTCAAAATCCGAATCGGGCCCTAAGTCCCACGGTAAGCTCAAGAACGGTTACTATAGGGGGCAGCATATAGGAGCCGTCAGATTTTTAGCGTTAATGTGTTTGTTGTTTATGCTTCCGATGTAGCCCACAAGATGGCAGAACCTACTATGCACAAAGAAACGTAGGTACCGACGAGAACGGTAGATGTTAGCACTTGCTTTGGCAATGTACATGTGCACATATATGTTAACGTTGCAGTGATGTTTACTGCCGCATTACTGCTGTGATTGTGACGTTCATCCGATCACTCTTTTTTTTAAGGTATTGCAACTGCAGTTGACATCCGTATGTCACTTTAAAGGGACCCACGGATTACCATGTTCGCCGGACGATATCAGCCTGTCACGCAAAAGGAACAACTGACAGGCTGGTATCGTCCGACGAACTGGTAATCTGTGGGCCCCTTTAAACTGCAAAACGTAATTCAACAAGTAAGAAATGTTGCCACTTTTTTACTAGAGCGTCTTGTATTTAAGTACAAATAAGTAAACAAAAGTACTTTTTTAATAGTAGGAGTAAAATTACTATGAATAAAATTATCTTAGCGTGTTTATTTATCAAAATGAATTTACTATTTTACAAACAAATTATTGCAATGGCAACATTTTCTTACTTTTTTTGGTCTTGAATTACGTTTTGCAGTATAGATAGCTCTTTAAAAAGGGAGTGAGCACCCCAGCGCAGCGCAATGGAACGAAGTTCCATTTCCATAGTTTTAGAATACTAGTTAGAATATGATACAGTAATTAGTTAGGTACTAAATCTTCGAATAATCATAATTTGTTTTCGGCAGTGGAGATTCCGGCAGTGGCCTCGTCATTAACAAAAAAATAATTGTCGGAATAGTCTCCTACAAAATCACAGAAGTGTCACGCAGTCTGGTGGTCTACACGAACGCCCCATACTTCTACGATTGGATTTTGGTCGAATCGAGACGATTAACATGCTCTGATTAAAGAAACAAAGATGTGGGTGTATTTATTTAAAGCTTTAATAAATAAAATTCAGTAAAAAATGCTATTTATATTAAACCTTGCCGATCCATAATGTACCGTAAAATGGGGTGAGTTGGGTGGAATTTGACTTTCAAACCTCGATAAAGTTATTTTTACATGTGAAAACTGTTTGGACGTTTGTATTTTATTTTGGGTAGTTCCACTTCATAACTTTGACGATAAAGAGGAAAACCCACCTCACTCCGTAGTGCCTCGTATTTGGGGTGAGAGGGTTTTTCATACAAAGGCGATTTTGGAAGATTGTTGGATCAATTTTTTTTTATTATGCGTATTACTATAGCTCCATTTTAAATTGGAATACATTATTTTTGTAGCAGTAGTCTTAAAATCGCTTCTCATCCCACTCTCAAACCTTCTCTCCCCATTCATAACCCACCTCTCCCCGCGAAACCTACTTACCCCGTTTTACGGTACTTACAGTATAATGTATCAATTTTTTTTTTTAATCAAGCATAGAACACTTAAATAAAAATTGTCATCTGTCAGCCCGAAATACAAACTAAAATGAAATTAATTTCCACCCTAGGGTGGGAATACTAGATTGTTCACCAAGGGATGAAAGGCACTCATTTCTGCCGAGGTAGGAGGTAGGTTCTCACTGCGTTCGAACGCCAATAATCCGAGGCTGAAATGATGCCTTTCACCCGAGTCAAACACTTTAACCCTTAAAACGTTTCTGTCATTTTTTTAGTACAGGTACTAAATGTGGCGCCAAGTTTAAACACTAAGTGCAGGCTAGAAAAGGAAGTACGTTAAAGAAAGTGCGAGAATTGTACTTTTTTTCCTAGTTTAAGAAAATATCAGACAAAATTCGGTTTATGCGCAGGCGGCAGTTGAAATTTGAAATTCGCTGAATTTGCGACGGTGTGTGTTCCTGAGGTCATAGAATATAAAGTTAATAGCCAAATTGTTTTCTTTGTATTGATATTATTACTAGATGAGTTAAACATTGTTATTCTATATAAAGCTCATTAAATCATAGATTAATTGTAAATCAAAAATTGCGAAATATATCTTGTCCCATTTTTGTGACATTGTCGATAGTACTGGTAACAAGGTACCATTTAGCACGTCCTAAAAAACGGACAGTGCCGACTTGTGCGGAGACAAGATTGTGACAGAAAACGGACATTGCCATACTTAGGGTATATGCTTTTTTTTCATTTATCGTCATTTTATAGGCTATTGTTGCATTGGGGTTATGTTATACATAAGTATATGTATACATTTATTTATATTTTAGTTTCAGGTGGTTCCACCATCTGACTCAGAAGAGTGCGATAGCAAAAAAAACGACGATGACGAAATTTTACTAGAGACAGATTGTACATCTGCCTTGCCCCAATCTGACTCTTTTTCAGCCAGGTCACTTTCTACGAGGATGTCAAATATGATGGACAAATATATGTTCATTTACGAACACGCGTGCTTTTATTCTTATTGTCATGCTATTAAAGTTTAGTGCGCCTCATTGTGAATGGCACTATCTGTATTTAAATGTAATTTTGAAATCTAACGTAGTCATTGTGGGAAAAAAGTTGTTCATAATATTCGACCTGATGACCTAAACACGACCTGTCCTCTAGTACTCCATCCACAAAACTTAATTCCTCGCCATTAAACGCATAACTCGCTTCAGTATCCAAATTATTGGCACTTCTTGAAATGTCCTACGGTTAGAACCTATTTCAAGTCGATGATGAAGATGCTGCAATTCCTGAGGCCTGTAAAATGTAATCTCTACAAATTTCAGGAGAGTAAATAGCTAATTTCTCTAGTCTAGAATAGAATCTAGTCTTTCATATGTCGGGCAGACGAAGCAAAGCATTTCTACTCGGGTACAAGAACATATGACATAGCTGATGTCAAGCACCGCCAACTAAAGTCTGCGGTCTGGGAGCATGACATGGATAAGACTCTGGTTCTCGCCAAGGAGGAGCTATATATTCCCAGAATGTTTCCAGAGGCCATTGAGACTGAAAAATATCTAAACTTTTACAGGAACTACAGCTATTCTTTACCACCAGCTTAGGTTCCAGATACTCCGGGTAATAAGAAAACAAGCAATACATAGAACTGTGAGACCATAGTGATAAATGGTGTGGTCATTTAAGTAAAGTAATGTTACTTACAATAATTGGAATGTGTAACTATCTTTATGAGCCTATTTTGCCTGTATACGTAGCTTTATAATGTATATTTTTTGTTTATTATATCTGTACGTGGGTCGTTTTACATATAAACACTAGAAGTAAATATAGTATTATTATGTTTCTCATTACTTTTTTCATCTTAATAATATAATTAAACATTTTTTCCAAACATTCACTAGTGTGTTATTGAAATAATTATAAATTTTCTTGCCCTGTAATTCTTTAATATTTTATATTTTGTGAAACTGTATAACGGCATTGTCCGTTTTTTAGGACCACCTTGAGAGCAATCAATCTATAAGGTTCGTGGCAATGTCCGTTTTAACGGACGTCCTGAAAACCCTACTTACAGAAGAGTTTAAACAACACCGCAGTAAGGGTGTATAATCAATTAGATAGGGATATAAAGGAATGCCAGGATTTTAAAACATTTGAAAGAAAACTGAAACAATATTTTATTAGTAAGCCCTATTATTCCATTAAAGAATACTTTGCTAGAGCTTTAGATTAAATTAATATTTGTTTTTATATTTTTACTCTGATTATGTATTCTCTTTTTGTACTTCTTCTGTTTTAACTTATTTTCTTAATTTTATTGGTAAACTAATTAACTGACATTTAATATATATATAATTTATTTCTTAGTATGATTTTAATTGTAATGGATTTTAATTCTTTTGATTTTTGTAATTAATTTTAATTTTGACATTACCGGTGATGTAATGTTAATATAATTGTATTTGCATGCATTGTACCTACCATGTTTTATCTGCAAATAAATAAATGACAATGACAATGCTTTTAATTTTTTTTTCTTAAATTTAGTACTTTTTTACTCATTACTATCCCCAAAAACATTCCATGAAATAGGTGGATACATTATTTCATGTCTTGCCATGTTAAGGGTTAATTTTAATTTCGAATCGTGGAAAGTAAAATGCAGGCAAAACTATTGTTATTTATGGGTTGGGAGTCAAACATCAGAATAGAAATTGTATAAAAAATTTCAATTGCTTACAAAATAATAAACTGCAAACAAAATAATAAAATCGTACTTGGAACCTAAAATGCTCTAGTGCAGAGACGTATCATTTTCTGCACACCTTTTAGAACAACAATGACCCTCTTCCAGAGCATGATCTTTGTTATAAAATACAGAACTTTGATATAAGAGACAGAACTATGTTTATAATTTGCCCCGTAATGTTTACAATAATATGAATGTATTTACATACAATAACAGATTTTCCTTAATTCGGTTTTATAATGGAACTTCGTCGTGCGCTAGAATAGTACAATAATGTATTTTATTCTAAGCTTGTCCATAATCTAATTTGCTAGAATAAGACAAACATTTTCGAACTTATTTGAAGAACCCTCAACTTGCGCGTCCTAATTTTGGTATACAGTTTGGTAAAGCAAAATTTTAATTTACATCAATGATCGTTATAGGCAATGAAGTATAATTAATCGATAAGCATACTGAACAATTACTTCACGCACAGAAATGATGGCTGTAGGACTTTTCGTTTTAATATCTAGCTTTAGATTAATACTGGGAGAAGAGGAAGGATTTATCGTCGGGGGCGATTATGTTAAAAACATACGAAAATTCCCTCATGTTGCTTTCCTGACTTTGCAAGTAGCTGACTCAGACGATGAATATATATGTGGATCTTCAGTATTAAATCAATTGGTTTTAGTAACTGCCGCGCACTGTTTGGATAACATCGGGATAGCGACTGCCTCTGTAGGTAATGTGGACAGGGAAAAGGGAAAGATGTACCGTGTAGCAAAGTTCCAGCAACACGAGAAGTGGGATACGGTTAACATTAATCACGACGTAGCTCTGTGTAGACTGCAGAAACCATTAAAGTTGGGACCGACGGTGAAGAGGGTGGTGCTGATGAAGAAGCCTCCGAAAGCGAGAATAGCTGACTTAGCTGGGTGGGGCGTTACCGACGTGAGTTTACATTTTATTATTCTATTTAGAAATGTAAATCAGGCAACAAGGCCCATATGACAAATACCTTACAGACTAACATAAAAACATATGTATTTTATAAACTTAAAACTGAACACTATTTAGTCGACAAAACGGCGTGGCTCCGTTGCATCGGCTACTCTTGTGTCGGATTCGGCAGTTTGCCCCGTAACCTCCGAAACACGACGCCTATCGGCCAGAAGTCGGCGCACTCGATGGTCCCCCGCAGCGGTCGCGGCACGCGCACCACAAACTAGTTGGAATGCACGTAGTGGCACGATCGAAGCTGGAACACCCTCAACGTGTCACCGGTCTTCTGAGGGGCTACCGCGAACCACGTTCGAAGTCTTGCCTCTATGTCGCACTTGTAAATTCGTACGTAAGTGTGACATGGAGGCAACACGTCGAACGTGGTTCGCGGTAGGCACTCTGGTGTACATACCTGGTGTTTATCCTTAATGACATGTTTATAAATACTATGAAATAATTCAGAGTATGATTTTTTTTAGGAAGAAATGTATTCTGATACAGTTATGCTTAAGCACACAAGACAGAAGCTATGGACTCATGAACAGTGCCGAAAAATCTTACACAATTCACCCAAAGGAACTATCTGTGGTGGTGAAAGTAAAGCAAAATCAGATTTCGCTTCTAGGTAAATTTCCTAAACTTCAAAACTTCAACATTTATTAAGCAAATAGGCCACAACGGCACTTTCACTCGTTGTCAACATTGAATTTACAGAAGTAGGTACAAGTAAAAATAATAACAATACATCAACAATTTTATAAAATACAACTCACTGCAACTACCAATTAAAACTAACGTATTACAAGTTTAATTATGTTTTTGAGAATTAGTTTACCAACATGGCCGCCATTTTCTTTCTACAGCGGAGACTCTGGTAGCGGCCTCCTAGTTGACAACAAAATAATCGTTGGGCTTGTCTCCTACAAGGACACCAGCGTTTCGCGCAGTCTTGTGATCTACACGGACGTCTCATATTTCTACGATTGGATTATGAACACAGCGAAACGATTAACCTGCTCTTAATTATTTATAATGTAAATACCTATATTGCCAAAAAGGTAATGACAGTACAGAAAGGAAAATAAAATAACATTGAAATTTGTATACTTGTTATTATAAATATGAAATTGTTGTTCAGCTAGTATCAACAACATACCCCAATGTAATCCTGTTCATTACTTTTCTGTTATACAATAGTTCTTGCAGTAACGAAATGGCCAAGCTACATAATTTTGACTAAGGTGTCGAGTTTGTTAGTTAGCGCTTGTCATCTTTAGGGTGTGATGGCTTTTTAACAGTGCGAGCCATATGGTCTCTACTCGTCTTGGCAACATTTTATATGAACATTATTTGGTGGTTTTGTTTTACTAGCTGAGAATTCTATTTCTAAATTGACCAATATGTTCAAAATTAGGCTCACGGCTCGATTCGGAAAATGTATTAGATCTCTACTAGACCTCAACAAGTTACGATATGGATAATTTAAAGATATTTGTAAGATAGATATGTCAAATTTAACGTTTCCGCGATTCTGGAGGCCCTCTTGAACGATTTCGACAAGTTACGACTTAGATATCCAAGTCACATCTAGTCGATATCTAATGTAAATCTAGTTGATCTCTATATCGTCTCTAGATCTTGTGATTATCTCGTTTCCCGAATACGCGTGTCAGATTTTTGCATCATGATTTTTGCGTCTTTTAAATTCTTCCGCCTGACCACTACTTCCAAAAATCATCCATATGCCTACTACTACACACACACGGACAATTTAAAATATTATTATGTCACTGCATGTCTGATAACCAAAAAGAGGAAAGTGGACACCCTTGAGCAAAACCTCTATTAGTAGAGGTACCTACACCGCACCATGGATGGAGAGGCCACCATTTCGATATCATAAGGTATGGACCTTCTTGATTTCCTGGTAACTTTTGTAAGGAAGAATTGCGTTTGTGTTATTGATCGCATAATCCATCCTAAGTTATCTAGAATAATAACGACTATTGTAACTGATACATATATGAATACGTCTTCACGAATGTCAAATTTATTTTAGCTTAGTGTAGCGTATAATACTTATTTAGACTTAACTACTTTAATTTGCACTCTCTTAAATAATAGGCAAAAGTGTCGGTTAGAATTTTTAATTTAAAATTATGATCGCTATAGGCAATCATTCATGACCAACATCGAAAAACCGATAAGCAAACTGGAAAACCATTTAAAGACATGAAATGACACCAATAGCTCTTTTTGTTTTTATATATACCTTTAAACTAGTATTAGGGAACCAGGAAGGCTTCATAGTCGGGGGTAATTATGTTCACGCTATAGGAAAATTCCCTCATGTTGCTTTTTTGACTATGTCCAAGGCTAATTCAGACTATGAATACATATGTGGATCATCTATACTGAATCAATTCATTTTGATAACCGCCGCTCACTGTTTGGATGACACTGAGAAAGCTACAGCTTCTGTGGGTAACGTGAATAGGGAGATTGGAAGGCTCCATCGTGTAGCGAGTTTTAAGCAACACGAAAGTTGGGATACAGTTAGAGTCATACACGACATAGCTTTGTGTAGGCTGAAGAAACCGGTTGCGTTAGGACATATGGCGAAAAGAGTGGTGATGGTGAAGCACCCACCGAAAGCTAGGGTAGCTGACTTGGCTGGATGGGGCGCGACCGAGGTAAGCACGTATTCAATACTTATTGATATAATTCATATTATAAAGTATCTGGTACATTTGTCAAGGACCTGCAATGTAGGAGTATTACTGCATTGTTCTGCCGTCTGAGTGCAGCTAGCTAGTAAACGATCGATGGAGTAACTTATACATACTGTGCTTTAAAATCATCTTATCTATATATTTTTAAGGTCCCTGCTACTGCGAGGTTGCTTATTGCATCGCAATTATCGCATACATCATGTTCTGTAGTTTTAAGATATATTTTTATAATACATAATATGTATGCTAGTTTTAAGAATAAAGATTTTTCATTTAATTTATTTTATTATTTAGGAAGATGACTATACAGACACTATACAGCTGAAACACACAAGACAGAAGCTGTGGAATCATAAACAGTGCAGAAAAGTCTTTAGCCGGGCACCCAAAGGTACTATTTGTGGGGGCGAAGCTCGTGCCAAAGGAAATTACGCTTCAAAGTAAATTAATTATTTTAGATCTAAGCTAGTTTTTAATTTCGTTTACCACTGTATCTTGATAACTCGCATATTAGTGCGAGTGAGACTTATAAATTGCGTAGACGTTAGCGAATGTAATGCATAATTGTTTTCCATCGTATTTCCTCGGAAACGTTCGTATTTGTCATGCTACTTCAGTCAACCTCACTACCTACTTTTTGTACAGAGACTGACTGAAATACACACGTTCGTATGATGCAGATGCACTACATCTGATTATGTCAGAGAGAGTGTGCTTATATTTAAACATACTGATTTTACTACAGTAATTTCTAATATTTTCTCCTACAGAGGAGACTCGGGTAGCGGGCTCCTAGTAGACAACAAAATAATCATCGGGTTAGTCTCCTTCAAAGACCCCTCCGTCTCACGCAGTCTGGTGATCTACACGGACGTCCCATACTTCTACGATTGGGTTAAACGTACAGCGAAACGTCTAAGGTGCTCTTGACCTATAAAAATAAAATAATACTGGTACCATTATGTAGTTTAACTTTGACATTTGTCACCATCTCATCATCGACCTCATATTACCTCTACCCTCCGTTACCTCATATCTTGACTTTAAAGAAAATTTGTTACTGCTACAGCGTTATTGGCAATGTTATTGTTATTGTGCTTCAAAAATATTTTATCATGGAAATTGACAGCGATGTTGCCCACGGCAACGCTGTAGTAGTAACTTTACTATTGCTGTAAAGCAGCGGTCGGCAACCCGCGGCCCGCGAGCCTCCCTGGCTATTTTGTATGTAATACTGACGAACGACAATGTCTGCTAAAGGCACAAATATTACCAGAGTGCGGCCCGCGTCATCTTCGTTAACTATATGGCCCTTGGCTGCTAAAAGGTTGCCGACCACTGCTGTAAAGGATGTCGTTAGACCGGGCCGTGTCCGGGCCGGAGTTTCCGGCGCATCGTTTTCTATGGAGAGCATCACATGATCGCATCACATGATCGCCTGTCATGTCATAGAAAAGTAAGCGCCGGAGCTCCGGCCCGGACACGGCCCGGTCCAACGTGAGTCATCCTCAATCCTGTTGCATTGCACCCGAATACCACCTAAGGCCTAATATTTCTATATATATATTTTTATATATTTCGCAAAATGCTCTTGGATCTAAAAATGGCTCCCGCAGACCTATATTATCTTTATTTAATCATGAAAAACAAATTGAAGAACTGCATGACTTAAATCTATTACAGATAATTAAAAATGGCTGCTATTTAACTGATCACCAGATTTAATAAAATTTAATACCAAAAAAATCTACTTTACCACCCTAAAATAATGAATGATCACCAAAATTATAACACCATTTTAATGTGAAATGATTACCAATTTTATTACATTTTACTATCCTATTAAAGGAAATGACACCAAATTAATCATTATTAACCCAAAAATTGTAAATAATTACCAAATTTCAAACCCCAATTAATGTCAATTGATAACCAAATTTTTACATCGTGCTATCCTAAGTATTAAATAAAATGACACCAAAATAATAATTGTAAACCCAAAAATAGTAAATGACCACCAAAATTAGAACTCCATTTTAATGTAAAATTATAACCAAATTTTTAAATCTTGCTATCCTATTAAAGCAAAGCAAAATTTTCTAGTAGCATTTCGTTTCTGTATGGGTTGCAGTTCAAACCTAACCTAACCCACTTTTCTAGTAACATTTCGTTTCTGTAAGGTCCGCAGTTCAAACCTAACCTAACCCACTTTTCTAGTAGCATTTCTTATCTGGAAGGGTCGCAGTTCAAACCTAACCTAACCCACTTTTCTAGTAGAATTTCGTTTCTGTGTGGGTCGGAGTTCAAACCTAACCTAACCCACTTTTCTAGTAGCATTTCGTTTCTGTAAGGGTCACAGTTCAAACCTAACCTAACCCACTTTTCTAGTAGCATTTCGTTTCTGTAAGGGTCGCAGTTCAAACCTAACCTAACCCACTTTTCTAGTAGCATTTCTTTTCTGTAAGGGTCGCAGTTCAAACCTAACCTAACCCATTTTTCTAGTAGCAATTCGTTTCTGTAAGGGTCGCAGTGTTAACCTAGCCCACTTAACTGATAGCAGTACAAACCTAACCTAACATACTTTTCTAGTAGCATTTCAGTATGCCTACCTAAGTTATTCGGTGCGGGGTACGGGGGTTGAGCGGGAGGGGCTAGTAATTTTGGCATCATTTTACTTTATTTGGTAATATGTATAAATTTTTTGGTATCATAGTGGTTTATTTAGGTGAAAATATCTCATTTATTTGGTCTTCAAGATTTGGTGATCATTAATGATTTTTGGTAATCATTCAATATATTTGGTATTCGAATACAATTTGAAGTGCAGTCGTAATTAAAATGGTGGTACATTTGTAATTTTAGGCCTTATTTTTTTGGTGTTCAGTAATTTTTTTTGGTAAGCATGATTTTTTTATTTAGGGTACCAATGTATTTTTTGGTGGTCATTATATTTGTAGCCATTAAAAATATCGTGCTTTAGAGCCTTTTTCCTGTACACTTCCGTGGCCTTTTTTTAATTTAACCTAATGATTGTTACGAGCAACGATCTGTGACAGTTAACGATTAATCCATAAGCCATTCGAATGAATATTTTACGTCAAGAAATGACGGCAGTAGGACTTTTTATCTTAATAAATATGCTTCAATTAGTAAAGGGAAAACTTGAGGGTTTCATAGTCGGGGGTGACCAGGTCGAATCTATTAAAAAATTTCCTCATGTCGCTTTTTTGAATTTGGAAGTCGCGGACTCGAAACAAGAATTTATATGTGGGTCGTCTATATTGAATCAATTGATTTTGCTCACTGCTGCGCACTGTTTAGATGGCATTAAAAAAGGTACAGCCTCTGTGGGTAACGTGAACAGGGAGAATGGAACGCTGTACCGTATTGCAAGCTTCAGGTTACACGACCAATGGGACTCTAATGATTTAGAAAAAAATAAAAACGACATAGCTTTGTGCAAATTGAAGAAACCACTAACATTAGGATCTAACGTGAAAAGGGTGGTGCTGATGAAGGACCCACCGAGAGCAGGGACAGCTGACTTGGCTGGTTGGGGTGCCACCGACGTAAGTTACATGTTTATTACATATTTTTCACATCATAAAAACTAATATAACAGAAGAGTTCCGCTTAACAACGATGACAGTATATTTTGCATGATATCTATCGAATATAAAACAGTCTCGTTACATACATAACTGACCGACAAAGCATATAAGCATAACCGTTAAAGGCACGACATGAGATTGGGACACATTTTTCAAATGGATCTTATGGTTTTTTCCCTGGATATTTAATTACTCGACGCAAAGAAAGATAATGTGTTTAGCAGTCTACATATGTACATATGTCTGTTTCTTTGTGGAACTCTATAAAAGTCTGCATCTTTAGGTATTTAAATAAATATAAAAAAATCCACCCTCAAATGGCTCCTTAACCTAGTTGAGGGTAGATAAAAACATTACATGATCAAATAATGTAAGTTAAAGTCAGGTCGTTTAGTGACAGATCCAGGTGGTATTGTATTGGTTTGGTTAACAAATAAATTTTATAGTAGTAGTAGTAGTAATCACTTTATTGTACACAACACAGGTTTACAAAAATAAATTACAGTAATGGAAGTACAAAGGCGAACTTATCCCTATAAGGGATCTCTTCCAGCTAACCTTCGATTAGATGAGAGGAAAACTCCAGTCAGGTCAGACAGACAAACTTACGGGATGTACAGTAATATTTAGAAAAAGTAAACTAACGTATTGTCAACTCATAAAATACATAAATAATATTATCGAATAAAATACATACATACAATACAATATATATATATATAAATACAAGTTTAAAGTAGAAATAAAGGTTAGTACTTAAACAGATCACGCTGATTGGAAAGCCAAAGCTTCTTCAGATTAGCCTTGAGTGACGCCACAGACTGGGACCGCCTGAGCGACAGGGGCAACTCGTTCCACAACTTCACAGCGCGCACCGTAAAAGAATTTGCATATGTTCGCGTCTTATTAGGCGGAATAGTAAGCGTGAGATTACAGCTAGATCGTAAACGGTGATCACTTCCTTCAGCCAGATAGCTAAATCTTTCCGTTAGGTAAGATGGGGAACGGGGGTTGAAGAGTATATTGAACAGCAACGACACGACATGCACATCTCTGCGTCGGCGGATCGGTAACCATTCGAGCTGGGAGCGAAAGTTGGAGACGTGATCATATTTACGGAGGCCACATATATACTTGATGCAAACATTTTGTAAACGCTCAAGTTTATCCAGCAATTCCTCATTAAGGTCCAGATACGCAACGTCACCATAGTCTAGCAGAGGGAGCAAGAGCGAACGGGCAAGAGTCAGTTTAGTATGAAGAGGGAGAAAATTCTGCAGCCGTCGAAGAGAGTGGAGGGATTCAAAAACTTTTTTACTCACCTCAGCAACATGGGGAGACCAAGAAAGCGTCTGATCCATGGTGATACCCAAATTTCGGACAGTAGAGGAGAGAGGGATATTAGTCCCATCAAACAAAATGTCGGGTACCACCATGTCCGAAAGCTTGCTTACATAATAAGGACTACCAATAATAATCGCCTGCGACTTCCTAGCATTGATTTTCAAACCAAATTTGCACGCCCAGTCCCGTATGGATTCCAAATCAAGGTTGTTTTGAGTAATCAATGAAGAAAGATCGTCTATACTTTTATAACTACCCGAAAATGTACAAATTATTTGTTTACTTTTATTTAAATACCTAAAGATATATCGAGTATAGCGGCTGAACAGGTGTGTCAATTTTGTTGATTCTTATGTCAATAAATTTCTCTTAATTGTCCGAATGTCACTAAAGATATGATAGTAAAAACTAAACAAAATGGCGACTATCGGGATACTTAGTCGCCATTTTGTTTAGTCATAAAATTACGCCGTCGTTTTTAATTGATTACTTGTTTCCGAATATCTTATATAGGTACTTCATTTTCAGGAAAAGTTCTTTACTGAATCAATACAGCTTAAGCACACAAAACAGAAGCTATGGACTCATAAACAGTGCAGGGAAATCTTACGTCAGCTACCCAAAGGAGCTATTTGTGGAGGCGAAAGTCGTGCGAGACAAAATTTTGCTTCCAAGTAAATTGTTTCTAACGTTTTTGTAAACCAGTACTCAGAAAGTGACCTATTCTGCCTAGATCGATGTTTTTAAATCTAATACTCTATTTTCTGCCTTTCTATACTAAGGTGAGTGAATTGCAATTAAGCGCAGTTAAGAAGCTGTGTTAAGACTAATCTTAACTTAATTGATTCATTTGTGTTGCGAAAATTAACTATGTAAATTGTATTGTATCGTACTTAATTCGTACACATATAAGTCTATATAGCATACGCTAACACACTTTCATGCATCTAACTTAAATATAAATGGCTTAACTGTGGGATCAATTAACTTTAGACTAATTACAGGAGGTGCTTAACTATACTGTACATTTTTTTGTAATTCACTCAGGTAAGAATAGCAATATTTGCAATGTAGGTAGGTTTAGGTACATGTTTTAGTTCTGGTAAAAGTATTATTGCCACAGTAACCCGAATGCAGAGGACGCTGATTCGATTCCAGCCCCGGGCTCTGGCAGCCTTGGTCACTTTTCTTTCATAATTTATTATGTTAGTTACAAGTTATTTAAAAACATGCCTAATATTTTAGGCCCCTCCCACTAGCGTCTTTTGAGCGTAGCGCTATGGAAAATGGCATCGTAGCGCAGTTGCGTTAACGTTGCGTCGAACAGCAGCGGCCCAATTCGAACTTTAAGGTAGGTCAGTTAATACATAGATCGAGAAACGATATGGATTAGATATGTCAGTGTCAAAAGCGACGTTTCTTCAAACAAAAACGTCGCTTTTGACACTGACACATCTAATGCATATCGCTTCTAGATCTATTATTTGACGTATCTTAAAGTTCAAATCAGTTGAATAGTTAGACGCCGCCGACGCTCGGGAGAAGCTAGTGTAGCGTGGCTGTTATTAGATATAAAAATGAAGACATGAACGCACAGTAAGTATTAGGTACTAACCATTTATTTTATAAGACAAAATATACGAGTAGCATTCAAACAGTACCTACTGCCAAACTGCAAGACAGTTTGAGGCCAGTTTTCTTACAAAAGTATATATTCTTTTACAGAGGGGACTCGGGCAGCGGGCTTCTAATTGACAATAAAATAATCGTTGGGCTGGTCTCGTACAAAGACGTCAGCGTCTCGCGTAGTCTGGTGATTTGTACGGATGTCCCATACTACTACGATTGGATCGTACGCACATCGGAACGATTAGCATGCTCTTTTTATTGAATATACAAGAAAAAAAACGTGTACAGTTTTATTTTATTATATTGTCATCATAATTATTATGTTTATTGTCTGATCCTCCGTCCTATATAGCATAATAAAAAATCTTCCCTAGTTTAAGAGCGATGAGAAGATTATCTTTTTGAAAAAAATATACATTAGGTACCACTTTGTAGGCATGATTAAAACTTTCAATATTCATAATAATTGTGACTATATAATTATAGTTTCCTAGCAGATGGTCTTTGGGCAATGCTGTTAAACAGCCTGACAGATATGCATGGTGAAACTATGATAACAATACGGGAAATTAAACGCATTAACATCAAAAGCTGATTTTTAATTTAACCATAATCGCCATAGGCTATGATCTGTGACAAACACGATTGCTTGTTTAATTAAACCAATTGGAAAACAACTTTTCTTATAGTAATAATGGCATTATTGGCAATAGGTGTTTGCGTTCTACTATGCACTTTCAAATCTGTAATAGGAGGCCTCGAAGGTTTTATAGTCGGTGGTGATTATGTTGAATCCATAACAGAATACCCTCATGTCGCTTCTTTGGCGATAACTGTATCGGACAACGATTATACTATATGTGGGTCATCTATATTAAACCAAGTGATTTTAATAACTGCCGCGCACTGTTTGGATAAGTCTCAGGAAGTAATAGCTTCTGTGGGTAGCGTGATAGGTATTAAATTTAATTTATTGTGTTTAATTATGGCTGATGTCCGAATGAAACGAAATTTATTGACCGTAAAATGGTCGTACTTTGCTCCAATATTTGCTGCTTATTTGTCAATCGGGCCTCAATAAGACCTAGTTTCGCCTCTAGGTTGGAAGGTCAGATGGCAGTCGCTTTCGTAAAAACTAGTGTCTACGTCAAATCATTGGGATTAGTTGTCAAGCGGACCCCAGGCTCCCATGAGCCGTGGCAAAAAAGCCGGGATAGCGCGAGGAGATGATCTTAAACTATAAGGGGCAAAAATACCCATTTTTGTGGTATTTTTGCTCTAACCTTGTATGTGTATAACTAAATTAGTGACGCAAAGTTATACTCATCGTCGCCAAATTATTAGACACACTCAATAAAGAGAAAATAGTTAATAACCAATACAGCATTTTTTTTAAATCATTTATTTAAATACAATATATATACAGTAGTACAACTAAACGAAATTAATAACTAGCTTAAATCTAAAATAGGCCCCTGAGGCATTGTACCAAGGATGCTGGCGGCATTTCCCTCTGTATCGCAATACTGATATTATGTTGTGCCAAGTAGCCGCCCATAAATATATGTATTTACTTTCTAATATATATGTATGTTCGGTAATAACATAGAAATATAGGTAATCTCCTTCTTCCTCGCGTTATCCCGGCATTTTGCCACGGCTCATGGGAGCCTGGGGTCCGCTTGATAACTAATCCCCATGATTTGAAATAGGCACTAGTTTTTACTAAAGCGACTGCCATCTGACCTTCCAACCCAGAGAGGAAACTAGGCCTTACTGAGATATAGGTAATATTTGAATATATTAAAAATTAAATAATTTTACAGAATTGGAGCATACCTAATTCTCCACAGGGGCACAACACAATCTAGAACCATTTTAAGGTATTATTTATTTATAGTTGAGCAAGGCGAACTGTATCGTGTCGTCGAATTCAGGCTGCATGAAAAATGGAAACTGCCCTCTATCGCTCACGACATAGCTTTGTGTGGGTTGGAGAAACCACTGTCACTGGGGGAGACAGTACAGCGGGTGCTACTGATGAGGCAGCCACCGAGAACACATACAGCTGTCTTGACTGGTTGGGGCGCATATGAAGTAAGTGCCTACCTACATCAATTATTATTTATTGATATTAACTTTTTCTATTGTCAAAACTCATTTATTATATAATAAGTGTTATAAAATAAATATAAAACTAAAATTAACTACAATTAAGATAACTAATTGTAGTTATGTTAGTGACAAGTTAGGTACATACTTAAATTTAGTATATTATAATATATAGTAACTAAGTATATACATAATGTACAATTCATAGTTAGTTTGTAAAACATACTTACATTATTATTTTTTAGGAAATCGACTACTTAGAATCAGTTCAGCTCAAACGTTTGAGACAGAAGGTTTGGACATATAGCACGTGCAAAAAAATCGTCAAAACTGCACCCCATGGCACTATTTGTGGAGGTGACCTTAAAGATAAAGGAAATTTTGCTTCTAGGTAAGTATATAACCATCATTTGTATGTCTTTGTGAACAGAATCGAAGTAGGGGAGACCGAGGTGAGTTGTGACAGAGGAAAGTTGATACATCGTCGATTTTTGGAATCTATTAACTAGAAACTAGGTCGCAACGGTGTGCGTTTGTTAGCTCGTAACTTGAACTAAAAAACGCGCGCTATTGCGACCTAGTTTCTAGTTAATAGATTCCAAAAATCGACGATGTCACAACTCTCCTTTGTCACAACTCACCTCGTTCTCCCCTAAACACATAAAGTGCTTATACACAGTCTACAATCAAATAAAACGGACAACATCCTTAATGTATGAACTCGTAATAAACACAAGGCTATTGACAATGTGAAGAAGGCCCCAATTTCGCCACGGCTACAATTGTCAGTGACATATATATCGAGCGACAATTGTCAAGCGACAGGTGACATATTACAATACCAGGCACCTTCTGGGCGAGCTCGCTCCATCGTAGGCCACGTCTACGCCTCGGCTAGTCTGTGGCCATGAGTAAGCCCATTCATAATAATAATAAAAAAAATTAATAAATATTTTATATAGAAATACTTACAAACATGACAGGCATTTTGCTACAATTGTATGTATTACAATTATGTTGTGATACAAGAATTATTTTTTCTAGTCGACATATTTGTAGAATTGTCGGTGAATCTTGACAGGAAATGAGTTATATTATATGTCGAAATTTCGTGACAATTGTAGTGTTTCTTGTGACAATTGTCATAAACTTAGCAAGAGAAATATCTGTTTTACCCGATATAATAAAGTTTTTTTTTAATAATACAATGATGGTGGCAAACAGCAATACGGCCCGCCCGATGGTAAGCGGTAACCGTAGCCCATGGATGCCTGTGACGTCAGCAACAGTGACGTTTTACAATTGTCGCACCTGTCACCGTGGTGAAATTGGGGCCTGCCATACCTACTTATACCGCATCCACACTTACCTATATTATTTATCTTATTATTTTCTTTTTGCCGCAGAGGAGACTCAGGCAGTGGTCTCCTAGTTAACAGCAATATAATCATTGGGCTGGTGTCCTTCAAAAACGTGAAATTCTCTCGCAGCGTAGTGGTCTATACGGACGTCGCTTACTACTACGATTGGATTGTGAGCGAATCAAAACGATTATTATGTGAATAAAATACATAGTTAAGCGTAGTTAAGGACATGTGGCGTCGGCCTAATTCGCAAACCTCGTAACTCCTCCGGGGGAGTTACGATGTTTGCGACTATAAGTTTAGTATTACAAGGTAGCAATAATAATTTTAATAAATTTATATTAATAAATTTCCTTGAAATGGAGTTACGAGGTTTGCGACTTAGGCCGACGGTAATTAGTATTATGTTAACTTATTTCATTGCGTTACACAATTTGATGTTCTGTATTTTATTGTAAGTACTTTATTTCACAATTACACAAGTTTATAGCAGCCTTAAATGTCATCATTAAATGCATGTAAATGAAATATAAAGAGATTAATATTCTTAACACAATAGAATTACTTAACTTCAGACTAATACTTAAAGACCTATCTTAAGGTCTGAATCAAGGTCCGCATGGTGTAGGCTGTCGACCAATTTTAAGTAAGGAAACATTTTAATACCTGTGGTGAACCTCCTTATGATGGACGCGGCAAAACATCACAAATCCTGTACGATAAGTATTTATTTTACATCAGTTTTTACACATTTTACCAGAAACAAGAGTCATAGAGCAGTGCCCTGTTCAACAGGGCACTGCTCAAGTTAAAATTATATATTAATTCGTCTGTTTTAAAAGAGGAAATAAAAATGTTGACACCAATTGCGGTTGCGATGTTCATACGTCGAAAACATAAAGAAAACGAAAAGGACATTCAAATTACTAAACTTTTAACACACCGAGGTAGAAATATTACTTCAGTTCTGTTAAGCGTTTTCTCATTGGTGCCGTTACCATGCAGTTTTATTTTTTAACCGACTTCCAAATCTCAAAGAAGGAGGTTATCAATTCGGTTGTATGTTTTTTTAACCGACTTCCAAATCCCAAAGGAGGAGGTTATCAATTCGGTTGTATGTATTTTTTTTTTTATTTTTTTTTTTTTTTATGTTTGTTACTCCATATCTCCGTCATTACTGGACCGATTTTGAAAATTATTTTTTTGATTGTATGTATATGCATACAGATTGGTCCCGTTTTTGTCAAAATCCAGTTCTGATGATGGGATCTATGAGGAATCGACGGAACTCCTCAAATCTTAAAGGCATACATATGGTGATTTTTTAGTTTTTATCAACAAATCAAGCATATACATTCAAAAACGTGACATTTGATGAAGTGACATAGTTCACGTTTGGCGATTTGTCCTCTTCGTTATGTTTGTTAAGCAAGTTTAGTTTTTAAGCCACATTTCTGTCAAGCTCGAGTTCTGATAATGGGACCCATAAGGAATCGAGGGAACTCCTCAAATCTTAAAGGCATACGTATAGAATTTTTTTTATTTTCATCATAAAATCAAGCATTTACATTAAAAACTGTCGCATTTGATGAAGTGGAACTGCTGATGATGATCAGAACAGAACTCTTCAACGACGCATAGTACATGTTTGGTGATTTCGAATTTCGATTTTGACTTGGACTGGGACCCGGACTCATAAATACCCGGATCCGGTTCGGACCCGGACTCGGACTCGGACTCGGACCCGGACTCGGACCCGGACTCGGACCCGGACTCGGACTCGGACTCGGACCCGGACCCGGACTCGGACCCGGACTCGGACTCGGACCCGGACTCGGACCCGGACCCGGACCCGGACTCGGACCGGGACTCGGACCCGGACTCTCACTCAGAGACCCGGACCTTGACCCGGAAAACCACTATGATACCTAAACTAAATAAACCACTATGATTACCTACCATAAAATGTGGGTATGATGATGCCAAACCCCTCCCGCTCAAACTCCCTTACACCGCACCGCATGCGCCGTTAAGTGGGTTAGGTTAGGTTTGAACTGCGATCCTCACAGAACCGAACAAAAGTGGGTTAGGTTTGGTTAGAACTGCGAGTCTTACAGAAACGAAATGCTACTAGAAAAGTGAGTTTGATTAGGTTCGAACTGCGATCCTCACAGAACCGAACTGCTATCAGAGAAGTGGGTTAGGTTAGGCTAGAACTACGACCCTTACGGAAACGAAATGCTACTATAAAGTACTGGTTTTACCTCCTTTTCTACATAGTGCACCATCTGCCATAAAATCTTTCACCGGGCCCCATAGAAGTCGGTTTTTTTTTCTTAAAATTTTTTTTTTTTTATTTTTTTTTTATGTTTGTTACTCCATATCTCCGTCATTACTAGATCGATTTTGAAAATTCTTTTTTTGATTGAATGTATATGCTTACAGATTGGTCCCGTTTTTGTCAAAACCCAGTTCTGATGTTGGGATCCATGAGGAATCGAGGGAACTCCTCAAATCTTAAAGGCATACATATAGTGATTTTTGGGTTTTTATCAACAAATCAAGCATATACACTCAAAAAAGTAACATTTGATGAAGTGGAACTGCTGATGATGATCAGAACGGAACTCTTTAACGACGCATAGTTCACGGTTGGCGATTTGTCCTCTTCGTTATGTTTGTTAAGCAAGTTAAGTTTTTAAGCCACATTTTTGTCAAGCTCGAGTTCTGATGATGGGATCCATGAGGAATCAAGGGAACTCCTCAAATCTTAAAGGCATGCGTATAGAGATTTTTGTATTTACATCAGAAAATCAAGTATTTACATTAAAAACTGTCGCATTTGATGAAGTGGAACTGCTGATGATAACCAGAACAGAACTCTTCAATGACGCATGGTACACGTTTGGTGATTACGAATTTCGATTTTGACTTGGACTGGGACCCGGACTCGGACTCATACCCGGATCCGGTTCGGACCCGGATCCGGTTTGGACGCGGACCTGGACTCGGATCCGGATTCGGACCCGCATTCGGAATCGGACTCGGACCCGGACTCGGATCCGGACTCGGACCCGGTCTCGGACCCGGACACGGACCCGGACTCGGATCCGGACTCGGACCCGGACTCGGACCCGGACTCGGACCCGGACTCGGACCCGGACTCGGACCCGGACTCGGACCCGGACTCGGACCCGGACTCGGACCCGGACTCGGACCCGGACTCGGACCCGGACTCGGACCCGGACTCGGACCCGGACTCGGACCCGGACTCGGACCCGGACTCGGACCCGGACTCGGACCCGGACTCGGACCCGGACCTTGACCCAGAAAACCACTATGATACCTTAACTAAATAAACAACTATGATTACCTACCATAAAATTAATGTAGGTATAAAGTACGATGATGCCAATCTTACTAGCTCCTCCCGCTTAAACCCCCGTACACCGTACGGCATGCGCCATTAAGTGGGTTAGGTTAGGTTTGAACTGCGATCCTCACAGAACCGAACAAGGATTAGGTTAGGTTAGAACTGCGAGCCTTACAGAAACGAAATGCTACTTGAAAAGTGGGTTTGATTAGGTTCGAACTGCGATCCGCACAGAACCGAACTGCTGTCTGAGGAGTGGGTTAGGTTAGGCTAGAACTACGACCCTCATGGCTCCTCTTCACGATGGGCCAACGCCGGCCACTCCAAGGGACGCATTTATGCGTTAGAGGGAGCAAGTGATATTGCTATCTCATTCTACCGCATGGCTGCGTCCCTTGGAGTGGGCGGCGTTGGCCCATCCTGTAGAGGAGCCATTATACAGAAGCGAAATGCTAGTAGAAAAGTGGGTGGTTTTACCTCCTTTTCTACATAGTGTACCATCTACAATAATCTTTCATCGGCCCCCATGGAAGTCGGTTTTTTTTTCTTAAAAATTATTTATAAAATTTACCTTATGGCTATAAAATTTTAAAATAAATAGAGCGGTGTGGCTACTAACTGCTTTGTATTTCATTGTACTTAGGTACTTTTTCATTGTACTTTTTAAACACAAGCATTTAACATAAATAGTAAGTGCCGTTGGAACAAATTACATAGAGTATCGTAAAATAACGTAGTCAACTCACTTATAAAATAAAACGTGTAATAAGTGCTTAATTTTCGTAACAATCAAGTATCAATTAACTTAAGGCAGTCTTCACATTGGATGCGGATTCGTACACCGACCGCTCCGGTGTGCGAGCGGGTCATCATAGTGCTGTCACGCTCATGTCACTCATGCATCGGAGCGACGTACTAATTCGCATGGGCGGCCTAGCCAAGGTGACAATCGCTTGCGCTTCGCCATCGAAACGCTCTTCCATATTAGTATGACAGTGACAGTTGCGTTACAGTCGCTACGGAGCGTTAGCGATTGACATTATGTTGTCTACGGAGCCAGAAACCCTAGTGTAAGTTTCATTCGATGGCGTGACGAGCGTGCGCGTTTACGTTACCTACGTCTATTTTTGTATGGGATTTTGAACGCCCAGCGGGACGTTTTTGAAGCTCAAAATCTCATACGAAATGATACTTAATGCAAACGCGTACGTCACGTCACGCTATCGATTGAAATTTACAGGGGTACAGCGCGCGACTCACTTTAGACCGGGCCGTGGCCGGGCCGGAGCTTCCGGAGCTTCGTTTCCTATGGAAAGCACCACGTGATCTGATCACCATTCAGCCGTCATAGAAAATGACATGTCGGACGCCTCGGCCTGGGCACGGCCCGGTCTAGCGTGAGACATCTTTTAAGACTAATTACATTTTCTTAACCACGCGTATCTACACAATTTTCAATTCACGCGACTAATTAGTTTTCAACTTTTCGTTGGCTGATAAGCAACCAATAAATCTAGATTACTGGTAACAATGGCCGCCGGACTATTCGTTTTGATATATAGTTTTAAATGTGTAATGGGGAAACGCGAAGGGTTTATAGTCGGGGGTGACTATGTACGAAATTTGACATATTTTCCTTGGGCGGGATTTCTGTTGTTTAATGGCTACGACGAGTCCTATGGATGCGGCTCATCTATTTTAAACCAAGATATATTGATAACAGCCGCGAACTGTTTCACATTTAATGATTTTTTCGAGATAACAGCTACCGTTGGTCACAAGGATAAGTATCAAGGATATGTTTACCGCGTCGAAGCATACAAGCTCCACAGCGAATGGGATATATTCACCATGAGCCACGACATAGCTCTGTGCAAACTGAAAAAAAAACTGTATTTAAGACATTATGTGAAGAGATTGATTCTTATGGTGCGTCCACCGAAGGAAAAGACAGCTGAACTGGTCGGATGGGGCGCAATCGAAGTACGTATAGATGATGAGTATTCTACAACAACACAATACATTTTAATTTATTTTTATTTTTGAAATACTAATTCAACTTAACAACACCTTATGAAACTAACGGCGCGATTCGGGAAATGAATTAGAGATTAACTAGATATGAAATAGTAAAGACTATTTTTGCTATTTCATATCTAGTGAATCTCTAATTCTTTTCCCGAATCGCGCCGAAAATCTCCGCCGCGTCTGTCTGTTTGTGTGTTTGTTCGCGATAAACTCAAAAACTACTGAACGGATTTTCATGCGATTTTCACCTATCAATAGAGTGATCCTCGAAGCCGGGGCGCTAGTTAATACTAAACTCATGATATATAACCACATTTTCATAAACGAGTAAATATATACACGGTGTAACATGAGTAAACCGAATAATTTTAACAGCGTATTCCTGATCATATTTAGAGGCAAAATAGTCCTATAAACTTTTTTTTAAAAACGCCTAGTTTTAGAGATAATATTAATTTAAAAATAAACAAGTTTTTGTTGTTTCATGATGTAAAAGGCTTTTTTTGATGGTAATGTTGCTGCTATGGGACGTAGTCTAAATATCCTTATTGATAGATGTAAAAAAGTGACAAGTAACACTTTGCAAAAAGAAGGTTTTACGAAAAAAAATGTAAAATTCAATTTTTAGTAACAATAAGTTTACCGATAACATTTATTTTTTATTATACATCAAAAAATTGAATAAACAAAACAAAAAAAAAATTTTTTTTTAGCGAAATTGACCTAAACTCATATTACATTTTTTCCTTCTTTTGACCTCAGAAATGCGTGGTTAAAATTATTCGGTTTCCTCATGTTACACCTTGTAGATTAAGGTCCCAGTGCTCGACATGCTAATGCTCAATAAATGTCACCCTTCTGTCACCTCTATTACTAATGACGTCATTAGCCGGTGACAGAAGGGTGACATTTAATTATAAACTTTTGTACCGGAGTAAATATTAAATGTATTTGGAAATTGGGCCGGTGACGAGTACTCCACCTACCTACCTATCTTACCTTCTACCTTATTATATGTATATTAAGTAGTATTTTTTTTCTCAGGAAATTAGATTCAAGGATACAAAACTGATAAAAACCGTATACCAGAAATTGTGGACTCGAGAAAAATGCAAAGAAGTCTTATACGAATTACCCGAAGGAACTATTTGCGGAGGGGAAGAAAATGGTAGTGACTTCCCTTCTAGGTAAATTTTCTCTCCGTCAACATAAGCCTAGGTCTATTAAAGCCATAGTCAGAGACGTGCAGCCTCAGAACCAGACAGCGTGACGGATACTGTTAGTTGCTGCAGAGTTATGGGTGGGTCAAAGAAGTTTTCATCAAATGTCTTCGCACTGGACAGTTCCTGAAGCGTCTGCTGTCTGCAAATATTGTCCTGTGATGCCCAAGGAGGGCCATCCTCTAGTTCAACCATCTGCTATTGGCCGAGGTATAGAAAGAAAGAAAGAAGAAAGAAAATAAATGTATTCCGGACGCTTACATACTTTATATAAAGTGCTTGAGAAAGTTTTAGCTGACCGTCTCGTTCGATATCTAGAGGAAGTAGGCCTCTCTCAATTCTTTCCTCTGGGTGCTTTAGAAAGTACCTACATCGCATAGGGAGGGAGGAATCCTATATGCGCATGTGCCGTGCCAGGCACTCTGCACATGGCGGAACTTGGATTATTTCTTCAACAGGACACCTACGTATCGCATAGTGTTGTGGTGGAGTCGGACTGTTGATGAAAACCATACAGAGAATAAGGATGACTCACGTTAGACCGGGCCGTGTCCTGGCCGGAGATTTGTGCGCTTACTTTTCTATGACATGACTGGCGATCACGTGATGCTTTCCATTGAAAACGATGCGCCGGAAGCTCCGGCCCGGACACGGCCCGGTCTAACGTGAGTACGTGAGTCATCCTTTAGGCTTAACTGTTATGTGAATAATTCTTTTTATTGTGTTTTTGTTCGCAGTGGAGATACAGGCAGCGGCCTCGTAATTAGGCGACTAATAATCGTTGGGGTGTACTCGTACAAAGACATTCGGGTGTCGCGCAGTCTGGGAGTCTACACCAACGTCTCATATTTCTACGATTGGATTAAACGCAGCTCGAGACAATTAAAGTGCGACTAGGAAGAAATCACATTATTTTCTATTTTGATTTGTTTTGTTTTATTAGTCACATGTTAGTCACACTACTAACGGTCTATGTTACCTATGTTTGACCATATGAATATGTACTTCTTTTAGGCTTACTAGACAACTTTTACTATGGACGAACCCTGAAACTGCATAAAGAATATAGAAAATCGGATCGGATTGTGGGTCGCCGACGTAAATACAAACACAATACAGCAATAGTAGATTGTCAATCAAGGGATGAAATGTACTCATTTCTGCCGAGGTACTTTGGCGTTCGAACGCAGTGTTTTTTTTTTAAAATATGACTAAGTATAAATTTTTATGGTATTTTTTTAGGGTACTTTCAATTAACAATTTATTTATGGAATGGGGAGTCAAATATCAGAATTGAAATTGTATAACAAATTCTTTTATACCCAAATTTCAATTGCTTATCATAAAAAAAATTATAAAATCGTACTTGGTACCTCAAATGCTCTAGTGCAGAATCGTATCATTTTCTGCACACCTTTTAGAACAACAATGACTCTCTTTCAGAGCATGAGAAATGAAAAGTTTTTTTCATATCTCATGCTCTGAAAGTGGGTCGTTGTTGTTCTAAAAAGTGCGCAGAAAGTGATACGTTTATGCTCTAGTGCAGAAAAGTGGTGTACTCCTCTGCGTCCCCGTCCCACGAACAACTGGGTGGAAACAAAATGGAAAAATAGTGTCTTTATTTCCTCGCCTGGAACAATTGGTAATTGTTTAATTTTACTAATCCCACGTTGATCCATTAAAAAAAAAAAATGTAAGTGAATCGTTAAAAACAAATTATTCTTGATTTCTTTCGTTGAATTCTATTTACTCGATTTCATAAGGCGGGAACCAAAAGGAATACACCAGAAATATTTTTTTAAACCTTACACTTGCTTAAATGAGCAAAGGCAGAATCTTATACAGCCACAGTTAAACGTTTGTACGATATTAAATTGATTTTTAAAGTTAATTAGCACTATATTCATGAAAATAAAATACAAGATAAAAATTACTTTATATTATTAATTAAATAGTTATTTAATATTTAAAATACTTTTATTATGTAATTACGTGGTGCGGCGCACAAAGGTCGCGGTGCGGTCCCGGCAGTCTGTTGCGGCTTTTAGAACGAAAAAGTATAAAATTAAAAAGTAAGAGGCAATCCCGCTGATTTTCATACTATAATGAACAAATCCTTTTAAAATTACTGTAGTTTGTTAAAAAATGTGTTTTCGTAAATATTGCAATCTAAATGATTTTCGCTAGGGGTTAATTAATCTCCACACATGTAAAGTCTCGGATTGCAAGTAAGTCCTAAGGAAAATAAATCAGGGCCGTAGATCTATTAGGTACTTCCATTACTGATTTTGCGAAATTGCCTTGTCTTGTTTGGTTTCCTCGCATTCGATATGAAAAGTAGAGTGTTTAACTCGGGTGAAAGGCACCATTTCTGTCTCGGACTATTGGCGCTCTCACTGCGTTCGAGCGCCAAACTACCTCGACAGAAATGGGTGCCTTTCAACCCTTGGTTAACAATCTACTATTTCATCACACTCACTCAGTAAATGTGAAAACTCGTCTATAAATCGCTCCGGCAAGCCGTCGCGATTTAACTTACTCTCGTTTGCAATATTCAACTTACGCCCCATGTTGTACAATGTACTAAATTATGACCTACATTATTCAGATATTTTCCATAAGGTATTTTAGCAGTCTATATAATATTATAAATATAGGTACCTTATTGGTCGTGTGTTAAACAATAGAGTCGAATCTACTGATTCGATTGTACCTACTAATCATTTGTGTCTCTCGGGTATTATAATTATGTAAATAATCTTATTAGACATGAAATATCAGGCTATTATCACATGAGATAGGTGTCATTTTTTTGATTTGTAAAATTGGTTGATACACTGCTGTGTGGCATACCACTCCCATGTAATGTAAGTAGTTATTGTAAGCTCTTCCTCTACATAATTGTAGTTCAATATTTACGACTAACCCATACATTTCCCTATTTACTAAGAAACAAGAATACAATTTGTCCATTCAAATGGCTACTCGGGGGGCCCATTATTGAGTAACATCCATAGTACGTACACAAAAACACGCAGTCTTAATAGAACACATAACTGTGGGCGGGGCCATAAAACAATATTGTCCGTGGGTAATATTGTTCGTAATTTTCATAGGGAACATTGCTTGTGAGATTAGATACCATATTTCGTATGGTTATGGCGGAATTACAGACGTACTCTCATAGAATCGGTTTTATGAAGCGTTCACCATGCGACAGCTAATTTTGACCTGCCTACCACTCTGTTGTTACTATTGGAACTCAACTAGGTAGTTTTCTTTCAAAGACTATCTCTATAAGAATATATTTATGTAAGTATAATAGTAGCGCTACCTGGTTTTTTACGCAAAATAGGCACACTGATTTGCGGAAAATACATAGCAATACTAACTACCTACCTACTATAATTATTATAACTTAGGGTGCCTTATTAGCTTAGGTTAGGGCATAGCGAAACAAGTTCGAATCTAGCCCGAAAAGGCGATTATTTCCAATTTTTTTCTCACGAAAAAAATAGTACCGTTTACATATACACATGCAGTAGCATCTTGATAAAAAATTGTTAGGTAGGTAAGTGGTCTGTAGGCGGAATAATACTTTAACGTGAAACAAACTCTGGCACGCCAATCCGCGAGCACAGGCAAATTAGGTATCCAATATAATATGACCTCAAGTTTCCTAACGACTTTGAGTTGTCACATGTCAGGCTTATGCTGGTTCCTAAAAAAATAATAAAGAGGAACCGCTCAAAATGCACGACTTAGAATTCGACGTGAAGGAACCAATGAATATTAGGAAGTTATTCTAATTTGGCTTCCAAGTTTTAAACTACACATAGGTACAGTGGAACCTGGATAATTGCAATCTCAAGGGACCGGCCAGTTTTTGTCAATTAACCAGGTTTTTCATTTAAGCAGGTCGTGTCAATTAACGAGGTTCAAAAAATCGTTGTGTCAATTATAGAGGTTTTCATTAATAGAGGTTGCGTTCTGACAAATTTCTTTTATGGAGGTGCAAATAACCATTTAAAGTAGATTTACACGCTTACGTTCTGGGTTTCTGGTCTATATATTGCTTCTGTCTATACTTGCACTTTTACACTACATTAATTACCACTTTATTTTCTTATCATTTGGGTTTAAAAAATTCCCTTGAATTGTAGAAGAAAGTTTTATTAGAATGTAAAAAGCATACTTTGTTTTTTATTGATCAAAACTATTTCACCTACTACAGACTGTGATAGATACCCAATAAATAAAGTGAATTCTGGATGGAGATATAAATAAAATGATCATAGCTATTAAAACATTGTTTCTGCTGTCTACAACTACATTATTTCAATTACAGAGGTAATAAGTAAGACTCGGTTCAATAATAGAGGTAAAAACAAGAGCAAAAATAACGGATTTTTTTAGCACAGTGTCAATTATAGAGGTCTTAAGTTGCGATGTGGTCAATTAGAGAGGCAAAATTACGAAAAGCACTAAAATCTAAATTGCAATTATAGAGGTTCCAAAATTGCAATTATAGAGGCCTTTTGGTCTCAAGGACCGGGACCGGACTTTTGGTTGCAATTATTGAGGTTTCCCATTTATCCAGGTGCCAATTAACCAGGTTTCACTGTATATACTAACATAGTTACTAACTAACATCCCGAGCTAACTAAAAGTTTGTTACTATGAAAAGTGTCTTCAGACAGGCAGTTATTTCATGATCCAACAAATACTCGTCCGATTCGTTGGGAATGGTGACTCTCAGTCTTGTCTATAATGGCCGATGTTAAATCTAAAGCTCGAATACAATAGACTCGTGCGCTTGCGTTGGTTTAGGATCTTCTGGGATTGGCACGTGTTTGTTTATGTCAATTTACTGGTGTGTAGCATCTTAAGTGCAAATCAGTGATATGTTTGTTATTTGCTTGACACTAGACGCTACTTACAGCGCCGTGTTTTATAGAAATATTATTGATGTACGTAACGTAACTAGGTGCTTCATCCTAATCAAAAAGAATAGATAGTATAGAGGGGTCCCTGCCATTGTGAATTTTGTAGTCACAGTAAATTTACTGCCATCTAGCGACACACGACTAAAACTCAAAATGAAAACGTATAAAATTATCAAAAAAATGTATATATATGGATAAATGATTTTATTATTTTTATATAATTTTGATCCATGTTAATTCACTCATATCTATGTGTTAAAATTGTTAAATATGGAACTGTGTCGTTACGCCATCTAGCCAAGCATAGGCTAAAGGTGTGTGCGGCACCTATCCGAGAATTACTTTTTCTTGATTTCCGAGGCACGTTTTTTCCTTAGACTTTATTCATCTTATACGAAGTTACATATGTCTTTGATCCAAATTCTACAAAATCGTTTTTAGTGTCACAAACTTTTGCAAGCACACCTTACACTTATATACACCTATCGTAACGAACAGTTCTCCTTTCACTATATCAGCAAAAGTGTTTTGTTTTGCCTTTAGTCCATATGCATAGAGGATTGAGGACTCCTCATACAAGATTTCTGGATGTTTTCTTTAGTATTATCTTCGGGTCAATACCAAATCAAATTTCATACGTACACACGTTCTTAAAAACTCTGGGGTTTAAACCTTACATCGTTTAAATTTCATATGATAATATGCTGTCGTTTTTAACACAGCGCGGGCAAAATTCGGCATATAAGCCGAAAGACGTCCACTGCTCGGGACTAATAGCCAAGGTGACAAATGTTTGCGCTACGACAACGAAACGCAACTTTTCCATTGATCTTAATCAGATCGTTGTCCCTTCTTTAGGGCTATCCCGCTTGTCAAAAAGCTCTAAGGCAGCGCTTTCCGATATTCTGTGCCAGCGGCTTTCAGTTCTAGCACCTAAAGGCAACTCTCTAAGAGATCTTTCTTCTCATGAGGATTTTTCCTTCTCTGATTCGGATACAACAGCTATTGCGGCACTTTCTGATTTCTGATGTGCTTTCAGTTCTAGCAATGTCTCTTAAATTTCACGACTCTCTGGAAGATTCCTTAGTTCTCCTAAGGCATTTTTCACCTCTGATTCAGTTTTACCATGTTTTACAGAGAAACACAGATCAATCGCGTGACTATTAAGTATACAAATGATCCACTCAACTTGACGATTAAGAAGCAGAATATTTAGAGTGCATTATCGATAATGTCCTCGTAAGTTTTTTAGCCATAAATCGTTATCTTGGGCGTAATAGAGCGTATCGTGACAGGTAATAAAGGCAAATGAAGTGAGGTAAAAACATAATTACTAGCAGGTAAACATGATGTACAGGCATTATCGTTGCTGGCCGTACTAACAGAAGTATGTATGCAGTTTGCATACATAAAGCATTAGAGATTTTGAAGCCGCAGAGCTCAGAGGGTCTACCGCGAACCACATTTGACGTGTTGCCTCCCTGTCACACTTACGTACGAATTTACAAGTGCGATAGTGAGGCAACACGTCGAACGTGGTTCGCGCCTTCGCGGTAGGCCCTCAGGGGGTCTAGCCGTCTAGCCAACATGACAATCGTTCGCAAAGAAACGAAACGATCAGTGGCGGATTTGCCCTAAGGCCAAGTAGGCCCGGGCCTAGATATTAGGGGCGGCAAATTATGACAAAGAAATCACTGATGATAACAAGAAATAACCAAAATATTGTCAATATGATGGGTGCTGAGAAATGGGAGCAAGGCCTGGGGCCTAGGGCGGCAAAGACTGCAAATACGCCACTGACGATGACAACAACATATATTAGATAAATAAATATTGATATATACTTACATGACTGAGAACAAATACTTTAAATACACACTCAAAATAAATACCCTTAAGGATGACTGACTAGACCGGACCAAGGTGTCCGACATGTCATTTTCTATGACGACTATAATCGGTGATCAGGTGCTTTCCGTAGAAAACGAAGCGCTGAAAGCCCCGGCCCGGTCTCTGCCCGGTTTAGCGTGAGCCACCCTTTACCGGGATTCTAACCCGGGATGGAATATGTACCTACTTATCAGCTAATACCTACGCGCAAGCCAGAGGCCGTTGTTAAGTTGTCGCAGTATAATAAACGTTACTTACCCAGTAAATTACAAGGTGGGTAATGTGGATCGAATCCCGACAAGCGTTAGGTGGGGTCGTAAATATGGCCGCCTCATTACGAGCCTAACGAGCGCTGCGCGCGAATCTGTACACTGTACATTACATTGTACTCACAGCCGGGTGGGACTTACACCCAACTGTAATACATTTTTGTACAGTCAACTTCGAAAATGTGTATTCATCATCATCATCATCTCAGCCATAAGACGTCCACGCTGAACATACACCTCCCCCTTGGACCTCCATACGTGCCGGATGGGGGGTGAATGCCATAATCGTCACGCTTGGCAGGCGGGTTGGCGATCGCAGTCGAGTACACCGAATTTGAGGGACGCTGCTGCCCGTCCACCGGTGGTTTTGAACGTAGTTTAAGGACATACCCGGGTCCAAAATGTGTACACGACCTTTTTGCCTACCTATATAATTATGTTAATGCTTAAATCTTTTTGGCTTTTGATCTGTATAGATATTTTAGACTTTAACGATACTTAGATTAAGCAGAGGAAACATTTATTTTTCCCTTTTTTGTGAAGTGGTGGTGTGGTGAAGTGAAGTTTGAGTGATGCCTTTCTAAATAGTTCTTTTTTATCATGAATTAGTGGTAAAACTGGAAAAATAACCCGGAATTTTTTAAAGTGGGTAGTCAAGACAAAAATTAGGTGAGGTATTATTAAATATCTTTGGTCCGCTTTTGTGACTGCCACTGCACTCTAAGCAGGAAATGTAATTCATCAATGGATTGACCAAGGAAGGCTTCCCGTTACCATTCGGTGTGAGTGACAGCACATTAAACACCCCCTGTTGAGAACAGAATACACAAGCAATTGTCAGCTTAGGTTTTGAGTCTGCCCTCATTTTGATAATGGGAAAATGTCACATCCGAAGGGTCTATGATTGCTAAAGAAGCTTTAGAGAGCTTGCGATTAGCAGTGAGACATGTATAGCAGCAGCAGTGAGAGATATAAATGAAGTCTAGTCGTAACTTAAAAAGAGAAACGTGAACTTAAGAAAGCCAAACAAGTAACACCAAGGTTAATTGATCTGGTACTCACACTCGCTCATGCTCGATTATGGACTTTGGTTTGTGTTGAATCAGGAGAGCGAAAACAAATCTTTAAGTCATATTTAAGTTAAAGTTAAGCAAACGTTAGCGCAATCTAGAAATCACTCCGCACGTAGCAGGCTAGCAGCGCCATCTCTCAGACAATTGAGTAAACAAATGCCACTAGGCATTTACAAGCGTTAGTAAAAAGTGTCACCTGACACGTTTGGCCGATTACACGAGTAACCGATTACTCACACTCGCCCACTACAACATTAACTTCAATTTGTGTTGCGTCAGAGCAGCTAAAACTGAGTCCGTCTTCCTGAAGCATCATTGTCTACGGCCCGGTCGGTCAATTAACAGATCTAGAAACGATATGGATTAGATGTGTCAGTGTCAAAAGTGATGTTTTAGTTTGAAAAACAAACGTTTTTTTTGTATTTCGTAGGTAGGTAGGGTAGGTACATAAGTTCTGAAAAACTCATTGATATCATTGATATGAGCCGGAGTTTGAACCCGCGACCTCCGGATTGAAAGTCGCACGCTCTTACCGCTAGGCCACCCGCGTTGTTTGACTTTATTAAACTTCGAGTTTCGACTTAATCATATTATGAGTCTGAAAAACCCAGTCGAGACTTAAACACAGAGGTTTCAAAGAACTCGAGCCTTAACCAACATTAGCAGCACTAGCGTTACGAAATGTTCCGATTTCAAATCTATTTTATTTATAAGCAGTAGAGACAGCTAAATTATAAGGGCTGGTAGTTTTCATACAACGTACTGTACTCTTCGTCATTCATTTAATGATGGTTAAGTTTCAGTAACTTTTGCACTTCAACCTTGATGCCATATTTTCAAAAACCCTATGCTATATGCTATATGAAAATGTAGCTCCCGACCTGACATTTCACACCACCTGACAAGTCAGAGCGAAATGAATGCGCGAATGACAGCTGAGCTGACTGATATGATTCTAAATTCCATTACCATTCTAATATCGGTTTAATAACAAGTGCACAATCGAATTGGCCTAAAAGTCAGTCTGAGTTAAATGTGTAGGTAGGTAAGTACTAATTTTCGTTTCTGATCAAATTTCTACATAAAAATATGACGTTTATAGACTTTATAGTGACGCTTCGCACTCCGTCTTTGCAAAGTCGGTCGGTGCAGAATTACCTACCACAAAAATACATTGCACCTGAGCCCTTGCCAAGTGCCATCTACAACAACGGCGAGACGTGATTAAGAGTATGTAGTAAGATCGACAGTCTATTATTTCCCTGTCTCCAATTTACAAGCTGCTTCTTCGGATCCGGCCACGCCTCGCCGCTCGGTCGCGCTCCACGGAGCGTGGCATACAGGTGCAATACCAACTTACAAGCAAAACTCCACAGATAACGCAAAATAATCCTTATGACCATAGACACAAGGAGTTCACTATTCCAGTGAGGTCGGTCCTTAATTGCCTGGAATATTAATTTGATCGCTCCCGGAAGCTTGTCCTTAAGGATTGCTCAGTTTTGTGGCAGCTGCCGAGCTTCAATTGTTTTATGTGGTTTACGATCTTCGGCTATGATAGGTTACTGTGCCCGTTGTTACTGTGACACCTGCTATATAAGCTTCGAGTCAACGAACCAGAATAACTATAGAAGTACGCAAACGCAAAGAACGGCAAAAAAATCATGTTTGTTGTATGGGAGCCCCACTCAAATATTTATTTTATTTTGTTTTTAATATTTGTTGTTATAGCGGCAAGAGCTATCACGGATCATGAGTTACAGATAGCCTGGTGACAGACGGACAGACGGACAGATGGACAGACTGACGGACAGACGGACAAACGGACAGCGGAGTTTTAGTAATGGGATCCCGTTTTTAACCCAAAAGCTAACCCTACGGAACCCTTAAAATGACCCCACGTGTATTGTGCCGCGAGCGACTCAACTGTACCTACACAATGCCAAATATTAATGCCACGCAAGAGTTTTTAGCCGATCAAAAGTTTTATTGAGACAGCGTAGCGTGAGATTTTTGGCGGAGGGTTCATCTGACTTTTAAAACCTGACACATATTTCTCACACTAAAATATCAGGCATATTGGTCCAACTTTCAACTTGACGGCTTGATTTTAGTATTAATTAAGGTTTGTATTGTTCTCACACTGACAAAAAATAATATACAGGTAGATAAGTTTATTGATAAGGTAGATACAAATATACAGGTTGGTTAAAAATTTCGATTTCGGGGTTGGTCCTAGAGTAAAAGTTGCTCAGTATAATCCCAAAACCTCCCTGGCAATGGAAATGCATTTATTTTTTAGCCACCGTGTATATTTGAGCTCTACCGTGCTTTTTTCAAAAGCCAGCATACAAAACTCCTCTTCTGCTAGGTAACCACAATTTAAGCGCGATCTTAGATTACCAATTCTGAAATAGGTAATCTAAGATCTTAGTGATTAGATCGAGATATTTATCTAATATACTACCACGACCCGCCAGCGCACTCCTAAATCCTCATCAGAACGATATTGTTAACTCTAGGCCCTTTCGTTATATGCCTGGTGAATAATGGGTGATATTTCAGAACAATTATTAAGACCTAGCAGTAATTTACGCACTTAACAGGTTGAATATCCCATGAATCACATATGATACATATGAACGCAACGTGAACTTGGTGTGCATTTGCAATATGCACTTGATTCATCGAAATAAAGTTTTAGACTACCTCATCATTCATCATTTCAGCCTATATACGTCCCACTGCTGAGCACAGGCCTCCTCTGATGCGCGAGAGGGTTTGGGCTATAGTCCCCACGCTAGCCCAATGCGGATTGGGGACTTCACATACACCTTTGAATTTCTTCGCAGATGTATGCAGGTTTCCTCACGATGTTTTCCTTCACCGAAAAGCTAGTGGTAAATATCAAATGATATTTCGTACATAAGTTCCGAAAAACTCATTGGTACGAGCCAGGATTTGAACCCGCGACCCCCGGATTGAAAGTCAGACGTCATATCCACTCGGCCACCACTGCTCACTACCTATATAAACATTTTTCTATGTACCACGTGACAGATGAGAAAAGTCATTTCCATCTGTGACCGTCTTCGACAGATGGGAATAGTTTATTTCCCGTTAGTGTCTCTCAAGGAATCCATGCTTAAGCTGTATCAGAATAACACTACACCTCCGTTCTCGAAAAAGGGCTTTATAATTTTGTTGTAAGTTTTTTTTTACTACATTTGAATAAAGTTCGGTAGGTTTGAAGAGTTCCTCATTATGGGATTATATTTTTCCTATATAATTTTCCGTTGAGTTACGAAAATACTAATGTTTTCATAATTTAGAGGAAGATGTTTTAGGACTTAGGACATACAGTGAATGTTATAGGGTTCCCTATAATCCCTATGTATCAACCAAATTCTATCGAAATCTGACGAAAATAAAGTTCGACAACAATATGAAAATCGGTCCAAATGGTGTTCATGTAATGTATCTCATGTGATGCATGATGCAACGAGTCTGTTAATATCTCGTAGCTTGTGGCGCCGCAATTTGCCTAACGGGCCGGTGGTAACGGCATTCGAATTTTGAATTTAGATTGCGGTTGTAAGTAATTATGCGAGATGCTCAATTGTTTCGTTTTGGCCGAGAACCTGCAGTTTCTCTTTGGCTAGCTTTCTCTGTTAAAACCAACCTGTAGTTGCTTACAACTTAGATTTTGTTCTCCTACTGAAAGGATCTCATTTATTGCATTAAATGCTGTTTGTCTGAGTACCCACTACATAAGCCTTTTTGAGCTTGCTGTGGAACTTAGTCAATTTGTGTAAGAATGTCCAGTAATTATTTAGACGGTATCGTCTTGGGTCGTCTCATTCGTTTTTCGTCAAGTTCTTAAATTAGTCCTATTCTGCTTTCGTCACTCATCCTACATTGAAAGCCACCGACGATTGGAACGAATGTAGAATGAGTGACGAAAGCAGAATAGGACTAATTTAAGAACTTGACGAAAAACGAATGGGACGACCCAAGACGATACCATTTAGACTGATAAGAAGCTCGGCAGAGAAAGCCAAAGCCATATATTTTGCCTAAATACTTATATCAAACCCTAGACCATATAATTTACTCCAAACTGAAATATATAGATACTTACGAAAGAAAAAGTGATCGAAGCCTTCAGTGTCCATGGCTGGGATCAAATCAGCGTCCTCTGCATTCTCGGCAGATGCCTACACCTCTCGGCCACCCGGGTCACGGCGGTTTGGGTCTAATTTTCATAAATATAGTTTCATTTGTGTTCTAGTAACATTAAAACTCTATCATATTCTTTGTGGTAAAGAAAAGAAAGGAGTAAAGAGGATCTTTATTTGACTGGTAGTTTTGAATGACTGACTACTACTAAAGTGCTTACGCCAATTCTTGGGATTAGTTGCCAAGCGGACCTCAGGCTCCCATGAGCCGTGGCGTAATACCGGGATAACGCGAGGAAGATGATGAGTTTTGAATGACTGAAGTTTAAATAAAATAAATAATTAGATACCCCGTTATCTCTCGACCGATTCGTTCCCTCCATGTTACTTCAGCCAGAAAGCAAGCACAATTAAATAAAAAGTGTTTTCTAGGTAACTCTCGGTAGCATCAATCATGTTTAATTGCGAGCATGCGCTCATTTGACCACAGTTATTATTATATGAGCGCCCACGGAATTGTTATGTTTAATCACAGGAACTTACGGCGTTGGCCAGTGTTTGGGCCAATGTTGGTTAACCCCTCGTACGGACCTCGTACGGATCCGTGCGTGTGAATTTAAATCTATTGTTTTAAATGTCAAGGCCACTTTTTCAATGATCATATTTGACAGGCCGCATACGAGGCTTTAGGCAGGTTAGGGTAACATACCATTTCTGACCGCAGCTGCACTACTAGTACGAACGCGTCGGTTATTGTCAATTTCCTAAAATGAATGGTAGTGCTGCTGTCGTTGGAAATGGACTGTCACCTTAAGGCTTCATTGCGCAGTCGAATGCTGATAGTGATCCTGCGGCGCTGCTCTACAAGGCGGAGTCAGAAAAAAGGTCAGGAAGTTTTGAGTTGATTCAGGACGGTCGACGGACGGAGGAAGTCTACGGTCTATGTAATTGAATGCTTTCAAAATGTCGCCTTAAATTGGTTACCTACACCAAACAGTCCATCACTATTGAATTAAGTGACGTTCATAGTACACTACTGACTGACGTTGATCAATCCCTTAAGGTTGGTGCAACTAGCCCTAAATAATCAGACTAGTCCAAGATCCCCAATTAAACCTTACCACACATCCGCCAACATTGGTCCCCAACGTTGGTCCCAACATTCGCTCATCGTCTTGCAAGGTGTATGACCGACGCGGACGGCGGAACGGGGAGGGCGCCTCGCTTCGCTGCGCCTGCATTCCCATTCATACTCTAACCAGTATACACTGACTCTTACTTCACCTATACTTCCACGTGGAAGGCATATTGTGCAGACATTGCACATATTGGGCATATTGTGTTTTGTGAGGCAGTTTGAAGCCGGGCGGCGCACAGAACTCGACGCTAAGCGCGACGAGCTAAACCCCAGACCACCTTTGGTCATAATCAGTGATCGTACATTTTCCAGCATTTTTGGTGCAGCAGAGTTGTTTTAACGGAATTTGTATAGATAATTTCAACTGAAATGATAAATTAAGGTGAACATTAACGTAATTAACGCTAATTAATCATTAGGGTTGAAATGATTTATACCAATTCCGTTAACACCACTCAGCTGCACCAAAAATGCTGGAAAATGTACGATCATTGGTCATAATACATACGAAGCGGTTGTGGCCGCACATTCGCTGCGATAATTGACTATGTCAGTCACCTCAGAGCGGGCCAGCGACGCTCTCAGCGGTAGAACGCAGTCGCCGTGGCTGAAAACGTCTCGGAGACGAGACCTACACTTGTTATGACACTCGAAGTTCAAGTTATGCTGGTGTGTAGGCGATGGCTTGGCGATGGTAGCGAGGGCGCCTCGCTTCGCCGCGCATGCGGGATAATGACATTGTTTTTTGAGCAATCATATCTCACTGCTCGACAATTAGAACGTTCTTAGTTCCTTCAGTGACTTTTTAAATAAGAAATAGGATGGGTTAGATTGCAAAAAGTCTGATTTAATAGATTTTTACTAGGTAATTTTTACTTTTTTGTAAATTGATTTTTATTATAAATTACGTAATGTAAATGCTATGGTGTGTGTGTTAAATGTTTATTGATTTCTACATTTTGTTGATGAAATCACGGCACATCAGGGCAAAAATGCATAGAACATGCATTACAGCATGTTTTTAATTACTAATTAAGGACGAGGTATTTTGTTGTGAAATAATTGTTTTACCTTTTCATACAAAACAATAATATTTTTTTAGAAAAAAAATTAGAGTCCAAGCTAACTTTGCTCTGCAGCTATGTTGATAGTACAGACATCTATGAAATTCATCTTCTTCTTCTTGAAATTATGACGTTTAAAATAACACTTGCACAGTCTGTGCAATCAAAATCGCTGCAAAGGTAAAATCGTGCTGAGCAGTGTCGCCTGAGAAAAAAGTACATAGGTACTGCTCCATATATATTTATGTACTTATTTCCCCTATTAGTATATATATATACATATTAGTACTTAGAACAGGTTTACATCCGACGTGGCATTTAAACATTATACTATTTGAAATTTATTTATTAATTTCATGTCTGCGCACTGAATCATCAGTCACTTCAGTCCAAATTACGGGACAGGTCGTTAGTCGACAAGTTGTGTACCTATGTTTAAACTAGAGATGCCACGGATATTCGGCAACTACTCGGTATTCGGCCACTTTGCCGAATATTCGGTATTCGGCCGAATGTTGCCTACTTTGCGACCGAATACTGAATATCTGTTGCACCTACCTAAAAACAAAAATCACACAATAAAATTACGAAAAATTTGGTAAATTTAGTATTTAAAATGTATTCTTGGAAAGTTCTTAAGTACGAAGACTCTTTCTTTTAAACATTTGTTGAATACAAAATATTTTTTTTATCATGGATCTGATTTTATTGACTCTAACTGCATTCATCAATTCTGTTCAACATAAAACATATCTTATCAAACGTTGGCGAACAGTTTTCATATTAATTGTGACACAAAATGTTCGCATGTCATGCCGAATAATCGGCGCTTCGGCCGGGAGAGGTGCCGAATATTCGGTATTCGGCCAAAACCTCTATTCGGGGCATCTCTAGTTCAAACACATTTATGTTTAGGCAGTCGAAATTCATTGAAACAGAGGTAGCAGAGCGTAACTAGACGGTCTGGTGCGCTCGCGCAAGTCGCGCAGCCACGCGCCGGCTCCGCCATCGAACATCGATCAATTTTGAATTAAACACAGGCAGTGATAGGTGTGATGTTCCAGATTGTTAGGTAGCTGCATTTTAACGTACTACTATATACTATACTATATACTATGTTCAGCAGTGGACGTCTTATGGCTGAGATGATGATGATGATGATGATTTAACGAGCTTCGTGGGTTGGCTAAAGTTGTTTTTAGGGTTTCGTACCCAAAGGGTATAAACGGGACCCTATTACTAAGACTCCACTTTCCGTCTGTCTGCCACTATGGCAGGCTGTATCTCATGAACCGCGATAGCTAGGCAGTTGAAATTTTGACAGATGATGTATTTCAGTTGAGTGTTGCCGCTATAAGTACTTACATAACAACAAATACTAAAAAGTACGGAACCCTCGGTGAGCGAGTCCGACTTGCACTGGTTATAATTCCAAATTGATTTGTTTTAGAGTCGCAGGCCAATTGGAACGTGCACCTGACATCAAACCGATATTAGAACAATATTGGAATATATACGAACGAAACGGTAATCTCACTCTCTCTAAGATCACCCTTCCATATTAGTGCGACAGAGAGACGATAGCGTATTGTTCGCTACGGAGCGAACAATTGGCATCTTATCTGTCAAAGAATATGAAAAATCTAAATTATCATGAGGAAGTTCCTTACACTCAAACGATACATAATCTAAAATATGGAAAGACTAGATAATTTTTAAAGAAATGTTGCAGAGGTACTTAATCTAACCCAAAAAATGGAGAGACCTTTCTACTAAGTAAATAATGAGTAATGGTACCTATTATGGTATAAGCTATTTATACGAAAACTAAACTAAACTAAAATATTTGGAAAAAGGCACCTGTAAATATTAATCTGTAAAATCAGTGTTCATAATGAAAGTATCTACTGGTACTGAAAATAAAGTCTAATAATTAATAATAACTTCTCTTTGTAATATAATATATATACTTTACCTATAAAACCTATACCTACATACTCTATGTTATGTTGTCGTACTGTTACTTACTCGAATATCTGGTGCTGTAATATCACAATACTACCTAACTGTAGTTTGGTATAAGATATCGCCGAATTAACGTAAGAGTATCTACCTAATTAAAAAGGTCATTGATCTCAGCACGTTCCATTGCCATATGCATAAAATATTTCTTACAATTTCTTCCCATCTTCCCCAAACAGTTACGTGTGGCGCTGTCGTGTATACGTAATTGTTAAATTAATATGGAGATGAATTAGTTCAATTTTTGACCACCGGTCAAATAAGATGGTCCAGTTAATGCAATCAGGAAACGACAATTGGATTATGTGGCTAGATGAGACCACACCGTCGAGGGTTGTCGATCGTAGACAAAAATAAACCAATAAGATAAAATGAGGTTACCTTAAGGTTCCTAAAGACCTTTCAACAAAAGGCATGCGGTTTTAGATAATAGTCGGAGCAACAATTTCAATCGATCGATTAAATGCCGCAATGTATCGCAAATCGCATGCGATTATCGGTGATGTTTGGAGAGGCCATTATTGAATAGAAAACTTTAACTTTGATACTCAAGAGCTGGAAGGTATTTTCTCAGAGTATACGAGTAGGTAGGTATTGCACCTCAATAAATAATACAAATATTAAAATTCATTATTAATTCTGTGAGGAGGCCTTGCTGTAAAGAGACGTTTCGATATAGCACGAATTAAAAAGCTTGAAATCTATTTTGAAATTTATAATATAATTTACGTTACGCAAAAAAGTTTTAAGATAGATTTATTATTTTCTCAATTTAATCGATTGGGCGTTTTTTTGGTATTTGAAGAATACAAACATCCTCATTACCGCAGGATAATGTCAGTTCCGTTATAAGCGACGACCCTGTTAAATACACTATGTTATCTTTTTAATAGAATCAAAGTGTGTCATGTCATACAGGTCGCATAATATCGCTGCGCTCTCGGCCGGTGACACACGAGAGCGCTCCGCGGTCCATCGCCTGGATAAATTAAAAAAGTAATTTAAAAACAAACTGCCGCTAATTCAAGTGTTTTTTTTTTCTAATCTGTGGCGTTTTTTACGTTTGGATGTGGAGCTTTTTGGCGCGTAACAAGCAGGTGGCGGCGATGCTGGGCGTTTTGGCTTTAGCGGCGGTTGTGGTGGTAGTATTGACCACGAAAGGCGCCGGCTCTAGTATGGAGGAAAAAGGCCCGGAGGAAGCAGAGGATGTTAGTGATGACCCGCATATTTTTTCTACTCATAGGTACGTTATTTCGATAGTCATTACTCTTTAAAAATGATATAAATAGGTAGCCAACAACTAGGAAGCCTTATAGTTTTGCCCTGTCTATGTCTGTCTGTCTATCTGTCCGCGGGTTCACGCCGAAAAAATGGTGAAATAAAAATAAAGAGTATGAATTTCTATATGCTTTAATTCTATGGTGTGGGATGTAGTCCGATAGGTCATATAAAATGAATGCCTAAAGCTAAAGGTCTTAAAAGCATTTTTTGATTTAGTGGATATCTTTTGGAAATAATCGCTCAAGTAAGAAAATAAAGGCCCCTTCTCCAGGTGTAGCCAGACGTTGCGAAGATAGGTACTCCCGTTTGCATGTTATTAATTACAAATTGACCAGCGATTGACCCTAAGTAGTCTTACCTGAGTGGGAGTGGCCACAGGCCCAAGTGATTTGAAGAATTTCACTCAAAATACCTACACATTAGGATTATTTACAGTTTGCAGAATCCAATAAAGCTGAATGACTGTTTAATATCTTAGTCCTTTCATATTATAAAAAAAAAATAGCGGCAAATGTTTTATCTTTCTTTACTAATTAATTTCAATGGCAGGCAATATGTTTTTAAATTTCAAGTTACTTTAATGTTGCTATATAAGAAATAACGTCAAATTAAGATCATTTGAATCTCTTCGTCCACTTAAAGTAATGTGACATTAGAATCAAAATGGCCGTAGCACATTAAAATGAGCAAAGATAATGAATACCTATAATGATGATGGACAAAGTGAGTCACGTGCTGGAATTTATTTATCATATAATTTTATACCTATTTAGAGTTTGCATCGAGTTCGTTTAAAATTGTTTTGTAGATATTGGAGGCGGCGCGTCAAAAATTATTCGTATTTATATAATTTGTATTTTCGAAGAAAAGATTATAATTGCGATTTTCTACACATAATGATGGAACGCAAACTACAATAAGCGTGTAATGTAGTGCATAGTCAAACGTAGTCAAACTTTTATGAAATTATGATGTACTTATGAATAAAACTTGCACTGCGGGGGCTATCAAAATCGCTGCAGGCTTTTCTTGGTCTAACTCTAATTATTTTCCATCGTATTTTTTCAAAACGTTCTTACCTATTTGTCATGCTACTTCAGTCAAAATCAATACTTTTTGTACCGAGACTGACAGAAATAGCAAGACACGTTCGTAAGTTTCCGTGAAAATACGATGGAAAATAATTATGCACTACCTCTGGCTACATAAAGGCTACAGACCGAACTTTAATTATAAACTTAGACTTGATGGGTCTGCAGACTATATCATCTAATGTCGTTCTACTGGGTTTATAGTAGGTATTAGACACATTTATCTCCATCAGAAATTTTTATGGCATGGGTCGATCCCATCTAAGGCTTAAATTAGACTTCCTCAATAACCTAGATTAGTCAAACTCTTGTAGCTCAGAGGGCCTACCACGAACCACGTCACGTTTCGACATGTTGTTTCCCTGTCACACTTACGTACGAACTTACAAGTAAGACAGAGAGACAACACGTTGAACTTGGTCTGCGGTAGGCCCTTAGACTTCAAATGCAGGTGAGGCTATTACGAGTCACCAATTCACCACTCAAACGTTCTAGAAGGCTAATCTAATCTACAGGCTCTAAAGTACTTAAAGTCAATGTGGCGAAGACCGTCTAATGGCTCCTCTACACGATGGGCCATCGCCGGCCACTCCAAGGGACGCAGCCATGCGATAGAATGAGATAGCAATATCACTTGCTCCCTCTAACGCATAAATGCGTCCCTTGGAGTGGCCGGCGTTAGCCCATAGTGCAGCAGAGCCATAAGTATCAGGTAAGATTCTACAAGCGCTTTTAACTCTGGCGTTTGTGCACAGAAAGACGGTAGAGCAGGAGTGAAGCTCTTCCTTTCTGACTGTGTTTGAGCGAAGTACGTATACAGATATCATATGAGAGGTTTGCCCTATAACGGTCTAAAAAATGTAGGTATATGCTCATTAAATAGATAGGCACTACTTTTTTATTTGAAGATCCGGCCCATGTGATTAATATGTTTATGGATGATCCTATACCTAATGCTTTAGGCAAAATCTTCGGGCTTTTACAATAAGATACCTTTTGCGTCACAGACGTTGGTTATTATAAGTATTAATTGTACTTTACATGATTATTCGCTGTGCAAATATTTTTTATTAGAATATAAACAAAAATTTTTTTTTTTAATAAATAAGTGCAAGTCGTAGTTAGGTACATCTTCCCGTGTGTCACAGTCTATTTTACTTGATATCGACACACTATCATAGTTATTATACATATACATAGTTATTGAGCTGGGGACTCCCCGTCATCAATTGTTTTTAAACTGTTAGAATTGCCAAAAAATATTGAAAGAATGTGTTAATAAATGATAAGTTGACGTTAGTGTAAAGTTTTACATATCTACATAAGTACCTAGAGATAATAAAAGTTCACGTTCAGAATTATCTACACATTGTAATTGTTTCACATATAAAAAAAAACATAACTGTCGCTTTTTGTAAATATATTTCGGACGCGTAGTCAGCGGACTACGCGCGTTCAGAAGGTTTAATCTAATAAAGGTGTAGAGGAATATGAAAATAACATTAATACGAAAAGTTTTTTCGGGAAATAAGCTTAACCGGGTCGTCCTGTTTAATTACTTTAATATCACACACATTTATTAAGTATTGCAGATTTAAATAAACTTATTTATTTGCGGCGCCTTTAAATAAAATAGTAGCAAACACCCATACCGTTCCGGCTTTCTACTGTAAATCGCAACTTTTGCAGATCTTAGGTCTAATAACTGTATTTTATTCGCACAGTAGGTAACTAAGCTATGTACATTTGCACGTAATTGTATAGTAATATTTAATTTATAGTTATATGTTATAATGTCTTCTGAGAATATTCTTAATGGGTAGAATTACCGTTTACAGTAACATGTTACAGTCAACGCCAAAAGTATCTTGCACCCTGTAATAGGGTCAAACATATTTGAGAAAGGACCTAGTAAGAGGTACCTAGAGACAATACAATACTTATTTTACTTACATTTTCAAACATTTAAGTGGCTTGTCTTAGTCCAAGTCGTATTCTAGTAAGTTTTTACCGGTGCATTTATCGCAAAACCACGTTTATTTCACAGCCTCCCATCCGAAGACCGCTTCATGCCCTCCATCGGCAACGGGCACATAGCCACCAACATATTCTCCGACACCGTCTATCTCAACGGCCTCTACAATGGCCACAAAGGCGAGAGCCACAGAGCCCGGATCCCCGCTTGGGCGAACGTGCGACTCAACTCGACGCTGACTCACCGACCATTCGCCCCTGTGTATAGTTTGAACACAAGAGACGGCGTGTTTACTGTGAGAGTCGACAGGGACCGGTCCGTGGTAACGCAGAGGATATTCGCGCATAGGTTTTACACTAGAGCTATTGTTAATCAGATTGAAGTTACGTCTAAGACGTATGCTGGTAAGTAACGCCAATTGCAAGTTTAATTCATGAAAAAGTTAGCTAAGTAGCTATTTTCAATCTTTGTCCGAAAGTATGAAGATTTCTGATTCTTGGCGCTATACGAGTATACACGAGTAGGTAGTACTTGCGATGACTTTAGGCGTTCTTGGTGTCTAATGTGCAGCATAAGTAAAATACCATTTTTAAATCAATGATTGTAAGCCGAATATATCAGGCTCCTAGTCAATTTAGAGATATATCCCATAAACACTCATGCTATTTTATTTCACCAGGCGCTTATTTCAGATCCAAATCGGCCACATCGCGACATATGGATTGCCGTAAAACTAATGCCAGGCTCCGAAACCAGTGATGACATCAATTTCGAACCCCCCGTTCCGGAGGTATTCCACGGACGAACAATCAAGTCTAGCTGCGGGAAGACCAGGGAATCAGAGGACCTGGAGTATCAGCCTCTACCTGTAAATGTGTGCGTGTATTGGACGTCAGTGCCGGATCATTTGGTTGTTCCTCAGCTCGGATCCAAGGTGTTTACGTTTGCGATGACTGTAGATAAGAACAGGACTGTGGCTAGAGAAGAGCTATTTAAAGGTTGGTGTAAATGGTTTCCTTTTGTTTTTATCGGTTTTTGAGCGTTCAAGTCAGTCATGCAGATACCAAACATTTTCACGTCATGGTGCACACATTTTGTAAACGTTTTTGACTATTGGTGCACACAATACATCTTACTCAAAAATAAGCCCTATAGCTCTTACGTAATGTAATTACCCATATTTTTATACTTGATGACTGTACGCTAAGAATACCCAAATCAATATCAATAAGATGAGTTCCATGGATGGAATAAGTTTCGCGTAAAAATAATGCGTAAAAAATGTGTACCTACTTACAAAAATTGATTGCTTGAACATGAAAGTTCTATGGTTATATTTACTATAAAGACTTGACCGATCTTTTAGTTTATGACATCTAAATGTTTAATTACAAAGAGCTCAAATAGTAAAGTCTGCATAGTATTACAGGAAGACACGAAGGTTCTGTACCAGAGGCACGTGGATGCGTGGCATGAGCTGTACACACAAGCGGGTATGGATATCGAGGGAAACCTGCAGTTGGTAAGTTGTGTTACGATTTACTCTGCCATCTAGAGCTGATGGAGTGTGGGGGCAACCGAGGCTCCCAGGGCTTAGACTGTAGGTATACGTAAGATAATAAAAAAAAATTGACGAAGCGTTTTGCTTAAAAGTACTTTACCTTACTTACATTTCACTTTTACAGTCGAAGATAGTAAGCGGCATCTGGTACTATTTCCTGAGCGCTCTGCCTTCCGAGTCCACCAGCCATCCGCAAGATCGGTTCTTCGGTCTCAGCCCCACTGGCCTTTCTCGAGGCGGCACATTTGAAGACTATGAAGGTAAAGGAGAACCTGTGAAACAGTAAAGTGAAGTTTAATTAGTTATTTAAAATTCTTCGGCAAATACTTGATAGTTAGAGTACCCGCTCGTCTAGTTCGTAGAAATGATATGATGGACAGAATTCATCGTCATGATAATTACAGGTTAAGGTGTCATAGAGTAAACGTTTTCTCCCAAGTCGTTATCATATAGGTAACGGTGTCAAACATCCTCCCGTCCTGCTCTCGGGGAAGATTGGGCAAAATGATAATCAAGTCAGCTAAAAGCTAGAACGTTTCATAAAATTTATTAAATATGATTTCAACGATAATATAGCTTATTTTATGGTACATATAAAATTACAGGCCACAACTTCTGGGACACGGAAACGTGGATGTTTCCAACCATCCTGCTCCTGTACCCTCGATATGCAAATTTACTGCTGCAGTACCGGCTAGACACTGCTCCCGTCGCCGAGCGCCTCGCACATGAAACTGGTCATAAGGGTTACAGGTACCCAATATCTTTCTTGCTAAATACCTTCTTCTAAATGGCTGCAGAAATGCTTCAGACTAAATAATTTTAGCTACTTACTAGTTTGAGAACAGCCACAATCTTTGGACCATCGTACCTGGATGCAATATCGTTAAAAAAGTTTCTAAAGTAAAACGAAATGTGATGTGGTGCAATCGAATGCATATGCAATTGTGCTCTCGTGTGTTTTTAGGGTTCCGTACCAAAAAGGTACAAAAGGAACCCTTATGGTGCGACTCTGTCCGTCTGTCACATCGCTAAATATCTCGAGAACTACTGAAGCTATCGATTTGGAATGGCTATGAACAACTCTATTTTAATACCATTTGAGTATATAACATAATAACAACATGATGCCTATTTACAGCTACTAATTGTGGCTAGCATCATGTTTAAGAATGATACCTAGGTAACTAAAAACTGATGATAGTTAAATATCCCAAAACTGATTTTTCCTCCAGATACCCGTGGGAGAGTGCGTACACGGGCAGCGAAGTGACGCAGCCATGCTGCCCCGCAGTGGCAGAGTTTGAACAGCACGTCTCGGGGTGCATCGCTTTTGCAGCGCGACAATATCTCGCCGTCACACGGGACGAGCATTGGTTGAAGGTGTCTTGTTTTTATTACATTACCTTCTGCTGGATTTTGGGGCTTGGCTTAGCTGTGACTTGACTGAGTTTCCTCCAATGGTAGCCAGGTCATTGCAGGAGACTTGATCTGAGCAAGATTTAATAAAGATAAAACACTGCTATATAGGTAATCCTAAAGCCAGGGTTGGGCAGTATTTCAATTACATGTATTTGAAATACGTATTTGAAATACATTGTAGTATTTTGTATTTGTATTTCAAATACTACCTGGAAAAGTATTTTGTATTTGGTATTTCAAATACTGCACTCACATCTATTTTGTATTTTGTATTTCAAATACTTCAAGCTTCAAAATACATTTCTACAAAATACATTTTATTAAATTCTATGATCCTAAAATGGAACGTTTTTTTTTTAAATATAATGTACAACTTGTACGAGGGCAAATATGTACCATGCGCGAGTTATTCTGCGCGGAACTTTTCGTCAACAGCCAGGGGATAGAGTCATTACAGTAGTTTCCGTCCATGCTCTAGTTTTCGACCACTTGACAGATAGGCAAATAATATATTTCATTTTTAATTTACTATTTGCAGCAATGTAGGTTTATATTCAAATTTCGTCAAGTGGATGAAAACTAGAGCTGGACGAAAACAAGCGCAATGACCCTATACGTTTTTAGGAAAGGATATTCGTTAAACAAACTAAACGATTAGACAAAAAGAATTAAAAGTATTTTGTATTTTGTATTTGAAATACATTATTTTAAACACTGTAATTTGTATTTTGTATTTCAAATACCAGTCACCAAAGTAGTTTGTATTTGGTATTTCAAATACTTTTAAAAATGTATTTTGTAATTTGTATTTGAAATACGTGGAAGCCAGTATTTTGCCCAACCCTGCCTAAAGCCAAAATTGCCGTGAGTTTTCACTGACAAGTGGCTCAGAAGAAATGAGGTATTTTTATATTTTTCAGCATGGCGGATGCGATATCGTGACCCGCATCGCTGACTTTTGGGCATCTCGGGCTGTGATAAACTTTACCACGGGGCTCTTCGATATTTCGAGTAAGACCATAGTCCCACTCTTAATTAATGTCCTTCGATACCAAGGTGATTTGGTGATTAATCCTTAAAATCGTTTTACAGATGTGATGGGGCCGGATGAAGACCACGCTGATGTTAGAAACTCAGTTTTCACTAATGTCGTTGCTGGTTACTCACTTTATTTAGCACAGTAAGTACTTATGATATGGTCACTGACAAAATTATATTTTCACACATCACTACTTTCATTTTCTTGGCGCTATATTAGATTATATGGCAATATTAGGCCAACCTTTCCGAAAGACGTCAAGATCGTGCCGCCATCTCCTTCTACGTACGAGACGCGTGGAAGAAAGAGATGGAGGCCTTTGCCCAGCAGTGGGACACAACAGGCTAACAAATAAATATATTAGACTCCATCGCCTTTTTATTGTCAAGGCAAGATTTTTGGAAAGTTGATGAGAGCAATAAGTACTTATCTACACCTCCATTTTTCCAGATATGTTTCTTGTCTCTGCAAGTCTTACTTCATCACAGACCATGCAGAAAAGTGGGCAGACATCGCTTGGAGTCTGGCTCTGCCCTACGACCCAGAGCATGACTACCATCCGCAATACGAGGGCTATAAAAGAGGAGAAAGTATTAAACAGGCAGACGCTGTGCTGCTGGGATTCCCGCTACAATATCCAATGAACAGGTAGATACATATTTTTTTTTTATAATAATAGTCCTATCTACCTCACAGTGGCAAGAGATGTTGTATAGTATGAAATATCTCAGGTGATTTTCTCGAGTTCCGGTGCTAATCCGTTAACAAAAGCCTTTGTTTCTTTTAAGAGCGGTCTACAGCACGTGCCAAAGCAACCATGTCGTTTAAAAAGCAACTATCGTGATAGTATTAAGGTTCAAATTCATATGATAGCTTGTTCAGAGAACAATCAGGGTGGTCTTGTTTTTGGAGATAACAAAAATGTGTTATCTCCAAATGGGCTGTTTCATTAATATATTTAGAACCATATAATTAGAACGGCAAATTTGCTTTTTAAACGGGCTTGTTCCCGTTATTTACGTCGGGGCTATTAGCAGTAAGCATTATAACCACTGAATAAAGGAAACAATACCTTTTGTTTAACAGATTAGGGTCCGAGCCCGAAAAAATCACCTGAGATAATTCATACTATACCTACCAGAAGTTTATTAGCCAAAGACCTTTTCCATCGACTACTGGCTAAAGTACAAAAACTCCAAAAAAATCGTCACATTTCCATTTCACGTCATAGAGCCTACTCATAATTATCTTTCAGGACAACACGAGCAAACGACCTCTCATACTACGAATCGGTGACACGAGAGAGCGGACCGGCAATGACCTGGAGCATGCATGCGATAGGGCTTCTGCGACTAGGGGACATACGGAAGGCTGCGACGATGTTCAACAAGAGCTATGAGGATTACGTTAGAGAGCCTTTCAAGGTACTTTTTCATCTCTCCTGCTCGGAAAGTTTACCTTTCATAAGCTGATAACCGATTGGAAAATTGCATTTCCCACCCTAGGGTGGACAGTAATTTATTTTTAATTTTTACTTCGAGCTACGGCTAACAGCAATATATGCCATATTATAAGCTCTCATATCAGGTTCCGCATGACTGAAATTGGCGCCGTTTACATTTTCAAGTGATGCGAGTGATTTCTAGTTATGTAGTTTGCCTATATATCTGTTAATAATTTGTTCTAAAGAATTATACTGACCAATAATAAACCTACATTTCTCGTGTTTAACTTTCCTCATAGTCGAAATGAAAGGTAGAGTGTTTAACTCGGGTAAAAGTAACTAGTTCACTTTCCACCCTTGGTTAACAATCTACTATTGTTGAATTAAGCCACTCTGTATGAGTTTCAAAATACATACGAATCACGAAGCTGTGAAGATGAGGTAAGTATGTGAGAGAGCCGTATAAAATGAGAAAGTATTTACTTAACTGAAATTGATTTGAAACGGCTGGGATAATTTTTCAATGAAACTTTACAAGGCTTACGCTAGCAAAATCTCCTAGATAAAGTCGCATAATAATATTTTAAAAATGATTCAGCTCCAACTTCAAGTAGGCATTAATGCAGTCCTATCTAAATTCGAAGTGGCGGAAAATTAATCGAAGTTAGAAAAAAATTGGTAACTAGCAAAAATTCAAAAATGCTTTTCTACGCCGATGATATGAGCTAATCACTTTTAATATCTTCCAGGTGTGGAGCGAGAACCGGCGTCCAAAAATCGGTGCAACAAATTTCTTCACTGGCATGGGCGGGTTTCTGCAGGCGCTCGCGTTTGGGTACGGCGGCGTGAGCATACACCTCGATAGGCTGGTCATCTACAAGCCTCAGTTGCCACCTGATTCCACAAGATTGAGAATAAGAGGTAATGTTTAGCATAAAGGTACCTGGAAGGGTCTTTAGCTAAGATCCATTAACTTATGAGAAATATGAGAACATTAGACACTCCAAATTATGCACGTAGCTTACCTTGGAGTGGACATTGCTGGGTAGCAATAGAGGTCCCCACTCGAGTTCCACTACCAAATCAAACATTTATTAGATCAAGATGTGTTTTGATGCCAAACGTCTAACACTACTGGTCCGTGGTAAGACAATTCTTAGGGTCGGTTGCACCAAATTGTTCGTATCGTTTAAAGAGTTCGCTAAATTTTTATGTATGGAAAGTTTCATAGTAAAGCGCTGGGGCGCGCCAGCTGACGTTGATCAGTCTGTCAAATGTGGTTGGTGCAACTGGCCCTTAGTCGGACCAGTAGTGCCAATTCTTAGACGTACACCTACTTATAGCGGCAATCCGCTATAAGTAGGTATACGTAGGTGTACGTTCATTATGGAGTTAATGATCAGATATTTCTGTTTTCCAGGTCTTAAATACCTCGGCGCCAGCCTAACTCTGGACACTCAAGAGTCGCAGACGACGTTGTTCGTTGCTTCTGTCGATGACAACTGGCCACTTAAGTACGATGATGGAAAGAACAACATCACTTTAGCTGCGAAAATGACCTGTAAGTATTACATAACGTAAACTAGGTATCCGATCAATACAGCTGCCTTCTTGTATACCTAAGTATTAAGTACCTACATTTACCGTTCGTTTGAGATATGGCTTAAGCAATTGGAGGTGCAGGTAATCTTAACCCAGGGTCCCATTATATTCCCAGAATTATTTTTTGTCGGTTCGTTTATCGACGATTGCTATCTTGGCTACGGCTTCTGAAGTTCGTATGTAAAACCTTGCTGTACGATAGTAGATCTTGCCTTTTTAATATGCAAGGAACATGTCAATTCGTTTATACATAACATTTATTTAAGTCTATTATTTTATTATTGTTAGCTTATTGTGTCCCACTGCTGGGCAAAGGCCTCCCCCTCTTCATCCACGTCCCGGTTTTGAGCTACGTCTGGCCAGTCTCTCGAAAAGGAGTCCAAGTTATCTCGCCATCGCCAACGAGGTCTGCCGGATCCTCGGTTTGACTCGTGGGGCACTCCGTGGTTATCTTAACCCAAGTCATTCGGCATGCGGCAGACATGGCCAGCCCAGTCCCAGTCAATCTAATATCTAAATAATCAATAACAAATTAACATGCCTGGTATTTTCAGTAACATTAATTGGAGACGGTCCGTTCACGATCCGCTCTGTGCCGTGGAAGGACTGTAAACTGCCGGCTGACGTCATCGGTAGAAACCACCTGAGACCATAGATTAATTAGGCTATTTTAATTAAGTGTGAGGAACAGTATAAGTTTAAGAGCGGCACAAGTTAAAAAACGTAATACAATACATGAAGTCCAATATGTAAATCTTTGGCTTGAACCAGCGGTTCTGAAAGCTGTAAGGAAAAAGACCGCCAAGATATATTTTATGTATTCTTTGTTTGGTTGGAGATAGTGAAATTTTTCAGAAAATTGTAACTATAGGTGTCTGTTGCTAGCATACGTGCTTTAAATTGCTTATTGTAAAAAGTATTCACGTGTTGCTAGAATTTTTATTGAGATTTATTTTATCATTTGATACATAGAAGACCAATTTTGTGGTGTCCGTCCACCAAATACCAAATTGTAAAAAACATGGAAGAGGTTTTAAATTAAATAATATCAAATAAAATGTTTGTTTTATTTCGATTGTAATAATATTTTTTAATCCGAATGTACATTTTATCAAAAAATATTTACAATCTCATTGCGCACAGTCTCGTGCGAGATTAAAATAATTAACATATAATAACATCATTAATGTCTATCACCCTTGGATCACTAATGATCAATTAAGTATATTTAAATTACAAACATTGCAATTACAATTAAATATATATAACAATTAGCACCATTTTAATGAGTACTTAGATGATAATTACATAAGCTAAATACTATTCATTCATATAACACATTTACATCAACTTTATACCACACACAAAGTACCAACATAACTACCGACTTACTCATTACAGTCAGCATGAGAAGTATCTAAGCGGGTAAAGTTTTTTAATTATTTAATATATTTATAGCTCACCGCTGGGCGAGTAACTATAACTATCGCCGTGTCTCTTTTATTTACACGGGAGTGCTTATCTTTTGTTCGTGTTTATAGCCGATAGCTCATAGCTTACTAGCTCGCGGTGGGACCAGTGCCTTATTCTCCTAACAATAAAGTCGCGTATAGATCATTTTGATATCCTTACCCGCTTAGCTACTTCAGCTGCTGACTGTACAGTAGTACTGAACAACTTCACAGATATTCACAATATACAAATCCAATTTCAATAACAATTTTTTGTCTATTAAAATCATTTTTAATAACCGTCTTCTTTAAAGGAACACCGGAGTATAATAAATATTGTGATATTTCTCACGTTGGCATACCTAACTTAATTAGGACATTTTTAAATTGTTTTTGGCTTAAAAAAAATAGTAACAATATTTAATATCTTGACTACGTACAAAATGTGAAACTTGGCAGCATGATTTTGTAAGAATAATTATTATAAATGAAATAATATCTGTGTAAAATGTCCCTGATATTTATTTAATATGTAAAGGAATGAAACGAAAATTCACGTAGGTAATTGTTAGATCTAAAATATCTATCATCAAATCCCCAAATGATACCTACTACCTACCATCAAAATTGTACAAACAGGTACGATATTACATCACATCGATAGATAAACCAGAGCACACGTGTGCAGTTACGAAATACTTAAAACGAGTCCAATAACAGGTGTATCAGCAAATGCAAGGTCAGATGTGCAAAGAGCATACCATTGATAATTATATTAAGAAAGTTAGGTACCAAATTAGTTAAGAGTGCAATTTGCACTTCTCGATGTGTGTCAATCAGCAGACTTCAATTTAGTTGTACTTAAGACGAAACAGGAGCTGAGTTTTAAATATTTTAGGTAAATATACCCGTCTCGCTAACGGAAGCGGCACCTAAAAGTAGTGCGATAAGGACAAGGCGAAAAATCCTGCGTAAAAATCTCAAAAATCGAGGTTTCGTACTCCTCTGTTTCCTCCTCCAAAACTTAACCAATCGTAACCAAATTTGGAAATGTAAATGATTATGAAATTATCTGTGTCGGACCGTTTTGTTTTTTAGGCTAATTGATATCAGTTTTGAATGCCACGCCTCTCATTGCGGCATAGTCAATTAGGCCATTTTGGCAATTTTTGAAGGGCTCTAGCGCCTTAAAAAACAAAAATATCAAAAAAAAGCAAAACGGTCCGACACAGATATTGACAATATTAATCTGTGTTGAAAAAATCATTGCTCTAGCTTCAAAAACCACGGAGGAAAACGAGGAGTACGTTTGTATGGAGAAATGACCACTCCTGTTGGCTCTTAAGTACTATCGAACAACTTAATTCTTGACCCACTGTGAAACCTTTTCACTTTTAGGGTGGTTTCAGACTAGGGCTAGACTAGGGCGTTTTAAGCGCGTGCAGGCACGTACAGGCCAATTGTAGCGAAACGAAAACAACGCTAGTATGAAACCGCCTTCGATACTACGTCATCATTGGATCGATCGAAACTGTTGAAATTAATAAAAATAATTATACTTCGTTTTTTTTAGCATTAGAAATTAGGTAAACAATCTTGATGTGTCTTTTAATTGAAAAACACATTTTAAAAATAAGTTACGGCAAATATGTAACAATTATGAATCTAAACTATTACTTATGAAAGCAGAAGAATATAAATGATCGTATTAGAATCATAACTGTTACATATTTGCCGTAACTTATTTTTGAAATGTGTTTTTCAATTAAAAGACACATCAAGATTGTTTACCTTATTTCTAATGCTAAAAAAACGAACTATACGTATTCATTATATTCCTTTTTAATTAAATCATAATATAAATTATATTATCGGAATGCCCCAATGCCAAAGCGATAGCGATATGCTTTTAAAGTGTCAAAAATGACGGGTTAAATATAAACAGTACCGAAAATATCCCAAACTTTCCGTACATAGTTTACGCTTCATCAATATGCAAACAGAGATAACTTTTGTTAACAATAACAATTACAATGTACTAAGAGATAATCTTATATTTTTAACCTAATTTGAATATTATATTCACTATGAACCTATTAATCACTAACTCAGTAGTACTGGAATCAGTTATGTATCGCTGCCATACATGACCCAAATTTTTTTTATTAAGCTATGAGCTTCATTACATCTGATATTTGAGTAATTCTAAGCATTTCTAGCCTGGGAGGCAAAAAGAAGCGTGCGTCTAGTCGGGGAGGGTGGGGTACAATGCAAGTGTCCTGACTGACTGACTGATTCATCAACGCAGAGCCGAAACTATAAAAGATAGAAAGTTGAAACTTGCACTCTAGCTTACATTTATAAATTGTATAAGAGATAAGAAGCAATTTTGAGAAATTCAACCCCTAAGGGGGTTAAAAAGGAGATGAAAGTTTGTATGGGGTTAAAGTTTTATTTTAAGATAGGAATTTGAAACTTAGTAGAAAAGATATATTATTAAAATACAAGAAAACTAAATTCAGCGTTTTTGAAAATTCATCCCCTAACAGGGTTAAAAAGGGGTTGAAAGTTTGAATCCATTACAAATCCGAGTAGACGCACATTTCTTATTGCCTCCCAGGGTTGAAATGCTTAGAATTACTCAAGGAACATATGTGATGAAGCTCAGAGCTTAATAAAAATTTTTTGGATCAACTTTATAACTGCTTCCGCTATAGGTAGATTTTTGTACCTACTGCTTCGAGGCACTGAAAATATTTAATCAAGTATACATAACTTTTACTCAATAACAAGTCTAAGGGTGGTATTCCACCTGTCCAATGTGTATATTTGTCTAATATTTTGCTTAATGAGAAAGTGAGACGCAATGACATTGAACCAAGATATTGGACAGATGGATAACCCCCCTAAGGTCAGTCTAACTAAACCGACTTGGCAAGTGTGGTTAACGTTAAATTCATATAAAAATATGTCATCACATTGGACGCTGTCACACTTCGTCGCTGGCCAAACCGGTGCAGTTAGTTTAGACAGATTCTAGGAACTACAAAATCCAATTCTATTCAACAAAATACATTGTTGTATTTTAACGAAAAACGTATTGATCTATGAATACTTTATATTATTCATTAGTTTAATAATATTTATAAAACAACCACTTCCCGCCACTCTCGTGGTATGCTAAAGTTCATCCTAGTTCTAAATCTGGACTAGATTATATTTGTTTACAATTGAGATGTAAAATGTACTTAACAATATGTTGTTTACATTATATTATACAACCATAGGTGTACTTATATCTGTGAAAACCACATGGAAACTTAATATCTAAAACTATAGATGGACTAAACCTGACAAAGCTCTGTGTTATAATGTGAATATTTTGTTTTGGCCAACATATGTACATCTATACAAGTTGAGGAAAGTTAAAAAAACCGGGCAAGTGCGAGTCGACTCGCGCACGAAGGGTTCCGTACCATAAAGCAAAAAAAAAACGGAAAAAATGCAAAAAGAAAACGGTCACCCATCCAAGTACTGACCACGCCCGACGTTGCTTAACTTTGGTCAAAAATCACGTTTGCTGTATGGGAGCCCCACTTAAATCTTTATTTTATTCTGTTTTTAGTATTTGTTGTTATAGCGGCAACAGAAATACATCATCTGTGAAAATTTCAACTGTCTAGCTATCACGGTTCGTGAGATACAGCCTGGTGACAGACAGACGGACGGACGGACGGACGGACGGACAGCGAAGTCTTAGTAATAGGGTCCCGTTTTATCCTTTGGGTACGGAACCCTAAAAACGGAAACATTGTAGAAAATTTCACAGGATACTTTCATTCTGGAAACGGAAAATTACGATTCCCAGACAAACATGAAAACTTTTTCCAAGTGGAAATTTCGTAGTTTTGGAAACTCGACAGTACATCAGTAGTTTGGCCATAAAGGTTACAAAAATTAAGGTTCTGTATAAATAATATTAAAAGTATCTACAAATCGTGTCAAATAGGCATACTGAAAAAAAAACTACCAAAAAAATCTTAACTAAATTATTTCTATAAACTACTTAGCAACACAGCCGTGAACCGAAATGTTTTGGTTACTTTACAACACTATAAAATGTGCGAACAGCGAACCATTGCCCACGAAATAGATTATACTCGTACATAAACATACTTAAAATTAAAGTGGTGAGATAGGCCCCAGCTCTTTAGAATCAAATCAAATTTATAAGTACAACTATTAGACAACTAATGAACTAAAGTGATTCTAATTGCTGGCAATGGTAGACTACTCGTACTGTATCGATCAGATTCAATAAAAGCATGATTGAATGGAATCTAGGCTGAATAACTGACGCATACAACATGCAGTTTCAAGTGAAAAAATATATGTTTATGAAAGTTAATTATACATATTTACTCGTACGAGCCCCGATGCACATGTTTTCGTCTAGTGAGACCATTTTTTGAGGTTCTCGCGTTTGTTCAAAAATAATGTTTTAGTTTAAAAATTACTAATATTTAATGCTTATACTAATGTAATTTAATTTTATATGGTAATACTCTGCAATAATTAAATCCAAATACAAGAAATACCGTTTGTACTGAAAGAAAAAAATTACGATTTTTTATTTTTTTATTGACGGGTAGGATTACAACATATGTGAAAAGGGCTATTACTAGGGAAAGCAACAGGGCTCTGCCAATGTACTGACAATTTTGTTTCGAGCCCATGCTTGGAGCAGTGCTGTAGGAGAGGACAATATGATTTGGACAACGTTTTTGAAAAGTACGTTTTTTCAGCAATAAAAGTCTCATGCAATTTTATTATACGATCAAAATAAATTACATTAAACATTACTATTATGGTTCCCATTACTGGATCATTTTATGTTCATGTGTAAAATTTATTAAAATAAACAAAATTGTTGCGTGGAGCTAGACGAAATAATTTGCATCGGGGCTCGTAGATGTATTCGTGCGTATCTGATGTAAGTATGATTAATTATATATGGACAAGGAAAAGAAAGTGAATCTAATAAACTGGTAATTCTTAACATTTGAATACAAATAGAGGGTTGTTAGGTTAATATACAGTGTGGAAAGATAAGTCGGGCCTTTGAGGGAAACTACCTTAAATCCTTAAGCTGGCTCATTTTACTTAAAGGAGACATTCCTTTATTTTTAAAAAAAGAAACAAAACTGCATTCAAAGATTTTCTAAAACTCGCTTGCTTCGCCCGGGACTCGAACCGACTAAAAATTAAAAAAAAAATCTCGCAATTTTATTCTACTAGTCAATACAGTTAATGTTAATGATAACATTTCTCCAAGAAACATTATGTCTTACACTCGTCTGTCGTACAAAATATCCATAAAATCTAATATTTAGTACTCAAGATTTTTTTAGACAAGCCAAATTAAAGAAAAAAAGATAAAAACTTTTAATGCAGTTTTGTTTCTTTTTAAAAATAAAGGAATGTCTCCTTTAAGTAAAATGAGCCAGCTTAAGGATTTAAGGTAGTTTCCCTCCAGGGCCCGACTTATCTTTCCACACTGTATATACTAGGAAATAACACTCCCTATAAGTATTCAATTGAGCTTAAAATTATTATTAATAAATCTATGGATGTAACTGAGACATTGTTCCCAAATTATTCCTATAAGAATGTAACAACATTAACTATGTGACACACATATTAATACTATCCTGCATTGTCATGTTTGTTGCCTAGAAAAAAGGTAGGATTAGTTAAAGACTACAGCAGCAGTGGACTACAGTTGAATTACATTAAATAAACAATAGAGATTTCGTGGTGATAATTATAATTGGCAGCCTAATTACAGATATACTTACTTGTAAAGTTTGTACAGATTCCTAAATAAGGATAAGTTTTAAGAGCCATTCAAAAAACACGAACGGTTTCAACCTATAGCTTAAAACCAAACCTGACTAATATATAAAAGCCATCAACGATATTTTGAATATTTTTCTGCCCTCCGGCCGGAAAGTCGTCAACTTTCGGGCCACCGAGCTTAACGAGCTCCGTCGAACAGAAAAATAGACACACCTCGGATAGTAAATAAGAAAACCTCAGAACAATCTGAGACATTTCTTACTTTATAGTCGTACCTGCCGACCTAGCCAAGGTGACAATCGCTATCGCTTCGCCATCGAATCGCTTTGTGTCTCTCTATCACTCATCCATATTGGTGTGACAGTGACAGTTGCGTTTCGTTCGCTACGGGGCGATAGCGATTGTCACCTTGGCCAGGGCAGCTGTACAGATTGTACATATAAGCAAATATTTTGTAAGACTTTGACACATTGCACTTAAACCATTAAACGCAGACTAAATTCACCTTATCCTAAATCAAACCCGACTATACTATCCAAATCGTAGTCGAATATCTTATAGTCGTACTTGTACAATTTGTACAGCTTCCTAATGAGTGGCAAGTCTAGCTGTGAGAAGTACTTGCGTAGTTTATCGGCCGTGCCGGAGGTGCGGGCGAGGCGAGGGAACTCCACTTCGGCCGCGTTGATGGTGTGGAGGGCGAGGAGCGAGTCGTCTAACGTCTCGTTATTTCGCCTAATAAGAGCGTAACTTCGATTGTATGGGAGCGGCTTTTTGGTGGAGGGTTCGTGAGACTCTTCAAGTTGGGGCGCTTACTGTACATAAGCAAATATTTTGACACATTGCACTTAGACTACGAGTAAATTCTCGGAGTAATTAACAATGGAGCCGCCATTAACAGGCGTTCCCCTCTGTCGAAAATAGGCGGCCAATGGTCAACCACATGTCAACCATATGTATGACGTTTGTCTGACATGACGTACCTATACATTTGATGTGCCCCTCCCCCGCAAAAAACGGCAGACTATTTTGTACCGAAAATTTTAGACATGGCGTCTCCGTTGTTAATTACTCCGAGAGTAAATTCAATCTACCCTAAATCAAACCCGACTATACTGTCCAAATCGTAGTCGAATATCTTATAGTCGTACTTGTACAATTTGTACAGCTTCCTAATGAGTGGCAAGTCCAGCTGTGAGAAGTACTTGCGTAGTTTATCGGCCGTGCCGGAGGTGCGGGCGAGGCGAGGGAACTCCACTTCGGCCGCGTTGATAGTGTGAAGGGCTAGGAGCGAGTCGTCTAACAACGTCTCGTATTTACCTGGAAATAACAACAAATACAGATGTAATGCCACAGAATAAATAATAGTACGTACTAAGTACAGAAAAGAATAACTCTAACAAAACGCGTCTGTTACGATTAGGACAGATATGACCGCTAGTGACAGTGACAAAATTGGTGTGGGGCGGATGTACTTTTTTAGCTACCTGTGCAAAGGGACGAAATCACGGAGTGAGCCACGCCTGGTAATGCATAATTATATATGTATATCCATAATACCAATACGTCGGAAAGGGACAAACGGTTATTATCGGCTTGTCAACTTTAGTAAACGTTTATGAATAAGGGGGGAAGTCTATAGACGTTGCTCGACCGAACGGGTTAAAGTAGATGCTGTAAAGGCTTAGGTCCTTGAAGGTGTACAAAAAATAATTTCCTAGAACTGCCTGTGGCTAGAGAAACTAAAGTCCAAAAAACAAAAAAAAACTGGGCAAGTGCGAGTCGGACTCGCGCACGAAGGGTTCCGTACCATAATGCAAAAAAAAAAAAACAAAAAAAAGCAAAAAAAAAACGGTCACCCATCCAAGTACTGACCCCTCCCGACGTTGCTTAACTTTGGTCAAAAATCACGTTTGTTGTATGGGAGCCCCATTTAAATCTTTATTTTATTCTGTTTTAAGTATTTGTTGTTATAGCGGCAACAGAAATACATCATCTGTGAAAATTTCAACTGTCTAGCTATCACGGTTCGTGAGATACAGCCTGGTGACAGACGGACGGACGGACGGACGGACGGACGGACGGATGGACGGACGGACGGACGGACGGACAGCGAAGTCTTAGTAATAGGGTCCCGTTTTACCCTTTGGGTACGGAACCCTAAAAACCTGGCAAGTGCGAGTCGGATTCGCGCACGAAGGGTTCCGTACCACAATGCAAAAACGGCAAAAAAAACGGTCACCCATTCAAGTACTGACCCCGCCCGACGTTGCTTAACTTCGGTCAAAAATCTCGTTTGTTGTATGGGAGCCCCACTTAAATCTTTATTTTATTCTGTTTTTAGTATTTGTTGTTATAGCGGCAACAGAAATACAACATCTGTGAAAATTTCAACTGTTCGAGCTATCACTGTTCGTGAGATACAGCCTGGTGACAGACGGACGGACGGACAGCGGAGTCAGTAATAGGTTACGTTTTTACTCTTTGTGCACGGAACCCTAAAAAATGTCTCCATAGCATCGGGATTGGTCGTTATCGTTAACGAATGAACCGAGAGGTGATGTGATGATGTCACTGACAAAACAGGAATTCGTCGTCCGGATACTTTTCGTACATACACGTGGTTCGAATAAAAATCTCGTCACAGGAAATTAGCATTAGCTAGCATTAGGTACCTACCTATTTTTCTGTAAAATTCTTTGCCCTAGGGGCCAATTTCGAACTTACGTTTTGATATCAAAATGACATACAGTATTGGCACGAGCGAGATGGATGGGCAGATGATAATAAAATAACCTTGTTTTGACATCAAAATGTACGTTTGAATTTACCTTCTTGTAGCTATAACCTCACTTATGTACTTACCTAAATATAAAAATATAATGACTGATAAGTTCAAGCTACTGGTTTTAAAATATGAATGAACCTTATTGATTAAGAGCCCTTCAACGTGCACACTAGCGCCACTACTAAATTATCGTGATTATTTAAATTTCACGAAAGATATTTAAAAAAGGAAGCCGCTACGGACTGTATTGTGTATTTAAGTACCTTTTGAATACATCGTCAAACTAGTTTTTATGTTGCTGGATTTGTCAATCTATGCGTCCAAAGTAAAAACGGCCGTTATTGTTTTGAGTTCCTAGATCGACGAATCCAGCAACATAAAAACTAGTTTTATGTATTCAAAAGAAACTTAAATACACAATACAGTCCGTAGCGGCCCCATTTTTAAATACCTGTCGTTAAATTTAAATAATCACGATTATTTAGCAGTACCGCTGGTGTGCACGTTGAAGGGCTCTTAATATCGCTTTCGGCATTCTGTACACACTTAGTGAGTGTTTATGTTACGTGTGGTGCGTATGTTCAGCAAATAACCTGTCTATCTGTAAAATCGACGTCAAATATATGTTTAATTTTCGCTTTATTACAAAGGAGTAAGGTGCAAAATTGTAAACATATATTTGACGTCGACTGTACCTGTCTACATTACATATAATTATTCATTGCACATACTTTATTGTACTTATATAGTCTACTATTAATATTACACAAGTAGGTCAAATAACCTTGCAATCTACTGGAATATATTACAGACCTATTCCGAAATCTCTTAGGCTCCAAGAATTCTCAGTATTCTCACGCATTTACCGGTGTTTAAAGATTTTTTTATACATATGAGTCGCTTAACTTCAAACTCGGGTAATCCATCTGTCAGATTATGCGATTTTGGTACTAAGAAAAGGACTCAGCAAATATCTACCCTATTAGGGTAGATATTTGCTGAGAGGGTCGAATGGATTTACCCGATTTTGAAGTTAAGCGACACATTATAATCTAGACAGCCTATGAGCTCTTTATAGGTATTATTTTTATATACTGATGACTCTTTGAAATAATTCTAGAAATATGCTTGGTCATTTTTAAGATTATTAAAATATCCTATAACCTAGAATCCAGAACGCGTGAATAGATACGTAATTACAAACTGGACTGAACAAAATTACTAGTAAAGGTGAACAAAAACATTGATAATAAGTTATCAGAAAGATGATTTTGGTAATAGTAAGCACTTAAGTAAATAACTTATCGGAATCATAAACATTTATTCACATACGTCATCATCATCATCTTCGTCGCGTTATCCCGGCATTTTGCCACGGCTCATGAGAGCCTGGGGTCCGCTTGGTAACTAATCCCGAGAATAGGCGTAGACACTAGTTTTTACGAAAACGACTGCTATCTCACTTTCCAACTCAGAGGGTAAGCTAGGTCTTATTGGGATTAGTCCGGTTCCCTCACGATGTTTTCCTTCACCGAAAAGCGACAAGTAAATATCAAATGATAGGTACACACACATAAGTTTTTTCACATATATAAGTAAGTTAAATAGGTAGGTAACTAAATATTAATGGCTTGATTAGTATCAACCGATCTCGTCGCAAGGATTAAGAATTAAGTCTTTATGCTCTTAATGGTGTCATGGGGTCAGGATCATCAGTTGCAATTTGCATAAAGCAGATCTCTTTCATGCAACTTACCTATACATTGGCAAAATGTAAATGATTCTGTTGACTATATGATACACATACATAAAAAGAAAGAATACGTACTTATACTTACATTAAGTAAGTAGGTAGGTAGGTAAAGTACCTAAAAGGGATTGGATTTCATTTAAATGCGTTTTTTTACCGACTGTACATTTACATGTACATTTTATTTAACCTCCTGAGACCCAGAAGCAATTGTTATGTTTTTGAAATTGGAACCCTTAATTACACAATAAAAGTTCAAAATAGATTTTGGAATATGTACAAAAAATTGTACGCAGGGACTTAGGAGGTTAAATTGATGAATACCTATAGATTTAATTCGCCTTGGATAACATACCTATAGATATTTGTTAAAGCAAAATATTGAATAGTTTATTAAACGCGTTTACAATTCTTCTCCCTCTTAATACCAAATTACATTTACGCCCTAAGAATTCTAAAACCGTCTATCTTAACATTTTTTTACACAATAATAGTACATTTGGAAAGTGTGTTATTATTTACGAGTCCCGATATGTCTTTTGTAACATTTAATGAATATATTTTTTGACGAGGAACAACGTGCTTATTAAGACAACAGTCACAGCTCAAAGCGTATGGTAAAGTCGTAAAGGCTAGTTATTTTTAGGGTTCCGTACCCAAAGGATAAAACGGGACCCTATTACTAAGACTCTGCTGTCCGTCCGTCCGTCCGTCTGTCACCAGGCTGTATCTCACGAACCGTGATAGCTAGAACGCTATAACAGCAGATACTAAAAACAGAATAAAATAAAGATTTAAGTGGGGCTCCCATACAACAAAGCAACGTCGGGCGGGGTCAGTATTTGGATGGTTGACCGTTTTTTTTTTTGCCTTTTTTAGGGTTTTTCCATTATGGTACGGAACCCTTCGTGCGCGAGTCCGACTCGCACTTGCCCGGTTTTTTAAGCAATGGCATCAGGCGATATTACGTCAGTGCCGTTGACGCGCGCCGCAAGCAGTAAATCAAGTTCTGTTCGACATGGACGGATTGGTTTATTTGATGTGAGGATTTCAGTTTGGTAAACATAAAATGGGCGCTTTTATGTCTTCTTGTAATTATATACATGCAAATTACTTGTTTTAATTATGTCTACATTATCAGGTTTCAAGAGTACGCGCTATAATAATATCACGGTTTTAGTCACTAAGGCCCACTTGCACCATCCCACTAACCCGGGGTTAAGCGGTTAAAAAGTTAACTTAGTGTCAAATTGTAGGTACTTGTATCCATGGCAACTCCAGGTTTAACCGGTTAACCCCGGGTTAGTGGAATGGTGCAAGTGGGCCTTAGCCTGACAATTTCACGGTTTTAGCACAAAACAGATAGGTACAGAAGTCAATTACATGTATGTACTTCACTTTTCATACCTACGCTCGGCGGTCGCTCTAGGGTCGATAACTATAGCTTATATGCACAAAAAACTATCGTGGTAGTAGCACTCGTATCAGCTCGTATCTAGTTGTTTGATTTATTGTTGAGGATGGAACGGGAAGAATAGAAATATAATTTAATAATAACTAAAATATTTTTATTTTAATGTCTTTGTTAAACTGGTAGTTTGAAAACGATAATTCACCGTTTAATGTTGAATTTAAACAAACATTTAAGTACTGAACAGTTATAATAACTTTTTTTGTTTCTCCATTATTGCACAAAAAAGTTCACAGACGACACAAACGCGTGTTTCAAGCGGATGGCACTCGCGCTCGCAGTGGTCCCAACCGGTCCGAGATATCGTGTCCATGAGCAGTGTCTATGTGTGCGTTGCTCGAGCGCGCTTTGTATGTAGATTGATTTCTGTACCTATCTGTTTTGTGGTTTTAGTCACTTAGCCTGACATAATCCGGAGAGCCTGGATACTTTTCAGGTACTGAGAGTGCTGAGACCCGTTCGCGTGTCCGTGTGTGCTGTGTGTAGGCATTGCCCTAAAATTAAGTAGGTATTACAGCATTTCTCATTTAATTTTGTAGGTTCGTATATTTATTTTGGAAAATCGTCCCATATGTTTATATGAGTATTTGTTACTTACTATATTTATGATTGGCTGTCTCTCAAAATGACCAAACAAACGTCTCTATTGGACTCAACTCAATTGAAACTAATTACCAAATCGACTGCGATAATTGGGTCACACATCTACTTGTATCATTGACAAACGGTAAAATAAATCGGGTAAAAATACATTTAACCCTACATACGTCTTCAAAACTTTGTACACATTATACGCCCTATTACGATGGAATAAGGTGCAAACGTGTAAACATATATTTCACGTTGGTCGTAAAATGTAAACAAGTCATTCGGAGATTTACATCGAAAGGTCACTATATTCAAATCGCTCACCGATCCATAGTTGCCTAGCAACTACCTACTGTAAGTGTGGCTTCCGAATAAGCATTATTATTACGTATCTCGTGGTCACAATACGTTGGTTTTGCTGAGTCGTGGGCTTACATGTGAATATAGGGTCAGGTAAGCAATACGTCGTGTGTGACGCAAGTAGAGGAGCGATTACGAAAAACGCGTGAAAAAATGGTGTCAATGGTTATAAAGAGATAAAGGATAATAAATCGTCTTCGAAGAATTTCGATTACAAAATGTTATAAAACAGATATTTGGGCAGATTTGTGCGGACCATCAAAAACCTAGGGAATACCGTCTTTAGTCAGAAAAAATCTGCACGTTCATCGCCTTCAGCGCCTTCTTTTCAGCTAGGGTTGTGCTTTTGTATTTTTGTTTTGCTTTCTGTCAAACTGCCCTCATCCACATGGCCTATTCTCAAACGATTCTCGTGAAATTTCGTGAGCAAGTATAGTATTCAATGTTTTTTTGTTATTCAGTTTCTAGTTTTTTTTTCTTCTAAACATACACATTCACGTGGTCAAAGTCATTAGTTCTCCAGTTACAAATATATATTTTTAGCTTAGTAATAGCGTCTGGATCGGACTTCGTATTAAAACACGTGACATCATTGCGAGTCCAATGGACAATGCACATTTTGTACTTTCACAAGTGTCAGTTATGAATGTTATGATTGTCTCGGCAACGGGACCCCGGGTGTCAAATTACAAATATTTACTTCGCAAGCGGGCTTGAAGTCTCATTTACATGTTTATTGGTAAGAAAATAGATAATTCACTTATTTGTGACTTGTGACATTAAAGTATTTAACAGCTAAATCATCAATACTTGACAGTTTGGATAATAAGCAGGCAATAAAGCCAATAAACCTTAGAACACTGAGCGTTGTGTACTTATAGTGAATTCAGTAGTCATGGTCATTACTTTTGAAATGATGTATTATTTACGTTTACAACTTACGTTACTCCGCACGCTTCTGGTACCTAATACCTAAGCTTGTAGCTCAGTTGGTCAAGAGCGATTAGACCGGTGTGCAAATAGGTCGCCAGTTCGAATCTTGCCCGAAGTGGTTTTTTTTTTTCCAATTCCGGCCATCCCATTCTATTTCCATTTTTTTTTTAATTTATAGTATCGTATCTGCTTGACAAAAAATTATAAGAAACTTACCAACTAAAGAATATTTGATGAGACACGGATGGCACAGGCTAGTGATGGGTTGCCAATGCTCATTGTTGACCACATCCGCAAACTCGTCTGACCGGTTGGTCAGGAACAGAGCGAACTCCTTAAACGTGACGCCACTGTCAGGCTCTAATAGTGACGCATTCACGTCTCGTCTGCCACTCTCTGACCGTCTAAGCTGACTTTATCGCTACGCTTACATGCAAATGTTATAACTCACCAACTAAAGTATATTTGATGAGGCACGGATGGCACAGGCTAGTGATGGGTTGCCAGTGCTCGTTGTTGACCACATCCGCAAGCTCCTCTGACCGGTTGGTCAGGAACAGAGCGAACTCCTTAAACGTGACGCCACTGTCAGGCTCTAATAGTGACGCATTCACGTCTGCCACTCTCTGACCGTCTAAGCTGACTTTACCGCTACGCTTACATGCAAATGTTAGAACTCACCAACTAAAGTATATTTGATGAGACACGGATGGCACAGGCTAGTGATGGGTTGCCAGTGCTCGTTGTTGACCACATCCGCAAGCTCCTCTGACCGGTTGGTCAGGAACAGAGCGAACTCCTTAAACGTGACGCCACTGTCAGGCTCTAATAGTGACGCATTCACGTCTGCCACTCTCTGACCGTCTAAGCTGACTTTACCGCTACGCTTACATGCAAATGTTAAAACTCACCAACTAAAGTATATTTGATGAGACACGGATGGCACAGGCTAGTGATGGGTTGCCAGTGCTCATTGTTAACCACATCCGCAAGCTCCTCTGACCGGTTGGTCAGGAACAGAGCGAACTCCTTAAACGTGACGTCATTCCCAAGCTCTAGGGACTCGTTGCTTGGATTCTGGCGGTAGGTCCTGATGATGCGACGGCCAACGCGATCCTGGAAGAGAGAGATTGTTGAAAATGATGCTCAAAATTAATTTAGTAGGTAAAACGTGATCGAGTTCACCGAGTACTTCTAGGATACAATAAATGGTAAAATACCCATTAAAAGGAAAAACAGTAATTTTGCCTACAGCGATACTACGTCACTAACGCAAATAGATACGTTGATAGACAATACTACGTACCTGGCGTATTTCCGTTTGGAACGTAAACAACATAAGTAATAAACTAGACGTCATGATACTAATCTCACAATTTAAACTATTATTCCTATACTTATTGTTAGCATAAAGTTGTACCTAAGGTATAGGTTAAGTCGCCAACATAAACTTTAACGCTTTAGTAATAACTAAAGGTTTTGTTCAGATATACGAGTATGTTAATACCTTGCCCTCTCTAATATAATATCTGATGGCACAGATTAAATAACAGTATTTATAGTACTAGGTACCAATGAGTTTTTCGGACTTATGTACGAAATATCATTTGATATTTGCCAGTCGCTTTTCGGTGAAGGAAAACATCGTGAGGAAACCGGGCTAATCCCAATAAGGCCTAGTTTCCCCTCTGGGTTGGAAGGTCAGATGGCAGTCGCTTTCGTAAAAACTAGTGCTACGTCAAATCATGGGATTAGTTGTCAAGCGGACCCCAGGCTCCCATGAGCCGTGGCAAAATGCCGGGATAACGCCAGGAAGAAGAAGATTAATAGTACTAGGTACTACAGAAGGTTCACTAACAAACGGCGTCTATTACGAAAGATATGACCGCAAGGTGAATGTCAATCTAATTACGGCTTAATTGGAGTAAAATAGATGCCCGCAATTTGCGATCTTCGGTGTTTGTGGTATGCCCTCTGTTTTATTTTGATTCGATGCCGGAGCAGAGAGAGAGCAATGTTACTATGCAACGGCCTCTAACTAGGTTTAGAATGCATTATACCTTTAATAATTTTACTTACAGAGGTAGATAGCAGATAGCCAGTGAAAGTTTTAATAAGCTACGCAATTGTGATCGTAAAAGTGTGAAGATTGCTATAATTATGTCTACAATTGTACATATTGCTGTTATCTCAGATTTTCTTATCTTATACCTTTAAATGAGCAATTTTTGTATATAACGATTTCGATGAAATTTGCTATATGGAATGTGGAGGTTTTCGGGGGCGATAAATCGATCTAGCTAGGTCTTAGCTCTGGGAAAACGCGCTTTTTGAGTTCTTATATGTTTTCTGACCAAAGCTCGGTCTCCCACATGTTTATACACAAAACTGAACTTTATCAACCAAAGGGGCTGTCCATAAATTACGTCATCGATTTTTGACGATTTTTGACCCCCCCCCCCCCCTATAATCATCCAAAAATCATGCTTCAAATGACCCCATTTCCTCCTACTTCATGCTACCGTCATCCGATGTTCAGTTCAGACCCCCCCCTAATTTGAAATGACGTAATTTATGAATAGCCCCAAAGACGAAAATAAAATTCGGCAACAAAATAAAATGGGCCATTTATATTTATGAAACGTACCAAAATTGTTATCTCCAATAGTGTCAATAATAAATTCTTACTCGTTAATCCTGTCAGACACTTGTGTTTGGACAACAAATGGTTATCAATCATCGTTACTGGCGACAAGGCCGGCTCATTTGGAGACAATAGGCGCTTATCAATTTAAATTAAGTAATCATACAAGTTACGTAGCTGTATATAAGTTTGAGGCATAGTTAAATTAGTTTTAAGACTTTTAAGTGATCTATTTTCAAATCGGTTATCATTCTTTACTTGCAGGCCAATTCGGACTTGCACCTGACATCAAACCGATATTTGAATCATATATCATATCAGTTATAGTTGATAGTATAGTTTAGGATTATGAGAGCTCATAATAGGTATATAGCTGTCACTCGCTCGTTCATTTCGCTGATTTATCCGTACATAATGCGAGCGAGACGCCCGCGCGAATGACAGCTAACCAATATCATTCAAATATCGGTTTGAAGACAGGTACACGTTCGAATTGGCCTTTTGGGAAGTTTTGGACTTTTATAAAATAGGTATCTCCAAATTATTTTAAATGTAATGTGTTTGTATAGGAGTAAGTAATCTCTTTCTTCTTGTTCTTTATTACAATTAAAATAAAGCGTATACATTGCAAGAATCATACAAACTACTGGAGGAATTCGGTACCTATGAAAGTAGACTTAAATCATGTGTTGCACTAAATAAAAAAAAAATTATAAAAACAATCAATGAAAAAATAAACCTGTAATTAACTTTTGGCATAAATACCCTGACTATAACTAAAGTTAAGAAAGAAATAAATAAAACTAATAACAAAATAAAACTCACCTGAAAATATTTAGCACTAGGCGTGTCTCCTTCCAACTTATTCCTGTAAGCTGACAGCAACCGCTCAAAGGGGTTCCGGACTATAATCATCTTGTGATAATTTTCTAGCATGTAATCTCTGTCCCGTTTTGATACGGAGCTGAGGTTTCTGAACATGCCCGGAGAGTGGGCCAGACTGCCCGGTATAGAGAGGACATTAGTATTGTTCCATTTGCCGGCCAGTATCATTAGCACTCTCTTCCAATTTGTACAGGCCACCTGTAAAAAAAAGTTTTGGAAGTTTTTTTTTAAATATTTTTTGGCACAGAAAGTGTGAAAACATAGTCCTACAAAAGTTAATAGTAAATTTAAAAGGAAATATAGCTGGTCAAGCAAATCTTGTCAGTAAAAAAAGGCGCGGAATTCAAATTTTCTATGGGACGATATCCCTTCGGGCCTACATATTTCAAATTTGCCGCCTTTTTCTACTGACAAGATCTGCTTGACCAAGTATAAATGGTTTTTTTTATTAAGCTTTATTGGAACTGGCTGTTTTCAAGATTTTCAAGCAATTTTGAACCTTAACATTTGTATACACAGAGTCCAAATGCCAGTCCTAAATATGTTTTCAGTATTGTTGTTCAGAGGTCAAGTTTAATACAAGGTTGAAAATGATAACTGAAATATTTTTATTTACTATTAATAGATAAGAATATTAATTAGGTACATTAATTTAATGTAGCAGTTTATGAGTCATCTATTTATGACTTTAGATTCCATGGAAATGTCCCCAAGGGCAACGGTACCTACGTCAGTTATGTCCAAAACCCCTTAGAACTTTTAAGATGAATCAGAATAAGTAAATACTAGACAAGTTTGCCTTGAACTCACCTTTGGGACGTAGCAATAGAGAAGTTTTCGATGTTCGTCGACTAAAATGTGTTCCAAACGGCTCGGTGGCAAGTCATCTAAGCTCCATCGAGGAGGGAAACGCGAACATGTATCTTGTATTAACTCCTGCCGTGCCAAGTTCAAGGATTGGGTCAACTCTAACGAATGATTTTTCGTCTCAATCTCATTCGAAATCTCATTATCATCCCCGCACACACACAAGAAAAAGTTTATCAACAACAAACTATTCACGGCACGCATTTTTCACAACAAATTAAAATGAACATCACACTTTTCTTTCTAAATTACAACTTTCGTCGTTTTAAAATGTGGGACACGCACTCTAGTGATAGAAACCGATAGAATGGCACTAGTTTTAGGTTTGCGACGAATAGTCAGACACTGTTTTTGTTATAAAACCAGCTCGATTCAGAAGTTTCATTTTAGTTTATTTTTACGAAATGTTTCTATGTTACTGACGGCCACACATCCACAACTTGCAGCTTTGACAGTTTTACTGAATGAAGAAGCGTGCCGCCAGTGTTGCCAACTCGGATTTAGAAAAAATGCTAGACTGATGTGAAGAATATGCCCAAATTATACTAAAGTTTTTTGAAATATGCTAAAATGTCACTTGAAATAAAATTAGACACAAAAAATACATACATTTTTCAAATTTGCTACCTTTTTCTACTGACAAGATCTATTTGACCAGCTTTATAGCCCCTCGACGTCCATCCGTCCACAAAAGTCAAAATTCATATGAAAATATGAACCACATTAAGGCAATGGCGCATATTGTTGCTGCCAACTTGGTTCAAACTTGGCTTAAACTAAATTATGCTAAAAAATATGCGAGATGCTAAATGTGAAATTTTGGTGCCAAAACGAGTGAAAATATGCCAGATCTGGCATCATTTATGCCAAGTTCGCAACACTGCGTGCCGCGCAGCGCCGTGAGGTGGGAGGAAACAACCGGCTTCACAGAGCAGGATATAAAATTAGTAGTACGCCTTACCAAACAGAGATAGAATGATGCGAATATGGTAATCAAGGGTGGTTTCAAACTTCGAACTGTTTGAAGCGTTTTTCAATAAAGGGTCAACTAAAAATAGATTCCCATAAAAAACATAGTTTTTGCATTCATTGTTTATTTAATAATAATATCTAACGAATTGCATATTATTTTATTACTTTGCCGATATTTCATTGGATGTCAATCGCTCCGGGATTGTGTTCTGTAACAAAATTAATATGTATTATTTATTAATTAACTAATTTATCTTTGCATTTTAACCCTTTGAAGTCAAGGTGGGCATAAGTGACGAGTTACCTATAGTGCTCACAGATGTCACTGAGCTAGATACGACTAGTTGTATGTAAAACTTGCCGTCGCCTAGATTAAAAGATAAATAAAGTTTTCTTTACCCTTAGATGTTGTATATAGCACACTTGATGATACTGTCTTATAAGCGAAAAGGCTTCTTCGGCTACGCTCAGTTGGTGATGTTGCCAAGCCAGTACAGCAAGGCACGCCCATAAAGTGTCATCTTCCACCGTCCGGCACAGCTTTAAAATAAAACGGTTTTATTGGAGATTGCTATGTTATTGTTATTGCACTACTGGTTATACATTATATACATTAACTACTCGATCCAGAATACTGCCAGTATATATATATAATAGTTTAGTTTTGTCTCTACATAGAAATTAATATGTTAAGCCTTGTAATTAAACTGTGCACAAGCGTTAAGCACGTTATTTTAAAAGTTTTAAAGTAGAAATTATACCAAATTCTCAATGTTTTTATTGTTTTTGGTAAAATCAGCAAATGTTTTCAATTTAATAATGATCAGTTGATCACCCTATGTTGTCCATGCTTTCATTGCCTATCATCGCAATCGTCACGTTCTTAGAAGTGCAAGTAGGTAGGTATAGGCAAGAGTCCATTTTATCCGTGATTGAAGCTTCAGCCTGACTAAAAGTTTAATAAGCTAGTAATATAATCTAAACTGTCGTATGATTATTATGATAAAAAATACTTATTTATAGGAACTTACAACATAATAAACTGTATAGTAAACCTAACAGCAATTTACCTGTAAAGCCGCTTGCCACATATTAGCAGCGACGTGTTTGAGCAACTTTTCCGGGAAAGTTGCTAAAGAAACGTGCAGTAGCGAGCCGTTGCCGCGACAGATCCGTGCGACGCCGTCCTCTACGCTCATTACCGTCGGGTTGCGACCCAGATCACTGTAGACAAAGTGTAAAATATGATGGCTCCTCTACACGATTGGCCAACGCCGGCCACTCCAAAGGACGCATTTATGCGTTAGAGGGAGCAAGTGATATTGCTATCTCATTCTACCGCATGGCTGCGTCCCTTGGAGTGGCCGGCGTTGGCCCATCGTATAGAGGAGCCATGACATTAATAGGATATTTTCTATATCGAAATGTGTTTAACCATCATTTTCGTACAGTAAGACAGGGTTACCGGTTGTCGCGGCCTATCGATAGACTGTAACGCAAGGATTATTGATATTGATGTGAAGTTTTATAAGACCCTGGTCCTCGACATAGTGCGTCCTCAGTCCAAGAGTTCTGGTGATTTAACTCACCAGTAGTATAATATCACATACAATACAAGGGAGGTACATCCCTAGTCAGGTTACTAATTGAGTGATAGGAAATAACACTGGATCTTTTGAATAGTAATTAATAGAACTCATGAGATTGCAAACAAAAGAAAAACTTATTATGTTACGGAATTTAATTAGGAAGGAAGTAGCCAACGCATTATGCATGACAGTACACGCTCTACAAACATTAAAACCAAGTGTAAATTGTTAGTAACCCTGAAACCAGTTTCAATGAAACGCGCGCCAGTAGAAGTATTAATGTAATTAGACGTATAAAACTATTTAGCTTTTATGTAGTCCAGCATTATACTTACTTAAATGCAAAAATGTGGTGGTAGAAGCGTTATTTGCATTTTTAACTAAAACCTTCATTAGTAAACCTATCCAAATGTAACACTTACGAGATCTCCTTACTGACTGTGGTCAATGCTAGCCAATCTGGCTGAGTGGCGGCCTTGGGACAGCACCAGGCTACGGCAGTGCTGGCTCGTAGCCCAACCAGTAGTTCCGTCTCAGCACTCCACGCTATACTTAGGATCTGAGACCCTATCAAAAAAATATTTACTGATTATTTTATGACAGTTAAGCTTAAGACAGTTGAATAAATTTGCAAATCTCAATTATGTCAAATATCTCGTTAAATTTATAGGTGGGTATTGAACTTTGAGACTACCTAGTAGGAAAACCTGATGAACCAGCCAGACTAGATGGGTAGACAGCTGAATATTTATAGCTCTGACAGAATAGATCATTAGCAGTTTAACGACACATGATTGTTGTCTAGAAAAGGATAAGTACATATTTTAGCATTAAGTTGGAATCTAATTACTCGATTAAATATCTAATTTGAATCCCTTGGTGTCTTACCCAATTTAACAAACTTAGGTTTGTTATCTTTAACAGTAGCGACGTACAGGTCTCTGTTGTAGTCTAACAATGCCAACTGCCTCTCAGAAATAGGTCCCGTTTGACTGAGAGCTATGGTTGACACCGTCATTTTATGGGTCAGCTTCGTGACAGTATTGTCCGTAGAACTGCGTACGATAAGCCCAGTTGGCAGATCGAAAACGTGAATCACTGAAAAGAAAACAGCTGAAGTGACCCGAGATCTGAGAAGAGGTGGTAATGGTAAATTAACTAAACCGTTTTCTTCAAGTAAGGACTGCTACAACTACAACAACTAAAGGATTACCTAGGAGCACTCCGTACACGCTATACTTTTGCCGATTTAAAGTTATGAAGATTATGGCCCCTTATGCACTCAGATCCTCACAATTATATGCTTTGTAAACCCATAATGAGAATTAGGTTTCATACATAGAGGCCAATATATAATAATAATTAGTATCATTATTATCATCATATACTGTTTTGTACAGTTGTCATTAGATAAATTGAAGCGGCTAAAGTACTAACTACTCGAAAATATCTGTACATGTGTCCGCCGCTCCAATATATCAGATAGCGACTGTATGACATCTGGATGACGCAGTAGGTACAGTATAAGTTACGAGACATGAGATTGCGAATTGACAGAAAGTGCTGCATTCTTACATTTCCTGTCAGTCTGATCAATAGCTGCAAGAGCATCAGGACCCAACGATAGGGCAGAGCGCCCTAAAGTATCAGGACGGGCACCCCATCGCGGGCTGGCTAATAGTCGTCCCATGTAGCTGTAGATAGACACTCCCGTACGCTCAACTATGCATAAACATCTGTAATAGATGAACATAATTATATATAATATAATTAATTTGAGCGTAATTTGATTGAACATTCTCAGTACAACAAAAAAAATCTATAGCATTTAATAATTTACTTTTCCGCCAGCAAAATCATGCTAATAGTGCCTTCTTTTAAATCGAACGTCACTGGTGTATTCCACGAGGTCAGTTTGTGTATGAAGCATTGCTTGACTGTCGCAATCACAAGATGGTTGAAGCCTAGAGCAATCTGTATCACTCTGTCGGGGTAGTCGAGCTGATCACTCTGGTCGGTTGTGATGTCTTTGATGGCGATGACTTTGCGACCGGTTTGTGTGCAGGCATAAGTCTTCCACGTGTATTCTCTAAACAGGAAAAAAAAAGATTGAGTTTTAATAAGGTAATTTATACATTTCATAATCTATGATTTGAACAATTGACCGTTATTATTTAAATTTAAAGTGATATTCCTGAATATTATCATAATTATTAATATTTATGTAACGGCACTTCTCAGCAGAATATTCTTAATGAATGTAGTCATTTCAGAGTATATTGCTATATCCACTGTACTTAAAGACAAACATGGCAAAACAAACCATTTTAATATAATTTTACGTCACTAATCGTACCTGTCAATAATATGTGCAAAAAGCACTTGGCTATTAGCACAAGCAGCTGCTAATTGCGTGCCATCGGATGACCAGGCGATGCTATAAATACTACCCGTCGATGGACGATCTAGGCAATGGGACCACTGCAACCAATAACACAATTTTTGTTATAATATTATTCAATTGCTTTTTGAGATCAAATAAAAAAATTGCAAAGCTAAGAGGATTACAACCTCTTTGAGACTTTAACACCTTCACAGTCCAGTGCCACATACGACCTATATCTCCACAAGTCATAGATAAGAAACTATCTACCGAAGTCAATAGAAGTGATTGAAGTAATTTTCTTGAACCTACGAAGAAATTAAAGCATTTTGCATGGAGCCTATTAAGGTGTTTGGAACTGTTCTAATTCTGGAGTGGACTTTTCATTTACATTACAAATCGACGAGTTCAGTAGTGCAATAGGCACACATATTCAACTTACCCCATTAGCATTACATAGCCTTATCAGGTTGTAGCTACCAATCACAAAAAGGTCTCCCGCCGGGGCCCAACTGACGCTCGTTATGGGCTGATCATGTTTTACACTGACTGAAATCTGCTGGCCAAACGTGTCCCAAATCTGAAATAAAAATTTAAACATGAATTTTGGGTAGTTTTCCTGAAAACAGGCAATAGCCAAAGTTCGGCTGGCAAAAACCAAATCAGCTATAGTTTTTTGTAGTTTTAATAAAATTCTTGTCTTTCATAGAGTCCAGTAATTGTTCCTATTAAAAAAAAAACACATTGTATAAACTTAATCACCTTGAAAAATCCGTCTTCTCCACCAGATATGATGAGGTTGTTATTAGCATTCCATGTAACGCATAATACGATGCCCTCATGTGCTTTCCACTGCAACACAATACATACATGAGTAGACGAGAACAAATGAATTAATTTATTAATTTCATTAGTTAATTGTTATTGAATTGTCCCTTGAATTGAAGTATTTAAACAAGAAAGATCAAATACATTATTAACAGCTCAGTAGTCAGTAACCATTGTAAATGAACTTTTAAAATATTTTCTACAAATTGCATCAATCATAGTTTAAAACTCTTTTAAGAATGCATAAAGGATACGAAGTCCCCAGAGTGTAAATAACTTACAAATTGAGAAGATTTTACCTTTGTCACCTTCGAGCCTGAGTTCAAATATTTTATAGCGAGGAAATCTCCTTTAGTATGTAAAACAGCGCCACTATCAGGGCTCCAGACTGCGCTGTAACATGACACATCCGACTGCACCAAAGTTGACCGGAGAAGCCCGTTGCGAGACCATATTTTGACAAAACCATCTTCGCCGGCTAAAAAAAATATTCTTAGAGTTTTAGAAATAGGTTATTTTAAGTCAATCCTACTTGTATCTAAAAAAGCGAAATAACATATTTTATACAACTATAAATAAATCTTCTGTTTGGTATTTACATTGATGATTTTTCTTGTACCTTAGGATTTCCCTACTTAGAGGCTTGACTCTTAATTGCTGATTATTCGATTATAATTCAGTAAAACCTGATGGTCAATTGAATCCTACTATAAAGGGAATGCCTCATTAAGGCAATATCATTTAACAGGTGCTTACCCGTCAAAAGGCTGGCTCCGTCGGGGCTCCACTGTGCGACAAGGCAGGCGCCTTGATGGGCGGTGACACTTTTTTCTATGCGGCCGTTATGATTTACTATGTGGAATCTAGCAATCAAATCAAACCATAATTATTGACTTGATCGAAAATTTCGATGACAGATTCGACAGTAAATATATTAACGTAGCGTTGGCAGACAAAGCGAAAATAGGGACGAAAATCTTTTAATGTTATACGATTATCACTATGCACAAAATTGGTTTATTGCATATTGAACTTAAGTTTATAAATTACCTATTTTTATAAGGAGATAATTAAATAAAATGATAACGTAAACATATTTTTTTCGATTTCGATACTTTTTTAGTACCTAGGCTACTTACTTTCCGTCAGCAGAACCGACTAGTATAACATCGTGTTGATGCTTATTTGCCCCTTGGTTGATTTTTGGAAACAAATGCATGCCAGTTGGGTAGAAATCGTCTGGGAACGTCGTGACCACCATGCATTCGCTGTTCACTAAATTCCATTTCAATAGTTTGTGGTCGTCCCTAGAACCATAATTACGTTAATGCTTTAGAAACCGCTATAATAACCGAGTACAAAGCAATCATTTTCGGTCATCGCCTTTTAACAGTTTTTATTCTTAAATAAAGAAGAATCGTAATCGTGAGATTGCAGATTAACAATAGTGTCATTTGTGTTAGTAATCTGACGCGACAAATTGTTTTGAACATATTTTACACTTTCTAACGTTCCTAATGTTCATATTAGATGATGAAAATCATTACAAGACGTGTTGAGTCTATGGGGACCGTGCGCGCCACCTTGTGACCTAACATGTCATTGTCTCTTCACACTAATCAGCAGAGGGCCTACCGCGAACCACGTTCGACGTGTTACCTCTCTGTCGCATTTGTATTTACGAATTTTCGTACGTAATTTTGACAGAGAGACAACAATGTGGTTCGCGGTAGGCCCTCTGGTGCTGCCCTCTATATTTCACGCGTGAGTCTGTTCTGTCCTATACATTATCAGAGATATATATAACTCCGTATAAGATAAATAAAGTCTAAGAAAAAAACGTGCCTCGGGAATCAAGAAAAAGTCATTCTCGAATAGATGGCGCACACACTTTTGGCCTATTCTCGGCTAGATGGCGTTGACGACACCGTTTGATATTAACCAATTTTAACACATCAGTGAAAGAACATGGGTCAGTATGGAACAATAAAAATTAAAAATCATTTATCCGTAAACATATTTTGAATCATTTATACATTTTTAATTTTATTTTAAGTTTTAATCGTGTGTCAATAGATGGCAGTAAATGTACCGTGACTACAAAATTTACTTTGGCAATAGCCCTCTATACTATCTATTCTCTTTGACATTATACTACTCTTTGGTCTGATCTGTCGTCTTGTAGCCTTCAATCAAAAACGTAAACTTGACCTTCACACTTCTTACATTGGTGCGATGCTCCAGTGCTACCCTCTACAGCCCCTACAAGTACAGGCCATGCACGCTCCCTAATCACTGGGGGTCACTGACATTGAAAGGGTTAATAAGGTTTTGTTCTATGCATAGGCACATCTTTACCTTTTTTATCTTTTAAATTGTTGTAGATGGTATGTAAATAATATAAGTAGATATTATATAAGTACATAGTCATAAAAATAATTGCAATTATTTTTTTAGGTACAAGGTAATTACTTACCCGCAGGAAAATACGTCTTCTGTGTTATTCCAACTAACACTGACTACAACTCCAACATGTTTAGGTTCTTTAAACGAAGAAAGTTTTAATTTCATTTTGATAACTGATAGTTATCGCTTATCACGAAAATGAGAAATCTTTGTTATGCTTTTAAGTCTATTTAGTAACTATGGTTACGAGAATGTTCATCCGTAGATCCGTACCAATGTACATGTTTGAGGTTAGCCTCTTGCAAAAAACGCCTACCCAGCTGTCAACTGTCAATGTCAGAATGTCAATGTCAATATAGCACATGGTTTCCACGCTACTTTTATGTTAATAAAATAATTATAATCCGTGTTAGAGCCGATTCTTTATTAAAATCACCATGACTGACGTACCAGATTTAAGTAGTGATGAAGAGCACTTCGAAGAAGATGAATGGCAGGAGATGGAAACGAGCGGCGCTTCGGTAACTTGTTTATATTGTGCCAATGTTTCTGCGTCCATCGAAGACGCCGTAAAACACTGTGAGAGTGCACATAACTTCAATTTAAACACATTGAAAGCAAAATTCAACATGGATTGCTATTCTTACATCAAGTTAATTAACTATATCAAGACGCACAAGCCGACAGCTGATGCTGTAATGAATGCGGCCAAAGCTTTGTGGGACGACGAGAAATATCTTAAACCGGTAGACAACGACGATTGGTTGATGTTTGACTTCGAATCGCTGGCCGATGCCCCTAGTTCTCCCCGATCCTACCACGCGAACGTCGAAAACGGCTTAGTTACACTAACCCAAAGCCATTTCCTAGAGCTTCAAAAAACAATACAAGTTTTGACTCAACAACTCAACGAAAGTAAAACCCATTTGCAAATGGCAAAAGAAGACATCGGTAAGATGCAGGCGTCAATGAAAACCATTGTGGATGTGGGCTCAACTAATTCTAACGGAGAAAGTGCTATGATTGTTGACTGTGTTTCTAAAGTCCCTTTGGAAGATGACGAAGGTTATTTTAACACATATGCACACTTCGGTATTCACTATGATATGCTCTCAGACAAAGTACGAACTGAAAGCTATAGAGATGCAATATTAAACAATAAAGAAACATTGAAGGATAAGGTAGTTCTTGACTTGGGATGCGGCACGGGTATTCTCTCTATGTTTTCAGCGACAGCCGGTGCAAAGAAAGTGTATGCATTAGATCAATCCGAAGTTGTGTATCATGCGATGGATATTATAAGAGAAAATAATTTACATGAAACAATAAAAGTAGTGAAAGGAAGATTGGAGAACACAAAGCTTGATGAAAAGGTTGATATAATTGTTTCTGAATGGATGGGTTATTTCCTGCTTTTCGAAGGCATGTTAGATAGTGTTATATATGCAAGAGATAACTGCCTTAAACCTGGAGGTTTATTATTACCTAACAGATGTAACATTAGTCTTGTAGCTAATGGAGATGTGGACACACATAAAAAGTTGATAGATTTCTGGTCAGATGTGTATGGATATAAAATGAATTGTATGAAGTCTGAAGTAGTCCGGGAAGCCAGCGTTGATGTTGTTGGATCTAAAAACATATTATCAGAGCCATGTGTGGTCAAAGATATTGATATAAACACATGTAATACAGATGTCATGGATTTCACCTCAACATTTAAACTTCCAATCACAAAGGATGGGTCATTGACGTCTCTTGTCGGTTATTTTGATACTTTCTTTGATCTTCCCAGTAAAGTTTCATTTTCTACCGGGCCGCATACAACGGCCACACATTGGAAACAAACAGTCTTCTACTTTAGAGATTGTAAAGAAGTTAAACAAGGAGACGTTATTGAAGGCACAATTATTTGTAACCGGCAAAAAACTGATGTCAGAGCTTTGTCTGTACAAATAGATATATTTGGTAAAACCCATAAGTATATTTTAAGCTAGACCATTTTTTGTGTTATATTGCTATAACAATTACTTTTAAGTATAAAATGTTTATTATCTGATTATAATTCTTAAACATCAGATCCTGTATTTAAAGAAAGTGAATTTTTTTAATATCAATGTTTAAAAAGAAATTATAAACGCATTTTGATGCTTGCAAATATTGTTTTAAGTGAAATGAAATGCCGTTGCTGATCATTTTGTTGCAATTAAAATTTATAACTCCTGCCAACTAGATGTATGATTATGAATGAAATATAGTCATTTTCTACGAAATTCTTTATTTTTATTTTACATATATTATACACATACAGGTGTTTTATTCCTATTTACATAAATGTAGAAAAAGAATTATTTAGGAAAATAATCACACATAAATTGAGATTTCACATAAAATGTACATAGAGGTGCTACAGTAGACAAATAGTTAATAGGTAATTTTATAAGACTGTCAGGTATAATATATTGTTTTATCAACATTTAATGCACGTTTTATGTGCAATTATGCAAATGTTAGGAGCTTTAAAGTGCGTCAAGAGAAATCAAAAGCAATATTAAATAACATTTTTTGACACCCATTTTCAACATCGAAATTATCATGTTGTCCACTTTCGAGATAGTTTTTTTAAGAATAAGGAATAACGGCAATGTTGTGCCGCCAAAGTGCAGCACTAGCACAAACCGTGAACCATAGAAGTAACTTTATGTAGCAACCTAACGAACCTATTTTACATATATATTGGTTTCATGTGACAATCCTCAAAACAATACACAGGAACATTACGATCGGCTGCCGACATATATACTAAATATGACTTAAACAAATTTTTGATACGTTTTCACAGGTTATTTGTTACGAATAAATATGATATTTGATGCATCAAGACGGTTGTTTACTGTTTGTGCTAGAGGCGCCCCCTACGCAGAGCTTTGCGTAATATTCCCTATTGTATTGTATCTTGTCTTCCACACATTCGCGTTTTGTTGCTCTGAGATTAAACGTGACATGCGAAATTGCGAATGTGAGTGTTCCTTAACAGAATTTTTATAGATAATAGTAGTTACATTCAATAAGCTGTGCGAAAGGCTATCAGGCTGAATGAATTGTTAAGTCTTATATACTGTCCGGTAAAGTTAAAATTGCATTTCACAAAGGCGTTCTTATATACAGGTGAATTTTATATTCCAATTTAAATATCTTTTCGAACTCCATAAATAACTTGTGAACAATTTCTTGGACTGAGAGTTATCTAAGTATCTAAAGGGGCCCACAGATTACCAGTTCGCCGGACGATATCAACTCAGCCTGTCAGTTGTTCGGAGCTGTCAAATTTTGCGTTTAACTGACAGGCTGATATCTGAACTGGTAATCAGTGGGCCTCTTAAGAGAACTTAAATAGTTACTCATCGAATTCGCTAACCCTTTTCTTGTTTTTGACAAGACCGTTTCACACTTAGCGGGTGAATCACGCGATTAACGCCACAAACTACTAAGAAGATACTTGATTATTTGATTAATGCACTAGCGTGGCCAGGGCTATAACCGCCAAAATCGAAGTTCGTCGATTGCGGGCATTTGTCTCCCTCACTCTAATTACGTCTTAATGAGAGTAAAAGAGAGAAAGATCCCCGCAATTTGCGAATTTCGGTTTTCGCGGTAGACCCCTGTACACACAGTTATTTATCGCACCATTATTTCGCGCAGAGGTCTGCCTGCTGTGAAAATCTAAACTTCGTTGTCTGCCTCTTTATCGCTCGAATATGCAGAGTGATATAGAGGTAGATAAAGAAATTTTCATTGATTTTCGCGCCCCTACTCTGATTTTGTTTTTATCGAGAGCGGAAATTTTACTGTTATCATCCTCTCATTGGTTCGTGGATTGTGTGAGCGATTCGCGCTCTAAGTCTGGACGGGCTTTTAAGTTTATTTCTAAAAATAATGTTTCTCTATTATAATCTCATAAATTGCTTTGCAGAAGATTTAGTAATTATATCTAAAAATAAATCATTATAATATTTTTCAATAAACATTAGGTATTTTAGAGAAAACAAATTCTTCAAGTTTTTCGGTAAACTCCGAGTAATATCGGTCGCAAGCTATTTTTTACAGAAACAACATTCATCTATTAGGTATGTCCATAAGGCTCAATATTCTAAACTACATTTTCATAAAGCTATATTCCCAATCAGAATGGCGTTAATAAACCACATTCTAAGTAATATTTGATTAATCTTACTTTAAGTAAATACTATAAGTACACTACCGTACACAATATACAGATTTTTGATAAATCTAAATCTTTTTAGATAATAAATATATAAAAGATCTATTGTTAATAATTTACTACAATAAGCGTCACCAGTTGGTTAAATCTAAATCCTTACCATTCTTGCAATCATTATTCTAACTTTAGGGACCTAAAATGTATTCTGATTATGGTTTTTTGACTTGATATTTCAATGAGAGTGGTCCCATGTACCTGAAAAACTAGGCCTCTGATAATAGATAAACCTAACTAACTTTAGGTATAAGTTCAAATTTTGATAAAAGGAATTTTGAATCGTGATATTTTGGCATCTGTGAGTGGGATGATGAATACAAATGCTTTAATGCTGCCTCCACATTCGCGCGTGAAAACGCTGGCCTTCTGTTGCTATTTGCCGTTTTAACAGAAATGCTGGTGCGTTATGTTTAGGAAACCGCTGAATCAAAACATTAAGAATTTGTTTTTAAAAGAATATAAATGCAATCCACAACGGCATATAGAAAGGAAAAACCTTGTTAAGAATCCCATGCAAATATGGCTCAATATTTCATAGATATCAAGTCCTTTCTACAAGCTTTTTATTTAATTTAAGTCGCAATGGGATAGTGATTCTTAGTTAATTAATTTGCATAGGCGCAGTTAGAAAGAGCAGGGTTGTCACGATGACAAGTGCGGTGCTGCCATTTATCAAAGTTCCGCTGACTTGTGACTTTATACCATAGAAGCCTTTCATGGGTTTAGATTTCGCACCCAATTTTACGAAAGAATGTGGAGTGCTTATAAAAACAAAATATCAAACAACACGACTTATCCCATGCCTTTAGAGAGACTAATAGAAGGACGGTACATTTACTCTGGGTCCTCCTTAAAGTTATCATTTTAAATTCAAGTTTGTCTACCTACGCCGTGGCCGCCTAATCGCGTAAACCTTGTGCCATTCAGTCTAATTCATTCATTTCATTATGCATAAGTGACTACTTACTCTGTGTATCCTCTAGACCGCTTACCACGACTTGCGTTGTTGCGCGCGAGTCCATAATAAAATTATGTCAAGCGCGATTTTCAGTAAGTATTAAGAGTGGCGCGCGCCAAAGGCCAACGCAGGTTATGCTAAGTGGTCAGAATAGAAGTGAATTCTCGGATGTATTGTATAATTAATTATACTCTGTCTTAACTTTATTATAATTTGTAGTAATACCGGGCGCTCCATCTGAATATTATCGGGATGAAAATGACGTCAAACTCGCCATATAAATAAGATGACTTTAGATGACAAACTTAAGTCGTGCAATTTTAGAAATGTGGACCATTTTATTTTGATATTTTAATTAGCTCCCTAGCAACCAGTTAATATAGGTATCTACAATATAGAAATCATTTAGATACTTATAAAAATACCGAGAATCCACTTCAAGGATTTAAATGACCGGAATTATTGGCAATAACATCATTAAATCTATAAGAATTCAAGTCCGTTTATCCATTTCGTCTTGAGATTTATACATTATAAGGAAATACCGGATTATTTACAACAGTATGTTAATCCAATTCACATTTCAAGGGGAACTGAACACGGGGATAAACGGATAATAATGACAGTTGAGTTGCTATTTAATTCCCGAAATCTTTTGTTTGGGATGGTTTGGGTTTGTGAGCTCGTTCCCAGTACCTATACTTTGACTCGAAACCAATTACAGCTATATTATGCAATTCAACATCACACTTGTACTTATGAATATCAGCCCTGGAGCGAGATGTCTACATTTAATAAATACGAAGGGATCTCAAAAGCTGACCAAAATTGGATTCTGGATGTCACTGTTATTATCCAGATTTTCATATGTAAGTTCATTTTAAAACTCTTTCATTGTATATGCGATTCATAAACTGTTACGACTAATTTTCGCTACATTCGGTCAGTCGCGTCCAGTGTGCTCTTTAAGTGGAACATTGTAGTCGCCTCAGTGCGATAATCAGAAGGTTATATAGGCCCTTCCATCGATACCGCACTGTTTCTGTACATATTGTTAAGCAAATACAAGCATTTCATTTCCCAGTAAGAAAACGGACAAATTAGTCACGGCAGTGGAAGGGCTTTCAACTTTTTAGAAACAACACAGTTACGTCCACTGCTGGAATGCGATTTAGACTTACAAATTTGTCTAATACCTACATTATACATTATACATATGAAAATCAGGATAAATGATTGTGAACTTGTGACTAACGGGAACAATTATTATTTAACTAAATAATATACTATCTACATATATTATCTACCTATATAAATATCTATTGAGAAAGTTAATATTATTTAAAAAAATGATTTCTTTTTAAATAACATTTGGTCAGGAATATCAATTCTCCAATTTAATCGGAAACGTTAAAATTAATAAGCGTATTTTTCATATATTATGGGATAAGATTATACTAGTTAAGCTACATATATTATAATAAGTATATATTATATAGACATGATTTATATCTTATCCTCTTAATGCCAATCTATTTTTAGGACAGCAAAATTTAAGCCCTTTTTGAGTCCTAAAAAATTTATTACTTTTATTAGAGTCCTGTTTTTAGGACACTGACCAAATGTCATTGGGCCGTTAATCCACTTGTCCTAAATATAGATTTGACCTTCCGATTTCTTGTTATCATTATGACTATAGTTCTAATGATGTCGCGACGATTTCAATACGTCATCATCATCATCGCCTGTACACGCGACAGTAAAATTCTAAAAAGGAATGAGTTGCTCCTGTACCAGCATTTTTTATACATATACAGTATATATATTAATTGCTAACTAATGTTTTGTTTAATAAATTGTTTTGTACTTAAATGGAAAATTGTGAACAAAATCTGTATAAATGCAAGGAAACTAATCGAACTTGTTGGAATGTGAAGGTGTTTTATATCTATAGGAGACTGCTCGTAATTTGGCTACATTCCGTAATACCCAATAAAACAACATATTTTTTGAGAACCTCGTAAATAGAGTAAACCCTGCAAAAAATATACTCGAATGTTATAGGCATTTTTTGCGACACAGTAATGAAGATTTGCGAATCTTCAAATCGCAATATTATTAGCACGACACCTGTGTTCGCAGCTTCCAGTCGCAGCGCAGTTTGCGTATTGAGTGTGGCGCTGGCTTAATGATAACTAATTTAAGCCTTAAATTATAAGGGCGTCTTCGTTGTTTTATTGGATATTATTTCAGTACGATCAGTCCATTAAACATTTAGCTATGACTACTTTACAATAATTATTCATGAATGGATAACTTGTTCTATTGGCCTATCCATGTTAAATTAAAAGGTTTAACGACAGAATTTTATAATATCAAGTCCTCATTGAAACCAAGCAAGAACTGTATATCGAAATGACATAAATGGGTGGTTAGTTAAATTCGAAAATACATATAGGGGTGGTTCCTTTATCATAATTCCTGATAGTATCGTTTCTATAGATCCTATTGGTTCGTTTACGTAAAATTAGATAAAAGCATATTAGAATCTGTTTGTTTTACACCAAGACGGTGGTAAACAAACGTACGGTTCCCCAGATAGTGGACACCGTATATACACTATGCTAGGGAGGTATGCAACTTCAGATGTGTTATTATGAACGCGTTACCGACCCTATACCTAACCTCTTGAGTGTGTGTGATAAGGATCCCGACCGAATTTTCTGCTCTATAAAGCAGAACTGAGGTTTGAACTCACGATCTTTGACACACACAATTATTAAAAGGTTAATGATAGACCAGAATTCCTTAAACGGTGACAGATTAACGTTTCGCTGTCGAAGCGATTGACACCTTGGCTAGGCCGGCTAATCTGTCACCAATTGTGGCCACCCATAGCACAGGAATATCAACATCAATCATCATTACCTACTAAAATGTAATTCTATGGAACTTGCTAACTATGTAAACAAACCGCCATATTGAAATCATCAATCAGTGAAAATTTCAATATGGCGGTTTGTTTACATAGTTGGCAAGTTCCATAGAATGACACTTTAGTTTGTTAAAATATTGAAAGCAATTCATGTATTTAAAAACCGTTATCGTAGAAGTGTTAGAAACACTACTAAGTCACAATGGGCACTTGACATTAGGAAACTTCAAAAAGGCTAAATCTGAAGAAAATCTTAACCGCGAATAATTAATAATGAATTTATAAACTACTACAGGCTAGCGCCATTCGGCCCGCCGTATCGAATTTGGCTCACTATGGTGTCTTCCAAATTGAATGTACACTCAGGCTTTTCACATTGTGCTTTCAATTCAAAATTTGTGCGTAACAAAACACGTTAACATATATAATTCGAATTTTAAATGAATATCCATCGCTTTTATGTTGGCAACATTATTTTATTTTTGAGCCAATGGTGTAGATAGTTTTAACAGTTTGGCTAACAATATGCAACGTATCGCGCGTGTAATCGCGCATTTTCAGTCACTTCATAGAAAGAGATACATTGATATTATTAAGGTGCTATGTTGTGGACGCATATGATGATGAGGGACGCATGACTAGCCTTGGATTTTAAATGCATGAAAACGCGAGCTAGTACGTCCAAGCGAAAATGTTGCCAGGATATTTATTTAAATTTCGAACGAAGCGACGTTTAATTACTGCAAGCATTTACACACAAATAACGGAAATTTAAGTTTTCTTCATGAGCGAAGAGAACATGTTGTAACAGTTAGATTTAACGCTATTTACAAATGTGGCTAAATATTATTCTTCTGTCGGCGCAGGAGCTGGGGGGCTGTTGGCTTCCTCTTCGGCCTTGGCTCGGGCCTCTGCATCTGGAAATATTTACAACGCCATTAATTTTTTCGACTAAGACTCGTGCACCAATGCGGTGGGTAGTATGTTCTTTAAGGACTCAGTCACACGCAACGGACTCTCGTTTCATCCCCATTTGTGTGGCATATAATTGCACCTGCCATGACCTGCACATGATTGGCGCGACAGTATACGCGGCGAGATAGACTAACCGTCTTTTTCTAACAATGTTAATTAAAGAGGGATGAGTAGATAGACTTATCTCGCCGCGAGATACTGTCGCGCCAATCATGTGCTAGCCCAGCTGGGCGGATTCTGTTGAGGCGGCACCAGTATTTTCTCTAGTTATATCCTGGAGTACATCAATTCAAACCAGAATTATTGAATAATTTGCTCTCCAGCTTAGGTTTTTGAGGGGAGTTCCTAGTTCAACATCTGTTATTATTGATTAATTTGTTAATAATTTTCTTGAGGTCTTTCGATACCTATTCATTTTTGGAATACCTAGACCAAGAGTTATTTTAGAAATTACCTTTAGCAGCTTGCTCCTTCCAGATTTTCTTGTTGTCACTGAGACAGGCGACCCACGGCTTTCGGATCTTGAATTTTGTGCTGGTCTCGTTAGCTGAAAAGATTAACGTATAAATGTTACACGTACAAATACAGAAAAATAATACTCATCAATGCGATATTTGATTTGCGTCTCTTTTAATAATAATGTGAAGAGATTATTCTTGACTTGCCAGTCTTGCTGCTACAGTACAGAGGCCCAACATGTCAGCACCTACCGCCATACTGGGCTTGATAGTACATTTTATGAAGCCAATCTGGGATTCTGCCACTTAAGTGTTGTCCTGATCACTAAATCCCTAGACAATAGGATCTAGCCTCCGTTGTTATATAACTTAATGTTATAGAATTACCGATTTCCTCCGGAGCATCCTCACTAATCGGTTCCTGACTAGCACCAGTCTTGCAGCACACACCTCCATGCTTGGCTCAACAATAAACTCTATGAAGAATCTCTTCGCTTGTTATCGGGAAGTGGCAGAAGCCACTTATGTGTTGTCCTGATCACAAAATCCCTAGGCCGTATGATCCTACGTTGTTATATTGGTTAGTGTTTTCGACTTACCGATTTTCCCCGGAGCGTCTTCACTAATCGGTTCTTGACTAGCGCCAGTCTTGCTGCTAGAGTGCAGAGGCCCAAGGATGCATTCCAACATATCAGCACACACCCCCATGCTGGGCTCTACAATAAACTCTATGAACCCGATCTGGGATTCCGCGACCAATGTGTTGTTCCGGTCACAAAGGGGGCTAAAGGGCAGCCCTAGCTCGCGTTCCTTGTCGCCTTGGAGGAAGAACTCGTCGAGGAGGCTCATCGTCCATCGGTGGTGGAGGTCCCATCTCTGGAAATTGTTATTGATTATGATTAGTTCGGTCAATGCAGAAATGCTCATAGTTTGAAGAAATCTACGAATCTTGGTTGCAGTTATTAGTTTCTTGAGATCTTTTAGAGATTAATTCTAAGGGCAGGCTTGGGTAGGCTTTACTCGTAAGCAAAGTCAGGTCGAGACGTCGAGCGAATGCCAGACCAAGATCAGCTAAAACCAGCAAAAATGCTGTTGAAACTGAGGGCAAGTTCCTCAATTGTCAGAAAAAGATGATGCGTATAATAACAAGGCCGGTCCGCGGGAATAGGGAGCGTTTTTATTTTTTTGCTTGTGGTTATGAATACTCATATCCCAAAAAATGTAAATACCTTGGCAGGATGAGAATATAACACAGCCAATGCAACACCAGAGATACCGTCTACGACTTGTCCACAGTAGGCTCGGACAACATCAGCAATCAGAGCATGCTGTTCAAATATTGAATATGAAAGTATAATCTAGGTGTAAATACCTTGGCAGGATGGGAAATATCACAGCAATGCAACACCAGCGACGCCGCCTTAGACTTGTCTACGGTAGGCTCAGCCAGCGTCAGTAATGACCGCATATTCTTCAGCTGCTGGAAGTGGAAGCTCATGTCGGTTGCCAGCACCATGTCGATGACGAGGGTGCGGAACTCGCGGAACTCGTCGCGGGACAGGTTCTGAAGAATGTTGCATTCCTCGTCTTTTATTAGCCTGGAAGGAGCAATGAATACTGTCAAATATGCAGCTTGGAAGGTTTTAACGCTGCAGGTACAAAGGTCTGCAAGTTTAACCCTTTGACCGCCGTTGGCATGTATACAAGACAACGATAGAACGATACACTGGCGCCGCTGTCTTGTATACAAGACACAAATTCAACCGCTCGGTAAATGTGAAAAAACATCAATTGTAGTATATTTTTACACTCGTGTTAATGTTTTAGGCCTTTGATTTTTTAAATAATTGCATTTAAAGCAGATAAATAAATCCATTCTTTTATAATAAGGCAATCAAAAAAATTGCTCCAGTTTTCAACGTTTTTCATGTTCCTCGTCGCCGTTGTCTTGTATACAAGACAGCTAGGGATGGGAATGTTAATTCGATATGAGAATATTAGAGATGCAACGGATAGTTGTTTGGCCGGATACTGGATATTCGGCCTGACCATCGGCCGAATATCCGGTATCCGGCCGCCGAATATCGGCCAGCAGAGCTGCACCTACATTTCGGTTTTTCAGGTGCGCATTCTGCAGTTTTGACCTGTTTCTAAGTGAACGTTCGCGCGGACACATTTCTAGGTTCGAAATGAGTGCGCGTGCAAGTTAGTTGAATCTCTAAATTGTTTTAAAATAATAAACAAGTACGATTATGACCGTGACTGTTTCTTAAATCCAATTTGTTTACTCCAAAATCAAACAATGGTACTATCCGGTATTCGGCCGGATAGTAGGGCACTATCCGGTATCCGGCCGGATATTAAAATACTGGCCGGATAGGGCGGATACCGGATAGTAACCGAATATCCGGTGCATCTCTAGAGAATATTCAAAATAAATATCAAGTGGCCAATCTGGTTTTATTTAAGCATTTGAACACCTGTTAAATGCCAATTGGTGATAACTAGTAACTAGAATACGTTAAACGAGAGAGAGACAGGCATAACTATAGCTGGAGTTCAGGGAACTTGTTCAGCTGTCCATAGTAGAGTCAGACAAGTAAATCTGTCCTTGTGGTCTATTTGCAGAACAAATGATTCATTTTGAGATGATAGTGTAGTGGGGAGTAGACGTGTGCGCCGATTAAAAAATGATCGGCGGCGGCGTTTGCCAAAAAATCGGCGGCGGCGGCGTGTTTTCGGCGTGAAATCGGCGTGACCTTGACTTTCAGGTTTCTTAAGAAAAATCATTAATTTGTTATCTTTCTTGAAAATTTGATCAATGCAGGTTGCTGTTCAGTCAAACTACGTATCGTTTGAATATGCTGTGAGTAAAATAGGGTTTGTAAATGAATATAGGATAGGTATAATCACTTGATTTCCCTAGTAATTGGCTTGCATTGAGAGGTTACCTGGTCCCAATGACCTTCGATCCGATCTGTAACTCTCCGTATTCTCAAGCTTTCCATGACTTATCCTATTAAAAATGACGTACTTTAACAAAACAGAACTCCACATATCCTTGACATTTGCTAGACATAGTGGACTCCTATGGCTTCTTTTTAATGGTTTTTTTGTCGTACAAGCACCAGGCTCTCTGAGACATATCTTCTTTCTCGTGTTCTCATTGCTGAGGCTCTCGACCACATGTAATTTGTCTTAATTTCGTGCTGTCATAAGCCGTATGGACTGCACGGTGCAGACTGCCGCAAGCCTACCTCTTCATTCGAACATAACGTTCGACCATCTCACACATGCTCTAACTCGAGCACGTTTGTCATTCATTCGGCTTAAACTCATGTGTTTCTCCACATCATGCGTTGGATAATATGTCCGAAGAACCCATGGCATGTTGGGAAGAGATGAGTGGCGATATAGAGCTCTTTGATAATGGAGGGGTTTGTACTTCTAGCTGTCCAAGCAGCACTAGCAGCAGTCTTCGTTCGTTCGTTAACAGTTGACGGTGAATACTTATAGTTCGTTTTTTTTAGCATTAGAAAGAACTTGCAAGAAGGTAAGCGATCTTGACATGTCTTTTAATTGAAAAACGCTTTTAAAAAATCAAAAACTATTACTTAAGCCCCACATTCACACTCCTACCGTGTAGGCCGCCTCGTAGTCCGCCTCGTTGGGTAGGATTGTGTATGGGGGTTGCGGACTACGAGCCGTTCTACAAACGGCTAAACGGTAGCACGGCTCGTAGTCCGCAACCTCCATACACAATCCTACCCAACGAGGCGGCCTACACGGTAGGAGTGTGAATGTGGGGCTTTATGAAAGAAGAAGAATATAAATGATCGTATTAGATGCATAATTGTTACATATTTGCCGTAACTTATTTTAAAAAGGTGTTTTTCAAATAAAAGACACATCAAGATTGTTTACCTTATTTCTAATGCTAAAAAAACGAACTATAGGATAACTCAGTTACTTTAATTGGTGTGTCAAATAGTTTCTGCAACTGGCTATTCAGTTTCATTCAATTAATAATCGACGTATATTTGACAACAGTGACATAAATAATACAAAAAAATCATATTGTAATCCAAAAACCAGCTTGAAATAGCTAATTAACAACACTCAAGGTCACGCCGATCATTTATCGGCGGCGGCGGCGTGGTCAAAAAGCCCGGCGGCGGCGGCGCGCCGGCGCGGCGCACACGTCTAGAACTGACAAGCTCTTCTAAGGAACATGTCGAATGTGAAACATGCATTCCCGAACATTTCTGATCCCCACCCTTTTCCAATATTATTGTTCTTCACTCATTGACAATTCAACCCACGTGTCATTTTCCCCAATGCAGTTCCGGTACATTTATATTATCGACACACGATGCGCGGCTCTAACCATACGCTAATAAAGTTTACGTACCGACAAGCGCTTACGCCGTTGACCTAGAGACTATTATTACTTAATCCGCGCGGAAACGGTCCTTGTCGGTCTGCACTGCGGGCAGTCCATGCGCGCCGTTGTCATGTATACAAGACTTCTCGTAGAGCCTAGTGCGGTGATATTACGTCATGAATCGATATTGTTTAGTGGTTGTTTTTAATGATAAAGACCTTTATTTTTAACATTGTCGTGTGTAAAAAATATGTTAATTTTTGGCATTCTCGAAATAAATTAAAGTTGGTTAAGAACAAAGCCAAATTGAGAAGATTTTTACCATAAATTGTAAATATCGATATCACATTTTGCAATCCCTAAACTTTTTATTAGTTGTTTACTTAGAATTTACTCTGGCGTGTGAGTGAGCGTCTTTGCGGACTAGGTCCGGCGGCCAAAAGGTTAAGACAGAGCTCGGAAAATTACTAGTCCGTCTAATCTATCTCAAAACCGACTCTGTCGCTGTCGTGGCAGTGTCGAAAAGCCACAATCTATTTTAATAGTAATTGTACACTTCCACACTTTGTCCTAGATTCCTAGAAAACTATGTGTACGAGTAATATCAGCTTGATCCGACCCAATATAGGTGTCATTAAATAATAATACTTTGTATGTTGGTTACAGTACTGAGATACTAGATTTGGAAGGCTTTAAGGAGCTTTGTTTGTCAACGTATTACCAGTAAATATTAAGGGCTGATTTAGACGATGCGAGAACTCGCATGCAAGTTTCATTAGATTGCGGGTTTTGATCGGTCGGTTGAATTGGACGTAACCAATAGTCCGCAATGTAACTAAAATCACATGCGAGTTCACGCGCCGTCTAAATCAGCCCTTACTAAAGTACCAATAATAACAAATAGTGTGCCAACTGAATATACCACAGCAACTAAGTAGGTCGCTGTATCCCGCCGAGAGCAACTTGCCACTTAGAAACAGCTGAGATTGTTTACATAAATGATCAACTTGGTTCTGGATAGTTTCCAGCCGGCGGGGTCTGATTTCCGTGTCTTTTTCCGTATACTCTTAAGTTAATTTCAAAATCTTCAGGCAAATAAGGGTAAGGGTTGGTTTTTATCGAGAAAGGGTGATTTACGATTTACCTATACCTATTAACAAATAGCCATCATTTTAGGGGGCCTTATTGGTTCAACAAAGTTCCCAAAATATGTTCACAGAAAAGTGGCTGTTACTGACTTTGCTTCTCGGAATTTTATAAGAAAAGTGTACATATCGCCGTGTGCCTGCTACACTGCCACATCTCAAAAAACCGTTTTTTCGAGAAATCGCGTCTCAAAGTTGTGATTAATAGGATCTTACTCCTTTAGTTTTAGGTCTATGAATTTAAACTTTAGCGTTTTTTACTTGGAATGATATAACCCTCCTTATGACCACGCCACTTTTTAAAAGAAATATATATTTTTTAAGACACAAGGCCCGAAAGACAGGTATTTAGAGTTGTGGCCGTATTGCAGAAACGTTTTTTTAAAGATTTTGGGATGCGGCCAAATTTAAACACAAAATTATTGGATAAAGGTTACCATGCAAATATAAATAAAAACACCAAAATAGTTAAAATCCCTTTATTTTATCAATTTTGATAGGAACAAGATCACTGTACGCGATAATATGTGTAACTCAACTAATTATTATTTTCTAGGACGCAACTCAAAAGCTTCATTTAAAACGTGTGCTATATAGCCACAACTCAAAAGGGCCTACCGCGAACCACGTTCGACGTGTTGCCTCTTTGTCGCACTTGTAAATTCGTAGGTAAGTGTGACAGGAAGGCAATACGTCGAACGTGGTTCACGGTAGTCCCTCAGTTCACGTGCGAACGCCGCGGGAGCAGGCGGCAGACTGGCAAGTGGCTGTATTGCAGGGAATCGTCTGACAATTTATGGTCAAATCCATAAGGCCACTTGTGAGAAAAAGGCTCTTAAAGACCTTTTTTGCTATGGCTCTCGAAATAAGGTCGTAAACTGAACAATTTTGAATACGAATTTGCAATAACCCAGAAAATTAAAAATTTTGAATTGTGGCCGTATAGCAGGCACACGGCGATATACCTTGGCTAGTGTTCCGACCCGGAAGAGAAATCACTACCCAGGTAATAGTTATTTCACTGTCATGTTATGTTATGGTACAATATTTTTTCTCTTAAAATTCCTGGAAATGAAAACCAGCTTATAGAATAATCTATAAGCTGGTCTTTCCCACATCGATCTTACTCACCGAAATGTGAAAAATATCAAAGTTCACATTTGAATTTATAAGAGATGGGTAAGTATCTTAAAAATATCATTCATAAAACCTGAACAAAAACAACGAAATCTCTGCCAAAAATCTAAATTGTATGCAATTACCCCAACTACATTTCCTCACCTTAATCTTACAAACTTTGTGTTAGCATTACAAATAACACTTTAATCTCCATAATGAATTCCTGCGAGAATATCTTTATTTATTATTATTTATTTTAATCTTTATTGCACAATACATGAAGGTACAAATGGCGGACTTAATGCCTTAAGGCATTCTCTACCAGTCAACCAATGGGTCAAACCAGAAAGATTAAGTAGGTGCAGTGTCTTTAAAGTAAAAGAATTTGTAAACAAGACTCTATATGAATATAAACTATGTTGATAAACTTACACATATACTTAATACAAATATATCTTTGACTCAGTTAAACCCAAAACTTTGGATTTAACTTTGCATAAGATAATATCTCGGGATTAAAGCTCACTTTTTTTATTTTTTTATTTTATTTTATTTAAAAAAATGTTTACATGACCTTACAGACAGATCCAATGCGCCATGAAACTTAACATTAACATATACCAAAGGTACATATAACAATCAGGTACAAACAAACAATTACAAATAACACAATTACAAATCACTAGTCCCTTATCACATCCACAATTACACTTTTACGGATGTAGGCCTCGCATCCTCATATTTGGGGATACAGTTGTACCTAAGTAGGTACTACCCTCCTGAGACCAAGAAACTCTTGTTTTGTTTTTGAACCCTCAGTAATTCAATAAAAAATCAAAATATATTGCGGTACATGTACAAAAAATTGTACGCGGAGTCTCTGGAGGATACCTATATAAAAATAATACTGTACATCAAGGTGAAAAGGCAGTATTAAAAAGGGGAATTCATATTTTACTTTGTATTTACAGATAATGTTTTTAGACTAGAGAGTTATAACTCTCTACAAATATGAACACCTCAAATTCTATTAGATGGGAACAACTCTTTGTAAATCAACGTAAGAAATGGTAAAATTAAATGTTAAATTGTTATATTATTCATTAGTTATTGCTGAAATTCTCGGCGGTGTTTAATAAAAACTTCTGATCGCTATTAACCTCTTTACTCGACAGAAAGGGGTAAGTAATAGAACGTATACAAACCTATAATATATTGCTCAGAATATATAAATTCAATTAGTATAATTTTGAATGGCATAACGTGCAATTAGTATAACGTGTGATACGTATAACAATGAATTCTATAATTTTTTATTGTATAATGTACTTTACATATAATATCGTTTATGATAAGTAGGAAAATGTATAACATTGAAATAATATAATATACAAAACGGAATATCACACAATAAATATAAGAGATGCAATTACGACGATAGCACGGATAGTTGCTCCATAAAATGTTTTTCTAATTATGTGTGGGTAAGAAGAGAAATTATATTCACTCTTAAAATTTTTTTGTATAAACCATATACTTTGAGTTTGCCGTGATTAGTACGTAATTACGTGTTTTCCATAACCTAACCTAACCTAACCCATTTTTCTGGTAGCAGTTTTTTTTCTCTGAGGGGTCGCAGTTCAAACCTAACCTAACCCACTTTTCTGGTAGCAGTTTTTTTTCTCTGAGGGGTCACAGTTCAAACCTAACCTAACCCACTTTTCTGGTAGCAGTTTTTTTTTCTCTGAGGGGTCACAGTTCAAACCTAACCTAATCCACTTTTCTGGTAGCAGTTTTTTTTCTCTGAGGGGGTCAAAGTTCTAACCTAACCTAACCCACTTTTCTGGTAGCAGTTTTTTTTCTCTGAGGGGTCACAGTTCAAACCTAACCTAACCCACTTTTCTGGTAGCAGTTTTTTTTCTCTGTGGGGTCACAGTTCTAACCTAACCTAACCCACTTTACTGGTAGCAGTTTTTTTCTCTAAAGGTCACAGTTCAAACCTAACCTAACCTACTTTTCTGACAGTTATTATTAGTTAAGTACTATAAACTTTGAAATTCTGAGCTATCCTATCCAAATAATTTTACCAATGTTTTGTTCAGATAATTATATGAAATTTTATTAATTATTTTAATTTATATGCGTAATAAATGTTATATTAAATATAGTTAGTTTATATGTATAGTATACCAAACAACGATATGTATATAGAATGTTATATTATTTTTATGTTATACTAATTGAAAATATACATTTAGTGCATTATACATAAGATGATTATACTTTTTGAACGTTTATAAACTGAAATTATGCCAAAAGTGCATATTCATTATGAGACGCACCCGACAGAAAGAGAGGCAAACAGGCAGTTAATGGATACAAGTATTTATGAATAAGTACGTAAGATGCGACTCTGCTATGAGAAAATCGCCCAAACAGCGGTTACAGATGTGAGTGTAGACCTAACCAATATCCAAGGCTACGTCATTTTGAAAAAAATCCAAAAATAGAATCGAGACAAAAAATCAATATAATTAGGTACATTCTCACCAAATTTCACAAGAATTGGTTGAGAAATGCGACTTATAGAGGAGAATATTCGGACTTATGAAAGAATTTTCGCACAAGCTGTAACAGAGACCTTCGCTTTCGCTCGGTCAATTACCGTCAAACTTGAGACAAAATTATAGCGAATTTCTATTGTCATAAGAAAACAAACAGCAGATCCAGTACGAAGTAGGATACTTTTCTTCAAATCCTAAACAGGTCTCAATTTCTACCAGCCCATTTTATGGCAACTTAGGACACTTTATTGTGACGATAAGTAGCAGTATTCGTAGACTCTTCAACGTTGTAATTTTACCTAATGGAATCAGACAGTTTACTACCTATTTCCCTGAAAAAGCTTTTTGCTGAGAAATAAAGAGTGCTAAGGAACTATACGAAAGCAAACGTGTTTCAAAGGCCATTTTTAAATTGATTTTAGTCGACCTTTTCGTCGACAGTTTTACATAACTGAAATGATAAAAGTATGATGTTTTAATATGGTTCCTATTTTAGACACTAAATGAAAGGATATGGAAATTATGGAAGCCAATGTCTCCCAGTTTATCCAGTCTCAGTCTCAAATTCTCAGCTATTTATAATACGATTATTTATTTTAAAACTAACAGCTTTTCACATATAACATTAGTTTGAGATATATTAAATTGACAGAGCACTTAAAGTTTTGAGCTCATCTGCCCGATTCGAATTTTAACTTCACTGACATATCTAATTCATATCGTGTCTAGATCAGGGCTCGGAAACCGTTCTCAACGCTCAAACCGGTTTCGTTCATTTGCCCGGGAACGAAATGGATTTCGTTTCCGTTTGCGGTTACCGGTTAAAGAACTTTTCTTTTGAAATAACGGTTTACACCAATTACGTTCTCGTTTCGTTCTTGAAGAACGAAATAAACCGGTTAAATTGAAAACGTCGCAGCAAGATAAAATGAGTATTATTATTTGTAACCGGCAGAATATCAGTGCTTTCCTCGAAAAAGCGAAGCGTATCGCTGCGTAGGAATCATCTTGCGTCCTGCAGTACGCTGTGTGCGCCGAAATATGTTTTTTTAGTTTATTGCTTTTTATTACTTTTCTACTTATTAATTAATTAGTGTATGTTTGTTACATGTTTTTTCCTGTTTGTTAATAAATAGTTTCCGATGTTTTATTTTATAATTTTAATTTAATATTTTTTATAGCAGCTTTAGAATGATTATAGAAAAAGGTATTATTAATTACTTTTATTATTTATTAAAATCAACCAATTATTTATTTATACAAGAAAACGAATCAGTTTTATATTTGCCACCATCAATTAACCCATCTGCTTGAAAATTAAAAAAAACCGGCCAAGTGCGAGTCAGATTCAATTACACAATTTTTAACAATGTATTTTTAGGTGAAACGTGAGTGAAAAACCCGTAGGGTCGGATCAAAAACGAAGTAATTAAGTCCGACTCACGCTTGACTGCACATTTCTAAAATGTTTATCCTAAAATTATATTTGGATTCTCACAATGAGCTCTTTTATTTGATACATATCGACGCCCGAAAGCAAACACGTAGTAACCCACAGAAGGTCAAAAAATTTTTGGCACGTATTTAACCGGTCAACTAAATAATTGAATTTGGGTAGTTTAAAAAAATAGAAATGGGTACTAAAATTAATAGTTTGGCAACAAAAACGGAGCCTTAAAATATATCAATATGATTTGTATTTTAATGCAGTTACAGCTTTTGATTATTTTTAGGCAGGTACCAAGTATTTATTTGGCGACCGAATTATTATATTGAAGACCATTTGTGAAGCATATTTTAAAAAGAAAACGGCTATCTATTCATTCAAAAATGAAGTTCTTTTAAAATATTTTGTTTGGTCATTACACGGTCAACCTAACACGCTCCTCCTCGCTTCGCTCTTCGTCGCACCTATCTGTTGACTCTAGCAGAAGACAGTGGTAACTATTGAAATTAGTAATTAAAAATTTAAAGATCTGGTGGTATAACGGCCATTAGGCGTTTCATGATTAGTAATTTCGACTATAAGTACACTGACCATTACGTATTGGTAAATTAATTTGAGGTGTTTTGTGTAAAATGTGACCAACATTAATTAACTGCTTCACTGCTTTCGTGTTAAAATACTACCTAGCTGAAACGACATGCTCAGTTATGACTATAGTTGATTACTTAGGTGTGAAAAACTAGATGAAAGCTAAATTTTATAATCGCTTTACCATATTAGTTGCCAATTTATTATTTTAGTCGCCAACCTACCACTTTAAGTTCCCCATAATTTTTTGGGTGGCAAGCTACCCAAAAAAATCAAGATTTTGCTGCCAGTTTTTTAATAATATGATGCTTATATTTGAGGCTAATATATTTTTTATGGCGCTAAAATATTAATGCACAGCCAAATTATACTATTATATGCCCAATGAAAGTTCCTGTTTAATATTTTAGTTGTCCGGTTAATAATAAGCCAAAAAAAATTATAGCATTTTTGGAATCGCCATTTTTTTCTGCGTCGATAAGTCGAATCCACGTGCCAATACGATGAAAAATGGGGAAAATAGGAACACAAAAAGTTCTCCTTTTTCTTGAAATGTACTCAGCAAACACGCAGTAAATAGCAAAAAAACTCAATAATTTAAATCATTGTATTTACAGCATTTTTAATTCCATATAATTTATACTTTTGTCATTTACAACCTCCGTTGGTCTGACGCAAGTGTAGGTTACTACGTGTTTGCCGCTCATGAATGTGAATGTCTTGCAGTTACGCTATTTGGTGGGAAATAATGTTTAGTCGATTAGTGGTTTAACACAAATTCACACACTATTAAAATATGAGAGACATGTCTTTTACTACGTTTACAAGGATCAAGTAAAACTAACCACATAATAATTACTTCACTGTTGTAGGGCGTAAGGTTTAAACTTCTGCACCTTATTTCGTTTTAACGCGGCTATCGCGGCCATTACTGGAACGTTTGCGCCGTCGCTCAGTGTGGTTCGGGGGGTGAAAGTGAGTCGACGTGTTTGTAGTCAAGTAAAATATTACGGGGATTTTGGATAAAGTGATTATTTTTATTTAAGAAAGGAAGTTTTTTTCAGTTGTAAGCATGTAAAATTGCAATTGGTGTGTGTATCGATTTTATGGTTTTCTCTTCTTCTTCTTTGGTCGGTCCCTCATGTCTGAGGATCGTGGTCAGTATCAGGGTTGCATCTAGAGCGGATGATCTGTCTCCACCGGTTTCTGTCCAACGCGTCTCCGACGACCGTGTAGAAAGCAGAGGATGACGAGTCTTTAACTTGATCGGTCCATCTTATTGGTGAACGACCGCGTGATCTCCTGCCTTCGGTGTGTCCAATCACTATCAGTTTTTCCAAACTTTCGTCACCTCTGCGCACTGTGTGTCCGAAATATGATAGTATACGCTGTTGGCATATGGTGGATAGACGAGTTTTCACTCGGAGCTGGGTTAGGATTGATGCATTAGTACGTCTTGCCGTCCAAGGTATTCGTAACATTCGTCTCCAGCACCACATCTCAAATGCATCAATCCTTTTTCTCTCTCTGGCCAGGATAGTCCACGTTTCCACTCCATACAGGAAGATAGGGAATACTAGTGCTCGTATCAATCTGATCTTGGTTTTGATACCAATTCCCCTTTTCTTCCAAATGTTATTTAAACGGGTCATAGCATCCTTTGCCATCCCGATTCGCCTTCTTATCTCGGACACACATTTGCCATCATTGCAGATTTGGGAACCCAGGTAAATATAGCGGTCGACTATATCAATGCCAGGAATGTTGCAGGTGACATTTGCTAACTTTCCGGCTCGATCCACCACCATCACTTTGGTTTTCGCTCTGTTCACAGCGAGACCTACGTTGCCACTTTCTAATTCGAGTCTTTGAAATAATTCACTCATGTCTTCCATTGATGTTGCCAAAAGAATGGTGTCGTCTGCATATCGGAGATTCGATAACCTTTTCCCACCAATAGGGAAACCCTTGTCCCAATTTTCGATGGTTTTCCGAATGATGTATTCTCCATATATGTTAAAAAGTGCAGGAGACAAGATGCACCCCTGTCTCAGTCCCTTTTTTGCTTGGAATATATTGGAGCATTCAGTGCCTATTCTAATGAACGAACGGTTTTCAGCGTACAGACTCTTGATCAAAGCAACGAGGTGCTCAGGGGCTCCCATTTCGGGTAGAACATTCCACAGTTTGTCCCATTACACGCAGTCGAAGGCTTTCTTGTAGTCAATAAAGCACAGAACCAAGGGGCTGTTGAATTCCCTGCTCTTCTCTATGATTTGTCGAACGTTTAGTATTTGTTCCCGCGTTCCTCTGCCCTTCACGAAGCCTGCCTGCTCTCTTGGTATCTGTCGGTTATGGTTTTATGTGACTTAAATAAAATTTGGTCTTATGGTATCTGATGGAAGTTTGTTTTGTCTAAAGTGGACTTTTATTTTATAAGAGGATGTAGAAACCACTTTTTTTTTAATCAAACGTCGTTGTTATACTTTGGTTAGATTTTGATCTCCCATTACGTTATGTCTTTTCCAAAGTGGACTTCTTATTTTTTAGTTGGTTCTACAATAACATTATAAGATTTAATTATGTTCTTGAAAATTAAACAAAAGTTATGTGTTTTGTTTGGTCTTAAGAATGCTTATATTGATTTTAAAAGTTCAAATCATCATAATAGATGTGTTATGTTCTTTTATGAATCCCGAAAACATCTTCACATTTTATAAGTATACATTGGAAATTGGGTCCAGTGGGTCGGCCCAGGTATCGCTGGGAAGACAGTGTGGCGGCGGATCTGCTTCAGCTTCGCGTCAGTAACTGGCAGGAAGTTGCGCAGGATCGGGACAGGTGGCACGCTCTCGTTTCGGAGGCCAAGATTCTCTTTGGATCGCTGAGCCAAAATAGATAGTTAGTTAGTTAGTCATTGGAAATGTCGTGCAATTTACTTTAAGATGCCATTAAAGTCATGTTTAAGGGTGTGGTAAAATTTTTGGCAATACATTAAATGCATTCTAAATTGCTTACAAAAAGAAAAAAAATACTGTTACAGCATTTTGTTCACCCAAAATTTTTAAACCACAACGTTTCCGACTTTATTACGGATATCTTTTGTCATATTCAGGAGGATTACCTCGTTTTTTCTGTCCATACAAATTTTAAGGAAATGCTATCCCATGCATTTGGTACTGGCATTTACTACGAGTTTGCGCACTGTGTAAAAAAGATCAAAACGTAGTAACCCACAAAATATGGTCTTGTAACAACTTTCGGCTAAATTTATTTAAATGAATTTTTCAAAAAAATTTAGAATATTGCACCCAATTTTGAGTTAGTTATTTTAATAAACAACGTAGTTATGATTTTTTTTTCAAAACTCGAATAGTTTTTCGTCTCTGGTAAACAATTTGGGTTTTGTGGGTTACTACGTGTTTGCTTTCGGGCGTCGATATCAACACGATTTAGTTTGAACTTTTTTATTTTTATTTTTCTCATTGACCCCCTAAAAGTGGCCCCATGTTTAAATTTCGTTTGTTTACAGTACATGTCCGTCTTTGGGTCACAAAATGATCTTCCATTTTTCTTTTCAATGGAACATCTGGAATTTATAATATAAATCTATCCTAATTGGTCATAAAAAAGGATTAACAAAATTCAAAATGAATATCTATAGACAATAAATAATTTGCACGCCAGCGTGTCAGCATTGTTTGCTTAATGACGTCCACCAACATTTAATATTCTTTTTTATTTGCATACAAAATGCAAGGAGGAGAGGAGGAGAAGCTGCTAATACAATTCAGAGCGTTATATCCCTTCAGACTAGGATCATCAAAAAAAATGTGTACCCACTTATTTTACTTACAGTTGTCAGGATCGAAATTATCGGTCTCTTCTTCATTGAAAAATGGTTCACTGTCCGGAACATATTTACAACTTTGTGAATCAATTTTAAATGTTACAAAACACCACCAACACCAACAGTCAAAACTCACACGCCCAAAAAGTATAAAAAATAAATAATTCAGTCAGCAAGCAGCACCGTCAAGTCAACATCGAGATCGAGTACTTAGAGCCGTTAGAGCGGGTAGCCGGGTAATGTATTAATATTGTAGACGGCTGAGATTAACCGGTATTATATCGTTCCTCGAGAACGAAAACATTTCGTTCTCTCAACTAACCGGTTAGAAGAGAGAACTAAATTTTAAAGTTCGCGTTCCATCAATTAACCGGTTTATTAATGAACGAAATAATATAACGGTTTATGAACGATATTAACCGGTATATCAATACCGGTTCCGAGCCCTGGTCTAGATCTAGTAATTGACGTATCTTAAAGTTCGAATCGGGCCGCATGTCTTTAGTGATAAGTAGGACATTATAATTATGACGGTCTTCTACTTATTACGTGCTAATACGATACTCGAACGCCCCAGTGCCCTATCTCCTTGAGTTTGCCCCGCTGTCACCATCTATCAATCCTTCGGGTAAATTAGGGCCTCCTCGCACCGGCCCGTTCGCCGATGGCGGTTTCATAGAAAATTGGCTATTGCAAAGCGTCGGGCTTAGAGAGATACTGGTGATTATTAGCGAAAGCAAGTAAAGCGAAAGCTGGCTTGAATCCGCTCAGAACCGAGAATGGCGTTCTCTTGTGTTGGAGGCCAAGACTCATTTTGAGCCATCGCGCCAGCCAGTTTTCGTATTTTAAAACATATTTATTTTTCACAATCCATTACTCCCGTGGGAACAATATCCTTCAGTACACCTTCATGAAATAAGGTATTTTTCTAGCAAGTGTGATGAAAAGCATTGTGTGTAGCTCCGGGGGAAAGAATATTGTTACTCGAACACCTATGTGTTAGCCTACGGCTGTCGTGAATATAATATACTCTCGTACAATATTTCACTTACCCCCCACGTTGCACAATGTACTATTGATAGCTCATAGAGATAGTTCTAGCCAGATTATTATCAGTCAACATTCAAAGATTAAATATTTACCGCTTCTTCTGGATGAAGACTCAGAATCTACATCGACCAAGAAAATGGTTAGTAACGAGCAGCTACCTCGCCGGCAAAGGATTTTCTCTTCTGCTGAAATGACGTCACAATGTCAGATAGAAATGTCAGTGTGCACTGGCCCTATCTTTTACTACGAATCTCGAATTATAATATAAATTGCCTGCGTCTCCACTCAAATGAAGTGTCAAGGCAGCGTTATTTACGCGCGCTATAGTCGTCAGAATTTTGTGCTGATCAAATCAGAAAGTTGTTAAAGTGGCATTAAATTTACATTGGAGAGAAAATGGCGTAAAAATGAAGGCATTCGCTTACTCTTCAGGTTTTGAGATAAGAGTTATTCGACTTGAAAAGCAATAAAATATTAGAGTAGACGCTTTTATTATTCATAAACACATTGAACTTTAATAAAATGAAATCAAATATTAATACCGCAAATTTAAGATTTAAGCTAGTTATTAATTTCGTTAAGTAGTACCACTGTATATATATATATATATATATTGCATGTAAAGAAATATGATTAAAATCCATACCGCAAATATAACGTTCACATGTTGAGTTCAATCTACCAATGATTTGCTAAGTTAGACCACTGGATGAATAAAAATTTATTTTCAGACAAACGAATAATCTATATTCATTTACAGTACAATCACAAATCACAGGGATTTGTTACTTTGTTAGTCGTGGTCCTCGATAAAATATATCATTTATATTATTGAAAGTACAACAAAATATGATATATTTAATTACACAAACGGGTCTACCGCGATATAATTTCATTGTTTTTACCTTTAATTCCGACGTTTCAGCTGAGTTGCACCAGCTGTGGTCACGTGGTGTTTTTATTAATATCTCCGTTGACATTTGTTGGGACGTCCAGTCTTTCCGTGACCACAGCTGGTGCAACTCAGCTGAAACGTCGGAATGAAAGGTAAAAACAATGAAATTATATCGCGGTAGACCCGTTTGTGTAATTAAATATGTGTACAAAACGCGAGAGTTTAAAGTGTTAAAAAATATGATATCGTGATATACTCGTAACTAACAAACCATCACAAGTCGTTATTAAGCTCCGGCGATTCAAAGGCACCTACTTGTACAGGCATAATCGTATTCACAACGTATTATGGGAAGCATCAATCGATGAGAATGCAATTAGGCTAATGCGTGCTCCTTAAAGACGCCTACAATGGTACTTAGGTTATACATGTAGCGACGCGCCCCGGCTTCGCACGGGTTACACAAAACCTTAACAAATACCTAAACCTTCCTCAAGAATCACTCTATTGATAGGTGCAAACCGCATGAAAATCCGGTCAGGAGTTTTCGAGTTTATCGCGAATATACATACACAGAGGACGACACGGCGGGGGATTTTGTTTTATATAATGTAGTGATTAATAATCATTTATCCCTATAGTATAATATGACCTTTCATTGTGACGACTGTAGTTGTTAATAAAATGAGACAAAGTTAAACCGACATTTGATAAGTTTCATGAATAGGGGCAAGTTTGTAGAGCTGTAGAATTGTATTGGACTAACCGCGCATAAGGTCCTACCATTTACAATTGTTTAAGTTTGCATCTTCAAATATTCATAGTTATTAAGTAGAATAGTAAAGGTTCGCCCTCTAGACTTATTATAGTTAGGTCTGGCGTACACGACCTTTAAGTTTTCGAATATGCCTATATTCGTGGTACAGTCAGCAGCAGAAGTTGCTAAGCGGGCGAGGTGTTCAAAATTTCTCTGACGCGCTCTTATTGTCTTTACAATAAAGTCGCGTCAAGATCATTTTGAACATCACACCCGCTTAGCAACTTTTGCTGCTGACTGTAACTAACATGTAACCGCTTAAAAGGTCATCTGTGATACTACGAGTTACATAGGCGAGCCTATCATTTACTCTGATATATCGAAGTGTCAGACTAGTGGTAATGTACTGAACGAATGTAATTTGGAGATACACAACAAGAATGATCGTTTCGGGTCGTTGCTGCTGATATGTATTGAAGAGTGACCTAGAATCAAATGGTTAGAGATAAAAAAGTTTGAAATGAAAAATTTATGTCTTTATTGATTTTTCAGGATTTATACGATAAGTTTTATGACAAATGACAAGAGAATCTTCAACTTACAGAAAGAAAAGCGAACCAGTGGTCGTACTTTTACGTTGGTAGTGTTATAGGTAATGATATTTTAATAGCCTTTGCCTATGGAAACATTGCAATAATAATTTTCGGGTGCAAAAGTTGAGTTTACTAGATGATTTAATGTACCTACCGTAAAATCAGGTAACTTTAGTCCACAACTTAGGTATTACAGCTATGTTTCAAATTCAAGTTCCAGTAAAATATGTATAAGTATTTATCAAATTATGTTGAGTATATAATATAGAAAGATCATTAGTGTATCTAAGCTCCAAAATAAATGTAACGAGTACAAACCATGAAGGTTCGGTAAGAATCAACGTTAAAACATAGTTGGACTTCACATAGTTGGACTATACATATAAACAAAAAATAATCACGGTCTATATAAATCTATGGGTACTAACTGATTAATAGTACGCCGGACGGTATCGGCCTAACTGTCAGTTAGAACAAAATTTTGACAGTTCCGAACAACTGACAGGCCGATACCGACCGGCGGACTGTTAATAAGTATGCCCCTTAATATGTAGGGATACGTGTACACAAACACACCAATTTAATTTCAAACAGGCGCACGCTAAGACTATACGTATATTCGCCACTTAATGCCGGCAGGTAAGTAATTAGTTACGACCGCTCTCCGGGCCACGTTAGCTAATTACAAACACTTCTAGTATAAGTTTGCATATTATATGTATACGTCCGTATCCTATAGGGAATATTACGCAAAACTCTGAGTAGAGGGCGCCACTACCACTATCGATCAAAACGAAACATGAGAATCGAAATTTCCTTATCTAACCTCTATCACTCTAGCATATTCGAGCGATAAAGAGGCAGATAACTAAATTTCGGTTTTCGCGTTTTCCGGTAGGCCCTTGTTAACAAACCGCCTTGATGCATCAATGTCATATCAAATCAAAAACAGTTTAAGGCATAGTATGTATAAGTTACTAGCTAGCTTAGTAAATGTAATACGGTAACTATTCAATGAATATTAGATGTGACTAAAAAAACTCGTGATGAGCTGGAGACTCAATGGTCAAATCACTACTTACTTACTATAAGTAAGTACCTTGTGTAAATTAAAAATTAAACACTAGGCACTTAAAGTGAAAATGTATTAAACTGCTCGCGAACAGTGTTGTCGTAGTACGGTTATAAATGCTTATATTATTTAATTAAAATGAGATTTAACATTATTGAAATTAGTTGAGACTGAGCATTTGACAGCTCACAGATACAGCTACAGATATTGAAAATAAATGCTTAATGCATACACAAAATCTTTTTATTTGGCACCCAGCATACTTCACCAAAAATTAATTAGAGCCCTCACAAAAATTCAAATAAGAAATGCATTCTGCACCCGTTCTTACTGGCGGGGTTTGATTAAAATGTAAATTTCAACGACAGGATAGTTCAGTTTTTATTTAACGTGAAACGAGATTGCTTCAAGACAGGCGAGGCGGGAAAAAACGACATTCTCTGCAGCTTGGATGCAATGACAATATAATTTTCATCGCACTAGCTTGGATCTCAAGATCTTTGAGCAAAAATATTGACAAAATGTTTAAATTTTAAAATGTTGACATGTATTTTTAAGTAAAAAAAAAAAATGATGAAGCCTGTTGCGGATATCATCATTGGTTTGTTTTGGACGAAGCATGTTGCGGATTTGCATTTGTGGCCACCTGACGAAGCCTGCGTTGTGGATATCCTATTTAAAAATTTTATGTAAGTAGTTTTATATTTTATAATAAAATTTATTTAAATTATTTTTAAGTTATTTTTTTTTATTTATTGTGACATAGTTATTTTGTGTTTCTTCTATGGGTATTATTGCCTAAAATAAACATTTTGATTTGTAAAATCCGCAGCAGACGCTGCCGTGAAAAAGTAATTCAACATTTAACACACATTTTTATTACTCTTTCACGCTAGTACAGCAATATATAAGTGAAAAAGAAACATATTCAATTAATTTAGGCAAAATACACTTTAATATTAGTTGTGAAATAAATCAGAATTGAACTGAACCAAAGTTTATTTGGAACCTAAAAATCATTACCCCTAAAATCTTTCTATGATCCGTATATGAATAAATCGGTAATCAATAGGTACATACAATAAGATCTTACATTAGAATGTTGAACAAGCTATGAACCCTGCAAGGGCACTGCAAATTAAGTAGGTACGTAAGTTACAATTGAATTATTAATATTACGTAACATAAACTTAAATATAAATAATTATGGAAAAAACATTCATAATATCTTTACATCAAAGGCATAAATAACTATTTTGGGATCGAGATGAGAGAGGTCACAGTAAGGGTAACATAGTTTTAGGTTACTATAGACACTAGATTAGGTTACTATAGACACTAGATTCCCAGTATTTGACCTTCGCCACAGTGTCCTAATTTTAACTTCATCAATTAATACGAAAATAGATCCTAATGTTAAAGGTGACGAGACTGCGTGGCGTGGGGGAACTATTATTGTATCAATAAAGGTATAAATTCGTATTCATAAGTATACTTAAGGTGATTAGTTAAGATATTCTAATCAGGGTGGAGCTCGCCTCCCAAAGGGCTAAGCTTTGTTGTTGGTCATATTGATATCCAAGCAAGCGAACTATTACAAAACGAAACTATCTAGTTATAGTAGTAGTTAGTAGTAGTTTGTGGTATCTACCACCAATTTTAACAAATCTTTTGCTAAGCAACTGTGTTGCTTACACTCACAACATCTTAGAAAAATTACCCAAGTAAATTAGATAGGCCACACTTTATACATATTGCATGTTATCAACCAAAAAGGTACAGCTATAATATTTATGAACGTTTGCGGTATGACAAAAGATAACTCCACCCTAACGAACCGATATCTCCACGTGATTACTCCATGTCTATTTCCATCGGAGCGTATTCGAGAAATAATGAAGGAATAGTTTTTTTACATATTGACTTGTACCTTGTTACTGCTCATCTGTCAATTTAGACAACGCTTTAATGGTTTGTAATGCAACAAATACACTAGGGCTGCATTCGTGAAAGCCACATAATCGGTCATCCTAAGTTACGAGATTAAGTACTTATTGAAATGAGGTCTGAAGCGAGGATTGCTAAAAATCCAGAAAAACGTTGGAAAAAATACTCCGTTATAATTCGTAAAATAAATCGGCCAGAATTAGGTTGAATCAAGCATTTTAGATCCATTACGAGTATATGTTGAATAAATATAATGTACCTACATTCCACATTGACGTGTTATTAAATGGCTTCATTCTTGGAAACTGGAAATATTGGAAATCGATATTTTTTTATGTCTCGTCCCACCCCGTCTCTGGGTCCATTTAAGGTACCTACCTATCAGGTGAAAAAGAACCCTTAAGACTGGAGAGAACTGTATGGCACGGTCAGTTGCTGCAGAAATTCTGGAGGGGAACTAATATCAAGTATGCGACATCTTTCGGCTTGCATACCTTAGTATTCTTTATCAGGTGACGAGCTAAAGGTGAGGCCACCTGTGGCCATTACGTATAATTACGCCGGAGGGTTTCTCATCTGTAGGGAGTGTGGCCGCACATTTGCTGCAAAGATTGGCTACGTCTGTCACCTGACAGCGCACCACCGACGCTCACAGCGGTAGAAAAGCAGTCGCTGTAGCCGAAACGGCTACGAGATGATGATGATCAGGTAAAACAGTAATATGTACCTGAAGGCAGCGCTGATGTGGTGGTTCTCAAGCACGGCACGGTCGTTGTACAACAGCGCCGTGTCGGAGCCGGACATCACGTGGAAGTTATTCGTGGTGCCGGTGTGCTCGAAGTCGTGGATCACCGCCGCGACCAGCGTGGCGAAGATTTCCAGGTCTGATAGCCAGTTCTGGAAAATACGAGTTCTATCAATCGTAAAGCGGTCTACAGAAGAGTGTAAACCTGCTAAATCGGTATCGTCTTGGGTCGTCCCATTCGTTTTTCGTCAAGTTCTTAAATTAGTCCTATTCTTCTTTCGTCACTCATTCTATATTAGAATAGAACTAATTTAAGAACTTGACGAAAAACAAATGGGACGATCCAAGACGATACCACTAAATCTATTTTCGAAAACAGAGAATTTTGAACCTACTTTGATAGATATTAAATTAAAGTATAAAATAGATTAATTTCAAAAATGAATTTCGCGGGTTTACACTCGTAACCAACTCGATCCTGATTTATCATTGCGATTTGTGAACCGATAAAGATGAAATTATTGACTGGGATATGTTAATAAAATATATTATTGTTCCAGGCTTTGATTTATTTCGTTCTTTACCCTTAACTACAAGCGACAATGTGTTTAGTTGTAGAGGAACGAAGGAGTCGCGGATACTTTTTTGTTTCAAGTTAGCCAACTTCTAAGACGAGTTTATCAATTTAGTTTAGTTTCGTTCTAGAAAGTTTAATGTGTTAAGAAAGAAGCTGATAGTTTTTCTCGCCTTTACGAGTCACGTGGTAACATCTCACTATTGAGGAGAGGTGGCCCTAAGCAATGGACCATTGCAAGAATACAGCTGAGGCTGCAACAATGAGGCTCGCCGCCGCCTAAGGCTGCCTTGCCACTGAGGCGGAGATGAACGGAGATGAGACGATCCAGCGGGGCGGAAAAGAGATGTGGAATAGAAAAAATGCCATTTTCTGCACATCTCTCATCTCCATCTCAGTGGGAATGCAGCCAAAGGCCAAAGCTGCTATTGAATTTTATTTTATATTAGCCTACTTTAATGTCCCACTGCCGGGCAAAGGCCTCCCCTCGTTTTCTCCACTCGACCCTGTCATCGGGATTTTCCCACCATTTGGGGTAGAATGCGTCCAAGTTGTCCCGCCATCTTTTCGGTCTACCTGAACCCCGGCCTGCACCGTGTAATTAAATAAATAAATATTATAGGACATTCTGACACAGATTGATTAAGTCCCACAGTAAACTCAAGAAGGCTTGTGTTGTGGGTACTCAGACAACAATATACATAAAATGTATATAAATACTTACATACATAGATAACAACCATGACTCAGGAACACTACCCACTAAGAATATCTGTGTTATCACACAAATAAATGCCCTTACTGGGATTCGAACCCAGGACCATCGGCTTCACAGGCAGGGTCACTACCCACTAGGCCAGACCGGTCCTCAAATTGTATTGTGCTATTGAATTTAGAGGTCCATACCATAAGCCCTGTCTGGCAAAGCATGTAGTGTACGGTTTGCGCGACGTCCGCCGCATGCAGGTTGTTGTGGTAGGGGTTGTTAAACTTGCAGTAGCCTTCTTCTATCCTGCTCAGGAAGCTTTCTAGGATCGTTGGAGGGACCTGGGGAATAAACATTTTATGTTAAAATACAGTAACATTAAGTTAAATTAAATCATATTCATACAATGATTGCCAAATTAACACGTTCACTGCGATAGAAGGTCTAAAGACCCCCTGCTAGTACTCCCGTGCTGTGCGGGCAAAAATATTGTGGTTTCGCTCTGGTGCGGACCTCGTAGCTTATAGAATTGTATAGGTAGAAAAGAGTCCAATATATGATTCGATTTCTATTAAAACGTAGAATTTTTTGACACTTTAAAATACGCAGGAGGTCTTAAGGCCTCTCATCGCACTGAGAGTGAAAAGTGTGCGTCCAGTGCGGATAGGGGGTCTAAAGACCTAATATAGGTCGTACGGGCTTATCCGCCCCCTCCCGCACCTGTCTGTGTCTATGATAATCGAACAATGACCCAGTGATGTGCACGCGTCGATGAGCAATGTACCTACGTAATGTATTGCATTTGCTCGTGGGACAAAATACGTACATTCTAAGTAGTAAGCGTCAATTGTGTTCAGTGTTTAAGTTAAATACCCAAGAAGTGCTGTTGGTCAGTACAGCAATAAAAACACAACATACTATCGTCATTAAGTATTGAATGTGATGAATCATTGGTCGTGTAAACAAGAGATGTCGGAGAATTCTACAATTAGCACAGAATCAGAATGAAGTGCAAGACGCAACCTCTGTGCCAAAATATCGCGAATTTACCAAAAAGTTACTGCAAAAGCGAACACAGTAAGTGAGCCGTCTTCTAGTAGAAATTAAATCTTCCTGCCGTGATTGTAACAAGCCTCTGGCCGCGTAGCCAAGATGTCAATCGCTTACGCTCCGTAGCGATCGAAACGCAACTGTCACTGTCGCGCTAATATGGAAGAGTGATAGAGAGACATAATGCTTTTCGTTGTCGAAGCGATAGCGATTGTAACCTTGGCTAGGCCGGCTGTGTCTTAAATGGTTCTATAACGTCATATGTGATTCACTTACAGTATATAAAGTTTTTTGATTTATCGATAAAATGCATTTTTATTAGGAACATCACTAGAAGTAAATACAAATGTACCTCAAATTCAGTGCTGTAAGAGGTCTAAAGGCCTCCTAATTATTTTTAGTGATTATTCCATATTCTGACATCAGAACTTCGGGCGAAGCCAAAACAAGACAAAACAGTCCTTTAGCAACAGCATTATATAAATATCATTCACAAATTTGTGAATTTCATGAGAAAAAAAGGATTTTAATATTCTTGTTTCTTGAGTGGTCTTAAGGCCCCTAACCGCACCGGTGAAATGGTACAGTTAAGGCGTAAAGACCTCTTACAGCACTAGTTGAAAGTTAGCAATATTTTGAGCCGCAGTGAACGTGTTAAGAACATACATTCCACTGCTTGTCACCTTTCATTGTACAAGAGTGCAAGAATACAGAAAGCTGTTTATGCTAGTAGTAAATACCATTAAAATTTGCGCAACTATATATTTTTTTAATAGCCTATATATAGGCAAAGGCTTCTAGACTTCCAATCTTCCCGATTAACTGCAGTATCCGTCTACTCGTAGTTGCTGAGAAATGCGTCCAGGTCGTCAGTATAAATACTACGTCGAAATTGTTGAAATAGTATAATATATATTATTATATGACATTGAAGAATTTTGCCGTCTATTTACACATATACTTTTTTGCTTTCTCACATCGTTCTGTTAGAGTAACAATTTATAAAAGAAAACGAATATACCAAACTATGCGAATTGAATAGGTACCTATCTACTTATGCAATATGTATATATATATAAATGTGTGTCTTTGTAACATAAATTAAATACGCGCATTGATAAATTTGGTATCACAAGCTAATTTTAAGGTTAAAAACCCTATCTTCTGCTAGACAGACAAAGTAGGTATTAATAAAATAAATTTACGGAGCTTAACCTAATAGCTCAATGCAGATGGCTGGATTATTGGATTTCGACGATGCATTAGACTAAATTGGCATACAAGATTTATCAGATAAAGTAGTTTTTTTTTCCACCGTGTCTCCGCACTTTTGAAAAATAATCACAAACGTTTGACAAAATGCAATCTGTAGAGGATGACATATCTGTCATCCTCTACAGATTGCATTTTGTCATATACGATACATATACGAAAACATTTTTTCCCTAACCGAAACGGAAATATTCACTTCACTCGGTATGCAAATACTATATCTTTTATAATATAGATAAAAATTGTTCAGACCCGAGTAAGTTTAAGAGTGAAATACCTTTACTTCCCGCGGGTAAACCTATCCCACCCACACACCTATTCGTCTTTCTTCTCACGCACTTAACATTTTTACCAATCATACTTCCACTAAAGTTCCCAAACTAATTTTCTTTCCCAAAGCAAAAATAATTATAGCTCAAAACTTCGTGGATCACGTCCACCTGTTATTAACTTATTTGTTGTCTTTGCAAAATATCCTTAGACAAGCGCACGTACCGACAGTCCGGACTTCTAAAGAATCCGAAGACCTTAAGTTATCTTGGTCTTATTAAAAGTTTGAGAGTACGTCGGTGATGGGAATTTCAAACTCCTGTTTCAAAATGACGAAAGTATACAAAAAGAACATGTTGGATACGACGTTATGTACCTAGATACTCGTTCAGCCTACATGTAAGTCTTTAGAGTTTCGAAAAGTTATTTTTACATGCAAATTGCCGCTTTGGGTAATTTATTGGTTTTTTACAGATTTACATATAGGCAAGGCGCGTTTAAAAATACGAGTAACATTTGGCAAAAATAAAAGAAATTAATTTCACTTAAATGATTTTCAAGGAATTTTATTAGGCATGGTATGTACCTACAAATATATCATCCACACTTATAAAATATATAAGGCAATCTATCTGACCTGACGTAGCAACAAAAGAAAAAAAGGAAATTCGCAACTAACACCGCCTATTTATCCATTAAGGATAAGGAAATAAAAAGGTCCTCGAAGCTGAGATAATTTAGACAAATGGGCAACGGCAAAGTCACTCTAATATACGGGCAAATGAGGTATTCCCTCTTAAGAATGTAGGGAAATCCCTAATCAGTTGGTGCTGATAAACGATGTGTCTAAGGGTTATCAAATATTCAACGTTTGTTAAGGTCGTTGTTTAATTTTTTATTGCATTACGTATATATAATCGTTACCTAACTTCAATTGCTCATTTTCTATCCTACGGATATTAATTATTAAAAAGTCTCGAAGTAGGTAATTAAATTAATAATTGAGGCATGGTAATCTATCTATCTATCTATATATATATATATATATATAAATGCAAGTGTCCTGACTGACTGACTGACTGACTGACTGACTGACTGATTCATCAACGCAGAGCCGAAACTACAAAAGCCAGAAAGTTGAAATTTGCACACCAGATTGCATTTATAAAGTTTACAAGAGATAAGAAGCGATTTTGAGAAATTCAACCCCTAAGGGGGTTAAAAAGGGGATGAAAGTTTGTATGGGGTGTAAGTTTTCTTTTAAGCTAGGAATTTGAAACTTCGTAAAAAGATAAATTATTAAAATACAAGAAAACTAATTTCAGCGTTTTTGAAAATTCATCCTCTAAGGTGGTGAAAAAGGGGTTGAAAGTTTGTATGGATATCAAAAAATTTTTCGAGTGGTGGACTTGAATCTTTGCATTTAGGAATATTATTAGAAGACATGAAAAATAATTTCAGCGTTTTGTAAAATTCATCCCCTAACAGGGATAAAAAGGGGTTGAAAATTTTAATCCATTACAAATGCTTTGAAACTTCTTAGAAAGGCATAATAGCCGATTACAAAAAAAGTGATTGCAACGTTTTTGGAAATTCAACCCCTAAGGGGGTTAAAAAGGGGATGAAAGTTCGTCTTCGGGTGCAAATTTTATTTTAAGCTAGGAACTTGAAAGTTTGTAAAAAAGTATCAAATTCAAATATAAGAAAACTAATTTCAGCGTTTTAGAAAATTCATCCCCCAAGGTGGTGAAAAAGGGGTTGAAAGTTTGTATGGAAATCAAAATTTTTTTCGAGCGCGGGACTTGAATCTTTATATTTGGGGATATTATTAGAAGACAATAAAAGTAATTTCAGCGTTTTGTAAAATTCATCCCCTAACAGGGTTAAAAAGGGGATGAAAGTTTGTATGGGGTTAAAGTTTTCTTTTAAGCTAGGAATTTGAAACTTCTTTAAAAGATATATTATTAAAATACAAGAAAACTAATTTCAGCGTTTTTGAAAATTCATCCCCTAAGGTGGTGAAAAAGGGGTTGAAAGTTTATATGGATATCAAAAATTTTTTCGAGTGTGGGACTTGAATCTTTGTATTTAGAAATATTATTAGAAGACAGGAAAAGTAATTTCAGCGTTTTATAAAATGTATCCCCTAATAGGGTTAAAATGGGGTTCCAAGTTTGAATCCATTACAAATGCTTTGAAACGACTTAGAAAGACATAATAGCCGATTACAAAAAAAGTAATTGCAACGTTTTTGGAAATTCAACCCCTAAGGGGGTTAAAAAGGAGATGAAAGTTCGTCTTGGGGTGTAAATTAAATTTTAAGCTAGGAACTTGAACTTTTTGCAAAAGTATTAAATTAAAAAACATGAAAACTAATTCAAGCATTTTTGAAAATCATCCCCCAAGGTGGTGAGAAAGGGGTTGAAAGTTTTTATGGAGATCAGATAATTCGTGAGTGCGGAACTTGAATCTTTGTATAAGGGCATTATGAGAATACAAGAAAAGTAATTTCAGCAACCAACATCAAAATCCACTTGACTTAAAACTTCATACAACTTGCTAAAAAAGAAAAGTACTTAATTTCAACATTGCTTGGATATGAAAATTATAGAAAATTATAGGTACTAAAGATGTAAAATGTTGAAGATAAAATTCCACGCGGACGAAGTCGCGGGCAACAGCTAGTAAAATATATCTACCGCAAGATTCCAGATTACACTGTAAGTACTCTTTGCTTAGTCATGAACTCAATACGTGCCCAAGTATTCGTTAGCGAAAACCGAAATTCTCCTTCTTAGTTTTATTTAACTTCAGCAAGACGTAACGACGACAAAAACTTTTTAAATATCACGGTGGACCAATGAGAAGCCTCGGGAGTGCGCTGATTAAATTGAAGACTCATGTCTGACTTAAATAAAACGGAGTATTGGTTTAACTCGCAAGAACCTTTGGAAGAAATTGGATCATTTGAAAGTCTTTTGAGTATAAAGTATTTTTTAAATTATTTTTCGTTAATCAAATTAATAGGTCAGTCGGGTCGGTTTTTGTAGGCTAATGTAGGCTACTGATGGAATGCCAGAATATGACGGAACAGCCCAGCAATGATAGCAGGAATGTTTTTTTTTTCGGTGGGACGGTCAGTCAGTTGCGACCAAGTAAGATGATAAGTCACATACTTATTGCGTGGAGTTGTTCAAAGTTGCACCTCAAAGAGGACTGCACGACAGGCTGTTTATGCGACCTTTATCAGCAATAGGTAATTCTCGATTGACATAGATTTTTGATGGTGATTTCGTGCTCTTCACCTCCTCATACTCTAACACTTTCCACTTATTTGCGCGAGTTATTGTAGTTTCTTTCTCTGTACTTTATTTCGACAATTCCCCTTTCTGGCTCGGCTCTGTGTTCTCCTCGAATGGAGCGCGACAAAACCAATCTGTACTCAATTTCGTTGTTTCCCTGTACCTACTCCGTGTCGTGACACATCAAATAAAATTCTTTTGTTTTGACAGGAGTGAAGCAAAGTATAGTGGTCCTTATTAACTTACCTTCATCATCGTCATCATTCTAGCCTTCAGTCGCCCACTGCTGGGCATAGGCCTGTCTTCGTGTACGCCACTTATCCCGGTCCTGGGCTAGTCTCACCCAAAAGTGCCCCGCAATTTTACGAATGTCATCCACCCAACGAGCTAATGGACGGCAGGCGCTTCTTTCATCCGAAAGCGGCCACCAATCCTTCAACCTTTTGGTCCACCTGCCATCACTCTGCGTAGCAACATGTGCCGCCCAACTCCATTTAAGCTTGGAGATGACGTCACCCACGTCTCGCACCTCTTACTTACCTTAAACTTGTGTATCATCCCGTACCGGTTGAGTAGCTCGTAGCCCAGGTACTTGAGCGGCGCCCCCGCGGCCGCCTCGAACAGCGCGAACACGTCGAATGACCACTCGTCTAGCGTCTGCGACCAAGGAAAGTACATTTAAGTGGAGACAATTTTTCGTCAATCTGATGAAATTGTCCGATCGAATCAGGCCGTGCGCACGCAAACGCCAATTTGATTCCCCGATCAAATCAACAGGTGCGGACACAAAAATGCCAATTTTGGAAGTTAGTATATGGAATGCAAATTGGTGATTAAATTGTGTACGTGTGGACGCTAGATGAGATTGGCGCCAATTATTTTCCTGATCGAATCGGTCGATTCGCCCAGCTCGTCTGGATAGTGGCTTTAACCTTCTAGGTCTATTGAGTAACAATATGAGTAATGACAAATGGAGAACGGTTTAGTTTGAACCCATTTTTTTCTCAATATACCATGTTATTTTATTTCTTCATGACATGATGTTATTCGTAACCATTTTCCAAATATAACATTCTAAGTTGTCTTACAAATGTTGGGAAGTAAGTAGGCCTTGTTTCCCGTAAATTGCTAATCGCTTCTTGCTTCTGGCTAAATAATTTTATAATTTTCTGTAATTAATGTTTGTCAGTCAACATTCAGATGTCTCCGTCTAGTAATTTTATCTGCACTTATACTTATATACCCCATAGATTCTACGACGCTACTTTTCTACGGAGCTTCTGCATTTTCTACGGAAGGAGAAGGATAGATAATTTTGATCTGGGTGGCAGCAATAAGAAGTAAAAGAAAAGTCAGAAAAAGTCGAGCGTTAAGTGGGAACTATAGACAATTTTAAGTTTTAAGGGATATTTAATCTAAAACACTGAAATAATACCCATATAGTAGTAGAACCACAGTAGAACATATTCATGAGGCTCGTCTCGTTACCAAGTCAATTAAAACACACTGACACAACAAATAAATACCCGTAGGCATTAATTAGTCTTCGCGAACATTTACTCAGTTTTAATGAACGCTCATTGTCGAGTCGCGATTATAATTTCATTAATCGTTAAACAAAAGGCAACTTCAACAAAAGTCAGCTCGGAGGAACAAAGGAGTTAGGAGTTGGGAGCGACGCGAATGAGCCAAACATTTGTGTGAATAATGATGCAAGTGTGCGGTCACGCCGTGTGTATGCGTCTGTGACGTTTACATGAAACCTAAAAACAGGGGACAAGATAAAGCTAACATTCCATTTCCAACCGCAGCTGCAATACGGCTCCGACGCTACTGCAGCGGCCCGAACGCGTCGGATTGTCAATTTCCATAATAAAAATGACGATACGCTGACTATAATGGTGATTTTAACGTACTTTCGACCGCAGCTGCACTACTGCTCATATCATAACCAACGCGAGTGGCTCCTGATAAAGCGGCTCATTACAGAGCGAACAATCGAAGAATGCTAGAGTCTAGAGTCTAGCTAGAGTCTAGCTAGATTCTAGACTCTTCGATTTAATACGATGACCGCCCGGCCTAGTGGGTAGTGGCCCTGCCTGTGATGGCCCTGGCTTCGAATCCCGGTAAGGGCATTTATTTGTTTGATGAACACAAATATTTGTTCCTGAGTCATGGGTGGTTCCTATGTATTTAAGTATGTATTTATCTATATAAGTATGTATATCGTCGCCTAGCACCCATAGTACAAGCTTTGCTTAGTTTGGGGATAGGTCGATCTGTGTAAGATGTCCCCTCATATTTATTTATTTAATAAACTTGAGTATTCCATTTTAATACTTATGTTTGACGACCCGTTGTTTGATGGACCCGGGTATGTCCTTAAACTACGTCCAAGACCACCGGTGGACGGGCAGCAGCGTCCCTCAAATTCGGTGTACTCGACTGCGATCGCCAACCCGCCTGCCAAGCGTGGCGATTATGGCATTCACCCTCCATAAGGGGGAGGCCTATGTTCAGCGGTGGACGTCTTATGGCTGAGATAATGATGATGATGATGACTTATGTTTGAGTCTTATGAATGTTTTGTAAATTACGTATTTGTTTTTATTAACAAATAGAGAGTAAATAATATCATGAATTAACATAGGTATTGAAGTACGAACACAATAACAGAAAGTACTGTATTTAAGACTCTAAATGCCGCTTTTACTAACACGTGTAGAAAACACAGTGAACATCCCCGAGGCTTAGTAATGTTTAGGTCAGAAACAATACGCCGAGGGACCCTCGAACAAGTTGGACAAAAAGGTTTGTAAATATAACGATGTTTGTACGGAGGCTTTGAGGTTTCTAGGTTTAAATGTGGAAGTGTAAGTAAATATGTGCTATGTATTTGCAAATTTGTGAGTGATTTAAACAAATATTCCATCTTAATCTATCATTTTGCCTTATGTATTTGTATTTGTAAGAAAGGGATAATTTATATTAACTAATTGAGCCTTGTAAAGTATTATGAATAAAGAAATAATACATCTTAGACATTGCCTATGTTGACTGTGGACTGGCCAAGATTTGATTAAAGTTCTCTTAGATAGATTAGAATTTTTAGAAATTACGTATAGGTATTTCATCTCGTTTTTTTGGTGTTAGAAAAGAGCACTACCTAAGTATTTTTGAATAAAGAGACAAGTCAAGATCACGTAGGTTTTTTCTAATGCTAAAACGAATTATAGTACAAGTAGTCGTTGGCTTATTCTAATGACATTTTTTTATAAAATTTCTTCCAGTGCCATTTATCTCAAAAGCGTAAACCCACCGCCATAGCTAAATATTAAGAACAAGGGTCATTTTGTATGCAGATAAATATATCTTTATAAATATATAAAGTAAGCCAATTTAAGGACTCTTAAAGTGAAGTTTAATATTCCCTGCAAATGATTTCCAATATCAAAAATAACTTTGGCCTTACAACCTTATGGTTTCACCTAAATTTCTTAAAGGGTATTAATGTATACAGGCTAGATATTAATGATTTGCTGTAATTAAATCCAACTCTGGCTCCTAATTGAATATTCTGCCAGCGCCCGGATTCGGCGCACGTTTCTAATCGCGATGCGTTTTGCGAATGCCAAGAGGCGTTGAAGACTTGTGCGTTTTAGGGGACGATTATGAAAAATTCTACTTTAAAGGGTCACAGTATGCTTAATATAATTTCTTCATTCCATAGGACAGTTTGTTTCAATATATGTATTAAGCTAGAGCTAGTAAAAATGACGAGTGAACAAGATATCCTGGACATTATGGAACTACATTGCTCCACCATTCACTACAGTGGTATCCTAAACATACATTCGATAATTCATTCACTATTTACCGAAAAAACTAGGTTTATAGGTCTTCCTATTTTCAAAATTTGCAATACAAAAAAAATAACCTATAAACTTAGAATATATTTTACCGATCGATATCAAATTGTAATTTTACGTGTTAGCATAAGATTTAGTTAGTGAAAAACGTCTTAGTAATGTAGAATTACAACATATTGTTTATGGTAGATAGTAGTTTTCTAGCTTGTATTACAAACCATAAAACCTGACCTGAATCTAAATTATAAATATAAAAATTCTTATGTGCAATATTCGGTCCCTTCGGTACTTAATAAACATTTTCCTTCAGCGAAAAAATAACACTCAAGTATGCAATAAAGTCGGCTTGGCCTGATTCAACATAAAATAATATAATCGCAATGTTAAGTATATCGTTATTAAATGGGTCGTTCTCTCGCACATTTCTTCGCATTACTGGTCGGTCTGGTCTGGCGCCTATTTCACTAACATTGACAATTGACATCTGACCTGACACTGTCAATTTCCTTTACATTTATTGGTTGGTAAATAACGATAGTTAGTGGTAGATAACGATAAGTGGTGTTAATATTTACTTGTTGGGCTAGTACCTAATATACGCAACTGAACTGTCACTTTCAGTTGGTGAAACAGGGGCCTAGGTGTGGTCTGTAAAGCGTGTGACTCCAGCCGGCCTAGCCAAGGTTACAATCGCTATCGCTTCGACAACGAAAAGCATGATGTCTCTCTATCACTCTTCCATATTAGTGTGACAGTGACAGTTGCGTTTCGATCGCTACAGAGCGTTAGCGATTGGCATCTTGGCTACGCGGCCAGTGTTGTTATTGGGTCGCATAATAATTGATTGTCCTAATGTACCTAATGTTACGCATAAAACTCATTTCGCATAATTGTTATTGTGCTGGAAATATTAACATTTCTGAAAAATTATAACACAAACCTAACCTAACCTACCTACCCTATTCTACACAACCTATGCAAAATATTTTCGATAATACTTTCTGTTTCAGCTGGAGAAAAAATATGCGAAAAGAGATTTATGCGTAACATTACATTATGACAATCAATTATTATGCGATGAGATAGGATCCCCTAAGTAAATCATAAAATAGCACACCGCTACGATTACAATCTAATTTCAGTCCTTCATTTGGCGTGTTCACGAATAAAGCTAATGTAAATCGTGCGGCAAAGTAAAATTTTCGGTCTTGGCTTTACCGATAATCGCATCTCTGCCACTTTGAGACATAAAGTAGCGTGTTTACATTTTTAACCGACTTCCAAATCCCAAAGGAGGAGGTTATCAATTCGGTTGTATGTTTTTTATTTTTTTTATTTTTTATTTTATTTTTTATGTTTGTTACTCCATATCTCCGTCATTACTGGACCGATTTTGAAAATTATTTTTTTGATTGTATGTATATGCATACAGATTGGTCCCGTTTTTGTCAAAATCCAGTTCTGATGATGGGATCCATGAGGAATCGACGGAACTCCTCAAATCTTAAAGGCATACATATGGTGATTTTTGTGTTTTTATCAACAAATCAAGCATATACATTCAAAAACGTGACATTTGATGAAGTGGAACTGCTGATGATGATCAGAACGGAACTCTTCAACGACGCATAGTTCACCTTTGGCGATTTGTCCTCTTCGTTATGTTTGTTAAGCAAGTTAAGTTTTTAAGCCACAATTTTATCAAGCTTGAGTTCTGATGATGGGATCCATGAGAAATCGAGGGAACTCCTCAAATTTTAAAGGCATGCGTATAGAGATTTTTGTATTTTCATCAGAAAATCAAGCATTTTCATTAAAAACTGTCGCATTTGATGAAGTGGAACTGCTGATGATGATCAGAACGGAACTCTTCAACGACGCATAGTTCACGAGGAACTCCTCAAATCTTAAAGGCATACATATGGTGATTTTTGTGTTTTTATCAACAAATCAAGCATATACATTCAAAAACGTGACATTTGATGAAGTGGAACTGCTGATGATGATCAGAACGGAACTCTTCAACGACGCATAGTTCACCTTTGGCGATTTGTCCTCTTCGTTATGTTTGTTAAGCAAGTTTAGTTTTTAAGCCACATTTCTGTCAAGCTCGAGTTCTGATGATGGGATCCATAAGGAATCGAGGGAACTCCTCAAATCTTAAAGGCATACGTATATAATTTTTTGTATTTTCATCATAAAATCAAGCATTGACATTAAAAACTGTCGCATTTGATGAAGTGGAACTGCTGATAATGATCAGAACAGAACTCTTCAACGACGCATAGTACATGTTTGGTGATTTCGAATTTCGATTTTGACTTGGACTGGGATTCGGACTCGGACCCGGACTCGGACCCGGACTCGGACCCGGACTCGGACCCGGACTCGGACCCGGACTCGGACCCGGACCCGAACTTGGACCGGGACTCGGACCCGGACTCTGACTCAGAGACCCGGACCTTGACCCGGAAAACCACTATGATACCTAAACTAACTAAACCACTATGATTACCTACCATAAAATGTGGGTATGATGATGCCAAACCCCTCCCGCTCAAACTCCCGTACACCGCACCGCATGCGCCGTTAAGTGGGTTAGGTTAGGTTTGAACTGCGATCCTCACAGAACCGAACAAAAGTGGGTTAGGTTTGGTTAGAACTGCGATCCTCACAGAACCGAACTGCTATCAGAGAAGTGGGTTAAAGGTTAGGCTAGATAACTACGACCCTTACGGAAACGAAATGCTACTAGAAAGTAGGTACTGGTTTTACCTCCTTTTCTACATAGTGCACCATCTACCATAATCTTTCACCGGGCCCCATAGAAGTCGGTTTTTTTTTCTTAAAAATTATATTACATCGTTTCTGAGATGAGATTTGAAATTAGAATATGTTGTGCGAAAGAGGTTAATATATGTAGCATCATACTTCTATTACCTATTTTTAGGGTTCCGTACCCAAAAGGTAAAACGGGACCCTATTACTAAGACTTCGCTGTCCGTCCGTCCGTCCGTCCGTCTGTCACCAGGCTGTATCTCACGAACCGTGATAGCTAGACAGTTGAAATTTTCACAGATGATGTATTTCTGTTGCCGCTATAACAACAAATACTAAAAACAGAATAAAATAAAGATTTAAATGGGGCTCCCATACAACAAACGTGATTTTTGACCAAAGTTAAGCAACGTCGGGCGTGGTCAGGACTTGGATGGGTGACCGTTTTTTTTTTGCATTTTTTCCGTTTTTTTTTTATTATGGTACGGAACCCTTCGTGCGCGAGTCCGACTCGCACTTGTTTATGGTAAGCCGTCTTTCTAGAATGATCTTAGATCTTAGATTGTTATAAAGTAAAATGAGGGTTTTTAGGGTTCCGTACCCAAAGGGTAAAACGGTTATTACTAAGACTCTGCTGTCCGTCCGTCCGTCCGTCCGTCCGTCCGTCCGTCCGTCCGTCTGTCACCAGGCTGTATCTCACGAACCGTGATAGCTAGACAGTTGAAATTTTCACAGATGATGTATTTCTGTTGCCGCTATAACAACAAATACTAAAAACAGAATAAAATAAAGATTTCAGTGGGGCTCCCATACAACAAACGTGATTTTTGACCGAAGTTAAGCAACGTCGGGCGGGGTCAGTACTTGGATGGGTGACCGTTTTTTTGGCCCTTTTTTGCATTATGGTACGGAACGGAACCCTTCGTGCGCGAGTCCGACTCGCACTTGCCCGGTTTTTGATCTATGGCTTCTTAACATAATACTGTAGGGTTACTGGTATGTGCGGTACATTGTAAATTTTATAGCATTTTCCGTGCAGCGGATTGGTGTAACCGGAATTGGTATAGGTTAACAATTTCAGCCCTAATGATTAATTAACGTTAATTACGTTAATATTAACCTTAATTTACCACATATTTAATTACACAAACGGGTCTACCGCGATATAATTTTATTATAATTAAATAGGTCTTAATTTACCATTTCAGTTGGAATTATTTATACTTACCAATTCCGTTAATACCACTCCGCTACACCAAAAATGCTATAAAATTTACGATGTACCTAGACGCGCCACGGACACGCTACAAAGGCGCATTATTACCGGGAGTGTCGACTGACGAAGGTATAGAGGGCGTGCACACAGTAGATGGTCATATGTGGTCCAAAATATTACCCAGACTTTGCTCCAGGCAACAATGCAGATGGCCGAAGATCGAGAGGCCTGGAGAGCAGTGGTAGGAAGAATAATCCATAGGAGTCACGTCCCTCAGACATGAGGTCACGACCACGAAGAAGAAGATTACCTACATAATGACCATGGCAATCTCAAGGTAGAACTGTGAGTCCATATCTTTTACTCTTACTAAATCTTTGTCAGAATTAAGGCCAAGTTTACTGAACTAACAAATAGCTAGGTAAAATCCCGAACATATAATATTAACCACATAACCCGAGGGATACATTCATCTTAATCGCGGTTGTTATTGGGTTAGGATGCTAAATTATGTACAGCCCTGAGATGTAAGGTCGAACAACGCTCATCGTGTTAAGAGGAACGCGCACGAAGGGTTCCGTACCATTAAGCAAAAAACGGCAAAAAAATCACGTTTATTGTATAGGAGCTCCACTTAAATATTTATTATCTGTTTTTAGTATTTGTTGTCATAGCGGCAAGTATTTTATTACTAAGACTCCGCTGTCCGTCTGTCCGTCTGTTTGTCACCAGGCTGTAACTCGAGAACCATCAGTTATCTCTTAGACAGTTGAAGTTTTCACAGATGTTGTATTTCTGTTGCCGCTATAACAACAATTACTAAAAACAAAATAAAATAAATATTCAAGTGTGGCTCCCATGCAACAAACGTGATTTATGTCGGTTTTTGTATAATGGTACGGAATCCTTCGTGCGCGAGTCCGATTCGCACTTGGCCAGTTTTTTAATAATATGTCTGGATTTCTGAAAAGTTTTTGAAGTGAAAACTTCTTTGGCGGCGCTGTACACTTTTTGTGATGGGGAAAAAGTGTTAAACTCGCGACAGGTCACGTGACCGACAGATTCGACAGATTGAATATTCGTTAGACCGACACGTGATCTGATCGAAAAACTGTTACAATGTCATTGAGTTTTCCCTTATGCCGGCACTCCCAGAGGGGTGTGTAATGATCCGTATAAATTTTTTTGATATATTTTCAAAAGATATAATTTCATGGTGTATAATCACTTAAGCGGTATAATGAACTTTTAATATAACAACAAAATAACTATTGTCATGGGGTATAATGCTTAATCGATACAAAAGCTATTCGATATAACGTTTACTGGATATAATGAATATTTGTTATAAGTATTTATGCTATAATGTTTTCAAATGTATAAAATAAGTTGAGGTTATAATAAAAAAGTCGGCTCTGGTGCTTCGCCGGCCGCTACCGTGGCACGCTCGCTTCGCTCGCTCGGCTCACGCGCTGTAGGGTCGCAGTTCTACCTAACACTCCTCCTCGCTTCGCTCGTCGTCGTACCTAACTGACACCTGCCTTAAGTTCGAATACGTATGTTGTTATAATAGTAGTAAATATTACAAATTATACCAGTACTACATTATGCCAACTAAGCGTTATATCGAACATAATTATATCACATATACGTTATGCGCTGTTACTCGTAATGTTAGATTAGAAGTTGTTATATTACAAGTTCATTATACTTGACGATAGTTAGACTCTCTAAGAATATACCATGTATTGATATAGCAAAAGTGCATTATGTCCCTTAATCGTTATATCGACTACAAATATATCAAAAGTTGTTATATGGACCGTTACGCACCCCTCCCAGAGTGCAACCCGTTGTTTTTTTTTTAATAACATGTAAATCTCACCTTCAGCACTCTGACGACGTCCTGCGGAAACTGCATAAGCGCGGTGCTCGTCACCCGCCTGTATATCCTGTCCACGAATATCCCGGCGCGGATCGCGTGCGCCACCGACCGGAACTTCGGCTTCTCGTCCGACTTCCGCTTGGCCGTCGCCAGCTGCCGCGTGAACGTCGACGCCAGCCACTCCCGGACCTCTGGCGGCACGGCGTCAGGCTGCACCTCCGATAACTCGTCATCTTCGTCCGCCAATCTCCTGCGCACATAATTCATAATCAGAACAAGTAAAACTGAATAGGGAGTATTACTGCAATGTTCTGCCGGCAGAGTGCAGCACTAGTAGTAAACCATAGTGTAACTTATACATACTATAAGGCAGTTTTATGACAAGTTTTCACGGGTCAATCGCGGACGGTCTAGAACGCAAAATGACTACTGTAATATTTTGTCTATATCGCTATTAGTCTACATCGCAAACGGTCTAGAACGCAAAATGACCACTTTTTATATCACCACATTTTAGTAGGTTAGGTTTGTTAGGTATCTTCAAATGGCCGAAGGGCAAACACCACAGAATAGCATCGCTATAAAGTTAAGATAAAACGGAAAAAATAATGTGGGCATTTTGCGTTCTAGACTGTTTGCGATGTAGACTAATAGCGATATAGACAAAATATTACAGTAGTCCTTTCGCGTTCTAGACCATCAGCGAATAACCCGTTTTCACTATGACATTGATGCATCAAGGCGGTTTCTTTACAGGTGGCCTACCGCGCACTAATATCGAAATTTCGTTATCTGCCTCTCTACCGACCGAGAGGCAGAAACTGAACTTTTGATTTTCGTGTTTCGCGGTAGGCCCTGTGATTGTGCTAGTGACGCCCTCTACGTAGAGTTTTGCGTAATATTCCCTATTAGATTCTGACAAAACAGAACCGAGCGTCATAAATCAACTGTAGGCATTGGATCCCAGTAATCCATTAACACGGGGATTTGCAGCCGATACATGGCTAGGTATTAACGCCGCTTTCAACTACATAATTAATATTGGGAAATTACTGGCCTTTGCCCGTCGCGTTGCTTCAATATTTGATTAATTTACTAAGCTTCAAGTTGCAAACGGCATTGGAATACAACATTAGCAGATAAGACTATAGTCTTGTACTTACGTTTTTAAATGTTTTTACAAAACAGTTTTTATTGCAATAAGGAATAAATTACGAGTGCATAATATACTTCAAACCGTACACTAATTTTATTGGTCACTAGTTATTTTAATAAAAAAAGTTGGCTACTTCTATTTTTAATCTTTACTAATTTTATTATTGGTAAAAAATATAATGCTGATAAAATGGATTGTAAGCGACTAATAGGATATAAGTATATTAAATACTAAGAAAGATAAAACCTGTTAGCAATATATTTTAGTTATAGTTTAATATAAGTATGTGATTATCAATCAATTTATGTGTCAATTTCACTCCATTTTTATAAAGCAATTAATTAATTAGGCAGATGAAAACCGTAGATAAAAATCCACAGTAGACTGCTTCCTTCCATTATAAAAGGTAACTTTTCCAATTTCTCTGGACCCGTGACATCCTAAGTTCCATTTTTACCAGAGTATAAACCTGTAAGATCGACAGGGAGCTCTTCGGAGCTCAAATCTTCAGCTGCATTATGCAAAGTTTCAGTAAAAGTGAGAGAAGAGTCAAGTTCAGAGTAAATATAAGGACATGCGAGTTTCAGACTTGCTTTTCTAGGAGGACATGCAGCGTGCTCAAGAATATCGCATATTTACATTGCTTTCCATTGTAAAACCTAACATATTTACCTATTTGAATTACTAGAAAAAGACAGTTTAATTTATCTATGCGTTATTCGATTATTTCAACCCATATTCAACTTTACTTATCAAAAATGTAAAATTAAAAAAAAAAACAGAATGAGCAATAACAAAATCATGACGCTAGTGCAGAGTGGAGGTACCTAGGCGGGTTAGGTGGGTCAAAAACTTTATTGTGTTCGCGTCTTTCCTGTAGACATACACAAGAGCCTTATCCACGTGAAAAGGTCCTCCTTTTATTTGGAGAACTATGATAAAATCATTACTTACATGCCCAAAAGCTGTTAACTATTGCCCACAGGAGAGAAAACTAGTGTGTTCGCGCGAACTGTACATTTTTCTCTATATAAAAGGAGGACCTTTTCACGTGGATAAGGGTTAAATAAGAAAATTAACCTTTATAGCCCTTAACTCTTATGTATGTCTACAGGAAAGACGCGAACACAATAAAGTTTTTGACCCAGGTAGGGCTGCACCGTCATTGAGACCGAAGAAATATTGGATGGGTTTGAATTTGTGCCATGTCCCACGGATACACAGTTCGATTATTTATTAAGCTGCTTCGTCTTGACATTGACTTTGACAATCGATTAATTACATATAGAATTGCAGATTAGAAATATAATCATACATACCATACCATTTCGTTTGAAGGTAAGTCTGTCATAGTTTTTTTTTAATTATATTAATTTCTGATTAGTTTAAATATCGAAACTCGTGGACATTCAACAACTTTCGGATTAAAATTACAAAATCCGATCAGAATAAAGTTCACAAAGGAGTCATTGAATAAGGCAGGCACAATTGAAATGGAAAGAGGCTCTCATGGTTTTGTTAGGTAAAAGGAAAAATCGACTGGCGAACGGACTCGATTTTATCAGATTTCCAGTCTTCTCTGCATCTCCTAAAAACATTTTTAAATTAATGACAACTCACGCTAGAACGATCCGGGTCGGGGCCTAGGCAGCCGACACTTCGTTTTCTATGTATGATGGGTGATCACTTGATTTTTTCTATAGACCGTTCTATAGCGTGAGTAATCTTTTAAAGTTTTTATTTAATTTATAAAGCTGTTATTGTTCAAGTTAGTATGCTAATTAAGCTGGCTATTAATGAACAACGGAAAGCAACGTCTCACACGAACGAAACAACAAACCAAGCACTTTATAGAGGATGCTCAAGGATTATTTACAGGGTTATTCCCACCGCGTCTTAAATTTTAAAATACTGAAAATCTAAATGTAAGAAGTGTATTTTTTTAAGAAGCGGTGGAGCAGTAGTATGAGGAAACATCGACACACCTAAACACCAGGGTTGGGGCCGACTGCTGCCTCGCCACGGCCGGTCTAAAATAAAACATGGCGTCAATGGGACAGTCGGGAGCACACCGGGACGGGACAGTGACGAGTATTCATCAACCACCTGCCTATCACTTAGTCTCCACGCTAAGTCACGGCCATAGGCTGTCACGAACAAGGGTGTCAAGTTGGGGCAAACTTGCGTAGTTTGAGTATACAACATTAATTAAAAAAAATATCGATGGCAATGGCAAAAACAAAGCGTGGAAGTGATCAAGGCAAATGGCATCATGAACTTTATAACACAAAAATGCGTCTCTTTTAAAACATATTCACAAAACGAAAAATTTTATCCAATTTCAAATTAAAATTGATAGCGTCGCTTAAAATTTTGAGAAATCTTATTTTCCGTACTAATTAATCATTAAAATGGAGGAAGTAAGTATTAAAAAAATGTACAATAATTCTTTTAATTTCCATAGTTGTAGGTAATACTTGAAAGAAATGAATAGATTATAATAATATTGTGTTAGTTAGATTAATAATAATATGTTACTAAATGAAAGCAAGGATGCGTCTAGAAAAAAAAGAAGCTGAGAACCAGGTGAAGTATGTAGGAATGCATAGGTATGTAAGGATTCCCTTCGAACACAACCATTAAAAGCTACAGTTCTAGGATGCGTCATCACCTAGACTGTTAAGGAGGAGACATGCCGGAGGAGGATGAGTTTCAAGAAGTAGACGTAGTCAGACAAGTCAAGTAAGTTCCAAGACGACACACGAAGGTTCTTAGTCTAATCTAACAGAAACAACTCTCTATATCTACTTGAGAATGAGCAAAAACCAGAGACCCAAGTAAAGTCAGTTGATAAATTCTCTTGGTTCAACCCATCCTCAAATTCCATGACAGTGAATTAAAAAATAACCTATGAAAAAAAACGCAACAGAACCACCAACTTGGAACAACTCCAAATCGGCTTGAAAAATTGGGAAGACGGTCTAAACTAACAGGTCAGGAGGCTGAGACAGTTCGAAAATACTGAAGCTTGAACATAACAGAAAGACCTAATCGCACAGAGTGGACAGAAGGGAGGCGCGACTACTTGGCCGTTGTAGGCGCTGTATCAGTATTAACTTTGCTTCGTTCGGTTTCTCTACTGAGCATCTGGCCCAGCAGGGGGTCCTCAGGCGGCGCGTGTGGAGGGGGGCAGGCTGCGCGCGCGGCTGCTCCTCTCCTCTCCTATCCCTGCGTTACACATCATCACTAGCGACGCGCGCGTGCGCCGTGCAAACTATTATTACACCCTATGCGTGAACGCGTGAACTGTCGGCCATATTTACAAAGGAATGATACGATTTGATGAAGCGATGAAACGTATTGAATGTCCAAGCATAGTGCCAGTGTTTTGGTTAGTATTAATCAACAACTGCTTGATTAGAGTCCAGCCTGTTTTGTGCCAGGTCTGTAGTCTGAACAAAATTGCAAAGGACGTGGTACAAAGGGTGAAACGTAAATGCTAGCTGCTTTGGTGACTCTATTAAATAACAAGGTAATGCAGGCTTCCTTTGTCAATGGAAGCCTTGTTAAGGTAGCTAACGTAACGTAGGTATTGGTATTGCTGATGGTCGGATGGACTTTTCGCCGTGAAAAACATTTTTTCCTGCCAATAACGGTACCGGTAAATAATATATCACATGCACAAGTTTTATAAGAAATGTGTTCTGGTACATTCTGAAATAATTTCATTTAGGTATAATCAGATAATATGTGTTAGGTATTTATAATATTTTTACTTCTTGGCAATATTATCTATAGGCTTCTTTTAAGCAGGCCACTGACGAGCCTTCTAAATGGATGCCGTTACAATGGATTCATCCAAATGGGCGGCATCCTAATATTAAACATTGTACGTTTTTGACATTCACAGACCAATTTTGGATTGCAGCCTCGCTATTTGGACTGTTGGAAGGCTCGTCAGTGGCCACCTTTATATGATAGGTACGAGGGTCGCACTGAAATATTCGGGAATGGGACACTTAGAAATAACATAATAGAATGAGGCATATAATTTATAAAAATGTAACTCTTTATAAAACTTTTAAGGTATATTCCATTTGGTTGTCATTTATATTTAAAATTTACTGACAATTTGAAAATTGTATGTCGAACATTATTTGAATTTTTGGCCAAGTGATTTTTCGGATCACATTTTTAAACGGTTTTCAATATGCCCTCAGCGAACAAATAAAAGTTACAATGGGCTTCTGTTATTTTTTTATGAACTAGAGTTCATCGTACGCTCGTTTGCAGTTAAAATTATATATGAAAGTCACTTTCATTTTATCCCATGGGTGATCTTAAAGAAGCATGTCATTCCAAAGCGACGTCAAAATTTAAGATCGCATTTGTGCTGTTAATTAAAAAGACTGCCAAAAAAGTTGCATATCGGCAGATTTCGACATTCCTAAATATTCATATGACAACAGTAAAAAAATCTTTTATATATAGATATATGTAAAAAAAACTTCAATTCCGTTGGCTACTCTACGAATTTCATACAAAACCACTAAGGCCCCAAAATCGCCATACAAAAAGGACTTTGGGATTATGAGCCGTGTGCATTACAGAATGATTACTTTCAAAAGAAAATTTATATGCGTGGTCAGTTTGAGTTTAAGTATGCATTAAAATAAAGATTGACTGTCTAGATGCGACAGTTTTCTCTATTCCCGACATTTTCAGTGCAACCCTCGTAGTTTAGATGAACAAGTTTTTATTAACAATACCTAATTTTATACTTAATACAGGCGTATCCATAAACATTCATAATATCACTAATAATAATATTCACAATTTGCTTTAAAATTTGAATTTGTGTTTTACGCTTTGTACTCATGTACAGTCATTATAGATTTTGACCCGTGAATAATTAGTTCTTGGATTTTTTTTTCGTAGGTCCCTCGGGGGGGTCACTGGGAGTGTAAATTCAAAAAGTAGGCTTAATCAAGCTCCTGCGTATATTCAAAAAATGGTTTTTTTTCCAAAAAAACGGTTTTTCTTCAATAACTCGGCCATTTTTGATTTTAAAGTAAAACCGTAAGGACAAAAACTGTAGGAAATTTGATTCTCTACAAGTTAGTCCAGTCATTATATCAAAAAAACCGACCCTTCCCGTGAATAATCAGTTCTTGGATTTTTTTTTTGTACGTCCCTCGGGGGAATCACTGGGAGTGTAAATTCAAAGAGTAGACTGAATCAGGGTCCTGTGTATATTCCAAAAACGGTTTTTCTTGAATAACTCGGTCATTTTTGATTTTAAAGTAAAACCGCGAGGACAAAAATTTTAGAAAATTTGATTCTCTACAAGTTGGGTCCTCACAATTTTTCTTCTAGGATCGATAGTTTGGAAATAAAATTTGAAAAAAGCGACAAATTCAAAATATTTTCAACATCCCGTTTATTTTCAACTTTACGACATAAATGAAGAGGACTAAGCTTGTAGAGAATCAAATTCTGAACAATTTTGGTTCCCACCTTCTTTCCCCCAAAATCGATATTTTAGAAATTAAACCTGAAAAACGCGACAAATTCAAAATATTATCATTATCTCCTATGTTCCACGCTTTACGGCATAAATGAAGGGAAACGAAGTTGTAGAGAATCAAATTCTGAACAATTTTTGTCCTCACGGTTTTACTGTAAAATCAAAAATGACCGACTTATTAAAGAAAAACCGTTTTTCGAATGTACACAGGACCCTGATTCAGTCTACTTTTTGAATTTACACTCCCAGTGATTCCCCCGAGGGACGTACGAAAAAAACATCCAAGAACTGATTATTCATGGGAAAGGTCGGTTTTTTGGATATAATGACTGGACTAACTTGTAGAGAATCAAATTTCCTACAGTTTTTGTCCTTACGGTTTTACTGTAAAATCAAAAATGGCCGAATTATTGAAGAAAAACCGTTTCTTTGGAAAAAAAACCATTTTTCGAATATACGCAGGAGCCTGATTAAGCCTACTTTTTGAATTTACACTCCCAGTGACCCCCCTGAGGGACCTACGAAAAAAAAATCCAAGAACTAATTAATCACGGGTAGGGTCGGTTTTTTGGATATAATGACTGTACTATAGTTTCTGTGAAACGAATGATACCTGTATACGAACTAGGTCACCAAATGTCTCTCTATGTGCACAAAATTAAGCGAGTATTTCAGGATTCCCGGGCATCGGGCATTTTAACATTCTGTCGTTTATGCTCGTATCGTAGTCAAGAGAAATGTAATTTATACAGGCATATACCTGCGTTCTAAGGCTTGTTTAAAAAAAAAAACAGCCTTGATTATTTACAACAAAGGAGGATTAAAAAATACGTCGCGGGCGTGAGGTATATTCGATTAAGAATATGGGCCGGATTCGGATTTTGAAATAGATATCTATTAGATATCTTTTAGACATCACCAAGATACGATAAGTAACGATATGTTTAAGATCTAAACCTGTCAAATTTGACATTTGCGCGATTCTGGAGATACTCTTGAACGATTTCCACAGGATATGACTTAGAGATCCAATTCACATCTAATAGATATCTTACTCTATCTAACGTAAAAGTGACATTAGTTGCCCGAATTGCACTGCAAAAGAGAACTAGTTGATATCTAAACTATAACGTATCTAGAATAGATCTAGTACGTGTCGTCTCTTGAATATCTTGAAGTTCGAATACGGCAGTATAAGTATTTTTTTTATTTAACTTGATTAGGTATTTTTTTTACCAAATGTTTATCACTTGTTTTCATTACCTAGCCGTCGCTGACCAAATTTTAATCGTCGAACGTTGATGTTTGAAATATATGGCGTGTGGTTTCTAGTCAAATCACGAAATGGCGGCGTTTCATGAATATTCCTACGAATTTCATGATCTGGCGGATTGATAATCGGCGCCGATACATATACGATTAGTCGACACAGTAGGGCTAAGATGGTAGGTTTTTTACCGGGTGTGGCCTGTAACATGAGCAAATAATTAAAACATAGATTGTACTCCTCAAACGGTGACACTTTTGTTCAACAACTTTTAAAAATTATAAAGTAATTATACTCCCTATTTTTCATACAGAATAAATATTATCTTCAATGGACGCCATCGCCACGCCATATCATTGTGATTGACGTTGCTTGTCAAGCCTTAAACATAACAAAATTCGCAATACATTGCGTTTTTGAATAACCTTTAAAGTGTATTAAAAATCAAAGTACATGTTATTTTCAAAAGTCGCTGTACAAATGTTGATCAGTATGAGGAGTACAGCCCACAGTTAATTTTTTTGCTCATATTACAGGCCACACCCGGTATATCATCTGTCATCATACCTGTCACGTTCTAACAGTGCGAAAATGACGTATAACATGACAAGTGGTAAAACTGCGACCATGACGATACCGTCGCGATTAATTACTTACTGCAAAACTTTTAACTGATCATTGTTGAACCTTAGGTCTTTACAAATAAGGTCTACGTGTAGTCGGTACCCTGATAAGGTGCTAGCAATGTCTAGCACGTCCTGCCGCAGTTTTGAATCAGGCCACTATTGAGTTCACGCTCAGAAGCATTCATATGCTAATATGGGCACCGCACTCCGTTCTATGCATGAAATTGTACGACCATAAATTCATGGAATGGGGATTCCATTGCTGGTTCGTTTACATAGAAAATAATACTGCAGTGACTGCAGTACGTAATTGAAACTTAGATCATTTAGAAACTGGAGATGTCATCGCTGTCATTTTCTTTGCGAAACAGTCTGCCAATTTTTGCGGGGGAGGGGACGTCAAATGTATCGCTATTTCTACATGATTTGTGCGTAACGTACAAATAGCTATGTCAGCCCATACAAAAGTTTGCACAATTGTGCAAGTTTTTCGGCAGAGGGGTAAGCTCTTAATGGCCACTCCAGTTATTAAATGCTCTAAGAATTGAATGAATAAAGTCTCGGAAAACAAAATATCGATTGAAAAAATTGATTTAATTAATATTATAAGACATCCATACACAAGTCAATGCCCAACAAGCTGAAGAAGGCTTTTGTTGTGGATATTCAGATAACAATACATATATACATATTCTACAATACCTAGAAAACACCTGACTCAGAAACAAATATGAACAGACAAAAAAATGGACAGGTGGAATACCACCTTAAATCGGGATCCTACTTTACTTTTAGGCACTTGTCTCACTGCCGACGATGAGCGATAAGCGAGTAGAACGATAAACTAGAAACGAGTGGGCGAGCGGCGAGAACCGAGTGTTAGCTCCAATAGTTTTGTCGCTCGGCTATAGGCGAGTGTTCGAGTGCGACGGGCTATTACTCGCGTCACTCGCTCGGGCGGTGCAGCGTAGCCGAACACGCAGACGTCGCAGACTTGTTCAAACTACGAAGCGAGCATCGCCGAGCGAGTACCGCTGAGCTAGTTACATCTTATCGCGGCGACAAACTAGTAGAGCGAGTGTTCTCGCCGGCAGTATGAACAGCCAGCGATCAACTATTAATATATGTGTCTCTTTTACTAACACAGGATCCTAATCCTTTGTTCGTTTCTTGGGCGAGAACATCGCCGATAGTTAATCGCTTACTCGCTCTTGGTGGGACAAGTGCCTTAATGCCGCGATTCGCATATTCTCGTTATTATTTAAAGGTTGTTTTTGCATGATGAGGCACTCAAATTACTTTAAGCGGCTGATTTTAATATGTTAAGTTGGTACCATTAGGTTTGGAATTCCAATTTTGGTCTTAATTTAACAACGTACATTTGCATTCATTCGCCGCAATATATGGCCGAATGAATGGTTGACCGAATAAGGAACGAATAATTCAAATTTCGCATGAAACATTTCATATAAAACAATGGAAATTTTACAGTATTTATTAAACATTTTTAAAACTTACTACAATGGATTAAGGCGAAGAAATTTATACATTTTTATGAACTCGACTGTACATGTAAGTAGGGATTTTCGATTACTTATACTTTTTTTATAATCTCAATCTTATCATACTGATTCAAAGCTATGCCCTTAATAAATAGCCTTATACAGTAGCGCGTTGTGCTATTAGAAAAAAATAGACCACAGTTATTTTTTGATAAAACTTATATTTAATAGATAAGGTAGAAGCTCGTAGAAGTATAATGAGTCCTATATTATATTTATAACTAATCGTGATGTCATTTGTTCTGAGTTTCATATGTATAAGTTACGCTCTCATTGTAAAATGATATTATGCTAATTTCTTTATATAGGTATACCTACGATTTATAGCAACGAAAACTAGTACTTTAAATACTTGAATATTCATATTGTTCATGTAAAATTTCGTGTTATTTCAAACTGTCGTTTTTTTTAAATAAAAGCGTAACTTAGATTGTATTGTGGAGTCGGGTTATTTGCGGACGGTCTAGAACACAAAATGACTAGTGTAATATTTTGCCTATAGGAGCATTCCACGGGGCTGTCCCGTACAAACGCATTTTATTTCCTGTGTTGCGACTTTTTTCTCGGCATTTAAAGCAGGCGATTATTTTTCTGTGCATATTTTTGACCATTTGTCATAGAAAAGGAATCTCTTATACCTTTAAATCTTCAGAAACTTCGCGTTTGTACGGGACAATGGTAGACAATTTCATGGAATGCTCCTATATCGCTTTTTAGTCTACATCGCAAACGGTCGAGAACGCAAAATGCCTACATCATTTTCTTTGTTTTATCTTAACGTTTGTGATGTCGACTATTCCGTGCGGTTTGGCCTTCGGTCTTCGGTTGGTCATAACTAACGAACCTAACCTATCTAGTGATATAAAAAAGTGGTCAATTTGCGTTCTAGACCGTTCACGATGTAGACTAAAAGCGATACAGGCAAAATAAGTAATTTTAAGTTCTAGATCGTCCGAGACTATCCGAGACTATACCATGAATCTAGGTTCACGTGACTCCTAAAAGATAGCTAAGCTAAGATCAGTTATTTTATAATAATTCAGTCGTTTAATGGTATTTTAATTATGTAATAACTTCCTATAATGCTCCACTTTATCGTAACACGAACACAAATTGTTGTAAGCAATTATAAATTCTAATTTCTATTTTCGTTTCGTTCACTCGCAGCGTATATGAAAGAGAGGGCAAGGTATGCATTAGGTACGCAAAACCTTTATTAAGCTCTCGTGAGGTAATTTAACAAACATTTTACCAAAGAGAATTTGAAATAGAGAGTTATTGTTATGGTAAATTATGTAGCTAGAACATTTAATGCCCTCTTTCGACAGACGATTAAAACTGTTAAGGGCCCACTGATTAACAGTCCGCCGAACGGTATCAGCCTGTCATTTAAAACAAAATTTTGACAGTTCCGAACAATTGACAGGCCGATACCGTCCGGCGGACTGTTAATCAGTGGGTCCCTTTAGAACGCCATTTGACTTTCATCATTATTCTTTCACTAATATGTGTTAACTTGTTAAATATTAATATTAACGCCATCTACTCGAGAATAGGCTGAAGGTTATGGCGCCATCGCTCGAAAAGTTTGCACCATACCTTTGGCCTATAGTTGAGTAAATGGCATAATATTAATACATATTTAATAAGTTAACACATATCAGTGAAAGAATAAGGAACAAAGTCAAATGACGTTCTAACACTTTTATGTTCTGTAACAGAATAAATAATGGTACTAGGTACAGAAGACTCACTCTCTAACAAAACGCGTCTGTTACGCTTACGATCAGCACAGATATGGCCGCTAGGTGGCGACAGCGCCACGCGCGGCTTATGGCTTTCCCCAAAATTGGGGTGGAACGGATGTACTTTTAGCTACCTGTAGCAAAGTGACGAAATCGCGGACTGAGACACGCCTGGTTCTGCGAGCACACTGAATGATTTGCCGCGCTCGCCCGGCGGTGGACTCTATTGCCTAGGTAATAAGGGTGACGACATTTTGACTAAAATACCAGTATCTCAGTTCTGCAATGGAATTCTGCTTGGTGCCCATAGAACGAAATGAAGTGCAGAGAAATACCTATCTAATGACCGAACTCTCAAGTCTGTTGGTTTTTGGGGCAATTTTGACGCATAGTCCTTTACAGCGGCTACATAATCAACTTTGACAATCCGTCTCTATAACTCTGTTCTCTTTGATTTTACCTATTAAGCCGGTTGCCGGGCAACAAATTGTGTACCCACGTAACGTGTACAAAGAAGGTTGAGCGCGACGCTTCCTTTTGACGTTTCTCGATATAATTCAAGATAAAAACGATAAAAATATCACGAAATGAAGATGGAAAAATTACTTTTTCTTTGAAGTTATGACTAGCGCAGTGATATTGCTTAAGGTCAATTTTTTCTACTAACGATGAGCAAAATCAGCACTTATTTTTCAGGTACTAGTAAATCCTTAATTTTAAATAATGAAAAAGTTTCGCTTACGTTGGAAACTACATTCACATACCCACATTGGTATGTACAGTCACCTGCAATAGTATGTTAGTCTTCGAAGGCCGCACAAATATGAAACACGCTCGTATGGCTCTACAAATAATTAAAATTAATTAATTAATAATTAAAAAAGGTACCTTTACACGTGGGACGTCACTATATCGTATCTATAGTTAATCTCTAATTCATTTCCCGAATCGCGCCGTGTGACAGCGTCCTTTCCAGTGTCCGGGATAAGTGGCGTACTCGAAGAGAGGCCTATGCTCAGCAGTGGCGATAAAAGGCTGATATGATGATGATGAGTGTCCTTTTAACAAAATTGTGTTGGCATTGACCTTCTCAAGGCCGTTGTTAATCAGGCAAATGACCAGGCTCATTCATTTACCTCAGTATTACCATTTCCCACTCCAATTTCAACTAATCACCCTTTTTACCCGTATCTCACTTCCCTTGACAATTTAAAATCAATCTTATGGTGTAACATACAGAGTTAAAAATTCCTAATAATGGAAAATAGTTATAAGACCAAATGAAAGCAAGCAGTTGATTTATACTCTTTTCGAATCACGGAATTCTTTTGTTTATCTTGTCGTACGAACCATCTTTATGGCTTTTTACCCGACTACGGCAACGCAAAAGGAGGGTTATGATTTTGACCGGTATGTATGTGGGTATGTATGTATGTATGTATGTATGTATGTATGTATGTTCATCTGTTCCCTCATAACTTCTAAAGTACTTATTATATTTTAACAAACGATGTGTCATTCGAATCATCTTAATCGTCCGCTGGTTATAGGCTATATGGCGTCACAAAAAAATGAACAATGCGCCCTCTAGAGGTCATAAAGTCACGAACCAAAAAACTAAAATTAAGTAATGATGATGTGCAGGGGTCGTACAAAAAGTGCGGATGACGTCAAACCACTTATAGGATGATTTCAAATAGTATTTTTGATTTTCATAAACAATTATCACTTATCATTTATCAACCTCTTTATTAAACAATATCGCCACTTGAAATGAGTAAGTACGTTTTTGACTGACACATTGTCAATCAGATGAACAATAAATAGACTTCGTTATTGTTTAGCTATTGTATCTTCACGATTATATTTAGCTAAAATTTATATTTACTAATGTATAAGAAAACGCTCTAAAATGTCATCTTTACTCGAATATTTTGGCAATTTTCCGTTTTTGGAGGTACGTGACACGGAAGTTTAAATACAAACTCAAACATCATCCTGTGTGCAAGATTACGTCATTTTTACGTCATCCGCACTTTTTGTCCGACCCCTGATGATGTGTTATACATCATTGGAAAGAGCTCAATTAGCACATTTCAAATATATAAATATTGTTAGCTTTTGCACCCGGCTTTGCTTGCATGCGCCAGATAAAACATTAATTTATCGGTTAGGTGATTCGAACTATGAATCTACAAGCGCTCTGGATTCTATCCGCGTGTTACGCGACTACGGCGATACAAGAAGGTTTTTGCAAAAGAAATTTGTTTGGCTGCTATAGGTACATGGTGTTTTTTTAATGTCCTGCAACATTTTATAACGTGAATAGGTATAGAAGTCCATATCAGCCAAAATGTACGAGTATGAAACGGTCAATTTTTTACAAGATACGTACGCGGTACGCGTTCCGAAGCAGGGCGCCTTCGGCGCCCTCATACTAAACGTGTCGGGCGTGACCCGACGTACGCGTTCGAAAGCCGGGCGCCTTCGGCGCCCTCATACTAAAAGAGTGGGGCGTAGCCCGATATACGCGTTCCAAAGCCGGGCGCCTTCGGCGCCCTCATATTAAAAGTGTCGGGCGTAGCCCGACGTACGCGTTACAAAGCCGGGCGCCTTCGGCGCCCTCATATTAAAAGTGTCGGGCGTAGCCCGACGTACGCGTTCCAAAGCCGGGCGCCTTCGGCGCCCCCATACTAAAAGAGTCGGGCGTAGCCCGACAAACGCGTTCCAAAACCGGGCGCCTTCGGCGCCCTCATACTAAAAGTGTCGGTGTAACATTCTCCCCCCTCTCTTTAAAACTAACCCTAACTACCTCTACTCAGCTAGACCTAGACCTGCCTAAAATACTAAAAATTCCAATAAGAAAATCTAAAATCTAAAAACTTTTAAAATACCGTAAACCGTAATTACCTGTATTAGTTATTGTAAAATAATGCAAATAACCTAAATAAATTGTAATTAAATAAGTTAATATCTTGAATTGGATCAGTAGATTGGCCAAATGATCGTTTAGTGTTTATGTAGAACCCTTCGTCGTAACCGTTAATAGTAACCGAAATCCTTTTCGCATAATAGAAAAGAGTTATGAATAAATAATAATTAATAAATAAATAAATTCCTATAAATCCTAATAATGTCAAATAATTATTAAACTTGATCTATGTTAAAGCAAAATATGTCAGAGTTGAAAGAAAGATCATTGCATATTTATAAACAAATAATGTAAGTAAATCTTATTCAAATGAAATCAGAAATACATTGTAATCATTAAGTCAATTTGATGAATAAAAATAAATTATATATTATTTAATTTATCTCCCACCGAGCCTACCGTGACCAGTTACCATGAAAGTAGAAAGTCCTTTTTGTTTGTACTTTATATTTTCCTTTTATGTATTTGCTTACTAACCTAGCTAGCTAAAGGAAAATAATTATATTATCGTCATGGCAAAATATTTAGTTTTTTTTCTATTATTGTATGTACAAACTTACTTATCTACAGTCACGGACGGATGGAGTCAGGTCCCTAGTCTAAAATATACCTATTTTATTTTATTTTATTTTTAATAGGTATTTCTGAGCACTATGTAATATGTACTTTACCAGATCAATCTTCATTTCATTCATTAATGGGAGGAATAATAAATTCAAAAGGGACAATTTAACCCAACAAAATACTGGTAGTAGAGCAGCAGTATTTGATCCACTCCAATTCTCCAGAACTCTGCAATTTTGTAATATATTTTAGTAATCAATGAAGTAATATTAACCAAACTATAATTGTAGTCATTTTGAATCACACTTTCGGACCAAAATAAACCACGGATCTTGCATCTGCCTCGATCTAGCCTGGATAAATCACTCACTGATATAATTTCAATAATATATGACCCTATATTTTAAGGTCAAGTGTGAAAATCACAGATAATCTGCAGAAAACAGAATGTAATCGTCATACAAACTGCTAAGGGACAGGCAAAACAAATATTTCTTTGTAAGCAAATTGATTCTACAATACTACATTATATTGCGGTTATTAACTTTAGTTTTTCCCACAATATATTTCTACCAGTAGCGTTGCAAGGGTACAAATATATGCAGTCATGTCATAAGTAAGTCAAGTTTGTCAATAAGTCATAATTAAGTATATGTAATAAAGTCCTAACTATCCCTAACCCCAAACTACATCCTAGTTAACTCTAACTGAATCTAACCCAAAAACCCATAAAAATGAACAACAAATGCAATAATATAGCCATAATTGTATCGAAAGGGAACCTAGCTATCTACTGTAAATATCTAATGGCTTTGATATATTAAATTTATAAATCTAGATCAATTCTACAAAACCCTAGACCAAACAAATAAAAACCTAGCCCTAACAGCTATACTATCCAACTATTCTACCGAAATGTTTGCAAACTAGCATCCCGGGATGCACATTTAATTTACTCGCGCAATTACTCGATGTGCAATGAGTAATTTCTATGCTATAGCTAACTAAGACGAGTGAGGAAACTCGATTTCGTCTAGACCCTATTCCTCGTGTGCTAGCCATATTTCCACACAGTGGGTTGGGACAGTGGAAATAAGGCCGGAAAGGAGTAATATATAAAAGTGAATATATAAGTAAATAGATACGGGATAATTGGACTAGAACCTGGCTTCTTTAAGAAGTCTAGATGACAACCCAAATCTTCCAGATCCTAGGGGGTGAACCTGTCTTAATAAAAGCAGGAACTGCCAGGCCCCCACCTGGTTTTTATCCAAAACACCGCAAGTTAGTAATCTGCGCTGTAGTTGCCACCGTTAGGTTACCTGCACAACTTACTAACCCCCCAACACTATGTTGGATCGGAACTAGTTCTCTCTATCCCATAAGTATGAACGAAATAACTCACTAAACTAAATTAAAATTAATATATAGAGTATTCCAACCAAGTTCATTTCAATGCTTAATATCACTAAAATAAACCAGGCCAAAACACTACACATATTAAACACAATTAATACACAAACTAATTAATGTTCACTGGAAACAACTCAAGACTATACAATATTTAAGACTCTATTGATTTGTAACCTAGACTTCACTTAGTATATTGTAACACACTAGCGCTTGTCTGAGCACAAATCAATAAATAATTAAGAAAACTCTATGAACAAAATTAACTTTACAATATTAAGAAGTCTATTGATTTATAATTTAAACTTTACTAGTACAATATTAAATACTAGCACTTGTCTGAACCACAAATCAATAAACAACACAAAAAGAATTAAACCCACTAAAATTAACACAATTTAAATTTACTTCTCTAAAATTATTCAAGTAAAACCCCACAACAAATTACACTATATTATGCTCCAATCCAAACTCTACCAGCATCATGAGAAACTAGCAAAGTTCAGACTAGGACACAATATAGGCAACCTAGATAGACCTAGCTCCCTAAGCTAGAGGCTAGAGAAACACGTCCGACGGTCCGCGGAAGGCGACCAAGAATGAATCCCATGGGTTTTTCTGGATCCCTACTATGATCCTGAAATCCCACTTCCTTGCTCCTGATTGGTATTTTCCATAACCAATACTGAATTTCATAATTTCGTACAATCCTTTCACTAATTACACCTTATTTCCTAATTAAAATAAGGTCCAAATTGACCTACTTTTGGGTGTGGTTTAAACTATTTCTTTACGCCTATGGGATTGACACTACAGTTTTTTATTCTAACCACCTTTGTTTTTCTATATGACACATATTGTAGAGCCCCGCCCTTTTGTTAATTCTTTATAATATGGTTCAAATTTGCATAGAATATTTTATCCACAACAAACATTATTCATTCAATTTTACGATGACGTCTGTAATCGGAGTCTAAACACTTGAAACTTAAGAAACCGAACTAATTTTTAACAGAATCTTATACTACAAAAGCTTTATGACACTGAAATAAAGTTCAAATCATTTTATGAATAAGTATCTTAATATTTTGGTTTACTATTAATCACCAAGCTCTCCAAAACTATATCTAGAATTTCAGAAGAAATGGCCTACTTGAGATATGAGAAGAAATATTACCGTGGGACACAATATTGAAATTTAACCGACTTAAAAATAGAACAATACTATGTTGACATATAATGTTAACATGGAAGGAAGCCGCTGACATGTTACAATCGCCTCCCAAAATTTGCTGTAGCTTAAATATATTAACTATATATTTGCGAAAGTAAATTTTCGAAACAAAACAAAACAATAAAAATAATATAAATTAAAAAATGATGCAATTTGAATATAATAAGAACCCTTTTAACATTCTTCCCTTCTGTGTGTGCCTTTTTTTTTTGTTGCGGCTGTGTGTGGTGTGTGTTTAAACCAAACTAAAGAATGGACATTTCTGAAAGAATAAGTTTCTAAGTTCAGACATGTTAGAAATAAATAATTAAAAAACGCAACCAGTTCAGCTTGCCTCAACAAGAAAATAGAAGTTGTGCTTGTAGGACATTTGTCCTAACCTTCTATCGATCCTAATGATACATACGACGTTTCCGACTTTATGTCTATATTTTAGCGACCAAGAAAGGAACAGACGTATCTCTTTTTAAGACAAGATTGAACCTTTTACCAAGGAGCACACTTTGCCACTCGAGGGATCACTATTCTTTAAAAGATTTAATTCCAACACCGTAACTCATGACTTAAATCCTCAAAAAGCCTTTCCCAGATTGGAGCATGTACATCAATAACGGGACGTTAAAATAAAAGATTAAACTATTGTTTAACCTTTCGCTTCTACAATGAAGCGCTAAATAAATTGAATTATTATAATTTGTTAAAATTCCTAAATAGTACTGACCAATAAAAAAGCACAACTAATCAATAAACTGATTCGAAATGAGCTACATAATAATACATATCGTCGTTAAATAGAATCTGAGCTCACTTCGCATTATGCTTTTCCATATGAAGAAAGTACTATGACGTCACATTAATGATGGGTGTGTGAGTTCTAGATCTGATGTTGTGTGTAGTGTAGAGATAACACGGAGGCAGTTTAAAATCTGCAAGTATGCTCTTTTTTTTTAGCGAGCCTAACCTAACTCCAAACTACCGTGTTACCTCCCTTGTATAGTGTAGTGTTCCAGTCAGAATGTCAAAAGAAAGTATTTTGATTTTAGTTTTGCTATTTTCTCAGGGCCCTACATACATTTTTTTTTTGTTTCATCAAACATTCGTCATATTTATGCTTCAACATTCTTACTTTCACACGCCCCTGAAAATCTAACAAAACTTTCGCTAGTAAAATAATTAAAATCAAAGAAATGTTAATAATATGTAATCTTTTTATGAAAATTTACTGTTAGCAAACATACAATCAATACATCTATAAAAAGGTTTTTTTTTTCTCTATTACTCATTTGAAAATACTAAAGCAATATACTACATAGTCAAAGTTTATACCATCTTGTGAAAAAAAAACTAAACTACATCTACTTGCTATAAAATATAACTATGGAGAGCCAAGCAAAATAATAATAAACATATTAAGCTTTGAATTGATTTAAAATTATTTATTTAAAATATTTCTGAAAAGAACCAATTGGATAACCAAATATAAAAATAAATAAACTTTAAACTATATTTAGGAATTACTAAAAATTCAAAACGTAAATAAAAATGAAGAAGCTATTAAAATATATTTTATTTTTATTTTAACCGCACCCACTCATTGACCAATATATCGTACATATTGAAATCTAATTATTTATCTTAATTTTAGTCTAAATTTATTAAATCACACGTAATTATATCTAAATCCAAACCCAGGTTACCTAAACTAAACTTGTTACTCACTGCAAAACCGGACCTTATTATATGTGTCACAAGCTTCAGCAAATACCTAATTGTTTGAATGTCGTGGATATGAAGCTATTTAAATCAAACGCAAAATTGTGGCTTATAGAAAAATATTTTACTGTATTATTTACCTACTCATAATAATTCTGAGAATATACATGAATATATAAATTATGTAACCTGAAAAATTAAAGTCTCAAAGTAATTGAACGTATAAATACAATGTAACCCGATTCTTATATAGGTACCGTAAAACAGTTAAACTTCAAAATACTTATTGTCATTTTATATTTTAATTTATTCGATATCAATTATAGCTCAGAAATTATAATACTATTAACAACCTATGGTTACACATAAGAACAATAATAACAAAAGTTATAAGCCACTTCAATAAACACTAATAGATAAAATAAAGCAATAGATTAATCGTGACCGAGTAACTCTCGCATTCCTATACCTACTCAAAGATTTCGAAAATAAATAGATAGACCCATTCATATAATGCCGAGCAAATATGCACCATAATGTAATGTGCACAAACTCCATTTGCGTACCAATAAACTAGCCCACTCCGTTATGTTCATAAAACCCGTCTATACGAAGTTATCTATAAGTCAATGAATCTATCCTACCAACTTTGTCAAAAAAGTTTGTTTAATAACGCAGTGTTAACAAGATTGAAAGTAACATCCTATTATATTAGTGAAATATATAATTAATGTTCAATTATGTATATAAGGAATTAATTAATATACCTTGATGAATTAGACTGTTATCGTAACCAAATGTAGTGAATCTATTAAATTAATGTTAACCTAAAGCACTAAGCATAAACCCAACCTATAAATATGTAAATTATAAAATTTATTTGAATTCATACCAAACGCTATTCCTTACATGATAAAAAATAAAAACATTCAAACTTTAACTTTGAGCGACAAAGCACACTCCTATCATATAGCACTCAAGTGGTTGGCACAACACTTTTTGTAATTTCTTCGAATGACTTAAACTTTAAACTCAACTTTCAGTCAAGTGGCCGGCGCGACGTGTTTTTGTTAACAGTCTAACTATTCTCGATAACTTTTAAGAATGTCTCGAGTGACGCCGATAACAAATTAACCGTACACAAACAGAGTTAAAATAATGTATTAACTTATTTCAAAGTGACTATTTTACGTACTTTGCTGTTTTTACATTATCAGTTTCGTACCACACTAACCTAACCTTTGGTCTCCTAATAAGCTAAAATTAATTATATGATAGGTAGGTAACATAGTAATACCTCTGAATGACTAACTCTAGTATCATAATTGAGTAATTATGCCAAACAACGCATTAATGAGAGTGTACTAATACTGTATGTATGTATGTTTATGATTTATAGAAACAGAAATACGAGATACAAAGTTACAAAGTAAATTAATGCAACAAAATGAACTTATCCCTGAATAATAATCTCCCTAGTTGTACAATTTTGATAGGTAATTAATAATATTATGTATAGTTTATGACCGAATTTTAACAGTTATTAACTTTTATTTATGAAAACAAATAAAATGATAAAATGATGACGTTTAAAAATTTGCTACAAAACAGGTAATTCATATTATCTACATATGTTCAATCGCAATACTATCGCAACAAATTTACCCGTATTTTTTTCAACTTTTAGTAACTAACTGAAAGTACAAAGATGTCAATATTGTCCTAATGAAACTGTAATATTGAACACATATCCCGTAAACTACAAAACTCAACTAGCCTTATCAGTTGGCAATGATAATGTTTTGTGATTAGTTAATTATACTAAAATATACGTACTAAAACGTTTCTAATTTTGATCATCCCTATTTTAAGCTACGGAATCCAGGAGTCGAACCCAGATTTTACTTATTGTAATTACACAACCGACTTCAACACAAATTCAACACAAACTAAGACATATTATATGTAATATAAACGAACGTAAAACGTATTGTGCAATTAGTTTGAGCTATTATTATACAAACTAAAGACTAAACTTAACATGGGATCATTGTAAGCTAAGTGAACCTTTTATGTTTCATTTATGTCAGACGAACTAATATACAAGTATATAGACTTGTGTCTCTACTTTCTAAAATCTACATAGTACATATAGAGTTCAAATCGAAATCTAAAAACAACAAAATAACAATTTTAGACCATGTTAAGCATAACTACGTACGCCTCCCCATGTATACAACTTTAATAATTTTAGCTAACCAGTATGAAATTACATTAAGAACATTACTATGTACGCCTCCCCATGTATATAACTTTAATAATTTTAGCTAACTTTAAAACAACAATTCTTTAAATATTACTAAATATATTTTTTATAAACTCAAGTATTTCATTACGTAAAAAAAAACTGGTAAAAGCTATGACTAACATGGCATACGCATAAAAATTGTTTTAAAAATAAAATCATAAAGACGTTCTTAATTAACTAAATAACTCTATTCCAAAATATGCTATCCGTTTTCACGACAACAATTGTGTTGCTATAATCGACCGTTTACACAAATCAACTATAACAACAACTATGATCCAAAACAAGACATGTAACTCACAATGAAACTAGTAACATTAATCAAAATAATAAAAACCAAGTTAAAGAGACTCGCGGTACAATTACAGAAAAATATGAATTATTATAAAATATACATAATAAATTAAACTTTATCCTGGACTCAGGCAACAATTTGAATAAATATACGAATTATTATAAAATAATAAACTTAATCCTGGTCATGCGAACCAATAGTACAAAAATATGAATTATTATAAAATATATATTATAATAATTTTATCCTGGTCACGGCACCAATTGTAACATTCTCCCCCCTCTCTTTAAAACTAACCCTAACTACCTCTACTCAGCTAGACCTAGACCTGCCTAAAATACTAAAAATTCCAATAAGAAAATCTAAAATCTAAAAACTTTTAAAATACCGTAAACCGTAATTACCTGTATTAGTTATTGTAAAATAATGCAAATAACCTAAATAAATTGTAATTAAATAAGTTAATATCTTGAATTGGATCAGTAGATTGGCCAAATGATCGTTTAGTGTTTATGTAGAACCCTTCGTCGTAACCGTTAATAGTAACCGAAATCCTTTTCGCATAATAGAAAAGAGTTATGAATAAATAATAATTAATAAATAAATAAATTCCTATAAATCCTAATAATGTCAAATAATTATTAAACTTGATCTATGTTAAAGCAAAATATGTCAGAGTTGAAAGAAAGATCATTGCATATTTATAAACAAATAATGTAAGTAAATCTTATTCAAATGAAATCAGAAATACATTGTAATCATTAAGTCAATTTGATGAATAAAAATAAATTATATATTATTTAATTTATCTCCCACCGAACCTACCGTGACCAGTTACCATGAAAGTAGAAAGTCCTTTTTGTTTGTACTTTATATTTTCCTTTTATGTATTTGCTTACTAACCTAGCTAGCTAAAGGAAAATAATTATATTATCGTCATGGCAAAATATTTAGTTTTTTTTCTATTATTGTATGTACAAACTTACTTATCTACAGTCACGGACGGATGGAGTCAGGTCCCTAGTCTAAAATATACCTATTTTATTTTATTTTATTTTTAATAGGTATTTCTGAGCACTATGTAATATGTACTTTACCAGATCAATCTTCATTTCATTCATTAATGGGAGGAATAATAAATTCAAAAGGGACAATTTAACCCAACAAAATACTGGTAGTAGAGCAGCAGTATTTGATCCACTCCAATTCTCCAGAACTCTGCAATTTTGTAATATATTTTAGTAATCAATGAAGTAATATTAACCAAACTATAATTGTAGTCATTTTGAATCACACTTTCGGACCAAAATAAACCACGGATCTTGCATCTGCCTCGATCTAGCCTGGATAAATCACTCACTGATATAATTTCAATAATATATGACCCTATATTTTAAGGTCAAGTGTGAAAATCACAGATAATCTGCAGAAAACAGAATGTAATCGTCATACAAACTGCTAAGGGACAGGCAAAACAAATATTTCTTTGTAAGCAAATTGATTCTACAATACTACATTATATTGCGGTTATTAACTTTAGTTTTTCCCACAATATATTTCTACCAGTAGCGTTGCAAGGGTACAAATATATGCAGTCATGTCATAAGTAAGTCAAGTTTGTCAATAAGTCATAATTAAGTATATGTAATAAAGTCCTAACTATCCCTAACCCCAAACTACATCCTAGTTAACTCTAACTGAATCTAACCCAAAAACCCATAAAAATGAACAACAAATGCAATAATATAGCCATAATTGTATCGAAAGGGAACCTAGCTATCTACTGTAAATATCTAATGGCTTTGATATATTAAATTTATAAATCTAGATCAATTCTACAAAACCCTAGACCAAACAAATAAAAACCTAGCCCTAACAGCTATACTATCCAACTATTCTACCGAAATGTTTGCAAACTAGCATCCCGGGATGCACATTTAATTTACTCGCGCAATTACTCGATGTGCAATGAGTAATTTCTATGCTATAGCTAACTAAGACGAGTGAGGAAACTCGATTTCGTCTAGACCCTATTCCTCGTGTGCTAGCCATATTTCCACACAGTGGGTTGGGACAGTGGAAATAAGGCCGGAAAGGAGTAATATATAAAAGTGAATATATAAGTAAATAGATACGGGATAATTGGACTAGAACCTGGCTTCTTTAAGAAGTCTAGATGACAACCCAAATCTTCCAGATCCTAGGGGGTGAACCTGTCTTAATAAAAGCAGGAACTGCCAGGCCCCCACCTGGTTTTTATCCAAAACACCGCAAGTTAGTAATCTGCGCTGTAGTTGCCACCGTTAGGTTACCTGCACAACTTACTAACCCCCCAACACTATGTTGGATCGGAACTAGTTCTCTCTATCCCATAAGTATGAACGAAATAACTCACTAAACTAAATTAAAATTAATATATAGAGTATTCCAACCAAGTTCATTTCAATGCTTAATATCACTAAAATAAACCAGGCCAAAACACTACACATATTAAACACAATTAATACACAAACTAATTAATGTTCACTGGAAACAACTCAAGACTATACAATATTTAAGACTCTATTGATTTGTAACCTAGACTTCACTTAGTATATTGTAACACACTAGCGCTTGTCTGAGCACAAATCAATAAATAATTAAGAAAACTCTATGAACAAAATTAACTTTACAATATTAAGAAGTCTATTGATTTATAATTTAAACTTTACTAGTACAATATTAAATACTAGCACTTGTCTGAACCACAAATCAATAAACAACACAAAAAGAATTAAACCCACTAAAATTAACACAATTTAAATTTACTTCTCTAAAATTATTCAAGTAAAACCCCACAACAAATTACACTATATTATGCTCCAATCCAAACTCTACCAGCATCATGAGAAACTAGCAAAGTTCAGACTAGGACACAATATAGGCAACCTAGATAGACCTAGCTCCCTAAGCTAGAGGCTAGAGAAACACGTCCGACGGTCCGCGGAAGGCGACCAAGAATGAATCCCATGGGTTTTTCTGGATCCCTACTATGATCCTGAAATCCCACTTCCTTGCTCCTGATTGGTATTTTCCATAACCAATACTGAATTTCATAATTTCGTACAATCCTTTCACTAATTACACCTTATTTCCTAATTAAAATAAGGTCCAAATTGACCTACTTTTGGGTGTGGTTTAAACTATTTCTTTACGCCTATGGGATTGACACTACAGTTTTTTATTCTAACCACCTTTGTTTTTCTATATGACACATATTGTAGAGCCCCGCCCTTTTGTTAATTCTTTATAATATGGTTCAAATTTGCATAGAATATTTTATCCACAACAAACATTATTCATTCAATTTTACGATGACGTCTGTAATCGGAGTCTAAACACTTGAAACTTAAGAAACCGAACTAATTTTTAACAGAATCTTATACTACAAAAGCTTTATGACACTGAAATAAAGTTCAAATCATTTTATGAATAAGTATCTTAATATTTTGGTTTACTATTAATCACCAAGCTCTCCAAAACTATATCTAGAATTTCAGAAGAAATGGCCTACTTGAGATATGAGAAGAAATATTACCGTGGGACACAATATTGAAATTTAACCGACTTAAAAATAGAACAATACTATGTTGACATATAATGTTAACATGGAAGGAAGCCGCTGACATGTTGGAGTAGCCCGACGTGGGCGTTCCAAAGCCGGGCGCCTTCGGCGCCCTCATACTAAAAGAGTTGGGCGGAGCCCGATGTACGCGTTGCAAAGCCGGGCGCCCTCATACTAAAAGAGTCGGGCGGAGCCCGACGTACACGTTGCAAAGCCGGGCGCCTTCGGCGCCCTCATACTAAAAGTGTCGGGCGTAGCCCGACGTACGCGTTCGAAAGCCGGGCGCTTTCGGCGCCCTCATACGAAGAGTCGGGCGTAGCCCGACATACGCGTTCCAAAGCCGGGCGCCGTCGGCGCCCTCATACTAAAAGAGTCGGGCGTAGCCCGACATACGCGTTCCAAAGCTGGGCGCCTTCGGCGCCCTCATACTAAAAGAGTCGGGCGTAGCCCGACATACGCGTTCCAAAGCCGGGCGCCTGCGGCGCCCTCATACTAAAAGAGTCGGGCGTAGCCCGACATACGCGTTCTAAAGCCGGGCGCCTGCGGCGCCCTCATACTAAAAGAGTCGGGCGTAGCCCGACATACGCGTTCCAAAGCCGGGCGCCTGCGGCGCCCTCATACTAAAAGAGTCGGGCGTAGCCCGACATACGCGTTCCAAAGCCGGGCGCCTTCGGCGCCCTCATACTAAAAGAGTCGGGCGTAGCCCGACGTACGCGTTCCAAAGCCGGGCGCCTTCGGCGCCCTCGTAATAAAAGAGTCGGGCTTAGCCCGACGTACGCGTTCCAAATCCGGGCGGCTTCGGCGCCGTCATACTAAAAGAGTCGGGCGTAGCCCGACGTACGCGTTCCAAAACCGGGCGCCTTCGGCGCCCTCATAGGCACTAAAGGGCGTAGCCCGATATAGGCGGCGCTCTGCGTGCATTTCTGTACTGAGGACGCCCTCGCAAAAGTAATATTTAAAGTGACTTCAAAAAGTTAGTAACGAAATCATGACCCCAAAATTAATTAAATAAAAAATAAGTTCAAAAACTAAAACCCGACTACTGCAAATCGCGCTCTAAAAAGTATGAAACAAGATAGAATTCTTATCTAATTATCAAGCAGGAAATATTATAAATGTTACCATTTTTTTTATAAATAAATACTACGTAATATAATTTACTGATTTTTTTATATATTTACAGAGATTCAGAGGATAGCCGTGGTCGTATGCCACATTACTTTTAAGTTTATAATCGTGGCATACGACCACGGCTATCCTCTGAATCTCTGTAAATATATAAAAAAATCAGTAAATTATATTACGTTGTATTTATTTATAAAAAAATGGTAACATTTATAATATTTCCTGCTTGATAATTAGATAAGAATTCTATCTTGTTTCATACTTTTTAGAGCGCGATTTGCAGTAGTCGGGTTTTAGTTTTTGAACTTATTTTTTATTCTTATCGAAAAGTAATATTGAAAAGCCTGAATCAGAAATTAGTTTTTAATGGACGCTTTTATATGACGTTAAAGAGACTCAGTAATTATTAGCATCTGGTGTTCATTAGTCAAATATAAAATAGTCATTAAACAGAAAACTGATAGAAAAATTACTCATTTAGTTTTTTTCTGTAAAACATAGTAGAAAAATTTTTCAAGGATCATTTAGAACAAATTTTTCACGTGCAAAAGAAATAAAAAAATCATCATCATCATCATCTCAGCCATAAGACGTCCACTGCTGAACATAGGCCTCCCCCTTGGACCTCCATACGTGGCGGTTGGAAGCGACCCGCATCCAGCGTCTTCCGGCGACCTTAACAAGATCGTCTGTCCATCTTGTGGGTAAAAAAATAAAAAAATACTTACATAAAACAAAATTTTAACACTTATTTCTGTCCACCCGTTTTTCCAAAATTTCGTTTATACGAAGCAGAAACAACAGGAAAGCAATTCATATTTGCATTCTGACGTAAAAATTACATCTAAATACATATACAGATGCGAGTGAGACGCACGAGATAAGTAAATGACATCATTTAAATATAATTTTGAATATTCTTCAAAATGTAAGCTTGAATTGGAGCATTCTAAGATTTCTATGTAATTGTCTACCGTTGTCGTAAGATTTACAGGCTTTTCTGTTACAATGGATATGAAAAAAGCTCATGGAATGCCCCAAGTTTTGCCTCTCTGTCGCACTTACGTACGAATTCACGAGTGCGTCAGTGAGGCAAAACGTTTCGCGGTAGGCCTTCTGACTACGTAGTGAATCTCTACGCCGCGCCGTAGCCTGTAGATGTAGAGGCTCTACGTCGTAGCAATATGAATAATACAGGAGATGCGTACCGTCATCCGCACACCCATACATTATGGCTGTATATATGTGTTTGATTTTTTAAATTAACTGCTCGATTCGGGAAATGAATTAGAGACTCACTAGATATGAAAATAGTAAAGATATGTGACGTTCCACTGCAAAAGGTACCTTATGGTGACTGGCGCCGCGATTCGGGAAATTAATTAGAGATTCACTAGATATGAAATAGTGAAAATATGTGACGTTCCACGGAAAAAGGTACCTCATGGCGGCCGGCGCTTACGACGTCGCATAGCGCCGCAATAATATTGAAGGGGCGCTAATAATAGCGTAAGCGCCAACCGCCATAAGGTACCTTTATCCGTGGGACGTCACATATCTTTACTATATCGTATCTAGTTAATCTCTAATTCATTTCCCGAATCGCGCCGTAATTAATCTTAACATTTCTCGTCTAATTACATTTAATTACGTAGATTTCATACATATTCTCAAATTACTCATAATATAATTTATGGTATTTTTAAATATGAATTCCTCAATTTAATATATTTGGATTAATGCAAACGTACAATTAATTAATCTAGTTTTTGTCTGAATTTATGTCTTGTAGCAATAAATCTTGCGCTAGACGTTAGGTTTTAGGTGTGGTCTGAAAATAGATCTAGATCTAGACGTGAAAGGATACCGCGACCGACGAAGCTGTGGCGTACTGGATAAAATGATTTTCCAGGTACAGTCTGCATAAATAAAAGCGAGTTGAGTCCAGGCTAAAAGGAGCCGTAAAAAAAGTTTATTTTTGTCACAAAACTTTACGTGAAAAGTGGGAGAAACTAAAAAGCTGTAAAAAGTTCTGACGGACGGTAGTGTCCATAAATAGAATTCTCAAAAACAATTGCCTACTGCTTTGGCTTTGTGCACGAGTTTGGCGCCCACTTAGGGTCTCCCCAGATATATCGACGCGCATTCGGCAAAAGCCGATAGGAAAAAGCTTTATGTCCACGCAATAAGAGCGAATAAGCCGTCGACGCGTCGGCAGGCGCCGGCCAATGCGAGCCGAGCCGAACGACGACTTTTTCGCTCTTATTGCGCAGACATAAAGCTTTTTTCCATCGGATTTTGCCGATTCCGCGTTGACATATTTGGGGGAACCCTTAGCTGATATAGAACCAATAACAAATGACCCTATTCGAACTTTAAGATACTTACATCAAATGTTACGGCTAGATACCATATTTGACGTTCCACGGGTAAAGATGCCTTATGGCGGTTGGCGCTTACGCTATTATTAACGCCGCTCCAATATTATTGCGGCGCTATGCGACGTAAGTGCCAGCCGCCATAAGGTACCTTTTACCATGGAGCGTCATATATAAATTAGATATGTCAGTGTCAAAAGTAGAGTTTTTGTTTGAAGCAACGTCATTTAAGATACTGACATATCTAATTCATATCGTATCTGATTTATTTTATGTATCTTAAAGTTCCAATAGGGCCGAAAGTGTGGCAATCACTTCATATATTATGACAAAAATTTATATGAAAACATGACGTTCATAATGACACGTCATTGTGACAGTGAGGGATTACTATAATATGTTCTGTTCAAGTTGGTGCAAAAGTAGCTTAGACGGACTCTATTTGTCAACGTGATTGACATCTGACCATAGACTAGGAAACTAGAGCGAGTTTAGAGCAATTATTTCATGCAACCGATGATGCCAAAAATGCGGGGGTGCGCGGGACGAGGTGAGCGAAGTCCCGTGCCGTGATTGGTCCGTTCAAAGACACGGACGTCACACAAAGACACTTTCGACTCGAACATGGAGTAAAATTACCGTATGCGTGGCAGAGGGGGTAGCGACTATGCTCAGTCTACAGGATGTTTTGTCTGTGCATCTGACAAATATGTAGTATAAATATTTAGGCTAATTGTTTTTCTTTATATTAATTTGAAGAAAGAAACCTTACAGTACAGAAGGCGGGCTTATTGCTACTACAAGGCATTATTTTCCAGTCAAACTTAGTTTTTCGTATAATACGAATTGTTTATTTGGTTACCGTCATATAACCAGGGCCTTTTTCTCTAATGATAACAATCGAAAAAGCTGAACAGTTAAAAACCACTTTTCATAAAATAGCCCAATATTTTTTTCTAATTTTCCCAACAGACGGAGACGGTTATCTCATCATTCCGGTCTTTAACATCTTGACAGATGATTTATGCAGCGTCTCTAAGCGAGGAACGTTTTTCGTGGATGTAGTAGGTATAAGCCAATGCGGGACCGGCATTCGCGACCGCATTTATGGCAGCTGAATCTGGGAGCCATGTCGACATCATCAGGTAGATTGTGCCTCTTTGCGCATTATCGGGCAAGGTCTTGGTTCGTACTTATGTTATATTTGACATAAAACTTGTTATGTACGAAAACGACTGTACAGTACCTACAGAGGAAGCACTTTCCGTCGGATATGGGAGATGCCGCGCCGCGAAAGCTATTATATCGCCGGTTTTAGAACAGCCTCTATCATGGACGTGTGGTTTACGAACAACTTACCGCCATGGGCTTACTTTTCCCTGTACCGCTTTCGTTTTCATGTCTAAATAAATATCGATCCAGAGTTTCACGGTCTCTGAGTTCAAGTCTCACCCAGGACAGCCTAATCACCAAATTTTTCCACTTTTAAATGTATTCGAAGCTTAACAGCATCGTTCGCAAACGTTTCTGCTTGTTAAAAAATAAAACAAAAAAAAAAATATAGTAAAATACTTCCTACGTAACTGTCACATTTTTGACGAAAAATGCTTAAATAATGGCTAAATTGTTTTAGTATGGAAATATTTCAGTTCCATTTTATTTAATTTCTACTATTTATTTATGTCGCACTTTGTCTTGTTATCGAGGTGTTTTCGTATTACTCGCAAATAACCCATATATCTGTTTCATTACACAATACCGTGCAATCTCGAGGCCACAGGAATATCTTCAACAATAAGAATATATTAAAAAGACGTCGCAAAAACCTATTGAACGCGGGACGAGTTTTTATCCCAATTATTCCCACTCGCCCTTGCGATCCAAAGATGCCCAAAGGCAACCGTCCTTCATAGAGTCTGTGCGGAAAGAGAAGAGTCGTGGGATTTGAGGGCGCGCCAGTGCTATTTTATGGTTTTTGCTATGCTGACAACACTGGTCACGTGATTATAGTACGACACTAAAGGTCATGATACTTGTATCCCTTTTGTTCCGGTTTTTTACCACGGCTTACTAAACGGAGCCTGGTGGTGGTGTCGGCTCGTCAAATCAATCCTCTGATTTAGCGCAGGCACTAGTTTTCTTTTTAAAACACACTCTTGTTTTTATGTCTCAGATACTATAAAGTGACAGTGCGATTGACAAAACTGCTAAAACTAGTTAAGATTCTGCCCAATACAACTGTAATTTTAGTACCAAACAAGATAGAGTCTCATTTATGTACTACCTAATCTGTGCAGTCCAACAGTTATTTTAATACAAAACCGGGTAGATCGGGTAGAAATTGGGCATTAGAACTGTAATTTTACTATCTGGGATATATTTCACCCATTGTAAACTTGACTTGTAATGTATGTGTACATTATTAATAATAAATATGAATATGAATAAAAATAGTGCATAAATAGGTAGGCCTTATTGGGATATGTCCGGTTCTCTCATCTCACGATATTTTACTTCGCCGAAAAGTCTGCTAAATATGAAATACTTATAATTTCGTAACTAACAGAACCCAGTAAACGAACTTACAAATAAAGAAATATTTTTATGAAAAAGTTTTATTCTTTGTAATCGAAGTCTGAATTAAAATATTCAATGTCACTTATGTTTGAGCTAGCTTCAGATCAGAACAACCAGAGACTGATGTGAGGAACTGGATGTGCTTGAATCCGGCACGTAGATTACGAATTCTTGCATATCACCTACTTAGCGGTCTTTTATTCAAGATACCGTAGGTACTTTTATACAATCCTGAAAAAAAATTACATACAGTGAAACCTGGATAAGTGGGATCTCAAGGGACGAGCAAATTTGTCTCACTTAAAGAGGTTTTCCACTTACACAGGCTCCCAGTTAGCCAGGTAAAAATAAATATCTGTCTCATTTACAGAGGGTTCCATTAATAGAGGTGAAAATAAAGTATTTTTCAGTTATAGAGGTGGTTAATAAGGTATTTAGTAATTATCTTTTGAATTTATTTTGAATGATTCTCCAAAGGATATCTATCCTTTGGAGAATGATTCTCCAAAGGATATATATTTCAAAATTAAATTAAATTTGATACGGACTTCATTGCGTATTAGAAATTTAATAAATTAAAATTTATTTTATCGTGTTACTTATCAAAATTTCAGCTTTCGTTTCGATAGTTTTGACTAATTAAATTAACTAAATCAAACTTGAAGTTGTTTAGACACAATTAGGCAAATGCGGAATTTGTGGATAAACTAAGAGTTAGTAAGAATACGGAAATTGTTCAATGAGGTCCAAGTTAGAAAGGTCATAGATTGACGTTATCTCAGATACAGAAGTCAATTCCCTATAAAATTCTAAAAAACAATTAGGAAAATGTAATCTTATAAATATAGTCTCAGTAAAAGAGGTAAAATACACTCTATCTCAATTATAGAGGTAAATGTGACTATAAAATCACAACAACGAATCTCAGTTATAGAGGTTCGTTTTTTCTCAGTAACAGAGGTAATTCAGTGCTAAAGTGTCGGGACCGCACCATGAGTCCCAGCTATAGAGGTTTCTCACTTATCCAGGTCCCACTTAACCAGGTTTCACTGTATAAATATGCATAAAATGGTAAGTATTATCAAGACTATTTGTCAGTTATTTTAAAGATCATGAATGACCTGCATATTTATGAAAATTTATATATTTTGAATGAATATACTTACCGATTATGTACCGGAGACAAGTTACTTAGGGGGCTTATTAAATAGGTAATTATTTAATATTAAATACAACATCAATACCCGTGAATAGCGGAAACACGTTCCGCGACTTTTTGTAAGTCAATAGTCGGCTTTTAGCCGTTTTCTTCCCGCTGACAAAACCGAACAATGTTAAATATAATTTTTCTTGTGGTTTTATGTACGGTTTCATCGTGTTTTGAAAATATTTTATACATAAAACTTGCGGTTTTTGTTAATATAATATACAATGACAGAAGTTTGTTTACTTTTTACAAGACAGGTGTCAAAGGTTTGATTGCCATATAAAATTTAAAATGTTAGTTCCCGATTCTGCCACGACTCTTCTCTTTCCGCACAGACTCTATAAAATGAAAATACTGGGCATTCCATTGACAGAAGGTTGTAAGCATGAGTGTAGGCTCGATAGAATCAGGCAGATGTCGAAGAAATAAAAATGTTCAGACATTTTTTACGTCAAATATCAGAAGGTAAATGCAATTGGCGTGACAGTGTGGGTGAGATTGAAATGTACATATATAAATAGCATTGTTAGCATATCGATGTTTTATATATGTAGACGGGTACACATCTGAAACATAAAACATATGAGAGGGATTCTCAATTTATAACTGCTTTTATTACTGTGCCCTGTAAATGTCCTAAGATTTTTTTGATTTACGTTTCAATAAATAAGTCGTCCACACGGTTATGTATATTTATGCTTGTTCAAGAACCAGAAGTATTAATACAAATGTCTAAGTTATAGATCATTAAAAAGATATAACAATTCTTAGAAAGTCTATTCATGGTCAATAAAATTATTCTAGTGCTTGTTAAAAAATCCTACGCGTGATGGGTGTCAAGTCAAACCTGACCGTCATCAGGAGAAAACCAAAAAGGCTTTACTGGTTAAGATAAGCCAAAAACCACTGACTTGTGCCTCGACTTTAAGGTTTACTACACTGAAGAGCAATAAAATCAAGCCATATCGTATAGAAATATACAGACTAAATTATTATTAATAATACCTTTTTAACCAGTGTATCATCGCATTGCTCAAAGTGAATGAATTTTAACGCAATTATGTTAAAAAGCTGCGTTTAAAATATGTGAACAACTTTTTCATTTGTAGTTTTATTTGTATTATTCCTCGTTCTTAGACTTTTCAGGGCACAGTAGATCAAAATGTATGCCTATAACAATTAAAAGAAAAAAGCGAAGTTATACGTACTTGGTTTCATCTATGTATACTGCTTCGAGAACTCTGGCCGCATACTGTAGGTTTTTTTGTAGTGTTTCTGCTGATATTTCGCCTCTATTTAATTGTCTAAGGAGATAGCGTAATCTGTGGACAAAGAAAATACAAAAAGTTAGTAAAATTCAGCTCGTTATTCGGTAAGTATTCTTTAACACTAAAAAGTAACGGCTCGATTCGGAAAATGAATTAGATTTCTACTAGACTTCAACAAGTTACGATACGGATAATTTAAAGATATTTGTAAGATAGATATGTTAAATTTGACGTTTCCGCGATTCTGGAGGTCCTCTTGAACGATTTCGACAAGTTATGACTTAGATATCCAAGTCACATCTAGTCGATATCTAATGTAGATCTAGTTGATCTCAAGATCTTGTGATTATCTCGAAATCCGAATAGGCCTGCAAGTCATGTTATAATTCATGTCATCGTTTGTATAGTACAACCAATGCTAATGGTTGATTACTGCACGTCTCCTCTCCACCTCAATGGAAAGCCAGCTTCACAGTAGGAAATCCGTTATAATGTGACTTTCCTAGAAGGTTTAAACGGTTTATTAACATTTGATGATTTGGTATAATGATACATAGGCATATACATTGAAAAATTTAGGGTATAAAAGGGGTTTCAATCGATGTGTGGAAGGGCGGCACCGTCGTGACTTTCCACCCTCATCTGCTAGGTGTTTAGGCTGAGGCAATTAGTTAACATCGCAATCAATTAAGCATACATGCAACGAATCTATCGGGGGGATTCGCAGCGAACGTACTCGCTCCTATTATTAAGAAATATATTACTACTTAGTAGAGAACCAGTATTTGGCACGGTTGACAGTGTTGAATAAATTTACAATAAATATCATTAGGTAGATGTACCTATTTATGTAGTTAGAAAAATAAATGTATGTACCTAAGTCTAACTTACGCGCTATACCTTCCTATATTTGGCTCTCGCATTTTTCACATAGGTACTATTGTATGCTTGGGTGCGGTGACAGCTGACATCTCAGTACAATTTTGCGTTTCAAGCTTATAACATTGTATGCAGATGACAACTGGCAACAAGCCATGTAAAAAAAATACAGGGTGTTTGGTACATCGTTTGCCAAATTAAAACGGCAGATAGGTTGAGTCATTTGCTATCTGCTCCTGTCTAGAAAAAAAATTGGCCATGTTTTCTTTTTACTACTGCTCAAGTAAAAATTTGAAATTTACAAAAACCTGCCATAGAACCAAAAAAAATGTGCGCAAAATTAAAAATTTCTAGGCCTGGGAAGATAGCAAATGACTCAACCTATTTGCCGTTTTAATTTGGCAAACGATGTACCAAACACCCTGTATTGAGTATTTAGCCATTTTGCTTACCATAACTTGGTTTCCCTGCTTCACAACGAATGGCTTATGAATTAAAAAGCAATACAACACCAGACCATACCCGAACATAGTAAACGCTGTAAAAATATTCCATCGAGTCAAAGCCCTTATTCAAAAAGAACCGCAAACGGTAATAAACTTGAATTGTGTAATAAAACCAGGCCAGTAATAAAACCGAGAAAAAAACAATCCGTACTATTCGTTTTCATTTGCGGGACTCAATCGATCTGGAGGAATTAGTGATGTACGAGTACAGCTGATCCCGGGAAGGTGCTCTAAGTGAGGCCACTGACGAGCCTTCCAAATGGATACCATTACAATGGATTCATCCAAATGGACGGTATCCTAATATTAAACATTGTACGTTTTTGACATTGGACCGATTTTGGATTGCAGCCACGCTATAAATATGGACTGTTGGAAGGCACGTCAGTGGCCACCTTATGTGAGGCGTGGAATTATTAATTTGGGTAGCGTATATGTTTGTGATTGTGACGAATAAATGTACCATCTAAACGCAACTCAATCGACTCGACTAGACTCAACTCAACTCATATCAACTCAACTTAACACAACTCGTATCAACTCAACGCAACTCATATTATTATCTCATCTGTCTCGGCTCCGCTCGGCTCGGCTCGGTTCAGCTGGGCTTGGTTTATTTAGCTTTGTCTGGGAAAATTATTTTCACATCACATTTTCGGAAAAAGGCTTTTTCTTCCCTGCTAGGAGGGATCAAAGTGGCACTTTTCTTCCCTGCTATCAAAGTAACACTTTTCTGTTCTAGCACACTATTTTTTTTGCACATTATTTTTTTAGCTTAGATCTGTTTAAGCATCATATTGTGTCAACACTAAGATTTTTTATTTTATTTATTTTTTTATTTTCCTCATAGTTGACGTGAAAAGCAGTATGTGTCACATGGTATCAAAATTATTTCGTCTTGGGCGTTAACACTTGAATCCCTCATTATGCTCAGGATTCTACTTTAGAATCCCTCACTACGTTCGGGATTCTATTGTGGAATCCATCGCTTCATTTAGGATTCAATGTACGCCCTTGGCGGAAATGTATCATTTTGATCCCTTGTAACACAAACCACTATTTCTTCCATAATTTTATTTCGTCATAATTTGTTTTATATATTAGGAAGATAGATATAACAATTATAGTGCCTGTATACCAAATGAATTCTCAAAATTCCCTTTATCCACACAGTCCCGTCCCGTTAGGGCACATCACTAATAGTTGGAATGCACGAAGGCGGTTTGCGGGCCCTATTGTTTTCTGGACAGCGGTTAATTTGGATCCACGCGGGCCTTGGCCGTGAACAAATGTTCTGCCATATGAGACGCCTACGATAAAAGGAAATCCCTCTTATTGTTGAATTACTTTGATGACTTGTACACAGACTTTCACGTATATTGGGGGACGCTCATTTATGGTAACATAGCGTTCGAAAAATAGCTTGAACTTGAGTACCTGGTTGCCAAATTAATGTTTTGCCACTTCTGCTACTCATATTTGCACGCTTTTTTATATGATAGGCAAACGAGCTGACAAACCGCCTGTTGGTAAGCGATTAGCGTCGCCCATGGACACCCGCAACGCCATAGAGGTTGTGAGTGCATTGCCGGTACATATAAAGGTGTTGTTATTAATTTGACCTAATGTGTTAAGAGCGCTGGTGGCCTAGCGGTAAGAGCGTGCGACTTGCAATCCGGAGGTCGCGGGTTCAAACCCCGGCTCGTACCAATGAGTTTTTCGGAACTTATGTACGAAATATCATTTGATATTTACCAGTCGCTTTTCGGTGAAGGAAAACATCGTGAGGAAACCTGCATACATCTGCGAAGAAGTTCAAAGGTGTATGTGAAGTCCCCAATCCGCATTGGGCTAGCGTGGGGACTATAGCCCAAAGCCCTCTCGCGCTCGAGAGGAGGCCTGTGCCCAGCAGTGGGACGTATATAGGCTGAATTATTATTATATAATGTATTACAACAAGTATGTTTTTTTACCTAACACTCTTCGCCCATAATGATATCTTCAAGAAATCTAGCATACATATTTGTATTGGATTGAAGTTAAGATCAAACCCCGTTATTAACGTTGCAGTTCATTGAACATTTAAGGGTTGCCAAAAATACGAGTACGTTGCCCTAAATTCGCCTTTAGTACATTACTTCGCGTTAACTCATAATTCTGCTATAAATTGTATCACGGGATTTATGAGTGTATTCAACATATAGGATTATGTTTTAGTATAATTTTCATATTAAACAATTTTTTTGGCGAAGTTGGGGACGGTTCATTGGCGGACGTTAGCGTACTTTAAAATGTGTATATTTTTAATTTAAATTTATTTCGCTACATCGTTTTGATATTTATCCTCTCATCATCATGGTTGAGGGATCTCATCACCATCAATTATCGTTTAAATTCATCATCATCTTTCGGGTTTGATAATCATCCTGATCATTAATTCAAATTGAAGCGAGCCGATTATGTCATCAACATAATGACTTCAATCATTCCTGGATAGAATAATGCAGGTAATTGCAATTGATACAAGCGGATACCATTTAATCAAATTAGATTAATATGAAATAATTTTAATAGTAAACAATATATGAAATACTTCTGAACGAGTTTAGTATGTAAGGTATATTCGGGTAATTACGAAAGTCGAAAACCGTTGGAAAATTCCGAAAACGGACTCTTATTATGATGGCATTTTGGATCATTTTCATCTGATTTTCGCAATTATCCGACATACGAAATTACCCGAATAAACCTTATATGATAATAAATGATGATACTCTTAGTACAGATGCGTGGACCTAGCCAGTTGGGGTTTGGTTCATGCAACTTTTTAACTTCGACTTCGTCCGCATAATAGTCTCCTTTCGGGATTGCTATAATAACTGAGCTGCCGAAGTTTGCCAGACCCGTGTGAAGGCGACTTTTTTATTTTACCTATACCTGATTTAAAATATTGTAATATCGCTTACAGATGTCTTTCTGTTAAGTATAAAATCTATCCGTGCACATCACCCAAAAATCCGTAATGGTAACATTCCATTTCTAACCGCAGCTGCACTACCGGTACTGAACGCGTCGCTGTCATTGTCAATTTCCATAGTAAAATTAACAGTAATGCAGATGTCGTTGGAAATGGACGCGACATGAATGCGGCGCGATATTATTTCTGCCTACTCTTTTGTTGCCACAAATATCAAAATCGATATAACTGCCCAGATTTGTAACATTCGCGGCAGCAATGCAGTCGGCAGCGGCAGTAATGACGGTGAAGTCTGAACATAAACGGTACCTTAAACTGATTGACTACTAAACAAAACGAGCCTTTATACCTACTCGTACTGCTCAACGAAGAAATTTTAATCAAAAATATTCCCAGTAAATTTATTACGGAGGTAATTTTCGTGGAAATGTTCTATTATGTTTTATTGAAGGGACTAACTAGGAACAGTAAATTTGTCTGTGGAATTGTAGGGAAATTACAGCGTAATTGAGAGAAAGGGAATTACAGTACTTAAAATAATTGGAAACCGGTCCGTAGGCAATATACTAGAGTGTCTAGATACAACTAGACCAATTTGATTACTAAATGATATAATTTATCTGAGAATGGACTGGGTGAGCGGATAGATAATCGTTTTTGTGTGATAGAATAGTTTAGTTTGTCAGATGATACATATAAATAAGGCGTATTTCATAAATAAATCGATCTTTGAAGACATTCGTTAATGTTTTTGTTGAAATTCAGATAAATATAATAGGATTTATGAGAAAAAGGATCGTTTTTGCTAAGGCTAGCTGCCAATCGATCCAATTTTTAATAGATATAAAAAAAACTAAAATAAACAGGATTTGGGTACTTAATAGAGAAATAACTTTGTGTAAATCATAGCATGAAAGAAACATAGCACTGAACGAAAACATCAACATTTGAGCACTCTCAATGTACATGCTTTTTGAAGCCCATTTCTATAGGGTATATATTTTTATAAATAATTTGTTTAACCTAACCCCCTTAGCTCTAATTTTCTTTGCCTGACTTCTTTTTAACCCGTTGACCACCAAACTCATCAACAAACGTGCATGGCTACGGACCAATATCAACATGCATTCCGATAAGCTTCCTAATGAGGCGCCGTGGCGTTGCTATGGTTAATTTAATATATTAGAACCTCAACATAATGATTTCCGTCCAATAAGTTACCACCCTAGCCGGAAACATCTCGCCTTCCTATCAAATCAATCGGAATAATTGACTCGGAAGCAATTGATTCGAAAAAAAATATCCGGCACCCTTCAGCCTGAACAAGTGTAAACCGATATCCGTGGAATTTTTCATCACCCCAATATCCTGGCGTATGATTTGTGACATCTCGGCTTGCTGGTTTTTTTCTATAATATTATGTAGGAGTGTAAACGGAGTTTTTATTAAATTCATATAAAGGATTATGATCAGTACTCAAAAGATATATGAAGAAGAAGTATAGAAGTGGGGAGTGTGTAATTTATTTATTTCAAAAATATACATAAATATTGTCATAAAGGGTCAGGCACCTAACATTAACGACTCCATAGAGCGACTGGTCGTACAAGGAAGAGTGGAGGAAACCAGATCGCGCGGCAGATCACCTATGCGCTGGACTGACCAAATAAAATCCGCAGTGGGAAACCGCGTATCTGACTGTGCCAGACAGTCTGCCAACAGGGAGAGATGGCGGGAGATCGTGCGAAGAGCTGTGTCCGCCTCTACTACCGATGCGGACGCCTCAACGTGACCACGACCGCTCTGTCAAGAGCGATACGACAGAGAAGAAGACCTAACATTGTCACATGCGCCGGAGGTATTAAGATTGGGCAATTTAGTTTCTATGTAGATGTGAAATAGCACCAGTGCAAAAGAGAAGGACTGTCGCATGCGTCAGGTGAGTCGAAGATAGCAAAGTGCTCATGGTCAAGGTTGGTCGTTTTATGGTGAAGGAAAACAACGTGAGGAAACCGGACTAATCCCAATAAGGTCTAGTTTACCCTCTGGGTTGGAAGCTCAGATGGTAGTCGCTTTCGTAAAAACTAGTGTCTACGTCTGTTCTCGGGATTAGTTGTCTCCCATGAGTCGTGACAAAAATGCCGGGAAAACGCGAGGAAGAAGATGATGATGATGGTCGAGACTCGACTAGTCAACTTGGTCAACTTTTTCGATGTGAGTGACACGGGAACCGGTTAATTAGTGAGTTTGAAAGAACATGAGTAAGAAAGCGAAGGGCTGACTTAGCTAAGTGCGGCCTTGTCGCATACGTTAGGTGTGTAGACGGTAACCAAGTACTCATGGTCCGTAAGGTAGAAGTACTAGTGCTCGATCCTGCACTATTATTCGACATGGACACTTTATGTCAAAGTAATATATGTTAAATTTGATCGGCAAAGATTTTTCTGTATTCAAAAATCTTTGTCACTTTGACATAAAGTTTGAATACTACTGCAGTGTCGAGCACTAGTACTTCTACCTCACATCATGTCCGTCAGTGGCAGTGAGAGAGGTCAGTTAGTAGATATAAAAGTTAATTATTAGTAAGAAAGAGAATGACTGACTTACCTAAGTGCAGCCTTGTCGCATGCGTCAGGCGTGTCGACGGCAACAAAGTACTCATGGTCCTTAAGTACATCATGTCCGTCAGTGGCAGCGAGAGAGGTTAGTTAGTAGATATAAAAGTTAATTAGTAAGAAAGAGAATGACTGGCTTACCTAAGTGCGGCCTTGTCGCATGCGTCAGGCGTGTCGACGGCGGGCAAGTGATCAGTGTCGAGACTCAGTTGGTCTAACTGTTCGTCAGTGGGCGTGGGGCAGCTTTCGCTCTTGTGGCGGCTTGAGGAGCGCCGCACTATCGTCAGGCCACCTTGTTCTGTTGACAAAAGGAACACAATGTTAGCTGACTCTTTTTTTAATTAGTGTATTGCTATTGGCCAGTTCATTTGAATTCATATTGCGCGAATTGAGACGCGATTATTTTTTGGATCTTTAGTCTCCGACCGAAGGTTCCGGTTTCGGTTTCGGCATAATCAAGGTTCAGCCGAAGTTTGGATTTCGGCCAAAAAACTACCGAACATTTCGGTCGCGCTGAAACTCACAAAACTGTATTTTCGGTAGTGTCCGACCAAGGTTTCAGTTATGGCAAAAAAGCATGTTTCGGTTGAGTTTTCGGTTTCGGCAAAAAAACTGTTTCGGTTTGACTATTTACTTGTGATTAGTGATCGGTCGTGACAAAGAGTTATGATTTTGCTTAGCTAGCTTAGGCACACCTACATTAACACATTCAGCGCCAAGACCCCGACTGTCAGGTAAACTGTTCATAGCGGCTACGCGCTCCATACAGCAAAGACGTGGCTACCCGCTACGAGCGTAACCCGTAGCACTTAGTGGCAATGAATGTGTTAAAGCTCCCCACTTAAGATAAGCATAATTTAGAAAAGAACATGGCATCAGGCATGTGAATATAGTTAGGTAACGGCTTAGGCACCACTACACGGGATTAACTTTTTTCATAAATAAAGTTTGTAACATATATAAAACACGTAGATATATTGCAGGAAATAAGTGTAAAACTGTACTAAAGCTACAAACGATAAAGGCAAACGAAAAAATGTATTCTGCTTTTGTATTACGATTTTATAAGCTGTTTCTTTTATTGTTACCTCTGTTTCGTGCAACATGCGATTGACGAACAACTAATATACGTCAAAATAAATTTCAAGAGTTATGAGAATAGAGCGGGTGTATAAATAGGTGAAATTTTAGCAATACAGGTCTTGTCGCAACATAAAACAAAAGAAATTTGCAAAAGTTTTATCCATGGCTATAATTATTCCCGTGTTATTATTATTTTTACAGTTTCATAATAAATAAAATATGTCGCTACCAAAACGCGAAATAAATATTTCTCAGATAATCGAATTTAATACATTTTTGATTGAATTGAATTCAAAGACCTTATAGGTGTTTGGTTGACACTGTGTTTACGTTACCTACGTATAATGCGTTCGTAAAAAATCTATCGAAACTCCTAATACATGAGACGCTGTTGGCATCATCGCCGATAAAGCCTAGAACTAAATATCCCAAATTGGATATAAAATAATAGAATTCAAAATAGGGAGGACGACGGAAAATACTTAAAACTTAAAATAAAAACGTTATTGCTTTATACAGAAATAAAAATTAATACCTAAAAGAATAGTAATTCTAATCTTAACAACTACATTCCATAATGTAACAAAGCCTTTTAAAAAATTTGACTGAATACATAGTACAAATCTTAGCAGGCATTCAAACTTTATAAAGTGTGTTAATTTAGATTACCTTATCATCACATTATTCGAGTGAGATGCACTGCGAGAGATGGTAAAAAGAGATCAAAACAAGACCAATTTGTAATAATCTAATAGGCTTCCTGAACAGTCCATCGATGGAGCTTTCAATCCCTGCTGTACCCATTCAGGCCGGCCCGCCATTCACTCTTTGAGCACGACACTTGCCTTTTTGCGTCCGTTGCAGATTGCTACTCGTTTACTTTCTATTGACGTCCTAGTACGGTCCACTTGAGAGTACGCAAATTGGAATCTTGCTACATAGACATAAGTTTGAAAATGATTTGATAAGTGGAACTGTACACTGTCCTATTGATGCTCTAGTATGCTTCAATCGGGTGGGAAGCCGTGTATTCTTTTCATTTTCTTTGCTGATAGGCTACGGACACAACTTTTAAGTATTCTATAGAATTAATAGGATGTAAAATGCCGATTTATGATTGATTTAAGGTTTAGAGAGAAATGTTTGACCGTTAACAGTTTATACCTATGTTGATTCATCATATATTAATTTATCATGGATCTGCCATTTAAAAAAAAATCGACAAAAAAACTACATCTTTAACTATCGAACCTGCTCACAAAATTTTACGAGTATCAGTAGAGAATTGCGACCTGCAGAGGAGAACATACGAAAACATCCGAGCAGAATTGAAGATTCTTGCTTTTATTAGAGAAAGTAATATGTATCAAGTTTATAATAGTAATGATTTTGCTATTAAGGCCATTAGCAAATGCGCTCTAATATAACCGGAAGATGTAATAATGTAGAATATACTATTTGTAATTATGCGCAACCCTATGTAAGAAATTATTTATTTCACGTAACAGATTAGCTTATAGGTATTACATAACAATATTCGTAAAGTATTTAGGCTGTGCCTAGGCAGTTTTGCCCCTGGACCGTATTTATGTAGAGCTTGTCAAAATTATAATCTCTGCTAGTCAAAAGGCTTTCAGCCCGCGGTTAAAATGTATCTTTGTCTCTCGGCAGATTAAGGACTGATTGTTAATTTTCGAGATCGGATTATGCTGGGAAAAATAATAGGAAAATGAATCCGAAGAGTTTTGAGATTTTTAGACATTTTCTAAATAAACAAGGGATGTGGATTTATGATGTTTGTTTTTCTACTTCTCTCAATACTTCAAGTGACTGTTTCCTTTTCTGTTAAATACCTACTCAGTGTCAATTGTAAATCTTACATGCAGATGGCCAAGATACAGACTCAGTCTAGTTTGTTCACTAACATATCTTGTGCTAATATTATAAAACCTATTTTTTTTTCATGTTGTGAGGAGTAGGTAAATGTAACGGTTGATTTGGAAGTCATTTTTGAAGTCGTACACACAAGGAAGGCACATAAGTCCGTAATGGACAATCAATAAATCGCACATAAATAGGTAGGAGGAATTTTTAGAATTGCAAGTAATTGATATGAAACTTGCTATTATTCTAAATGCATTATGAAGCGAAATCGACGTATGCAAAATACAATGTAAGTATATTTTATACACATAAGACTATCTTTTGAAAAGGCGTGGAATATCTAATCATCTATAAACGCACCTCGTTAAAACAAAATAGAACCTAATATAATAATAGTAGTTAAATTAAATAATAATAATATATATATATTGGGCAGGGCAGCTTGTGGCGAGCTGTTGGGGAGTTACGACCCCACGGACCCGAGTGCTCCCGAGAGTCGGTCAGGGTCTCCGTCTCCGGCGTGTCTTCGTCGGTCGGAGTGGACCCCAAGGGGGGTCCCGCAGGACTCTCAGCTCTGGCTTGCCTTCATTGGCCGTCCAGAGAGGAGTCGTTAGAGCTATATGCTCCAGGGGTGGAAGTGAAAGATGCATAAGACGCGAGTTGGCACAGTGGCTGTTAACAGCCACTGGGTAGAAAGCGGCGCACACCTCTCGACACCCCTGAGCCGCTCACACCGATGTTGCTCCTGGTCGTCTTCGCGACGGCAGTTTCAGGGGCCCATCTAGTCAGCGGCAAGTCACCACCTGCCTCGATAACGTGTTTTAGCATTGTTATGGCAGGTGTCCGGACTTCTCTACAATAGCCCAGTCTCATTGTCCATCCAAACTTCAATCCATAGACCGGTATACTATCGGGGGGCACGGCAGTGCCCCCGCCAAGTCGAGCGCGAAGCAAACACTGCCGTACCATCCTTTACTGGAACCATTTCGCCGCATTTTCAGGCCCCTATTTGAGAACCTCTGGATAAGACCAGAACGCAGAAATTTTGGTCATCCAGTAAGCTATAATCACATACTTAAAATCCAAAATTTCAAGTCTGTAGGTCATTTAGTTCCGAAGTTAAGCGAAAGCAAAGTTTCGCATTTATGAAACTCACTCATGATCATCAGAATAGAACTAGTACTTCCCATAAACTCAGAGAGCTGAAATTTGGTACAGAGTTAGGGTTTAATGGCCACATAAAGGGAAAACCTAAAAATATTGCAATATCAGTCACGTTTTAAAGATCTAAGAACTGCATAAGTAAGTTTGTAATCCCATATAAATATATGATATTACAAAGTTACTGTTGCAGTTCCTACAAATAGTAGGTAAAGTAAAGGTACACTACGATGTACGATGTGAGTATGAATGAAGATATGTTTAGTTATGATATGTGTATACATAGTATGGGTATGAGTACCCGAAAAGAAGGACCGTCTACAAAAAGAGATGAGATCCCATCAAAAACATTACATGTAAAAAGGTGCAAGTCTCGCAACGCTTTTACTACAAAAAAGTTTTGAGATGTAATGTGAAACCAAGTCGGTTATTTTAATCAGTGCCAGGGGGTTTCTACAAAAAGAAGTGAAATCCCACCAAAAACATTCTGTAAAAAACTAGCCAAGTCTCGATGGAGCTGCTTGTTTATCTCTAAAAAGTAATGAAATCTAGACAAAGTCGTGCCAAGTCTAAGGTTCCTTACTGCGATTTCTTTATTATTATAGTTAATGTTGTGTGACTTGGCCGTTGAAGGGTACACAAGGGTACAAAACCAGGTGCTCCATGACACCATTGCACCAATCTGCCATTGCACCAAAAAGAAGTGTTTGTTTCAGGCTCGCCCATACATAAGTATTATTGAAATACGCAGCTTTATCAAGCCTACAATTGACTGGTTATTGAATTAACGTTTTCCAAGTGGCAATTTTCCATCGTCAATGGGTAGCGGTGCTGGCGACAGATTGGTGCAATGGTGTCATGGAGCACCTGGTTTTGTACCCTTGTGTACCCTTCAACGGCCAAGTCACACAACATTAACTATAATAATAAAGAAATCGCAGTAAGGAACCTTAGACTTGGCACGACTTTGTCTAGATTTCATTACTTTTTAGAGATAAACAAGCAGCTCCATCGAGACTTGGCTAGTTTTTTACAGAATGTTTTTGGTGGGATTCATTTTTTCTGCAATAGTCCCAATGCCTGTTGCGACCGGTTCATGGGTGTTTATTGTTGCGCCTGTGAACGGGTTCCAGCAGGCGTTCTACATGACATTAAAGCTCTCCAAGGGGCCTCTACGTGTTGGATCTATATCCCCACGCAAGCCTATCAAAAGACCGGGATTTGTAGGCCCGTGAATTCCAAAATGGAGAAACAAATAATAATATATATATAAATATATCAAGGCTTCGTTCGTTCATTCGTCATCCCGAGCGGTATTCGAGCATCAAATAGAATCACGTATTTGAGAATCAAGTGCCAGTCTTCAACAGTAAAGTTACACAAAAAAATATCAACATGCCAATAAACGACTGATAAAACGCTGCAATTGCTGCAACAATATATAGAAGACAACATCGATAATTTAAAAATGGCCATGCTACGGTGAAGCATAGTCAAATCAGATATTCTCAGACTTTGCAGATCTTGATGGGACTAAAAAGGCTACGTCTTCTTGTATTATTATATAATCGTTACGAAATTGTTTGTAGCTATAAATAATTCATACCCTGAATATGAATAATTTTCATTTGCAATACCTATTCATCATCTTCCTCGTGTTATCCCGGCATTTTTGCCACGGCTCATGGCAGCATGAGGTCCGCTTGACACCTAATTCATTTGTAATATTATAAATAAAAATATAGTTTACGTGTTCCATCCAAGAGATAATATTTAGCTTAATAACATTTAAATATTTTTTGATAAAAGTTCTATCAAAGTTATTGTATTGCTTAGCTAATAATCTAAATATTCCATGTCTTTACAGGACAGTTCAGGTCAAGACAATGTTTTTTTGGATACCAAAACTTTATTGATAAAAATATGTTTAATTTTATTCACTCCCATCAAAACATCAAAATCTGCCATAGAACTTAAAAAAACATATAGTTCACAATCGAAAAAATATAAAAATACACGAAATTATAAGGTTGGTAACTTGCGAATGCAAAAGTGCAAGATCGGAGAGGAGGTATGCGGCAGTACATAACGTGCACGTAGTAGGTGGCTATCATGATTTTGGGTTTAGAATGATTTTCTGACTTGGTCTACTAATAAAACTAGTTCTGCGGTACTTAAAAAAAAGCTTTAGAAAATTTATGGACATTTTTAAGGGGGCATTCCAGAAAAGTTTCGCAATTAAATCTCCTAAAAAGTATACATGGTGTGTCTGACCATGGGGCTTTAAATCCAGGGCTTGATTTTACTCGCTAAACTAAGCTGTCACTCATGGGACGGAATATGGGACCAACCCTCAAATCAAGGAAAAAATTTTGGCTTTTCTATAGAAAACGTCGACATCTGATCAGCCAAAATGTATGAAAAAGTAAAAAAACATAACAGGATTTCGGGGTTGGTGCCATAGTAAAAGTAGCTCAGTTTAGCGAGTAGAATCGAGCCCTGGATTTAAAGCCCCATGGCCAGACACACACTGTATATGAACAATAGAATTCTAAAAGGAATAACGGAGTAACGGTATACTAGGTAGCCATCAGGTTTAATAACTTATTCTGAGAATATTTTCAAATCGATAGAGAGAGAGTGTATGTATGAGAGAGAGAGAGAGAGTGAGAGTATGTGTGTGTGTGTGTGTGAGAGAGAGAGAGAGAGAAAGAGAGTGAGAGCGAGGGAGGGAGAGAGATAGAAAGCTGTTCATTCTCGACCTCACATTACATATTTGCGATTGAGGTCTATTGCTTGCTAGTTTGATAATTTTTTTCACATATTGCTGACCAACTTTGACAACAATACATCATGATAACCACCAGTTCCTAAAAGACCGTGCTTACTAGGGGTGCCGTTGCGCGGTGCGGGGGGCGGAGGGGGGCGCGGCGCCTCCTCCCGCGGTGCGCCCGCGCCGCCCGGCGGACTCGCCACTGCAACACCAACCATATGGACATTAACACAGGGTACATATTGGATTGGGTGTGGGAGGTAAAGGTCACACTTTCAGGAGTGTTATAGAGGTGGGTTGTGATACTTGTGGTACCTTAATTGGTAAGTATATTATAAAATAAGTCATTACTCCTCTATATACGCCCTAGAAATATGTAGATATGTAAGATACATAAGTATATTGATAGATGATCGTTGACTATTCGTTCTGACAGCGAGATTTATTCTAAGAGCCCGTAAATTAAACACTCCCTTGTTGTTGGCAGTCAAACAACTGCCTATACTAAGGTTGACGGTATACTTACCCTCTAACCACCTAGACATCAAAACTAGCAAGTAAAGATAAGAGTTAAAATGAAGCCTTTTTATAGGCCCCTCGGCGAATATAGGTTAAAACAGTAGATAAATCGTTATCTACCATTTAAATTTCATTTTATAAGATAAATCTCAGTCTCTCAAACTTTGCCTTTAAAACTATTAAACTTTCTCAGTTGAATCTAAAGCCTCCTGAGAGCACACATAATATCGCATATCGTAGGAACAACCTACAGTCCTACACGTGTCATTTTAGCTCGAATACACCCAAGAGAAATGAAAACGGATCACTTAAAATTAACATTTTCCCACAGAGTATAGTTTTAGATATTCATCCATTTTAACTTTTAACATGGCGATCTGTGTCTGTTTTTTAGTGTTCCGTACAAAACTTTGTTCACGGAACACTTATGGGATCACTTCGGTCTTGCAAATCAGTTAAATGCGTTTTTCTCAGAGACCGTTTGACGTAGATACCTAATATAACTATACAGTCCTACCCATATGAAATATATTTCATAGACTATGTATGGCGTCGTACTTTTTTATACCTATTTTTTTTGATACCTAAAAAACAGACTACAATCATTATTAAGGTTTGTAATTATTATTTTTTAAGATTTGATATTGATGAAAAATTATATTGTATAATATAATGATAATAAATGATAATTTGTATTTGTATTTGTATTTTGTATAAAACTTGAAGCCCAGGCTCATAAACTTACTTGTAATGAAACAACAACAATAAAAGATCCGAAAATTGCGTCATGGAAATGTTACTGATAAAATGAATCGGTGGCTTTTGCTCAGTTGTAAATGTGTCATTTTCAGACAAAAAATAGTAAATATTTATTTAATATTTTGCTAAATGACTATAATTAAAAATATCTTTCAACAGTCCCTAATACCTAAATATTTGAAAGAAAAATACGTTTATTTTTAACTGATTTCGATAAACTCAATGATTGTGATTTTAGTGGTATTTTTATGTGTGTGATTTTTACAGAAATACCATTACTTGCGTTCTTATGAGCTTTAATTTTAAATACATTTATCTAAAACTATCAAGGACCATTCAATTTGTTATCAATAATAAAAAAAAAACAGTAGTTCCTGACTCCTTTTAGGCGGGATTTATTTAAACTAGTTTTAAGTTCGACACTCCCCACAAAAGAGTTGCTAAATCCCTGTTCAAACAGTCGGCAAAATGGAGAAAGTTTAATTTGAAACTAATAGAAACTACGTCAGAAGCGGGAATTGAGATATTTGTTTTAAGTTTTATTTGAATTGGCCATACATATCAGTTAAAAAACGTCAACTTTCAAGATATGCCCAGGAACGTTTGGTCATATGTTTTTAATTAAGCTATAGGTAGGTACTAAAATTATAAGATAAATACCTATGACAGTAATTAACAAGCTACCTATGTTGATTCGCAAAAAGGACGTACTGATCAGTGCGTATGAACTTTTATGTTTTTATTGTTAAACATAAATTAATAATCAATCTGATCACGCCGTATCATGAAATCATAATGTGATCAGCAATTTCATGTAAGTACATACACGACGAGCTAAAGCACATTTACCAAATTAAAACATACTCAATATGTAGGTACTCTGAACTACTCTGTACCCAATTCTCAAGTGTGAAAACTTGGAAGTCCCAAACGTATGGTACGTATTGTATATACGATTAAGATTTAATAGGAATTTCAACTGTATGATATTTCACATTAGACTCAAATTACATCTGCGCGCGATGATCTATAGAACTTTTTAATATTCAAAACCTAAAGAATGGCAAACTTTGTGATCCGTTGGGTTGCTTTAGAGTAGAATCTTGAACTCTGTTACGGTAATAATAAGGACGTAAGTCTTTTGACGATACTCATTGACATGATTCTTGGCCCTTGAAAATTGAACCAAACAAGTCAGGCTAAGATATAAAAAGTTACATCTCTTTGAAATTCGTGGAAAGTTGACATTGTAACTTTTTTATAAGGATATTAAAATTTTAATATTCGTTTTGGAAAGTTACGTTATTTCATAAAATTCACAAAGATCTTTTTCGTAAGTCAACAAAAAAGTTTCTTTACAGTTTCTAGTTTCATTCTAATTATATTTTTTTTCGTCTCATTGAGTGCCTTGTCACAGTAAGAATAGTATGAGGCTGTGGTATGAGGTGTCCAGCTACTATCAAATTCGTTTTCTATTGTGTTTTGAGACATAAAATAAACATAACTTTTGAATAGATTGAGTTGAGAAGGTTTCCATAACATTCTGTTTACTTATGCCAAAATAAAATTATAAAACAAAAACTCAGTTAGTACCTATATAGGTAAACCCCTTCCGTGACACAAGTTGTACCTATACTAGTTTGCTGCCGCAAACTGTAAAAGGCAGACCTTCTCTAGCATTACCGCCTTAATGCCAACAATTAAAACGGAAACAACGAACAATAACTAGAACATTAATTATAAAAAAGGATAAAATATAAAAATAAATAGTCAATAATTATTCTTTATTTTATTAATTAGTGGCTCTTATTAGTGGCTCGTTCGAACTTATGTATGAAACAAATATCGTAAGGAAATTGGACCATTCACAAAATGATTTTCCCTTCAGTCGTATCAAAACTACAGCAAATTGGGCCCCCTGACTCGATACTATTACCGGAACCTGAAGAGATATCTACTCTAGCAGCAGAAGTGCTAAGCGGGTTAGGTGCTCAAAATGTCTTTAGACACTCGTAGGTATAGTTTCAGACCGACAAAACGAAACCCAATTTTATTGAAACATTGGACCACCGATACGAAACAATTGCCTGCCTCCGACGTTGTCGGTTTGATCTGATACGTTTCATATCAGAATTGGGAAAACAATATTTCATATAAAAGAATTGGATGGATGTATAGAGAACATGATTGAAATTTTATATTGGAAAGAATTTGTTACGATGTCACAGTAACAATGAGAATTTTTGAGCAATTATTGCAAACTGGCACAGAGTAGACACGCCGTAGGTACTTACTACGGAAATCATTATAGTGCGCATGACATGTCTGTATACGTATCGTGTAATTTTGGGGAAAAGTTGAATGATTGGTTTAAGGTTCTTATATATATTTGGAAAAAGTATCGATTAGTGACTTCATTGGTATAGGCACTACTTACCAACCTGTCATTAAAGTTGGCCCCCTGAAATCCAAAATAGGTATTCTGTGCCACTGGATAGTCGCAAAATATTGATAGTTATAGTTTTGTAATGGATCTAGTCAGTAAGAAAAAACGTTTACTAGTAAGATATTTATTTTTTTAATTTAGAGTCGTTGATGTCAGTCAATCGGTCCTCGCTAGAGACACTGGCGGCGGTTGTTCTTTGTTTAATAAAAGCTATATTTGTTGTGTTTTGTTGTGACTTAGTAGTGTTTGTTGGGCCAGTTCCCCGCAACGATACGGGTGGCCTTATCCCAAGTTATGGGTATTGGTATGTGTTACAATCACTCGTGATTGGCGGTTTTAAAGCTGCAAGTGATTTTATTATGTTTTAAATGTTAAAAGTTTTGAAAGTGTCTATTATTATATTTTGTATTCTTAACAAGGCATTTACAAACGTTGCTAGTTCCTATGAAATATCATTGAAGCTTCAGCTATACGCATAAGAGTCACCAGCAGGCGACTGACTTTTGAGCAATAATGCAAGCAGTGGAAAAGCAAATACGAATTTGTATCTCGGACAACTTTGGAAAGGATTATTCTAGAGACTAAAGGATTATTTAGATAGGTAAATATAACACAAGTTATATTTTCTCTTTCTCCTTGTCTTTCTCTCTTGATCTAGCCACCAGGCGGTCCACCACAAGTTGCGTTCTCGCGCGCGAAAGTCTATACTTTAAGTCGCGCAAGATGTACAGTCAAGGAATTTAAATTCCGACCCATTTCGTACTTTGTCACAGTGACAATCAATATGAAAGCCGCTAGAGACCTCATACGGTTGTCACTGTGACAAAGTACGAAATGGGTCGGAATTTAAATTCCTTGACTGTACCTATGGAGTCACGCACGAGAGCGCAACTCATGCTAGCAGGTCAGAAGTTACAAATACGAACATTACGATTTTCACCCATTTTGATTTTACGAACAGAAATTGATAGCGTTCTATCTATTTCTGTTATACTGAGACAAGTGATTATTTTCCGATTTACTGTGTTTTACTTACTTATTTATGATTAAAATATCCATATTTACTTGTCAATGATATTTCATGCTAAAATTCATATTTTTATTAGAAATAAAGTGCCATATGTATGGCTACAACTAACATCATTTTATAAACAGGAGGACTGTATACTGAGACAAGCCATTTGCACTACAGTACGCGGTGTGCAGGCAATGAGGATCGAGGTCTTAAAAGTGCATACTTAAAAGTGTATACTCAATATATAACTAGTAACGTCGATCAGTAAAAAAAAATCAATTACAAAGAAATTGCAAATGTGTTGATAATTAGGTAACAGAAAATGCTACCTCTAAAAATGATTAAGGCCATCGGTTTTATACATTTCAAGTTATGCTGTTTTTCGCACTAACTAGAATGTCTAGAATTTCATATAGAGCGTCCTTTAGTGACATTAAAATCGATTTAGGATAATACTTTACGTTACTGAATAAACTTGTCTCTCACAAAGTATACGATTTTAACATTCAACAATAATCATACAAATATTTACCTTGAAAAGCAATGGGTACGTATTTAAGAGAGTTTGATCTCATTTCTTCTCAAGTTAAGAAAGAATTCTCAGTAAAACATAAATGGAGAAGATGAAGAATGGGTCTTGTTTACTTACAAGAAAGAAAGGAAAGTGTTTGTTGTGTGAATCTGGTGTTTACCTGTAACAAAAAATATTTAAATTAGCATTGAAAAGAAAATTTTAAATAGTCCTAGAGGACCCAATACCATCGAATATGGGTCAAAAACTTTTTAGTATGAGTTAAGGTTTCATAACCATTCCTGTGGACATTAGGTATAAATTACCTAAACGCTAATTTTCTTATATTGCATGTTAAAACCTTCTACTTCCAAATTTTGGAATATTGAAAGATATACAGAAGATTTTGATTTTCTCAATTTAGGTGACATTTTGGTAAGAGGTTTCTACTACTTATATTATATATGTATTATATGTGTACCAACATTTTGCCCATCTTCTTTCCCCTGCCCTTATCTGTCTTTCGTGTCCTCAGCACTCACTCCTTTCTTTCTCCTATCCTCTTTCACACAATCCATCCATCGTTTTTTGGGTCTACCATACGCTCTCCGTCCATCAACATTTTGCCCATATAAGTACGTGTAAAATATAAAGGGCAAACCCGTATCAAGCTCAATCCGCAGGGTGATCACGTAACTTTTGAAGGGTATGCACGTTCCAATCAAATGTAATTACAAACGGAATTAAACATTAATTCTAAATCAAAGCATCCGTGATTACTCTAATGTCTGACATGAAAATAATCCAAATTATATCTTCATTCTGAAATGAAATTGTACTTAATTAAACTGACATATTAGTACTTAGAGACTGTTCGGAAAGAAAAGAGTCGTGGAATGTATTGGGGCCCATACATTCCACGACCCTTGGGTACGATGATAGCAGCTGTCATCTTCATAAAATTTATAACATAAGAGCCCTTCAACGTGCACACTAGCGCCACAGCAAAATAATCGTGATTATTTAAATTTAACGAAAGATATTGAAAAAAGGGGGCCGCTACGTACTGTATTATGTATTTAAGTACCTTTTGAATACATCAGACTAGTTTTTATATTCCTGGATTCGTCAATCTATACGTCCAAAGTTAAAACGGCCGGTTTTGTTTTGAGTGCCTAGATCGACGAAACCAGCAACATAAAAACTAGTTTGATGTATTCAAAAGGTACTTAAATACTCAATACAGTACGTAGCGGCCCCTTTTTTTCAATATCTTTCGTTAAATTTAAATAATCACGATTATTAGGCTGTGGCGCTAGTGTGCACGTTGAAGGGCTCTTAAAACGTAAAATTGTACTGAAACAACTCCTATCCGTGTGAAAAATATTATTAATAAATTTAAATATTGAGGGTGTGTCATACTTATGAAAATAATGTTCAAACTTAACAGCGTCTCAACGGCTTATCAGGTCTAATCTTCATTGATATCCAATACACTGCCAGCAGACTGCCAGTGAAAAATAGCCTCTCCCACTTAGTAATAAGAATGGAGGTAGGTGTCAGATTAAATTGGACGGCTGGTAATCTTGTGGGAATATTGATTTTGATGTAATCCACCGTCTTCCATTAGATCTCGGTATTATTAAGCTCTCAACTTTTGATGTATGTTGGGAAATGAGGCCTCAAGCGACAGTCAAGATTGTGAGAAGAAAAAATATTATTTTCTTCAAACAAAAACGTCATTTTTGATAATGTGATATCTAATCCATATCGTATCTGGACGTAATATGTGACGTATCTTAAAGTTCTAATCGGAGCGATATTCTCTATTTAGTACTTCATCATCAGGCCTTTAAGATCTTGACAGATGATTTATGCAGCGTCTGTAGGCGAGGAACAACGTCTCTCGTGGCTGTATAAGCGAATGCGGGACCGGCATACATATACTTAATGTACCTATATGCATTGCATATAGGTACATTGTACTTACAAATAGGATAGATTGCATATTATGCAATCTTTGAAGACCGAGCAGTACATATAGTAGTGTGACTAATTAAAAAACACAAATCATAAAAATATTCCATAAAATAGCTGCAATTGTATCCTATTTGTAAGTAAAATGACGTCCAAAATAAACCGACCAAGCCGCTATCTTACAGGCTTTCATTTTAGTTGTACCTCAAAGACTTTCGAGTCCAGTGCAAACATTTACCGGGCGTGTTTATGAACCTCACTGCCTCTGTAAACTAGGGGTTAATTAATACTAGAGATGCAACGGATAGTTGTTTGGCCGGATACCGGATATTCGGCCGGCGGAACTATACCTACATTTCGGTTTTTCAGGTGCGCATTCTGCAGGTTTGACCTGTTTCCTAGTAAACGTTCGCGCGGACTCATTTCTAGGTTCGAAATGACTGCGCGTGCAAGTCAGTGGAATGAATAAATTGTTTTAAGGGGCTACCCGAGGTTTTCATCGATTTTTGATAAGTTTTGAATCGTATCTTCTTTTTTTGCACTACAGATAGAATTATAAGACAAACGGTTATCGGTTCTTCAATCTTTTATCTCCGGTTTTGTCCACCGGATTTTGAAAAATGTGAATACTTATTTTTTTATGAATTTTTTAAACATTGTCTAAAAAAGCACTTTTTTCGTATCTAGTTTGCAGTGAAGGATCTTACATGTATGAAATCTACATATTTGGGTTCGTCTTTGAAGTCTCGAAAATCGTATCCAAGGTTTTAATTTTAAACTAATTAACACAAAAGTTATGGCCAGAAAACCAGTTTTTTAGCCTAAAATTGTTCAACTTTGATGCCAAATATCTCGAAGACAATGAACTTTAAAGTAAATATGGGATACTATATTGCTTAAAGCCGTTGCTGTTAATATGATAAGCTACAAATAACATTGGAAAACTAAGGGATTTAGATCGAAGGTCATTGGCGTGGGGTAGCCCCTTAAAATAATAAACAAGTACGATTATGACCGTGTCTGTTTCTTAAATCCAATTTGTTTACTCCAAAATCAAGAACTGTTACTATCCGGTATCCGGCCGGATAGAAGGTCACTATTCGGTATCCGGCCGTATAGTAAAATAATGGCCAGATAGGCCGGATACCGGATAATAACCGGATATCCGGTGCATCTCTAATTAATACCTCTTGTACGTAAACGGCCAAACTGAAATAGCTGAGAGCAAGCTTGAATTTTTAAGTATAAATGGAATTCAAATTTGAATATTATTACTTTGAGTTAAAGGTTCATTTAGGTAGGTACATTCTGGAGTGGAAGGTTAGATATGATTGAAGGCACAAATACCCGTGTAGAATATAAGTGATTTCGCCAAATTTTATGCCAAATGTTAATGGGATGTGAGTGAGATATAGAAACGTTAAAGCGATAGGGATAAAAGCTTTTTAAACCATAAAAGTCCCGTGAGACTTGAACATATTACAATTATTTTCAACGGGTAAGTAAGTCTAATAAAACTGCATTTTAGAGAATCTTCGACTGGAATACCGACTGCACCTTCTCTGCTGATCGAGCGCTGTCTGATTTAGGTAAACGCTTATAGACGGAGAGCTAGCTACGGAAATAGGTTTGCGATTTATAAAGCAACTAAATCCTTCTAGTAGCTAGACCATTAGCTAATATGTACTTCTCTTACATTGTAGTAGTCAAGTGTTCAAATAGACCTTTCATATTTCTGTAATATAACATACCTACGGTTTGAAGACTACATTACTCATCCTTTCTAGGTACCTACATTATATAAATTTGAATAATTCTGCCTACTTATAATTTAATTACATGAAGATTAAATATACTAACACAGTTGTCATTCCCAAGTTACGCGTTACTAAGGTACCTATTTATAATATTAATTATGCATTGCATGCATGTTAGAAAGGATTTTCTTACCTATAATAAGCGGTAATTACACGCTACATAATACTTATTAATGAACGTGAGCCAATCTATTTAAAGCTCGTTTACGTATTGCATTCGTGTCGGAGGTTATAAGGCGTTACTGCCGTAGGGTTTATTCATAATAAACTAGTGACCCGCCCCTGCTGCGCATGGGTTAACAAATTATACACTTAAACCTTCCTCAAGAATCACTTTACTGATAAGTGAAAACCGCACGAAAATCCGTTCAGTAGTTTTTGAGTTTATCGCGAACATACAAACGAACGCAGACAGACGCGGCGGAGGACTTTGTTTTATAAGTTGTAGTGATTATCAGACATCAAAAATTTCATAGCATTTTCGGGGCAGCGGAGTGGTGTTAACGGAATTGGTATAAACAATTTCAACCCAAATTAGTTAGCGTTAATTACGTTAATATTAACCTTAATTTACCATTTCAGTTGGAATTAAATATCTATACCAATTCCGTTAACACCATTCCGTTGCACCAATAATGCTATAAAATTTACGATGGCTGGATATTACCCTTATCGATAATCAAAAACGTCTGCCCAAAAACTTTACAAATGACGAAGAATTAAGTAGTTCCATCCAAACCATGTATTTGATCTACAAGGAAGTGGAAAAGAATTACCTTTGAGGAAAACATACGTTGATTCAGTGGGGAATAATTTACGAAGCAGCCGAGCTTCGCTGAACCAACTATACATTATGGCCTCGTGTTCAGATTGGTTGGAGAGTAAGGGCCCGATTCGGATTATGAAATAGACATTAGACATCTTTTAGACATCACAAAGATACGATAACGATATGTTTAAGATCTAACCTGTCAAATTTGACATTTGCTCGATTCTGGAGATACTCTTGAACGATTTCCACAGGATATGACTTAGAGATCACATCTAATAGATATCTTACTCTATCTAACGTAAAAGTGATTATCTTGTGAATATCTTGAAGTTCGAATACGGCAGTATGTCGGTCTCTTGGGTAAACCAGTGTTTCGTCTTAACCTTTTAACCGCCATAGAATTTTTCATCAAGCGTGCTCGTGTTACCGGCGGTATGAAGTTACTCGAAGTTTTGTCTTATTTATCAGTCCGCGGCGAATAGAGCCCGATTTTGTATGTCTTAATATATCAGTCTACGGCGGTTAAAAGGTTAATAGCAAGACTCTTCCGTGAACGCATGACACGAGTGTTTTAATGCCTAATTATTTCACTGCTTTTTCTACACACAATGACGAGTGTAAGCCATTGCGGACATCGGTCACACACTAAGTAAAACGTCACCTCAACTGATACTAGAAATGGGGACAAATCCAATTCCTTTTGTTTTGCAGAGATGTTCGAAATTTGAATGTCATTATTAAATCGATACCAGCGTTATTATTACGCAATTTTAACATTTGCACAGAAATTTGTTGTAACAAAATAGTTTATCATTGTGCTGGTCGTAGCTTGGGGTTAACGAACGCATCATAAAGGGTTTATAATGTGTGTGATAAAAACTTAACGGTATAAAGTAAATAATGTTGCAAAAAAATCTGTCACTATTGCCTGATAAAAATCGAATATTGGTACGCTTGAGCGATCAACTTTCTTGGATCAACCTGCGATCGGAATACTACCTAGTTAATACAAATATTATCGACGTAGGTAATGTATGTTTGACGAAGGTCTTCATATTTTCTTGGTAGTTAATGACACACTTCAACGTTATATCCATTTTTAGTAAGTAATTGATTTTAAGGTACCTGAAGTAGGACAAAACTCCGACAAGAATACAAAATAGGGGCTTGGCAATCGGGCAAAACTATTTTCTTTTCCAGTTTTTACAAATTAAGTCGCAAAAACTCATGACTCTTTTGAACTTATAATAATTATGCAATTCGCCTTAAGATACTGTTAAATAAACCGGAGACGTAAGCACGAAAGTGATACATTGGCCGCTAGCGTCTATCTATAAAATCGAATCCTATCCTATCAAAACCTCATCTACAGAAACCGTTTATTTAGGAAGTTCTAAACCGGCTACCGCAAAAGTTAAAATACGTCTAAGAAACTCATCTAACTTATGCAGTTTCCCATTTCCAAGCTAAGATTTGATTCCAACATATTTATTCGTAAGTATACCTATATATTATGAAATGAATAAGTACTCAATAACGCTCCGAACACAGCTCAGAGGGCCTACCGCGAACCACGTTCGACGTGTTGCCTCTGTCATACTTAAGGGGGTCCCCCACGCCAATGACCTTCGATCTGAATCCTTTAGTTTTCTAATGTTTTTTGTAGCTTATCATATTAACAGCAACGGCTTTAAGCAATATAGTATCCCATATTTACTGTAAAGTTCATTGTTTTCGAGATATTTAACATCAAAATTGAACAATTTTAGGCTAAAAAACTGGTTTTCTGGCCATAACTTTTGTGTTAATTAGTTTAAAATTAAAACCTTGGACACGATTTTCGAGACTTCAAAGACGAACCCAAATATGTGGATTTCGTACATGTAAGATCGTACACTGCAAACTAGATACGAAAAAAGTGTTTTTTTAGACTATGTTTAAAAAATTCATAAAAAAATAAGTATTAATTTTTTTCAAAATACGGTGGACAAAACCGGAGATAAAAGATTGAAGAACCGATAACCGTTTGCCTTATAATTCTATCTGTAGTGCAAAAAAAGAAGATACGGTTCAAAACTTGTCAAAAATCGTTGAAAACCTCGGGTAGCCCCTTAAGTAAGAATTTACGAGTGCGACAGAGAGGCAACACGTCGAACGTAGTTCGCGGTAGGCCCTCAGATTTCAGGATGTTAACGGGAGAGCTAGACTAGGTTTATGCTTCTCGTCGCACGATTGCTTCGTGACTATAAAAGTGGCAATAACAATCTAACAATAGGGCCTGGAGGACAAAAGGCAGCGTGTGAAGCTCATAAAATAATTTATGAAGGTAAGCTAAAATGTGTCTACTGTATGGATAAGTCCTGAAATATTTTTGCTTTTTTTAATGGCGTCTTTTATTTGGTCAGAAGAAGACTTGACTTTCTTGCTTGGCACGTTCTTCTTTCCCTGTCGGATCAAAACAAAGTGTAAGGTTATAGTAATAGAGTACATTTTAATGTAATACGTATTTATATAATTCCAAACATTACAGTGTCAATGATACCAAACTGTCATTACACTGATTAACTCCAATAATGAAGCAAAATATTACAAACTTAATTATTAAACGTAATGACGATAACTTTATCTTTTATTCCAATCACTACTATTCCAATACTGACACTTCTTAAAGGTAATGTTATTTCATTACTAATGGTACTGTCTTCGTATAAAGTACCTATAATTATTAAATATATTAAGAACAGGTCACTCACCCGTACGTACGTGAGTGACCCGTTCTTAATATATTTAACATGTCTCTGTTTCACGGAGGTTATTAATTTCAGGTATTATACCTGAAGCTTATTTCTTGCGTCCTCAGAGTTCCGCAAGGATCGATTCTCAGCGCGAAGCTTTATGAGTACCATCCCATCTGCGTGCGCGATATTTATTACTACCGCCATCTACCGCACATTATCAATAAACTTTATTAAATATGTTCCGCGTGTCATTTGTTCTGTACGGTAAATCAGTATTTATTGCAATTATTACTGTTGGGAATTGAGGAGGATTTATTGATAAGTAATGCAATTTTATTGTGGAGTGCTAGTGGGGGTTTTTAAGCCGATTGCTGTAGAAGGGAGGGTAATGATAGTCACTGTCACTCTATTTTATAATTTTTAATGTGATACGAAACTTTCACTTGCAAGTGAGTCACTATTTTTTTCTAAAGTAATTACAATTCTCACATTTTGTAGTAGGTAAATAAAGTGCAATGAAAAACATTTAAGCTAATAGCTATAAGGCTATTATACCTAAATAGGAGTTGTGAGAAATTACTAAGGACGGATAAGGTTTGTTTAGAGACTGGCGGCAAAAATTTACTGCATGCGAAAAAAATGTGTTGTTCTCAGTAAAAATAAATACTGAAATATTAAGTCGTAAGTTTATAATAGAATAATATGACGGCGTAACTGTCTCACCAAACCAGCTTAGCTAAGTGCTAAGCCGGTACATTAACTACAGAAATAATTTATTATTTTGTGTTTATCATCTCTTTATCTCACGTTCTCATCCTTATTTGATTTCTAATATTCAAATAACATAAGAGCTACGTCTTAGTTAATCATGTTTGCTCTAGTGTAACTTAATTACAATTTGTTTGTGCGTACTAATTGGATAATTGGACGTTTCCAAAGGATGTCAGCTGGCTTAACTTGCATAAAGGATAGTTTGTATATGTCGCAGTAAGATAGATATAGCCGTTATATAGTTATAACCCTAGGGATATAATTATATGACGTAACATAGTTATACGAAAGCGATTCATTACTATCTTACGAGGTATATAACTATAATACGGCTTTAGTTTAGTGATATAGTTATATTACTGGATTATGTTTAGTGAAATAATTGTAAGTAGGAGTGCAGTGGTGCGGCGGAGGTATAGTTATATCCCTAGGGATATAGTTATATGCCGTATAGTACATAACTACGTATTATAATCATATTCCTAGTAAGATAGTAATTGTAGGTATTAGGAGTGCGGCAGTGTGGCGGAGGTTTAGTTATATCCCTAGGGATATAGTTATATGCCGTATTATAATCATATTCCTAGTAAGACAACTATTATATATATTTTCATGCTGCTATTTTTAAGGGTTTATGAGGCATTGCGATCGATTCACGAAAGCTGGCGCGAGATTTGACAGAATTTCAATGAAAATAGCTGTCACTCAGTAGAAATCTCGCGCCAGCTTTCGTGAATCGACCTGTACTTGTACGTAATATTGCTAAAAAGTATTATACAGCATATAACTATATCCCTAGGGATATAACTATACCTCCGCCGCACCGCTGCACTCCTACCTAAAATTATTTCACTAAACTTAATCCAGTAATATAACTATATCACTAAACTTAATCCAGTAATATAACTATATCACTAAACTAAAGCCGTATTATAGTTATATACCTAGTAAGATAGTAATGAATCGCTTTCATATAACTATGTTACGTCATATAATTATATCCCTAGGGTTATAACTATATAACGGCTTTATCTATCTTACTGCGACATATACAACTTGTATAAAGGGAACGAATGAGATATTAAATAAAATGTAAATGTAATGTATGTATGTGTCTACTATGAGTAGATTCTTCCCTTCAATTACTTAGTACTTCTTTTATCGTGATATATTTAAGGCGAAGACTAAGTTAAAAAAAGCTTGATTGTCTTTTAAGCAGACAGATAGCAATAAATGTCAATTAGCTTTGGCTGCTTTTCCTTTTGAAATAAACAATATTGTGTGCTTATTTTCTAATGATTATTAAAAAGTAATCGTGTTATGGTTGTACATTGTCCTAATTTTTAATTTATTTTCCTGTATCTAACGAATTTTATGTCAGTTACAAAAAAGTCAACTTTTGAATCCCAAATCAAATCCTATTTAACAATAGCAGTCCTTTATAGAGTAGGAAAACGCACAATTCCTATAAAATCGAGTGGTACGGTCAGCAAAGAAAGTGGTCTACCAATTTTCGACTCTATCAATCAGATGATAGAATCGAAAACAGGTAAACCACTTTCTTGGCTGACTGTATGACCCAGAATCCGTTGTTACGCGGGTTGCCATTCCAGTTGATTGCCACGCAAAAGTGACGGCTTGCCCACCAAACTGAAACAGTAGGTATTCTACCAAAAATGTCACTTTGAGACTGATAGATCAGTGTCATATTGGAAACATATCGAATAACCAAAAGTTGAATTGGCCTGTGAGAGCTCGGCGGGTTCTCTATTCTTAGTCGCTTTCTTCTACATAGCGAGAAAACGCTGGGATCGGCCAGGCAAATCACGTGTACGCAAAGTGACAATCCTAGATAATCATTAGTCATAGATGGATTACAGATGCAAATATACAGATGAGGAAATTGTAAATAGTCGTTAGTATCTTCTTGCTGTGTAACTTTTTTTTCTTATTTAACTATTTTTTTACTGTATGTTATTTCTATGTCTTTTTCCTTCTTGTCTGTTACCTTCCGTGATTCTTCTCACTTGATGGTCTCATCGGCAGATCAGCGCTGGAAGCCACCAGGAACATGCTAAGATGGGGCCATTTCGTGGCACTTTAAAAAAAAAGATGCGAAGAAAAATCACGTCATAGATTGTAACTTGGTTTGGCTCTTTGGAGCCAGATTAATCTCTCTGGGGTCACATTATCACTGGTTCGAATGATCGCCTGTGTATCAGAACACAAGCCGTTGTTACTCGGCTCGTATAGCCCGTAACGAGCGGGCGAGATTTATGCGACCCGCGACCAGAGGTTATAGGCGAGTTGGATTAAGCTATTATACAGTACAGTCTCAGATACATCTGAGCGGGCAAGGTATTCACAATATCTGCACACGTTACTTCCACAATAATAATTATAGAGACCTCATTATTTACCTAAACAACTTCTTTAAATTTTTAAATGTAAATTACTACTTAAATGGCTCGTGTAACTTATAGTGAGCGGGCGAAATTTATGCGACCAGCCGGGCTAGCACATGATTGGCGCGACAGTATCTCGCGGCGAGATAGACTACCCGTCCCTCTATTATTAACATAGAAAAAGACGGGTAGTCTATCTCGCCACGAGATACTGCCGCGCCAATCATGTGCTCGGCCTACGGTCACCTATATATAAGACATGGGTTTTGAGTTAGGTAGTTCAAAATAACTCGCTAACTATAAAAAGTATCTCGCGGCGAGATAGACTACCCTATCTTGCCGCGAGATACTGTCGCGCCAATCATGTGCTAGCCCGGCTGATAAATATATTTAAAAGATAAAATATACCCTGAAAATATTTTATGCAAACGTGAGAGAGCTTATCAAACTCACTAGAATATGTAGATATCTGTCAAAAGGAGTTACGATGAAATTTCCATTAGTTTTCAATTTGAAAGTTGAATTGGTTTGAGGCTCACTCGGAAAAAGGTTTTGAATCCGAGTTATATTACATTCATATCGGTAAGTATAGGTAAAAAGTTAAGTAAAGTCCTTTTGGCTTGTAGTAATGAATACATAACGAATATTTGCACACACATTCGCTTAGCTAAGTTTTATTAATCATGCCAACTTACATATAATTTTACTTATGATGAATACTACGAGGTACCTAAACATAAAATAAAGACAATGCCAAGTTATTTACATACTATACACCCGCAAATGCTAGCGGGACTTTAGGTATATATGTTTAGGTATCATATCATAAGTCAAAGAAAAATATTATTCATAGGTACTAATAGGTAATCTAATCTGATCAAATTCATCACCACGAATGGTCGCATCCAGATTACATTGCTGACAAAATCTCTGGCTGTCATCTAGCTGTAAAATGACTTAATGACCCGAACGTGCGACGCGAATCTCGACTTTACGAGGACCCGTTAAACCGCGGACACAGACTATCTCCCGAACAATATCGTGTTGTTTTATATGACCAGTGATAAAGTTACCTATATTATTTTTAATAATGTCGTAATAAGGCCAAATGCAAAACAAAAAATATAATTTATAACATCACAAGTATTTTAGAATGATTTTTCTGCTCAAAAAGTATTGGCGGCTATAAAAAAATGACTCAAAGTTACAAAATAGTCATTTTTAACGCCACGAGTTACACTAGTTTACATTGGAATTCTGTTTTCCATTTAATTTTTAACATACGCGCGAACATATCGTAAGTAGGTACATGTGGACTCAATTAAAATGATTGGTTACGCTTTCATACCCATTTATTATTACGTACTGGGCGCAAGACGTCTAAGCGTCGCTTGCACCAGTCCACCCGGGGTTAACCGGTTAAACCGTTAACCCAGTGTCAAATTGTACTGGTGTCCATGGTAACTGAAGGTTTAACCGGTTAACCCCGAGTTAAGTGGGATGGTGCAAGTGGCCCTAAAGCCCTAATAGGTATGCTCCATCCAGTGTCTAAGTGATCTGTGACGGTAGAAAGATCGTAAATTGGTTCAAAGTCGTTATCGGCGGTGTTCCCCGGATCGCTGACAGGAGCGGGAATTTTATATTTCTGGGGCCTTATTCGGATGGGCATTTGACATAATTAAAATTAAATAAAGAGATAGTAGGTATAGTACCTGTATTAGGGTAATATTCCATTTCTGACCGCAGCTGCACTACTCGTACTAGTACGAAAGCGTCGGTGTTATTGTCAATTTTCATAGTAAAATGAATGGTAGTGGAGCTGCCGTCCGTAGAAATGGACTGTCACCTTTAGGTATATATACAATGCAGTCCAGCATGAGACCTATAAAAGTATACATTTGTTTACTCCATTTGGTTCAATGGTACATCGTTTGCCGACTGTAGTAATAAAATATTATCGATACACAGACCCTAGTAAATGTCATTGCAACCAACATTTGCTACCGCAGTAGCCTGAATATAGTTTGAATTGGGTCTACTTAAAATTTTCCGTGTGTGAGTTCAAAATTTTTAGAATAGTAGCCATTCACAGGGTACCACAGTGTAATCTCGATATTTCGAACCTCGCTCTAGACGAAATCTTCGCTAACACGAAAAAAAATGCTATTTTCTTCCCGCCAAAGCCTTAAATTTAACCTCATCAAGACGAAGTAAACATTCTCTTCACGGTTATCTAGTGCAATTCTTACCCCCATATCTTGAAAAATTTAATTTGACCTACATACCTGTATCGAACCTAACCTAACTCGAAAAAATCTCCAAGTTATTCATTAACAAACCTCTGTTATTCGAAGAAAATAAGAAGGCTATAAACATTACACGTTTGTATAATTTGCCTCTCTAGTTTGAATTTTTCATTCGTTTTGCTGCTGTTACTCGAGACCTCTTTAAGATAAACAAAAACCCGGAGGGACCTCTCTAAGTCCACACCTTTTATAGAGGTGAGACAAAAGCTCGTTAAAACGTAACTTTGGAATTTCTCTTGAGATTCGTACTATCGAAGTTTAACATATTACAATAATAAATAATTTTGTTTGGTACCAATGGCGCATTGGAAACAGTTGTATTTTATGAGGGTTGTACCATCTGAAATTTTATAGTTTGAGTTATGTCCAATGGCAATTTCAGCTGTTGTTTCATAAATATTATCTGGATGATTGTTGCCTAATTCTAGAGGAAGAAAAATATGAAACATGAACCCGACTGCAAACATATACACGTTTCTTAAAATATTTTCTTTAGACTTCATCAAAGAGAATGCCAAATGTTTCTACAAAAATTCAGAAACAATTACCAAGAGGTCAAAGGTCGAATATCATACAAAAAGGATGGAGTAAACTCGCAGTATTCTTGACGGTAGCGAGCGCGGGCGAGTTCAGTCGGCATCAGATATAACGGAGCGGCCAAGGTGTTTACAAATATCTGAAAAAGATTTTCTAGTTTGCCATTTATAAAGATGTTAAACACCATGTCCAGATAGTTTTGAGCACCGTAGCAGCTCCGATATATGTAATGGCGACTGTCCCTAATAGGAATCTGCCTAATGCATATTACAGACGGAGACGGCTCTTAATATTTTTTTCTTCGAGAAGTGTATGACACAAAGCTTTATAATCTATAGTTTACTTATCTTATTAGCAATCTATCAGCGTATTTGTCATGTTTCTAGTATTAGCTCAATGAAATAATTGAATTAGAAGAATTTACTCTAGATCTCATGTAGGTATCTTTAATCCCTTGCTTGAAACCCGTAAACAACATGAACACGCAACCTGGAAGTCGAAATTTTGTTTATATTTTTTTATGCCTTTGAACTGGTTTTCGTACAACCTTAACAATCGTCTTTGTGATTCCACAGAATAAGTAATAAATATTACCGTACAGAAAGGACACTTCCTACAAAACCGAAGTTTGACAGTGGTTCAGGTTCGAATCATGATATCCCTTTCTAACTTATAGCATCGACTATTTAGGGTTGTCAAAATTCAAGTTATTATCTTATCTGTGGTGGTGCATGCAAAGGGACGTCAAGTTGTGTCATCCCTAATAATTGATCGGAGCAATGCTGAGCCGAACGGAGCCGAGTTTGCCCGAAGTCAGGAGTGTCTCCCCACTGGTGATTCTCGCAACTCACCCACGATTTTCACTTCAATTCGCATGAGAAGTCTTCAAGATCATATCAAAATAAGGTCAAAACTGTAACAAGTCGTAAAGTCTGAATCGTGCTCCTGCTCGCACCGCGGGCGTGTGAGATTACATTTTTAGAAGGTTCCAGCCAAATGGACCATTTTGGTGCGAGGGGCCGTTGCCTTACAAATTCTATTAAGCCCATCGCCCTTATGGCGGTAGCTGACGTGATTTTCCTTCTAAGATACTATAAGCTTCTAAATTCTAAAAATACTAGTAGGGAAAAAAATACATAGGTACCTAGAAGTTGAATTTCAGGTAGCGAAAAAAGCTTCATATCGTCGGGTGACAAGCAAAAATCACTTAGTACATAGCCATAATGAACCATATTAGTACTAACAGAAGGTTGATTTTTGTTTAATTTTCTTTTAGTAATTAGTGACTTTTGCTTGTCACCTGACAATATTCGACAAGAAAAAACGAGATTTGAATGTTTTGATTTCGATTTCAAATTTGAGTTTGTTCCTTTGTTTGACATAAAGTTTTATGTCATAATTTATTGTTTGTTATACTATCATTAGTCATAATTCTGAAATCGTTAACTTTTCAAGATATTCGTAAGATTATCTTTTAGATAGATTAGGTTAGGTTAGGATTGTTTTATGGCAATCCGCAATAACCCGTTTCATACACCCATGTACAAATTAAGAGGAACGTAAAAAAAGTTGAACTAATTTTGAAATTACTCTAGGTGCAATTATAAAATTGCGCTAGGTTAATAATATTCACTGGAAATCCCAGAAGTGCTTAGAAACTAGTGGAACTACACAATTTTGTGCATAGTCGAATTAGGTTTCATATCAAATGCATTCGTGCTTAAACTCACTAGCTGCGTTATGAAACTGACGTCAACTTGCCGTATTTGTGTTATATATGTCTAACTTATGAAATATTTTGCTTCTACGGTAAGCGAATTCAGGAAATACGGTTTCAAGCAATGAAAAAGGCTCACTTTAAATTAATATTCTATACAAAGAGGCTATATGGATTGTACGTTGAAAATTTACTGTGCAAACATTACAAACCGAGGGAAAGCGAAGGTCTTCGCTTTAGCTTAGGAAAAAACTCTTTTGTATGTTCTAGTCACTAGTAGTTAGATATACCTAAATAGACCGATCACCGATCTTGAAAATAAACTGATAACATTAGAAAAAATCTGCTTCTGTTCAATACTTAATCGAAATTATTTCATCGGTAATCAAGCTCCTGGCCTTCCAAAATCAGTAAAGTGTCATTCTGACAACAATTAACTGTAACTGTTAGACTATTTCATTATATTTTAAACGAAGAACAAAAACGAAAAAGCACCTTGAAAAGGCATTAAAATAAGTCTCGAAAGACATGAAAACTTAACAACATAAATAACTCTCCACGGCCGATTCGGCCACGGCGACTGCTATCAACTCCGTTGCTGTCTCTGATGTGCTCGCAAGTGGCTGACGTAGCCGATCTTGTTACTAAAAGTAAAAAAATCTTGTTACTAAAAATGTAATAAAGCTAAATAAACGTAGAACATGGAAGGCACTCTGACTTTATTAAACTTTTTTCAGACAAAACACTTGTAAAAAACCTAATTTACCTTATTCCTCACTCACTTTTGTTGTAACGAACAAAGAATTTCTCAAAAAAAGCCTAGATTGCTGAAGCTGGGTCCGTCTCGATTTCAACCTCGTAATGGAGCCATCTCGACGAGATAAAGTAGCCAATCGGCCTTGCAAGAACACCCGAAACACTTTCACAAGATCATATACATATAATTTTGTATAATTGTACTTCCAATCTTATTCTGAGTGAAATAAAGTTCAATTTTGAGATCAGTGTGTTATAGATACGCGTTATAGAAAGTAGCCACTCGATATTTACGACTGACACAAGACCTAAGATGTTCGTCGCGACCTTAAAAGGGTTGTGAAGAATGTTTCATGTTTTAAGGAGATCGTAACTTGTATTCAGTATTAGGTCTGACTTTTGGCGTTGGTTTTTATGTTTTCACAATGTATCGGGAGTCGATATACAGCCCCAGTATTTGTCCCAGTACTAGTAAAATAGAAAAGCATACAATATTTGTTTCGTTTAATGTTTTCTATAGACTTTTGGCTAGGTCCCTAGAACTGTTACTCCTTAGGCGCGGATGAGTAGAGCACCCGAGGGAGGCAACACATCGAACGTGGTTCGCGGTAGGCCCTCTGGCACCGCGCGCGCCTTTGCGTCAATCAGAAAGTGCGTACTGGTTTGGCCGGCCCCTGTTTCACCAACGTGACAGGTGCGACGAATTGTAAAATCACTGTTGCTGACGTCACAGGCATCCATGGGCTACGGTTACCGCTTACCATTGGGCTGGCCGTATTCCTGTTTGCCACCATCATTGTATTATTAAATAAACTTTATGATATCGGAAAAAAACAGATATTTCTCTTGCTAAGTCTATGACAATTGTCACAAGAAACACTACAATTGTCACGAAATTCCGACATATAACTCATTACCTGTCAAGAATTACCTACAATTCTTCTAAATCTTTGACAATTGTCAGAAACTTCGGAGGAGAAATATCTGTTTTTTCCGATATAATAAAGTTTTTTTAAATAATACAATGATGGTGGCAAACAGGAATACGGCCCGCCCTATGGTAAGTGGTAATCGTAGCCCATGGATGCCTGTGACGTCAGCAACAGTGATTTTACAATTCGACGCACCTGTCACCGATGTGAAATTGGGGCCAGGTCTTCCGAATTTAAATACGGTGAAAATCATACTTGTTAATATGTCTGGATATTAAAGTAATACATATATTAACTGTAGGTACTATTAACTATTCCGTGTTACAAATACACAGTGGCTACATAGTAAAGTTCATGTTAAGCACACACACGACTAGACTGGCGAATATCAATTCTTAATCAACTTGGAGGCGGAGGTAAATTAGAGTTGTTTTAATTATGTATCATGACACTGCGACAATATGGCTGGATGGCAGCTTTTGTGAAACGTAGGAATGACGCCGGCGAATTAACAGTGCCCTTGCGCCTTAGGCCCCCCCCCCCCCATATCTAGCGTCTTTCGAGCGTCGGCGTCTGGTCAGCGCTATGGAAAATGACGTCGCTGCGCAGTTGCGTCGACGTTGCGTCGAGCAGCGGCCATAGAAATGTAGACGCCGACGCTCGAAAGACGCTAGATGTGAGGGGGGGGGGGGGGGCGAGGGCCTTAATGATGGTATAAATCGTATATCATATCGTGGAAAAGAATGAGTGAAAGAAGGCTAACAAAGAGAATGTATAAGGGAGAAGTGGAGGTTGGAGTTGGAAGGGATAGACCTCGGCGGACTTTCTTTGATCAGATAGGGGAAATCCCGAAGAAAGGCCGGGTCAAGAGCACCCTAAACCGGCGAGCGTGTATGAGGAATGTTAAGAAAGAGGTATGTCAGGATCGTAGCAAGTAAAAATCCGTGGTCTCTGCCTACCCCTCCGGGAAATAGGCGTGATTATATGTATGTATGTATGTACTATACCATCAGTAACAGCTAAAATCATACCACCCATTATTACACACAGATATTATCAGATTTATCAGCTAAATTCACATACGAAGTACGGGGACAAAAGTTGTTGTTATCTCACATAATAGCCCTCAGCCTAAAATAACACAAAGGTGAATTGTGGGCCGGAACACAGATCGCTCGGAGTGGCGGAAATGGAATGGTTCGAGCTTTCAACGTGTGTTGTATACATAAATGATAAAAGTATTTATAGTAATATACAGAACTAGATAGAGTAAAATAACAGGAGTCACAAAAATATAATAAATAGCAATTAATATAAACACGAAAAAAGTAACTATAATTTGATCACAAACGCCACTTATCTTGTGATGGATTAGTGTAGATTGCTAGTAGATAAAAGTGCAACAGAATAAAATATTTGCATATATGAGAATAGACCAGATACATATGTGACGTCCTACGGGTAAAGGTACCTTATGGCGGTTGGCGCTTATGCTATTATTAACGCCGCTCCAATATTATTGCGGCGCTATGCGACGTAAGCGCCAGCCGCCATAAGGTACCTTTTGCCGTGAAACAAATAATCCTATATATTGCCATACAACAAATAATATATCCCACCGCCGATATAAGTCTAGCGAAACTAACCGTGAATCATTCAAAAGTGTTAATAGCCATAGTAAACCAGCAATTTGTAAGTACAAAGGGTACCTAGGGTAAGGTTAGGGTTGACAAAGGTCAACTGTAAATTTTATGCAAAAGCCAAAGACGCCAATTAAAATGACAAATAAATAGATTGTGAAGACAATCCAATAAAAAAATAATTATTTACCTAAAGAAAGTAAACTAATTCGATGGCAAGAATGAACTTCAATAATAATTAGTCTAGAACTTATTTCTCGGGTAAACAATCTATTTAAAGGACAACAAGTAAACAAGGTTATTTATGAACGAATATTGGAAAACAAATAGAGTTGGTAATTAACTTACCTTACATACCAATTAGCCGAAGTATTTAATTGAAATAAACATTTTTTTCGAGACTAAATAATCAATATCAGACAGGAGAATTTTCGAAAAATCGTAGCGCTTTCATTCTTTGCATTAGGTACGATTGCAATATGACAAGCCGCCTTGAGACCTTTCACTAGTAACTTTATCGATTTGAACCCGATTTCTTGACTCTCTCTCGGTAGAATAAATCACAAAAATACACAGGTCTAAAACATAGGTCTAAAGTGTATCTTAACCTCTAGCCACACGGCCTGTAAAAAGGTCTCTGATTTAAACAACTTTCGTACGATAGAAAAAAAATCACGATCATGGGTCTAAAACGCTCCATTAATTTTTTACTATTTTAGCACAAAAGCTATTAACATGAAAATTGCTTCTAGCTGCTTTTTTTTTGTGTTCGAATTCGTCACTGTAAAAATACTTTTCATCGTATCACTAATGAATACGTTCTAGTTTTGAGTAATGACGACTATTTATGACTGGAAATATAAACAATGACGACCAGCTTTCTTACTTTAATAGGTATAAAAAAACTAAGATACAATGCTTATTTCTATAAATCTCTTTGCTTTCAAAAAGTTATACTAACTAATTACTGCGTTTGGAGAACTTAGTGAAGTTAATTAAAATGAGGACAGCTGTAATTTAATTTAGTTATACTTTTTTATCCGCTTGGTAAAATGGAAACATTTTTCACAGCGCAACTTGATGTACCTAATTTGCTGTTTCGAAGGTTGAGCTTTACTATAATTTTAATTACAATATCCTTAATTTACAACTTCAATTAGATAATACATACCTTACATAATTAAATAGTAATAAATAAATAAAATACATAATCATGGAAATGTTGAAATTGTATGGAAATTAAACAACTCGCGCCGTTTAATGGTCCCTAAGTCCCTATTATGCTTGATTAAAAAAAATATTGAGGAAAAAATTGTATTACCTACCGCATTTTTATTATCTAAATGTTACATTTTGAAAATAATGAATGCGCTAAGTTTTCAAACAATGCCTACAAACATTCTACATGACAGCTATTCCATATAAAATCTGTCATACTAACTGCCGTATTCGAACTTCAAGATATTCACAAGACGACACGTACTAGATCCATTCTAGATACGTTATAGCTTAGATATCAACTAGTTCTCTTTTGCAGTGCAATTCGGGCAACCAATGTCACTTTTACGTTAGATAGAGTAAGATATCTATTAGATGTGAATTGGATCTCTAAGTCATATCCTGTGGAAATCGTTCCAGAATCGCGCAAATGTCAAATTTGACAGGTTAGATCTTAAACATATCGTTATCGTATCTTGGTGATGTCTAAAACATATCTAATAGATGTCTATTTCAAAATCCGAATCGGGCCTATTTGGTCAATCATTCGCCGCTAGACGTATAGATAAATTGACATCCATTTTATTGTTTCATCTCAAAATAAGATTAAGTACCTGTTACAAACATTTTATATCATAAATAAATATTTGGGGACAATGTTACACAGAATAACCCCAAACTAAGCCCCAATGTTAAATATTATTATAACGAGCTTTAAGGTAACCAAGTTGAAATTTGTTGTTTTTACATAATAAATATAATAATATTTACTGTCTGGGTCTCACGGAATTTATGTTATGAAACAAACGGTCAAACAATAACTTATTAAGTATATAAGGGTCTGACGCTAAACTAAGTTGATTAGAATTTCATTTTAATCTGAAATTGGAAAGCAACATAATAAATTAACTAATGAAGTAAAACACTAATCGCCCAAACACCGCTGGTACTCTAATTAAGCACAAAGAGTTAGCGCAGCGCGGCGGCGCGCGATGTTTACCGCAATCGACCTGACAGACGGCGGGTCAAGTGCGCAGACCTTTACCGGAGCGCTCTCTAGGCTACTCGTCATTTGTTTGAAACACAATACTACGTGCTTTTCATGATTGCCTGGTACCTTGATGTTGTTTTTTTTTCAGTAAAAAAATATGTTTGTCTGTAAAGTCGGTTTACGGACGATAATTTTGCGTGATAACGTCATTAATCCATCCATCTCGCTCGCTCCATCGTAGGCCACGTCTACGCCTCGGCTAGTCTGTGGCCATGAGTAAGCCCATTCATAATAATAAAAAAAAAAATTAAGAAAACATTGATGAAAAATTGCATACTATGGCTGTAACGTTACGATGGAGATCTGTCCACAACGTGACACTTTTTCGTGCTTACTACCGCTGTTCATCGATTTATAAGACGTTATCACGTCAAAAATAATATTTTGATGTTTGAACGTATTTTTATAGTATGCTCTGAGATTTCTAAGATATCTAAGAACAGATAAAAACTGCTTTCAAAAGACACTTGTTGTCGGTAGCACCAGTGCGTAAAATTGGCTAACAAGCAAAATAAAATTGTCCTTACAAGTGTAAGTATTCATATTTTTTACTTTAGAATCTTATTTATTTTTGAAGTACTCTTATACTACTTCTAAATCTTGATTTGTGACAAGTCGATATGAATCAAGATACCTATTATAGACGCTACTCCAGTCATGGACATATAAATGGATAATTTTGAAATGGCGGATATGTCACCGAGTTCGTTTTTTTTAGCAATCTTGATGTGTCTTTTAATTGAAAAACACATTTAAAAAATAAGTTACGGCAAATATGTAACAATTATGAATGTAATACGATCATTTATATTCTACTGCTTTCTTCAGTAATAAGGTAAGTACCCCTATTAACGACCCCATTAAAATTGGTATTCATTACCGCGGTATGTACAAAATAGCGTTTAATAAGAAAGCTTATTAACTTTCTTTCAATCTAAGAACACAGAAATAAAGCCTTATCTTTTGACTGTCGAATAAGTATAACACTACTACGAAAACATCACACAAACAAATTGAAAAACGTAAACTAGCGTATCAAGAGCGCAAGATTTGGTTGCTCCATACTAACACGCAACACCTCAAGTAAGTAAACGCGTATTCTATTTAGTGAATAGCGTAATAATGGTAAATATTATGGGAAGACTAAGACTTGAGATTGATTCTTAGTTATTATCTTTATGATTCCCAAATACTTTATTTGCGATATTTGCTCGCCAATAGGGAAAAAATAGGAAATTAAAAACCTCGGTGTTAGGTTCCATTTTCTTTGTGTGACACCTAATTTCGAGGTATACCTCGGTAATAACGGAAACGGTATTTTAGATTCGAGCGATCTTATATTCATATATAAATGCACATTTCCTTGACTTTTGATGTTATTGAATTATTTAACCACCTATAAAACTAAAGAGCTATAAACGTGGTATAAAATCTAAGCAAGAACTCTTAATTTTGAATACAATTTTAGACACCTTCTCAGACGTTTCCTTAGAAACCCTTATATGAGAAACTCGTTCAAGTATTGATATAAGAACAGAAGTATGGTGATAAAGTTTATTTTAACCATTGTTTTGTAATATTTGGAATCATCCATATTGATCGTTTGAAAAAAATACAAGATAACTATTTATTTTGATTAGTCGTAAATGAGTTTTAAAATTATTTGAATTGAACCGTTTAACGATGGTTAGAAAAGACATCACTCGGTAATAAGCTGTATGAGAACCTAATACAGACCCACCCAAAACTTTCATGGCTTCGAGATTAATAGGTTCTTAAAATACCTAATAGGTAAGTTTGATACTCTTTTGTATACCAAGTACATAATAAAAGGGTTCTTAAAATTCAAGGGCCGAAGACAGGCCCGAGAATTTTCAGACCTAATGTTGTACCGTTGCACACAATATTTTTTATAAGGCAGCAAACATAAAATGATAATTATATAAAGTCAAAGTAAATATTGGTTTTTAGATCTTTGCCTAGAAAATAGATTTTTTTTAATACAACTCTTGGCTATTGTGATATTTGTGATCATATAGACAAAAGACACGGCCGCCTACGCACCGCGCTTCAAATGTAGCTGCTTTAGATATCACTGGCAGTCATTTAATCGACAAATAGAAGTGCTGGAGTAGAAAAATATATTTTATGTTATATAATATAAAATAGACACACAACACAAACATACAACATTAACATTAACTTACACAGATCTTGTACCTATATGCATTGTGTAGAATATAATTGTGATAGCTTGAACGTTTTGGCGCAATTTGCCCTCTACGTCCGGTTGAAATAATTAAGTACCTATTTATTTAACGTAGAGGTAGGTAATAAATTAAACAAGAATTTCGACAGCATCACACTTGCTCGTAATTCGCCCACGATGTTTTTAGCGTTAAAGGAACCAACTATTTCTATTTTAAAATCAATAATTAAATAAGTCTTATAATATGAAAAGCGTAGGTATTGAATATACCATATTTTATCCATTATTGTGAAATAAATAATATTTATCATAATTATGGAACTAAAAATGCAACGAATTATCTACGCTCGTAAAAAGGAACCCACATCCGCGGTGTTTGGGTAACAGTGGTCCATTACCACGGTAATAGGCGATTTCGACATTTTGGTTTTGATAATTATTTTTTCCTTTATAATTTTCTAAATCAAGGCCAGAAACTAAAATAATATAAACTTTAATTAACAAACTAACATAAAAAATATGTCTTGGTCCATACACCACCGGTTTATGCTTAATTTTTGGCTCTTTTTGGGAAACTTGCTTAACCCCCTCGTTAATAGGGGTACTTACCTTAGTTATTGATTTTTAAAAAGGGTTTTCAATTAAAAGACATGTCATGATCGCTTACCTTCTTCCAAGTTCTTACTAATGCTAATAAAACGAACTATAAAACAAGGTGACTTTGCACCCAACATGTCCAAGTTTTAATACATTGCTCATTCCGACATATTCGACACCACAGATAACATCAAGCTTTTAGCGCATTGATTTAACTTCTGATCGTATCACAGGAAGTATTTGACAGCTGCCTATTAAGTTTGATCCAAGACATCCGCAACTCACACTCACGGTTACAAAATATGCGAATTAAATTGAACTAGCTGTCTATTAACTACACCACAAAAAAGGACTAATTATAATTAACAAATCGCATTAGCAAAGTGGTACTTTGATACAAAACAAAGATTTTTTCGTACGTGTAGTTATAAATTATAGGTAATAAAACTAAAACGTACGACTATAAAAATTAAGGTTTAAAATCCAAACAAAATTCAATGGCATATACGTCTTTCACAACACTAATAACTACGAGTAATACCATACGCTGATAAAAAACCAATTAGACAAATCGAACTGGCCATCACAATACCCGATTAAAAAAGTTTAGTTCCAAATTCAAATGAAAGGCAAAGGCGTTTTTCCAGCGACAAGTAAGTCGGACGTGAAATTTAAAGCTGACATCGGATTAGGCGCGTTTAAAAATTAATCTCCGCCGGGCTCGACTTGATTACGTGGTAACGGGACCCGGGCAGAGTAGGCTGGAGGTTTAGAGTACTTTAGAGCGATTAAAATCGTCTAGTGTTGTATTTGTTCTCACGGTCTTTTGTTTTTCAGAATGACTATTTTTAAACTGCTTTTAAACCGGAGGTTCTAATTTTTACTACTACGAGTAGCGCGTTGTTAGAAAAAAATAGGCACCGGATGGGTTCTGTTACAAGTCAGTAAAATTTAAAAAAAATTAGTATTAGAACAATAATTAAAAATAAACTGTAAGTGGTATTTGTGTATTTAAATAAATAAATAGGTATTTAAATAAATGTAAACAAAATCTACCCTCAAATGTCTTAAGTCATTTAAGGGTAGATGAAAACTTTACATGATTAAATAATGTAGGTTAAAGTCAGGTCGTTCAGTGACAGATCCAGGCGCTTTTGCATTTGGTTGGTTAACCAATAAATGTTATAGCTACCCGAAAATGTACAAATTGTTTACTTTTATTTAAATACTTAAAGATACAGAGTATAGAAAATCAATGCAGAACTTAGGTACCGAGAGTGAAAGCGAATGTGTAAACTGTAAAGAAAGTTTATTTAGGCGTTTTTCCGCCCGTCTGCCCTGGCATCGTCGCCCCACCAGGGAAGTTGTCTCAATTTGTCACGCCCCCCATTAACTTTTCATAACAAATAGATTCTACAGGTGGCTGTCGCCTGGCGTCCTTCGTTATGGCAATTAACGAATTACTGTCGCTCTCAGAGTTTCTTGTTGGAGTTATTTGCGTGGAGAATCACTGATCAATCGAATAATAGTTACTTGTTCCGCAAGAGGGCAAAGTTGACATGAAATTATATTAGTCTACATTAATTAAAAATTCTCTACTGTTATTTCGCTCAAAAATGATGGGCTGTTTCAACTAGACGAACACTTGTGGAAAATTTCAACCGTTATATTATGCACAGTCCTAAGGGTAATGTAATATGAAAATTTTGTTTGAAGTTTTGCGTTTGTTTCTATGAAAATATTTTAATATTATATACATATGTGGCTTTCCATCAGAGAAGGACCCTTATGCATCTCAACTATAAGGATCCTTCTCTCGTGGAAAGCCACATATTGTCATGCGGGCCAAGAAGGAAATAACAGGGTCGAGTGGAAGAAACGAGGGGAGCCCTTTGCCCAGCAGTGGGACACAAAATTACGCTAATAATAAAAATGTTCTAAACACACTTTTGGTTTCCAAAGCTCAAAAAATGTTAAACACTTTTATCTACACACATATCATAAACTGTCTATGATGCCTTCAAAATTCGTAAATAATGGCCCACATTACGATAAACTGTTTTGTTACAGCAAATTTCTTATCTGTGAAAATGTGGTAACTAATAGCTTCATTACTATATCAAAATCGATTTGGTAATGCATTTCAAATTTCGAACATCTCTGAAAAAAAAGCAATTTGATTTGAGCCCTATTCTAATATCAGTTGAGATGACGTTTTATTCGAAATCAAATGACAATTGCATACAATATTGACAAATCTCGCATGTAAGTTGGTATCGGACGTTATGGTAATCGACCCCGACTCTAGTTTGTCTCTGAATTTAAAAAAACTACGGATGCATGACGCGCGTGAAAAAAGTTTTCATTTGCCGCCATTTGACGTACAGTTTATCTTCTAATTAGTTTATAAGTAAAAAATAATTTGTTTTGTTGTTTTTAAAGGAACTATAACAAAAGTTTCGTATCTTTTCGTATAAAGATATTTCGGAGACGCCATCTCATATCCGCGAGTTCCGCCAGAGAGCAAAGTCGGCTGTAATATGAAGTTAGTGAATATATCATAGGAAGTTTATAATATGTGTGTAGATAAAGCAGTGTATGTAACTGTACATAATTAGGCATTAAAACACTCGTGTGATACTATTATGAAACTCATTTCATTCGTTTCATAAACCCACACTCGTATTTTAATGCCTTTCATTATGTAGCAGTCACATAAACTACTATTATTATTTGTAAAATGTTGCCAACAAGCTCGGGACGGATTACTAATATGTTGCATAAAATTTATTGTCATATTTTACTTTCGCATAGCAACCCTTGGCAGAATCATCATTTCGCAGAATTACTTTTTGCATAAGTTTCATGGCATACTGTTGTTTCGCACAATTTTGTAAAGCAGAATAATGCAATGGCATAATCTCAATTTGAAGAATAATACTATAATCGAATAATTGTTTTGCCGAAAATTGCGTCGCATAATATGTACTTGGCATACTGTCTTTTCGCACAATTTCCTTAGGCAGAATAATTCATTGGCATAATATATTGGCATATTGGCATATAATATGTTGATGAGAATAATATTTTGATGGATAGTTAGTTTCTCGCCGAAATAGGTATCGCATACAGATATTAAATCAATAATAATAATAAGTTGAGGTTATAATAAAAAAAGTCGGTTCTGGCGCTTCGCCGGCCGCTACCGCGGCACGCTCGCTTCGCTCGCTCGGCTCGCGCGCTGTAGGGTCGCAGTTCTACCTAACACTCCTCCTCGCTTCGCTCGTCGTCGTACCTAACTGAGACCTGCCTTAAGTTCGAATACGTAGGTTGTTATAATAGTAGTAAATATTACAAATTATGCCAGTACTACATTATGCCAACTGAGCGTTATATCGAACTTAATTATATACGCTGTTAATGTTAGATTAGAAGTTGTTATATTACAAGTTCATTATACTTGACGATAGTTAGACTATTTAAGAATATACCATGTATTGTTATAGCAAAAGTGCATTATGTCCCTCAATCGTTATATCGACTAAAATATATCAAAAGTTGTTATATGGACCGTTACGCACCCTCTTTTGAGTAGGGGTCGCAGTTCTAACCTAACCTAACCTACAGTTCTGGCAACAATTTCTTTTGTGTAGGGGTCGCAATTGTAACCTAACCTAACCTATAGTTCTGGCAGCAATTCCTTTTATGTAGGGGTCGCAGTTCTAACCTAACTTAACCTGTAGTTCTGGCAGCAATTCCTTTTGTGTAGGTTCAGTCAGCGACATGAGTATTATGCGGTAACAATTTCGGCAAAACTTTTATTCTGCTGCATAACATTCTGCGAAATTCAAGTCTACAATATGAGCAATATGCCATAAGAAATTCGGTGGAATTTAATTTATGCTACATACAATTCTGCGTATGTAAAATCGACGATAGTAGTATTCTGCTATTCAAAATTCTGCCAAATGAATGTTATGCGACATGACAGTTATGCTAATTATACAATTATGCAAAAGTAACATTCGGTTAAAAATGTTTCTGCGAAACCTGCTATGCGAAGTGTATTTCGGACAATCGATATTATGCAAGATAAAGGGAAGCCGCTCGGGACAGTTTTTAAGTTGCAAGCGTCTTTACCCCCCCCCCCCCCCCCCCACATCTAGCGTCTTTTGAGCGTTGGCGTCTACAACTGGAAAGCAATGTCATTTTCCATAGCGCTGACCAGACGCCGACGCTCGAAAGACGCTAGATGTGGGGGGGCCCTTAAGGCTGACTAAGGCTGTGTTGTTTACTTCAGGCAGCTATTTAGCTTGTTTGTCATCGTTATATTAAAAAAGTAAATGCAGTCATTTTCCTAAGTAAACTTCAATTATAGTTAAATACAAAGCCACGTAATGCCCTTACGTAAGTAACAACATAAACATTGTTGTAGTGTTCAATTTCCATAATAAGATTACCGTTGTCTGATGTCGGGCGCGGTACAGTCAACGTAATAAGGGCGTGGCCTATCAGCTGGACACCCGATAAGGGAGGTGCGGCGTGCGTTGTACACTCAGACGAGAAAGCAGCGGTTATGTAAGTGTTTTTTTTTTAAGTTTTCTCGTACCTGCCTAAAACCGTTGGACAAGGCTTTAGCGTCCGGTACACTTAGTTATGTTAAGCATAACTAAGTGAATCCGGCTAAACCGTGGAGCGCCCCAGAATTACCGTAGTATGGAACTCCTATATTTATATACTCCTATATATAATCCTATTCTATTCTATTCTATTCTATACTAGTTACCAGCACACGTGTGACAGTAGGACGCTCCACGGGTTCATTAAAAATGTTCGATCTACGTTCAAAAATACAATCAATCGTTCTTTTATGGTATCAAAATACAAGTCAGTGTCTCTACATATGTTCCTTTCGGATACTACATTGTAGCTATAGGTATTTTTGAGCATTACAATTATGTGAGGCAAGAGAAACATAGTATATTTTGCTCGAGGCAAGAGAAATGAAGAAAGTCCAAACGTTAGTATTTTTAAGTTAATTTTATAAATGCATTAGTTTTATTTTTAGTATTATCATTGAATTTAGTTTTTAATATTTGGAAGTACCTACCTATCTCTAACTGTTTATTTCCTCTAGTTACAAGTGTTATTCTTGCCCCATAGTTTCTCTCAACTCATTTTAACCGAGCATAACTAAAGTTAGACCGAAGTCTGCAACGATTTTGATAGCACACGCAGTGCAAGTGTTATTTATACGGCAGTATATGAGCTATTTAGAGAGAGGGCAGAGGGCGCTGGTGTCGCACCGCCATGACGTTCTATATTTGTGCTCGTGATTTTTATTTTTATAGCCAGAAAAAATGAAAATTATTATCAAAAGTGCCGAAAAATGTGACCATTTGATCCAGATCGAAGAAAGAGACTGAATTACTATAAAAACTCAATGCCAGTGTTATAATCAACAGTGTTTCAAACGAAAACAGTGAAGACAAAGGACTAACGGTAAATCTTCAAAGTTCAACCGAATAGACGTATATAGTGATCTTGACTAAACTAGTGTTATACTTATCCGAACTCAAGTGCAAAAATAGGAATTATAAGTGGTGTTATGCGCAATAAAACTGGACAAAGCGATCAAAATACAGTGAAAAAATTTTAGAAGTAGAGGACTAGGTACCCACACCCAAAAAACAATATTTTACTGCAGTGATACTGAGTTAAGAAAATCAATAGTGACGAAGTTATATATAATTACTAGACAATAATTAATCATGAACTCTGACAAATTATCGGATAGTAATAACTTAAATATAATTTAATCGACAAAGTGAAAATACAGCGCCATCTAACAACACCCACTAAAGAAAACAAGCTCATACCGGGCAGCGCCACCTGTTTTACTTACTTCAAACCAATCAAGAACCGCTTCACGGCCATACGGCAACTCACACGACAAAGCAGGCAAAATTGGGCCCTTACCGGACAGCGCTACCTACACGGAAATTCGCACAAACTAACGAACTCTGTCGGCAAAACAGAGCAAAGACATTGACATTGTACAAACTTGACATTTATAAGAATTTAGTAATTAATTGATAATATTTATAGATCGATATATCTTTCTTTAATCATGGACGAAATGAAAAAGATATTACAGTCGATTCAAGATCAACAACAAAAGCAAAGCGATGAAATAAAATGCTTAGGAGACACGGTCGCGCAAAAAGTGATAGAAAAGTTAGACCACAGATTAGTCGCAATCGAACAAAAACAATTAGACCTCGAAAATAAACTAGTACTCCAAGAAAATCATATAGAAAACCTAGAACGTCGTCTCCGGCAGAGAAATATCATCTTGTTCGGCTTAACGGAAAACGAACGAAGTTATTTTGATTTAGAAAAAAACGTCCTCCAATTCATTAACAACACGATGCGAGTACAATGCTATGAAATAGATATAGAAGCAGTGAGAAGGATAGGCAAGAAGGGAAACAAAACCAGGCCGGTTATTATCACATTCACAACGCTCAGCAGGAAAATTCAAGTTTTATGGAAAAAGAAAAATCTAGAAGGAACAAATTGGCATATAAAAGAAGATTTCACAGAAAAAGTATTGGAAAAGAGAAAAGGGCTTCAAGAAGAGGCGAAACAAGAACGTGAAAAGGGTAACAAGGTGATTATTAGGCAAGACAAGCTAATTATATTGAAAAATAAGGACAACCCCAGCCAGCGTAGTGAGAAACATTATAACAATACAGAACACAACCTGAAGAAACGAAATATTAACTCCGTATACTCACCTCCAAGGCCTCCAAGCCAGAGTTCTGACAAAGAGAATGAAATTAATGTTCCCGATACACTAAGCGTCAACCCGCAAGCCCCCAAGAAAAACAAATACACAATCACAGACTACATGACATCACCTATTGGATCAGCCCCAGCCAACGCAGCTAGCACAACATCAGCACAAAGACCACCACCAGTGCAGATGCCGCTAACACCAGCGCAAAAACTGCCAACACCAGTGTATAACAACAACAGCGAACGAAAAAACTTATAACTAGAACCCCTCTCCGCCTCCCACCACGGTTGGTCACCGAGGGAGAGCTAGACCGCCACCCTCCAAGGACACTTACCCAAACAAGTAAGACTTCCAAACCATCTACTAAGAACACTACTCAAAACAAAAAGCAAAATTTACTCCATATAGGAACATACAATGTCAGGACACTTAGGACATACGAGAGATTGCTAGAACTTTCTGAAGCGCTAAAAATTATAAAATATGACATTATAGGCTTATCAGAAGTCCGTCGACTAGGCACTGAGATTGAAGAACACAGTGAGTTTATATTCTGTTACACAGGCCAGACACCAGGACTCTATGGAATAGGATTTATAATAAAGAAATATTTGAAAGGCAACATAGTAAGCTTTCAGGGACTATCAGAAAGAGTAGCTCTATTAAGAATGTTGATTAACAATCTCAAACTTTCTATTATTCAGGTCTATGCCCCAACTGAAAATGCCTCCGATGAACAAATAAAGATTTTCTACGAAACTGTCAACAAAGCATATGATCAGGCAGACAAGCAAGTGATCATTATGGGTGATTTCAATGCCAAAATTGGACAGCCTAGACCAGAGGAATACCTGATTATGGGAAAGCATGGCTACGGCTCACGGAACCAACGAGGCGAACTACTAATAGACTATTGCTATGAAAAAAAATTAAATATTATGAACCCATATTTCATGAAAAATCAGAATCGTAGATGGACGTGGATTTCACCTGATAGCTCCATAAAAAATGAAGTTGATTTTATCCTAACAAACCATAAGAAAAATATAAACAATATTGAAATACTCAACAGTGTTAAGTTTTCATCTGACCACCGATTTGTAAGAGCAACATGGATACTTAATCAGCCAAAAAAAAGCAGACACAACTATAGAAAAAAAATTGAAAATAGCTTACAGACTGAAACTGAAATACAAGACTACTTAACCTGCCTTGAAGAACAGAGAGGACCGCTGATGACCCTAACACAAGAGGATTCAACACAAATATTCCATGACAAACTGATCAGCTGTATCCAAACCTCTATAAGGCACTCTCAGAAAAATACCAACACTAATCCCAAAAGTATACTATCAGAAGCTACAAGGCAACTAATAATAAAGAGAACTGAACTACAGAGCATAAAACCCAGAACAAAGGAGACAAGATCTGAGCTAAGTTATATCTACAAAAAAGTCAGTAAAAGCATAAAAGAAGATTATAAAAAACACAGAGAGTTAAAAATAGAAAGCCACCTTCATGCAGCTGGTAGTTTGAAAAAAGCCTATAAAGAACTTAGAACACATAAAAATTGGATACCAGAACTACAAAGATCAGAAAAAACTGCACAATCTCGAGATCAAATACTGGAAATAGCTACAACCTACTATAAAAAATTATACAGCTGTCAAGACCCAGAAACACCACAAATAGACTTGACAAACATAAGTACCAGTGAAGTCCCAGTAATAGACGAAATAGCTATACTGAACCACATCAAAAACTTAAAGACTGGCAAAAGTCCAGGGCCCGATAATATCACTAATGAAATGCTAAAGACTGCCGCTTCTTTGATAGCTACACCATTGGCACACCTATTTAACCTTATTTTAAAAACTGGAATTACACCTAAAGAATGGGCACAGTCAAATATAATTCTGCTATACAAAAAAGGAGACCCAAAGGACATAGGAAACTATAGGCCCATCAGTCTGATGTCTTGCATATATAAACTATTCTCATCAATCATATTATCCCGAATAAGTGAAAAAATTGACAAACATCAACCTTGCGAACAAGCCGGATTCAGGAGCGGTTACTCAACTATGGATCACATCCACACTCTGGAACAGCTTATTGAAAAATATCAGGAACACCGTCAACCTTTATATACAGCATTTATAGACTATGCAAAAGCATTCGATACAATATCACATACATCTATATGGAAAGCTCTGAGTCAGTGCAATATAGAACCAGCATATATAAAAATAATAAAACATATTTATGAAAATAGCACTAGTAAAGTTCAATTAGACAAACTTGGGCAATACATACCAATAAAGAGAGGTGTTAGGCAAGGCGACCCGCTGTCTCCAAAGTTATTTCTAGCCGTACTTGAGACCGTATTAAGCAGCATTAATTGGAAAAAGTTAGGGATAAATATAAATGGTAATTATCTAAACCACCTGAGATTCGCCGACGATTTAATATTATTTTCAGAAAAAGGAGTCCAACTGGAACACATGATACAGACTTTACACGAAGCTAGTGCCAAAGTAGGTTTAAAAATGAACTTCCTAAAAACCAAGCTTATGACCAACAGCATACAAAAGGCTATAACAGTCGACAACACACCTCTGGAGTACGTCGACAGTTTTACTTACCTAGGCAAACAGATATCTTTCAACAGTGAACGGCATGAACAGGAAGTTGACCGTAGAATAAAAATTGCTTGGAATAAGTTCTGGAGCCTAAAAGAAATTTTAAAAAGTAATATGGACATGAAAGTAAAAAAACAAGTTATGGATATGTGCATTTTGCCTTCATTGACGTATGCTAGTCCAACCTGGGTGCTTACTACAAAAATAAAATCAAAAATAATTACATGTCAAAGAGCAATGGAAAGAAGCCTAACAAACATTAGAAGAGTGCAAAAAATACCGCACATAAATATAAGAGCAATAACAAAATTAATATACGCTTTAAAGCATGCCAAAACTCAAAAATGGAGATGGGCTGGACACGTTGCCAGGCTATCAGACTCTCGATGGACCTTAACAGCTACTACCTGGAAGGGGCCCACAGGAAAACGCCGTAAAGGCAAACCAAATAGCCGCTGGGCGGATGACATTAAGAAAATAGCCGGTATAAATTGGAAACATACTGCATTAAATAGGGAAACCTGGAAGTCCTTGGAGGAGGCCTTCACCCGATGAGGGGTTCTGGTCCGACTAACTATATCAGTGTAAATACCTAAATAAAATGTAAGCTTTTCTTGACATACACCTTGTACTTAATTATAACTTTGACATAAGAAACAATGCAATGTAATACTAAAAAACTAGATAAGATTATGTAATCGATGAACCTTCTTACATTTCTCTCCAAATGACTAGAAATAAAGGCTTTTTTATTTATTTATTATTTATATGAGCTATTTAAATCGTTGCTGACTTTTCTTGGTCTAAATCTAGCGCCTAACCTATTACTCGTATAGACGCTGGAGGCTAGCGTTTAATCGGATGCAACTTTTTTATTCAAACGAAAAAAAATCAATTCCACAAAACGTTTGCATCCAACTGTACATACTCGAATTAGACCTCACGCGAATTGAGTTCCGATTGTACTCGCGGGTCGTTTAGTCAAATTGTTGACGATAAAAACAAATTGGGAGGAATGGAGTAAATTGTTTCAGCTGGCGATGCGTTCACGTGTCTTTCACTTTGAGGCATTTTTTGAAGTTTTTTTTTTAAATAGTTATGTGTGTGTCCCACTGCTGGGCAAAGGCTTCCCCTCTCCCTTTCCAGTCCTCCCTGTGCTGAGCAAGATCCCGCCAATTTTAGAAAGTTATTTGACGTTTAATTGTTTTGCTTTTATTGATGTAAAACTATTGTTATGCCCATTTTATAGCATTTAAACTAAGTGTCACGGTTGTATTTAGGTTTCGTAATATAAACGCATTAGTACTGCTGCTATACAGATAAATACTTATACCTGTGTCGGTACGGTATGGTACAGTCACCTGCAATAATATGTTACTCTTCAAAGGCCGCTAAAATATTTGACACGCTCTAATGGCTATTATATACAAATAAGATCGCGTCAGATATTTTTGGGGCCTTCGTTGTGTAACATATTGTTGCAGGTGACTGTACATTCATAACGAAAACAAGTAGATATTGTACTGATGTTAAATAATCCCGGTTCTAACCCAATTGCAATTTTCAATTGGGTTTTAATTGTCTTGTCACCCTTCAAGAAATACATAGCTTCATCGAAATCATTTTACAGTTATTAAAATGATCAATCCAACCAATGAGATTAATCAAATTCGTACCTTAATGGCTACGCCATTGGTATATTATTAGTCTGATTAGTTTTCATCTCAAGCCTGCCCGTTTGGTTTAATGCAATTATAACTTGGCACAAATTGAACGCGCTGACCTGTCCAGTTTAATTGGTTACTCTAATACAGATTACATAGAAAATCAATTTAGACGGGTCATTTAGTCTTCTAGCTAAATATCAGCCTTTATTATTTTATAAATGTGAATAAAACTAAAATAACAGTTTGTTTTCTTATTGATCTGAAGAACTTTGTCGGCTTATATGTAAATTGGACAAAACGACCTTAATTATACAATGTAAATATATATTAATAACTGCCTACTTAACTGCAGTCTAGACTAGACAGACTGCAGTTAAGTAGGTAGTCGATAGATACATATTTACAGACGTAAGGGAATCCAACTACGCGTAACAACGTGCAACGTGAGTTCATTAAAATTATCCTGACGACCGGCATCCTTACGTACCTAATATTTACAAGGCCCGAATTAAGTTGTCTCTTTGTTAATTTGACAGGGTTAAATTTAAGCTGGTAAATTTCAACAACCAGTCGACAGAAGGGTAGCAAATCCTGTCAACCATGTAACTGGGACTGATAAAAAAGGCCTTTATTTTTAAAGTGATTTCGTCGATTCTTTAAGTCCGTGTTCCCACCATAATCGGTGTGTTGTTCAATCATACAGCACGCAATAACCAAAATAATAGCTACCTTACACATGTATTAATCTTTCCAACTAATGTTTACAGGGCAATAAAGAGATAGGGCGAGTCACGTGCCGAGGCTGAACGTGATCGGGGGTCAAATTACGAGGTTTCCCCGTGACCCGGTCTACCCTATGTTCTTACTGTTTGTGCGTGTATACGTACCTAACAAGTACTCGAACTTCAGGGTAACCACTTAACCAGGGACATATGACCCCAAAATTTGTAGCGAGTACGCTTAATGGAATGAAATGAGAGCAAGGTTGTCGAAATGTTTCAGTGGGTGGCACAATGCTAGTCTATTTCAATAGAACTTGCTAACTATGTAAACAAACCGCCATATTGAAATTGTCTCTGAATGATGAATTTACTAGTGACGGGCAAGACTCCTACTTACTACTTTTATTTACTAATGTCAAACCACATCGAATAATAAAATACCTAAAATAAAAAACAAGTAGTTACTTATTTTTAATTTGTTTAATCACGATCAGAAGACAAATTAGTACTTAAGAATGATGAATTGATGTATTTTATAACCGCGCGGTAGGTACAGAGCGTGGGTTGGGTAGTGTGTAGCGGGTTCATGTCACAAACTTTAGTCACAACACTACCCATCATAGACAATTGTAGAATTTAAAAGAAACAAAACCGTCATTCCATCAGATCAACTTATGAAACCATTTTAAACTTTTAATTAAATATCCAAGATACAGTTATATATTTATATCTTTTACGGAACTAACCGTTTCAATAGTGTATATGTGTATGGTTTCAATAGTGTTTGATGAGGTGTTGTGAAAATTCAAAGAGAAACAGTGATAAAACAAACTTACGTTGTTTGTTTACATAGTTAGCAAGTTTTATTGAAATAGACTTTAGTAGAACCGTAGGCCGCTGGGGCAAAAAATGTTCTTGAGTGGATACGAACCGGAGGAAACAGTAAGATAACTATTGGAGAGCAGAGTGCCTACCGTGAACACCGAAGTTCGCAAATTTTTGGGCATATTTTACTTTTACTACAAGGCGCAGCGTGGTGAACTGATGACTTGGTAAAAGTCCGCTGGATGCGGGTGGCGCAAGACCGGTAATTGTGGCACTCTTTGGGGGAGGCCTATGTCCAGCAGTGGACGTCCTCTGGCTGATATGATGATGATGATGATGGTTAACACTCATAATATTTTTATGGTCTACAGCTAGCTAAATTATACTTATAATCGTCAATGTGGACGATACTTTGCTGAAGAGATCCTGTGGAAGAGATACATTATTATTATTATCTATGTATCTTTCTCTATATGTCATTGTAATTCATTTCAATCTTCTACAAGTTATTTCAGACCTCGTTCTTGATATTTTTAATCTATATACGAGTACTAGATGCCGTAGTAACAGAGTTAACGCGTTCTATTGTGAAAACTTATATTCTATTGTCGAACAACTTTCAAACTAAACTCGGAAGTTCTATTATTTCTGTGGCAACAATAGTTAGTTTTTATTGCAGTTTTGTGCCCGAGTGGAAGTAAAGGAGTGTCTACACCAATCATAATTACATCGGTGTAATGGTCGTGAATTCAGCTTGCGCTTAGGTAAATTTTGTATTACATAAATATCAAATGAAAATCAGAGACCCTAGCCAAAATGACAATCGTTTAGCGTTTTGTTCGTTACGGCGCAAACTATTGGCATTTTGGCTAGGCCTCCAGAATTGACAACTTTGAATTTGAATTGACTGCCCTGACTTAAGCTTAGTGATTAAAATCATCAATACAACCCGGATTACATCAAACATCTTTTTTTTCTAAATACATTATACAATCGCTCTCTATACCGACTATTATATAAGGGGTCTTAAAAGGAGGGCCTTAAAATGAAAGAAAAGAAAACCAGTTGAGCGTAATAGGGTTAAAGGTCACTGCATACGTAGGTACCTAATAACCTATTTTTTACAGGATAACGAAAGGATCGGAAAAATCACGTGAGATAAAGAGAGACTAAATCAATACGAAAAAGAGAAAAAAGGATGATTTAACTCTTAAGTTGTTAAGGATAGAAAAAATAAAATAATCGTCTGAAGATAGAGATATTTGTTACGTATCCCCTGTGTCTTTTTTTTATTAATCTTTTTTAACGTACTACTCCTTTTTTTTCTAGTACTAAGGGTCACATGACAGAGCTAAGTCGTGAATAGACGAATAGACGGATAGACTTCGCGGAATTATAAGAGTTCCTTGACTTCTTTATTTACTCAGGGAGTTCAGGGACATTGCCAAACCAATTACAATTTCTTACAATTTCTTACAATTTCTATCGTGCCGGTGTGCAAGTAACTTTACAGGATCTAGGTATTATAGATACGCTAGAACATTGTATTGTTTCTATCGGTAACTTGGAATTGAAATAGAAGGCGACCTGGGATTGCTCTCAGGCTGTCTAGTTCTTTTAAATTACTGCTAATCGTAGTGGAAAACTGGTGTGGAAATGGAGAAATATTCTCAGAGCTGTAAAATGGGATTTTCTTGTTAGTTTCCTTTGTTTGAGTCTTTTCTAATTATTTTTTCCCTTTCCATGAAATGATCAAACGAGTACAAGGAAATGTTCTTTAGTTATTTATATTTTTAAATTATTAAATTGACATTAGGGCCGATTTCTGTTTAGAGAAAATGATTTAATACCTAATAGTTTGTGTAAATGTATTGACCCATTTGTTACGCTTTTTAGAAAAAACATCAAAGTTAACGACCTAACATAACCTGACATATAATTACGTTTTTCTTAAGTATGTGAGTCTCAACTACTGATAATATTATCCCACTTGTAAGGATGCAGTTCAAAACATAGCTTTTGTCTTTCTTAATTTTGCGATGTCTACAGGAAAAACGCGAACCAGCTAAGCGTACAATAAAATGCGTATGATCGAAATCTCTTTTACACTGCCATTAGACAGAATTGCAAATACAGAAACTCGACTATTCAAACTCGCACACACTGAAAAGTAAAATCCAGATGCGTTCCCTTTGAGCATTCTTCATAAAAATATTATTAAAAGCAATAAATGGATGAATGCATCATAACGGTGACATCACGTCGAAGCGACGGACGTCTTGGGAATATAGGTCATGGAAGTGGCTTACGTTTGGCCAATGTTAGAAAATTTTCTTAAATAAGCGTAGGTACTTATTCCGTAAATTACTTAGAACTTGGGGAATCCGGAAGGCTTACTTTACTTGAGAATAAGCCATGAACATATAAATATTAAAAATTTGGCACTGTTTTAATATACCTGGGCAAGTCTCTCGGACACCCCCTATATAAGATTCTTAGGCATAATTGGTGTTCAATTGTCTTTATTTTTGGAAGATTACTTGTTAAGAAGATCGATTAAGAAAAATAATATATATACTTATTTAAAAAAAAACCTTATTGTATCGCATTTCATAATGCTCAAATGTCTTCTCTAACTTTCTTCAGAGTTGTGACATTTTCCCTCACATTATTGTATTTTTAAAACACAAGGCAGGGAAATTACTTTTAAATTACTTTGAAGTGCTCGGGAAAGCCTCTGTAGTAGCAGCTTTTTCCAAACAATTATCGTTCAAATAAACTCCCGTCTACATTTTGTATTATTACTTAAAGCAGGTAAATTAAGTATCTTTGTGATAGATTGGGGAGATAACTTGATAACTTTTACTCTTTATTTAACATCTATAAAAATAATGATCAAATTTTTAGTTAGGATATCCACAACGCAGGCTTCGTCAGGTGGCCACAAATGCAAATCCGCAACATGCTTCATCCAAAACAAACCAATGATGATATCCGCAACAGGCTTCATCAATTTCTAAACAATAATGCAAAGTTAAACAAAGCAATTGTCACGAATCGTACCTGGCTCAAAAGTCCCCATCACACTGGCAGCGTTACCACGTTGAATGGCCAATGAGATTTGTTGAATCAGGTACGATCCGGACCGAGGGTCACATCCCCTGCCCCTCAGCCGCCGGCCCAAATCCCTTACGAATTCCTTGGCCTCCAAAGCCCAAGGTCCAGCAGTCTCGACTGCCCCTCAGCCGCCGGCCCAAATCCCCTACGAATTCCTTGGCCTCCAAAGCCCAAGGTCCAGCAGTGTCGACTGCAACTGGCATAAAGTCGTACATTGGCTCCAGGGCAGAGTACTTAGCATGTTACAAAACTACCTACTACTAACTTTTACTACAAATTTTGCATAAAAACAAAATTAATATTATTTTAAACCAAAATCTCATCAATTATAATTTGTGTTTCATTTGCATAATATGATAATAGCCATTCAATCAACAACACTCCTAACCGTACATCGGTGGACAAAAGGCATGAGTGTACTGAAGTATCATTATTTGGAACTTGCTAACTATGTAAACAAACCGCCATATTGAAATTGTCACTGAATGATGATTTCAATATGGCGGTTTGTTTACATAGTTAGCAAGTTCCATATAGAATGACACTATGTTCACTTGTTCAAATAGCGAAAAAGATGTGTTGTATGTGTCTAGTTAATAATGTAAAACATGGAAGATATTTGGATTAGTTTAAATTACCCCGCAGCCTAAATTGCCTCCCTGCACCTTAACAAGTGTTGGTAGGCCAGTATAAGTCTATTTAAAATATATTCAAATTGTTCAAATCATTCACAATAATCTTGAAAGTCAATCTCCATTGATTTTATCCTCATTAATTAAAGTCAGCATTATGTATCTATTTTTAGTTTTTTTAGATCCGGGCTTAGATTAGGTAATTTTAATTTGAATCCGAGTTCAAGTTGCGGTAGGGCTAATTATTTTTAGGTATTCTGGAATTCAAAATGGCAGCCCCGCATATTCATAATCAATCACGATATTCGTTTTGAAAATGTTTTTCGTTTTGCGTACCTACCTAATCAGCTATCATTTCAGCAAAAATATACCTATATTTTATAAAGATGTCAAATATTTTGCAAATATATCGAAATAATTGAGTAATGAGTGTAGAAATGGAGATATTTCGATGTCGTCCCAAGACGCAAACAAATGACATATTGGTTTTATAGAATATAAATAAATAGACTTCTAATGCTAATGTAATGCATTTGCTCATGGAATTATATTTAAAAGATTGTCTGAAAGAAAAGCGTAAAAAAATCGCTAACTGTCTTACTGTTTTAATTTTTTTTTGTGTGTTTAATGAAAAATTTAATAAAATGTTTAAATTATTGTACTACCTATTCTAGTACGTATACATATTATTATCTACCTATTCTAAATGCAATGTTTGGATTTTCCAATTTGTAAGATGGGATAAAGTACTCTAATTTCTCTACACCAGGGTTCGGCAACCTTTTAGCAGCCAAGGGCCACATAGTAGTTAACGAAATTGACGCGGGCCGAACTTTGGTAGGTAATATTTGTGACTTTGACGTTTGTCAATATTACATAGGTACAAAATAGCCCGGGAGACTTGCTTGCTTAGTGGTCTACACCTTATAAAACAAAGTCCCTTGGCGCGTCTATCTGTTTGTGTGTATGTGTTATGTTCACGATAAACTCAAAATCTACGAAACGGATTTTCATGCGGTTTTCACCTATCAATAGAGTGATTCTTGAGGAAGGTTTCTGCATAATTTATTAAGGTTTTGTGTATACCGCGTGTTTTATCAATTAGTATCTACTTCGAGGCACTACACTAAGCTACGTCCAGGTGTCAACTTATCTGCCTCTCAAGAAGAAAATAAAAGTACATTTTTATTATTTATCTGTCTTCTACCCTTCATCAACGGTAAATCGTTGGAAGCACTTAATTTTTGTTTTTTATTATGTACGGTAGCATATCTAAGGAGCCCTGCAGTGGGTACTAGTTTCAGGGAAAGCGACTGTTGTTTTATTTTTAACTCAAAACACAAATAATCCTCATTCCAGTTTCCTTACGAAGTGCACGATTAAATATCTAACTATATGCTGCATGAGCATGAGTTTATTACCTTTTGTTTAAAATAATTCTACTGTATCACTCGATCACCTGCTTGACACAATACACACAGTTGATTGTAATAAGAAAAAAATATTTTCATTCAGCGAGTACATCTGACAGCAAACCGAGGGGTGATCGGTCAAACCCTATAAGTCCAGATTTTTTCATTTTAATTTGAACTCTACACATACCACACATAGTTACAATTTCAAAAACCCATTTTCTCGACTTATCGGGTTTACCGCTCACCCATCGAAACACTCTACACAAAGCAATAATTCATTTTCATTGTTCTTGGCTATATTATTAGGTTAATTAGGTTTTGTTCTCCTCTTTCTGTATTTTAGCCTTATTCAAATACTTGAAATGAAAGGTAAAGTTTTTATATTTTGGGTCAATAGTCCGGTGGTGGGTTTATTTAACATGATTTACCTTCAAGGATAATGAAATGAAAATAACAACGCAGATTTCATTTAATCTGTTTCTGGTTTAAACCCGAATATAAATAAGTGGGATACCTGTTCACAATAAAAGAATAATAAACTCTCTGTATTTTCAGTTCGCTCAGAGAGCAATGGAGCGAGTTATGTTTTGGGGTTTCTTTTTCCGAATTAGGATTGAAAAGATTACTACTTATTACCGAAATAGCTGACATTAATAAAGTTTCCGAATAAGTATAAATGCAGGCGAATACTTGTTAATCAACTTACTTATTAGGTACTCGCTGGACAGAAAGTGGGGTGATGCTTTGTGGGAAGGTTCCCATCAAGGTAAATATCTACCGTCTGGGCCCTATTGCATAACAAACTACAACTAATATTACAAGCGGAACTCCTTATTTAATAAGTGAAATTAGAAAAGGAGTTCCGCTTGTAATATTAGTTGTAGTTTGTTATGCAATTGGCCCCTGGTCAAAACTATAGGAAACCGTTTGTTGAGGACAGCCTAAGACTGGTTGACGTTCGAATGTTATTCCAGGGTAACGAAAATACCTCATATCACTATCAGTGATATCAGTAGAATCACAGCTGTTATTCCCATAATTTCTCACGTGCGACATCTAGTGCACCACTACTGTACCAGAATAAGTGTCATCTTCAATGGCGTACAATTTCTATGGATATCGAGTTCATACTAGTATAAGCCTGATATCATGCGATGGTGGCTGCACATAGCATAGTAAGGATGAATGGTATGATGCATGCTCGGAGATATCATTGTCTTCGTATATTCAAATGCATAAGAGCCCATCTTAGGAGGACTTTGCGGCTGTTACGATCTTACGTGACAAGAGAGCTGTGTGATATGTGAGACAAGAGTAATGTGATTACGTTGGGCTGATGTTTAAGCATGCGAATCATGCGATTTAAGATAGTTAACATATACCTAAGTTATATTAAGATAGATTATGTAATTAATAGTCAATCCAGTAGAGAATGAGTTAGTTGAAACTGTGTTTTTACAATTCGGGAAACGGGGTACAATATCGCCAAAGGAGCATTCCACGGGCTGTCCCGTACAAACGCATTTTATTTCCTGTGTTGCGACTTTTTCTCGGCATTTAAAGCAGGCGATTATTTTTCTGTGCATATTTTTGACCATTTGTCAAAAGGAAACTCTTATACCTTTAAATCTTCAGAAACTTTGCGTTTGTACGGGACAACGGTTAGACAATTTCATGGAATGCTCCCAAAGTGGTTAAAAAAAACGGGATATCGAGAGCCCAAGGCCAAGAAAAATGGCGTTGTTGATGCGAAGAACTATAATTACTAAAATAGAGCTGTTTGCTGTCCGTTGTAATTGTTATTTATTTCATTACATTCTGGATTTCACGCGTCTATAAATCCTGGTCTAAATAAGCTTGCGTGGGGATATAGACCCAACACGTAGATGCCCTTTGGAGAGCTTTAATGTCATGTAGAACGCCTGCTGGAACCCGTTCATAGGTGCAACAATAGACACCCATGAACCGGTCTCAGCAGGCATTGATGCGACTATTGTAGAAAAAGTGAATACGTAGTGTGGACAATGAGACTGAGTTATTGCAAAAACGTCCGGACACCTGCCATTTTAACAATGTTAGTACCTATACGTTATCATTACATTTATTAATATGTATGGATGGGCCATCGGCGGGATATTTTTAATTTTACTTTAGGTACTTTTCGTACGATACTGTTTAAAAGAGAAAAAGATTTAAGTAGTATCGTTCACAGATTTTTTATTTGGAAAACCTTTCGCCAAATAACGTGGATAATTTCAATTACATCAATCATCAATTTCATTTACAATTATGTACTTATGATTGTTTTAATGTAATAAATTTTTGTTGAATTCATTACATCCCAAAAATTTTAACCCAAAATGCCGTGTATTTATTAAGTCCGCTTAATTAGCGGCGGGCTTTATAAAGTTTCCTTTTATTGCTTTTACCTTTATTCTCTTTATAATTTTTTACCGACTTCAAATATGGAGGAGGTTATATAATCGATCGAAGGTAGGTTTACTATATTTTGATGCTTAGGTAAAAAGGTCTGATGATGGAAGTATCTTTTATAAAATCGAGAGCTTAACTGAAGGGTCACTAAACATCGAATCAATATTGCGAAAAATACACGAGATTTTATCAAACACCATTTATTTTTATTAAGCGTCTGTACTTAATAAAAATAAATACTTAGTGTTTGATAAAATCTCGACGCCGGTCACAACCGCAGCCTGCATTCAGCAATGCAAATAGAATCCTAATATAATATGAATTTCATTTCGATCTTGCTCTCACCGATGATACCTTAGCTTGTCTGCTAGAAAATATATACGACGAGGAATATGCAGGCAATCTAACGTATAAGTCGGTGCGTTTCAGAATAACGGCCAAAAGTGATTGTTATTCACGTCGGGGCGCTCGGTGCGTGGCGGGAACATCCGAGAAAATTGTGTGTCACATTGGCGGAATAACATGTACATATCATTATTAGAAGGAAAAAACAGTTGTTAAGCTTAATGGGAACTTGTAAAACACATTATTGGTATTATAATGTTTCTCCGTCTATAAGGTAGGAATATATGGATTGACTGTATCATGTATATCATTATGTGTTATCTATAAAAGTCGTTTATTTGCTTAATTCTCGTCTAAAGAAGACTGAGAAAGACAAGTATTTTTCTCCTTGTAGTAGTCGTGAGAAGCAATTCATATGATAAATATCATTTCTTCTTCTCCTTCCTTGCCGTATCCGGAAAGACGGTACCTAAGTCCTTCTATTTACACATACACCCGCAACTCGACTGGACAACTCCATTGCGCGCAAATATCATTTACTCAGTAATAGTCATATATTGTCATTTATATATTTATTTATATAGCCCGGCCGGAAGCGCAATAGATCGACTCGTCTCTATGGATCAACCAACTCGCCTATCTCACTACACTTCAACAATGTACTATAAAGTAAAGGCGTCTGCCGTGGTTTCACAAAATGTCTAACAGTTTTACCTATGTTCGATATTTGTTTTATGGCGTAAAATTGATATGCTCGAACCACACGAGTGCGCTGTCACACCACCAACGTATAATATAAAATCATCACGCATCCGCATGCTACCTACATAGTGGCGCGTAATCCGCAGTCCCCGGGGCCACGGATAAATGACACGCCAGCTCGCCGCTCTAAAATAATGTGGCAACATAAATTGGACAACTTTCAGTTACTCGCTAACATAGACTAGGAATCCTCTAGACCAAGTTTAGAGCAATTATTTCATGCAACCGATGATGCCAAAAATGCGGGGTGCGCGGGACGAGGTGAGCGAAGTCCCGTGCTGTGATTGGTCCGTTCAAAGACACGGACGTCACACAAAGACAATTTTGACTCGAACATGGAGTAAAATTACCGTATGCGTGGCAGAGGAGGAGCAGTCTGGAGGATGTTTTGTCTGTACTCGCTAACAACGCTCGAGTTTTGAATAGAGAATGGCAGCCATAATTGTCTTCGAAATTGGAAATTATTCGAAAGGCACTTTGCAGTTATAATAACACTAGATAATTGGGGTGGTGGGGGTAAAGCATTAGCTTATTTTCCATCTCACGCTCACTTGAAAATTGTTAACAATGGTCTGAGCTTATACTGAAAATTATCAGTATCGCTGCGATACCTACAAAGACTCTGGCTATACTCGTACAGTGGGACGACTATTTAAACTTTAATATAAACTTTAATAACTATATTTTCTAAACCTATTAAAGTAAAACTAGAAACTGTTAATTCAAGAGCTGCATCATTTCAATATTTCTCTGAAATCTAGATTGACAGGCTATGCTTAGTGTGGATCACTGTATTGTTTATTTTGTACCTATGTTCTTTTCGTTGAATGAATATATTTGGATTGGATTTATTAACTCATTCAGCCAATATTGTAGCACAGCGCTAATCGCACCATATTTTCATTTCACCTCTACAAACCATGGCTACGTACCGGAAAATCCATGATGTCGGCTACGATATAGCTCTACGGATGTATCCACCTTAACAGAATGAATGACATTTGAAATTAATATGATAAGATTGTACGTGCTTATGTAAGTATTTCTGCACATGAATTGCACTGCAAGTCGTGTTGAAGGCTAAGGGATATATAGTATAGTTCCCACATACGGCACTTCAAGCACGTGTTCTATTTTCAATTAGTAAGACTGACATTCGATTGTCTTTTTTTTTCATGATTGTCAGCCTGGTAAAGGGTCGCATCATAACAATAACAAAACAAGTTGAGATTATAATATATTTAGGTCTAACCAATTGCGAGACGCAAATCGTCGAATTTCATTATTCGTTTTTTTTTTGCCAACCTAAAAATGGAATCTTCTCCTGATTAACCTCTCGTCTCGAGATAGCATACGGGTATTGGGCGTGATACGTGAGTGCGTACTTGATATATCATCTCAATAGGTTCGGAGCTTTCCCAGAATTCCTATTTACGGAAATAGCAATAAGTATAATGAAGTTGGGTAATATCTGCTGCTTATTTTTATTCTTACCTACTCGTAATTATTGTTGGGGAAAGGTATGTATATGTATATCGCTTCATTCTGTTTAGATAGCCTTACCACGAGTTGGCACTTGAAGTTAACGTAAACGACTGCGTAAACTCTATCGCAGTACATCTCGCTCGCACTGATTTATTGGTGCGATAGAGAGGGAATGCGATCGAGTTCACGCAGTCGCTAACGTAATTGACAAATGCCAGTTTTGGTTGAAGGTATGGCTGCATGTAGCTTATTAATATGTATTATGTAAAACAAGTGTAAGAATAATATACAAACTAGTTTAGTCACATACTCAGTTATTTACTACGACAAAATCCCCACGCAACTTATTTACCTAATACCAATTTTTATAAAGTAGTGGATTGGTCTAAACTGTACAATTTCTGCCACACTTACACGAGACGTAAGATACTCGTTTAGTTCAACTTACCTGAAACAAATAATGATTATATTAATAGTGATATTCAGTACATAAAGTAAAATCTTAGTGCAGTCAGCAGCAACAGTTGCTAAGCGGGCGAGGTGTTCAAAATGATCTTGACGCAACTTTATTTTTTAAGAGAATAAATAAGAGCGCTTCAAGGTAATTTTGAACACCTCATACGCTTAGCGACTTCTGCTGCTGACTGTACGTACATACATAAGGACTGCAATGCTTGGAAATAAACGAAAAGTGGAGAAAATACTGTCTCGGGCGGTACTAGTACCTGCGACTCCGAAATTCCAGCTTGCCGCTATACTAACTGAGACTTACCCGACAGCGAATATTTCAACCATCATCATAATCATTCAGATGTGCCTTAAGAGCCAACAGGAGTGGTCATTCCTCCATACAAACGTACTCCTCGTTTTCCTCCGTGGTTTTTGAAGCTAGAGCAATGATTTTTTCAACACAGATTAATATTGTCAGTATCTGTGTCGGACCGTTTTGCTTTTTGTGATATTTTTGTTTTTTAAGGCGCTAGAGCCCTTCAAAAATGGCCAAAATGGCCTAATTGACTATGCCGCAATGAGAGGCGTGGTATTCAAGACTGATATCAATTAGCCAAAAAATCAAAACGGTCCGACACAGATAATTTCATAATCATTTAGATTTCCAAATTTGGTTACGATTGGTTAAGATTTGGAGGAGGAAAAAGAGGACTACGAAACCTCGATTTTTGTCATTTTTACGCAGGATTTTTCGCCTCAGCTGCAGTTGTCCCTATCGCACTAATTTTAGGGGCGGAGTCAAGTTTCTAAATACGTACACAGCCAGAAAAGTGATGGGCAATAGTCGACATTTAATGTCGATAATCTAGTGATAAGAATTTATCGATAAACCGTCTTGTGTGAAAATATCTAGATCCTCCTAAGACACAAGGGGTTTTGCGTTGAGAGGGAACACATTTTTGTAGTTACATAGGTACAATCTATTTTGAACTTTTTGATTCTAATATTTCAAATTAGAAATCAAAATCAAAAATATTTTATTGCATGGTTATGGGTTTACAAAATTTTTAGGTAACGTAAAAAGGTACAGTCACGCTCCGTAATTGTCGAGCAATTTAAGGTCCTAGCTAGGGAATGCAATCTCGCACCAAGATTGGCGATTCGAGATCTCGCACGAAAAATCCGAATCGAAATTGGGTGTTTCGAGATCTCGACAGTCAGATTTTCGGGATCGAGATTAATATCTCGACGAGATCGAATTTGACAAAGTAACTAAAAATGTGTTACTTTAATCAAAAATCTCTAAGAATTCCATACATATAGACATCGTAAAATTGGGCGTATCGAGATATTCCTAGGAATATAATGAAACGCCGACATTTCATGATCTGCCTAGCGAACACCAGCCATTTTGTGTAAACCTCAAGGTGTGATATTCTGATATTCCTATAGTCTATATGCAAATTAAACAAAAGTCGTCTCCTTCACGATTTTCGTCGACATCTCTTCTAAATACCTAAAACTGGTATGGACGTGTTCCTCGTGGTCTCCAGAATATGAATAGACCGGTTTTTATTTTATGGAGGGGGGGGGGAGGACGTGTCGAAAAAAAGGAAAAAGTGGGCGGCCGACCAGCATTGATATTTGTTCACGTCTTTAGTCCTATGGGACCGATCGGTTCGTGTGAGATGTCGTTTGAAAGAGTATTAAACGTGCAATTATTGTTTTATAATAACCGTAGTCATAACTGTAGTAATTTACAAAATATTTAAAATATATGATTTTTTACCGTGCATGGATGGCATAAGTACTGACAAAACATGCGTCTAACTCAATAAATTATAACTTTACCGCAAAATTAATGTTATTATAAAATATACGAAAAATTTCATTAGCTTTCCAAAAACAGAAGTTTTATTGCTGTATGATATTATATAACAAAGTAATGATGAATTTTGTTCCGCCACGTAAATGGCGGGCGACCGACCTCAACTGATCATTATTTCTCGGGTTCTATTTAACTGATCAATTGGTGATGCATACCATTAGGAAGAATATTAAACATACTACAATTGGTTTCTAATAACCGTAGTCATAACTGTAGTCATTTACAAAATCATTGAAAATATATGATATCTCGATCAATTATTTTACAATGCGCCCGCTATGAAGCTAGGAATATCAAAGAATGCATTGCTCTGATGGATCTGCCGTCTCTTTCATAAGGAAGATCGTGATATGCCTGGGTTAATATTAGATCAAGAAATGGTGGCGTTTCATGATACGCCTAGGATTACGATTTTACGATATGCCGCCGACATACTACTTATTTAAGGTACCTCATGTTATATTTTGAAAATAACAACAACAAATTAAATTGACATTTAACATAAAATCAATTTTAATTTTTACTTTACTTCTATGAAATGCTATCGATGTTAAACCACTATTCGCCTTTACTTAGAAACTGCGTAACAATAATAGAGCTAAAGCCGGACACATAATAGCACTGCCTGAACAACATGAATCTAAGGTCATATATTACTTAAAACAAAGTATTTCACTTTCAGTCTTGTTCGAGATCTCGAAAATAATAATCGAGATCTCGACCGAGATTGCATATATCGAGATTTCCTGTCAACTAGGTTAAATTTCGAAAATACGTGCGAGATCTAGCGAGATCTCGAAATTGCGAGATCTAGATTGCATTCCCTAGTCCTAGCTAAATTGTTTCATACACTTACTCTTACTCTATAGAATATCCAATCCGGCCTTACAAAGACGTTAATATTTATATTTGTCATGTCTATACTTCGTTTCTGAGCATTATTGAAAAAAAAAAACTTACTTGATACTAGTATTAACCACTAAGTACATAAATAGGGTAATTCGCCAGTAACAGACCACTATTAGTAACTGGCCACGCCAAACCAAAAATGAATTCTATTCACCTATAAATAGAATTCATTTTATTATAAGGTGGCCAGTTATTGAAACCTTATACCTACTAAAATGAATTCTGTATAGAGGTGAATAGAATTCATTTTTAGTTTAGGGCGGCCAGTTACTGGCGAATTACCCTATTCGATATCGAGTTCCGTAAACGTAAGCCGGGTAAGTAAAAAAGTTCAATCGCAATAGGGTAATTCGTCAGTGGCCACCCCAAACCAAAAATGAATTATATTCACCTATAAATAGAATTAATTTTAGTATAAGGTGGCCAGTTATTGAAGTTATTGAAACCTTATACTAATATGAATTCTGTTTATAGGTGAATAGGATTCATTTTTAGTTTAGGGCGGCCAGTTATTAAAAGTGGCCAGTTACTGGCGAATTACCCTACTTAGTAGTAGCAGTAACAAAAACTGACAATGCAAATTGCAATCAGTGAGGTGCGCGCCAGCGCGAGTACGGGCGCACCGCACGCGTCTGTGTGCGTGCATTACACATACAAATACAGTCTCTCACGCCGCGGTTACGCCCCGTCAGAGCGACGGGTATATTCAGCTTGAAATCTCAAAATTGACTTTTAGCTCAGCTCCCGTTTCGTCTTAAGAAAAGCGCCCAGCATAGTGTAGGCATTCTTGTATAATGTATAGTTTGCTGGCGTTTTTGTTCTACAAGCTTTTATTTGAATGAAATGAAACCAAAAATGAGATTTTTGCCAAAAACTTATAATATATCATGTATAAGAAACATTTTGCAGTGAACGAAATCGCAAATCTTTTGTGAACGTTTACCACATTAATGTTTAATAAACAGATAAAAACAATAAACTGTGGCTATTGTGGTGCAGTTAATGGTGACTAATGTGGTATCCGTGTGCAGTCATGAAATGTTATGGTCACAGATAAGTTCCGGTGGTAATGGTTTACAAATCCATAAAATATTGCACACCTATAAATATAAAATATTTGGGGACCTAGTCCTAAACTAAGCAACACTTCTACTATAAGTAGTAAGCAACTATAGAGATAAATACATAGAAATATGCATAACTCAGAAAAAATATCTGTGTCACACACAAATAAATTTCCTAACAAGGATTCGAACTCGGGACCTCCTGCTTCGTATTAGGCACTTTCACTGACTATAGGCTAGACCGTAAAATAAAACGTATTCTTTGATGTTTTCGGAACAAAATAATAGAAGATCTCTGTCTGTCTACCAAATGAGTTCATCTAATAAAGTAATAAAGTCTAACCATGTTGGTACGGCTGGTTACGTATATGAAAGTGTCGGAAGCGGTAAAGCGGCATAATTAGCTGCCGTGGAAATTCCGTGCCATGAATTTCTCGGTTTTGGGAGTAATTTGCTCCTGACGGAATATTTAGGATGGTTAGCTTGGAATGTATCAAATTAAATTGTACGCTTCGATTATCTTTATGTTCTTTGATACAAAAAAATCTACACTTTCTTTGCCTGTAAATTATGGGCAAAGTTTATAGACAAACGTTCAAGCCTCAACAACGTTCTACATTGCCATCGTAATTATCATCACACCTTATAAAACAAAGTCCTCCGCCGCGTCTGTCTGTTTGTGTGTAAGTTCGTGGTAAACTCAAAAACTACGTAACGGATTTTCATGCGGTTTTCACCTATCAATAGAGTGATTCTTGAGAAAGGTTTAGGTGTATAATTTGTTAACGTTTTGTGTAACCCGTGCGAAGTCGAAGCGGGTCGCTAGTATTATGATTATGATATAAAGGCTCGCTACACTTAATCAGTACCTAAATACCTTTACCTTTACAATAAAACCTTCTCAAATACACGTGGAATTACATATTGACCCCAGACACCCCACTTTCCCCTAACAAAGTTTCCGTCAACCTCATTAGAAACAATTGCAAAAGTCAATTACGAAGTAAGCGCGGGTCGATCCCGACGCGTTTTGTATCGGTGTCACGCGTCCCGGGTTCGCCTCCGGTTACGGTCGCTAGCTACAGGTGACACACATTGCGAAAGTCTTTTATGGATTGGGGTTGAGCGAATCTGTCCTGTTATTATTTTGTGAGGATATTGTAGCTTTCGTATGGTTCTGATAATAATCTGCGGACGATAAAATCTCTTCTTTCCTATCTTATTTTTTTATAGCCGCTGCTTTCATATACCAATTTAAAAGCAGGTTGTTTTACCTCACCCCCCATACGAGTAAAAGATGATTCTATATACTCGTATATTGAGGAGGGTTTTTGAAAAATGCTTATTTTATAAGGAATTTATAAAGAAATAAGCCCTTTTGCAAAACCACTTCTAAATTATAAATTATTTAAATTATAGATTGTTGATTATTTGAGAGTAGAAGCTGCATAATTATAACCAAATCTGCTTATCGTTATACGTATGATTAAGTAATACATACATATTGTTACGTCCAAATAAACAAAATGTGAAGAGTCCAGTAGATTTAGTTGACTAACATAGATTACTAGGTATTTGTTATTAAAGTAAATGTTTACTATGCAATAACACCGATTTATACAGTGAAAACCGATACCGACGATAATGTAACGACTGTCTTTTTATAATCCAGAGAACTCGATATGCTGTAAAAGACGTTCCATTCACAATAACCACTTGGGACTGAAAAAGTCGTTCGATCTACTCTGGTCGTCTAGACTTGGACGTTGATTTATTTTTGAACACTGCTGAGTGACAATGTGATCCAATAATAAAAGGATGTTTCTATTATAATACAATGCTATTTCACGACAAGAAAATCAGTTTCATAAGCTGTATTTGTGAATTCGTTTTTACAAGGCTAAAAAGTATGTAGGTATTTAAGTTAAAATGAAACTATGTAACATGTACGTCAGTTGATAAGGTACATAAAATAAAGCTTAAACTTCAATTACTAAAATATACCTACCGACAGGATCACTTAGACCACTTAGTCCAGCCGTTTTAGCTGTAGGGCGTACTATTAACATAATAAGTACAGACAGGTTTTAGCATATACATAATGATACGTTACGAGTATGTGGTCACAAAATAAACTCATTGCTATTTAATATCAACAACGTTGTTTATTTTGATCGACCGCAATTCATTATGTTTACTAGAAAACCCGCTGGCAAACCAATTAAATAAAACTAGGTTACGTCATAACATTATATCATTTTAATACCCAGCCGCGACACTATGTTGACATGTCACCGCATTACAAAACAAGTGCATGCCGACGCACAGAGTGCAAAGCCCCGTATCGATCCTGGTCACGGCACCAAATTGTAACGGCCTATGCGTATCACCATTCATTTAAATCAAATATAGACTGTCGTGAGTTATACTAACAGAACTGGTTTTACGATTTAACTCACGTATTTTTAGTCACACGTTTGACATCTTTCAGAGAGTCTAGGTCTCAATTTTCAAGCACTAGCAGTGGATGAGTAGCAGTCACGATAACCGCGCTCCGCGTATATACTTAAATTGTTTTTCAACTTCCATAATGATACTTCAACATTACGTAAAATGTAATGCAAAATTGTATCGTGTTCGCATTATCCAATATTTTTAGATTAGTTTTGTTGCAATACAGTTGAGTGGTAGGCGGTTACATGAAAATGAATGATGGTGTTGACATCGTCAATGGGGTAATCTAATGTAATGTTTGTTGTTGTTCACATTCATTGTGGTTATCGACATTCATTTGATAAATTTATGTGCAATAAAAACTAAGCTGCTTTGCTGTATAAATATGTATGTTAATTTTCGAGTCAAAAATAAACAATAAAACTATTTCTGGATTTATCTTTCATTCGTTTGATGCTAATTGGAATTAGCTCTTATTGTAAGACTAAATACATTCTAAATTCTTAGCAAGATACGATGAATTTAATCTCTTAATTAGACTTTTTGTAAACGTATAACTTAAAATCAACTGTTAGAAACTGAACAATAAACTCTGAGCTTCGAATCGCTTACCCGCCTGGAAATGAAACTAACCTACATTCCAATGTTAATTCGATTTGTTTCGTATCAGCACATCCACAATTTCGGTTAAGCCTGCTCGTTTTATTTACTTCCACACAAAGTTCTTGAAAGCTTAATTATTATGCTAAGCGCGTGCTCAAAAAGAAAATTGACGGGGGTTGACGCATTATAATTGTTTTTCTAAGAGAGAACAATAACAAATTTTGTAAAAAGACTATCAAGTAAAGCGTGGAAAATGTTTTTTGTAGCCTTTTTACTCTGTATTCAGGTTAAAAAATTTTTTTTACAATAAATTGATATTTGTATCACCTACATAATCCATAGGTACAAGATATATTATATTAATATGTATATATATTCCTCTAAGCCGCTTAAACCGCTGAACCGATTTAGATAAAATTGGGTATGGTGTTAGTTTGAATCCCGGGGAAGGACACAGGACAGTAGTTTTTATCAATCATCATCATCATTTCACGGAGACGAAGTCGCGGGTTGCGGGTTTTAGATGCCAGTAATTACATAATATAATATAATAGTTTACAAATTATGTTAATTTTCAAATGGTGTACCCATAAAACTTGTAACAGTTTCCTCCATCCCCAAACCTTTTGATAAGAATAAGAATAAGAAAGTTTTTATTGTCCACTGTGTAGGTACCTATACATAGTAACTGTGTAGGGATACTGAAGTACTTTCATAATAAAAATTCACAATGTATTCAATCAGTACATTAATACATTCATCAAAGAGTTATTTCAATCTGTAAATAAATATTTCATCCATACTCATTCACACATGTACGATGTATACATTTTAATAAGGGATATAAATTCATCCAGCATGTTGCCGGCCGACTAGGTACGTGTAAATATTGGTTCGAATTCACATCTTACTTTAGGGCCGCTCTACCAAATTTTAAATATGTGAAACCATAAACGTTTCACATTGGCATAAAAACCAGGTAAATTTGCACGGATTTTAAATGGAATAAAAACGGAGAATCAATAGCTAACAATTTGCACAATAATTATATGTAAGTAATAGTAATAGTCACACTTGGACTTGATATTCAAGTTAATGTCGTAGCATACTTGGGAGATTTTGGACTATCACATTCACACACGGTCGGAAGACGATCATTTCCTCAGGGCTTGCGCAGCCTTTCTGAGTACAGTCGGCCACAGTTGCAGCGCCCGCGCTCACCACCGACGTCACAATCTAAGGCGAGAGTACCTAACCGCAAAGTGAATAGGATTCATTGTGTGAAGTTATAAAACCAACCTGCGACCCTTTTGTCTCATTTTTTTTTTAATTAAATTTAATTTTTTTTCTTGCAAAAATCTAGAGGTACTTATTTCTCTCTTTTAGTTAGTAGTTTAGATCCTAACCGTAACATTGGACACAATAATTATTGTTTAGAATAAAGAAATATCGTTGTGTGAGTAGCGGTATTACGGTACTGAATAATATTTACGCTCAGCCCTATCTTACAACGGGTCCGTAGAGTGCCATATTTTATCCTATTCGCATACCAATACGTGTACCTTAATCGAGTTTTGAGGAGGTGAGCGAGTTTGTTACTAAGTTATCGACGATGATTTTATAAGTCGGGATGAAAGTTGACTTACTTTCGTATTTATTTACATTTTGAGTTACGCACTTTAGGTATTGATATTATTTTAACGCCAAGAACAGGTTTCCTACAACTTATAGCGGTTGTAACAAATGACAATTAACCTCAAGAAATAAAAACGGTAGTTAAACAAGTCTATAAGGAGGAGACTGACAGAATTTTTAACTCTCCATTTTTTTAGAAAGATTTATTTTGCTCTATCTATACAATACAACACAACCGAGGTTTGGACCCATGCAAGGTTTTTTGACCACCACACACATATGAAACGATAATAATTTATCTATTATCATTTAAAGCTATACCGAAACGAATTCAAAATGGCGGACCTGCTTTCTAATTAATTAGAGAAACTCCAATTTAGTATTACGTTCACGAAATTAGCTTGCACAGCTAATAAGTAAATCACTACGGTCACATGTAAACACAGTGTTATTTACGTACGTTCACGATTCCCGATAGATGTCACCTGTTGTCCCGGAGCCGGGAAACGGCGAATGGAAATGTAAATACGTAGCTTCGGCATCTCTACAATTAGCAGCCAGTCTCAATGGCATGGGCGGACAGTTTTCAACCTTATAGCTTGAGGAATGGAGCTGATATCGGATTAACTGGCATTTTCAATTGTTGGATTACTAGCGAAGGAAGGCATATTGTTTATAAGTTTGTGCCGAGAGGGATACGTATACCAATCTACATACATACAAGCTCAAAGTCCAATCAAAACTCCATCATCTCTAACTTTTGTTCTGTTTGTTTCTCGATATATAATGCACGTGTGGTTACAGTAATTCTCAGCATTCAAGGCAGTCTTCAAATTGATGCAAATTCCAACGCCGATAGGAGCAAATATTGAATGATATTCCGTACAAAAGTACCGATAGTCTGAGTCAGGATTTGGATAAACCCGTGACTACCGGATTGAAAGTCGGACGTCAGATCCACTCGGTCACCATGGCTTCAATTGTATATAGGTGATATATGGCAACTGATTTCCATACCATTACTGCACTTGGCCTAAGGCATATTCTCATGTCATTGTGTGCATCACGGCATGCCCAATTGCCTTTAGGCCACCTGCAGCACTGACGTAATAGCACAGAATAAATAATAGTACTAGGTACAGAAGACTCACTCTCTAACAAAACGCGTCTGTTACGATCAGCACAGATATGGCCGCTAGGTGACGACAGCGCCACGCGCGGCTTATGACTTTCCCCAAAATTGGGGTGGAACGAATGTACTTTTAGCTACCTGTAGCAAAGCGACGAAATCGCGGAGTGAGCCACGCCTGGTAATAGCAAATAGTCCACAGTAGGTGACTACATGCAGTTTGGAGTGCTGTGATATCTCACATAATAAGACATATTTGTTACAAAAACTTACAGTTTTTCTTATTTATTCAGTTCTTGCTTTTACCTGCGACTTTTGTGGTTGCAGAGGCAAGTGACAAAAGCTATATCGTTACCCTATTTCACACACGGGGAAAACATTGTTATATTAATGTTTTTTAAGCACTAAGCAAAGTGCAGTTATCAAAAGTCTTAACCTTTCATGAGTTCTGGTCGAAAATCTTGGGTATAGGTTGTGGCTGTGTAGAGCAATAAAAACCGGGCAAGTGCGAGTCGGACTCGCGCACGAAGGGTTCCGTACCATAATGCAAAAAAAAAAAGGAAAAAAATGCAAAAAAACGGTCACCCATCCAAGTACTGACCACGCCCGACGTTGCTTAACTTTGGTCAAAAATCACGTTTGTTGTATGGGAGCCCCACTTAAATCTTTATTTTATTCTGTTTTTAGTATTTGTTGTTATAGCGGCAACAGAAATACATCATCTGTGAAAATTTCAACTGTCTAGCTATCACGGTTCGTGAGATACAGCCTGGTGACAGACGGACGGACGGGCGGACGGACGGACAGCGAAGTCTTAGTAATAGGGTCCCGTTTTACCCTTTGGGTACGGAACCCTAAAAAGAAAACATTCCTAAAAAATTTAAAAAGTTGACTAAATTTCGGCCAGGATCCAATTCACCAGAAGAATGAATACTAAAATAAAACAATCAATAGAATTAGACTTATATTGACTAGGATATGCACCATGATTACCTTTTGTATTGTCATCAGTTACCCGTGAATAAGATGCATGTAACTGCGTTGAAATATCGCGAGCTCAAAAACAATACAAAAGGTAATCACGGATCATATCCCGGCAATATAAGTCTAGTGAAACTATCCGTGAATCATTCAAAACTGCAAATCTATAAGTACTTAAAATATACGTTCTTAACCAAAATAAAGGAGTGAAGTACATTATTTTAATACTTATTTATAACCTAGATGAGCATTCATTGCTTTATGCGTCGCTATAAGCAGTAACGACAGTATAAAATGGCAGTAAAACTGTTTTTATTATCTTGCTTCAGAATGCGCAGTTTTACCATCAGTATCAGCATTAAGTCATTTTACCGCACTATTATGCCGCACTGCTATTTAATTATATTATTTTAAATGACAATTTGTATGCTTAGAAGTTTGAAAGTTTGTTGGATTTAATATTCAAACGAAAACGTAGGAGACTTTTCATCACGGAATGAAGTTAAGGTGTTTACAGACTTTTGGCGTTCTGTTAGAATTTCAGATAGAAACCTAGCTTATGCACTTGAAGCATAAGGACCCTTCTCTGATGGAAAGCCACATTTTGTCATTTTGACTTACGTATTTGAAAGAAAGAGATAAATTAACGTATTAAGGCTTGTAAACTTTAAAGAATAATGGGGTTTAAAATTATACCGGTAATAGGTAGGACCTGAGTACATTTACGACATGTTCATCTTTAAAGGGGCCCATTGATTAACAGTCCGTCGGACGGTATCGGCCTGTCAGTTAGAAAAAAATTTTGAAAGTTCCGAACAACTGACAGGCCGATACCGTCCGGCGGACCCAGTGGGCTCCTTAAGTTAAATATATTAAAAGGTGATACATTTATAGTATTCATTCTGCTACTACTTGTCCGCGACTTCGTTCGCGTATAAATCGTTTTTGTATAATTGTATTTCTGCGAAGTCTGCGATTAGTTCCTTCGATATACGAGTAACATTGCCCTACTGATTTATTTACCCTGTGCAGTCCAGTGATATATACTTGGTCAAGCAGATCTTGTCAGAAGAAAAAGGCGGCAAATTTGAAAAATGTAGGCGCGAAGGGATAGCATCTCATAGAGAATTTCGCGCCTTTTTCTACTGACAAGGTTTGCTTGACCATCTATAACCATTTTACTGCGTTAGCAATTCAACTTTTCATGTTGCCCTACTGATTTATCTACACTGTGCTTTCCAGTGATAAGAGCGTTCTACTGCGTTAGCAATTCAACTTTTAATTAATTAGAAGTAACCGCCATAAGGGTTTAATTAATCCCCACAAAGAGCCGTCAATATTAATCAACGTTTGGTATTAAACCTCAGAAAATGATATTGAAGACGTACCTCTTTTGCGTAGTGAGTACAGGGGATGCTTTTGAATTAAATATTATTCTCTTTTTCTTGATATTTATTTGAGTTAAGATTATTTAATCTTGTAATTCAATATTAACCCTTATCTTGGCATCGTAACACCCGTGATACATGGAACTTTAAAAAATCTAGCAGGTTCAGTTTATTACCTAACAAAATAATTCTGTCTTCAATATGTCGAGCTACCCTCCTTACTTATAGAAAAAAATAATGGACACGAGTGTCATTGTAAATTAATTAGTAATAATCAACATGGCGCTGCGGAAACAATAGATTTCAGCTCGTACTGGAAGTTTTGCATTTATTTCTTAGATTAGTATATATTTTTCCATAATCTACATTTTGATGTATTTACTATCTCTTAGTGCGTACATATTTACAATGCGTTCGAATTTAAAAACATTTAATACACAGAACCTTACATGAAACTGTTATGTATTATATTTGATACATTGCTAAGAACTCAGAAATGAACATATCGAAAGGATTGTATTACATTTAATACATTGCCAAGTTTTCGTCAAAATAGTTTTACATGATTTTTTAATTTTCTTTATATTTATGGGGTTACAAAACATGTTTCAATTATTTAATATTAGTTGTCGTATTATTTAGTTATTAAACTTTGATTGTTTTAAGTACTAGATGTTATTTAAGTATATATTCGTACGCTGTAGCACTATTGCTACGCCGTAGCCCGTAGCACGGAAAAATATGTGTATGGCAAAAAATGCCCCTAAAGTAAAAAAAAAATATTTTTTTTTTACTTTAATTTATTTGTTTACTTTCATATTTTACTCAACTTTTTGCTGACGACTTTTTTGATACTTTACGGAATCAAATTTTCCGCCCATGTGATCAGGTATTTGTCGATACAATTTATTTTTAAAGGTTTAATAGTCATCTGATGCTTTAGATTGCGCTTTACTAGCAATAAATGATCATTTCTGTTGCATTACACGTTTTATTTTTATGAAAATCTACATTTTTCTTCTAAAAAGTAGGGAAACTATTTTGTCGAGTTATTGGCACTGTATCAAATATGATACATATGATTTTCCGAAACTGGAAAATCTTGGATTTTTTTCCTTATTTTTTAATAGTCTAGTATGCTCAATAGGTGACAAAAAACTAAAAAAATGTTTCTATTTAAGATATTTTGAGTCTTGCCAAGATAAGGGTTAATAATATTTTTTTATATTTATCCCTTTGAGACCCAGAACCAATTGTTTGGTTTTGAAATTGGAACCCTTAGTTACAGAATAAAAGTTCAAAATAGATTTTGGGATATGTACAAAAAATTGTACACAGGAACTTAGGAGGTCAAGTTCCAAAAAAATAGTTAATTATTAGTGTTTTGCAGATTTTAATCAGTTTTTTTCTAATGTTAACTTCTAAGAAATAAAAAAAAAACAAGAAGGACACGTTTTTTGACTGCGGAATAATATGATAAGTACATTAGTATTCCTCCCAACCGTACAGTATTCGAAATATTATCAAGCTTAAAATATTTTAGTTGCAGATAACATCGATCACCTGGCACTTTGTATTAGCCAAGCCAAGCAGCAGTGACAGTTGTGAGTTTTAGGACAAACAGGCGTATTCCAATTTTTAAATTAAGGATTATGAATTACTTATATCTGGATCAGATATGGATCGGATCTGTCAAAAGTTGAAGAAATGTCACTTTTGACACTGACAGATCCGATTCTTATCTACCAGTGAGTGACCCTGCCTATGAAGCCGATGGTCCCGGGTTCGAATCCTGGTAGGGAATATATTTGTATTATGATACAGATATTTGTTCTTGAGTCATGATTGTTTTCTATGTATTTAAGTATTTATATATTACTTATATATATTGTCTGAGTACCCACAAAACAAGCCTTCTTGAGCTTACCGTGGTTTGGTTTGTGTAAAAAAAAGGTATTTACTTCTTTAAAAAAAAAAGACACGCACGGCGTCAAACACAGAACAAGTCCTTGTTAGTCTTGTTACACAAGAAAGTTTGGCAAATAGATTTTGATTAGGACATCAGGATGACACATACAAATTCACGGGCTTATTTCCTTTTTTTTCACTTTCGATTGGCCTTTTATATTAGCGATTTACACTTATTAGGCCCACAGGAACGCGAATGTGATACCCTGAGTTTTAATGGGCTACGGGCTTGTTTGCCATCGGTGTATTATAAAAGAAGATTTAATAAGCAGAGCTTATTGAATTTCAGCTTCCTCAGAATCAGAATCGGAAGAAATGGATTTGAAGAAAATGCTTCAAGACATTAACTTATCGGATGAGTCTGAGGAAACTCAACAAGGTATATTATATTTGGTTGCCATTCTGTTGCACAATTTAAAGTACACATATCCGTCTGTTTGTATGTTAGCGATAAACTCAAAAACAAGATTTTCACTTGAAATTTTTACTTGAAATCACAAAGTTATATCTAAAGAAAAATATTCTTTGCAGCTATAGCACATTACAACATTATGCAGATGGGTAAGAAATATAACTTGACAAATAAACACATAGGTAATTACATATTACATTGTATTAAAATAAACATTACTTCTGCAGAAAAGGACTCGACGATTAAAGATGCTAAAATACTATTCCGTAAGTTAAATATATACCTAAACATATTTGATGATAAATTTGTATTTAGATTTATGAAGACAAACTCAGGTTTTGGGGATTGTCTTGGTAAAAAATAATATTTATTGAAGTACTCCATACGTTGAAGACGTTACTGAATCCGCCACCTGGTGTTTTATACTCGTAGTAAGATTAAAAATACCGAATATACAAACGCATTATGTTTAAATACAAAAAGAAACATTATTTTCATTTTAAGAGCAATTACCTATTTGTTTTACTAGTATTTTTTTTATTTATTCTCAGATGATATGATTAAACAAGATGGTAAGTATTATACTTAATCATTTCATACGTTATACAACTATGCACTAGATTTTATCTTTTTTTTGTCGAATTGTTTGACATACCTACATGACCATACCATCATATATTATTAAATATATTCATATTGATGAATGTATCGTCACATAATTTTTTTAGACGTTTTTTATTTAAGTACATTTTGTAACATGCAGTTCCTATAATAATCATAAGTGGATGGTATAATTTCCATGCTCGTGTTAAGGATGACTCATCCTAGTTAGACCAGGCCGTGCCCGGGCCGAGGCGTCCGATATGTCATTTTCTATTACGGCTGATCGGTGATCACGTGGTGCTTTCCATCGATAACGAAGCGCCGGATGCTCTGGCCTGGTCACAGCCCGGTCTGGCGTGAGTCCACCTTTATATATCAATGCAACTACATGAATGAATCTTGTTCTGTTAATTCTCGTTTTTTTTTCAGACGAAGATCAGTTACAAGGGTTAAACAATCTATTAACTCACTTGAAAAAATTCGGTCTGCAGGGAGTACCACGAAAATCGTCACGGCGAGACGATGCCCAACTTTACATAATTTTGTAAATAAGACTACTGTATTTATCTTGTTTCCTTGGTGCACTCTGTTACTTAAAACTATTTTATTTTAAGTATTATTAATAATAAATTATTATATGGACGGAAGGTGCAGTTACCTCAACGGGAGGATTGGAAGTCTAGGGGGAGGTCTTTGCCCAGTAGCGGGACACCATATAGGCTCTAAAAAAAAATATAGGCGTATTTATGTTAATAATGCAGTTGCTTGATTGATAAATCAACCTGAAATTTTCAATAAACTATATTTTCTGGAACGATATAAGAAAACTCATTTAAAAAGCGCCTTTATCATCAGCCTTTTGTGGTAGATTACTACAAAACCCAGATGGGTTTATACATTTTAAAATTAGTGGTTTGTCTAACATTACAGTTAAGTTAAGGTTTTGGAAGAAAGCCAGAAAGTTAACTTTACTACACCGCAGCTAAGCTTACAAAAACATTAGCTACGGTACTGCATCATTGCGCTGTATTTTCAAATTTATGCCTTAAGTGTAAAATCCATGTTTGAACTCAAGGAGAAAATCACATACGTGATATTTTCAAGCTCATAAATAATTAACTGTTGGCAAACCAAGATTGAATTATCTTAGTATACCAAAGCAATAAATAGTTTTTTAAACAAACGCCTTTTAAATATTGTAACCCTAGCTTATAAGTTACATCGTCGTCATTGATTAGGCAGACCTCATGCTAAAAGTCTCAAATCTCAAGATTCCTCCATTCCATCTCTCCTTACAGTATGATCTAGAAATCTAAGTATTCATCGTCTTCCCTAGGGTAATTATTAATTAATTACCAGAGTGCTGTGGCAGCCGCAAGAGGCATTTGAAACTCGATAAACACTTCAGGTACCTTTGACGATTCAGAAACACCGTGCCGATGTCGGAAAACAATAGTTTGAGTTGTCAAATAGACTTCGTTTAGGCCTATATTCAATACTTATTATTTTCAAAGTCATTGGACCATGCTGGATAATTTATATTTACTTATTTAGTCATAATTAGCACACACATATTGTAAAAAAAATAACAACAAAATACAACTAAACCTGCAAGCATATTATGATTTTGATAAGATATTATTTTGATTTGTTATGGATATGATCTGTCATTTTCAAAACTGAGTTTCTGATTGAAGAAATCAGAATACTCTTGCTGAAGAAGGAACATTCTAGTATGGTTAAAATAATAGCTAAAATTATAAGCCCGAACTCCTCCCCATACAAAAAACATAAAATTTAAAGTAGCAGAAAGCTGAATCAAAACATAGAAAATGACAATATACTGGATTTGCTTTTAAAATTTTCATCGGAGCTGCTTCGAGATCCAATAACGCTATGAACCCTGTACGTGACAGTATTACATTTTAATGTCAGATTCACGTACTGGAAAGTGCTTTGGGTAGGATTGTTAGTGCAAACATGTCTTGGAAATAAAATAGATGTAAGTTAAATTGGATGTAAATTTATCGTAAAATCAAAGTTTGAGATATATTATATTGGGTCACTCACGTTTATAAAATCGATAATTGGTCAACATGTTTCGCTCCGTAAGGAGGAGCATTTTCATAGAGTGAACGCGTTGGTGGTCCGACGCGTACTGCGGGCGGCAGCCCTCCACGACAAATTACTCGGAGCGGACGACGGCGGCGGCAGAGGAGACGAGAAACTACCCTCGTTTAATATATTTAATAAGTCAGTTTTGTTACTGACAGTTTTTGTGAATATTAATACTTTAATGATTTTACTTACGATATTTGGAGTAACCGGGGTTATATATTTTTATCATTAAGATCTTTATACTCGAGCAAAGTTCTATATTTGCGTTGATACCTACTAAGGCATGTAAGTATACTATGGCAAGCGATCACAGGTTATGGCAATGTGATAAAATGTTCCTTTTTAAAATGTCTTTAAATAATATAGGTACTGTTGTTTGTATTTCTAAGAGTAATTAAAATCAAACCATAATTTGTGGCAGTTTGCGTCGCCGCTAGCTCAACTTACAAAGATATCGGTGACCGATAATTACTGTTAAGGGGCCCACTGATTACCAGTCCGCCGGACGATATCAGCCTGTCAGTTGACCGCAAAAGGCCACACACTAACAGTTTTCTGTCAGTTTTCGGCCTGACGACTTACACGAACTGATCGTGTGTGGCCGCCTGACGATTCCAGTCAGCGCCGACAGATATCCGCCGGACAGTCCGTGGCCTCGAGTCCAGTCAAACACACATCATGAGGTAGCCGGCCGGCGATCGACACACGTTACAGCATTAGTAAATTCTATTTTATTCCTAATACTTAAGAGTTCATAGTCCCTAATAAGCAATATAAGCATACGACTTTTTGTCTTCGAACATCACGGATCCAATACTTAATTCTTTGAGGCTGATATTTGCTTGTAATTTCATACACAATTTACGGCCAGTAGACCTTATTAATCTTAAATACGGTAGGGCTTCTGTCAAATTGAAATAAAATTATTCCGAATGTGCAAACTACGTCACCAGATGTCAGTATAAAATTTATACAATTTTAAGGCCTGAATACAACAATGCGAAGGTTGCATGTATCTAGTTTGTCAAGACTTTTCTTTATTTATCATGTTGTTACCTCGCAACTGTTGTTTACTGTCAGTCAAAAATAAATGTCGTAAAGAGAATTATAACATAAACCTTATTTTTTCTCTATTAATTTTAAATGTGACATATTGTATTTGCGTGGCTTATATATTCGAAAATACAGACATGATTATTGATTGCTGGAAGTGTAACCGAGAAAAAAAGGAGCAAGCATTCAAAGATTCAAATAGGGAAATTAGCCTCCCAATATTACCTACAACACTGGTTAAAATTTTAATAGTTCTCAAGATAACGCCGGGAGGTATACCATCGTTGGCGTTCACGGCAGCTAGCAATGAAAAGACTAGCTATGAAAAATACCTTTATAAGAAAATCGAAAACATAATATCACAATTCTGATTTTTTTCATGACTGACATTCTGCAAAAATTGTGCGATTTGATTCTATAAAGTACGCTATAAAGACACGTGGTAGGAACACTAGCGCAAGTATGGAGATACCTCACCTAACCTAACCGAAGTACCTGCTTAGACAAGAGATAAGATCTATGCCTGAAATTCTTCAGCTACAAGTTGGATCTGAATTATGACAACATTAATTCATTCCGTTTTAAGTTAAAAGAATATCTGGAGCAAACTGTGTTCGGCGTTACAGAGCGTGGCGTGGCGATATTACCTACCTGCAATTCTCCTACTATGTGACTATTATTACAAAAAAAGGATATGGAGTTAGAAGCTGCAAGCGGTGGATTCAACCTACTTTTACTTACACCGGCTCTTATTTAGGTGCTATCTTTGTATACCAAATTGAAAGAAATGAAAATACTTTACTGTTATGTTTTTGTTTTATTCATTCTACTCTTTAAAACCTTTTCTACATAATATTAGGTCCACTTGGGCGGTTTACGAGTGATTTTTTTGTTTGATACCTTGTAATAGATTTTTATAATTTACAAGAAATCAAACAAAAAAATTACGTACGTCACCAGATATAGTAATCCACTTCGTCACCTTTTTCTGGTAGTATTTCGTTTCTGTAACGGTCTGGCGCCCCCTACGCAGAGTTTCGCGTAATATTCCCTATTGATAACCTTCGTCCTTCTCAGATTTGAAAGTCAGTTAGGTAATAAAAGCTTGTAAAATAGTTTCTGGTTGGGCCAGTAATTGACTGGTAAAGAATAACTTAAAACATTAAGTCCACCTTTTGTACCTTTAACTTGTTTTGTGCAATATAAAGTATAAAATAATGAAATAAATAAATATTTAAAGTACATCCTATTTTACTAGTAGAAATAATAAATAGGACCAAACAATGGAACTGTTACAATTATAGAGTAGGTAACTACTTTATGCAATCTGTTTAATTACGGAGGCAAACATAAGAAAAACATCAAAATCAAATTTCATGTAGGTAACTAATAAAATAACTAAAATAGTTTCATAATTTCAATTATAGAGGACCTTTGGTTCCAATGGACCAGAACCAGAGCTTTGGTTGCAACTATTGAGGTTTTCCATTTATCCAAGTAACCAATTAACCAGGTTTCACTGTAGTAGTAAAATATAGGTTTACATTTTTTGCCTTATTACAAAGGAATAAAGCCCAAAAGTGTAAACATTATCTTTGACGTCGACAGTCCATTTTGAGGAAAAAATTAAACTAGTTGAAAAACACGAAACTGAAGGCTCTCGACTGACAACAGATGACGGCCAACAGGCCACCGGCCGGCTATCTGATGATGTGTGTGTAAATTGGCCTGCAGGCCACGGACTGTCCGGCAGATATCTGTCGACGCTGACCGGAATCGAAGAGCCGTAGTCCGAATAGCCGTCAGTCCAAAATCTGAAATAGAACTGTTAATGTGTGGCCTGCTGCGGTTAACTGACAGGCTAACATCGTCCGGCGAACTGTCAATTTGTAGGGATCTGTCAAAATTATATCAGGCTATTGCCGGCAGGCGGCCGTACGGTGGGAAAATGACGACTCGTCTGTAGTCGCAGAGGTGGCAGCAGACCATTGCCGGCCGGCAATAATCGCTTATGTTTGTGGACGTTATTGGTCTAGGACGGCAGGTCGCCCGATAAGGCCAGAGACTGCAGGCGGACTGGTAATCAGTGGGCCCCTTTAGAGTTGGAAACATCTGTGAGCAGGATAGATGGCGTTGAGAATATTGTGACATGAACAATTTAAATTCAAGATAGCTTTAGATGAGCCAACCAATTTGGATTATGAATCATCATCATCATCTCAGCCATAAGACGTCCACTGCTGAACATAGGCCTCCCCGCCTTTATGGATTATGAATACATTATCATATTTAGCTTGTTTAATAAGTATACATCAAGGAAACTTTAATTCCTATATCGGTACAGTAGTGGTTAGGGACATAAACAACTTGGAAACGTTCCGCGAGAATCGCGGGCTGTATGTGAATTACGATTTAGATCCTTCCCGTATAACCATTCCAGTCGCAGAATCATCAAAGTGGTAACTAAATGTCAGATGTGTCGTAACAGAGTCCACACAATGTGTCTAGAATTGTTTCGAAACAAAGTGTCGTCGCCGTGTGTACACTTTTCCGTAACAAGGTGTCGACACATTTGTGTGCACTTTGCGTGCGGTTTGCGACTAAATCTGACAGCAAATTTGTGACAGCAAATGTCAATATAAAATACCTCTTGAAAACCAAGGTTTGTCAAACTACTATTAGTGTCTCGTGTGCTCGTAAGTAATTCTAGTAAGTCATCATGGGCGATGCAAATGATAATAATCGACCAAAACCATATAAACACCCAACACCCGTCAACCTTTTACAGGAAAGTTTTTAAAGAAATGCAATAAGCTACTTAGGTCAGCCAACGAATGCTCCAAAAAGTTGTAGAGGGAAATGCTCGGAACACAATTTTTGACTCTGTAACTTGGTTTGGACAAGTTAGGAGGTGAACATATCAAAAGTCCCCGGCCGTAGCCCTTGAGCGGGGGAAGAGAGGGGGCTTTGAAGGTCCCATTTTCCGGTTTTTCGATTATATCTCGGAAACTATGCATCTTAGCGACATGGCCACTTATACAAAATGCAAGTTAATTTAATTTTTTACAAGTTTATTCAGTCAATTTTTTCGATATGTTGAATAGTTTTTGAGATATCCGCTCTTGAAAGTTTATTTAGGGCTCTCAATTTTATCTTGATATATCTACATCAGTGAAGGTGCAAGGCCGTGTATGGTATCGTTTTCGTATAAATCTGGGTTGCTGAATCCATTTAAGGTATCACATTGACACCATTCCACAAAATAAAAAAATATCTTTTTAGGGTTCCGTACCTCAAAAGCAAAAAACGGAATCCTTATAGGATCACTCGTGCGTCTGTATGTCTGTCTGTCTGAATACACAAAATAGTTCTTTACCTATAGATGACAGGAAAACCTATTAGAAATGTGCAGTCAAGCGCGAGTCGGACTTAATGTACGGAACCCTTAATACGCGAGTCCGACTCGCACTTGGCCGGTTTATTTTAAACTCCTCTTGACGCTTAACCGCTTAACCGCTGAATCGATTTCGTTGAAATTTGGTATAGAAATAGTTTGCGTCCCGGAACAGGACATAGGATAGATCTTATAACCAAAATCATCTTTTGAAGGTGTGAAAAGTGGCGTGGAAATTTGTACGGGAAATCAATAACCGCTGAACTGATTTATATTAAATTTGGGATGGTCTACATCTTTGATTTAGTTAAAAATGATAAAAAAAACATGACTTCAAACCTAAACTTAAACAGTATTAACTTCAAGAAGTCAATTCTGAATTCCCCCCTACACCTCATTTCACACCTTTAAAGGATGATTTTTGAGATAACTTATTATGTCCTGTCTCGGGACTCAATATATATGTGTACTAAATTTAAATTAAAACTGTTCAGCAGTTTAAGCGTGAAGAGGAGTTTAAAAGAAAGTATATGTTTTTACTTTGGAATGGTGTCAATGTGATACCATAACTAAATTTGGTACTGCGAATTTATACGAAAACGATACCAAACATGGCCTCGTACCTTTAATGTTGTAGAAGTCAAAATAAAATTGAGAGCCCTAAATTCTTATTACTTGACCAAACTTGTGTAGAAGGAAAAGGAAAAATAAAAGTCTTCGGCAGGAATATAAGACACAGATATAATTTTTTTTTTGCGTTACTATTTCAATCATCAAATATAAACATACCTTGATTATATTATTCTAGTGAGATCCTCACAGATAAACAAAAACATTTACTTAAAAAATTACAAGGTCGAAATGTCACGGAACTTGTGAGAGTAATATGTGAAAAATAAAAACTTTTATGACAAAAAATCTGGACACAATTTAAGAAGCATCCCATTGCGTCGAGGAATCATCTGTATTTTTGCTTGTTTCATTACCTCCTCGCTTCTTTTTTTGTCCTTTGTATTCTGTAGCAATTTGTTAGATCTGAAAATAAAGATAACTTGCGTCGTCACGGATGTCGATTTATAGGTTTTAGGGAGTGCAGAATTCGAAAACGATGATCATTTTATAATCCAAGATGGCGGCTACGTATTTTGTCATAAAAGTCGTCATGAATATCGTTTTATAGGTTTTAGGAAGTGCCGATTTCGAAAATGATGACCAGTTTGGAATCCAAGATGTGTGCCGTGCACTTTGTCATAAAAGTCGTCATGGATATCGTTTTATAGGTTTTAGGGAGTGCAGAATTCGAAAATGATGACCATTATGGATTCCAAGATGTCTGCCGTGCACTTTGTCATATAAGCCGTCATAGATGTTGGTTTATAGGTGTTAGGAAGAGCAGATTTCGAAAATGATGACCATGACCAACAAAACGACATTGTCGTCTTTTGTCGACTTTTAACATAGTGCATGGCCGCCATTTTGGATTCCAAAATGGTCATCATTTTCGAAATCAGGGCCCCCTAAAACCTATAAAACGACACCCATGACAACTTTTATGACATAGTGCATGACCGCCATTTTGGATTCCAAAATGGTCATCATTTTCGAAATCAGGGCCCCCTAAAACCTATAAAACGACACCCATGACAACTTTTATGACATAGTGCATGGCCGCCATTTTGGATTCCAAAATGGCCATCATTTTCGAAATCTGCGTCCCCTAAAACCTATAAAACGACATCCATGACGACTTTTATGACATAGTGCATGGCCGCCATCTTGGAATCCAAAATGGTCATTGTTTTCGAAATCTGCGCCCTCTAAAACCTATAAAACGACACCCATGACGACTTTTATGACATAGTGCATGGCCACCATTTTGGAATCCAAAATGGTCATCATTTACTAAATCTGCGCCCCCCAAAACCTATAAAACGATACCCATGACAACTTTTATGACAGTGCATGGCCGCCATTTCAGATTTCAAAATGGTCATCATTTTCTAAATCGGGGCCCCCTAAAACCTATAAAACGATATCCATGACGACTTTTATGACATAGTGCATGGCCGCCATTTTGGAATCGAAAATGGTTATCGTTTTCGAAATCTGCGCCCCCCAAAACCTATAAAACGACACCCATGATGACTTTCATGACATAGTGCATGGCCGCCATTCTGGATTCCAAAATGGTCATCATTTTCGAAAGCGGGGCCCCCTAAAACCTATAAAACGACATCCATGACGATTTTATGACATAGTGCATGGCCGCCATCTTGGAATCCAAAATGGTCATCGTTTTCGAAATCTGCGCCCCCTAAAACCTATAAAACGACACCCATGACGACTTTTATGACATAGTGCATGGCCGCCATCTTGGAATCCAAAATGGTCATCGTTTTCGAAATCTGCGCCCCCTAAAACCTATAAAACGACACCCATGACGACTTTTATGACATAGTGCATGGCCACCATTTTGGAATCCAAAATGGTCATCATTTTGTAAATCTGCGCCCCCCAAAACCTATAAAACGACATCCATGACGACTTTTATGACATAGTGCATGGCCGCCATTTTGGAATCGAAAATGGTTATCGTTTTCGAAATCTGCGCCCCCCAAAACCTATAAAACGACACCCATGACGACTTTTATGACATAGTGCATGGCCGCGATTTTGGATTTCAAAATGGTCATCATTTTCTAAATCGGGGCCCCCTAAAACCCATAAAACGACATCCATGACGACTTTTATGACATAGTCCTAGTGAGGCCAAGTATAAACTTATTTTAGAAAAGGTTCAAAAAGCTTTCCTGCGCTTTTTCTACAAAAAGCTCTATGGATGTTACCCATTTATGTATCCGACTAAGTTTTTACTTGGCGTTCTAGGTCTTAACTCTTTGGAGGTTCGTAGAGGATGCGAGCGGTTGGTAACAGTGTGTAAGGTGCTTAGTAACAAAATTAACAGCATGGAGTTACACAATGTTCTCAACTGCATAGTCGTGCCTCCGAATAACTCTCGCCGGCGACCATACCTACAGCTGTGGGACGGTACAGGACCGCGCGCAACCGCTGCGCGTCGCAACTCGCCGCTGTGCGACATGATCAACTCACTCAACGGGCTCCTGCGCACGAATCCACAAGTGGATATTTTCATAGATAAGTGGCCTAAACTAATGTCCAGGTGCCTCGCTTATTGTGAGAGTGAATGAATAGATGATGAATGGAAAACTTGTAATGTGAGATTTTATTGTTATAATTGTATACTTAATTTTTAATGATGTTATAATGTGGTTAAGTTTTTTTTTTAAATTCTATTGATATAATTGTATAACTTGTATAAGTAGTAGCAAGTGTAATTGGTATAAGTATTACTGTAACCGTTCTTGTGATATTAATAATAAATAAATAAATAAGCCCGCAGGGCAGCTTGTGGCGAGCTGTTGGGGAGTAACGACCCCACGGACCCGAGTGCTCCCGAGAGTCGGTCAGGGTCTCCGTCTCCGGCGTGTCTTAAAACGACATCCATGACGACTTTTATGACATAGTGCATGGCCGCCATTTTGGAATCGAAAATGGTTATCGTTTTCGAAATCTGCGGCCCCCAAAACCTATAAAACGACACCCATGACGACTTTTATGACATAGTGCATGGCCGCGATTTTGGATTTCAAAATGGTCATCATTTTCTAAATCGGGGCCCCCTAAAACCCATAAAACGACATCCATGACGACTTTTATGACATAGTGCATGGCCGCCATTTTGGAATCGAAAATGGTTATCGTTTTCGAAATCTGCGCCCCCCAAAACCTATAGAACGACACCCATGATGACTTTCATGACATAGTGCATGGCCGCCATTCTGGATTCCAAAATGGTCATCATTTTCGAAAGCGGGGTCCCCTAAAACCTATAAAACGACATCCATGACGATTTTTATGACATAGTGCATGGCCGCCATCTTGGAATCCAAAATGGTCATCGTTTTCGAAATCTGCGCCGCCTAAAACCTATAAAACGACACCCATGACGACTTTTATGACATAGTCCATGGCCGCCATCTTGGAATCCAAAATGGTCATCGTTTTCGAAATCTGCGCCCCCTAAAACCTATAAAACGACACCCATGACGACTTTTATGACATAGTGCATGGCCACCATTTTGGAATCCAAAATGGTCATCATTTTCAAAATTGGGGCCCCCTAAAACGTATAAAACGACATCCATGACGACTTTTATGACACAGTGCATGGCCGCCATTTTGGATTCCAAAATGGTCATCATTTTCGAAATCGGCACTCCCTAAAACCTATAAATCGACACCCATCTCGACTTTTATGACAAAGTGTTTGGCTACCATCTGCATGCAAGACATTTCTATTATTTTTACGTACAAAAATGGCCCCCTGTCAACTTCCAACCGAGATTTAATCGATAATTTATTCGATTAATGTTCAGATTCATTCAAATTCAATCTGTGTTAGGTCGACTAACCTAATCGTGATTAAAATTTGAGGATTAACTTTTTTTATTCCATTAATTAGCGCCACTTGCACCATTCCACTAACCCGGGGTTAACTGGTTAAACCTGGAGTTACCATGGTTACCAGTACAATTTGATACTGGGTTAACGGTTTAACCGCTTAACCCAGGGTTAGTGGGACGGTGCAAGTGGGCCTTAGTCGAATAAACAGTTAATCTATTAAGTCCCATCTCTGACCACGTCATTTTTACACTTTGAGAATATCTGAAAACAAATGAACACAAGGAGCCATTTTGCAAATCGAGTAACTTTGTTATTACTTTTGACAGCGCGTGTCATGTGTCTACACAGAGTCGACACAAAGTCGAAACATTTGCGACTACTTTGTGACTGCAATATTTCTCAGCCTTAAACCATATTTATACATCATAATTAACAAGTTTCGTAGTATGTAAAGCGTTATTTCTATTATCTAAGTATAGTATACGCATCGAAGTACTAAAAATGCATCAAATAATATATTTATGAACACAAGCACTGAGAAGTAAACAATTTCATTTCCGGCTAAACTAAAACAATGTGGTGGCGCGTTGATTATTACACTTAGTTTATCAAATCACTCGAGCAGTTTAATTCCCCATAATAATTTAAGTCCTATTGTAATATAAATGCAAACAATATATAATTACGTCTTGTAATCCGTTTTAGAGATGGCGTATTAATGTCACTTATTTTTATTTAACTATTTTTCCATCTGACAGTTTCCATTTGACAGGAACAAAATGAACGAATGAACGAATGATTTTGGCATAAAGTAGTCGCAAACTAGTAACAATGTGTGCACACGGCGACCACACTTTATGTCACTTTGTGTCATGTGTCGACCCTTCCCCATTTCTGGTAACTGTGTCGACACGGCGACGACTCTGCGACTGGAATTGTGACCGAAACAGACGGTGTCGACACAAGATGTGTCTACACCGCGTCGTAACGGCGACTGGAAATGGTTGTATGGGTTGACATACTAATTGGCTACGACAATTTTCTTATAATACACTAGTCAAAGTATTCAGCAGCACATCTCATTTGTTGATAATTGGTACAGCTAAAATAATATGGAAATCTGCATACCATCATAATGTGCACCCATTACATTACGACAATATTGCGATGAAGTTTTGCCTTTACCGTGACAAGGTACCATAATCTCGAGTATTCCATATTCAGTTCCGCGCGGAAAATACATAATTTACAGATCCGCCTTCGTCAGCAGTCCATTCAAATTGTAATTGCCTACTGGAATTCAACATTAATAGTTCGATTCCCATAAATAAAATGTTAAGGGAATGTCAGACGAAATGGAGAAGTAAAATAGATGTGAGGAAACACTTATACAGTCAGCAGCAGATATACCTGAGCGCGCAAGGTATCCAAGAAAACATATACACTTCAATCGTCACAAAAATAAAGACATCTAAGTTGTCATTTTAGCGTAGGCTTCCAGTTCGTCACATATATCTTAACTTCTGAGTTTTTCTTTAACACATACACCCTTATGTAATCACAATGACAATAACGGTTAGAAAATCAGTGGTAACTAAGCACTCAAATTCAAGCTGCTGTCATTAATACCTACACGCACTGCCAATCACGTACGTCAGCAGCCAGGGTGCCACCAGTTGCTAAGCAGTTGTTATTTCAATGGTAACTAAGCATCAACATTTTATCTGTTTAACTTTTAAAAAAATACTGTAGCAGCCACGAATTGACACCTCCTTTTATCGTCAAGTGTCAAACTTAGACAATAAATAAGTAGGTTCTACGAGAATGATCGGTTTTTTATTTTAACTGTCATAGGCGGCCGTTCTTCCAAACCGTAGAGCATATTATATGTTAATATATTTATTTAGCCCGCTTAATGTACTAAAATATACTATATAGTACTAAAATAAGATGCTCCGAATCGATCAAAGAACGAAGGAGAAAATAATAGAATTTAAACTTAACACGTTCTCTGTCCTAATCTGACATGTAAACCTTATGGCTTTGTAATAGAGGCTAGCCGTGGCCCCACGTGAGGAGCACGGGCAGTAAAGGTGTTAAGCATATCCAACTATGACTCCTCCGGAAGAACGGTGCTTCCTCTTCTAGAGATGTACCTATGCGATAAAACCATCACTGCCATGCATTTACCTACGTAATATGCTAACTGTTGACCATAGGAATGACGAATTTTGTTTTTACAACTTAGCAGAGAGGATAGAGTATACGAAGTTATATACAGTATGTATCAGAACAATAGGCCAAGAAAGAGACCCATTAATGTTTAGATCATACTGAGCAACTTTTACTATGGGACCAACCCCGAAACCCCGGAAAAAAATTTACTCTCCCATAGAAAATTTCAACATCAGACCAGCAAAATGTATGAAACTTCCAATAATTTTTCCGCGTTTTCGGGGTTGGTCCCATAGTAAAAGTTGTTCAGTATGACCTAAACATTAATGGGTCTTTTTCTTGGCCTTTCGTTCAGATACATACTGTATACTTTTGAACTTATTGTTATAACCTACCAGTAGGTAAACATCAAATGGCATTCCGCACAGGAGTAATCTAAGGAACGCCCACTGCGGGTTCAAACCTACAACGTCCTGTTAGAAAGTCGTACATACGCTACATGTGACATATCTTCAAAAAACATATAATGTAAAACCACAAAATTAATATAAAACCACAAATTAATAATAGAAATGAAACCCAAAAGAAAAGCTGTAATCTCTAGGTGCGTCCGACTGAGATTTGAACCCGCGGTCTCTGCTTTGAAAAGCAAACGCCTTAGTAATAAGACCACAACGTGCCTTGACAATTGGCTCTAAATTCGGCTTCAGTTAGCTTTCGCTATGTGTCACTCATTCGTTTTGATGAATCTATTATAAATAAAAGAAATAGTTTGCAGTAAGTTGACTGACAGGCCCCTGTCAATGGTTGAAGGGCAAAACGTGAGATAGATGTATGTGATGACAAGACTGTACTGCTTTCGATGATTGTCAAAACGCTTTACCTGAAATTAGCATAGCTATTATTCATTCAATATACGACCATACATGTATGATTTAAACGTCTATTTTTCCATATTGTTCAGATATATTTGACACGTTGACCGCTTAGATACCAGTGGTTTTTTGACAGCTAAGGTATCAATGATTTGTTGTAAGTGTAGAAATTAATGAATAGTGACTGTTAAGATATTTGTGACATGTTGAGCGCTCACAAGTAAATGCTACCATGACAGTCAACAACTTTTTGACAGTTTAAACGTTTACCTCTCTTTGAGCACCTGGAGTGTATAGCGACTTCTGCTGCTGACTGTACTTAAAGCTTGTGCTTGAATTACGTAACAACTTACAGCATACCTAATCCTCGTGTAACCTGGAAACTAATTTACTATTCTGTTGGTAAGTTTGGAGTACGTTTTCGTTGTTGAATTTTCGGGGCACAAACTAGAGTTGCTTATATGAATTAGACTCTCATAATTAGTATGGAATGTTGTAAATAATCCTTCTGTATGTAATTATTTAATTTAATTTAGAATTTCTGATGGACCAATACTAAAAATCTATTTTTCAATATCTGGAAAACTGGCTACGGAAGACACGTCAATTTAATATAACAGTTAGGTTAGAATAAATGTGGTAGGTGAGAAAACTAGTTCAAAGTTGGAAAGCAGTTTTAGTTGAATGTAAATCCTTTTGTTAAACATTGAAATCAATAGATATTTTTGTTGGTTTACTGTAGTAAATTCTTGGCTTTTTTTTCAGCCTGTTCTTGTTCCATTATTTTATTCGAAAACTTCCAACCACATTTTTTCTGGGGAGAGTTAAACAATAAGTTGCTAACAAGTAACTATTGCGGGCAAGCCTGGACAGCTTAACGGCGCCGTAGATTATACTTATCGATAAAGTTTATTTAGCTTTATCAAAAGGGGATCGGAGTGACAGGTTAAATTAGTTCCTTTAGAAAAAAAGGTCAGTCTACTCGTAGTATATATAAAGTATTGTGTGAGTGACCCCGCAGTCCCCTCTTTTGTATTTAAGTAGTCCACCTTTATGATTGAAACTCGGCGAAAAAGTAAAAATAAGACAAGATTTAATATGTAAGTAAATTTCAAACCTGTAAATATAAAAATACCTGATACAAACATACTCGTAGAAAGGCATGAACTAAATTTATCAATTATCAGTCACTTTAACGCTTTGATCACTGATTCACTCAAAAATTTTCACAGCTTATGTTTTATACAAATTAGTGCGTGTGTGATGTCTTATTCTTATGCGATACGGATCTGTGGTTGCGATTGCTAACTCAACATGCTCGAAAAATGCTGCCGTATTCGAACTTCAAGATATACACAAGAGACGGCACGTATTAGATACTTTCTAGATACGTTATAGTTTAGATATCAACTAGTTCTCTTTTGCAGCGCAATTCGGGCAACCAATGTCACTTTTACGTTAGATAGAGTAAGATATCTATTAGATGTGAATTGGATCTCTGAGTCATATCCTGTGGAAATCTCTAGAATCGCGCAAATGTCAAATTTGACAGGTTAGATCTTAAACATATCGTTATCGTATCTTGGTGATGTCTAAAAGTTATCTAATAGATGTCTATGTCAAAATCCGAATCGGGCCCATGAGCGTCATAACAAAATTTCTTATTCCAGAAACCTACCGTTTTAAGCGTCCACTTTAATTTTATTTCCCTTGCTTAGCGAGCGCACGTAACTTGGATGTACAGGCAAACTAGTGTAACCGTGGCCAATGGCTGCTTTCGTATTTCCCTGGCTATACAAAATACGTTTTAAAGCGAAGTTATGTAAGCTTAAAATAAATTAAAAAAAAGAAGTTATGTAAGTACTAAAGGTGCATTTAGCATAAGTAGTTGTCAACCCTTACGAGTGTTTTCAATGAACTGAAATATTGATAACGGTGTTTGCATATTTAATTACATAAACGGGTCTACCGCGAACGGTGTTTGGTTTTGACTCGCAAACTTATATATATTTTTTTTTTCAGAAAACTATGGTACATTTTAAACTTATATTATGTACAAGTATGTACGAAATATCATTTCATATTTAGGTACCAGTTGCTTTTCGGTGAAAGAAAATACCGTGAGGAAACCGTAATAATCCCAATAAGGCGGAGTTTCCCTAGTGGAAGGTCAGATGGCAGTCGCTTTCGTAAAAACTAGTCACGACGTCAATTAAATATTAGGATTAGTTTTGCTGTCAAGCGGAATCCAGGAGCATGAGCCGTGGCAAAATTGCGGGATAATGCGAGGAAGAAGAAGTATAAAACTAACTGCAGGATCAAAAATTTTTCGCAAACATTATAATGTAGGTAGGTAGTAAGTAGGGTCAAAATTATACCGAATCTGCTATGTAAGCAATCGCAATACCGCCCATTGAATGTTTTATTCACACAACGGCGCTAGTTTGCGGTAACGAAGCGAATCGTGACGTTTCTAGAACCAAGAACGGTTTCAGAATGCAAGGACGTAAATGATAATTTAACAATGGCAGTGGAAAATCTTTTGTTCGATAGTTATAAAACGGTAGCCTGTTAAGAAGAATGAGTTAAATTTTGTGACAAGGCTTTCTATCAACCTGATATATTCTTATGATGAAAATATTACAAATAAAGCTAAAATACTTTAAAAACATTGCGCTCCTTTGGCATTACTTAAAAGTGTCGTTAAATTAAATTAACTATTATTAGTAATCATAACATATCCATCTAAAAACTTCATACGTATCAAAAATAATAGAATTCGCTTGAAAAAGAACTTCAGACGCTTATTGCATACCTATCCATTTCATGAAATAATGTAAAGTGACATGCGGGCTTTCATGAAAGCTACCCGAAACCACTCCAAATCCCAGACAGCGCACCCTTCGCGCAGTTCATGCATAATACAGCCTTTGTCTTTCTTGAAAATGTTCTGCTATGCTTCTGCAAGTTTTGAAAACTCTATTGTATAAATTGTTGTTTTCAGTTTGAGTTTGTGATTTTGGATGGCATTTGGATGTAGACGACAGGATTATCCTGTTCAAAATTTGGTAGTTAATAGTCGAAAGTTCTGTTGGTTTTACTCTGCATGGCTTTATTCAACCCTGACTAGATGTGTAATGTAATAAAAAAAAACCGGGCAAGTGCGAGTTGGACTCGCGCACGAAGGGTTCCGTGCCATAATGAAAAAAAAAAACAAAAAAAAGCCAAAAAAAAACGGTCACCCATCCAAGTACTGACCACTCCCGACGTTGCTTAACTTTGGTCAAACATCACGTTTGTTGTATGGGAGCCCCATTTAAATCTTTATTTTATTCTGTTTTTAGTATTTGTTGTTATAGCGGCAACAGAAATACATCATCTGTGAAAATTTCAACTGTCTAGCTATCACGGTTCGTGAGATACAGCCTGGTGACAGACGGACGGACGGACAGCGAAGTCTTAGTAATAGGGTCCCGTTTTACCCTTTGGGTACGGAACCCTAATAGCCCTATTATTAGCAAGGTAATCCGCAGCATCGAGGCAGATCACCTACATCGCGATACAAAACTTCACGCCGCGCCACGCTGCTACGTGGGATCTTCTCCTAAAAAGTTGATTCATGGAGTAACCCCCTTATTCATAAACGTTTACTAAAGTTGACAAGCCGATATCGCTACGTCGCTACGTACGCCATCATGCCGATACGTCGGAAAGGGACAAACGATTATTATCGGCTTGTCAACTTTAGTAAACGTTTATGAATAAGGGATGTATACCCATTTTCAACTATGATCCTAATACTAATTAACATTTTTATTTTAATCTGAGTTCAAAGTATAGGTGTTGGATGCACAAGGACCAGTAACTCAACATTATGCTCTTTAGAATTTCATATTTAATGGGTCACGTTTATATCGTTTTGTTGATTTTTGTTGGTTGTAGGTATTCTATGTATATTTAAAGCATATTATTTGTAACTGGAAGTTTAATTTCCGACCATTTCAGTGTTATCTAATTAATACACCGGTAATTAATTAACAATACTAATTAGCAAACTGAAAAGCCAATTTCAACCTCTCGTTAGCGGTGATAAGTAACTGATATTATAACTTTAAATAGGTTATTACGCGCTACAAAATTGACGATTGTTTGCTCTTAGTCGATGGACTTTAATAATGACGCACAAGTGTCAAACACTAGAGTTCTCTTTTTTAACAGACTTCGATTTCATAGAAGAAGCAGGTTCTGTATTATGTTGTGGGCTATGTTTTTTTTACTTATGTTTTCTTCTAATTGTGTCGTCTCTTTACGTCTTTTGCGTTTGTATGCATGTAATGTAAGTTTGGTGTATCTATATAATAAACATAATGAGTATGAATTGCCGTGACGGTGGAAGCATTTTTTTCATTTGTTATATGTCCTATGCCGTATCTAAATATAGTTATTATACATATTATTGCTCGTTAGTAGTGTAGTAGCGTTGCGTTAAGGTTCTAAGAGAATAATAGTGTGTGTAGATCATTTGGAACGCCTTACCCGATTTACTGTTACTGCTTTTTAATATAATAATTAGTACAATACACGTCACTGTAAACACCGTAAAAAATTATAATCTGAATTATTGTAGACCCGCGTCTAGTTATGAAATAGATACTTAAGTAAATGTAAGTTAAATAAATAAATATTATAGGATATTTTTTACACAAATTGACTAAGCCCCACACGGTAAGCTTAAGAAGGCTTGTGTTATGGGTAATCAAATAATGATATATATAATAATACAAATACTGGAATACATAGAAAACAATCATTCTGACTCAGGAACAAATATCTGTATCATCATACAAATAAATGCCCTTACCTGATTCGAGCCCGGGACCATCGGCATCATAGGCAGGGTCACTACCCACTAAGCCAGACCGGTCGTCAAAGTTGACAGTTTACTTTCTTTAGTTCCATACGTAGAAGAGGCCAGAGTTTTATAACAGACTTATTTGAATTCACATAGAACTTAACAATTATCGAATTTAACATTTATCAACTACTTTAGCCAAATGTTTGTTAAATTTTGAGTCTACTTGCTATTGCAGCATAATATTAAACAGGTACTTCCTAGGCATTTTCACTCAAAAGTGTACCATTTCCTTTTTCGAAAATCCATTAACATTTGATGATGATTTTTCGTAAATAAAGTATATGGTACCATTTTTCTCTGAAAACCCCCACTCAAGAAAAAGGATAATATTATGATGTAGGTTCAAAATCCACTGCACAATACGAGGGCTATATAAGTCATGTACGTCAAAAGCCTTTCAAAAGATAATTAAGAACAACAAACGATGAGTTACTGCGCGTGTTCGCTCCATGCATTATTTATTTGCTACCTTCACAAAGGTTTATAAAGGGAATGAAGACGTTCATTTCTTACTTTAAGTATATATTTTACTTATTCAAGACTTCTTTATTCTATGAAGACGCAACTCTAAGTTGTTTAAAAATTTGTGCAATACAACCATCAATCAAAAATAAAAAAACTCATGAAAAGGCCTGATTTGATCTTTGGCTGTATTGCAGGAAAGGATTTTGGGAAAGCTGCGTACGGTCACTTGGCTTTAAATTATATTTTTCTTTATGTTTTTAACCCAGAATCTTCAAATTAGTATGCCCGGTATTCTGCCACAGACAAAAGATCTGCGACGACGAGTGAGCGAAGCAAGTTATTTCGGAAAACTAGTTTTAAGTGAGTAATAGGTACCTTTATGTCTACCATACGTTGACACTGACGTATGTACGCTAGCGTGTGCGTAACTTACTTTCTATGCATCTTGCTCGTACTCGCATATTAGTGCGAACGAGAAGCATATAGTGTAAATTACGCAGTCTTTATCGTTTTGCTTTTTTATATTTTTGTTTTTTAAGGCGCTAGAGCCCTTCAAAAATGGTCAAAATGGCCTCATTGACTATGCCGCAATGAGAGGCGTAGTATTCAAAACTGATATCAATTAGCCAAAAAAGCAAAACGGTCCGACACAGATAATTTCATAATTATTTAGATTTCCAAATTTGGTTACGATTGGTTAAGTTTTGGAGGAGGAAACAGTCGAGTGCGAAACCTCGATTTTTGAGAATAACGCAGGATTTTTCGCCTTGTCCTTATCGCACTAGTTTAGGAGCCGTTTCCGTTAGCGAGACGGGTATATTTACCTAAAATATTTAAAACTCAGCTCCTGTTTCGTCTTAAGCATGAGCATGAACATTCTTGTATAACTTTCGAAAGTTCAGAGAACTTCGACCTTTTTAGCAAAAATAGGTTGATGAAATACTTAGTTCGTTCCATCGCTAACATTCCCTGAGGGTTGCTAAATATAGAGGGATAGGGGTTGATAGTGGCACGAACATCCACTCGACGCGGCAGAGAGCCGACAATGAGACAGCTAAGTTTATTTGTGTGGAGTTTAGGCGAAGGGAATCTTCTTCCTGGCGTTATCCCGGCATTTTGCCACGGCTCATGGGAGCCTGGGGTCCGCTTGACAACTAATCCCATGATTTGACGTAGGCACTAATTTTTACGAAAGCGACTGCCATCTGACCTTCCAACCCAGAGGGGAAACTAGGCCTTATTGGATTAGTCCGGTTTCCTCACGATGTTTTCCTTCACCGAAAAGCGACTGGCAAATATCAAATGATATTTCGTACATAAGTTCGGAAAAACTTATTGGTACGAGCCGGGGTTTGAACCCGCGACCTCCGGATTGAAAGTCGCACGCTCTTACCGCTAGGCCACCAGCGCTTAGGCTTTAGGCGAAGGGAATAACTTATTATAAATAATACTAAGCAAAAAGAAGTGATGGTGGTCTAAAAAATAAGAGTACGGCTTCCAAACAGAAGGTCTTAGGTTCAGAATTCCGGCTTCTTTGACCTTCTCGAAAAAGCATCTTGAAAGTTACACAAAAAATATCGTTTTATGCTTATTACTTGTTTTTCTCATTGAATCCCAATTAGGCGCAGGTTCCAATAAAAAATTAAGAGATTTTATAAAATTAAGTTGCAAGTAAATAAACCCAAGCTTCTCTAGGAAGTCAGTAAAGTGCCAAGACTGCCAAGCCCTGCTTCTTCTTCCATATAGACGTCATTAAATAAACATCCTGACCCCCTTTCTTCCTTATTAATCTTAACCCTCATTTCAACCCCTTTAGGCTAACGATACAAATCAAGAGGCCAATTGAACCTTACATTTTGATGTCAAGTGATATTTTAATGATGTTATTTTGTTATTTTTCGCCCGTGCGTCTCGCTCGCGCCAAATCATGTCTGAATAAGTACGAGCAAAATGCACGCGTGAATGATAGAATTAATAGGGCGTTGGGAGTTTAGTTTAAGGACTTCTACGCGGTAGAAGACGTGGGCAGAGTTTAGTATGACACATGAGTGTCAAAATAATACTGAGCATTAGCCAATACCCAATAGAACAACAGTGTGAGTGTGATTTTAGAGCAACAGTTATTAGGGATTGTAAGCGAGACCCTGGTATCCAACTATCCTGATATATAGTTACACGTGTTCTTGTCTGTTCTACCCCTCATGTTTTTGTAGCCCCTGCCCGTAATATAGAACTGCTCCAAGAATTAATATTTCAACCCTTAATTTAATGTGGGTACACAACATTTCTAATTCTACTAACGTAGGTACTTTAAATCGATGGAGTTAGCGTGACCGAGTTGTCTAATCATTCTGATTTCCAACGGTTATATGTCTACTATTCTTGTACTACGTGCAGCACTTTTTGACTCGGCACGGCACTTTACTGTCCTTTCACATAAAATTACCCAAGATAAGGGATTCTTCTTATAAAGATACCGTTACAATTTGCCTATCTAAAGTGTCATTCTATGGAACTTGTTAACTATATAAACGAAAGTCACTAGTACCTAAATTCATAATTCAGAGACAATTTCAATATGGCGGTTTGTTTACATAGCATGTTCCATAGAATGACACTTTAACATTACAGTACTCAACGCGACATACTTTTGTTAAAGCATATTAACCTTTTAACCGCCATCAATTTTTGATCGAGCGTGCTCGTGTCGCCAGAGTAATTGTACCACGCAGAGTAAGGTTGGCATAGTTACGGGAGTTATAAATGTGCTGTAAAAACCAAATCAGATCTTTGTCTTATTTATCAGACTGTGGCGAAATGAGCTGGATATGTAATGTGTTATATATCAGACTCTGGCGGTTTAACCGGGTTAAACTGAGAGAAGTAAGTTCTTAATCAGTGAGTGAAAGCTATTTTTGTATTAAACAACATCAACATATTGATTGACTTGTATCTAAGTTCAGTTGGTATATGAGCCAGTTGTGAGTACATGTTTATATTACTGACGGATTAAAAAGGACCCAAAAAGTTCTACAGGGTGTCGCGTTCAGCGGGTCAAACGAAGACCAATGAATGATAGGTGATAGGTCTTCGGAGGTACCGATTTGATCCCCATGTTTGTTCAGAAATTGAATAGCTGCATAAGAAGTTTACTAAAAAAATGGAAGTCTTATTCAATAAAAATATGTAGTAAACCCCGTTGAAAGCACTCAGTCGTTTATGAAAATTGTTTACAAGCGTAAGTCCCTAATAGCAAAACAATGCTAATTTTCTTTTCCGGGAACCTTGGAAACCTTTTATCGTTCTGCTTTAAAATGGAGAGAAAGCATGTTCTTAGAATTTCAGGGATTATTTTGTATACTTTGTATGAAATATTTAATGGTAGCAAAAAACATTCTGAAGTATTTGAGCTTTAAAATTGCTTCCTTTGGATAATTCTTGAAATTGCAAATCTATTCAAGAGGATTCGGATCGCTTTCTAGATATTATATATAAATTGAACAAACTCTGAAATGACGACGTTGGTGCCAATTTTGATGTCGCCCACACAAACATAACCTTACAAATTTTTGGGTACTGGACCGTTTATCGCTGCCAATCTACCCATTGCTGCCCATCCGATTAAATGAAGGCAGAGTTGTACATTCACTGCATGCTGCAGCTAGTCTAACACAATATTATCCCAATGTATAAGTAGACTATAGACCTTATACATCGGAAAAACTTAGACATTTGAGAAATATCTTAAAACTAACAAACTGTCTAAGGTTTCTCGAGCGAAATTAGCGAACAAATTGTGTTTTAACTAACTCGCGAAAAATATAATCTCGATAATGCTACGGCCGGCGTGGTAAAAGTAGAGAACCGCTTGGGACGTTTAACAATTACCTCAAATTACCTCTGCGTTACCGTTACCGTATAAAGCTCGTCTGACCTTTGTTCAGGATTCACGCAGGCTGACGATTTTTCGCTAGACACCTTGCTCATTTATGAATTATTTATTTACTCATTCCAATGGGTCAGGGACCCAAAATGAGACCTAGCCCCTGACGCAAGATAGCGCCACTTTTCCAAGTCTTGCGCTAGTTCTCGCCAATTGGACTTAGAGTTTGCGCAAATCCGCCTCCACCATGTTGCTCCAGCGATCCCAGGGATATATACCACAAATTACCAAGGCAAGATACGAGTTAGGCCCTAAATGCGTAATAAGACATTTTGAAGACGGCCTATTAGCATTTTCTATTTCAATAAATCCATTAGGCTAAAACCTAAGTCTGTCCCATGACTTCACTTACTTAGGTATTGCTGTGGTGCAACAACCCGAACTGAATCTTGGCCTCCGACACTAATAACCGCCATGTTACTCTGTCCAAAGCTGTTTCTGTCCAGTCGATGACGCCGAGTTCGCTAAGGTCTTTCTGCACTTCGTCTCTCCAGCGGTACCTAGGGCGTCCAGACGGCCTTCGGCCACTTGGTACTCCAGAGTACGCCCACTTCTGCAGGTAAAAGATATTTAGGCAGGTCTCTTACTTTTGATGATATCATTTGCTGTCTATGATATTTTTAAACATCGATCAATCGGATCGGTCAGCTGCTGTTGATAGCTGATAACCCTAACACACCGTAGATTACGGTCAGTCAAACAACAATCTCCTCTAATCCTTTTCCATAAGGTCGTACTCAATTATCATAAAGTGAACCTCTGTAATCCCCAAAGGCAGGAGTTGCGGTTAATGCGACCCTGCTCTAACGTAATTACGTGGTAACCACTTGAAATAAGAAGTTAATTTGACTGCTACATTAGCTTTTCACATGTGTGTGATGCTTTGATATGAGCGTTGGAACTTGTTGAAATAAAATAAAAACATTACCCTCCTTCTGACGCAGTATGGTAAATATTACGAATATGGCTTATAAGGTTTCCTGTGTACTAAAGCGTTGGTATATGGAAAATTGCTGTTACAAAAATCTGCTACGGAAAAACACCTTTAAGGACCTCTACAAAGACAGTGGTGCCGTCTATTAATTGTTGCCAGGGATTTTGATCAGAACATCACCGTCCGGCCCCTTAGTGTTGGTCAGTTAATCACAGTCACTGTGCTTTCGAATACCTGGTTAGAATTTTTTAAGGCCTATAAAGTGTCCCATTGCTGGGAAAAGGTATGCCTTCTAGATTTCTAATCCTCCCGATTACACGCAATTTCTGCCCACTAGTTGAGAAATGCCTCTGATCATTCCGGATTCTTCTCTTAGGTCGACCACTTCGTTATTATTACGTAACTGTTACTTGCTATACTATTTGTAAAGGATGACCCAGTACCTATATACAGGGTGGAAAGATAAGTCGGGCCCTGGAGGGAAACTACCTTAAATCCTTAAGCTGGCTCATTTTACTTAAAGGAAACATTCCTTTATTTTTAAAAAGAAACAAAACTGCATTCAAAGATTTTATCTTTTTTTCTTCAATTTCGCTTGTTTAAAAAAATCTTGAGTACTAAATATTAGATTTTATGGATATTTTGTACGACAGACGAGTGTAAGACCTAATGTTTCTTGGAGAAATGTTATCATTAACATTAACTGTATCGACTAGTACAATAAAATTGCGAGTATTTATTTTTTGGAATTTTTAGTCGGTTCGAGTCCTGGGCGAGGCAAGGGAGTTTTAGAAAATCTCGGAATGCAGTTTTGTTTCTTTTTAAAAATAAAGGAATGTCTCCTTTAAGTAAAATGAGCCAGGTTAAGGATTTAAGGTAGTTTACCTCCAGGGCCCGACTTATCTTTCCACACTGTATATAGATGTAGATCCCGGTGCGGTACGATATTTAACAATTCTCCATTTGACTTATAAATACATATCGTACACCTTACAATCAGCAACAGAGATATATATCGTAGTAGGTACATATTGTTGATTACTAATATGCATTCCTGTCTCGCATATTCCATTTTACTAGATAGCTAAAGCAACCAATCAATATCCGTATATTCTAGCATCTACCAAATACCCAAGGCGACATAATTCAGTATTTACGAACGCACAAAGTCTTGGCAGTCTTTTGTTTAGCGACGGGTGCCTAACAAGCGTACCCATTCATTTACACGCCATTATCTGTGAAGAGCGTTCTTTCGGCTGCCGTAATGAGAATCCTGCAGTACACTCCAGTCTCCAAGTTATTTATAAAGGTAGCCTATTTCCATAAAGGGTAGGTAACTACAGTGGAGAAAGTGAAAACTCCTGATGCTCAGTTTTCGTTAGGTATTGCATTGACGCAGGTGGGTATCCCGGATGCAGAGATATAAGCATCTGAGAAATATTTTACTACTTACATATATGACCCTCCAAGTACTCATTAAACCAAAATATGATTTATGGTAAAAAGTAGTTGTGATCACCGTAATAAATAAATAAATAACCGATAATACGCGTTAAAAGTACGCCCTGCCTTAGAAGGGCTAAAAATCGGTGCAAAAACATGCGGTTTTAATGTCAAACATGAATACTCAAATAATGACAAAACGTTTGTACTGTCTTTACTTTGTCATTAAGTATAGATGTTTGTTTTCTCAAGTATTTTTTCTTTGGCTGCTTTAACTAAAAAGTGAACCTGTACAAGCACTTTAAGCCGTGAAATACTGAGAATCCAAGTTACTAATCTGGGAGGACAGCAATACATCCAACAAGATGAGCAAAAACTTAAAATAACTAACCCATAAGCGCCACTTGCACCATTCCACTAGCCCGGGGTTAAACGGTTAAACCTGGAGTTAACATGGTTACCATTACAACTTGACACTAAGTTAACGGTTTAACCGCTTAATCCCGGGATAGTGGGATGGTGCAAGTGGCCCTAAGGGCCATTTTTAGCTTGAGATCGTAGTATAGGTACATTTTTTTTCAAAAACTTGAAACGAGTGTAACTTAATAACCGCCAATAAAGGCTCCTTTTCACATCACAGGGAAAAATCGACAAAAATGACTAGGTATTATATATTTATTGCTAAAACCAAGTTTTCTCAGCCAAATCTTAAAGGGAAATAATCCTCATATTTCGTGTCCCAGTGACCCGGATAAGCAAACCGTAAAAGACAACTCGAACCCTTCAACCGGTGACAAGTAAAACGTGAAGACTGGTAATAGTCCGGGAGCCGGCTGCATGAAACAAACCTCATCAAAAAATAGAATATACCTACCCTGTAGAGGTACCTGACATTTAATAGATTCCAACGCACTTGGTCGGCCTAGGCTTAACCTGGCAGATTTTGTACAAATGGCAAAAACGTTGGACAAAAATTCATCAAAAAAAACCTCATCGAAAAATAGAATGAAACTTGTATGGTAGGATACCTGACCTTGAGGACAGTAAAAAAAAAGTGGTCGGCCTCACCTTAGCCTGGCAGTTTTTGCAGTCCGACCAGATTTATTGGGTCACGTGAGAGCTACAATTTACCTCATCGAAAAATAGAATGAAACAAACGGATTATAATAGCTAAAATAAGCCTGTCGACGTATGTCTTGGTCGGCCTCACCTTAACCTGGCAGTTTTTGCAGTCCGACCAGATTTATAAAAAAATCATCAAAAATTTTTTATCGATAAATCGTATGAAACTTGTATGGTACGATAGCTGCCTTTGAGAACAGTAAAAAAAAAAGTGGTCGGCCAAATCCTGTGTTGGCAGGTTCCTGTGTCCGACCAATTTTATGGTACCACGTAAGAGCTACAATTTACCTCATCGAAAAATAGAATGAAACAAACGGATTATAATAGCTAAAATAAGCCTGTTGACGTATGTCTTGGTCGGCCTCACCTTAACCTGGCAGTTTTTGCAGTCCGACCAAATTTATAAAAAAAAACATCAAAAAATTTTTATCGAAAAATCGTATGAAACTTGTATGGTAAGATAGCTGCCTTTGAGGACAGTAAAAAAAAGTGGTCGGCCAAATCCTTTGTTGGCAGGTTCCTGTGTCCGACCAATTTTGTGGTACCACGTGAGAGCTACAATTTACCTCATCGAAAAATAGAATGAAACAAACGGATTATAATAGCTAAAATAAGCCTGTTGACGTATGTCTTGGTCGGCCTCACCTTAACCTGGCAGTTTTTGCAGTCCGACCAAATTTATGAAAAAATCATCAAAATTTTTTTATCGAAAAATCGTATGAAACTTGTATGGTACGATAGCTGCCTTTGAGGACAGTAAAAAAAAAATGGTCGGCCAAATCCTGTGTTTGCAGGTTCCTGTGTCCGACCAATTTTGTGGTACCACGTGAGAGCTACAATTTACCTCATCGAAAAATAGAATGAAACAAACGGATTATAATACCTAAAATAAACCTGTTGACGTATGGCTTGGTCGGCCTCACCGTAGCCTGGCAGTTTTTGCAGTCCGACCAAATTTGTGATACCACGTGACAGCTAGAATAGGACCACACATGCTGTATTCTTTGTGTACCTATCTGATGGGCGGGCGTATATGAAACGCCTTCTTGTACGTGCAGGTGATCCAGGTATACACCAAAGCTTAGTTTTCAATCGAACACTTGTAATATAAGAGGAAAAACTGCACGTGATCCTTCCAAAATTTAAATAAATTGTAAAATGTTCCTCCACGATGTTCTCAACGGGCATCTAGACTGCGTTGGATTGCTGTCACAGTTAGGGCTCCGCGCTCCCACGCGCCGAACTCGTCACACCACACTATTCCATATTCCCTGTCATCGTACCAATTATGGCAAAAATTCTATTCTATTAAATTCTGAGTAGAATCGCACGTACCTATAATAAATCGTTCCAAAACATTGACCTTTTCTTCTCCTCCAGACGTGTTTTCAAATCACAAATTGCAAAGCAACTTTCCTGGTAGTCACGCACTATCACACCCACTTACACACATACACCCACCCACCCACACCCACACACCACACACACACACACACACACACACACACACACACACACACACACACACACACACACACGAACACATAAATTCCAATAAATGCATACAAACTAATAGATTCGCTCGTTTATGTAGGTACTGTATGTATTTATATTTTACTATTTTTTATTTATTGTTTACGCAAAATTAGAGCTATACCTACTATTTTAGGATTTTTTTTCCAGTTTACAGTTATTATTAATTTTTTCTCTTTTTCCTTGTACCTTAAAGACTTACAAATTAAGTTATATTTACGATTCTTGTACAGCACAAGTTACAAGTCTACCCACAGATGATTTTTTATTATGTATAAATTACAGGAAGTTCTGTTATTGGCTATGCTATAAGTTCTCATGTTTTTTGTATATTATTTAATGTATAAATAAATAAAAATACACAAGATAACCTCACATATATTAAGTGATTATCTTATTGTTATTTCTTCGACTCGCAAAGGCGTTATGTGTCCTTCAAACCATTTGATCTTATATATTTCATCTCTTAATGTCCAGCCACAATGTGTTGCATCAAATTTGATGCAAGTGGATTCTGCCGCACACTGCCACATTGAATTTATGAAAGCCGCCCGTAACAAGCCATACGTCAACAGGGTTATTTTAGCTATTATAATCCGTTTGTTTCATTCTATTTTTCGATGTGGTAAATTGTAACTCTCACGTGGTACCACAAAATTGGTCGGAGACAGGAACCTGCCAACACAGGATTTGGCCGACCATTTCTTTTTACTGTCCTCAAAGGCAGCTATCGTACCATACAAGTTTCATACGATTTTTCGATATAAATTTTTTGATGATTTTTTCATAAATTTGGTCGGACTGCAAAAACTGCCAGGTTAAGGTAAGGCCGACCAAGACATACGTCAACAGGCTTATTTTAGCTATTATAATCCGTTTGTTTCATTCTATTTTTCGATGAGGTAAATTGTAGCTCTCACGTGGTACCACAAAATTGGTCGAACACAGGAACCTGCAAACACAGGATTTGGCCGACCATTTTTTTATTACTGTCCTCAAAGGCAGCTATCGTACCATACAAGTTTCATACGATTTTTCGATAAAAAAATTTTGATGATTTTTTCATAAAATTGGTCGGACTGCAAAAACTGCCAGGTTAAGGTGAGGCCGACCAAGACATACGTCAACAGGCTTATTTTAGCTATTATAATCCGTTTGTTTCATTCTATTTTTCGATGAGGTAAATTGTAGCTCTTACGTGGTACCATAAAATTGGTCGGACACAGGAACCTGCCAACACAGGATTTGGCCGACCACTTTTTTTTTTACTGTTCTCAAAGGCAGCTATCGTACCATACAAGTTTCATAAGATTTTTCGATAAAAAATTTTTGATGATTTTTTTATAAATCTGGTCGGACTGCAAAAACTGCCAGGTTAAGGTGAGGCCGACCAAGACATACGTCGACAGGCTTATTTTAGCTATTATAATCCGTTTGTTTCATTCTATTTTTCGATGAGGTAAATTGTAGCTCTCACGTGGTACCACAAAATTGGTCGGACACAGGAACCTGCAAACACAGGATTTGGCCGACCATTTTTTTATTACTGTCCTCAAAGGCAGCTATCGTACCGTACAAGTTTCACACGATTTTTCGATAAAAAATTTTTGATGATTTTTTTATAAATTTGGCCGGACTGCAAAATCTGCCAGGTTAAGGTGAGGCCGACCAAGACATACGTCAACAGGCTTATTTAAGCTATTATAATCCGTTTGTTTCATTCTATTTTTCGATGAGGTAAATTGTAGCTCTCACGTGGTACCACAAAATTGGTCGGACACAGGAACCTGCAAACACAGGATTTGGCCGACCATTTTTTTTTTACTGTCCTCAAAGGCAGCTATCGTACCATACAAGTTTACTACGATTTATCGATAAAAATTTTTTGATGATTTTTTTATAAATCTGGTCGGACTGCAAAAACTGCCAGGTTAAGGTGAGGCCGACCAAGACATACGTCGACAGGCTTATTTTAGCTATTATAATCCGTTTGTTTCATTCTATTTTTCGATGAGGTAAATTGTAGCTCTCAAGTGACCCAATAAATCTGGTCGGACTGCAAAAACTGCCAGGCTAAGGTGAGGCCGACCACTTTTTTTTTACTGTCCTCAAGGTCAGGTATCCTACCATACAAGTTTCATTCTATTTTTCGATGAGGTTTTTTTTGATGAATTTTTGTCCAACGTTTTTGCCATTTGTACAAAATCTGCCAGGTTAAGCCTAGGCCGACCAAGTGCGTTGGAATCTATTAAATGTCAGGTACCTCTACAGGGTAGGTATATTCTATTTTTTGATGAGGTTTGTTTCATGCAGCCGGCTCCCGGACTATAATTAAATCATACGTTTTGATACCCGTATCTCAATATTGTTATGGTCTACAGGGTGTTAAAAATTAATTAAAATTAGACAATTGAACCGCGATTTTTTTTCTGTCGAGCCCATTTCAACATAAATAAGTTTTGGTCGAAGTATGCCCATGCAAATAAAATCTAGTTTCCGTGTATTTTTTGTCAGTACCTAATTTGCATTTGTAAAAATGTGTAACAGTTCTGTTCAATATTATAAACTATAATTTTGCGTTAGCCTACTCTTAAATCAACTAATGTGTATGTGGCTCAACCAATCGCATCACGCTAGTTAGTTGCGCGCCACAAAAATACCCTTTTCACTAAATATTGCCAACTTACTATGCGAGACATTTTCATTTTGATGAACCACAATCTGCAAATCTTCATCCTTTCAACACTCTCTTGCTCATAGGCGTACGCACGGTGGAGCAAGTGGGGCAACTTGCCCCACCCTGGTCTGTGGTCTGACGAGAAGCTAAAAATTTTTAGGAACAACTAAGGCACAAGGCAATTAAAAAATGCTGGGTACGCCTATGCTCTTGCTCGTGTATTACACTTACTCTACACTTACAGTCTAAATTTTTTGACGTTCTCTACATATGTCGCTCGAAGCCCTCAGCTGAGGTCACATTTAGCGTCATTCAATTTGCTCGTGAACCCGTGTACAAAGGCGTTAAATCCATCGTGTGACATCCCGTAATGGATTGATGGACGTAACGTAATACTACTTCGATGTACTTTTATACGGGTCTATGATTGTGTCGCTTTAGGTATGAAATGGGTATTGGGCATTTCTATTTAATGTTATACCTGTCCTAACACCAACCGTTGCGAGGCATCGAAAAACTAGACTTCAATTTTGTCATAAAATGATCATCATCCCGATACCGCTTTTTTTATAGACCAATAAATATACCTATACATATTTGGGGTCAAAGTTATATAGCTCGGCCTAGCCCGAAAGCTTATATTATTGGTACTAGGCGAAGGATATGTACCTAACATAGATAAATACATACTTATATACATACATTTTATTACGTCTGTAACTCAGGACCAAATAAATATTCTTGATAATCGCAGTATCACCATAGTAGCAGCTGCAGTCTGCACCTGCCATCCGAATTTAACTTTAAAGATATCTTTTTTATCTACTAACATTAAGTCAGCTATTTAAGTTACGCTGTCGGCTATTTTTATTTTTTTAATTTACTTCTATGAAAATTCATAACGAGCCGTTCCAATTCCCGAGTGTAGGTTTTACGGCCGTTGAAATGTTTCCATAAATGTCATCAAGACTTGTTTGCAACACAATGACGTCGCTCGAAGTGTATGACGTCAGTAACGACGCCGACATCGTTTGCAAGACATCTTAAGGCCTACTCTTAACGAGTGTGTTTACACCTAAAACTAAGGATTCCTGGTACATTATAGTCGAGAAACAAAATACCTAAAGTATTCTTTGACAACAAAAGACCCAACAACACATACGTTTAAATTGTGGTTATTTTATGGTACGTATTACAAGGTCTACCTATACTTACTCGTAATGGTGTTTTCCGAGAGTAAATACGTACCAAAATCACTATAAGTGTGTCTATAATATGTAGTGAGTTCCCGCGATCCTTCCAGGGTCCCACCGTCGTGATTTGATGGTGCGAAGTACATTTTCTTAAAAAATAATCTTCCAAATCCAGTCCAGATTTGTCTCGGAAAAGAAATTGATTTTTTTTTAATTGGTGAAAATATTTCAGCTTATTTCAAATAATTATATTAAGTAGGTACTTCATCTCCTTAAGTCTTAAGAACCACAGGTGTCGTCAGGTCAGTGACAAACTCATGGTAGCGGTACTTATAGAGTTCGGAACGATATTGCGATTGGAATAATATGTTATAAAATATAAGATATATGTACCTACTATTATACTAAATATAATAATAAAAAAAATATATTTACAATCAAGTTATTATGATGGCTTTTGCTAGTTTCCTCTCAAAATACAGTCTTTTATTGGCATAACTATTGTTCCTCCAACCCTCATTATAGCGACGGTGGAAATACTAAAATAACACTGATAAGTAAAGCTTAGGGCTGCCCCAAACTATAATCACAATATTGCAACTACAACTTAATACAAACTTGACCAGCGTAGTATCGTGGCGCGATACGACGTCGTAAGGTTACATGACGTCGCAACGTGAGACGATGTCGCGTCGTCTCCCGATACGATGTCGTATCGTGGGTATGTGTGTTGGCCCAAACTGAGCCCACGCAACGCAACGTATGCAATGCATTATGAAATCTGGACCCTGAAATTTGTATGTTTAGAAACATACTTGTCATGCGTTGCGTATGACAAATATGTTTGTCCCTCAGTACGAATTAATATTTGATATTTGACCGTTTGTTCGCCGGGAAAGAAAATCATAGTACTTATTGACTAACCAGTTAGCAAATACTAGCAAGAAAAACGTGACAACCCTGATGAATACTCGAATTGTATTACTTAGGTGCAGCAAAATGGTAGTGCATTGAATAAAATATTCTAGTCTTTGAGACTAGAAGTCGGTCGTTAGCTTTGGTTGTTTCAGTTTGTATTTGCATTGAGAAAAGGAAAATGTTTACTTATTTCATCATCATCATCATCTCAGCCATAAGACGTCCACTGCTGAACATAGGCCTCCCCCTTGGACCTCCACTCGCACCGGTTGGAAGCGATCCGCATCCAGCGTCTTCCGGCGGCCTACTTACTTATTTACTTACTTATTCTTATTTTTATTTCTTTTTCTTATTTGTTTCTTCTTTACTTATTTATTTTGATAAAATTGTCAGAAACTAACGGCACGGACTTGATTTTTAAATATCTGTGAATAATAGGGAAGTTTCCTTTAATTAAAATAAATTATTTCACACCGTGCACGAAACAAAGCACCAAGTAATTATTAGAAAAACATAGATAGCAGATATTTTTAAACACAATTACTATTTAATCAATCGGATAGAAATATAACAAGTGCGAGTCGGACTCTGCCACCGAGGGATCCGTACCTTTTAGTATTTGTTGTTATAGCGGCAACAGAAACACGTCATCTGTGAAAATTTCAAATGTCTATCACGGTTCATAAGATACAGCCTGGTGACAGACCTGAGCCTCTACCATCAGTTGGCAGAGTATTTTTCACTTACACTCGGTGAATAAACGTGCCGTGAGTCACGTTTTACGTTTCTTTACGGTCTTATGTACCTAACTTCACTCCACTCCAAACGATACTGTCCCTTTCTAACTATACTAAAAAACAGAGCAAGAGTTACGAGTATATCGGAGTTTTATACAGCGCCTCTAGGAGTCACCTAATGAACTAAATAACAAAATTGTCAAATTTTCTCACGTCTACGTAATTTACTATCTATGCATCTCGCTCTCGCATATTAGTGCAAGTGAGATGCACAGAAAGTAATGTTACATATACTGATGGTAGCCGTGAATATAGAGGTTAGAGGTAAGGAGAATCCTTTATGACTTTATGAGAAAACTCCTTTAAGGGAGAATATTTGCAAAAACTGGGCACGCTGTCAGCTATTATAATTTTTCTAAATCTCTCCAGAGTAGCGAAAAAAAGAAAACCCATAAACCTAGTTTTTCATTGTATCAATACCGTACTAAAAATCATGGAGAATGGAAGATACTCGTATTTATATACAAGTGGAAAAACGTTTTCTCTTTTTGTATGGACGATTACGTAGTATACTTCCCTCTTAAGGTTTTTGACGGACACTTTTTCATTATTAATTACACGGAGATTGTATTCCTTACCTCTACCATCCACTAAGAGCATTTAGAAGGGAGATGTCATCGCTGTCATTTTCTTTACAAAACAGTCCGCCGATTTTTGCGGGGGAGGGGACGTCAAATGTATTGCTATTTCTACATGATTTGTACGTATCGTACAAAAAGCCATGTCGGTCCATACAAAAGTTTGCACAATTGTGCAAGTTTTTCGGCAGAGGGGTAAGTAATAATGTCAACAAAAAAATAAAGAGTATACCTTCGAGACTACTACGACTATGATATTTGATTTATTCGGTTGTCAATATAAAACAAACGTAGGTGTTCTTTCTTCTCGTATGAGACGCCATTACTATGTAGTCTTGCTTGAGATTAATAAACATTACCTATATGGTGTTAAAACAAGCTTTTCTTTCCTGCTTGGAACCCTAATCCTAAATCCTAACAGTAAGCACTCAATGGCCACTCCAGTTATTAAATGCTCTAAGACCAGTTTTGTCACTTTGTTACTGACTCAACCTTCATTCTACAAATTTTTAAAGATTTGACGTTGCCATAGTTACGAAAATAATAAACACATCAATGTTAGTAAACAGTGTATAAATTAAAATATAATTGTATTCAAGACAAAAATTGCAAAATATGATAATTACGTAAACATCATTAATAATCGAGTTAAAATTATGACATTGCGTGTTAAAAAATAGGAAGCAAAGTATACGGCGCGATTATACAGGCTACTTTTGGCTACATATTTATTACCTATGATGAAAATAATACACACATGAGAAGAAATCTTAAAATATTAAAATAGGTATGTATTATAATGGTCCGCTTCAGTCCGCATCATGACAGCGGCCGTCTCCTACTGCTAAGTAACATTATCTAATAGAGTGTCCGGAAAGAGAAAAGTCGTGAAATTTAGGGGAGCCCATACATTATACCTACGACTCTTCTCTTTCCGCACAGACCCTACGTATGACCTTAATAGCGATTTTAATTTTATAGTACCTATATGATCTCGAGTATATTTCAGTGCCAAGCGCCCCATTTCCAATACAAAATGAACCCACGCAGCGGGTTTTTGGCAATAAATGTGTTTAAATCTTATTTAAATTTTCAGATTCAGAACCACCAGCAAAAGTTTTTGAAGAAAGTTTTATATTTCCTGTTACCAAGTTGACATGAAAAACGATTACCTAGGTACCAAACACAATAATTTGAACAACGGAAAATAAAATAATACTTACTTAGTAAAGAAAAATAAATAAACCCACAGAACATTTGTATGTTTTATTTTATATAAGATAATAATGCTTAATAAAATACGTAGCAATTCTTGTGTAAATATTATAATAGGTCTTGCGGTATGGTATGTCTTATTCTTACTATGTGTTATGTGCACCCAGCAACAAAAACAGCAACATGTCTATGTACCGCTCCTTGTATTGAGCCTTAATTCTTAATACATATGTAACTTCTACATGCATACATGATGCAATCCGGGTTTTCATGGAAATGTTGTTTTCAATCAGCTTCTTGCCTAAAACCAAAAACTGCTCGTAAGCAATGTGATTTTCGCAAATGTAGCAGTAGAAATAGGAAAATATGATGTCAAGTATAACTCATTACCTTTGTACTAAATCAGCCTTTTATCGAACTATTAATTGATTTATCCCTTAAAGTTTTGCTTGAAGTTCACATACTGTTATAAATTTATACATATTACGTTGAAAATTGCATTGATATTCGTGAAAAATCTGCGTATTTGTTGTGTTTACAAGTTGACAGAAATGTCACGTTGGAAACGCACGTATTTTTCCATAACATCTGTCACGTTTACTCGCGTAAAGTATTTACGCAGAATAATTCTGGCTCAGTTTTCATTATATAATTAGAAAGAGAGCGTTTTAGGTGTGAAGTTAGGCAAGTATGGAAAACTCGCGTAAAAACGTCTATAACTCATGGTACCAATTGAATTTTTTAGTTCTTTACGTGACCGGTAGAGGCTCTGTACAATTACTCCATACATTTTCCTTAACTTTCTCACTGTCTTCACTTCTCACTGTCATTCACGAAACTGATAGTAGAGCTACTGGAACCCTAAAAAGTAGGTAGGTGAGTTGGCCGTGACGTCACTATTCCTACTCGTTTTCATATAAATTCCATTTTAGCAAATCGTTTTGACAGTTTTAAAAAAGAAGCTGTTAAAACTAGTAGGAAAGTAGCCTATTGAGTTATTGACATCCCTTTAAAGGAAATAGTTTCATGTAGAAAAATAATTAACAAAAACGTTTTAGGGGCAATTCGTTGTTTATTCCAATAATCTTAAGGAAACCTTCACTTCACTGGGATCGGGGCTCCTGGTAAAGTTGACAAAATATAAAGTGAGGCGATGTTGTTCAAACTTGTTCGAGATATCGGGGCTCCTATTTCTGGGCAGTTTGCCCTTCGGGCATCTGAAGCAACTTAACGAACCTATCCTACCTAAGGTAGAAGTACTAGTGCACGACGCTGCACTAGTATTCGACATGGGCACTTAATGTCAAAGTAATATAGGTTTTTATTTGAACGGCGAAGATTTTTCTGTATTCAAATTTAATCCTTGTCACTTTGACATAAAGTGCCCATGTCGAATACTAGTGCAGCGTTGAGCACTAGTACTTCTACCTTATATCATCATCTCAGCCTATATACGTCCCACTGCTGGGCACAGGCCTCCTCTCGAGCACGAGAGGGCTTGGGCTATCGTCCCCACGCTAGCTTCTACCTTATATATTTTTGTTTAATGTGACTATCGTCAAAACATTACCTACACAGGAACATTAGATCTGCGTGATCTTACGATCGGCCGCCGACATACATATTCCGTCAACCTTAACAAGAACGTCAGCTATGTTTACAGAAAAGGCTATCATTTAATATAGGCATGTACGTACCTATTACACTTAAGAGCCAACAGGAGTGGTCATTTCTCCATACAAACGTACTCGACTGTATCCTCCGTGGGTTTTGATGCTAGAGCAATGATTTTTTTCAACACAGATTAATATTGTCAATATCTGTGTCGGACTGTTTTGCTTTTTTGATATTTTTGTTTTTTAGGGCGTTAGAGCCCTTCAAAAATGGCCAAAATGGCCTAATTGACTATGCCGCAATTAGAGGCGCAGTATTCATCAACTAGCCAAAAAAGCAAAACGGTCCGACACAGATAATTTCATAATCATTTAGATTTCCAAGTTTGGTTAGGATTGGTTAAGTTTTGGAGGAGGAAACAGTCGAGTACGAAACCTCGATTTTTGAGATTTTTACGCGGGATTTTTCGCCTTTTTTTCCTTATCGCACTAGTTTTACGAGCCGCTTCCGTTAGCGAGACGGGTATATTTACCTAAAATATTTAAAACTCAGCTCCTGTTTCGTCTTAACATCCATTGTCTTACAATACAGTTTATTGCCCACTTCAAATAACAACAGCTGATATCATTGAAATAGATTACACAGAATAGAGGTAAAATACAATAGGCGACTATCGCTAAACATCATCAGTCACTTCCAGACATAATATTACACCGCTATTATTTCTGCGGAGAGAAATAATATAATCAATGTAAAGGCCAACAAAAAATTCTTCAGAAAAATGACCCACACAGACATCCTTTAATATTTTAATCCAGCACCTTAGCGGAATCGGGTTGAAGAGATCCAATTTAGCAAAGAGGCGGGTAATATATGTAGCACCCTAAAAAGCCTAGCGGAAAAGTACAAAATATTTTATAAAAACAAAAGGGCTACATTCCGTGAGTCCGTGACCCTTTGTAGTCCGGAATGGTAATCAGCCAAGGGTAGTTTGATGTGGTTTGGGGTGTCCGGAAGATTGTGTAAGCGGGGTTTTACAAAGGATGAACTTGAAATGGTAATGTTGAATATTAGATTTGACATATCAAGCGGTGGAATGATCATCATTTTATGATAAATCTTTAACTTTAGGGTTACTAATGCTAAATACTATGCGTCCAAAATTAAAACGGCCGTTTTTGTTTTGAGTTCCTAGATTGACGAAACCAGCAACATAAAAACTAGTTTGATTTATTCAAAAGTTACTTAAATACACAATAAAGTCCGTAGCGGCCGCCTTTTTTCAATATCTTTCGTTAAATTTAAATAATTACGATTATTTAGCTGTGGCGCTAGTGTGCATGTTGAAGGGCTCTTAACTCACACATAAATTAAACATCATCGGCTACAATGCGCTACTTATACTATTTTTATATTAGGTACTTACCTACAAGCGCCTTACAAATTAATGGCAAAAGCAGCTTACCTGAAACAAAATTATTCGTTAATTATATTAAATGATAAGGTGCACAGTTAAGAAACTTTCAGGGTGTACTTTTTAATTATGTACGTTTAGTTTCTGGACTAATGACTTGAAAGACCATGTAATAAGGACGAAACTCGACCGCCTCGAAACCGCCTCTCCATACAAATATTGTTCAAGTTATGAGAATCGCCGTATTTAAATTTCAATTGTTTTCATCCAGCAAAAGTACAATGCGATATTTTGACTGTTATTAAACTTATAATTGTTATTAAAACAAGCAATGTCAGTCTATATAAAGATGAGATGGACTGAGAAATCAATCACAGTGGCAAGGAAGTGCAAGTGCGATATATTAAAATTAGTCTTAGTTTTAATTTTTTTTGTGAAATAACTTTTTTTTTCTGAAAACGGTTGCAAGCAGGAATGTTTTGAGTTTACTTTTTTTTCAATTATCTATAGGTACGAGCATTTTTTTAACAAAGAGTTGTAATTCTTACCTGCTATTTTTATTGTGTACTCTAAATGTTTGGCCAGAATAAAGAGCTATTTATTGTAGTGCAATAAACGTCTTTTTACTATTATAATTATGAACAGTTTTATATTTTATGCTTTGTAAAATATGTTTTTTTTAACTCTGGCTTTGTTTATTAACCTGATTTTCTTGAAAAACAATAAAACGAAGAAGCCAACAAACACCATCAGATAAATTAAACTAGAACAGTTAACTTGGTGCCTATTATTGATTAATATTTCCAATCAAGTTTGTTTATACTCAGCTAGAATACAAAAATGCTTACTGTTTTGAAAACCGTCTGTTTTTCGTTTCTTAAAAGAAATATTTTGAAATCCTTTTAGCTTGATTCCAATACGCAGCATGTGGCAACTGGTGACTATAGTGGCGACCGTATCGGTCGCTCACGGCGGTCAAGAAGTAGCATTCACGCAAGACTGGTGGGAGAGTGCCCTCATATACCAGATCTACGTCCGTTCGTTCCTCGACACAGATGGCGATGGGGTTGGTGATATAAGAGGTACTCCTAATAAAAAACTTATTATTACTTATTACAAAAGATTCATCGGTAAGTCTAAAAAATTGTACTTTAAATTTGACAGCTATTGTAAAATAGATGCCTTAAAAACATTATGGATGTCAAATTCGGGAGCACGATTTTTTGTCATCTACATGCCTACATATTTTATACTATAATAAAAATTTATAATACCTAAAGATACAGAATATAATACAAATTAATTACAGGCATTATATCCCGCTTGCCGCAGCTAAGCGAGTTGAATATTGATGCGATATGTCTGTCCCCAATCTTCAAATCTCCACAAAACGACTTTGGTTTCGACATATCCGATTACTACTCTATCCATTCCGAATTCGGAACCAGCTTCGACTTTGAGGAACTTATAAGAGAAGCACAAAAAAAGAGTAAGTTATTTTATAGTTGCACGGTTTTTCTTACCATTCTCTCATCATCTCCTCCATTTTCGGCTACAGTGCTTTTTTTACCGCTGAGAGCATCGCTGGTACGCTCTCAGGTCACTGACGTAGCCAATCTTTGCAGCAAAAGTGCGGCCACAGTCGCTGCAGAACAGCACCCCTCCGACGTAATACGTGATGGCCACAGGTGGTCTGGCCTTTAGATCGTCACGCTTAATGTCGAGCTCTGTGCGTCGCTCTGTGTTTTTTTAATACCTACCACGTCGGTTAGGATGTTTCATTTTTCCAAATTTTCAATTTTCTTTCCACTTTGCTTGGTTTTTCGATCTCATTTGCATAAAAGATTTATATTTCAAATTTCGTTAAAATCGGTAAATATTTAGAGGTTGCACACTTTGATACGTTTCTTATCAAACACCTATTTTTTACTGTGTAGGGTAGGAAAGCTAATAAGGGGTTCTTAAGTGTCATTTGACTACTTACAGTAATTTAATGTTAATAATAGGTAGACATAAGTGCTAAAAGTGTATTCGATATAGGTTATGTTGGTATTTTACTGTAAAAATGAGTAATAGACGCGGAATCTGGTTGCTTGAAAAAGTTCCTTATGGTGAATTTTTAGGAGCTCGGCTCCCCTCCAGGGGACAAGTGTTATTAGTGTTTATTTATCATCACAAAGAAATGAAAGAAACACTTTCCTATGGTGCAAAATCAACAAGTATAAAGCTAAAGGAGGTATGGCGGAAGGCTAATATTAATGTTAAGTGTGAGGAAAATATCCGAGGTGGAATAAAAAAACTGTAAAAAAGAATATCAAATTTTGGCTAAAGAAAAATGTAGGAACTTAGATACGGCAAATATGAAACGGCAAGTCTGGAAAGGAGATCTGGAAGACCTGTTTGATATCGCGTGTCAAGATGTCCTTACAAGGAGTGACGTTTTGCAAAGTGATAAAGACTTTCTTATGATACAGAGAGAAGGTCGCATGAGTTCGTCAATGAGTGGTATCGACAAGTTGTTTGGCTCAAAAATGACGAGAATAGCAAATAAAAGAGAAAACACTGATGCGTTTAAGAAAAAAACACTATCAAAAGATTTCAGAAAATAATACAGTAGTTACGCTAGCAGTAAGGAATGCAAATCGGTTATTTTTTGTATGGAAATAACCGCGATTTCGGTTAAAAACCGATTATTTCCATACAAAAATTAACCGATTTGCATTCCCTAGCTAGCAGCCCATTCTTCTCCATCGTCATCAAGCGACGAAGACGACGAAGTTACCGTGCCGCCTCAGAAAAAGTCACGCTCTGTTCATAAAATCAAGCCTCTTGACCAGACACTTACAGCCTTACCTGGGATCGAGAAAAACTCTCAAATCGACAAGCTAGTACATCGTTCATTGCAACCGCTAAAAGCCTCGGCCATGATGTATCACAGATTTCAATATCAGCGTCTTCCGTTCACCGAGCTCGATTAACAAACCGACGTCAAATTGCTAAGGAAATAGAATCCAATTTATTTCAGAATCCTCCAGTAAAACAAGAACTTTCTTTTCATTGTTCGGTGTTCAGGCCGAAACCGAATATTGTGGCAATACACTTAAAGGTTTCGTTGATGATCTTAAGGTAGTTAATGATACTGCAGAACGAGGCATTGCTCTGATAAAAAAATTTACCGATTCAGTTAAAAACGAAGAACAGAAACAATTCTTGCTGAGAGTCGTCGAACACCACAGTACAGGCGTACCCATTTCTAGTTATGTAGCATCTTAGTTTTTGTATTGGTGTTTACTGTTATTCAACAGGTAAATAAGGTTTATGTAAAACTCCAAAATTGAAATAGTATTTCTATTAATGCATGTTCAATAAAGTTTTTTTACATACATTCGGGCGTTTTAGTCAATTTCTCATTTACTGATCGTTATGTGCAACCCCTAAACGTGTCCCAATCTTCTTGAAATTTGGTATATAAGCTTTTTAAATAAGTGAAATTCAGGGGGAAAGCAAAGTCTGAAAAAATATTTTAAAAAAATTTTCACCATACAAAGATGAAACACCCTAACGTCGGTGGTAAACAAGCATACGACCCGCCTGGTGTTAAGCAGTCACCGTTTTCTATGGATGCCTTAGCGTCCCTTTAAAAACCTAGACACTCATTTTTTGAAGGACCTCATACCCCGAGTAGACCTTCGGGAAAATTAATTATGTATTCGATGTCATGATCGGAATATTAACAATTCAAAGAAGACCACCGCTTGAGATAGGATTGTTTCGTTCTCAAATTAAGGGTCTCCTTTTTTGTGATTAATTATACAAACACCATAATTTTAAATTGAATAAAACTGAAAAAAAGCCTTCACTAATAAGTGCATATACTTGAAAAATTTTCTGTGGCCCGGTGGCCGAATGGCACAGGCACCTCCCGCGATAGCAGAGGACGCTGTTTCGATTCCAGCCTGTGACACTGGAGGCCTTGGTCACTTTTTCTTAGTGTATGACATTTATTTCAGTTTATAATTTATATAGTACTGTTTCTACTTGAAATAAAAACAAATTAAAATATTGTCTTAAAATAATTTAAAATGTTCTAATACTTCTAATAGTACAATAATTACAAAATTTCCAGATATTAAGGTCCTCCTGGACTTTGTCCCTAACCACACTAGCAACGAAAGTGACTGGTTCAGGAGAGCAGTTAGCAGAGACGAGTATTACTTCGACTGGTATGTCTGGGGGGAAGGCTATTTAGACACCACCGGCCAACGTCGTCCTCCCAACAACTGGGTATAATATTTTGTTTGACTATACTGGGTCATTTTTGGACCGTTAGCCATATTGTAAGAGGTGATTAGGTAGGTTATACTGAACAACTTTTGCAATAGGACCAACCCCGACCTCCCAAAAAAAAATGAGGCCTTCCCATAGAAAACGTCGACATCCACTCGACCAAAATTTATAAACGGTAAAAATTTTTTTAGTGATTTCGGAGTTGGTCTCATAGAAAAAGTTTTTCAGTATGGCCTACCTAATTACGTCGCAAAATATAGCTAACGGTCCAAAAATGACCCTGTATATTATTATGATTCCTATACTTACTTGAAATATGATTTTATCTGGTGTAGGAATGACCATAATATATGCAGCCATGTTTAACTTTATAAAGACCTCACTTTGACCACTTAATACTTTTTGAGTATTAAGTGGTCAAAGTGGACCCAACAAATCAAAAAATCAGTTACCAGTTTTTACTTAATGAAAATATTTCACGTCTTTGCTCAGTCTCGTTATAAAAAGCTACCTAATGTAAGCATGTGTGACTCTAAGTGAGTGTGAGTGTGCTTGGTGTGACTCTGGTGCTATCAAAATTGTTACAAACTTGTCTTGGTGTGTTTTTAACAATTTTATGTTAAGATACATACCTGTTTTTCTAGTCTTTACCTATGGCCAGATAATTCTTAATTAGAGTCACACCAAGACAAGTTTTTAACAATTTTGATAGCACAAGCAGTGCAAGTGTTATTTTAAACGTCAAACTTCTATGAAATTATGACGTATAAGCTTGCACTGCGTATGCTATCAAAATCATTGCAGATTTTATTTGGTCTAACTCCATTCTGATTGTTTGTTAAGATAAGCGTGTTCAGGAAAAGTGCTTGGGAATATGAAGCAAACCGAGGCCAGTATTATCTGCATCAGTTCGCGAAACATCAGCCAGATCTGAACTTCAGAAACCCTGTCGTTGTTGATGAGTTGAAGGTAACTTACTAAACTAAAACTATTTAAACTTGAACGAGTTAAATTCGTTTCTTCTACAATGCAACTTCTTGTAAAATATACTCTTTTTTTTAATTAAATCTGACAGGATGACATGGAACGAATTTTGACAATATTTTAAATATGTGGGTTAAACTAACTTTTATAAATAATGATCTTTATATACTGACAATTTACAACCACAGATTTTTTTAAAAGTGAGTAGTCATACTAATATTTAGATTTTTGGATATTATAGCATTATAAAAGTGTCTAATTTTTCTGATTTTTACAGACTATAATAAAATTTTGGCTAGAGAAAGGTGTAGCCGGGATGAAAATGAGTTCCGTAAATCATTTGTTGGAAGTTGACAAGGATAGTTTTGGTGGACGTTTTCCTGACGAACCCAGATCAGGCAAAGTGGGGCTTGAAGAACATGACTATAAATATTTAAGCCACATCTATACTAAAGATTTGAAGGAATCATATGATGTGGTATCGCAGTTCAGAGAGGTTTTCGACAGCATAGCTTTGAGGGATAATGTTACAAGGTAATATAATTAATTATTAAAGTTGTTTTTTAACCCCAGATAAGGCATATTTTCAGAGTTAAGTTTTGTAGATCATGGCTCGTCTACACCGTCGGCGATGATGAGCGATTACAAACGATCACGATCATGTGTAATGGTAACATTCCATTTCTAACCGCAGCTGCACTACCGGTACTGAACGCGTCGCTGTCATTGTCAATTTCCATAGTAAAATGAACAGTAATGCAGCTGTCGTTGGAAATGGACTGTCACCTTTAGGCTTATATTCACCTGTCGATGTAACCAGGGGTCGGAAACCGGTATTTGCTCCATACAAAAATACCGGTATTATTTCGTTCTTTTTCGTTCTTTTGTTTATTATTTCACTTTTATTGGGACAATCTAACAATACAAACTAATTACCTAAATACTAGATTCAGTCTTACGAAAAGAGCATAAAATAATTTAAAATATTGGGCTATATCGGAGATTTAAAAAAAAGTTAACTCATAGTTAACGATTGAAACAACATTAAATATTTTTGGTACAAAAATAACAATCAAAGTACGTGCTTTTAGAATTAATTTGCTTACATACTTGGGGTATAATATTTTTAACAGTCAAAATGCTTATAGAACTAAACTAAAAAGTTACATTTATTAAAAAATATACCGATATTACTTATTACTAATATCTTCTCTAAAGGGGCCCACTGATTAACAGTCCGCCGGACGGTATCGGCCTGTCAGTTGTTCGGAACTGTCAAAATTTTGTTCTAACTGACAGGCCGTTACCGTCCGGCGGACTGTTAATCAGTGGACCCCTTAAGATAAAATATGTCATATAACCAGGCTAGGCGCCTGAGTATCTCAATTGTTGGAATAACTTAGTCAATCAAACCCAGACCTTCTCTAGTGTGTATAAGTGAAAACCCTTAGATAAGCCAGACCCATTAACATGAAATGAAAATCCAATTAATTAAAAAAACGTAGTTTAATCAATTTTGCTTGCATACAGGTTACTGTTGACGGAATCCTCGCCGTCAAACATAAAGAACTTGGTGAGATATTACGGAGAATCCCAGATTCCTGTAAACTTTGCACTTATAGACGATTTCCGTAAAGAATCGGATGCAAGGGATTTGAAATTTATCATTGACCGGTGGATGACGTACAAACCGCAAGACAAACCAGCCAACTGGATGGTAAGTTAATATTTCTTCAATGTTGTATAGCCATCAAGAATCAGCATGGTGATTATCTTTCCTACAGACTCGATTGGGGTTTCAAATTCGGACCGAAATGGCGAAGTTTTCATACCGAGATAGTACCTATTCGAAAACCGGTAAAGAAGTGAAGATTTTTAATTCCCCAAAACTTTATAAGTAGGATTAAGCTTTCGCTATTGCAATAAAATCCAAAGAAAGTCAACATTTCAAACAAAATCAATCTACCAACTTGTAACGCTTCTTCCCTAATCTTGAAGCCTTGTTATATTACTGATTTTATTTAAATTATTTTTTATTGTAAAACCGACTAATTTCAGAGTGGTAATCAGGACAAGGCAAGAGTAGCCACGCGCTTGAGACCGGAGCTAGTTGATGCCTTTAACATGCTTGTTCTCTTGCTTCCTGGAGTTGCGATATCATATATGGTAAATACAAAGAAAAGGTACTTTCAGTTCAGGAGTGGAGAATGTCTTCATACTACTGTATTTTACCTTTTGTCTTTTAAGGGAGAAGAAATAGGGATGCAGAATGGGAATGTGGCCTGGGTGCAAACTAAGGATCCCCTTGCTTGCAATACGGACGATCCTATCAACTTCGTTGAAGTTAACAGAGATGGTGCGCGCACGCCGTACCAATGGAGCTCCGAGCGTAAAGCTGGTACTTTTATGTTAAATCTTTTTAAACACTAGTAGTAATAATTTTGCATACAATAGGTATAATCCTTTTTTTACTTACAATAGGCAAAGAGTTAGCTTTAAGAGCCAGCTTGAAAACTAACGACTATACGCGTCTCATAACTATTGATAATCCATAATGACATGATATTTTATGAAATTATAATAATTCAAGTTATGAACAAGTCAGTCTTTTTGAACTTCCACGCTTACTTTTAAAAAGGACGTCAAATAGTTATGAGCTCGCTTATTTTTTTGTGACATAAATTATTATTAATAATAAAATTGAAGATATTTGTAAAGTTCAGCCTAAATTGAAATATGATGAAACATAGTTGGTGGTTGGTAGTCTCATAGATTTTTTTTTGATACAGGATTCACCAAAGGCCACGAGACTTGGCTACCAATAGGCGAAGGTTATGAGAACCTTAACGCTGAAGATCAGCGATCGGCAGCCCAGTCCCATTACTTAGTCTACAGGACACTCTCAAACCTTCGTAAGCGCCCGGCCTTCCGTGCAGGCCGTTTTGAGAGCAAGGCACTCAATCGCGACGTGTTCGCATTCAAGAGGTTAGTTATCAGCTATCAAAGTGATTATATTTGGTAATCTCATGATATACTCTTCATGTTAACAGCTACGCTTGGGGAGTTTCCCGACAATGTCGACAGTTATCTGTTAAGTGGATGGTAATAAACATTCGTTTCATGAATCATCACTATGATTGTACATGACTTTAGCAGATTTTAAAGACATGAAATCCAAACTATCCAAAGTTAGATGTGGCTTGTCGGGGCTTTCACTTGAATTAATTATGACTATCCATCCCAGCGTTAAACCTGCATGTAAAAATTGAGGTGATGTCCCATTCTTTGGATTTTGTGTTTTCGGACAAAATTTTAATTTATATGCCAATATTATGTCATCGATACAACTTCTCGGAGGACCTAAAGCATTGAATAGAATATTATTTTCACAGATGGTACCAGGATGATACTTATATTGTAATCGTGAATCTTGGACGGTCTCTCAATATTGTCAATTTAACAAGTTTTGATCTGGTTTTTGGACAAATGGAGGTCGAAGCCAGCAGTACACTCTCATCCAGGTCTATTAAGTGAGTAAATATGTCTATAAAATATCAATAGCGAGTGTCTATCAGATGATAATTAGCATACTCTTTAACACCAGTTGGTATTTATGTCGGCGGCCGATCGTAAGATCAGGCATATCGTGAAATTCCTAGGCATATCGTGAAACGAGAAAATCTTTGACTCGTTCCCTGAGTTGATGGAGCCCTGCTACGCGGGGCTCCTATTTCTGGGCGGTTTGCCCTTCGGGCATCTGAAGCAACCTAACGAACCTATCCTACCTATATATTGGTTTAATGTGACTATCGTCAAAACATTACACAGGAACATTACGATCTGCCTGATCTTACGATCGGCCGCCGACATATATACAAGGATAAGAAATAGGTTTGTACTTTAATAAAATCATCTTAGGTTATCAATATTTTTTATTTTATTTCAGTGACCATATTCATGCAAATCACGTGGATTTAGCTGCTGATGAAGCTTTGGTTCTACGGATGATGGTTTAAATTTATTAAGAGATGATAATTCCAAATATATGTAGAATTAATTAAAATACTTTTACCCTTAAAGTAAATCATAAATAAAAAAATAATAAAAATGCCTTTTATTTCAACTCAATACTAACTAATGTTTACAAACTAAGGTTACCTACATATAACTTTTTTAATATTTATATACATAATACAATTTATACCTATACTTTTTATTTGAATGACAGGATCTCCTTGTGAGTAAAGGCCTCTCTAAAATGGGAGAGGCCGACCCTTAAATTATCTAAAATTATTGTATTTTGTGAGTATCACTAAGATATTCAAGAACGAAGCTCGGGACCGGGGTCTTATTAATTATAAGTAATAAAGCATTAAATTTCAACTATTTGCGTTAAGACTATATACAGCTGCTTCTTCTACCACTACTACTAGTATTATTATTTTCTCTAAGACTTCGAGTTATAAAAACGTTAAAATAAAATCTTCTGTAATATTTATCCTAAACGGTGAAGATAAAACTGTTATACCGGGTGTGGCCTATAATTATGAGCAAAAAATTAAACCGTAGGCTGTACTCCTCATAGGTACTGACCAACATTTGTTCAGCGACTTTTAAAAATAACTTATAGTTTGATTTCTAATACACTTTAAATTTTATTCTAAGACGCAATCTATTGCGAATTTTGTTATGTTTAAGGCGTGACAAGCAACGTCAATCACAATGATAATACATTGCGTCTTAGAATAAACTTTAAAGTGTATTAAAAAACAAACCGCAAGTTATTTTTAAAAGTCGCTTAACAAATGTTGGTCAGTGTGAGGAGTACCTACAGCCTACAGTTTAATTTTTTGCTCTTATTACAGGCCACACCCGGTATAAGATGTTTGTAGATACATTTTTTTTTCAATTCACCGAAGCCAGACTTTTTAAAATGTTATCATGAAACAGTTCAAGGTGTCAATGATAAAAGATACAACAGAGATTATGGAGCACTTCAAGGGGGTTCTACTTTTGAACAACTATATAAGCCACACACAAACCAGATACAAAACAGTTAATCATCCGATTTGTTTGCACAAGTATTAAAAAAATGAGGACAATATTTTTTCTGCCACTTTTAGTGGCTCTTTGTGCTAGCAATGCTATTGAGAGAAAACATAAACCAAAACTAGATTGGTGGCAGACAACTATTTTTTATCAAATCTATCCTCGATCGTTCGCTGACAGCGATGGCGATGGCATCGGTGATCTAAACGGTATGATGATTGAAGTTTTAAGAATTCTTTATCAGTTGTGATTTCTCTTTTGGCTTTTTATTTAATTTATTTATTTTTTGTAGGTATCACATCAAAACTGGGATATATCAAGGAAATCGGTGTTGGAGCTATTTGGTTATCACCTATGTTCCAGTCACCCATGTACGACTTTGGATACGATATCTCTGACTTTTACGCCGTTCACGACGAATATGGTACCATGGAAGACTTCGAAGCCTTGATTGCAAGAGCTGAACAAGTAGGTATGTGACGAATTCCATTTTAGCTAATTATTTAATACATAAATATAGCTTACTATACTAACATTCATTTCTTAAAAAATGTTTAAAAATTTTAATCCTTCTTTATAGGAATCAAAGTTGTATTAGATCTCGTACCTAACCACTCGTCCAATGAAAGTGAATGGTTTCAAAAAGCTCTGCAAGGTGATGAAAAATACTATAATTACTATGTTTGGGAAGATGGTGTTATTGACGAGGATGGAAACATGCAACCCCCAAATAATTGGGTAGGTAATAGGGAATGCAAATCGGTTATTTTTTGTATGGAAATAACCGCGGTTTCGGTTAAAAACCGATTATTTCCATACAAAAAATAACCGATTTGCATTCCCTAGTAGGTAAACATATCATATTTTTATCTATAAATGACATGTAATGACTAAATAACGTTTTATTTAAAATATAACATCGATTTTAGCTGAGCCACTTCCACGATAGCGCCTGGGAATACAAGGAAGAAGTTGGAAAGTATTACCTGCACCAATTCGTAGTAGGCCAACCTGATCTCAACTACAGAAACCCTGATGTCGTCGAAGAAATGAATGTAAGAAAAAAATAAGTAAACAAAATCACTGTAATTTTATTCTAAAGAGCAATTAGAAAACTGTTACTTTTATTTCAGAACGTTGTTCGTTTTTGGATCGAAAAAGGAGTTGCCGGATTCAGAGTTGATGCTGTGAATTGCCTGTTTGAGGTGGATAAAAATTTATGGGGTGGCAAGTATCCCGATGAACCACTGTCAGGAGCTCTTGGAGTTGCTTTAAATGATCATGATTCGCTCGAACATATCTTTACAAAGGACCAAAATGAAACTTATTACGTTGTTTACGATTGGAGAGATATTCTTGATGAATATAAAGCTAAGGATGGATTGACCAGAGTAATGATGACTGAAGTGTACGCTAAAATTCAAGATGTTGTAAAGTATTACGGAGAAGGGGATAGAGAGGGAGCTCAAATACCTTTTAACTTTGATTTGATCACGGATGTTGATGGGTCATCATCTGCAAATGATATCAAAAGAGCTATCGATAAGTTTTTGACATACAAGCCTGTTGACAAAGATGCTAACTGGGTGGTTAGTTCAACTTTACCTACTCAAACAATTTGCACAAATTATTTGAACATTATTGGATAATTAAACTTCATCGCACTTTTTTCAGATTGGAAATCATGATAACAACCGTGTGGCAAGCAGATACCACCCTGAGTTGGTTGATGGTCTTAACATGATCATCTTGCTTCTGCCTGGAGTGGGAGTAACATATATGGTAACAAGTCCGTTTAAGATTTCGTGCATAAAAGTTATTGAAATATTTTTCATCAACACCACAAACTGTTGCAGGGTGAAGAACTTGGTCTTGTTGATGGCTATGTTAGCTGGGAGGATACCGTTGATCCTGCTGGATGCAATCCTAATGATCCTATCAATTATGAAAAGTGGTCTAGGGACCCTGAGAGGACTCCATTCCAATGGAGCGCTGAGAAAAATGCAGGTAAGTGTGGAGATTCCATATTGAATACATATATAGTTAGACCAAGAAAAGTTCACAATGATTTTGATAGCACGCGCAAGTGTTATTTTAAACTTCAAACGTCTATGAAATTATGACGTATAAATAACACTTCCACTGCGTGTGCTATCAAAATCATTGCAGACTTATCTGCTTCTAACTCTATCTAGCCGTGCATGCAAAACAAGTGTGATATTTGTCCAGACGTGAACGCTGTTTAATGAAATCTTGTTATATTTAATCAGGCTTTTCCACTGCTGACAAGACCTGGTTGCCAGTAGCTGAAGGATATGAGACGTTGAACGTGGAAGTGCAAAGAGCAGCTGAGAGGTCTCATCTGAAGGTCTACAAGGCTCTGGCTGCTTTACGACAGGAGGACGTATTCAGATATGGACGCTACGAATCACTGGCATTAAACCAGGATGTCTTAGCTTTCAGAAGGTGACTTAAAATATGTCTCTTTCAAAAATAATTTTACTGCCTGCAGTAAGCCTTCATACCTACTGAGATTTATTAGAAAACCTACGAGTCTTTAAAACTTGATAATGCGCTAATTTATAGGAGTTGATCAGACATGGAAATATTATAATTCAAAGATATATTTGTCTTTATATTTTTGTGTATGTTTGTATAACACACGTAATTTTGCAGATGGTATAGCCATAAAATCTACATAGTAGTCGTGAACACGAAAGATTCAGACTATGTATTGGATTTGACATACTTTGAAGATGTGGAAGACGACCTTGCAGTTGTGCTTAGTAGCATAGAGTCGGAGAAAAAAGAAGGGTGAGTAGTAAATATCATCGTAAAAATTATGTGCAGGGAAATAAGCAAAGCAAAATGTGTATACATGTGTGCTAACTGCGTGGAAAAATTATTACATTATGAAAAGAATAACCTTTTGCTATGAAAAAAAAACATGCAAACAAAGCAAAAATGCATGATATTTAGAGTTTAGACACGTACCTACATAATTTAGATTATGACGATGATATTTTTTTCCTTTCACTACCTACATACTCGTAGATAAGATACCTAACCTATCGTACCTAATTAACACGGAATACACATGAGCTTTCATTTCTTTCATAATATGCTTAAAAATTCAGTTATTGTGAGTGGTTATAATTAAATTCACGTGTAGACAACTTATGCGATGGTAATCACTCGTTCATCGCTCCTCAAACTTTGTTATTGAAAGTTTTCGTCTCGGAAAGCTTCATTAATTGATTGTTATTACGCGAGATCGAGATTGTTTCAAAGTCATTTTAATGTTCGTTACTGGCTAGAAGTGGAATCCAGAGATTTAGGCAGTCTGTATTCTCTTGTTATAAAAAAATATTATATTCGTAAACATTTGCTTTTAATTTTATATATGATACATTTATTTTATTAGTTCCTATAAATTTTGTTACAGGGATAAATTTAAAGCTAATGCAGTGCCTATTGCTGGTTACGAAGCGCTTGTCCTCAGAAAGAAATAAATAAATTATGATCATGACTACAGGGTAACGACTTTTAGAATAAGATTTTATTTATTTACTTGATTGTTAAAATATAATAAAAGTGAGAAATGTAAAATGTAAAAACTACTTTAAGTTTCAACATAAGTACCTACTGAATTCCTTATCCCCGATAATATTATTCAAGGAGAAAATGCATTTGTTTGCCAATTGTATTTGTTGGAGACTGGCTGGCACGCGGCTTCCTTCGAACATGTATTGTTTGTGAAACCTTCAATTTGTGATTGACAGTCAGTCTGCCTGTCACCCGTCTGATAACATATTTGTGCTGTATTTAATTAATAAAATAATTTAATATATAACCTGTTTCCATCATCCCATTTACAGTCCACTTCATTAGCTATCAGTATTTAAATGTTAATACTAATTATTATAACGAATGAATTTGGTATTAGCAAATTATTATAGTTTTAGTTTAGACTCAAGTGGATGACGTGGCGAGTTATTTAGGCAGGTGGGTTATTTTTTTATAAATTAACTGAAATGTTGAATTTGCTATATTTAAATAATAAGGTTGGCTAGAATTTTGATTCTAAAATTAGTCATTAAACTTTGTAAAAGCAGGCTTTAATAAGTGATATCGGTACATATATAAGTACAGACAGAAATACTATTTGCTTATCACCTTTTCGTACAAACTTCTAGGCAGGGGGCGTCACTTTTCTCTGCAGCTGACTGGATTAATAAGAAAAGTTCTAGCGTCCGTCTCAGTTTTTACAAATATAACAGCAAAAGTGTGGCAAAAGATTATGGTGGTGCTTTCATAATATATCGCTTGCCAAGTTGATAAAGAGTTAGCTTAGATGGATTCTTGTAGACTCTAGTATTTCATCTTTCTTCACTCAAACAAAGTTTGCCTGCAATACTTGAAGAATTCAACTGACATTATCTTAATCTTGATAATAAACGTCAATATTGCCTAGATTAGTATCGTAGTAGATATAAATCGTCACGATATGAGAGTAAACTCAGTGTAACCACGTTTCTCCTTAAAATTTTATGATGAAGGAATTTTTCTTTTTACCTGTACTGTTAGTTACCTTTATACCGTTATTATTTGTTGATCGAACAAGTTCAAAAAAGGAGTTAGAATGGTGGGAGAAAACTATTTTTTACCAGATCTGCCCAAGATCGTTTATGGATAGTGATGGAGACGGAATAGGCGATCTTAATGGTATGTCATTAACTCTTTTACAAGCTTTTATTTAGTTTCACCTGACCGTTGTCTGTCTGTTTGTTGGTCTGTAATCAAATCTTGCAAGTTAAATTTGATCCACTTCCCGGTTTCCGATTAAGCAGAAATTTTGCATGCATATATAAATCGGATGACAATGCAATATTATGGTACCATCGAGCTGATCTGATTATGGAGACAGGAAGTGGCCATAGGAACTCTGTGATGAAACAACGCAACCTAATCGTGTTAGGGGTTTCTAGAATTGTCTCGATGAGTATTAGTGTTGTCTGTCGTAAGAAAAGTACAGTCAGCGATAAACGCTTGTATCGAAAAAGAAATTTTTGCAAAAAACTTTTTCATCTGATAAGAACAAAAATTTTGATAAAATAATAAACATAATTCGTTGTGCCTAAATCATATTGTTTGTCTAATGAAGGAATCACATCTAAATTGGAGTATATAAAGGAGTTAGGAGTTGATGCCGCATGGATTACACCTTTCTTTAAATCACCTATGTACGATTTTGGATATGATATATCCGATTTCTACAACGTCCATGATGAGTACGGTACTATGGAAGATTTTGACAAACTGATGATTAAAGCAAAAGAATTTGGTAAGAAACAATATATTTACATACATTATGTAAGTAGTAGCCACTCATCTTCAAAACATTTTATTAGTTGAAATTGACTTTGTCCCTGGATGAACGTTTATAATTTTAATTTTTTTAAGATATTAAAATAATCTTAGACCTGGCACCAAATCACGGTAGCAATGAAAGTTTATGGTTTCAAAAGGCTCTTGAAGGCGATAAGAAATATTTCGATTACTTTATATGGGAAGATGGAGTAGTTGATGAAAACGGAAAACTGCATCCACCAACTAATTGGGTAACTGTACAATATGTTACAATCTATGAAACAGATGCAGATTAAGACCATACGTATGTATTATTTTATAAAATTTCACAGATTAGTGTATTTCGCAAAAGTGCTTGGGAATACAGACAAGAAACTGGTAAATATTACCTCCATCAGATCACCACTGCTCAGCCAGATTTTAACTACCGGAATCCTAACGTGGTTGAGGAGATGAAGAATATTATTCGCTTCTGGCTCGACAAGGGTATAGCAGGATTAAGAGTAGGGGCTATCAATCATCTGTTTGAAGTAGACAAGGAGAAACATGGTGGGAAGTATCCTGATGAACCTTTGTCTGGTAAAAGCCTTGATGATCCACTCAATCATGCTTATCTGAATCACATTTATACGAAGAACCAGCCTGAGTCTTATGACATGGTTTATCAATGGCGTGATATTTACGACGAATACCAAGCAAAAGATGGATTTAGTAGAGTAATGATGATTGAAGTATATTCAACGCCGCAGGATACAATGAAGTATTTCGGCGAAGGTGGCCGCACTGGAGCTCATCTTCCCTTCAATTTCGCACTAATTACGGATGTCAATGGACAATCTACTGCAAATGAAATCAAATATGCAATTGATAAATATTTAACTTTTAAACCTATTGATAAATTGGCTAACTGGGTGGTAAGTTTTTGAATTAAAACTTTTTAGATGTTTCCATCATAAAATAACAATGTTAATCTGAAATTTTAGACTGGAAACCATGATCAAAGTAGAGTTGCGTCTAGATACAGTCCAAAGTTAGTAGACGCAATGAATATGCTATCAATGCTGCTCCCAGGAATAAGTGTAACATATATGGTAAGGCAACTATTATTATGCGTTACATAAAACCGATACAAATATTATTAAAATTTGATATAAAACTTAATAAAATCGCTATTTTTTAAGGGTGAAGAAATCGGCATGATAGACGGTTTTGTCAGCTGGGAAGACACAGTGGACCCAGGCGGCTGCAATTCTGACGATCCAATAAATTACTGGAGATATTCTCGGGATCCAAATAGAACTCCCTTTCAGTGGAACTCTGACAAAAATGCTGGTACGTGTAGAAAAATAATGATAACTAAGATTTAAAGAAAATTTATGTTTTTAGCCTATTCTGGTGTCCCACGGTTGCGCAAAGGGTTCTCTCCTTGTTTTCCTCGACTTTAAATAAATGTCCATTTTAAATTGTTGTGAGACATACTAACATTAAATAATTTTACGATTTAGACTTACAAAACAAACACAAACAGAACATAAGAGAGTCTTAACCGTAAAAATATTTTGTGCTTATATACCTAAATATCATTAATATTTTTGAAAATATACAAGTTCATCAGCAAACCGAAACAAATAGAATAAAGAGTTCGATTGTACTGTAAACTTAAGTTATTACGCAGACTTCGTCAGCAATATTAAAGAATTGAAACTCTTTTGAAGGTTTCTCCACTGCAAACAAGACATGGTTACCGGTCGCAGAAGGCTATGAAAACCTGAACGTCGAGGCGCAGCGTGGAATTGAGCGGTCACATCTGAATATTTACAAGAAACTTGCTCGTCTTCGTAGAGAACCCGCATTTAGATTTGGGAGATTTGAATCGATTGCTTTGAACGACGATGTGTTTGCATTCAGAAGGTAATGTTACGGTATTCAATGAATCTTTTTAGGGTTCCGTATCCAAAAGGTAAAAACGGAATCACAGGATTCCGTTTTAGTAACAGTACTAGAACTTCACTGTCCGTCTGTCTGTCTGTCACCAGGCTGTATCTCATGAACCGTGAAAGTTATTTAATAAGTAAATTCAAAAAGAAAGTATTATGGTTTCCACACAATAAATTGTCTATATATAGTTTTAAAAGTTTATGTGATAGGTACATAGGCCACCTCTTTGTTTCATTCTATTGTTACACTTATCTAGTGACTTAAGGACCTAATTAAATAAAAAATCGAATATTATAGAAAACCAAAAGTATAATATTAAAGAAGATGGACAATATGGTTCGCAGTAAAGTGTCATATATTCTATGGAACTTGTTAACTATGTAAACAAACCGCATAACAAACAAACAAAGTAACATTCAGAGATAGGTTATGATTTCTGATATTATTGTTATTATGTAGTGTCTCGAACATCAGATAAGATTACGTTGACAGTTGCATTACGTTTTATCTCAAGCGGCGATGTCAATTTTACAAAGTTTTACTTAACTTGCAATGTTTGTATTTGTGTGTTGGGGTCAAATCTTATAAGCTAAATTAGTTTCAGCTCAATCGAATAACGTGAACCCATTTCCCGTTATTCGATTGAGCTGAAACTTCTTATACATGGGCATGTTAGTTGGGTGACAAATGTAATCCCATTACATGTAAACTGCCTTGCCCCCAGATATGTAGCGCCATCGAGCTGATCTGATGGACACGAGGTGGCCATATGAGTCGCTTAACTTCAAACTCGGGTAAATCCATGTGTCAGATTATGCGATTTTGGTATTAAGAAAAGGTAACAGGGTAGCTATTTGCTGAGAGGGTCGAATGGATCTACCCGAGTTTGAAGTTAAGCGACACATATGAACTCTTTGATAAAACAACGCAACCTAATTGCTTTTGGGCTTGAACTGTCTCGATGAGTATTGGTTGCCTGTTGAAAGAAAATAACAGTCAACTTAAAGCTTGTATGAAATTATTGGCAAAATAAATTATTCTGATTAACCTTTTTTTAGATGGCACGACGGTGAGACCTTCGTAATTGTGATCAACTTTAGAGATGAAGTTTACTCTGTTGACTTAAGTTACTTCGAGAACGTCGTTGGTGATCTTGAGGTTGTGATAGCCAATGATCACTCACAAAGAAGCAACGGGATAGTGCTATATTATCGTAATTACTAAAAATCAAAAATTTGTAAATTCATTTAAGAATAACTGATTCGCAAGACCGAAGTGATCCCATAAGTGTTCCGTAAACAAAGTTTTGTACGGAACACTAAAAATGATATAATCGAGAACGTCACTGTTACTGATTTTAATATAAGGAAACGATCATGTGTTTTCGGATATGTACCTATATGTTTATTTGCTTTTAATAAATATTTCATGTCCTACAGTCAGCAGAAGACGTTGCTAAGCTGGCCAGGTATTCAAATTGATCTTGACGCGACTTTATTGTTAAGATAATAACTAAGAGCGTGTGAAGGTAATTTTGAACACCTCGCCCGCTTAGCAGCTTTAGTTGCTGACTGTACATTTTTTTAATGCGGTCAATAAATTTAGCTCATTTGTTTTTGCTACTTTCAGTGCTATTACAGAAGCAACCAACGTGAGAGTGGTCGGAAGAGAATCGTTGGTGCTAAAAGTTATATAAAAAGAAAATCCAAATCCATTTCAAATATTTGCGATCAAAGTCTCAAATGGCATTTCTGATGCAACATACATACCTACTGTCAGTTATTTAATTTCAAAATGTACAATGTTATTTAATCATAAAACCGAAGCAGCAATAATTTCATCACATGTAAATCCAATAATAGTTGCATTGCAATGTTAATCTGAAATTACTATGAATAAATCCGATTTTCATATTAATGGACTAGTTTAACTTTTATGGCTTTCGCTATCGGGAAAGTACAATGTGAATTTATTAGTACAACACAGTAGTAACGGTATTGCAAGTGTTTCATTTTCTGAAATTGCTATTTGAAATAATCAGGCGATGTTTATTATTTTAATACAGTGAAACTTGATATCCTACTGGGTTTTTAAATACAGGATATAATAATAATAATAATAATATCTATATCCCCACGCAAGCCTATCAAAAGACCGGGATTTACAGGCCCGTGATTCCAAAAAAGGAGATACAATAATAATAAAAATGTTTTTATTTCACCTCACAAAGGATAATTTTACAACAATTTTTTTTGTTTTATATTATTTTTACAATAACCTTTGTGAGGGACTGGAGTCCGAACTAGGTTGGACCTGTATTACAGATCTCCAGGCCCTCACCCCGGAAATACAAGTTGCAGTGATAACGTTACAGTAATTAAAGTGGTGACAGTGGTAATTTATGAGGTACATTAAAAGTAGAAGATAAGGGCTTACAAAAATAGTTATAAGAAAATAAAGTAATGTGCACATGCCTATTTTAGTTTATAATATGTATGTTATGTGAGTGCTGAGTGTGTGTGAGTGTGTGTGTGTGTGTGTGTGTATGAATGCGCTGAAAGGAGATCCTCGATTTCTTCATATGTCAATGTAACCAGCCAGTTTGTAACTTTCAATTTGCATTCTCTAAATGTCAATTTATAAATTCCAAGTAGCCTATTTATTTTATTATATAGTTTTGGGCTGAGGTAGTGAAAAAGCCGTCCTGCTAGTGCCAGGCGGAAGCTATGGACCTCGCAGACATAGTCTGTACGACGCCTATTTAAATTGCCATCCTCTTTAAATTCAAGGGTATTGTGTTTCCTCATTATAACCTGTCGAATAAATAAACCTCTTACTGTTAATAAATTGCATTCCCGATATAGTTTAGAAGTAGGATATAAAAAGGGTTTTTTAGTCATAACCTTTAATACAGCACGTTGTGCCCGCTCTATTTTCAAAAGTAAGGTTTTACCTGCCCCACCCCATACACAAACACAATAAGATAACAAGGACTGCGCCAGAGCAAAATATACAGTTTTTAGTGTTTCAGGACCGACCACAGATCTTAGATTCTTAAATACGTATATGAGTTTTCTAATTTTTGTGTTTAGGTACTCGATGTGATGATGCCAGCGTAAGTTGGAGTCTATTATTATTCCCAAGTACTGAATACACTGGGAGTGGGTAAGAGGGGTGCACGTGCAGAGAGAAGTCATGCCAGGGGCGGTATTGTCCGAGCAGCTATGAGCCACAATTTTCATTGAGCCAGCTTCTGGTTGTAAAGTTGAATTTGGGGAAAAGGTAAGAAATTTAGATTTGACTACATTAAGGGTCAGTAGATTTGCAGTAAGCCAAGATGAGATACATCGAAGTGCATTTTCAGCAGCAACTCTAGCACCTTCCCAGTCCTTACCATTTACTATCAACGCTGTATCATCAGCATAAGTGATGATTCGACAATTTTTCAGTTCAAGGGAGCACAAGTCGTTAATATAAAGCAGCTCAGCATATCCTAGCTCAGGACCCATAGGCATTTATGTATCATGTACGTGTTATTTGCTAATAAATATTTCTATGTCTGTTTCTATCTCATTTTTACAAGCACCCACCAATTATTATTTTTACCTACGAAATCAATTTGTAGCTTACATGAGTTTGCAGTTGAAATAATTATGTTAATACCTAATAACAGAAAGTTTGCAGTCATCATCAAAATAGATAATGACCACCAAATAATATATCATAGCACTCTTTTTATTAGGCTGTGGTCTGCTTGACCAGACGCGGTCCGCGGCGGGTGGCCGACAATCGCCCACAACTGAAAACGTCCGAATGTAATACAGCTATAGATGCCACCACTTTATGATAATCATTATCGTCATGGTGTCGAAGTAGGAATTAGTTGTACAAACTGTACCTATACTTTACTTGCATACCTCTAAATAAAACCCTTTACAGCTATACTATTCGTCCGTATTTGGTTAGCAGACATACTTCAACCATAAGTACCTTTGAAATACATTAACGCGTCCCTTCCCTTCCAAGGTTGACCAAAATATGTCCCATGTTCAAAGGGATTCCATTTGCGACGTTTTTACATCACAAAGCTTCCAAAGAAACTGATTTCATTAAACCACTGGGTGGAAGGGACATACGCCACACCTTTTACTCGTATTAGTTGTACTATTGATATTATTGTTGTAAAATATATTTTTTGATGGAATCAGCGTACGAATACGATAACAGGGTCAATATTGAAAGCGGTATGTAAGATAGTTAGATTTAGATTTACTTCTTCTCAAGAAACCAATAGTATTTTAGTCTTAAGTTAGTTCGTCATTCTGTTTCGCGATTTCGGTGTTGGGCCCATAGTAAAAGTTGTTAAGTTGGTGTCACCTACATATTTACCCCTCAGAGTTTGATCAGAGATAACAGTTTCACCCTGTATGTAAAGACAAATAGGTACTTATAAAAAACCATCTAAAGTATACTTTAAAATAAGAATTACTTACTTATAATAAAACAACTTATCAAGGATATCTAAGAAATCGTTGCATGCTTCTAGTTACATACATATCATTGAGTAATTTTACGGTTTGGACTCACTTGTTTTAGTCACTCTCGCCGTAAAATTATTCAATGTTAGTACCTATGTCTCTCGCAACAGTTTAAATTCGATTACATACATATCAATATTACTTATAGGTAAGTTATCAGCAGAGATCGGACAAATTGGCGTCATTGCTCGCAATAATGTGGACATGACTCCAAAATTGATTAAATAATTAATCATTTAATTTATATCTTACCTGAGGTTTAATTTTCATTCCTAATAATCAATAAAGAACACAAAGATTTCTTATAATGTTTTATTAAAGAAAATAATCAGCAAGTTTTCCAATTTTTCGGTAGGTACCTACTCATTTTTTATATCAAAAATATATTTAAGTGCTATTTATTTATTGACTGAACAAAATTGAAACTCAGGTAAAAATATAATTAAATGATTAATTATTTAATCAAATTTGGAGTCATGTCCACATTATTGCGAGCAATGACGCCAATCTGTCCAATCTCTAGTTATCAGGCGTATTGAGCATTTAAGTGTTTAATCCTCTTTGGAATTACAAAGGATGTCTTATAACAGTTTTATTTACACATTCTACAATCGATCTTGACATTTATGATACTGGTAACTTTCTTAATGTAATTAACATTATAATTATAATCGAAGGTTCAGGCTTAATTTTATAAGACGCGTTGGGGTTATTACGATCAGAGATGTGAAAAATACTTTATCAAAAGTATTTAAATACAAAATACAAATACTTCCTTGATAATACTATTTCAAATGCAAAATACAAAATAGTTTTTGAACTTGTATTTAAATACAAAATACGAAATAGGTATTTTCAAAATACTTTTTACAAATACATACTTTGCGATAAAAGGTTCTCTGAGTAGTGACTACCTAGTCTGAATTAAAAAGTATTACTCGGAATTTCCGGGTTGAAAAGACTCTCTTTATTCTTTGAAATCAGTCCTCTGTCTAAAGTGCAAATTTCTAGTTGTTTGCTCATATTAACCGGTAGGATGTAGGTATGGATGATGGTTTTTAACGGCCAACTTTTAAAGCATTTATTTGTAATGTTTTACAGCTATTACAATGCGTCTCGTTAGTGTGATGAAAACGTCTCGTTTGTGTTTCACCAGGGCAAAAAGTTTGTACTCCTCTCGTGCCTTGAAACCCTCGCAACACTCAAGATTCCACTTTTTTAACCACTTGCTACGCTTGTGGTCATGTGCGACGTTACTAAACAGCAGATTCAACAGTTCCATGTTAAAAGAATGAGAGAGTTGCCAGGATTGTAACATCAGAAGAGATTGTAACTCCTACCTACATTACCCACCTACTAGAAAGTATTTTGCATTTTGAAAATAGAAAATCGGTCCCAAAAACTATTTCAAATAAAATACAAAATAGTTTTCTTCAAAAGGTATTTAAATACAAAATACAAAATAGGTATTTTGCATTTTGTATTTGCATTTTAAATACAAGTATTTCAAATAAGTCACATCTCTGATTACGATAGGTTTATTGCGCCACTTTCACCATCCCACTAACCCGGGGTTATGCGGTTAAACCGTTAACCTAGTGTCAAATTGTACTGGTAACCATGGCAACTCCAGGTTTATGATTGGGATCGAAGATAACAAGTTGTTAATTTTCTCATTTGAATGACCACCTTACTCCAATTTACAAGCAAATTGAAAAAGAAAAGACTCAATTTTTTTTATTTACACATCTATAGTTCAATTTGTAATGATTCCTTGTAAACTACTTACAGACAGTTTGAAAAGCGTGTTCGAAGTTCGTTGCTAAAAACCTATTTAAAACAACTGGCCTGTACATTTTTCAATACATCAGCCACAGCACGACTCAGTAACGGTTTCCTAAAAAGTAACACGTTGAAGTATTAAGCTTAGAATAAATTTAAAAGTGGTAAAATTACTGTAATTGACCCATATGGTGGACAGATTTGCTGGCTATGGATGAGGTGGCTCAGATGGCAGAGCGCTGGAGTATCGACCCCGAGGCCGTGAGTTCAAGTCTCACCCAAGACAGTAATGTTTCCACTTTTAAATTTATTCCAAGCTTAATAGTTGACGTTTCCGCTTGTTAAAAATTAAAACGTTGAAGTATTATTTAAACGACAAATGTAACAATATGTACTGTTCCATGCCTAATAACAGTAATAACACCATACGGAACACCACATATATATTATATATTTATTATGTATTATGCACGTAACAATGATCCTCAACAACAATTTCCTTGATAATTACTAGCTACTCTACCCAGTTCAAGTGTCAGAGAAAGATAACGCATAGATTGTGTATAATTGCACTCAGCCATATTATAAATATGTCTTACTTGACTCGATAGCGGTAGTCAGTGACGGGTCCTATTGTAAACAAGATTGGCATATACAGGACACCATGAGAGTGGTATATCTGCTGCCATTCTTGGTAGCGTTTTGTTTAAGTGATCCCATTGAGGAGGGCGAGGTGGATTGGTGGCAGAGTACCATTTTCTACCAGATTTATCCACGGTCGTACGCTGATAGTAACGGCGATGGCATTGGTGATCTTAATGGTATGTTTAATTTAGTTTAATAGGCTACATTCCTACTAGTCAAATCAGCTTCTTTTTTAGAACTGTCAAAACGATTTGCTAATATGGAATTTATATGAAAACTAATGTAGTGACGTCACGGTAAACTCACCTACTTTTTATATTTCAATCCGATTATTAAATACAAATTGTGTTTAAAAATAGCTGCTATCTATTTTTTTTCTAATAATTATCTGGTGCTTTATTTCATGCACGGTTTGAAATGATTTATTTTAAGTATAGGAAACATCCCTATTAAACGTGTTCATAATATTTCAAGTTTTTATGTTTTTTCAAACCTTAGCACTGCAGGTTGCAGTAGTTATTCCGACATACCTAAATCTTCCTAGTTTTATGATTACCTACGTGAGGCCAATTATTTTGATGTCAATGTCAACATAACGTTATTTTGTTATCATTAGCCAGTGCGTCTCGCTTGCGCCAATACATATACAAACAAGTACGAGTGAATGGCACGCGCAAATGATAACAAACTGACACAATTTTGATATCAATTTTTTTGAGTTTGTTTTTGCTGATTTGTAATTTTATTAGTCATCAATTTATTAGTCAAAATACGCATTTACCCCCTTAAGGTGACACTCCATTTTCAACGACAGCTGCATTACTGTTCATATTACTATGAAAATTGACAGTAACAGCGACGCGTTCAGTACTAGGAGTGCAGCTGCGGTTAGAAATTGAATGTTACCATTATTCATAAACGCGCTACAAAACTCAATTAGCCAATAATCGTTTGTCTTTAGAGTGACATTCCATTTCCAACTGCAGCTGCAATACTGTTCATTTTACTATGGAAACGCGTCGCTGTCATTGTCAATTTCCATAGAAAATGAACAGTATTGCAGCTGCAGTTGGAAATGGAATGTCACTTTAAATAGTCATTTTGACTTATGTATTTGTAAGAAAGGGATAAAACATATTTTAACTAAATCAGGCCCGTTAAGTTTTATGTCTAAGGGGTTTATTCTTTATATAGGAGAAAGAAATACCTACCCAACAAGTTCTAAAAATAGTAAAAAGCACATATTAAATGGATCTAAAATTTTTGTCTAAGTTTTGAATAACCTACAACATTTTATTTAAAATGTAGGAATCACATCCAAATTAGAATACATCAAGGAAATTGGAGTTGGCGCGATTTGGCTTTCGCCGATATTTCAGTCGCCTATGTATGACTTTGGCTACGACATTGCGGATTTCTACGCCATCCATGATGAGTATGGCACTATGGCTGACTTCGAAGCCCTTACAGCAAGGGCTGCAGAACTCGGTATGTGTTACGGCTCCTCTACACGATGGGCCAACGCCGGCCACTCCAAGGGACGCAGCCATGCGGTAGAATGAGATATCACTTGCTCCCTCTAACGCAAAAACGCGTCACTAGGAGTGGCCGGCGCTGGCCCATCGTGTAGAAGAGCCATAATGTAGTATGATTGTTTTTATGGGCTGACCTTAACGATTGTTATTTCGTATGTTATGCTTATTTAGTGGCGGAGTCATCTCCAGTAGATGCTTTTTTATGAAGAAGTATTTAGTACCTTTAGCGCCACTTGCACCATCCGACTAACTCGAGGTTAACCGGTTAAACCGTTAACCATGTGTCAAATAGTACTCGTAACCATGGTAACTCCAGGTTTAAGCGGTCAACCCGGGTTAGTGGAATGATGCAAGTGGCTCTTAGCAAGCGACTTTACTTATAGGGTCTGTGCGGAAAGAGAAGAGTCGTACAATCGATTGGGCCCCATACATTTCACGACTCTACTCTTTCCACACAGACCCTAACTACCTACCTATATAACTGTATAATTTTCGAATACCTACTAAGGCACTTGTCCCACCGCCGACGATGAGCGATAAGCGAGTAGAACGATAAACTAGAAACGAGTGGGCGAGCGGCGAGAAGCGAGTGAGCTCCAATAGTTTTGTCGCCCGGCTATAGGCGAGTATTCGAGTTATTATTATAGCTATTACTCGCGTCACTCGCTCGGGCGGTGCAGCGTAGCCGAACACGCAGACTGGTCTCGCAGCTTGAGTTCTAACTACGAAGCGAGCTTCGCCGAGCGAGTACCGCTGAGCTAGTTTTATCTTATCGCGGCGACAAACTAGTAGAGCGAGTGTTCTCGCTGGCAGTGTGAACAGCCAGCGATGAACTATTAATATATGCATCTCTTTTACTAACACAGGATCCTAATGTTTTGTTCGTTTCTTGGGCGAGAAAATCGCCGATAGTTAATCGCTTACTCGCTCTTGGTGGGACAAGTGCCTAAGGTATTCGAAAATTTTGGATAGTGCTAATTAATCTAATGGACACCAGAATCAGTGTTTCTATGAATATAATAGTAAAAATTAAATTTATAATATGACTAATCGAAGCGAACGGAAACAAATAATACAGCATTATTTTTAGGAATCAAGGTGGTATTAGATCTAGTACCTAATCATTCGTCCAATGAAAGTGAATGGTTCAAAAAAGCACTAGAAAACGATACAAAGTACTACAATTATTTTGTCTGGGAAGATGGGGTCATCGATGAGAATGGAAATCGGCAACCTCCCAACAATTGGGTAAGAAATTAGATTATGTTAAAATAAGCAGCTTCAGACTTAATTTAAATACAGAATTCTTGTTCTTGGATCTTCCATATTGGATTAAAGTTACCGAATCGATTCGGTTAGTTCCCGATTCGCCGGATTCTTGTTTCGTCGGATGCCTCTTTCGCCGTATTTTCTTTAGGACGTCACAATCCGAATAATATAAGAGAATCTGACGAAACAAGAATCCGGCGAAACAAGAATCCGGGGAATCGGTCAATCGATCTACAGGACATTTAAATAATAATTACATAAAAAATATTTGCAAGACAACAATTGCGTGACATATGCAGCATTTACTGATTAAAACCACATTTTCATTGTCTGATTAATTGGAATATCATTATTTCTTTACAGCTTAGCCATTTCCACGGTAGCGCCTGGGAATATAGAGAAGAAACGGGCAAATACTATTTACATCAGTTTGTTATTGGTCAGCCTGATCTTAACTACCGAAACCCTGAACTGGTTGCAGAGATGAACGTAAGGAAACTATTTTTCTCAAAAATGGACGGCAAAGTCGACTTTGCCGTCTAAAAAATAGGTGGCGAAGCGTGTAGTTTATGGTCAGTCAAAAATTAAAAAGCTAAAAACATTGCAGTCTCAATGTTGCATACAAATTCCATTATTTGTCGAGTTCCAAACTTTTTAAAAGTTGAAATGGCCATATCAAATGAAGGCACAGGCCCATTAAACAGCCAAACAGATGATTAGTACCGCGACTATTTAGTTGTCTCAAATAGGTTGGCGTATTTTCGGCAGAAAAATACACTTTTATTTTTTTATTAAAAATAATAAAAAGGCGGCAAGGGCTTTTTTCTGTGAAAAAATATACGTAAGAATGTTGCTTTTGTAAAGTATTTCTATGATATTTATATTTCTTGCACCATTTTTGAGAAAAGCACTATATATGACTCGGCTGGAAGGCTACTTGCTGGCTTCGGATTCAATTAAACGGACTCCCAAGGTCGTCCGTTTAAAACGAATCCTCAGCCTGCAAGTAGCTACTTCCGAGCCTCGACAATAATGTACTATTAACCTCCTAAGTCCTTACGTACAATTTTTTGTACATATTCCAAAATCTATTTTGAACTTTCATTGTGTAACTAAGGATTCCAATTTCAAAAACAAAACAATTGGTCCTGGATCTCAGGGTGCCTTTAATGCCTCGGAGTAATTAACAATGGAGACGCCATGTCTAAAATTTTCGGTACAAAATAGTCTGCCGTTTTTTGCGGGGGAGGGGCACATAAAATGTATAGGTACGTCATGTCAGATAAACGTCAGTTCATACATATGGTTGACCATTGGCCGCCTATTTTCGACAGAGGGGAACGCCTGTTAATGGCGGCTCCATTGTTAATTACTCCGAGTTTAATGCCGATGAGTCAATGACGAATAACTCTTGAATATTCCATTTTATATAAGTTTTTGATTATGTAGGTACTGTTTGGTTTTATATGCCGTTTCTACCTGGAATCGTCTCTTGTGGATTGTTCTTTAAATTATACTACCAAGCCAATTTATTCCAAGAATTTGCAGTCTCTTTGGGCATATTATAGGTACTTATAAATACTTACTCGTACATAATGGGATTTTTGAACCGAATCATCTGAAGTTGACATCCATGTACTTACCTGAAACGAAAAGCAATATATAATTATATATTTTTTTACTTATATGGGTTAAACTGAAAAATATAAAAGTGAACAGATTATTTATTATTCAAATAAAAAAAGTACTGTACAAAAAAAGAAAAAGCTCACTAGTTAAATTTAAAAACGGTTTTATATTTTATCGTTACGTTTCAGAATGTTGTCCGGCATTGGTTAGGAAAAGGAGTAGCCGGATTCAGAGTAGACGCAGCAAATACTTTATTCGAAGTCGACAAGGAATTATTCAATGGAACGTATCCCGATGAACCCTTGTCCGGAGCTGTGGGTGTGGCATTAGACGACCATGATTCGTTGAACCATATTTATACCAAGAATCAAAACGAAACCTACTATATTATCTATGGTTGGAGAGATATTCTTGATGAGTTTAAAGCCCAAGATGGCATGACAAGAACCATGATGACAGAAGTGTACGCCACTATTCAGGATGTTGTCAAATATTTCGGAGTAGGGGGAAGGAACGGTGCACAGATGCCATTTAATTTTGATTTGATTACTGATGTAAATGCAGATTCGTCCGCCCCTGATATTAAAAGGGCTATTGACAAGTTCTTGACGTATAAACCTCTTGATCAAGATGCAAATTGGGTGGTAAGTACCAGAATTTACGCTTACAATGTACGAGTTGCAGTGTCCATAGACTAAGGTGACAGCTTAACATCAGGCGGACCGTAGGTATATTTGTTTGCCATCGACGTAGCATTAAATATAACTATTGCTGAAGTATTTGTAAACAGTAGCCGTGTTTGCAGTAAACTGGCACCTGGTCGAAAATAAAATGTGATGAGTTTTTTAGGGTTCCGTATTGTTTATGAAATTTGGTATTTCAGGTTGGCAATCACGACAACCATCGGATGGCAACAAGATACGGCGCCACACTTGTTGATGGCATAAACATGATTGTGTTGCTTCTTCCTGGAGTCGGAGTTACTTATATGGTAAGTTTTATACTTATCAATTTTTCATTATTGCAAAATATTGTTTACACAGGGACTTTTTGCTGGTCAGGTATTAGACGGAATTTTAGTAAAATAATGCGGGAAGAGGTTTTGTTTGTCATGTAGTAATCGGAAAATAAGTTCGGTAATGCTTTTACTTGTACCGAGGAAATAAGAAATTTAACTCAATGGAGTTATAATAATAATAGGTACTATTTTAATTGATAATACAGGGTGAAGAAATAGGACTCTTGGATGGTGAAGTCACCTGGGAACAAACAGTTGATCCTGCTGGATGTAACACCGATCCGGATAACTACATGAGATACTCCAGAGATCCTGAGAGAACACCGATGCAATGGAATGCGCAGACAAATGCAGGTACTTAAATGATACAAGATATCTTAGGTAAAAATAATGAAATATAAGTACATAAATACAAATAGTAAATTTAATAAGACAGGCAGACAGTAGGTTGATGTATAATTGGTAAATGAATGTTGGGCATAGTTGCCCCATCATGGAAGCACAGGAAATTATGCGGCGATAGCTTCACCGACATGTTTAATAAATTCGTAGAGTTGGACCAAAAAAAGTCTGCAGCGGATTTGATAGCCCACCCAGTGCAAGTGTTATTTATACGTCATAATTTCATAGAAGTTTGACGTTTTAAATGACACTTGCACAGCGTGGGCTATCAAATCCGCTGCAGACTATTCTTGGTCTGACTCTACATTTGTGGAGCGAAGACTCCGGCGACGGATGTGACGAGAGGGGTGAATGTTGCTTGACGTTTCTCACAGGCGTTACTGTATTTTCGTTTTTCCTCCTCTCCTGCGAATTTTAGTATGGATGCTACTGGGCGTGCCTTCACGCCACGGTAGCAATAGGCCTCTATGATATCTAATTGGTGGATGATTGATTCTTCAATAGCATTCCCCCAAGCTTTTTGACATAGTTCACAAAATTTATCTTTTATCTTTTTCAACAGCGTAAATAATATAGTTTTCTAGAAACCAAATTTGTCTTGATCAGGTTTTTCTAACGCCAGCACGACTTGGTTGCCAGTAGCCAGCAACTACAGAACATTAAATGTTGAAGCCCAATTGGCAGCCACCAGGTCACATCTGAAGAACTACCAAGCTCTAGCAAAGCTTAGGTTGGACAGAGTCTTCCGACTTGGACGCTTTGAGTCACTTGCTTTGAATGAAGATGTATTTGCTTTTAAAAGGTAACCGTTTCGTTTATGTAATTGTTACAATTTTATTTATTTAGGATATTAGAATCACGCAGAGTTAGTTGAATGTGCTTCTTTTTCTCGGGCTGGCATTCTGGTGAGGATTTTTTTTCTTTGTTTATCACAGATGTACAAACCTGAGTTATGGATTTATTTAAGTACATATTTATCTATATGTATCTATAACATAATATACACTGCCGCCTAATGTTCAAAACACAAGCCTTATTGAGCTTACTGTAGTGCTAGCTAGGTCGATTTGTGTAAGATTGTCTTATTTTTACTATTATTCATTTCTAGTTGTTTCGATAATTTTGTAAACAGTCTTCCACTGAGTATTGGCCCAAAAAGTTTGTTAACTTCGCTTTTAATGTATTTTCTGTATAACTAATTAGAAATTTATTCATTACATTACCTGACTCAGATTTACCATCACAATGCTCTTAGATCAGTTTATAATTGGATAAAATTTATAACTATGCACCTAATAAATATATATTTCTAAATGACCTAAGTTATTCTCGACCCAATGATCCAATAGGAAATTCTAGGGCAAGACGATAAAGGTCAATATCGATTGGTTGGAATAGCATGGTGACCACTAACGATGTTTACAGGTGGTACAACGGAGAGGTTTACCTTGTGGTAGTGAACATGCGAGACACGGCGCACGACGTGAACCTGACACACTTTGAAAACGTCGAGGGTGACGTCACAGTTGTGATAAGGAGCGTGGATTCCACGAAGAACGAAGGGTTGGTGTTTATTTTTTTTTACTGATCAAATCAAAGTGTGATTTGCAGACAGGATTGTCTTATTAAGCCAATGTTTTTGTTTACTAGAATAACGCTTTTTTCTGATTGCATTTCATTCCTTTTTAAAACATTTCTTATAAGCCAAAAACTCAAAATTTAAATTTATTGAAGTTTGGATTGAACGTCTTTCAGATCGATCAGCACTATATTTAAACATAATAGGTATCACAGTACAGATGTATTGCGTAAGTATTTTCCTTCGTATTTTCACGGAAACGTAGGAACGTGTTGTCGCGAACATATCGCGAACCGGCTAATAGCTGCCAGCGTCATGGGGTAGATGGCGCTCGCAGTCACGTTTAAGTTAAAATAACCGCTTCTAGGTTATGGTGATTTTTTGGGGAGACAAGAGGGTAGACGCCGAACGATAGGGATAAGAGGAGGTTATGTGCGAACAAATCTACGGAGGGAGAATTTTGCTTTTGGATCAATTCAACGAGTTTCTTATGGTGTTATTATATTAATGATGTGTCTCTTGTAAATTGTGAACAGCGTATATCAGTAATCAGAGTGAACAGTGATCCGAGGGAATTGTTGATGGCTAATATGAACTTATGGTAAACTAGTGTGAGGAATGGGGTCGCTATAAGGGGAGGTTTGGAGGCGACTACGAAGTTCAGGAAACCAGGTGGATAATCAGGTGAATCTAATTTTATATGCAGGTAATAAAGTAGGACACCAGCAATGAGTGAATCGTCAACTCACTAACGTCCAGGCCTCATATAGGTATGTCGTATGATTACATATCGTTGACCAATCTCAGTAAAGGCATCATCTCATTCGATAGGTTAACAACTGTGGTGAGCTTGACGACATGGTGGAGATGCTGGGATTATTTATGCACATGCATAATCATCATCAAAAGTAACATATGAAAAGTCAATTTATGTAATTATGCACGTACAACTTAAGAGTTAATTTTTTTGTTGGTTCAGGTCAATTTAATGTTTTTTTTCAGGCTTGAAATGAAGCCCATATTTATGTAATCCTATTTTTGCAAAAAGGCGTTAAGCTGGCGAATATGTTTGTGTTTCAGCGGAGCACATATGCAATTAAGTGCCTACATTTTATTGAACATTCTTGCTCTTTGATATACAAGAGATTGTAAATGTCAGTAAATATATATACATAGTTTAAAAAAAAAAAGGTATCTAAACACATGAATTTCCTTGGTATATTATTTAAATGCAATAATATAGTTTCAAAAATTCTTCTTGTAATACAAAATACTAAAAAGCTCGCTTTAATCTTTGAAAGCAGTGTGTTAATTAATCAGTCCTATAGAGTGCAAATTTGGAGTTGATTCCTCATGATAAGCAGTAGAATGGAATTCCAAGTGATGGTTTGGAATGATAAAAATATGTATTTGAAAGCATTAAGTTATATATTTAACGTTTCACAGCAAGTATTTGTCACTGGTTGATGTGATAAAAATGTTTGTGTCACCAGGGCTGCAAAGTTTGTTTTTAACCTACGTGCCTTGAACCAGTCGCAACGCTCAGTATTCCAACATTTCTATGTTATAAGAATGAGAGAGTGGCAAAGATTGTCACATCAGAAAAGATAGTACAATATTGGTATGTTTACTATAAATTCTGTCAGAGAGGTGTTTGTAATCAGTTTTTAAACACTAGCTTAGTAACACTACCTTCAACAAGAGCCATGGAACTGCTTAAGTCTCAGATTTCATTACTTTGAAACCAACCATTACGTACATTTTTCATTGAACATGTTGTCTAAAAACGTGGGGGACGAAATGGACATTCAACTCAAGTTTGAACGCCCTAAGCAGTAGAAACTTTACACGTATCAGTAATAATCCAATAGAAACTGAAATACATATATGTCATGTATCAAAGAAAAGGTGAAGAAGCCAATATTTGATAAACATAACTTGATTTTTTCTCAAAGTTGTGAATAATCTCATTGTTCTCTTAAATATCATATGATTGGTACCGTTACCATACCCGCTCATGCCTAATAAGTTTAAGTTGAACAGGAGGTTTAATCGTAATCTATATTTAGGTTTCTGTTATGATTATGTTCACAAGAACATAGTTTCATTTTGATATTTATTATGTTTGATGATGTAGTTGACAAGTTGCTTTACTTGTTTAGATTTAGTTACCTGACCAATCTTTGATAAAATCATGCACTAATAAAAATTTACGACATTTTGGATCAAATAAGTCTTAAATGATTCACGATTAAGGGAAAGGTAATCACGGTTCATATCCCGGTCGATATAAATACATTTTGAATTAAAGTTTGCTGGTCGATTTGTGAACCAGCATGGATCCTCTCAAACAACGACTTTATCACCTGAGCTAGAAGATTCAAATTTTTAACATTACTACATCTGCATTATTATTAGTACATCTGTTTTTAAATTGGGTCTTAAGTGACGATTAGGACCTTTTTCGTAATTTAATTAGGTTTAAAGACATTTTAATACTCATAAGAATATTACAATTCACTTACATGAGTTAACATACTTATATTAAGAATTAATTATCTTGCCGAGTACATTTTTATTTGTTACATAATATTAAGTGAAAAGTTCTTGCAAAATTGACTCAAAAATAATATATATGTAGGTAGGTATACATTTTTTATTTATTTTGCCCGCAGCGACTTACACAAGTAAGTACGCTTTATATTAGTTCCCATGCGCGAGCGCAGGCGCGAGGTCTCAGGCTAACCAGTACTACAGATCGCGGAATGCGTAGCGACTATGTGTGTTGGAGATCATGGTTACTGAGCTAGCTCGGGTGCGCCATTAACTTGCCCGCGCTCGGCAGGCGATCAGAATAGTACATAGCATGGTATAATAATAGTCAGTAACACAGCTTATAAAACAGAGGATGTACTTATAACTAAACAAACATTTTATATTTACATTTATAAAAAAAATATATATATATAAATTCATATTTCAATGTTAAATGTAATGTTCAAACAATTCAATGTAAGACATAAAAGAAATCGCATAAATGATTAGATCTGTTAAAATAATTAAACTCGATTTTTTTTGGCATCTATGCCTTTGCAATTTTGTTTGTAACGTTGCAGGAGTTAAGATCTTAATATTAAAATAATAATCATATAATCATAATCATAATCTCACATTCATTGTTCTGTGTGGCCGAATAGTTTTAGAACCAAATTGAAAGTTTATTTTAATGCGGGTAGTTGATATTATGGCTTACCAACTGTTGTTGCTTACAAACCAGTTTAGGTCTGACCTCCGATCTTGTGTATTTTCTATTACATCGGTATCTAGTTAAATTGGTGATAAACAATATTTTGTGATCATGATGTTCCACGCCAAGTTAATTCTTATTGGATTGCATGCTTTTCTAGAACATGCATTGCTTGCAGAATACCCGCTTCATCACAAATTATCAGCTCAGCCATGATTAAACTAGTTGTGAGCGCAAGCGTGGTGAATTGACAACAATTTATACTGCGTATCTTTTCATGAAACGAATGTATCATGTTTAACGTATTAGCCTTATACTTATATGATCAATATTTTTACAACAACACAATATTCTTTACATATGTAAAGGAACTTAACACATCACTTATACTATTGTGCAGAACGGGCGGTCTTATCGCTAAAAGATTGATATCTTCCAGACAAGCAAACCAGGCTATTATAATGGTATGTTTTGCGGATCCATATTTTCACTGGGCTTTAATCAGAATCATTGAGTTTATTTAAAAACTCGAATTTTACACTCACCTAGTTTGAAGGACTAGATCCACTCATATCATAAGATGTTAATTTGGAATTCCTTGCCTCGTCGTTGTTTGTTGTTACAATCGTAAGGAATTGTAACGGATTGGTTTCTTAGAAGTCGATATAATTTAGTTGTAATGTGCCTGGATGAAAATGCAGGAGGCAATTCAAATCAGATTACAATTTGATGTCATATGTAATCGTACAATGTACATACTACTCAAACTCAAAGGACCAGGAACATCATTGGAACTCAATCAGAATCACTCAGCCATTCCAATGGTACCAGCAAAGTGCCAAAAATGCCACTCGCTAGATTAAACAATAGTAACATACTCAATTGGCATGCATGATATTTCTGTTCTGAAAGATAAACGGGTAAAATGATTGTAAACGAATAAAAAACTGCCGAATTAATTTAAACAATATTCACTTACTTTACTTATGGATTGCGTATATCAGCGTTACATTAAGGTTCCAAAGACTTGTCTGTTGATGTAACAAAGTATAGTATCTCAATTTATTCCCAATTAACATTCCAATATAGATTGTTATCAGAGAGTCAGTAAATATCTACTTGGATAACGGTAAATGACAAAGGCAAAACTGTTTAGTATAAGTCACCACCAATACGTTTGCACTTGAGCAATACCCTAAGATATAGTGACTTCCTATTATTACTGAACCATTGATTCTTAGTGTGGAAAGTCCATAGATTAGTGATTAGATAAAGTAGTAGTAGTAATCACTTTATTGTACACAACACAGGTTTACAAAAATAAATTACAGTAATGGAAGTACAAAGGCGAACTTATCCCTATAAGGGATCTCTTCCAGCTAATCTTCGATAAAGATTAACGAAACTTCTGAATTGTGTATATATGTACATACGATGAGACGATGACCCAAACCTAAAGGGTTAAAAATGCTAAAATAAATTATTATTGAAAAGACTCCCAATAAAAGGCATACTTATTGAATGGCCTACTGGTTTCTATATTATCTGCTAACTGATTTAGATACTTCTAAGTACATACTTTACTTTTACTCAAACAGAAATAGATAAGGGAGTGGGAGATAATTTAATGAATAGCCATGCATAACTAATATGATTTTGTTAAATGAATTGGAATCAAGCAACACATATTAATTGATATCGCCTACCCAATCGAGATACTAAATACTAAAGTATACGACCCTACATATTCATAATAATTATAGAGACAGTAGTAAGACCATGGTGGATAGGTTTCTGAATAAGAGGAATTCTCAAGTATTCGGTTATTTAAAAAAAAAATGTAATAAAGTATTTTTAACAATGATAGTAGTCATTATCCCACTCAGTGCAAGTAGTTATAAAATTAAATGATGGTATAATGACAAAGACATGTGGCGAACCTTTTTCAGTTGCTTACCTCCGCCTGCGAAGCAGGCCGCTAAGTCAACACAAGAGCATTTGTTACAGAGTATATTACCTATGTATAGGTAACGAAAAGGAATAGCAGGTATTCGCTGCGTGCAAAGCAAGTGGTGGGGGGAGCCGAAACAAACTCAGCGCTTGATGTGGCTAAATATGACAAGTTTGCAAGCAAGTGTTTCTGTCAATTCACATACTTTTCAGTTATTTTGTTCACGTTTCTTTTGCCTTAAAAATCATATTTACAATAAAAATGGGCCACGATAGATGTTGTGTGGTAAACTGTAATAATACTAGACGGTCTAGACGAAACATTAATAATAAATAATAATTTTATAAATTTCAACACTAGGCTAGAAATTAGCTTTTTATATCATATCATATAGTATCTATTCCAGGCTCAACAGCGTATTGGCTAAATATCTTATTTCGTCTGTCAACACAGCTTTTGCTTAGATGTTAATAAAATAGTATAGATAATACAGTGTGTACCAACATTCGGTGATTGTAATATTATGTAGTTATAATGCCTGTATTGCCTGTTATTGAAAACTGCAAAGGCTTACCTTTGGAACGTATATAGTTGTCTGTCGTCTATCACAGCAGACATTGTGATGCGAGTGAACATTATTTTTAACACAAAATGTGTTGATTTAAACCTGTGAAGAAGGAAGGAAAGGGTGATAGGTAACTTCAATTAAGTATTAAACTTTTTATGTTATAGTAAAAGGAAGAGATTAATCATGAGCCAAGTAATTATTGGTGTAGTTATGATCGTGGCATCAACTGTTAGCTTGATTATCAGATTTAATCAGAATATTGAGATATAAAATGCAGGCTGCAGCTACACAAGAATCAGAATCACAATTAAAATCAGATGTCATATAATGAAGTACAATAGGTATCTGTCTTCATTAATTTTAATATTGCTGTGAAATATCGGAGTGTTAAGGAAATGGTATTTGTTTTATGTACGACTACTACAGGAGCAATAGTCACAAGACAGTTAATACAGTTATCAGCCTTATTCGTTGCACTATCCTCTTGAGTCACAGTGTACAGTTGGACACCTGTCCTGTGTGGTTCTTCACCAGTGCTCACCATCAGTACCTAGATATGCTAGCCTGTAATGTGGCTTTGTCTTTAATATTTTTCTGTTCGCCCACCGTGTGGCCATACGTTCATCCCTATCCCTACGCTTCCTTGCCATGTGGCCAGTGATTATGAGCTTCTCCAGACTATAGGGTCCTCTTCTGCCTCGATAGCAGAAGAAAGTACGTGCGCGATGAGTACAAATAGTGGATAACCTCGGTTTCATGTTGGGTTCGTCGAGACTTGATGCAATTTCACCTACTGCGTTCAAGCATTCTTCGCCAGTACCACATCTCAAATGCATCTGTCATATGGTGGGTTTCAGTTTAATAGTCTAGGTTTGGACATGTACAGAAAGTTTGAGAAAACAAGGCGTCCGCATTAGTGTGATCTTTATTGTATGTTCTCCCATATGCATACCCTGGCTAGTCGTTTCACCGTACCTTTGGTCACCTGAACTCTTATGACCACCCTTTGGTCGAAAACGCCATCGTCGCTTATTTAAGATCCCAAGTAAACCAACAACTTGCCTCTAGATCGTGCAATTCATTAGTACTCTTCATTTTAACAGGAATATCGACATACATCAACTCCGTCTTATTTCTTTTGATCCTAGGGTATGAATCTGGTCTGGAAGGATGAAGTTAAGGACTCATATCTGACATGCTCAATTTTAGAAGCAAAACCGCAAGTTACTTTCCACAGGCACTTAATCTAATTATAGTCATGTCATTTGCTTAACTGAGGTTATTGATACGTTGGCTACCAAGTCTACCAACTCAGACACCACCCTCACAGCCTTCATTGGAAGGCTTGAGTCATTATGTATTCACCGATGTTAGTGAACAGTTGCACTCCTTGATCAACTTTAAAAAGATAACTCGACGTGTTATCCCCATTTCTCTCATAACCCTGACATTTTACTCCAGTTAAGGAAATCAAGTATTTGCGAAAGCCTTTAAAGAGTATACAGACAGACACCGCGCCCACTGTAATTTCTATTAATTGCCACATTGAGTATTTGCTACTGAGTGAGTACTCTTCTATGTCTCTCATGGTTCTCAAAGCTGTGAAGTGGAAATTCGTGAATAAAGGAAACAGAGAGGGTCAATTTGATAGACACAACAGTGAAAATACCGTAATACGGGAAGCTGGCGATTATTACACTTGAAGATCTGATCAGTTACATCAATTCAAGAATAGTTGTAAAGTTGTAATGAATCGGTACCTCGGTACAGCTTGCTTTGCTGTTTCTACAATCGTTAGCATGACTGATATATATGTACAACACGGAAAAGTAAATGTAACGCAGTAAGAAAGAATTGTTGACAGGTTTTGTAACTAACCAAGATGAAAATAAAGTGCTTAGTTTATATTATTTGAGTGTAGCTCAGGTTAAATCCATAGATGGCTTTCAGACCTAATAGAGAGGCTGACACGACTGTCCCAACTTATTTAAACTAGATTATTTCACGCCAGCATCAGAAAATGATAATTAAAAACTGCAGTAATTTTTGGCACAATATCCATTTGATAAATCAGAACGAACTGCAAGAAAATGTGTCTTGACTCGAAATAAGTGCCTAATTTGAGCTTAGCTTAAGAAAAAAAAAATGTTCTCTCGAGTTGTAGATAAAGTTCTTTTTTACATTTTGATTTGTCATTAAATGAGAATAGCGTAATTTTTCCTTGGCTGGGGAGGGCTGCCGGACATGAAGTAGATACACGTAGGGATGGATATGTCAGCAGTGTAGGTTTAATGAATAAGCAGGTAGATTAAAATACTTCACATAGTAGATTACTGCCAGTAGTATTAAGTAAAGAGAAGTGGGACCTTAGGTTACATATACACGTCACGTTCGGATAAGACGGTTGCTTTTGTCTGTGTAATAACTATCGTTCGATCGCGCGGTCGCCGCGGTGTTTAATAAAGTTACAGTTGTTTAATTACGCAAATTATGCTGGACATTATGTATACGTCTGCTGTAGTAGAAGTTGTGACCCTTGAAGTAGTGAAACAAGTTATTAACGATATCACAAGAGCAAAGCAGTATATAACATCACATATGGTAGTCATACATAAAATATAACGTGAATGGAGTTTTCACTGTCTAACAACACCGATGTTTGGTATGAAATCGGTGTTGCCACGTTGTAATTAAGGACTGCTTGGAGCAATTTGGAACTGAACGCGCGAGATTATGGGAAATACAATAGTAATAGTCATAGGTAGACAGAGAGATCAGTAACGGACCAGAGATGACAAATCGCAGCCGTGATCCTACTCAGCTCAGCTCAGACATCGTGCTTACGATGTCTGATGATCCGATGGCTTAGTCGCTCACACCAATCTCAGGATCCTGCTTTCAGTCTCAGATCAGAGATCAGTTAGTTTAGCACAGATATCAATTAATCATATAATTATCATATCAAAGATCATATTATTAATCAGTTCAGCACAAACATTGATGAATGCTCAGACCAATCTCAGGATCAAATTATTAATCAGCTCAGCACAAACATTGATGAATGCTCAGACCAGTCTCAGGATCTTGTTCTTTATCAGCTCAGCACAAATACAGATGAACAATCGGATCAGTCTCAGAAACGGTGTACCTCAGCACATATCTATAACATCATCAGAAATTGTACGAAATCTCAGGTCATGCCGATTCACAGCGCCAAAGCCTAGAGAGGCATTCAGAGGATGAAAATCTCAAATACATTATTATTCACATTAGTGTTCTTATCATCTAATTGTTGATTTATTTACATGTTTGCCTATGAACATCTAATTCCAATTAAAAGAGTAGCTTCTTCCTGCGGGGCGGGAGTGTCGCGAACATATCGCGAACCGGCTAATAGCTGCCAGCGTCATGGGGTAGATGGCGCTCGCAGTCACGTTTAAGTTAAAATAACCGCTTCTAGGTTATGGTGATTTTTTGGGGAGACAAGAGGGTAGACGCCGAACGATAGGGATAAGAGGAGGTTATGTGCGAACAAATCTACGGAGGGAGAATTTTGCTTTTGGATCAATTCAACGAGTTTCTTATGGTGTTATTATATTAATGATGTGTCTCTTGTAAATTGTGAACAGCGTATATCAGTAATCAGAGTGAACAGTGATCCGAGGGAATTGTTGATGGCTAATATGAACTTATGGTAAACTAGTGTGAGGAATGGGGTCGCTATAAGGGGAGGTTTGGAGGCGACTACGAAGTTCAGGAAACCAGGTGGATAATCAGGTGAATCTAATTTTATATGCAGGTAATAAAGTAGGACACCAGCAATGAGTGAATCGTCAACTCACTAACGTCCAGGCCTCATATAGGTATGTCGTATGATTACATATCGTTGACCAATCTCAGTAAAGGCATCATCTCATTCGATAGGTTAACAACTGTGGTGAGCTTGACGACACGTGTCTTGCTATTTCAATCAGTCTCAGTACAAAAAGTACTGAGGCAGACTGCTGTAGCATGACAAATACGAACGTTTTCGAGAAAACACGAAGGAAAACAATTATGCACTACATCTGCACCTACTTCACTTCAAGTAAAACTGTGTACCTAAACACATAATCATGACTGCTCTTCACTCAATACGATAGGTATAGGTATCAATAATACACAGTAAACACTCAAAACTCTACAAGTAGCTCTTGGTAGTCTTATAAGTGTTATTTATTTATCTCCGTCCTTACTGCTGATAATAATTTCCTCTGCCCCATATTCCTTCCCAAGTCCGATTGCAACAAAAACACCTGTAAGGGGTCGTCCATTTTGCCACACTTTATCATAGGAAAAACGATAGGTCGTTAACACGTACTGTTACACTTGGCATTACCCCTCCTACCCCTGTTGCTGTAACGTAATATGTGGATGAACCTTAATTGTACAGTTTTGGATATATATGTCAAATCTCATGCAATATTTTGTAATGATTTCAGAGAGGTATTCTCCGCCTCTTCGGTCCCATTAGCTGGGTATGAAGCTGTGGTGTGGAAGGCACAAACCAGTGGTGCCACGGAGCTGAAGAGTCTTAGCATTGTTTCATTGTGCTTCGTATATTTACTAGTCTATTTGTATTCAAATGCTAACAATTAGTAATTTGAATATACTTAGCTGAACAGGTTCAACTTTGTAATTGTATAAAAGTGTATATAAATGCCATAAAATAAATCAGTTGTACTTAATTAGATAAAATTTTACTATAGTTTATTTAATATTGAATTATTTATGATAAATTAAATACTTACATTTAATAATATAATTTGGTTTAACTTCTCCTTTTTCGTTTATAAATTCATGAAGATGGTCACCTAAAGTTACCTATTCAAAATAATTGGTAGTAAGTGGCATTGCACTTCATATCTAATAAATTGTGCAGCTTGTTATTGTGATGCACTTGATATCGTTTATTATGTCAAAATGACAATGATACAATTTTAGTAAATACTTAAGCTTTTTTAGTACTTAAAGGAATGAAATCAAATAACTATTTATTTAATTTCATAAAAAAGTATCTAAAATAAGAATGACACTAATGTAATGTAATGTAAGTTGACGTCTTATTTTTAATCTGCAGCGCAAAAAAATACCTAACTATAATTCAGCTGCATGTCACACAAAGATTACTAACAAAATTCAAAACAACTGGTAAATCCCATAGCTGCAGGTGTCTTGATAGCTATAATCTCTTGAGAATAATCATTATCTGCAAGATATCGGAAGAGTATATAAAGTCTGAACTTACTGGAGTTAAAGGAGAATAAGCTGAGATGAAGTCGGTGTTTCTCTTCCCTTCACTCTTGGTTCTAGCTCAGGGGAGCACAGAGGAGAGAGAATGGTGGGAGACGACCATCTTCTACCAGATCTATCCGAGATCTTTCATGGATAGTGATGGGGATGGCATTGGAGATCTAAATGGTAAGTGGATTTTATTTATTGTGGAATTTATCTAATTTTTTTGTAAATTTGAATAACTTGCTAGTGTCTCTTATCTATCAGGCTAGATGTCCTAAAATATAAGATGGACTTGATGATTTTAAACATAATTTACATATATCTAGCCAATACAATTTTGTTACTAAAGTGATCAATGACCTTTGGGCTTAGAAACGCTAATATTATATTTTCTTAAATTAATACTTTTTTCAGGAATAACCTCTAAACTGGAATATTTGAAGGAAATAGGTGTCGGTGCAACTTGGCTCTCGCCTATGTTTTCATCCCCAATGTATGATTTCGGGTATGATATCTCTGACTTTTACAATGTCCACGATGAGTATGGAACTATGGAGGATTTTGAAAGACTGATCGCCAAGGCGAATGAATTAGGTAAGATTATAATAGACGTCTTTACTTTTTTTCTAGAATTTAAGACAATCACGTACAATACACGTAGCTAAATTATTATACTTAATTAACTGTTTTATAATTCCAATTCAAACAGAAAGCGAATTATATCTGAAAATAATACTGGAGCATCAAATAAGTGTTTTAAGGAATTTTGTTTTACAGATATTAAAATAATTTTGGACTTGGTGCCTAACCATGGCAGTAACGAAAGTGAATGGTTTGAAAAAGCCCTTCAAGGTGACGAGAAATATTTTGATTACTTTATTTGGGAGGACGGAGTAGTTGACGAAAATGGTGATCTGCAGCCGCCGAACAATTGGGTAAAAGTTTATTTATTTAGCTTATTATTTATTAGAAGTTTACATATAGTATTTTTATACAAATGTTTTATGATTTTATTTTTTTACAGCTGAGCGTTTTCCGTAAAAGTGCCTGGGAGTACAGGGAAGAAGTAGGAAAATATTATCTTCATCAGTTTGTCATCGGTCAACCAGATTTCAATTACCGCAATCCTGACGTAGTCGAGGAGATGAAAAACGTCATTCGGTTCTGGTTCGACAAAGGCGTTGCTGGATTTAGAATTGACGCTATCGCGCATCTTTTTGAAGTAGACAAAGAACAATTTGGTGGCAAATACCCAGATGAACCTATTTCAGGAAACAGTTTGGACGACCCGTTAAGTTACAGTTACTTGAACCATATATACACAACTGACCAAGATGAAACTTACGACATGGTTTATCAGTGGCGTGATGTTTATGAAGAATATAAGGCTAAAGATGACTTTTCCAGAGTAATGATGGTTGAAATCTACGCAAGTCCTCAGAAAACAATGAAGTACTTTGGAGAGGGTGATCGCATAGGAGCACATATGCCATTTAATTTTGCATTGATTTCTGACGTCAACGGTGAATCTACGGCTGCTGAGATCAAGTATGCTGTTGATAAATTTTTGACCTTTAAGCCCCTTGACAAGTTAGCCAACTGGGTGGTAAGTGTGACAGATATCTATAATTTTCTTTTACTATTATATGAAACAGAATAAAATCAATGAATCATTTAATTTCAGACGGGTAATCACGACAATAGTAGAGTAGCTTCCAGATACAGCCCAAAGGTAGTAGATGGAATGAACATGCTTGTTCTCTTATTGCCAGGCGTTGCCGTGACTTATATGGTAAGATTTAAAAAAAATGTATGTATTAATGATTTTAATAATAAAATTTGGTATTGCATAATTTAACTATATTTTGTAATAACAGGGTGAAGAAATTGGAATGGTAGACGGCTATGTCAGCTGGGAGGACACAGTAGATCCAAGTGGATGCAACACTGATGATCCCATCAACTACTGGCAAGCGTCAAGAGATCCCGAAAGGACGCCTTTCCAATGGAGCTCTGACAAAAATGCTGGTATGTTTGTCAATACAAAAGGTTTCAGAAAGCTGTTTGCCTAAAATAAACGACATGTCACGACAGACAAAACAAATAAATATTCAGACTGAGATGTTGCATCGATAACGGCATTGTAATCTCTAATATTCTTGGTATATATGTCGAGGGCCAGAAAAATATGTGATAAAATAAAAATATAAATTGTTTAGACGTAACGTTATCATATCTTTCGATAGGATTTTCGACGGCAGACAAGACCTGGCTGCCTGTTGCTGAGGGCTACGAAACCTTGAATGTGGAAGTGCAGCGTGACATCACCAGGTCACATTTGAACGTCTACAAGGCGTTGGCTCAACTTCGTACGGAGCCTACATTCAGATATGGCAGATACGAGACAGCCGCGCTGAATGGAGACATCTTTGCTTTCCGAAGGTACTTTATAATTATTTATTCTTCCAATATTTGTAAAACGATGCCATGAACCCTTAGGCAGTCGAGCTAAAATATTATTTAGATTAAACTTAGGCATAATGGGCCTAGATTCATCAATCATCATATAATATTTTGCTTAAATTGGCATTGGTAATTTTAACAGTAGGTATGCTCGTCGGGCTTCTGAAGAATGCATATCCAGGTGTCGCCAGCCATACAATAGGTTTTTAAAGGGGCCCACTGATTAACAGTCCGCCGGACGGTATCGGCCTGTCAGTTAGAACAAATTTTTGACAGTTCCGACAACTGACAGGCCGATACCGTCCGGCGGACTGTTAATCAGTGGGCCCCTTTAAAAACCTATTGTATGGCTGGCGACACCTGGATATACATGTCCCCTTAAGATACGTGTTATTTATATTGTCTGACCATCTTTTGTGCCTTATTTCATGTAAAATAAAGTTATTTGTATTTGCTAAGCCGTCCGTTACTATGGGGTACTATTATCTTTTTCATAACAATATCTTCAGATACTACGAAGTAAGCTCGCCATTGACAAACTAAGCCAGCAACTTCAATATTTATCACAAATACTTTATCTATAACTATCTCAACAGGTGGTACAATGGCGAAAACTACGTGATCCTCGTCAACTTCAGGGATGAATCTTACACTATTGACTTAAGCTATTTCGAGAATGTTACCGGGGAATTGGAGGTCGTTCTTGCTAGTATTCAGTCACCGAAGGACACTGGGTAAGTTTCGTTTTCATATAAAAGTTCCAAATCCAAATCAATGGTTTAAAAAAGGCAACGGATTAGTGTAATAAAATGTGCCTTATATATATATAGGTATATATATATGTAATTATAACAATAATTGATTAGTTAAGAACATTAACACAACTTAACATAATTAATTGTTTCCCTAAAAAAAATCTTAACTATTTCATAACAGAAGTATAATTTTTTGGGGGTTTTGGGGATGAAAATACTACGGAATCAAATAAAGCCTATTTGTTTACATTTAAAGATTACAAATTAACAGCAAAAATATGTATTTTACAGGGACGTGCTAGAGGCAACGGCGGTGGAGGTTGTCGGCAGCGAATCTTTCGTCATCAAAGTTAAAGCATGAACGCGTCAAGAAAACTTGATAAAAATGGATAATATGTATAACCAAGTTTAAAAAAAAAAGTTATTAACATTTAACGACTTTTATTTAACTCTTACAGCTGTAGGCAGCATTTCTACACAAATATGAAAAATAAAATAAATAAATCTAATATTACCACGAATAAATATTCATCCATTAAAATATTTATTTTGGTTAAATTGCATTTTTTTATTTACGTACGTCTTATGGCTTCAGGCAAACTACTAAGTAAGTATGGAATTCTTTTCCTAAGGCTTGTATCCTCGTAGTAATTATTAATTCTAGGAACGGATAGTCTGCCTGAAGTCACAGCCTTTGTGATGTATGTACATATGATTAACTGGTGTTAAGGAATCAGTTGAGTTAAGCTCTTGATAACTATGGTTATTGATCGCAAGTAAGTATTTATGTTTTAAACTAACCGATAATATATTGCAAATTTTGAAAAGAAGTCTGTAGTTACCTTTACATTTGAGTTTAATTTTATGGTTAACAAAGTAATTTTAAAAATCTGATCTGCATATTCTTTAATTTATCGATATTGGTCTTAGTTGTGAGCCCATAGCTGTCAAGAGCATAACTCAGTATTGAATTACCCAGACCTGTTCCGTATTTCAAAGTCAAACAAAATGCAAAATCAATTAGACAGAGGTATGTTACCGGAATGTATAATCCCGGTAGGAATAGAATGTAAGGTAATGTAAGTTGGCGACGTATAAAACCTAATCAATCGAAACTATCATTTAAAAAGTATCGATTTCCACGGCGACCTGAAAAAGTTAGACCAAGAAAATTCTGCAGCGATTTTGATAGTCGACGCAGTGCGAACTTCTATGAAATTTTGACGTATAAATAAAAATCGCTGCAACTTTTCTTGGTGTGACTCTAATTTATATTGGATGATGAACAAATTGATGTTGCCAGTTGACAGCGGCGGACATCATTTAATAGTAAATACATGTAGGTAAAGTGAGCTGAAAAAAGTGATGCCACTACAAAATGTAATAAGCGGAGATACCGAAATTTTCAAAACCCTTCATCTGAAGGAAATATACTTCAATCCCAACCAAGCCAAGCTTCAAGCTTCAAGCATCAAGCAAGACCGGTATGGGCAACTCTTTGGGGCAGGCCAACAGTGGACGTCCTCTGGCTGATATGATGATGATGATGATACTTCCCTTGCCGCTCAGGACATATAAAGTGATGTTACCACCACTACAACCGAGTGTGTAGGTATAAACAACGCGGCCCAAACAGAATTGCATACATCAACAGCCGCCCAATCGAGCCCGCCACGGCTGTGCAATGCACACAGCGCTACGTTTGTTACAATGCAAACGATGCGATTGTCAATCCAGCGGCCTTCTGTCGACTGTCAAAACATAGCACGTGTCCTTTGATTGACATCGTCATTATTTCGTTTTTACCCACCGCAAAAAGAAGTGTTATTAGTTTGACCGCTATGTGTGTATGTGACTGTGTTTTATCGGTGTGATTTTATAAATTTTGGTTATCACCCGGTGGTTCTTAGAAATGTTTAATCGAAATCAGTTCATTGCGTGTTGGGGGTGTTACAATTTTTTATTCACATGAAAGAAAGAAGAAAAAAAGAAAGACGATACATTTATTTACATCAAACCAAACCAGTTAATTACGCACAATACATATATGTATGAGATGGACGTTAAAAAGGACCCGGGGACTCAGCGTAATGCTACGGCCCGCAGCGCTGATTTTCAATGGGGACCTAACTGACACCATATGAATTTATTAGCAATTTAACAAAAAAGTGACATAATCCAGGGCCTTATGATCACAAATTTTTTAATTTGCAGCTTGTTTATCTAATAGCTCTTCAATTAAAATACTTTTGTTAGTCATATAACAATATTTGACTTCAACTTAGTTAAAAGTTGAACTAAAATCTGAATGGCGTCCATAGGCTACGGTGACTGCTTACCATCGCTTACCGTATGCTTGTTTGCCACCGATGAGGTATTAAAAAAAAAATGGACGCTGCCAAAACCAAGTTCCATAACCATATTTAACAGCTCTTATGAAATATCAATATTAAAGCTATAAGAGCACAAAATTCATATAATTTATAAACTACTTTTAAACCCACAGGGCATAAAAACGTCTGATTAAAAACTTTTTCTGAAGTCAAGTGGAATCCAACTCTACAGAAATAAAAAGCTCCCATTACACTTTTCTAAAACATTTAGCTCTCTGTCAAGTACTGCGTTCTAGTTTAACAGCCTCGACTTTGACCCACAACTTTACTGGGGTATATTCATAAGTACCTGGTACATGGTCCTATATAAACCACTGTAAATGTATCCTCTTTATTTTTGCATCATCATCATTGGCCACAGCATCTTTGCAGATGATAGTTGCAGCGACTAAAGAAGGTATTTCAAATAGGTAGTCTACAGCCTACATCGACTGCGATGACTGTATGACTAATGGCCGATCGGCACTTCTTGCCGCATCGATCACAGACGTGTTTTGACTCCTGGGGTGGTCCAGCAGCTCTGCGATTTCGTTTCTGACTAAGTTGGTCCAACCAGAGCTCGTCATGCTTTGCCATGTCTTCCCGCAGGTTACGACGCCACTCCGGTCTCATCTCCGCGCGTTCCTCCCAACAATTATCTTTTTATTCCAATGATTATTATTATTATTATTTCTTAAAGATACGATGCCCACCCCTGTCAAAAGCATAGGTACATAATTATAGTTCGCTGACCTCATTCTCTGATTATATTTTACGGATACAGATCATACAGATCAACGGATCCAGGGGTCAACTTCCCCAAAAGTGAACTTTACAGTCGAGATGAAATGTTTTGCGAGGAGATAAACTGGAAAATGCCAGCAGAGGTCGCACCTCGCGTTATTTAATAACAAAAACCCGCTGTTAAATTAAATTGTGCAGCGCTCCGTGTTTCTTCTTACAGTGAAAAATACGCTTTTAAAAGTAATATTATTTACGTGTGTCTGTTGTTGCGAGATTGGCATGATGTAATAAAAAAAAATATCACAAGTCTACCCACAGACGATTTTTAATTTTGCATAAATACTGGAGTTCTGTTATTGGCTATACTTATAAGTTCTCATGTTTTTTGTATATTATTTAAAAGCTAATATAGCAAATATAATAATTTTAGGGCAGTTATAATATATCATGTTTCTAAATATTGTATGCAACGTCTAAACATTAGCGTCGTTAAAGGTTTATAGAATCAGCGGCGAATACTAGATTCGCTTGTTCAAATTCAGGGCACAGAGCGGCTACCGCGAAAACCGAAATTTGCAAATTGCGGGAATCTTTCTCTTTTACTCCAATGAAGGCGTAATTAGAGTGACAGAGAAAAATCCCCGCAATTTTCGAACTTCGATTTTCGCGGTTATAGCCCAGAAAACCTCTGCTCCTCTAACGTCTTTCTGTTTTTCTGTTTTCACGCTTAAACCGCTGAACATATTGAGATAAAATTTGCTATGGAGATAGATTTAGGCTCAAGAGAGGAAATAGGATAGCTTTCATCAATCAGCATTATCATTCCACACATAGTTGCGAGCTAAAGGTAGTCTTTTTAAAACAAATAAAATTAAAATTAAAGAAATTAATTATAGTCTGTTATAAAGATCTGGGTGGCCAGACGGTCGGCCCGCAAAAGTTCACTTTGATAGCACCAATTAACTAAATTAACCTTTTACAATTTCACAATCCCGACATTGTTGTCTTATTGCACGTGCAATAATGTTTCTTTATTGCCTGCATCTCAAAGGTTGCGATATAAAAACTGCATTACGAGGATAGTGGACGACCGCTTCTTTATACAAACGTAGTTCCTATTTTCCTCTCTGGATATTAACATTAAGTATAGAGCACGTGTACTATACTTGATTTCATGTACCAATTATTACCCACAACTATGATTTCAACAGCTTTTCAAAATTTGTATGTATTGTTTTTCGCTCCTATACAGGGTGAAATTTAAATCACTGGCCATATTCATTCCCGGCACTAGGTTACACTTAAGGAATCTATTTAGCGAAAAAAATTAGTACACTTTTTTTTAATTTTCATTTTTCAATTTTTAAATATTTTCCACGAGTCGTGGTCACCCTATTACCACAAATGTAAACAAACCTAATAGTAGGTTTTAACAACAACATAAGCAAAACCCTTATCTGACCTTCACTAAACCTTATAATCGTTGCAATAGGGTCCACCCAGTTAGTGTTGGCGATGGTAGGCAGGTTTATCAATTTCGAGGGTAGTCTAAACTAAACCATTCCGCGCTAGCGGTAAACATAACGGTAAGCATAAATGATTAGTCACTCGTCACTCGCCAACCTTAAAATAATAATCGCGCGCGTACTAAGGTTAAAAAAAATGTTTTCGAACCGGGAATATTACGAAGTGGTACGGTGTTATTTATTAAGTGGTGAGTGTTTACGTGGTGCACAAAGATTATACGAAATGGAATCCGTTCCACGCCTTCGCAGACAAGGATTGAATCCAAGAATACCATCTCGTGGGACTTTTGTTAATTGCGTCGATTTTTAATCAAATGTACGTAAGTTGATTAAATTTTTTAAATACGCCTGAATGCAAAGATTCCTGACCTAGTTTTTACTCATTGTTTTTAAGCCACGGACGTTTTGTTAATAATCATTAGTCAGAAATAACATTTTAGATTAAAAATGGGTTGCCTTTGCATTTTGACGGTTCTAAGCCCGTTAATATGAAAGGAAAAATTAGCAACTTATGTAGGTAATCTCGCTGCAATAGGGTTCATAATTGGTGACGCGATTGCAAACAGCGGGAGGGGCGGGGTGTCAATGACCTTAACTGATAAGAGAGAAGCGGGTGTAGTGGGTAGTTGTCGGTTCACCATAACGTACGAGGTTTTTAGGATAACTTGATGATGAGTTATTTCGAAAAAAATGTACTGAGCGGTATTAAAAGAAAAAACACGTGTTTAATATTTTTTCGAGTTCTTTCGGTTGTTTCAATTTGGCCAGTGAATTAAATTTCACCCTGTATGTAATAATAATAGTCAAATAAAGGGAAGGGATATTAGTTATGTTTAAAATAAGCATCAGATTGTGTAAAATATGTACTGTGCATACAATTTTCCATAAATTGTTATTGACATTATCTAGAGAGGAAAATGGGAACTACGTTTGTACGGAGAAGCGATCGTCCAACTTTTGAAATGTTTAACTTTGATTGCAGAATGCATAAATAAGTATTTATCTCTTAATCGATGGCGATGGAATTGCAAAAAAAAAAACTTTTAATAACGTCAATTTAATATATGTGTTTTTATAAAACCATGAGCAGTAATTTTCCTAATATCTATTTCTGCATTTGATAAACATTCTTTGTTGATTAATTGGTCACTTAAACATTTAAAGTAGTTATATAAATTTGATGTACAAATTCAATAAAAAATATAATAGCTCCCAATATCTTTAAATATATTCACCAAAACAGGTTTCACTAGACCGTAACAAAAAATCGTAATAACAACAAAGATAATCATAATGAGTCTCAATCGCACCTAAAAAGCTTGTTAGACGAGTCTTAGTCATACAAGAACTCAGTTCTATTTTAAAATGGACTTAATTGATTTAATTCAATTCCACAGATAGGACACTTAATCAAAACAGGTTATAAGAAAAATTAGTTAACCTTAAGAATAACTTAAGTGTCATACTGCCCGATTTTAACTTTGATACGTCAAGTGACGTTTTTGTTCGAAGAAAATTACATTTGACACTGACATATCTAATCCATATCGTTTCTAGGTCTATTAATTGATATATATAGGCATTATGCATTAAGTTCGCCATTTGTACATTATTTTTATGTTTTGTGCAATAAAGTTTAAATAAATAAATATATAGTTTAATAAGTAATTGAGCCATTTTGTTTGTAATAAAGTGAGCCATTTTGTTCAACATAAAAAACTAAATGTATTAAGTTTGTCACTAGTAGTAACGTAAGGCATGTGCAAGCAAGTGTCATTGTGAAGGATGAGAAATTGGAATTAGTTGATAGTACAGTTTTTCTTGGTATAACTTTAGATTCTAAACTCCAGTGGGGTCCCCATATTGCTACTCTTTCGAATAGACTGAGCTCTGCAGCTTTTGCAGTGAGCAAAATCCGTCAGTTAACTGATGTGAAAACAGCTCGATTAGTATATTTTAGTTACTTCCATAGCATTATGGCATATGGTATTTTACTGTGGGGCGGTGCTTCAGAGATAAATACCATTTTTGTTCTGCAGAAGAGGGCTATTCGAGCAATATACAAAATGAACCATAGAGACTCACTTAGAGATAAATTTAAGGAAATTGACATAATGACAGTGCACTGTCAATACATTTATGAGAATATTCTGTATGTACATAAAAATATTGTAAATTTAAGGAAAAATTGTGAAATCCATAATATTAATACTAGAAATAAACATAAGTTCGCAGTGCCCTTCACTCGGCTCCATAAAATTAAAAAATCATTCATGGGTAATTGTGTAAGATTTTATAATAAACTTCCAAACCATATTATTGAATTATCTATTAATAAATTTAAGAATTATGTAAAGCGTAAACTTATTTCCAAAGCTTATTATACCACACAGGACTACATGAATGATAATACAACGTGGGATTAATTGTTATTCGAAATGATTATTTATTTATTAGGTATATTTGATTATTGATGAGAAAATGGATATTCCGATGTATATTATCTACTTGTTTGTTACTTATGCTTTTTTTTTGACATTTAGATTTTATTCTAGAAATTCTAGACTAGTATTTTTTTATACAATTTTTTTTTTAATGTTTGACGATCCTTTTGTGAAATTCTTAGTGTTAAATTTGACATGTATAATAATCCAATTTTATTATGGAATAAAATTAACATCAATAAATTGCTCTGATAATTAGATTAAGATTAATTACGATTCATAAGAGCTTGTTGCTAGTACATGCCTACATGAATAAAGTATATTTTGATTTTGATTTGATTTTTTTTGACATAGTAGGTACAAAGAGATAGAGACAACCGAAGTGGCCAAATATAACGGTACACATCCTTATTCCTATGGTAACAAAGGTGTGTTGCGATATATTTGGCTACTTTGACCGTATAGTCTGTATAGTCGCCATCAGATATCGGAGCGGCCAAGGTGCTCACAAATATCTGAACACGCCTCATTGTCAACGCGTTAGAGTGCGTGTTCAGATATTTTTGAGCACTTTGGCCGCTCCGATATATCTGATGCTGACTGTACAATCAGGCCGTCAGACCGGTCGTTGCAATGGGCGGCAAAATGCCACACGTCAATAAAGTATCGGGTTTCTAAAACAGTAGGTAGGTCTAAGTTGTCGTAGAATTTTAGATCAGTAAGTCAGTCAATTAGCGTAATTATTACATTTATGTAAAAATTATAAATATGTTATGCAGATTATGCAGTGTATTGAATATGCGACTCGACGGGATTTATAAAAAAAATTCAATAAGATTTATGTCATTAATTTTATTTTTGACACAAGCTTTTATCGCTGACTGTAGGTACTTATCTGTCAACAGGCGACTAATTACAACTCAATTTCTCAATTCTTACAAATCCAAACATAATTAGGTTGCGTTGTTTTATCACATATGTACTACTTATAACCAAGTAAAAGTAAATTAAACTGTATCTATACGTGCCGTTAAAACCTGTTATTTAGTTGAAACAGTTTTTTTTATTAATACAGTTAAAACTAGTTCTCCTAAGCAATAGAGTCTGGCTACTGAAATTTTACCCAAATGTTTGGCGGGAAATTCAAAAATCTTCGGCTGGCCACACTTTGTGTAGTAGGAATTATAGTTTTGATACTAGAAAATATTTTTGATTTTCTGTGCACACGTAAGGTACCTAAGGATATAACTTAAAGTAAGTTAAATATACGTTGACGTGCACACAAAGTCAGCTCACATAATTTCTACCACTATGTAAAGTACAGTCAACGATAAACACATATGTTAACACTTTCTCACCATATACCATTGTAACAAGGCAAAAAATGAAATGTAGTATAAATAAGACCTAGCTCGATAATACCGTAATATTAATCTATAAAAAAAATACATAAGTACTATGCCAAATATGCTAAATGCTAAGTATCAAAATAATTATAGAGCACCAACCTTCTAATTTGTTTACATTTGTTTTGGAGTTGTAAACATTGCAGTTTTTCGTTATACAACGCTGCACGTCGACATCACACATTGCCGTAATTATTTACGAGCTTAAATAATAGTTTGCGAACCTCACTCAGTATAGACATTATTAATATTATTTAAAATAAACCCCTTATAAACCGCAAACAATTTGAATGGATGACATAAATTGACAACTGACTTTTAGCTTTTTTTTTAAATCATAGATAATTGGTGATACAACAATGATATATCCGTCAACAATTTTTGGCTAGCCAGACTCTATCGTTAAAATTAGGTACGTATAGGTACTTAATCAAAAGTATCAAAACTAGTTTTTGCAAAGTGCCTTGTTGACAACTATAATGAACTACTGCCTAAAAATAAAACTTGTTCTATTAGAAAGGAAAAATACATGTACATACATAATTACATTAAGTTTTCGTTCTTTTGCAGTGTGACTACTGTTTCTAATATTTATTGTGCCCCGCTTGCATCAGAACAAGTCGGCGGTCCACAATAGTGTGACGGATCACGTCAAACACCGCCCAACAATACCTGTGCCGCGGGGGCACTTGCCGCGACGCTTAACAATAACTCGCATACAACTTGACAGGGGAGTAGCTTGTGACTTGCATTTATTTAATGCCCGTTTAGATGTAATTACGGACCACACTGGTACTTGACGCAATCGATGCAGTGATATGTCTTTGGTTGGTACAAAGAGCAAGACTCTTTCGACCATCGTTGGAGCTTTGTAATGTGTTTTTTTTTTGCACGGGTTCACGAATTGTCAGCTGTCGGTGTGACCGACGTCAAACGTCATTTTTAATAAAAAAATTATCTTTCTGTACATGGGACGCTGTGCAGTACAGGTCTTGATAAATACATTAGGGTTTTCATTTAGCTAACCGCAAGTACTAATAAAAAAAATCTGCCATTGGTATATCAGCAATTAATTAAATATTATTGTTTGATCCTTTTACCCTTTACAACATGTTGTTCTATATATAGCCGTTATAAATTCTACTCTATGGCCAGCTATTAAAGGATATAAAAGGATAATAATTTTACGATGTAGAATCGGAGGCATTATACATGCGCCACGCATGCTCCTTCACCCCCGGATACACATTTTTCCCCATCCACACCTCAAAAATCTATACCTAAACTAAATTAGAGTAAAACCTCAAAAGTTTGAGTTCTTGGAATGAAACCTGAGGTCATTCAAAGAACTCAACGCAAACAATCCCTTTATGACTCAACTACATTAAACTTACAACGAATAATGTTGTTTCTGTACAAAGCTACGAATTTAATTAACGTTGGTTTAAGCAGATGTCACTGCCGCTCCAGGGGCATGATAGAGTAATTACTCGCTTTGATGTAACCAGCCGTTTTCCACTAGGCTGTAATTCCTAAAGCTTAGCGCTAACCGGCCTCCAGCTTGTAACTAGAAATCCGTAAAATTTCTGTCACAGTTTTCGCAATTTTTGTCGAGGTGTCTTGTTAAATTGCCCGTTGCCGATCCTTTTATATACCTATGTATGTAAGGTACTCTTTAGTAAATTGTGGCAACAATTACTCATGTCATGTTGTATATTGTTAGTGAATAAAAAATAAATGAAATGAATGTCAATATGAGTAGTGTTTACATAACCTTGGGAAGAAGTCAAATTATTTTTTTTATTAAATATTGACTGGAGGGCTGCGTCACTTTTTCTTTAATATATGATATATACAGTGGAACCTGGATAATTGCAATCTCAAGGGACCGGCCAGTTTTTGTCAATTAACCAGGTTTTTCATTTAAGCAGGTCGTGTCAATTAACGAGGTTCAAAAAATCGTTGTGTCAATTATAGAGGTTTTCATTAATAGAGGTTGCGTTCTGACAAATTTCTTTTATGGAGGTGCAAATAACCGTTTCAAGTAGATTTACACAGCTCTCTCACTTGCACTTTTACACTACATTAATTACCACTTTATTTTCTTATCATTTGGGTTAAAAAAATCCCTTCAATTGTAGAAGAAAGTTTTATTAGAATGTAAAATGCATACTTTGTTTTTTATTGATCAAAACTATTTCACCTACTACAGGCTGTGATAGATACCCAGTAAATAAATTAAAGTCTGGATGGAGATATAAATAAAATGGTCATTGCTATTAAAATATTATTTCTGCTGTCTACTACTTATATACATTATTACTTACTACTACATTATTTCAATTACAGAGGTAATATGTAAGTAAGACTCGTTTCAATAATAGAGGTAAAAACAAGAGCAAAAATAACGGACTTTTTTAGCACAGTGTCAATTATAGAGGTCTTAAGTTGCGATGTGGTCAATTACAGAGGCAAAATTACGAAAAGCACTAAAATCTAAATTGCAGTTATAGAGGTTCCAAAATTTCAATTATGGAGGCCTTTTGGTCTCAAGGGACCGGGACCGGACTTTTGGTTGCAATTATTGAGGTTTTCCATTTATCCAGGTGCCAATTTACCAGGTTTCACTGTATTTCAGTTTATAATGAGTAGTATTTCTTGCGATCAACACAGCGCAGTGCATCCTCAACTCAATCCGTTGTGTACTACATATAAAAATGAGTAGACTATAATGACATTAACGCATTCACTGCCAGGGGGCCTAGGAACAAACTTATATGACGGTGAACGCATATGTGCGTTGGGGGCAGTGAATGTGTTAATTGGTTAAAACCAACCTTTAATAATGAACATAGGTGTATGTTACTTATCAAAACAACAATTTTAACGAGAACATCGGAAAAGCATTTATTTTATAAAGCATGGAGGTTGAGCATCCCCAAACATGTATCATGTTTATTAATAAATACGACTTTAATTACATATTCCAGCGAAGGTGTTAAGATCGGTTCTGCCGTACAAATGGATAACCTGAAGCGATCGCGTGAGTAGTCTGTCACTCTAGCGGTGGCAATAGAGCTGTCTAATATGGAAGTCCTTTGGTGTGCCGATCGGTGATTAGTGCTTTGTAATAGTTATGGATTACTTTAGATGTTATCGGGTTTGTTTTGTAAACCTAATGGTTTTTATTTTTTTGAATAATTACTTGTTATTTATACGGTCGATCGTCAATTTTACTGTTATTTGTAACCAAAACTTACAAATATCTAGATTGGTAGTGAGATTCACATTGGGCAGCGAGATAAAGTCATGAACTCACGTATTTTAAGAGATAGATAGGTACGTTTCTAGGGGCCCGATTCGGTTTTGAAATAGATATCTTTTAGATATCACCAAGATACGATAACGATATGTTTAAGATCTAACCTGTCAAATTTGACATTTGCGCGATTCTGGAGATACTCTTGAACGATTTCCTCAGGATATGACTCAGAGATCCAATTCACATCTAATAGATATCTTACTCTATCTAACGTAAAAGTGACATTGGTTGCCCGAATTGCGCTGCAAAAGAGAACTAGTTGGTATCTAAACTATACCGTATCTAGAATGGATCTAGGACGTGTCGTCTCTTGTGAATATCTTGAAGTTCGAATACGGCAGTAGGTTAGGTATCTCAGCAACGTTTCTTTAGCTGAGCTTATTTTTACGCTTGGTTTATGTTTCTTAGATTAAAATACCTACGAATTTTATATACTATAATTAGGATTTAACTCTGAATATTTTTGTTCAGCGTTCATGCCTAGCATACTCGCTAGGTTGGGTTAAAAATACTTTTTCTTTTACACGAAGTAAAACTAAGCCTCAAAAATACTCATCCAACTATCAGATCGTTCAAGTACCTACTCCTTCACGGTTTTCTTTTATGTTATCTTTTTCGCCGTTTTCCTAATGTTTCTTTTTTTGCCCTGCCCAAGACAGTTCTCTTCAACCGAAGCAAGAACTACTAAATTATGATAATTTACGACAATTTTATGCGGAGCGCACATCAAAGACTGCCGACTTAGTTTCATCTAGGCCGGGGTAAAAGTACAATGAAAAAGCATATTTTAATTGTTTGGTTACGGGGCAAGACACACGTAGAATGTATGCAGAGCACTTTAAAAATGTACGATCAGCCTCTTAGTGAGTTTTTAATGCAACGTATAGGGAATTTTCACGTCTCTGTCTAACAAAGAAAGTATGAAAGAAACGCCTACATACGGCTAAATTCGGGAAATGAATTAGAGACTCACTAGATATGAAATAGTAAAGATATGTGACGTTCCACTTCAAAAGGTACCTTATGGCGGCTGGCGCCGTGGTTCAGGAAATGAATTAGATATTCACAAGATATGAAATAGTGAAGATATGTAACGTTCCACAGAAAAAGGTACCTTATGGCGCCCGGCGCTTATGTCGCATAGCCCCACAATATTATTAGAGCGGCGTTAATGATAGCGTAAACCATAAGGTACCTTTACCCGTGGGACGTCACATTACTATATCGTTTCTAGTTAATCTCTAATTCATTTCCCGAATCGCGCCGATATTTAATATGGGGCAAAACTAAATATCGTCACCCTAGTTCACAATCATACTAATTACGCGGAAAATTTTGTCGTAATATAGACCTTTTGTTTGCGCACTATAGTACTATTTAATTACAACAAAATTATCGCCGTAATTAGTACGATTGTGAACTATGGTGACGATATGTGAGAAGAACTAATTGATAAAACTAGGCTATATAAATACTACAATTTACCATTTATTTACATATATTTATGTCTATAAGATTTCTATCCCAGATCTTTCGGAATCCTTGCGCGTGACATAATTGAAGTGGTGACGTGCTGTCTCCCGATTTTAATACATAGAAGGTTAGGAAGTTATAATGTAAAAAAAATCGTAAATGGGCTTAATTATTAATAGTTTTATCTCCAAGCAAATATAGGTCAGAGACATAAGTTATTTTATATATCTTAGTAAATCATTCTGATTCATTAAATCATTATCGTACGCATTGCAAACTATTTTCATGAAAACGCAAAAAAAACTCAACATCGTTCAACTATTCCTCACATGGTCACGCCAGTGAGAACGTTTCTACTAGTTCCCAGCTCATTAAAACTTCCGTATCAAGTGCTCCTCAAGTGTGTTGAAAGTTAATAGGACTCTCGTGTGAGGAACTGTACGAACGAGTACTTATTTCCTTTTGAAGTTGGTAGACTGAAGAACAGATGCGCTAGAACTATTTCCCATTTTATGTGTAAGAACTTAGAAGTTTTTGCAAGCGTATAGGTTGCATTCGGATAGCAACGTCGATGTAGTAGTAGTAGTAGTAGTAATCACTTTATTGTACACAAAACAGGTTTACAAAAATAAATTACAGTAATGGAAGTACAAAGGCGAACTTATCCCTATAAGGGATCTCTTCCAGCTAACCTTCGATTAGATGAGAGGAAAACTCCAGTCAGGTCAGATAGACAAACTTACGGGATGTACAGTAATATTTAGAAAAAGTAAACTAACGTATTGTCAACTTATAAAATACATAAATAATATTATCAATATTATCGATGTCATTTTTGAAGGTAGTAAAATGTTCAATCGTTGATTCATTTTGGCAATTTTTGATTTGACCGAACGCGTTTTCTAATTTATTTTTGAAAACGGCATCCTGTAGGAGGTTATGTTAGATTAGCTTATAAAAATACGACAGTTATTGAAAAAAAATACGAATTTGTGTGATGGCGGATCTGCTTTAGCTTCGCGTTAGTAACTGGCAGGAAGTTGCGCAGGATCGTGACAGGTGGCACACTCTCGTTTCGGAGGCCAAGATTCGGTCAAATTAAAATCTGCAAGTGAAATATCGGACAAAAAAAAACGTTTCAAGGTTACTAATCCTGTCAATATACTTGATAAAATGAGCTTGATGATGAAGGACAGCAACAGGTAATAATGCATCAAGAAATTTGATAGTGAAATTGCCCCTGTTAACGCTGCAACAGTAACGACCGCTGCTGTAGTCGTCATCTGAAATTAACCTTTCAATTAGGTACCTACAACAAAAGCTTTTGCAATAACAACATATTTGCGAAGTTGTAGGTAATTTAGTTTAAAGTTGTTGTGCGAATTAAGTGATTTAACTTTGCTAAGTATAAAGCATTTTACTAAGGCCAACCATTAACCCAGTGTTTAACCGGTTAATCCTGGGTTAGTGGAAAGGTGCAAGTGGCGCATAGAATTAAAAAATTCTCCATATCCAATTTAAATAACTGCAAAAGAATGTCTATCCTTTGCCTTTGCTGTTACTCGACATTACGTAAACTAGAACCAACTCGGTAACGATTCCATTGCGAAGGCGATCTATAAATTACGCGAGACATTATACGTCGGCGCCCGCGCAGGTTTCATTATCGCATACCGAGCACGGGCGAGTCAAGGGCTAAGGTACTAGTATAATCGTAAATGGACTCGTCAGGTATTCAGTTTTTCCACAAAAAAAGTATTAACCTTTTTATAACACGTCGGTGGCAAACATTCAAGCATACGGCACTCCTGATGGAGCCTATGGACGCCTGCAACTTCAGGGTTTATGTGCATTTGCATTACCGACTGTTTAAAAATCTCAGCTATCATCATCATCATCATCATCTCAGCCATAAGACGTCCACTGCTGAACATAGGCCTCCCCCTTGGACCTCCATACGTGCAGGTTGGAAGCGACCCGCATCCAGCGTCACCATCTCAGCACCTCATCTATAGCTACCCATAACCTTTTAAAAACCTACTACCTAAACCCATTTAGGGAAAGCAGAACATTACAGCATCGATATTGGATTTAGGTAAAGAAAAAGAGGGAAGCTTTTATGACTCAATGATTTCATAATTCCAGAAATAAACAACTTTAATACATCTTAAACAAAAACTATAGTATTTAAAATTATTTAAATCTACATGAAAATCAGTTACACCACCCAAAAGAAAAGTTGAATTTGGTAGACACTCAGTAGTGGTCACTGTTATTGTTTTAGGTAGTTTAAGGATCCGGAGGTCATGTTACCGATACCTTCCTCCTCCGAGAACCTTATTTGGCTCTTGCGACTAGTCATTAAACCAAAACTGATAAACTAAGCTTTTACGCTCTAGTGCCCGTTACTTGTATGCAGCACACAAGTTTGCTTCAACTATTCATTTATATCCATCGGATTGGCATGCACAGACAGCAGCAATTGTTGGTAAGTGTACGAGGTGTTCAAAATGATCTAGACGCGACTTTATTGTTAAGAGGATAAGAGCCCGTCAAGGTAATTTTGAACACCTCGCCCGCTTAGCAACTTCTGCTGCTGACTGTATCTGTTTCCAGGAACTAAGTATGTATCAGGTTACGCTAGCGTTTATGAATCTGATCCTACAAAATGTTGGATCGTTAAAATAGCAAAACAATAACGCCATACATAATAAAACAAGTACAAAAATACAGCGTAAACCACTTTAGTTGATGAAATAAAGCACCAAACAAACAAAGGGTAAAATGTTTGCTCGAAATTTAAATTCATTGAAAACATAGAAATATTCACTCGTCATTAAATTTGTTGATGAAATTCAAAAATTTGAAATACTCTTTACTTTGACATTCGTTCAATTGAGGCAGTGCGTCCCGAGATATAATGGTTTGTTTATTTAAGTACTGCTTTATTTATAATATTATTTGATAGAAGTCTAGTTTTACTTAGATGCGCGTCATAATAGAGATTTTTCATGATTTTTAATTTTTAGACTGGGATATTTAACTATAGCAAAATTAAAAAATAGTCTGTGCGGAAAGAGAAGAGTCGAGAAATGTATGGGATCCAATACATTCTACGACTCTTTCCGCACAGACTCTTTGGTATCGTTCGATAAGCTAGCATTAGGAACATTTTTATAGTAAGTTCAACGACAGTCGAAGTAAGATCAACGAAAGCTAGTCTTACCTACGAACAAGAAACATTTTATTAAATGCCGAAAAGAACAAACTCGAAGTCTTTAACCTAATAATATTATTAGTGTTGGTATAAGGTGAGGCTCACACATTTAGAATCCGTAATTAACTCCTGATTTTAACGCGAGACCAATCAGAATGTGAGCCAATATTAGCCAAAGTTTACGATAGGTATACCGCCGTTTGTCGGTCATAACGTTATAAATTTTGTTTTCAATACCGAAACATAAATTGTAGAAGACAATAATTTTGTAGAAAGAATAAACATTTGTCTATTTTATACTAATAATTATGTTCATTTGGATATTCCTAATTAGTATGCATAACATTTGTTTATGTTCTATTTTCATCAGGTCTATTTTTCTGAGCACAAAACGAAGCTGGCGGTGTTGATGTCAGGATATCACTCAATAGAGGTATTTAAAAGGGTGACTCATGCTAGACTGGGCCGGGGCCGGGCCGGAGCGGCCGGCGCTTCGTTTTCTATGGAAAGCACCACGTGATCACCGGTCAGCCGTCATAGAAAATGACATGTTTGACGCCTCGGTCCGGCCACGGCCCGGTCTAGCGTGAGTCATCCTTCAAGCATTGTGCTAAAAACAACCATAAATAAATAAATAAATAAATAAAAAAGCCTTTATTATTTCTTGCATGAAAAAAAACAAAATAAAATCAAACAATAGTGTAGCGGTTATTTAGTTAATTGGTAACTTATTATATAACATTTTGGAAACATCTTAATTTCTAGTATGTTAGTAATTTAGTATTTATATTTAGGTAGGTATGATTAATTGTTGTTTCTGCAAGAACCCCAGTTTGGGTGAAGGCCTCCTCCAAAGATGCCTATTTAATTCGGTCTTGAGCTTATGAGATTCTTAAGGTGGCCACTGACGAACCTTCCAACAGTCCAAATAGCGTGGCTACATTCCAAAATCGGTCCGTGAATGTCAAAAACGTACAATGTTTAGTATTAGGATGCCGTCCATTTGGATGAATCCATTGTAACGGCATCCATTTGGAAGGCTCGTCAGTGGCCTGCTTTAGAAAAACAACCATAACAAGTCGTTTTTTTTCAGATTTTTATGTATACAAACACCCGTTTTCTAATTTTATTGAATTTATTTGGACGTTACTGTGTTTTGTTATTTTGCAGTAATGCCTATCAGTGCTTGCATTGACATTCTTGAAGATTTTTGATTGATGCAGCATTCCGCGAAATCGTTGACATTGATTAAATTTTGTTTCTAACTCTCTATTCTCTTATATCTTTTTTACCACCAAAAATTATACAAAAGTCAAATTTGGATTCTAATATCGTACAAATTGAAAGTGCATGTCAAATCACTTTGAGTGCAGGGCCAAGTATAAAAGGTATTTCTAATACTATCATTACTAACTGTTAGTAAAGCGCTAATAGACAGAACAGGCGTAGAGTGAACAGGCACCTTCTGGGCGAGCTCGCTCCATCGTAGGCCACGTCTACGCCTCGGCTAGTCTGTGGCCATGAGTAAGCCCATTCATAATAATAAAAAAAAAAAATTGATCTTGACGTAAGACATTATTCATAATTACAAATATCGCTTGACACATATTTCATATCCACTAATAATCTACCACAACACCATTAAGCCGGTAGTCTGGCTGAATACGGTGGTACAATGCGGTTGGTTGCTAGCGCGTGGGTTAGGGGGCATTAGATTTAGTGGTATTATAGCAATTGATCGCGGGACCGCGCCTTGTTTGTGCTGCGGTACAAGTGATAAAATATTGTGCGAGTATACAAGCCTTAGCTTATATTGACTGCGATTCTGTTCCTACTGCGAACCACGTTCGACGTGTTGCCCCCTTGTCACACTTACGTACGAATTTACAAGAGCCACAGAGAGGCAACACGCAAAACGTGGTTCGTAGTAGGCCCTCTGTTTATCCTTAACTAGTTGTGATCAGGGCTATTACCGCGAAATCGAAGTTGGCAAATTGCGGGCATTTTTCTCTGTCACTCTTATTAGGCCTTCATAGAAGTAAAAGAGAAAGATCCCCGCAATTTGCGAATTTCGGTTTTCGCGGTAGCCGCTCAGTTGTTTCCCTTCTTATTTCAGAGCATATTACTCCTCACTATGGTCTCGTTTAGTGCTCTCATCTATATAGCTTATTGTTATAATTACCAAGTTGTTCATAACATCAACTCTTTATCTTTGAAACAAAACACGGCTACCTAGGTAAAAACGTGTAAGAACGAAGAAGTGTGTGTGTGTAACATGTCTGTAATAAGTCTGAACGTTAATTCACCGGATTGACGGCGCGATTCGGGAAATAAATTAGAGATTCGCTAGATATGAAATAGTAAAGATATGTTGCTGATGTTCTATGGCAAAAGGTGCCTTATGGCGGCTGGCGTCTACGCTATTATTAACGCCGCTCCAATATTCAGCCGGGGCAATGCTTGCCAGAGCTCGATGAAATAGATTTTACGTGGATGAAGGACGTGTTTCGGCGTACCACTTAATTAAAATGTCAGACCGCTCGCCGCTCTAAACTCGTGCCATTTAACGCCAACGTAGCGTTGCGAAATTCACCAGAGGCATTACAATTTAATGTCATTTATCTCATACATGCAGCGAAAATAATAGCTTTAGATGATCTGACAGGTGAACAGTGTTGCCAACTCGGATTTTGAAAAAATGCTAGACTAATGTCTAGATTATGCCAAAATCATGCCTAAGTTTTTTGAAATATGCTAAAAAAAAATGCTAAAATGTCAACTTGAAATTAGATACTTAAAACACATACATTTTTCAAATTTGCCGCCTTTTTCTACTGACAAGATTTGCTTGACCAACTTTATATAGTCCGTCGACGTCTATCCGTCCACAAAAGTCAAAATTCATATGAAAATATGAACCACATAAGGCGATGGCGCAATTGTTGCTGCCAAGTTGGTGCAAACTTGGCTTAGACTAAATTATGCTAAAAAATATGCCAGATGCTAAATGGAAAATTTTGGTGCCAAAGCAAGTGAAAATATGCCAGATCTGGCATAAATTATGCCAAGTTGGCAACACTGCAGGTGAACCTTGGTGTACCATCATTGTTGCGTGGATAATAGGCACGTGTAAAGCATATATCATAGTTAACTTAGATTGATGTTATGTGTTTTCAAAGAGTAGTTTTATTAGAAACCTTTGTGGCTATGAAAATCATTAACCTATGCCGAACATCTTATATCACTGCTATACATCGATTGATGGTTTTTTTTAAGTTAAAGAAGGACTAACATGCACTGAGGCAAAAAAAAACATTTAATTTGATTGATAAATAAAATTGTATTTAGTATAAATATTAAAGTAATATCTCTTGAAAAATACACAAATCTTACATCTCTCATTGAATAATTTTACGGTTTAGACTCATTTGTTTTTAGTCACTCGCGCGACATGTTTCGGAGAGCCTAGGTCTCCTTTCTCAAGCACTAACAGTGCTAGCAGCGTTCACGACGGCCGTGTATCGCGCACGAAACATGTCGCGCGAGTGACTAAAAACAAGTGAGTCTAAACCGTAAAATTACTCAGTATGTCTCACAAAAGTTTAAATTCGATCTTACATCTGTAAATGTCGCTTTAACTTTAGTTAATTATAAAATTGTAGGCTTATGCATGGAAACACAGATAATAATTTGCTTGATTAAGGTAATATGGACTAATACGTCACATGTGAAGGAATGTCCATTACGGTAATTAACACACCATTAATGTTATTTTAATTGATTGAGATATTATCTACCCCCATTTGAATACAGACATACCTATGACGTATGTCTGTATATTTAACTATGTCATGTCAATAGTTTAGACGCCAGAACCATTGATATGTGCGGAGTGGTGTTAACGGAATTGGTAAAGATGAATTCAACTGAACTGGTAAATTAAGATTAATATTAACGTTATTAACGCTAATTAATCATTAGGGTTGAAATTGTTCATAATAATTCCGTTAACAACACACCGAAAATACTATAAAATTTACGATGTCTGTACATAACCATAAAATTATATCGATAGTTTTTTGCCAAAATCTTGGAAACTTATCACAGATTTGACAAATAGATAGTTGAATCTCAATTTCGTATTAGCGACCCTACATCCATCTTTCAACTCTGCGGAAAGGATATTAAATTACCTCGGTTATAGTTCTTCTTCCCAAGGGAGTTCACGTCTTGCTGTTGAGCCGAGAAGTTACTCATGTGAGAAGTTTTTTCAAAAGGGCTTATTTCTCTATGAGTATCATACAAAAACCAGGCAAGTGCGAGTCGGACTCGCGCACGTAGGGTTCCGTACCATAATGCAAAAAAAAGGGAAAAAATGTAAATAAGACGGTCACCCATCCAAGTACTGACCACGCCCGACGTTGCTCAACTTTGGTCATAAATCACGTTTGTTGTATGGGAGCCCCACTTAAATCTTTATTTTATTCTGTTTTTAGTATTTGTTGTTATAGCGGCAACAGAAATACATCATCTGTGAAAATTTCAACTGTCTAGCTATCACGGTTCATGAGATACAGCCTGGTGACAGACAGACGGACGGACGGACAGCAGAGTCTCAGTAATAGGGTCCCGTTTTACCCTTTGGGTACGGAACCCTAAAAATGGGTCCTTTTAAAAATACACTCCTTATGTGAGAAAATGTACCTATAAGTATGTACAATTGTACACTGCTGTCAATGCATGTAAAATTTACTTATTTTTTTTGTATGGTGGCTGCTTATCTAGAAATTGATAGATTGATCGTGAGTAAGAAATATTTATATTTCGGTAATCGAGGAATCTCGACATTTGTCGTGAATTTTATCTTTGTAATTCTAAAGCAGATTCATATTTTTAACCTTGAATATTATAACAAGATTTTTGCTTTAAAAGTCTATACTTAAAAAGAAAATAAGAATATATAGTAGGCACCTAAACAAAGTATTGATGATATTTAAATTGCAAATGAAAATAATTTACATAATAACTCTTTCACGTACAAATAGACAACCAATTCGACACCCACGCAAATTCAAATTTATTTTAGGCGTAACACAAAATTAGCGACGCAGCGAAATAAATGTTGTGCGTGTCTAATATAGTTTTAAGTCCAGCCTAAGAGAACAGTAGGGGGAACTAAATACACTACCCAACTAGCAAATGTATGTGCTATAAAAGTTGAGAGCACGTTTTTGTTTTCGCTTTTTGGTGCTATAAGCGATGTAAAAACAGTCGAATAAAAGTCCTGTAAGCGTTTACTCAACGCGAAAAGGCGCACTTATACAGACTAAAAGTGTTATAAAAATCGAGTAAGCGCTGTATAAGAAGCAAATCGATGCTGTAAGAGTTGAGTAATAGTGGATAAAAGCGATTCTAGTGTTTTAATAGCAACGATAGTGCTTTTATTCGACTATTCGTTCTATAAACATTAGCAATTTACTATTACTCAGTGAAAGTGTTCTATAAAAGCAACCGCACTGCTTTTTCTCAGCAAAAATGTTTCGTAAAAGTAGCCGAATTGCTTTTACTCGGCATTTTGAATGTGTAAGAGTGCAGTAAATGCTTTTATTCAACTAATATGTGCTAAAAACGATCTCAGGTAAGCGATTATATTTCAATTATTTGATTAATAAGTTTGAGGCCTAATCGTCTTCACGTATCTAATAAAACAAAAAGGTACTTAAGTATTTTTTTACTGCTGTCATCCATGACATTTATTTTTACCGTGATTGTGTACATAAGTTTTTACTGTCTGTAAGTACACGTAATACAGTAAAACCTAGCGCGAAAAATACTTTATTGATAAAACCAAAGGCACTGGTTCATATATATTCATGGGCCGCCTATTTTCTTAAATTTCAATAAAAAAATATTAATTAAAATAAGTAAAAATTTGCTTACACGATCTAGTTTCTGTTATATCTCATTGATTCGACTATAAGTCGAGTAACTGCGTTTACTGCTACACTTATAGCACATGTTGTCGCCATGTTTATGGATTTATAGTCCGGTGGCCGACTGCATGAAACCCTACCTGATAAAAAAATTGAATAATCCTACTCTGTGGGGGTAGCTGACTTTTAGCAGCTTCAACTGCTCTTGGTCGGCCGTGGCTTAACTTGGCAAATTTTGCGCAAATGGCAAAAAAGTGGTACAAATATTCATCAAAAAAACAAAAGTGGTCAGCTACATCCTGTGTTGGCAGGTTCCTGTGTCCGACCGAATTTGTGGTACCACGTGAGCTACAATTTACGTCATCGAAAAATAGAATGTCACTTGTATGGTAGGATTGCTGCAATTCACATTTTTTTTAATGCGGACGGACTGCAAAAGCTATCAGGCTAAGGTGAGGCCGACCAAGACATACGTCAACAAATTTAATGTAGGTATTACAGTCAGTTTTTTTCATTCTATTTTTCGATGAGGTAAATTGTAGTTGTCACGTGGTACCAGAAATTCGGTCGAACACAGGAACCTGCCAACAAAGGATGTAGCTGACCACTTTTGTTTTGCTGTCCTCAAAGGCAGCTATCCTACCCTGCAAGTTTCATTCTATTATACGATGGGGTTTTTTTTTGATGAATTTTTGTGCCACTATTTTGCCATTTACGCAAAATTTGCGAAATTAAGCCGAGGCCGACCAAGAGCAGTTGATGCTACTAAAAGTCAGCTACCCCTACAGAGCAGGATTTTCTATTTTTTTATCAGGTAGGGTTTCATGCAGTTGGCCACCGGACTATATTGAAACGTACAACATGGCTGACTTGTGCTGTTAATGTAGTTCTAAACTCTTTAAAAGTACTCTAAGCTGAATACATTTTGAATAAAACCTGTAAATACACTTCAGCTCCTATAACAGCGGTTTGAGCCCCATTACCCGAATTATGATATAAGCGCGCTGTTACAGCAGCATTGTTGCCAAATGGTTATTGGATTGCTTTTAATAGGCTTTTATACCAACAGAGAAGAGAGTTGAGTAACAGTTGTATTAAAGCGCCTTATTCAGACAATTAGCTATTCTATAGCTGTTATATGATTTTAATAGAACAATTATGCTGAATAAAAGTGATTTAGTAGCGCTAATTCAGCATTTATTAAAAGGTGGAATAAAAGTGCTAAAAGATAGTGCTATAAACGTTTATACGACATGATTATAGCACTAATTAGCGAAAATTGCTAAATAGTCGAGTTAACCGCTATTATACGATATATTGGTGTTTCAACAACCGTAACTCGGCTGTTATACGATTACAGGCTGAGTAAATCAATTCTTATACGACTATTTTGCTAGTTGGGAAATCGATGCTGTAAGAGTTGAGTAAAAGTGGATAAAAGCGATTCTAGTGTTTTAATAGCAACGATAGTGCTTTTATTCGACTATTCGTTCTATAAACATTAGCAATTTACTATTACTCAGTGAAAGTGTTCTATAAAAGCAACCGCACTGCTTTTTCTCAGCAAAAATGTTTCGTAAAAGTAGCCGAATTGCTTTTACTCGGCATTTTGAATGTGTAAGAGTGCAGTAAATGCTTTTATTCAACTAATATGTGCTAAAAACGATCTCAGGTAAGCGATTATATTTCAATTATTTGATTAATAAGTTTGAGGCCTAATCGTCTTCACGTATCTAATAAAACAAAAAGGTACTTAAGTATTTTTTTACTGCTGTCATCCATGACATTTATTTTTACCGTGATTGTGTACATAAGTTTTTACTGTCTGTAAGTACACGTAATACAGTAAAACCTAGCGCGAAAAATACTTTATTGATAAAACCAAAGGCACTGGTTCATATATATTCATGGGTCGCCTATTTTCTTAAATTTCAATAAAAAAATATTAATTAAAATAAGTAAAAATTTGCTTACACGATCTAGTTTCTGTTATATCTCATTGATTCGACTATAAGTCGAGTAACTGCGTTTACTGCTACACTTATAGCACATGTTGTCGCCATGTTTATGGATTTATAGTCCGGTGGCCGACTGCATGAAACCCTACCTGATAAAAAAATTGAATAATCCTACTCTGTGGGGGTAGCTGACTTTTAGCAGCTTCAACTGCTCTTGGTCGGCCGTGGCTTAACTTGGCAAATTTTGCGCAAATGGCAAAAAAGTGGTACAAATATTCATCAAAAAAACAAAAGTGGTCAGCTACATCCTGTGTTGGCAGGTTCCTGTGTCCGACCGAATTTGTGGTACCACGTGAGCTACAATTTACGTCATCGAAAAATAGAATGTCACTTGTATGGTAGGATTGCTGCAATTCACATTTTTTTTAATGCGGACGGACTGCAAAAGCTATCAGGCTAAGGTGAGGCCGACCAAGACATACGTCAACAAATTTAATGTAGGTATTACAGTCAGTTTTTTTCATTCTATTTTTCGATGAGGTAAATTGTAGTTGTCACGTGGTACCAGAAATTCGGTCGAACACAGGAACCTGCCAACAAAGGATGTAGCTGACCACTTTTGTTTTGCTGTCCTCAAAGGCAGCTATCCTACCCTGCAAGTTTCATTCTATTATACGATGGGGTTTTTTTTTTGATGAATTTTTGTGCCACTATTTTGCCATTTACGCAAAATTTGCGAAATTAAGCCGAGGCCGACCAAGAGCAGTTGATGCTACTAAAAGTCAGCTACCCCTACAGAGCAGGATTTTCTATTTTTTTATCAGGTAGGGTTTCATGCAGTTGGCCACCGGACTATATTGAAACGTACAACATGGCTGACTTGTGCTGTTAATGTAGTTCTAAACTCTTTAAAAGTACTCTAAGCTGAATACATTTTGAATAAAACCTGTAAATACACTTCAGCTCCTATAACAGCGGTTTGAGCCCCATTACCCGAATTATGATATAAGCGCGCTGTTACAGCAGCATTGTTGCCAAATGGTTATTGGATTGCTTTTAATAGGCTTTTATAGCAACAGAGAAGAGAGTTGAGTAACAGTTGTATTAAAGCGCCTTATTCAGACAATTAGCTATTCTATAGCTGTTATATGATTTTAATAGAACAATTATGCTGAATAAAAGTGATTTAGTAGCGCTAATTCAGCATTTATTAAAAGGTGGAATAAAAGTGCTAAAAGATAGTGCTATAAACGTTTATACGACATGATTATAGCACTAATTAGCGAAAATTGCTAAATAGTCGAGTTAACCGCTATTATACGATATATTGGTGTTTCAACAACCGTAACTCGGCTGTTATACGATTACAGGCTGAGTAAATCAATTCTTATACGACTATTTTGCTAGTTGGGTAGACAGTAGCACCTTTGGCCCAGGGAATATAATTATTGTTCTTGACTGGTGATCGTACAATCGCCATCATGGCCCCTCTACACGATGGGCCAACGGCCACTCCAAGGGATGCAGCCATGCGGTAGAGTGAGATAGCAATATCACTTGCTCCCTCGAACGCATAAATGCGTTCCTTGGAGTGGCCGGCGTTGGCCCATCGTGTGGAGAAGCCATCAGATATAGCGGAGAGCGGAGCGGCCAAGGCGCTAACAAATGTCTGAACTCGATTTTATGACAAGGTGTTAGTGTGCATGTGCAGATATTTTTGAGCACTTACGCCCCTCCGATATATCTGATGGCGGCTGTAACAACAGACGCAAAGTGGGTTAGCCTGAGCACCAAACAGGGTGGATTAACGATCAGGGTCAAGATCGCACAAAACCGTAGGCAGCGCATGAATGATCATTGGAGTGATCCTTCCGAGAGGCTTACCTGAGCGAAATTTATTATATGTTGAATAGGTAATATGATTTTACAATATAGGTATCTTTCATATATCAAAATGCCAATCATTTAAATTACCTGATATCGTTTTTAGGGTTCCGTACCCAAAGGGTAAAAACGGGACCCTATTACTAAGACTTCGCTGTCCGTCCGTCCGTCCGTCCGTCCGTCCGTCCGTCTGTCACCAGGCTGTATCTCACGAACCGTGATAGCTAGACAGTTGAAATTTTCACAGATGATGTATTTCTGTTGCCGCTATAACAACAAATACTAAAAACAGAATAAAATAAAGATTTAAATGGGGCTCCCATACAACAAAACGTGATTTTTGACCAAAGTTAAGCAACGTCGGGAGTGGTCAGTACTTGGATGGGTGACCGTTTTTTTTTTTGTTTTTTTTTTGTTTTTTTTTTGCATTGCGGTACGGAACCCTTCGTGCGCGAGTCCGACTCGCACTTGTTGTTATTGAATGATATATGTACAAATATTTGGACAGGCTGCTATAGTACTGGGTTTGACATTTCGAACAAAAGGCAATTTCGTCAAACTCAATTTGGACACGTGAATTTATGTGTAGTTGAATGATGATTTGCATAATAATAAAATATAAAATACATCTGTCAAGACCGCGGATACCTACTCAGAAAAATGCTTTAAAGTACCTACTACACTACCTACAGGTAGCTTCAGCCCGTAGGTCAGCCTCGCTACCGGCGCTGTGCCACACTACATTTTCATAAACTAATAGCATTCTTCCTAAAATACTAAATTGTAAATATACCCATTGTATTTCGTGGAAAACATATAATTAATTTTAGTTGTAATGATATCATAATATAGTTTAGATTGTTATTTGTAAGTTATATATATGTTATTAGTTTTAATTTAATTTTCATGGATTTTAATTTTAATGTATTATAAGTTTAATTGATTAATATAGAATTAATTGAATTAATTTTGCCTCTTAAGTTGTATACAAAATGAATTATTAATTTCAGTGCCGTTTAGTGGGAGATTATCGTTTTAATTGAAGCATTAATATGACTAAAATCGATTACGCTGCAAGCCGTAATGAATGTTAGCTTCGTTGTAGGCACATGCCAAGCGATATTAAACCTTGAGTCACTGTCATAAGACCTTTGACATCAATAAACAAGATCAGACAACCAGCCAGTATCAGACACAGAGCTACAAACACATTCGATTAATGCTTCATCACGCTATCTGATAACATTATCGCAATGACGTCATAGTTCCCGCCCGGAATAAGCGATGTCGCGGAGTAATTACTTACTAGTAGTGTCAATAATAGAACTTTTACGACGAGCTAAAAATACACGGGAGCACGATTCTGATTTTGGTTTCTTGTCCTGAAACTGTTATGAATATGATTTGTCAGTTGTCAACACGAACAGCTGTTGTCAGCAAGAATGGCTAGCTAATTCAATTCTAAGTATGGCTAGATTCGGAGCCATGGTTAGGATTGAAATGGTAATTACGGTATCGTCTTGGGTCGTCCCATTCGTTTTTCGTCAAGTTCTTAAATAAGTCCTGTTCTGCTTTCGTCACTCATTCTATATTGAAAGCCACCGACGATTGTGATGATCATTTCTTCAAGTATTAAAATGTCACTTTTAACACTAATTTTAATTTTTAACAAGCAGAAACGTCTGCTAATGATGCTAGTGAGCTTAGAATAAATTTAAATGTGAAAAAAATATTGTCTTGGGTTACTTTTAACACTAGCTGATCATATCCATAACAAATCCATATCGTATTCATAACCTGTTATTAAAATCAGAATACGCCTCCAAGACTGCACGCAGAACTTTGTCGGAAAAGGCTCTCATTGAAATCCCTCTGACAGTTTGACATAATGGCAGGTGAATTCAAAAAACAAAAATCATAGTTTAACATAAGTATAACGTAAACAGTCACTGTCATTATTACGAGCAAAACGACAGGTTGTCATTTATTTGCATGTTAATCAATAACTTCATACCTGCATCTTCTAATTTGACAGCAACGCATCACTGTCAAAATGCTTTACATATTATAATTGCAGTCAATTTCATAAATATGTGGTTTTTATTGCACTTCAGTTAAAGACTAAAGCCTTGATTGATATACAGCTGAATAAGGCTTTATGTCGAACTAGTTTTGTAAGGTAAGTTAGTGTAATCCACTTAACAATAGTTGGACCGCACGTTGGTTTAACACGATTGTCTTGTCAATTTTCGTTACGGCATTAGGTCGTTTAGGTCTCTGTAATTGGCAATGTGTTGAATATTGTATCCAAGTTCTTAAATACTCTAAATGGGGCTTAATAAATAATAGGTTCAACGTATTATTTTTCTTCGAACACTAAAGTTACCTAGTTTAGCAGTAAATAAAATAGAACAGTTTATTGTAGGCAATTGGCACAATTGCCCATTTAAAAACAGTAAAAATAGATTATAAGTCAATAAAATAGTAAAATAGTTTCGAGTTTACTATACTATTTTACAGCAGGTAATTCGTCATGTATTGTGGTGATAAACAAACCTGGGAGGCTACAGCGAAAAACAAAATTCGCAAATTGTGGCAATCTATTTCTTTTAGTCCAATGAAGGCTTAATTCGAGTGACAGAGAAAGATGCACGCAATTTGCGAACTTCGATTTTCGCAGTTATAGCCCTGTACGCATGTATTCACTCGATCAACGCGCACGGGCAACTGACATTATTTAGAAACTGTTCATAAAGTAATTTAGATATACCGGGTGTGGCCTGTAATATGAGCAAAAAATTCAATTGTAGGCTGTACTCCTCATACTGACAACATTTGTTCAGCGACTTTTAAACATGAGTTGTGGTTTGATTTTTAATACATTTTAAAGTTTATTCTAAGACGCAATGTATTGCGAATTTTGTTATGTTTAAGGCGTGACAAGCAACGTCAATCACAATGATATGGCGTGGCGATGGCGTTCATTGAAGATAATATTTATTTTTTGTATGAAAAACAGGGAGTCTAAATACTTCACAATTTTTAGAAGTTGTTGAACAAAAGTGTCACCGTTTGAGGAGTGCAATCTATTTTTTAATTATTTGCTCGTGTTACAGGCCACACCCGGTATTATAATTTTGATGTTACAATGTAAGTTTGACTCGACCTCTAGGTATAATTAAAGTAACTCGGATGACCCACAAATTATTCCAGTACTCTTTTCCTTAAGCAACATCCGCCTTGGGTATGAAGACTCGAATCCTTAGCAGGCATGGCTCACTCCGCGATTTCGTCGCGTTGCTACAGGTAGCTAAAAGTACATCCGTTCCATAAGCCGCGCGTGGCGCTGTCGCCACCTAGCGGCCATATCTGTGCTGATCGTAACAGACGCGTTTTGTTAGAGAGTGAGTATTCTGTACATAGTACTATTATTTATTCTGTGTCCTTAGTAATAAATGATCGGGGAAGATTAAAGGCTCTTCTACTGGCTTATTCTAACTACTTGCCGAGTTAACTCACAAAAAAGAGCCGGAATCAGGGCGCTTTTCAATAAGCTAAAAGACTAATTATTATTAACTTGCTCGGCGGCGGTAGGTACTTCATTTACGGTGATAAATTTAAAAATCAACAAACCATTAATTATTAAGGTCAAAAATGAACGTAACCCTACCATGACAATACAACATAAATAATAAATATATATTTGGTGACTTTGGTGTTCCCACAATAATACCGTCGTAATATTGTATATTATTAACTATCGATAAAATTTATATTTTATTGAATATTATTTCTTTGTTCTTATCTTACCGACGGTATTACGTACGAATAGGCATGTTTATATTGTATTGTTGTACAATCGCTTTAGACCTAAATAATTGATAGTTCAAAAAGTTTAAATATTAATATGAACTGGAAGAGATCCCTCAAAGGGATAAGTTCGCCTTTGTACTTCAAAGTCAAAGTCAAAAGTCAAAGTCAAAAATACTTTACTCATGTAGGCCTAGTAACAAGCACTTATGAACGTTTTACATAATAATATATTTTCTTAAGCTAATTATCAGAGCAATTTATTGAAGTTAATATTATTCCATAGTAATATTGGATTATTATACAGATCAAATTTAATACTTCTACAGATCAAATTTAATACTGCTTAGAATTTCACAAAAAGATCGTCAAACATAAAAAAAAAATTGTATAAAAAATACTAGTCTAGAATGTTTCTAGAATAAAATCTAAATGTCAATAACAAATGTCAATAAAACTTAACAAAGAAGTACATACATTGAATTATCTATTTCGAGTCACCATTAATCCCACGTTGTTTTATCACTCATGTAGTCTTGTGTGGTATAATAAGCTTTAGAAATAAGTTTACGCTTTACATAATTTTTAAATTTATTAATTGATAATTCAGTAATATGGTTTGGAAGTTTATTATAATGGGAATTGTGTAAGATTTCACAATTACCCATGAATGATTTTTTAATTTTATGGAGCCGTGTGAAGGGCACTGCGAGCTTATGTTTATTTCTAGTATTAATATTATGAATGTCACAATTTTTCCTAAAATTAACAATATTTTTATGTACATACAGAATATTCTCATAAATATATTGACAGTGCACTGTCATTATGTCAATTTCCTTGAATTTATCTTTAAGTGAGTCTCTATGGTTCAATTTATATATTGCTCGAATAGTCCGCTTCTGCAGAACAAAAATGGTATTTATCTCTGAAGCACCGCCCCACAGTAAAATACCATATGCCATAATGCTATGGAAGTAACTAAAATATACTAATCGAGCTGTTTTCACATCAGTTAACTGACGGATTTTGCTCACTGCAAAAGCTGCAGAACTCAGTCTACTCGAAAGAGTAGCAATATGGGGACCCCAATGAAGTTTAGAATCTAAAGTTATACCAAGAAAAACTGTACTATCAACTAATTCCAATTCCTCATCCTTCACAATGACACTTGTTTGCACATGCCTTACGTTACTACTAGTGACAAACTGAATACATTTAGTCTTTTTCTCATTTAATAATAAATTATTAACATTGAACCAATTTACTACCTTTGAAATAGCATCGTTTACATCATTGTACGCTTGTTGCTGTCGTTTGACTTTGAAAATGAGTGAGGTGTCGTCTGCAAACAATACTATGTCATGGTGGGTCTTTACAAGGAATGGCAAGTCATTTATGTAGATAAGGAACAGGAAAGGCCCCAATATTGACCCCTGTGGTACACCCATAGAGACTAATGACCCCGGTGATCGCTGTTCACTCACATCGACCCTTTGTATTCTACCATTTAAGTAGGACTTAAGTAAATTCAGTGCCGATCCTCTAACTCCATAATAGTGTAGTTTCCTGATCAATGTTTCATGACAAACGCAGTCGAACGCCTTAGACAAATCACAGAAGACACCTAAAGCATCTCGTGACTCCTCCCAGGCATCGAAAATATGCTTAATTAGCTCAACACCAGCATCGGTTGTTGAGCGACCCCGTGTGAAACCAAACTGCTTATTGTGCATTAAATTATTGCCGTTAAAATGTCGTACTAATTGTGAAAGAACTAATTTTTCAAAAATCTTGCTGAATGTTGGTAGCACAGATATCGGTCTAAAGTTAGTGGGGTCAGAGCTGCTACCAGATTTAAACAAAGGAGTTATTTTACTACGTTTCATTAAATCAGGAAACTCGCCGCAATCGACACTGTTGTTAAATATATACTTGGTCAAGCAGATCTTGTCAGTAGAAAAAGGCGGCAAATTCGAAAAATGTAGGCGCGAAGGGTTATCGTCTCATAGTAAATTTGAATTTCGCGCCTTTTTCTACTGACAAGATTTGCTTGACCGTCTATAACTACCAAGTCAGGCGCTACAATTTCTACTAAGGATTTGACAGCATGGACAGAGACTCCCCAGAGGTCATTCGTTTTTTTGACATTAATTGATTTAATACCGACCCGGGTATGTCCTTAAACTACGTCCAGGACCCGGATATGTCCTGAAACTACGTCCAAGACCACCGGTGGACGGGCAGCAGCGTCCCTCAAATTCGGTGTACTCGACTGCGATCGCCAACCCGCCTGCCAAGCGTGGCGATTATGGCATTCACCCCCCCATCATGCAGAGCACAATCAAACCACGGCCCCGAGGTTCCGGCGACCCCCGGTGCTCTGGGTATGGTAGCGGTCAGGGCATTAGCGGGGTCAGGGGTGCTAAGAATCTCCGGCAAAGATCCGGCTACCCACCCCGACGACGACTGGCCCTGGTAACACACAACATACGCACTATGAGGACTGACGAAAAGATCTGCGAGCTGGAAGAGGAACTGAGCAGGTTACACTGGGATATTGTAGGGTTATGCGAAGTCCGTAGAGAGGGGGAGGACACGACAACCCTGAAGTCTGGTAACTTGCTCTACCACCGGGAGGGCGACCAACAGTCCCAAGGTGGTGTCGGGTTTCTCGTTCACAAGTCCCTCATAAACAACATAATAACCATCGACAGTGTGTCGAGCAGGGTCGTATACCTAATACTCAGAATATCCAAAAGATATTCGCTGAAGGTCATTCAGGTATACGCACCGACCTCGTCACACTCCGATGATGAAGTAGAGGCTATGTATGAGGACGTAAGTAGGGCCATACATACTTCTAAAACCTACTTTACTGTTGTTATGGGGGACTTCAACGCAAAGTTGGGCAAGAGAAGCGGTGATGAGTTGAGAGTGGGGCAATTTGGGTATGGGCAACGGAACCCTAGGGGTCAGAGGCTGGCCGACTTTCTGGAGAGAGAGGAACTCTTCGTGATGAACTCTTTCTTCCAGAAGCCGCCTCACAGGAAATGGACCTGGATGAGTCCTGACGGTTCCACGAGAAACGAGATAGACTTCATCATGACCGACAAGAAACGGATATTCAGCGATGTCTCTGTGATCAACAGGGTAATAAAGACCGGTAGTGATCACCGAATCGTAAGAGGCTCACTGAATATCAATATTAAACTTGAAAGGTCCAGCCTGATGAAGTCTACGCTCCGACCTACTCGAGCCCATGTTCAAAACCCCGAAAGCTTTCAACTCGAGCTCTCTAACCGCTTTGCTTGCCTAGAGAACTTGGCTTCAGTGGACGAAATCAACGACGGGCTAGTGGAAACTGTCCACACAGTAGGGTCTAAGTTTTTTAGACCCCGCCGTAAAGATAGACCTCAGAAATTGACCGAGCAAATCTTAAACCTCATGGCTGAACGACGCTCGCTACAGTTGCAGTCTCCCGATGACGCGAAGTCATATAGGCAACTCAATAGACGTATATCTAAGTCCTTGCGACATGATCTGCGTCTCTTTAATACTAACCGTATTAAAGAGACTATTGAGCGAAACCAAAGCTCCAAAGTGTTCGCAAAGGACAAGTCTATTGGGCAAAGCCAGCTGACGAAGCTGAAACGGGAAGATGGCAGCATAGCGTCGAGCAAAGCGGAGGTTTTAGGCGAGATCGAGAGGTTCTATGGACAGTTATACACTTCGATCGCAAAGCCCGTCGACAGCTTGGTAGGAGATCCAAGAGCCAAGCTGTCCCGACATTATACCGAAGATATCCCGGACATCAGTCTGTACGAGATTAGGATGGCCCTGAAGCAGCTTAAGAACAACAAGGCGCCGGGTAAAGACGGAATCACTTCAGAGCTTCTGAGAGCGGGTGGAACACCGGTACTTAAAGTCCTCCAGAAGCTCTTTAATTCCGTCTTGTACGAGGGCAAAACGCCTGAAACATGGAATAGAGGCGAGGTGGTGCTGTTTTTCAAAAAAGGTGATAACAGCCTATTGAAGAACTACAGACCCATCACGCTTCTGAGCCATGTCTATAAGCTGTTTTCAAGGGTCATCACGAACCGTCTCGAACACAGACTTGATGACTTCCAGCCTCCCGAACAAGCCGGGTTTCGAAAAAAAGGCTATAGTACCATAGACCACATTCATACGCTGCGGCAAGTTATACAGAAGACCGAAGAGTATAACTTACCATTATAATAATAATAATAAAGCCATTTATTCCCACAAAAACATACAAATACATACAAAAACATACAAATTAAATAAATTATCACAATTGAGTATAAATTCCATTAAGGTATATAAAGTTAAAATTATAAAGTAATTAAAATAAATTATCACAATTAAGTACAAATTCCATTAAAATCTAAAATAAATTTAATATCAGTTTTTGGGGACCCAATTTTGGGTAAAGGCCTCCTCCATGCATGACCACGATTTTCTATTTTGCGCGAGTCTAGTCCAGGTGCCGCCGGCGAACTCTTCAATGTCGTCTCTCCAGCGTCGGCGCGGGTGGCCCTTGCGGGCTCTGCGGCGTGAATCGTTTGTCACGAACCACCAGTGTAGTACGCGCTCGCTCCAGCGTCCATCGTGTGCACGGGCGACGTGACCTGCCCAGCGCCATTTTAGCCTGCAGGCTAAGTCAGCTACGTCTACCAGCTTGGTCTTTTTTCTTATTTCTGTATTTCTAATCTTGTCTCGTATTTTTAGTCCTAACATACTCCGTTCTGCTGCCCGTTGAAATACTTGTAATTTGTGTATTATTTCTTTATTTAGAGTCCAGCTTTGACAGCCGTAGAGAAGTGTGGGAGAGACGACCGTGTCGAAAGCTTTCTTCTTTAGGGTAATGGGTAGGTTAGATTTGAAGATGTCTTTTAGCGACCAGTATCTTTTCCATGCGATTTTAATTCGACGCTCTACTTCTCCTTTAGTTTGTTCTTTAAACGTTATTTTCCGTCCCAAATAAACATACTCTTCGACGTACTCTATCCTTTTCCCCATAATATTTGTGTCTATTTTCTGACTATTTGTAATTATGCAGGTTTTGTCCATATTCATATGTAAACCGCATTTTCGACTCTCTTTGTCTAACGTTATTAGCATGTATTCTAAATGACTGTGATTGTCGCTAACGAGTACGATATCATCGGCGAATCGCAAATGGTTAAGCAGTTCGCCGTTGATGTTTATGCCAATTTTTTCCCAATCTAAATTTCGAAATATATTTTCGAGGAGAGCGGTAAATAAGTTTGGGGATATCGGGTCACCTTGTCTCACTCCACGTTGTATTTTGAAGGACCTTCCTTCTCTCTCTAGTTTTATTTTAGCTCGCCCTCTTCTATATATCTCTTCTAATATATTTATGTATTTAGATGGTACTCCCTGTTGTTGTAGAGTTTTCCAAAGAGCTGCGTGTGAAATAGAGTCAAAAGCTTTCGAATAGTCCACGAAAGCTAAATAAAGCTCTTTCCCGTATTCCTGGAACTTTTCTATGATCTGTGTTACGGTAAATATATGGTCAGTAGTTGAAAATCCTGAGCGAAAACCCGCTTGTTCTTTCGGTTGATTGTCATTTAACATAGGCATAATCCTTTTTTGGAGAACTTGTGTAAATAACTTATATGTTGTCTGTAGTAAACTAATCGGCCTGTAGTTTCCAATATCTTTGGGATTTCCTTTTTTATACAACAGTGTAATGATTGAAGTTTCCCATTCTGATGGTATTTTCTCGCTTATTATAATGTGGTTAAAAAGATTTGTTATTATCGGAGTTAGAGGCTCTATTAGACTTTTTAGGATGTCATTAGTAATTCCATCGCTTCCTGGGCTCTTTGAAGCCTTGAGCGATTTTATGGCTTGACTTATTTCGCTTTCAATTAATAATGGAACGTCTAAAGACTCATATTCGGATCGTCTTGTTGTGATAGTCTCAGGGGTGTGGTGATTTCTGTGTCGATAGAGGTCTTCGTAGAATACTGTAGCAGTCTCTACTAAGTCACTCCTTTGTGATACAGTTTCTCCTGTTTTTGAGATTAAAGATGGAATCCACTTTCGGTCATCACTTAAACGTTTTTGTCCTTTCTTCACAGAGCTACGTGTCACGAGTTCTTCTTCAATGATTTTCATTTTATTCTTGTATTCTTGTTTTTTCAGCTTTCTCTTTATTTTTCTGTAGAGCTTCGACAGTTCCTTTTTCTGATTTTTTGTTTTATTTTTCTTTTCCCTTAAGTAAGTCCGTCGTTCCATGAGGTCAGCAATATAGGGGCAAATACTCACTCTGTTTAAAGGCTGCTTGCAATCTTTCTTTATTAATGACTCTGCCATTTTTATGGAGTTTGTTATGTTGCAGTATGATTTTTGGACATCGTTTGTTATGATAAGAGATGTAGATATTTCGGTAAATTTATTAATGAGATTTTGTTTTTCCAGTGGAGTCAAGGTACTTATTCTACCCTTAAACGACTTCCTTGATTTAGTTTGGGTATCAATTAAGTACTTTGCGCGTATCATGCGGTGATCGGTGGGGTGGGAGGTGCTTATGACGTTAATATCCCTTACTCTGTTTTTATTATTAGTTAAAAAATAGTCAATTTCATTATATGTTTTGTTATTAGGTGAACACCATGTCCATTTTTATTTTTTATTTTTCTTAAAGTACGAGTTCATAATGTGGAAGCGTTTTTCTATACAAAAACTTATTAATATTTCTCCTTTTTTGCTCCTTTTAGAGTCGTAGCCCCACTTGCCCATTATACATCTATCTTCGGTTTTGGCCGTGCCTACCTTTGCGTTAAAGTCACCCATGATGATCGTATTGGCTCCTGTTTTAAATAAAGCTGTATTTAAGTTGTCGTAGAAAAGTTGTGTCGCATCCTCTTTCGATTTTTCTGTCGGGGCGTAGACTTGAATAATGTGTATTTTTGTGTTTTGAATATTTATATCGAGTCTGGCTACTCGGTCTGAAATTGGTATAAACTCTTCTATATATTGCTTCATATGACTTTTCAGCATAAAACCAACGCCACTGTGGCCACTTTCGCTTCCGCTGTACATAAAAATGTGTTCATCCTTTTCGAATATTTCAGTGGTTCTATATCTGGTCTCGGAAAGGCCCAGGATATCACAATTTATATTTTCTAATGCATGTAATAGTTGAGTTTGTCTCGTGGTGCACACTATAGATCTTACATTAAGTGTGCAGATATTCAGATATGGTTTTTTATTTTTATTTCTCATATTTGGTGTAGAGTTTGGTGTAGAATTTTGTATTGCTGGAGGGTTTTGGTCTGATTCTCCCTCGGCGACCACCCGTATTGGGAGATTTTTACTACTATCATATTTTACACATGTATTATATTGCTGTCGTCGAGGAGGAGGCGCTAATTGCTATTTAGTTTGAGTTGTGTTGTTGCCTGAAGGTGTTCTATTTGTAGTAGTGACGAACTTACCATTATGCTTAGCGTTTGTGGACTATGAGAAAGCCTTCGATTCGGTGGAAACATGGGCGGTGCTTGAGTCTCTTCAGCGATGCCATATTGACTATCGGTACATCGAAGTGTTGAAGTATTTGTATAGTAACGCCACCATGTCGGTCCGAGTACAGGAGCAGAGCACGAAGGCGATTCCATTGCAAAGAGGCGTAAGGCAGGGAGACGTTATCTCTCCGAAACTGTTTACTGCCGTAATGGAAGACACCTTCAAGCTCCTGGAATGGCAAGGACTTGGCATCAACATCAACGGCGAATACATCACTCACCTTCGGTTTGCCGACGATATCGTAGTCATGGCAAAGTCGATGGAGGAACTCAGCATGATGCTCGATGACCTCAACCGAGTTTCACAACGGGTGGGCTTGAAAATGAACATGGACAAGACGAAACTTATGTCATATGCCAATGTTGTGCCCATCCCAGTCTCTGTTGGGAACTCGGTACTCGAAGTTGTTGACTCGTACATCTACCTAGGACAAGTAGTCCAATAGGTAGGTCCAACTTCGAGAAGGAGGTCAACCGCCGAATCCAACTCGGTTGGGCAGCGTTCGGGAAACTACGTAATGTCTTTTCGTCCGACATACCTCAGTGCCTCAAGACGAAAGTCTTTAATCAATGTGTGTTACCAGCGATGACTTACGGCTCCGAAACGTGGTCTTTCACTATCGGCCTCATCTCAAAATTCAAAGTCGCTCAACGAGCTATGGAGAGGGCTATGCTCGGAGTTTCTCTGCGTGATCGAATCAGAAATGAGGAGATCCGTAGACGAACTAAAGTCACCGATATAGCTCACCGGATTAGCAAGCTGAAGTGGCAATGGGCAGGCCACATTGCGCGCAGAGAAGATGGCCGATGGGGTCGAAAAGTGCTCGAGTGGAGACCACGGACTAGCAAACGCAGCGTAGGACGTCCACCCACAAGATGGACGGACGACCTTGTTAAAGCCGCCGGAAGACGCTGGATGCGGGTGGCTTCCAACCGGTACGAATGGAGGTCCAAGGGGGAGGCCTATGTTCAGCAGTGGACGTCTTATGGCTGAGATGATGATGAATTGATTTAAACGCCTTTATTACATCTGAGGTATAAACATGTTCAAAATGAAGGTCTCTACAACACTCTGGAGCGTTTTCTTTTAATAATGTAACAGCAGATGAGGGTGATGAATTTAAATCCTTAGTTGTGGATACTTGGATACTTCTTGCTAATTGTATGTTATTTTTAATATGTCTTTTTGTACTATAAAGAGTTTACTACTACTACTACTACTAATATTTCTAACTCCATCTTGAAATTCACGGGCCTATAAATCCCGGTCTTTTGAAAATTACAATTTGAAAATTAAAATACTTGCTGAATCCAGATTTAACGCTTATGCACTTTCAGGGGACATTCACTTAAGAGGAAAATTGGAGGAATATGAATTCCATTTTTGTCTAAGATACATTTGTACCTACATGATCTACCCTAATATCGACCTAAATACTGCTTTATGAAGCCGTGGGTAATAATTTACCCGGTATAGTCGCGGACGGTCTAGAACGCAAAATGACTACTGTAATATTTTGCCTATCACTTTTAGTCTACATCGCGAACGGTCTCGTACGCAAAATCCACTTTATTATATCACACAGGTAGGTTAGGTTCGTTAGTTATCTTCAAATGGCCGAAGGCCAAACCACACAGAATAGGAGCCCCGCGGCAGCGGGGCTCTGTCGATATCGCTAACGTAAATATAAAACGACGGAAAATGATGTAGGCATTTTGCGTTCTGGACCATTCGCGATGTAGACTACGAGCGATATAGGCAAAATGTTACACTAGTCATTTTGCGTTCTAGACCGTCCGCGAATAACCCATTTATCCCAATTCTGTCGACACGTCGTTAACCGAAACAACGGCAAGTTTATAAGGCTTCATTGCAGTTTCTATTTGTTTCGAAAACCCTCTAACAAACCTGTCACGTCTCGAAGATAACCCAACCCGTATCCGACGTAAGTTTGGCCAAACTTTGTTCTACCTCAGCCGATGAAATTCTCAGAAGCCTATTCTGATTTTACAATTCTATTTAGTTTTGATAGGGCTATTTAATTAAGGTTGACAATATTTAGGATTTCGTTTTCTATTCGAATCACGAACTCTTTCGATCCTGACAGGAGAAATAAAGTGTTCCAAATATTCCATACATTTTTTGTTCCTTCCATTCCGTTACCGCCAGACAAATACAAAGTCTATGAAAAATGGTAACGGAAATAAAAATGTTACGACATTTTTTCTCCTATTAGCATTGAAAAAGAAAACGTGTGGTAGTAATTGAAGAACTTTGAAGAAATAACATAAAAATCCCTAACGGTGTCCAACTTCGAATAAAATGGCCATGATACGACTGAATCGTGTGATGACATAACCTGACGTATGTGTACGCGTGCCTGATGAAGTATCTCACCGATATCACGCGCTGGAATGATATGAGACAACACCTGATTGAATTTCGTGACCACCAATCAGAATTGGCGTCTCACTCTGATTGATGCAGCAGTGTGTCTGACTTCAGATCGTATCAAAATAAGAAACCAATATCAATTTGTTATTACAGAATCGGCTTCTTAGTTTTACCTCGGCCGATGAAATTCTCGATTCAACAATACGAAACTTGCCCGTAGCACGAGTTTGCCCGGATAATTATCTTAAGACCTGTAAACAATGGTACAGACAATGCTTTGTGCAGATGTTTAACTTGAATAAAGACCTTAATAGGGTATTTGACTGTATTTAAAATTAAATTATTTTACACTATGCGTGTAATAAAGCACTAGAAGATTAATAGAGAAACGTAGACAGCAGTTATCTTTAGACACAATTTCTATTTTATAACAATTATAACCCGTATAAAATTATAAAGAGTAGGTAATTTGATTGTGACGTCACATAAACAGTGCTTCATATAAATTCCATAGTATAGCAGAATCGTTTTGACAGTTCTAAAAAATAAACAGATTAGACAAGTAGTCAATAACTCTATTTAAAGTTTGATATGAGGAAGTTTATAATTACCGGTGAGGTAGGTATACCTATATAATATATGTCGGTTTCATTTCTTTGTTTACGAAAAAAAATCGTCTTGAGAGAGATAAATTATAATTACGTATGGGAATTGTAAACAATATACGCAGTCAGCGTAAAAATGGCACGAACATTTGCGACTAAAAAAATATATTTTGTCGGTTTCAAACGTAAACATGAAATAAATCATTTAGAGACTATTTATAAAGTAGCTTAAAAATTATTCATTAAAAAAACTTTTCAACAAATCTATAATCAGGTGGGAGGACTTTTCGTCGGTTGGTACCATCGCCCACACTGTTAACAGTCCAACGTTGGACCTTATTACAAAGGGCATAAGATACATCGGTGGGCAGTTAAGAGTGTTGCTATTTGTACCACTCCAATCACATTATGTTATTCATTTCTTTTACTGTATTTAGTAATTAGTTTAGATAATTACATGATAAGATCAATCTTATGTTTTTACTAGTGTACAATTGTACATAATATTTTTAAAAACAACAACAATTATCCTGTTATACCTCAATCCGATGACAATGCCACTTAAATATCCTAGGTTTACAAATCATAGTGGGAATTGTCTCAGGATGTAGGTTGCACCTACTAATGTATAAATCTATGTCCTCTTTTGTATTATATATCTGCCTATGTCTGTTTTTTTCCCCAATAAAGAAAATAAAATAAAATAAACACTGGTGAACACCTCATTAGAGGTGATTGAGATGACGCGCGAGTTCGCATGCGATTTTAGTTATATTGCGGACTGTTGGTTACGTCATTCAACCGACCGATCAAAAACCGCAATGAAACTCGCATGCGAGTTCTTGCATCGTCTAAATGAGCCCTTATATTTATATAAACGTTGCCTATTTCATACTCATTATGTTGCTTCTATTTCTGTGGTCACACTTCTGCTATTATGTTTTCTGTGACCAAACTTGCCCGATTTTCTACCTACCCCTTAATTAAGTTTAGAAACCTTGCAATTAACGTGTTTACATACAAACTATGCCTTAGCTTACATGACTTAAAACTTTTAATTAACGTCAGGAACACAGAGTCAAACTAATTCCGTAGGTTTTTACTTATTTATAAATTTTTGCGTTGCTTTTGCACTATACTATGCACTTATCATATTTTAATGATTTCTTAATACGAAATGGAGTAAATAAGTACCTATTTCATTCTATATTAATTCTTATGTTCTACCTACATTGTTTTTCGGAAACGCAGTATATCTATTGAAGATTATAAAGCAACACGAAACGATTTTTTTTTACCTTTTCGTCGCCGTCGTTCGCCGTGTCAAACACAAGAGCTGTCACTCGGACGCCACGTCACCAAAGTGTCAAAACTGAAATTGAACTTTATGCATATGCATGTTGGTCTATGTTGCTCTGTGGTCTGTGACCGATTAATCGGTCTTTGGCGTTGAACTTGCGGTGCGGATATATCGGTCATTGGCGTCCAAAAGGTTAGTGCGGAGGCAAAAGAGCAGGCGTATCGCCTGTTGGTAAGCAATTACCGTTGCGTTCGTTGCCCATATACACCTGCAACACCGGAGAGCCAACCGTCGCTGGCCTTTAAGATGGGACCTACGCTCTTTTATTGAAGTCTAAAATACAGATACGGGCTGTTTTATTTTGTAGGTACATGTAAGTATACAAGGAAACAGCTGTGAATTTTAATTAGTTTAAATATGTTTGTAGAGTTGGAAGAGCTAACTGTAGAGAGGATGAAAAAACCGTAAAACTTTTATTGCGTCAATTCCACACTTTAACATGTCAATGTCGGTGCAAAGAAGTTAGAAAATGTTTTTGAATACCTTCATAGATATGAAGTTGTATCTCGAATGAGGTTCTAAACCATTATACTTTGAGCTAAGGAAATTTAAACTCCGCTACCCATGTGACGCTTAAAACGCAAAACACACGAACTGGAAACTTGTCTCTTTCTGTGACGTGCCCGATCTAGCGTAGTGAAAACAAAATACAATGAGGTAAAATCAAGTTCACTCTTCACTTGATTTGTTGCATATAGAGTAATCACAAAATTGACCGAAGAACTAAGTGAGTACAGGTTTCAAGAATCAGATCGTCAATAAATTATGTTTTTATTTTGGATTTATGATATCAAATTTATGCTATTTAGACATTAGACTATTTGAGACCACCCTAAAATACCTTATTTATTTCGATTTAGATTCAGGAAGCTAGATATGGCGGCATCATTGCCACTGTATAAGTGTACCTACATCTGGCGTCTAACAGGGAAAGCCGCAGCAGTGCACGACGTGTTTTGCATCCGTGTGTATTGAATCTTAGCCAGTAAGCATGTACACAAGTTTTAATTACGACGGGATGAGAGGGGATTGTAATTTATTTGTGTACGGGAATCTAGTCTTTACGACAGCTAATTCCATACTAACAACGACACATTTTACTATGAATAACGATGGACACATATTCTATTTACCTGCCGACGATTTGGATTTTAAATACACGTGTATATATTCAGTTGATTTCAAAACGCACTTTTTTATGTTCAGTTAACAACCGAATGCATAATACAATAAGTAAGTACTTCAAATGATTTAAATACTTAAAATAAATTAATAAACACGAAGTCAAAGGCAACCTATTAACCAACTAACAGCAATTAACCTATGTCTGATTTAGGTAACAATATTCAAGCCAAGGATTCAGTGCACTAAAATTTTCTAATAATTGACTGAAATTAATTCCTGTAAATGCCATGCACTGATCCCGGTCCAACGGCTCAAAAGCGAATGGCGTCTTTGCTGATTTCAGTGCGGTCTGCCAATATATGCAGGGAATTACCTACTAGGTACTGTATAATTTGAGCACATTAAAGTTCACCAAACTCCCTTGATACACCAATCGATGTTGACTTCGGCCTGATTTTCTTGTTGGCATGGAGTTCTAATTACTGGTTTACATACATTGGATTTTTAATTATATACGTAATTTTAATGCTTCTAATTTTAGGCTGTCACGTTTCGTCGTTATTTATTTATGCTTTACCTTGTTTACTTACGTATTTTTAATGTTTTAATGCTTTTCAAATGAAAACATCCATTCAGTCCGCCATTTGTACCTTCATGTATTGTGCAATAAAGATTAAATTAAATAAAACAATACATACTTACCTATATTTTGGTTATCACTGACGGTGTATGTCACAAAAATAGTAAAACTCTCATTTGATTTTGTCGGAGATATCAGAACTATACTTAACTGTTTTTTTTTTATAACTGGTAAATGTTGCTGCTAAACAACTAATTATACTGTTTAATTAAAACCATTCGTAATCTCTAGGCCCTATTAAGGTCAGTTTTGTCAGACACGCCCACGTTATCAGCTCCATCATCTAAACAGTGTTTTGATTTAATCTGACATGCGCGCATAATCCGTGTGACGAGCACTTACCAATGACATACGAGTATCCGTCGAGCGTCAGGACGCATTTCCTCGCCGCGCCCGACGCGGATCGATGCCTGACTGTCCTAGGCGCTGCTCCTAGGGCTCTGCCCCCGCCTGGATCGCTGTGGCACTTATGAACCAGCTCCTTGTCACTGACACCGCTCCCGCCGTCGACCGAGCCCTGCCTGCTGCCTTCTAGCAGCGCTTTACCTCGGCGCATCATTACATCACACGCTATCTCCACTCAATAACATCTTAGGCGTTTTCACTTAGAAACATCTCACTACACCGAATTCAGCACTGCACTACGCTACTTCGTCACCAAACTCTGGTCCACACAACCGTATTTTGATGATCAATCACTCAAACTAGTGATTTGGATATGTTTAGAGTTTCGACACTGTATGTTTTGATATGTAACAGCTAGGCGTCGTAAATATCGCGGGTAATTTCGACATTTTCATTGCCTCGCTGCCGGTGGTCATAAATCAAGAAATTATTAGCTATAAGTGATAGTGTACTTTTTTTTAATAGCATCGAAAGATAAATATGGAGCGTTTATTAATTGATAATGAGTTTTATTATTTTTCGATTAAAATCGTGACTTAATACTAAGCAGCAATTAAACAGCAATTGCTGATATTCAAACCGGTTTTCGTAATATTCAACACAAACTTTTAATTCTTAATTACGTATTATTAATTGAAGAAAGATCTAATAACAAACTTGATGGTTGACGTTTGGTAATTACGAAACCGTCATTCCAAAACATTTAAATTGCTTTTCAAGTTCAGCATTTCATTTCAGCCTTTTCACGCGTCAAATCAAAAGAAGGACCGTGTTGTTTGACACAAACGGGAAGGGACACCGTCAAAAACGGGACAAGTTAATCGAGTGCCAATCGATGTCATTTCAAGCCCTTTCGGAGCTTGGACGAGTCGTTTAATCAGTCGATTGAATTAGCGTTATAAATGGATGATCGGGACTTAATCGCGTTGATCGTCTTTGGGTAATCTATTTATATAGGTTATTCTAATGATGGTGGATACAACTGATAATATAAGTTACTACGAGTACAAATTGCTAGTATAAGAAATTCTGATTAAAATAAGTATGTTCCACAAATTCGTTAATATAGTGTGGCCATGGTGAGAGATTGGGAGACTTTAGCTCGCTTGAATTATCATCATATCCATTAAATCATGTGGGATAATCGAAACAAATGTTGGGAAAACTAAAGCATTAATTGAATAAAAAAGCTTTAATAAAAAACACCAAAAATTTTCAGAAAAATATTATTGTTGTTAAATAAGCTTTTCTATAAAGCTCAAATGCTTTTGTTTATAGTAGTAAACAATGTTGTTTGAGTTCGAAACTGTAGAGAAGCCAGAGCGTAATTAAATAAAAACGTAAAATAAACATGCCACGGAGACAAAGCTTAGAGAACTTAATGTAAGTAAGATTGTGTTTTGAACCGGGCTGTCAGAGCAGACAAAGGATTAATTTCATGAAAGGGATCAAAAGAAAAATGGTAAAGCGAGTACCTATTGAAATATCGATGTTAAAGCTTATTTTTTACAGACTTCAAAAAGTGGAACCCGTGCTGCCTACAGAACTGCCGTTAGCATGCTGGGTAGATAACACGGCAAATTAGCTATGAAAAAAAGGGGAAAGCTGTTTATTCTTACTCATTTTTGTTATGGTCAATGGACTTTAGATCATTAAAATAAAAAGAATCCTTTGTAATTTCCTCAAGGTCTTGACAATGTTAGCGGCGTCTCAATTACACCACACGTTAATTTGCCCTCTAATTAAGATCGGTTAGCGCCGAATTCAAACGGAGAAGAGAATATTCTCGGTAACAACGCAACATAAATTCGAACGAAAACAAACGTTCCTTTGCCCGGGAACGTTCTTTTTTTCAAACAGCTCGTAATTCACTTGACTATGGTACGGGCATTCAGCCATACACAGGTGGGAACACGGAAATCTATTTTCAAGTCGACGAGTGTTGTTTTTCCGCCATAGTTACGCGTACGCCGGGCGTCCATAAAACATTGCGTCATAGCTAGCCGGGGGTGGGGGGTGACCCCCCATTTGTAAACAGATCGTGACGTTGTCCACTGGAATTTGCCAAATCGGGACCAACAGGTGGTCCCTTCTGCTCGAGTGAATTGTCAAGGTACGTGTTTTAATTTCGCGCGTTTGATTATTCTTTTTTAATGTTTTTTTTTTTCGAAACGCTCCAGATTTAAATTTCCAGCCAGCCGGCCTAGCCAAGGTTACAATCGCTATCGCTTCGACAACGAAAAGCATTATGTCCCTCTATCACTCTTCCATATTTGCGCGACAGTGACAGTTGCGTTTCGATCGCTACGGAGCGTAAGCGATTGGCATCTTGGCTACGCGGCCAGGAACGTACCGCTTGTAGCGGACGGAGACCGGTGCTTTCGGGGCGTTTTACGCCGCCATACCGCGACGCGACCGTTTCGCGTGGAAGGCTGCGCGCGACTGTCGCCTCGGACACATGGTTCCTGCCGCCACAGGTAGCTGATTGCTGATCGCTGATATTCGAAGGTCCGAATTCAAAACGGGGGTTGCCCAACGTCCGCTAGCTAATGCCCTGTTGGGAAACTCGAGCCAGCTAAACGTTTTGTGTTATTGGCTGCGACATATTCAATTGAATTTGCTTTTGGATTAAGCCTGTGATTATCTGATTATGCGTATAGGTTTATGCTAGACTAAGGGTTAATTTAGACGATGCGAGAACTCGCATACAAGTTGCGGGTTTGATCAGTCAGTTCAATTGGACGTAACCAACAGTCCCCAATGTAACTAAAATCACATGCGAGTTCGCACGTACGGGGGCTGAAACTTCGGAATTAAAGGTAAAAACAATGAAATTATATCGCGGTAGATCCGTTTGTGTAATTAAATATATTTTGTAGATTCCCAAAAAAGGGACCGTAAATGCAATCAAATTATTATTTTTGTTCTGATATGTTAGTACATGCCAGAATAAAAACAATAAGTTGATAAAATTATTTTTATTTCCTATATTCAATTGATGAATAATATTTGTGTAAATTTTCGGCTTTTGTAAATTATATATTTTTATATCTGTCTTGTGTAGGTAGGTGCATAATGGAAAATAAGAATTTGAAGTTGAAGATTAAGTCTTTCTTAGGTAAAAATAATTATATTTTCAAGATTTGGAATACAATATTAAATATTTGACCTTGTTTTGAGATACGCCTTTCCACAAGTTAAAGTAAGTAATAGGTATAAATAAGGCCTGTTGGCATATTGATGGATCGGGATCATTAATATACTTATGCGATCTTATTTGAATAATAATCAGTCTACATAACATAAGTATAAAAAGCATATCGATCACAAGTTTCTACGTCTATTCTTAAAACTTTTCGAACCCGTATTGTTAATGTAAAAGTGATTGATCGATCTTTTTCAGGTCTGTGATTGAATTGTGATGATTGATTTTTATCGATTGTTAATTGAGTTCGATAAAAAGTGAATACGGAGACGGTGATTTCAAAAATGAATACTACGAGTAATAACTGTGAACTAAAATAAATGTAATACTAAAGAAAAATTGACGATGTCCTCCAGTGGTGCAGGCCGGATTCGAACCGGCGTCTAGCATCGCGGCTAAAGCCATGAAACCCTCGCCACGACGAAACCTGTCCCAATATCGACCTTTGGCCAACTCTAAGGGCGAGCAGTAGGTACGTGTCTGCACCTCCTGAATGACATAATATTTAAACAATTTAAATTATCGTGTGCGTACCCGTGTATGGCAACCAAAATATTTATTTATTTTAATTTTCATGGTTCGTTTTTGAATAAATTATGTTTAAGTTTATTTGATTAAAATAATTTGTTCCCGAAATTATACTACAGTGACGTTTAGATATAAAGTAATTAAATCTACTTTCTCACTTCTGCAATAAAAAATAATGTAAATAGGTATACTTTTTAACATGGAAAGTGTGTTAAAGATACATTTTCTTCTTAAATATTTCGAGGAATGTTTTTCAAAGATGTCAAGTATGTTTTATAGAAATCACTCTGTGATGCATAATATATTTCATTACACGATCTCTTTACTCTAAAGTGAAAGTACATATATGACGATCATGTCACAACTTATTCAATGGCGAAAGCTGTCATAAAACAATGTAGAATACCGCCCTTCTTGTGTTCCATTCCATTGTGGTAAAGTAGCAGCGAAAACATTAAATCATATTTCTCTGACGTGCAATCTTGAATAATATTTAGAATTTATGGCGTATCCGAGCATACTTTACCTCATATACTTCCATCACAGATTCCGTATCATACTCGTAAGGCACTGATGAATACTTGAGCACCGTATATAGGCGTAATTTCACCACTAACTGTACAAAACCCCTTGGGCATAACTCCGACTAGTGTATACCCAGTTATGTTTCAAATTATCTTACAGTCAGCTTCAATCATAGGGTATGAAATAACGCGCCAAAAGTATCTGCCAGCATCATGCTTTTCTAATAGAGATTGATTAATATAACACAATTATATTTGCATATCTTTAGAAGGTGAAAACGTGTATCTTAAAATACGTGAGTGACCCGTTCTTAAGATGTGTCTGTATCTCACGGAAGTTTTGTTATTAAAGTATATTTGCATATAATAATGTATTTTAACCTTTTAACCGCCGACTAATAGATAAGGCATTCTTTTGATACTGACTGTAGGTACCCGTTATAAGCCCGTATTTATTTCATTGTGCGACCTAATTACCCAATTCATGCCTTTATCTCGCTAATTCCCGAAATGCAATTGTCGAAACTAATTTCCAATTGCATAATGCATATGAATTATTCCTCGATTATATTAAACCGTATTGTGATTGGCTTGACAATAAGGCTTATTTCATACTAGTACCTGCCCGTGACTTCGTCTGCTTGTTATAACGATGATGATCAGAGCTCAGACATTTCATCGCAATATTAAATATTGTATAGAACAGGATGCACACTTTTGGACACAATCTTTTGGGTTGTGGTTATGAATATATTATTTAAAAAAAAGTGCACAGCGCCGCTAAAGAAGTTTTCACTTCAAAATAATAATAATATGAATATGAATTTAGTTTATCTTGTTTTATTTCGGTGTTATATTTGTTTTGCGATAAAATGTCCGAGTTCTGATGATGATTGATAAAAACTATCCTTTGTCCTTCCCAGGGCCTCAAACAGTCTACATTACACCTTTTCGTCGCATCATTTCACCTAAATCGGTTCAGGGGTTTAAGCGAGAAGAGGTAACAGGCAGACAAAATTACTTTCTCGTTTAAAATATTAGTAGGGATGATCCACAGACAAAACATCCTCCAGACTGAGCATAGTCGCGCTATCCCCTCTGCCACGCATACGGCAATTTTACTCCATGTTCGAGTCGAAAGTGTCTTTGTGTGACGTCCGTGTCTTTGAACGGACCAATCACGGCATGGGACTTCGCTCACTTCGTCCCGCGCACCCCCGCATTTTTGGCATCATCGGTTGCATGAAATAATTGCTCTAAACTCGGTCTAGGGGATTCCTAGTCTATGAGATGATCCAATCCAACGATCTTATCAAGGTGCCGTACGAAATGTGGCAGCAATGCTGGTTGCGGTCGCGGTTGACCGCAGTGACAGTAATGGTTTGTATTGTACATATGGTTTTCTGTGAAATAAGTTTGAATAGCGACAGTAGCATAAACCGAAAAACTAATCGTGTTGCCGCACCTCCACGGACCACGGACACTGAAGAAAAAAATCGTATTTAAGAGGCCCACTGATTATCAGTCCGCTTGACGATATTGGCCTGTTAGTTAAAAGCAAAATTTGAGAGCTCCGAACAATTGGCAGGCTGATATCGTCCGGCGAACAGGTAATCTGTGGGCCCCTTAACAGACAGGCTGATATTATGGTCCGGAACAGGTAATCTGTGGGTGTTTTACACATCATATATGTATTTTTAAGGTGCATAATGTTGCATTAAAAAATACCTATATCAAAGACATCAACATTGATATAGCCTCGTGAGCTCGCGACCATGCCAAATTGTGAATCGGCGCATTATAAATTATTTATTGTTATTTAACAGAGTGTTAATGGCGCGTAATTATATAATGGCAATGAGTGCTTTCAGCATAATTACTCATTTCAGTTGCTCTTAACCTAATTTGTAATAATGTTACTGTTAAATCTCATTGTCAGTGCATTTGATAGCTGTTGGGATTACAAATGTGTATTTAACTCAGGAAAACAGTGCTAAGGGGCTTAACGGCCTGATTATATGTCAAAAATTTGCAAAAGATACGAGATGGATCGAATAGGTCAGTGTCAAAAGTGACGTTTTTGTTGGAAGAAACGTCACTTTTGACATTGACATACATACATACATATAATCACGCCTATTTCACGGAGGCGTAGGCAGAGACCACGGATTTCCACTTGCTACGATCCTGAAATACCTCTTTCCACACAACATCACATCACATTCCTCATACACGCTCGCTGGTTTAGGGTGCTCTTGACATTGACATATCCTATCCATATAGGTAAGTAGTAGTTCTGTATTAATGGGACGTTACACGTGATTCCACTGAACTTCTTTTCCTTTCTACTAGCGATCACTCGCTTAGCTCCAAATTGCAGTTATAAACACGATCATAGCTTTTAAGTTGGTTCTCTTAGTGTTGGAAAAACGCGATCAACAATGCGTCGTTAGGATCGCGAAACGTTCGCTTAACGAGAAACAGGACATTTATTCTTATTGGTACTAGAACGCCGACTCACGGCCTGATTCGAACTTTACACGAACTTTAAGATTCGAAATTTGCTAGAAAAGACGACATGGATCGGATATGTCAGTGTCAAAAGTGACGTTCCTTCAAAACCAAAAACTGACAATTTGACACTAATATATCCGATCCATATAAATATCTTTATCAAATCGTATCTTAAGCAAATTTTTGACTTATCTTAAGGTTCGAATCAGGCCGTCAATTGAGAAACTATGAAAGGTGACTACTAAACCAAATTAAAATATGTATTTAATATAGCATTAGATTACTTTAACTTTGCGATGTCTTCATGAGGTAAATAATTAGGCATCAATGTTTTAAAGCACTTCAACTTCAGCTCAGCAACACTTACCTACGTTACTGCAACGCTTACCAAGGCATCAGGATATCATCATTACTGTTGGCATTAGTCACAGAATAAATAATAGTACTAGGTACAGAAGACTCACTCTCTAATAAAACGCGTCTGTTAGGATCAGCACATATATGACCGCTAGGTGGCGACAGCGCTACGCGCGGCTTATGGCTTTCCCCAAAATTGGGGTGGAACGGATGTACTTTTAGCTTTCTGTAGCAAAGCGACGAAATCGCGGAGTGAGCCACGCCTGGCATAGTAGAAAATGCTTGTAGTCAAGTCGAATATTTGTTATGTTCAAAAGTACCCCGTTATCGAAGCTACCCCAATACACCATACAGGAAAATGATGTCATAAAGTTTTCGTAAACAAACCATTAATCATCCATACATGGCCAGTGGACATTTCTGTTTCCATTATCGTAACCAATGCATTTCCCGACAACAGTAAATCGATACACCACTGTATACCGCCCAAAACACATAGACACTTATTACAGTTTGAAAGGAATATGAACACGAGGCCAAGATAAGTTGGTCGTGTAAATATACCGTGGCTTTCCACATTTTGTATTCTTTCCTCATTTAATTGGATCAACGTCGGCAAGCCAACAGAGTTCGCGTGTCTGTAACACATTTCGTCTGTACCTGGATGTAGACGAGAAAATAACAGCAGGTCTGTATAAGAAAGCTACGCCATTAGTCCAAAAACCTACCACATTATACGTAAACCCATGTGCAGAGCGTGCATGGAAGAAGAGGAAACAATAAAACATGTTCTCCTAGACTGTCATCATCATCATCATCATTCTAGCCTTCAGTCGCCCACTGCTGAGCATAGGCCTCTCTTCGTGTACGCCACTTATCCCGGTCCTGAGCTAGTCTCATCCAAAAGTGCCCGGCAATTTTCCGAATGTCATCCACCCAACGAGCCAACGGACGCCAGGCGCTTCTTTCATCCGAAAGTGGCCACCAATCCGTCAACCTTTTGGTCCACCTGCCATCACTCTGCCTAGCAACATGTCCCGCCCAACTCCATTTAAGCTTGGAGATGACGTCACCCACGTCTCGCACCTTGGTGCGGCGTCGGATTTCGACATTCCTCACTCGGTCTTGCAGTTTAATGCCGAGCATGGAGCGCTCCATGGCTCTTTGTGCTACTCGTATTTTATGCACAGCCCCCTAGTGAGCGTCCATGTCTCGGCACCGTATGTCATGGTGGGCAGGACACATTGATTAAAGAGGCGAGTTTTCAGGCATTGTGGAAAGTTTTCAGATTTGAGTAGAGTCCTAGACTATAAACAGGTGGAAGTAAACAGGACCAAATACCTAGAGAATCCGTGCACACTGAACGAGGCAATAGCAATTTTTGCAGACAACCTGTTGCCTGTGCCATTTCTTGGGCTTACGTTGTCAAAGCCGATTCCAGATGTCTGAAGCATGGCACGGCAAAAATGATTAGTTGAGGAGTTTGAGCCTCAAAAAATTAAGTACAATTCGGAATAATATAATTTTATATAAGAAGGCGATAAAACAACCCACTTACAGAATCATTTTGTTTTACACTAAATACCTTTGAATTTTATTAAATTTCTATTCACAGAATACTGGTTGAAATTTAATTACGAACAATACGAACCCTAATCAAAATGACAATTAGCACGAAAGTTATGACACTTACGACAAATTGTTATAGTGACAGTGATCCGAAAGTCCCATAACTCAAATCTAACTAATTTGTTTGACCAAGCGGATGTTAATTGAAATCTTCAGACCATTGTAAGCCCAGGCATTAAAACTTAATTCTGTCTTGTACAAATTTTGTAAATATCTGGGAGACAGAGCTTTGCTCGGAAAGCATATTAAAACTAAAATATGCGCTTTTTCCCGGAGATAAGATCTAGCTACTCGATTTTTCGCCCCCGAAAAATTACGAGCCGTTTCCGAGAACCTCGACGTATATAAATATATCTTTTTTAATGTTCGTTAAAATAATATTTCGGTCTCTACTTTCAAGCAAAACTGCGCTGGTGTACTATTCTAATTTGATTTAACCTTTAAGTCCGCTGTTGCTGTCACAACTGCCGTTGGTGTAGGCAATTCGTTTTATCGTAACACTAGATAAACTCGCGAACGTGGAATTTCCCTACGTTTATTTCTATTTTCTTTCCTTTACCTGGGGATTTGTTCTAATCGCTTGCTATGCGTCTTGATCGCTTGGACAAACCAGTACAAGAGCGCTTTCTGACTTCGTGTAGTTTTTAATGCCAGTCTAGCCAAGGTGACAATCGCTATCGCTACGACAACGAAACGTTTTGTGTCTCTCTATCACACTTCCATATTAGTGCTACAGTGACAGCTTTGCGTTTCCATCTCGCATTAAATATTTTGATATGACCAATTGACTTGCTCGACCAAAGAATATACACGTCCGGTGCTTTATACTGAGTACCTTTGGCTTAGCCAGACACGAGGGTCGACGGTATGAACATAAATTTGAGACTAGTGTAGGTATTATTATTTCAGACAAGTGGTAATGGTTTTTCTCAATGATATTATATGATATTATGCAGACAGAACTTTCGCGACAAGTTTTGTGGGGAAACTTTGTAGTTTTTTATCTATTTGAACACTTTCTGGATCTCTAATATTAATCAGCTTAATAAATAAAGTTGTTTACAATAAATGTCTAATTGCGTTTACAAATGTTACAATATAAAAATAAAAATAAATATATATAAGTTAGGGTTCACGTTAGTTTGTAAATTTTAGATATAAGTTTGAATATATGTATTTATTTATTGTAAACAACTGTTTTAAGAGCCAACAGGATTGGTCATTTCTGCATACAAACGTACTCGACTGTTTCCTCCGTGGGTTTTGATGCTAGAGCAATGATTTTTTCAACACAGATTAATATTATCATGTTTTGCTTTTTTTGATATTTTTGTTTTTAAGGCGCTAGAGCCCTTCAAAAATGGCCGAAATGGCCTAATTGACTATGCCGCAAAGAGAGGCGTAGTATTCAAAACTGATATCAATTATACAAAAAAACAAAACGATCCGACACAGATAATTTCATAATCATTTAGATTTCTAAATTTGGTTACGATTGGTTAAGTTTTGGAGGAGGAAACTTCGATTTCTGAGATTTTTACGCCGGATTTTTCGCCTTGTCCTTATCGCACTTAGTTTTAGGAGCCGCTTCCGTTAGCGAGACGGGTATATTTACCTAAAATATTTAAAACTCAGCTCCTGTTTCGTCTTAAGGAGAAGAAGCAAGTAAGACGATTACCGTGGAACTTCTCCAAACAAAACTGACCAAAGATTAGATTTAATAACTAGTCATAACAAAGTCCTTGGTAACAAATATTAAATGAAAGGGTCTATAGACCGGCTTAATATAATGCTCAGATGGTTTAGTTTTGGAATTAGGTCAACGCTCGTTGACTCCCGGCTTAAAATGACATTGGTTAAATAAAACATTTTGTGTACAACTCTAACGATTTCAAAAGCAAAACGACTTACTAGCCTAGGTTTTGGTGCTCGGCGCTGCCATTTTGAAAAATTATATAGATACTTAGTCAGATTATACAACTCTGTAAACAAAATCCTACTCAAGATCAGTTTGATTAATATGAGTGTAAAAAAGTGTACGCAGTACCAGAAAGAGTCAAGGATAGCGATTATAAAAGAAAATGTGGCATATTCCCCTTTTTGAGATTATAGAAAAAAATCAGTATTAGGGTCAAACAGAAAACTGTGTTACGTCTTTCCTGTAGACATATACAAGAGTTAAGGGCTATAAAGGTTAATTTTCTTATTTAACCCTTATCCACGATAAAGGTTAATTTTCTTATTTAACCCTTATCCACGATAAAGGTTAATTTTCTTATTTAACCCTTATCCACGTGAAAAGGTCTTCCTGTTATTTAGAGAACTATGATAAAATTATTACTTACATGCCCACAAGCTGTTAACTATTGCCCACAGGAGAGAAAACTGGTGTGTTGGCGCGAACTGTACATTGTTCTCTTGTGTATGTCTACAGGAAAGACGTAACACAGTTTTCTGTTTGACCCACCTTAAAAATTCTTCCTCCATACGAAAAATTCCTGTCGTTTATTTTTGATTCAAAGTTTGATAATAATTTTTCCTTCGATCCAGAATATTCGAAAGTTAATTAATTTTGTTACAAAGTTATGGCTCGTCCGCTACTTGAAATATTTTGGTATGTTATTATAAACTTCGTAATTAATAAGCGATTTTATTAATAACTTTAGGATTTTTATTTTATTTAAATTGCCTTCATATTTCCATTAAGTATTTTTTTATTATACAGGGTGGAACATTTCTAGAGCTGTGCTATCTAAGTGATATACACTCGAGTTATTATAATCGTAAAGCTGGATTAAAAATTAAAATAAAATCATTAAAATGAAATATTGTTGTATCAGTGACAACCCTACAAATTATTAACAATTGACACATGTCATGTCATTGAATAGGATCTTCTTGCTAGGGTTGAAACATATAGATTTTGGCACTAATGTTTGACAAACTGTATTTCACAAACGATTAAAAATGTTTACGTGAATAATAAGTGAAAATTAAAGTTCGTAGCCTGAACAATAATTCCCCGTTTGCATTATAGGCCTTCGTTATGTTCCACCCGATAAATAGTACCTATTATTTTAGGTAAGTACTCAATGAAATCTCTTATTTTCATTTAATATTATGATTTGCTTAAATTCAATTAGGTGCGAAAATACGAACGATCTGATTTTCTACTTAATTAAACATTCTAGATTAATTAAATTCCATTTACGAAACAGTTTTGAAATAAATAATGCTTAGCTGTAAGAAGTTGACACTCACAGCCTGATTCGAACTTTACCTATGTCAAAAATTTGCTAAAGGTACGACATGGAGACATGGATCGGATATGTCAGTGTCAAAAGTGACATTTTTGTTTGAATAAGTTAAGAAGTAATTAAAGTACAACAAGCATGATGGGGTAAACGTTAGTAAATATATAAAATTTCAACTGTCTAGCTATCACGGTTCGTGAGATACAGCCTGGTGACAGACAGACGGACAGACGGACGGACGGACGGACAGCGAAGTCTTAGTAATAGGGTCCCGTTTTACCCTTTGGGTACGGAACCCTAAAAAACTAATAAATACCTAATAAATAACTAGTAAAAAAATAATAGTATAATTCAGCCTGGAGCGAGATTTATTATTTATGGTTCTGAATTTGGTTTACCCATAATATATTTACTAATATTTACTCCATCATGTTTTTTTGTATTAAAACAACGTATTTACCTACAAAACCTGATTTCTCTTATCTTTTAGCAATAGCAACTGTCCAATCTTACATCCAACTCACCGATAGTGTACGTAGCGCCATCTATCTGAAAGGTCGCGCTCTTACATTTCTTGAACAGCTTTCCGCTCACGACCTGCCTCATCGCGCTGTTATGCGAGGCAGGGTTCGCAGTAATGTCCCGCCTCGCCACCGTGGCGCTAGTGTCGAACTTGTTTCTCAACTCGTCGAACGACAGCTCGGGCGAGTAATCCGGTGTCGCCTCCTCACTGCTGCTCACTTGCCCGCACGTCTGGTCGCCTGGTGGCGAACTGACCGACTTTTTGTTCATTTTGTTTTTTTTTTCACAGCACTAGAAACACTACAGCATGGAGTCTACATTTTCGTTCGGGTTTCAGTCTTACCTGAAACAAGAAAAAAAATTAAGGTTTAAGGCACATGCAAAGAAAAACACAAAATTTAATACGTCATTATCTATATCATCAATTAATAATTTGCCATAGAACTGAAACATTAAAATAATAGTCACATCTGAATTATTATGAAAATTTTTAAGTTCATTTTGGACCATAGTTGTGAGCTTTTGGACTATAGTTGTGTGGTTTTAAGTACAGTCAAGTGTAAAAATATGGATGCACTATCATATTCAAAAATATGTCCCATAGCTCTTATGTCAGCGAATTAAGAACTATGGGACATATTTTTGAGTAAGTTGTATGCACCCATATTTTTACACTTGACTGTACATATTTGTATCAATCTGCAGTTTAAATAAAATTCTAGATTCATTAAAATGTATGAAATTATTGATAATATATCTGATTTTGAATAATAACAAAACTACTGGTAAACAAAATTTCTAAGATACCTAGCGGTAAAAATAAACATACTCCAATAAAAAAGGGGTTTTTTATTAGGTAACTCATCATATTTATGGCCACTTTTGTCTAAATTTATAGATACAGTCTACTGTATCCATAAATTTAGGATTACAATACTTTAGGTGGCCACGTTAAGAATCATTAAATCAAGATAACTAACCAAATGGGCTAAATGCTTCGTATTTTTATACTCATTAACTTGCCATTACTTAATAAATAATTCGTTGCCTATTTGTATTGAATACACATACTGACAATTAACTGATTCAATTCGACTTTCATCTAAAAACAAAAAAACTAAATTGACTTACTTTCATATTATACATATACACATAGATTTAAGATTAGATCCTAAGCATGTAATATTGCTATGCCCTCACAGGGTCCATGTGGAGCAACCCAGACATTGTAATATCTATAGAAATACCATGGTTGCAATAAATAAATATGAATATGAATATGAAATAAAATCATCGAATATCAAATAGATTCTGTTTGAAAAAAATGGGACTCTTAATGGACGTCCCTAGGGGCCCGAACAAACTTTTTTGGCAAAAAATGGAAATCGAGGGTTTGCTCGCAACATAATTACTTACATTATCATGGGCATGTAATTATTTGTAGGTATTTATTTGGTGAATTGCTAAGTTTTCATTACATACGTTTAGTAAATTTAACCCTTCGTCAACTAATTATTTCTGAAATTGATAATATGGTGAACTTTCTCCCATTATCTTTTAGAAATTAAGGAAGACTTTGATATGATTAGGTATTAATATACTAAATTTATTTTTTCAAGCCAGACAATGTTTGGCATGATAGAACTTGTCGAGGAACTTTACGTTAAGACTCTGAATAGGTTTTTCTACTCCTAAAATGTATATAGATATCGGATTAGTTAAAAATATAAAGTGATGAGACTGAGTCTCGTCATCATGTATATATTATCTTGGTTTGACTACCATTTCGTATGTATCTCTCTCAGTTTCTTAAAGATTATCAGGAGTGGTTTCTGTAACACCTATAATTATACAATAAATGATTATCTTATCTTAAAGCAGGCCACTGACGAGCCTTCCAAATGGATGCCGTTACAATGTATTCATCCAAACGGACGGCATCCTAATATTAAACATTGTACGTTTTTGACAATCACGGACCGATTTTGGATTGCAGCAACGCTATTTGGACTGTTAGATGGCTCGTCAGTGGCCAACTGGCCACCTTAAGAGATCCCTTAATGGGACAAGTTCGCGTTTGCACACATTTACTATATTCTCTCTGTGTTATGTACTTGACTACTACTACTACTAAAGTGTATAAATAAAAGCAATAAAGAAAATACAATGCAATTTGGATAAAAAGTTATCGAACTGCACCTGGCTCCATTGCTATTAATTATTAAGTACCTACGCATGCCCACTAAATTTTACGACAAGCTCGTGTAAGACAAAGTAGTTACAATTACCGTTAAAAACTCATTGGCAATAACGTCATTACTGTTTTATCGTAATGAACTAATACTTTGTTCAGATCATTGACTGCGAGTGGATTACAGTAATCGGCCATGCAATGGCTGCAACGCAATCAAATATGTCAGGCAACATAGTCTTAGGAGCACATTCCAAGATCACCCAATTTCCGCATTCGGCATTCCTATCTATACACATTTATACATGCGGCGCGTCCATATTGAATCAAGCACTTCTACTGACTGCGGCGCATTGCGTCTATGATAATAAGGACCCAGAAAAATATACTGCGTTCGTGGGACACAATATAAGACAAAAAGGTAGTCAATACGCAGTTTTAAAATTAACTGTCCATGAAAATTTCGACAGCAAGCTCATTACGAACGACATAGCTTTATTGAGGTTGAATAAAAATCTAAAATTTGGAAGGAACGTCGCTAGAGTAATTTTATTGCCGGATCCGCCTTACGATGAGGAGGCGTTTGTTGCTGGTTGGGGTGTAACAGAGGTAAGCTTAAAAGTTGGCACACATCACTCGTAACGTTATGACAAGCGTCCCTTGCGTACCAGCAGTACCAGTATACTAGTGCAGACTGCAGACACAAACGTCACTAATAGCTGAACACTACCTTTTGTGAAATGGAGTGAAGACCTGCCTGAAACATTTAGGCTTGGTTGCCAAAATGTTGCAGACTCAAGGATGAACTTTGGGTTATAGCTCCAAGAATGCTTTATTAATATAATTATTTCGCAGTAAATATGTTGCTACTTTACTGCACTAGTGTGGTAATTAGCACTTTACGTGCCTATGTCTAAAATTCAAAGGGCCTTATCGCCGTGAGCCTGCTACACTGCCACATCTCAAAAAACCGTTTTTTCGAGAAATCGCGTCTCAAAGTTGTGAACTTGTGAGAGTATAGTTCAGGGTGTTTAATAGGATCTTACTCCTTTAGTTTTAGATCTATGAATTTGAAATTTAGCTCTTTTTACTCGGAATGATATAACCCTCCTTATGATCACGCCACTTTTTAAAAGAAATGTATATTTTTTAAGACGCAAGGCCCAAAAGACAGGTATTTAGAGTTGTGGCCGTATTGCAGAAACGTTTTTTAAAGATTTTGGGATGCGGCCAAATTTAAACACAAAATTGTTGGATAAAGGCTACCATGCAAATATAAATAAAAACACCAAAATAGTTAAAATCCCTTTATTTTATCAATTTTGATAGGAACAAGATCACTGTACGCGATAATATGTGTAACTCAACTAATTATTATTTTCTAGGACGCAACTCAAAAGCTTCATTTAAAACGTGTGCTATATAGCCACAACTCAAAAGGGCCGTCTGAGGGCCTACCGCGAACCTTTGTTTCCTCTTTGTCGCACTTGTAAATTGGTAAGTAAGTGTGACAGGAAGGCAACACGTCGAACGTGGTTCGCGGTAGCCCCTCAGTTCACGTGCGAACACCGCGGGAGCAGGCGGCAGACTGACAAGTGGCTGTATTGCAGGGAATCGTCTGACAATTTATGGTCAAATCCATAAGGCCATTGTGAGAAAAAGGCTCTTAAAGACCTTTTTTGCTATGGCTCTCGAAATAAGGTCGTAAATTGAACAATTTTGAATACGAATCTGCAATAATCCAGAAAATTAAAAATTTTGAATTGTGGCCGTATAGCAGGCACACGGCGATATGTATTGTAAAACGTTGTACGATACACGTACGAATAGGTAATTCTCAATTCGTGTCGACTAAAAACACTCCCTTCGGTTGTTCGCTACCTACTTTTAGCACTTGTATCGTTATGTACAAATTTTGTCAATGATTATCGAGTTAGTCCTGATTAAAATTGTTATCATTCTTATTGTAGGCATGTCTCTTTAAAAATACCTACAACACACTAGTGCAGTAATGTACATTGAAGATTAACACCATCGGTTTCTTCGTTTTCCAGATAGATGGAATGATCAGCGATTGCCTCATGCATGCCAGTCAGAAGGTCTATAAGCGCAATGCCTGTGTCCTTATCGGTGTGAAAAAAGTGCCTCGAGGCACTATCTGTGGAGAGCATAAAGACAAAAAAGGGCACCCAGAGCAGTAAGTTGATAATAAAAACTGTTTAACTTTAACTAGAATGATTAATGAAATTTAGAATGATAATAAAAAAATACGCAATTTTACACACCTGGAGGCAGAGCGTAGAGAATGAGCTGAGAGCCGTAAGACTGAGCTAGAACGAGGCCAAGACGGTTGTTCAAAATAGAAAGGCGTGAAACGATCTTGTTGAGGCCCTATGCACCTCCGGAGTGCCCTAGGACAAGCAACAACAACAAAAACAACGCTTTTCAACTGATGTGAGGCTAAATCTGGGACGATTGATCCAATCTTACATAATCTGTATTTTTTTTTCAGGGGTGACTCAGGTAGCGCTCTAGTAGTCCGTGGATACATTCAGATCGGAATTGTGTCTTACAATAGACCAGACGTCTCAACAACAAACGTGGTCTACACAGACACGGGCTACTTCTACAAATGGATTAAAGAGAACTCGAGAAAATTGTATTGCAGTAAGAGAACGGGATGAAACATTGTAGACTTATAGATGGGTTAAATCATTATAAATTGTGAAAATATAAATAGGCACTTTTGATTGGTATCTAAAATCATTGAATTTTGGAACGAACTAACTCAGTGTTCCAAAAAAAATCTTAGCCTCCGAAACGAGAGCGTGTCACCTGCCCCGGTCTTGCGCAAATTCCTGCCAGTTAGGTACTGACGCGACGCTGAAGCAGTGCCGCCATCACACTGTCTTCCCAGCGATACCTGAGAACCTACCGTGAACCATGTTCGACGTATTGCCTCCCTGTCACACTTACGTACGAATTTACAAGTGCGATAGAGAGGCAACACGTCAAACGTGGTTCGCGGTAGGCCCTCTGGGCTGACCCACCGGACGGATACCAGTCGGTCGTCCTAAGAACACCCTCTTGACAGCCCGATCCTCTCCCAATCTGAATATGTGACCGAACCAGCGAAGTCTGTGGGCTTTCGTTTCGCCGATGATATTGGGTTCGGCCATCCAACCGATTCCGACTTTTGGTAGGTATATTTTATCTCCAAACGAATAGGGTGGATAATTGGATATGTATCGGGAGAAGATCATCTATCAGATAAGAGTAACACCATCTAAGTATCTATATATCGAATCCTAAACTAGAAAAGACATAAACATACAACCAAACATATTTCATGTAACCTATAAAAATATGGTAACTATTTATCGGACATATTTGTAATAAAGTCATAAGTCACGGTTTCCATAAATTCATAATCTAAGGCGTAATGTAAGCAAAACACGTTCGTACATAAACACCCATCTTTTTAAATGGAACTCTCAGTTGAGATAAAATTGTAGGCGTCTCTTCACATAATCATCTTCCATCTAACTATGCACATGACAAGACGAACAGCTGCGTTATTTCTGTAAAATACAGAAGATTGTTGGGATGCCAAAGGAATCAGCTACGATCGACACAAGATAAAAAAAATCTGTAAGGGTGTCTTACATTTTAACGGAACCTAAAACAATGTTTATTAAACATCATAATGTAACTGAAGCATTGACAAAATCGTGCTCTGTGAGTTTTAACACACTAATACCAATTTTATTATGATTAGACAACTGGTATTTCATCATCATCATCATCAGGCTAGTTTCGATCAGATTATGTAGGGTCTCGTCAGCGTCATTGGTGGGTTCCAAGGCAACAAATCTATCCATGAGAAGCTGCTGGAACTTCTCGGTACCCGCCATAATTTGGATTGGGTTAGGGCGGAGCGTGGACTTCATCAGACGGTTTCTTTCAAGCCTTAAGTTGATATTCAGAGAGCCTCGGAGGAGTCGGTGATCAGATCCGGTATTGAACCTGTTGATCACTGAGACATCTCTGAATATGTGCCTGCTATCCGTCATGATGAAGTCGATCTCATTTTTAGTCACAGTGTCGGGGCTTTGCCATGTCCACTTCCTTTGAGGCTGTTTCTTAAAGAAGGAGTTCATTAAGAACAGTCCCTCTTTCTCAAGAAAGTTGACAAGCATTTGCCCCCTGTGATTCCTAACTCCGTAACCATGCGGGCCTATCCGGGATTCGTTGCCCGTCTGGGTTCCCACCTTGCCGTTAAAGTCCCCCATAACAACATTGAAGTGGGCCTTAGTGGTGTTGTGCAGGGCTTTGGATATGTCTTCGTACATATCCTCCACTTCATCATCAGAGTGTGCCGAGGTCGGTGCGTAAACCTGAATTACCTTCATGCTGTAGCGCTTGGACAGCCGAAGGATCAGGTACGCTACCCTGGTCGACACACTGGAGATTTCTTCAACGTTGTTAGAGAGGGCCTTATTGACGAGGAAACCTACGCCACCCTGGGATGTTTTATCACCCTCACGATAGTAGAGAAGATGGCCCGACTCTAGGGTTACGGTATCCTCCCCCTCTCTACGGATTTCACATAACCCTAGAACATGCCATTTAATGTTCTCTAACTCCACTTCCAACTGCGCTAGATGGTGGTCAAGCCTCAGAGTGCGTCCGTTAAACGTAGCCAGGGTCAAATTTTGTAATGAATGGCAGCCTAACGTAGCCCGGGGATTCTTAGCACCCCTTGCCTCGCCGTTACCGTGGCAACTGGTATTTAGCGTTTGACAATTTAAAAAAAATCTGACACTAGTTAATATATTTCTGATATTAAATAAAAATTTATACTCTTGTCAAAAAGCTATCATCAAAATACAAAAAAAAATCTTAAGTCGAACCATAGGTAGGGCGTGGTTCCAGTAAGATGTGGTAATATAGCACAACCGCAGATAATTCCAGAGTACAGATAAATCTATTTGGTATTGAGGAAGCCGTTCTGCCTCATCTGTGCCCGACCCTCGGATAGAGCCATCGCCGCGGTGAAGAAATAAATTTTGCAGTAGGTCGGAGTACGCAATCAAATCCTTTATTTTCCCTCCTTCAGCTGCCAAAAAGGGTAGGGAATAAATCCGACAATAGTCAACGCTTAATCTTAAACTCACAGTTTAGTGTTACATCATTTAGATTAAGATAAGAAAAATAATGAACCAATCAAACTTTAATTGCAATCAAAGTTTAAAACAAAGAATTGCTGCCATTTTATTGAATATGCTTATATTGCTGGCACTTCCTTATATCCATTACACATTTTATCAATTTTTCCCCAATAGCTGTCTAATAAATATCTAAGCCCAAACTTGATGGGGTGTGTTGCTTGCTTTGGCCATCTTCTCACGGCATTATCAGATCAGCCTCTATTATAGCATTACATGACATTTGCGCCAAGTTTTAGCTCAACCGATATGGGAAAATTATTTAAGTAATTGTTTTATTTAAAGTTACAAAATTAATTTACTACTACGTTATCTCTATGTTACTGGAGAAGGCTGCGAAACACAATCCAAGTAATTAGTTTGTAACGTTTCAGATTTCCAATTAAGTAGGGAACACATTCACTGCCCCCAACGCACATGTGCGTTCACCGTCATACAAGTTTGTTCCTAGGCCACGCCCCCTGGCAGTGAATGCGTTAAGTGTATTATTTTGATTAAGAAATGTCTTAAAATTTTAACATTATTTGTGACGCATCGAAGTCTGTACAAATCGTTCTTACCAAATACACATTGAAATATTATGATAATGTGATATTTGCAGTTGCGCCTACTTTAAGGTTACACAGTACTGGCAATAAGTGGAACCCAGTCAAGTTGGATAGCAACGGTTCCATGAAATGTTTGTTTACCTTTAGATTTGTCAGTCGATCAATAACAGTACTCATAAAAGGTTTGAATAAATTTCTAATATTGGTTTAACTGCGTTTTAAATCTCTGCAAAGTCTATCCCCCACAATACATCGATACTTATATATACCTTTCTATTGGGAACGTCACATTTGCGGATTACGGACACTCCCAAACTCATAACTACAAAACATTAGCAACTTCTATCCGATCATTAGCCACATTAAAACTTTCTCCCGCCCAAGTTGTCAACTATATGAAGAGCGAACAGCGTCGTGTTTTTCTGCACCTTCGCGATTTTCGTGAAGGCCCATTTATTATCTCATTAGGAGTGAGCGCCTCTTATCCGGCTATTTGTCTTGCTTTGAGACAAACGATTTTGCTATCGGTGGTTTAATTTTATTTTTGGTTTTGTTTACGTTAAAAAAAACCGGCCAAGTGCGAGTCAGAATCGCCCACCAAGGATTGCGTACTTTGAAGTATTTGTTGTTATGGCAGCAACAGAAATACATCATTTGTGAATATTTCATGTGTTTAGCTTGATATACAGCCTGGTGACAGACAGACGGACAGCGGAATCTTAGTAATAGAATTCTCTTTGGATCGCTGAGCCAAAATAGTTGGAAATACCCTAATTAAGTAGGTATATTCTTTATAGAACGGGGTATATATGTGCCCTGGCTTGGTATTAGCTCAAAGACTAATAAATCCAAGCCACGACGTATCCCAAAAACTCATGAAAAATATGATGGTAAACTTTTTACATTACCTTCTGCGTTTTATGTTCGGTAATTTTCAGAAGTTCTAGGTTTTAAGGGTAGATTAATTTTCTTTTGTTATGTACATCCACGCATATTTACATTCAAACTTATTTACAGATTAATTTTTGTTTATTTAAAAAGATAGGGATGTTGGATTATTTTGGTACGTCGTTTTATTTTTAAAAACAGCATCTAGCAATAAAGTTGATAATCAATACTCAATTACGCTCTCAAGCCGACAACATACCAGGACCACATTATTATGTGGAATGCATGAAAGGGCGCTTTGTGGTCTCTATTGTTTCCTAGACGGCTGCCTTGGACGTGAACAAAATTTTATCCAGAACATTTAACATGAAATGCTTACTATGCAATATAACCCTCTTAGGTATTTTCCAAATTACTATCACATATAAACGTATGGCAATATTGCAAATACATAATTGTAATATTTTTGTCTGTGAAACATCAGGTGTTTTTTTTTTTCATTTGTATAATACAAAAAATAGGTCATGTCCGCGTCTTTGTCTGTGTGGAAGAAGATTTATGGCATAAAAATTATCATTAATTTAGTTTTAAGCATGAAGATTGAAGATCAAGCTGGTAGCAAGCTGAATCTTCCATATAGGTTCAAAGAATTAGGTATCATAAAAATGATCGATAGAGCGTTTTCCTGGATACGGATCTGGAAAAGGGGCATCTATTTGACAAACCATATTAACGATAAGAAGAGAAAGTTTTGTTTTACATTTAAATATGTATCAAAGTATTACAAAAAAAAACCTGAATGTAAAGGAGTGTCCGTTAAAATTTAATTAAAACCCCACATTTTACAGAGAAAGAAAACGGGCGTAAGATAAATTAACTACACTCGAGCTTAATCGAAACGGGTTCTTTGATCGATTAATTATTTGGCGTGCTTGGAATAAGTTCGGGGAAATCTTGCAGGAACTCGCCCTTTTTAAATGTTTCGTTTTTTATGATATACTTAGCAGGCTAACGAGCAGATGAATCGCCTGATGGTAATCAATTACCGTCGTCCATGGACACCCGCAACATTGATCGGGTTGTGAGTGTGTTGCCGGATTTAAGATGGGAGTACGCTCTTTCATTGAAGGTTTGAAGGTCTTATCGGCCTGGAAATACCGCGGGCGACAGTTTATTGCACAGTTTGGCTGTGTGAGGGAGGACGTTTCTGGAGAAACGCAGAATTGAGGACTGCCAACCATAGAAGTGGTGAAGATGGAAATGATTGTGTTTCACTGTTTGGTTTTATTGAATTCTAGAATCTTTTGCTACTTATTTTACCTTATATACTTATTATTAATTTACTTCTACACGTTAAAATTTGTGTGAAATATGGCATTTAAATAGAAAAGGACATGCTAATGTTCTAAAAGGATTCAGTCCCTATGGGGGCGAATGAGATGGAAAAATATAGTATGAAACCTATTAATGGGATGGGGAGCAGTTTTACGAATATAGTAATGATACTGTATAATAAATAAATATAATATATTAAATAAATATATCATCATCATCATCTCAGCCATAAGACGTCCACTGCTGAACATAGGCCTCCCCCTTATTAAATATATACACGGTGTAACATGAGTAAACCGAATAATTTTAACAGCGTATTCCTGATCATATTTAGAGACAAAAATGTCCTATAAACTTTTTTGAAATTCGCCTAGTTTCAGAGATAATATTAATTCAAAATAAAATAAGTTTTTATTGTTACATAGTGTAAAAGGCCTTTTTGATGGTAATGTTGCTACTATGGGACGTAGTCTAAATATCCTTATTGATAGATGTCAAAAACGGACAAGTAACACTTTGCAAAAAGTAGGTCTTACGAAAAAAAAATGTAAAAATCAATTTTGAGTGACAAGTTTACCAATAACATTTATTTTTTATGTACAAATACATCCAAAAAATTAAAAAAACAAAACAAAAAAAAAGTATTTTTGGCGAAATTGACCTAAACTCATATTACATTTTTTCCTTCTTTTGACCTCAGAAATGCGTGGTTAAAATTATTCGGTTTCCTTATGTTACACCTTGTATTTCATATTTATTTATTTATTTATGAACCAATTTGGGTTTTGACGCTGCGAATAATATAAGATATGAATATTTAAACGTTCTGTAACAATTAAACAAGAATTTCGAAAATAAAATTTGGTCTGAACTACGAATATTGGCAGCTTTTAGTAGTAAAGTAGTAGTAAACTCTTTATTGTACAAAAAGACATACTTAATTAATATATTAAAAATAACATACAATTAGTAAGAAGTACAAAGGCGATATCTCTTTGAGGGATCTCTTCCAGTAAACCTTTTCTGCTTCCTGCTTTTCTTGGCGATTCTGAGTTATTTCAAGTGTTCTTTGGATGCTCACAACTTGTTTTCTGTTATCAATGCTTTAAATTAAGATTTCGAAGGAACTAATATTAATCCAATATGCCTCCGAAAATGTCTCTTCGAAACGTCGCAGATGTGTTTTAAGGTTCTACTTTTAATTTTTCTTGCACCTATTACTACTTGTTCTCTGTTTGGCCCGAGGGTTAACTGGTAGAGAATGCCTTCTGGCATTAAGTTCGCCTTTTGTACAATTTTTTACTGTGCAATAAAGTTTAAATAAATAAATAATTTTTTTTACCCATCACGGAATCTTGCATACTTACCTACCCTGCGAGAAATATCAGAAATACTCCTTAAGTGCCTTATTTAAAGACACACAGAAAACATCTTTTACAAGAAAGTGTGATGAAAAAAAAACGAATAATCTGATTTGGAACACAATTGTAAGTCGAATGAGAAATCAAAGTTAGCGTTCGTTTTCACGTAACTTCGCCGTCGTAATGATGCGACTTGGAACTCCAGGCTTGATGATATAAATGAACAACGAGTTCTTGGCAGCTTCCGTGGTATATTTAATTCATGACTACATGAAATGAGCAGTTCGTCGAAGTCCAAAATGGAATATTTGAGAGCCATTCCGCTGTTAACTGTTTATAAATGCTTCTGGGCCTAGTATTATGTAATTACTATATTGTCATTTTCTGGTTTCTTTTAACCCTGTTTGGGGTTTTATTAAATTAATAAACCGTCTTTACAATTCAAGATTTAATGGTGAATTAAATTATTCTGTAATAGTGCGAATAAAAAGTAAAAATTAATATTTTTCCCGAATATTTTTATAATAATGATCATCAACAATATACAAAAACAGAAATGGATAACTTACATACATCAGGAAAACCTTCCTGAGAGTTCATTTAAATTATCATATTTTTTACCATTTAAATCAAACACCAAAAGTGAAAAATAGTTTATAAAGTATTGTAGGTACGAAAGGATATCCTGAAATAGACGTCCGCGCAAACACACTATCGAGTAAACATTGCGTGACGTGGCGGCGCTCAATCGTGCGTGCACGCACTCGCGCACAAAAGTAGATCACATTTTACGAAAAAAGTAAATTAATTTTAATAGGTAACCCAAAAATCGGAAGTGAAAGAGGATACAATAAGATTGAAGGGCGACTGAGATGTCGATAAAAACTTACAAATGGATGTCCATGACAAAATATGTTATCATTGTCACTGGCGTGCAATTTTTAATAAAACTGCAGCGATACTAAAAACCAGGAATAATATTGTGCATAGGGAATGCAATACCGGGATACCAGGATCTCGAAACACCGGGATCCCGAACGCAATTTGCGGGATTAATCCCGCTCGTAAATTAAGCGGGATCCCGCGGGTTTTGCGGGATGGAGGAGCGACTTGATTCTTACGTGTTATTGTGCATAAACTAACGGGGATAGCATGGGGAGGCTCTGCTAGCTCTAACCAGAAACCCACAGCTCACCAACCGCATCTTCAATGGAATCTGAATAACGCCTGGTCCGAAGATTGGTCGCAAGCAGACGTTCCATCCAATCTATTTGAGCTAGATCCACGAAGCCACACATCTGGGTTGAATGAGTCGTGCTGTGTTTGGAGCATGCTTAACCTTAACCGCCTGAGATCACGAATTGGTCACTGCACGTGTCCTTGGAAAAAACGGGGATGGAGAGACCAGGGATGCTGTGAATGCGGATGCCCAAAGCAAACTGTTCAGGATATCAATCTTCGTGTTCCCACTGATAAAGTATAATGGGCCCAGGTATGATTTTAATTTATTCTGTTCGTCAATTTTCCTCGCGACTGTACATTAAAGTCCGTTATTTGGATAAACTCCGTTCAGATCGAAGCAACTCTCCAGTTCCATTTGATTATTTACATTAACAGTAGTTACGTAGGTACTTGTTTTTGCGTATCTTCATTAAACAGGGCAAGTCGTTTGATGGAATGAAACGGAATTACTACGAGTACTAAGTACTGTACAATGTATGAAACAAATTAAGATTTATGTTATAGGAATATAATGAATTATTATGACAAAGACATTGTATCGTGCTTATGGAAGTTTTTTAAGTAACACCTATTTAATACCAACATTAATAATAGGAAGCCTACGTGTTGGACATAAAATGAATACCTACTTAATAGTTAACATTTAAACTTCTACATCTAACCCCCTTATTTCTACTATTCACACACGTTCCTTTGCCCGTTTTAAGCTCTAGCGGTCGGCCCACCATATAAAGTTAATGGCAATCGAATTTGAACCAACGGTTTTAGAAAATAGAGTTAAATTTGTTTGGTTTCAAAATCAAATTGTTTCTTCTTTAAAAGCAACTCGCTCCCATTTAATTAAAATTTAAATTTCATTGGAGGTAATTTGTACTAGGAACTATTAGCCTTAGCATGAAACTTCAAGAGGTTAAAGTGACATCTTTTTACTTAAATCGAACACTTTCACTTCACTTTCACTTTCAGTTGATATTTTATTAAATTTATCAAGAATAAATAAGGGGCTCCTGTGCTGCCCCCTATAGTTCATGCGTGCTCACTATAGCAGTACATTTTGTAATATTTTTATGTCAATTAGAAACCAACCGCATCATTTTATTTACCTTATCCGACAGAAAAAAATAGCCTATTCTATATATTATATATTATAGAATAGATCTGGCTATGTTGTTATTGAACACAACAGGGCCCAGTCTACTCTTATAGCGCCAAAATTGTAATCTAGTGGCTGGTTAAAATTGTAGCCAGTTGATTACATAAATTCCAGCGAACTTGAAGATATTGTAAATAGTTGAAAATGCCTGCTTCAGTGGCCACAAATCATTAGTCCTGCTAAGCCTCGTGGAACAAAATGATTAGGTAAACTGGAATTATGAAGCTATATTGGCTGAGTTTCAATACCGGTCCTGAGTTTCCTTTTTACGTTAATGGCTTGGTAAAGGTCATGGGTTGTAGGTAATCTTGTATAAAGTAATTGATATTTTAAAATATTATCAAAGAGCCATTTTTACCATTTGTCGAATCACAAAATAATATAGGTACTCGTGACAAGACTAACGGCTCGATTCGGGAAATGAATTAGATCTCTACTAGACCTCAACAAGTTACGATATGGATAATTTAAAGATATCTGTAAGATAGATATGTCAAATTTGACGTTTCCGCGATTCTGGAGTTCCTCTTGAACGATTTCGACAAGTTATGACTTAGATATCCAAGTTACATCTAGTCGATATCTAATGTAAATCTAGTTGATCTCTATATCGTTTCTAGATCTTGTGATTATCTCGTTTCCCGAATACGCGTGTAAATTATCTTAATTTCTTATATTACTATATATTTGTTGATATTCTCTATGCTACTTTAAAACACCATACGTATTTCATATTTAGAACATTGTTTCTTCTACACCTACAGGCGTTAGAACAAAAATCCTATCAAATTGATCATATTCATATTTTACCTAATCTATTGAATGTTTATTGCATAAAGGACCATCAAGTTTCCAATAATAATATTGCGTACCTGGTGGTGCTTTATGTATTTAATTTTTTACCAGATAGAAAAAATATAATCATTTTAAAATCATTATATTTTGCCTATCTGCTAAAAATCCCAAGCTCATGCCTTAATATAGGTACACTGGAAAAATCCCAAACTCAAAGAAGATGATTGAAAACTTTCACAAGTAATATTCAATCCACATTTAATAAGAAATATAAGCAACTATGTGACCTTATGTGTCTTCTGTATGTGAAAATGCACTGTGAAATATCAAGTCAAGCGCGATGCAACTATTGTTTGCGATCTTTGAATCGAAAACTGATAATGCGAATAACCAATGACATAGTAAGATTTTATGAATGGAATTTCAGATTGAATATTATTGAATAACTACCGTTTTGTCGTTCATTGATGATGTATATGTGGGCGGCCGATAGTAAGATCAGGCATATCATGAAATTCCTAGGCATATCGTGAAACGTGAAATTTTTTGACTCGTTCCCTGACTCGATGGAGCTCCGCTACGCGGGGCTCCTATTTCGGGGCAGTTTGCCCTTCAGGCATCTGAAGCAACCTAACGAACCTATCTTACCTATATATTGATTTAATGTGACTATCCTCAAAACAATACACAGGAACATTACGATCGATATAGATGTAGTTCATAATTATTTTTCATCGTATTTTCACAGAAATGTACAAACGTGTCTTGCTATTTCAGCCAGTCTCAGTACAAAAAGTACTGAGGTTGACTGAAGTAGCATGACAAATACGAACATTTCCGAGAAAATACGATGGAAAACTATTATGCAATTCATCTGTAGGCATCTATCTACTCGTAAGTATTGTCTAGATGCACAACAGTGACATCTGCCTGGCGGGTATGAAACCAATATTTGGAATTTCCATATACGCCCAAGATATTTAATTCACATCTTTAGCACTTGGACGCCAGAATTCGAAAAGTTTTTTTATAATTTCAGTGGGAATAACATTTTCTCGTAGGTAGGTGTTTGTTTATGTAGCTACATAAATAGCAGTACTGTTTAATTATGTTTTAAATCTTATTAATCTCAACCTCTTCTTTAAAACGAAAAACCAGAGAGTCGTGTAAGAGTTATTCAAGCATGACGTAGATAATTAATATCAATTAGATTTAATTATAACCACATCATGTAATAAATATACTCAAAATGTGCGCGGAAGGGCGTTTCTCATCCCACGTTATTTATGCATAGTGTTCACATATCACTTTCGCATATTATGGCAAGGAATTTTGCCAACGCATGGCACGTGATCTTTATTCTAATGGAGGGGTGTTTACAAAACTAAATGTCAACTGACTGCTGTATTCGAAATTCAAGATTCACTAGAGACGACACGTACTAGATCCATTCTAGATACGTTATAGTTTAGATATCAACTAGTTCCCTTTTGCAGCGCAATCGGGCAACCAATGTCACTTTTACGTTAGATAGAGTAAGATATCTATTAGATGTGAATTGGATCTCTAAGTCATATCCTGTGAAAATCGTTCAAGAGTATCGCCCGAATTAAACATATCGTTATCGTATCTTGGTGATGTCTAAAAGATATCTAATAGATATCTATTTCAAAATCCGAATCGGGCCCTGATTCTAATGGTTGATATAGTCACAGATTTTTTTTTTATTCCTGTAGATTACCGATGGGTGTTAAGTAATAGTATGAAAATTTCATACTAAAATTTAATAGGGCTTCATAAAAGCCACAAAAAATCGTTAAATCAAATAAAACTAAAAATGTCATAATATCCTGACAAGTCATGTTGATAGATCTGTATCCAACCTCTTTCAAAGTGAAATGTAAGTAGGTAGCGTATATTATATCTTTCAACAATTTTCAAATAAATCCACAGATCCAGAATGAAGCTAACGACGCTAAATGACAATTTGCAGTATTTAAGTGTGGAAATGGGAAGCCATCACGTATACCGGGTGTGGCCTGTAATACGAGCAAAAAATTAAACAGTAGGCTGTACTCCTCATACTAACCAACATTTGTTCAGCAACTTTTAAAAATAACTTGTGTTTTGATTTTTAATACACTTTAAAGTTTATTCTAAGATGCAATGTATTGCGAATTTTGTTATGTTTAAGAAGTGACAAGCAACGTCAATCACAATGATATGGCGTGGCAATGGCGTCCATTGAAGATAATATTTATTTTGTATGAAAAATAGGGAGTCTAAATACTTCATAATTTTTAAAAGTTGTTGAACAAAAGTGTCACCTTTTGAGGAGTATAATCTATGTTTTAATTATTTGCTCGTGTTACAGGCCACGCCCGGTATAAACATGAGTGCAAAAGAGGAAGAATATAAATGAAATAACGTGACCACCATTAGCAGCTGATTGAATGTACCAAAACGTGGCTAGCGGACTGGAAACTACGAAAAGCTGTATTCAGGTTATACGGTCGGTGATAATCGGCTCGATTCGGGAAATGAATTAGAGATTCACAAGATATGAAATAGTAAAGATATGTGACGTTCCACGGCAAAAGGCACCTTTGCCCCGGCGGAATATTGGAGCGGCATTAATAATAGCTTAAGCGCCAGCCGCCATAAGGTACCTCTTGCCGTGGAACGTTACATATCTTTACTATTTCGTATCTAGAGAATATCTAATTCATTTCCCGAATCGCGCCGTTAATCTTGGAATATACTTTTACAAAACATATAATTTACGCTGTCATTACTTCTGAATTGAATACTTCCAATGACACTTGATATTATTCCAATTTCGGTCGCACTTTTTATAATCTTGTACACGTTTGAAACCTGTGAAGAAATTAGTTAAATTAATTCTAAGCTTAAATGCATCGTTCCAGACGTTTCTGCCTGTTAAAATTAAAATCAATTCAGTAGTTTTGATAAAAATAAATACAACGGGACACTTAAAACTAGACGCATAAATCCTTTTCGTTTAGATTTATTGTAGTCAAGTTAAAATATAATGTGCTCGTTATACGAGTATATGATGCTTTGTACGTAGACTTTAAGTACTATACAATTAATATTAACTACCAAATTTGACCGTTCTAGTGACATGTATGGCAGTTCCTAAGTTTTTAAGTACCGCCATTTAAAATTCATGACGTCATGAGTTCCCAACAACTCTCGTTAACCGAACTATGATTGGGTATTAAGTATGATACAGCCAATAATGTTAAAGTTTCTGGTAATTGGCACAGGAATAGATCGTCTGTATTTTTGATATCAGCATCGCTCGTCTCATTATTTTTTCGTTGATTTCTTATTTTGTAGCTGTTTTGACGTTCAATTTTTTAAGTACACAGACACTAGTCTAACGGCTGGATTTGAACTTTAAGATACGTCAAATATTACGACTTTATGTATGGATTAGATATCCATATATGTCAGTGTCTAAAAGTGACGTTTTTGTGTGAAGTAAACTCACTTTTTTTGACACTGACTATATCTAATCCATATCGTATCTAGACTTAATATTGGACGTTTCTAGGGACCCACTGATTATCAGTCCGCCGGACGGTATCGGCCTGTCAGTTAGAACAAAATTTTGACAATTCCGAACAACTGACAGGCCGATACCGTCCGGCGGACTGATAATCAGTGGGCCCTTTTAAAGTTCGTATCGGACCGTAAGAAAAATGTAAGTTAGTGATAATGGAACCGCTAGTAGTTTTGTTTTTTATGTATTTTTGTATTCAAGGACTCTCTGTATTTAAAGAACTCTGAAGTTTAAGGTCCACAGGGGCCTATTTATGAATACAGGATAGTACTTAGATTAAGAGAGATGTTCATTAGTAAGTGCAACGTTAAATTTAAAGTAAACCAAATTTATTACTGTGGATGTCGTAATCGTAAGATCAGACAGATCGTAATGTTCCTGTGTAATGTTTTGATGATAGTCACATTAAACCAATAAATAGGCAGGATAGGATCGTTAGGTCGCTTCAGATGCCCGAAGGGCAAACTGCCCAGAAATAAGAGACGCGTCGACTCAGGGAACGAGTCCAAGGTTTTCACGTTTCACGATATGCCTAGGAATTTCACGATATGCCTGATCTTACGATCGGCCGCCGACATGGATACAACATTAGCTAAATAATACTAATATGTGAAAATATTTCCATTATTTTTAAAGTACATTACACGAAGTTAATTGGAAACACAGACGAGCAACATATTCCACATTTTATTTAGTCGTACATATTCCGTATGCTCCATGTCAAAGCTTAGGATTGCATAACATCTCCGAGTACATTTCAAGATCTCTTTGAGTGCCTGCCCAGTTCAGTTAGTCACGATTTGAATGGTATAAAAGGAATATTTATGATAGGTACTTGGAATTACTAACCCCCTTATTCATAAACGTTTACTAAAGTTGACAAGCCGATAATAATCGCTTCTCCCTTTCCATCGTATTGGTATGATGGAAAGGGACAAACGATTATTATCGGCTTGTTAACTTTAGCAGACGTTTATGAATATATGAATAAGTATTTAAGGAAGTTTTTATGAATAATGAATTATTGATGGTCATAATCATAATTCTAGAGTGCTGAGATGTTAATTTTATTGTGTAATTATTTAAATATTCGTATTAGGCGGGTAATATCAAAAATGTTTTGATATTACCTGTCTATACACTATGAGATGCAAGTAAAATCTAAGAAAATATCGTACTTGCAGCTAATATACATGGCGGCGTATTGCGCCGTACATTATGCCAAAATTACATATCAAAGTGGCGCAGTACAATGCTTTTTCATCTGTCAAACTAGAGGCACATCTATATTACATAGAACAGAGGTATGTATGTAAACATGATTAACGTTTATTACATTTTTATAAACAAGGACTCCAAATAGTCACAGCTTCTGCACGTAAAGACTTTGCTTTCCATGTGAATCTATCTCCGAATCGTTCCACACGTTATATTATTTCAGAGATTACATTTTAGGCATTATTTCTTCCAGCCAGATGGCTTCACAGCCCCATCCATACAGAATATAGATTCATTCATGCGAAAAAAGGTTGTGGAAATCCGTTATTATCCAGATTTTGCGAATTTTTATTATTCTTTATTCAAACACACACTACTTAGGTAGATATAAGTTTGTCAGTTTTGCTTATGACTTTTATACTAATTGGCACAACATAACGTACCTAATTTTGGTCGTCCCTAACGTATTTTTAAAACGAGTTAAAACAAGCTAAGTTGGCATCCAGCCATTTGTATTGCCCAGACTGTGCAAAATGTAAATGTCATAATTTCATAGAAGTTTGACGTTCAAAATAACACTTGCACAGTCTGGGCTATCAAAATCACTGGCGGCTTAGCTTTGTCTAATTCTACCTACTTTTGAATCGAAATATGAGTAGACTTATACCAAATGAATGAAATTATAAAAAATGTATTGAAGCAACTTACCATACCCAAGTCACGCCTTTTACCTATTACCTTTCAAAACATTATTAGTTATTAAAAAAAATGTTCCTGCTAAATAACTATTAAACAGTTACCCAACCAAGTTAGTTTCGACGAACGGACTCTAAGTTACTAAAGCCACAGACCTTAGTAAGTTTTATCACCAAACAAACATCATTAGCAGTTAACCCGCTAACTGCTTCTAGTTTCCAAACTAAATTAACCTCAATGACTTACGACATAACGATCATTTTTGTCTGTAAATGCTAGAAGGTATTCAAAGTAGTTAATAGGATCCACATGGTTGTAATGCTCCATAAAATTGTAGCATATAGTTGTGTACATGCTATTTCATGGCCTATTACAACCCAAGTTGGAGCTGATGGTAATTCTTTATAGCAAGAAGTAGCAAAATTTTCTGCAAAATATTTATTCAAGTACTTAGTTGACAGCAGTGGACGTCCTCTGGCTGATATGATGATCATGATGATGATGACTTAGTTGACAATTTTTCAGGTATATGGCATGTACAATAATTTATTGTTATAATTAATTTGTGTAAGAGGCGCATAGTTCACTAGTGCTTGTACTATATTTTACACTTAAAAATATGTAAATTACCATCTCTTATCAATTATCATAATTGCTGACAAATATCTAAGCGTGGAACCGAAAGAACTTAAAGAGATTCAATAAATTACAATTCTTTATAATGTCGGATTACAATAATCGAAGGCCTTAAAAAATGTAAATCGTAAATACCTCATTTTTAAATTAATATAACAGCTACAGAAATATCACGTCACGGTTCATTAAAAATATGACAGACCTATCTATCATATCTTTGATGAACTTTGATAACCGATATAAGTAACATGAATTTAGGTAATTTTGCCACCAAAATATAAGTAAACTTATACTATTTTTACGAAAACGGAACCTCGGTAAAATAATTGAAAACGTGGAAAAGTGTAATCCGGACAGTCACCGCCATTTTTCATTGAATTGCGCAAACGGGGGACAGTTTTGTTATTTATTACATGCAGTTTGTGGATTAACACGAACCATTCATAATAAAAAACATGACAATGGAGTATCCTCACATCCTCAACAATAAAGGGAGTATTTTATTATTCATACAAAATATTTTATTACTACAGAGAAGACGCATTTTATCTCGCTGAAATTCGGATCAGCTTAACTTAGGGATCACCCTCGTTGTACAGATTACATACCGGATGTGGCCTATAATATGAGCAAAAAATTAAACCGTAGGCTTTACTCCTCATACTGACCAACATTTGTTCGGCGACTTTTAAAAATAACTTGTGGTTTGATTTTTAATACATTTTAAAGTTTATTCTAAGACGCAATGTATTGCAAATGTTGTTATGTTTAAGGCGTGACAAGCAACGTCAATCACAATGATAATGGCGTGGCGATGGCGTCCATTGAAGATAATACTTATTTTGTATGAAAAATAGAGAGTCAAAATACTTCATAATTTTTAAAAGTTGTTGAACAAAGGTGTCACCGTTTGAGGAGTACAATCTATGTTTTAATTATTTGCTCGTGTTACAGACCACACCCGGTATATATCTGTCAGTCTTGTACCAATATTTCTACAGAATACATATAAAATTATTTTGTGTTGTGATTCTAAAATATTACTAGAGATTAATAAAAAGTGTTTTGCCTAGATGTATGTTATTTAAATTTAATAATTGAAAATGTTTAAACAATTGCGTGATATGTAATATGTACATAATAATACCGGGTGTGGCCTGTAATATGAGCAAAAAATTTAACTGTAGGCTGTACTCCTCATACTGATCAACAATTGTTCAGCGACTTTAAAAAGTAACTTGTAGTTTGATTTTTAATACACTTTAAAGGTTATTCAAAGGCGTAATGAATTGCGAATTTTGTTATGTTTAAGGCTTGACAAGCAACGTCAATCACAATGAAATGGCGTGGCGATGGCGTCCATTGAAGATAATATTTATTTTGTACGAAAAATAGGGAGTCTAAATACCTACTTCATAATTTTTAGAAGTTGTTGAACAAAAGTGTCACCGTTTGAGGAGTACAATCTATGTCTTAATTATTTGATCGTTATACATGCCATACCCGGTATATTCGTTCTCATCAATGCATTTTTTTTACACCGAAAAAAAAATGCAAATACACTTACATGACAACCACACAAAGAATTTTGTATAAACTACCTGCGTATGTGTGACACAAACCCTTACATTTGCATATCTGAAGCCGCCATGAATATTAGAACTGAGCATTCATCACTTTGAAGTATAACTCGAAGAACTGCCGGACGGGAGACGGCCCGGTCTATAATTCTCGTCGAGATATGTCTATGAATAAAACATCACAGGTTCCTGTCGAAGGGATAAAACAAGAAGGTAGAACAAATCTTTGATAAAACATGGTTACGATTCATAAGAAGATTACTGTAAAATATTAAGCAAATATTTATCTCGTTTCATCATCATCATCATCATCTCAGCCATAAGACGTTCACTGCTGAACATAGGCCTCCCCTTTTTTGGGGGGTGAATGCCATAATCGCCACGCTTGGCAGGCGGGTTGGCTATCGCAGTCGAGTACACCGAATTTGAGGACGCTGCTGCCCGTCTACCGGTGGTCTCGGACGTGGTTTAAGGACATACCCGAGTCCATCTCGTTCACGTCGTTCTCGTTCGTATCACGGGTTTATTTCGTTTATTATATTATAATTACGTAAAAAAATCAATTGCATATTTTTCAACAAAACTAATCGTGTGGATTTTTTTAACGTTAATTATTTTTAAACCCTTTTACAATAGTTCTCTTCACTTTTCTCTTCAGCCCTCGGCGAATTCAAACGAGCTCAAGGATTCCTACAGACTGAATAATTAAGTCATTTCATCATTAAGTACTCAAGTTCCGAGCCGCGGTTTAAATCTTTAGTCACTTTTTATGACTTTGAGTTATAATTTCCTTGCATTTTTAAATCACTTTAGGACTTCAATATTAATTTAGTCGGCATGCCCGGCTATTATACTTACTATTAATTTTTGAATGAAACTTGCACAATGACTACAATGAGTTATTTTCTTCTTGTTTAACAAGGAAATTGTGTACTGAGTACCAAAGAGTAGATACTTTTTAAATGAAAAAGAGTTTGCTATTAGTAAAATTGTAGTAACATAGCATATTCATTTAATTCAAGCGTGAGTTTCTTTTCATTAAAATGTAACATAAAAAAAGCACTAAAATCGCGACCACAAAAAGCATAAACTAAACACTTTGGGATTGAGCTAATTAAGTATAACACAGGCAGGGCACACTACACGACCCAAGTTTCCCGTGAAGCCCTAACGTGTAGGTATTGTAATCAATAAATAAGTAGGTACCTAGAAAATAAACGGATTTTCAAACTATAAATAAGTGGAAAATAACGAGCAAAACCCAAAGCTGCAGTTTTTTTCATGTGAAAAACCACTAAATTAGCTCATTCCACATCTAAAATTAGATCAGCCAACGCGGAAGCGTGAAATGTGGTATCGCCTATCAGTTCCGGGCCGCGGTCAACACACAAAAGTGGCAATTTTATTACCGTCACATAACATACCCCTTTTTACGACTATTGGCTTTTGCAAAGCTACGATTTTAGTACAAAAAGGTAAACGTGAATCGTTTGATGTGACACAAAATTACAGAATCGTTCAATTAGTGACATTGTTTCATTTGGCAAAAGTTTCGAAAGAGCGACATATGTACATTGTTTAGCTGGTTATTTAAAATTATGTATAGTACTGAATTAGCTTATTGCAAAAATTATTCCTAAAAATAAAATGAAAATATAGATATACAGCAAACAGCACACATGCCCGTCACAAAGCCTAGGGGCCCGATTCGGATTATGAAATAGGCATCTATTAGACATCTTTTACACATCACCAAGATACGATAACGATATGTTTATGATCTAACCTCTCAATTTTGACATTTGCGCGATTCTGCAGATACTATTGAACGATTTCCACAGGATATGACTTAGAGATCTAATTCACATCTAATAGATATCTTACTCTATCTAACGTAAAAGTGAAATTAGTAGCCCGAATTGCGCTGCAAAAGAGAACTAGTTGATATTTAAACTATAACGTATCTAGAATGGATCTAGAACGTGTCGTCTCTTGTGAATATATTGAAGTTCGAATACGGCAGTTGCTCATACGTTGTAAACATACGAAGCCTTGTACAGTCAAGTTTAAAAATATGGGTACACACATCATCTCAATAATATATCCCAAGCTCTTATGTCAGCGAACTATGGGACATATTATTGAGATGATTTGTGCACCCATATTGTTCACTTGACAGTACTCGTATTTCCGAGGCCTCAAAGACAACTCTTTCATTATTCCCGACAGCTATAGCTATATTATTCAGGAAATATTTTTTCATTTACCAGTTCAATAGATCCCAAACAAGTAAGTCCCCTAGGAGAGATTGCGTTTTGATCGACGCCGGCTGCGACTGCCGACGCCGACATTCATAGTCATCTGATATATTTATTGGCATTTTTCTTGTCCATCGATGTTTGTCCCGGATATTTATTGAAAAAATCGTATTTGTACATGAATAAATGAATATAAATATTGTTTTTTTGTAGCGATTGATTCAGGAAAACTGAAGCGGACTCAATGTAAGAATATTGTCAATTCGGAAGAAATATCGCGCCAGCCTAGTAAAATATAATCATCATGAGATTAAAATACCTCTAAGTTACGCTACTACGCACGTTTACATAAAATTAAAAGTAAGTTACGCACTAGATCCGCTCTCCGTCATTTAACGTGTGCGGTGCGTAACTTACCATATAAACAGTTCTACGGCTACTACGAACCATATTTTCACGGGATCGGATCGGATTCAGATCGGACGTAGTGCGAAACCGCTCTAAAAGCTCAATATACAGCAGAGCTTTTTTTTAATTTTTTGTTGACACATACTTCCCAATTATAAAAGAACACGCAGTAGTAGGTACCTACATATCAAAATGAAATTCCATACGAGCGAAAATATGATAATATAATATTGGCGGCGAACTAAAGTGTTAAATTTCATAACCAGAAAGAGATTTCAACTTTTAAAATATGCATAAAACTATCAAAGCGTGTGACATGGTCTGGTGCAGCTTCTAATATTTCCCGGAAATTTAAACTTCTAAGAGGAATTTTATATTTACCGGTAACTGCAGTTACACGAAGCTGAATGCGATTTGAATGAAATTGACGCGGATTATATTTTATTAAAGGAAATATCGCGTCGATCTTTATCCTATTTAAGAGCCCTTCAACGTGCACACTAGCGGCACTGCTAAATAATCGTGATAATTTAAATTTAACGACAGGTCTTTAAAAATAGGGGCCGCTACGGACTGTATTGTGTATTTAAGTATCTTTTGAATACATCAAACTAGTTTTTATTTTGCTGGATTCTTCGATCTAGCAACTCAAAACAATAACGGTCGTTTATACTTTGGACGCATAGTTTAAATAATCACGATATTTAGTAGTGGCGCTAGTATGCACGTTGAAGGGCTCTTGATATTATAACTACAATATTAAGGTTTAGAAATGTATTAAAATAATTCGCCAGTAGGTAAGTACTTAGTACGGACCCCGGTATGTCCTTAAACTACGTCCAGGACCCGGGTATGTCCTTAAACCACGTCCAAGACCACCGGTGGACGGGCAGCAGCGTCCCTCAAATTCGGTGTACTCGACTGCGATCGCCAACCCGCCTCCTGCCAAGCGTGGCGATTATGGCATTCACCCCCCTTAACGGGGAGGCCTATGTTCAGCAGTGGACGTCTTATGGCTGAGATGATGATGATGAGGTAAGTACTTTGTTCTGAATACTTAAAAAAATGTTCTTAGAAGTGTATAGAGTCAGTGAGGAAAGACAAGAGTCGCGGATTATAAGGGAACCCATACATTCTACTACTCTTTTCTTTCTGCACTGACTATATCATACTTCTATAGTTTTTTGTACAAATTGTACATAAGTACCATACCTCTATCTGGCTATATAATGAATAATGATTTTGTTTTATCACAAATAGGTACAGTCATCAGCAATAGTATCTTACACAACTAGGGCCGCAAAACTATGTGACACGTTCTTATTTGGAGCGCAATAAGAGCGCGTCATATATTTTTGCGGCCCTAGTTGTGTAAGATACTGTTGCTGACGACTGTACTATGACAAAAATTCATACCCATTCGGATACTAACTATACAGTCGAGGTCAAAGCTATTGTAATAAGCAGGGGTCGGACAAAAAGTGCGGATGACGTAAAAATGACGTAATCTTGCACACAGGATGATGTTTGAGTTTGTATTTAAACTTCCGTGTCACGTACCTCCAAAAACGGAAAATTGCCACAATATTCGAGTAAAGATGACATTTTAGAGCGTTTTCTTATACATTAGTAAATATAAATTTTAGCTAAATATAATCGTGAAGATACAATAGCTAAACAATAACGAAGTCAATTTATTGTTCACCTGTTTGACAATGTGTCAGTCAAAAACGTACTTACTCATTTCAAGGGGCGATATCGTTTAATAAAGAGGTTGATAATTGTTTATGAAAATCAAAAATACTATTTGAAATCGTCCTACAAGTGGTTTGACGTCATCCGCACTTTTTGTACGACCCCTGGTAATAAGGCAAAAAATGAAAAGATATCTTTGACCTCTACACTAACAAAAAGCTATTTCATATGTTTTCTATCGCCAAAAGCGCAAAACAATCACCTATTGAATAATCAATGACTAACGGCGCGATTCTGGAAATGAATTAGAGATTAACTAGATACGATATAGTAAAGATATGTGTCGTCCCACGGGTAAAGGTACCTTATGGCGTTTGGCACTTACGCTATTATTAACGCCGCTCCAATATTATTGCGGCGCTATGCGACGTATGCGCCGGCCACCATAAGGTACCTTTTTCCGTGGAACGTCACATATCTTCACTATTTCATATCTCGTGACTCTCTAATTCATTTCCCGAATCGCGGCGCCAGCCGCTATAAGGTACCTTTTGCAGTGGAATGACACATATCTTTACTATTTCATATCTAGTGAGTGTCTAATTCATTTCCTAAATCGAGCCGTAAGACCAACATGTATGAGGGCAATTTGTAGGATAGGCTCTTCCTCATTACTTATGTATTGAGTTATTTGTCTGTTTAGATAGTCAATGCTATGTGTAAGGGCTTTCAATAACACAACAACTTTACATTGCTGAAATTGTGGTAAATGTATTTAATCTTTCTTAATAATCGTGGGTCCGAACCTCGTTTGTGCAGAAAAGATCGTTCCTGATCTCCAATAAGTATGTTGTTTAATAAAAACATTTAGGTACAGTCACCTGCAATAATATGTTCAACAACGAAGGCTGCAAAACTATGTGACACGTTCTTATTTGGAGCGCAATAAGAGCGCGTCATATATTTTTGCGGCCCTAGTTGTGTAAGATACTATTGCTGACGACTGTACTATGACAAAAATTCTTACCCTTTCGGATACTAACTATACAGTCGAGGTCAAAGCTATTGTAATAAGGCAAAAAATGAAAAGATATCTTTGACCTCTACACTAACAAAAAGCTATTTCATATGTTTTCTATCGCCAAAAGCGCAAAACAATCACCTATTGAATAATCAATGACTAACGGCGCGATTCTGGAAATGAATCAGAGATTAACTAGATACGATATAGTAAAGATATGTGCCGTCCCACGGGTAAAGGTACCTTATGGCGTTTGGCACTTACGCTATTATTAACGCCGCTCCAATATTATTGCGGCGCTATGCGACGTATGCGCCGGCCACCATAAGGTACCTTTTTTCGTGGAACGTCACATATCTTCACTATTTCATATCTTGTGACTCTCTAATTCATTTCCCGAATCGCGGCGCCAGCCGCTATAAGGTACCTTTTGCAGTGGAATGACACATATCTTTACTATTTCATATCTAGTGAGTGTCTAATTCATTTCCCGAATCGAGCCGTAAGACCAACATGTATGAGGGCAATTTGTAGGATAGGCTCTTCCTCATTATTACTTATGTATTGAGTTATTTGTCTGTTTAGATAGTCAAAGCTATGTGTAAGGGCTTTCAATAACACAACAACCTTTCATTGCTGTAAGTGTGGTAAATGTTATTTAACCTTTTGGACGCCAATGACCGATATATACGCACCGCAGGTCCAACGCCAAAGACCAATTAATCGGTCTCAGACCACAGAGCAACACAGACCTACGTGCATAAGCATAAATTTCAATTTCAGTTTTGACACTTCGGTGACGTGGCGTACGAGTGACAGCTTTTGTGTTTAACACGGCGTCAAAATGTTAATCTTTCTTAATAATCGTGGGTTCGAACCTCGTTTGTGCAGAAAAGATCGTTCCGGATCTCGAATTAGTAGGTATGTTGTTTAATAAAAACAATTATACCTATTTACTTACCATACTAATAACAATAATAGATATAGGTATTTTAGTAGTAGTTACCCGAAAGTTTGAGTTGTACTCTGAAGAAAAACTTACCTGTAACAAAACAGGAACAACACTTGTAATAACACCATAAACAGAAAATTACCAGCAGTGAAAGTGTTAAAAGTAACCACAGTTATTAAATGTCAGCCAACATAATACCATTTATACCTTAAGCTTACGAGTACAGTATTTACTAAAATTATATGTGTATCTTGACTATTGATATTGGTGGTGAACAAAACTGTCAAATTTCCAAAGGCGACTAACTAAGAGGTCCTTGAGTCAGATAGGACCCTAGATCATATGAACTCGTACAAATTCTACAACTAAATTACAGTATTAGGTATAGGTATCCATAATCCGTACGTCGTCGCATCACAACTTTATCTCCCGTGTTCAACATTATGCGAAACAGACGCTAAAATAAGGAAGACATAAATGATGATATTTCTTCGCTTTATTACAATAATTCTTTGGACGAACTGCCTATTGGACGTATAGCTAACAAATCCCTAAGCACTACATTGCCCCTCGAAATATGTGACGTTCCACGGAAAAAGGTACCTTATGGCGGCTGGCGCTTACGTCGCATAGCGCCGCTATAATATTGGAGCGGCGTTAATACTAGCGTAAGCGCCACCGCCATAAGGTACCTTTACCCGTGGGACGTCACATATCATCCCTAGTATTAGGTAAATAGTGCCTGTCAGAAAATTATCTTTTATCATTTAATGTCACTGTTTGAAATTAAATAATAAATATGACAATACGAAGGATTATCAGCAATAATATTATTGATGCTATTCCTCCTAGTCTCTGGAGCGTATTTGGAAGGATTATTATTACATCTCGATAATTCCAGGCACCGTTATCTTCTGTTTAAACAATGCAAATGTTATGCAGGTAAAGCTAACTAAACTCAAATAGGTCGCATCGGGGCGTGGATACCGCTAGAGACAGATTATGTGTCTGTACTATACAAAAGGGACCTAATGACAAAGGGCAGTTGGTAATTAAACGGGTGGCTAGAAACGAAACTGAATATATACGTCAATTGGAACGTACATTTTCATTTCAAAATAGAATTTTGTTATTATTTGATGCTGTGTCTTGTTCACGCAAGGACGAGCAAAATGCAAGTGCTAATGATAATTAAATTACATAAATTATATGTCTAAAAATATCTTCGAATTGGCCTCCAGGACTAACACCTACAATCACTTCGACTAAAAAAGTAGCGTGGGTAGTTATTGTCGGATTTTTACATACAACAATATTTGGCATATTATCAAGCAGATAAGAAATAAAATATACTTATTCGCTTACGAGGAAAATGGCCAAATGTTCGGTTCGAGTGGGATTGGAAACATGAACCCAATAAGCGTCCCCACTAAAGATAATAATTATATTTATCCGTTATTTTCCTCCTTTCTATTTAAATTAATGGTTAAAGAAAAAAAAATTAAATGTCCGAGAATGCAAATTATAAGTTAGTCTACAAACAAAACGAATGAACAAAAACAGTTGATTATTATGTCAATCAGTACATAATACAATATATTAAATTCGATCGTAGGCAGTAGAACTAATCTCAAACTATATTCAAAGATATTTAAAAACTTATCTCACCCAATACTATTTATCTAATAGGTACCCACCTCATTTATTTCTAAAGCGTCAAATAAACGAAAACGAATCTAGGATTACTATCCTATAACACTGATATCACATCGAATGACCATATTTGTCTACATCAGATTATTGGTCATCATTTTATTACGCTATCAGCCGTAAAATGTGTCTGGCAATGCCGACATCAATTACTTAGCTGTATCAATTTCATTATGTCAATATTAGAGGCACGTCTGTCAAAGGGTTAAACCGCAGATAGTATAATGGGAACATGTCATCATCATGAATGAGGTGTTGATGGCCTATTGCTCGTATTAGTTTACAAAAACAGGTAATTTATTAAATGTATAATGAAACATTTAATAAATTACCTGTTTTTGTAAAGTATCTAAAATCTGTAAATCAGCTTTAACTATCATTTAATAGTAATAAAAATCAGATATCGAAGTATTAAAAAAAACAGAAAAAACAGAAAGCGAAGAAGTTTTTACGTATTAGTAATTTTATCAACACATGGTTGAGCTAAACCATCAGCTTATTTGAATTTTATTGTACATCAAAAATATTTATTTTGAATGATAAGAATATTCAAATATTTTAGCCACCTACTTCTACAGTTAGTACATATCTGTAATATTAAATTTACTTTTTATACATATTCCAAACGTAGTTATGAAACCGTTATAACTTATGAGGCAATATAATATAATATCTTTAACTTTGTTTTGTCCTTGTGTGTAAACTAGTTTATGTGTAATAAAATGACATGCATAGCTACATCTTTGTCGACGTATTTTTGGGCTATCCTGTATATAAAGTTTACAGCGCTAATGTGAACGAAAACGTTTTGGCGATTTCTATTTAAATTGGATTGCTCTCGTTAGTTAATGTTTACAGACAGTTTGGGTTCCAAATCGAAGTCATGTCGACAATTTGGCAACTTAGTTATGAATTTACAGTCTGTTTTTACCACTCTCATTGAAAGTTTGGTTGACCACTCTTTTGAGAGATTTTAAATCCTTTTTTAAATAATTTAGCTTAAAACTGTACAAACATAAACTGTTGGTGTTAATTATTACTTTTTAAATAATCAAAAGATCGGAAGATCAGCGCTGGAAGTCGCCAGCAACATGCTGAGGTGAGACCATTTCGTGGTACTTTCTCCTTTTTTCTATGTTTCTCTGCTCCTATAATTTTCTTTCCTGTGTTTGTGCTCACGAATAAAAATATTTATACTTCTATTCTATTTCTATTTAATATCCAGTGCGTATGTCTCAACCATATTTAAATACTTAAAAATATATTACTACTTAATATTAACTTTCATTAAATACTTCGCATGGTTATGAAATTGATGAAACTGAATTGTCTAATAGTCGCTTAATTTCAAACGCATCGATATTTGCAGCAATTTCATCCATTTACGATTTAACATAAACCTGATACCGATTCAATGCAAAACCAATCTAGTTCCAAGGCAATCTAACATACATTCCTCATCCAAAGACATACGACCTTGCCAAAATGAAGCTATCATTGTAATCGACGTAGACCACAAGTGCAAATCGAGATTGCAAGGGATTTCGAGGGAATTTAAGCTATCACCCGCATGGAATGTTACGAAGTAACTGCTTTTGACGTATAAATTACTTGTCTTCGTCTTGATTGTTATCAGCGAGATGAGATAAATTGTTGAAGCGTGTTGAACAAGTTAACAACATTCAATAGACTTAATAGTTTGTGTAAAGGAAAAGTGGAAAAACTCAATGTCTTAAGATTCGAACTCGGGACTCCGGGATACCAGACCGCCGCTCTACCAATGAGCTACCGAGACTTACCCATTGACAGCGAATATTTCGATATAATTAGTCTTATTAATTGTAAATCGATTTTATCAGTATTTAAAGATTTTTTTATTTAACAAACGGAGTACTAAGTTGATACTAACCCTTCCTACGAAACTCAGGTCATTATACTCATAATTAATATGTGTGTTAATCATGAATCAACAGTAACATTTATTCAGCAAATAGGCCACAAGGGTACTGTTACACGTCAACATTGAATTTACATAAAAGCAAAAATAATAACATCAACAATTTTATAAAATAAAACTAACAGTTCAATCTAACGTATTACAATTACTAAGAGATGTATATGGTCTCTTAATGTCGAATTACATACAAAATACAGATACAAAACACACAAAAAGAAATCTATAATATTTAGAGGTGTAAATATCTCTAGGTGTCGAATATTAAATTTGTTCATCTATCACCAGAAACCTTATTGAGCTAGCTCGATTTGAGCCTACAAAATTTTATATGAACAGTTATTGATTTAATATTTAAAATAAACACTAAGACTATAGTTTATTTAAGCATTAGAAAAACGGTACCAAAACAATCTTGACGTATCTTTTAATTGAAAAACACGTTTTAAAAATAAGTCACGGCAAATATGTAACAATTATGAATCTAATACGATCATTTATATTCTTCTGCTTTCATAAGTAATAGTTACTGATTTTTAAAAAGCGTTATTCGATTAAGAGACATGTCATGATAGCTTACCTTTTTTCTAATGCTAAAAAAAACGAACTATAAGTACAGTCGGCAATGTTACTTTAAAAATACCAGCATTCCTTAACCGCACAAACGAGTCAATATCTCATTTGCATTAATTAAACACCAGCCAGAATATCTAGACATATCGTAGATACGAATCTTTCCGAACCTGAAGCTTCAGCACTTTGGATGCCTGAAAGGAGGTAAGTCTTTATGATCTAAGTTTGTTAACTTTTTAATTAAATCTTATTACGGCCCCGACACTATCATGGATACTGACATTACTTTGACGGAATGACGTTTTTAGTGATAGTGTAGGGAGTGTCATGAAGGAATGACGGCAAGTAATGAAGCTTATTTTAATAATTTCCGTCAGTATTGGAGTTATGTCAAAGTAATGATACTAGAAATGACATTATACTGACAGTGAATTGGTTAGAATGATGGAATCAGAAATGACAGAAAGAATGATGGACGATAATGAAGTTATTAAACATTTTTAATATTTTTGAAGAAATGTCAAAATAATGACATTATACTGATAGTGAGTGGAGCGCATCACTCTAATCCCTCATTCCGTCATTTAAAGTACTTTAGAAGAAGGTTTTATACTAACAAGAGTCATTACTGGCATTTAAATCAATAAGTGAAGTATACCTACTCTATTATCATTGCACTAAAGTTTATTTTCACTTGACTCTTAAGAAAAAAAAAAACATGCAGAATACGATGCACAAAGAAAATCTCTGTCCCTTTCTAAAAGTTTCCATACATGAAATAAAAATTAAAAACCTTTTATTTTATGTTGTTTACAACAATTTAATTATATTTTTACCGGGAAACGCGAAAATCTAAATTTAGTTATCTGCCTCTTTATCGTTCGAATATGCAAAAGTGAGGATGATGATGATGAAAAGTGAAAGAGAGGTTAGATAACGAAATTTCGTGTTTAGCGGTAGACCCCCAGATTGTGATGGATTGTAGTAGCGGCGCCCCCTACGCAGAGTTTCGAGTAATATTAATATTCCCTATTCAGGGAAATAGAATAATATTACGCAATACTCTGCGTAGGGGGCGCCTCTAGCACATACTGAGGGCTTACCGCGTAATTTCGTTTTCTGCCTCTTTATCACTCTTGCGTATTCGAGCGTTAGACTGATAACGAAATTTCGATTTTCGCATTTCGAAGTGACCCTCTGAATTTGCTAGTGGACCCTACGCCGACTTTTGCGTAATATTCCCTTTTGCGTTTTATTTCGTGCATAGAGTTCAATATATTTTTTAAAATATGGTCAACATCCCTATTTTGTATATTCTTATATAATAACATGTTGTAAGTATGCATCTATCTTATAAGTAAACTCTCTGGTTTATGACATTATTTATAAACGCGTTACTGACCTGAATTAGCTATGAATAGTTTTGATCTTCTCGTTTTGGTCTTTATCTCTCATTTTGACTTATGTATTTGTAAGAAGGATAAAACATATTAACTAAATCAGGCCTGTAAAGCTTAAAAAGTTTTATGACTAATTGAGAATGAATAGTTAGTGTTTATGGTTGAATGTTCCATATAAGACTATCCCGTTCGAACTTGCTTTATGACGGGCTCTTTTTTTATACCTCCTTACTTCGAACCTCCACAGATATTGTTTTTACTAAACGTCAGATCAACCGCAGAAACCCCGACTAGTTTTAATCAGCAAAATCCTAACCACTTTTTTAATAATTAATATAACTATGTACAAGTATTAGTATTTCGGATACCCCAAAAACCTGTGTCTTAAAGTGGGCTGTAATGGTTTGTACAAAATAAAACGAAAGAACATGTACATTAAATTACAATGAAACTACACAATAAATTGAATATAAACCAATCCAGTACTTACGGTGCACGGAAATCTCAACGCTACGACTACACATATTTCGTCGGCTAGAAGACTGGCGTCAACTAACAAACATGTTGTTGTGTTGCTGTTTGCGAGCGAGAAAATTCGAATATTGGCGAGAACTTTTAAATTTTAGCAGTGTTTTAAGCTGTTATTTTATATTTTAGCGCTTTGATTCACTTTACCGGATCCGAGACCGGATCCGGTGAATTTTGCCGGATCCGGTATCTTGAAAAATGTGCCAGATCCGGCCGGATTACCGGATCCGCCGGACCGGATTGCAATCCCTACATATCAGGTACCTTTTTTCTTAACCAAATTATACATTCTTACATAACAGAAGAATCCAGTAGGTACAGTCAGCGTCGTATAGTAGGTAGCATCCAAAGTATTCAAATAGTTCGGTACACCATATAATAGGTATGTATGGCGTACCGAACTATTTGAATAGGTACTTTGGATGCTACCTACTATATGATGCTGATTGTACTTTAAGAATAGTTTGATTCCCGGTTCGTGGTAAGTATAAAAAAAAATATTTGGATACATTTTTTAACTACCAATCTTTCACACAGTCATGGCGCACGCACGCACGAAAAGGTTGAAACAAATAAATATTCTTTTTAATTAACTATTTCTTTTTCTGCATTTTTCTGGCTCATCGGGCATAGAGTTGCCACGGTACATAGTATAATTACGGTACAGGTTAGAAATATTTGAATCGATGATTGAATAATGTCTTGGTTTTGTGTTCTTCAAAACGTACACTACAACATAACTAAGAACGGTTAGGAAAATAATAACTTAAAATTCCCCGTGAATGGTAATGATGAAAATACTGATAGAAATACTGATAAGTGTGTGGGGAGATTTAGGAATGTCATGACCTGACTGGACCAAACGCTGGAGCGTTATGAAATTTCATGTCATTGCTAATGATAGTGTCGGGGCCGTATATTACACTGTTTCAAAGTGCTTACTAGCATTGCACGTCGTGCGATTCCAATGTTTTTAGAGTTGGTTTGTAATTCGAATGCATACCAACATTGAATATGCTATCAATATGATATCAGTATTAGCGCCTCGTAACTGCACATAATATAAAACTGCGCGCTCCTGCGTGTACACGCTCAACGCAGCTAGCCAACTTTAAGATACAAAGAACTTCAAGATATTCACAAGAGACGACACGTACTAGATCCATTCTAGATACGTTATAGTTTAGATATCAACTGGTTCTCTTTTGCGGCGCAATTCGGGCAACCAATGTCACTTTTACGCTAGATAGAGTAAGATACCTATTAGATGTGAATTGGATCTCTAAGTCATATCCTGTGGAAATCGTTCAAGAGTATCTCCAGAATCGCGCAAATGTCAAATTTGACAGGTTAGATCTAAAACATATCGTTATCGTATCTTGGTAATGTCTAAAAGATATCTAATATGTATATTTCAAGATCCGAATCGGCCCCATAGAGTATTTAAGACCAAGTTCGGCCTGGCCAGCCACATAAGGGCCCACGCTAGACAATGTCCATAAAGCTGGACTTCCGAGCAAAGCGGCTCTGACGCAACGGCCGCAGCGTTAGAGCCGCTGCGTCAGTGTCGCAGCGTTAACTGACGCAGATTCGCTTCCGAGCGGCGCGACTGCGGCGACAGTCGCAGTTGTTATTCCATACGGTGCAGACGTGATATACTTATGAAGTTATGATAAACCGATCAATTATGAAAATATTTTCAAATTCAGGAGCTTTTGTCGCTTTAATATTCATTTTTTAGATATTTTAAATATTGACATAGCCTCAAAACCACGTACGATCGCAGCGACTGCGCGACAGTGCTTGCGCAGACGTAGCACGGCCGCTATCGCCGAGCGACACTGTCGCTGCGATAGTGACGCTGCGCTCGGAAGTAAGTTCATACATTTCCATACTGCATAATACTGTCGCTCTGTCGCCGCGTCAGTGTCGCTGCGTTAGTGTCGCCGGAGCCGCTGTGCTCGGAAGTCTACCTTAATGATTATTTAGGATCGCCGTCATCGAAAACGATGCCGGGGACTATATATATATTGCCATGGCATTCATTTTATACTGAACGTTACATAATGTGCTCCAAAATAATAATATCACGCAAAATTTAATAAAATCTTTATCTCGACAGGACATTTTCCCCGAAATGTCAAAGCGGCCCTAAAGTGTCGTTTCTAGTTTTTCCTTTGAGGGCAGGAAACGTCCCTCATATCCGACGCCACGATACTAGACAGTATTTTAATGACATCACTCTATCTTCCGTCGCAAGACAAACTTGTTTTTGCTGTTGCTTAAATAAACTCTTGAACTAAAATCTTGAGTTACATATGGAAGTGGCGCTGGAGTCGGCGGCAAAGTTAAAACGGCACTAGAGTATCATAGCTTTCATCTTTCTAGTGAGCGTAACCTTGGAAATTGTAGACCTGTGCCCTGTTTATCAAAAGCTTGTAACTTGTAATACAAGCGGAAGTCCCTTTTTGAAAGCTTTTGCTAGAAAAAGACTTCCACTTGTATTACAAGTTACAAGCTTTTGATAAACACGACACTGAACTACACTAGTGTGTCTACATATTTCATTATAAAAAATATGTGATTTCAAGCTAATGTTATAAGTAGGTATTATAAATATAAAATAAACAGGATAAAATAAGAGATTTTTATAAGTGATAAAAATTGTGAAAAAATAACCTCGGTTCATGTACGAAAGTCATGTTTTTAAAACATAACAAGTTCCACTAATTTATAACTGCGTAACACACTGCATTTCATAAAAAAATAGGAGGAAACTGGGTAACTGAATACAAGGGAAAATAATAAAATTATCTATCTTAAGGTTCAACTAAGCATGGTTTTTTTTATCTTTGATCAAAACAGTAGTGAAACAGCAAATTATTTAAAAGAGATGATTTAGCAAAAGGTTCCTTAAATTAAAAGTAAAAAAAGATTAAGAGGGAATCAGGCTCGCTCACGAAGGATTCCGTTAAGTATTGTTATATGTTATGTTTTTAGTGTTCCGTACCCAAAGGGTAAAACGGGACCCTATTACTAAGACTTCGCTGTCCGTCCGTCCGTTCGTCCGTCTGTCTCTCACCAGGCTGTAACTCACGAACCGTTGAAATTTTCACAGATGATGTATTTCTGTTGCCGCTATAACAACAAATACTAAAAACAGAATAAAATAAAGATTTAAGTGGGGCTCCCATACAGCAAACGTGATTTTTGAGCAAAGTTAAGCACCGTCGGGCGTGGTCAGTACTTGGATGGGTGACCGTTTTCTTTTTGCATTTTTTTCCGTTTTTTTTTTCTTTATGGTACGGAACCCTTCGTGCGCGAGTCCGAGTCGCACTTGCCCGGTTTTTTTTTCTCCTGACCGACTCACGAATGATTCTTATTACCTACATATTTGTTATCATCATGAAGTGATTATACCAAGTTATTCCGTAAATCTAAAGATACAAGAAATAACATAAAACGCCGAGTAGTCTTATTTTTTTACTGTCGGGATTTTCATCTTAATATTGTTTTTTAATCGGCGAAAAAATGAACTGTCTTCCTATTACAATAGATGAGATACAACTTAATTAACAGACAGTCAGGCGAACGGACAGCGGAGGCTTATTATTTAATAGAACCCTATTTATTATTTAACGGATTCATGTACGAAACCCTAAAAAGCAGCCTTTAATCTCAATTATAAAAGAAAATTTATTGAAGACGGCCAATACCTACTCATTCATTTGTAATGAAAGTCTCAACTGTCTAATGATTTGAACTAAGATATGCCTTTTGTAAAATAAGCACAAAGTACAAGAGCAACCCTTTGTCCGTTCTCAAGCTCGAGTCTTTTGAGTGGAAACAATTGAAAAGGAAAATGATAAATCGATGTATATTAGATCTTTGGAGCGCCTAAAAGCCCAACCTGGGACTTAAAGGCTGGATTGTCAATAGCGCTTTACTTTTATTGATTGAAAGCCACATCACAGGTAAACAGAGAGGCTTAACCGCGAAAATAGAAGTACGCAAATTACGGGCATCTTTCTCTGTTACTGTAATCACGTCTTCATTGGAGTAATAGAGAAAGATCCCCACAATTTGCGAATTTCGGTTTTCACTGTAGGCTCCCAGGCCTTAGAGCCATTCATCAGTCAAGTCAGTCAAACATAGGAGCCAATTCGATATAAGTTTTATCGTGATATTCAAATTCACATTTTGGGTAATTTATGATGAAAATGGAAATTCTACAACGCGCTATCAAGATTCATCGTGGAATATTGACCTTAGCACATTAATCTCAGCCTTATCTAAAGGCTTAAATTATGAGCGTGTTACCTTAAATAGGTAATAGTTTACGCTCACTTTAAATACATTTTAATACGAAGATTATTGTATATGTATTTGCACATCGGGAGGCTTTGCAACTATAAAACCGAAGGCTGTAAGTTCGAACCTCGGCTCATACAGATGTAGTCCATAATTGTTTTCCATCGTATTTTCTCGGGAACGTTCGTATTTGTCATGCTAGTTCAGTCAATCTCAGTACTTTTTGTACTGAGACTAACTGAAATAGCAAGACACCTTTCCATGAAAATACGATGGAAAATAATGATGCACTACATCTGTACCAATTAATTTATTGGAAATTATGGTAATAAGTAAATTTCGTGAAATAATGACAACATTTTTAAATCCCTTTCAGTTCATGTCGCTCGTTAAGTATTTATATTGGCAGTCTTCGGGGTGTCATATTATTAAAACTAACCTTTTCCACGATTTTCATGATACATTTACCCATACAAGTGTTATTAGCGTCATATTAGGGAAAAGAGAAGCACTATAACGTCACATTACCCCGGCAATATCCTCGGAAACTGCGCTAACCATATTGCCGAAACAATTTTGGCGTAATGTCAAGTGGGGAAAGGCTGTGGAATGATACTATCTTGTCACATTCATCAACAGAATAGTACACTGATAATTAATTATAATCAAGTTACTTTTTATGTCATTTTCTCAACAAATTAGTTATTACACTCAAATCAAATCAAAATTATTTATTCAATCAAGAGTAAGTTACAGATAACATTATAGTATTTAGTGCCTCTTTTTAAGTAAATTGTTACCTGTGATAAGAGATACTGCTCTTCTCTTATTTTAACAATAACTCTTAATTCTATTATAATAAAATCTAATGAAATACAAACTATAACAAAACACATTTTTATGAAATAATAATATATACCTACACTGATTTAAACTTTCACCATTTTTACACATTATTAAATTGTACTATTGTGTGTCGACAGAGTATTAACATCCCTAGTGCGCAAAACGTTCAAGCTGATAAACAAGACCAAGTGGTTAGTTCGAAAAAAGATGTTGATGTCAATATTTCAAGAATGTAATTCAAATCAAATAAAATCAGTAATTTTATTAGACTTTAAAATGTTAAGTTTTAGATGATAATTTCTCAACAAACTGTTCAGTAATTGAAAGTCCAGAAACAGAGTAGTGCAATAAACCGTTTAAGGCACTTGTCCCACCAAGAGCGAGTAAGCGATTAACTATCGGCGATTTTCTCGCCCAAGAAACGAACAAAAGATTAGGGTTCTGTGTTAGTAAAAGAGACACATATATTAATAGTTCATCGCTGGCTGTTCACACTGCCGGCGAGAATACTCGCTCTACTAGTTTGTCGCCGCGATAGGATAAAACTAGCTCAGCGGTACTCGCTCGGCGATGCTCGCTTCGTAGTTTGAACAAGTCTGCGACGTCTGCGTGTTCGGCTACGCTGCACCGCCCGAGCGAGTGACGCGAGTAATAGCCCGTCGCACTCGAACACTCGCCTATAGCCGAGTGACAAAACTATTGGAGCTAACACTCGCTTCTCGCCGCTCGCCCACTCGTTTCTAGTTTATCGTTCTACTCGCTTATCGCTCATCGTCGGCGGTGGGACAAGTGCCTTACTTTGTCCGTTTTGCGGGTTAGTTCAATAGACGAAGCCGAAAGCTAGGGCTTAATTAAGACGAGTTCGTAATTCTTGAACCGTCCGACACACAATCTTTTTCATCACCCTTGTAAGGAAAAAAAGGGATACCTATAAATAAAACTGCCTGGTTTCGTACGTGTAGCCCTAGATCGAAATTAAGGTTTTACGGACCTTCGCCTAGCAAGTGTGATGAAAAAATATAATCTAGCGTTAGGTCGATGTTTAGGGTTTACCGACCGCATCGCTTACGTGTAACAACTCCTTGTATGAGCAAGTGTGATGAAATAGTACATTATTGTCGAGGCTCGGAAGTAGCTACTTGCAGGCTGAGGATTCGTTTTAAACGGACGACCTTGGGAGTCCGTTTAATTGAATCCGAAGCCAGCAAGTAGCCTTCCAGCCGAGTCATATATAGTGCTTTTCTCAAAAATGGTGCAAGAAATATAAATATCATTGAAATATTTTACAAAAGCAACGTTCTTACGTATATATTTTCACAGAAAAAGCCCTTGCCGCCTTTTTATTTTTTTAATAAAAAAGTAGAAGTGTATTTTTCTGCCGAAAATACGCCAATCTATCTGAGACAGTTAAATAGTCGCGGTACTAATCATCTGTTTGGCTGTTTAAGGGGCCTGTGCCCTCATTTGATATGGCCATTTTAACTTTTAAAAAGTTTGGAACTCGACAAATAATGGAATTTGTATGCAACATTGCAGTCCCAAAATCGAGACTGCAATGTTTTTAACTTTTTAATTTTTGATTGACCATAAACTACGCGTTTCGCGACCTATTTTGTAGACGACTCGACTTTGCCGTCCATTTTTGAGAAAAATTATATTATTATTCCACTATAGAACAATTTTTTGTTCCGAACCAATCTTCACTTGTATTGTGTATCGACAATTTAGTACACCTGCGAACAAAGGTCGAAATGTTAACTGCGTTACATTTTCTCGGGAGCCCGATTCAGAATTGATATTACGGGTTTGATATTATTTTGATACGACCTAAAGATCGCTGATTGGAGCATGCAAAACTGAGTGAAAGTCATGCGTGATCACTAAGATGTCAAGGTCGTCTCAAAACAATAACAAATTATTAAATTAGAATTGACCTCTTGATTATAATGTATAGTCGAAAGTTTTCATTTATGACCCATTTTGTACAGTCGACGTCAAAGATATGTTTACACTTTTGCACCTTACTCCTTTGTAATAAGGCGGAAAGTGTAAACATATCTTTGACGTCGTCTGTACCTTGTCACAGTGACAATATTAAATATGAGGTCTCTAGCGACTTTCATATTGATTATCACTGTGACAAGTGACAATGAATACTTTCGACCATACATACCACGTTAACCCAAAATTTAATTGTATCCGTACGATCTGTACCGCTAATATACTAATAGCTTTTTAGTATGAGCTACAGGGCAGGGCTTATGTAACTTATGTAACCTCATTACATAAGTTTTGGGAAGTTGAGAATTTCAGTTCTGAGATCATGAATATTTGACCAGAAATCAAATGGCTACAGCACTAAGAGTTAAGGGTTATTTGAAAGTCACAACTTTGTTGGAATTTTAAATGTTCGAGATCCAAAAACGGTGAAAAATAGAGATAACTTCTCCTAAAAATACGTGTGATACCTCTTTAGATTCACTTCGCTTCGAATACATTTTTCTAGGCATCATGACAAATCTAATGAGGTATCACACGTATTTTTAGGAGTAGTATCTCTATTTTTCACCGTTTTCAGGATCTCGAACAGACTATTTTGTGTTTAATTGGGGCGTATACTTTGCTTACTCAATCAATAGTATTATCGAATTCACTAACATCTTTACTAGCCAGTGTTCTAAAAATATGTTTACACGACCTTATCGTCAGTATATTAGATTATTTTTGGAACGTTCGCTTGTAAAGATGTCTGTGAACTCGACTGTATAGCCAGCAAAACAATTAATTAGTGATTCAACAACATTTGTTTAGCGACTTTTAAAAATAACTTGTGATATTATTTTTTATACACATTAAAGTTTATTCTAAGACGCAATGTATTGTGAATTCTGTTATGTTTAAGGCGTGACAAGCAACACAATGATATGGCATGGCTATGGCGTCCATTGAAGATAATATTTATTTTGTATAAAAAATAGGGAGTCTAAATACCTAATTCATAATCTTTAAAAATTGTTGAACAAAAGTTTCACCGTTTGAGGAGTACAATCTATGTTTTAATTATTTGCTCATGTTACAAGCCACACCTGGTATGTATGTACCTAAGCTTCTTCTGTTCTTTACTTGTCCGTCATCGTGCGTTCCCGGTCTAAGTTAAGCGTGAATAGGTAACTGACAGACAAAGTGAAAGACAGAGTTAATTTCGTTTTAAAACAATTTACTAAGGTTTTTAATTAAAATGAATTGATATGCGATTGATCCTGATCAAAAGCAACTTAAGATGTAGCTCACTGATTGAGGTGCAAGACTGCTAATACATTAATGGAAACAAGATTATTCACTGGTCACGGTCAGTTATACCTAAGAGTGTTGTTAATAGCTTTAGATGTTCTAGACCAGGCTAGTTTGGGTTAATGGACCTAATCCGAATAGATTTCCAATATATCCGTTAATCAGAGCGTAGCGCTCGTGCGGACTTTAGGTTTTCGCGTTGCTTAAACCAGCCGGCCCGAATTTACGTACAGGATTTCCGTCTAATAATATTTTGATTACTCAAAAAAAAGAACACATAATGAGTACATGTTAACGCAGATAACAGGCAGTCTAACAGATAAAGAGCTATCTTACAGGCAATCCCTGAGTAAGGAAAGTAAAGGAAGGAATCAAAAGAGGCGAGTTTCAAGATATATGAAAGACACAACAGCAATTAAAAATTCGCACCATTGTAACTTCTAATTTACCAAGATTTAAGTCTTTTCAATGTTGTTGTGTAGAAACAGCAACACATTGAACTGCACATCGGTGGACCTTATTACAAAAGACATAAGGTCTACCGATCGATAGTTAACAGTGTGGGCGATGTTTTGTGTGTGTCTTGTATAAAAGCATCATTCATTTATTCATACAAAACACACATGCAAACGTTACCACATTTGACATTATAACAAGTTGTTCAAGTACCTTTTATCACACAAATATATGTTACCTGTCAATGCTATTTACGGGACTCATCGTTATGAGAGCATTCATAATGCGACTTGAAAAGGAAGACCCGCTTATCCAAAAACATCAAAGAAAAATCTGTCTGTTGCCTTTAATAAAGTCACATTAAAAGTAATTAGATATGTACAAAACTTGGAATGAAAAGAAAATTCTTATGATTTATTTATGTAATTTCATTGATCTTTTATTTACTGGCTTAAAATTTGAGGTACTAATAAAACTTACAAGTCAGGATTTCACTCGGCAATCTGTTCCGAAGAATCGGCACAGGCACTAATTTTACAAAAGCAACTGTAATCTGACCTATCAAACAAAAACTGAGAACCTTAATGCTTTACGTCACCGAAAATTGTAATTTGTCTTTAATTCATATTTATTCATACAAACTACATGACATTTATTGATGATATAAATGACATTAGACATTCATAGAGCTACGGAAAACCCATGCATACAAGTCTTTCAACACTGGTTACAATAGGACGGCTATCATCTCTCCTTTTCATCCGGCCACTTGAACCTTGAGCACCCCGCTTCCCCCATAATTTACAAAAGCATAATGATGATGGTTCCCCGCCTGGCAGAATTAGACGGCGCGCGAACTCGCATGCGATTTTAGTTACATTGCGGACTGTTGGTTACGTCCAATTCAAGCGACCGATCAAAACCCGCAATGTAATTCCAATTCCCGAGTTCACGCATCGTAGAAATGAGCTCGTAGTCTGAGTGTTTTTCACCACGTGAGCAATTTAAATACATTTCTTGAGTCGTTTAAAGACGTTTTTTCCGACGTCGATTGTTAGAGATGAGACTAATCACTCTTTCGTCTCTTCTCCGAGATTCCCGGTTGCAAATCTAATTAATGGTCGTTTAACGAGGTCGGCTTCCTGGTTGTTTTTTTTTGTACTTCTAGTCCTCGTTTGTTCAGACTCTTATTTCCTTTTACCAGTGCTTCAGAAAGTGAACTTAATAAAAAGAAGATAACGGTTGACGTTATTTTTATTGAATAAAATACGAGAAAAAAGATTTAAAGTGACTTAAAAATGCAGGCGGGTAATGTAAAAACCCGATGCACTGGTATGCTTTTACAAAAGGTAATTTGGGAAAAGTAGCTTACTCGTAAGTTTAGCAGCTAAAAAAGGAAACACTTCTTTTCGATCAAGTGACAAAGAAAAGAATTGGTTACTTATAAAAACAAATATTTATACAAATTTACGAATATTCTTAAATTTTTATCGTTTTTATAAATTATTAATTCTATATCAAACATATTTTAAAAGTTGTTTAATAAAATATAATTCCTTCAGAGTATAAGGTACCTATCTTCTTTTTCCAAAAAAATATTACATTAAAACAATCATAAGTACATAGGCAAAGGGTTAGGTAATACATATGTGGGTAGGGTAGAAAAGTCGTTTCAATCGATGTGTGGAAGGGCGGCACCGTCGTCGAACCCGCGGTGGACTTAAAACGGTGGCGTGTGCCTCGGATACACATGCTGGTGGCGCGTATAACGGCGATACTGATCCTACATCTCAGCCAAGGCCAGTATGGTGCTTAGAGAACGGTTACCTTAGGTACCTATCTACTTTTATTTTCTTTCCAATTTTAATAAGTGTTGTAAAGTCGTTCAATATCCTATAGTAATTTCAGTTACCTAAGTAACCATCTCAATAAATAAACTCTAGAAATAAAAAATCAAAGAAACTTTCGAACAGGATAAAGTAATAAGCCCCAGGTGGTTCGTCGGAACAATTTTTTTGGTCGCCTTACCTACCTACCCAATTTAATTTAGCAGCATTACTTTATTTCAGGACAAACGTAATCATAAAACCTTTTGAATAAAGTTTTGTAACATTAATTAGCATAATTAATGAGCTTTGAAATATGATTTAAACATGAAAATTGGTCCATTTCATAAATTATTTAACTAAAAGGCAAACAGATTTGAGTTTGAGAGTCACTTAGGGTAGGTAGGTATAAATTAAGGACGGACCACGAAGTTCCAGAGGGCCTACCGCGAATACCGAAGTTCCCAAATTGCGGACATCTTTCTCTGTCACTCTAGTTACGAGTTAATAGGAATAAAAGAGAAAGATTCAGTGTTCTTGGTAGGCCCTCTGTCACTTAAAGTACCTACTACAATTACTCCAAGTGATTTGACTCATATCTTTACTAAAGGGTGAGTACTATTAAATTGTCGCAATTTGAATAAAATTTTATACAATAAAATAATATACAATAAAATTCAAAAATGTTTATTATTGGTAAGTTTATGATAAAATAGGCGAGCTAAAACCGTTTTATTGTTTGTCTAAAGCACGACGTGAGAATTCTCGGACTTTACTCTTGACCCGACTCATAGAATTTTGCACGGAATCATTTGTGATAAGTTTAGTACATTTAATCCACTTCCTTTTGAAATCGGGCAATGATGTGGCCGGTTGGCATGTTTTCCGCAATTTTGTTTTTATATTTGCCCAGTATTTTTCTATCGGCCGTAATTCTGGGCAATTTGGCGGATTTAATCCCTTTGGTACAACATCGACAGAATTCAAATTATACCAATCCATAGCTCTAGATGAATAATGGCAACTTGCCAAATCCGGCCAAAATAATGTCGAACAATTGTGCTTTTTAATAAGTGGCAACAACCTTTTCTTTAGGCATTCGGATATATAAATATCTGTGTTAATTGTGCCAGTGGTTACAAAAGGCGAACTTCTCATACCGCACTGGCATATCGCTTGCCACACGAGGAACTTTTTGGCAAATTTCTCGACTGGAATCACTTTTTCTGATTCAGGCAGACCCGAGACGTTGCGGGAAGAAAAGTATTGATTGCCTGGTATTGAATTGAAATCAGCCTTTACATACGTTTCGTCATCAATGATTAAGCAACCTGCTGTATTTTGAACAAACAAGGCGTACAATAATCTAGAACGTCGAACTGCTCGATTATACTGATCAACCGTTCTTTTCGGAGCTTTTTGTTTTTTGTATGTAACAATACCGCAGTTTTTTTTTATTTTTTGTACATTGCTTTGGCTTGTTCCAACTTTTTTGGACACATCTCGGGACGAAATAGCCGGATTTTGATCAAACAGCTTACACACCTTTGATTCCAACTTTTTGTTCCGTTTTCTTGTCGGATGACCCTCTCGCTGCTTTCTTTCAGTAGTTTTACCTCGTTTTAGCTTTTTTATGGTCCTTTGCACTGTTCTCCGAGTTGTATTGCACGATTTTGCAAGTTCCAAAGTAGATATATAGGGATTCATAGTAAATTTTTGCAAAATTAAATCGCGCACGCTTTTTTCTTTTGACGACATCTTGAAAGACAAATACAAGTGAATGTTTTTTTTTAAGAATAAAAGATGCCAATACATTCTAATTTTGATATATATAATAAGTTTTACCAAAAAGGTTGAGAGTCTAGAAAAAAAAACGGAATATGTTAGCGACAATTTAATAGTACTCACCCTTTATATCGTATCTAGTTAATCTCTCTAATTCATTTCCAGAATCGCGCCGAAAAACTTTTCTTTAAGATTTTAGAGAACGGTAGATACTTTTAACGCGTATAATTTTATGCTTATCATCATCATTCTAGCCTACAGTCGCCCACTGCTGAGCATCGGCCTCTATTCGTGTACGCCACTTATCCCGGTCGTGGGCTAGTCTCATCAAAAAGTGCCCAGCGATTTTCCGAATGTCATCCACCCAACGAACCAACGGACGCCAGGCGCTTCTTTCATCCGAAACTCTTCTTCTTCTTTTTTTTACGATTTAAAGGCTCTTTGTTTATGCTACTGTACATTTATTGTAAACTCAAATCAAGAGTGAACAGGCACCTTCTGGGCGAGCTCGCTCCATCGTAGGCCACGTCTACGTCTCGGCTAGTCTGTGGCCATGAGTAAGCCCATTCATAATAAAAAATAAAAAAAACTACGAGTATACGGTGTTACTGACCATCGGGCTTTAAATCCAGGGCTCGATTCTACTCGCTAAACTGAGCTACTTTTATTATGGCACCAACCCCGAAATCGCGAATATTTTTTTTACTTTTTCATACATTTTGGCTGATTTGCTGTCGACGTTTTCTATGGAAAAGCCAAAAAAAAATCCCCGATTTTATGGTTGGTCCCATAGTAAAAGTAGCTCAGTTTAGCGAGTAAAATCAAGCCCTAGAATTAAAGCCCCATGGTCAGACACATACTGTATGAGGTGTGCAATAAAGAGTATTGTATATTGTATTGTATTGTAACTTCGATGCTGACTGTACAACAAAGGTAAAGGAAACACTGAAAACTTAGCCGTGGCAAGAGAAACTTAACTAGACAGTTTTATCGAGTACGCTCCAGCCCTGCGTGCCAAGTGGCGTGCCAAATCCGAACTGTTCAAGTTATCAAACTGTGCCAATATTTCTGACATTTGAGCTGAAGATGCTGTGTTTTGTGAAATGTTTCTAGCATTTGGCTTGAAGACGCTGCATTTTTAGAGGATTTAATAATCTAATAATAGAAATGCAAGGGCAATGGCGAAAGACAAAATTTAAAAGAATAACTCTGGTAGGCAAACTGGTAAAATATAAAAAGGCAGATTAAATAACTATTTAATTGTTTAACGGTTCACAACCATCACAACCATCTGCCCATTTCACTTTATTATGAGATAATTTACGAAAAAAAATATATTACTCGTATCTAGGTAATAATTGTAATAAATTTCTTTTAAAGCCTCTTAGCCATGTTTGTGACTAAAGTTAATATAAATATACACTTTTCTATCATCATTATTCTTAAGAGCTTGGCTCTTGTCGATGGAGTACTTAATCGTCATTCCGTTCTTCTCTCTGCCACTGTTTTGAGCTCCTGATACGTCCTCCTCCTGGTACGTTGATTTTCTCTTTGGCCTGATCCAAATACGCACGTCTCGGTCTTCCTCTGCCTCTCTGTTTTTATATTCTGCCTGCACTTTTCCATATATTAGGTATTCATCATTTAGTACGATTAAAAGTACAAGACAGATTTTAATAACGGCGTAGCAAAAAAGATAGAAGCAATTCAGTAAAGTTTCGCCGTTGCTAATACAATAGTAAGGAAAACCTGACAAATCCACTCCCGTCCGGATCCGATTCATGAGACAGAGGGCCTACCGCGAACTACGTTCGACGTGTTACCTCCCTGTCACACTTACGTACTAATTTACAAGTGCGACAGAGAGGCAACACGTCGAACGTGGTTCACGGTAGTCCCTCAGGTCACTTTATTCGGCAGCGTTTAATTAATTTACCTTGCGAATGTTGTGATAAAATCGTGACATTTCTACATCCACATAGCTTCATTTGTCGACGTTAAAAATAAACGAGCCGTGTAACACGGAACCAGGACGCAATTAAATTAATATGGAGGTTTTAACAGAGGGCCTTAATGCTGGCTGGTCAAGCCAATTTGTGGCACGAAAAATTGGGACAGGGGCCGATATTACAGAGTCATGAATCAATAAGGTAGCCTGGTAAAGAAAAGGTGTTTATAATGCTGGCTTTTACTGGTAAACATCCAATACTTTTCCGTTCGCGATTTTAGTGTGGCGCATGCGATCCGCATGTTGGGAAAATAGTCGAATTCATTCAGGTACTTATTCCGGTAAAAACAATGAAATTATGTCGCGGTAGACCCGTTTGTGGAATTAAATACATATTCCGAATTTCCGCTATTTTTATTACTAATCCACCGTATATAAAAGAGAATTATTTGATTTAACAATTTTTTGATATGCATTAACAGACAGCAGTGATTACATTATACATGACTATGAAAATTGGATTGTCATCGATGTTTTCTACAAGTAGATCATAAAACATTCATCTTATTTTGATATGTAATAAAAACTATTATACTCGTTTGGATTCAGCTAAAGCAGTAGGTACTCAATATATTAACCACTTACAAGTCAAGCCTCAAAACATATTTATTTTGCTTTACCTTCTCATTTTGCTTTGTCAAAGTGGAAAAGGGAATAATATATTATTATATTTAAGCAATATTCCTACAGTATGACTAGTTTACGATTCAGAATCATGACGAAGGCAGGCTTTGCATCATAAACATGATCCTTTTTATTATTTTTATTACGCTTTATACCCACACGTTTAATATTAAGTAATAAAAATAAAATTTCCACCGGAAAAGTCTATATCGCCACACATTGACATGCCATTCAAAGTGAGCAAGGGATGGCAAGAAAATCCCCAGGTCTCACAAAATGTCGTAATAAATTTTCAAAATTACCATCTTATCGTAAAGGTCTATGCGGTGTCAAGAGTTTATTTCTGAAACGATACATATTGTGTCAGATATTTATAAAGTAATTTAAATAAAGGAGATAAAGGCAAATGTACATATTTGAACTCGAGTATGTATACCAACTTCCCTTATGGGCTTAGGGCTATCAAACAGTGTCGCGACATTGTGGGCCCGATTCGGATTTTGAAATATAGACATCTATTAGATATCTTTTAGACATCACCAAGATACGATAACGATATGTTTAAGATCTAACCTGTCAAATTTGACATTTGCGCGATTCTGGAGATACTCTTGAACGATTTCCACAGGATATGACTTAGAGATCCAATTCACATATAATAGATATCTTACTCTATCTAACGCAAAAGTGACATTGGTTGCCCGAATTGAGCTGCAAAAGAGAACTAGTTGATATCTAAACTATAACGTATCTAGAATGAATCGAACTTCAAGATATTCACAAGAGACGACTAGATCTAGTCGTCTCTTGTGAATATCTTGAAGTTCGAATACGGCAGTATATTATTTTGTACTGCGAAATGAACAAAGTTTGTAGTCACGTCGGGAGTCGGGACTGCTTTGTTTGATATCTGCCAAAGCGTAGTATCTGACACGAGCATTTGATTGCGGTCACACCCACGGGAGATGCGCGTGTGCGTATAATGTCTGAGGGTCTACCGCGAAAACCGAAATTCGCAAATTGTGGAGATATTTCTCTTTTACCTTCTCCAATTAAGACTTGAGAAAGTGACAGAGAAAGATGCCAGCTATTTTCGAATTTCGATTTTCGCGGATAACCCTGTTTTATGGCATTTTCTGAAATGAACGAATAAATGCAATTACTTTCGATTTCTTTTTTTTTTTTTCGCCCGAGCTGATCTTTTCTATAAAAAAAAAGAAATTGCTATGAGATAAAAATCAAAGAGGAAACTTTGGAGAAATGGTTGAAAATGTGACTGCTAAATGTTTTTATTTGTCGAATAGAATATCTGATCCATTAGTGATATATAAATACATCTAAAACATATTACATCGCTCCAATGGGAAAGCTCTGTAAATGCTAACTTGACGTTACGAGTAGTGAAATATGTGCCAAATAGGTAATATTTCGTTTTCTGAGGTGGATACTGACCCTAGGCTACAAATCACTGCATAAAAGGTAGACTTAGAGGCAAGGTAAGAGAGATAATGAGAACCTGCATGCGTCAATAAGACATTGTCACCTACCTACCCTTAATTCTCATAAGTTGTGACGCGATATCTATCGATATAATATATCTGTGGTTAGACCGCTCGTGCGGCGCCCGTATAAAGTCTAATATGAAGTTGCTCTATCTTACGTATTCATTTTATTAGAGGCTTGTCGGTCTGTGCAACCAACCGTTAAGCTGTGTTCCGCTCGGTTCACGATTTAAGGTTTTAAGTTTATACAGGAATGAGAGAGATGGTAGAATTGGACCAAGAAAAATCTGCAACGATTTTGATAGCACACGCAGTGCAAGTGTTATTTAAACGTCAAACTTCTATGACATTATGACGTATAAATAACACTTGCACTGTGTGCTATCGTAATCGTAGCAGTCTTGGTCTAACTCCATGAAAGCAATATTCGTGCTGAACACGGGCCAAAAGCATTCTGTGCTAAGCTAAATATAGTATTGAAATCAAAATTGAAAGAAAATAAAGATAAATACGTAACAGATAAGAAGTTTCGTAACCATTTACATTATTTACAAATAAATAAAATTTGACCATTATATAACTATTTTAATATAAACTGCCATAACTACCAAAACTTAATAACTCTTTATTTTTCGAGAATCAAAAAGGAAATGTCTATTAATCATAATTTCTTTCACAGATAGCTCTTCTTTTTGGTCTCTGAGCCCAAACAAGTTTAGAAATCACATGTTTATATTTATCAAGGAAATCGTTAAATTAGCCATATAATATTATTAAAAACACTGCGAGTTCAGTTTAAAACGATAAAATCAAAAAGCATTTCATCTCAATTTAATCGCCACTCGAAAGAAAAACGAAAAGCTGCAGCGTGAAGTTAAACACAAGCAGTTTTATAACATTCAATATCTCTCACTCGGAGTAAATATTTGCAGCAAGACGGTGTTAACTAGCGGCGGGATTCGGGAAACGATTTAGAGATTCACTAGATACGAAACAGTAAAGATATGTGGACCCGGGTATGTCCTTAAACCACGTCCAAGACCACCGGTGGACGGGCAGCAGCATCCCTCGAATTCGGTGTACTCGACTGCGATCGCCAACTCGCCTGCCGAGCGTGGCGATTATGGCATTCACCCCCCAAAAAAGGGGGAGGCCTATGTTCAGCAGTGGGCGTCTTATGGCTGAGATGATGATGAAAGATATGTGACCCGCTTAATATTGGAGCGGCGTTAATAATAGCGTAAGCGCCAGCCGCCATAAGGTACTTTTTGTCATGGAACGTCACATATCTTTACTATATCATATCTAGTGAATCTCTTATTCATTTCGCGAATCATGGCGCCAGCCGCTATAGGTACCTTTTGCCGTGGAACGTCACATATCTTTACTATTTTATATCTAGTGAATCTCTAATTCATTTTCCGAATCGCGGCGCCAGCCGCCATAAGATACCTTTTTCTGTGGACTGTCACATATTTTTACTATATCGTATCTAGTTAACCACTAATTCATTTTCCGAATCGAACCGTCTGTCAGCTCCATTAAACGAAGTTAGTTTCAAGTTTAGAGGCGAATTCAATTTGCCGGGAATTTCGGCGCCTTCCATTTTTAAGCGGAGCGAGTTTGGCGAAGCGAGTGATGGGTTAGCTTAGCGAGTAAGGAAACTTAAAACGTGGATCAAGTGATACTTATGTCTGAGTGTACACCTATGATGCTAGTATTAAAGCGAACATGCTTTTAAAATTTGAAAAAATGTTGTGTTCATATTATAAACACCTGCCGGCGTATTATGGATAGCGTTATCCATCTTTATCCACGTGATAAAATAAGTGTCACTTTTTTACACCGTGGGATAGAAAGTGACGGACACCGTTTTATCACGCTGTCACGTAGACAAGACCTACCATCATATCCGCACTGGTCCACTTATGTGGGTGTTGCAGGTTCAGGATCAAGCTTAATAAAAATTAAGTCAATCACAAGTTAAGTACATTTTGGCTGGCCGAGTTTCTATGGAATTCTAATTTTTTTTTCGCAATTTCGGGGATAGTCTCATTGTAAAAGTTGCTCCGTATAATCCCATAACCTCCCTGGCAACGGGGATGCAGTCATTTTTTAGCCACAGTGTATAAAATTGTGTACACATACCATTATGTATTTTCAATTTAGTATCTCATTAAAAAAAATATGTTTTTTTTTCTTAAATGCGATCCTACTCATAGAGTGTACAAATCGTCCATCATTTGGATTTTGTTGATGTATTGTATTTTCTACATTTAATTAACTACTAGTTGCAAAATGTTATTTTAGCTTTCTGCGAGTCTAATGATAAATACCTGCTGCAGTAATCGTTTCTAAGGCGATTAATTAAACATCGAACTCAAAGTTAGTAGATAACTATTAAGTCTGTTTAATGAATGCTAATTAAACTAGAGGTTATTTATAGAACGTGCTGAAGCGAGCGTCTTTGTTAATTGTCGTTATTTTATTAAATATATAAATATATAATATTACCTAATACCTAAGCTTAAGTAGAAGTCACAAAAAGAAGTATTAGAAACAGTATTGCATAAAATATACGTGACCCCTTATAAGTACACATAAATAAATATTAAATTTCTATAACCCGAAATGATCCCAAAGACATAATTATGTCAATGAATTCTCTTGAGAAGGTTTTAAAAAGAAAGTATTATTATATATTACATTTGTATGTAGGTACTATAATTATAAAAACATGTAGAAATAAACCGAAAATCGATGTTACATGTAAACTCGCAATGTAGATGTGTATGTACAGTCAAGGAATTTAAATTCCGACCCATTTCGTACTTTGTCACAGTGACAACCGTATGAGGTCTCTAGCGGCTTTCATATTGATTGTCACTGTGACAAAGTACGAAATGGGTCGGAATTTAAATTCCTTGACTATACATATTAAAAACCTCAACAGTCAGGACAGATATAAATTAAAAACTTTTAATCTCGATGACGCCAAAGAAAACCATTTGATAACTCAATTATTGATACCGCATTTCAAATACAATCATTAGTATCGATTCCCTAAAGGCATTTCAAAATACAGGCGTCTTGAATTGTAAACGATTCAAATTCAGCGTAATTGTTATGCTAACGTCCAATTCCAAATACTAGGGTCATTAATAGTGATGAGCTTAGTAAATACTTATTCCCATGCTCGATATTTCCATTTTGCAAAAAAATAACAAGAATTCTGCAAAGAAATATCATCATCGCACGTCTCATTTGTTTTCCGTTTATTTCCTACTTCGTATCATTCTGTATTTGTCACTCATTCCTTATTCATCTTGTTCGTTTTTTGTCATTCGTTTTATATACTTGTTCGCCGAAAAATATTTCACAAGTTTGGTTCTGTGCACTTTCGTAATAAAGTCATATCATAATATTTATGCATCAACCCATGTTCTGGAGGAGTATAAATAAATAAAAAATAAATAAATATTACAGGACCAGAAATATTCAACCTAGCAGGACATCACTAAACATGGGGTCATCACTGAACGATCTATCTTGCCATCTCATCATGTCTGTCATCCATCAAGGGCTATAACTACCCTAGGACGAAAAAAGTCTCAAATACTTAGAGTTCAAAACTTGAAAAAACCGTTCGGCGATTTCGTTTAACTAGATTGTTTTTTTTTTGTGTTACTTATTTGACAACGGCAAAATAGATTGTTTTTCGTTGAACTTAAAAGTATTCTTTATGTTGGACATTTAGGCATCACACAGAACATGATAGTGTTTCGGCGAAGTGTAACATTAATAGTACTTACATAACGATACAAGTGCGAAAAATAGGAAATACGCAACGAGTGGCGAATAATTGACACTAGTTGCGAATTCGTACATTTATCGTACAACGTTTTACAGTACCTATGGCCCTTTTAATTTTCGACATAGTTACGTAATGTGCTAATTTTCGCACTAGTGCGGTAAAGTTGCACCGTATGTACTGTAATAGAACATTTCGAGGCTAGTGCGGAAGGTATGTCATTACTCCACGAGTACCGAGATATCTTGCCACGAGCCGCAGGCGAGTGGCAAGACTCGGGACGAGTGAAGAATGACATTTCCGCACGTGTATCGAACGACGTTTTTTAATACAGTTGCGAAAAAATAAGAAAAACATTGTTAATCGTACACTAAACAAAAGTGGTAACAGTGACAGCTCGGTTAGACGTCGTCTTTAAGTATATTATATCTATGGGCGTTTGGCAGCTATTCCGTTCCATTCAGTCAACTTATTAAGAACGGAATTTTCAATATTGAATATTAAAAAATAAACGTGTTATAATGATGAAGAGGTAAGTAATTAAATATGAAATATGTAATATTTTTCGTATTCTTACATTAACGGTAGGTTTTTATGCTGATTACGACGTTTAAAGGAAACAAATATTAACACTCATCAATAAGTAGTCGTGAATTGGAACAAGTATAAATTTAAACAAATTGGAAAAGTAAAAAGCACTAGTTCGAGATAACCAACTTTCCGCACGCTAAACAGCTACGTAAAGTAGCACTTTTTGAGCAACTGTATTAAAAATAAATATTACAATACAATTTTACATAGATCGACCTAGTACCAGTCCCACAGTAAGCTTAATAAAACTTGTTTTTTTTGGGTAGGAACTAGACGAAGACGTACCTATAAGATTGCAAGCGTAATGCAAGGCCAACATGGGTTCGATCTCATATATCATATGAGGTAATTAACATAATTATTAGTATAATTGAACAAAGGGGATATACCGGGTGTGGTCTGTAATACGAGCAAAAAATTTAACTGTAGCCTGTACTCCTCATACTGACCAACATTTGTACAGAAACTTTTAAAAATAACTTGTGGTTTGATTTCTACATAATACACTTTCAAGTTTATTCTAAGGCGCAATGTATTGCGAATTTTTTTATGTTTAAGGCATGACAAGCAACGTCAATCACAAATGATATGGCATGGCGATGGCGTCCATTGAAGATAATATTTAGTTTGTATGAAAAATAGGAAGTCTATAAACTTCATAAATTTTAAAAGTTGTTGAACAAAACTGTCACCGTTTGAGGAGTTCAATCTATGTTTTAATTATTTGCTCGTGTTACAGGCCACACTCTGTATATTTATTAATGATCAAAAACAAAGGTAATCTGCCACGTGCTTCGTCAAGCATGAGCGTGTGTTTATTTCATGATACGATACCTATATCTTTTCATCACACTTGCTCGTAAAAGTTATTAATACACGCATAAGCGACGCGGTCCGTAAACCGTTAATTTGAAAAATAAACCAAAGTATACGACTGAATTGCAATAAAATTGTACATAATTTAAAGCACCTGTAAATTGGTCTAAAGTTAATTGATACCATTGTGTTACCACAGTTAAGCCATTTCTATTTAAGTTAAAGTGTGTTAGCGTATGCTAGAGACATATGTGTACGACTTAAGTAAAATAAATAAAATAGGTACAATGTAATTTACAATACAAGACTAATTACAGCTTCTTAACTGCGCTTATTTACGTACAATGTTTTTGCAATTGACTCATACCCTACATTTATCATTCAAAACGCATCTGAATGCACTCCTATGTAAGACAAAACCGTTTATTCAGCGTTAAAATTTTATAGTATAAATGTGTTTGCAAGTAAACTTAATATGCAGATTCCTGAAGAAAATTGCCGACCGGCCGGCGACCGCATTCTCTTACGTAATTTTATTAAACCGCCAAACATTTTCTCATAAACTAATTTACAAATGCCGGCTTGATATGCATGTAAATTCAAATAACTCACTGCATTCGAACTACCCGATTAACATAATTTATTCCACTATCGCACCCTGTCCAAACAAATGCTAATTAACACAAAAAAAGTTTGATAACTTACCAATAAAAAAGTTTTGTTTTACCACTGAGTCACTACACTATAATTTTACTCACTGTCACTAATCTTGAAGTACGATTTCACTCACAAAACGATTCGTTTCACGTAGCTCCGAGCCGTGCTTTCCCCGATAGGCTAAACGCTCGTCTGGCGAATCGGCTCGCGCCCGGCCCCTACGGTCTAACTGCATTGCGCTCCGTACGTAAAAAGCTTATAGGATAAATTATTTTTGTAGAAAACGATAGAGTGAATGACTGATTAATGAATCCTTTCGATGCTTTCTAAGATGAAGAGTATTCTAAAAAAATGCAAATCTTTGGGTGAAATTATTATGACACTAAATTTAAGTATTTTTTCTACGCTCTAAGAGTTTAAATCTTATATTAGGTAAATATTTCATACATAATCAATAATATATACATGATGGACACTAATCGCACTGTTGTTTAATCAGATACTTACTTATTGAAAGCCAACTTTATTATAATATAAATATAATTATATATTATTATAATTAAATTGAATTTGATTTATTATGATAAAATATGAGCTTTTCGGAACTTATGTACGATATATCATTTGATATTTACCAATAGCTTTTCGGTGAAGGAAAACGTCGTGAGGAAACCTGCATACATCGGCGAAGAAATTCAAAGGTGAATGTGAAGTCCCCAATCCGCATTGGGCTAGCGTGGGAACTATAGCCCAAGCCTTCTCGCGCTTGAGATGAGGCCTGTGTCCAGCAGTGGGACGTATATAGGCTGAATTATTATTATTTTATTTTATGATTATTTAAAAATCAAGATTATTCAAATGTACAAGTTTTTTAAAAAGCTCACCGTCAAGTGTTGCATAAATCGAGATGTCAAATTAACGTAATTATCTTACATCTTTATTTTTTTCTTTATAATCGCAATAGAATCGTAGCGTAAGTACCTTACGTTGAAAACACATTTGAAAAGCACTTTGAAGTTAGATATTAATATTTAGCGCTCCACACTAATATGTCTCTTCGCGTAATGGCCGAGATTTGAGTGGCCATCACGCCGAGTAGTTTTATAGCCGACTCTCCCTTTTGTGGTAATTTAATCGTTTCTGGCCCATGTTTTTTCAAGAGTTCTTCCGCTAATGAAGAGTTATGGGCGGCATTACTTTATAGCCCGGCTCGTATTTCGCATATTTCAGACAAAGAGTAATGGGAGTATTTTCTCAGGTGCTGATTTTTCCACGCGTTAATAAATTTATTGGGAGCCGCGAATGTTGTAAAATATAGAATAAGATTTTAGCCGCCATCAAAAAAATTTACATGTGTGTTAAATATTCAGACAAAATATTAGTAAAGTAGATGATACAGAAGGTTATCTGCCAAGTGTTTGTTTTTGTGTTATGGTTAAAACTAAAGAGGTTTATTTTATTATTATTTATTTATTTAAACTTTATTGCACAAATTTACAAAAAAAGAGTACAATTGGCGGACTTAACGCCTTGAGGCTTTAATTTCCAAATTATATGGAGAAAACCTAGAGCGTCATCTCTTAGTTACACAAAGAAAACTTAACCGTGCCGATTCGTGAGTGGAGTAGTACTAGAATGTAAGTAGAAACTAAGATTACCTATTTCAAAGTAACTTGATGAAAACCAAGCTTATAAAGGATTAAGTAAGTGAGTAACATGAATATCTACATCAAAGTGAGCCAATTTCGAATGAAGTGTGTGGCATATTCTGGGAAACATACTAAGAGATTATTTTGTTTAATACACGTCTCAAGCATTTATTGTCACTAAAATTAAAACGATTTACATTAACATGGGTACAGATTTAATTACAATGCTGCCTCGCCTGGGGCAAGTGACAGTCACAGCCAGACCCTCTTCAGCGAATGGTTACAATTGTTCATCATCATCATCACCAGCCTTGTAACCACGTAGTTATCACACTGATTCACATGCCCTCCAGTGCGATTGCTGGGGATAGGACGGCATAACGCGAGCTTATAAAGGCCCTCTACACCTTTAAGTTTCCTTTAGACATAATCACAAAACACTTCTGCTACCCATTAGTCATTTGTTATAGGTTAAATATGATGCATTTTATTAATATTAGGTACCTATTTAGCCACTCCTAGGGTTTTTCACCGAGGGGCATGCATGAATCGATTTTAACAGGCTAATTGGAACGTATATTAATATTAGAATGATAATATATGTAATTTATTAATTGTGTATTTTGCTCGTACTTGTCCTTACATGTATTGGTGCGATCGAGACGCACAATAACATTTAGATATCCTTCTGATGTCAGTGTACGTTCGAATTGTCATATAATCACAGAATAAGTAACTAATAATATAATGTTATTTAAATTAAAAACATTGGCTAAAATCGTAAATATTTAACACGTAATATTTTAAAGGCAAAGGGCACAAAATAACTTGCTAGGCTTTGAGGCTTCAACTGTGTCAAGAAAAAACCTCGTTCTAGACGCACATAACCCCTAAATTTACGTTTTCCATCTCATTACCAACAAAACACAGGTTTTAACTCGCAAACAAAGGAATTTTTTCCTCGTTTTTTATTTTCTTTTCTCAGCGTCTTTATTTTGTAATACGATACCAATGAACCTAATTGAGTGTGCTCAAACAAATGTTGACTAGATTGAGTTGTGCCTAGCAATGTACAAATTGCAGAACATTCCCAAAAAGCGGAAACGTTCTCGAGAATGTTCTCAGAACATTCCTGCAACATGGAAATTATTGTTTAAACAAGAGAATATACTTGAAATAAAGTTTAAATAGGCATAACTTAAAACTAAATGTTATTATGCATATATTATTGTCTATTACAGTTAGCTATTTTGTTGATGTGATAAATTTACCAATAAGTTGCTTAAATTCTCACTGTATATCAGAGAACATTTCGACTTTCGACAATTTTTTCCAAAATTATTTTTTTGTTTCATTAGATTCCAGAGGCCTCTATCTCCCGCCATGCCAAATCTCAGCGCGCTCGGACCAAATTGAAAAAATTAAAAAAAAAGTCGGCCATTTTGATTTTTTTTAATGCAGTTTGTTTTGTCTTGGGGCCCTCTATGACATTTGGTCGAGCACCCCCCACCTATCACGCACCGTTTAAAAGTTGCCATACAAAATAAAAGTGGCCAGTTTTCCCGCAATTGTAGCATTTTTCCAAAAAAAAATTTTTCATAGGTATCTAGGGGACCCCGAAATTCCGTGACCAAAATTTCAGCGCGCTAGGACAAAATTAAAAAGTTTTAAAAAAAAGTCGGCCATATTGAAAAAAAATGGCCGCGTCAAAATCTGCCGGGGTCCCTCTATGACATTTGGTCGAGCACCCTCCACCTAAGTCTGACCGTTTGGCCGGGCCGTCATACATTTTTCTGACCGGAAGCGGACGACCAAAAGTCGGAATTTTCTGGGGGTAAGGACTACACCTAAACTATCGTGAATATTCATGGTATAAACCACGATAAATAAATAAATTCTCGTTCTCGAGAACATTCTCAGAAGTTACCGAGAATTTCTCATGTGGAAAGTTTCGCAACTTTGGAAAGTTCTCGTGCGTGCATTGCTAGTTGTGCCTCTTGATTGATTGCTCAAACACAACTTAAATTAGTCAGCTTGCGAGGGTTGAAATTTTGAATTCAGAGTACGACTAAATTGCCTATTTTCTTTAATGCTGTCTAGTAAAGTAAATTGTAATGTGTTGTATAGTCGATTCGCAAAGATGAGTAGCAAAACCTTATAATTATATATTTTTATACCCTCATATTATTATTTCGTTTTTAAAGATCATCAGGTCATTACACTGTAAACCCCAAGAAAGCTCTGTAGTGCAATCAAGCCTTAAACATTATTAATAAACCCAATATATTTAAGGTAGATTGTAGATCAGAAATTATTAAAATAATTGATGATGTTATGGAATAACGTTTGAGAACATAGGTGTAAGTATTTGGAGCCTACATACTTAATAATTATGATAGTTATTACTAGCACCAACTCACAATTTTTTAAGAATATATTTTTAAATTTCATGATTCATTAATTTGCTTTAGTATTTGCATTTCCTAACAAGTAAAGTCATTTCTCAAACATTAAATAAATACGCCAAAGCGTTGTTATTATTATGGTAGTATTTCGACAATAATACATTTATTAACAATCCTTGTCTACTGAGTCTTAATCGTCAAAACCGCTGATTTAATCCAATTAAACTCAATACCTAAACCGTTTGTTTAACAATGTTAATCTATCATCTCGGCATCAATGGAATATTGCCAAACATATTGCTTACTTACTAATTAAATCAATAAGTTGTCCAACAGCGCCGCGTCCCTGATAATCCTGTGATAATTCCTATTCTGCTTTGTTCTAGTATAATTTGGCCTTTGGAACCAGAGCAAAGAATTTGGATTTGGCTTATTTGGATGCTAGATAATCGTTGGCAATAGCTCTGGAACTGCACTCAATTCTAAACGGTATAGCGCGAGCTCTGTGAGCCAGCTGTAGAGTGAAGCATAGTCGGAGTGTGGCCTTAAACTGCGCCATAAATATGTAATAGTTTACACAAACAATATAACAGTCATACAGTGTATTGTCTATACGATAGCTGCCTACTTAAAAGTGAAACAAATTGGTGTAAAGGTTTGTATCTATTCTACTCAGTGTAACACAATTTATTTTAAATACAGGCAACACCGCTATTATTGAAAGTAAGACGACCGTTATTTAAAGTTCACAAGGTTTAAATTTAGCACAGCATGGTTTGTATATAATTCGGTAATGTCTATAATTGTTACTAAAAATAACATTGTCCACAATAAGCTGGTTAAATTATCAGATCATTCCCTCTCTGAAGTCCCAAGATCTAATAAATAGGAGGTTGTCCTTGAGTTGGATATGGGAATTCCCCTGGCTCGGCAAGCGATTAAGTGAAACCCCTGTTCGGTCGGGATTATCATCGTGTTCGACATGAGGGTTGAAGGTCAGGGAGATACACAAACTGCGTGTAGATTAGGTGTCATAAGTATATTATGTAGTAGGTATGTGTGGACTAAATGTGGCTGAGGTGTTGTGTAGTAGATTTACAAAGTCAAAGTCAAAGTGCTGAATCATCTGATGACCAGCGTTCTACACGTTTGACATGGGCTCCAAATAATTATCGACCATTTGTCAATTTGACAGAGATAATAAATGTAAAGAAGAAAAATTTTAGTGTATGCCTTTAAATCTGTGAAGAAATTCAACGGTGAATGTGAAGTCCCCAAATCGTCACCGCAATCGTGGGTACTATAAGCCCTCTTGCGTATGAAAGGAGGCTTGTGCCCAGCAGAGGGAAGTATATAGGCTATTTTTTGTAATTATTTGTAACAACATAAAATGTATCATGGTTTGCAATAGTCGATTACGATTACGATATATCGCCTTTAAATATAACGCTACTATTTGAAGTGTTTAATAATGTCACGGTGTGATCTGAATTCGTACAACGAGGAATTGTTATTGCAGTAAAATTTTGTGGTAAAACAGTCACTGACGATAATTTTGTTGTGACATTCGTTTTGAAAATGAAGAGTAGTGTGTATTTGAACGGGACTCCTAATACAATTTTCACGAATAATAGGAGTTTTAAAATATTGATATAATGACTTTCTATTGGGTCACATATTAACTGAAGGACATGCTCGGAATTTGTTCCCATATCTTCCCGTCTATATATACGTACGAACTTGTACGAATTTTGTATTTACAATGAAAAAGAATCAACACAGATTTTTTAAATAATATAAGGCCCAAATTAACCCTTAACCAAGCTAAGGGATATGTATTTCCAACATACGGCATCGGCACTTCAAATATGTGTTCTATTTTCGATGAGTAGGTAAGACTGGCATTCGATTGTCTTTTTTAAAATATCAGCCTAACCCTTTTCAAAACTCGTGGCTGGTTTAAAGATTTTAAATCTGAAACTGATTTCATGCCCGCTTATTTAGGGTTCCGTACCCAAAGGGTAAAACGGGACCCAATTACTAAGACTCTGCTGTCTGTCTATCACCAGGCTGTATCTCACGAACCGTGATAGCTAAACAGTTGAAATTTTCACAGATGATGTATTTCTGTTGCCGCTATATCAACAAATACTAAAAACAGAATAAAATAAAGCTTTAAGTGGGGCTCCCATACAATAAACGTGATTTTTGACCGAAGTTAAGCAACGTCGGGCGGGGTCAGTACTTGGATGGGTGACCGTTTTTTTTTTTTGCCTTTTTTGCATTATGGTACGGAACACTTCGTGCGCGAGTTCGACTCGCACTTGCCCGGTTTTTATTAAAGCGCGTCTAGTTAGGGTTAATTTTATTAGTAACTAGATCTTCGCAGTCGCCCCCGGGACGGTTGTATCCATTTACTCGGAGCTCTGTGATATTGTGACTTTGTCTAGCTTTAAGTTCTTTGTTTACTGAAATTGCAGCGTCATTTCTGTGTAAAGCAATTAATATAATGCGATTTGCTGATTTTAGGTCAACAAAAACGAAATGTAGGTATATCTGGGTAATACGCAGATATTAAATTCACGCCTCTTCTACGGACATACGCTAAGTTAAAGATATCCTCATATCCATAATGGGTTACTCATTTCCCATTAACCTGTGTAACAAAATTAATACTAATACAGGTTGGATTTTTGAAATGGGGCTCTGAGTGCATGACACGCTGTTTAATCAATATCTTATACGTATCTGCGGCCCGTTTCTCAAAAGCTTGTAACTTGTAATACAAGCGGATGTCACTTTGTGACAGCTGTTGTTAGGAAAGCACTTCCATTTGTATTATAAGTTACAAGCTTTTGAAAAACGGGCCCCTGGTGATTTCATTACAAACATTTGATTGTTTTCCAAGCTCAATATCAAGTATTTATTAAAAGTAAGTACTTAATTTGCTTTATACATAATTTATTGAATCAGCATCTTATTGTACGAAACATCAAAGCACGTATAACGGCTAACTACATTGTTTAGACGCGTGCTTAATTTGACACGATTACGATTGCTTAACGCGCTTGACACGAAAAATAACGACTTTCAGTGCGGCACTAGACGCCGTGTAGCTACATCATTAATAACCTCGATGTATCCCCGTCTTACCTGCAGAACATGCAACGCTGGCATAAAGGGATCAGAAGAACAAGGGACCATTTAACTACATTAGTTGAGACAAAGAGCGCTGGTGGCCTAGCGGTGAGAGCGTGCGACTTGCAATCTGGAGGTCGCGGGTTCAAACCCCGGCTCGTACCAATGAGTTTTTCGGAACTTATGTACGAAATATCATTTGATATTTACCAGTCGCTTTTCGGTGAAGGAAAACATCGTGAGGAAACCGGACTAATCCCAATAAGGCCTAGTTCCCCCTTTGGGTTGGAAGGTCAGATGGCAGTCGCTTTCGTAAAAACTAGTGCCTACGTCAAATCATGGGATTAGTTGTCAAGCGGACCCCAGGCTCTCATGAGCCGTGGCGGAATGCCGGGATAACGCGAGGAAGAAGAAGAAGTTGAGACAATAGGCCCTTTTACTCTTTAAAACGTCATTTTTCAAACGGTGCTCATTAGCTAAGTTCTGCTGCAGGTGTTTTACACAAACTACGTTCATTGTTATACCGCCGTTTAATTAAATAGAAAGGGCGGGCACATGTAACAATACTTGTTTAGTAATGCTTTGTTTAAGTGCTATGCAGTGCTAAAAGGGTGTATCATAATTCATAATATGTAATTAATTGTATCATATTTTTAGAGCTCCGCACAAAACTATTAGCGAAACTCTTGTGGGATCACTTCAGTCTTGAAAATCGGTTAAATTAATTTTTTACTTAATTTTGTACGATATTGTTAGGGTGTTGTACATAATATTAATCTATAAAATTTCGCAATTTAGCATTTTTCCAAAATTTTCAAATTAACTATCATTACTCATTAGATACGAAACTAATCATTGCAAATAAGACAATAATTTTAGAGGAAAACTTTGACCACACGAATTATCGATAGAAGACTTAACTACACCGTTAATGACGGTCCACGTCTCGGGTTTCGATATAAACTTGATAATGTGCTTTTAATTCCAGGGAAGTTCATATTAACTTCTATGTAACTTGGTGGAAACTCATCCAAACTCTTAAGCCTTTGTTGAGGTAATTGAACACTTAAACTTTTAAACGTTCATAACAGGATCCTTTTACAACTAGAATACAACCAAATTTAATATACTTAAATTATAAATTGAAATAGGGTACATCGCCAATTACTAGCCACCCCCCAATTACTGGCCACTTAATTTGATTTCTATTTATAGGTGAACAAAGTTCATTTTAGTATATAAGGTACGAAAATCCAATTATTAGCCAGTTTTCAATTACTGGCCACCTATTCCAAAAATGAATTCTATTTACAGATAAATAAAACTCATTTTCAGTATAAGGAAAATGGCCAGTAACTGAAATTTATCCACAACCCACTCGTTCAATAACTGGCCGCCTCTTACAAAAATGAGTTCTATTCACCTATACACAGAATTCATTTTAGTATAGGTGGCCAGTAATTGAAAACTGGCTAATAATTGGCGATGTACCCTAGATGTCATAATAATAAAGTGATCGATTTCAGCCTTGGCCTCTGGTGGGCTTGGTTACTTTTTTAGGGTTCCGTACCCAAAGGGTAAAACGGGACCCTATTACTAAGACTTCGCTGTCCGTCCGTCCGTCCGTCCGTCCGTCCGTCTGTCACCAGGCTGTATCTCACGAACCGTGATAGCTAGACAGTTGAAATTTTCACAGATGATGTATTTCTGTTGCCGCTATAACAACAAATACTAAAAACAGAATAAAATAAAGATTTAAATGGGGCTCCCATACAACAAACGTGATTTTTGACCAAAGTTAAGCAACGTCGGGAGTGGTCAGTACTTGGATGGGTGACCGTTTTTTTTGCTTTTTTTTGTTTGTTTTTTTTAATTATGGTACGGAACCCTTCGTGCGCGAGTCCGACTCGCACTTGCCCGGTTTTTTAGTACCTATATGACAAGCGAACCGCCCCGGCTTTGCACGGGTGGAACCTTAACAAATTAAACTACCTAAACCTATAATACGAACATTTCCGAGAAAGTGCGCTGGAAAACAATTATGCACTACATTTGTAACACCATATATTTAGATGTACCATCGCCCAAACTGTTAACTGACAGTTCGTAAACCTTATTACAAAAGGCCGATGGACAGTGAGCGTCGCTGTTTATATATGTGCGGGTTAAAGCGTTCTTGTATTTAACTGTCCTCGTTACATTTTATTCCCGATTAAATCTTAACGCGTCCCCACACGCCAGTAATGTTACCTCTGGGAACATTTAAACCATTTTATCTCAAGTTTTTCAAGACATTCTAACTTTTTTTTTAGCTATCCAAAAGAATATCAGAATAAAGAATTTCATAATATAAATCTGTCGGCAACATTCACGTGAGATCTGATAGATAAATGGATTAAAAAAATAGCATCAAATTATTCATAATATTATCTTTTGACAGTTCTCCAGCTTTTGATTCACAATCCATAATGATTCACAATCTATTTATTAGTACAGTCATAATAAAGCTAACAGATAAAAACCAAGCTTAAAATTTTTTATGGTAAACGATATCACGTTGATATTGATATTGAGAAAGAAACTGAAAAAGAAACTGACGCATCAGTGAAGTCTGAAGTTTATGAACTTGATTTAGTCGTTTGGGATACGGCTCGATTCGAACTTAGGGCCCCCCCACATCTAGCGTCTTTCGAGCGTCGGCGTCTGTCGGCGTCTGGTCAGCGCTATGGAAAATGACGTCGCTGTGCAGTTGCGTCGACGCTGCGTCGACGTTGCGTCGAGCAGCGGCCATAGAATTGTAGACGCCGACGCTCGAAAGACGCCAGATGTGGGGGGGGGCCTTAAAGATACGACAAATATAAGATATGGATTATTTATGTCAGTGTCAAAATTGACATATCTTAAAGTTCGAATCGAGCCGATAGATTCTCCTAAAATTTTAAATTATTTAAGTTGTTAATCATTTGTGTAAAAATGTCCTATAGTATTTATTTATTTAATCTACTTATTGCCTACCTTCTAATAGACGCTAAACTAATGCCTTCATTATGTAAATTATTTTTTTCTAAAGCAGCGTTTCATAGAAATACGGAAAGAAATTTATGAACGAGCGTAAAACACAAGTGAAGGGTCTTCGTTTCAAATGGGTCAAAAATGATTTCGTCTTAATAGGTATCCCCTATTCTCCTCTACACAGGTCGTATTTACCAATTCAGTTTTTGGAATATTTTCAAAAATGGCGGAGCCGTAGGGATACACGAGGTTTATTAAAGTTCAGAATTTGAAAGCTTTATTTATTTATTTAAACTTTATTGCACAAAATGTATACAACAATGCACAAATGGCGGACGTAATGCCAAATTGCATGCACGCTCTACCAGTCAACCATAGGGCCAAACAGAGATATCTACAATAATTGTTATTGTAGTTTATATATACATATAAACTACAATAACAATATTTGCTTTAATTGCAAAGAGCTTTATTTCATGCTCATATCAGATATTACTTAGATTCTAACGACGTGGAACGATGTATTCATTCGTCAATATCATTTTCATACTCAATACAAACGTGTCAGTCGGTTGTCTCGATCGCGTGTTCGCGTAGGCAACCCGTTGTGTGTCGATAATATCAACTAACAACCTTCTAAAACTCCTATCTGTCACAGAAAGTGTAAAGCAATTGTAACCTTAAATCTTAACTAATAAGATTTACATTTGAAGATACATAAAAAGCGTAAATGTGCTTAACAACGGAAGCGGGTGATATCAAAGGCCTCAGTCATATGTAACTTTGCTCACTGTGTATATACTCCGTGCATTTTCATTGCTTCTTGAGCGAATGCGAGTCGAAAGATTGGGTAACCGGTGTACAAATGGGATTAAAAACGAACTTCTCAAAATCGAAATTCGTCTAATGCCATCTTTGTTGACAATAAAAAAGAGCGATCGATGAGGATAAACGATCTTAGCGCGAGTAAACTTGCCCACTAAAAAACCATTTTAACTAATGAAAAACTCTCATAAACAGATTAAACTCGATCCGCCTAACATACAAAATTGCATCTAGTTTTATTAATTGGGTTGAATTTGACTATTTTTGCATTTAACGATACAGAAGAAATGTATAACGTAACGTATGTACCATCAGCCGTAAAAGTACATGGCGACTGTATCAATGAATTCTATCATAATTTCTCCATGCAATTTTACAGCTGTACGTTTGCTGGTATGAGGATAAAGTCAATGTTTTGAAAGAATTGTTGATACAATTTTATAGATTGTATTGCCAGAGCAATAAGGTTAAAGTAACCAACATCAACATTAGCATGAACATTAACAGAATCTAAATTACAGTGTCTGAGTTCGACTCGTGTAAGCAAATGAAATACCTAATAACCCCCAAAAATAGATGTGATCAAAGTGTTCACGCATGTGACGAAAAGAGGCGTTTGAGAGTCGGCGTATTTAGTCTTTGAAGGAATGGGAGTGTACGAACTGGGATGTTTTGTAAACAAATGAGATGCAATTACTTCGAGACAACTACCTACGTTTTGTTTTGTTAATAATTAAACATGTTAATGCAACAGAAAAGAAGTTCTATCATATTTATCATACTCAAAATAAAAACATATACAACAAATAAAATAAAATTACAAAAAACAAATAAAATTTCATAAAGTTCTATAAGTATTTATAATAAAACAATTAATTACCAGTGAAATGCCACTATTGACAGCTAACAGATCAAACATATAGTTATTACTGTTTCAGAATAATAAATTAAAGTCAGAATCGGGCTCCTTAATAATCTAATACCTGCCCTAAACAATAATAATTATTATACAATTTTTTTTTATCAAAAATCAGTAAAAATTAATGATTGAAGATTATTTCAACTAAAGTTTTATTTTAAATGTAAGTTACACTGTCTTCTCTGTCAGCAGGGTTCGATAATTTTACGCTTTGCAAAAAACATTTAAATGTTATTGAGCTGAACGAATTTGCAATGACTTACACATTGCTCATCAAACGATAGTTCGACCTTCGACCACAAACTTTTTTTACCGAGGTTACCAAAATTAAGAAAAAGCTCAGTAAGTCTATAAAAAGTTTAGCTCATAAAAGCCTTGTCTCATAAGCAACACCGTCCATAACATAACTGATAAAGAATGAATATTTACTTATTTCGTTACATCCTTCCTCCATTTTGTTAATAGTCGCATTTTCATCGTCATTCCAGTCGAGTCATGCAGGTGCGTTCCCATTAAAGTTAGGATCGCTATCTCTATTCATTTTCACAGCCCAACCAACACAACTTGTGTAGGTAGGTACACATTTACGTAGAAGGTGGATAATAATAATATAAAATCCGCGAATACAATATTTTGGGAAGGCGTTTTGTTTTGTTATCTATATCTTATATTTTATTCTCAATTAATTTATTCAATGGTAACTTTGTGCCTGTCGTCGGTTTAAATGAAAATTAAATTAAATGAAAATATTTATTTTCATTCAACTCATGGCCTAGATAGATACGTACCTCAAAACTAGCATACATATTATTATAAAAAATATCTTTAAACTAAAAGCAGATGCTGAAGCAGATGCAGATGCAGTAAGATTTAAGTTTATCGCTGTGACGTTTATAAGCTTATGGCATTACTATACTAGTATACAAATTCAAAACGCAATGGTATTCAAATCGTATTTTAACGTAAAACCTAAGGTATATACTTAGATATTTACAAATATAAGGCTAAAAGAAACTAATATACTTGTTCTCTTAAAATATGGTTTGTTCCAAAAAGTTGCTAAGGTTTTTATTGTAATTTTTATTGTAATATCTTCTTTCTATTGTTGCAAATACGTAAACAGGATGCCTTGATTAGTATTGCTATAGTACCTACCTATGAAGTAACGTCCGTTTTGGTTTTATAGATATATGCCTTTTTCAAAATTACAATGCCTCTTACTTATGATCTATCACACTTAAGGATTGATTCAGGATTATAACTTTCTACCAAATCTGCGTAATAATATAACTAATCTCTTCTCTTGTTCAAAATACGCGTTCCTCTAGGTATTTCCAAGTCTAAAGCTGGGCTACCTCAACAATCTAAGCACGTACGAGTTTTGTTTGAGTTGTGTTGACGAAATTTGAAGATCAATCTCGTGTTGGGGCCCCTGATAAGCCAGGGGATTCTAGTTTGCGAGATACGTTTGAATAAAAAAGAAAATATTCTGGACCAAGTTCTTTATCTAAAGTAATGTTAACCTAGATTTTTCGTGTTGAATTTGCAAATCACATGAGATATACGAGTAGAGGGTTTGTGTTTGTAGTACATATATTTACTTACTGGAAATTATTTCTAGTTCACGATACCGTCATTACTTTGGGTAATGTTTGGGTTTGTTTGACGACCGGTCTGGCCTAGTGGGTAGTGACCCTGCCTGCGAAGCCGATGGTCCTGGGTTCGAATCCCAGTAAGGGTATCTATTTGTATGATGATACAGATATTTGTTCCTGTGTCATGGGTGTTTTCTATGTACTATTTATTTTAATGTTCAATACAGTAATATGAATTGAAATAAAGTCACAATAATTCTTATCTTAAAGCGTCTTTACTATTATCCAAATTTAAATTCTTAAATCATTTTAAGAGATCTTTAAAAAGATCTGACATTTTAAGGAACAAAAATTGTTTAAGTAGAAACAATTCTTACTTGCTTATTGTAAATATTTTGCGTACTACTGATTTTAGCTAAACTCGTTGACAAAATGTTAGTGAATCATGATAATTACTTTACAGTACATATTATGGTGGTACTTTCCCGCACTGGTATAGGAAAGACCACTTTCCGTTTGTATGTCAAAAGTTTAAAGAGCCATATGGTAATGTAAAACGTTGTACGATACACGTGAGATTTTAAACACTCCCTTTGGTCGTGTTTTAATTTATCGCCACTCGTTTCGAATTTCCTCTTTTCCACACTTGTATCGTAAATAACTACTGTGAACACGTCAACCCATACAAGTTACGGTGTTAAGTTACTTTAAGTTACTTCAAAAAAAAGCTCATACGCGCAGAAGAACCCGGCATCTGAAATATTTTTATGCAATATTCGTTTTCAGCTTCAGCATTTATATTGGAATGCCTTAGCAGGTTCGGAAGCGATTCCTATTTAAAACTGTCACGTTAGACAATAGAACGGCTACACTGACCTAAATAGAAATAAGAAGACCGTAACTGAGACGAGATTTCAGCTAAAATACGCTATTATAAACAATCGAGGTAGCACAGCTTCGTGTTTAAAGCTTGGTGTTCACGAGTAATATTCAGACGTTAACAATGATACCAATTGATATCATTGTCTTTCTTCCTCGCTTTTCACTTTTCTGAACTAGGAAAAGATATTGCGTGGAGGACTTGAATCACTTCTTTTGTAGATATAGTACTTACTTACTTCGCTGGCTCAGCGACCCGAAGTGGATCTTGGCCTCCGACACTAGATTGCGCCATTCGTTCCTTTCCTGTGCGATCTGACGCTATTCAGCCGCTTGCATGCCACATAGGTCTTTCTGGACCTCGTCGATCCATTTGTACCTAGGCCTTCCGACCGGACGTCTACCAGATAGTAGATAGTAGATATAGTAGGTAGTTAATATATGGGGGCCAATTCGAAGTTACAATTTATGTCAATTTGATCTTTTTTGATGTCAAAAATCTTCCTCTGATTGACAAAATGTATGAAATATATGTCGTCCAAGTGCCAGACATGGCGACGGTCAAGGAAATACTCTTGCGTTTTAAATCTGATTTTATTGCTTTACTTCAAATCACCTTAATAATTATTTTTACAATTTCAAAACACTAGGTACACGAGCGTCAGGTCGAAGCCACGGACCAAGTAATAATAATCCCCACTCCATTTTGCACCTGCATTTATAGAGGAACGCAAACAAGTCCGGTGGAGGGGCGGTGGGGATAGTGGCGCACCTGTAGCGTGACACCTGACACCTGACTCAACCTTGCCGATACCTGACTCGACCTGCCGCACGTGTTTACAATGGTACGATGACGTCGCGCCGTCACGGCCATGCTGACATGCGTACGTCCTCGTACGAGCACTTTCAAATATCTGGGAAAGAAAAGTAAAAGTGAATGCTCGCTCATCCTGACCCAGTAATTAGGAATTAATAAAGTGAAGAAGAAGAAACAATCGAGGGTGATAATTCAAGTCAGAAACGCCACTGGTCCAGCCCCATTGGGCCCTTCAGTATGAACTAATCTCTAATTTTTTATTATTATTATTATTTTTTCCACTGGACCGACTTTTCTTTTGTTGTCCTTCAGTGTATGAAAAGCCTGGACCGGTCTATGGACCCTTCAGGACTACTATTGTCACTGGACCGACCGTTATTGGTCCTTCAGTACCCCTTCAGTTTTAACTGGGCCGGATATTCTTATTACTTTTTTTTTTTAATTCCCTTTTTTTTGTGACTATTTTATTTTAATATTCTCTATGTACCATTGCATCAGTAACGACAAGCCTAGGCTGGGACTCAAGTGACTCTACCGAGGACTTACGAGAATCACGACTTTGTAATGCATTATCCTGAATCGGGTATACTTCATCGACTTGTATGTCGTTATTATTGTCAGTCGCCGTCACGTCATCATGACTAAGATTTTCTGCCACTTCTATCAAGCCAGACAGGCCACGGGGTACTTCACGTAATTTTTCATGGGAATATTTAAAGACTCTATTGGTTCCATTTACATGCGTCAATTCGTACCGGTCATTGTCCAAAATAGCAATGACTTTAAAAGGCCCCTTATATTTACGGTCCAATTTGGTTTGGTGCCTTTCTTCGCATTTTACAAATACAAAATCTCCTACCAAAAAGGGTCGTACTCGAGCTTTGCCTCTATTGAATCGAATGGTGTCTGACTGTGATTGTTTTTGGATATTATTGGATGCATTTAATCTGATTGATTCAAGGTCAAGTCGTTCGGTGCCATTTATGTTCGGTGATATTTTTGAGAGTTCTAATGAATTACCTTGTATACCAAGCATTAATTCCAAAGGTGTGTAACCTGTGACTCTACAACGGGTACTATTCAAAGCTAACTGAATGTCTCCTAATTGGTCCTGCCACCGAACTTGTGAATCACACTCTACTATGGTTAGTAGACCTTTCAAAGTTCGCATAACGCGTTCAACTTGTCCGTTTGCCCTGCTAGCTCCAGTTGCAATGAGATGGAGTTCTATATTATTATCTTTACAAAAGTTCTTGAAATGAGTGTTGTCATACGATCGGCCCCTATCGGCAATTATTCGCTTTGGTGCGCCAAATAGATTAACTGCATTTTTAACAGCATTTATCGCGTCAGAACAGTTCAGTGTTACAGTGTGTTCCAGGAGGACATATTTTGTAAAGGCGTCTATGATAACAGAGCAATACTCTTTACGCTCACTTTTTCCGCTAAGTTTTCCAGTTAAATCAAGATGAATAGTATGCCATGGGATAGTAAGTTTTGGAATCGGGTGTAAACGGACTTGTTGAGCGCCTGACGCGCCCTTAGAAGCTTTGCATACTACGCATGAATCAATGAATTTTTTGACAAATTTTGACATGTTTTGGAACCAGTACAGGTCATATAATTTGTCAAGTGTTTTTTCAAAGCCAAGATGTTTTATTTCATTGTGAACGTGATTAATCGCAGACCAAATCAATGAACGCGGCAAAATAGGTAGCCATTTTGTAACTTTTCCACGCTCAATTTTCCGGAAGAGGATGCCTTGCCTGATGTCGTAGGTGTGTGCCACGTCAGAGGGAAGCTCGTTAGCCCGCAACTTAGATATGATATCGGCTATCTCAGGATCACGTAACTGTTCAACAGACAGCCAGCCAGTTTCTAATTCGGACAAGTTTACAATTTTCACACGACTTGATTTTGTAGCACAAGGCGTGACATCACAATTTTCAATCGGGTTTCGCGAAAGAAAGTCTGCATGGGCCATAGATTTTCCTTCTTTATAAATTATATCGAAATCATATGATTGTAATATAGCCCACCACCTGTGGACTCTCGGCGTCAAATCCTTTTTTGTGTGCGATGATTTTAATGCGTTACAGTCGGTGAAAACTGTGAACTTGCGGCCGTATAAATAATGCCTAAAATATTCGACTGATTTGACAACTGCCAATGTCTCTAATTCGTAGGAGTGGTAGCGACTCTCTGCATCAGTAGTTTTTTGGCTAAAGTAACTGACAACATGGGGCACATTGTTATTTTTTTGAATAAGAACTGCGCCATACCCTTCACTGCTTGCGTCAGTGTGCAGTTCGATGGGCAAGGATGGATCAAAAATCCTTAAAACGGGTTCAGATACAAGGTAATTAACTATTTCCTTATGAATTTTGTCATGTTCATCTGTCCAAGTTATTTTACCTTTACCGGCTGCTGTGAGAGGATATATAGGTTTCATAAGTTTTGAAAAGTTCGGAATAAATCGGCGAAAGTATGTAGCTAACCCAATAAACTGTCTGACTTGGGTTACTGTTTTTGGCGCGGGGACATTTTTGAGAGCTTCAATTTTTCTAGGGTTAGGAAGGACTTCTCCAGCTGAAACGACATAGCCTAAATAGTTTACTTTCTTTTTCATAAACGAGCATTTTTTGAAATTAAACGAAAACCCAGCTTTAGACAAGGTACTGAGCAATTTATCAAGGCGGGCTAATCCTTCTTCAACAGTTTCTGATGTAGCAAGCACGTCATCCATGTAAACTAAAATTTTATCATCTTTAAGGGGCTTAAGGGCAGCATTAATGGACCTCTGAAAAACCTTAGGAGCATTTTTAAGCCCGAACGGCATTGTTAACCATTCATATTGTCCTGATGGGACCACAAACGAACTTTTCTCTATAGAATCCTCGTGCATTTTGATTTGATGAAAGCCAGACGCCATGTCTATGGTTGAAAAATAGTGAGCTCCATGCAATTTATCTATTTGATCGTTAATAAGTGGTAAGGGGTAGTTATCTGTACGAGTATTGCTATTGAGCTCCCTATAATCCACTACCATACGTTCTGAACCGTCCTTCTTTTTTACTAATAAAATCGGGCTCGCAAATGGAGAAGAACTCTCACGAATTATGTTTGCATCTAGTAATTCTTGCACTTTATTGTTTACAATATCTGATTCAGCGGGGGACAATCTATACGGTCGCCTGTGCACGGTTTTGTTGGGGTCTATCAAATCAATCTTAAGTTCGCCAGTCGTTACGCGGGAAGAGGGAAATTTCTGAATGAAATTAGTTTCGTATTTTCTGAGTATCATTATAAGCTGTTCTTTTTCCTGACCTGAGAGATCCGTATCAATAGTTGTCATATCAAAAAGATCTGATTTGGAACAAGTATTGGAAACTTTATGTGTGATTAAGACCAAATTATCGACACTAATTTCAACCTTAATGCCCTCCTCGACAATATCACGCCCTAATATAACATCATCAGTCAAGTATTCGTCAGGTAAAACATGATAGGTCACATCAAATTGGCAATCATTTACTGTAGTCGGACATTTAATTTGTGATGAGCAAACCACGTTATTGGGTCCTAAACCTTTCAAAATAAATTTCTTATTCAACCTTTCACCCTTTATGAGATTGCCATAACTTTGTTTAATTAGACTGCATTCTGAACCCGAATCAAATAAAAAAGGTAATTGAATATCACTTATCTGTAACACACCTCGCGCAGACCTCGAACACAGGTTTACTTGTTTGGTGCCGCTGGTGCTGGCTGTGGTATCTTCTCTTTTCTTCCAACGCATAGGGCAGGCGCTAGCAATATGCCCTGGGTCGTTGCATACGTAGCAGACTCCGGTAGGTTTGGTCTGTTCCGTTTTAGTGAAAGACGACTGGTTTTTTGAAGTAAGACGCTGTTTTTCTCTGCAGTCCTGACCACGGTGGCCAATTTTTCCGCAGAAATGGCATGCTCCACGAAACGTCGACAACCGTTGTTTCTTTGGGTCGTTTTCAGAACTAGAAGGTTCTTCCAGTTTCCGTTTCAAAGTAAAACTCCGGAGTGTGCGGAACAGCTGATGTTTGTTGTTTATAACCACTGAATTTAGTTCCCGGCGGATTTTGTCATCACACTGAGAAAGGACAGAAATAGAAAATCCAGTCATAACGTTTTCGGGTAGATTGGCATCTGGAATTTTTTCTATAAGCTGCCACAGACGCATTCCCGCTTCGGCTGGACTTTCCTTATCATTTAATCTAAATTTTATTACTTGATCGAAGTAATCCTGCATCATCATTGGTTTAGAAAATGATGATATCAACATTTCTTTAATGGTAGCCCAGGAGAGTTTATCCGGTTGTACTTTTGTAAGGCATGTCGCAGCTCGGCCCTTAAGAGAGTGCGTAAGGGCCAGAATCAAGTCCACTCCGTCTAGCTTTTTTTTCTCGATGATCAATTCACTTAGCGAACACCAATTTTCAATATCGGCGTCCGATGTCTCCGGATCGAAAGGCAGCAACATTGTTCGTGGGCCAACTGCCGGGGTAGCAACATTATCGGCTATTTTTTGAAGGATTGCTTCAACACCAGTGGAAAACATGGTAAGAAGTGAAATTCCATCTGTATTATTTGAAGTTTGCTGTGGCGTGGGATCCGACACTTCTGATGTCGTCCAAGTGCCAGACATGGCGACGGTCAAGGAAATACTCTTGCGTTTTAAATCTGATTTTATTGCTTTACTTCAAATCACCTTAATAATTATTTTTACAATTTCAAAACACTAGGTACACGAGCGTCAGGTCGAAGCCACGGACCAAGTAATAATAATCCCCACTCCATTTTGCACCTGCATTTATAGAGGAACGCAAACAAGTCCGGTGGAGGGGCGGTGGGGATAGTGGCGCACCTGTAGCGTGACACCTGACACCTGACTCAACCTTGCCGATACCTGACTCGACCTGCCGCACGTGTTTACAATGGTACGATGACGTCGCGCCGTCATATACGTAAATCAGCCGTAAATTTGGATTTTCAGTACCGTTAAACCAACCAATACTCCAGTAGGTACTAAGTACAACTATAAACTATGGATTGCGACGAATAAATGATTAAATAGTCTACGATTTCAATATGAAATTATGTGACAGATTTTTCTTTTTGCAGCCACATACACATTTTAAATTTCTTCGTAGATGTAGGTATGGTTTTCTCACAATATTTTCTTTCACCGAAGAGTTAGTGGTACATATCAAATTAGTGTTCCTACATAAGTTCCGAAAAAGACATTGGTACGAGCCAGGATTTGAAACCGCGACATCCGGATTGAAAGTCGGACGTCAATGTCATATATATCCTCGGAACCACTATAGTGAATAGCTTGCTTTAAACTTTGCGCACCCCATTTATCGAGAAGATTGATGCTTTGAAGCAGAACGGGTGACAAGTGATTGTTTTATTGGCCTTGTTTTAATCTTTAAATACCTATTATTGTATTATATATATTTAAAGATTAAAACATATTTTAATCTTTATTTACTTTACAAATTATGTTATGTTAGTCCATACATGCAATAATTCACGTAGGTATGACTTGTTCAAAACTTCGTTCACAGAAATAAACCGCGGATAAACGCAGAACATAAGGATAATTATATTAATTATGGTAAATCTAAATGAATTCTTGTTTACATTTAGAAGCCTACAATTGTTTGTTTTTTTTTTCGACGAATTCGGACGAAATTTGGTGGATAGACAGTTTCCTATTCTGACAATATTTTTTGGCAATTTCACCGTAGATCCAAAAAAATCTTCTTCTGATTCACAAAATATATGAAATATTCGTAACTCAACGGAAAATTACATATATTTTTGTTTGAGACAAGTTGTGAATTCCTATTTATTGTAGCAGCTTTCAAACCAACCCAATTTCATCGATCACAAAATAAGAAATCGACAACAGAATAAAAAGTGGCCCATTACGATTCCGCAAATACTGTTTAAAGAAAGTGAAACGAAGCATAATGAGACCTGCGGGAAAAAATTATACTCACATGATTATATTCAAAAATGTTACGCAAATAATAAATTTTATCTTCAATTCTTTGCACTTTCACTTTTCGATGTGACACGGAATTGGAAAACGACAAAGAAAATGAATAATGAGGAAGTCATCATTTTTATCACAAGTTTCTAACGCAACATTAGTAGTATTATTTTTTATAGTAATGTATGTTAATAACCTTGTCTACAAAAAAACTGGAGGTCACGGGTTTTAGTCCCGGTATGTAATATATCTAGGTATAATATAATAGGTATATCTATTACGTACCTACAAGGAGGAATTTTTAAATGAATCACAGAATACAGTTAACTGATCCCGTGCTGCTATTTTTTATAGTAATGTATGTTAATAACCTTGTCTACAAAAAAACTGGAGGTCACGGGTTTTAGTCCCGGTATGTAATATATCTAGGTATAATATAATAGGTATATCTATTACGTACCTACAAGGAGGAATTTTTAAATTAATCACAGAAGACAGCTAACTGATCCCGTGCTGCTACGAGAAGAAGGTGTTAGGAGATATTCCCTGATTCTGGTAAAAATGTACATTCGACGATAAAATCGTTTCACATTTGCTTTTGTGCCAGTCTGATTACATGTACCTATATCCAGGATTAAATGCGTTCTAGAGACAAAGTCAGGGCACTAGAAAAACCATATAATGTGTTAAGTGCATGCAATAAAGTATCGTTTCAGTTTTTAAATCATAATAATATTGAATGCATATAGAATTAATAAATGGCTTACGGTGTAACTTAAGACATCCTTTAATCAACGAACTGCAAGTTCAACACACGCTGTAATCCGACTAAATGGAAAGAAAAGCCACGTTTTAGCTCACACTTGCCTTGCAATTGTTTTAGTTTAATTGGGTTTTACGTTCAGCCTAAGATGTTTGCTTTATTTATTTGTTAACATAATATCACAGACAATGAATCCTAATAAGAATATTTTGTTTGGTAATGGAGATCTAATTCATATTTATATTTAGTAATTTTATGCTATCTAAGATTTGCATTGAATATTTGTAGCAGTGACATTTCTGCTTAAAGAAATGTCTCATATAAAGTGGTGACAGGGCATACCCATAAAAATAGATAAAAAGAAATTACCATCTGAAAACGCATCCCGCAAATAAGAAGAATAAAGTAACCTAAAACAAAATATATACCTAATACATTTGTAATGTTTATTTCTCATGTTCGTTATTATGTGCTATGTTTCTTCTTTAATAAATACCAATGTTTGAAATGACCCTCCGACGTTAAATCCAATAAGGTAAACAAAAGTTACCTCCAAACCTTAGACCTTTTGGTTAATGGAACTTGAACTCTTTTAAAACATGCTTATGGTTTTGAGCAAACTTTTTTAATTTTATGAGGGATTACGGCCGAATTACTTCATGATCCTAAACACACACTGCCGTATTCGAACTTCAAGATATTCACAAGAGACGACACGTTCTAGATCCATTCTAGATACGTTATAGTTTAGATATCAACTAGTTCTCTTTTGCAGCGCAATTCGGGCAACTAATGTCACTTTTACGATAGATAGAGTAAGATATCTATTAGATGTGAATTAGATCTCTAAGTCATATCCTGTGGAAATCGTTCAAGAGTATCCCCAGAATCGCGCAAATGTCAAATTTGACAGGTTAGATCTTAAACATATCGTTATCGTATCTTGGTGATGTCTTATAGATGTCTATTTCATAATATGAATTGGGCCTACAGCCATTCTAAGACCATTATTTCTCATTTCTCGTTTCACTCCCGTCACGTGACCTTTTATCTTAGTTTCTTCGCAAGCACGTTAAATAAATGTGAATTAATGTTTTTTCGGTGTTTGTGGTGGTTAAGTACGTCAGTTAAATAAATAAATTGGAAAACAGCGGTCCCTTTGGATGTGTACATACATCAAAGTGGCAAAAATTGGTTATTCTGGGTCTTGAAAGTCTAAAAGAAATATTGAAAAGTACATAGGTACAAATAATTGATAACTATACAAAAAGTTGGCAAACTTTTGAGAAGAAGACCCAACTACAGTTGAAATCAATAGTTTTAGGGAGCCGCAATAAAATTGTACATTCAAAGAGCCGTGGTTTGCCGACCCCTGACCTTTGTGTATGAAATTAATAATATTACTATTTGTATCATCATCATCATCTCAGCCACAAGACGTCCACTGCTGAACATAGGCCTCCCCCTTGGACCTCCACTCGTATCGGTTGGAAGCGATCCGCATCCAGCGTCTTCCGGTCAAACACAACAAGGTCGTCCGTCCATCTTGTGGGTGGACGTCCTACGCTGCGTTTGCTAGTCCGTGGTCTCCACTCCATCATCATATACTATTTGTATAGGCAATAAATAATAAGCATCAATAATCAATTTGTAATAATTTTTGGAGTTGAATGAATTAAATATTCGTAAAATTTTGAAATATCGTAGACTTAGGCCCGTCTTTAAAAACTTTCTGGCCGCAGACAATGAAACCAGGAACTTTTACGTCACGATATGAGCGAAGGCATTTTCTTTTTACTTTGAAAAAAAAAGTTGGGGTCACAAAGTCATTGGAAGCCATTCCCGGGCATCCATTTTATAGGGAGTGGAAAATATTTGATTTAGTGGTGGGATATTAAAAATATTTAAAATGTGATGGCTTGTATATCTCGTGAATTTATTTAAGACGCTAGGAGCGTCTAGTAGTATCACTCGGATGAATGTTTAAGATTATCTAGGCATTAGAATAAAAAGAGCTTTTAGATTGAAGACTGCTTAATTACATTACGGTATTTTTAACATACTGCCTGATATAAGTACCTTATATAAACGCAAGGATGGGTTTTCTTTAGAAAAAAACTCGAACCAAGACTAGACAATAATAAATCATTAATGTTACTCTTTTATTTAAACGATATTTCTAATTACTATATAATTAGAATTCTCACAGGAACAAAAAGAGACCACCCTAATAACCAAGCTGACAAATTTCTATAATTATAAGCAACAATAGAAAATTACAATGACACTCGAAGAGTTTTTATCTAAAGAGGCACGTCTTTACGAGACCACAAAGTTTTCATTACATCGCTTTACAAAAAAATTGAAAGTGAAAAAGTATTTTTCTATGTGAAAAATTTATGTTGAAGACGAGCTTGATATTTGAGAACGAAAAGTAGTGAATGTGAGCCGGGATGCGCAATTTATCACGAAAATAAACTTAGTGGAAAAACTTTGTAGAATATTCTTTGAAAAGTGTGAAACTTTTCAAGATGTTTACGGAGCGTTTGAAGAACTAGAAATGTTTGGCGGAGTTTAATGATTGAGTAAAAATAAACTGTAATATTTTTGTTGATAAATGCTTAAATTTTATAAGTGTTTTTGAAGTGAAAACTTCTTTAGCGGCGCTGTGCACTTTTTGAGGTGGGGGAAAAATTTTAAACTCGAGACAGCGTAAAGCGTAATGCGTAAGGCGCAAGGCGTAAGGCGTAACCCTCTTTCTACCGCGCGGCGAAAATGTATGCCTGGGGGCCTACCGCGAACCACGTTCGACGTGTTGCCTCCTTGTCAAACTTACGTACGAATTTACAAGTGCGGCAGAGTGGCAACACGTCGAACGTGGTTCGCGGTACACCCTCTGAGCCTGCTGTTTCGTTTAGGCGGCGCAGGGCGCTTGCGTTGTTTTTTTTTATCACTTGCAGCGGTTGAAATTGATTGAAAGTTACTTTCATACTTAAATGTTTACTGTAAAAATGGCATTAATAAAATTAATTATTTATCTTGTATTTAAAGCACTTTTTAACCGATCACTTAGTTTTAAAAACGTAAGAAAGAAAATATAATGGAATTAGACCTATGGAATTTATGGGGTGTAAACAATAAACATACTCGTACTTTTATCATCATAACGATTTTAAAAAAATCCGTTCATAATAATTTTTACTCAAACTTCTTATAATTAACATGTAAATCAGGTCAAGGAAACGTGCCTGACGTTAACCTGTTAACCCAAATATGTCTGACTATCTCTACTCAAAAGATAACATTTAGTTTTGTTCCAAATTCGACCTACTACAGCCCTCCCTGTTAACTGACAATGATTAAATCTTATTGCAAGGACATAACACCCGACGATGGTCAGAAGTAATTACCTGCCTTAGGGCCTGTTCACACATTGATTAGTGTTTAATGCGGGATTATACATTTTACAGTATCTTTAGGTGTTTAAATAAAAGTAAACAAAATCTACCCCCAAATGTCTTCTTAAGGTATTTAAGGGTAGATGAAAACATTACATGATCAAATGATGTAGGTTAAAGTCAGTCCGTTCAGTTGTGACAGATCCAGACGGTTTTGTATTTGGTATATCCAATACCAATAAAACTTATAACTACCCGAAAATGTAAAAATTGTTTGTTTACTAACAAGGAAGAAACAAAAAATCGTGAACACCAAAATCGACATAATTATTAAGGCAATTCACCCGGGCCGTGACCATTCGGATTACAGTGATCACCGGATTAAAGAAGCTCCGGATTAACGAGGCTCTACCTGTAATCGCAAGTAGCAAATGTATGAACTCGCACTTAACACTAATCAGGCGGTCTAGCTTTAAGTTGCGTGAGTCCATCTTGAAGTCGCGCTTGTAGTATGGAGTCGCGCGTGAGAATGCTCATGCCAGCAAGTCAGGTTTAAACAGGCTATCGCAAAACAAATAATTATGCAGATTGTGCTATTGTGGATTCCGGTCGTTTGGCGACCTACCAGGACCAGGGCCATTCGGGTCATGCTTTAAACGAGCCCAGGAGGCCTATTCAAACTTACATTGTGACAAAATGTCAGTCGCCCGTGTGTCTCGCTCACGCCATACGCTAATAAATACATGTAAAGTCAGCATCAATAGTAGCGAATGAAACAACGCGCCATAATCATCTACTATCATCTATCTATTCGTACAGATATTCGAAATATGAAAAAAAGGTACCTTCAATATAGGTATATTTTATTTTTAATATTATATGGTTTTTGTTAAATTGTAATAGGTACTTATGATACTGACTGTATATGTGACGTTCCACGGCAAAAGGTACCTTATGGCGGCTGGCGCTTACGTCGCATAGCGCCGCAATAATATTGGATCGGCGTTAATAATAGCATAAGCGCCAACCGCCATAAGGTACCTTTATCCGTGGGACGTCACATATATGTACGGACAAGTGCCTACGAGCGAAATGCACGTGCGACGGATATTATTAAGATATCATTTTGATGTCACAATGTAAGTTTGAATTGGCCTCCAGGTCGTAGAGTTGATGTAGGTACTGAAAATCGTTGTTTGTCTACGAGTACATTTTGATGGAGAGTTATGGGAGCATTTCCGGGAATCTTTGTAATGTTATCATTATAAATTTAAGGAAATGTCCCAGCGTCTCATCGACACCACAGGTGACCAGAGGGCTGGCAGCTACCTCGGCCAGAGAATAGGTAAGCCTGGCCATCCAAAAAGGAAACGCTGCCAGCCTCCTGGGCACCATAACAAACGAAGGTGACCTGGGGAGCATTTTTTACCTATAAGTTAATTTAAGATCTGTTAAATTTTAGTTTTAATTTTAATGTTGTGTTTATTATCATTTTGTTATTGGTAAATAAACTTTATTTTCATTATAAAGGTCAGTTCCATCTTGATTGACGATAAGTACATATTGTTCATTGAAGTGGCTCATTATGCTTATTTTCAGACGTAACAATAGTAGGGTATGTTTTCATTATTAGATATGGTAAGGTTCACAATACATTTTTGGTTCGTTACGAGTACTATATCTTCCTTGACGATAAGTACATTTTTCGTTGGAGTAGATATTGAAGTATTTTTCAACGTAACGAGAAAAGAAAACATACTCTTTTTTTCATTATTAGATATGGTAAAGTTCACAATATTATTAAGACGTTTAATTATTTGTGTGTTGTATGTATTTTTTATACTTTTTTGTGTAATTCGACAGATATAGAGACTACAAGTATCTTACAGAGTACGAGTATCTCTAATAAATTATGTAATTGATCATTGATTTAATTTTTGTAAACGTAGGTATTTTATAATTTCTGATTATGTTTATTGCTTGTAAAATTTGTGCTTGTGCCTCTGTGGCCTATTTGCTGAATAAATGTTTGGATTATGAGTTTTGAATACATTTTTGTATATCTGTTATAAAGTTCCGTATCTAATACCCTCAAAGAGAGCGGTAAACCCTACCAGAACAGGGCTACAACCGCGAAAATCGAAGTTCGCTAATTGCGGGCATTTTTCTCTGTCACTCTAATTACGTCTTCATTGGAGTAAAAGAGAAAGATCCCCGCAATTTGTAGGTAGCTCCTCTGTGCCCAATGACGCGTGACTCAAAATTTATCAATAAACATTTTGCTGGCTCGAGTGTTGTGACAGAATATAAGATAACGATGCATACACGGAAGGTAAACACGAAAATGTATAATAGAGCCTACAAAAAGTAAGGATGTTTTTCGCTCCCAGGATGGAATGGTGCCAGATCAACCGACTTCCAACTTTACTGAGCATGGATACTGCCGATTATTAAAAAAAACCCGCCAAGTGCGAGTCAGACTCACCCACAAAGGGTTTCTTTACTCAAAAAACGTTACTTTACGAGTGTAATTCGCGGTTTCAAAGCTGTATGCATATCCCTAAACTTCGTCCAATAAAAAAGAGAGCACAGTGAAATGTATTCCAGCTCGAATCTGGAGCAGCTGAACTGGGGAAGTACCTATACTTTTCAGAAGGCTATAGCTATAATAGCATTGCTGTTTACTCTGTATTGTTGGGTAACGCCGCAACACTAACACTTTCTTTCAAAACCGTGCAGCAAAAATTGAATTTTTCCCAAAAATATGTTTATCCAGCCGGGAACGTACTCGTAATTCCTGATTGATGATGGGCTGCCGTGACCCGCGCGTGCGGCCGATCGATCAGCGACATGTTAGCTAAATTGTTCACTTCATAGTTTAATATAGGTAACAATTAACATTTAATTATTATATAATACAAATAAATAAAACCATATGACATATAATATATTGTAAATGAGTGCGAATGCGCCTCAGTTTTGATAAATTTTAAGGTTTATCTATTCAGCATATTTTTCTAGTTATTATCAGTTACAAAACGAAAATGTTTTGAATTTATTTAATAATTAGTTATGTAAATTTGACTTATAATTAGTACGCTTTTGAACATTTAAATTTTTTGACCACTTTAAATTACAAATTAAAAATAGATGAAATTGAAACTTACTTCTCGTTCCATTCATGTTTATGAATATTTTTTAGCTTTTTATGACCAAAATAAATAAAGATGAGTTTTGCATTTCAAATACCATAAAAATGTCATAAAAATCTGGGACGTCGTAATTTCTGGATCTCATTAATGGAAGGGTTTATTGGTCATATTATGACAAGGAAATTGAAATTTGAAAGGGCCAGGAAGGACATCGGAAGGGTAATGTTATATTGGTAATACATATACATATTTTTATGAGAATCAACGTATTTGAATAACTTAATATTACGAAGTCGTTAGAGCCGTTGTTTTTTCATTAATCGCCCTTATGACACAAAAAAATGTAAAAAAAGTTTGTGCAATTAAGCTAAAATAAATAAATGAACAACATTTCCAAATTTATAAAGAGAATAACGATAAAAAATAATAAATAACTGTTTTGACTGCGTGAAAAAGAAACACGTTCATTGTAAAATTAACTGTAACCACTGGTTACCTACTTAGAAGTACGTTGTCAAAAAAAAAACAAAGAAAAGTAGTAGTAGTAAACACTGTATTGCACAAAACAAGTACCTATATAACACAGAGCTAATACAGTAAATCTGTACAAAGGCGAACTTCTCCCCTTAAAGGATCTCTTCCAGCTAACCTTTAAGTAACTGAGAGAGACCCATACGAGTAGTATTTGAAAAGTCATTTTATTAAATAGCTAACAATCTCACATTACGAGTTTTTCCACGTGGATCGCTAAGAAATCATTTCCAACATCATTATCCTTATTTTTCAATTTAGATGGATATCTTAAGTAATGAAATTCCAAAACGATGTAAGAGCTTTTATCAGAATTTTCCACAAGTGAAGTTGATTCTCTTGACAACGTAATAAAACGTCATAAAATTTGCTTTTTTCCACTAATGGACATGTTGTTTGACTTGTTTGAGGATATTGCCTCTCATTTACCTGAGATGCGAAAATGTTTCGGCTGAAGGCTGGAAATATATAGTGTTTACTTAGGGGTTACTTACAGGGAGTATTCGAGTTAGTTCTTAACCGAAAAAAGAGGAAATTCAGTACCTATTCATAAGATTTTTTTTATGTAGTTATACTTATTCCCTGATTACTCGGAGACTATTAATGATTATGAAAATCCTTTTACATTTGAACAGCTTGCTTTCTAGTTCGATCGAGTCAGGCGTGGCTCACTCTGCGATTTCGTCGCTTTGCTACAGGTAGCTAAAAGTACATCCATTCCACACCAATTTTGGTGGCTAGCGGTTATATCTGTCCTGATAGTAACAGACGCGTTTTATTAGAGAGTGAGTATTCTGTACCTAGTAATATTATTTATTATTCTGTGATCGAGTGAGAATCTGTGGACGGAATCCTTGGTAAAGTGGAAATGCTAATGAAATAAAAAAACAATGGCATTTCGATATGTCTTGTGGCGTCGGTTCTTTTTGTTTCAAATGTCATATGAGTCATATCTCATATCATAAGTCTTAAGTAACTATTTTAATAGTTTTATTAATTTTCCAAAAATTACTTCAGACAAAACAATAATTTTAAATGGTTGAAACTTTAGGGTCAAAAGTACAAGCGGAAAATAGTTTATAGGTAAACTAATAAAAACAACCTAACAGGGGTATAATAGGTTTCCGACTGCCCGCCCAAGTTTACCTTTAGCTTGTTCATTTAATTTAAACTCGCGTGTTGCCTTTTATTGAATTAATTCGATTTAGAGACTGTGCGGAAAGAGAAGAATCGTGAAATGTGTTGATTCCATTTATTCCACGACTCTCCTTTTTCCGCACACACATTACGTAACTGTGTTATTTCAATTAATACTGTAAAATATACCTACTCGTACTTTGTTCCCCACTGAGTAATTGTGCTCCAACAGTTTTGATATTTATATACTTTAAAACTATATCACAATCTCATTCAAGTGTTTTTTTTTCTGTAAAAGCTATCGCAATTAGTCTAAATTTTGTTTGAAATTTCATTTAAATTTAAAATTACACGACTCATCGTTTTTTTTAATAAGAGTACCGGAGTTAATTTTAATTTGACCCTGTAATAAGCCGCCAAAATATTTATAAATGTGTTTTTATTAAATTACCTGAAATGTTTGGCCCCGAATATTTTCCCAGTCTGCCTGAAATGTAATTTTTTACCTGAAAATAAAAAAAGCATATTATTTAATAAGTAAAGTAATAACAGTAACCGACGTGTAAAATTTAGAAAGAAGCTCATTTATTTAAATATTTCAACCAGATTGATATCTGTTAATTTGTATAAGAATGTCCTTGTAATATTTATTTATTTATTCGTATTTATTAGGCGATTTGTGCTATTTTAAGGAGAAACTATCTGTTTCTACTATGTATTCTATTCTAATCCTGGGCACTGGAAGAACTTGTGTTCTAAACACGATAAGGTAATAAAATAAAAGCTTATCAAAATAAATACAAATGTCCCAATCAGATTCATCTGACCAATTTGAGCTATTATAATGGAAAACCACTGACGTCCGGACAAGTTAAATAACCTGCCCGTATATTCTTATAGACAGAGCAAAAGGACAAATCGAATTTTTGGAACGCCAGCGTAATGTAACCCGAGAAATCTAAGGTGCCTTAAATTTTTGGAATAGAAAGTCACAAGTTTATAACTGTAAGTACTGTTCAAAAATTGCCACTCCCGGTTAAAAAAAAGCTGCGTTTATTATGTAGGTACAAGTATGTATTTCCAAAAGCTGTAATAATGTATGTTTTAATATTAAGGCGCACATTGGACAAGACATGCCGAACTTGACTCTGAACCCTGACCATTGGCACACAGGCACAGCTAGCTAGCAACCGTATATAAACATCTAGAATTCTAGACTAATGTCAACTAATGATATCAGTATCGATTAATTTAGGACGTTTATTACGTAACCACCCTGTTTTAGGAATAAGTCCAATACTCCTTATGTGTGATTAGAAACTGCTTTAATGGAATTAAAAATGATTTAACCCTAAATTATGCAAAATATCAATTTACCGGTGCTCTGCAAGCAATACAATGATTTCCCTGTCTGTTGCCAGGCCTCGTTTCCATCGCAATAGCTACGCCTGCAGCAGGCAACGGTGAGACAATACAAGCGGACGTCAAATGGGACGGATGATAACGTCAGTAAAGTAGGCTAAGAGCTTTCGACGAATATTTAGAAGTCATTTTTGAACAAAATGAAGCGGAGGTTAAATCTAAAAACGATACTTAACCATAAAAATTGTATTGTAATCTACAGTTAATCAGTATTAATAAGTGACTAGGTAAAAATTCCATACCAATAAATTAAAAAATAAATAAATGAATTCCGTAGCAACAGGAACCTCTCCATAAATTGGCCAAGTCCGGTTGTCCGTCTGCCCATCTGTAAAGTTTGGTAAGATTGCGATAAAATACACATAAAAAAGAAATCATATACTTTTAGATTCTGTAGTGTCGTGTCGTATGCGCGAATTTCATATTTATTTTATGAGTTTTTTTACAGTTCAAAACAAATCTCGCGCTGCTCTTATATAAATCTACGTATAACAAGAAACTCAACAAATTTCTGAGATGACCTTTTGTCTGTCTACTATTTAGCTCAGTGACTGGTATTGCATGATTATTTAAACGGGCATTAGCGAATAACGTGAATGAGCAGAATATTCACCACCTTGCCATCTTTTAGCCTATGCTTTTTAGTAATGCGGGTAGCATTCACCACATACAAATCATGGGTGCACCACAGCGTTATTTACAATCATAATATTTTTTTAATAAAAATCAGTACTAGTTCTAGGCCTATACGCTGCGGACGATGCGGGCAGCGGTCACCGCGCAATATCCTCCCCTGCCCACAGATCGTGTAATCGAACGTTGACTAACGGTGAACTATGCGGAACTATAATCAATCTCAATAATTACATGTCAATTATATCTAACCTCTGATTACGAATACTTGGACTTAGTTTACGATCTAACTAACACTGCCTCAAAACACAGTCAAAGGTTCATGGCCAACTGGAGTGTAAGTGTATGTATGTCACTTTATTGGGACATAAAACAATGCTATATATGAACGTTGCCAAGATTGATCACTGAGATACATGATGGCGGCAAAGTGGAGGAAGACAAGTAGGAATAGTACTGTCAAAAGCTGGGATACCACAGAACAGGATGAAAAAAGAAACTCTTTTTTATACGACGGACGCATGTTGTAAACGGCACACCTTTATCCAGATAGGGCTAAAGTATCAAAATGTAATTTGTATTTGAAATAGCAATCCGTATTCATGTGAAAATATCCGATGTCACCTGACCGAATGTGGTCGCCTGTCACACGAGCCTTTATGATTTTGATAGACGTATAAAATTTCATGGCCAGTGGATGGGACATTTTGTGTATTATATGTAGAGATGGGAAAGAGAGTGGACCGACGATCAGAACATGATCGTAGGGTATAGTTCGACGAGGATAGCGCGCTAGTCATTTTGAGTCGCTTTTGTTTTGATTTGATTTGAAATTTAAACAACACAACATTAAGAACGTACAGCGCACTCCGGGTGCAATATAATAATGCACTTAGGGCGTTGTTGGGGCTTCATCCGAGGTGCAGTGCTTCGGGCATGTTTACGGAGGCGGGGATTGACGGCTTTCATGCGATCATGAGGAAGCGCTGCGCCTCATTGTTAGAAAGGATGCGGGGGAGCCCCAGCAGCCTTCTAAGGGTGTTTGCCGACAGGTGGGATTCACCCATGCTTAAAAGATGGATCGGCCTTCATTTGACATTCGTAAATTATAATTGGTAATTTTTTAATTTTAATTGATGACATTTTTTTATTATAATGACTATTTAACCTTTTTTAATTTAATTTTTATTTAATTCTTTTTATTGTCGATCGATTTTTTAACTTCTATTGTTATTATTTTAATGCTTTTAATTTAATTTATTTCTGTAATTCGCAATTCAATTATTTAATTTTATTTTTACATGTATTTTGTTGACTGTTTTAATGAATTTATGCTCATCCGGTTGTGTGTGTGTTTTGTGACTCTGTATTTTATTAACAATAGTCTTAAGTCTTGCTTTGTACAGATACTAACACTTTTATGGGCTTTGCCTGAAATAAATGATTTTATTATTATTATTATTTTCTTTATTTATTTTCCTTCTTAAGTTAGGTTAATTATAATATGCATATAAAAGTAAAATATAAAAACACTTACAAAACAATAAAAAAGAAAATTATAAACACATTATAAAAAACCTAACCTAGGGTGCCGCCGGCAGCGGGGCAGGGCCCAAGCTGCCGGTGGTCAGGGCCGCAGAGTGAGGAATCGACGTACTATACGCGCCGTGTCCAAAATTACCGCCTTCTGCATCTGACCCTTGATCCAACCACCTAGCGAGAGTCTCTCTAGGTGTTGGTCGAGACTCTTCGCTATGAGACCGTTCGCTGACACGACTATAGGAACAATGATCGTCGAGTCAACATCCCACATGGCGGTTATCTCGTGAGCTAAGTCTAGGTACTTGCTGGACTTGTCCTTCTCGGCCTTCACGAGATTCTCATCATGGGGGATGGTGACGTCGACGAGCACGGCCCGGCGCTGCGATCGATCTATCAGCACGATGTCAGGCTTATTGGCTACAATAGTCCTGTCAGTGATGATAGATCGATTATTATTATTATTAAATTGAACACTAACCAGTTAGATTTGTAAATATTATTTAAGTTATCAACTTATCAGTTTCTTCATAGGTGAAAAAGAAATCATAAGAAACACCGCACCGCTCGCCGTCGGCAAGGTGTTTCTCTTCATACTCTAGAAACTAAATAAAAATAAAAAACAAAAACTAAATAAAATGATCGCGCACTGTACGGTTTAAGAGGAATTTTTTCTCGCTTGCTCACTCGCTTCGTTTGTGGAATGAGCTGTCTACCGAGGTTTTCTCAGGGGTTTTTAAATAGTCGGCAACGCGCATGTAACATCCCTGGGGTGGAGGAGTGTCCATAGACATAGCTTACCATGAGGAGGGCAATTGTGCTTGTTTGCTAACGAGATGGTGTAAAAATCAAAGATTTGTGTAAAGTTCCAAATACTTTGGCAAGAAGCCTGTATATAGACCAAACCATCTCATACAATGAAAGAAGGCGTGTGTCCAACGTACGCTTGAACGCGCAATTCAATGGAAAAACATAATTATGATCAGATTTTACCCGTCACATCACTAGCGTTATCAACATGTATTGAATATAAATAATTTATGAGTCCAGGCGGCGTAGCACGGTCGCGTTTTTATCCCTTGTCACCATGCCTGTCACGTTCTAACAAGTATGTTAGTGCGAAAGGGACGCGCATAGTGATAGTCGATAAAAATGGAACCGTGCTGCGCCCGCAGAACACGACACGTTGAAACTTTGTCGACGTTTTATAGAGTTTCGATACGAGGAGCACTCGAATTCGCCATTTTTCCGATTGGATTTTAAGGACGTAAAATCGTAACAATGTAATATTGAAGTATTATTGCAGTCTACATTAAGGTTGTAGTAAAATTATACCTATACGTTTATTTTAAGTTTGTTTTTTATATAGTACATTACATAAATCCTAGCTTAGAGAACTTTATGAACGAAATGTCATCTGATATTTACCACTAGTATTTCGGCGAAGGTCAACATTGTGAGGAAAAATCCTGCACACATCCGAGGAGAAATTGCAATAGGTGTATGTGGAATTGTAATGTAGGTAATGTAACGTTTATTTCAGACAAACAGTCCATATACATAATAATTACAAAAATAACTAAAAATAAATAATTATCACCAATTCCTTAAATTAACACTTAAGTCATAATAAGAATAATTTATTGAGAAAACCTTATTGCTAATGTTGCATTATGCGTGAACTTTTACATTTTACGTTTTTACGTATAAAATTAAATTTAAATTATTAAAATTCAAAATTCACATTTAGACATTATAATTAAATAAAAATTAAAAAATATAATTGTGGAGTGTGTGAATTGTGAATTGTGGAGTCCCCAATCCGCATTGGGCCAGCGTGGGGATAACAGCCCATGCCCTCTCACGCATGAGAGGAGGCCTATGTCCAGCAGTGGGACGTATATAGGCGGTACGGCAGTACATTTAAAAACGGTACGCTTTCAAAGCAAATCATTGACGCGCTTGTTAGTTTTGGCAGCAGTTAACATGAAATGTTTTTGGTAGGATATTTCACCCAGTAGTTGCCGAGATTCTCAAATATGAATAACGTTTTGGACAGCCGCCATTAGACAAATGCCGAGATGTTCACAAATATCTAAACACGCCTCTAATAGAAATGGGAAATGCGGGTTCAGATATTATTGATCACCTTTGGCTACTCCGACGAATCGGTCGGCGGTTGCAATAACGGTTAACAAGATAAAAATAAGGTATTTAATTGTATGCTAAGTTAAAATTAGCCAATAGCTGGACTCAAAGCCGTAATAGTTCAGTTATTAAATTGTATTTGAATGCAACAAAGAGTTGACAAAGTAGTTTTATTGCACTGACACAATTGCATTTTCGAAGTTTCTGAAGTTAAGTTTAAAGAAGCTCATTATTTGCGCGAATTGCGCACTAATACTCGTAGTGTGACTTAGTCCAATAGGGTAATACAAAGTAACAAATTATTCCATATCAGGTACATTCTTGCAGCAATCCACGCAAAATATTAATTTAAAGAGCATTGAAAACATATTTCATACATTTTTACGTCGAAATAGGTAAGACATTGTAGTTATGAAAATATTGTAGTATGTTTTTTCCGAAAAACTAATAAAGTTTCACCAATATTTTTATTATAATACAGCCGGATCCCCTGTATTTTCTACCCTTAAATAGAACACCTGTAACATGAAAACAAAACACTTCTAATCCACTTAAACTTCACTCCAGAAACCTCTGCAACACAGTTTATAGCGAAATAACAAAGCGATTATCTTTCCCAGTAACTCTCATCGCGACTTTGATTACGCGGTTGTTTTGCAGATAACTTGGTTAGTAGTCGTATTATGATATTATGAGCCCTGAGATAATTTTATCTCGTGCTTAGAAATATCGTCCTTATGTTTGTGAAAATAGGACGCAAATACTGCTTTACATACAAGGCTGTAAAGTTCATTTCACTCAGTGAGAGTAGCACCTCAGCCAAATTATTAAGACATCAATTATCAAGGCTTATGTTGGTTGATCCGAGGCCATATTATGTTACAACAATCGTCGGTACGTACAGCATTACGTATGTATATGTACGTAGGTAATTTACCAATGAGGTAGTATTTTGATAATTTCCTTATTTCAGTAGTAATTTCGGCAACTATTAGTAGTTTTGGCAAACGCTTGCTACGTGTTTGTATAATAATTTGCTCGCTTGCTTTCTAATTATAAGTGTCTCCTTGTGAATTGTAATAGACCTTACTCATTTTCTGTATTATGAAAAGCAATTAATAAATTTTACTTTTATATTTAACCTCTAACTAACCAGACATCAAAACTTGTCACGACAAATGCAATTTTGATTTGTTTAAATAATGATCCAAATTAGATGGAACGGGATAACTTTTTATAGGCCCGTGGGTGGGTAGAGGATAATAATAATATACATACATACATATAATCACGCCTATTTCCCGGAGGGGTAGGCAGAGATCACGGATTTCCACTTGCTACGATCCTGACATACCTCTTTCGCTTCCTTCACATTCATAACATTCCTCATACACGCTCGCCGGTTTAGAGGATAATATATCATAACTAATGTTATTGTTGTGTTAGGAACATAATAATATATATGCATCTGTTTGAAATTTATCTTGAAGTTTTACGAAAACTCTAACTAATCTCTATCGCGCACCATAGTACATTGTCACAAACTATTTATTCAAGTTTACCCTTTACCAGGCTGACATTTCAAAAATCACAATTGAATGTCAGTCTTACGTCTTATTCATCGAAAATAGAACACATGTTTGAAGTGCCTTATGTGGGAAATATGGGATCCTACCTCATCGCATAATAATTGATTGTCATAATGTATTGTTACGCATAAATCTCTTTTCGCATATTTTTTCTCCAGCTGAAACAGAAAGTATTTTCGAAAATATTTTGCATAGGTTGTGTAGAATAGGGTAGGTAAGGTTAGGTTTGTGTTATATTTTTTCCGAAATTTTAATATTTCCAGCACAATAACAATTATGCGAAATGAGTTTTATGCGTAACATTACATTAGGATAATCAATTATTATGCGAAACTTATTATTCCCGGGTCCATATTGGGATATGGACCCGGAAAATATGTATCCCATAGCCTGGTAAAGGGTTAAGCAATCTGGGAGATCCAAACTGAATTTGGCATATGATCCACTCACACATACAACTGCACAAAGCCTGTAATTGGGACGTGAAATTCGAATCGTGTCGAAGCTTATCCTTGGTACGTGCATAACAGGGCAGGTACGGATTTATTACGCATACGTAGATATGGTGCCAATATGGTAGATATAGAATAGAATAGAAATACATTTACTTATGACAAACAAACACAGATGACAAAAACATGTTGACAAATATACAATGTATAACATTTAGTGAAAAATGTCATAAAAGGGTCACAACTCAGCATGTTGCTGGCAAAGCCAGCGCTGTTCTTCCGTTGTAACCCAGGCGTACGCCGTTCGACGACGAGGCGGTTATGCTATAATTTACTAAAACTAATTAAAACTAGAACTATACCTAAAACATAAAATATACCTGTTATGATATGGCTTATCTTATATCTTATCTTAGGCTAGTCTAAGTCTTGAAGACCCTTTACATCTCTAAAGTTAATTTGATGATCGTTGTTTTTATTGTACTTATGTCTATTTTACCTTGACACTTAGAGACTTTTACATCTCTAAAGAATTTTAGTGTTTGGCTGTTGTTAGTTTTATTAATCATATTATAGTTTTTTTTTGTGTTTTCGACATTTACAGACTGCATATATCTCTAAAAAAGTATCAAATATCTCATTGATTCCATATTTCAAATTATTTTTTGTAATTTTGCTTATTATTATTGCTTGTAAAAATGTGATATGTAAAAGTGCCTCTGTGGCATAAATATTTGCTGAATAAAATAAATGTTTGATGTCAAAATGTTTCATGGCCAATCATGGCTAGATAGGTATTCCACATGCGTTAATAATAACTACTTTTTTTTGAAGTAGAATTAAAGTTAAATACTAAATATAGATTGTATTTATTAATTTTATTGTCTTATAGTTCGTTTTATAGCATTAGAAAAAAGGTAAACAATCTTAACTTGTCTTATTATTGGAAAAATAAGTCACAGCAAATATGTAACAATTATGAATCATAAATAGTATTTAGTACGATTGTTTACATTCTTTTGCTTTCATTAGTAATAGTTAGGTACTGATTTTTAGAAAGAGTTTTTCAATTAAAAGGTACGTCAAGATCGCGTAGTATTTCTCTAATGCTAAAAAACAAACCGGGCAAGTGCGAGTCGGACTCGCGCACGAAGGGTTCCGTACCATAAAGCAAAAAAAACGGAAAAAAATGCAATAAGAAAACGGTCACCCATCCAAGTACTGACCACGCCCGACGTTGCTTTACTTTGGTCAAAAATCACGTTTGCTGTATGGGAGCCCCACTTAAATCTTTATTTTATTCTCTGTTTAGTATTTGTTGTTATAGCGGATACAGAAATACATCATCTGTGAAAATTTCAACTGTCTAGCTATCACGGTTCGTGAGATGTAGCCTGGTGACAGACAGACGGACAGACGGACGGACAGCGAAGTCTTAGTAATAGAGTCCCGTTTTACCCTTTGGGTACGGAACCCTAACAAACTATGAATGCACGGCCTAAATAAACTTTTTGTAACAAATTGACGCTTTGGCCACGGAACTAAATATTGGTAGATGGTACATCATGAATATGAATTCCTCAACACTTGCGTACAACCTTAAGGCTCCCCTTCACGTTGGGCCAACGCCAACGACGGACGCATTTATGCGTTAGAGGGAGCAAGTGATATTGCTATCTCATTCTACCGCATGGCTGCGTCCCTCGTTGGCGTTGGCGTTGGCCCAACGTGAAGAGGAGCCCTTAACCTCAATTTCGAATCTCGAGCCCAAGTTTCAGCATAATATTTAAATCTAGATCATAATCGTAATTCTATGCCTAAAGGACACGTCCCTGCTGATACATGGGCAAGCCTTGCCAAAACTATTAAATCCTGAATTTATACGACTGCCGTATTCGAACTTCAAGATAATCACAAGAGATGACACGTACTAGATCCACTCTAGATATGTTATAGTTTAGATATCAACTAGTTCCCTTTTGCAGCGCAATTCCGACAACCAATGTCACTTTTACGTTAGATAGATTAAGATATCTATTAAAATGTGAATTGGATCTCTAAGTCATATCCTGTGGAAATCGTTCAAGAGTATCTCCAGAATCGCGCATATGTCAAATTTGACAGGTCAGATCTTAAACATATCGTTATCGTATCTTGGTGATGTCTAAAACATATCTAATAGACGTCTATTTCAAAATCCGAATCGTGCCCCGAGTCTCAAACAAAACAAGCAAAACTTTAGTGGACATTGAAAATTCCAACAGAATTTCAGCCAAATTATAATTGTGATCAACTTGGTGTCTGATCACGAAACTTTTAATTGACAGAAGATCGTTGATAATTTGAGTTGACGAAGTCGGTGTCGACTTCGGTACGAGCTTATACACGAAAAGTTAATTAGGAGAACATTAATGACTTTTTTAGAAACAAAAGTCATCTGACTCTGAAGATTGAAAAAATATGAGATTATACGTAGTAAGTTATGGTCATTATTTAAATAGGCACTTACTCGAACTTCAAACTTTCTATGCTAAACTACTTTTTAAACATAAATACGAGTAAGTACAGGCATTTTACAAATGAAAATTATCCATATATCCAACCCCTTAACTCTGTATTTAATATTTGAGATTTATATTCGATATATTTTTGGAAGGCCCTTTTCTTTACGATTTTAAAATCCATTCATTCTTCTTCGCTTCTACATAAAAAGCCAGCTTTAATTTTCATTACTAGGTAAAGAAGCCAAGTTAATTCTTTGTTCTCTTTGAAACGGCTAGGTATTAAAATCGATTAAGTATTAAAAGCACATATCTGACATTTCAAAGAGACTAAGTAACCTAAAGTCCACCTGGTGGGACTGCAGTGTCCAGATAACGACACTTTATGTCCACATTGTGATCATGGGTTTACCGGGATTTAGACGAGGAAAGCGTAGTCTACACAGGTGTAGGCGTTAATACATTATATGCTTTAACTTTTTTGAAATTTAACAAATTTCTACTTGGCTACTAAACATTACAGGGTGGCCAAAATATAGGTTTTTTTTTTACTTCGGTACATTGTTGATCATTTGAACAAATGTACGCGTTTATGTATCAGCTAAAAGGAAAATATTTTAACCCTTAAACAGGTTGTGTATCTATAAGTACCACATAGCAAATGATTTTTTTTTGGCGCATTGTCGTAAAGTCTATAAAGTGGGTGATATCCGAACGTAAAAAAATGGGAGGTGTCAATACAAATTTCTTTGACATTTTAGTTGTCAAGTTCAAATCGACCACAAATGGCAGTTCCCCTGCTATAAACGTTTATTACACCAAAAAGAAATGCTGTACGTATTTTGTGTTGTATTTTTTTTGGTAGATTATTAGATAATGTATGTGTAGTAAGTCATAATTTACCTTAGTTATTGTTTTCTGATAAAATATGCGCTTTAAAAGTTTGTGGTTCGTATGAACCCTCTGCCCGTCTGGGGCACGTTCAAGTGGTTTCTATGTGACCACTGCCCTGGAGGGAGTTTACATGAAATTTAAGGGTAAGATTTATTAGTATGAATGAGCCCTCATAGGGCAAAAGTAATAAGTATATTTTCTTTTGAATTTTAAATGAAATATTTATTCAACGGTCATTCTTATGAGCCACGACATCCACGCGAGCCGTGGAAGTGCTGGGAGTTAGTGCATTTTGTAACGCAAGTGTAAATGTGATGTGCTCGGGACTTACCCCTTAAATTTTAACACCATTGGTAACGGGCAGTGGGCATATAAAAACCACCGAGTTTTTTTTAATGAATTAGTGATAATAAAAAAAATCAAGAAATTATTTTTCTTATAAAGCTATTACCTACCCGAATCTGTAATCAAAAGTAAAAAATTCGTCAGGCCTGTTTAAGGGTTAAGTAACATTCATATGAGTATATTTCAAGGAATATAGTTTTAATTTTGTTTAAGCCATGTAGGTAAGTAAAAGAAGTCATGAAATTAATTCTAACTCGTATATTAACTCTTTTGTTTGTTTAAAAAAAAAACCTTATTTTCTCGCTTTTTCTGATATAAAAGTCCTATTAATTTAGCCATTGAAACACGGCTAATCTTTGCTCACCTATTTTTATTTAGATAGCAGAAAATTCTTTAAATATTTCCTTAGCATTTATGCAATAGAAATAGCTGTTGCGAAGCTTAAATTTCAATTTTCTCGTCAATAGTTTGAAAGAAAATGCTCGGTATAAAAATAAAGAATGTCCAACCCAGCAAACTAAAGTTCAGTTAAGACTGCAATGGCCAGATAACGACAGTTTATGTCCACTGTGTGGACGCGGTCTTAACGGGATTTCAGACAAAGAAACCTGAGCTTATACCTAGTCATTACTAGTATTATTAGTACAGTCATTATAGATTTTGACCCGTGAATAATTAGTTCTTGGATTTTTTTTTCGTAGGTCCCTCGGGGGGGTCACTGGGAGTGTAAATTCAAAAAGTAGGCTTAATCAGGCTCCTGCGTATATTCAAAAAATGGTTTTTTTCCAAAAAAACGGTTTTTCTTCAATAACTCGGCCATTTTTGATTTTACAGTAAAACCGTAAGGACAAAAATTGTAGGAAATTTGATTCTCTACAAGTTAGTCCAGTCATTATATCCAAAAAACCGACCCTTCCCGTGAATAATCAGTTCTTGGATTTTTTTTCGTACGTCCCTCGGGGGAATCACTGGGAGTGTAAATTCAAAAAGTAGACTGAATCAGGGTCCTGTGTATATTCCAAAAACGGTTTTTCTTGAATAACTCGGTCATTTTTGATTTTACAGTAAAACCGTGAGGACAAAAATTTTAGAAAATTTGATTCTCTACAAGTTTGGTCCTCACAATTTTTCTTCTAGGATCGATAGTTTGGAAATAAAATTTGAAAAAAGCGACAAATTCAAAATATTTTCAACATCTCGTTTATTTTCAACTTTACGCCATAAATGAAGGAAAACAAAGTTGTAGAGAATCAAATTCTGAACAATTTTTGTCCTCACGGTTTTACTGTAAAATCAAAAATGACCGAGTTATTCAAGAAAAACCGTTTTTCGAATATACACAGGACCCTGATTCAGTCTACTTTTTGAATTTACACTCCCAGTGATTCCCCCGAGGGACGTACGAAAAAAAATCCAAGAACTGATTATTTATGGGAAGGGTCGGTTTTTTGGATATAATGACTGGACTAACTTGTAGAGAATCAAATTTCCTACAGTTTTTGTCCTTACGGTTTTACTGTAAAATCAAAAATGGCCGAGTTATTGAAGAAAAACCGTTTCTTTGGAAAAAAACCATTTTTCGAATATACGCAGGAGCCTGATTAAGCCTACTTTTTGAATTTACACTCCCAGTGACCCCCCCGAGGGACCTACGAAAAAAAAATCCAAGAACTAATTATTCACGGGTAGGGTCGGTTTTTTGGATATAATGACTGTACTATATATGGTTCAACGACTTTTGCAATTACCAGGCAAATTCGAACGTACATTTAAAAACTAAACGACTTCATTTGCGCGTGCATTTTACTCAAACTTTGTTCGTGCATGTTTTAACGCGAGTGAGAGTACGGTTCCGTACTTCAAAGAAAATTAACGTTTGTATCACTCGTTCGTCTGTCCGTACGTCTGTCACAGTCAACTTGCTCCGAAATTAAAATTACTTTGGTTTTTGTATTAGCGCAAACTATCAGTCCGATGTTTTAAATTTTAATACTTACCTTGTAAAATTATAATCTGCCAATGCAACCAAAGTTTCTGCATTTAAATTTTATTTATAAAAATTCTGACAACACAGAACATGCCGTCGCCCACACTCTTAACTGTCGGTCGGTGGACCATATGCCTTTTGTAATAATGTCCACTGATGGACAGTTAAAAGTGTTGCTGTTTATACTAATAAAAACAAGAGAGCTGGCGCAGGTGGACAGACACAACACTCCTGTAGAAACAGCATAACATCGTTACGTGGAAAAATTCATTTGTTTTAAGTGCAAAGTGTTCTGCACAGCTACGTTATGGAGAACAGTAAAAAGTATAACTAAATTAGCTATGCAGGTAAAAGCGAGGTGTGGCACGTGTCACTGCGGAAATTAGTTTTTCTTAGGTATTATAGCTAGTTGTTATAGTAAAAGTTAGCTAGTAATTATGTTATGAAACTTATGGGTGTGAGTTTAACTGGCGTTAAAATAATTAGAAACTTCAAGGGTTAGGAATGATAGATTAATCATTAAAAAAATAGATAAATGGAACAAAATTGTTAAAGAATTGTTGTACCTAACTAGGTTATTAGGAAAGAACTACAAGTGTTATACGGCCCCGACACTATCATGGATACTGACATTACTTTGACGGAATGACGTTTTTAGTGATAGTGTAGGGAGTGTCATGAAGGAATGACGGCAAGTAATGAAGCTTATTTTAATAATTTCCGTCAGTATTGGAGTTAAATGTCAAAGTAATGATACTAGAAATGACATTATACTGACAGTGAATTGGTTAGAATGATGGAATCAGAAATGACAGAAAGAATGATGGACGATAATGAAGTTATTAAACATTTTTAATATTTTTGAAGAAATGTCAAAATAATGACATTATACTGATAGTGAGTGGAGCGCATCACTCTAATCCCTCATTCCGTCATTTAAAGTACTTTAGAAGAAGGTTTTATACTAACAAGAGTCATTACTGGCATTTAAATCAATAAGTGAAGTATACCTACTCTATTATCATTGCTCTAAAGTTTATTTTCACTTGACTTTTAAGAAAAAAGGAAAACATGCAGAATACGATGCACAAAGAAAATCTCTGTCCCTTTCTAAAAGTTTCCATACATGAAATAAAAATTAAAAACCTTTTATTTTATGTTGTTTACAACAATTTAATTATATTTTTACCGGGAAACGCGAAAATCTAAATTTAGTTATCTGCCTCTTTATCGTTCGGATATGCAAAAGTAAGGATGATGATGATGAAAAGTGATAGAGAGGTTAGATAACGAAATTTCGTGTTTCGCGGTAGACCCCCAGATTGTGATGGATTGTGGTAGTGGCGCCCCCTACGCAGAGTTTCGAGTAATATTCCCTATTCAGGGAAATAGAATAATATTACGCAATACTCTGCGTAGGGGGCGCCTCTAGCACATACTGAGGGCTTACCGCGTAATTTCGTTTTCTGCCTCTTTATCACTCTTGCGTATTCGAGCGTTAGAAACTGATAACGAAATTTCGATTTTCGCATTTCGAAGTGACCCTCTGAATTTGCTAGTGGACCCTACGCCGACTTTTGCGTAATATTCCCTTTTGCGTTTTATTTCGTGCATAGAGTTCAATATATTTTTTAAAATATGGTCAACATACCTATTTTGTATATTCTTATATAATAACATATTGTAAGTATGCATCTATCTTATAAGTAAGCTCTCTGGTTTATGGCATTATTTATAAACGCGTTACTGACCTGAATTAGCTATGAATAGTTTTGATCTTCTCGTTTTGGTCTTTATCTCTCATTTTGACATATAAGACTATCCCGTTCGAACTTGCTTTATGACGGACTCTTTTTTTATACCTCCTTACTTCGAACCTCCACAGATATTGTTTTTACTAAACGTCAGGTCAACCGCAGAAACCCCGACTAGTTTTAATCAGCAAAATCCTAACCACTTTTTTAATAATTAATATAATTATGTACAAGTATTAGTATTTCGGATACCCCAAAAACCTGTGTCTTAAAGTGGGCCGTAATGGTTTGTACAAAATAAAACGAAAGAATATGTACATTAAATTACAATGAAACTACACAATATATTGAATATAAACCAATCCAGTACTTACGGTGCACGGAAATCTCAACGCTACGACTACACATATTTCGTCGGCTAGAAGACTGGCGTCAACCAACAAACAAGTTGTTGTGTTGCTGTTTGCGAGCGAGAAAATTCGAATATTGGCTAGAACTTTTAAATTTTAGCAGTGTTTTAAGCTGTTATTTTATATTTTAGCGCTTTGATTCACTTTACCGGATCCGAGACCGGATCCGGTGAATTTTGCCGGATCCGGTATCTTGAAAAATGTGCCAGATCCGGCCGGATTACCGGATCCGCCGGACCGGATTGCAATCCCTACATATCAGGTACCTTTTTTCTTAACCAAATTATACATTCTTACATAACAGAAGAATCCAGTAGGTACAGTCAGCGTCGTATAGTAGGTAGCATCCAAAGTATTCAAATAGTTCAATACACCATATAATAGGTATGTATGGCGTACCGAACTATTTGAATAGGTACTTTGGATGCTACCTACTATATGATGCTGATCGTACTTTAAGAATAGTTTGATTCTCGGTTCGTGGTAAGAATAAAAAAAAATATTTGGATACATTTTTTAACTACCAATCTTTCACACAGTCATGGCGCACGCACGCACGAAAAGGTTGAAACAAATAAATATTCTTTTCAATTAACTATTTCTTTTTCTGCATTTTTCTGGCTCATCGGGCATAGAGTTGCCACAGTACATACATAGTATAATTACGACAGGTTAGAAATATTTGAATCGATGATTGAATAATGTCTTGGTTTTGTGTTCTTCAAAACGTACACTACAACATAACTAAGAACGGTTAGGAAAATAATAACTTAAAATTCCCCGTGAAAGGTAATGATGAAAATACTGATAGAAATACTGATAAGTGTGTGGGGAGATTTAGGAATGTCATGACCTGACTGGACCAAACGCTGGAGCGTTATGAAATTTCATGTCATTGCTAATGATAGTGTCGGGGCCGTATAAAAGTATTCATATTTACGTGTCTTATCATGTAAACAAATAAACGTCAAATCCATAGAAAATCTAGACATCGTAATGTCAGATGTTTTGGAGGTGATCCGTTCGTTACTACGATTATTAATGCAAATCTTAGTAGAAATTATGTTTTTCAGTGGTTATTCGGTTGATAAGTATGCAACAACATTTTAAGTGATGATCAGTAACCAGAGAAAATGGTGATTGTCTTCGGAAGTGTTTTTTTAAGTTGTAAGGACAAATAGCACTGCAAATAAAATATTATTTTATTTTATATTTATAGTGTGCGTAAGATTAATTGTCATAATTAATAAGACGCAATGCAAAATTCGTAAGCCTGGGCATTAAAAATTATAAAGGGATAAATGGCCACAGCACGGAACCGCTATTTCAATAAATAACACCGTTTTATCCAATAATACTCAGACATCTTTCCACGTACAGTCAACAACAGAGCTATGAATACAGGCAAAGTGTCAAAAATATGTATACAGTACTTTATTGCCTGTACATTACACATTTTCGTGTATACATATTTTTGGCACTTTGCCTGTATTCATAGCTCCGTTGTTGACTGTACTCGTACATTTAACTGTAATATTAAGCTAAAATATGTCTCAAGCTAAAAATATATCTGTACGCAAGTACAAGATTATAAATCCCCAAAAATATACTGAAGGCATAAATTACGCTGAGGCAGCGTTTCTCGGCAATATACGGCTTAGTCTTATGTGGGCGGAGTGCGGGCTGTAATAGGTGTAAAAAGGTCGATTTACTACATTAAATGTGCTTTAATGGCTGAATTTGAAAGATTACACACGTTTTTATTTGGTGTATTTTTTTTATAAACCTAGGTGGGGTCTAGGTTGATCAATAAGGTATGTCTGAAGTTCCGTTTGTAAAAAAAGAAACGCAAGGCATTAAAAATTTAGAAAAACGTTACTACTTTATTTTTTAATTTTTTTTACGTTTTTAACTATTTGCTTCGTATGTTTCGTTATTCCAATTTGTTTGACAACTTCAAATTTTATAATAAGCCTGTATTTATTTCAATCTTTCACTTATTTAAGTAGAAAGGCGTAAGTAAGGCAATAGTGGGTACCTATGCTTTTGCATATAAATTCAGTTTCTAGCTTCATTGCTCTACAAACATCTATTATAAAAATGAAATGAATTTTACATAACAATAAGCGCTAATATTATTGTCGTTATAAAACTGATCATTGATTTAACTTTTAAATAGCTCTAGTAATAAATATGCCTTATTTATTTTACCGCATTTACTTAGCACTGAAGCAGTAAGTCGCTCGTGCCAAAATATTTTGGCAAAGAAGTTTGTCTCAACAAAACATGATATTTATATATTCAACTCTATATCTTTGTACAAAATAACGGATATATTTAAAGGTTCAAATTAATAATTCTCTCAATTGTTATCACTGAATAATTCTTTCTTTTTGGTACATTCTAAAACTATGGAGAAAGTTTGTAAACTTGGAATAATGCAAAAAAAAAGTTCAACCTCACATGCTCAGCCAAATGTTAGGAATAACCAATTCAATTCAACGGGAACAAAGCGAGTTGTCTGAGTCAATGAATTTCAAAATGTCACTGGTTATAACGAGACGGGTGTTTGTGACAGTCGTTGTACTTTCAAATTGTTTTCTTGAACTACTTTACTTTGAGAACTTATGTCATTTTGTATTTATGTCTTAATTTATTTCAGCAGTCAGTATAATTTCAGCACTTCTACTATGTCAAAGGAATTAAATTATTTGAATATAAATTATGATATTAGTCACAAAAATATACGGTCTAACCTACGAAACGAAGCGCAATTATTACTTATTCAAAAGTACTGTACTTAAAACTGTACTGAAACCACGGTACGCAATATTTCCATAAAAAAAAAATGGAAATTTGAAGATAAACACATTGAGTATAGAATAAGATTTTTATATTTCTCATAAAATTCAAAGAATAAATAAATTATGACGAGAGAATAATAAAATAAACCAGAATTTATAACTTATGAAGGCATTTCAACAGTAATGAATGATAAAATATAGCATTATTTATTCAGTTAGTTTTCCAAAAGCTTTCATTACTGTAAATTGGACTTTTTATAAAGTAATCAATAATGAAAGAGATCTTGTATAGTGTGTAGCTTTCAAATAGAGCTCGACGGCTAAGCCTTTTGTCTATTGTTAAGTAAAACCGCGCGTGCTATTTAATTATTCGATTTGGCACCCGAGCGCGGGCTAGTCCAACGCTCAAAAAACCAGTGTAGGTGCGCTCTCCGATAACGCGCCTTTGTTACTCATCTCGATGACACATTTTAGACTGGTTCTGTAGCGTTCGACTCGCCGGCACTCAGTAACCGAAGTACGTATTTTTTATGCAGGTGGTTGTGGCACGTGGCACGAGCGGTTTTACTTAAAAATAGACAATATGATTAGCCATCGAGCTCTATTTGAAAGCTACACACTATACTTACATTTAGGTACTCTATTTTTTAGCGATAAAGGAGTATTTATAATTCAGTGAACTGCTCATTGATATGCTTGTACTTAAAAAAAGGGTTGTTATATTTGTAAGCGAAATTGAAAAAGTCTTTGTTTAAATATACTTCTATATAAGCATAAAGAAGTACATATATTTAAACGAAGGCTTATTCAGTTAAGCAACTAACTCGATTTAGGCATTAAAACATGAGACAGGCGTAATTGTGTTAGGTAGATAAAATATTTATATAAATTGTGCGAGTGATAGGGCACTAAGATCTCCAGTAAACAATTTAAAAATATTCAGATATAAAAAAGGTCCAGTTTTTAAAAACTAGCTTTGGAACTTTGCGGATCCAAATCGAAATGTATTTATATGTACCTACACGTCACCGTTTTTAATAAAAACGCGTTTTCTTTCATTACAATACTTTGTTATCTAGTACAAAATCAGTCGAAACTCTGAAAGGGACTCGGAAACAGTGGTAGCACCCCTAGAAACTTTTTTTCAGGACTCTGAAATCTAAATCTCATGATATTTAACTGAAACCACATTTTCCATACATTAGGACCGGGGTCCTTTAATTTTTAACGGGATTTTACGGCGAGACAATATGCATATAATTATATTTATAAGGGCCGTCAAATATATATAAATATACAACATATACAAATAAAACCTATTAACCTTTCTTCGCTATTAACCGGTTAAAATCGGAATCTCCAAGCGCAGCCTCCTCATTCCGAGTAGTATCGGAGACGTCAGGCCATTGTTCGGCATCATGTTTTATCACGGAAGAAAGAATGAGCGCGCCGCGCATGCATCGAATGCTCTCATTGCACTCCCGAGACTTGAGATTAAACAAATTTAATAGCCTGGAGCTTGAAATCTGAATGTCGTGAGCGCTATTATTATTTAAGTAGACGAAAAAAGATTTTAAATGAGCGTTTAACTAATTTCTGGTCATTGTTGCAACAAATTATGACTATGTTTCTAATGGTAAATGTTTTTTTTTTTCAATATTTATGCCATGGGTTGGTTAATTGGATTGTTGCAAATTATATTATTATATAAACAGATTCAGTTTCTTTACTCGCGTGTACTTAACTTTATTTCGAAAATTTCAACTACCTATTATTTGATCGAAATATATTTTTAAGTGGGTACTTAAAAAAACCATGAGCCTTTATAATTAATATTAAAGGGTTTTCACATGTGGTCAATAGCTTTATTGCAAAAAAAACAACTTAATTCATAATCGAGCAAAGATTAATATATTTACATAAAATAAAAATCCCATTCCTAGAAAAAAAACTAAGAAAATTAAGATACGACATTTACGCTAGCCATTTGACTTTTCAAATCACTTATTATTAAAAAAGATCCCAAAACTCTCATAAATAACCAAAAAAGTGGATCAATACACTGCGACAAAACTATTGCCAAGGCTACACTAGATTTCATATCCTGATTGGGCTAAAGACATTGCCAACTGGTGATTTACACACGCCATAAGTAGCACCACTATCCGACTCCCCCATTGCAGTAAAGGTGGCAATTCAACCGAATCGATATAGACAATTTATCCGCCCATGAATGGCTTTATCCAGAAAAGATCACGGACTAGGACGAGGATAAAAATATTTGTTGCTTAGTTTTGCACTTGTACAGTCAAGAGTAAAAATATGGACGCGTATAAAAACGCACGGACGCACATTAATGGCCTGTGCACACCGGCTGCGTGTGCGTGACGTGCACGTGCGCGTGCGGCGTTGTAGTATACAGATCCTTATGAGAGATGGAACACCGCTTGCGTGACGTGTGCGTGTGCGGCTCCAACATTTTAGCGCACGCACACGCGCACGTCACGCACACGCAAGCCGGTGTGGCTCGGCCTTAAAACTTTCGCGTTTTGAACACATATTAAAAATAAATTCGCGATAGACTCGTCTATAAATGTAAGTTAATATGCATATAACTTACTAAAAATATATCCCATAGTAATTAATTCGTTGACATAAGAGCTACTTTGAGTATGATGTGTGCACCCATATTTTTACACTTGACTGTACCAGAGGGTGTACCGCGAAATACGTTCGACGTGTTGCCTCCCTGTCACACTTACGTACGACTTTACAATTGCGACAGAGAGGCAACACGTCGAACGTGGGTCGCGGTAGGCCCTCAGACCGGTTAGTATTTGTGAAACATTTTTATAGCCGCAGCTGCAATGTTTTCTTTGTTGTGTGTGATTGAAGTGCTTTGTAGAAATCTGATGAAAAATGGTTTGTTATATTTAAGACCTGATTCCAGTTGTTGATTGATTTATAGAAATATTTTTAATTGAAACGATTGTTTTCTGGATGAAGAAAAAGCTTAAGTTTTAAATGACCTAACGTAAGACCTATATCAATAAAGATAATATTGTAATATAGTACGTGTTTAAAATGTCAAACATGTCGCTGGTCATTTTCATATCATGCATAAAATCCTCATACTTATGTACATACTCATAGTAATCTTCTATTCACATGTATTATTTGATTACTTATAACCTTAGTTATTGATATGCAGCTTACCCTACTTACTATCGCAACTAATACCTCCAATATTGGAAGAATGTAGGCAAAATATAAATGAATTAATATTAATTCACATTTGATATAATATGGGAAGTGTCTACAAAAATCACAAAAAAAAACTTTTATCATATCAACTTAAAGTTAATAACTCTGCTAAAAAAGCAAATGTGTCGACACGTGTGGATATGAAATTAAAAGGTCGTGCCAGGCAAAATTTATCGCCCCAACGATAAAACAGGCAAAAAGTTTCTACAGCCCAAACGGTGACATCGACTATATTGAACACTCATCACAACCCGTATTTCACGCATTATTAAGTTGAAATGTGTACCTAATTCGATATAGAATAAGGTGCATTGTCAATATTACATTAATTTATTTAAGACTTTGGAACTAGTGTTGATATGCGCTTACTTCAGTCACGCTCATGCATGCTTGTGGTTAGCATAATCAAAATTAAAACTTGTATTTCGTTGTACTTTCTGCCTGATCCTACTTACTAAATTATGTTCAATCTCGTCTTTAGTTTAATACATATAAATACTCGTTTCAAGTAATCATATTGCACCTTTGCCATGACATGAATAATGTACTTTTAAGGTTCCGCACCTGAAAAAGAAATAAACGGAACCCTTATAGGATCACTCGTGCATCTGTCGATCTGTATTACCGTCTGTCACAGCCGATTTCCTACAAAACTGCTGGACTAAATCAAGTTGGAATTTTATTTTGATCTTGGATGTTTAGATGAATAGTTTAAAAGTTATTTAAGAAAAAAGGAAAAATATATTCCCCACCTTCCATATCTTCGATACTGCTGAACCTGAAAATTTTGGAAAAAATAGAGAAAAAATATTATTTACTTATAGATTACTGCAGTGAACGGTTAGTCAGATTTAAGAAAAAAATAATTATAAATAAGTTTTTGGCAAAAATTTCATTTTTAGTACAAGCTTTTATCGCTGACTGTACTTTTCTTACGACAGACAACTAATACTCATCGAGACAATTCTAAAAACCCCTAACACAATTAGGTTGCGTTGCGTTGTTTCATCACAGAGTTCCTATGGCCACCTCCTATCTCCATCATCAGATAAGCTCGATGGTACCAAATTATTGCATTGTCATCCGATTTATACATGCATGCAAAATTTCAGCTCAATCGGAAACCGGGAAGTGGATCAAATTTAACTTGCAAGATTTGATTACAGACAGACAACGGTCAGGTGAAAGTAAATAAAAGCTTGTAAAAAATGTGCGAAGCACGGAACCCTTGGGGCGCGTTCGACTCGCACTTGGCTGGTTGTTTAAAGCAAAGTACACATTTACCCACAGTTTTCCGCTGGCTATAGTAGCTCACTTCTATTTCGGCTTCAAAGAAAGTCATGGGTCGACAACTTTTGGCACTGAACGTAATTTGGCCGTGTCTCGAGGCTGCCTTTGTGTGAGAATCACGTCCCCTTTCAAGTGGTAATTCCATTTACAGGAAACACGGCAATTCTAAGTGTTATTTGTCACAATTTAGTTAAATGGTGTTTTCGCTCAACCCCAATTATATTGATGGCCTTTTAAACGTAACTGCTTTTGGTCTGATAGTCGTAGGCTTAGAGCTACACGTAATCAATCTGTTTTGTAAAAAGCTATTTTATTTTATTTGAATTGTTTGCAATATTCTATAAAGATATTAAATTACCATTTCAAGACGAAGTCCTTAAGTGTATGAAGTAATAATTTATGTTATAAAAATACGCACAGAGAGTAGGTAAAGCAAATGGCAAAAGTTTTATTCCTCCCTTGAGTCACGTTCATCTCAAATTTTTCACACTCATACATCTTATTGCTTTACGGATAAATTTAGAACTGTCACCTAATAGTGACTAAATAGGTATTATATTTTTAATTAGGCCGTAAAGGGCATTTACAAACTTTTACATGTAAAGGGGCCCACTGATCAACAATCCGTCAGTTAGAACAAAATTTTGGGCTCGATTCGGATTTTGAAATAGATATCTATTAGATATCTTTTAGGCATCACCAAGATACGATAACGATATGTTTAAGATCTAACCTGTCAAATTTGACATGTACGCGATTCTGGAAATACTCTTGAACGATTTCCACGGGATATAATTTAGAGATCCAATTCACATCTAATAGATATCTTACTCTATCTAACGTAAAAGTGACATTGGTTGCCCGAATTGCGCTGCAAAAGAGAACTAGTTGATATCTAAACTATAACGTATCTATAATGGATCTAGTACATGTCGTCTCTTGTGAAGTTAGAATACAGCAGTTTGACAGTTCCGAACAACTGATAGGCCGATACCGTCCGGCGGACTGTTAATCAGTGGGCCCTTTAAGTAACAAGTAATGCGGGCAAAGCTTTGTTGTTATTACTTTCACTCCTTACTATTAACGGTATCGTGATCGAAATGATACTGATAGTACATTATCGCAGAGGCCGGGATGGATGAATTTCGATTTGGACCGACGAAATAAACGAAGTGAACTGAGGTTGAGAGTTGTATAGTCGACGTCAAAAATATGTTTACACTTTTGCACCTTACCCCTTTGTAATAAGGCGAAAAATGTAAACATATCTTTGACGTCGACTGTACAACAATATATTTTTTCTTCAAAGCTAGTAAAGCATTTACGGCCGGTCACTCAGGAGATATGACTGATAGTCTACCCTAGTAAAGTTATGATGCTTTCAACGTGATATGTTTTCTGAAGAAAATTACTATATCAAATGGATTTTGCACTTTTAGATGTCTAACAATCTAGTCAAGAGTGCGAGTAACAGTAAGTACATATTTACTATTATTCGCAGTGGTTTAGTTTTCTCATATAGGTGACAGGCGACGGCCGAGTGGATTTGACGTGCGACTTTCAATCGGAGGTTGCGAGTTTTAATCCTGGTTCGTACCAATGAGTTTATTTCGAACTTATGTACGGAATATTTTACATTCAAGTACCAATAGCTTTTCACTGAAGGAAAACATCGTGAGGAAACCTGCATACGTCCGTGAAAAAATTCAAAGGTTTATGTGAAGTCCCCAATCCGCACTAAGCCAACGTGGGGACTATATCCCAAACCCTCTTGCGCATGAGAGGAAGCCTGTACCTTGCAGTGAGACGTAAAGGCTGAATTACCTATTATTTAAAATAATTATTGAGGGATATCGAAAGAAAATGATGTCAGCAGTTAGCTTATACATCAGCTTAAGAGCGCATTAAAAGCTGATGGATTTCTAAAGGTTAATTAACCGCGGTGATAGATCGTCGACTCAGCTTCTGCTGAAGTAAATAAATTATACCTACTATCCTCTTTACTTTGGGTAAAAGGGTAAACAGGAAAACAAAGCAACGTTTCCACTTCCCTCAAAACATCGGATACGTGTTTCAAACGTCGAGTGCTCTTTCTCGTGCGAGTGCCTACACTACATTGCCTTGCTTTGAACGTTCCTTTACGAGGGCTGAAATGAAAAATTATTTCTACGGCCGTATGTAGGTACTTACACTTTTTTGGATAGAAATGTAAAGAAACTATTCATCAGGCAATATGGAACTGTCCTGCCTTGAGATTCTACACTTACATAGTTAAAATTTTATGTTTGCATTTGGGTTAAAAAATGATGTTGACACATTATGTACAACATATCTGGATGGAAACCAATTTGCAAATATTTATATTAGCGGTGTTTTATACGTGCCCATTATACGCGAAAGTACAGTTTTGTTTGTGTTGTAGGTACCTAGGAGTTTGTGTGTGTGAGTGTGATTGTATGTGAAAGGGATAACTTATGTGATTTACTAGCTAAAATACCAGTCACGCTGTCTGGATAACCTTAAAACAAAATCTAAATAAACATTACCTTCTCAGACTCAATCTCTCGCTTCTGCTTAAAATTAACTAGGTATATACTAGCTCACTCAGACAACATGAATTGTAAATCAAAAATTTGCATCAAATCCATACATTTACAATGAGCCTTTGAAGGTAAACAACCCTTATCAAACCCATAATCATTTCGGAGAGTTAATTTCAAAAGGTTACCTCGCGTAGGTTTACGTCAGGGGTTAAATATATCAAATGTTTAAAGCAAATCAGTGTAACTGATCCAATTAAGTAGCAATATTAGAAATATACTCGTATGCACATTTTCATATTAACGCTTTAAATAACATATATGAAAATAGAACTATTATGGTTAACAGCTATCACGAAATTGATCCAATCTTTGACAATGAGGCGTATTGTTCTTGTAATAACAGGTTACGAATTTGATCTGGTTTTGTTGTAGCTATGATATGTGTCAGTGTTTGATCTGCAACCTGTAACCTTATATTACAATCAGAATACATCACTGCATTTATATTTTATGTTCATCGTAGCAATAGTTAACAGGTCATTTAAAAATAAATAATGAGAAGCGCATTTGAGATATGTCTTCTAAGATTTTTCTAAGAGTAAATAAATGCCCGCTCACTCAAACGTTTGAAAGAAAGCCGGAAAGGAGTAAAAAGTGCATCCTGAAAGCAAGTGCTTTCAAGAAGTGCCAAGAAAAAACAAAAATACGACACTGTGAGGCTCTTTTGTCGGACGATATATCTTCCTTCTGACTTAAAGAAACGTATTTTATTTTTATCAACTATAAACCTATCGTGATGTTTGAGTTTTACATTTGACGTGGAATATAGCCTGCAAAATAAAACATTTTAAAGGTTTTAATGAAAAGTAACCCGTATCATATTTTGAAATAATTATTTTAAAAGGTAAACTGGGTCCAATCTTGTCAGTCGTAATACTCGCAAAGCTGTCCAAAATGCACCTGAATTAAGAAAGTATTTTCCTAACTTAGACCGCTTTTACATAATGTCATTAAAAATGTCTTTGGCTTTGATACAAAAACGCAAAAGTTTGCTAAAATAATCAAAACTATGCACAGTCAGAATCTGTACCAATATTTCCGGACACATTAGACCTTCATAGACGATATATGCATGTAAAAAAATAGTATGCGCTTCTCTGCTAACATGCTTATTCAAAGAAGCAAAATGACCGAAATTTTTTTTTATTAAATTTTTTTCTCGACCGTGTTAAATTGTTGACCAATAACTTGTTTAAAGCAAAATCGAGCACACCCCGTTATTTCCACACTGGCCGGAATCCGGGATAATCCCCGCGGTTGTGTTTAAAGCCACCTCTATCCCGGTATACCCGGACTAGAACAACACGACCCGCAACTTATCTCGGGAGCCCGGGATTGGATTGAGTGCCCGGGGGAATTTATTTTTATATCTTATCGGTCATCGGGCGGGCATTCAATTTTCTTGTAAACTGCGCAGGTTTCGTTCGACGGACATTTAGCGGTAAGTGTGGAATGAAGACTGATTTTTGCGGTATTTTTATCCGACTGGAGGTAATGTAGGTATATAAGTGTTTACTTATATCTTTTTCTTTGGCACATTCGGCAACGAAAAACTAGCCAAGTGTGAATCTGACTCGCGCACGAAGGGTTCCGTAACATTAGGTACCTAAAAAACCGCAAAAAAGCCCCACTTTAATATTTATTATATTCTGTTTTTAGTATTTGTTGGCATTCACAAAAAGTTAATGTACAAACTTGGCTACGAAGTTACTGTTTGACAATTTAAACTTTTCTTAAGAATTCAGCTACACGTAAAAGAGAATGGAAGAAAAACTGAAAAGTATTCTTGAAGGAGACTGAAAAGATACTTTGAAATAACTTTTAATAGCCATCATTTTTAAAGCTGAGATTTTTCTTAAATTTATTTCCGTAAATGCTCTATTTGGGTAGCAGAAACGTATTTTTATTTACGGACACAGGTTTTGTTGTAATAAAATAATTATATATAGGTACTAGAGGCGGCGCGTCAAACACATCCATAGGCAAGACGGGGCTAATTTGGCTTACATATTTCCTTTACAACTCTGCTCAAATGTCCAAAAACAGGCAAGCCGGTGGGGATCGACTTTTATGGACGCGCCGCCACTAATAGGTACTCACTTTATATTCTATCTGATATTATAATCACAATTATCGTCGTCGGCTAATTATTTGATAACAACAATGACTGTCAAATGAAAATAAAAATAATTGTTTCGAGTGCTAACAAACTACCGGCGCGATTCGGGAAATGATTTAGAGATTCATAAAATATGAACTATAGTGCGTCAAGCAAATCTTGTCAGTAGCAATGTAAAGCAAACTAAAGTAGGGCAACACTCAAAGAGTAGTATTGCGCTAAGAAAAGCAGCAATGTAAACTTTTTTTCCGCTGAGCGCGCCCGTCAATTCAAATTGTCACTCGCGGATTCTCTATTGAAAATTAAATTAGCTAATTTGAAGATCTCAAAATAAAATTAGAAGTGGACTATGCCGTTAAACAAGAATGTATGAATAAAATCATTGCTTCAGCAGGTAGATGTCCTACTACTGGATTTTAATATTTTATTAGATTTCTCAGTTGCCACCGTAGACATTGTAGGCATCTTAGCTTTGATTAAGCACAATCTTATTTAATATATTGGTATTTAATGGTGACACAGCAGAAATATCTCTTGAAATAGAATCGATTCAGAATGTAAACAAAGATGATGGCTGTCATTCGCGATCCACATTCCACAGATAAAGCACAGATGACACGCGATTTTCGAATTATTCGAACACAGTGTTGCTAACCCGCGATTTTTCAAATTTGCCGCCGTTTGCTACTGACATGATTTGCTTGACCCAGTATAGTAACGATATGTGACGTTCCACGGCAACCATTGCCCCGGCTGAATATTGAAGCGGCGTTAATAATAGCGTAAACGCCAGCCGCCATAAGGTACCTTTTGCCGTGTAACGTCACATATCTTTACTATTTCATATCTAGTGAGTCTCTAATTCATTTCCCGAATCGCGCCGTATGTTGCATGACAACATTAAATTCATTATACCCTAGTTTCCAACATACCTACAATGAAATTCACAACAATGTAGAGCTGTCAACAGGGCTCCATCGAAAACACGTGATGTAGGCATTTGGAACGCTAAGATGGACCAGTATAAAAGAGTCACCAATTACTTATCTTTCTTTAAAAAATTTAGTTCACCTTACACTAGTTCTAAGATTGATACTTGCTTAAGCTCGCTAATCAATGAGAATCTACTACCAGTGTAAACGCGTTGCGTGATAGTGAGTGCTCAAGAAGAGTTATGTTTATGTTGAAACTTTCACCGTAAACCTTAGAGCATTTTAGTAACTGGAGACATCATGGCTATCATTTTCTGTACGAAACAGTTTGCCGATTTTTGCGGGGGAGGGGAAGTCAAATGTATTGCTGTTTCTACATGATTTGTACGTAACGTACAAATAGCCATTACATGTCAGTCCATACAAAAGTTTGCACAATTGTGCAAGTTTTTCGGTAGAGGGGTATGCTCTTAAAGGCGACTCCAGTTATTAAATGCTCTAAGCCGTAAACCGGTGAAATATTCATTTGTCTTTTTAGCTGTAGTGGTGGAGTATGTAGGTAGTCATGCGAGAAAATGCGATTTTATTCATTCACAGTAAGATTTTGAAATGAAAAAAAAATGTGATGAGAGTATCTATATAGTTCTCAAATAAATAGTAGTATTTTATACAATAGTTACAAAGTTTAACAAAGTTTGTTTTATACATTAAGGAATTTCAAGATTCTGTGCGGAAAGAGAAGAGTCGTGGGATTTGAGGGCGCGCCAGTGCTATTTTATGGTTTTTGCTATGCTGACAACACTGGTCACGTGATTATAGTACGACACTAAAGGTCATGATACTTGAATCCCTTTTGTTCCGGTTTTTTACCACGGCTTACTAAACGGAGCCTGGTGGTGGTGTCGGCTCGTCAACTCAATCCTCTGATTTAGCGCAGGCACTAGTTTTCTTTTTAAAACACACTTGTTTTTATGTCTCAGATACTAAAAAGTGACTGCGATTGACAAAACTGCTAAAACTAGTTAAGAATCTGCCCAATACAACTGTAATTTTAGTACCAAACAAGATAAGTCTCATTTATGTACTGCCTAATCTGTGCATTCCAACAGTTATTTAAACCGGGTAGATCGGGTAGAAATCGGGCAATAGAATTGTAATTTTATCTGGGATATATTTCACCCATTGTAAACTTGTCTTGTAATGTATGTGTACATTATTAATAATAAATATGAATATGAATAAAAATAGTGCATAAGTAGGTAGGCCTTATTGGGATATGTCCGGTTCTCTCATCTCACGATATTATGCCGTCAATCACGATACGAAAAATCACTGCTAAATATGAAATATAATTTCGTAACTAACGTAACCTACAAATAAAGAAATATTTTATTAGAAAAAGTTTTATTCAGAACTTAGTAAACGAACTTACAAATAAAGAAATATTTTATTAGAAAAAGTTTCATTCTTTGTAATCGAAGTCTGAATTAAAATATTCAATGTCACTTATTTTTGAGCTAGCTTCAAAACAACCAGGGACACTCATAGAACTACCTTCATCTGAACTGGACGTGCTTGAATCCGGCACGTAGATTACGAATTCTTGCATATCACCTACTTAGCGGTCTTATATTCGAGATACCGTAGGTACTTTTACACAATCCTGAAAAAGAAATTACATATAAATATGCATAAAATGGCAAGTATCAAGACTATTTGTCAGTTATTTTAAAGATCATGAATGACCTGCATATTTATGAAAGTTAATATATTTTGAATGAATATACTTACCGATTATGTACCGGAGACAAGTTACTTAGGGGGCATATTAAATAGGTAATTATTTAATATTAAATACAACATCAATACCCGCGAATAGCGGAAACACGTACCGCAACTTTTTGTAAGTCGATAGTCAGCTTTTAGCCGTTTTCTTCCCGCTGACAAAACCGAACAATGTTAAATATAATTTTCCTTGTGGTTTTATGTACGGTTTTATCGTGTTTTGAAAATATTTTATACATAAATCTTGCGGTTTTTGTTAATAAAAATATACATTGACAGAAGTTTGTTTACTTTTTACAAGACAGGTGTCAAAGGTTTGATTGCCATATAAAATTTAAAATGTTAGTTCCCGTTTCTGCCACGGCTCTTCTCTTTCCGCACAGACTCTAGTTGTGTGACTGCACGAAATCCTTACCGAAGATTAAAATTTATTCCGAATTATTTTATAAAATGATGATATAATACGGATATGTAGTCTCTCTTATAAATTTTAAATAATATTATAATACCGTCGATTGTTTACTGAAAAGTTTATTTATTTGATAACTGTTTTACTTAATAATTTAAATAAAATATTACAGAGCTTGAATAAGTACTTTCTTATTTAATTCAGAAGCCTAAATTGTCAACGATAATGTTAAACAGAATATCAATATATAAATATTTTTATATTAAGTTGAAACTGAAAGTCATTCCGTTATTTCACTAACATTTATTTAATTAATGTTTCTTCGCATTTTATACGTAATTTTGTAAATTATTTTAACCCATACATTCTTTTTACACCAACAAAATCTACATGTCACTTCACATGTCCACTTACTCGCGACCAAAAAGTAAAAAGAAACACATGCATAAGCCCCATGAGAGCTCTCCAGAGATGACTGGCGGAAAAAAATATTTTTACATTACTAACAGCAATATTTGCTGCCTACCAATTTTACACCTTATGTATTTGCAATAAAGTTGACGAAAAATCAGTGATGATCAGAGCCGACGATGATTATGACACACACACTGTTTGAGCTAGCCGCGGAAAAATTAACTGTATTTCTAAAGCCACAAAGTAGAATTTGGTTTACAGCCAAATAAGACTAAATTCAATGCTGTCTGGTTTTAAAGCCCCGTTTGTGGGAATAACATGAGTCCGTAATTAATTAAATTATTTTGTCGCAAATAAGTTGTTTAATTAACAAATACAAACGCGGGTCATTGAACGCCAAACGAGAACAAGAAATTTACTTAGAAATATAATTTAATTATATTTCTTGAGAAAATAACTTTGTTTTATTTTAAACGTACGCGTATTTTTTATATAACAACAACGTAGCAACAAAGATTGGACTAAAAGATTCCGTTCATACAAATTTTCAATTAACTACTTACATACATTCATTAGGAGGAGAAAAGAACTTGTACACATATCAAACGTTATGGGCTATGCTTAATTTTCTTCCCTTTACTATACCTACATAATTATACGCCTTTGTCCACGGTAGTGGAAACTTTTAAAACCTGTTTTTGATCCAGGTGCGCCTACCGCCTGCGCGATCCATAGCATCCACTCAAAGCAGCAGGCTTCCGCGTTTTACTCGACGATACCAGGGTGACAGAAATGTGAAAAGTTTGCTCGGAATTAACAGGCACTCACCCCTACAAAGGCGCACAAGCACTCCAACATACTCGTATACACTTGTCCAGACTCGTATAAAGTGTTCAAGGTTCAATCGAAAATATAAATGTACTTACATACCATAATATAATTAAAATTATGTAACTTAAAGAAGCAAAAATTTACTCAATCTTCAAAGTTTCCAAGTAAAAGAAAAAAAGTATATCTATTCCTCTTCCCACCCACACGTCAAAAGTTGCCAAGGCAAAATTAATTCTCATTCGTAAAAATAATGAATATGTGGAATGGGAGGCCTTTTTTAGGCCCCTGGGCAGCTAGATAATATCATCGAATATTGCCACAAACTTCGTATGAATTTGGCACCGAACAACAAAAGTTAGGAGAACTTCTAAAGTTTACCAACACGTCTATGAAATTACCTTGCCCGTTTTCAGTAAAAGCCAGCCGATTTTCAGCGTCAGGCTTCAGCGTTTCAGGCAGTGTACTAAGACAACATAAACGGAAGAAGCGTACATATATAAACAGGCTTTCGTTGAGCAGTTAGAGCCACCATACCGTGTTTTCTTCATCTTCATTCCTTTTTGTTCCCTCCGGTCGACTTTGGCCACTTTCATTGGCAGTTGTATATTTTCCGAGTTTAAATTATTCTTAAACACTTTGGATCTTAGGTATTTAGCAAAATAGTGTTAAAATTCATTAACGGTACCCTTAATATTCGATCATGTGAAAGTTAATTTTATAACATCAGCGTGCTATAAAAATATGTACAACTAATCATATATTCCCAGCGATCAAGTGAAATTTTGAATTGAAGTAAAATGCCCAAATTTGACTTTTTTCACCCTTCGCTGTCCTTAATTTAAAAACCCGACAAAGACGAAATTCTCTAAAGACTTATTAAACCGTAAGAATGAGTTTTCGTCACTAAAAGGTAAAAATCCCCCAAAAAGGTAAAGTTACGGTATGGCAACGCGTAGCGAGCCGGCTACCGCGTTGCGCCGACTAGCACCAGAGCGACAGCTGTTTGAGAAGTATTCTTGCATTTAACGCAAAATGTAAATAAAAAATAGACCTGAAAAACAAAAAAAAAACCTGCTGGAATGACATACTGAAACCTCCATATCGAAATGCCGAAATGATATGTTAGCGTAAATTTAAACTGCTTTTCTTTTGTTTTGATTAGATATGTTAATTTATGTGAATGTGAAATTAATTTATTTCGATATTTCAAAAACACCTTGATAAAATTAAAAAATAAAGATATTTATATCAGCGCCATCTAGCACAAAGTTTAGATATTATTTGCACTATACGGGGTGTTACCGAACTTTATAAAGCGGTGCCACCCGCTGAGTCAGAAGGCTTTCGCGCTACGGGGAAAACTACCAGGGTTACATAGGTAAGGACAGATTGTACGGGGCACTTCAGGCTAAAATTTCTACCTACCTATTTATATTACGTATTAAATTTGACATTAGTGTAAATAATACTATGAAAATATAATAGAGTGTGTGATTCGTAAGCGTGTGTGATATGTATAAGTATAGTTGTATACTCTGGCATCACCACATGTATATAATTAATATTATTATACACAAACATAGAAGTTAAAACGATTATTAATAATGTTTTAGCTTAGTGATATTTACTTCAAACTATTTTTAATTATTGGATATTTTTAGAAAAATAATCTGATAAAGTTATTTAATGTTCTTTTTCAACTAAAGTGTTTATATTTTAAATATTTATTTAAGGTTAATTTAAAATTTTAAAGCTATATATTTTTACTATATTTGTTGCAAAATGACGCGGTTTTGGAAAGAGATGCAATGCCAATTCACAACATTCAGGATCGAGCATAAATATCTATACTCGCCGGTAATAAACGGTACAACACGATAAAATAACCAAAGGATATCACGCACTGGACTGACCTGATACTGCAGCAATGGCGGAATCCTCTGGATACGACTGGTTCTTCTTTTTCTACGTTCAGCACCTTTTCTTCTATCACACACCGGCCGGCGGTACGTTAAACAGTCTTAGGTCTTTTGTCACGCACGATATAACACTAAAACACTTAGTTTTGGAGGCTTAATACATATAATATGATTTTAAATCGATAGCGGTCGATCCGCATGGCGCGGCGTCTCGGTAGTTCTCGTTTTCCGCCAACAGAGGCGCTGCTGAGGCTCGTCCTGAGCGTGCCGCCCGAGAGTTTCGGACGATCCTATTGGCTAAAATGTCAATATTGTATCGTTATGAAGTGCGTATTGGCTTTGCATCGATAAACGGTAGAAGCGCGCGGAAATTTGATTGATTACTTAAAAACTAAACGTTAAGAACGGAACATTCCGCCCACCAAAATACCAATGGGATTTTCCCGAATGAAAAAGAAAATGTTACTTAATTATTAGTAAACTACGATTTACGAAACTAATCTTAAAACTAAGGAACGCTGATAATGGGAGCGATTATTCGGATGGAAGGGGACATAGTTTGACCAGGGGCCTTTTAACTAAATTATCCTTCGCGGTTCGCACGGTAGCCACCCGAACTACTCCGTCAGGTCCGTTATGGAGAGAGACAACTCGTCCTAACGGCCAATGAAGAGGAGGTCGGTTCTCATCTTTGATAAGTACGATTGAGTTTACGGTTAACGGTGTAGAGTCTTTGGTCCATTTTGCCCGCAGAGTTAAGGCGTGTAGGTACTCATTTTGCCAGCGTTTCCAGAACTGCTGTTGGAACGCTTGGATGAGTTGCCACCGGTTTAGTCGATTAAGTTTAACGTCCGTATAGTCAGAGTCTGGGACTGCTGTCAGGGGTTCTAATGTCAGAAAGTGACCGGGTGTGAGGACGTTCAGGTCGTTAGGGTCAGAACTTAATGGACACAAAGGCCTCGAGTTCATAATCGATTCTATTTGGGTGAAACATGTCGATAATTGTTCGAAAGTTAAGACCTGGTCGCCAACGATGCGATATAAATGTGTCTTGGCGGCCTTAATCTGGATCTCCCATATCCCTCCAAAGTGTGGAGCGGACGGGGGGTTGCGTTTGAAAGTGATATGTTCTGCGTGCGAGGCTCGTTCCATACATTCTGCTAGTTGTGAGCTCGCGCCGACAAAATTTGTACCACAATCCGAGTGTATGACGTTACAACGGCCACGACGGGAAACGAAACGACGTAAGGCTGCGATGAAGCCATCGGTTGATAGCGTTGACACTACCTCCAAGTGCACGGCCTTTGTGCTTAGGCACACAAACAGGCATAAGTAAGCCTTATCGATTTTCGCACCGCGATGGGATCCGAGTTTGATGCGAAATGGACCACCGAAATCAACGCCGACCTCAGAAAACGGTTTAGCCTGATTGACTCGAAAGGCAGGAAGGTCGCTCATGAACGGTTGCAGAGGCTGCGGATGAAGACGATAGCAACGGATGCATTTCGAAAGCTGGTGGCGTATCGCTCGCCTAGCCGCGAGGATCCAGAATTGTTGCAGGACTAAATAATGAGTCGTATTTAGACCAGGGTGAAAGGTTTTCCGATGGACGGATTCGATTACGCGTGTCGTAAGTACACACTTTCTAGGCAACAAGGCAGGGTGCTTATGTTCGAATTCTAAGCCGGAGCGCGCGAGTCGCCCGCCCACCCTGAGAATGCCTTGGTCGTCAAGGAACGGATTTAGTTTGCGAAGACTACGAGGTAGCTGTTTTCGCAACCTAAGTTTCGATATGACATCGGAAAAATGTCGATCTTGGAAATGCTTGACGATTTCTAGTAGCGCGCGATGGCGCTCGATGTCCGTTATGAGCAGGCTTTCAGATCGTGAAGCGCTGCCACGCGCGTTGGTACAAAACCTACGAACGTAAGCTAGAATGCGACAGACCTTGTCCAACGACGAATATCTCTCTAACAGCTGATCGATTATTGACGTTTGTGTGGTTGGTTCGGTTTGGCTTGTTACGAGAGTTACACGACGCTGTTCGGAAAGTACGACGTTATCGGTGTTGCGATCTTTCGATAGATCTGTTGGCCATTCGGACGGCGATTGAGAGAGCCACGCTGGGCCCGCCCACCATAGCGTATTGGTTAAAAGTTCCTGAGGAAACTGCCCTCGTGAACAGATATCTGCGGGATTCGTTCCAGAGGGAACGTGTCTCCAGCAAGCGGTAGGAACGATGTCCTGCACGTGGCTAACACGATTTGCGACGAATGTCACCCAACGAGAGGACGGAGCGCGCAACCAAGCCAATGTAACGGTTGAGTCGCACCAAAGGTAGGTTTCGTCGACAGGCAGCCGTAGCGTGTCCTTGACGAACTTGATGAGGTCAGCAAGCAGCATTGCTGCGCACAATTCTAATCTGGGCAAAGATTGTTTCCGAAGTGGACAAACTCTCGCCTTTGCGCAAACGAGGTGGACGCGAACGGAGCCATCAGACTCGGTGACACGTAGATATATGACGGCGCCATACGCTACCTCAGAACTGTCACAAAACCCGTGCAACTGATACGATTGAGCACCTTCGATAGTGTATTTGCGAGGGATTTTCAGATCTCTAACTTGAGGAAGTTGCTGAGAGAAATTGCTCCATTGGGACACAATTTCCGGGGGAGGAGTTTCATCCCACGAAGAGCCGAGAATCCAAAGTTTTTGGATCAAGGCTTTGGCTTGGATTGTCAATGGAGACAAAAAACCCAAAGGGTCGAAGATTCTGGCGACCTCACTTAGAATCGTTCGTTTGGTACACGGTTGATTGGACGGTTGGACGTTAAAAACGAACGAATCGGAAGCGGGTTCCCATTTAAGGCCAAGGACCTTAACGGTGGTGTCTTCGGCCTCGGTAAACGCGATGGCGTCCGAAAGACACATTTCTGAGGGCAAATCCCTAAGAAGTTCGGGTTGGTTGCTTACCCATTTTCTTAGCTCGAAAGCTCCGAGCTTGAAAAGTGCGATAACCTGTGACTTGATGTCACAAGCGTCATCCAGCGAAGAACTTCCGGTAACGACGTCATCGACGTAAATATCGGAAGTTAGAACGGTTTTGGCCTTCGGGTTCTTATGACCTTCATCGTTGGCCAATTGCTGGATCGTTCGGCAAGCAAGAAACGGAGCCGAGGAGACCCCGTACGTTACGGTATTCAATATGTATTCCTGAAGAGGCTCATCTGGGTGAGCTCGCCAGAGAATACGCTGGTAATCCCGGTGATGCGGAGCAACGTTAATTTGACGGTACATTTGGCGCACGTCGGCCATAAAGACCACTTCGTGCTCCCGGTAGTGAAGAAGAATCTCCGCAATGTTGGATTGTAACTTTGGGCCTGTTAATAGCGAGTCGTTAAGCGATTTGGAATGCGCATCTCTAGCTGACGCGTCAAAGACAACGCGAAGCTTCGTTGTGGCGCTGTCAGGGCGCAAAATGCAGTGATGCGGCACATAAAACTTGCCTTGACCCATGTGCTTAGCAGGCACCAAAGTCATGTGACCACTTTCGATGTAGTCGGTCATGAAATCAACATATTGTTGTTTCAAGTCTGGATCACGAGAAAGGCGCTTTTCGATAGCATGGAAGCGTCGTAACGCTATCTCCCGAGAGCCTTCAAACACAGGCTCAGCGTTATCTTTGAAGGGGAGACAGACGACGTACCTACCAGTCTCGTCACGGTAATGCTCGTTTGTGAAACTATTTTCACAGAGCTGTTCATCTGGGGTTAATCGGGAAGAATGTGGAACGGTATCGATTTCCCAGAAGCGTTGAACGATATTGTTTAAGCTCTCATCTTTATTAGGTGAAGGTACACTTAATAAAGACGACGATGCTAGTCGGATTCTACCGACAATCAGCCATCCGAAGACAGAGTTGAGAGCACGCGGTTTATTGACGCAGCGTTTAAAACGTTGGTCGAGAAGTGACTCAGCAAAGACATCGGCAGCGAGCAAGACATCAATTGGACCAGGAATATCAAAACCAGGATCAGCTAACGGTAATGTTTTGAGTTCATCCCATCCACTCGTATTGAGTCTTCCGATTGGTTGTTCATCACAAATATGTGGTGAAACGAACATTTCCAGACGGAAATGTACGGTGTCCTTGGCACCTATATCGCATGTGACCTTGCCAGTCACTGTTGCGGGTGCACCTCCTAGGCCGCATGGCCCTTCACTAGTCGGTGTAGGCTCCAACTTGAGCCGTTGAGCCGCTTGTGTAGTGAGAAGATTGTTTTGACTTCCGGCGTCCAATAACGCCCGGAATGTCTGAAACTCGCCTGAAGCATCACGAATTTGGACGAGCGCAGTTGCCAGTAGCACGGTCGTATTCGAAGGTGAATTGGACGGAGTCAACGGTTCTTTAGCCAGTAAGACGACTGAGCTTGATTTTTCACCAGAAGGTTCAGGATTGCTGGCAGCTTGCTCTCGGTGTAACAGAGTGTGGTGCTTCCGCTTGCATTTCTGACAAGAAAATATCGATGTGCATTGTCGCACTGAATGAGACGCGTTAAGACAGTTATAACACCATTTCCTCTCCGTGGTAATAGCCATTCGTTCATCCACCGATTTAGCTATAAAGTCCTTGCAGGCTAATATGTTGTGCTCTTCACCACAGAAGGAACATTTTCGGACAACTTTCGGAGTTCCCGAAACTGTCGGAGTTCCCGAAACTTTTGGAGTTCCCGAAACTTTCGGTTTCACCTCTTGTTTGTCACCACCCTTTGGAAGGGGGTTCACGGTAGGAGAGAGTAGTGTATGAGTGACGTTATGTCGCTTCGGTTTCTGTATGGTTCCCGTTGCCTCTTTAGAAGTGTTCGCGTTTTTAGAAGTAACGCCGGTAAAGTGCGTATCGCGCAACAAAGCTTCGCTTTTCGCATGTAAAAATGCCCTAATCTGCTTGTACTGAGGCATCTCCACGTTGGTATGTTTCTCTTCAAACTCGCGTCGTAGCTTTGTATCTAACTTGGCTAGAATATTATAACACAGGACAAAGTCCCAATGTTCGGTCGGTAACTTCAACTGTTTTAAAATAGTTAGATTTTCATCGATTGTATCGAGCGCGTGTCGAAAATCTTGAGCGCTAGCCGTTTTAAAACTGACATCCAAAATGTCACGCCAACACGTAAAAGCTAAGTCGCGTTTGTCCTCGTAACGGGACTTGAGAGCATCGTATGCACTTAGATAATGTTCACTTGCAACAGGAAACGTTCTTATTAACGACAAAGGGTCACCGCGTAAAACGGACACTAAATAATGAAATTTCTCAATTTCACTCAAAAGGGTCGATTCGTGAATAAGCGCATTATAAGTCGCGATGAACTCGGGCCACTCCTTGATAGTACCCGAAAAGGTCGGTAGCGTAATTTTTGGAAGCCGCATATTACTACTATGCGAACCCGGTGTTGTGTCCTGTCTCGAAATACCCGGTTGTTGAGACGAACACGGTAAAAATTTACGCTGTAGGGCAACTACGTTAAAATACGCTTCGTCGAATCGTTCCTGAATCTCGTTCTCACTATCGTCGACATCATCCCCTAATAGATCCGAAATGATAAGATGCGACTCTTGAAAACTATCAGCGATATTTTTTATCTCCTGACAATATGAAAGAAACAACTCAACTTGTGAATCATCGGTATTGGCTAAGGTCCCTATTTCCAAAGCCTTCGCTATACGGTTATACGCTATAGTACGTTTACGTCGTAAACTCGGTAAGTTGCTGACAGTGTAAGCTATATCGGTACCTTTTTTACCTACACTGGATTTAGATTTACGCCTTGTTAGGTATGACATTGTGTCAGGTTAGAAAACAATGTTTACTTATACGCAAATAATATGCACTAAAACAACAAGCTCGTATTTAAAAACACTATACGATATCAGTGATAGCACAAATAAAAACAGCTTCGATGTTTGTATAACGCGGCAACTATTAAAACCGGCACCCCGAGTTCGCGGAATTAATGTAGTAAAATTTATCAATTTAGTCAATTTATACGAAAATGAACTCAAATGGCACTCGGTACGGTTATCGATAATCGGTAAAGTCGATAGAAAATAAAAATGAAAGAAAGTCCCGTATTAAAATTTTTAACACGAAATAAATTCGAGAAATCCGGAACTAACAAAATGAATCTAATTAAAACGTTTACAATACCTATCTCCCTTTAATACGATAAGTTGGATTTCAAAATTTAAAATATAATGACAATTTTTAATACGATAAGTCGAGCGGTCAAAATAAAGAAATGAGTTATACGAATTTCGAACACCTGTGTACAAAACACGCTCAAGACCCGAGTCGCCGTATGCTACGCCTCGGACGAGGGGTCAAGTTATGTGGTTCTTTGAACAAAGGGAGAAGGCCAACGAAACGCGTGATCAAACTACGTACAAACTCCGTAAGACGGAGGTCTCGTTACACTGGGAACTTAATTCTCAGAATACCCGTAGGTATGAAATATTGTAGGTTGTAGTTTTCGTTACAAAATTATAGGATTACTTAATAATTAGGTTATTTATGATAAAACGCTAAATGATTTTGTTAACTAGACAACAATGATTAGGTTTATTTCGATAGTTTTAGTGAAATGATTAAGCAATTTTTACATTCGGTAGGCGGTGGAGTAAGCGAGACAACATGAACCAAAGACTTTGATTTTAACTTCGTAATTACGCGATAGATTGACGTTGCAATTCGTTTACACGGTAGGTAAGGATATTAAACGAGTATTAACGACAATGTTAGAAAGGTTACGAAGTGAAATTGGTACTTGGTAGGCCGAGTGTGAATAGAGGTCAAAAGGTCGTTCCCGGTGTTTCGGCACCAAAAAGATGTTGCAAAATGACGCGGTTTTGGAAAGAGATGCAATGCCAATTCACAACATTCAGGATCGAGCATAAATATCTATACTCGCCGGTAATAAACGGTACAACACGATAAAATAACCAAAGGATATCACGCACTGGACTGACCTGATACTGCAGCAATGGCGGAATCCTCTGGATACGACTGGTTCTTCTTTTTCTACGTTCAGCACCTTTTCTTCTATCACACACCGGCCGGCGGTACGTTAAACAGTCTTAGGTCTTTTGTCACGCACGATATAACACTAAAACACTTAGTTTTGGAGGCTTAATACATATAATATGATTTTAAATCGATAGCGGTCGATCCGCATGGCGCGGCGTCTCGGTAGTTCTCGTTTTCCGCCAACAGAGGCGCTGCTGAGGCTCGTCCTGAGCGTGCCGCCCGAGAGTTTCGGACGATCCTATTGGCTAAAATGTCAATATTGTATCGTTATGAAGTGCGTATTGGCTTTGCATCGATAAACGGTAGAAGCGCGAGGAAATTTGATTGATTACTTAAAAACTAAACGTTAAGAACGGAACAATATTTGTCCCTATCTATCTTTTTTTATTTTGAAAAACTAAAGATAACTATTGATTCATTTTATTAATGCGCATTAATGCGAAAAAAAAGCATTTTGTTCCAAAAATCCTTAAATCATTTTGATATAGCTGATACTCTTCAAACTGCTAGCCAAATTTTTAACAAACAGACCTAAGAACTACCGCAAGGAAACTCGCTTTCACGTAATAAAATCCGTTCTAAATTGGCACATCCGTTTGAGAGCTACGATGCCAGGCATTGGGGTAAACCAGCCCGCCAAAATGCATTGCCTGTCAAGAAACTCGTGGCAAAAATGCTTCCGCGTTCCGCCGATATGTACCAGGGCGCCAGAATCGAGTAGGATGTCTGCTGGCTTTTACTTGCCTGCGCGAGCTACGCGCTACGTTCGTAGCTGTTTACACGGGGCGTATGCAGCGAAAAGCGCCTACGAACAGAGCCCGTCTAGCGGGTTACTGGCAGTTAAATGTGTTAAGGCACCAATATAAAGGTAACACTTTTTGAAATCAGTGATTTGGCTTCAGTTGTACCTACTCTGGCAAAACTACCCCACGTTAGTGATGTCGCTTGTAAAAAATAGTATATTATTCACCCGGGTCAACAGTCCTTTGCGAGCACCTCTTAAGGGGCCCAAAGATTACCAGTTCGCCGGAAGACATCAGCCTGTCAGTTGTTCGGAGCTGTCACCTTTTGCGTTTAACTGACAGGCTGTTATCGTCCGGCGAACTGACTGAACTGAAAAAGACCCGCAAGTGGCGGCAGACCCGAGGCTTGCCGACCCCTGGCGTAGCCTCGTAGCGGCCCGCACAGGTTATTCCCACTAGTTAACACCAACACTACTGGGAATTTTTTTTCCGAGTAGTTACCATTGCTAAAAGGTGGGATTTTTTTTCCCAGTAGTTACCACTGGTAAGAACTTGGTGGTAACTAGCGGGAATAACCCCCGCACGTGGCAACGTGGCGCCTGCTACGGAACTCGTGGCAAAAGTCTTCCGAGTCCCGGTCAAATGTACCAGGGCCGCAGATACCGGGTGGAGCTTTAGAGGGCCGCATTAGATTATTTGCTTTAACAGAATGGTTTCACTTATCAATCTGTAGTAAAGGAGCTTTAAAGGTGCACCTCTATACCTCTTTCGTTGAATGATGGTGTAATTTTTTTTAATGTAAAGAACATTAGGCCCAATTCGATCTTTAAGATACATCAGCTAATAGATCTAGAAACGATATGGATTGGATATGTCAGTGTCAAATGTGACATTTCTTCAAACAAAAACGTCGGTATCGTCTTGGGTCGTCCCATTCGTTTTTCGTCAAGTTCTTAAATTAGTCCTATTCTGCTTTCGTCACTCATTCTATATTGAAAGCCACCGACGATTGTGACGAATGTAGCATGAGTGACGAAAGCAGAATAGGACTAATTTAAGAACTTGACGAAAAACGAATGGGACGACCCAAGACGATACCAAAACGTCACTTTTGACACTGACACATCTAATCCATACATCGCTTCTAGATCTATTAATTGACGTAATTCGAATCGGCCAGATTGATTCATTTAGAAAACTGATATAAATACGGTAGAAACATATTACGTCAACATATGTTTTTAAATTAAGCTCAACCAAAAGTTACTTGAAAAAATTGTCACAAGGACCATCATTCAATGTGAGAAGTCTAAAAGACTCGCAAGCGGTTCCTAAGCCGCGGTGCCGCGGTTTGCGTACCCCTTGACTTATTGGGGCGTATTCGAACTTCAAGATATTCACAAGAGACGACACGTACTGGATCCATTCTAGATACGTTATAGTTTAGATATCAACTAGTTAGTTCTCTTTTGCAGCGCAATTCGGGCAACCACTTTTACGTTAGATAGAGTAAGATATCTATTAGATGTGAATTGGATCTCTAAGTCATATCCTGTGGAAATGGTTCAAGAGTATCTCCAGAATCGCGCAAATGTCAAATTTGACAGGTTAGATCTTAAACATATCGTTATCGTATCTTGGTGATATCTAAAGATGTCTATTTCAAAATCCAAATCGGGCCCTATGATATCTATTAGATGTGAATTAGATCTCTAAGTCATATCCTGTGGAAATCGTTCAAGACTTCCAAAATCCTTCTCCAAAATCGCGCAAATGTCAAATTTGACAGGTTAGATCTTAAACATATCGTTGTTGTATCTTGGTAATGTCTAAAAGATATAATAGATATCTATTTCAAAATCCGAGTCGGGCCCTTAGCCTCGTCGCGCTCCCCACGTAGCGCCTGCTACGGAACTCGTGGCAAAAGTCTTCCGCGTCCCGGTCAAATGTACCAGGGCCGCAGATACCGAGAGGAGGCTTTAGAGCTTTGGTTTAAAAGAGCGGCTTTCCTTATGATGGAAATAAGCTATAAGGGTGCTTCAGATGAAACCAAAGATTTTTATTTTTTGAGAATGGCCGATTGTATGGCAAGTTTTACGAGAACAAATTGATTTAATCTCAATATCCTCTAGCCGCCCAGAGGCCTATAAAAAGGTCTATTGTTCCATTCTAATTTGAACTTTGTGTTGAGAAAATAAAATTTCATTTTGCTTGGCAAGGTTTGACGTATGGGCGGCTAGAGGTTATATTAGCTCAAAATTTTACATAAGCGCAAGCGTGACGTGCTCCAAAATATTTCGTTTAAGAATTTTTCATAATACATGAAACAGATTTCGCATGTTTATTTCGCTCAGACGTGTCTGCCCAAGTATTAGTGACAAACGGCTCGATTCGGGAAATGAATTAGGGACTCACTAGATATGAAATAGTAAAGATATGTGTCGTTCCACTGCAAAAGGTACGTTATGGCGGCTGGCGCCGCGATTCAGGAAATGAATTAGAGATTCACTAGATATGAAATAGTGAAGATATGTGACGTTCCATGGAAAAAGGTATCTTATGGCGGCCGGCGCTTACGTCGCGTAGCGCCGCAATAATATTGGAGCGGCTTTAATAATAGCGTAAGCGTCAACCGCCATAAGGTACCTTTTTCCGTAGGACGTCACATATCTTTACTATGTAGTATCTAGTTAATATCTAATTCATTTCCCGAATCGCGCCGAAAGACACTGGCTTATTCCAACTTTAAGATACGTCAGCTAATAGATCTTGAAACGATATGGATTAGATGTGTCAGTGTCAAAAGTGACATTTTTCTTTGAAGAAACGTCACATTTGACACTGACATATCTAATCCATATCGTTTCAAGATCTATTAGCTGACGTATCTTAAAGTTCGAATAGGGCCGACAGTTAACTCATATGATTCCAATATCATTCTAATCGTCGGGTGAGAATACGTTTGTGCCACACGCCACTTACATTGGTTTGCAGGAGAGCGAAAGCGAAGCAAAAAAAAAATTTATCGAAAAGTTTTACATTTAGGAAATGTTGAAATTATTTATCATTTAGGCACATATATTTACTATTGTATATATAGTAGTAATCACAAAATAAAAGCATTTTTAATAATGATATGATATGACACAAACGTTTTGGATATGTAACACTTTTGTGATGATTTTCTGTTAAAAGAGTGTAATTATCCTATAGCAAATGAGGATATGGCACAACATATTTCAAAAATAGTTGTTTTCAAAAACTGATTACTGTCAATGATAGCATATGTTTTGCTATTTTAGGAATCATTAAAAAACGATTTTGCCAAAAATGGATATGGCTCAAGCTCAAACATATTCTCAACCGACGTGATATCGGTTTAATGTCAGTGCAGGTTCGAATCGGCCTGTTGTTGCAGTTAAAATGCAGTATAGCGGGCCGTAGGGACTTGCTTGTGGTGTAGCCCCTGCTACGAAACTTGTAGCAAAAGCCTTCCGCAACCCGGTCAAATGTACCAAGGCCTCAGAGGTGAAGGGTAGTTACTCGTACAGGGGTGAGAAGATTTACCCTTAAATAATATTTCTTGCTTAGATCTAATTTTTGAGACCTATTTTAATCCAATTGCTATTTAACGATATAAATCTAAGTTTAAACTTATTTTTTTTTTCTGGTCGAACTTTAAGATAAGTCAATTAATAGATAGAAACGATATGGATTGGATATGTCAGTGTCAAATGTGACGTTTCTTCAAACAAAAACATAATTTTTGACACTGACATATCTAATCTATATCGTTTGTATATCTATTGGTTGACGTATATTAAAGTTCGAATCGGGCAGTACAACGCGTACAGGCTGACTCGGCCCGTAGCAATCTTGCCACGTCTCGGCCACGTAGCAGCGTAGTGCCTGCTATAAAACTCGTAGCGCCTGCTACGAAACTCGTAGCAAAGCCTTCCGTATCCCGGACAAATGTACCAGGGCCGCATGCCTCTTCAAGAGACAGAGGGGTGCAGGGAAAAATGTGATGTATATGTCGGCGGCCGATCGTAAGATTAGGCAGATCGTAATGTTCCTGTGTAATGTTTTGACGATAGTCATATTAAACGAATATACAGGGTGTAATCGTTAAGTGTAGCCAGGCTATAATTCCGTAAATATAACAGATATCAGAAAACTTCAAATTGATATCATAAGTGCGTTACCCAATAAGTAAAATTACATTATTAACTTTTTTTTAATAAAATCAGAAATATCCCAAACATTAACTTCAAACCCTCCCATACATTTAATAAGAAGACTCACCCCTCAAAGAAAGTCGGTATCGCAAGAGACAAAACTGCTTGTGATTCTTTATTTGCGATAATAAACTGTAATACAAGGATAGGTTCGTTAGGTTGCTTCATATGCTCGAAGGGCAAACTGCCCAGAAATAGGCGTCGATTCAGAAAATGAGTCAAAGATTTTCACGTTTCACGATATGCCTAGGAATTTTACATGCCTGATCTTACAATCGGCCGCCGACATATACATTCAAATAAAATGAAACAAAATAAATAAATAAATATAAAGTCACTTTTACTGTAAGAGTTTGCACCTTGTCCAACAAAAGAACCGTCTAAGGTTGAGTGGTAGAGAATATCGTATGGCATTAAGTCCTCCTTTTGTAACTGTAGGTATTTTTTTACCGTGCAATAAAGTTTAAATAAATTAATGTTAGTTATGTCGGTAGCAGTGGTCGTTCAATGTTTTCTTACAACATTTTTTCGGAACTATCGGCGCGATTCGGGAAATGAATAAGAGATGCATTAGATATGAAATAGTAAAGATATGTGACGTTCCACGACAAAAGGTACCTTATGGCGGCTGGCGCCGCGATTCGGGGAATTAATTAGAGATTCACTAGATATGAAATAGTAAAGTTATGTGACGTTCCACGGCAAAAGGTACCTTGTGGCGGCTGGCGCTTACGTCGCCGCAATAATATTGGAGCGACGTTAATAATCGTAAGCGCCCACCGCCACCTAAATAAATAAAGATAGGTACCAACCGGTACCTTTATCCATGGGACGTCACATATCTTCACTATATCGTATCTAGTTAATCTCTAATTCACTTTCCGAATCGCGCCGTATGACGATGACATTCTTTTCAACCAAAAACGTCACTTTTGACAATGGCTTATCGGTATGTGATATCTTATAAGCATAGTTCGAATTGGGCTATAACTCTAAGGGCTTATTTTAAACCTTAATATAATAACGGTATGAATGCGGTGGGTATATTGCAGCTGTTCGAAATCATTACTAATCGGAATTAGCTTATAAATCTTATTAATATCTTTGTAGTATTTTTTTATACAATTTTTTTAATGTTTGATGATCCTTTTGTCAAATTCTTAGTGTTAAATTTGATCTAAATTAAATCCAATGTTAATATGTAATAATATTAACATCAATAAATTGCTCTGATAATTAGATTAATTACGATTCATAATTAAGAGCTTGTTGCTAGGCCTACATGAACAAAGTATATTTTGAGTTTGAGTTGACTTGAGTAGTTTATGGCTCCACTACACGATGGGCCAGCGCCGGCCACTCCAAGGGACGCAGCCATGCGGTAGAATGAGATAGCAATATCACTTGCTCCCTCTAACGCATAAATGCGTCCCTTGGAGTGGCCGGCGCTGGCCCATCGTGTAGAGGAGCCATTAAGTAAATCCATAGTTCCATGCTCATCCCTTCTATTTTACCACGATTTTGTTAAAGTTTTCCTAAATGTCTACTACATAATCCACCGTTGGTTGTTTATTTACCCGTCAGCCTATCCGTCTTCATTTGGCGTCGATAATGCGGGCTTAAGGCCGACCCGAGTATTTGCATCCATGATTGATGATCTTAGCTTTAACTTGAAATTTTGATAAACAATATTGTAAACAAGATGTACATTCGCCATCAGATATATCGAAGCGGCCAAGGTGCTCACAAATATGTGAACACGCCTCTATTGTCAAGGCGTTAGAGTGCGTGTTCAGATATTGTGAGCACCTCGGCCGCTCGGATATATCTGATGGCGACTGTATTAGACATAGCTAAGATTAGCTTGGAAATACAAACAGGATTTGAACTAGTCTATCTGAAAATTGGCCTAAAAATACGTTGACAAATATACAGGGTGTTACTGACCTCGGGCTTTAAATCCAGGGCTCGATTCTACTCGCTAAACTGAGCTACTTTTATTATGGCACCATCCCCGAAATCCCGAATTTTTTTTTACGTTTTCATTCATTTTGTCTGATCAGATGTCGACGTTTTCTATGGAAAAGCCAAAAAAAAATCCCCGATTTTAGGGTTGGTCCCATAGTAAAAGTAGCTCAGTTTAGCGAGTAAAATCAAGCCCTGGAATTAAAGCCCGATGGTCGGACACATACTGTATTTTACTGTTTATATTGAACGCCAAGAAGGTTTTGAACTTTAGGTATTTAGACTTTTGTGTTAAATCATTTTTCTTATATCAAATAAGATTTTTTCCAGGAATTAATTCCCAGCAAGCTGGAAATCATCTTAATACCTTCATTGGTCCTAAATTAGCGTAAGTTTGCTCCATTCCAGGAGGTTGTGGAAAAAAAATTGCTCTTTTTTTCAGTTTTTTGCTTGTTGTTCAAAAACGGAAACTTTGCTCTAATCATGATAAAAAATTACATCTGAGGATCCCAAAGATACCTTAATATGAGTTCGTAAGCACAGATTGTAAAAAATGGCCGCCACTTTGAATTTATTTTGGAAAATTGTATCAAAATCCTATTTTTTATTAGCAGTGTCTGATCCACAACAACCTAACTGGTAGTAACATTGATTTCGACGGTGGGTTCCTTCTACATCGAGTGGTTTTGTCAATCCAAGGTAAAATGTATATCCTAAGGCCCTCAAAATGTATCCACACCTCCTGGGATGGAGCAAACTTGGATTATACGAATTTAGGACCTTATGAAGGTATTAAAATGATTTCTAGCTTGCTGGGAATTAATTCCTCAAAACGCTTTTTAGGGTTCCGTACCCAAAGGGTAAAACGCGACCCTATTACTAAGACTGTGCTGTCCGTCCATCCGTCTGTAACCAGGCTGTATCTCACGAACCGTGATAGCTAGACAGTTGAAATTTTCACAGATGATGTATTTCTGTTGCCGCTATAACAACAAATACTAAAAACAGAATAAAATAAAGATTTAAGTGGGGCTCCCATACAACAAACGTAATTTTTGACCGAAGTTAAGCAACGTCGGGCCGGGTCAGTCCTTGGATGGGTGACCGTTGCCTGTTTTTTTTTGCCTTTTTTGCATTATAGTACGGAAACCTTTATGCGCGAGTCCGACTCGCACTTGCCCGGTTTTTTTTATTTAATTTGATTGGATGTACTCTTGAATATGTATTTTTTTCAATTAGCTTTGGTAGTTAATATTCGATATTTTAAGTATAAAAATATACAATATAATACAATTCTTAGTAAAGCTCTAAAACTTAACCAATATACCGCCACTCTCAAGAAGGCGTGTAGCCTCAAGCGTAGCTGCACTACGGGCAACGAGAGCTCGTAGCGCCCACTCGTAGCAAAGGCTTCCGCGTTACGGGAAAAAGTACCAGGCGATCATAAACCCGAATATGTCCAACCAACCCTCAGACATGGTGGAAAACTCGACGTTGGACGAGGGGCTGGGATTAAGGGAAAATCTAATTCTCACCTATGGCTAATAGGTTCTGGAAATCCCGATTAGAGCGGAAAATGTCTACTTGGTACTAGGATATCATGACGTACGGAGAGTTAGCTAAGCAAGGGGTGTCTTAGAGAAAGAAAGAAAATGTTAGGGGTTAGACAAGGAAGTTCGCGCACGCGCTATGCTGCGAATCCACCCTCCGTTGTGACCAGGGGTAACTTTGTGCTTATAAAACTAAACTTGTTAATTTATTAATTTATAATCGTGTGATATCGTATTATAAAAAGTAAATTAAAATAGTTTAAACTCATTATGTTTAAAATTATTTCATGAAAAAGTTAATTACACAAGTATAAAATATAAGGACATTAACATATGCTAACAGTGCCATCTATTTGAATCGTTTGGAACTACGTATACGACAGACCAACGAAGAGGGAATACGTTAGCTGGCGCTTAGTTTATACTCAAATTAATAGATGGCGTTGGTTATGAAGGTTGGTACAATTGTAATTTATATTATTTTTTTCAATTTAATGTGTTATATTTAAAATAATTTTTTTTTGGTAAACAGTAAAAAATGTGTTCTAAAAACATATTTCATAATGAATGAATTTATATTTAGTTAGATTGGAAGTTATAAATATAATATTGAGTTAGTTGCTACTAATGATAACCAAAGCAAATAAAATCCAAAATCCAGAAAACTTCCTGAGATGCGTACCGTTAAATAAAAGCACATTATTATTTCATTTTATAAAAATAATTCATGGCTAAAAGAAATATCCTCTTACCGTTTTATACCAAGTGACTGTAAAAAATCACCAATAAATAATAATTTCTTTGTACTCCATTGACGATTTATTCAGTAAACAAAGACGATCGACATGAATGAAATTCCATTTGTAACGCTTTCATACAAAACGTCACTTGTATCTTCCGCTGTTTTCAAATAAAAGCTCTATTTTTCAAGAAATACGGTTGTGATTTTAATGTCATTATTAATTCAATGCGATATTCCAAAAGTAGGTAGTCAATATTATCATCATCGCTACAGCAAATAATAGAAAATTAAAACGAAACAAAATTTCGGCCCTGAGATTAGAATCCGAATGGGTGTATATATTTGTCCTTAATTATGGACATCCGGCGTTCTGGTTCTGCTGTTTGAGGTATTGTTTGGCCCGCGGCCAGGAACTGGAGATCAAAAAGTAATTGAGGTCTATTTGGTTTCCTTTTCGGGATAACTGTTTGTAGTCAAAATTGTTTTTATAAATTAACATTGTATGATTTGAATAAAACGATGAATTGTAAATTTTAGATTTAAGCTAGTTATTAATTTCGTTTAGTTGTACCACTGTATATATATTGTACCTTATAAAAAAAAATTAACATTAAGGCTTACAACCAGATGGTTTGGTTTGGAAAGAGTGAGTAGAATAAAGACCTAACAGACATCAAGCGCGATTCAAATTTCAAACATAATACTTACATATACTCGTAATATTATGAATGGGAAAACTGGCAGACGATTGCCTCTACACGCGCACTGAATTGATTTAGATGAAATTTTGTGTCTATAGTGAGACCCGGGAAGGAGTAGTTTTTATCAATCATATATTATCACGCAGTCACGGGGCCTGATTTGACCTTTAAAATACGTCAAAAGTTTGCTGAAGATACGACACGGATCGGATATGTCAGTGTCAAAAGTGACGTATCTTCAAACAATAAACGTTTTTGTCTTTTGACACTGACATGGCCGATCCATGTCGTATCTTTAGCAATTTTTTGACGTACCTATCCTAAAGTTCGAATCAGGCCGCTAGTCTTGTTATGAAACGGTTATGGATATGATCTGACAGCTGTCAGAGTGACATTTTCTAGTTGAAGATAGAAAATTTGAATAAAGTCATATCGTAAAAAGTCTGCAGCGATTTTGATAGCCCACGCAGTGCAAGTGTCATTTTAAACGTCAAACTTCTATGAAATTATGACGTATAAATAACACTTACGCTGCGTGGGCTATCAAATCCGCTGTAGACTTTTATTGGTGCGACTATAGCTTTATGGTTTTAGCTTTATTTGTTTTATGCATCTCTGTACAATATCATATAATTGAATAAACTGACTTTGAAACTAAAATACTCAACGAATATAAATAGCTTTAGATTAAAAAGAAACAATTCAAGACACGTCAAAAGTAGAAAGAAACGTTAGTTTATATTTCATTCCAGCGACGAAGTTTACACGGAGAAAAGACTTAGTATTTAGTTTTCAGAAAGATCTCTAGAAAAGTTAAATTTGATTCAATATGACTGACTTTATCATATCTTATTTTAAAATGCGAGATACAATTTACTGGGTTTCTAAATTTAGAAAAGCCTAAAAGCTCGCACAAGGGCAAGAATAGAGGCGTTCGAAATGTGGTGCTGACGCAAAATGTTGGGCATCTCATGGGCAGCGCATCGCACCAACGTGTCTATTCTGAACGAGCTCAACATAAAAACCCGTCTCTCTACTATCTGTCTCAGGAGAATCCTTGGCTTCTTTGGCTTCTTCCCGGCGGGAACCCGACAGTCTAGAGAAGTTGATGATCGGTGGCCAGGTTGAGGGCAGAAGAGGCAGAGACAGTCACACGCGTCAAGTTCCAGGGCTCTATGCGGAAGGCAGAAGATCGGCCAGGTTGGAGAGCAATCCAAGAAAAAACGATTTATGTGGGTCACGACCCTCAGTCATGAGGTTTCGACGAAGAAGAAGAAGAAATTTAGAAAATATGTAAAAACTGTTTCAAAGATTGCAAAAGTTAATATTAAACTGGTATTTATTCTTTGGCAACTATAACTTTCAGCAGAACCATAGCAAATTTAGCAAAAGCGATTTTATTACAGTTACGCTATGCAAGAGGTGAAGCCTTGCAAACCCTTTAAGTTTCAAGTTGAGTCCTTCAATTAGTCTTTTTAAGGGCATCTCAAAAGGACTTCCGCGTCAAAATAAACGACTCCATCAACAATTTTATTTTTTAGGTTTCGTCTAAATATCGTCAAAGAAAAAGTGTATTGTATTGATTTGTGCACCCAATAAGCCATGAATTTTACGCATAACAATATTTTATGTAAAAAAAAAAACAGGTTGCACTCCGGGAGTGCCGGCAGAAGTGAAAACTCAACGACATTGTAACTCAAAATATTAATAACATATAGTGCAAAATGTCTGCAGCACTATGTGTAATTGAGGTTCACGCCATCTAGCATTGTATCCTCGCATTACTTGAAATCCCTAAGCACATCACTGTAAATTAAATACTACTGGTACTACAGTTAGGTACATTAATACCAGTTTGAGGGAATCTCACTAGATGGCATTTAAATAAAAAAACAATGACATTGTCAGTCACACATCGCGCAAGCGCCCTGCGCCGCCTAAATGAGACAGCAGGCTCAAGCATACATTTTCGCCGCGCGGTAGAAAGAGAGGAGAGACGCCTTACGCGTTACGCCTTACGCTGTCTCGAGTTTATCATTTTTTCCCCACCTCAAAAAGTGCACGGCGCCGCTAAAGAAGTTTTCACTTCAAAAAATATCTGTAAAGGTCTCAAATCTCTACAAACGACTAGGGCCTCTAATAATTTAAGAAAAAATCGGGTTTCAGTCAGTTCAGGGGGTCTTAACCAACACTAAGGGCTGATTTAGACGGCGCGCGAATTCGTATTTTTTACATTGCGGACTGTTGGTTACGTCCAATTCAACCGACCGATCAAAAACCGCAATGTAAAGAAACTCGCATGCGAGTTCTCGGATCGTCTAAATGAGCTCTAATTCAGTTCCACTTCTAGAAATAATGCTCCAAATTTTACAATCGGTGTGTGCACTGGCGTGACTAAGCAGGGAGCTGAACCGCTGCATGATTATGCATCTGACGTACTGGCATTCAATCTTAGGCTTAGGCGTACTGCATTCATATCTGTAGTATTATAGTTCGTTTTTTTAGGGTTCCGTACCTCAAAAGGAAAAAACGGAACCCTTATAGGATCACTCGTGCGTCTGTCTGTCTGTCCGTGTGTCACAGCCGATTTTCTCCGGAATTACTGGACCAATCAAGTTGAAATTTGGTACACTTATGGTTTGGTATAATTTTATTACATATCAAATGAAAGAGCTTATTGTAAGGATCTCAAATATATTTTTTTTATAATTTTCGAATTAACAGTTTAGAAGTTATTCAAGAAAATAGGCAAAAAATGACCATTCCCCCCCCTTTATCTCCGAAACTACTAGGTCTAAAATTTTGAAAAAAATACATAAAATAGGTCTATACCTATAGATGACAGGAAAACCTATTAGAAATGTACAGTCAAGCGTGAGTCGGACTTAATTACAGTTTTTGATCCGACCCCTACGGATTTTTTAAAGAGATATCACTCACGTTTCACATAAAAAATACATTGTTAAAAATTGTGTAATATACGGAACCCTTGGAACGCGAGTCCGACTCGCACTTGGCCGGTTTTTTTAGCATTAGAAATAAGGTACACAATCTTGACGTGTCTTATAATTGAAAACAACATTCTAAAAATAAGTTACGGCCAATATGTAACAATTATGATTTTAGTGCGATCATTTATATTCTTCTGCTTTCATAAGTAATAGTTACTGATTTTTAAAAAGCGTTTTTCAATTAAAATACATGCCAAGATCGCTTAACTTCTTTAAGGTTCTTTCTAATGCTAAAAAAGCGAACTATAGTTAAGGGTATTTGTTTTACTACATACTCTATTTTTGCCAAAACGATTCAGGCCGCTACCGCTAACGTTTTTTTTAACGGTATTCAAAAATAACAAAATTTCGGGATATTTGTGCAGGCTTCTTCTGGTTACCTAACGAAAATTATTTAAGGGATGGACATTATAACTTCCGTGAGCCTGAGTATTTTATTTGTTATTATACAAAGGTAAATGCAACATTCTTAACTAGATAGAAGCCGTAAGAGTGATTTAATTACTTACCTTGGGTCATCTGGGAAAATGGAGTCGGTTTTCGGACCTCAAACATGTTTATTTTACTTCGGGTTGTGTCCAATTCGTGTAGCAGTAAAATTATGTTTGACACTGTTACAAAACATGTTTTAATTACTATTGCAAAGACAAAAACGCCTTAAGAGCCCTTCAACGTGCACACTAGCGCCACAGATAAATAATCGTGGTTATTTAAATTTAACGAAAGATATTGAAAAAAGGGGGCCGCTACGTACTGTATTGTGTATTTAAGTACCTTTTGAATACATTAAACTAGTTTTTGTGTTGCTGGTTTCGTCGATCTAGGAACTCAAAACAAAAACGGCCGTTTTAACTTTGGACGCATAGATTAGAACTAGTCTGATGTATTCAAAAGGTACTTAAATACACAATACAGTACGTAGCGGCCCCCTTTTTTCAATATCTTTCGTTAAATTTAAATAATCACGATTATTTAGCTGTGGCGCTAGTGTGTACGTTGAAGGGCTCTTAAAACTGGTTCACTCACTGACTAAAAACTCTGATATTTCAAAAATTCACAACATTATTTTCTCACCTAGATAGGTGAGATAGGTGAAGTAGGTATAGATGTATATCTATACTTGATGAATTACTGTCTTTCTGGTGGAAGTTGGTAAGTTAGTATTTATTAATATTTCATTATGAAAATGGCATCCTCGGAGACTTGCCAAAGTTTGACGTCTGTTGTCTGATAGAAGCAAGATAGAAGTTTCATTCAAATCAAAATACTTTCAAACAGGATATTGTTTCACTTTTTCTCAAAGAGCACCGACCTCTTTAGTGTGTCAAACATCAATCGTGCTACATCATTCAATCTCTTTGGTCAGATCAATGGATTTTGTTAGTCGGCAGTGTCGGCAGGAAGATTTAGCGGTATTTAGAGGAGTATAGGCCGACAAGAAATTGTAGAAAATTTTTGAGCGCGCCACTTCTTACGTAACTGTAACATTTTTGACGTAAAATGCTTACACGGCAACAATTTAGTATGGATTTTTTTAATTCCCTTTTATGTAAGTACATTAAGTAATCTCTACTTTTTTATGTCGCACTATAGCTCTACGACCATACCAAGGTGGGATCGAGAGAGAAATTAAATTACAAAATTGCATCTTTTTTATAAAGTTAGTAAGTACCCAACAATAGTTATTTGCTTTACGAGGGCAAAGTTGTTGTTTAACCCCTAATGTGTGTTAAAATTGAAACGTGAGCAAGCGAAAGATTTCAAAACTGAACCATGAGCGTAGCGAAGTTTTAAAGTTTTACCAAGTTTGACATAATAATTTTCCCTAGTATTTCTCCTTAAACCAAACGAACTTGCGAAAGTTACCGAAACGCTTTTCCTTTACGCAGTACCTTTCTCACTTTATTACTATCTAAAATCATAACACTGTCCGAAATATTTTATGCGGGTTCTACAAGGTTCAAAGATGTTACAAGCTTAATATTTCCCACAATAATAGGGGTATGTAAATCTGACGAATAATCAAATTTCAACCTTATCAAGCCCCAACTAAGTCTAAATTCGCGAGTACCCCTCGCTTTTACTTTCAAGCGCCGGTCATGGATTTCTTGGATTTATACGGCCCTAGTACTTTTCACTGTGGCGTAGAAGCCTTAGCTACGGGTTTCGTAGCCATTGCTACGTCGGCGTAGCTCGTATTACGTACATTTTGATAGGCTAACTTTGTGAAATTAAAAAAAAAGTTTACTCTCGGTAATAAACTTATTTGACTTTCATGCAAATTGAATTTACCCATTTCACTTTTCCAAACTTGAAATATCGCCTAGACCTAGGCATTGTTTACTAAAATATTATTTTTATTTATAGAAGAAACTGCAAAAATATACAAAAAAAAAATAATGTGAGCAAAATATTTGTCCCAAGACGAGTAACAATCTCAGGTGGCGTATCCCTTTCCGACCGGTTCGATATAATCCTGCAAACTACTTTTAAAAAATCCTGTCCGCAAGCAAATCGTGTTTTCGAGCTCAAACCTATTCCGATCTATACTGCAGATATTAGCGTCACGTTTGAGTACTAAATACCGTAGGTCAATGGCATCAGTTGGTCGCAAGACAGTGTTAAAGATGGTGGCCTATTTTGGTGTGAGTAGTGACACACGTACGTTCATAATTTCGTATAATTTTGGTATCGAAGTTGCTCTTTAATACCTATTTATTACAGTAAAAGAGTTAAATGAGTTAATTAGCACAAATTAGATCAAAAATATATTAGTTACGGAAAACTACATGCTCGTAAAAAATAAGTGCACGAATTTGTGGGTTCGGCCGTAGCCCGTAATTACTATTTGCAAGTTTTTGAGTATCCGGTTTTTGCGCAAAAACTTAAATCACAATAGATAGCATACGTTTGATCATTTTATAATATATTCCGTTTCTTAGGTTTGTATTTTTTAAGACGTCCATTAGGAGCCAGACAAATTCTTTGAATTTTATGTTATGGTGATATAGATATCAAATATTGAAGAATTTCACGACCACCTTATTCTCCTTATTCGCTTTTGAAATGGATTCTCTATGAAAGCCAAAAATCAGACGATGTTATAGCTTCGCTGCGTCAGGTCATGGTTTATAAAACCCATCCAATAGGGCTAAAAGTATCGTGATTATAATTCTGCCGGATTTATGCTTGAATTCGGTACATGCATATAAAGCGGTTTGGCTGTGATATTATGTCACTGGGGTTAGGTCCAGCTGTTGGTCTATACTCGATCTTTTCTCGAAGTGTATGCCAAGGTAGTTAGTTTATATCGCCATAGATTCTTTACAACTATATTATTTGCTGTAAAACTCAATAATAGCAGATACACAGCACGGGTAAAGTAGTGGTGAATCGAATTCCTGACAGATCGAGTTTGACATTCAAAGACGACAATGATATGTTACTTGGAGAGAGTCGGCTGATGATGATAGATTCAGTAACATTCTAGTTAAGTGGAAAGACAGTAAATTATGTTCCCCGACTTCTAACAGTTCAACTGTTCAGGCACAATCAATATTAGGGTTGTAAAGAGATGAGAGAAAAAGATTCGTTCAAATCGTTGATGTAACAGCTCGAGAATTAGTTATAAACTATATTAAACACATGTCAATACTTTCTTTTTACTTGTGAATGTATCAATATTCATTTTATGAGAACTATTTCAAGGATTTCCATATGATGTAGGTAGTTGAATTGAGATTACTTTATAATTGTTGATTAATGTTTTCAATGATTCTGTAATCGTTTCGGTATTGATTCTTATAGAGAACTGTGATGATTATGTAAAATTAAAGATTAATTATTATACTAGTGTATTCTTGTGTAAAATGTTGCGATTTTTTCATACCATTTTACGAATCCAAATGAATTTGCACGTTCGTGCATTTACAGATAAATCCTGAACGTCACTTTCGTGCTTGCGATTTTTTTTATGATGAAGGGTCGTTGGATTTTTTTTATCATTTTTTACGTGTATTTTATAACAAATGAAAACGATTTACATGCATTTTTCATTAGTTTTTGCAAAATATTTTTCCCGGCCGTAAAGGGGTATGAAAACTCTTAATTCGTATATCATAAACGTCAAGCTCAAATTGATTGTATAACATCATTTACCGCTGTTATGCGTACAGGGGCCCATTTCTCAAACGATATTAGTCTAATATTATTAGTGTGTTGTCATGGCAATCCATACGATTTGACAGTTCGTGGACTAATAATATTAGTCTAATATCGTTCGAGAAATGGGGCCCAGCTGGGCATCTGTGTTTACCTCATTAGTGTAGCTGTAGGTAACTTAAGTTGAGAAGCGAACACCAAAGTATTTACCTGGAAATAAAATACATTTACACATTTATTATTATAAAAAAGTTTTTATCGAGGTATGTATATTGTATAGAGCATTTCAAGCTTAGTGAAGTCGGATTACTTTAGCCATTTAGGCTTTAGCTTTGGCCATTGAGATTTACTCGGTTCAGGTTATATGTATTATTGCACCATAATTATGGAAATATGCCATAAGATTGGTTTTAGCTAACCTTTGACGTTTTTATGTTTTTTAAACACCCTTTTAAATGAGATTTTCATGTGGGTCAAAGTAACCCGAGTTTACGGTACACTTTTTTTATGCCTATAAGTGCTAGGATTCATATTCAAGCATATGCTTGTATATAATGAGTGACCATTAATCTGTCTCTACACTCAAATCTCGCGTCTAGACACGTTTTTCCAACATTTTATCATCTTATTTCTATTCATTAATCAATGTATGCCCATTCAGTGCTGTCAAGATGGACAGTGACATAGTAGTTTGATAGATTCACCAAAAATTGTTTTTTTGTGAAAAAACGTCGATAAAATTTTGACCACAAACTTTCACCCAAACTAGCAACTAAGTAATTGTAAGAAGATAAAAGAGGTATAGGTAAGGTAGGTATAAAAGGTATAAATATAATAAAAAAACAACGGGTTGCACTCGGGGAATGCCAGCAGAAGTAAAAACTCAACGACATTGTAACTCTAAATATTAATAACAGCACCATCTAGTGCAAAATGTCTGCAGCACTATGTATGACTTAGTTGACTTGATTTACTACAGTTATATTAATACCAGTTTGAGGGAAACTCACTAGACGGCATTTAAATCCAAAAACAATGACATTATCCGTCACACATGACGTCACGCAAGCGCCCTGCGTCGCCTAAACCAAACAGCAGGCTTAGGCATATATTTTCGCCGCGCGGTAGAAAGAGAGGGTTACGCTTTACGCATTACGCCTTACGTCTTACGCCTTAGGGCCCCCCACCCCCACATCTAGCGTCTTTCGAGCGTCGGCGTCTGTCGGCGTCTGGTCAGCGCTATGGAAAATGACGACGCTGCGCAGTTGCGTTGACGCTGCGTCGACGTTGCGTCGAGCAGCGGCCATAGAATTGTAAACGCCGACGCTCGAAAGACGCCAGATGTGGGGGGGCCCTTACGCTGTCTCGAGTTTGACATTTTTTCCCCACCTTAAAATGTGCACAGCGCCGCTAAAGAAGTTTTCACTTCAAAAATAGATATTTTCAGGTACTTAGTTACTCTTTCTTCGCTGAATCGCTCTATTTAACTTTAGGAAATGGTTCTAGAGAGCGTGATAGACGTACGTGTTTGCGTTAAGTAAGTCTATTTTTGTATGGGATTTTGAACGCCAAGCGGAACGTTTTGGAAACTCAAAATTCCATATCAAATGAGACTTAACGCATACGCGTTCGTCACGTCACGCTATCGAGTGAAATTTACACTAGGGATACTGGTTCAAATAGACACACAATACTAACAACTATAGCAAGTTTGATAAAATCTTTTAGGTACTTTTTTTTGTATAGCCTATATTGTGTCCCACTACTGGGCAAAGGCTTCCCCCGTCTTTCGCCACTCGTCACGGCTTTGTGCATGCTCCAGTCAGTCGCCACAAAATGAGTCCAGGTCGTTTCGCCGTCTCATTTTTGGTCTGCCTCTGCCTCTGGTGATCTGAGGTGCCCATTCGGTCGGTTCGGTCGTTGTAGGTACTTAATTAAAAAAAAACATACAAACCATTTATAAGTACAGTCACCTTCATGCAGTATCTAAAACATGCACCCTTTACACATTATTTTACTAACATACGTAATTTGAGTAAAGCGTAAACTCAGGCGTATCAATTATTACTTTCCTTATGAGTAATTAATACGCGTAGCTTTTTAATTACGTCCAATTAAGACTAATTGCGAATGTCGAAAAGGAACACACATATTAATTAAAATATCAAATTTAACCGAATCAAAATGCTCCTTAATTTCTAATTGTGCTTAAGGTGAGGTATGCCCGGGGAAAATTTTCAGATTCTGTCAAATTACCCCATTTCACACACAAGCAAACGTCACTCACACTACCTCACTTTACCGGGACAGGTCAGTGACCCATCCTGTTTTTTTTAAGATGCAAAAGAGAGTATTTTGAGTTTCGTCTTAACCACTAGCCTCCTTTGAGGAAGAGAAACTCTAAAAAAGTTCCATTGAAAGAAGGAAGACAAAACAATATATTTTATCTTGCTCTCCTTGTCTGTTCATGTCACATGTGACGTACTTAAATGTAAATTAACTAAATAATCGAATTCATTAGATACTCGAACTAAATAAACCGAATAAATACAGAAGTCGTCAAATGAAAAAAATTATTTAGGTACTACTCTAATTAATAGGGCTTTCGATAAGGCACAAATCAATTCAATGACAATTTCATTAAAATCATATGTGTATTCCGATGATGTTATTATTATATAACTTACCTTAGCTTAGCTTCAATTTGTATATATTTAGTTATACTACCTAGCTACTAAGCAAAATTTGCATGCTTCTTCAAGTGAAATATAGGGGAGAGCGGGGACAAAGGTAACTGCGGGTGGAAAGTAACTATTGCTCTGTAGGTTTATCTAATAGACAAAATACCACTCCGCTGCTATTAAGTGATAGACAGTGGTGCCCCCTTCACTCAGTCAGCGCATTCAGTCGAAACGAGCGCCACGTGCTATTAGGTTGTGTGAGAGGACGCAACGTGACGCAAAATTTTTCGAATCAAAAGTACGTTTTTTGACTTTTAGTTATTTGATGTTTATGTTGTATTAAAATTCATACATTTTCTGAATATTTGCATATCCCCTAGAGTGGCATTGTCTGGCTAGGTCTCTATGGTGGTGGGGAGCCGGGAGATGGACAGATATAACATGCCGTTGAATGGCGGCGCCTCAGATTTAACGGTGGCTTGAGGTTGAGTGGTGCGGCCATTTTAGAAAAATATACGTCAAGTGGCGGCGCCTCCATGGGTGGTCATCGCGAATTTGGCGTGTGCTAGAAATATGACCATTTCTCAAAAATATGTATGATTGAATTGAATTCAGCATAAAATAGCTTATTTGATTGTATAGGTACCAATGAATTTCATTATATTTATATGAATTATGCTGGACTTGATCAAATCTCATATTACCAATTATTTTTTCTTTCGTGTATAAAAATATGTATAATTAGGAAAAAAAAACAATTGATTGAAAAAAAGCAGTCTTTATGACAAAACATTACATTTAACACGATTCACACAGTTTATTTCACTTTTTATCACTGCGTATTCCATTTGTGTACCTTTGTAAGGACAATGTTGTTAGCAAATAAATTTCTGGTTTCTGAATGTTCGCGGCTCGACGGTCGTTGCTTACGAGGTCTGGTGGGGCATGAACATCACGCCATTTCTAAAAAACATTATTTTACGCGGGAATTCAACCTTTAAGGAATACCATCCTTGTTTAATGAAGAATGCATCTTGCAAAAGTGAGCAAGCAAGGCATAGTTTTAATGGTTTTATTTTAGGCGCAAAATACGGCGTCGCACAGAGGCCGGGAGACGGTCTCTGCCACACACGGGCTTGTTGTGACGGAACCGTCTCCCGGTTCACCGCTAATTGGGGAGTGTCTGGCTCCCGGCCTCTGCCACGCAGGGGCATGTTTTAAAAATGGCCGCGCCATTTTTCCTACCGTTCAACCGGAGGCCCTGCCACCCGAAGGGATATTGATTAGATTGATTGCAATTTATTTTTCTCGCACACGTTGCGTTTCAAATTCAAAGATATCTTTCATGTTTTCAGAAAAATGCGGTCGGGTACAAAAGTAACAAAGCCATACAAAAGTAACATTTACATCCCATACAATATACCTATTGGATCTATGCCATATTAGTAAACGATGTATGCCATATTTGTAAGTGAAAAAACTCTGACCCCTGAATTATCTGATGAGATAACATGTTTATCTCATCACTTGAAATAAAAACAATTTCTAACGAGGAATTAATATTGATTTGTTTTCTTAAAATACTAATGTTTATGTAGTTGAAATGCAAATATTAAAGTGTGTTATCAATAATAATTTACATGATTAGTAGGTACTTTTAGGGTTCCGTAACTCAAAAAGAAAAAACGGAACCCTTATAGGATCACTCGTGCGTAGGGGTCACAAAACCGTGCGTATTTTATAAAACCGGTTTTTCGGTTTTTGTGAGATTGCAAAACCGGGTTTTCGGTTTTTTCGGTGATTTCGATCTTACGTATAATTTGTAAAATAAGCAATTATTTTTAGGTTCAATGTTTTGATATTACGTCTTCCACGACATTTCTATTTACTTTACCAAGACCATATCAATAAATCAATCCAAATCCATCAATAAAGTTTTTAACTAAGCAGTAATTCTAAACCGGTTTGCCTAAGCAACCTATTATATGACAACGGTGTTGACATAGTCCTCCTTCTGGAAATACACCGCTGATGATGCCCAACTCGCTAAACGAGATAAAATACCGGGATTTGATTTGGTAGCGGCATTATAATACCATAAACAATTAATATAGAACTTCGACATGCGGCCGGTCTTCTCTTACTGCCCTGGTCAACGTGATTTCAAATAACATCGATGGCAACAATATCGCCACCACGATTATTCAAATCGGCGGAACGCGGATATGCAGCATATATAATCCTCCACGTAGCTGCTGGCATACTCCACGCCTTCCTTACTTGGAACACCCATCCCTTTACATTTGAGACTTGAATAGCCACCATACCGGCTGGGAATAAAGGAAATCTGACGCCAACGAGAAGGCGATCATGGACTGGGCAGATAGGAACAAAACAACACTGTTTTAGTCGTTTCTCACAAAGGCAAAGGAACGTTCAAATCAGCTCGATGGAGAAGTGAACCCGGACCTAGTCTTCACAACAAGAGCAATAGACGGTACCCCAGTGGCCGCCGAGCTGGCCGTGAGCGTGCTAGCGGATTTTCCACACTCTCAACACAGCCTAGTATTAGTTGTCATAGGTCTGAAAAGGTCTGAGTCGTATCCTGCCTAACACCACATCGCGGAAGTTTGCTTATGCTGATGATGCCCTTGTGACACAAAAAGACAGCTTGAAAATTGAACTAAATATCCTGGAAAAGGACCTGGATCTATTAGATGACTATTTCTCTCAGTGGCGTTTGTGCCCCTGCCCTTCCAAGACCGAGGTGTTCTGCGTTCACCAGTGCAACAAACTAGCCAACACGGAGCTGATATTAAAATTCAGAGGCAATCTTCTCCGACACAACTTCCTTCCTAAATATCTCCGAAGCATCCTGGATTGAAGCCTTAACTTCAAGGACCATCAAAGCAGTCTATCTGCAAAACTGGGCAAATAGATATAACGTTGGAGACTAAAAAGCTGTTCATTTATACAATTAGTGCGTATAGTGTATTGTTTTTTTAATTTGCTCTTCAAAATAATGAAACTATGTTTACAAAAGTGTAAAATCGAAAAACTCGAAAAAGCCGGTTTTATTAAAGTAAAAACCCGGTTTTGACAATTGGCTGTAAACCCGGTTTTTCCGGTTTTTTCGATTTCGGTGAAACCGGGTTTGTGACGCCTACTCGTGCGTCTGTCTATACGTCTGTCACAGCCAATTTTCTCCAAAACTATTGGACAAATTAAGTTGAAATTTGGTACACATATGGAAGTCTGCTACCCAAAGACGGACATGTAACATAAACAAATAAATTTTAAGTATAGGGGGCTATTTTAAGGGGAATATGAGAAAATTATAAAACCAAGTTTTGCAAACCATATCGTGTTACATATTAAAAGGGCTTATTTTGAGGATCTCAAATATATTTTTTTTATAATTTTATATAAAACAGTTAAGAAATTATTTAAGAAAATAGGCAAAAAATGACCGCCCCCCCCCCTTATCTCCGATAATATAGGGTCTAAAATTTTGAAAAAAAAATACACAACCTTCTACCTCTAGATGACAGGAAAACCTATTAGAAATCTAGAGTCAAGCGTGAGTCGGACTTAAGAAAGAAAACGCGGTTGGGCTGTTTTAAGGACACAGCCGTAATGGTTTACGTGAAACGTGGTGCGGACAGCTAGTGCGAAGGTTGATGGCCAAGCTCTGCGTTGGGCCAAAGGCCTGACGCATCCGAGAGAGGTGCACCTCCACGCAAGGTCGAAGCATGACCTTTAGGAGGTTAGAGCTCAAACAGAACAAATAACTGGTTTAAGTACGAGTAGCTAAGTGAGAAGGCTGAACTGCCGTATATCGCGACCATCGAATTTCGCAAATTGCGGGGATTTTTCTATTACACCAATGAAACCGTAGGTAATTAGAGTGACAGAGAAATGCCAGCAATTTGCGAACTTCGAGCTTCGATTTCCGCGGTTATAGCCCTGTTATCTTGAATTAACAGAGATACACCTAACAATGAAAAAAAAAATGTAGGCACTATGCTTAACATAATACTTGAACAAAAAAAAAATGGGTAACTAACTATCCTAAGATAGCCAGCTGTGTGTGGACAAATTGAATAAACAGTTGAATGTACTTAAGAACTTCGCTTTGCTCGCTCGTTCAAAAATGTGTGCAGTACGGAACCCTTGGGACTTGAGTTCGACTCGCACTTGACCGGTTTTTATTTTGATTTGATATGTCATATTATATTAAATTACAGCCCACTGTGTCTTGTTACTTTTGACCCACAACGTGTTACTTTCTGCACGCCAACGGGGTGATTAGTAACAAAAGACGATTTTTTTAAAACAAAATACACAATTATAATGTTAGTCAAGACGTTAATGTACAGAACATGCACTGACGTTATATATGACTACATTAAACTCATCAAAATAATAAGGGTTAACCAGAAACTAAGGTCAAAGTACAAAGTGTTACGTTTCTCCCCGCTCTACCCTACGCATCCAAAATTACTGTCCACCTATGTTCATCACTATATGTATTTTTTGCAAATAAATATATGGTTATCTTTATCAATAAATTAAGTCCTGGCAGGGTGGAACTTTCATTTTGGCGGATTCTTTCTCTCTGCATCTGACTGTACCTATAGTACAACAATACGGCTATTACGGCAATTTTTTGGTAAACTTACGGTTATATGTTCAGACTCTGAATCTCTATAGTCATTTAAGACGAAAATATTTAAGATATATGGACATACCTCTGGTCCTTGAACTACGTCCAAAGAGAGGTATGGGAATGGGAACTGAGAATGACATCTCGCTTTGTGTGGTAGGGCACAGCACAGCGGATGTCATTCCAGATCTAGAGCAGAGCTCAACCTTACAGAAATCTGCAGCCAAATAACACTAGCACTAGACCCTACTCATAGTGTCCTTCCTGCCGGTGAGTATGGTTGCCAGTTATCAACGAGGGGTGCGGAGTGTTAGACTCGGCAACGCGCATGGAGTTGCAGGCGTCCAAAGGCTACGAAGATTGCTTATCATCAGACGGGCCGGGCCGTATGCTTGTTTTTTAGCGACGAGGTATAAAAAATAAAATTAAATATGCACAGAATATCATTGAATTAAAAACTTTGTTTTATTTTATAGTAAATTAGTATAACACTCGATACACAGGCAATCACAATCCAGGCCGCAGCGATTTTGGGCTGTAAGCCTCGTAGGCCAGTAGGTATATCTCGGCCTCACAAGCCGCAAAAACTCGCTAGGACTGAGTCTAGACCATAGCCGTTTATTTATTCTTGATTTCATGAAGGTTTGCAGAACAGTACGTAACCGCATTATACATCTATCTTAGACGGACCTCACAGCAACAAAACAGGTTTACCACTGCACGATTTTCAAGTAGTACACGAAATATTTACATAATGTTCCGTATTAATAGGTAATATTTGAAGATCAAAAGTTCTCTAACATAAATACAAGATCACAACATTGTCATAACAGTTCATTGACGTTGACGTACAAAAGTACGTCAAATAGGTATGCAATATTAATACCAGCATAATGAAAATTAATTCCAATCAGTAAGTATGAGTCTTCAAACTTTTTTCATTCTAAGCCGGGTTTCAAGGAGCAAATTACTTAAATGATATTGGAATCGTATTGTTTTAAGATAGTTTACTGCCTTTTTCAACCATTATGCCCCAACAAATCAAATCTAAGATGAGACTTGTGACTGGCCATATGCCTATTACGTAATATTAAGCTCATTTATCAATATAAAACTTACATTTTAGCGGTGAAGGAAAGCTTCCGGGAGCTTTCTTGCCGGTCGTGTGTTTACGTTCGCGATTTTGATTAAACAAACTAAAAGCACTTGATTTCATAGTCCAGTCTTTATCACATGTAACCACAATTAGATTAATTGCTAATTGACTTAGTAAAAACAAAATAACGACAAGGATTTGTTTACGAAAACATTTGACAGTAAGAGAGGTTGTTTACGTTGACTTTGACAGGTATGGGCGAGGAGCCATTTAGGTATTGTTTTAAACCGTAAAATTCAAAAAGCGTGAGGTAGATAAAAGGTTACAATAATTAAATAATTATTTTCTTTTATATGTTTAAAAAACATTATTATAAAGGTAAACATGAAATACTTTAGTATGAACGCAATATTTGGAATCATAAAGGGAAAAATGTTAACTCAAACGTACTTTGGTTGTGCATGCGCGTACGTAAATACGATTTAAAACTACCCTCATCAGCATTTTATTATTAGAATATGGACCTTAACATGTAGGATATAAGGTTTAAGTAGTTACGTAAGAGATTCATAGGTGGCTCAGATTAAAATCATCATGGTTAATCAAGAGTAAATCTTAAAGTACAAGGCATAGGGACTACATGCGAAGCATGTCAAGAATCGGCATTAAACGGCTTTATTAAATTATCCAACCAAAAATAAGCTTTAAGTAAAGTATGTAAGACTTATGTTTCGGTAAAGTAAGTGGGTATAATATGGGACGATGGTTTGTCTTCACTGACGACAAATGGAATGTCTGAGGACAATGGGTTGCACTCGCCAAGGTCAATTTTGTCTTCACTGACGACAAAAGGAATGTCTGAGGTCAATGGGTTGCGCTCGCCAAGGTCAATTTTGTCTTCACTGACGACAGATGGAATGTCCGAGAACAATGGGATGTCTTCAGTGACGACATGGGTAAAAGTATAAAAGGATTGATGGGGAAGGACGCGAGTTAGTCTTTTACTAGCGTCCGGACCGACAACTGACTTTGGTTTTTGTATAGTACGCGGAGATTATTGGTGAAGGGTGGGGATACTCTGTCCAATTTTTTCTGAGTCGCTGGGCTTTATCGAGATTAAGACGCAAGTCCCAAATCTCATAGAGTAGCACTTGGAATTGTGTCTTTGTTTTGGCATGGCGGAAATAAGTTTCCGCTTTGTTGAAACTTAAGCATCTTTGGTTAGAGTGTGCCCATTTTACTAATAGTTTTCTATAGGAGATTTTCAATAGAAATGTAGTTGTTTGGAAAGTGTTTACTTGTCCTAAATCTGAAAACTCCTAATTTTTATTTTTCATATGATTCAAAACCAAATCAGTGCCTAGACATACAGTTTAGTCTAGCCTTTCATCTGCTATCCTAACGGTGACAAACAGCGGATGGAAGGAGGTCTATTTTGTTCCAAGATGAGGGTTGTCTTGGGGTCTGCTTTTTATCATCATAGCAGACTTAAAACGTCTCCCTCCCTAGCTTTTCGATGTCCAACTGTAGATGAATAGCAAGGACGTCACGTGCGCGTCATCCGGGGTAACCTGGGCTTGCTTGAAATCTACAGTATTCGAAGGCTTTGTATTTTAAATATATTTATTTATACCAATTATATACACAATAGGGACCTGCCCTATCCATGTTGCATCCCTGCCTTTGTGCAAAACGCCATGGGGGGGGGCAATAACTCGAGTTGATAGGTTGCAATCTCGGAGTCACTCGCCGAATGCTTAGCTTATATCTAATAGGGACACACTTGCGTATATTCCAAAGTACCAGGGTCGATGGTAAGTACGAACTGTGCTTTGGTTATACTAGAGTAGGGACAGAGGATAGGGTTAATAGGGTAGAATCGCACACTATTACTAGGGAATTAGGGTTTCTTTAGAGATTTAGGGTCTAAGATTGAAACGGTTGATATTTTTCCTCGTTTAAAACCTTCGAATATGGTTTCTTTATTATAAAATTATGCGGAGTTAACTGTTACTGCTAATGAACTTATAATGTATCTGGGTAAAAGGGTATTCTCCATCTTATTCTAATTTTATCTATTAAAATTCTGGTCGTCTGGAGTAGAGATGAAGTACTGGGTAACATAATCAGGTTTCCAAGGTATTTATAAAACAAATTCTAAAATATCAAATTGAGTTGCTAGGAAATGCAGTCTATTCTGAGATGGAATATCAAAGAATAGCTGTTTTAGGGGACCTTTGGCAGGCAAGAGTAAACCAAAGGATACTTTGAGTGAAATAATACTCATTTTGATATTCATAATTCGTTTTCAGTTTCATAGTAAATTTAGTACTTCGTTTATACTACTAAGATACCAGAAATGCAGCTTATATTTTAGTTTGGGGAATGGAAATGGGATTAATATCCCTTAGCTTTTGAATGTAAAAAAGATTAATTTTGATGACTGATGAATACTTGGCACTTCTCTTCATAGTCATCTAGATACGCATAAGTTCCGAAGTGTTGGTCAAAGCCCGTCTGGCTAACAAGATAGGATAGGTGTTCCGACTAACCTTGTTGACTGGACTAAGAGCCCCCAATCCTGCATCGGGCGTATGAGTAGCATTTTCGCAAGAAGCTGGTAGTTAATTATAATCTTGAAAAGTTAGGGTGTAAATGGGCTTATCCCAGGAATGCTACTTATACGTTATCCCGGAGGCTTAATAGGTGTGGCAGGTTTTTACCAACAAAATTTTTAAACTCATTTTATCAAGAATATATAACTTTCTTAATATTTTATATACTGCATACCATACCATTCTAATATTTTTAGCAATACCATTTATATTTTACCTTAGAACACGTTGAATATGCTGCGACAATAACTTAATAAAATATTCCTGAAAATGTTCTTTAATAACATAATAAAAAATATTATCGGTAATAAAATCTCTATTTTATGAACTAGGTAATAATAAAATAGAACAGAGTCCAAAATAAGCATTACTCATTAAAGGATCTAGGTTTCCGCGGTCCACTTCGAGGGGTCCTAACTGTTAACTAGACGATTACGAGGCCAAATATTACGAGTAGTTTATTAAGGGGATATTTATTTATTTAGATATATATATGAGGGGGAGGGTACAGACTCGAGCTCCATGTGATGATAATTATTTACCCTGTTTTTTTAAATACTATTTGTCTACTGGTATACTTTTTCGTATATGTATATGACTTAATGTCGAAATAAATGCGAAAACCAACTGTCATTTTAATTAAATTCGCGATACGTGTGCTTTGATCCGAGCCCAGCGGGCATCTGATCAAAGAAGTTGCGTGCACGGAACCGCTGATATCATATTTTCGAACTTATTTAGTGAATGTGAAATTAAAAAAAAAAGTAATCCTGGTAGTCGTTCAAGCATACAATTGCGCGTACATAGAAGCAGTTTTCATATTTCTATCTTTTGTGCACAAATTGTTACGAATCTTTAAAGTCCGTTTTAGACCTATGTTCGTGATCGTTTTCTATCGAGCAAAAGTCAAAAACTTAGGATTCTAATCACTCCACTCACTAGAAAAAGCCCTCAAGTTTGCTAATTGAATGTATGGCAGCCGTATTGTGATCCAAAAAAGAGCTACGGCTTTTAAAAAACTCCGTTTTCTGAACTCACTGCACCTTAAGCGGTTGAGTCATGCCGAAGAGGCCACGTTTACTAGAAATATTTTAGATTTATTCGTTATTAATTTAGTTTTATTTAAATATAAGTTTGTTTTTATTAATACCACAAATGTATTGTTATTCCTTTCATAAACCTTAATAAAAATTTTATTTTAAGTTAATTAATATTTGCGTAAAAGCAAATGTTTCAACCCAAGCAATTTAATGACCAATTTTTCCCTTTGCCCGTTAAAAAGGGGTGAGAAAAATCACTTGATCTTTGCTTACTAAAGGGGTTCTATGTACATTCATCCCGACTGGAGAATACCTGGGGAATACTTAAACTGGATACATGAATGATTTTTAGGGTTCCGTAGCGAAATGGCAAAAAACGGAACCCTTATAGGTCTGTCCATGTATGTCACAGCTACTTTTTTCCGAAACTATAAGAACTACACTGTTGAAACTTGGCAAGTAAATGTATTCTGTGAACCGCATTAAGATTTTCACACAAAAATGAAAAAAAACAATCATTTTTGGTGGTTCCCCATACTTAGAACTGAAACTCACTTGCTGCTGCGGAACCCTTCATGGGCGAGTCCGACTCGCACTTGGCCGCTTTTTTCATATATGCAGTGATTTATCTCCATTCATTTTCTCCGCGAAAAGGATAGACTGGATAGATAGGAGAGGAAAATAACAGGAAAATATTATACAATAAGGGAAATAATTTAAATATCTGGATAGTTATTTCTCTTATTATTTAGAATACTGGTTAGCTAGCTTTGGTTAGTCTAGCTACCTTGGTCAGCATCTGGCCATCCAAAAAGGTAACGCTGCCAGCCTTCTGGGCACCATAACATATGAAAATGACCTTAGGAGCATTTTTTTACTTATAAGTTTAATGTAAAATTTGTTATAGTTTAGTTTTAATTTTAACATTTAGTTTTTTTTATATAATTAATATACGTAGTCGTAGTAAGGCATGAATAATACTGGTTTAGTCAATTATTATTCATATCATTAATAGCCTGTAATGATTGTGGCACACGCATGAGTGAATATAAATAAAATTGAGTGACACTTCTTAATTAATAATCCTTGCACACCTCATAATATTAAATATCATCAAGCGTATTAAATTCAAATCTAACATTAATAGGAACAACCTTCAGAGTATTATGACAGATATGAGTCCCTAAAACACGCCCAAGACACACACACAGAACGTCCATAAAACTCACAAAACGGTTTCACTTTGTCCGTTCACCCTAAATTACCCTCACAGTCGTCATATCATAAATCACCAGTACATCAGCGGTTTATACGGAGTGTTTTTATTCTGTGACACTGCGCGGAACAAAACACGGCCGAATACGCGACCCTGATGCACACCTTTCTGGACCATTTGTCTCGCAATTCCGAGTGGCAACGAGGTACGGAATTGCGGAGATGGTGTGCGGCCAAGTTAAAAATCTTTCGGGAAAGAAACATGTGTTACATTTTTGATAAGGTCCTTAGTAGGGGAGACCGACGTGAGTTGTGACAGAGGAGTTGTGACAGAGGAGTTGTGACGTGAGTTGTAATAGATTCCAAAAAATCGACGATGTCACAACTCTCCTCTGTCACAACTCACCTCGGTCTCCCCTACAAGTGAACGGTAAGAAGCTCCTATTTTGCAAACATATTGTTTTGGCAAAATGCAATTTCTATATTTGTCTATAATGTTGGTGACTGTCAAAATTGTACAAATTACTTCAATCTCAAAAAAAAACAAGTCTGAAAACGGTTAGTAAATAATATAAGAATGTCACTTTTCAACAATGGAAATTTTAGAATAAGAGAGAACGTTACTTTTAAAGACAAAGGCCCAAATTTTGAGCCATAAATCTCTGATAATGAAGATAATAAAATTCATTCCAGTAATATCTTTCCACCGTGTTGCACATCCATCCACATTTGTTTTGCAAATGCTGGCAATTTGATTTGACGACCTACATTTGTTGAACGCAAGTTGCGATGGGGCAAAACGATTGTTATTATCGACTAAGCTTACTTTATTAATATACTTATTTCCCATTTTTGGAAAAATGGACTCAATCACTTGTCGTTTGTTATTTTTAATAGAGCCGTTTCAATCTTTATGGGAATATTTTGGGAATAATTTTTCATGTGATCGATGGATGAAATAAAAACACGGTTGCAATAAAACATATATTTTGTGAACAATATGAGCATCCATTTCGGGATATCGGGTTTTTCAAGCGTTAGTAGTGATTGATGATTGTTAAAATACTTTTCGTCAATTTTGTCACGAATAAAAACATTCTATTCTATTCTATTCTATTCTAAAATAGATCAATGCTATTTTTAGGGTAGGTACCGAGGGAACGGTAGACCACCGCACAGCACTGTGGACGACATCCGACGACACGGAGGTTAGGACTGGATGTATCGGGCACAAGATCGACAGGAGTGGAAGAAGAGGGAATAAGCCGACATCCAAGATTCGATGACCAAAAGGCCACCACGATGATAATGATTGATGATGATGATTGATTTATATACCCATGCCAAATTATAGCTTTCGGTAAGGTCGGTCTCGCCTGGCCCTTTTATCAGCGATTTCATTCCTAGGTCATTGCGTATTTCAGACTTCAACGTATTAATCTTCCTAACAAAAAATAGAAGTTACTCAATATGGAAGAACTATTGAAGCGTTTATCTAAAGAATGAGAAAGTGATCCATTCAACAAAAATATGACTAATGGAGCTACAGACCGTTAAGTTGACTTTCGATTTTGCAAACATTCTGCAGCATTACGTTGGACAGACCATTAGTAAGACTGGCTTGAACGGGAATAAATGACAGCAAAACATTTTTTAAGATAAAATTCAAATCAAGCTTTTGAAGATAAGTTATGGAAATAAATTTGGTATATTTAAGGTGATATTACACCAACGAAAATGTCAGGTGGAATTAACTCTTCTAAAAAAATGTTTAGGGTATAAGGAATCTCCGCTTCACATAAGTAGGGATATTTGGTTGTTGAGCGTTTATTTGGTAGTTTGTCTTTTTACTTTCTCTTTCTGAATCATTTTAAATTTTTGATTAAGGCACCCGTACAAATATGAAATTCAATTCTTTAATCAGAATCACTAATGAGTACCTATTTATTGCTATCCCTGCAGAATTATATTATTTTTTTCTATGATACTTATAAAAATGAAAGTACACCCACTCCTGAGAAAATGCGTGGACTAGATTGTGTTCTATAATATGCTTAATCCAACCTTTGTAGTGTTACTTTCAGCATTTTAAATAAAGGTTCAGGTAAACCTACGACAACAAAAAACATCACAACAAATTACGAGTCTCATTCTTCACTACTAATCCAATCGAGTGTAATGCAGCCTAAAACAGTAGAATAAGGTGTATTCGGGTAATTTCCAATGTCGGATAATTCCGAAAATTAGATAAAAATGACTCAGAATCCCATCATAATAAGAGTCCGTTTTCGGAATTTTCCAACGGTTTTCGACATTCCTAATTACCCTAATATACCTTATTCCTGGTATATTCTGAAAAAAAAGTCCGGATTCGTCCTCAGGGACGCGAAGTTGGAATCTCGACACAACGTGGTACTGAGGAGTTTTGGTCGAAGGTTGTCAAGATCCGGCGATATTGTGGCCCCGGGGAATCGTAATCGTTCATGGTAAATGCACTACCATTCCTAAACCGTGAGGTAAAAATAAGTTTTGTCAAACTTTGGATGCGTCAAGCAACTGACCTTCTTCATTTTTTAAACATGCAGATACGACTGCGAGCGATATTCCAATTTTTTTTTTGCCGGAAGCGTAATTTTTCCATTTTTTTTTCCTTTAATATAAAATTTGCAACTGACCTTCTGTACGTTTGTACATTTATATTTTCAATAGCCTAGAAACACTCTACTGTCAGCAAAAAACGGGGTTTGCATACAAATGGTGGGGCGTAATTCAGAAGGCTTAGGTGAATTAAAAAGTCTGCATAACCGAAAGCACAGCATAAAAATAACAGTAGTCGTATAGTTACAGACTTTCTCTTGAAATTGTCTCTCATTTCTCTTATCTTATCTTTCTCCCCAGTTCCATTTTCACAAGAAAATAAATGTAGATCCATTTTTAATAGCCTTTCCACGTCGATCATCAGTTCCTTTCAGCATCGAGGTTATCTCGCCATAGCTGTCTAAGTATTCGCGATCCCGGATTCGATTTTACGAGACACAATTCGTCATTGTTTTTCCTCACAATTAATTTGATATAGGGTAGACGAGTCCTGTTCAGTCCCACTTAAGCGCGATTATTTCCTGACCCTGTGTATAATTCAAGAAATTTAACCTCAAGATCATTTAATATACACCACACAAATCGCACTTTAAGATACGTCAAATATTAGGGTACGATATGGATTAGATATGTCAGTGTCAAAAGTGCCGTTTTTGTTTGAAGAAACGTCATGTTTGACACTGACATTACCAATCCATGTCGTATCTCGCCGATATATTTGACGTATCCTAAAGTTCGAATGGGGCCGAATAATAGAGTTAGACCTTAAAAAATCTGCAGTGATTTCGATAGCCCACGCAGTGCAAGTGTAATTTTCAACGTCAAACTTCTATGAAATTATGACGATAACACTTACACTGCGGGGGCTATAAAATCCACTGCAGATTTTTATTGGTGCGACTATAGCATTGTTTATAATCCAGATGAACGTAGAAGACAACCAATCCTATTTGTTGACTCCCTCACGTCTCCTCTCATCTCAACCGAAAAGTCACAGTGGAAAGGCAGCGTTACGCCTAGTAATCTTGTCTATTATCTTCAACATTCGAATTAAAATAATACTACTGCAAATTATTTGACTGTAGCACCGCTTTGTGCATAGTACAGCGAAGCTTCTCGCCGAAATGATGCGCCGTGTTGCATAATACGCTGAATTATATACACCGCCTCCTCGAAATGAATGAAATGAAAAAACGGGGGCTGCTGAGGCGGTCTTAAATGCGTCTATAGGTAGCCAAGTCTTTAGTTAATTCACCAACCGGCTACCATTATAATTCTTTTTGCATCTTTTGGTTAACTTCGCTTAGGATAGTATTCCATCTGTACAATATCTTTGTCCAATTTCATGGTAGCCGGTTGGTGAATTAACTAAAGACTTGGCTTTAGACCTAATGACTTTTTTAAGAACTCTTAAAATAAATGTTGTAAAATTTGTGCAAAGAGTAACTGAATAAAGGAATCCTATTTCAAAATGTGCCGGTGACCCTCGAGCACATTCTATAGTACCTAGTAGTCGAAGTGGTCTGAAAGTCTACCGCGAAAACCTAAACTGTGACAGCTTCAACGATGCCCGCGATTTGCGAAAAAATCCGTGCCAGTTTTTGTTTCGTTTTCTTTTATGCATAGGTACATACCAAGTAACCCGTACATTTTAGAATTTATTCCAATAGCTTGCGAAGCCGTATACATATTTATGACGTGGCTGTACTAAGAGTGAAAAAGGTCGTGGCAGTATAGGGTCGCGAGGGAATCCTTTGATATCGAGGAACGCTTTTTAAATTCAACGCGATTGTACTTTTAGAGCAAATATAATTAAAATTAAAATGAAACGGTTCCCGTAGTAATTGTCTACTGTCGCTAAATAAATTCAATTAGAAAATAAATTAAATATTTCATTAAACCGCCTTCAAGCGTAGCGGCGTCATTATAGGTAAATTATACAGGGTAGCTAAGGGCCGATACAGAAGGACTGCAACCCGACTGCAACTTGTATGGGAACTACACGCCGACGTTGCAGTTGGCATGCAGTTCCCATGCAAATTACAGTCGGGTTGCAGTCCTTCTGTATCGACCCTAAATCATAAACCATACCTACCACAATATATTAAGTTTTGTCAGCAGTGATTCATACTTGTGGTAAATACATATCAGGAAAAGCAATTTTGTGAGGTAGGTTTCGACACTGTTGTCGAAAACAAACAAAAAATACGACCATTAATTGCACGTAAGCCGCACACGAAATGCAACTTAGTATTTTTAGGGCACGCTCATTGTCAACCTTGTCGAAATGCATTAAGGTGGATATTGGGCTGAAGCCGCGAGTGTCTGTTGACGTCCGCGACGGTCAAAGAATTAAAATTGTGATCATTTCTGACTGAATGAATCACAACGACATTACAAAAACAGAAGGATATGAAATAGAACTGTGGACGAAGTTGCCCTACCGGCCTAGCCAAGGTGACAATTAGAAAAACTTTGTATCTCTCTATGACTGTTCCATATTAGTGCAACAATGACAGTTGCTTTTCGTTCGCTACGGAGCGTAAGTGATTGACACGTTGGCTACGCGGCCTAAGCATTTTTTATGAATCAGCGAAAAAGGATGGTCAAACCTACCTTTGTTATTAGGGAATGCTCCCGGTACTGAGTTTGTATGGCGAGAACCGGGAATTCCCGGTTCCGGTACTGTGTTTGTAAAACCAGTACCGGGAGCACTCCCTAATTGTTATCCAGGGGTAGTACTAATAGGTCAAATTGACTGTAAAACTCCTGTGCTATTGTTGCGTCCATAAAGGTCAGGAGGCTGATCTAGTCTTAAAATAGAAAGAGCGAATCGGGTTACACAATACAATGTAGTTTCAACCGCTGCTGGGTCTGCATTGTATGATACGACTCATTGTATGATACGGAAGACTACTTGGAGCCTCGGTGTTAGAATACGACGCTAATTGGGACTGAATCGTAAAGTCTTTGGAATCAGTGAGTGAGAGGAAAGTATAATATTTATTTACAATTAATGAGAAAAATATTTGCCGGAAGATATTTAGCGGACTCTACAGGCTGACCATCGTAATTCAACGCGGTAACGCAGTGAGTGTGATGGGCACCTTTGCGCCGGGGGTACCGCGGGGAGGCCTCTTTCAGTACCTAGTTTTTATATTCCTTGTTTAATTTTAGATATATTTATTCAGGGTTCTTAGTTTTATTCATAGATATATTTAGTTCATACGTTATTTATTTGTCTTTGTATATAAATACAGACTTATAATATGTTTGCTATAATAGCCATTTAAATTGCGTCATCGCAGCTATGTAGGTAATGTACGTACCGAGTGTTGTTATTAGATTCTTACTTAAACCATTATTTCTTCTACCTGAGTTTTCCCATGTATTATACTGTTTGCTTACCTGAAACAAAAATATAGGTATTTAAATTAGCATTCAAACATTATTTAATACCACCAAAAAGCCACATACAAAAAAACATATCTAGTAAAAAAGTTAGTGTCCCTTTAATAGTGTCCAGAAATTTATAGTCCAATTAAGTTAGGCAATAAAGAAATAAGTTGGGCAATACCAATCTAGTTAGACAACGTTCAATGACGGCATTTTTATTTTGTTATTTTAAATATTTTGTTTAAATCTTCGGCATATCCGAATCGGTTTTCTTTATTCAAATAATATACTGTACTTCAAAATTGACTTGATGGTGACAACCCTATTCATATTAATTTCAGCCCTTATCCCGGTCCGGATGTCCGTTGATATTCCTCCATGCAAAGTCATATAACATTCGTATGTCTTAACGGTCCATTAATGACTCTCGGCTCGATTCAGAAAATGAAATAGATCTCTACTAGACGTCAACAAGTTACGATATGGATAATTTAAAGATATTTGTAAGATAGATATGTCAAATTTGACGTTTCCGCGATTCTGGAGGTCCTCTTGAACGATTTCGACAAGTTATGACTTAGATATCCAAGTCACATCTAGTCGATATCTAATGTAAATCTAGTCGATCTTTATATCGTTTCTAGATCTTGTGATTATCTCGTTTCCCGAATACGCGTGTCTTGCGAAGTCACATAACTATGTGCAAGGTACGAGTATTTTGAAGGGGCGGCCCTATTCGTGCTCGACCCTCAATCTCATCCGAGGCGCGATGTCCGTCGGATATTGCTGCGCTATTAGCGCCGTATCACATTCGCTGTATGCATTATCGGCTTACTAATGACTCTCACTGTACTCGTTCAACTTATATATAAGTAGTTACCTATACATATAAATTCGAGCCCTGTATCAAAGAATGATCAGGATAAACTATAGCCGACTTGCCCGACGGGTATGTGTGACGCGCCACATCTCGTGGCTTATTTTAATTTTATTTTCACTTCAACTGATACTGATTTAACCTTAAATATATGTGTGGGGGTCTAAATGTATGGGTTTAAAACCTCGGTTGTGCTATGCAGAACAGAAAATATTGTTCACGAAAAAAATTCTAAAAGTGATTTAAAATTTGGTCTGTATCCTCGTTGGAAAGGAAAATATAATATAATTATATATTATTTTAATTTCCTTAATGAAAAAGTATATTTTTAACTACGAAGACATTAACAGTTTTGAATGATTCACAGTTGACTACGAAGACACTCAGGAACAGCTTAATGCTATCTATGGGAGGTAGTGAATATAGCCCCGGGCCCACAAATTGGTTTAACTTGTCTTGAGGCTTCGATTTAGCGCTCGACTGGTCCGCTGCATTTAGCTTGACAGAAACAGCCGGTATTCCTGTTATGGGAAAATGCAACAAATTTTGAGCGAGTCAACAAAGTCCTGAATCAGAGTCCTGGCTAACGCAAAGTACAGAGCTGTAGGGACTTTTTTAAAAGCCTAGGAATGTTAACATCAGTGTCAACATTATATTTATGAGATATTATTATACGTAAAAAAAAATCAGAGTGAATTTGTGCGTGCTTATATAAAAACTTTGAACTTTGCTACAGATAAACATTAAAAACTAATAACCTTCCTTCGGACACGCAAGTTTACCAGTTCCTTTTAGTTTCCAGTGGTGGTGGTGGTCACTGGTGGGCAGTTTCACATATAATAATTCTCAAATTTCGCAGTCAAACTATGTCCTTTCACCTCTTTTGAAGGTCTCACACATGAAGGGACTAATCTAGTGGCTAAGTATGATACATCTAGCTAGCAATATGGACCCAAACAGAAATCCAACACCGTATTTGCCTCGGATAGAGTAGCGGTAAATATTATTCTTGATAAAATACTTTGTTGTTGGTCCTGGCAGTAAAATGTAATTGATGACAATATAAAGTCTATTTTTACTATCTGAATTTATATTATTTATAAATATTACAGTAATCCTTAAAGTTTGTATGAAACAAGTGTTTTATTATAGGTATTTATTTTCACTAGGTTAGTACACCTTTTTTAATTTTGGTAGAAGCACAAAATAAATCAAAGCGTGGCAGGGTGGACGAAATGAAATAGAAAAATGTTTCATTTTGCCGTATCAATATGGGAAGAAGTCTATAAATAGTTATTAAAAAAAACATTACTAAAATAAATCTAAAATAGGTCCTTGAGGCATTGTACCAAGGATGCTGGCGGCATTTCCTCGCTGTATCGCAATGCCGATACGTTGTGCGAGGTAGCCGCCTGCTCTTGTAGTTAAGTGCCACTTAAAAATATGTGAGTTTTTTTATATAATTGACCTATAAATATACTGATACATTTTTCCTGAGAAAATACTCACTCTTGATTCCCCACTTCTTGCTGATCGCCGCCGGTCGGCCAGCTTCCTTAAACTGTGCAACGGAATGGCTTAGACAGACGTCTTGTAGACGAAGTGGTATCAAGTGACATCAGAAGTGGTATCATGGTCGCATTTTTATATCCTGTCAAGCCATGCGACACTTTTGTACTTACATATTTGTTAGAACGTGACAGGCATAGTGACAAATGATAAAGAGCTGACCATCTCAGCCCTACACAATACAAGTGTGGGTATATTAAACGACACAAAACAACAAAACAACTTGGATGGATAACCTTAGGAGTTGGACGAGAATCGACGCTGCCACGCTAGGCAGAAAAGCTGCGAATAGAGAAGAGTTTCGGACTGTGGTAGACGACATCCGTAGAGGATATGGCACCTAAAGAAGAAGATATTAAACGAGCTAAAATAGAGTGTTATAAGAGTGTTTTAATGCCCAATTACGTACTTACAACAGACACTACTTTATCTACACACATACGTGTACATATTATACGCTCTATACGATTGCGACGACTATTACGGCATTTGATGACACACTCAATAAAACGACATTTTGACTGACATAATTATTACTGTACCGCTCACACATGACCGCCGCCATCATGGGCGGGACAGTAACATACTAACTGTGCGCATGCGATAGAGATAGGAACAGGCGGGCCAATGTACGAAATTCTTCAAGCTAAGCGTCCTTCCTTTAGCAACACAGTCTAGTTGGTATCTGGGTTGAGCTGTTCAGCTGTGAAAGGCCGATCAAAATCCGGTGGACGACACAAGCCTATTTCATTCTCTTCCAGATTGTTAAGTCTGCATGAAAAGTAAAGCAATTGAAATGATACTTTATACTTAGATTATTCTGAGTCATACTAACATTAATCTAATTTATACGGTTTAACTTATGTATTTTTAGTTACATTGAGGACTATTGGTTGCCTGCATCCAATTCAGCCGACCAATCAAATACCGCAATGTAATGAAACTCGCATGCGAGTTCTGGCACAGTCTTAATGAGCCTTTAGCCTCTATTTTCAAGTACTAACAGAGCATTAAGTGGCGGTCACGATAGCTGCTCGCCGCATACCGTAAAATGGGGTGAGTTGGGTGAAATTTGACTTTCAAACCTCGATAAAACTTTATTTTTACATGGGAAACTGAATGGTGTATATAATAAGTGGTTCGGACTTTTGTATTTTATTTTGGGTAGTTCCATTTCATAACTTTGACGATAAAGAGGAAAACCCACCTCACCCCGTAGTGCCTCGTATTTGGGGTGAGAGAGTTTTTCTTTATATGAAAAACCCTCTCACCCACCCAGGTGATTTTGGAAGATTGTTGGATCGATTTTTTTTATTATGCGTATTAACTATAGCCCCATTTTAAATTGGAATACATTATTTTTGTAGCAGTAGCCTAAAAATCCCTTCTCACCCCCCTCTCAAACCTTCTCTCCCCGTTCATAACCCAACTCTCTCCGCGAAACCTACTCACCCCGTTTTACGGTACAGTTTCATTTATTAAGGAGCAAACGAGTCTCTGATATTCTAACTCTCGTTTACGGGGACCACGAAAATCAAAAGTTGACACCACACAGCATGACATAGGAATATGGTAGCATATCACGATTGGTCAATATGGAAAATCAATTTACTTCTTCCCGGCGTTATCCCGGCATTTTGCCACGGCTCATGGGAGCCTGGGGTCCGCTTGACAACTAATCTCATGATTTGACGTAAGCACTAGTTTTTACGAAAGCGACTGCCGTCTGACCTTCCAACCCAGAGGGGAAACTAGGCCTTATTGGGATTAATCCGGTTTCCTCACGATGTTTTCCTTCACCGAAAATTGACTGGCAAATATCAAATGATATTCTCAAAATCAAATTGGGGCCTATAAGGGGATTAAGAATCTCCAAAATGCGTCGTATGTTATTTTCCGATTGCAATATAACTAAATGGGATCAGGTACCTATCGCTATTAAGTTCCTCAATTTAAAGGATCGTTTCTGAGACGTTATCGCTTTCACATCAAAGATACGGCAATGTAATGGATGTCGAGTACAATGGGAGCACAAATCGACTCTTTCGATAGTTCGATCTTTTTTAATGCGTGAAACCTAGACAAATGGAATCTCTAAGGAATCGGCAATTCATCAGGCCTTTAACAACTTGACAGATGATTTATGCAGCGCAAGCGAGGAACAACGTCTCTCGTGGCTGTATAAACCAATTAGGACCGGCATTTGTGGCAGCTGAGGCAATGTCGGCATCATCAGGAGTCGGCAAACTATGGAGGAAAAGAGCCAACTGCAGTAGAAATCACCGGTTTGGAATCTCAAAGAGCCAAGTGTTATCTTCCGTTGTCTAGGAATTTCAATATACTTAGGTCATTCAAAAAATTCCTGGACTAGCCACTTAGAAAAAATAAGTCGTCTCTTATACAGGGTGTGTCTGGCCATGGGGCTTTAAATCCAGGGCTCGATTCTACTTGCTAAACTGAGCTACTTTTATTATGGCACCAAACCCGAAATCCCGAATTTTTTTTTTTACTTTTTCATACATTTTGGTTGATCAGATGTCGACGTTTTCTATGGAAGAGACAAAAAAATTTCCCCGATTTTAGGGTTGGTCCCATAGTAAAAGTAGCTCAGTTTAGCGAGTAAAATCAAGCCCTGGATTTAAGGCCCGTGGTCAGACACACCACGTATATTATCAGAACCCAGAAACTTTCAGTATGGCCCACGTATTTATCTTTTGAGTGAGTTGAAGAGCCGCAATTTTTCCGACAACCTGAGTTGACGTTTATTATATTGTCCACAGAAGTGACCTTTTTCTAAAAGGTGTTTGGACTCGTTCGTGTCTTTCCCGTAGACATCGCGAAGCGAAGGAATCTAAAGCTAATTTTTACGCCACCGTACCATGTTTGCTCTATTATTGTGAATATAATACACATATACATATATCTATTGTTGTGTAATATTATTGTGATATTTTTGTAAAGAAAACGTGTATTTACAACATGACTTTAGTGACAAAAAAGTTGTGTTTATATTCCATCAAATAAACCAAAGAGTAAGTACATTTGACATATGACTTCATAGAGATTGAACAAGTGAATATGCCGCCCACCAAAATACTTATTTAAAACTTAGACACAGCTTTGAGTGTAACAAAAAAACATTAACATAAATATCAACTGTTGTCATCTAAGTACCAGAGTCGTTAACACTCCACAGGAGTTCTCTTCTCTGGTGGAATGTCATCCTAGTCGATCCCAGTATGCCCTCACGAACGGCAGAGAGGGTGAAACGCCGGAGTGGGTTTAGTGGGTAGGGCCAAATTCTCCCCCTCTCTTGTCAGGAGAGGGGAAAGGAGCGGCGAGTCCCACACACCATGCGTAAACGCATTCCCACTCCGTGAAAAAAAAAAAAGAGTTCTCTTCTCTAAAATTCAGGCTCCCATTTACAGGGTTCCACTGTGTCCCCATTCAGTTTGATTCCGCCCGAACTAAACTGATTGCGAAACTAGTCCCGCTTTGGGTACCTTTACACAGCTAGAGCCTACTAAATGAACTGAGGACCTACCGCGGACCACGTTCGACGTGTTGGCTCTCTGTCGCACGTGTAAATTTGTTCGTAAGTGTGACAGGGAGGCAACACGTCGAACATGGTTCGCGGTAGGCCCTCTGACTACGCCAATACATTTAGTGAGCGTTGACATTTGTTGCCTGCCTCGGTTTTGGGGCTTTTGAAAGGGACAAATTTAATTTAGTTTTAAATCTGCTTAAATCTCAATACTTTTTAATAATAATTATGTGATTCAAGGAAACAAGCGTTGTATATTGATTAAACGGAAGCTTTTTAAATATTCCTTGTATAATACCGTTATGCTTTTAGGCGCACCGTTTTCTATGGAAAGCATCACATGATCGCCTGTCATGTCATAAAAAAGTAAGCGCCGGAAGCTCCGGCCCGTACACGGCCCGGTCTAACGTGAGTCACCCTTTAAGTAGGTATGTTTATTCCTTACTTGACACTAAATCTAGTATATTTACAGGTACATACAACCGCTAAGATTGGCTAGTTTTAGAACAAGTTATTTAACAATATTAAATAGAACGATTAACGAAAATCATTTATTTTTGTCTACAAATATGTATCACTGTCAGTTAAACAATAAATATCCTCAAATGTATTTGTTTTAATTCATAATGCCGTATTTAAACCACAGGGAGCGTTATTTAAATACCCACATTACAGAATAAAACATCCTGCAGAGATTCCTGTATCTGATTAATGCCCCGTTGTTTCGTAGAATACGAGTACAGTCAGTCACATAAATCCAACAACTCGTTTTCATTTTGTAACGCAAATGAAATTTATAAAATAAATTGCTAGCCACTTTTATCCGAGAAATACATTGTTTAAGTCAAGATTTGAGCCCCATACCTTCAGTTTGGATGCCCCTGCCCCCTGGCTACCAATGAGTTTCTTGAAACAAGTATTATGTTCAACACATCTAATCAATGCTTAATTTAACCGTATGGCGTTAGCATACAGAACCTAGGTAGGTAACAGATAAATCATAAAACACTTAAGAGCTTCGTCGTTAAGTTTTATAAAGGTTCTCGAGAGGCCTCGTTACTCTTACTCTTAGAAAATATGTAGAAAAGGTATGTACAAGTATGTACAAGTATATTTACAATATTATTTACATAAATTTACAAATTCCACTGAAGAAGGTAGAGAGGCAATAGAGAGTACTCTCTCCAGGCGGGTGTTATGCCTGGGGACCGAAGTCCATTGAGAGTTGGTCGGAAGTTATATATATGGAAACTGACATTATAACTCCGTAAGCGCGATGTAGGTCTCACATACTCGTACTAATTGCCTTCTAGACGTAGTATCGTATCTTCTCAGTAGTTTTTTGTGCGTTCTAGCTCCCTAACGCCATCTGTTAGATTATTGTAGCACGGCGTTGGCAGTGACAGCTAGAGGAGACGCCACAAATATATCGGATACCTACTCTGCTTCACGGCACCATAGTGACATGCAGGGAAGTCTACTCAGCCTCAACGATATTAAGGTTGCACCATGTCCGCCTCGCCAGTTGAACCACAGCTTGATAGGTAAAATATAAAATGTGCGTACCCGCATTTAATTAATTTGCTAACTGTACCTTCACGTGAGTGCTACACACACCACATTTTTGCCAAGAATTATTTAGTACCTCTTTAAACGTTTGAGGGTGAGCCACAAAGAGAATTACTTAATGATATAGTATAATAAAATTAGAACAGGAAATATGTAGCTATTTTGGTGAACAATTTTAAAATACGCGTACATATAAATTCACAGTGATATTTAAAAACAAAAGCTTTTTCTAAGGTTTTTTTCTTCCCATAAATTAAATAATCTAGGTAACGAAAACTGAAATGATGTGACTGAATTAGCGTTAAAACTACAATTTAACGACCCCATTACTTCGACAGTAATAATATTGTCAAAAACCGGTGTATCGCTTTAATAATCGGGGCCAAAACAGTATGCCCTTTAAAGGTTTTGTTTAAGGTCTATAATTAAAGCCATCTTTTGTGCTTAAGCTCCATTCATGAGACCGGAAGACAAGCTTCTCTGATCCGGGATAACTTCCGTATCCGACATTTTGAAGAAATTACCTTAGGGTTCCGTACCCAAAGGGTCAAAACGGGACCCTATTACTAAGACTTAACTTTAACTGTTCGTCTATCTGTCTGTCACCAGGCTGTATCTTATGAACCGTGATAGCTAGACAGTTGAAATTTTCATAGATGATGTATTTCTGTTGCCGCTACAACTACAAAGACTAAAAACGGGATATAATAAATATCTAAGTGGTTCACGTTTGTTGTATGGGAATACAACAAACGCGATATATTGCCGTTTTTTGTTGAACCCTTTGTGAGCGAATCCGACTCGCACTTAGCCGGTTTTTCAAGAACATCAAACGATGATGTTTTCGGCCTAAAATGGCTGGTTTGAATCATGCCTTCCAGTTTGTAACTTTACAAAGGTTTTTGACGTTGAAACGATCAATTCACGAGTAAAACGGCCATTAAAATAAAACGTCATTTTACTAATGACTTCATATCACAGACGTAACACATCAAAGGCAACAGAAGAATACAGGTACAACAATTTTGCAATATATTTGGTAATTAAAAGAAGGTGAATATTCTGTTTATTAGTTTAATTACCTATGAAATTCATGCGAAAATAAAATTCGTTAAAAAATTAAACCTAAGATTATATTATTCAATTCATGGCTCCTCTATATGATGGGCCAACGCCGGCCACTCCAAGGGACGCATTTATGCGTTAGAAGAAGTGATATAGCTATCTCATTCTACCACATGGTTGCGTTCCTTGGAATGGCCGGCGCTGGCCCATCGTGTAGAGGAGCCATCAGATTCAGGCTTTTGTACATGGGAACGGAAGTCCATTGTTGGAGTTGGTTAGGAGTTGTTCTTAATATAAGAAACACCAGTGACATAAGTATCTCGATTTTTGGGTTGAAATATGACACCACAATAACATATAAAAACATTACCCGTCTTTACTTTTGTTGGGTAACAACTCTCCATCGTGTCCTTGCACGCATGCTAGGTCCAATTTATTTTTATCGTCCAAAAAGTTGTTACAGCCCGGCAATTACAATAAACGTTGCAAAGGAGTCGTTAAGTATAAAATTGGAACTTCCCCTGCCATCTTACGTCTGTTACGGAAGATATTAACTACAATTTACGTCTTTCGGCCTTAAGACTTTTTTAACTGTTCAGATAAATCGAACACTAAGACTAATTCGATTTACGATTTTTCGAAAGTGACGATTGTGACGGATTGTAGAACAGATGGCCGCCCAGGCAGAAAGTCTTTAAAGTGGAAACTACGTATCGAAACAACTGCCAGCTTAGCACACGACCTCCGCGACTGTATATCGCCTGCGAAACAAAGTACACGTATTTTTCTAACTGTATTAATTATAGAGAGACGCGTAGTCTATTTCGCGGGCGAGACACTGTCGCGGCGTTCCTGTGCTAAGCCTAATACTTGGGAACAAATGATCTTGTCCAATTGCAAGGAACTGTTGGACAAAGGCAGCCAACTATGTCCTCGTTAAGCGAAAGGACATAACAAAGTTAAATATTAAAAAGTTAATTCTTATAATAATATAATATTTTCCTATAGTAAACACCATCAAAGGTTACGTAAAATATAAATCACTGATCGTATGTGTGTTTATAATTTGCCTGGCACAACTAAACCCCGCTTAAATCACACACAAACACACAAGCTTTAAATTGAAACAAATTTTCTGTCACCGACCTACGAGTAACTGTTTTGTAATTTATTTTAGAAATTAACGTTGTTAATTAAACTGTGAAGCTTGTTTTTGATTAAATTAAGCGATACCCTACGCGCGACATAGGTATGAATTGTTTGTTGTTGTATTTAATTAAATACTGAAATAATGCTTATAAAACAATTATTATATATATATATATATTTTAATTTAAGAGACTACATAATATACATCACGGCAGGGGAAGATACGTTTTTGGCATGAAATTCCCTCATCTATTATTTGATACCTTCAGACCAAACAAAAGGATTTATTTACAATTTTTAATACTTGTAAATAAATCCTTGTAACATGTGTAGGTATGGAAATATCCCTGAAAAATAGCGAACTCTAAAGAAAAAAGTATTTGATACGTTGCAATTGCAAACATGAGAATATAAACATTTTTAAACCTGTTTGCCCTCTTTGATGCAAACTCGTTCCAGATGAGATATTTTCAAGCTTGCTATGATTTTAGTCATAAATCTTTCACTTCATTTACTTCAATATTTCATGCATGATCGACGATTTTGTTACTCTTGGGTTGACCTTTAAAATGACCTTTAGCTGATACGTAAAGTAGGAGATACAAAGCTTCAAGCTTACATTCCAATATTAAATTGATGTCAGCTCTGTTATCATTCGCGGGTGCATTCCGTTCGTACTTGTTCGTAGGTAAAGTCGTTATCATATTATATCCGAGCGGCCAAGGTGCTCAAAAACATCAGAACACGCACTCTAACGCCTTGACAATAGAGGCGTGTTCAGATATTTGTGAGCACCTTGGCCGCTCCGATATTTAGTTGGCGACTGTACATGTACAAAATGACACCTTTTTGATACGAAAACTTAAGTAGGTACCATTTAGGTGGTATAACCTCTAGTGTAAATTTCATTTCATGCGATAGTGTGTCATGACGTACGCGTTTGCGTCAAGTCTCTCTTTGTATGGGATAAATAGCGCGCCAAACGGGACGTTTTGGAAACTTAATTTCCCATAAAAACAGCTAAAAAGTTATGATATTTGTATAAAATGAGAATTAACGCAAACGCGTACGTCACGTTACGCTTTCGAATGGAATTTTCGAAAGAGAGGATCGCATTTGACAAGGGCTTTTAAGGTTGTTAGTTTAGACGCCGTCTTGTGTACTTATACTGAAACATGAGAAGTCATATAACGGACTTTTTATAAAGAGAAATTAAAACGATATCAGTTTTATATTGTTGTTTGTTTTAGATTGAGATCTCAGAGTTTTGTTGGATTTAACAAAATTAAATCTTACTCCTACAAGTATAGTGTTATACTTTTTTCTCTTCACACATATAATGCCATAATGCTATAATGTATAGTCTGATCTGAAATAGTCAAATGTCCGAGTTTACTCCACTAACTAAACATGAACTAACTAACAACCAATATATAAAGCGTCAACAAATTCAATTTCACTAAAAGGCTGCCTGACAGTTGCAACTTATAATTATTAAAGTCCCACGTTTACTTTCTCAGAGGCATATACATCTGGCATCAACTTTGAGAAGTTTGCCTTTCACATCCGCTTACTCCAAGTTGCAAGACAAATATCCAACTTCTGACATGAAAGTTTCAGTATTACGTGTAGGTAGATTGGAAATTTTGCTTTCATAAGTCATAGTATCTATGTAGATCATTAATTTTCTTATCGATTAATAGATCCTTAAATAAATAAAATATCAATCATTACCAATCAGAGACATCCCGTAGCCAGGCGTGGCTCACTCCGCGATTTCGTCGCTTTGCTACAGGTAGCTAAAAGTACATCCGTTCGACCCAATTTTGGGGATTGCCATAAGCCTCGCGTGGCGCTGTCGCCACCTAGCGGCCATATCCGTGCTGATCGTGACAGACGCGTTTTGTTAGAGAGTGAGTCTTCTGTACCTAGTACTATTATTTATTCTGTGCCGTAGCCTGATATCTTCACCGCTCTAGCGTAGACTATAAGAAATTACCTATCATCAAGAAGTAGGTAATAAAAGGACCATCTAGTAACGACTAATGCTGGCTATACACAAACGTGCAACAGTGGCTCGACCTAAAAGCCTAACGCGTCGTAAAATCGCAGTAACAATGTTATTTACGACGCTGTATGTTAGAACACTATAGAGGAGATTAAAACTCCTTTGAGGTAAAACGCTCATTTACCGGTTAAGTGCCGAAATTTAGCTTTATGTTGAAATGAATTGCTACACATCCCGGGTGGAGGGTAATAGTGATGTATCACCTTGTTGACTTGAAATAATTAAGAACCAGCAAAATAAAAATATATTAGTAGATATATGTATTTTGCAAGGATTCCGTAACCTGGCCAGCGTCCTGGGAACAATGCCTCAGGCTAATTTAGGGCTAGAATTATGATTTATATATTTTGCAAATGCAGCATAATATTTAAAGATACAGCTGTTCATAACAAACTCCTGTACATTTGTAGCTGTTCATACAGCTGTTCTCCTGTAAATTTAAATAATCATAATATATGTGATTTAATGACAATCCAGAACAAGAACTGAAATAAGAAGAAACTACTACCAGAGACATATATGTATAACACTACGAAACGACTAGTTAGATGGTCAAGCCATACTATTCTACCGAAGGGATGGCCAGGGGGCGCCATAAGCCTTCAGTAAGAAGTGCATATTGGGAACGTGCGAAGTCAGTGGCGCTGATTGTCACAAACGCAGGTAATCTTATGGAATGTCCGACATTAGTACTAGCGGCAGCCGCTTGAACTAATTTTACTCCATAACATTTAACGTAGAAATTCCGACAAAATGAGGGCAGCGTCAGTCGTGCACATAGCGAATGCTTGGAAAAATTCGACCCATGCCGCTGTGGCCCTGTGACCGAATGGCACAGGGACCTGCCGCGATAACAGAGGACGCTGGTTCGATTCCAGCCCGGGGCATTAGAGGCATTGGTCACTTTTTTTTAACCGACTTCCAAATCTCAAAGAAGGAGGTTATCAATTCGGTTGTATGTTTTTTTTTATTTTTTTTATTTATTTTTTATTTTTTTTATGTTTGTTACTCCATATCTCCGTCATTACTGGATCGATTTTGAAAATTCTTTTTTTGATTGAATGTATATGCATACAGATTGGTCCCGTTTTTGTCAAAACCCAGTTGTGATGATGGGATCCATGAGGAATCGAGGGAACTCCTCAAATCTTAAAGGCATACATATAGTGATCTTTGGGTTTTTATCAACAAATGAAGCATATACACCCAAAAAAGTGACATTTGATGAAGTGGAACTGCTGATGATGATCAGAACGGAACTCTTTAACGACGCATAGTTCACGGTTGGCGATTTGTCCTCTTCGTTATGTTTGTTAAGCAAGTTAAGTTTTTAAGCCATATTTTTGTCAAGCTCGAGTTCTGATGATGGGATCCATGAGGAATCAAGGGAACTCCTCAAATCTTAAAGGCATGCGTATAGAGATTTTTGTATTTACACCAGAAAATCAAGCATTTTCATTAAAAACTGTTGCATTTGATGAAGTGGAACTGCTGATGATGATCAGAACAGAACTCTTAAACGACGCATAGTTCACGTTTGGCGATTTTTCCTTTTCGTTATGTTCGTTAAGCAAGTTAAGTTTTTAAGCCACCGTTTTGTCAAGCCCGAGTTCTGATGATGGGATCCATAAGGAATCGAGTCCTCAAATATTAAAGGCATACGTATAGATTTTTTTGTATTTTCATCATAAAATCAAGCATTTACATTAAAAACTGTCGCATTTGATGAAGTGGAACTGCTGATGATGATCAGAACGGAACTCTTCAACGACGCATAGTTCACGGTTGGCGATTTGTCCTCTTCGTTATGTTTGTTAAGCAAGTTAATTTTTTAAGCCACATTTTTGTCAAGCTCGAGTTCTGATGATGGGATCCATGAGGAATCAAGGGAACTCCTCAAATCTTAAAGGCATGCGTATAGAGATTTTTGTATTTACATCAGAAAATCAAGCATTTTCATTAAAAACTGTTGCATTTGATGAAGTGGAACTGCTGATGATGACCAGAACAGAACTCTTCAATGACGCATGGTACACGTTTGGTGATTACGAATTTCGATTTTGACTTGGACTGGGACCCGGACTCGGAGTCATACCCGGATCCGGTTCGGACCCGGATCCGGTTCGGACCCGGACCTGGACTCGGATCCGGATTCGGACCCGGACTCGGAACCGGACTCGGATCCGGACTCGGACCCGGTCTCGGACCCGGATACGGACCCGGACTCGGACCCGGACCTTGACCCAGAAAACCACTATGATACCTTAACTAAATAAACAACTATGATTACCTACCATAAAATTAATTTAGGTATAAAGTACGATGATGCCAATCTTCCTAGCCCCTCCCGCTTAAACCCCCGTACACCGCACGGCATGCGCCATTAAGTGGGTTAGGTTAGGTTTGAACTGCGATCCTCACAGAACCGAACAAGGATTAGGTTAGGTTAGAACTGCGAGCCTTACAGAAACGAAATGCTACTTGAAAAGTGGGTTTGATTAGGTTCGAACTGCGATCCGCACAGAACCGAACTGCTATCTGAGGAGTGGGTTAGGTTAGGCTAGAACTACGACCCTCATGGCTCCTCTTCACGATGGGCCAACGCCGGCCACTCCAAGGGACGCATTTATGCGTTAGAGGGAGCAAGTGATATTGCTATCTCATTCTACCGCATGGCTGCGTCCCTTGGAGTGGCCGGCGTTGGCCCATCCTGTAGAGGAGCCATTATACAGAAGCGAAATGCTAGTAGAAAAGTGGGTGGTTTTACCTCCTTTTCTACATAGTGTACCATCTACAATAATCTTTCATCGGCCCCCATGGAAGTCGGTTTTTTTTTCTTAAAAATTATTAGTATATGACATTTATTTCAGTTTATAATTTATACAGTAGTGTTACTACTTGAAATAAAAACAAATTAAAACTATTTTCTAAAAATAATTTAATATGTTCTAATACTTCTAATAGTAGGTAACTAACTTAATTTTATATGATGTAACTGGGGACCGTAGAGCTGGCAGCTTCCTCGCACAACGCATAAGCATTGCAATTCAGCGGGGTAATGCTGCCAGCGTCTACGGTACCTTGCCGAGGGGCGATTTTTTATTGTAGTTTAGGTTTTATTTTTATTCATTTAGTATAATTTTAGTTTATAAGTTTTTATACAACATCTATGTGTGCTTGTCTTTATGAGAATAAATTTAATAAACTTAATTTTTGCAAATAAATTACTTACATTTTTTATCACTGTTGGGCTTCCAACACCCAATTTACCACACATAAAATCGATGTTTATCCAGTAAAAATACACGTGAAGTATATTTTTAACCCATATTTACTTCGCCGGCAGCCGCTCGAACTGTCTATTGGACCGTGACCGAACCCACTTTATTTTCAACAAAATTCTGCCTGCTTCGGTAGTGCACTGCGCCGAGCCTACGGCAAAACAGGATAGGTTTCGATTTTTTTCTATATTTTTTTATTAAAAAAACTATATCTTTTTAATAAACCTAAATGTCTAATAATAATAAGTTTTCAGTACCTACGTCGCGCGCGTAGACTAAGTTATGTTTTTTTTAAATGTACAAAATATATCAAACAGTCCTTTAAAAAAATATTCATGGTCATCAGATAAATATAAACCTTCTCTTTGAACTCTCGCGTTTTGTACACATATTTAACTAACTTATACAAACGGGTCTACCATGATATACTTTCATTATCTGATCATCGGTACCTTCACCAAGGAGGAGTTTTGGCCAAAGGGTGTCAAGTTTCGGCAGTTCCGCGGCCGGCTTCCTACGGGGTTGCGAACTGTATCGCAACCATAATGTCATAGTGATAGTCTAGTGTTTAATATTTTCTAATATTTTTCTAATATGTATGCTAGTTTTTGAGGTATGAGTATTTATGTATGGGGCACTAGTTGCCTGAAATAAAGATTTTCATTCATACATTCATTTTTTTTACCTTAAATTCCGAAATTTCATCTGAGATGCACCAGCTGTGGTCACGGAAAAACTTTCTGGAGTATATACCTACTCGTTGTTATGTACTGCATGCATATTTTATGACTAGTCCAATTTTAATTAAAAATAATGTCGTGTCGAAAATATTAGCATCTCCAAACAACACCCTTCCTAAACTCAAAAGGCATGCATTCAATCTAACGGTACGTGCTACAGCCGACACTCGGTTCGCGTTCGCGCTTCTATTTTTATCGGTATAAAGAGAAAATGAGTCGATACCGAGCCTTCACAATCCAATGGGCCGAATAATCGAAACGCGGCTGGATATGCCTTAACATGAGCGACAATTTATCATAAAATGCTTTGCCGGCGTGCGGAGAAAAAACCAAATGTGTACAGTTAACTGAGTCAAATTCTTGCATTTAATAATCGCTCACAATTTTTTGTTAAGAATCTTAAGACCTCTGCAACACTTCCAAATTAGAGTATTAGTTATTCAATCTGTTTCCGGTATGATATCAATCTGTCAGTGTCATATATTATTGGAAACAGATCGAATAACTAAAACTCGAATTAAGCTAACTCAACTCAAATCAACTCACAACAACTTCTTGCGCCTTATTACGATACGCTTCCCTCGTCTATCGGTTAAAAAAAACCTAATAAAATATTTGGTCAACCTCGAAACCCATTTTGTCCCAGAGGTAGGTACTTAATTGGTTTTCACTCAGATAAACAAGTAAACTTACGTCTGCTAATTCCATAATAAGTTGTATGGGATATGAAAAAACGTATTCATTAATACGTTTGAAACTTGCTTAAAACTTAGTACTAAAACTCTCTTAGAACTTATTATAGATAGTTTTTTTATCTATCATCACATGGAGTAAGCACTCTAAGCTTACTTTTTTTTTTTCTATGGTTTTACTTAATGTGTTTTATCTATTGACTTTCAACCCTTTAGGCAAGTTTTCAGTGAATAGGGAAGAAATAATAAATATGAAAATATGAAACTGGTTTTTCAGCTGCGAGTCCGTATTTTTGTTCTAACTGTACATCGATACTACTGCTTCTACATTGAATGGCTAAGTGACTTACGAGTTCTTTCAGACCGTTGGCATAATAGCACAAAGCATTTTCATGTAATCACGCCTAAAATATGTACCATTTTCTGAAAATGTGGAAATAATAATTTAACTTGCATTCTGGCCGAAATATTTACACGTAATAAATAACCTAAAGCCGACCACTGACTAACAGCCCGCCGGACGATATCGGCCTGTCAGTTAGAACAAAATTTTGTCAGTTCCGAACAACTGACAGGCCGACACCGTCCGGCGGACTGTTAATCAGTGGGCCCCTTAAGATTAGGTCATACGCCATATATCAGTAAAATGTTTTCCATGAAATCTGATTTATATTTTCACGTTTCACGATTTTAATAAAAAAGTTTGTAGACATTTTAAATTGAAGTTTATTTTTCTTCTTTCGGGTAGGTATATATTTTCCTGTACACGAACACGTATAAAAAATAAAGCGATATTTCGATTGCTTTATTAATAAAAAGGTATTTAATTTAAGAGTTATTTTTACCTTTTGGAACACCTGTACAATCGCTCTCAACACGCTGGGCTAGCGAAGCTTACGAGAAGCATGCGAATTTTTATATTCCCTCCCTTTGATTTTAATTTAAAAAAGTGAACATGAATTTAACTTACTCATACTTATTTCATGGCGCACTTGAAGGCAGTTTATCAAAACGCTAAGTGTATTTTGTTACACCGTCGAGCCACATTTCTAGCTGCATTTCGCGAAGTCACGGCACCGAGCGATTCCCACCACTCCCCAACCTACTTACGGTGAGCATGAGCATTCTCCCCATGATATTAGCTCAAGAGCCCAATTTAGTTGATTTTAATTTGATACGATTTTGTTCTTGTTATGATACAAACTTGAATATCGCTAATAGTGCTCGACATGCTGCTGTCACCTCTATTGACAATAATGGTAACATTCCATTTCTAACCGCAGCTGCATTACTGTCAATTTTACTATGGAAATTGACAGTGACAGCGACGCGTTCAGTACCGGTAGTGCAGCTGCGGTTAGGAATGGAATGTTACCATAACTTAAATTTCAAGATGACATGTACTGGGACTGCGTCGAGCACCAGTACCACCACCTTAGTGCATCAACTATTCGCAAAATTATTAAATATATTGAAAACGGGTCACTCATTTTTATTTCAGGTATTTTAAGTCGAAAACGCGCACGCGGAGGAATGCGGCCCGCAGTCTGCGCCGGTCCATCACCGTAAACGCAAGCTCCTGATGACACTGCTCGGTACGGAGTGAAACATGTCGAGCGTTTTTCGACTTAAAATACGTGAGCGACCAGGACCCCTATTCGACAAGCGACGTTTGACGTATCGTGTTGATCTCCCGTTGATGTGGGAAAAATCATAAGTTCTCGAATACGTACCATGTCAAAATTTATAGAATAGAATAGAATAGAATAGAATAGTTTATTTGTGTAAAAAAGGGTATAAATCGATGTTACATAATAATTGTTTCCAATCCTTAATTTACCATAATACATGGCGTACAAATATTCTTAAATTAGGTACTATCTAATATTAAACTCCCATTAAAATGACACATTGAAAAATAATAAGATACAATTAATAATAATTAATAATAAAATCATAGATTGCCAATATCATTTAAGATTACAATTTGTCTTATATAAAAATATACAATCATTATAAAACATAATCAATGGACACATCAACAATATAGCTTATAATTTACATAATGTCAAAAACTCATCAATTGAATAATAACAACTCTCCACCAAATGATCAAACAAGTGCTTTTTGAATAATTTAATTGGAAGGGCCTTAAAATCGTCAGTAAAAGTGTTAAATAATTGTATTGCCATGTAATGCACGTTTTTTCTGCTTAGTGAAAGGTTTGTCCTGGGTATGCACAGATTACATCGATGTGTACCTCTTTGAGACCTCATGGTGATAGTTTTAAAACATGTGGGGTACTTTTTGACAAATGTACATATTTCAAAGATGTACATTGCAGGTAATGTCAAGATTTTATTGTGCCTAAATAACGGTCTGCAGTGATCTAATTGCCAAGCCCCAGATAGAGACCTCACACATTTTTTTTGCGTCTTAAATATGATGTCAGCATCGACTGAGTTTCCCCATATTATCAGTCCATATCTCAATAGGGATGACACATACCCGTGATATGCTGAAAGAGCGGCTGCTTCCGAAACCACATTGCGAATACGATAGAGTACATAAACAAATCGATCCAATTTAGTGCGTAGGCTATCAATGTGGCTCTTCCAATTACAGAAGTGGTCAATGTTTATTCCAAGGAAAGATGCAGAATCTACTTCTTCAATTTTTGAATCATTGTACTTAATTTCTAAATCAATATGTTTACTTCGGTATGTCTGAAATTGTATCATTTTTGTTTTATTTATGTTAATTTTTAAATTATTGTTTTCTAGCCAGTCTATTACATTTACTAAAGCTTGATTGATTTTATCATCAAATGGCGTATCGTCATCATTTTTAATGAGCAGCGTTGTGTCATCCGCAAAGAGGATAGTATCATGGCTTACTACATTTGGGAGATCATTAATATAGAGTAAAAATAGCAAAGGGCCCAGGATACTGCCCTTGACATTTGACATTAACAATCCACAGTTAGGGTGACAAGTATACCAAACCGAAACACCCTTAGTTTAGAGTTGAGTTTTGGTTGTACCAAATGATATTATCCACCGTTGATGGAATCCACACTCAGTATGCAATAAAATCAACTGTTGATTTGACGTGGATGCAAAATCTGACAGTTGCACATGTCGAATTTGGCCCCCGTTTTCAATATATTTAATATGTCTGTATCTCACGGAAGTTTTGTTATGCCGCTCAAAAAGTTAATTCTTTAACCATTTGACATTTATTTTTAGTCATTCGATTTCGAATCGAAATTCTTATAGTAGAGATGCGTTTTTGTTTTAAGTACGATGACAAATATGTTGCCACTGCGGACTAAAGGGTTAAGTAGACTAGTTACCTTCAGTCGAGCTCGGAAGCGATGAGAATACATTAGACCGTAAATCTCCGCTTTACGACGTGTGAAGGCACTATCTTCCAATGACTTACGTTTTTACAACACACGCAACAACAGCCCCTAATACAATGACTGAAAGCCGAAAAACGCATTCACTGATGACCATAAAATTTATTACGTCTATAATTTTTATATCGATAGTAAAGGATTGGATCTTGTGTCAATATAAAGCCGGGTTTGGGCAACTGAGTTGATTTTAATGACGGTTCTATGACTGAAGGGTTTTACTGACCGTCTGAGAAGTTGGTATTATTTTTTATACAGTAAAACAGCTTTTTTGTTCAAAGTGCGGTTCATATGAACTTATATCTTTTTTATACCATGTCGTAGCAAACTAACATAAGACCCGTTTGATGTAAAGCGGACGCTGCACTCTATAGACGCCTCCATCTCCAACGGTATCACATGCGCATTGTCGATACTTAAAAATCAGTAACGTTCCTTTTTTAATGTAAGCTATTGACATGGAAACCAATGAAAACCAATAGTTATTTTTATTACCTACATTAGTTAGTTTAAGGATGATCTGACAAAGTTTCAGTTTACGATGATATACCGGGTGTGGCCTGTAACATGAGCAATAAATTTAACTGTAGGCTGTACCCCTCATACTGACCAACATTTGTTCAGCGACTTTTAAAAATAACTTGTGGTTTGATTTTTAATAGACTTTAAAGTTTATTCTAAGACGCAATGTATTGCAAATTTTCTTATGTTTAAGGTGTAACAAGCAACGTCAATCACAATGATATGGCGTGGCGATGGTGTCCATTGAAGATAATATTTATTTTGTATGATAAATAGGGAGTCTAAATACTTAATAATTTTTAAAAGTTGTTGAACAAAAGTGTCACCGTTTGAGGAGTACAATCTATGTTTGAATTATTTGCTCATGTTACAGGCCACACCCGGTATTACAACCTAATAAATTGAAGCAATCTTCACACAAGACAATACAATATAGAAACTACCTTTACAAAACTCTGAAAGTCACAATCGAATGCAACGCCAGGTGCAACCGGCGCGGCCGAAAATAGGCGTTAGATAATATCACCGCATTGCCGACACTGGAGAATTCTAAAAGCCAATTTTGATTTAAACCTTGTTCCTTAGAACAAATCAAATGAATATTTTAATTTTAGATTCACCTCCTCGTTACAAAAATCGTCGTAATTTTATTTTATTTCCCACAAAATTCGTCCTATTACAAAAAGGCGCAATCGCGACATAATCAATGTCGCACGTAATGCTGTAATGGCGCTTTAGTTCACGCTTGAATGGAAAAGCTAAACGGTGCTGATGACGAGTCTAAGAGCATTCGAATATTAACCCTTTTCTTGTTGAATATAAGTAAATCGTGAATCGTGAAGTGAATCGTGAATCTTGCGCTTATTTTTTTACTTTTCAATGCCGCGTGTATTTTTAATGGGGTCCCTTTGTTTCCCATAAGGTTTAAAGTCATAATGTATTGTTTGTCATATTATCGTTAGTCATAAAACTGGAACCGTTAACTTTTCAGGATTTTCATAAGGTTATTCTGTAGATAAGTTAGGTTAGGTTAGGTTTGTTTTATGGCAATACTGAAAAGTGACGCGTTTCTGAGAAAAACCAATTATTTATGACTAACGAAAATTCGGACAAACAATACATTATGACTTAAAATTAATTTGGGAAGCAATAGAGACCCATTTTAAATACAACTTCAAATGCTTCTAAGCTTTGGAAACAAACTGTCCTTATTTTTTGTACTTCCATTCAGTTACTAAATACTTCCATGGAAAGTTGGTTCAACTGCCGTTTGGCTGCACTTTGGCTGAAACTTGAAGAGCTACAAAATTGTTTTTTTTTATAGTACGCCGTCACCAGACGCTGTCAATTACACTATAATTACTTGGTTGCTCGTCTAGTCGTTTTTTTATGTCAGGCTTCATTTAAAAAGGAAATATCAGATAAAAAAGTTTCGTGCTCGAAGCTCATACAATTTAGGTACACTTGTTTCATTTTTATTTTATCGAGGGTTATATTATCGAGTGAGTTTTTTTGTAATAGGTCATTTACCATTGTTATGTACTGAAATAATTGAATTTAGATCTAGATATACAGATAGATATATAGATAGATATATGTATGGTGAACGATTGGGTGGTTAAAGTTCCTCAGTCCGCAACTTTGTAATTTTCTCTAAAGAAATAAAATCATTTTAATAATAATTTGTTCTTTAATGAAAGTTCTCTAGACCTCTCAGTCAAGGTACGATGGGATGGGCTACTTTACTGCACCGGTCAGCTAAATCTTTCGTCTTGTCGTCACGTCCCATCAGTTTAGTCTGAGGCCCATCGCTGGTTAGACTTCAAAGGTTAAGGACATATCCCAGAGAAAGAGAAAAATAAATGTTGTAGAGTTAGACCAAGAAAAGTCTGCAAAGATTTTGATAGCACACGCAGTGCAAGTGTTATTTTAAATGTCAAACTTCTATTAACTTATAACGTATGAATAACACTTGCACTGCGTGTGCTATCATAATCGTTGCAGACTTGTCTTTGTCTAAATCTTTTGCTGTCGCTTTTCAGATTTACTGCCGACATATTATGGATGGGTTTATCCATCTTTATCCACGTGATAAAATAACTGTCACTTTTTAACACCGTGGGATAGAAAGTGACGGATACTGTTTTATCTCGCTGTCATGTAGACAAGAATGACCATCATATCCGTACTGAATAGGTATAAAATTAATATTATTGGTAGCAATGTTCCGATACTTCAACAGTGCTTAAAATTGTGCTCTTATTTAATTTCTGGCTCAGGGATGTAGTCGTATCTTAGCCGCCGTAATTCTTAATTACAGACCTAAATAATATAATTCGATAAACTTAAAAAAGTTAAACGTTCTTCTAATGCCCAAAGACACCTTACTGTCACCTCTATTGACAATGACTTAAGTTTCAAGATGACATGTACTGGGACCGCGTCGAACACCAGTACCTTTACAAGCACCTATATAAAAGATCAAAAGAATTATCACCAACGATCGTTCAGTCAACCGACCACGTAACATTCGCAAATTATTCCACTAACACAGTCAATCGTTCCCGTTAATAGATTGGCAATTAATGAAGTGGCATTTACAAAATTATCCGAGCGGAACCCGTCGCGTTGACTTTAGTGAGGGGCTGTGTGAAATCCCATTCCCAAATTAAAGGGCCTGGCCCCCTAGCCAAGGTTACAATCGCTATCGCTTCGACAACGAAAAGCATTATGTATCTCTATCACTCTTCCCCATTAGTGTGACAGTGACAGTTGCGTTTCGATCGCTACGGAGCGTTAGCGATTGGCATCTTGGCTACGCGGCCTGTTTTTTTTCCAAAATCATGTAAATTGCCCCTAAATATTCGTCGTCGTAAATTTAAGAGTTAGACTCTTGTCGGTGTAGCTCTTTCCAGGGCCGCCTCCTTGATTTCCTTATACGACATTACAGCTACCTTTTCTTTTATTTGTGTTATGTAGATTATCCTCGGCCTTCCCCTTCCTCTCTTGTCTGCAATCTTTCCTTCTATTATGTTACTTATAAAATCGTTATGTCGTATAAGATAACCAATCATTTTCCCTCTCCTACTCTCTATTGTCCTCAACAGTTACCTTTTCTCTCCTACTCTTTTTAACACTTCTTCATTTGTGGTTCTTTCTGTCAATTTGATGTTTTCCATTCTCCGCTAACACCACGTTTCAAACGCTTCTAGTAGTTCTCTGTCTTTTGCCCCTATTATTGGGGAATAAATCTTTGATATATTCGTATAAACATAAGCCACACGTAAGCTAATAGAGCATGACTCTAACGAACAATAACTGAAATTGATATGCCAATAATTAGAATAAATAGGTACTCACATTATTCAAATAAGCGACATAGTACCTAAAGTACATACTTATGAAACTCAGAAAGGGTGTATTTATTATTTGATTGAATTTGATTTAAATATTGAAGCAGGGAAATCTGAGAAATTGGGATAATGCTTGGAATTTAATCTTGTCGTTGTGCATGTAAATTTATCTACTTACAGCTAAAAAAATATTTCCATGATGTCATATGTCATGTCGCTTGGATAGGGTATACGGTTTACTTTAGTCCCATAACCATGTTTGAATACCTTCCCCGGTACATCACTAGCTGACTTCCATTCGAACAGGCAATCTGGCTAAAAGGTCCACTTTGCGAAGACCCGCCCGCCTATTTCGTCTCCAACGGAGTCCGTCGGACGGTCGTGCGAACGGGACCCAGATACGTTTGACAGCCCTCGATGTATGGGAGATTCATTACAGATATCTGGATCTCTTTATTTGATACAATTGGTACAATGTCCAGATTGTTCATGAGAGTATTGATAGCCTAGGGCCACTTGCATCATTCACTAACCCGGGGTTAACCGGTTAAACCAGGAGTTACCATGGTTACCACTACCAATTTAACACTAAGTTATCGGTTTAACCAGTTAACCACGGGTTAGTGGGATGGTGCAAGTGGCGCTTATAAATCGTGGGCCAAAGATAAGAGTGAATGAATTGATAATGGAAGGAGAATGGAGCAGTAAGATCGGGATATTTGTCGGATCGGGAGAAATGGCATAGGCACTAGTTTTTACGAAAGCCATTACCACCTTACCAGACCTTATTGGGATTAGTGCGGTTTCACGATGTTATCCTTCACCGAAAAGCGACTGGTAAATATCAAATGATATTTCGTACATAAGTTCCAGAAAACTTATTGGTTGAACCCGCGACCTCCGGATTGAAAGTCACACACTGCTAGGCCACCAGCGCTCTCAGCCAGCACCACCAAATCTAATTGCTGCAAATAAGTCCAACTTTCATCTGTCAGCTACTTATACAAAACTTCAATGTTCAGAGAGACCAACTGACGTATTCGAACTTCAAGATATTCACAAGAGACGACACGTACTAGATCCATTCTAGATACGTTATAGTTTAGATATCAACTAGTTCTCTTTTGCAGCGCAATTCGGGCAACCAATGTCACTTTTACGTTAGATAGTGTAAGATTTATATATTAGATGTGAATTAGATCTCTAAGTCATCTCCTATGGAAATCGTTCAAGAGTATCTCCAGAATCGCGCAAATGTCAAATTTGACAGGTTAGATCTTAAACATATCGTTATCGTATCTTGGTGATGTCTAAAAGATGTCTAATAGATGTCTATTTCAAGATCCGAATCGGGCCCAATGTGTCAGTTAAATGTCAAGGAAACAATGCATACAAGCTTATTTCTCTGAGCCTCTTGTATTCTTCATTGTTTGTGAAGTTACAAGTACGCTACAATACAATTAATGCCTTTCAACTGAGGACAAAGTTGACAACACCCAGCTAAGTTCTTCGTAAGTTGTTTCTTTTGCGTACGAGTGTTCGTCTGTTCTTGCTTTGCTTTGTGTTATAAGATGGAAATAAGATCATCTCATGTCAGTGACAATGCAGACGTTAAAGTACCTCTTGAGAAACGTGATAATACTTACTGCTAATAAGTAATCGGATAAGTAAAGCGTGAGTGGGTTAGTAATACAAGACTGGTAATTCTACGTTACAAGGAGGTAGTAAGTATTATGTTAACCTAATCAGTACTTAGACTTAATGCAGTTAAATAGGTCTGCAATTACTCTGCCTACTTTAAAATGAAATGGTGACTAACTATTTCACATTATTAATTTAATAAAGGCTCCACCTGCAAAGTTCTTATCATCTAAAATATTCACGATATTAATTTTCAAAGGGAGCTAGTTGGGGAAGAATTTGTACAAAGAGGGGTTATTAGGAGTTTGATAATAATTTCTCGCTGGATGTAGGTAATATGAGAACGTTCACTATACTTCCTCAAACATTTTGTGTTCATTGGATGTGTGTAGCGACTATCAGGCGTATATTGATTTTAATAATAATAGTAGGTTAATTAGATCTGGATTAGTTATGGATCTGATCTAACGGTGTCAAAACGTTTATGGTTGAAGAAGTGACATTAAGGTACCGTTCGGATTCAGACTACGCAAGCATTACTGCTGCATTATTGCGGCGCGTCATTGCTACTGACTGTATTGCTGCCGCAAATCGACTTAGCCACTTATAAGTTGAAGAAAGAAGAAAACATTTTGTAGAGTGAATGCCCTCATAAGCATTAAAGCACCTCAGTGATATCGGGATATTCGGGATACTAAGCGAAAACGAAATTAATTCCAAAACATAGTTTTAACGCAAAGTGCCAAAAGCAATTTAGCTTTATGTTCGCCAAATTAAGTTCAGCGCAGCTATTTCTTCCGCTTACCGAGCGCGTATTTTTTCACGGCTGAGACGTACTCGTATGATAACGAAATTATATATTTTTTTTTAATGAAGAAAATAATATTCGCGCGTATGTAATGTATAAAAGGCGAACTTATCCCTTTAAGGGATAAGTATGTTTGGCGGTTTAGTGTTTTTGGCACACGGATAGCTTATTAAATGCAATAAGATACAGGATCCTTTTTTTTCTCAGAATTTAAACTCGGCTGATGTAAAAGATTTTATGAAAGCAGAAGAATATAAATGATCGTATTAGATCCATAATTGATACATATTTTGCCGTGACTTATTTTTAAAACGTGTTTTTCAATAAAAAGACACATCAAGATTGTTTATCTTATTTCTAATGCTAAAAAAAGAAACTATAAGGCCTATACCTGGTTGTGCCAAGGCGATGCGTTAAGCAATAGCAAGCACATCGTAGGACTTTTTTCGTTCGTCGCTTATTAGCATGCGCGGCGGCACAGAGGTAATAGCTGTGACGACAGTTCCACTTTTTACCTTTCTCGTGAAATGGTGGGGAATTTTCATATAAGGGTCAATTAACTTACTGCTTATTGCCACCGCCATAGCCCCTTGGTTCTTATGGCATTCTTAAAAAAAAAATATTTTATTGTGTTATTTTATGATATTTTGTGAATATCACGTGCTCGTTCTATCCTGACAGGATAGATAATTTGTTCCTAATTGCGCTTTAGAAAAGTCGTGCAACCGAACGTTACCGCCATACCGAACTACATACATCGAAATATGTAGATAGTTGAAACAAATAGGAAAACAGTAGAGAGAAAGAAGAGAGTGCCTCTTACATTACTATTGCAGCTGAGTGGTAAACTTTGAACACAACGACCCACTATTGAATTGAACTACAAAGCAATCTCCGGCTACTTATTTGTTACACAATACCCTAGTAGCATTTTCGTTGGGGCCCACGGTGCCAACGGTAGGAAAAACGTTGGGATGAAGTTCGTTCCGTAGCCAACGTTAATTTTGTATTGGCCCACCATCGCATTTACCAACATTCGCTGTGGCACAGATGCCCAACAATGGGCCTTTATGTATTTTGGTACCGTTGGCTAAACAACGATAATATTCGTTGGCCCAATGATGACATATATCGCATTTACCAACATTGGCAGTGGCAGTGATGCCCAACAATGGGCCTTTGTGTATTTTGCTACCGTTCGCTAAACAACGATAACATTCGTTGGCCCAATGGTGACGAATACCGCATTTACCAACATTGGCTGTGGCACGGATGCCCAACAATGGGCCTTTGTGTATTTTGGTAACGTTGGCTAGTCAACGATATCATCCGATGGCCCAATGATGACATATATCGCATTTACCAACATTGGCTGTGGCACTGATGCCCAACAATGGGCCTTTGTTTATTTTGGTAACGTTGGCTAATCGACGATGTCATCCGATGGCCCAATGACGATAAATATCGCATTTACCAACATTGGCTGTAGCATTGATGCCCAACAATGGGCCTTTGTGTATTTTGGTAACGTTGGCTAATCAACGAAATCATCCGATGGCCCAATGACGACAAATATCGCATTTACCAACATTGGCTGTAGCATTGATGCCCAACAACGGGCCTTTGTTTATTTGGTAACGTTGGCTAATCAACGATATCATCCGATGGCCCAATGACGACAAATATCGCATTTACCAACATTGACTGTAGCATTGATGCCCAACAATGGGCCTTTGTGTATTTTGGTAACGTTGGCTAATCAACGATATCATCCGATGGCCCAATGATGACAAATATCGCATTTACCAACATTGGCTGTGGCACTGATGCCCAACAATGGGCCTTTGTTTATTTTGGTAACGTTGGCTAATCAACGATATCATACGATGGCCCAATGACGACAAATATCGCATTTACCAACATTGGCAGTGGCAGTGATGCCCAACAATGGGCCTTTGTGTATTTTGCTACCGTTCGCTAAACAACGATAACATTCGTTGGCCCAATGGTGACGAATACCGCATTTACCAACATTGGCTGTGGCACGGATGCCCAACAATGGGCCTTTGTGTATTTTGGTAACGTTGGCTAGTCAACGATATCATCCGATGGCCCAATGATGACATATATCGCATTTACCAACATTGGCTGTGGCACTGATGCCCAACAATGGGCCTTTGTTTATTTTGGTAACGTTGGCTAATCGACGATGTCATCCGATGGCCCAATGACGATAAATATCGCATTTACCAACATTGGCTGTAGCATTGATGCCCAACAATGGGCCTTTGTGTATTTTGGTAACGTTGGCTAATCAACGAAATCATCCGATGGCCCAATGACGACAAATATCGCATTTACCAACATTGGCTGTAGCATTGATGCCCAACAACGGGCCTTTGTTTATTTGGTAACGTTGGCTAATCAACGATATCATCCGATGGCCCAATGACGACAAATATCGCATTTACCAACATTGACTGTAGCATTGATGCCCAACAATGGGCCTTTGTGTATTTTGGTAACGTTGGCTAATCAACGATATCATCCGATGGCCCAATGATGACAAATATCGCATTTACCAACATTGGCTGTGGCACTGATGCCCAACAATGGGCCTTTGTTTATTTTGGTAACGTTGGCTAATCAACGATATCATACGATGGCCCAATGACGACAAATATCGCATTTACCAACATTGGCTGTAGCATTGAGGCCCAAAAATGGGCCTTTGTGTATTTTGCTACCGTTCGCTAAACAACGATAACATTCGTTGGCCCAATGGTGACGAATACCGCATTTACCAACATTGGCTGTGGCACGGATGCCCAACAATGGGCCTTTGTGTATTTTGGTAACGTTGGCTAGTCAAAGATATCATCCGATGGCCCAATGATGACAAATATCGTATTTACCAACATTGGCTGTGGCACTGACGCCTAACAATGGGCCTTTGTGTATTTTTGTACCGGTGGCTAAACAACGATAACATTCGTTGGCCCAGTGAGCACAAATATCGCATTTACCAACATTGGCTATGGTACTGATGCCCAACAATACCAGTTGAGTTTGCTTGTGGCGTCACTAGATGGCGTTACTGTCTCCAAACATCGAAGTTATAGTTATTTTCTCGATTATTCCGGATATAATCATTATATTTTTTTAAAGTAACTTATAAATCTAATAGCTATAACTATAAAATTTATACATAAATTTGAAAAATTGTATTTTACCAACATTTTCTCAATTTAAATCTCAAAAAACATAAATCTCGCTTACGAAGTTTCGAAGTGCGGTTAGTATATATACAAATTAGAGTGTATAGTAAGTGTACTTGCTTCGGCAGTACATATACTAAAATTGGAACGATACAGAGAAGATTAACAACAACTGCTGCCTAGGGCCTTCATGTGGATACAACCAATGCCTACCGTAGTGTAATTGTAATACATATTTATCAGCAAAGGCCCAACGTCGTATTACACAACCACTTACTTAACGTAGGGTAACTGTAGGACTCGTAAACAAAAGTCCATTACATAATTAGACTGTAGGCACACTATAAATTACACAACTATTTACCTACGGTAGTATTGTAAGAATCCTACACAAGGCCCAACGTTAAAGTTACAATGTTGGCCCTTTGTGGGACAAGCTGTGTTGGGCCTTCAATCTGGTGCACGGCTACCTACCGACCTACCTGACTTGCCGTTGGGTAATTGTTGAATTTGCAAACAGAAGCACAACGAAAAAATTGCCCTTTTTTATTTTTTTGCAGTTGGCCCTACAGCAAGCCATACGGCCAAATGTAACAATTAACCAACCATCAAACAAATGAGTATAGGCCCAACCACGGCCCAACCAAAACCACCACCGTTGAATAATTGTATGATTTATTTAAATAGGCCCAACGAAAAAATTACTCTAATGGCCCTCTGTTGGGAATCTTCGGGAGGGCCTTTGTCGAGGGCCCTCCAGCAAATCGTACGGCCAAATGTAACAATTAACCAACCATCAAACAAATGTGTATAGGCCCAACCACGGCCCAACCAAAACCACCACCGTTGAATAATTGTATGATTTATTTAAATAGGCCCAACAAAAAAATTACTCTAATGGCCCTCTGTTGGGAATCTTCGGGAGGGCCTTTGTCGAGGGCCCTCCAGCAAATCGTACGGCCAAATATAACGGTTGCCCAACTAATACGTAAACAAAGGCCCAACAAAATCCCTACAAGAAAATGCTATTAGGGTAGGTATTATAGTTCCATGATAACATTAGGTGAACCAGAGAAATTGTAGTCTTAAGCTTGAGATTTTTTAGTGTTACAAGGCTAAAAATTGAAGTTAGATAGATAAATATATATACAGTTGTATAAACCAATTTGTCAGTCAGTAAGAACTTCTTTTGGGTGCTAGTACTAGTGTAACTACTGTTCTCTTTGTCTATGATTGAAATGAGACAGTCCTTTAACAAACTATATGAACCCTGTTAAAGTGAAGTTTACATTGACGCCACAAGCATTTTTATGATTTTTAAAATGTAAAAGGCAAATTGAAAATTTTACATAAAAAACCGTCCAATGTCGAAAGCAACAGACATGTCGAGATATTTTAACCTAAAATTCGGACATGCCCCCGGGACGAGGCAAATTTAATTTAGTAACCGCACGTTAAGCGTTTGTAGGCTATATATATACTGGCTGAACTGGCTATACGAGTTCAAGCTAAGCGGGTTGGCTAATGAGACGAAACTTATTTTACACTATAAGTAGTCTACTGGAAACTTTGTTAATGAATATCCTGAAGTAAACTATTAACAACTTGCAGATATAGGTTAATATTAACTTTACTAATTATACACAGAACTAGCTGTTGCCCGCGACTTCGTCCGCGTGAAATCTTATCTTCAACATTTTACATCTCAAATGGTATGGATATCAAAAAAGTATGGGTTACCTTTATTAGTACCTATCATTTTCATATCCAAGCAATGTTGAAATTACTTTTCTTGTATTCTAATAATAGGTATACCTATGCCCTTATACAAAGATTCACTTACTCCGCACTCACAAAATATCATACAAACTTTCAACCCCTTTCTCACCACCTTGGGGGATGAATTTTCAAAAATTCTTAAATTCGTTTTCATATTTTTTAATTTAATACCTTTTTTTGCAAAAATATCAAGTTCCTAGCTTAAAATTAATTTTACACCCCAAGACGAACTTTCGTCCACTTTTTACCCCTTTAGGGCTTGTATTTCCAAAAACGTGGCAATTTTTTTTTGTAATCGTAAAGTTCGTTTTTTTGTAATTTGTAAAGACATAATAGCGTCTTTCTAAGAAGTTTCAAAGCATTTGTAATGGATTCAAACTTTGAACCCCATTTTAACCCTGTTAGGGGTTGAATTTTATAAAACGCTGAAATTACTTTTATTTTCTTCTAATAATATCCCCAAATTTAAAGATTCAAGTACCGCGCTCGAAAAAATGTTTGATATCCATACAAACTTTTAACCCCGTTTTCACCACCTTAGGATTTTCAAAAACGCTGAAATTAGATTTCTTATATTTTAACTTAATAGGTTTTTACACAGTTTCAATTTCCTAGCTTAAAATAAAATATGCACCCGAAGACGAACTTTCATCCCCTTTTTAAACCCCTTAGGGGTTGAATTTCCAAAAACGTTGCCGTAACTTTTTTTTGTAATCGGCTATTATGCCTTTCTAAGAAGTTTCAAATCATTTGTAATGCATTCAAACTTTGAACCCCATTTTAACCCTGTTAGGGGATGAATTTTACAAAACGCTGAAATTACTTTTCCTGTCTTCTAATAATATCCCTAAATACAAAGATTCAAGTCCCACATTCGAAAAAATGTTTGATATCCATACAAACTTTCAACCCCTTTTTCACCACCTTAGGGGATGAGTTTTCAAAAACGCTGAAATCATCTTTATTGTATTTTAATAATATATCTTTTTACGAAGTTTCAAATTCCTAGCTTAAAATAAAACTTGGACCCCATACAAACTTTCATCCCCTTTTTAACCCTGTTAGGGGATGAATTTTACAAAACGCTGAAATTGCTTTTATTGTCTTCTAATAATATCCCTAAATACAAAGTTTCAAGTTCCTAGCTTAAAATAAAATTTGCACCCGAAGACGAACTTTCATCCCCTTTTAACCCCCTTAGGGGTTAAATTTCCAAAAATGTTGCAATTACTTTTTTTTGTAATTGGCTATTATGCCTTTCTAAGAAGTTTCAAAGCATTTGTAATGGATTCAAATTTTCAACCCCATTTTAACCCTGTTAGGGGATGAAGTTTACAAAACGCTGAAATTACTTTTCTTGTCTTCTAATAATATCCCTAAATACAAAGATTCAAGTCCACCACTCGAAAAAATATTTGATATCCATACAAACTTTCAACCCCATTTTCACCACCTCAGAGGATGAATTTCCAAAAACGCTGAAATTAGTTTTCTTGTATTTTTATAATATATCTTTTTACCAAGTTTCAAATTCCTAACTTAAAAGAAAACTTTAACCCCATACAAACTTTCATCCCCTTTTTAACCCCTTTAGGGGTTGAATTCCTCAGAATCGCTTCTTATCTCTTGTACACTTTATAAATGTAATCTGGTGTGCAAATTTCAACTTTCTGTCTTTTGTAGTTTCGGCTCTGCGTTGATGAATCAGTCAGTCAGTCAGTCAGTCAGTCAGTCAGGACACTTGCATTTATATATATAGATTAAAACGAGTTACAACGACACCATACGCAGTGTAAGTGAATTAATGAAATGAAATGAATGAAAACATTTATTTTCAGGCAACTATTGGCCCATAGATAAATACCTTAAAACTAGCATAAATATTATTACAAAATATATCTTAAAACTAAAAACACAATTATGGTTGCGACGCAGTAAGTGCCAGTTATACGTCATATTTTCATAGAAGTTTGACGTTTAAAATAACACTGTGTATGCTGTCAAAGTCGCTGCAGACTTTTCTTGGTCTAACTCTAAACTAAAAGAAGTTTATGTAGATATATTCATGTGAAAATATGATTGAGAAGGTAAAAACTGGACTGATTAGTAGAAGTTGTTTTTTTTTAATTTATTTAGAAAACAAACAGCCTTTTACAAATAAATGTTACAAAAATTATTAAAAATAGGCCTAAAGTTTCATATGTTACTAGGTTGACTATTACAATAAAGGTAGTAGGTTACTTAATTATAAATTACCCGAAGGTATAGTTGTGAATCATCATCATCATCATTTCAGCCTATATACGTCCCACTGCTGAGCACAGGCCTCCTCTCATGCGCGAGAGGGCTTGGGCTATATAGTCCCCACGCTAGCCCACTGCGGATTGGGGACTTCACATACACCTTTGAATTTCTTCGCAGATGTATGCAGGTTTCCTCACGATGTTTTCCTTCACCGAAAAGCTAGTGGTAGTGGTAGTTGTGAATACTACACGCAAATAAAGTAAGAAAACAATGCAAAATATAACTACAAACAATTTTTCAATTACTAGAAAACAAAATATGCCGAACTTTGTTCTTGAAAGTAAAGTAAAGTTGTTATGAAATACACGTCCGCAACTGTTATTATTACCTATTCTGATAGTCGAAAATAGACATTCAGAAGACCCATATTTATTTAAATACTGCTGCAATGTTGGCATCATGTGACAGACGCAAAAAATGAGCAACGCCATGCATCTTTTTTATTTCACTTACTAATTTTAATCGAATTGGTACATCAAATGCCAATTTTAGAATTATAGTAAATAATGAGGTTCACTGAGAAACGCGAACGCAAAGACATAGGCATAGAAATAGAAATATCAGGGTTCTTTGTTGACTAAGAAAACATAGTTATAGAACCTATTTAGATCTGACTGCCCAATTCGAACTTCAAGATATTCACAAAGGACGACACGTACTAGATCCATTCTAGATACGTTATCGTTTAGATATCAACTAGTTCTTTTTTGCAGCGCAATTCGGGCAACCAATGTCACTTTTACGTTAGATATCTATTAGATGTGAATAGGATCTCTAAGTCATATCCTGTGGAAATCATTCAAGAGTATCTCCAGAATCGCGCAAATGTCAAATTTGACAGGTTAGATCTTAAACATATCGTTATCGTATCTTGGTAATGTCTAAAAGATGTCTAATAGAAGTAATAGATGTCTATTTCAAAATCCGAATCGGGCCCTGACTTCTTATTTTTTAACCGACTTCCAAATCCCAAAGGAGGAGGTTATCAATTCGGTTGTATGTTTTTTTTATTTTTTAACCGACTTCCAAATCTCAAAGAAGGAGGTTATCAATTCGGTTGTATGTTTTTTTTTATTTTTTTTATTTTTTTTATTTTTTTTATTTTTTTTTATGTTTGTTACTCTATAACTCCGTCATTACTGGACCGATTTTGAAAATTCTTTTTTTGATTGAATGTATATGCATACAGATTGGTCCCATTTTTGTCAAAACCCTGTTCTGATGATGGGATTCATGAGGAATCGAGGGAACTCCTCAAATCTTAAAGGCATACACATAGTGATTTTTGGTTTTTTATCAACGAATCAAGCATATACATCCAAAAAAGTGACATTTGATGAAGTGGAACTGCTGATGATGATCAGAACGGAACTCTTCAACGACGCATAGTTCACGGTTGGCGATTTGTCCTCTTCGTTATGTTTGTTAAGCAAGTTAAGTTTTTAAGCCACATTTTTGTCAAGCTCGAGTTCTGATGATGGGATCCATGAGGAATCAAGGGAACTCCTCAAATCTTAAAGGCATGCGTATAGAGATTTTTGTATTTACATCAGAAAATCAAGCATTTTCATTAAAAACTGTCGCATCTGATGAAGTGGAACTGCTGATGATGATCAGAACAGAACTCTTCAACTACGCAAAGTTCACGTTTGGCGATTTTTCCTCTTCGTTATGTTCGTTAAGCAAGTAAAGTTTTTAAGCCACACTTTTGTCAAGCTCGAGTTCTGATGATGGGATCCATAAGGAATCGAGGGAACTCCTCAAATCTTAAAGGCATACGTATAGAATTTTCTGTATTTTCATCATAAAATCAAGCATTTACATTAAAAACTGTCGCATTTGATGAAGTGGAACTGCTGATGGTGACCAGAACAGAACTCTTCAACGACGCATGGTACACGTCTGGTGATAACGAATTTCGATTTTGACTTGGACTGGGACCCGGACTCGGACTCATACCCGGACCCGGACCTGGACTCGGATCCAGATTCGGACCCGGACTCGGACCCGGAGTCGGATCCTGACTTGGAACCGGACTCGGATCCGGTCTGGGAACCGGACTCGGATCCGGTCTGGGATCCGGACACGGACACGGACCCGGCCCCGGACCCGGACACGGACCCAGACTCGGACCCGGACTCGGACCCGGACTCGGACCCGGACTCGGACCCGGACTCGGACCTGGACTCGGACCCGGGCTCGGACCCGGACTCGGACCCGGACTCGGACTCGGACTCGGACCCGGACTCGGACCCGGACCTTGGCCCGGAAAACCACTATGATACCTTAACTAAATAAACCACTATGATTACCTACCATAAAATGTAGGTATAAAGTATGATGATGCCAATCTTACTAACCCCTCCCGCTTAAACCCCCGTACACCGCACCGCATGCGCCATTAAGTGGGTTAGGTTAGGTTTGAACTGCGATCCTCACAGAACCGAACAAGGGTTAGGTTAGGTTGAAACTGCGAGCCTTACAGAAACGGAATGCAACTTGAAAAGTGGGTTTGATTAGGTTCGAACTGCGATCCTCACAGAACCGAACTGCTATCTGAGAAGTGGGTTAGGTTAGGCTAGAACTACGACCCTTATGGCTCCTCTACACGATGGGCCAACGCCGGCCACTCCAAGGGACGCATTTATGCGTTAGAGGGAGCAAGTAATATTGCTATCTCATTCTACCGCAAGGCTGCGTCCCTTGGAGTGGCCGGCGTTGGCCCATCCTGTAGAGGAGCCATTACAGAAGCGAAATGCTAGTAGAAAAGTGGGTGGTTTTACCTCCGTTTCTACATAGTGTACTATCTACAATAATCTTTCACCGGCCCCCAAAGAAGTCGGTTTTTTTTTCTTAAAAATTATTTTATTTTTATTTTTATTTCTTTTATTCTTTATGTTTGTTACTCCATATCTCCGTCATTACTGGACCGATTTTAAAAATTCTTTTTTTGATTGCATGTATATGCATACAGATTGGTCCCGTTTTTGTCAAAATCCAGTTCTGATGATGGGATCCATGAGGAATCGACGGAACTCCTCAAATCTTAAAGGCATACATATAGTGATTTTTGTGTTTTTATCAACAAATCAAGCATATATATTCAAAAACGTGACATTTGATTAAGTGGAACTGCTGATGATGATCAGAACGGAACTCTTCAACGACGCATAGTTCACCTTTGGCGATTTGTCCTCTTCGTAATGTTTGTTAAGCAAGTTAAGTTTTTAAGCAACATTTTTGTCAAGCTTGAGTTCAGATGATGGGATCCATGAGAAGTCGAGGGAACTCCTCACATTTTAATGGCATGCGTATAGAGGTTTTTGTATTTTCATCAGAAAATCAAGCATTTTCATTCAAAACTGTCGCATTTGATGGAGTGGAACTGCTGATGATTATCAGAACGGAACTCTTCAACGACGCATAGTTCACGTTTGGCGATTTGTCCTCTTCGTTATGTTTGCTAAGCAAGTTTAGTTTTTAAGCCACATTTCTGTCAAGCTCGAGTTCTGATGATGGGATCCATAAGGAATCGAGGGAACTCCTCAAATCTTAAAGGCATACGTATAGAATTTTCTGTATTTTCATCATAAAATCAAGCATTTACATTAAAAACTGTCGCATTTGATGAAGTGGAACTGCTGATGATGATCAGAACAGAACTCTTCAACGACGCATAGTACACGTTTGGTGATTTCGAATTTCGATTTTGACTTGGACTGGGACCCGGACTCGTACCCGGACTCGGACCCAGACTCAGACCCGGACTCGGACTCAGAGACCTGGACCTTGACCCGGAAAATCACTATGATACCTAAACTAAATAAACCGCTATGATTACCTACCATAAAATGTAGGTATATAGTATGATGATGACAAACCCCTCCCGCTCATACCCCCGTACACAGCACGGCATGTGCCGTTAAGTAGGTTAGGTTAGGTTTGAACTGCGATCCTCACAGACCAAACAAAAGTGGGTTAGGTTTGGTTAGCACTGCGGGCTTTACAGAAACGAAATGCTACTAGAAAAGTGGGTTTGATTAGGTTCGAACTACGATCCTCACAGAACCGAACTGCAATCAGAGAAGTGGGTTAGGTTAGGCTAGAACTACGACCCTTACGGAAACGAAATGCTACTAGAAAGTACTGGTTTTACCTCCTTTTCTACATAGTGCACCATCTACCATAATTTTTCACCGGGCCCCATAGAAGTCGGTTTTTTTTTCTTAAAAATTATTTTACAATTAATTCTTAGTAGTGCAGCGGATAGGACCAAATGGCGGGAAAGAGCTTAGGGGAGGCCTTTGCCCAGCAGTGGAACACTCCTATAGGCTAATAAAAAAATGTTTAGTAGTGAAAAATTTTGTTTGTTATGTAACTATTCTTAAGGGGCCCACTGATTAACAGTCCACCGGACGGTATCTGCCTGTCAGTTGTTCGGAGCTGTCAAAATTTTGTTCTAACTGACAGGCCGATACCGTCCGGCGAACTGTTAATCAGTGGGCCCCTTTATGCTGCCATTTTTTGTCGCACGCTGAAAAGCTATGAATTATGATTTAAAACCCTTAACCAGCTACTACTTATAATCCCAACTGACATGAAAAGGGCGGTCGCATCAATTATTAATCTATTAACTCGAGCAGGTCAGACATCCACCGTAAATTAATTGCTGGATGAGGGACGAGCATTTAATTAGTAAGGCTGGGGTTTTTCGGAGCGTTCTATAATTAGTTTAACAAACATTTATGATCTCCTTGGGCACCAATATTAGTTAATTTAAAGCTTCATCTGATTATAATAGGTTAACCCCCTACTGGCCAAGGACCATTTCCAATATATTATTAGACTATGGGAATACAAAACCCTTTAGCTAGATAGATACTTCTGCGGAATAGGCCAAACAACCACCTATCCAAACAAGGGCTGACTTGAAAAATTCCCGAAAAGGGGGGCAAGGTCGCCCACCTGGAGGCGCACAGTGGAAAAGGAGGCTGCCCCAGTTGGCTGGACCGCAAAATATGGAAATCCCTTTCTGAGAACCTGATGAGGGATAAAAGGATACCATCATCATCATCATAGGTTAGCCCATGACGAAAACGAATAAGACAAGTGCGATGCAGAGTTAACTTGGTCTGGCTCATAGGTACGTTATAAAATAAATAATATAAATAAAATAAAAATGCCTTTTTTTATTCCGGGTACCTACTAGGGAGTGCTCCCGGTACTGGTTTTCTATACAAACACAGTCCGGTACTGTGATTTCCCGGTTCTCGCCATACAAACTCAGTACTGGGAGTATACCCTAGTACCTACTATAGGTATAGATACTTTGCAGCCAGTTATGTATTTAACAATGTGAGTTTAGTTTTATATCTGTTTGTGATCGCTCCAAGTACCGTAAAATGGGGTGAGTTGAGTGAAATTTGACTTTCAAACCTCGATAAAATTTTATTTTTACATGTGATAACTGAATGGTGTATATAATAAGTGGTTCGGACCTTTGTATTTTAGTTTGTATTTTATTTTGGGTAGTTCCATTTATAACTTTGACGATAAAGAGGAAAACCCACCTCACCCCGTAGTGCCTCGTATTTGGGGTGATAGGGTTTTTCATACAAAGGTGATTTTGGAAGATTGTTGGATCGATTTTTTTTTTATTGTGCGTATTACTATAGCCCCATTTTAAATTGGAATACATTATTTTTGTAGCAGTAGCCTTAAAATCCCTTCTCACCCCCGTCTCAAACCTTAACTCCCCATTCATAACCCAACTCTCCCCGCGAAACCTACTCACCCCGTTTTACGGTATAAATAAAAATAGCCTCAACTCCAGCTAGTTATTTCCATACTCGTGTGTACAATGCTCGAAACCTTATAAATGTCGGTAATCCGTATTTGCTCCGTCACGCCACCGTTTAACGAGGGGATAACAAACGGATCCTGTCACAATTAATACGGCTGTCATAACTTACTTTAGTTTCACGTGCTTAAAATAGAATATGAGCACGTGTGAGTCGAAATCTAGCACAATACGTTAGGGTACCATTCGGATTGTCACTACACCAGCAATACTGTTGCAGTATTGCAACATTTGCAACGCGACATTATAATTTGACGTTTCGTGCAGAAATGCAGTCGGCAGTATTGCAGCGCGATATTAAATTGACATTCCATTTCCAACTGCAGCTGCAATACTGTTCATTTTCTATGGAAATTGACAATGACAGCGACGCGTTTCCATAGTAAAATGAACAGTATTGCAGCTGCAGTTGGAAATGGAATGTCACTTTTACTGTCAACTGTATCGATGCTGCAAATGTCTATATCATTGTTGATGCATTGACTTTCGTTTCCTTGCGCGTTAGAGGGACAGCCATTTTGCTTTAATCGAAAACTTAAAACTTTATATACCATTCATGTATCGTATTTACTTGTAAAAAACATAATTAAAATATTTTCATTCTAAGTAATTTAATTTGTTAGTACGTTAAGCCTGTTTTCGCGTAACGCGCACGTGTATACATGTAATTTAAAGTACACATAATATAAGATGGCGGGTAGTAATTCAATTAACGCATTAATCATGGCTGACTAAAAGCTTATTACTCCATAAAAGCACCTGGGAAAATAATATATTTCCTGCAAAAACGGAGACGAGGAAGTTACAAAGATTGCCAACTTCCGTATAAACGTTTTGTAAACGCAGGAAACGTCTTTGATCAAGTTGGGTACGTATTTTTTAGTTGAATCGAATGGTTGGCACAACGGTAGGGCTAATTGAGCATCCGGTATCGATACGAAACGAATGGGAAACATAATGTACCTATTTATATGAATAAATATAAAACAAGATTACGAATGCTTTGAAATACTACCAGTTTTTATTATATATCTGTCTTGGTTGAATTTAGCAATGAATCTTAATAAGAGGCCGATGTTTAAATGAGTTTCCATACACCTGTTTTATTTAAGAACATACGAACGTACATTGCGTACTTATTTTAGGAAAGGAAGTTTGCAACTAATTTCAGATCAGATATTGAGCTCTTTGCAAGAACTTTCTAATTAACATGGCTCATCTGCCTCAAGTTTTAATCTTTTAATGGTAATGTACGAATTTAATCTTTGTTTAATGCTTTAGGTATTAACGGCTTACGGCCTAATTTTCCAATGAAACGTTAGTTAAGAATGACTCGGGTTAAACCGGGCCGTGGCCGGGCCGGAGCTTCCAGTGCTTCGTTTTCTATGGAAAGCACCACGTGATCACCGATCAGTCGTATAGAAAATGACATTTCGGACGCCTCGGCCCGGTCTAGCGTAAGTCATCCTTTAGGTATCAATATAAATGTTAAAGGTAGCAAAATAATAGATTTTTTCATCAAGAAGCTGAATAGACTGCCTGATATTTAACATAGTAGGTACTACATATTATAATCTAGATTAAGACATAGGCTGGAGTTATTACGGAACTCAATAAATGGGATAAGGAGGATATCTACAGCCTTTTTCTGAGCACGCAAAGATCCGGGCAGAGACTAGAGAAACATAATAGACCTAGACCTTTACCACAACATTATTCAGACAACCATCACAAAGAAGGCACACAAAGTTGACATTCTTTTCTATCTTAGCTCAGTCTCTCACAGTCTTTAACGATTGCTTTGTTACTTTTTAACAAATGACAACCAGAAAAGATGTAGTTGACGGAAAATTTCGAGGGTGCTGGTAGGAGGGATTTTTGATGAGATGACCCACTGACCACATTTGCACTGAAATCGCAGTAAAACAAGTATTTTGCTTACAAAAAATTAAGATAAGGTTGTTTCCAAGAACGAGATCCTAATTATTATTCCTTTAAATGTCGATTGAAAATAAAGAAGAAAACGTTCACTAATTACGCAAACATTTCGAAAGAAAGTCTCGAACAAAACAGGATAAAACTCCAATCAGTGGTAGGGTAAAGGCACCAGTAGTCAGCCTTATAACGACTTTTTTAAGTTTGAAAGTTCGGCATTTCTACAGGATTACTCGGATAATTAAACAAATGACATAGTTAGATCAATTGTTTATCATAATTTTAAAACAAAATATTTAAAAAAATAACAATCCTCTTTATAATATCTCTAATTTAGTTTAAACAAAAAGTGGCACTTTTCTCCAGTAGTCAGCCTCCAAAATCCAGTCAGCAGCCTCTGTGTACCCAGTACTCAGCCTTTATAATATTCATAAAGATTTGATCAAAATCACTTATATTTATAACATAACCAACAATATGATTATCATTATAATTTTTTGATTATCATTATTTTTTTTTATTAATAAACAAAGTCTTATACCTACCAGGAAAAAGCAAAGTGATAGTTATGTATATAGTTAACGTCATAAATATGTATACACTTTTGAACCTTATTTCAATGAGATAGGGTTTAAAAATGTGGACTTATTTTTGGCGGCAACGTACCAAGCAACGTCAATGGCTGAGTATTGGATCCGCGAAGTGAAGTGAAGAAGTTCCAGTGGTCAGCCGCATTATAACGTAATTTCAAATGCGGCTGACTACTGGATTTTACTTAAAATTGGCTAGGGCATGCCTAACTAAATTTTAAAATGTAAATTTAACGGTCCTAACGGTCGCATTGGCTCGAAAATAATAAAATAAACGAATAACCCAAAGGTCAGCCGTGGGGGGCTGAACACTGGATTTTTTGGAAAAAAGTGTTGTCCAGTGGCCAGCCCCCTCAATTTATAAGTGAAATATTGATATTTTCATCAAAACATAATCCAATTTAATAGATAAACTAATAATCAAACCAATCATTAACAAAAATAATAACTTATAACATTAAAACATAGTTTTTCTTGCCTGTTAAGAGAACACCACGTGCGGAAAAAAATATGGCGGACATGACACTTTTGCACTCGTCGACAAACAGCACCTGTATGAACGAGTATATTTCTTCCCCCCGTTCCCTCACCGCACCTGTCGTGTGACGTATTAACCAATAAGAAATCAAAGCTCCTATTTGAGTAATCGCGATTTGTTTAAACGAATATACCAGATATTTATGACCAATAAACGACTCAAAAGGCTGACCACTGGTCCCTGGCTGGCCACTGGTGCTGTTACCCTATCTCCAGTTATCAAACAATCCCAGCAAAAGATTAATGCAGCAGAAAAGCGTTCAAAAGAGGGATAAAACTTGTGAAAAATATTCCAAAACGGTCCTTAATGACACAGGCTGTACACTACTTACAGTGGAATACAGAAGTTTATGTGTCTTTTGAAGTGAAGTTGAAGCAAGTTGAAATCACCCGGGTAAATGGATGTATCCCGGATCAGGTTGGGTGAGTATATATATATACTTCGCAATGAAAATGAGATACAATCCTTGTATTTCTCAAACAGCTTAGGTACGATGACAGATGTCCGTATTCCGATCTCCATACAATTTATAATCTTAAAACAATCTTGCAAAACTGTATTGAGATGACATCTATATATATATAGATGTCATCTCAATACAGTTTTGCAAGATTGTTTTAAGATTATAAATTGCAATTATAAATTGCAAAACAAAAAAAAAATATAAATAATAAAATAATAAAATATTCCAAAACGGTCCTTAATGACACAGGCTGTACACTACTTACAGTGGAATACAGAAGTTTATGTGTCTTTTGAAGTGAAGTTGAAGCAAGTTGAAATCACCCGGGTAAATGGATGTATCCCGGATCAGGTTGGGTGAGTATATATATATACTTCGCAATGAAAATGAGATACAATCCTTGTATTTCTCAAACAGCTTAGGTACGATGACAGATGTCCGTATTCCGATCTCCATACAATTTATAATCTTAAAACAATCTTGCAAAACTGTATTGAGATGACATCTATATATATATAGACATCTATATATATAAAACAATCTTGCAAAACTGTATTGAGATGACATCTATATATATATAGATGTCATCTCAATACAGTTTTGCAAGATTGTTTTAAGATTATAAATTGTATGGAGATCGGAATACGGACATCTGTCATCGTACCTAAGCTGTTTGAGAAATACAAGGATTGTATCTCATTTTCATTGCGAAATTGGCCACGTCATTTGGATGATATTAATAATGCCGACGTCACGAAAAGCAATAAGTAAGACACTCCTCTAGTTTGATGCTTTCTGACCATATTCCTAGTTTACTCTGATCACCTGTCTTGATCGATATAAGCACATTTCGATTAGCAAAAAAGTAACAATGCTAATGGGATCCTATATAGATCCGTGGTTGAATTAGTTATAAAATAATCGGGTGTACGTAATGTTTTGTACCCTACATAAACATATTGTATATATTGGTCAATATTCTGCAATTTTAGTTTTCTGTGCAGAAGCGATCTTTGATGAGAAGCTTTAAAATACTCATTACAGGCAGCTCATAACGAAACGACGAAAAATTCAACATCAATTTGAGATCTTTAAAATTATAGAACGGTTAAATTGTGTTAACAACGTCAACATAATTATAAGCGACACCCGGCCCTACAGTATACAAGATACCTTACATAGGTAGGCCTATGCACTAAAATTAATATATTATATACCTACTTAGATTTTTTTTTCTTAAAACATCTTCTTTAATTTTAAAAGTAATTAATTGCTTAAGGTTTTATATATTCATACCTATTATTTTTAGGTCATTATTCATATTTTCGGGTCATTCCAAATCCCATCATAATTTCAGATAATTCCGGAAACTCCCCATAATTCTTTCTTGTCAGAATCCATTTCTGATGTTACTTGATATTTGGGAGTGGTACGGAGATAAAATACACCTTCTAAATATTTTTATCGGCGGGACACGGCTATTGAGGAAATGCCCCGCGTGTCTCCGCGTCGAGGCAACTATTAATTAAGACCGCCTCATATTAAAATGCCTCGACATCACTTATTAACTGCATTCCCATGTCGCACTGGATCTCATAAAGCCACATACATGTCAGTACGGTTCGCACTTTATAGTGCATTCAAAAGCAATGGAAACGTTGTTTGTTACAAGCTTTTTATTAACTTCGCTAGCAATGTACGGGTCAAATCTTGCAAATGACACACCCGACTTCCAATGAAGCTGAAAATTTGCATACATTATGTAAGTCGGGTGACAATGCATTATTATGGTACCATCGAGCTGATCTGATGATGGAGACAGGAGGTAGCCATAGAAACTCTGTGATAAAACAACAAAACCTAATTGTGTTTGGGGTTTCTAGACTTGTCTCGATGACTATTAGTTACCTGTGGTAAAGTACAGTCAGCGATAAAAGCTTGTACAAAAAATTAATTTTTTGCCAGATCTTACTTTTAAATTAAGTATAAATAAGTACCTAATTATTATCATAATTCATAAATAATAAAAGAAACTTGTGGATACAGTTTTCATTGGCCTTGACTATAATGTTAACCTACTTACATTAACTTAGGTTTTGTTTTAATTTGCAAAACAACCAATTTATTTTTCTAAGGTTTATTTGGACTTTACTGAATGTTATCATTTTGATATTACTCACAATTATTAAAAAAAAAGAGAGAAATATAGAAAACGAAAAAACTGACTTGTCAAAATGTTTATTTTTAAATTCATTTTCTCTGGTTCAATAAAGCGTAAGTTGAAGATTACGACTAGACAGGTACAGTCAGCCAAGAAAGTGGTCGACCACTTTTCGACTCTATCATCTGATTGGTAGAGTCGAAAAGTGGTAGACCACTTTCATGGTTGACCGTACGTGGATAATAAATAAAATAAGCAATCCAAGCATGCACACGTTTTAAGACCGAAATATTTCAAATGTAATATTATAATCCAAACAACTTAGTTTATCAGATTAGTTATATCTTGAGTTGAAGAAGGTTCATGTGCCTCTGGTAAGATGGCAGTAGCTGTGCCATTATCAATCTTCCTGTATTGAAAATTGGGTAGATTTCTCTTTGCCGTATCGACTGTATCTCTAAGTCTTTCAGCTGAGATCTTAGCAGAAAGTTGGGTTTCCTCCTGGCATTCTTTGACGAGGTCCCTCATATCACCGTCAGTCATGGGTGCTATAGCTTGGGAGCCCACTTCATGATGGCGCTTGAGTTCGTTGTCGATGCGGAGTAACTTTTCTTTGCTGGTATGGGTACGCCACGGTCGCTTGGGATCTGCTCCAGAAAGAACGCTTTCTTTAAATTCTTTTTTGGCCCTGTAAATATGTAAGTAATATTTTATTGTTTATTGTACCAATGGCTTTACTGTATACAAATATTTTATTTTTATCATTTATTTTTGGAATTAAAAGATGATTTAACGTAGTTTATTTTTATGATTGAAATATTACGTCAGTTTTTCTTTTTTAAAGTGTTTAATACAACACACAAACATATGTAGCTCGAAAAAACACATATACACCTATCGGTAAACTACATACTTTTATAAAAATATATTGAATTAGTAGGTACCAACTACCAAGGATTAAATGAAATCTGTCCTTTCCTTCTAGAGTGGAAATAATTCAAATCTAATGATAGTAATGATCATCTAACCTACACCGCCGGTTTCAGCCTATTTAAATACGCTGTCCTACGGGAGTAACTAGATCAGTGCCCCAAAAGCGACCGGGATAATGCTACGCGGAACTAACGCGAATGGGGAAAAATGCGATCGGGAATAATGCTACGCGGAACTAACGCGTTTGGGGCACTGATCTAGCTACTCTCCTACGGACATAGGCTTTCTCAAATCGTACAAGAGGACTGATGAATTTCCTAGTGAGTTTTGCAATGATAGGCGATTTAAAACCTAAGAATATTTACCGTCGACCTTTGACTGCCAATGTTTACCCGTCAAAATTACATAAAGACGTGTAATATTATGCCTTTGTTCTCCGTCTGCCTAAAACGGATAGTGCCTATGTCGCGTTATGCCTAAACTTCAATCTTTAGGGGCATAAAGACTATCTAGCTTGCTGGCCGTTTCGCTGTTTGTCTGTATAGTGGACCGGCTGTTTAGAGCTCGTGCCTAATTCTCTAAGTGACATACTCGCGTTTTGCCTAAACTTCAACTTTCAGGGGCGATAGGTCATTTCTGCTGTTTGTCTATATAGTGGACTGCCTGTTTCGAGCACTTACCTAAATCTTTAAGTGGCATAGTAATAATACCGCTGTTGTCCTAATGCGTGTTAGTCGTAATGCGATGTAGCTTAACAGCCATTTAGTCTTAATACCCTTTAGTACAAAAGCTATAATGGCATGTTGATAATTAGGAACTTGACGTTTTATGTCATGTGCGATTTAGACTTGAGAGCTACATAGGCACAATCCGTTTTAGGCAGACGGAGAACAAAGGATATTATGTACCTTCGTGAATTCCGATACGGTATACACTGGTGTGTTATTGATAGACATAGCATTCAAAGGATTAAACCACTAGTTTGTATTTGACTATATTACGATACTAACCGTTTTCCCATGGCAAGCAGTTCTCGCAGTTTTCTCTCATTTTCTTCCAGCAATCCTTTGTCAACCTTATACGGATTCTCGTCAAATGTTTCCGTCTCTCTGGTAACCCGGTCTCTCATCTCCTCCTCCTCAACCTCTTTGTCAAACTTTTTGTGGAACAAATTGACTATATCTCTACACCTCTCTGTTAATTTCACTTCTGGCACTTCTAAGCCTTGCAGGAGTTTTGCCAACTTCAATTTTTCCTCGTCTGTAGCCATCGTTTGATCGTTGTTGCCATAACAAACCGGTTGCCATGAGAACGGCTGACGTTAGTACATGAGGAAGGCGGTGACGATATCGTTTACTTTATCTTGTAGTCTTTCCTCGTATCCGTTCATCTGCCATAATATGTAGGAGCCCGCAAGGCACAGGAATAGGAGGACGGGAACTATAATCCAACAGAGCTTAAGTAACAGGGCTACTACTTGAAGAGGTAAAAAAGCACTCATTTTTGGAGGAATATCTACTTAGGGAAAGATATGGTATTTATTGCTTAAATTGTGAATTATCTTGTTATAATAACTATAATTTTAGTTACTGTACGAGTATAGCTGTTTTAGTTTTCAAAACATTTTGATTAAGATGATATTTGTTGACGCTTAGTTTGACCGATGGTTTCTGACATTTCAGTAAAATAGGTTGTCATATTGTGTGGCACAGATAACGCATGTAATTTGGTTTTGTACGGGGAATAAGTGAAAATTACTGTGTCTATTGATTTATATAGAGTTAGGCCAAGATAAGTCTGCAACGATTTGGATAACACACGCACTGCAAGAGTTATATTAAACGTCAAACTTCAATGAAACTATGACGTATAAATATCACTTGCACTGCTTACGCTATCAAAATCGTTGCAGACTTTTCTTGGTCTAACTTTTCTTTCTATTTATTTATATTTTATTTTTCTTCACTGCCATGTTCACTCACTCTTATCATTGGCTGAGACAACGGGACGAATTGCTACAAGGAAATTTTTACTTACTTACTTACTGCCGTGGCGCAGCGACCCGAAGTAGATCTTGGCCTCTGACACTAAGGAAGCTTGCTTCTCTGTCTAGCGCCGTTTCTGTCCAATCGACGGCACCGAGCTCGTTCAGATCTTTCACGACCTCATCGCACCAGCGATACCTAGGACGCCCAACCGGTCGTCGACCATCCGGACGGCCCGAGTACGCTCTCCAAACCGCTCGATCTTCACCCATACGGACCACGTGCCCGAGCCATCGGAGTTTTGAGGCTTTCGTTTCTGCTACTATATTGGGCTCGGCCACTAGATCATTGTAAGGAAAGGTTTAAGTACTTAAATCACTTTATGGTGTCTGGTTAAGTTGAATTTTGGAGTAGGTACTTCAGTAATTCCGATGACAATGTAACAATATGCTAATCTGATCTGATGATGCGGTCGATAGGTAGCAAATGGAACTCATCGATGAAATATCTTATGGCTCCTCTACGTCTACACGATGGGCCAGCGCCTCCAAGGGACGCATTTATGCGTTAGAGGGAGCAAGTGATATTGCTATCTCATTCTACCGCATGGCTGCGTCCCTTGGAATGGCCGGCGCTGGCCCATCGTGTAGAGGAGCCATTAAACATTCGAGTTAAGATTAGAAAGGTTTCTAAGAATTATAAATATTTTTAGACATGCAAATGAGAAAAAATACAGTCAGAAATAAAAGTATATTTCACTTTTTTCGGCAGTTAGTTGTTTGATTTTCGCTCCAATATCTACGTATGAATGTGAATATTATGAGTGAAATCAATGAAATTTACAGACAAGGCGTCTTCGTTTGGTTATATCCTCTAAGCTTTTTTGCGGAAAGTACTATAGTCAACTTAATTGTAACTTTTTCAATATTTATTTAATCCATCATAATATTGAACTACGCTGTTAACCCTTATGGGTAAGGGTAATTGTAGTGGTTTACTTCTTATTTGGTTTATTAGTGAACACCATTCTAACTATTCCTACAATATAGATTTCTAGCAGTCTCGTTTATCCAATCGAAGTGGTAACTAATATTGGTGTAAATTATCTTGCTGTACGATTTTTTCATGTGACCCCAGGAGACAAGGCCGATCTGAATATAGTTGTTAACCACGAGTGCTGCGCCGGTGTCTCCTCTGGAAGAAATTAAAAATATATAACTTCTAACTAGATATTACAGTCAGGTTTTGAATCCAATTTTCAAAATGTTTTATTTGACAAATCAGTTACGTCTCAAAAACCGGTCTGGCCTAGTGGGTAGTGACCCTGCCTGCGAAGCCGATGGTCCTGGGTTCGAATCCCAGTAAAGGCATTTATTTGTGTGATGAACACTAATATCATGAGTAATTTAGGCAAAATAATATGCATTGCGACACCTAAGCTTTTTTCGACAACATTTTCTATTTTGACATAATTTGTGTTATTGATATATAAACTAAATTGGGTAAAAACTTACTGAAATGCCCGACTGTTTTCGTCTTCCATACAGAAGGTCCCTTCAGCAATACGATTGGGGCCAAATACTTTATGACATTCCTCGATGTTTACCAAATGTTGGCGCATGTGCTTCAGGTAATTGCTGGGTTCTTCCTTATCCTAATAAATTTAAAATGTAACTATTTTTAGTGGTGCAATATAGAAGTTGAAGACAAGTGGCCGCAATTTCTATGGTGTTAGTTACATTTATCTTGCTGTCGATGTGTACCCAATCAAATATATAAGTGTAAAGTGCATAAAACAATATTGTACATTAAAAACAATCACATAATTATTTGAATGACCCACTCTGCTTCTCCGCGTAAAGTCAAAGCCATACTACATTTTGTACTTATAGGAATTACATATTCACCACACCAACTGATAAAGGCTCTCTTGATTGTTCAAAAAGCAAAGCAAAGATAGCAAAGTTGCATTTTATTCACATGTGGGGAAAAGTAATCAAATGCAAATTTTGAGTTGTTTTCTTATGTTTGCTGGTTGAATTGACTTTTAAATAATGATTTTGAATGATACATACCTATATAATAACATTATTTTGTTATTTTTTTTGTGTTTAATACCTTACAGTTACTATAATAGTAATTTTCTATAGAAGAAAATAATTTTCTTCGGGTTGGTGTGGTGAAAAATTTTGTGTTTCACTCGGGTCAAATTTTGTTTAACCCTCGTGCTTTGAAACCCTGGCAAAGGTCAAGATTAAATTTTGGAATCTTTCGCTTGCTCGGGTATCAATATTAGCACGAGCGGTCAAACAACAACTTTGCCTCTTTGTAAACAAAAAAGGGTTAAAAAAGTACTTGTCTCGAACACTACTTACATTTATTGCGCCCCATCCAGCAACATAAGCGGATTCATAAGAAGGCGGTGTCTTCATTAAAATGATCCTCTGAAGGTTATCACCGAGCCTCATTGGTCTATCTACTTTGCCTAAAGCAATATCGTTTGCAAGCTTAGCACCTGTATGTTTTTCATGTACAATGAAATCTATTATTTTCCGTACTTGTCCTAATTCTTCATAATCATCTCCCATTGTTACTTCCATAACTTTATCATTTAATGGCTTTTTGCAGTTGACAAAACATGTCGCAGCAGTTAAGAGAATATCTTGAGTTAAAACAGAGGCACCACATCTTGGATAAACACCACAATCTAATTTAAGAAATAGAGAATGCGGATATTTGTATATTGAGGTTTTATCTCCACCCGCTATTCTCAGTATATTGCGTGTTGTAACTAGATGTATTAAAGTTGAACTAATTGATATAAATAATATTGCGGATGGTGCTACCATGGTTTTGTCAGCTATAATGAATGTTAACGACCGTAGGTTAAGATCAGAAATTTTTATTTCGTAATTAATTAGGTCAGTTCCGTGCGAATAATCAATCGTGCAGTGTGCAGTTTTAATTTTACGAGTTTTAATTTCTTCGAGGTTGTGTTTTATGATGGTTTTTCATAATATGTTTGTACTTTTGAGTTGATAAACCATTTTAATGTGTCGTCTTTTTAATCTGTACATTTCTATGTTTTATTATGCAGCTCTATTAGGGTAAACAAATGAGCATTTTTTTGTCTTAATGCAATATTCCAACTAGGCTTATGAGTCGAATCGGCTACAGCTACTTACATATAACCCATATTATTCCTTGCGTAGTTACAGTTTTTTCATTGTACCCATAAGTAATACGAAAAAGTTTTTAAATCAAATATTTATTTCAAATCAAGCTATTTAAATGAGTTGAGTATTTCTGTCTATATACATATTGACACTTTTTAAGAGGTCTAGCCATAAAATCATATCATAGCATACTTGCATTTACTATTTCTTCTTTTACAAAATAATTTCCTAGCGTTATATTTGATCCAATCGTAAAAATAGCTGATGTTGGAGTACACAGTGATCCTCTTAGAAATTTGGGGGTCCATGTAGGAGACAAGTCCTATCTGGATGAAGTCATTAACTATCATGGCGTTGCCTGAATCAGCTCTGTAAAAAAATCTCTTGTTAGATACGTACAGAATTATCATAAATATTGAATAAGATTTTCCTTAAAATTCAGACAAAACAGTACAAAACAATCCATGTCAATGCCTGCCTAATTATTGACAATGTATGGCACTGGTCCCACCGCGAGCTAGTAAGCTATGAGCTATCGGCTATAAACACGAACAAAAGATAAGCACTCCCGTGTAAATAAAAGAGACACGGCGATATTTATAATTACTCGCCCAGCGGTGAGCTATAAATATCACCGTGTCTCTTTTATTTACACGGGAGTGCTTATCTTTTGTTCGTGTTTATAGCCGATAGCTCATAGCTTACTAGCTCGCGGTGGGACCAGTGCCCTATAACCATTACATTCCCAATATCTTTCCGTTTATTAAATGAGCGTCAATTGAAATTAAAAAAAGAAAGTTTAAGACTAACATTGAACAACGGTTTAGACTCACTAGTTTAACAAACATGTCGCGCGAGTTATTAAAAACAATTGAGTAGTAATAGTGAATAGAATCAGGCGTTACCTTGCAAAAATCCATATTAATTAAAACCAAAAATATTACTGAATTAATAGCACTGATTGACTAGCACGTTATCTTTTCGCGGATTAATATTTTTGGTTTTAATTTAAGTGAGTCTAAACCGTAAAATTATTCAATGCTAGTTTGTCCCACAACAGTTTAAATTCAGTTTAAGACTAATTTGGTTTTAAAGTGTTGAGTTAAATACTAACATATCTGTACAAATATAACTAACAAAACAGTTAAAATATAATAGTAAGAAGTAGAATATATAAGTAGGTAATATAGTAAATAAAGCCCATTAAACTCCCACCACTATCACCGACACAAGTGAACAATTTAGTTTGTAGAGCCAAAGAAATATCCAGAAATGAAAAATTAATTTGTTAGTCAGATCAAACACCTACGGGGTCCCTTTGTTTCCCATAAAGTTTTAAGTCATAATGTATTGTTTGTCATATTATCGTTAGTCATAAAACTGAAACCGTTAACTTTTCAGGATTTTCCTAAGGTTATTCTATAGATAGGTTAGGTTAGGTTAGGTTTGTTTTATGGCAATCCTGAAAAGTTACGCGTTTCTGAGAAAAACCAATTATGACTAACGAAAATTCGGACAAACAATACATTATGTCTTAAAACTATTTGGGAAACAATAGAGACCCAACACCTACCTTGCAGGTATACCCGTTCCAGGCCTACTATCGGCGCAGAAAGTGCCAGCCGGGTTATTCATGGTAAAAGTACACGTCGACGGAAACAGAATTTTCTGTTTTGTGCTCATCAGGATGTTAGACACGTCGTTCGACTGCTCCTGATGGTATTGATAAAGATTACAAATTATTGGAGCAAATGCCATTTATTATATCAGCAGATTCTGATAGCGACGTTTGTGGAAATGATATGTCGACAATAAGTCGACTTCATTTGTGGAAGGATATCTACGTTCCCACCACTCTTTTTCACCCTTTCTGACGGCACTACGTTTTTTGATTGTGTGTGTTAAACAGAACTTTACACCAAATTATATACCCTTGTTGTTATATTGAGCTCAGTCAAGATATAGTCAGTCATTCTGGTTACGGCTTTTCTTTATACAACGTTAGCATATCATCAGATTTATCTTTTTTATAGGATATTACGAGTAGTACTAATTTGGTATAGGTACCAACGTCCACACTGTTAACTGTACATAGGTGGACCTTATGCATTTTGTAATAAGATCCACCGATGTCCAGTAAGGGGTGTTTGTACTTACATTTGTTTTTCCCCAACCAGCCACAGTAGCATCATCCACGTCTGGTGGATGCCTCATTAACGCCACTCTTCTAACGGCAGAACTAAACTTCAAATTTTTCTCTAACAACACTAGAGCTATATCGTTTGACAACGAACCCTCGAAATGATCTTCATGTAATTTGATATGCGACACATTTGCAACCATTCCCTTGTCTCTCTTTTCATGTCCGAATATGGCAAAAGCGTCGACGTTTTCATGACACCCGATGACGCAATGCCCGGCAGTCAACAGAACAGCTTGATTAACTATAGAGGAGCCACACGAAAAGTAACCCTCTCCACGACTCGAGCTACACTCTATAGCCAAATATGCAGAATGTGGAAAGTCTATAATATCGGAAGCAACTCCATTTATTACATTGCCGGTCATATTCGACGAGGTTATTTTGATATTGCAAATAATAATTATTATCACTTTTATCTTCGAAGTCATTGGAAATTAATGAAAATGATCCGTCTGCGGCTTTAAAAATACAGTAAGTAATCGTTAACTCATAATTCAATTACCAGAAGTTTGTAATGGGTCATTAAGCCAAAATCAATTTACGTAATACGTAATTTCCAGCCGTTTAAAAATACCACGCAGGTGGAAAATGATATAGATTTAGTTGTGCCGTACATACTTCATTAAGAGAAGCGTTTTACATCCCACAGACCTTAAACTTAAAGTTCATTATTGGCACAAATAGTGAAATACATGAATACACTGAAAAACAAGAGGTACACGAATAATTAAAAAAGAGTAACTAGGGAAATACTTCAAAACCACTGTAACGAATCAGCCACAAATTAAGTTCACACCAAAGCTAAAAAACGACGGTATAGGGTTATTTCAGAGACGCAAACTGGTGCTCGTGCTCTGTGAAAAATCATCCAAAATAATCACCGAAGAAAAAAAAGAACCATCTGATTATTATAGATATATGGCTAGAATAGCTGATGGCAGATGTAAATCTATAGGTACATCAAAAAGCAACAAAATTAATGTGTTATGCAGTAACTTTGTACATAAATAAAAAAATAAGGGAAGTTAATGATGTTATTGCAGTCCCCGTATATTAAATTTAAAAAAATAAATTTACCGTGATTCTGCATCTTGTTGACATTATCATTCTCCCCACGGTAATTTGACTAATGTATTCTTTCATTCTTATTCATGTCGAGGCGGATTGTTGTCTGTTATTTCGGATCGTTTGACAATTTAAAACGACACCTCAAATTCTGGTTGCATAATGTGCATTATTTTTCTCTCACGACGTCTATTCATGTTGACGGAGATACTCAGCATTAGAGTACGGTAGAAAGTTTTAATTTACGACCCATTTTTTATCCTGTCACTTTAACAATAGTGTGAGATCTCTATACTTTTTTATTGATTGTCACTGTGACAAGGTACGAAATGGGTCATAAATTAAAACTTTCGACTGTACCTACGGGCTTACCTGATTTTCTTCTCAGGACATATCTACGGAAATCAATGTATCATGTCTGCTCATCTCCGCCTCCGTGGAAAGGCTTAGGATGTGATTATTTCAAAATATTACATTGAACATACACCAGTGCTACAAGAATTGAATGTGTTCATTGAATTGTTATAGCATTGTATCTGGTTATCAGTAATAAGAGGGGGAGAGAAATGATGGAATTATTGTAGTAGAGACTCTAATAAGACAATAAGTTGTAAGCTTGCTTTCTCGGGTTACTATCATTACTATAATTATTGTGTGTTCTTATGTAGCTATAAATATGTATATGAATATTACATTTGATATTAAATCTATTATCGTCGCGACAAAGGGGGCTTCAGCTAACTCTTTTACCTACATATAACGACGATATTTACTAACAGGTACAGTCTGGTTCGATTAACATTTATTTAATAATTATCATTAAATTACCTTTTACGTACCTTCCTGTTATCCACTTTAGTTGACCCAACTAAACTTATCTAAGAAACTTCCGTAACAGCAAAAACTTAAACATGTTTGTTATCCCAATTCAGCTTGAATAGAATAAATAAAACCATTGCATAAAATCGTGAATAAATTTAAGAGTGCATTCATATTTCGAATAGGTATTCGAATTCTCGAATCGAAAATTGTTTGCGCTAGCTCTCGGTATCGATGCCGATTCGAGTGGCCGACTCGATCGTAAATATCGCGTTTGAGATCTGAAGCAGATTTAATTATCGTAAAGCTATTTACTTAACGGTATAGGCATGAGAATGTTTACGGAATTCAAAATTCATTCGTTTGGCCCTTTGATGCAAATAATACTAGATTATGTTTAAGGATTTGGTTTTTTTGGTAAAACGCGATAAAAAATGCATTGATTGGATTTTATTTGACTAAAAATGCTTATTTGAAACTATGTTGGCTAGCTTTTAGTTGCTTTTTTTTAGATATTTGTTACACACTTTTATGGATTTAATCTATCGGATCGGTAATTTTGTATGCGGCCAATTTTGTGTGTTCTATTTGGACTAATTGAACGCGGTTACTAAGGTAGGACTTGAACCATTTATGAGCCAAGAGTTGTTACAACTTACCCCGCAATTTTGTATATATCCTATCCTTATGACACTTTTATAGATTTAATCCATAAATGGTTGGTTAATGGATAAGTAGTACAGAATAGTACACGAGTCCAACTTAACACTTGGCCAGTTTATTACTCGAATAATATCTTTGTAAGTTTCTCACCATTTAAAAATTTAAAAGTATCTCAACACATGGCTTCTTTTATACTATTTTCGGGAAATAAACATAATACATAAACTAAAGCGTCGAGGTGATGAATTAACGTGCTAATTTCCCTCGAGCACTAGTCATAGCTGGTGGAACCATCGCCGGGAAATAGACAATTATTCACGCTTGCCATTCACTTTAATGCTACTTGAGTTGAATACCGTTTATACCACACTAAAGGGGCCCACTGATTAACAGTCCGCCGGACGGTATCAGCCTGTCAGTTGTTCGACCCTGTCAAAATTTTGTTCTAACTGACAGGCCGATATCCGGCGGACTGTTAATCAGTGGGCCCCTTAAGTAACCTCTGCCTGCAACTTACTTCTTTGACAGCGTACCTACGGCATGACACTTGTTAGCGTTTTTATTACTGTTTTTGACGACCGGTCTGCCTAGTGGGTAGTGACCCTGCCTATGAAGGCGATGGTCCCGGGTTCGAATCCTGGTAAGGGCATTTATTTGTATGATGATACAGATATTTGTTCCTGAGTCATGGTTGTTTTCTATGTATTTAAGTATTTATATATTACATATATATCGTTGTCTAAGTACCCACAGTACAAGCCTTCTTGAGCTTACCGCGGGGCTTAGTCAATTTGTGTAAAAATGTCCTATAATATTTATTTATTTATTTATTACTTTATTTAGGCACAATAACAACTCTAAACTCGTTTAAGAATTGAAGGCATCCAAATTAATTATAAAATTTTTTGGATGCCTTTAATTCTTAAGCCAAAAGTGAAGGTGACTCGCGTTAGACCGGACCGTGTCCGGGCCGGAGCTTTCGACGCTTACTTCTCTATGACATGACAGGCGATCATGTGATGCTTTCCATAGAAAACGATGCGCCGGAACGGCCCGCACACGGCCCGGTGTAACGTGATTCATCCTTAAAGCCACCAAGAAAAATATTCGTGGCTTAGTTACACTAAAGGTGTAAAGAATTTGTAAATCTAAAGGGTTTGTTATTCTTTAAATAATATTTACATTCAACAGTTTTCATAAACAACGTTGCGAAACACTTTGCATGAATAATGATTATTCACCGGTTCTTTTGTGGCTTAACTTTTATTTACCATACGAAAGGTTCTGTCCATATTCTCTGCATACTTTAAGTAGTTTAGTCGACAAAAGCTCGTTCTTTTTAGCCATGAATATACGAGCCGGAGTTATAAAATATTGTGACAAATGGAGTTATTAAATAAATTGGACTTTATTTTCTACGTATGCACGTTATAATATTTGAACACTCGTTCTGCCGTATTCGAACTTCAAGATATTCACAAGAGACGACACGTACTAGATCCATTTTAGATACGTTATAGTTTAGATATCAACTAGTTCTCTTTTGCAGTGCAAATCGGGCAACCAATGTCACTTTTACGTTAGATAGAGTAAGATATATATTAGATGTGAATTGGATCTCTAAGTCAAATCCTGTGGAAATTGTTCAAGAGTATCTCCAGAATCACGCAAATGTCAAATTTGACAGGTTAGATCTTAAACATATCGTTATCGTATCTTGGTGGTGTCTAAAAGATATCTAATAGATGTCTATTTCAAAATCCGAATCGCGCCCAGAATAGTATGCACTGGCCATATTTAATGACACTGTTAGGAAATAAATAGATAGTACCTATTGTGTACCTACTGATGTAGTGCATAATTGTCTTCTATCGTATTTTATCGGAAACGTTCGTATTTGTCATGTTACTTTAGTCAACCTCAGTACTTTTTGTACCGAGACTGACTGAAATAGCAAGATACGTACGTTTCCGTACGTTTCCGTGAAAATACGATGGAAAATAATTATCCACTACATCTGTAGACACTCTTACAGAAACCTACTTACTCTAATTTTTAAATTATATATTACCTATATTTACTTGTAAATCTATAATTTTGCATGTCCTGTAAACATAATATCGTAATAATATCAAAACAGTGTCAGTCACTCGCAACAAACCAAATTTTTCCCTTAACGGAAACTTCGATGAAAACATCTCCGTTTTCCGTTCAGCATCTAAAACCAATTTGCAGCTATCCGACCAAGTTATTTCCCTACTCGGGGAAATTTTATTACGATGCCCACTGTACAGTCTTATCACTGTACATGCATTTCGGAATCTAATCAGCCGCGCGTGCATGTAGTACATGCTATACGTGATTGTCATCCGGATTAGAGTCGCACGTTCTTCACGTATTGTCGAACAGCAACTCTAATGGCGGAAACAAGATAGTTAACGATATAAAAACCGCTGTACAAGCAAGAGGGATATAGACGCATAATAGATTCCTGAGAAGGAGGGTCACCTTCTTAACTTGTACCTTACTTCACAATATATCTACATTCTCACTACAACTGCTGTTTGCCGTGCTGCTCACCAACTACCCATCTGAAGCTACTACTACTAGTGTATCAGCTAACTGGCTGCTACATTAAATGGTCCTTCGAACCTCTCCGTGTCCTGCGGCTTCGACAAAGGGTATTTAATGTTTTTGTTACTTTATTGCGATAGCGAATCGGTTTGCTGGCTTCCCACAAGCGGGTTCCACCAGTGAATTGAGAATGCGCATATATCGTATTTAGAGTGCAGAAGCATTAGTTACCTGTGGACAAGGGACATCGGACTGAACCAGCGCAACTACAGTCGTCGGGGATACAACAAACCAAGACGCAACTTCAACTTCAAGCAACTACTACAACTACAAGCAACTAACTACAACTACAAGCAACTAACTACAACTTCAAGCAACTAACTACAACTTCAAGCAACTAGCTACAACTTCAAGCAACTAACTACAACTACAAGCAACTAACTACAACTACAAGCAACTACTACAACTACAAGCAACTAACTACAACTACAAGAAACTAACTACAAATTCAAGCAACTAACTACAACTTCAAGCAACTAACTACAACTTCAAGCAACTAGCTACAACTTCAAGCAACTAACTACAACTTCAAGCGTCAACAAAACGTCAACTTATAACTAACTACAAGGAACTTCAAGCATTTAGCTAAACTTAACTAGCTTCAACTTTAAGCGTCTCAACTGAAACTTCAACTTAAACTAACTACAAGTAGCTAACTTCAAGCGTCTACGAACTACTGTTTACTGCATCAACGAACATCAACTTCAAGCGTCTATCACTACAGCTGAACTTCAAGCAATTAACTAAAAAGTGAGCAAATTCAACAACAAGTAAGGTACAGTGCAAGCAACGGCAAGTAGCGTCAATTATCAGGTGGCAGTTTTCTACTAAAAACTATCTTAACTAACTTAATCATGAACACTCTCGAGCAGCAAAAGGTCAGTTTCGAAAATATAAAGACCTTGTGCACGAACTACAAAAGGGATTGCGCATCCAGGAAGAGTCAAGAGTACTTAAATAAGCGGCTGACGGCACTGGCAGGCTTATGGGAAGATTTTATGCGACGACATGAGTTACTTGAGCAGGAAATAGATGATAAAACGATCGAGTACTTCACGAACGACATATACGGGAAAACTGAAGCCATCTATGAGTCGACCAAAAAGGATATTTTGGACCGATTACGGTCTCAGAACCAGGAAAATATAAAGGGGAATAAAGTTGACTTTAGCATAGCAGAAATTGACGAAGAATGCCAGGATGACGAAAGCAAGCTTCGTGAGCTGCTTAATAAACAGGAGTGCAACTTTAAAGCGATCGATCGGGCCATGTCTAAAGTCGACATCAGCGGAACTTCGCAGAAATGGGAGTTAGAAGATCACCTCAGCATCTTGAAGTCGAAATGGGAACCCATTGACAAACAGCACTGGGAGTTAGATGCCATCCTGAAAGGCTCTAACGAGCACTATTACAGTTTGTTCGTTAACATAGAGCACAAGTACGACGAGCTGAAAAGGAGATTGAATAGCAAGATTTGGTCGGTGGCTCATTATCAACATTCGGCCCCGAGGATCCAGGTTCCTGAGTTCGCAGGAAATTATAGTCAATGGGTGTCATTTAAAGGCCTTTTCCTGGAAACTATTCATAACAACCCTACTATTAACAAGGCTCAAAAGATGCAGCATTTGAAAACTAAACTACGAGGCGAGGCTGAGAGTTTAGTACAGCATCTGACTATAAGCGCCGAGAACTATTCTTCCTGTTGGGAGTTGTTGACCCAACGATATGACAACAAGCGTCTGCAATTTACTTCATATGTAAACGTCATGCTGAATCTATCTGTCATTCACCATCCGGATGCGCACAGTATGAAAAGGATGCACGATGTAATATTGGAGTGTCTCAACGGGCTCGCTAATATCGGCGTCGAGATAACTACATGGGATCCGATGATCGTGCATCTTATGTCACTAAAACTTGACTCGTCTTCCTTCAATGATTATCTAAAGGAGCTTCAGAACCAGAGGGAATTGCCGGTTCTAGCCGATTTCTTATCTTTCTTGGAAAGTAGATTTATGGCATATGAAACTATGAAGAATCAGAAGAAAGAAGGAACTAACTATACATCTAACTATCCGAAGTCAGCAATATTCAGCAAGCCAACTTTCAACAAACCATGGCAAGCTAAGAAATCATTCAACTAGGTACCAACCGGAAGTACCGAAAAGTTATCACACAACATAAGGAAACTATGCCTATTTAATTCTAATGCGATGTCCGAGGTTTATTGACCTAGATCTGTTCCAACGTAATGCAACTGTTGCAAGGTTGCGCGTCTGCAAAAATTGCGTATACAGTCACTGAGGCGATGAGTGTGAGTCGGCAAAAACGTGCAAGGAGTGCAATATGCGTCATCATACACTGTTGCATAATTCGACGAAAAGAAACATGTCAAGCTAACTACAATAGAAGTAATTCGTCGGGTCAACGGCCGGCGGCTTCAAGTTCACGCCCGTCTTGCTATCATTTATCAGGGACGGGTCAGAGGCACTACGAACTACTACTACAGGCAATCGACGGAACTTACGTCACTTTTCGAGTGTTTTTTTAGACCAATGCAGTCAACTACCTAAGCTGCCAAGGAACAAGCTTGGCGGCATTGTCTCTGGATTTGGAGGATCCAAGGATCGTAAAGGACGAAGGACGATTGAATTGCAAATCTATCTGCTCCGACTACGTCTTCGAAGCTAGAGCATTGGTTGTGGATAGAGTAACTAACAGTTTGCCCAATTCTACGTTTGAAAGAAAGAGCTGGGTGCACTTAGAGCATTTAAAACTCGCCGATCCTGATTATAACATGTACCGAAGAGTTGACTTACTACTCGGATCAGGTGTCGACGCTAAGGTCATCCTAGATGGACTCCGTAGAGACTCAACTTGGGTGGATCTTGGGTGGAAACCGCGGAACATTGAACTGTCATGTAACTATCTTAAACTTGGAAGAAATAGCTAAATTCTTGGAGACTGAGGACGGTACACAGGATAGCTCAGACGTTGCTATGGGCGATCACTGCGAGGTTGGCTACAGGCAAACGAGCGCCGGATGGGAAATATATCATCCAGGTGCCGTTCCGTCACAACTATGAGGAAAAGCTTGGAAATTCGAAAGTTAGCTATCTTGCAATTTCTTCAACTCGAAAAAAGACTTCGAAAGGAAGCGAAGCTTGGGAAGAGGTGCAAAGACTTCATCAAAGAGTACTAACACAGATAAAAGGTATTAAACTACAACGATGAGTCAGTACAACAGAGAACACGATACATTTATTCGGTTTTTTGTGATGCAAGCGAGAAGACTTATTCATGTGTCGTGTACGCGAAAGCACTGAACGAACGAGGTAAAACGATCATTACCCAAGTCGCGACGGAAAGAAGAGTCGCGCCCTTAGCTAATAATAAGGAATCGCCGAGATTGGAGTTGCCGGGGCGCCTTGCTCTTGTCGCAGCTAAGGGACGCATTGACGGGATATCCCGTAACTATACATGCGTGGTGTGACTCACACGTATCTATATACAAGGGGGTAATTAATAAATGGGAGAAAATATTTAGCGAATCGTGTTGTGGAAATCAAGGGGATAATTTCAGCCGAGCGATGGAGCTACATTAAGTCCGAGCAAGAAGCAGCGGACTGTGCATCACGAGGACGTTATCCTAACAAACTTATTAACTTGCAATTTTGGTGGGACGGACTCGAATTTTTGAAGACATTCGACGGGCAAGGTGAAAGAGAAATTCCATTAACATTGTTTACAACAAATGTATTATGCACTATAGAAGAAGCAGAGAGGCTAACATTGGGAACATAGTAAATATGTTACAGCTCATTTAGCCGTTTTGTACGGGTCATTGTATGGATATTACGTTTCATAACAGCAGCTAGCAAAATAAAGCCTGACGCTGCATATCTATAACTACGAGCAAGCAAAGGCGACTGAACTCATTATAGAATGTGCGCAGCGCATGGATTTTGAAGACGAATATAAACAACTATTGAAGAAGCAATTGATCGCGATACGATCGAATCTGGTCAAGCTTAATCCATACATGGATGAAAAGGATATCATCGGGCTTGGAGGTCGTATAAACAAGTCGAACTTGCCTCCCGGAATGAAGAACCCGATCGGTTTGTCAAGCAAGGGGCGAATTACTGAATTTATCATCGATCAAGCTCATGGAGTGACGCTTCATGGAGGAGCACGGTTAACTTTATTTTATATCAGGCAACGATGTTGGATCATAAGTGGGAACAAGACTGTAAAGGCGTGGTTACGACACTGTGCCATTGACTTGAATCTAAGGAAAACTATTAACTTATGGCCGACTTACCGAACCAGCGAGCGTTGTCGGACCACAGTGACGAAAAATTATTGTTTTGCGGTGTCGATGGCAACTTATCGAGCACAGGCACTAGTACTTCTGGAAGGCCTGGGTGAATGGATACTTATCACATCTTCAAGCCAGGAGCGAATGGAATCAGCCAGCCAAAAAACTTGAAGGAAGGTGGTCCTTATGAAGGATTACAATCTGCGCCCGATAGGCGGATATTGGAAACTCACGCAGGCAGCGGCGGACGCGTAAGAGTAACAACCATAACGACGAAGTCAGGGATCACGAAGCGTCCCGTAGTCAAGCTGTCACCGCTACCTATAGAATCTAACTGAAACGGTGACGAGCAGTCATGAGGCAAAAAGGCGGAACTTAGCACAAGAAGATCAGCTCATCATCAGAGTAAATCCTCAATACGAACTCTGATGACGTTATTGACATCGTTAATAGTAATGTGTACCTAAACGAATGAGTCACACGCCGCCACCGCCGGCGGTACTACGGCACCGGCTCGGATTACAGCGTTTGAACCGGAGCGCTCCATTTATTATGATACAATGAGCCAGCTACAAATAATACACGACGAATGGACTCTTCTCATGTATTATAACTTAAGCAGCTATTGGCAGGCTGTCAGTCAGGTAGAAGGCTACCTGCGCGAAACCGATAAATTGTGCCAGAAATCTGACCCTCGCTATTGCAAAGCTACGATGGAGCAATTATACCACGAAATGGACCTTTTGAAGTACTATATATATATAACTCTATATATATATAACTCGTTACTTCTGGCCCCGCATAAGCACTCGTCTGATAGGAGGAAACGGAGCCTATTCGACGGAGTGGGCTACGCAGGCAACAGTTTGTTCGGGATCTTGGACCAGAGATTCGCGGACAAGTATCGGAATGATATAGAGGCTGTAAAGGACTACGAGAAGTACCTACTCGCGCTTATTCAGAATCAAGCGTCTGTGGTGGAGGTGGAGCTCGAGAACGCTGTCCTGAGGAGGTCTGAAGGGAACATCAAGAAACAATTCCTCATGATCGATGACTTCATGAGTAGCACTAATTTGAACTTTGCGAAGGTCGAGTCTACATTAGAAATAGTGATGGCAACCAGTTATTTCAATTCGGCGTCATTGAGCACGCACTTGCTAATAAACAAATTAAAGGATGTTAAAGAAATTATGTTCAACACGCTAACGAACATCTACGTGCACAAAGGACACATCGACGTGCATCTCGTCACGCCAGTCAACTTAGTTAAGCAGCTCACAGCAGTCGCTGGTAGGCTGCCGCGGACGCTATCTCTTCCAATAGGGAATATATAGGAAGATATCAAGGATCTCTATAAGCTACTTTACGTCAAGGCGAGGGTGACAGGCAGTTATTGCTTATTCGAGATTCACGTGCCGCTCATCTCTGACGAAGATTTCGCATTCTTCCAAGCTATACCATTACCAGTGAAAACTGCGGCGGGAGCTGCAATTATGAAAACTACTTCAAATACATTGGCGTGAACTTCAGAAAAACATTTATATTACCTTGACCGAGGGACTATTAAAACACTGCATGCAGCAAAAGCTAGACAGCTACGTTTGCAGTAAGAATCAACTTGTCTACAACTTAAACAATAACAATGTCTCGTGCGAAGCAAAACTGCTGGGACGGCATTATACTGCACCGTGTGACATAATAAACACGTCATGCAAGGACGAGTGGATTGAACTTCATGCGACAAACACTTGGCTTGCAGTTTGTTGTGACATCTGTTCATTACGAATAATATGTATGGACGAAGTTACCACCCGCACGATGACATCGTCGGGGATTATTACGTTGCCGCAAGGATGTTTGCAATCAGATCGGTTTAATAGCAAAATTAAAATTGGCTACAGTATCAACGTACCGGTCTCTAACAATAAATCGGATCGTAAACCTAACTTCCTACAAGATATCAACCGCCACTATCGAGGACGCAGCAGAAGCGGAAATAGATCGAAGGATAACACTGCAGCATAGGCAGGAACAAGTATGCCATCAACTGTCTCCAGTCATGATATGCATCAATATGTCATAAGCTACCTGCTGTTAGGAATAGCTATAATCTCATTCGCCGTGTGGGCTGGGAAGCGACGTTTCCCGAAACTATGTGCGAAACGTACGTCACGAAGTCAATGCTCACTCAAGTCTATTAAGCGACGTCAGGAGGACATAGAAATGCAGCCTACTCCGGCAGCAAGGAATCTGCAACGTGGGAAGGAGCCGCAGCCGCCAGCCAGCCGAGAGGAACAGCGGCATCGGGGCGACGCCGCAGCGGACGACGTTGTCTTCGAATTTGATGGATAGCTTATTTTACTTTGTTTAACTTCACTTAACTACTTTGTACTTTACTTACGCACCTTTACTTACTTTGTAACGACTCTCTTTCTCAGTTAACAATTTTCGCTTCGTTAGGGGTTGCCAATATGTACAGTCTTATCACTGTACATGCATTTCGGAATCTAATCAGCCGCGCGTGCATGTAGTACATGCTATACGTGATTGTCATCCGGATTAGAGTCGCACGTTCTTCACGTATTGTCGAACAGCAACTCTAATGGCGGAAACAAGATAGTTAACGATATAAAAACCGCTGTACAAGCAAGAGGGATATAGACGCATAATAGATTCCTGAGAAGGAGGGTCACCTTCTTAACTTGTACCTTACTTCACAATATATCTACATTCTCACTACAACTGCTGTTTGCCGTGCTGCTCACCAACTACCCATCTGAAGCTACTACTACTAGTGTATCAGCTAACTGGCTGCTACACCCACCAATATGAGTTTTCTGAATATTTGAGGTCTATAACAAATATTCGGGATCGTTAACTTTGATGGAATTAGGAGTGAATACTGTTGGTATTTAGGAAAAGGGTATTTACTGACCCCCTTATTCATAAATGAGCTACAAACCTAAATTAACTAATAATCGTTTGTCCTTATCTGTCATTTTGAATTATGTATTCGCAAGAAAGTGACAAAACATAATTTAACAAAATCAGGCCCGTAAACTTCTATGAATAAGGGGGTTTATGGATAGGCTACAAATGAGCATGTATGTACGAATAAACCTGAACAGGCCCTCTTAACTAAATAATTACATACAACACTAAACTCTCGCGTTTTATATACATATTAAATTACACAAACGTGTCTACCGCGACATAATTTCATTGTTTTTACCTTAAATTCCGACGCCGACGTTTCGGCTGAGTTGAACCAGCTCTGTGGTCAGGCGTGTCTCACTCCACGATTTCGTCGCTTCGCTACAGGTAGGTAAGAGTACATCCGTTCGACCCCAATTTTGGGGTTTGCCATAAGCCGCGCCTGGCGCTGTCGCCACCTAGCGGCCATATCTGTGCTGATCGTGAAAGACGCGTCTTGTTAGAGAGTGAGTCTTCTGTACCTAGTACTATTATTTATTCTGTGCTGTGGTCACGGAAAGACTGACGTCCCAGCAACTGTTAACGAAGATATATAAGTAAAACAACACTGAACTACCCGAAATTACATAAATAGTTTATAAAAATGTCCGGGGTAGACAAATAAATTGCAACTACCCGTTAAAGTTTAATGTTTATTGTCCACGGCTCGACACGCAACACTCACAGTATCCATAAATACATATGTACATCTGTACCATACCATAGTCAACCTTGCTCATAGAAAATAACTTCAGCTTAGTTAGGTTCTATTTAGTTTTTAGTTACTTTGTATATGTCGTAGTCAGATCGTATAATCCACCGCATTACATTACGGCTAGGCGTTTTCAAAAACAGGGGCGTTTTAAAATGCGGCGGTTTGACGATTAGCCGGATTGTCATTGCGATACGTTCTTCAATAACGGCCTGGCCACGACATTGGTCTAAGGCGATCGGCGGCGGCGACCGGCGGTAAGTCGCAAAAACAATAACCCGGCGACGCATAATGCATGCCACGAGCCTTGTCGCCGAGCGGCAACGCGCGCGGCGTGCACCGGGCGACCGGCGGCGGCGGCGAGCGGGGCGGCGCGCGACTCGAACATTTGTATCGAGCAGCGCGGGCGATGCCACGACTTTAGAGCGGCGCGACCGGCCTAGGCGGCGCGACGGATCGAGCGGGGCGATGCGGAACAAAACATTTTGTTTTTTTTTTCGAGCGACATGGAGACGGAAGGGTTTATTATTGAAATTTTTAATGTACTTTCGCGTATTTAAGTATCTTGTGACGTCTCCACACTTATTCTTGTGTAAGTACTCGTTTTTTGGATGCTTTATATATACAGTATATAAAATACTTAACTAGATGTAAATGAATTTGTCGTCCTGTATTTAGCCCATGCACCCATTGACAAACAATGAAATATATTCTAGGCACTTTTGAAAAAAAAACATGATTTTAAATACGTCTACGTCCCAGCCGCTCCTAGTCGCTGCCGCCGCTACTGAAAGTACGTGGCATGCCTGGCGGTCGCTCGCGTTTTCCGCCCCGCCCGCCGCCCCGCCGATCGCCTTAGACCAATGTCGTGGCCAGGCCGTTACATTACGGCTAGCCGTTTTCAAAAACAGGGGCGTTTTGAAATGCGGCGGTTTAACGATTAGCCGTATTGAATGCGGCTGAATGAGAATCCGCCGGAATGTATTCGGCGCCATACGTACTTCAACACGGCTAGCCGTAATGTAATACAGCGAGTCATTAGCCGCCGCTTTGACAGTTTTTAGTTCCCATTTTTAACACTCGTGGCGCTGCCTGTCAAATGCTGGGGTGTCCATCAAATCTGGAGTTCGTTGGACTTTTCAAAAAACATTTCCTTTGCAACTTAACTAGACGGAGCCCCGCTTCGCGGGGCTCCTATTTCTGAGCGGTTTGCCCTTCGGGCATCTGAAGCTACCTAACGAACCTAACCTACCTACCTATTGATTAGGTGAGACATCCGTGAAAACATTACACTTTGGGGAAAAAAGCGTAGGTAGGTAACTAGGTTAGGTTCGTTAGGTATCCGATGTATCAGATGTGAGAGGTATCAGATGCCCGAAGGGCAAACCGCTCAGAAATAGGAGCCCCGCTTGCAGGGCTCCGTCTATTTAAGTTGTGAAGGAAATGTTTTGGAAAAGAAACACATGTAGTGTGGTGGGACCATGGTAAAAATAAATTAAATTGCAAACTCCGGTTAAAACATTGTCAAACTCCGGTTACGTAGGCGACCGAAAGAACTGATCACTCTACAATCTAAAATAGTGGTACGATGCGGCTAAACGTAGGCCGCCTTACGGCCTGGCCACGACATTGGTCTAAGGCGATAGGCGGCGGCGACCGGCGGTAAGTCGCAAAAACAATAACCCGGCGACGCATAATGCATGCCACGAGCCTTGTCGCCGAGCGGCAACGCGCGCGGCGTGCATCGGGCGACCGGCGGCGGCGGCGAGCGGGGAGGGGCGCGACTCGAACATTTGTATCGTGCAGCGCGGGCGATGCCACGACTTTAGAGCGGCGCGACCGGCCTAGGCGGCGCGACGGATCGAGCGGGGCGATACGGAACAAAACATTTTGTTTTTTTTTCGAGCGACATGGAGACGGAAGGGTTTATTATTGAAATTTTAAATGTACTTTCGCGTATTTAAGTATGTTGTGACGTCTCCACACTTATTCTTGTGTAAGTACTCGTTTTTTTGGGTGCTTTATATAAAATACTAAACTAGATGTAAATAAATTTGTCGTCCTGTATTTAGCCCAGGCACCCATTGACAAACAATGAAATATATTCTAGGCACTTTTGGAAAAAAAACCATGATTTTAAATACGTCTTAAGTCCCAGCCGCTCCTAGTCGCTGCCGCCGCTACTGAAAGTACGTGGCATGCCTGGCGGCCGCTCGCGTTTTCCGCCCCGCCCGCCGCCCCGCCGATCGCCTTAGACCAATGTCGTGGCCAGGCCGTTAGGTGGACATTCCAATGCCTTACAGAGCTTAACAGGCTAATTCGAACGTACACTAAAATGAAAATGATATTTGAAATATTTGAATCATGTTTTTTTAGTTATCGTGCGTCTCACCTGCGCCAATATAGGTGTAGCGACATGACAAAATTGCAAACAATGCATTGCAAAAAATTGCAAAAAATTGCATAATGTTGGCGCATAAGTGTATTGGCGTAGGTGAGACGCACGATAACTAAATAACAGATAGATTTTATACTTACCTATTATGAGTCTTTTATAGAATTAAGTATTTTACAACTTATACTACTACATACATACAGGCAGTACTGGCCTATTACTTTCAGGTACAGTCGGTTCCCTAACTTAAGTATCCACTTTTCTATTTACATATCATTATTACATTTATTACTGCCCGATTAGAACTATAAGATACGTCAAATATTTCGTCTAGATATGATATGGATTATATATGTCAGTGTCAAAAGTGCCTTTATTATTTAAAGAAGCGTCACTTTTGACACTGACGTATCTAATCCATATCGTATCAAGACGTGATATTTGACGTATCTTAAAGTTCGAATCAGGCAAACTATTTTATTTTGGGTACTTTAGTTGGGGCGCCGACCGTACTAGGTAACTAATACAAAAATACGTGAAAAATTAACAATAATAGTCTTAAAATAAATGTATACCGGGTGTGGCCTGTAATATGAGCAAAAAATTAAACTGTAAGCTGTACTCCTCATACTGACTAACATTTGTTCTGCGACTTATAAAAATAACTTGTGGATTGATTTTTAATACACTTTAAATTTTATTCTAAGACGCAATGTATTGCGAATTTTGTTATATTTAGACGTGACAACTATGACAAGCAACGTATAAAATAAATGTATACCGGGTGTGGCCTGTAATATGAGCAAAAAATTAAAATGTAAGCTGTACTCCTCATACTGACCAACATTTGTTCAGCGACTTTTAAAAATAACTTGTGGTTTGTTTTTAAATACACTTTAAAGTTTATTCTAAGACGCAATGTATTGCGAATTCTGTTATGTTTAAGGTGTGACAAGCAACGTCAATCACAATGATATGGCGTGGCGATGGCATCCATTGAAGATAATATTTATTTTGTATGAAAAATAGAGAGTCTAAATACTTCATAATTTTTAAAAGTTGTTGAAACAAAGTGTCACCGTTTGAGGAGTACAATCTATGTTTTAATTATTTGCTCATGTTACAGGCCACACCCGGTATAAACACTTGAAAAATCAAGGTCTTGTTACACTAGTTTGCCAAGGACTACACCGCGTGCTTTAATAATGAAGATGCATAAGGCGACCCATATCACGGTTGGGCGAGGGCGCCAACCGCTCACGGGTCTGTCCCGACAGGCTCGTTATACCTGCGAGTTTTATTTAAGTACATTGTTATTAATTGAAATGTAATACAGTGTATCTTTGAAATGTTGTTCATGAGCATTAGTGATTAAATATAAGTTTTATACCGGATGTGGCCTGTAACACGAGCAAATAATTAAAACATAGATAGTACTCCTCAAACGGCGACACTTTTGTTATCCAACTTTTAAAAATTATGAAGTATTTAGACTCCTTATTTTTCATATAAATTAAATATTATCTTCAATCGACGCCATCGCCACGCCATATCATTGTGATTGACGTTGCTTGTCACGCCTTAAATATAACAAAATTCGCAATACATTGTGTCTTAGAATAAACTTTAAAGTGTATTAAAAATCAATCCACAAGTTATTTTTAAAAGTCGCTGAACTAATGTTGGTCAGTATGAGGAGTACAGCCTATAGTTCAATTTTTTGCTCATATTACAGGCCACACCCGGTATATTAAGTGGTATATTTTTAATATTCTTATCTTTGTATTGTTTGCATGCTGTGTGTGGACAGCTAAATACGGGGTACAACTGAACAAACGTGAACACTCCTGTAACTGCACCCTTTTTAAGGAATGAATAATTTATGATTAAAATAATGCTTGTCTGTTGTTTTAGGGTTCCGTACCCAAAGGGTAAAACGGGACCCTATTACTAAGACTTCGCTGTCCGTCCGTCCGTCCGTCCGTCCGTCCGTCCGTCTGTCACCAGGCTGTATCTCACGAACCGTGATAGCTAGACAGTTGAAATTTTCACAGATGATGTATTTCTGTTGCCGCTATAACAACAAATACTAAAAACAGAATAAAATAAAGATTTAAATGGGGCTCCCATACAACAAACGTGATTTTTGACCAAAGTTAAGCAACGTCGGGAGTGGTCACGGTCAGTACTTGGATGGGTGACCGTCTTTTTTTTGCTTTTTTTTTGTTTTTTTTTTTTGCATTATGGTACGGAACCCTTCGTGCGCGAGTCCGACTCGCACTTGCCCAGTTTTTTATAATATGTAAGTATCTGATATGAATGGATTGAGTGGCTTGCTAGCCTGCTAACTGCTGTTCTAGCATGGAACTCAAATACAATTGGATCGCTTATTTTAGGCAACTGAAGTTACGCCCTTCAGAGAAGCCGAAGAAGAACAAAACATAATTACATATTCTAAAATTGATGTCTGCCATGGAGGCCATTTATTCGGTTCAGATAGTGTGGAAATAATCACACAAATGTTATTGTACACAATATTGTTGATGTTGTCCCCGAGACCGGAATTAATGACAGTTTTTATTACCGGTGTCTATTCTGAGACGAAAAATTAACTCTACTGTAAAACGATCGTTTATGAGTAAAATAAATATCATAATGTGAATATGCCATCGCAGAATTTACGACAAGATAAAAATAATAGAATTGTCCACACTCAATGATGACTATTTAAAAATCCCTTACAAACATTTGCATAGTATGAAAATAAGAGTGAAATCTCGGGATGCATCGTACGCGCCCAGCGAGCCGTGAGAGATTAGTGCGATCACTCAGCGAGATGGCTGGTATACGAGTAATAGCGCCCTCTGGCGTTCGACACCTACAACAGAGTCTCGAGTATTATCGAAACTATCATAGAATATTATGGAAGAGACTATAATTTCCGAGAAAAAAAAGAAAAAGTGAGATTGACCCGTATTCTATGACACATGACAGCTGTAAAGGGGCCCACAGATTACCAGTTCGCCGGATGATATCCGAATTGTTCGGAGCTATCAAATTTTGCGTTTAACTGACAGGATATCGTCCCGCGAACTGGTAATCAGTGGGCCCCTTAATAGCGGCTTCCAGTATTTGACACAACTACTGCAGTGTTGTGTACTGTGTTATGGAAAATCTCGGAATGCATCGTACGCGCCCAGCGAGCCGTGAGGGATTGGTCGGACCACTCAGCGAGATGGCTATACGATATAATTGCGCCCTCTAGCGTTCGACACCTACAGCGGAGATTTGTGTGTTATCAGCGTCAGCTATAATGATTTCTGGAAGAGTCTGGAAGTTTTGAGAATTGACTGGAATTGGAATAATAATGACCTCTGCCGGACTGGTGTAAACAACAGCGGAATATCGTATGACTTTATTGTGAAGAATAATAATTTCTCGAAGCGTCTGGAATAAATAAATATAAATAAAAAATAAATATTAAATATTATAGGACATTTTTTACACAAATTGACTAAGCCCCACGGTAAGCTCGGCACGGTAAGTGTTGTGAAGAATTCTTGAAAAGTTAGAGATGGCCGTTTACAGTGGAAACTAAAAAACAGCTGTCAGCTGTTATAGTTCTGGGATAATCTAGCATTTTAGATAAATATTAGTTTGGCCAACCACAAAGCCGCAACCATAAGCCGCTAATGTACCAGCTGACTGGTACATTACGTGCCTAAGGTCATCACAATCGCTGAAAGAGCCTTAAATCTTAAGAGTACCAAACGCTAACGGTACTTCTGCTACATTAGGTATATTATACGCGATACAGCGAAGTGTCATGTAGGTAGGTATTTCTGCTGTAACTATCATGAAGTCGCTGAAAGTTTAACGTTCGCTTACGAAGAAGCGCTTTCACTGTCAAATTGTGCAGATTGGCCATTGCCAAAACCATTGATGCAAAACGGATCTTAATACCTAGTAACTATGTTTAAGTCTTACCCAGTACAACTACATCCGTGTCTGAAATGTCATAATGACGTAGCACTTTAGCCCGTGATGCATGATGCGCCAGCCATGAGTTAGTGTCACTCTCCAATTACGGGCAGAATACGGTTGGCACTTGTTAGTGAGTCCAGCGAACCTAGAGGTCTGGAGCGGTATTCTGGATTTACTTTTGTTACAAGATTTTGCTCACAATGCCTGCTGAAACCGGTTTACGGGTATCTATTTATGCACCCGTGAATGGGTTCCAGCAGGCGTTCTACATGACATCAAAGCTCCAAACGGCCTCTACGTGTTGGATCTATATCCCCACGCACGCCTTATAAATGACCGGGCTTAAAAACCCGAGAGTTTGTAACGCAGATACAAATAATAATAATAATAAGACCGGTATACTGTTCACTTTTTCTACAATAGTCCCAATGCCTGCTGAGACCGGTTCATGGGTGTTTATTGTTGCGCCTGTGAACCGGTTCCAACAGGCGTTCTACATGACATTAAAGCTCTCCAAGGGGCCTCTACGTGTTGGATCTATATCCCCACGCAAGCCTATCAAAAGACCGGGATCTATAGGCCCATGAAACCCAAAATGGAGTACAAATAATAATAATAATAAACTTGCACACTTGATTATGCAATGTTTGTAGGTATGTATGTTCAAGTCAAATTTACAGGCTAAGTTAGACCCACTTCCCTTTATTCAATTGAAGGTGGCCAATGTGGCCATAGGAACAATGTGATATAGGTAGGTAGGGTAGGTAGGTAGGTAGAATTGGTTCGATGAGTATTAGTTGCCTGTTGAAAGAAAAGGACAGACAGCAATAAAAATTCGCATCAAAAATTAAAATGATCACAAAAAACTTATTGGATATGTTATATTTTTATGATAAGTTACGCGACCTTGACATGACTCCCAGGGACATGTCCAATCATACAACTCGCAGTGCATTTCCATCGCAACATTTATAGAAATAATTACATCAACATCAAAACTTTAACAGATTTCAAAATCAGAATACGGCTCTTGAGCGTAAGAGTACAATAAATTGCATAACTCTGAACAGTTTACGAGATGTCGTTTCTTCGGAGTCCTGCAAATACGAATCGTAAAATTGAAGCTGCTTTACTCTTGTGTCATTACTGCGGCGCCCTTGTTGTCGCTGCTGTATCTGTAATTTTTTTGATAATATGATGATAACCGTCGTTATGATGTTCATTTTATCGCTTAAGGTGACAGTCCATTGCAAACGACAGTAGCACTACCATTCATTTTATTATGGAAATTTACAATAACACCGACGCGGCGCGCTAGTAGACTAGTGCAGCTCTGCTGGGGTCAGAAATAGAATGTTACCCTTATTTTATCATTATCAAGGAAAATTACTGATATAGACGCAGCATCAACACAGCCGCAGTAATGTCGCAACAGTAACGCAGCTGTATGTGACATTTAAATGTCACCTTTAAGAGAAAAAAATAATTGAATTGGATTTTTTACGCTCCAAATACATCTTTGAAAGAGCTTAAAACTTTTTTAGATTAAAATCAAATTTCAGAGAGAATATTGAATTTTGATTTAAATGATTTTCTATCCCGTGTTTTAGGGCTCCGTAGGTAAAGTTAGCGTACATGAATGAATGAATGAATGACGCTTTTATTCGAAACACACATTAAAATAGGCTTATATTAGAAGTTACAGTGCTGCGAGTGGTTCCAGAAAAGGATAATCAGCATGTGTCGCAGCACATGAGTAGTGTTTCGACGCTGATGTTCAGTGTACCCACTGACACGTAATACTACAACACAGAACATGTCTTATTAGTAAACCTTAAGTTTATTGTGGTTCGTTGTTGTATCTTTTGTTATTGTAATATAATTATAATATTGTAATTTTTGTTATTATCTCTGATTGAACCTGAAAGAACATACACTGAGAGAAAAGTACAACAAAAATACACTTAGAATTACAAAAATAAACTTAATCCGGGGACAAGGAGAGTTAACCAATAGGAACAAATTGACTTTTGCAATTTCTATTAGTTCTTGCAATTTCTATTATCTGTTTGCAGCTCAGTAATCCCAAATATAATTATTTGGGATTACTGAGCTGTTTGTAGAAATAAATAAACTTTACAGAAATAGTGAAACGTCCATAATTATTACTAAAACTTCATTTTTTCCCCCAGTACAGAACTGTTTTTTAATTCCTGGTGATGATTTTTCTCTCAGTGTATGTGACGTCCCACGGGTAAAGGTACCTTATGGCGGTTGGCGCTTACGCTATTATTAACGCCGCTCCAATATTATTGCGGCGCTATGCGACGTAAGCGCCAGCCGCCATAAGGTACCTTTTTCCGTGGAACGCCACATATATAATATACATATTTGCGACCACCCCTGCTAATATTATAAATATACAAGTATCTACTTAACTCTGTCCGTTTATCTGTATGTCTGTTACCTCTTAACGCTTAAATTAACGCTGAAATTAAATTTAGTATCAAAACGGTTTGAGGACCAAGGAAGGACATAGAATAACTAGCTCTTAATAATTATCACCATCATCATCTTACGCAGACGACGTCGCGGTTTTAAGCTAGTTTGAAATAATAAAAAACAAATCGTAATCTTTTTGCACTTTTTCAATATTGTGTTATATTTTAACTGATAAAGTAACACCATTTTTCCTGAAAACTGCAAATGTATGCTATAACTTACAATACACTTTCTGCCGTATTCGAACTTCAAGATATTCACAAGAGACGACACGTACTAGATCCATTCTAGATACGTTATAGTTTAGATATCAACTAGTTCTCTTTTGCAGCGCAATTCGGGCAACCAATGTCACTTTTACGTTAGATAGAGTAAGATATCTATTAGATGTGAATTGGATCTCTAAGTCATATCCTGTGGAAATCATTCAAGAGTACCTCCAGAATCGCGCAAATGTCAAATTTGACAGGTTAGATCTTAAACATATCGTTATCGTATCTTGGTGATGTCTAAAAGATATCTAATAGATATCTATTTCAAAATCCGAATCGGGCCCTTTGCCCCTTCATGCATCCATCTTGTATTCGGAATTCTATAACATCGTCTGAATGTTCAATGCAGCTTACAGATATTGTTACACAATGTGGCACTCACGTAACACCATTATACTGTCCTACAGAAGAGCGTATATGTAGAGTAGGGGTTAGTTACACAGTAATAGGACATTGACAGTAACTTATCTTTGAACATTTAGCGATTCACGATTGTCGTTCATATTTAAATAACTACTGCTTCCATTTCATTATTCTTTAGTGTATTTCTTTTTAACAAAATGTAATAAAATGACAATAAGGTATTTTATTGAGCAATAATATTCTTATTGTCAGCATCTTTGGCACAATGCCGCGGGGGCCTTTTTTAGATTTATTTTAATTTAGATTTATTTGGTTTTTAATTTTAGTTTTTAATTTTAGATAGTAATATACCTAGTTTAGAATTTTGTTTAATTTTTTGCGTAATCTCTTGTATTTGTAAGAATCTTGTGGAAATAATTAATTTAAAATATTTAAATCAATGTGTCAAAACTTACTATGATGCATTACAGTATTACTTACTAAACGTAGAAATGGATCTGCTTTAATCATGCTAGGGTAAAGGCACCAGTAGTCAGCCTTATAACGACTTTTTTAAGTTTGAACGTTCGGCATTTCTACAGGATTACTCGGAAAATTAAACAAATGACATAGTTAGATCAATTGTTTATCATAATTTTAAAACAAAATATTTAAAAAAATAACAATCCTCTTTATAATATCTCTAATTTAGTTTAAACAAAAAGTGGCACTTTTCTCCAGTAGTCAGCCTCCAAAATCCAGTAAGCAGCCTCTGTGTACCCAGTACTCAGCCTTTATAATATTCATAATGATTTGATCAAAATCACTTATATTTATATCATAACCAACAATATGATTATCATTATTATTTTTTGTATATCTTTTTTTTTTATTAGTACATACAATTCTTATGACACGAAATTTGTTAGTTATGTACTTAACTAAAAAAGTTGTCAAGCGGACCCCAGGCTCCCATGAGCCGTGGCAAAAATGCCGGGATAACGCGAGGAGGAAGAACCTATTCGGTAAAAAATAATGAAACGATTCTATGCAGATCTAATTATCATTAATAAACAAAATCTTATACCTACCAGGAAAAAGCAAAGTGATAAATAGTTATGTATAGTTAACGTCATAAATATGTATACACTTTTGAACCTTATTTCAATTAGATAGGGTTTAAAAATGTGGACTTATTTTTGGCGGCGATGTACCAAGCAAAGTCAATGGCTGAGTATTGGATCCGCGAACTGAAGTGAAGAAGTTCCAGTGGTCAGCCGCATTATAACGTAATTTCAAATGCGGCTGACTACTGGATTTTACTTAAAATTGACTAGGGCATGCTAAACTAAATTTGAAAATGTAAATTTAACGGTCCTAACGGTCGCATTGGCTCGAAAATAATAAAATAAACGAATAACCCAAAGGTCAGCCGTGGGGGGCTGAACACTGGATTTTTTGGAAAAAAGTGTTATCCAGTGGCCAGCCCCCTCAATTTATAAGTGAAATATTGTTATTTTCATCAAAACGTAATCCAATTTAATAGATAAACTAATAATCAATCCAATCATTAACAAAAATAATAACTTATAACATTAAAACATAGTTTTTCTTGCCTGTTAAGAGAACACCACGTGCAGAAAAAAATATGGCGGACATGACACTTTTGCACTCTTCGACAAACAGCACCTGTATGAACGAGTATATTTCTTCCCCCCGTTCCCTCACCACACCTGTCGTGTGACGTATTAACCAATAAGGAATCAAAGCTCCTATTTGAGTAATCGCGATTTGTTTAAACGAATATACCAGATATTTATGACCAATAAACGACTCAAAAGGCTGACCACTGGTCCCTGGCTGGCCACTGGTGCTGTTACCCTATTTTACTAATATAAATATATCGGGATGATTTGATCAATCAATAGTAATTTAGGTAGTAATATTTGCTATAACTCCGCCCTAATATTGGTCCTAAAATGAGACTGATCCAGAACGATGAGGAACAGATTCAGGCAATTTTCTATTTGGTTGGTTAAATGTTTCAAATACCCAAAAATAAAAACACATTGTTTACATTTATTTAACTACTTAAAAAAATTGACTATAGCTGTGATCTAGCGCGTACCTATCATCACTTGTTTCCACGCCCAGCTTATGCTCAATTCATCTTTGAAGAAAAACTACTTTACATGAAAATTTACTCTGATAATCCCTACCATACCAATGGAGCTTCCCAAGAGCACATATCGCTAAGCTCAATATTCAATTGGACCCTGTGTTAGCCCAGAAGCATATTGGATCGATGATTCGAAGATATAAAGAATTTACTTAATTGATCCCGTAATATCAGGTAACTATAGTATTTAAGTACAACTGGTCCAGTTTTTAACGTTGATTATTAACGAGCCTTTATGATATGTGACATTCCACGGCAAAAGGTACCTTATGGCGGCTGGCGCTTACGTAGAATAGCGCCGCAATAATATTGGAGCGGCGTTAATAATAGCGTAAGCGCCAACCGCCATAAGGTACCTTTACCCGTGGGACGTCACATATGTAGATACTCGTTACATTTATTTTGGAGCTTAGATACACTAAATGCTCTTTCTATATTATATACTCATCATAATTTGAACGGATAGGTAATTTTTTTATTGGAACTTGTATTCCGATTTTCCGATTTCATATACTTATTACAACTACTAGCATTGTTTATTAGGTGTTTAACATTTTTGTACTACGAGTATGTATGTCCGTCTGTAACAACATATAGGGCTATTGATCGTATTCTTCACTAAGAGAATATAATTATTATACCAAGTCATGTTATACCAAGCTTCCAAAGTAACATTATACATACGCAACGCCTTGTCTAGTTAACGACCCCATTGTCTCTCTCCATTATTTACATAATGAGCGCACGAGGCGTGTCAAAACGAAAACGATGCAAGTGACACTTTTTAAGCTGATTCAGACACATTTAACGTTGACTGTTTGATCAGTCTGCGTCATTGACGGAACATCAATTATCACGTTGATTTTTCGCTTAAGAGGACACTATACTTGAGTTGCTCAAAAGTCTACAAAATGACCACGACCACTGTCTCAAGAGTGTAACGAAGAAGAAGAAGAAGTACTATTATTGGTTTATTAAAGAAGGTATTTAAATAAAATTGAGCTACGCTTTCGAACAAGCAAAACATAACATGAAAAGGGCTACTGTAATTCGAGTGATTGTAGCTTCATAATACAATAAAAAAACGTTTGTCATCCGCGAGTTTATCTTCTAAATATTAATATTTTACAAAACAACAAGCACATTGTCAGGGGTGCGAAACTCCTGAGATCGGCCAAACTCGGCTCCGCTCGGCTCAGCATTGCTCCGAGCAATTATTAGGGTTGGCACCACTTGACTTCCTTTGGCGTACACGACCACAGATAAGATAATCACTTGAATTTTGACAACCCTAAATAGCCGAAAGGGATAGTGCCATATATTAGGAAGGGATAGCATGATTCGACCCTGAACCGCTGTCAAACTTCGGTTTTGTAGGAAGTTTCCTTTCTGTACGGTAGTACTATTATTTATTCTGTGACATTGTTTAGATTTTCTTTTATTTATTCGGCTGCTGATATGTAGATTTAACTTCACGAACATATTTTATCTTCAACCCAGCGTTTTCCCGGCCTAGGTATTTAGATAAGTATAATATTACACTGATTTAAACTTTCACGATTATTAAACATCATCAAACTGCACAACGGGACTTAATCGCGTATTTAAGTTTTAAGATTTACCTCCGACGTTCCCGAGGTCTCGGAGAAGACTGACTTCTCCGAGACCACGGGGACAACGCCGTCCTCGAAACGTCGGAGGTAAATCTTAAAACTTAAATACGCGATTAAGTCCCGTTGTGCAGTTTGATGAAGTATAATATTATAAAAATATCTTTAAAAAAAGGAAAACTGTGACAAATTAAAATAATACAAAGTTTTAACTGCACTACCGCTAACCAGGGAGAAAAAGAAACTAGGTACATAATCAAGCGACGAAATAAGCGTGCGCTGTCCTCTTAAGTTCTTTTGTAAGTGAAGTGCTGACGCCATCTGAGTGAAAGCCATTTGTGTTGGCTGCTCTATTTAGCTAGAGCTCATTAAATGCCGATGGATAAGGGATGAAGTGAAAATTTAATGAGTACGTAAGATTATAGTAAGTTTATTGCACCATTGAGAGAAGCCACAAAAGCGCTGAAACTTTCATCAGTATTTTAAAAGAGATAGATTTTGGGTTTCTAAAAATTCGTTGCATATAAAATAGATACAACGACGTAATACGACGTGGGGATCTCGGAAACGACTCCAACGATTAAGGATTTCGATGAAATTTGGTGCATGGGGATTTTCGGGGTCCAAAATCTAGCTAGTCTTTTCACTGGAAAAACGCGCATTATTAAGTTTTTTATACGTTTTCCGAGCAAAACTTGGTCTCCCAGATATCAATACATTAAATCTCAGAGTACGTATGTTTTTGTTGACCAAAAAAAGATTATTTTTACTGAAATATAATACCGGGTGTGGCCTGTAATATGAGCAAAAAATTAAACTGTAGGCTGTATTCCTCACATTTGTTCTGCGACTTTTAAAAATAACTTGTGTTTTAAGGCGCTCTTATATTTGAGTTTTACGTTTCCGAGGGGGTGAAGCAGACGAGTGGTAGAACAGGCGGGCGGGCGCCCCGCGCGGCGCACCGCACCATTCCCGCGCAGCACGTCTACATCCTTATTCTGGCGCCATCGGTATTCTGAATATTCTGATTTGTCAGTTCCGGGATTTTTTCCGGCAATTAATATCGAATAAGGTTTATTAGCAAATTCGTATTTTAATGAGAACTTAATGAAATTATATACAATATGAGAGTATACCCCGACAAACTAAGAACCTAATCAAATTATACACAATTATTATGAGACAGAAATTAGTACTTCCTTACCTTAAAAATATAATAGAGTTAGACCAAGGAAATTCTGCAACGATTTTGATTGCACACGCAGTGCAAGTGTTGTTTTGAACGACAAACCTTTATGAAATTATGATTAACACTTGCACTGCGTGTGCAATCAAAATCGTCGTAGACTTGGTCTAATTCTAGAAGTAAATTTCGGGCAAGTAGGTATTGAAAATAAGGAAGAATACTGTAGTACGTTTTTTTTAGCATTAGAAAGTACTTGACATGTCTTTTAATTGAAAAGCGCTTTTTAAAAATCCGTAACTATTACTTATGAAAGCTTATTTTATATATTAGGACTTTTATTTTATATAAAATCAATCAACATTTGGCATGATGTGTCACATCCCCGTAGCTGCAGGCGTCCATAGGTTATGGTGAATGCGGGTCGTATGCTTGCTTGCCACCAGTGTGGTATATAAAAACAGCATTTTTTGGAAATAATTTCCATATAGCACGGTACGGACTTGGCGGAAATAAGGTAGAAGTACTAGTGCTCAACGCTGCACTAGTATTCGACACGGCCACTTTATGTCAAAGTGACAAGAATTAAATTTGAATACAGAAAGATCGTCGCCGTTCAAATTTAACCTATATTACTTTGACATAAAGTATAGTGTGTAGCTTTCAAATAGAGCTCAACGGCTAATCCTATTGTCTATTGTTAAGTAAAACCACACGTGCTACTTACGTGCAAAAAAGGGTCTAAATTATTTTATTTGGCACCTGAGCGCGGGCTAGGCCAACGCTCAAAAAACCAGTGTAGGTGCGCTCTCCGATAACGCGCCTTTGTTACGCATCTCGATGACACATTTTAGACTGGTTCTGTAGCGTTCGACTCGCCGGCACTCAGTAACCGAAGTACGTATTTTTTATGCAGGTGGTTGTGGCACGTGGCACGAGCAGTTTTACTTAACAATAGACAATAGGATTAGCCGTCGAGCTCTATTTGAAAGCTACACACTATACCCATGTCGAATACTAGTGCAGCGTCGAGCACTAGTACTTCTACCTTACCTAATATTAAACACAAAACCATTTTAGGCATTTTTCGACCACTTCCCTTAAAACGCATGTAGGTAGGTGACTCGGAAACTAAAAGCGGTGAAATGGTTACCACCATACACTAAACACTCCCACATAGGTATTTGAAATCCGTACACATATGTTTAAAAATGATTCAATTTGATTAATTTAATAGCCTTTAATAAAATATGTTTACACAATTTATCAATCGTGACTGAATTCCGGATTGGTTAGATGGGTGTGTGCCTTTGCTTCCCAACTTGTTATAAAATGACAATATGACGGGCAAATGTCTGAAATGTCACAGTAATTAAGAATTATTTTGCTTTTCTTCGTAAGTATGTTGAAAAACATTGTGTGTATATTTGCATATTTATACAGTGGTTACCCATTTTATGAAACGTCCACTAAACTAGCATAGGTCCGACGCTGGCAGTGGCCACGGGCGTACTGGCGCGGGGAATTGGCGCAAGGTATTGCCGCGTAGGGTGAAATTTAGTAGGCAAAAGTTGAATTCATAAAATTATGAATGAAAAGATTAACGTATCAATAAAAGGACCAGCAATAACGAAGATTTACTTAAAACCTATCGAATGAGGTAAGTTTCATATCCATTTTCGTTGTAGTACTTCTAAAATATGGATCAAAAGACAGCTTTAAGCATGTTTTCAACTTAAGATTCTATCGAGAAAATAATGAGCCGTTGTGTTTCTGACAAGCAATAACGTAGTTCAAGGACTAAAGTTATACATACTAGAAAATAATGCATGAAATCCTTGTAAAAGTCTGTAAATATGGTTACAAAAAAGCGCATTTTACTACACACCGCGCCTTAATATTTAATACTTTTTATGAGAAAACATAATTTACTTAATAAATTAACATCATTTTATAAAACCATAAATTGACTTTAAAGATTATTCTAAGACGCAATGTATTGCGAATTTTGATATGTTTAAGGCGTGACAAGCATCGTCAATTACAATGATAATGGCGTCCATTGAAGATAATATTTATTTTGTATGAAAAATAGGAAGTATAAACACTTCATAATTTTTAAAAGTTCTTGAACAAAAATGTCATCTTTTGAGGAGTAGGTACAATCTATGTTTTAATTATTAGCTCGTGTTACAGGCTACACCCGGTATAACTTTTAAAATATGAGAATGATAGGTATTTAGTGTCGTGTGTGACGGCGTGGATTTAAATAAACAATAAAAAATACAGGTTACAACAAAATTACCTATTAAAACCTAAGCTGTATTTAAAAGTCGCTGGTGGACGTTTTCATCAAAGGAAGGCGTACGGTTCGCTGTCATCGTACTGCGAGTATATACACGGTGTAACATGAGTAAACCGAATAATTTTAACAGCGTATTCCTGATCATATTTAGAGACAAAAATGTCCTATAAACTTTTTTTTTAAAACACCTAGTTTCAGTGATAATATAAATTTAAAAATAAACAAGTTTTTGTTGTTACATAATGTAAAAGGCCTTTTTGATGGTAATGTTGCTGCTATGGGACGTCCTTATTGATAGATGTCAAAAAGTGACAAGTAACACTTTGCAAAAAGAAGGTTTTACGAAAAAAAAAATTAATTTTAAGTAATAAGTTTACCAATAAAATTTATTTTTTAGGTACAAATACATTGAAAAATTTTTTTTTTGCGAAATTGACCTAAACTCATATTACATTTTTTCCTTCTTTTGACCTCAGAAATGCGTGGTTAAAATTATTCGGTTTCCTCATGTTACACCGTGTATACCTACAACGACACATGACGCGCGTCACTGTATGAAGTCTAGTTCCACCACTAGTGTAAACAACTATTTTACTTAATCTGTTTACATTCCTAGCGAGACCCGTGCCGTAGCGAGTTTGTTGTCATTCCTAGGTTATTCACGTGTGAGTTAATGAAGCGTATCATACATGTGGCGCTCAGTTTGTAACGTTTAACTTCATGAAGTAATAAATCTTGATAATTACCTGTCTAAGAAAATTAACTACCTCGAAAATTACTTACAGAAGCTGCTACGGTTCAATTTTAACTCGAATATCTTCGCTCGAATAATAGTATTGTATGTCGTAGTTCTATGGCAAAATATTTATAAATAATTAATAAAAAAAAAACTCAAACTTTGGGTTACTAAAAGTACATTGGTACATGTCTAGACCTAATGTCTAGACCTTAGTTACAGACCTGGACTACAGTTTGGCTAGTTTTACGGAACCTTGAGGTTGCCTTTCCAAAAGTACATAATTAAGAGGAGACAAAGCCATTGCGCGGCGCAGGTTTCAAAGTTTTACATCAATTAAAAAAATCTAATTGTAGTATAGTTCTGGTCAGAGTCAGTCCTTGAAAATAGTCTAGTTTCCTCCTTATTTTTTTTACGCCATTTTCCTTTCAAAACATGTAACGATTCAATATTAAAACTTCAATCTTGAATTATTACCCTTAATAAAGGCGTTTCGTAATGAAATTCCAGTTAAATTGATATATTATGTTATATCAAGAATATTGTCTTAGCCGGGTTTTCCCAATCTAATTCAGTAATGAAATGACTTGGTCACACACATTTAACGTGGGGTAGTTACTAGGATTTGTTGTTTTAGGATCCCTCATCTATATTTTGTATGCCGATGACGACGAATGTTTGCTTTCCACTATCGTCTACTTATACAACGTTAAAGCTCGGAACCCCTTTATTTAGGCCCTTCGTCAGCTAACACACAATAGATTGCTGTATCATAATTAATTTTACAGTACATATGGTGCTACTTTATCGCACTAATGCGATAATTAGCACGTTACGTAACTGTAGGTAACGTGTTTTAATTTATCGCCACTAGTTGCAAATTCCCTATTTTTCACACTTGTTTCGTAATGTACGTACTATTATTTATTTATTTTCATCGTTAAGACAGACTGACTCAGATCACAGATTACAATTATTATCATGCCGCGATCAGAAAGGGATTAGAAATAACAGATTTCCATACACTTACGTCTAAATCAATATGGATTGACAGCTATCTCAATCCCTTTTTAATTGCGATTCAGTAATACTTATAAGTACTATTTGAATAAGTTGGTATTTTTCATCAAATTATTATTCATATACTTGTAGAAATACCTACTGCTTAAAAATAAAACCCTTTCCTTTCAGTGTACCTAACTTGAAACATTAACTTTTAAAAACCAACTTTCTTCAGGACTTTTCATGTCAACTCCAGATAACAAGCATTTCTGTTTTATCTACCTACAAAATATTGCATTTGAGATCTCCACTTCAAAGTCAGCAATTTCTTCTGTGAAAGACGTTATTTATGCTTCTTAGTCTATTTTAATAACTTAAGATTGACTTTCATGCCTGTTAAGCATAAATATTTAATCTTCAAGTAAACTGTCACTGCCAGAAAAAGGATTAATCTTGTTTGCTGTTTATTCTTTAGGTTAGCTCTTGCCAAAATGAAGATCTTGATGTTTAATCAATTTTCTGCTTTAGAATCATGTTATTAAAGCGCGGTCTTTCTAGCCATGGATTTTTTATATAATATATACATATTATGTATAATATTACTAGTTGAGTACCTCGCTACCGCCAAAATATGTATAGGTAACGAGCGTGATACCTACAGTCCTACACGGAACAGTGCTGTCAAATTAAAATAAAATTAACTTCAATTAGTAAATTCGAATTCGCCTCCTTATATTATTCATGCCCTTATTAATCATGTTTATAAACAACGTTCAAATCAAGCGTGTTTCCCCTAAGCGTGTATTTCCAGATTCGATCACGGCTTGTTGACGAGATCGGCACGTTGATTTTAACTTTGTTTGTAAATAAACTAACTTACGTAACTTACGTAAGTCGTACTCGAGCTTGAAAGATCGGCTCTTAATTTGACAAAGGTTCTTAATTATTGTAGTACCTAATGCAAGCAAGATACACAGCAATTGGAATATCTTATTTTATACAGATAAAGTTGGCCCAAGTGGCAACTGTTCCTTACGTACTCTTTTTTTTTGCTTTACAAAAATGGTAGTTTGATTATTTATTTTAAAAGCAATTTTTAACACACTGATTGACTAACACGTTATCTTTTCGCGGATTAGCAAAGTAATATTTTGGTTTAGATTGTAAATTTTTAAAGTTCGGTGTTCTTATACCTTCAAAACTTTAACACAGTTTACCTGAAAACTCTACTAGCACCCCCACAAGTAATCATTAAGAATATGCGGCCAAGAGCCATCTCAATTCCCTTTCCCGCAATCTACAATCTCATCTTACCTCACCATCTCCTCGTGCCGAATCAGGAATACTCGATAACCCCTAAATTATCCTAAAAGTGTACTTAACAAATTGAACAAGATCGCCGGCGTAGCTTCACGTCGATATGTTTAATGATCCGAGCGGAATTCCACTTGAATTTACAACTTTTGTTCGATGGAAAGTTTGCGAAATTCGAGCAAATGCGATGGTAGCCGAGTTTCAATCGCGTTAACGATTACCAGCTCGTACTAATGTGTTAGTTTTACGTATAAAGTACAAATTTGTTTAATATTAAATGCTTAATATAATAAAAAAATAGCAGTTATCTACGTAGTTACTGGAAAATTTATTCATCCGCAGCAAGATCTAGGTATATCCCATCGTTGTGACTATGCACTCTCCTCCACTACGCATAACGCATATTAGAATGTGAGTTTAAAGTTTCCTATTACAATGCTTTATATGTATAACGATTAATTAAATACCACTTATTTTCGCCTCTATTATTTTACCAACTTCGTAAACTATCATCTGAAACCTACAATTTTCCATTCCGTTCCGGGTAGTCATTATAGTTCATGTTTAATAAAGGAATAGTCAAGTTAAACATGGGCCCCTTGGAATGATGGGTCCCTCAAGGTGGTTTAACGAGATATTTGATTTTATAACGACCTCGTCCGAGCTGGAGGTTGAAAATAGTTCAGTCTCCACAATTAACTTAAGTGACAAAAGTAACCAAAGGTTTTCTCCGTCTTACACCAAATCGTGCCGAAGTTTCAATGAAATCAGTAAATACTGTCTTTAAACTTTTCTACCTCACGGTAACCCATGGACTCCAAATAGGGGGTAATAGGTGTAATGTTCTGCCGCCAGAATTCAGCACTAATTTGTTTAGTAAACCATAGAGTAACTTATACATACTAGGTCTAGTAACTAACTGTTTGTTTTTTGACAAGTTTTCACTATGACATTGATGCATCAAGGCGGTTTGTTTACAGGTAACCTGCCGCGAAACGCGAAAATCGAAATTTCTTTATCTGCCTCTCTATCGATCATCGATCGAATAGGCAAGAGTGATAGAGAGGCAGAAACCGAACTTTCAACTGTCGTGTTTCACGGTAGGCCATGTGATTGGCCCAGTGACGCCCTCTACGCAGAGTTTTGCGTAATATTCCCTATTCAATTTGATTGTGTATTCAAGCTTCGAATGCTTAGACGACCTCATAAAACGGCTCATAAAATCGCATAGAATTTACTAGAATATCTGAATAAACCAGGCACAATCGGGCCACGAATGGTGAATAATTCCCTCATTTCGTGCTTTAGCTTTTATTTTTGCTCTGCGTTTGAGTCTGTTGGGATTTTGAACGATTTCAAATAGACAAGTTGTAATTGATTTCAGCAATCGTAGCAGGGAATATGGACCATGAACTTAATTTTAAATCATGTCGGTTGTGTCCCGTTTTCCATTTTCATATACTTAAAGATAATTTTCTCTTAGATTGAACCTATTAGTTAGTTTATTATTCTACTTCCCAAGATCCCGAGATTACGCACCATGTTAATACGCATGGTAAAAAAACAATGTTATTATTAAATAAAAATTAGTCATAACTACCAAACAAAATGTTACATTCACGAATAGGTACTCTTTAATTGAATTTCTTTCCTAATACTTTGTTATCTGGAAATAGACAATCAATACCATTAATATAATATTAATACCATTAATATAAATACCCACTATCGCTGATTACATATCAACATCAAATAAAACAATTATTACAGGGGGTGCTGTAATTATACGTCATGAACGCGTACCTCAAAATAATTACATACCTCATAGAGGTCACCTCACACGGCCCCTCAAGCACGGTCACCGTGACGTACGGCTGTGTGTTAATAACCCGGCTCTTGGGTGACAAACTATGAGCGTGCTTGGGACGAGGGCGTCATTAGGTTGAGTGTGCCAACGCTAATTGGGACCTCCTATGGAAGCGCCAAGTCTAGGTCATTGAAGGTGTTTAGATATGATATACAGTGTGGAAAAATAAGTCGGGCCCTAGAGGGAAACTACCTTAAATCCTTAAGCTGGCTCATTTTACTTAAAGAAGACATTCTTTTATTTTCAAAAAGAAACAAACCTGCATTCAATGATTTTCTAAAACTCGCTGGCCTCGCCCGGAACTCGAACCGACTAAAAATTCCAAAAAATAAACACTCGCAATTTTATTACACTAGTCGATACAGTTAATGATAACATTTTTCCAAGAAACATTAGGTATTACACTCGTCTGTCCATAAAATCTAATATTTTAGTACTCAAGATTTTTTTAGAATAAGCCAAATTGAAGAAAAAAAAGAAAAATCTTGGAATGCAGTTTTGTTTCATTTTAAAAATAAAGGAATGTCTCCTTTAAGTAAAATGAGCCAGCTTAAGGATTTAAGGTAGTTTCCCTCCAGGGCCCGACTTATCTTTCCACACTGTATAATGAATGTTTCCATTGAAGAAGGTCAATATGTTTTTTAATATAAACGTCATCGTCTTTATGGTTGTTATTTCGATTCTCGTTAATTTATTTAATATAGATCTATAACTTTTAATCGGTAGGTCTGTAGGTAAACGTGTAACTACCGACTACTTCAAAAATTATTTCTAAAATACGGTGCAACGGTACGGTGGTACGGTGGTTGTTCCTTCCGTAGAAAATTTTATCAAAATAACTATATGGGCCCGATTCGGATTATGAAATAGACATCTATTAGATATCTTTTAGACATCACCAAGATACGATAACGATATGTTTAAGATCTAACTTGTCAAATTTGAAATTTACGCGATTCTGGAGATATTCTTGAAAGATTTCCAAAGCATATGACTTAGAGATCTAATTCACATCTAATAGATATCTTACTCTATCTAACGTAAAAGTGACATTGGTTGCCCGAATTACGCTGCAAAAGCGAACTAGTTGATATCTAAACTATAACGTATCTAGAATCGATCTAGTACGTGTCGTCTCTTGTAAATATCTTGAAGTTCGAATACAACTGTACGTCGTTTTGGACATATATCTCTCCCTAAGAACAAAGGAGGAGATTTAGTGAGGCTGAAATCTGTCCCATTGTTGTGGTATATTTTTCACTAAGAGTGTAGGTAGTAAGCAAAGAAAGCCTTATTAGTAGCAGGCTTATGCGCCTAATCTTATACTTCCGTTAGCTCGTTGGTATGCTCAAGTCACGGTAAGTTGGGAACGAGAACTTCAGTAAAGTATGCGGTAACTTGAACAAGTTGGGACATGTTCGTTAGATGCCTATAGGTATTAGGTGCGCGAAAGATATATACCTAGTCTGAAAATTTGATTTGGTTTTGGTGATTGCAAAATGTGCCTATTGATTTATCTCAAATATTTATGAAGCGGTGGTGGCCGAGTGGATATGACGTCCGACTTTCAATCCGGAATTCGCGGGTTCAAACCCCGACAAATATTTACCTCTAGCTTTTCGGTGGAGGAAAACATCGTGAGGAAACCTGCATACTTCTGCGAAGAAATTGAAAGTTGTAGGTATTTGAAGTCCCTAATCCGCATTGGGCTAGCGTGGGGACTGTACCCAGCAGTGGGACGAGTGGATTTATTTAATCAGTAAAAATTATAATAATGTTGTTTTTTGGTTTCACTCCATATATAAATGTAAAACATAGATACTGAAATAACTTTTTGTCATTGCTCAAATATTTGATCTAAGGGAGATCCTTTGACCATTAGCTTCGATTCATAATCAAATAAACTGAACGCTCCGTTAAACAGCATTGATTATTAGCGGACGGAAACATTTAATTAACAACAGTGGTATTCCTTGATTTCCATTCCGTATCTGGAGCGAACAATTCAATGCATTCAGGCTTGTATACCACTATTATAAACTTTCATGAATATAAATTTCTCTTATTTTTAAGTAGGTTTACTTTACGTACTTAAGATATTTTTAGTAGAATATTTTATAATTATGCAGGTAAATTAGGTCGGTATAAAGGGAGACTTACGCTAGACCGGACCGGGGCCGGGCCGGAGATTCCGGTGCTTCGTTTTCTATAGAAAGCACCGCGTGATCACCAAGCAGACGTCGTAGAAAATGACATGTTGATGCCTCGGCCCGGGCACGGCCCGATGTAGCGTGAGTCATCCAAAAAGTGACATTCCATTTCCAACTGCAGCTGCAATACTGTTGCAACTGGAAACGCGTCGCTGTCATTGTCAATTTCCATAGTAAAATGAACAGTATTGCAGCTGCAGTTGGAAATGGAATGTCACTCTTAAACTGAATGTAGAGAAATATAAATTCCTTCTTCTTCCAAATCGATATGAAAGAGTACCAACTTTTCTTAATTGCATTAATCAACATTAGGTTTTTATTGTTCAGTTCTAGTCGACTGGTTAGGCTCAAAGTTGCCCAGAAAACTTAGACGGTTGATAAATGCCCGATGAGAAATTATGGTAAGAATTTAGATCACTCAGTACTATTTTATTTATATTAGATACATTTTATTGCCCGGGAAATCTTTCCGTATACCGTTCCGTATATTTATTTTTTACATTTAGATAGATTCTGCTTACTACAAAACCTGTAAACCATGACAAAGGTGTCAGTTTCGACAGAAACCAGTTGAGATTTTGGACACAATCTCTATAATTTAGATTCTGGTTACTTCAGATTACCTATAGTTCGGTTTCTGAATGAGACGGTTTCGGGAAAAAACGTATGAAGTTTAAGTCACTTTTTTTTCAATTCAATTTCTGAGTAGGTCAGATTCTTAGCAGATTACGGTCATTATAGTATCAAATCAGATGACCATTAAGTTTGACATTGCCAACCGCGTCTCCCGAGCTTAGAGAACATAACCAACCTCAGTGGTCATTAACAGGCGTTCCCCTCTGTCGAAAATAGGCGGCCAATGGTCAACCACATGTATGGACTGACGTTTATCTGACATGGCTATGTTTACGTTAGGTACGTATATATCAGAAATCTCATTTTTTCGTATCAAACTTAATGGTCATCTGATTTGATACTATAATGATCGTAACCTGCTAAGAATCTGACCTACTCAGAAATTGAATTGAAAAAAAAGTGACTTAAATTTCATACATTTTTTTCCGAAACCGTCTCATTCAGAAACCGAACTATAGGTAATCTGAAGTAACCAGAATCTAAATTATAGAGATTTTGTCCAAAATCTCAACTGGTTTCTATCGAAACTGACACCTACCGCCCAAATCAGTATAGATCGTTCAATTTAAAACGTATTATAATTGCCGCGAAGTAATTATACACCTAGATAGCAAATAGTTAATAAGGTAAGTATTTACTTAAATTACTAATAAATAAATATTGGACTTTCAAATACTCACCCATTGCAAAACATCAAACGTGGTGCAAACAAATTAATTTGCCAACACTCAAATTATGCAAACTATTTCCATTTGGAAATTATGGTAAATTATCCCAAACAACTTTGGGTGAAAATTCCATTTCAAAGTTAAACAGAAATATTCAGCCAACTACGGTTGATACTGTTGATAGTGTAATACGAAACAAAGCGAATAATTATAAAGTTCAAAATGTTTTGCAGATAACAGATAGTTAGCGAGCAATATACAAAATGAACCATAGAGACTCACTTAGAGATAAATTTAAGGAAATTGACATAATGACAGTGCACTGTCAATACATTTATGAGAATATTCTGTACTAGCTGTTGCCCGCGACTTCGTCCGCGTGGAATCTTATCTTCAACATTTTACATCTTTAGTACCAATATTTTTCATATCCAAGCAATGTTGAAATTAAGAACTTTACTTTTTTAGCAAGTTGTATGAAGTTTTAAGTCAAGTGGATTTTGATGTTGGTTGCTGAAATTACTTTTCTTGTATTCTCATAATAGGTACCTATGCCCTTATACAAAGATTCAAGTTCCGCACTCACAAAATATCTGGTCTCCATACAAACTTTCAACCCCTTTCTCACCACCTTGGGGGATGATTTTCAAAAATGCTTGAATGTTTTTTAATTTAATACCTTTTATTTTGAAAAAAGTTCAAGTTCCTAGGTTAAAATTAAATTTACACCCCAAGACGAACTTTCATCCTCTTTTTAACCCCCTTAGGGGTTGAATTTCCAAGAACGTAGCAATTACTTTTTTTTGTAATCGGCTATTATGCCTTTCTAAGAATTTTCAAAGCATTAGTAATGGATTCAAACTTTGAAAACCATTTCAACCCTGTTAGGGGATGAATTTTACAAAACGCTGAAATTACTTTGATTGTCTTTTAATAGTATCCCCAAATACAAAGATTCAAGTCCCGCGCTCGAAAAAATTTTTGGATTCCATATAAACTTTCAACCCCTTTTTCACCACCTTAGGGGATGAATTTTCAAAAACGCTAAAATTAGTTTTCTTTTATTTTAATAATATATCTTTTAACGAAGTTCCAAATTCCCAGCTCAAAAGAAAACTTTAACCCCATACAAACTTTCATTCCCTTTTTAACCCTGTTAGGGCATGAATTTTACAAAACGCTGAAATTACTTTTATTGTCTTTTAATAGTATCCCCAAATACAAAGATTCAAGTCCCGCGCTCGAAAAAATGTTTGATATCCATACAAACTTTCAACCCCTTTTTCACCACCTTGGGGGATGAAATTTCTTAAACGCGGAAAACAATTTTCTTCCATTTGAATTTGATACTTTTTTACAAAATTTCAAGTCCCTAGCTTAAAATAAAATTTGCACCCGAAGACCAACTTTCATCCCCTTTTTAACCCCCTTAGGGGTTTAATTTCCAAAAACGTTGCAATCACTTTTTTTGTAATCGGCTATTATGCCTTTCTATGAAGTTTCAAAGCATTTGTAATGGATTAAAATTTTCAACCCCTTTTTAACCCTGTTAGGGGATGAATTTTACAAAACGCTGAAATTACTTTTCCTTTATTTTAATAATATCTCTAAATACAAAGATTCAACTCCACCACACGAAAAAAATTTTGATATCCATACAAACTTTCAACCCCTTTTTCACCACTTTAGGGGATGAATTTTCAAAAACGCTGAAATTAGTTTTCTTGTATTTTAATAATATATCTTTTAACGAAGTGTCAAATTCCTAGCTTAAAAGAAAACTTTAACCCCATACAAACTTTCATTCCCTTTTTAACCCTGTTAGGGGATGAATTTCACAAAACGCTGAAATTACTTTGATTGTCTTCTAATAATATCTCCAAATACAAAGATTCAAGTCCCGCGCTCGAAAAAAGTTTTGATATCCATACAAACTTTCAACCCCTTTTTCACCACCTTGGGGGATGAATTTTCTTAAACGCTGAAATTAATTTTCTTGTATTTGAATTTGATACTTTTTTACAAAGTTTTAAGTTCCTAGCTTAAAATAAAATTTGCACCCGAAGACGAACTTTCATCCCCTTTTTAACCCCCTTAGGGTTTGAATTTCCAAAAACGTTGCAATCACTTTTTTTGTAATCGGCTATTATGCCTTTCTACGAAGTTTCAAAGCATTTGTAATGGATTAAAATTTTCAACCCCTTTTTAACCCTGTTAGGGGATGAATTTTACAAAACGCTGAAATCACTTTTCCTTTATTTTAATAATATCTCTAAATACAAAGATTCAACTCCACCACACGAAAAAAATTTTGATATCCATACAAACTTTCAACCCCTTTTTGACCACCTTAGGGGATGAATTTTCAAAAACGCTGAAATTAGTTTTCTTGTATTTTAATAATATATCGTTTTACGAAGTTTCAAATTCCTAGCTTAAAAGAAAACTTTAACCCCACATAAACTTTCATCCCCTTTTTAACCCCCTTAGGGGTTGAATTTCTCAAAATCGCTTCTTATCTCTTCTACACTTTATAAATGCAATCTGGTGTGCAAATTTCAACTTTCTGGCTTTTGTAGTTTCGGCTCTGCGTTGATGAATCAGTCAGTCAGTCAGTCAGGACACTTGCATTTATATATAGATGTACATAAAAATATTGTAAATTTTAGGAAAAATTGTGAAATCCATAATATTAATACTAGAAATAAACATAAGTTCGCAGTGCCCTTCACTCGGCTCCATAAAATTAAAAAATCATTCATGGGTAATTGTGTAAGATTTTATAATAAACTTCCAAACCATATTACTGAATTATCTATTAATAAATTTAAGAATTATGTAAAGCGTAAACTTATTTCCAAAGCTTATTATACCACACAGGACTACATGAATGATAATACAACGTGGGATTAATTGTTATTCGAAATGATTATTTATTTATTAGGTATATTTGATTATTGATGAGGAAATGGATATTCCGATGTAATATTATCTACTTGTTTGTTACTTATGCTTTTTTTTGACATTTAGATTTTATTCTAGAAATTCTAGACTAGTATTTTTTATACAATTTTTTTCAATGTTTGACGATCCTTTTGTGAAATTCTTAGTGTTAAATTTGACATGTATAATAATCCAATTTTATTATGGGATAATATTAACATCAATAAATTGCTCTGATAATTAGATTAAGATTAATTACGATTCATAAGAGCTTGTTGCTAGGCCTACATGAATAAAGTATATTTTGATTTTGATTTTTTGATTTTTGTTATATATTGTAATATGCAAAAATTAACAAAAATTTTGTCAGAAAAAGTTTGTACAGGAAAATCTGTACATAGGTACGTAAAAAGAAATATTGGCAACGAACTTCATTGTATTTTATGTTACGCTGACATTTTCTTCAATAAACTATCAAAATTTAAACGTTGTTTTTTATTGTACGAATGTTATATTTTTTAACACTGTCGTTTAGTCAATGAAAACAGGGTTTAAAAATATTCTTTATTTTGGTTTTTCTTGATACATCTCTCAAAACTAATTTACCTGCTAGTTATTTTAATTTATTTTAATCTAACTGACTGAAGAAATTAGGTGTTGCTAATATTATTATTATATCAAACTAGACGCAGACGCCACCATTTTCAATTAAAATTAAGCCTTGTAGGCCGAGCTTCATTAAAAAAACTCCCGTAAAACCTTCAGGCTCCACCGCTAAAACTTAACCACTAACCAGGCTTCCGAGTAATATTAAAATCTGGGATAATGAGATGGAGTTTTCGCCTTTTCGTTTCATTCAAATGTGGAGCGGGGAGGTTATGAATCGGGCTGGAATTTCATTACGTCATTTTGCCCGAGTCTCGGTCTTTATCGATGACATAAAAGGGCATTTGGCTTTGCTTACGGTGCTTACCGTACTTTATTAGTTTGAAAATGTCTACTTTATAATTAGGAGCTTAATGGCTTCTTCTCGTTCTAGGACCTGTCTTGTAAAGTTGTTCTGTTAAATTTTCTCATTTTTATGGTGCAACAGGATTTACGTTCTTTTTGCAGGCCATTTTGCTATGTATACGAATTCAAGCTAGTATTATCATTCACATTACAAATAGGTACTTACACTGAACATTTAGTAAGAAGAGTATATGAATGCACATTTTTTTATGATGACTTTTTTACAGGCGTGTTCTGATTTAAATAATAGGTTATGAATTAGATCCGTATTAGTTATAGATCTCTGTAATTCATAACCTGTTATTGAAATAAATTAAGTCTGGAAAAAAGTTTAGACGAATCGTGTGTGTTCATTATAATTTCGTAATATAGTAAAACACTTTTTGGTAAGTATTTATTTTCGGAATAAGAGACGAACGTACAAATAGTGAAAAAAAAATGTTATTTCTTCTTCCCTATTTATTAAAGAGCGCAAATTTTCAACCGGAAAATACTTACAAACTGGTTCGAAGTTCCGAAGAAAACACGCCCAGAGCAAACTTCACTAGTTACTTGGTTTTTGCGCGCAAGTTCCGACTGACCTGTCCCTAATAAGTTTTCTTTTTGATTAAATATGGACTCTAAAACGAAATTCGTGACATTTTTATCCTTAACTAAGAACGTGATTGCGTATCTATTTATTTAAAAAATTGCGTGGTTAATCATTTAACAAGTTGTTATTTGTTTTTTATTTTAGTTTGTATTTTCTATTTTAAGGCTTTTTATTGTTTAATAATTCTTTTTTATTCTAAATGAAATAAACTTGCTATACCTTTAACAAGTACATATAAGGAAAAACAAATGATATTTTATTTTTATAATACATAATAGGTATCAAAAATCCGCGCCGCGTTGTGTTGCGAACTATCTGAACTAAAGTCGTTGTTGACAATGTTTTAGTATAAATTTAGCATTTAAAAAGTTAAGTGTATAAAGTAAACATTCATTTGACCTGTTCTTATTGGTAATATTACTAATAGTAAGTAATACACATACTCGTACCTGTAATATATCAACAACCATAATACAATCTCGAAATTGTAGAACTTGTTGATGCAAATTTCGTAGCTCATTGATCACAAAAGCAATTTGTGTAATTACTGGAAATTCAATTACTAGTACAGGAGCTAGATTCACATAAATGTGACGTTCCACGGCAAAAGGTACCTTATGGCGGCTGGCGCTTACGTCGCATAGCGTCGCAATAATATTGGAGCGGCGTTACTAATAGCGTAAGCGCCAACCGCCATAATGTACCTTTTCCCGTGGGACGTCACAAATACAAATAGTTACAGTAAGTGTATACTTAATTAGAATACACTGGGTACCTACTCTTTAGTTATTGTAACAATCATTATAACTTAAAAATTTATTGAGATGATTTTGACTTTATACTTCTTTAAAGATGCGTGACCCGCTATAACCCATTAGGCTATAGTTTAACACGGTTATGATGGTCGTTCTTGTCTACTTGACAGCGTGATAAAACGATGTCCGTCACTTTCTATCCCACGGTGTCAAAAAGTGACAGTTATTTTATCTCGCGAATAAAGCCATCCATAATACGCCTGGCAATTCATCGACGAGACAATTTTATTAAATCTACCAAAATGTCGATAGGCTTACTCATTGGTTTCGGAAAATTCCCAAACACATCGATCACGGCCGACGGCAAAATCCGCGTGTCTGGCTAACGACCGAACGAGATGACATTCAAAAATACGGTCAAGTCAGGGAAGCTGTTATATAACTGAGGGTATTAAAAATAGGTTAGGATTATCTTAATCATATAACAGAATATGTTTAATATTGGTCCATAATCAATATAGATAGATAGATAATTTCTTTATTCATACCCACAACATACACGGCATTGAAAAAGTACAAGATAAGAACATGCAAAGCAACTTAATTACTAAAAACTATTAACTATTACATTAAAAAAATTATGAAGCCATGTGTCGTGGCACAGAAAAGGCGCTGGCTCAGCATTGTGATGCGGCAAGCCACATCGCTGGTATTCTGCCAGTACCTTACATACAAATATGCAACGCTTATTTAAAAATAGTTGATACGAGTAATATAAGAATAAACTACTGTGCAATTTGTGTGTGACGTGTACATTATTGTGTGAGTGTATGTGTGTGTGTGTATTTTTGGACATTTAGTAACGTTACAGTATTAAAAATTTCGTAATTATTAGGTAGTACCCGAATAGTGCGGTTGGCAAAGTAAAAAGTGGTTTAAGAAGAAAAAGAAGGGAGCAAGAGTGAGTTTAAGGCATATGCTTTTGTTGGTTAAGAAGTTGAAGTCGATATTTTATTTTGAAAGTTGCTTTACTCTTTAATTGACGAATTGGTGGTGGTATGATATTCCAACATTTGGTTGCGCGGTACCGAAAACTCCCTTTAAAAGCGGCAGACCGGTGCTGAGGAACCTGTAAAACTATCGCTCGTGAGGCTGCCGCTCTCATTTGGTGATGAAAACTGCTTTTTGAAAACCATAGGAGTTTCTTGTAGAGATAAGACGGCTGCTTGGTTTGGATTGTGTCGAACAGCAGGCAAGCGAACATAAGCTCAAGAAAGGCGTGACATGAGTACGAGGGGGTATTTTAAAACAAAATCTGGCACAAGCATTCTGAACCCTTTGAATGAGACGCCATGACCGTGCGTGAAGGCAAAAACCGTAAGCTGCAAGACAATAATTAAGTTTTGATAAAACAAGAGCTTCACATAGTCTCACTCGCAGGGCTATAGTAAGAAAATTTTGAAAATTATATAGGACTTTTAAACGATAAAAGCAATTTCGAACAATGTCCACCACATGTTTTTCGAAACGCAGATTTGTATCCAGCAAGAGTCCAAGATTTTTTGCTGCGTCGACGCGATCCACTTTGACGTTTAAATAACATTAAAATCTGGAATTACATGACGCTTTAAATTTTTCCACAGAGTTTTAGGTTTATTTAAATTATTATTAATATGTTGCTCAAAATAAGCTTTTTGTTCAGAGTACAGACTAGTGTTTACCAATTTTTTCAATGTCTTATAGTTATAGTTATAGTAATATGATAATGCTGCGCTGAAGCTAATTTATGTTTTATATTTATTTAATAGTGTTGTAATACATTCTATATCAATTTATTGAAAGTACTTAAGAGGGCGTAGAGGAGGGTAAATTTTCAGATTCTGTCAAATTACCCCATTTCATGCACAAACGCAGCTCACGCACAGTACCTCAATTTACTGGGACAGGTCAGTGACCCCTAATGTTTTTTTAAAGGTGCTGTTTCGAGTTTAGTGTTAACTACTGACCTCCTTTGAGGAATTAAAACTGTCAAACTTTCCTTTGTGAGAAGACAGAGAAAAAACACTTTTTATATATAGCTTTCCTTGTTTGTTCATGTCATGTCATAGGTATGTGACGTATTAGGTAATTATTTATTTTCGTTGTTGACTTTTGTATTAAGATAGGTACAAACGGCGACGCTCCTAACTGTCCATCGGTAGACCTTATGCCTTTTGTAATAAGGTTTACGAACTGTCAGTTAACAGTGTGGTGGTGTGCGATGGTAGGTATGCGGTTTGTAGACATAGACCAAATTAAAACTAGGAGTTTTATTATTAAAGATATAAGAAATCGTCTATTTTACCTACTCGAAGTGAACTACTTATATCTAAAATTATCCCTTCATTAGTTATATATAGGTCTTGTAACATATTTTTTACAACTAAATACGCTTATTATATTTTACTTATAACTTAATTTTTTAAGCTCTATTGATAAACATCATATCATCATATCATATCATTCATTTGATGGCTTTAAAAACATCTAATAGAATGCAGGTACTACGCTTATACTTTTGTAAGTCAGTAAGTGATGCTTACTAAAAACTTATCGGGAAATCAAAAAACTCATAATTACCTATATTAAAATATTTAATTTTACTATTCCATCTCATACGTTCAATAAGGCCCGTGACCGGGCCTTGTCACCTGCACTGACAGAGGGCCTTTTTAGCCCCACATAATATTAAAGAACTGTGTCCCGGATAGTATGGGTTCTGGGCCATGACCATGACGCGTCCCGAAGTAACTTATACAGGGCGTAATCGTTACGTGTAGCCAGGCTATAATTTCGTAAATATAACAGATATCAGAAAACTTCAAATTGTTATCGAAAGTGCGTTACCCAATGAGTAAAATTACATTAAGGGGTCATCCATTAATTACGTCACACGTTTGGGGGGGGAGGGGGTCAAGAAAATGTGACATGTTGTGACATGGGGAGGGGGAGTCACAAACACTGTGACGTCACTTTAACTTCATCACTATTCATCAGTAACCGAAAATTAATTTATATTTTTTTATTCGCAGTACATTTAAATAATGAGGTTTTGGAAGTATGTAGGTAATTTTCGTTCCTAATTGGTTTTGTGTTATAAAATTATATATCTTAATTTTACCAAAAATAATTTTTTTTTAGATAATGCCGATTTAGTACTGCCGATTTCGTTGAAAACAAAATTACCTAAAATGTGACGTCACACCAGGTGGGGAGGGAGTTGCAAAATGTGACCAAGTGTGACAAGGAGGGGGGGAGGGGTAAAAAAACCTAGAAATTCATGTGGCGTAATTAATGGATGATCCCTAATAACTTTTTTAAATAAAAGCAGAAATATCCCAAACATTAACTTCAAACCCTCCCATACATTTAGTACGACGACTCACCCCTCACTGTAATAAAATAATAAAACTACCGTTTATGAAATAATAAATCTATTATTTCCTAAACGTAATAATAGATTTATTATTTCATAAACGGTAGAATCTCAAGCAGTTTTATCTCTTACGACACCAACGTTCTTTGAAGGGTGAGTCGTCGTACTAAATGTATGGGAGGGTTTGTGAGTTAATGTCTTAGAGTAGAGTTAATGTCTGGGATATTTCTGTTTTTATTTAAAAAAAGTTATTAATGTAATTTTACTCATTGGGTAACGCACTTTCGATATCAATTTGAAGTTTTCTTATATCTGATATATTTACGGAATTATAGCCTAGCAACACTTAACGATTACATCCTGTATATCATTAGATAGTTCATAGCCTATATCTATAGAATATATCGTTCTTATGAGCGTATTTGGTGGGCATACCTTATGTTTCAGTACAGGAAAAAGTACATATGAGCTGTACTTTTAATTGTTAGTACAATCGGTATCAAATAGATAGTGAGGGCCAAAGGGACCAAATATAGCTATAGCTAAATGTGAACGAATAGGGTTAGGTGAGGCATATAAGGCCCACCTTTATTTTAACTGAAATAGTTTTATAAATAATCAGGATATTATTACCAATTCAATTCAATATAGATTTCTCATTTGTTCATGTTTCTTCATATACCAAAATAGTTATAAAAATATTCCGGCGCTTTTGAAAAATACACGTTTTATAAAAAAAACCATACCATGTTGGTTCGGAACCGGGCCTTGTTACTTGCACTGTCAGTGGGCCTTCTTAGTCATAGTAAGTTCAAGAATAACAGAGAATATTACCGGGCCTTATTACCTTTTATCATGAATTAATTTCATCTTCAATTTAAATGGTCTAGTAAAATAAGGCCTACATGAGTCATGGAAAAACAAATTGTATTTTATTTAGAAAGTACCTATATGTTGTTCATAATCTTCAGTAAGCTAACCTCTAAGAGTCTATCTATTATAATAATTAATGTAGATTGACAGTTTACTTAGCAAATTGTACTTTTACCTTTAGGTTTTATGTCGGAAATATCTCACCCAATTTGTACTGAAACATAAGCATTTGAGCGTAATTAATGATGTTTACTGATTGTTAATCTTAAATATACCTACTTAATATTGCTTATATATTACTTAGCTTGGGAAAAGGTTGAGGGAGGCAACGGGTGACCCCCGCGCGGGCAGCTTTCTCGCACAGCGAATTGCCATCGCAATCCAGCGCGGGAACGCTGCCTGCGTGTTGGGCACCCTCCCGAGGGCACCAAATTTTGATAGGTATTTTTAATTTTTAGTTTTAATTATTTTAATTGTAGTTAGTTTTAGTTTTATATTCCTATTTATTTTATGTTGTTTGCGCCACGTATAAATACTTAAACTTCTCCTATGAATTCTGACCTCCTTGTCGGGTTTTAAAAATAAATCGGCAAGGCGATAAAAAGAAAATGTGACACATCATGTCAATGCACGTAAAATAAAAGTCGCTACGAATTGTGTGCAAGAAAATTAAGAAGAAAGTTAAACCTAAAGGATCCCTAATTCAGTCATACAACAATAATAAAGTGCCGCCGAATCAGTGGAGACTCGCATAAGGAGGAAAACGCAGAACCAGTGCATGTAAGTTTTTCCGCATCCCCATTTTTGGCCCAAACGAGCCGGATAGCAAATTTACCTTTAAATATTTACATAATATCCTTGTTGCTCACTGAATCGCATACAAAATAATTTCGGATTTCCTTTCGGTTTCTTAATTTTCAAAAAATGTTCCCGTCATAATTCTATTTCAAAGTACAGTCAGTATACTAATTTATTGTTATTGTCTGTTATTTTAATATTTTGTTTACGCGTAGCGTGTGGGATTATTCATCGCGTTACCTTATTCATAAATGCGTTACAAAAATATTTCGTATTTTGTAACTGTCATATTGTGTCATAATTTTCACGGAACATTTTTGCACACCATATTCGTTATATAATTTCAGTGTATTTTAAGTTACAAAATACATTTTACTAAACTGAAAGCTACGGGTAAATTATTCCTGAAAGCCTCAGTTTTTCATAAACTGTAATTAACCTACTGCGAATGTTACACTTGTATTAAGGTATTATACAAGCGGAACATTCGTACCTACTTAATTTTCCTTCGACTTGCATGAAGGTATTATTCAAGTTGAATATAATTTATAATTATTTGTGCATCTTAGCACAATAATTATTATTCATATTTTTTCATGCTGTCATAGTAACAACTAGGTAACCATGGCAACGAAACTTAAGCTCGCGGAAGCAAAACGTGCTCAATGTTTTATGCGTTTGCAAAATATTTATGACATGATTCCAAAGCTAAGCAGTGACAAGAAGGCTTTCTCGCAGTTCATCGCGCAAGCTCGATTGGTCGATCAACTGAGAAAAGAATTTATAGAGTTGATGGATGAAGTCAATCTTTTGAACTTGGAGTTGGACCCAGAATACAACGTCAACTACAGCGCAATGAATGCCTTTGAAGATCTCTACTGCGTAATCAAATGTCAAATTTCAAAAATTGACGCACCTGCTCCGAGCCTCTCGACATCCAGGGATTCGAGCCATTCCTGTAAGGACGACTCCATTAAAATCCCACGGATTGATCTTCCTTCTTTCGATGGAGATATTCAAAACTTTCCATTCTTCTATGAAACATTTAAGCGTGTCATACACGAGAATAAGAAACTTACGGATTCTGAGCGTGTTCACTACTTGTTTAGTCATTTGACAGGAAAGGCAAAGTCGATTTGTGCGGGAGTTATACCTGCCGCAGAAAATTACAACACAGTTTGGGAAGCATTGATCGCGAAATATGATGACAAACGCGCATTGGCTACATCATATTTAAACCAGCTGTTTTCGATGAAACCTGTCAACGTCAATGGTCCTTCGGCATCTAACTTAGAAAAAATAATTGATTCGTTTGCTGCTACTATTTCAGCAATAAGACAACTCAAGCTCGAAAACTTAAGTGACTTTATTTTCATTCACCTGGGTCTTAAGTTATTAGACTCAGATACCACAAAAAATTTCGAGTAGTCTATTCGGAATTCTTCTAAAATGCCTACATATGACGAATTCATTTGTTTCGTTAGGGAACAAGTAAAGATTTTATATCGGACATCGCAACGAACGCCAACTAAGGCTGAAAGCGGCTCCGCTGCCAGCACTAGCAGCGTGCGAGCTCCTCTCCCTCGCACGCCCCAAGCGTATGTTAGCACGCAAGGGCATGACAACGGAAATCCATGTGCTATGTGCAAGAGTAATGATCACTCGCAACTTTATAATTGCAATAGTTTCATGAAACTCACGCCTAACGAAAAATTTAATTTCGTTAAGGAAACTCACGCGTGCACTAATTGTCTAAACACGCACCATACTGCCTCGAAATGTTCCTCCAAGAAAACTTGTCGTAAATGTAAAGGCAAACATCATACAACGTTACACTTTGAAAACTCAAAACCTGCAATGAATAGCAACGAGTCCAAGTCCTCACCTAAGGATGGTAGTGAAGCTAGCACAAGTTCATCCGCAACGGACAACGGTGCCTCCATATGTACTCATTCGGCATCGGGACAGACTAAATCACCCTTGACGGAAATTCTCGCCACTGCTAAGGTACTCGCTAGTGGGCGTAACGGCAAGGACAAGGTTTTGAGATGTCTGCTGGATCCAGGATCACAGAAACATTACGTTACATTGAAGTGCTGCAAGAATTTAGGTCTTCCTGTACACAGCAGCCCCGTGACGTCAATAAATGGATTAGGTGGAACAGCTATAACACAACCCATCCGAGGAACTGTCAACTTAACATTTAGGTCAAGATATGATCCTAAACATCAATATACTATCGAAGCGCTTGTTTTAGAGGAGATCACGCCTGATTTACCGACTTGTCATATTGATCAATCTGCAACTGATCTGTTTGATAATTTACATCTAGCAGACGACTCTTGGGCGATTCCAGGTGAAATTGACGTACTTCTTGGTGTTAAGTTATTCACCAAATTGTTAATGTCAGATAAAGTTGAAAACAAACCTGGCTTGCCTGACGCTTTAGAAACTACACTGGGGTACATCATACTAGGCGATGCTCCCGCAGTTAACGCTTCCTACTCAGCAGCTGGATATTTTACTTCGGTCGATGTGGGAAATTTAATGCAAAAATTCTGGGAAATTGAAGATTTGGATGGAGGAGTGATTCATAGTCCAGACGAGAAACAAGCTGAAGATATATTCAAAAATACAATCAATCGTTTGGAAGACGGACGTTATGAAGTAGCACTTCCGTTTAAATTGGACCCAAGCAATTTAGGCGATTCTTACAAGACTGCTGAACGCAGATTTTTAGCGCTTGAAAGAAAATTCCTCAAGCAACCTGAATTAAAGCCAGCTTATGATGAAGTTATCCGTGAACATATTGATAAAAAATATTTATCGGAGGTTCCGAATGATAAGTCAAATGACGCTTATCACCTACCCCACCACGCAATTGTCAAAATTGACAGAATAACCACAAAGGTTAGAATTGTCCTGGACGCTAGTGCACAGACCACAAGCGGTTTATCGTTAAATGATATACTTCACGCAGGACCAAGTCTTCAAGCAGACTTGTTCTGCATTCTCCTAAACTTACGATTGTTTGGTATTGCTATCACGTCTGATGTACGTCAAATGTATCTGTGTATTGACGTACGGGGGGAGGATCGTCCTTATCAGCGTATACTTTATAGGTTTAGTCCTGAGGAAACTATAAGAGTGTTTCAATATAACAGGGTAGCCTTCGGTCTACGCAGCAGTCCTTTCCTGGCACTGCGAACTGTCAAACAGTTAGTAGCTGATGAAGGTTATAAATACCCACTCGCAAAGGAAATTGCATCTCGTGATATTTATATGGATGATGTAGCCAGTTCAGTTATTAACGAAGACCAAGCTGTACAAGCGACTAAACAACTGCTGGATTTGTTCTTGAAAGGTGGATTCCAACTGGCAAAGTGGTCGTCAAATTCTGCAGCTGTTCTGAATGAAATACCGAAAGAACTACATTTGTCCCAAAGTGTCACCTTCGACGATGATACAACGTTGAAGATTTTAGGTCTGCGTTGGTATCCTGGTGAAGATGTATTCAAGTTCCAGGTTAGTCCCGACGATCGACCGTGCAGTAAAAGAAACATTCTTTCATCGGTAGCTCGACTATTCGATGTTCTGGGCCTGGTTGCCCCTGTAATCGTGTTCGCTAAGCTTCTTATAAAGGAGTTGTGGCTTTTGAAAATCGATTGGGATGAATTGCCGCCTGATCATATTGTACGCCAATGGCAACAGTTCCAAAGTGAACTACCGCTACTATCTAACATTAGCATTCCCAGACATCTAGGTGTTATTGAAAACTGTTCATTAACTATAGTTGGTTTTTCGGATGCTAGTGAAAAGGCTTATGGTGGAGTGGTTTATGCCTACGTCACCTTTCCTAATGATGAACGAGGTGTCATTAATTTAATTTGCGCTAAATCTAAGATAGCGCCCGTAAAGGTTGTCAGCCTAGCAAGACTGGAATTGTGCGCAGCATTGCTATTGTCACAACTGATAAAAAGGGTGGTTGATACTTACTCAACCAGATACCCAATTGACTCTGTAATGGCCTTTTCCGATTCAACAGTGACACTCTGTTGGATTCATTCGTCGCCTCATCGATGGCAAACTTTTGTGGCCAATCGTGTTACCAAGATCCAAGAGAACCTCTCCAGCGATCATTTTTATCATATTAAGGGAATAGAAAATCCAAGCGACTGCCTGTCTAGGGGCTTAACTCCAGCTCAACTGGTGAACCATCCTCTATGGCTATCAGGCCCTCCATGGATGAAACTCCCGAAAAACGAATGGCCGACTCAGGCGTTTATACCAGACGAAGTCAACGTTCCTGAAGAAAAAACGGTTTCTTTGGTGACTTGTGATAATTCGAACGACAACATAATTTATAATCTTTCTAAACGGTTCTCTTCATGGATTAGATATGTACGCACAGTTGCCTATATATTGAAATTTATAAAACGATTACCTAAAGGTCCTATTAGTGCTGATGACTTAACAGCAGCCGAATTAGAAATCGTACGAGCTCTACAAAGAGTTTATTTCAGTCAACATATTTTAGACATGACCTTGAAAAAAGGGTTTACAAAGGCCTTTGCAAGCCTGAAGCCATTTATTGAAGATGGAATCCTTCGCGTTGGAGGACGTCTCAGTAATTCTAATGAAGATTACGATTATAAACATCCTTTGTTATTGCCACGTCGTGATCACATCATTAACCTACTGGTCGATTATTATCATCGACACCATTTACATGCAGGACCTGAAACTCTAATATCTATTATGCGACATCGATTCTGGATCATAGCAGCTCGATGTATTATTCGTCATCGCATTCATTTATGCAATTACTGCTTCCGGACCAAGCCAAAGGCTAACTATCCAATGATGGCAGATCTACCAGCATGTAGGGTAAATCAAGTTGAGAAGGCCTTTATACATACTGGTTGTGATTACGCTGGTCCGTTGTATTGTACACCTGTTCGACGAAGAGGCGTGAAGAGTCAAAAGGTTTATTTGTGCTTATTCACATGTCTCACAACACGAGCAATTCATTTAGAACTTGCAACTGACTTAAGTACAGCAAGCTTTATGTCAGCATTTAAACGGTTTTTATTTAGACGTGGTCCTGTAAAATATATGTATAGCGATAACGGAACCAACTTCCAGGGAGCCAATACATATTTGCAAGAACTTCACAATTTCCTTGCGAATGAGTATCGAGACGCTTGGGAAAATGAACTATCATCCAATAAAATAATTTGGCAATTTATTCCCCCTAGTGCTCCACATTTTGGAGGATGTTGGGAAAGTAACGTCAAATGCGTCAAATCACATTTGTATCGTACTATAGGTAAACAAATCTTATCATTTCAGGAATTAATGACAGTTCTATGTGAAATTGAGGCTTTATTAAATTCTAGGCCGCTATCCGTGTTAAGCTCTGATCCCGCTGAGCCTTCCGCATTGACACCAGCTCATTTTCTTAATGTTACTCCTTTGAAATATCTTCCAGCTGCGTCTATTGCGGAGGTAACATCTGATCATCTTTTGCAAAGATATCAATTATTAGATCGTTTAATGCAATCCTTTTGGAAGAGGTGGCGCGATGAGTATTTGCACACGTTGCAAGCCAGACAAAAATAGAATACTCCTTCTCAGCCTGTTAAGGAAGGAACAGTTGTAGTCATCCTTCAAGATAATGTTATGCCTCTACATTGGCCGTTAGGTCTTATAACTCAACTTTTTCCAGGCAAGGACGGTATTGCCAGAGTTGCTTTGGTTAAAACAAAATCAGGCACACTTAAAAGGCCTTTGGTCAAATTATGTCCTTTGCCTTCTCAATAATATAATTTTATATTTCTATTAGTAATTAGTTATCTCATTGTTAAGGAGGCTTCATATGTTTATGTTAATTTAGTTTTCTCTGAGCAATAAGGATGCTATTATGTAGTAAATGATTTATTTTAAATAACTTTTGAAAGCTATTCCTTTCAAGGCCGGGGGAATGTTTGCGCCACGTATAAATACTTAAACTTCTCCTATGAATTCTGACCTCCTTGTCGGGTTTTCAAAATAAATCGGCAAGGCGATAAAAAGAAAATGTGACACATCATGTCAATGCACGTAAAATAAAAGTCGCTACGAATTGTGTGCAAGAAAATTAAGAAGAAAGTTAAACCTAAAGGATCCCTAATTCAGTCATACAACAATAATAAAGTGCCGCCGAATCAGTGGAGACTCGCATAAGGAGGAAAACGCAGAACCAGTGCATGTAAGTTTTTCCGCATCCCCATATGTCTTTTAGTAATTTATGTAATTTAATATTTCTTATAATGTTGTACATACATGGATACAATAGAATAAAACTTAATATTATGAAGGGCACTTATATTATTTTAGCGGACCGAGCGGATGTATATTGTATGCGGATGTGTATATAAGACCGCCTGTTGTTTACCTCTGCCTGTATTTCTGTTTTCTTTTGCATTGTCTTCTTTTATTGAGGGTGCAATAAAGAGTATTTGTATTGTATTGTATTGTATTGTATTGTATATTTTTGTGGACCACTTTTTTATTTAAATAATTAAATTGTAATTCATTTCATAAAAGGTTATTACAATTAGGGATATAAGTAGATACCTCACCTATCTTATTACAAAGCATTACAAAAATGTCCAAAGGCCAAAGCCACGCTGATAAGACATAAGACCTTATAAACGACCTCATAAATATAAACGTTCACTGAAAAAAACCAAAGGCATTTCTCATAATTTTATTTCGTTACTGAGTTATCGTTTTGCACCGAATATCAATGAAATAAAAGCACGTTGTTGTTTGATAGATACATTTATATAAATATCGTCACATGAAACCAATATAGGTACTCGTAAACCAGACCACTGCTGGTATTGGCTTTAAATATCGTTCTTTCAACTGATAATATAGCCACAAAAACTCGCTGAGACTGCAGGTCGAGTCTTGATTTCAATTTCTTGATGATATACCTATCATTGAATTAACTTTCAGAGCTCGTGATAGCTCTCAGAATAGCAACAGAACTAGTTGAAACTAAGAATTTTATTGCTGAAATTATGTGAACAACATTGCTCCGTCTTCATAAATAAAATTTGAATAATTTATATTGCTTAGGCTAAAATGTGAAGAATTTTGTTGATTAATTGTTTATCTAGTATATTGACATTATGTCACATATGTTTTTAAAATGACGTAACATGAATACCAGCACAATGAAAATTTATTCCAATAAGAAATAACAAATCTTCAAACTTTTTTCATTTTAAGTGAATTAGGAAGAAGCTAATGAATAATTTGTTATATTTTTTAAGTATTATGACTTGTGAATAAAAAGAAATCGAAATTTTAATGACTCTAGATCTCCGTGTGACGTTATTTATTTACCCTATTTATTTTGAACACAGTTTTTCACTGGTATCATCATTCGTATACGGATATGAATTTCTGTCAATATATATTCCAAAACGAAATGTCAAACTGGGAGATCCTGGTACGCGTCCGCTTCGAACCAAGCCCAGCGGGCATCTGATTGAAAGGAGAATTTGACAGATATGGCGGATGTATGGAAATTTTACGAAAGTTTACGTTTAAGATTGAATTTCTCTGTAGCCTTTAAGAGGAAAAATAGGAAAAGCCTGATTCGTTGTAGTCCAGTTATCTGGCTTTCGAAATCACTTGATTTTATAGCATGAGCATCGATTTTTTTATACAAATTTTACTAAACGCTGACACTCGTTCATCTCGTTTTAGGTACAACTTTGCATAAGTGTATTTATTATATTGTAAAATATTTCAGATTTTCAAGGGTGATTCGTTGTAAACACACTCTTTGGGATAATAATGACATTTATTATAATTTTTTTTATCAAGAGATGTGAACGCTAGCGACTAAACGGTGACTGCCCTTTTCGCTGATTTTGCTCGAAGCAGTCTTGGGTACAATTATTATCATAGTATTTAACACAAATTTACAATTAGGTAGGTATATTTACAAAAAAAATCTTTCATGTTTAACTGTTTGATATTCTGAATACGTCTATATCTATTTAATTGAAAATAAACCCTATTCCTACAGTAGAAAAGTCTAATTTCGTACCTTTAATTTAAAGATAGCTGTAATGAAAAGATTTTCAATTTGATTGTGGGCGTAGGGTTTTAACCTGCAATGCTCCTTTTAATTAAAAATAATGAATCTGTCCTAACGAGAACAGTGGAATTGTACAGTGCAGCTATCACTCTGCATAACTATAAGCCAAACTTAATAATTTTGATTAACTCAATTTACTCTATATGATATAGTTTAGTACGTTATATACTCTGAAATGAAAACAGGTCACTGTGTATAGAAAATGACAACAATTATAATATTTCCGAAAAGAAAATCACTGCTTTAGTTGCTCTTAATTTTCCAATTCCAATTCCAAATTATTTATTTGTTTAACATAGGTAGGTACAACAGTAGGTCTTAAATATACATATAGTAAGTACCTAAGTATCACTATGCTTCGCCATATGGCATACAAATAGTTACAAAATACATGTAGCGTAAAACTTAATAATATAAAGTAATATAGTAAAAAATATATAATCAAAAGGTTATATTTCCACTGTCTGACAAAAAATCTTGTATTGAGTAATATGCTTTAGTTACTAAAAAATCATACAACATTTTTTACTTACTAGCTGTGGAAGATTGTATAAAATATATCGTAGATTGAACAGTTTTGCAACATTGCATACCGTCAACCGGGGGAAATAGGAATGTCGGGGACGAATGAGGATAAAACCTGAAATGAGATGTACCTGATAGTCCTGATAATTTCTTTAAAAAACTAGCCCCATAAAACGAATTCAATATGATATAATTTGCGTACTCTCTGGGAACCCCTGGCACTGGACAGACTGGAATGGCATCACTTACTACGCAAAGGTAGAACAAATCCCGATCAGTGGTTTGAAAAACTTAAGCAGCGCCATCCCTGTTCACCCCTGTTAACGGCATTCTTAAAACCCTAGTTTGGAACGCTTCGACGATTACAGTGAACAAGCTACAAAAATGACAAATTAGGTTATTAAAGAGACACGAGAAAAATGGCAGTTTTACTGCTCAAAGCGACAAGGAGTAATTTAGAAGACATTCATTGCCTCTGAATTAAGGTTGTGAAGTCGTTTCGGAATGGCGGACTCAATTAACTAGATAGCAAGGTCGATCGGTGGCGAACCTCACTTGTAAGGTTTCCTGCTTTTATCAGAAATAGTTATTTACGATTCAAGTGCGGAAAAGAGGAAATTACCTATTCGCACGTGTATCGTACAACGTTTTACAGTACATTATGGCCCTTTAAACTTTTGACATCGCACGAAAAGTGCTATTTTACGCACTAGTGCGGGAAAATAGGACCATATGCACTGTAATAGTACATTTCGATGCTAGTGCGGAAGGTATGTCATTACTTCACGAGTACCGAGATATCTTGCCACGAGCCGCAGGCGAGTGGCAAGACTCGGGACGAGTGAAGAATGACATTTCCGCACGTGTATCGAACGACGTTTTTAATACAGTTGCGAAAAAATAAGAAAAACATTGTTAATCGTACACTAAACAAAAGTGGTAACAGTGACAGCTCGGTTAGACGTCGTCTTTAAATATATTATATCTATGGGCGTTTGGCAGCTATTCCGTTCCATTCAGTCAACTTATTAAGAACGGAATTTTCAATATTGAATATTAAAAAATAAACGTGTTATAATGATGAAGAGGTAAGTAATTAAATATGAAATATGTAATATTTTTCGTATTCTTACATTAACGGTAGGTTTTTATGCTGATTACGACGTTTAAAGGAAACTAATATTAACACTCATCAATAAGTAGTCGTGAATTGGAACAAGTATAAATTTAAAAAAATTTGAAAAGTAAAAAGCACTAGTTCGAGATAACCAACTTTCCGCACGCTAAACAGCTACGTAAAGTAGCACTTTTTGAGCAACTGTATTAAAAAGGTCATTTATGTAAACTTCATACTACTATTTTATGTACGAGTAGAATAAGATAGAGTTAAGTGACGTACTTAATAAGATTATCACGGTGTGGTTTAATTCTTATCTTAGTTATCTAATTTAACGGTTAACCGTTTTAGTAGGTTTTTGGTCACTTGCACGACAAATTACGGAGAGGTCTCTAGTTTTGGCTGTATCTGAAAAACTTGTTTAAACTTTTAAATGGTATCATAAGAACATGATATATATTTTTTTATACAGTTGCTCAAAAAGTGCTACTTTACGTAGCTGTTTAGCGTGCGGAAAGTTGGTTATCTCGAACTAGTGCTTTTTACTTTTCAAATTTTTTTAAATTTATACTTTTTCCAATTCACGATTACTTATTGATGAGTGTTAATATTAGTTTCCTTTAAACGTCGTAATCAGCATAAAAACCTACTGTTAATGTAAGAATACGAAAAATATTACTAATTTCATATTTAATTACTTACCTCTTCATCATTATAACACGTTTATTTTTTAATATTCAATATTGAAAATTCCGTTCTTAATAAGTTGACTGAATGGAACGGAATAGCTGCCAAACGCCCATAGATATAATATACTTAAAGACGACGACGTCTAACCGAGCTGTCACTGTTACCACTTTTGTTTAGTGTACGATTAACAATGTTTTTCTTATTTTTTCGCAACTGTATTAAAAAACGTCGTTCGATACACGTGCGGAAATGTCATTCTTCACTCGTGAAGTAATGACATACCTTCCGCACTAGCATCGAAATGTACTATTAATAAAAAACTCTACTTGACAATTGTGATATATTGATAATTGTGACTAGCTTTGTACCGTATTATTATTATCTAAAAATAGTTTTTTTTATACAGAACGACGACGTTAATAGGAAGTCGATTTTTCTGCGGCTTACACGTCAATATTTCATGTCATACCGCCTTGACATTGACAAAACACTCGTATGCCATAGTTTGCTAGAATTGTTATGTTTCGAATAAACATTATGCTCGAAATTGATTTAAAACAAATGTGGTGATAAATTAAATTACCTACAAAAGTACCCACTCACCGGCAATTGATTTCAAATATGGTGGATGAAAAATTAATTTACCTACGAAAATATCCACTTACTAGCGACCTCGTGAGCAAAGACCTTGCTAACCCTTTTAGGTCTCCTACAGTTTGAATAATTTCCAAAAACTTCATTGATAGAAAAAAAAAACAAATTTTACGAGAATATAATTATTGAGAAATGCGACCTGTAAAGGAGACACGCGAAAGCAGTTTTCCCACAACTGAAACGGAGATTTTGACGTTTGCTCAGTTAAAAAGCGTATGATTATAAATAGTTATTATGATATATTTTTGTTCCATAAGATATGTTTTTATCTCGACACAAAACATTTTGTTGTTTAATATTAAACCGTTTAAAGAGTACCTTACTTAAATATAAATGTTTCTCTGTGACATTAAAACGACCTTGTTTCACAAAATTATTTACGTTCACTTTATTAATCAAAATTATTACGTTTAGGTTAATATCTTTTGATTAAAATTGAGTTATGTTGAAAATGAAATGTTTGGGTTTCATTAAAAGCAAATACTTATTTTTAATAACTTGTACTTTTAATGAAAAGTAAAGACGCTGCCTTTGACGGCATCGTAATTACTTCTCCTTAAAAAACATCCTCATTTATTTTCCGACTTGGCAACCTTTTTATACGCACGAGAGCTGGTGACATTAAAGTGTTTTTAAGGGACCTTTTGGCGGCTGAGAAAACACATGTCCTGTGTAATTAGACGTAAAAGCCGACAAGCTGCGTGGACTTACCAGCTACGCCAGTTTTCAGAAACTGCGTAGCTCATAGAAAATAAATAAGTTTATACCTATATTTCATTATTTAATTACAAACTCAGTCAGTCGTCACACAGATAGACAGTCAGTTAGGGACGTCAGTCTTTCTGTGACCATAGCTGGTGCAACTCAGCGGAAACGTCGGAATTTAAGATAAAAACAATGAAATTATGTCGCAGTAGACCCGTTTATTTCATTATATTATAATGAGACTGAGGATTTGGTTTATGTAATACATAGCAAGTAGCAAACGAGCAGTCATCGCCGCCCATGGACATAAGCAACATCAGAGGAGCCACTTATGCGTTGCCAACCTTTAAGAACCCTAAATACCTGCTTCTTGAAGAACCTTTTTAAAATAAAAGACACGAGGCAAAATGGTTTTTACATTGAATTTATTATACCATTAAGGCCAAAGGCTAGAGGGCGCCATAATTTCTTGAAATTGCATATATACGAGAGAAAAATTCGACCCATGCCGCTGTGACCCGGGTAGCCGAGGGGTTTAGGCCTCTGCCGCGATTCCAGAGGACGCTGGTTCGTTTCCAGCCTTGGGCACTGAGGCTTTGGTAAATTTTTCTTTTCTATAAATTTGGATTTCAGTCCATACCATCAAGAGTAAAAAATATGATGCTAATAAAATTGTATACTTTTATATTCGCCGGTATATAATACCATAGTATTTTAATCGTTAACTGTCCCTTTTTAATTAAATTGCAAAATAAATAAGTAATTAAGAATTGTTATGAATGAAAATCTTTATTTTTAGGCTACTATTGGCCCATACCATTAAATATCTTATAAATAGCATACATATAAAATACACATACCCAGGTATACATACAGGGTGGCCAAAAAATAAGTGCATTCCCGTGGTCAGTATCGTAGTAAAAGTTGCTCAATATAATCCCAAAACTTGGCCACGGGAATGCACTTATTTTTTGGCCAGCCTGTATTTACAAAGAAACTACGTGTCATGTACTCTTGTTTAATAAAATTATACCTGTACAGTTTATAAATAGCACAAACATGAAGTTCAACGAGCGGTTACGTTGAATAAAATATGAGACAACACTCCATTGTGTACCTAAATTCGTTATGACGCCCGCGGCCACGGGAATATGGACTGTGGCTTACAATATTCAGTTTGTATACTTCACCGGCCGGTATCACTTCACCTTATAAAACAAAAGTCCCCAGCCGCGTCTGCCTATATGTATGTTCGCGATAAGCTCGAAAACTACTGTACGGATTTTCATGCGATTTTCACTTATCAATAGAGTGATTTCTGAGGAAGGTTTAAATGTATAATTTGTTAAAGTTTTCTGTAACCCGTGCGAAGCCGGGGCGGGTGGCTAGTCTAAAATAAATTGCTAGCAAGGCAACGTTAAATTAAATTCAAAGTAACAATCTATTGAAAAAAGGAATATCGGAACGTTGAAAGAATTTTCATAAAAGAATCGTCCGAAGTATTTTTAAGACTTTCAATAAACTTTGAAACTTTATACTGTCATAATGTAAGGGTACAGGAACTTTCAGACAATTATGTAAATTTTGGCACAAGAAATGCCATCTAAAGTATTTTCAACCTCATATGAAAACAAAATAGGCCGATTTATTTACGTCGGTTGACAGGCCAATTCGAACGAATACTGACATTAACTTGATATCTAAATAAAATTATGTCATTTCGTTATCTTGTGTCTCGCTCGCGTCAAACATGGACGAAGAAGTGAGAGAAAAATGCACGATGACTATAATTCAAATATTATTCTAATGCCAGTGTACGTTCGAATTGGTCTGTAAATCTCTTAATGACAAATCAATTGTGAAAATAAGTTTTTGGAGAAAAATATCATTTTTGGTAAAGCTGACTGTTTTCTTTCCACAGGCAACTAATACTCATCAAGAAAACCCCAAACACAATTAGGTTGCGTTGTCTCCATCATCAGATCAGCTTGATGGTAGGTACCCTAATTTTGCTCTATCACCCAACATGTGAAGGTTTAACTCAATCGAATAATGGAAATTTAGCTTGCAAGATTTGACCCGAAAAAAAAAACAAAAACACTGCAAGTTAAATCAAAGCTTGTAAAAACCGAGAGGCAGCCCTAACAATCGCATTGGCATAATACCAAGAATATTTGGGCAATGCCTTTCATCTTATTAATAGATTAATGTCTCGTTGTTTCCTTCTGTTTGACTTGGGCGCCATAATCCGCTGCGATTGTATTTCGACTCCATTTGATCATGTGCCTTAGAAACAATTAGTAGGAAGTCCTTTACTTTAGCTTGCAGATTTGACTTGTTGGGACTGGTGTGCTGTTTGGCAAGGTCGTGAGTTTAATGGGAATAAACAACGCTAAAATTGTAGAAAAAATGTAAACATACCGCACGAAAACGCGTTTTGGTTTATCTTTGTACATAAATCTTCAACACAATAACTCGTAAAGGTATTTATTTTTATTTGTTAAAAACTGATAAGGGATTTTTATTTTTTACACAAGAGTGGCGAAGTAGCTAGATGCAAATTTTGAATGGTTTCATGTTGGCCGGTGAGATTAACTTTTAATGGATGATTTAAAACGATAAATATTTAAAAGTATTCATTCAGATTTGATTGAATTTGTAGTGTTGTACAGTCTGTATTTTCCTCGCCCACCAAAGGGTGTGGTGAGCATTTTTGTGTTTCTTACGGTAGCAAAGTTTGTTTAACCCCCATGCTTTGAAGCCCTCAAAATGCTCAAGATACCCTTGGTTCAATTCCGGGATTTTTCGTTTGCTCGTGAATCAATATTAGCACGAGGCGTTAAATATCAACTTTGCCCCCTTGTGAACCAAATACTGTTTTAGCTTTAATTTGGATGCCACTCTAAAAGTATCAAGTTTGTATTTAACCTGATATATTGACACTTCTTACACCGCGTCCCAATGACCCAACACGCGTTTAAGAGTGACATTGTTTAAATCTTAAAACAGCTTAAACGCCAGTCTTGTTCTTTTTAATTCCGTCATTTGGTTCCAGGCTTTGCCGTCGTCAGTAGGCGGCGCCATATGATAGATGAGCTGTGGGACTCTGTGCAACTAATGGGTTGACACCCGAGAAATCGACCGGTACTAGACACAAATTCTGATTTAATTTATTAAGGTATAGATTTGACCTTGTTTTGATAAGACTACTAATATATATGAATTCTCTCAGAAACTAAACATACATCTTGACATCTTCAACTTTAAAATTGATCTGAGAACGTAGCGGCATTAATGATGTAGGTACCTGTAACAATAAAAAATAAAGATTAAAACAGTAATCTCGATGCAAAAATGTATAAATACCTATCATAATTATGAACTGTGCCACATTTAGGTGGACGGAATTTTAAATAGCTATCAAAAATATTGAATCATTTATTTGGTTTTTTTCCAGATATATTTATGTAATTTGCACATTTTTAACTTCCGTGTCCACTTAATTAAATTTGGTCTTCACAAAATACGTAAAACTTAATCTGTTCATAAACTTTACAAATAACACAGTTATTCAGAAAATTGTCTGGATACTAGTCTTCCCTATTAATATACCTTTAAAAGCCTTTTTTGGGTTACCCCACGGCTAATACCCTTATTAAAGGGCTCTTACTTCAGCGGTATCTAGTAAGTTCATCAGGTTTCGGTTAGTTATAAATTATCCTATTAATTTTAATACGTCACTTTAATCCTGTAGCGCTCACCCCATTGACAATTCCCCATAGACAATGTATGTAATGTATCATGTAGCGTTCAAAGCCCAGGGGCCATAAGTACATGTTACTTTTTTAATTATAAAATTTATCATCATCATCATCTCAGCCATAAGACGTCCACTGCTGAACATAGGCCTCCCCCTTGGACCTCCATTCGTACCGGTTGGAAGCGACCCGCATCCAGCGTCTTCCGGCGGCCTTAACAAGGTCGTCCGTCCATCTTGTGGGTGGACGTCCTATACGCTGCGCTAATAATTATAAAATTACTAGTCTTAAAAGGCACTATTCTGTTGCATTCTACATCATTTTACATTCTACGCCATTATTCAGTCCATCTAGAACCTCAAACTTAATATTTTGCACGATGTAGTAAAATATTGTTTTACACGTGAATGAAGTATTTGACTACTATTTAGTCAAATCCGTTTGTTTTTTTCGAACTGTCAAAACTATTTGCTACTATGGAATTTATATGAAACACTAGCATGTGACGTCTCAATCAAATTACCTAATCTTTATAGTTACATACGGGTTTTAAAATATAAATTTTGCCTAAAAATAACTGCTGTCTACGTTTCTCTATTAATCTTGTGGTGCTTTATTTCTTGCATGGTTTAAAATAATTTATTTTAAATACAGTCAAATACCCTATAAGTACATTAGTAGACTCTTAAGGCCCCGTGTGTAGTTTCAATATGAATTAAACTTTTCATAAAACAAATGGATTTATGTTCTTTCGTAATCTTCGCGAGCAATAGCGAAGATTAAAATTCTACAAGCAAGCATTTCGTAAGGTGGGTGTTACGAGGATATTGTGGTAACATTTGTTTTATACGGTCCATCTACTACGTAAGTCTGTGGCTCGCCGGCGACCCAGCGGTGGCTATTAAAAGTTTTACAGCAAATTAACCGGCCCAGTTAAAAACGCCGTTTGAAGTTTACACTTTGTTAACGGCCCGGTAACCGGCGCGTGATTCATTGCGGCTTATATTTAGCGACGTTTTATTGCGAATTGTAACAACATTGAGGTTTAAACCAACATAATATACTATAGAGTTATGGTACCAGGTATACCTATTTGTACCAAAGATTGTTTTTAATACTATACCCATAATATTGCTATAAATACAATTTAAACTTAGGGTTAATCGTATCATGAAATTGTCTTTATTTAATTACATAATTATAAATACATAAATGGCACTATTAAATCTGAAAATTTGTGATCAATAGCTTAAAATAAGTAGTAGTAGTGAATAGAATCAGGCCTTACTTTGCGGAAATCCATATTAACTAAAACCAAAATATTACTTTGCTAATCCGCGCAAAACCTTCGCTTTTTCGCGGATTAGCAAAGTAATATTTTGGTTTTAATTAATAAGTAGTAGTCTAAAGAACATTCAGTTATCTTCGTAAAAGTCCTATCTCGTAAAATACATAACTAGATCTTTATTATTATAATCACGATGACTCATTCATTTACCTAAATATAAACAAACAATACAAAGAAATAAACGCTCACAAAATATTTTTCTATACTAGACACCTTCTTCAAGTCCAGAAAATACAGAAAATATTAATTTAATATTTCAATAGCGTACTTTACACAACACCTAAAGTCATATAACTTTGCCCAACTTCTCAGTTGCCGAATATCCGTTGAAGCAGTGATAACTAATCTCCAAGTGTCAAACCTTCATGTCGGCTTTTGACGTCACAACCATTGACGTATAATATCTAAGGACGGGCTAATGGGGCACTAAAAATGGTACTAGTTCAGCGGTGTTACTCACGAATTCCAGCCAATCGTGCAGTCTAACGCAACTAGTTGCGACCAATAGCGCGCGTAATGCGAACTCGTCAACCAATAGCGCGCGTGATGCGAACTCATCAACCAATCGAGTTGTAGCGGTTTCACACCGCTGTACTGGCCCCTCTCAGGCAAACATCAAACATCAAACATCAACATTTATCAAACATCAACATTTATTCAGCAAATAGGCCACAAGGGCACTTTTACACGTCAACATTGAATTTACATAAAAGCAAAAATAATAACATCAACAATTTTATAAAACAAAACTAACAAATCAATCTAACGTATTACAATTACTAAGAGATGAATATGGTCTCTTAATGTCGAATTACATACAAAATACAGATAAAAAAACACACAAAAAAAATCTATAATATTTAGAGGTGTAAATGTCTCTAGGTGTCAGAACTATAAGATTATATAGTTTATCAAGTTATCCTTAGAGATGTATAGGGTCTCCAAGAGTCAATATCCTGTATAATTAATACATTCATTAAAAGAAAAGAAACATACGAGAACAGAATGAGGCGTCTCACTGTAATTAATTAATAAAAATTAAGTTACTAAGTATAATAGCTCGTGTTAGCTTATCAGACCAGTCTCCACAAACAGCACCCGTTCACGAGTATGACGCGTATCTCAGCCATCGCCTCCCTCAACCTTCATTCGGGAAAGTGGCGACCCGATCAACAACGCCACCGTAAGCAAAGACTTTTAAGGCCTCGTCATTATTGCCCGTAAAGCCAGTCCCAGATGTCTATGTCAATGGTCACAACTATATTTGAGTTTGAGACAACAATTAGTTTCTATTTATACGCTGTGTGTTGAGCCTGTAATCCGGAAGATTAGAAGTTGGTCTTTTGTAAACGTTTCGAGCGAAAGTAAGGGGTCTTTGAGAGGATTGTTAAGTTCGAGAGTACCTATTCTATTTGTGGACGTATTTAGTATTTACGTTATTAATTTAAGAATATTTTGACCTCTGAATGACTTCTTATATTCTGTTGTAGACATTTCTTAAGAACTTCAAATGGAAGAACCCACCGACGGAGCGCGAGCTGACGTTCAAAAAGATACAAATCTGTCTTAACTATTTTATGAGCTATTTAAAAACATGTTTAAAAATCTTTCGCGGGCTCGAGGTTCAGTAAATTCTTATTAATTATTGGATTCATGCTATCAAACATCGTATTTATTCAGAGAGTGAGTATTATATTGTCTATGACCTGAGAGTCGTGATGTTAATCAGATCTACTGCATAGAACATAACACCAACATAGCAAACTGATATGCACAAAATGGTGCAGGCTTAAGCAAACAACAACTAAACCGCTCACCGTGATGATTTTAGCGGCGATATTACGGCGTGTTCGCGTTTAATTCTGAAGCTTAAACTACGTTGTTAGATAAATACCAACATTTTGCATTAATGCAGATCCACAGACAAGACATCCACCAGACTGAGCATAATCGCGCTACCCCCTCTGCCACGCATACGGTAATTTTAAAGTGTCTTAGTGTGACATCCGTGTCTTTGAACGGACCAATCACGGCACGGGACTTCGCTCACCTCGTCCCGCGCACCCCCGCATTTTTGGCATCATCGGTTGCATGAAATAATTTCTCTAAACTCGGTCTAGAGGATTCCTAGTATATGTGCAGATCATAGACTATGTCATACAGACTCATTATCAAGTGTTTGCTTGAGCTCATTTAGACGGTGCGAGAACTCGCATGCATGTTTCATTACATTGCGTTATTTGATCAGTCGGCTGAATTGATGTAACCTCAATGGTCCGTAATGTAACTAACATCGTATACGAGTTCGCGCGCTATTTAAATGAGCCCGGCAAATTCAATTGTACAGATTAGATGACATACTAGTGTCAACTTTGACTAAACGGTAGACCTTTGAATGCTGAATTTTCTTATACAAAATGGTTACGAAGACACTAGGATAATTTTAGGAATCAGTTACGGTCCGGTAGGAGTCTGCATATTCGATTATTTGTATTGAATTATTATAGTTTTATGGATAAGGCTTAATGATGATGCCGAGGCGCCCGATATGTCATTTTCTGTGATGGCTGATTGATCACCACCTGGTGCTTTCCATAGAAAAGGAAGCTCCGAACCGGTCTATCGTGAGTCATCCTTAAAACAACCTAGGGGCCCGATTCGGATTTTGAAAGAGACATCTATTAGATATCTTTTAGACATCACCAAGATACGATAACGATATGTTTAAGATCTAACCTGTCAAATTTGACATTTGTGCGATTCTGGAGATACTCGAACGATTTCCACAGGATATGACTTAGAGATCCAACTCACATCTAATAGATATCTTACTCTATCTAACGTAAAAGTGACATTGGTTGCCCGAATTGCGCTGCAAAAGAGAACTAGTTGATATCTAAACTATAACGTATCTAGAATGGATCTAGGACGTGTCGTCTCTTGTGAATACATTGAAGTTCGAATACGGCAGTATGTTTACTCCTTGAGGCGCATTCAGAGGAATATTGTCAGCCTCACCATACCTATTTTATAAAAAATCTCTATGCAAATACCTACGGCACAGAATAAATAATAGTACTAGGTACAGAAGACTCACTCTCTAACAAAACGCGTATGTCACGATCAGCACAGATATGGCCGCTAGGTGGCGACAGCGCCACGCGCGGCTTATAGCAAACCCCAAAATTGGGGTCGAACGGATGAACTTTTAGCTACCTGTAGCAAAGCGACGAAATCGCGGGGTGAGCCACGCCTGCCTACGGTCCGTTTAGTAAGTAATCTGTGTATTTAACAGGTATTTACTCTCGACAGTTGCTAATTCAAGCCTAGGTACTTGTTAATTTAGTTAGTGCCTATTTGCCAAATAATTTGAGAGTACTTGGTAGAACAATGATGAGAATGATATAGATACTTTGAAAATGGTCAAGTGCATGTCGGGCCATGCATAATGGAGGTTTCCGTTCCTTCATATGATATCAAAAGTTATGCCAGCAAAATGGCGTATCTTCTTGACACTTACATTTTTCGCGTAAAGAATTTTTTAAGCTATATTTTCTTGATTTACGTTTGGTACTTGGCGGTTTCTTTGAGCGTTGGAATAGCCCACGCTCAGGTGCCAATTAGAATTTATACGACCCTTTTTTGCATGTGCGGTTTTACTTAACAATAGACAAAGGATTAGCCTTTCGGGGCCAACTACAACTCGAACGACTATATACGTGCGGTTCAAAATTTAGTTGGACAGACACACATTATTATGCGCTTTTGAAGGCAAGTCATTACAAAAGTCACTCTTCTCAATTAAACTGCTAAGTCTTCTAGGGTAAATAATCAAGAAGATCATTTATATCTGACCCAAATTGGACACGGGCCAAAAAAATTACTAATTATTAAAAGAAAACTTACAAGCATCACAGTTTATTATCACAATTTAGAATAATAAGAACATTAATTAGACGCGTAAAGTATAGTGAAGAGAAAACAAAATTAAATAAAGGCCGCAGAGCCCGCGGCAAAATAAGAAACATAACGATAAAGTTTCCAAAGGTTGAACAACCCTGAACTTGTAAGCTAAAATAAGTATTCTGAATAAAGCTATGTGTATAATAATATGTAATTATGTATTGTGGGTTCGAGTTACCCGACCTTTAACCCCGCATTCCTAACAATATTATGAGTAGGCATTTCAAAATTATAAAACAAAATCAATAAATTTCTTGTAAATACTGCCTTAATAATAACCTTTAGTAACAACCGGGGTTTTCAAATGTTTGACATAGTAAGAAAACTATATAAAAAGGGTCTTTTATTAGCGCCAAAACATATCCAACTTTCGAGGCAGTTTTGGTAGCTATTTTACATAAAAATAAAAATAATTGTAGTGTAGGTACACAACGTTTTTCCAGCATATAACTGCCGTATTCGAACTTGAAGATATTCACAAGAGACGAAACGTATTAGATCCATTCTAGATACGTTATAGTTTAGATATCAACTAGTTCTCTTTTGCAGCGCAATTCGGGCAACCAGTGTCACTTTTACGTTAGATAGAATAAGATATCTATTAGATGTGAATTGGATCTCTAAGTCATATCCTGTGGAAATCGTTCAAGAGTATCCCCAGGATCGCGCAAATGTCAAATTTGACAGGTTAGATCTTAAACTTATCGATATCGTATCTTGGTGATGTCTAAAAGATGTCTAATAGATGTCTATTTCAAAATCCGAATCGGGCCCTGAATCCCCGAAGTATGGTACGATGTCGAAAATTGTGAGACTAATAACAATTTGGTGGATTTTTTTTGTCAAATTTAATATCTGCTCTTATTCAGTCACCCTAAAAGAGACATCAAATAAGTAGAAAATGTATACAAATGCATACAAATGTATATAAATGCACAACATCGATCTGGCATGAATGTTTTTGAAAAAAGATATGGTTTTACAACACTTCAGAGCTCCCTAGGCCGCCTATAAATTTGTGAATAATAATCTAATTAGGTATAATAAAAGCATTTAGCGTGAAGGGCTCAATTTCGTCTCAATATTATAAGCAATCATCCTTCAAATTTTTCATAAGTGATAAAATACCGCGCTCGCATTCCAAATTCCTAATGCCTTGTACACGACGTTCAGAGTATAATGGCGAGCGTTTTAACAAAAACATTGGGATGGTCGTTTCACCGGGGAAAAAAATCGATAAAATCTTCCTTTTTTGTATGGGAACCATGTTTTCCAAATCCCAAATGAATGATTTTATTATTATTTTTCCAGATTTCTTCAAGAAACGTTTTCTAGGTTGCACGTCTGTATTACGGCTTGTTATACTTAGGGGGGCTATTTTAAATATTAAAATAGTATATTTTGACAGGTCTATATTCCTGTCAAGCGATTATAAGATAACTAAGGGCCCCGTTACATGTCATTGTTAGAACAGGAGGGGAACAAACAATCAATCTCTATAGATCCAAAATGGATCTAGTGAGAAATTATCTTCTTCATAGATCTAAATTTTAAAACCACTACTAAATTTATTAATAAAGTACAATTAAAGATTAGTATTACAATTTAAAATTACATCTGGTTGAAAACTGGGTCTATGGAGAAAATACTTATTAATATCCATTGAATTGTATTATGATGAATTACTTACTGAATTTAAGTTATAATAAAACCAAAAAACTCAAATGATAAAAAAGAACCGGACAGGTGCGAGTCGGGTCGGGTCGCCCACCGAAGGTTCCGTAATTTTTAGTATTTGTTGTTATAGCGGCAACAGAAATACATCATCTGTGAGAATTTCAACTGCCTAGCTATCACGGTTCATGAAATACAGCCTGGTGACAGACAGACAGACAGACGGACAGGTCGGACAGTGGACAGGACAGTCCCGTTTTTACCCTTTGGGTACGGAACCCTAAAAAGGAAAATCCGTCGCACCAGTATCGTCTGAACGTAGAATATTCGAGACCTTAATTTGATTTCTGGTCACGTCCATCGCTGCCTTTTTGAAGCTCTGGGGTGGACCTACGCGTAACCGCTTTCTCGCAAGTCATAAGACCTAGATCGTTATTTATGAAATGGACTTGTTTTTAGCTTTTTTTAACGAACAGACGAATCGCCCGTCGATATGCAAAAGTTTAAGTTTAAGTTAAGGTTTAAGTATATTTTTTTAAGGGTAACACCGCACTGGTTACCCTTAACAAATTATACGCCTAAACCTTCCTCATGCATCACTCAGTTGATTAGCGAAAACTGCATAAAAATCCGTTCAGTAGTTTTTGAGTTGATCGCAAACATATACACATTAATCCCGTTTTAACCAACATACATCAGCTTACCCAGCTTGTTACTTAGACCGAACGAACCAATAATCCCATTGTGGTCTAACAAGATCCATCCCAAATTAGATCCCTATTGACATCTGTCTACGGACCTGTCAAATTCTACGCTGCAGGGATTACAGGGCTGGAGATTAAACCCCACTTTGGGATAAAAAAAGGACAGTCGAAAAGGGTTAGAGAAATATTTACTTTCCCAGGCACTGTCCGATAATGTTAAAATTAGTTTTCTTTGGGTTTTCAATAACAAAATTCCTAGATTACGTATTCAACATTCAATAAGTTCTATACTGTATATTAATTAACTTAATAGCTGATTATGAAAGGATAATTAAACGTAACATAATGGAACCCGCAGTGATTAAAATGGATGTATTGAATCTGTTATCGACTTGGTGTCAGTTTGTGGTTGAAGATAACAGAGTGGCGGTACTTCCATACAAGCCCAAAAGCCGGGCTTGCCTTAGTTGCCTTACCGAAATTACGTAGTGATAAGATCAATAATCAATATAGATTATTTTTAAACCGCGCGCCAAATGAACCCGTATTATTAAATTCAAACAGCGCGCGGACCGCAGCGTCAGCGTGTTGCAAATTTTTGCCGTAGTGGCGCCTCGTCCGCGCGAAAGAAATCAGGCGTAGAATGTTCTAGCTATCCTGCTCGCACTCGTTGGCTTGCAACCGGGCTTGCTTTTTCGTCCCTCTCTAGGCGCTCTTAGCCTACAAACCGCCATAAAACGATGTAACTATTTGTTGGTATGTATAGCAATTTTATAAGGCGATTTAAGCCTGGCTTTTGGTGTGAAGTTAGCTGCATAAGTTCGCACGGGCACGCGTTTTCTTCAAGTTTATTATTATTTAGTCGAGTCGGAAGTAACGAAAGCTCAATTTATTTAAGTGAATTTGAATTAAGTAGTGAATGTTGATTTCGTCGGTATACTTCCAAAACATGATAACTGACAAAATGGTCAAAAATTAGTTGTTTATACAGTTTTGTTCACATTTTATTGTTTTACATATATAAGTAACATTTTTTTATTTATGTTTATTATTTACAAAGTTATAGAGTGTAAAAAAGTACAAACAGACAGGAAATTAAATATAGTGTACACGTAATAAATAATAAGGGTATTTAAAACAACATATCTCATAAAACTGGTCATGCAAAATATATAAATTAACGTTAACATGTTTTGCCTGAATGTACCTATAATTAAGAACCTAGTTATAGCAACTGGTAAAATATCATAACATTATTAATTATTATTTACCTGTAGGCCTTTCTTTCAATACGCGATCTGTTATACAACTAGATAATATTAAGATCACTTAAAACTGATTTAAGTATGCTCGGTAAACGCTAACAAAATCAGTACATAATTATCATAATTTTTTGAAGTAATTTAGTTAATAAGGAGTGTATTAATTGTCATATGTTTCTTCAAGAAAGGCGAGAAAAGTCAAAAAATTTCATATTAGAATCACTTATAACTGTTTACCTGTAAATAATTACACGTTGCATGTAATTTATTACTTTTTAATTCTACGTTAGTTTTTAGAATTTAAAAGAAATACACAAAAATCAGTCCATTTTTTATACAGGTAAAACATGATAACTAACACATGCCATGTTTTTGTCGGCCAATATTTTATATTTATCGGTTTAAAAATATCACTTTTATCAATTAATAGACAATTTTAATATTCAAAAATTTTAAGTGTGAAAGTAAATTAGTCAAAACGCGTTTCTAAATTCCCTTATTTGAGGATCAAACTTTCAAGTCACGTTTTCTCGAAACTATGTTTCAGGTAGTTATCATGTTTTAGAAGTATACCGACGATTTGTTCGTTTGTTGTGACGTTTAAAAGTGTTAACAATTGATGAAGTTGTTCCTTGTGACTGTATGAGATGCGTCCACGTATTACTCAACGAAGGCAAGGTAAAATCGTTAAACTTTGTAGAAAAAAGGGATATCATGTCAGCGCCAAAACCAACACCAGACTTGCGTATTCTCAGAAAAGTCAGTCGATCCATTAAGAGAAAATGTTGTACAGCCATTTACAAAACACAAGGATTGTTGGTTTACTCCAATTAAGGCGTAATTAGAGTAACAGAGAAAGAAGATAGGCCCTCTGATATGTTTGTACAATTCTATCTAGTAGTTATAGTAGTACCTAGTATGACCTGTGCGCTTTGATAGCTCGCCGCGATACTTACGCTAGCAAATCATTCATTCTTCATTTGAGTGAAAATAAATAATTTATTATAAGGAGTATTAAATTCATGATTTCTTTGTTAAAATGAGACTTTGAGTTCAAAGTGAGATTGGACATTTATTACGAAAACATATCTTTCGGCTTGCGTTACTCCGAAACCGTAGGCACGCCACTGGAAGATAAGTCTATGTTCATTCGTTTTAAGGCTACCGTAGGTAAGGTAACATTATTATATTATTGCTAATCCAAGGGAATTGTCTGTCTGTCTGTCAAAAGGCTGAATCTGATGAAATCCATAAGCTTAAATACATAATTACTTACATATATGAGCTTAAAACAAAGGGGGACATTCAAAAAACCGATTTTTTTTTTGTGCTCCGTACAAAACTTTGTTCAAATAACACTTTTGGGATCACTTCGAGACAATTTGTCATAAATGGGTTGTTGATATTTCCCAAAATTTACAATTGAACAGGTTAGCTATTTAGCTTTGATTTCACGTCCCATTGTTTTCGCTTGCGGATTGAGTTATGGCGCAAACAAAATGTACGAACGAAGGGATTGTGTACACAAATGTTATTTGCGGGCTTGGCAAATAGGTGCGCTGATTATATGTACGGTCAACGGATCTTCGAACTCTGGAACAAATGAACTCCTAACACATTGAGAGACTTGCGACGGCGGCAGTGATAACCATAGGTTGGAGCGAAACACAGTTCCTACCTATTGTTGTCGCTGCCGCCGTCGCCAGTCGCAAAATGTAGTGGCCGAACCGTAAGCCTCCATGGTCTCATTAAACACGTAACCAATTTGTTTAACCAATTTAACAAGAGATGTCACTATACGTAGAAAACATAATTATTTAGATTTGTGTTTTTAAGTAAGTAGTCACATTATAATAAATGAATGTATGAATGTATAAGTAGCTTTAAGTAGAAATTGTAATATTATTATTTATGGTGTTGAATGAATTATGTAGTTTAAGATTTGGTTGTAAATGTTATAATTTGTAAATATTAGTACATATTTTATTCTCATTATGTCAATATGTACAAAAACTTGACTTGTAAAACAACAAATTTTACCAATAAATAAATAAATAAATCAATCAATCAATCAATCAAATAAATTATAAATACCTAATTAATGAATTCATTAATAATTTATTTTCTTAGGTACTAAAGTGTACCCCCAGATATCGCTGGTGCGACATGGTGGAGGCGGACCTGCGCGAACTTCGAGTCAGCAATTGGCGAGAGGTCGCACAGGACCGAGAAAAGTGGCGATGTATTGTGTCGGAGGCCAAGTCTCATTTTGGGTCGCTGAGCCAACGGAGTAAGTAAGTATGGTACTAAAGTGTATTGTATGTCACACTAACAGGGATTTTATGCATACCTACAGTTCATCTTACTGACAGCTTTTCTACGTGTTCTGGTACGTTGACCATCATGTTATTAATAAAAAACGGATAGAATATGTTCACTTCGACTGAAAGAAGGAATTCTATCCCAAGCTTATATAAACATCATCCAATATTGTGTTTTTGTTTATATTAACATATGTGTACTTACAACACGTGTTTTAAATAAAATTTCGTTCATGTTTAAAAAATGTTTAACAGTAACCGTATATTATTGGAAACGCAATAAAGTTACCTACTATACGAGAAAATTGTTTGCATTTAGCTTCGGGCTGCACTTTGCATTTGCATACAATAAAATGTAAGTGATTTTTAAAAGCGTAGTTTTTATTGTTAATCGCTTTATTTACCCCAGAACATAAATGAAATGATTATTTGAACATGGTTCTTTGAATTGTAAACTAAGCCTAGTTGAGTTCGTGCTTTCAGCTATGTGTTCATTTTTATTTTAATCTGTACAAGTCCGATTGGCTTTTGAAGTCATGGTCACTTTCGTTTTTCGTGTATTTCTTTGTGTACTTGTACTTAATTGACAAAGGCATTAACCATTTTGTGACCAAAGATCCATGAAGTACAGTGAATAGAATCAGGCGTTACTTTGCGCAAATCAATATTAATTAAAACCAAAATATTACTTTGCTAATCCGCGCCTTCCGCCTGTGTTACCAACTAGGCATAAATGATGCCAGATCTGGCATATTTTCACTCGCTTTAGCACCAAAATTTTCCATTTAGCATCTGGTATATTTTTTAGCATAATTTAGTCTAAGCCAATTTTGCACCAACTTGGCAGCAACAATATGCGCCATCGCCTTATGTGGTTCATATTTTCATATGAATTTTGACTTTAGTGGACGAATGGACGTCGACGGACTATATAAAGTTGGTCAAGCAGATCTTGTCAGTAGAAGGCAGCAAATTTAAAAAAATGTTTGTGTTTTAAGTGTCTAATTTCAAGTGATATTTTAGATTTTTTTAAGCATAGGTATTTCAAAAAACTTTGGCATAATCTAGACATTAGTCTAGCATTTTTTCAAAATCCGAGTTGACAACACTGCCTTCCGCTTTTTTTCTCGGATTAGCAAAGTAATATTTTGGTTTATAATTACCATGAAGCACGTTAACTATGAGAACCTTTTCTCTTATCCACGGGTCATTTCACTGGATTGCTTTGACTGGATTAAAGTTTAAGTATAAATTTTTGTCATCAATTTACTCTGAGTTACGCAAGAGTTAGCTAGTTATTATTTTAGTTAAATAACCCATTATTATTTTATTGTGATTTAATTAATTTTATCATTAATTGAAATTAAACTTTCGTGAGACATATTTTAAAATATTTATGTCACAACATGTCTAAAATACAAGCGAGTGTAACCATTGTGATAATTTTTTTTAGCCAAACATTGTTATAATACTTATTTTTATATTTAAGTTTGACTGTTTCACAGAATAGATATCAATAAAATTATACCATCAGGTTAGGTACGTTATGTAGGTATATATAAAAGTTAATTGACTCGAATACCGTTAATTCACTAAAACGAAGGAAGGTATTATTTTTCCTCAACTCGCTATCGATTCTCACTAAATAACACCTGTCTCAATAAGAGGTAATGGTAGTTCTGTCTTTAACGTAACGAACCTTCGCCGTTTAATGTAAAGGGTCTGGAATATTAGCTACAATTTGGAAACGGTTGGCAAAATTAAGTTTATAATTTTGGATGTTTAGGCCTTCCTAAGTCAAGAGAGTGCAGAGGACATAGCTGTTAGAATATAACTAGATCGGAAACTTGATTCATAAAATATCAAACGTTGAATAATCAAATTAAGGATGACTTACGCTAGACGGGGCCGTGACCGTAAGCCATTTTCTATGACGGCTGATCGGTAATCACATGATTCTTTCCATAGAAAACGAAGCGCCGGAAGCTCGTCGGAAGCTGTCGATAGTTAAAAGGTTGTCCATTAATTACTGGACACCCTATATAATGTAAGCAGATTCAAATTACAAATCGATCTCAACTTGACATTAGCCTTAGCCGCCAATGAATTCTGATCGGGTCCATATTGGGTCGCATAATAATTGATTGTCCTAATCTGCCGCCTTAAGAAAAAAAACCATAAGTGACAATTTTTGCGAAATTGAGTTATTGACACCCTCGAAATCAGGAAGAAAAATGTGATTTTTCTATCTAGCAGTTATTTCTTTATCTGTAACAGGTCACGATTTAGACAAGCATAACTACACACCATTTTGGTAAAGTTACTGCCTTTTTGAGAAAGAAAAAGCATAAGTATATATTCATAGACAGAAAAGTACTAAATTGAGAACTTGTGTTTTTTTCCTTTGTCTTGAATTTGAGCCCAACAATTATTTCACAAGAAGAAAAACCATAATATTGGTTTTCTATAAAATTTCTATGTAAAAAACCCATAAGTTGACAGAAGTGTTCATTCTTGTTAGTATAAAATAATTATTAGTCATAACTCTGGGAATCTGAAAAAACATAAGTTGCACGTTATGTTTTTTCTATCTCGTATGACTCTTCCTTATGCTTTTTCTGCTTATTGTCGGTTGCAAAAAAAGTAAACTTGTGCTTTATTTATTAAACGTTGTGGTCAGTTATGCTTTATCAGGCTAGTAGGTAGTCCCCCTCCGGTCCCCTATAAGGACAAATTTTGGCCGGTTCACTCCTGGTTACTTTCCTTCGGAAGAGGTTGCGCGTACGACGCACGTATTAATTACTCCTGTGCCTACTTCAAAAAATGAAGTGTTAATGTGTATACGTGATTGTAATAAGTGTCAAAAATTATTTGTAAGTATACTTATATCCATGTTTCGTTACTCATCTCGTCGCGTATTCCAGATTTTGCCTATATTTTTGAATAACTTTAGGTATATTTGTCACGGTCATTTTAGTAGGTACCTACGTTAAGGCTTGGCGCGCGTATTCAAATGTATACATATGCGTATCTGGAATTAACATTATCTCTTTATTTATATTGGTGTTAAGTAACTTGTCTATTGAGATTAAAACATATTATAACCCTAACCACGAATTTAAGGTACAATGGCTTAAAATAACGTGGCTTATAGTTTCGGTCCTATGTGTGATCACTCCGGCACCACCGAGCTTTATGTATGTTGCAAAATAACACTTACAGTTTTACATTGGCACATGGCTTAATTTTAGTATGGGATACACCGCCCAATGTCATGCTTGTTCATGAAACAGGCATTTCCCAACTATTTATTTTTCATTATGTTTGTTTCATGAGTATCGCTTTGTTGTTATTTTTATGATTGCAAGTTTTGTTATAATGAAATAAAATTGATAATTTTCTGAGTGTTTGAGCTGTATCTAACATTCTAATTCTAACCATATTTTATTCTAGAACGCAAAGGCTGTTTGTGCCTGCTTCTTGGCTGTGGGTGCGCTTTTTTTGTTTTGGTTATCAGATTACTAATGGTAACACATTCCATTTCTAACCGTAGCTGCACTACCGGTACTGAACGCGTCGCTGTCATTGTCAATTTCCATAGTAAAATAAACAGTATTGCAGCTGTCGTTGGAAATAGACTATCACCTTAACGATGCGGCAGTCGTCCAGGAGCAGACGGTTGCTTCTTATGGCCAGATGTGACATTCAAGAAAGTAATGTCTAGCCACAAACATCAGCAGCATCTCAATAAATTAAGGACTAGTACTTAGTACAATCTACTTGTACCTCATTTCAATTTTGTAATACATCATGTTCATGACATTTTAAAGGTCCCTAATAGCATTTTTACTTAGGTAGTGCAAGCTAATTGTCCATTTTATTAGTTTTATATTGTATTATTAATCAAATATCTCTAAAAATATCTCATTTGTTTTCTTTAAATATATTCATATATAATCATAATTATTTATAATTATGAAGCATTTATCGTATTTTTAAGAACTCCTTTAACGAGATAAATCATAATTTGATAACGTTAACTAAGCAAAAAAAACATAAAGTACCCAATTGTGCTTTTTCAGCTTCGAGATCGGTCAGTAACATAAGCACAACTGTGTACTTGTGTTTTTATTTCTTAGACATCGTAGTGCAAAACTAACACAAAAACCATAAGTACACACTTATGTCATTTAATGTTAGTAAAGATATTTTTATTTTATTTATATCACGAGGCAGTAACTATTTTTTCTAAATAACTTATTTAAATAAATAGATATCGAATAATTTACAACGCATAAAAATTCTACACAATTACTTTGTTCATAAACAAAAGTTTCAACTTTGAATTTAACCTATTTGAACAGGAGTGAAAAGTTTTTTGGCTTTTTCTCGAAACTTACTTTTTGTCAGTTATGGTTTTTTTTCTTAAGGCGGCAGTAATATAATGTTACGCATAAAACTCATTTCGCATAATTGTTATTGTGCTGGAAATATTAACATTTCTGAAAAATTATAACACAAACCTAACCTAACCTACCATATTCTACACAACCTATGCAAAATATTTTCGAAAATACTTTCTGTTTCAGCTGGAGAAAAAATATGCGAAAACAGATTTATGCGTAACATTACATTATGACAATCAATTATTATGCGATGAGATAGGATCCCATTCTGATCGTACATAGGTAGGCTGGTACTCTGTTGGAGCGAGTTGCACTACGATTTATTTAATAACAAATCAATAACAGATTTTTAATATTCTAATGTTTGTTTGTAAGAGTGACATTCCATTTCCAACTGCAGCTGCAATACTGTTCATTTTACTATGGAAATTGACAATGACAGCGACGCGTTTCCATAGTAAAATGAACAGTATTGCAGCTGCAGTTGGAAATGGAATGTCACTTTAAAGGTGCATCAACACCGCAGTTAACTTTTGTTGAGCAACTATAGAGCAACAAGTAAAAGTAAGGGGGCCCACTGATTAACAGTCCGCCGGACGGTATCGGCCTGTCAGTTAGAACAAAATGTTGACAGTTCCGAACAAATGACAGGCCGATACCGTCCGGCAGACTGTTAATCAGTGGGCTCTCTAAGTAACTATTTAGGTAAATAACCTAATGTTATCGTGTTGCACAGTGTTTCTTGACAAGAGTTAAGTGCAGTATGGATGCACCTTAATGTTTAAGTGGTAGGTAATACCTACATTTATTCCACAAATTACTACTGTAAGCTTTTGAACGGTCCACTAAATAGTGTCCTTAAACTGTCAGTTTAAATAAACACCCTCGGGAGCTCGGAAATGTTAAATTAATTTACAAAACGAGTAGAAACTTTTATCCCCCAGCAAGGGATTTTGAAACGTGGTAGTTTTAAAGTGTAGTTTCGAAATATTAAGTATACATATTATGTAGTTACATAACTACGTTTGAAACTGTAAGGTTAAACCATTGAAGGTTTGCGCCGAATGGGAGTATATGAGGTTTTGTACTTTCAATAAGGTAGCTTAAAAAACGTACACTTGTAACATTGGACGCTAGCTTTTGCCCGCGACTTTTTTTTTCGCAAATCGTATCATACTAATCATACTCGCATACAAACTCCTAACGCGTAATTTCAACTCTTAATAAAAAATAACCGGCCAAGTGCGAGTTGGACTCGCACACGAAGGGTTCCGTACAGTACGCAAATAACAAAACTCGTTTGTTGTATGGGAGCCCCATTTAAATATTTATTATATTATGTTTTTAGTATTTGTTATAGCGGCAACAGAAATACATCATCTGTGAAAATTTCAACTGCCTAGCTATCACGGTTTATGGAATACAGCCTAGTAACAGACAGACAGACGGACGGACTGACAGACGGACAGACGGACAGCGGAGTCTTAGTAATAGGGGCCCGTTTTTACCCTTTTGGATCCGTAATAATAACCTACGAGTACCTATATGCCTATAGATGAAAACAAAACATGGGTACTTAGAAAACAAAACGCTCTAGAGTAGGAACATATTGTTTTCAGCCAGATAAACGATGATGAGAAATGAAAAGAAACAAACATGCACTATGAAAAAACTTTCTCATTCTTTTTACTTACTTACTTCGCTGGCTCAGCGACCCGAAGTGGATCTTGGCCTCCGACACTAGATTTCGCCATTCGTTCCTATCCTGTGCGATTTGACGCCATTCAGCCGCTTGTATGCCACACAGGTCTTTCTGGACCTCATCGATCCTTCGGTACCTAGGCCTTCCGACCGGACGTCTCCCAGTTGGTCGCCCCAGATAAGCATCATCATCATCTCATTCTTCCAGTCTCACTTTTTAGTGTTGTTTACATACAATTTGTCGTTAGAACCCACGAACTGTATAAAAGCCCTCGTCTGACGTAAAGGGTCTTTTGAACTCTAAAAAAGTTATGAAACACTTTGAAGCATTCGCTTCAAAGCAAACTTTCAGCTTAGGGTTGTCTAAACCACGTGACGTGAAAATGATGGTTTTCATTTTAAAGTGGAGTTATTTCAACGCCAGCGGCGACTGTATTTAAATAATGTACTAAGTTTTATTTGTATAGAACCGTGCCTGTTCCATTCTACGCGTGGAACATAACATATAACAATGTTTACAGGGTTCTAATGGGGTTGCCTCGTTTCTGTAGCGATAGCGCCTCGGGGATGTTTGCCGATGCCGGAATAGATAGATTCAATGCCATAATGCGAAAGAGGTGTGCTTTAACCCTGAGTAGGATACGGTACATCCCCATCAATACGCCCCGTGCATGAACTATAGGGGGCAGCATAGGAGCCGTCAGATTTTTGGCGCGAGACGTAAATGTGTCGTTTTTGCTTCCGATGTAGCCCACAAGATGGCAGAACCTACTATGCACAAGGAAACGTGCCGACGAGAAAGGTAGATGGTAGCACTTGCTTTGGCAATGTACATGTGCACATACCTTTCCGATTCAGGCCACAAGATGGCAGACCCTCCAACGCTGGCGGTCCCTATTAGAATCCTGAGCATCGTTTCAGGAACGTGGGATAGCCTCCTAATGAGACATTGGGCCCGATTCGGATTTTGAAATAGACATCTATTAGACAGCTTTTAGACATCACCAAGATACGATAACGATATGTTTAAGATCTAACCTGTCAAATTTGACATTTGCGCGATTCGGGGGATACTTTTGAACGATTTCCACAGGATATGACTTAGAGATCCAATCCACATCTAATAGATATCTTATTACTCTATCTAAAGTAAAAGTGACATTGGTTGCCCGAATTGCTCTGCAAAAGAGAACTAGTTGATATCTAAACTATAAAGTATCTAGAATGGATCTAGTACGTGTCGTCTCTTGTGAATATCTTGAAGTTCGAATACGGCAGTATGCCAGCATGCTCCAGTTCCTTATGTAACGGGTCATAAGGAAGGTTATTTTATTTTTTATTTATATTTTTTATTTTATATAACATTAACTCTAATTTTAAGAGCCCATCAACGTTTACTTTCGAGCCACTGCTAAATAATCGTGATTATTTCAATATAACAATAGGTAGGTATTTCAAAAAGTTGCCCGCTAAGTACTGTATTTTGTATAAGTAAGTAAATTTGTAAGTAAATTTTGAATACATCAAACTAGTTTTTATGTTGCTGGATTCAAAGTACGTTTTTGTTTTGAGTTCGGCATAGACCGACGTACTAGTGTACATAGTGGCGCTAGTGTGCACGATGATGGGTTCTTAAGTACATAGTATATAATAATGATGCTAATTCCTATGGACTTTAGTCTGAAATAAACGATTTTTATTAATTTATTTACTATCTACTAGACCGTAGAATCATCTATGTTATGTAGGGGTACGAGTATAACAAACTTCTCTGAAAACTGTACTTTTCTGCACAGCGACATAATAAATTCATAATTCTCATTTACTTACTGGCAACTTCACTGTACTCCTCTTCTTCTTCTTCTTCTTCTACCTAGCGTTATCCCGGCCTTTGCCAGGGTCCGCTTTCCTACTTGCTTTCCTCCACTTTGCGCGATCCTGGGCATCGTCTCGTGTGAGCCCGTTCACGGTACATCGATTTGAAATGCGGTTCATTCGGCAGAGTCAAGCAAATTGGCTTAGGTAAAGGCATTTTGGCTGGCCTACAAAGCTACGACCAGTTGGCCAGCCTGGGATTAAGGAAGATGACCCTTTTTTTGTTGAAAATTTTGACAAAACAGAAACCTACAGATTTAAAGGCGAAGTAGCGGAAGAAGTTTAAAAACCGAAATTTAAAAAAACGCGCTCTCTAATACATACCTAAGTATGAACGAGATGCATTGTGAATTATGCAAAATCAATATCAAATCTAGTAGTATAAAATTTTAAAGGCTTAACACCACTCCATGTTTCCAATTTCGTCATAATTGTGTTAGTCATTCGTACTTACATTATGACGAGTCATTTCGACATATCCGTAAAAGTTATTCTAATCCTATATTTGTTTAAATGAGCAAAGGTATTACTTTGCTCCTACCAAAAACCAAACTCAAAGTTTGGGCACGTCCCAAAATGGACACATAAACAAAAACATTGGAACAAAAACATCTCCCAGCAGTGTTGTACAGGTTTACAGGCAATCTGGCAATATTGCGAATCCTCCAATCCGGTAACCATATACAAAGAAAGTTTTCTACCGTTTTCACGCAATTTCTTTGTTGGGATTCCAAGTCCGAAATATTATTAGAGTTGACAAAGTTGTCCCGTTAAAAACGAAATTGAATTGCAAAAACGGAGTTGTTTTATTAAATTAATTTAAGGATTTCTTTCATTTGGATTTGGACGTGCGTGCAGAAATAATTATGGTTTGATTGCGATACGTAGGTATGTATAGTATGTGTAACCTATAATAAAGCAAAAGTTTTCAACAAAAAATACCGACGCATAGGACAATTCTAAACTTAAGATTTACCTAATAAGGAATTCAGTGACTTGAAAAATTAAGTCTTAATATATTCTGTTATTTAAATTAAGTAGAAAGTAGATAGTGACCTAGTGACCCTGCCTACAATTTAGGTCCCGGGCTCCTGGTAAGTGGTGGCATTTAAATATTCGCGTGTATATCACAGATATATGTTTCCTGTATATTTAAGAAGGTATCTATCCTATCTATTATATGTACACTATATTGTCGTCTGGCAAAACACAAGCTTTATTGAGCTTACTACAGGATTAGGTTAATTTGTGTAAGATTGCCGTTAAAATTGAATTATTTATTTATCATAATACATTGTAAAAAAATCGTTAATATGTCCTTAAAATCGTTCACTGCTGAAAGTCTAATACCTGTAGCTCTACTATGAGTTCTGTGAATGACAGTGAGAAGTGAAGATAGTGAGAAAGTTAAGGAAAATGTATGGAGTAATTGTACAGTGCCTCTACCGGTCACGTAAAGAACGAAAAATTTCAATTTGTACCATGAGTTACAAACGTTTTTACGCGAGTTTTCCATACTTTCCTAACTTCACACCTAAAACGCTCTCTTTCTAATTATATAATGAAAACTGAGCCAGAATTATTCTGCGTAAATACTTTACGCGAGTAAACGTGACAGATGTTATGGAAAAATACGTGCGTTTCCAACGTGACATTTCTGTCAACTTGTAAACACAACAAATACGCAGATTTTTCACGAATATCAATGCAATTTTCAACGTAATATGTATAAATTTATAACAGTATGTGAACTTCAAGCAAAACTTTAAGGGATAAATCAATTAATAGTTCGATAAAAGGCTGATTTAGTACAAAGGTAATGAGTTATACTTGACATCATATTTTCCTATTTCTACTGCTACATTTGCGAAAATCACATTGCTTACGAGCAGTTTTTGGTTTTAGGCAAGAAGCTGATTGAAAACAACATTTCCATGAAAACCCGGATTGCATCATGTATGCATGCGTATGCATGTAGAAGTTACATATGTATTAAGAATTAAGGCTCAATACAAGGAGCGGTACATAGACATGTTGCTGTTTTTGTTGCTGGGTGCACATAACACATAGTAAGAATAAGACATACCGCAAGACCTATTATAATATTTACACAAGAATTGCTACGTATTTTATTAAGCATTATTATCTTATATATATATGCTACGTATTTTATTAAGCATTATTATCTAATAAATGTTATCTGTTTTGTGTGCCTAATAAAAAAAAATAAAAATAAAAAACATACAAATGTTCTGTGGGTTTATTTATTTTTCTTTACTAAGTAAGTATTATTTTATTTTCCGTTGTTCAAATTATTGTGTTTGGTACCTAGGTAATCGTTTTTCATGTCAACTTGGTAACAGGAAATATAAAACTTTCTTCAAAAACTTTTGCTGGTGGTTCTGAATCTGAAAATTTAAATAAGATTTAAACACATTTATTGCCAAAAACCCGCTGCGTAGGTTCATTTTGTATTGGAAATGGGGCGCTTGGCACTGAAATATACTCGAGATCATATAGGTACTATAAAATTAAAATCGCTATTAAGGTCATACGTAGGGTCTGTGCGGAAAGAGAAGAGTCGTAGGTATAATGTATGGGCTCCCCTAAATTTCACGACTTTTCTCTTTCCGGACACTCTATTAGATAATGTTACTTAGCAGTAAGAGACGACCGCTGTCATGATGCGGACTGAAGCGGACCATTATAATACATACCTATTTTAATATTTTAAGATTTCTTCTCATGTGTGTATTATTTTCATCATAGGTAATAAATATGTAGCCAAAAGTAGCCTGTATAATCGCGCCGTATACTTTGCTTCCTATTTTTTAACACGCAATGTCATAATTTTAACTCGATTATTAATGATGTTTACGTAATTATCATATTTTGCAATTTTTGTCTTGAATACAATTATATTTTAATTTATACACTGTTTACTAACATTGATGTGTTTATTATTTTCGTAACTATGGCAACGTGAAATCTTTAAAAAATTGTAGAATGAAGGTTGAGTCAGTAACAAAGTGACAAAACTGGTCTTAGAGCATTTAATAACTGGAGTGGCCATTGAGTGCTTACTGTTAGGATTTAGGATTAGGGTTCCAAGCAGGAAAGAAAAGCTTGTTTTAACACCATATAGGTAATGTTTATTAATCTCAAGCAAGACTACATAGTAATGGCGTCTCATACGAGAAGAAAGAACACCTACGTTTGTTTTTAATTGACAACCGAATAAATCAAATATCATAGTCGTAGTAGTCTCGAAGGTATACTCTTTATTTTTTTGTTGACATTATTACTTACCCCTCTGCCGAAAAACTTGCACAATTGTGCAAACTTTTGTATGGACCGACATGGCTATTTGTACGATACGTACAAATCATGTAGAAATAGCAATACATTTGACGTCCCCTCCCCCGCAAAAATCGGCGGACTGTTTTGTAAAGAAAATGACAGCGATGACATCTCCCTTCTAAATGCTCTTAGTGGATGGTAGAGGTAAGGAATACAATCTCCGTGTAATTAATAATGAAAAAGTGGCCGTCAAAAACCTTAAGAGGGAAGTATACTACGTAATCGTCCATACAAAAAGAGAAAACGTTTTTCCACTTGTATATAAATATGAGTATCTTCCATTCTCCATGATTTTTAGTACGGTATTGATACAATGAAAAACTAGGTTTATGGGTTTTCTTTTTTTCGCTACTCTGGAGAGATTTAGAAAAATTATAATAGCTGACAGCGTGCCCAGTTTTTGCAAATAATATTCTCCCTTAAAGGAGTTTTCTCATAAAGTCATAAAGGATTCTCCTTACCTCTAACCTCTATATTCACGGCTACCATCAGTATATGTAACATTACTTTCTGTGCATCTCACTTGCACTAATATGCGAGAGCGAGATGCATAGATAGTAAATTACGTAGACGTGAGAAAATGTGTCAATTTTGTTAGTTAGTTCCTTAGGTGAATCCTAGAGGCGCTGTATAAAACTCCGATAACTCTTGCTCTGTTTTTTAGTATACTTAGAAAGGGACAGCATCGTTTGGAGTGGAGTGAAGTTAGGTACATAAGACCGTAAAGAAACGTAAAACGTGACTCACGGCACATTTATTCACTGAAAGTAAGTGAAAAATACTCTGCCAACTGATAGTAGAGCTACTGCACCACTTCAGCGCCAGAGTAGCGTGGAGTGTATTGAACACAAGTGTATCGCCGATATTACGTGTATTCAATCGGACGAGTTTCGAGAGCGCGATATTGGATACCTCCGCTCGCATGCCGTGACTGTTTGCTCGAAGGAGCAAGTATATTTTTAACCGAACAATACTAGTGATAAGATTCATTTATAGAGTGGCGGAGATTAAGAGTAGTTATAGTAAACAAATTGCCGCAATATTATCAAGTTTCAATAGGACGACTTAGGAAAGTGCGTTATTGGATATCTTCCTTCGCTAGCATTGGCTGCTTGTTAGGAACGAGTTTATTTATATTATAACCCAACAAAAACTTTATAACACAATTCGGTCACAGAGTAGGGTAGATTAAGTTTAGTGTAACAAACACAGGTACCGCAATATCAAAACGGATCAAATTTAATAGAACGATTTTAGAGAGCGCGTATTGGATATGTATCTACACTCAAGGGCTAAGGCTGATTGTTCAAAGCAACGAGTTTATTTATAATCATAATTCATACAACATTTTTGATAAACCCTAATACAACAAATTCAGTAATGGAGCAGCGTAGATTACGTATACCCATTGCCCTTTATGTTGGGCACTTTAATCGTACGAGTTTACTAACCGCGATATTAGATAATGTTCACTTTCCTAGATTGTTCGCTTTTGAGGAACGAGTACGCTCACTTTTCCTAGAATGTTCGATTTTGAGGAACGAGTACGCTCACTTTCCTAGATTGTTCGCTTTTGAGGAACGAGTACGCTCACTTTCCTAGAATGTTCGATTTTGAGGAACGAGTACGCTCACTTTCCTAGAATGTTCGCTTTTGAGGAACGAGTACGCTCACTTTCCTAGAATGTTCGCTTTTGAGGAACGAGTACGCTCACTTTCCTAGAATGTTCGCTTTTGAGGAACGAGTATGCTCATAACTAGAATTTGTGACACCGTTAACTGAGGCTACGTTGAATCGCGGGGAAACATTGATAATAATTTTTGAAAAACAGTGAGTTGATTTTTGAACACATGCATAAGAATTTTATGATGTGGTTGGCAAAATACATGATGAAAGCATTCAGAAACCAATCTCTTTTTAATCATCGATGATCAATGTTTCCACGCGAAAGCAACCTCACGTTAGCGGTCCTGACTATTAAGTTTTCTCCCATATCTTTTAAAATTCATAAATCTTAACTGAGCTAAAACGTACAGACCTACCTAATCAATTTAGCACCCGTCGCAGCATATTCCGATGGAATGTAGAAACTAGTTAAAGTGCAAATGGCACATAATGGGGCTCATCTGGCACTAGCAGATTGTTCGCGGGATGGCAGCCGGGGTTGATCATGTTCCAAATGCGGGGCGAGAACTTGTGCGTTGAGTAGACGATCCTGTATATTGTGAGCTCGAGATCTGTGGCAACTATATGCAATCGAAGATATTATTAAGGATAAGGTAAGGTGGGGTAAGAATAAATATAGTTTATTTTACTCGAGGCGAGGTGATAGTCTTACCCCATCTTACCTTAAATCTGGAAGTATTTGTTGGGGCTTTAATGTTAAAATCATTAAAAATACATTTAGATAAGCTAAAGCTAGATGAAATATATGGGGATAATATGTGTCATTACTCATTAACGGATGGCTCATACGCAAAACAGTCCAGGTCCGGGCCGAGGCGTCCGTCACTTCAGTTTTCTATAGAAAGCATCACGTGATCACCGATCACCCGTCATGGAAATCGAAGTGTCGGATGTCTCAGTCCGGATTTGGACCGTTCTAACGTGAGTTATCCTAAATATTTTAGTGTCCCGATGGTGTCCCGACAGAAAAGTAATACAAAAACGTTACAAGACAAACGTGACATTACAATAACTAATTCAATCATTATATTTATGACACTTTTTATATTAATACTTTGGTAAGTACCTATTAATGTTTCGATCAATATTGTAATCTTTCAAAATGAACATCGGTTTTGCCTAAAAACGCCAATATTTGTACCTGGCTTATTCTTAAACATTCAACCTAACTTGGTACAAGTTTTGAAACTGAATTAGCTACAAACTTTGCTTTTAGCTCTTAAGATCATCTATTAACCATAGGCAGTCAAAGACAATATAACAAGTTTAAGAGCCAACAGGAGTGGTCATTTCTCCATACAAACATACTCGACTATTTCCTCCGTGGGGGTGTCACCCTATTTCACAGACAGAAATTTCATAGAATGTCGTTTCTCAGAAATTCTTTCATATATTATTTGGTTCATATACTTTTAGTTCCAATATTATTGTTTCATAGACTATTTACTTGGTTGAAACATATTTCACAGAAATTCAGTTGAATGTATATTACTATCAAACTTTTTAAATTTAGAAACTTATCAAACAGTAGAGTTATGTTTCGTGTATTCTTGTTTCGTAGACACAGATTTCATAGATGGTTGTTTCATAGGAACTGTTTGATATAATATTTAGTTCGAGTATTTTCTTTCAAAATATTATTATTTCAGAACTTATGCACTTCATTTAGATTTATTGAGAAGAAACTCAATGCAAAGAATTGTAAAGAGTTAGAACTGCGAACCCCGCTGAAACAAACTGTTGCCAGAAAAGTAGGTTAGGTTAGGTTAGAACTGCGACCCCCGCAGAATCAAACTGTTGCCAGAAAAGTAGGTTAGGTTAGGTTAGAACTGCGACCCCCGCAGAATCAAACTGTTGCCAGAAAAGTAGGTTAGGTTAGGTTAGAACTGCGACCCCCGCAGAATCAAACTGTTGCCAGAAAAGTAGGTTAGGTTAGGTTAGAACTGCGACCCCCGCAGAATCAAACTGTTGCCAGAAAAGTAGGCTAGGTTAGGTTAGAACTGCGACCCCCGCAGAAACAAACTGTTGCCAGAAAAGTAGGTTAGGTTAGGTTAGAACTGCGACCCCCGCAGAATCAAACTGTTGCCAGAAAAGTAGGTTAGGTTAGGTTAGAACTGCGACCCCCGCAGAAACAAACTGTTGCCAGAAAAGTAGGTTAGGTTAAGTTAGAACTGCGACCCCCGCAGAACCAAACGGTTGCTAGAAAAGTAGGTTAGGTTAGGTTAGAACTGCGACCCCCGCAGAAACATACGGTTGCTAGAAAAGTAGGTTAGGTTAAGTTAGAACTGCGACCCCCGCAGAAACAAACGGTTGCTAGAAAAGTAGGTTAGGTTAGAACTGCGACCCCCGCAGAAACAAACGGTTGCTAGAAAAGTAGGTTAGGTTAGGTTAGAACTGCGACCTCTGCGGAAACAAACTGTTGCCAGAAAAGTAGGTTAGGTTAGGTTAGAACTGCGACCCCCGCAGAAACAAACTGTTGCCAGAAAAGTAGGTTAGGTTAGGTTAGAACTGCGACCCCCGCAGAAACAAACTGTTGCCAGAAAAGTAGGTTAGGTTAGATTAGAACTGCGATCCCCGCAGAAGCAAACTGTTGCCAGAAAAGTAGGTTAGGTTAGGTTAGAACTGCGACCTCTGCGGAAACAAACTGTTGCCAGAAAAGTAGGTTAGGTTAGGTTAGAACTGCGACCCCCGCAGAAACAAACTGTTGCCAGAAAAGTAGGTTAGGTTAGGTTAGAACTGCGACCCCCGCAGAAACAAACTGTTGCCAGAAAAGTAGGTTAGGTTAGGTTAGAACTGCGATCCCCGCAGAAGCAAACTGTTGCCAGAAAATTAGGTTAGGTTAGAACTGCGATCCCCGCAGAAACAAACTGTTGCCAGAAAAGTAGGTTAGGTTAGAACTGCGATCCCCGCAGAAGCAAACTGTTGCCAGAAAAGTAGGTTCGGTTAGGTTAGAACTGCGATCCCCGCAGAAGCAAACTGTTGCCAGAAAAGTAGGGTAGGTTAGGTTACAAAGATCTATGATTTATTTTTTGACAAAGTATTGAGTTACTGAGCCTTCTATGAAATGTAAATATTAAGTTTAATAAAATGTGAAACAAAATTCTATGAATAGGCAGGCTTGGAAACAAGTTTTATATAAACTTAATATTATAAGGAATAATAATATATGACCTGAAATTTTATGACATGAATTTCGAAACATTAATTTTCTGAACTATAAAAAATCTACAAGTACAGCTTCTACAATGTAAGTGCACTGGAAGTTGATCATTCTATGAAATGATAATATGAGAAACATTTTCTATGAAGCGCAATTCTACGAAAATGTAGCATATGAAACAACGTACAACCCCTCCGTGGGTTTTGATGCTAGAGCAATGTTTTTTTCAACACAGATTAATATTTTCAATATCTGTGTCGGACCGTTTTGCTTTTTTTGATATTTTTGTTTTTTAAGGCGCTAGAGCCCTTCAAAAATGGCCAAAATGGCCTAATTGACTATGCCGCAATGAGAGGCGACAGATAATTTTATAATCATTTAGATTTCCAAGTTTGGTTAAGTTTTGGAGGAGGAAACAGTCCAGATTTTTGAGATATTTACGCGGGGTTTTTCGCCTTGTCCTTATCGCACTAGTTTTAGGAGCCGCTTCCGTTAGCGAGACGGGTATATTTACCTAAAATATTTAAAACTCAGCTCCTGTTTCGTCTTAAGAGTGAGCTTTTGTTAACCTTACATGCGGGGCAACTTCAGCAACCGTTAATTTAACTTTAGGCTTAAATAATGTCGGCGTTTAACGAGGGCACGGGCATGACAAGGTATGCTCCGGGCTACAGACTTGTAATGTTAGAGCACGCAACGCCTCATTTTTCTAATAAAGGTAACTTTTAGTACAGGGAAGCGAAAGAGGTATGTCAGGATTGTAGAAAGTGGAAATCCTTGGGCTCTGCCTACCCCTCCGGGAAATAGGCGTGATTGTATGTATGTATGTAGGTAACTTTTTCTTTATACATAATTATATTTTCTCATCCGATGATGAAATTGAAAATATGGGTCATCAATTTTGCTGGTGCTAACAGGGAAAACTAACTTTTGTCTAGTTAAATATATGGATTTAACACAATTTGCTTAAAGGTTTTAATAAATTATTTTTATTAACGTTAACAATGACGTTTACGTATTTCTCATTATTCTAAGGGCTTTCACTGAATCCTTTTTCAACCATGGCGGACAAATCGTGAAGTGAAAAGTAAAGGATTTAAGGCGCTCTTATACTGGAGTTTTACGTTTTCAAGGGGGTGAAGCAGACGCAGCGATAGAATAGGCAGGGGGGCACCCCGCGCGCCCCGCCCGCGCCGCACGATTCCCGCGCAACACATCGACTTCCTTATTCTGTCGCCATCCGTATTCTGGTTTGTTAGTTCCGAATTTTTTTCCGGAAATTTATATTGAATAAGGTTTATATATTGACGAAATAAATAAAATTGAAATTGATTATAGGCTAATTAGTATTTTGATTAGTACCTATTTAATAAAATTTACAATGGTGGATAGTATAGATAATTATATGTAGGTACACAATACTAGAGTATTATACATAGTAAAATAAATAATCAATCATTTCTAATCACAGTTATTTCCATGCTGTTTTATCATTCATGTAGTCTTGTGTGATATACTCGTAATAAGCTTTAGAAATCGATACTTTTGGGTTTAATTGGCGTAAAGGACATTTTGGCGAAAATGGGTTATATATACAGTTTTATTCAGAATTCCAAGCGCTTTCGTTCTGTGCTGTGTAGTTAAAATTTTAATATCACTTTAAATGCTGCCAATTTTTTATTATGATTTTGGAAAAACACCTTAGCTCAGGGGGCGTAAATGACCAGTTACAAATTACATAGTATAGTAAAAGTGATTGTTATAAATTGTTTTGATGTACATAAATTAAGGATTGCAGAACCGGTACGGTTTAAAAGAACCGGAATTTTCGGTACCAGGCAAAAATGGAATCGGGATTTCTCGGTATTTTCGGTACTTTCAGGACTGCCTTCAAAAATCAGTTTTTACCTCAATTTTCGGTAAAACCTAAAACGATCATGAATGTTTCTCTAAACATTAGTAGGTACAGTATATATAATAAGTACCATAGTGAAGGTACACACACTTCTTTTTACGATATGTGTCTTGAAGCCACACAATCATGCCCTCTGCTTACCATATACTACTAAATAATATAATTTGGTTTAATCTTAAATTACATCTGATATTTCACTATGTTTATTGAAAAACATCGGCAAAAACTGAAGTGTGGCTCAGGTAATATCATCATTTAATTTAAATGTGTAAGCGGTTTCGTGAAATTATATTAATTATTTTCGCATGCGTTCTGTGGCAGGGATATTTTACCTACTAATAATAGAACTATCAATACAAAGAATCAAGAAGTTGTTGCGGCCATAATTAAGAATTTACCAAGGGGAGAGCATGTTACTGTAATATGATAATTCTTTCTAAAATGTCTTTATTAATGAGAGTTTCTTATGCCGTATTCGAACTAAAATGCATATTTTACTAATTACACAATTCTCTCTAGTTTTTGTTCGTATTTAATATAGGTTCAAATAACTAATTATTCGTGTAAAATTATTAATCGTAGAATCACTTATGTCCGTATACTTTCAAAATACACAATACTTAGTTATTGACTATTTTAGTTGACTATTATTGACTATTTAGCATTGATTCTGTTGAAGTAATATAAACAAATAAAAAAAAATGATTTTTTATATGATGCACCATGTTCATGTATTAGCTTGTCAAAATTCGAAATAACACAGTTTTTACTTAGGGTTCGAATCTCATTTATTATACACGGTGTAACATGAGGAAACCGAATAATTTTAACAGCGTATTTCTGATCATATTTAGAGACAAAAATGTCCTGTAAACTTTTTTGAAATTCGCCTAGTTTCAGAGTTAATACCAATTTTAAAAAAAAACAAGTTTTTAGTGTTTCATAGTGCAAAACGCCTTTTTGATGACGATGCTACTATGGTATTTATTCTAAATATCCTTATTGATAGATGTAAAAAAGTGACAAGTAACACTTTGCAAAAACTAAGTTTTACAAAAAAAAAATCCGGTTTTTTTTTTTAATTTTTTTAATATTATATATATATTATAATTAAAATCAATTTTTACTTTTTTTTCGTAAAACTTAGTTTGACATCTATCAATAAGGAAATTTAAACTACGTCCCATAGTAGCAACATCGCCATCAAAAAAGGCATTTTGCACTATGTAACAATAAAAGCCTGTTTTTTTTAACTTTTTTTATCTTATTTGCTGTTCTTTTATTTCATCAGCATCATCATCATCTCAGCCATAGGACATCCACTGCTGAACATAGGCCTCCCCCTTGGACCTCCATTCGTACCGGTTGGAAGCGGGCGCATCCAGCGTCTTCCGGCGGCCTTAACAAGGTCGTCCGTCCATCTTGTGGGTGGACGTCCTACGCTGCGCTTGCTAGTCCGTGGTCTCTACTCGAGCACTTTTCCACCCCATCGGCCATCTTCTCTGCGCGCAATGTGGCCTGCCCATTGCCACTTCAGCTTGCTAATCCGGTAGCCTATGTCAGTGACTTTAGTTCGTCTACGGATCTCCTCTTTTCTGATTCGATCACGTAGAGAAACTCCGAGCATAGCCCTTTCCATAGCTCGTTGAGCGACTTTGAATTTTGAGATGAGGCCGAGAGTGAAAGACCACGTTTCGGAGCCGTAAGTCATCACTGCTGGTAACACACATTGATTAAAGACTTTTGTCTTGAGGCACTGAGATATGTCGGACGAATTTATTTCAGACAATGATTTTTTCATATTTTGTATTAACTCTGAAACTAGCCGAATTTCAAAAGTTTATAGGACAAGCTCTGAATAATAATAATAATTTGTCTGTAAATATGATCAGGAATACGCTGTTAAAATTATTCGGTTTCCTCGTGTTACACCGTGTATACTAAATGAGTTTCAAATCCTAAGTAAAAACTAAGTTATTATGAAAATGGTACATTATATAAAAAAAATGAATGTAACGTTACCTTGATTTTATTAAGAATTTATTAAGGATTATTTCTTTTATTGACACTTTTCTCCTAAAATGTATAGGTACTTTGTACACAAGAAGGTAAATGTAAACAGTATGATTTTTTTTCTCAAAACAAATGTGTTGTTTTTGCTCTTCTAAAAATCGCGTTTTGTCCGTTAAACCCTTTAAGCCTACGGTAGTCGATGTGTACCGTAGTTAGGAACGAATACACCCTGAATTTAGAATAAAAAAGTCTGAGTATGTCACTTACGACCCCCTACTAAACAAGACTCACTAAATTATCAAAAATGTCATGGTCGTAAAGGCCATGCATAGTGTTTTTGACCAATTTTAAAGGACAGTAACTTCTTTCGTATTGAATTTATAGATATGATCGCTAATTTAAGTTAAAGAGACTAACATTTTGAATACTTTTCCAATACACATCAAAAATATAGCTCGATGAATAAAAAAAATATATCAACATTAAACAAAACATCGTAGTTATTCGCGTCTCCTAAAAAATAGCATTTTGTCCTTTACGCCAATCGAACCCAAAGGTATATTGTCTTGTCTTGACCGGGCGCGTGCAACATTACACTGGACTGCCGAGATAAAAGAGTGTTCAACAACTACTTTGCGTACGATTTCCTATTCCTAAATGATCGATTTAAAAGTAATGTTAAAAATAGGCTCATATTAATTGTTATATTGTATAGTGGACATCATATTGTCTATCATTCGGACATTAGGTATTTTATTGAACTTGTCGAGTTTGTCAGTATGAATGTACTCGTAGCTATCTATAGTCGCACCAATAAAAGTCTGCAGCGGATTTGATAGCCCACGCAGTGTAAGTGTTATGTATACGTATACTTATGAAATTATATGTATACGTATATCTAGGAAATTAAGACGTCTTAATTTCATAGAAGTTTGACGTATAAATAGCACTTGCACTGCGTTGGCTATCAAAATGGCTGCAGACTTTTCTTAGTTTAACTCTAGTAATTATTCGGTCGTGTCAATGTTACAATAGTATCTGAACGGTTGCTCCTTCTGTCTTATGACATAATGCTATGGCAGTTATGAAAATATACTGATCGAGTTGTTTTCACATCGCCATCGGTTAGCTAACGAGTTTTGCTCACTGCAAAAGCTGCAAAACTCAGTCTATTCGAAAGAGCAGAAATATGCGGACCCCACTGGAGTTTAGAATCTAGAGTTATACCATGAAAAACTGTAGGTACTATCAACCAATCGTAATATGGAGTGCCTCAAAAATTGGCAAGCGTCCGACCTCCAACGCGTCCCGCTCGGGACTGAGCGGCGGGCTGGCAGCGGGGGCGCGAGTAAATGGTGCCGTGAATTCGTAAATTTTGAGTTTAAAGTTATATGTGTTATGAAATTAACTAGATTAAACCCGACGGACATTACATCATTACAGACGTTTATTTTGATGTAATTTTCAATACATCAAGTAGTATAATATTGACGTGAAATGAGTTTTAAGGTAGAGAATAAGGGTATGTTTGGATTTTTTTTCTATCGAGCGAAGTTTGTCCAATTATGTAACGAGTACCCGACGTACTTACATAAAGGTCTCAACAACAACATATATTTTTTTCACGTGTTTAATCTTTGCCGTTTCTTAATAAAATGGCATGAAAATTACGTTTCTAAGAGCTTACCTCGCCTTAAGAGGATTGTCACGTCTCGGCCATATCCCTGTTTACCGTCGTTTACCGACCATTCTAGAAAATAATGCCAGAGTTTTTAAATAAACAACGGTCAAACGGTCCCTAATTTTTATTTATTTACATGAGCCTAGGGTGTCTCACTACTAGGAAAACTAACTACATACGTTAATTAATTTCTCTCTCTTCAATTTAAGAGGTATCCTCTTGTCGGTGGAGTATTTTCCATTTCTCCTTCTCATAAGCCATAGCTTTAACCTCTTGATACGACACGACACCAGCTATTTCTTTTATTTGGTCTACATAGCTACGTCTTGGTCTGCCCCTGCCTCTCTTTCCTTCTATCTTGCCTTCTATGATGGTTTTAAGAAGTTGTCGTGTGAATTAATTTCTAAGTTACTGAAAACGCAAAGCTCTGTCTAGATGCGAGAGTATCGAAGGAGTATTCACATATTACTTCTATTAAAATTAATTGCTATAGATGGATAAGCCACGTTCTAAGTTTGGGACACAGTTTACCGACATAAGTTCAGAAGCAATTAATATGGATGTAAGAGGCAGATTCTGTCTTAACAATTTGATAAGGTTTTTATCTTATTTCGATACAACCTTGAGTTGTGTCATCAAGCAACTCACAGGCGCCTATATGTGATTCATGTGTATATGACGATTCCTGATTGCATTTCGTGAGCACCAATTTAGCTTTTCACACGCACTGCAATCAGTGTGAAAAGCTAAATTGGTGCTCACGAAATGTGCAGCAGCGCACGCTGACTAAAGGTGACAGTCCATTTCCAACGACAGCAGCACTACCATTCATTTACTATGGAAATTGACAATAACACCGACGCGTCCATACTAGTAGTGCAGCTGCGGTCAGAAATGGAATCTTACCTACCCTTAAAGTGACATTCGGATTGTTATAGGGCGGCCTCCGTTGGAGTTTCGAAGAAAACTCTTGAATACAACCCAAACAGTTTATTAAACCCAAAATACACTGCACAAACTTACACACTAAAAGATTTAGGATATTACTAGATCTATGTTAAAGAGTAAATTACGAGTGACCATGTTTTTACTATTATTCGGATTTTTATACAGTAATATTGCTGTCGATGCTTCACCTACATTTTAGTTTTACCTGGTAAGCAAAGTAATTATGAATGTATATAACAGGATGTCAACTGCAAGGAATCACTCATTTTATCGAGGAAATTTACAGGAAATTTAAGGCTACAACAGAAATGTCACACCACTAATGCAGCTTCAGTGGCCATCCAAGTTATTTCAAACGTCACCTCAAGCTCGTATCAAAACAAGGTGGCAACCAAATTATTTAAACAGAACAGGCCTCTAGAATGTAGGACTTTCGATGAATTCCGTATAGCCGGCAGTAATAACTATTAATTCGAGTGGATTCAGACTAGATTGAATTGTGTGATTACGAATGAGAAGGAAATAAGTGACAAGACTTAGATTGAAACTTTCACGATTTTACAGATACAGCAAACGGGACTTAATCGTGTATAAATAAGTTATAAAAATACCTCCGACGTTTCGACGAAAGCTTTTACCCTTTTGGTTTCGAAGAAATACACGTTTTTTTCTACATGGCGTACTGACATTACCTATAGAGAAGTGCAACTAGTTACTGTAATAGTGTTATTTAGAGAACGTTAACCTGTTTAATTTGGGGCTAAATTTATTACAAACATTTAACCGAGAATGGACAACAAAACAAAACAAGGATACCCGGATGAGCTTTAAATGTCTACAAAATTCCTCGTCTAAATGTAAAGCCCTTCATACAAATTCCAAAATGTTTTCCTCTACTTTTTCCTTTTCAGAAGTCTCAGAACACATTACCGAATGTGCCCTTAAATGGATCCCCAACCCCACTATTTTTGCACCTTGTATGTAGCTGGAACAGCGCTTCGTCTAAAGTTTTACCAAAGCTAAACTTCGTAGATCTAGTCGCCCCTAATCCGCGACGGACTGACAACAGGAAATACCCTTTGTGCGCTCAGCGCAGCTGCGTTTGATTGCAAGATTTCATTGTAATGGGAAATAAGGCGATTTTACATTTGTAAATAAACCTGCAGACTTGTTGTGGTCACTTTATGACTCCGTGTTTAAAAACAGTTATTTAAGGATGACATGCACTTTGTGGAAATAGGTATTAGCTATAAGTCATTTTATTAATTTAAGTCTGCCAAATGCAGCCAGCTAAAGGATGACTCACGTTAAACCGAGCCGGAGCTACTGGAGCTTCGTTTTCTACGGAAAACACCACGTGATCACCGATCAGCCGTCATAGAAAATGGCATGTCGGACGCCTCGGCCCGGGCACGGCCCGGTCTAGCGTGAGTCATCCTTTAGCTAGCTGCCAAATGGCATAAATTAATAAAATGACTCTTAGTGCTAATCTCAAATCTAATCCTTAATAATAATCCTTAAACCTAATCCTCAGTGCTAATCTTAGTGCTAGTCTTAGTGTATTTCCACAAAATGCGTGTTTGCTTACACTAAAATTATGATAAAAATGTTGAAAACATAGACATACTAGCTTTTGCCCGCGACTTCGTCTGCGTGAAATTAGTGACAGCAGCTAAAGTAGGTATAGCGCCTGGATAATGCTAATAGTAATCATTCAATTCGCGCATTGCTTAGTTACTTACTTCAATTATTAGGTAATTCATTAACTCTTTCAATTCCACCCCCCTTTGTACTCTCTTCAGGGATGATTTCCGACATAAAAACTATCCTATGTCCTTCCCCTGGACTCAAACTATCTCTATACCAAATTTCAACTAAGTCGGTTCAGCGGCTTAAGCGTGAAGAGGTAACAGACAGATAGACAGAGACACTTTCGCCTTTATAATATTATATAAAAGTAAGGATTTAAGTACATTACCTTCCTGTTTACATACGTATAGGTAGGTACCTACATAAGACATGCTGAGCTATAGACTAACAACAGAAAATCGCCGGGATCCCTCTTTGAGCTCAGTGCAGCTGTATATCTGATTGCAAGATTTCAATGCAATGGAAGACGGTAAGACACAAGTTTGCTATTTTATTTCCGACATCTCCCACCTTTATTTCATGTGCTTTTATTAGAAGAATAGTACCCAGTTAAACCTTAAGTAGGTAGGTACTACAGTAATGTAGTATAACTAACTATAAATAAAATAAATATGTATATTTGTTATAGGTAGAAATGTTTATTCATAGACATCTCATAAAATTTAGGCTCAGTCAGTACAATTATTCGATGGACCGAAAGACAAATGATGGACTCAATGCTGATTTAATGCCTGGGAGAAAGAAATGAGTGGGAGAGAAATAGAGAGTCATCTACAGAATACTAAAAGATAATTCCTTAGACAATTTATGGTTTTAGTTGTCCAGAAAAAGAATAGTGGCATGCATGTAAAAATTGTATTGAATTTTAAAGTAAATAAATAAACTAAAAAAAAAAACAATTAAGTAATGGTCGACTATGGACTATGGACTATGGTATGGTGGTTCAAATAAAAAATTAAAATCAACGACTCATAAACAAGATTAAAAAATTGGTCCTTATTATAAATCCTTTCAATAACCATCACTTAAAGCTATTAAGCTTCGTTATTAACTAGATATTTTACCTTAATCGTTTTCACGAAATTTTACTTTTTATTTCCTCATGACTGGACGTTGCGAATACTTTTTAAGGAAAATTGGCACGACTTAGCAATATTTTTTACCAAAAAGCGTCTAATGTATTCCGAGGACTGCCTTTGTGGTTAAAACGGTTAGAAGACACTTTTTGCACAGACCTAAACTTAAGTAATGATTGCCACTGGATCCCACCGAATCTTAGTACAATACTTCAACCTATACCCAATCTAATTCATTACGACTTACGAACTAAAATCGCATGAATGTTGATGTTCTATAATCCCGGATGCTTATGCCGGGATAAATTTTAATCTCCTGGTTTCTAAAACTGAGTTCGCTTTAAGGTGACAGTCCATTTCCAACGACAGCTGCACTACTGTTTATTTTACTATGAAAATTGACAATGACAGCGACGCGTTCAGTGCAGCTGCGGTTAGAAATGGAATGTTACCATTAAGATATCAAGACACGTGCTTTATTTTAGTGCGAAGAAAATGTGACATGCTCAAGTTTGGTTTTACAAGTTTTAGGCCTGCCTAAACCGGTCGGAAACCGGTATTCGCTCCATACAAAAATACCGGTATTATTACCTTCTTTTTCGTTCTTTGGTTTATTATTTCCATTTTCATGGGAAAACCTAATAATAAGTACAAAGTTGTTACCTAAACACAATACATAATTCAGTCCTACGTAAAGAGCATAAATATTCAAAATATTGGGCTATATCGAGGTTTTTTAAAAATACCGGTTCCGAGCTCTGGTCTTAGGTATTACAAAAAGGTTTTGAAAGAAATGTGACTTTGATATCTTCGGCTAAATAAATTATAAGGCAAGTTTATTGGTGAATAAGCCCAAATGTGTTATATTATTAGAATCCTAGTTTATTATTAAACTTAATATCGACTTTTCTCATTTTTTATTCAGATTGATGATGATTCTCGTGACCGGTTTCGCCCACAGCAACTGTACTGAGCGGCTACCGCGAAAACCGAAATTCGCAAATTGCGGGGATCTTTCTCTTTTACTCTAATGAAGGCGTAATTAGAGTGACAGAGAAAAATGCCCACAATTTGCGAAATTCGATTTTCGCGGTTATAGCCCTGTACTCTGGCTGGAGTAGGCATTTCAAATTAACGTTATTATAGTGTAGGTTTCCACTCTCTGGGACGCCTTTATTTAGTATATTATGATATAAGATTACAAATAATATTTTTCCAAGTTTATTTATGGCCCCGACGGAAAACCCGTTGGTCCATGCACCATGCTGATTCGGACCCTTTCGTGGCTAATATGTCCCATGTGATGTACTTAATGTTATGTGTAATTTTTTTTGCCACGAATGAACCTTTTCTATTTTTATTTCTAAAAAGATGGACGAGTATTAATACACCAAAATACTTGATATTTTTGAAGTATTTTTACTATCATCGAGAAAAAAGAAAAACGGACACGGGCTAGTGGCTAAGTATTGTTAAGAGATTTTCTCCTAAGTTTATTTACGTTCCCACTACCTACATCCCTCGGGATCCGTGCACTTTTCTGTGATAAAAATAACCTACGTCTAACTCACCGGCCCAACTGTTAAACTTAAATCAAGGTTTTAGGCTAGCGGCTGATTCTAATTTAAAATTATGTTGTGGTTTTGATCTGGTTTTTATAGGATCGTCTTGGCAAAGAGAATTTGAAATAGAGAGTTACTATCTTGGTAAATTATGTAGCTACTGTATATTTACTGACATCTTTCGACAGAAGATTAATTAACACGTATCAATGAAAGAATAAGGATCAAAGTCAAACGACGTTCTAACAGTTTTAACCTTCTGTCGAAAGGTGGCGGTAAATTTACAGTGGCTACATAATTTACTTTGACAATCCGCCTGTATATGTATACTCTATTCTCTTTGATCTTGGTGATTGACGAGCATCTCATGCAAAACCTTTACTTCATTTCGCATGCACCTATCAAAGGAAGCGATGTTCAAGGTCAAAATAAGATCAAAACTGTAACATTTGAATCCCGTACAATTTAATAAGGGTTTCTCCATATTTTTATACGAACTTGAGTAGTGTCATCAGGCATCCGTACCCCTTATGCACCACTTGCGACCGAGCTGCGTTAGCGGCTTACGCTGATTGGTCCTCACGGCATGTATTTAGGAGTCGTTTCGCTGGCACATAATTATTAGTGCTCGTAAGATGACTAATCAGACAACTCACGGTCGTATCGATATCAAATTGTTAAAATGGGATCGGCCCCCAGTTGCTTTGCGTAAAAAGAAGAATAAACCATCAAACTTTGGCATTAAATCCGTAAAACCAAGATAGACTCAGCACTCTGAGAGGCCTGCAGGCTATAGTGTGGGTAGTTTGTTAGGTAGTTAATCTAGGAGCATTGACTTTAGAGCCCGTCTAAGCTAACTCTGCACAGACTTGACGGTAACATAGTGTACACGTAACAGTGTACGTGCGCGTTAATACCTAACTATACAAATCCGCATGAGAGACGGCATACCGCTTGCGTGACGTGAACGCTTTTCCCGTCGCCCGCTCTTCGACTATACGTTATCTACAAAGTAACATTATCGTCGTATTCGAAGGAACCTGCCAATAACAGTCCACGGGTTGGACGAACCGAATCCAATTTTAAAGTCTCCTCTAACGAATCAGGCGCACCGACTGCTACAAACTTATTTAATTAAAACGATTTATCTTCAATTCGTATGTATTTAAAGTAAATTGTATCTCGCTCTGTGCGCGTAAGGCCACGTTTCGATGGTAGCGTTTGGTTGAGCGATTCACTTTTATAGAAGGGTTTTATTAAAATGTACTTACCTAATAATTCTAGTTAATGTGGTTATGACAAATATGCAAACAGTATTAAAAGAACTTAAAAGTCCGCAGCAATACAAACGTAGTAACGCTCTCATTAACGACTGGCTAAATTGCTCTGAAACTTGTACTTACAATACATATTATAAAGTATAACTGTAATTAGTTTAAGTAGCTTCAGATACCATAGTTAAAAAAATACAGCGCTTTTCATACAAAACTTGTTTTTGCTCTGATTCTTTTATTTTATAAGCTGCAGCTATATAAACGAATTTTCAGTATACGTATACCTCATGTTATTGTATATGCAAAGTTTCATTCCAAACCAACACGTAATACTAAAATGAGAACGCATTTGTATGAGAAGGTGAAACTAAGCCGAGCTTGCTGCGAACTCTTAATCTAGCTACGTTAATCAAGTCCGTCATACCTGTCACTTTACCTAGTCAAATAGGTCCCGAGCATCGCTGCCACTGACAAAGCCGCCTTAGCCTTACCATCGTCTATCAGCGATCAAAATGTATAGACTTGAATGAATCTATTTTGAGGGACGGTCAAAAAAGATACATTCAGGTCTGTAGGTTCATTTATGGTAACATTCCATTTCTAACCGCAGCTGCACTACCGGTACTGAACGCGTCGCTGTCATTGTCAATTTCCATAGTAAAATTGACAGTAATGCAGCTGCGGTTAGAAATGGAATGTTACCCTTAGGCTTCAATTTGACGCAGCCTGCCGCTCCGCTTGTTGCACCGCTGATCGCGTGCGTCCAGTCCCCGGCCTAACACGTAGGAACGAAGCCTTTGCAAGTAATCCGACTAAGCACTTAATTCCCAGTGAATACGTAATCCGAATCAGAATGTAAAGAATACTAATTGAATGAGTTAATTAAAATCGTTTCCGAGTTTATACTATTTTTCGTGATGAGGGGCATATTATGATACCCACTTATGATTTTTTTTATTCGAATATCGGGTAAAGCTATACAAAGACCGCCATGAGTGAACCGTAGCTAACAGCCGCTTATTAGGCTACAGAACATTAGTATTTATAAATTCAAAGTTGCCAAAACTATTTCCACAAGTCTTAACCAGTTCCGCAATTTTTGTAGAATTCAATTTTATTCATTGCAATACAAAATAAGTACATAAATGCTTATATTTTATTCTAAAAACAAAATGTTCCTTTTCCACAAAATTCGTATCTAAAAAAATAGTTGCATCAGCCTATTATTTTAATACCCTGTCCGTCCCAACTCCGTCATGACGCAGCTCGTTTTGTACGAGTAATAAGGTACGTTAGGATAAATCGAGTCTAGTCAAAACCAGCAGATATTTCAAATTACTATATTAGGCATTATTTTCTATTTTCGGTAATATGATGTTATTATGCTGATGTTTTTTTTGTTCCTCATTTGCCCGTGTAAAACTGCGATAGGCTGAGGGTAGTTGTTTGGGTGTGTGTTTCAATATTATCTACATCTCTATATCGCCATAGTAAATCTATGGCGAACTTGATCTTAGAAATCGGACAGGCTATATCTACACTACCCGCAAGGTGAACTGACGACCCCCGAGTCCGCTGGATGCGGGTGACGCAAGACCGGTCATTGTGGCACTCTGCGGGGGAGGCCTATGTCCAGCAGTGGACGTCCTCTGGCTGATATGATGATGATGATGATATCTACACTTGTTAATCTTGAATTAAGTCGATCATTATTAGAATGCACGATAGGACTTATTTTATTATACACTTTCTAAACCAAGCTTGACCCGATATGACGGCAAGTCATAATCTGATAATACGATAACAAAAGTAAGGCTTCACGTGAACATGAACAAATTTAAATGGATATCGGGGTAGAGCCTGACCAAATAAGTGACGATGGGATTTTTTTTAGTTTTGGATACATTACATTTTAAAAAATTTAAACAGTACCTATGTACCTGGGGTGTGCCTTACTCCGTTTTTATATTACTCTTTATCTCGCTCACTACAATCCAGAGGGTCTATTGCCAAAATCTAAAATCGAAATTTCGTTATCTGCTCGATTATGGAAGACTGATAGAGAAGCAGATAACGAAATTGCGATTTTCAGTGTCGTAAGTGATTTAAAGTGGTGTAGTCACGCAGGTTTCGAAAGCACGAATGTCTTCTAAGATGACACATACAACCCCGCATATTCTTCCATATAATAACATCTTTAAAATTTCCCTCTATAAATTTGATGACTAAGATAACAAGATAGTCTAGATAGTGTTGAGTATCTAAAATATCTAAATGAGCCTAACCTACGCTAGCTATTTATTACTAGGTATACAGGCCCAAAGGGCGCGGGCAAGAGAGAAGGTCAAGAAGTGATATATTTACAGGCTACAAATACTGTGAAGAATGATCGATTGTTTATCATCGTTTCAATTATCTTAAACGTGTAAATCCAACCCATCAGACGGGACACCTGATCCGACCCCAGAGGCAAGAGAAGGGATATTGTTAATCTTAAATAACCCCGATTCATTCTTCTCATTGGTTACTGAACCGACACCCTCAAAATAACCAGTGTAAGGTTGACCTAGACATCCAAAACAATTATTCGTCGCCGAATATCAAAGGTATTGGTTGGATATTATGCGCGCTATAACTTATTATGGAATGGCGCTGATAACGGGTATTAATCCATAGACGTGCTTTGATTTAATTGACCGGTAGATATACACTTACTATGATAGCTATAAATATTTCCATTAACCTTAAGTTACATTTAGGTCAAATTGAAAAGTTTCACTTTAATATTTTTGATCACTGGTTTGATAAATTCCGCACCGCCTCATATTTTGTATCAGGAATAAAATATTAAATTTACCATTTTGGAAATAACTTTTTCGTGTAGGTAATTTTCCGGAAATTTCTAAGAACCCTTCCTACATTTGGAAAAAAATCACAAAAAGCGGTTTTGTAGCTATTTTATATATGTTTTAGTTGTATTCAGTCGACGATGCGACCGTTTGCTCTCAAGCAGTTATCGTCAGTGTAAACACGCCCTTAACCATCAACAAAATACTTCAATGTACGCCATTTAAACGAGGCCACAAAACCAAGGCGTCATAGAAAGAAAAACGGAGCCACCATAATAATAAAATTATTTAAGAGAACCCGAAGTAATGAGCTCGGCCGACACTTAGGAATTTAGTGCCGGGCATTAAGTGCGTTCTTTATATTCTGGACAGATTGACGCTCTGTTCGGAAGGAATGGTGTTATTAACTAGCTTCTTCCTGCGACTCCATGTGGGTAAATCCTTCTTTGAACTGCGCCTTTTAATCAGAGGATATTTTTAATAAAAATAGGCTGTGTGTGAGTTTGTTCAACCTGCTGTTTCAACTAAAATAAATATGCTCGCTAGTCAAACTCAGCACGTACCATCGCCCACACTGTTAACTGACCATCGATAGACCTTATTACAAAAGGTATAAAGTCAACCGATGGACAGGTTAAGAGTATTGTTGTTTGTATAACCAACAAAGTGGTGACGTTTGTATGGCAACTATAGTGTATAGCTGCATTACCCTTATCTCATTCATTTGTTTACCGTATTATTGCTCAATAAATGCCATGTCATACTGAATTTTAACGTCATTTAAGTTCCTTTCTGTTGTTATTTATTCTGCGTGGTGGCCAATTAGAATATTTAGAACGGCATCGTTAGATGGTTAAAAACCGGGCAAGTGCGAGTCGGACTCGCGCACGAAGGGTTCCGTACCATAAAGCAAAAAAGAAAAACGGAAAAAATGCAAAAAGAAAACGGTCAGCCATCCAAGTACTGACCACGCCCGACGTTGCTTAACTTTGGTCAAAAATCACGTTTGCTGTATGGGAGCCCCACTGAAATCTTTATTTTATTCTGTTTTTAGTATTTGTTGTTATAGCGGCAACAGAAATACATCATCTGTGAAAATTTCAACTGTCTAGCTATCACGGTTCGTGAGATACAGCCTGGTGACAGACAGACGGACAGACGGACGGACGGACGGACGGACGGACGGACGGACGGACGGACGGACAGCGAAGTCTTAGTAATAGGGTCCCGTTTTAGCCTTTGGGTACGGAACCCTAAAAATATATACTTTTATTATCTGAATCCACACTCGTCGATTAGCACTGCACTACTTCATACACATATCTCAAATCATAGTCTTAGATCATAAATCAAAAACTGGTTATATATATCTACGAAGCTTTCATACTATTACACTTTACAACATATTGATAGCACATTCTACTCCTCAAGCCAGATAGATGCAGTCGTAACAAAAGCCGTAAACATAAACATAGTACCCCAATGTTTCCGAATATACTTTGTATCGTTACGATCCAATGTTGGTAACAGCTTGAGACTTTTCAGTCTTTTGAAGGACACTAATTTTTACGAGATTATCAGACATTTTAAATGTTATAGCATTTTCGGTGCAGCGGAGTGGTGTTAACGGAATTGGTATAAACAATTTCAATCCTAATGATTCATTAGCGTTAACTACGTTAATATTAAGCTTAATTAACCATTTCAGTTGGAATTAGCTATTCCTGAAGAGGTGCAGCGGAGTAGTGTTAACGGATTTGGTACAAGTACCAAATCCAACATAACATAACTAGCTGTGGTCACGGAAAGACTGACGTCCCAACAAATGTCAACGGAGATATTAATAAAACAACACTAAACTACCCGAAATTAGTTTATAAAAATGTTCGGGGTAGACAAAGAAATTGCAGCTACCCGTTAAAGTTTAATGTTTATTGTCCACGGCACGACACACAACACTCACAGTATCCGTACACTGGTCCGAAGATATATCTGCTGGTTTCAACATTTGAATCACTGGTCCCCAAGTAGACGATAATTTGTAACCGTCCTCTCGATTGAAATTTTTAGGGTGATTTTTGATGAAACGTCGGAATTAAAGGTAAAAACAATGAAATTATATCGCGGTAGACCCGTTTGTGTAATTGAATATGTGTACAAAACGCGAGAGTTTAAAGTGTTATATAACATAACTATATTCTAACATTGCTAATCTCGGTAACCACCATTTAAACATTCGACAGTATTGGACCAAAGTATATTCAGGTAGGTATATATAAAATAAACATTGTATGCCTAAAACCCTTTTACCCATAATATATAACATTATCTCATAAATAACATAAAATCTCGAAGCTATGAAATTATAAATCCCTTTTCCGATATCAAATAAAACACGCAACGGGTCTTCATTCCCCAATAACAAATCCAATATCAATCCAATTACCATCATCATTGGCAAATCCCATTATCAATGTTGCAGTTCATTGAAAATCAGCGTTGGCAGGGGGGGGGCACTTTGCAGCTTACTGGACATAAGTTAACCTTAACTACCATGAAATGATAAGGTAACCATTTATTTACATACCTACAATATATATACCTACCAGTGGTACTAGTCTACTAAACGAAATTAGTATTGAGGCATTGTACCAAGGATGCTGGCGGCATTTCCTCGCTGTATTGCAATGCTGATACGTTGTGCGAGGTAGCCGTATAAGGTAATTCGACTATAACATCTTGTATCAGGCGCGTTTAGTAATTTAACATTTAGGAATAAGTTTTAGTAAAAATTCTATAGGTACCTAATTAAAAAAAATATTATTAAGTTGGAGTGGGTGACAAAGTTAGGTTTTTGGAATATACATTTTTTGCTTGAAAACTATTATAATTATAACGTAGCTCTTTATTATAAAAATATATTTTTTTATTATAAATTCAATGGATGGAATGGATATTCCTTGCACAAATTATTATTTTCATATTTTACTTGGGCGAAGTTGGACCCCAGCGGTGAAGTTAAGGCTCATGAAGCTATACGATTCCATTCTAATACTTAGTAAAAGATTAGAGTTTCATGCGAGAATTAAGTCCACAAACCATTACAACCGACATAAGAAGATACTGACTGGTAACTTTTAAAAAATCGTATGTAATTTGATATTCCATCGAAAAATGAACTCAATACCAACGGACCATGATTGTTTTTAGAATTAAGTATTTGGGTGAAATACAATAATATACAGTTCCGCACCATTTTCTGATTTGAAACATTTTTCTGAAATTGTTTTGTCCCTAATAACAAGTCGACCTTTAGGAGGCTTAAAGTAAATGTAGAGAATGTTACACATATGATTTGGGTTCTGACATTGCGGCTGCCCTAAGCAGAAAACAAGTATCTCGGAAATTTTCAAAAACGGGTTTTTTGGATTTTCGGAATCTACATTTTTAGGTGCATCTTTCACCAAATAAATAATTGTAAAATAATGCGTAGTTTTTAAAATATTCATGTTTTTAAAATCCAAGTATCTTTTTTTGAGCCTGTATTCTACGCTGAATTCAAGTATATTTCCCATTTCTACGCTAAATTCAAGTAACTAAACAAAGATACTTGTAATTCATATAGATGACAGAGATACTTGAGTTTAGCGTAGATGTTCGTAACTACGAATCAGTTTATTACAATGGTAAAACAAGTATCTCCCAACACAATCTGCAATTTAGGTTAGAAATTAGTTACATAGTTATACAGAAGGTACCTTGTTTAAACATATACTTACGAGTACATAGAGAACAAATTTGCTTAGCAATATTCGTGTCAAAAGCTAACACGTGAAGAGTCTGTGACATTTAAGTATAAAGAAAAAGTGTTGTTAAAACAATTAAAATTATCTGTATTGTCTACAGTAATGAAAACAGAACACTAGAATGCATAAGATAGACGCCTACGCCAAAGAAAGAGGAAATCATAATTATGCCGCATCCATGCCAAAGGTTTTGGAAAAAAATAGAAACAAACAATAACTGACTGGATTCAATTGACCAAAAGGGAAATATTTATTTTAATCCAGAAATTGAATTTTTATAAAGAAATATATTATGTGGTTAAGTGAATCATCTAAGATCAATTTCGAGGAGTCTACTTACTAATTAGATCAAACCCACCCCTCCCCTCTACTGAGTTAGACCAAAAAAAGTCTGTAGAGATGTTGAGAGCACACTCAGTGCCAGTGTTATTTATATCATAATTTCATAGAAGTTTGACGTTTAAAATAACACCTGCACTGCGTGTGCTGTCAAAATCTCTGCAGTTTTTGGTTTAACTCTAGCCACTAAAGATAACCACCGATTACTTACCATATTAATAAGGTAACATAGCCAAGAATCGATATTGCTTTATAAGAAATATGGAAAACTGATTTGAAGGATTTAATTAGATTTTTACTTAGTTACATAAGTAAAGTTAAATAGTAAATAAAGTAACTATGTACCTAAGTATTTATCTATGCAAGTATGTATATCGTCGGCATCGTCGCCTAGTACTCATAGTACAAACTTTGCTTAATTTGGGGCTAGGTCAAAGGGTGAAAGATTGTCCCCAAATATTGATTTTTATGGACTCACCAGCTCTCACCATACCATGCACCAGCCTCATTCCTATCAAAGACATCTGTCAAATAGGACAATAAAAAATGCAAGTCGAACTCGCCCACCTTACAAATTTAAATTATTTCTTTTTTTGTAGGTACTTTATAGTTTTCAGATTATTCCCTCTACTTATAGTGTAAGACAATATTACTTGCTACATTTCATAGTTCTAGGTCAACGGGACTTCCTTTAGTATTCGACAGTCTCAAATGAATCAAAATTTAAAACTGGTAGGTAGCTTGCCTACTTACCTACCAGTTTTAAATTTTGATTCATTTGAGACTGTCGAATACTTACGTATTTTGACATAAACGACCGTATCTTTTTTTACGTTAATTTAGAAGTTTGAAACCACCCATCCACGAAGACAGAGGGTTTGTTGAAGGAATAGGATATTGTATCACAAAATAATCGCTGGCAATAAATAAAATCGATGAAATAGCTACCAATAACCATGTGTCAGAAGGTCTGAGGATGGCAACATCAATTACTAATAAAAGAAATGTATATTTTCCAGGAGAAAATGAGTTTTAAATATATATAAAAAAATATAATTCTTTCAAGCGTTTTATTATGTAACAGAAATTTTGAAGTCGACAAACCAGAAAGAAACAAAAGTAAGTTATCGGTAGCTTATGTCATTAGCTTTCATTTGATACCATTTCCTTCAGAATTACATGAAAATTTGAAAAGTTATTGAGCGGAGAGCCAAATATGTTAAGTATTTAAGAAGCTAAAGTGCTTGCTATTTCAAAGCTAAACACGAGATACTTGAATTTGTGTAGAATGGTTCTGTGATTTTCCGGCAGTAAACTACACAGAAAACATTTTATGCCTGTACAAAGTTTTATATACAAGAATATAAAAAAATAAAGTCTTTATAAGGTTAATTTTATCGCCCTTAACATAATGGTATAAAAAGATGTTATATTTTAGACCAAATACCTAACAAAACAGACAAATTACGTTTTTTTTGCTCTCCTCAAAAATTTGTCAAAACTGAGTTACTTGTTTTCTGCTTAGGGCAGCCGATTGGGCATGACCTATGTATGACTGTACTTCAATAAAATCCGTGGCGCTGTGACGCTGCCTGACAAAATTGATATAAAATCCTCGTTCGTCATTTGCGAATAGGACACAAAAATTATATTTTTTACTCGAACGAAGACGTTCGAAAGCTCTTGTCAATATGCACCATACTTACGAGCACATATACAATATACATATAAGTTCCTACATAACTGCTTTATACTTTCCTGCTATTTTCCCGTAGTAAAAGTTAGAGATGGATATTTACCTACTTTGCAATCTAGCAATCCGATTATAGGTCGATCCGGGCCGACAGAAACTTCGAGAGGAGTCCGCATCAAACCGCCGGAGCGGTTAATCTTGTTAAAATCTAGTGCATCTTGCAGTTGCTTGAGACTGACAGATTAGGGCATGTTCTTACAAAATTAAAATTAAATAACCGGACACATGCGGACGTAAGTAAGGAATTAAGTATACAATCAGTTAAAAAAGAAAATAAAGTAAAACATCTGAAAACAAAAACAAACATGAAGTTGTATGGGCATTTGATACATATTTCCTAAATTAAAAAAAAAACAATATTTGTGCATTTTGCTGTTGTACATATTATTCAAATTTAAAATCACGAGCGCAGTTACTTTTTTCGTTGCTCAGGACTCAAAATAACATTTGCAGCAAACACAATTTTGTTATATTTTTTCAAACATTAAATCATGAAGCGTATCTGACTGAAGATTTTCAAGTTTCCTTTAGAATACACTCGATTATTTAATTCAAATGATGTTTTTGGATACCCAGTAAGATAAGATTATCATCCTCTTTCCATTCCATTTAATTTCATTGATATTTAATTCCCTTGCAGATATTTTTCCGTAAGAACAACTTTGAGATACGTATAATATAACTTTTCACATAATTTTGTAAGACAGAGCAAGACGTTGACAGGCTTTTAACAGTACCTAAGACTGGTGTCGGGTTACCGGTTCAGGAAGATGTTAAAAAAGGAAAATATCGAATTTCTCGGTGTCGTGAGGTAATTTTGCGTGACAAGGTAACATTCAATTTATTCTTGAGACATGGGTTGCCATAAACACGTGCATGCAGGCTTGGGGCTAATACGAGCGAAAATGTAATGTAAATACGAGCCAATTATCTAGTAAATAGTGGCTTTGTGAGCTGCAGAGCCTGCAGACCTCACAGCACCCATGGATGTCGCCATTTTGAAAAAGAAAAACAGAAATACAAATCGATAAATACTACGATTATAATTAAATCTGCTCAGAATCGAATATTCGGTTGAGAAATGAGGAGCACAGCCGTTTCAGCGGAGTACTTATTAAGCACTTTACGTACAAACTGGACAGACGAAAGCATTAATTTACGTGATTTTCAGCGGAGTACTTATTAATTATTAAGTACTTTATGTACAAATGAGTCAATCGGCGCGATTCAGGAAATGAATTAGAGATACAATAGATATGAAAAAGTAAAAATATGTGACGTGCCGAATACTTACCTCATTTCGTACTATGAGCTGCCTTTTGATTCGTCAAAGATTTGTGTGACAAAGATGGAAATAATTAAGTATATACATACAAAGTAGTTGTTTCGGTATTGTTACAGTTATAAAAGTAATTGCATCTATTGTCAATGAATCGTAATATCAGCATCTATTCATATTATTAAAATAGAACTGCAACTTGAATAAAGCTAGCTCAAAGGACATTCTAAAATTAACATCACAGACAGTAGGTAACAGGTAATAACTGCAATCTTGGAGTCTCTAGGGCTACGATCGAGCTTCTATCTAAGCGCGCCGAGGGAGGAGTTTCGATCGATTAGCTTCAGCTAATTGTTTACATTTAGTTATAATTACAGTTAATTAATTACAATTCGTATTCTTGTACTGCGTTTACTTTTTAACTCAACTGAAGTCAATCCAACCGGCTTACTTAATCTTACAACTGAACACTGACCAGTACTGATATGATGGTCGTATTTGTCTACGTGACAGCGTGATAAAACGGTATCCGTCTCTTTCTATCCCGCAGAGTTAAAAAGTGACAGTTGTTTTATCACGTGGATAAAGATGGATAAAGCTATCCATAATACGCCGGCAGTACTGATAAGTTACAAACAATGACAATTATCAAACACGATGAAGTTTTATCGATGATCAGTTATCACTGAGCAGGAGTTGAATAATATTAATTACGGACCTAAATAGAATTCAATACCTAAGAAGATTACTTCACCGATCAATTAATAAATTACAGTTAATTGTATCAGTAATCAGTTTGATTTTAGCGTAATTTCTTAATATGTAATTTATAATTACTTCTATTTTTAATTATATTTATAAAGAAATTACATTGTTTTTTTAGGATTATTAAAAAAATATGCATTTACTCGTACCTACCTGCAGTGTGCATCAGCATATTTTACATTTTGGCTTTACGTTGACCTGAATACTGACTCTAAAACTATTTAATAACGTAACGTATTCCGGTAACTAATTGTAACGTATTCCGGCAAATAAACATTTCTATTATATTCTATTCTAAAAATGATAAGAACAATTTTATTTTTGCAGTAATCTCATAAACTGTCAGTTTACTGTCGTCTGTACACGAATTAGTATTCTTTTGTCTTTCTTTATTTGTGTAGATTTTCAAAAGGAATGATATCACAAACCACAACTTATTTATGTACTTACATTATTCTGTAACTGTGAATTAAAAATGATGAAAATTACTTTAAAATAACTACGTACAAACCGCTCTGGTTTCGACTTTCGATTCACGTGCCAACTTATCAAGACAAATTTCGGTCGCACGTCTAACTTTTATTTATTTGGCTGACACAACTCGGTGTTTTGCAAAAGCGTTTATTTGTAGAACTTCACACAACTTAGTTCTTACTTCAGAGTCTGGTGGATTGAAAATATACCAGTTAATAAAGTTGAATAAGAAAATTTAGACCGGGCCGTGTCCGGGCCGGATTTTCCGGCGCTTACTTTTCTATGACATGACGGGCGATCACGTGATGCTTTCCATAGAAAACGAAGCTCCGGAAGCCACGGCCCGGTCTAACGTGAGTCATCCTTAATTCAACTTTCTAGTCAGTTTGAAGTAAGCCTTTACAAGCTCGTGTGGTGTAAACTTACTTTTTATTGTATTTTATTTTACCCACAGTCGGAGCTTTTTGCAATATAGATTGCTTAAACAATATAGACGGCCCCCAGGTGCACTACGGTATCGCAAATATAGGTACAACACGGTTCGTATTTCATTTTGATTTCAGAGTCTAGACTGAGAAATACTCATAAAATTATGTGAACCAAATAATCTCGATAAGCAAACGCAGAATGATTAAAAAAACGGATAAATTTAGAAGAACGGATTGTAAATACTTTGACTAATTGAGAAAAGAGGACTTCTCAACTGCGCCTCCCAATGGAGCGTGGTGAATAGCACGGAAAACTATAGTACCTATATCGATAGCAAAAAACTTTATTTTTATTTCAAAGAATAAATATGAAAGAATAGATATCAGTAAGTATAGGTTATATTCATATTCATATTCGTTTATTAATAATAATAATTCATATTACATGTCATTTTACATTAAAGTAGGTATAGTACAAAATAAATTAAAATTAATTTTAAATTAATTAATTAATTAATTTAAATTAATTAATTAAGTTAAGTACAAAAATTAAAAATTTTGATGTTCTGTCGTAGCAAAATAACCGACTTCTAATTTAAGCATTTCAATCAAATTTCTCGAGCACTTAGCAAATAACCTCTCAAATTAATAACTAGTCCCAACAACCAGCCAGGCTTTATCTTTGTCCTAGAACAAATATTGTCTCTCGTATTGTCGTTACTGGCGGGCCAATTCAAGCTTTAGTTATTATGTCTGATTCCGATACTGATATGTCAGTACCAAAAGTAACATTTCTTCAGCCAATTACGTCACTTTTGACACTGAGATATCGGTATCGAAATCAGATCTAACAACTAAAACCCGAATTGGCCCGTGAGCTCGAGATCATTACTGTTCGTAATTGTTTGTTTCATCCATCATACGGCCGAGACTTGCGCTGTAATTGCAAAATTACATTTTCCCTAATTCAGAGTCTATTTTCAAATTGATGTTTAATAATTATTTACTGATCATGATCATAATGGAGGCGGCAGCCTCGCTAAACAAGTAAGGAATACTGCTTATACTTAAAACACTACGTCAAATGTCAAAACAGTGCCGCAAAAGTAAAAAAACCGGGCATCGACACTGATTTTGTCATTTGCGACGCAATATAATCGATATTATGTATGTATTATTATATTTTTAGCCTAAGCAAATTAGAAAAATCTGCGGGAATAATTCGTGTAGTTTTGAAAATTGGTACAGGTATACCTTGTGGTGTCCAGATAAACATACTAAAAGTCCTCGAGGGTGGGGGGTGTGCTGGGGGTGTAGAGGGGGGTTGAAGGTACTTTTTTTCATATTTTTGCTCATATCTCGAATATCTGTACGAATAGCATTATAATTACTTAAGACAAAAGTTTGAACATAAAATTTACTACAAATTTGGTTATGTTTATTTTTACTCTGCGATCAATACTTTAGGGGCTACAGGCTGTTAAAGTTAAATAAGTAATTAAAAATAGACGGTTTAAGAAAACGTCGTTTTTTGTAATTGTTCATCACAAATAAAAAAATTAGCTTAGAGTAAGCAAGCTAAGCAACCTGCTGATAAAATATAAAAAAATAGGCCATATGCATGTCGGGCCATGCTCAGTGTAGGGTTCCGTAGTTACCCGTCTGGCAAAATAGACTATTTGCCATAACTCAAAAACAGCTGTACCGATTAGGTTCGCTATATTTTTCCTTGAAAGTATTTACTAAGTTATGTTTTCACGATTTTTTTCATATTTTTTGGACCCATGGTTCAAGTTAGGGGAACTAAGGGGTAAATCACAACTTTTTTTCTTTCAGATCGATTATTTCCGAAAATATTAAGTTGATCAAAAATGGTTCTTGAAGACCCTTATTCGTTTTAAAAGACCTATCCAAGGACACCCCACACTATAGGGTGGAAGCGAAAAAAAATTTCATCCCCACTTTAATGTAGGGCAACCACAATAAAAAAAAATTCTAGTTTTCATGTTTAAATTTGACACGAATATAAAAATCAGTTACGCTGACAAAGTTGTAAAATATAAATTAGAAAAAATATTTTTTTAGGGTGGCTACCGTACATTAAAAAGGGGATGAAATTTTTTTTCGCTTCCACCTTATAGTGTGGGGTGTCATTGGATAGGTCTTTTAAAACGAATACGGGTCTTTGAGAACCATTTTTTGATCTGCTTAATATTTTCGGAAATAATCGATCTGAAAGAAAAAAAGTTGTGTTTTCCACTTTAGTTCCCCTAACATTTGAACCATGGGTCCAAAAAATATCGTGAAAGTAAAGCTTAGTAAAGACTTTCAGAGAAAAATATAACGAACCTAATCGATTAAGCAGTTTTTGAGTTTTTGCAAATAGTCTATTTTGACGGACGGGTAACTACGGAACCCTACACTGAGCATGACCCGACATGCTCATGGCCGGTTTTTTTATATTTTATCAGCAGGTCATTTAGCTTGCTTATTCTCAATTATTTTTTTTATTTATGATGAACAATTATGAAAATACGACGTTTTTTAAACCGTCTATTTTTTATCTCTTATTTAACTTTAACAGCCTGTAGCTCCTAAAGTATTGATCGCAGAGTAAAAATAAACATAACCAAATTTGTAGTAAATTTTATGTTAAAACTTTTGTCCGAAGTAATTATAATGCAATTCGTACACATTTTCGAGATATGAGCAAAAATATGAAAAAAGGTACCTTCAACCCCCCTCTACACCCCCAGCACACCCCCTACCCTCGAGGACTTTTAGTATGTTTATCTAGACACAACAAGGTATGCCTGTACCAATTTTCAAAACTACACGAATTATTTCCGCAGCTTGCCCAAATTCGGCTTAATTTGACGTGGCTATTTCTGCAAATTCTTTGGTGGTTACCTAAAGGATGACTCACGCTAGACCGGGCCGGGGCCGAGTCGGAGCATTAGGCTCTTCGTTTTCCATGGAAGCGCCACGTGATCACCGATCAGCCGTCATAGAAAATGACATATCGGACGCCCCGGGCACGTCCTGGGGGCCTAGCCAAAACGCATTTCGAAAAAAGATATCGCTAACGAATCGATAAAAAATGTATGGGAATGACAGGTACCGTAGATGAGTTTGTCGAAAAATATTAACGAATACAAAAATGTTAGCCAAGTTGCAATGTTGTAACGAAACGCAAAACTTTCGTTACTGGAATTCGATATCTGTCATACATTGCCTAGCCGAGTGACACTTTTGACATGCGAAATCGAATCGTTATCGCCTCCTAGGTGTCGATAAGTAGCGAGAGCTATCCCCTTGCAGATAACTTATCGAAGCACAAGAAAATGCCGTATAATAGTGTTTGTAAATTAGAATTTGTAGTAAAAAGCATACTTTAACATTATTGTGGGCGGCGAACAACGCGGAAGTCTCGCTTAGACGCAGGCGCCGTCTGAAAAATCGCCTATTGAAACTGCTTAGGAAAGGACTGCCCTTAGCTGGTGGCTGGTGGCTTTATGCTACGGGGTCAGATCAAAGGATAGTGGGCCGTACGCAGCATTTCACCCAAAGGATCCAATGTGACCGAGGCGCTGAATATCTACCTATCTATATTGACAGTGTCATGGAAAAATGGATTATGCACCCACAAATGCAACACGAAACAACGTCCCTACAAAGGTAAGAGTGAGCCAATAACTTATCCCCACATACCTAATAAGTATATAAAATATGTAATTGATGCTAAAATAACTTCTTATGTGTTCCTGTTACGTCTTCAAATATAAACCGATGAACGGTGTAGATTAAATTTGGTACCCATATGCACACAGGCAAGCACTTGTTTCTCAATAGGAAAGTGAATTGAATGTGTAAAGGCAAAGGTATATAGGTAAAGGCTTTACAATTATAGATAAAGACTCGGGAACAAATGTTCTTCACACAAATAAATGCCCTTCCCGGGAAACAAAACCATAACCTTCATAGGCAAGGTCACTAACGACTAGCAATATTGTAGTGTCATCCCATTTTCTTAAATTGATTTGAAAGAGACGAGACTACAGTGTTGCTACTTTTTGATTTCTACAATTTCTTGTCGAACTGTACAGTAAGCTCAAGAAGACTTGTGTTGTGGGTACTTAGGGTACTTAGATAACTATATATAGATGGTCAAACCAATTTGTCACTCAGTAAGAACCAGGAAAACTATACTCATACTTTTGGGTGCTAGTACTAGTATATGACAAAGCTAGTATGATTCTCTCTGTCTTTGTTTGAAATGAGACAGTCCTTTGACAAACTATACTTAAATACATAGACAACACCCATGACTCAGGTACAAAATATCTGTGCTCATTACACAAACAAATTTCCTTACCGGGGATTCAAACTCAGGATTAATATCAGATTAACCGGCAGGGTCACTAGTCACTACCCACTAGGCCAGACCGGCTGTTGTTATTCATATAAATTATCAACCATATTAATGAAACTTTTTCATATTATGAAACATATTGTATATGACTTCTTTTGGCAGGCGCAGGTACAGTCAGCTGCAGAAAATGGTACCACTCCTGCATACAAACTTCTATGTAGCGGTGGTACCTTTTCTGTGCAGCTGACTGTACCTACACACTATATAAAAATATATGTACTTACACAAAACATTTAGTTTTTTTTGTCATATGACTGGTAGAGAATAGATAAATATTATAACCAAATGTTACAGAGTTTTTTGAAAAACTAAGCATTCATTTTGTTTCAGGTGACTTGGATATTCATTGCAGCCTTGACATATTTATGGTGCTCCAAAGCCAGGGTCAAGGGAAGAAACTATGACACATGTACAACCACAAAAATATATTGAGTGTTGTTTTACTATTTTAAAACACTACATAATATATGTACAAACAAGAAAAGAATGCTTGGCTACTGATTTCATGCTGCCGGCAAAAAATACCTGCTGTATCTTTCATTAATAGATTTCCAATAAAATAAATTAACTTTTTAACCCAATCATTGTTTCATTTATTTATGGTGGTTACCACCTTAACCTTTGGTATGCTTAGGAGCAGATCTGCTCCCATGTACTTACCTATATTCAACTTTAAAAAATGCATTAATTTTGACGACCGGTCTGACCTAGTGGGTAGTGACCCTGCTTGCTAAGCCGATGGTCCTGGGTTCGAATCCCAGTAAGGGCATTTATTTGTGTGGTGAACACTAATATTTGTTCCTGAGTCATGGGTGTTTTCTATGTATATAAGTATGTATTTATCTATATAAGTATGTGTCGTTGCCTAGCACCCATAGTACAAGCTTTGCTTAGTTTGGGGCTAGGTTGATCTGTGTAAGATGTCCCCAATATTTATTTATTTATTTTATTTTATTTAATTATGATTGATATATAAATTACAAATTGTTGACAGGAGCATACAAAAGGTTAAATATAAGCCAGTAGCTTAGCGGGTGAGATTCCCTTCCCAAATTTCCATTCAAAGCAAAGATGGTAGGTAATTAAAAAATAATATTAAGTAATAATATGATTTATTAGTTTTGGTTTCACAGGCAGCTTTTATCTTATCTAATGCATAACATCTATGTATTCAATGTTCGCTTGACTTTTGTTAATTTCGAAAATGTTTGAAGTCTATGAAGTAAATGAGTTCACTGAGGTTACACTGATTCGGGCAAACCTGTTCACAATTTCACTTCACGGTTTGAATCATTACTAACACTTAAAGTATTGTCTCTTCTGGTCAAGTAAGCCAGCAGTGCACGTCCTTAGCACTGGTAACTGCCATGAAGGCGTCATTGCAGCGGCAGCTTTGACTGTTCGTGCCAACTTGGCGAGGACTTCTCAGCGTGGAAGAAGAGCCCGCGGAGCCCGCTCTTGCCCGCTCTGGCTGCGCCGCCGCCTTGATTGGGGCTGCGGTGACGACGGCTGTCTGAAATTGTTAAACTTAGGTCAAAATTATATGCAATTAACAACGCACTCTTCAAATATTACACTATATAGAGTTATTTTATCACGAAATTGTAATTAACTAAGTTAAACAAATGCCAAAATATTTCATTTGCTTACCGATAAAACAATTATTTTCTCCAAAATTAGATTCGCTGTTCACTTGACACTCTTGACAGCTGACAGATGACGTTTCTTGACGGTTTTGAACGAGAACCACAGACTAAAATTAATTTTTATCGACTTGGCCCGTCGAATATGCGATAACTAAAAAGATTGCCTCTTGGCTAGGTTATTATAAACATTATCGACCAGTCGCTCGCGAACGTAGAGATCGAATCGATACGGAGCGAATGTAATTTGGCTACGGGCCCTGGTCTAGCGGGAGTCATCCTCAACGCATTCGACTTTCGCGCTAAAATCTGTATTTTATACAATTTTGAAGCTGTATTTTGATTTCTGTCATAGTATTCATAACGACGTACGTATACGTATTCGTTATTATTCACAACGGCGGGACTTTATTGCGTACATTTAAACACTTAATTTTACTCGATTAGGTATGTCCCGTCGTTATCAACAGTGTTTAGCAATGCAGTCGGTACTAAATGCTGCAATACTGCTGACTACAAACTGCCGCAAATGTCATAAATACAATTTTATTGATATTGATAGTGGCAATGATAAGCACACAAATAAATGCCTTTACAAGGAATCGAACCCGGGACCTCCTGTTTCGTAGGCGGGATCACTACCGAATAGGCTAGGACCCTGTCAAGAAATAACTACCTACCTAAATATTTGACTCTCCTTGCAATTGAAAAAGCCATAACTTCCCCATTTCCTCTCCGTAAACACAGTTTTATCTAGGTCATATTGACACAACATTTCGTATACTATGGGCCCGATTCGGATTTAGAAATAGACATCTATTAGATATCTTTTAGACATCACCAAGATACGATTACGATATGTTTAAGATCTAACCTGTCAAATTTGACATTTGCGCGATTCTGGAGATACTCTTGAACGATTTCCACAGGATATGACTTAGAGATCCAATTCACATCTAATAGATATGTTACTCTATCTAACGTAAATGTGACATTGGTTGCCCAAATTGCGCTGCAAAAGAGAACTAGTTGATATCTAAACTATAACGTATCTAGAATGGATCTAGTAATACGTGTCGTCTCTTGTGAATATCTTGAAGTTCGAATACGGCAGTATGTACTTGTTTTCGTAGCGCGCACTGAATACGAACCGGCTCGTTACTATTTATTCGTATTTACGGAGCTCTTCCAGGTGCATTTAGTGGCCGCAAAAAGGTGGAGGGGAAAAGGGGAAAAAGGGTAAGTTTCCGTGGGGTGTTAAACGAGATATTATAACTGTGCTTGCACGGAATATTAAGTGTGAACAACGTCACACACATGTATCGAATGGACTTCGCATGTATGATGGTCTCCTAGCCTAGTCAGTAGTGAGTGACCCTAGCTATGAAGCAGGAGGTCACTGGTTTGAATCCTCGTAAATTATGAAATATAAACCTGATACAAGGGGCCAAATTCGACACGTACAACTGTCAGATTTCGCATCCACGTCAAATCAACTGTTGATTTTATTGCATACCTACTGAGTGTTGATTCCATCACCGGTGGATAATATCATTTGGTACAACCAAAACTCAACTCTAAACTAAGGGTGGTTCGGTTTGGTTTGCTTATCACCCTAACTGTGATTGTTAATGTCAAATTTTGACATTGTACGTATTCGAGAACTTATGATTTTTCCCACATCAACGGGAGATCAACACGATACGTCAAACGCGCTTGTCGAATAGGGGTCAAGGAGTGGGCCCTCTAGCGAAAATACCTCAAAAATATGAAATAACTCTTTGAAAAATCATTTAATAAATAAATTTATGTTGTGTGTTGCTGTCCGAGCGTCGACGCTATTCATTTAAGTAAACTTGAATGTAGTAATCTGTAGCTACATGTGTAATCCTGTAATTGGCTTCCCGTCTCTTATTAATTTGGGATACTCTGTATAGATAGCTATTGGATTTCCAAAACATAAATAAATAAATAAAACAATGTTTTATTTTAGCAATTTCAGCTATTAGGTTTACCTACTACGATATAAGTAAGTACTTAACGGAAGTACCCAATAAATTCTTCCTCTTTATACATAGTATAAAGGTAAGGAAAATATTTGCAACATTACACAGTATTGACTGCATACAAAATATTACCAAGAATGTGATTCCTCATCATCATCATCATTTCAGCCTATATACGTCCCACTGCTGAGCACAGGCCTCCTCTCATGCGCGAGAGGGCTTGGGCTAATAGTCCCCACGCTAGCCCAATGCGGATTGGGGACTTCACATACACCTTTGAATTTCTTCGCAGATGTATGCAGGTTTCCTCACGATGTTTTCCTTCACCGAAAAGCTAGTGGTAAATATCAAATGATATTTCGTACATAATGTCCGAAAAACTCATTGGTACGAGCCAGGATTTGAACCCGCGACCTCCGGATTGAAAGTCAGACGTCATATCCACTCGGCCACCACTGCTTGTATGTAGAATGTGATTGTAATTACAAAACAATTAATAAAGAAAACTTACTTAATAGCCACGGAAGCGACTCGTCCAGCAATTTTAATCTCCTAATCTGGCGCCCAATCTTCCCAGGAATTTATTTTTAATTTCCTCGTCAAACTTTTTACTTCACGGACCTCGTAACGAATCATTGTTGAAAACTTTTAACAATTCGTTGAATTGTTTTCATTAGGTAATTGAACAATTTGGGAAATATTTTTCTTTTCAGTTTTATACCTTTACTTGAAATTATATCCCTAGGTTTGTACATTTATTTGTTTGTGTTTCTATTTGGAGGTTGTGGCAGCTGTCGCATTCCAATACAAACCATTTTTAATTGTGTCATACTCGTATTATTTTCCATATTTTATAAAATAATGAATATCCTGCGACAACGCCAATATTTTTGATTTAATATTATTAAACTATTTTATTTATTGTGGGGTTTAGAAAAAAAGGTACCTATCTACATATCACATCACATCTCTACATCTTATAAAACAAAGTCCCCCGTCGCGTCTGTTTTCTTCGCGATAAACTCAAAAACTACTGACCAGATTTTCATCCGGTTTTCACCTAATATCAATAGAGTGATTCTTGAGGAAGGTTTAGGTGTATAATTTTTAACCCGTGCAAAGCCGGGGTGGGTCGCTAGTTTATCTATAGGTATATGTGTCATGTCACTTCCTATCTCTTCTTGCGCTGCTTTTCTCACATCGTCGATAAATGATGTGTCACTTATGCGCGCCTCTCTTAATCATGTGTCACCTGAAGGGTCGCGGCCGGCAGCCGAACCGTTTAGTGTTGAGCCGGAAATTCGAGTAGTTATTGCCAATGAATGAGTTAGGAACGTACACCTATACCTGCACCATATCACTACACCTTATAAAACAAATTCCACCGCCGCGTCTGTCTGTTTGTGTGTTTGTATTTTCGCGATAAACTCAAAAACTACTGAACGGATTTTCATGCGGTTTTCACCTAACAATAAAGTGATTATTGAGGAAGGTTTAGGTGTATAATTTGTTAAACCGTGCGAAGCCGGGATGGGGCGCTAGTTTATATTATAAATATAGATGAAAATTGTTTTTGTTTTAATGTCAATAAGAGGCAAGCGACGAATCGCCTAAAGGTAAAAAATTAACGTCGCCCATGGATACCTGTAACACCAGAGGGGTTGTAAGTGCGTTGCCGACCTTTACAATGGGAATACGCAAAGGTAATAGACAGACAAAGTTAATTCCGAATTATTAATTTACTCATTTATCTGTTTCAAAATTCTACTTTCACTTAATTTTACTTGCTCTTTCATACAAGTTTTTGACCACAAAAAGTAGTGTAAAGCATATATTATTACATTGATATTTAGGTAGTAATAAAAAATATTTAATAACTTCCAGTTTATTGCATTCATGAATACTGGGTTGAGTTACGTCAGAGAGTTGCGGAACGTTTCATCACTGCACCATTCCATTACCATTTAATTGGCATAAATGGCGGGACAATATGATTGGCATAGTTCAGTGACGGTTAAACGATTAAAGTCAGAGCTTATAATATGTGGGTCTATAAAAAAGATTTGTTAGCTACACGTCCGATACGCAGTTCGTCCAAATCGCATTTCGTCCATTCGTCTACTAGGCAGTTCGTCCATAAGTGATTCGTCAATACGGAGTTTGTCCATTTCGCGATTTGTCACTCTGCATTTCGTCCATTTCGCGAATCATCATTACGGAGTTCGTCCATTTCGTGATTCGTCTATTAAGAGGATAAGGGAGCTGAGATTTAAACATTTTAGGTGAATATATCCGTCTCGTTACTGGGAAAATACCCACTTAAGATTAATGTAATAAAAAAATAACATTAAAACATTACATATGTATTATGTGCTAAGGAGTGTCTGGCTAACGGCTAACAAAGAGTAACAAGAGTCACCTTTATATTTGAAGAATACCTACTAGGAACAGAAATTGAACCTGCGGCCTCTGGATTGAAAGTGCAACGTCAGATCCACTCGGCCACAGCTTAAAAATTAGAAAAATCATTAAGGAGACAGTCCATTTCCAACGACAGCTGCATTACTGTTCATTTTACTATGGAAATTGACAATGACAGCGACGCGTTCAGTACCGGTAGTGCAGCTGCGGTTAGAAATGGAATGTTACCATTAAAATGTGTAAAATAGCAGTTATATTTCACGGGTCGATTTATTGAAACTTTACATTTTCATGAAAGTTCGTCGCTTGCAGGTGACATTGTAATCAAACGCTTACCTTTTTCCAATAAAAAAAGTCGTTAATTCGTATGAATATTATAAATTCTAAGGATTTTTTAAAGAGGATTCGAAGCCTCGATCTCCAATTTAATTCTATGCCACAATCGCTCATAACAGCCATAACTTAGCTTTATTGAATTCATGAATGCCGTCTGACGTCAGAGGCCGCGGAACGTTACCACTGCACCATTTCATTTTAATATAATTGGCATAACGGGCAAATGCCTGGACAACACGACTGGCATACTTGAGACGGCTTTATAACAAGTAATGACGGATAATAAGCTTTATTGGAAATGGGCGCCGTGCTTAGTTATGTGAAAAAAATAAAAGAAGGACCAACAGTTTTGAATGATTCACGGTTAGTTTCACTAGTCTTTTAGACTTTGAATGTGTAAGCTGACGTTTATACTGTTATATTTCATGATAATACATTTTTTTTCTGAATAATTAATATTTAATGTTCATGGTTTTACGCCAGGAGTAAAACATTTATTTTACTAGGTCGTTACTCGTTAATGTTTTCAATCTCTTTAATATTTTTAAGCTAATGTCTTATATTAGTAGTAGTAGTAATCACTTTATTGCACACAACACAGGTTATATTTTATGCATAGAACATAAAAATACAATCCTCTATTTCATTAGGACCTTAAAATACTGTAAACAAACGATACCATGTCATTTGATATAATTCTATAGATTCAAAAAGTTAAGTTAGTTAAAGCGGAATTACCGACAGGCCAATTCGAGCGTACACTGATATCAGAATGATATTTGACTCAGAATATTATCTAGCTATCGTACGTCTCGCCCGCGCCAATACCTGTACGGACATGTGTATTCACCACAGACAAAACATCCTCCAGACTGAGCATAGTCGCTCTACCCCCTCTGCCACGCATACGATAATTTTACTCAATGTTCGAGTCGAAGGTGTCTTTGTGTAACGTCCGTGTCTTTGAACGGACCAATCACGGCACGGGACTTCGCTCACCTCGTCCCGCGCACCCCCGCATTTTTGGCGTCATCGGTTGCATGAAATAATTGCTCTAAACTCGGTCTAGAGGAGTCCTAGTCTATGGTATTCAACTATTCACGTGGTTTGGTTTGTTTATACTATTTTAATTTGCTAATGGAATAGACTATGAATACTCGCAAGCTTGAAAAATCACAGTGTAATTTAATATCCAAAGAACCACCTAGCGCAAGATGCATCACTTACCAGACACAGACAGGGTACTCAATAATAGACAATCTCGAGTTCGAAGTGATTAAACGGAAATCGAGAAATATCCGTTGTTTTATTTATAGCGTTCTCGAAACTCCAACGAAAACTTATCATTTCTTCACGACATTACCGTAGCTAAAAAGTCTTAAGTCGCATGTTAACTTGTGTTAGACGTAACCTTTTGGTTTTAGAAAGCGTGGAGGAGCGTCAAGATTTTCCTAAGCAAGCGGGAATGATTTAGACTACGGACATCAGACTCCGCTATGTAAAGGTACAGTTCGGATTCAGAATGTGCCAGTATTGCGGCGCGACGTTCTGCCGCGAAATGTCAAAATCGTATTTCTTACATTTGCGTCAGTAACTTTGCGCAGGAATCGTTAAAAAGGTCAATATATCAAGTTTTACTTTTGCATTATTAATGCAGTCGGATCTGATCCGAGTCATTACACAAATAAAAAATAAAAAATTGAAACATTAAATGTAAGTTGACTTCAAAGGTTTTTCATGAAAATGGGAATGGAATAAAAGAATGAGGATAAGTATTTTAATGGCATTATTACTGGTCCAGACCAGAGCACAAAAACGAACGGTCGCAGTAAGGTGGGTTACCCCAAGTTATCCGAAAGCGGCAAATGACATAACATGACAAATATCTAGCAAACTTGGAACAATTTGGACTGTGGAAACAGTATCAGGTACCTAAGCAAGATGCCTAGATAAGCGTTGCAATAACTTAAATGTTGTTAAAGTATATATATTATATACCTATAAGTTTTATAGATACTTTGCCATTTCAAAAATATCCACTTTCGAAGTTACCCATACACCATATGAGTATGGCAATGCCAATGACCCTATGTGGTGTCCTACAGCCGTCTTGTTTGCTTCATCTAGTGAGTATTTGATCTGTGGAAGATGGTTGACTTCACAAATGTGTCAGCAGCAGACGCGAGGCAAGAACGTCTTTTGTTTTTTAAGAGGCGAATAAACATTATTCAGTTTCAGAAGGCTCGAGTTTTGAAATGATAATTTTTAGCTGTATATTTGAATATTTGGGCAATCGCAAAAATACTCTAAATTTTATTAGATTTTTAAGAATAGGTAACCTATGAATTTAATCTGGATTAATTATGGTCGGATCTGTCAGTGTCAAAAGTGACATTTCTTTCAGTGACAGATCCGATCCAATCCTATAATTAAAAAAACCGGGCAAGTGCGAGTCGGACTCGTGCACGAAGGGTTCCGTACCATAATGCAAAAAAAAAAAACAAAAAAAGCCTAAAAAAAAAACGGTCACCCATCCATGTACTGACCACTTCCGACGTTGCTTAACTTTGGTCAAAAATCACGTTTGTTGTATGGGAGCCCCATTTAAATCTTTATTTTATTCTGTTTTTAGTATTTGTTGTTATAGCGGCAACAGAAATACATCATCTGTGAAAATTTCAACTGTCTAGCTATCACGGTTCGTGAGATACAGCCTGGTGACAGACGGACGGACAGCGAAGTCTTAGTAATAGGGTCCCGTTTTACCCTTTGGGTACGGAACCCTAAAAAAGGATACGCCTGTAAAATTTTCATTGTATTATGTAAAGGCACATATTAGTATTACACGTGTCACTGTATATACATACGAAATAAAGAGAATATACGTTTTTTCTCTGTTCGCGAGTAGAGTATACAATGAAAACGAATATTCCAAGGATTTGATAATTTCATTATTATTGTATCGATTTTGAGAACTCGATTATTATTCCTACAAATATTAGCAATTCTATGTATACATATACCTACGTACGTACTCTGGGTGCTCGCGTACATTCCTATATGCTAAATACAGGGTGATTCAGGAGACGTGAGCAGGACTAACGCTACGTCTTACGTAGGCGAACAACGCGCGAACGCGGCGCGGCGCGGCGCGGCGAAATCAATCCTTTGATGCCCATAGAAGTGTCCTACGTAAGCGATCTCGTTGCGAACGCGGTGCGGCGCGATTTGCACGCGAATGTCAGGCGGCGCGGCGCGGCGCGGCGCGGCGGCGGCCGCTTTCGCCGCGCCGCGCCGCGCCGCGTTCGCGCGTTGTTCGCCTACGTAAGACGTAGCGTAACACTGCGCATTTCGTAAATTATAAGCAACTGTTTCGTATCAGTATTAGTGAGGTTAACGGTAATTTTCTAGTCGTGTCGAAAAAAAAAGTTATTAATTGATTTACGACATGCATGGTCAATTGGTCACCCTACAATTAGAATACTAAACTACCGATATTATGTGTCAAATTGAATGTTATCAGGTTATCACGGTCTGGTTACTTTTGAAAACTCGTATCTCACTCAAGTTTGACAGTTTATTTTCTTCGTAATCATAATGCTGTCATTACGGTTAAAGAGGTTTTATGTTTATTAATTAGGTCTTGTAGGGTGACCATGATTGTAGAGAATTAAATTTGGCCTCGCCAAAAAGTTAAAAAATAGGAAAAAGTGTGGTTGTTTCACCTAAATACGACGGTGATCGATCAATTATCAGTTACTGAGTGTGCAGGATTAGTCCTGCTCACGTCTCATGAATCACCCTGTATATTTAATTCTAGCTATATATATTTTGTGAGTGTGTAGAACACAATGTAAACAATTCAATTATTTTCCATGCACCATCGCCCACACTGTTAACTGTACATCGTTGGACCTTATACCTTTTGTATTAATGTCCGCCGATGTACAGTTAGGAGTGCTGCTATTTGTAAGACCCTAGAATCGAGATTTTGGTAGGTTACGTTCTCAGAAAAAAAAAATCTGTGGACACAGAATAAATAATAGTACTGGGTACAGAAGACTCACTCTCTAACAAAACGCATCTGTTAAGATCAGAGGGCCTACCGCGAACCACGTTCAACGTGTTGCCTCCCTGTCACACTTACGTACGAATTTACAAGTGCGAGAGAAAGCCAACACGTCGAACGTGGTTCGCGGTAGGCCATCTGGACAGATGTGGCCGCTAGGTGGCGACAGCGCCACGCGCGGCTTATGGCTAGCCACCAAAATTGGTGTGGAACGGATGTACTTTAACAGCTACCTGTATCAAAGCGACGAAATCGCGGAGTGAGCCACGCCTGTCAGTGTTATCACCAGAGCTCGGATAGGGTGAGCTATTTGCCTTATAATTTGACATGTCTTATGTCATATATAAGGCAAATAGCTCACCCTATCCGAGCTCTGGTTATCACGCACTGGACATAGCAAACGCCTGTGGTGTTCGTAAAGCAATTTCGATTTCATTGGCATTTGTCGGTCTATCAGATATTTCAATCTTACAGGCCAATTCGAGTTTGAGTTATTCAATCTGTTTCCAATATGATACTGATATGTCAGTGACAAAAGTGACATTTCTTCAACCAAAAACGCCACTGTTGACACTGCAGTATCATATTGGAAACAAATTAATTACTAAAACACAGAATAAATAATAGTACTACTGTACCTACAGAAAGGAAACTTCCTACAAAAAACAAGTTTGACAGCGGTTCAGGGTCGAATCATGTTGTCTCTTTCTAATATATGGCACTATCCCATTTGGCTATTTAGGGTTGTCAAAAATCAAGTGATTATCTTATCTGTGGTCGTGCACGCAAAAGTAAGTCAAGTGGTGCTAACCCTAATAATTGCTCGGAGCACTGCTGAGCCGAGCGGAGCCGACTTTGACCGAAGTCAGGAGTTTCGCACCCCTGCTAAAACTTAAATTGACCTATTAAGCTAAGGATTCACTTGTTTATTCTAAGCCGATTTTGATGTCAACGCTAAGCCGAGTTAAGCTGGTATAAACGTGTTCTACATCCCGCTTATACCAGTATAAGTGAAAGGTAACTCAATAAAAAAACTAGGTAATAAAAATAAGTTTTAAACCAAAAATTTAGTTTTTGATTCAAGCTTTTATCTCTGACTGCACTTCTACAACAATACACTAACAGGTTGTGTTGTTCTAGAGAACGTTCTCCGTTTTTTGCTGGGATTCCTCATAGTAAACGGAGAACGTTCTCGACAACGGCGCAACTCTAATCAGATACACACTATACCTATTATTAAGGCGCCGTTTTCACGCCTAAATAGTGTTTACTTTTAAGCTTATAAAATTTATACGCTTATTAACAAGGTATTTGTAAGCAAGGCTTTGTTACCTGATTCAAATGATTTAATAAATAAATAAACAATACTTATCGAGACAATTCTAACAAGCCCAATTGTGTAAAAAATGAGGTTGCATTGTTTTATCATAGAATTCCTATAACTACCTCCTGTGCCCATCTTCAGATCAGCCTAGTGGTTTTATTACCACCTTAATATTGCTTCGTCATCTAACTTCTGTATGTATAGTTTCAGCTTTATCGAATAGCTGATCTGACTAGTGGTCAAATACCTTATTCCCATTCCCATTTAATTAATTTTGTGTGTTTTTATGTTTTAATTTTAATATTAACTGCATGTTTGCTTGTTGTTGTTGTTCTTGTAGTTTTAAGTTATTTATAACATAATTCAAACACAATGTAAAATTGTTTTATGAATAAATGAATAAGAATAAGAATAGTGGGAAGTGGGTCTAATTTAGCTTGCAAATCTTGACCCGAACATACATAAATACATACCTACAAAAATATTGTAAGTGAAAATACAGTTCGTGTTAAACCAAGTATGGGTAAATAAAAACTTATAAGTGCCCCTTGTACACAGTTGAGCATGTGTGTACAAGATTGAAACAAAAAACAAATATGTAGGTATAAATACAAATATGTAATAAAACTTTATGGTAGTCAACGGTAAAAATATGGGTGTAGACAACTTACTCAAAAATATGTCCCATAGTTCTTAATTCACTGACATAAGAGTTATGGGACATATTTTTGAAATTATTTGTACACCCATATTTTTACCGTTGACTGTACTTGATAATTTTAACTTGTTCTTTGAAACATAAATTGTTGAAATTACACTTTTAACACATCAAATAGGTATAATGTCTAATTATTAGACATTATATTTAATTTTGAATGTGTTAAAAGTCGGCAAAGTTATATTACATGGACTTTGAGGCATAAATTTCAAGATATTTCTGAGTGCTTTAGCAAACGTAGATGTTTTTGCCGCGCTGACTGTACAAGACAGCTAAAAGTTAATGGCTCCAAAAAAACACGTTTTACACTTTTTGCAGGAACCGTCTCCTAATGAGTTCTTTGAACAAGGCTCCCTCACAGAAGAAAAACCCTCTTATTTATACACAACAGAAAAAAGTTCTTTCCCTCGTTATTTCTTATATATGTTTAAAAAAATACCCTACAGATTTTTTATCACTCACCTGGAATTGTTACTTGACGTCTCATTTTGAGGGTCGACTGCAGCAGACTCAGGATCTGAAGATCATCAGCAAACCACCAGGACCTGGGGCACACACTTAACTCACTAAAACTTACACCAAACAAATATTAAAACCTGCAAAAACAAACTTTGTTAAAATTTAAAACAGAAGTGTAGGTAGATTAAAAAAGGAATATTTTTAAAATTAAACTTAAACACTTTTTTATACGTCGGGTTTTTAAAAGCCGTGCGTAACTTTGCACGTGCACGGTCGCGAATCTGAAGTTGAGCGGACCGTATCGCTAGCGGCCTTACTTGCTTCTGGGCGGGCGGAGGTTAGGGCGGCTGCGGCGCTGGGCGGCGGCGCGAAGCGGCCGCCCTAGGCGCGCCCGATACCAGGACGACATACCTCGCCAGGAGTCACACCGACACGTGCGTCGCGACGCTCTGCGCATGCCCGAGAAAATCCCAAGAAAACCCACAAGTGCGAGAGAGAAAGCGCACGGGTTAAAAATAGGGGTGCGAGCGCAACGGAGCGAGCTATATCGGGAGCGTCAAGCAGTCTGAAAAGTTAGCGGGGTTCAGGACAGTTATTCCTGTTGCCTATAAAATACTCGTCTCAGACTAAACCAAATTAAGTATGACCTGTTATATCATGCGTATGGGTATATCACGCTATATTGGTTGGGTTTAGATGATTGCTCGCTTACGCGTTATTAATCAATGGTTTTGATTTCCAGCTTATTTTGTTAGCGACCAGAATAATTTAGTTAGTTCGTTAATTTGTTTAAGTTGGACGGTTACGTATGATCTTCATTCGGTCTGGGACGCCGAGGGCGCTTTGACGATGTTTTTATTTTATCTTAAGTAGGTACACACTCGTAATTAACATTAATATGGTTTCAAAGCACTTCAAAGTGAAACGCCGGCTGCTGGAAGTTAAATTTTTAATTAACGTGTATATTATTCCTAGTCGCCTTCAAAGAGATGGGATTGTCCAAACATATCTAATCGCCATGAGGTATTTAGGCGATTAAACGCCATGCAAGTACATACATAATACTTAATTTCACAATGCCCCTAGTTATTTTTATTCTTAGTGATTCATTTACTTAGTTATATTCTAGTTTTTATTTGATCACTTTGGCGGCATGATTATATTATATATTCATGCCAAATTGGACTGGAGGCCAAGAGCATATCTATAACCGTTTCATAACAAGATTAAAAAGTTCGAATTGCCTTCTTACTTCTTACAAGTTTTATAATGAAAGCAGAAATTCTACTGAAATCAATCGACCCACAGGAAATATGCACTTTTTCCGGGTCGTTTTTGAGCCAAATTTAAATACATATTTATTTAAATTTTCTCTGCGTATAAGCCCCAGATTCAATGCAATTTATTCTGATGCCAAAGAAATGTTTCGTTTTATTATTCATAGAGTTTACTTCCTTCATGGATTCAATTTTGCCGCGTCCCGGGATAATCATTTCCGCTACAAGCAAGGACCTAAATTAGAATTTAAATACTCATTTGAAAATGTTTATAGGCTTAGCATTGTTAGGGTTCCGTACCCAAAGGGTAAAACGGGACCCTATTACTAAGACTTCGCTGTCCGTCCGTCCGTCCGTCCGTCCGTCCGTCCGTCCGTCCGTCTGTCACCAGGCTGTATCTCACGAACCGTGATAGCTAGACAGTTGAAATTTTCACAGATGATGTATTTCTGTTGCCGCTATAACAACAAATACTAATAAAAACTTTTTACAAAAAAAAGAAAACCGACTTCAAAAAGGATGAAATAAAATATTATCCTTTTTAAGTCTATGCGTTACCAACTGATATGTTTGAAGTCGGTGCCAAGCCAACTTATGAAGCATACCTACCATGATTTTGGTACGATTCAATAAGTATGTACGTTGGATTGCCTTACACGACGACAATGAACGTACTTTTTGTAGGTACAGTCAACGTTAAAAGTATGTTTACACTTTTCGTCTTATTACAAAGGAGTAAGGTGCAAAAGTGTAAACATATCTTTGACGTCGACTGTACCTGAACACACGATCAAACCTTCTTGGCACAGTCCGTACCATGTTTGTCGGCACGCAAGCGTGGGATTGGGACTGAGTTATTTCCCGTCCCTTATTCAGAGGACTACATTTCAAAATATAAAACAATTCAAAGAATTTACCTTGTTGCCAAATTTCACCTAAATCGGTTCAGTTGTTTAGCCATGAAAAGGCGACAAAGAGGCAGACAGAATTACTTACACATTTATAATAGTTATTAGTACAGTTCTAATGGGATTTATAGTCATAAAGCTGATTATTTTTGACGGGTATTGTTACTACTTGGCTTGGCACCGACTTCAAACATATCAGTTGGTAACGCATAGACTTAAAAAGGATAATATTTTATTTCATCCTTTTTGAAGTCGGTTTTCTTTTTTTTGTAAAAAGTTTTTATTTTTCCATTTTTAGTTTTAATGCATTGTTAAGAGCGCGACGCATGAATGAAAAACAACATCATGATTAACATTAAATGCGTGTACCTACTTTAATAAATATGTAATCAGGAATTTTCTCGAGTCCGTCTGGGAAATTATAATTCCTGTCACTACACTAAATCCATCCTCCGCCCCGCCACTGACCCAATCCCTCAACCCCCCGATAACTCTACCTCACAGCGCATCAACCCCTGATCCATCAACCCCTCGACCCTGAACCAGCAGCCCTTCAACCGCCATTCCCCGACCCCTTTAACTCCTAACCCTAACCCCCGATCAGTAGCCTTACCAGCTTACCAAGAGTTTGACATTGATTTATTCGCTAGCGTGTGTGTAACTTACTTTCTTTGCATCTCGCTCGTACTGGCATATTAATGCGAGCGAGATGCATAAAAAGTAAGTTACGAAGACGTTAGCGTCGCTAACTTAGCGAATATGTCAATGTCAAACTCGTGGTAGGGCTACACTTGCACTACATCAAATTGGCGGTTTTCGGAAGCAAATGCTCGAGTTACTTTAGAAAACACCGAAATCACTTTACACGTGCCTTTAAAAACTGAGGAGTTCCCTCAATTCCTCATGGATTCCATCATCAGACCAGAACCAAAAATAATACGGAAACACCTTGGAGGTAACTCCTTCCAAACAAAAAAAGAATTACTCAAATCGGATCACAGGTGCCGGAGTAATCGCTGAACATACTACATTTCAAAAAATCATCATCATTATCATCAAAACAATCATCATCATCAGGTCTACTTCATCAAAGTGGTGGTTTTCGGGAGAAAATGCTCGAGTTGCTTAAGAAAACACCCAAATCACCATGCATGTGCCTTTAAAAATTGAGGAGTTCCCTCAATTCCTCATGGATTCCATCATCAGAACAGAACCAAATTAAAATGGGACCAACTCGGAGGTAGCTCCTTTCAAACAAAAAAAGAATTACTCAAATCGGACCACGGATGTCGGAGTAATCGGTGAACGTACATAGAAAAAAAAAAAATAGCCACAACCGAATACAGAACCTCCTCCTTCTATTAAATGGAAGTCGGTTAAAAACAGAATAAAATAAAGATTTAAATGGGGCTCCCATACAACAAACGTGATTTTTGACCAAAGTTAAGCAACGTCGGGAGGGGTCAGTACTTGGATGGGTGACCGTTCTTTTTCCTTTTTTTTTTTTGTTTTTTTTTTGCATTATATAGTACGGAACCCTTCGTGCGCGAGTCCGACTCGCACTTGTTTTTATAATAATTATTTCTTAATATCGCGGGTTCAAACCCCGGCTCGTACCAATGAGTTTTTCGGAACTTATGTACGAAATATCATTTGATATTTGCCAGTCGCTTTTCGGTGAAGGAAAACATCGTGAGGAAACCGGACTAATCCCAATAAGGCCTAGTTTCCCCTCTGGGTTGGAAGGTCAGATGGCAGTCGCTTTCGTAAAAACTAGTGCCTACGTCAAATCATGGGATTAGTTGTCAAGCGGACCCCAGGCTCCCATGAGCCATGAAGAAGAAGGATCATTTCTTAATATAGCCGCTGATACATTTGGCTTAAGTGTGTAGAGTTAGACCGTAAAAAGTCTGCAGCGATTTTGATAGCCCACGCAGTGCAAGTGTCATTTTAAACGTCAAACTTCTATGAAATTATGACGTATAAATAACACTTACACTGCGTGGGCTATCAAATCCGCTGCAGACTTTTATTGGTGCGACTATACCTACTAGAGTTAGACCAAGAAAAGTCTGGGCGATTTTGATAGCGCCGCAGTGCAAGTGTTCTTCGTCGTCATAGAAGTTTGACGTTTAAAATAACTTAAATAACACTTGCATTGCACTGCGTGGGCTATCAAAATCGCTGCAACTTTTCTGGATCTAACTCTATCTAAACAAATATATGACCGACTGACGATTTAACCACGACGGCAAATTCATTGTACCTATAATGTAGATGTTGCCATTTAGGGCCACTTGTACCATCCCACAAATCCGGGGTTACCTGGTTAAACCGTTAACCCAGTGTCAAATTATACTGGTAACCATGGTAACTCCAGGTTTAATCGGTTAAGCACGGGTTAGTAATTGGTGCAAGAGGCCCTTAGTAGTATAAAAAATTGGACAAGTGCGAGTCGGACTACCCACCAAGGGTTCGTATAAATTTAATTTATTTTTCCTTATTTTTCACAAATTTATAGTGTTAGATTTTACCTCAACTTGTAACCGTAGTGTAAAGTGTAAGACGATATTACTTGTCAAAAATTTCATAGTTCTATAATGGCCAATGGGAACGGCCAACGGGAACTACCCTATAATTTTTTATTCCATTGAGAGTGTCGAAATTTACGGTTTTTTTCGGCATACAGATGTATCGTCAGGAAACTAATAAGTTAACAGTCTTATAAAGTGATTATATGAAAACAACGTCTAAAAGTCGACATCATATAAGTCCCAAACTTATAAAGAATAACCCGCAACTTTATCTATTACGCCTCGAACCATCGAAGTGTGATAGATAATAACAGGTGGATACACGCACACTGCCGAATTTCGATGGTTGCCATGGCAACCACGCACTTGTACCACCGATTTCTACTCCCCTGGTACTCCTAACCTTATTACTGAATTTCAAGGAAACTTGGACGATCGTTGCCAGGTTACAAGAATGCTTTTAATTAATTTCTGTTAAAATTAGACTGTAATATTTTTTTTATTTAAATAAAAAAAATATATTTAAATAAAAATTAAGCATGAATATTATTATTCACGATTTTTCGGTTCAGTAATTAATGTAATCATAATGTCTATTGTCTATATTGATTATTATGTCACATTGCTAATGGAATTTGCACAAAGCTTATCATTATTTCATTTACTTGTTCATGAATACGTATTTAATTCTATGTTTTAATTAAACAACTAAAGTATTAATTTCCGATTATGAATATGTTATAAAATTAGTTATTATAATTAAACATAATTTAATTTATCAAATTACTCGTAGGACTTATTTTAAATTTAACATTAATGTCATTTGCAACAGAAATATTAAAATCATCTAAAATAGTAAACTTATATTTTTTTAATTTCTCAAGCATTTCAGTCACGTCAGACGGACACGTCAACGTCACGCAACATTGACGGGCACCCGTCCATTACGTCACGGCAGTCACTTCCCGCCCCCGAAACACCAGAGCGACAGAACCGACCAGGAGTTCTCTCGTAGAAAGTCAGGTGCGAAAATAGAATGTTCCCGTGATGTACCCAGAATAGCGCCGGGACGCCCGGCGCATGTGCGGATTATGTATTGATTTCAGCGCCATCTATGTCGTCTAGGGCGAACTATGATTGAGCTTTTCTTGTAATTGCGTTTTATAAGCGCGCAATCGGCTAGGTTACGTGAGATTAAAAATATGTTATAATCATAGATGGAGACATGTTCGATAGGTAGGTTTTAGATTTAATTTCAATTATTTTCTAATACAATTTATCAAAGAACTCAGTCAGAACCGCGTATTATTTTGAAATCAGTTAATTTAGTAAGGTTTTTGCCTACTATGTATTTAAAAAGCGGCCAAGTGCGAGTCGGACTCGCCCATGAAGGGTTCCGTAACAGCAAGTAACATAATAAAATAGCGGTTTACGATTTATGACGTATTAAAAAAAACTAAAGATAAAGATAAAAGATAAAAAAATAGTTTATTCAAGTAGGCATATTACAATGCGCTTATGAACGTCAAATAAACCTTTACCGGCTCCAACCGTACACCTCTGCCCCGAGAAGATTTAAATCCCCCCTCAATTGGAGGAGGGTATCCCAATATGGGACCGGCAACAAACTCGGCGGGACACATCTTTTCAAAACATTATTACATCTTATAATTAACATGCATTACGAGTAATTAAGAAAAATACAATTTAAATTACTATAGAATTCATGCAATTATACTCAGTGAGTACATAACTTTATACAAATACGTAGCTCTTTCAGACAACATATCAAATTCTTACAAAAGGAAAAGAAAATAAAATCAATAAAAGAAATGAGAATACATATTATATGAATCTGACTGATTGAACTACTTATTAGATCTCGTTCAAACCAATTTTTGGTGGAAGTTTGCATGGTAATATACATCATATATTTTTTTTAGTTTTATCGTTCTCTTATTTTAGAAGTTTAGGGGGGGGACACATTTTACCACTTTGGAAGTGTCTCTCGCGCAAACTATTCAGTTTAGAAAAAAAATATATTAGAGACCTCAATATCATTTTTGAAGACCTATCCATAGTATCCACGTATGGGTTAGATGAAAAATTTTTTTTGAGTTTCAGTTCTGAGCATGGGGGACCCTCAAAATTTATCGTTATTTTTCTATTTTTGTGTAAAAACCTTAATGCGGTTCACAGAATACATCTACTTACCAAGTTTCAACAGTATATTCCTTATAGTTTTGGAAAAATGTGGCTGTGAAATACGGACGGACAGACAGACAGACATGACGAATCCATAAGGGTTCCGTTTTTTGCCATTTGGCTATGGAACCCTAAAAACCCTAAAATATATTATGCTGAAGCGATTAACGTCAAAATCAAAGATTTAGTTAGTGGAAAACGTTTTCTCCCGAAATGGAAATTGTATGAAGAAGTTACTTTTGTCAGTAGTACCTACTCAGTAGGTATACTTCCCTCTTAAGAATGTACATAAGTATTTTATGATGAAGAATCATAGCTCTCGATTATTTTTTTGTATGGCCACTACTCTCTCAGAAGTACCTATACTTTCAGAAATAATCAATTTAGTTGTTTCATACAAAATATATGCAGCATCTCATCATCATCAGTATTTAAGAGCTATGCTCTTGTCGGTGGAGTAATCGCCACTCTTCTTTTTGGCAGCATCTAGTTTTCGTAAATCATAATTATCAGCAAAAACAATAGAACAATAAAAACCTAATTATTTCTGAAAGTATAGGTACTTACTTCTGAAAGACTTGCGACCTTATATAAAAATAATCACGAGACTTTAAACATCATCATACTATTTGTGAGATTTGACAGAAACGGATTTTTCCCTATGTTTGCTGCGGGTTCTTTTGTGAACTCATTTCTGACTAAAAATATTCATTCACTAAATTTTTTGCGATACTTTACATTATTGTGCAGACATTGATTAGTTTCTATTTTCGCCAGATGAAAAACTATTAACACGGTGAACCGGAAAACTGAACTCTACAAGGTCAAAGAATGACTAAAGATCTATAAAAATCATTGAACCTAGAATAGCTATTATAAAATAAGCGCGTCTTTGTTTATTTTCGAATTAGGTAGCAAACAATTATTATGGCCCACCAAATCAGTTATTGTTATTCCATATTACACACTTTAGTTACAAATGATAATTATAATAGTGCCTAGTTATTTTCCATCGTATTTTCCCGGAAACGTACGAACGTGTCTTGCTATTTCAGTCAGTCTCGGTACAAAAAGTACTGTGAGGTTGATGGAAGTAGCATGACAAATACGAACGTTTCCGAGAAAATACGATGGACAAGAATTATGCACTACATCTGTAGGAATATGTAAGTATGTACCCGTAAGTTAAATTAGGGTGGTATTCCATTTGTCCCATACCTTTGTCTAATGTTTATTTTGTCTCTAATTTTGCTTAATGAGAGAGTGAGACGTAATAATAATAACTACTTCCACGAAATAGCTCCATTTTTATAAATATCTTGCCATAGAATTACGACTGTTGAATAATAGTCACACCTAAATGAAGATATTCGAGTTAATTTTGGCCCATAATTTGCTATTGGACTATGTTCTTCTTCTTCGTCGTTCCTTCATGACTGAGGATCGTGAACAACAACTATGGACCCGATTCGGATTATGAAATAGACATCTATTTGACATCACCAAGAAACGATACCGATATGTTTAAGATCTAACCTGTCAAATTTGACATTTGCGCGATTCTGGAGATACTCTTGAACGATTTCCACAGGATATGACTTAGAGATCTAATTCACATCTAATAGATATCTTACTCTATCTAACGTAAAAGTAACATTGGTTTCCCGAATTGCGCTGCAAAAGAGAACTAGTTGATATATAAACTATAACGTATCTAGAATGGATCTAGTACGTGTCGTCTCTTGTGAATATGAGCATAGTCGCGCTACCCCCTCTGCCACGCATACGGTAATTTTACTCCATGTTCGAGTCGAAAGTGTCTTTGTGGACGTCCGTGTCCGGACCAATCACGGCACGGGATTTCGCTCACCTCGTCCCGCGCACCCCCGCATTTTTGACATCATCTGTTGCATGAAATAATTGCTCTAAACTCGGTCTAGAGGATTCCTAGTCTATGTCACCAAGAAACGATAACGATATGTTTAAGATCTAACATGTCAAATTTGACATTTGTGCGATTCTGGAGGTACTCTTGAACGATTTCCACAGGATATGACTTAAAGATCTAATTCACATCTGATAGATATCTTACTATATCTAACGTAAAAGTGACATTGGTATCCCGAATTGCGCTGCAAAAGAGAACTAGTTGATATCTAAACTATAACGTATCTAGAATGGATCTAGTACGTGTCGTCTCTTGTGAATATCTTCGTTAGTTCGATAGTTCGAATACAGCGGTATGTCCCACCATTTATCGCGATCAAGGGCTATGTGGGCCGCCCTCTGCATGGAACCTCATGCTTCTAATGGAATCCGACCATCTTACAGGGGATCATCCTCTAGCGCACTTGCCTTCAACTTATGTATGATGATATTGTCACGTTCGTGGCTGTGATGTGGCGATCGCATTATGTGCCCAAAGAATCTGAAAGCCCTCCCCTGGCAGATGATGATGTTGAGAGACGTTTGGTGATTTTTAGGGTTCCGTACCCAAAGGGTAAAACGGGACCATATTACTAAGACTTCGCTATCCGTCCGTCTGTCACCAGGCTGTATCTCACGAACCGTGAAAGCTAGACAGTTGAAATTTTCACAGATGATGTATTTCTGTTGCCGCTATAACAAAAAATACTAAAAACAGAATAAAATAAAGATTTAAGTGGGGCTCCCATACAACAAACGTGATTTTTGACCAAAGTTAAGCAACGTCGGGCGGGGTCAGTACTTGGATGGGTGACCGTTTTTCTTTTGCCGTTTTTTGCATTATGGTACGGAACCCTTCGTGCGCGAGTCCGACTTGCCCGGATTTTTAGTTCTCTCAGAATTTCGGACTATACTTGGGTGGTTTTGCGGTACCATGTTGACTGTATACATTGTTTATTGATTCACAATGAACTGTACGTCGATGACAGACAACGAGAGCATGTTTTTATTATAGTAACGTACGCGACGAAATGCCCTTTCTCTCGCGGAAGCTGGCAAGGTCGAGTCGCGGAGCGTTACACCTGCGTGTAAGAACGTATTACACGGTACAAGAATGAAGGCTTTTTGACTTCATGATATTATGACAGGTTATGACACTGTAACTAAGATTTAAGTATAAGAAAAACCGGGCAAGTGCGAGTCGGACTCGCGCACGAAGGGTTCCGTATCATAATGCAAAAAAACAAAAACAAAAAAAAGCAAAAAAAAAACGGTCACCCATCCAAGTACTGACCCCTCCCGACGTTGCTTAACTTTGGTCAAAAATCACGTTTGTTGTATGGGAGCCCCATTTAAATCTTTATTTTATTCTGTTTTTAGTATTTGTTGTTATAGCGGCAACAGAAATACATCATCTGTGAAAATTTCAACTGTCTAGCTATCACGGTTCGTGAGATACAGCCTGGTGACAGACGGACGGACGGACGGACGGACGGACAGCGAAGTCTTAGTAATAGGGTCCCGTTTTACCCTTTGGGTACGGAACCCTAAAAATTACCCTTTAGACCAGTGGTCGGCAACGGGCGGCCTCTAACTCGCGGCTCGCGAGCCTTCCTGGCTATTTTGTATGTAATATTGACAAACGACAATGTCTGATAAAGTCATAAATAACAAAGTGAGGCCCGCGTCAACTTCGTTAACTACTATGTGGTCCTTGGCTGCTAAAAGTTTGCCGACCGCTGCTTTAGACTCTCAGTGGCTCTGGAACCACAACTTACTTTTTTTAGTGATCGCTTTGTACAAGTAGGTACCTACTAATAAACCTACCTACAAACGGGAATAGTATAATACCAATGATTACAAAAAGGGGTTTTTAGGTTTGCATCGTAGTAAATGATCGCTAATAAAGCATTTTCTTCATCTTACTCGCTTTGTCCAGGCATTTTTGGTCTAGGTCTGAGAGGTGCTTTCTTAAATATCGAAGTTGGCGTCCTGCCCATCTCTGATCTTAATATAATATTTATAATATAATTAATATACCGGATGTGGCCTGTAACATGAGCAAATAATTAAAACATAGATTGTACTCCTCAACTGGTGACACTTTTGTTCAACAACTTTTAAAAATTACTAAGTATTTTGACTCCCTATTTTATATACATATTAATCTTTAATGGACGCCATCGTCACGCCATATCATTGTGATTGACGTTGCTTGTCCCGCCTAAAACATAACAAAATTCGCAATACATTGCGTCTTTGAATAACCTTTAAAGTGTATTAAAAATCAAACTACAAGTTATTGTCAAAAGTCGCTGAACATATGTTGATCAGTATGAGGAGTACAGCCTACAGTTAAATATTTTGCTCATATTACAGGCCACACCCGGTATGATCAATATGATCATGCATTGTCATAATAATTCTAAAATATGTCAAATTATAATTGTATGGTTCTTTATTAGTCTACACCTAGTGTAATCCACAATTTGTGTACCGCACAGCACCACATTAGCGGATAAATTACGTAGGTAGCAATGAAACCGGTAGGTAATTCAATAAAATTTGTTCTTAATGTATTCTTAAATTCAACTGTCATTTCGATGTAGATTTGTCATTTAATATTCATACATAATATGTATATTATGTACCTATAAAGTGTGTTTTCTGTAACAGGAGCAATAAATTAAACTGTAGGCTGTACTTACTCCTCAAACTTTGTTCAGCGACTTTTGAAAATAACTCATGGTTTGTTTTTTATTACACTTTAGAGTTTATTCTAAGACGAAATGTATTGCAAATTTTGTTATGTTAAAAGCGTGACAAGTAACGTCAAACATACTGATGTCAGCGTACATTGAAGGCAATATTTGTTTTGTATGAAAAAGAGGAAGTCTAAAGGATTCATAATAATTTTTAAAAGTTGCTGAACAATTATTGGTCAGCTTGAGGAGTACCAGCCTTTAGTTTAATTTATTGCTCCTGTTACAGGAAGCACCCTGTATATCCCTCTTCGATGTAATGTATCGCTTACATGTTAATTTACTTATATCCGTTATTAGGGTTCCGTACCCAAAGGGTAAAACGGGACCCTATTACTAAGACTTCGCTGTCCGTCCGTCCGTCCGTCTGTCACCAGGCTGTATCTCACGAACCGTGATAGCTAGACAGTTGAAATTTTCACAGATGATGTATTTCTGTTGCCGCTATAATAACAAATACTAAAAACAGAATAAAATAAAGATTTAAATGGGGCTCCCATACAACAAACGTGATTTTTGACCAAAGTTAAAGCAACGTCGGGAGTGGTCAGTACTTGGATGGGTAACCGTTTTTTTCCCTTTTTTTTTGTTTTTTTTTTTTGCATTATGGTACGGAACCCTTCGTGCGCGAGTCTGACTCGCACTTGCCCGGTTTTTTTACAGTTTGCTTTGTGTAATATTTCAAGAACCTTTCTGCTGCCCCAGTATCCAGCGGGAGCAGGGGCTACACTTTTTTTTTTCAATGAAATACTTATCAAGTATTCAAATATTGGTTCAAATTTGTATTAAACTAACTACGGTGTTCCGTAGTAAAAAAAAAACGTTTTAAACGTTGTAAAAAGTTATTTTCGGCGAACAAAACTGCTAAGCCGATGGTCCTGGGTTCGAATCCCAGTAAGGGCATTTATTTGTGTGATGAACACTAATATTTGTTCCTGAGTTATGGGTGTTTTTCTATGTATATAAGTATGTATTTATCTATATAAGTATATATATCGTCGCCTAGCACCCATAGTACAAGCTTTGCTTAGTTTGGGGCTAGGTTGATCTGTGTAAGATGTCCCCAATATTAAAAAAAAAAAAAAAAAACGACAAATCCGCTTAGCACTAGTTGCTGTAAGTACGTAGTTTAGATACGTAATGATATAGGTAGCAGTGATTCATAAATAATTGTAAGGCAATGAATAGCGTAATAAATACCTATTACCTATAGGCTAAGAATAATTGCACTAAAGTCACACTATGCATAGTAGTTGTATGTGTAGGTATATTATGAGTATTCATTTCATACACATAATTATACTTGTCATATATTTATGTTGATTGTGACCTTTTGTCACATATAGGTATTATTTAGATAAATATATGAACATTTTATCGATATGTGAAAAAGGAGTTTGTTAAGCACCGCACAGTGTAGGTAAGTTATTGGCCAGAGGCCATTAAATAAAGTAAAATGGTACCTACCTTATTTTGTATTATTTTGTTTATTTTGTGTTGGAGGCCAAGACTCATTTTGGGTCACCGCGCCAACAAAGTAAGTAGTAAGTAAGTAAGTAAGTACCTTATTTTGATTCTTGTCATTTACGTACTATAACTATATATGTATGCATCAAGGGGCCTAGCCAAGATGACAACAGTTTGCAGAAAACAAAACGAAACACTTAGATATTTATAAATAATGTATGGAAAATTGGAAATGATAGCGTTTCCTTTTCGATAAACCATTTCAAACGCTACCATTGCTAGTACTATTATTTATTCTGTGCCATTGCAGTGAATGCTTCTAGTTTAGTAGATGTGTAGGTATTTATTATTTTCAAAATTACTTCGTTTTTAAAGTTACACCAAACACTTAGGTATTGGAGTATGCCTTATCTCAACTTAAATCCATCTTTACAGCAAAAACAATTCGCCAACTACAAGAATAATAAAAATTGATCTTTTTTGTCTGTCCGTCGTGATCAAACGATATTAGATCAACGTAAATCGTTAAGTCATGACAAATGATTTACTGCCAAAATCATGCCGTTCCTTAATTTAACTATTACTTAAATGTCACTTGTCCCAATTAATTTACTTGTTTTATATGGTATAAAACAAAAGGCAATGGAAAATTATTTCAATTAAGTAGGTATAATACCGTGTTGATAAATGATTCAAATAAGTAGAATAAGAACAAGAAGTATAAAATTACACTTATAAATTAAACGAATAAATTAATCTTACGTAGATTACGAAAATAGCCATCATAAAATGTATTATTGTCACCCGGTCGTTTCGTGTAGGAACCTACTTATAGTCCAACAAGGAATAGTAGAAAAATTTTGAGGGTGCCACTTCCTACGTAACTGTCATATTTTTGATGTAAAATGCTTAAACATGGCAACAATTTCGTATGGAATTGTTTTAGTTCCATTTTATGTAATTTCTACTATTTCATGTCGCACTACAATACAAAACTTAAAATAGAGAATGTAGTTTCGAGCAAAAAAGAAAAAAATTACATCCTCTCCCACACAACAATCATCTAACATTGACTTTGAAAAGTTCTAAGTCGAACGTAAACATTAAACAAGTCACGACCGCGCCGTGTCACTGCGCATCTTTACTACGTCGTGACGTCACTTCATTCATCTCCGCCGAGTCAATGACCGGCAGATGATACGTGCTGATGATTGCATTAGGATGATGGACAACTTAATTGTGGATGTAATTGTAAGTCACGTGTGAGATTACATTACAATAAATAAATGGTGTTATGTAATGTTGTTATACCGATGCGTTTTAACTTGTGCATTCAAATCAATTGTTTTTCTAAAGTTGGGTTTTTGGGTATGAAAATGAAGTGTTTACGAGTTGACTGTCGTCTTCGGAGACTTGAAATTGTCAAGCTTTTTGTTATCAGTGCTATCTGTCTGACAGTAGGCGGTCGTGGTTAATTATTTACTCCTGAATTGAACTGAATGAAATGACGGTTTTGAATTAAAAAGTCTTGAACCTTTTCTTGTAAAATTAAAAAGTTTCATCTTTCCAAATATGTAAGTAAAATAAAGAGTATTTGTATTGTATTGTAAGTCAGTCAGTCATTCGGCCTCGACAAAAACAAGTCACTTTATTGTTTGCCCAACTGGCTTTAAAAACACGAATTGTCAGAACATATCTGATTTGATACGGGCATATTTTTGCTAATTTAAGCGCTCTGCGGGAGACTTGTCTCAAAATATCCGAGATCCGAGTTAGTAACAAATAAACGTACATCAAGCAATAGGCACAAAAAGCAAAAAAAAGTTTTGCTACTTTTAAGAAATACACATCATCTGGGGCCCGTTATTCAAAAGCTTATAACTTGTAATACAAATAGAAGTCCCTTTCTAACAAACGCTGTCAAAAAGTGATCTCTAACTGATCTAATGATTATCTAAATGAAATGGGTGATTAATGTGAATTGTGTGTGTGTGTGTGTGTGATTGATGTGTGTGTGTGTGAGATAAACTTTTTTTTGTACGCCTCTAAATGTCATACGCTCATCGCAAAACCCGCTTGATCGCCATAAAGGCGGTTACATAATGACGGTGATCGATGCGTCGGGGTCATTGTCAGAATTCGGCTCGGTTCAATGCCACGGCCGCTTGTGCAACTGCCTTAATGCGCATTGTGGTCACAGCTTGATAATAACAGTAGGTACAATAGTTTATAGTACATCTGGTGCTCCATTACGACACCCCGTGATATAATAAACACATAACGTAGCTACGTCGAAAATTAAAAGGGCCATATGTACTGTAAAACATTGTACTAATAAGTACATTAGTACACGTGCAAATACATAGGTAATTTGCAACTCGTATCAATTTAAACCCACTCGTTACGAATTTTTCATTTTTCGCACTTGTATCGTACATAACTATTACATTACTCAGACTTAACTAGTCAAATAGGCCATTCTAGAAGAATCAAACAACGTTCTACTCGTAAATATTAATTATATATTTATAAACATTCGGTTGTAGATAGAATGGCGTACTAAGTATTCTAGTAAGGGCACAAAAAACATGGCTAGAGTGTGATCACGTCTTTTTAATATATTGTGTCCTGTAATTTCATGCCTAGTAGAAAATAATAACAGGACAACAAATAGTTGACCCAACACTTAAGCGTTAGTGAACCGACTGTTTTGTGCTGTGCTCGGTGCATTACATTATAGTACCATAATTTCCTCCGAACTTGACCATTTGCATTGTGCAACATATAAATGGATAATGACTGCGCTGTAATTAAAAGTTTATGATCTTCCTGATTTTGACTGACGGAGTGTTGGAGATGGATGGTGGAGGTTCAAAGTTTAAATTGGCTAACTTAATAAAAGTAAATCGTGTTACTTTTTAATTGCATAATCAATATGGCTTAAACTTATCTACACTGCATTTGGAGAGTCGAAGGAAAAGGTACACATAATTTAAATGGCTAAAAAGCACTGATTTCCAATAACTGAACAATTTTTGACGACAGAGAAGCGTACTAAAATGTCATTAAAATGTCTCCAGATTGGAGCGGTCCATAAGCATTTATATGTAACTATATACTGTATATAATATTGTCGTCTGGTACCTACAACACAAGCCTTATTGAGTTTAGGTAGGTACTTATAGTGGCTCTAGATTGATCTGTGTAAATTAACATATAACTATCTGCGACGCCTTGGTTATGTCGTCCTATTGCCATCACATAAACACATACTACATGCTATATTATAAATATAATTAAAAACAGACACCGCAAATGTATTTTTCTTTATGCACTAATTTAAATACGAACGGAAACGGAACACCTGCAACCACAGGGCTCAAGTCTCCGCCACCCGAGACTCTTGCGCAAGCTGGATTGTTTTTCACATCCTTCGGTATAAATCGAGGCATAATTGAGCACTAATCATAGTTCACAGGACAGTCATCAGGCAGCGCCATGATTCAGAAGGTACCTATTAAAGTACCTAATTATTAAGTAAAGTAGATTATACACTGGTCAATACTTAGTTAAGTAGAGTAGAGCTGACTGGGATAATTTCAATTTTAATAATATTATTTTACCAATGGACCCGTTTTACACCTCATTAAGATTTCATGTCGAAATAAAATGTGTTTCTTTTTACTCATTCTAAAGCTGTTAATAAGGACAATATTGACTAAGTCTTATTAGGCTCTAATTAAATTGCGTCTATGAGGCTATTATAAGGATTGAAAACTTTTTAGAATGAGTTAAAGTTACATCTTTCTGTAGACATCATAAAGTAAACGTATTTTAAATCGTACTTTTATAAATTTTTCTCCTTATATACATGTCAAAACCTTCTACTTTTTATAAGTTGTATGATGAAAGTCTTAGAAAACGAACATAGAAAAGACACTGATTTTCCTGAACGTTTTTGACCCATAAACTAGGTATCAAAGAATTGCAAAAATTGTTAACCTTCATTATAGATTGTCAATAAAAATAAGATTAGGCGCTAATCTATAAATTATGCATGAGAATTCGCCACTAAAGAGGACAGCAATTAAGCCCAATAAATTATCACATTTACTGCATGGTATCAGCTATAAATAGCGTTTACTATTTCCTTGCCAAACTTGTCGAAGACAGAGTAATTATTTGTAATTAATCTGTAGCGACGATTCTAATATGCAAATAACAAACGTACTTAGAATTAGAATAATTATTAGGTACCTCTCTTTTTTTGAGTCTACGATGTTTCTAGGGCTCTAAATTACGATTCGATTTTAAGATACGATATTACTCGTACTCTATACTGAAGAAAAATTATGCACATTCGTACCCACAATTAGACCAAGTAAATCGACAGTTATGGACTTATGAACTTTCATTTCAAGATATTACCGCGGTATCGTTTAATTTCATATTTTTATCAGTTAAAGTTACTTTTATTTAGTTTTTGTACTTACTTATTTTCAGTAGTAAGTTATTAATTAACTCATCTTGTTTTAGATCGCAGTACTTTCAGCTTTAATCATCTCAGCAAGCTGCATGTACATCCATCAGTCTCCGTTACCTCTTACCATCGGTATCCAACCATATCCATCCCATGACGCTCCATCTTACGACTTCTCTTATGCCGTTAATGATAGACACACAGGCGATGTGAAAAATCAACATGAAAGCAGGAGAGCTGACACTGTTGTTGGACAGTATTCCCTTATTCAACCTGATGGGCTGAGAAGGACGGTGGACTATAGAGCTGATGATCATACTGGGTTTAACGCTGATGTTAGGACTGATGTCGGCCATGTTGGGAATCAAGCCACTGAGTTGCCAGCTGTTTCGAGGAGCTCCATGGTGCAACATGTTCCTAATCGCGGTTCTTCGTGGATATAAAATTATACAATGATCTGAATGGATACTCTTTAGAAACATCACTCATGGATTTAAATAAAAGTTAGGTTTTGACTCTATAATCTAGGATGAATTCACATTTATTTATGTTTTTATTATTTATTATCAATATTTTTTTTTTCGTGTATTTATTTTGATTGTTAAGGGCCACTTGCACCACCCCACTAACTCGGGTTAACCGGTTAAACAGGGAGTTACCATGGTTACTAGTACAATTTGACACTGACACGGTTTAAATGCCTAATCCCGGGTTATTGGAATGGTGCAAGTAGCGCTAGGAATGATAATTTTTTTTAAATGTTTTTTTTATGATGCGAAGATGCACTCAGCGCGAACGTAATGTCTCTGTATAGATTAGAAGAAATCTAGACTATTTTATTTGCATTTAACTTAATACTGCCTTGAATACAGACTTGTATTTAGCATGTAGATAGAATAACTAGAGATAATTGGTGACCGGCCCGGCTAACCTTGGTATCTAGGTACGAATAGTACGAGGGAAATTGCCTGAGTAATACCTAAGAAATGCAGTACCGGTACCATGACATAACTAAGGTTTTATAAGTCCTGTAATCAGTAATCACAATGTGTTAAGTAAATTATTGCAATTATTCCTGCGTTTTTCTGTCCTGTTATTTTTATTGCCGATTTTATTTCTCACGACTTAGCTCTAATATAATAATAAGCACATGATATAACCCATATATCGATACCCTTTTTTAGACTGGTAGGTACTGATTGTGCGGAATTTCTTATTGAATGATTAGATATATTGAAAAAGTAATTAAGACTTTTTGTTTGTACACTACGGTACTAATTACAACAATGTTAACCCAGTAATTAGTAAGGCCCCCCCACATCTAGCGTCTTTCGAGCGTCGGCGTCTGTCGGCGTCTGGTCAGCGCTATGGAAAATGACGTCGCTGTGCAGTTGCGCCGACGCTGCGTCGACGTTGCGTCGAGCAGCGGCCATAGAATTGTAAACGCCGACGCTCGAAAGACGCCAGATGTGGGGGGGCCCTAAGAGTGTGAACTACACATAATAGAACCCTAACAACAATTATGTAGCCATCGATTTTTTGTCTTGACATCAGGACTTATACATAAGTACAACAGGATCCGGATATAATTAACGTACGGATCACGTAGGTATCATAATTCATAATATATTGAGCTCCCGACTTTATAATAAAGTTAGGTACTCGTATATGTAATATACCTGATTAATTTAGACAACTTGTTTGTAGGTATATCTGCACGTAGATGATAAACCTGAATTGTGGTAACCAATTACTAAAAGCGTGCAACAATCTGGAGGTCGTGAGTTGGAATCCCAGAGAGCTTTTTTATAGAGTCTGAAATGGGCTAAGACAAGAATACAGAGGATGATCAAAACCTCGATTGAATATCAGACTAATAAGTGTTATAGTACTTACCTATTTGATGTATGTAATGTTTAAATCAATCAGTGTCATGCCAATTACGAATAAAATCTTTGGCACATTTGAATTAAGTACACATATAGCAAATTTAAGGTTGTACGTAAAATACTTGTACTTTAATAATGCCAGAGTACCTATAACTCTAATTACCGAGATCATGCTGATTGTTCGGTTAAAAAAAAGAAATGACCATTAAATAAGTTAAGGGCAAAATATTTGGATTCTCGAGAATCTCTTTGACATTTCGCCACCATGAACCGGTCTTAAAAGGACAACTATGGTAGAAAACAACCCATGATTCATGTACAAAGGGAAATTAAGATCGAAACATTTCATTAAGCCCGTCTGAGACCTTTCCCGAACGTCGCCCCGTCGCTCTTGACTTTTAGGCGTTTCCTGATTGTTCGACAACAAAACAAGATCTCGAGCAAGTGGGATCTTGTGTTGGATGATATAAAAAGCCGGTAAATCTTCGACGGAAGCATCAGATCTTCTGGACTTACCGACGTAGTCACAACTACCTATCCTCATTTAACATGGTTGCGAAGGTAAATTTAAACAATATATAACTTTTTTCTAATTTGTCACCTACGCTTAAATTGATTAGAAATGTTTGAAGAAATGTACTAAATAATGATATATTACTGATGTTAGGAAACTGTTAACATTTAGTACCAGATTTTATAAAAGCAAGGATCAAATTATATCTAATGCAGCTTTAGTTATCAAGATGCTCATACTTAATACTAATTAGATGCTTGAAATGTTAAAGAGCAATAAAATCTGCCCTTTAACTAACTCATAAAACGCAGCCCTTGATAAAATCTTAGCCTTCACCACCGCGACTAATTACGAAACCCCTTGTTCCAGTTCGTCATCGTCCTCGCCTTCGTGGCAGTGGCCTCCGCCAGCTCTCTCTCCAGCTTCTCGTACGGCGTGGCGGACCCCTACACCGGGGACTTCAAGAACCAGGTCGAGACCCGCGCCGGGGACAACGTCCAGGGACAGTACTCCCTCCTCGAGTCTGATGGAACCCGCAGGACCGTCGACTACGCTGCCGGCGCTGGCGGCTTCAACGCCGTTGTCAGGAAGGACCCTGCTCTGATCGCTGCCGCTCCTATCTCTTACGCCGCCCCAATCTCCTACGCCGCTCCAATTTCTTACGCCACCCCCTACGCCTATGGCGCGTACCCTTACGCCAGATTCGGATACCCATACGGACGATTCTACTAAAACTGTATTAGGCATCTCTAATTGGCACCCGTTTTGTAAATAAACAGATTATATCTCAAATTTCTTTGTTTCTTTGATGTAATCACTAATGTTGCAAACGTGGTAAACTCAACACGATTAGCTTCAATGCAAATGGGCTAATTAACACAGTTATTGGAGTACGCAACGTCTTGATACAAAAATTAATATTATCTAGCATCTGAAGGTCACCGCCTAATTTCGATGCATAATAAATATAATTGTTTCCTTTACGTCCAAGCGGACTGAGTTTAACTAAATGTTTGGTCGCGTGGTCCGAGCCGAGTTCCGCATACCGTAGACGAAATGTGACGCTTAAAAAACCATACTTCGGCCTAGAGCGTATACGTGTCTTTTACTTCCTATTATTAGCTGTGAGCGATTGTACAGGAGTAATATAAAAAGGCGGAGCAAAAACCAGGATCAATCATTCGCAGTTCACTGTGCAACAAATAAACTTATCGAAATGGCAGCTAAGGTAATTATTGAAGCGTTAAAGCTTTAGTTTGCCTCCTTTAATTTAGTTACCAGTGAAAATCTAATATTTGCTAAATATTTAAGTACGTACTAAGTTCAAATGAAATCCTCTTACGTCAATTTATGTACTTATTATTGAATATCTTAAAACTAATAATAGGTTTTAGATTATCGCTATAATCTAAATGCGATTTGTGAAAAAAAAGTGAAAAGTTTCCTTGCCTTAATGAATCCTTACCACAAAGATAGCAGTAAAATTCTACCCATCAAATATTTACAGTTCACCAGTTAATAATGAACTAATGAAACATCTTTTTGTTTCAGTTCGTCGTTGTAGCTCTCTTGGTGGCGGCTGCTCAGGGCAGCGCGATCCATGGCGGTAACTACAACAGCTTCTCCTATGGAGTGTCGGACCCCCACACCGGCGACGTGAAGAGCCAGCACGAGACCCGCGTGGGCGACAGCGTGGTGGGCCAGTACTCGCTGCTGGAGTCTGACGGCACAAAGCGCACCGTCGACTACGCCGCTGATGCCCACTCCGGATTCAACGCTGTTGTGCGCAAGGACCCCCTGCTGCACGCCGCTCCCGTCGCCGTCGCCCACGCCGCTCCCCTGGCGTACGCTGCTCACGCCGCTCCCCTGGCGTACGCTGCTCACGCCGCTCCTCTGGCCCATGCCGCTCCCCTAGCGTACGCTGCCCACGCCGCTCCTCTCGCTCACGTCGCCCACTCCTCGTACGCCACCAGCGTCGCCCACGGTGCTCCTCTTGCGCACGCCGCGTACGCCGCTCCCCTGGCGCACACTGCCTACGCCGCTCCCCTGGCGCACACCGCCTACGCTCACGGTGCCATCGCCGCTCCCCTCGCTCATGTCGCCCATGGCGCTCATGGCCTCGGATATGCTGGCCATTTGGGATACTCCCACTATTAGATACTAAATTATCCTAGACAATAAATAATACTCAAATAAGCTATGGGTTTTTACCATGGCCACGAAACTGCTGTGATTACGTCAAATAAATGACATTAAATTAAAGTTCTATTGGTTTTTTTCCAAATCTTTAAGTTTTAGTTCTTAGTTTTAAATGGGTTTTACATTTAATTTTATGTTCGATCGAGACAAAGAAAGTTGACCGTATTAGTTATACCTAAATATCGGGAAGACCGAGCTTTGCTCGGAAACCATTAAAAACTCAAAAATGAGATAAGACCTAGCTAGATCGATTTTTCTTTCCCAAAAATCCGTATATAACAAATTTCATCGAAATCGTTAGAGACGTTTCCGAGATCCCCGAAATAGGTATATATAAATTTATAAATAAAAATTGAAAGGTATAACATAAGATACTAATTTCAGAACTAAGATGCGAGGTTTTTAAAAGTAGTAACAGATTTTCAAGTGTAAAACACGTAAACGTTTGATCAAATTTAAATATTACTCTCTTGAAAATGTAAATGACGAACAATGAAAAAAATGAGACAACAAAGCTGACCTCCAAAACGAAGGAGTGACTAGGCAGTAGGCACAAGTAACCAATGAAAATAATTAACAGTAACATTTTAGTCAATTGCAGCAATTGGCAGCTAGTTTTGCCACGGCTCCCGACACGGATCTCAACCAGGTACTCAATGACTTAAAAAAAGTGTGTGATATTCGCAAAGTCTATTTCAATAAAATAACCTCCACTGATATCAATAAGCAGTGTGTAAAATAAATAATTTGACAACCATGAAATCATCATCATCATCATCATCTCAGCCTTAAGATGTCCACTGCTGAACATAGGCCCTCCGGGGTCCCTTTGTTTCCCATAAAGTTTTAAGTCATAATGTATTGTTTGACATATTATCGTTAGTCATAAAACTGAAACCGTTAACTTTTCAGGATTTTCCTAAGGTTATGCTATAGATAGGTTAGGTTAGGTTAGGTTTGTTTTGTGGCAATCCTGAAAAGTTACGCGTTTCTGAGAAAAACCAATTATGACTAACGAAAATTCTGACAATCAATACATTATGACTTAAAACTATTTGGGAAACAATAGAGACCCTAGGCCTCCCCCTTGTTGGGGGGTGAATGCCATAATCGCCACGCTTGGCAGGCGGGTTGGCGATCGCAGTCGAGTACACCGAATTTGAGGGACGCTGCTGCCCGTCCACCGGTGGTCTTGGACGTAGTTTAAGGATACCCGGCTCCAACCATGAAATGCATGTTTTTAATTTAAAATGCAGCTTCGACAATTATTGTATGCCCAAATTCATACAGCTGTTGAGTAGGTATACCTATCTAAACGGCTGCCAGAGATGACATAAAAGTAATGACTACATTACGTACGAAGGTTTATCTCACTGTAATGAGCCTCAAAACTTGATTTTTGTGGGTGCTCCAGCACAATGAATTTAAATGGCGGGTCATGATCATGACATACCGACAACATTATACTAGAGGCCGATTATTTGAAAAAAAAAATCAACATTTATAGCATAAATCATCGAATGTATTACTGTGCATATGTGACACTTCATTACCAGCATTTTAGGACTAGTACTATAAAATGAACGCAAGACATAGCATTTTCTACATACCTGTGTAAAATATACTTTTAAATAAAATACCTACCTGAAACAATCTCTAAAATTACTTTTCTATTTTTCTTTTTATGACGATGATGTTTAAAAATATCGTACAAAGGGCAAGGTATACAAAACTGCAGTGAGACCAGCAATGCTGTATGGGGCTGAATGCTGGACCGTTAAAGAAACACATATTAAAAAGTTACATGTGGCCGAAATGAAAATGCTTAGATGGTCAGGTGGAGTTACAAGAATAGATAAGATACGAAACGAACTTATTAGAGGCAGCTTCAAAGTCACTCCCGTCTCAGAAAAACTTATGGAAACCCGCCTGAGGTGGTACGGCCATGTTATGCGGAGAGACGACAGCCATGTCGTGCAAAAAGCGCTAGCTCTGCCAGAAGCCAGAAAAGGTAGAGGACGGCCCCCTCTGACGTGGTGGACGAGTATGGCCAAACTACTGGATAAAACCCAACTACCCAACCCGACAACTCAAGACAGATCGTCTTGGCGCCGAAGGATAAGGAGAGCCGACCCCACCTAATGTGGGATAAGGCAAAGGAAAAGAAGATGTTTAAAAATATCGCGGTGCTCCTACGAGTAGGTAGAGGTATCAACAATAAAATACTTAACTTGCTACTCAACAATATCCATATGTATTATTAAACAAAAAAACCGGCCAAGTGCGAGTGGGACTCGCGCACGAAGGGTTCCGTACCACACCGAAAAAAACGGCAAAAAAAAATCACGTTTGTTATATGGAAATTGGCCCGACTTTATCACAAATATTTATTTCATTCTGTTTTTAGTATTTGCTGTTATAGCAGCAACAGAAATACATCATCTGTGAAAATTTCAACTGTCTAGCTATCACGGTTCTTGAGCGCAGAGGAGTCTTAGTAATAGGGTCCCGTTTTTACCAATCGGGTACGGAACCCTAAAAAGCATAGCGCCATAAAACGCTTTTACGCCTTTACGCACAATCTCATGACATTCAATTGGTCAATGACAAATACCTAGATCAAAGTTTCCGCTTGGATACGCACGAACCAAAATTAATTGATGTGTTTTAGGTAATTTTTGCACATGGTAAGGATGCCAAACAAACAAATTGTAGTACATCAAAACCTTACAGTAGGTAATAGGTGTTCCACAGGTAGTTACAGCCACAATTTAACCTTGAAATTTTATCTTTCAGACGGTTATTGGATTTAAAAACAGACTCCCGGTCAATTTCACGAAAACGTCAAAAAGTTCGCTAAATTTGAATATACGAAGAGTTTCACAGTTCAATGTTGAGTGATGATAACCAGCCCCCTAATTACGGCGATTGCAATTGGCCCTTAGTCCAGGTTCCATTGATCACATTTAACAGACCACCCATTCCACCCAAAATTACGAAAAGAAAAGAAAGAAAACAATATAAATGTTTATGAATATTAATGATCAACTAAGGTGAGTTTATAAGACAAGACAAAGTCAAGATGTACGTTCCTACTTCGCATAATAAGTTAGTGAAACTTAAAGAAAGATATACATGCCAATTCGAAAGTGATGTCAGTACATCGGAATGATATTTTGAATTTGACTTAGGTAATGTTATTTAGCTATACTACGCTGCCACAAACAGACACATAAAGTTGTGACACTGCTCTCTCTTGCGTCAGATGATAAAAATGACACTTGTCAGGGACCTTAGCGAAAATGACAACCATTTATCGACAAACACCAAACGAAAAGTTAAATTACATCGGGATTAGGATGACAAATAAGTATTCGTTTCCATTGGCGTTTACGAGTGTCATTGCTATAAATGATTGTAATTATGTAACTTAGGTTATAAGTACTTATGAGAAGAGCTTATTAGAAGATATTATAACAACAAAAGAAAATAGCAAATAGTTTTAAAATGTTTTATATTTATCCTATAAACATCACAGTCTACTTTCAGTTTGGAGTTGTGTTATTATTTAATAGCCGTAATGCGCACCGTAGCCGAGACCGTGTCCGTAACCAAGACCATGGCCGTAACCGAGACCGACTCCGTGAGCGCCGTAAGCGATGGCGCCATGGGCGATGGGAGCAGCGTAGGCAGCGTGGGCCAGGGGAGCGGCGTACGCGGTGTGAGCCAGAGGAGCGGCAATCGCGGCATGGGCCAAGGGAGCGGCGTGAGCGACGTGGGAGGCGTACGCTACGGGAGCAGCGTGAGCGATCGGGGCAGCGTACGCCAGGGGAGCGGCGTGCGCGATGGCGACGGGAGCGGCGTGCAGCAGAGGATCCTTGCGCACGACAGCGTTGAATCCGGAGTGGGCATCAGCGGCGTAGTCGACGGTGCGCTTCGTGCCGTCGGAGTCCAGCAGCGAGTACTGGCCGACCACGCTGTCGCCCACGCGGGTCTCGTGCTGGCTCTTCACGTCGCCGGTGTGGGGGTCCGACACTCCATAGGAGAAGCTGTTGTAATTTCCACCGTGGATAGCGCTGCCCTGAGCAGCCGCCACCAAAAGAGCTACAACGACGAACTGAAACAAAAAGAAACTTTCATTATTAAACGCATCCATCAGCTTAGCTTTTATAAACCCTGCTCCTGTAACTAAGGCCACTTATTTATTTAAAGATAATATATATATATAACTTTATATAAGTAATACGTCTTTGTTTAACACCAGACCTGTTTTAAACTGGCATTACCCATACATATCTTGCAACTAGGTATCTTGCTAATTACAGAAAATGATTGATTGTCTTTTGTAGATTACTTCTGCAAAAATGCTAATTGTCAAATTGCGTCTAAATAGCATAGCAATTTACCTTCGCAGCCATTGTGATAAGTGTGTATTGCTCGACTTCGACTTGCAACTGATTAACTTCGGTCTGTAACAACTATTTATATCGTTGCCTGCACCATATTATTTCGGAGGTCAAGATCTGTCGTTGTCCGTATAGTTACGTCGATATTGTTTGTCAGGTGGATCGGCGACCTTGCCAAGTGATAGTAAAGCGGGTGTAACATTCCGATCACCTAGCGATACACGGGCGAGTCTACGGTTCAAGCTAACCAGCTATAAGCGCGTTCTTCTTAAGTGTATAATCCTTACAAATCTCGGGGTCACGTGTACAGCGGTTACTTCAAGAGCTGAACTCGTGTGCCCCCGTGTAAACAATGAGAATTGCACGGCTTTATATGAATTAAAAATGACCAGGAGTTTGGTCGGTCATTGACATCATAATTGCATTCGAATTACGACTAAAGCGAACTCGGAAATCGAAACAGATCGGTCGCATTATTTGCATGTTTTGTATAGCTGCACTCGTATTATCAATTTTATTAAATTATTGAGAAAAAAGTAAGTTCACCCAAAGTTACTTTCATATTAGAGACTATTAGAGAAATATATAGAAAAAAGTCGCGAAAATGGATGAATGGATGGATGGATTTTTATTTGTCACGATTATGCGTATCCGTGGTGTTACATTCATTCGAACCCAATACGGAACTTTCATACCGGGTATGGCCTGTAACATGAGCAAAAAATTTAACTGTAGGCTGTACTCCTCATACTGACCAAAATTTGTTCAGCGACTTTTAAAAATAACTTGTGGTTTGATTTTTAATACACTTTAAAGTTTATTCTTAGATGCAATGTATTGCGAATTTTGTTATGTTTAAGGCGTGACAAGCAACGTCAATCACAATGATATGTCGTGGCGATGGCGTCCATTGAAGATAATACCTATTTATTTTGTATGAAAAATAGGGAGTCTAAATACTTCGTAATTTTCAAAAGTTGTTGAACAAAAGCGTCACCGGTTGAGGAGTACAATCTATGTTTTAATTATTTGCTCGTGTTACAGGCCACACCCGGTATATTATGTGTGAGTCGCTTATTCGTGACCGCTTTTGTTTTGTCGGCAAATTCAAATCCAATCGCAAATCAATCACTGTCATATTTATGCAAATAAATAAACATCAGTGCGTACATGACACCTAAATACAGCCTATTGAAAAGGTTCCGAGTCTACAGGGCGTCCCACGGCGATGCCACATGGAGGGAAAGTACCTTAAATATCATAGATAGCATATTTTGCTGAAAGAAGACTTCATTTTATTTTTTAAACTTAGTAAAGTTGCATTCATACTTTTTAAATTTTTTTTTGATAAAAATGTATGGAAAAAAATTATCGCGTCATTGGAGGAAAAGTACCTTAATTATTGTAAATGAACATCTTACTGAAAGAAGACATTATTTCGATTTAAAAAAACAAGTTGAATTGCATTTTAAATAATTTCATGGTTAAACCGGGAATCGAACCCGCTACACGAGAAAAAAAATACCTTGTAGCTTTGTCATACCGATCGAAAGGCTTCAATGTGAGAATTATTTTTTTGCCAAATTTTTCTCGTGTAGCGGGTTCGATTCCCGGTTTAACCATGAAATTATTTAAAATGCAATTCAACTTGTTTTTTTAAATCGAAATAATGTCTTCTTTCAGTAAGATGTTCATTTACAATAATTAAGGTACTTTTCCTCCAATGACGCGATAATTTTTTTCCATACTACATTTTTTTTCAAAAAAAATTAAAAAAGTATGAATGCAACTTTACTAAGTTTTAAAAATAAAATGAAGTCTTCTTTCAGCAAAATATGCTATCTATGATATTTAAGGTACTTTCCCTCCATGTGGCATCGCCGTGGGACGCCCTGTATATTTTTGGCATTCTATTTTAAATGTAAACGAGGAAATACTTATTGTTGTACAGATGTAGTTTATAATAATGTTCCTTCGTATTTTCGCGGAAACGTACGAACGTGTTATGCTATTTCAGTCAGTCTCGGTACAAAAAGTACTTATATTGATTGAAGTAGCATGACAAATACTAACGTTTCCGACAAAACACGAAGGAAAACAATTATTACTTATGCACTATATCTGTATGTAAGTATGTATGTATTTTGAGACATGATATATAATTTCCTCACAGGTGATGGGAGAAGCAGTATGTGTGTAACACTTTATTCCCTCACTGCGCTCAGTATACCGTAAATATTTCATTTAACTCCCTTGTGACACAATCTTGTAATTCCAAATCCAAATACATAATTTGCTAAAAAGTATGTATCATTCTATTACCGCTTAAAAAGTCCATTATTACATATAATACACTAGCAAACATGAGGAAACAACTCAAAAGCATCAAATACAACTGTCCCATATGTTTTTTGTAATATGTAGTACTAGGTAAACATTGGATCAGTTTTCACTAATTTTGTCAAATTTGTCTTCAGTGGACACTGGACAATACCTACAATAAAAGTAAACAAACGGGTACATATATATCAAGTTTTTCTTATTTGAGAAGTAGGCACTGAAAAACTGTATCCCGTATGTAAGGGCGTAGCGTAAAAATTAGCTTTCTAACTGTCTTAATTTTGCTATATTAACAGGAATATTGCCAGAGCTTCCGGCGCTTCGTTTTCAATGGAAAGCACCACGTGGTCAGCGGTCAGCTGTCATAGAAAATGACTTGTCGGACTCCCCGGCCCGGGTTCGGTCAAAATCTAAGTCATCCTTTAAGCATACCTACTATAAAATGTGAACCCACTTATTGCATATTCCCGTATCATATCATTATTTTTGTATCCTGTATCATTGTCTCAACTTCTTCTTCCTCGCGTTATCCCGGCATTTTGCCACAGCTCATAGGAGCCCGGGGTCCGTTTGACAACTAATCTCATTATTTGACTTAAGCATTCGTTTTTACGAAAGCGACTTATATGTATTATCATAATAAAAAAAAAAGATATATATAATCATATCGTATCATTGTCTCAACTGTGTCTGTTTTTTGTGAGGATCAAAATATGTACATGTCTCAATATGAGACCATGAGCATCAAAGAAAATAATAAAAGTAATTTTTGACCGAGTTAGCGAAGGTCTCTGTTTCAGCTTGGACAAAAATGCTTTCGTTATTCTCCTCTGCAGGTCGCATCTCTCAACGGATTCTCGTGTGAGCAGGTTTGGTGGTCAGGTAGATAGAATTTTTCTGTCGTTTCGTTTTATTAAAAAAATCCAAAATGACAGGTATAAAAGCCAGCGCAAACCGACGGAGCGCAGCGCAGATCACCGAGGAGGATTTACGTCGCGCAGCGCACACCGGTGAAGTAAAATCCCCCGCGATACCAGGAGCGTCCGCCAGCCCAAGCGCTAGCGGCCGGCGCACCTGGGAGCACTTTGGCGCAGGCCAGGGGATGCATCCAGCCGCGTGTACTCGCGTGTATCACAAAGGATTAGTGACTAGTGTGCACGAGTTCTCCCCCGTCGTCCCGGCGCTACTCCGGCGCACTCGGGAAACCTCGGCGCATGCCGGGGGATGCCGCGGCATGCCGGCGCCTACCAACGCGGTATCCTCTAGCGTGCTTCTCGATGCCGCGGAGTAACAATCCTCCGTGATGCTCCGATGTCGGTCTCAAGGCATTTAAATTTATACCTGAATGTAATCAAAATACGGAAGAAAATACATTGATAATTTTAAAGTGATCTGCGCTGCGCTCCGCCGGTTTGCGCAGGCCTTAAAGGACCTAAGTGTCATCAAGACCATTGTGAGTTCGCTTTGATAATGACTCAGCAAACTATAAGGTGTTTTTAGTTCTAAATTTTTTAAGCTTAAGGAGCTTATCGCGAGGTCTACAGTTTACAGAGCCACTAGCGAGCGATAGATGACCGCAATTTCAGAGGTAAACTCAACGCAAATTTATGTACATCATTTGGTCAATTTTCATTTTATGGTAAAAAAAATTATGCATATCATCCTTGCAATAAAATTCAATAAAAATCGTATACTATAAAAACTTAAAAATGGTACGCTTGAAACGGTATTCTGATAACAAAACAAGGATATTTTTTGACGTGAAGAAATACAACAACCATAACCATTTGCATTTCTTTTGTACCAAAAATACTTTTATACTAGGTACCCACCTTTCCTATAGTTCGTTTTTTTTAGCATTAGAAATAAGGTAAACAATCTTGATGTGTCTTTTAATTGAAAAACACATTTTAAAAATAAGTTACGGCAAATATGTAACAATTATTTATCTAATACGATCATTTATATTCTTCTGTTTTCATAAGTAATAGTTACTGATTTTTAAAAGCGTTTTTCAATTAAAAGACATGTCAAGATCGCTTACCTTCTTTCAAGTTCTTTCTAATGCTAAAAAAACGAGCTATAGCAAGAATAAGGATAGGACCGATAACGTTCTTAAACAACGCTCTTTTTATTTTACAAAGCAAACTCATTGAAGTAATATTGAACACGGCATATGGATTCAAATTATTATTCAAGCTCACGTTCATATTGCTTGAACGCAACAAACTATTTAAGAATCCTTGACTAAAATAAACTTTAACAAACTTGACATGAATAATAAAATAAGATAAGATGCAAAAATACTGAAGTTCCTATTCAATCACCACAAGCTCCACGTTTAAGAATTCGTTCTTATCTAATTATTTTTTTAATGTATGACTTTATAATGAGAAACATTTGCACTTGTGTAAAAAATGTTAAACGATGTACGCAGATTTCCTTAATTTGTTTTTTTGAGCACGGGACCCTAAAAAAAACATATTTCTTATTATCATTAACATCATAGGCGTAGCTTTAATCATTAAGATTGTTAATAAAAATAGTGGGTGAAATTGTTGATAAGGCATAAAAACACACTTTTTTGTAAATAAAATGTTTTCTTTTATTGGTCAACACAGCCGTTCTTCATTAACTAACCACATATATAGATACTACATTCACCAGGCGAGTCCATTACCGTATCCAAGTCCATGGCCGAGACCGAGTCCATGACCGGCGTAACCAAGACCGAGACCCTGGGCACCGTAGCCGATGGCGCCATGGGCACCGTAGCCGATGGCGCCATGAGCACCGTAGCCGATGGCGCCATGAGCACCGTAGCCGATGGCGCCGTGAGCGATGGGAGCGGCGTAGGCGGTGTGAGCCAGGGGAGCGCCATGGGCGATTTGGGTAGAGTAGGCGGAGTGAGCGAGAGGAGCGGCGTGGGCAGCGTACGCCAGAGGAGCGGCGTGAGCAGCGACGGCCAAAGGAGCGGCGTGCGCGATGGCGACGGGAGCGGCGTGCAGCAGAGCGTCCTTGCGCACAACAGCGTTGAATCCGGAGTGGGCATCAGCGGCATAGTCGACGGTGCGCTTCGTGCCGTCGGAGTCCAGCAGCGAGTACTGGCCGACCACGCTGTCGCCCACGCGGGTCTCGTGCTGGCTCTTCACGTCGCCGGTGTGGGGGTCCGACACTCCATAGGAGAAGCTGTTGTAGTTACCGCCATGAATCGCGCTGCCCTGAGCAGCCGCCACTAAGAGAGCTACAACGACGAACTGAAAAATAAAAACGCACACAGTTACAAAACTGATGATTTGCTCGGTGTTGACTACACAAGTACGCAACCCTGTATAAGGGTTAAAAAATTGGATACATGAGCAGGTACTTATGCCATCCCTACTAATATTATGTATTAATTATATATGCGTTAATAACCCTGTCTGTTTGTCTGTCTCTCCGTCTGTTATCTCTTCATGCTTGAACGGCTGAACTGATTTAGATGAAATTTAGTATGAAGATAGTTTCAGGTCCGGGAAAGGACATATTTTATGTTTGTTTAATTATTTACTTTATCATACAAACTTGAACATTTCGGTATTACTGCAATATTATTCCACTGCACAATTTATTCTATGTAAATAGCAAAAAAAAAATCTTTAATAAAATCAAGACGGAAAAATTACCTTCGCAGCCATTGTGATAGGTGTGTATTGCTCGACTTCGGGTTGCAACTGATTAATTGGGGTTTGTAGCAACTATTTATATTGCTGACGGCACTGCGATAATATTTCGGAGGTCAAATTCTCAGTCATTATCCGTGTAGAACTTACGTAGGTATTAAGTGACCAGGAATCTGGTTGGTCGTTGACATCCTAATAGTATCTAAGTAGATATGTATATACATACACTAGCGACCCGCCCCGGCTTCGCACGGGTAAACCTTAACAAATTATGTACCTATAACCTACCTCAAGAATCACTCTATTGATAGCACCTAGGTGGAAAACTAATCAAAACCGGTCAGTAGTTTTTGAGTTTATCGCGACGGGACAAACAGACAGAACAACCAGACGCGGCGGGGGACTTTGTTTTATAAGATATAATGATTAATTTCAGAATCTTCCAGCTTTTTCTATCTTGCGCCAGCTCTTTGATTTTCTGATACGACACGACCAATACTTTTTCTTTCACTTGATCTTAGTAAAGACTGCACCTGGGTTTCCTCTACCTTACTTGTGTCCATCAACGATAATTTTAAAGAAATGGTCGAATCGTATTATGTATTAAATATCCAATCATTTATCCGCGTCTATTTTAAATAGGGTTCTTCTTTCGCTCACTCTTTCAGTACGTAGGTTAGGTTCGTTAGGTAGCTTCAGATGCCCGGAGGGCAAACCGCCCAGAAATAGGGGCTCCGTCTTGTTAAGCTGTAAAGGAAATGTTTTTTGAAAAGAAAGTTTCGTACCTTAGACTCTTTCAGCTAAGGTCAGCTAAACGTAGGACAAATGTCGTTAGAAATTTCGCGATTAAAATGAGTCTTATTTGGTAACTAGTTATAAACAAAGACAATTATTTCCTTTTCGTCAACTGCAAGCCTATTATGGATCGCTTTATCCACATTTATCCACGTGATAAAACAACTGTCACTTTATAACTCTACGGGATAGAAAGAGACGGACACCGTTTTATCACGCTGTCACGTAGACAAATACGACCATCATATCCGTACTGGTTGCGAAACTCCACTGTCATATAGATACGCTATTTTTGGTTCAGGAATATATTTTCTTCTTGGGCAACTAGTTGCGTAACAGGATTATTAATTCTTTTTCATCAACTGGTTGCGAAACTTTGTTACCAAAACGGCCGGAGGGAGAACGGGACCCTTGGAACGCGAGTCCGACTTGCACTTGACTGGTTCTTATAAAACTGACATTTAGCTGCACAGTGAGCGTCAAATAGATAGTGAAGGCCAAAGTGGGCAAATTATATTCTAACACCTTTGTTAAATTGTTGCCATGGGAATAAGGATGAGTGTAATTGTTATAATATGTAATACTAACACAATGGGATCTCTGTTATCTTAAATTAAATAAATAATTGAAATTGAAATTGTGTGCCGATAAAAGGGTGAGCATGGCTGGAAGATCCGATTTTCAAATAACATTATGATTTGATATAAAAATGAAGAATTTAATTAGGTAATCGAAATGTTAAGGAGATATTAATTTCTTCTGGTGTTGAAACTCATTTATTTATTGTATAATAAGTGTTATAAAATGAATATAAAACTGACTACCTATTTCGTCTTGAATTGATATAATCATTTCTTCTTTTATGTCAATAGTTTTTTGTAGACGCAATTTTATAACAAGCTTTGGAGCGATAAGTATATGTAGCCTCGCTTCGAAGAAAGTTATTCCAACTTTGAGGCAAGATTAAGTCAATAAATTATCAATAAAATTAAACATAGCTTTCCATTAATAAAACAACGATTTAGATTCTTTTAAGCATTGCTTTGCTTTGCGCGACTAGGTACCTAAAACACGCGGTTGTCTTATGCGATAAACGCAGCCAAGCGATGCGCTTGCCGCACATCCATTTTACATCAGATAATCTAATAATCAAACACTGTTTTACGGAGCGATTCGGGAAATGAATTAGAGCTTCACTAGATAAGAAATAGTAAAGATATGTGACGTTCCACGGCAAAAGGTACCATTGCCCCGGCTGAATATTGGAGCGGCGTTAATAATTAAATAGCGTAAGCGCCAACCGCCATAAGGTATCTTTTGCCGTGGAACGTCACATATCTTTACTATTTCATATCTAGTGAAGCCCTAATTCATTTCCCGAATCGCGCCGTTACTCAACGCTGCGTTTATCGCATAAAACAACAGCGCGCTTTGATGAACAATGAACTTTTCCTGGCGCCGTATTGTAGCAATTTTTATTGTATCTGCCACATTTTTCACAAATAATTACTTCTTTTGATATTTCTAAACATTTTACCTGCTTTTGTCTAACGACAATCCCAAAGTAAGCAAGTAGTAAAGAAAGTCATAATCTACATTTTAAACTAATTAGGTAATATTACGTTTTGATCGGTATAAAACAAGCTTTCCAATCATGTCTTTTTTATTGAAGGCTTTGTAATACATTTCATCAGTCAAAACCTTTGTGACAGAAATTATGGCCTGACTAAGTATATTCATAGGTACATAGTGTCTCAATACCTAATTATGAAATAAAAGGTGCCTCTCTTATTTAATTATTCGTATTTAAATAGCGCCGAAAGAACAAAAATTCTGTGTATTAAGAGTTTCTTTCTTCGGTAAAATAATTATTTTATGGACAGTCCGTTTACGACGAGAAGTTTAAAATTAAGGAAAATAAAGCGTCATTTAAATTAAATATTTCATTTTATTTGTCAACACAGCCGTTCTTCATTAACTAACCACATATACAGATACTACATTCACCAGGCGAGTCCATGACCGTATCCAAGACCATGGCCGAGACTGAGTCCATGACCGGCGTAACCAAGACCGAGACCCTGGGCACCGTAGCCGATGGCGCCATGGGCACCATAGCCGATAGCGCCATGGGCGATGGGAGCGGCATAGGCGGTGTGGGCAATGGGGGCAGCGTGAGCGATGTGGGCCAGGGGAGCGGCATGGGCGATTTGGGTAGAGTAGGCGGAGTGAGCGAGAGGAGCGGCGTGGGCGGCGTACGCCAGAGGAGCGGCGTGAGCAGCGACGGCCAGAGGAGCGGCGTGCGCGATGGCGACGGGAGCGGCGTGCGCGATGGCGACGGGAGCGGCGTGCAGCAGAGCGTCCTTGCGCACAACAGCGTTGAATCCGGAGTGGGCATCAGCGGCGTAGTCGACGGTGCGCTTCGTGCCGTCGGAGTCCAGCAGCGAGTACTGGCCGACCACGCTGTCGCCCACGCGGGTCTCGTGCTGGCTCTTCACGTCGCCGGTATGGGGGTCCGACACTCCATAGGAGAAGCTGTTGTAGTTACCGCCATGGATCGCGCTGCCCTGGGCGGCCGCCACCAAGAGAGCTACAACGACGAACTGTAAACAAAAACATTTTTTTAGATCCGTGTAATATTTTTTGTCACGTACCTACCCAAGTACCTAGATAGTAAAACATTATAGTTCGTTTCAACTCGTAAAGTCCTGGCAACTCTAACCCTAAAAAAATTACCAGCTCAATCGATAGTGTTACTTACTATATTACTATTATCTGGCTCTAAAAGCCCTCTGCATTTTATTAATATTATATACATATATTTTTTAATATTATTTTATTTACCTTCGCAGCCATTATTGTAAGTGTAATTGCTCGACTTCGACTTGCAACTGATATACTTAGGGTTTCTACAACTATTTATATACACCCATAGCGGTGCATTTATGTTTCGGAGGTCAGTACCGCGTCCGCGTGCGTGCGTCATACTTACAAACGACAATCATTTCACCGACCAATCGTACACCTTATTAATATGAAATAAGGTATAACAAGGATTACCTTATTGTGTCTTGTGTTATGCGGATTGGGTGCACGGTCTCAATCAAGGGTAGCAGGACATTGAGAAATTCGAGATAAGTAATTGAATAGTTTATGAGTTTCGGAAGAAGTTACCACTTTATTACACAATATCTTAAGGAATTTGAACAATGTTAACCAATTTGACAGGAAAAACAACACTTGCACGTGAATACAGTACCTACCTATTTAAATAATTCAGACAAAAAAAAGTTAACAACCCAGGGGGCCGATTTTTGAATTTCGAGCGCTCGATTTCGCTACTCTCAAGTCTGTAGAAAACGGTGAATTGTTAAATTTGAAATCCTAGCAATAGATATTGGTACATACAAATCACGACTTCGAGTGTTTGAAATTCAAAAATCGGCTACATAGTTATAATTAAGGTACCTAATAGGTATATTACGTTTCCCTTATTGGAGTCTCAAGTAGGTAAAAATGTATTCCAGCTGTTCATCGCTTAGATTAGCTTTGATTTGAGCTAAAGATGCAAACTAGTTCAACGTACAATTAAATGTGTACTTCTTTACTGTACTAAAATTAGCTGTGTATCTCTGAAGATATAAATAGTTTCAGGAGTAAATTCGGCTATATACCTAATGAACGCTTGATACCAACTATACTATAAACTATAATGAATAAGAACATGACTCAGCAAGAACCTGCCTTGTCATAAGTAAACACACGCATTTAACTTTTATTGCTAGATATTATCTTGACTCTCGGGTGCAAAAAATTAAAGCTAGTAATATAAATGCACGCCTACTTAATCGTTTTTTTACGGTTTGTTTCATATAATTAGTTAGGTCCTTGTCTAAGGTATGCAATTACTCCGTAGGGAGGTACATAGTTAGGTCTCTTGAATTTACTCGTACACTGTTCTTAGGTATTGTTTTTAAATAAAGCATTTAAAATAACAGGCAATAATAGGATCAGTGCGTGAAAGGCACTTAGACGTCCGAGGTCTTAATATCCCAGAACATATACAGTATGTAACTGAACGACAAGCAATTATACTCAAACCCGTTAATGTTTAGGTCATACTGAGCAACTTTTACTATGGGACCAACCCCGAAATCGTGAAAAAATATTGACTCTCCCGTAGGAAATTGCAACAACAGAGTAGCAAAATGTATGAAACATTAATTTTTATTCCGCGTTTTCGAAGTTGGCCCCATAACAAAAGTTGCTCTGTATGAGCTAAATATGAACGGGTTTGAGAAATTGATTTTCGTTCAGTTACATACCTACTGTATATACTCATTACCATATGCAAACTTACAATATTGGCATATAGAGGTGCCAGCAGGGAGTCATGTATTAAAATATTTAGGTACTGAAGTAGAACTGTGTCACTTTGTAATATTGAAAAAAAAAAAACTAAAATACTTATAAAATTATTTTAAAATTTGCTTGTGCAAAATGAATCAGTATTGGTATAATGTGCAAAAAAATCAGCCATATCGTGGACTTGGTATGTTTTGAAAATTATTTTTGTTTTCTTTGAAAAAATTGCTGAAATGTGGTATATTTTTAGAATCGCCTCAAAAAGCCCTTTCATAATATGATACCACACGCTATCGCATTATGAAAACTAAATTTACATACAAAAAAAAATATGACTCAGCAGCCTCATCTCCATCCTCACTGTTGCCATGGAACGTCACATATCTTTACTAAGTATTTCATATCTAGTGAATCTCTAAATCATTTTCCGAATCGCGCCGCTAGGCACTGTGCGGCACAAGCATAATGCAGTTCAAAAATGCTCGTGTCCGCACACTAGTGGAATCCCGCCTTACAGTCTAATACTCGTAATTCTACATACAAATATGTTATCTCTTTTTGGTCAGCTAACATACTAGAGAATGGTACGATACTTTTGACGACTAGATCCGCTATTTTGATGCTGACTGTACCACTTTAAATATTAGGTTTAAAAAAAATCTGGTGTTGTTGGCTGCCCTTACCCCCCCCCCCCCCCCCACATCTAGCGTCTTTCGAGCGTCGGCGTCTGTCGGTGTCTGGTCAGCGCTATGGAAAAAGACGTCGCTGCACAGTTGCGTCGACGTTGCGTCGAGCAGCGGCCATAGAGTTGTAGACGCCGACGCTCGAAAGACGCTAGATGTGGGGGGGGGGGGCGTAGGCGACTTTCACTGGATCAAGACATGTTATAGAAATGATTTGTTATATCTAGCCATACTCTGAGAGTCTGAGATGTCAAATCATTTTAAATATGTCAATGTTTTCTATGGATGTGGTTTAGTATGACCTAATTATTTACTTCTTAGAAGTATAGGTGGTACCACAAAATCAGCCAGTATATCTTTCGACACGAATCTAAATCTTGCGGCTCGATTCGGGAAATGAATTAGAGATTCACTAGATATGAAATAGTGAAGACATGTGACGTTCCACGAAAAAAGGTACCTTATGATGGCCGGCGCTTACGACGCATAGCGCCGCAATAATATTGGAGCGGCGTTAATAATAGCGTAAACGTCAACCGCCATAAGGTACCTTTACCGTGGGACGCCACATATCTTTACTATATCGTGTCTAGTTAATCTCTAATTCATTTCCCGAATAGGGCCGTACGTCTCAAATATGTGTCATAGGCCAATAAATATTCTAGTACGTTTCATGTCATTTATTCATAAATACAATTTTTATTTTCAGTATAAATCACAGCTTTTCATTTGAGTATCACTTTTGGTTTGGTATTTTACAGGGAAGGCTTTATTAAATTACCATCCTCCGTAGTGGGCGCCATAGCCGAGGCCACGGCCGTATCCAAGTCCACCAGCGTAGCCGAGACCAGCTGCGTAACCGAGGCCATTCCCGTAGCCAAGACCGAGGCCGTGAGTGCCGTATCCGAGTCCAAGACCTTGAGCGCCATAGCCCAGGCTGAGTCCTTGAGCACCGTAGAGTCCGTGAGCCAGAGGAGCGCCGTGAGCGACGTGGGAAGAGTAGGCTACGGGAGCAGCGTGGGCTGCGTAAGCCAGGGGAGCGGCGTGGGCGAGAGGAGCGGCGTGGGCGACAGGAGCGGCGTAGGCGAGAGGAGCAGCGTGTGCAGCGTACGCTAAAGGAGCGGCGTGAGCGCCATAGGCAGCGCCATAACCAGCACCGTAACCATGTCCAATTGCAGGATCCTTGCGCACGACGGCGTTGAATCCTGTATGTGGGTCAGCAGCGTAGTCAACAGTGCGTTTCGTGCCATCAGACTCCAGGAGGGAATACTGCCCGCGGACGCTATCGCCCACGCGTGTCTCATGCTGATCCTTCACATCACCGGTGTTAGGATCTGATACTCCGTAGGAGAAGGTGTTGTAATTGCCACCGTGCACCGCGCTGCCTTGCGCAGCTGCCACCAAAAGGGCTACAACGACAAACTGTAAAAGAAAAGATAATTTTATATATCATTTTAGGTAAGTCCAGTCCAGCAAGAGCACTTGTTGAAATAAAATGGAATTGATTTTAACTTGACAAACAAACAATCAAAGTAGATCCAAAATCACCTAAAACCAAATACATAATTCTAATCCATTCAAGTCAAATAATTTGAGCATTATATTTAAAATTTACCTTCGCTGCCATTTTAGAATGTTTATTTGGTCGACTTCTACTTACAACTGATTACTGCTGAAGTTTAATACTATTTATATTCGCGCAGCGGCTCTATATTGGCCGGCTGGAGGTCAGAGCTGAAGCATGACGGATATATCATATAGCTAACAATATTTGGTAATCTTATGAGTATGAGTTATGAGGAGTAACGGAACTTTTGCTCGTCAGATATTGCACACCTACAATATTTGCAAATTAGTGATAGTGATCTGTGATGAAATGTATATGTACGTAAATATGTATCTGATATGATATTGGAATACCTAGTATTTTTCATACAGTATCTGAAATACAATTTTATATAAGTACAAGCTATAATGTCAACCGTAGTGTACCCATCGAGTTATAGCTTGACGTAATAACGTTTTCATTGTCAGATTTACTCGATGGTACCATGTAAAATACATACCATAAAATAATAAACTACTCACTTTAATACCTAAATACGTATGCTCATCTCAACTGGATGCCAGTAAAGGCGCTTACCAATATTCAAATCAAACAGTTAGGCACATGAAAACATTGCAAATTATAAAACCAGATCATATATTACGTTTTCAATATATATGCATATTTACGATCGTTGATGTTCTAACATAAGAGTAAGTGTATACAGAGTATGCTCAACTACCTATGTAGGTAGTTATGTGTAAAGTGTCTCTTTCTGACGATTATATGTACCCTGTTCCCAATATTCCCTGTTAAATATTTTCTTCAAGTATAATGTTCAATCAGGACAATAATTAATACACTGACCTTGCAACTATTTCTTAGACCAAAAGAAACATTGTATATTTTTTTATTAAATTTGCTCGGATTAGCATTATTTATGAGCCAAAACCGAAAGGGGTTTCCGCGAGCGTAGGTCACTCAGAGTATCATAACACTTCCTTTCGGCGCTCGGAATGCGTTACATATTCGTACATTTTAATTTTAATAACTCTACCATATAAATACGTGCGCCCCCGGTTCATTATCATTCGTGGTGTAGACAACAAACAATACAAACATGTTTTCAAAGGTAAATATCGATGACACAAGTCGGCGTTGAGTTTAATTAATTAAAATAGTCATTAATTAAAATGTGCGTAACTTATCGAATCAACGAACGTGAAATTGAGTTGCTAGTTTCGATTTTATCTGGCGCTTTCAAAAGTTGATTATTTACTATGAATAATATGAATAATTAATACAAGATAACGTTCTGGCAAATAAATTTGAAAATTACTTGTAACGATTGTGTTCCCATTTGTAGCTTTTTATTTATTTATATATAGGATTCGGTGTTTGGAATAGAAATTAAAATCCCTTATTGTAGGTACTTGTGCATATACTTTAGGTTCGGTCAAGTTCACAAAAATCTTTACAAGCCGACTTCCAAAAATATATTTACAAATAAGACCTTATTCTCAGTTTCTTAGAGGCGTATTTTCGGAACGTTGCCTTGTTAAGATGTTTGTAAACTGGACTGTTCAAAGACATTTAGATAGTCGACATTGACTATTAAAAACATTTTTTGCAATGTTTATTAATTAATCATTATTTTATTCGTCAGATCGCAGTCCTCGCTCTACTCGTGGCGGTAGCCCAAAGCAGCCCCTCCCACGGAGGCTACGAGTACTCGTATGGAGTGTCGGACCCCCACACCGGCGACGTGAAGAGCCAGCACGAGACCCGCGTGGGCGACAGCGTGCGCGGGCAGTACTCGCTGCTGGAGTCTGATGGCACGAAGCGCACTGTCGACTACGCCGCTGACGCGCATACTGGGTTTAACGCTGTTGTGCGCAAAGATCCTGGCCTGCACCCGGCTCCGGTCGCCATCGCCGCTCACGCCGCCCCCGTTGCATACGCCGCTCCTCTCGCCCACGCCGCTCCCGTTGCATACGCCGCTCCTCTAGCCCACTCCGCTCCCGCCACGTACGCCGCTCCTCTCGCCCACGCCGCTCCCTTGGCATACGCCGGCCACGCCGCGCCCGTAGCCTACTCTTCCCACGTTACCCACGCCGCTCCGTTAGCTCACGCCGCCTATGCCGCTCCCATCGCTCATGGCGCCGTCTCTTATGGCGCCCATGGTCTCGGCCTCGGTTATGGCGCTCACGGCCTAGGTCTTGGTAACGGCCTGGGATACGCCGGTCTTGGATTGGGCCATGGACTCGGTTATGGCGCGCAGTACGGAGGATGGTAAACTTCTGAAAACTCACCGCCCTTGTTAAAACGGATTCTATAATCCTGTAAAATGTAAATAATGTTATAAAGTCGCCATCCGATATATTGGAGCGGCCGAGATGTTCAAATATATCTGAACACGCGCTCTAACGCCTTGATAATAGTGCCGTGTTCAGATATTTGTGAGCACCTTGGCCACTCTGATATATAATGTTGGCGTCTGTGACTGTACCTATTTATAATCTGAACTCATGTTAAATAATCCAATTTACATATTAAATATTGGTGAAACGATGTTTTGTTTTTGTTTCAACACGTTTATATCATCAATTCATCATTTATTTTAGTATTAGACCTTAAACTTATACAAGTTGTCTAATCGTAAGATGGTCTTGGATCAGGATCACACAAACACACAGATAGTCACCGATTTCCAAAATCAACTATTTCATTACTTCTGATATACACTTTTGATATTATGATGCAATTTCTTAAAAATAAGGGTTAGCAAAATAACCTTCAATCACAACATTGGTATTTAAAATTGATGACTATCGCGATGACGAATCGCTTGCTTATTTAGGATTCAAAAAAAAAGTTTTGAAACGACGTTGATAATAATTTAAGAAAATATGAGTTGGTGAAGTTGAAAGCTAAGCCGACCACTGACTAACAGTCCGCCGGACGATATCGGCCGGTCAGTTGTTTGGAACTGTCACATTTTTATTCTAACTGACAGGCCGATGTCGTCCGGCGGCCTGTTAGTTAGTCAGTGTTCGGCTTAAGGGAATATGAAAGTATTTGAATTTTTGTATTTAATTATTTGTGCTCAGCTTTGTTCATAATAAATATTATACTTAGTGATTTAGGTATAATACATTTAATAAGATTGTAATTGAAATAGGAGTATTACATTTAATTGAAGTAGGTATATAGATATACCTACTTAATTGACAACGCCAGGCTATGATCATATTAACCCTTCGCGTTATCGGGTCGGATGAAAAATCTCCCTACAAATGGAATTTTCTTAATTCTTTATCAAACACCTTCAATACGTACCTACTTACAATGTAACTGGCATACAAAGTAGAACGAACTATGCAGTTAATGATACAAGTAAAATGCCAATAAGATTCCAATGAATATCTTGATGAAGCAATTACTTAACGTTGTTAGAACCAGAGACAAGTTAATAATGTAGAATGGACGCCGCATGTTGTGGTACAATATGTCTACTACCTACTGTATTTTTGTATCATGTCAGTGGCAAACTAGCCTATATAAAAAAATACTATATATTACTATATATTAAATTACATTTTGGTTAGTTACTTTTAAAACATTACTGTGCATTCCGTAAGTTTGTCTATCTAATTTGCATTCTCCCCTCATCTACTCGAAGGTTAGCTGGAAGAGATCCCTTACAGGGATAAGTTCGCCTTTGTACCTTTATTTCTGTAAATATTATGTAAACCTGTGTTGTGTACAATAAAGTGATAAAAAAAAAACAATAATATAGTGGGTATAAAAGCGTTATGCAAAATGATTATGAGCCGATAAATATTTTGTGATCGATATCATTTCCTCAGATCTCGATAAAAATGGATAGAGTTCCATATTCCGTACAACAAAAGCGCAATTTCAAAAAAATCAATTGTTATAAACAACTTTAATTGTTGTATCTCAACAGAAAACTTCATTGTTTCCTCGGGCCAAGTTCTGATTTCATATTATTTATTCTGTCCAGAATGAGGAGCTCTTCACATCAGCCAAATTTAATTAAAGACTAACGAAAAAAATCAACAGCAAAATAAACAAATATTATACATAATTATTATAGGTACTCATTCGTGAAGTGGCGCGTGAGTGTCGTCTGCCTATAAAAATCTTATGCTCAAGACATGACGTTGCAAGCATACGTTATAGATGGATACCGCAGCCGTATTCATAAAAAATCCTTAAATGAGGAATGATCAGCTTATTAGCTAATCCACTGTTTAGGCTTAATAAGCCGTTGATAAGAACCATGATTTATAAACGTTTATTAGGGGCTTCTTAACTAATAAGCAGATTAGACGCGTTATGTTGGCATCTTGGCACATCATAGACAAAAATATGGCTGAACATTAATTTAAAAAAAAAGTTTGACAGCAGCACTAGCGGCCAATCGTAATATCATGAAAAAGTTGATTTACTATTTTGACTAATTTTCGGAATTATCTCATATTAAAATAGCTTCTGTGCCACAAAAATAAACAAAGATTGCTGCATGGCCGGTAATTTTATAAAACTTGGTAAGTAACTACGTTTACAGACAAGTATCCTATACAGCAATAAGTAATAATATGAGGTCACTGCAATGTTGATATACCTATCTCTTATTGCTTTTAGTTTCAATATTATGTGGAATGGAGTCGAAAGAAGTGGGGTTCTAGCCGAAGTGCATAATTAGCGAAAAGAAGAAGTCGAAGCCAGATACCGTACCAGGCCTCCAGTCGCCTCCGCAAGAAGAACCATTGAATAATGGTTCATGAGTTCACACTAATTTATTCTGGTTGCGGCAGAAATTCACAACGGGTCAACAAAACCAAGGTCCATTCAAACTCACTAAATCAGGTATGAACAATGTCCTATACTTTCTTGTTTACCTCATACCTGCAGTGTTTAGAGTTAGACCAAGAAAAGTCTGCAGCGATTTTGATGATAACTCTAGGTACAGTTCAAATTTTGGGCATGACCATCTATTTATAATATATTATAGACATAGGTAACTACATAAAATGTTGTATCTGAACGTGTTAACAATGACACTTGCATTGACAGCTTTGACATTATTTAAAGGTTATAAAACTTATAAATTTGGTAAATCTATCCGTGCTTTGTGGAGCTTGGTGTATTTGTTTAAAATTATGCATACCTACCTAATATAGGTATTATATTTCTTAACCATACAATGGAACCAAATGATAATTATATGTACAAGTGATGTTTTATTGTAACAAGCCTTTGTGTCGCGAGTTTACTTGTAGGTGCAACTTTTGTTAGTAATAATTTTGTAATGCTATTTATGCATGGAACAATGCAATGGTTATTATACTCGGCCACCTAGCCAACCTACTTACTACGGGGAAGGATGGTTCACAAATTAGGCAGTATTTAAATAACTGTGTACCTGCTGATTAAAAATAAGATGTTTTCTGCGTACAGTTGGTTATAATTAAGTTGGCTAATCTATATTTCATCAGACAGTTTGGACATCTATTCCAGAGAGTTTGCAAGGTCAATGTACAATGATATCATATTATAGTACCTAATAGGTAATGAATGAAGTCATATTGATCTCTGTCTATAGCTTCAAATGATACTTAGTTTACCATAACTACATCATAAGCTAAAAATTAAAGAAAATTGTTGAATACAAAAATACTTTTATTCAAATTATTGCATCTTTTCAGATCCTGAAAGTACCATCTTTAGCCACTGTTACTGTTGAATAACTCCAGGCTTTGGAAGAAAAGCTGTGGCCTGCGAACAGCTGTGAATATTGGTCAGAGAAGTGTAACTGACTCCGTACACTGCAAGTCCCAGCAGGAAATCAACAAGAAACCTAAAAGAAAAAAAAAACATCATAATGGAAACCTTGATTTAGGTTGAAGTAATAAAATTGTTCTAATTTAATTGGTGTTTTATTTTACTACTTAAATATATTTTTTGACTTGTTAAGGTTTGTACAATTGTTATTAATGATGTACAGTCACCTGCAATAATATGTTACACGACAAAGGCCCATAAGAGCATGTCACATTTTTGCTGCCTTCGAAGAGTAACATATTATTGGAGGCGACTGTATCTATATTGAAATACTCAAAATTCCATTTTTCTTATTACAATGCAATAAAATCTTAAATGTATCTAGACATATCAGATGGCAGTCTAATAGGGATGTTTCCTGTACTTAAAATAAATTATGTCACACCATACCATGCATAAAATAAAACACCAGATTATTATTAGAAAATAAATGTTCATATAAATTCCATAAATAGCAAATCATTTTGAGAGTTCTAAAAAGGAAACTAAAAGGAAAGTAGGACCCTATTTTGCACATATTTATGATTTTCATGTGTTTGCAATATTGTTCTAATGAAAGTGTACAATTTTTATAAAGTAGATATTCATAGGTACATGCTATGTACCTAGTTCAAAGAAGTTCAAAAATAATATTGGTAATTAATGGTTCTTATGTAGAATAAAATTAAAAGGTATTTTTTAATACCAGACAATGACAAGACAAGTTTAGTGCTGCCCATCTGATATTAAGCACTGCAGCCTACAGGCAACTAGCGGAGTTACAAATAGCCAACAGTGCATTTTTGGGAGCACTGGAAACCTGAGCGTCAAGAACAGGTAGGTATAGAATCCAACCTGGATAACTATACTGAATAATTAGTTGACATAAATGAAACTTTCATTCTATGAAGTTCAGCTTACGTCAACTAATTATTGATAACATGATGGTGACTATAATTTAATGCAATATTTTTACCTGGAGGCCAAATCGTTATGCTCAAAGCCAATATTGAGCAAACTGCTTATGCAATGACTGCATATACCGGTGACTTCTTCAGATTTTTCATTACTTTATCAGACTGACAGAGTGCACACTTCTTTTACCTGTAAATAAGTTGATACTTTTAAGTAGTGCCTACTTACCTGTGATATTTATTAAACACAGTTGTTTAAATATGTCTATAAAACAAGTTAACTGTAGTAAATATTATGATCTCATTAGGTATAATGGTAAGTTATTCAATAGCAAACTATGAACGAGATTGATGTACTCTTACAGGGTCTATAATATTATATAGGTAGGTATAAATGTGCGCCAGAAATTCAATTGAATTTAAGTTTGCGAAATGCGAACACCCTGATCTTAAATTAATAAATAGAACGCTCTAATATTACTTGCCAAGCCAAACTTGGTTTCGAAAATTAAATGCGATTGTATGGCGCGCAATGAAGCTGGCCGCCATAGATTTAAATGAATCTGAGGGTTTACCTATTTCTCCAAACGCCTAATAGCTGTGAGGGAGGAACTAGCTCCGTTTATGATGCATTTTTCCGACTACGCGATCATAGAATTCTGTTGCCATCGATATTTTGGTTAAACGAAAATCACCATACACAAAATCACATAAACAACTTATAAAAAACGGGATATTTAGGTTTCGCGCCATTTTCGTACTATATCCAGATATCTAATACGTAATTAATTGCACATATTCAAGTTGTTTTTCATTCACATTTGGAATTTTAACCAAAACGTACTCTTTCCTCTTGCTCTTGTGACTCTTGCCAAAATCAGCTGTTTTGTGACCGCCATCTTGTAAAATAGCAGATAATAAACAGATAAAGAAGGGTCCTCGGCTCCGTAACTTTCCGAGGATTTAATAAAGAGATGATCAACTGTTTAGCGCTAAAAAGTGTTTATGAATCACGTTTTGTGACATCCGGTTATCAGCAACTGATGATCAATGCTCTAACTGTTTATGAATACGGCTGTAAGTAGAACAAGTTACAATTATTAATATGCGCAGCCAAAATTAAATTAGTAGGTACAGACGCCATCAGATATATCAGTGTGGCCAAGGTGTTCACAATATCTGAACACGCGCTCTAACGCCTTGACGATAGAGGCGTGTTCAGATATTTGTGAGCACCTTGGCCGCTCCGGTATATCTGATGGCGACTGTACGATTTACTCCAAGTAATTTCCTGTTGGACTTGTTTTAACGAATTGCAAAAAAATATTACTTTAAAGCAGCCCATCGACACCCCATACTTTGATAAATTAAGAACGTACTTGTTACCAACATTGAGGCATAGAAATAATCTTATCGAATTAAAATGACTGCTGTTGCATTTTGGTGGCACATACCATACTTGCTTTTAACATAGACGTATTATACTTACTTTTCTTTAGGTTGGTATGATTGGCAGTAAAACGTCAAACGTCATTTGAATTGTCGTGAACGTGGAAATACGTGGTTATTTTTTATTGTAATTGGTAAAATAACTTTAGCTGTTATTTAAATGGGGGCCAAATCTTTAAGGAAATGTGAAGTTTGTAGTGGGTGTGTAAGAAGACTAACTACTGGCGCATTTTTGGCCAAATTTCCACTTGATCCGAACAGGTCGGTAAACTGTTGTTTGTATGCAATATTTTCATTTTTTACTTTGAGTCGTTAAAAGTTACTAATTTAATTAGTTTTAGTCGTGTACAATCCATGATTAAAACGAAAATATTTTGTGAATAAAGTATTTTTAAGTAAAAAACTAAGTAACCTATGACACGAATAGTGTACGACCAATTTATCGATAATCTCTTTATTTCAGATGTCGATTATGGGCAAAGCTGAGGAAAAGGAAATGAGGATTTGGCGTATTTATTTACCTATTCAAAAGCTGAATGGAAACAAGTTCATTTGTGGAAATCATTCTCCATCCAGTGCCTTGAATAAAAAGGGACCAGATTAAAAAAGAATGCGCGCGAATTCAGCATATTGTAATATGCCTACTTGAATAATAAACTATGTTATTTTTATCATGTAAAATAAAATTGTTTATATATATAATGTTCTTTTATTTTATTAATCCACGTGATTCTCAAAATGTACTGTTACAGTAGTACAGTAGGTAAATACAGCAGCACGTATCGCACATTTATCGATATCGATAAACAGTAGGTACTGGAAGTGTCGAGCCCTAGCGTTGTTTTTTTTTGTGTTGGTAGTATTGTGTGTGGTTTTTTTTTAACAATTATGGCCTGGATGCGAGATCTTTAAGCCTGTATTTGGTGTGTTGGGATATGTACGTTCATAATTCGGTTCGAGGATTGTTCGAGAGTGCCGACTCTTAAAACGTAGTGATTATATGCTCTTTGCTTTAAAGTATTTATAATTAGTCTAAACTACGTACAAAGACGTGTCCTTGGACGGGCCGCGTGTATTGTAAAATTACGGACGCATTGCAGACTGTAGGCCCGATTCGGATTTTGCAATATACAATACAATACAATACAATACTCTTTATTGCACACCTCACATACACGTAGTTTACAATAAATGGACAATAACATAAACAAAGACAGTAGAGGTAACAACAGGCGGTCTTATCGCTTAAGAGCGATCTCTTCCAGACAACCTTTGGGTATCGGAGACATAAGAATTAGAATATACGGTAGGTGGCGCAAAGAAAAAAATAACTTAACAACACAAAATATTACTATAGATAAACATACTTAAATACGTATAACCATAAACATACATAGACATACATAAAAAGTATATATTAAATAAAGAAACAACAGTGTCAATATTATAAAAATGAAAAACTAAGGTAGGGAAAGGTAGTATTCCTTAAGGTTTGATTTGAAGGAGGTAATAGATTGAGAACGTCTTAACTCGACAGGGAGGGAGTTCCATAGTCGAATGGCCCGAAAAGTAAATGAGCAATTATAGAATTTGGAAGAGGAAGATGGCACAGATAGGAGCAAATTTTGAGAGGATCTAAGAGAATTTACATAAGGGAAACGTTCCTTGATACCAAACATGACTTTTACCTTCTTATTGCTTGGCCTAGTAACATTGGTTGCCCTAATTGCGCTGCAAAAGAGAACTAGTTGATATCTAAACTATAACGTATCTAGAATGGATCTAGTACGTGTCGTCTCTTGTGAATATCTTGAAGTTCGAATACGGCAGTTATTCATTCATGGAATAGAACTCAAAGGATTTGCGCCAGACAGTAATCATAATAATCATAATCATAATCATAATCATATTTATTGGTAATATCATATTACATGTCACGATACATTAAATTAATTAATTTAATTAATTAATTAATTTGATTTGTCAGTAAACTTGTATGTTCGTATGAGTCGAGGTTCTTTGTTATTAATTATTATATTGCGGGTGCTAGAGGCGACAATATACTTACATACTTATATTAGGTACTTATATACATAGAACACCCATGATTCCTGTTCCTTATTTAAGGGAGGGGTCCTTTAAGGGGTTAATTTAGGGATAAAAAATGTTCTCTCTGATTCCATATAAACCAATAAACTAAAAATTTACAATATTGGTAGTACCTACTAAAGTAGGTGTGAGCACACTCCCATACGCGATATCGGTAAATTAAACGCGTATGTACCTACCTACTAACTACATATTTGACATCTTAATTCCAATAGATTAAAGTTGGCAACTATTAGGACACTGTCAAGCATGGGACATTTATCTTATAGGTACTTATTTTATCTACCAAAAATTTTAATATGCCATAATAAACTTGATCATATTAGAAGACATGTCTTCCAAAATTCAATGTGGGCGGAAGAGTGACTGATTACTAATTAAACATCGAGTTTTTATTCCACATAAATACGACATTAATTAATTAAAGGGGTAAATATCTCAACTATGTAAAGCAATCAGAGATAGCTTGATTGCAATTCTAAAGCATTACATTGTAAAATGGAAATGTGAAAACATGTGCGACTTGTAGGAACTTCGAAATTTTGATCTTGATTTGCTATTGACTTGACATTGACATTACATGACATTAGGTAGTCAGTGCAACTCGCTCGCACCTAGACTGTAGATGATCCAGATAGAGTTATGGTAACATTCCATTTCTAACCGCAGCTGCACTCCTAGTACTGAACGCGTCGCTGTTATTGTCAATTTCCATAATAAAATGAACAGTAATGCAGCTGTCGTTGGGAATGGACAATGGACTGTCACCTTTAGACCAAGTGTGCAGCGATATTGATATCCTAGACAGTGCAAGTGTTATTAAGTGTTAAAATAACACTTACACAGTTATTTTAACGTCATCACTTCATAGAAATTTGATGTTTAAAATAAAACTTGCACAGTCTGGGCTAGCAAAATCGCTGCCAACTAATCTTGATCTAACTCTAGAGTCTGTGCGGAAAGAGAAGAGTCGTGGCAGAAACGGGAACTAACATTTTAAATTTTATATGGCAATCAAACCTTTGACACCTGTCTTGTAAAAAGTAAACAAACTTCTGTCAATGTATATTTTTATTAACAAAAACCGCAAGTTTTATGTATAAAATATTTTCAAAACACGATAAAACCGTACATAAAACCACAGGGAAAATTATATTTAACATTCTTCGGTTTTTTCAGCGGGAAGAAAAGGGCTAAAAGCCGACTATCTACTTACAAAAAGTCGCGGAACGTGTTTCCGCTATTCGCGGGTATTGATGTTGTATTTAATATTAAATAATTACCCCCCTAAGTAACTTGTCTCCGGTATATAATCGGTAAGTATATTCATTAAAAATATATTAATTTTCATAAATATGCAGGTCATTCATGATCTTTAAAATAACTGACAAATAGTCTTGATACTTGCCATTTTATGCATATTTATATGTAATTTCTTTTTCAGGATTGTGTAAAAGTACCTACGGTATCTCGAATAAAAGACCGCTAAAAGTAGGTGATATGCAAGAATTCGTAATCTACGTGCCGGATTCAAGCACATCCAGTTTAGATGAAGATAGTTCCTATGAGGGTCTCTGGTTGTTTTGACGCTAGCTCAAACATAAATGACATTGAATATTTTAATTCAGACTTCGATTACAAAGAATAAACTTTTTCTAATAAAATATTTCTTTATTTGTAAGTTCGTTTACTAGGTTCTGAATAAAACATTTTCTAATAAAATATTTCTTTACTGCTTACGAAATTGATCTGTATTCTGTTAGTTACGAAATTATATTTCATATTTAGCAGTGACTTTTCGGCGAAGTAAAATATCGTGAGATGAGAGAACCGGACATATCCCAATAAGGCCTACCTACTTATGCAGTATTCATATTCATATTCATATTTATTATTAATAATGTACACATACATTACAAGTCAAGTTTACAATGGGTGAAATATATCCCAGATAAAATTACAGCTCTATTGCCCAATTTCTACCCGATCTACCCGGTTTTAATAACTGTTGGACTGCACAGATTAGGCAGTACATAAATGAGATTCTATCTTGTTTGGTACTAAAATTACAGTTGTATTCGGCAGATTCTTAACTAGTTTTAGCAGTTTTGTCAATCGCAGTCACTTTTTAGTATCTGAGACATAAAATCAAAGTGTTTTTTAAAAAGAAAAGTAGTGCCTGCGCTAAATCAGAGGATTGAGTTGACGAGCCGACACCACCACCAGGCTCCGTTTAGTAAGCCGTGGTAAAAAACCGGAACAAAAGGGATTCAAGTATCATGACCTTTAGTATCGTACTATAATCACGTGACCAGTGTTGTCAGTATAGCAAAAACCATAAAATAGCACTGGCGCGCCCTCAAATCCCACGACTCTTCTCTTTCCGCACAGACTCTAGTAGGTACCATCAGCCGCAAAAGTGCATGGCGACTTTATCAATGAATTCATTCGTAATTTCTCCGTGCAATTTTCGCAGCTAACTGTACCTACATACGTACTATCCAAGATAGGTGTTCATGAGACACGCTCAGAGAAGAATTGGTCTAAAAGAGGTGTTACTTATTCGGGAAACGAGATAATCACAAGATCTAGAAACGATATAGAGATCAACTAGATTTACATTAGATATCGACTAGATGTGACTCGGATATCTAAGTCATAACTTGTCGAAATCGTTCAAGAGGGCCTCCAGAATCGCGGAAACGTCAAATTTGACATAATATATCTATCTTACAAATATCTTTAAATTATCCATATCGTAACTTGTTGAGGTCTAGTAGAGATCTAATACATTTTCAGAATCGAGCCGTAAGTATCAAACGCAAAGATATGTTTTCATAATAGCATTTTTTTTTGTCAAGTAATGTCGTTGACCTCGTAATCGTAACGAGATGCAATTCTGTAGTTTGACTTCTCTCGCGATCACACTTTTATCGTTAAGAAATTTTATCTCATCGAGATTATCTCGACATCCGTGACTCGCAACAATTTATAAGCGCGGGAGATACACGAGTCGATATCAAATCAATATCCATTTTTTAAAGATCGAATGCTTCTACTTCAGTCTATTATTATACTCACCAGTAAGGCTCTGATTGAATAAAATCGCAAACTTATCTTGAATCCTTAACAAGGACCTACACCACATTCTCCAACAAATAATTTAATTCAAATTGCGGGGGCCAAGTGTGCGTCGACTGTACAAAGACTTGTCGTCGCGCTTAATAGAGGCTTCTGGTGACGAGAGGGCTGGCCACTATTTCGCCCAGCGTATTAGCATCGCTATACAGCGGGGAAATACGGCCAGCCTTCTGGGCACCTTGCCCGTTGACGGCGATCTGGGGCAAAGTTTTTACCTATAGTTTTGTAAGTTTTATTATGTTTGTTTATTTATTTCTTTGTTTTTATCAATAAAGAAATTATTACTGCCTTTGGGGGATGATTGGCTGTCAGTTGTGTTGCATAATGCCGGTTTTTGGATTCTTGAGTGACGTCGGGCCGAGCGGCTCACGCTGGAGGGTAGCGGGATCCGAGGCACGGTCTTGCCGGTGGCCGACCGCAGGAAGTTGGGGGCCCAATTGTACGACAGCCACGTACGAGAGGCTGCCCCGCCACCTAGCGAAAAATCCTGGAATAGCTCCACCGTGCCAGATGGCGACTGGACGGGAGGACCCGGTGGGTTATTTCAGGGGGGCTCGGGCGTCCCCGCAGTCTCCAAGTGAGCTCCTCATTGTCCGGATTAGCTCAAGTGATCCAATTGGTAAACACAACACCTCGACAGGCATTTTTTTCACCCATCCCACACTCCACAAACATGAAGTCGAAAAGGAAAAAGAATAGGGTTAAACACCGGCTGCACTTCCTCCCATTGAAAGTGCACCTCACCAACATCAGGGGGTTGCACTCAAATATCGATCCGGTCCACCACCATCTTGAAACCGAAAAACCGCACCTATTCTTTTTGACGGAGACGCAAATCAAAACCCCAGCGGACGCGTCGTACCTCAACTACCCAGGCTACTCACTGGAACATAAGTTCAGAGCACGTGCTGGGGTCTGTGTGTACGTCCGCGATGACATTTGCTGCAAGCGTCTCCGTTGCTTTGAGGCTGCCAGGTTTTCCATTTTGTGGATTATGGTTGACTCGGGCTCAGAGAAAACTCTGTATGCCTGTGTCTACCGATCGCACAGCGGAAACCAGGAGACAACTAGGCTCTTTGACCACCTTACTGAGATGGCAGATAAAGCCCAACAGCGGTACCCTGCGGCTCAACTCGTATTCCTTGGGGACTTCCCGTTCAAGAATACCTGCCACGCTGGGAGGGAAGCGCGCAAATTTGCTGTATCCCTAAACCTTACCCAGCTGGTAAATGTTGCGACGCGGATACCGGATGTTACTGACCATACACCCAATCGCCTTGACCTTCTGCTGACAACTGATCCAGACAGGCACTCGGTTTCGGTCTCAGCTCCGCTAGGATCGTCCGATCACTGTCTAGTGAAATCCGTGTCGATCCACTCTCCTCCTGATCTCTGCCCTAGGGGCACGAGGAGAGTATGGCGATACGAGTCAGCGGACTGGGATGAGATGCGGCATTTCTTTGCGTCTTTCCCCTGGCAGCAGGTCTGTTTTTCTTCGGGTGACCCCTCTTGTTCTGCTGAGGCTGTTGCTGATGTGATTCGGCAGGGAATGGAATATTTCATTCCGTTCTCCGACCTATCGCTCGATCACAAGACCCGAGCATGGTACAATTCGGACTGTGCTAGAGCCGAGGCCCTTAAGCAGTCTGCATACCAGGCTTGGGTATTAGCCCGCGATACCAAAGCTGGAGCACAGAGGGTTCGCGCGAGGAAAAAAGCCTTTAACTCAGCTGCCAAGTCCTGCAAACGGGTGCTTCAAAAGGCTCGATTCGACCACGTCAGTCGAATAGGGGCCAAACTCGCCTCCTACCCTCCTGGTAGCAAGCGGTTCTGGTCCCTGTCGAAAGCGGTCGAATCCAACTTCTGCCGACCCACATTGCCACCTCTGCAGAAACCTGATGGGACACTGGCCCACTCCGCGACAGAGAAAGCTAACTTGTTTGCTTCTCTGTTTGCGAGCAATTCACGTCTAGATGCAGGCTCAAAACTTCCACCTACGCTACCTCAATGCAGTTCCTCTATGCAGAGAATTGCTATACATCAAAAAGAGGTACGCCGAGCTCTGCAGAATCTTGACGTGAATAAGGCCAATGGACCAGACGGTATACCTGCACGTGTACTAAAGCAGTGTGCGCCTGAGTTGTCTCCTGTACTGACACGCCTGTACCGCCTCTCTCTCCAAACAAGAACGGTGCCGAAATCCTGGAAGCTTGCAAACGTGCAGCCAGTACCCAAGAAGGGTAGTCGTGCTGATCCCTGCAATTACCGACCAATCGCCATTACCTCCATGCTCTGTAAAGTCATGGAAAGGGTACTTAACGGCAAGCTGCTGGCATACCTCGAAGCAAATGATCTGCTCAGTGACCGTCAGTATGGTTTTCGCCGAGGTCGGTCTACTGGGGATCTTTTAGCGTATGTCACGCACTGCTGCGGCGAGGCCATCGAGAGGAACGGTGAAGCGCTTGCTGTTTCACTGGACATCTCGAAGGCCTTTGACAGGGTTTGGCACGCAAGTCTCCTTAGCAAGCTTCCTGCATACGGTATCCCTGATGACTTTTGTAGCTGGCTATCTGATTTCTTGAGTGAACGGTCGATCAGAGTAGTTATTGATGGCTGCTCTTCGGACCTCATGGCCATTGACGCTGGTGTTCCTCAGGGGTCTGTTCTCTCCGCAACCCTTTTCCTGCTCCACATTAACGACATGCTGCAACCCAGCATTGTAGGTTATGCAGATGACAGTACGGTTGTTGAAAGATATTTGGCTAGTGCAGGGGACAGCAGGGAGGATATACGTTCACAGAGAGAGGCCATGGTTGAGCGAATGAACTTGACCCTTAGTCTCGTTTCCCAGTGGGGTGATGACAATCTGGTCACGTTCAATGCCTCCAAAACGCAGGCGTGTCTATTTTCCGCAAAACGGAGTCCATTCGACCTGACTCCTTCTTTCCGGGGTGCATCTGTACCTATTGCCGACAGTCTGGAACTCCTCGGCATGGAGCTGAGTTCAGTCCTCAGCTTCGGCAGCTTCATTGAGTCTAAAGCTCAAACTGCGGCCAGAAAGCTGGGCGTCCTAAATAAGGTGAAGCGATACTTAAAAAATGCCCTGTTAGAAATCCTGTAAATGTGTGGGTCAATGATAACGTTCGCCAATTGCGCCATCAAATACGTTCATCTAAAGTTAAGTTGTCTAGAGGCCACACAGACCCTGAGTCGTTCTCAAACTTACTAAATCTTGAGACGCGTTATGCGTGCGCATTAAAACATACGAGAACGCAGTACATAAACAACGTAATCGCAAATACTAATGACATGCGTCGTGGCGTGTGGCGTGTTGTTGCCTCGGAGACCTGTCGCAACAAAAATGCAGGGAACACCGCGCTGGACGTACTCGTGAGCCGGGCACCTGGAGACTCCCCCGCCGCGCGCGCCGCCTCCGCCGCCGATCAGCTGAACCGACATTACGTAACGGCTACTGATAACAGCGCCGGGCCAGCTGTTGATGTTGCGCTCGCCTACTTAAAAAAAATATCTGTCGGATAAGTTGCTTACATTTCAGTTTGAATACTTTACTCTCGATGAAATTGTGAAAACCATACAGTCCATAAAAGTGAAAGAGTCAAGGGATGTAAACGACATGTCCACTCACATTCTCACCTATCTACCACCGGTTCTAATCTCTCTGTTACTAAAGTTATTTAACAGTTGTGTCGAAATAGGAGCCTATCCAGACGCTTTAAAAACTATTAGGGTGCAACCTGTTTATAAGGGTAAAGGCGAGATGCATCTACCAAAATTTTACAGGCCTATATCATTAATCCCGATCGTCTCAAAAGTGTTTGAGCGTTTATTGAGTAAGAGAATAATGCACCACCTCACTGTTAATAATGTATTAAATGAACGACAATATGCATATCAACCGGGGCGCTCCACGGTGCACGCGGCGCGCGATGTGATCACGCGAGTGCTAACGCACCTCGAGTGCAGGCGACAAGTTGCAGCTATATTCTGCGACTTGTCGCGTGCATTCGAAATGGTCGACCACTCACTGCTTGTAAAAAAATTGGAGCACTACGGTGTTGAAGGCAGTCTTCTCCAAACAATAGCATCATTTCTACGTAACCGAACGCAATGTACTTATGTGCTCAATTCCAGATCTGGCTTTGAATCATTGCCAGGTTGTGCCGTTCCCCAAGGATCGACAATGGGAAATTACTTATTTCTATTACTGGAAAATGACATCACGGCGGCTAGTACTGACCCGGAATATGTAATGTTCGCCGATGATACATGTATAATAGTAAACGCCGATACTGTATCTAACTTAAAACACAAATTAAAAGAGGCAGTCGATAACATTACGTCATGGTTTAAGGCCAACGGGATGCTCCTTAACGTCGAAAAAACTCATATAATGCATTTTCAGCTGAGGAACACTAAAAATGAGAAACTTAATATATTGTCAAACAATATACTCATACCCCAAGTCGAACAGGTAAAATACCTTGGATTTTGTATTGACACAGGTCTCACGTGGTCGCCCCATATAGATGCCATCTGCGGCAAGCTAAGCTCAGCTTCTTATGCGCTATCGAGGCTAGCTCCTACCTTATCCGCTGATAACATTAAAAAGGCTTACTATGGCTACTTCCACTCCATCCTGATATATGGCATCGACCTGTGGGCAACAGCGGCTGATCGTGAAAAGGTGTTTAAAATCCAAAAGCGCGCCGTTCGAATAATTGCTAACAAACCGCACGATCATCCCGCTCGGAGCCTATTCAAAGAGCTGAAAATACTTACCCTACCTAGCGTATTCATTCTTGAAGCCTGTCTACACGTCCGGTACAACCTCGGGTCGTATCCAACTCGCGCCCAGCACCATGCCCCCGGCAGGAGCACGCGCGGCCAGCACCTTCTAGTCGTGCCGTCGCGGAGGCTAGCTAAGGTTCGAGGAACACTCGGTGTACTGGGGCCTAAAATTTACAACTGTCTTCCAGCTGACATACTAAACGCGCCCAGCGATACAGTTTTTAAAAACAAGGTTAAAAATCGGTTACTAGTTTTGGCTTGTTACACAATTGACGAATACTTTGAAATGATATCATTGGCCCACTCATAAATATTGTAATACATACTTAGTCAATATTAAACTGGCAATGGTTGTGAAAATATCTTACAATTAAACTTAAACTAATAACCAACTGTGTGTTAAGAAAGATATATAATTTAAAAATGTGACATATTAGTTATAATATATTTTTATGCCTGACATGTAAAATTCTGTGACTTTTACCAATAAAATTCTGATTCTGATTCTGATTCTGATTCTTCACACCTGGACAGCTTCTAACACTTTACAAAGCTCAAGTCCGGTCGTGTATGGAGTATTGCAGCCACCTGTGGGATGGCTCAGCTAAATACCAACTCGCCGCTTTGGACTCAGTGGAGCGCAGAGCCAGGAGGATGATTGGCGACAAGAAGCTAACGGCTAAGCTTCAGTCTTTGGCCCATCGGCGGAAAGTCGCCAGCCTGTCGGTATTCTACAGGCTGCACTTCGGGGAGTGTGCCCAAGAGCTACACGAGCTTATACCACCGTCCCCATTCTACCATCGGACTTTTAGACGCACGGCCGGTTTCCATCCTTACATGGTAGATATTCCACCAATTCGCACGAAGCGCTTTGCTTCTACTTTCCTTATGCGAACTGCCAAGGAATGGAATTCCCTGCCGGCGTCTATATTTCCGTGTTCTTATAACCCGGCAACCTTCAAATCAAGAGTGAACAGGCACCTTCTGGGCGAGCTCGCTCCATCGTAGGCCACGTCTACGCCTCGGCTAGTCTGTGGCCATGAGTAAGCCCATTCATAATAAAAAAAAAAAAAAAAATTACTGCCATTAAAAAAAAACATGTTTATTCAATCGATGTCCTTTTGGTTTAAATACAGATTTAGTTCTGGAGCTAGGCGTATGCATATACGTGTAAAGTGTGGAAGTATTTTTTTTTTTTTGCTGACATTGGATAGGTCCTATTAATTCTTAAAACATTAATACTGTTCACTTCCTGGAATTGATTGAAAAACATTTCAAAAAATTGATATGTGCTTAGTTACTTATTTTGATTATTTGATAGTTAAGTATTTCAAACTTACTATGAGAACCACGGCATTGTTTTAAAAAAGTACTTTCCACATTAGCAATAATAATTGAAACAAAATCTTTAAGCTCTAGCCGCCCACAGACCAAAATTTATACAATAAAGGTCTCCGGACGGTTAGCGGGTATACATAATTATTATATGTAATGGATATTAGGATAACTCACATTAGAACGGCCCGGATGCGGGACAAGGCATCCGACACTCCTTTTTTCATTATAGAAAACATCACGTGGCCCGGACCCGGGACGTTCTACTTATAGCGTGAGTCATCTTTATTACAATCAACTACTGACGATCATTTTTCAAATAAAACCACAATAAAACATTGACTTACCAATTTGGATTTACCTACATCAGTACGGATATAATGGTCATTCTTGTCTACGTGACAGCGTCATAAAACGGTGTCCGTCACTTTCTAACCCACGGTGTTAAAAAGTGACCACGGAAGAAAGAATGAGCGCGCCGCACAGTGTTTCGTCTAGAACAAGCTAGGTGGACAAAAGTCGTTATCAAATTATCTCTAATGAGTCATTAGATATGATAAACAACATGTTGAAACCCCCAAACCCATTAATAGATTATGTCTAACTTTCTAATTTTATGAGCCATAGGGTGCAGAAGTCAGCTAATGAGGTAAGTGCAATTGCACAATTTAATCAGTTGCAATTTTGTGATGCGTTCAACGACATCTCTTACAAGTAAAACGTTATTTTATGAAAAGGTTTGGTGATAGATCTTATAACTGAAGGTAAGCACTTTATATTTTTCATAAAAACATGTTCATATCAGTTGTAATAATGCTCGTATAGAGCAATAAATATGCACTTAAAAACGTGGTGAGATTTTCTTCATTTTAGAACTTTGATAGACTAGCAAATACTTGACACCGCTTGACACCGGTCTAGATTTTTGATATTATTTACTTGCATAATTCTATTTTATGATGGTGTATATTTCATTTTGCATAAATTTGCATAACATTTTTTTTTCATTTTTTTTGCAGAACACGTTCTCTCTATTTTAAGGAAGGGGTTTTTGAAGAATGGACAAATAAGGGGAAAAACGACTAAAATTTCCACCTTTATCAGTTTATATTGGTAAAATATGAGTTACGAGATTTCAAAGAAGAGTCTGAGAGACGGTTAAAAAATATTTTAACCAGTTATTCATCAAAACTGAATACCAAGTGGAATAGTGCGTCAAGATTTAAAGAAGCAATTTGTGAAAAAGTTTAAAAGTGGTATGGATGGCCAAAATATAGAATTACGAGTGTACATAACTAGACCAAGTGCATCAACGTCGTCTGAAAATGTTAATCCTGCAGGAAGACCCAAATTAAACTTCAAAAGTTCCCCTTTTAAAACGGAAAAAACGCTGAGTTAAAGATCTGGTACAATTACGTACCTATTTTTTAACTGCTGCCGAAATCCCGATTGATTCGTGATCGGCAGCAAATAAAACACGGCAAAAATGTTAAAAAATATTAGAGAAAGTCCACATAAGCCAACGTAGTCTTGTTCTTACGACAGCAGTAGGTACTTCAATGAATTCTAGGCAGCTAAGTGTTAATGAGGCATTAGCATATTATATTGAGTCAAAATCGACAAATACAAACTTACAAGCAGACTAAAATGTGGTCAATGAAGGCTGATTATCATAAATATTCATCATATGATTATTTGCCCAATGCAAAAGGTACAAGCGTGTTATTTCCTTCAGAAGAACTTTAAAAAACTTACGCAAAACAAGGAAAACAATTATTATTCTGATATAATACATGAGTTAGAACAGATTATAAGTTATTAATAATTAACAGATTAATTATTAATAATAAGTTAAGTTTTAATTAATTTTCTATATTACATTTTTATTTTTTTGTATATTTTAAAGTAAATACTATGAAAATAATGTATCTAATGAACTGTAAAATTTTGTTTATTATTGTGTTAATAATTTATTTGCAAAAAAATATATAATTAATTTAAATATATATTTTATTTTAATTTTTTTACTTTTTTTCATGGTATTTTAAAATTTTTAGTAAATTATATTTAATTAAGCAATACTAACCATAATACTACCCAAAAACACAAAAAAATAATTTTGTCCACCTAGCTTGTTCTAGACGAAACACTGTGCGCCGCGCTCAAAGTGACAGTTGTTTTATCACGATAAAGATGGATAAAACCATCCATAATACGCCGGCTGTGCAAGAATTATGGTAAACAACAGAATAAGTCTCTGTATGGCTGTTATGGGTAAAACCTCGGTCCTATCGACTGCTCTTCTTGAAAGTACCTAATCCAGGCTAGCTTTTAACCATCTTTTACCATGCGTTTTTACGCTCTCACATCTTTTTGCAGTTTCTAAGAAAATGGCCACGCACGCACTCTCTAGGTCTAATCTTGGCTTCGGCTCCTCGCACGCCCCATAATGGGTAAAGACAAATTTATATCTAGCCTATATACGTTCCATTTTATAAAAATTCTTCTGTTACAATTCCTTGAACTTATCCATCTCTCTTATAGCTTCTGACAATATGTCAGATGTATTCTTTGTCACATTTGGCTTGATACTAGTTACTAGTGGTATTTATTCGCAACCCACAACTACTGTTCACATAGCGCGATGGCAAAGAAATTGAAAATATAGTTCGCCTTGAAACTTATAAGGAACGACAGATGTAGCGTCATAGCTTAGCATGAAAATTAGACCGTTTGCGCATAACTAGTTATTTGTTTAGCATTTTATTGAACTAATTAAGACTGTTAAAACATTGCTCCAATATCCTTGCAAATTTGACAGAGATTACCTGATTAGGCTAAGTTTGGCCTGAATATAAGATAAAATGTCAACGTTTTTGAAGACTAATTAATTAGGGGTTTTATATCTTTATCACATCTACTTATTAAGTAGGTACCTAGTCTGTCTAAGCTATATTTTTGCACCGATTTGAACAGAGCAAAGGGAGCAAGTGTCACGCGTTATATTTTCATAAAAAATTGACACATTAAAGGAGGACATTGTCACAGTTTGTCATTACAAATGCCATGCAGAGTTAGCTTGGTTCGACTAACATTTTTGTTCATTATCTACATATTTTTAAAAACATTAATAATATCTCTCAAGTAACCACATAATTATGAGTGTGTTAAAAACACACGAAATTAGGACTTTCAAACATGAAGCTTATTGTTATTTAACATCATTTGAAATAAACGCAAATCGATAATTATATACTTAAACCAGACTTACTACCACAGCACTGATATTTTACCATAGCGTCCTATATAATTTACTTACTCCGACCTATTTATTATTCAAAAGTCAACCATAAAATCTGATAACGATGCATTTTTCGCATGACACAAACTTAAACTTAACAGATAAGCTCCTGCACACAAATTCCACTATAATTAACCGAAAAAAACATAAACACGTCTTCTGCCAAGCAGACGGCATAAATTACTCGAAGAATGCACCGACCGGCCAGCCATCCAGATCACAGCGACCTTGCGCTTCCGGATATATCATCGACAAACGCCCTGTACATGCTACACACGTATATCATAACCTCCTGAGACCCCCTGTACAATTTTTTGTACACTTCACAAGCTATTTTGAACTTTTGTTGAACAACAAAGAGTACCAAATTCAAAAACAAAACAACTGTTTCTGTGTCTCACAGGAGGTTAAAAATATGCCTGTGACATATACATACATAAAGCCTGAAAGCCAAGGAAATATCAACCTTATCACAAAGCGTTTGAGTCCACGGATGTTACCACGCACGGCTTTAGCGTATGAGGTCCATACTCTTGTTACCACGCCCTCATATTTGCTTCTTCGTATATAAGCTCGTCTCGTTCCTATGAGAATCATTCCTCGATTGGAAGTACTCTAGTCCGTACGCAATGGCTGCTAAGGTGATCTACTTATAATTACTAGTGTTGTGATTAATGTGGTTTTTATTCATTAGTGTTGACATTGGAGTTATTGAGATCTTAGCTAGAATTTAAAAAAACTCATAGAGTCTAGTGTGTTCGATCGATTATTCAATAAAATAAAAAAAGCGTGAAAATCCAAAAGCTGTTTCATAAATTTCTTAGTGCGTCCGTTATGGTTTCTCTTCAAAATAAGCTAACGTTTACAGTTTAACACGCAAAACGTCAAATACCTAGTTTCTAGAATCTATAAATAATTTAGCTAAGCTGATGTCAATATTCCTTTAAAATCTCTTCTTTATCTAATTTCATTTGAGTTTAAAAACTAATTTTTAAAAAAAAACAACCTAAAGGTGGCAATCGAACTATACAAATATTACTTAGTTCAATCTCATTTTTACGTGATACCCAGCGCATCTGGCTTTCATAAAACGACCGTTAAATTTTTTTTCTAAATTATATAGATTGTTTTATGAAAGTAATAGTAAAAGATTTCTAAAAATTTTATAAGTATTTAATAGTCCAACACAAATGGCCATAAAAACAACATAGGTACTTACGGAAATACATTGACAATTTGCAAACCTTATTACCGCGAAATAAGTTAAAGCGTTGCCGTTAGTCATACAACATTTTAGTTACTTTTATCTCTGTCACGTGATGTACAACTTTATCCTTTATTTCCAGTTTGTCGTAGTGCTCGCGCTGGCGGTGGCCGCCCAGGCGTCAGTGGTGCCCGTGGGCGTCGCGCGCGCAGACGACTACACCAGTTTCGCGTACGACGTGGCCGATCCCAACACCGGCGACTACAAGAGCCAGGTCGAGACGCGCGTCGGCGGCGTCGTGCAGGGCCAGTACTCGCTGCTGGACGCCGATGGCACCAAGCGTACCGTCGATTATGCCGCTGATGATGTCAATGGCTTCAACGCTGTCGTGCGCAAGGACCCTGTTGCCGTCGCTGCGCCTGTTGTGAGCGCGCCTGTTGTCAGCGCGCCTGTAGTCGAAGCCGCTCCCGCTGTGGTTGCCGCGCGCACTTACGCCGCCCCTGCCGTGTACTCCGCTGCTCCCGTTGTTGCCGCGCGCACTGTCGCCGCCCCTGCCGTATATTCGACCGGCGTGGTTGCTTCAGCGCCGGCTGTGTATGCCGCACGCACTGTTGCCGCTCCCGCTGTATACTCCGCCCCTGTAGTGGCCGCACGTACGGTTGCCGCTCCCTCCGTCTACTCGACCGGTGTGGTTGCTTCAGCACCCGCCGTATACGCCGCTAGCGCCCCCGTGGTAGCCACCCGCACCGTTGGCGTCGCCGCCCCGGCCGTCTACTCCGCCCCGGCCGTCTACTCCGCCCCGGCCGTCTACTCCGCCCCCGTCGTCGCCCGCTACGCCGCACCCTCCGTATACAGCTCATACTACGGCACCCCTTACACCTACGGCGCGTACGCTGCCCCGGTAGCTCAATGGTAACTTTAACAAAACCTTGTCTCAAGGTTCCTTAGCCATAAACCACGACGTGTTCTTCATAATGTATATAACTTATACGACTTTGTACATATGCAGTATGTATGCGAAATACAAACGTTTTATACTTAACAATCGTAATTTTTATAAGAACCAACCCCGTTGCACATCCCTATTCTCCCCAACAATATATATATAATGAATGAATGTTACCGTAAAACCAGGTAACTTTAGCCCACAACTTACAAGTATCTGATATAGGAAAGAAAAAGCATGAAAACTGAAACAAAATAAATGTAATGAGTACAAATCAAATGGCTCGTCGATAACGATAATCAACGTTAAAAACTGGACCATAGTTGTATTATAGGATTATATTAGTAACCTAATTTTACGGTACACAAATGTAATTGCAGGTATGTAGGTATATCAAATGAATCAGGCCCCAGAAAGTGGGTAAAAGTGAGTCACTCACACTGCTTATTATTTTATAACACCTTTAGCAAAATGTCAATGCAGCCAAGAACAAAGAAAATAGCGAGTACTGCGTAGGCTCCATGCCTGTGCGTGTTGGTAGTCATAAATAATAGCAGTTATAGAAATGGAGCATAAAGTGAACCTTGGTGCCTTCCCACACTATAGACGGTTCCGTGCGCTTCCTTTAAGGGAAACTGTACCTGCTTGTGTAAGTGTCGCACTTGATAGGCATAATAATATTCCAGTATAAAATAGTAATTACGATACAAGTACAACAAGTAGGAAATTCGCAACGAGTGGCGATAAATTAAAACACGACCGTGGGGAGTGTTTTTCAATCGACGAGAGCTGCGAATTACCTTTTCGCACGTTTTCGACATACGCACGTATAGTGTGCACTAGTTACCGCACTAGGGCGGTAAATTAGCACCACATGTACTGTGTGTAAACTATATGATATTTTGATAATTATTTAAAAAAAACCGGGCAAGTGCGAGTCGGACTCGCGCATGAAGGGTTCCGTACCATAATGCAAAAAAAAAGCAACAAAAAAACCGTCACCCATCCAAGTACTGACCACTCCCGACGTTGCTTAACTTTGGTCAAAAATCACGTTTGTTGTTGGGAGCCCCATTTAAATCTTTATTTTATTCTGTTTTTAGTATTTGTTGTTATAGCGGCAACAGAAATACATCATCTGTGAAAATTTCAACTGTCTAGCTATCACGGTTCGTGAGATACAGCCTGGTGACAGACAGACGGACGGACGGACGGACGGACGGATAGCGAAGTCTTAGTAATAGGGTCCCGTTTTACCCTTTGGGTACGGAACCCTAAAAAGTGAGTAAAATGTTTCGTTTTACATTTCTGAATATTATTATCATATTCAAAACTTTTGTGAGATAATTAGAAAAGACAATGCATCTAATTGCGTTACACGACTCACTTAACTAGCAATGAAATTAATTTTACGGAAAATGTTTGCTATGGTATGGTAGACAGGTATGCGGGGGCAATAGAGCCCCACCTGTTCATGAGCAATTCTCAAAAAGTTTGTACATTTCGATCATATCTTAGATTTCCCACCACATTTCCCAAAATGTCCCACAAAGTTTCTAAGAAATATTCCTTTTTTGTTACCAAATGTTTAAGGAAATCTAGTAACAAAACAGGAAAGTTTTATAATAACTTTCTGGGACATTGTGGGAAATATGGTGGAAGATACCACCAGTTTACCAGCATATCAATTTTTTTTTAAATCTACAGATCGAAAAGTACAAACTTTTGGATAATTACTCTCATAAGCCTTATACCTTATGGCATTAAGTCCACCTTTTGTACTATAAGGTTTTTCTTTTGTGCAATAAAGAATTAATAAATAAATAAGAGCCGTAACAGCCAGTACAAATCTCATTCACTAATTTACGGTATTCTCGGGCAATCGTCGATTCCAAATTAAAGCTGGTTTATTCAGTGTTTGTCCAATGGTTTATCATCTCAGCCATAAGACGTCCACTGCTAAATATAGGCCAATGGTTTATAGCTGTTACTTATGCGTTGCTGAATAAAATTATACAGTCTAATTTTCTTTTGCTAAAAAAAATATGAGAATAAAAACTAAGTAACACCTTACAGTGAAGTTGGTTTGATGTATAAAATTAATCCTTACATCGTGTTGGAGGCGTGTCATGTAGTCGACTAAAGCTAATTTGTAGAAATATTTAAAGGTAACAAAAATTGCCGTAATGCCAACGTAAAATTAATAATACGGACAAATTCATCATGTGCGTAACATGATACCATAAGGAAATGGTACTAAAAGCTAATAATGAAACAGGTAATTATAGTAAATTAACAAGGTCCTTAGGTTATGTGACTTGGATTTCGTAAGAACAATTGTAATAACTCATTCAGCCTAAGCTCTACTATAAAAGCTTTATAATCTGAAATACTGAAATTTTCCTGAACTTTCTCTATTATTGAAAACTTTGGAAAGTAATATTGAAATTTAGTATATAAGGATCTAGGCTAGAGGGGATGAAGTATAAAATAAACAAGGTATTGAATGCTAACGAATTTGATTTATTGCATTCAAATATGTTAAGTTTGTAAGCCGAATTAATTAAATAATTTATAAGCTCTATATCCAATGAAGTCTGGTTAGGACACATTAGGATATACCGCCTTGATTGCTAGGGCCAAATACCTAAGTCAGGAAAACAAGACGGGACAAAAACCTGACTGCCCAAGTTTAACCTGTACACAACCATAATAAAATATGTCACAATAAGAAATGAAATCTTATGTAAATATATAAGAAAAATATGGCAAGATCATCTAGCTGAGAAATATAGACCAACATTATGAAAAGTAATAACCTAAGCTCTCCGAGGTGTGAAACATGTTACTACATAAAATCTGAAATATGTTCCAACAAGCACAATATCTCTCAAATATTACCTAATACGTAATTAGTAACCTAAAATACAAGATTTAACAGAAAACGCTCCTAAAATAAAAATATGTCGAAAGGATCCTAAATATAAACGACTAGAAATGTCAAGTAACGCTCCTAGAGAAGGTGAAATTCATATAATCCTATCAAAATAACGGAATACTATTTATTAACTAAACGACTACTATAAATCCTACCCTATTCACATAAAATGCTATTGTAAGATATCAAAATTCAATATATTTCTAATTTAAATAAATGGATGTCTGAAAATAATGAAATTAAGTAAATTTTAAACCTGTTTGAGTCAAAATTTTAAATATGAAAATGGGTTGTAACAAGTTCTATTAGTAAAATATAGTAGTTTAGATTTATTAACTTATGTTGCGAATGGCATATTAACATTATTCCAGTATATATAATAAGTTTAGGAATGTGAAAGGAGAGTGGTCTGGCTTCTTACAATTTTATCTTTAATAAGACAGCATCGTAAAATAAAATAACTGATTGCAGTCAACCATAAGGCCACTTTGTGTGCCCTATAAAATTACTGTGCATACGCCGCTACTCTAAAGCAACTATGTCTGAACTGTAGTCCCATTGTGATCCACTCCACGCAATACCAGAGAAGTAAAAGTCATGTAGACGTACATTCAAATGCGCAACCCTCAGGTGGTCCCTATCCAACCCTAGTGGGGTGTTACGTAGTAACTTGCATAGTATGCAATCCCTTGGGTATATAAAATCGATCATGCTAACCATGTTGGGTTCGTCCTATTATTCGACTTAGTCGTCGGACGTGCATTTGACTGTACTACCTTCTGGTAAAACCCTATCAACCTAACGTACATGCAGAGCATCCAATAGCTTTGCGTATTGGAGTATTTCACATATGGATGAGACAAGCAAGTAGATCTGAAACAGAGTCTAGTATGTAATTATACTACGACGTTACATCCTCAAGATTTATTGTCACTCTGTAGTTCACTCTCAATGTATCAGGCATTGCACATAGTTTAAAGCTAGAAAATAGAATAAAAAGTACTAAAATGACTACTTTCCCCCACTCCTGCCCCACCGTCACCCGGTTCTTGCGCCCGAGTTCGTGTCATTCTCTTTCTTTGTGCGGGCATTGCAACATCGTGTTACGTAACTTTGTCATTCCGAAATATCGTATCCTTTTCTTTGGATCGCACAAAGTAGTGATAATGGGAAAACGTAAACGTAAGGATAAAAATCGTCATTTAAAAGAAAAAATTAGGCGATTAGAAGATCGACTCAACCGTTGTTCATCATCAGATTCGGCAACAGACGAAGGTTAGTGTCTTTTTTGTTTAAATAGAACAATAGTAAGTACCTAAGGAATACAAACTATCATACATTATGTTTCACTACGACAAAATGCTGTGGAATGCGTAATAAATTGAATCTACCCTCCTAAATTGAAGAAAAAATTAATGCTTCGATTCAAACTCGAACAAACATATATAAACAAAGATTCTTTTTTTATGTCTTTTGTACTGTTACCGGATCATCAAGGTTCGTTGTTTACTTTATTAAAATTAACATTTTAGGTAGTAATGGTTATGTAAACGAAAGACTTTCATCGAATAACATGAATATCAGATATTATGACATTACTTATTAAAAGTATTAAAAGGCTAGGTATACACTCGAGCGATTCTAAGCCTAGGTATGCCAACTAAGCAGTCCCGCGTCATAGCGTGCCTATGCCCAGTGACTCAAAACTTTCAGTCCAGCGATATAGCGAGCCTATACCCAGTGACTTAAAAACACTAGTCCAGCAGCATAGCGAGCCTATGTTCAGAGACTTAAAAATTGTTTTTTATCGTCTTTACAGAATACAATGATTATGATCGGTACTACCCAGAACAGTACGATTACCCTCACAATCCAGGTAGTGAGGACGAAGTGCCCCTAATACCGTGGTCTGATTCGGAACACTCGATTCCTGATACAACGCCTAAATCGGTGATCATGCAACCTACACCGATAGCGGACCCAGTTCTTAATTCCGCCGTACCCAGTAACGTCAATGAAACGGTATCGGCTGATCCCGGTATCAGCACCGAGACCGATACATCACAAACATTGCCGTCTGATATATTAGAGGCCCTCGGGGACCCGAAGGGAAAAGAAGAAATATATGGGCCAAAAATAACTGATGAAATCTCTAAACGTTGGGGCCGGGTACTCGTTGATGGCCTAGAGAAAGATGTAAAGCAAAAACTGCCTGAAAAGCACCTGATACCAGATAACTTTCGTTTAGCTAAAGCCCCTATTTTAAATCCTGAGATTATATCGGTGCTCAACGAATCAGTCAGATATCGTGACAAATTATTAGAAAAAGAGCAAACCAACTGGGTCTAGGCATTTCTGAGCTCACAAATCTAGCTTCAGCGGTAATCAAAGAAAACTTAGATAAAGTCGAAATACTAAAGAAACTTTCTGAAGCTAGCCAGATTTTCCTAGACCTTCATCACGATCAGACCACTAGGAGAAGAAAGCTCATAACCACAACTCTTGACAAAAAGTTTGTCAATATAATATCGGACGTAAAAAGGGATACCTACCTGTTTGGCGAAAACCTAGGAGAAAAAATAAAAGCCACAAAAACAGCGGAAACATCAGGGCTACAAGTGAAGCGTAAAGAGGTCAACGCTATCGCATCTACGTCTAGGAAATATCCCAACCAGGGAAACTGGAGGGGCCCACCCCGAACATACTACCAATACCAATTACAACATTTTCAACGAGCACCGAGACAGGGTGGGCCGAGACCGCGCTACCCTCACCAGCAATACCGGTACCGTCCGCCAGTTCCCGATCGTCAAGCCCAATCGACGCGCAAGCCGCCCAACAAGACCCCAAAAGCCTAATAGAGGTAAATGTACCCCATGCGGGTAGACTAAAATATTTCCATAAAAAATGGCGTAATATTACTGACGATCAGGTAGTTTTGAGCTATGTGAAAGGACTAGTCATACCTTTTAATAGTCCAGTCATGCAAAATGTGTTTCCAGCAAATAACAATTTTAGTCCTCTAGAAATTGAGCAAATCAATTGCGAGATTAAAAAATTAAAGGACTTAGGCGCATTGATAGACTGTAAAGATATACCTGGACAGTTTTTATCTAGTATCTTCCTTACTCCAAAACCAGATGGCTCTAATCGTTTCATACTTAATCTTAAAAACCTAAATAAACACATTGCACATCAACATTTTAAAATGGAAGATGTGCGAACGGTGACAAAGCTCATGACCAAAAACTGTTTTATGTCCACCATAGACCTAAAAGACGCATATTTTTTGATCCCAATGAATAATAAGAGCAAAAAGTTTCTGAGGTTCAAATTTCAGGGAAATACCTTCGAATTTCAGTGTTTACCTTTCGGTCTCTCCTTGGCGCCATATATATTTACCAAGTTACTCAAACCAGTGACGGCAGTTCTAAGAAGCAAAGGCTACATACTAGCTATTTACCTAGATGATATAATATGTTTAGGCGGTACTTATAATGAATGCCTAACTTGCGCTACGGAAACCGTTAATATACTAAAAAATCTAGGTTTTGTAATAAACCAGACTAAAAGTAAATTAATACCTAGTCAAGTTCAGACTTATCTCGGTTTTGAGTTAGACTCTGTTAATATGCGTCTAGGCTTACCAGAAAAGAAAAGACAAAAAATTTTAGACTGCCTCAAATATATCCACAATAAAAAATCAATCACGATACGTGATTTCGCCAAGCTTTTAGGTCAATTATGCTCAGCCTGTCCAGCGATTGCTTATGGGTGGGTTTATACCAAACCCTTAGAGCGTGAAAAATTTCTTGCTTTACAACAATCGGGAGACAACTATGATAGTCTTATTAGTATTGGTGCTCACCTTAATCCTGACTTTACATGGTGGAAAAATAAAATTTTAACTTCATATAACCAAATCCGAGAAGGCAAATATATTTTAGAAATTTTCTCAGACGCATCCTTGACAGGCTGGGGAGCATATTGTAACGGTGAAAGAACCGGAGGTTTTTGGAGCCCACAGGAGGCTAAAAGACACATAAATTTCCTCGAGCTGCTTGCAGCTTTTAATGGATTAAAATGTTTTGCTCGGAATCTTAACAACGTAGAAATATTACTACGCATTGACAATACCACTGCCATATCATACATAAACAAATTTGGCGGGGTGCAGTATATTCACCTAAATAATATTACTCGAAAGATATGGCAGTGGTGCGAGTCACGCCAGTTATACATATATGCGTCATACATTAAATCCAAAGACAACGTTGAGGCAGACGAAGAATCTCGTCATCGCAATATTGATACCGAATGGAGCTTATCTCCCTTAGCATTTCAAAAAATTACACGATGCTTTGGATTTCCTGAAATTGACCTGTTTGCGTCCAGATTAAATAATAAATGCCTCAAGTACATTTCCTGGAAACGCGACCCTGAGGCATTTGATATTGACGCATTTACGCAAAACTGGGCTAACTTTTTCTTTTATGCTTTTCCGCCTTTCTCACTTATCCTCAAAAGTCTGAGAAAAATCATAAATGAAAAAGCTACAGGTGTAATGGTCGTTCCTGACTGGCCCAGTCAACCCTGGTACCCAATTTTCATGAAGCTCTCCAAACAAAAACCGATATATTTCAATCCTGAGCCTCAGTTGCTTCTTTCTCCTTTCAGGAAGAGACACCCTCTCTGGAGTCGCCTTTCCCTGGTGGCATCACTATTATCCGGGAAGCATTTAGAAGACAAAATCTAAATCTAGACACAATAGATATTTTAATATCATCTTTATCAAAGAACTCTTTAAATCAGTATAATGGCGGATACAAAAAGTGGTGGACGTTTTGTTCAAAACATAACATAAGTATCTACTCCACCAACATTCCCGATATTCTTGCGTTTTTTACGGCTGAATATAACGCCGGTGCAAGTTACTCCACTTTAAATACACTTCGTTCTGCACTTTCCTTGATATTGGGCAAACAATTCAGTAATGACGAAAGGGTCGCTAGGTTCCTAAAAGGTGTTTTTAAAACAAAACCTGCGTTACCAAAATATCAGTCAACCTGGGACCCTAATCTAGTATTAGACCAAGTCAGTAATTGGCATCCGAATGAGGACTTGCCTCTAGAAAAAATTACAAAAAAGTTGGTAGCTCTTCTTGCGTTGTCTACAGGACAACGTATGCAGACGCTAGCCCTTATTAGCTTATCCAATATCAAGATAAATGAAAAGAATATTGAAATTGTAATTAATGACCTAATTAAAACTTCAGCTCCGGGTAGATCTATGCCCCGGCTAATTATTCCATTTTTTCCTCATAAGGTCGAGATATGTCCCGCTAAATGCCTAATTGCATATATGGAAAAGACCACTCAATTTAGACATTTAACCAAAACAGACAAGTTGATTTTAACAACAAAAAGTCCAGTCCACAATGCGAGCCCTTCGACCATTAGCCGTTGGATAAAGTCTGTATTGGTAGCAAGCGGAATAGATACCTCAGTTTTTTCGGCCTACAGTTGTCGTCATGCTTCTACATCAGCAGCTAGTCGAAAAGGGGTATCTGTAGACCTTATCAAGAAGTCAGCTGGCTGGTCAAAGAATTCTCTGGTATTCGCAAAGTTTTATAATAGGCCGGTAATTGAAGAAGATAGCAACATTTTTGCAGAGGCCGTATGTAATAGGGACAATGATTAAAATAGCATTTAAATACTGTAAATCGTTGATTAGTAAATACCTAGTATTAGCTTACTATAATAGGCACAGTATGTAATTTAACGAATTAATGCCAAATTCGAAAATACAATTTTTGATTACACATATACATTTATTTTATTCGGTCTTGCTACTTTCCCTTAAGTGCCAGTTTTGCTTGGCGCTAAACATCTACAGAGTGACAATAAATCTTGAGGATGTAACGTCGTAGTATAATTTAAGGTTAAACAAACTTACCTGAAGTGAAGTTTGACCATAATTATACGAGACGTTACATCCGAAAAGATTTATCACCCGCCCTGCCCTGCATTTTTTTCTCCGAGTCTCAAAAAATGATACCCAAAACTGTCGCAAAATGGCACTTAAGTATCTCTAAAACAATGACACGAACTCGGGCGCAAGAACCGGGTGACGGTGGGGCAGGAGTGGGGGAAAGTAGTCATTTTAGTACTTTTTATTCTATTTTCTAGCTTTAAACTATGTGCAATGCCTGATACATTGAGAGTGAACTACAGAGTGACAATAAATCTTTTCGGATGTAACGTCTCGTATAATTATGGTCAAACTTCACTTCAGGTAAGTTTGTTTAACCTTAAATGAATAGACAAATAGTGCCCAAGAGAGACCATATACACAGCAATGATATAAGAGTCGCCCCCAATATCATGAGATCAGTCATTTCATTATTTATTTTACAGTTTTACTCGAAAGTAAATTAGAACTACTAAAAGTAGAATAGAAGCCAGTCGGATTAGGGTTTGTTACCTTTACCCAATATACAACAAAAGGCTAAGCATTCATAATACAGTTTTGAATCCAGGTTGAATCATACTGAATAAACACACTTATAATAAAGTTGTCCTCATTATTGAGCTTGGGACAAGATCAATAATGATTCAGTTATCTATGAACGGGCAAAGGGGTTAGCGCCCCGCCAATAACCTGCGTATCATCATTGACTCCGATACAGAACCATCTCGTCCTATAAATGTATATAATCCTACCAGTAAGTATATAAAGGAGTCTTTAATGGCTTGTACCAGCAAACGATGAACACAGATTTCTCGCCAGGGAGGTGAAAGGCGTCTTGTAAGGATCTAAAGGGATTTATCCAGATCCAATCAGATTCCGACCAGCAGCCTATTTCAGCTCCAGGGTGCACGAACCTCTATGCGAGGGGAGGTTGGTAAACGTATTGCATGAATCATACGATTAATGCAATCAATATACTTAGCTTAGCTCCACTGAACGTGCTACAACCACTGAAGCGATCCCTTTTCAAAGATCCCTTCAGTGCCGAAGGCCAAAGACGGGACACCCTTCATAGAAACAGGGACAGGCCCTATAATAAAACACATGGACGTATTTCATCAACCTGGTATACATAAACCATTGCTTAGCGATATCTTAAATAAATGAACTTGGGTAACATCTAAATACCTCATTGTTAAAACAGCCACTTATATGTGACTAGCTTCAACAACTACAATTATGTAGTTAGTAAATAAATATAATATACTTTTAATTGGACGTAATCTGAAATGGTAGTAATAGATATTAACCATACTCTAGTCAAATGACTTAATTCAATATGACAAATGAATTTGGGGCAAGTAAAAATATTGGCTAAATATAGATCAAACTATATACCAATTATTCAAAATATACACCCACAATAGCATTTCATGACTCTTGAACTCTATAGCATATAGCTGTTTGCGAATCACAAGGACTCGTAGCTCAAGTATAATATGTTAAGACCATAAGAAATATACCAATCTGTTTACCAAATATCAGTAATAACAGATAAAATGATACGCATTAGCAATGTAACTACAATGCTTTACAAATGATACGGTGATTCGCAACCAGCTTAAGCTGAACCAGATTGTAGGAGAGAGATATATATATAATATGATTAGCTAAGTCATGTTTGGATGAACTAGAGAATACTAGCATTAAAATATGAATACGAAATCACGATCATTAAATAGGTATCAATTACCAGTATTATCACACAGATTATGGCTTTACAGAATGTTCTAGAAGTCGTCAGAGTCATTTGCTTTCAAATAAATCATCAGATAGTCATAAGAATCATAGACTAGATTTTAAATCAATAATCAATTGAACGTTAAGAAATAAAATCCGTACCTACATTTTAAACCAGAATCCGTAATAAAATATAAATCTACCTATTCTCATATTAAAACCGCAATAATATAAACATACAAATATAGCGAATGTCCTACATAATACTACCTACAGATAAATACACCGTAATAAATCAATAATCCTGTTTAACCGTTTAAGTACACCTAACATAATTGGTAATGATCTACGTCACCGTTTAGGTAGGTATTAGGATCTGCTTGGCGGGGCTTCGAAGCTCTCACGTCGTGGAGAAGACAAAGCTTGCTCATCCCACGTAGGTGAATACTGCACCGGTTCCAGTGAGTAGCTTGAAGGTTCAGATGCGGTGTAGTGCTGCCGGTCGCTTCTTGATGTAGAAGGTAGGGGCGCCCGTAGCAGCGGGATTGATCAGGTTCAGACGAGGATGCTCCGAGACACACTCCGAAGCCGTCGATGGAACAGGGCTCGCGGCCGCACCCACTCGTGAACCGGAAATTGAGAAATAAAATAGTGTTTAATAAAATATTAAGTAATTGGTTTAAATAGGTACCAATTTTTAATCTAACCAAACATTTACGCCCTACAGCGCTAATGTTTTATATGGACAAAGACATCTAAGCATTTATAGGGACCATCATTTCAATTATAAAAATTATAAATTGTAAGTTTAATTAGAATTGCCGACATATTCTATATCATTAAAATAATAAAGATTTATGGATCTCTAATACTGAAAATAACCTATAATCTATTGCTTCAAAATATGAGTATCTTACTGTCAAACCAAGAATAAATATTTATAATTATAATGTTTAAACTTGTGGTATCTTAATCTAAAACGTTCGGTAAAGTTACGTCAAATACTATTTATGGAAGTTTATGAACGATATTCATACCTAAAATAATTAACCACTTACAGTAACCGATAAAGATATAATCGAAGAATGCAACAATAACTAAATCTAATTAAACACATCTACCTATTTCATTTATATCTAAATCAAGACGCGTCCTACATTACCATCTAAATAAAACGGGTAAAATACATACATACACACTCATGGATGATGATTAACGCATTAACGTTCCTATTCCCTTCGTAGTTGGTTAATCCATAATCATAAGAACGCTCGTTCACTACACGAACTTCAAGTTGAATTAATATAATCACACCAGCACATATATAATTAAGGTATTTAATGCACAAATACAATTGAATAGACTACACTGCGATCCAGTCCGTTATATGTATTAAAATTCACTAACGTACGAGAATCGGACTTACATAAACCATGAATAAAAGTGTACTTTTGTTTGTCAATGAAGGGTATAATCAAAAACGATCGATGCAACTACCCGCTATTCATACGACAAGCATATAAAAGAATGATTCTATTTTATTTAACTCGTCAATATCAAACAAGTCTACAATCCTATGGATAGTATGAGATTACTGCAGCCTATGGACGAATGCAACATGTATGTTTGTTCCTCAAAATATAAAAGAACATGCAAATAATTAGGTATTAATGAATTAACGTACCGTCACAAGTAGTTCATTGGCAGCGGTCACGTGATGGATTCGTGTAATTATACACGCCCATGGTCTAGGTGAAGCTTCGCTCGATGATTGCGAGATGCAGTGCTTTTGGTAGCTGCTCCGTGGTGACCACACGCCCGGTCTTCACGCCCATGGCTCCACCATTGTACCAGGTGCTGTAAATTGCGTCTCGCCCATTGAGGTTGCTGGCTCTTGTCCAAATCTTGAATTCGTGAAGACGGCAGCTAATACTCATATCTGCGAACAAGCTTAACACATGGTTTTCCTTACAAACTAACACTCACAGGACTCCTTTTTGACTCGATGCTCTGCCGACGGAAAAAAGCCTCGAATCCTCTTTTCGGTTCCTTAAATAACCTCGCTCGCGGTTTTCATGAGAACCCCTAAACCGCCATGTTAATGGAAGTTCCTCAATGGTCGAATCAAAATCCAAAGATTTGATTGGTTAACATTTGCCACCCTTGCATATGATTGGCCTACTTCATTCCCGCGTATTTTGATTCATCTGCCTTACAACAGATGGCATCTCTAAGGATAACATGAATAAATTAAAAAGCACAATGAAGTAGTAGTATTTAAATACCTAAGCAATAAATATTGCTTTAATAATTTTCATTTAAAAAATATTAAATTATATAATTTTGCAGGGTAGTAAATAATGAATCAAAACTAAGCTACCTATTAGTTCACTGATTAGAAGCCAGATGGCGCTCCGACTCCACTGTCGCACTAACAGTGCCAATATAACGCGGGAAATTCAATTCTAACAGATTCAGTAATTTCCGAGAGAGTAAATACATGAATGTAGATGTCAGTCTGTTACACTATGTATATCGTATTACTCAAATTGCACACAAGATAGTCTATATTATATTACTTAGAAACGCTTCATTTATGATTTAAATAAGACGAGATCTAATGAAACAACAGAAATAAGGTAGTTTCACTTTTTATTTTACATGAAATAATAGTATTTACAACGATGACTTAGTATTCATTTCTTGAGTATTTTCGATGAGGCCAGTTTGGAGGAATTAATAATAGGTAGAATAAGGAACAGGGTAATAAGGGCTGGCAATGCTGTTGGAGTAAGCAACAGGAGCAGAGTAGCCGGAGTAGGCTACTGGAGCAGCGTAAGTAGCAGGAGCAGCAACTGTTCGGAAAGCGGGAGCAGCGGAGTATACGGCCGGACCAGCAGAATACACGGTCGGGGCGGCAGAGTACACAGCAGGGGCGGCGACAGTGCGCGCGGCAACCACAGCGGGAGCGGCTTCGACTACAGACCCGCTGACAACAGGCGCGCTCACAACAGGCGCAGCGACAGCAACAGGTTCCTTGCGCACTACAGCGTTGAAACCGTTGACATCATCAGCGGAATAATCGACGGTACGCTTGGTGCCATCGGCGTCCAGCAGCGAGTACTGGCCCTGCACGACGCCGCCGACACGCGTCTCGACTTGGCTCTTGTAGTCGCCGGTGTTAGGGTCGGCTACGTCATATGCGAAGCTGCTGGTATCTGCGCGTGCCACGGGGACGGGCACCACTGACGCCTGGGTGGCCACCGCTAGCGCCAGCACTATGACGAACTATAACAGGAAAAAACTTTGAGTTCTATTCAACTCAACCAAAAAAGATTCCCAAGTAACGGCGCGATTCGAACTTTAAGATATCGCGCCGTTAGACATTCACTAGATATGAAATAGTAAAGATATGTGACGTTCCACGGAAAAAGGTACCTTATGGCGGCTGGCGCTTACACTTATTATTAACGCCGCTCCAATATTCAGTAGGGGCAATGGTACCTTTTGCCGTGGAACGTCACATATCTTTACTATATCTTATCTAGTGCATCTCTATTTCATTTCCCGAATCGCGCCGTAAACTCTTTGACTAAACAAAAATAATATTTGAAAAAACAACAGAAGCAAGACAACTTTTTTGGTGCATTTGTATCAATGATCAAACTTCTGATCTTGATAGTGAAAATATATTTGCTTCATCAAAAAGACAATAGTAGATTGTTAACCAAGGGTGGAAAGGCACCCATTTCTGTCGAGGTAGTTTGGCGCTCGAACGCAGTGAGAGCGCCAATAATCCGAGACAGAAATGGTGCCTTTCACCCGAGTTAAACACTCTACTTTTCATATCGAATGCGAGGAAACCAAACAAGACAAGGCAATTTCGCAAAATCAGTAATGGAAGTACCTAATAGATCTACGGCCATGATTTATTTTCCTTAGGACTTACTTGCAATCGGAGACTTTACAGGTGTGATTAATAACCCCTAGCGAAAATCATTTAGATTGCAATATTTACGAAAACACACATTTTTTAACAAACTGCAGTAATTTTTAAATGATTTGTTCATTATAGTATGAAAATCAGCGGGATTGCCTCTTACTTTTTAATTTTATACTTTTTCGTTCTAAAAGCCGCAACAAACTACCGGACCGCACCGCGACCTTGGTGCGCCGCACTACGTAATAACATAATAAAAGTATTTTAAATATTAAATAACAATTTAATTAATAATAAGTAATTTTTTTCTTGTATTTTATTTAATTTTCATGAATATAGTGCTAAATATCTTTAAAAATCAATTTAATATCGTACAAACGTTTAACTGTGGCTGTATAAGATTCTGCCTTTGCCCATTTACGCAAGTGTAAGGTTTAAAAAAATAGTTTTGGTGTATTCCTTTTGGTTCCCGCCTTATGAAATCGAGTAAATAGTGTTCAACGAAATAAATCAAGAATAATTTGTTTTTAACAATTCACTTATATCATTTTTTATAAAAAAAAGGATCAACGTGGGATTAATAAAATTAAACAATTACCAATTGTTCCAGGCGAGGAAATAAAGACACTATTTTTCCATTTTGTTTCCACCCAGTTGTTCGTGGGACGGGGACGCAGAGGAGTACACCACTTTTCTGCACTAGAGCATAAACGTATCACTTTCTGCGCACCTTTTAGAACAACAACGACCCACTTTCAGAGCATGAGATATGAAAAAATGTAAGTAGGTGAGTATAGGCTTCGACAGACTGGCATTGACATTCTTTGAGGAACGTGCTCTGATTTTAATTCAAAAGGACGAACTGTATATTTATGCAACATTTCTGAGAAATAAGTCGTTCTATTTTTACATATCTATTGGGGATACGTAACTTAAAACATTACTATCATAAGTAAACTATTGAACTTAACTATCAAGTTTGTTTTCTTGAAAAAAAATACTATCTGTCCAACTTCTGAAATATACCGCATACCTACGTTAGCTCAGCGTATATCCAACCAAATACTACCAGCTATTGTTATATTAAGTATAATAAAATGAGTTACCTTAGCAGCCATTTCGGATTGAGATAATCAACTAAATGATGCCCGCTGCCTCTGACCATCCGCTTATATATCCCCATGATATCAGCCACTCGTCAGACTTAAAAAAAAATAGGCCCGATACGCGGGCAAAATTAATTGTTCAGGGTTTTTGTATGCAAATTTCAACAAAATTGTAGTAACTTCTGGTTTTTAATGGACTAGTTTTATTGCCGTGGTGCTGATTGATTTATATTAGGATTATTTATTTTTATTGCTTCAATTACCAAAGTAAAGACCACACTTTGAATTGCGTTGGTAACAGGTAGGTACTAGCGTCTTCTAAATTACTTAAGTAAGCAGAGTTTAATGAAAAGTAGCGATGAAATGTACCAAATGTAAGGTTGTAGGTACTTACCTACATGAATTCTCAGATCACTAATTTCATTTCTCCTCGACACTACTTCAAAGTACGTTCAAGTACGTACTAGCAGGTAGTACGTAGGTAGTGCACTGAATTTCACCCTTAAAATTTAAGAAGAGAGAGGAATTGTAGAGACAGCTCTAGGTATATCTATATATATATAGTAACAGCACCAGTCATGGGACATTTAAGAGGGAATTTGGAGTATTTGTGATATTTCCCTAAAACATGTGAATGGTCTACCGCTTAGCGTATTGAAAGATGAAAGTCCTACCCGTCTTTCATGTTTCAGGCGTGTTGTATCAAAGATACTGCAATGAGTTTCCACATACTTAACAAATTAAAACTATGCTATTTTTCTCCAGTCATGGACACCAAAGCTCCAGTAATGGGCCCCCCCAGTAATGGACACTGCTCTATCAGTATAAAATATTGAAATAGGTCATCAGATCTGGTCCATGTTATCATAATATTGCATTATCATCAGATTTGCATATTTAATTACGAATACAAAATTTCAACTCAATCGGAAAACGGGAAAGTGGCTCAAACTTGGCTACCAAGATTTGACCCACACTAAAAAACGATATTAATTTATCCGAAGTCCGAGCATACCTCCTGCACCTCTAGCACATCTTGCATCCGCGACTTAGACCGCGACTCGAGTCGCCATTTCCGCGGCTGTCAAATCTGTCGATTTCCATAGCATAACTTGTACCCGCGACTGCAACAGCCGCGTAGAGAACTCAAAGTCGCGGCGCGACTCGTCAGTGTTACCCGGCGAAATCAAAGTCTAAACAAATCGATATTTGCAAGTGGCAACACTGAATCGGAAACCAGGGATGCGCTAAATCATTCGTTCTTTGGTGGTAAAAAATCTAGTTTTTTGTCGATGGTTAAGTTTTTCCTGTCAAAGCCAAGGAACTTTCAAATTTTGTCAACATTTAATTACGGGAAAAAATATGAAAAAATGTAAGTAATAGAGCCTTATATACTTAATATTGATAATATTCCTTAAAATATATATTGTTTAAAAATTTCTGTTTAATAAACCTTTAAAATAAAATATTTTTGTTCTCATATTCCTGTTGTAAATAGTGTTTTTTTTTCAGAATAAGTTCAGCATTATCCTAGACACGATTGATATCCCGGCACCCAAAGGAAAATATTATTAACAGGAACGTGCCAACAGGACCCGAAGTGGAGATTCAGGAAAAGAAACACACTAGGCAAGCTTGTAGGTTTCAAACGCCGAGCTGTCCCCTTTTCTAAATTAACTAAGATGTGAGAAGCGCTTTAGCTTTAAGAACACCACCGAGGAAGTGAACTATTAATAATGACTCTAATGGTTATAGCGTACCTATCTAAGCTGCCACAGTAACTCTCAAATAAGTTTCATATAGTTTTTCTTGTGCCAATAATGGATGGCATGTGTGTGTACTGTGTACCTAACTGTTTATGATTTGACAAATTGATATGAAAAGCTTATTTCATAGTCCTTGATGAAGTCATGACCATATTTTATTGTCTTGTTTACAAACCAATTTTCTTTCCAGGGTGATATTTAATTGTCCTACGCCGCATGTCGAAGAAAAAGGAAGAGAGAAAATACTTTTCAAGGGTAATAAAGAAGATTCTTACAATTTCTCTATAGTGGTTCTAGATGTTAATATACATATATTAGGTTTAATAATAAGAAGTCGAATATTGCAAGAATATATAAGGCAAAGCAATATACTATTAATTTAAATATTGTTTTTTTTCTCTCCTGTATATTTACCTGAAAAGAAACAAAAATAAAGTAGGTAGGTAAGTACCTAGAACTCCTAGAAGCCATTATTAATTAGCTCCCCAAGGCCCACTTCATACCTAATGTTGACAGCAACATATCATAGCATGATCGTATCAGGCCCTGTCAAACATGAAGTGAAACATCTAGAACACGGGTATGTTTTAGAGGAGTTTCAATATGGTAGACCATATGATAACCGTACCTATGCTACCTACGCAGACTATGACATGAACGTAACGACTCCTTCAAAATATTGTTGGTCGGCTCGGTCCAGTCACGTCACGGTATGGTGTTGGCAGGGGACGGAATGGTTTAGTGGGAGTTGACTGATATTTCATACAAAGCATGATTTTGAGCCGGACATGATCCTGTTATAGCCACGTATTACATCATTCTGTTACAGTACGATGCAGCGGGCACAGGCCACATGTAGGTATGTTTTGTTGAAGTCGAGGAAGGTTCCAAACGGTACCTAAATAGTAAGAGATTGTTGAAATTAGACATCTAACCGTGATCCTAAATATTACTACTAAGACTATGGCTTACTTACTAAGTCGGATTGTTTGTTTTGAACATTTGTACCTACCCACCTCATCGGCTTCATTTATGTACAAGCAAAGCGGCCTCCGTTGTTAGGTTGATGAAAGTTTGGTGTAAGGAAGTCATAGGATTACTTTTACAAACTTACAAACCTGAATTGAAATTTAAAAATCCTCCATATGTACCTAATTACTTAATTGAGTACCTACAAGCTAGCTGTTTGAAATTAAAGTTGTAAACATGATGGGTGTGTTGTGGTACTTGTAGGTATCACCGTGCATAATCGATATAAGAGTGCGTAAAGCGCATTTAGTGATTGTTCCATACTTCCTTATTCCTTAGGGCAATAAGTAATTATACTAATTATATTATTGCATAATATATCAAACTTGTTTTTAAGTTATAATTATCATGAGTTTAGTTAAAAAAGTACAAGCAAACCACCCGCGAGAGCGAGTCGCGTTATAAAGTCGCGTAGACTTCGACTCGCGGATTGACATAAAGACGAGAGAATATTTTGTCTCTAAATAGGCAGTTGTGCTACGGATTTTAGTTCAAAGTCGCGATCGTTGTCATTTTCTGACAGTGACACCTGATCGCGAGTTTGTCGCGGCTCTCGCGCGTGAGTTGTGCTGCCAACACGCGACAAGCCGCCAAGGCGCGCCGATCTGTCACTTCTCACGCCTGTCGCGGCCAGTTGTGCTAGAGGTGCTGGTTGACATATTTCGTAACTACATTTTACTTCTGTATTGTTTAAACATGAAATGATGGCATGGCAAGCATCATTATGTACATTTCCCATTATAGGAGGTATGCAGTTTTACAGCTCCTATAATGGGATTGGGCCAAATACCACTATTTTTTTACCTCTGTGGACTCACAACATAGTATGTTGTATACCTTATCTCATGGTAAATGCAATTAACAAAACTCATTTTAGTTTTCATCAAGTATTAATTAATTAAAATTTAATAAATTAACTCACCTCTCTTAGCGAAGTTGTTCAGAATTCGTAGTGGTATTTTTTTTCAGTGACACGAACTTTTGGGTTGACGCCAATTTCTTAAAAAACAACCAAATTTAATAAAAATTCAAACTGAAACAGCTCTAGGACTCTTATTTATGATAATATACAGGCAGTGTTTATAAACTACTTTTAGACACTTATTTTACAGGATTTGTGTTTTTTTGTCCCATTACTGGTTCCACGCCCATCATAGGGTACACTACTATATATATCTCCTATATTCAGAGATTCTCAAATCTGAAAGCAACACATTTATGTCATGTTATGTCGCCACACGGCGCCATTTTCACATATAATATTGTGGCGATGTCACTGCCAAAATTTTTCAACACAACATGTCATGGTCTGTCTTCATTACAGGTAGTTTGGCCGAGATACCGACACCTTCTCGAGTCAAATCGAGCCCCAAGAAAGCCAAGGGCAACTTAGTGGTCATATGGAACCCTCAAATGTCGTGCTCAGCAAAAATGTCACTTGTTTGTTACTTACTCAGCATTGGCATTAAAACGTTAAGTATTTGCCAGTACCGAATCTGGCTAAGCCGGTTCGGCCGTACATTACAAATGTTAGCAAGTGATTAAGTATACTTACGTCTTCTTATCGCATGGCTACCGATCTAAGTTTAAAAAGCTATTAGATACAAACGGCTTTTGAAGCGGTTCAATTATACTCGTTTTATGTACCTACCTAGGTATAGTTTTAAGTACCTACCTAGGCAAACATTGATAATATTTGGAAGTACGAAATTGAAAATTTCTGTGGAAGATCGCTAGTTAGATTTTTTGATATGCCGCCATTTTCTACTGACAAATTATTTTTTTGGATTGTACGTAAATAATCGAACCTACAAGATACATATAGATACACATTGCTTTAAAAAAGTTTTTAAATTAATAATATTGTGTTTTGGTGTTGTGAAAAGATGCTCTTTGTAATGCCATTGTAAAATATATATTTTTTTATTAACTATATATTAATTAGGTATCAACGTCAGGTAAATCCTCCCTCCTCGTGTCGTATTGCTGAGGGTCGTGGCCTCCATGAATTATTTTGTGGACTAACTCCTTCCACTTGTTACAGGTAAATAGGTAGGTACCAAATAGGCAAGTAATCAAAATATATATTATTTTATGTTATACCTACTATTATATACTTATATTTGAAATGTTGTATTCTTCTGAATGTTGCAAGTTCGACCCTATTTTGACAATACATTATAAAATAAAAGTTATCTAAGTGGGTATGGTTAGGTACTGATTTTTTTACTCAAGCATTTATTTATATCTAATTTAAGAAAATTAATTGTTTCTTACTCATTAAAAGACATATTATTTTGTTAAGTAGTTATTAGTGTTCCGTACAAAACTTTGTTTACGGAACACTTATGGGATCACTTCGGTCTTGCAAATCAGTTAAATACGTTTTTCTCAGAGACCGTTTGACATAGATACCTAAAATTTGGAACAGTTATAGCAATTACCACCACTCATATTGTGAATAAGTCAAAACTGCTTATTTCTTATTAAAGGGGGAAATTTAGGGGGTTGAGAGGGGTAGGCTGAAACTTTTTTCATTTGTAAGAATCGTGTGGGGTACCATTAGAAAGCTTGCAAAAAATTGAGTCGATGGACTGATTTTGACTTCATTTTAGACTGCAATAGTTTCGTCAAAAAATGCATTTAAAGTTGCAAGTTTTCATACAAAAATTTTCACCTCTGTCCTGGCGATTTTCGCGAAAACTATAGCTAACAGGCAGCTGACCAGTCAATACCCAACTTAAAGAAGCATGGAGACGGCGGGAAAATTATCAGCTTAACTTTATCTTTATTAGTTTTTCAACTGCAGCTTGACCTTTGGTTGCTTAGGGCTAGCTAACTGATGCTTACACTGGTCAATTCATATTAGGCGAGAAACATCCTTAGTTAAAACTTTGGCATTGAAATTTATGACTTATGTCTTTGACATAAAGTTTAATTCTGCTTGCTTATTTTTGTGGGATATTTAATTTTATCTTAATAGCCTACTATAAGTATGAGAGAGATCTACAAAATACGACCTTATTATATTGCAAATAAGTTTCAATTTCGAACGGGCTTTCCAAGCAATGGACTAGCATCTCAAAAATCTGAAAAATTCAAATTAAGAATTCCGTTCTTGACTGTCGTTGTGTTTTTTTTCCACAATAGGACACATAGAGTTAGTAAGGCGTATAGAGATAATAAAGTCATTTAATATTTATGAACAGCTTTGGCCTCATGTAATTTTATTGAGAGTATCTGATTCGTCGAAACAATATACACAATATTCCTTTTCATTAAGTACCATTACATTTCTGTATTAATTGTATAATTATAATATCTATTAATTATATTCAGTACTTATGTATATTTTTGAACGGATCGGTGAGCAACAAGATTCAGGGCTATAACCGCGAAAATAGAAGTTCGCAAATTGCGAGCATTTTTCTCTGTCACTCTAATTACGCCTTCATTGGAGTAAAAGAGAAAGATCCCCGCAAATTGCGAATTTCGGTTTACGCGGTAGCCCCTCAGTCCTGTTACGAGAAAATAATTTTGGAAGACATTAATAAATAGTACCTATATGACAGTTAAATATCACAGTTTTTTAGAAACAAAGGTAAAATTGTCGAAATATTTAAAGTAAGCCGATCTTGTTTTTTAGCAGTTCTAAATAATATTAAAGTCTATATATATGGCATAGAACTAGAAACAAAATCAAATAAAAAATAATAATGAGTTCTAAATTCAAATTGAAGGAGTTATGTTACATTTTAAGGTATTATAGGCCAAGCGCGCACCACGATATAAATTTTTGCGACACGATTTTAGAATCGCGCTGTAATATATCGCAGAAAATTCACTGCGCGCACTGCGATGAAAATGAAAAAGTCGACCAGTCGCTTGTCATGAAACGTGTCTTTAATATGCGATTGCTGTATGACTGGTGATCCCCGTCTATTTCCATAATTAAATGGTCAACATCTAGCGTCTCATTTTGAGACTCCATTGGAGGTGCAGGTGCCGAGATGTTGGGGTTTGGAGAGCGAAATGCCGACTGAGGTCCGGCCGGGGTGCGATTTTATTATCATAGTGCGCGCGGGGCCATACAACTCCGCATGCTGCAATTCACTTTGCGACAATCGCGTCGCGAACAATTGCGGAAAAATGTGACAAATCAGAATTTAAAAATCGCTGCGATTTTTTTGTCGCATATGCGCGCACTAACATATAAACACATACGTTGCATTTCTGCGACAAAATTATCGCAGGACAAAAAATCGTGGTGCGCGCTTGGCCTTACTCTAAATTATTATAATACATCAAGCATTCGCGAGATGCTCGACTTCGGTATTCAAACACAAAGCAATAGTACAAGAACCTAACTAAATGCAAAGGCCGAAGGAGCGATTCGAAGATCCGAAGCGTCCGACAGACGCGCGCCTCCCGTAACTTTTCCAAGTATTTTTAAGTACAAGTGTCTAAGTCGCAAAATCCAAAGGCTGAAGTCGCATTGGGCCGAAAGGTTCTAAACACAGGTAATTAATACAAGTGTCTAAATGCTAAGGCCGGAGGCCGAGCTCCGCGTAGGGCCGAAGGCCCGACGCCTGCAAGATGTCAGTGGTTAAACACAGAACTGACAGCCTGGACGCTTCGGGCCTTCGGCCCTACGCGGAGCTCGGCCTTCGGCCTTCGCATTTAGATACTTATACTATTGTTCTGTGTTTAAGTACTAACATCCTGGACGCTTCGGGCCTTCGGCCCTACGCGGAGCTCGGCCTTCGGCTTTCGCATTTAGACACTTGTACTATTGTTCTGTGTTAAAGCACTGACATCCTGGACGCTTCGGGCCTTCGGGCTACGCGGAGGTCGGCCTTTGGCCTTCACATTTAGACACTTGTACTATTGCTCTGTGCTAAAGCGATGACATTTTGCTAAAGCTCGGCCTTCGGCCTTCGCACTTAGACACTTTGTACTATTGTTCTGTGTGTGTAGTTGAATACGGTACCCTAAAAACAGGCAAACAACCTCTGTAAAATGTAACGATGCGAGCGGTATGGCTACCATCAGTTTGGCATTGACATAAACGCTACCGTGGGCGTGAACGTAATTTACTTTCTATGCATCTCGCTCGTACTGACATATTAGTGCGAAAGAGATATACCTATAGGAAGTAAATTACGTTCACGATATCGTTTATGTCAATGCCAAACTGATGGTAGCCGTACGGAACACTAAATGCCTCGAGCTATCTCGGACTTGGCCAAATTATTTTTGTTCTGTATGTAGTTATGATCGCCTATGGTAACGTAATAGCAATTCGTACATGGCTCCATTGTATTATCATAGACAGATGGCGCTTGTATTTGCTACCCAAATAATTATATTTTATAGCTGTAAACTATATTGTATTGTACCATTTTGTATTTGAACATATAGTGAATTACTTTAACACAAGGTTAAATAAACAACAAGACATATTTTAGCAACAATTTTTTATTAAGAATTCCACAGTGGATCAAATTTTTCTTCCATGTAATAACTATTATCTAAATCAGGTTGTAGGTTCGTGATGAGGCCGAGGCCTCTATGCGTTACCGCAGTGTTCGTGGACAAATATAATTATGTACCTGTATTCTCCACAGGTAACATATACTTAGCTTAATGTCCGAATACACGCTTACATGTAACACCGATATATTATAACGTGATACGCCCGAGGGACGAAGGATTCAGTCAAGCAGAATGGACATTTATGGACTTTGTACCCAAAACGTGTATCCGAACGACGAAGCAAACGTAACACCGACGCCCAAACCAACATAACAAAACGTAAACCGCCAAATTATCATTAGGACACTAAAAAATTCGCTAGAACCATTTAAATTATTACAGATACATCTATCATTCAATAAATCATTTCGCTAATATAAAAGCGAATCACGTGTACTTCTGCCAGAAATTATGTAAGGTTGATTGCTTTACCCAACACTTGCAGTGCCAAGCACCCTAAATTATACAAAATTAACCCGCCTAGTGAGTAATTCTTGACAGCAAAAGTGCATTTAATTTTCGAAGAGCACAGGACTGACCTGCGTGTGAAAATGTGAAACCAACATTGGGTATGTCTGATATTTTATTAAATTAACATATATGTCATTAAAGCCCATGTAAAAAAAAAATTTTTTTTCTAAATTCAAATTAAAGGTGTCAGAAGTACACGCAATTCGAACACAATACTTAACGCGTGTGGTCAAACCATTTGCCAAACATCGACCGATTCCATATCAGCTTGTATGTAAATACTTATTTAGACAGCTATACATATGTTATGCACATCCAACCCGCTTCACCACTACACCACAGCTACGTTCCTATCGTATAGTACAAAAAAGAAATCAACTAATAAATACCTAATGTAAAATCACAAGTAGTGCTATTCTTACTGTTAAGGTTTTTTTTCCTTTATATAAAAAAGTCGCATAAAAATCACAGACAATCACTTTCCCTTTTACAGACATAGACCACCGATGACCGCATTTTTACTAAGCATTAACTTGCTAAGATACAAAACCCTACTTAGTTTTACAACCATGCTGGTTTACAAAATGTACATACCTTACTCGATCTAACTCACCTTGCTTAAGTACTCGTACCTACTACCCGACTACCTGCCCTACCAACTCAGAACAACGAAACGAAACCTAGGAACCGCAGCTCTGCTGGTCCTCACGGAACCCGCACTGACCTGAATTAAACACGAACCATTTTGTACTCTCCTCACTTACCCTAAAATTATAATTTATCTGCCGAAAAAATACAATTTTGGCAACATTTACATAAAATCCGATACCATAATTTGTACTGGCATTAACTTTTAAGACTTGAGAATTTGTACTTTAGTTGTTGTACAAAGATTGCTCGTTGTTTTTGCCCTTTTTCGCTTTTTTTGTGTGGATAGCCCACACTTACACAACGTTGACACCAAGAACATAGTAGACACCGAGACTTAGCCCACCCGAACTTAACGTTAACGGTTAACATGTACTAGAGTAATGCGGTATTTACAGTCTTGGATGACTTTAGGTACAATCAGGGGTCGGAAACCGGTATTTGCTCCATACAAAAATACCGGTATTATTACGTTCTTTGTTTATTATTTCATTTTTAACGGGACAATCTAATAACACAAAGTTGTTACCTAAATACATGATTCAGTCCTACGTAAAGAGCATAAAATAATTCATAATATTGGGCTAATTCGGAGTTTAAAAAAAAATACCGGTTCCGAGCCCTGGGTATAATTCGTGCCACACTGGCTGAGCTATTATAAAACATCAATATATTTATTCTTGTAGGTACAGATTTATGATCTTAACTACGATTAGTTAACACCGATGCGATTGTACGGCGGCGTGGGGCCTCGCCATTCTTATGGCTCCTCAACACGATGGGCCAACGCCGGCCACTCCAAGGGACGCAGCCATGCGGTAGAATGAGATAGCAATATCACTTGCTCCCTCTAACGCATAAATGCGTCCCTTGGAGTGGCCGGCGTTGGCCCATCGTGTAGAGGAGCCATTAACTCTATTGTCAGGTGGTTCGTGTCTCGTGAATAACTCTAGTGAATCCGAAAGTGATTGTTATAACATTAACATTTTAATTTAATACTTACATTAAATGCGACAGAACATTAATATTTTCTTCATTATAAAATTCGTAGAGGTGAATCCCCGAGATACGCCCGAGATCGATTCAATGTAAGTGCACCCTTAAAATATAAAAACATCGAATGATTACTTAAATAATTCCTGTCCAGTTAAGTGCAACTATTTTTATGAATATTACTTAAACGTCAATTCCTTAAATAATGTACTTAAATTTATTACAATAAATACTAAACACGATGGACGGGTGTAACTTGTTAAAGATAAATTAAAAATAAATCAAAAACGGGAGGGTGAAAAAAGGGAACAAAAATAAGAAACAAAAAATAATTTTGTTACAATTTTTTTAATTCGCTGAAACCTAACAAACAATAATTTTTCATTTTTCATCTCCTTAAAACATAGTAACATCTATGTAACACAAAAATTAACTGGGAAAAAGTAATAATAATAAAAATTACGAATAAAAATGTTTTATACTCCGGAGAGTGAAGGAAGGTACAATTAGATTACGAGTACTGCGACTGCGGCCGACTCCCCGACAAGCTTTTGCTTAAGAAATGAGGTAGAATAGTGTCTATGAGATTATTAAAACTAGCCTAATTAACAACTTAGCCTAGGGTTAGGAGCGACACCTCAGCGGCCCGGAGCCGCCCGACCCGCGTGGCGGGGCCACGTCGACGCCGACCCGCGCCGCGGGCCGACGCGGCGGACACCGAGATTCACGTCTGTGCTAGCCTCGGATCTGAACGCATATGAGCATTATTTACAACAGCTTTAACAATATTTGTTCCACTAACGTTCAGTCCATATTATTTAAGTATTAAATCGTCTCGCGATGAGTATAGAAATCTTAAGTTTGTAAATACTCTTAAATACATCTGGAGATGTTTATAGAATTTCAAGTCGTTAAAGTGTTGAATCCTGAGGTAGCATAGTTTGTACTTTAATTTTTTTTTTTAATTTTCGCAACACGCTTACACACTAAATTTATACCGTTTGCATATAAAAATCTATTTAAAAGCTTATTACTATGTTATATTTCTCGAGGTAGATTAACTTATCAGCTAGAGTGGCTGTACAGTGGGGCACGTTCAACGACTTTTCAAAATGTTCTTTATTCAAATGTCTTTTTTTTTTTAAGACGGAAGTTGAATGTGTAGTCACTGTACAGCCAGTGTGACGGCAGAGGGTCACCATACCCGTAACAATCTTTGGCTTTACCATCACGACATATCGCGATTTAACATTAAAAACTTAAACTAAACGTAAACTTATCATAGAGAACTCAAAGTGGAGCCGTTAAATAAGCAAATGAAATGCAAAGGCAGTTTTGTTCCAGCAAAACAATCAGGCTCCAACAACGTAAGGAGACAACAAGTAGAAAAAGTTCAAACAATTCAAGTAAAATTGGTAGACCAGTCCGACTTTCATGGTCTAAAGTCTAAATTAAGGAAACTATTTGAACTTCAAATCACTGTCACCTCCAAATTACTATTCCAAACAAAATTATAACAGATTCCTTAAATTTCGAATATCCTAAAATAATGAAATGGCAAACTTATAAGGGACGACTTTTTTAGATTTTAGATGTCGTAACATACTCGTAGCTACATTAAACACTTTCCAATCGATCCCTATTTACAGTATTACAAGGGTATTTGACTGGAAAGTGTTTGAACTGGTTAAATCTTCCCTAATTAAGTTAAAAGCAGTTTGTATTAATTTTGTATTCAATCACTGATACCGAGCCCGCTCCGCCAGTGCCGGCCACATGGCTCGGTCGGTCGGAGCGAGCCACAGTACCTACTGTTCACCGCACCGTAGCCATCTTTACAGAGTTATTAGCCATTCTGGGGAGTTCGGCCAAGTCTTAGTGTAGGGATTGCAGACACCGACTAAATGTGAATTCACCTATCACATCAAATACAACATTATAACTATATAGGGACCCTCTAGTAATTTGTCCGCTAATAGTTTTAACAATTCAACTTAATTTAGACGTGTTATCCATTATCCCAAGTATACTCAATATTGTACTTTGAAGAAAACATTCAATAATTCTAAAAATAAACGGTTATTAATAAAATTGACGTTCGATTTGTAATCTATAATTTGTACCTTAGTTTTTTTAAGAAAGAAGTAAATCCAATAATGATTTCGACGAACCTAGTGCCACTCGAAGCATCGCTCGACTTGCCTTACGTCTAAACCCATCATTCAACTTAAAAGAAACGACAAAATCTAAAAAACGTGATGCATTTATGCAGCTCTCTTTTATGTATCACAAAAAACATTAAATGTCGAAAAGAAAATAATCACAACTATGAATTTTGAATTCATTAGATAACCGAAAAGACAAAAATATAACTATAATTCTTCCTTATTTCTTTCGAAATCACTTTACAAATAATAACGTAATTTTAACAATTTATAAGCGAAATAGCAAAATATTTCTGTCTTAACATTAAAATCGAAATAATGCCACAAAATCAATGATTTTTTTTATCATAAATCAAAACGACCGCTTGAGAAACGATCAAAATGATGATAATTATTGAAACGATGCCAACTAAACATGAAACACCCCACCCTACCCACGAAGAGATCTCAGACAAATACAATAAAGTAGACAAAATATTATTCTGTGCGATAATTATTATAAAGATTATCATAATAAAGTTTGTATTGTCGGGAGACAGGACAGTTGGCCTGCGATCTCTTGCCACGATTAAATACCTATCCAAAACCGATCCAACCTTTGAAATCAAAACTGAGTTACTTATTTAAGATTACAGAGAAACTGGACTTAAACGTCGATATAAGTATAAGTATAGAAAATAGAAGCCTGTTTTTATAAATTTGAATGAGGTAAATCTTTCACAGTCATATAGGTAGATTGGTAACTACTAAAATATCAAAACGGAGACGAACAATTGGGCCAAATCATACCGTGTCGTACTGCAATTTCGTTCTTTTCGTAATCTACTACTGCGACTACTCTATTTACGTTTGATTCAGTCATAAATTAATTAATTGTCGTAAAGTGAACATTGTTATTGACGAAACTGTTTCATATGCGGACGGATCCGGCCCCAAACTCTGAACTTAACTACTTGAAAACAATAATATCCCGAAACCATTAAAAGATAACTAAAACGCTGTCTTCCCATGGTAACCTAACAGAAACTAGATTCACTAAAATAAAATCACTGAGCCTTTGGAAGGCGTTGTCTCTTCATAAACATTTAATAGTGTATCCTAAATATAAATATAATAAATATGAATGCAGCGTATTCCTAAATATCAGGAATATAACACACAGTCGCCACACCCACACTTAACAAAATAAAAGAATAATATAAAATAAATAAAATAGATGTGAACTTAAATTGATGATATTTGGCACTGTCCCATCTGAGTTACGAAAACTAAAGAGCGTGTATTGCAGAGGATAGTTACTTCTCAAGTAGAGCGAGCCGCGGGTCCACACAACATATAATACAATGACCCGAAACCCACCCCTAAATTATCATTAAATAATAAAAAACCTCAAGTGGTTGCACTGAAATGACTAGGAATATTAAAGGTATGTAAGTGGCCTTCACCTAAATGCACTACGACAAAAGAAAAATAAAACACTTCAAAACGGAATGTTAAAATCGATACCATCCCCTTAAAACATATAATTATTTTGGTCTCAATAGTAACACCCGTGCAGCGAGCCGGCGGCGGCGATGTAACAACGCAAGTTTGCTTGTATTTTTATGCGTCAAGTAATTAAAGATAGACTTATTATCAAATTCGATAAAAACTGACATAATTTAATCGTTATAAACGGACTCCTTCCGTTGTAAAACAATCAAATTAGGCGCAATCGTCGCGGAGTAGGTCGGTTTTGAGAATTGTTACAAGGCAACCCGCTCGGATCGAAGGAACGACAGATACTATGGGCTGTAAACACATTCATGCATCTCACGTGCATCATTATTAAAACACCATTTTATTTCTTTACCTAACTACTTACGTTCCTATCGGCAAATTGTACTTCGTACAAACTAAAACCGTTCAAGTTCACTGTACAGTACAAAACTGCTAAAAATCTACAGCTCTATAACCCTTAGAGAGTACAATGTGGCAAAACTAGATGCGAAAAATAAATGCCCGTCTATTATCGTATCACAGATGCGTTGCAGAAACTTAACCCGGCGGACTACAATTAAAATATTTATCTATCAGTAACTCTAATATGTATAAAAATGCTCCGGAAACGGTGTAGAAAATAAAAATTGTAGAGATTTTGCCACATCGAACCTAAACGCGTGTCTCAACCTAGGCCAAGGCGTCACACAATATTCTCCTATTATTTACATACACTTAGCCTATCACCTGAGACCATCAGTCTCAACATCATTTCTAAGATCCCCGACCCGGTCCCGGCCGGGGAGAGGTAACTTCGTCCACGGTCAACCGGACATATTCGAAGACCGAGAGGCGGCGCCGACCCGGGCGGGTCGAGCCGCGGGGGAATTAAGTAACAATTATCGCACGATTAAAATTAACCTTAAGATCAATTTTTGAGGTAGATTACCGGTTACAATAATATGGTTCGACTCGTACAGCGGGGGGGGGGGGGGGGCCTACTGCGCGTGGTTGGGCAGCGGGCCGGCCGGGTTGGGCTGCAGGGCCGCCTGGTGGCGGTGCTCGCGCGCGATGTGGCGGCGCACGGTGTTGTTGCGCGTGAAGGTGCGCGAGCAGTGCGGGCACGGCACGCGGATGCCCTGGTGCCGCTGCCGGATGTGCGCGCGCAGGTTCGTCTCGTACCCGTACAGCCGCTCGCAGTACGGACACTTCAGCTTCTTGCCTGCAAACGGCACGGTCGCGTCGTTACTAGTAGCTCACTTATAGTACTTATACTCGCCGGCGCTATTAGGCCCGCTTGCCCCATCCCGCTAACCCGGCGTTAAGCGGTTAAACCGTTAACCTAGTATCAAATTGTTTGGGTAACCATGGCAACTCCAGGTTTAACCGATTAACCCCGGGTTAGTGGAATGGTGCAAGTGGCCCTTAACGATTAAGTGCGTAAATACTAAAATTGGAAATTGCAGACGCAACACGATATGATTACTCTAATCTAGTAGCGAAATTACTGAAGGGACTGAAAATATTATTCACAACAATAAATACACAAAAATCTTTATTACTTCTACTTCTGAATCACATTAATTTTTTTTATCGGAAAGCGTGTACAAGTAGGTGGCTATATTTTTTCACATATTATTTGACGGTTAACTAATAAAATATGAAATTCAAATACGACGTTTGCCGATGCGTACGGCCTTGACCGAGCATTTGAATACACAGTATTTTTACCCATTGAATATGAATTATTTATTCTATAACTGTATGACAATTTAATATGAAGGAAAATTATAGATACTTTTATATTTCATTCATACCTTTGAATTGTTAATTACGAAATAATTATAAGAAACGACATTGAATTTTCACTCTTAATAACTAATGTAAAATATAAAATTTTATCTACAAAACTGCGTCTAAGTAGTGATAACACGAGTCTCAAACTGAATTCTAATTAAAGAAATCGAGTCATCATTCGCTTGCACTTTTCCCATTCACTTGGGGTCGCAGCATGTCTTTTTCGCTTTGATCTCGGACTATCTAGAACACAAAATGACTAGTGTAATATTTTGCCTATATCCCTTTTAGTCTACATCGCAAACGGTCTAGAACACAAAATTATCACATATAGGTAGGTTAGGTTCGTTAGGTTTCTTCAAATGGCCGAAGGCCAAACAGCACAGAAATAGCACAAAAATCCGTCGACATCGCTAACGTAAAGATAAACCGACGAAATGTAGGTAAATAAAGGTCTAAATAATTGTAGTCATTTTGTGTTCTAGACCGTTTGCGTTGTAGACTAAAAGGGATATAGGCAAAATATTACACTAGTCATTTTGTGTTCCAGACAGTCCGAGACCAACCCCTTTGGTCATCTTATTTTTTACTGATTTAGACGATGCGAGTTTCATTACATGGCGGTTTTGGATCGGTCGGTTGAATTGGACGTAACTAACAGTCCGCAATGTAACTAAAATCGCACGCGAGTTCGCACTAACCCAGCCCGTCTAAATCAGCCCTAGTACTATTATTTATTCTGCGATGTCTGTGCAGAGTTAGCTTAGTCTGACGTTATAGTGGTAGGTGGCAGCACTCACCGTCAGGGGTGGCGATGCCGCCGGATTTGCTCGTGATCATCTTCGTGGGCCACGTCATGTCGGCCGTGGGCTTGGGCACGGGCGAGGTGGCCAGCGGCTTGTCGTGGTAGCTGGGCGGCATGGTCGCGGCCGGCGGTGACGCGTTGTTATATCCGCTCGTGTGGTAGTCATTCTCGTTTTTAACCCGTAAATCTGGAACACAACATAAATGATTAACCAAGGCTTGAGCAGAACCGTTTGTCGCATATTAACTCACATATAGACGGGTCTATCGCGAATTTACTTTAATGCCTTTATTTACCGACGTTTCGACACAGGTTTAACTGGTCGTGGTCGCGGCTAAGTGATGTCCCAGCAAATGTCAAAACAGAGATTTGTGCAACTACCTGACGAAAAGTGTATGAATAAGTTTGGAGTGAAAATCACATCCATGTGACATAAGAGTTAATATGTGTTCAAAACGCGAAAGTTTTAAAAATTATATAAACCGTTTGTCACCGTTAAGTGGATAGTTGAATGTAGTCCCGATTTTCTTCTTTGGATATTGACATAATGTAAAATATTTTTATATAATTCATTGTACATTAACCATCACTAATAAAATATATAGTAAACAAAAAATCGAAACAGGGCCAACTGGCGCTTAGTCTTGTCTTCTGTCTTGTTTTGAACTATACATTATTTGACGGCTAATAAATAATTTTAGGCGATTCTTACATATTGTATTTAAGCAAATATTGAGAGACTATATAATACTTTCAGAAGCGATTTTATTTGATCAGTTGGATCATTTTAAGTATGAAACAATAGTTCTTCCCGGCCCTTGTTCGAGGCTTCACGAGGTCTTCAGCCATCCGTTCTTGTTGCCGCAATACGGCGTCTCAATTCTGGAAAGAAGTGTCTATGTATACCATCAGCCCCCTGGTCTGTGTCCCGCCGCTCCATGAGGTTATCGGTTCGTAGCAGTTGTTCTAGATGGCGTTTCCATAGCCTGGTCTTATCTGTTCTCGAACATAGGTAAGAAGGAAGTATACCTTCAGCCCTCTAGTCTGTGTCCCGCCGCTCCATGAGGTCGTCGGTTCGTAGCAGTTGTTCTAGATGGCGTTTCCATAGCCTGGTCTTATCTGTTCTCGAACATAGGTAAGAAGGAAGTAGGTATACCTTCAGCCCCCTGGTCTGTGTCCCGCCGCTCCATGAGGTCGTCGGTGCGCTCGTAGCCGTTGTTCTTGACGGCGTTGAGCTGCGCGCAGTCCGGCGGCTCGTCGTAGCGCGCCCCTCCCCCCGCGCCTCCCCCCGCGCCTCCCCCCGCGCCCGCGCCCGCGCCGGGCGACGAGCGCGTGTCCGGCTCCTCCGCCACGCTGCCGCAGTGCGACGATGATGAGCTTTGTCTGAAAACGCAACGATCAATATTACTACATATACCTACAGTTGTATGTGTCTCCCGATGACTATTACCGGCTATCTTCGCAAATGCAAGAATGTGCGAGTCTTTGATAGAAACTGCGTAAAAAGGAAGATGACTAAGAATATCTTTCTTCAAAGTAGGTACCTATTGAAAAATATTTTAATCACCGTTGTCTGACAATCCAGATAACTTCTTCTAGGATAGTCAAGACCTAGCCAACAACGTAAAGAAAACCTTTGTGAAGATCATAAAACGCGAGAATAAACATTCATTGCTTATCATGAATAGTGACACAACTCAAAATAAAATGCTATTGCATTTAATATTCTATATTTTACTGGTAATATTTAAAATCTAATGGCATTGTATTTTGTTTTATACCACTTTTCATGATAAGCAACGATATTTAACTAGAATTGGGTCAAGCTAACATCAAGTGACACCTTAAACGTCAAATTTTTATATAAATACACCGCTTATTATGGCACTCCACACTTTATGAAGATGCTGAATTAGTTTAGAAAAAGTCTATGTGAATTTACCTATAATTCCTAGCATGTGGACTCTGAGACGGCGATGCTTTAGGCGGCGCAGGTCTTCGATGCGGCGTCGGGTGTAAGGGAACATGCGCAGGAGGCGCGTAGCGTCCCATCCCCGCACCCCCGCCGTGGATCGGCAGCCCGTAGCCCGGGATTATCGGCGCAAACGACGTGTGCGACTGCTGCGCTTCAGAGCCGTCGCAGTTCCCTGTGTTGGACACTGGGCTCGTCTTTATGCGAGTCTGGTGGCGTTCTGAGGATTGTTGCGTCTGCTGTTTTACCCATGCGTCCTGTGACATCTCCATTGAGAGGCCTTTGACCTGAAAGTGTTTGACGGAGATTGTTATTTAAGGTAATACAATTGTGACCAAAATTGGAAATGTTCTAGTGTTAAGATTAATTCCTTGAATACTAGAGTAGTGACTAAAGTGTGGCCTTATTTAGGTATTAACGCTACGTATACTTTTCTCGACTCTATTGATATGAACTAAAACAGGATCCTAGATTGGATTATGCGGATCCTGAGGAGAGTTTACATAAAAACCGTTTGCATTTGCTAATTGGTAACTCAGACTATTTACAAAGCCGTGTCGGGGAATGTTAGCTTTCAATGTCTGACTTTGCATTTGCACAATGGGAAAAACTGGTATTTGGGAAGTTTGAATTTGAACGTCCAATATTGATTTACTTGTCGGATTTTTAAAACAAGTTTTTAATTGAAGTTTTAAGTGCAAAATTTGCTTAAAGAAAAAAAACCTAGTGCTTGTTTTCGGGCTATGAAAAGAGTTTAATCACTGCCTAACTGAAGTGAAATAATCAATAGACAAATTAACTATTGTAAAATAAAAAGATCTGACGGCGATCGACCCTTCCCCCTCGCCTCGGGTCACTACAATCAAAACCCAAAGACAACTAACGACTTTATCAAGTCAATCGAGATTATAAAGGCTACCAACGTTTATAATTGCTACCATTATACTAACCAGTAACCCCACTTTTAAGAATCCTGGCTCAAAAGTGCATGGACATGTTTCAACCGTAATATTAAGGCATTACGGTAGACATCTATTCATGCACTTTTGAACGTCACTGTACATGAACACCAGCAGCGCCTGCATGTTGTCCGCCGTTGTGACAGCTGCAGCTGATTGCCTCCCCCAAGACAGTTGCGCTTCCGAAGACAATTGCGGTTTTCTCCAAGTCATTCCAAGACGAAACTTTAGGGCGGTTTCTGACTAGCGTATTTTTCTGCGCGTATACGGTCGTTTCGGCGGTAGGTACGAGCTTACACGCGCGTTACATATCCCTACATTTGGTTTTTACGAGCGTACACGCGCGCTACTTCTCCCTACATGTGGCCTATACTATACGAGCTAACACGCGCGTACATAAAACGCTAGTCTAAAACCTTTCTTACGCTTTTCGTTGTACCAACCTGTAAGTTCTCCCCACTTTTAAGAAAGCTGGAGAGCGCGTCCTGACTGACGTGGACCTCGCCCTTGTACATGAACTCCAATAGCGCCTGCATATTGTCCGCCGTGGTGGCCTCGAGGATGACGTAGCAGGCCCCCGCATGGCTGGGCGGTGCGGTGTCGAAGAGTTCTTGGAAATGCTTGCTGCACGCCGCTAGGATTACTTTGTGAGCCTTGAATTGGCGGCCTGGAAAGATAAAAACACCTTTTATAGATACCCTTAGGTACTTACACATACACTTTTAATAAAGGTGTACGCAAAAGACGTGCAATGCTTCTTCAGACTCCCTTGAGTATTAACAAAATAATCAGTCTTCTTTTGTTTTAATGAAGAGAAGACAAGGCGTAGATTTCTAGTTAAATATCTCAGTGGGTCCCAAAGTAAGATATAAAGTATTTCTAAGTACTTAAATCAATCTTCATCGTAAATCACCTTAAATAAGTTTTAATATTCGCGGCATCATCGCAAAAATACCTCATCTGCAATTTGAAGAGGAGTCAACGCCGTTGAGACCCGAATTCCCTGTAGTACGCACCTAATCATATAAACGGCCTATGACGGCATCTCATGACTATCATCAATGAATTTATTGCTCGTACGTTTAAGGACCGAACGGTGCCTATTGAGTTGAAAATGTGCAAGTTAAAAATAAAACATTTACATATTCATTGTGGAATTTTCGAAGGTTCTGAACAGTAAGATGTACATTTTAGATTATTATCCATTGGAGCGTGCGATGTCCTTAATCCAAACAGCTTCCTACTTGAATATTCAAATTTTATGATCTCCATAATTATTTACTGATCTAATGACGACCCAAAAAATTAACACGTATCATCATTATTATTGTACATATGGATATCATAATTCTTTCAGTTGCAATATATTGAAACATTGGTATTTATTTTTAACACATGTAGCATTTTTTAACAGTTATTCTATATTAATACATTATTTGTTCACAAAAATATGCGGTGCAAAAAAAAGTATCGCATACTTACAAATACATCTATGACATATATTGCAACAAAGATAAATCAATTATCAAGGTTAAAGTTTATTCATAGGAAAGGTAAATAGAAGTACTAATAAAAGATAAACAGGCTTCCACTTAATAATAGTAGCCGTAGTATGTCGGCGCGATTCGGGAAATGAATTAGACATTCACTATATAGTAACGATATGTGACGTTCCACGGCAAAAGGTACCTTATGGCCGCAACAATATTGCAGCGACTTTAATAATAGCGCAAGCGTCAACCACCATAAGGTACCTTTTTCCGTTGGACGTCACATATATTTACTATATCGTAAATAGTTAGTCTCTAATTCATTTTCCGAATCGCGCAGTGTATTTTATTGTCTAGACTTCTATAAATACTACATACATTGTGGTAGTAACTATATATACACATTTCGGATCTACTACGTAGTAAAAGTAAGGTGGTCCGTGCATTCTGCGAACACTCAATGAAGATCCCAGCAATAATATATCGTTATACGAGTTATAGGTACTGAATCGACGCTTTGTTATGATCTTTTAATCGGTAAACAACGTGTGCGGCTTTGCTTTCTAGTGCATTCAGGCTATGTAAAATATTTCCTTGTACTGATATAGTATCTAGGTATATCATTATTCTCTTGCCCTTGTCCCATTCACTTGGGGTCGGCGCAGCATGTCTTTCTCTTCCACACCTCTCTGTCACCCGTTATTTCATCATTCCTTGCGTTCATTCCATATCATCTCTCACACAGTCCATCCACCTTTTCCTCGGTTTTCCTTTCCTCGTACTTCCCTCCACATTCATACTTAATACATTTTTCGTCACATGACTTTCATCCCTCCGCTGTCATAGTATTGAGGTACCTATACGAAATATGATCCTTGAGGCCGATCTTATCATACAATCGTGCTTGTCACGTGTCTTATACTCGTATTATCTACCTATAATTTTTCTCGTGCGACTTTGACAAGGGCCCGACTTTCACAATGCCTGTTGTGCAAAGTTTTTTGAACAAGTTAGGGTGTAAGCTGACCGCGACATCATATGGTCAAATCGGTCAACCAAATGAAAATTTAATACTTAAGTAGTAGGTAAGAAGGAATTGTTTTACAATGCATTTGTCATCATCATTGTTCCTTGTTTCATTTTGTTATTTAAGTCTTCTTCTTGATCGGGACGCTCTTGACAGAGCGGTCGTGGTCATCATTGGAAGTCTCCCTTTGTGACACAGTTGACGGCTCGCCTCCACTCCTCCCTGACGGCTGCGCGTTTAGCGCATTCGTGCAAGGGGCCGTCCATTGCTGCCTTTATTTGGTCCGTCCACCTCATGGGCTACCTTCCTCGCGCTCGGGTACCTTCTACTCTGCCCTGCACGACCAGTCGCTTTATGGATACATCTCCACGTCGAGAAACGTGTCCAAAGAAAGTGAGGATGCGAGCTTGAACGATGGAGGATAGACGCTGCTTGATGCCGAGCTCTATTTAGGTACTTACTTCCATTTTGTTGAGTGTACAGGTAGAGTCTGTGCGGAAACAGAAAATTCGTAGAATGTATGGGGCCCAATACGTTCCACGACTCTTCTCTTTCCACACAGACTCTACAAAATAATAAATAATAAACACACAACAGTGGAGATGTATAGTACAAAGTTTTTACTACAAAATTCACGGAGCATTTTCAATATTTTTATTGCTCTCAATTATAAATTGATGACAATGATGACCATAAGTAAATTAAATGATCGTAAATGTAATTTTGACGTTGATGATACATATTACCTAAATGTGTTTGTTATTTTTACTAACCTACGAATATGACAAGCTGACTCTCAAGGTAACACATAAAATCATAATGCGCATCAAATTTAAATGTAAGTACGTATGCTCTATTCATACGTCAGTTTCCCTTGAATTTTACTTGTCAGGTACTGTCTCCTCCTCCTATATCGTTTACTACATAGATAAGACACGTAACAATGCAATGATTAAGAATAAAATAAGTATATTTTATTTAATAACTACGAGGGGCACCCTTCCGCAGGGGACAGATCTGGGGGACCTAAGGTAGGTGGGTAAGTTTTATTTATTTATTTTATTAGTTTTGTAACAATACAAATTCTCACGACGCGCAGGCTCGAATACTTTCTCGCTCGCACAGTACTGCGTCACACCGGCCAGCCACCGAGGAGCACCGAGCGCGCACGACGATCGCCGACCGGGCGGTATAAAAGCCGCAGCCCGCGCCGCATCAGATTACTTAGCTAGCGACTGCCTTAGCGATAGGTACACCTCTGTCCTTTGGCTAGTCTCAAGTCTCGGTCGGGAGTTCGATAGCCACTTGCAGTCTTCTCCCTGACCTCCCTAGACTTAGCTAGTGGCAGCCTTAGCGATAGGTACACCTCTGTCCTTTGGCGAGTCATAATGAGTCTGGAGTTCGATAGCCCACCTGCAGTCTTCTCCAAGACTTACCTAGGTCCCTTGGCGATAGGTTCATAGACTGTCCCTTGGTTTTTACATTATTGTGAGCTGTCACGCTCAACAATGACAACTACCCACTCTTTTAAAGAAGAAGTTGCATCTACCCTACATTATTTTTCTAAACTACCCTACGTGTAAAATGGGACTGTACAAAATAAATAAGGAGGCAAACGACGAATCATCTAAAGAAGGTAGTAACAACACACCAAGAAGTCATAGTAGCAACAGAAAATCCACAGTAACACCAATACAGTTGATGTATGCTATTCAGACCGGCTTCACTCCAGGGGGAGGGTTCCGTCGAACACCCTCTCAGGCAGTAACTGTAAGGATAGTGCCAACTTGGCGAAACTGAAGGAGACATCGTTCTACACAAGTCCTGGTACCTACTCTCTCTTCAGACATACGTGTGCCAGAGGGAGAGACTAATAACAATACAGATCCTGGTACTCTCACGGGACGTTACCGAGCACCAGAGGGAGAGAATGTAACAATACTGATCCTGGTACTCTCACGGGACGTTACCGAGTACCAGAGGGGGAGAATGTAACAATACAAATTCTCACGACGCGCAGGCTCGAATACTTTCTCGCTCGCACAGTACTGCGTCACACCGGCCAGCCACCGAGGAGCACCGAGCGCGCACGACGATCGCCGACCGGGCGGTATAAAAGCCGCAGCCCGCGCCGCATCAGATCACTTAGCTAGCGACTGCCTTAGCGATAGGTACACCTCTGTCCTTTGGCTAGTCTCAATGGGTCGGGAGTTCGATAGCCACTTGCAGTCTTCTCCCTGATCTCCCTAGGTTTAGCTAGTGCCTTGGCGATAGGTTCCCGACTGTCCCTTGGCAATTTGCATCGGTAACAGGCGTGCTCAACCTTGCGGTCTGTTATTCGATTTTAAGTTAGTTAGGAAGTAACCCGTTTTGTATGAACCCATAAATGTATGCACCTATATGTATAAGTTTTCATAGTCAATAAAAGTATCGTTGACATTGGCGTTTGAGTGAACTCCCACCTACCCTACAGTTTTAGTTTTAATTTATTTAGTTTATACTTAATTTCAATAATAGTTTGTATAAGTTTTGTTATTGAATAAATTACACGAACTACGAGCCCCGATGCATATGTTTTCGTCTAGTCATTTTTTGAGGTTCTCGCGTTTGTACAAAAATAATGTTTTTTTTAAGGGTAGGAATATAACAGATGTGAAAAGGGCTATTACTAGGGAAAGCACCACGGCTCTGCCAATGTACTGCATGACAATTTTGTTTCGAGTCCATGCATGCAGCAGTGCTGTAGGAGAGGACAAAATGATTTGGACAACGTTTTTGAAAAGTACATTTTTACAGCAATAAAAGTCTCATGCAATTTTATCATACGGTCAAAATAAACTATGTAGATTAACCATTACTAATAATTATGGGTCCCATTGCCATTGTAATTTTATGTTCATGTAAAATTTATTAGAATAAACAAAATTGTTTTAGAACTAGACGAACTACTTTGCATCGTAGTTATACATATATAGTATTTGGGGTCGTAGGTATACATATATACATATTTTGTAGTAGTCATGACTCAATCGACACTTGACACTGAAGTCAGTACGTCAATGATGCAGGAGGAAAAAGAACGGAAACAACATGATGTCACTTTCATCCTATACCATCTCATACTAGGTTTGTTTAATTGACGTTACTATAAGGTAACATAACCTAAAGTGCTGTTAATTCAAACCTACTGCCGTATTCGAACTTGAAGATAATCACAAAGAGACGATACTAGATCCATTCTAGATACGTTATAGTTTAGATATCAACCAGTTCTCTTTTGCAGCGCAATTCGGGCAACCAATGTCACTTTTACGTTAGATACAGTAAGATATCTATTAAAAGTGAATTGGATCGCTAAGTCATATCCTGTGGAAATCGTTCAAGAGTATCTCCAGAATCGCGCAAATGTCAAATTTGACCGGTTAGATCTTAAACATATCGTTATCGTATCTTGGCGATGTCTAAAACATGTCTATTTCAAAATCCGAATCGGGCCCCTATTATAGTAAAGGTATCTTCCTCGTTGATAACAGCAGGGCTGTGTTCCCATTGCTTTATGCAGAGAAGCGTTAGCCTCAGACGAACCAGTATAAGTTTGAGCTCCATTCACGCATAATAGTTATTACAGATTTAGAGAACATATTTGGGCTGGTTCGTTTGCCCCTAGCTCTGTAAGCGGTAAGTGTAATAAGCCAGAAGTACATCTGGACGGTGACGTCAGCCGAGCCGCGCGGAACAAAATACGGTTAGCCTTGAATGACTGCGCCAACAAACTGAGCTGTGTAGTTGTGCCTCTATTAGTGGCATTGTTTTGACAACGGTGTTAGCGCTCTACACACCCTTAAAGCCAAAATAAAAAGTGGTAGGTGGTAGATGGTGGTGGTGGTTGTTGTTTAAAGTGGTAGTGCTAAAATAGTACTGCACTAAATTCAAATAAAATTATACATGGTGTGTCTGACCATGGGGCTTTAAATCCAGGGCTTGATTTTACTCGCTAAACTGAGCTACTTTTACTATGGGACCAACCCTATAATCGGGGAACAATTTTTGGCTTTTCCATAGAAAACGTCGACATCTGATCAACCAAAATGTATGAAAAAGTAAAAAATTTTTTCGGGGTTTAGGGGTTGGTGCCGTAGTAAAAGTAGCTCAGTTTAGCGAGTAGAATAGAGCCCTGGATTTAAAGCTCCATGGTCAGTAACACACTGTATACGAGTATATAACTGAATTAAAAATTAATTGACCGTGCACTACATGGAGAAATGGGAAAGACAGATGCACTTCCTGATTCTCGAATAGTAGTCATAATTTTTACTAAACCATAAGTTTTACCTACAAAACTTAATATTCGATTTTTTGTATTTTTCAAGCGGAAAATACCTTGCTTGTACCATTTTCTTATCGTTAAGCAAGTCATTCATCCCCAAATCGCGTAAAATAATCGTAAGTCATCAGGCAGCCTAACCCGCTCCGCTGCACGGCACCGCCTACGCCTACGGAGTAACTGCAAACATCCAAACACTTCCTCATTCGTGATCTCTGCTTCGTTCTGCACTTGTCTTATTATTTACCACACCAATCAAATTACAACTCTAAAATCTCGTAATAAGGTTGTATTTTGATACCGGCGTTCTAAGAATGTTTATACAATGATTATGTTATTTATACTTCTATTTGTTGGTGACAAAGTCCATTTTCGGCTGATGATTTTTTTGCGCTAAATTGGACGTAATTGCATATTGAATCGACAATACGTGACGTTAAGCTGATTTTTAAAGTCATTCTTTTAATATTTGATTATGCGCCAAGTGTTTAGTATAACAGGTATTGCCTTGTTTGACGTAAATGCACTAATGGATTAGAATAAAAACCTACGACTATCGTTTCAATTAACATATTCGTATGTCTTCCTTTTTTAAATAAGCGTTTCTTAACTAAAATATAGAAAATCTAAAAGAAAGAAAATGTTGAAAACCGCGCTAATATCACAGTAAGGATTCTTTTAAAACTGTTTTCTAAATTCACTTACATCAAAAATTATGGTCCATATCTGACTAGGATGACTGCTATATTAATTGGCCACTCCTAACAATTCTAAAAAAGAGTTCTTTTCGCTTGTTTCTTTCTGATTTCTTTGGAAAGGTCAATAACTATAGCACTCACCCTAAATATAATATAATACCTATATGCATAGAAGTTTTATTTTCATTTATCAGTGTGGAAATAGTTCAGACGGTCGATCTATGCGGTAATCTCGACTCGTATCTCTGCCGCTTCACCTTCGGGCCCTCTGTGCATGTGATAGCGCTATCACCTACATTGCCGCCTAGATATCGCCGAATTTGATAGTACGTTAGAAACTGTGCTAGTAAAAATATCATGTAAGTACCTAACACATTTATCAAATGTGGTTTAGAATAATAGAAATTGTACAAAGGTGACTCAATTGGTAAGGAAAGTTCGCTGAGAAAGGACGGCAGAGGTACAGCAGCCGTGGATGTTTTTTTAGGGTTCCGTACCTCAAGAGAAAAAAACGGAACCCTTATAGGATCACTCGTGCATCTGTCTGTCTGTCCGTCTGTCACAGCCCATTTTGTCCCAAAGTACTGGAACAATTAAGTTGAAATTTGGTACACACAAGTAAATTCGTGAGCCAAAGCGCTGTCTAGAGCACTATTAAGTAATTTTTCAATACAATTTCAACTTCCGATGCTACTTAACAACTATTCTTCTAATTTTTAATAAAGCACATTGTCTCGATTTTCTCTTTCCGCGTCTTATAAAACTATAATAACAAATACACAGAGTAAATACGAACTTAAAACATTTTGGCGACTTGACCTTATCGTATACCAAAGTTAAAGAAAGCAAAACTCCCAAACAACACAAAAGTACCCCAAAAACACTAAATAGAACTTGGAGAGTTGGTCAGTTATCAATCTTATCATAATATCTCGGAGCTACCCCGGCCCCGAAAAGATCCACTTGGGATAGGCCATGGTGAGTTGATAAATGACCGGCTTAACGATAATCCTCCACTTGCAGGGTTGTTATGACAAATTTATTACGGTAATGTTTCTTTATAAACGATGTACCTATTAGACGTGTGCGCCGCGCCGGCGCGCCGCCGCCGCCGGGCTTTTTGACCACGCCGCCGCCGCCGATAAATGATCGGCGTGAAATCGGCGTGACCTTGAGTGTTGTTAATTAGCTATTCCAAGTTGGTTTTTGGATTACAATATGGATTTTTTGTATTATTTATGTTATAGTTATCAAATATACATCAATTATTAATTCAATGAAACTGGATAGCCAGTTTGCAAAAACTATTTGACATTTAAAGTAACTGAGTATACTTAGGATTATAATCACCGTCAACGTTAACGAACAAACGAAGACTGTTGCTAGTGCTGCTTATACCTTGGACAGCTAGAAGAATAAACCCCTCCATTCTCATAGAGCTCTATATAACCACTCATCTCTTCCCAACATGCCATGGGTGAGCCCTTAGATTCTTCGGACATATTATCCAACGCACGTTTTCCATTCATTCGGCTTAAATTCATGTGAAGAAACACATGAATTTAAGCCGAATGAATGGCAAACGTGCTCGAGTTGGAGCACGTGTGAGATGGTCAAACGCTATGAAGAGGTCGGCTTGCAGCAGTCTGCACAGTTCAGTCCAGTCCAGTCCATACGGTTTATGACCGCACGGAATGGAGACAAATTACATGTGGTCGCGAGCCTCAGCAATGAGAAAACGAGAAAGAAGATACGTCGCAGTGAGCCTGGTGCTGCATAGCAGTCCACTATGTCTAGCAAATGTCAAGGATATTTGGAGTTCTCTTTTGTTAAAGTACGTCATTTTTAATAGGATATTAAGCCATGGAAAGCTTGAGAAATCGGAGAGTTACAGATCGGATCGAAGGTCATTGGAACCAGGTAACCTCTTAATGCAAGCCAGTTACTAGGGAAATCAAGTTATTATATCTATCCTATATTCATTTACAAACCCTATCTTACTCATAGCATATTCAAATTATACGTAGTTCACTGACCAGCAACCTGCATTGATCAAATTTTCAAGAAAAACAACAAATTAATGACTTTTCTTAAGAAAAGTGAAAATCAAGGTCACGCCGAAAACACGCCGCCGCCGCCGATTTTTTGGCAAACGCCGCCGCCGATCATTTTTTAATCGGCGCACACGTCTAGTACCTATTGTATTTTTAATTTTTTTTTTTTTTTTTTATTATGCATGGGTTTACTCATGGCCACACACGGTAAAACGGTTTAGGAGGTAAAGGGCGACTTTATCTATGAAAAGGGACCTTATTGTCGATGGCGCTTACGCGATTATTAACGATGCTTCGATATAAACATAATGCCGCGCGAACCTGTGCAGCGTAAGCGCCATCGACAATAAGGTCCCTTTTCATAGAGAATGCCCCAAGGGATGATTACGTCTTACGGGCCGATTCGAACTTTAAGATACGTCAAATATTACGTCTAGATACGATATGGATTAAATATGTTAGTGTCAAAAGTGACGTTTCAAACATAAAAGGCACTTTTGACACTGACATATCTAATCCATATCGTATCTAGACGTAATATTTGACGTATCTTAAAGTTCCAATCGGGCATTGAATTTTATTCTGACATTTAGAATATTGGATATTAAAGCTCAAATGGACCATGAGGTGAAATAAGATAGGAAGACAACCAAGAATTGACTCACGGCGTCCGGAAATATGCATAATCCGAGAAAAGTCAAAATAGATACCTTTCTATATGTAAAAATATAAGTACATCTAGAGATATTTTTAGTAACAGACCATTTGCATACAGTCAAATTCCTATGTTACGTTAATAATGGTTACTACGTATTTCTAATTTTAATTCGACATGTGAATAAGTTTTATTTTAATTTTCGATTACAATTGTATATATAATTTTAAGTTTAATGTTAATTTTTGATCTCAATTTTAACTGTATAATTCTAATTTTATTTGACATGTAAATTGGCTTTATGAATAAATGAGTATGAGTATGGGTATGAGTAATGGCGCTGACACATTTTGTCGCTGTAGAGTCGGGGCAGAGTTAGCTAAGACAGACCCTATGAAGATTAAAATAAGGTCCTGTTTACACATTACACTTACTTTACACAGATTTAATAAAGAAACAACATTTTGGTACAGTCAGCAGCAGAAGTTGCTAAGCGGGTGAGGTGTTCAAAATTACCTTGACACGCTCTTATTTTCTTAATAATAAAGTCGCGTCAAGATCATTTTGAACGTCTCGCCCGCTTAGCAACTTCTGCTGCTGACTGTATCCACACCAAACGTATTCAGTAGTTGGACCGTTTCATTATGTTTATGTTAATTTTGTGTAGAGCGTATCGGTTACGGCGATTAAAATCTTCAGTTAGATACTATTGCATCATGTCACACAAATCATTTTTTTTAAATACTCGTGGGGTCTTTATTAACAATTTTCGGCTTCGCCTCAAATTGTTACTCACGCCACTCGCCTTTTTTGACCTCTTTTAAACAACGGTTGCATAAAATACTATTATAGTACATCTCTTGTTCCATTAAGGCACCCTTAGCTATAATAAGCACATTACGTAACAACGTCGAAAATTTTCTAAAAGGGCCATATGTACTGTAAAACGTTGTACGATATACGTGTGGATATTTAAAAATTTAAAATATATTTATTTCAAGAAATTAATATTACAAGAGAGGCAGTGCAGTGATCCCCAATGATACATAGTATATTATGTAGTATGATGATGTTGATAATGATATAGTATAGTAAGTACATATGTAGTATATTATGTAGGTATTCCTTCCATTCTCATGTTAAATTATTCAAAAATACCAATGAACACCATTTGAAACCAGTATAAACGCATCATTGCAGCAGTAGTAGGAAATATAACGACATTGGGTGCGCGGGCGCTTGCAACACTGACATTGGCCTCGTTCCGAGACCTACTAACGCTATCTGTGCGTCACTGATGCGCTACGGATTTGGGGCTTGTTGGTTGTAATGCGTTTTTGGTGTTGGGACATTTTAAGTGGTGACGGGATAATGTACACCCAAGGCCAAAAGTATGGAAAACGTTGTTTTCTTTAATGTCTCATGTATGTAGGTATCTATCTTTGTTGTATATTTGTATCCTATTTGCATTGGGCAACCCCAACATATTAAAAATTCCCGCTACATATCAAAATATCCTAAAATATTGTCGAAGAGATAAAAAAAAGTTAGGACAAAGATGATAGTTCAGCACAGCCTTTTCAAAAGGGCTTATTTCTCTATGGACACCATACAAAAATCCTCTTCTCTATCATAGCCAGCATTTGAGTAATTTACTATTCAAATGTTCTATTATTAATTTTACCATATTGTTTTCAAATCGTCAATTAATAATATAAAATCAAACTTTTCTATCAAAGTATAAGCTTGTTTCCATACTTTTGGCCTTGGGTGTAGGTACGTAATAATGTGGTAGAACGACAGGGACAACAGTAGTACGGTCTAGACGTGTGCGCCGCGCCGGCGCGCCGCCGCCGCCGGGCTTTTTGACCACGCCGCCGCCGCCGATAAATGATCGGCGTGAAATCGGCGTGACCTTGAGTGTTGTTAATTAGCTATTCCAAGCTAGTTTTTGGATTACAATATGGATTTTTCTGTATTATTTATGTTACAGTTGCCAAATATACATCAATTATTAATTCAATGAAACGGAATAGCCAGTTGCAGAAACTACTCGTATTTGACACACCAATTAAAGTAACTGAGTAATCCTAAGTATTCACCGTCAACTGTTAACGAACGAACGAAGACTGCTGCTAGTGCTGCTTATACCTTGGACAACTAGAAGAACAAACTCCTCCATTCTCAAAGAGCTCTATATCGCCACTCATCTCTTCCCAACATGCCATGGGTGAGCCCTTAGATTCTTCGAACATATTATCCAATGCATGATGTGGAGAAACACATGAATTTAAGCCGAATGAATGGCAAACGTGCTCAAATTGGAGCTTGTGTGAGATGGTCGAACGCTATGAAGAGGGCGGCGGCTTGCGGCAGTCTGCACCGTGCAGTCCATACGGCTTATGGCACGAAATGGAGACAAATTACATGTGGTCGCGAACTGTGCTGCAGCAATGAGAAAACGAGAATGAAGATACTTCTCAGTGAGCTTGGTCCTTGTACGACAAGAAAACCATTAAAAAGAAGCCATAGCAGTGCACTGTGTCTAGCAAATGTCAAGGATATGTAGAGTTCTGTTTTGTTAAAGTACGTCATTTTTAATAGGATAAGCCATGGAAAGCTTGAGAAAACGGACAGATCGGATCGAAGGCCATTGGGACCAGGTAACCTCTTAATGCAAGGCAGTTATTAGGGAAATCAAGTTATTATACCTGTGCTATATTCATTTACAAACCCTATTTTACTTACAGCGTATTCAAACTATACGTAGTTCACTAACCAGCAACCTGCAATATTGATCAAATTTTAGAACTGCACCCTCATACAAAAATGAACAGCTGCCAGAAAAGTAGGTTAGAACTGCCACCTCTTACAAAAACCCAGTATCAAATTGTACTGGTGGCCATGGTAACTCCTGATTTAACCGGCTAACGCCGGGTTAATGGTACAAGTGGCGCTAAGTATGTCAGTCATTGATGCGCTCCTAGAATAAGTGCGTTTCCGATGTTGAAACATTTGAAGTGGTTTCAATTACATTACTAGATGATGTAAAATACTGACCCTAACGACCATCAAATAAACAAGTTAAACAACAAATATATTAAATAAGTACTGTATTAGCATTGAAAGATTTCACTGGTCCCTAAAAAACAAAATCCTACGCCAAAGGTGCTCGTTTCAAACACCGTTTTACCACAGAATAAATAATAGTACTAAGTACAGAAGACTCACTCTCTAACAAAACGCGTCTGTTACGATCAGCACAGATATGGCCGCTAGGTTGCGACAGCGCCACGCGCGGCTTATGGCAAACCCCAAAATTGGGGCCGAACGTATGTACTTTTAGCTACCTGTAGCAAAGCGACGAAATCGCGGAGTGCGACACGCCTGATTTTACTTAAGTGTCATTCTACGGAACTTGCTAACTATGTAAACATAAGTCACTAGTAAATTCATCAGTCAGAGATAATTTCAATATGGCGGTTTGTTTACATAGTTAGCAAGTTTCATAGAATGACACTTTACAATCATTCTTATCGCTTTTCACAAAAGTGGGCAAAGGCAGGATAGAACAGAGGGGAATAGACAAAGGAGCAGAGATCCCGAGTGCCCAAAATAACGATGATAACACTCCCGGGCCCCTAGACTTTCATTCATAGACGAATTCCCCTAGACTCCATATTACCATAATGGGATTTGTAATGTTTAGTTTTAAAATATATTTTTATAATATGTACCTATGCTAATTTTAAGCTATTTATGTATATTAGGCCACTGGTTGCCTGAAATAAAAATATTTGATTCATTCTTTCTTTCATTACAGGTATGAAGCATTCGCAAAGATTACGTTCACGCGGCATACAAACTTAGAAAAATGCATCAGTGGAAGTGAAACTGAAAGTGTTTGTCTTTATCAGATTTTTAATGCTTAGATTCTGCACATTAGCGTTCTTATACCTGAAATAACTACATCGCGAGTTAAATTCTAGTGCAGAGAAATGATATATAGTATAATAAGTTTATATTGGGCCAGCACTGTAAGAAATGTGTAAGAAATGTTTGCATAATAATTTTGGGACTTGCGTACTATGTGTTACACAACACACAACCTAATCGGTTTTAGGATGTTGGTTAAGTCCAGTTATTTTCTGAATTACGCAATGGGGCTAATTATTTTCTTCAATGAGGGTGTATTAAGCCCATCTAGTGGGCAAGTGATCTGTGCTTGCATTGCCTAAATGGGTCACCGCGCAACCAACTAGGTCGACACGGGGAGGATGCAGGCGAGATTCGTTAAACACAAACTTTGCTATCATGAGGCTTATTCAAATTTTAAGAACAGATTATACATTTGATCTGAACTTGTTTTAGATATGATTAAAAGTTACAACCAGAAATGACAATTTTGACAGCTGACAAAAATAAAATAAAGATTATTCGTTCATGTTGTTACAATCAGAATAAGCCTCCTGGATAATGTTAAATGATTGCGTGGGTGACAAATGAACTCATATTTAACTGACTTGGGTTGTGTTTGAACTACTGATTACGAGTACAGTCGACGTCAAAGTTATGTTTACATTTTTCGCCTTATTATTTATTTACTTATGTAAACTTTATTGCACAAAATATATACAACAATGTAAAAATGGCGGACTTAATGCCAAATGGCATTCTCTACCAGTCAACCATAGGGCCAAACAGAGAAAAGGCAAAAGCATAAGGCAAAAAAACATAAGGCAAAAAAGCATAAGGCAAAAAAGCATAAGGCATTATTACAAAGGCATAAGGTGCAAAATTGTAAACATATTTTTGACGTCGACTGTACTCGTAATCAGTAGTAAGTTTGCGCTAAATGTTGTTCTTGAAGAAATAAATAGTGTGTTAGGAAAATAATATAAGGTATATAATTGACGAATTGAGCCTCAAATAGACAAAAAAATTAGGGCCCCGTTTTTTAATGCATTTCAGAATGTATTTATAAATGATATAGCAAACAATATAGAGCACAAACACAACTCTTTGGATACGACTTTACGTAACTTATGACTTATGGGAATTGCAAAAAATGTGTATAGAAGCAGTGGTGGCCGAGTGGATATGACGTCTGACTTTCAATCCGGAGGTCGCGGGTTCAAATCCTGGCTCGTACCCATGAGTTTTTCGGAACTTATGTAGGTACGAAATATCATTTGATATTTACCACTAGCTTTTCGGTGAAGGAAAACATCGTGAAGAAACCTGCATAAGTACATCTGCGAAAGAGATCGCGCATCTAAGAAAGGGATTCTACTTACTCTCTACAGCCCTCGCTTTAAAACATTGTTTTAGCTAAATCAGGTGATAATAAATCGCTCAGTTTACAAGAACCTTTATGTAGGGTGACGAATGGGCGGGTCCTTCACGCATATTCGTTTTCCCAAACAAAGCGAGCAGTGTGATGCAAAATAGCGCAACCGCACACTACCGACTATTTAACGTATTTATGGCGCCGTATGTGGTGTCGTAGGTTTCACTAGTTATCACTGTTGGTTTATTTTGGTATACTTATATGTACTTATACGGTCTCTTTTCAACGCATAGTTATAATTTGAGAATAGAGAAACAAGCGAAGTGCAAATAAGGGTATGGGTAAAAATTCGGGTGCCAAAAAATGCGAATGGAAAATTCGTTACGCGGGATTAACGATTTTGGGGAAAATATGCCTACACTCATAATTTGAGAGTTATTTAAGTATACTGAACTACTTTTACTATCGATAAACCCCAAAATCGCGTGTAATATTAGCTATTTCAATCTCAAAAATTAGGTTGGTTATTTGTATTGCTTAACATCAGGCCTTTAGCATCTTGACAGATGATTTATGCAGCGTCTGTTAGCGAGGAACAACGTCTCTCGTGGCTGTATAAGCCAATGCGGGACCGGCATTTGCGACCCGCAAATTCCTGCAAAGTCTTGCCGAACGTGTGTATCCTGAGGCACAATGTGGTTTCCGATCTCAGCGCTCTACTACGGACATGATTTTCACACTTCGCTTAACATCAAACTCGGGTAAATTCATTCGACCCTCTCAGCAAATATCTACCCTATTACCTTTTCATAATACCAAAATCGCATGATCTGACATATGGATTTACCCGAGTTTGAAGTTAAGCGACTCATTTGTACAACCTTTAAGTATGATCCACATATTAAGTACATAATCATTGAAAATGGCCAGAAAGTGTTTCTAATCCACGATATGATAATGTGTTTTTATCACCTGTATACTTCCGATGTAATATTTAGCCTTATCGTAGATTATACCTACCACTAACATAACATTTTATATCACTAGTAATAGAAAACTTAGGTCCCTTAGGAAACATAAAGAACATTCCTACCTAAGTGAGTGAAAAAGTCGAAATACATATACTGGCTTTAATAAAAATTACGTTAGCGTATGTAATGGACTCTCAAGAGACTTAATAGTAAAGCTTAATAATATTAAAACGATAATAGCGGAAAACTCAAAACTATCAAGGCCAATAAACTTTATGAAGTCTACTTGTGATCCAAGAAACAGGTGCAATGAATACGCCATAAGTCATAAAATGGCATTAACATAACAAAGGATAAAGATAATACAGTATACCTAAATAAATATCAAGCGTCAGCAATCAGTAACAGCTGTTTGCTCGGTGGCGCTAAGCGAAGTCTCAATGTGAAACACCAAATTAAAATAAAGTGCAAAACATCGTTAAGCAAATTGCAAAGGCTGCGTAACCAATAAACATAACTCGAATAGCACTAAAAACTAAAATAGTGTTATACTTAAAGCTATTACGCAGACACGTAACAACCATCAAAACTAAATTGCACACAGCACAGCCACCCGCTCCGAAAGGGAAAATTCGTTGCCGGTACCATAATCAGATCGAAAATCGGGTCCCTTACATACGCATAGGTATAGGTATAGCCGGCGCCCGGATGCAAGTGAAAACGACATCAGTGGGGTGGGGAGCACGACTAACCCCGTTTCCAGGCTCACCCACACAACCCCACTGCGTGTAGACGGCAACGCATCCCTTGCCAGACGTCTGTGTGCGCCCGCCCCGTTTCAAGGTCGACCGGGCCACGCTAGAGAGGGAGAGATACACACCCCCACTGAAAGTGCAAGCGAAATGTGCGAGAGAAAATCAATCTTGCACGGAGGGGGAAAGTGGGGGTACTGAAAAACTAGGTGAAGCGTTTCGGACGCCCGGGCTACGTGCTTCGGTTGGCGATGGTGGTCTTGCGTCTGGCTCTGCTAAAATTGCAATCACGGACAGCCGGGCCATTCTATGAAACCCGTACCTGTCCCCCCACTAGGTTTTTAAATATACATCGTTTCTATTCAGAGATAAGAGATGTTTTAATCCTAAAGGGGATAAAAATGTGCTTATACGAAAAAGGTATAAAAATGTTGAGAGAAGTTTTATTTCCTTTTAGGATTAAAGCGAATAACAAATCTAAAAAACCGGACAAGTGCGAGTAGGACTCGCCCACCGAGGGTTCCGTACTTTTTAGTATTTGTTGTTATAGCGGCAACAGAAAGACATCATCTGTGAAAATTTCAATTGTCTAGTCTGTCTATCACGCTTTATGAGATACAGCCTGGTGACAGACAGACGGATAGCGGAGTCTTAGTAATAAGGCCCCGTTTTTACCCTTTGGGTACGGAACCCAATCCATACTAAAAAAGTAGGAGTTGGTAGGTAGCTACAGTTTATTAGGACGTTCGAGCCTTCCTTCGTCCTTTATAACGACTCCTACTCAAGTATTTTTTTTAGCTAAAACGTGGGCCTAGTCTGGGTAGACAGACAAATAAATTCTAGCCACGCTCACCTTTTATACAAGCTTGTAGTCTCCTCTTACATAATACATCGACTATAATGCCTTCTATTGGCGTAGCAACATGTGATGTGGATTGTAAGTCCATTCGTATTCATACAACATGAACCTTTGTTTAAGAATTAATATTGACAACGCATCACAATTTCCAAACGCCTTTTCACAGGTAAGTAAATTTAACTAATATCTTATTACTTTCACGTGTGTTTTATTACTCTGAAAAGCTATTTGTCATTTAATTCAAATTTAATAAAGCGGAATAAGGTTTTCGTGAAGTGTTCGTTTAAAATAGAAACAACATTAATAAGAAACACGCACGCGACCCACGCCAACCTAATAAACATTGTAAATTGGAGTTAAAACCAAATAATTTTTCGTGATTCTCAGCAGATAAGTTTATTATTGCGTAGCATTTCGTGAAGTTACTTTAGACACTCAACAAGTCAGAAGTCGCAGCAACTTTGTCGTTTTATGTTTACGAGGACATCACAGACGTCGTAAGGCCGTACACGCATTTAACGACGAACGTAATAACTTACGGGGAAGCTTACCCTTAAACAAAAGGGTGGATACAAAACAACTGTAAAATCTAGGCTTAAGCAATCAAGTAATTAAAAAGTTAAAACAATAACCTATAACGAGTGCGCACCCCGCCCGCGATTATCTGTTTCGTTAAGGTAACTCAACCCTAACGCACATCCCTAAATGCAATTAACGGCCGCGACCCTGCAACCCCCTAAAGGGTTAAAAATTTGTGCCTCCAGTCACCATGCAACGCACATTACTCCTGGGAGTTATGGGGTGGCTTTGTTTTACGTATAATGCACTCAAGTATAGCTAGAGGGGGAAGCGTCGGTGTGGTATCAACTCCCCCTAACCCCCCCCCCCCTTTCCCAACGTTTGGCCAACCGCACCAATACCTTGATTTTTGACGTTAACCTAAAATCAACCATGTGATAAACGCCACTTTAATGTGCGAAGAAAATGAAATGTATGAAGAAATGCCTCTAATTCACGTCAGTCGCGAAGGCAATGTCAGTATAAAAATAAACTTGTCTATTACTGTTTTAGTGATCCGTTTACGATTCCGATTCCCAGTAAAAACTGCTTATTAATAGTTTGCTAAGTATTTTTGGAACGAACTAACAATTCATGATGATGACGATACCTAAATACTATGATAAAGTAAACATCATAAATTCGTACCTAACTCATAAATATATTTCATCGATGGAGAAACTCTGAAAGTCTCCTTACGTTACGAGTTTACAAATACATCTGATTGATTGTGATCGATCACACTAAGTGCAGTAATAAAAATCATTGTTCTGGATAATGTGTCCAATCTGAAACACATTATTGATCTAAACACCGAAACTGAGCTATAAATAGGACGTAAACCTCCTTTTATTGAACGGAAAACCGAAATCGCCTCTCCTCATCAAGTATTCAAGATTTAGCGACGAACTATTCGATTCCTGTTGAAACCTTTAAGCCTCGAAGCCCTTGGCGGCTGTTTAATCTATTAGTGTATTATCGTAGCTAGGTTTTGTTATCATTTCAACTATGATAACTTGAGTTTATCTAATGATCGATGTGCACTTTTATGATTCGGAATCGATTAGCTTCTATGACAAAATAAAGGAAATACTGTATTAAACTATATCGCTTAAACAATCTATTTCAGTGCCTACTATTTATATAACCATAGATTAGGTATGAGATCGTTTCGAATGAGCAAACTTCAAACCAAATATTGTATCAACGTATACCAGCAGCAGACGCTGAATATTGGAACGTATTGTCGCAAGGTATCGCCCGACTCGCACGTAGTTGCCGAGAATAAACAATCCAATATTTGCCACCTAAACCTCCGCCCGCCCCACATTTGAATAAATGCACGCACGAAATTCACACCAGAAAGTGAAACCGTAAAAATGATGCAAAAGGACCGAGTTTTTCCAACTGGCCGCCGTTTTGACACAGTGTGGGTAATCAATTCTGTGGAGCGGAATTTTCGAGAGCCGCATTAGGCTGTGTTAAGCGTTATGTGACTCCATGCAATCCGTGTCGGCAGCTGGAATACGGCCAAGTCGAGAGTGGGGGAGTTTGGGAGGTTTTCGGGTAGGCCGGAGGGTCGGTTGCCTCGCGACACATATAGCGGCTCGGTCGATAAGGGAAGCGAGCCGCGCCGATGCGTTCGCCGCCGTTGTCGAAACGCATATAATGCGGTACTTGGAAAATTTTGACTGAATAATATTAACGCAAATTGTTGATATGAGTCACGTGCCAGACCAGCAAAACTTTAATTCTTTCACAAAGAAACAAATACATACAATATAACATAGGTATATACATATGTATAACAGAAGTACTTTATCTGAGGACACTCAAGACCGCCACAATGATATAACTCAGTTTATGCGACAACAGCAAAAGCGTACGTCACCAACAATCTGGTAAAATGCTCCACTATGCATCCTACTGCATGATAAACAAGTCATTATGGAGAGTTTTCAAAGCATGGTATGAGTATCATTATGCGGAAGCAATTTCGACACGAGTAGGAACTCAATAGGATACGTGTTGAAGCAAAGAGCGACTGTATAGACTTTAGTAAAGCAGCATTATAACGAGAATTCTAACCGGTCATGCAGAATAACGAGATTCACCCCAACCTCAGAGGTAAGTGCCAGAAGAGATCCAGCGAATATCCGACGTGAGGTAGATATGGAAGTTTTTGATATGTATAACTTTGAAAAATTGGTACACTGCGTAGCATGCTAATAAATAACATAAATTGTATGTCTTTACTTTACCTGCTTTAAAGTTGCAAATTTAATTTAAAACATTTTTCAAATAATTCCCAAAAGCCATCTCCACATTAACAGCAAACATTTCTACAGCCCAGTCCTCGGTGGGTGGCTCCCCCCACCTTCGCCCTCCCACTGCGTCTAGCGCACTTGTTCGGCTCGACCTCGAAAAGTTACGACTGGAAACCTTACAGGAAAAACTCCCATAAAATCCATTGAAACAGTCCTGCAAATTAACTGCAATTAAGTCTTCATTGTGAAGTAGGGTCAGACAGTCGTCGAAAAAATTCTCAACTTTGTCAGCTTTCCGATGTTTAACAATCGCATTGTAGGAAATTTCTTCACGTTCATTAAATGTGAACTTTTCAAATATTTGAATTTCATTATTAAACTTGTCAAGGTTTGCAACATTTTGTTTCAAAAGTCTAATGACATTGAATTCAACTCCATGTTTCTTGTTATTATCCTTGTAAGAAATTTCTTTGCGTTCTTTAAACATGAGTTCTTTCAAAACATTTCAATTTCTTCACACAACTTGGCAAAAAAAACTCAATGGGTTCAAGTTCATATTTCTTGTTGGCAACACGAAGTGTATTAAAGGGGCTACCATCAAAGTCGGCAATGTTTGCGGGAGATGACAACAACTATCTCGGCTATTCCTCGGCAACGCATTCATGGGAGACGTGACGTGCTTTAATTAACACCCGAATTTGAATAGAAATGCCTACCCGCATACTATATGCACAAAGCTTAGCAGTGTAAGTTTACAGCGTTATTAAAGGAAGCCCCCAGGTGAAATTTAATACGCGAACGTTTTACAGCCTCCGAATTTATGCCGATGAAATATTACTGCGAAGTTTTTGCGACACCAACAGATTTGAAAATGCGGTTTAGTAGGAAAATAGTACAAATTTTGCAACTTAACGGTAAACAACCGTTCAAAACAATCTTTGAGTCATTTACACGTGTCTGTTTAAGGAAAACGCAATAACATGATAAATTGATAACCTGTGCATTCAGCGATATGTCATTTCAAGGCCATGTTTTTTGTGATACTGAATAAGTAAATATTTTCCTAATAAAACTAAATGGGTCATACGGGTACATATGTGTTTTATGATTACCTCGTTCACGTCTTTCCTATAGTAATATTAAACTTTTATCGTATTATCCACAGAAGTGACCTTAAATTCATTACATAATCTGCCGTGTGTTTCAGAATGCCAGCATGTTAGTATTTTGTACGTTACTTCTGTAACACCCAAATGTATATCGATTCCAATAAAATCAATGATGATTAAATCAACATCATTATCACAGTCCAACCCTTTTTCCTCAATATCTGCAATAGGTACATATAGCTTATCAAATTTAATACACACGCCGTAAAAATGTTGCATGCCAACGTCAAGGCCAATTGGGAAAAAAGTGCCAAATTTATCGCGAACGATGTCAACGACCTTTTTATCATTTTTTAGCAAGATTTCGTGGACATGCATATACGCACAACGTTTGAAATACCAATACATGTTGTGAATGTCGTGATAATACGGACATAATATAATTTACAACTGTTACGAGTTACGACGATACAGCGCGTACAGGCAGATCTAGATCTACCTATCCGTGAATAATCTGGTATTTGGAGATGGCGTTATTCATAAACGCTTGTCAAATCTAAGAAGCCTTTGATAATCATTTGTCTTTATCTCTCTTTTTGATATTTATTTTTGTTAGAAAGAGACAAAATTTAACAAAGGTTTGCTAAGTTTCACGAATAAGGCCCACTTGCACCATCCCACTAACCCGGGGTTTAGTGGTTTAACCGTCAACTCAGTGTCAAGCAGTACTGGTAACCATGGTAATTCCAGATTTAACCGGTCAACCCCGGGTTAGTGGAATGGTGCAAGTGGGCCTAAGGGGGTTAATTCGAAAAGTTAGCGAACCGTAAAATTTCTTCAAAGATTCGCCGGAAACTGATTTTCTCTAAATAATTAATAAAAATGCCCCATGATACCACGCAAGCTTTTATAATTCAGTCTGATGGTTGGATGGATCTTAAGTCTCGGAAACGTCTGTCGCCAAACGAGATTAAAAAATTTGAGGATTTTTCAAATATCTTCTTCTTCCATTGGTGTACTAAGAATGTGGATCTAAAATTAACCATATCTTGACTATTGTATATTTTTTTTATAACTGACTAGCTAAATTTTTATTTTAGCATTTTCGCAGCCTTCAAAGATGACCTCGACTAAGCAAATTCACGTTTAAACAATACAGTTTTTTTTAATGAGTTGCTTATTATATTAGTATATTAGGTATATATAAATATATATGCCCGTGTAGAAACGTTTTAGTTAAAAACGTTTTAAAGATTTTTACAAAAATACTGCAGCAGTCATCAGATGTATCGTAGAAGCCAAGACGTTGACCAATATCTGTACAAGCACACTAACGCCTTGACAATAGAAGAGTGCTCAGATATTTTGAGCACTTTGGCCGCTCCGATATATCTCATGGCGACTATACTACTATCCTGTCATTTTATAAGCTTCCCTCATTTACATTAAGGGCTGTCAGAAACTCGGCCGCATCCCTCGAGTCTCTTGAACCATGGCCGCACATTTTCAGGCGGTTGAGTTCTCTCAAGTCATCGTGACTCGTCAGTCCTGCCATGATGTGAAGGAAAATGAGAGAAATATAGGTAACGTCTGAACCGTACTAGGTTTTTAAATTAAAAATTGTGTATGGCATTTATCTACAAAGCCTTTCAGGGAAATAGAATAGATAATTTTGAACGTTTTGGCTTCATTTAATCATGGTACTATTGTATATCAATATACTTTTAGATTATACGGGTGTCCCAGAAGTACCACGCCACACTGAAACCGGAGGTAGGTCAACTCCATAGGAACACAACCAGCCTAACATGACCTCAGTAAAAGTTGCACGGTTTTCGAGTTATTAGCAAAATTAAGAATTTTGATAATTTTCCCGTATTTTTACATTTTTAGTACCAGCATCGACTTAAAACGCTATTAAAAACAGTTTTTTTATTTCTATTAATAGCTGTTGAGTTAATTCAGAAGTGCAAAGTGCTATTTCGTCTGTCACTAATGTAAAATGCTGAAAAAAAATCGATTAATCTTGATTTAAATTATCAAATAAACATGAAGATCATCTTTGACCGCCTACCATGGGAAAAAAAGATTAGAAAGGAAACAAACAAATAAAAAAACTAAATTAGGCATGCTATGCAGATTTAGAAATGGTATGATACTTGTATCTTCTACGATAACATGAGGCATTCTTATCACATTAGCGATAACCCGTCCAACGAACTTAAAACTGGAATTCCGAAAGCGGTCGCAACAATGACCCATTTGTTATCTGATCAAATGATTTTGCAAAATGCGTAATCATTCTTATCACTTCAGAGATGCCGCAAGCCATCATTGTTAAGTAAAAACATCATTATTGCTACTGCTATCGTATTGTGCAACGTGGTCTTTTTAATCTTTATCTCCCTTTTGAGATTGACCAACAATAGCTCTCCCTCTGACGCACATGTTAATTTCTCAAGCCTTCTCTTATTATCATCATTATCATCGATGTTTTATCCACAATTTATTACTCCTTAGCCTCCAAATGAGAAGTGAACACTTGGTATTTTAGCCAGGCACAATAATTCGATCAAATAACAGATGTACTTCGCATTATTTGTACCACACAGTGACTACTTTCGGAATTTCAGTTTTAAGTTCGTTGGATGGGTTATCGCTAATGTGATAAGAATGCCTCATGTTATCGTAGAAGTTACAAGTGTCATACCATTTCTAAATCTGCATAACATGCCTAATTTAGTATTTTTAGTTGTTTGTTTCGATTCTAATATTTTTTTCCATGGTAGGCGGTCAAAGATGAAATTCATGTTTATTTGATAATTTAAATCAAGATTAATCGATTTTTTTCAGCATTTTTAATAGTGACAGACGAAATAGCACTTTGCACTTCTGAATTAACTAAACAGCTATTAAAAGAAATAAAAAAAACCGTTTTTAATAGCGTTTTAAGTCAATGCTGGTACTAAAAATGTAAAAATACGGGAAAATTATCAAAATTCTTAATTTTGCTAATAACTCGAAAACCGTGCAACTTTTACTGAGGTCATGTTAGGCTGGTTGTGTTCCTATGGAGTTGACCTACCTCCGGTTTCAGTGTGGCGTGGTACTTCTGGGACACCCTGTACATTAAGATATTACCCTTTACATTCAGAATTTTTAAAATAATAAATGAATAAGTACTTTTCAAGATTAGAAGATTTTTCAGAAAACGATATACATATTATCTTACCTAACTCAAAAAGTTCGGAATCCGTTTTGAAGAGTATCTTAAGATACTGTGATACCGGACGCATACGAGAGATGCGTATGCGTTCGATATCAGTATCACACTTATGCAGATCCGCATGCCGCTCCAGTGCTTGAGAGAAACATCACTATGCATACGTATATATCACTAGTATACGATGTCCCGCTCGCACAAAGAAGCAGTGTGCTGATACGAATCTATTGTAAAGAGCCCAACGGCACGCCGCAAACGCCAGCTCTGCTACCGATTGCCCTCACTGCGGTCCCGATACCCAGCCCCTCTCAAACGGTATCACCGAGCTAGGGATCGCAAGGTTGGATAACGGCCGGTAGAAAAGCAAGCAAGATGAAGTGTCGGGTAACAATCCGACACTCCATCGTCCACGAAATGACGAAAACATGACCATCCCACAGTGATGGAGTGCGACCCGAAACAGCTGTCACAGTACGAAGACGGATACAGCCGCTCGTATCCCTCAGAAAGCATCGAATGAAACCCCACCATACGGTAAAGACCGGCTTAGACAAAGTGACTCACCTTCGCAGTACAGTGTGACGTCGGCGAGACTCTCCGAGTTCCAGAGGTTCGCGAACGACGTGGCCAAGTTTGAACCGAAGCTGTTCCATTTGAGGCAGTACTGCTGCTGCTGAGAGTCCATCCCCGGGCCGCCTCGGTTACCTTCCCTGTAACCAAAATACTATTTTCAAATTGTGCTCAGTAATGAAAACCATAAAACCAACCAACTAGTACAATATAATTATGGTCCACAAGTTCAATACATAATTAAGTATGCATTTCAAATACTTCAATGTTCTTTTTCGTTTTATCTGGGTTTTATCTCAGAACTGCGTCATTCAAATAATAATCACACCTAAACAAAGATATTCAAATCAGTTTTAGACCGTAGTACTATCTTCCAATTCTGGACAATAGTTTGGTGGTCTTACGGAAATTAGTATTGTATTATTTAAGTGCCACTGCTGGACTGCCTTTCTTATTCGTACCAATATCTTGAGCAGTTAACCACCTGTCTCTACCAAAGTCTGTAAGTTCGTCCCGCTATTTATCTCCAACAAGATTAATTTATTGTAACACCGGTTTAAAATAAAATTGCATATAGACAAGCAACGAGTATATATTTAAATCCGAATGTATCATATAATGATCTCATTTATGAAGTGACGACGAATGTAAAGTGCAAGCCAGACAGTAGAGACGTGAGCAGTGTTGCCAACTCGGATTAAAAAAAATTAAAACTTAAAACACATACATTTTTCAAATTTACCGCCTTTTTCTACTGACAAGATCTGCTTGACCAACTTTATATAGTCCGTCGACGTCCATCCGTCCACAAAAGTCAAAATTCATATGAAAATATGAACCACATAAGGCGATGGCGCATATTGTTGCTGCCAAGTTGGTGCAAACTTGGCTTAGACTAAATTATGCTAAAAAATATGCCAGATGCTAAATGGAAAATTTTGGTGACAAAGCGAGTGAAAATATGCTAGATCTGGCATCATTTATGCCAAGTTGGCAACACTGGACGTGAGACGCGACGCTTTTTTAACGAGTATTTTATGTTTTATTTGTATGTTTACATTTTTCCACTTATTACAAAGGAGTAAGGTGCAAAAGTGTAAACATATTTTTGACGTCGACTGTACACATGCGTCGCGACGCAAAACTTTTAAGTAGAAACGGGGCACGAACGGGCACAAACGTGCTCTGTACACTCGTACCACGAGTTACGACTCTTCTAAATATCTGGTCCAAAGCGCGTCGGGGTACCTTAGATAGGTTTTAAGAATCATAAACGACACTGACTCCATTTTCATAACCCCCATTTATTTATTATGTAACATTTATTAATGTAATAAATAATTTACATTTTCATTAGTTTCATTTTCATTAATAATTAAATTAGAGTGTTAAACAGACTGTTAATCCATATCCCCTTTAACTTAACGTACTTTCAAAATAGATTACTAGAGCGTCTAGACAAAACCTCTCACAAGTGTCAGGAATGACACTTTGCTGGCTGTCGTAAAAGTCCTCTCCAAACTATAGAACATTGAAGGCCTCGGCCTTTTAGTTTTTCCACTTTTAGTTAACACGGGGGTAATACTGTATTATTAATCCCTTATTAAAAAGTTAGGCGCCAACTTAAAACCTAACGACACTCAGATTAGAAAGTCTTGTTTTGGAAAATGTAAATATTAAAGCCTCCGGAGGCTAATCTGGAATTACCAGGAGGATCATTTTGTCGGTTAGATTTAATCTGCAAAGTGCTTCAATTATGCTATCTTTCATGGGACTGCCTAAAAGATGGGATGACATAACATATAAATAATAGTTACGAGACACAGAATAACAGATTATCAAATTGTATATTTCAAATAAATTTATAATTTCATCAAGGGACGAAGGTATGGACTAAGTGAACTGTAATGCTAATAACATAAGTATTTTCACCAGATGTTGGAAACGTTATATTTAGCGCCCAAAAACAGACAACTATACAAGAAAAAAAACCAGACAAGTGCGACTCGGACTCACCCACCAAGGGTTCCGTACTTTTTAGAATTTGTTGTCATAGCGGCAATAGAAATACATCATCTGTGAAAATTTCAACTGTCTAGCTATCACGGTTCATGAGATGCAGTCTGGTGACAGACAGGCGGACGGACAGTGGAGTCTTAGTAATAGATTTTTACCCTTTGGGTACGGAACCCTAAAAAATCAATCAATTCTACCTTTTCCCCTGAACAGTAGCCAAAGCCCTTAACGCAAAGATAAAAAGCAGCAGTAAATCCATTATTAAAACAGCCTACCGACTTTGCATATGAAATCCCTTAAAAACAAAATCAATGTACCAGGTAGGCCTTCGGGCGCGGGGCGGAAGGTGGCTCGGCCCAAGGTCGCAGGGTGAACAACCGGTGCATGATCGATACCGGGGCAGGCCACCATGAATATGTAATGACGGTGACCGCTAGTTCCCACGGTTCAGCTCCGGTTCAATTCAAATTGGTTCTGACGCGTGTTCGCTACGAGGGTGGAAAGGGAAACTAACTTGTAGTGTCTGGCCTAGTATTAGTATTGAAGGTAGTTATTCAGCTTGATTCAAGCAACAAGGTGTTGGTTCTGTACTAGCGGTATCAGAGTCTGTTACTAAGCCTCCTCCGCGAAGTCCGTTCGTCTGTTACCAGGCAGGTAGGTGTAGGCAAGGCTCGGAACCGGTTTTCTCTTCATACAAAAAATACCGGTATTATTTAGTGCTTTTAAGTTCTTTAGTATATTACATATTTCATTTTTAATAGGACAATCTAATAATACTAAGTTGTACCCTAAACGCATGATTCTCTCCTACGTACAGAGCATGAAATAATTAAAAATATTGTTCTATTTCGGGTTTATCAAAAAAACCGGTTCCGAGCCTTGTAAAAATGTATTGTTTTTCTAGAATGATACAACTTAAAACTATAATAACTATCGAACTGGTGTGGCAAAACCGAAATAATAAAAATCAATCATGTGTGATAGCGGAAGCAGTTATAAAGTTGACCCAAAAATTTTTTATTAAGCTATGAGCTTCATCACATATGTTCCTTGAGTAATTCTAAGCATTTCAAGCCTGGGAGCCAATAAGAAATGTGTGTCTACTCGGATTTGTAATGGATTCAAACTTTCAACCCCTTTTTAACCCTGTTAGGGGATGAATTTTACAAAACGCTGAAATTACTTTTCCTGTCTTTTAATAATATCCCCAAATACAAAGATTCAAGTCCCGCGTTCGAAAATTTTTTTGATATCCATACAAACTTTCAACTCCTTTTTCACCACCTTAGGGGATGAATTTTCAAAAACGCTGAAATTAGTTTTCTTGTATTTTAATAATATATCGTTTTACGAAGTTTCAAATTCCTAGCTTAAAATAAAACTTGAACCCCATACAAACTTTCATCCCCTTTTTAACCCCCTTAGGGGTTGAATTTCTCAAAATCGCTTCTTATCTCTTGTACACTTTATAAATGTAATCTAGTGTGCAAATTTCAACTTTCTATCTTTTGTAGTTTCGGCTCCGCGTAGCAAAAATCTCCAACCAAATTTTTCACCTTTTTACGTTTTTCTTGTAAAATTACTATGAAATTGAAAAAACAAATATCAGCAATGAATTCTACGTCTTTGGTTTATACGAAAATGATACCAAACTTGCCCTAGTACCCACCAGGATCAGAGTAGATTTTTTTTAAAGATGACGGATGGCGGCCGTCTTTGTACCCCACCCTCCCCCCGACTTCACGCTAGAAATGCTTAGAATTACTCAAATATCAGATGTGATGAAGCTCATAGCTTAATAAAATTTTTTTGGGTCATGGATGGCAGCGTTACATAACTGACTCCAGTATGAGTGGAATTTAAAACAAAAATCTAGACGGTATCGCAGATTTATTAAGTGATATTATTATTAAACGGTAACGATATGTTTTAGGCATGCCCAAAGCATCAATAATATGACCGTCTTAGGTCAAAAGGGTATACAAGATCCTTCGACTCTTGTCTAATAGAATAATAGGCTATACACGACGTGTAACAAAAGGTGTATTAATAAACGACGTTATTCCGAATATTAGGTACGAGACGACCGCCATAATCTGTCACGAAACAATAGTTTGAAGGATCCCAAAGGTCGCCCTTCATATAGAAACTATTTAGGCCTCAAGCTTTTAGGTGAACTTCTACTAATAAGGTGGTACCTACTTAACATATCGTATTACTGTCCTTCGGCAAGGCTAATATGGTCACCTTTTTATCATCAGTCACCATGTCTGTCCTGTTCTAACAAGTAGAAAGTGCGAAAGTGACGCATGACATGACAAGTGATAGGAATGCGAGCATGATATCCATGCTGGGGTGACATAGTAACATTAGTAACAGTAGTAAGACCCATGAGAGCGTAATAAAATAGATGTACAGGTAGTTTCGGGATAAGAAGCGGTAGTTTTTCAACTGCGAGAGTACCAATAGTTTGACTTTCAGGCGACAAGTCCCATAGGAAAGCATATTTTCAACGGGTCTATCTATTTAGTATGTGTCCAAAAGCCTCATGTCATTAATAATGAATGAGAATGGCGTGGACATGATTAGGTCGTCTCCCTCGATGTCGGTAATAGTTAGGTACTTCTTTAGGCAATTAGGTAAGTATTATTTGCCTTCTGTCATGGACCCGACATGGACTCGCTGAATTTCATGGGAAAATCATTGAAAGTCATATAATATTTAATTAGGAAACCTTTAAACCAACATATTTAACCCTGCACAAGTCATTTTCCCTATGCTTTGAACTTTATCCAAAACCACTTTTCCCCTTATTCATAAAACTTTACAAGCCTCGATTAATTGTTTTGTTTTATCCCTTTTTGCAAATAGATACATAACTCTTCATAATCATATATTTAAGAGTATGACTTTGGTCGGTGGAGCAATTTCCATGTTTGGCGGTCCTCTGCCTTCTCTTTGACACGACGTTGATCTTTTCCTTTATTTGATCCATGTACGCTCTCATACATAAGGGAAAATGCCAGATTAATACCTAATTAAGGCCTGCAGCGCATTTATAAATAACGTCATTTGTCACTACAAACTTTTATCGAATAAGGTAAAATATTTAAAAAGGCATGCACAAGTGCTTGGTTTTCCATCATTATCTATCCCTCGAACTGTACCAGTTATTTAATACCAATCAATCTTACCGAATGTATTACCTCACGGGGAAGTACGAGTAGTTTACCCTCGCCCCCCAAGCGATCATTAGTACTTATTACACCCCACCGCATCAAAGTTTCCTCCCAACCACCCCCAATTTGTACAGCTGTGCAAGGGTTTAAGTATCAAATCTGGCAGGTATTTGAAATTAAATTGAAACTCTCTATTTTAAAACTTAATTACTTGTCGTAAACAAATAACGACCAACAATCTTTGTTTACGAGGCCAATTCGAACATACAAAGAGATGTTAACTGGATCCTTTTTTGTCTAGATCTCGCTCTAAATTTTATGAGTGTTAAGCGAGATGCGCTGCAAGTAAATAAAAAATTGTAAGGTCGAATGTCGCTGTAGGTATTTTTCTTTAACGCTAGCGAAACTGATTGAAAAATTGATTACTGGTTGAAGAGTCTGTGTGAAAAGGCAGTTTCGGTGGAAAATACAAGATTAAAAACTCCAATCCTATTTTGTAAAATGAAGTTGTGGCAGTAATGAGCAGGCGGTCGTTCGCGTTGCTTTTTCAATACGTCGAGCTTTCTGCCCCCACATCGTTTTCTGAGGATTTTCCTTATCTCTCCCTATGGCGATTAACGTTTGAAATGTCCGACCCCGTTTCGTGAATTTGGGAGTACTTGAGATTATCAAAGATAGGTACTAGCTGTGGGCGTTGGTTTAAAAAGTACTGTTACTACATATGCAATGTTGGAAGCTATGAATTAGATTTCTCTATACTTCTTCATTTTTCGCTAGGATAAATTCAGTCTTTAGTGAACCATTCTCAAGAGCTTAATGATGTCAATGACTTAAAATAGTATGAAGATAAATAACTAATACACTTTTAGTTACAACGGATAGAAATACTTTTTTATTAAAAATTTTATGGGTCTACATAATCAGATAATAATTGTATCTAATTGAAAGAGCATGTAATTATTAAGAGAGATGAAAATCTAAAAGTCAAACGATTATGCAATCTTATCAAAGAAACCATCATCGGAAAAATTTAATTACATATACAAATACTTAAACTATCAACTCACTTCCCACGCCCAACTTCGTTGCAATATTTCATTGCGGAAAACGTACGATAAAGGTATTTCTGCACTTGTTACCAAAAGCGTCACTGTAATAATTTACGTACAGGCTTCGCAGGCCGAATGCAGTCGATACGGTATCGATTAGATACTCGGTTAACTGTACATTGGACATGATTATTTTGCACCTTACTACGTTATAATAAAAGCGAGATGTGTATACATATTTGGGCGCACATTTGCATGCGTGCACGTATAGGCGTCCAGTGTAAGCTGGTCTTTCATGGGAGACGGTAGGCATTGATAATGAGGGTAACATCAGGGAGGGGAAGACCTGGGTGGGCTGGTCAGTGAATTTCGGCTACGACCCGGTTCCGGCATGCAGCACACGCGCAAGCGTGGTGTGCGGGGCGCGCGGGACGTTGCACCGAGTTGCGCAAAGTATCGTCGTTGCAACGGCGCGGTGTTGCTTGAGGGCATACAGCGAAATACTATGATGGAGCTCTCGTTATGTGCCTCTCTATCACTCTTGCATATTCGCGTTGCAACGTTTCGGTGTTGCTTGAGGGCATACAGCGAAAGACGATAGATAATGGAGCTTTCGTTATCTGCCTCATTGTCTCTCTTGCATATTCCATAGATAGAGAGGCAGACAGAGGAATTTCTCTCTATTATCAGCCGCATTTCAATTTATTTATATGTGCTTCAATTTTCCCCTCAAATTTATGTATAGGAATTCTATACCACTTTATTTTTATTTTTATTTATTTATTTAATAATAATATCCAGAGTTGTTATCTCGTGAAGGCCGAGAAGGACAAGTCCAGCAAGTACCTAGACTTAGCTCACGAGATATTACTGAATCGCGATTAGAAAGGGATTGAGATAGCTGTCAATCCATATTGATTTTGACGTAAGTGTATGGAAATCTGTTATTTCTAATCCCTTTCTGATCGCGGCATGATAATAACCGCCATGTGGGATGTTGACTCGACGATCATTGTTCCTATAGTCGTGTCAGCGAACGGTCTCATATAGCGAAGAGTCTCGCTGGGTGGTTGGATCAAGGGTCAGATGCAGAAGGTGGTAATTTTGGACACGGCGCGTATAGTACGTCGGTTGCTCACTCTGCGGCCCTGACCACCGGCAGCTTGGGCCCTGCCCCGCTGCCGGCGGCACCCTAGGTTAGGTTTTTTATAATGTGTTTATATGTATTTTTTATTGTTTTGTAAGTGTTTTTATATTTTACTTTTATATTCATATTATAAATAACCTAACTTAAGACCAAAAATAAATAAAGAGAATATACAGAGTTATTCTTATAAATGTCTTATAAATAGATAAAGATTGCATATGTATGTATAATTTGTGTAAAAACCTATCTGAAAGATAAGCTCTCTCGCGAAAAATACTTTGTTTTTCCTGACACGTGGAATCATTCTAAAAATTAACATTTATTGTACCTAATGATAATTATATGCATGACATCATATCTAATCATAATCAATGAAAATAATACAACGCTAATTTTATTGATTTCAGATACAAGACTACAAAGTCTAATGTACCTACTGGTCTATTAGAATTAGACGAAAAAAATACAAATAGGTAATGAAATCAATTCCAAGGGATGAAAGGCACTCTTTTCTGCCGAGGTAGTTTCAGAGATCCATTTAGCCCATTTACGCACTTTTCATTGGAAAAATTCAGCTAATGGAACTCCTTTTCCTAAAAGTGTTTTATAAAAGTTTGACAGCCTAAACATGCAACTGTACTACAAACTAAGCATTACGAACGAAATCTACGTTCTTTGTTCTATCAAAATGCGGAATAAGCAAGTACATACATCTAACGGTTTCTAAACAAAGGCTTGCACTAACGCACAGCCTCTACCAGCATCCTTATTCTGTGAATCAACGCACAATAATTTCTAAACTGCAAGAGAATTCGTCTAAAAATGTTCGTGTGAGCAAACTCGTTACAGTTTCATCCGAGTTTCGTAAGCGGAATCAACGTACTGCACACTTATCCCTTGTTCCCCCTCGCTCGTATATCTTACGACTGCTCTTGAAGGATGTAAATTTGTGTCTTATCACGGTGCGGTAAGGTGGATAGTCGTGTAAATTCACGTTTCATCTTTTATTATGGTAGCAATAGATTGTCTTTGTAACTAGAGTCGTATACGTAGTCGAATTTAACGATGCTCTAAGAAGTGTTCATTGTTTGTTACGTACTGGTACTATGCTTTGTTCACATTTGTGGAATTGCTACTTAAACGGCGTTTACGCGCCGTGGGAGCTTCGGGCTAATTGCATTACTTACATTTGTGAGATTACTGACTTTAAGCTTCATTAAAATTTCAGAGAAACAATTTAATTTGTCCGTTTACATTTTCAGCGACGGGTTTATAAATCAATTTTTGTTATCACTGAATTCACTGATAATGATGTACATAATTAACCACGGTTTGAGGCAAAAACGTGTCTTGCGCAATAAGTAAATAATGCTAAAGTCTCTATGATAATGATAAAAACTTAGTGTCAAAAGAGGAATCTCTAATAAAGTACCTAATCAACCAAAACCGTCAACAATTATCTGTCACGAAATCATATTCTTCAAACCGACCATGGACAAAAAGCGTTCTAAAACAAAAGAAAGCGCATACTTCCATCCCTAACCGCACTAGCTACCATCATCATCAAAAAGTCATAAATCATTATGGGACTCGTGTATAGATACGACCTTTTGATAAAGCGTCGCAGAGTGGGTCACCGCGTCACTACGTCATCATGACGGAGAAATGCATTCTGCGGTTGTGAAAGAGAGGCGCGGCACTCCGGATGACCGCCGATGCGTATATACGCAACCGTTTTAAAACTAACCTTTACATCTAAGAACCACCATACTAGATGAAGCTCTATGACATCTGGTCGGGTAGTCGATGCGTCCTGCGTTACTTGAGCCCTTTTTTCTTAATAGTTGCATGCGTGTGAAGTTTTTAAATTACTGGACGTTTTAGTACTTGCGTTCGGTGCCGTTTGCTCTGAGATTATGTAAACTAGTGGGTTTCGACATAGACGCTCTCATACAAAACGGGTTTTCTAATTATTAATTTGAATTAGGCTTGCAAGCGCATGTTAATTTTTTATCATTAGTGTTTAACTTGTAAGGTTAATTGGCCGTTTTATCAAGTATAACTGTTAATTGAGACAGTTGGATAAAGTAGCAGGGTGTTATCGCATACAGTTGATATGATTTAACGACAAATATACTTATTTTTTTATAACTTCCGATACACAGATGATTGTAAGGCAGCTGACATTTGTAAGTCAAAGTCTATCAACGTTTTTTACTGAAATTCGTGAAGTTTGCGAAGTAGGTTTATGTAGGTTACATTAAATGTGTAATGTTTAATCGTAATTTTGTCATAAAAGTGCCTAGGTTTTTTCATTACACTTAAATTATCAATCCGCTATGATCTAACATGGTCACTACATAGTACATACAGCTGCGTAAACATACCGAAACTTAGGAATGTACCGAAATCATTACATCAGTATCCCCCATTATATTTCCCCGTACCAAAATTAACGAAACTGGACAAGTGGACATGTATGCTAATGTGTAACGTACTGTATTTATGGCTGTTTAAAAAGCAAGTAACTGCATATGTAACAATTGCAAACAAAACTTTCTATGACTCTTTTCCTGCAGTACGTGCAGGGCCCGACAACGCCGTCAAAATAGAAAGTTGCACGCACATTGCATCGCGTCCATAGACTACACCACACAGGCTGCATTATGAAGTACTTACGATGACTGGCAGTCACCAATGTCACTATGCGCAGGCGTTATTTTACACCTAAAGCGTCGAATGAGGTGACACTTCCTTAAAATCTCTTTTGGTTGAGCTTAATTGAACCTTGATAGAGTTAGACCAAGAAAACTCTGCAATGATTTTGATAGCATACGCAGTGGAATTGTTATTTTAAACGACAAACTTGAAAGTAATTATGAAGTATAAATAACACTTGCACTGCGTATGCTATCAAAATCGTTGCAGACCTTTCATGGTCTAACTCTATTACATTTCTAAATATTAATGTGCTAAACTTCCAAAAATTTCTATAAACTTTGGATTGGAGCTTGCACAATTAACATGGGAGCTTGAAATAATTATAACATATTTTGATTATACTTATCATGTTTTAATCGCTAGTCTTATATTATGCTCTGTCTAATAGCAAGTGATCAGAGATCACATTGTACCCGCTGCGTCCGCTGCGCGAGCGCATGGTATCGTGCAGAACTAATCGACTTAAGTGACACTTAATTCCCATTATCATAAAGCTTTTTGAAATTAGTACGACGTACGCCATTAGATATTCAAAGACGCCGCGGCAGAACTATAGAAGAGTGTAATATATGTAGGTATACGTAAGTCTAAGTGAATCTTCAACAAGCGATTGCGGAGTGTTATGGTGCGAAGAAGCTTTTGCCGTGCTAAGTAATTCTGTTCTATGGGCCCGATTCGGATTTTGAATTAGACATCTATTAGATATCTTTTAGACATCACCAAGATACGATAACGATATGTTTAATATCTAACCTGTCAAATTTTACATTGGCGCGATTCTGTAGATACTCTTGAACGATTTCCTCAGGATATGTCTTAGAGATCCGATTCACATCTATATCTTACGCTATCTAACGTAAAAGTGACATCTAGTACGTGTCGTCTCTTGTGAATATCTTGTAGTTCGAATACGGCAGTATAGCTTCGATAAATTTCTGTAATATTTGATATGAAGATTTATAATTAAATGAGATTTCCAATAGCGCGAGAGTTTCGAATGCGAAAATTCGACAGGATAAACTTTTTTTAACGCATATACAAACGTCAACCATAGATAAAACGTAGCATTACGAAACCGTTTAACGGCTATGATCGATCATAATTAACGCAACAGATACGGTAATAAATAGTAGTCATAAAAGTGCACATTAAGAACTAGTTCGACTTGCAATTCATGGATGACAACTTTCGTTTTAAAATCGAAACGTTGCATAATAATTAATTAGAACATTTTGCGCTTATAGGGAAGAAAAAGATGAAGTTTTAACACTTTTAATAATGTAATGAATAAATAAACATATCTTTTAAAACTGATACCAAGAGCTTTTCATAATATGAAAAAATGAGTACTAATTTTTTCTCAACCTTACGTCCTATTTTTTCTGACACTTTCAAAGAACTATAATACCATGACTCATTGGGATCTAATGAAGTATATTATAGTTAATAGTACGTACTTAAAGAACGGTTACTTATCACTATGATAGCTACATATCATATTCAATCAGATTTCAAACGCGTTAAATATACCTTGCAATCACGCCTCGAAGCCACTTCCAAGTAAAAAAAGGCCCGAATGCAAAGCAAAAAACTAGCCAATAACAAATTAATGGTATGATTGGCTATACTCAATTTAAATACATAATAACAGATCATAGCCATAGTTCCTCTATCAACAATGAAACGACTAGTCTGTGCGGAAAGAAAAGAGTCGTGGAATGTACAGTCTGCAATAATATGTTACACAACGAAGGCCGCAATAATATCTGACACGATCTTATGTGTAGAGCCATAAGAGCGTGTCACATATTTTTGCGGCCTTCGCAGAGTAACATATTATTGCAGGTGACTGTACCTATTGGTCGCAATACATTCCAAGACTCTTCTCTCGCACAGACTATATTGGCGTTATTCATAAACGCGTTACTAGGCTAAATTAGCTATTAATCATTTGTTTTTTCTGTCATTTTGACTTATGTATTTGTAAGAAAGGGATAAAATAATTGAACTAAATCAGGGCCGTAAAGTTTTATAAATAAGGGGATATGATCCCGATTCTGATTTTGAAATAGACATCTAATAGATATTTTTAAAACATCACCAAGATACGATAACGATATGTTTAAGATCTAACCTGTCAAATTTGACATTTGCGCGATTCTGGAGATACTCTTGACCGATTTTCTCAGGATATGACTTAGAGATCCAATTCACATCTAATAGACATCTTACGCTATCTAACGTAAAAGTGACATTGGTTGCCCGAATTGCGCTGCAAAAGTGAACTAGTTGATATCTAAACTATAACGTATCTAGAATGGATCTAGTACGTGTCTCTTGTGAATATCTTGAAGTTCGAATACGGCAGTATAACTTTACTGACTGATCGATACGTTCGTACCTACTCGTACCTAAATATTTCATGCGTGCTCCAATGAAGTCACAATAGATGTACTCTTATTCCGGGTGGGGTGACCAGAAACCGGGTGTCTTCACAAAGACATAATCCTTGACCTAATTTTCAAAATGCAAACACCGGTTTTGGAGAACAACAATCCCACACAGGTCATATTACTTATTGTTTGCACGGTAAGCGATGGGAGAGTTTGACGAAATTGCAAGATATTTCTTTGATTGCTCTCTCGATTGCTTTCTCGATTTCAGCACAATATTAGTTCCTATGATTATTTCATACATCATCATCATCATCTCAGCCATAAGACGTCCACGGCTGAACATAGGCCTCCCCCTTTTTTGGGCGGTGAATGCCATAATCGCCACGCTTGGTTGGCGGGTTGGCGATCGCAGTCGAGTACACCGAATTTAAGGGACGCTGCTGCCCGTCCACCGGTGGTCTTGGACGTGGACCCGGGTCCTGGACGTAGTTTAAGGACTTACCCGGGTCCATGATGCGTAAATATAATTTTGTTATTGGTTTTAGTCATATTTTAGTCCATATTAGTCACTTTTTCTTTTGTGATGAGCAATTTAACCTTTTAGTTGTGTGCGGTGGTCAAAAATCGTGCGTTCAGACTTCGGATAGAGCAGAAAAACAAGTTCTCAAAAAAAAGATTAAAAATTTAGTCAGGATCCTTATCATACACAGATAAGAGGTAAATTACAGGGTGAAATTGTAATCTCTACCAAACCCTGAGGGGTGAATATGTAGGACATACTGTACAAGTTTTACTATGGGGCCAATCCCGAAATCCCGCAAAAATCTGCCGACTCATACATTTCGGTGAATAAGATAAGAGTCAATGCTTTCTATAGAACAGCTGATTTCTTTTTTCGCTATTTCGGGGTTGACCCCATAGTAAAAGTTGTTCAGTATGACCTACATATCCACCCCTCAGAGTATGGTAAGACAAGAATTTCAACACAAAATTTCATTTTCATTCAACCTCAAGTTGGAAAGGTGTTACAAATGTTTATTCCTTATTAAAACAATCTTGTCATTTTCATGGTTTTAAAATAAGTACAATATATGTATAATTACGATTTTTGTTCGAAGCTGTTATTTTAAAACTTCCTGAAGAAACTGGGAGCCCAAAAGGGGATTTTCGAAGCGAATCGAGCGTATCAGATTAAGATACGAGTGATATCTTGCTACCCGTGGAAACTACCTTAATCAATTTTAGTTAGGGGTCTATGTTGGTCCGTAGGTTGGTGGGAGGTTGGTGGGGGGTTGGTGGGCGTTAAAAAAATCGGTAAGTTGATTGTGGATTTGGTTAGTTTCGTCCACATTGATGCTATAATTGTACTAAAACTTGGTAGCGCTCTAAAAGTAACTTGGTTACCTACTGTTTTCCTATTAAATAATAATTATTGTGGGTACAGTCGCCATCAGATATATCGGAGCGGCCAAGGTGTTCACAATATCTGAACACGCACTCTGACGCCTTGACAGTAGAGGCGTGTTCAGATATTTGTGAGCACCTTGGCCGCTCCGATATATCTGATGGCGACTGAATATAGTCAAATAGTATGCTATTGTCTAATTATCGATCTTCCTTGACACATGACATAGTAATTTACATATGTATTATTCTATATTGCGTGTTGGTGTGCACGCACCGCAGTTAAGTAGCTAGGTATTTAGGTAGTTACATCATAATGACAGTAAAAAAACATACGTAAAAAAATTTTAGGTTTTAACATTGCTATGGATATTTTTTACACATTTTTAATTAGCTTCACTACGTATATATATCGGCGGCCGATCGTAAGATCAGGCAGATCGTATTAATGTTCCTGTGTAATGTTTTGACGATAGTCACATTAAACCAATATATAGGTAGGATAGGTTTGTTAGGTTGCTTCAGATGCCCGAAGGGCAAACCGCCCAGAAATATCGACTCAGGGAACGAGTCAAAGATTTTCACGTTTCACGATATGCCTAGGAATTTCACGATGTGCCTGATCTTACGATCGGCCGCCGACTTATACTTAACCATCTTCTTTTTATAGTGCTTTAAATCTTGTAGCTAAAATTTAAACTTAAACTTAAATTTAAAATTTATCTGATTCAGTGGAAATTTGGAATACTATTGCAATTCCGGTGGCAATGCAATAATATGTTAATATGATGGTGATCTGATGATGCAGCCGATAGGTAGCGAAACGAACTTCTCGATAGAAAAAACACAAACACGTGAGTTTAGGCTCATTAGAAAGGCCTAAAGAAGAACACGATACACATGCAAACGTGAAGAAGCACAGTCAGCAATAAAAGTGTATCACAAATAAAAATTTACAGTCTTGTTTATGGCGTGCTTAACATTGGCCATTGGAGAAGGAGACTCCATTTTTGTTTTCAGAAAGTAGTAATTAAGTATGTATAGTAATTATACTTGTAACACTTACTTATAAGTAATTGATTTTTATTTCAAGGTAAGTAGTAGTGCCATCTTTTTTCCGATTTAGTATTTACCATTTATTTAGTAAGGTAAGGTAAATTGATACCATTACATTTTTATAATTTCATTGAACTTTCGAGTGACCGATTCAAGGTTTTATCATATTATACTTATGTTAAGATCAATCTGTCCAAATAATATACGTATTATTGAAAACATTGTTTAAACTGTTGCATTTAATTATGTTTCTTTAATGATTCACATTATTCATATACTTAATGCTGTGAATCATTTCTTTTGTCACTATAATTTTAGTACAAATCTTATTAAAATAACACATTTATCCTTTGAAACATATTGGTTAAGAGTAAGTGTATATGTCAAAGGGTAATTTCTATTAAAACGGAATGGCGAAATGTATTCTCGTTTCTTTATTAGTCGCATGCTTGATTTGGCAGTTGCACTTGTTAACTCTAACCATTTGTATTTAAATTAAATTATTTGCTGAGTTAGTTTAGAAAGGTGTACAATAACATATTAATTAGGTAGTTCAACCATACCCTATTTGGTACTGCCTTAGAGGATATAACCAACGGAGACACAAAATACAAAATAGTACAACAACACAAAACAACAACAAAACAACATATATATATATATATATATGTTTCGGTACAAAATAGTCTGCCGTTTTTTGCGGGGGGAGGGGCACATCAAATGTATACATAACGTCAACATAGCCATGTCAGATAAACGTCAGTCCATACATGTGTTTGACATGTGGTTGATCATTGGCCGCCTTTTTTCGACAGAGGGGAACGCCTGTTAATGACCACTCCGTTTGGTTATATTCTCTAAGGGTACTGCATACCATTTGACATTTCTTTCTAATCTTTCGATATCGAGTCGTAATTCTTATAGTAGAGATGCGTTTTTGTTTAACTATGATGGCAAGTAAGTTGCCGCTACGGACTAAAGGGTTAATTTTGTCTCACATTATGGTTTTGGTCTAATAGGAGCTTTCCTCCCATTCTAAATATGAAATGTTTTAACAAAAGTGAGAACATTACAATTAGTTTTACAGGGAAGCCCAGACTATATAATATATCTAAGAGCTAGTTGTTATTTTTTTTTAATATAGTCATCCAGGGTTCTATTGTACTTTCTATCTTCTTTTCAGACGTAGCAGCCTTCTGAAGCCTACTTAAAGATTTTGAATTTAAAAGAGATGACACAGACCTAATATATACAAAGTCATAACAGAAATCAAAGTATTTTATCCATGACATAACAATTTAATATGTCCATAATTGTTTGGAGTTTAATTATGACACACGCACCAACACAATCCCATCGAGAAACATAGGCCACGCACACTAACGTCCATTGCACACAGACGCGCCACGGCCTCGGTTGCGTAAGCGTCGCGCCTCGAAGGTCCTCGGCGTGTCCTTGGCCCTCCCCAGCCCTCGGGCTCCCGAGGTCCCAGAGGCCTTGAGGAAATGAGGACTTATTACAAAATCAGTTAGCGGACGGTGACAAACGTCGCCCACGACGCCAACGTGGGATGATGAAGATAAGATTGGTGCAGAAATGGAGTTGTGCAGATAACCTTGACAGTGATTGTTATTGAAGTTTAATTAAGTTGAAAAGTTCGCAGTTACTACAACGTAAATTTTATATCAACAGGTTGTTTCGATGTTTAAAAATGTAACCCTAAATTGCGGTGCGCCCTTATAGTGCGCAAAGTTTAGGGAGGTATAAAACTTATGCCTCACTTACGATTAACATAAGGTCGGATTAAAATACACTCTTTCTCACGGAGAGGGCCCTGACGCGAGGTTGCAGCATAGTTTTCAAATTATTATAAATTAAGTATGTACATCTCTCTCTATAAGTAATTCGTTGTGGTAATAAATATTATTAATTAAATTAATAAAAAAAACATACAACCGAACTGATAACCTCCTCCTTTTAGATTTGGAAGTCGTTTAAAAAGAACACGGATTTTGTCTGAGGCTTCGTGCTGCACTAGCGATTTTTTTACAAGACACTGTCGTACTAGTCGAACAAACACGTAAGGAGGTGTTTGAAAACCACGAAAACAAAAAACAGTTAATTCGTTAACTGTCTTACTCGTATCAATTATAAAACATGTCATCACGTTTCGCCTGCAACTCGCCAGAAGTTGCCACGTCTTGTCTAATCACGTTGTTATCAAGCAAATGCCGAGTGCGGTAGGCCTACAAATGTAAGGTTATCTCGCGAAGATAAAACACGTGCCCGCATTTTGGCCCGGTTTCTAAGAAGCGCATATCATAGCAACAAACTTCTTTCATATTCTATTATGTGGAACAATAGAAAAAATGACGAATAGATGACTGGACATCGGCAGGAAATATATATGAGTCGTTGATTATTTGATTTTGATTAAACTAACCTAACACAGTCACATACTAAGGGTCATTTGCACCATTCACTAGCCCGGGGTTACCCAGTTAAACCTGAAGTTACCATGGTTACCATACAGTACAATTTGACACTGGGTTAAAACGGTTTAATCGGTTAACTCCGGGTTAGGGGGATGGTGCAAGTGGCTCTATAAGATTTTAATGTTCCAAAGATAAATTCCGTGATTATTTAGAAAACCTGCTCACAAAGACTACGCTAAAATGGTTCGTACATGACACTTAACCCATCTTCACATCTGCGCGCCATCGAATCTATGATAAAATAATTGAGTTCGAATTTCAAAAGTATGTTCGCGGTATGCGCTACGCTCGTCTCTGATTGGCCACTAGGATTCGGTAGTCACGAGTACGGAAACGCAGAGTATAACAGAAAGATTGTACTATAAATTGTAGAGCCGACCTTCATACCTACGCGGTGTCATACAACGATGGTTGTGAGATATAACGCAACGTTCCAATAAAAATACACGTAAAGTTTATGTTAGAGTTGGTATAGTTTTTGTTACGTTTTTTCAAATCCACGCCTATTAAATTTAAATTCAAGGTGAAATAGATGAAAACAAATGAATAGAAATCAAAGTGCAAAACATTGCAAAAACAACAACACGTGCATGGTCATTACCGAGTGACGTGGCTGAAACTAATTTCAAAAAGTTTAGTGGCGTTTTACGCACACTTGGACCTTAGTCTAACCCTAATGTATTGTAATTATCATTTTTACTGTCTTCTACTTTGGCTGTCCCATTGAAACCAGCGGCATTACATCAGCCGGTATGAAACAGCCAAATTTTTTTTCGCGATTTCGGCATTCATCCTATAACTAATCAAAGTTGTTCAGTATGCCCTAGAAAGTCACTACGCAGAGTATGGCTGGTGGTTAAAATCTCGGCCTGTATGTCCTTAATAAGTTTTAAGTTAAACACAAGTTAAAATGAAAATGCCCTGAGACATCCTCAGCGGCCGGACTGCAGCGGAGGCGCGCGCTAGGTGCTAATCGGCCGCCACGGCCCGCGCGGGGCCACGACAGTCTCTATGCAAATGCTAATGCGTTACGCGACCAGTTTCGCCGAGTTCCGGGCCCACTACCCATCTATTCACGCCCAAACTGGATTTTATGGAATTCATTAAGAAACCCTCATTGGAAGGGATTCGATTGATGTTCAAATCATAGATAAAAACGTCTTCATGAATGATGTCAGACCGTGAACCGGTCGTGGGATCTTGAAAAGAGTATTAATGATGCAATATCGGTTAACAAAAAAACAGTAGATACGAATGTCTCATTATCAAGTTCAACAGCCTCAAAACGACAGCACGTGTATGCAAAACCGAGACAGCGGCGCAGCAGTGTGCAAAAATGTCCTCTGTAAGGGGCATTTTAAGGTGCATTCTGCCGGAATCTCGCGCTCTTGAAATTTATCGTATGCTGCGTATCGATACAATTTGTCAATGCCAAATCGCAGTAGGCACTCATTAAATCTGTTTGGATGGGAGGACTTCTTGTTTCGGGGCCTTCTACTACACTTACGCACTTCCTGGTCCATATATTTTGCTAACGGCCAAACATATGCCTACAAGAATCTCGTTGGGATCTTGATAATAATAGAAAAGGACAATACTTTCCTCGTATCCATGTTTCCAATTCCAGAGTCCTTGAATCGTTAACAGAAAACCATTAGAGCTCAATAGAGCCGTGCACTCATAGTACGTATCACTGCAAAGTTTTGTTTTGTTCACTTGTGTTTCGTATCACTGTGGCTTACACTTTATGTTGGCACCGTGTATTCACTTCCGCATATTGCCGCGCGCCGCGCCCGCGCCGCAGTGGTTGCCGCTAAGAGCCGAGCTCGCGAATGCGACCGCACGACCGCCGAAAAGTCTTCGCGCCGAACGAATGCAGAAAATTCGGACGCGTCGAGTGGGGGGCGCTCTACGACTAGCCGAAACGCGTACGTGCAACGCTTCGCTATGAAAAAGTCCAAGGTTAACTCGCGCTGCCAAAAAAAGACGCACGCAAAATAAAAAATGATGGTTAGAGGCGCCCTCGCGGTGGTGCAGGCGTGCAGGCGTCTGCCGCGCCCGTCTGTGCTGCGTGCTACACCGAAATAAACCCACTCTGCACGCTTGTTGTTATAATAACAACCGCAATATTTTCCTAGTTAGGCTGTGGCCTAATGCAGGAATTCCCATCGTGATATCTCATCATAAGCAGCGAGTTCGTAAAATAAACTCAGGATAAGTTTGAAGTAAAACAATAGGTAACCATTTACATAGTTATGACGGTATTAAAATAATTATTACCCGCGGCTCTACCCACAAAAACTTAAAAACCCTAATTAAATCGACTGTCTAATGTCCTACAGAACCGAATCCCAGATGACGAAACGAACGTTTTGAGTGCAGACTAATTGCATAATGCTTAGAAAAAAAATCATTGCGAAAAATTTAAACCAACTGTAACTCAAATGCCGCATTAAATTTAATTTTCATAAACGTCGAGGAAAGTAAAGTCAGCAGCAGAAAGCAATCTTGGTGACAGGCCGTTTCCCGAGATTGAACGGCGGCCGCATCGAAAAGGCAGACGCAGCGTGACCATAAGGACTGATGATGAGGCATTACCCCGATCAAACTAAGATTTGTCGGGACCTTTTTGGGATTTTTGTATGAGTTATGCCGCTTTAAATACTTGTTCGTGGTTAGAATACATCCCAGTGACATTCACGTTTGCATATTTGTCCATATCAGCATTCGTTTAATTAAATTAAATTAGAGTTAGGTGGTTCCAATATTTTCAATAAATATTTGTTCCAGAACGGTAGGTATTTTCAAAACAAATTTGAATATAGGTTAAGAACAATTCAAGATCATTAATGATAATAATGATTCGGCTACCAGCATTTAAACAGTCGACGATCAAGATATGTTTACACTTTTGCACCTTAAACCTTTATAATAAGGCGAAAATTATCAACATATCTTCGACGTTGACTGTACTATAGCAAATATCAATAGCACATAAATATATGCGCTGTGATTTCTATGGTGTTTCTCTTCACATTTTGACGACCAATAGACCATATACAAATATTATTATTTTACCTTATATAAAATAAATTAGAAACATATGTTTACGACCTTGACTGTACTCGAATACGCAATAAATGCCTATGAAGCCCATAATCACATGATACCTTTTTCCTTTACTCTGTCACATCTATTATGGAACTTATGCATAGGAGACAAAGTCCAAAATCACTTGCATGGTTGAACCGAGCCGGCCCTTTTTCAGCGGCCTCGCATTGTAGTTCCGTATTTATATGTATAAATAATTATTAAATGCAGTAAAATATAAAGAATAACACAATTTAGTGAACGCTGTTCCCTTATCAATAATAGCAAAGCCACGTGAATTATGATAACGTACGAATTAGAAGTAGGGTGTTGTTTTTTACGTGATTTTCAAAAAGTGACCAAATAGAGATAAAAGACTTATTTTGATCAGAGTGGGGGGCAATATTTTATTTGTTAAGTTAGTTTTATTCATTCTTAGATTTATTATAGTTTATAATTTGTATGTTTAATAATCTTAATGTTTATAAAAAATTTGATTGTTTCTTAAGGGTTGAATTTCTCAAAAAAAAAGACTTATTTTTGACATAAAAGTGCAATAAGGTTTTGTTTATGATACTTACAGGAAGCTTTTCTGTTTAGTGCAAAATAATTTAGACACAATAATATTTTCATGACATTAGTTTGAAATATTTTTGTTAGCATTTTATAGCAAGGCAAATATTAATCACTCTTTCTGAAATTTACTTAGTACTCGTGCACATATTAACAATTACTCAGTGTTGCCAACTCGGATTTAAAAATAATGCTAATGTCTAGGTACTCTAGATTATGCCAAAATTATGCCAAAGCTTTTTGAAATATATGCTGAAAAAAATGCTAAAATGTTACTTGAAACTTATAACACATACATTTTTAAAATGTGTCGCCACTTCTTTCCACTGACAAGATCTGCTTGAGCAATTTTATATAGTCCGTCGACGTCCAGCCGTCCACAAAAGTCAAAATTCATTTGAAAATATGAAGCACATAAGGCGATGGCGCATATTGTTGTTGCAAAGTTGGTGCAAACTTGGCTTTGACTAAATTATGCTAAAAAATATGCCAGATGATTAATGGAAAATTTTGGTGCCAAAGAGTGAAAATATGCCAGATCTGGCATCATTTATGCCAAGTTGGCAACACTGCAATTACTATATCAGTACTGTGTGATCCAGACTTGGTACCTGCGTTGCTGGCTCTAGTTATGTATTAAAGACCGCACCATTTTCTTTTTTTATGATATATTTTTTATTTTATTTTATTTTACATATAAGAAGCAAACGAGCAGACGAATCGCCTGATGGTTAGCAATTATCGACGCCCATGGACACCTGCAACACCAGAGGGGTTGCATGCCGTTACTGGTATTTAAGATGGGAGTACGCTCTTTTCATGAAGGTAAGTTAGAAGGTACTCATAGCGCAGGCTTCAGTTAGCACGGACATGGAATATAGCAATATGACAGCTGACATATAAAATCATATAAGTGGGTTTTCAGAAAAAATGGTACTATTTATACTTTTTTTCGAAAAACCATCACCTTTTGGGTTATTTAGACTCAGAATCATGAGTACCTTACCTACTATTGAATGAGAAAAAAAGGATCCCCATTTTTTCATACAAATGTTGGGTGTCAGTTTTTTGTAACGGTCCATACTTACAAAATTATGTGAAAATGCGTTACAAAACAGATTTTTTTTGGACACATATTTTTCTTTTTAAATCGATAGTCGTCATGATTCGGAGTAGAAATAGCCCAAAAATTAATGAATTTTCGAAAAACTGTAAATGGTATTTTTTTTGTGAAAATGCCCATAATTCCATTTACAGTCGGCGGCGTCTATAAGCGCGTGCAGACGCATCTGTACGGCTACCATCAGTTTGGCATTGGCATTGACATAAACGCTATCGTGAACGTAATTTACTTTCTATATATCTCTTTCGCACTAATAGATTTATCAGTACGAGCGAGATGCATAGAAAGTAAATTACGTTCACGATAGCGTTTATGTCAATGCCAATGCCAAACTGATGGTTTTTTTTTTTTTTTATGCATGGGTTTACTCATGGCCACAGACTAGCCGAGGCGTAGACGTGGCCTACGATGGAGCGAGCTCGCCCAGAAGGTGCCTGTTCACTCTTGATTTGAAGGTTGCCGGGTTATAAGAGCACGGAAATATAGACGCCGGCAAGGAATTCCATTCCTTGGCAGTGCGCATAAGGAAAGTAGAAGCAAAGCGCTTAGTGCGAATTGGTGGAATATCTACCAAGTAAGGATGGAAACCGGCCGTGCGTCTAAAAGTCCGATGGTAGAATGGGGACGGTGGAATGAGCTCGTGTAGCTCTTGGGCACACTCCCCGAAGTGCAACCTGTAGAATACCGACAGGCTGGTAGCCGTACTGGTCTGTATAAGCCTTAGGCCCACTTGCACCATCCCACTAAGCGGTTATATCGTTAACCTAGTGTCAAATTGTATGGGTAACCATGGCAACTCCAGGTTTAACCGGTTAACCCCGGGTTAGTGGAATGGTGCAAGTGGGCCTTAAACTGTAAAGATTTGCGTGAGTCCCGAGCCTAGCGGTAGTGGACGTTATGAGATTAATTGGAACTCATTGACGTGACCGAAATCGCAATCATTACTGGGTTAATGGGGTGGTTGACTGTAAAAAATAGTTTCATGCTAAGGGCTTACCTAAACGAACGGCACAAGCATTTAATCTGCTATTTATATAAGGTTTAAACTTACCGCAATGTACCTTATAGCATTAAATATTTAATACACATTGGACAAAGAAACTGGATAGGTGGTAACCCTTAGCTGCTAGCATCGCAATTGCAATTTCTCAGCTAAATTAAAGTTCGCGTTCATTCTGACTGTTATATATCCTAAGTGCTTTTGAAATACTGAACAAGTTTGTTCTTTGAAGTTTTGAACTTTTGATATTTTATTTTATCATACGCGTTGACAGTTGTTTGCCTTATAACATAAATTGTATGAATACAAAATAAAGAAACACTCGTGTAGATTCCATTTTAGTGCAGTGTTAATCGACTAAGTTAAATGCAGGATACGGTTATCTCTAACATAGTCACAAATTTAAATTTCGTATGATAAAAAAGCAAAATGTTATATTTTATTTTACCAAACGAAAAGTTTCAGTTTCCAAAGAAAATTATTTACATATGTTATAAGGCAAACAACTGTCAAACATTCTATGAAACACATGCCACATTTTAATCATCGTTTGAACTGAATTAAAGATTGAGTGTATAATGTGTGACTTGGGTTGAGAAACTTGAAAACGAACCGGAACAATACCACAAAGCTGTGTAAAATATTGCCTATCCAATGATTTTAACCGGTAAACGGTGAGACGAGGGAAGTGATCACCGATATATGTACAGATGTAGTGCATAATTGTTTTCCATCATATTTTCTCAGAAACGTTAGTATTTGTCATGCTACTTCAGTCAACCTAAGTACTTTTTGTGCCGAGACTCACTGAAATAGCAAGACATATCACTGTCATTTCACGGAAACATACGTGTTTTCGTGAAAATACGAAGGAAAATAATATGTTACACTTCGAAGGCCGCAAAACTATGTGACACGCTCTTATGGCTCTAAAAATAAGATCGTGTCAGATATTTTTGCGGCCCTCGTTGTGTAACATATTATTGCAGGTGACTGTACAACGTTGCCTTAGTTACAGACGTCATAATCATAATATTGACAGGCTTTAAGTCATAACTTGGTTTAAGAAAACAATTTTACGAACGCATTTTCCATTAATGATAACCTTACTGAAAGTTCGTACCAGAAAGTTTCATTATTGTCCCCTTTCGATGAATCCCCCTGCACAATCGGAAGCGAACCCGAAGACAGAATTTTCCGGAAGCAGGGTAAAAGATTAAATTGAAGATGAATGTTTGTATGTAAAACGAGGATTCCAGACAGGAACGTAGAAGTCCAAACAAGATCACAGTACACATATTTAATTACACAAACGGGTCTACCGCGATAACGTGGAATTTAAGGTAAAAACAATGGAATTATATCGCGGTAGACCCGTTTGTGTAAGTAAATATATGTACATACTCGTACAAACGCGAGTGTTATCATAGTACTATTACAATTTCTCGGGTTTCCACAAATTTGTAATTACAACTCGCGACATATTTCGAAGAACCTAATAGTTAGTTCTTCATTTTAAGCGTTGAGAATATCTAGGCTGACTAATTTAGTTATCGTTGATTAATTATCACTCGTCGTAAATTTAAGAGTTAGACTCTTGTCGGTGTAGCTCTCACCTTTTGACTCTATCCAGGGCCGCCTCCTTGATTTTCTTATACGACATTACAGCTACCTTTTCTTTAATTATCACTAAATCTTATAAAACAGAGTCCCCCGCCGCGTCTGTCTGTTCGTCTGTATGTATGTCCGCGATGAACTCAAAAACTACTGAACGGATTTGCATGCGGTTTCCACCTATAATTTTGTGTTTTGTGGAAGCCGAGCCGGGTCGCTAATTAGTGTTAATATAATTCGCGTTTAAGCTTTGGTAGCTTAGCGGTGAGGTGTGACTTTCAATCCGTAAGGTCGCGGATTCATACCCTGGTTCATACCAGTGAGATTTTCGGAACTTATGAATGACATATCAGATATTTATCAGTCGCATTTCGCTGAAGGAAAACATCGTGAGAAAACCGGACCAATCCCAATCCTTCTAGTAGTTTCCCCTCTGAGTTGGGAAGTCAGATGGCATTGGCAGTCGGTTTCGAATAAATTAGTGCCTACGGCAATTTTCGGGATTAGATTTGCCAAGCGGACTCCAGGCTCCCATGAGTCGTTGCAAAAAGCCGGGACAACGATATGATTCACGTATAAATTTATTATATAAGAACGAACCGTTTTACACAACCTGTATAAAACAAAAGGGCTTCAAAATTCTTGCAGCTATCTAATCAGCGCAGACGCACACAAGTGCAAGGTTTATCAGTGGGCGTTAGAATAACAGTTTCTTGGATTGACACTGAGCCCTTTATAAAATTGTGTGCAGTCTTAATACAATGGAAAAGGCAAATATCCATTTATTTTCTTAAGAAAATAGTGAATGATGGATTTTTCTACTGGAAAAGCGAAGCGAAGTGGATTCGATTGTTTCATAAGTTTCGTAACAAAACGAATACTTACGTAACAATAATTTCATCGCTAAATGTGCATAATTATTTTCCTTCGAATTTTCACGGAAAAATACGAACATGTCTTGCTATTTCAGACAGTCTCGGCACAAAGAGTACTTAGGTTGACTGAAGTAGCATGACAAATACTAACATTTCTGGGAAAATATGATGGAAAACAATTATACACTACACATCTGCATGTATATAATAATGTATCGGTGATCACGTCCCTCATCTCACCGTTTACCGGTTAAAATCATTGGACAATGGACAGGCAATATTTTACAGAGCCTTATGGTATTGTTCCGGTTCGTTTTCAAGTTTTTCAACCCAAGTCACACATTATACATTCAATATTTAATTCTGTTCAAACGATGATTAAAATATAGCATATGGCAAATATGTGTTTCATAGAACTTTCCTCGAAAATTATAGTTGCAAACTTTATCATCCTTATACAACGCGTTACATCAGCCACTGAAACTGGAGTGGGTACTCGTTGTATAAGTCATACTGAGTATCTTTTACTATGGGACTAACCCCGAAATTGCGATCATAAAATTGACACTCCCATAGAAGATATCAGCCAGCCGAAATGTATGGGAGAGTCAATTTTTTTTTTCGCGATTTCGGGGTTGGTTCTATAGCAAAAGTTGCTCAGTATGACCTATACAACGTGTGCCCATCCCACTTTCAGTGGCTGGTGTAACACCTTGTATAATTATAAATATATTACGTTATTTTTACGCTTATCGATGAGGAATTCAGAGCATCAAAACTGCAAGATTCCATTAAAATAAAAAGTTGCTGTAAGTTTTCTTTGCGACAATAAATGACTTTTTATTTATTTATTTTATTTAGTATCTATTTTTTATTTTAGAAATAAACCGCATACAATGTATTTCCCCGATGATGATGTATGTTGAAGTTTGTACCAAATATGCGAAACCGCAAACATCCCATGCGTTTGGGTAAATCCGTAAGTTATCTAGTTACATGTAGTTGCGCCAATAATGTAACAATAGGTAACGAAATAACAATACATTTGAAATATATTTCGTCGAAGCTAGTATTTATAGTAATAACTACAAAACAGAGATCCTACCGCGAAAACCAAAGTGCGCAAATTGCGGGCAGCTTTCTCATTTACCTACTCCGCAGTGAATTTCAGTTTTCGCGGTTATAGCCGTTGCGTGTATATCTATCGAATCCCCACGAGTGCGCAAATGTGTTTAATAGTCAAAAGTACAGTAAATACTTACCAAAAGTACGGTATTAATATATTTACTGAGCTGAGCTAGATGTACAGTAAAAACACAGAAAGGTTATTCGAAATCAAACCTTGTGGTAACGTCAGAAAGACTATATCATATTGTCTTTTTTTTTCCTCATCCGTAGGTACTCATATTTTGTACACATATCATAAATTGTCGTCAATGACCATCTTATTTCATTGCATTATTGCGTACCGAAAGCTATTTAGATACATAGCCCGATTTCTTCTTTCATCCATACCGTTTGCAGGGGGGTGAATGCCGTGATATTCTCATTTCTTTTCGAGCTCTGGCGATTCGAACGCATAGCCAAACCAGTGTAACCGTAAAACCGAGACCCTTAATAACTATTTGGTAGCAGGGAGCGCTTTTATACTGGTCCAGTAAGTGTTCGCCTCCTTATGCGTTTAGAATGAGCCCAGAAGCGCAATAACGATGCTCGTAGAATACGAACAACTTATTTATTTCCCTACTATTTGCAATAAGCCACCTTTGCGACATTTCGACAATTGATATTGATTTTATATTTCTGAGCCCTTAAGTAAATATATCGTTTGATGGTGGAAAGCAAAGAACCGAAAAACCGCGTACTGTCAGCAGGATTGTATGCCATTACTAAAAAGAAAACGATATTTTCCCTTAATGACATTAGAAGCAACTGGTGTTGCTTTATGTTGTTGCTTTTCAACGCCATCAAAAGACACAAAACGAATTTAATTTATCGTAAATTAAAGTTGTTTTTGGTTTTTCGAAGCTACGCGTTGCACCAAGCTATTTTTGTGTCAAAGGTGTCATCAAGCGTCATTGTCAAGTTGTAGATATGTCACTTTTATCACTGGCAGGTATCGGTATCGTATCGCTGTGACTTATTATGAGCATTGTTCGAATTGGGCCGATAGAATCTACGCGTTTTCTGTGCACTCCTAAATGTTAGCGCAACGCTCGTGGAAGCTATTTTCCTTACTGAAGCGGTCTAAGGTTCTTTTCAGGGTGGCTCAGAGATGCATACATATACGCCAAATTTTTACAGCATTTTGTTATTATATAAACTGTTCTATTGTATATTCCAGTATGGAAATAAAATTTCTACGTGCTAATACTACACCCACAGTACAGGTAAGCTCTAACAATTACATCACAACAAGTACCTACCTACTTTATCGCTTGTTTTGATTGAAATATAGGTAGGTATATCACGAGAATTTCATCAATAGACTTGTGGCCTGTTTAAACGTGCAAACTACCGTAAATGAACAAACTAAAAACGTCCGTTATAACTTATAATTTCGTAAAACTGAACAACATAAAGGGCGTTCGAAATTCAAACGACTTTTTCGTTGACAATTTTTTCATAAGGCATATCATGGCAGTTATTCTGATCGCCTGACAAGCATCCGACTCAAGCCAACCAGTTTTCATGTGATCTCTGATAACGCACAGTTGTTACGGATCTCCTATACTGGTTTGCGTACAGTCAATGCTCGCCTGCGTTCTGCAGGCTTTAGCAATGGCAGCGCTACTCGCACTTCCACATCTGGACAAATATTAGCGCATGCGTACATACAAGCGTTCAATGTCAAACTCTTGCATCTGACTTGATAAATAGGTACCCGACAATGGCACCTGACTTTACATATTAACTACGTTATTACTTTGAATGTTAGACACCTCGTCAACCGTTGCGTGTATGGACAATGAATTCACTTCCTTAATTGGCTAATAAGATTAAATATTCGTAGACCGGCTTAAAATATCGCCTCCGTGCTGTTTTTACAGAACTTTTTTAATAGGTATTCGTTGAGACTGTTACGTACAATACGAGACCTTATGCTGATATAAACTATAGACTCCTTTTTTATTAGAAAAAGCTCTATTTGCTTGTATATTATTGTGTTAAAGAGTTAAACTGAAAATTTCCTACATGCAGATGATTAGTAGAATAAAATAATTTGCGCGGGTAGGTATATATTTTTCTAAACGAAATGATGGGAAGAATAGTGTACATATATAATCATATATTTGGTCGAAAATAACAATGACGGATTTAGACTACGGGTGTTTAAAATTAACTTAATTTAATAACATTACCTATTAGATTACGCGTTCGTAATAACTACAATGTTTCCGGTTCACAACAAAAATACTAGCGCGTACTATGTGTCATGAAAATATGGAAAACAGGTTATAATGACCAAATTTTATTTACTAACTTGAATTGAATAGTCTCTAATAGTAACTTACTATTCTGTATTCATTACAAGACACACGACAAGCTTGTGTTACTAACCGATTTAACGCGGGCGTAAAGTTAGAACTGTTCGTGTAATTTTATATTAAACCCATGCATTTAAGTAATAAAAATTATCAAAAAAATCAAACCTTATTGTACCAAATGGCCATGAATAGAAATCAGCGGACAAAGGAAATGCACGTATCCGCTGAAATACTGCAAACTGTAAAACGGCGATAACACGCCGGGTGCCGTAACAGTAACAGCGCCGCACCGAAACCGCAACACACAGAAAATATGCGGTACTCACGTTGAGTTGTCACTCCGCCATCGGCGGGCAAGCGAGCGAGTCTGGGCCGGTGGCCAGGTGGGCAGAACTCGGCCTGAAGCTGCGACGCCGCGGACGCGCGGTATCGAGGAAGTAAGTCCGGGCAAACTGTCAACGCTCGTGCGGAAATCGGGCGGCGTCCGCAGCGCGCACGCGCCGGGCACCCGTCAACAGCCGCCCTGCAGCCCGCCCGGGGGCCACCCCCTACGCACCTACCCTTTAAATCGAACGTCATATCCCGCCACACCGTTCGCCCCACCGCCCGCCGTAATTTCTGAAAAGCGCTGACTGCCCCCCCTCGACCCTAAAAAATGCATTGCGTAACGGTTTTATAAATTCCCAAATTCTTTGTTTGTCCAATCAATTATCCACCTGTATCGGAGGGGCATCGGAGCGGAGACAATACTGTGTAATCAGTCGCAGTAATTGGGGTTTTCGGTTTTTTACAGTCGATTTTCAACTAGACGGTGACTCGGTGACCCTAAAAGTTTTATTCGCTTTTTATTAAGGTTTCGGTGGATTATTATCCTGAAATCTCTGGTGCGTTTTATAGCTCCGTGGACGGAGTGGCGAGGAGGAAAAATGAAATATGCGGGGACTGAGGAGATATAAATATTGCCGCAAATTTCCCTTTATTGAATCCTGACAATTTTCGGTCGAACTAAAGGCGTTCGCAATTTCCTGGAAATAACTCTTAACGTTGGGGAGGACTTCGAGAATTTTAAAAATTGAATTTAGTATACAGCATTACGAGACCATAAGGATATTAAATATATAACTCGTAAAATTTTATATATAAATGACATGCGATATTATAGCAACGACAGTTGGCTTACATTTAAGTTTTTTAAGTATATATTTAATTTAAGTGTATATGTATAATTGTATACGAGTATATAACCGTCAGGAAATTAATGATACATAAATGTTAATATATTTTTTTTTATGTTTTATAATGGGACGTACCACATTATTACAATCTATATATTGTAAATATAGATGTCAATCACAACCACACTGGCCAGAGTTAATCATCGTTGATTTTTTTCATTGTGATTGACATCTGTATTTACAATTTATAGATTGAACTAATGATTTTTTCCCCCATATAAATATCCAATTACTTAGGCATTTTTTTATAGAAAAGGTGAAATGTCACTATATTAATTTCCCAGCGCGCATAAGTTGTTCGCAGAAATCGCGAAGCGTCTGGTTGACGTAACTGGTGACCGAAGAGCTGGCGGCTACCTCGCACAACGTATCAGTATTGCGATACAGCGGGGAAATGCCGCCAGCATCCTTGGTACAATGCCTCAGGGGCCTATTTTAGTTAGATTTAAGCTAGTTATTAATTTCGTTTAGTTGTACTACTGTATATATATTGTATGTAAATAAATTATTTCAATAATAAATAATAATGCGCCCGCAGGGCAGCTTGTGGCGAGCTGTTGGGGAGTAACGACCCCACGGACCCGAGTGCTCCCGAGAGTCGGTCAGGGTCTCCGTCTCCGGCGTGTCTTCGTCGGTCGGAGTGGACCCCAAGGGGACCCGCAGGACTCTCAGCTCTGGCTTGCCTTAATTGGCCGTCCAGAGAGGAGTCGTTAGAGCTATATGCTCCAGGGGTGGAAGTGAAAGATGCATAAGACGCGAGTTGGCACAGTGGCTGTTATCAGCCACTGGGTAAAAATCGGCGCACACCTCTCGACACCCCTGAGCCGCTCACACCGATGTTGCTCCTGGTCGTCTTCGCGACGGCAGTTTCAGGGGCCCATCTAGTCAGCGGCAAGTCACCACCTGCCTCGATAACGTGTTTTAGCATTGTTATGGCAGGTGTCCGGACTTCTCTACAATAGCCAAGTCTCATTGTCCATCCAAACTTCAAATCCATAGACCGGTATACTATTCACTTTTTCTGCAATAGTCCCAATGCCTGCTGCGACCGGTTCATGGGTGTTTATTGTCGCGCCTGTGAACGGGTTCCAGCAGGCGTTCTACATGACATTAAAGCTCTCCAAGGGGCCTCTACGTGTTGGATCTATATCCCCACGCAAGCCTATCAAAAGACCGGGATTTGTAAGCCCGTGAATTCCAAAATAATAATGCAACCACTTAAATGGCCCCTTTCTGTACAAAGTGTCTCGTTCTTATATCCCTCGAGTGTTATGATTTAATAAAATCAGAACGCACTGCAAGGGTTTGACTTTAATAACTATGAGAGCTATTTTCGAGTCCTATAGGAATTGAAGAAGCATTTTTACTGTAATATATACAGTCAGCCAAGAAAGTGGTTTACCACTTTTCGACTCTATCATCTGATTGATAAAGTCGAAAAGTGTTAGACCACTTTCTTGGCTGACTGTACAAGTGTTTTCACGTGAATCAAACCATTTTGTTTACTTTGACGACGATATGTGACGTTCCAAGGCAAAAGGTACCTTATGGCGGTCGGCGCTTTCGTACGTAGCACCACATTATTATTAGAGCATCGTTAATAATAGGGTACCTACTTAAGTGCCAAACGCACATAAGGTACCTATACCTGTGGAACGTCACATATACTTCCAGTTTTTATTTAACCAAAGTAAGTAGGAGGAGCGGAAGCCAACCGAGTGCATGTCTTTCCAAGTTTGCGCCTGTCATAGAGCCGAACCAAGATAACTCTGCGTGGCATTTGCAATGACAAAGTGTGGCAATGTCACCATTAATGTAAAATTTCTATGAAAATATGACGTTTATATGACTCTTTGTTCTGCTTATGTCGGTACACAGCAGGGGCGGCGCGTCAAACCATATCCATAGGCAAGCCGGGGCTAATTTGGCTTACATATTTCCTTTACAACTCTGCTCGAACGTCCAAAAACAGGCAAGCCGGTAGGAATCGGCTTTTATGGACGCGCCGCCACTGGTACACAGTCTAGGGGCCCACAGATTACCAGTTCGCCGGACGATATCAGACTGTCAGTTCTTCGGAGCTGTCAAATTTTGCGTTTAACGGACAGGCTGATATCGTCCGGCGAACTGATAATCTGTGGGACCCTTAGTATAGACGGACTCTAAAAGAATTACGAGCAAGTTCTAAAATTCTCAAGAAACACAATACAACACCGTCTCTATCTCAAAAATAATTAGGTTACCACATTAAAATACGCACAAAACTAGTTGTGACATTCGAATATCATTCGGAAAAACATTGGCCCTGACATTTAGATAGAACTGAATGCCTAAATCCTTAGGCTTGATGTCATGTAACAAATTTAATTTGTAAACTTCTCGTAAAACCAGCTTGAGTAATTTCGATTGACTACGTTTTTAAAGCCACCTAGGCGTTTTATTAAGCGCCTAACGACTCGATGTAAAATAACAAGACATAATTTGAATATTAAATAATTACTTTAAATACCAAATCAGATTGTTGAAGACATACTTTAATCTATCAAAGTTTCTGATTTTTTGAATAAATGCTCTTCTTTTTGTTATGAGAAATGTTTTTGTTTGGTTACACAAAACGGAGAACGTGACATGTCTTTCTCAGAGTTTTCTTCTTGAGATAACAGAGACACATAAAATTTTGGTGAATTTCTTTGAATTTTACCAATTAGACGTATAAGAGTTTGAATAAGTAAACGCACAATTACACACAACTGCTTCTGCAAATGCTAATTTAAATGTTCGTAAAGTTAAATGGGGTTGGCCGGTGGAAGTTTTTACAAATAGATCATATATTTTTTTAGGGTTCCGTACCCAAAGGGTAAAACGGGACCCTATTACTAAGACTTCGCTGTCCGTCCGTCTGTCACCAGGCTGTATCTCACGAACCGTGATAGCTAGACAGTTGAAATTTTCACAGATGATGTATTTCTGTTGCCGCTATAACAACAAATACTAAAAACAGAATAAAATTAAGATTTAAATGGGGCTCCCATACAAAAAACGTGATTTTTGACCAAAGTAAGCAGCGTCGGGAGTGGTCAGTACTTGGATGGGTGATCGTTTTTTTTTGCTTTTTTTTGTTTTTTTTTTGCATTATGGTACGGAACCCTTCGTGCGCGAGTCCGACTCGCACTTGCCCGGTTTTTTCTTATGGCCTTTAAATCAATTACCAATATCATATAGCCTTTAAAAATCTCATAAATAGAACTAAGCTAGCAACACTGAAAACGTATGCTGCAATGCAATGGTGCATGCGTGAGAATTTTACTGTCTCCCAAAGTTTCGTACATATATTTATTGTAATTTAATACAATTTTACAAAATTACATACATACGTACATTTGAATAAGTAGGTCAATATGTAAATATGTAGCTAGTTAATAAGTTTCACAAACGAGACTGATCCTTAGTTGCTCTTAAATAAATGAAATTTAATGTTTTTTAATTTTAGTTTCAAGAAATCTACCGTTTTTTCAACCGAAAGGTAGACAAAGGACCAGGGCTGACGCGCACTCACGAATAACCGGGTCACTATGGCTGCCCAAAAAATAATGCAGCTGCTCTCTATTCCGAAATAGACCGATATCTGGGTCACACGATGCGATGGTTAATTTCGCTACTTTATGCCGTGCGCGGGTTAGTGATGACCCTAGGCGCCACTTGCACCATCCCACTACGGGTTAACCGGTTAAACCTGGAGTTAACATGGTTAATTGTACAATTTGACACTAGGTTAACGGTTTAACTGGTTAAGCCCGGGTTAGTGGGATGGTGCAAGTGGGCCTTAGTGGTACAAGCGTAAAAATACGATTCATATATGCCGATCTAATCTAGTACATCACAGGAACTTGTTGTATGATGTCAAGTCGGCCGGTCGTCTCTGTCTAACTAGAAGTAATAAGTTATTGGGAATTTGAGACTCAGGGAAATCTACTTTGAGAGCCAGGAACCAATGTTATGTAACAACTCAAAGTTATTTTATTTTTTTATTTGATTTTATTTTTTCAATCTCACTGTCCAAGGCCCTAGATCACGCGGTAGGCCTAAGGCCCCCCCCTCCCCACATCTGGCGTCTTTCGAGCGTCGGCGTCTACAATTCTATGGCCGACGTCGACGCAACGTCGACGCAGCGTCGACGCAACTGCGCAGCGACGTCATGTTCCATAGCGCTGGACCGACGCCGACAGACGCCGAGGCTCGAAAGACGCCAGATGTGGGGGGCCCTAAGAAGCGCTGGCTGGACGTCGTGACAGCGGACATGGGAGAGAACAATCTCACACCCAAGGATGCCGAAGACCGGGCAAAGTGGAGAAGACTGAGCAGGAAAGCGGACCCTGGGACTAGGCCGGGAAAACGCTAGGTCGAAGAAGAAGAAGATTTGATTTTATTTTTTAATTATGGGGAGACTTTCTGAGAGACCGATGTACCGACACGTCACAAGTTTTAATCTTGCACGACAAGGTGAATTTTTAATTTTTTTTTTTATTAAAATATTGAATATTCGTTAACTAAGTACTTAGTCAACTTTTCGGAGAAAATGGCATCGAAATCAGGAACCCCATCACGGCCTAGTTTTCCAAAGAAGTCGTAGCTTTCGCAAAAACGGTGTCGGTATTCAAAGTATTTGACCGAGAAAGAACTATAAAGAGAGATATGATGATGACGAGATACAAACAAATATATGTATGAATGGTTGTCGAGTAGACTTCTAAAATGCAGTGAAGTACTTAAACGTAACTGATAAATAAAAATAATATTTATTAAAAATAAACCTAGCAGTAGAACTAAAAAATGGGCCAAATCAAATCCCTACCACTCAAAACCCACGCACTAATATTTATGGGTTTCATGTCACTATGTTATGCACCAAATATATTTCAAAATATTTATAGGACGACGAATTTTTCTTAGAACTCCAACGTTAAATAATTGAACATGACGGTTATTTCCGTGAAGCTTTTGGTGTTTTCTGTGACATATGTAAATACGTTATTTATATTTTTAAAATAGAAAAAACCTGCAAGTAACCATGACCATGACACGTACTCGTGTATGTATATTGTTTATCCTCGTGCCGCCCAATGTACATTAGGATGTACACTCAGTTTCGATGGAATGTCAACCTTAATAAAAAAGAAAGTAGGTAGCATTTCATTTGTCTCGTGAAATTTTCGAACAAATGAAAATGAACCCAATCGAAAATACAACAAGATTCTAATTTCTTTGGCTATAATTTTGTATGGTGGGCGGCATGAGGTTATGCATACAGTACCTATTTACTTACAGAATCTATTCACAAGGTAAAATGGGAGACCATCTTTAATTAAGACTATGTTCAACCAAGATGGTATAGATACTGTAGCGCATTTTGGTTGCACCAAAATACGTGTTCGAGTGAGATGTGCGGGAGAATGATAAGTTGAAAACATAATGAGATCAAACTGACATCAATTTGCAAATCCAAATCGGGCTCCGAGATGCTCTAAAAAATTTACCGATACCTTTGAGGGTCTGGGTCGTTAAGGCTGACGGTGGTCAGGATGGATCAGTTATGGACATTTCTTGGGTAGGAACTGCTTCAAACAATAGGAACTAGTGTTAGTGAGTGGCAAATCGTACCTACTACTAGTTCGAACTAGAATCAGTGCAAAATGTTTTATGATTAAAAAGTCTGGTGCAAACAGAACAGACTCAAATCAAAACGAAAATATTATTTGCTAGATACCGTTTTGAAAACAACACCTAACGACGACACACTTTCAAAATGCAAAAACGTTGAAGAATTTTGTGTTCATTACGTTTTATGTTTATGTATTATATGTAAATTTGTATGCGTATATTTCGCAAGTAGGCTTGCAAAAGTATATCGTTAGCATAAAAGTTGACCTCCGCTAACGCAGCGCACGCATAAATCTTACTAGTAATTAAAGAATAAGGTCACAATAAAGAAAAAGTATGTCAATTGACTAAACTTATCTAGCAATAGTAACGCCAGCAATATAAATTGTCTAAAACATTACCTATTATAATTTACAAGTTTGTAGATTAAAATACTAACTAGTTTTTATTTATGATGATACTCTAAATTTTATTTCACACAAATAGACTAGTTACAACTTATCACAATCAATCCAAGTATAGAATTAGTTATGTCCTTAATACATGAAAGAAAGTTACAAAACCTCACAATAATCTCAAGATATTTCTAATACTGTATGAGATGAGCAAATTTAAAAATGTATCTACTTTTTCGGCGTTACATGGATTCTCAATCTTTAACGCCTTTTTTTTTAACTGTTATGAATATGCCAATAGATAAGTATAAGTGCGATGCGCGATGCTCCGGCCAGCGATGTTAACATGGCGACAATTACAAAACGGTAACTTCGAATCGGCCTACTGATCCTAACCCATCAACTTTACCATCTGCTATACGTAAATCTGCTATACGTTTGATAATCCTTGATTGCTGTCATCGATACCCAAAATTTCTTGGCAATCAAGCCAATAGATTTTATCTATGAATAGTGCGGCTGATGAACGGGTGAAGAATCCTCGACAAAGAATGCATCTGCGAAACATCCGCGTCGGAAATAACCGTAGAGCAAAGTGGGTCGATCGCGATTTTTCACATGGGCCGTAAGGTGCGCACTTCCCGGCGCTCAATTTTAAAATTAGTATGACAGATGTATATTGAATTGGTTTCTATTCCAAAAGTTGGGCTATGCAGTAGAATCCGACTGTTTCTGGACGAAGAACATATATACCAATAGGGTTTTAATACAAGGTATGTCGTGTAAACTAAATCCCACCAAAAACATAAATGTAAAAAAGGAGAGCCAAGTTCAATACAAAAATTATGCTTGGCTTTGGGGCTCGCCGCAAAAAGAATGGAGATCTAAATGAGTGCCACTGCCAAGTTCTATGCAAAATCCAAATATGTATTTATAGGAACAAAATAACATTATAAACAAGTATTAAACTCTATTTCTTTGCTTTATTGGATACCTATAACAATTGCTGTTATTTAAAAAAATGTGAGATCTTAAAGTAGGTTAGATTTGACTTGGCCAGTTTTCATTATATCAATCATTTTATTTATATTGTAATTCTGATAAAACCTGGCCAAGCCAAATCTAACCTACTTTAAGATCTCACATTTTTTTAAATAACAGCAATTGTTATAGGTATCCAATAAAGCAAAGAAATAGAGTTTAATACTTGTTTATAATGTTATTTTGTTCCTATAAATACATATTTGGATTTTGCATAGAACTTGGCAGTGGCACTCATTTAGATCTCCATTCTTTTTGCGGCGAGCCCCAAAGCCAAGCATAATTTTTGTATTGAACTTGGCTCTCCTTTTTTACATTTATGTTTTTGGTGGGATATCAATACTTTTTGTAAAGAAAACTAGGCAGGTATTGAGATTTAATGTTTTTTCTTGTGTTTCCGCTGTATGGTTTTTACTTCTGTTCTTTGTATAATTATGTGGTGCCGCGCGCCGCCGACGACACACCGTTGGCCGGTTGTTTAGAGCGTATTACAAGTTTTTTGTATGGGGACACCACTTATTTTTTGACTAAATTTTAATATAGCAAATATAATAATACATATATTGGGGTAGTTTCAAATATCTGCTTGTATCGGTTCCAACGCTACAATAAAAAAATATTTTTTTGTATGGGGACCCCCCCTATTTTTTAACTTTTTTTTAAGTTTAGATTTTTTCCTACGCTTACACACAATAACCGAGCTGGATTCCAAATTTCATCCTTCTAGGTCATCTGGAAGTAGGTTAGGTTTAGGTACTTATATGTCAGTCCCAATAAAAAATGGTTTTTTTGTATGGGGACCCCCCCTATTTTTAAACTTTATTTTATTTTTAGATTTTTTCCTACGGTTACACACAATAACCGAGCTGGATTCCAAATTTCATCCTTCTAGGTCATCTGGAAGTAGGTTAGGTTTAGGTACTTATATGTCAGTCCCAATAAAAAGTGGTTTTTTTGTATGGGGACCCCCCCTATTTTTTAACTTTATTTTATTTTTAGATTTTTTCCTACGGTTACACTCAATAACCAAGCTGGATTCCAAATTTCATCCTTCTAGGTCATCTGGAAGTAGGTTAGGTATAGGTACTATAAGTCATAAGTCAGTCTTAAAATTTACGACTTTTTGACCTTCATACCTTTATAACCGTTTGAGCTAGCTTCATGAAATTTGGGCTTCTAGATATCCTTATGGATATAATTAAACACACGTAGTTTTATGTGTTTACGTCAAAGATGTTTTGAGTTATAGAAGGGTCAAAAGTGGCACCAAGTGGTTCGTGTAATATTACACTCGGCGCTGGCTAGCCAGTTCCTTTGCTTGAACTTGGCTTGACACGCTGCCGCGTGTCTAGATATTAATAAAAGCTTGAATTAGGTAGTTATAGAGAACAAAATGAAATTTTCACACAAGGAATTTTCAGTTGGGCCCTCATGGTCCACGAGGGTCAAAATGTTGTCAATTATGAGCTCTCTTGCGATTATCGGGCTTCAGAAGGTTGTGTTGTGTCATGAAACATTGTGCCTGAAGGGCAGCTACGTGTTGTTGAATGTACCGAGCCTTTCAAACCTATGTATAGAACAATAAAGAAATTATGTTGTGGGTTATTCCTTCCTGATAGAAAATTTGTCAAGAATGAGTTTTCTTGAAGGAAAAGGTCAACTGACGGTGGAGTACCTAGTGCGCACCTGTCACCGTGGTGAAATAGGGGCCTGGTGGTGACATTTTGCTGACAACAGTTGTCAGGCCAGTTGTATTCCTTTGTATCATGATATCGATGTCGGCGGCCGATCGTAAGATCAGGCAGATCGTAATGTTCCTGTGTAATGTTTTGAGGATAGTCACTTTAAATCAATATATAGGTAAGATCGAGGTCGCGTAGCGGGGCTCCGTCGACTCAGGGAGCGAGTCAAAAATTTTCACGTTTCACGATATGCCTAGGAATTTCACGATATGCCTGATCTTACGATCGGCCGCCGACATCGATATGTTCAAGGCTACCAAATTAGGTCATGTGACATATTGGCTACAATTATGTGTGATCCTGTTATTTTCCTTAAAACAATGAGTAATTTAGGTTATACCTAACGAATTGCGTTTCAGTTTTATAGGCAAATAGTTTCTATACGATTCTTTTTGTCATTTATTGTATTAAATGAACTTATTTTTTATACAATAAGAATAGCACTGCAACAAAAAATAAATATTTACTACTAAACCTTTCAAATTTGTTTATATAAAATTAGACTTTAAAAAATGGAAGTTTGACTATTCATCCAGTTACTGGATGAATACATTATATATTAATATTATACTGGATTCCAGTATAATATAGAATAAATAAATGACATAACGTGCATTGTGAATCTTTATTTCACTTCAAAATTCCAAAAGGATTGTTTTTTAAATGTGATTTTTCCTCAGAACTCTACCATTTCTCAACCGATTTTATAAATTTAAGGTTTTTCATTAACAAATCAAACATTTATATTCAAATAAGGGACATTTGATAAAGTGGAACTGCTGATGAAGACCAGTAAAGAAAAGATTTGCACGAACCTACCTATTACATAGGGTATGTAGGCTATGTACACCTTTTTTCGCTACAGCACTGTTAAAATACTAATTACTCTAGTAATTAATAGAAAGTGATATACTAATGTTTGCACAGACAAGGGGCACACTTGCGTTCCCATTACAGGTTCAACGTAATGTAGGACAGTGTCGTAGTTAGAGTCAAGAAAACGTTTAATTAACGCGCATTATTCGGCGCATGTTTCCACCACGACACGGTAGATGTGGTGGAATATGTTCGTAAAAAGACCCTTCACTATCAGAGGGTGTTCCAGCTACGATCGCGCTATTACGTGCACATATACAATCATCAGTCTTCAATAACAAAAAAGATCTGCTTAAGGCACGCATTTCAAAAATAGCCAAAAAACGATTGATAAAGGTGTTTATCTGGAGCATTGCGTTGTAATGCAAGTGAGACATGGACGCTGAGACAACAAGATAGAAAGAGGTTGGAGGCTTTCGAAATGTGGTGTTGGCGGAGGATGGAGAGGATTAGCTGGACGGAAAGGAAGACGAATGAAGAGGTCCTGAGAATGATAGGAGAAAAGCGATGCTTGTTAAATGCAATAAGAAATAGGAGAGGCATGATGTTAGGGCACCTTATACGACATGATAACTTTTCCTAAACATCCTGGAAGGCAGGATTGAAAAGACAAGAGAAGAAGGAGACCTAGAGTCACTTAACTCAGCCAAATAAAAAATAATGCGTCGTATGTGGAAATTAAAAGACTGGCACGAGACAGAAATGATTGGCGATTGCTCCACCGACAAGAGCAAAGCTCTTAAGTTATGATGATGATGACAATCATCAGCTCGTTAGTGGTGCGCGTGGTGCGGCCGTTGCTGGATATCATCGCAAGCGCGGACTTCTGGTCGATTTGGCCGAAGGGTGAGTCATTACGTCGGTTCCGTGGGAAACTGCCGAATCCTACACCGGAACAGGTGACACAACAGAAAACTGTGGCGCCGAAATTATTTGTAGCATTTAAGATTATTTTTGTATGTTAGTCTGTAAGGTATGTACTTGTACCTAGGTCTCTATGGGCCTTAGTTGCTTGAAAAAAAATATTATATTGATTTACACGAATTATAAGAAACTGATAAACATAAAATATTATTGATAAATATAGTGGGATTTCGGGATAGTTGAACAGTCGGGAGAGTTGAACACGAAACCTCTCTGTCATTTGTCATCTCATCACTCGCCTGCTCTTTTCATATCATCTCTCACAGTCCATCCACCTTTCTTTAGTTTTCCTTTCATCTTACTTCTCTCTTCTTCTTCTTTCCCCAGCCATTATCCCACGTCATGTGGGGTCGGCACAACATGTTTTACTCTTCCATTCTCCTCTGTCTTTCGTGTCCTCAGCACTCACTCCTTTCTTTCTCATATCCTCTTTCACACAATCCATCCATCGTTTTGTGGGTCTACCATACGCTTTCCGTCCATCAACATTCATCCCCAACATTATTTTGCCTATATGGCATTTATCCCTCCTCATTAGATGCCCATACCGCGATAACCTAGCACTCCTCATTTTCTCCGTTACTGGAGCTACTTTCAAACTTCCTAAGTTAAGTTAAGTTTTCCTTTTTTCTTACATCCCTCTATATTCCTTCCTAATACGTTTCGCGTCACATGACTTTCATTCTTCCGCATCACATGCCCGTACACTTTAGGGCGATATGACCTTACTTTTTCTGTTATGAGTGCAACTTTCACGCTTCCTCTTGTAAATGTGTTCCTTATTCTACTAAAGGCTCCTCTTCACGTTGGGCCAACGCCAACGCCAACGAGGGACGCAGCCATGCGGTAGAGTGAGATAGCAATATCACTTGCTCCCTCTAACGCATAAATGCGTCCCTCGTTGGCGTTGGCCCAACGTGAAGAGGAGCCATAATACAAATAAAAAACATATCGTTCAAAATTCTGAAGTCAAAAAATACGTTCCTGTTTCCCCTAAACGTGCCACAAATTGATTAAGACAACAAAGTTACCGAACGCAGACACTTGTTGATTGAGTCAAAGTCCCTATCAAGTCCCTTGATAACATGACAATCGCTAACGCTACGTAGCGAACGAAACGCAACTGTCACAGTCACACTAATATGGAAGAGTGATGGAGAGACAGTGTTGACGGGGGTGTTTACTGGCCATTACGGGGTCAAAGGAATTCTGGCCAAGATGGGAGACTCTGACAACACCGATTGTCGTATGTGTGGCGAAGAGGAAGAGACAGTGAAATGCTTAATGTGTGAATGTCACGCCCTCGCCAGACAAAGAATGAAGGACTTTGGAGCAGGATATCTGGAACCAAAGGACTTTAAAACGCTACCCATGAGCTCCATCATCCGACACATGGATATGGTGGGAAAAGCTCTTGAGTAGCTGACGGATCTTCTCTAGGGGGTAACTGCACAAAAGATCCCTATGGGTTGAAGTGTATCCAAGGGCAGTGGCCCCCGAAAACAATAAGATAAGATAAGATAGAGAGACACAAAGCGATTCGATGGCGAAGCGCAAGCGATTGTCACCTTGGCTTGGCTAGGCCGCCAGATATGTCGCAGCGGCCAACATAAATATCTGAACACATCTATTGTAAAATCGCTGTGCATGTCCAGATATTTTTGAGTACCTATCTTATGCGATTGGTCGAATTTGAAGGCTATTGTACATAAGCAACAATACCGGTCATTACAGTTTACGTATCATTATCATTATTGCGCGTCATTTTTTCGGTTTTGCATCACGCTTAAATTCTAACGCTAAAACGCGGAACCGCTAGCACATAAAGGTTGGCATTAGAATGAAAAAGTGTCGTCTTTGGCGTCGATATTTTTTTTTAATTAGAGAAACAATAGAAGTACGCGACAGAATAATAGGTTACATTGTTAGGTACATATATTATTGAGACGTACACTTACTTCCTTAAACGCTCTCACTAAAACAATAAACAAAGTTGATTTGCGATTTGATGAGATTTGCAAATAAAGCAAAAACAAATGATATATTTAATATAACGAATCTCTACTGGTAGGTATAATAATTGCGCTGAAGCGATTTAGATGAAATTTTATTTTTTTATTTAATTGAAAATTTAGAAAGAATTTGATTTCCCGTAAAGACAGGATAGATTTATCAACATCACCGGTATCAATTGTTTTCGATTGACACGCGTATTCGGGAAACGAGATAATCACAAGATCTAGAAACGATATAGAGATCAACTAGATTTACATTAGATATCGACTAGATGTGACTTGGATATCTAAGTCATAACTTGTCGAAATCGTTCAAGAGGGCCTCCAGAATCGCGGAAACGTCAAATTTGACATATCTATCTTACAAATATCTTTAAATTATCCATATCGTAACTTGTTGAGGTCTAGTAGAGATCTAATACATTTTCAGAATCGAGCCGTGAGTCAGACACTGCATGCGTTGCATAACAAAGTACCTAATGCACTTAAGTTCTACGGCGTAGCATTCCGTAACTTCTGACGTGTTGCAATATTGATTACATTTATTATCAGCGATAAGAAAATAAACAACTTGTTTTCATTCATGTTTCACTAAAACTGTTCCAACTAACAAAATCACCGGTTGCAACATATATACCTATAAATAAAAATGATTAAATACAAAAATTCGATAAAAAGTTTCCAAAGTTTTTATCTGTTTAAATGTACTTCCTTAAATACATATACATTGCGACGTGTGCTTATTCGTTAAAATCGATGCATATTTAGCATTGTAATTACAATAATTACAGGTCTCGAGCTACAATAACTATTAATGCAGCACAAAAACTAGTCACGACACACGCAAGACCATAAATCACAGCGATAACACAACCCGCCAATTTAAACCAACCAACAATATTATCTAAAAACTAATCAATTGACATCCAACCTTTGCGTAAATGCGTGCATGTGTTCAAATTCAAATCGAACGCGGGCGGCGGGTGGCGGGGAGAGGGGAGAGGGGGGCAGGGGCTGCGCAAACACGATGCATACAATGCCTGCCAAAGATCGCATTCAACATGCCAACGACAAAATCGCGGCACGTGTATGGCCGGGTACGAATTCGACCGCTCTATCTTATAATGCACTTCGACGAAAACAATCGCCAAAATCTAACCAAAACTAAGTTAGTTGATAACTTTCTTAGAAGAAATCTGATTTATTATTTTAAAAAATGATCTAAACATAGTTCTGTAAGAAAAAACTGAAGCATTTCTTTCTTTACACTCATTGCACGCAGTTTGTATTTCAGCGAGTGAGTCCGCACCCAGTGCGGCCCTGTAATCGCATTGTGCGATAACGTCATTCACGCACACAGAGAACGCATAGCCGAAATTCGTGGATGTATTTTTCTAGTCTGTTTCAATGTGTGCACCGCAACGCCGGTGGCGGCGCGACGGGTTTACGTGTAACTGCGCGAGAGCGAGTAAGATGGAACTAGCGTTATATAACGCATTATTTTTATAATTAACAAGCAAAAATTGAGAGATACGACCGTGCGGCCCTGGGCGCGGGCAAAGACCTGAGCGAACAGAATTTGCACAGATCAGATGTGGCCGATGTGGGCGACCTCGGCCGAGCTAGTTGCACGGCGAACGCACACATCCGCGTATGCACACATAGATGATAGGGAAAATTCTCGAGTTCCGCATAGAGCCTACCTGGTAAACTATTATATCTATACGTGCAGCCTCTATCGATTTTATGCGCTCCGTTGAATTTAAATTGCGAACTTCTCTAATTAAGCAGTTTGGGGAAATGGCGCCGCGGAGATATGACGTAGCGATTTAAAATCTGTAGTCATTTGTTTTTTAACTGCACATAACAAAGATAAGATAAAGATATTATCATTAGAATGAGTATAAACGTTAGAACGTTTCATTGTGTGTATTTCCAATCAACGCCGATAGAAACGAGTTTTGTAGGTACGTTCACGCAGCAAAAGTAGGTACCTACTCGACTGGGTGTGTCCACTTTTTTGCCATACACTTGTGGATGGTAAAAACTTTGTTTCTAGGCACACGAGTAAGATTGATTAAATTATATCGTATCGTTCATGTTAAATATTGTTATTTTGTATTTAGGTGTAGATATACATACTTATATTTGTATAATTTAATACGAAATGAAAATCTGCCGTATTCGAACTTCAAGATATTCACAAGAGACGACACGTACTAGATCCATTCTAGATACATTATAGTTTAGATATCAACTAGTTCTCTTTTGCAGCGCAATTCGGGCAACCAATGTCACTTTTACGTTAGAGTAAGATATCTATTAGATGTGAATTGGATCTCTAAGTCATATCCTGTGGAAATCGTTCAAGAGTATCTCCAGAATCGCGCAAATGTTAAATTTGACAGGTTAGGTCTTAAATATATCGTTATCGTATCTTGGTGATGTCTAAAAGATGTCTAATAGATGTCTATTTCAAAATCCGAATCGGGCCCAATGTACGGTCGACGGTATCGCCCTGTCAGTTGTTCGGAACTGTCAAAATGTTGTTCTAACTGACACTACAGGCCGATACCGTCCGGCGGACTGTTAATCAGTGGGCCCCTTAATTATACTAATTATACTCCGGATTGTCTACTAGTAAAGTTATTGTACCAGTTTATGGTATTAAGATTTTCCTTATGTACCAGTATAGTATTAAAATGCGATACAATTATTCAAATAACTAAGTAAATAATTATCCGAACTAAGAATAACTACAAAATAACTAATTTAGGCATTTTTAGTTCAATAGGTCAAATGTTTTTAGCGAAAATTTGGAAAAAGTTTAGCAATTATAATAAACGCAAAGTACTGATTTAATACTATTTTGCTACGATGTGCTACGCGCGGCGTAGCGCTCGTAGACCCTAGACTTAATAATTGAACCTAGATTTTACTAACAAAACAATATTATTACATTTATTGCGCAATCTTTGAAGTGCGTAACCCAAAACATGTGTTTTTATTGACGATAAAAATAACTTCAAACTCAAAATGTTGGGTGAACATTATATGATTCTTCGCGTAACAATAAATGAAAAGCCTCAACACCTCAATACGTATATTATAATTTATATAATTGTAATACCTACACTTTATACACGATATAATCCATTCAAATTGTTATACAATTGTATATTAATTTTATTTATTTAACCTTCAATTGTATAATACAAGAAAGTAAATTTTACAACTAGGACGAAAAGTTATTTCATACTACGTAGTGACGTCTTAAAACATTTATTAAATGTGAACTCGACTTTGACTTTGATAAGTTAATTGCTACATAAAACATCGAACTAAAATGTATATAATAATTAACAAGGTTATTGAACTTTAGGTAAAGTTTAAGCGTAAATAATTCACATAAAAGGAAGCCAGTTGTGAGTGCGAATAATTCGTCATGTACCAAAATAAATTGCAATATAATTATTTACACATATACAGGGTGTTACTGACCATCGGGCTTTAAATCCAGGGCTTGATTCTACTCGCTAAACTGAGCTACTTTTATTAAGGCACCAACCCCGAAATCCCGATTTTTTTTTTACTTTTTCATACATTTTGGCTGTGCAGATGTCGTCGACGTTTTCTATGGAAAAGCCAAAAAAAAATCCCCGATTTTAGGGTTGCTCCCATAGTAAAAGTAGCTCAGTTTAGCGAGTAAAATCAAGCCCTGGAATTAAAGCCCCATGGTCAGACACATACTGTACATATTTGGTAACAGGCAAAACTCGCATGAGTACCTACCTACTCATTATATTAAATATAATATGCGGTCTATACATTATGAGTAAGAATGACATAATGTAATTAAGTACCTTTTGAATAAATCAGATTGACGAATCCAGCAATACAAAAACTACTAATGTAGGTACGGTATAATAATAAATATAATTATGGAGAATAACATTCCTATCTTCTTGCCCGTAACTCCAACCTCTGAACATCTTCAAGTGAAATAATATATGATATGTCTCGGGCTAGGCATAATCGTATAATTAAAAGATTAAACGAACTTACCTGTAAGTGAAGTTCTATCTGTATTATACGATATGCCTAGCCCGAGACAGGAGGCACCCTCCCTCCCTGTACATTCCTGACAGTAATGTTTTCCCATTTATTGGAAGTTGGAGTTCACAGGCAAGGCTCAGTGATTGCAGGAGTGCTCTAAAAGTAATGAAGTTGTCAGCGGTGTCATCGAGTTTTAAGTTTTTATTTGCGGCCAACTCTCTGAATATCACGTGAAAAGGTGGCTTCTAAGCCACCTTTTGAAAGGCTTCTAAGCCACCTTTTCACGTGATATTCAGAGAGTTGGCCGCAAATAAAAACTTAAAACTCGATGACACCGCTGACAACTTCATTACTTTTAGAGTTTAATCTTTTAATTATACGATTATGCCTAGCCCGAGACATATCATATATTATTTCACTTGATATATTCAAAAGGTACTTAAATACTAAATACGGTACGTAGCGGCCCCCTTTTTGAAATACCTATCGTTAAATTTAAATAATCACGATTATTTAGCAGTGGCGCTAGTGTGCACGTTGATTGGCCCTTAACCTTGTATTAACAACCTTAAGAAACAATTTAAAGGATTAATTTGCTTTCACCATTCATCACTTCATTTCAAATCATCTCTTTAAAACTGCTCATTGAGGCGAACAAGTTTATTTGACCCTTTCTAGTACCTATAATTAATCACCTTAGTCCTTTTAGGTCCCATTATTTGACAGAGACCTGGATTAGTCACTAAGTCTCTCAATATAAAGAGCTAGACTCCCCTTAGCTATTCAATTATCTACTTTGTTAGCAAGTGAATAGAGTTGAAAATGGTAAGTGAGAGGTTTAGGCGCATTTTTACGCACGGTTTTACTAAATGTCTAGCTTATCTTAAACGTGCCAATACAATTGAGATAGCACTATCTAATGTGCAAGTGCGTCGTCGATAAAAAAAAGCAACAATAAGGTAACTAGATGAACACCGTGATACTCATTACCTAATGAGTGAATTGCTAAAAATTTGAACATACTTAGTTAAACACCTGTAATTATTAGTCTATGATTCCATTGTGTTACCACAGTTATGCCATTTCTATTTAAGTTAGATGCATGAAAGTGTGTTAGCGTATATACGAATTATAAAATTTATCTGAATAAATACAATTTACATAGTTAATTTTCGTAACACAAATGAATCAATTAAGTGAAGACTAATCACAGCTTCTTAACTGCGCTTAGTTACGTACAATTTTTTTTTCAATTAACTTTAATTACATGAAAACGGACGAAATAGTGAAGTTAAAAAAAATACTACCTATTTATATTTTGTTTGAAGAAACGTCACATTTGACCCACACTGACAAACCGAATCCATATCGTTTCTAGATCTATTAACTGACGTATCTTGAAGTTCGAATCGGGTCGTATATTTTGAAGAGTAGGTAGCATTTAAAAAAATATGAGTTATATTATATCTGTAGGTATTATGCGCGCAACAACCAAAACAAGTATGTTTGTCTGCATTTCTCGGAAACTTTTGTAACGTTTAGATAAAATGTACGATATTATTTTAAAGGGGGCAAAGTGTTAGTCAATAACTTTTTCCACGTGGATGATATCGCGGACAGAACCTCTAGTGCAAATTTCATTCGATAGCGTGATAGCGTTTGCGTTAGCGATATGTCTATTTGTGACGTTATCTATGAAAAGGGACCTTATTGTCGATGGCACTTACGCCATTATTAACGATGCTCCGATATAAATACAATGCCGCGCGACGCTGTGCGGCTTAAGCGCCATCGACAATAAGGTCCCTTTTCATAGATAATGCCCCATTTTTGTATGGGATTTTGAACAGCGCGCCTAGCGGAATGTTTTGGCAATTCAAATTGGAAATTAAATTTACAGAACCCTACTGGTACCAGTATACACAGATTTGTAAGTTCCAGAAAGTTGGAGATTACTCGGAAATATTTTGAAAAATCTACAAGAAATAAAGGGACTTAGTTTGCATATATTATTATAAATGATTTTTTTTTTCAGTAAAAACAGAATAAATTTCAGGAATTTTTCCATGTTGAATTTTTTGCAAAATTAAAAACATTCATATTGTTGTTAATTTGATATTATAATTATTAACAATCTGACAGTGTGTCATTTAAATGTACTTAGGTATAGTTTTCTTATTACCTAGTGATTGAAAATGTTTCATTTTTTAAGCAGACTTTGGTACCTACTTAATATATTTCATGATACCTATTTAATGAATACAAACCTAATACTTAAGTACCTACCTTATAAAATAAAATACGTTTCTTAGTTAATCATCAAATGATTATGAGTATGATTAATAGCAGGGATTTCCGTCCTATAATTAAGTAGGACCAAAATCATTCATGCTTCAAATCGCCGATAAATGCCATTAATACGATAACAAAATCACAATAGAAGCATTGCTTGCTCTTGTTCATTGTCTCAAAAAACTTCATAGAAAAGTCATATTACATTATCGCGTCCAAAATTATGTACACCATGTAACTTATGTCTTTTGACTAAGGTTGAAATTTGCACGTTTAATTCTAGGTTTGGCAATAGAAACCCACACAGTACGTTTTAGAAGTACGTACCTATGAACTTGGCTTACGGCCGTGAACTCGGGTGACGTCATCAACTGACTGCTTGCATCACATTAGCAACACTTCCTAGTAGACTAGGTTTTATTTGCATTTTAAATGCCATTTGTTGTTTGTTAGCTATGCAGATTCTGAGGCCGCGGTTCCACCCGAAAACGAGTGTGCTGTATGGCCGATTAAGCGACATACTGCCGTATTCGAACTTCAAGCTATTCACAAGAGACTACGCGTACTAGATTCTAGATACGTTATAGTTTAGATATCAACTAGTTCTCTTTTGCAGCGCAATTCGCGCAACCTATGTCACTTTTACGTTAGATAGAGTAAGATATCTATTAGATGTGAATTAGATCTCTAAGTCATATCCTGTGGAAATCGTTCAAGAGTATCCCCAAAATCGCGCAAATGTCAAATTCGACAGGTTAGATCTTAAACATATCGTTATCGTATCTTGGTGATGTCTAATAGATGTCTATTTCAAAATCCAAATCGGGCCCATAATTATTGACTATATCATAAATTAGAATAATTAGATCATAATATAACATATACTTGCATCTTATTAGGCAGGATGAACAAGCGGGCAGAGAGGGTAAATTTGAAACTATTAAAGATAATCTTGATTAAGTCTTGAGGCTCTTTAAAAGTTTCTTAAATTTTTATTTGTTGTTTACTGTATACTGTCAATTTGTCATTTTGTTTTCTCCCATCAATAAACTAATGTGCTAACAAACTATTTATGTATAATTTAAAGTTATAGAAATTTATTTTGGGGCCAATCATTTTGAACGCCAAAGCAGATATTAAAAACTACAAAAGTGGTAGTTCACATGCCACGTCATGATGATGGTATAGCCACGAGTAGATTACGCATTTGAATACACATGACGAGAGAGATACATTCTGAAACATAAAATGTACATAGTATTTAATCTTTGTTGTACTAGGAGCTAGTTTGTATATCATTCTATTACTTTTTTACTACCAGCCTTCGAAGCATTATTAAGTCGAAACGAACAAAATATTCTAATTAACTTATATGCCACCCCTTGAGTTGCAAGCGTCCATAAGCTACGGAACCTGGACTGCTGCTTATCTAAAGGTGCAACACATACTACTTTCCTTTCCTTCTTACCTACTCAATGTAAATCTAATCAAATTAATTAAAATAATCAGTACAAACGAGAATTTAACAATGCAATGTTGTGTTGACTGCTTGATTTAAAACGAAGGGAAAAGTGAATAAAATAAATGTCCATCTTTTCTCGCCGCATCTGGATATAATACGCTATCTTTTGTTCAAGATTAAGAGTCCCATTCAAACTTACTATTTGTCATAAAAAGTATATCTAGACGATGTAATTTTGTTCCAATTCGCCCGTGCGTCACGCTCGCACCAATAACAATTTGGACAAGTACGAGCGAAAAGCACGCGCGATGGACAACTAAATGATATTATTGAGATATAATTTTGATATGCAAGTATGCGGTCGAATTGGCCTATAGAACGCAGGTGACATTTCAAAAGTATAACTCTGAAGGCCTACCGCGAACCACGCTTGACGTGTTGCCTCTCTGTCGCACTTGAAAAATTGTACGTAAGTGTGGCAGGGAGGCAACATGTCGGACGTGGTTCGCGGTAGACCCTCTGAGTAGTCCGAGTCGACCACGAAGTTACCGGTCCTGCAACCTTGTTGGATCAATTCTGACATGACGTAATGGCCCTAAGTTGTCGACGTTCATAATTATCGTAATATGTCGACAAATCAAACATATACGACACGTCATAGGCGGTTGAATGGTGTTGAAGGTTGGTCGTTTTATATCTCATTATTATAAGTATCCAGTAAAAAGTTACAAGACAATAGATAGACTACGGTTTTTGGGACGGTTTTTTACGGTTCCGATATTAAAATGGAAAAAACGGAACCCTTACAGGATATTTTTTTTATATTGTAGGTACCTCTTCCGTTTTGGTAGGCAATTATGATTGTATCCAATGTCACCCAAGCTAGAAAAACTAAGTAATTGATTGACACATCATACATCAAATGCGGCTCAGTAGTTTTGACGTTACGGAACACAAGACACAAACACACATACAGACTGCTAAAATCATAACGTTTCCTCAAACTTAACACTTCGCTACTTCAAACTTTATGAAAACTTGACGATAATAATTTTCGGGATAATATCTGATGTAGATTTTATCCAGTTGTAAACTTACGTGTGTGTATAATCTAAATTAGAAATCACATTTTTTATAATTATTTAATTAAGAGCACAAGATTTCATTTTCCTGTCTGGTTAATCAAATTTGACTTATCTTATTGTGCATGTCAGAAAAGGTATTAACTAGGTACTTATAGTTGAATAAAATATTCGCTGCACTAGAATACGTAGTGCTCTCTGTGACACCTACTCGACGTCGGTAGGTGTGACAGAGAGCACACTAGGTACTATATATTCGCGCGCAGCGAATGTTTAATTCAACTACAACAATTCATTCTATGATAGTCTACTGTCGTCGAGATTTATCGAAAAATAATTCTAACACAAGAGAGCGACAAGTTTTTGAACTTTTACCTGGGTTCCTCTATGATTAATAAAGAAGATTTTAATTTAAGTGGTTTGTATTTCCCCATGCGTTTTAATTTAATTCACTCGAACACGTGACCACCGCCATCTTAGATACAATCTTAGGACTTGACCTTTTAAGTAAACCATGACCGTGAACACCGATTCAAGTTCGTTACGTAACGCCTCTATGCGCTCAGCGCTTTACGTATTGACACTTACTCGTCTACATTTAGAGGTCACAATCCCACGCGGAAGTACGATAGGAACACGGACCAATTCAAATAGTTACTTATTCGACATGTTTCCGATATGATACTGTCAGTGTCAAAAGTGACATTTCTTCGACAAAAAACGCCACTGTCAAAAATGACATTTCTTCAACAAAAAACGTCACTTAGGCCACTGACAGATCAGTACCATATCGGAAACAGATTGAATAACTAAAACTCGAATTGGCCTATAAACTCCTTTATTTGTCTTAAGTATTAAGTTACATGTTTTTCACGCAGTTTATTATTTGGTTTTTGAACGGTTAGTAAAACACTTTGAACTCTCGAATTTTGTACACATATTTATTTACACAAACGGGTCTACCGCGATATAATTTCATTGTTTTTACCTTAAATTCCGACGTTTCAGCTGAGTTTTCGTTTCGGCTCCGTAACCACAGCTGGTGCAACTAAGCTGAAACGTCGGAATTTAAGGTAAAAACAATAAAATTATATCACGGTAGCCCATGTGTGTAATTAAAAACACAGAAAGTCACCGTGACCACAGCTAGTGCAACTCAGCTGAAAGGTCGAAATTTAAGGTGACAATGAAATTATATCGCGGTAGACCTTTTTGTGTAATTAAATACGGTTAGTAAAATTTTAGCCTAAACGACTTCATTATTTTGTTTAACAATCTTTAGGTTGGTAAAATTTTAGTTTTCTAGACGGATTCGCGAGCGAAAGCAAAATATTCATCAGATGGAAGGTCATTGGTTCTATTTAGAATAGAATGCTGATTTGAGGCCTGAATTGGGGTATCCGGTTTAGAATATTATTATGCAACAAGGTTCGATATATATATTTTTGAAAGAATCAATTTTTAAACAATGATATACTCGTAACACCAATTATTAATCTACGTAGAAGTAATATCTAGAGTATTTTAATGACTTAGGTATCGGTACTTTATCCACAGAAGAAACTAGTTATTTGCTTGAATTTTATTGGCTGTTAACATTTAGATTTTAGATACTAGACGACAAAAAAATCAAAAACAGTGCAATGTGATTATGTGATTAAAGTTCGTTTTTAGCATTAGAAAAAAGGTTAACAATTTTGACACTGACATGTCTTTTTATTGAAAAACACTTTTGAAAAATAAGTTACGGCAAATATGTAACAATTATGAATCATATACGATTATTTACATTATTTTGCTATCAAAAACAATCTGTTACTGATTTTTAAAAAGCTTCAGTGAAAAGATACGTCAAGATCGCGTAGTCTTTTTCTAATGCAAAAAAAAATACTACTATAAGTAAATTTAATAAGTGCGAATGAAAATATGTATGTATTGTACAGGGTGTTTGGTACATCGTTTGCCAAATTAAAACGGCAGATAGGTTGAGTCATTTGCTATCTTCTCAGGCCTAGAAATAATTAATTTGACGACCAGTCTGGCCTAGTGGGTAGTGACCCTGCCTGCGAAGCCGATGGTCCTGGGTTCGAATCCCAGTAAGGGCATTTATTTGTGTACTAATATTTGTTCCTGAGTCTTGGGTGTTTTCTATGTATATAAGTATGTATTTATCTATATAAGTATGTATATCGTCGCTTAGCACCCATAGTACAAGCTTTGCTTAGTTTGGGGCTAGGTTGATCTGTGTAAAGATGTCCCCAATATTTAAAAAATAAAATAAAAATAAAAATTTGGCGCACATTTTTTTTTCACTTCTCTATGACAGTTTATCGTAAATTTCATATTTTTACTTGCGTAGTAGTAAAAAAACCATGGCCAATTTTTTTTTCTAGGCATGAGAAGATAGCAAATGACTCAACCTATCTGCCGTTTTAATTTGGCAAACGATGTACCTAACACCCTGTATATGGATTTTGCAAAGACTAAACTATGCCATTATACTTGGGTCGTTACCCGAGTTGGAGGCTAGAAAAAGTCGTTTATAAGTCATGAATGAACAAACTGCCGTATTCGAACTTCAAGGTATTCACAAGAGACGACACGTACTAGATCCATTCTAGATACGTTATAGTTTAGATATCAACTAGTTCTCTTTTGCAGCGCAATTCGGGCAACCAATGTCACTTTTAAGTTAGACAGAGTAAGATATCTATTAGATGTGAATTGAATCTCTAAGTCATAACCTGTGGAAATCGTTCAAGAGTATCTCCAGAATCGCGCAAATGTCAAATTTGACAGGTGAGATCTTAAACATATCGTTATCGTATCTTGGTGATGTCTAAAAGATATGTAATAGATGTCTATTGCAAAATCCAAATCGGGCCCTAAGACATTCAAATCCATACGCGGACACAATAATTACGACAAGGTCGTAACAGAATGTATGTCTTTATATCTAGTGACTTTGTAATATATAGGTAAAGATAGTTTATCAAAACAAGATGTTTTAAGTAAGCTCTGTAAAGGATTGGGCCTAGCGGTAGCATCCTCGATAACTTAGGTGCCTTCCTGGTTGCTTCTTAAAGAATCGTTTGGTACCTTCATCCCAAGGAGTCATCCCTGGAACTGGTTTTTACGAATCCGACCGCCACCTTACCTTCCAACCTGAGGGCCAAGGGAAGCTAGGCTAAGTCAGGTTTTCACACATGGTTTTCCATCATGGAAAAGCTGGTAGTTTTAGGAAATCTCTGCCAAGGATTGGGCGGAAGACATCCTCCTCTATAACTTAAGTGCTTGCTTCTTATCCTTTAACAGCCTAGCCTTTGGTCCTCTTTTAAGAATTTCATATCCTTGGAACTGGTTTTTACGAAAACGAGCACCATCTCACCTTCCAATGATATTTTGTACATAAGAAAAAGTCCGGGTTTGAACCCACGATTTCCGGTTTCAACACTGCACTCCTAACGAGTAATATCGGACCTTCGACGTCCAAAAAGCCTATGTTCTTTTGAGATGGAAATAAGAGGACACTATCGCAACCTAGAAGGATCACTAGGTTGACAAGTTAATGTACAAATGCTGGACCCTGACAGCCAGTTTCCTACCTAGGGGAGGGGGAAGTTTACCTAAGGGACTATACTATAACCACTGTTCTCCTGTCATTGTGGGAGGCTCTGCGGCGCAAATAGCTTCATAAGCTCTCGAGTCTGAGATAAAGACGCAAACGGCAATAAAGATGATTTGACACCTTTTCTAACAATTGTGATTCCCTCCATGATTTTTGGAGTTATATCACCACTTTGTTTACCCATTTTCTTCATTATAGATATATAGGAGACTGACGATGAAGAAAGAACTTACCTTTTGTGTGTGTATTTTGGCCCAAGTAACAACCCTAACAATTTCGTGGATTAATAAAGGGACCCACTGATTAACAGTCCGCCGGACGATATCGGCCTGTCAGTTAGAACAAAATTTTGACAGTTCTGAACAAGTGACAGGCCGATGCCGTCCGGCGGACAGTTAATCAGTGGGCTCCTTAGCTTTTGCTTCAGTTATGGGAGTGAAATATCAACCCATAAAGTCCCACTGCTAGGAATGGTAGGATTAGTCCCCCACAAAGGCTCATCTGAATTGGAGACATCGCCCATATCTTTTTAATTACTCGCAGATGTATGCTGCTTTCCTTACGATGTTTTCTTTAGTCTAAAAGCCTGTTGCGTAAAATAAATGATGTAATTCCTATATAAGTCCAGACAAATTGATTGGTTTCAAGTACGGTTTCCACCCACTACCTCCGGTTTAGAAACCGTACGCCTTATTAATCAGAATTTATCATTCCATTCTCTATTCGGTATGGGTCACTAGTTGGCATGGGACTTCTGAAGGCCTACCGCGAACCATGTTCGACGTGTTGCCTCCCTGTCACACTTACGTACGAATTTACAAGTGCGACAGAGAGGCAACACGTCGAACGTGGTTCGCGGTAGACCCTTTGAGACCTTTGTAGAGCTGTCAAATTGTATGAAGACTTTTAAAAGGTAATTACATTCTGCATGCATGACTTCATAAACCATGTTCCAGAAAACATCCCTAATTGTCACTTCCTAAATAATCAAGTTTTCCGTACGTACAATCGTACCGATACGGAAATTAATTATTTATCGCCCGGAGTTCGTATTTTGATGGCAGGGCTTAAATTCGAGTAGCAAGAATCCGTCTCCATGGCGACGATCCCTTTGATGGATTTACGGGCCTGCTCTAGTTTGCACACTAATTTAAACATCCACAATCATGCCCGCTGTAGGGCTTTTTGGAGCGTACTTGTTTGCGATTAGACCTTTAATTTATAGTTATCTAGAAATCAGTACCTATTAGGTAGGTAATCTTGTACATGATGAGTACAATTTCCCGTAATCCTGAGGACCACCACTTACCAGGAGGTAAGGGCATTTATTTTTATGATGATACAGATATTTGTTCTTGAGTCATGGTTGTTTTCTGTGTATTTAAGAATTTATATATTATATATATCGTTGTCTGAGTACCCACAACACAAGCCTTCTTGAGCTTACCGTGGGGCTTAGTCAATTTGTGTAAAAAATAATGTCCTATAATATTTATTTCCTTAGGTTACCTGTAGAGTAGCTAATTGTGTCGATATCAATTTGTTATCAATCGTCCATGCGAATCTGGAATATATTTTAGTACGAGTATATATGTATATACCAAAAATATAATATAACAGTCCAAAGGCCGCTTCATAATGATTTTCTTACTTTCATATTACTTTTTCCTTTATTTTATATGCCTTTGGCGAGATCAAAGTTTTATTTTAAATTCAAAAGGCAGCGTCTGAAAAAATAGCACCAGTCAGACAGGGCATGTCACCTATCAGACCGCCGACGAGAGTGCGACCAACTATCGAATATTTTTTTCGCGAAAGAAAATCTTACGCACACATGTAAATCTTTTGTAGAAAGTAGACGTGATTATATTAATCGTCTATCACTGACTGTCCACTATGCCAGCGAGAGCTTTTTCTAAGAGCTATCAATGACAAACCGGCCAAGTGCGAGTCGGACTCGCGCACGAAGGGTTCCGTATCAATAGCAAAAAACGGCCAAAAAAAATCACTTTTGTTGTATGGCAGCCCCACTTAAATATTTATACCTATTCTGTTTTTAGTACGTAGTTGTTATAGCGGCAACAGAAATAAATCATTTGTGAAATTTTGAACAGTCTAGCTATTACGGTTCATGAGATAGCCTGGTGACAGACAGACAGACAGTCTTAGTAATAGGGTCCCGTTTTTTCCCTTTAGGCACGGAACCCTAAAAAACCATGCTCATTATTCGTTCCTATGTAATCATCGGCAGAAGGGCTACCTTAATGGCTCCTCTACACGATAGGCCAGCGCCGGCCACTCCAAGGGACGCAGCCATGCGGTAGAATGAGATTATAACAATATCACTTGCTCCCATAAATGCGTCCCTTGGAGTGGCCGGCGTTGGCCCATTGTGTAGAGGAGCCATAAGGTCAGTGTCAAGATGAATTCATCTTCCATCTTACCTCAACGGGACGGTATAAATATTGAACAGATTTAGTTTACCCTATTATAGTCATAGACACCACCTGTGATCGATGGAGCTATCATTCACCGCTGAACAATCACGCTGACAGACTAACTAGACGGTTATTATAACTTGGAAAGTATCACAACTTTATAATGGGGATAGGTTGAAAGTTTTTGCAGACATACGGATTGTAACATACGCACAATCAATATAATAGTTATAGTTACATTAGTTACCTAACTATAGCCGGTCAAACAACTTTGTCAGTAGAAAAAAAGGCACGAAATTCAAATTTTCTACCCTTTGCGCCTCCATTTTTTTTTACTGCCGCTTTTTTCTACTGAGGTAAATGGCTTGACAGACTATATTTAGAGACATAACAAGACTGTCATTGTTTTAGATGCACTCAAGCGCCTACCTACAGCTAAAAAAAAGTTTTTAAATTAAATATTATGGGTCATAAACTACCGTATGTGGCCGAATTCTAGTAGAGCGACACCGCTCATCAAGCAACCAATTCATTTTCAAAGTAGGTTACGTACGTCAAACGAGTATTCGAGACTCAAGACATTCAAGGACTACGTGCTTTAACTTTCCAAAGACAATCATGCCAAAAGAATGGACACAAAACAATAACATAAATACAAAACTCGTCCCACGCGGCCATGCCAACTTCGGACAATTTATGAAGCCTTTCATAGGCCTATGGTGGAGGGAAAGGGCGATGATGGTTTTTGGAAGACGCGTCTTGATATGGTCACCCTACGCTTCGAACAAAAGGGCATCAGCTGGAACAAGAATGCTTTTCAATTTGCACTCTATTAACTACGAGCGAAGGTTGCAAATGGTATGAATTCGGTATGGAATTAGTGCAAGTTAGTTCTGAGGTTTGTTATATCAATAAAATTGTTACATGATGCATGACGTATTAATCTTGATATTAAATGAGAAGATGTGATTTGAATCGTTTAGAGGCTGGTTTAGCAGATAAGTTGCGGTGCTCATAGCAATTTTGAATATGATTAAGTCATAGATTAAGTAGCAAGCGAAGATTATGTAAGAATTGTAAGATATGTGTCGTGACTCCACGAGGCAGTAGGGTGACAATGACATTTATCCTGTTTACATCCAGTCGCGAAATCTTATTTGAATACCTAAATAAAACATTTATTCGCGGTTAGATCTAGTTTCAATAAGAATGTGTAAAATTGTGGAAATCAAAGAAATCTTAATACATAATACGGACTTTATTTAGTGCCCAACAAACTTATTTTTAAACATTTTTAACTTAGCAGTACCTATAAATACATAAATGCTAGTTGAAATGATAAGATTAGAGTATCAAGAAGGTGTACAGTAATAGCCATTTCATGAGTTCAGTGTTCATGCAGACCCTAAGAGATATTATCATGAACGCGCAAGATAGACGAAAAATACAACGAAATCTCCCCTGTTTTCCTGGTGTTGCGAATTTTCTCAACAAAAAATTACGCCTTCCGGCAAAATGAACTGCACTTGAAATGCTCGCTCAACCGTATTATACTTGCCGCAAAACTAACTGGCCCCTGAGATCATAACGCTATCTCCTTTACCCTTGTTAAGATCAACCAAGAGTGAAAGAGATGGCATTATGACCTGACTCGCCACTTAGTTTTGCGGCAAGTATTAGAACAGTGCCCCGTCTAACTAGCATTGTCTATGGTCGAAGGGCGAGGGGCGCGGGCGCGGGCGGGCAAGTTCGGAGGCCCGGCGCGCACAAATAGCAAACTGCGACTTGGCATACAGCGAACATCCCATGCAGGGCCGCACTTGGCACGCTAGAGCAAACATAGATAAAAATCTTTTTCTTTTTTTTTTAGATAATCATTTTGCAGGATTTTTGGAACGAGACCCGTTTTGCATTTGTTTTTATCTAGTAGCGGTTTCACATTTCGTGGAGAAGTTATTATAGAATTCAATGGAATTCGCAATAAACTTGCAGATTTACAGTCATACTGATTGTTGTTGACATTTCTTTGATAATATTGACTTAATATTTTTTCTATGGTTTAAATTTCAAAACGACATAATAAAAGTTGCAAACGTTGGACATTTTACCCGTAAGTTAGGGATTTTTATCACAAATATTATGCCAAGAAACCGAACCAAGTTTACCTAACGCTCGAAACATTGTTCAATTTAGTTTAGGTATTATATATTGATTTTCGTATCCTAAGTAAACTTACCTACAGCGTCATACCTACTAGACACACCGGCAATACATGTTTACAGGATTTCCACACATGTACACAAAAGTTTTATAAATAAAAATACCCAGCTATTTACTAAATCCCCTTCTTAGCCTACCCATATACCATGTCCAAAAAAGATGACAATAATTTGAGGTCAGTACATTGAATTCGTCGCCACATTGTCTGTCATATATTATGAGTTTTTACAGGACAATTAAATAGCAATAATCCCAAATAAGACTGTAATTGTGAATAACTGGCCTACATAGCCGTAGCGTAGATTTGTTTGGAAAATTAAACGGTTCCTTCTCTTCTATTAAACTTTTAATGCGTTTTTCATTGCATCATCTGACAGTTTAAAGTGTAGGTACAGAACAATTTTAACTTTTAAATAAATACTCATAAGTCGTCCATTAAAAGTAAAGTTTTCAAATTATGACACACGTAACAGTGGTTTTTTCTTAGCAGTTGTATTACACCTAAAATAAAATCTACAACCTTTACCTTAAAATATTTTCTAAAACCTCTAGACAACCCCTACTCTATACCATTTTCCATGGCTACCTATCTGGGACCCGTTACCGAGAGATACATAATCAGCTCGTCTGTCGGAAATCAGACGTACACAACAAGTGTCCCGTGGGCGAGCCACCGAGTCTCTGATCTTTTCACATGCTTCATATTTATTGAGACATTCGTAAACATTATTCTATATTTTCCTTCAATTACGGTTCCGAAAAAAATGTACGTAAAGATACATTACCCAAATACACATAGAAGGCACCAAGGTAAATAGAGCGCGTACTGACAGGTCAAATCAGCCATGTTTTATTAAATACGAAAAGGCTTTCGGGAGGCAAGACATCTATCTAATTTTAGTTTTCAATATTTTTATTCAAGGAAATTAATGTAGGTGGGTACTTTTTACTTGTTTTTCTCAATGCTGATTTTTATAAAGAAAAACATAGCCCAAATCAGTGTCTAGACAGTCCTCGAATTATACCGGCTCTAATACGTTATAATAAACTAATCCCCTTTTAATTACAAACGGTTTAATTAAATTGACGTCAGATGCCGACCTTTCTCGCTATTAAATTTGCTGTAAATCCTTTACATTTTCGCAAAGTGCGATCGGTAATAGTTCTCACTGAAACTTGTCAAAAGCGTATCCAAAAACTGGGAGCTCGCACATTTGACCTTCGGATATCCAGGTATAGATTCGGGCGATATTGAGGGAAGTTGCTGAAAAGAGCTTGAAATAAGCGGCGCGGGGCGCGGGCGGGCGGGGAGTGCTAGTTACTATCGCAACGAGCTCATTGCCATGACTACGAGGCTTCGAATCCGGCCCTGGGTGGCCTTGCAATGGAATGGGGAGGGCAATAGCCCCGTCTACTTGCAAGTCGCTATCAATTCGCGCTTGCCAACGTCTCTGACGACGTACCCAGCGCTTTCCGCGCTCCAACAGTGAATTTTCAAGGTCGTTAACGAGTCTGCTTGCAGTGCGAACAAATGTTCCGTATCTACGTGACTAAATCGACATTTTTAGGCGCCTCGCTATCGGTTTCTATGTCGTTGTCTCGCTCCGACCCGAACGATCCAATATCGAATTCGCATACCAAACATAGATGTGTAAATATAAGCCCATCTATCGAGCGTTAATAACCAAAGTTGAAAAGCTTACTAAACTAGTTTTGCCGGCTGAAATTCTAATATTTGGCATACTAAAACAAAAGCCGTTTGCGTGTCGGCAAACAAAACCTTAGCACCGACAATGAAATCCTTCATAGCCAGGAAACCTTATAACAAGCACTTTATCCGTGTTAAAGTTCACGTGATTCCGACCCTTATTGCTTCATCGTAGGTCGTATTATCGGTGATAATAGCACGCGCGGCAGGAGCGCGGGGTTATTGCAGATATGCAGTAAAGCGTTGGTTAGGCTTACGAGTCTTACGACTATACATTGCGGGTTACGTCGGTTATAGCGTGGAGCCATTGCATGCTGGGGCTGAAATATGGAAGGATGTCAGCGATGGTATCGGTTTTAGTGCGCGATAAGGCGTCATGTAGTACGAAAACTGGACTTGCGTGCGTTTTCTCGCGTGCTCCCAGCCAGTTTCCTATGAAAGACTGGCCTCGATTTCAGAGCTTATACTGTTATAAGTTATTCCACCCTGCACACTATGTAGAATTTTGTTATATCCATATATTGTCTACGGTAAAGCTGGGAATATTAAAAAGATAGAGCATCGCTTTGACCGCCTTCGAGGATGGTCATAAATAGGTGTTTGAAGTACTTTATGTTAATAGTTAATTTTAAGGTTGAGTGGGATAGTTGAGTAATTTTTGTGTGTTTTATGAAGGCGAATACCGTTATCTAAAAGGCCTAATTTATTTATTTATTCTTGTAGCATGATCATTAACAGACAGAGCCGCTTATTAACTACTTATTATAAGAATCTCTAGACTTACTGGATATCATTATGACCAGCATATATATGTGTCTCTTTGGACACAGGCTTCTTCTTATTATTCAAGAGGGTTCGCTTTCTTTGCATATTTCTTCAAGATATTTTCGTCTACCTAAAAAAATGGTATCACTTAATGTTTAGCTCCCAGCTCTTCACCCAAAAGCTCAGCCATGCTAGCCCCTTTTGTGACGGTGCCACTCATGCTACCCATACAAGAAACTGTCTGTACCTATATGTACTCCTATACTGCCTAAATAAAAGAACCTAGTTTACGCTTTATGCACGTTCAACATTCCTAATAACGTTGTCAAAAAAAGCTTATTAGGTACTAGTTCAACTTTTCCATGGAAACGCCACCCCTAGCCCAAAAAGTGAAAAAAAAGTAGATATTTTTGCTGAGCGGTTTATACGGGTGGAGCAAGGGTATTCTATAAATGTCGACAACGTCGCTATCCTTTTTCCACATAGGTAGTTGGAAATGGGTGCGATGGTGAACAGAACATCCAAATCCTGAATTGTCGAATAGTCGAAAAACGCCTACGCCTCCTCGCCTGCCTCCCATATACTCTACTAAGCAAAAGTCTGTTAGATGTCTGAGTCTGAGAGAGACATACTACTTTCTGTATTTGAGCAAAAACAGTGCCCTAAATACGAAGCTAGCCCAGCTACATCCCGTTTTAAGGTTCCGACCAAAGTTTGCCAAAATTCAGGAGGGATTTAATTTTTAAATTGAGACCGTATTTAGAAAAATCAGCTCAGAATTCCTTTTACACAAAAAGTATAAAATTATTAGATTTTTGGACTACGGTCGTAGCAAATTCATGCATTTACGACAGACTCAAAGCAAACAGAAGAATTTGACCTTACAAGACCTACGGAAATGTAGGTTTACCCCAGGTGCGTCGTTGCTTTATAAAAAAAAATATTGCAATTTGTTTACTTTTTCTACTACTGTAGCCCACTAACCCAACTATAATTTAATATTTTATTTATTTTGTTAAAGTCCAAAATGCAATAGCACTTTAAACTCTCGCGTTTTGTACACATAATTTAATTACACAAACGGGTCTACTGCGATATAGCATCGGAATTCGGAATTTAAGGTAAAAACAATGAAAATATATCGCGATAGACCCGTTTGTGTAATTAAATAAATGCAATAGCAGGCCGACAACAACATTATGATGGCGCCCAACGTAGGGATATGTGCTCGTTCGACGTCATATTACGGTTTTTGTGGCTTTACATAAGTTTAAAAAAGTATTTTCATACAGTTTTCAGCATCATAGCAAACTTACAACATTATTATTGAAATAAGTAAGAAGAAAAACATTGAGACATTATTTAAAGTGGTCATTATGCAGATCAATTTATCAAATTGAGGTGTATCAGAATATGGCGGCATGTATTTCATAGGGAGTCAAAGTCATACATCTACTTTTAAAGCTGAAGAAGCATCTATAGGTAATAGCCAATACAAATATTTTAATAACTTAAGAAGGGGGTCGAATACAAAAAAAATGCCCTAACTTAAATGGTAATAAGAAGTAAGAAAAAATTATTTGCCGGAAAACGCTTTTATCGCAATAGGTACGTTTATATTAACCGTCATTTGTTAAAGCTGAAAAGATGTACCTTGTTCATAAAAAAATTAGAGACATTACAAATATCAAACCAATTAAATTTATACAAAGTTCACAACTCTGAATTCGCTCTGTCCCAGGGGCTGCCCCGCCGCGTCTGGCGGTCTGAATTAAAGCATCAAAGATTCTGATGTCTAGAAGAAAAACGCTCTAACGGCTGACTGATCTCACAATACTTAAGACAATTTTGGCTTGAGACCAATCGAATAAAGACGAAAGGCGGTAATTTTTCACCTTTCTCTGTCTCAAATTGAATGCTGACTAGGGACTCTTATTTAGGTCACTTTAAGTAGCGCATTGAGATTACATTGGAATTGGTTTGGTCGGTGTGTCCTTATTCCTCTTAGAGGAGAAAGTGTCAAGCAAGCCAATGTCTTAGATTGGGATTACATTTTTAAGGTTAAATGACTCTTGAATTTTCTAGATGGGAGGGAGACTGTTGACGCAGCGTCGAAACAGGTGTTTACTGTCTAGAATGCCTACGACTTAAATTTCAAAGGGCTTGCGTTCGATTTCCAGCTGAACAGCCCGTGTAAACAGATCATGCCTAAATTATTTGCTTGGAAATGTTAATGTAGCATTAATTTAAGTACTATTGAATGATCGGAAGCTGAACGATCCTTTAAACTCTGCGGTTACAAAATTCACTTTCCCGCCTTTGTCCATTTAATCTACATTTGTCACCCTTTTTTCACTCTCTCCTCTCATCTACTCAAAGGCTAACTGAAAGAGATCCATCCAACTTTGTACGTCTTTTCTTACTTATTGTATTATGTTATTTTTAATATCCATGTCTTTTTGTACAAAAACGAGTTTACTACTACTACTACGAAAGTAATATTCATCTTCATGTAGAAATAAGTAAGAAGTATATACTTATAACTACTCAACCATAACCACCAACCGAATCTAACAGATGACTGAAAAAAACTGCAGCAGACTTAATCAGTTATTCACCTGTCCTGCTAGCATGAGTTGCGTTCTCGCGCGCGACTCCATACATCAAGCGCGATTTCAAAGTATGTACTCGCGCGCGAGAACGCAACTTATCCTAGATCGTCTGATGACACACTCACTATATCCATCCCTTAATCTCCAAACCCTTATCATTATCAAGTTATCAACATATATTAAAAAATCTAGAAACCGAATCTAAACTAATATGCAACCTTAGCCACAACACAATGGTGCTGAAAAATAAGTCAAATTAGCATTATCAATAATGGATATATCTACATTGTAAACTTAACACAGAACCTTGAACTACTAAAGAACACAGCAAATAACAGGTATAATAATAACTAATTAGTAGTAATTAGCTTCATTCATTAAATTAGGTACAAGAGAAGTTTCGGCAAACACCTCCGGAACAAACACAGACGCAATTATATTAGCATTAATATGATTTTATCACAAACAAAGTAGTCATTAGATTCTCTGACGTACTAAACCTGAAACTTAGGTCACATCTTACAAAAGAATCATATTTAGATAAGATATGACCCGGAAACACTCCTTATTCATATGTTGTCACAAATAAGTCATATGGACTCAATATCTATTATCCAACAGACGACTGAATCCTAAGGTAACCCTAACAAAAGAAACACAATAACCCACAAATGTAACCCAGAATCTTTATTTCGCTCAATTCATAAATTGACTGGACCCCTTAAAGGGTTGAGGTGAGGAACCGTCTAGACGACCCTAAAGGACGGGTTTTGATAAGGGTGTTGTCGACGACCTTGAACTTTATAACGACTTAAACAAATGAGGCCTCGCACGGGCACGCTTCACTCTTATTCCATAAATCATGCAAAATATGTACCACCCCTGAGAAAACGACGCCTTCAATTTTCGTTCATAACAAAAGCTCCCAGACTAGCACTTCTTACTCGCCCTAAGGAACTGAAACGCGAAATTACTACTAAGATCATGTCTAATTGCTCAGGAACTCGCTAAATGTACCCCTGCGCAACAGTCGATACCTCGACACAAAACAACCTAGACCTGGCCCGGTAGACGTACCAAAATAAGCTGAGCCAGTTCCTAAACAAAAAGAAAACTGAAATAAACAAGGTCGGGGAATCGACGCCGCCGTCGCCGCCGCCATAAAGACCGACGTCCGTCCTTGAAAATGGGGGGTTCTTACAAATTGGGTTATTACAGTGCGTGGGGGCGTGGGGGTCACGACGGGACGTGCAAGCGAGAGGCGGCTAGCTTAGCCTACGCGTGTTACGCATGCGGAAACGGGACGGAAGTGCGTGGGCGTACCTCCGCTGCGCCACCCCATCGCCCGGCACGCCTCTCCAGGAAGGAGTCCCGGCCCAGACTAGGGCTCCGGCGCCGATCATTATAATTACTCTCCAAGGTGAGCCGGGAGCCTGCAACCCCACCGGCGGCCTAATCCAGCGCGCCTCCGGGACTCAAAAGCTATTCCCAACATAATATTACCAGCACCAAACACTTCTACTGTAATTAAAAGCACTCGAACATCATCCGCCTATCCGAACGACGGCAATTATGAGCCAAATTAAAAGGCCTCTTGATTTCGAGTGTAGTTAGCTGAAGATTTCTATTCGCAATCGACGAAATCATATCAATCTATACTTTCAATATAAATTATCAAAAATTTAATTTCGCTTTTTTCTGGAAATGGTATCGAGGATTTCAAATAAATTTATAATAGAATGTTTTGCATTGGATAATTCCAGCAGCATAATTGGGCTCAGACATTATCAAAATGCCTGAGCCCAATTATTAGTAACACAGCTATAGAAACTCATTTTAACATCGGCTATTGTCCAAGCTAGTCTCATTAAAAGCTTAAACAAATCAGCGGTCCTTTGCTCGCCGTATAGCGTCGAAAGTTTCTGAAAGTTGGGCTCACCACTGGTTTAATAAAAAATAGCGGGCATTCTGCAAATTGAACACTGCTTATAAAAAAACTAAGTTAAATATTATAATCGTCACAACTTATCAAAGCATACTTCCTAACCTCAGCTAATTTGGTCCTTTAAAAACTTACACAATCCAGCCGTCAATTAGGCAAAGCGCCGACAGTTTCTGAAAGTTGCGCTAATCACCGCTCGAGGAAAGTTGGCCGAAGTTCGCAAGTTGTCTTTGTGCAGTCGACGGCGAAGTGTTCAGGTGTCAGGCAGCTGTGGATGAAGTGCCCATTGACGGCTGACGGCTTACGATGTCATTTAAGCCGGCAGGGCTGTTTTGAGAACTTTAAATCGAAACGCCTTAAGGGTTATTTTATTTTGTCGATTGATCAGGAATACGGTAAAAAGCCAGTATGGTAGAGTCGACAACGCGCAGTTACATCCCTGGAGTAGCAAGATTATAGTACTGATCAAGCCATAGGTACTCGTACTCGTACACCTAAAGTTAGGTATATAGGTAATGAAATCAGATTGTCTGGGTAGAATTCATAAGTTCTTGGTATTATTCATTTTACACTATTTTTAATATAGCTTTTCTTTAAAAAAATCTAAATCTGTTATCCAGACACAAACAGAATCTTTTTTTAACCCCGATTATTTTTCTATACAAGAACAACCTTTCTATACAATCAAAGCTTTTGCGAGACTAAACATACATAATTCGTACCAGACGGTCTACAAAACTTACATTTACAGCCTTACATTTTAACCGAGTAGGCCCGCAATCTCCAACTTAACAAAACAACTTTTCCGATCATAAACAACCTTTGTTCTCAGCTCTACTGGCTTGGGCCGCACGGGCTATTTGTTTAGAATCGGCCTGAATGGATTGCGACTTAGGACCAGACACGCGCGTTATTCAGAATTAGGTCTAGAAGGGATTCGAAATGGAGATAAACCATACATATAATTATACAAAATTTATTAAAATTACATCACAGCTGTTACGATATTGAGACATTATTTTTATTTATCTGATCTGAGTTAAAATTTTATTTTTTTTAACCAAATGTTACAAAGAGAAACCTATTCATTGGGTTTCACGAGCAATCGTTTATATTTTACTGTCTCAAGGCATAAAAAAAGCTGTCAAAAATGTATTTTTATTTTGTTAATCTAGCCCCGCTAACACGAAGCACACGTCATGTTGATCAAAAGACTGAATGGCGTGCGCCCCTACGCTTCTCGCTTCATAGAATTAGCACTAGGCTGGATTACCTACCTTTTTATAGCCGCTTAACTTGTTTTATATTTATGTATGACTACAATACAGAGCTTTGTTGTGAGAATACTAGACCGTAAACTGAATGAAGGGATTTAAATGCTGGTGGTAACCTCTAGACTTAACATTTTTGAAAATAATATGCAAATGAACGAGATTGGCTTTGACACACTTATCTTTCTATTATAATAATATTTGTATAATAAAAGGCTCTAATAATACATTGCAGCACTCGACCGGTAGTTGTGGAGATCTTTGCGGGGACTGGAGAGATCTATGCATCACTGGACGTCTCGCAACTAATAAATATAATGTTGAAGAATAAGGTTCCAAGTACGATATACAATATAATAAAAAAACGATACTAAACATTAATGAAATAGATATATATGTATAAACATAAAGAAAAACAGGAGATTCAACAAAAAAAGGGTAATGTTTACTATATACAAAACACGCAGGCAACGATTATAACTTAAAACCAAATCCTCAACTAAGTTAAACTTAATACAAAACCAAGTTCCACCGCTATTAGTTCCAGTAATTTATCTATTTAACCTATTCGCCGAGCCACATTCCAAACGCACATTGCGATAACGATGACGTAATGCTACGACCGGCCGGGGGCCAATTATCCTCTAGCCGCCCATATGTCAAACCTTGCCAAGCAAAATGAAATTTTATTTCGTCAACACAAAGTTCAAATTAGAATGGAACAGGTGACCTTTTTATAGGTCTCTGGGCGGCTAGAGGTTATGCGAGGAATATCCCCCTAACAACAAACTGCGTCGCCAAACGTAATACGAACCGACCAGCGTCACTCCACCCCTGGCTTACTACGCTCATGCTCCGCTCTGAACCGCGTACGGCGTTCTACTGCGGGGAAAGGAAGGCCACGCTTAGCTGGCGGTTTATCGCTTCTCAGTCATTTGTTACTAGTTAAAAATTCACTCACTTGCAGCTTCTTTGTACGTGGTAGAAATTCAAATAGTTCAGTGACCTTAACATGTGTTTAAGAGATGTGGGGAGCGCAGTAATTAGCGGCAATACACACCTCGTAAGAGAGCGGACGAATGAACAATTTTTTGCACTATAATTGATATCAAGAGAAACCAAGAAAATATAGTAAAATTAAATTAACAGATCTGTGATGTGTGCATAATTAAGCATAGTAAATAAAGTAATAGCCGTCATAAGCGTATATTAGAAATAAGTGACTTATGATTACATTACATTGGTTAAAAAAACTACAGTGTGTGTCATCGTATTACACTCTAGCTACTACTACGGCCGCGGGCCGTACCCTAGAGTAGAGTAGAGTAAAGCTGGAAAACATAGTGAGGAAACCTGCAGACATCTGCGAATAAATTCAGATTCAAAGAAATAAAAAACCCGCATTGGGCCAGTGTTGTCGTGGGGACTCTAGGTGGGGACTTAAACCCTCAGCGCATGAGAGGTATGTGCCCAGCGGTGGGATGTAGCGGCGGGACGAGGCCTTTTTTGCAAATCCCGTGGTGTAGGTAGTCTGCGTTATGAAAATGCAACAATGAAAGTGTTTGGCGGTTTACCCCCGAAACCGAAATCGCATTGTCTAAACCATATAAGTAATTAAACAGTTTTTACATTTTCACATAAACTATAAAGTGCAATATTTATAATTGCGTAGTAGTCAAGTCCAATTCAGAAACGAACAATTTTATAGGTTTGATATAAGAAATATATCTATGGCGTAGGTAACATTTTATACTTGGTCAAGCAAATCTTGTCAGTAGAAAAAAGCGGCAAATTTTAAAAATGTAGGCGCGAAGGGATATCGTCTCATATAAAATTTGAATTTCGCGCCTTTTTCTACTGACAAGATTTGCTTGACCGTCTATAATTAACTGTAATACAAAAACAATTACCTGTTATTTTTAAACTGCCATCTTGAACCCCAAGCTGAAAAGAAAAAAAAAACACTCATAAATTGTAATAAAATCAATATTTAAGCCTAGACTAGTAGAGCCACATAACAGGTTACTTCATATCATAATGGAAACACTATGTATTACATTTTTTGAAATTTATACGTTCAATTTACAGGCTTCTTCTAAGTATATAACCCTCGGGTACCAATTATGTACCTACATATTTTATTGGATAAACTTTTATTTTATTTATTTATGTACACAATTTTAACTTGATAAACAGAAATTTAGTATTTCCAGGCGTATTTTTCACAGGAGATTATAAAGGGATAAGACGTTCAAAGAAGCGATTATTGATTAGATTTAAAATAACTTCGTTGTTAATGAGCTCGGTTTAACAGGATAAACTTGGCAACGGGCGAATAAAGGTATTTATCTGATAAATACCTACTTTTTAGCCATCTAGTTGTAGGTATAGGTAATATCATTTTCAATTTGAGAACGAACATCACTAACGTAATAATATGTTAACCTTAAATCGATCGAATAACGTCATTGACGTCAGGCCAATTCGAAATCACACTGATATCAGAGTAACATAGGTATACTTAAATGATGTCATTCAGATACCGTGAATTTCGCTCGAACTTGTGTATCTGTTGGCGCGGGCGAGACGCACGATACCTAAATGACATCATTCAAATATCGTTCTCATATCAGTGTATGTTCGAATTGACCTGTGTAGGTAATCAAAGCCAACAATTTCATATTGGTCTATCATAAAATAATCGTTAGGCCTTAAAACAATAGAATTGACTTTTCTTTCATTTCGTTATACAACTTATGTACAATAATTTCAAGGCCAGATAATACCTCTATCGTATAATAGCCTTTTTTATCGTGTAATATTAGTTCACTACACTACATGTAATAAACCCATCGACAAAAAACTGAAGTGAATCACCCATACGGAAATAAAGTCGCCGAAGGTTGCGCTCCCCTGGTCACGATGCAGTTGTTCGCAATCATTGGTCATAGATAAATATAAACCAAAGAAATAAAGTCTCAAAATTTACAACTTTTGGTTTGTAAAATCAATAAAGTCTGAGTATGAGCTGAATTTTTTGTCTTTTTACAAATATGATATTGAGTTTAACGCAAATCCAGCGGAAAGCTATTTTTAAAGGAATGTTTCAGGCCCCTGGCCAACATGCAGTTGTTTGCAACCATTGGTTAGTCAGCATTACTCATAGATAATTATTGCACGGCCGGACTAGTTTTTGCAAGGGAAGCTTTAGAGCCAAGGTCGAGTTAAGGTAAACACGTAGTTTAGTATTGGGTTCGAGTAAAAATTATCACATTTTCATATTTACTATGGTGTTTATTGTATGAAAAAGGTACACTTGACACCTAACCTCAAAATTGTACGGCAATTTAAATTTTATGGTCTATTGATTTTGTCGCCATTTGAATCACGCTAATGAGATCATCGAGTTCCTTGTTATGTTTTCTTCAATTTCACTATCTCTAACGCTTGTCAGTCGTCCGGTCGAAGTTTTAGATATGTAATAATGTTTACATTATATGACCTTTAAACTTGAATAAAACCCAGCGAACTTTACTGATAATGACATACCGAAAATGTGGGTTTTCTGTCGAAACCAACATATTCGCATCATTTTACTTGTTACTGGTAAATTACCAGTGAAGTTAATATACGTATTAGTAAATACAATTGCCAGTGGTAATGTTACTAGTAGAAGCCTAGACAATCTTCCACAGACCCATAATTATGTAGGGTAAACAAAACGGCATAACCATAACCACTCTGCTATAACAGGGTTAGTTTCAGTAAGTCCCCATCAGATATATCAGAGTGGCCAAGGTGCTCACCAATATCTGAACACGCCTCTATTGTCAAGGCGTTAGAGTGCGTGTTCAGATATTTTTGAGCAACTCGGCCGCTCCGATATATCTGACGGCGAGTGTACAACGCTACGGTTTCATATAAAATCCATCACCGGTGCACGTATCACTTATAGTTCGTTTTTTTAGCATTAGAAAGAACTTGCAAGAAGGTAAGCGATCTTGACATGCGTCTTTCAATTAAAAGATTAATTGGTAACGCTTTTTAAAAATCAAAAACTATTACTTATGAAAGCAGTATAATATAAATGATCGTATTAGATTCATAATTGTTACATATTTGCCGTAACTTATTTTTAAAATGTGTTTTTCAATTAAAAGACACATCAAGATTGTTTACCTTATTTCTAATGCTAAAAAAAACGAACTATAGTTAACAATCAGCTACTAATTTTTAACTGAAAACGTACCTACGTACGTTGCAATTAAATAAAAGCTTGTAAAAACGGCGGAACCCCAAATAGACAAACACGTGCAAAGTTTCTACGAAGCAAAGTTCAATCAACTGTCAAAATTGCAACACTGTTCTTTGTCTAACTCAAACAACAAACCTATACCTACCGCCATACATAAAATCATAGTACGCAACGAAGTACGACTGCCAATTTCACCGATGGCAAAACTATGTTGGCAGAATTAGAACGTCATCGTTTAAAAAAGATGAGCCACATGCAATAAAAATTCAGCTAACAACTAACAAGCAGTTTAAAAGTGTATCTTTCTAGTCTGTGGCGTGTCATGTGATCTGAATGGACTTTGCCAATTTTTTTGCAAGAAATAAATAAATGCGACGCAGTTTGTAGGTATACAAAAAACTCGGCGGAGTTTATTCATAGTAAATATTATTCAACATTTGCACGTGTATGCTGCTGACATTCAGCAACGATACATATTGTAGTAAAAACCGGCCAAGTGCGATTCAGAAACGCGCGCGAAGGGTACCGTACCATTACGCAAAAACGGCAAATATAATCACGTTTGTTGTATGTTGTATGGGAGCCCCAATTAAATGTTGTTTTTTTGTATTTGTTGTTATAGCGGCAACAGAAATACATCATCTGTGAACATTTCGACTGCCTAGCTACAGCCTCATGTTCATGAGTTACAGCCCGGTGACAGACGGACAGACGGCGAGCGGAGTATAAGTAATAGGGTCCGGTTTTTACCCTATGGGTACGGAACCCTAAAAAGGTTAGACATGTGTAGAATTTGTAAATAAAATCCACTTAGCATTTTTACGAACTGTTACACCAATATACACATATTTTTGTGATAAGTTTTTGTATAAATATATGATCACTCGGTTTTCTTGCCATCGTAACTTTATTAATTGCAGCGAAGTGCCGGTACGACCCTCAAACATTCAAGAAAAGAGCGTACTCCCGTCTTAAATGCCGGCAACGCACTTACAACCCTTCTGGTGTTGCGGATGTCCATGGGCGGCGGTAATCGCTTACCATCAGGTGATCCGTCTGCTCGTTTGCCTCCTAAATCATTAAAAAAGTGAATTACGGATTTGGTTACACCGTCCATTTTGTTTTCCTTTTCATCTTTTTCTATCCCGTTTAATCCGACCAAGTATTCATCGAAATAATCATGATAACTAATTAATAAATATTAACCATTTGTCAAGAAATAGGCGGCAAATTGAGTTACTATAATTGACTTGCTGTATTATAATTTCTATGTTAGTGTCATATATAGCTGTTGGATCTCTACATGATTAAATTAAATAAATAAAATATTTTGAATTTGCTGCCTTTTTCGACGGGCTAAACGATTTTCCAGATAATATGTAAATAGTAAAAATAAAATCTAAATAACGAAGTATGATATTAAAAATAATAGTATTTTTTTTATAACTGACTAGTATTGAATTTAGAATCACCACCGTTTCTTGAGTTCGGTTAAAAAGCATTACGGTCACTCCCATTATGTCAATATGACTATTAGCGAAGCCGGCTATCGAACCCGGTGGTTTATTTATATTCGCGTTTGGCTGCGCCCGCGCTCCCGCGAACAGGCACCGTGCCTACGCGCATTGCTATTCGTATGCATAACTTCCTACAGTTCAAACGCGAAAACGGTGATCTGTGGAGAGTAAAGGGGCCCGATTCGGATTTTGAAATAGACATCTATAGGTATCTTTTAGACATCACCAAGATACGATAACGATATGTTTAAGATGTAACCTGTCAAATTTGACATTTGCGCGATTCTGGAGATACTCTTGAACGATTTCCACAGGATATGACTTAGAGATCCAATTCACATCTAATAGATATCTTACTCTATCTAACGTAAAGTGACATTGGTTGCCCGAATTGCGCTGCAAAAGAGAACTAGTTGATATCTAAGCTATAACGTATCTAGAATGAATCTAGTACGTGTCGTCTCTTGTGAATATCTTGAAGTTCGAATACGGCAGTAAAGGATGGCGTCATGGGGCTCCATTTTGCTTCCCTTTCAGTTTTCGCAAGTATTCATAGATTTACAAGCCAGCTACTTAAGGGGCCCACTGATTAACAGTCCGCCGGACGGTATCGGCCTGTCAGTTGTTCGGAACTGTCAAAATTTCGTTCTAACTGACAGGCCGATACCGTCCGGTGGACTGTTAATCAGTGGGCCCCTTAAAATGCTCACATATGAATTTCAGAAGAATTTAGGAAGCGCTGGTGGCCTAGCGGTGAGAGCGTGCGACTTGCAATCTGGAGGTCGCGGGTTCAAACCCCGGCTCGTACCAATGAGTTTTTCGGAACTTATGTACAAAATATCATTTGATATTTACCAGTCGCTTTTCGGTGAAGGAAAACATCGTGAGGAAACCGGACTAATCCCAATAAGGCCTAGTTTACCCTCTGGGTTGGAAGGTCAGATGGCAGTCGCTTTCGTAAAAACTAGTGCCTACGTCAAATCGTGGGATTAGTTGTCAAGCGGACCCCAGGCTCCCATGGGCCGTGGCGAAATGCCGGGATAACGCCAGGAAGAAGAAGAAGAGATGAATTTCAGAAGAAAGCAAAAATCACTAGCTTTTCAAACTTCTAACCAACGAGAATATTGATTTTGTCTTTCTTTCTTCAAATTCATAACCTAATATTATTAGACTGACGTCGCGATTCGGGAAATGAATAAGAGATTAACTAGATACGATATAGTAAAGATATGTGGCGCCAGCCGCCATAAGGTACCTTTTGCCGTAGAACGTCACATATTTTTACTATTTCATATCTAGTGAATCTCGAATTCATTTCTCGAATCGAGCCGTAACTAGTTAGTAGTCATATAAAATTAAAATAATATGTCGTCCATGAAACTAAAATGTCATTATGTCATTAACCAGCCAAGGGGTGAATGCCACGGGAAGTTAGTGGGAAGAAGGTGAGCAATCGTTATCGCATTCGGAAACAAACTATTCGGGGAGGGGTGTGAGGGAGGGAATATTTTTACCAGCTAAGTTTAATTAAAAAAATATGTACATTAGGAATTACGTGCATTTCAATTAAGGGATTAGGTGTTACGTGTATTTTTTTCCCGATTATGTATCACGTAATATCTATTATATACCTACTTGCAATCTAAAATTTAACAAAATGTTAGTAAAAATCTGAGTCTAGAATTCAATACATAATTGCATACGTTCCTATAGCAAAATCGCTACGAAGCGCATCTTTGTAGACCGCTACGTGCACATGCACCGTAGCGAATGCAGCTACGCTACCCCTACGCCGTAGCAATGCTACGAAACTGCATGCTTGCAAAAAATATTTGCAAACAATATGAACTAAATTTTATTAATAAATCAGAAAAATATGGTACGTAGGTAACCTTTGGGACATTTCGGGGATCGTCCTTTACATAAACATGGATTTTACAAATAGGTTAAAATAATAAAGGAATCCTAATGTAACAATTAGGCTAATTCGAACGTCATACTTCAGAATGATACTTGAATCATATTATTTAGCTATCGTGCGTCTCGCCCTTGCCAACACTTGTACGACACAAGTACAAGCGAAATGCACAATAAAGTCAATAACTGAATGACGTCAGTTAGATGTTAATCTGATATCAGTGTACTTCAAATTGGCCTGAATATCTATAAAAAAAAAACTAAATAATAACCTAAACTTTTTTTTTCAATACCTTCATCGAGCAATTATTGTTTATATAGATATTTCGGGGATCTCGGAAACGGCTCTAACGATATCGACGTTTGCTATATAGGGGTTTGCGGGGTAAAAAAATCGATCTATCTAGGTCTTATCTCTGGGGAAACGCGCATTTTTCAGTTTTTATATGTTATTATGGTCAATGGTCAAAAAGACAATGAACGCTGTGCTAGCGCATTGCCTCTCGTAGGTGAGAAAAGATTAGTTTCCGTGATAACAAGTGTATAATCAATCACATAGAAACTAGGCATTCCATTACATTCTGTACAAACTTAACAAGTATGCGTGGCAAATCATTGAAATAAAGGGGTAGAGAAGATAGTGGAGCTGCTTGCCCACGGTATAAGATCAGACAAAATCGCTGAATCTTATTAGGTACTATTATTTTAATTCATACAATTTGTATGAAATAAATAATGATATTATTGTATAATATATGTCATTGTATGTATGTCAACCATTACAGGTACCTAACAGGTACATTAGGTACCTAAGAAAATATGTAAAAAAGTAATGAAAAAAAATCATTTCTATTTGTAACTATAAAATAGTAGATATTCTTTGTGCAACGCAAGGCTCTTTGACTGATCTACCGAGATTAACTCAGGGATCGGTCAAAATTGGTCGATAAAAGGCCGAAAATTATGATGATAACAGAATGAAAAATTCTACGTCATCCCTGTTAGGTTATTCAGGTAATAATTTAATACATGATCTGATATATCATAACAACAACATAACAAATTTGATAAGGGCAGTAAGGGCAATAGCAACTATGAGGTAAATGCAACTACTCTAAAAATACTAGAAATGAACCTAGAGCTAGATCCACTTGTATTCATGGCAGACTTTTGCTACCTACCACCACCTACTACCTCTGGGCTGTAACCGCGAAAATCGAAAACCGCGAATTTCGGTTTTCGCGGTAGCCCCTCTGACCGTGACGCAACGTTTCATATAGTCATTTATGGCATCCCTGCTAGCGTTGTAAAAACCCGGAAAAATACGGGAGTTATTTCAAAACGGCTCGTTTTTTCAAGTTTCTTTCGAAAAAAACAATGCAAATTTCAGTTACAATATTTCCGAAAAACACGAATAAAGCCCAAAAAATGCAAGTTTTTATTAAACTTCTGTATTATTTAATATACTTAATTAGGTATTTTAACAGGTAGTACTTAAGGTTGCACGTTTAATGTGTTAGTTTCTGGCATTGTACCTATTGACTTTGACACTGTCATCACTCAAAGTGGCATTGTGTATGACGTATTTAATTTTTCTAATTAAAACTGGAAAAAAACGAAAATACTAAATTTTGTAAAATTGCCGAAAACAGTTACCACATATTTACCACAAGTCCCCAATCCGCATTGGGCTAGCGTGGGGACTATAGCCTAAACCCTCTCCTGCTTGAGAGGAGGCCTGTGCCCAGAAGTGGGACGTATATAGGCTAAATAATTTTAGTTTTCCGGAGTTTTCATCCATCTCCGCTAACTTCCATGCCCTTTGCGTCGCGTTAATGTGCAGAACAGATGTTGCCATGCTAATGACTCTGTAAAAACTGCCGATGCCGACGGGCTCGGTCGAATTAAACCGACTACGTACTGGCAGTATCTATTCTCACGGTACATACTTTAAGCCGCGGGCCGCGTTCGAGCTTAGTAAAATTGTAATTGATTACGGGTGAATCAACTTTTTCTTGTCACTGGTTGCCATGGTTACGGTCTCCTGGGTCACTCTTAAAATACTAGTTATTTTGTATTTAAATGAGCTAAACTTGATTTTTTTGGTAGTTACAGGGCCTTTTCATAATGGGACATCTACTAAGCACGTTTGTAGAACATTGTACAACAGCTCTTAACTAAGAAACTACGCTACTATTGTCTTCTGGCTGATGGGACAGAATAACAACAAGAAATAGTTGGTTGACGATGAATATTACATATTATATGCATCCCGCTCGAATTGAGAATTAATAAGCGTGAGCACGATTCACGAGGTAATATCAAATCCTATGCTATCAAATAATTACAAATTATGTTTAAGTCTAAATACCGCCCTAGAATAAGGTACAAATAGCATCACTCCTAACTGTACATCGGTGGACCTTATTATAAAGGGCATAAGTTCCACTGTTGTACAGTTAACAGTGTGGGCGATGGTACCAAACCAAAGAGCATTCATAGTAATTTATTGGTACTTTATGTATAAATACGAAAACCATTTCTAAATGATTCATACTTCCTTTGAATAAACGGAAATTACTCAGTAGTAACATGTCGTGATAATTTGCCGAGGTTACGAATTCTTTCCGATACCAAATGAGATTATTACAAGTCGTTGTCAAGTTTTAAAATTAGGAGAAATCAGTACTTTCTTTCATAAAATAAAAGACCTCAATTTGGTTCACGACGAATAAAATGTGGCTTTCCATCGTACATTTGGTCCTTATGCTTCATGCGTAATAAGGACTATTCTATCAGAATTTCTGTTGCCATTCCAGATAAAAAGGTCGTTAATTGCATTTGAAGCATAAGGCCCCATGTGATGTAAAGCGACACATATTCTTACCTATATACAGGGTGGAAAGGCACGACGATCCTTCCCGGAAGTATTAGGTCGTTTAAGCGATACAGAGCAGATTGGTAATGGTAAGAATCGTTAATTGAGTAAAAAATAAAAATACCAAATTTTCTACTTTTTAACTGTGGTGATAACCCTATAGCATGTGCATATGACGGCTAGATTAAGGATCCCCGTCGGGAAAGCTCGGATCTTTACGCTTTTTTCTGATCGTTGACAGAATCGCAATGATCTATGAATGACGCATAAATGACAAATAAATCAAATGAATGCAAAAATATTACATACAATTTTATTACTTTCTTAGATAATTACTTTTTGCCAATATTTAACACTATCTTCTCTTTACATACGGTGTCTTATAATGTACGCCGCAGCCCGCACCCGAGCCCGCGCACATTGCCCATGCGATAGTGTAGGTATGCTCTTCGTAATTTTTCCTCCGCAGATTGTCAAAAGCAGCAATTAGCCTCTAATGTCTCACTTCGTTCGCAGTTTCACATTCCGTTTGGTACACCATATCTTTTACACAGCCCACAGATTTAAATAACCACGAGCATCTAACATGGCATTTTTATTTGCAGAATATGACATTAGATAAATAAAGTTCAATGACAATTTAACTTCAAACATCAGACGTCTTGTCTATTTCCTACCACGCAAGAAGGTTTGTTAGTTAGGTATTTAACAAATATTTATTCTTGATTTATTCTTAGTATTTCATTTTTGCAAGTTCTTTAATCCATCAAACACAACCTACTTGTATTTTTTTATTATTTTAGATAGTTTCCAATTATTCGAAAATAATTTTGTGAAACGTGTTAAGAAACTAAAACCTTTTTATCAGTCAAGGAAACCAGAGATATTTATAAGACAATTGCGTACTTTTGAGTGGTTGTCAATGTCACAATTTGAACTGTCGTTGTAAACAATGTTGTGGTTAGTATTATTAATATTAAGGAATAACATAACTACTTAATTCAAGTATTGAACAAGTGAAACCCCAGAAAGCGAAAATCCTGCAACGATTCTTACCGTGTTGTAAGCAGACCTAAGAATGGTTAGATGGCAACAAATTAGCATAATTTCCTGTCGTATACTAATTGTTTACAAGTAAGTTCATTGACCCTGTCACCTGTTAGGGTTACAACAAAGTAGTTTTTTGCACGGATGTTTAAAAGGCCATAATTTAGAAACGGTTGCCCATATTAACATAGTTTCTATGGAGAAAATATAGAGCTTAGGCTAAACAACCCCCCTTTTGCGGAAAGGATCGTCGTGCCTTTCCACCCTGTATATACTATATACAAGCGCAAAGAAAACTCGGCAAGTTTGACAAAAAAATAGTAACTATTGCAGATAACCCTTTACAAATAAAAAATCAATACACAAATTGGTGAAAAAGTGGAATTCCCGCATAATATTCGTATCAAAAGCAAAATCACGAGCCTTTTTCTAACTTATTGTTATCCCAATGCCTTGACATTTTTAGAGCACAAAGCCAAAGAAAAACATTAAACGCCTAAAAATCCTTGAGTTTCTAGTTTCTCAGAACAATCAAAGCCGAAAGAACTCCTAGAAACGGAAGTGTTTCTAGTTCTACTAATCAGCAGATAAAACGTAATTTATATGCCTAGCGGCATTCCATTCCAGTTTGGTAGTTTTGGTACAGTCGCCATCAGATAGATCGGAGCGGACAAGGTGTTCACAATATCTAAACACGCACTCTGGGCCCGATTCGGATTTTGAAATAGACATCTATTAGATATCTTTTAGACATCACCAAGATACGATAACGATATGTTTAAGATCCAACCTGTCAAATTTGACATTTGCGCGATTCTGGAGATACTCTTGAACGATTTCCACAGGATATGAATTAGAGATCCAATTCACATCTAATAGATATCTTACTCTATCTAACGTAAAACTGAAATTGGTTGCCCGAATAGCGCTGCAAAAGAGAACTAGTTGATATCTAAACTATAACGTATCTAGAATGGATCTAGTACGTGTCTTCTCTTGCGAATATCTTTAAGTTCGAATACGGCAGTCCGCCCTGACAATATAGGCATGTTTAGATATTTGTGAGAGTCTTAGCAGGTCCGATTTATCTGATGGCGACTGTAGCTTGCGCAGAATGGCCGAAAGACGTTGAAATGTCGATGTCGCAAAAATTAAATAGAGTATGGAATTATCTTACAAACCTGGAGCGATCACTACTATCACTAGTACCTACCTATATATGGGGAAAGCATCGATAATTGAATTTATCAAGGAACTGCTTACCTGTCATTAAATTTTTACCGCTAAAATCCGATGTCTGTTTTTCACATTATGATTAGATCAACGCAAGTAAATATTTTTGATCTAGGTGGATGTTTGGATAACATGGAGATGAATGTTATTTACATCGTAATTGTAACCCATCGAGTACTACTGCCAGATTCGAACTTTAAGATACGTCAATTAATAGATCTGGAAACGATATGGATTAGATTGTGTCAGTGTCAAAAGTGACGTATTTGTTTGAAGAAACGTCACATTTGACACTGACATATCTAATCCATATCGTTTCTAGATCTATTAGTTGACGTATCTTAAAGTTAGAATCGGGCCGCTAGACAGTTTCTAAGGATACAATTCGAGACTTGATTACGAGTATAAAGGGTTCTAATTTCTAAAAAAAACCTTTCATCGTGGAATATTCAGGGAGATCATCGCAACAGGTGTTCCTGAGGGTGATATAAGATTACGAGCTAACGTTAGGCTTGATTATGTAATACACTACAACGCACTTACAAATACCCCATCTAAAAACCAATTTTCCATGCCAAACCTACTTAAAGCCTGACCAATAATATATGATCATTATAAACTGAAAAAAATTTTCATATACTAAGAAAAAGTGACCAACGCATCCAGTGTCCCAGGCTGGAATCGGACCAGCGTCCTCTGCTATCGCGGCAGGTGCCGAAAAGGTGGTATATTTTCTGAAAATAATTGAATTTGTTCTAATACTTCTCATAGTATATGATCATTGTCAAGAAGGCGCTGCTATTCTCATGTATACGGTGACAGTTCAGTATAGTATGAAAACATTAGTTCCATTGAAATTCCGCAACATGGCGCGTGATCATATATTCCTGGTCAGGCTTTACCTACTTGCCATACTAAACCTACTTAAAGAGACTTAGGGTACCTATTTGTAAAAGTGCCCCAAGATTCTTTAACTTTCTTAAATAATTCGCGAGTTCGCCCATTTTGAAGTTCGCCCAAACGAAAACGCGAGAAGTCATCGGGCGAGTTGGATTTTGATGATACCGGTTGGTGAAACCGGTTTTCTGGCCTTGAGCCGAAAGGGTTTCCGCGTGCGCTGGCGATGGACCAAGGATTCTGTGCACTTACTTGATAACCGGTTGTTTTTATGTAACAGTAGGAAAAACTGCTACCTACTTATGAAGATGAAGTAATATAGAAAAATAGGTTTTGTGAACGCAGGACATACAAACGGTTAGGTACTCTATTTACATAACCTATACTCGTATCTTAGAGATGTTACCTGAATACTTAATTACCTGAATACTTAATTAGTAACACATTGTTTTTTAATTATATAGGAAGCAAATGAGCAGACGAACAACCTGATGGTAAGCGATTCCCGTCGCCTATGGACTCCCGCAACACCAGAGGGATTTTAAGTAACAAGGAAGTAGGCACATTTCTTAAAACGATTGTATCTAGTTTGATAAGAGTAACAACAAACTCAAAGGATTCGGGAACATTTAGAGAAAAACATCTAATGAGTAAAATTAATCTTAGCGCGAATTTTCTTGTAGTAGACGTTTATAATGAAAAAATCTAGATTCTCAGAGTCGAGATCCAATTTGTCGGCTCAATTTGTGGGTGGTGTTTGTCGGGTGTTTGATTTGTGGGTAGAAAGAAAGGCTGTGATGTAAGCCTCCACCCCTCCACTCTTCCGGTCTAAACACATTGCAAGTGCGTTATTAACAGCCTATTGCAGTTGTATGCGTCCCGAACTCTTTGAATGCGGCTACCAAAAAGGGTGTGCAACGAACTGCGAAGAGCTACCGCTTTGCTGACTGAAAGACTTTTTCGCTGGAGTTAGAAGCTCCGGATCGGTGACTAAAATATAGTTGAAAGACTTAGATACACTTCACTGATTGACGAGTAATTACTGAGCTATGCTGAGCAAATCAAAATCAAGATTAGCGAGTATTACATTCATATAGTTACAAAACGGCACTCGGTCGACTTCGAATACCTATTATTAATCCCTAGATACGTAACAATTATGTGTAATTTAGGGGTATGTATACCTACTAATGGTTCTGTGAATCCCGTAGTTTCTGCGTTATAGGGCGATTTTCCCAAAGGGTACATACGTCGTGTTATCACGAGTAGATCACGTTTCCTTTGATCGTCCATGTGTTGGTATCATGAAGATTAATCTATATTAGTAAAAGTAGGCGGATTCCTGCAGCACTATCAGCAATGCAGTGATAACGCGTGATACGCTATCTGCTTGAGGCGCCGTCGATACTGCGCGTTCTAAACAAGGCTGTGACGTATCAGTACCTAGATTGTCTAATTTCGAGCCTGTTTATCAGTTCAGGCAATGCGGAGTAAGTTAGTGTTTTTCATTTTTCTTATGGTGCGTGCGTACCCTTGGCATGAGACTATATTTCGCTATTCTCCGTCCTAAATTTGCAGCCAGTTTTTTTATTTAAGCATTGGAGTAGCCGCTATGTGTTTAAGCTTTCGAGCCCCCGCGATCCATCTATAGAAGCTTTGAAGGTCGCGACCCACAGTGTCACAAGCACTGGACACTGTCTTGCCAGTAATTGCAGTATTAAAAAACCCTAGCACTGCTTAGTTTTTAGCTTCAGCTCTAACTTAATCTGCTGAACCTTATTCAGATATAAAAAATATCAAGTGACAGTCTAGTACACTGTCCAAATAACCATTTATCACAAACGCTAAGTCACCTCAGTAAATCTCAAGGGAAAACCGCGTCGACACGTTACGCGCAATGCGTAGTGAGTTTAATTTGGTGGTATCTTGCAGGGTTTTTTGCACACACAAGCAAAGATCGAAATAAATAAATAATGATTTATTTGACAAACATAGTTAGTCTGTCAAGCCATTTCAGTCAGTAGAAAAGATCGACAAATATAAAAAATGTAGGCGCGATGGGTTATCGTCCCATAGACAATTTTAATTTCGCGCCGTTTTCTACGGACAAACTTGTTTGACTGGCTATATAATACCTTCATGATAAAAAGTGAATCAGTCTGAAATACACGTTGGAGAGTTTATTTCCTCAAGGCCACTATTTCATGTGTAATTAAGTTATATGAGTTGTTGCTAAGTGCCTTAGGTTAATCATAATCTGTACATCATAATACACAGGTAGTTGGTGCAAATTACCCTTCTCAATGCGCTTGGTTATTATTGAATAGCGTAATTAAAAACCAACACAATCTTCCACAAACACTCAGAAGTAGGTTAAATTCTAACGCGGAGACATACAGCTCGTCCCGGAGGGATCTCTATTATTCGGACATACCATTAGAGTCCCACAAAACGAGTTCCGAGAATCGGACCCCAGGAGCGACGTACGCCAATTGTGTTTCTTGTAGGCAAGCCGGACAAAGGAGAGCAGAGCAGTGCTCTTTAGAGGAAGCATTCCCTTTATTATCTACCCTTGCTCGTCTTTTCACAAGAACCAGTTCCCAATATAAAGCTCCACATAACATACTAGAGAACTATTTGGAGTAGAACTCAAAACAATCGATGTAAGTATCGATCAATTTGTTAAACCGTGAACTCGTGATGTAACGGAATTGAGCCATACGCCCTTGCCCTTGGCTCGCGTCTATGATTAAATAAGAACCGACGTAAAGCCGAGGTACCAGGGCCACATAGGTAACGAAGAGTACGTCGCATGAAAAGGGACAGTAGACAGCACACCATGACGACAGGTGTCACAGACACAGAACTCTTGCCAAATGACCGATCAATTTGGACGACGGCCAAACGAGAATCACTATATTCCGTAACTCGGTGCACTTCGCCTCCATTATACCTTTAAACCTTCGCAAAAAATCTTTTCAACAACTGTTGCTATGATTCCTTCGCTAATTTGATCAAAACGCCTCTAGATTGATTGTCATAAATGGGCAAAGTTTGTTCTAAAGCATGGGCCATGGACTAACCGCTAATTGTTGAGAATTCCGGAGTACGGCGCACATGTCATGCACGCAATATGTGTCAGCCGTATGCGGTACAGCAATAAATTCATTGTGTAATGGCGAATGCCGCGTTTTAAATTGGGCCGTCCCTCCCAGCAGCGCCCCGCGCATCGCCCATTATCTAAACCCACTCTATTCACACTGAAACGCATCTTAGAACTAACGATCGAGAACTCCTAGCGCCATCTATATACACTTAGAAGTTAGAACATTTGCACGCGTTACGCACACGCGCACGGTTTTGCAGTTGTGTGCGTTCGCGGTTTATAGTTACGTACGAAAATTGTATTAGTCAACGGTACAAAATTGCGCGTGATAACGAACCTACTCGTACTTCGTACTCGAACTACCGGCACGGAAACATTTTAATATGCAAGTTAAGGTCATTCATGGCAATCTAAAATTGGTCTCTATCGCTATTTTTTTTAGTTGAGACTTAAGATACAGGTACTTCAGAAGAATTAGAAGAGCGCAGGTTTTTTCATTGGACACCTGTTGCTCGTAAATATTTCAATAGCTAGTTTTTAAAATTGAAACACCTATTAATCTTCGTAAGCTGCGTTTTTTCAGACAAGCCCGGGAGGTATTAAATCTTAATTATATTTAAGATAGTAATCATAAAATTGATCGTTAAATGAATCGGTTCGCCTTAACCCAAATAGTTACCGGTAATAATACAAGTATATACAACTTTACATAAGAGTTTGTTTAATTTAACAACAGTAACTGAAGTCTCCGAGGATAATTGTATGCAAACTGAACGGACGTGGCTATCTGTGAGGCGCACGCAACTTAAATGCGTTATTTATCGTTAACTGTGTGTGTCGACTTGTCAAGGATTTGCCTTTGCATGTGTGCTACGTAATACGTAGATACGAACCTAGCAACATACCTACACTACAACCCATCTGCGCTCCTAACACCACTTCTCAAGGTACGAGATCGCTTGACCTATTTCGTAGATTTCGTGTGCCTATACTTTTCAGCTGACTCAAAAGGGCTTTTTAAACATTGATCATCACGCTCTTAAGCCTTTTCGTTATTAGATACTGGTTTATGTATATTTGTGTGCGTAAATTCACGGACACACGCCGACAAAGCGCTGCAGCGGCCATGACTATTTTTTTATAGCCAACACGTTGGGTACGAGGCCACGTGGAAATGTGGCCATTTAAAAAATAATTTATGATAATGACTTGTTTCATTCAAAATATATCCATCCGATATCGTCGTGATGATCTTAACGCCATCTAGGATATAATGTCAGTACCAGGAAATCGGTTCAAATGTAACTTTCAAAATGTTCGCCCTAGGTCTTGGGTTTTCACTATGAGAAAGTTGTTTTTACAATACATACAACCAAATTCAAGAGACTAGTCTTCCTCGCGCCAAACATTGCAAAAAGTTTTATGGTACAAATTAAATACACAATGATAAAGTTAACTCGTTAAAGCCAAAGATGAGATAAGCTAAAGCAGCGGCCAAAAATTATCAAAGCAGAACCTCTTGACACGACGCGCTTCACATAAAAAAAGCTTTAGATTGATCATTCGCGAATCGTGTGACGAATGGCCATCAATACGCAGAGGTGATTTTAAATAAAGGAAAACAATAAAAACTGCATTAGTGCAGATAACAAATAAGGCGGTGGTTGTCGCCGCATATTCATATAAGCATTCGCGCGGAAAGCAGGGCTATAACCGCGAAAATCGTAGTTCGCAAATTGCGGGGATTTTTCTCTGTCACTCTAATTACGCCTTCATTAGAGTAAGAGAGAAAGATCCCCGCAATTTGCGAATTTCGGTTTTCGCGGTAGCCGCTCAGGATATTGGACATTAATGCGCGCAGTCCTGTGTACACATTCAATAATGGATCCTAGAACTGCAATAGGCAAGCGATAGGATTGGACTTTGTTTAGCTTCTGATCTGACAACTCATAGTCAAATGTCGTAAACAAAAATAACTACGACAGTCTCTACAAAGCACTCTGGTATCGAACAAATTGAAAAGAACTCGAGTTTCGACATCATTATTAGAGTCACCAAACCCGTTGTCTAGACAGCAATGCATAAATCGTCTGCAATAGACGGAAAGGCCTTTGATGATGAGTCTGAAAAACTGAGTCGAGGACTCAAAGGACTCCAGTCTTAACCAACACTATTTTCAAGTCTCAACACTAGACTGACTGCTGTATTCAACTTCAAGATATTCACAAGAGACGACACGTACTAGATCCATTCTAGATACGTTATAGTTTAGATATCAACTAGTTCTCTTTTGCAGCGCAATTCGGGCGACCAATGTCACTTTTACGTTAGATAGAGTAAGATATCTATCAGATCTGAATTAGATCTCTCTAAGTCATATCCTGTGGAAATCGTTCAAGAGTATCTCCAGAATCGCGCAAATGTCAAATTTGACAGGTTAGATCTTAAACATATCGTTATCGTATCTTGATGATGTCTAAAAGATGTCTAATAGATGTCTATTTCAAAATCGGGCCCTGAGCCCAATATGTGTTCGTAAATATTGAGCGTCCCAGAACAATCGACGTGCTTAATTCTGCGCTGAGCTTTGATTCGTTGATTCTGGGCATTTGAAAAGTTGATTCTGGGCAAAATTACAGACTTAAGTCTAAAACTTAAATCAAGTAAGCAGACTTACGCGCGGCGCAACAAATACGCATTAGTGGAATTGCCTAAAACTGATAAATATTCATTAGCAAAGGTCATCACGGTTTTGTTTTGCGTCAGAATGCAATCATTCGCTATTGGCCGATACGGAAATATTCAACTAATGTTTAGTATGCTACCAATTAATTACTGAAACTTCCTTCTTGGAACTTTATTATATTGATGAGCAAATAATTACGTAACATGCCAGTTTAGTAGTAACGTTTTCCTTGGATCAATTACTGAAGTACAGTCAAGGTATTAAGTATGGACACGGAACGGACAAAATACAAAACACCAAAAATATGTACACACCAACCTAATGTGCCTCTATAATAGCGTCGGGTATACATATTTATGACACTTTGTCCGTGTACATAATAATGCATTGGCTGTACCTACTTGTCCATTAAAATATCAAATCGTCGTAGATGTTTGGTTTCGGGTAAATAGGCCGTGTTACAGGGTGGTGGGGTGTAGGGTGGAGGACTTAAGGTTCTGTAGTAGATAGTCTAAGGTACCTACCTGACCTATCTACCTCAGGCGGTCTTCAGCCTCTTCAAGTCTTTACATTAGATGCGAATTCGCTGTTCGCTGCGGTGTATGTATGATGGAGCGAACAGCGAATTCGCATCAAGTGTGAACCGCGTAATTATGACGGTTGCTGATGAAATCTCATATTAATTAGAAATTATTATAACGAGTCAAGCTTTAGATTATATGATAATGAGGAGTCTACAGCTACAGAGGTTAATAAGGACCCACATATATGTTTGATGTGAAAACATTACACATCTGCAAAGAAATTCAACGATGTGTTAAGAATTGAAGTCTCCAATCCGATTTTGGCTAGCGTGGGGACTTAAGCCTAAAAAATGTGAGTTTCCAAAAAGTAGGAAATGTTGTTGGAAATTTCAAGAAAATTTCACAGGAAATGGAGGAACCTTTAATTTGGAGTCGGAAAATTCCACCTCCTATACAAAAACTGCAGAAATTTTAGAAATTATTAAAAATGGAAATTTTGCATTTTTTTGGTTTTGTGCACATCACATCAGTAGCCCAACAAACCCTATGGCTAACAGGAGGCCTAAGCCCAGCAATAAGTGTATTTGGGCCCGATTCGGATTTTGAAATAGATATAGGTATATTAGATATCTTTTAGACATCACCAAGATACGATAACGATATGTTTAAGATATAACCTGTCAAATTTGACATTTGCGCGATTCTGGAGATACTCTTGAACGATTTTCACAGGATATGTGACTTAGACATCCAATTCACATCCAATAGATATCTTACTCTATCTAACGTAAAAGTGATTTGTTGCCCGAATTGCGCTGCAATAGAGAACTAGTTGATATTTAAACTATAACGTATCTAGAATGGATGTGTCGTCTCTTGTGAATATGAGTTATAATACCGCGGGTATGTTCCGTAGAAAAGTAATAAAACTAATAAAGCTATACATAAGTATATTAGGTATGCAAAAACTTGTTTCTAACAAGTGTGCCTAGGACTAGGCCTGTATTGAATATATAATTTCTTTCGCTTTCCAAATTTCACAATCAACCAGCACGACTAGACAAGAATTTCGCATAGCCTATACTATAACTTTCGAGTTTATGACCTATTCATTATGCTATTTAAAAACGGATTTATGTTTTTTTCTTTTAACGCACGGGAAACCCGTTTAGAGCACCGGCTGAATGTCAACTATGCAAGGGGTACATGTATGTAAAAGGGCCTAAGCGCCGCGATTTTTTGACATAGCTAACAAGGAAGGGTACCCAACTGTCCGACTCCGATTTGATTTATTTTGATATATGTTATAGAGTAGTCTAAAATTTTTTTTTAGCTGCCCAATCTCAACCTGTTAGGAAAAAATGGCCACATTTCACCACAAACTCATTTTTTATATAAAAAATATATTTATTATATATAATTTTTTTTTATATAAAAAAATGAGTTTGTGGTGAAATGACAAAACACGTCCCCATTCTTTATTCATGTTCTCCAACATATAACGAAACCAGTAATTAATTATCATTTTTTTTTGGTTTTTCATAGAAATTAGAAGGTTTGGTCAATTTTCAGTACTTTGAAGGCCATTTTCTCCTAACAGGTTGAGTTTGGGCAGCTAAAAAAAATACGTGTCCGTTATTTTAGACTACTCTATAACATATATCAAAATAAATCAAATCGGAGTCGGACAGTTGGGTACCCTTCCTTGTAAGAGCCAGGAGGATGATTGGCGACAAGAAGCTAACGGCTAAGCTTCAGACTTTGGCCCATCGGCGGAAAGTCGCCAGCCTGTCGGTATTCTACAGGTTGCACTTCGGGGAGTGTGCCCAAGAGCTACACGAGCTCATTCCACCGTCCCCATTCTACCATCGGACTTTTAGACGCACGGCCGGTTTCCATCCTTACTTGGTAGATATTCCGCCAATTCGCACTAAGCGCTTTGCTTCTACTTTCCTTATGCGCACTGCCAAGGAATGGAATTCCTTGCCGGCGTCTATATTTCCGTGCTCTTATAACCCGGCAACCTTCAAATCAAGAGTGAACAGGCACCTTCTGGGCGAGCTCGCTCCATCGTAGGCCACGTCTACGCCTCGGCTAGTCTGTGGCCATGAGTAAACCCATGCATAATAAAAAAAAAAAAAAAAAAAAGACTGCGTAAGAACGGTAGTAGGTATATGCTAGATGTAAATGAATGAACAAGTTTCATTCAAGGCTAGACTAAAAATAAGACTAGATTCCTACTTAAAATTGAACTATCAAATATTGGTACATTCATTATTTGTAGAATATTTGGAAAACTTAAAGTTACAAGCTATTTATAACAACTCAATCACTTAAAAGCGGAATATGTATACCAAAATGGACTTTAAATTAAGATAGTAAAGATTGAAATTGGTTATCTGTCGAAACCAATTAAATAAGTTCTTGATTTGATTAAAGATGATGTGTTACAACTGGCAATTATACTTCAAACTCTGTAAACTTTACAGTTTACAAGCTTCTCTGATACCTTATGGAGGTGGGGTGGTAGTAGTACAGACATACTCGTAACAGAGTGGCTACCGCGAAAACCGAAATCCGCAAATTGCGGGGATCTTTCTCTTTTACTCCAATGAAGGCGTAATTAGAGTGACAGAGAAAAATCCCCGCAATTTGCGAACTTCGATTTTCGCGGTTATAGCCCTGGTATCAGAAACCTAAATAATAGCGCCATCTATCTTTATAGGCGAGAACTGTTAATCCATACAAGAACAATGTTTTGATTGTATCCAAAATGGAATAATTATGAACCCATGTATCATTGTACATTGAATCGGCGAGAGGGATGCATTTAATATGAATAGATAGAAGGTTATCTTTATATTAGGAATGATCTGTCAAACTGTACTAAATTCCTAATTTAATAGTAGAGTTTTATGGTTAGTTAGTTAAAAAAGCTGATAGCCGTGTTACCAATGCTTCAATAAAAAAAAATATAGATAAAAAAAGAAAAACAAATAATATTATTATCTATAATGATGACAACAAATTAAATTGAAAATTGTACAGAAAACACCCTGAGCTTTAGACCCTGGCGGCATGTGAAAAAAAAAAACAAATTATAGAAGAAACTAAAAAAATTATCAGACCTAGCAAAGAAAATATGTATATCTAACTTCCAATATACATTGCCAATATACATTTGTATATTAATCATATACAAATTTGTACTAATTAATATTTTATGCAGCAAAACAGATTGTAAAAGGTGTACGGAGAAAAATAGGAGTTTATTATGATATTGTAAAAACAATGTCAATGTCAATGTCATACAAAACAGAAAAATATTAAAGAGAATTTTACCTGCTAAAATATAATAACTTTAACCCAAATCTAGATGTTTTCATGTAGAACCTACTGCTTTTTAGAAGTCAGTAGAAAATCTTCTTCCTCGTGTTATCCCGGCATTTTGCCACGGCTCATTCAGCCTGGGGTCCGCTTGACAACTAATCCCAAGATTTGATGTAGGCACTAGTTTTTACAAAGCAACTGCCATCTGACCTTCCAACCCAGAGGGCAAACTAGGCATTTATGCTGTGTTTTTCTTCACCGAAAAGCGACTGGTAAGTATCGAATGATATTTCGTACATGAGTTCCGAAAAACTCATTGGTACGAGCCGGGGTTTGAACCCGCGACCTCCGGATTGAAAGACGCACGCTCTTACCGCTAGGCCACCAGCGCTTCAGTAGAAAATGTAGCCTATTTATGTCTCATAACCCGGGCCATAAAATATTAAATGACATCTTAAATCAAAACAAACATACCCACATTACAGACTTAGACTGCACATCTTACTTAACCCTTATGGCCTTAGGTCAAAAAGCGGAAGAGTTCTTTTAAAGCAAAGTAGGAAGTAAACTTTAAGTTTATTCATAAGATTCCGTCATGAATTTATTGTGTACACCAAAACTTGTGACCTACAAAACCGGCAATATAATATCGGGGCTCTTAAAAACAGCGATTAAATGAAAACTATATCAATCGCATTTTCGAAATCTTATGGGTGTCACTATAAATGCAAAGTATTAAATAAGTAGGCCTGTATTTATTAAACAAAATTTTAAAATCTTACCTTTTGGCTCCGAAGCGGCTGTCAAAGTGACGTATAATATGGTTACGTTCAGTATTTGCAAAAGTGTATAGAGATGTCTTTATTACTGGCAACAACACCTTTCATAAAAGTAGTTATACACGATTGAACATGACGTTACATGATCGATCTTGTGGGAATCGGTCCTCTGTACATTTTTATTATTTATTACTACTATCCGCAGCAGCTGCATAGAAACAACTGAGCACAATAATTGTTCAGCAGTAAGCACCGAACAGTATAATGATCAGATGGAACGTGTTTTGTATTCATGCTCGAAATAATAAAAAAAAAATATTTAAATTCGTATATTACACCCAGTTTTCGTGGACAGGATAAATATCTTGGAGAATATAACCAAACAGAGTAGCCATTAATAGGCGTTCCCTCCAATGGTCATGTTACACATTGTATGGACTGACGCTTATCTGACATGACTATATTTATGTATACATTTGACGTGCCCCTCCCCCGCAAAAATCAGCAGACTGTTTTGTACCTACAGAAAATTACAGACAAGGCGTCTCCATTTTGTTATAAATCCTCCAAGATAAATGTTGAATAGAGTTTTTTACACAACAATAGTTGCAGTCAGTAAAGATAACGACTAATATAAAAAAAAAACTCACAAACTGAATAAAATTTATCGGCAAAAGAGAGTGCATGTGTCTGTGTGTGTGAGAGAGTGTTATGGCACTTATTTTTTTCACATGGGCTGAGGTAATAAAACACAATTATTATTTTCTGCAGAAAAAGCGCAAGATACAAAATATATTTGAAATATTGACCACCTACACTTTTCAAACATCTTCGTGTTTTACTGAAGAATTGCTTTACTTATACACTTAAAGTTTACACATGGTCGAGCCCAGCTTCGAAATTTGTGCGAACCTTTCAGTGCAGCTACTTGCTAGTTTGTAAGCGACATACGCATTACGCAAACCTTTTTACCAACGACCGAAAATGGTACGATGCGATTCGGTTGGATCGTGTGTTAACGCTTTAACTGTGAAACTGGATACGAATTTATCCTGAACGCTTCTGAAGACACGGAAAAAAGTTCAATGTGGCAACACGAAATTGACGTTTTAGATATTTCCTCGCGCACTTGCGCTTTCTTGTAAAAACGATTTTATTACGTTTTAGGAAGGCGTATCAAAATGACTTCCGTTGTGAGGGCCGGGCACTTGGCTCCGTATTTCAAATCCACATCCCAAGTGGTTTCAAACGGTCTGAGACCACTGGTCGCCGTTCCAGTGTCCAACGAAAAGATAGTGGCTCAACCTCTACCCAAAGCCTCGACTGTGCAATCTTTGCATGGATCCCTACCTATCCAGGGCCTGAAGGTCAAGGCTAACGCGAAAGGTAAGCCTAATTCTTTTATTAGTTTGTGGTTCCGCTCATTTTGCGCAGGTGATTCTAATGAAAAATTATATTACATAACACTTGTCAATTTCAGTGCCAACTCAAGTACGATTTGCGCACACCGATATTGCGTACCCCGATTTTTCCGCTTACCGTCGCAAGGAAACCCAGGATCCTACGGCGCAGGCCAAGGAGACTGCTGATGGACGTCAATCATTCACGTACCTTATGGCTGGAGGTTAGTATATAGCTTATTACTGTTTCATAACAATGTATAATAAAATTAAAGTACATAGTATTCTGTTGCCAGAAATATGTGATTCACTAAGTATTTGTCAAGGATTTATGTCATTAACACACTCTAAATGTACCGTAAATAAAATATGAGAAACTGTCCTTGAGCTATAATGGAAAGGTACTTATATATCGTATAATAGCAACATTACATTCCGTAGCCTGTACATGTATAATAACATAGGGTGACTGTGATAGTTATTGCCCACTACATAGTAATTGGCCACTCCTAACTACTACAAAAATAATAGCTGTTTTCGTACCAAAACTGATGCATGGAGTGAATTTCGCTATGATTATGGCAAATACTTTAGTTAGAACATGAACTTTAGAGATATATCTTAGTGCATAGTGTTTGCTTAATTTGGGGCTAGGTCAGATGAAATAATCCAAATTTGACCAAGGAGCCGTGAGCACCAGTTTCCATCAATCTCTTTCAATGAATTTGCTTCCTCAGTCAGTATTGCTACCCCTAGGGCCACAATTCTCTCTCCGACTCTAGTATTTCCGAATACCAATATACCACGCAAAATAGGCGCAGGACATCGAGTTGCGGAAAATTGCCCGTACTACAATACAGTACAATACCAATATACCAGAATATTGGACCAAAATTGAATAGTGCCAATATCGAAATATTGGAATTCGGAATACTCAGGATTTGGAAATTTTTAGCATCTATAAAAATAAATGAAAACTACGGATTTTTTGGCCGAAACCGAAACTACGGCTGAAACAAGATTTTTTGGCGGAAACAGAATCCGAATCTTCAGTCGGACACTAATATTTAACAGGTTTATGTGAAACAAGGTTTAAAAACATACCATTTTCATTGACTATTCAACTGAATTTACCTTAACAAAATATTTTTGGGGCTCGGCTAGATGGCGTGACGACACTGTTTCATATTTAACAATTTTAACACATAGATATCAGTGAATGAACATAGATCAAAATTATTTAAAAATAATAAAGATAAAGATAAAGATAAAAAATAGTTTATTCAAGTAGGCATATTACAATGCGCTTATGAACGTCAAATAAATTTACCGGCTCCAACCGTACACCTCTGCCCCGAGAAGATTTAAATCCCCCCTCAATTGGAGGAGGGTATCCCAATATGGGACCGGCAACAAACTCGGCGGGACACATCTTTTCAAAACATTATTACATCTTATAATTAACATGCATTACGAGTAATTAATACAATTTAAATTACTATAGAATTCATGCAATTATACTCAGTGAGTACATAACTTTATAGAATTTGATATAAAAAATAAAAATATATGCACATGAAATCACAAATACGTAGCTCTTTCAGAAAACAAATCAAATCTTACAAAAGGAAAAGAAAATAAAATCCTTTATCCATATACAGCGTGGAAAGATTCAGTGGTGGTATTGTGAGCCAATGTCGGATTTCGATACTGTTGGTTTGACATATTCATCATTCACATTTTATAAACATTTTGACATGATAACATTTTATAAGTGTATGAACACCCGTAGCATGCACGAAAAAGTGTCATGTTGTGGACAGATCTCCATGGTAATGTTACGGCCACGTTTTCTTATGACGTTATCACGCAAAATTATCGTCCGTAAACTGACTTTACATACAACCATATTTTTCTCCCATTACAGCGGGTAGCATGGCCGGCGCGTACGCCGCCAAGTCCGTCGTGACGCAGTTCGTGTCTTCCATGGCTGCCGCTGCTGATGTACTGGCCCTGGCCAAAATCGAGATCAAGCTCTCCGAGATCCCCGAGGGCAAGTCCGTCACATTCAAGTGGAGGGGCAAGCCGCTGTTCATTCGCCACAGGTAATTTTCCACCGTCAGGCGTGGCTCACTCCGCGATTTCGTCGTGTCGCTACAAGTACATGCAGCCCACACCGATTTTGGGGTCTAGCCATAGTAGTTGGCGACGACGACTGCTCGCGCTTGCGCCATCTAGCGGTCATATCTGTCGTAATCGTAATAGATGCGTTTTGTTAGAGAAGTGAACTTTCTGTACTATTATTTATTCTGTGGCACCGTCAACTGACCTGCTAGCATGAGTTGCGTTCTCGCGCACGACTCCATATATCTAGCGCGACTCCTTACATCTAGCGCGACTTCAAGTATGGACTCGCGCGCGAGAACGCAACTTATGCTAGACCGTCTGGTGTTACTTCGGATCGCGGAGTTGATTTTTGAACGCAAGCTAAATCATTTTGCCATGTGGTTCACAACCTTAACAGAAATACATGATGAAAGCAATGTTTCCCTGCGATTCAAAGTAACTCCAGTTTACAGGGCACACTGATGCCAAGGTTAAGTTCTCAAAGTCCAGACAATGACAAAAGTAAACACAAATATTACTGTCCCTTAAAAATATTATCTATGACCTTGGCTCGCCGTGGTCAAAACTGGGATCAAGCTTTTCAAAATCCCTGATGACATGACACCCAGCAATCTGTGAAAAACTCTTTGAGTCAACTCGTTCGTTATCTGTAAAAAAAAAGCCAGGCAAGAGCGAATCGGACTCGCCTATCAAGGGTTCCATACAAATATTATAAATTTTGAGATTTTCCCCCGTAGTGTAAGAATAAGAATAAGATCATTTATTTGCTTTTCACATATAAATACATGCAAATATAGTTATAAAATATACTCTAAGGTACTTACATGCTAAGATTGCTTATTCTAAGGTTAAAATTATTTTCTACATATAAGTCATTCAGTAACAGTAAATTAAAATCGTTACAATAATTTCAATGGTAATTAATCTAGTGCATTCGCGAAAAATTCATTGATTGTGTAGTACGGTCTATTAATAAAATAGTCTTTTGCTTTTTTGTTAAATATTATAAAATCTTCACAATTTTTTATGTCCTGAGTTAACTTGTTAAAAATTTTGATTGCCATGTTATTAATACTATTATTAAAATGGACATAACTTGATTTTGTACATGCTAGTCTATTTTTGTTCCTCAGATTGAAATTATGACATTCACCAGATGTGGGATACTTATTCCTATTTATGTAGACATAAACACATATGCGATAGAGATACATTGATGTGATTGTCATGATTTTTTGGTCTTTGAACATATCTCTGTGGGTAATTGGTATACGTTTGGATCCAGTAATGAGTCGTAGAGCCTTTTTCTGCAGGAGTAACACTGAATTAATATTTGAGCCGTTACCCCAAACTTCCACACAATATCTAATTATACTTTCAAAATATGAGAAGTAAACAGTTTTTAAGATATTAGTGTCTGCAATTTTTGAAATGCTTTTCAATGAGTAACATGCACTAGCCAATCTTTTGCATACTGTTTGTATTTGGTTATGCCACTTCAGATATGGATCAAGATCTACTCCCAAAAATCGAATACAATCAGATTTTTCTATAGGCAAATTACAGTTTAAATCATTACTTCTAGAGCTCCGCCGAAAGATGGTGTAAAAACTTTTCCCACAATTTATTTTCAAACCATTGCAAGTAAACCAACTTTCAAGTTCCTTCCAGCACGTTTCGATTCGTAAACAGAACTCTTGAGCGGTGTTTGCATTTATTATTATGCTAGTGTCATCGGCGTACAAGTAGGGTGAGCCGTGAGTAAGATTTGCTGGTAAATCGTTAATAAATATAAGAAATAATAAGGGCCCAAGTACTGAACCCTGTGGCACCCCGTATTTAATTACACCTTCGTCAGAACGACATGTCTCAATATTATCTCCACACGAAATCTCTACGTATTGTGAACGATCAGTTAGATAAGATTCAAAAAGACTATGGGCTGTACCACGAACTCCGTAGTACTCAAGTTTGTTAAGGAGTATTTTGTGACTAACACAGTCAAAAGCTTTAGTCAAGTCACAGAACACTCCTCCACATTGGTGTCCATTGTTCAGGTTGGACATTACCTCAGTAACTAGATTTATTACAGCATGGGAAGTGTTCCTCCCTTTCCTGAAACCGTACTGACATGAAGTGAACAGGTTATGTTTCTCAAAATGCTTTTCCAATCTTACAGCTAGGCATTTCTCAAATATTTTGGAGACTACTGACAGAAGAGATATAGGTCTGTAATTGTTTAGTTCAGCACGACTTCCTTTTTTAAATATCGTAACGACTTTGGCTTTTTTCAGAATATTAGGGAAAATACCCTTTTCTAAACATTCATTAAAAATTATACATAACGGTGTACATAAAAAGCTTATGTTGTTTTTTACAAATTTTGTATTGAGGTTGTCTGGTCCACTTGAGTTGCAGTTTTTGAGGTTCTTTGCTGTTTGGACAATTTCTAATTCAGTTATGGGACTTAAAAAGATGGAGTTACAGTTTTCAATCTTTAGGTTATGCATATTTCTCATGTGTTTGCTGCATACAGTGTCATTGTAAGTAAGAAAAGTTGTAAGAAACTTGTAAGAAAGTATTACTTGCCAAATTTCGTAGTTCTAAACCCTATAAATTTTAATTCTCTTGAGAGTGTAGAAATATACGTTTTTTGCGGCATAAACGGCCTTATCTTTTTTCTCACGCTTCGTAAAATAAGAGATTTTCGGAGATTGACCGTCCAGAAAATGTTGATATTTTAGGATGATGTCCAGACTTTTGTCAGGATATTAAATTCTTTCATGTCAGTCCTCCAAAGAAAAGGTATTGGCTACTATTTAACTCATTTATCCATCCCGTTCCAGGACAGCAGACGAGATCGCCACCGAAAAGGCAGTGCCCATCGACACCCTCCGGGACCCGCAGCACGACGACCAGCGCACCCAGGACCCCGGCTGGCTGGTCGTCATCGGCGTCTGCACGCATCTCGGCTGCGTGCCCGTCGCCAACGCCGGTGACTTCGGTGGCTACTACTGCCCCTGCCACGGTTCTCATTATGACGCTTCTGGACGCATCCGCAAAGGCCCCGCGCCTTTGAACCTCGAGGTCCCGCCTCATCAGTTCGTTGACGACGGCACTCTGGTTGTAGGTTAAGCGTATTTTTAGTTGCCCTGCCGCGTTTAACCCTTAAATCCATATTAAAAATTATGCTTAAACTCCAAGTATAAGTACAAGCTTGTGCTTTGTTCGAAGTGACTAGTATCGTTTTTGATACTGCGTTTAAGGGTTAAAGTTGCTAAAGCGCGGCGAGGCGGCTGTAGCAAATTTTATTTAATAAGGATTATTTATCCTAATGTTACAATAGAAATCAATCAATAAATGTGATGCGATCAACACTTGTTTTTTATTTATCTACCACCATTGCATGCCATCAGACAGCTAACTGGACTGACTTCGGTGGCTACTACTACCCGTGTCGTGACACGAATGACACGATACACGTTACATTCGTCGTGTCGTTTCGTGTCGTGTTGTGTGTCTGTTTCGTGGAAAAGACGTAACGTACGTAGGTACTTGCAGATATAGTGCATATTGTTTTCCATCGTATTTTCATGGAAACGTTCGTATTTGTCATGCTACTTCAGTAAACCTCAGTACTTTTTGTACAGATACTGACTGAAATGGCAAGACACGTGGTGAAATAGCAAAACGATGGAAAATTATTATGCACTACATCTGTCCTTGCTTTTGTAAATAAATAACTTCTATCACAGAATAAATAATAGTACTAGGTACAGAAGACTCACTCTCTAACAAAACGCGTCTGTCACGATCAGCACAGATATGGCCGCTAGGTGGCGACAGCACCACGCGCGGCTTATGGCAAACCCCAAAATTGGGGTCGAACGGATGGACTTTTAGCTACCTGTAGCAAAGCGATGAAATCGCGGAGTGAACCACGCCTGCTACCTATACATAATTGAAAGTACTTTTTGGAAGAATAAACGAACTTCAACCTTATCTCGATGTAATAAAGTTCAATGCTTCATGCAATTATGTCAGCATTTGTAGCATTTACAAAGTTGTCTTTGTGTAATATGTTGAAACGCTATTGCATTAAATATAGTGATGCGCAATTGCTTCTTGGCGCTTCTTCAAGAAATCTAATGCATAGGAACTTAAATTACGGTTGTAAACAAAATGCCAATAGGATTTGTAATTATTTTATTAGGTATCGTTTTTTTATTTCCTCTTTTTATTTTAGGTATGTTTTTAATAGTTACAATCTACGTAACATCTAATATAGACTACTACAATTTACACACATTTACAATGATCTGTAACTGGTAATTCGACTTCTTTTGATCTCTGAGCAGTAATGTTTTACACTGATATAGAAAAAGTCGCATTTACACTTCATAAGTGTCGATGTAATGTCTGTCACATAAACAGAAAAATTGTAAGGAAATTGTTTTAATTTGATTGTACGTAGGTAAGTGTAAATACGACTTTATATTATAAGAATTAGGCCTCATTTTCGATCGACCATGCAAAGAACTGGCCCCTGTTTCACCACTGACAATTGTCACCTGACAGTGACAATTCGGCATACTTTGCTGTTCCAACAAGTCAATAGTCATTGACGCTACGTACTGTCGTCGTCGGGTCGAAAAGTACCGACTTATCAACCCGACATTGTACAGAAAATTGTCAGTGTCAGGTGCCAATTGTCAGCGTGGTGTAATAGGCGCCTGTTAATAAACAAAAAACTAGATAAGATGAATATAACTAAAGTGAACTATAACATAACGGAGGGAATGTAAAACTTCTAAAGGATTCAGCGAGTGCCGAGTGCCGTAGCTTGATTAGTATAACGCAACGTTGTGGTCGTCGTCGACAAGGAGTACTTTGTTTCAATCGACTACGAACATAACGCGCCACCATAGCATGGCTGACAATCTTATACAAACTTACCTCTATATAGGATTAAGTAACCGATTAGAGAACACTTAAAGAAGCTATATTTACAAGAAAATATCGAAAGTGGTTACATATTTGGCAAAATAATTTAATTTACATCTAAATAAAACTAAGACATGATAGTGGAATGAGGAAACTAAGCTTACAATTAACTTTTTACACAATCAGACTTGATTATGCCGGCCCCGCAATTTTAAATTTCACTGGGATTTTCGAAAAAAAATTCCTAAAATTCAATTTATTTAGTTGATTCCATTCAACGTAGTCAAAAAGATCTGAGCGCAGGGACCGGCATTTCATAGTAAATAAATAAGATGGCAAAGCGAGGAAATAAATAAGTGAATAGTAAGTTCTTTACAACGACACATATATATTTGTTCTTCATTGGTGCGATCCTAACACTAGTATCGAGGGGACGTGGAGGTAAGCACGATTATAATAGCAATAATAATGTCTGAATTGATTAATCGATTTTATGGCACAGAAAACTGCTTCTTAGACTGAATCGTACGCCACATCTATTCTAGAAGCTTTATGAAATAGCTAACTGCCAGTGATTCCAATATTATAATAGATGTGATATGAGAAATGCCCTAACCAAGGTCATATCAATGTCAGTCGGTCGGTAAAGTCTTGAAAAGTCAGAACCTGATTTTTTAGGTTGACGAGGTGGCGGGCGGAGCATATCACACCTTAGTCATGCTCGGTGCGGAGGTAAGGTATCCAATCGACAGAATTACCAATATCAATACATCTATGTACACGATAAATTTCTTTATACAATAACAATCATAGCACATCATTATTTCTGAACACAGATTACTTTGATTTACAATCATTTATTATAGACATTTCGAAACATCAAACATTCTATTTGGAAAAAATATGAATATAAATATTTCTATTTTCTATTACAATACGTGACAAAATATGATTTAGTTTTGGAATATATCATTACATTTATCATTATATCATTAAATACATCTGGGCGAGAATGTCTCTGTTGTAAATATTTAATTTGATTAAAAATGGGAAAATGAATTTGTGCGATAAATAAAATTATTAGGTATCTGTCAAAAGGTCATAGAGTATTGTCAAGAGTCATTGTCTAGTTAAAACAAATTGTTAGATCCACACAACCTCGGAAGCTCCTTGTTATCTCCCCTTGACAATTCACCAACTTGACAATGACAATTGTTATTTAACATTGACAATATGCCGTACATTTTTGCATTGTCAAGTTCATAGTCGCCTGTCCAAGCAGAAATGTGTGTCAGTGTCAGATAACTACTGTCAAGTTGGTGAAATAGGGGTTTGGTATTATCTAGGTATACCTAATTCTACTTTAAGAACCAATTTTAGAATCAGATCTTTTTCCACTGTTTATTGTCCGGGTTGAAATCTGGGATTGATGTCAAAGGATTCGGATTGTAAAGCGTTAAATGTCATGTTTTCAAAGGAAAATGATAAAGAATGTCGAGCAAAAAAAGGTCATCAAGGTTTCCAATTAAATATTTGATTTCGCTTCAAAGAAAGCGATGCGATAGTTTGAGTTACCCAGAATCTACAACATTTTAATTTATAGCAGTTTAAATATTCAGAATGTACACTCGGTGAGCGAAACATGAGCGCTTGTCCGTTTGAAATCAAGGTTGAAGATATTCGGCCTCGTTAATTCCTTAAAAGGTACGAATAAATGCATATTCTTGCAGGAGGAGATAGTATTTAAGCTGAAACCGAGAAACGTTTCAAGAGAGGCCTTTTGCGAACCAACCGATTAGGCAGATCGGACGGTTCAAACGCGTTTAAAGCTCCATCAACGATCATCCCCTGAACTCAATCGGACAAGCGTCAGCCGTCGTGCACTAGCAGTCGGCGGTGTAGACGGGCGCGAGGTCGAGCGTGAGGGTGCGCAGCGCGCGGTCGCGGGAGGCGGAGCGCGAGGCGCGCGAGGACTTGATGATCTGCAGCACCATGGCCTTGCAGTCGTGGCACACCGCCATCTGCACGCCGCGCAGCCGCTCCGCCGCCGTCGCGTTCGTCGTGCTCCGGCTGTAGCGGGCCCTGGAATCGTTAGGATTTCGAGTTAGAATTGTTTAGATAAGTAGTTCTCTAGCGGTCTGAAGTTAAATAATGTCTTGTCCTATATTTAATTGATGGAAGCGGCAGTGAGTATTCGCGAAATAATCATCGCCGTTTAGTAATAATTCTATTATGATGGTCTGCTTTATTTTAATAAGTCGAATGAGTAGGAATCTTCGGTTTCACACTCTAAAAAGTTTAGGTACCTTGTCAAAAGAGACAGAACGATGATACATTAATTACAATAATTTATGTGAGTTCGGGACTATAATGAATACAGAGTGCAGAGTGAATGTAAAACATTCGAACTAAGCTCGATTAACTAGTTATCTGCTCCATAGAGCTAAACACATACCTCCGCTCTGGCGTTTGCACTGGCAACGTGACCGGCATGCTCTCAGGCCCCTCCACACTGCGGCTCATGGCAGGCGGCACGGACAGCTCCGCGAAGCCCATGGCGCTGGCGCCGCGCGAGCCGGGCGCGGAGTGCACGGGGGCCGCGCGGCGCGAGGCTGCCGGGCTGTTCGGCGCGCTCCCTACGCTGTTCTGCTCTGAGCTCTGAAAAACACCAAAAATCTGTCGTTAGAAACGTAGGTAAGGTACCTATAGTCAGACCGTTAAAAGTCTGCAGCGATTTTGATAGCCCACGCCGTGCAAATGTCATTTTAAACGTGAAACTTCTATGAAATTATGACGTATACATAACAATTACTATCAAATCCGCTGCAGACTTTGTTTGGTGCGACTCTACTGTTATTGCAAAACCTATAAGAATGGACCTTGAAATTAGAGGCATCATCATCAAGCGAACCCTTACCGAGTGTTCCGGCACCAGCCGACTCATGAGGCTCCTCGGGAAAGAGGGCTCGTCTTCTGGCGACGGCAGCAGCGATGGGCTGAGCAGTACTACTGGCACGTGCGCAAAATGCTCCGTTGGTATACGCATCTGAAACCAAAATAATAAATAAAATATACACTAGACTAGATACAGACGGCGTTTTAATACATTCACTTAAAAAAAAGGTCCTTCGAAGGATTGGTGCTTACGTCGTGAAGCGTCATAGACGCTACGCCTTTAGGTAATACGTTTGTTACTGTATCTAAACTTGGCTGAATGCTAAACCCTATTCAAATCGCCAAAATTAGTCTGGTATCTATTCGAACACCTTATAACCCGTTCGTTTACGTTATAACTAGACATTTAAAACAAGAATTTCTTCCGTGTCTCAATATAAAACGGCTATTACTACAACAATAAACAAAGATTATCCCCACGGCATGCCTGCGCAACATTCAGTCCAGATTTCCTGTTGTCCTTGCTCAAATGTCACTCTTTCGTGATCTCTATTAGGTGGAAAAGTAACTTAGGCTAGAAGTACTGACCTTCGAGCAGCATTTCTGACAAACAGTCTTCTTACACAGCTTACACTTCTGGCCCCACGGACCAAAAATGCCGAATCTTGTCTTCAAACATAAGAAGCATACCTGGAAGCAGATATAAATAATTGTGAGTTAAAACCAAATAGCCATTGGTATATATAGTTTAATCAAAAAAATCATACATAAAGCAAACAAATAAATTATATTTGCGTACATCTGTGATGATGACGCGTGAATGCATTGAGATCACGGTCACTCGAGTTGCAAAAATGCAATGCAAAAAATTTAATAAATATTTTATGAATATTGCGGTAAGCCGGCCTTCATCCTTCAATCATATTGTAAAACCTAAAAACTAAATAAATATTTTTCTTGCACACAATGTCGGGGATCCAATCTCGATTTCACCAACTTGACAATGACAATTCGCTGTATAGTGTATAGGAGTATGTCTAGTTCACAAAACGTCTTATACGTAGGTTCCATTTTTACATTGGATTAAAAGGCGACTGTCATTGTCCGATGACATTTGAAGTTAATAATATGAGGGCCAGTTATCCATCCCACTTTATATAAAAAAAGTGATATGATTCATATTATTAAGTCTACACTTATTAAGTGTACTCACCCTTCTCTTCTCCACGTCCTCTTTAACCCTGCCTTCGACAGGCAATACTTCAAGCTCCGCCTTCGTCAGAACTGATCTGATGTGGACGATCTCTTCAAGAGTCAGGGACAGTCGGTCGTCGGACATTATGGCGTCCTGCCACTGTTTCTGTTGGAAAAAAGACTAGGTTAAGAATTAAGACTTCGTGAAAAAATTTGGGTAATCAAGGCAAATTTAAACAAAGGTATGATCAATCATCAATCAATCATCGTCAGAGAGAGAGATCAGTTATTAGACTGTAAGGGATTGTAATGAAATGGTTTCCGTGGCACTTAGTGCTTAGAGATATGTACTGATGTATAGTTTAACCTTGCCAGGTAATGTGATCTGGGATGCTATGTCAACTGACTTGTGTTTTAACTAACCCCTTTCTGTGAAGGTTATTTAAAATATAATACTACCTACTAATTCTTGGCTACTAACTACCACACAACTATGAGCTACCTAGTAAAGTGTATTATTTTATAAATTAATATACTTTTATTTTAAGCCATCTTCATGCATTTCTAAGGTAACACTGACTAAGTACCACTATCAACTAAAATGGCAGTCGAGTTTGGATATAGCATGCTCCCTAAAGTAAGTCTAAGGTAAAAATACACCGATAAAATGTGAGAGCGAGATTATAAACGTATGTAATTTTATGGGACGATTAGCCGTTTACGGTCCGCTCTCATATTCTGTCGCAAATCAAATATAGTAGCTTAAACCGACTCGGATTCTATCTACAATTCTACATCTAGAATTAATACTTGCTTTTTTATTGAGAGTTAAATTGCATAATTCACAAAAAATGGCCTTAATACAATTTCCTTAAATTATTTCAATAATTGTTAACTCTATCTATAGCATCTTGCAATGAACCAATGGCCGACAAAGGCGCTCTTTATTTAATTTTGGATAGCCATTAAAGCACATTTTTTTAAATCTTCTTCACAATTTGTTAAGGCGCCTAATACTTTCTACGATTACACAATATAATAACAGTTGGCACGCCGGTGTGAGCTACGGTTAACGTTTCATGCATGGTTACCCTCGGTTTGACGCTAGCGTTTTGGAAAATTGTAATTTGAAGATTTGCTTAAAAACACGTTTCTTTTCAACATGTAGTTGTTTCTAAGTCGTGTGTTTAAACTGCAGATATGTGATCTATCGTGTACTTTAATTCTAGTATTGGAAAAATATGCAAAAATACGGTTGATATTGTGCATGCGAATTATGTTAAACTAAGATAAATAATTAAGTGTGGGTTAGCGAATTAGTACTTACTATCTTTACTAATCTATATATAATTATACTCATTTATTTATCTAGAATAACTATATCACTAACTTAGGTACGTATATATGCTACTTACTAAGAGGATTGTATGTATTGGATATTTAAAAGGAACTAAATGTACATGCAAATCTTTGGTTTTACCAAGTGAATGAATCCTTTACACACATGTTAACCTGATTTAAACACAAAAGACATTACAGAATAGTGCATAAAGAGTTATTATTGCCATTTTTATGCAATTTTAATGTAAAATATTATGCAAGGGCTGAGCATTGCTTCAATGCGTCAATTAAGAGAAAATGGATCTGGAGTTTTTAGTTGTCATATTAATATCATATTAATTATTGCTTTCGGAATATTTCAGTTACTTACGTCACATTAGGTAAACATATATGAATTTAATTACAAGTATGTCAAATAAATACGGCAGCAGTCATACAAGAACATACAGTTTTCCAAACCCATTACCTACATCAACATGACACTATAGCCATAGGCACAGATACTCGTATTACATCAACTTGACACTTGTCACACGCATAGAATATACAAGACCTTTCTCTGTATAACCAACTTGATTTTTTGCGTATAACGGTACGGAACCCTCCGTACGCGAGTCCAAGTCGCACTTGGTCGGTTTTTAGAATTCCGTACCCAAAGGGTAAAACGGGACCCTATTACTAAGACTCTGCTGTCCGTCCGTCCGTCTGTCACCGGGCTGTTTCTCACGAACCGTGATAGCTAGACAGTTGAAATTTTCACAGATAATGTATTTCTGTTGCCGCTATAACAAATACTAAAAACAAATTAAAATAAATATTTATGTAGGGCTCCCATACAATAAACGTGATTTTTGCCGTTTTTTGCGTATAATAGTACGGAACCCTCCGTGCGCGAGTCCGAATCGCACTTTCCCGGTTTTTGGTATTCTACGTGGGCCATACTGAAAATTTCTGGATTCTGATATGAGACGACTTATTTTTTCTAAGTCCAGTATGGCCTAAGTATTTTGATAACGCAACACTTGGTAAAACCTGTAACTAGCTACATCTACTCACGTGCTGAGTTCTGGGGCTGCCACTAACCGACTTGATGAGCTCGTCCTGAAGCGACGAGCGAGACCAGGACAGCTCGCCGAGCTGCGCGTCGTCGCTGCTCGCTAGCGAGGCTGCGCCCGCGCACGACGCTCGGGAGCCCGGCCTGGGGACACGATAAATTGTCAGAGATCCTATAAATAAACCTATAAAAATCGTCATGTTTCAATCGATAGAAAAACTTAATAGTATCCCTAACTTTGCACTGACTATAACAGAATAAAGTGAGGGACTGTCATTTTAAACGTCATATTTTCATGAAAACTTGACATTAATGGTGACATTCCACGCTTTATTATTGCAAATACCATAATAATTTTAAGATATAAATAGTAGGTAATAAAACGGGACCATATACAGCGCCATCAACTTCAGCTGTCAAAATTGAATCTAGAAATGTTATATTAGATTATATCGACTATGATAAAAATGGAGCTGTCGAAGAAACGGTCAAACAAAAGTGACGAGCTAACACGGATTTAGCAAAACATTGTTTAACTTGGCACTCCTAACAGTTAAAAATAGCGATGATCAACTTGTTAGATAAAGTCTGTGTTCAAACAAACGTTATCTTAACATCTAAACAATTATCCTATCGGATAATCTTAACCTCTAGCCGCCCATACATCAAACCTTGCCAAGCAAAATGAAATTTTATTTTGTCAACAAAAAGTTCAAATTAGAATGGAACAGGAGACCTTTTTATAGGTCTCTGGGCGGCTAGAGGTTAAACCACCCGTATCTAAATGGGATCCCGTACTGTGAATCTTCCGAGTAAATAACCGGAAAATATTTACAACTCGTAATTTTATCCAGTTATAGTAGACCCAAACCAAACGGACGACTGGGATTATATCTCTATCTCTCTCACCCCACCTTCAACCATGCGAGCGAGAATGAGAAGATTTACGACCCCGGCCGTCCGTTTGGTTTGGGTCTACTATAGACAGAAGCAGTATTCTAACTTTAAAATTCTGGGCCCTATTTCACCAACGTGACAGGTGCGACATTTGTCGACATCACTGTTACTGACGTCACAGGCCTCCTTAGGCTATGGTAACCGCTTACCATCAGACGGGCGGTGTGGTAGTTTGCCACCAACATGTTAATTAAAAAAACTCCACTATATCGCCAGTTAATAAGTACTTATTTTGCGAAGTTAATGACAATTGTCACAAGAAATACGACAATTGTCACGAAATTCCGACACAGAACTCATTTGCTGTCAAGAATTACCGAAAGTTCTTTGAAATCTTGTGACAAATGTCATCATTATCATCATGAACATCACAAGAGAAATACCTGTTTTGTGCCGATATAATAAAGTTTTTTTAAATAATACCATGATGGTAACAAACAGGAATACGGCCCGCCCGATGGTAAGCGATAACCGTAGCCCATGGATGCCTGTGACGTCAGCAACAATGAGACTTGTCGAATTGTCGCACCTGTCACGTTGGTGAAATAGGGGCCTGGTCTTGATTTGACATAACTCGTGCGCAGTTATTGGTCCAAGCGAGCAGCAGTAAGAGCACAAAACAAATAAAAACAGTAGTAGTGCGGGTACTAAATAGTAGTAGCATTAAAAGTTTATTAACCTCCTTAAATCTGAGAGTCATTTTTGCAGTTTTTAATTAGGAACCTTCTTTTATTCCAATATAGTTAAAAACTTGATTTGATTTTGTCCATAACAGGAATCGGGACTTTATAAGAGGATAACAGTTTACTTTTTTCTGTGAGTGAAAGTAATTTCAAACCAAGAACCGACTGTTTATGTTCGAATGATGCATCTGGTCAGCAATTATCATTAACTAATGTAGTCAGTTATTGACCGGGAAGTTAAGTAGTTTTGAATTGCAAAAGTTGCACAACCTGATGCATACACTCGTAAGTATTTATGTTGCTATTAAGCGAAAGCCTTTTACCATTCAACGTCTCTACTAACAGTAGTAGCCACAGGGCTATTATGTTTTAATGGACCGGTATTGCGTCTAACGCAGTTTAACGTATTTTATATTACCAAAGATATATTGATTGAGTAAGATGGGTAAAATCTAAGACAATTTCGTGCTTCGAATTTGACAGGTAAACGAGATGGCGCTGTACAGCTCCATACATTTTGCGGTAACTCTGATTGTCAAAAGTTGACGTTTGACAATTAAGTGACCGCAAAATATATGGCCGAGTACAGCGCCATCTGTTTTGGTTGTCAAACTAAGGGGCACGTTTTTTTCTTAGACTTTACCTCTCTATTACAATATATTCTCTTTGATATTACTAACTTACCTACTATTTACTTTGCGTGGAACTTGTAAATCGCCTTAAGAGTCAAATGAACTCGCCGCCAAAAAACCGCTCCTATACCGTCCCATTCAATCGAAGTTTAACTTGGCAGGAACATTAACGTAACATCGTAATCGTTTTTTTTTACATTTCGCGCAATACATAAACCACTTTTACTTTCCGATAAATATGTAAAAGCAAAAGCGCAACAATTACTTATTATGTAGAAGGCTGTATACCGAGTGATTAACGATCCAGAGTGATAGAAAAAGGCGATCACAACATAAATATCTAGACGATTATTTACCTTCAACATATAGTTCTTTAAACGTTTCTCTCTTGGACGGACTGGTACCTTTTTTTATAATTTGCAGTGTGGTAGGAAGTGTGCGTTCGTCTCGATAGACAGATGATGAGGCATATTTGGTTTTACCTTGAGTGCGTTAAGGAGTGAACACCATCTATCGGTGGGCACTGGACAATTGGGCATATGGCTTATGGCCCCTCTACACGATGGCCCAACGCCGGCCACTCCAAGGGACGCAACCATGCGGTAGAGTGAGATAGCAATATCACTTGCTCCCTCTAACGCATAAATGCGTCCCTGGAGTGGCCGGCGTTGGCTCATCGTGTAGAGAAGCCATTACAAGAGCGTGCCACGGTATGACGCCACATAGATCAGCGTCGAGAGAAGCTACACCCCCTCGCCCTAGCTACCGTTAAATACTACTCGTATATTAGCTGTTACTGAGTCGTTTGCTTTCTTACCTGGAGTGCGGCAAGAAGTAAGCGCCATCTATCGGTGGACACACAGGGTGCGCATGGAGGCGCGTCGAGAAATGGGCGAACAACATGCATGTCGTTGGATCCTACTACCGTCAATCACTACACATAATTGTTACCTTGAGTGTGGCAAGGAGTGAGCGCCATCTGTCGGTGGGCACACAGGGTGTACGTGTGCCACGGTATGGCGCCGCATGGAGGCGCGTCGAGACGGACATTGCGTTGCCAAGTCGTACGCTGTAGATAAACATTTTCATTAGACATTTATACAACATTAATTAAGTCCATTTGGCAGAGGAAAATATTTGTGAATCCTAACGGAGAACGCTTTTTACTATCAAAAATAGATTGCCTGAAACTTTGAGCTTTTGTTGGTCCAAGTACGCTTAAAGATTACGCTTTTATAGGATTTCAGGGCCATTAGCTGAATTAAAGGTTTTCTCATAGAGTGTTTCAATGGAGTTTCTTTACTTAAGTATGATCTTGAGAATGATCATATTTACTCATCTAATATAATCAATTGAATTCGAGATAAAAAATAACCCTCGGATGAAGAAATTTTAACAACTATGATGAATTTTAAAATTCGCTATAATGTTTACATATTTCATACTTCTAACAAATATTTTTAAGACTGAATTAATTACCTATTTGAACGTACAAAGGTATATTTTACTTGGAATATAAACTGTACTCTACGCAAAAGGAACGAACATAAAAATTATTATGATATTTCTAAAAAATTATGACTAAAACATGTTCGGTGTTCTTTGAAAATTATCAAAGCTAAACATCAAAGTTGTGAAGTCATTATTATGTTATGTTACAAAGTGAAATTATTTGCTAGTAATAAAAAAAACGTGAAAACACTGCGTTCGATGTTAACTAGTTAAGCGAAAACGTTGACTAATTGCAAAATCAAAGTGTAAACTGTGAACTAAAATGTGTAACAAAGATGTTAAATACCTACAACAGTAGTGTTTATGTACGGTTACACTTTTTTGTGGATATTTACAATCAGCATACGATTTACAACTTGCTCTTTCGATATGTGAGTTGTTATTTTTGAGTTCTACGTTTGTATTAAATATGGCGCTGATTGACAGTAAAAGCAAACACTATAGTAGGTCCACAAAAACAATGCTGATGAAAAGTTTTACTGTCTTATTGGCACATATCTTAAACTGTAAGCATAAGTGATTCTTTTAAAAAAAAGCTCAAACAAACTGTGCAGATTTCCGAACGATTCGAAATTCAAAATAAAAACAATTGCAACGTGACGTCATGCAGCTAGGGTTGACACATGCGTTCATACATTCCAGGGCCTCGTCGCAGAACTGGTGATACTCGTCGTGCGATATTCGCGTGCGGGGGGGCGCTCGTGGAGGCGTTTCTTCTATGTTGCCAATGTTGCCAAAGTTGCCAACGTCGCCAAAGGTGTGCATGGGTAAGGAAAAGTGCTTAATACTAATACTGGCATACATACGAGCATAGTTTCAATTACTTTCAGTTTATAGTCAGACTTAAAACTTTGCTGCCCAAGTCTTAACTTAATTAGGGACTGTAAGTCAAGTCAAGCTAAGAAATCACTTTTCCATTACAGGCACTTTATAGTTGTATTAAAACTTTAGCAGAAAGCTATTACGAAATAATATTTTAATTTAACTTATTTGGTAAGTATATATCCCACCAAAAACATAAATGTAAAAAAGGAGAGCCAAGTTCAATACAAAAATTATGCTTGGCTGTGGGGCTCGCCGCAAAAAGAATGGAGATCTAAATGAGTGCCACTGCCAAGTTCTATGCAAAATCCAAATATGTATTTATAGGAACAAAATAACATTATAAACAAGTATTAAACTCTATTTCTTTGCTTTATTGGATACCTATAACAATTGCTGTTATTTAAAAAAATGTGAGATCTTAAAGTAGGTTAGATTTGACTTGGCCAGTTTTCATTATATCAATCATTTTATTTATATTGTAATTCTGATAAAACCTGGCCAAGCCAAATCTAACCTACTTTAAGATCTCACATTTTTTTAAATAACAGCAATTGTTATAGGTATCCAATAAAGCAAAGAAATAGAGTTTAATACTTGTTTATAATGTTATTTTGTTCCTATAAATACATATTTGGATTTTGCATAGAACTTGGCAGTGGCACTCATTTAGATCTCCATTCTTTTTGCGGCGAGCCCCACAGCCAAGCATAATTTTTGTATTGAACTTGGCTCTCCTTTTTTACATTTATGTTTTTGGTGGGATATCAATACTTTTTGTAAAGAAAACTAGGCAGGTATTGAGATTTAATGTTTTTTCTTGTGTTTCCGCTGTATGGTTTTTACTTCTGTTCTTTGTATAATTATGTGGTGCCGCGCGCCGCCGACGACACACCGTTGGCCGGTTGTTTAGAGCGTATTACAAGTTTTTTGTATGGGGACACCACTTATTTTTTGACTAAACTTTATTTTAATATAGCAAATATAATAATACATATATTGGGGTAGTTTCAAATATCTGCTTGTAACGGTTCCAACGCTACAATAAAAAAATATTTTTTTGTATGGGGACCCCCCCTATTTTTTAACATTTTTTTATTTTTAGATTTTTTCCTACGCTTACACACAATAACCGAGCTGGATTCCAAATTTCATCCTTCTAGGTCATCTGGTAGTAGGTTAGGTTTAGGTACTTATATGTCAGTCCCAATAAAAAATGTTTTTTTGTATGGGGACCCCCCCTATTTTTAAACTTTATTTTATTTTTAGATTTTTTCCTACGGTTACACACAATAACCGAGCTGGATTCCAAATTTCATCCTTCTAGGTCATCTGGAAGTAGGTTAGGTTTAGGTACTTATATGTCAGTCCCAATAAAAAGTGGTTTTTTTGTATGGGAACCCCCCCTATTTTTTAACTTTATTTTATTTTTAGATTTTTTCCTACGGTTACACACAATAACCAAGCTGGATTCCAAATTTCATCCTTCTAGGTCATCTGGAAGTAGGTTAGGTTTAGGTACTATAAGTCATAAGTCAGTCTTAAAATTTACGACTTTTTGACCTTCATACCTTTATAACCGTTTGAGCTAGCTTCATGAAATTTGGGCTTCTAGATATCCTTATGGATATAATTAAACACACGTAGTTTTATGTGTTTACGTCAAAGATGTTTTGAGTTATAGAAGGGTCAAAAGTGGCACCAAGTGGTTCGTGTAATATTACACTCGGCGCTGGCTAGCCAGTTCCTTTGCTTGAACTCGGCTTGACACGCTGCCGCGTGTCTAGATTAGTTACCTGTTTTCCGGACGTACCAACTGCATCTTTCCCAGATCACAAGCAACATTATACCCGAATACATTCTTAGTAAAGTTAATAATCGTCTAGCATTTAGGATTCCAGGCCTCAAGCTCAATAAGTCAGTCATACAATTTAGCACCTTATCAAGTGAAAGCCAAGGTATATTTTCCCTTACCTGTTCGCTTCCAGGGTTTAGGCGCCTGTTGCGGTGCCGTGTGCCTCGGGAACGGTTGGGGCGCGCATACTTCTGGAGTCGCGCAGGTCTCTGTGTCTTCCTCGTCTTCATCGTCCTGTGAAAGAAAGAGATAGTTATCAATGTTGTCTTAATAGGTCGACGGGTGTTCGAGCCGATATAGTTTAATGTCTTAATTTCACCAAAGATGGCGCTGTTACAATCGCAAACTACATAGGTAACAGTAGTTCATCATGGAATGTACATATATAATGTCAAATATGTAAATAAATGATTGGTAATTGGTATTGGTAACTAAGCAACTTATTCAAACAACGGGTTTATTATGTTCATTCATACAACGATACACCTACACATTGCCAAAATCACGTACGTGAATATTAAGATATTTACGGAACTAAAATACAGTTACAAGTAAATATGCAAGTGACGATGTTATTAATAAGGATATATGAGTCAGTCAAATGTTCTAGCAATCTGAGGTGCTAATTAAATGGTTTTTCCTGTTACCATATACAATTTTGGGGCATGTGGTTGTGGTTATATCATTGAGGTGTTTTGTCGAAATATATTCTACATATCAGCTATCCGTACAGGCGTACACTTAAGAGAAATAATGTAAAAAAACCGGGCAAGTGCGAGTCGGACTCGCGCACGAAAGGTTCCGTACCATAATGTAAAAAAAAACGGTCACCCATCCAAGTACTGACCACTCCCGACGTTGCTTAACTTTGGTCAAAAATCACATTTGTTGTATGGGAGCCCCATTTAAATCTTTATTTTATTCTGTTTTTAGTATTTGTTGTTATAGCGGCAACAGAAATACATCATCTGTGAAAATTTCAACTGTCTAGCTATCACGGTTCGTGAGATACAGCCTGGTGACAGACGGACGGACGGACGGACGGACAGCGAAGTCTTAGTAATAGGGTCCCGTTTTACCCTTTGGGTACGGAACCCTAAAAACAAATAGCATTCAACACATCTGCAGCGGATTAATTATTCGCAATGCTAAAGTTAAGGTATTTCAAATAGGTACTTTATTGGAATTCGTACTAACAATAAGGTAAACGTACTAGTACTCGATATGGGGTCATCCATTAATTACGTCACACGTTTAGGGGGAGGGAGGGGGTCAAGAAAATGTGACATATTGTGACATGGGGGAGGGGGGAGACACAAACTTTGTGACGTCACTTTAACTTCATCAGTAACCGAAAATTTATTTAAATTATTTAGTTCGCTGTACATTTAAATAACAAGTTTTTAAAACGAAAATAGTTTTTAATCGTTTAATTTTCTTTCCTAAGCAGATTTGGGTTATAAAATTACTAATATTTATATCGTCAAAAATATTTTGATAAAATATTAATAATACTTAGGTACTTACTTAATTCGATTTGGCGATTTCGTAGAAAAAATGTGATGTCACACTAGACCAAGTGTGACAAGGGGGGGGAGGGGTCAAAAAACCTAGAAATTGGTGTGACGTAATTAATGGATGACCCCTATGCTAATGCTCAATAGATAACACCATAGGCGTATCCAGCATTTTTTAAAGGGTGGGGCAGAAGTATGGTTACGTGCCTTAACTGTTCCTAAAATTGTTTAGCTTCTCGTCAGACCACAGACCAGGGTGGGGCAACTTGCCCCACTTGCCCCACCGTGCGTAGTGCGTACGCCTATGGATGACACCTTGCTGTCACCTCTATTGACAATGACTTAAGTTTCAAGATGACATGTACTCCAACCGCGTCGAGCACCACTACGTTTAACTTATTATTAAACTCTGCCATTTTCATTTGCATTAAACCGCCAGCTTTCCCAATTTTCCGTGAAAAACGTGCGGAACGGCCACGGCCTACTTTAAATTGCCGCCGAGAATGAATTATCAACGTCCCCGTCAAATTAAATACCGCGCCGTGCTTGGGCGAATTTTCCATTAGGGGTCATCCATTAATTACGTCACACGAATTTCTAGGTTTTTTGACCCCTCCCCCGCCTCCTTGTCACACTTGGTCACATTTGGCAAACCCCTCCCCCCTAGTGTGACGTCACATTTTTTCTACGAAATCGCCAAATCGAATTAAGTAAGTACCTAAGTATTTTATCAAAATATTTTTGACGATATAAATATTAGTAATTTATAACCCAAAACTGCTTAGGAAAGATAATTAAACGAATAAAAAAGATTATCGTTTTAAAAACTTGTTATTTAAATGTACTTATATCAAATAAAATAAATAAATTTTCGGTTACTGATGAAGTTAAAGTGACGTCACAAAGTTTGTGTCTCCCCCCTCCCCCATGTCACAATATGTCACATTTTCTTGACCCCCTCCCTCCCCCTAAACGTGTGACGTAATTAATGGATGACCCCTTACTTTGCGTAATGCGACGGACAAACTTGCGGCGTTTATTTTTTTATTTTTCATCGTAAACGCGGATTAAACTTAGGGCATTTAATAACCGGAGTCGCCTTTAAGAGCTTACCCCTCTGCCGAAAAGCTTGCACAATTGTGCAAGCTTTTGTATGGACTGGCATGGCTATTTTATTTGTACGTTACGTTACAAATCATGTAAAAATAGCAATACATTCGACGTCTCCTCCCCGCAAAAATCGCAGACTGTTTTGTGCAGCAAATGACAGCCAAGGCGTCTCCAGTTACTAAATGCTCTAAGGGATTATATCATTACTGTCTTATTTTGTTTTAATTTACTGTTCATTTAGTATCACACCGGTTAAAATGATTTATTTTTTTAATACTTTTTTACATTGTAGGTACTTGTTTTTATACCGACCAGACCCTGGGAGGCGAATTCTGATTGTATTAGCAGGTGAATTTGATATCGGTTTGTTATGGTGTCAAGTGACGTTTCTTCGGCCTGAAACGTCACTTTTGACAATGACAGATCATATCCGTAAGAAATCCGTAACCTTTTACACATCACAATCAGAATAAGTACGCCGTCTTATCTGTTACACCAATTAGTATAGACTCTGTACATTGCAGAAGCAAGCAATATTTGTACACCTGCATGCAGGTTGAATACGCATCTACTATTAATTAGATTAAGATCCCATATTAACCGTATTATGACAAATAAAATATTGATTGTGTGATTTCGGGGATCTATTAAACTTGTTTCATAAGTTACGGAGGCAAAGATGCCTGCTTTTAAAATATTGTAACCACTACGATTTATGTCTGTAAAAGTAGTTTGAGCGCCATTCCAAGTAAAAGTCATTCGCAACAGTTAAGAGCGGAGTTGACGAAATACGTCTGATGCGGTTCTTTTGATATGCAATTATGAGTTACTCATGTTCTACATGCAATCTACAGTAGTACACTGTAAAACAGACTTTATAGTGAAGGTTTAAGGTTCACTTTCATTTCATTTACGGAATATGCAGTGTGCAGTTTTTCACTACATTCTCATGGTCCTATATCACTGGAAGCAATGATGTTATAGTAAAACGTTGCCATAAAAATATTGATTTTCCAGTTACGTAACAAGCCATAAGACTTAAAATGTAAAGATCACGTAATGTCTTTAATAAATTGGCGAAATTTGCAAATAATGGCGTTTTACACGCAATCGATGTAACTATAAGGTACTCGTAGTCAATTGAAATTGCAGATTTGTTGAGACGAAGAAGAGACGATAAACCAAATAAATAATTCTTAGGTATGTTACTTATGTATGTCTTAATATTACTTTTCAATAACTGAACGAATCGATGTCCAAACAACACAGGATTTTTTGTAGAAGTTACTAGTACCTTAGGACCCGCTTAGGACTTATCGTTTAATATCCCTACTCCCATGTATTTTCTTTTAATTCTGAAATATTTTCCATTTTATTACCATGTGTCAAATTATAAATTATTTAAGTCCGTCTGACACGCACCTGAGCAAATAAAAATGACGACAAACCTTGAAGCACCAATGAAAAACATTTCTAAATTTCGGTATAAAAGAAATGTTAACGAAGTGTCTTGTTACGGTCAGCAACAACACAGCAAAACACTCTGATCATTGGTAGATTGCAAATCTTTGCAATATGACATAAGAACGGTGAGTTAACTTTGTTGACGATGGTACTCAATGTCCATTGTAACAAGACTAAAAAGGTATCACATATTATCTTTGATGTCGCTTGTACAGGGTCACATGTGTCATTAATTACCAAATACACAGTCAAAGCCTGACCTCGGTTTTGTGCCTCAAAAGAGACAAGGTATGTAACGTTATACCTCAATACATTAAGTCTCATTAAATGAAATGTCTCTTCAAACTTTGAAGCTGGTAGTTGCGGCATCGACTTGGGTCTGGTTAAGTCGTGACCTTGACGTGACGTGACGTGACGTCTTGACAAAAGATGTTCCACCCTTGACCTGTACACCCAGCTAAAAAATTGCAAAGACACTTCATAATGGTCGGGGAACCCAAGAAGGAATTTTTATAGTTACTCGAGCGTGTTAGATTAAGATATGATTGATATCTTTCTACCCGCGGAGTGTACCTTGACCACTTTTAGCCGTCTATCGGCGCGATTCGGGAAATGAATTAGAGATGCACTAGATAAGATATAGTAAAGATATGTGATGTTCCACGGCGAAAGGTACCATTACCCCGACTGAATATTGGAGCGGCGTTAATAATAAGCGTAAGCGCCAGCTGCCATAAGGTACCTTTTGCCGTGGAACGTCACATATCTTTACTATTTCATATCTAGTGAATGTCTAACGGCGCGATATCTTAAAGTTCGAATCGCGCCGTATGTTGGTCCGTTGGTTGGTGGGGTAAACAGTTAATAAAATCGTTAATTACATTGTGAATTTGGTTAGTTTGTTCCACGTTGATTCTTTAATAAGATTGTGCTAATACTTAACCTTAATCTGACTTAACTTAATTTTCTTAATCTGACGGATAATATGATATATGTTTCGAACTTGTAACCGTCAGATATTGCTTAGATATTGAAATATGTAATCAAACAATGAGTAATGGCAAAAACATGTCGCAGGAGAGAGCAAGGAAGCCAGAGAGAGGCTCGAGGCTAAAGTGCATTGCATCACGAAAAGGGCGGTTGTGCTTTCCCTTCGCTTATGCAACTGCACGTGTATAATGTGCAATGCCGGTTCAATTGTATACTGTAGTAAGAACTAGTAACGTTAATGGAGCTTAAGGCTTTTTTGTATTGGGTTATGGTTACGGCTAGGCTTATAGAACAATAATGGCCAGTGCTGTCTAGGTAAGGAGCCTTGTGAGGTCGTTCGATCGTCACTGCGGCTGTTGTAAGGAAATTGACAGTAACGTCGCTGCTGACACGCTGCGGCAGTTACGCTGCTGTAGTCGGAATCTGAATGAAACCTTTAGTGGTTATAGTTGTTGTGTTAAAGCTGGGATACAGGCCCGTAGACAATATGCCAATCGCTAACACTCCGTAGCGAACGAAACGCAACTGTCACTCTAATATGCAAGAGTGAGAGAGAGACACAAAGCGATTCGATAGCGAAGCGCAAGCGATTGTCACCTTGGCTAGACCGACACGTCAGTATCCGCTTCTGTTTCTATCCTAGAATTTTCCATTGTGCTTTTTGTATCACTGTTAAGGGGCCCACTGATTAACATTCCGCCGGACGGTATCGGCCTGTCAGTTGTTCGGAACTGTCAACTGTGAAATTTTGCTCTAACTAACAGGCCGATACCGTCCGGCGGACTGTTAATCAATGGACCCCTTTAAAAAGAAGAGCCTCTAACTAATGTATAGCCATGTAGTAACGTATTTCGTTGAAAATGCATTATAATTTTGAGACCCTCATTTTCGTAGTACAAAAATGCGTGCATAAGCTGTAGGCAGATGCTACCGCATTGCTGTATGCGGTTCACTGCGGGACGCATTAGTGGTACGGACGTTGCAAAATTAATGGCACTGTTAATAGTTTACGCTCTACTACAGCAGACGTGTTATGATATGAATTTGTATGGCGAAATTATCAGGAAGCAACTGGATAACTCTCTAACAAATGTATTACACACGGTTAATTACAAAACTATGTTAAAAAATCTTGACACTAAAAATATTACTCAAAAATTTCAGTAATAACATTTCGGATACAAAATATACCTTACAAGGTAGGTAGTAAGGTTGAATTTATGTTGCTTTTTGGATTTGGTATACAACCCGGTAACAAAATGTAGTGTGCTGGCCTAACTACATAAAATTCACTAATAGTGTGCCATAAAAAAATTCAGTTATAAAAATTCTTCAAAAGCCTTCATAAGTTTCTTATGTCACCATTATAGTCAAGGTTAATGAAATGTACTGACACCGAACTGATTCCCTCGCCACGCAAATCATGAACTCGCTAATAAAATACCTAACTGCGATCTTCCGTGCCGTTACATTGCATGACTTAGTCATATTTTGACATTGGATGCGGATCCGCATGCCGCTCCGGTATGCGAGCGAGACATAAACATACCATATGCTGTAGATGTATAGAGCTGTCTCGCTCGTAAAACTGAGCGCCGTGCGGATGATAGCCGCGTTAAAGTGACATTCTATTTCCAACTGCAGCTGCAATACTGTTCATTTTACTATGGAAGTTGACAATGACAGCGACGCGTTTCCATAGTAAAATGAACAGTATTGCAGCTGCAGTTGGAAATGGAATGTCACTCTTAGTCATCTTTTGACACAGTCCCTTTTTTGGCGAACTTTCTTTATGATTCAAACCTTTTTGTCTTGTGCAAACATAATTATGGTACTGTATGGAGGTCTTAATTACCTACTATGTCGTTCAACTCGTTCACGATTGCGTATATGGAAGATCCGGTTACCTACTATTCAACGTCACTGTGATAAAGCCTATTACAAACACGGATAACCGGCTCTTAATGTGTTTTATGATGATTCAATATTTTTGCAAAAGCACACTATTTAGGTACGGTGGATGCGTATTGCATTGTGTTAATAATTGTATTAGGGCTGTATCTAATGTGCTAAACAATACCTAATCAATTTGTCACAATTACATCAATCAAGAAGGCACAAATACAATCAGTACAGTGCAATATCTCATTAGAATACGTTTTATGTATCTATGGACAAAGTCCCACAAAGTACCTAAGTAATCTAAGTATATTGAATGAAAGACGTTCAAAAAGCTCCAAACATCATACACATTTTAATGAGGACAACATTCATACTGCCTAAAATTTCAGCCCTTTTATTATGATGTAATTTCAAGGGTCGCTACATGTTTCGTGTTACGTATAACTTTGTAATCACTTTGTCGGTGGTTTAATGAGATGGAACCGAGCCAAATGTGTCAATAAACCGCACACACGGAGTTCACTGAATATTTACGAAAACCGTTGTTTCGGCAGGGGTGCGAAACTCCTTAGATCGGCCAAACTCGGCTCCGCTCGGCTCAGCATTGCTCCGAGCAATTATTAAGGGTTGGCACCACTTGACTTCCTTTTGCGTGCACGACCACAGATAAGATAATCAATTGAATTTTGACAACCCTAAATAGCCGAAAAGGATAGTGCGATATACTAGAAAGAGACAGTATGAATCGACCCTGAACCGCCGTCAAACTTCGTTTTTGTAGGAAGTTTCCTTTCTGTACGGTAGTACTATTACTTATTCTGTGGTTTCGATGGAAATTTAATAACTCGTAAAAGTTTGGGACGTCCTTGGGCCAAATTCGACATGTACAACTGTCATTTCGCATCCACGTCAAATCAACAATTCATTTTATTGCATGTTGATTCTATCAAGTGTTGATTCGCATGAATAAATGCAAGCAAGAATGTAAATTGTAGTTTGCCTCACGTGCTACATTTTACTCCGTAATCGTCTCAATAAGGACGTGACTTAAATCTAAAGGGTTACTAAAACCTCGATCTAAATCCGTGACACGACAGTTCCATGCCATTTTGGACCCTATCTCGTTGTTATAAGGTCTAAAAAAAATAATAGTTCAAGTGGGTGCTATTCTCGAGATTACGGGGGTTAATTCGAAGATGTATAAATAGAAGTTGCACCCGGAATGCCTGGATTGGGATACGGACCGAACTCTCTTTAGTACCTATTCTCTTAGTATCTACAAAATTTAAGCATTTTACATTGTCATTGATGTAATTTGAGTGATCAACGATCTTTTAAACCAATGAGATCTATGTCTGATTTACTATAAGAAAAAAAATTGGCGATGTTTTATTTATTTAACACGAATTCCAAATTTGTTTTACAACTAAGCTTTAGCTTGTAAAAGCAATTCGGCTTTGTATGTCTGTGTGTTTGTATCTTCATAACTGTGAGTCTCAGTCTTAATGTAAACTGACACAAATAACCCAAACACCTGAAACGGTAGAGCAAAAAAACATCTGAAATCGTCAAAATGACCCGGAAGTGTTTCACGTGCCTCCCGTTACTTCTCGAACTAGGCCACGCCAGGCTTACCAGATATTCATGAAGCAATTTCTACCCATCTGAGAGTTCTTCTTTACTATAGTTTGACCCGCACCTTCGTGAATCTTATAGGTATTCGAGGGTTAGAATTACACTGGGAGTACAGTACGGTCATGGATAGTATTTCTGAATTGTCAAATAGTATTTACACAGTTGTACTAGTACAGGATGTGTGTACAGTTAGATATTAGCCATAGAGGCTAAGTGGCGATAATTATTGTTGCTAGGAGCAGCTGGTGCTACTTAATTCTCGGGCTAGAATGTTATTTTATTACGGGTTTAGGAGCAAACTATGGTTATTACAAGAAAGAAAATATACTTTTTCATATTTATTTAAGACATGACTAAAAATCGATGTGCTGCATTTTAGATCCGTCGCACTGCATTCAATATCGAGAACAATTTTTACAAAATTTAAAATAAAGCCCGTCTGTCTAGACACAAGTAGACTCTCAATCGATAGCGAGATTGAGGTCTAGTTTAACGATTTGTAGCACTCATAAAACATTTTATTGATCAAGCTACTGTGCAGACTTCGCAAGAAACAAGAAGTTGTGGAAAAGTAAAACTATGAAAATATGGAGTTTATTATGGCAGCTCTACAATTTCGAAACCGCCAACATTGCCAACAACGAAAGATCAAAAATCATTATCTTCAGACATAACTATTTTCGATTTCTCGACGTTGGCGGTAGGCCCTGTGAGACAAACAGTATCAACATTTCTTAAAAAATTGTAGATTATAACCATCAGTGGCGTATCGTGAACTAATCTAGCCGTGGGCGAAGTCGCATCTGCGAGGCCCTTTTCTTTCACTGTGCGTGAGGCCCCCTTGGGGCGCGAGGCCGTGGGCGACAACCCACTTCGCCCACGCCTAACTACGCCACTGCTTAAAACATCGCAAAACACATCACCAAAACATTGAAGTTCATGTATTCCGTTTAAGAGCCGTCTCCCGGCATCCCATGCAAAACAATACAAAGTTGTCAAACAAAAGCATATCGTCCAGACGTCTGGACGTTTTGAATCAATAGCGAGCAACGTTGGTTTACGGGCTGCGGAATCGGTTTCCGATACAAAGGACTAGCCGATACAACTGTGCAAGCTATGTCGATAGCTTTAGGGTCTCCCCTAATATATCGACGCGCATTCGGCAAAAGCCGATAGGAAAAAGCTTTATGTCCGCGCAATAAGAGCGAAAAAGTCGTCGTTTGGCTCGGCTCGCGACGGCCGACGACGCCGGACGCGTCGACCGGTTTTTCGCTCTTATTGCGCGGACATAAAGCTTTTTCCTATCGGCTTTTGCCGAATGCGCGTCGATATATTAGGGGAGACCCTTACGGTTTATGTACGAAATATCAGAGGCAACCTTGTAAGATTTTCCCTCACCATGAGTTTTACACGGCCTTAAACGCTAGCGACTGCGTCTACTCAAACGCAGTGCATCTCCCTTGCACCAACCTCAGTACAAGGGAGATGCATTATCAGTTTAGTTTAGCGAATATGTCAGTGTCAAACTCGCGGTAAGGATACTTGTAAGACTTTATAAGTGTAAATTCTGTGGGTTCACACAATTTCATTTATGTACATATTTCGTACATAATATACTGCTGTTTTTGCTTAGAAAAGTTTTTATCTAATATACGGCGGTAATCAATAATCATGAATAACTTACAATCTCTTCAAAAATATTACAAGCACGGGTCGAATCTTAAATATAGATTTGCAGGCATCTTAAGATAAATACAAATAGGTACCTACTTATTGTAACAATTACCTACCCTAATTTAAATACTTACGCATATTTTTTGTGTCAATTACCAACAGTTTGTGCTTTTATTTTATTCTAGGTTTACCTTTAGTTTTAATATTATAATATTATAATGTTATTACCAACAAAAAAGTTCTGCTATCTGCGAATAATATTATCAAATCATATTTAACAAATCGTTATCAGGTTGTTAAAATAGGAGATCACACGAGTACTCCTAAACAAATAAATTGTGGCGTGCCGCAAGGATCAATATTAGGGCCCCTTCTGTTTCTGGTCTATATCAATGGTATTAAAGAGATAGGTCTGACGGGAGATATAACACTTTACGCTGACGATACAGCCTTATTTTACTTTGGAGACACTATACACAATGTTATAACGAAAGCACAAAGTGACCTGGATCTTCTCAATGCGTGGTTTCAGAGTAATTTACTTACCATTAACACTACAAAGACTAACTATATCATATTCTTAGCAAAAAACAAAAAAATTGATGAATTTGATCCGCTTACAATAAATAACCAATTAATTGAACAAGTAGACAAAGAAAAATATCTTGGCCTGATTTTAGACAAAAGCTTAAGTTGGAAACCACACATTGAAAAAGTAAGAACCCGAATAGTTTCCTTGACAGGAGCCATACGGGGAATCGCACGTTTTCTGCCCAAAATAACGCGGTATATGATTTATAACTCCCTCATTAAGCCACATATTGATTATTTGATTGAAGTCTGGGGCTCGGCAGCCATAACAAATCTACAAATACTACAAGTAGCCCAAAACAAATTAATAAAATCATTATTTCATTATGACTTTTTAACACCAACAACAAAAATATATAAAGAAACTCGGATACTAAATATCAAACAGACATATACTTACAATACATGTTTATTAGTACGAAAAATAATCAATAAAAATATACACACTCAATTAGGTTTTTCAAAAAAAAATACTAGACAAAAAATGAAACTGAGAAATGCCGATGACCTCATTCTACGGCAAACCAGAACAAAATTCGGACAAAAATGTATACTATATGAAGGCGCTCAGCTGTATAATAAACTGCCTAAAAAAATTAAAGAAACAAAGTCTATGTACAGCTTTAAAAAACAACTGAAAAAACACGTTAACAATGATTTGCCATAGAATAAAACTGAATATTTTGAAAGTAAATATCACAAACAGCACCTGTTTTAAAATAAATGCGCACATATAATATATATGTAAATAAATAGAAAATACCATTAACAAAAAATAAATAAAAGCCATTTAAAATCTAGCTCGTTTATATATAAATAAATCGTAGCACTATAATAAATAATATATAATATATTAAATAAAAATATATAATAAATTAAATAAAAACAACTTAATACTTATAATAAAAACATTGCCACTTCCAGTATCTGTAAGTTAGCGCACTGCATTATACCATTTATGCCATAAATAAAATACATGACCATTACAAAAGGGACCCTAACTTTAATAGATAATAAGATCGATATTCGAATATTTAATAATCTCATAGAAACTAAAAACCAGTCCCGATATTCATGACACCTACGGTCTACTTATGCATTATACCGACCAGTCCAAGGATGATCCCCGCTGACGTATAGTTATTACGAATCTCGAAAACAAGTTAAACTGGGCCTTAGCTTACTGTCAACTGCAAATCGTTTTTGTACATCTCAAGTAGATGGAATGTTAACCGTACGATCGATGCACCACTAATCACCTTGTTTTGTGTGTCGGCAGATTTTTATTTTTATTTTTATTTTACTGTATGTTTAAATACCCTCCATGTTATTATTTAGTTATTTCGCTAATTTCATGCAAAATAAATGTATTTGTGTAGTTTTAAGTTCTCATATAAGTGAATTGTCAAATTCTTAATGAGAATAAAGAATCTTAAACCTAAAAAAAAAAAAAAAAAGTTCTGCTACTCTGGAACTCAATCGGTATCGCATGTTTTGCAACTAAAATATAGATTGCGCGAAATCTAATTTAGATCATGCCATAATTATGACGCGTGGCGTGGGTGGCGTTGACGAATCTAATTTACTTTTTACATCTACTTGATTAGGTTTGGCAAAAACTCTCTTCGATGTAGATACAATATAAGTACCTACTTACTTAATCATTTCAGCATGCTGACATACTCATAGTTAAAAGTCAGAAATAACAAAACATATTGGACAAATAAATAAATAAAAACCGGGCAAGTGCGAGTCGGACTCGCGCACGAAGGGTTCCGTACCATAATGCAAAAAAAAAACAAAAAAAAGCAAAAAAAAAAACGGTCACCCATCCAAGTACTGACCACTCCCGACGTTGATTAACTTTGGTCAAAAATCACGTTTGCTGTATGGGAGCCCCACTTAAATCTTTATTTTATTCTGTTTTTAGTATTTGTTGTTATAGCGGCAACAGAAATACATCATCTGTGAAAATTTCAACTGTCTAGCTATCACGGTTCGTGAGATACAGCCTGGTGACAGACAGACGGACGGACGGACGGACGGACGGACGGACGGACGGACGGACGGACGGAAGGATAATAGGGTCCCGTTTTACCCTTTGGGTACGGAACCCTAAAAATCAGGAAACACTAAAAAACAAAAAAGCTATACCTAGTAAAAATATGCCTAGAAATTGCGACCTCATTTTGGTGTGTTCCATAACAATCAAACTTAGAGGTTCCAAAGGACCTCGTGCGTGCCCCTTACACGTGTTCACTTGATAAGCGGTTAAAGGTTCACGCATAGATATTCTGGGAAATTGCGTGCATTGGAGTATAAGAGAAAGATCCCCGCAATTTGCGACTTTCGGGTAAAACGGGACCCTATTACTAAGACTCTGCTGTCCGTCCGTCCGTCTGTCACCAGGCTGTGTCTCACGAACCGTGATAGATAGACAGTTGAAATTTTCACAGATGATGTATTTCTGTTGCCGCTATATAACAACAAATACTAAAAACAGAATAAAATAAAGATTTAAGTGGGGCTCCCATACAACAAACGTGATTTTTGCCCGAAGTTAAGCAATGTCGGGAGGGGTCAGTACTTGGATGGGTGACCTTTTTTTTTCCTTTTTTTGCATTATTGTACGGAACCCTTCGTGCGCGAGTCCGACTCGCACTTGCCCGGTTTTTGCAGATACTATGGATAAGTACGTAGGTACATGTTTTCATGCCTCTTTATAAAGTTGAATGTATAAAGCCTTATGATTAATGCTTTGAGGACGAAAGGATAAGGGTTTGAGTGACAAATGTTTCTGAACGAAAAATTGAGTTGCTACGTCACAAGAAGAAAATATTAATGAAAGTATATTTCACCGTAAACGAAATTTAACCGTTTTTACAGTGGCTCTGTAAATTATTTGGTCGCTAAGGTTGAAAAAAGTATAACAAGTGGCTACAGAAATGGTGGATGGAAATTGAACAGTTTCGAGATAATACATATTAATAATGGTTTACCCGTAAAATGTAGCTTGAGGGCTATGGAAAGCACACTCGACGCTACCACCAACCACTATAATACTCGTAGGCATGTACGTTTGCTTTAACTAATGTATGGCCGTCCGTCGGCATCAGTGTCGAGCGTGCATATTCGGAGCGTTTTTTTCTTGGCCGAGAACAACCGAGAATGACGAACCTATATGTAAAAAAGTTTGGGATAAGGCTAGACTGTCTTTTAGTTCTAATAACTATGATTGGGTTACCTCTAGGTTGTCAAAGTCGACTTTGATGAGCCTCCTTTGCGGCGGCGCGTGCGGTGTCACGTCGCCCCGCCTCGCCTCGCCTCCCCCCGGCCCGCTACCGGACCCACTCGTTGCTGTAACAATAAGAAAACAATTTGATTAATATCGTTACTATACTTAACAAACTTTTATACACATAAGATACAATAAATTCACAATTTTGAATCAAGCTCAGAGCTCAGTTAAGAATTGGGTCTCACGCCTTTATTTTGACATTTAGGTATATATATTTGGCAGAGTTTATATTTGGCAGAGCTTTAATTGTTTAGCTGGTTGTCGATAACGTACTGACATACTGACATACTGCCGTATTTGAACTTCAAGATATTCACAAGAGCTAGACGACACGTACTAGGTCCATTCTAGATACGTTATAGTTTAGATATCAAGTAGTTCTCTTTTGCAGCGCAATTCGGGCAACCAATGTCACTTTTACGTTAGATAGCGTAAGATATCTATTAGATGTGAATTGGATCTCTAAGTCATATCCTGTGGAAATCGTTCAAGAGCATCTCCAGAATCGCGCAAATGTCAAATTTGACAGGTTAGATCTTAAACATATCGTTATCGTATCTTGGTGATGTCTAAAAGATATCTAATAGATGTCTATTTCAAAATCCGAATCGGGCCCATAATGGTATTCCGGTATGATTAACCCTTCGCACGCCACGCCTATTAAATATAATACGCGCTATCGTAAACCTTATTTAAGTAAATGCATGTAATCGTGCGGGTCAGTGATATCTTCGGCGGTTAAAGGGTTAACAAAACAATAGCTATCCAACAAAAACCTAGTAACTATGTAAGTATCTAAGTTGTTTCTTAACTGTTCCTATTTAATTTTGAAGTTTCCTTTTATCGCGTAGGCCGCAGACTTATACAGTAATTGTACTAGTTTGCAACTACTTTAGTATAAGCCAGCCATTCTCAAAGTGTGTTCCGCGGAACCCTAGGGTTCCGCAAAGCCTCTGTGGGGCTCCGCGAAAATACTTGTAATAATAAGAAAAAAAACCAGCTCTTATATAGGTATATCTGGTCGACAGTGACGAACGAAAATATTTAATTTGGGGCTCCGTCAAATATTTCGCTTTCCAAAAGGGTTCCGTCACCAAAAAAGTTTGAGAAACGCTGGTATAAGCTAAGTAAGTACCTACATTGTACATGAGGGTCTAATCAAAGCCCGCATGGGTGTCGTCCAATTTGCCAACATACCAATTAAGGCCGATGTGAAAGTTTGGCGTTAATTCTAGGAATAGATACGATCACTCCAATTTTAGTACAACCACGCTGAAATTCAATATTGACCCTTTCTCTCATCTATAATAAGTTAAGCATCTGTTGGTACAAATATTATTATTTTTGAAAGTGAAAATATTAATGACAGGCAATTTATATAAGTAACTTTTATGTAAAAAGTAATATTTTACGTATTCTTGATACGGACAAGAATCCAACGAGGTGGAATAATTCAATTTCGTTAAGAAAATATTTTTACGTACGTAGCCTACGTTTTGAGGTTAGAAGCACATTTTCTTTGAACGAAGGGCGTTTCATTACTTATTTAGTCTGTACAAGTAAATATATGCCGTCTAAAAGTATTGTCGTGTTAGTTATTCTATTAAAATATGAGTATAACTTCCCACGAAACAATGGATTACATACTCGTATTCTTAGTGTTGTGTTTCAGTTAGGTAAGTAACTTCGTTTCCTGAATAAAAATTAGCATAACTGCAATGCAAGGATTTAATACAGTGTCTGACCATGGGGCTTTAATTCCAGGGCTTGATTTTACTCGCTAAACAGAGCTACTTTTACTATGGGACCAACCCTAAAATCGGGGATTTGTTTTTGGTTTTTCCATAGAAAACGTCGACATCTGATCAGCCAAAATGTATGAAAAAGTAATTTTTTTTTGGGATTTCGGGGTTGGTGCCGTAATAAAAGTAGCTCAGTTTAGCGAGTAGAATCGAGCCCTGGATTTAAAGCCCCATGGTCAGTAACACCCTGTATACTTACCTAAAACCTAATCCTGTTAACTGGTGTAGGAAAGAGAGGAGCGGCATTCTAAAAAAATGTTATTGATTTGATTTTGATATGACACTGCTTTCTGTGCATCACCCTTGCTCCAATATACACCGTAGCTTTGCCAGGGAGGTTTTGGGATAATGCTGAGCAACTTTTACTCTGGAACCAACCCCGACGGGCTGGACGGGACTGGCAACAGGAATACAGTTATATTTTCAGCCATCCTGTATATGGGAGCGCAAATGAGTCGCTCCAATATACATTTAACGTGCATGTAAAGTGTAGTCCCGCTTTGGATTATAATAAAATACCTCTCGCTGTACCTATAAGGGCCCCCCCACATCTGGCGTCTTTCGAGCGTCGGCGTCTACAATTCTATGGCCAACGTCGACGCAACGTCGACGCAGCGTCGACGCAACTGCGCAGCGACGTCATTTTCCATAGCGCTGGACCGACGCCAACAGACGCCGACGCTCGAAAGACGCCAGATGTGGGGGGGGCCCTAAAGCTGAATTATTATCCAATCACTAACAGTTTTTTAAAGCCTGAATGCCGCTGGTGGCCGGTATTATGGGTCTGATTGCGCTTATCTATCTGGGCTAGACCGATAGTTTCGTAACCCATATGCATGCGAACCTACTTTCACGGTCCTTCGCCAATAAATCGTGCAAGTGTTCAGTGGGGCAAGTTGTATAAGAACTCCGTTTGGCTTAATGTCATGGTGGTTGATATGGCTTGCGGTAATACTGTATGATTATTGATTATGCTAATCGAATGTTGATATGGTATAGAATAAAGTACGATTTTACATAAAGTTTATTTTCAATACCAAATTTGGGTCACGGTTTTGCTATTGCAAATCAGAGAAGATACATTAAAGATAAAGACAACTAATGCCGATCCATTTTGTATGAAATAAATGATTGTAATAATAAGTGGCTAACTATTACTGGCGGGTGCTGATACTCCCTCTGCGTGCGTACCATGACACATGACACTCATTGTTGACTTAGGCTCCGCGCACGCCTTCCAAAAGTCCGAAAACCATTGTTGCATAAGGGTAAAGCGGGTATTATGTACATTATTAGAGTGTACACTCTTGTTAAAGAAGCAGATAACTACATTTCTGGTAAAAAACTACGTTGGCTAAACGATTATTTGATATCTGAATTTGTTGAGCCCAAACGCAATATTGTATCTATTAATCAATGTCAATATCAGTCTCCCTAGGGTGAAAAATAGGAGTTTAAGGCAAGTAAATACCGTTAGAGATCCCGGTACGGACAGTATTGGCACGTTCCTCGTACAGTTTAATAGATTGGGATACAGAGAGATACGGCGGATAGTTGGCGACAGGCCAGAAGTGTACTGAAGATACATCTACTCAGGTATACTGGTATAGTGTAAGTGTAATCTTGTACTTTATGGGTGGTTTCACGGGACTAATTTGCCCGGACATTTCCTTTCCAAATCCATAGGAAATATAAATCATCCCCCATGAAAAAGTTACTCAGCAACATGTAAAAAAAATGCAAGCCAGAACCGGTAGTAACAGAATTTATCACGGACAAATAGACAAACTAGATAGATAATTTCTCTGCCTTCTCTGCTTGTATTTCTGATTTCTTTTGTATTGTTTTCTTTTATTGAGGTGGACAATAAAGAGTATTTGTATTGTATAATTTTGTTTTACATATTTATGTCTACAGAATCTAAACATTTTATAACGTTAAATAGACGTCAAATTTTACCGCTCTTGGCCCAGAAAGTATTCATTAATTAAGCATTAAAATCGATAAAAGTAAACATAAAGTCAAGCTCCGTTTCGCAATAAACGGTATTCAATTATAAACGTGTTAGTTATCCGTGCAGAAAATTGAAATTTCTTGAACCGCACTAAATAATAGGTACTATTAATCCCATTTATAACATGTCCAGTGACTTGAAAACTGCGGTTAGAATTCGTGCAAAGCTATCAATAGTTCGATACTTAACGATTAATCCTTGTCAGATGCAGGCCGTAATTTCCACATTACGACACCTCTTTTGTTCAGTCAAGGATGGTGGACAAAAGCCAACAGGGTTAATATTCGAAACGCATGCGGTTTGGAGGTTACACGAAAAACGTGATGTTAATGCCCTCGCTTCGCGTCTTCTAAGTTTCAATACTTGGACTTTCAATCACATCGCAAAATTAAATTACATTAGGTACAGTTAATTAGCACTTCTGCTAAGGAATTGTGTTGATTAAAAATTACAAGATTATCAAAAAGGAACATGAGCTGCATTACGTTCAAAGGAAACCGTCGTTAAAAATTTACAAACATCATAAATTTTCAGCGTCTTTTCTTCGGAACACAAAACATAAAGCTATTCACGCCTCACAATACATTCTCTTTGGAGTTTTTAACGCCTGCCTCAAAGGCCGAAAAAACTAGATCGTGTTAAGCTTGAGATGAGTTATAAGGATAACACTGCAGTGCGGATTTCTATAGAAATATTTATTCTTTGTGTTAAGCTTTCAAAATAAATGATCACACTACACTGGATTACGTGTGTAAATAATAATTTTGTATATATTTTACTTGTTCTTTTAACACGTTATTACTTCGACACGTGAGACTAAATCACTATAAAAAAAGAACAGCATCAGCCGAAACGAAATCTCTCACGAGTCATAAGTAGATTTAAAACAAAAACGATGACCTAAAATAAGGTTTTGTTATTGACTATCAACAAAGAAGGACCCATTTCTTATTAAATACTGTTACTAGAATCTAATCTTTCCTCATAAAAGTCTAGTCTACGTTTATTCTCTTTATAAAACCCTAGTCTGTGTAACGCGGATTGTAGCTGCATTCATTATGAGGTCGTCATCCGCCATTAAAAGTTACCTTTGAGACGTCGTTAAGGAAATCCCTCGGCGCTTTGTGCAGGATAAGATGTTAGCGAGGAAAGTCCGCTGGAAAAATGTCTGAAGATCTTGTAATTAACTTCGTTATTAAAGAATGAAGCTACAAGTACAATTTCTAATATAACCTCGCTTAGACAAATAAATCAGTATTTACTTATCATTCGATTGTTTCACTCGTTATCGTATAGCCTATTTACATGGCGACCGCGACTCCCGCGACTCACTCGTACTTGTTTAAGTACGAGCGAAATGCACGCGCGAATGATAACAAAAATACATCATTTTCACATCGGAATGTTCGAATTAAGCCTCCTTGTTACGCGGTTATTTAGACCATTTGCAGTCAATTGCTCAAAATGCTTCATTATTACTCTTAATAGCCTTTAATAGAGCTATTTATTGCCAGGTTCGATTTGCCGGTCGGCCGCGCCCTAAAATGAAGTGAAAACCGAAAATGTTTTTTCAATTACAACAAATAGCGTGAAAATGAGCTTAATAAGAGAAAAAGAAATAAATTAAACGTTACATTCAGATTGTACATAGTTATTACTGAATCGCGATTAGAAAGGGATTGAGATAGCTGTCAATCCATATTGATTTTGACGTAAGTGTATGGAAATCTGTTATTTCTAATCCCTTTCTGATCGCGGCATGATAATATTTGATACGCTTTTTTTAACCACAATATGGTTTCATTGGTTCCGTTTTGTTACTTAGGTATCCTGTAAACTTTTGACTTGGTTCTCTTACAATTAGTAAAAAGTCCCTACGAAATATAGTTCTTTGTACCATACCATAACTATATAGTGCAAATAACATTTTTAGCAGAAAGTGTAGGTTTTTACAGTTGAATTAATTATTTTCGAACCTTTTCACGTAAAATTAATACTTTTTCATACTTACTTGTGATAGTCCTTTAACTTTGTCTTTCTCATAGTCGCGTCACACTCCATCATTTGAGACTTATTTATTAAACTTTAAAAAAAAAAAAAAAAAAGTCACGAAGTCATCAATTTAATCCTCAGGGCAAGAGTCGTTTAAACAGATAAACTTTTTTTTTATACACAAACAATCTGCCACGGTCAAGTAACGGTTTCGCGAAAATCGCGAAATCCCTTTGTACGGCTAGTCTATTTTCGTAATTCTGTTCTGACGCAAATTAGAATGAACTTTGACATTTGCCCCGGCGCAAAGGACGAGCGCGGGCGGGAACAATGTGAATATAAGATTGGGTGATTTTCTTTAGGAAGAAAACATCCGAGATAGTTTAGTTACTGAACTTTGACATTTGAACTACCTACTCGTAGCGCAGTGGTGGTGGGGACGAGGATAAAATTAATATCTAGATATTATTTTTAACCCTACAATGCATACAGTTCCATATATGGCACAACCGAAATATGTGCGAATTGCGTCAAGATTCAGGTAGGCAGCGACATCTGTTATACCTTGAAGGTTACTTTACACTTAAGGCTACTATAATAGTTCGGCGTGTTGCCGCTAGGTAGCAGTAAATAACCATGGTGACGAACAATCGGTCAAATTTCGGGAGTTGGTGCAAAAATCAGTTTTGACAAGTTTCGAAGTGCGACAAAAAAATCATTTTAAAGTTAAAGAATAAGAAAAAAAATATATTGTGACTGTTAATCTGTACATTACTCAATGGTAAGTTTAATTTTATAGTTTTGCAATGTTTAGATAGCGTCAAGCAATATTTTTCAAAGGGTTCCCGATATGGCACACCATGCATTGAGGTTCATATTGCTTACACAAAACAAGTAAGGAACGCTTGCACCTGTCAGAGTCTTTATTACGTTGGCATAAGTTTTAATTTGGCGTAACCTGTAGGAACGGTTATTTATGGTTTTACGGCATACTCACGTTAAAATATGTATACATTTGAGAACTTCTGTCCAAGGCATAAGGCTCAAAATCGTTAACCTTTGTTTAGAGCTCACAACAGATGATTAATTAATAATTATGAACAGTTTTTAGACGATGCGAAAGTAAATCCTTACGGAATGCAGATTAATGAGCATTATTTATCATTTTTATCAATCCTTTGCAAGTAAAGATGATCGGGATCTGGATGATGGGATATTCGAGTGTCGATAGTGAATTCGTCTTTGAAATAATGCGGGCAACAATAAATCAGGCTTCTGAAGAATTTAGCGACTCAGAAAATAGTCGGTCGTCATGTCCTGAGTTAGTTGAGCTGACGTCAGTTCCATATGACTTATTTTTAACTATATCACAACTCCATACATCGGAATCACCTGTCAGAATTTCGGAGTTGGTATCAAGTTCAATAATAGGTCACCAATGTGTTCCATGATCATCTGCACGTCCTACACTTTATTCTGTAAAGTCAACCTACAATACCAGAAGTTTTTGGAATGCTGATGCTGGTAATACATCACCAGTAGAGCTTCAAGCTGGCCTCATCAGGACTAAGTAAAATTACAAAAATCTCTTAAAAAACATCATTCAAGGCCGCTAAATCCACAAAAGTCACTTAAAAGCAATCCACATCCATAAAAACTGTTGATAGCATTACAAAAAGAAATGGAATATGTAAAAACGAAAATGTGCCATATATTTTTAAATGTATATACTCTATACCTTAATGCATGGTGTTCCACATATGGAACACAGATAAAAAACCTTCTATTTTCCAAAATATGCCTTGTGTATTTTTTTTATTATTTTTCCCCAATAGTAAACACATATATTTATCACATATAATTTTATTTCCATAAACAAAAAAGTCATGCATTGTAGGGTTAAATAAATGCCTGTTTCATAATGGTATGCATTACAACACCTTTAAGGATCTTTAATTATTATATAAAAAAATCAAAGTGGACTTCAACCTTCATGACTACCCCAATTCAGTGGCAGTTACTCGTAGGAGCATAGCACAGGACGTACTTACGTAATTGTAATTTTTTATTTCGTCTAAATATTTTTTCAATCATTGAAATACTTAATATAAACAAAATCATTCTAAAAATCAGTCAGTCAGTTGTCAGCATAAATGTCAAATTTATATGAAATTATGACGTAAGTTTATTTATAGCACGTTTAACACAAAGCTGAGTTAGCTTGGTCCAATTCTAATCTGAAATTGTAGATGCAAAATTAGCAGACAGTGTTTCCTATTTTAGACGAGGGTAATAAAAGACGGGTAACTTAAATACTCGGCAGACGACTGAGACGACGCCGGCGGCATTTTTAATTTAAGCAACGATTACGACTTTAATGTCTTTAATCCGCGCCGCCCCCGCTCCCCCCTGTCTCTTACACGCGACCTTCAGGTGTAAATGTACGCGTCGTGAAATTCATCGCGGATTCGCTCCATTTGCTTTTAATTAAGCTCCGAATAGCAAACGGGACTACAAAGGTAAACATATTTATAAAAATTGTAGTTATGTTTATGTAAATAAGGCCGTGTTGCTAAGTATTTTTTGGGTGATTTACATGGTTGTATCACAGAATACTTAATAGTACGATGAATCTACATAATCACCATCTAACGATTGATCTCTCTTCCCTGCATAGCGTCGATGCCGCGTTCTCTTTCTCGCTCACAAGGTTGTGCCAGATGGGACTGACGCAAAATTATTACACGTTTTAATCAGTGGACACCAAACATGGCGCGGCATCTCGGCAGACCTCGAAGGAGATGGCGGTACGATCTTAACGTCTTTCGGAAAGATTGGCCTAATAATATTGCCATAGAACGAGACGCATGGAAGGGAGGAAGGCCTTTCCCCAGCAGTGGGACACAACGGGCTAACAAATAAAAATTAATTAATTAATCATGGAATTTCATGAAAAAAAATCACACGCTCGGAGCAGCTATGAGCCGAGCGAGCGAGAAACATCTGAGTAAAATACTCACTACTACACTATACTACTACTACTACTACTGGTTGTTGGTTGGTGGTTGGTACTACTGGTTGTTGTCAAGTGACAACTTTGACAACAAGTGGTACTTACTTAAGTACCTATGTGTTCCTTCCCTGACACCCTCTCGAACTTTATACGGGTAGGCGCAGTTTCAATCAAGAGGGAGGTTCTACTTAACCAAGTTTATTACGATCGTATAAACTGCAGGTGGTCTGGTAGTTCCATTTATGTTTGCAATGTATTCTCTAATTAATTTTGAAGAGACAAAGCGCCACACACGGTCTCCTCTTATTAAGTCAACAATAATTTGAATTCAGTAGAATTATTTCTGTCATTACCTATACATCCGTTCATTATTCTGTCTCCATTCTGCATTCTACGAAATTTTCTACCGTTATCCCGCCGAACACGAATTATTTGAATATATCCCAAGTAACACACAAGCAGGATAATAGAGTAAAATTATCATCTTATTCAAATTAAGATTGCATAAATTTTGTGTATATGCGGTGGAAATTACTAAATTCGGAATAAGAAAATATGTGGGCCTAGTGGGGCCTTTATACCAATAAATGCTGAATAAATTTTGTATAGTATCGGTTTTGCATATTAAAGCTGAATAATACTTATTTCTTACACAGTTACTTAGACATTATTCAGCTTAAAGCATTTGTGGTTACTAAAAGCTGCATAATAGCAGCATTAGCAGCAATTAGCTGTATATATTCTGTGTTGTATGATTTTAAGCAGACAATATTAAGAAAAATGTGATAGTGGCTACTAAATGCTGAAAAGAAGCGTCGGTGAAGACTTTCAACTGTATAAAAGCGGTTGCAGTTTCTGTTTTAACGCTAGTTTTTGAATAAAGGTGGACGCTATTACTGGAAGCTGTAATAAAATCCACATATTATTTGTTATTCAGTAGCTGCATATATGGGTTAATTATGGCTTTTATTGACATAACGTCTGAATAATAAATACTAAAACAACACTTATACTTAAGTTATAGCGATTTTAGTACACATATACTATATTTTCTTGCTAAAAGCTGCAAAATGAACGCAATGAGAAGCGCTATTCAAACTACTGCTTAGTATCAACAAGTGCGCAGTGGAGAGGGTTCCGTAGCTTTATACACGGTCAACAGTGCTACTTGAGTCTGATTGCTTTGAACTTGAGCGTGTTTTTATTTTATTTTGAACGCATCAAGAATAAATACGCATATTCTTTAATCCAACCATTATTTAAAAAATCGAGGTTTAGTTTTCTTAACAATTCTCTTCGATTGCTTATTTTACACAAGATGCATAGTCCTTTTAATTAGAGATGCACCGGATATCCGGTTACTATCCGGCCAATCCGGCCACTATTTTACTATCCGGCCGGATACCGGATAGTGACCTTCTATTCGGCCGGATACCGGATAGTAACATTGCATGATTTCGGAGTAAACAAATTGGATTTAAGAAACAGACACGGTCATAATCGTACTTGTTTATTATTTTAAAACAATTTAATCATTCCACTGACTTGCACGCGCACTCATTTCGAACCTAGAAAACCTAGTTTACTAGGAAACAGGTCAAACCTGCAGAATGCGCACCTGAAAAACCGAAATGTAGGTATAGTTCCGCCGGCCGAATATCCGGCGGCCGGATACCGGATATTCGGCCAGTATCCAGGCCGGATATCCGGAATCCGGCCAAACAACTATCCGTTGCATCTCTACTTTTAATGACGTAAAACAATTGCTAGTTACCATCGTAAACACTGTTAACTGACCATTTTCATACCTTACTGCAACGAGATAAAGTTTACCAATGGCCATTTAAGGTTGTTGTTAGTTGGCAAACAAGGTGTCAAATGCTAGTTATTCATATTGTTGCATTAAAAAGTTGTAGACTGGACTGGGTATGAGAAAAATAAAATAATTACCCTCATAGTGAAATCGATTCTCCTGTCGATTTTGAACAGACTGTTTTTAGTTTTCAAGTGGGTCTACTCATATCCATCCCACACTGTACTCGTACTCATACCTAAACAATACTGCCCATATCAAACTATACTTATTGTACTCATACCCGTGATACCCGCTACTAATATGAATGAATGAATGATATACCCTCACCTTCGCACCTATACCATATTCATATTCATACCATACTCGTAACCATACTCACGTCGTACATCTTTGCGTTACCTTTACCTACTACATATTTGTCGGAACTGATAACGGAAAAAATAACTGTGTAAACTGCCGTGCCCCCAGATTTATCATATAACTTATATATTATATCGCGTTTATAATATTAGTGGGAAGTAGGATTGAATATTGCCCGTGTTACATACCTATAATGTTTTATCATTAAAGTAGTGAGGATCTATGTGGTTTTTACTATTTGTGTATAGAACCCTAATAGGCTTTAAGATTGAGAAAACAATTACTATTATACTGATGTTATTCAAAACTTGTTGTGTTAAGACCATTATTATCTAACATGTTGCTTAGTAACGCGAATAATGTGAATGCTTATTCAGAAATTAGCACAATAATAGCTGTGGCAGCAGCTTATATTCAGCACAGTCGGACGCCATTACGGTTGCTCACTTTCTAACCTCTACAATTATATAGGAATTGAAAATGAACTGAAAAACCCATTTTATTCATTTATAAAACTAGTTTTATCGTAGCATAACTTGTTAAAGTACATTTTCTATCACTAAAACATCTAAACACTGCAGAAAAATTACAAATTTATATGTGGAGTAGTAAATTTTCTATATTTACTTTTGAAACGGTGCATTATTTACGCGGCGCTTTAAAATTTTAAATAAAATGCATATATATATTAACAGTAAAGTCGCATGCGCAATGAAATTGAAGTTATGTAAACATCAAATAAATATATGGGTGATGTCCTCCTTATTTTGTAAGTTTTCACTGCAGAAACTACACTTTGACACGAGTTCACAAATTAAAATGGAAGACAAATCATTGATTTAACACAAATATCTGAATATATTTTCTGTAAAAATGCACTTTGGAACCAAAAGCTTCATAACGTGTGAATAACTGATTCATTGTGTACAAAGCTGGATAACTTTGGTTTAAAAGCGGTATATAAGCTTTTGACAGCCTCTATACAAGTGTTATTCAGCGATTCAATGTGTGGGCATACACTTATATAGCTATTACATTACTGTTATTCAGAAATAAGCGGCGTGGGCACTGCCCACTTTGCGCCCAAACCTTCTGTATAACGTCTGTATAACGCTTATTCAGCTGTTATACAGCTACCTTATTCAGCATTAAGTACGGCATGCTCTGTTATTCAAACAATATTCAGCTACGTTGTGTTACTTGGGATGTAGGTAATACCTAAGACTTTTTTGTCTTTTTTTAGGGTTCCGTACCCAAAGGGTAAAACGGGACCCTATTACTAAGACTTCGCTGTCCGTCCGTCCGTCTGTCACCAGACTGTATCTCACGAACCGTGATAGCTAGACAGTTGAAATTTTCACAGAGGATATTTTTCTGTTGCCGCTATAACAACAAATACTAAAAACAGAATAAAATAAAGATTTAAATGGGGCTCCCATACAACAAACGTGATTTTTGACCAAAGTTAAGCAACGTCGGGAGTGGTCAGTTCTTGGATGGGTGACCGTTTTTTTTATTGTTTTTTTTGCATTATGGTACGGAACTCTTCGTGCGCGAGTCCGACTCGCACTTGCCCGGTTTTTTCTAATGTGTAAAATGCCCAGTAAAATACCTAATCATAGACTTGAAACGATAAAACAATATTGGTAATTGACGAAATAAAATGTGTTTGCACGGGAAAGCTCATGGAATGTCCTAATACTTGTAGCGATTGAGTTAAAAAATCATCATCATCATCATTTCAGCCTATATACGTCCCACTGCTGAGCACAGGCCTCCTCTCATGCGGGAGAGGGAGTTAAAAAATGGTCCTCATAAATTTTTATGGAGTTCGTTGTAATTGGTTTTCCTCTTTTATCAGAGGAGAGGAGCGAAAATCATTTTTATGATCTGGTGTCGTCATAAACCAGTGTCATTCATGTTGTTTTCATAAACATCCCCTTTTAATTAGTAGCTTGGCATCAAAATTCCAGTTTTATGTAACTCATAAAGTAAAGAGCGTCGCAAATACGATTTCCAATGGTTTTCGCGCTTTCTGCGTACGACGGTCGATTAGATTACAGACGCGCATACAAGTTTTGACCGCGGTTGCTTAGGGACGGCATGACTCATTGCGTCATTGCGAACTTACGCACATGCATTAACTTCATTAAATCAGATTTGCTATGCCTACCGTTGCCGTACTTACTCATACTAGGGCTTTTCTATTTAAAGTTGTACCATTTTTTTTGGTACAATTACGAATTTTTATATTATTTCTATCCAGAATCACGAGCTTTTTCCATTTTTACTGAGAAAAAAAACGTGCCCCCAAAATTTTTGGCCCGTTTGGTTACGGTTTTCAATACAACCTTCTATGACCGTAACAAAACGGACAACAAAAATTTGTATGAAATTTTGGAGACATTTTATTTCTTGTCATCATCATCATCATCTCAGCCATAAGACGTCCACTGCTGAACATAGGCCTCCCCCTTGATGGGGGGTGAATGCCATAATCGCCACGCTTGGCAGGCGGGTTGGCGATCGCAGTCGAGTACACCGAATTTGAGGGACGCTGCTGCGTCCACCGGTGGTCTTGGACGTAGTTTAAGGACATACCCGGGTCCTCTCCCGGGTCGGGTTATTTCTTGTATTAGGATCGAAAGGGCTCGTGATTCTGAGTGGAAATAATATAAGAACTGATTATTCATGGGAAAGGTCGGTTTTTTGGATATAATGACTGGACTTACTTGTAGAGAATCAAATTTCCTACAGTTTTTGTCCTTACGGTTTTACTGTAAAATCAAAAATGGCCGAGTTATTGAAGAAAAACCGTTTCTTTGGAAAAAAACCATTTTTCGAATATACGCAGGAGCCTGATTAAGCCTACTTTTTGAATTTACACTCCCAGTGACCCCCCCGAGAGACCTACGAAAAAAAAATCCAAGAACTAATTATTCACGGGTAGGGTCGGTTTTTTGGATATAATGACTGTACTATAAATGGTGTTGCAAGCTTAGTTTGCGGTTGACTATACTTCGTTTTTTTTAGCATTAGAAATTAGGTAAACAATCTTGATGTGTCTTTTAATTGAAAAACACATTTTAAAAATAAGTTACGGCAAATATGTAACAATTATGAATCTAATACGATCATTTATATTCTTCTGCTTTCATAAGTAATAGCTATTGATTTTTAAAAATCGTTTTTCAATTAAAAGACATTCCAAGATCGCTTACCTTCTTTGAAGTTCTTTCTAATGCTAAAAAAAACGAACTATAGGGACAGTTGTTATGACTCATCGTTAATTAATAAAGCCGCAACTAATTGCACGCACAAGTATTAAACATAATTCTCAACGGATTAGCACAGATGTTGGAACCCCCATTAAACTGTCAAATTATCCGTCCTCCGACTCTTAGGGCTACTTGCACCATTCCACTAAAACGGGCTTAATCGGTTAAATCTGGAGTTACCATGGTTACCAGTACGATTTGACACTGGATTAACGGTTTAACCGGTTAACCTCGGATTAGTGGGACGGTGCAAGAGGCGCTTACGAGCTAATTTAGAATGAAATAGACGGGTTGAAATGATAAATAATTCCCAGGAGACCTAGGGCCTGGCTAAGAAGACAATCATCCATCGACAAACGACAAACGAAAAGTAAACATGCATCGGGATGACAGATGCTAATGATGCTACGAAAAGTCACGTGAGTATTTACATAAATTTCGATTGGCATTTTGGCCAGACGGTACCGCAATCATCGACAAGACATCGTAAGACATCGTCTTTATCACATTTCACGTAGAAACGTAGACGTAGAAAACCAGGACTACCTAATGGTATCTAATGGTAATGTACCTAATGGTAGTCCTAGTTTTCTACGTGAAATGTGATAAAGACGATGTATGTCTCTATCAACAGTATCAACCGCGTGTTGTTAAAAAGTGACACTTATTTTATCCCGTGGATAAAGCCATCCATAATACTCCTACGGTTTCCAGGACAGCATTGGTGACTCAGTATTATTAAGACTCGCTGCGCGGTTCATCAAAGCAAGAACAGCCGCTCTTCTACCGAATCCTCGACAGCGTAGGTGTCGATCTGCTGGTACTCACTAGTCATGGCCGCGGTGCTGCCCCAGTACGCCTTGTCCTGCGCCACGTCCAGCGGCGGCTCGTCGGGGCTCCGCGCGGGCTCCAGCAGCCCCGACACGGGCCGCGCGAGCAGCAGCGCCGCCGGCGAAACCCGCGACCGCCGCAGCTTGACTAACCAACTTCACTCACACACGCAAAAGCCTAACTTTTTAAATTTAGATTTGACTAAAGCCACCAATCTCGAAAGCCGAAAGCGATCAAAAACTTTTTTAATTTTATCACGCGTGGCTGGAATTTCAAATATCCAGATGTCTCAATTGATTTCCACAGATTCTCAAATTAAGTACTTATGCCGTTGTAATAACACGATTTTTAACTTAAGTATCTACTTAAAAGATCTCTATTCTGCACTTATTTTAATGTTTTGATGCACAAGGTCTTTGTTCACCGTTTTTTTTAAATATCACTAATAAACACTTGCGCGGGAACTTATCACACCAAATTCCTTTGTTTGTCTAATTGGCATCTAATTTTTTTTTTCATCTACTTGTTAATAACGACCTACCTCAATGTCAACATACACCAAATGTATTTTTAAACGCTCTTAATCAAGCGTTTATCTTGATTACTTAATAATTTGATTTAAACACCGTTTAATTTTACGTTCACTAATTTTAACTAAACGTGCACGTTTATTTACGTAACTTGGCCTAAAAGGCTAAAACGTTAGCCCCAAAACGTTGACCTATAACACACGGGCCGTCGCTAACACAATCAAACACATCTGATCGCACTGCGCCACCCTTGCAACTCCTAAACAATCACATAAAATTCACTAAATCTCCTTCTACATCTACAGAACAACTATTTTTAATTAATATTTTTCTATTTTTAATTGACGTAAATGAGATTTTTTAAATATTAAACACAGTTTTTTTTTGTAAATAGAAAGCGCGTGCTTAGCTTATGGCGACCGTCGCCATATTGGATCGTGAGGGTTGTTACAGCTGACGCATGCGCGCTGGAAATGTGAGCTGAAAGTACAAGGGTCGCGTCATTCAAATTTCCACGTACTAAAATATAAAGCACCGCAACCATTGCTTGGATTGTTTATGAGTACATGAAGCGCTGTCTCGTCTTCGGAGTAGTGAATATGGAAGTGTGAGTTTTGACGTCAGCTGTTATGACGCAGTAGTGTAGGGTAAGGTCTGAAGGGTCTGAACCCTAATATTCTAGCGGAGATTTGTTTACTTTGCTATTCGAACCGACATCTATCAACCTTTTAGGCGACGCGAAAGATCAGAAGAATGGTAAATGGCAGTTTAGTTACAAATAATTTAGCACATTAAAAACTAATTTATATATATGGCTATATTCGTAAACCATTAGCGTAGGAGTTGTCAAATCTAAACACTTTATAATAGCTTCATATTCATACTAATTTAATATAAACGTCCGTGTACGGCAAATTATATAAATAAGTTTTATAAGTTTGGTACCTAACTACATATAAATATAGATATTATAACTACTTGTTTCCTCACTATGCTATTATCTAAATAAAAAACCAAAATTCGCGATTTCAAAGTAACTTCTGACGCAATAATTCTATAAGAAATCATTGTATCAAACTTGACATTACATTTCGGCCACGCTCGTTAGGATAACAATAAAATGTAAGGTTTTATCAGATGTTTGGCAACACGTAATCGAGCACGCAGATCGAGATAGCCAACGGACAACAATGGCAGCTCGAGAACGCGAACAACCTTGGCTACAAGTAAGATTTATGGAACGCTCACCCACATCAGCAGCTAACGGACCATTTTGAACACATACTGCCCGATTCGAACTGTATTAAGATATGTCAATTGTGACAGTATCAAAAGAGACGTTTTTGTTTGGAGAAACGTCACATTTGACGCTGACATATCTAATCCATACCGTCTCTAGATCTATTAGCTGACGTATCTTAAAGTTCGAATCGGGCTGTTACATACTTATTTTTCCGCTGCACTTGCTTTAGATTTTTTAGATGTGAAAAAATTGTATAAGAAATGAACGAAAAAATTTTTATGTCAAAAATTACAAATTTGATACATGACTGTACTTTTCTTTAAACAATGCACTTTTTTCCTCCCTGGATATTGAAATTATGGAAAATATTTTTACATAATAATTATGTAAACATATTTTCAAATTATTTGATGTACATAAGTATATTTACTACAACGGTAGCTCGAAAACGCGAATAACCTTGGTTATGAATGTTATGATTTATGGACTCACCCACATCAAGAGCTAACGAACCATACCAGTTTGAACACTTTACTTATAGAATTTTTCCGCTGCATTTGCTTTCGATGAAAAAAAAGTTGGAAAAGAAAGGAGAGAAAAAAGATTGCAGCGCTAGAGATAATCTATCGATATAGTAGATTAAAAGAACAATCGTGCTATCTTGAGGTTTAAAAAAAAATAAAGAATCTTTAACGGAAATTCGCATTCCCTAGAATTAATAGGAACTTATCTATTCATAGTATTTTTATGTTTTAATAAAGTTAAAAGTTTAATGTAGAGTTAAAAGCGTTGGTAGCCTAGCGGTAAGAGTGTGCGACTTTAAATACGTCGCCTTTCGGCGAAGGAAAACATCGTCAAGGGACTAATCCCAAAAAGGCCTAGTTTCCTTTCTGGGTTGGAAGGTCAGATGGTAATGGCAGTCGTTTTCGTGAAAACTAATCAACGCCAAACCATGGGATAAGTTGCCAAAGCGGACCCCAGGGCCCATGCTCGCATGATCCGTGGCAAAAAACCGGGACAAGGAAGATGATGATAATATTGATAACAGGAATACTTAACATTCTGTTTGTTTACCTATAAGCCTCATTGAACAATTCTAAAATAAAGATTAAGCCCCCACTATTAAGATATGGTGTTCTATTAAATAGGTGAACCAAGTCAAAGCGGATTAAAAGATTGTTTCAGATTAATAAGATCGTTTTTCACTTACAAAGGCGTTGGAAAGTAGTAGCCCAATATTTTTTGCAAGTTCAGTATTTCCAACTTTCCAGTAAACTGATTTTAACTGTAGAAGTTTGAACTCTGTGCTGTAATTGGTCTAAATTAAAGTTGTTGGCATAATCGCCTCGTAATACTGTGTAATAATCATAATAATTTATTAAAAGTTCTACATACATGACAAAAAACATACAACTAAGGCTTACAAATAAAAATTAAAACTATAAATTTAAGAAAACAAACCGCTCCCTGCCGTTCCCGGTGCAAAGGTGCCCATGATGCTCGCAGCATTTCCACGCTGGATCACCACGGACAGCCTTTGCACAAGGAACGACTCGGAGCGGATACTACTTAATACTTAACGGAATGGCATAATCAGGTCAAACCTGACCTGTCAGAACATAAATAAACAACATACAACGTGCACTTTACCAACATAAGAAACAACATTCGAACGGAATACGAATATTTACATCAGGTTCTATATCTCTCTGTGGTCGCTCCCTCATGACTGAGGATCGTGGTCATCGATGGATGTGGTGATCCGGTTCTATATTTTAGTGTTATTGATAAGCGGGGAAGATCAGGGGCCCGTTTCTCAAAAGCTTTTAAATTGTAATAGAAGTGGAAGTCCCTTTCTAACAAAAGCTGTCAAAAAGTGACATCCAGTTACAAGCTTTTGAGAAACGGGCCCCAGACAGGACTTCTAAGGACAGGACGCTGATACTGTCATAGGTAGCAATAAGTATACAACGTCAAACTTACACACGCTCGATTTTGACAGGTATTAATATAAATACGAATCATAAGTTTGAAAGGATTGATCCTTGCAATGGATCATTTCAAATCATATTTCAAACTTTTCAAACTCAGTCAGCTAACAGCTTTGATGCGAAATGTTAGTTAGTTATTTTATTAAACTTTTTTACAGTTACTCGCATGAAGCTTTTGAACGTTGTTAGTCAGTCTATCAAATTAATAATTAATTTTCTTATTACCATAATAGATAGGTAAACCGAGCAGGTAAACCGATCAAATCAAGGTCGCAATGGATTGCTACCTGCTACCCTGACATGCATAGATGCGTAAGTAACCATCAACTCACAATCACAACACAAATATCACGAGCACTCTCTCTAGACTTGAGTGTAACAACGGAGATACTCACAAGATACTGCATCCAAAATAAGGCACCTACACCACTGTGACGTATCGATCCAGGCCTCCATCTTTTGTTTGCCTCTTGCACCGTTATAAAAGTTGTTTTCTTTTGACACCTTACAAATCGCGGGCACATTGTTGGGCCGAGTTATGAATGCGAGTTCGGTGAATGACGGCCCACGTCAGTGTGTCTTGTTCTTTTTAACAAGTTTTCAGAGAGTGTGCTGTGTTTTGTGAAAACATTAGGTATGCTCCTGAATGGGTAGGTGATTTAGGTGGGTGGTCTTTGTTGCCTTACTCTTTTTGCGCTAGTGTTCAGATAAGTACATAAGTTCAGATAAGTTTTAGAAGCGGGTTTTAATACCAATCCTCTATAAAGCTTAAATTTTCGCAGTTACGTCCCAGCGTGCAACAGAGGGCAACATGTTATCGAAAACTAAAAATAATACCTTCCTATCAAAGTATTTATTACGCAGTGATGGGTTAATTACTCCGTATTTCTCCCATTCTTAACAAAAACATCTACAAGGACAACCACATTCTCGCATGTTACCAATAAGAACAATGGAGCATTAAAATTTGCAAAATATGAACGCATTCAGTGAAGGTGCTCGCTTCACATTCTCAAAGTACTTACCACGGGATTGCCTCATAAGCTCAAAACGATGATAGATGTCAGTTCCACTCTACCCGGAAAACAACGCATAGCAGTAATGGAGGAGAATTTATCAAAAACACCGTGAGTGATTAGAGAAAACAGTATTTCACCTGGGAATGTACTTATTAGGTATAGGTATTATATTTATACAACCATGAAGAAACAGTTCTTACTTTTTATTCCTCCTAAAAACAACGACATAATAGCTATACATATATCTTTTAGGACCACAAGAAACTACATAGTTACAATACATGCAACCACGAAATATCATTGTCTATTGAACAACGTTTGACGTTCAACGAACAACTATTGGAACGGCAAATATCATTGTTCTAACACGATAATCATTATAATGGACTTGGGAAAAATGATCTTTAATCGCGGAAGTCTGCCGTAAAAACGAAATGGTTAGTGCCTTAGCATGAGACATGAGACCGCTCATGCGAGGGAAAGTTGCCGTTTACGATATTTACGTTTACTATCAATGATGGAGCTAAATTGTTATATTGAAACTGATAATTGCTTATCGAATTGTTTGTTTAGTTGTTGTCTAGTGTACTGCAATCGATGAAGAACAATGTTATGAATCTCAAGCTTGAAGCTCTTCATAGTTTATTGTAAGCAATTTAAAACATATGAGGCGATTAAAGTCAGAATGTATCGTTACATTTGCAGTGATCAGTGATTTAGATTCTAGTTTCCTATTGTTAATTATTTATTTATTAGCGATATTTCGAAATTATTTTATTATATTGCGCGATACAATGCTATTATACCAATCTGTTAGGTACCTCAAGCAAATTGGGCAGGTTTTTACAAATTGGCAACGCCCAATAAGATGGATAGTTTATTGATAGTGGCTAGTATTAATTGTTTCCTGTCTGGGCTATAACCGTGAAAATCGAAGTTCGCAAATTGCGGGCATTTTTCTCTGTCACTCTAATTACGCCTTCATTGGAGTAAAAGGGAAAGATCCCCGCAATTTGCGAAATTCTGTTTTCGCGGTAGCCACTCTGAGTTCCTTGAGAGCGGGTAGCCTTGTACGAAATGTACAGTAGGCAATCTTAATAATATGTTGATCTTTATCGTAATTGCAATAAGTCAAATGTCAACTGAATGCTAGTTAGCGACCGTAAGTGCATTTGGAGTAATTAATTCTAATCAGTTCTTGAGAGATTCAATGGGTTTTGTGCTCTAAGTTAGATTATTTACGGTTCAATTTCAATTGAATGGATATGTTACACTTATTTAAATTATGAATATGAAATGTTTTAGCTATGCTACTTAAATGAAACTGGTTTGTTGGCGCCAGGAGATATGATCGTTTTTATCACCGTCCAATGCGCAATCTTCTCACTGACGATGGCTTTATTTAGAATAAATAATAGAACATTGATATGAAATATTTAATGTTCATTTTTCCCTCTTCTTATTCTTTTCTACTTAAAATCACGTTAGATTAGCAGCCATATTCGAAATTTAAGATACGTAAAATAATAGGTATGGAAACGATATGGATCGGATATGTCAGTATCAAACAAGTGTCAAAAGTAAGTGACAAACAAAAACGTCACTTTTGACACTTGTTTGACACTGACATATCCAATCTATATCGTTTCCACATCTATTATTTGATGTATCTTAAAGTTCGAATATGGCTGTAGGTGTTTTTAGTGAAAATTCATTTAACGTTCAGAAATCAATTACGACACATTTTATGCCAGAAAGTGAGATACTTATCTGAAACAATAGTACATTACTACAAAGGCCGGGACGAAAGGGGTTGCCGGCCGAAGACATATAGACGGCCGAGCGAAGCGAGGCCGGATAGGTCTGAGCGCGGGCAACCCCATTTCCCGCCGAGGTATGTATAGTGCTTTTCTCAAACATGCAATGAAATAAATAAAATAAAAAATCCACTAAACCCAAGTTTTATTTATAGAAAAAACTAAAAGTAAACTACACTCAAAATATAACCAACACGTACCTATATCATTATCACGCGTATGTTTTACACGAGTCGTGTATTTTTACTACCCGTATATTTTCATGTATCTTTGATTTTTTCGCCCTGTATCCGTCTGACTGTCGTTTTCGTCACATACGGTTACATAGTCTTTCATGTTGATATCATGTTTCACATACACCGTTGCTTTATGCATGGAGAAAATAAGTATAATTTCCACAGTGTTGACGAATTTGCAGTTACATTCATTTAAAATATGCCACAAAACTGTTTCTAATAAACTGTAAGCCATTTTTCTTAGTTTCTCGCCATTTTTATACTTCGTCTTTGACTTGGCGACAGAGGCAGCAAGTTATTTAAATTCAATTCTGCTTACGCTGCCAATTCCAACACCTACGATTACAATTAATATTAATTTTATTATTTCGTCGGAACTCATATTAAAGTAAAATAATTTGGCCAAGTCCGAGATAGCTCGAGGCATTTAGTGTTCCGTACGGCTACCATCAGTTTGGCATTGACATAAACGATATCGTGAACGTAATTTACTTCCTATAAGTAGGTATATCTCTTTCGCACTAATATGTCAGTACGAGCGAGATGCATAGAAAGTAAATTACGTTCACGCCCACGGTAGCGTTTATGTCAATGCCAAACTGATGGTAGCCGTACCGCTCGCATCGTTACATTTTACAGAGGTCGTTTGCCTGTTTTTAGGATACCGTATTCAACTACACACACAGAACAATAGTACAAAGTGTCTAAGGGCGAAGGCCGAAGGCCGAGCTTTAGCAAAATGTAATCGCAATAGTACAAGTGTCTAAATGTGAAGGCCAAAGGCCGACCTCCGCGTAGCCCGAAGGCCCGAAGCGTCCAGGATGTCAGTGCTTTAACAGAGAACAATAGTACAAGTGTCTAAATGCGAAAGCCGAAGGCCGAGCTCCGCGTAGGGCCGAAGGCCCGAAGCGTCCAGGATGTTAGTACTTAAACACAGAACAATAGTATAAGTATCTAAATGCAAAGGCCGAAGGCCGAGCTCCGCGTAGGGCCGAAGGCCCGAAGCGTCCAGGCTGTCAGTTCTGTGTTTAACCACTGACATCTTGCAGGCTTCGGGCCTTCGGGCTACGCGGAGGTCGGCCTTTGGCCTTCACTTCGGCCTCCGGCCTTCGCATTTACACTTGTATTAATTACCTGTGTTTAGAACTGACCTCCTGGATGCTTCGGGCTTTCGGCCCAATGCGACTTCAGCCTTTGGATCTTGCGACTTAGACACTTGTACTTAAAAATACTTGGAAATGTTACGGGAGGCGCGCGTCTGTCGGACGCTTCGGATCTTCGAATCGCTCCTTCGGCCTTTGCATTTAGTTAGATTCTTGTACTATTGCTTTGTGTTTGAATACCGAAATCGAGCATCTCGCGAATGCTTGATGTATTATAATAATTTAGAGTAAGGCCAAGCGCGCACCACGATTTTTTGTCCTGCGATAATTTTGTCGCAGAAATGCAACGTATGTGTTTATATGTTAGTGCGCGCATATGCGACAAAAAAATCGCAGCGATTTTAAAATTGTGATTTGTCACATTTTTCCGCGATTGTTCGCGACGCGATTGTCGCAAAGTGAATTGCAGCATGCGGAGTTGTATGGCCCCGCGCGCACTATGATAATAAAATCGCACCCCGGCCGGACCTCAGTCGGCATTTCGCTCTCCAAACCAAATGTTGACCATTTAATTATGGAAATAGACGGGGATCACCTTTGTGTTATAAATGCTCAAAGTCATACAGCAATCGCATATTAAAGACACGTTTCATGACAAGTGACTGGTACGAAATCCATGTTGAGAATGAACAAATCGTCGACTTTTTCATCGCAGTGCGCCCAGTGAATTTTCTGCGATATATTACAGCGCGATTCTAAAATCGTGTCGCAAATATTAAAATCGTGGTGCGCGCTTGGCCTATAATACCTTAAATGTATACTCCTTCAATTTGAATTTAGAACTCATTATTATTTTTTATTTGATTTTGTTTCTAGTTCTATGCCATATATATAGACTTTAATATTATTTAGAACTGCTAAAAAACAAGATCGGCTTACTTTAAATATTTCGTCAATTTTACCTTTGTTTCTAAAAACTGTGATATTTAACTGTCATATACTATTAATGTCTTCCAAAATTATTTTCTCGTAACAGGACTGAGGGGCTACCGCGAAAACCGAAATTCGCAATTTGCGGGGATCTTTCTCTTTTACTCCAATGAAGGCGTAATTAGAGTGACAGAGAAAAATGCTCGCAATTTGCGAACTTCTATTTTCGCGGTTATAGCCCTGAATCTTGTTGCTCACCGACCCGTTCAAAAATATACATAAGTACTGAATATAATTAATAGATATTATAATTATACAATTAATACAGAAATGTAATGGTATTTAATGAAAAGGAATATTGTGTATATTGTTTCGACGAATCAGATACTCTCAATAAAATCTATACATGAGGCCAAAGCTGTTCATAAATATTAAATGACTTTATTATCTCTATACGCCTTACTAACTCTATGTGTCCTATTGTGGAAAAAAAAACACAACGACAGTCAAGAACGGAATTCTTTATTTGAATTTTTTAGATTTTTGAGATGCCTAGTCCATTGGTTGGAAAGCCCGTTCGAAATTGAAACTTATTCGCAATATAATAAGGTCGTATTTTGTAGATCTCTCTCATACTTATAGTAAGCTATTGAGATAAAATTAAATATCCCACAAAAATAAGCAAGCAGAATTAAACTTTGTGTCAAAGACATAAGTCATAAATTTCAATGCCAAAGTTTTAACTAAGGATGTTTCTCGCCTAATATGAATTGACCAGTGTAAGCATCAGTTAGCTAGCCCTAAGCAACCAAAGGTCAAGCTGCAGTTGAAAAACTAATAAAGATAAAGTTAAGCTGATAATTTTCCCGCCGTCTCCATGCTTCTTTAAGTTGGGTATTGACTGGTCAGCTGCCTGTTAGCTATAGTTTTCGCGAAAATCGCCAGGACAGAGGTGAAAATTTTTGTATGAAAACTTGCAACTTTAAATGCATTTTTTGACGAAACTATTGCAGTCTAAAATGAAGTCAAAATCAGTCCATCGACTCAATTTTTTGCAAGCTTTCTAATGGTACCCCACACGATTCTTACAAATGAAAAAAGTTTCAGCCTACCCCTCTCAACCCCCTAAATTTCCCCCTTTAATAAGAAATAAGCAGTTTTGACTTATTTACAATATGAGTGGTGGTAATTGCTATAACTGTTCCAAATTTTAGGTATCTATGTCAAACGGTCTCTGAGAAAAACGTATTTAACTGATTTGCAAGACCGAAGTGATCCCATAAGTGTTCCGTAAACAAAGTTTTGTACGGAACACTAAAAATCAACAACGCACCATAAATCCAATAAAACAGAATTAAAATTTTTCAACTTTACCTCCATAACAATTTAAAAAAAATAACTACGCGTGTTTGAGTAGACCTTTTTCCCGCTAACGTTTAGATGAAATATTTTAAATGTTTTTATTTGTGTAGTTAAATTTATAATTTAAAATTATAGAATTTGATTAATAATGTATTATTTATTAAGTTCATGTTGATTTTATACAATTAAAACTGCAAATTATAGCAAACATTGTTTTTTGTTTTTTTTTATAGGCGTAGTGGCAGAGTGTCATTACGAACCATAAAGCAAAAACTGCCTCTAGTCTTTTTTTAATGGATGAATGCCACGATGCTGTGTCACAAATATCTGTGAAATGAAAATTAAAAAAAAAGGACTTTGCCGGCCTAGGCCTGCAAGATTTGTATGAAATTCCATTAAATACCTTTTGTCCTAGCCGCACCTGAAACGTCATACTTCGCAGCCTATTATAAGGAACATAACATCAATATTTCATTGCATGTTTGAGAAAAATAAATTGAAGCGACAAGTCACAAAATTTATGTCCAAGCGGCAGGCAATAAAAGCAAGCAAAAGAAAACATTTTGGTAGCAATGACGCAACAACAGAACGAGCAAAAACTATCAATTGAGATTACAAGTACCACTTTATAGAGTAACGGTAAAGAGTTCATAGACTCGTGTGAGCGGTAAAAACTGAATTGAGGGAATGAACGATCCCAAACCATCATCGAGCGAATGAATAATGTCTGAATATTTTAAAATATGTAGGTACATATTTAAACTTTAAATATGTACATATTTGCAACGGGTAATAAAAGATTCAGCTAAACGTTCCGCTGTATAATCGGAAAATATTATTTACTTAGATTAGATAGACACTACAAGTAAGGTACATTGAGGTAGCTTCAAATGTGGGACAATTTATACGATTTTCAAAATTACCCCGCTTTCGAAGTGACCTCGATGCACCTTATTGGGGTTTGTCTGACAATGTAAGGCTCAGAATATCACAAAACACACTAACTTTTGACTCCTGTTATTATAATGAGAACATAGCACGGACATAAACTCTCTTTCGTATGTCCCTGACCCGCGAACGCATGCGAGATGTCTGGGTTGTTGAGGAGACATCATTTCTCAGAATAAAATTTGGACCATCTAAAGCTTACACATACCTACAACCTACCTAGCTACGCTACACGTTCCACAGACAACTAGAAATCACAGACAATCTAGTCGACATAAGCAGGACATTTTTTATCTCTTTAACACACATAAGGAGGAAATATTTTAAGTTTAATACATGTACATACAGTGAGCTGCGAAATTGCATGAAGAAATTATGTTTGAATTCATTGAAAAAGTCGCCATGCACTTTTGCCGCTGATGGCACGTACCTATGACATGTCCTAAGTTTCGCATAGTAAACAGACATACGAGAAATGTTTATACATAGTAATGTACAATATGTTCATGTGATAGGTACACACTACGACATTCTGATCACGATGTAGTAAAGCTAGTAAATATTACAAAGAGATACAACAGAAGCGATTATAGTTTGTATTTAGACAAACGCATTGTATGAAAGTGATCTTCAATTGTTACAAAGTATGATTTATTAGAAAAGTATGAGTTATGCAATAAATACTACCCCGTCCGTTAGATGATTAGTTGATTGCACAGACATTTAAAATGAAGCTTAGTTTATGTAGATACTAGCCCAAGTAATTTAGTCTAGTATGTTCCCTTTCAAGTACCGTTACTCGCCGGCAGACGAGCAATGCCATAATAAACTACCAAGCCTGTTTCTTGACATACAGCCGTCCTACATGGGCAGAAAACCAAGAGTAGGTGGTGCAACTGACTGGCCTTATGTAGGCTTTATGTCCTTGTAATTAAGGTTTATCTATTATCAAGTTCGTTGGTATATATATACGGCCTACACTGACCACTTTTTAATTGTTCGTGCGCTAGATAAACAGAATAGTTGCGAAATGAGCTGTTTTAATAATATTTTTCTACCGTAGGTACTAATTTATAAAATAAAGCTACCCGTATTATTTTAGCCAGGCGACGCGCTGTGAAAATTCGTGATGTACTGTAAACTACATGGAATATAAAACTTAGTTTATTAAAGTTTATTATGATATGGTTGGAAAATGTAAATAGCTGTTGTTATTTCACAATCTTGTTGACTTACCTGTAAGAAACACCTGTGAGCTGATGGAACGTGAGGTATACGAATTCTTAAATACAGTACAGTCGAGTTCATAAAAATGTATATCTACACTTTTTCACCTTATTGCAATGGATTCAGGTGAAGAAATGTATACATATTGATGACCTCGACTGTACCTACAATATAAGCCTGAGAAAAACATGAGAGGATAGGAATAAAAAAAGCGGCCAAGTGCGAGTCGGACTCGCCTATGAAGGGTTCCGTAGCAGCAAGTAACAATAAAATTGCAGTTTACGATATATGACGTATTAAAAAAAACCGGGCAAGTGCGAGTCGGACTCGCGCACGAAGGGTTCCGTACCATAATGCAAAAAAAAAACAAAAAAAAAGCAAAAAAAAAACGGTCACCCATCCAAGTACTGACCACTCTCGACGTTGCTTAACTTTGGTCAAAAATCACGTTTGTTGTATGGGAGCCCCATTTAAATCTTTATTTTATTCTGTTTTTAGTATTTGTTGTTATAGCGGCAACAGAAATACATCATCTGTGAAAATTTCAACTGTCTAGCTATCACGGTTCGTGAGATACAGCCTGGTGACAGACGGACGGTCGGACGGACGGACGGACGGATGGACGGACGGACGGACAGCGAAGTCTTAGTAATAGGGTCCCGTTTTACCCTTTGGGTACGGAACCCTAAAAAACTACTTACCAGAACTCGTTCAAACTAATTTTCGGTGGAAGTATGCATGGTAATGTACATCATATATTTTTTTAATTTTATCATTCTCTTATTTTAGAAGTTACAGGGGGGGGGACACATTTGACCACTTTGGAAGTGTCTCTCGCGCAAACTATTCAGTTTAGAAAAAAATGATATTAGAAACCTCAATATCATTTTTGAAGACCTATCCATATATACCCCACACGTATGGGTATGGTGAAAAAAAAATTTTTGAGTTGCAGTTCTAAGTATGGGGGCCCCCCAAAATATATCGTTTTTTTTCTATTTTTGTGTAAAAATCTTAATGCGGTTCACATAATACATCTACTTACCAAGTTTCAACAGTATACTTCTTATAGTTTCGGAAAAAAGTGGCTGTGACATACACGGACAGACATGACGAATCCATAAGGGTTCCGTTTTTTGCCATTTGGCTACGGAACCCTAAAAAACAAATCATAGTTTTTTTTTTCAATCTCTTTCAATTAACGTAACAAGGCCAGAGTCTCGCTGTAAATATTAGAGTATTAATTATACGAGTAAAATACATTTATTCGCAAGAAAACAATAGCCAAGTCGTTAATGGTGTCGCAACGTTATCATAATTAAACATTCTCGATTTAGTTTACAAATGAAGTGCTGATATTTCATAAGGCATTATTTATTGTGGCGATTTTGCGAGGTCAGGAATGGTAATTTATTTGCAGATTTTGCAACTTTTGCTACGTTTAATTTGTAAAACATAGCTAAACCACAACAAATACAGTTTAGGTAGGTACTTAAGCACCAACAGGAGTGGTCATTTCTCCATACAAACGTACTCGACTGTTTTAAGGCGCTAGAGCCCTTCAAACGAAACCTCGACTTTTGAGATTTTTACGCAGGATTTTTCGCCTTGTCCTTATCGCACTAGTTTTAGGAGCCGATTCCGTTAGCGAAGCGCGTATATTTACCTAAAATATTTAAAACTCAGCTCCTGTTTCGTCTTAAAGACTCACTCTGACTTGATTCATTAGTTAGATAAACCATAAATATTCAGGAAGTAGAAGTTCCTATTAGTCTTTTCTAATTAACTTAGTGCTGCCAAATGCTTTTAAATCCTGTTTCCCTAACGAATGGTCGTAGTTGTAGTTAAGTTAGACTTGAAATATGTGTACCCGGTCTGCACGTGTCGGCCGGCTATCTGTCTCGAGCTTGGCCTGCATCCAAGTTAGATTCGAGCACTCTTGGCGGCACAGCATTAGTAGTATATCAAGAAATTTTATGGTTTGCGCTGTCGCTCAGGATAGAAACCCCCTTCATGAAACTTAACAAAAATGTTGTCCCTTTGTAAGGGGTCATCCATTAATTACATCACACGTTTAGGGGGAGGGAGGGGGTCAAGAAAATGTGACATATTGTGACATGGAGGAGGGGGAAGACACAAACTTTGTGACGTCACTTTAACTTCATCAGTAACCGAAAATTTATTTAAAATATTTTATTCGCTGTACATTTAAATAACAAGTTTTTAAAACGATAATCGATTTTATTCGTTTAATTTTCGTTCCTAAGCAGTTTTAGGTTATAAAATTACTAATATTTATATCGTCAAAAATATTTTGATAAAATATTAATAATACTTAGGTACTTACTTAATTCGATTTGGCGATTTCGTAGAAAAAATGTGACGTCACACTAGGGGGGAGGGGTTTGCCAAATGTGACCAAGTGTGACAAGGAGGGGTAAGGGGTCAAAAAACCTAGAAATTCGTGTGACGTAATTAATGGATGACCCCTAACAAACAAAAACGTCAAAATGACGGATAAGGACCAAAACGATTATCAAGGGCTAGACTCAGCCAGCGGTTTATTTTTCCTTGATCAGGTCCGAGTATCTATTTTACATAGGACAAGAATATTGCGATTAGTAAGAAGGTATAGTTTAAAATGTTCGAACATAACCTAGCCTATTGTTGAAAGAAATCTAAAGAACAGTCCAGACTAGCAAAAAAAATTATCCATTCCATAGCAGTAAATGACAATTAATAATAAAAATGAAAGTGTTTAAATTACTCATACCAGTTGTAGACCTCGAATAAAATCTTAAAAGAACTCAAGTTAAAAGTTAGGCATAATAAAACTGAACAAGAAATGTCCTTCAAAGTGCCAAGCGGAGACTCGTACTTATAAGAGTCGTGAAGTCGTGACGCGTCCAACCCGCAAAATAATTCACAGACCTCACAGTCCGATAGATAGTTACAAATGTGTAATTATAGTTTACGTACTAGTAGTTCAGTTCAACTAAGTACATGAAGTGTGCTGGTAAACTAGTTGAGTGCAATTTAATCCGTTCCAGAACTTTGCAAGCGAGCGTTCATGCTATCCTTGGAACAGGTAACTAAATCTCCTTAGAATTGCTGTTGTAGGTATGATACCTTGAACTATGAGGAGTATATGTATTAGCATAGACATACAAAGTCGGGAAAACCTGAAGTATGAGCTTTAAATTAGCAATGTGACAGACAGACGGTCGGGCAGAATCGCACCATAAGGGTTCCTTTTTGTAGCTTTTGGGACGGAACCCTAAAAAGCAAAGGTCATAATTGCAAAAAAAAACTCAGTTCTATGGTCAATTCCTTTCCTGATTTGTCAGTGCGATTTACGTATAGGTTAGGGAGAAACAAATCGTTATGTCACTTTGAGAATTGAGATATGTTACTGATTAGTTTAATCTAAATTTCGATTCACGCTGAAGAATGTTACAGCCGTCTGTCTGTCCAATTTCGCAAACGGTCGAGGGAAAGGACAGATCGGTCACGACCCGAGAAAAAAAACTAGATATTGCGGTGCCACGAACAAAATATGCGGCGAAAATAGAAAAAGTTGTCACTTCAATCAGTGTCAAGTTATGATGAATAGTTGATGAGTTATGATGAAAAGTTGCAGGCTCCATCTCTACTCAGCTGTGGTGCAAAAAATGTAAATTAAATTTATGATTTTATTAGAGTAGGTACAATCAACGTCAAACATGTTTACATCTTTCGCCTTATTACAAAGGCGTAGGTAAGGTCCAAAAGTGTAAACATATCTTTGACGTTGACTGTACTTAACTCTAATTTTGGATCATACTTAGGTAGTTAACTGTAATATTACGTGGTAGGTTAGTTTTTAATATTAAGTGAAGTACCTACCCAATTAAAAGAGTAAATACACACAATACAGAGTAATAGTAAATATTACTCTGTATTGTGTGTATTACACTTTTTTGCCGTCGTGTAATTTAGTTGTCAAAAAAAATCTAGGGCACCTTCTCAATTTTGTGACTGACAAAGACCACATAGGACTTAGACTTGATTTTTTGGAAATATTTAATAAGTATAAAAGCAAACAGAAGCAAAAATCTCAGTTAAAATGAGAAATCATTACAACTAACGACCTGAGATATCGATCAATACCCAATTGAATGTGTAGCGCGGTTATTACTCTCGATTTCGACAAAGAATAGATCGTTTCGACCTTCCGATCAAATGTCGGGTCGCCGACGCTAAGTAAACATTCACTTGCACCATTTGCTCAATCAGCTGTCAATGTGTTATGAAAATTATTTCAATCGTATAATTAATAATTATTAGGTACGTTAAAATACAGCAGACCACCAATTATGTTAAATTGAACACATATACAGGGTGTCCCAGAATTCGACGTCAAGCCGTAAACGGATGATAGACCAAGTCATAACAGTTACCATAAAAATACAAAAAAAAATCCAACTCATGTTCTTTAAAAATTATGGTCACTTTAAAAATTCACTAAAAAATCCACACCCTGTAATTATTCAAGATTACACAATAATAAAAAAATTAGAATAAATTATGGAATTTGTAGTAACAAGAGTTAAAGAACCATTACAGGGTGTGGATTTTTTAGTGAATTTTTAAAGTGACCATAATTTTTAAAGAACATGAGTTGGATTTTTTTTTTGATTTTTATGATAACTGTTATGACTTGGTCTATCATCCGTTTACGGCTTGACGTCGAATTCTGGGACACCCTGTATATTCGTATATGTGTAATTTGTGTTTATATTACAGTCCAGAACAATAAAACAGAATAACCTAAAGATCGTCAAACAAAGTGTCCCGTTTTAAGTGCCTAGCTAAACGACTTAAAAATGTGTGCTCGTCAAACGTTTGTGTGACTATATAGTTGGACATATCGACCAAGATAATTTCATAGCTTTATCCTCTTAAGAACCACCATAGGTATAAGTACCTGCATATTATTTTTGTAGGTATTATGTATTTTGCATTTCTAATAATTAGTTTGTTTTCAAAGTATGTCTACTCGTAACTGGATAACTAAAGCTATTATTAACAACTATCTATAGGGCCACAAGACTAACGAAGTTTGCTAGAAATTGATAGCCTATTTACTTGTTTAATTAAATAAGTTGAAGACTGATTATGTCAGAAATATTAAATACTTATAGACATCTGCGTAGTTTACGCGTGATTTCTATTTTCCACGGAATCAAAACTTAAGCACGTGTTGTCACTGTATATCAATGAAAGTACCTAATGCCTAATACTAAGTATGATGCGTTTCTATGTAGATATTCATTCGAGTAACTACATGTGTGAAAGAGAAAATGAGAAAGAAAGGAGTGAGTGCTGAGGTGACGAAATATAGAGGAGAATGGAAGAGAAAAACATGTTTTGCCGACACCACATAACGTGGGATAAGGGCATGATGAAAAAACGAAGACGCAGTTTACAGTAAGTTGGCTAGGCTAAGAGATTCACATTGTCTGATACGATATCGGAAGTCGGATGAACCTTGGGCAAAGGCGCTGCTAGAGAATGCCCCATATGGCATCTGTCCTTTTATTTTTGCACTAACGCTTTCTGTTTACCAACCGGCTCAGTTAAACGGTAGACCTATAAGTACATATGCAAATTATGAGCCCAAAAGAAAGGCCGACTAATGTAATAAGAATTATCACACAATGACAAAAAATTGCAAAACCATAGCTGCGGCAGGTGGTGTGCTTTCCATTGTTTTCTCCCGTCCGAGGAAAGTCTGTCTTGATTCGTTCTCGGTTTCCACCGAAATCGAATTAGCGACGAATCGAATTGACAATGATGCGAAACCAAGTGGACGGCCGAAATAATTAGATATAGAGGTAGATAAACAAAATAAACCTAATTATTTACGAAAACGGGACTTAATTGCGAATAATAAATAATAATTAAGTTTGAAAATTACCTCTGACGCGACGTTTCGAGGACGGCATTATCCCCGTGCGCTCGGAGAAGAAATATAACTTTTCGAGGTATAAAAGTTACAATATTTAATATATTTGATTTTGCTTTATTAAGTAACAACGAGTAAATATCTACATAAACTTTTATTTGGTTCGCAGTCAGCGCCTCACTGTCTGTCGCTGTCAGCGCTATCTGAATTAATGTGAATGCTCAATTCCCACATGGGAATTATATTATTTGTGACCATAGCAAATGCAAGAATATTTTCAGTTATTTCTCAGTGATTTTGGTATTGGTTCCATTGTATGGTTCGTTCAGTATGCTCAGTATATTTCGTTAAGGTTTATGGATAAGACTATAAGAACCAGACACACAAGATAACACAAAAAGCCAAGTGTGTATTTATATGTGTTTATGAAAATAAACAGGTCACTTTACTTCTACTGTTTCCTAAACAAACACACAACGTACAAGATATATATTAAATTACTAAGTTAGATCAAACATCAAAAGTATCAAAAGAAATGCCATTTGCAAGATATCCCAATTAAATGTAATCATCTCAGTATTCCGCAAGCCTTAAGCAAACTATGCACCTCGGTATTTGACGTCGGATCAAGAGAATTTCCCAGTAGGTACCCACTAGAACAATGAGCTAAAAATAAACCGGTTTTCCTACACGGGCCGAGAAAAACGAGAAGCAGCACTGCGGAAAATAAGCTAGATGAAAAACGAAATGAATGTTTTGTGGATAAAAGTAATTTTAGAGGTGACAGTCTGTTATAGTTATAGTTTACGCAAGTTAGACTGTAAGGAGCCCTATTCTCCCGACCGATACCAATACCGCATACCGATACAATCATTAATCAATCATAGCATTCACCGAAATACAGAATTAAATATCCAGCGGCAGATTTCCGATTTCAAAGTTTGATTAAAAATATTGTGATAAAAAGAGGATGAATGCGAATATTAATTGTTTGAAAATTATCACTACTTACAGCTTTTAAAACAAAGTACCCCGCCGCTTTTGTGTGTTTGTTTGTATGTTCGCGATAAACTGAAAATTACGTAACGGTGTTTCATGCGGTTTTCACCTATCAATAGAGTGATTCTTGAGGAAGGTTTAGGTGTGTGTATTATCTAACAACGTCGACCTTCGCTGTGTACATACTCCTCCAACCTTTTTCGTATGTTCCGGTGTTAAATTAATCTAAAACTTGCACCTTGTGATGTGATACTAACTGACAAGCCTTTACGAGTAGTTGGTACTTACGACACGCTTCAATTTCAATAGCATATACACACAGGAAATTCTTGTATGATGGGCCTTATAAAAATAAAGCCTTTAAATGATTTATTATGATCTGAAATAGTAAAAGGAGTTTTGAAATAGCACTTACAAAATACCTAAGTCAGATTCGCCGAGATATTCCGAAGGCATTTAAATTATATTCGAGTGCCGCACGAGCCTGAAACGGCTCACGAAGTACAGTCACCTGCAATAGTATGTTACTCTTCTAAGGCCGCAAAAATATGTGACACGCTCTTATGGCTATACAAATAAGATCGTGTCAGATATTTTTGCGGACTTTGAAGAGTAATATATATTATTGCAGGTGACTGTACTTAAGTACTAGGGATGCTTGGAATGGGCACTTCAGAACCAAATATACGGGCTCTTTACTTTAGAAGTAGGCCAATCTCAGATCAGAAGGCAATTTCGGGGGTATATTATTATGGCGCTTGAAAATAAGTGAAATTTCATACCACTGCAGACATTTAATTAACACGCTTCAGTTATTATTAAGGTACCTACTTATATAACATTCTAAAAAAGGAAAAAATATAGTTCGAGTTTTTATTGGAACAGCGGGCTATTGTACTTACCGGCTAAGCTAACGAAGCTTATCCGATAACAGCAAATATTTCCGGCTGACTGAGAATTTTTTAATTTGCTGTTAGTTTAAAATATGTTTTTTTTAACAGACAGACTACCGAGTCTTAAAGTGGTTTGTCGTATTTTATGCTTCCAGTTACGCGTAGGTACCTAACCAAATATGTAGATATAAATACCCAAAATACAAATTGACACGATGTTATGTACTTTTATTGATTCAGGATAGTTTGCCGCATGACCAATGCGGTAGTTTAGCATATTCTCTGCGAAATTAAAATTTTATCGCTTTTTATATCTGTAAGTATACTTGGTATCGCGCGTTAGGGGTTAATCTAGGTAATTAAGTACCTACGAGTTAGATACCTAAAAAATATAAACATAATATTCCTTTAGGTATTGATTCTTTCGTGCAAGTGCAATATAAAAAAAACGTTTATCAATCCTTTCAATGCCGTCGATTTTGCTCCATCAAAACAAAAGTCGAAATGTATGAAAGAGTCAATTATTTCTTACTGGCTTTTTGAGGTTCATCCATTGTAAAACACTAAAAAAACCTTTTTTTTATGCAAAAGTAGACTTGTCTCTAATGCATTTTTTATCTTTTTGTCGTTGCCCTTATAAATTCTGATCTGTCAAAATTTAAAAAACATAAACCTTGAGGCATTTTCAGGATTTCATTTCAGTCACATATTGGAATTTACAAGCGCAGCGACGTTTTTTAGAATTTGTTGGACGCATGTTTACATCAGTATGTTAAACGTTATGGCTCCTCTACACGATGGGCCAACGCCGGGGGTGTGTAATGATCGATATAAAAATAATTAATATATTTTCTGTAGATATAACAACATTTAATATAATTTCAGAAAATATAATAACTCATTTTGTATAATATACATTTGGTATATTATTAAAATATTTCATATCATTTTGTATAATTATCTTTTGATATAACACTCATTTATTATAACGATCATGTGATATAATGCTCATTTATTATACAAGTATTATTATATAAGTATTATTCGGTATAATATTATAGTAAAGGTATTTTTATGATGACATACGTAAATGTTTAACGCAGATTAGGTATAGTGGTTTGTTTTGTGTAATGGACGCAATTCTAACCTAACCTAACCCACTTTTCTGGTAGCGGTTCGTTTAGTGTAGGGGTCGCAGTTCTTAACCTAACCTAACCTAGTATTCTGATAGCGGTTGGTTTTGTGTAGGGGTCGCAGTTCTTAACCTTACCTACCTAGTTATAAATAGCAGTTCGTTATATGTAGAAATAGTAGTTTTTTGTAGTGTGTAATCGTAAATGTGGAATTATATATTTAATACATTATATCAACAATTCTACTTTAGATGAAATAACTTTATATCATAAATTCAGTATAGAAAATATGCATTATACTTGAAGAATGTTATGCTAAATGTTATTAGATCAATTAATCTTTATATAAAATGATAATTTATATCATATGAAAATATATTAAGTGTTGTTATACTATTTAATAATTATACTAAATAAGCGTTATTGCAACTGATATTATAATAAAAATGTTTATAGCCATCGATACGCACCCAACGCCGGCCACTCCAAGGGACGCATTTATGCGTTAGAGAAAGCAAGTGATATTGCTATCTCATTCTACCGCATGGCTGCGTCCCTTGGAGTGGCCGACGTTGGCCTATCGTGTAGAGGAGCCATTATATTAATTAACATCTTCCGTAATAGGCCAATGCACCAAACCCAAAACAAAAATCTATTTGAACTACCATTCCGTTACAGGTAAAGTGTTAACTGAAACCTTACACACGCCTCGAAACTACAAAGATAAATGTACTTTAATATCAAGACCATAAAGTCTAATTTAGAGTAAACGGATAAGCAGTAGTAAATCTTTATCAAAGCGTAATCAGTTTAGTACCCACGTTTATGGCTGTATCGTAATCTGAAAACTACAGAGTAGTCCTTTAAGTGCTTCCATAACACATGCAAAAATATACTTAAAGATATATGTTATAAGGTTCAAAATCAAATTGCAAAGGTTCAAAATTAAAGTATACTTACGACTTATTTCCATGGCCAAAGTGTTGGTCACACAGACTCCCATTTTGGGATAAAAACACAGTAAAAGTTACAAAAAGTTCACTTTATAACAATGCCCAGTTAATTTGGGAACACGTAAATTTAAAAAAAAAACTAAGCACCGGCCGTTTTTCAGTAGCCACTGGCTGAATGCAACTGATTGTACAACTGTAACCTTAAAAAAAAAACACTTCCTATGGCAGGGATTTCCCCCGTACTGCGTCGGACATTGATAGGATAGATCCTATTAGTGCAACCTCCATTAAGGGTTGGAAGCCCTGCAGTGATACACTTTTCACAATCCAATTAAGGGCCACTTCCTTTTATTTATTTATATTTTTCACAAACTATTTTTTTTTAGTTATGTACCTACTTACGTATAATTTTTTTTTTTTAGTTATTAAATAATATAATAATAATGGCGCGGGCGTACCGCGCGAATGACAAGTACGGACTGCGGTATGGCAAGTACGCGGTTGTAGCTAGCGCTTGGCAGCGGTTCTCAAACTATTGAAGTGTCATCGGATTTCTAGGTTTTAATTTTTTTTACTTATGATATAAATAAGTTGTGTTATTATTATTAGGCGGTGTTTTTCATAAATGTTAGTTTGTTACATGACTTGTTATAAATTATTTTGGCTATACCTACATTTTTACAAATACCCAATAGTTCTGAAATTAAAATAAAGAAAATGTCTGCTAATTTTGACGACCGGTCTGGCCTAGTGGGTAGTGACCCTGCCTGCGAAGCCGATGGTCCTGGGTTCGAATCCCAGTAAGGGCATTTATTTGTATGATGATACAGATATTTATTCCTGAGTCATGGGTGTTTCCTATGTATTTAAGTATTTGTATATTATATATATCGTTGTCTGAGTACCCACAACACAAGCCTTCTTGAGCTTACTGTGGGACTTAGTCAATCTGTGTAAGAATGTCCTATAATATTTATTTATTTATTTATTATTTATTAGTTAAACATATTTGGCACAATGCCGCGGGGGCCTTTTTTAGATTTATTTTAATTTAGATTAGTTACGTTTTTAATTTTAGATAGTAATGTAGTTTACAATTTTGTTTACTTAATCTATTGTGTTATAATAAAATTATTATAAAAACTTTAAATTAACGTTTTATTTAGGTACGCATTAGGTAAGTTCACGCATTCGAAGTGTGAGAGTAAGAAACATTAGTTACCTACTAATGTTTCTTACTCTCACACTTCGAATGCGTGAAGTAATTAATTTTAATAATCGTTCTAAAAATAGCATCTACTTCATAGTTTCTAATATCAGATTAATGACCTAACATTCAACTAATTGCTAAATTAATGACAAAGTAATTAAAAAAAAAAAATTGTCGAGAAAAAATAGCTCAGTGAGTAAAAGAAGACGGATATTTAATAGTGAGTGCTTCCGTTATTGCGTCATGTAAAAACGCTCACCACAAATCTGAAGAAAGCAAAAAGTTGTCGAACCGCAGTGTATTGGAGTCGAGTTGAGTAAGGCTCGTTTTGCCGCTCGCCGCATTGTAGCCCGTACATACTTGCAGAACTATACTTTTTAGGGTTCCGTGCCCAAAGGGTAAAACGGGACCCTATTACTAAGACTTCGCTGTCCGTCCGTCCGTCCGTCCGTCTGTCACCAGGCTGTATCTCACGAACCGTGATAGCTAGACAGTTGAAATTTTCACAGATGATGTATTTCTGTTGCCGCTATAACAACAAATACTAAAAACAGAATAAAATAAAGATTTAAATGGGGCTCCCATACAACAAACGTGATTTTTGACCAAAGTTAAGCAACGTCGGGAGTGGTCAGTACTTGGATGGGTGACCGTTTTTTTTTTCTTTTTTTTTTTGCATTGTGGTACGGAACCCTTTGTGCGCGAGTCCGACTCGCACTTGCCCGGTTTTTAAGATAACTCGGTACTTATAGAATTATTACTGAACTGATTTCAAGTAAGGTGTATAGGCGTATTACGAATACTTCACATTGTAGGTTATTTTCGAAGTTAAAATGTGATGGAATTATACGTGGTTCTCGGGAATTACTTGCCATTTTGAAGTCAGACCGTGAAAAGTCTGCAGTGATTTTGATAGCCCACGCAGTGCAAGTGTCATTTTAAACGGCAAACCTGTATGAAATTATGACGTATAAATAACACTTACACTGCGTGGGCTATCAAATCCGCTACAGACTTTTCTTGGTGCGGCTCTACTGTGAAATTGGGAAACTTCTTTGGAGTTTGAGAGGAGATCTATCCCTAATTATTTATGAATTATTGAAAGAATCGGACTTCATTTATCATTTACGTATTCAAGTACTTCGGATGGATACAGACAAATCTAGTTACGAACTGTTTTTACTAAAACTGTGATGATGAGAAACGCTGTTCTCGACAGAACGTGATGTTTTTTGCATGTTTTCATAAAATTCTCTGGAGTTCATACTTGACACAGTTACACGTTAAATTCATTATACCAACAAAAAAAATTCCAAAAAATTTCCAAAAAATGTCATTCAATTATTTACCGTAATCTAGCGGCCCTAGCGGATTAAATTCCAAATTCTAACTGATTATCTAATGGCTGTTACTGCTGTAGATTCATTGTATTCTTTTGATATTATGCAACCGTTTTATAATATATAGACGAACAGTCGAAAATTCATATATGTATTATAAATGAAAACATCTCTCTCAGCTTTGTTACGAAATAATAAATCATGTAACTTACCCTCCTACCAATACATTTGCTGACACTAAGTGAGCACATATTTCAACAATGTTTTATGTAAATACAAATGCTTCCCTTATCATAACATAACCCGCACACTAGCGCCCGTGACGTCACCTAGAGTTACCGCATTGGAGAGGACTATTATATAATCTGTGGAACCAGACGGCCTGGCGTCGGATCTCGTCTGGATACTCTGGATTACTGACCTACATTAGTTTGGTTTGACATCAGTTACTCAGTTTCGCACTACTTGGGGTCACGCGTTTATAAAACAAGGCCTAAGATATAGCGCGATAAAAACAAGATAAATCCTCTCGTTCAAAATAATTGTTAGAAAAAATAATTGTTTTTCCATATCGCATGGGTTTAAGTTTTATCATCAGCTGTTCATCATTAAAGTAAGCCGCTAAACTTGATATAGTCATTAGAAATCATCTGAATGACTCACAGCTTGACAAGTATATTAGAAGAAATCTCCTTCAATTTCATATGACGACCGTTAGATAGTTGCTAACGAGTATGCAAGTGTGAGTGACAACACTGACAACATAAGTATACACTTGATATACACTCATGGACAAATTTAGAAAAACGCAAAAAAAAGTTTAATTACTAATTTTGAAATTAATTTAGGTGCTGTAATCGAGTAATTAAACCTTATTTTTTGCGATTTTCTAAATTTGTCCATGAGTATAGGTATCCACAGCGTAATTTTTCAACCCCGACCCGAGACAAATAAAGGTGTGTTATTTTTATTCTTTCCCCGTATCGTCGAGCATCTGCGTATTGAATTTCCCAAACAATTTTACTTAAAGCTCCAATCACGCATAACAGTTACAAATCTAGGCACCAGACGAGTTACACTGTTGTGTAATAGATCATGAATAGATCATGAATACTTGAATAGAGTAGATTGCGCCAGAGCGGTGATATCAGACGCGATCTAGTTTCGTCAGCGCGCACAATGCTGTCATGTATTTCATGGGACTTGTGTGATGCTGCTTCTCGATATCTTATTACAAACTTTTTTTGTAGGTATTGCACTGGCTTAGCTACTTATGAACGGCGAACACATAGATACCTTACAATTATGTACTATGCGTCATATTTGAAACTGAGTTTTATGTACGCGATAGGCCTGTTTAAGATTAGAAGTAGGTACCTAATTAATTAATTAAATGAATGTACAATATTGTTTTTATTACAAAAAAAGAAATTACTTTGCAAAAACATAAACTGTATTATTAATACATTTTAATGTCTAAGGTTATCCCCATAATGTATTCCCGTCCACATAGAAAAAAATATTTGGGAACCGCTGAACCAATTTATTTAAATTTGAGTTAAAGTGTGTTTCGCACGCTATTGGTGTTCTTTTTTTAATATATTCATTCTAGAAAAAATATCTATTCAGCTAACCACATGTGATGTAATAACCAGGCTATCTAACATCTGATAACTAACAACGTTTTTTGTCCGCAATTCAACGAAGACAATCTGTAGGGAATTCCATTCACGTTCAAAGTTACGTTATCAGTGTTTCTAAATAAAAATTTGGTCGTAGTTAGTGTAAAGCCATGTATATTCAGTTCAATCTTGAACTAGCTACCCGAAAAACACCAGGATTATATTATTTTAATTAATAAAACTATTATTCAATATCGGATTATTGACCTCTCACCCCTACTAAAAATAACCTTACACATGATACTTTAAAAGTTAAAGTTCAATTTTATAATATACAAAACTGTGCTCTATGCTATAAAAAAGAAGGTTCAAAGTGAAATGTGGCCACTAGCTCCAGCATACGCCTACCGCACACGTAACGTTTCTCCCTACAACTTTGCTATTATTTTAGATGCAGGCGCCTTCCCGCTCGATATGACAACTGTAGCTTTTGTTCTCTTGCCGCTTGCCGCTGTTATGAGAATTTTGAGTGTTATTGAATGCTATAGATACGTGTTAACTACGTGTACAGTCACCTGCAATAATATGTTACTGTTCGAAGGCAGCAAAAATATGTGACACGCTCTTATGGCTCTACAAATAAGATCGTGTCAGATATTTTTGCGGGCTTTGTTGTGTAACATATTATTGCAGGTGACTGTACAATCCTACTAATGGTATAAAAATCAAATACGTGTTGCAATATGAGCACAAAATAATTTATTAAATTCACATAATATTAAAAAAGCAAACGTAATATTCTAGAAATTTGTCCAATCCGAGTAAGATTCCATATTTTCGTAGCCAAATAATTGTCAGGGTTGTAAGGATAGGATGGGATGGCTAGGTTGTTAAGCTTGTTCTGGAGCGATGGTCTGGAATTAAAGGAAACAACGTACACAGGAAAGGATAGAGGAAAGTTTGGGAAACTCTGAACTAAATTAATTTTAATGGATTTATTCATACATGTCTGCTAAACTTACTTGTTTTTTGGTTAAAATGCGATAAATAAGTATTTATAAAACAATAATTATCATGTAGGTGTAGGTATGAATGACGATTGTCGATACGCGCGATTTCTAATAGCATAATCCATAGCATAGTTAATCATGACGTTCAGACAAAACAGCACAATAGTTGTTTGTTTTACAAGGGGGAAAGTTGATGTTTAACCGCCCGTGCTAATATTGATACCCGAGCAAGCGAAAGATTCCAAAAACGGAATCTTGAGCGTTGCGTGGGTTCAGCAAATTTTGCCCCCGAGTGAAAACAAAATTTTTCACCACACCAACCCGAAGAAAATATTAACTTTATTAACTTTACTGTAACATATCAAACCAAATCAGAGCCAAATGAACGTCATTGAAAATCATCATTTAAAAGTAAATTCTACCAGCTAACAAGGAAACAACTCAAAATATGCATGCGATTACTTTGCCCCACATGTGGATAAAATGCAACTTCTTATAAATTTTTGAGCAATCACGAGAGCCTTTACCAGCTGGTGTGGTGAAAAGATTTTTTACCCTCTGATAAATCTGGCACGTAAAATGTTCGTAGACCTTTGAAGGTGAACGTAACTTTCGTTTATCCTTCTAAGATTAGAATATCAAAGCCTTGAAGGCTTCAGGGAGTTGTTAGAAGAAAATAAAAACATGCTAATATTTTTGTTTCATGACGGTAATGTTAAAAACGTGTTCGTTATTTCGTATTCAGCGTGGGCGTTACTGAGGATTATAAAATACGCGTACCTTAGCATAAAAATATTTGATAAACCTCTTATATTTTCGGCTAATATTATTTACAGATGTAAAGGATATATTTATAGTAGAAATAAGAATGTCGCAGTGAAATTAAGATTAAATATCCAGAATTTAGATTAAATATTAAGATTGAATAACCAAGTTCAACAGCCAACTCCAATATCAATCAAATACATAGTCTCTTCAGATTAAACTATTTAATTTAGCTAAGATATCGTTCACTAATTAATTCATTACGGATATTTGCAATTAAGAAGTACTTTATATAGTTCTGCGTGAGCTCTGCCAATATCTAGAGACTTAGTAGAGTGCCTACAAAGTTAGCTCTTTAGTTACATTTTAGCTTACTTCTCAGTCTTAAACCTGTAACAATAACCTCAAATATCCTCCTAAGGCCCAGCCGTAAAAATAAAAAAATCTATAATTTGCCATTGCAATTTGAACCTATACTATAAGAAATATAATTGATTTTGCTTTGTATAAAAATTAAACGAAACAAAACAAATGCAACTCTGTTCCAAATGGATATGACAATTATTTGAACTCCATCCAACTGAATAAGTACTTTAGGTAGGACCTTGGGTTTTACGAGGATATAAACTAATTATTATTTATGTAGGTACTCACCTAATCTCCTCGAGTAGGGTGTGGGCCTCAGCTGCCGCCCGACCTGGATGGAGGCCAGCAGCTTCTCTCGAGGAGTCGCTTCTCGCCGTGGTGGGGGTAGTTTGCGTTCTGATGCCTGTGCACATAGAAATATCGCAGTTGATATATTTTCACCCTGTGGTGACATTCTCCCTTTGGTGACGGGTTAAAATTAGAGGTCTTTCCAATTAAGTATACATTTAAGAAGGGGGAGGCCTATGTTCAGCAGTGGACGTCTTATGGCTGAGAGGATGATGATGATATATTAGTAATATGTGGACTTACATACGAAATATCATGTGATTGGGATATTTTACCAGTTGCTTTTCGGTGAAGGAAAACATCATAAAGAAACTGAAGCTTTCCCAATAATGTTTAATATTCAATTGGATTGAAAAGTCAAATCATCAAAAATGGCAGTTCCATCGATAATCCTTTGAATTATCGAGCAAGCTACATACTAGGAGTCCGATGGGTATTGCATTCTCCTAGTTTACACCTGTTAGGCCCACTTGCACCAATACACTAACCCGGGATTAAGCGGTTAAACCGTTAACCCAGTGTCAAATTGTACGCGGTAACTATGATAACGCCAGTTTTAACCGGTTAGTGGAATGGTGCAAGTGGCCTTATGATGCGTTGATGGGCGATGCGTTTAAGTCTATCCTAGCATAGTTGAATTAAAAAAATATAATGATTCAATTTTTTATCCCTGAAGTACTGAGCTATAACCGCGAAAATCGAAGTTCGCAAATTGCGGGCATTTTGCGAAAATCGAAGTTCGCAAATTGCGGGCATTTTTCTCTATCACTCTAATTACGCCTTCATTGTGTATCCCCAATCAGATTTCCTAGCGTTGGTTAGGTTAGTACTTGTAAAATATCAAGAAGATACGCATGCGAGGATGTTATTTGCATTAGGATAAGGAAATTTGACATAAATCTAAGTATATAATTATCCAATATTCATATCTTACCTTTCTTAATGGAGGCCTACTTCTAATAAATTCGAGAATCATTGCGTGTGCGTCTTTCTTTACACTGTAAAAGAAAAAAAAAACATTTATTATGACACATAACTGTAGTGAAGTTAGTATACATATAGGCAGCCCATAGAGGATTAGAACTGAATATTTTAGTACAGACTTTACAGAAGCATTCTCACCAAACGTATTAATATTTCACTAATGCGTTTATCAGCTTAGATTACAGAAGATTTTGTGACAAAGACACGTTTTAGCCCAAACATATAACAGCAATTCGGTTCAGTATTAGAAAAGATAAAAACCGGGCAAGTGCGAGTCGGACTCGCGCACGAAGGGTTCCGTACCATAATGCAAAAAAAAACAAAAAAGAAGCAAAAAAAAAACGGTCACCCATCCAAGTACTGACCCCTCCCGACGTTGCTTAACTTTGATAAAAAATCACGTTTGTTGTATGGGAGCCCCATTTAAATCTTTATTTTATTCTGTTTTTAGTATTTGTTGTTATAGCGGCAACAGAAATACATCTGTGAAAATTTCAACTGTCTAGCTATCACGGGTCGTGAGATACAGCCTGGTGACAGACGGACGGACGGACGGACGGACGGGTGGACGGACGGATGGACGGACGGACGGACGGACGGACAGCGAAGTCTTAGTAATAGGGTCCCGTTTTACCCTTTGGGTACGGAACCCTAAAAAGATAAAATAGCCAAACTTACCTCGGTGGTATCGCGCCGTCAACCTTTCTTAAAGTATATCTCCTGGATCTGATGTCGTCCATGAGTATCTCGTACGGGGTCAACTCGTACTCGATGGGGGTCCGCGAGTAACTGACTTTCTTTAACTTAACACCCATTCTCAACTCTCCGATAACTTGCATCCAAAACCGCGCCTGGAAAATAACAATAGCAATCAGTTTTCGACGCGACGCTTTGCTAAGAGAAAAGCGGCAGGAACACAAATTAAAAGGAATGGAATAAACACCGATATGGAACAAAATTAAAGCTGGTCGTCCAAAATTAACTCTGAAATCATTTCACAAAGCTCCTGTTGCGTATTATAGACATCATTTTTGGTATAAGCATGTGCCAATTACAGTTTTTGCCCTTTTCATAAGGTATTAAAGCTGTCTGACGAACAACTTTATTTATCTAAGTATAAAGAATAGTGACATCTCATAGCATGCATTATTTTTCATTCCGTAAATGAAATAATATATAATCTACCTAAGTGAGGGGCTCAAAGCTATAAATGTAAACAATAAGTATTGAACATCGCATCAGTTTTGTTATTATGGTCTACATACTTGAAGGGCTCTCCAAATCCTTCGGTTCGACTACAATCGGAAAGTTGATATGTTAGTCTATTTCCAGATCATACAATAAAAAAAAACATAATTAAGTACGAATTATTCTTATTGCTTTCGCGTTATCTCGACCTACATAAACAAAAGAAGGAAGAATGCAAATATTTATTCTCAAATATTGTAGATCTATGTAATATATCTGGGATAATATGGACTTTAATCGTACCATCTCGTTTCTACTTATTTACCTATCGTTAGTCATCATCGTTGAGACTTCTACGTTTTGATGCGTCCCTGTCGCCGGTTAGGTATTGAATTAAGTAAGGTGTGAAGCGTTTAAAAACTGATCTCGAGATTAATTATCAGTCAACATTATTGGCATAGGTACTGATAATACCTACCTACTTACTTATTATTTGGTAGTTTTCCTGATCATTTCCATGCATTTTACTCTACGAGTAGATCACGGCTACAATTTATTATTCATCTCTCCTGTTCGGAAAGTTCACCTTTCATAGGCTGATAACCGGGTGGAAAATTTAATTGCCCACCATAGGGTGGAAAGTAATATTTTTAAAAATTTTACTTCGAACTATAGCATATTATTCAGTTAAAAGCTCTCATTGTAGCTTCCGCATGACTGAAATTTGCGCCGTTTACATTTTGATCGAAAAAAATCGAAAACCATAGACAATCCGATCTTAAATTGGGATGTATCTGAAACAGCCTTAATGTATACGCGCCTTAAAAAAGTGAAACTGAATGAATGAATCAAATGAATGTAATGTAATGATAATATTACCAATAATCAACATACATTTCTTGTGTTTGACTTTCCTCATAGTCGAAATGAAAAGTAGAGTCTCTTCGTTCGAGCGCCAAAATATCTCGGGTGAAGTGGATCACTTTCCACCCTTGGTTAACAATCTACTATTGCTTGCAGTCAACGAGGGAAATAAATAATCAATGGCATGGCACGTGAAACTTCCAGGAGAGCCATGAATATTGCATAGGACACCTACAGCGGCACGCAGCGCATGCCGGTTGACGACTTCTGGTATTCCCTTCATTAGGCTTTCTCATTTAGCGGGCGTAAAGTGATCTCATCACTTTAAAATGAATATTTAGACAGAAAAGCAGGTTTTATCAAATTCTTACACAAGAAGAACTTTTTCTAAAATACATTTCAGCATTTGCACGTCTTTTGAGTTCCCTGTCTTCTACTTAATAAATCTTTATCTATGAAACATGTTAAATCTCCCACGCTGCTGGCTTCAAACTTTGAAGATTGAGATTGTTTTCTTAGAATTCAAGTTTTGCAGGTATAGTGGTTTTAGTCAATGCAGTTATTTTTCCTCTCCCTCGCTTCTCAATATTTTTCTGGATTCTAGAGACCTTATGTTATGCTAGTCTGACTTATGAAGCGTTTTTCTCAACTCACCCAATCAGAGAACTGGAGCGTGTCCAGATGCGTGACGGACTCCTCGGCGGCGCCGAGGTCCCTGGCGCCGCCGACGCGCACCCTCGCCAGGAAGGTGCCCAGCTCCAGCGCCTCGGCGACCAGCGCGCGGCACACGGCGCGGTAGTGCGCGGCGGCCGTGTCGCGCGACCGGTGCCCGCCGCCGCAGTGCCATACGCAACGCTGAAGGGAACAATAATAGAGGGTTAGGATATTGTTGTTCCCGTGTATTTGGTGGTTCATCGACCAATAAGAATAAGAGTAGGTATATATCGTGGCCTCCGCGACCAGCGCGCGGCACACGGCGCGGTAGTGCGCGGCGGCCGTGTCGCGCGACCGGTGCCCGCCGCCGCAATGCCATACGCAACGCTGAAGGGAACAATAATAGAGGGTTAGGATATTGGTGTTCCCGTGTATTTGGTGGTTCAGCGACCAATAAGAATACGTAGGTATATATCGTAGGCTTGTAGCAAGAGAGAGGGCACAGGGGCGAAAAATCGATCTAGCTAGGTGTCATCTCTGGGAAAACGCACATTTTTGAGTTTTTATATGTTTTTCGAGCAAAGCTCGGTCTCCCAGATATTAATTAAATCATTGTCAGAATTTTGTTACGCAGTATATAATGCGTTGGTAGCGGATACAGTAAGATCGTTCGCATACAAATGAACTTGCAATGAAATTATGTTAAAAGCCGTAACAAATCGTATGTTGATTGAAAATCATTATCTCCAAGCCTTTCGATACGCATTCCAATCCTCATCAATGCACCAACTAATAAAAGACACAGATTGCATTACGCTTAATACAGAACCGCTCCAGATAACTTATCCTTTCAATTTTCATTAGCCGCCCGACTTGCCATTTCTAACAACTTCAACAAACTCGCATATCATCGTATCTTTTCTTTTCAATCCCAACTTTATTGCTTGGTATTACGGTTCAAATTACAAAAGGAACAGCAAAGGGATATAAGAGTGTCAATACATTTGCATGTCTGATTACCATATTGCCCGCTGCATATCATTCCACCACGCATTTTGTACATTACGATCAAATTGCTCGACAATTGCTAAACGTATCGTAAAATAACAATAAAGAGAGTGCTTGAATAAATTATAGAGCGAATTAAAGAGAGTTTCGAGGCCGTTCGTAATTAGATTTAAGAAACGATATGGGTTACGAAGCAAGTATGTTATAACTTATAATGTGTTGTCGTAACACTAAGAAGGTGCAGGTAAAGAAATCGGTAATTAATAATTATTTGAGCTAGTCCAATTTCTCGTTTGGCCGGATTTGCTCCGCGGCTTTACCAAAATGGGTAAATGTCAAAGTGTGGTGTGACACAAACCCGGGAGGTGTAACCGAAGCTGCAAAAGGACCAGTGGTGCAACTTGCGAGTTTTGAAATTTCGGTTTCCGGTATAAATGAACTCAATATCTTTATGAAATAAACGCTGTAATATGTTTCTCTCTCCTAAAAGGTTGATATTTCTCGTCATTCCTATGATTTATTTCCAATTAAAATGAAACATTGAAACAAAACAGTACCATTTTTATTTTGTAATAAAAAAACCGATGACGCGCGATATTTTCTTTCGCGTATTTTCCAAACCACATGTCAGCATGTCATTTGGGATAACAGATCACTGTGACGTAAGCGATATTCGGCTCAGATTCAATCGCTGTTACCAGAACAGAATTACAAAGATAAACTTGGTGGAATATAGGAAAAACAAATTAATAGAAACGAAGAGGAAAATGATAAAAGTAATTCTGTTAACCTTGGGAAAATGGTACGGCAAAGATTTCTCTGGGTAGTCTCTGGTATTTTAAATGATATGACCGCAGGGGTTCGCTACGTAGGTATCTGTTGTGTTGAAAAAATAGTGGCACGTACTCTGCACTTTTTTGGAATGCCCCTCCAGATCTCCCGTTCCTCATTTAGCAAGTTGAACAGTGGTTGCCTGTCGCAACTGCTCAACTAACCCACGCTTCTGCAAGGTGCTGCAACCAAACCGTCAACCACCAAACATCCAACTTCCAATTCGCTGTAATCAATTGTCGACGCAACACATTGTGAACTAAGGCACATTATCGCCATTTCACAATAAGTATTATGACATTTAAGAGCATGATCTGAAAATTCATAATGCCCTATTTGGAATGTGATGCATGTAATTGTCACAGCGCACCGTAAATGGTTAACGCGAAACGTTAAGTAAATTGGTCACGGTTTAACCGTTCGATTTGTGTTAATTGTTGATTTCGTAACCGTATTATTTTATTAACGGTCATTTATTATTATTTAGAGATGGGGAATAGGGCAATAGATTTCCTTTTAAGATTTAACAAAGTGTCGTTTTCATCCTAGCTCTTTTCCGATCGTCATTTACTCAACTCACGAATAGGTTTTCGTTTACACCAGAAGAAATAAAACTCTTACTAAGATTGTGTAGTTCACAGATCAAAGTTCAAATGGCAGTTAATAAACGGAAATTATTCCTTCAAAATGAATAAGCTGTTGCTCAACAATTGTGTTCAATGTTCACAAAGGCGATCCAGCCCTAATTGACGCTAACCAAATAACAACAAAGCATTTATGATTCAGCGTGTCAAGGCAAAGGGGAGACGGGGGCAACACGATCACTTTCGCAAGTCGGATGTGGACCGGCAAGCGCCGACATCGACACCCACAACTGGTCATTACCGTGCCTCTGCCCGCTATCTATAAATCTAGAATAAACAGTGACTTATGGCTTGCCGCTTTTGAATTATTTGAACCAAAGTTAAGGAGATATTTTATCAGCAAGCGTGGCCGACGCGTTTGTCGGCCGATCGGAATGAAATCTTACAGAGCGAGGTGTCGCAAATCAATGTGTAATTTACTGGGACGGGGCCCGTAACTAGGCTTAATTGTAATTTATATTTCACTGCGTGAAATTGTTGCGTCCGTACGTGAAAAGACCGAACCGACAGACATTCCCAGAAAGATACACCTATTTCATTAAGCGGAGCAGGAATAGTCTTTGCATATTAATTTATTACAGTTTCTTATTTGTACCGTAGTTGTGATGAATGGTTGGTGCGTGTTACGCGCAAACACATTTCATGTTCCTGTCGAGGATGAAGAAAAACTAAAACTGCTATATTATTGATGAGACGCCCTGGTGACCCACTTCGCCCGCGGTCCCTCGTAAAAGGCGTTTCGGTAAAGAAAACGGTGGAGGAAATTGTGCCGGAAAATTTCTTTGAGAATGTGAGAATGCTTTCAACATTAAGTCCGCCTTTTGTACTATAAGGTTTTTTATTTTGTGCAATAATGATTAAATAAATAAATAATCATTGGCTGCCACTACTAGGTACATATTTTGCTTTCAGTTCTATTGCGTGCTTTGATCCATTTGATTCACGCCTTAAGTCTCCTTATATTATTAACCCGGGGCATAGAAATAAAATACTATTTCTTCTACAACTAATTAAACAATAGTCGTCAGCAAAAACATTTCAAGATCACTCATCAGCACATTCTATAATTTTAATAAAACTCTCCAATTCAGATTTCAAGCAAGAACTCACACAACATCGTAAATGTTTACATGAGTTATACTTTCCTTTTAATTCCAACTTACTAACAAAGCCCTTTAAACAAGGAATTGTGAAATAAATCAAAACAGCCGTAATGATAATGATAAGTTACTAACTTACTAACGACCGGACGGTATCGTCCCATTATGTCCACTTATGCTTGAGATTCACTTAGCAAGAGCATCAAAACGCCATAAGCTTGCTCGAAGTCGGTGCAGCTTTCCCACACAAACAGTTAAACGTTAGTTATAAATATGTGTTTAATCATTTACCTCTACATAGGTTTAAATGAACTTAATTTATTAGTTTGTAAGTCTTAACGGCACTTTTACAGGAAAGTGCCAATAGGCGAGAGAAATTGTCACAAGAATTTAGGAAAGTTCATGTACCTTTCTCAAATAGGTAATTCTTGTCCTTACAGAAAAAGTTTGCTGATACAAGTACAGTATGTTTAAGGGGCCCAAAGATTACCAGTTCGCGATATCAGCGAACTGGTAATCAGTGGGCCCTCTTAGGTACTACAATCACTTATATAACAACAGGCAATGCACAACTGTTGGGATTGTCATCGGAATTCGCGCGTGCTCAACTTGAAAACAATCGAACCCGTCATGTAAGTATGTAGGTCAAATCGACATGAATACATTGCATCAAGGACACTTATGAATGCCTTTGCTATTTTGATAATGAACTTACAACACGAGTATTAGTTAATACCTACAGTCTGCGGCAGTCAAAAAATATCTGTATTTTTGTGGCATCGCATGTTTTGTGACTATTTACTTTAAACCAGCGGTCGGCAACTTTTAGCAACCAAGGGCTTTGGCCCTTTTAGTAGTAGCTACCGAAGTTGACGCGGGCCGCACTTTATTAATATTTATGACTTTATCAGACATTGTCGTTTGTCAATATTACATACAAAATAGCCAGGGAGGCTCGCGGGCCGCAAATAAGAGGTTCCGCTTGATGCCGACCGCTGCTTTTTCTTGTTTCATCGCTTTTCTAGGATCACAATGATTTTCAGCCACTATACAAAATGTTTTCCCCCTCAACCCCTGTGAGGAACCGCGTAGGACACAAATTTCATAGTGGGATCTAATCTAATCAAATAGTATTTTTTCCTATATTTTCGGCTGATCATGATCAATACAGACACACACAGTTCCCCATTCTCCTTCTTACTGAACAAACGCATAATATTTGTCTGGGCGCCGTCTCGCCCTTGCACCTGATCTCAACTCATGCAGTGAAAGCAGATGTCATCGCCATCGCCCAGCGCCCACATCGGTGACGCAACGTAAGGCAGCGCGCTCATCGTCGGGGCGGGACGACACCCCACATGATCTGAATCTGAATACAACTGATTTACTTAATGAGATGTGGTGACTGGAGTAATTCTTGGGTCACACTGGCGTTTTAACCGCCGTCGATTGTCATTTGTTTGAGACAGGTGATACGTTATTCCTACAGTTGCCTCCAGAAACTCGCGAACTAAATTGACATGAGTTTGACAAATAAAATGATACCAGGAATAGCAAAGAAAAAATAGTCAGGGGTATATGTCGATAAAATGATATCGATAAGTAAGATGCACTTACTACCCACTAATTAACTATAAAGGGGTCACAAACGATTTCGACTTGTATGAATGTGACGAGAAAAGTGGTACATCATCATCATCATCTCAGCCATAAGACGTCCACTGCTGAACATAGGCCTCCCCCTAGAAAAGTGGTTGATTCGATTGTAAGATTGTGACGTTACCAATCAAATCAGGAGGTGCGGATGTGAAACTGACAATTTTCAATGTTAAGACGAAACAGGAGCTGATTTGAGGTAAATATACACATCTCGCTAACGGAAGCGGCTCCTATAACTAGTGCGATAAGGACAAGGCGAAAAATCCTTATAATATAATCCTTAAAAATCTCAAAAATCGAGGTTTTGTACTCGACTCGATCGAGGTTTTCCTCCTCCAAAACTTAACCAATCGTAACCAAATTTGGAAATCTAAATGATTATGAAATTATCTGTGCCGGACCGTTTTGCTTTTTTGGCTAATTGATATCCGTTTTGAATACTACGGCTCTCATTGCGGCATAGTCAAAGAGGCCATTTTGGCCATTTTTGAAAGGCTCTAGCGCCTTAAAAAACAAAAATATCAAAAAAAAGCAAAACGGTCCGACAAATCATTGCTCTAGCATCAAAACTCACGGAGGAAACAGTCGAGTACATTTGTATCAAGATATGACCACTCCTGTTGGCTCTTAATATGCAGGTTTGGGGGCAAGTTGTTTATATCAAGAGCTCGCGGTTGTCGCCATTAGAGATGGGTAGTGAGTAAATACTCACGGATAAATACCGAGTAAATACTCAGTATTTACTCAATTTACCCGTATTTACTCGTTTATACCCAAATTGGTGGGTATAAACTATTTAGAGTGCTGAAAGGGGCATATAAATTTGAAATATAGGTATATTTTGTAAGCCGCTACTGGATTACGTACTCAAAATTGTAAGAAATGTATTTTTAAGAGGGGCACTCCATACATGTAACTAATTGTCACAAAAAAAAATCTCAGAAACCACCAACATTTTGCACATCATTAAATGGGTCTTTAAAAATAACTGGAATGTTTCTAAGAACATTTTTGGATAAATTGAATATTTTTGGAAAAAAACCCTTTCGAAAGGCCAAAATAATGTTTCCCTCTCTATAACTTTAGAACCAAAGTTCAGAAAAAATATGAAAACATATCGGGAGATTAGCCGCATAATAGAGTACAAAAAGCAATATTTTGAACATCATCGGTTGAGCCATTTTTGAGTTTTCTTTAAAAAACCCTTAATAAAAGGTCGTAAGTGCCGCGTAAACACGCACTTTTGCGCGACATGCACTGTCATGCACTTATCTAGAACATCGGTAGAATTTAAGTACTCATATTTTTAAAGTAAATACCTTCTTATTTAAAACATAATTGTTAACAAAATTTTCCTCTCACTAATAATTACCTTTTTTTCCTAAATTAAGCGTCCTCTATGCTTTTTATTTTATAGATATTGTTAATACACGTTAGCACTCTTCAACAAAAGACAATTTTGTTCTTTAATCTCACTTTTTGAATATTTTATAAGCAATCGTTTTTACCCACCTAAATGAGTAAATACGGGTATTTATCGGGTGCTTTGAGTAAATACCGAGTAAATACTCAGTATTTACTCACCCCTACCCATCTCTAGTCGCCATAAATCTAAAATTTGTGATTTAATTTTATACAATGTGACCGGTAGATGAGATTGATCGATAATTAAAGTTAGGCCAAGAAAAGTCTGCAGCGAATTTGATAGCCCACGCAGTGCAACTGTTATTTAATACGTCATAATTTCATAGAATTTTGACGTTTAAAATAATACTTACACTGCGTGGGCTATTAAAATTGCTGCAGGCTTTTTTGGTATAACTGTAAGTATTTAAATTCTGACCTAAATCTTATTTTCCCTTCTGGGTCGGCCTTATTTGTATTTTGAGCCAAAATCACTGTTTCTATGTTATCACCTACAACTTGTTACTCTAGCTGTAAGTTTTCCTAACAAATAAAATAAAATATTTATTTAGTTACCTACAATGTTTATCCAATATTCCTGTATTTATTACTATAAAATTGCACAATTTTCGAAATACCAAGTAACATTTGTAAAATAATTTAAATTACTTAAAGATACATTTTAACTGACCGCGCAACAGTAGCGCCGCTAGCGGTGAATTCTCGCGATATTCTCTAATTCAAACTTTTTTGAAAATATCGATACGAACAGCACTGGCCAAACTGTGGTATCATTTGTGCACATTGACCTGTCAATTTAGTTCGCGAGTTTCTGGAGGCAACCTTAGCTTGTGTGTTTAGGATATACCTAGTTGGTGTTATAGGTTTCATTCATTTGTATAATACTATAAACCTGTACTTCTTGCTGTAATCCTGGCCGACATGACATGCATTTAAAATGTGATTGACGTGATTATTGATTTCTGATTCTTATTTTTTCCCTTGTGATGAATAAACTCTGCTTTACATATTTTGTGACAAAATGTGTGTTTTAAATTAACATTTACAATAGTTGGTACACTTGGTACATGCATAATGATCCTGGTTTTTTTAGATTATGATGTAATGAGGATTCGTAGTCAATGTCATTTTTGGCAACAGCATCAAATCTATTTTAGGTTGTTGCTGCATTATCATTATCAACCAGGATTTAGGTAGGATAGGAAAATGGAAGTTATTTAGAGCGGCCGAGTTCATTGTTTCCGATCCACTGTATGATTGTTCAGATAAAGTTATTGGACGAATAACATAAAAAAACCGGGCAAGTGCGAGTCAGACTCGCGCACGAAGGGTTCCGTACCATAATGCAAAAAAAAAAATACAAAAGAAGCAAAAAAAAAACGGTCACCCATCAGTGGCGTGCAGTGCATACAAAAAAAGGTAGGCACTAGGGTAGGCAGTCCATACAAAATGACCAAAAAAAAAGTTGCCGATTTTTATAGTTTGCGTTACATTCCTTCAAGAATGACTCTTCTAGAGCCCGATTTAAGTCTTATCTCCACTGCACGCCACTGTCACCCATCCAAGTACTGACCCCTCCCGACGTTGCTTAACTTTGGTCAAAAATCACGTTTGTTGTATGGGAGCCCCATTTAAATCTTTATTTTATTCTGTTTTTAGTATTTGTTGTTATAGCGGCAACAGAAATACATCATCTGTGAAAATTTCAACTGTCTAGCTATCACGGTTCGTGAGATACAGCCTGGTGACAGACGGACGGACGGACGAACGGACGGACGGACGCACGGACGGACGCACGGACGGACGGACGGACGGACGGACGGACAGCGAAGTCTTAGTAATAGGGTCCCGTTTTACCCTTTGGGTACGGAACCCTAAAAAACAAGCTGATATGAAAAATTGTTACTGATTCGTAATTACCTGAATGTATTTCAATTCGTATTATATCAACGACTTTGTTGTACTTATTATAATAACATTGAGTGTGCACTCGCCTTAGCTCATCTTATTCTTACATATTCGGATAAGGATCGTCTCGTAAGTGAAAGTCGTATAAAAATGGAGAGCGGCTGATATTCCCACATTACGTATCTATCTCACCCAAATTTATGAGAATTCTTTAAAACACCTTTTAATGTGTTGTTACAAATTTAATGTCCGTCCCGAATTTACTGATATAACAATTTATTTACATTCAAATTCTAATGGTTTGTATAAAAAAAACTCACGTAATTTTAGTTAGAAAACGCTCGACATTTATGTCGATCCGTTTAGAAGAGGATTTAATATGTTTAAGTTTCAATGGGGTTTTATATTCAATATCTGTTTATAAACTATAGTATTAGACCATCATAGCCATCATCCAGTGGTGGTTACGAAATTTTGAAAAAATTGGCTGTTCGTGCTAGTTTGTCCGCGCTAGTGTTTCCCATGATCTTACCTATAATCTATACACCTCTCTCTCTCTAGTTAATAAAGCCACGTTGACTAACTAAATCATAAAAGGGTCAGCTATTAAAAAATATTCTAACTACGAAACGCATGTTCAAGTCTTTCAATCATTTAAACTACCTATTTTAAACTTATCCAAAAAGCTTTAACCGACCAGGCGACCAATAACATACACGTTAGATTTAATTGTCCTTAATCAACCTTTGTGTTTCTGTCAGCCTGTTGACAAAATCCAATTAAGATCATAATCATTCAATCGATACATTCACGTGTTCAATGGGCACTGAATGAAGTTCGCCGATCACGCGCGAACCCGACACCACAAGACCAGCGCCAATCTGTGACACGATTGTAAGGCTCCGTTCTGTGATACAATGTATGGCACGGGGCTTACAATTACGAGTACATTAGGGCATGATAGAAGCACATGAAGCTTTTCATGACCGTGCGATCTGGAATGCAAGGTGGCGTCGGTTGCGAAACCGTATGAGCGGGCTGTAATCTCATAATATAGGTACCCGGGCCCGGCTCTGGCAATTTTAATGGTGCAAATAGTAAAGCTTAGTTGTTGACATACATATTAATTATGGATACTACTCTGGAGAAAAGGGAAGAAAAGGGAGTATAGTTTCTGAATCGAACGTAACAAAAAGGTTACTCTAAACTTCCAATAGGATTGGAAAATCAATCAACTTGGTTTTTCCGCGATCCGCGTCGCGCTCGATGCCCTCGTCGTGCGTGTCCACCCACCGTCTCCGGACACTCATTATCTACAGACTACAGACACATACCTATTAGGTACCTCGACGACGCAGGGTCCGCGTCACGCTCGATGCCCTCGTCGTCCGTGTCCGGTCACTCATTATCTACAGACTACAGACACATACTTCGACGACGTCGCGCAGCATGAACCACCGTCGCCGTCGGCGGCGCGGCGCGGGGTCCGCGTCGCGCTCGATGCCCTCGTCGTCCGTGTCCACCCTCACCCCCCGGACACTCATTACTACAGACTACGGCAGTACAGACACATACCTCGACGACGTCGCGCAGCATGAACCGCCGTCGCCGTCGGCGGCGCGGAGCAGGGTCCGCGTCGCGCTCGATGCCCTCGTCGTCCGTGTCCGGCCACCGTCTCCGGACACTCATTAATCTACAGACTACAGACACATACCTCGACGACGTCGCGCAGCATGAACCGCCGTCGCCGCCGGCGGCGCGGCGCAGGGTCCGCGTCGCGCTCGATGCCCTCGTCGTCCGTGTCCGCGCGTCCGCCCTCCGATGTCTCCGAGCCTTCCGACAGGATACCGAGTTCTTCCTCGTCATCTGTGGACAAAAGTACTACTATTTTAACTCGTTATTTTTGGTAGTTTTAAACCTAACACTTAAGTTTTTTAATGAATACAACTGGGTAAGTATCAGTTTCTTGGAATACTCTATTTACAACGCAATGTCAAATTTCAGGACTAGGAAATAAAATAATACATAGACAAAACACAATAACGACTATATTTTATGGTGTTTTTAATTGGAGCTTTGTTTGATCATACGAGATTTCAAAGCCTTGTAAGGGTTTTTTTGCATATTTGTTGTAAAGTAACGACACTGTAATGTAACGTAAAAGCAGCCGCCGTGAACAAATTCCGTCCCGCTGAATGATTTCTCTATTCACCTAACATCGCGATAAACTCCTTTAATCTACCTATTTAACTCACATTCCTCCCCAATAATCTTAAGTAACAAGTATTTATAACAAGTATTTAATTACAAAACAACTGAAGCGGCAAATTCCGATGATCTCATTGAGGTATCGCTGAACACTTAGGTGCGGGGAATTCTCACTTTAAAACGTACAGACGGCTGCACATATATATACGCAACTTTCCACCTAAAGCCGTTGAAATAAGGTTGAAAAGTGTATACAACTTTTTGCTGTAGAGCGTAAATAATTCCTTTCGTAGCATGAAATTGTAACGTAAACTTGCCGCTTTGCTGGGTGAGAACATTCAAAACAACTCGAACACTCGCGAATTTAGGTTAAGTTTATAGCCCTGATCAAAAGGCAGGTATTCTTTACATTTGAAACATGTCTTGTTTTAACGAAGCCGAAAGAGATTACATATTCAATGTAATTTACATAATATAATATGTATTACGAGTACCTCGTACGTTAGTATTCATAAGATGACTCTGACTTGAATTATATATAATGATTATTCTATTAGCATTAGGTATACTCATATGTCATGTTGGTACCTTAAAACGGTCGTTGAAGTAATCTTTCAAATTCAGGATTCATTTTTGGCTGTGGCTTTATGTATTATTGTCATTATTAACCACAATATAACTAACCTAACTGTCCAGAACAAAGCAGTTGTCAATTATCTTCGACATGTTGTTACATTTTACACACGTGGTTCTAATATGTATTGCAACAATATACAGTATGATACGGGCTTTTAATTTTCAAAAATTTTATAGTTTTACAAAATCAATATTTTTAAAATGTTACAGAGATGATTCCTCGTCGTCCATCGATCGTTCATACGATTTATTACGAAGCGCGACGCAACGCAAGCTTTTCTTGTATTTGGTCTTCAATTAAAAACTACCGTAGTTAGCTTAACAAAAACAATACATCCTAATGTATAACCCAAAAGCCTACAACGTTGCACTAAAATGCACGTCACCGCACGTGTGGTCCATTTGCGGTGCATGCACACGATCTACATCCATCTCAACCAAAAGGGCATAACCACCTTTACAGGCCAATTATAATTGCGACCTTTTAGACTGGTTCTCCTGTCAACAACTAAGGTTGTTACGTCCTTTTGTAATGGATGTCAAAATTGCGCAAGATTCTCGTTCTTACGCACAATTAAAAGGTCATATAACCTCCTTACTTATGCCAGCACTTCCAACAGGTCATATAACCTCCTTACTTATGCCAGCACGTCCAACTCTTGCATGCAAGGTTTAGAAAATTTTCCAAAATGTTGAAAAATTATCGGAAATTTCAGGAAAATTTCACTGGATGCAGCGGAAACTTTGATTTTGGAAATGGAAAGGAGATGGTAGAGTAGGTAGTAGGTAGAGAGTGATGAGTAAAATTTGAGAAGTTTCCGAATGTTTTCCATATGAAATTTTCACAAGTTTTGAAGTTTTCCGACGGCACATCAATACCTCTTCATCCTTCTAAACCAAAGTGTAACTTTATTCGGGATACCGGTTGTTAAGTCCTTTCGGAATCAGTTAAAGTTGCACAAGGCACAAGCTCTGCCGGCGCCGCCGGCGCATTGCTAAAGGCACTCTTGACATTGGACATGATTGGCAGCTATTAGTAAATGGTATCACTACCATTGTGAGACATAGTTCCTCTAAACATATCCTGTAGCATTTATCTATGACTCCAAGTACCTATACTGGCAAAGCAATATGGATTGATTCAATTGTCCCTATGTAATTAGACGAAAAGCCTAAAACTAATACGAAATATACAGAGTGGCCAAAGAAAAAGTGCATTCCCGATGCCAGGGAGATATCGAGGTTGGTCCCATAATAAAAGTTGCTCAGTATAATCCCAAAACCTCCCTGGCAACTAAATAAAGGAATCAGAAGGAATAGTGTAATTGAGAACTGCAAACAAACTGATGGTGATATTATATTAATGGTGTGTCATGTCAAGAAGTGACTGAAGCCTAGACACTAATTATTCGGTAGTGACTTCATCTGATACCAGGCATTCATACGTAAGCAATTAATTCGATGAAATGTGATTATACAGACATTTGAATTTCTATCAGCTCGTGAACGGCATTTGGAGGCTCTGTCGCAGTTAGGGTTATCAGGAATCTGCAAATGGTTAATTCCTGGCAAGATCCTTGATGTGAACAAAACCGACTTGCTGAAATACTTTAAACTGAGAAGCTTAGTCAGGTGTTAACAATAACTCTGTGTGGACATTGTGTGCATTTTCTATTATTAATATCATTATCAACCATAACTTCAAGTTTCAATATCAGAGCGCTGAGCGCTATTTGAATTATACAGGGCGTCCCACGGCGATGCCACATGGAGGGAAAGTACCTTAAATATCATAGATAGCATATTTTGCTGAAAGAAGACTTCATTTTATTTTTAAAACTTAGTTAAATTGCATTCATACTTTTTTAATTTTCTTTTTTAAAAAATGTATGGAAAAAAATTATTGCGTCATTGGAGGAAAAGTACGTTAATTATTGTAAATGAACATCTTACTGAAAGAAGACATTATTTCGATTTAAAAAAACAAGTTGAATTGCATTTTAAATAATTTCATGGTTAAACCGGGAATCGAACCCGCTACACGAGAAAAAAAAAATACCTTGTACCAAAAAAATAATTCTCACATTGAAGCCTTTCGATCGGTATGACAAAGCTACAAGGTATTTATTTTTCTCGTGTAGCGGGTTCGATTCCCGGTTTAACCATGAAATTATTTAAAATGCAATTCAACTTGTTTTTTTAAATCGAAATAATGTCTTCTTTCAGTCAGATGTTCATTTACAATAATTAAGGTACTTTTCCTCCAATGACGCGATCATTTTTATCCATACATTTTTTTACAAAAAAAATTAAAAAAGTATGAATGCAATTTAACTAAGTTTTAAAAATAAAATGAAGTCTTCTTTCAGCAAAATATGCTATCTATGATATTTAAGGTACTTTCCCTCCATGTGGCATCGCCGTGGGACGCCCTGTATTATCTTTTCTAGTTAAAGAAATGTCACTGATTATTTGCATAACAAAATGCTATCATTTTGATATCTAAATATTCGTTCGAAATGTCATGCTAGAAACAGCTAAATTATCCAACATTATCTCCAGTTATTCATTTCCACATCCTTACTCTAAGAAATCTTAAAATAGGTAGTATTCTGGCCGGAGTCCTAAGAGATACTCAAACCTGACATATCAAGACAATTTCAAACGTCGTTCAACCCTAGTCACATCGTGGTTGCATTGCGTCTATCAGACGCACGCTACGACGTTATTATAATGCCTGGTACTTTGCATGAATTAATCATTACGACTAATGTTTATGTGGGGTAATAAGGCCTTTGAACATTTTATAAAGGGACAATCGCAACTCGATACTTGAATCAGGGCTATAAATGCTCCTATCATGTGCATCGTTTATATTTCTTTATATTATGCAATGTTGTGATGAATAAAACATAAGGATTTAGCTTTTTTAGTGCAATATATCACCGAGCGATGATCAGCTGTTTAGATTACCCGGAAGGGAGTTGTTGGCAATATTTTTACCGAAAATCGTAATAGGAACGCATGGCCTGCATTTTGAGAGACATGCTCTAAAGTCTCATGGCCTAGCAGGAGACGTAAATAGGTAAACATTGAAAGCGTCGACCAGCCATAATAGTTATCGAACCCTGTTCGCACTAAACTTCTGGTCATTAAATCACGAGCATCCAAAGATAATAACAATGGTTACGGAAACCGAAACAATACGTAAACAGAAATCGTTATTCCTCTGGCATTTAAGTCCTGGCGCCAGGCGCTCTCCGCACAGAATAAATCGGCAGAAATCGCCACGACCAACGCTTGCATAACAAATTTATGTCTATTCATTCACCGTGACTCAGCTATGACTCCGGTGCTTAATCCTCTTGCGGCAGACGCCAGTTGACATGGAGGTTATGAAATTGGCAATAAGAATAGCTCTCGAATGGCCAATATCCATAAAACAAAGGGAGATTTGCTTGGTTGGCAATTTGAATATTAAATATGATAAAATATGAGCACGGTGCGTTGTAAAATATCAATACACAGAGTAGTTTTTACTACATACATGTAATGTACAGTCGCCATCAGATATATCGGAGCGGCCAAGGTGCTCACAAATATCTGAACACGCACTGTGTTCAGATATTTTTGACCACCTCGGCAGCTCCGATATATTTGATGGCGACTGTACATATGCATATTCTGCATCTTTGCATGTTATCCTCTACATTTCAATAGCTGGTAAAATAGTTAGGGAGGCGAGGTAGCTAAATGGCGTAATTCAACGGCGCCGTCGAGACCTATCAAAATCGAAAGATAAAATCATTTCGAAAAGAAAAGCTCGTATGGCAAAAACCATTTTAGCGGTGGGTTTGGCATGTACGGTTTTTCAAAAATGTTAAAAAAAACAGTTACTTGGGCATTCTCGAGCGCGTCAGATATTCATACTACGTATGCCCCGAGTGCCTCTGATAACAACGGTATACTAATCTGCCGGTTTGCGTGGTGGGGGTAGGCATATAAAGTAGTCAAAAATGCAAAAAAAATAAATTTACTCGAGCGCGTCAGATTTTCGGAAGGGGTGTTAAGTAGGCCCCAAGGAAGCTTCCTTTAAAAAAACTGACGATTTCGGCGTGACGATAAGTTACGGTGAATTTTTGAAAATGCAAAAAAATAAAGTTTTTTTGAAATACTCGAGCGCGTCAGATTTTCATAGGGGAGGTTTATCTCGGTATCCTGAAAGCATATTTTTTTAATCTGACAAAAATGTTGGTGGGTTCTCTTAATCTGACCGAAAAAGGTTTTTTGGTTTCTTTTTTTCCTTTCTTTCTCCTTGATAAAATGGGGAATTTAAGAATGACAATAAAGCGATAGATACAACCAACGTAAATGTAGATGAAATGTAGTACACACATTCAGCACATTCGAGAAATATACCGTCGGGTCTTTTCTCTCTCTTCAATCGGCGTCATACTGAGGGCACATAGGTCTACGTTAGGGGACCATAAACATATACATATATATATATATTAGAGTGTACCGAAAATTAATTCCCTTCTACCGCTTCTTTCCCCACCATCAATGTTGCGAAATAAAGGAAAAATACTGGTAGGACGGCATATTTCCGCGAAGCGCTCAGTCTGTATTACATGTTTATGGCAAATTCCTCTTTTTTGCTTGAATTCTTCACTTCGTTTTGCTTACGGTACGTCCAAAAAACAATTTGAGGATCAACAGGCTATTGAATAATATACATACATGAAACTGTACATGTTAATAATACTTGTGTATACAGATACGCGTAACTTTTTCCGAGTCCACGAAAATTGTCGAGAAGCTTTAGAAAAAAAAATTTTTTGAGATATAATAAAAGTCACATAATTTAATCATCGTTATTTCATATCAATTTTTTTAACACCCTCAGTTTTCGAGATATACTCAAAAAACCGGGAGTTTGAGTTTTTATGATGCTTCAAGTCAAAAAGTTTTAACTTTGGACAAAAATGTAAAGAGACCTTTTTTGTGTAAAATAAAATTACCTTTTTTGTTTATTTAAACTTTTTTTTGTAAAATGTATCGTTCGCGACTTATATGCCGCAACGCGTTCTTAGGAAGACGAAATGGCTCCTCCACACTTCCGGTCATGCGGAAACCGGCAGATTTTGTATTTTTAGTAAGTTTTAGATTATATTCTTCAAAATAAAAAAAATAAAAATCGCGCTCGAGAATGCCGGTTTAACGTTTTTTTTTTACAAGTTCGCGACCCTATAACTCGGCGGCGTCAAGGACTTATCGTCAGATTAGTTAAATTTAGTCTTTAAACACTAAAATCAACCCCCAATATCTTAATCTGACGCGCTCGAGTATTTCAGACTATCCATTTTTTTTTACTAATCTGATCGTCTATCCTAGGCGCGCGTCACTACATATAGAGCTAAATACTTTACAAGGTTGTTCTATTAGGTCTAAGGTATCTCTCATATCTTAAACTGCCACGCTCGAGTATTGCAGAAAATTCCCCTATTCGCCTCCCTAACCAAAATGATGTACAATTCTTTACACATTTCCCTTTTGCAATGGACTGAAATAAAATTGTCATTAAAGGTTTACAATCCTAACAATCTCTCACGAGATTTTTGCAGAAGGTTTATCTTTAATTGATTATCTGCTGATTGAAGACTTGGTAGAACAAAAAAGTGCTTGATTATTTTTTTCCTTACATCATAGATTCAAATTCAAACACAATAGACACTAAACGTCTACAACAACACAACACAAGCACAGGTTGCAGTATCATCTCGAATCGGCCATCAATTTGTCTCGTTTTCGTTTTACGACAGCCTAACTTTACTACTCATCAAGATTGATGGCTCCGTATAATTGTTGTCCAAGTGGAACTAAACACGGTGGTCGTAAAGTGTGACCTTTATTTTCTGACACACATCACGCTGACATTGAAGATCATAACACGCGAGCGATGACAGTAGTAATTGCAGTTCATTACAGAATACAAGTAAAACTAATTAGCGGAGTCTTTTAAGCATAAGTCTCCAGTTTTAAACTGAGTACAAGAACCCAGGCCTCGAAGACAAAACGTGATTAACAAGCATAAAATCATTAACAATTATAACAGTCGCAACATCAGCACGTGTAAGAATTCTTCATTGCTTTGTACAAATGCAAATACTGTTAGTCGTCAGAAACAAATAATAGATCCCCCAGTCAACAAAACGATAGTTCTCACATGAGAGAATAACAGTTAACCGTTGTGCGTTGTTCGAGATAAGAGGCTGGGAATGGACGGTGATAACGGGAGGCTGCAGTTAGAGGGATGCTGCGGAGGCTCGCGGGCACAATTGGGAAACGTTAGGTAACGGTGCAGAGCCGATAACTTCCAATTTTTAGCACGTGTGGAGGAATGCTGATGCTATGTCTGGCAAGGTTTTCGAAGATAAGTGATTTTCGAGAACCGCTTTAAGTTGAGAATAACTGCTGAATAGAATAGAATATTGAGGCAAGTAAACGAGTGTAAGAGGAATTTAAAAACAAAAGACTGGTTTGACTTTGTTTGACAATTAATTTGTAGAATAAAGTACAGTTATGTATAGCAAAGATTTCTCTGTAAAACTTATTAATTTTAATTAGGTAAAGACATTGATTTAATAACTTTCAAATACATCCACAAAAGTCGTGTGTGCTACAATAGTAGTAATAATGATGTGACAATAGAAAAATTACCTTTCGCAATCAATCTAATATCTTAAACAAAAGAGGTGTGAAATTGACACGCCGCTTTCTTTGACCAGGGGCCCGTTTATCAAAAGCTTGTAACTTGTAATACAAGTGGAAGTCCCTTTCTAACAAAAACTGTAAAAAAGGGACTTCCACTTGTATTACAAGTTACAAGCTTTTGATAAACAGGGCACAGCTATTAATAACAATTTGTAACATTGACATTGTCCATTATCTTCATTTAAAACGACGGTGACAAACAAGCGTACTGCCAACCATACAAGGATTCGATAAGTTGACAAACGTTCTAAGGGAGCTTTAGCAATCACAAGTAGCAATGTTGTCATGGCTATAGTTTCGTGTAAGGTTGGGTATTTAGATACAAATTCACCTAGGGTTGACATACGTCAGGATTTCCCCTGTCCCCTGTCTTGTCAGGATTTTTTTTTCCTTTGTCAGGGTTGTGGGAGACATATTAAGTGTCAGGGTTTTTAGAAACCTCAACTAACCACCAGAAGCTTGTGCCGTGTGGTGCCGGCATCAGAAAAGAATAGCACCACCCCATCTCGTCCCGTGGGTGTCGTATAAGGCGACTAAGGGAAAACTGGTGACAGATATGCATATGAGCAAGGCTCGCCCGTATCCTTAGCGGGGTCCTTCCTCACAAGAGCTGTGCGCGCGCAACATCGAAAAAAAAAACCACCAGAAGCTAGCTAAAAGTTAGGAGTTATAGCTACAGCACATTTAAAAAATCTTAGCGATACAGAGGCCTGGTCAAAGAATGTTTAGGAGGAAGTCCGGATGTTTGTCAGAACATTCCATTTTTTCATATGGCAACCCTAATTACTCCCGAGCTCTCTCTAATCTACAATCTCTCTGTCATTTAGCCATACACAGACGACCAACTGTGAAACATCCCAAGACATGTAGGTGTCATTCGGTTTTCGTACAAGCGAGGAAGTGTATGAATAATTGTTACATGTATGTATGAATGATGGCCAAGTCGCAGAGGTTAATGTGTTACATGACACGAAGACATCGTCGTCACAGTTAAATGAACTTACTTGAACCTTATTGCGAAGAGATAAGGTTCAGCCATGTTCAGTCAAATTGTTGATGTTAGTACGAAACCAGTCGGCGGATAAAATTTATTGGCGATGATTGTCGTGGTCGCACTTGAGGTGGAAAACGCCATGATTGTGTTGAGTTTCGTATAAATCAAATGTGTGAAATATAAGCGAGTTCAGAATGTTGGGCAAAACTAAAACATTTTCTTGGCACGACAACTCCACTAAAATCTTAATATTCTCCGTCCGTCCGTTGCCGTCGAATAATATGTATAACAAAATTTCACTCTTAGATGCAATACATTTTTCGTGGAAATATTTCCGTAAAACAAATTCTACGTAAGCGAATGTTGAATTTGACGATTTATCCCAAAATAAAGACGTTAGCGGCCACCAGGACCAAAATCAAGTGATGGATGAGCATAATTCAGCAGAGGACTATGATTCTTTTTATTATACAATATACTTAATTTTAGTTATCACAGTTATGGTTACAGACGGTTTGATATAACCGGCTGTAAAATAAAATCTGGCTTGTCCTTTTTTGTAAACATAATCAAAATGACTTAAACCAATAAATACTCCGTCGACACCAGAATTCTTTCAAAGTCTCTCACAGCCGCCGCATGGTCAAGGGAGATATTCAATTAAACCCATTTTGATTACGGAGCGCGCGCGCAATAAATTACAAACAATAGATTACGCTCCTATAATGGAAGTGTTTGGATCGAAACACCTCCCGGTTAGGCACCGAACAGAGTTCAGGGGACTTATTAAAATAAATAAATATAATAGCATATATATAAAGCATAGCAAGTCGAACGGTCAGTTAAACCATTTGTGTGGGGATAACACCAGGCTGCTGAGTTAGCTTCGCGATCAAGATATTGACATAACTTTGCAGTTAAGACATAAAGAGTGTGTATAGATAGATAAGTAGATCATTTTGGACAGTTGGCCCGTTCACACACTTCTGCTGCTAATGACTTGGTGATTTGATTGATAAAAAGTAGCCTATGTCCTTTCCCGGTCTTCTAACTATCTCCATAGCAAATTTCATCTAAATCGGTTGAACGGTTTAACTGAGAAGATGTAACAGTTCGTTACTTTGGCATTTATGTAAAGTAGGGAAATAGGGAAGTAGGGATAAACGGAAGTAGGTAAGGTAATGTTACAAAATACAAATACAATACAAAATTCTTTATTTCATTAAAAACCATTACATATTTTTACCAATGGCTGGTGTCTCCCTGTAAGTTATTTACAAAATAACCTGTGCTGGGAGGCACCGCTCTTCCATATCTAATTTACAATTTATTTAGTATTATACTATCATATACTTAACTATTGTGTGTGTGTGTGTGTGTGTGTGTGTGTGTGTGTGTGTGTGTGTGTGTGTGTGTGTGTGTGTGTGTGTGTGTGAGTGTGTGTACTTGTGCGGCTTGGCTAGGCTACATATCCTAGCAAGTCTTCCACCTGATCGTAATTTTTATCTACTAACCAATTTACTACCTTATTTTTTACATCGTATTGTAGCTTTGGGTATATATCTAGTGCTTTGTTTAAAATATTGTATAGGTGCGAAGAACGTTTATTATATTGCCTATTAGCAAAAGTGGTGTTGGTTTTAGGTAGGTGCATGGCAATATCTTTCCTCCGTCTTGTCAAGAGATTGCGATCAAAAGTTGTGGTTTTATGCTTTCTTAGAACAGAGGTTAGTATATATAGTTTTCTAACAGTAAGCAACTTACACATTTGATATAGTTTATCAGTTGAGAACCACATCCTCTTAAAGTACATAATTTTGAGAAGACTACGCTGGGCTCTCTCTACGTCTATAAAGCGAGTCTTAGCAGCGCCTCCCCAAACAGGCAAACAATAGGTTAACACAGACTGAACCAACGATGTGTAGATTTCTTTTAAAAGGTCTCTACTGTGGCCATTTAGACCCGGAACGCTTCTTGGCACCACATGTCTTAAATTTTTAAAAATCCAATTAAGCTTTCGTAAGCAGTTCAGTATATTCTTACAACAGCTATGTATTTTAATGTCAAAACTATTAACAGGTTGTGTATTGCTGTATATACTATGACATATATAATTTGTTTTGGCAGTATTTAACGTAAGGATATTGTTCTTAAGCCATTCATTAATAGTTTCAAGTCCAGTCTCCGTAAATTTCTGAACATCTTCCCATGAAGACCCAGTGAAGACGATGGCGGTGTCGTCTGCGTACGAAAATATATCTGCGTGGGGGATCTTTAAGTCACACAAGTCATTGATATAGATTAGGAATAGCGTTGGACCAAGCACAGATCCTTGTGGTACACCGTACGTCACGTCTTCATCTTCACTGGTACAACTGGAGTCACCCAATTTCACCCTCTGTTTCCTATTTGTTAAATAGTCCTGGAGAAGACGAAACGGAATATCTCTTATCCCCATTCTTTCCAACTTGTGTAACAGTATGGGGACAGAGACGGTGTCAAAGGCCTTTTTGATATCTAAATACACAGACATACATTTCGATCCATTGTCAAGATGGTCAACTATTAGTGAAGTTAGAGCAGATACAGCATCTTCAGTAGATTTTCCAGGTCTGAAACCGTATTGAGATGGGGAAAATAAGTTGAATTTTTTTAAGTACTTCAGTAATCTGGTATTCAATAACTTCTCTAATATTTTGGAAATTGCTGGTAAAACAGATATGGGTCTGTAGTTATTGACATCGTCTCTGTCACCATTTTTATAAACTGGTGTAATGATTGATTGTTTAAGTGGAGCTGGAAAAATTCCTTTGTCAAAACAAATATTTACTAAATGGGTAATTATTGGGATCACCACTGACTTTGCAAGCTTAAGAAATTTATTTGAGATATTATCCCAGCCTGGTGCACTATTGTTCTTAAGGCTCGATATTACGGATTGTACTTCATCGTGGTCAGTATGGGACAGTATAAAGGAGTTGGGTTGAGACCGAAGGTTTAGAAGGTATGTTTGTTGTACAGTTTTATCCGGATTAATATTTGTCGCAAGCTGCTTTCCTATATTGGAGAAGTAGCGATTGATGTAATTTGCAGAGGCAGTCGGAGTTGATTTTATATGAAGGAGTTCAGAATTTGTGCTATTATTTTTATTAGTGTATGTAATATTCTTTATATTTTATATTTTTCCACAGCAATTTAATGTTTTTAGAAGATTTACTTAATAGCTCTCTTTCATAATTACGTTTAAGTTTTTTTATTAATTTATTACAATGTTAGACCCAGTCATTCGGATTTTATTGGACATCTACTAAAAACTTAAGTATAATGCTGTCGTAAACTTTGAGAAAGATGCGTCTATTTACGCCTAACATCAGGCTAATAATAAAACAAAATAATTATATTATTTGTCGCGAAGAAATATTATTTTGGCCAAGAAAGATCAACAGATAGACACTTTTTTTTTTTTTTTTGTGTACGTTATCGTCTATATCCCGTGCCATCTTGCCTATTAAAGCTTTCACGATAAGTCATCTTAAAACCCCTCCCCTTGTTGGCAGAGGAGAGACGTGATTAGCAAGTGATAACATTAGAAATTAACACGGGACGGGCGGCGTCGTGTCTAACGTCTGTTGTACTGGATCCGCTCTAACGAGTATTATAATACGTATATAGTCAACAACGTGAATGCACATAATTTAATAGCTTGTTAGTGTTGTTAGGGTTTCGTACCAAAAATATATGTAGTCTGACAAAAAAGAGTAGAAATTAAAAAGTAGCAAAACATTAGTGTCATTCCGTTTTCTTAAATCGTTCTGATGCAAATACAAAAATTACCCTCCCATGGAAAATTGACCAGTCAAAATGTATGAAACAGCCAAATATTTTTTCGCGATTTAATATAATCCCAAAACCTTCCTGGCTATGGGAATGCAGTTATTTTTTAGCCACTCTGTATAGTGGAGAAACTTTATTGAACCGCTTTCGAAATAACTTCAGTCATAAACAATGTATTTCAGTTGTGTCAATCGGGAGCTGGTAAAAGCTTCTCCTTATGGGTCACGAGAATGTAACGTAACTATATTACTTATATTTAAAATGGTTGTCCAAATAAGTATTGAGCATTATTGATGGGGCTATTTGGCCAATCGTACAGTCTTAATGTTTTGTTCCGATATAAAGTAGGTACTTATTTAAGTTTAAAAAATTATGATCGAAGGGCTTTTTGCAACTCTCGCGTTTATAAATTAAGTAAATTGAAATTATCTTACATAGTTAATAGTTACTGAAATTATCTCAAATGTTACCTGGCTATATACGTTTTATTTATGTCTTATGAACTAATTTTATTCCTTTTTTTTTCACTGATAAGTCATAATCATAACAAATAAAGATTCCGAAATTGATTAAAACCAGGAAAAGTCAAGCCTGAAAGACAACCGATTTCCTATCATCCGATCTGATCTCGAATTCCCCGTGTTTCATTTTTAAGTGTAAGCCGTAAAGACCCCCCTGCGCCGTCCGTCCATCTGTCCGGCTTTCACCAGCGATACTAATCACAAATTATATGGTGTCGTTAAATACACATGCTGCCTGTGACATAAGGACTTAACAACGACCCGGCGAAGGTTACAGCTTTTACTTCGGCCTAAATATGGAAAGTTTAACGTGACATTGTACAACTAAAGTTATTTAAGTAAAACATCACCCTAGTTGACGTAGTTTGGAATTGATAAAACGTCCATTTTACGTTTATTAGTTATCTATGTTCTTATGTAAACTTGCTGAAAAGTAATCGAGCAAGAACTCGGGATATCCACGTAACATTTCATTGTATTCAATACAAACATAAGGTGACACAACAACATATCGATTTAGGGTTCGTTAAATCTTTGACCGAAAGTATCCTAACTAAATGCTTATTGTTTTATGGCCGCGCGACCTGAATTGACCAGTGATGGAGTTGATACCATTACAACATTTATAACTATAATGTAACAAAGAAAGGTCGACAGGAAGCACTAGTCTTAATTATCATTACGAAAACGCCCAACCAATTTAAATAACGAATTACCCAAGCAAAGCGTGCGAAATGAACTTAGCAAACAAGGTAAAACCAGACATCCACAAAAACATTGTCCGTATCCGTAAGTGAGCCGACCGTTACTAGAAGATCTGATATCCGAATATTCATATCATCTCACAAATGGATATCGCTAGTGCGATTCTAATCTTTGTGCGAATGCAAATAAGGTTCAGGGAACTTTTAGTGATGTGCTTTTGTTTCCGCAAACGTTATCACGACTGTATCAAGTCGTGGGAATTTCGTGAGGACGGTTTCTTGGATTGTATGGAGAGTCGTAAAGTGACTTTCTTTGCCGCGGCCTTGCGGTCGTTAGCGAAGTTTGACACACAGAAACACAATGTCCGCTTGACAAAGAATTGCTTCGTACGGTGCATGACATTACGTTGAATGATCATGGTCAGTTTGGTCCCGTAATTCGGAGATTCGGCTGAGCATCGGGTCGATTAGTATTGTGTCTTCATACTTTGAGTTACTAAAAATGTGAGAATACGAATTTGTACACTGGCATATTCTGTGTATTACGTAGTGTATACGGTTAATAAAAAATTAAGATACGCGCGGCATTTATATCAAGACCTCCTATGCCGATGCAAAATTTCAAAGGGATTGCAAAGTACATCACATTCATGAAGTCATCACTATGTTTTATGATAGAATATGCCATAACTTTTCTCTAGAAGAGTGTACACCCACACGTATCATTATCCAATTAAAAAATTTACATCGATCACCCGACGTAAAAGTGTTGTCAGTGCTTTGTATAACGATCCACAAAACCGTATACAAAACGAGATAAACCCGATAATCACAAATATCTAAATCCAATCAGAAACATGACCCGTTGTTACCAAATTTCATCGGTCACGGCCGTCAGATGTCTGATAACGTCGTCGTCGAAGTGAGATGTTAATAATAAACTCAAGTTTCGAAGCGTTAGAAGTTGGGGGGCATTTCTCTGTGGCTCTGATATCGAAAGAATTTAGATTATTTCGATGCACAGTTGGAGTTAAATGGGCCGATTTTTATTTTGTTCTTCATTTTTTTCCTCTGTTTTTCATAAAAATTGGTTAGATTGAAGATCTCCTCACTCTGGGCCGAATATTACAAGAAATCCCAAGTGGAAAAAAAAGTAGGTACCTATGTAATTTTCCGGTAAGTAAGTTAAGTATAAAAATTCCATACGTATTCGTAACTAAGGGAAAGATTTATAGGACATACGGTGAAATTCGCTTATATTGCACAGAATAAGGAACACCATCTTCACCAAACTGGCAATAAATGACCAGAAAAGGTACAGTGGCCACAAACGGTACCTACTCCTGTACTATAGTGTCTATAGTAGAGCGTTACATAAGTCTACTTAGTATGTGTCAAATGTAATCATAATCATTTATTTGCACATAAAAAGGGTTTTACATATAAAGGTATACATGTCCAAACCTTTTTAGCTGTTTTTGGCAGCATGTAATTTGTAATGTTACCGTATCGACCAAATGCATTGTATAAAAGTGTTAAGATTTATGTAACATTATTTATATATAAGTTATATAACATATGTATTTACTCTTTATGCCTTTACACTCACGTATGCTACGGTCTAAGAATCGCATCAGTTCACTCAGCTCGATGTCCGATTGACCCGCATGCGATATCAAATCGATACTTTCGATTCGTTTCGATTGCCCACTAGTTCTCGTACCTTCGCTCGCGTCCGTGAACAGTTATCTGCGGAGCGTGGCCGTGAACTTCATGTTTCGATCGTTCGTTAGGCTTATTGGGCCGGTGGCAAAGGGCAAATTGGACCTACGCCTACTAGACTGAGTTCCTGGTGGGTTGGGTACAGTCGGAGAGAATATGTGACAGAACAAGACACTTAAAATCAGGCATAACATATTTGGACTCTATGTGGGGGATTTTGAACGATATTTGTTGCGCAGGAGCTGGTTGAAAATTTCGCGGAGCAGAGTATATTAAGCTGCTAATGCAAATGAAACCAAGGAACGAAAGTATAATCTTAGAAGAAGTCCAATAACATATTAAATATATTAAGAACGGGTCACTCACGTATTTTAAATCGAAAAACGCTCGACATGTTTCACCCGCAAGTTCCTGATGAGACTCCTCGGTACGGAGTGAAACATGTCGAGCGTTTTAGAATTAAGGGCCCCCCCCACATCTGGCGTCTTTCGAGCGTCGGCGTCTACAATTCTATGGCCAACATCGACGCAACGTCGACGCAGCGTCGACGCAACTGCGCAGCGACGTCATTTTCCATAGCGCTGGACCGACGCCGACAGACGCCGACGCTCGAAAGACGCCAGATGTGGGGGGGGGGCCTAAAATACGTGAGTGACCCGTTCTTAATATATTTAATATGTCTGTGTCTCACAGAAGTTTTGTTATTAAAAGGGTCAATGATTTTAAAAAGGGGGTCATCCAAACGATCTTCTGCTTGCAAAATAAATCAATTGCAATCACACGTCTCATAGTTTGTTCTGCTTTAAACAATTAAAAACATTGTTTCCTATTGTCGTTTTTTCGTAGGTATATTACAGACGACTGTACTCGACAAACTATCGTGTGTCTTCTGTTCAATCGAGGCAATTTAATGTTGTTTATAAGCGGTACATTTGTGCTAAAATTACGAGTAGGAGCTACGAGTTGGATATAAGGCTCCTACAGCTTAGGTTAAAAGGTAATCAGATTTCAACTAAGATGGCGTGTCTCCACTAACATCAGTTATAGGAGTTTATGTAGATTGCAATGGCCTGCATCCTGACACTAGCTGCCGTATTCGAACTTCAAGATATTCACAAGAGAAGACACGTACTAGATCTATTCTAGATACGTTATCGTTTAGATATCAACTAGTTCTCTTTTGCAGCGCAATTCGGGCAACCAATGTCACTTTTACGTTAGATAGAGTAAGATATCTATTAGATGTGAATTGGATCTCTAAGTCATATCCTGTGGAAATCGTTCAAGAGTATCTCCAGAATCACGCAAATGTCAAATTTGACAGGTTAGATCTTAAACATATCGTTATCGCATCTTGGTGATGTCTTAAAGATATCTAATAGATGTCTATTTCAAAATCCGAATCGGGCCCTTGGTTTTAATCTATAATATTTTGTCTACTACCTATATTCGATAAAGTGTCATCGGTTGTTCAAACAGCAACACTCTACTGTCCATCGGTGGACCTTATGCCCTTTGTAATAAGGTTTACGAACTGTCAGTTACCAGTGTGGGCGATGATTTTCTACATTTGTCATTGGTTTATCTTTAAACTAAGACAAGCTTTTTCAAGCTGGGAATTAAATCCGATGCAGTTTCCTCTTAAGACATACGAGTATTATAATTTATAGTATACATGTAATCTTGAATACAAATAAGATTTACAGTTTATAAATATGACGTAAACTAATTATAATTATAAAAGGTCGGCAATCTCTCGGGTTACTGATAGGCATAAAATTACTGGCCATATAAAACGGTATGCGCGGACGCAGGCTATTAAAACGCAATAAATCCATCACACTACGTATTTCGCCAGACCACAGTTAAAATACAGATTAATACAGTAAACGGCACGTAAGTGCTTGAAACGTTCGAAAGGGCTCGGAAAGATTCCGATACCCTTTGACAGTTCATGCTACTCTCACAGTCACCATCAGATATTATATCCGACAGGCCAAGGTGTTCACAATATCTGAACACGCCCTCTAACGCCTTGACAATAGAGGCGTGCTCAGATATTTGTGAGCACCTTGACCGCTCCGATATATCTGATGGAGACTGTACAAGCAATATGTTCTATATTTAACACGTTCGGCCCACCGCCGCGATAATCAGGTGCTCACTTTACGACACAATAATTTTTCATACAAATAATTTGAACGTTGACAAACGTTCTGCTCTTCACACAAACCTGATTGCTTTGAAATGCGACACAAACGTCAAAAGACGTTAACTTTCAATAACGTTGTGCCTTACGTAGTCAACATTTTAGTATTAAATTAGTACACAACGTCTCGACACGTTGACGCCTATAAACGTTGTGTCGCATATAGTGTGTAGTTTATATTGCCATAAGAACAACGTCTAGTGAAGTCTGACGTTTGAGGAGAGACAGTCAGCGGTTAGTGGTTTTCTACCTCGACAGGTGCCACCTCCTCTAAAGTAGGCATAGGAGTATGATGTAAGTGTGGCCTTGTGGCTCTGCAGCTGGTGAAGAAACTGGTAGTGATGAGTTATCCATGCCCTCTACAGGTGGCAAATCGGGAGATGGCAAGTGATTATCTGAAGGTGACCTTACTGGCAATATCGGCACTAAGTTATGCTGTACCTGTTCAGGCAGCGGCGATAACGATCCTGAGTTCATATCTAGGTTCACCTCAGCGATAGGCGATGATGGAAAAGGAAGCTGGTAAACACTCCTCTCTGCAGCTCGTGGTGAAAGAGGAGGCGTTGGCATATTCTCCATTTCTCCAGGTGACTGTGATGCACGAAGTATATTATTTTCAAATAATAAAGGCAAGCCAGGGAGAGATTCAATTGACATAGTATCTGCCTCAGCCGCATTTGTACTGAAAGCCGACGAAGCTAGCCCTTTTGGTGGGTTTACGTGTCGTGCGTAAATTAAATATGCTTCCAGAACTAAAGGAATCGCCAGAATCTGAATCATTTGAAGCCGAAGTTTCGATTTTAGATGTAGGTGGTTTTGAAGTAGAAGGTCACGTGTAACTTACAGAGCTGTCACTTTCTGAAGAAGTCCTGGATCATAATCCTCATCGGTACCGTATTCCCCGTCATCGCTAAAGGAGTCCGGCGAACCTTCTCGGGACGAAAAGTCTTGAAACAGTTTCAGAGATGCCTTGTTTTATTACATGAGCGGACTCCGATGCGGCACACAGCGAATACTGCGGGGTGCACCGACACTTTGGGCGACGTGAATGAACGTTGTGTGTGTGAATGTAGTCATGTGTGCGTGTGTCAAAGTCGTTCACATAATACCGACAAAACTTGATAAATTGTGGCGGTAGGCATTTGATAATTGTAAGCGTTGTGGCACAGGAATTAGCTACTAGGGTCATAGTAAGGGCTCTTGGCGTTATACGACGTAGTGCGAATTAATGAACATTTAAAGTTGAAGTCAATAGACGTTGTGTCTCTTATTATGATATAATATTGACGTTATAAAACGTTGCTGGGCCGAACGTGTTAATATAGGTAATAAGTTCTTTAATGCATGCGGTTACCGATCCCTGTAACCAAGACCTAGGCCTGGGGCCAAGAAGGGCTAAGGCTTTGTGTGAAATTAATTCGGCGTGCGTTACGCGCAAATGTAAAATGGCTGCAAGAGGTTTCTTAGCTGATTTACTACCTCAAGATATCAATTTACTGCGGCCAGACGCAACCGTAGTGGTAGGAGAAATTACGTCTCGATTATAAGTCGAGACATCGGTGCAAAAACTCGAAGGGAAAACGTAGAAAATATGACAGGTTAATTTAGATTGAACACTTGTGAGAGTCTGCGGAGGAGCGAGCGGAACGGATCATCGTCGCATTGTGGCAGGCGCAAGTCTCACACACCAAATGCGTCGAGGTGCAGCTCAAAAATTGTGCGTCCTATAAAAATCTAATGTGTAGGTGTAGGTATAGCTTTACGCATTACTTCAATCCAAATGGTAATTTTCACTATACTACACCGCGTCACAATACTAGGTACATACATCACTCTTCATGAATTCATGATTTGATTTTTGTTTCGTCTTTGCTGTACTTATATATTTATTAAGTCCCGGATGCATCCCACACAGTGCTCGTGAAAATCATCCAACAAACATTAAGTGCAGAGATTACATATATAACGTCGGTGGATACATTTCTCTTCGTCGCAGTGGTGAACTGCTGACAGACGACATGACAGTTCATGTCGTCCCTTGAGGCGAACTAGTATTAGTGCGACCCGTCAAAAGCCTAGCTTCTCCAGAGCATCATACGTGCCGCGGGCTTATGTGCATAGGTCGGTGATAGGACGTCGCGCGATACGTCGCCTGGGCGGTCCGGGCGTGCGCCGCTGACAGACGACATGGATGTTATTACTAGCGCAGGCAACCTATTCCATCCAATCAATGGGATACCTTACCTTAGATTCCGTTTGAAAATGAAACAATATAGAATATCGGTTTAAGATCGTCCGCCCTGCACAACTGCACATTCACCAATGTGATATGTAAAAGATCCATAATTCCCATTCATATCAGTCATCATCATTCATCACATTCATTTCAACATGTAGAAACAACTCTGATGCATGCGCTTTATGCTAATGCGGGCGCCATATAATTTACGTAAAATGATCATGCGAGCCCCGATATACTACAGCTATTGCAAAAAAAAAACGTAGGCGAACTATAGTGTATGTTTTGTGTAATCTCTGATAATATAATTGTCTCAGACCTAAATGTGTCAAACATACTGGTCTGTCTGAAGTGCAATGGTTAGCAAGCTTGGGGAATACAAGACCTAAGGAAAGTGAAAATGGACGGCCACAATGCATGCAAATGCTAATGTTACATTTTGAAATTGCAATGGAAAGTTGACATGCGCGGAAACAGAATGTTAATGTCGATATTTTAATTAATTTTGTGCAATACTACTCAATAATTAAACGTATGGAATTAATCAGTAAAAAAAAGTTTGTGTGCCTAGTCAATTAAGATACATTAACAATTGCGTACTTTAAAATACGTGTCATAAAATTGTGTAAATATACCTAATTACCTACATTTATTTCAAATTTTATATTAAAGGAAAAAATGGAAAAATTACGCTTCCGGCAGGACTTGAACCCGCAACCTCCACAATCCGTGTGTTAGCTCTGCCAATTGATTGCCAAGGCGTGTATACATAAGGGAAGGAATGGAAAGATTCGCAAGATTCTGGTAGGCTTCCGTAGCTCAATTGGCAGAGCTAACACACGGATTGTGGAGGTTGCGGGTTCAAGTCCTGCCGGAAGCGTAATTTTTCCATTTTTTCCTTTAATATAAAATTTGAAATATCGCTCGCAGACGTATCTGCATGTTTAAAAAATACATTTATTTCGTAATGAAACGTTCGGGGTTAGTTATTACTTTATGGCGAATTTATATAGTATAAACATGACGTGACTAACTACAGCTTTAAAGTAGACATCTAAATGGTAACTTCCGAAGACACACGTCCTACTAGACACAGTAATTGTAGTTATCCCGAACCCTAATCTCTAATAAGGTTAGTTTAAACTTTTTCCTAGCGATCGATTCTGACATCTTACACTAGCACGAAGTCACGAATAATATAGGTAGATAAGCTTTCATAGGCTGTCTTTCCACTAAGTCAGTGAAAAATTGGAGATGAGAGGAAAGGTGCGGCAATGGTGCGGTTTATTTCCGCGCCATTCTTCTTCCATTCCAACAGGCAGAACAAGAGGCAGACCCAGAACAAGATGGAAGGATGTAGTGCTAAAGGACATGATTGAGTGCAAGTTATCCGAGGATGACGTCGTGGACAGGGCGAAGTGGAGAAGGTTAAGCAGGAAAGCTGACCCCACCATTATGTGGGATTAATATCTAGGAAGAGAGATATTCCTCTCATCTTCGCCTCAGTGAAAAGGCGGCCATACACTCAGGTTTTTTCATATCAGAATCTTCGAAATTCTATTTTCAGAACACTTGTCAATGTCACGACTTGATCCGTCTATCGCATCGCATGTCTGATAAATGCAAGGAAATACGTCCACTAAGTATATCAAATATCAAGATCAGTAATACTCCAACCAAATTGCTCGGCATGCGGAAATCACACGCATCCGGAATGCAATGGGAACAAATGTCTCCGTGGAGACTGTAGTCGGCATTGTTTTATGGAGTTATAGAGCACATTCCATCTGAAATGCTAATTTGTGTGATTGTTATCAGAACCTTCATTAATCGAGGCGTCTGAATATTCTCGTTTAACATGTGAATTAGGTATAGAATCTATTGTGATATTTGTGGTATGCGTGAAAGAAAAGTAGGGGAAAAAGAAGGAGTTGCTTGATTGGAAATTCTCATGATACTTTCACAATATTTTAAGTTTTAAAATTCAAATTACACTAAGATTCTACCTATAGTTTTTAGCTTACAGCTTTAAAAAGGAAGAACAAATGGGTAATAGAAATAGAGACCTAGATGTAGATTGGTTTGATTAAATTCGAATTTAATTAAGTAGTTAATGCTATTAATTCCAAGCCGTCATCTTGCACAGTGGTGAACGAAATACTTCTCAAAAAAGGGAAAGATACTCAATGAGTTGAGGAGACAATGTCGGACAAGTGGCTAAATTCGCAGACCAAAACTCAAATTAGTTAGTCATCGTTTTTAGAAAACAGTTATTCCATTTCGATTATTTAAGTGGTGAAATTGAGTCAAAAGACAGAATTGAATAATGGAGGTGTGATGAGTAGTACCTAATAGGCCGCAACGGCGAATTATTATAGGTATACGTATACTTACATATAGTAAAAAAAGTATACCTTTTTCCAAGACACGATTCATGACTAGAGACCTATAATTAAGAGCAAACTATCATATCATTATCCATCCGTCGGAAGCTACACGGATAATGCGTAGTACTTATTTGATTCACAAAGAAAGTAATTACTAAATAAATAGCTCCAAGTCTTACTTTCAAAGATCATAGAAAAACAATAGAACGAGCACAATCAGCGGCACGCACTGGTTTAATTGTACGCACTTGTAATAGTACGCAGCGAATGCAAAGCGGGGATACAATTAGCCTGACCCCGATGGGGAGTCAAGTGCAGTCGGGTTCCCACGACCACTCCCACGCAGGCGGTTATGGAGAGCTTGGATCACTTTCAAAGGTTCTATAGTTAGATCTAAGCTAAGGGCATATTCTGAATCAGTATCGTATGAACAACTAATAGAATCTACTAACTAGGTTTAAACCCTTAAAAAATAGCAGGTACTCTAAGCAGGTATTCGAGAGTTTCTAAAGGATTAATTTTTCCGCCAATTATACAAAGCTTATAAGAGAAAATACAGGACAGAGATACTTGGAAATTGCTTCACCGACATGAGTTCAGCTCTTAAATACATAATTATGTTTTTTGCAAAAGGTTTGGAAACCAATTTCAGTATGTTACCATAAAGGTTGGACCGTTCCGAAGGACCGCCGAAGGAAGAAGAATTTGTCTATGACCAAGAGTTACGGGTAATCTTTCTATTTTCTGTGCTGTAGACAGTGTAGATACCTATACTAATAGATGTAGCTTATCTAAACCCACTGAAGAAACCTATTAAGTTACACCAGCATAAACGTACATCACTTATATTTACGATTACAACTTCATTATTAAATACAGTCGTATATTAATATACGAAACAGGAGAACTAAATAAGTACTAATTCAGTAGACTAAATTAATATTACGTTAAAGTTTATCGGTAAACCAATTATGACCCCATAGAAGTCTTATATACCCACCCGGCCGATTTCGACCACGACGACTGTTTCAACTCTGCTGCTGAAGACGTTCGTGTGCCCGCGTGTGTCTTGCGTAGCCGATCTTATTAACAAAGACCCGTGCACACAACTAGTACTTAACCCGCATTGCACGGCCCCAATAGTCGGGGAGATCAAGCGTTTCTGATCCCCCCCTGCATTGTGAGGGTGCCCTGGCGATAATCCGGGGCTGCCGGAGGGCGTCGTGGTGGAATATCATCGATGCCAGTGCGCCCTCATGAACGGCAAAGAGGGTGAAACGCCGGAGTGGGTTTAGTGGGTAGGGCCAAATTCTCCCCCCCCCCCCCCCCCCCACCTCTCGCCACGAGAGGGACAAGGAGCGGCGAGTCCCACACACCGTGCGTAAATGCATTCCCACTCCGTCAAAAAAAAAGGTAAGGACACCATTGTTCTAATTATACCTAATAGCCGCTGGTGGTCGGGCTTTTCAGCTCATCCCGTCTGATATCTAGTTCCATAAGTCGAGTAACGGGGAATCAAACCCGTTGTCAGTTCGCGCGTGGCCTATCATGCTCCCAGCATGGGACGCCGGCGGCGCCGATTTACACGCATGCGCAGAGCAGAACAGATATTATCGAGATCCTATTATCTAAAACTAATCGGCAGAAATGTATAACATGACAATTATTGGATTATTCGCTAAGATAGTTTTAGAATTAAGTTATGTTTATGTAATGTACGTTAGTAAGTTAAAGGTTAGGTTAGATTAGAATAACAGTACCTATGTCAATGTGGCTTTCCATCATAAAAGGGTTGAGGAATACCAACAGAAATTCTAATAAGGACCTTATTGCACATTAAGCATAAGGACCCTTCTCTGCTGGAAAGGCACCCTTTAACGGCAACGAAAATGGCAACGGCTTTGGAGCGATATCAGTATATTTTCACAAGAACCATGTTATATTATTGTTTATGCCAGTAGGTACATAGATTTACCTCGATTTCTACGTTGTACTTAACATTTTTTCTTGTTCCAGGGTTTTTGCGAACGTAATGAGATTTCGGAAGGATCGTGCGGTGCCGTAAATAGGTTTCGGCAAAAAATGAATGCGTGGTTCGAAACTTTATTAGCCTAGTGACTTGCAGTTATCATGTCTCCTTAGCAACAAGCATTCGACATGGTTCTATTACAGGTTTGGTAAACACCCATTGATAGGTGCCAGGCACTTAGTTTTTACGACATTTCGACAAGTATTTTTTGGAATAAAACGTGCCAAGTTGTCGCGTACCTTTTTAAATTCAAAATTGTTATTCTTTATCATCATCATCATCACTAGGCCTTGTGCATCTTTACAGATGATTTAAGCAGCATCTATGACTTATTAACTAGCGACAGCGTCGCTCGTGGCTATATAACCCGATCCTTGAACGGCACAGTCGCCCACATTTGTGACAAATAATAACCTTTTATTCTTTATAGTTTAGTAGATATATTCAGGAATAACACTAAACTTTAAATCCTTCCCCAAATCTAAGAGTTTTGGTACCTAGTTCGAATTAATAGTGTGGCACGTTTAAAAAGTCAATTACCTAAATGGAAAATTACGAGTAACTGTCACCATTTTCCCTCTGGACTGTTCACTTATATTTAGTCTCGGACTAAAGTTCTGGCTTCGTCATAGAAATCATGTTTCGGCCGAAGTTTCAGTTTCAGCCAAAAACTGCCGATTTTTTAGGCCGCCCTCGAAGCATAGGCAGCATAAAATCCGGTTTCAAGGCCCGATTCGGATTTTGAAATAGACATCTATTAGACATCTTTAAGACATCACCAAGATACGATAACGATATGTTTAAGATCTAACCTGTCAAATTTGACATTTGCGCGATTCTGGAGATACTCTTGAACGATTTCCACAGGATATGACTTAGAGATCCAATTCACATCTAATAGATATCTTACTCTATCTAACGTAAAAGTGACATTGGTTGCCCGAATTGCGCTGCAAAAGAGAACTAGTTGATATCTAAACTATAACGTATCTTAGAATGGAGTCTAGTACGTGTCGTCTCTTGTGAATATCTTGAAATTCAAATACGGCAGTCAGTCGGTCACTACTTATTTATGTTTTCAGTACTTGCTGCCTCACCGATACGATAACATTATAATGTTTTTCAAACTCGATGGGTAGAATGACACCAGTCATTTCAATACAATAAATTATATGGAAATGACAGGTGTCATCCAATTCTTCGAGTTTGAAAAATATTATAGAGATAAAACTTCGCACCGTTTTTCATCGCCACAGGTTCGCAGGCGACGAGAGGTCGATCGAGAGTTCACCGGAGAAAACAGACCACTTATCCAGCCTTAACGGCTCAATTGCCTATTTGCACGGATTATGCAACCTTTTATTTGTCGGTTATCCAATAAAATTGCCCAGGGTAATTGGAAACAGTAACCTAATAGACCAAAGGTTGTATAATGTTCTATAATGGAAGTTATTTGGGGCAAAGTTTCAGGTGTAGACACTAGACAATGGTTTATGTTACAGAAGTTATGCAAGATACTGCACAGGGAATTTGTAAAAAATGCAAGCCATGTATTTATTAACCCGGAACAGACCATTTGGCAGAGTTCTTAAAGCTCATTCCGAATAACGTACTCGTAATGCCAGTAATGCCGGTAACTTACACTCGATACGCTCATTTTGGTGTCAATGAGGTATTTAGTCTAGTATGTGTGTAGCAATGTCTTGAGAGAGTCTGTAAACCTAAGTGGTGATAAAATACGGTATAGACAAACGCGGGATTTCATAGACGTATAATTTCTACTTGTAATTGACCAATGTGTAAGTAAATAAACCAAACGTAAATTTTCACTGCTGGTCATGTCTAGGAATTTCCATTACTTTGTTGTGCTACCAACTGTCGACTTTCCACAGTTTCCACGACATTCTTCAAACCATCGATAGAACAACACAAGCACATTAGAAAAGGATCTTATTTATATATTATTGATATTAAGTTATCAAGTCTTAGGAAATTTGTAGCACTGCCATTCCTTTATGACCTTTTCAGTTACTCTCACCATCTACATATTATGTGGTGATTAAACTTAGTTTCAAACCGTTATCAAACACAAATACGAATACGAAGTTTCTTTCGAGAACATGAATAGTTTAAAGCAAACCCACCTCATCACCTAAGTATTGGTAGGTAGTAGGTACATAAGAAACACTTACCAGGCGCCTCGCAAGCCGTCATCTCGGTGATGAGCCCCTCGAGGTCTGGCGAGATGAGTCGCTCCTCATCCTCCGAGTGGGTGTAGTCCAGCGCGTGGTAGATGGCCAGCGCCAGGTTCACCACCAACTGTAACAAGGATATACATGTTTTGAACTGACCTTAAATTATATCTTTTTTTTTATTACGAATGGGCTTACTCATGGCCACAGACATGGTCTACAAAGTAACAACCGATTTTTTCTAAATACAAAACTGTCCTCAAAAAGCGCACGAGAGAACAATTTAGTTGCGGAAGCCAGTAATTTTCAAAATAACTTCATCAGATAATAAAGTGATCAGTTCAATCTAGCTATCTTCAATTTGATCGCAAATTGCTCTTTCATTTCATCTTCCAGCGTTTTTCATTCTTGGATTGCATGTAACGTAACTTACCTAAACTTTGGCAGTGCTTTATAAAATGACGAAGATTAGGTTTAGGGCAAAAGCAAATTAGCAAAACTAAGGTAAACATTAGAGTAAAGCAGGTAAAGGCAAAACAGAGAGCGCCCCAACTTAAGTAGCTTAAGTAAGTACTAGCTAGTCGCCATACTACAGGAAAGCGGATACTGCGAGTATTAGGGCACCGACTCCTCACGGAACTATCATACGATTTGCAACAGCGAGATAGACTTTGAATATGTATTTCGATGTTCAGTAGCCACGTTAGTTCACGTAACGCGATGTTTTTGGCGAATGAAGCCATTACACAATTACGCGGCGCGTGAGCGGCCCCGCCCGCTAATAGACCTTTTAATGCCGTTTTAATAGGGATTTGTCTTGGGAAAATAATGCATTATAAACAAATCAACTTGAAATTCGGAACAATAGTCGGAAGGTTACTTAAGCAGAAACGCATTACCTAGCTCTATATGTATACTTAAGGTTTGCAATCCGGTTCCGAAATGTATGAAATTATCCGGATCTGGATCCGGATCCGCGGATCTTCCCATACATTTCGGATCCGTCGTGCAAACCCTAGGTATACTGTTCTTCGCATGCGAGTTGATTCAACTCACTTAATACCCGACAGGCGACAACGGAGAATGATATTTTCCCAAATAATTATGTTTGTATGCCTATAATAAGCAGCTGTAGGGGAAAACATTTTAGCGGGCCTTGATGTGTAAGGTAAGGAGTAAGATTCTTCTTAGTTAAGCCAGGGTTATAATTATTGAATACTCGGCTGTATATTAATTTCCTTTAACTAATAGAACTTTAAGTGAATTTTACAGCTTATAAATTATATACACTAGGTTGTTACCTATATAAAACTAATTAATTAACCGTTAGGATCCGTCCATAAAGTCATTACACTGGCTCATGCCTGGAAACGCCGTAATAAACGCCATGTTAATGTCGTATCACTCAAATTAAATTAATTGACACATAAGACTCATATTGATATGAATTATATTTTGCTATTATGCTTGCTATTATTTTTTGCCTAAAGGTTGACTAGTAGAGAAGAGCAAGTCAGTAGCGAATAATAGTAGCTAATGTTGTAACTTGTATTTGAGAGGATGTTTACCACGGTAAAATATGGCTGCATATAGAAAACTAGTAACAGAATTAAATTGGTTAATGTTTTCAGTGATAAGTAACCGGATGGTATATAATAGTTATTGGTGCTTTCTAGACTGGTTTATGTTATTTTACTAAAATTGATAGAGCTCTCTAAACCGTCTCGATTTCGCTACTAAATTACGCTTGTGTGATCTGAATTAGTAAAGTTATTTAATTTTATATTCTTTCTGATTTCAATGACATAGGTATAACATCGTAAAAAGACATGGAGCTGATATCTGCGCCATTTGCACTGCACATGATGTCATTCATTCTCTCTAAATTGAAAATTATATCATAGAGGTAAGTATAGCAGTGGCGGCGTGTCCATAAAAGCCGATTCCCACCGGCTTGCCTGGTTTTGGACGTTTGATCAGAGTTGTAAAGGAAATATGTAAGCCAAATTAGCCCCGTCTTGCCTATGGATATGTTTGACGCGCCGTCACTGAAGTATTACCTATCATCTAATGATCAAGAATCTTGGCTTGCAGGCCGATTTGAACATACACTGACTAACATTTAAATCATGGAGCATTTCTCTTGTACTTGTCCGTATATTTAGATGTATAAGCGCGTGCGAGACGCAGGATAACTAAATAACATGACTCTAATCTCATTCTGATGTCAGTATAGGTTACGTTCAGATTGGCCTGCATACCAAGGTTGGCGATCGTCCCTCATTTAACACTAATACTAATTTAAGACGCTTAATCAGCCGTAGAAAATCGTGTATCTAACACTTCCCTAATGACGTTATTAGATAAGAATAAGACGTTAATATACACCTTGCGTTTGACCCCCGACCTGGCGATGACATAAACCCCGGAACAACTCTATTACAAAAATTCGCACTCAAATGTCAGAATCATTCAGGCAGATTGGCGCCATGTCATAACACCTAACCAACATAATTACATAGTTTATACATCAATTACAGATAATCGCGGACTGTTCAAAACTCTTGCACATGTGTTATTCTTTTCTTACTAAACACTCTAAAAACCAGTATAAAATTGACCTCTTTATCTCCAACAAACATTTGGGGTTGGAGGTTACATTACACTGGTCCTTCTAAAGCTTTTGGGCAAGAATAACTATCGACGCAGAACCGTGACTATCAGAGCCAACCAGCGGAAAGTGCTCCTATGCTATTGTGGCTAATCCACTTCGATTATAGCCTTTATTACGAGGGCGCAAGGTTTATGGATTAAGGTGGAATCTCACATATTGCTCCACAACTCTGCAACCGCTCCTGCAACGTCACGCTACACACTCCATTAAATAAGGTTTGGCAATAAGATTAATGAGAGGAAGCTATGGGAGTAATCTAAAGCTCTATCAGCATCTGAGCAGCCGGGGACAGCTTTTCTAAGTAATCATCATCATAGGCCTTTCAGTCTATTGCAGACTATACAAACAGTGTCAGGTAGGGCGACAACGTTGTTCATGGCTGTATAAGCCAATACGGGAGCGGCAACCACGACCGCAAAACTGGCAGGTGTATTGTGCCCGTGGCGAACAGACGTCGGGCTGATGACGCTAACGCTTCTAAGTAAATGCTACTTATATCCTTAGTAAACCCATCATCCCATCAACCATCCATCCATCGTGTTCTAAATCTTTGAGCAGTGTCCGGGAAGAGAAGTCTAGACAAAATGTGTAGTAACTATTTCATGCGTGCCAACACTTGACTTGGCAACAATGAATCGGCCAGTTTTTCATGGTATAGGTAGGTATGTAGCCGTTTCTACACCTCTATATCTTTCGTGTCGTTAGGCCCAACTTTAGACACATGACAGATTCCTCGGAAGATCTTATCCTGAACAATAAAATGCCAACATTCAGCTCTGATTTTATTTTCTGCTGCTGGATGTACACAGTAACACAGTAACTTGCTAGGTTTATCTTAATGCTGCTCAAATGGGAACACAACTGGATGTGAAATTATACATAATTATTTTCAATTCGTTCTACAGCCTCTTTTATTCCATGCTCGTGATTGTTCAGTTGCCATTGATGCTAAACTAAATGTAATGATGCGTAAAGAATCACAAAAGGTTAACTTAATGTTTGGCATAGCAATAATTATGTTTGGTTGATGAATGAACTTACAACTGTAAATATCAAATTAATTGCTATTAATGTGCAAATCATTCGTTATTATTAAAATTTAATCATTAAGATGAAAAGTACATTAACATTCAATTGTATGATTATTTGTTACAGATTTTAAAACCATTTGGTTTAAGCTGGTGTTGAAACTACAATCTATGGATTTTCCGAAACCTTTTAAAAAGTTCTGGTCATTTTGCTGTTATTTTTCTTCATGACGGTTTCGCTATGGCGAACCGCAATAAAAAAAATCCAATCAGGCCGATAGACGAACTGTGTCGTCATATAAATTCTACATAAATATCGAAGCTCTGCTCTCCTCACGAGAATCGGTTTGAAAATGAGACCCGCAGACGAGAACATTCGGATATACGAAATAATTTTTGCGCAAGCTGAAATAGAGACCTTCGTTTTCGCTCGGTCAATACATGTTTACATTAGGATGGGCTGTCCGTGAAGTACTATGGAGTAACTGGCCGAATCCACCCCTACACCGTTTAATCCGTCAATAGCCTGCATAGTGCATCTGTTATCGGCTGCATTGTATTCAAATCACGTGTTGCATTGTATTGCGCGAGCGCAAACAGAAACAATAACAACGTCCGATTTACGCGCCTGCGCGCCACGCTAGTGCCGGGTTTACATGAGCGTACTTCTTTTTTAGCATTAGAAAAAGACTACACGATCTTGACGTGTGCGAGTAACTTTGAACAGAAGGTTCTACTATAGTTCGTTTTTTTAGCATTAGAAAGAACTTGCAAGAAGGTAAACGATCTTAACATGTCTTTTAATAGAAAAACGCCTTTTAAAAATCAAAAACTATTACATATAAAAGCAGAATAATATAAATGATCGTATTAGATTCATAATTGTTACATATTTGCCGTAGCTTATTTCTAAAATGAGTTTTTCGATTAAAAGGCACATTAAGATTGTTTACCTTATTTCTAATGCTGAAAAAACGAACTAAAATGCTTAACAAGCAGTGTGATCAGGTTAAGCAAAATATTACACGTTGCAAATACCTGGACCTCATACTAATATCATCCTCTTATATACTTATACAAAATGTGTAATCAATTACTTAGCCACTACTACAAGCAACTACTAACAATTGGAACTAATCAATCGTTTCAATGATTAATTACTACGCAACAACTACTAAAGATAAATACTAACCTCGTGTAAACCGAACCTAACGTAGACCGCACTCTTATCGGAACTGTTGCATATTACTTTGGTAACTGTATGTTGCTCGCACAATAAGGACATATCTCTAAACGAAATTCTTAACGCTAAATACTCTTGGGAAGTATGTACGAGAAGTTTTCAGTCCAGTTAAGATATTGCCAATAAAGATATAAAGGTATTACAATGTGCTTTAAGAGAAAAAGGAGGGGAAATGAAGATAAGAAATTAGTTATAAATAAACGTGTTGAAACAATGCTTGTAGTATAAAGGGATCGTTATTAGAAGAAACCGAACGTGATGACGACTTATTTTTTGTGTATCGCGTAATACAGCATGAAGCGAGAATGAGGTTTGCGGTGGTCCCTACAAGCAAGACAGTGTAACTGTTGTACCGACACTACAGACGTCTTAGAATAAACTTTAAACTGTATTAAAAATTAAACCACAAGTCACTGAACAAATGTTGGTCAGTATGAGGAGTACAGACTACAGTTTAATTTTTTGCTCATATTACAAGCCACACCCGGTTATATGTACTAAAAGCATTAAGAGATCTTGACGAGCCAGTAACTTCAACCTATACCATTATTCACTGTAGCAGCCAATATTGAGATTACCGAGCAGCCATCAACCCGGCTGGCGGCTACCGGCCAGCGGGCGTGGGCGCCAGATTTGCGATTTAAATGCTTGCATAAATCCAGCCGTGGGAAACCCGTGATATACGAGACGCTGATAGTCCGATATCGGCAATGCGTGAGGCAATGTGTGCTAGTCGAAAGCTGTGCAATGTCAAATCGATTGACTTTAACAAGAGGCCAGGAGACAAAACATTGCGAGTGAATTCGCCGATGCTGGCGTCTGATTAGCGTCGACCGCCATATATTTTTAACATTTGTGCGGCGTCGTTTTCAACCTCAAGTAAATTTGTTAGGAGTGTTTTCCCTATAAACAAGGGCATAAAATACTTTTTAGTTTAGTGATTACCTTCTGAATGTGCGGAAAATTTGTGAGGACTTGTGATATCTTTTGATCTATTACAAGTCCAATAGATTTTCAAAAAGGACACATTTATTAGTAGAACAATTACTTACAAAGATAAGACAATTCCAATATAGAAAACCACACTCAACCATTATACTATTTGACAAATATGTCTAGGTATCTCCCAAGAGCTGTATTATTACTTTTAAGTAATAGTAATATTTCCGAATCTCACTTTCATTTCAGACTTATTAATATAAGGTTAGACCCGATCTCCTTTCCTAGGCCCTACATCGTCCGATGACCGCAGGCCTGATAACCCGGAGGGTTCAGTAGGGCATTGTCTTGTAAGGAAATTAGGGGCCAACCCAGCCTTAGAAGGGCCAGGGAAAGTTATAGTGATTATTGTTTACGGGCAAGATGGCAATTATCTGTGGGTTAAATGGAGCTTAAGGAGCGGTGAATAGAAGGAAAGTGCTGAACTATAAACATAAATATCAAAGGATAATCTTGCAAAACGAGTTAGTTCTACGGTAAGCTGTGTTAGGCTTGTGTTATGAATACTAGACTACGATAAACATACTTATCAGTATCATTATCCTCATCGATAGCCTATAAGAGTACCTGATCTGCTCAAATACTAGTACCTTAAATTCTATTAGCTTTCATTTGGTCGAAAATCGTGGGTATACTTAAATCTGTATGAAATACACTTAAATCTTGTTCTGTATGAAGCAGAAAAAAACATTTTCGAAAAAGATGTCCACGAAAAGATCCTCATCATACAACAGACAAACAAGAGGTTAATAATACAAATAATTTTTTAAGACCACATCAAATTTCGTTAATTCACAAGCAAATAAGAAAAGACAAACATAACAAAAGTAACTACTTTTGTCACCCTGCGATATTAAATATCCGTATTTCCCATAATTTTGCAAATCAAATTCAATGTTCGAGTTTAATTTTCAATACAATATCAACATACGAAACTCGAGTGCAGCATGTACTAACATGTACACTCGAGTACAACACATTCTCCTATAAAGTGAACTAACGCATGTCAAGATTGAAATTGCTTTGCATTTGTTTAGGATTTACTGCCTCACTGTGGGCAACACGCCGCGTCAGCCGACCATAAACACGGTAAAGGTGGAAACACACACTGACATGTTTTATTAGTTATTACACATCACAACAGCTTCTGGGTTGTGATTGGGATAAACAGACTGACAACAATAGTTATTGGCTTTACAAGGGACAAAAGTTGTTGTTAATACTAGTATTGATATTCGAGCAAGCGAAAGATTCCAAAATTAAACAAGGAGCGGTATTACTTTGCCACGCTTGTGGATAAAATTTTACTTTGTCGTCAGCTTTTGATGAATAAAGACAGCCTTTTATAAGATGGTCTGGTGAATACTTAGTTTAAGTAGGCTTACCAATATTATGGAATTAGCTCGAAGTATTGTTATAGTGAAACCAGATGACTAAATAGATAACGTCTAAAAATGAGATAACTGTAGATAATCAATGAAAACATTGTATAATGTGTAGACCACCGATCCCTCAGAAATTCGACGCGCAACAAGTTGATCGCCAATGCGTAGGTAAGTACATAATTTCGACGGAACGACATACCGGCGTTATTCGAGACTCATATTCACCTACGAGACAACGACACTACATGTTTCTAGCTTTAAGTAACGGTCGTACCGGGAAACCGAAGAAATCCAGCGACAAATGCAACAAACACAGAGTGAGCAATAAATTTCGCAGACGGCCGTGCGTGCGGAAGGAAGCCGTCGCCGCCGAGGCTAGGAGATAAGGAAGGCAATGTCAATGCTTATTGATTTGTACTGACACAGGTATTGGAAACAGTTAATAGTCACACGTACAGTCACCTGCAATAATATGTTACTCTTCGAAGGCTGTAAAATTATCTAACACGATCTTATTTGTAGACCCGTAAGAGCGTGTGTCACATTATGTTTGCGACCTTCGAAGAGTAACATATTAGTAAGGACTGTACTTACCTAGCCGCCACCATACAAAATAAATTACGCTCTGTATATGTATATATATTACACCTATATTTTTTTAAGAAATAGGAGGCAAACGAGCAGACGGATCACCTGGTGGTAAGCGATTACCGCCGCCCATGGACACCTGCAACACCAGAAGAGAGCGCGTTGCCGGCCTTTAAGATGGGAGTACGCTCTTTTCTTGAAGGTTTGAAGGTCGTATATTATAAGGAACGGCTTTTTTGCGGCGGTTTCATGTGGCTCTTTAGTGCACACTCATGGAAATGTGCTGGGTACCAGATACTTAATTTAATCTGTGTTTAATCTTATTTACCAAAAGTTTATGCAACGCATTTATGATAGGTAAACGTAACTCTATCTTTTCTCCGCTTTTCGAATATTATGAAACTTTGGCGCGAATAAATTTGTGGCTACTCATCCGTAAGAGATACGAGTTAATGTTGAGAGTATTCTCATTCTGTAGCGGTGTAGCCGATCAATATTAGTAGGCGAACTATAAATAAACGTAAGCAATAACTTCAGCGGTAGGTCGCTATCCAAAATCGGATCTTATTGACCTTAAGACAAAGACGAATGAAATATGAGTAGGTATCTAAATGCTATCTGATATCCGTCGGTTCCCTGTGATCTTGGGACACCTTTTTTGAATTTACTTATTTGTTTTTTAAGTACATATCATGTGTTTCTATTCGAGATCATTTCTGTCTGTCCAAAGCAAGACAAAAGAATACAAATCAACACATGGCGCGTCAAATATTTAAAATGCTCTCCGACCATTGAGATTAAATTGGGAAATTTACAATTCGATATATTATTTAGGTCAATTCAGTTACAAATGCGAGGCTCGGATGCGAACTAAAAATAGGTGGTTCTATCGATTCGGACAAGTAGGCCGCGGGACCAATTGTGCTAAGGCAATAATGATGGAGCGAATATTAATTAATTTGATTTGTCGTCTGTCCGTTTTACGTACACAACAATGCATACAGGCTGTATAAAAACAAACAATTCTAGGATTGTTTTTGTAAAAAATGGGTGAATCAACTTGCATGTTTTGTATAAATATAGGTACGTAGTTAAATTGCAAGTGAAGTTAAGAAATTGAAAACGTTGTTTACATGTCAAGTTCTCAATTTATTAAGTCTCGCGACATATACATCCATCGCGGCGATAAACAAATGTATTAGGTACTTAGACATTACAAAACTTTGAGAAAGAAGTGACGTTATAAGGTGCAGCCACCAACTGTCAGGAGGAGGAATTAGGTACGTAAAAATGGTTAACAAACACATTTTGTATAAAACAATTACATTACATTATTTCTGAAAGTATACTTCTGAGAGAGTTGTGCCCATACAAAAAAATAATCAGGAGAGCCAAATTAGCATCATACTAAAATTTCGTGAGATTTAACTGAAACCACTTTTTCCCTATGTTTGCTGCGGGGTCCTTTGTGCTGAATGTTGCATTGTGTTTTACTACGCCGGAAAATATCTAAAGAGCAATTTTTTATAGATTCAAACGCACAATATTTGTATGCTATATGTATTACTAATTATGTTAGTATTATTCATGTACATATTTATTGTATATCACAGTTCCAGCACCCTGTAGACACGTGGTACAGCGTGAATCAATTTAATTCATTTGACCCGTACACATATTGTGTGGCTTTGGCTTGTTACTGTTAATAAGGGCCCCGCGAACAACATGAAAACTAAATTAGCCAAATGAAGGACGCAAATAACAATGCGAGTCCTAATATTTCGGAAAAGGACAAACAGATAATTAAACAGGTTATGATTAATAAAAAATCTGCATCCTTTGAAACTCGTTTTTCGGGTGTATTTTGTATTTTTTTCCTACGCTGGAAGGCGTGACTTTCAGGATTGTCACAAAACTTCTAGCACATCATAATATAGTAATGTTATTAATCGAATATTAAAAAAAACAATAAAACGTCATTCTTATCTCGTTTCACCGTCTTTACGTACGTATCTACTTACTTTACTTACTTCTATGTAACGAAGACGTATTAATATGACAAACTTTTCAAACACAATAAACATATACAGGTAATCTCAGCATAATTGAGTCGCTTAACTTCAAACTCGGGTAAATCCATCTGTCAGATTATGCGATTTTGGTATTAAGAAAACGTAATAGGGTAGATATTTGCTGAGAGGGTCCAATGGATTTACCCGAGTTTGAAGTTAGGCGACACAATTTATCTTTCAAAGGACATCCGGACGACACTGTCACGTCACTCCGACGACGACATGATCACGACACGTTTAAAGTGACAAGGTACTCCAGCCTAATTTTGGGCCTGCGCGTGCGATTGTCTTTTGTGATGTTAATGCGAGTATTTGCATAATTTGCAACTCCGACAGAACGGAAGCCATTTCTCTTAGTTTAAGACTGTTTCATAATGCGGTGTCACACAATATTTGCGACTCTTTTGTTAACGTCCGTAATAAGTTTAAAGCATTTGCTAATATGGACATTATGTTTATGATGAACAAAATGTACATGGTTACTTGCGTCCGAGGCTCCCGAACTGATGAACCAATAATCTGGTAAAGAATCATATGTGACGTTCCACGGGAAAAGGTACCTTATGAGGGTTTCTAGTTTCGGAGTTATGAAATGTTTTGTAAAGAGGTGAAAAAATGCTCAATTTTTTTTTATTGTGTGATCTCAAACCTTAATGCGTAACGTTTGTTTACCTGTTTTTATTTTTGTTATAAGTTAGTTATAAGCCTAGTAACGTCGACTCAGAGTTTAGTAAAAAGGTACCTTATGGAAAAAAGGTTGAAAATTTCCAAGAAAACTAGTCAATACGGGAAAAGAAGTTTGGTAGAGAACTGTATTAGCATTCTGCAAAACTAATTTGATAATTTCAGTTCTGGTTGGGGCGCCTAGCAAATATTATAACCGTACATCGACCGACATTATAAATCCAAGTAGCCTGCTATTATACTAAAGTTACTCTCGTCAAGTCTTTCTTAACTAGAATAATCTTCATTTGGTTTGGTCGCATGCAATAAATCAGCCATTGGTTTGCTGAAAAATGCCAATACCCGACGCTTACCTTATGGAATATCTAAGGTCATTGAACCTCAATGCCGCTTGTCTTCAATGGCAACCAAAATATATTATTGATAAGAAATAGACGATTTATAACATCTGTACCCCAAAATATTATTAGTTTATCCGAACTGTTCCATCATCATCATGCCTCATCATGTAACTTAACCACAAGGTACCTTTTCATTACATACAAATTATTGGTCTTTTTTAAGATTATTATGACGAAGAACCAATTAAATTTGTGGCAGTTTAATGTAAATTAATATTTTCTATTCATAAAAGATAAAAGCTTCAATGTGATTGATGTTTTGTAGTGATGTATTATTAGATTTATTTCCATAAGGTACCTTTTCGTAAATGTATGGAGCAAATACTGTTATTGTTATGTAAGTTTAAAGTGGCATAAGGGGTTAAATATAGTATTTAGTTGGGGTTTTAGGATTTATTTCATTTGAATGACAGAATTTCTTTCACATGTGCTCAGAAAAATTGATTGTGTGTTAGATTAAAAGTAAAAATTTTCAATTTTCTGATTTTATATGAAAAAGTCAGAAAATACATTTTCACCTCTAAATCGGTATTGTTTTTTGCTTAAACTGTCTCTCAGTGTCGTTTTCTAATAGATAAAATTTAAATCTTAAGAGCTCATTGCAATCAATCGTGAAAATGAAATAAAACTTTATTTTCAAGAGACTGGTTAGTATACACATAAATCAGTCGATATCAAAGGTTTCTATTTGCATTACAGAACAAGTCGCAACATTTTTTTAATCTCAGATATATAAGGTATTATTATTTGTAGTCAACTATGTAACTTACTTCAGGAACATAGTTTTTTAGGCGGCTAAACTTAAAACTTCTCTATCGTAAAGTTGCTCATTTCACAACATTATTTTCAAAAAATCATATCTCTGTAACTACGCAACTTAGGAGGTTGATCTTTTGTGTTATCGATAGCTTATTTATTGTAGATTACTGGGGTATGCATAACTCCATACCCGCCATAAGGTACCTTTGACCGTGGGACGTCACATATGATTCCATCAGAGTAGGGTACTAAAGGTAGATCCCAAGCGGCCGTTGTGGTGATGCTTGAGCCTAGGTTTCTTGATAACGCCTAACGCTGCGTAACGTCATGCAGGTCTTATGGAAATTGGAAATGTTGGTCTCTCCAATCAGGGGAATAATACGCAGCGGGGTTGGTCTGTGAAACGAAATCAGGCTCTCTAAATTTATACCCAGCTACTTACATAAATAAATATAATCCGCACTCAACGCATTGTGCGTTAATATTCAACGAGCCATAGATCAGGCTCTCAGCAACCCCCGTAAAAGGATCGGAGGACAAGGCCGCGGTAAGTAGCTCAATAGCTCGCGTGTGCCGTTTTAAATGCGCAGGTTTCAAGCTTGAAAGAATCGACAACTTTTTGAGAAATAGATTTGCGATGGATCTAAATAAATTTTGAAGGAGGTTTCATTTTTCTTCTAAAATTTTTAGCTTAGTCAGTCTTAAGACCTTTTGGTCTGTTCTGTCGTTAACTTGCGATTGCACGAATTTTGGAAGTTTCTTCTGTTCACCCGTGCTACTTGTCTTTATAGCTTTGCTGACTTGCATTGGCTTCTTGATAAGAATATATAACTCCAAGCAATGGCAGCCTAGATAAGTACATGTATTTAAACACGTTGTCGTTGGCGAAACCACGCAGGCGAAACCGCGATCAAAAGCTATCACAGTTGACAGTTACACCTACCTGTTCAGCTATACGTATCCGCAATTGTCGACTGCTTCCTACACGCCACACATCCTCACTCACCTGTCTTAATATCTTTGTTCGCCACACAATAAAGCGCCTAACAAGCCATAGCGTTACGCAATATGGGATCGCGTTGCTCCAAAGCAGCGTAACTTCATACAACTTCCATTGATAGAAGGTTCTTTTTGACGACGGGACAGCGCCACCTAGCGGGAATAGAAAGCTATGCAAATGCGACAGAATGTCGCTTGCCCGACGCTTCCTGATGCAAATAATGGGAAACTTCGGAACGGCTCGTTCTGAAGTTGTTCTGCTGTAAATGAAGACTGTTTGTCAATTGTTGAAACTAATCCTGTTATTAAGGTTACAATTCTCAAGTGAGAGGCGTTTTGTTTTAGACAACTTCTATGGAACAACATAATAGCAAAAAGGATTGAAATACATAAAATCAGTATTTATGCCATTACTGAAATCATACCAATTTACTCTAAGGTATGTCTTATAGTTCGTTTTTTTAGCATTAGAAATAAGTTAAACAATCTTGATGTGTCTTTTAATTGAAAAACACATTTTAAAAATAAGTTAGGGCAAATATGCAATAATTATGAATGTAATACATTCATTTATATTTTGATGCTTTCATAAGTAATAGTTATTGATTTTTAAAAACCGTTTTTCAATTAAAAGACATGTCAAGATCACTTATCTTCTTTCAAGTTCTTTCTAATGCTAAAAAAAAACGAACTATAAAGATTTACCGGATGAGGTAAAATATATTGACTTAGGTCCCTGTGGGATAAGTTTTCGCTTACCAATACACCCGTCATACATAACACATCCCAACGGTCACCTCCCGCCATTCGGCAAGTTTACGATCCTGACACATAGTAAACGACGTTGTTTAGGTAGATACTGGCTATCGCTTACTAAACTATTCGCGTACTGCCACTCGTTCATTTTATTAAGCTTCTGCTGTTACGTTTTTTTTTTCTTTTTTTTTTCTTCTTAAGTTAGGTTAATTATAATATGAATATGAAAGTAAAATATAAAAACACTTACAAAACAATAAAAAAAAATTATAAACACATTATAAAAAACCTAACCTAGGGTGCCGCCTTATTATTTTTATTATTACGTTATTTTATTATACAGTACGTACTCGTAACTAAATGTGAAGTACCTACTACATAATAGCAGCAGTTCTGATCGTCGGTGTTAAGGTAAATAAGGTTTACGACTTGGCAGTTAACAGTGTGGTAACGGTATATGGCGATTAGTGTGAATTATAATTTATAGTTTTTAATGCAAGTAAGGCAGCGATTTATCAAAAAGATTTTTTTTCGGTGCTATTAAAAAAATATTAAATCACATTTGTTTACGTTTGTTTGCTATGGGGTTCAATGAATGGAGTCCTGATTTATTTTTATGAGACCAGTAAATGAGATCGTTTTTATAATTTTGTGTATAAACTATAAATTTTCTAACGCATTTTAAAGGAATGCTATCGGTCGGAATCGTTTTTTTCTATTAAATCCTAGAGGTTCTCCAGAACTAATTAAGTGGTGGAAGTTTTTAATTAAAGTTCTATTTAAAACGCAATCTCGTCCAATATTCCCTGTGGAAAGACTAGAATGTTTTTGTAACAACTAAAGTTTTAATTAAAAAGATTAATACCGGATTGCACAAATGGATCAGTGAACATTAAATATGGCGCTGTCAAGCATCAAATCATACTGGACTGCCTAATATAAACCAATATTCCTAAAGAAGTTAAGTTTTATTATATAGTATTAAGAATTACGACGATTGTAAACTTTTGATTGAACTTAATTTATGGACCAATTTATTAACTATCTGTTAAATTGCAATGAAAACAAACAATCAAACGTCATTTTTGGACGTACTATTTTGAATTTTGATACAAATACTACAATTTACTCTTTATTACACACCTCAATAAAACAATACGGAAAGAACACAGAAGTAGAGATAAACAATAGGTGGTCTTATCGCTAAAAAGCAATCTCTTCAAGACAACATTTATAGATTTTTACAATACAGTGTGGAAAGATAAGTCGGGCCCTGGCGGGAAACTACCTTAAATCCTTAACTTAAAGGAGACATTCCTTTATTTTTAAAAAGAAACATAACTGCATTTAAAAAAAAAACTCGTTTTTCTTCAATTTGGCTTGTCTAAAAAAATCTTGAGTACTAAATATTAGATTTTATGGATATTTTATACGACAGACAAGTGTAAAGGCCCATTTACATGGTGCGAGTTTCTCGCACGTTTTGGGGCGAGAAATCGTATGACATTATCGTATGCAATAATCGTCAGGCGATTATCGAATAAAAATGTTTACACTCATGCGAGAAATAAAAACTCGCCTACGATTATGTCATGCGATAATCGAATGGCGATTATCGCCAGGCGACATAGTTTACACGGGGAGCTGCGTTCTAGGGAGATATTTGTATACGATTTCTCGACTCGTCTAAACTGGTTCTCGTATGAAATTTTTTCACGTACGTGCGAGTATCGCACGAATCGGTGCGAACCGATTTTCGTACGAGTTTTACCTGTCAACTTACGTGTTGTTACTAATCTTTTCACTATACTGTCAAAGAATATTATAATATTTAGTCAATATTTCTTGTTTCTCTCATTCTTTTTAATTTTAATAAGTATATTTTAAGTTGCATTTACGAGTATTTTAATATTGGCTCTTGGCTGAAGTAACGTGACGTTGCTTTTAAGAAAAAATAAGTTGCCGGGAAACGACAACATATAAGTAAGTATACCTACACGGTGTTTCTGTGATATCTGACTATACTCACAGGGGTGAATACACATGTAGGTCATACAAAAGAACTTTTACCTACTCCACGGTAGGTAGGTAGGTTGTCATAAATTTCGAAGAGTCATAATACGTCAATGTTTTCTATGGAACAAGCAGATTTGTTTTTCGCGATTTCGGGGTTGGCTCCATACTCCACAGTAAAAGCTGTTCAGTATGACCTACATAATTCACCCCTCAGAGTACCTATGGTCAAACATCACAAAATACACTGTATGAAAAGAAAAATATTGTTGTGCGTTTTGGCTATTAATAAAACATTTTAAATATCCCAAAAACGCACAAAATTGGGACCAACAAATATGAACTCGAAAATCTCGAAATGCGATTCTCGCATTAAAATTTTGTTTACACGGAGACATCCAATCAGCAAAGACGAGGCGATTATCGCTCCTTCTAGTACGATATCGTATGTTTAGTTTACAGGATACTATATTTTTTCTCGTGCTACGATAATCGTGCGTTCGAGGCGAGAAAATCGCACCATGTAAATGGGCCTTAAGACCTAATGTTTCTTGGAGAAATGTTATCATTGACATTAACTGTATCGACTAGTGGAATAAAATTGCGAGTGTTTATTTTTTGGAATTTTTAGTCGGTTCGAGTCCCGGGCGAGGCAAGCGAATTTTAGAACATCTTTGAATGCAGTTTTGTTTTGTTTCTAAAAATAAAGGAATGTCTCCTTGAAGTAAAATGAGCTAGTTTAAGGATTTAAGGTATTTTCCATCCAGGGCGCGACTTATCTTTCCACACTGTATATTTTCAACTGCAGCTGCATGCATCAAGTGAGCCAACTGAATCAACTTGCAACAAGACGACGCCAATAACGAGTGTGTGAGCGTCCGTCAGAATTGTGTACAATTGAGTGATTGAAGAAATTGGCGGTTGGTGGCGCCCGCGCAACGATTAGGTCCCACTTCGGTTAGGGTTGCCACTACTCTAAATATTTGTTTATAATATTTATTTATTTTTACAGGAAATTCCAACATCTATAAAAGATACTTACATTAAACTTTTTTTATTATAACATTACAGAGCCATTAATCATAGATCTATTCGTTTCGGGCTATTTTTAAGTGCCAGACCAATTTCCAAATTTGAATACTCTCGTTATGGGTGTGTAGTCACTTGTAGAGTGGGAATTATATATGGACGCTCTGCCACTCTAAATAAAATAAATATTATTGGAAATAACTAAAAAATTAAAGACATTCGTGACGAATGATGTCAAATTTACGTATAATAAATTAATAAAACATACGCTTTATTTCCCTATGAATTGTAAGTAATCACTGATTATCTTTCTCACTATAATTATAAACACTTGTCACGGATAGATAACAGATATCGATTGTAGATAGCAAGACCATTTGCATTGCACTCACTCTCGGTGTTGGCAACCCTAGCTCCGCAATCCGGTCTAGCAGCTGGCTTCACAGTTATCAATGATTGCGTTTTGCTCGGCGATAAGTAAGCTTCCTAATCAGTGTTAACTGATGCCGACGCTGTATTGTTGACTTGTGGTTTGCAGTTAGCTTACATTAAACGCATGAACGCGACGCCAAAAAGCCGCTCTCATACAATCGAGTCACGCTCTTATTTTAAAACGATATACCTATATTGAATGACAAGAGAATTGAGAATGGACAAGAGTCGCTGAACAAGACGAGTCCTTAAATGGAGGCCCATTACGGACACCCGAGGGTACGGTAGACCACCGCAACGCTGGTTGGACGACATCCGACGACACGAAGGTCGAGACTGGATGAATCGGGCACAAGATCGACAGGAGTGGAAGAAGAGGGAAGAGGCCTATCCAAGACACGAACACGAAACGTCCACGATGATGATGATGTTGCTTAAATTACGAGTACATTACACTTTTTAGCAACGGAAACTAGTACCAGACATTGATAATATCAATTTTAAAATTCCATGATATTTCAGAATGTATTTTTAAGTGAAAGCCGACCGTAAGGTCGCTCGTATGGCGCTGGTTTGTATGACTCTTAAATTTGCCAGTTTAACTGGGATGATACCTAACTGCTATAGACACGCATCTAGAAAGAGAGCCTAATAAATTTCAAAGGGTAAAACGAACCTTGAATTAATTCAGACACCATACTTAGCCATGTAAATGATTTGTATATATGAGCTTTCAATCTCAAACATATAAACGTTTCCAGCGTCGATTGACCAGGTCCAGCAACAACGCAGGTTATGAATATGTACCTGGAACAATAAAGCGGTATTTTTATTGAAAATGCATCAATATCAAAAACTTAAAATTACGTTAAGTGTAGGTTTTAACATAATCTGCACTGCTGATCCTAGGACAAATAAATAAACCCAAATTCGAAATGAAGTTACCATCACTTTCATTTCAGATGATGTAAGGCAAGTAAATGGATTCGCTAGCTGACCTGACCTACGCCCTGAGGCGACGTCAGAGTCAGGACGGCCGTGTCGGGCCGACAGCTCTGTAATTGAAACTAAACATGACGACCAAGTTGGCCAACGATCCCAACACCAACAGATTGTCGAGACTCGATTGTCCGAACCCCATCAAGTACATTATAAACTTTGAGAGTATGTAGGACTATAAACTGTCCAATCACAACTGAAACACTGCAAATGCTGCAGACACATGTTAATATAAACTTATCCTATAACCTCGATTATCCAAACAAAGTGGGACCGAGATCAGATGGGGTTTATTGGACGAGATTTAAAAAAAATAACGGTATTGTGTAAAAAGGTGTCGTTAGTGTCGTTACATCGTTATAAAAAACAGTACAGTAAATTAACTAAAATCGGATAATCGACGTTCTACTGTAACCATTAGCTGTTATGATCTTACTATCACTTTCTGACCTGACTGCAAATGACATGTTGAATTAGCTTGGTCCTACTCTATTATTTTGAATAATTAATCACACAACGTAAAACTTTCATATCATTGTTTACACAAGCTTTTACAGTCTCGTCCAAGCTATTTACTTCGAATAATTGAGAGAACAATCCCATGAATCCTCATTAGAAAACAGAAAACAAGCAGTAATTACTGGCGGTAATAAAATAATTTCATAGTTCCGTGTACTGTACAGTTGTACACTTCTACAGTATTCAATGAGCACGTAAAATGTAAACTCAAGTTTACGACACGGTCAATATTATGTATATTAAACAGTATTTTAACTTGATTATTTTATTGATGTGGAATAAACTGTCGCTCGCAGTATTTCCGGACCGATACAATAAGAGCAGAGCGTACTCTCATCTTAAAGGCCGGTAACAAACACATTTTTAGCCCTTTCTGGTGTTGCAAATGTCCATCGGACGTTTCGTCTGCTGATTTGCCACCAACACAGTAATTAAAATAATTCAAGCACTGTGTGTTTTGTTATTTGTAAAATATATTTCTTTTCTAAAATCTTTATCTACTTCTAAAGCTGAATACACTTCAAAAGTCTGCCTTTATTTATAAGAAAAGGTAGCTTGTTTTGGGATTTTGGCAATTCTATATTGGTACTTACGAAGTACCCAAATACTAATTTAGAAAAGTGCATGTTAAAATAATTCAAAGTCAGATTGGACTGAACACATCAGTTCGAATACTGTATGAACTTGTATAACAATGCTTCCAGAGCTGCAAAACTTTCATTCGAAGAAACACGAACTTAAGCGTTTTCACATCGGAAATAGATTCGTTGTATTCGTTACCCAGTAACTAACTACACAAAGCGTTACAAAGTTTCAGAGACGAAGGCTATTAACTATTGAAAAGGTGCCCATTTAAAAGAGCCAAGAATAAAATTATAAAATGGGTAAATAACTAAAAAGAGAATTTTAATAAGAAGGTGATAGAATAGATGATAAAATTTAGATGATAGAATTCATGACATTAAATGTCATGAATTCGATGAAATAATAAATTAATAATACATAAGAAAGAGAATGGTTGAGAATTAGGAGAGAAGAACGTCTTGGAATTGAATGAAATCAGTAGTATTATATTCTGATTGTACTTGCTACATACATCATGCGTAATAAGGATTAAACTAAACTTCTAGTTTAGACATTTTAAGAAAACAAGTATATATAAGTTACAGTATCATCATTTAAAACCAGTTGATTAACTAAGGGGTCATCCATTAATTACGTCACACGAATTTCTAGGTTTTTTGACCCCTCCCCCCCCCCCCCTTGTCACACTTGGTCACATTTGGCAAACCCCTCCCCCCTAGTGTGACGTCACATTTTTTCTACGAAATCGCCAAATCGAATTAAGTAAGTACCTAAGTATTATATATATTTTATCAAAATATTATTGAAGATATAAATAATAGTAATTTTATAACCCAAAACTGCTTAGGAAAGAAAATTAAACAAATAAAAACGATTATCGTTTTAAAAACTTGTTATTTAGATGTACACCGAATAAAATAATTTAAATAAATTTTCGGTTACTGATGAAGTTAAAGTGACGTCACAAAGTTTGTGTCTCCCCCCTCCCCCATGTCACAATATGTCACATTTTCTTGACCCCCTCCCTCCCCCTTAACGTGTGATGTAAATGACCCCCAATCGGCGAATCAACTTCTTGCCATTATCGCTAAGATCACGTGCATCAGACTCTCAATCAAAGTGTCAAATGACATTTGACTGAGTGATACTAGCGGCCATTAATAGTAATCAAGAGCTGCACAAGACAGCTGCAATTAGACGGGATAACTTCCCGTATGATCCGGAAAGCGATGCATTTCCATAACCAACACATTTAAGATCTATTTTAAACTTTGTGTCTACGAAATAAGGCTGATGATTGTGTACATGGTTGAAGAAGTTACCGTACAGGTGATAATTTATTTGTGATTGATTGGAACGACTAAGTATAGGCCTAATGTTACGCTGCAGGCATTTATAATCGTTATGCAAGTGTTGGAGTGCAATGATTAATTAACAGAAATCGCAAACAAATTAAACCTCTATTTGTTTCTGTATCCAAGAATATGTCTATAATTACTACGACTAGAAATTAAGAATCATAATTTAACAAAACTAAAAGAAAGTTTGGGCGAATGGGCACCAAAGATCATCCGAGGCAGAGGCAGGCCAAAAACGAGATGACTAGACGACCTGGACTCATTTTGTGGCGACTGGCGGAGGACAGAGGAGGCCTTTGCCCAACAGTGGGACAAAAAATAGGCTATTAAAAAAAAGAAAGTTAGTACATATATTGTCTCATCAAATCATTACCGCGGGGATTATGTACATAATATTCTTTGTAAGTTGCCATTTGAGAAGCCGCGTGCGAATCTCGCCTCTGTTTGACATAAACAGCTCATTGTTATTAAAAGGGCATTTTAATTAAAACCTGATTCATGGTTTCATAACAAAATTAAAGTTAATTCTCGCTTCTTTTAACAATGTCTCATTTCTCTGGCCTATTGAACTTCCCACGAAGAATATTCTACGCAACACGAATATCCGTCGTATCTGCATTTGAAAAATCATTCAATTGTACACCTTGTTCTCAAGGAGTAAGTTACACAATCGAATGAGTTTTGGAATGCAGATATGGAGGATATATGCGGCGCGGGAGTTGTGCAACAATGGTTTTAGGGAAAGGCGAATGAGATTAATGTTCACTCCTCATTTACGCGACGATTTATCAAGATCATGTTTTCCACCTGTAGTGAATGAAGAATTAGATAAGTTTGCAATCACGCTACCATTCACTCATCCGTCTTGAAGACTAAGCAGGTAAGTGGTTATTATGGCAGGCGTGAACTGTTATTCTTCTCACTTGTTACTATTCCATTTTTAATAAAATATGTACTAATAGGCTTTCGATCTTGAAATTCATACCATTTAAATTAACTAGTACAATTTTAACTGAAAATATCAATACATCCCAATCATGAAGTTCAGTTCAGTCAATCCTATAGTATTACACCTTCACCATGGAGGAGTTTTGGCCAATACTTAGTTGCCTGAAAATGATGAGTTTTTATTTTAATTCGTAATGATTTTTGCATCCCGGAAGTACTTATTTTAACTAAAAGGCTGCGTTAACCGAATAATGAAAGTATTTTTTCACACAAGCTTAATACTCGTAATAATTTACAGATGAAAACAATCAGATGACTGATCTTAAGTAAAACAAATGAGCTGTCACTCGTGTCGAACATTCGCAGATATCGGTAAATCTGTAACCTTAAAGAGCATAATAAAGACGCATCGGCATTGTTATTTATATCGGTAATAAATGACAGTCGAAAACTAATGACAATAATGATTGTGTGTTGCGACTTTCTAAATGTTTTATTTCCCATATTTCACCGACTAATAACTTTACCATGTTGGATGTTGAATTTAATAGTTGTACATGGACAATATACACAGGTACCTATTAGCTTTTTTAACTATTTCATTTGTTTCATATCCGGTTCTTTTCTTATCGACATCGGCATGTAAATTTTACAAAGTAATTTTGATACAGATTTCACCTGATTTCACATTGGCAATCAGACAGAAACGGATATTGATCATAAATGATGTTGATGATTGATAATAACTAGTTTGTACTTCTCCGAGCCTCAAACTGTCCTATCCCCATACCACATCTAAATCGGTTCAGCGAGTGTGGTGATGGCGGTATTAATGTATGTAGCAATTATTATGGAGTCAAGCTTGTGAAGAGGTATAAACTGAAAATAGGTGTCATATAAAAAACCAAAAGTGACCAAACCCTTCAGTGGCGGAGCACGGATACCTACGAACCGGCGTTGTCAGTCGACTGGACCCCTAGGCTACCCTACTACTACTCTAGACCTTAGGCTGGGCTTAAATATTTACCTAAATAAAATAATTCGATTTCTTCCGTAAGTTATATGAGGTATATGTTTGAAATTGTTAAACATCACTACTTCTACAAATACGTAACAATCTTTGATAATGCTTACTATACATTGCCACTGTTACACACTGCCCATGCCACTCGTCGAGTATCTTACCAGGCCGGGGTTTTACAGACAGTCTATAGTACCAATAACATGCCCGACAGTGTATAAGTACCCTTACACACTCGAAGAGGACGTATCGGTGCATCTGTAATCTATAGCACAATAAGAAGCGGCATTAGCGTTGGGCAACGCCGCGGACAATAGTTATGCAAATAGTGACATTATTGTATCGGTGGCGTAACCCGTGTATTGTGACTACCACATAAAGGATGTCGCTGCAATAAAACACGCTGTTTTGTTCTTCAGACAACATCCAAAAAAAGGTTCTCAAGTCAAAACGTCTTTTTTTTAATAGTACAGTCAGCAGCAGAAGTTGCTAAGCGGGCTAGGTTCAAAATGATCTTGATGCGACTTTATTGTTGCGAAAATAAGAGCGTGTCAACGTAAATTTTGAACACCTCGCCCGCTTAGCAACTTCTGCTGCTGACCGTACCACACAAAGAATTCTTGTTATAATATAAAATTGTAAGTTATCTTCTGAGATACCGTTTCTGGAATATACCGTGTGCCATAACATCAAGGGGCCCACAGATACCTACCAGTTCGCCGGACGATATCAGTTCGGAGCTGTCAAATTTTGAGTTTAACTGACAGGCTCATATGGTCCGGCGAACTGATAATCAGTGGGCCCCTTTAGATAGATAACATAATCATGAAACAGTGGTCAAGTATTTCAATCAACACGTCAGCTTAAGTGTTGCTGAGTTATGCAAACAGTGTACATTATTATAATTTATTCTGAACGAAATTAATAATTGAGAATAGATTTAGATCAAATCTGACCAGCGAACAATGAAATAACAGCTTATCTATGAACATATTAGCTTTCTCTATTATATAATAGAACACATAATAAACACTTAAAATCCTCAAAATCATACAAAATTGGCCACAAATGGGTTATAAAATGTTATGCGAAAACAACTGGCAACTTGCTGTAATTAGATAACATTACAATACAAGTGCGAAAAATAGGAATTTCGAAACCAATGGCGATGAATTTTTGACGTGGTTAAAGTTCGAATAAGACCGTCACTAATTTTATAGGTAATCGTACATTAGGTAGGTAAGTTAGACAACAATTACCAATGCCACCCGAGCACCCCCTAACATATAATAGCACAGATTGAGGAGCTTTGTTTTATGTTTATTATACTTAAATTTTATGGTACTTTAGGTTTAATTATTAGTAAGATGTCAATGTCAAGTCAGCTTTTTTAAACTGGCGATGTGTTGTTGACAAACTTTCGCTATCTACGAAAACGTAAGTGCCACCGCCAAGTTCGTCACGTTTTTTATAATAATCGTTTAGTTAAATTGTGGGTCAAACCGATTAGCAAATAATCGGACACGCATCGGTCACACGGCATCCCACACACCAATTCGCCAATATTCTGAAGGCGAAAGTGAACTCTCACTGTCTAACCTAAAATGTAAACTACTGGATTTGCGATCTAATCTAGGGAAAAAACGAGCTATTACATGATTAAGACATACAGTCGAAATTAAGTCGTATTCAATGGAATTAAAGTAGAAATTACAAGGGAGGGTGGGTTCGTGATGATCGCTAGCTAATGTTATCGTAGTATTCATTGACATGGATATCTACGGACTGGACTTACGGGCAATAATAATGAGACATGACAGGGACCAGTACAGCGGTGTGACACCGCTACAACGCGATTGGTTGATGAGTTCGCATCACGCCGGCGATTGGTTAATGAGTTCGCACCACGCGCATTATTGGTCGCAACTAGTTGCGTTAGACTGCACGATTGGATCGAATTTGTGAGTGACACCGCTGAACTAGTACCATTTTGTGTCCGTGTACCCGTGCCCGTAAGGCCAGTCCTTAGATATATACATCAATGGTAGTATTGGTACAAACTTACAAAAGTTGCGGGTTGTGGGCGGCATGTCGCGGATCGGTAGAAACACGACCGCCCACGGGTCGAATGGTAAGTAGCGATCGATTATGTTGTGTGCACGGAAGCTGATAGGCCAAGTTTTAAAGGTTGTTTACTCTCGTATCTTCTGACGGATGTGGACCGATAACAATCAAATTAATCTACATGTACACTACACTACAACGCAATTTTGATTGTGTCTCGAGAAAAAAAATTGCTGTAGCTCTAGTCATAGATCTTGAATATTTTGCCATAGCTCGGCAGATATATTTTGTCTCAAAAATGGAATAGAATGATTTGACAGACAGTTTTATTTAGATTTTATTGAGATATCATATATAACCTTGGCATGATACAAATATAATCCCTACTTACTTAAAATGCAATAGTGACTTTGTTACTTTTTCGATTTAGATGAAATTTAATATTTTAAACTTTCGCGTTTTGAATACATATTAACTCACATTATTCGCGTTAGACCCGTCTATAATGTGAGTTAATAGATGAAATTTGTTACGGAAATAGTCCTGTCAATCATCATCACGCAGACTGGCAGAAGCTATTTCCTTATGTATTATCGATTTACTAACTTGGTTCATTTTCTATCGAGCCGAAGCGTCAGTATACGATTCGTGCGGTTCGTGCCCAAGGTAATACAAGACATACAGGAAACTTTTATATCATAATCAAGTGCCAAAATCGAAGGACAACTCCTTTATATAATTTATATATATATAGTATATAATTAATATAGATATATTAATTATATTATGCATAGTGCCTTTAAGTGTACAGGCTGATTCAGGAGACGTGATCAGGAATTATTCCTGATTCTACGGATAAACGTGATTATTTTCCGAAAAGAAAAAAAAAATTCGCGCTTGAAGTATTCGGTATTACATTACAACATGCACATCTTTATTAATTATGTATTACGCTTTAGCTTTTATTATTTATTAGTATCCAGGAAGTCAAACCAACTAATCACGTATCCACGTAACCGAATCGCGTAAGTATCGCACCCCACTTTACCCACTTATCAAGTTATCACTTGATCGCGACACCCGTCCTTGGCGTTTCCCGGTGGCCAGGAAAAATGGTACCTACTACCTACTTACATCATAAGAGAAAATAAGTAAGCTTAGTGTAGTTAGAGTGCCCACTGTATCATTTTCCTTATTTAACAGTTTCATATTGTATGCGAGGTGTGGTAAGGCGGTAATAGAAATAGAAAATATTTATTTGGCGTAAAAAAACATACATTAGGTAAGTACAACATAAAGTTAACAATACAGTAAACATAAACCAAATAGGATGCCGCTCAGCATAAGCAGTGTCGGTAAGCTTAAATCTTATTACAAATATGCTTTCATAAAGGTTTCTTAAACTTACTTATAAATGGCATGTTTACCTATATGCCATAAAAAAGAGTTGTCCAGGGGAACGTAACCATGGCAATGTGAGACACTAAAAAGTGGAACTCAAATGCAGATGGCAGTGGATCAAGAGGCGTGGAGGAATGGACAGAAGATCTAAATCCAAAAATGGGCGCTATAGATAGATATATAAAGACAGACCTTCTACTTTTATACTTGACGTAGCACGTCATACATAGATACTATGTATTCTGCCAAGTTTGTGCAGGTCACAGACTGCCGTATTCGAACTTCAAGATATTCACAAGAGACGACACGTAGGTACTAGATCCATTCTAGATACGTTATAGTTTAGATAACAACTAGTTCTCTTTTGCAGCGCAATTCGGGCAACCAATGTCACTTTTACGTTAGATAGAGTAAGATATCTATTAGAAGTGAATTGGATCTCTAAGTCATATCCTGTGGAAGTCGTTCAAGAGTATCTCCAGAATCGCGCAAATGTCAAATTTGCCAGGTTAGATCTTAAACATATCGTTATCGTATCTTGGTGATGTCTAAAAGATATCTAATAAATGTCTATTTCAAAGTCCGAAGCGGGCCCAGAGCCTAGACAAAATGTGGGTGTGAGACACAGACAAAACATCCTCTAGACTGAGCATAGTCGCGCTACCCCAGCTGCCACGGCTAGGGTAATTTTACTCCATGTTCGAGTCGAAAGTGTCTTTGTCTGAGGTCCGTGAACTCATTCGTCGTTTGAACGGACCAATCACGCCACGGGACTTCGCTCACCTCGTCCCGCGCACCCCCGCATTTTTGGCAGCATCGGTTGCATGAAATAATTGCTCTAAACTACGTCTAGAGGATTCCTTGTCTATGGTGTGAGAGGTAGGTCTATGCGTAACACACGCGTAACTGAACTATTACAGTACATTTCACCCGTCACACCGGGTTTAATTACGAACTGATTAAAACACAATTGCGCAGAAAGAAAGTTCTCGGACAATGCCAATGTGCTAATGTTACGTGTCGAACTTTCGTCGGTGATAATAATGTTATCAAATCGACTATGCTTTCTCAATTTAATATCTCTCATATATGCTTCATTGGAATTGGAACTCTATTTCTTAGTTAGGAAAGTCTATTTTGATATCGTCTTATTAAACAAGATGCGAGCTTGTTGGAATAACCAAAATGATTAGCAGTTGGTTAAATGAAATTAGACTTTAATTACTAGATATTAAGATGACGGGCAGCAGAGATAATTTGGTAAGTTTAATAAGGAATGTTTGATAATTAAAATTTCGTGTTTAATAGGAGCGCACAATAGTTATCGCAGCATCTGTTAGTGAATGGAGTCGATGGGAACTACGTGATAGCTTATTCGCGAAAAACGAGTGCTAGTTCCGGTAGCCACGCGAATAATAGTTCGGAACACGGGGAGAAGTTGATAACATGAGATATAGAATTGAAGAAATTTGAACTCAAGCAAAAGTTAAACTGTTAAATGTTTAAAAGGCGCATTTTAGGGTTGCGTACCCGAAGGGAAAAAACGGGACCCTTTTACTAAGACTCCTCTGTCCGTCCGTCTGTCTGCCACCAGGCTGTATCTCATGAACCGTGATAGCTAGACAGTTGAAATTTTCACAGATGATGTATTCTGTTGCCGCTATAACAACAAATACTTAAACCAGAATAAAATAAATATTTAAGTGTGGCCCCCATATATCTGCACATGCTCCACATTTTCTAATACCGCATAAAACTCCACGAAAATTCTATACTTACAATGAAATTACATTTACAAAATATTTACAAGTTGAACAAAAGTCCCTGTAAAAAACACTTCAATTTAGCGAACGTCAATTACTTCTTAAACAGTGTGGGCGCCCCATTATGTGCCAAATTTGATAATAACACACCATTCAGCGAACTATTGAAAGTAAACAAACCATCACAGCCCCCGCTATAATGTAGACTCTATTACCCAGTAATAAGGCACATAATTGACCTGTAAAGTGTGATAATCGTGCTGCTTTAAGTGAAATGGCCGGTCGAAAACACTACTGGCTCACATGAACTTTCGAAGCGATTTCGACAAATAAAAGGCAACATTTTCAATTTTATTATTATGCAAACGTTACTAATGGCAATTTGTTTTGCACTTAAGTGTAGGTAAAAAGCTTTAAAAGTGCCCTTCGTCTATATGGTTACTTAAAGTGTACCGAACTAATATGGGATTTTCATCATAATTTAAATAAAGTCAACTCGTGCGTGCGAGGTGCCTGCTAGAGTACCCAATTTTGTTTATGACGAAGCTCAATTTTGCCACAGCGACTTGTAAACTTATTGCATGAAATGAAAGACCCTACAAAATAGAAATTACCTACGAACGTTTCTAGCGTTCTTTGCCGTTTTGCTAAAATTCCAAGTTAAGGAATGTTTAATTTCGCTTGTCGTAAGTACCTAGTCCGAAGCTGTGTAGGTCTTTTACTGTCCCTGAATATTACATGCCTTACAAGCGTCCCTTTTTTACCTCAGGCTCCTAGTCGGTATATTTTTATTTCCTCTCTTCGCATAATATTATATTTTAACATCAATGGCAAATATCAAAGAATGCGTGAAATGAAGCTGTTCTCGACATTACCATCGTGTACGCACTTTATGTAACATAGAATGTTAATTTTACACCTAATTCAATGGTTTAATAACTTCCTTATTCACATCTGTACTTATTTTATGAATACATATACCTAATAAAGTGTTTTTTTTTATAGTTACGAAAGTAAAGGCGAGTTATAAAACTTATAAATCAATCATAACTTTTCATTAGCCATTGGCAGAATGATATAATACAGTAGCTAATACGAAAATTGATTTGGTGCTGTTAATTTTAATGAGTTAATCATAGTTTACTTCGTTTTTTAGGGTTCCGTACCTCAAAAGGAAAAAACGGAACCCTTATAGGATCACTCCATCCTTATAGGATCAGGTCCTTATAGGACCTGTCTTATGTATAATAAAGTGTTTACATACATACATACATCACTGGTGCGTCTGTCTGTCCGTCTGTCACAGCCTATTTTCTCCGAAACTACTGGACCAATTAAGTTGAAATTTGGTACACATATATATGTACGTTTGTGACCCAAAGACGGGCATGTAACGTAAACAAATGAATTTTAAACATGGGAGCCACTTTTGGGGGATAAATAAGAAAATTAAAAAATAAAGTTTTTCAAACTATATCGTGTTACATATCAAATGAAAGAGCTCATTGTGAAAATCTCAAGTATATTTCTTAAACAAAAGTGAGGGATGAATATTGTAAATGTTATTGGATAAATTATGTACTAAATTGATTACTAAATCAAACTTCAATTCATGTTGAAAACTACTTTACCAACTTTTAAACATTATGTGAACGTATTAAATCTAACTATAATATATATGCAGTTAATAAATCGATCGACCATTTTTTTGTCCGGGATGATTGATCTGCCGAGAACAGGTTCGACAAATGAGACAACATTGAAAGGGCGTATGAACAAGAGATACAGTTATACATACGACCTTCTCATTATAAGTTGAGCAAACAAGTCTGTGCACAGTGGCAGCGAGCAAAAAGCTGTAATTAGCTTTAAATCTTATCGATGAGATGGAACCGGGCTGTTCAGTGCTCATTCCCAACACTTAACGTGTCGTATAAACCTGTTTAAATGCGAAGCCCGATACCGCATAGATTTAATGGAACTGAGGGTCATATTTCACTGGTGCTCGTGAGGCAAGTGCATAAATGAGAAATGCAGTCCTGACGTCGGAAAGTGCTGTAATTTGCAATGATTAACGGTGACAAAAAGATGGAAATAAATTTGATGGTGGACAATTTATGCTGAAATAATGAGGTTGTGTGGAAGTTGAGTTTTTTATTGCCCGAAATGCCGTGTTAATTAGTCTTGGAGGTTTATGATATAATGACAGGATTAAACGAACTTACCTGAAGTGAAGTTCAATCCTTATTATATGAAGCATTTAGTCCTAGACAATTTAACAGTGTAGTTCTCCCTTTTCCGCTGCTACATACGCAAGTTTAGAGATACCATAAAAAAAAATAAAAACGTCATCGTCTGGCAACACTCACTTCGTTTAGAGCGTTAAAACAATAAATATATGGGAAGTAAATCATGATTTACTTGAGGAGGGTGGGAGCCTCCCTTGTCTAGGACTAAATGCTTCATATAATAAGGATTGAACTTCACTTCAGGTAAGTTCGTTTAATCCTGTCATTATATTCGCATTTAGTCCTAGACAATTTAACAGTGTAGATGTTTAGAGGCAAAATTAAAAGATTATATGCATAAAAGAGATAAAAACTATATTTTTCAAGAACACAACATAACTCTTTCTAAGACTTAATATTATTTAAGTCATGGTCTCATATAAAAATTTAACATGTTAAACAAAACAAAGATACATCTTCTCTAGTGAAAAACACTGATTCTAGCTTACTGTAAGTCGATATACTAAGATATTGACATGACAATGTGGTTCTCACTATAACATAATTAGGTATTATAAATCTTATTATATTCTAATCAGACTTTTTCATTCTTACCAAAACTAACTCTTCTGCCTAGCTTCAGAATCACATACGGCTCGTGCAAATGCACTTTGTTCATTATTTATAAGGGGCCTATTATAATATCTAGCGAAAGTAAGAGATCTGCTAGACCACCCAACAGCCTTTAAAATACTGTCCATAGTAAGTCCTGCCCTATATGCTCTTGAAGAAGCTGCGTGGCGTGTTGAATGAGATGAAAATACAGAAACATTGATACCACTCTCTTTCATAACTGACTTGAGCCACCTACTAATAGTTTGTGTGGAAGCTGTTTTATAAGGCCTCTTAAAAGTAAGAAATAAATGAGAGTCATCTTTCCTATGTTCTCGTGTCACTTCTAAGTAATGTAAGAGAGTATTAACCGGACAAATTTCTAAATCATTATTTAAAGACGGTAAGGATAATTTTGACATAAATCTATTAGGAGCTGAAGTCTTTTGCAGATCTGTAAGAGTAATTTCTACACCAGTATCATTTATTTTTATATTGTTAGATCTTATTAAAAATAAAGTTTGAACACGTTGCCCAGTGGTCAGCGCTAAGAGCATAACAGTCTTCAAAGTGATTTGTCTTAAATCTAAGTTTTCTAGAGGATACCAGCATCTTATATGAGATAGTACTATAGCTGGGTCCCAGGTACTAGAGTATTTGGGTATACTTGGTCTTAATTTAAAAACTCCTTTAAACCAGCGTTTTATCCTATCATCTGTGCCTATGTGACTACCTATGACTAAAGACAATGCTGACCGGTGGCAATTTAACGTTTGATATGAAACACCTTTATCAAAAATAGTTGTTAAGTATTCTAATATCTTTGGTATTGAGGCGCTTAAAACGTCCTCATTAGAGGTGATACAAAAATGCCACCACTGGCGCAGGCAAGAATCATATTGCTTAATACTGTTTTTAGATAAAGAGGCAATCATTATATCAATTGCCTTGTTAGGTAACATTCTTCTTTTCATTGCCTCCCTGACAATATGCAAGCCCCCAGGGTAAGGTGCTGGTGTAAGGGGTGCGTTGATCTGGAAGGAGATGTTAAAAGATTTTTATCTGGGCCAAATGTGAGAATTTCAGATATAGCTAGTGACCTGAGTAAGGGGTACCAGGACTGTGTAGGCCACATAGGGAACACCACTATACCTGTGGCCTTGTCAGTAATTATTTTTCGTAACACCTTTAATAACAAAGAGAATGGAGGGAATGCATAAAAGTAATCGGACCATTTTATTGTAAAGGCGTCAATATTCCATGCAAAGGGGTCACGGTGCCAAGAGACATATTTAGTACATTTATTATTGAAACGTGAAGCAAACAGGTCGATTACTGGAACACCAAGAGAATCAGTTATACTGCGGAACACCGATGGTGATAATTCCCATTCTATGTCCTCATTAGACGAACAACGAGATTGATAATCTGCCTCAAAGTTGTCCTTTGATTTTATGTAGGAGGCATATATCCACAATTCCCTTGCTTCACACCATTGCCATATCTGTTTTGCCAGGTTATTTAATTGAGGAAACTGTACTGAACCCATCCTATTTATATATGAAATTGCAGTGGTGTTGTCAATTCTCAGTAAAATTTCGCAGTTTCTGGAGTTGTTAGCAAAGCATCTCAATGCAAAAAATGCTGCTAACAACTCCAGATAGTTTATATGATTCTCTTTTTCCCGCACAGACCAAATCCCCTTTGCACTTTTGCCATTACAAACCGAACCCCATCCAGATAATGAAGCATCACTATAAATTTCCAATAAAAAATTATATTGCTTAATAAAACAGCATCTATGCATTATGTTTTGTTTCCACCACCTCAGATCCAGTTTTGCTTCCGCACTTACAGCCATATTACCCTCATAGTTTCCCCCCGAACGTTCCAAAGCTATAAATTTATCCCTCTCTAGGTTTTTTGTATACATAAAACCATAGGAGATAGCCATGCATACAGAGACTAAATTGCCTAACATCTTTGCAAATTCCCTAATTGTGCACTGATGTATATTTAGAAATTTGTTTGTAATGGATAATATTTTTTCACGTTTCTTGTCTGTGGGACTTAAAGTCATGTTAAGGGAATTTACTTTAAAACCTAAAAACTCTACGACATTGGAAGGAATAAAGTTACTCTTTTCTTCATTTATTACAAACCCTAGGCAAACTAAAAGATTCTTTATAATATGAACATTATTATTGCACTCATTATATGAGGATCCAAAACATATCAGGTCATCTAAATATATCACTACTCTTATGCTTCTCTCTCTTAAATACCCTATAATAGGTTTTAAAAGTTTGGTGAAGACATATGGGGCCGAACTTAATCCAAAGGCTAAACAGTTGTATTCATATAGTGTGTCATTAAATTTAAACCTAAGAAATCTCTTGTGGTCAGAGTCAATGGGGCACATATAGTAAGCATGTTTAAGGTCAATTGTGCACATAAAATCACCCTTTGTCAATAATTTGCATACCGTTCTAATGTCTTCCAACTTGAAATGATGATCACCTACAAACTTATTTAGCTTCTTTAAATTTAAAATGAATCTATGCGTGCCATCTTTCTTAGGAATAGTGAAAACACTAGACAAAAATTGGATAGGATCATTTTCACACACTGATATTGCCCCAAGATTTAAAAGATCCTCAATTTCCTTTAAAATAATTTCTTTGTCAACCTGATTGAAGTTATTATTTTGAGGTATATTATTTTGGAAAGGCTGACTCAAAAATGGAATTTTATATCCCCTTATCCAGCCCAAAATAATAGGATCTTGGGTTACATTACACCAACATTCATAAAAATAAAATAGTCTGCCTGCAAAAGGTACCTTTAAGGATATCTGGCACGGCCCCTGACTGACGGTCCCATTGGTTTGTTGTCCAGGGGTTTGAAGGGGTGGCGGGGGCCGTTGTACCGATGAGCCCCTCGATATGACCCTCTCATTGGGTGGGCTTGATTGGTTGGGAGCAGACGCCGAGGGGTTTGATGAAAGTTTTTTGGAGTGTGCGGGTTCTTCGCAGTATGGGCTGGCTTGGGCTTAATTATATTTGAAGCCCGCTTCATAGCAGAGTAAGACTTTACTGAGGTGTCCAGATTTGAGTACAGGAACTCTTCTCTCTTATTATCTTTCAGGGATTCTACTAAGTTCTTATCCAAAAATGGATTGACCAACTTCTTTCTTATTTCAGTGTATTGAAAATGTAAGTGACACAGAATGCGTGAGATATCAGTCAGCTTCTTGATAACATTGTATTTGTTAAAATCCTGCTTTGACATTGTGTTAATAACGGAACAAATACTTCCAATAGCCAAGCCCAATTCCTGTTGTCTATCTTCCATCAACTTATCCCGTACTCTTGATGGGTTATTCAGAACTCCAATGAGCTCCGTATTAAGCTTAGGGGCATCCAGGAGCTTGCAATTGCTTGGAATAAGCAGGTTTTCTAAAAGCTTCTCCTTATTCTGTTTGGCTATTCCTTCTAGCAGGATCTTGCTAATGGTATTGAAGATCTCCTTGTGAATTTCATCACCATATTGTCTGATTCCACCAGCCGACTCTCCTAATGCCGACAAGAACTCATTGTCTAGTTCTGAGTTCAGATCCTGGGCAACGCCCATATCAGAATCAGTCGCTTGGGCCTCGCCCATGTCTGTATCGGGCTCTTGGGCCTCTCCTAAATCTGTGTTCACATTTTCATCTTGGGCCACGCCCGTATCTTCGTTATCATTGTCCAACTCCTCTATTACTTCTGGGTCTAGCTCCTGGTGTTGAGCTAAAAAATATAAAATTTCTTTAGAACTAACTTTATCCCACGGATAGACGCAGTCCCGTCACACGGGAGTGCAATATAAAATTTATTTACAACTTAAAGCTTTATCCCACGGATAAAGGCAGTCCCGTCACACGGGAATGCAAATATTCACCTCTTAAAAATCTTTATCGCACCGATAAAGCACATGGCGTCACACGACATGTGAATAAGTGAGGTTATGAAAATATTTAATTTAATTGTAATGTATACATATATAACCACTTACAAAATCCCCACGGGACCTTTGTACATTATTTAAATTGTTGTAAATCACTCTAAAACACTAGAATTTATAAGGAGGGTTGATTGATTTCACCCAAGTACTTACCATTAGACTCGCGGTATTTCGCCAGTCTTTTCTCTAACCTTTCTATTTTATGTTGCAGATTTTCATTCTTTCTCTTCGGCATGGTTTGTTTTTCAGAAAAAACAACTTAAACCAATAATTTTCGTATTTTCAATATTAAAATCTTATAAATTGTATCCGTCGCGTTGAGCGCAAAAGGAAAAGTGAGTGTTGCCAGACGATGACGTTTTTATTTTTTTTTATGGTATCTCTAAACTTGCGTATGTAGCAGCGGAAAAGGGAGAACTACACTGTTAAATTGTCTAGGACTAAATGCGAATATAATTGGTGATTCGGGTTTTATTTTTTTGTCAGTGTTAAGAGTCACACCAACCCGCAGCCAAAAAGCCGATCCCATACAATCGTAGTTACGCTCTCATTTTAAAATGAAGTGCTTAAATTACATGAAACTTGGCATGAATGAACATTTACGTAACATCTATCTGTCATTTTTTTTTTTTAATCTTATTTTTTTTTGTAACCTGTCTGTTTTTTGTGTGTCAATTAATGGTTTCTTATTCTTAAATGACAACAACTATTAAGTAAAATTGCTTTTACTTTAGAAATCATTATTTAAAAGTCCCGGGCATACTACTGGTGCAATGTAAAAATACGTATTCATATTGCACAAATTTAATTAGCCTTTGGCTTTGGTAAGTTGGTAACTGACAGTCTATATAACTAAAGTATAGCTGGGTGTGTGAGCCAAACTTTCGACATGGTACCCGAAGTTAGACGCAAAAAACACCGATGTACCACATAGATGCAAATATCTCTTTGTACTGTTCATTACACTCTCAAAGGCGAGATGAAAGTGATTGGTCCGGCGAGAGGAACTCAAAACTCGTGTACACGAGCAACTATTTATGTTTTTTTTTTCGATAAATTTCACCTTGCCATTGTTTGTATTGATGTTTCTCTGATTTGCCGATATGTAGAATCAATCTGTACTTTCTTTTAGACGGACAGGGATTCCGATTCGAATTTTAGCGGGCCACAATGGAGATTTTTTCGCACTGACATTGACGGGTCATTGACTTTTCGGTGATAGTAGAAAGGGAATGCCTCGAAAGAAATGTGTTTTCAATGCCATTGTCAGATAACAATCGTTAAATTCGTTTTGTGCGGTTAGTTCACTATTGGTACTTATGTAAAGGAGGTAGTCGTAACTGCACTGTTGGTGGTAAATTTTCATTTCACGGTCCTACCTAACTTTCAAATTATAATTTGTCATATTTCACAACTATTTATTGTAATAATAAAATATCGTCTGTAAAAACTAGGCCAATAATGGATTTAGAGTCTGATTTATTACCTAACATGAAACTTAATAATATCTCATTGTTTCAGAGCCCCTGAATCTCTGGATGTACAGCCTGGAAAAAAAAATAGAAATTAAAAAGGGGCAACACTGTAGTATCGTCCAATCAATTTATATAAGAGAACGGGACGACACTAGAGACTAGAGTGATGCCACTTTTTAATTTCTACTCTTTTTTGCCAAGCTGTATTTAAAGAAGTTCATAACAGAAAACTTATGTTTACAGTCAAAACGCAATTTGCGTTTATCACAGCATTTCCCCTATTTCCCTACGTAATGTAAATTGGCATCCCGTGACCTGCGCGTGAGTCACGCATGGTAATGTCATTGAGAGCACAGACGCGGCGGCGCGCGCGCGTGACGGTGCACAGAACATAAGGCGCAGAAAATCCACTAGTCAGTGACGAATTAATCAATAATTAAAGAAAGCAGGACTTAGATCCAACGACCGGATACGGGATAGTAATTTCAGAGCACGTTATTTATGACTCAAATATGCACAAAACACAAATAACCTTAAAAATAACAAAAAAAATTAATTGGCTAAGCAATAACAAAAACTATAACGTATTGTTGAGGCCTAGGCTCCTTTCTAGGTAGTGCAGGGATGCCTAAGAGGATCTTCAATGAAGACTTGTTATTTTAACTTGTTTACAAAGTTTTATTTGCAAAATTAAATTAATACAATACAAGTAAGAGTTTTGTCGTTCAACGTATTTTGGAAGATTGCAGTTGGTTGCTGTCGGCGGACGTTATATACGAATCCGATCGTTGCCGATCTTCGAATTTCGGACGCAATCGGCCGTCCATGACGTCACACAAGATGCGTTCTGAACACGTATCACTATCGCTATTCAATGTCTAGTCAACTCAATAATTTAACAACAGCACCTGAAGCTTGATTTGTAGACCCAACACAGAGACTTGCTAAAGGGCACTTTTCATTTGTAACATAGAAGTAGAACTGAAGAACTGTCAATAGTGCTCGATTTCGAATGAAAGGTGTTCATTTTAAGGAATTCGTAATACTTAAGGCCTGTGCACACCGGCTGCGTGTGCGTGACGTGCACGTGCGCGTGCGGCGTTGTAGTATACAGATCCTTATGAGAGATGGCACACCGCTTGCGTGACGTGTGCGTGTGCGGCTCCAACATTTTAGCGTACGCACACGCGCACGTCACGCACACGCAAGCCGGTGTGGCTCGGCCTTTAGGTAGTCATGTTTACGCCAACCATTGGATTTCATTGCAGTATTAAATCCGTACTGCAACTGCGAATAGAAGCCTAAATAGGCCACGCAGCTCAAGAACAGAACGTCTTCGAAAACCCATAACACTTTTCATAAGAAAGAAAAATAGTCTACAAATTAAAAAAACGAAAGATCTGTCTGTGCCTGCGTGCGCTGTAACGGAAGCGCAGGGCGGCGCCCGCGCAGGTAACGGCTATTGACGCGACACAGATCGGTGTTGTAACACTGCGTAACGAGACTAACGAGGACTTCAATAGCACGACACGCCACAAATAGATAATAAGGATCTCTGAAGTCCACTTGGTGTCAAACTATGTATAATCTTGTAAAAGGGTCCAGGGAAATCAACTCTGTCATTAAAAGAGTTTTCATCTTTGTGTTTATTCCATGTACCTATTTATTTTTTACGTAATAGAGTATTTCCGCAAACTTATCCCAAGATATACCGTAGGTTGTAGGTTGATACAAATAGATGAAGCACCTTGATAAGTACTAGTTTTTTCGAGAGTGGTAACTGCCATCTGATCTTACCCTCAGAGGAAACTAGGCTTCATGGGGATTAGATTAAATCGGTCTATGGATGTTTCCCTTCACCAAAAAACTAGTACCTAGCTAATACAGAATTATATTTCGTAGTTTTCATAAATTCGCCAACAAGCCTAAGCTCACCCACGACACATTTGATAAGCAAACCGCACTAGGGGAGAGCGGGGTTAAACGTGCCGGAGGTAAGGCTTCAGTCTTTGGCCCATCGGCGGAAAGTCGCCAGCCTGTCGGTATTCTACAGGTTGCACTTCGGGGAGTGTGCCCAAGAGCTACACGAGCTTATTCCACCGTCCCCATTCTACCATCGGACTTTTAGACGCACGGCCGGTTTCCATCCTTACTTGGTAGATATTCCACCAATTCGCACGAAGCGCTTTGCTTCTACTTTCCTTATGCGCACTGCCAAGGAATGGAATTCCTTGCCGGCGTCTATATTTCCGTGTTCTTATAACCCGGCAACCTTCAAATCAAGAGTGAACAGGCACCTTCTGGGCGAGCTCGCTCCATCGTAGGCCACGTCTACGCCTCGGCTAGTCTGTGGCCATGAGTAAGCCCATTCATAATAAAAAAAAAAAAAAGTTGATCCGATGGGAATAGGAACGCAAGTAAACCATGGAGCGATTCGTATGATGTTTGTCGCGAAAAGTCAGACCACTATGCGGTTGCAGGAGCTGTTTTCGTTGCTTCCATTATAGTAGAATAGTAGTCATGGAAAATAAATCAAAAACGAGGGCACAGCGAACCCCACGGAAAATCACATTTTTGCTTTGGATTTTTTTTACTATCTGTTGATAGTACACAACAAATTATCATATATTTCGACGAACTGCAAAATACTCTTTTAGCGTGTGTAAACTGAGATTTAAATATTTGACGGATAAGTTATAAATTTTAGCAACGGAACAACCCGCCCCATAGCGGGGTTAGTTGTTCCGTTCCGAACTATCTCATAAAAAAAATTCTGGTAAAAAAACTGTTTAACGATGCACAAAATAATATCGCTACTCAGAAACGCAAATAATCATTACTTAATATAGCGCAACCCACATACCTTATTCACACTGTTTTCATAGATCAAATTTGTATTTTATGAAAATCGGCACGTTTAACCCCGCTCTCCCCTACATAAAACCACTCCGAGTGACTCCTCACACATTATTATGACCGTAGAAAGCACTAAAGTATACTATTCCAAGCATCTGCGGTCTATTCCGTTAATCTTGTCACCCATGAAGCCTCGAGGCCCTCGGAAGAAGCTATTAGCGAAATTATGCGCCAGCGACCCAATGACCGCCTTCTGACCACGCAGGGCAAAAACGACTTAACGCGCTATGAAACTCTTACGGAAAAACGAATTTTTGCCTTGATCGTGGTATTGGAGAGAGGCTCGGAAACAATAAATACGGAAAGTAATTGTATGGGAGATTTTTAATAACCAGCGCGACAGGTTGAGAAATCTCAAGTTCGAGGAAAAAATTCGGGGTTGAACAACTCGAGCATAAGTATTTCATCATCGAGAGGATACTTTTACTACCGTTTCACTATTGATACAGTTTATTTAGTAAATGTACATTCTCGTGGTTAAGATGTCCAACTGCCCTATTCGAACTTTAAGATACGTCAGCTAATAAATCTTGAAACGATATGGATTAAATATGTCAGTGTCAAATGTGACGTTTCTTCAAAGAAAAAACTGACGTATCTTAAAGTTCGAATAGGGCCGCAAGTCACGTCTTTGCATCCATCATCCTTCAATTGAATAGCTGGGCTCTTGTCGGTGCAGCGTGATGAAGTTGTCTCCACTTTCGTCGATCCGAAGCCAGCCCTTTAGTGTCCTGGTACGACACGGCCCCTACATGCTCTTTTACTTGGCTCATATTACTTTTCCTTGGCCTTCCCCTCCCTCTCCTTCATGTATTTTCCCTTATATGATGTGTCTGATGACGTGGTCGTGTCGTAGCAGGTGGCCTATCATTCTTCCTCTTCTATTTTTAATGATACTTATTAAACTCTGTCTTTTCTTTCACTCTGTTTAGAACGGCTTCATTAGTAACTCTTTTAGTCCAAATTCTTTGCAACACGTCAATTTTGTTTTTTAATTTATTATTCGAACAAACGGCTTAATCAGCAAGGTTTATGCCGACGAAAGATGTTTTGCGACAGCCGGAAGTGTGTCAGTCCGATTGAGAATCGCAAGTCAACTTTAGCCCACTTCTCTGAGATTGAGCACACATATCTTCACGACATGTGTCTTCGACCATGATTTGATGTCTCGTAAAAAATTTTATGAGTAATATTTTGCGAGATGATTATGCTAATTTGATTCTCAGACATATACCTGTTATATCTACTTATAATGGTCAACAAAACCTTCTAACCTATTGACAAACGTCACAAAAAAGTGGATATAAAGCCACCGAGTTTTATATTTCTGTTTTCCGAATCACAAATTGTGGCATAAGGCCAAGGATCCTATTTTTCTATGGTCGCTAAAATAGTAAGCATTTCTTGGTTTGTTCTGTTAGTTATTCGTAATTTTACTCATAGTGTAAGTTATCTTCAGTTAAGAAACCTCCTTAGTCCGACGCACGTCTTTAGGCCCGACTCGGATTATGAAATAGACATCTATATTAGATATCTTTTAGACATCACCAAGATACGATAACGATATGTTTAAGATCTAACCTGTCAAATTTGACATTTGTGCGATTCTAGAGATACTCTTGAACGATTTCCACAGGATATGACTTAGAGATCTAATTCACATCTAATATATATCTTACTCTATCTACCGTAAAAGTGACATTGGTTGCCCGAATTGCGCTGCGAAAGAGAACTAGTTGATATCTAAACTATAACGTATCTAGAATGGATCTAGTACGTGTCGTCTCTTGTGAATATCTTGAAGTTCGAATACGGCAGTTTATCACCACTTTACAAGAGATTATTAGCCCCTATTTCAGACAACATAATTATTTCGAATGTCACATGTACCTAGTTCTTCAAGTAAATTCAACACGACCTACTAAATAATAGTTTAGTTACTGGGCCCTTAAAACTACAGTACGTATCCCACGTGAGTCGACCTGACCTGACTACCTGCAGACAATGCTAGGCGCAAGTGGCCCGACTGGTCGGGAACCTGTCTCCGGCCGTTTGGGCACCCGGTCACTGGGTCAGCGCGAGCCACGGGCGACAGCGTGCATGAATCTAGCGACATCCGAAATAATCTCGCTCTTATACAAAATTGTAGTTACCGCGAGTAATCTGTGTTATATGCTTATAGGTAAATGATGCAAAAATGCAAATAAGCACTTTGAGAATTATTACCATTTTGGTAAATATGATACTTATGAGTTGTGTTCTGATACAGAATGAGTCCTCAAGAAACAACTTGATGTACCCCGAGACCATACTGTATTGTGATGATTAAGTATGAATATGATAAATAGATGAATCTATGAAATTAAAAAGCGACATTTAAAAGCTTTAACTGTTTTACATGGAAAGTGAAAAGTAAACAAAGGCTGTCAATTATTATTATTAATTTTAAATCCCATTGAACAAACTTACAAAAAACAAGAAAATTATTTTTATACTCGGAAGCCAGTGCGGAAGCTCATTCGTAAGACAATAAACTACCAGACTATTACTTTAATTATTACTAAAAACCCTTTAAATATTCATGACCGTGACCACTAACAATTTACATACAGATTCTTTCACACGCTTAATTGCTACACAAGAATAGTTATTTATTAACCTGATACGGGTAATTTAATCGGAATCCAAGTCCGACCTTTTTTACCCACTTCTTTAATAACTACACATTTCTGTGTCATAGTTTTTGTTCGTAGGTTTAATTGTTGGGAACTCGCAAGTTCGGCGAAAATTGTGATTGTTGAGGATGCTGGGCCATAAAATGGTGAAATTTTGAAGTTGAGTTCGGAAAGGCATTATCAAGTAATTAAATGAATGTCAAACTATAATTAGGAACAATTGTTAGACCATTTTGCCGTCCATTTGCATCAAATGACAGTTTTATTCTAAACTATTCTTGTATTTTTTTGCATATTTATAACCAGTGATAATAAAAAATATTTTGTGATTTTAGACAAATATGGCGAGCCGAACTTTCGTATGTAATCTTAAAACTCAAGACCAGACAAAAGGAAAGCCGTCGGCCAACAGTAGTATACTAATAGTTACGAGTAGTAAAAAACAAAACAAGCACCTTGTATCATATCATATAAATTCTCTCATAGTGAATATCTTTGTACCACACCCTGATCAATGTGACACACATAGAGGACATACTCATAAATTATGGCATAAAGTTTCCTCTTACACTGCACTACACTTCTACACCAATCCAAAACGTCGTATCAACCTTAAAAACTCAAAAACACATAACTCCTTCTCAATCTATAAAACAAACATGTTTATATACATATAGGCTTGAGTTTAAACAAACTCTTTCCATGTATTAAAGTAAAAGTGGATTTGCCTAAAATACGCGACGCGAGAAAGGTGCCGTAGGAGCCATATAATTATCACCTTATCTTTTTATCGACTTGAGGTGTCATGTGTTTTGTGAACTGTGGGCGTATTATGAACTTTATCACGTGATAATAACAATAGATAAAGAGTCTGTCAATTAAAAGTCTATCTGTGCAGTGATAATAATGAGTCATTTTAGATGCACCAAAAAAAAATTTTTTACATATACGATGCCGTAAATACAACGTAAGTAAAATGAGATATTGTAGAGATATTAATAAGTAGGTTACGCTTTTTCAAGACTCATTTCAACTATAAATTTTACTCGGTTTTTTCTATCAAATCTACACATTCACACTTATTGCATTTCCGAACAGTTACTATTATTGCAATTACAAATGCAGCATTGCACACTCGATAACACCCCACGGTTAATTAGCACTATGACATCATAATCCACTCCATTTTAGCCTCTATAACTATATACCTAAAGATCACATTAGGATGGATCTAATTCCTTTAAAGGTGGTTTCCTGACAAGTCAAACTAAACTTTAATTCGTTAACTATATGGTTTCTTTTGTGTTAGCTGTTGTATGAATCAATGCGCGGGCTGTGATTTGATCTGCTTACTTCTGCTTGTAATTGTTAATGAACTAACAGCAACTGAGCATCGGTGGGCCTTATACCTTTGCATTAAGGTTTACATTCAGTCAGTGTGCACGATGTTACAATATCACACGCCATTTAGCAGAAACGTACGGAAAAGGAGTTGATTCCGAAAGCGTAAAGTGTGTTAATGCTAACCGAGTTGATCTATTAGGAATGTTATGGACAGTAACTCTATTCTTAATCGGTTTGCAGGTTCGGAATTAGGACCGTATCGGAGTTTCCTACCACCCGGATATGAATAAAATTAATTAGTAATAAAATATTTTATAGGTAGTTTTAAATTAGACGACTCAAAGTAGGTAAGTAACAATACAAAACGCACTTTATTACTCATTGTTAATATTAGATGTTTAGTTGTTTACCAACACGATATTAAAGTCTATTCAGTTATTCACAAATATAAATGTTTACTTAAATTCCAGAAGTAAATACAGACTGAAACAATTCTAATTATATGTAAGACAAGCTATTTATAGGCACATTATATTCACGAGCTGATATTATGCACCACCTGCCTTTACATTATAATTAGATAAAGGTGAACCTAATAATGACCTGGCAAACTAGTAGTCAAATGCACTTACTCGTATTATGGCTGAACGTAAAATTTGATAGTAAGACCATTAATTAACTAAAAATGCCATAACAACACAACACATGACCTTACACTGAACTATAATAGTAGGACAGTACAATAATGTACATTAAAATTGCCGCAGCGAAATTAGACAACAGCAGGTGTATCGGCAACTGCGCGCCGCATTCCGAAGAGTCACCTGCCGACGCAGCGGTCGTCGCAAAAACGCTAATCGGAATCGCCATTGTTGCTAATGATACAGCTTACGAGACAGATACTTTGAAGAATCCGAGAGACTGTGGGTTGTTTTACTTCAGAAAGGCCCTCAATATGTATTTATTCCGTGATGTTGTTAGTATATAACGTGAAGGTATAGCGATCCTGCCAAACGTGACCGACGATTGACCTTTTCATAAATTATAGTATTTATACATGATTAATATAAGTTACAATAATACCATAATTTCCAAGTGCAAAGGTGCATTCGAGTTGTAGCTTGAACATAGTTTACCTGAAAAGAAACAAAAATCAACATTAGAAAAGTAAATTTAAAATTAACGAATATGTAAATTTTACGACTTTTCAAATTGGCGAATCAAATTCATGTTTCACTAATAAAGTACCTAATTTAAATCAGGTTTTAAGATCGATGATACGTGTAGAACAGGTGGATGACGAAGCCCACGCTAGAATATGTGGCTGGCGTGGCCGCCACATCCACGTGCGATCCATTCCATTACATTAAAAAGGCCGGCCCATTAAACGTCGTTACACCGGCAAATGAGTTATTAGATCCAGTGTAACGTGGCCTTGAGAACCATAAGGAACTACACGTATTCGGAGAGCTTTGTTGTTCTACAATCAACATGCCTGCATTCAGCGAGCAATCTGAATGAAACCCCATATTACAACATTTTATCGGGACGTTAATTACCTCTATGCTAGCCTTAATCCTTGCGATAGATAGTGTAACCACTTCTGTTATCGTGTTTGGTTTATAAATCAGTAAAGCAACGTTGGTGAATAAATGAAAAGTCCATTTTGAAATAATAGCATGCCAAAAGGATTTTTGTTCATTTTGCTCAGTTTGGGACTAGGTTGATTCTGTGTAAGATTGTCCCCAAAATATTTATTTGTAAATAAATAATTATTTTTAATGAAACAATCGCTAACCGTTTCTTTCTTCTGCCATTTACATTACAATTATTAATACGTAAATACGTGACTTGTACATACTTTTCTTCATTGGAAAGAGTCATTAAATTTGAATAACAAGCGAAAACACTAGAAATAAGTAGATATATATGGAATTAGAGAAAGTGTCATTAAAACTAGGTACGAGTATCGAGGAAGTAGATTCCGAACTTGCACTTATAATATTATTTAACAAGTTTCTAATGTACCAGAATAATAATAATAAGTATATGCGAAACAGTTGCCTGAAAGTTTAATGTTTCATAAAAACCATAAAGATAATGGAATTTATTGCGCGCAGTAAAAAGTAGTAAAGCTGATGTAAGTTACTGTGGTTTAGTAGGGCAATGATGATAAACGATCATGGTAAATAAAACCATTGATTGAAAATACTTCAGTTCACTACATTGTGTGTAAAATAATAACTAATATTGAGACAAGTATCGTCGTCTAGTACTCACAACACCCTTTGAGCTTACTGTGGGACTAAGTCGGTTTTTGTAAGATTGTCCTATAATATTTATTATTTATAGCATTGTAGACTATCAACAATGTGCTAATAATTTGTACGTCTATCTCAATTCAACACTTGCACCAGTCAAATTGAGTGGTAATACGGGTTAATATGAGGGCCTACAGGTATTTCCCACATCTCCAAGATTGTACGATAAGCATGCGCTAAGGAGCCAGAATGCTTGTCTAATGGGATAACCAAGCGATGGTATCGCGCGGCGACAACCCAGCAATTCCGAGGAAAGTCCCTCTTTACTCCGAGAATACATAGTAATGGAAAGCTGAACGTTGGAAACTGCGCTCGAAAAGGAAATCAATTGCACGTTACTTTTTCAAACAACGGCAACAAGCGTGCCTCGTTTGCTGTGCAAACAATTTTAAACGAGCAACTGCTAATACAGTGAAACCTGGTTAAGTGGGACCTGGATAAGTGAGAAACCTCTATAGCTGGGACTCATGGTGCGGTCCCGACACTTTAGCACTGAATTACCTCTGTTACTGAGAAAAAACGAACCTCTATAACTGGGATTTGTTGTTGTGATTTTATAGTCACATTTACCTCTATAAGTGAGACGGAGAGTGTATTTTACCTCTTTTACTGATACTATATTTATAAGATTACATTTTCCTAATTGTTTTTTAGAATTTTATAGGGAATTGACTTCCGTATCTGAGATAACGTCAATCTATGACCTCTCTAACTTGGACTTCATTGAACGATTTCCGTATTCTTACTAACTTTTAGTCTATCCACAAATTCCGCATTTGCCTAATTGTGTCTAAACAACTTCAAACTTTGATTTAGTTAATTTATCTAAGTAGCTAAAACTACCGAAACGAAAGCTGAAATTTTGATAAGTAACACGAAAAAATTAATTTTCATTTATTAAATTTCTAATACGCAATGAAGTCCGTATCAAATTTAATTTAATTTTGATATATCTATCCATTGGAGAATCATTCAAAATAAATTCAAAGAAATATTTAAACAGGCTTAAAACATATTTAGGGACAAGGATTATTTTACCTTATTTAGTTTTAAAGATATTAATTATTAAATACCTTATTAACCACCTCTATAACTGAAATATACTCTATTCTCACCTCTATTAATGGAAACCTCTGTAAATGAGACAGAAATTTATCTGTACCTGGCTAACTGGGAACCTGGGTAAGTGGAAAACCTCTTTAAGTGAGACAAATTTGCTCGTCCCTTGAGATCTCACTTATCCAGGTTTCACTGTATTAGCGTATTAGTAGCAGCACGCAAAAACCAATCAAACACTTGCTGTTATCACTTCAAGATTTAACGGTCGGACGAGAACCGGTCGTACAAAACGTTGATATATCGACGTATCAATGACCGTAACCGGTCCCGATGGTTCGTTTTTAACGGAAAACGATTTCAAATTAAAACTGCTAACACAAATCTTAGATTTAACACGTTTGGACGCTCGGAGCTTAATAAGGTTACTAGTCTGTTAGAACTGGTTTCGGAGCTTTGTAGAACACAAGAATTGTATATTGGTCAATTTTGGTCATCGTGATGATATAGATAAAGTCGGTTGGAGTATTAAAGGCAGTGATTCAATCGAAAGCCGTGAATGGGACTGTAATGAACGTAATGATGGGCTTTTCGTACACCTGAATAGCGGAACCTTAATTATATAAATTTCGAATAGTAACAAAGTTAAAAAGAAAACTTTAATTTCTTTTGACGGACCGGTCAAAAGAAATTACGTTTTGACGGACGTTATGGAAAAAACAGAATTGCGTGTGCTCTCGTTTGATTAACTTTCTGCGGCACGAAGAGAAATGAAAAGGGGTTACGAGTGTTTTGATTCTAATTAGCTGGCAAAAAACTCTTGAGTGATGGAGTAGGAAGTGCCAGTTTTGCGGTCGTGTCGGCTCTAGGTGTCGATGTATCATCGTTTCATAGTATTATTGAATTACTAGCGCTGTGACCGCAGCTAGCATCGGCTTTCGATTGTGGATAAGAGTACGTTAGGTAAACAAATATTGTATTTCCTTCTGTAAATGTAATGTGCTATAGGTGTTGAATCGTGGTGAGTCCACATGACTAACAACAACAGTCGTTTACAAACATAAAGCTATCAGTGTTATTTTAAATGTAGAATTCTTATATCTTTATTGTTTACGTGTGCATTTTTCCGTTCCATCAATTCGTCATTAGTTCATTTCAAGTTTTTTGTAAACTCAAGAACTACCTATATATTATCTGTAATTATTGTAGGTATGTTAAACATTACCAACACATAATTCTACAGCTAGATTGTTTCCAGTTCCAGTTCAAACACCTTCAATATCAAATAGTGTAACCGTTAAGCCATTATAGCAAACATAATATCGAGTAAAGTGTGCAAATGAAATTAACTCCTCCATTACGAGCTCGATTGTGGACAGGAGGCTTATTCCGATAGTTATTTCTTGTTCTCAAACGGTTTTGGATATAATCTGTCAGATGTTAACAATGACATTTCTTCAACCGGGAATGTCACTGTTGATCATATCCATAACCGTTTGATAACAAGAAATAACTATCCGAATAGGCCTCCAGGGCGCGGCGGAACCGTTACAGCATCTGCCGCGGCCCCGATCGACTCTTTATTTACTATCTGCATTATTTATATACACATTCGCGTCAATAAAACCAATAAATGTCATCTTAATTGGAGACAATTTATTTTTTTCGGATTCAGTAATCGTTTTATCTTTACGATGCTTAATGGGTGAATTGCTATAAGCCATGTGACTTGAACTTCAGTACTCCGTTTGCTCCAGTGTGTCGAGGACGAGAAAAAAAAGTTTCGTACATCTTATCAATAACCATTTTTTTCCTTTAATTCCCCCCCAATTTGACGTGCGAGCAAGTACGCCCATGCTTCCTTCTCGAATTCAATTACTTTTTTAGCATTGGCTGATTATGGTAGCGCTTTTTTTAGACCTGCCTATATCGAGGCCGTTTGAGCTACAACCAACTAATGAGGCTCACTTACCGTAGGAGCGGAAACTGATGATGATGATGATCCTTCCGGCCGATTTCGACCATGGCGACCACTTCGACTCCTAGTTCGCTCGGCGCTCGTGCGCCCGAATATGGCTGACATAGCCGATCTTGGAGGTGAACCTCCGCGCACATTGAGGGCACGTGAGAACACCAGCCACATAGTGGTAGTGAATGGAAGCAGGCTGGCGCGCTTTCAGGTCATCGCGTTTAGCGTCGAGGTCAACTTTACGTTGCTCCTCGAAACCATGCACTTTGTCATGGACCAGCCTGCGCCACTCAGGACGTTGTGCTGCCAAACCTTCCCACTGAGAGGGCTCGATGTCGCATCTTTTCATGTGTCGTTTCTGAACATCTTTGTATCGGAGGAGTTGTCCGCCAAGTTTCCGCTTACCTTCCTCTAGTTCAGAAAAAAAGATGCGCTTCGCCACTCTCTCCTCCGCCATACGCGATACGTGACCGCACCACCGAAGCTGTCGACGCATTAGGTAAGCCTCTATTCCACCGACCTTGGCTCGTCGCAGAACTTCGGTATTTCGCACTCGGTCAGACCATTTGATGTTCATGATCTTACGCAAGCATTTGAGGTGGAACCGGTCTAAGGTACGAATGTGATGACGGTACACGCACCACGTCTCGGAAGAGTATAAAAGGTTTGGCAGCACAACCGCCATGTACACAGAAATTTTGGTGGCCAGTTTTAGGTCATGCGAGCAGAAGACCTTGGAACACAGTTTCCCAAACGCTGCAGCTGCAGCGCCGATCCTGCTGTTGATCTCAACAGCGTGGAGCGGAAACTATTACCTAAAGAAACTGATAAAGATAAATAGGTATTTGGTGATCTATTTTTTAACTATCACAAAATGTGTATAATTCTGAAAAATGTTTTGTCACCAAAGCACCACAAACATTGAGAATCGCAAAGCTAATAGCTTTGGACGTCAGGAATCGAGAACAATCAAGATGGGCGACCTGGAAACTAGGTACGGATCGGAACTGGCCGTGGGCCTGAAGGGTTTAAGTTCACAGTGTCAGTGGCGCGCGGGAATATGCAATGCATTGGCTGGACGTTGTGCGCGAGCGCAAGCTATCCGAGTCTTCGGGCACCAGTGTAAGGTGACCACGTCCGTAATGAACCTATTACCCAATATGGTGCTAAGGAAGACCAAGACGCGAAGGGGTCTATTTTATGATATAAAAGGCAAAAGAGCAGACGGATTTCCTGATGGTAAGCGAGGATCACCATATTTTTGTTGGTGCACACGTCACAACATTGGTTAAACATTGCTTTAATGGGTTCGGAGCTATGGGAACCTTACTCGTCGTCAGGAACACAACACTACATATCTACAAAGTAGCAGCGTTATTATGGCTGTCTTCTTCTGTCTTCTGTAAGGTGGGTGGGTTACTTCCCCAGTTGGGCTTCTCCAGGTTCAAGCTTGATGACATTTCGCTGTGCCCTGCCTCTCTTAAGAGCCTGTGTAAAACTATCAGGGCTCAGTAAACTGCGGCTGAGACAACTGAAAACAACTATTGCGGCTCTTTGAGATACCTACATAAAACTACCACCACAGTTCAGTTTATAATACGCGTGCCTTGGCCCGTACCATCGCGAGCGTAGGTTTTTGGCGGTAAGAAATCGTGTATTGGCGGTTCCACGATAACCTGCCGAATTTCTCGCCACTTGAGGTCTTGACGTTATATCGCCAAAATACTTTGTTCATCATAAATGATTAATTTAAATTCACATGCACAATCTTATATCGGTCGCTCTATAGTCTCTATACCTTCGACTCGCGTACTCGGTAGCTTATAGCAATAAGTCAAAGCCGGTTATGGGCGGCTGGTCGAACAGCTGATGGGCAATAACTTTCTTTAACGGTGGCTTTGTAGTTGCTATTCTGTCTATAATGATCATTTGGAAGTACAAAAAGTGTTTCTGGGCATAAGTTTTGCTCTGGAAACTAATTATAGGTACAAGGCAAGCATAGGATCGTACCTACATGCACAAAGATACTTCGGTAATATGCTTAGATAAACCTACGAATACGATGAAGATATACCTACATTCCTACAATGCTCATGAGTTTTACTTCAACTAAAAAAAATCACATTTTTTTTCCTTGAAGACTAGTTAGTTATTAATCCGGTTTTTCTACATATTCACAGCAATGAAACATAAACTGCAATTCATCAATTGACGGAGATATAAATGAGCTAATGTATACCGGGTGTGGCCTGTAATATGAGCAAAAAATTAAACTGTAGGCTAGGCTGTACTCCTCATACTGACCAACATTTGTTCAGCGACTTTTAAAAATAACTTGTGGTTTGATTTTTAATACACGTACACGTAGGGCACGTCTTTTCTAAGACGCAATGTATTGCGAATTTTGTTATGTTTAAGGCGTGACAAGTAACGTCAATCACAATGATATGGCGTGGCGATGGCGTCCATTGAAGATAATATTTATTTTGTATATGAAAAATAGGGAATCTAAATACTTCATAATTTTTAAAAGTTGTTGAACAAAAGTGTCACCGTTTGAGGAGTACAATCTATGTTTTAATTATTTGCTCGTGTTACAGGCCACACTCGGTATAATTGTAAAAACCTCTTAAGTATATCGGTTATTTACTTATCATAGGCATTGCCCGACACTGATTTAGGAGTCTATATTCAAAAACTGTTTACGTGACAGCATCGAAACGGCCAAATTCCGTCCAAAACTGCATTATTGCATTATGCATCTAATGTTTGCAGGCCAATCAATCAGTCTCATCATCATTCCACACACGTCCCAGCGGTTTGATTCCAATGGCTAACATAGCACGAACAATCTAAAAACTCAAATGAGCCAGTATAAGCTATCGCTCTGATTACACATCGTTGTTGAGGATCTAGAGATCTCGAATATATTGGTATGTCTAATATATTGAATAGGGAAGCAATGGTAATAACTGGGAAACTCTAGTCTGGGGTGTCTAAATGCTCCTTATACAGGGCGAGTGGCGATTAGACCCCACCTGTCCGTGATAATTTTAGCATTGTTGCGACGTTCGCAGCATAACGACTACTAATATTTGTTGTTTGTGTTGGGACTGCTATAAACTGCGAGCTATGACTACTGCAATTGTAATCGTTTGTATGAAAATAGCAGGTGGTTTTGGTGCCATGTTCTGGTGTTATACATATTGTAGGGCGCCATAGTCCTCGCAGTAAATGATTCATCTAGGTAAACACCAATTTAGTTTTATAGTTTTTTCTACTCCCGTACTTTTATTTGTCATTTAAAGGGTCGTGCACACCCCTTTAAAACCCTACCTTATAGTTGTCAAGACAAGTATTTAGTCTATTCCCCAAAAAAGCATTTGTGCATACACGCAGTATCTTTTTGGCGATTTAACGATACTTCGTGTAATGACCACTTAAAAAATATTGAATGAAATACAGTGTTGCCAACCTTATTTTAAATGTCATCTCTGACAAATAAGTAAACCATAGACATGTTTTTTTTTTAATTTCATTCTTTCATTCATTCGTTTCCCGCCCGTACCCTCCATTTTTGCTACTTCTTGAATTAAAAAGATTTGTTAAATTTTCAATTTTATTTCAAATTAGGTGCTTGGTCGTAGAAAAAGTATTGTATGCAACGTTGTTTAACTGAGTCAAAAAATACTCGTGGCGTCTTTATTAACAATTTTCGGCTTCGCCTCAAATTGTTACTCACGCCACTCGCCTTTTTTGACCTCTCTTAAACAACGGTTGCATAAAATACTATTAATCACTGTTGATGTTTCTTAAACTTATCTAATTTTTCATTAGGCTCTTCCTCTAGGCTCAGAAACCTGTTTGTATTTTATCCTCATTTTCATTACTGTATTGAATTCTTGGAATATTTGGAATCAATGGCTAAGTTCAAGCTTAAACCGTTAGTATCGACTTTGCAAATCAGCACGTAAACATCACCATTTCCACCATCAAACATTCGAGGCGCCTGATATCATCGCTTCAGCCCAGGAATATCATTCCAAATCGCCGAGTCATCGCTGACAAAGACGAACCAGTATAAGACCTCTCTCCAATTAGCCACAGTTATGATTATTTCAAGGGTCTTTGTACACTGGTTGATGTGGTCCGCGCTTGCAATGCCTGATAATCCAAGGTCCAACGGTCGCGAGCGTGCAAATCGCGCGCAACCCACCGCACGCGCGCAACCCGTGTAATCGCTAATCTACGCCCAGATCCATCAACAACCCCGCCCTTACTACGTTGGAATAAGAGCTGTAATAGCGAACTGGACTAAGGAATTCAAGGATACAGCGTGGTGCTGTGCTGTAGGACCATTGGTTACACTATTTCGACCGTGAAATGCTGGTGAGGCATGGCATTCGTGAAGTTGAATGACATGATAAAGTTTATAGCAACGGCTTCAGAGTAAAGATATGTATGTGATTTTAATTCAGCATGTAGCACAGACTAGGAGGTGATTTTTTTACTTTCACATCATGCTACGCTACGTCGTCGAAAGCAGCATTATTATATCGAATAAACCTTTTTTTTTCGTTTACTTTATCAAACCTAAGAGCCAGCAGCCGTAGAAGGGGGAAGGCCTTTTATAGGGCTCATTACTCATAATAAAATAAAGAATAACTTTATTCAATCGTTAACTAGTGTTAATACTGTGTTTGCCACATTTCTAAAATTTTTTATAAGAACGTTGCAACAAAACCGCCTGTACTTATATAATCCATTAATATTTGCTTGTATGAACAGTTTATAAGTACCTAGTAGATTGTCAGTCTTTGTTGATCAAAATGTTCGTAACAATAAACCGCCCTAATCAAAATAAGATAAATTCTAGTTGACGATTAATTTTATAATACCACTCATTATGAACAATAGAGCAAGAGATATTAATTGGACGTAATTACCTACCAATATTAAAGAGCCGTTATAGATTTTATTGTAGAAGTTTACCGCAACCGTGGTTACGTGAATGTCATCCGAACCGACGTGCAATCAATCCATTGTAAACATCGCTTGCGAATACCAAGACAGGCACAGAGATGATCGCTAAACATTATGTGATCTTAATTTACCGTTGTAATATAACTTATTTACATCATATCAGCCGTTTATCGCCCAATTCTGAGCATAGGCCTCTCTTCTAGTACGCCACTTGTCCCGGTCCTGAGCTAATCTCATCCAGAAGTGACCCGCAATTTTCCGGATGTCGTCCACCCAACGAGGCAACGGACGCCAGGCGCTTCTTTCATTTGAAAGCGGCCACCACTCTGTTTACACGAAACGAAATGTAAACTCTTGATGAACTTAATGGACTCTCATATTCAGAAGCTATTAATATAGGTTGGTGAAAAGGACCTCAGTACCGAGTTACTGATGAACAAGTTGAACAACAATAAAACAGAAACGCATAATACAGAACATTTCATTGGATGCAACGGCTAAAGAAATAATAAGTTGCAATAACCATTTCATAATAGAAAAAATAGACTTTACTTTTTACTTACGCCAAGATAAATTGATGAATGAGATAGCAGACTTGCAAAAACGAGTTCAATAAATATCGCCGACGAATTGTACACGCGGACGCGGAAAATTACCTACTTGCACTGTTGTGTTTAGTAATTTACAGTACATATGGTCCTACTTGGGAAACAGCCCTTTCCGTGCGTATGTCAAAAGTTTAAAAAGCCATATGTACTGTAAAACGTTTTACGATACACGTGCGAATAAATAATTCGCAACTCGTGTCGATTTAAAACACTTCCTATGGTAGTGTTTTAATTTATCGCCACTCGTTTAGAATTTCCTCTTTTCCGCACTTGTATCGTAAATAACTATTTTAACACCTTGTTCGCTTGGCTACTTCGGTTACTGAATAAGCCAAGTGCCAAGACAGGTCAGACAAAAAAAAACATGAATCAATATTCGGTCACTCCAGCTGAACAGCGTACCAAATCAAATGCCTTGCTTGACAAAGGGTCCGATTCGGATTTTGAAATAGATATCTATTAGATATCTTTTATACATCACCAAGATACGATAACGATATGTTTAAGATCTAACCTGTCAAATTTGACATTTGCGCGATTCTGGAGATACTCTTGAACGATTGTCGATTTCCACAGGATATGACTTAGAGATCCAATTCACATCTAATAGATATCTAACGTAAAAGTGACATTGGTTGCCCGAATTGCGCTGCAAAAGAGAACTAGTTGATATCTAAACTATAACGTATCTAGAATGGATCTAGTACGTGTCGTCTCTTGTGAATATCTTGAAGTTCGAATACGGCAGAAAGTCAAACTTCGAAGCACAAAAATAAGTAGGTACGTTTTGAATCGGCGTAGACGCCGTAGCAGCGAGGGAGCGGTGAACTTCGCGCGTTCGCGCCAGCGCTGCGCTAGCCTTGACCGTCAGCTCAATCTACCAATGGTCATGCACTTTAATCAATGGCACTTAAAGAACTTAAGAGTTACTAGTATTTTGCCCGAACTCAACAGCAATTGTCTAGCTTTCGTTTATAGAAGAATCTTCTTAGTGTCTTTAAGTAAGCATGTGTAACATTCATCTCTTAACGATTTTATAAAATACACTGTTAAAGAGATTGACCTTATACACTAACAGAACTGTAAGATAATTACGACTAAGGACGATTCAATACTGTAGAAAGTCAATAGGTGAAATATGTATGTTGTATGTCATTCGTCAGAGAATGCATTAATAGTTCAATTTCAAATCTGACACAATCTGCTTGAAAAATTTTACTTTCTTTTCAGATGCCAAGTTAATCAAGACGAAAAACCTGATTTAACTACGTGTTCTACCCGGCTCCCACCGGTTTCACACGGCAGGAACTAAAGTAATATTTCTTCGTGCCACTGATAAAATGCTGGCGCCTCGCAAGTACTAAATACTTACTGCAATAACTTCCTGTTAATAGAAAGTAGATGCAATGCAATAAAAAAATGACCGACGATAGTCCAACGACGACTTGCATGGCACGCGTTGCTTAATCTTAGCGGGGCATCGGTGCACCGATAGCCGCGAAACGGAAGCCAATTAACCTGTACATCTTGTTACCATTGAAAAAGAGAAATTAAGAGAAATGCCGGCACGATTCAAGCCATGGCAATACTACTTGTTAATACGTACTCCATAAAACTCGGCGAGGTTAAACCAACTTGTTCATCAAAAACCTACGAATGACAGCAAAATTTGGAACAAGGTCAAGAATTGTCTCAGGGGAGTTGGCAACGGACAATGGAACACCATTTACAACCAGAAACGTGGGAGTGATCTTTGAGAACCATAGACAAAAGTCAAAATACAACAATAGCGGCTTCGTGAAAGAGCACTTTCAAAATGGAGCTCTGCGCCCACAAATCAGAGTAGAAGTTTGGTCAACAACTGGAGCAAGGAGAGTTATTCGCAAATTCGCAGATACCGAATATGGCAGTCAATTCATCAATTAAATGAATTGGCTAGCCGTGACAAATGCATCGGACATTCGTGCGAACGAATTCGGATGGTGATTAGTCAAGTCAGTTGTGGTGATTCATACGGACGTCGCGTGGTTCTGTCACATTAATCACACTATTGCTGCAACAATCCCGAAAACTTGAAGCCTTTTTGTAATTTAAGTAGCTTCAAACCGAGATAACTACGGGTTTTCACACATTATAAAATGCCTGAGGAAATCATAATTCTTTAAATGTCATGTTAATGAATAAAACAGAGAAGCAAGTGTTAATTTATGCTCATGGTTAAAGCTACTGTGAATTTGACGTTTGGAAGACGTAAATCTTAAATCGGATGAAGGTAACTGTTACCTTAATACGTTAATTTATTACACGGCATAAAATTATTATTACGATGTTCTCATAAGTTAATGTGATGAGGTATTCCATCATAGAACAATCTAACTGTTGCGAGTACGTGGAACACGGTCCTATTAGTATCTCCCTATCAACTGGTAACGGGGCAAGCCATTACCCTCCACCCATTGGCTACCGAGGGTTCAGATAAATAATAAATACGGTAATCCCAGAGCCGGGAATGAGATCGCATATCGCCGTAACTGAACCTTATCGCTGAAGAAGTAATTTGCCTTATAAGATCGGCCAGCCCTAATGACGCAGCACTGCACGGCAAAGCAATTATCCAAGTGGTATCCACTGCATCCATACTTATTCTGGTTACAAAGTTAACTCTTATCTGATTCGTGCCTTTTTAATTGAGGATGCTATTTTTTATACTTGATTATAAATAAGCTTTGAGCAAAATGTAAAAAAATGCACACATAATGCATTTTATACATTACTCTATTTAGCTGTTGTATGTTTCGCGTGGATTTTAACATTGATCGCGAACATTCTGCAGCAAAAAATGACAGTTCGCTTAATAAATTGACAACACGTAACATTTGTCTATCACATATAGACTTTTCAAGAATCGGTTTTACCAGTCAGTTTTCTCAATTCTATTTAACCAGTCATTTTTTTTTTATTTGATGTTTATGACTTTGCTGCAGTGTAAATTAGAAATTAGTTAATAATTACGATCTAGATTAATTTGAGTTTCATAAAGATTACCGATACGATGGGCCAGTGCCTATGGGAGCATTATAATAATAATTGATTCCACCTAATAATGGTAAACTCAGTAAGGAACTCTATATATGGATTTACTGACTATGGTGAAGGTGGTAACCGTTGCTGTTATGTTGTTTGTTAATGATAATTTTGTGTGCATTGCATTCTGCATATTATAACTAGCTAAAACACTCTACAGCGGCATCCGTTTCGCTGTTTTAACAATCAACTACATATTGGGTTCCCCGACTTTATATATTTTACCGTCGATTAACGGTGACGTTGTTTCTTACCTAAGAGTTACAAAAGCCAACTACACCATTAACTCTATTCTCACAACATGCTACTCGACATGCAACCGCGGTATTACAGTAAGCTAAATCCCTAGCCATTTAAAGATCATTTGGGACAACAGTCGTGGGACTTCATTATAATTGTTGGAAGCGTTAGAAAACAAGTTCAATGCTGTGGAAACAGCAGTTAAATCATTGGGACCAACCGTTACATCGGTTTTGAATACGCCTCGATCGTAAATAATGGGACAAGGTGGCCGAAGATTGATTTTCTATGCGAGAAAAAATACTGCCTTTGAAGTGCATGGGGTTACGATGGGCGGTATATTTATGCGTCTTCAATAAATACAAGTTCCATCTATTTATAGTAACTTCACAGTTTTTAATCGTATTAGTTATGTGAATTTAAAGGGTTTATCTGATAATTTTGTGATTTTGTTTTTATCTACATGTCATTCATTTTTCTCATCACATTTCTTGAAAGTAATTCCTTAAATAAATGTCTTATCAAAATATCAACGTGCATTTTGTAGATATTAAATACGGAAGCTCTTTTAAATTACATGTAGATAAGCAGACATACACACACATGTACAAAGAAAGTGCGCAGTGGAATATGCAAGACGGCCGGATGAGGCCCATGGGACCCTCCCCACAAATACACCTCACGAAACAATGCGGACGTCCAGTTATCCGCCATTGTTCAACTTCACAACTAATGAGGAATCCAGCCAATTTACATACAAAAATAATGCGTGTGAACATTAGTTCACACAGCATATATGTACTGTACGACACACTTATATAAGAAAATAAAAGACGAATAGAGTCGAAAAGGTCCCTAAGTGTCAGAAACATTAAAAATATAGGTATTTACAATCAAAAATAAAAATCAAATAAATAAATATGTACTTAGAGATGTATAAGGTCTCCAAGTGTCCAAAACTAAAATTAGATTAAACAATATATTCAAGCGAGAACATCATTGTCTCATGTGTCAATTCTACTGGACACTAGCATATTTAATTCACAATGTAAAAAAAAACAATATTTATTTAATTCTTATTATACTAATGAAATCAAGCTACTGGCTTAAAGGCATCTCTATCGTTTATGAAATCATTTACAGTGTAGTACGCCTTACTTAACAAGGAGCGCTTAATGTGAGACTTAAATTTGTGAAGTGGTAAATTCACTACATCAGTGGGGACTTTGTTATAAAAACGTGTACAGTTCCCGACGAAAGACGTACTAACCTTACGGAGGCGGTGGGCGGGCACAGCAAGCTTATGCTTGTTTCTAGTGTTATAGTTATGGATATCACTGTTAACCTTGAATTCGTGGATGTTTTTCCGAACATACATAATATTCTCCAGTATGTATTGAGATGCAACGGTAAGAATGTTAACTTCTTTGAATTTCTCTCTTAGGGATACTCGAGCGCCCAGTCCATAGATGGAACGTACAGCTCGTTTTTGTAGTACAAATATTGTCTGAATATCTGCCGCTTTTCCCCACAACAGAATTCCATAAGACATAACACTATGGAAGTAAATAAAGTATACCAGCCTGGCCGTCTCTACGTTTGTTAGCTGTTTGATTCTCCTCACTGCATAGGCTGCTGAACTAAGTTTTCCGGCTAGAGTGCCTATATGTGCATGCCATTGCAGTTTGGAGTCTAGAGTGACTCCCAGGAAAACAGTTCGATCCTCAAATTCCAGCGTATCACCTTTTATTTTAATCTTGCTGTTATTTACCTGCTTGACGTTAGGTAGCGTAAACTTGATGCATTTGGTTTTCTTGGCGTTCAAAAGCAAATTGTTTGCCGTAAACCAGTTTACTATGGTAGATAGCGCGTCATTAATGGTGTTGAAGCTATTTTCCTTTCTGTCCACTTTAAATATAAGGGAAGTGTCATCTGCAAATAACACTATACCTACCCTGTATTTAAAAAGATGTATGCTAAAGACACAAATTGAAAGTGAATAACGTTGGCAATGTTGTTGGTGAGGCTGTGTCAATTCTATTACGATTGTCCGTCTAATAAAGACCGGACGCAAAAGCAAACAATGCAGATGCGTTCATTTTACAACACTTAATATCTATTAAACGAAGGTCAGAACCGGTAACCCGTGAACGATCAGATTTGCAGGGACGCCAAACAAGACCAACAAAACAAGAACGCAGATGAATTTTCCAAAACGCTATTGTTCACGGCGGAAGCAATTCAAATCCGGAAACAGACACCGGACGACTATGACGATATTACCTCACATTTAGTGGATTGAGATACTAAAGATAATTTCTATAAATATAACGCGAACATTAATGACTATTAGCAGTTATTAATCCCTATAAAAAGACGTAAATTATAAACCGGCGACTAATATAAATCATTGTCAAATATTGCAATACAGTGCAAATACTCTACAGAACAGATTAAAAGATGACGTTTGACATATTGACATAAGACGTAGTAGACAAGACAACTAATGGTCGTATCAAACAAACATTTGATAGTGGAGACAGCACAAAAAGCAGCAGGTATCGAGGTCACAATTGTCCTACTGTTATTGTTAAAATGGTAAATCGCGTTGTTTCTAATGCTCATGATCTTCCACATTCCAAAACTCGTGACTGCAAAGTTGTCTCAGTTTATTTACGGCTCGCATCAACAATGGCGAGCTTCTATTAATTCAGTAAAGGGGGCTTCTAATCTATGTCACGGCTCGCAAACGGGTCCGTAATCGCCGGCTCGTTTGCTTCGTCCGATCATTTCCACACTAAAAACCCACTTAATGAATAATAACGGTACATTGTCGACATTATTATATGCATTTATGTTGTGGAATTTTCACTGGAACATTTTCAACTTTCCACGACTTAAACCTAAGAACGCTCCTTGTGTCATTGCAATTAAAAGTAACACTAACAGTGTGTCTTTAATTGGAGTTTAGTTTATTTTTAAATTTGTTCGTTAATTAAAAGCTCGTGTACTCTATACATAAATTAAGCACGATTAGAATTGAGCTTCATAAATAATTTATAGACGATTCACGAGTCACTTCAAACCTATTTTATTAATTGGCACACATTATAATATTAAAGTCGGCGCTTTTTATTATCCGCTTATCCGTGGCTTAATTAAATCTGGCATTTTGATCAGCGGTTCTACGAGCATCGGCCTATATAAAAACTTCCAACCATTGGAAGACTTTTGTTTATTTTGTTCAGTATTGTAATGAACAGAAGCTTTTAACTCCGCGATACCGCGCGGTAACCGATAACTTCGCACGTCCATAATCCGAGATAAATAGCGAGCGATCGATTCACTTTCGCCCGATTGATTCTTATCGCAAAAAGTGGCCGCGCGGCCCCTGCTTCCTTCGCCAGGTTCCTGCTCTCCAACAATCCTCCAACTTGCGGACCACGCTTTCCTAAACAACAGACTATAACAGAACCGGACTTCCAAGTTTGGCCGGTTAGTATTTCATTCACCGCGGACGATGTGATTGAACCCAGATTGCTAATATCCTTGAGAACTGGTTGCGAATGAATAGTGTTACATAAAACAAAACAAAAGTCTCCTATTGCGGGCGCTGCCGGCGGCCGCAGCTGCTTGCGATACGGATCTCAACTATTAAAGAGTAATAACCATACGCACATCCTTGCCAGTCCACCATCCTGTGTGCATTAATAAATAAGCGGCAGATCCTTACAAACAGCAATATAAATAATTTAAGCGCATAAAATGTTGACATTTCACACAGCAGCAGCAGGCGTCAAGCACAAGAGAAACAGCATACGTTGACAGTGTTCTAGCTAGACACCAATGTCAATCGAAAAATTAGGATGCCTCCGGACCGCCATATCAAAGCGCATGTCACGCCTCCGGCGTATAATTCTCCGGGCACTTGGTTAGAGACTAGTATAATACGAATACCAAATCACCCATTCAGCTGTCGACGATAACTAGGCGGATTTCTCAGCCCAGATCGCCCGAGTCGTACATCTATCACGTTGACGGACGGCGGGCGGGAGCGGTCGGTAACTCACGGATGGTACCGTTGCGGCGTCCCACAAGGTAGCATGCTAGGGCCACTGTCAATTGTAATGGTCAGCGTATTCAATGGAGTCTTAAATTTCGCGAAGGAGATTAGGTTAATATCCGCAGCCGGACTTGTGCAGTTGTTTTATATGCAATTGTGTAACGCGTTATGGTCGTTTGTGTGGAGGATATTGACCTTAAAGCCAACGATCTTTTTAGGGGGAGCTTACTAAAACTGTCGAAAGCAAGGCTTGGAATTTATGGCGCCGTGTTGGGGTCCTATATTACACGGGTCGTGTTCACATATGTGTCCGGGCGTGTGGTCGCTCGTAAATCGGTTGCATCCAGCCCCGACCGCTAACATTGCCCCGCAAATAAAAGTTGAATATTGTTCAGGTTTTTTACTCTCACCAGGAAAATTTATAAATATAAAACTAGTAATATACAGTATATGTTACATTTATTATCTTTCCTTTCAAAGGCCAAAGCAATCAACATTATGTATATCTGATTTAAATGTGAACATTTAAAATATAAGAAAAACATACTAAGGAATTTCCAGTCTATGAAATTCAATCAATCGCACGCTATTAGTAAAAGTCGTAATCATCCTTCATTCATTAAACGATAATACGATGGAATAAAAACATACAATGTTGCATTAATTGAATGTAACTTGATATCTTTGGCTCGTAAGGTGCAAAACTTATAATTGTACCAGTTAATTGGACAAATTGCATTCCAAGCTCACCGGGGGGTGTGCTGCGTTCCACTGAGTTAGCTGCAAGTGATACAACTACTAGTAGTATTTGCAATGCTATTTCATGGTTACAAGTTGTTGGTCTAAAGGTAGTATGAAGACGGCAGTTTAATATGTATATTCTCTAAACTTTTTCTACACGTTGTGTTTACTTTGTACAGCTGTCTCAAAACTGGTCTTGTACAATGTTTGTAAACATATTTTCAATTTGTGGCATGCCTTTTATCCCCATATTGTAACGTTTTTATTGGTAACTGATGAAAGACTTGAACTGCCGCTAAAGGAGTGGATATGTAGGACCGCTATGATGAAAACAGGATTTGGCAGATGCATCTCAGGAATTCATCAGAATGACACGCGCCAATAACAAATTCCTATATACATAGTTAACTGTAGTGCGTTCATCGATAACTAAACAGTTTTTCCGTAATGCTCACGTGTGTATTAGCTTTTTTATTTGCAAGCTAGAACTCCCTTGAATCCCTGAATCATGACATTTTTACCAGAGGAGAGATCTGGATAGAGATAAAGAGATTCTTACAAATGTAATTTAAATTCGTGATCAATGCAAAACTGATGCCGTGAAGATTGAAAACGACGTTGTTCCAAATGTGTTTGGTATTTTCAAGAATGCATTACCATGTTGCATGTCGGCATTGTCGCTGGAGGCGTGCTCCCATTCATGCGTGGCAATGTTGCGCCACGACGGGCTTATTAGCGGCATTAGTCGACAATGGTTCAATGCTAGTTTTCGGCCGTGGCTGTGTGATAATCAGCCTAATTCTATTATGGTTGAACTATATTGTTGGGATTACGAGCGGTAGTAACAACCCAATTAAACTTAAGTTGAATACTTATCGAATAAAACTAACACTTCATCAAGTGTCATTATTTAGTTTCTCCGTTAAAATGATTGAATTTTGCAATCTGGTCCAATGCTATCCTTAAATATTTATAGCCTTACATACTATAAAATTATTTGTAGGTAGGTATCATCACGCTCCGCGATTGTTGCGCCATTTAGGGTCCTAGCTAAATTGGTTGTTCAATACTTACGCTATAGAATTTCCAGTTTAGCAAGAACCCTCAATGGCATAACAATCCCGTGTGGTGAATGTACATATTTGGACTCCAATTATGTGAAAACTTAGTCCCTTTGTAATAATGTCATTTACGAGTAGACACTAACAAAACTGACTCGTTAAGCATAGCAAATTCTGAACTAGTCTAGTTCACAGGCCTGTCTCAATATTGTAATATTGTAAACTGAAGTGACGGGGGCGGTCAGCTACTACAGTCGGACATTTAAAACCCTGTTACATTATTGAATGCATATTTTAGCTTCTGGGATTGTTATGGTGCCCTGAATTCTGACAAAGAACAGAATATTTCGGAAATTGCAAGATCGGATGTGGGTTTAAGCATAATAGTAATTTATTCGAACCAAGTTGTAAATATGGTAGTTATCTTATTACGTTCTAATGATCAAATTATAATTTTAATAATGCAGTTTCCGTTTTTGTCATATGTGCAGAAACTAATGTTACAATCGAAGTAACAAGATGATTTTCACGATTTTGTCGCTAGTTTTATCAGAGTGAGTCTTGATTGACGATACGCTGTCTGCATGTAGGCTTAGGGTTTCTTCTGTTAAATATAGTCCAATCCAAAGGCAACCAATGTTTTTGCTTCAAAGACCTACGTATGTGTAATTTTATATAAGAATCGTATGGTTTCCACTCTGAAAGTCACTAAAGTTTTTCGCAATTCCGCTAACAACAGTTCCTGTTAAACTCACCTGCTGTTCCGAGGTGACCTCCTCCCGGCTGCTGTCATCTGTAACAAACAGAGGTCGTTAGTGATCGTCGATCTGCTGAGGTGCAACTAGACCGTGATTCAATCATCTGGGCTTTCGTCTAATTCAGTGAGCTCTGGTAAACAGTTTTAAAACAGTAGCTATCTTCTGCCAAACTGAAGTTCTATTCAGCTCTTTGCCCACAACAATAGTTATTTACGTTATATTTTGATTGATAAACACGATTATTGTTTGGTCTATTTCCGATTCGGACTCGACAAGTAAGTGCGTTTTGTATGTTTCCTTATAAACTTTCAGGAAATGATACAGATGTCAACAATAACTTCATAGGAAATGACGCAGTTTTCTGCGAATCATAAAACTGCTAGTCACTATAAAACATATTGATCAGGCATTACACATTTATTTAATATCTTAACATTGGTGTAACCGATTACAGCCTAGGGGTAGGATGATATAGTATTTTTATGAATTGAGCTGTGTTGCATTGAAACCATCGGAACAACTAAAAGGAACAATGTTGCCTACAATAAAAAGTTCTTAAAGTAAGAGCTATTTTAGCTTTACGATCTGTACGCCACGCCATAGCTACTGTAAAATAACCGTGTATACTGTTCCATATCTCCTCACTGCGGTGCAGGTTACGCCACAGTCTAATAACTGCGATTCCACGTAACTCCACCGGTAGAGTTCGAGGTCGACGACCACCCCTTTTTACACTACACCTGTGATTTGGCCGAATCCACTCACTACAGTCAACCTCGTACATCCCTTTTACTTCGCTTTTAAAAATGATCCGTATGTTATACGTATCAAGGATGCTTTTCTAATGATAACGTTAGTACCTTGTGAAGGTGCATGTGGAATTTCATACGGCGTGTCTAAGTGGGTGCTCCGTTTTGCGCTAATGGAGTGACGTCACAAGGCTGTCTTTAGGTGTCTACAGGATTTGCGAAGTGATGTCTACCGCAAGCGTCTAGATATAAGGACACTAAACTTGTGCAGTTGGCAACAGAAGAAGAGGTCTAATTAAGGACTAAAGAAAAAACACTGGAAACTGAAGTGGCGGAAGAAAGAGGAGGTCTTTACACAGCAGTGGCACACAAGATAGGCTATTAAAAAAATTATTAAGGACTGGCGCAGTGATGTTTTTGTTGTTGTTGCCATAAGCTTAATTTGCAAAAACAGTGCGTAAAAGTATTCGTTTATATGCGTTAGGGTAAAAAGACAGTGTTTGTGCATACAATTAAATTATCCCAATTAAATTATTACCAAAATTATAGACTTGACGTAGGTTTTACAGCTGTCTGACATTTAACGCCAGTTTCAACGAAACCGTGTGTTAACTGGTTCGTTAAATTTTGCGATTCTCCCTCCCTATTGGAACTGGGTAATGGGTAACCCCTCATTAAGTTCCAGACTAATTGACACTTGGGCGCGAAAATCTCTAATTTGAGGGAAAACAGTACGTTTAATATTTAAAACATGCTGTAATTATAGGTTTTGAAAAGGGTCGACATCTAAGGGCGCAATTACGTAAATCGTAGATTTTGACCTTGCCTGGGTTTAATAGCTCAAAGCTGACGTCACTAGTTAACATAACATAAAAGCTAGTCGTAAAATATATGGAATGGTAAAACACCGCGGAACGCGTGGTTGCGCGATTGAGCGTTTCAATATTTTGAATATGGTTCCCCATCTAAAATAAATGGTTTAGCCACATCCTACCCTCTGCGCTTATCTAGCCGTAGAAAAGGAAAATATGCTGTGAGTATGTCACTTTCGCCCCTCACCCACTCGTTCCATCGACCTTTCAAAGAAAAAAAGATCTTTTTTAGAAAAGAGTGAGAGACTGCACTGATACTTCTTTCTTCCCTATAAACTAGTTCAACAAGACGAAATTAAGTAAGTAATCCGAAAAATGTGAAATTCGCAATTTTTTTGTATGCCTTTTGTAAAGATATCCGCGTTTAAAAACGTAAACAAAACGTAGTTTAACATATATGTATAGTTTTTTATTGCAATTGTGCTTTTTATAAATTTTTATTAGATTTCTTATGCATGTTATTGGGTGGCGTGCTTGTTGTATAGGGAGTTTTCACTCGCGCGCGCCTTATTTATTTTCGGACATTCGATATAGAAAGCAGGTTTATTACAGCCGTATTCGAACAACGAGATACGTCAAATACTAGATATTGAAACGATATGGATTAGATATGTCAGTGTCAAACAAGTGTCAAAATTGACATTTCTTCGAACAAAAACGTCACTTTTGACACTTGTTTGACACTGACATATCTAATCCATATCGTTTCAATATCTAGTATTTGACGTATCTCATTGTTCGAATACGGCTGTTAGACACAATTGAATCTCACGGGAAGTAGAATCGATTGAAATCTTCCAAAAAGACATGTAGTTGATTACGCCGCGAGGAAGAGCGCGACGCAGCATCTGCTCCGTGTGTTTTCTCCTAATTTGGGCATTACCACGGTACCTGAGTACCTGACTATCAACCTCCGTTTTACGAGCTCCGCGCATGCGCTGGGCTTCATAAAAGCTCGAAAGCTTTCGTAATTGGTTTACATTGCCGGCGAATTTGATGGTGCTTAAGATTTAAAAGAACTTGTTTCAGCATTTGGTTCATTTTTGGTGTTGACTTAGGCGGTCTTCACACTGACGGCGCAGATTGGTGAGGCGCCTGCGTGTATATACCGCTTACAGGGTTGTAGTTGTACAGTCGCGATCAGATATATCGGACCGGCCGAGGTGCTCAAAAATATCTGAACATGCACTCTAAAGCTTTGACTATTAGGCGTGTTCAGATAATTGCGAATACCTTGGTCGCTGCGATATACCTGATGGCGTCTATAACGTATAAGTACAGTAGCTAGGTAGGTATATTAGTTACGTGTAACTACTGCCACAAGTCTATCAATCCCAGTCCATATTCATAGGTAGATAGGTACCTAGTTTTAAATATGTTTAATACTGACGTATAAAATATTCATGAACTATTGGCCAGCCTTGAGACAGTAAAGTAGGGCGCCATGAATATAAATACCATGGAAATTGACATCGTAATGGTACTTACTACATAAAGTGCAGGCCGATTAGTGTTCGGTTCTAAATTTTAGATGGATTCTAAATTGCCCCCTTGCTTTATGTTGTATGTTTATTTATTCACTAGCTTCTCCCCGCGACTTCGTCTGGTGATAATGATTGATAAAAAAAAAATGCAGCCCTGTCTTTCCCGCACTGAGAGAAAAGTACAACAAAAACACACTTAGAATAACAAAAAAAAACTTAATCCGGGGACAAGGAGAGTTAACTAATAGGAACAAATTGACTTTTGCTATTTCTATTAGTTCTTGCAATTTCTATTATCTGTTTGTTGAAATTATATTTGGGATTACTGAGCTGTTTGTAGAAATAAATAAACTTTACAGAAATAGTGAAACGTCCATAATGATTACCTACTAAAACTTCATTTTTCCCCCAGTACAGAACTGTTTTTTAATTCCTGGTGATGATTTTTCTCTCAGTGCGGGTCACAAAGTATCTCCGTCCCATATTTTCGCCGCAACCGCTTACTATCAGGTTGAGTATACACTTGTTTGTCACCGATACGCGATGTATAAAAACGAGAATTATTTTATCGTAAATCTAGGTTGCACTATTCACATGGCTTGGATACGGTGATAGTTGTCAACGCCATGCCATTTTATAACATTAAAACGCAAATAATTGAAAATTCATACATACATATATATTGGGATGACACAATACCTACAGTCACGCCCAAGCTATGTATACAGTTATAATTACAACAAAACAAGTACCTATTGAAAATTTATGAGCTAGCTGACCATTTCAAAACTTTTTAGCTTTATTTCAGCCTACTTCGGAATTTAGGCTTGCTTAAATTCCAAGTTAGCCGCACCGTACACAAATAGTTCCAACAGCATGCCAAACATAGCACGATAATTCATAGCAACTTCGGTATTCGCGTAACAGCAACTCTCTTTGACCACTGACAAACTGTATCTCGTTACAGTAAGGGTTACAATAGATTAACTGTATCGAGGATAGAACAAATGCCTCGCGCCGCACGGTCCAATGATGCGCTTATCTGCACCAGATGATCGGGCCGGCCAATAAATCTGTGGCTTGCAACATGACAAACATTGCAAGATAATTCCTGCCTACTTGGGCCGTATTCTGACTAACAATAAGCAATACCACATTTTCGTCTTCACCATAAAGATATCTAATGATGTCTTAGATGGTTGGCAGGCCTCAACTGAGTGTTTCTCCATAAAAAAATCTGCCTCGCACAGCGAAAATGTGGAATGAACTGTCGTCTATCGTCCGCGGTGTTTCCTTCAGTCAGCTGCAGAGATAAGCGACCCCCCTTGCATAGAAATTTGTTTATGGGGGCCAACTATCTCTGCAGAGTCATATCATACCTATGCAGAGGACGATCGTCCGAGACAGCAAATATCCAAAGATCTTTTCCCGTACCTTATACCTAATCAATAGATTTTGCGTAGGAATAATTTGAAACATCTTAGAATAAGAAAAACATTACTTTTACTGAAACAAGCTCAAAATCGCACAATGTCCGAATAGGGCCCTCAAGAATATACTCGGCTCACAGAGCGGCTTCAAAGTTATTATCTGGTCACAATCTTAATTGCAGAACATTTCGACATCGCTAATCTTTGTATTCCGGTCAAGGGCGCCTGATAACTGAACTGTGTTTGTAAACATGCCTGAAAACTGTTTGAATTCGTTTCTACATATTTCTTATCAATTTTCACTAACAATTTTCGATATAATGACTGTGTCAGTGCGCATAAAATGAAACCTTAGGGCGGTCGTTTCTTACCATTATTAACGATACTTTGAAGTAGATGCCTTGTAAATACTCGTAGGTAGGTACCTCGTTATATAATATTCAAAGAACTAAATGATAACCAACATGACAATAATAATGAAAAACTTGTGCCTACTCTATTTAAGTCCTGCTACACAGGTATGCGCTCCCCAACACGATGGACAGACCTCATTAAGTCCATCCAAATTCAGTCAACGATTGCTCCCACTCCACTAAAAACAGAGCGACATGGCGACGGATCGCAAGAGCTGCGGTGGCGCAGAAATCGACCGTGACATGACCACGACCACTCTGTCAAGAGTGCACGACTAAGAAGAAGACACAGGTATAGTGCGTGATGAAAATCTTACCATATGTTACAAGTTCCGGCAAATAAAATCATCTTTTAGGTGTACGGTTTTATGTAACTGACCTTTATATTATCATCATCATTTCAACATTAACTTCTTTAGATAAAATAATAGCGATATTATTAAAACATTCATAATGAAAACGTCTTATTTGTAATTCAAAACTACTTGCAAGCATATATCGTAAATGAAATTCACACATAATCCAACTGCGTTTTACATTTACATGATTATCAATGTTTTCCTCATTACCGTGTAAACTTGAGAGCTTTGTATGAAAATGCGAAGACGCCTGAGATCAAGGAACATTTGCTTAGAGCGTTCACCCGCGCGCGTGACAAACCCATCCTGGCATATCATTATTACACACAACAGATCACTTCACCACTAACTTGGTGCCACTAAAACTTCCGTGAGACACATACATACATACTAACTCCAATTGATTATTTGGACACCGCACAACCCAATGGCCGAATGCCTCAATTCGTGGAGGCGAATCGTCTTAAATGCTCCATCAATATTAATTATATGAAAACGGGTCACTCACGTAAGTATTTAAAGTCGAAGATTGCTCGACATGTTTACTCCATAACGAATCTTCGGACGGGAAACCATCTCGGCAGAAATATGTGCCTTTCATCCCTTGGTTAGCAATCTAGGTACTATTTAACACACCAGCAAATTATGTTGCAGGATAAAATAGGCTGGCTTAGTGTAATATAGTGCGGGATGCATCTGACTGAGCGGCCTGCAATAATATTTGCAATGTGTGTTACCGAAATCTTCGTATATCCTTAATACGGAGTCTATGGGAGGCAGTGTATGATACAAACACACAGTTTGCAGTACCAACTAAATATACATGCGACATCAACCCTTAACACGACTGGATTAAGCCTAAATTTCCACGATGTTACGTGTTTTTTGGAACAATCTCTAAATAGGCCTCGTTCCGCCATCTGATTCCACAGATTACAGCAAAAAGAGCCAGTCTTACAGTTTTGCCAAAACGTTTACCTACGTGTCTTATTAAATTATAGTTCAACGCACCCGGTATCTACTTGTTTCTGAATTAAATGTGAGCAAGAACAAATATAATGTGCGCTGTACCGCAACATCCGTAATAAACGTTAAAATTTATGAAAATATCGTGACAAATCTTTAAATTGTTAAGTCTTCTTTAAAAGGACTACGAGTATACAAATATTTCAGGGTCGGCGACGGGCATGAGACACTCTTGGAGATGGAAGCGTCTATGGACTACGGTAACTGCACACCAAAAGGCCCTCCTCGTGGTGTGTAGTTAGTTGGTTGATGGCGGAGCCAGCATATTAGAAAATTTCCAAATACGTAGCGACTTTTTTTATAGACTCTCTCGAACCTTCGCACGATGTGCCATGAGAATGGCGACCATACAAGCTCCAAACCCAAGCTCCAGAAGTTAGCTTTCAAACTACGTATTCATTATAGGAATTCTAAACACTCGTGAACTTCACGCACATGTTAACATTTCTATACTAACGAGACTAGACTAGAATAGTCCATAATCAGGTTCTAATAATCACATGAAGGCAACGTGCTGAGAGCCGAGTAACTTCTAGATAACCTACCTGGAATGCTTTGCTTCACGCCGGCTCCCTTATCTATCTTCATAGATATTCATATCGTTCTGCGCTGTGCTTATATAAGTACGAAATGGGGTATCTTATTTTATAAATAGCGTCACATAAGCCTTTCTTGCAACAGAAGAATGTATAGGTACTCGCGTGGCAAACCACAAAATTCTGTCGTGTGATGGAACCTCTATTGTATATTGATCGTAAGTCTGTTTTCGTTAAATCCAAGCGCAAATTCTCTGTGGTTCCTAATATGTTATGCTTGATGACATGATGACTGCTACGTCAGTAATATCCCATTCCTATTTCTCTAGATTGCTCCATTTCTTTAGATCGTTCGACGACAAATATCAGTGATTAACATCGCTTACTGGAGGCACAGCGCGTAACCAATATAAGCGTGCTCCTTATATGATAGATCCATATCCCCCTTCTTTATTCTGTCGTCAGCGTGAAGAGAGAATACATCCTTACCGTTATCGACGTACAGTTTACTTATAATTAGCGATTTGCCTAGCCATTTATTATGCAAACTTTAAAGTATTGAATCAGCTTCCGTTGTCTTTATTCCCTATGATAAGTACAATTTATGTTCCCATAAAAAAATCCTTTTTTAAGCCCTGTCGTCACTTTCCTTCAGGTCAATCCAAGATATAGGGTGTTAATTATTGGTAAAAAAAACCGGGCAAGTGCGAGTCGGACTCGCGCACGAAGGGTTCCGTACCATAATGCAAAAAAAAAAAACGGTCACCCATCCAAGTACTGACCACACTAACTTTGGTCAAAAATCACGTTTGTTGTATGGGAGCCCCATTTAAATCTTTATTCTGTTTTTAGTATTTGTTGTTATAGCGGCAACAGGATTACAATAAACTTTTTTCGATTTGCAATATATTACTAGTACATGAAAAACGCTCACTACTCATAGCCTTAGAACAATATCGACGTAATGAGTTCAAAAAACCGTTAAATCATAAAATGCAAACAAGAAGCGTTACCAAGGAACTAACTCATCGTAAACTATTAGTACCAAAAGTCTGTAACTATTATGGGAAACGTACTAGGAAATATTTGGTGCCCATGATCTTAAATAAGGTTACCGATCAAGTGAGATCCTGTCATGATGTGTCAAAGATTGTGTATAAGAAGAGGCTAAAGAAATCTCTCATGGACAGAGTCGAGCAGAATAACTGACTCAAACATAAATAACTATGCTGTAAACAAAATTCACTTACCTATTATAATGTCATTTAAAAGAAAATAAAGTAAAATAAAAACGTAAGTAGTTAGCTAAAATGTGAATTTGTTGCTTCAATTTTACCGATATAATAGCACAACGCTAGGTGTATGTGGGTACTATCGAGCAGCTGGATTCCCGTCCCATTGTGGAACCTTCTCACATTAACTACGTAGATTTAAAAAGTAAAATTATTATGACACTTTCTGTGAGAACGTTCTATGGTGGGCCCACGGACCGGTTGGCTTGGTTGTACTTATAGTGATTGTTAACCTAAAACATATGTAATACAATGACCTGTGTTCAATAACAGCTAGACCCCACTCGTATGTAAGTTAAGATACATAAAAAAAAAAAGAACGCTGTATTAATATTTATAACACTAGTATACGATTACGAATATGGTGGAGGGTAGATTTAGTTTTTCTGCCAACAAACTGTTCTGCAGTTTGGCAGATAAGTGCAATAATTACACTGTATTTTTTGTTTGGATTAAATAAATTAAAAAAAAAAATACATCATCTATGAAAATTTCAACTGTCTAGCTATCACGGTTCGTGAGATACAGCCTGGTGACAGACGGACGGACGGACGGACAGCGAAGTCTTAGTAATAGGGTCCCGTTTACCCTTTGGGTACGGAACCCTAAAAACTAAAGTGTAATCTGAGTTCACTCTTTTGCTGGTTAACCTAGCTAGCTACCTAAGCAATCGGAATACAAATATAAAACCAGGGTCCAGCGTAAAATCGTAATGATCTCACGTAAACGCGTTCAAAGGCACGCGCGCGATGCGCGTAATCAATTCAAACGGCGCGTATACGCGTAGAGGAGATTGGCTGGATTTTTGTGGTTAGTTTGATATTTTATACGTTGCGCGATGAATCAAGGGGGCGGTTCTGCAATCTGCGAATAGATATGTAGTTTAGGTACTCGTGTATTGATAACAATTGCTGTCTAGGTTAAACATACCATAGAAACCTACATATTATGCCGTCTGATAGAAGTTAATTTCAAATTGTGTTGTTAGTGTTCCTACATACACGTACGAATGCACAAGTTAAGGTACACCCAACAACTGAGGAGTGTCTGTTCAAAAGGGCTTATTTTTGTATGGAGTCCCTATGGACTTTGGAGATTTCTCCATAAGCCCTTTTGAAAAGTCTCCTCAACTGAACTAAGCGGGCGAGGCATATAAAAGCATCTGAAGGCAACTTGGCCCGATTGACAACTTCTACTGCTATTCTGCAAGTTATTAAGTACTAGTAAGTAGTAAGTAAGTAAGTGGTAGTAGTAGTAGTAGTAAGTGGAGTCGGTTATGACTCCAATGAGTCTCAAAACTATTGGTTAATTGGAGAAAGATGTATATCTATGAACGAAATCGACTTAATTTTCCTTGTAATAATTATCATAGATCTAACAAACACTCTGAGTAATAATTCTAACAATTTAATTTATTAGAGATATCAATAATTATCAAAGATAGTTTAATGGCGTTTTCATGTATCGTTTTATCACGTCTATTAATGGACTATTAGCATCCTCGCTACGCGTGATATAGCGAATTGTTACGATTGTTACCCGATTTTGAATGGCGAAGGTTAAATAGAATGTACCTGTAATAAATCACAGGTCCTAATCGATATTAATTACTTGGCGGCGACTTAATAGGAGAATTAATTGAATAGTTTTGCTAACCCAAATATTGCGCGCCGTCTAAAGGCAGGAGTTTTCTGCTGTCAAATCGATGTAATTTCAGGCTTACCTAAGAAAAAGAACTAGACGCGTCCCAGCGGGATTAGCGGGATCTTACTTAGCTCAGGGAGTAGTTTAAAAGGAAAGCCTTTGCCCACCAGTGGGACACATGAAATGGAAAAAAGTTTAAATGTAAATTGAGCACTATAACCGAAGACGGATAATAGACTAAATAGAAAATAAAGACGTATCTTAAAATCTAGAGAAGTAATGGTATGAAAAGAATATGAATGATGGCTAAATCTCAATTACCTACGCGTCGGATTCGATAATTATATATCAGGAGTTGTGCCGGCATTGACGTTATGTGTTCGGGGAAGTGTATGTCTGTCTGACGTCCCACGCTGTTGAGTCTGACTAGCTACTACGCGGAAATGTGGTGAAATGTCATGACTAACGAATAGTAACTATACTAATCTCAATAACAAAAAAACCCATACACTATATATATATTACATCAATAATGGTTTATTTACATCATGAACTCCTGAAATTGTATATTTATTTATGTTAATTCGAAGCTGGACGGAAGCCGTGGCTCCTAGGCGCCCTGATGTTTGTACACTCTTGGCAACGATACGTCATAACTGTCATAAGTGAGCTACGAGCGGTCGGGTTGAGCTGGAGCGAGGCCAGAAGAGTTAGCTGAAGATAGTAGGAAGGCGTGGCGCGAGCGTGTGAAGGCCCTTTGCACCTCTGGGGTGACATAGGACAAAAACAACAACAACTTCGAAGCTCCCTAGTTCCAGCGGCTACTATCAAAGGTTAAAGGCAAAGCATTTCATCGATCGAATGTTGATTGACGCCCCAGCTCAATCAAGTTCGGCTTAACCTGCGTTGCGTCAGTGGCCCAGTTACCCCAAATGCAGATGGCGATAAGATAAGGTTTGTTTACGTTTCGCGGTGGTACTCGCGCAAGGCCGCGGCACTGGAAACACATTTGGGATACCTCCCGATGGCGGGGCAATGTCGCAACGATAAGGAGGACCGTGGCAGTAATCGGTGTTTATTTAATGATTTTTTAATTAAATATTATTTATACGGAGTAGGCAATGTTAATTTCCTTATCCATGGCATTTTAGAATTTCCTTTATAATAAAAGGGACCATCGATGACAATGACAAATGACAATTAAATAAAGGCCAGAGCACACCAGCTGCGTGTATGGAGGACCAACAAGATTTGATACTTCGTAGACTGATAATATTAGTCTAATACCGAGGAATAAGCTTCAGGGGCCCATTTCTCAAACGATATTAGACTAATATTATTAGTCTCCGAACTGTCAAATCGTATGGGTTGCCATGTCAACACATTACAATAATATTAGACTAATATATCTTTCGAGAAATGGGCGCCAGGGAGCGGTCGTGCGCTTTCAGAAACCATCGGCTTGTATCGACCTTAATCAGTCCATTTCGAGCGCGCAAATGGCGCATTGATATTACAACTTACACCCATATACGTTACAATATCCGGTAGGTGAATATCTATATCCATTATCAAGCTTATTATTAGGCTGCCGTATTGGCGTAACGCTTTCCCGCCATTTTGCAATGCCAAATAACGTATTATCGATACGATAGCGGTATCGCTATCAGCTAATTAAGGATAGTTACGGCGGTCGGGTACGCGTACGGTGAATATACTAATAGAATTAAATTCAAAAGGAAAGTTTCAATAAGTCAGGTAAATTTCACTATAACAGCAACATTGTTAACTAAATGGTAGACCAGGGGCCTATTGCATACTAAAATACAAGCTTATAATTAGTGATTTTACATACAAAATCACTAATAGTATTAGCTTGTATTTTATTATGCAATCCGGACCTTTGGTATACATTGTCAGTTACAGTCTAACTATGACAACATTTCCAACTCTTGGCAGTCAGAATGTGGAAGTGCCATAATCGTCAAATGTCTATGTAAAGTTTGTAATTTCACTTCCACAATTTTTAACTGCAAAGAGTGCAAATTCTGTGCATAGTTAAATTTAACGGAGTCTTCAGTGTGGACGCTTAATATGATTTTATATATACCTACCGTAACATAATTGGATGCTGTTTAATAATATCACAGTTGCAAAACACTTAATCACACTTGCGGTCAACTATCCAATGGTGTCTTTACATCCGAAGATCACATGCTAGATCTCGCATCATTATAGCACATTACCATTAATTAACTTTTATGAATCTCAGGATGTTTACACGATCAGTCGATCAAGTCACGTACTAACAACCATGCGTTCAGATGCATTCGGATTGCTTAGTCCAGGGGTCGGCAAACTGCGGCGTGCGAGCCTCGTGCAGCTCTTTGATCCGCAATTATGGCTCCTTAAGGGCCACTTGCACTATCCCACTAACCTGAGGTTAAGCGGTTAAACCGTTAACTTAGTGTCAAATTGTACTGGTATCCAAGGTAACTCCAGGTTTGACCGGTTAACCAGGGGTTAGTGGAATGGTGCAAGTGGCGCTTAGATATCTAAACTATTGACAATTAGTGCCAATTGCCCCATCCCACTAACCCGGGGTTAACCGGTTAAACATGGAGTTACCAGTACAACTTGACACTGGGCTAACGAGTTAACCCCGGATTAGTCGGGTGGTGCAAGTGGCGGAGTCTTAAAGAACGTAACCCAGTCAAATTCATTTTCGGCTCTTTGGCATTCCTAAAGCGAATTTCGTATTTTGTATTTCTACTGGCGCTTCCTTTTGAAAAGTTTGATGATCCCTGGCTTAGTCCATCGCTTTTCCGTGCGCGATATTTCCACTTCACATAAAAACTCCTCTACAAGGGAAACTATGGAAACTGCGGCTGCCACAAAAAGTGTTATAGTTGTGTAGCCTCGGAAGCTTCGAAAGTTAATTGATAGCAAGTGGGACAGCTAGCGGAATATAGGGCGCCCGGGGCGCGGGCTTTCTACGATCTCTCGCCAGGCTTGCTTATAACTGTTAATATACTTGGGATATGGATGATAATGAGTTCTTTAAGTATCTGAAAGTGTATACACGGTGGCTAAAAAATAACTGCATTCCTGTTTCCAGGGAGGCTTTGGGATTATACTGGGCAACTTATACTATGGGACCAACCCCAAAATGGCGAAAAAAAATTTACCCTCCCATAGAAAATGGACCAGAAAATTTTTAGACATTTTTTTTTTGCGATTAATGTGTGCATTGCTGCCCTACTTCCCGCTCCATAATACCATTACCAACTATATCGATCGTAAAACAATTTATTGATAGGAGTTTAAAATGTTATTTTTCAGTTGCATATCATATAAAAATACAGGTCCATGAATGGGTACCCAGTAAAGTTAGTATAAACTGTGACTACCAAGTTAACTAACATAACAGTTATTTATTTCTGACATAAAAAAAAATGTAAATATGAAATTCATAAGCTTCATTAAACAAAGGCTGTTTAAAACCACAATCTCCATACAGGAGTCAAACATTCCAGTATAAAGCGGTGACTGCTTTGTTTACGTAATAAACACCGTCCCACGCTCACAGCAAACAACGTCATTTACGTCAAAATGAATGGAAAATGTTATTTTAATTAATTACGAGATTATTTTATTGAAAAGGCTGGCAACCCTTTTAAGCGCCGGCGGCGCGCGATTTGCTATCACAGATAAGATAATTGACTAGCGGTACAGGGAGGGACCACAGAGTATGCAACAGCGACGAATAGTGGGGTTAATGGTGACACGTCCGATAATACTGGCTATTTAATATTTATTTACGTCTTACATGACTTAATTGAACGATTTTATAAATAAATAAATAATAAATAAATAAATAAATATTATAGGACATTCTTACACAGATTGACTAAGTCCCACAGTAAGCTCAAGAAGGCTTGTGTTGTGGGTACTCAGACAACGATATATTATAATATACAAATACTTAAATACATAGAAAACACCCATGACTCAGGAACAAATATCAGTATCATCATACAAATAAATGCCCTTACTGGGATTCGAACCCAGGACCATCGGCTTCGCAGGTAGGGTCACTACCCACTAGGCCAGACCGGTCGTCGGTCGTTTTGCCATACATTTCATTTAAAAACCTCATACATGCAACAATATTATTATTTCATTGATAAAACTGTTATTCTTCTTGTATTTTATGTCATATTGTTATGGCTACTATTGTGTATTTTTATTGTTTTTATGTAATGTTTATGAATATAGAAGGACTTGTATCCATGGTAATCAAATAAAAAAAAAATTAAGTGCCAGCGGTGCGTGATGGGCTATCACAGATAAGATAGTAACTAGCGGTAGAGTCGCAGACTATACGGCGAATGAAGTGTGGAGTCAATGTTGACGCAAATGATAACATGGAGTGTTTGCTTTCGTCTGGTTACTGAGATGCAATAGGAGGTTGATGCTAAGTAACAGTGTTGAGAAATTACTTCTGACTAAATCTAATTAGTGTTAGGTAACTTTAAATGTAGGTATAATTTAACTGCCAACGAAAATTATCATAGTCAATCAAGGATATCTATTAGGTATACCCGAGTCATATTTTTATAGAAGTAATCGATAAATTTTATTATTGATTACATTTTACACACACTAGTCTTACGCTGATAGACATTATTTATATCAGTATATTATTTAGTATATTATTTAACAACATTCTTTACTTTTACGTGATAAAGTTTGCGGTACCATGTAAATATTCGCAAAATATTCAAATCGCGCTTATAGCTTACGAGTATCAACACTATCAGCAGCCAGTAAAGTATTTTGATGATTAAAAATATGTAATCGTCTATCAGAAGTTCACAGCTCGTACAGTAGATATAAGATATCAGCGTAATGTGATGAGGGCAGGTCGGGGTCAATCGTGTTGGAAATCTCTGCAAAAGTCCCCTTAAGTTAAATGCGCGCCGCCGCGTGCAATCCTAACTTGCAGAAACAAAGAAAAAGATAAACGGCGTGGCCGTACCCGACGAGCCCGCGGCGCTCAACGAAATCGAAATTTGAACAATATCGAAGCGCGGATAAGGACATGTCGTGAAAGTGAGACCAGCGCAAAAAGTCGCGGCACGACACCGCCGCGATCGACGCACATTGTTGTGGTCGCCCAAAACGAGCTAAGTGACTCTTAATAACCGTTTAGAAAGTTGTAATTTTGTTATTATGCCCGACAATTTTCGCCCGAGAGGTGAAAAGTTCACAATTGCTAGAAATTCCCAGCTTCCGTGCTCGGCACCCATTAGCGACAGAGCAAACCGTATCGCACCCCGATCGAGGCCATCGGCTATGCGCTCACTCCGAACCATAACTTTGCTAAAGAAACGCAATCTTAGAAAGTGAGATTACTGATTATTATGGTTAATCACATGGACTGACATACCACGTGAACGGTTTCACCTATTAAGCCGAAATACTCTCATCCGAAGGTCATAATTTAGACGCGATAAGTCCAAACATACCACCGGAGCCGCCTCCGAACAATGGGTCGTGAACAGAAAAAATGATGTATAATTTGGTAGTAGAAGAGCAGCCATTCGCCTCGCCGAAGTCGTTCACATGGAGATTGCTTTCAATGGCGAAGTGCGAGCCGAGCACAAATGGCGGCCGCTTATCGTCGTAACGAAATATGAAATTGGTAAAAAGAAATAAATCAAGAACGTCACAATGGGTGGTGCGATGAACGGCGATACAGATAGTAATAGAAAAGTAGAAAGCACGAATCCATCACAGAAGCGTTCCGAGACGAACGTAATTCAAATGTTTACCGGAAATGTTGGTAATTAAATATAAATAAATAAATAAATATTATAGGACATTTTTACACAAATTGACTAAGCCCCACGGTAAGCTCAAGAAGGCTTGTGTTGTGGGTACTCAGACAACGATATATATACAATATATAAATACTTAAATACATAGAAAACAACCATGACTCAGGAACAAATATCTATATCATCATACAAATAAATGCCCTTACCAGGATTCGAACCCGGGACCATCGGCTTCATAGGCAGGGTCACTACCCACTAGGCCAGACCGGTCGTCAACCAACAATTGTTCAACTAATTTATTCGGAGTTTTTAAATAGGGGAACGGACAACAAACAAAAGGCCATGGATGTAAACACTGCGACAGGCGTGAAACGCAGTGTGGCTACACCAGCGTCCACTCAGTACTTAAGCAGTGTGATGTTCAGCATATTACCGCCCGGAGCATAACTTTTGAATAACAATGAAATTGCACGTAACAATGTGCCTTAGAAAAATGTTTTCCATACACTTATCGAAGACAATAAGCAGCATAATTTTGTGGAGAAACTGAACTCAACGAATTGAGAAGTTCATAGCCGAAATGAAAGTGGCAATGTAATGAATATAGAAAATAAAATAATACCTCGTTGAAACAGTCAGTCATCTTGACATTTCTATTTCTCATGATACGAGGCGTTGGACATGTGACTGGACATGCTATTACTGTATTAGATTAGATTCCATATAATAGGTTATTACTATGATGTTGTCAGTTTTAGCTTAGCTTTTACTCGGTCAGCGAGTCCAGTCTTGGCCGCGGCTGATTCATACAATCATGGACATTACAGGCTTGCTATACCTACTCGTATATCTCAGATAACACATATTAATTTTCACCGTAATGACGATAAATTGCAGTGAAGACAAAAGGATACTTAAGTAAACGATGGAAGATTTTTGCCTTATATTTTTGGGCTACAATCTTATGTGGCTAATACAGTTAATCAAAAGTAGGTTTAGAAGTAGATAAAAGGAAAAGTGTAGGTTTATATAGGTTACTCTTCAAACTACTAGTTGTCAAAAAATTAAAGAATGAAATCATGTGTTAAAAGGAAAATATCAAGGAAAAGTGTATACTGTCAATTAGGTGCAGGAAAAGTAGATAAGGAATGGGCACACGGCAGTTTACACAGGATTAGCGATGAGAAGTGCAAACTCGCGGCTGTGTGCAGAAAGTGACGAGTCGTCAACAATCCCACTTTTCATGAAAACAACCTTCTACCATACCATACCATAATTAAGACCTAGATTACACAATCCTTCGCCGCATAATTCCCCCTCAAATAATGAATGAAATGAAATTATGAAGTCTGTCTCGTGTAGGAAAATGGAAACTAAACATACTTTACACCTCTGACAGTAAAAGCAAGCAAACACGCAACTCTATTTATAAGCTTTTAACTGCAACATGACAACATGCCGCGGAAACGTTTCTTCGGCACGTAATGAACATTTTTACTATAGCAAGGAGAAAACAAGAAATGCTAAGCTGTCAAGAGAGGCGACGAGTCTTTTAATTCAATTATTTTAATTGAAAGGCGCTCAGTAATTACAATCGCTTACAAAGTGCTAGCGAGTCAAACGGTCAGGAGAACCAGTTACGCACACTGATGGTTGTTAGCATCCACGAAGACACAGTAACAAACCAACCAGGGTTTGTTTGTTCGACTCGCCTACTCTGGGTATGCAATGGAAACACGCGGCCTGAATACAGGACTACACGTCTTACGTCGTGCGCTATTTCTTCTATTTTAATGAGCCGGGACGAAAACCGCGCTACATGTCAAGAAATTTTCTACATATGTAAATACAGAGCCGTTGATCTCTTAGCTTATCAAGCAGGGTCTCAGACTAACCAGCGAAATGTGCTTCAAGATACGTAACTAATTATGTGTAATCGTAGCTCAAGCTTAAACTGGCTAAGTTGTAGGTTATTTTGGAATTAAAGACCAGCTGAGATATGCCTATAACCCGGCTTGTGAGAGTTAGTAATGAACTAAGACTCACTACACGCTCTCAATCAAAATATCTTTCGTGAAAAGAGAAATTAACACACTCTTTCTATTAACGCAACATGTAAAACGCCAATCATACTGACGCGCACTTCAATGTTTACATTGCATCCATTGTCCCTAACCTTAACACTAATAGCTTAAGTGAAAATGACTAATCCGCGTTGATAGATGAGTTTTGGAAGTCTGTTTACGTTCTTGTACAGTTGTAGACAGAGATGACACGGCGTGCACAACGTGTGCAAAGAGTGCGAGTGCAAATAGATGGTAATGCGCGAAACGTGTACATCGCGAAACCAGAAGATGCTGATAATTATGAAGAAGACTACATTGAGAATTTAAAGCCTACGCGGCGGTGATAAGAGTTAAATTTCACTGGGAAAGTTGCGAGTGCATTGCAGATTATAAGTTGGCCAGTTTAAGCAGAAATGTTTATTCAAGAAGAGCAATGTCGCTTATTTATATGGATTAAAGAGAGTGCTAGATAGTCCTGGCTCGGGAGCGTTTTATACAATGAAAGAAAGCTCAGATCGTAGAGATCTTTGAACGAGTATCTTTTATATAAATGCTGGTCATAATCGTGGCATGTGACATATGTGTAGTCATAAACGGTTTATTGCGTTTGACAAATGCCAACGTAATAAAACGTTCAGTTTTACATGTTCTTGTTGCAGCTTTAACATTTCACTTTCGCTTCCTAAATGCCGTTCGGGTTTTGCGAAGCCAAAAGCCGCTTACATCTGACCATAAAGGGGCAACAATGGAGTATAAATAATTCATGGGATGAGCATAAAGGCACCTGCTGCGCCGGCGCACATGGGAATGAGGGGCGTCACGGGTCGCCGGGACTCCCACAGGGCTCAGCGGCCGCATCGGAAGAGTGCAAGGCCGAGGGTCAAAAGAACAAATTACTCTTTCAAACAAATTGACACGCTACTTAACAATGAAATTCTCAGCTACTAATAGGTAATTTAACTCGAGCGTAATTATCAGAACTGGACCAAAGCATTCATACATATAAGTACCTAAGCCACTTTCTAGATGGAAAAAGTACGTTGTGAAAAATGATTTCTGTGTGGTCAGATTATTAACAAACTGGCGTTCCTTTATACCGAATAGCCTCCAATTGAAAGTCTAATATCGTTGAAATTGTACACGCAAACCGTAATTACTAACAAAAGTAAAATTTCGCCGCAATATATCAAAAGTTTTCATGTTTACCGGCCATTCGGGCTCACAGTCGATAAGCTAAGACACTGGTATTTAGAACACTGGAGCCAGCACGCGACAGTGTATGCAATTATGACACTAGCCATTCAAAATAGACCCAGTGATATGGCAACGCATGGATGATGATTAGAATTCGGTCGACTAACATTCGAAAAATGGCATTCCGCGAAACAGTGTCAAGTGCAATCGGAGAAGCGCGTGAGAGTGATACCAGAATGTGGGTGAGTACAAAAACATCGTAACTCATGCGTTGGTTATTTCACAAATTCAATTATTGTGCAGTGAGAACACGAAGATTGAGTGGCTGGAAATGAAATTTGATGCGTCGATCTTAATGGGTCAAGCTATCATGTGCCATTCGTTCTGAGATAGCGATACTTTCTCAAGTGTATATTTATGCTGATGCAATTGTTGCGGGCTTTCAAGCGATTCATAGTTTTTGATTTTACTATTAATATCATTCACATGTGAGCTCTAGATAAGGTGCACGTTACAATCGATGGCAGTTAATTCATTATGTTACAATTAACTTTTACTTTCTTTTTAGATATCGAGGACGTTTGCAATTCATGAGGATGCCTTTCGATTTTAAACGTAAAATATTAAAAGTGTTTGTTTATTTTGTTTAGCAAGACGTCAAGCGGAGAATAAAAGCAAGCCTTGGGGCGTAGCGGCGCTTTGGCATTGGCAATGAAGTTACATCACGTAATTACGGGCTGTCGCGGCGATGACGGACCGTTTGACGGCGTCTTCGTTTTATTTCACTGTCAGATTTGGTCTACCTTCACACGTTATAGTATAATGATATGTGTATTTATCGGTGTACTTTCGTTTCGGCCAAATACATTTCGCCAAATTTCACTTCCCAACAAACTTATCGCAATAGTTTCATTTCCCAAAGGAACCTTTAGCAAAGTTACACTTCGCATATAATTTATTTGGTCAAATTATCATTTGGCATGATTTTACTTTGTCAAATGTTATTAGGACAAAAACTTATTTAGCAAACGTTTTTTATTGTCTAATATTATATTCCAAAAAGATGTTTGGTCAAAATTGTCACTTCGCAAATTTGACAAATAGAAAAAAAAAATAGAAAAATAGAAAAAGTTTATTTGGTGTCAAAATAAAACTTAACCTAAAATACATCTTACTCTAATACATACTAACACCAAAATGGATGCCACTCAGCATTTGCCGATGGCTAAGATACTTAGCCATGGCGCTGGTTTTCAGGGCAACCAGAGAGAAAAACACAATAAAATAAAATTAAAGAACAAAACTAAGCTAACACATGCACAAATAGGCATCTCTATTTAAAGTACTTTTTGTTATGTTATAATAGGTACGTTAAATTCTACGTAATTTGGGTGGGTTGGGTTAGGTTTGAACTGCGATCCTCACAAAACGGAACCGCTATCAGAAAAGTGGGTTAGGTTAGGTTACAACTGTCACCCTCACAGAATCGAAATGCTATTAGAAAAGTGGGTTAGGTTAGGTTAGAACTGCGGTCCTTACAGAAACGAAATTCTATGTACTAAAAAAAGGTCATCGAAGTGGATTAATTAATTTAATAGAATAACGAGATGTAAAAAAATTGCATGACATTTTAAACTAAAATGTGGTTTGAATATTGGTGGTTATTTACTATTTTTGGGTTACAATGATTACTTTGGTGTTATTTGCTATAATAAGCAAAATCAGATGTAACAAATTTCGTTGTCATTTTACATTAAAATCGCGTTTTTGTGACGTTACATTTTACTATGTATATGTAATGATCAGTTAAATACTAGACAAATAAAATTCTGCATCCTCCACTTTATTGGTATGTAAATTGTATGCCATGCAATATTTTGGGACATGTAAGTTATGCTTAATGATACATTTGACTAAATAATATTTGGTAAAATGAAACTTGTCCAAGTAATTATTTGCTAAACAATAACTTGCAAAAAAAGACTATTGCTAACTGAAAATTTGCGATAAGTTGTTTTGCCAAACATTTTTTTGGGAAATGATAATTTGGGAAACATAGTTTGGGATGTGATACTTTGGGAAACGATTTTGGCCCATTCGTTAGTAAACCGTATTTATCAAATCTGCAGCTTAAACAGTTACAGGTAAGTTATCTAAAAAGCTTTTGCTACAATTCGCTCTAAATCCAAAAGCTTTGATCTCCTGTTTTTACACATTTCTCATCTGTTTTAAGCTTTTGTTCCAAATTTTGTGAAAATTGTGTCTCTCTTTTTAAGATATTGGTTGAACCTATTTTCGATCGGCTTATAATGTTTTCTGTCAATTTGTTAATCAATTCACATTTAATTATGGAGACTACCATTTAGCAGTTATTTTCGCAGTATTGCATTTGAGTATTTCGTGCAATTACAATTAGTACACTGTTATTTATATACAGTCTGTGTCTGACCATGGGGCTTTAAATCCAGGGCTTGATTTTACTCGCTAAACTGAGCTACTTTCACTATGGAACCAACCCTAAAATCGGGGAATTTTTTTTGGCTTTTCCATAGAAAACGTCGACATCGGTTTTCGGGGTTGGTGCCATAATAAAAGTAGCTCAGTTTAGCGAGTAGAATCGAGCCCTGGATTTAAAGCCCGATGGTCAGACACAACCTGTATACGGTTGGATTGACATGCGTTTCACTCCACAAGTCTCTACTCTTACTATAAATATTCCGGATTTGACTTTACCACTTGCACACACGTTCTCAGTTCCACGTCGTTTCACATTCTTCATCACGCTATCTCCAGGCTCTCCAGCAAATAATAATTTCTAGTTCAGGCCTATCAGAAAGGTCGCAAGCTATCGACTATTTATAGAATAAATTGATAACATAAATTATATTAACCGTTGCGAGTTATTTGTACTTGGAGCTATTAATGTTAATGCTAAGAAGTAATTGAAATTTATACGTCGTATATCTTCGCTGTGTGGTGCGACTTCACAGATAAGCAAATTACACACATTTGGTACACATTTTTTTGTATTTACAATCATATCAATACTCAATACAAAACATAAATATATATAACACGTCGGCCGGTCCACACTTTCAAGAATAGACTGAATACACATTTTAGAACTTTAAAAAGTGCAAAATAAAATACAACTGCTTCGGTATACACGCATCAGCTCCAAGAGATGCTAATGTATCAAGTAAAATAATAATAAAAGTCACATTCATTGCTACGATGACTGGCTGAGATGACCCAGTATTGGCAGTATCACATATATCATAAGATTCATAAGCCCAGCAAAGTTCGCGGGGGGTGTGTCCGAATTTGAAAAAGCATAAAAAACATTACTCTCAATCTGGAAGGTGCCATCACATAAATATAAATGTCCCGATTGGTCAATGTAAATGACATTATAAAGTTAATAAAAAGAGTAATCAATCCAGCTACCTCTCCCACACTTAATCTAACACAAGCAATAACACTTCGAGAGCCAGTCTCAAAGGGCCATCTCAAGACAACGGGACACCGTTACGCGGCCGACGAAAGTAACACAAGACCAAGCTGTTAATTGAGGTCCGCCGTATCGAGAGATAATCACGGTGAATTAAAACGAAAATCGACAATATAGGCAGTCGACGCATGCAACTTTAATGAAGCTTGCGACACTTGTTGAAACTGGGGCGATTTTCCATTTTAATGGCATATGTGAAACGTGTGTAGAGATTTACACAAAAAATAGAGAATTTACTATTATTTGTGTTTTAAAGAATTACATATTTTTAAGTTTTCTCTAAAAAAAATAGCACGAGTTTCGGCCTTTGTATCAATTTATGTTAACTGTGAAATAAAATCTCTTTTTTCACACAATATACGCTTATCATCAATATGCATTTAAGTACACTACACCCGCGCACATCCATATACACCGTGTTTTTATTGAATTCCGTTAACTTCGTTGTATGGTTAAGTACGTTTAAGAGAACTAAATGGCATAGTTAATTTAAAAAAAAATATATTTTTTTGTGCCTTTTTTTGAAAAAAAAATTAAGTTTAAAAAGTAATTAAATGTAGCATATAGCGTTGTTGTAACATGGACATTACATTTAACTCAACCAAACAATTGAAATCTGTGACATATCAATGTCATTTCGAACATCGAGCGACCGAGATTGTATTTAAGTTTAGTAGCAAATGCATGAACTCATTCTAAACACTAATCAATATGTAAACCGGCCCTAAGGCAAGTGTATACGCTTGTAGAGGCCTTAAAGGAAAAAAATAAATAATCGATTATCTCCGAAATGGAGTTAATTAGAATATCGGTGTCTTTGAGAAAGTTGCTAGATTTAAGCTCAGGAATGCACCCCTGAAATTAACGGAAATCAAAAAAAACACGGTGTATATGACATATACACTAATGTACACATCTTAAGGAACGCAAAAAAATACTAAATTTGAAATTACTTTAGGTGGTGTTGGTGTGTGATCCAGTAATTAAACCTTTTTTTGCGTTCCTCTAAATTTGTCCATGAGTACATGGAGTTACATATTTTGTATTCCGAAGAATAGGCCAATATTAGGCTATTCAGGAAAGTGCCGTTGGGCAAGCACGACACTTTACGCATCAAGGGCTGCGTCTAAAGAACAGTCGGTTTGGTTGTTATCAAAGAGGTCGTCAACCTGCCCTTGGTACTATTTTGTGTACTTTGCTCGGGTCGTGTTTACGGACAATGCTACGAAGGTTGTACACCACTGAACATGGCACCGGCTTGTAGATATCGTTCCTATTCGACCAAGATGCTGAGATCCAGCATAATTCTGGCCTCAAGATAGTGATAAATACGAGTGAGCCAGGATCTCACTTATAATGGTTTTCTTGAGACAAGGGCTCGGTATGTCGGTGGTTGATAAGTGACTTAAGATGTCACGGGCGATTGGAGAAGCGACAAAAAGGCGGCAGCGATTGATGTGGGTGCAACTAGAGATTCTCGAACCGATATCGGACTGCTGGCTGCATCTTATGGTTATAAATTACAGTTTCTCGGGATAATAATTATTTAGAGCACGTCTGGTGCTTCCGCTTGTAATTTTTTCAGTCATCCTGTTTTTACTAGACTCGAGGTACCTACAGCATAGACAAAAGAAAAAGTTAAGTATATTTTAGTAGTCAATGTAGTTATTTGGCTTAATTCCGTTGATAACCTCAAAATCTGTTCTTTCTTTAACGGCGGCTACTAGCCACCGATCGCATATTTTACCGACTTCCAAAAAGGAACAAATATGAAACAATTTAAAGTCAGGTTATGCCTTTTACTTCTTACTGGTTTCTAACCAATCCTATATGGAGACTGGTTAGGTTAGACCAAACGTGAAAAATAAAATAAAACACAAATTACCTATCCAAATTATTCCAAATACATACATACTTTCTACGGAAACATCTGAAACATTGTGTCGTCTACGATTCAGTTCGTTGGACCGCGAAAAATATGACTATGATTTTTATGAGCATCGATGGCGTGACTGCTTTACAAATTTTAATACATTTTCCTATTTTAGTATTTTCTCGAAATTTGGCTCGCTATTATTCTGTATTCTGTCTAAATTTCTTACGTAGGTATCTTTTTTTGTTTTGAATTTTTAATCACTGGAACTTTTTTTAGATAACTGCTCAAATTATGAGGCCCCGTAATTATAAAAGGAGTATGAGTACCATTTTAGAGACAATAACGCAGCTGTTTTAAGACAATGGAACAGAATAAAAATAAAAAGTTGATAGACCCTTTCGTAATCCTTATGTCACACTATCAATTGTTTGCAAATAACCGTGACCTTCAGGCTTCGATAACCGTTGTAGGGGAGCTAAGTAAACGTCACGCCACGTCGGCCATTACCTGGCTTCAGTGATGTAACGGTCACCGAAAAACGAAACGACATTGATTTTGAATTTGGAACTCGAACGATTCAGTGGAATCGTTATGAAAACGGAAGATGTCGGAGAAAAAAGTAACAACCGGTGACATTGATTTTGAATCTCGAACTCGAACGGTTGAATGGAGATGTTATCGTGTATCGTGTCGTGTCAATCGGAATAATCGTGGAGAAATCTTGAAATCTCAAGGGAAAAGAAATTATAAGTGCGACTTTTGATTCCGATGAAAGCCTTTATGCAGTCGAAACTAATAATCTGAGATGTGCAAAATACAGTCATGAAAAGCAGATAAAAGAAGTCACTTTTAAAGAAGCAAGGCCTTTAAGGATTTAAATTACAAGAAAAACCAAAATGAACCATGAAAATTAAATGACTTCAAGTGGAATTCCTAAATCCTTAAGCGTTATAATGCCCCCTAAGCGTTGAAACCATCAAGGGGCAAGTGGCGAGACCAATCGGATTACACTCCGATACACGGGGTTAATGGGACGGTCTATAATCACCACATTACGGTTATTAGGTGACAGGCCAATTCGAGTTTTTGTTATTCGATCTGTTTACTAATCTGTCAGTATCAAGAGTGACAGTACTTCAACCAAAAACGTCTTTTGACACTGACAGATTAGTCTGATATCGGAAACTGATTAAAAAACTTTAACTCGAATTGGCCTGTAAGTCGCTCGAAGTCGCATGTCACAGGTTGATGCGCTTTGGTTGCTGAATGCTGAAAGCCGCTCAGATGGGGATAAACTTTTTGAAAATGTGGTGGCTTACATATGTATTTTTTTTTGTAAAGGAGGCAAACGAGCAGGCTTATCGCCTGATGGTAAGCAATTCCAATTACCGTCGCCCATGGACACCTGCAACACCAGAGACGCTATTCTTATGAAGGTTTTCAGAATGATTATAACGTGAAGTTATAGCGAACCTCACAAACATGACCGACGAGGCAAATTTATATAAATTATAGTGTTGAAATACAGTTAAAATGATACCATAATTTCCATTCCAAGTGCAAGGTGCAATCGATTACTTAATAGCTTCAACATAGTTTACCTGAAAAGAAAACAAAATCAACATTAGACAAGTAAATTTAAATTTAACAAATATGTAAGCCGTAATTTAAAGTTTCAAATTGCCGAGTAAAATTAATGTTTCACTAATAAAGTATCTAATTTAAATCAGGCTTTAAGATTGATGATACGTGTGGAACAGCTCGAAGTCTCGTAATTAACGCCGACTAGTTACTTACGAAGCTCACGCTGTGGAATCAGTACGGTTACCATCAGTTTGTCACTGACATAAACGCCGTCGAGAACGTAATTTACTTTCTATACATCTCGCTCGCACTCGCATATTAGTGCAAACGGGATGTATAGAAAGTAAATTACGTTCTCGACGGCGTTTGTGTCAGTGATAAACTGATGGTAACCGTACTGATGGCCTACCGCGAACCACGAACGAAGTTTTGCGTCCACGAACCTACCACGAACGAAGATTCGGGGTTCACGGCAGGAGTGAATGAATACAGTATAAGATACCTAATACCTACTGTTTTGTTTCAACCTTCACATTACATGCGTTGTAACGACTGATTTAAAACGATAGTTACTTATTTATATTTATATATGCAATACAAACCTCAATAACATAGTTACTTATTTATATTTATATATGCAAACTTCAATAACTGATTGCGATTACAATAGATTAAATGTAAGGCAATTACATCAATCAAAATACATGACTCATTAACTCCCAACAAGCATTAGGGCTCAGCTCTACCCTTTCGAGGTAATTATGACACCAACAATGCTCTTACAAAGTTGACAAGCCATGATTTACTGTCACGATTAATTGCTCCCACAAAGACACCGCTTTATCGACGCCATCGGCATTTTTGAGGATAGGCCGTTGGGGAGATCAAGGCTTCTTTTTACAAGCTTTTATTTAGTTTCACCTGACCGTTGTCTGTCTGTGTGTAATCAAATCTTGCAAGTTAAATTTGATCCACTTGCCGGTTTCAGATTAAGCTGAAATTTTGGATGCATGTATAAATCGCATGACAATGCAATAGGTATTATGGTACCATCGAGCTGATCCGATGATGGAGACAGGAGTTGGCCATAGGAACTCTGTCATGAAACAACGCAACCTAATTGTGTTAGGGGTTTTTAGAATTGTCTCGATGAGTATTAGCTGTCCGTCGTAAGAAAAGTACAGTCAGCGATAAAAGCTTTTACCAAAAATTATTTTTTTGCCGAAAACTTATTTATATGTGAAAAGACAGTTAATGATATGGGCATCATATGGCCAGGTTTGTGAACTGGCGATGTTCCCGTCGATTCAAGTGTCCAAAGCACAACGAGTGTCTAATGGTTTTATTAAGTATAAGACACGGGTGCTACATCGGCAGTTCCTTTTCCTGAATCTTACCTTGACGCACTGCTAAATTGATGATACTATCGAGATAGCTGAGATGTCGAAAAGTTTATGATGCCACGAAGATCGAGTGCATCCATGTCCATGTGCGGTCCCGCTCGGTACCGGGCATGGTCGTCTCGTGCAAAATATACAGTTTGGAAAGATAAGTCGGGCCCTGGAGGGAAACTACCTTAAATCCTTAAGCTGGCTTATTTTACTGAAAGGAGACATTCCTTTATTTTTTTAAAGAAACAAAACTGCATTCATAGAATTTTTCTTTTTTTCTTCAATTTGGCTTGTCAAAAAAAATCTTGAGTACTAAATATTAGATTTTATGGATATTTTGTACGACAGACGAATGTAAGACCTAATGTTTATTGGAGAAATGTTATCATTAACATTAACTGTATCGACTAGAAGAATAAAATTGCGAGTTTTTATTTTTTGCAATTTTTAGTCGGTCCGAGTCCCGGGCGAGGCAAGCGAGTTTTAGAAAATCTTTGAATGCAGTTCTGTTTCTTTTTAAAAATAAAGGAAAGTCTCCTTTAAGTAAAATAAGCTAGCTTAAGGATTTAAGGTAGTTTCCCTCCAGGGCCCGACTTATCTTTCCACACTGTATAGACTTGAATGAATCTCTTTTGGACAACAGCGGCGGCGACGGCGGCGGTGCCTCCAGTCCGCGGCTTTAGAGGGTATGTTTAATTTTTATGAATGATGTGAAATAAGATCAGAATAAAGTTTACATTTTTAAACAAGAGCACAAACAAGAGACGCAGATTCTTCGAATACCTATGTTCGCCTCCCTGACCACCGCAGTTGCGCGTGATCCTCGGTGCACGCGCACGTCGGCGTGCTGCGGTCGACACCCGAGCCACCGCAAGATCATCGGCTATAAGATATTTACGTAACCTAATAACCAAAGTAGTTTCCTATAGCAACGCTTGTACACTTTGTCTTCCTTGAGGATATAATAGGACTGAGCGGTCAGCGTCGATAAGTCTAAATATTTTTTCATTTATCTAATAATGAACTCCACACACGTCACATATCTTCTTCTTCCAGGGCCATCTCCTACCGGAGGTCGGCTATCATGGGGGCTATACGAACTTTAGACACAGCCGCGCGGAATAATGAGCGTGTGCTCTGTTTAAGCCATGCTCAGAGATTTTTGAGCCATGGGTTACGTCTACGTCCGGATGATCTTTTCCCTTGGGTCTTTACTTGGATAATGAGTTGAAGGAGTTCATACTTCTCGTTTCGCATGATGTGACCAAGGTACTGTTTTTTTATTGTCTTTAAAACCTCGACCTCTTTATTTACTAACTGCACCACTCTTTCGTAGTTATTCTATCCGTCCATAATATTTTCAGGATTTTTCACGTCACTTATATCTAGGTATATACCAATTTCAAATACCCATTTGCTCGGCTGATCGGGTTTGACAGCTCACCCCTCGATATTCCTATTGACTAATCCAGATATATAGTCGAGATGGAAAATAATACTACAACTTGCGTACGGCGTTATCCTCTGGGGCTACCTAGTCTAGTCTAGTACCTACCTCAAAAGCCACTCTGATTGGCTATTGGTTAAACTTATACGTCCATGTTGCGTCACCGCATGTCTTTTCGATTGCAAGTGTCACGATGTATTACAGCTATGCGTTTTGTCTCCCTGCGGTTGCATCTTACGAAATTGAATCATCCTTTTATACGTGACCATTGCGAAAATAGGAATCAGGTCGCCATTTGACCAGTTCACTATTGGTTAGCAGAATAATGCCCAAGTCACATGGTTTAATTTGTTTCTCCATTTTGGATTTCACGGGCCTATAAATCCCTGTTTTATAGGCTTGAGTGGGGATATAGATCCAGCACGTAGAGGCCCTTTGGAGAGCTTTAATGTCATGTAGAACGCCTGCTGGAACCCGTTCACAGGCGCAACAATAAGACGCCCATGAACCGGTCTCAGCAGGCATTGGAAAAATTGAACAGAATACCGGTCTATGGATTGAAGTTTGGGTGGACATTAATTTGTTTATCGTTAGTTACATTCAAAATCTTTCACATTTCAATAGTTGCATAAATAAAACACAAACTCTATCATTGGTCCTCGTCCAAAGTTTGGGGGTTCAATACCTATTTCAATAGTGCTAGTTCCTCCTTATTTTGGAACATTGGGGCATTTTTTAAAACAAAAACATTGCCCGGCATCTATATTATTCCTATTCAGAATGTTCAAAAACGCTGTATTTTCATTGCATTTCTTGGAGTTTAATTTATCCCTTATCCTTTATCCGGAATCTTGGTTCAAAGGACAGCAGCGTCGTGAAGGTATAGGGAATACCTATAACTAATGAGGTATCTTTAATTAACATCTGCCTGCACCGTTATGTCATTACAAACGAGTACAATTTTATCTACACTTCCCTAAAGATAAAATCGACACTTGAGACTCGAGGCCCTCTTCGGCACGTTATAAATAAATATGGCCCCTGATATCTCCGGTTATTCGTATTTTTTCAAAACCTTTTGTCCTAAGAGATCCCAAATTTACTTATAAAGATAACCCAGATATTTGTTTGTTAAAAATGCTTTGAACAAACCCATATTATGGCAGGTACTCGTACTCATCTCGTACCTATTTTTTTTGCCTATTGTAGTGTCCCACTGCTGGGCAAAGGCCTCTCCCCTTGATTTCCACAACTCCCGTTGTAGTGCCTTCTCCGGCCAGCCACTGATGAAGGCGTCTAAGTCGTCCCGCCATCTCCGTCTGGGCCTGCCACGTCCGCGCTTCTTTTGCGGTATCCACTTGGTGGCTATACTAGCCCACCTATCCAGATGCATGCGGCAGACGTGACCCGCCCAGTCCCACTTCAGCCTGGCGGTCTTCTTCCCCACGTCAGCTATGCGTGTTTTGGAGCGCAATGTGGTGTTTCGGATGCGATCCGTCCTTGTGACACCTAGAATACTGCGCTCTATTGCTCGCTGGCAAACCTTCAATTTGGACTTCTGACTCTCAGTGAGTGACCATGTTTGGGCACCGTAGGTTAGGACAGGCAGAATACACATGTCAACGAGTTTACGCTTCAGTGACATAGGAAGGACGGACTAGTAGCTCTTCCAGGCATTTTGAACACGGCGCTCAACTTCCTTGTCTAGCCGGTCGCTGAAAGAGACTAACTGGCCCAAATATATTCGACCGTACGTTTCGTGCTATTAGTCATCGCCTGAATCTCGTACCTATATTGAAGAGAAATTAAAAACACGTTGCGTCAACAGTAGTAAGTTACGTACGTTAAAATCCGATTATACGGACGTTTGGCGGTTTCTTATGTCAACTGTCAACAGTGTCAACATAACATTCAACATTAATCTTTTTAGCGATAAGACCGCCTCTTGTTTACCTCTGCCTGTATTTCTGTTTTCTTTTGTATTGTCTTCTTTTATTGAGGTGTGCAATAAAGAGTATTTGTATTGTATTGTATTGTATTGTATTAATCGGATTGTTCAACTCAGTACCTGAATAAATAATAATGCATTCCGCAAAATGGAGAAAGTTAGTGTGCATAATATGTGGACTATAACAAAATTACTTAAATCCCTGCAAAATGTAAGTACTACGTATCCCTGAAAGGGATAAGTTCGCCTTTGTACTATGATGTGTGTTATTTGTTTTATGTTTCTTTTTGTACAATAAAGTGTTTTACTACTACTACTACTAAGTAGGTACTTTGAGGATTCGGCTTCATTTATGGTAGAGCAAAATCAATCATTATTTTGTATTTCTTTTGTATATGTCATCTATTCCAGCTTAAAATTTATTTCGATTTATGTTTCTAATTAGTATGACTACTAAATTATTCCCTGCATTGTACAAATAAGCAAGTGTTTAATAAGATATGTGTGGACATGACAAGATTAATCATATCAAGTTAAATAATTAAGCCCTTTTTACTCCGACTGCATTTTTAAAACAGCATTGTCATCAGATCTTCACAAGTAGGTTAAACGACTCGAACAAAACTGGGTGAAAATCAACATGCAAGATTTATTTAAGACCAAGTGAATTTGTTATGCTATTTTCAGGTCAAGTTGAGTTATGTGGTACACTTTATTGGAATCTCGTTAACTAAAAATGCATAATTTTATTTTAAGTCTTATTAAAGTCAGCTAGAATTCCTTTTGCATTGCCGTAGCTGGAATCTTTTCTTGATTGCTACATTTGTAAATCAACAGCGTTATCAAGTAACTGTACAGTATCAAGTTTGGATAAAGTAAAGACGTTCGTAATAAATATTCAAAGCCGGAACGAGGAATGACATGCAAATCGGAAGATTATCCGTAACATGTCAAACCGGTTGACAGATAATACTGTCAACTTCATTAACAGGTTGAAGCGATCAGCGTCAATGCACTACCAGTGGGGAGACACTCCTGACTTCGGTCGAACTCGGCTCCGCTCGGCTCAGCATTGCTCCGAGCAATTATTAGGGTTGGCACCACTTGACTTCCTTGTGCGTGCACGACCACAGATAAGATAATCACTCGAATTTTGACAACCCTAAATAGCCGAAAGGGATAGTGATGTATATTAGAACGGGATAGCATTATTCGACCCTGAATAGCTGTCAAACTTCGGGTTTGTAGGAAGTGTCCTTTCTGTACGGTAGTACAATTATTTCTTCTGTGGCACTACCGTCCGCAGTGTCCGCACCAACTTTTAAACTATTCACACGAACCTAATAGCCGCTGCGCGCCGCCATACAATCGATGTCATGCTCACATTTTTAGTTACTAATCCATCAATTTCTTAATGAACTCTGATATTTTAGCTGGTTATCGCTTATCACTCCATAGTGCTTTATAGCAATAACTCCATAGTTATTGCTATAAAACATTACAATCTCGGGCGTCAATGACAGTGAAATCAAATCAAGTGAACTTTAACCTTTTGACCGCCAAAGACGTCAACTGACGGGCGCGGCTACAGCCCAATAACAACCTTATGGCTCCTCTACACGATGGGCCAACGCCGGCCACTCCAAAGGACGCAGCCATGCGGTAGAATGAGATAGCAATATCACTTGCTCCCTCTATGGCATAAAAGCGTCCCTTGGAGTGGCCGGCGTTGGCCCATCGTAGAGGAGCCATTAGGGCCAGTTGCACCAACCACATTTGACACACTGACCAACGTCAGCCGGCGCTTTACTATGATATTTTCCATACTTACATAAGAATTTAGCGAACTCTTTAACGATACGAACAGTTTGGTGCAACCGACCCTTAGTGCATTCCAGCAGGGTTCAGGATGACGCGGCGCGCACGATACGCGCGCCGTTCGAAAGGTTAATACAGGCTATTTTTTTTATATTTCCATTATCATACAAAACGGTTACGTCACACCAAACAACTTTTACTGTGGAATTAATTCTGAAATCGCAAAAAATATAATTGTTCCACATTTTAGCTACATACAAATATACATATGTTCTGAGAAAATCGCATTTAACCGAGTTTTGCACGGACTTACGGAGCACTGAAACACATTTTGGTAGGGATGTAACGATACATGATTTTGCCGATACGATACCGATACCGATTTTTCAAGTAAATAATCGACGATACCGATACAGATACCGATATCAATGGCATAGTAGTTAGCTAATAGATATAACAAATAAGGAATTATATACTTATTATGCATAAAACATACATATGTATTAATAGACACTCGAATTTGTGAAGTGTGAAAAACTGTAAAACTAATAAAGAAAAATGCCAAAACATTTATTTAGGGGTAACCACCAAGCAATTAATGCAAAAGTAAATCCGAATCAGTAATTATAGTTCACTTTAGGTAGTTTTTACCCGACTACGTCAACGCAAAAGGAGGGTTATTTACTATGGAAACAAAGTGTATTCAAATTATTAGCAGCGTCATTCGTTTTGCGCGCTTTTCAAACTGTAACATCGGCTGAATTTAAATCGGCGATGCCGATATATCGGTCTGCCGATTATATCGGCCGATATATCGTATCGGTATCGGTATCGTTACATCCCTACAGTTTGGGTAACCAGATGGAACAGCCGATTTTTTTTTTTGCAATTTGGATTTGGATCGCGGTTAGTTCCATAGTGAGAGTTGTTCAGAATTTCCTACACATTGACCCCACAGGACATTGAAGAACAATTCTGAATTTAAAACTGTAAGTATAAGTCTGTTTATAATACAACAAGTTGTCAACAACACAACACAACAACAGTCAACATGTTGTTTTCAGTGTCATAACACTCATTATAACACGCAAAATCCTCCCCAAGATCCTAACTTTCCACTAGCCACCCTTCCTGACGTCAATACGACGAAAACAATCGCCCTTTCTGACGCAATCAAACCACTTGACAATCCCGTATTTAGGTAATAAATAAGGCTAGGCATACACAGTACAGTGTTTTCGCGATTTTGATTTGGATCGCGATTAGTTCCATAGTAGAATTTCCTCCCCACAGGATATTGAAAAAAAAAACTGTATTTAGAACTGATAAGTCTGTTTATAAGCAACAAGTTGTCAACAACACAACAGTCAACAAGTTGTTTTCAATTACCTAACTCGCAAAATCCTCCCCAAGATCCTAACTTTCCACCAACCACCCTGACGTTATTACTACGCAAACGATCGCCCTTTCTGACGTAATCAAACCACTTGACAATCCCGTATTTAGGTAATAAATAAGGGTAGGCATACACAGTCGAATCGCCTACGAACAGTGCAAGGCCGAATGCACACCCACGTTTAGGAGAAAGGTGGTATTGTCATTGTGCTAAGTTTAGCTTAATGGATGTCCTGAAGGTGATAAGTACGTATGGATGTGTTAGGACGATGTTGCGTTGTAGACGATGAATGGATGGTCTTACATTGTGCACTTGATGGCATTTGCGGGGAACGATGTATTTACGTGGGTTTGGAACATTGCACGTCTCGTTTGATGGACAAATTGTACTTTGATTATGTACAGTCAGCGCCAGCGATTAAAATACGATCACGATTAAAATATTCAAATTATTTGTTTTTAAAGTGAGCGTCAATGTCTATTGTCTAATCTAATGTTAATTTTGTAATGTTTTATGAAGTTTTTTAACTACTCTAAATAAATATCCTAAGTCCACAATACAAAATTTTAAGAATCAATCAATTCACAGTTATGAATCCAAATTTTCTAACTCCAGTTATATATTAGTAAAGATAAAAAAAAGCTTAAAACATCAAGTCAAGGCAAATTCAGCGAGGTTTCCTAATAATTTCATTGCATGCGTAACATGATCGAACTCTGAACTAACGAAACCACACATCAGTCAGACAGGGCAAGCAGATTGACAACAATGCGTGGACATTGTGACGGGCGAGTCGGTAACCGTCCCTGATCCACATCCTAGGCGTCTATTCGAAAACCGTTTTATACTTTATAGATTTGCCCCTCTTGTATAACATGATCCCTTACTTCAAGCTCAAGCATTTTTGGTAGTAAGAAAGAGAAGAAGAGAAGCGCTTATGACGTGATCGAAGTTGAATAGAAGTTTTATGCAATACCACGGGCATTACCAGAACAATGGCAATTGAGGATAGGCCAGACAAGAATTGGAGATGGTGAGGATGGTGGCAGCCCAGATCACGACAATCGGTCTTGATGAACTGAAGAGACAGAAGAAATTCAACACAAAATGCTCATATTATTGCTCATCATACAAAGCAGCATTTCGATATTGCATATATGTATACAGATTATATATGCTAATTGCTATGCAACACCGGCCTTAATATTCAGAGAATGAACCTGACGTACCTGTCCAAATCCAAAACACAGGTTACGGATAGTGATCAGATCAGACCAAGACAAATGGGCATTGAGAAACCGAATAAAATTCGTAACAACTTCGTAACCGCAAAGATATACTGGTCTGATACGCTGGTTAACTGCGTAGCCGTGGATAGTATTCTGAATGTCTCGTCTTCAATGACATCTGACAGTTGGCCTTGGCGTGCGCGGGCGCCGCTCAAAAGCGGGCTACACACCGTCACGCCAATTTTGATCTGCCGTTTGCGGTCTCAAAGAGCGTAATTTTTACGGGTTTCTTTTACGCACCGTAGAGTATGCACCGTACAGGTTCGTTCAGTTTGTGTGTCAAAAATCGAGTAAACCAACCAACGTTGCAATTTAATCCTAAGGTCTAGGAGTATAACATCAACCTTTTTTAATCTCATTTAGTAGCACTTGCACCATCCCACTAACCCGGGTTTAACCGGTTAAACCTGGAGATACCATGGTTACCAGTACAATTTGACACTGGGTTAACGATTTAACCGTGGGGTGGTGCAAGTGGCGCTTAGTCATCTACATAGTTGTTATTTAGGGGCGATGGTTTTCCTAGTAAACTAAACGCATACGTAGAAAATTGTAATCCTATAACAGTACCATCAGTCCAGTTATTCACAATGCACTTGTGATACTCCTGTTATCTGGCTGGCGTTATGTACTTAATGTCGTAAAAACAACTAACACAAAACCATTCTCAAGTACTTGCCTATCTTTAAGGATATCATCTACTTCATAAAGTCTTTAAAACAAATCACACTTGGTTGCCAATGTGAGAAATGTCTACACAAGACATTAAAGATACTAAAGCTATCACATAAACGTATACGGATAGCATCTGCCCGACTAAACAGTGTGAAATATCGAAATTTCGTCCCTCGTGCGATAAATGACACATTAGCTACGTCTACGCTAACTATGCAGCGACTTGAACAGAACAAATTGCAAATGTTTTCCGAGCAAAGCTCGGTCTCCTAGATATTCTTATATTATCACTATTATCAGTGTCGCTTTTCGGTGAAGGAAAACATCGTGAGGAAACCGGACTAATCCCAATAAGGCCTAGTTTCCCCTCTGGGTTGGAAGGTCAGATGGCAGTCGCTTTCGTAAAAACTAGTGCCTACGTCGAATCATGGGATTAGTTGTCAAGCGGACCCCAGGCTCCCATGAGCCGTGGCAAAATGCCGGGATAACGCCAGGAAGAAGAAGAGATCACTATTATCAGTGTCAATGAGCGCAGAGCATATAGATCAAAGTATGTTCGCAGAGTTCATAAATATATACATTTCTTTACCTTAATCGGCTTAATGCATAGCAACAAGGTGAAAAAATACATATTTTACGGTATGTTTTACGATTTTTACGGTAGGTCATTTGCTCATTCAAAAATTTAGACAATCTGAGCGCGTGTAGAACAGGCTTTATAAACCTATATCAATTTCGCCAATCGAATAACAATATTGGCCCCTTTCTCAATAACACGATATGAATGAGATGCTAGTTCACCCATAAAGATGAGTTGCAATAGATCTCGACCTATTGTTGTCTGATATACTAAGACTGACACACTAAATGACCAATATTAAGTCTTATTACCTCGCAGTAAGATTTACATATGATCGGTTAACTATGTCAACGATGGTATCGTTAGAAAAACACGGCACCTTGTTTAAGATGCAATTCTTAATATTCTTATGTCGAAATTGCTAACGAAATATCCGCTCGTAGGTATTTACAATAGACTAGCATATTGTATTGTTGAATGTGAATTGCTGTTATTTGGAAAAGAAAGTATGTAACTATATATTTTTTTACTTATAGAGCTGAGGCGGAGAGAAATGAACTTCCGTTTTGTTTATTTTACCCGTTATGGCTGATTTTGATTTTAATTTTTCGACTAAATCAACCAAAAACGTCACTTATGATACTGAGAATTCAGTTCAATGACAGTTATCTAGATTTAATTAGTAACATATTATTACAATCAGAATAGGCTTCATAGTGTTTACTTATGATGTTTCAGCAATCAGAAACCTGAAGGTCGCTGATAAAGTGATAGCTGATAAGATGCAAATCAATCTTGATAACGTTGCAACAATGCACTAATTACATGCACTAGTGTTCTTCCGCAAACTTTGGAAAGGACGATAGATTATGCAAACTAAACTAGTCTCCATATTAAATATTTAGGACCCCGTAGACTCATTTGACAACCAAATAAAATCGGACCAAGCTAACTTTGCATGGCATTTGCTATGAAAATGTGACAACGTCATCAAATATGAAAATATGACGTTTAATCCGCCGTTTAACACTGACTTTGCTCCGTTCACGTCGGTGATGCAAAGTTACTCTTTGAAGCAAACACACATCTACCAACCTAATAAATTGCAATCCAAAGATAATATCGTTTGATATAAATGTCAAAACTCCAGCATATTCGGGCAATCAGAGCAACAAGTGTCAAATTTATACATTCAAAGCGGCTTAACGGGCGTTCCAATAAATCCACCTGACATTTAGTACCGTGCGACTGCCTATTGTCACTCATTCATTTGTCTAATAGTTGTGGTTGAAAAAATTCAGGACACAATGCGGCAGTAAAACAATAATAAAACTGGAAGAATGCCATAAATCGGTCAGAGGAACCTTTGTCGCATTTTGTGCCGTTCTCACGCGTCCGTAATTTTTATGGATACCTGAATAGGCCATTACGTAAAAAGGACCAGCCTTTCACGCCGATTCCTACAAATAAAAGTGTTTCTACATGAATCGCTATCAGCGATCGCCCACCGATTCGCCGCGGTGCAAATTTGCGCGCACTATTCCCACGGCATAAATTCGCTCATTTCGCTTGTTACATCCCATCATCTAGAGTAAAAAGAAAGAGTGCCCAAGATGTTCCCATGGACGCTCCTAGATTGTTACGAAACTAACAATTTCATTAAATCATCTCCTTCACAGACAGGTTCCCTTTTCATAAATAATTATTACTTAACAGAGAGCCCGTGGAACACCTAAGGGTATCGATTATCCCGATGATTAAGATACAAAAATACTTCGGCCACAATTGCATCTATAACTCATAAATGAAAACATCATTATTTCGAGTTACATAACCGAAACGCACTTATTATAAGTGTTCGATTTTCAAACGGCCGTCCGAAAGTATACGAAATGTCATTGTTATCATTCTGAACATCACTCATTTTAATTCGGTTTAGTCGTGGTACCATTGCCGGGTCAGCTGAGTAACCATTCGTGAACCTTATTTTCAACAGCATAAGGACTATGTAAGGTAAGTTAAATTGCTGTTGGTACTCGTGGTTCATCAATTTATATAAATGGCTCATTACTCGGTAAACACAAAACTATTGCACAACCAGGTCCGGGTCGATGGCCCACGTTTCTCAATATCAAGTGCGGGGTGTAATTTTTTAACCGATGCAAGTGCGCGGTGCATCACGATTAAATAATTATGCATCGGCCGTTGCGCAAAGTATGCACCATAGGTAGGCGTATTAAGAAAAGTGAATTATGATAAAAATATATCAAAATCAGTGCGTTGCGCTTGACGTAGGATAAAGAAGCAGCTTTAGTAAAGTTACATGAAACATGAAAATAATATTAACTCTAGTTCATAAAAAATATTAGATTTATATTTTGGCATAACCATCACACGATCATGTCATTACAATACGTACATTAACATGAACATTCGCAAACGTCAGTTTACTTCAGGTTATTCTGAATTCTCACAACCTACTTTGAAAAAAATCTCATGTCAAAAGTTGAAAAGCAGTAACTCTGTATGAATCCCATAAATAGTTCACCTTCACACATTTTTAGGGTTCCGTACCCAAAGGGTAAAACGGGACCCTATTACTAAGACTTCGCTGTCCGTCCGTCCGTCTGTCACCAGGCTGTATCTCACGAACCGTGATAGCTAGACAGTTGAAATTTTCACAGATGATGTATTTCTGTTGCCGCTATAACAACAAATACTAAAAACAGAATAAAATAAAGATTTAAATGGGGCTCCCATACAACAAACGTGATTTTTGACCAAAGTTAAGCAACGTCGGGAGGGGTCAGTACTTGGATGGGTGACCGTTTTCTTTTTGCTTCTTTTTTGTTTTTTTTTTTTGCATTATGGTACGGAACCCTTCGTGCGCGAGTCCGACTCGCACTTGCCCGGTTTTTCTTTCGATGGACAGAATAAGATACGAAATGTTTCAAAGTAAGTAATTAATTAATTGACTTGTGTATATGTACAGTTTTAGGTTTAATTAGTTTTAAGTGTATATGTGTTTTTAATTTCATGTTTTTGACATGTATGTTTTTTACCATATTAAACGCTCTGAATCTGAATCTGAAACCTAGTGACAACATCGCTGAGCTGCGCGCATTAAGTGATACTGAAAAATTGATTATACACGTTACAATTCTGAATAAACCACACAGGCTGGAGGCTAAGAGGATTTCAACAATAAATCCAATCATTTTATTAAAGTCGTTGATAAACACCAACTCATTTCCGTGTCCGATTTCATTACGAAACGAAATTTCCAGAATAACCAAAGGCTGAATTATGTAATGATTTAACCGATCTGTCACAGATAGCGTCTTCGCCATCAACCTTGGAAAGGAAAGTGAAAGAAGTAAAGTTGATGTGAACAATTGATCTGTCAGAGGGTTCAGAAGCGACATGCCATCATTAAGAATGAGAAGCCTTGAAAGAGACGACTGGAGACGAGATGACATTTAGCTAAAGTACAAAGTTATGGCAACTGATATTATAATAAAAAGGTTTATAGCCATCGATACGCACCCCTGTTACCTCTTCACGCTTAAACCGCTAAACCGATTTGGTATGGAGATAGTTCGAGGCTAAAGAAAGGACATTGATCAATCATTATCATAATCCCACGAAGACGAAGTTGCGGGCAGAAACTAGTATAGAATATACAGGGTTGACCCGTATAACTTACATTCTCGAGTAATAGCATGCGAGCATTTGCATGTTAGACATTTTTGGTGATTCAATGAGCATTCTTCAATGATTTAAAATTTGAAAATCATTAGAAAATTTCCGTAGTTATAAAAAGAAAGGGATTCTAAATTAAGGAACAATTTAAAAATTCACCTGATCGGGCGAAATTCGAGCTTGCGACCTTTTGAAACACTGGTCCAATCGCTCTCAACCAGCTGAGCAACCGAAGGTTACCAGAAGCGTGCGAATCTTTCTATTCCTTCCTTATGTCACCTTAAGGAGGCACATTTAAAAATTTGTAGTATCTGCTTGACAAAAAAAGAAAGTGATGTCCTAATTATTATGTTAAAGATTCTTTCTACTTTCTTTCTCTAACAATATCTTCATGTCAATTCGTCGTATCTAGGAATCAATAATGAAGTCATCTAATTTAATGACGACATTTCGGAGAACAATAGGCATTTCTGTCGCTTTTATTATCAACCAAAAGATATTGTTATATTATTCAAATATGTCAAATGTAGATATGTAAATTAATGCCTTCTGACCGATAAGATATCGAAAACAAATTGTTCGAGTCTTGAAGTATAAACAATATATTTTTTGTAGATAATATGTAGGTATACCTACTCCTTACGAAGATTTTTTTTTTATTTACACAAAAGGTACGCTCATAAACAAAATTTACAATATCGCCAAACTGTAACCAGTTTGTTGGCGAATGAAGCGCTCTCTTAACTAATCGAATCGAATCATGCACCTAAACAAAACAATTAGTAACTTAAACAATAGGTAATCCTTATTATAATATAAAAAACTAACATGCATAGATGCCTAACAAGTCTTCACATTGTCTCAAAGTTTAATTTTCTAAAAGGTATGTTTTTTATTTGATTCATGTATGGTAAATTTTGTACCGAATATAATACACTAACACCCCTTGACATAACAATAACAAACCAACGACACCTCTTAAGTAAACAAATTGCAACCAAAGCGTATAATTTGGTACTGTAATGAAATAATAGTATAGATACTGACCATGATTTATGTTTATCAATCACCGCGAAAGGTCACTTATTAATAATATAAATGGAGATAACGGCTAGTGTTACGCAAATCATATTAAGGTGCGAAGTGAACAAATAGAGTGATAAGTGTGATAAGGAATTAATTCACGTGGTGCTAATTGAAGCAATAACGGCTCGATTCGGAAAATGAATTAGATTTCTACTAGACTTCAATAAGTTACGATATCTATGGATAATTTAAAGATATTTGTAAGATAGATATGTCAAATTTGACGTTTCCGCGATTTGGAGGTCCTCTTGAACGATTTCGACAAGTTATGACTTAGATATCCAAGTCACATCTATAGTCGATATCTTATGTAGATCTAGTTGATCGCTAAATCGTCTCTAGACCTTGTGATTATCTCGAAATCCGAATAGGCCTGTAAGTTTAATGTATGCGGTCGGTCAGAACTCTTAAATATCGAGCGGTCAAAGTGTATCGTGTTATCTCTGAATACGATATCACCATATTAAAATAACGTGTTAGCGATATAAAAAAAAACAGAATATGCGGACAATTTGACATGTAAAGAAATTTCAGCTTCACATGTGAATGTAAATGTAAAGATATATGTAAAGGATTATGATTAAAGAAAAACGATATATCATACTGACATGGCAAATTTAACTTTGTGCAATTTTGGCTACGGAACTATAAAAACGGTAACATTGAAAGTGTTGCCAGACGTACCGATTTTCTCGGTGTCTGATATTACTCTTGAAAAATAGGAGAATATAAATCCGCTATTCTTATTTGAGAGTTCCGATTAGCGCAGGATATATTACGGAAGATTTCAAAAAGCTGACTTTCAGTAATGGGGCTCCTCATTACCCCCTGAAAAAGACTTATTACATAAAACGAAAGCATAAACTTTGGATTATTACTAGTTACTACGGCAAACCTTATATGTATTGAGTTTTGTGTTGTCTCTATTCGAAAACCAAAAGGTGCCGATATATAAATTATAATAAGCGCGCACCCGATTTTCGACCCACATACATAAAGTTCTGGTTACGACGTAGCTATGTCTGACTGTACGAGTTTCAACATTGCTTTTCATGTCCAGTACAGGAACAGAAAACGCAAATTGGAAAACTTATGACCTGTTAATGTACATAATTTAGTAGCTCATTACATTACTTATCAATAAGACATATTAAAACCCGCCCACATCGCATCCGAAGCAAAAACGGGAACGCATCAATTTCTGATCCATCATCGACTTTCCCCGCTCATTAGTGCGTCTAGAAAAATGTCTGTGCCTAAGCAGGCAGCCTAGGTAGCCTAGGCACGAGGAAGGAATCCTAATGGGCGGTAATTACCAGACGCTGGCATGTGTTGTGGTGCAAGTCGTGTGAATCTAAGGGACATTTAGAAAAATCCATGAAAGAATTAGAAAAATTGGTCGTAATATTAAGAGGAAATATTTTTTTAAGCAGAACTAAAAGTTAATTAACTAGTTACAACAAAAATATTGGTCCTGTTTATTTTTATTTTTTGAATATACTGCAGTGGCGGCGCGTCAAACATATCCATGGGCAAGCCGGAGCTAATTTGGCTTACATATTTCCTTTACAACTCTGCTCAAATGTCCAAAAATAGGCAAGCCGATGGGAATCGGCTTTTATGTACGCGCCGCCACTGATATACCGTTTCCTCGGGAATAATTCCAGCGATTTCTCCCTGTACGTGTGTGTACAGTCGGTTCGGAAAGAGAAGAGTCGTGAATGTATGGACATGTCACGACTTGACTCTTCTCTTTCCGCACAAACTCTAGAATACATATGGAGCATTCCACGGGCTGTCCCGTACAAACGCATTTTATTTCCTGTGTTGCGACTTTTTTCTCGGCATTTAAAGCAGGCGATTATTTTTCTGTGCATATTTTTGACCATTTGTCATAGAAATTTTATGTAGTAATTACTCAACTTAAGACTAAACAAGTAATTGTTATTTCACACAAGCCAAAATTAGAGCTGGTTTCCAGAGAGGAATCGAAATACATATCAAATTTAATTAATCAGGTCGATGACTTATCCACAGTCTAATAAACAACACAATTTAAATATCATTAACACATGACTCATCTCGAAAGTATCAAACAGTAAACCACAAATAATGAAACGGAGCCGATACTTTCACAAAAGCCATTAATTTATTCGTATCTCCACATTCATTTTAGTCTTAAAACTCGGCGACAAGTGAGAACAAAAATACTAAATGAGAATATAAACTCATTCGCGTCCCATTTTTAATAGAAAACGAAGAGCCCGGTTCTGACTTAATAATTTGTTACGGTTTTGATTTTATTCTGCTCACGCAAATTCGTGCATAAAGTGTCATTCTATGGAACTTGCTAACTATGTAAACAAAAGACTATTAAATCCATCATTCTTTGACAATTTCAATATGGCGGTTTGTTTACATAGTTAGCAAGTTCCATACAGTACGAAAACAAGTGAAAATTCATGCATGAGATGCGCGCCCTTAAAAAACATTCTGTAAATAGCGTTATTGTTTTGCTGCACGTTAACTTCTCTTGTCTATTCTTGCTTTCCTCTATCCTTATTTCTGTAAATTTCTTTTCCTTTTCGTCCTTGGTGATGACGTGGCTCTTTCGGCTACGACATCTTCTCACAAATAAAGCAGTCGCTGGTCACTATGTCGACCAAATTGCGCTATCAATTAAAAAAAAAGAGATGCGAGCCCATCGCCAAGATGATAGTCAAGGTCGTATCGAAACCAGTTCAAACCCGTAACAAATTATTGAATCGGAATCAACCTCCGACTTTCTCGAACAAGACATGACTGGGAGAATTGTAAATTGTAACACGCCGACAATTTTATGGATATTTCACTGGATTACATTTCAATATTTTAAATTGAGCTTTGGTGTAAATAATGGTGTTGATGTCCGTATAATTGGTGTTATAACTAAATATTAAACTGTCAATATTCTCCGCTACGTTAGGCGTTATTGTTAGTTTCAATAATCGTAGACGTCGAATCGAAAATATAATAAAATAAAGTGAAAATATATTTATAAACAATCGATCGAAGGTCCATACGGATAAGTGTAGCTAGGTAAGTGTCCGTTTTCCTTAAAATTCCAAGAACTTTCTTCTTCATAATCATATCTAATAATATACACTTATTGAAAATATCGCAGAGTACAGACTCTAAGGATCAATTGTCTAACTACAATATCAATATTACCACTATTACATTACTTCTTTTATTTTTTAAAACCATAAACATACAAAAGTAATGAAATAAATGCATGTGAATTTTTATTTGTAGTTTGTACTATAGAGCACATAGTTCGTCAGCACATCGCAAAATCCGCTTAAGGCTCGGATGTAATCCAATTTAAAAGCCATTGCATTGCACGTGCATCGTATGACAACATTGACAACATTCGAAACTACAGGTAGGTACAATTAGAGCGTTTTCACATTGTCCGATCCGATATCTAGGTACAGTCGCCATCAGATGTATCAGAGCGGCCAAGGTGTTCACATTATCTGAACACGCACTCTAACGCCCTGACAATAGAGGCGTGTTCAGATATTGGTGAACACCTTGGCCGCTCCGATGTCTCTGATGGCGACTGTACTATAGTTCCTTTTTTTTAGCATTAGAAAAAGACTAAGCGATCTTGACGTGTCTTTTAATTGAAAAACGCTTTAAAATGGCATTAATTAAAATGTAGCATCTACTCTACCTATTAGATACGAGTATCCCAGTAAGGGCATTTATTTGTATGATGATACAGGTATTTGTTCCTGAGTCATGGGTGTTTTCTATGTATTTAAGTATTTGTATATTATATATGTATATCGTTGTCTGAGTACCCACAACACAAGCCTTCTTGAGCTTACTGTGGGACTTAGTCAATCGGTGTAAGAATGTCCTATAATATTTATTAATTATTTATTTATTTATTTATTTTATCTAAGAGTAAAATGCCGCATGAAGTCACAGGACTTCGTTTAAATTCACATAAGTGCATTGATGCATTGTTGGGCAGTTATTTTCAATCCTGCGGTACTTTAATCCTGCGAGGATTTCGCATTGCAGCATTGTTGCATTATTAAGATTATGTACCTTGGTCCAATAAGAAGAAGTAGCAATACTAGCAATTAAAGGAGTAACGAAAATAGTTTAGACCTGGCAACACCAGATTTCTTGTCAAATGTGTGTTAAATGCAATGATGCATTCATATGGTGGAAAACAGCTACCTATCTCGTACAGTCGCCATCAGATATATCGGAGCGGCCAAGCTGCTCACAAATATCTGAACACGCCTCTATTATCAAGGGGTTAGAGTGCGTGTTCAGATATTGTGAACACCTCGGCCGCTCCGATATATCTGATGGCGACTGTACCTAAAACGTGACGCCCTCAACCAATTTCTACTTTTTTTGTCAGACTGTAAAATCAGCAAGTAAATTGTGATTGCTAAATGTTTAAATATTATTTCGTCGTGATCATGATGAATGCTCACAAATCGGACAAAACAGCGAGATAGCCTATCAGTCTGACGAAAATGCCTACTATGTACAAAATAATTGACATTTGTTACCTACAATATCAGTGTTATATGTAAATGTTTTAATGTAACAATATGTTTTAACGAGAATACAGTTTTTATTTCGCTACGAACAATTTTGCAGCGTTATTTGACTTCGAACTTGAACTAATTATGGTTTCCATTATGATTTCTTGTAAAAAAATTAACAAGAAAATCACATTATGTCACTACCATGTAAGTATTAATATAAATACTATCAAGGTCTAAATTATGTATAGGCTATCAATTAATTGTCAAGGCTATCAGCTATATTTTTTACTCAACTACGGGAAAATATACGAGTATACGTATGTAACGTGCGTATATGGGTCAAAATTAATGAACTAATTTGATGGATGAGGTGCCGGAGGTGCCCATCGATTCGTTATTACTCTTATTACCCTTGAAGCGTGTGACTTTGCCTACATTAACCCACTTTCTAAGAGGTAGACATTTACACGAAAACCCTTGGTCGGTAAGTATTTCAAACGTTTTGTGTGTTCACTTTAATATCGGACTGTAGGTATACTTAACCAATAAATTAAGCAGTAATCGATCTTCATGAGTAGAATAGAAATACTCTTTTTCGTTGATCGTCCGTCAACGTCCCGTCATACCCTAACCCCCGGGCCTAAAATTAGCACACTTGACCCTGAGTGGCCTTTTATAGGTTTTATTTATGCATTGGTAAATACTTTGACAATGACAAGGTCCATTGATGCACCTTATGCCTTTTGTAATAAGGCTTATTAACTGTCAGTTAGTAGTGTGGGCGATGGCATACGTGTTTTAGAGTGTAACTTAAAAGAAATGCCAAAAAACATTCGTTGTCTATTATGTTATGTACGATTGTGCCTCTTGTGTATCAACTCACTTGGATAAGCTGCATTTCCACTGAGGCAGAGATGAGAGGAGACGTGCGAGGGCGAGATTCTTCAAAACAATGTCAGGAATACGCGACGTGAAGCGATATAATTGCCCCAACCTAAAGTAGAATCCACATAGGGCCTTCTATTAGATACATTTGAACAGTGGCCTCGTTTAGGCCTCGCCGTATCTCCAAGAAGGGACACTTGCTTGAAGACCACTTGACCCTGACGATCGATCGGTGAAACTAGGGTCAAACTGTTTATAAAAAGAATGTGAAAGCTTTTACCAATTTTTTTAACCAATACCTAATGCTATATGGAAAGTGTAGGTTATTGTACACTACAATAAAACAATCATTTCTACTATTCCACTAACCGTTGCCTAATATACATTATAAACCACTAAAAGGGAGACCTATAAATTCGTAACGAGTGTGGAGAATCGAAGACCACTGGTTTTCTGCGTTATATGCAAAGATAATCACAGTCCATGTCTTTAAACTTGGTCGTGTTCACGATTTCCGTGACCTGCGCGCTCATCACAATACAAAACTATTCTGCTTAAAACTAAACCGACGTATGTCCTATAGACATTTCCATAACATAATGCTCTTTCAGAATTACAAGGTTTTATTATCCTTTGACGTACACTACTTGTTAAAAGTGTAGGATGTTAATTCAATGTGGTGTGAAGCGCGTAATGTATAATAGGCACTTGTTGTTCCTTTTATTAAGAGCGTAGGTATGGATTTTGCAGTTCCTGTATTTAAATATTCTATTGTGTAAAGGATTAGTATAACTGTATGAAAACAAACAATAGATGAAGGTAGCCGTAGGCTACAATTGTTCATGTTTTCAATAACTAGTAAGCTTTAATGAAAATTTGCCAGTTGAGAATATTGTTTTCGGAATGCGTTGTCTTAGGTCAGGTACTTTATTATTTGACGTGAAATTGTTCGCTAAGCGCTATTGTTGCTGAAAAGTTGGTACTATTATATTTACGTTATATTCTTTTCTTACAATACGATTCATGAATGAACGACAAACGATGAATGAATGATCAACAGATGATCCTCGTAAGCGTAGAACACTTTGCTTCCTAATTTTTTGATCCTCGTAAGCGTAGAACCCTTTGCTTCCTAATTTTTTAATGGATATATTATGTAAGAGTAAAAACACCAGACACCACTTTATAACAACATTTATTAGGGAATCACATATATGAGAGTATAGATCTGAAAATAATATGCGAGGACGCTCTCGCGTAAAACCAATCTAAGATGGACGACCACCTCTAGTGATGTGACATTGTCGGTTATCGTAGTGATGTCAAACACCGATGGATGACGCCTCGATCGATGGATCTCGCCGTTTAGCTCGGCCATCTTCTGACCCGACCTACGTCCCGTCAGGTCACTGTTATCAAGGCCGCCACTGAAGACTACCGCAGCCAACGCAGTCGCAGCAAGCTGGGCCTTCACCAGGTGGCGGTAGTTGGCTCCTCCGTTGAGTTGGCTCCTCAACTGGTGGGAGGCTAACGTGGGACACGTCTCATGCTTGTGCATAGGTGCCCTCCGATACAGCACATGTAAACAGTACAAACTCTTATTCACGAAACTCTGTAACATACATGTGAAAAGCCTCAGTTCCTTAATATAACCAAGGCGTTATAATTCGCCCTAGCGCCATGGACAGGCTTTGACATTAGCATACCACAATGTTGTTCAAAATAATCATGATAACTGATAATTTCGACGATATATTAATGCGCAAATGGCACAGTTAGACCCTTTGATCATAGGTCCGGCTTGATAGCCATAAAATTATACCGTAATAACCATCACAGTCAAAAGGTCTACTTCTGTAAATACATGAGAGAGATGCAGTTATGATTGGACAGAACTCATGAGCGCTCTTTAGCAACATTGTTAATAAATTACATAATCACCCTTAATGGCGACGTAATCAAGTAGGTACTTCATGTCACCGCTTTCTAGCATCGTGACTAATGGCAGATAACCACAGATTTGATTATTGGACAAAAAGGAAACATCACCGTGTTAAAATACCACATGCAGGCTAGAATACCACTGCCTTTGTAGGGGTAACAAGTGTAACAACCGTAGAAGTCAGCACTTCACGATAAGGCTGTCACGGAGCCCATTGCACGCACTCGTTCTACTGGGCATCTTGAACAGGCACTACCTCAACCTCTACTGGGTCCGGAACTGCGCCAGCGATCTCTAGAAGGTATTAGTGCAAGCAACTCTTTCAAGGTAACCTTGAGATCATCAGTCTTAAGGTCATTAAAATATCCTTTTGTAAACAAAGTCTCAAGCCAACCTCTCAAAGTCAACAACAAATAGTACGATATAGATAAAACAGTTATCGGTAGTAGAAATAATGGTCCTCTTAAGGATAATCCCATATCACATACAATGGACCGCCTCTTGAGGCCTACACTGCAGATACCAGGAACAAACTAGCCTCTTAAGGTTAGTATTATATCACATACAGTGGTCCGCCCCTTAAGGCCTGCACTGCAGATACCAGGAACAAACTAGCCTCTTAAGGTTAGTATTACATCACATACAGTGGTCCGCCCCTTAAGGCCTGCACTGCAGATACCAGGAATAAACTAGCCTCTTAAGGTTAGTATTACATCACATACAGTGGTCCGCCCTTAAGGCCTGCACTGCAGATACCAGGAACAAACTAGCCTCTTAAGGATAGTATTATATCACATACAGCGGTCCGCCCCTTAAGGCCTGCACTGCAGATACCAGGAACAAACTAGCCTCTTAAGGATAGTATTATATCACATACAGCGGTCCGCCCCTTAAGGCCTACACTGCAGAAACCAAAAACAACTAGCCTATTAAGGATAGTGACAAGCAACAGACCGCTCCTTATATAAAGCCTTTGTTGCGATTATGGCGCCAGGAACTAGCCTCTTAAGGATAGCATCCCTTGCCAAGACTAAAGTAACAGTCTTTCTTAAAGAGCACACAATAATTAAAGCTCTATAGCAGACATTGAAGCAACCGGTAGAATTATGAACCAGCCTTTAGAGTAAAATGGTTAACAGTGAGGTGGCATAAAATAACATATCGCAAGCATTACCATGGTTACTACAATATTTAATCAAGCACATTGTGTTTATTTTCTAGGTTTAGTCGGCAAACCCGTTAACAAAACACATTAGTATGACAACAGTAACCCAGTTCTAAATCTGGAATAAAACAAAATCACAACTCGGTTCCTAATCCGAGACTAAGTAATATAAATAATAACTCAGTTCTCAATCCGAGTGTTCAATAAAAGTATAACTCAGTCTTAGTCTGAAAATATAGTCAGTTCTTAATCTGAAAACGGTACCTGAAATAACAGCACTTGCCTTCATTAGTCGGCAAACCCGTTAACAAAACACATTAGTATGACAACAGTAACCCAGTTCTAAAGCTGGAATAAAACAAAATCACAACTCGGTTCCTAATCCGAGAGTAAGTAATTTGTATAAAATCAAAACTCAGTTCTCAGTCCGAGTTTTTAATAAAATTATAACTCAGTTGTTAGTCTGAGAATATAGTCAGTTCCTAATCTGAAAACGGTACCTGAAATAACAGCATTTGCCTTTAGCATTGAAAACATAAAATAATAAGCAGTTGCTAATATGCAACCAATTGTAAAATGGTTTTGAGCAACTTGGCGGGCCTCTTCCGTGCCCCTAAATAAAGGCCACACTCTTACTATACCACGGTTGAACTACAGTAGACCCTGAACAGAAGTTCATGTTATCGAGGTTCCTCTGTTACCCAGGTTCGCCTTACCGAGGTTTCACAAATTGTATTTTTCAACCATCATGAATGTGTGTATTGATAATGATCAATCAACCGAATCAATGGCACATATGCTTAAACCATAAAGCTTCCGATTCCAAGACACACATGGTTGATTTTCTTCAGCTGTATATGTGCATTTTATGTGTAGGTAACTCATCACATCATCTTATACCTGCACAAAACTAAATAATTTTGTTAAATGCCATGCAAGCACACATTTAAAAGTAAATGAGTTCATAACATAATAAACAACAATTTATGCAGTTTGCAAAACAATGAAATAGATACTTAGTGAACCCACAAAATTTGTGAAACATTATTATTATTATTATTTTTAACTTCTGATTTATGAAACCCAGAAGCAATAAAAGTGTACTGTTTTATAATGCAAACAGTACCATAACACACTTCAACGTTCACACACACACAAGTTCAGACGAAAACCATTAATAACTTCAAACAGTAGCTCATGATGACATGATATCCTTCGGTCAATGTTCAGTAGCAGTGAATGGGTTAAAATAGTTACTTAGAAAGCTTTAACCAAGCTATTTACCTTCGTTTAATATTCATCCATTTAATATTTACTGACCAGTACGTTTAGAGACCAGTAGCAATTGTATGTAAAAGACATGTATATCATGTAGACCGTCAAAGTCTATATTGACTCCTTAAAGAATTCACCTTGCTTACCATTAGCAGCAACCTGCTTTACCAATCAGCGCAATTAATATCTAATATAATATGTCCATCTTTTTGACAAGATTTAAACATTGGAATCTCCTGTAATCATAATTCATCAGTGCAAGTATGTGATTACAACTTATGGTCAAAACTTCACCAGCAATCAAGTTTTGTTATAAGGAAATGCATCTGAAAAATACTGCTAGAACACAAATGATTATCATTGTCAATAACTCAAACACATGACAATGTCATAGCAATAACATTTTCTTTATTTGGTAAGTCTGTTTAAATATATGTCTTTGGTTCATTTTATACCATGACATTTTGTGAAAAATATTTGCAATGCAAACATAAACCAACATACTGCCTTTTACTATATCAGTATGTCCCCAACTTAATATGAATTGCAAGGATGTATGAGGTTATATGAGATATGGAACATTTTTTTAAAATATTCAGCCAGAGGAGGCTCCGGAAACATGGAGTGACTAAACCTGTCACAGACAATACTAACCAGCTACAAATAGATGCCAATAATTCCTTTTGCTTATTCACAAAGCGCATTTTACCAACCCACAGTCCATGTAACACATACTAACCATTAGTACCCATGTAAAACATCAACAATCATTTTATTTCTAAATAAATACCTCATTTTCCATGGCATCAGAGATTTGTCACTTATCAACATATTTTCTGCATATAATGAATTACTTGAACATAATATACCTGGCATCCATAACCAACTAACTTTGAAATATTATCCATGTCGATTTGGGTTCATTATAGAGGTCTGAGCTGATAGGCGTCTAATGCCTTCAACGGTATGGTAATTCACTTCAAGAATCATTGCTGTCAAATTTCTGGAAATTACACAACTCAAAAACATACTAACAAAGCATTATTTCAGTTGCAATAAGCATGTTTTACACACACACATATGTGAAACAACAATTCACTTTCCTTACCGGTTTGAGTTTTTGAAAACTTGGAATCTATTTTAATTTGACTGTAAAGGGAAAGTATTAAGTAGCACTCATTGTTAATTGTGAGAGCATAATATCACCATACACATAGTATCAATCAAGGCTAAATTTATATTACCAAAATTGTTTTGTATGACTTTTACTTGAATATAATTCTCACACCGGAACACAAACCTTAGAAAATGATTATAGCATTGTGTTAATATGTCATGTGTATATAATCACATTATGTTATGTATCTGAAAGCACATGAATCACAAAAATAACACAACATATAAGAGAGGCAGTGAATATTTACCACTTTGGCCCCGGAGCATTCTTAGGTGTTGGAACAACGACTGCTTACCTGAGTCAACTTTAATTCTTACTTTGTAATCCCAAGGATTTATTTTATTATACATTACACCATACTGTCAGTCTATGTCTTGTAACCTTCTGCTGTGAATATTGTAATCTCCATCATCATCATTCATCATTATCTTGGAGTCAGCTGTATTACACTGTCCATATGTATTTTTTTTTTGACAGTCATGATGCAACGTAAACACATACACTGCAACATAACTGCAATAGGTATCTGAAAGTAAACACAAACACAACACAAGGAAAAGATAAGCGGCAGTAGTTTAGTAGGTTCGTTTAGTTAGGTTAGTTTATCCTTGTAGGTCTTAGACGATAAGACCTTGTATATTTTAATCCCAAACTGATGAGTGGTGTTGATGCGTTTACTCATTACAATCAGTTTCATTATTTTATATAAAGATAACGTTAAATAACAATGAAACAAGAGAGGACTACGCCCGGTTAATTTTGTATTGCCAATTTCCGACAAATTATATCGCAGTAGGCGAAAAGTTCACATCGCACTTCTGAAGCTGTAAGAGTAAAAACACCAGACACCACTTTATAACAACATTTATTAGGGAATCACATATATGAGAGTATAGATCTGAAAATAATATGCGAGGACGCTCTCGCGTAAAACCAATCTAAGATGGACGACCACCTCTAGTGATGTGACATTGTCGGTTATCGTAGTGATGTCAAACACCGATGGATGACGCCTCGATCGATGGATCTCGCCGTTTAATTATTATGATACCTATTATTAATCTTGACGTCTGCTTTGACAATAGGTGCTCCGTCCCCCTTGATTGTGACCCTAAGCACATTATATTATTGACATCATCATCGCTGAATAATATAAATGTAAAAAAATGTAAGTTTGTAGAAAATAAAAACTGAGTTATAAAATATACTGATAGACAACTTAAACCGTTGAAGATAGGAAGGAAATAAAAAAAAACCCTCAAATGTTTCGATGTTCATGGGCAGAGGTATTTCAGAAATAAATGAAAAATTTTAAGCTTCTGACGAGACTCGAACGCGCGGTACCTATTATTTTTGTAATTTCACTGACTAGTAAACAGTGAAAAGCGTGGTAAATGCAGTAAAGCCACAGGTTATGTCCTTGAAGCGCGGATCGATACTGCCCGGAAGAAGACGCCCTGTGGCCCTGCGCCGCAAAGTATCCGTGGTACGGATTGTATGTCAATTGGACGTCACATTTTTTACTTATTATGGAATTGACGGAATATTTCAGGTTCAAAATTCAAACCATGATAGCATACACTTTTTTTTTAATATGAACAACTACGCATCTGAATCTAGCGTAATAGATTTAGCGCCTTGTCAACCTAAAGGTCTAATCTAATTCATCGACATCATCTGACAGGTACCTTACCTATTAATTATTTTTATGTGTTATTTTATATTTTAGTTACCAAGTATATTTAACGGTTTTTCACTAAACATGATAAGGTTATCTCATGTATTACTCATTTAACTAACATGGTCGCGTAACCAGAATAAATATCAATAAAATAAAAAATAAATATAAAAATGTATCAACTTAACACCACTGCGTATTTACACACGGCTCCAGAGCTGACAAAGCAAACGCCACCATAGAATGCAACCCAACCAGCCTTACCTGGAGGTATTCTAGGAATACACCTACTAAATACAAGGGAATTGTTACTTTATCACTATTAAAATAGGGTCTAGAATAAGGGTAAGCTTTTAGAGGTGCTTCCCTATTGTTGCGGCAAGTTATTAGAAACTTATAGACGCTATAGTTAAACGACACTGAGACTGTTAATTTATTAAACCTCGTATCTTTCATAAGTATAAACACAAAAAAGACCTTATCACGGACTAAATAGGGTCATTATCTCCAAACCAAGCAGATGTTAGAAAGAACGTAGTTAAAAAGAGGATCAATTTATCGGCGTGGCAAAAAGGATTCCCATGTCAATTGGTTTTATTTGATTCCGTCAAAGAAACCATAGATGTGTTTTTGCTAGACGCCATTAGAATTTATAGCCGAGAAGGAATAATACCGGTTCGGAGGTAGATGAAGACGAACTTATTAGTAAATGGAAATTTATAGGATTTTATTGCGGAAAGAAGCGATTATGTTGTTTTTGCTATAGTTATTGTTAAAACCGGTGACTTATTTATTATAAAAATAAGCTAAAGATCGCGACACAAAACAATAATAAGCTATGCCATTAATAATAATTAACCTAATTATGTTTAGATACTACCTACTTCCAAAAATTACTACATACTACTTACCTCAGGGACTATACTAAATACATTAGTCTAATTACCACATTAAATGTTATAAATGACAGGTAACAAAACAAAAAGTGACACGAGGGAATTTATTTTAGAAGATTATTTAAATTGTAATTATTAATTTCATAGGAAATTCTTAAGTTTAATTTGGAACTTCCTTTTATATCTAAGTAGAGTTCAAAGTGTGTACTTGTACAAGTACGCGGGGACTTACCAGGTATAACTTTATTTCTATCTAAATCTCCACATTATCATTATCACACGTTTGTTCCTACATATATTATCCGTAAAAAAATCATTTGAAAGTTCGGCAGTGCCGAAAGGCACATTACGGGTTCAAATTCATGAATAACTATCACTAAAAGGAAAAACAGAGAATTGATAAGCATAGACCTTAAGTCAAGGTAGCAAGGAACAATTTAACATAGCAGATTAGCAGGTTCAAGTAAGATTATAAAGTTTTACACCTACAATACATGGAAACCATTTTAGAGCAACAATGAACACCGTAAAGTTTGAGTTGAGATACATATATAACTGGAATAGAGATCTTTATGTACGATTATCAGACGATAGATTATCAAAGCGTGTGGGCACACCAAAGAATATAATACTCACTAGGAGAAGAACGGTAACTCCATACAAAAAAATGTCCCCAACCGTTTATACGTTTATACTAGTGGCGCCGTCTTTGTGTACCAATGGAACTAAAGTTGACAACCGGTTTAGCCTGGCGGGTATTGGTAGATAGTAATTCTGTTGATAAACATATTTGTTATCTTCATATCACGAAATATATGCAAGATGCAAATATTACCCCTTGTTTGTGGTATTATCAATTGATTTAAATAAAAGGCATATTTATGTTTATAACATTGTATTATTTTTTTTATTAAAAAAATGTTTTACTCGTACATATAGAAATATAAACTGAAAATTAAACTCTGACAACTTAATAAAAAAAAATAGACATTAATAAAGCGCATTCACAAAGTTTTCAGTATAAAACAAATAACATTAGGCATGCCTACCTTACCTATTAAGCCCCCTCCAGACTATGCGCGTGAATCGCGGGCGAAGCCGCGAACGCGAGTGTGGAGTCGATTTCGCTGTCTGCGAAAATCGACTCCACACTCGCGTTCGCGGCTTCGCCCGCGATTCACGCGCATAGTCTGGAGGGGGCAAATTTTCGTTATGAACTTTAACCACAGCAGTTGGACAAAGTCAATGACAAATATATTTTTGTATTATGGTGGGTAGACGTACCTACCCTCCATATATTTTATGGACATTGATAAAGACAGTTGGAAGCAAATATTCAATTTTAAAACTTAATCGAGTATAATTAAGTTTTAAGCGTTTTAAGACTCGTTTTATGATTAATAATATATAAAATTCGTGATAATTTAAATCAGAATTGGGAGCAATGTTGCTGTAGAAAAATGTTTTTATTTTTATTACTCGCAACTTTTTCTCAGAGGCCAACGCACACATAGAAGCTTCAGGCGCAGACATGCGCAATTATTTGGGGACATAACTTTCTTAGGAAGTGAACAGGCCTTGGGGCACACTATCGATTTTCTCACAAGATTTCATAATTGTGACACTATTGGTTTTGAGTTTGTGAAGCAAAACAGTAGGTATGTAGTTATGGACTTATACACTAAAATTACATTAAGAGTCCTATCAGACGAACTATCAGAACTAGGTATGTCCACAGTCCACAGACACGTCCAGACATTAGATATAAATATAATAAATAAGGTAACTTCGGGGTAATTTTGAATATTATTAATATCTAATAAATCGAAAGCACTTGGTCACGCGAGATGTTTAATTTATGCTAACAAATAAGTTTAGTAATAACGGCGCTACCGCTGCATTGCGGGTTAGGCTTGGCACGAAACCCATCCTGAAAAACTAACAAAAACGTACACAAAAACTTGTTTAAATTGCCTTTTTTGGCACATTTTTCATGTAACTTTTTCCGTCAGTCATCGAACAGTACCGCGACGAATACCGTACAAAACAGTTGACGTCGTGGTTGTAAAAACAAGCGCCGATCATAATCTAAACACAACATTGGAAACGGTCTCATTAAACAGGCTATGATAGAAACACGGTACAGGTAATTCAGTATGTTGACTTCGTCCGCAATAATATGGGAAATAAACAAACTTATTGTAAAAAGACTTTATATCGGTGGGAAACTAGTTCGAAGATTTCGAACTGAAATAAGACACGAAGACATGGGAGAAGGAGTAGAGAGGGCAGCTGACCCCGACTGCAATTCGTATGGGAACAGGGGGCCGATTTTTGAATTTCGAGTGCTCGATTTCGTCACTCGAAAATCGGTGGAAAACAGCGAAATACTAATTTTTGAAATACGAGCGATATAAATTGGGAATCTAGTGGTATTGACCACTCGTTTTCAATTCTATTAGTAGAATTTAAATGCCTAGTAGTGGAGATATTATTGAACGAAATACACGAAATCGAGCGGTCGAAGTTCAAAAATCGGCCCCTGCACGCCGACTGCACGCTAACTACAACGTGGGCTTCCCATACAACTTGCAGTCGGATTGCAGTCCGTCTGTACCGACCTAAGAGTTACAAGTCAAGTATGTTATTGTAATTTTATTCAAATGTTCTCTTATAGATACCATTATTTTAATAATAACCGATAGTCAAGATTTCTCTTAAACAAACGATAAGTATAACTATCAGATGCGATACTATGGTAAGTTACGGTACTGATTATAGCCTTACTGTGCTAAAACCATTGAACCTATAACTATGTAATAATAGACTTATAGACTTTCGAGGACCGAGACCCATTTCCCATAGATGGCGCATCACCGCAGAACAATATACAAGCAAAAACCCACAGAAAGAGTTAATAGATTATTGTGTGTCGTGTATTCTTATTCTTTCCTACAGAGTCGAATGCTAAGAACCAATGTATTCGCGGCCTCTTCTTATGAAGCAATTATAAGAATCGAGAGATCTTATAATGTTGGTTGTTTGTACACCTGTAATAGTTTTTTGCCGCATCCGGAGTTGCGTGGAGGAAAATTCTTCAATTCCATTCAAATATGAGACTGGCGCATTGAAAATACTAAATAGTTACGACTTTTTGGAATGTATACTGTGGAACTGTAAGGTGTGATTGGATTCTCATGAGATGAGGAACTTTTCATGGTGGTAAAGCTGAGTTTTTAGCTCTGGGAAGTCGTCACTTATGTGATATAGTTTTGTAAAAAAATGTGCTAGTGATCAATTGGATTAGCTGTCTATACAAGGTGTCCTTAGCCTCCGGTCAAAGTCTACTATCCCAAGTTAATCAGTTCTAAATATTCGGGTTTTTTTTAATAAGTACATACGTGTTTTTCGCTCTGAGAAATTGTCAGTGATAAATTACAGGGAGACCTAAGCCTCCACACACGATTAAAATAGAAAATGTTGATTTTTAATATATATCAACAATCAACATTTACTATTGCAATTTTATTTTTTATATAATATTTATTATTTTATTTTTTATTCCAGAAATAAATTATGTAAACTAACGTAAATACCTATCCGTTTTAATTTCTTATCCTCTATAAGAGCTAAAAAGAAGCCCGTTAGTTAACCTGATACGCTATTTCCATTAACAAGCCTACATTTGCCTATCACCCTGTCACCCGTCATTGTCACTCAAGGTTTTTATATTTTTTTAGTGTTTATATTTAGATACGTAATTTATCTTAGCTTATTTTGCTTTTGCTATTTTTCTTGCTTCAAGAAGAGGTAGTTTTAATGTACGGATAAGATGTTCCTAGGCTTTGTAGGCATTTTACGGCATTTAATGCATATAATTTGACTAAAATGTATGTATATATTGTATATTACGTACGACGTTCGGTTCTCTAATGAAACGTTCATCTTATCATACTTCATTTGATTATAAAAATATACCTAATACAATAGAAGAAAGTATTCAAAAAGTAAGAATGTGTGATGTCAGTGATGTGTGTAACACTGACCCTGGCATAAATCGAGGTTGTACAAATACAAATTAATTACTCACTAATTTCTACAATGTCAAGGATTCGTCTACAGTCAGTACAGTCCTCTCTAGAGGACAAAACAGATACTACGGAAATGGCATTGGAAATGGTGACTCGTGGTTTTGACAAATAAGCTATTAAAATTACCTGTTTCTTTCAATTTAAATAAACGTTTTGGTGATGACAAGCGAAGGACGCGTTTGGGACGCGCTTTTTTTAAGTGGCGTTTGTTTTTAATAGTCATTTCCGTGCATTAAGTCGTAGTGCCTTATGCGATGCGGCGGCTAGGTTCGGATGACTCTTAAGTTTCGATTCAGCATCATCATCATCTCACCCATAAGACGTCCACTGCTGAACATAGGCCTCCCCCTTTATGGGGGGTGAATGCCATAATCGCCACGCTTGGCAGGCGGGTTGGCGATCGCAGTCGAGTACACCGAATTTGAGGGACGCTGCTGCCCGTCCACCGGTGGCCTTGGACGTAGTTTAAGGACATACCCGGGTCAAGTTTCGATTATCGTCCTAATTTGAAAGCCCTGGCCATCCTAGCGCAATCAATTACCTTTTAGATGATGCAACACGCACTGCACCTGCCTAAAATGGGTCACGTGCACAGAACCGGCGGCGAATTGAAATTGCGACAATAAAAGCAAATAGGAGTGGCGGATCGGTGTCAGAATGCCGATTCTGTTTTAACAATTTGAACTAAAGCAGGCGTGGCTCACTCCGCGATTTCGTCGCTTTGCTACAGGTAGCTAAAACTCCATCCGTTCGACCACAATTTTGGGGTTTGACATAAGCTCCGCGTGGCGCTGTCGCCACCTAGCGGCCATATCTGTGCTGATCGTGACAGACGCGTTTTGTTAGAGAGTGAGTCTTCTGTACCTAGTACTATTATTTATTCTGTGACTAAAGTAAAGTTTCAATTGGCATCTTATTTTGGTTTGTCCTGTTTTTACCAACACGTTGTGTTACTAGTGTTACATACTTCTTGAATAGGTAAGGCGCCATTCATTTAAGACGATTTTTGGGAGGATGGGGGCCGAACAATCCGAACATATCTTATTTTTTCTTACAAAGGGGAGGAAGGGGGTCAAAAACTAGCAAAAATCGTCTTACGTAATAAATAATGGCACCTAACTATCGGTTAAATAATATCAGCCTATTTTTAAACAGTTCTTTTTAGGGTTCCGTACCCAAAGGGTAAAACGGGACCCTATTACTAAGACTTTGCTGTCTGTCCGTCTGTCCGTCCGTCCGTCCGTCCGTCCGTCCGTCCGTCCGTCCGTCCGTCCGTCCGTCCGTCCGTCCGTCCGTCCGTCCGTCCGTCCGTCTGTCAACAGGCTGTATCTCACGAACCGTGATAGCTAGACACTTGAAATTTTCACAGATGATGTATTTCTGTTGCCGCTATAACAACAAATACTAAAAACAGAATAAAATAAAGATATAAGTGGGGCTCCCATACAGCAAACGTGATTTTTGATCAAAGTTAAGCAACGTCGGGCGTGGTCAGTACTTGGATGGGTGACCGTTTTCTTTTTGCATTTTTTTCCGTTTTTTTTTTTGCTTTATGGTACGGAACCCTTCGTGCGCGAGTCCGGCTCGCACTTGCCCGGTTTTTTTCTTAGTTCTTTCAATAATAGACTGTGTTCACACCCAACTACTTAAATTCTGAAAGCTCATTTGCGTGATTGTATGTGATTAGTGTCATGCTATGCCCTGTAGCTCATTTTTTTTATCAATCTGATATGGTTTTGACCTTTTTCGATACGAGTATCAGGTACCTATCTCACGAGCACCAATAAGTGCAATCCAAGTGCCTTATAAGATTACTAGGTACTACTCCATTGCATTAGCTTAACGTGAGCCGCTAAAGCTCTCGGTCACCGTCGTATCAAAATAAGATTAAAACTATATCAAATTGTAAAAACAGAATATGCCGCCAGGCCTAGATACATGGCACTTGATACTACAATCACGCGAAATGAGCTTTCAGGATTGAGTTACATGTGAACACGACGCACTAATGGAAGAACTATGCATAACGCAAAATCAGCTAAATATGAACCGGTAGATTATCTAATCAAATTTACACAGGTACATGCTGTATATTATCATCAGCGTGTACTCAACTTCTGGACGATCCATAAATATACAAACTATCATGCCAATTGAAACACGAAGTACTAGGTAAGTAGTAAATATAGGTATGTGTAAGTACGTAGGAATACCGGTTTTTCGATTGTTTTGCTTAGGTGCAGTGCAGCCTAGGTATATTTTAGGGCTGGTACAACAGATTGCAACCCGACTGCAACTAGTATGGGAACTGCACCCCGACGCGACGTCGCAGTTGGCGTGCAGTTCCCATTCAAATTGCAGTCGGGTTGCAGTCCGTCTGCAACGGCGCTTATAGCCTTATATGGGAATTTTGGTTTAGTTACACGATAATTACAAAATAAGATAACTTGTCGGCTCCCATATAAATTCCCGGTATACTTTCGTTTCGGCCAAATACATTTCGCTAAATTTCACTTCCCAACAAACTTATCGCAATAGTTTCATTTCCCAAAGGAACCTTTAGCAAAGATACACTTCGCATATAATTTATTTGGTCAAATTATCATTTGGCATGATTTTACTTTGTCAAATGTTATTAGGACAAAAACTTATTTAGCAAACGTTTTTTATTGTCTAATATTATATTCCAAAAAGATGTTTGGTCAAAATTGTCACTTCGCAAATTTGACAAATAGGCATCTCTATTTAAAGTACTTTTTGTTATGTTATAATAGGTACGTTAAATTCTACGTAATTTGGGTGGGTTGGGTTAGGTTTGAACTGCGATCCTCACAAAACGGAACCGCTATCAGAAAAGTGGGTTAGGTTAGGTTAGAACTGTCACCCTCACAGAATCGAAATGCTATTAGAAAAGTGGGTTAGGTTAGGTTAGAACTGCGGTCCTTACAGAAACGAAATTCTATGTACTAAAAAAAGGTCATCGAAGTGGATTAATTAATTTAATAGAATAACGAGATGTAAAAAAATTGCATGACATTTTAAACTAAAATGTGGTTTGAATATTGGTGGTTATTTACTATTTTTGGGTTACAATGATTACTTTGGTGTTATTTGCTTTAATAGAATAACAAGATGTAACAAATTTGGTTGTTATTTTACATTAAAATGGAGTTTTAATTTTAGTGATCATTTACTACATATTTTTGGCAGTAGGAATGTTTTTTTTTGACTTACATTTTACTATGTATATGTAATGATCAGTTAAATACTAGACAAATAAAATTCTGCAGCCTCCACTTTATTGGTATGTAAATTGTATGCCATGTAATATTTTGGGACATGTAAGTTATGCTTAATGATACATTTGACTAAATAATATTTGGTAAAATGAAACTTGTCCAAGTAATTATTTGCTAAACAATAACTTGCCAAAGACTATTGCTAACTGAAAATTTGCGATAAGTTGTTTTGCCAAACATTTTTTTGGGAAATGATAATTTGGGAAACATAGTTTGGGATGTGATACTTTGGGAAACGATTTTGGCCCATTCGTTAGTAAACCAAATTCCCATATAAGCGCCGATGCAGACGGACTGCACACTTTTCTTTACGTAGCAGGCATTGAAGTTTGTTTTCACGGATTGTTTAACGATCGCATAAAAGAGGATATAATAGGTATTCATGTCATCAGAGTTTTTATGTGTAAGGTAAGTACCTACCCAAATGTAAATTGCAATAAAAGCAAATAGGTAGAAGTCGCGGATCGGAGATACAGTCAAATAAATGGCACATGATACTCGCACAATCACGCGAATCTAATAGGTCTTGGGATTGAATTACGTGTGAATATTTCGCTGCACTGTTTGATTTGAAGAATATGAGTGGGATTGGAAAATAATCGAAGAGAACATAAATACCAACTTTAGAACAATTTTCGCGGTATACATAATGAGATCAAAATATAAGGCATTTAATATATGAACTACTTCTTAACTATTCTATGAAAGCAACCTCTTAACAAATATTGCTTCAGTTTTTGCTTAAAAAATTTGTTGAAGGCTTGGCTACGTCAAGTTGATTAATACCTATGTACAGTATGTACTATGTTAAGTAAGTAACAAACGTAACATTATATATATATCTATTGGTATCACCGCGCAGAAGCATAGTGATTTAATTCTCTTTGCGCAGAAGTTTCTTTATTAACCGCTTGACAGACCTATAGTTGATGCCAAATTGTACAGTTTTGATGAGTAGGTACATCATTAGTGTCATTACGTACCGCGTACGTGATTACTGCCTAATTGATTATCATTAGTCCTATAGATGATCATGGACTGCGGAACAAGTGCCGTACGACTCGCGGCTCTTATCAACAGGTAATCAGTGTAATCACAGATACAGTGACGAACTGATAACAGGAGGACTTCGATATTCGCTTCTCGAGAAGCAACGATTATTACGAAACAACAGCTTTTACCGACAAAAATGTAAATGTAAATTTTTATTAGCCACCTTATCGACCAAGATGGTAATTTCTTTGAAATTTTAAAGTTAAGTTAGCCGGTAATATTTGAAATGCGGGTTTTTATTTAGCCACATTACCAACGCATTATTTTCAATATTGTCTGAACGGACTGAACGACCGCTTTATGTGTTGCCGACCTAACTGTAAGATCCTGACGAAATTTAAGTGGATATTATCAGTGCGATGGCATTTTGAGCAGGAATTGAAACACCTACATGTAAAAATAAATGGCTATAGTCTGTATCTTTACGTATTTAAAAAAGAGTAAACAAAATCTACCCTCATATGGCTCCTTAACCCAGTTGAGGGTAGATGAAAACATTACATGATCAAATAATGTAGGTTAAAGTCAGGTCGGTCAGTGACAGATATAGGTGGTTTTGTATTTAGTTGGTTAATCAATAAATGTTATAACTACCCGAAAATGTACAAATTATTTGTTTACTTTTATTGAAGTACATAAAGATACAGAGTATATAGATGGCAACGCATTTAGACAATTTGCACCGGAATCGGTGATTTTAGTTTTGACCACCTGTTTATATACTACTTTTTGTCGGTAGGTAGGTACTATGAGATTTATTAGACACTTCACTTCGTTAAAGTAAACAATAGCACCCTCGTACAAGATAACGTTTGTTCCACTTAATCTACCGACTATTATGTTTGCTGTAGTCATAAATATCGCTATTAATCAGACACTATCAATTAACTAAGAAAAACGCGGATGTTTTGGAAGATACCTACCTATAAGTACCTAAATATGTACATCAACATAACATCAATTTGCTTTTATCGTTTTTGAAAGATATTTCGGCTGTACATGTTTTAATACATTGTACAAGTAAACTCAGGGGTACGTAGGTTTTCGTGGACTTACCTCCAGGCTGAACCAGCGTATTAGGATGCACGTAGCCATCCTTATGTAGCAGCACGTGCCGTGGCTCCGTCGCCAAGTAGCAGGTGTTCCCGTCAGCCAGGCACTTCTGGTAGCACCTGGCCGCCTGGTAGGCCAGCGCCCAGGCGTGCTCCTCACTTATCGTCGAGTTGAACGCCTGCAGAATCTGCTGAAGCGATATGCACTCGGCAGCGTCCAGCGCGAAATCCGCGCCCGAAACGGGCCCTTTACGCATCATGGTCCTAGCCGACACCCATCCTTAATATAAATCCACTGTAACCACGAACACTGTTAATTTTTATTTTATTTATTCAATCTTCAATCACACCGAAAACGCGAATGTCATGCTTAGAAACGTCACTGTCAATGGGGTGGGCGCGATGTAGCGCGCTTGCGCGGAGTGACCGTGACAAGCGTGTAGTCGCGGCGGCGGCGCGGCGAGTACTGCTGACGGAGTCTCGGAGGACCGGAGGCTAGAGGGCTACGCCGGGACGAGCGGAACTCACTTCCTATGGAATAGGGAGGGTTAATGTTGCCCTTGCCCTTGAAACCTGTTCTTGATTTTCAACTCATTCAAGAGTTAAGGGAGGACTGGCAGAAAAAAAGGGGAACTGTTATTCAATAATCTCAATATTTTTTCTTGAAAACTATTTGTTTTATCAATTTATTTCATGATTTTAGTTAAGGTCATAAGTCATAACGACGTAGGTCATTAATTATAACATTATGTGAATAATCTTAATAGCGCGATTCAGGATTTGTAGTACACGGAACAGCGCCATCTAACGTCCAATTTAATAAATTAAATAAACAGGAACTGGGGTCATTATCCCAGGAAAAATCTTGATAGCGCGATTCAGGATTTTTAGTGCACGGAACAGCGCCATCTAACGTTTAATTTGATAAATAAACAGGACCTGGGGTCATAACTTGCAGGATATAACCAACGGAGACGCCATGTCTAAAATTTTCGGTACAAAATAGTCTGCCGTTTTTTACGGGGGAGGGGCACATCAAATGTATAGGTACGTCATGTCAGATAAACGTCAGTCCATACATAAGGTTGACATGAGGTTGACCATTGGCCGCCTATTTTCGACAGAGGGGAACGCCTGTTAATGGCGGCTCCATTGTTAATTACTCCGAGGGTCATAATCCCAAAAAAAATCTTGATAGCGCGATTCAGGACTTTTAGTGCACGGAACAGAGCGCCATCTAACAGCCTATTTTCTAGGAAACTAAAATTTGGTACACATTTATGTAAATTAGTGACCCAAAGATGGACATGTTTTTTTTTTAATAATTTTAAAATAAATAGGTTCAAAGTTATTTCAGAAAATAGCGAAAAAATGACCATTCCGCCCCTTTACTCGTATCTCCGAAACTACTGGACCTAAAATTTTGAAAAAAAATACACAAAATAGTACTTATAGATGACAGGAACAGTGGCGGATTTCCCATAAGGCACAGTAGGCCCGGGCCTAGGGCGGCAAGATATTAGGGGCGGCAAATAGTGACAAAAAATTCGCTGATGATAACAAAAAATAACTCAAAATTAGACCAGGCAACAAATTCTCAAAAAAGTACCTATAGAGGGAAATGCTTGCAACACAAGGTTTTTGACTTTATACCTATTTTTATTTAAACTATCTAGGAGGTGAACATATCAAAAGTCTCCGGCCGTAGCCCTTGAGCCAGGGGAAGAGAGAGGTCTCCGAAACTGCCGGACCAATTAAGTTGAAATTTGGCACACATATGTAAGTTTGTGACCCAAAGATGGACGTGTAACGTAAATAATAGTACATTGTACAACATGGGGCGTAAGTTGAATATTGCAAACGAGAGTAAGTTAAATCGCGACGGCTTGCCGGAGCGATTTATAGGCTCGAGTTTGCAATATTATTACGCCCCGAGATACACACAATGTTTTTCATCACACTTGCGATACAAAAAATAAGTTTAAAGACAAAAAACTGTTAATTATGGCACTAGAAACTTCATAACTCCCTAGGGAAAACGAATTTTCTATAACTCCCGCTACGCCTACGTGCAATTCCACATTTACTGAGCGAGTGTGATGAAAATGAATTTTAAATATGGCCTCCATATTTTGGGGGGTAAATGAGAAAATTTAAAAATAAAGTTTTTCAAACTATATCGTGTTACATATCAAATCAAAGAGCTCATTGTAAGAATCTCAGATTTTTTTTATAATTTTAGGATAAATAGTTTAGCATTTATTCAAGAAAATAGTTTTTAATGTTTTTGTAGGTTCATGAAAGTCAATGTTATTGGTAAAACTGTCACTTAAAATGAACAAGTATTTGCTTATTTTTTTCATAAAACCTATGTTCCTATGATCATGTCACAAGGACGTATAGTTTCTAAGATATAATAAGCGAAAAACCGAAAAATGTGACCTTCAAACCAAACCCCCCAACTTTTGATATGTTCACCTCCTAACGAGTCCAAAAAAGTTACTAAGTAAAAAATGTGTCCCAAGCATTTCCCTCTATAATACAGGGTGTAATTGTTTACGTGATACAAAATATGTTTTTCTAACTCCATAAACAACTAGCAATTGAATGCTCCTACTCTCGTTGAAATCAGACAATTTTATTTTTAATTTTTTAATTTTTTTTCGTGATATTTTTTGTACTTTTAAAGGATATTATGATATTAAAACAGCTTTATAAGATATTTAAAATGTAAAGTGAACTAAATTACTTTTCAAAGTAGCATAAATCACAGAAAATGTTTAATGACTTGTGATTTACGCTACTTTGAAAAGTAATTTAGTTCACTTTACATTTTAAAGCTGTTTTAATATCATAATATCCTTTAAAAGTACAAAAAATATCACGAAAAAAAATAAAAAAATTAAAAATAAAATTGTCTGATTTCAACGAGAGTAGGAGCATTCAATTGCTAGTTGTTTATGGAGTTAGAAAAACATATTTTGTATCACGTAAAAAATTACACCCTGTATATCTTTTCGTTGCCTGATCTAAATGTAGTCAATATGATGGGTGCTGATGCTGAGAAAGGGGCGGCTACAAGGCTTGGGGCCTAGGGCGGCAAAGACTGCAAATCCGCCACTGGACAGGAAAACCTATTAGAAATGTGCAGTCAAGCGTGAGTCGGACTTATGCACGGAACCCTTGGAACGCGAGTCTGACTCGCACTTGACCGGTTTTTTTTATACTCAGATGAATCATGATACATACGTTTACATACTTACCTAACTAAATGGTACAGCCACAAAACAGATAAACCTATCTCTTTTGTGGTACAGCCTCCGACACGAGTACCATACCTATACACGGCAGTTGTCTCGATCCGGCGCAATTTTCCGCCAGTTGTTTTTAAATTCGGGAATATCGGAAACGTGGAATCTTAAGCGTTGCGAGGGTTTCAAGGTATAAGGGTTAAACCAAACATTGTTTTAATATTGTTGGTGGTTAAATATTGATTATTCAAAATCATATAAAGCCATTTCTACCAGGCAACATGAGAACCACTCAAAACTTGCATCAAATTACTTTGACACCCTTGTGGATAAAATGCAACTTTCTCATCAGTTTTAGAAGAATAAAGAGAACCTTTACACAGCGCCATCTTTCAATGAAACAACAATCAAATCAGTCATACATTTAATTGAATGAACTACTTATAAAACATTACATATAAACAAAAGGTACATACATTGTAAACTGGAATATTTTGGTAAAAATTTTGATAAGTCCATTATTTGACCAAAGTTGTACATTTAACTTTATTAATATTTTATTGTTCAGAGATATTATGTACATTGATCAATAGCCATTATAATCTATTACATTAATATAAGTCTCTAAACTAAGCTGAATTATTTAGCCTTTCAATAAGGCTTTTTTATATAAAATACCTATGTATCGTTAATTAGCAACCGACTTGAAATTATTTGTAACTAAAAATTTTAAAAACAAAACTGAACAAGTGGTTATAAATGCACCGCCTCCATCGATTCCTTTTTTTTATAAAATATTTGTATTTTCCATGCATATAAATCTTGGAACACACATATTAGTATATTTTGGTACCTACTTGTGACGAAACATTAAAAAGGTACAACATTAAACAATTAATCTTTAAAATAAATTGCATATACTTAAACATGTTTTGGACATTAATTTTAAACCAACGACTTACATAATTGATTTCGATACAAACAATTACACTCAACTTACCGACGAATACTTCATTTATAAAATACTTTAGTTTCTAATTTAATATTGGTCTAGAAACAACGCTAATTATTGTAATAAATGATATTTAAATGTATATAATTACATTTTTAAATTGCTTTAACATTTCTGAACATCTACTTGACGGGTAATAAGGACAAACGGGACGAATTAAATGCACATAATAGACATTTTACAATACATAAGAATTGCCATATGTACTCGTATTTCTCTCAACTGATCTTTTTTCAAGGAGTGAAAACCAAAAAGTACACATGTACGATGTTGACTGTGATAACATAACAATGAACTATGTATAAAACAATTTAGAGCATATCTTTAAAAACTGGAATTGTATTCTGATTTTCGCATTGTTCATCTTTAGTTCCAATCGCCTCTTCTTATAATTCCTTACCTATAACAACGTACATTATTACAGTCTGTATCTTTAAGTATTTAAATAAATGTATACAAAATCTACCCTCAAATGGTTCCGCCAGTTGAGGGTTAGATGAAAACATAACATAATCAAATAATGTAGGTTAAAGTCAGGTCGTTCAGTGACAGATCCAGGCGGTTTGCATTTGGTTGGTTAATCAATAAATGTTATAGCTACCCGAAAATATACAAATTATTTGTTTACTTTTGTTTAAATACCTAAAGATACAGAGTATAATAAAATTAACTACTAAGGGTCGGTTGCACCAAACTGTTCGTATCGTTAAAGAGTTTGCAAATTTTTAATATATGGAAAGTTTCATAGTAAAACGCGGGGGCGCGCCGGCTAACGTTGATCAGTCTGTCAAATGTGGTTGGTGCAACCGGCCCTAAGTAAGAGTAGTTATAATCGAATAAGTAAACTAATACTACGATTCAATAATTTAAAATAAAATAAAATACCTATCATAATTATATCCAATAATTTATCACATTCAAAAACCAACCTTACCGTACCGCAGTAGAGTCGAAATTCGAAGTCTTTATTTCTTATTTTACGGGCCGAAAATTGCTGGATAATTCACCTACTCTCGTATAAAGTTCATTTACGATAAAACGCGGGTATTCAAATGATTTCAAATAATTTAACTTATTTGTGGGAAAGTAGGAGCCTATGAATTTATTGTTGTCTATTTTTCGTTGAGTTTTTTCCGTTTCAAAAACCTACCTTAAATTATTTGTGACTCCCCACGGATAAAAGTACCATATGGCGGTTGGCGCTTACGCTATTATTAACGCCGCTCCAATACTATTGCGGCGCTATGCGACGTAAGCGCCAGCCTAAGGTACCTTTTGCCGTGGAACATTACATTTTTATCGACGCCTATGAAATCGTCCACTTTTTCGTTGAGGATATTTCAGCTAAAACGAACCTTATTATAACGCATCAAAGTCTAAAATCGATTTATTTCTTCTTCAAGCTCCACAGTGGATCGAGAAAGTTGAGCGGGTCCTTCATGTCTCCGCTCTTAAGGCCGGGCGATTGTTTCATCTCCTCGAAGGATTCTCGGGAGAACTTGGTTCTTTGGGAGCTGGCGGGGGTGGGGGTTGGCGTGACGGGGGGTAACACGGACGCCCCGGTAGGGACCGAGATGGCTTCGCCATTGAATGATGTCGTACCTGTGGAAGGAAGGTTAAGTCAGAACTGTCAGAAGACGTCGTAAAAAGTAGATAGAAGGTATAATACGATATACAAGTATATTACTTCCGCACTCTAAATGATTATGTAAAGCTATTTGTGAGTGATCAGGGCAAAAGCAATCGTCAGCGTTGTGTCATGGCAATCTTTGACATGCATCTTTGAGTCGAATTGTGTCACGATATGAAGTCGTATCGTATTCTTGTGTTACAAGACAAAGATTAATTAGATATAGAAATTTTACATCGCGTGCAATATTTATATTCAAGAAATTGATATAGGTGCTCTGGAGAGGGTCGCGCGCTTTTTACAAGCTTTTATTTACTTTCACCTGACCGTTGTTTGTTTGTCGATCTGTAATCAAATCTTGCAAGTTAAATTTGATCCACTTCCCGGTTTCCGATTGAGCTGAAATTTTGCATGCATGTATAAATCGGATGACAATGCTAATGGTACCATAGAGCTGATCTGATGATGGAGACAGGAGGTGGCCATAGGAACTCTGTCAACGTGTGAATAATTGTGTTAGGGGTTTTTAGAATTGTCTCGATGAGTATTAGTTGTCTCAGTTGTCTGACGTAAGAAAAGTACAGTCAGCAATAGCTTGTACAGTCGCCATCAGATATATCGGAGCGGCCAAGGTGTTCACAAATATCTGAGCACGCCTCTATTGTCAACGCGTTAAAGTGCTTGTTCAGATATTGTGAACACCTTGGCCGCTCCGATATATCTGATGGCGACTATACCAAAAATGAAATTTTTGCAAAAACTTGTTATAAATGAGTTATCTATACGATAATAATTATTATAAATCGGCTCACCAGAGCAAAGCACTCCTTGCACGTAGAACAGCGCCGTTCTGTACGCGTCGGCGAGGAACTTGGTGTCTTCTAGCACGTCGGTGCGGTGCTTGTAGAGGTTCGCACACGCCGCGTCCAGCGTATCTAACGAAAAAATACTAATTAGAAACCGATACTGCAATAATTAACGCTTAGATTAGAGTTATAGGTATGTACTATAGTTGAGGAGAGTCTTCTCAAAAGGGCTTATTTCTCTATGAACACCATACAAAAGTAAGCTCTTTTGAAAAGACACTCCTCAGTTCCTATCAATCATCTGAGTGATCAAACACGAAATGCGTCGGGTGCCGACACACACAGATAAGATAAGATATTAGAAGTCAATAAAACTGTGTTCATCTTGTATTTTACAAGTAAAGGAGCTCATATGTGTGGTGCCCGCAAGTCTCTGTAAATCTTTTAGAAGGTAGTCTATACTCACCGCACAGCTGTGGTTGTCCCGCTCGCACTTGGCACACGAGCGCTATAATTATCGCCAGTAACGCGCTTCGCCCGCCGCCCGTACCGCATTGAAGCCAGGCGCCACTGAGCTGATTACTGAGACGGTTCTCGAAGGTCTCCGATAGGATCTAAACATGTACTCACCGCACAGCTGCGGCTGTCCCGCTCGCACTTGGCACACGAGCGCTATAATTATCGCCAGTAACGCGCTCCGCCCGCCGCCCGTGCCGCATTGAAGCCAGGCGCCACTGAGCTGATTACTGAGACGGTTCTCGAAGGTCTCCGATAGGATCTTGTCCACAAGGAGGATGAGAGGAGAACAGACGATTCTGTGAAGTAAAAATGTACTATGATATTTGTATAAGCAGGGTTAGTTGACATAATTGTAAAATATATAAAATATTAATACAGATGTGGTGTATAATTGTTTTCCATCGTATTTTCTACGAAACGTTCGTATTTGTCATGCTACTTCAGTCAACCTCAGTACTTTTAGTACCGAAACTGACTGAAATAGCAAGACACGTTCGTACGTTTCCGTCAAAATACGATGGAAAATAATTTTTTAATACAGTTGCTCAAAAAGTGCTACTTTACGTAGCTGTTTAGCGTGCGGAAAGTTGGTTATCTCGAACTAGTGCTTTTACTTTTCCAATTTTTTTAAATTTATACTTGTTCCAATTCACGACTACTTATTGATGAGTGTTAATATTAGTTTCCTTTAAACGTCGTAATCAGCATAAAAACCTACCGTTAATGTAAGAATACGAAAAATATTACATATTTCATATTTAATTACTTACCTCTTCATCATTATAACACGTTTAATTTTTAATATTCAATATTGAAAATTCCGTTCTTAATAAGTTGACTGAATGGAACGGAATAGCTGTCAAACGCCCATAGATATAATATACTTAAAGACGACGTCTAACCGAGCTGTCACTGTTACCACTTTTGTTTAGTGTACGATTAACAATGTTTTTCTTATTTTTTCGCAACTGTATTAAAAAACGTCGTTCGATACACGTGCGGAAATGTCATTCTTCACTCGTCCCGAGTCTTGCCACTCGCCTGCGGCTCGTGGCAAGATATCTCGGTACTCGTGAAGTAATGACATACCTTCCGCACTAGCATCGAAATGTACTATTACAGTACATATGGTCCTATTTTCTCGCACTAGTGCGTAAAATAGCACTTTTCGTGCAAATGTCAAAAGTTTAAAGGGCCATATGTACTGTAAAACGTTGTACGATACACGTGCGAATAGGTAATTCACAACTCGTGTCGATTTAAAACACTCCCTTCGGTCGTGTTTTAATTTATCGCCACCCGTTTCGAATTTCCTCTTTTCCGCACTTGTATCGTAAATAACTAATGCACATCTGTAAGTATTTTTGGCTTTATTAAGTGCAACTTACTTGGCAGGGAACACGCTGATCTGATAATGGTTCACTTTATGCACGGTACTCCCGTGGGCCACTGTGAGGTTCCGTTCGGTCCAATGTACGGTGCATGTGACGTCATCCAGCACCACCTTCACTCCGGGGAGGTCTAAGGATTGGCCCTTCGCCGTCGGCCAGTAGAATTTGCCTTGCATCTGTACACAAATAACAAAATAACTTAATGTTCATCTATTGAACACAAATTAAAGCATAATTTTGCCGGTTGTAAATTGTGCTCTAGCCATAGCCATTTAAAGCCAGTATTGTCGTGTACAACTTTAAACAATAAGACATCATGACATCATGACCATGATCATCATGATCGAGTCGTCATGTGACGAGAAACGCATTACGAATGAATGTGGAGGGAAGTACGAGGAAAGGAAACCCGAGGAAAAGGTGGATGGACTGTGTAAGAGATGATATGAAACGAACGCATGTGAATGATGAAATGGCGGGCGACAGAGAGGTGTGGAAGAGAAAGACATGCTGCGCCGACCACAAGTGAATGGGACAAGGGCAAGAGAATGATGAATAATGACTATCGTGTACAACTTTAACGTATTGAGTATAAATACAGATTAAAAATAACTTAAAATCACAAAATCAGTTCAATGGCCTGTCAATTCGCTATCGAAAATAAGAAGACGACAGAAGCGAAAAGAGCGAATCTTATTGTGTTTAATGTGTACTGCATCTTAAATTTAAAGCAATGGGATTGTTGGGTTTAGTTAGTGAAAACCTGAGAACTTTTTAATAAATTATATATTGTAACTAAGTTAACTAGTTACAAGATACAGGTTGTTAGAAGACAAATTTTGTAATCTTTCAGAAAACGTATTTACTGACCTCAATTTCGCTCAGCAAGCAAACGACAGACGTGATTTTGTTTTCCAACACGGCCTTCCAGAAAACACTGTAGTTCCTCTCTTGTGGCATCGAGGATATCACCAGGGAAATGCACCACGGAGCCAGTTGCTGATAACGAAAAAAACATACCATTAGGGTGTAGGGTGTGTACTACGCCTTACCTACACACGTGCATAGCTAAGTATATAATGGCTTGTACTCGTTATTTAAGACAGAATAAACCTATATTCAGTACGAATGAATTCCCCTTTACCTCCCACCTCACATGGTGACCCTGCCAGTGCGGCCTTGCGCCAATAGTAAATATAAATTATCAAATAGTGAATAGATTCAGGCGTTACTTTACGGAAATCCATATTAATTAATTAAGTAATATAAGTATTTTATTTATTCAATCTTTACTGCACAATACATGAAGGTAAAAATGGCGGACTTAATGCCTTAAGTTCTACCACCCTATGTTTATCCAAATAGAGATACCATATTAATTAACACGCTCGCATGACTAGCACGTTATCTTTTCGCGGATTAGCAAAGTAAAATTTTGGTTTTAATAAATTATCAAGTTCAAAGGCTGATTGACGTGAAAAAAAAGAAGAATATATGAACATTTTTACTTTGTTGGTTAGTAAAATGTATGAATAACATTTTCTTTCATTTATGGCTTTACTGGTGCTCTAATCTAAACTAGGTTAGAGCACTAAAATGGCCTGTAAACAACCTTTAATAATGAACAAAAATTTTTTTCTATGTCTATGTCTTATAGCCATCAACGGCGATGCGGGACCCCATAAACACATAAGCGCCGCAACAAACATCTACAACAGATGAGTGACCGATGATTTATTTATTTATTTAAACTTTATTGCACAAAACATAAAAATAATGTACAAATGGCGAACTTAATGCCTAATGGCATTCTCTACCAGTCAACCATCGGGCCAAACAGATGATATGGATGATGATGATGATGTTACCTTATAATAAGAAGCGTTGATGTACGCATTCGCGTCACTCCTGAGCCTCAGTCGGGAGTCGTCGTAGGGCGCGATGTTGCCACTCTTGTATTGTTTCGCGATGTTCTTCGATCGCGTCATGTTTTCTTTACTCTGTACACAAAATTATTGACTTCAGATTTCTTGGTAACACTGCTGCTATAGTTAATAAAATACTAGAGAAAACAATATATGATTTGGACATTCTTTTTTAATCTTTACTACATGAAAAGTGCCTTTAGACAGTTTTTTTCAGAGTCAATAGCATACTGAACCCTTAAAAGGGCACACTTAATATTTTACGGCAAACATGACCACCCCATGAATACATGTTTTTGTATTTTAATTTATTTTACTTAATTTTTAGGACTTAGAAGAGTAATGAGGCTTGAATCGTGTATTTTTTTCATCTCGTCTGTTAAAGGGTTAAGCTTTGCGCTTTTTTAGGCCATGCAATAATATTTTTTATTAAAATTATCCTTCAACATAGCCCGTAAATATAGTAAAGAAAATCTTGACAACAAAACACTCACTTGTATATCCTGGAACGACTTCCACTTAGAATCCAGCAACGTCAATCCACCCGGCACTTTGTTCGTCAACGAGTCAACCAAGGTCTGCAAATTCTTCACCTCCTGCGTAAAACTGTTCAGCAAACTAGGGTCCGAAAACAAGTCCCTTTTAGCTGGCCGTTGTATCACTTCTTCTTTTGCCACTGGTTTGGGAATTGCTTCAACTTTAGGCACTTGTAAAGGCTTTTTGATCGCGCTTTCTGATATCTGTGGCACTTTTATTTGAGGCGTTAGAGGTTTTTGTTCGACTGAGAAATCTATGTCTGATAGTAAGTCGAAAACGGAGGGCTCTGGAGCTGGTTCAGACTCTTCTTTAATCGGTGGAGGTTCTTGAGTTTCTGGTTCTGGAGGGCTTTGGGTCGGCTCTGGTTTTACCTCAAAAGTTGGCTGTTCTATTTCTTCCTTGGGTGTAGTTACTGAAATAAAATGGATGTTAAAATAAAAGATATTTTTGATTTAAGTGATTTATTTCATAAAGAAACTGATGATTACATTATATTGTTTTTGGTTTCAGCTTATTTAAATGTAACAATTGATATGGATTATACAGAGCCTAAGGAAGAAGTCTAACCCGTAACCAATAGTGTCAATTTTTAATTTTATTTAACTCTTTGAACGCCAGGACTTACATATAAACCTTATCTGAATGCACGAAGATTGATATTACCGTAACTGTAACCGAGCGCGTCAGTTGAAGTCTTTCGCGATCAAAGAGTTAAATGACTATTACATTGCATGATTTACTTACCTTTGTTATTACTAAAGGTGACATTAGTGTTGTACTGTTCCCCAGACTGCATATAAGTCGACTGATTCACATTGGCACCATAGTTCGTAGTCGTTACTTCAGGATTCGACACCACCTCTTGTGACTGATTAGTATTAGTAATATATCCGTACGGCGTATTGTAATAAGTCTGATTATCGCTTGGCTGCGGCGTCTGAGGGGTCTCTGAAGGAGATTGGACAGTTTCACATGCTCCAGCGCTCGTGTAGACCCCTTGCTCGTTCCAATTTGGATCTTTAGGGTTCGACTGCGAGTTTATATTCGGTTGCACATAGCTGGCATAAGAATTCTGCGAGCCGTAGTTATAGTCGAAACCCCCTGTGCCAGGATTGAAGTTATAACCCGGATGATTTTGGTAGGTATGCGCGTAGTTCACGTTCGCTGGGTCTTGGTAGAAGTTGGTAGGTTGGTGGGTTGGTGTTGTCTCTGGGTTAGGGGTTGGGGTGTAGCTAGGCTCGTAACTTTGGTAGTTAGGGTAGTTTAATGCTTCTCCGGTGACATGTGACTTGATTGGTTGGTCGTAAGCGTCTATTTGGGATAGAGCTGGGTTTGGTTCGGGCGGATTGTATGTAGACTCGATGGATACTGGGACATTAGTAACTGTGGTGGTGGAGTATGCTGTAGTATCAGCGTTCGTGTATACGGGGTAGCTTTGTGATGATGCTTCGTAGCCTGTTGTGTAGTTATATTGCTCACTGTACGCAGAGACGTTAGCAGCAGAGTTAGGGGCGTAAGTAGGACCCGTAGAATTAGGTGCGTAATTGGAAGCAGTAGAATTAGGAGCGTACGTAGAAGTCGCAGGGTTAGGAGCATACGAAGCAACGGAGGCAGGCGCATACGAAGTAGCCGTAGAATTGGGTGCGTATGTCGAACCCGCAGAATTGGGTGCGTAAGTCGAAACGCCAGAATTGGGTGCGTACGTAGACGCAGAATTAGGACCGTATGGTACATCGCTGTATGGATAATTCAGAGTATTATAATCAGTGCTATGCGTAGAATTAGTGTTTGAGTTACTCTGTTCAGCGTTACTATATGTAGCCATATTAGGAGTGGCCGCTTGAGGGTAGTTCACGCTATAATACGTTTGAGAATAATCGTTACCGAAATTCGGCGGTTGGCAATCTTTTGGTGCTGACACTTGCATTTGACTAAAGTTAGCGCTCAAATCATGACCAGAATAAGTCATTGATGGATTTTCAGGGATTGGTGCTATTTGATTTTGCCCGTAAATATCGTATATGTATGGTGTATTAGTTTGGCTATTACTTGGCGCGCTGCTTGGCACGCTTTGACTATTAGTAGCCATGTTAGCGTTAGCTTGGCTGTGCATAGTGTAAGAGTTACTTTGTGAATCGGTTATTATAGTCCCACTGTCTTGAGAGCCAGAATAGTAAGGGTTGGCGTATGTTTGTGGGTTGGACATTTGGTGGGAGTACTGAGGAGGGGTGTAGGCTGAATAATAGGGGTTGTCCTCGGGTTTCTCGTAGGTTTTGGAAGGGTAGGAGAAGTTTGAGGGTGTGGAGTAGGGTTCGGGCTCCTGGGTGTACGGTGTGCCGTAGCGGGCGTACTGGTGTGGCATCATTTGGGGCATGACCACACCGTCTGGCAGTTGCATTTGGGTTGGGTCGGTGGCTGCGAAAAGAAAGATATAATCCATCATAAAATTAGGTTGTAGAGTATCTATCTAAAATAATATAAATGTAGATGTTAGGCTATATATTGCTACCTCACAAAATCGGCTGAACAGAGCAGAATGAAATTCGAGGCACAAAGAGTTTAAACTCTGGACTGGGACATAGGATACTTTTTAACTCATTCCTTAAGAAGGTGAAATAGCGGTTGAAAATCAGTAAGGAAATACTAAGGGGGCAGTTAAAGACTTTTTTGCGGAGGAAGCCGCCGGCAGAGGCAAGTACAAAATATTTAAGGGTTAGCCATAATTACATACCTTCTGATCCGACAGGTGCTGGTCTCACGGATGTTGGGTATATCGACTCCGGGTAGTACGCTTCTGGCGGTAACGTTTCTGGTTGACCTATCAATAATAACAACAAATAATTAATTACTGACAATACAATGACGCTTGCACACGGTGCATATAGCATGGTTGAGCTAGTAAGGGGGGTTTCATACTATTTGAAAAGATATCTTTCATTTTTGACTTTACTAGTCCCTAACTTTGATTTTTTAAGATTTTTTTTATCCTGGAAATGATGCGCATACATTTTTTTTACAAAATTGTCATTTTTGGTGCTGGTTGTCGTGAAATAGGTAAGAGCCGAATGATATTAGTTGAGAATTTAGGGAAGTTCTTCTAAGGTCGTTTTAATAGCAGCACGGGAGTTGTCCTCACTGATCCATTTAACAAATCCCCCATGGACTTGACTGACCTGTTCCTTGAGGGGTCTTGGGTAGTTGCCTCTTCTTCATATAAGGTAGATAGTCTTTCAGTTTGAGGCCAGAGCCCTCGCTTCGAGGCTCGACACTTTCAGCCCTTTCCATTCTTGCCGGTGAGGATGGTACGGCGGTGGCCGCTGAAACAAATATTCGGTTATTTTGTGAAGAAATTACGGTAAAAGTGACCCATCTTAATTGAGCTCTTGAGCAATGTTTTTTAACTAATAGAGTTCCTATAGAACTGCAGACCCTGGCACTTGCAGGGATAAATGTAAATACTTGCTTACACTAACCTTTACTCCCCTTACTGTTCTTGGCAAGCAGTGACTCTCTCTCCTCCTCTTGAACTTGGCCTGTCCCTCGCAGCCTCGTGAGCAGTTGGTTGACGTTGTGGCTCAACTTGTAGAACTGCAGACTGCACTTGCCAAGATAAATGTAAATACTTGCTTAAACTAACCTTTACTCCCCTTACTGTTCTTGGCAAGCAGTGACTCTCTCTCCTCCTCTTGAACTTGGCATGTTCCTCGCAGCCTCGTGAGGAGTTGGTTGACGTTGTGGCTCAACTTCTTGTAGAACTCGAGGCCCTTCTGGCACTTGCCGAGGAGCTCGCCGTACGTGTCGTAGGAGGTTATGAGTGCTGGGGAATATATGCAATGTTATTCCAAGTTCAGTTAATTTGTAATTTTTTAATTTATCTTAATACATGCTGGTCAATTATGAATACATAATTACTTATGTAACTCGTTTCCCATCGGCTTGTCTAATTTTCAGACAGTTTATTAGTTTTACCATAGACTCCATAGAGAAATAACTTTGCTTAGAATGCTCACTCCATACAACTGGTTATTAGCCCGAAACTGATTAGGAACTGATTAGGGCGTGATTAGGGTGCCCGTTGTAAAATTTGGTATTCTCGCCCCCCGCCCGCTCCTTATCTATTGTTTCACTATGATTCATTAATTTAGATATTCTACGAGTATATATGACGGTAGAGATATTTATGACCAAACGCTAAACGGAGATATAAATACCGTTGATGATGCTCTCTCGCTTCCTCAGCAAGTCTGACAGCATACGTCTTGACTCTCCGTACGAAGCGTATAGAGACGTCAGGCGGTTGATGATGTTCTCTTGAGCCGCGAGATTTGTTTCTATTATTTTCACCTGAAACAAGTTAGAACGTCTCAACCTGTCGTTTCCCACGAGCATTGACTTAAATAAAAGTTGCTTGTTGTTGTTGTTGTGTTGTTGTTGTTTGTATGAAAGGTCACTATCCTTTTGTGACCCAGATTTGAGCAGTGGGAGAGGACAATTTAAGGATGTTGAAATCGGAGAAAGATAATTTTACCCTTTTTTTCTCTCTCATTACTAATTTCAGCCAATTCTTCAGGTTGAGAATCTGTGAATAACTTCATCTGCCTTCATAACTTTATTTATCTTTGGGTCAAATGTTGCGAGTTTTGCCCGTCTTCTTAGAGTTTGGTCACCTTTTCTGCTTCGTTTGCTGACTTCCCGTGTCGTTGAATGCAAATTTTCCTAGGGTTGGTGAAGCAAACGCTTCGCTAAAGTGGCGTTGAAGTTTTATTGCGGTGAATTTGTTTGACAGATCTTTTATCGCTTCAACCTCCCTACATACTAAAATGTTCTCACTCGCTCAATGCTAGATAGAGACTGACCGTTGGGGCTATTAGCTTTTTAATGTTTTTAAACCCTCAATTGTCTTAGAAATATGCCTCTTGGTGGAGTAAACTGCCTATATGATGTTGCTATTTTTCTTCTGTACAGCCTCGGAGCACTAGATGGTCCTAGAGGTATGCTTATTTGAAAGGCACAGTAAATATTACTGTACATCCCGTAAGTTTGTCTATCTGACCTAACTGGAGTTTTCCTCTCATCTAATCGAAGGTTAGCTGGAAGAGATCCCTTATAGGGTTAAGTTCGCCTTTGTACTTCCATTACTGTAATTTATTTTTGTAAACCTGTTGTGACGGTACGGTATTACCGTTCCGTACAAATCTATATATACATATAATATTAATATGGTTTTATTTATATAATCAATTATGTGTTGCATGAATTCATGATGTATTGATTTATTACAGAAATCACTCATTATTCATCAAATTAATACTATTTTAAAATTAAATAAAACATAATACAAAACATGTCGATACTCGGTCGCGCAGTCAAATTGCACCATATTAACCGCAGACCAATCATAAGCCAGGAAGCTTAGCGCATGATTTGTGGCCATATAAGGTAATAAAAGTGCGAGCGCAGGACGCATGGCCATATAAGGTAATAAAAGCGTTAGAGAGTTAAAGCACTTTCACTAAATTAGGGTGAGTAAATTACGACAGCCCTAAAAGCTAACAACCGTGGGGAATATTATTGATATCTATAGACATACATGACGATAAAGGAAAAATACTTAGAACAAAATATAATATAATCAAGAGATAGTTAAAAATCAATAGAAGTCAACATATTTTGATACAAAAGTTGCACCATAGTTTGCTAGTCGGTTTGTAGCAATGAGGAACGCGGCGTGAGTTTGTTCTGCGCAGGCGCGAGCCACATAGGTTGACAAAAAGCAGTTGCGCGGGGGCCTCGGGGCATTCGTTGTCTGACTTTCGTAAGAGTACGTTCGAAGTTTGTCAGTGGACGGAGTGATTTACTAGAAGAAGTTATTAAAAGGAGCTTGAAATAGACGGCGTCAGATAATAGAAGACCTAGGACATCTAAACACGAGCTAAGTACCAGTGTTTTTATCATTTGAGTGTATAATTACTTGAACCTTTTTGTCAGTTCTGGTTTGTGTTTGCTGTTTGTTCGAATTACGTACGCGTGCATAACTAACAAATAATAATCCTAGTTTACCGCTTAAAGCTTAATAGCACAGTAAAAGTTTAATACCTACATTTAATGTTCTCGGAAGCCAACGTCGCTACAGTTTGTTTTAATTTACGAAGATTTCTCACTAACAAATAAATAGTTCCCGTTCGTGGCGAGGAGACAAGATGGCTGCCATGCGAGACGATCGCGCGAGTGTGTAGTACGTGGCAATAGATATTTCATTTAGCTTTATTATCAAATAATACGTGTGTCAGTGTTTTATTAATAGTTGCAATAATTATAAAGTACAAACACGATGTTTTCCTAGTGTATTTTAATAACACAAAGTAATTTGGAAGGATATTTAGTGAATGTGTCGTACCGTCGTGTCTTACGTCCGTGAAATTATAGGACATTTTGTTTTATTAATACTTATCTTACCAGTATTAGTTTACGTCAGTGTTTAATTATTAGTTTATTAATTTTAAAGTACGTATACAATATTTTCTTAGCGTAATTTAGTAATGGAAATAAATTGGTTCGATCTTTATTGAAAGGGATGGTATTCTGTACCAACGCTTGCGTATTTATGAGAATAGTGTTTACTTGTTAAAATACCTATCAGTGATATATTTTTATATGAAGATTACGATGTGAGAGTAAATGAAGTATAAAGATCCCTACATAGAAAAAGGGAACGTTCATGTTTCATGCCGCAATGCGACGCAAGTACCTACCTACATATTATGAATAGATGTTGAACTAAATTAGTTTGATACTTACTGAACCTAATTATATTGAAAATTGATGTTTTGGTGGAAGAAAAAGAAATACTTAATGTGGGGGAGGATATGTTTACAAGCCATTATTTTTATGAAGTTAAAATGATTTTATTGAATTAGTAGTGCGATATTGGTAATTATGGCTCAAAGGTGGAAATAATTACAACTTATATTATTTATCTGTTCTCGATTTAATAGAGATTGATATACTACCTATTGAATGTATTTACATGAAAAGAAATATTACTATCAACATTCCTAAAGACTTATTGACATTTTGAAGTATCTGACTCCTATTGATGGCATAAAGTAGATACAATCTATTTTATTATATTATTGTTAATTGACAAATGTTCAGGTGAACATTTTAATGGTTGATTTGCACTAACTGATCGTAACGTAAAGTTAGGAGTCGTACTGTATACTTGGAACGCAGTCGATTCACGCAACTTGAACCTAATGAATTGTATTCCTGACTAAGGTCATGATTATAAATTAGGCCAAGGCCTATCACATTTATTATATCATATTTAAAGGTTAAATTATCTATGGACTTGCCATCAAATATAGTTTACAGCTTATGGGATGGGACTATGGGTTCAGTATTCTTAGCTTAGTGTGAAAAGAAGTAGGTAGAGTGGCTGACGGAATACTTTACGTTTCTTTTCCTCAGATACCACTTAGGGTTTGTGAAACGTATCTAGCCTTTCGCTGAGTCTTAAACTCCTAGGAATAGGGAGGTAGGGGAAGGAAGCCCAATCGACGGGATCTCCCACAGGGATTGGTTTAGGATGACTCCAAACCCCATCAAGCATTGAGGTAGCATAGCAGCTAGCATTCAGATGTTGTTAGGTTGTAAATATAAAGTTTCCCTTAAGTAGTGACTTAAAGGGCTTATCCCAGGAAAAATGCTCCTCAATGTTATCCGGAGTCCAATAGGAGTAGGGGAATTTTTACCAAAAAAATATTTTTATTTATTTATATATTCTATTATTCATATATATATATTCCATTATTCATTCCACTATATTTAGATGGACTGCGGTTACTTCAGTGAGATAGAACTTCTCATCGCTATCTACTAGTATACAGAAAGCTCATTATCAATTGCAAGCAGTATTACAATATTTACAATACTTTAATTCTAAAATAAATTATCATTGTGTTTGTTATCTTATCTTTATTAAAATATGTTCTTTAGTACATTGCATTTCTCATTTACCTACTTTTATTAGTAACCTTTCTTATTATGCTACTGTTTGATTCCTATGGGTTAATATCAAATTATTACTGTGCTCTTCATTTAGCTAGGTTAGTTTCCGGGTTTATAGTTTTGTAACTCTCCTCTTTGTAAAAGAACCAGGGGTTATTACGTACAGCTACGAGGTCCTACCATTTCCTAGACGATCACATCACTTTTATGGCCAAAAGTTTTAAATGCAAGACAGAGACAAATTATATTCTTAGGTAAAGTAGGTTTGCTTTGAGGGTTGTTTTAGATATATGGGTTAGGAGGGTTAGAGTGTAGTGTATTATAGGGAGAGTCATTCTTGACCGTTACAATTTGGTGCCGTGACCAGGATAAAACTAGCTTCACTTATATTTATATGCGGTTACGTAAATAGTTAATTGACTCTGTCTTGCTAGTGGCATGCGAGTGCCACAATTTGTTGCCGTGTTATGGATGCAAGGAGTTGAGAGTTACATGTTTATTATGTTAAATTATAATCTTTAATTTTCAGTTTATCGTAATTACTTGTTGTGTGTATAAATGTGGGTCAAAACTTTACTGAAAGGGGGGGCACGTGAAAGAGCGGCGAATTTGACGAATGAAGTTGCAATATATAAACGGGATATATTTGTTTTGTGTATTTACTCATAGGAAAGATAGAAGCCTATCAGGCATGATTCAAGGCAAACTGTGAGTAATGTCAAGAACTGAAACTAGCATTACAATTGTTTCGAAGAGTATAAGAGATGATTGGATTGGTAAGACTAGATGAAGAAAGAGTTGTATAGTATTTTTTTAATATCATAAAAAGGTATGTGCGCATGTTAGAAATAATTTCAATTTGATTTGTAACTTTGTGTGTTAATTTGTTTTTCTACAGGGTTAATATTGCTATATTAAAGTAAATTAGATTCATTTCGTGGTTTATATTGCTGCATAATCGACGTGTTTTAAATTTCAACTAACGGTAAATTATTTGATAGAAAAGTTTCTGTATTTTTTTCGGTACATTTCATGTACAAAAACAAAATGTATATAAAACATAGGATTCCATATCTAGAAGTTTTACCTTTAACTTTCAAGTGCATATATAGTTTTGATTTAGTTTACTTATCAGTAACTTCATTAGTTTGTTCATACTTTTATGTTGTATTGCTTTCGTTTGCTCATATAATCGTAATTTGTTGAAATAGGAAAATATAGTTTTGTCAAATTTCAACTTAATCTTACTGTCAGCAAGGAGTAGTAGCAGTAAGTACATATAATAGTGGACCAGTAGAATCTTAACAAAATACGTCGATATTCGTATTATATCAAAATTAATAGTTGCATTCTTCATAGATGTTTATTTGGTACTTAAACCACAATCGAATTTAAACTCTCGTGACATATTAATATTGAACTAAAATAAAATAATAATTATTTTAATTCAAATTAGTTTCTGATACTTAAAGTATAGTTCTAATCAAGTTTGAATTTATCATAGTTAGTTGTACGTTTGTAGGTATGTATGTATGAAATACAATGCACATGCTTTAGGAATTACAGAATTTCATCAAAATCAGGGAATAACATTGAACATAAGTAAAGGATAGAGAAAGTAAAGTATTTCAGTCTATTAACCTTCTCAGTTTAGCGAATGATTTGGAAATCGTAGTTCATATTTAAGCCAAATATGCGACAGCTGTAGTTAAGTCTAATTCGCAGGGGGGCATGTATGCAAGTGTTTATAGATATTTCTAATAAATTAGCTTTTCTCAAAGTTCAGTTGTAGTGTAGGTGGACGTATGTATGTTGTTATCATATATTCTTTTAACTAATAGATAGGGATTGTATTACAAAAATAAGTTCAACGAAAAGTTCCAATAAGTTTCACTTTACGAATCAACAGGTTTCAATAGTTATTGCTGTTGTCAATGTCATAATACTTGCAATGCTAGTGGAGTACTTCAGTTGGAAAAATAAAGATTAACATTCAAAAGATCTACATTTCATAGATATTTATATGAATAGGGTATACAAACCAATATTGCTGGGTAGATTTACAATTACGGTTTATAAAATAAAACATAATAATACTGTCAATCCAAGTCTAATTTATAATGAACAGGTTTTGCTGAAACAGAAGAGCTACCTCTACAATAAAATATGTACGGGAAGGAACTATTAAGCAAGTTCAACTTATTACAAGAGGAATCGAAGAGAGAGAGAGAGAGAGAGAGAGAGAGAGAGCGGGTTGTAGTCAAGTTAAGGGAATTAGGAGCTGATTGATTGTAAGTAGAACATCAGATTCTTATCGTAGTTAGAATACTAAATTTAAGTGGCATAATACGTAATGATTTTCATTATAGTTAGTTAAGGCAATTTGGCGTAAATTTTAAAAACATATTTGGCGTAATTTATTTATCGTAAATTCTAAAGCATATAAGGCGTAATTTACTATGGTTGGAGTAGCGTGGGGTTGGTTGTTGGTGGTTGTGAGTTGCTCATGCGTGTGTGGGACTGGGACTTTCTGTTTAGCGGCAGGTCTTGGTTTCGTATGTGCAGGGGTTGATTCATGGCTGTCGGGGATCAATTCTTGCGATTGCTCTGGCTATATGAATATTCAGCGTAATTATATTATCGTGTTTTGTTCAATTTGTTTTACAATAAGCGTAAAGCGTAAACTTAAGCATCAAGCGTAAATTATGAATTATTGTAGCGTAGCATAATATCATGTCAATTTGTTGAATGATATAGCAATGATGTAGTATTTGGTATAAAAAATAACTTAAAATGGGACCATTTGTTATTCACTGTCGGTATTCAGATGAGATGCAATTTTGTATGAAACTGTATGGAAAAGTGAGTGAGGAATGATGAAAGATGATTGTATGAAAAAGGATATAGTATGTTTATGACTCAGTTGATGAATGTTATGTGTAGATGTATGAGATGATGAATGAATGAGTAGAAGTATGCTTGTGTATGAGTGAGTTTCTTAAAAGTTGCTTATCTTAGAATATTGACAACAGTTATTGTTATTTGCAAATGGGGCAATGGGGAACAATAGTGTGTTATCAAGAGAATATAGGAGTTAGGTTAAAGTCATACCTTTTAAAGGTAAATTCTTTTTGATAACACAACACTCAACAAGAAGCTATCACTAATCTACGGTTACACCTCTATGAACGCGTGGGATTGCAGAAGTAGTGTTTTGATATAGTTTGCTTAAACCTGTCTGGAGGGATCCGGGATCCGGGTTGCGCACTTACGTGTGGAAAAAGAAAAAAGAACCATGCGTTTGCTGTAGATGCTCGAGGCGGACCTACCTATTGAGAGTACAGTGTGCATCTGATGGAGAGTCTTGGTTAATGCTAATTGACAATAATAATTTATTACATATCATATTTTAAATTTGAATATTTACAATGTAGATTAGAATGGCGCTTTGGCCGATATAAACTGTTCGTTTATATATTTATTAAATTAATGAATTTACACCATACTTAGATTTTGTAAACTAGTGTCTTGTAAATATAATAATAACTTAAACATAATAAAACAAAAGTTATTATTGATGTAGTAAGCATAGCTGAGACTGTCCGGGGGTACCTTGCTGTCCGTATGTAGTGCCACACGCCGGCGAACCCGTCGGATGCTTTTAAGGGTATCTTCTATACTCTTAATTGCGGTCCGTCCGCTTCACGGTTAGTGCAGGCCGTGGATTTGGTTAATTATGTGAATACACATGTTTGACTATTTTTACGACCGATTGTCCAGACGTGAACTTCAGATAGAGTAGAGAGCAAGGTTGGGTTCTACACGAGTAAAAAAAAAATCGAGTAGAAAGCATCTGAGCTATAACGTAAAATAAAAGTTCAAAATACTGCTAGCATTCTTGCTTGGAAATAGAGTACTACATTCGCCAAGAAAGGAAGGAACCGGTTGTTCTGTATGGGTTGTGGACTGGGATTATGACCACTGGGAAAAAGTGTTGGAGGTTACCGCAAAGGTCTTTCCATTTTATATGAGGAGGTTTTCGTTGGTTCTGGACGTTCGGGCAATGTGAGCGGTGGAATCGCCTGCCGGGCAATGTGGCTACAGATTCCGGATGAAGCGCGAAGACTTTGCTACTTAGGGCTCATTTGCCTCACAACCAAGTGTCTCAATGAGGGTGGAAATTCTGTCTGAAAACAATTGGACTCATGGGTCATAATTCTGTGGGTTTATAATTCATGCTGGATAATTTGTTTCCTTTCTAGTAATGGTCATTTTACACACCACATTTACATCAAAGGGTTAAAATAACAATACCTGGTTTTGAATATGAACATTTGAGCTCCGAGCCAGGTTTACTAAACCTTTACTCTATGCTCAAATGGGGGGGCAATTGTGACGGTACGGTATTACCGTTCCGTACAAATCTATATATACATATAATATTAATATGGTTTTATTTATATAATCAATTATGTGTTGCATGAATTCATGATGTATTGATTTATTACAGAAATCACTCATTATTCATCAAATTAATACTATTTTAAAATTAAATAAAACATAATACAAAACATGTCGATACTCGGTCGCGCAGTCAAATTGCACCATATTAACCGCAGACCAATCATAAGCCAGGAAGCTTAGCGCATGATTTGTGGCCATATAAGGTAATAAAAGTGCGAGCGCAGGACGCATGGCCATATAAGGTAATAAAAGCGTTAGAGAGTTAAAGCACTTTCACTAAATTAGGGTGAGTAAATTACGACAGCCCTAAAAGCTAACAACCGTGGGGAATATTATTGATATCTATAGACATACATGACGATAAAGGAAAAATACTTAGAACAAAATATAATATAATCAAGAGATAGTTAAAAATCAATAGAAGTCAACATATTTTGATACAAAAGTTGCACCATAGTTTGCTAGTCGGTTTGTAGCAATGAGGAACGCGGCGTGAGTTTGTTCTGCGCAGGCGCGAGCCACATAGGTTGACAAAAAGCAGTTGCGCGGGGGCCTCGGGGCATTCGTTGTCTGACTTTCGTAAGAGTACGTTCGAAGTTTGTCAGTGGACGGAGTGATTTACTAGAAGAAGTTATTAAAAGGAGCTTGAAATAGACGGCGTCAGATAATAGAAGACCTAGGACATCTAAACACGAGCTAAGTACCAGTGTTTTTATCATTTGAGTGTATAATTACTTGAACCTTTTTGTCAGTTCTGGTTTGTGTTTGCTGTTTGTTCGAATTACGTACGCGTGCATAACTAACAAATAATAATCCTAGTTTACCGCTTAAAGCTTAATAGCACAGTAAAAGTTTAATACCTACATTTAATGTTCTCGGAAGCCAACGTCGCTACAGTTTGTTTTAATTTACGAAGATTTCTCACTAACAAATAAATAGTTCCCGTTCGTGGCGAGGAGACAAGATGGCTGCCATGCGAGACGATCGCGCGAGTGTGTAGTACGTGGCAATAGATATTTCATTTAGCTTTATTATCAAATAATACGTGTGTCAGTGTTTTATTAATAGTTGCAATAATTATAAAGTACAAACACGATGTTTTCCTAGTGTATTTTAATAACACAAAGTAATTTGGAAGGATATTTAGTGAATGTGTCGTACCGTCGTGTCTTACGTCCGTGAAATTATAGGACATTTTGTTTTATTAATACTTATCTTACCAGTATTAGTTTACGTCAGTGTTTAATTATTAGTTTATTAATTTTAAAGTACGTATACAATATTTTCTTAGCGTAATTTAGTAATGGAAATAAATTGGTTCGATCTTTATTGAAAGGGATGGTATTCTGTACCAACGCTTGCGTATTTATGAGAATAGTGTTTACTTGTTAAAATACCTATCAGTGATATATTTTTATATGAAGATTACGATGTGAGAGTAAATGAAGTATAAAGATCCCTACATAGAAAAAGGGAACGTTCATGTTTCATGCCGCAATGCGACGCAAGTACCTACCTACATATTATGAATAGATGTTGAACTAAATTAGTTTGATACTTACTGAACCTAATTATATTGAAAATTGATGTTTTGGTGGAAGAAAAAGAAATACTTAATGTGGGGGAGGATATGTTTACAAGCCATTATTTTTATGAAGTTAAAATGATTTTATTGAATTAGTAGTGCGATATTGGTAATTATGGCTCAAAGGTGGAAATAATTACAACTTATATTATTTATCTGTTCTCGATTTAATAGAGATTGATATACTACCTATTGAATGTATTTACATGAAAAGAAATATTACTATCAACATTCCTAAAGACTTATTGACATTTTGAAGTATCTGACTCCTATTGATGGCATAAAGTAGATACAATCTATTTTATTATATTATTGTTAATTGACAAATGTTCAGGTGAACATTTTAATGGTTGATTTGCACTAACTGATCGTAACGTAAAGTTAGGAGTCGTACTGTATACTTGGAACGCAGTCGATTCACGCAACTTGAACCTAATGAATTGTATTCCTGACTAAGGTCATGATTATAAATTAGGCCAAGGCCTATCACATTTATTATATCATATTTAAAGGTTAAATTATCTATGGACTTGCCATCAAATATAGTTTACAGCTTATGGGATGGGACTATGGGTTCAGTATTCTTAGCTTAGTGTGAAAAGAAGTAGGTAGAGTGGCTGACGGAATACTTTACGTTTCTTTTCCTCAGATACCACTTAGGGTTTGTGAAACGTATCTAGCCTTTCGCTGAGTCTTAAACTCCTAGGAATAGGGAGGTAGGGGAAGGAAGCCCAATCGACGGGATCTCCCACAGGGATTGGTTTAGGATGACTCCAAACCCCATCAAGCATTGAGGTAGCATAGCAGCTAGCATTCAGATGTTGTTAGGTTGTAAATATAAAGTTTCCCTTAAGTAGTGACTTAAAGGGCTTATCCCAGGAAAAATGCTCCTCAATGTTATCCGGAGTCCAATAGGAGTAGGGGAATTTTTACCAAAAAAATATTTTTATTTATTTATATATTCTATTATTCATATATATATATTCCATTATTCATTCCACTATATTTAGATGGACTGCGGTTACTTCAGTGAGATAGAACTTCTCATCGCTATCTACTAGTATACAGAAAGCTCATTATCAATTGCAAGCAGTATTACAATATTTACAATACTTTAATTCTAAAATAAATTATCATTGTGTTTGTTATCTTATCTTTATTAAAATATGTTCTTTAGTACATTGCATTTCTCATTTACCTACTTTTATTAGTAACCTTTCTTATTATGCTACTGTTTGATTCCTATGGGTTAATATCAAATTATTACTGTGCTCTTCATTTAGCTAGGTTAGTTTCCGGGTTTATAGTTTTGTAACTCTCCTCTTTGTAAAAGAACCAGGGGTTATTACGTACAGCTACGAGGTCCTACCATTTCCTAGACGATCACATCACTTTTATGGCCAAAAGTTTTAAATGCAAGACAGAGACAAATTATATTCTTAGGTAAAGTAGGTTTGCTTTGAGGGTTGTTTTAGATATATGGGTTAGGAGGGTTAGAGTGTAGTGTATTATAGGGAGAGTCATTCTTGACCGTTACACTGTGTTGTGTACAATAAAGTGATCTAGACACAGACACGCGGCAGCGTGTCAAGCCAAGTTCAAGCAAAGGAACTGGCTAGCCAGCGCCAAGTGTAATATTACACGAACCACTTGGTGCCACTTTTGACCCTTCTATAACTCAAAACATCTTTAACGTAAACACATAAAACTACGTGTGTTTAATTATATCTATAAGGACATCTAGAAGCCCAAATTTCATGAAGCTAGCTCAAACGGTTATAAAGATATGAAGGTCAAAAAGTCGTAAATTTTAAGACTGACTGACAGACTTATAGTACCTAAACCTAACCTACTTCCAGATGACCTAGAAGGATGAAATTTGGAATCCAGCTCAGTTATTGTGTGAAAGCGTAGGAAAAAATCTAAAAACAAAAAAAAGTTAATAAATAGGGGGGGTCCCCATACAAACTTTTTTTTATTGTGACTGACATATAGTACCTAAACCTAACCTACTTCCAGATGACCTAGAAGGATGAAATTTGGAATCCAGCTCGGTAATTGTGTGTAAGCGTAGGAAAAAATCTAAAAATAAAAAAGTAAAAAAATAGGGGGGGTCCCCATACAAAAAACCTGTAATACGCGCTAAACAACCGGCCAACGGTGTGTCGTTGGCGGCGCGCGGCACCACATAATTAATACAAAGAACAGAAGTAAAAAACATGCAGCGGAAACACAAGAAAAAACATTAAATCTCAATACCTGCCTAGTTTTCTTTACAAAAAGTATTGATATCCCATCAAAAACATAAATGTAAAAAAGGAGAGCCAAGTTCAATACAAAAATTATGCTTGGCTGTGGGGTTCGCCGCAAAAAGAATGGAGACCTAAATGAGTGCCAAGTTCTATGCAAAATCCAAATATGTATTTATAGGAACAAAATAACATTATAAACAAGTATTAAACTCTATTTCTTTGCTTTATTGGATACCTATAACAATTGCTGTTATTTAAAAAAAATGTGAGATCTTTAAGTAGGTTAGATTTGGCTTGGCCAGTTTTTATCAGAATTACAATATATATATATATATATATATATATATATATATATATATATATATATATATATATATATATATATATATATATATATATATATATATATATATATATATATATATATATATATATATATGTATGTTGAATAACTTTATAAAATGACTGATGTAATGAAAACCATTCTTTTTGCGGCGAACCCCACAGCCAAGCATAATTTTTGTATTGAACTTGGCTCTCCTTTTTTACATTTATGTTTTTGATGGGATTACTACTACTACTACTACTACTAATATACCTGAGGGTCATGTTTAGCGAGCTCCTGCGCGAACAGCTGGTCGCGGGGCTCGGCGGCGCGCGCCAGCAGCGCGGCCGTGACGTCGTCGGCGGCCACCGCGCCGCGCAGCGCGCTCACCAGCTGGTCGCGCTGCGACTGCATGTGACGCGCCTTGCCGACGACGCGACGCATTTCGGACATGGCTTCCCGGTCCAAACCCTCTGAGGGAAAACGATATGATTAGATAGTAAATAGAATCAGGCGTTACTTTGCGGAAATTATGATTATGAAATCCATATTAATTAAAACCAAAATATTACTTTGCTAATTCGCGAAAACATAACGTGCTAGTCAACGTTATCTTTTCGCGGATTAGCAAAGTAATATTTTGGTTTTAATTAATATGACTAGAGTTAGACCAAGACAAGTCCTCAACGATTTTGAAAGCACGCGCAGTGCAAGTGTTGTTTTAAATGACAAACTTCTATGAAATTATGACGTATAAATAACACTTGCACTGCGTGGGCTATCAAATCCGCTGCAGACTTTTCTTGGTCTAACTCTAAGTTATTCCCTCGTTTAAATTTTTTAATAGATGTTGAAATTTTATGAAATAAGAAGCAAGCGAGCTAAAAATGAAATTTTCACAAAAAACTTATCTCTGTAGAACTGTGTAAATCTTTATTTGTGATAATAATTCGTCTATCTTTATATCAAAATTTTAAAGGCCTTAAATCAATAATGCAAGAACCCAAAAGTAATCAGATATCAAAGAGATTTTGTGTCATAGCCTTATGCAGCACTTGGGACTCGTTGGTTCTTGGCCTCTTTGCGAGTACAGGTCGATTAACGAAACCTGGCGAGAATGGAATGAACGAAACGAATTATATCTATCGTTGTGGAACTCTACACACTTACCAATATTATCGATGGTAGGAATCCTACTCTGCAGCACATCTAATGGCAACGCTAACTGCCTCAGATTAGCTATATTATACAGCGTCATAGCTTTGTGCAGCACTTGGTTGGACTCGTTGGTTCTCGCGTGGGCCTCCTGGTATTTATGGAACTCTATACACTTACCAATATTATCGATGGTAGGAATCCTACTCTGCAGAACATCTAGTGGCCCCGTTAACTGCCTCAGATTAGCTATATGCAGCGTCATAGCTTTGTGCAGCACTTGGTTGGACTCGTTGGTTCTCGCGTGGGCCTCCTGGTATTTATGGAACTCTATACACTTACCAATATTATCGATGGTAGGAATCCTACTCTGCAGAACATCTAATGGCACCGCCAACTGCCTCAGATTAGCTATATGCAGCGTCATAGCTTTGTGCAGCACTTGGTTGGACTCGTTGGTTCTCGCGTGGGCCTCCTGGTATTTGTGGAACTCTCTGGATAGTTCTGTCTGCACTATGGAGGGCGGGCGTGGTCCCATGACTTTTTGGAATTCTTTTTCTTTCAATGTTTCTTCCTGGAATTCGAAAAGGTATAATAATAAAGGTTGGATCAAGGGACAGATGCAGAAGGCGGTGATCTTGGACACGGCGCGGATAGTCCGCCGGTTCCTCTCTCTGCAGCCCTGACCACCGGTAGCTTGGGCCTTGCCCCGCTGCTGGCGGCACCCTAGGTTAGGTTTTTTATAATGTGTTTATATGTATTTTTTATTGTTTTGTAAGTGTTTTTATATTTTACTTTTATATTCATATTATAAAAACCTAGCCTAAAAAGAATGGTGAATAAAGGTATAATAATAATAAAAGGTATATAAGTGCTGAATAATGGCCTAGCAGCCATGATCATTTTAGGAGTAGGTTGGTATATTTGAATACTAGTCAAAAGGAAATTGAAGCTTCTAAACCTACGGTTATTACGATCGTATTTTAATGACTGCTTCAATGGTTGCGAGAAAGACGCTACAAAGTCTTTTGACTTCAGTACACAGTCATCATCATCATCATCATATCAGCCAGAGGACGTCCTCTGCTGGACATAGACCTCCCCCAAAGAGTGCCACAATGACCGGTCTTGCGCCACCCGCATCCAGCGGACTCCCGCGACCTTCACCAGGTCATCAGTCCACCTTGTGACAGTAAACCAGTGACAGTAAATCGGAGCAATCAGTCAGAGAATATCCATAATCAAAATCAGTGAACCGTTAGATGGCAGCACTGAGCGCCGTACGCCCGGTCGGTGAAAATAATTATCTTTAGAGATGGCATAGTAGAAAGCGTGGCTCACTACGCGATTTCGTCGCTTTGTTAGAGGTAGCTAAAAGTACATTCGTTCCACACCAATTTTGGTGGCTAGCCATAAGCCGCGCGTGGCGCTGTCGCCAACGCGGCGACAGCGGCATATCTGTCCTGATCGTAACAGGCGCTTTGTTAGAGAGTGAGTCTTCTGTACCTAGTACTATTATTTATTTTGTGATAGTAGACATATTTCGGCTGATATAATGATGAGTTAGATACCTGAATGAGGGTCTTAATTTCTGCGAGCGAGTTCTCCACGTCGCTGATGATCTCAGCGAGATTATTCATGGAATCCACCAACGTTTGTATAACTTCGGTCTTCGCGTTCATGGCTGCACATCTGTCCACTATCTCTTGAGGGATCCTGTTGGAGAAAATTATATTATTTGTAAACAAATAATACTCACAATTAACTCACAATAGGACCTACCTACTCAAAAAAATATTTTTTCTCGAAAATTCAAAACGGTTGGTTGGTTTGATTGAACATTTTAAGGCCCCCCCCCACATCTAGCGTCTTTCGAGAGTCGGCGTCTGTCGGCGTCTGGTCAGCGCTATGGAAAATGACGTCGCTGCGCAGTTGCGTCGACGCTGCGTCGACGTTGCGTCGAGCAGCGGCCATAGAATTGTAGACGCCGACGCTCGAAAGACGCCAGACGTGGGGGGGGGGGGGGGGGCCTAAGTAACTGCCTGTTGAAAAAACGACATTCTTTCAGTAATCAAAATTGTCAAAATATAAAATTGTTCTATAGGCCCCGTGCATGAACTATAGAGTAGAGAAAAATAGATAGGCTAATGACCTCAAAGTATATTTTCTCAGATAAGTAATGTTAGGATTATCATCTGATATCGGCACCCAAACAAAAACCCGTCGTTTGCTCGAGTGACTCATTGATCCAATATATTGCGCTGTTAGACTGATACCTTAAAAGTGAGATTGCGAGGAAACTTACTCATTTGACTAAGTAATTCGTAGATGTGATAATGAAATTATATGAGGAAATTATACCATTTGCCGGCTGGTAGAATTGAATAAGATTAGAACAGTGCTTCTTTCCCGCACTAGTGCGGCAATAAGCTCTTTCCGTGCCTATGTCGTAAATTTGAACAGCCACATATGTACTGTAAAAAGTTGTACGGTACACGTGCGAATTCGCAACTCGTCTCCCTTCGGCCGTGTTTTAATTTATCACCACTGGTTGCGAATTTCCTACTTTCCGTACTTGTATCGTACATATTGTAAATAACTATTTTAAAACGTGTCAACATTTACATTTTTTTAAAATCTGGTATTGTCTTTAGTTGCACAATTTAAAGTATGTATGTTTCCAACATTTTAAAAAGTAAGCTTGATGCGAGTATTGAGGGCTCAATCTGTAGGCAAGTAGGCGTTTACACGGTGTCTCTTTTCTTTAAGCATAAGACACCTCGTGCCAGCACTCACTTAGTCGGAATATTAAACCATATAGGGTTAAATTAAAAGGATATTTTTACTTACTTTTGATCAGAATCCAGCACCTCCAACTGATCAAGTTGCAATGATGACATGAACTCAGTAAGCTCAGTGTTCTTGGCTTCCACTTGGCCGACGACTTGGCGGAGCAACTTGGCCTTCTCTTCAGAGTAGACGGAGGAGGCCTCGTGAGCGCCCATTGGGATCAGGCGGGAAAATATGTCAGGACCTGACACCTGTGTAAAACAAAGAAATAAACTCCCATTCAAAGCAATCAAATATGACGCCAGCTGAGGTAATAAGTGCGGTTTCACATTAGCATTTTTTTCTGCGCGTGTACGGTCGTTTCGGCGCTTACACGCGCGCTATTTTTCGCTACATTTGGTCTATACGCGCCTAGACGCGCTTCCAAAAACGAGCTTATAGGCGCGTATGAAACGTTAGTCTGAAACCGCCCTAAAACAACCGGCTGAAGCTTTGGCCTTTTGGTCCATATTGATGATATTTCATTCATCATTATCAAATCACAAATGACATGGAAGACGGCCATATAAAAAGAGTTTTAATTAAAAAACAACCTATTTATTACTTTAACATTCCATTAGATAAAAATCACTTTCACCAATTTATTTAAAGCAATAAAAGGCTACAATATTTTTGTCTAATTCTTTCTAATCTAATCACAATTAGTACAAATGTATTGCTCTCCTTCTATACAACATACCTGTATAAAACCTAATTTAAAAAAAACTAATATTACATACCTCCGGATCATTCAAATTGACCGGCAAAGCCTTAACCAAGCACACCGGCTTCATATCCATAAGCAAATCCTTCTCCGGCACTTCCTCATGATATATAAACTCATTCTCATTCTTCGCCGCTTTCCGCTTGCCCTCCACCACATCATTGGTGAATGTTAAGGCTTCCTTGGTGACCTGGACGGGTTCTACGTATTTGGCGAGCTTCTGGGCTTCGGCGAGCTTGTCCACGGCGAGCTGGTAGAAGGCTACGCGTTCGCCCATCTTCTGTTGTTCTTCGGCGTTCATTCCTTGAAATGGGGAGAGTGACAATTTTATTGTAGCTTAAAAAACCGGGCAAGTGCGAGTCGGACTCGCGCACGAAGGGTTCCGTACAAATAAAAAAAAAAGCAAAAAAGGCAAAAAAAAAAACGGTCACCCATCCAAGTACTGACCCCGCCCGACGTTGCTTAACTTTGGTCAAAAATCACGTTTGTTGTATGGGAGCCCCACTTAAATCTTTATTTTATTCTGTTTTTAGTATTTGTTGTTATAGCGGCAACAGAAATACATCATCTGTGAAAATTTCAACTGTCTAGCTATCACGGTTCGTGAGATACAGCCTGGTGACAGACGGACGGACGGACGGACGGACGGACGGACGGACAGCAGAGTCTTAGTAATAGGGTCCCGTTTTACCCTTTGGGTACGGAACCCTAAAAATCACGCTTATTGCTTTAAGATTGACGGTTGTCTGCATTTAATTTTTAGCTCTGTGCGGTAAACTGCAGTACTATTTTATTTTATTGTGTGTAATAACAATTAAGTATAAAATTTGTATTTCTTATATGGTTTATTATTATCAACTTATCACTACTTAAACTAGTGGATGTAAATCACAAATAAATTTATACAGAAAAGTTGATTATTTACAGAAGTTCATTACTTATTTATTGAAATGATTGAATGTATATTTATTAAACAAATAGTTAAGACTTATCTATATCAAACACAGAGTACTGTATCCTTATTATGTCATGGATGAGATTAGCTCAGGACCAGGACAAGTGGCGTACTAGAAGAGAGGCCTATGCTCAGCAGTGGGCGATAAAGGGCTGATATGATGATGATGATGATGATGATTATGTCATTAGAGAATAAATAAATAAATAAAAACAGAGAAATGGAATCAGAAGTTGTGTCTGTATTGTGATGTTGATGCATGTTATATTTATAATTACCTTGATATAAGCACACAATGCAGCCAATATAAGACAATTTGAACGACAAGAACCGGTGCCAGAAGTTGTAGAGCTTGCCACCAATTATTTCATGGACGTTTTCCGAGCCAGTTGATGCACCGAGGTGGTTCAGGCAGTTACGGTAGAAAAACATCACCTGGGTTGCCACGGCACCTGACAGATTTACAGATTTGTAAGTAGTTGATGTAAATGTAAAATATACATATAATTAATGTTTATTGGGTCTATTAAAATTTAATTGAAGTACCTTTATATTTCTCTTTATTAATTTTCATACTATATTAATTTTCATTCATGAAATCCAACGGGATAAGTGTGATGTATTGTGAATGTTAAATAGTGAGTTTGGATTTAATATTTAACAATTTCATAGTAATCAAATAAAACTATCAAGACAAATCTCTGTCATTTTATCTGCATTTTATCAGTGCCAAAATCAAACATGCCTTATTCAGAACAAAAATAATAACAAAAGTGAATTATTTTTAAGTTCCTCGTAATTATAATTTAGGAGTTGCTTATAAAGAATAACATCAGACAGGAGTAAGTAAAACCATTTTAAACAGCTATTCAGAGGGGGCACGAGTAGTGAAACTGCTGGCAGGGGATCGATCGTGTCAACTGGGTAGTCTGAGAGTAAATGGAGACTTAGTTACGGAACCAGAGGAGATATTAAGCGTCATGCTGAAATCACACTTTCCGGACTGCAAAGAGATGACAGAAATGGAGGAGCAGGAAGGTCAGGAGGAGTCAGACTGGGCAGCGGCATTGGAGGTGGTGGAGGAGGAGAGGGTAGAATGGGCGATCTGCTCCTTTGCGCCCTTCAAGGCTGCGGGCCCTGACGGAGTCCTGCCGGCACTACTGCAGAAAGGATATAGATACATAAAAGAGGACTTAGTGGAATTATACAGGGCAAGTATTGCACTAAAATACATTCCAAGGGTGTGGAGAGAGGTGAGGGCGGTTTTCCTGCCGAAACCGGGTAAGAAATCATACCAAGAAGCGAAGTCATTCAGAAGCATAAGTTTGTCGTCGTTCGTACTAAAGACTTTAGAGAAAGTGATAGACAAACATATAAGAGAAAATGTGGAAAGCAGTGGAGACCCGTTACATGGGAATCAACATGCTTACATGGCAGGAAAGTCAACGGAGACAGCCCTACACAACCTAACTTTAAGGGTGGAAAGGGCACTAGAAACGAAACAGTACGCACTAGGCTGCTTCTTCGACGTTGAGGGGGCTTTTGACAAAGCAACCTTCGAGGCCGTAGAAGAAAGTCTGAAGAGAGAGGGCATCCGACCGACAATAGCGCAATGGATAGGGAGAATGCTAAAAGGTAGATCCATTACGGCGGAGCTGGGAGGAGTAACAAAGACGATTAGTCCGAGAAGAGGGTTCCCACAAGGGGGATGCCTGTCCCCCCTGATGTGGTGCCTACTTCTGGACTCAATGGTAAAAGAGCTCAACAGAGGAGGCATGTACATGCAGGCTTACTCTGATGATGGAGTGCTGCTAGTGAGAGGAATGGTTCTCACCGTGATAAGAGATATAATGATAAGAGGTCTCAGACAGGTACTGAGGTGGTGTAGAGAGAGAGGGTTGGATCTCAACCCATCGAAAACGAAACTAGTGATATTCACTAATAGAAGAATAAAGGAGATGAAACCCATAAAGATACAAGGAATAGAACTAGACATGGTGGAAGAGTTGAAATATCTGGGCGTTACTTTAGACAGTAAACTCAGGTACAAAACTCACATCAAGGAGCAGACGGCTAAAGCTATAAGAACACTGTTCCAATGCAAAAGGGCAGTAGGAAAGAACTGGGGACTGAAGCCAGGAATGATCCACTGGATCTACAAGGCGATAATACTACCCAGGGTGCTATATGGAGCAGTGACATGGTGGCATAGAGCACATATCAAAGAAAACCAAAGAGAGCTAACCAAAGTCCAGAGATTAGCGTGCCTCATGATGACGGGGGCTATGAGAACAACCCCGACACATGCAATGGAGGTAATGCTAGGCTTGAAGCCACTCTGGATTGAGGTGGAGAAAAGAGCCACGGAACAGTGGTATAGAATGAAAGCATGCAAGGAATGGAGAGGAAGCTGCGTGGACAAGAGACACGCGCTAATACAAAGAGAGGCACTATCAAAACTTGAAATGTTGATGGCTAATAATGACCTTATAAAGAGGCAGGAGATTTTTGACAAGAAATATAGAATACACATAGGAGAAAGAGACAACTGGAAGGTGGAAGTCGGACACCCGACGACCATCTGCTTTACGGATGGCTCAAGAAGAAGCTCGACGAAACTAGCAGGAGCGGGCATAGTGATTCCCAAACTGGGAGAGAAAGTATCAGTACCACTAGGTAGATATGCAAGCGTGTTCCAAGCCGAGGTATGTGCTATAACACGCTGCGCAAGCATAATCAAAAAGAGCGCAAAACAAGAGGGAGCTGTTGTAATATACACAGACAGCCAGGCAGCACTAAAGGCACTAAAGAAAATATCAGTTACCTCCTCGCTCGTGAGAGAATGCCGAGAGGAGCTCAACTTGATAGGCAAGCAAAGGAGTGTCACGGTGGCATGGGTACCAGGACACCAGGGAGTAACGGGAAACGAGAAAGCAGACGAGCTGGCGAGGATAGGGGCGGAGACGGAATACATAGGTCCGGAACCGGCTCTGCCTATGTCAGCTGATGTCACGAAGGGAGTCATAGAGAAGGTAAAAGAGATGGAAGCACAGAGAGAATGGGAAGAAGAGACTGGATGCAGACAGTCGAAGATGATGATCAAAGGTATAGACCACAGGAGAACCAGGTATCTTTTGAAACTAGGTAAGAGCAGTCTGAGACTACTGACAGGTATCATTACAGGTCACAATACTCTCAACAGACACCTTAAGATAATGGAAATTAGTAGAGATGCCTCCTGTCCACATTGTGGTAAGGAGGAGACCAGCTTACACTTACTAGCAGAATGTACTATGTACGCGGCACCGCGATATAATACATTCGGTAGAGACACACTAGAAGAAAACGAACTAAAGGACGTCGAACTCAAAGATGTCCTTCTGTTCTGCAGGAAAACAAGAAGATTTGAGGAGAATAGTGTGGGAATGCCGCCGGGACAGTAACCTGCAGCTCCAACTCCAGGGAACCGGGCTAAATGAACGCGACAAGCGATCGATAGCCCGCCTGCTTCCGGCCGGGCGTCCCTACACTACATCTACATCTACATCTAAGTAAAACCATATCTATTACCCCATAATTACAAATGTCAAACATTACAGCGCTACCAAGATCTTACCTATAACACTAGGTTTCCTGGTGTCCTGAATACTCTTTTCAAGTATACACTCCTGTGCTTGAGCAAAGCAGATCTCCTGGAACAATGTCATCATTTCTGGTGACACATCTATCCCTGTTGGCTGTGGATACTGTTCCTTCACCAGCTGGAAGGCCCATGCCGCATTTTGGAAGTGGGTGCATGCCGCTTTTAGACTTTCTGGGGATGTGCGAGGCTCTGAAGCCCCAAGCTGGGTATGCAGAGCCCCAATGTTGTGTAAGATGCAGGCCATTTCAAAACGAATGTCTGCTAGGGGACTGCTCATGTTTGCATAGAGGTCTTTCCTGTATGACAAAATAGGCAAGCAGTTTAAAACAACAGCACATATATTTTTATTTGCAATGCTTATTCCTATTTATATAACTGTTCTTGGGATCTTGTTTTCCTAACTTCATAAGGCTAAATATACAATGTGAACACACACAACGTGTTGTTATTGCCTACAATTTACAAAAAATTGTCCAGAAAAATCAGTGCGTCATTGTCCTAGTAAAACGTAATAAATTTATCCAGATCAAAACTGAACATACCAGGCAAATGTACATGCCGCTGGTTGCCCTTTAGCCATCGGAAACCTGCTCTGGATGGCTCTGAGTTGGCAGAAATATCTGTATAGCGCGCTCAGACCCGCTGCGTCAATGGAAGGCCTCACGGCGGACGACCGCAGGCTTTCCAGCTGATGCATCTCATTGCTGTAGCTCTCAGGGTCTTCCCTGTACGCGTCCGCAATGTACTGAAACGATCAATCACCCGTGAAAACAAAGAAATGTCTCTAGAAACACTTATCACTACATTTACACTTCGCACTGACCTGCTTAAGTTTTGGCCCAAAGTGTGTGGTCTCCGGACTCTCTTTTAGCTCGAAACTCAACAACGGCAACTTGGGCACCGCCTCCATTGTTTACAGGATTGTTATCTGGCTGATTACATGAAAATCACTTGGAAAACAATTTCATCACAAATTACTTTAGAAGTGTCATTTTTTTGTTTGATTGATTTAAGACTGAGACTGAACTGAATGAATGACCGGCTTGAACTGATTGAATTTTTTTTTAATATATATATTTGTTATCTGTGGTGACTTCTTGCTAGCGACACCTAGTGGACAATATGGATCAAAGAATATAATACTCACTAGGAGAAGAACGGTAACTCCATACAAAAAAATGTCCCCAACCGTTTATACGTTTATACTAGTGGCGCCGTCTTTGTGTACCAATGGAACTAAAGTTGACAACCGGTTTAGCCTGGCGGGTATTGGTAGGTAGTAATTCTGTTGATAAACATATTTACATATCACGAAATATATGCAAGATGCTAATATTACCCCTTGTTTGTGGTATTATCAATTGATTTAAATAAAAGGCATGTTTATGTTTATAACATTATTGTTAAGGATTGTAGTCTTAAAATAATTTCGCCTGGCAACATTATCGTTCAAACTTTAAAAAAAAATATATTCCCTTCCCCTTCTCGTATCGCAAATGTAACATGTCGGGCGCATCTCGCTGCGCTAATTATTATTTTCGAATATTATCGTCTCGGTTCATCTAAAAGATTCATTTTCGTCTGTAAACTGTGTGTACTCATTGTGGAAGGCTAATCAGTTGAAGAAGCACTGCTCCTGCTCCGTTTCGGTGTCCACGCTGGTCCAGGTAACTCGGATTCGAGGTAAGTCTAGACGAGCCGAAGGTCTGAGAAGCCTGCGCCAGCCTCCACCGAGAGCTGCACCGTCATCTACAGCTCAGCAAGGTGAGTGCTTTTACCAATTGACCTAGCCTGTCCTAAGTTCCACGGTATATCGTTTCGTATCTCGTCTCGTATTTCGTTTGAATACAGTCCACATAATTTTTAAATATCGAAGTAAAATAATCCCATTAACATTTTTTGGTCCCACGATCCGGATAACTTGTAAGGTGACCGTGGTTATTTTCGCTTTAAATATCAATTTTCATCAATAAATTGTTCATTGTAAAATCATAAAAACATTGGAGGGTAAGATTGAAACACTTGGCTTGGGCGTTTTTCCGTTAGTTAAACTATCGAGCGTTTGGTTCATGGACTAAAATTGTGTGTCGAATTAATTACGTTTCTGAACGCAACTTTTAGCTGTCATTTTTGACAAATTGTCAATTGAAAATCATAACCTATCATTGTTATCGAATCAAATAGTTTTGTTGTTGTTTTAGTGATTCAATATACATATTTTTACAAAATAAACATGACACTTGGTGGGGATTCGTCCGAAAGTTTCGACAAGAGCCGTGTAGGTCGGGATTATGCGTTCGTGCGGATGGAGTATATAAAGAGTTCCGATCTGCAAGGTTATTGTTCACAAGATGTAATTAAACTTGAAAGTGAATTTCATGCCTTTCAAATTGAATTGCTTTCGGCGATTCCAGCTGGTGATAGGTCAAGTGAATTAGAAATATCATCACAGTTCGAACAAATGGTAAAATCCATAAAAATACGTTTAGCGGAAATAAAACCTGAAGTGTTAAATAAAAGTGACAGTTGCGGTTCAAGTTCGAGTGTTAAATTACCTAAAATTAATATAGTTCCTTTCGATTCGAAAATTGAGAATTGGGTGTCGTTCATCCAGATCTTTGACTCGCTGATTCACAGTAAAAATATCCCGGCAGTAGAAAAACTGCACTATTTGTTGTCGAGTGTTACCGGCCATGCTTTCGACTTAATTAAAAATTACCCATTATGTGATGAAAATTATTTAATGGCCTATAACACACTAAAATTACATTTTGAGAAAAAAAGGGTGATTGCCAGTATATTTTATGAAAAAATATTAAATTGTGAGGCGGCGAAGTCCAAGACTGCATTGGAATTAGTTAGAGTATGTCGAACCTTTAAGGAAAACTTAGAAATTTTATCAAAGTATCAATTGCCTGATAGGAACTTTATGTTATTCCATGCACTTTGGTCAAAATTAGATGTTAGTAGTAAGGAAGCTTTTGAGTTGCAACTTGAATCAAACACAGAAATTCCCAGTTATGAGGAATTAATTTCGTTTATTGAAAAGCGGAGCCAGGCATTAGAGAACAGCGTTGGTAAGTCGTTAACATTATCTAGTAAACCAATGTATAGTAAGCCAGTGTCGAATAAGGCTAAGCCTGCTCTCCTTGTGCCGCCAGTGAGCAACTGTGCTATGTGTTCCGCACCGGGACACAAATTGGATAACTGTACTAAATTTTTGGAACTGCAGCCATTGGAAAGGTTTGCTCAGGTTAAGGAGAGGAGACTTTGCATACTTTGTTGTAGGCCATCACACTCGGTTAAAAATTGTAAATCATCGGTGACTTGTGGCATCTGCAAGCGCAGACACCACACATTATTGCATTTCAAAAAGGATAAGGAGTTGGAACCAACAGCTCCGCCGACCCAAGTGGCATTGGCTGTGCATAATGCAAATGCACCAAGTTTATTCTCGACAGCTATCGTGCTGATAAAAAATAAATTTAATAATTTTGTACCAATTCGAATGCTGATGGACAATGCCTCGGCTTGTAACTTTGTAACATTGAAGTGCGCTCAAAAACTTGGAATACCAATTAGAAATAATTCACCAACGGTGAACGGTGTTGGTCTGTCGTCGACTGACACTTTTGGAATTGTCGATTGTGAGATAGTTCCTTCGAATGGGGACTCCTCATGCAAATTTTCGTTTGAAGCGTTCGTGCTTCCCACGATCTGCCATGATATGCCACCAGAACCACTGAATGTGTCTTCTTGGAGGCATCTGAAGGATTTAGATCTTGCTGATCCGTCTTTCCACAAATCTGGACCAATAGACATGTTGGTTAACGTCAACCTTTTCGCTGCTGCACTACAATCTGGCGTTGTCAAGGGCAACGCAGATGAGCCCATAGCTGTCCGCACTGTTTTCGGCTGGTTGGTGATGGGTGAGTGCCCTATAAACGTTAACACTTCTCGTTCTCGTTGTCATAAAGGTTCAGAAGGTGATACTCAGAGGTGCTATCTCGTGTCGAGTCTATCATTAGACAATAATATCAAGCGCTTCTGGGAACTGGAAAGTGTAGATCCTCCCAAAAATATCGTTTTGTCGAAATCAGAAATGTCGTGTGAAAACCAAATGGAAACTTCATATTGTCGCACTCCCGAGGGTAGGATGGTCGTACCATTAACTTATGTCGACCCTCAGGATAAACCCAGGTTTTCAAATTCTCGTGAGATAGCTCTCAAGCGTCTCTTAAATTTAGAGAGGAAATTCAAATTGAATCCTCAGTTTCGGACAGCTTATGTCAATTTCATGGATGACTACCTTAGTTGTGGTCACATGGTGGAAGTTGATCCTCCCTTGTCGTCTGAAGGTCAGTTTTATTACATCCCCCACCACGGAATTTTGCGCCCTGACTCCTCCACTACTCCTCTTCGCTGTGTTTTTGACGCTAGCGCCCAGGATTCTTCAGGGAAGTCCTTGAACGATACACTGCTTGCCGGCCCTAAATTGCAAAATAACATATTTGACTTGCTGGCTCGTTTTCGATGGCATGCAGTAGTGTTCACCGGTGACATCAAACAAATGTACCGGCAGTTCCTTGTCGATTTACAGGACTGCGACTATCAGCGCATTTTGTGGCGCCCGTCACCTGATGATCCCGTGAAAGATTATCGTTTGCTCACAGTGACCTATGGTGTGTCCTGTGCTCCATATCAGGCGCTCTGGTGCATATCGAAGTTAGCAAAGGAGTTTTCGTCTCGTGCTCCTCAAGGTGCTGCAGTGTTGGCTAGGGATGCGTATGTCGACGACGTTGTGTCAGGTGCAGACTCTGTCGAGGATGCGTTAGTGTTACGACAACAGTTGGTGGAAATATTATCGTCTGCTCAGCTTCATCTGCGCAAATGGACCTCTAACAGCCCTGAATTTCTAGGAAGTTTGCCTGGTTCAGAGCTGTACTCAGATCAACTTCACAATTTCGAAAACGTCCATGATTTATCGTTAAAAATTCTCGGTTTGTCGTGGCTTCCCAAGGAAGATACTTTCACATTCAAGACCTCCTTGAATGATTGTCGTTGTACGAAGCGATCGATCCTCTCGGACATCGCTCGTATTTTTGATCCTCTGGGTCTATTGTCGCCTGTCGTATTTTTCGCAAAATATTTAATACAACTTCTATGGGTTTCTGGTGTCGATTGGGACAGCGAGGTTCCTATCGCTATCGCTCAAGAATGGCGTAAATTCAAATCGCAATTGGCGGAAATGAGCTCGTTGTCCATTCCCCGTAGAATGGTTGTATCTTTCGTATCGTTACAGCTCCACGGGTACTGTGACGCCTCGGAGAAGGGTTACTGTGCTGTCATTTATTGTCGTGTCGTTCAAAATGACGGATCCGTTGTCGTGCGTCTTTGTTGCGCTAAAACGAAAGTGGCCCCACTTCGTAAATGTTCTATCCCGAGATGTGAGCTGTTAGCTGCTGTCTTGTTGTCGGATTTGATTGTCTCGTTTACAGAAGCTCTAAAAGATTTTCACACTTTTGATGATATCCACGCTTGGTCAGATTCTACTGTCGCGCTGATTTGGATTCGCTCGTGTCCATCAAAGTGGAAAACTTTTGTGGCGAATAGGGTTGCGCACATACAAGAGAACGTCCCCCCTGAAAATTGGCACCACGTGTCTGGTTCGGATAATCCAGCGGATTGCGGCTCCCGCGGTTTGTTACCTGCTGATTTAATCCAGAATACGCTATGGTGGGCGGGGCCTACTTGGCTGTCTAATCCTCAAGAATCTTGGCCACAATCTGAGATCCTTTCAGATCAAGCCGCTTCGAACGAGCAAAAAATCTATAGTTTGTTCACAGACTCTAATATATCGTTGATTGACAACATCTTAAGCAGATTCTCGTCTTTACAACGCATATTGCGTATTTTCGCTTATTGTTTTCGGTTCATGCATAACTTGCAAAAATCATTGTCGAAAATCACAGATCCGAACCTGTCGTCTGAAGAAATTACGAAAGTTCTTCACTTTCTCGTGAAACATGTCCAGGAGCGAGCTTTCGCTTCAGAATTGCGGTGCTTGTTGACAGATAAGTCACCCCACTCTCTATCGAAGCCCATGCGGAAATTGGCGCCGTTTGTGGATGAGCGTGGAATGCTAAGGGTGGGCGGTCGCCTTTCTAAAGGAGACCTGTCGTTCGATGTGAAACATCCACTATTATTGCCTCGTGATCATAGGTTGACTACGCTGATCATTGAGGATTACCATCACCGGTTTATGCACCCTGGATTGCAAACGTTGCAAAATTTATTAGCCCAAGAATTCTGGGTTTTATCGGCAAGAAGGGCTATAAATTCGGTTATTTCATCTTGTATGAAATGTTTTCGCGCTCGGCCTAAAGTGGCATCTCCTCCAATAATGGGCAACTTACCATCGTTTCGAATTAATCAAATTAAACCATTTTCGTCAGCGGCAGTAGATTACGCTGGTCCCTTTGATACTTGTTTGGCCCGGGGCCGTGGTCTACGCACATTTAAATCGTATATTTGCGTTTTCGTATGCACTGCCACCAAAGCAGTACATCTTGAGCTGGCCTCAGAGCTCACCACAGAGGCATATCTCGCAGCTCTGCGCCGTTTCATTTCGCGCCGCGGTCGGTGCTCTAGGCTGATCTCGGATCAGGGTAGAAACTTTAGTGGCGCATCCAATATGCTCCAAGAATTCATGGCCAAGGCTTCACGTGCAGAACAAATAAATTTCGTTTTTAACCCGCCCGGCAGCCCACATTTCTCGGGGTTAGCCGAGGCTGGTGTAAAGTCAGTAAAGACACATCTCGCTCGTGTCGTGGGCTCTCAGCGCCTTACATTTGAGGAATTCTATACCCTTTTGACCCAAATTGAGGCGATGCTGAACTCACGGCCTTTGTCCCCTGTCAGCTCGGACCCAAACGACCTGTCAGTTTTGACCCCCGGACATTTCCTTACTTTGGAGCCGCTCACCATATTGCCGGAAAGCAACATGGTAGATGCGAAATTAGGTCCACTTCAGAGATGGAAATTATTACAAAAGATCCATCAAGATTTCTGGCGCAAGTGGCACCTCGAATATCTGCACACATTGCAGCAGCGCCACAAATGGTTCGATGGTCAGAGAAACATTGTCGTCGGGACGCTCGTGCTCATTGTCAATGAGCAATGTAGCCCCATGAAGTGGAAAATTGGCCGGGTGGTACAACTCCATCCAGGAAGTGACGGGATTTGTCGAGTTGTCACAGTTCGCACAGAATCGGGCGAACTTAAACGTCCGATAGTTAAACTGTGTCCCTTACCTTTGCAAAACTAGTGTTAATTCACTATCATATAGTCATAAGTATTAATTTTATCGTAGATTTAGATTAAAGTAAAAAATATATAGTAATAGGAAAATAAACCCTGAGCCATATCGATTCTATTTTATCCTCAGTTGACAATAACAGTACAAACTTGTGGAAAATACGTTGTATTTTGGTGGGCGGAAAATGTTAAGGATTGTAGTCTTAAAATAATTTCGCCTGGCAACATTATCGTTCAAACTTTAAAAAAAAATATATTCCCTTCCCCTTCTCGTATCGCAAATGTAACATGTCGGGCGCATCTCGCTGCGCTAATTATTATTTTCGAATATTATCGTCTCGGTTCATCTAAAAGATTCATTTTCGTCTGTAAACTGTGTGTACTCATTGTGGAAGGCTAATCAGTTGAAGAAGCACTGCTCCTGCTCCGTTTCGGTGTCCACGCTGGTCCAGGTAACTCGGATTCGAGGTAAGTCTAGACGAGCCGAAGGTCTGAGAAGCCTGCGCCAGCCTCCACCGAGAGCTGCACCGTCATCTACAGCTCAGCAAGGTGAGTGCTTTTACCAATTGACCTAGCCTGTCCTAAGTTCCACGGTATATCGTTTCGTATCTCGTCTCGTATTTCGTTTGAATACAGTCCACATAATTTTTAAATATCGAAGTAAAATAATCCCATTAACAATTATATATATTATTTATTAAAAAATGTTTTATATATAAAAAATATACACTGCAAACTGGCAACTGGCAACTTAATAAAAAAATAGACATTAATAAAGCGCATTCACAAAGTTTTCAGTACCTTTTATACAAATAACATTAAGTATGCCTACCTATTACACTTTACACACAGATACACTACACTTTACACACGGCATTTTACACAGATTTCCAACTTGTATTCATACATTTCTTCACGGTTAATTAATACGCTTTCCAGATGCGTTATGACTCGGTTCCTTCTGAACCCACTAAAGTTGTAAATTTCACTCTGGCTGCTTCAACAGCCGTTGCTCCGCATTTAGCACATTTTCTATGTGCATTGCTGTAATCCATGTAGGTACAGACTTACAGTCTTTAGTGGTACGTAGCGGTACACGTTGTATGTATTATTTAAAGAGTTAATAAATAAAATTTTCGTTATGAACTTTAACCACAGCAGGTGGACATAGTCATTGACAAATATATTTTTTATTATGGTGGGTAGACGTACCTACCCTCCATATATTTTATGAACATTGATAAAGACAGTTGGAAGCAAATATTCATTATAAAACTTAATCGCATGTAATTAAGTTTTAAGCGTTTTAAGTCCCGTTTTATGATTAATATTGTATAAAATTCGTGATAATTTAAATCAGAGTTGGGAGCAATGTTGCTGTAGAAAAATGTTTTTATTTTTATTACTCGCAACTTTTTCCCGGAGGCCAACGCACACATAGAAGCTTAAGGCGCACCCATGCGCAATTATTTGGGGACATAACTTTGTTAGGAAGTGAACAGGCCTTGATATGGATACTTTTAACTTAATCATGCAACAAAACGAATCGATAATTTTATAAGAGCTACTTTATAATTTAATTTTTTTTTTATTGAAAAGTATAGCGTTACAGTTCAATAAACAAGTTTTTCGTGCCTAATAATCCTCATATAATTTAGAAAGAAGTTGTGTAGTGTACTTTAATGATTTATGTTTCCGATTCCGGCCGCAAGATGGCCGACCTTCGTTCTAAGTTCGACGAATGGTTCGACTTCCATTCCTTTCATTCAACATTCAGTCATTCATTCAAAATCGCCATTGACTTTGACTGACGCTGTGTTCTGCCTATGAATACAAATTTTAGGTGTCCCGTAATTTCAGCGCATATTTCGCAAATGTTTACCGCATAGTGTCTGGAGGATACCCTTGCGATGAAGTTAAAAAAGATGAAGGTGGATTCAGAGGTACAGTTTCTTCAGAATCCCTATTACCTAAAAGCCGACAAGTCTCCTTCGGCGTGAAGTCGTAAACAAACATTTTTGTTTTAGGAGGTGAGTCCTGTGCCTGTGCCTCAGCCCGAGATAATTGAAGCTGACCTGTACAAGCGTACTTACTTTGGGCCTGATGTTCCCACGTTAGAGCTGGAGTGTTGGGAGGAGGAGCTTTCTGAATGCCAACTGAATGCCTATAAGAATGCCGACGACGAGTATAAGAGCATTCAGACCAAGATTGACGATCTGGTGAAGGATACCGGTGGTCAGATTGTGTATAACGGCGACCAGTTTACTGCATACCAGTTGCTTGGGAAGTGAGTATTATCACAATAATACTTTTGTATTGTCAAAACTCGTTACAAACTGACGAATATCAACAAACAGTTTTTGGTATAGAATAGACGATTGTTTGTGTTTAGGCCATGCTCTTGGCAGTTTCCATTTCAATGAGAACCATACTGACAAATGGAAATCTCGATCTGGTCCTGGAATTTTGTGAATATATTCATTCTTAGGTTATTAACATGCTTTACATGATTACAAGCCATAGCTTGCTTTAATCATTATTTATATTTTTGAAATTATTGGTTTTTAACCCCTGACGCTTAAAGGGGGGTGTTATATGTTTGGCGCCAATGTCTGTGTGTTTGTCAGTCTGTCTGTGGCACAATAGCTAACAACATTGTGTGCGCTTTTGTAATTCATAATAATTGCTCAATTCATGTTTTCCAGGCAACCAGTACTGAAGGATCTGGAGAGACAGAGCGCGGAGATCATTAGATCTAGATCTCGCTCACTCTCCATCTCCAAGGAAGGAAGTAGGACTGGCAAGAGAGGTACAAACACACAACTTATTTCACTAGACTTTTATCAACCGGGATATGGACTATGTTTGATTGTTATTACCAGAGTTCAGACAATTTATCACAAAAATAAATATTGTATGGAACATGATACCATTTTTTTAACAATTTTGAACTGCAGTTTTGGAGTATAATCTGGAAATTTTATAAAGATACTGAGTACATGATATACAAACAAAAATAACAATAGAATGGCATAGCATTCTTTATTAATATATTGTACCGCAAATCAGGTCGCCCCAAAAAGAATAAAGAAGAAGACCGTGACTACTCCCCGTCTCCCGACAGAGACTCTGAGCCGCGCCACAAGAAGAAGAAGAAGGATAAGGAGAAGGACAAGGAGAACAAGAAAGACAAGGATAGCACCAAGACCAAAGATAAGACTCTTGCACCATCCAGTAAGGAAACATATGATTTTTTTCCTTTTTGTTTTCAAACAAGCTTAACAGCATAACAGAAAATAATACCAAGCCACTGCTAACTTAAACAGAAAATTAAAAGAAAAAGAAAACAATCTACAATTCATCACAAAATACAACATTAACATTATTATGAATGAATCTGCTTTTATTTCACTGATAATACTTATTAGAGTCTGTTCGGAAAGAGAAGAGTTGTGGAATGTATTGGGCCCCATATTTATCATATAACTATTACTATAGCTAAAAATGATGGAACATATATTAATGACGTAAAATTATTTTATATAAAAAAAAAATTATAATGAACAATGTAATCCAATATGTAAATTATGTGTCTGCCTAAATGCAGTGTAAAAGCATTGTATTTGTTTTACCAATAACTCTGAATAATCAATTTTCCCAACTAGATGTGCACAGCGTAGTCACCAATGTGCGTCCCTCGGAAGCCACTGCCATCGGAGGGCTGCTCACCGGCAGCGCCACCAAGACCACGGCCATCGTGGATCTCACCAAGGACGATGGCAACAAGAACGTGGCCGACTCCAGGGAGGTGTCGTTTAATAAGCTGCAAGGTAAGATCTAAATATTTATTATAAGGGGGTTTCCAACTAGATGAGCACAGCGTGGTCACCAATGTGCGTCCCTCGGAAGCCACTGCCATCGGAGGGCTGCTCACCGGCAGCGCCACCAAGACAACGGCCATCGTGGACCTCACCAAGGACGATGGCAACAAGAACGTGGCCGACTCCAGGGAGGTGTCGTTTAATAAGCTGCAAGGTAAGATCTAAATATTTATTATAAGAGGGTTTCCAACTAGATATGCACAGCGTAGTCACCAACGTGCGTCCCTCGGAAACCACTGCCATCGAAGGGCTGCTCACCGGCAGCGCCACCAAGACCACGGCCATCATCGACCTCACCAAGGATGATGGCAACAAGGACGTGGCCGACTCCAGGGAGGTGTCGTTTAATAAGCTGCAAGGTAAGATCACACTATTTATTTTAAGGGGGTTTCCAACTAGATGTCCACAGGCAGCGTAGTCACCAACGTGCGTCCCTCGGAAGCCACTGCCATCGGAGGGCTGCTCACCGGCAGCGCCACCAAGACCACGGCCATCGTGGATCTCACCAAGGACGATGGCAACAAGAACGTGGCCGACTCCAGGGAGGTGTCCTTTAATAAGCTGCAAGGTGACTTGAATAATATTTATTATATTAACCATATAATCTACTTTAATGATAAAACAAAGAAAGAAAGAAATAAACATAAAACTTAAAAACCTACAGATAAAAAAATATGTTTTCGAGCGATGGCGCCGTATGTTTGGCCTACTGTCGAGAAGATGGCGATACTTTTTGACATTTAACAAATTTAACTCATATCCAAAGGCCCTACGAAACCAAAGAGTAGAATACACTATTTGTTTTTGCCACGATTCGCCATTTAAGGCGCTAAATACCAAGAGTAAGCGCAAGTACTTAATATAAATTATGTTTTATTAAATTATTCCGATTTCCTTACGAAGTTTTCGTTGATCAAAAATCAACCATGAATATCGAATGGTATTTCGGCCATAAGTTCCTAGAAATTCTAGTACGAGTAGAAGGATCGGACCCACAACCTTAGGGCCTGTTTATACATTTATTAGTGTTAAGTTTGTGCAAACATCAACATTTATTCAGTGCAAGTTCATACATTTGTTACTTGCGTTTAGTAATAAAAGTATGAACTCGCACTAAACACCAACACTAATCAATGTAAAACAGGCTATTACCGCTAGGCTAGCAACGCTTTGTTTCCATTGTCATTAAATTCATTTACTTACCTACTTTCACCAGGCAAAACCTTCCCATCGCTGGTTGTGGTCGCTCGCCCCTACCTCCGCGCTAAAGACACGCAACCGCCCGCAGACCGGTCGGCTCTTGACAGCAAAGTGAAGTCTGTGCTCATGCACACTCCCATGAAGTTCACCGAGTGGCTCATCCAACAGGGCCTGGTGCGGTCGGAGCAGTGGTGCGTGATACATCAAGGCAACAAGCTCAAGCTGGGTAAGATCAATATAACACACTATGACTGTGATTTTACGGGGCACCTATCTGAGGATATTCACGAATATGGCTAAATTGTCAACGCTACAGTAAACTTGCAAAAAACCTCGGACATATTCACGAAAATATCGTCTATCTCCGGTCTGTCCGGTCACCTTAGCAAAATAATTTTTCACAATAATGAAATTGTTCATATGGTTGGAGAGTATGTAAAAAAGCTTCCGGACACCCAGTCAAAATTATAACAAATCTGCGGAAGCCCAGACAGTTTTATTTGTGAATGTCTGAACACTTGACGCCATAATAATGCCCATTTATTTCCAGGCATGTACTCCGACGTATCCAAGTTCCCGTTCTCCGGGGGCTACGTCTGGATCTCCGAATGCTGCCCGACTCGCTTCGTGTCTGTATTCTGCAGTTCCATCTTTGAAGGAGCCACTTTCCCTCCGAGCGTGCTTTTGAAGCTGGTTTACCATTGGGCCTGCCAGACTAATGTGCAGAACGTTGTGCAGTGGGTCAAAGTGGACAATCTCTATGTCAAGGTAAAATTTAATTTTATTAGTCACGAACTTTTATTAGCTGTTCAAATAGCTAAGGAAAGTGGAAAAGCACATCAAAATCTTACCATAGATCAATGATATTTTCAAGATAGATGGGAGCAGCGCACTACTTCACTTCGCTACTGGGCAGTAAGGCGTAGCTTTAGACTGTTAGGGACGGTTAGGTTAGGGACAAAAAAAAAACAAGCACTACTGGTGGGTGTGGAGTTAAGACTTATGACCAGCAGTGACATCTTTGGGTTGATGTGATAAATCTAATATCTATTGTAATTTTTCGCAGGGTCTATTCACCTGGCTGCGAGCAGTGTGCACTTCAGCCATCCATCAACACATGAGCCTGCTTGGTGGGGCTGGGAAGAAGGTCGAGGTCGGCGTCATCTCCCTCGGGACCACCAGCCACGATGGAACCCAGCGCCAAGTCAAGGTGGAGGTGCTGGGCGTGCTGGACCCTGCCGACAAACTGGTGAGATTATCATTAAAATTATCATGGGTACACACGGATTCTCAAAGATTTCAAAGACACCAATGTTAACATTATTTTATACCTCTATTTCAGATTCGTCTCCGCGCCGTGGAACCTTTAGCCGAGCACGAGAAAAACTACAAAAAGCGCTTCCAAAAAATCCTCGAACCCCTCGTCACCTGGGTCCACCCGTCCTCCGTCATCCTCACCGACCTGACAGTCGACAAAGGCACCCTAGTGTCCATGGGCTTCAAGAATGTCCACCAATCGTCCTCGCACACGGACACCCCGGCCAGGAACAGCAACGCCAACATCATGGAGTACTTGAGGAGGATCGTGCCGAGAATGTTCCAGAACACGCTCTCGCTGCTGTCGAGACAGATCATACAGCAGTTCCTGGACGAGCTGGTGTGGAGGGAGAGGTATAACGAAAAATTGGACAGTCGTAGGCGGAACTACTAGAGCCTTAAGCAAGCAAAGCAAACCAACCATGTAGTCGATCAAAAATCAACAAAGTCCGAATAGTCATCATTAAAGGACGATCATTATATTAAATAATAGTACAGTCAGTAAGAAAGATCGTCGTATAAAAAAACCATCCATATTTTCTGCATGAGCTGTATGTAGAAGTAAAACATCGATTGAAAATAATGGGATTAATGGGCAAGACACTATTTAAATAATTATACATTACGGTATTTTTTAAGTTGGGATTTCCACTGCCACTTTTCATGATTTATTTCCTTTCAATGTTGTTTAAGGAAAGTTTACTGTTAATTTTGAATAAATTATAAGTAATGCAGAAAAGTAATAAACAAACTTCCAATATAAATGATCTAAAGTTCCCTTATTTTTATTTTTTTTCTAATCTGCAGGTTCGGAATCTCGCCCGGGCAAGCGTTCGAAAACATTGTGCTTCATATCGCGGAACAGACCAAATTCGACTCCAAGGACGCTATTACTGTCCGTCTGAACAAGATCGCAGCTAATCCATTCAAGAACTGGAAATATCCTAGCAAGGTACGGATCTTCCTAGTATTGTAAATGATTAATGATGTTTAATGTAGCTGGCCGGTTTCCAAATTTTAATAGGGAACCGTGCGCGTTGGAGGGTCTGCCATCTTGTGGCCTGATTCGGAAACATATGTCACAAAACAGATAGGTACAGAAATCAATCTACATACAAAGCGCGCTCGAGCAACGCACACATAGACACGATATCTCGGACCAGTTGGGACCAGTGCGAGCGCGCGTGCCATCCGCTTGAAATACGCGTCTGTGAACTTTTTTGTGCAATAATGGAGAAACAAAACAAAAAGTTATTATAACTGTACAGTGGACGTTTGTTTAAATTCAGCATTAAACGGTGAATTGTCGTTTTTTAAGCTACCAGTGGTTTCAGAGAGAATGCGTATGCGAATTTATTACATTGTTGTACATGAGAATGCGAATTTATTACACTTTAAAATATAATAATCGTGCATTTCGTCAAACTCGAAATCGTCACAAGATATTTTCTGTGGCAAATTTGTAATATAACAATGACATTAAAATTAAAATACCTATTTGAGTTATTAATGTTCTCTTTATTCATTTTTCTTCTTAAGTTAGGTTAATTATAATATGCATATAAAAGTAAAATATAAAAACACTAATGCATTTATTAATGTTATTATTAATTTATATTTCCATTCTTCCCGTTTCATCCTCAACAATAAATCAAACAACTAGATACGAGATACGATACGATAGACACGAGTTCCACTACGACGATAGTTTTTTGTGCATAAGTCAGTTCGCAACAATCGCAACCCTAGAGCGACCGCCGAGCGTAGGTATGAAAAGTAAAGTACGTAAATGTGATTGACTTCTGTACTTATCTGTTTTGTGCATATGTGCCCATGTACATTGCCAAAGCAAGTGCTACCATCTACCGTTCTCGTCGGTACGTTTCCTTGTGCATAGTAGGTTCTTCCATCTTGTGGGCTACAACGAAAGCATAAACCACACATTTACGCATCGCGCCAAAAATCTGACGGATCCTATGCTGCCCCCTATAGTTCATGCAGCTGTCATTGACTGATAATTTACGCAAAATAAACTCCCGGGTGCGTAAAAGAGTGAAATTAATGTTTGATAATTTGTTGAATTGAAAATAATACCGATAGCGATATTGATAAATCGACTAGCTCAATGCCACGGGCCACGAGCTCAAATTACCCAAAATATGACCCAATTTTACTTAAAATAAAGTTGATTCAATGCAATTTATGATTTGAACTCAAAATGGTGTTTTTGTAGAAATCAAAGAACACTGAGGACGCATCGACATCTGCAACAGAAGAGACTGGACGCGGGAAGCGTGGACGCCGCAAGAAGGAGCCGAGCCCTGAACCCCCGCCCCGCAAGAAGAAGAAGGAGAAGACACTTTACGTCCCCGATGATGATGAAGAAGAGGTTAGTACATGTGTATAGCTAGGACGTAGACATCTGCAACAGAAGAGACGGGACACGGGAAGCGTGGACGCCGCTAGAAGGAGCCAAGCCCTGAACCCCCGCCCCGCAAGAAGAAGAAGGAGAAGACAGTTTACGTCCCCGATGATGATGAAGAAGAGGTTAGTATAATGCTTTGTTATAAGCCTCATCATAGTTTAACGGGTTTAAACGATAAATACGATATACACATTATAAAAATGTGTAACAAATAAATAAAAAGGTTTAAAAAAAAAAGAAAAAAAGGTAAAAGGTAGAGAAAGACATGCTGCGCCGACCCCAAGTGAATGGGAAAAGGGCAAGAGAATGATGATGAAATAAATAAAAAGGTTTTCTTTTATTTGTAAAAATGACTTATTTTTATTAAACCTATTTATTTGTAAAAAAAATATATTTAAGTATATGGGTTTCCAACTGATATGTTTGAAGTCGGTGCCAAGCCAAACAGTAACAATAACGGTCAAAAATAATACTTTGTCTAAAATCACAATACATCTGTACTAATATTATAAACGCGTGTTATGTGTTAGTGTCTTAAATGTGAGGGCAGAGCCCAAGAGTGTGCCCCGCGCGTCATCTCAGAACTATACATCACATCGTAAAGCTAACACGTACCCTTATTATCGGGAATAATTTGTAAATTTAATTTAATTATAATACTAAAAGTTATTATTTCAATAACCAATAATTTGTCAAAGTAACTCTGTCTGTTTTTGTGTAACCTTTTTACGGCTAAAGAACTGAATCGATTTTGGTGAAAAAAGAAACTAATCATTTCGAGAACCAATAGTTAATCGCGCAGTCTCTCCGGATCGGAAATTAAGTTCAAAAAAATGCTGATATTGATGTAAGTCCAGCCAGTTCCTTACTTAACCTTCCTCCTTAACTGTACTTCTTTACTTGTGTTATCTACTGTACCTACTGACAACGATCGCCGTTGGCTTTTATTCATATACACTTGTTGATCTGTGTTTAGTATTAGTTTTAACCTTGAGTTGAACCATATAGTTCTAATTTATTTGTAAAATAAAGACGAAAGTAATGGTATTTGAAAAGGAAAAAAATATGACAAACTGTGAAATTTCGATTGGTCAAGAAAGAGTGGAACAAGTGAAAGAGTTTGTGTATTTGGGAACCTTGTTCACTAGGGACGGTAAGCATGATAAAGACATTGAAAGGAGAGTGAATGCTGGGAATCGTGTGAATGGGGCACTTAACGCTTTTATGAGCAGCCAGAAGGTGTCGCAAAAAGCACGGTTGGCTGTTCATAGAGGGGTGTTGGTGCCGACACTTATGTATGGTAGCGAAAGTTGGGTATGGCAGAAGAGGCATCAGAGCCAAGTGAATGCAGTGGAAATGAGAGCGTTGAGAAGTGTGTGTGGTGTGAGATTGTAAGATAGAATTAGGAACAGTGTGATAAGGGAAAAGTGTGGACTGGATGTAGATGTAGTGACAAAAATTGAGAAAGGTATGTTGAGATGGTTTGGACATGTGGAAAGAAGGCTGACAAAGAGAGTGTATGAAGGAGAAGTGGAAGTGGGAGTTGGAAGGGGTAGACCTAGGCGGACTTTCTCTGATCAGATCGGGGAAATCCTGAAGAAAGGCCAGGTCAAGAGCACCCTAAACCGGCGAGCGTGTATGAGGAATGTTATGAATGTGAAGGAAGCGAAAGAGGTATGTCAGGATCGTAGCAAATGGAAATCCGTGGTCTCTGCCTACCCCTCCGGGAAATAGGCGTGATTATATGTATGTATGTATGTATGTTATTTGTAAAATGGATGCTGGTTCCGTGGATTTATTTAACATCGCTCTAAATATCATTCCCGCTTATGAAAAGAAGATAATATAATTTACTACAAAATAAACTCAACCACCAAAACCGGCGGTAAACCAACCTAAATTTAATTTCGGTGTTAATAAACCATTTCAATTTAACAGATGTCTAAACGACATTTTTAGACCCAAATCGGTAAATCAATATCCATATAATATAAGCCATACCCATCCAACCAAGATCTTTTATGCAACCAAATTTTAATCAGTTCTGAATGAAACAAAATCCCTTCTGCAATACCTAATTCAACACATATAAACAAAACCTACAACTTATGAGTGGCATCTCATAACCTTCTGCACTAATCCGCCTTCGACCATTATTTAATTCAAACGAAACCCAAACACAAATCATGTTCAACCAATCGTACGGAACGCTAACAAAGACTATTCATTGAAGATTTTAATACCGAGAAAGACCCAGTCGCTGACAACGCACAACACTGCCCTGCTTATCGCATGTGCAGTACTTGCATGAAAAACATCGTTTAAATAAAGAACTTATTCAAAGAGAACAAGATAAACAATTGCATGTCTTTTCAACTGCGATTACTGCATACGTTGTTAGAGACCTACGGCGTCGAACTGGCATCGCCGCCCTCCTCAGTGATAACGCGTTCGGCGAAAACTCGGACTAGACATAAATATATAGGTTACTAATTATAGCCGGTCAAACGACTTTGTCAGTAGAAAAAGGCGCGTAATTCATATTTTCTATGAGACGATAACATTAATAATTTAATTACTTTATATTTTGAAATCAATTCCTCTGGATGATGATCAAACCGAACCCACACCTTGGTGCAGTCCGTGCCATCCTTATCAAATTCAAAATATATTTATTTCAAAAATCGCACCAAAAAGTCACGATAGCCTTCATTTGGCTTGGCGCCGACTTCAAACATATCAGTTGATAACGCATATACTTAAATAGGATAATAATTTTACTTTATCCTTTTTTTAAGTAGTAGTAAAAAGTTTTTTTATATAAAAAGCCAAGTTTCACATTGCCCGAAACTATTTAAATATTGCAATTAATGGCGGCAGAGCCTTCTATTCTGTTTTTCATTATCACTATTCTCTCTTCCAGATACCCCTAGCCCTCCGCCGCACGAAGATTAAGCAAGAGCGAGACCAGAAAAAGGAGAAAGAGAAAGAAGAGCCAACTCCCCGTTCTAGACGCAAAGCCGTGCGTTCGTACGTCGACGACGACCTGGACGACATACCACTGAAGAATATCAAGAAGGAGATGAAGCCAGAGGAGACTGTGTCGATGGAGCGGTATTACTTCGGGCAGATTGGCGGGGAGGGGCCGGTGGAGAAGGTTTCTATTGCTGTCGAGGTGAGTTTCCTATTCATCCCCCGCTCTAGACGCAATGCCGTGCGTTCTTACGTCGATGGATGACGTACCGCTGAAGAATATCAAGAAGGAGATGAAGCCAGAGGAGACTGTGTCGATGGAGCGGTATTACTTCGGGCAGATTGGCGGGGAGGGGCCGGTGGAGAAGGTTTCTATTGCTGTCGAGGTGAGTTTCCTATTTAGACCCCGCTCTAGACGCAGAGCCGTACGTTACTACGATGACCAGGACGATATACCGCTGAAGAATATCAAGAAGGAGATGAAACCAGAGGAGACTGTGTTGATGGAGCGGTATTATTTCGGGCAGATTGGCGGGGAGGGGTCGGTCGAGAAGGTTTCTATTGCTGTTGAGGTGAGTTTCTTATTCATCCCCCGCTCTAGACGCAATGCAGTGCGTTCCTACGATGACCTGGACGATCTACAGCTGAAGAATATCAAGAAGTAGATGAAACCGGAGGAGTCTGTGTCGATGGAGCGGTCGGTCGGTCGATGTCGATGGACTGTTGAGGTGAGTGTGTTGTTAAGACTCAAATTGAGTAGAATTTTCTAAGAAGAAGTGGACATTTTAAAACATTTTGTGTTGTTAAGTACTGTTCTAGTTATCCTTGCTAAAGTAACACCAGCGTGAATTAACCTGTTCTTGTCCATTCACAGTGCCCCACATGCCACATCGAGTTCACCAACAACATCTCCCTCATGGAGCATCTCTTCTTGCACGCCATACCCGCGCCTGCCTCCGCACCGGACTCGACCGCCCAGTGTTCATACTGTCTCATACGGTTCGCGACCGATGATGAGCTCACGGCGCATCTCAAGCAGGAGCACCCGAGCGACACCAAGACGCCTGACTTGTTTACGTATGCTTGCCTCATCTGCGAGGTAAGTGCAAAAATAAAGAGCTTTTGAACTATAATGGAGGACGTTTAATACAGATTCGAAACTTCAGACACATCTTTGAATTTCTTGACATATGTGTAAGGTGTACAGTCAGCAGCAGATATACCTGAGCGGGCAAGGTGTCCAAGAAAAAATATACACTTCAATCGTCACAAAAATAAGGACATCTAAGTTGTCATTTTAGCGTAGGCTTTCAGTTCGTCACATATATCTTAGCTTCTGAGTTTTTCTTTAACACATACACCCTTATTTAATCACAATGACAATAACGGTTAGAAAGCCAGTGGTAACTAAGCAATCAAATTCAAGCTGCTGTCATTAATACCTACACGCACGTACGTCAAATCACGTACGTCAGCAGCCAGGGTGCCACCAGTTGCTAAGCAGTTGTTATTTCAATGGTAACTAAGCATCAACATTTTATCTGTTTAACTTTAAAAAAAAAACTGTAGCAACTACGAATTCACACCTCCTTTCTTAAAGAAGTATTTTATCGTCAAGTGTCAAACTTAGACAATAAATAAGTAGTAAGTACTTAGATTTTACGAGAATGATCGGTTTTTTATTTTAACTATCATAGGCGGCCGTTCTTCCAAACCGTAGAGCATATTATATGTTAATATATTTATTTAGCCCGCTTAAATTATACTATATAGTACTAAAATACGATGCTCCGAATCGATCAAAGAACGAAGGAGAAAATAATAGAATTGAAACTTAACACGTTCACTGTCCCAATCTGACATGTAAACCTTATGGCTTTGTAATAGAGGCTAGCCGTGGCCCCACGTGAGGAGCACGGGCAGTAAAGGTGTTAAGCATATCCAACTATAACTCCTCTCTTTATTTTGTTGGTTGGACTCATGATCCGGAAGAACGGTGCCTCCTCTTCTATAGATGTACCTATGCGATAAAACCATCACTGCCATGCATATATTGCATATACCTACGTAATATGCTAACTGTTGACCATAGGAATGACGAATTTTGTTTTTACAACTTAGCAGAGAGGATAGAGTATACGGAGGTATATGTAAGTATACAGTATGTATCAGAATCAGAACGAAAGGTCAAGAAAGAGACCCATTAATGTTTAGGTCATACTGAGCAACTTTTACTATGGGACCAACCCCGAAACCCCGGAAAAAAATTTACTCTCCCATGGAAAATTTCAATATCAGACCAGCAAAATGTATGAAACTTCCAATTATTTTTCCGCGTTTTCGGGGTTGGTCCCATAGTAAAAGTGGTTCAGTGTTCAGTTATGACCTAAACATTAATGGGTCTCTTTCTTGGCCTTTCGTTCTGATATATACTGTATATCTTTGAACTTTTTGTTAGTATAACCTAGCAGTAAACATCAAATGGCATTCCGCACAGGAGTAATCTAAGGAACGCCCACTGCGGTTTCAAACCTACAACGTCCTGTTAGAAAGCCGTACATACGCTACATGTGACATATCTTCAAAAAACCGGGCAAGTGCGAGTCGGACTCGCGCACGAAGGGTTTCGTACCATAATGCAAAAAAGACGGAAATAAAACCGGGCAAGTGCGAGTCGGACTCGCGCACGAAGGGTTCCGTACCATAACGCAAAAAAAAAAACAAAAAAAAGCAAAAAATAAAACGGTCACCCATCCAAGTACTGACCACTCCCGACGTTGCTTAACTTTGGTCAAAAATCACGTTTGTTGTATGGGAGCCCCATTTAAATCTTTATTTTATTCTGTTTTTAGTATTTGTTGTTATAGCGGCAACAGAAATACATCATCTGTGAAAATTTCAACTGTCTAGCTATCACGGTTCGTGAGATACAGCCTGGTGACAGACGGACGGACGGACGGACGGACGGACGGACGGAGGGACGGACGGACGGACGGACGGACGGACAGCGAAGTCTTAGTAATAGGGTCCCGTTTTACCCTTTGGGTACGGAACCCTAAAAAAATGCAGAAAAAAAAACGGTCACCCATCCAAGTACTGACCACGCCCGACGTTGCTTAACTTTGGTCAAAAATCACGTTTGTTGTATGGGAGCCCCATTTAAATCGTTATTTTATTCTGTTTTTAGTATTTGTTGTTATAGCGGCAACAGAAATACATCACCTGTGAAAAGTTCAACTGTCTATCATGGTTCGTGAGATACAGCCTGGTGACAGACGGACGGACGGACGGACGGACGGACGGATAGCAGTCTTAGTAATAGGGTCCCGTTTTACCCTTTGGGTACGGAACCCTAAAAACATATAAACGTATGCGAAATTAATATAAAATAAAACTACAAAGTAATAATAGAAATGAAACCCAAAAAAAAAAAGCTGTAATCTCTAGGTGCGTCCGACTGAGATTTGAACCCGCGGTCTCTGCTTTGAAAAGCAAACGCCTTAGTAACAAGACCACAACGTGCCTTGACAATTGGCTCTAAATTCGGCTTCAGTTAGCTTTCGCTATGTGTCACTCATTCGTTTTGATGATTCTATTCAATAAAAGAAATAGTTTGCAGTAAGTTGACTGACAGGCCCCTGTCAATGGTTGAAGGGCAAAACGTGAGATAGATGTATGTGATGACAAAACTGTACTGCTTTCGATGATTGTCAAAACGCTTTACCTGAAATTAGCATAGCTATTATTCATTCAATATACGACCATACATGTATGCTTTAAACGTCTATTTTTCCATATTGTTCAGATATATTTGACACGTTGACCGCTTAGATACCAGTGGTTCTTTGACAGCTAAGGTATCAATGATTTGTTGTAAGTGTAGAAATTAATGAATAGCGACTGTTTAGATATTTGTGACATGTTGAGCGCTCACAAGTAAATGCTACCATGACAGACAACAACTTTTTGACGGTTTAAACGTTTACCTCTCTTTGAGCACCTGGAGAGTATAGCGACTTCTGCTGCTGACTGTACGGGGGCAATTTAAACTGCGGGATAATTTAAACTAATCGAAATATTTTCCATATTTTACATTATTAACTGAAATTTCCCGCAGTCGAAATTGCCCCTCTGTAAGGTGCTTACATGCTTTTCTATGACGCTTTTCGCCACACTGACCTGGTAATACATTTTATAATACACTTTTTAAGACCTTTATAATTTAAAAATAGAAAAGATTATATGTAAAAAAGTTTCATTAAATTTGGGTAGACAATGAGAACCATACCACTTTCACCTCAGTTCCAATTGTTTCGTTAACAAAATCGCATTTATTTCCAACAGGTCCGGTTCGCAGCCGTCCTAACTCTGGCCACGCACATGCAGAAGACGCACTTGCCCCTCGAGCTGCCCTACGGCTGCGACGCGTGCGACTACCGCGCGTCGTCGCAGCGGCGCCTCGCCGACCACTACCGCGACAAGCACGCCAAGCACCACTCCGTACAGTGCCCACACTGTCTCAAGGTCAGTGCTAACGCCAGCCACACATCTATCGAGCTCCCGTACGGCTGCGACGCGTGCGACTACCGCTCATCGCCGACCACTACCGCGATAGGCACGCCAAGCACCACTCCGTACAGTGCCCACACTGTCTCAAGGTCAGTGCTAACGCCAGCCACACATCTCTCGAGCTCCCGTACGGCTGCGACGCGTGCGACTACCGCTCGTCGCCGACCACTACCGCGATATGCACGCCAAGCACCACTCCGTACAGTGCCCGCACTGTCTCAAGGTCAGTTAACGCGATCAGCACATTAATAGAAAATTTTCAAAATGGCGACCAGTTTTGATCGATTTTTACAGGAAATTAGAAAGGAACAAAAGATATGGCGCGTCGCGCGAAACTTGCGACGGAAGGTTTAGCCGTCGCGCGTGTTTTTAGCTTTTATCTCAATACTCAAAAAGAGGGGTATTATATTATGTTTGGCGCTAATGTCTGTTTTTATAAAATAATTTGTGTTAACAGGTGATCCAGGTGTACGCCGACGGGCACGAGCTGACCGCCAACATCTTGCTGTTCCTCGACCACCTGCAGCAGCACCAGGACAAGGAGCTGGAGATACGCTGCAACCGCTGCGTGCTCAAGTTTGTGCACCTCGGTGAGTGCTCAGTTAGTCCAGTCTTCAACTGCAGGTGACCCAGATGCTCGAGCTGACCGCCAACATCCTGCTGTTCCTCGACCACCTGCAGCAGCACCAGGACAAGGAGCTGGAGATACGCTGCAACCGCTGCGTGCTCAAGTTTGTGCACCTCGGTGAGTGGTCAGCTAGTCCAGTCTTCAAGTGCAGGTGACCCGGGTGCTCTAGCTGACCGCCAACATCCTGCTGTTCCTCGACCACCTGCAGCAGCACCAGGACAAGGAGCTGGAGATACGCTGCAACCGATGCGTGCTTAAGTTTGTGCACCTTGGTGAGTGGTCAGCTAGTCCAGTCTTCAAGTGCAGGTGACCCGGGTGCTCTAGCTGACCGCCAACATCCTGCTGTTCCTCGACCACCTGCAGCAGCACCAGGACAAGGAGCTGGAGATACGCTGCAACCGCTGCGTGCTCAAGTTTGTGCACCTCGGTGAGTGCTCAGTTAGTTCAGTCTTCAAGTGCAGGTGACCCAGGTGCTCGAGCTGACCGCCAACATCCTGCTGTTCCTCGACCATTTGCAGCAGCACTGGGACAAGGAGCTAGAGATACGCTGCAACCGATGCGTGCTCAAGTTTGTGCACCTCGGTGAGTGCTCAGTTAGTCCAGTCTTCAAGTGCAGGTGACCCAGGTGCTCGAGCTGACCGCCAACATCCTGCTGTTCCTCGACCATTTGCAGCACCACTGGGACAAGGAGCTGGAGATACGCTGCAACCGATGCGTGCTCAAGTTTGTGCACCTCGGTGAGTGCTCAGTTAGTCCAGTCTTCAAGTGCAGGTGACCCAGGTGCTCGAGCTGACCGCCAACATCCTGCTGTTCCTCGACCATTTGCTGCACCACTGGGACAAGGAGCTGGAGATACGCTGCAACCGATGCGTGCTCAAGTTTGTGCACCTCGGTGAGTGCTCAGTTAGTCCAGTCTTCAAGTGCAGGTGACCCAGGTGCTCGAGCTGACCGCCAACATCCTGCTGTTCCTCGACTATTTGCAGCAGCACTGGGACAAGGAGCTGGAGATACGCTGCAACCGATGCATGCTCAAGTTTGTGCACCTCGGTGAGTGCTCAGTTAGTCCAGTCTTCAAATGCAGGTGACCCAGGTGCTCGAGCTGACCGCCAACATCCTGCTGTTCCTCGACCATTTGCAGCAGCACTGGGACAAGGAGCTGGAGATACGCTGCAACCGATGCGTGCTCAAGTTTGTGCACCTCGGTGAGTGCTCAGTTAGTCCAGTCTTCAAGTGCAGGTGACCCAGGTGCTCGAGCTGACCGCCAACATCCTGCTGTTCCTCGACCAACTGCAGCAGCACCAGGACATGGAGCTGGAGATACGCTGCAACCGCTGCGTGCTCAAGTTTGTGCACCTCGGTGAGTGCTCAGTTAGTCCAGTCTTCAAGTGCAGGTGACCCAGGTGCTCGAGCTGACCGCCAACATCCTGCTGTTCCTCGACCATTTGCAGCAGCACTGGGACAAGGAGCTGGAGATACGCTGCAACCGATGCGTGCTCAAGTTTGTGCACCTCGGTGAGTGCTCAGTTAGTCCAGTCTTCAAGTGCAGGTGACCCAGGTGCTCGAGCTGACCGCCAACATCCTGCTGTTCCTCGACCACCTGCAGCAGCACCAGGACATGGAGCTGGAGATACGCTGCAACCGCTGCGTGCTCAAGTTTGTGCACCTCGGTGAGTCGGCAAATTATCCAGTCTTACAACTCTTCTCAAAAATTTATCAGGTTTCACGATCGAATCCGACCAAATTATCTTCTATACTAGAGGTTTCCAAACTAAACGGCCTGCGGGCTACGTCCGGCCCCTCGATGAAAGATAAATTCCATGTAATCTGGCCTGGGCTAGCTTACTTTTTGTAAGCGAAGGAGTGGCTCTTGTGTTAAAAAAGTTTAGATACCTATGCTGAGCCGGGCTACACTGGCCAAAAAAATCTCAGAGAAAGAATTCCACCAAATATAACCTCTTGACGGCTAGATGTCATCCTGTTGTTTTTACAGGTCAGTTGAAGGAGCATCAAGTGCGTGACCACACTACGGTTGAAAACGCCATTCCTCTCTGCTCCGAAGAGCATCTCATCAACAAGCCTAAGGTAAAGGACATACAAATATTTTATTTTATTATAAAAACCGGTTTCATAGCTCATCTTTTTTTTACAAACCCCAATGCGCAGTTTCTTGAGAAAATCTTGACAGGGAGAACTCTCCATAGCCGCCGTTCGTGGTATAAATTCTTCTAAAATCTGTCAATGTGCGCAATAAATAAATGGCCATTTAGATGTCTCCACGACTCTTATGCGAGTTTTGATACATTGCGATATTTGAGCGACCGATCTACCTCAGTAGTTGGCAATATAATGGTGTGCAAAATTAAAGTGTGAACCAATGAATGAATGTTTTTTTTTCTTTAGACCAAGGCCCGACCGCCAGTGAAGGACTCCTCCAGCCACACAATGAGCGCCACGTACGAAGACGTGACGTTAGTCCTTCCCGACGGCATGATCTGTCGCGAGTGCGACACGGCTCTAGACAGCGACAAGCATTTCCTGTGAGTACAAACTACATCGGTGAACCTTATTACAAAAGGCATACCATACCACCAACACCCCCACCACCGATCCACCGATGGACAGTTAAAAATGTGCGCGATGGTACCTACTACGCCATGTTTTATTCGCATGTACAAAGTTTAATGGCGTCATAAGATCACGGTACGCATTTGCAATGCGTCGCCACGCGCCATTTCATACCGTAAGTTGGTGATATGTTTGCGACCACATCATTTTAACCGGCATTTTTTTTTTCATTTCATTTTAGTGACGATGCCACTTACTATTTTGACTCGATACCACTGATTCGTAAAATCTTTTTTTTCCAGTGGATCATCATCCTGTACCAAGTGCTCGTTTACGTCGTCGTGCTACCGCGCCATGCTGCGGCACAGCGGCTACTGCGCCGGCGCGCACTCGCTGGAGGACGCGCCGCGCGCCGCGCCCGCCGCGCTGCACTGCGTGTGCTCCTACACGACCCGCGTGGGTGAGTACACGCTGTATTGCTAGCGGCACACCTACTGTGATGTCGTCGAAGGTCGTTTCCAAAATTGTGAAATTCTCACATTCAGAAACTTCTCATACTTTTGTATGGGGGTTTAACCTTTTGAATGCCACAGACGGCAATTGACGTCGACGCAAAATCGTAACAACTACGCCAAAGACGGCATTTGATGTCGATCGTTTTTTGATGAAAATCTACTGAAAAGCACCCCACTTTTAGGTTGGCATTATTTATTCACAAAACTAAATTTTACCACCGTGGCGTCAGTGGCACGGCAAATGGATGCGCCGTTTGACGTTCAAAAGGTTAAATTTTGCATTTCTTAAATCAAAATAGCATTTCCTGAATATTTCATTTCCGCTCACTTTTACTTTCCACACACTGATTGGTCGACACTCAACCAATCTCAACGCACCAAGTTCATTAGATCATTTATGATAGTGCCAAGTAAATAATTTACTAAAGGATTAAAAGCATTACTTGAAGTAATGCTTTTAATCCTTTTAGATATAAGAAAGGTTGTTTATAGGTCCAAAAACTCGCACTTTGTAATAACTCTGCCGAAAATGCAATAAATGGACTCGTATCTTCAAAGACTCCCCTGACGGATCGTCCCACAAATTAACTCGTCTATCTCAGTCACTTTCTAGCCTATTAGATAATGTAATATATCTTTATTCCAGGAACAAAGAGTACGTTTTCGACAGACTTCCAAAAATGTGGTTCTTTACGAAAATTAACCCAAAAGCCGACTACAATTTTATTATTTTGCAGGCACGGACATGCTGACACACTTGCTGAGCTGCGAGCACAAGACCGCCTACATATCGGAAGACGCCGCCAAGTTGAACACCGTACGAGACGACGTGTTCGCACCTCGCCTAGAGGAGCTCCCTGTTGTGAGTTGATATCTCTTTTCATTTTTATTACGTCCATTGATACGTGCTGACATTTTAGGATGGCCCACTCAACACAAAACGAGTTGTCTCGCAAAGAAATTGTAACAGCCTCGCCCGAGAGACAGCTCAGAGAACCCAGCACAAAGAATAGAATATTATTGCCGAACATCGGAAAATAAGAAAGCAAGTATTTAGTTATAATAGTTAGGGCTGATTTAGACTGCGCGCGAACTCGCATGCGATTTTAGTTACATTGCGGACTGTTGGTTACGTTCAATCGACCGATCAAAAACCGCAATGGAATGAAACTCGCATGCGAGTTCTCGCATCGTCTAAATGAGCCCTTATAATGGTTGTGTTTGCCAGCAGCAGCAGCAGCAGCAGCAGCAGCAGCCGCCGCCGCCGGAGAGCGCGCCGCCGGACTACGCGCCGCCGTCCGTGCTCAACACGCAGCTCTCGCTCGACGACCTCGCGCCGCCCTCCGTGCTGCAGGCCGACCAGGTAGCCCACCAACCGACCCCTGCACTACGGGCCAGTTGCACCGACCACCAGTTAACTGACTGATCAACGTTACGCAGCAGAGATCTATGAATCTTCCCGTACAATAAAATTTAGCGAACGCTTTAATGGTGACAGACGGTTCGGTGCAACCGGCCCTATATCTCGAATACTTAATTTTTCCAGACATAAAGTCAATGCGGATAAGTTATTGCGAGTTTGCCACTTTGTAAACGGGCTCCAATGTGAATGCCAGCCAAACTTATTGATGTACTGATTTTAGTTCTCCCAAAGTGCCTCAGTCACAATAGATAGTCATATAAGACCCCAGGGCTCAGCATCGTAAACTCGTGTCGTGTCTTTTACACTTTTATCAACATATCACTGCCTTAAATTTTGTCAGTATTTAATCAGAAACTATAATTAAAGTTTAATTACTCAATTCACAGAACACACTTATCGAAAACTGGTTTTTAACCCTTTGACCGCCGTTGTCCGGTATAGAAGACAACGATAGAACGATACGCTGGCGCCGTCGTCTTGTATACAAGACACAAATTCAACCACTGAGTTAATATGAAAATAATAACAATTGCAATTTCATTTACACTCGTGTTCATATTTAAGGTCTTTGTTTTTTCATTTATTTGCTTTTTAAGCCGCTATATAAATCCCTTCTTTTATAATAAGGCATTTAAAAAAATTGCTCCAATTTTCAACATTTTTCATGTTCCTCGTCGCCGTTGTCTTGTATAAAAGACAGCTAGGGATGGGAATGTTAACTCGATATGGGAATTTTTAAAGGAAATATAAAGTCAGAAATATGTTTTTATCTAAGTATTTGAACACTTGTTAATCGCCAATTTTTTTCAACGAATAGTAGGTAACTACTTACTAGAATACGTAGAACGAGAGTCAGATAGGCATAACTATATTTAAAGTTCAGGTAGCTTCTTTAGCTCTATAAAGTAGAGCCAGACAAGTAAATTTGCCATTGTAGATTGTGGACTATTTAATTGCAGAAGAGATAAATAAAAAAAATAATTGATGTTATTTTATAGCTTACGCTACGTTTTACGTAGGCGAACAACGCGCGAACGCGGCGCCTGACATTCGCGTGCAAATCGCGCCGCACCGCGTTCGCAACGAGATCGCTTACGTAGGACACTTCAATGGGCATCAAAGGATTGATTTCGCCGCGCCGCGCCGCGCCGCGTTCGCGCGTTGTTCGCCTACGTAAGACGTAGCGTTAGTGGGAAGGGATACACCGCAGCGACCGCTTCGCACAAGTGTGGTACAGAGACATACCTGTTTATCAGACTTTACTTTTATTGTTATAACATTGAAGTTAATGTGTAATTTTTTTGTAACAAGTCGTTGAACGTTTTTTTGATAAGAGTTTACCTATAGATTAATGTAAACCAAACTGAAATTATAATGATAAATTCTAATTCCGGAATAATATCTTCACTCATTAAAAATTCAACCCACGTGTAATTTTCACTAAAACAGTTCCGGTATATTGACTTTATCGACACATGATGCGCAGCTTTAACGTTACGCCAATAAAGTTTACGTACCGACAAGCGCTTACGCCGTTGACCTAGAGACTATTATTACTTGATCCGCGCGGAAACAGTCCTTGTCTGTCTGCATTGCGGGCAGTTCATGGGCGCCGTTGTCTTGTATAAAAGACTTCTCGTACAGCCTAGTGCGGCGATATCACGTCTTGAATCGACATTGTTTAGTGGTTGTTTTTTATGTTAAATCCCTATATTTTAAACATTTTCGGGTGTAAAACATATGTTTAATTTTGGCAATTTGGAATGAAATTAAAACAGGATAAGAACAAAGCTAAATTAAAAAGATTTTTACCATAATATTGTAAATATCGATATCACTATTTGCAATCCCTAAACTTTTTATTAGTTGTTTACTTAAAATTTGCTCTGGCGTGTGAGTGAGCGTCTTTGCGGACTAGGTCCGGCGGCCAAAAGGTTAAGCAGTGCCGATTTGTTTTGTCAAGATGGCGCCGATAACTAGTCATAGAGCTAACTCTGTAATTGATGTAATATTTCCAGCACGACCAGGAGCTCCTGAAGGACGCGTACGATCGGCCGCTGGCCACGCCGCGGCACGAGGAGCCGAGCTACAGCCTCGGCGACTTCGAGCCGCTGCCGCAGGAGCCCCCGCCGCAACCTGACTTTGAGCAACTGTAAAATGTTGGTAATGCTACTGGCTTTGTGAATGACAGGAGCTGCTTAATTGCTGCATTGACTGTTGTTGGGAATATGCCAGATAATAATAGTTTATTACATGTGATTTCAATATTGACTTCTTCTTCCAGTGCCATCTCCTACCGGAGGTCGGCTATCATTAGTGCTGTACGAACTTTAAACCCAGCTGCGCGGAATAATGAGCATGTGCTCTGCTTGAACCATGTTCGGAGATTTTTGAGCCATGAGTGACATCCGGATGATCTTTTCCCTTGGATAATGAGTTGAAGGAGTCAATATTGACAGCCAACCTTAATATGCTTAGCATTTCCCCTATGACTAATGCTGCCCCCCTCATGGATGTAAACAATAGGATAAGGGGCGTATTTACTAAGCAATGTAGGGAGAGACTACTGCAGGCCTCCAAAAGAACTTAGTATTTTTGCAAGTCTTAGGCAACCTTGTCCATGCTAGCAAGATGATATTATTTCATACTGTAACTAAGCTTTTTGTTATTAAGTAAAATTAAACTATTATTGGATAAAAAAAGGATCACAGAATAGTAAGTACTAAATAGTACACATGTAGCAACTTCATTGAAGAGTGGAATTAGTACTTTTAACCTTTTAACCGCCAGCGATTTTTGATCGAGCGTGCTCGTGTCGCCACCGACAGTAATTGTACCACGCACAGTAAGGTTGGCATAGTTACGGGAGTTATAAATGTGCTGTAAAAACCAAATCAGATCTTTGTCTTATTTATCAGACTGTGGCGAAATGAGCTGGATATGTAATGTCTTATATATCAGACTCTGGCGGTTAAAGGGTTAAACAATTATTATTATTTTGTGACATACATTATGTTTTTGATTAAAGGAATGGGATATTATGTTTAAGATTATATAACAAGTGTCATGTCATGTGGAATATCTATAAGCGTATATTTTAAACTTAGAAAATATATGATACTATGAAAATTTCTTAGTTTTCTTTCTCCTCTTCTTGAAAGTCAGTGTCACTTTATTGGTAACCCCATAGTCTTCAATGGTGCTATTATCATTGTCCAACACAAGTGAGTCAAAGCACAAATTGTAGGTTTTCCAGATATATTTCCAGGAGATCTTCACTTTGCTGCCAGTCCTTTGTTGGTAGATTTCAAAATGCCTGGCAACAGCCTTTTTGAGATCCCTTACTGAAGCATTCTGGGGGACCTGCAACAAAACACATCTTTTTTTTTTTTTTTGGTGGACGTCTTACACAGATCAACCTAGCCCCAAACTAAGCAAAGCTTGTACTATGGGTGCTAGGCGACGATAAACATACTTATATAGATAAATACATACTTATATACATAGAAAACACCCATGACTCAGGAACAAACATTAGTGTTTATCACACAAATAAATGCCCTTACTGGGATTCGAACCCAGGACCATCGGCTTAGCAGGCAGGGTCACTACCCACTAGGCCAGACCGGTCGTCAAAATTTGGTGTTATAGAAAAGAGAAATGGGTATAAAATAGTGCCAGTCATAAGAATAGATGATTTTCAGGTGTGAACTTACGAAACCGCCACCTCGCTGCTATATGGTGAGGTCCCTGGAACACCAAAGTACTCTTCCGCAACATTTCATTCACAACTCTGTCCCAGCCTCATGTAGGCAGCGGGAACAAATGGGAATAAGTACACCAAAAAAAGTAATTACACGCAAAATGACAATACATTGATGCTTAGTACTTACAATAACTTTCAAAGTTGGTTCATCCTCTCGTGATATGTAAATTGTAATAGATTGCCCATGTTCAACTGCAATCTGCAAAGAAAAGATAAGGTAAATTCCTGTTAAACTTAATTTGTTTTTCTCCTAAAAGAAGAAATTATTTAAATTTACCTGAGCAAGGATTTCTTCTAGTATAATATCAGTTGGCAAATCGGCAAGCAAAGGATCACAACTGAGTAAAGTACACACAGTAGACTTCGTAACTTCGAGCAAGTCGTCGTGAGATAGCGTACTGGTCACGTTTTCGGACTCGGTCTCTTCCATTTTTGATTCAATTAAATGCCACAAATTTAAATTATGCTTTTTCTTTACTTATTACTTTAAAAGTAAATAAACCGCAAATAAGCTCCTTTTGACACAAGGAAAAACTGTCATTGTCAACCAGGTTGAGTCCATTCCAAAACTAGTAATTGTTTTAAGCTAATGCGGATAATGCAATATTTGTGCAATAACAAGCACACGGGGTACTGAGCATGAGTATTATATTCTTTAGTACTGAGGGCCAAAGAATATACTACCTACCGCGAACCACGTTCGACGTGTTGCCTTCCTATCACACTTACGTACGAATTTACAAGTGCTACAGAGAGGCAACACGTCGAACGTGGGTCGCGGTAGGCCCTCTGTTGTACTAGCGTATACGATTCTCTTTGTCTGAAATGACGATGAGACATCATCATCATCATTGGCCACAGCGTCTTTACATTCTTTACAGATGATAGTTGTAGTGACTAAAGAGGTATTTTGAGGGGGGGGGGGCGCGAGTTCGGGGGGGGGGGGGGGGGGGGCGTACTCTACAGCCTAAATCAACTGCGATGATTGCATAGATAGTCAAGCATAGAATGTGTCTTGACTTCTGGGGGTCTGTCATAGAGTAGTATATGTATAAATAAAGGATCTGTACAAAATAGTCTGCCGTCTGTCGATTTTTGCGGGGGAGGGGCACGTTAAAAGTATGGCTATTTGTACATGATTTTTACATAATGTACAGATAGCCATGTCAGATAAACGTCAGTCCATATAAAAGATTGCACAATTAAGCAATGTTTTCGGCAGAGTTGTAAGTTCTTAAAGGAGACTCAAGTTATGTGCTCTAAGAGACAGTGCAATAGTGCGGGGTGCGAGAGGTGGGTCACGCGCACCCGAGCTGTATACATTGCCATTGTTAGTAGCTTTGTACTACTTACAGGGTTAGCGAGTCTTATAATAAGCCAAGTGTAAGTCTTGGGCAGTTGTCTCGGAGTAATTAACAATGGAGCCGCCATTAACAGGCGTTCCCCTCTGTCGAAAATATGCTGCCAATGGTCAACCACATGTCAACCATATGTATGGACTGACGTTTATCTGACATGACGTACCTATACATTTGATGTGCCTCTCCCCCGCAAAAAAACGGCAGACTATTTTGTACCGAAAATTTTAGACATGGCGTCTCCATTGGTTATATCCTCTAAGGCAGTTGTGTAAGTCTGTGACTTCTGTGAGAATGAGAACCCTACTGTGTTCTTGTGCAGTGTCAGAATTTATAGTTCGTTTTTTTAGCATTAGAAAGAACTTGAAATAGGCAAAAATAATATAATATTTATTCCATTACATATATTCTTTGCCAAAGAATATAATACTCACTAGGAGAAGAACGGTAACTCCATACAAAAAAATGTCCCCAACCGTTTATACGTTTATACTACTGGCGCCCTCGATGTGTACCAATGGAACTAAAGTTGACAACCGGTTTAGCCTGGCGGGTATTGGTATTATAGGTATATAGTAATTATGTTGATAAACATATTTGTTATCTTCATATCACGAAATATATGAAAGATGCAAATATTACCCCTTATTGTTTGTGGTATTATCTATTGATTTAAATAAAAGGCATATTTATGTTTATAACATTGTATTATGTTTTACATATAGAAATAAACCCTGACTGAAAACTGAAAATTAACCTGACAATTTAATAATAAAAATAGACATTAATAAAGCGCATTCACAAAGTTTTCAGTATTATACAAATAACATTAGGCATGCCTACCTATTACACTTTACACACAGATACACTACACTTTAACACACGGCATTTTACACAGATTTCTAACTTGTATTCATTCATACATTTCTTCACGGTTAATTAATACGCTTTCCAGATGCGTTATTATGACTCGGTTCCTTCTGAACCCACTAAAGCTGTATATATTTCACTCTGGCTGCTTCAACAGCCGTTGTTGCTCCGCATTTAGCACATTTTCTATGTGCATTGCTGTAATCTATGTAGGTACAGACTTACAGTCTCAAGTGGTTGTACCGCTACGTTGTATTTATTATTTAAAGATTTAATAAATAAAATTTTCGTTATGAACTTTAACCACAGCAGTTGGACAGAGTCATTGACAAATATATTTTTTTATTATGGTGGGTAGACGTACCTACCCTCCATATATTTTATGAATATTGATAAAGACAGTTGGAAGCAAATATTCATTATAAAACTTAATCGCGTGTAATTAAGTTTTAAGCGTTTTAAGTCCCGTTTTATGATTAATTATGTATAAAATTCGTGATAATTTAAATCAGAGTTGGGAGCAATGTTGCTGTAGAAAAATGTTTTTATTTTTATTACTCGCAACTTTTTCTCGGAGGCCAACGCACACATAGAAGCTTCAGGCGGACACATGCGCAATTATTTGGGGACATAACTTTCTTAGGAAGTGAACAGGCCTTGTTCTTTGCCGTGTACTCGCAGGGTCCATTTTTTATATGATGTTGATGTGAAATAAAACTGACCAATTTACGTGTTTTGGAACGGTTATCAAGACAAATTTACCCAATTTCTAGATATTTCTTTTGGCAACACTCGCAACACTTTTATTTAGGTCCGTATTGTACCTTTATATTTCAGACATAATTGACCGTAGTTCTGTAGAAAGCGATCAACTTTTTATTTTTGTCAAAGTGACTTACACCCTAACTCAGTAGCTTTGGTCGCATTCTGCATTGATAAAAAAATTGAGTTGGTCGTTTTCTGCATAACTACGGTCAATTGTTCATTTATTTCTCTTGTGTTCATGCAAAAAATGAATAAGATTTGGGCACTTAAATGCATAAATTGCTGCTTATTTATTTTTAATATATTTATACATTTTTTATTATCATAAAAGTTTTATAACTTAATCACATATCGACATAAAATCTTCACAATTATCGCAATACGGACTTTCAAAATCAATATTGCCAGGAGCAATTTAAATTTACCCGATAAAATATATCAATATTTTAAAATTCCACATAAATTCTTTATTTTATTCAGTTATTTTACTATTTAAATATATACAAATAAAAAAAATCTCAATTCTTGAATCTTACTATGAAACTACGATTTTATGCACCTTGATTTTATATTAGTCTAGTCATTTTCAGACAGAAGTCGATCAGACGATCAATCACTTCTATGTAAATTTTAAGGTTACCTAACTGTCACATGAAATAAATTCGAAAGCGTATAATTCAGATTTAAAAAATCCCTAAACTTTAAAATGGACACCTTATCAACGGGTTCACTTTCGGGAACACAAAAGGAGGAGTTGATGGATCAAGTAAAACAGCAGATTGCAATCGCTAACGCGCAGGAACTTCTGACGAAAATGTCCGAGAAATGTTTTAAGAAGTGCATAAACAAACCGGGCACGGCCTTGGACAGTTCTGAACAGAAATGCATCGCCATGTGCATGGACAGGTATATGGATGCCTGGAACCTGGTGTCGCGGACCTACAGCAGTCGCATCCAGCGCGAGCGGAACAACATGTGAAAGCGACTTTATCTGAAGGGAATAACTGATACACCCCTGCGTTTCTGTAAATATAGACGAAAATTGTAGTTCCACAGCATGTTACAAATTGTGAGTTGCAACTGCCAGTTGTTATGTTATAATGTTTGAATAAAATATTCTAGGTTAATTTTTTGGTTATTTTACTTTTCCAATTCTTTTAACAATATTAATTACTGCAATGAATACTGTACTTAATTACACAAAACGGCCAGTGTAGGTAGACGCCTCGGCCGGGGTGGCGCGCGCGAGGCACGTCTACCCTGGACGTTTTGTGTGCAAGGAAATTGCCTTGCGCGTATGCTCGCTCTGTGTGGACCCGGCTATTGTTACAACTAAGATACCCCACTACAGCAGCACTCACTTGTCCAATTGCCTTGAACATGAAAGTAATAACTTGTTAGTCAATAAATGATGCAATAAAACAAAAGGTTAGAATATTGTTCCATTTATTATTTTTATTAAATTTCTCCCCGCAGCATTCTCTTCCTATACTGGTAAAGTTTCTTTATCCACATCTCTCTCAACTCTTCTTCGCTTGGAATTTCCTAAAACAGCAAAGTAAATTTAAATTAATCTTGGTTAATAAAAACATACAATTAAAACAAGATGGTAGTAACTTGTTGACCTAGATCAGAATTTTCATGACAAAGACTGTTGCAATGTAGCTAGTGATAGAAACATTTTTTTGTAGTTGTGTAATACAAGAATAACTATTAAATTTAAAATGTAAAAAGCCCCCTAAAATATATGCCAAAAATATCTGCATTGAAATTGGTTTTCCTGATGAGCTACAATGCCATAGACAAACACACATATAACACCTTTTTGCATTATATATGATTATGTCACTTGTCACCCGATAAGATTCAAATACTTATTTATTTACTATACTACATCTATCTTATAATATGACCATCACTTTTAAGTGCAAGAAAAACAGAACTGCAATAATTTTAACTTACATCCATGTTCAGAATAGTATCATCCATATTGTTAACTTTTATATCACTTTTAGGAACTTTAACAGTCTCCGCATCCAAGTCTATTACAATGTTCTGGTTCTGTTTCTTATTCTTTGAGGATGTGAATGACCTTTGGATGAACACATCGCTGTTCAACTCGGCGAGCAAGTTTCTATCGTGGATTGTTGGCATGTCTTCTTTAACTTCTACTTCTGGGTATTCGTAAGTTGGTATCTTGGTCATGGTCAACCCAGCAGCCTCTGCGGCCTTGATGGCCTGCTCTACTTTGGTTTCGGTGTCATCTAGTCTAACAGATTTGAAGCCTTGTGCTGGTTCTGAAAATGGTAAGAATATCAGGGGAATAATTACAGTCATCATTAGGCCTATAGCCATTGACCGATAATGGATAATAGAGGTTTCTGTAATATATTATGCTATTGCAGTGTTTATGTTTATGTTATAAAAATCACCTAATTAGCACTTCTGCTTTACATTATAATATTATTTATTTAATACAATTATGTTTACACGGCATTACAGTAAAAATACCAATGCACCGAGAAACGCTTACAAAAATATAACACAAAGTAGGTACAAGATACAACATACATAGGAAGAACAGAAATAACAAATCACATAACATAGTAACCTATACACGGACTGTGGAAGGCCTGTCATCACTCATCTGACAATACTTCAGACAATCATCAATATCACTTTATACTCAATATCACACTTCATTTCAAATTCAAAGCCACTCTTAGTTAATAAATTTCAATATTTTGTGATTATCAAAGGCCACTGCCTTCCCCTGCAATGAGACCTTTCGGATTACATTAATCACCAGATTACCAAGGCTTAGCATGTCTGTTCTTACTTAAAAATCGTGCAAGACTCCCACCGAGCACCAAGTACTTAATGTAAATGATTACCTATATCAAAAGAGCTGGAGCGACTGCTAGTAGAGCGAGAGCGCGACCTCCTGCGAGACTTCTTGCTGCTCTTACTGTGTTTAGTACGGCTTCTAGATCTGCTCCTAGACACCGATCGCCGAGACCGCTTCGAGCGGGGCCGCGAACTAGAGCGCCTTCGCGAACTGGAGCGCCTCCGAGACTTCGACTCGTAGCGATCCCGAGACAAACTTCTAGAATAACTCCTCTTTCTATGTCTGTGAGAGCTAGACTTGCTTTTATGGCTACTAGCTACAGATCTGTCTCTTGAACGGGAACGTTTCTTGTGCTTGCTTTTGGACTTCTTCTTTTCGTACGACGATTCGGAGCTATAGGAGGAACTTCTCCTGTCGCGATGGGATGATTTTTCGCGAGGCATAATTTAAATTGTGTCAGGAAAATTCCGTTATTGAAACTACTTTTCATTCAATGCAAAAAGTTAACCCTACATTGTACACAATACACCAACTGCACCAACTATTGATTTGAGTTTGACAGTTCAAGTCATGACATTTGCGTCAAGCGTAGATGTTGCGTTTTATTATTTCCAGTGTGTTTCAGTATCGCTAGTTATATATTTTTAATGTTTGTATAGATATTACTTATAAGAATATTTGTCTTTATTTCAATATGTATAATTAACTCATATCTCTAACAAGAACATTCTATTGTAGCAATTTTAACGTTTCAATGAATTTAAACTAGCGCTATTAACTTCAGCTTGAAATCACTAGATGGCGCTAAAACTACCAATTCTTGACGATTCGTTTTACGTTATGCAAAGACTCGGCAAATCCTTTAATATAAATAATATTAGATGTTCCTCATTAGTAAATTTATGTGATTTCGTTTAGTATATATAAAATTAATCAATACAATGTGTATTTTTTCCAAAATAAAACCTAAAATAAACCACAAATAATTTAAGTAAAAAAATACGTTATAAAATATACAATTGCGTCAACAGGAACGCTGGTTAGGGCAGCGACCAGTCAGTCGGCCTCGATGACGGAATGTGTGAAATTTTTAAGATGGTGATGAACAGTGTTTTTGATATTGTAGCGAAAAAATCCACTGCAAGTTCTCTGTTTCGTTACTGAAACAAGCAGAATGTGTGTAATTTTGTGATTACGTGACCGTAATGTTGTTTTCTTTAGTGTAATGGACCTGAATTGTCTAACGTGAGCTGTCTGATCATTGACATTGTTTCGTAAAAAAATTCAGAGTCCATCGCGATTGTTATGTTTATACTCATATCGTGTGCATTTATAGTGGCTAGTAAATGGTTTAAGCAATTCTGATGTTTTCGAAGTCATGGAGAGGCAGGAGCGAACACATGCCAACATGGAGGCTACGGACTCGGTGGACACAAAACAGGTGAGCGCTGCGGTTGTAATTGCCGGTTGTTAGCAGTTTTCACTCAGCCGTGATCATGTTGCCTTGGTACTCGCGCTCGTGCTAGCATGTCTTTATCAATGCCCATTATCAATTCATCAGTGCAGGAATGCTAAACATTTTCTTGTTTGTACTTATGCAGCATGTTCTTGAATGATCTACTCGGCTACATATTCATGAAATTACGAATTTGATCTTGAAGTAAGTTAGAAATGAGTGCCAAAGTGACCATGTATCCTTATAATACCTAATAAAATAAACCAAGGTTTGTCTGTGGGCGAAGTGAGCTGCCCACACTAACTGATGAATAAATTATAGCCGTAGAACATTGTTATGTTCCTTATGTGTCAGTCTAGATGCTTTTATGTCAGACCCCTTTTGTTCTTGACCTTTTTATAATGAGAACATGTTCAGAAATTTAATTAGCGAGCTTTTACATTGGTGCAGCGGTTGCTTTTTATTGCCCTGTACAAATAAAACGGTGTTATTGTTACTTCAATGTAATATTCCTTACTGACGCAACAGTGTTGACTTTTGAATTTCCAATAGAAAAATTAAATACAATAAAATTTAACTTGCTCCAACGATTTGTTTATACATTGTAAACTTCATATCCATACACTGCACGAAGAAGATGATATCTCGCGGGAAAAAAAAGAAGAAATTTGAACCTTATGTAATTTTACATTGAGTTCAAATTCCTTCGGTAGAATATCTCGAGTTATTAACTTCTTCCCGCCGTGTACGGATATAATGTCACCCAATATATATATAATGATTCACTCCCTATAATGTTAAAATTTGTTGGCTATAGTTGCTTTACTTTAATTTCTCTCTATATAACGAAAACTCTATAGCGTCGAAAAGTGTCTGATCCCTTGAGTGTTGCTATATAGAGTTAACACTGTATATATTTTCATTTTGTATTACTTTACCTAACTAGTAATGACCTTGAATCATTCAAGTATCAATGTCAACATAGTAATTAATAAAATGACCTTATATTAGTGACATTAATTAGTTTACAGTTATTTAGTACAGTTTTAATGACATATGACATCACTTTCCTCCGATGACTCATTATGTACGAGTAATGATAATCAATTAAGTGGTAAAATTTCTCAGCGGGCTGCTAAAAGTATGAAGCGGTTCACCTTAGCCAACATAATATTTATGCAACACAAGCTAAAACCAGTTTTCAAATGTTAATTACTAGACATGGGGTCTGTGGCTTTCCTTGCAATACTTTTACCAGTAGTAAATTTTTAATGCTGTTGTAATGTTTGTGAAATGATAAGATTTTTAAGATAAAAATAAGTACAATTTTAAAAGTGTTTTCAGACAATTTTAGTAGACTCACCCGTCTGTATTGAATCTAGATAAGGAATTTGTTTGTAATGATTATATGATTTAGAAAAATAGATCCACAAACTGGGTGGTGCTGATGAAAAATATAGTGTACCAATAAGCAGCATTGGTACACCATGTAAGTAAGTAAATATATAAGCCATATTTTTCATAAAAGAATCCAAGAGCATAGTGTAAGTAAGATTCAATCACTTGAATACCTTGAAGAATTATCATATAGTAACATTGATATTTTATAATTTTATTCAGTTTTGGTAATATTATGTGGGTAGCAGATTTAGCTTTAAGTACTGTAAAATCAGTCTATACAAATATAGGGACTACTGCAAACCACATTTGAGGTGCCTCTCTGTCACACTTAAATTCGTATGATGGGTAAATCTTAAATCAATAAAGTAATTCTTCAATATAATTATTATACTGCAAACTATCTTATCAAAATTCTTCTCTCCCATATTACATCATATAATCACTCTGCCTTTGTAGAAAACATTTATTCAAAAAGCTTTTATTATTATTCAATTTTGTATTTATAATATTAAACAATATAAATAAATGTGTTAACTATAAACTACTACATTGTTAGTAGAATAATAGAACTAGACTGAAGGACAGTTTTTATATCCTGATTAGTCTGCCTACATATGAATCATGTAATGTGTTGTATGAAGTCTTCCACGGTACTTATTTATACCTAGGTAAAAAAAAACCTTTGTTCATTATGAATATTTCATTGATGAATATATCACATTTAGTAGTTTAGAACCTTCCGCTTACAAAAAAAAAAACAGTATTTTTAAGGGTCAATGCTTTGAAAATGTAAGTATGTACTTATAGTTTTAACAGTTAAAATAGTTACTAAAGTATTACATTAGTGAAATAATCAAATTAAATTGTTTTTTTTTTTCAAATTGATCAAGATTATTCAAGATATCTTTTACTCTTGCAATAATAACTATTGTGGTTTTAAAAAGTTTTGAGTAACTATTCCCGCCTATTGGACCTAGAACACCAATGTATCAGGATGTCTCTAAATACGCAACGGAAGTACAATTATAAGCGCACTTATCTAATGTCGCTAAACAAACTATTGGAGCGTCTTGGCGGTGGGGAGAGCGTGCGCTCAGTAGAACCTCGGCGCGCGTGCTGCGTGCGCGTACGCGAGTGATGACACAGTGCCAGTGAAGTGCCGTGAACTATGGTGGCCATGGTCGCTTCAGCCTCAGGATACGGCACCCTGCGCCGCTTCTTAAGCGCCCCTGAAGGCCATGAGATGACCGCCGTCGTACCTGGCGCCTCTATCGCCGTCTCGGTAAGATACGACGGTGTCGTGCGAGGTGCGCCCGCTAGCGATTTATGTGTTCGATAACTGCATACTCAGATAACGATGGACGCGAATAATGAAAGAATGTACAGATTGCTATCGGAGCGGGAACAATAAAATTCTATCGCTGGCGAGCTTTAGAAAGTTCCGTGCGATCGCCGTAACTTGGCGACTTATGACTGGACATGTAAACGGTGGAGTCGTAAAATGATTTACGTTTCTAACTTTGGCTTTGCTACAAATAGCTTGTGGACCGAACGAATCCATAAGTTCGGCCATAGTTGCGACACCAGGGGTCGTCGACCTTTCCTTTTTAATATTCCGCTGTTATTAGCATCGATCGAAATTCTGGCCTTGGCCTCACCATACGGTCGGAACATTCGGTGGTGATGTCATTCAGGATGGACGGGATGGCCAAGGTTGGGCCAGCCGACCGTGGCTGTAATGGCTGTATCTCAACACGCCTCGCTGAACCCCGCTGGAAAGGAGCACGCGGTTACCGACCTAGATCTTAGTGCTTACTCGCTTTTTACCCTCCTAATTTTATTCCAAGCCGCAAATTAAATCGAAACTTATGTTCCATTTGCTCAGCGATACGTGCTGTCGGAAACCGTCTGCGTTTGCTATGGTGGCCACGTACTTGAAGTATCTGTTCAGACTGACCGTTTTGTCGTTGGTACGGTTGTCACCTCTGATATGTGTGTTCAATCGGAACGATGTCGTACGCGTAAGTACTTTCTGATTGATACCTACACGTGTGTTATCTTATTGTTGAGGTAGCGGCCAGGAAATTATTGACTTTGTAGAGTCGACATTGCGTAGTGAAAATGTACATGTTAACTGAAAAGCTAGGCTTAGTTCACACGTTCATCCCTTTTAAGGCCGAGCCACACCGGCTGCGTGTGCGTGACGTGCACGTGCGCGTGCGGCGTTGTAGTATACAGATCCTTATGAGAGACGGCACACCGCTTGCGTGACGTGTGCGTGTGCGGCTCCAACATTTTAGCGCACGCACACGCGCACGTCACGCACACGCAAGCCGGTGTGGCTCGGCCTTTATAGTGAGTGGTAGAAATAGTGTTTCAATAGCGTCGTACACTGGTGTGCCATCGGAGAGTATTTCAGACCGATTGTTCAGCTCGGTTTCCATTCCCACACGCTAGCTTTTTTATTAAAACAATCCCAATTTGAATATGCCGTTAAAATCGATGTTTCACTTTCGCAACGCGTCGAGACTGCCGTGTAACGATAGATAATAGTTATTACTTTATCCGTTACTTTGGATTTCTTAAAATATCTCGATTGGTACATTCCACGCCCAAAAGCTGTCAAACCACGGTATGTCGTAGTGTCGGAATGTTCGTTTGATAAACATAAAACCAGTGGGACGACAACAGGTTTAGGCTGCAATCTGTTTAACGAATTAATATTTTGTATCAATGACAAACATGACGAATACCGAAATCGTAATGTTCAAGCGTCAGCTTAGCAGTATAACTAATTATACAAGTGAAGAAAGTGCGAAATGAAAGGCCATTCGCTATCTATATTTCAATTCAGTTAATTAGAAAACTAAATTAAATTTAACGCGCACCTTTAAACTCATATGAAATTAATTTAGTTCCTAGCAGGCCATTAGTGTTAGTTTATTTTTAATTTTGGATTAAAAATGTCGGTCCTTTGGCCATTCGAGTTTCAACACGGTTTTATTGTGGCTCGTTGTGTCGGGCTAGCTTCCGCCCACAGCCGTCTTATAAGGCACGGGCCTTGTTACTCTTGTAACACGTAGGCACATATATCTTCGTTTTGCAACGAGTCTTGGGCATCACCTTGCTGGAAGGTTGTCCGTGTTTAACTCACCGCATCTCCAGTTCTGTCAAAGTTCAAACAGATTTGAGATACGAACATACGTAGGCCCTTTAGTGTTTGAAAGTGTTATACTCTGATTGTTTGATGTGTTTTTGATGTATAGAGCCTTGGTTCATGGTTGCATTTTAGCTTAACAATGCAAGATGAGATCTCATAGATGTAGATTCCATTAATATAATTTAGTATAATCAAACATATTTAATGCCTTTTGTAATCTATTATGACTAACAGTATAGGTTAAGCAAACACCTATTTTAAGCTTCTTGCGTTAGATCCACCTAAATGGTATTAGAGATACGAATCAGCTGATGTAACGGTCCCAAACAATATAAGTTGCGTAATAACGAAGCCCTAGAAATGAATCAAACGATCCATTTCCAATCAGAGGCCTTTGATGCCGTTTCGACATCGAACCGACTTTCAAATATTTTTCTTCATAACACTCCACCATGTGTTTGATTTATGTTCGCAAACGATGAATATGACTCATATGACTTTTATGAGATATGAAGAAAGCATTTCTTTGTATATAATTAGATGCGTGCCTTCCTCTAAATAAGAATAATTGCAATATCATTGTGAAACTCTGTTCGATTCGCTTAAAGAGTTGCTGCTTTGCGTTGATCGTTTAATTTGGTTTACGGGATAAACAAAAACCAGTTATATTAACTAAATAACACAAGAGTTATAAACAAAGTCGTCGTGGAAGATGTGCAATAGTACATTTCGATGCTAGGACTCGGGACGAGTGAAGAATGACATTTCCGCACGTGTATCGAACGACGTTTTTTAATACAGTTGCGAAAAAATAAGAAAAACATTGTTAATCGTACACTAAACAAAAGTGGTAACAGTGACAGCTCGGTTAGACGTCGTCTTTAAGTATATTATATCTATGGGCGTTTGGCAGCTATTCCGTTCCATTCAGTCAACTTATTAAGAACGGAATTTTCAATATTGAATATTAAAAAATAAACGTGTTATAATGATGAAGAGGTAAGTAATTAAATATGAAATATGTAATATTTTTAGTATTCTTACATTAACGGTAGGTTTTTATGCTGATTACGACGTTTAAAGGAAACTAATATTAACACTCATCAATAAGTAGTCGTGAATTGGAACAAGTATAAATTTAAAAAAATTGGAAAAGTAAAAAGCACTAGTTCGAGATAGCCAACTTTCCGCACGCTAAACAGCTACGTAAAGTAGCACTTTTTGAGCAACTGTATTAAAAAAAATTAATCGTTTTCTACACCCGTACAGCAAATGGATAACTATTTTCATTGATGACATATAGACATCCTTGACAAGTGCCATCTGCTGCCGCGTCGTTATTAAAAGACGTATGTCTTTTAAATTATAATGCACATATACTGTTATGTTAATGTTACTATTACCTTACAATTACATGGTTAATGTTATGGTCTTAGAGTTCAATTTCCTGTAACTTGTAAGACCTTTTTAACATATGCCCACGCCACGCAACCGCCTCGGAAACTGTTTGTATTCAATTAATTTCGCAGCCAGTTTCCGAAGTATTTACCACCTTTTGGGACAAATTGTCTTTGTGGAGGACAATCGAATAAACGGTTGGACGAATATTAAAATAAGTAGTCCATAGACAAACAACTGTTTTTTATCGCCTTTCTCACAGTGAATAATGGATGACAATAAATTTGATGCGGCCTAGCTTCTTCTTTTTTCCAGTCTAAGATTGTTTACATTTAGAAAATGATAAAAGAATTCGTTACTTATAATCAGTAGCAAAAGTCGTTGAGCTAGCTATGTTCAAAATTATCTTCTATCTATATCTAAACAATCTCTGCTTTTGCTTTCTTGAGTAAAAATCATTCGTCTGCAATGTGTACATAATTTTTGCTTTGCTCTTCTATATGCCTGTATATTTGCTAATACTGCTTTCGTGTAGTGAAATATCGGTTAACATTAGCTTTCAAACGTTATAACCTGCCATTTAGGCCTGCTGGTACAGCTAACAATAACACTTTGCGTTGTTTGGAGTCCAGAGAAAGTAGCGGCGGTTGCGGTTGCTTTCATGCGGTCTCTACATGTAGCATGAATGGGCGATTGCCGCAGAATCCAGAATAATTACTTGTACCTTTGCCGTGATTTTGCTTTATTCATACACTCAACGTATAGACCGCATGGTCCGCATGGGATACGGTCTGTGTCATTTGAATGGAGGTTAATTTCCATAAATGTAGTCTAATAATCGTCGTAAGTTTGTAAAAGCTCGAGGAAGCTGCTAAGAAAGATGGTGTCATAGAAATTGCTTCAGTAACAGTTTAGTTTTAGACAACTCAGGTCGGCTGAGTTTGAAATGTAAAATTTTGGTTGCGATTTTCTGTTCTTGAACTTAAAATCTCTGTTTGAAACTTATTTTGCGATGATGTACGAATGTTGTACAAATGCGATGGTGCTACCTAGTCGGGAGGAATGTCTACATACATGAATGTCTGAATAATTATGTACCAGTCTGCGCTATTCCTAGACGGGTGCCATTAGATCTAGTCCTTTGGGATGCCGGCGTTAATTAGCTTTACTAATTTCTCTAATACCGACCGCTCATTAGCATACCTCTACTATGTTTATTTTCAAATTACACTTGCTAAAAATCTTGATTCCCGACCTCATTCGAAATGTTTGTCGGTTGCCATATCTTGATTGTAAAATAAAAAGTTTTTAGCAAAAATTGACATTTGGTACAAGCTTTTATCTCTGACTGTACTTTTTTCACCACAGGCAACTAATACTAATCGAGACAATTCTAAAAAAACCCAAACACGATTAGTTTGCATTGTTTCAACACATAGTTCCTATGGCCACCTCCTGTCTCCCCATCATCAGATCAGCTTGATGGTACAGTCAAGTGTAAAAATATGGGTGTACAAATCATCTCAAAAATATGTCCCATAGTCAGTGAATTAAGAACTATAGGTCATATTGTTGAGTAATTTGTCTACACCTATATTTTTAGGTACAGTTGACTGGACCATAATAATAGCAGTAGCTACCACTGACTGTACCTTGGTCCAGTAAACGAGAAACTGTCTGTTTTAGGTACTAATTAAAAAAAAAAATACACACCCTGAAATACCTATTGCTGGTTTATGTCACCTTTAGGAAGCATAGTGGTGTGGCAGTATTGCAAAAAGTGAAATTAGGTTCCGGACAGCATACACTGCCATGGCGCTATCTATCGCACACGACGAACATTGCACAGTTTAGATACTATTACCCGTATATTCATTCAGTATCGATGAATGGGTTGTACACGATTTGCGACGCCTATCGGTCATACTCGTAGGACGTAAGTACCATGACTATAGTTCGTTTTTTTTAGCATTAGAAAGAACTTCGCAGAAGTAAGCTTGTGGTTCCAAATCCAGCACTTTTAGCGGTAATAATTTGAAGTAAATTATATGTATTGACCATGCTACATTAGATAATTCAATAATTTTTAACAATTAAAGAGCCTGATAAAAACTGCACGCTTGCTTCTATGGAGTTCTTTCTAATGCTAAAAAAAACAAACTATAGCGATGCGACTGTTGCGACTATGGCCGTGAAAAAAAAAATTACTTAGAATACTCAGTCAGTGTACTCACTTCATTCCTACTTAATAGTAATAAGTTGTACGGGAGGTGTGTTCATAACATAATAATATTAATAATACGTTTTAAGCTCGCTTACAACTTAGTACACATTAAGCTTAAATCTTATTAAAAATTACTATAAAAACTTATTATACGTGTTTTACCGTTTTTTTATGGAGTGAGTATTCTTAAGGTTACCTACTTATTTGTCTATCTATCTATGGCATGGCGCACATTAAACATATGTTCAAAATACTGCTCTTAATAAATGAATCGTGTGTCGAAACAGCATTGAGCGCATGAATGGCCTCTCTCTTCATTCACCTGTGACGACATTCATCAATGGAATATTCGGCGTGGAATTAGTCTCGCAAATAAACGTGACAAGAGGCAACGTATAATTTAGTCATTTTAGTCTCTTTATTGTGATTATTTAAATTTAATTTTGTTATTAAATTTATGACTATTACGACATAATATCGCACAACCACACGGCGTCTATATTTTTATTTATTTAAGTTTTATTGCACAAAAGATCTGTTACATCATATCGTCCTGATACCGTCGAATAGTATCTCCAAAGTATGAGAACTTATTAACTATTTCGACTGAAAGAACTAAATACCTAGAGGCAACATCGGTCGGTGTGTACAGCTACTAATAAAATACTCTTTAAAGTCGTCAAATACGACGAGGCTGGAAAACGTGAAACGTTAAATAAAGCGATCACATCGTTCGTAGTAATGAAATTGTCAGTAGAATGTTGGAATCTGCTCGATACAACCCGACTGATCGTTTAGTTAGCAAAAATGTTTATTGCAAACCGGATTCGCAGAAAAAATGTTAGTTTTAACGATTTACTCGGCGTAATATATGTATTATTATGTTGGGCGAACATGATTTGCGGTTTATACTCGTACGTAGGATATGTGTGTCACTTGTGTCGGTATCAAAATCGTAATTTATAGTAGAAATCAGTGATCAACTGAGCCTACTAGCACGTATGTTTTATCAAACAACCTGCTAATTGTAATATGTATAATAAAATTAAAACTCACAAATACGAGTAAGGAGTCATTTAGATGATGCGAGAACTCGCATGCGAGTTTCATTACATTGCGGGTTTTGATCGGTCGGTTGAATTAAACGTAACCAACAGTCCAAAGTAACTAAAATCGCATATCATAATATAATAATACAATCGTCTATTAAATTATCTGAATTGGGCTTTAGACCAAACAGACCTTAAGATACCTTAATTAGTTTAACAGTTACTTAAGCAAAAAACAAGCTTCCAAAGCTCCACACCGGGCTACAGCACAGGTGTGCAACAACCTTGTTCGCACATCTGTACTACAATACAACGAGGGCTAAAATTAGTCCACAGTTGGCATAGCCGTTTGACAAATGTCTGCAACGGGCCTGCATTCGCCAAACGGGTTCGTGCGTTTGACAGATGGAGAGCTTTTATGAGACTATCTAGGCTTGGAGCCTTTGATAAACTGTGGAGTAGATTGTCTTCGTGTAATGTTTATCCTAATGATAAAGGTAAACTCGGGAAATTATACAGTTATCAGCCAGCAATTGGGTACTCGTGTTGCCAATGTTCGTTACCTTTCATATCCCATCATGAAAATTGCTGTGGTTCTTCATAAAAATATATCACAAGAATTTATTATAAAAGAGAACATATCCAACAATTCTGGCATATCGCTGTTTCATTCAAATACAAGCAAATACAAATCCTTGCTTTGTTGCCACTTATACAGTATACACGCAAATTAATTTGTTTAAGAATTGACAAAATGAATGTGTCATTTATGTTTAAGAATGATGAATCAAATATTTCAAAAGACCTATAAAACGGCAGAAAGATGGCATCGCTCCAACTCGCAAGAGAATGTGAATTTTACACCCGTCCGGTCAAGATCAAGGTTTCTCCATCTATTCACAAAACAATTGATCTCAACTGATCATGACAGAATCTCGAGAGAACTGAGAGAAGTACTTTGCCCAATCGGCCGGTAATCTTATAGGTGAGTAGAAAGTGTAGAAACGAACTTCTCGCAATACAGATTACAGATGGTTTTCAGACTAATTTGCAAGGGAGCTCGGACTGTTATGACCAATTGAGTTTCTCTTTCTACCTACCTGATACTAGTGTCCGACCGAAACATGTTTTTTTGCCGAAACCGAAACCGAAACCGAATGTTCGGCTTTGGCTCTAGTTTCGGCCGAAACCGAAACCGAAACTTTTGTAGACTTGTTAAAATCGTTGAAAAAATGTCATAAAACCCCTTTTATACACATATTATGGGGCTGTCAACATCCAATATCCTTGCAATTGATGTTACTTAAGCAGTTTTTTAAGAAAATTACTAGAGTTAGACCAAGATAATTCTGCAAAAATTTTGATAACACACGCAGTGCAAGTGTTATTTTAAACGTCAAAACTTCTATGAAATTATGACGTATAAATAACATTTGCACTAGTTGCACTGCGTATTATGCTATTAAAATCATTGCAGAATTTTCTTGGTCTAACTCTATCACTCATTCACCAGTCAAGTTAACATGTAGATACAGGGTCAATCAAAAAACCAACCAAAAACGCGAGCGCGAAATTTTTTGTTGACAATATCGCAAGGCTGGGTACCAATCTTCACCTGGGCCTAGAAGTCCGGAGTGAGGCGAACTTTCATGCGAAGTCAAAGCCGCGCTTCAGGCTTCAGGATAAGTAGTTGAGCACAGACTCCAACCAATGCATGCAATGTCCATTGTATTAAAAAGCGAGATCGCAGGCCGTGCATAGCGCAGGGAGGCCAAAGGCTAAGCTGAAGTAGAGGACATGTGGAACACAAACCAATAGTAAATTGAGGTAAAATCACTCATTCACTCCGAAACAATTTCGACCGTTCAGTGGCGCCCTCATTAGTGGAATTGTGTTTTATAATAAACCAATTAATTACTGTACCTATACATGAATCAGTATAATATGTAGGTATTATATATAATATTGTTGTCCTACTTTATTCTCCAACTTTTGGTCTTATTCCGAAGTACCATTTCGTAAGTTTCGGCCCGGCCGAAAGGTTCGGCCGTTTTTTGGCCGAAACCGAAACTACAGCCGAAACATGATTTTTTGGCCGAAACTGGCCGAAACCGAAACCGAAACCGAACCTTCGGTCGGACACTACCTGATACTAACACTAAGTCGTCGATATGGTAGCACAGCAGCGGTATTAATACCATAAGATAACAATGCTCAAATGTCATCGTTGTAATGGAATACAAACCGCCTAATGCATTTATAAAAGCATCGAGACCGAGAGTAATCGCGGCTAGTGGACTGGAAAACTCTCCGCCCTCACACGAAGGGGCGTATCTTGTTAGAACACTCTCTACCGTTAGGTCCTTGTCGCACGAAAGGCGCAAATTATAGATCTAATCTGCTGATCACTGTTTCTAAGTAATAACTACATTTGAACAACTTTGTTAATGTAGAAATTGTTTAGCTCGCTTTTCGCTCATTAAAGGCTGCGCTAAGTTTTTACGTAAACGAATGGGTACGTATTACTTTATAATACATTTTCGAAGTCTCTTTCATGGTGATATCTCGTGTGCAATAATTGATTTATGCAATGCAATACAAACAAACCAAACAAATACCATACAAATACCATAGATATAAGAATACTAACGTAGATAATAAGTTTATTGTGTTACTAACCATGTATTATTATGTATTATGAATCTTTGTTATTTGAAATAAATGATTATTGAATATTGAATAGGCAATGACAATAACACACAAAGTATTAACGCGATTATGCACATCTGAGTCCCTGAAGGAAGGTTCCTTCATTTCATAAAATCTCAAAACTCTTCTACTATACCTTATTGGAAATGAGGTGTAACGGAATGACAAAACAAAAAAGTGGGCTATAATACGCCCCATTTGTCTCCCCTGCCGTATTCCTCCCGCCCAAACAATCACACAGTTTACTTTGCGGAAAAATCCTCTCCCGAGAAAGTGTCGTTTCTCGCATCCTCGACAGAGATGTCGAGATTCTTGTGTAATTCTCTAGACCCAGATTCCTGGGAAGAGGGAATGTCGGCCGACACTGCGGGCCCGTGAACTATGCAGACTATTGCAGACTTGTTAAACCGAAAGAGCTTATGTCGTTTTTACTGTAAAACTGATACCTACACTTTTTAGTCGCATCAGCAAGTGACAGGTCTCTTTGTGGGAATTCACGAGAACAAATCACAGTGGCTATATTAATTTATATTTGACCACCGATTCTTTATGAGTTTCCTAAGAACGTTTGATTACATTGTCTGCGTCTAGTCGTTCTCCGAACAGCTATTACACAACGGAATGACACCTTCACCTTCACTTTCTTCAAAGATGTAGGTAATGCCTAGCTTGAATTTAATGCAGGCAAAAAGAGCTCTATTCATTTTTTCAAGCATTCTTCATTGACGAATAACTTTCGGATTGAGTCGTACCTTTTTTAACACGTTAACAAGACTTTTTGTGACCAAATACGTCTCCAAGACTGCAGTGCAAATTTAGCAACATCCGACATACGTTTATCAGTTCTATATTTGGTATTCCGATAAGGCCTGTATTCAGCGAACGTCTGCGAGCGGGGATCGATTCAGGTTTCAATTCCAATCCCCGGCTCGTTGGGGCTTAGTCTCTTTTCCATAATGATGTTTTGATTCCACCTTCTTTGAAGTAACTGTTACGCACAGAACCGACACATTGACGTATAATGTTATTTGTGAATTGAGATCAATTAAGTACATATTGGTGACGTGATGTTATAAATTGGTTTGTTTTGTTTATTAAAGCCCTCATACAGCAGTGTAGCCTATGAAGAAAATAGGCGCCACCTCCCAATGGAGAAGAAATCTTCTCATTTACTAGTGTGGTTTATGGAACAAATGGAGATAGCTCAGAAAAAGCAAGTAAATAACTCTATTTTACCGACGATTATGTTACGACGCCGTACAGCTGACATCCACACCCATTGCGGTGCCCATATGGTAGTCTATAATTATGGGTATGGAGATGGAGTGTCGTAGCTAGACAATGCGTTGTCTTCGCTCGCAGATGTTGATTGATGACTAAATCGCGAACATGATAGGAAACTATGCTCCGCTAGATTTTATCCACATAGAGGAATTCGTGTCGATCTAAATTGTGGTACGCCTTATAAATCATAACGTGTCTAGTACTGCTTTCTTAACTGCAGTCTATTTCAATTCTGGGGCACACGTTTTTTATATCGTTGCGTGTGAGCAAGCTAGTTAAAGTTCGAGGCAGATGTCGCTTGTCGGCCGGACGACGCCTACCATTGTTCGACTTATAAGTATATTTACCAAACGTTCGAACGGCATGCCATAAGTAGCTCCCGGCGTCCGTGCCACGAATTTTAATAACGTGTAATCAAGACTCATTTTGCCGTCGTTCTCTCCTTGACGAGTAGGAAAAATAAGTGACACTTCCAGCCCTGCAGCTATTTGTATAACCGACCATCAAAAAGTCCTTAAAAACGTGTCGAAGAATTTCCTGATGGGGAGACTTAAGGGTTGTACACGCAGCAGTTGGGAATAGGTAAAGTTGGCCTAATTAAAGAGGCCCACGAAGTATTTGGATACTCGTTCTTAGGCTTATGTTCACAGCTGCAACTTCAACCCTAAAACCACTAGGTTATTGTCCCAAGCTGCTGGTATAGGAGGTGTCATATCTGTACAACAAATCCCATAGCCCTCACGCGTTGGAATGCGAGTTAACTGCAAGTATTGCAACTGCACTAAACCTTTAATAGTGTCTAGTGCTGTAAACTTTACGACAGCACATCCTCTCAATGTTGGTCACTTGGCAACATCGCGCGTTTCCGCCTCGCTTCCTGCTCAGACAACTTTCAGCAGCCCACAGTTTCTAATCACACATTTGACAGCCTGTATTCAAACGTGACGTAATCGCCTATGTAATAAGTAATATCCGTTCAACGTTTAGTTAGGCGTATCGATCGCACGGACTTGCAGTTCAGCGACATTCCGTAACTAGCCAAACATTTTAGCGCAACGAACGAGCTCGTTTGTGTCCACTTCAGTTTATGCTTGAAATTGAATAGCGCAGTAACGTGTACGGTGACCAAGGTCATAAAACGGAAGCTACCGGTGCAATGACTCGATGGTCTATGGCGATTGTATTCTCAACAGCAACGCGAACACAACGCTTTGTTGAGTCTTCTTAATGCGAACATGAACAATTCTGCAGAAGTCTAGCTTCCTCTTAAATACATAATCAGTGCCGGAACCGGGCATTCCTGGTTCCCGCTGTACAATGTCTGAACCCGGGACCATTTTCTAGTCTCCTCGTCTTCCGTAGGCCGTAAGCAGCTGTAAACAAGAAACCTTCACCCAGTAAGGTTAACAGATAGAAATATAAAATTACCTTAGCATTTTTCAAACAATTTACACGTGGTTCAATACCCAAACATCGTTTGTATTGTACTGGATATTTTGGATAGCGGATACTACTACTTACGGTTACGAAATGTTTATATTAGTCGTCTGTTTCCCTTGCGCATCTCACACTTTCACCGACATCGCCTATAGTCCGCGCCCCAACTGGGTCACACGATGGATCGCGGATAATCCGAAGAATGTATACTTAGCTACTATAAAGAACTGCAACTGTACTTACTAACTACATACTTAGCGACTGTTAGTGGATCTTATCTTATTGCTGTACGGTTTTAAATGGTCACAAAAGTTTGCCCGTATTGGTATGTAATAGTCAGTGGAGCGGATTTTCAGACCGGACATGTTACTTTCCTATTCTGGGATTGAAGATGTTTGGATTAGGAGCAATTTCGAGATAAGTGTTTTTATTGAAGCTCTACTCAAAGATACGAAAGAATATAGGGTCGGTTGCACCAAACTGTTTATCATCGTTAAAGAGTTCGCTAAATTGTATTGTATGGAAAGTTTCATAGTAATCCGCCGCGGCGCGCCAGGAGACGTTGAACAGTCTGTCAAGTGCGGATGGTGCAACTGGCACTTAATCTACTTCTTTTAAAGAAGTCCTTTAGTAAACATCGATTTCATATACATAGCACGCTTGCTAGAATATAATACATATAATAGAATACTCTTGTATCTGAGAGAAAGTACTGGAAAATCAATCACCAACATCATAATACCTTGTCATATCTTATCATAATGTTCGTTTTTATCTGCCTTGGCAATGAACTAAGCTGGTCAAATATTTCTCAAAATAACATTTATATCATAAATGCGCTGGGATGAAGATTGCTTTGTTTAAATTACAATATTCGACTTCCTTTGTTTATGTACATTTTGCAAATCATGTAGATTTGTAGAACCTTGACAGTGCTCCGCTAATACGCGTAGGCTCTAAGGCCACAAACAATTTTCATCAAACTTTGCCTGTGGTGAACGCGTTGTCTCATTAGAATTCTGCTTCTAATCGTTTACTAATAGTAGTTTTTTGGACGAATTTGATTTTTTGCATGAACTAAGAGCTAACGACATACATATATATAATTGCTGTAGCGTATGAAATAATTGCTGTCCTGGTGTTTATATAATTTATTTTAGCCTTGCACGAAATACAATTTGTTCTATTGAACGGTACGTCAATTTGTGGTTTTTGTAACATAATTGGTTCCATGCTGTAAAGTTAGTGTGGCTCCTTCCAAGGATTGCGTGGGTTCGGTATTTATTGTTGTCATTAGGTTATGACTTCATTGGTCGCTTAGCTAATATAGTTTTGTGAGTTTAGGCTTATCTCAAGCATTAAATTTTGCCTTCTAACAAACATAAAAAAAACTTGGCTTACGCCATTAGTAACTCACCAATCTCATCATATTATGTTAAAATGATCACGATCACTAAATACGTAGAAATCTTGTATTTTCAAGAAAGGCCTACTTATAGATTATAGTTTTTGTTTCGACTTAAATTTTCAAGGAAATGACTGACTAGACAACAGTCAGGTGGACCGAAAAATAATCTGCAATGAGTCAGGGATCTAATCATTTATAGTTTCCTGTACAGATCTAATTGACTGTGCGATTAGTTCCACCAGCCGCGAAAGCTTGTTACGTTTCGCTACGTTTTCGGAATGCCCTTGAAACTTTATGGGATTTATGATGAATGTTATCAAGTGCATTGCTTGTAGAGCTAAGGCCTGTCTCACGGTACGATAATAACCGCAGATTACATAACAGGCTTTACGTGCTAAATACTACTTTATGCCAATAAAGAACTGATCAGATCGGTTGGTGGAAGTTGGTAATTTACTCATGGCTGTATTTCAACCCAACACTCAATGAAATCGATGACAACAACAGACGTCATATCAATTTTGAAAAAAAAAAAAACAATGACGGTGTCATAGTGGGTTATGTTATTGCGTAGATTGTACAGCCTACACATTTACCGGAATACGGCGGAGGTGGCATTTGTTCCCCATGTAACTTGGAAAATATGTTATGTCGGTTATAAACTAAACGGTACTGTTTAGTGTAGGTGGCATCGTAAATATTCAGCGACCGGTTGGAAAACATAGTTACTCTCCTAAATAATCTGTCTTTAATTTTACATAAACATTCAAAGAGGTTTGATATCCTACATGTTTTGCTTGCATGTATGGAGACTAATTTAGCCACCATTCATTCAGTTAAATAGGACGTTTGACGAGATTGATGTCATTGCATGTTGTTTCCAGCTGAGGTACATTTAGATACTTTAGTTTCCTGTTTACCAGTATGGGCAAGTCATTAAACAGATTCCATTGGTCTCTTTGCACCACCGTAATTCTAACTAACATATGGCTAGAATTAGCTGCTATGCCCATGTAGAGTGCATCTGATGAATTATGTATTGATGTATAACTATGTAATGACGGACGCGAAGAATTCTTTTCAATCCGCCGCCAGTTTGACTTGTTCTCCTTCCCAATATGGTGGCAGCCGTGATCGTGAATCATTTCTTGTTCCGTTGTTGCCAAACTCGTGAATGCACCTTTGATTGACTTTGTTACGTATTGTTCCTTTATTGCAATTTCGTGAGGAAGACTATTTCTATCTTTAAGTGGAAGTCACCTTGAGATTATGCCGCAGGAAGTCCTTGAATGAATGAGTATTAAATTACTTTATTGGCAGAACAAACACAACAGCAATTTTAAGTGGTTAATGACAAAACAGAAAAGGTAATCGCACCTGGAAGAGCAGATGGCATGAAACCTGCGCCTAGTACACAGAGCAAATGTATTGAAATTCCGTTGTGCACCCGACCACACCGCGCCGACTAGCAACATATTGTTAATTAATAATCACTCGACACGCGACGTGAAATGCTATCATTTGCGGTCGTCTGCGCATAATCTTTGCGCCGTGAAAACTTATCTCACGATCATGTAACTTTCCGCTCCTATAACTAAGAGAATACAATTTTTCAGAACATTTCAATCAGCTCAGATACAATGGCGGGTTATGTGGGTGTCGGCAATCAGTCATAATATTGGCTAACAATGATTTGAAGCTTGAAATTGCTGTCCTGATCGATGGAATAGGAGCATAAAAATTAAGCACCCGAGTGGATGCAGCATTATTCCAACCGCTTACTAAACTAGTGGCTGACAAACAATTTGGCTAGCCAGTTTAACCGACACTCCGACTACACAAGATCCGTAGGTCTTAATAATTCAGTTACACAAGTTTGCAAAGCGTTCAATTTGTCTGCACGCTGTAAGCAATGGGAACGCACGGTCAGGCTTGCGGAGGTGGCGTGGGCGCTCGACCTCAGAGCGCGCGTGGGTGCAGGTGCCAACGCACCTTTCCAGTTTCCACGGCTGCCTGTTCACCACGCTCACCGACACTAAAAGCGGACCAGCATAAGCCTTGCTTCCGATTAGGCATAGCTAGAACTAACCTAACGGTCTAATTATACTAGGTATGAAATGCTTTGTGAAGTGCTCCCAAGCTGCGATCCAATCGTCCGATCAGCTTGCTGCTTATTTGTTTCGCAATATTGCACTCTCGACCTCTTGCATCCAACCAGATTGCCTATTTGCATCAAGTCCTGCGAACCATTCTCGGCTGTCTAATTACTAAGACAATGCAACATACATCTCCCCGCATTTGTCAGCGGTAGCACTTTGCCTTATGCGTCTGCATTGAATGCGAACTAATAAGGGCCGGTTATCTGATATCTCGGTTGGCGACTTGCTGCGCTCTTTGTTGGCCGGTGTGAGGTTCCCTTGCTTTTGTTTGTGGGGCTATTGTTGTTAATGAAAAAGTCAGAGTATTACTATCACTAGTAATAAAACGAGACGTTATCTTTTCACACCGTTCGAGAATATGCTAGCTAATGCTGATAACTGACTTGGCCGTATTTGTGCAAACATGGCTTGCATCTCGTTTGTTTTTGTAACTAAACTAAGGAAAGGTGTTTTTGTTTTATGAGTAGTTAGTGCGAACACTGCTGACTAACTTGCCGGCGTATAGTCTAACTAGTGTATATGCACGGTTAAACTTATCTGCTTGCTTTGATAATCGTTTATCTCGTATTGCTATACTATTTACGGCAATACAGATAATGCAAAAGTATGGCATGATAGCATTGACATGACCTTTTAAGGGCTGTTACCGCCAGTTATTTACACCATTTGACTGATTGACATAGATACGCAGGAAGTGTTCCTTCCGCTTCTAATCGTAGTCGTGACTCGTGAGTCTTTTACTATTGTATGGCTTTAGAAGGGTAGGCTTCCTTCATGGACCAAAGTTGTTGGTTGCGAGTGTAGGTACACCGTATGAGGGTGACACTGACAAGTATACGTCCAGTTATCATTGAAACTGATTCTCATAGTCCAACAGGGGCTTCTTTTACATTATGCTAACGATGTTTTGAGCTGTTCTGCTATCGTCACGGATGGCCGGCCAGACTATAGTAATGAAGACCACGGGATAGAGTGAAGCGTTCGGCGATGCTAATTGCACAGCAATTAACCAGTACGAATTCAGCGTAGAGAGTGGCGGCCCGCTCTACTTGTCGTATATTATATGCATGAAAGTAAGGCTTTACAGGCGAAACGCGATTTAATATAAAATAAAATGCAAATGGTTTAGTTTGTGATGAGTTTTGAAACCAGGAATGTCAGCAAAAGCATTTTTATTGCATTGCTCTCGAGAATGCATAATTGCATATCATATGAGTATTTCTGATGATCTACTGTCCATAGACTTGTTTCATTGTCGAGAACGTTACGTCAACAAAACGTTCTCGGTAGAGAATTATCTTATACAATGGACAAACTCAAAATGGAGAACCTTCTCAAGAAATTTACAAGCCACACTAAATGAACAACAGTACAGAACTGCACGCAGCGTGCTGCTTAGCAGTGTTTATACCGTCTATAAGTATTGTTTCAATTATTGCAGAATACAATGTTATGTATATCAGAATTGTAATGTTTTGCTCTGCGTTAATGAATATTCAAACGCTCCATCTAAAGCCGACTACAATAGACAATCCGTGAGATCTATCAATAATTGATCAGCAGCCATGCGGTTCAAAATTCCAATTTCAACTTTCCACGGTTGATAGTGGCCGTTTATAGTATCTTCTCATCTTAGCGCCGACTCGGTTACTACCGAAATTAACTCATAATTCGGTTGGCTGCTTAATCCAATTGGTGATGGCATAGGCAAATTTTTTCTCTAAAAACGTCTGTCATCCGACCAGAGGGCCTAACCAAGATACCAATCGTTGCATCGTAACAAACGAAACGGTAATCTTACAACTAGACATTAGCGTATCGTTCATTACGGAGCGAATGATTGGCATCTTGGTTAGTAACCCAGTTTAACTCAGAGACGAATCTTCGCCTTATTGGAGAGCTGCTGATAAATATGAAATGATATTTCTTGCAGAAGAAACTCGTACCACCAAACGGATGCGCCATCTCCGGTTTGACAGCCGCACGTCTGAAGTTCTGAACGACTCCTTACCACATGTTAGTCATAGTTTACAGCGCTCCTTAAATCTCAAATACCAGTTTGATGGCGTCTGATTGGGAGCGAATAGCTTCCTATTCGGGAGTGTCTCCGAGGCCTATTTTTAAACTGCGGCATGCATCGGCACGCGCCCGACCTTTCGGCGTTATGATTTGGCCGTGGGCGCTACCCAAACAAAACAAACTGCTCTTCTTTGTCACAAGTGGGAGGAATTTTTGTTTGCTTTTTCGTGGATACTAAATTCTTGCCATGGTTAGTTAAAGCTTAGTGAAAATAATCAATGAGTTGACTTGACGTACAAAATCCATCAAGCGCGTTTACTGGATTATTTAAATGGATTCATACATATCCATATGAATCAACTTAAGTTCAACGTCAAATCTAGACATTTCGCATTTGGGCAGTACAAGATTATGAGCTGCCTAGGGAAAGTAATACTTAGCCCTTTTGAACAGAAGTCTTTTTCCTTTGCGTACTAATATAAAGCAGACGTTATTGATATTGTTGTTTTCCACAGTCTATCTTGTTTCTGCTTACAAATCGGCTTACGGGTGTTATGGATTGGCCTTTATTAGCGCTGAGGGAACGTCGTAGGGATTTTCTTGGTATCTAATTTTCTAATTTTTCTATAGTGTGTATTATGTACCTACATATGTATATTTTAATCGCTCACTGTACAGTTCAAAGGCCTTGACGGATTTTCATGAGTGAGATGACGTGTCATTCATAGCAACACTTAACAAATAATAAATCATTCATTACATAATTTTGTTAATTGGTTACATTAAATACTCTTCATCGCTTATAGCGATATATAAAATATGTCAGTTCACTAATGGCTATTATATTTTACTTAACTCACCACACTTCCTAATAAGCTTTGATATCCACTTAATCTCACTTATTTTCCAATTTAGCACAGACTACCGTACATCGGTAAACTTTTTGCCCGTTTACACCGCTCAACAGTAAACATGCCGTGGCTGAGAGTTTACTATGGGATCGCATGATCACTAAATGAAAGTGATCGAGTTTCACACTTGAACAGATGTAAATTATACTACCAGCTTTATTGCTTCGTAATTAAAACCTACGGTTGTGTAGGATGATTAAATAGACCTCGATATTGATCAAAGTGTAGATATACTGAACTTCACTTAGCTTCTGTCAGGGAAATAGATTAAACGTTAACTCTTCGATCTACATACAAAACGTTACGAATCGCTGGGCATAAAGTACTTTATTAGATTATGGTATGGACAAGTAGTACGTGAAGATAGATACCAAGAAAAAAGATTAACAACTGCAGAATTTACACAATGTTTGTCGTTTCATCTCCGTTGTCTTGTTTGTTAAATGTGATAGTACTCGTACGTTAGTAGTACAATGAGACAATAGTTGTTGTGATAACTGTTAACAGCCAGTGGCACGGAGCCAAGTGTGCTAGATCAGCCGCGGAAGGCTTAATGCCAGTCGGCGAGATTTTAGCTGCCGGAAGGTCTCTTGAAGCGTATTGTTTTATGAAAGCAATGGGAACACGAATTAAAAGTGATATAAAGTTTATCCACAAGATTAAGGTTAAGAGTTCCGAGTGAAAAAATGTACAAGCTCAATGAAAACAATGAAATCTAACTAAAGTTCTAAATTGAACTCAATAGAATCAAGAGTTGATAAAGGCGACAAAAATATCCTTCATTAGAGCACGAATCTACTTAGGTAATAAGAAACTCTTACTAAAGAATCTCTACTATGTCCGTCACACAAGTCGTAAATGTCATTTCGTTTCCCCACCACTTTAAATTAGGTGTTTAATTCTACCCCACCAATAAATACGCATTCTTGAGGAACATTCTTGCTAAATGCACTTTATGGTAATGAGGTAATGACTATGCATTACGCAGCTACCCGATGACCTTACAGCGATCGCACGTTAATGGTTTGTTTACGTTGCTCTATTAGCATCAGTACTACCGTACGGAACTTAGGTGGTGTTGTTTTGTTCAATCTTACTTGGATAAAACTAAAACACGCAACAGGTCATACGCGACAATTTTTGTCAAAAAATAGTTGGAGCTTCCTTGCAAATTAGTCTGAAATTACCATCTGCAAGTGCGCATATTCCATTTTCCTCTGGGATTGGTAACACTTTGTACGGACTCTGTATTTTAAAAGAAAGTGTTACCGCTGTTTTACAGATAGATGCAAACTTAGCTAAGTCGCATCCCTATGGGAAGGCTTTTATCTTAGATAGTTGGAAAAGCAGTCACAAAAGTATCTTTTTGTGTCTGCATTGTAGCATACATACTAATCTGCCAGTATACGAGTATATCAATTATACTAGAAACATTGGTAATTATTGAATTGATATGATATTGATTGCGATACAAGTGGGTCCCGTCCGCAAATGAGCACAAGGCCTGGTCAGTTACCGTTTAATGCGTTCACAATAAGCGGACGTTGCCATAACGCAGCGGTCGACAATTATTGTGCTGTTCGACAGTCTGAATGGCTTGTTCAATGCGTGCTGACAGTAATGTCCATAAACAAGTAGGCTATCCATGGCTGACTATATAGAGACGATCAAGAACTGGATTCTGAAATGCTTGCCAATATTAAGACATCGCCCCAAAGTTTTTAAAAGAAAAGTAAGCGCAATGATGCAAAAGGGCTTTCCTACCTTCTATTTTTGACGCACCGCGTGTTTTTTGAATTTTATTTTGGTTTGCCGACTACTACCTTTCTTTCTTTTGCAGTTCTTTTCTCTACCTACTTGAAAACTTGGGAGTATCGTTGACTAATGTAATGTTTTTTTTGTTACAGTCGAAGCAGCGCGCATCGATCAAATGGCTGCTGTCGAAGGCGTTCAACAACAGGGTCCCGGATAACCTGCAGGAGCCCTTTTACAGGGACCATGAGGTAATCTTCACCTATCTTAAAGAAATGTTTAAGTTTTGATTGCCAATTGACGAGATTTGTCGATGATTATTCTAGACAAGACGATGCTCAACACAGAGCAAAGCATATTCAAAAATTACTTATGTAAGGGCTGTATTTACCGCGCCAAGAAATTATAAAATATATTTCCAAACGTCACACACCGCCAAAGGGTTAGGGCCTTCCACCCACACGCTTCGGCAATCTCAGCACTTGCCTATCAAGTTGTACCGTTTGATTACATGATAGACGCGTTGTACGCTAAACCTGTACATATTGTGTTTCTGCGAAATACCTGTCTTACATTAACGTCAGCATGTTACAAGATAAAGCTCTTCGTTATTTGTGTTACGAACTTTTGCTACAAAAAGCTCATCAATATTTAGATAAACACATAAGTTTATCTAAATAATTCTCATCAAATTTATTGAAAAAATTAAAATGAAAATGAAAAATGTTTATTTGTTAACACAAAGGGTACAGGTGTAAAGGTTGAAGTCTTCTAGTAAGTATAAAATACTTGTGACAGAAGACCCCGCTCTTCCATAATATCTAGGGCTTAGAACTTAATTAACAAATATAGGTAATATACAATATTGTTATCTAAGAAAAAATAATATAATTAACTTAATATTGGGAATATTAACTAATTAGCTACTGCTATTTCTAATACAATTTAATTAGTTTTGTTTTAAATAAATTATAATCTAGTACAAATATCCTAAAAAAGTTTGTGTGTGTGTGTGTGTGTGTGTGTGTGTGTGTGTGTGTGTGTGTGTGTGTGTGTGTGTGTGTGTGTGTGTGTGTGTGTGTTTGTGTGTGTGTGTGTGTGTGCGTGCGTGAGTTTGAGAGTGTGAGCAAATGTACGTCTATTCTATATTTGGGACTATATGTATAGTTATATGTTATAGTTATATGTTATAACAAGAGAGACTCAATTTCAAATCAAATTTATCAAATCATCAAATTTATTACACTTAACTTTGCATTAATTTTAAATTAATGTAGCAGTAGTCCTCTTATCCCTAATTGCATCATCGTAGCCCGCATGCCAAGCACTCGCGGTCGTGGTCCGAAGACAGTTAAAGTTTCACTGAATCACGGCACAGATACTCCAGCTTAGATAACAGGTCGTTGACCCGCACTAACAAAAGTCGTCAATGCCTGTTCGCTTCTCACGTTTGCTTTTCACTGCTATTGTTTAGCTTTATTTATTTGCGTAAGGAAACCCGCAGCTCGATTTGAAACGGCCACTTTGTGTTTTAAACGAGTTATTTGACAGTTTATTGCTCCTGTCGTTTTGTTTAAAAATAAACTTCAGTTTTTCTGTTATTATTGGATTGAAAGAGGTACTTTTAACTGATGCAGATCTTCTCTTAATGTTAATCAAATTGTGTGTTAATTGTGTTTGCTTGTTAAAACATTACTTGCTGCCTGACCTTTCATTATTGCGCAATAAAGAATTTCTTTCAGTCCAAGTTCTTGGGAAGAACACAAAATGGCTCGTAGTTGCGTACTTGCGTAGCTGGGTTGGGTTTGTTTCGAACAATAAGGTACGTGTTTTCGGCCCCAAAAGCGAACTAATCTATTTCTCGCTGCTCCCGCCGCTGCTCGTTATTTATTTACGTTACAAGACTATCAGGTTAAGTAACAAGTTCCCTTATCTCGACCATTTCGTTTGTTCGTCTGTGTTATAAAGTGATTTCTGTAGATAAAACGATTAATGTTGGAAATATTTACTAGCAGCAAACAGACGGAATTCTTGAAATACTTGTGTTGGTAGTTTTGAAAACTTTGTGTGGTGGCTTAGGGTTATGACCTACATTCTGGGACTTTGGCTTATGTTTAATGTTCCATAAAGTCGTGTCGCTTTTAATGTCAAACAATAACTGACCCCCTTGCACGATTCTTCCACGAAAGTTTTTTGTTTACGACTTCGCAAATAAGGTTTTTTTTCGTGTTTATATATAACATCCGTCCGTATGCATCTGTTTAACTGTTTCCAAGTGGCGATCTCATAAACTGCCCTTTTCTAGACCCCTTATTATTACCGTCCCCAGGACAACATCAGGCAGGTGATTGATATACAAAAGGTGGCTTGCGATCTTGCGATGTTCAAATACACTTACACAACTTGAGCTTGAGCGATTTCGTTCCAAATGCCGACCTTGAGTTCGTCTATTTTTGCCAAGAAGGTAAAGTAAAGCATGATATTGATCGTAGCATCATGGAGTTGGTAACTTGGTAGCGAGCGACACGCGAGCTTCAGTATGGAGGTGCATGCTCACTGGCTGGGAGTGCCTTGCTAAATGGGCCATTCCAATGATTAGTGAACCTTCGTGTGTGTTAACCAAATTATACGCGACGTAAGAGCTTTCAAATTATCTATATGGTGTGTTCGTTTCCCTATTAAACTATCAGTAACCGAATGAAATGTTAATAAGTTACCAGGCTTAACGTCCATCCGTGTTAGTGGTATCCCTCCGAAACTCCTGACGGAAAACTTTTCCCTTGTTGGTTTTGCGGATTAGGATGAGTTTAGAATACCAAGAAGTTTCATTATCTCGCCGGATGTCCATTAAGGCGATATGATTCGACTCATCAACGAATCTGAGGGGGTGAGGTGCGCGGCAAACCGTGAAGCCCCGCCCGCGCGTCCCGAACCGCTCGACGAGCACGTGAGCGCGCGCTGTGCGCGGCGGCGATAGCAAACGGGTCACAGTATAAGGATCTTATGATGGCAGTATTTTAACCATACCGTGCAAGGGTCACGTTTTTATAGTTTTTATTGTATATGTATATATTTTTTGCATTACGTGTTTCTGATCATTATATTTAGAATTATTATTTTTACAGAGCCATGTGTACTTATTATTTAGTGATCGGTAACAACGTTTTAATTTAATGGCAGCGTAGTAGAATTAAAGTACCGAAAGGAAATAAACATTTTAAGGTGACGGTCAATTAAGGTAAGGTATTGTTCATATAAAGGTAAGGTATAGGTAGGTAGGTAGGTAGGTAGGTAGGTAGGTAGGTAGGTAGGTAGGTAAGGTAGGTAGGTAAGTAGGTAGGTAGGTAGGTAGGTAGGTAGGTAAGGTAGGTAGGTAGGTAGGTAGGTAGGTAGGTAGGTAGGTAGGTAGGTAGGTAAGGTAGGTAGGTAGGTAGGTAAGGTAGGTAGGTAGGTAGGTAGGTAGGTAAGGTAGGTAGGTAGGTAGAACCTTAATCAATCGGGGTGAGAGATTAGCATTTTACTCTTAAATACGACAACCTGATAAGAAAACGCAAACATAATCGAAGAGTTTGTATACTACATTGTAAAACACCGGTTGAGTAGAGAGTAATTTTTTTTTATGTGACAAATGGTATTCGGTTTTTGAGTATCAAGGCATACCTAAATAAAGAACACTATTCAATAAATTTCAGCAAATCGCTTGAATACATCCCGAAAAACAATACATTAAAGAAAAATAATAATAAAATCATAAGTCAAAAACTGTCACTAGTAGGATGTTGATACTCAGCAAAAATATCCTTCATTATAAGAGGTACTCACAAAAAAAATAATTTAATTTTTTTTTTATCGGGCTTAGGGAAAACTCAGTTAAAGGTCAGATGGAGGAGCGGATGATGGAATTGAATTGATTGGCAGAGCTAGACAAAGATAAGTCTGCAACGATTTTGATTTGGTCTAACTTTTAACTTTTTTCATATTATGAGAAAGCCACATAGTGCTTTCGGTGGGGGGTGTTTAGTATTAATCCTTAATACCTACTGCTATACTGATTTACTTGAGGTAGCGAGGCTACTGGCCGGCGACACACAAGCAATGGTCTAAAAAGTAATAACTAACGGTGTCAGTGTCACTAAAACATCGCGACAGAAAGGATATCTGAATTCGCAAAATATACCATAAAACAGTGCCTTGAAATAACGAGGAAGCCAGCAGCGAGCAATCCACCCGCCGAGGCCTCTGCCAGCTGCAGACCACAAAATCCCGGTAAGCCCTTCTACAATCTGGTAAAGCAGTATAGTGTAGCGAAGGAACTAACTTAAAAAACTACAGTCCACTGGCTTTACGCCACACGTACATACCGTAATGTAACAAATTATTTTCAATATTATGTTTTGTTTCTTCCAAATATCTATTAAATAATTAACTGATTGTTGTTGAAAACCTGTTCAAGGACGCCGAATTAATATCTACTATTCCACGTCCTTGAACAGGTTTAAAACATCAATCATTTTCTTTTTCTACCAGATATGGTTCAGTCAAATTAATTTCTTCTACCTTTCTTAGCTAAACTCTAGTTCTACCTAAATTAGCCAGACTCTAAAACCAGTACAGGCAGCAGCAGATATAGATAAGCAGAATAACATGTTCAAAATGATCGACACAGACCTTATTATCTTGACATTTCCGTGTCATCATTTTGATTACTAGGCCCCGTAGCTATTTCTGCTGCTGACTGTACAATCCAGTAAATTTTAGTGAAACTTTTATATTTTTATTCAGTCTAGCGTATGCTTTATGTTTATTTATTACTATCGACCCGCCCCGGCCTCGCGCGGGTTAACAAATCGCTTAATAATCCTATAAACTTTTGTATAGGATTTTGCTTTGTTCGTCATTCCCGCAGCTCGACTTTCGGCCTCGCCCAAAATTACTGGGGGTGGAGCATGCTTGGACATTCGAGATAAAGCTCCGGGCCTGACGACCCTCCGCGGGGTCGGCCTTCAGCCCCCTTCGGGCTCGCCTAACCTACTTGGAAATTTGAATTTGGCCTGTGTCCGCCGCCATTTTGGATTTTTCCAATTTTTTTTTCACATAGTAATCTTGGGCCTCCAAGCTCGCCGCATGCCAAATCTCAGCGCACTCGGACCAACATGAAAAAAATTAAAAAAAAAAGTCGCCCTGTGTGATTTTTTTTTAATGCAGTTTGTTTTGTCTTGGGGCCCTCTATGACATTTGGTCGAGCACCCCCCACCCATCTCGCACCGTTTAAAAGTTGCCATACAAAATTAAAATGACCATTATTTCCGCCATCTTGGATTTTTTCCAAAAAAATTTTTTCATAGGAATTTAGGGGCCTCTATCTTCCGCCATGCCAAATCTCAGCGCGCTCGGACCAACTTGAAAAAAAATAAAAAAAGTCGGCCATTTTGAAAAAATTTAAATGTATTTTGTTTTGTCTTGGGGCCCTCTATGACATTTGGTCGAGCACCCCCCACCCATCTCGCACCGTAATATGAATACTTTTTGAGATATTGGGGAAATTAAAGATCTCTACTTTCCCCCCTTTTTTTGCTTATAACTTTTGATATTTTGTGTGTGCTACTACACGCTTCGAATACATTTTTCTAGGCATTATGACGAATCTAATGAGGTATCACACGTATTTTTAGGAGTATTATCTCTATTTTTCACCGTGTTCAGTTTCTCGAACAAGACTAATACAACCAAGCACAAGATGAACTGCCTGTAGGCACTTGGAACTCTCAATTATATTTAATTCATGTCGACCGTGGTCAAATATTAAAATTAGTGATATGTATTTAGTTCTTAAATAATTGTATTGCGATATGCTTATTATGGTAATTTTTTCAATTAATTCAATTTGACATTTTATATTTATATAAATTTATGATTATGATGATGAATTTGCACGCTTGACGGGCCTGGCACGTTGCATGCGATCCAAAGCCGGGCGCCTTCGGCATCCTCATACTAAAAGCGTAACACTATACATATATTGTAACATCCCCATACTGTGTCAATCCAAATAAATAATTTCTGATTTTCAAAGGAGTCAAAGAGCACGAAGGAATATAATCATTTTGCAGATCGGACGTAGGTATATCAGTAAAGGTGAAATACTGTAAATATATCATACTTACATACTCACAATTATATTATCTAGGAATATAATATTATTTACCTACATTGAAATTGGTTGCTGACCTAGTGAAAATACTGAAATGTTTTAACTGTTGATGTAGTAAAGCTAGGCGCTTTCAACCACCTCGTAAAGTATTAGATGCTTCTGTTATCAGAAAGTGTGTTTTTATAGCACTTAGTGACTTTTTCTTACGTTTCATATGCTTTGTTTCCCATTGTTTGTAAATGGTAAAATCACGTGACCGCGCGGAACACACTGACACAGGTCCGTCCTCTACAAGCGCTGCCGCGCGACTGAAGAGGGCGTAAGTGCGTTCGCGAGTGATTGCGCTTGCGGATTTAGTAGGTATTGAAACATAGAAATTATTTTAATGATGTTACCGAGACAAAGTGATCCAAAACGTCTAGATTATCTTATTACCTATACATTTGTGTAAAAAACAAGTCTAAAAAGTTTGTATTGTAGATATGGTTTGGATTTATTGTTAAAAAAAGGCGTAACTTTGGAATTTTTTTCTATCGAGCAAAGTTTATCTAATCATGTTTTTGAGATCCAAAACGTATCTGCCAGATCCTTAAGTATAAGATATATTTTTTTCACAATTTTAAAACATTGTTTCTTATATTTCTAATGGATTCAAAAAACTGGTTCGCTTAGCTCCTACGGAAAAAGCACGCCTTAACAATTGTTATTGCGAACGGGCTCAAGGGCCAGCTTCGGAAATATCTGCGAGGGATGTGAATTCCCTGGAAGAGCTAAAGTATTCTCAGACAGACAATTCAATGTAACAGACGCTAATGTTTAGAGCTAATTTCTCAGTTCCCAGACAAGTTATTTCGGATTCAAGTATTCTGTTTGTAGGGTTGCTATTTCATGCTTATACTTATAATTTATAATACGGTTAACTATAAAATAAAATAAAATAATCTTTATTGCAACTTTGAGTTGTTACATAACATTGGTTCCTGGCTCTCAAAGTAGGTTTCCCTGTGTCTCAAGAGCCAGTATAAGGTAGGAATACGAAGTTTTGGGAAATCTTATCGACTCTAATGCGAATTTCCACCTCGGCCTCGCTATAACAGGCGAAGACTGTTTGAGCATGAAATAAATACGATGTAAAATTATTAAAATGTAGGGCGCTTACGTGCGGCTTTATATTAACATTTAGTGGATTTTTCTACATAGGTTTGCGCATGAAACTTGAACTCTAGCAAAAGGTCGTGAGACGCTTCGACCTAGCGGGGTTAATACACTGTAACATAGTGGTGTTATTGCTGAAGATACATTGTAAATGCTCCTAAATCTAAAGGCAATTGAACGATTTACTGCACTCGAACGATTACAATCAAGTAAATTGCTAATCACTGCCTTATAAAGCCCAACAGGGCAACAACACACGTCTCGCCTCACGAACAAACATCGATTCATTGTAATACACCACCCACCCTTGTTTCCCCCGCCGACTTGTTCATATTTTACTCAAGTATAAATATGAACTGAACGTGTCCCTTTGAAATTCTAACCTGCAGTTCTGCTTTAACGACAACGTCCCGAACCGTTTTTCACGATGGAAATAACCTCTAACGAATGCAAGCTTGTAGAGATGTCAAAACCAATTTAACTTTACTTTTTCAAACATAAAGTTTTTGAATATTGAAGTCTTATGCTTATCGTTATAAGGGCGCTTTTGTGACGTTCCGGTTAAAATAAAGAGCAATGTTATCCGTGTTCCGTAAAAATAGTCAGCGCCATTTCCGCCATCGGGAAACTGGTATCTTTTGTTCTTTTCACCGTCGACCGGTGACTCAGCTGTTTTTGTCGCATTCAAAAATATGTTTCCTGAATTATTTTTATCTCTTCACATTTTCCTAGTATTATAATTATTTTGTTACCTGTCCAGTGAAACCACAATAGTATCAATTTGTGAGTCAACTTTAATGGGTACTTTTCTATCACATCTTACAATGAGTCAACTTCTGCAGCGATTGTAATTTGTTGCGGTTCTTATGATTCATCCGCTTAATTTTGTTCAAAGCCTTAAAAATATTAGAAGTTTAATTCAGTTTTGACACTGATCAGTAATATTTGACCTAAATTTATAAGTACCTAGCTGAACCGTACCGCTCTAAAAGCATCCGTAGGTACAATTAGTTGAAATGGACGATAGCTTTTAACTTGAGTAGGTAGGTATCCGTTTAACGATTTCAATCCTGTTTATATTTCTATTTTTAATCGTACTGCATTCTTAGTTTTTAATAACGCATATTAATTCCTTCGATATCCCAGGCTTTCTGAACAGTAATAAATGGTTATCTATACACTATTGACGATATTGCTAGTGAATATTGCTTTTCCGTTCATAAAGCCAATCTCGAAACATGTGAAACCGCAAGTATATGCACTTTCATACCCTGGGAACGTTTGTCGGAACCTTTTCGCTTTGAACTAAGGCACATTTGTCGTTGTAACCTAGGCGGCTAACAGATGTGCGAAACTAGTTTTTGTTGGCTCGCGCTGTTTGTGATGACATCCATTTTGAATCGCTGGCCGTATAAGAACTTTGTTATGACACTTAATGTAAATTGAGCAAATTGTGTTCTATTAGATGACTAGCGTGAGTCGTAAGAAGCAAGTTATTATGATCATAATAGTTTCGTTTAATCTAAATACATGATATAGTAAAAATCGCTGGCTATTGCAAATTATTGTAAACACGTGTGATTACAAAAATATGTACGGTTCTTCGAATATTAGCTCCAAGGTTACGGGATGTTAAAAGCTCACAGGATGTTAAAAGCTGAGGGAGTATAATGGTATATAATCAAAAATAGCTGTTTTGAACTGACTTAATGAAACGGGTTGTAGATGTAGAGCGCGCGAAAAGAATTTACAACCAGGCGGGCTAGAGCAAGCTGGATTAGCATGTAAGCATGTAAAGTAAATCCTGCTTATTTCTCACGACGTTGTAAATCGCACATTATACATTGTCTATTCGTTCGACGTTTTCTATCTCGTCTATTCTATAATTTCACCTTAAATTCGTAATAAAAAAAAAGTATTGTGTAGTTAATCGTAGCCTATACATGAACGGATTGAACGGTCCAAAGTAGACCAAAAGCATTGAAAACCAAGACCAATGTACCTACATACAGAAATATGTATATCTAAATCGAGAAACTAATTTTCCTCCCTTTTCTTAAATTATAACTGATCTAATGAGAGTAATGAGACAGTCTAGCTAGATCATCTGATGTTTACAAATGCTCTAAGGAATTGCTGTACTCGGATTGTTACACGATACAGTCTGCACGATGAAAATCGTGACGCTCGACGTCCGTAATCCGCGGAAACACGTGAGTGCTTTCGTCTCGATCTCGTTTTGAGATCGCACCGTTATCGCCACGACCTGAAGGTCGCGCATGCACTTTTAGACATACCGGTAGCTTACATAGACCTTGAAAAGTACAACTTGATACAATTAGATATAGTTTGATGCAGATTGGATGACACCATTTTGTTGTCAAACAATTCGCTGACTGAGATACGCTGTTGTACATAGATAAGGCAAAGAGTAGTATAATAATAAGACAAGATATTAAGAATTGTCTACGTCACAAGGCGGTTAGCCCGGACTCCCGTGGTCGCGTTCCTATACTTCTCTTTCCTTTGGTGCTCGTTGCTGGTGAGGAGCGCCTCCACCGCTCCGGTGTGACGCCTCGCGTGGTCCGGTAGGAGCTAGGCCTTCCAAAGCCTGCTGTGATGCCGCTGAGGACCCTGGCCGTTCCGGCCTGGGTGGTTCGGGTAGGTGTGGCGATGAAAAGAAACTCAATGTTTCATATGCACGTATATTTTACGTTAATCTACACTTATTCGTTCGTACACTGACGCCTGATGCGTGACAATCGTGACACGACAACTACTATTCTTAGAAAATAACTGTACTGAAAACACACGCGGCGTGGTCAATGGCTGCGGCCAAGTCTAGCTTCAAACCCGGCAGGAATGCAACCTACGTGCGTTCGCTACAACGCTCCGAATCGTCCTGGTCCGGAAATAGAATCCATCGATATGAAGTTTTACCATAATGAATGTAGTGACATACCATTTAAGTTACGCTTGAGCCTCTAGGAAATTGGCCTACGATTATTGCACACGGCACATGTGAAAGGTGCTTGCACTTGGCGTAAACATTCCTGCGGGGGGGAGGCCAGAGTTGAGCTGATACCTTGAAGCACAATGGATTAGCTAGTCTAACTTACAGCACTATCAAACATTGACCACAGCAAAGTGGTGACATGAAAGAACAAGTAACCAACTAAATACTTATAAAGAAACAGTACCTAGTACAGTTGCAATTAGAAATCAGTGAGTCATCTTGATATAAATAAATTCAATTTAAACAGTAGGTACCATAAGTTGTTAACATGTGACAATACCAAAACATAACTTATAAATTAATACAGTTAAGTACACTCTACTGGTAATTTACACAATTTGACAACGGGCCGGATTAAGTCGCCGCCCTGAGTTTTTAATTTAACTGATCGTACAATATCATCTGCACCTTTAAATAATTGAATCACTCTACCTCTACGCCAGTGGAGAGGGGGTGCAGTTTCATCCTTGATTAATACTAAATCATTTAAAGCCATGTTAGGAACATGATTGTACCATTTGAGTCTGGTTTGCAAATTATTAAGGTAAGTAATATGCCATTTAGCCCAAAAGTTTTGTGAAATCTTTTGTAAAGACTGGAAATGTGATAAACATGCTACATTAGTGTCTTTCCACGGGTACTCAGGTACCGATAGCAATGGTTGCCCTATAAGAAAGTGGCCCGGAGTGAGTACTTCCAAGTCACATGGGTCCTCGGATAAAGGAACCAGAGGCCGTGAGTTAAGCACCGATTCTACTTTGGTAAATACGGTTGAAAGACCCTCGAAGGTCAGTATGCGGTCCCCTAACTCACGCTTGAGTAGGTTCTTACTACTCTTGACTGCGGCTTCTACCAAGCCTGACATGTGAGGGGCACCAGGAGGATTGAACTCCCAGCGGACACCTTGGCGACGAAATTCCTCCTGGAGGACAATTTCGTTGTCAAGTAAGAACTGACTAACCTCCTTGAGGTATGAGCTAGCACCTTTGAAATTTGTACCTTGATCGCTCCTGACTAAGGCGGGCAGCCCTCGTCGACTGACAAACCGTGTGAACGCCGCAATGAAGGCCTCGGTGCTCAGCGACGAGACGAGTTCAAGATGTACGGCTTTCGTTCCTAAGCATACGAAAACACACAGATAAGCTTTGAGTGATTTAGCATTTCTGAGGTGACTACTTTTGACCCAGTAGGGACCGGCAAAATCGGTTGCTACTCCTGAAAAGGCACGAGCCGCCGTGACTCGGTCCGCTGGCAAATCTGCCATAAACGGGGCCTGCGTTGAAGCGTTGAATCTGAAACACGCCATACAGCTATTGATTACGCGGGATACCACACGTCGCGCCGACGGGATCCAGTAACGTTGCCGGAGTATATTGATGAGTGCGCTCGTTGAAGCGTGACAATAGGTACGGTGATAATGCTGCATCAACATTTGAGTCCATTTATGGTCTTTAGGTAGAAGGTATGGGTGCTTAGCATCGTAACGTAAGCATGAATGCCGCAGTCGCCCTCCGACGCGAATGAAGTGATTCTCATCTACGAAAACGCTGAGTTTTTGAAGTGACTTGCAAACAATCTTGCCTCCTTTCAATAACACGATTTCATCTCTGTAAGCATCCAGTTGAACGTACTTAATCCAGTGGTTCATTGCCTCACGATTTTCGTCGATCGTTAGCGTAGGGCGAACGTTCCGTTGCGCTTTCGGCAAACGAACGTTCTTACAAAATCGCAATACGTATGACGTCACATTGATAAGCTTGTTGAACGAACTGACTCGTGATAACAGAAACTCCTCCCATGACTTCTCGGCCGGCGTAATGTGATGTAACTGTTTGAATCCGGGTAAATCTGGTGACATGGTGACCGGCATCGTCGGCCACTGTGACTCATTCGTCATTAACCATTCTGGGTTCCACCAAAGATGAAACCCGATGAGGTCCTTCGCCGTAGCCCCCCGCGATGCGACATCGGCAGGGTTCGACTCCGATCTGACATACCTCCATGTCATAGGTCGGGTTGACTGTTGAATATCTTGAACACGGTTACCTTCAAAAGTCTGTAGCACATGAGGCTTTGTGTTCAACCAACATAGCACAATTCTGGAATCTGACCAAGCATTTATGCTGTCAATCTGAACTGATTCCTCGTATGCCGCTGCGACGTGGTTTAATAACTTATAAACCAGGTGAGCTGCATTTAACTCGCTCTTCGGAATGGTTTGTTTGACTCTCCTTGACGCTACGCGAGTCTTAGCTATCACTAACCGTACTAGTACATTCCCTGACGCGTCCTCAGTCCGGAGGTACACGCAGGCTCCGTAGCCGAGCTCCGACGCATCTCCAAAGCCGTGGAGGGAGTGTGACACCGCACCGGGCAGAGTGACGCACCGCGGAATCTGTAGCTGACTCAAGTGATGTAGATCTTGAATGAGTTCATTCCATTGAAGGTCTTGAGTATGGGACAGTGGCTCATCCCACTGTAATCCATCTGTACATCCTGCGACGGATCCTCGCGCCACAGAATCAGCTGATAGCGCCTATCGCTGGGGTGTATCCACGTTTGCCGGAACATCATTCTGATGTCGGTCGTGAAGACAACTTGATGACGTCTGAAATTTAACAATATTTGAGTGATATCATTTTGAAGCGGTTTGCCTGAGTGAAGGCATTGATTGAGCGATACTCCGGTGCTTGAGTTAGCTGCAGCGTTATATACGACGCGGATCTTTTCGGATCCCCTTTTGAAAATTCCGTGGTGGGGTATTACATAGTGTTCGCTCTCGAAATTAAAGTCTGATTTGGACATATGACCAAGTGCCTCATAGTCCCTCATGAATTCCTTATATTTTTCAGCAAATACTGGATTTTTGGCCAGCCTGGCCTCCAACGAAATCAGTCTACGCATGGCTAGAGCCCTAGACTCGCCCAGCTTGGGTCGGTCTGCCCGCAGCGGCAACCGCACCATGAATTGGCCATTATCTAAACGTTGAGTAGTGGAGGTATACAACCTTTCACATTCGAGGTGTTCTGGGTGTTGCGGCCGCTCCTCGGGGGGCTGCTCCACTCTCCAAAACCTTTCTAGGACGTCCTCGAGCCGAGTAGCATGGATGCCGTAGTCCTCTACTGATGTCCCGGCGGTCGGTGTTGTTAATGATGATGGGTAATTCCAAGTTGCCCCCATCAGCACGTGACCGAAGCAGGTGCCGTACGCCTCAACACCTGGAATGTTAGTGAGTATCTTTGAACCAGTGTATATATAATTGAGCACATCCGTTCCTAGAATGATGTCCACATCCTGCGATTTATCCAAGGCAGGGTCAGCTAATTCAAGTTTTGATGAATCCAAATGAGTCCTGATCTCAGTATCATAATAAGGTATGTTTCCCGTAACCCTGTACATGACTGTAGCTACTACACTGATGATAGGCACTGTTTTCCCGCGTGGTTTGAATACAAGCTTAGCAATCGTGCCTGGCACATTTACCTTTATGTCACCTACTCCAAAAATATTATTCCCAGTAAACTGTTGGTGTACTTTGAATCTTTCTACAAATGATTTCTTCACTACGGAGCACCCCGCTCCCGAGTCAAGCAAAGCCCTAGCTTTAACATAAGACCCATTGCCTGATCTGACCATGATCACAGCTGTAGGAGAGACACGAATTGGCGCCATTCGTAGTCTTTCCTCCGGTGCACCAACAGTGGCCTGATCTCATTGTTCAGGCTCAGGACTGCTCCGAGTCCCGAAGCGCAATGAGTGGAATGACTGCTGCGCCGCTTGAACACGCGCGCCTACCTTAGCCCTCGGTATATGACCGGTGGGAATCAGCTGAGCCGGCTGAAGCGCACTATGAGGTGACCCTGTCTCCCTCCTTTGGGGTTGGTCTGGTACTGACGGCTTGGGAGACTGCGGCTTCGCAGCCCTCGGCGGAGATGTAGTCCGTCGCTGGGGAGACGGCCACCGCTCCGGCAGCGTGACTGCTCTCGACGTGCTTGGCGTGGCAAGCGGCATGACCCTTACCCGATGGACAGCTGCTTCAACTGCCATGGGTGGGGCTCTCCCCGCTGCACCACCATCGCACAGCAGTGAGTTGTGTGCGGACGACTCACACTGTGCGCACCAGTTGCGCTGCATGCACTCGCGTGCATAGTGACTGCGCAGGCATCTGAAGCATGCGCCTGACTTCCTAGCCCAGGTCTTCCGCTCCGAAATCGCCAGGTTAAGGAACTTCGGGCATTTGTACAAGCTGTGCTGGTCACTCGAGCAGTATGAGCAAAGAACAGGGGGTGAATTCACCTGATTGGTCTCTTGTTCGATGGCGAAGACCCTCGCTGGCGGTCCCGGTTTCCTGGTAGCTTGACCCGACGGCCCCGCTCTTCCTCGTGCAGGTGCGGAACCACGCTGCGCAGTTGGTTGCTCCACCGCTGCTGGCGAGACCGCTTGCTGAACCCGGCACTGCTCCTCCAACAGCGCCAGTAGCTGCGTGAGAGTGGGCAACACCTCCGGATTGCCACCGTACCTCTCCTCGTATAAGGTCTTGATTCTGTTCGGTAGTTTCTGCAAAATTATAAAAACCAATAAGTATGACCACTCCGTGATTGGCTGCTTGAGCTTCTCAAGCGCCTGGACTGACTCCCGGAGCGGGTCATAGAAAGCTGAGCGTGACCCTGCACTCCAGTGCGCCACTGAAGGCAGGTTCATGATTCGGCTAATGAATGTATCCAACAGCAGCCTGTTATTCTGATACCGAGCCCGCAATAACTGTAAAGCTACCGCGTAGTTGGGTCCGTCCATCGGAAGGTGCTGTATAATGGACAGCGCCTCCCCCTGCAACGACGACCGAAGATAGTAATGTTTCTCCGCGTCGGAGATGTCCCTACTATTGACTAACGACATAAAGAGATCATAGAAGGAGAGCCACTCTGGCAGGTTGCCACTGAAGGTGGGCAGCTGCACAGAGGGCAATTTGACTTTACCTGCCTGTCCACGGGGTGTGTGTGACTGGCCAGCCTCTCCAGCCGACGCCTCGTCTAGCTGGATCAGCAGCCGGTTAACCTCGCTGAAGCACTCCTGGTATTGAAGTCGTTCCTCCTCCTCGAGCTCACCTTCGTAGGCCAGCAGTGACTCGTGGGCCTTGACGTACTCAGTATAAATAAGATCAAAGTGCCGCTTCGCCACCGACGCGGCCATGCTGTCAGGTCGTGATGTGACCGTGCCAGCATAGTCGGTCAACATTTGGTACTTGGTGCGCAGCTGCACCTTGATTGACTTTAACGACATGACGTGAATTTACTTTACGATTAATGAAAGACACTAATTTGTGACACTATTCGACTAACAGTTTACAAGTTAGGTGGCTTTGGCTTTACCTTAAAGTTGGATTTTATATTGACGATAACCTAATTAATCTATTGGCGACACTTGACGTTGACAGATAATTCTAACCTAAATGTCCCAAACTGACGTTTGCCGCGAACCGGAAATGTCCTTATGCTAAAGATGGCCGCACTCCGCACTGTACGGTCCCCGTCCGTTGCCTACGCAAGAAAATGGCGGCCGACGCCTTCCCTTTTATTACGATTTGATTTGATTTTTTCGCACTATGCCCAACCGCACCGGGCTCCGTTTCCACTGAATTTAACGGCAAAAATGAATAATGCTGACACGATGAGTACTTGAAGCGATGATTACGCTACCAATGCGATGTACCGCTGCGGTGCTCGCGTTGATGACGATGGGTTTCAATAATATCGTGCTGTAATTCCTCCCCTCATGGGCCACCAAAAATGTCTACGTCACAAGGCGGTTAGCCCGGACTCCCGTGGTCGCGTTCCTATACTTCTCTTTCCTTTGGTGCTCGTTGCTGGTGAGGAGCGCCTCCACCGCTCCGGTGTGACGCCTCGCGTGGTCCGGTAGGAGCTAGGCCTTCCAAAGCCTGCTGTGATGCCGCTGAGGACCCTGGCCGTTCCGGCCTGGGTGGTTCGGGTAGGTGTGGCGATGAAAAGAAACTCAATGTTTCATATGCACGTATATTTTACGTTAATCTACACTTATTCGTTCGTACACTGACGCCTGATGCGTGACAATCGTGACACGACAACTACTATTCTTAGAAAATAACTGTACTGAAAACACACGCGGCGTGGTCAATGGCTGCGGCCAAGTCTAGCTTCAAACCCGGCAGGAATGCAACCTACGTGCGTTCGCTACAACGCTCCGAATCGTCCTGGTCCGGAAATAGAATCCATCGATATGAAGTTTTACCATAATGAATGTAGTGACATACCATTTAAGTTACGCTTGAGCCTCTAGGAAATTGGCCTACGATTATTGCACACGGCACATGTGAAAGGTGCTTGCACTTGGCGTAAACAAGAATACTAAGATCCGTCCGTACACTAATATAATATTTCGTGCGTTAAGTTCAAGGAATACGTTCGTACAACAAGGCTACGAGCTAGGATTACGCGCTGGGTTATCCGATATGTTATCTTGGAAACGAACAAGTCGTATATGTCAGTTGCAGATACTTCTGACAGTTCTGACTTACCTCCCCAAAGCATAGAAATTAGTATGTTGGAGGCTGGAGGGTCAAATATTGCTGCACTCTGACGGACGAGTAAAATTGCTTGTGTTGGCCATTTATTGTAGAGATGTATCTGCCTCGAATAATAATTGAAGGAAACACAAATCAATGTTGACACTTCGTGCTGCTTTCTCTGGCGCGTATGTCTTAATAACGATAAACTTTCTCAACGCTGGCTTTTAATTAGTTTCCATTAATGGCAACTGTTTCAAATTGGTCTCCTGTTTAGAATATAATTGTATCCACATTTCTATGCTCTATTCTCTTTGGCACAAATATAATATCGCATGGAGAAGCTTTCATTACGGGTATAAACTTTATTGTGGTAATACTTTTTCGTCCTTCAGAGGCAGGCATATGGATATGTGTATATCACATTAGGTTAGGTACCATCTATACTTCTGGCCCCAATTTCACATCGGTGACAGGTGCGACGAATTGTAAAATCACTATTGCTGACGTCACAGGCATCCATGGGCTACGATTACCAATTACCATCGGGCGGGCCGTATTCCTGTTTGCCACCATCATTGTATTATTTAAAAAAACTTTATTATATCGGAAAAAACAGATATTTCTCCTGCGAAGTTTCTGACAATTGTCAAAGATTTAGAAGAATTGTAGGTAATTCTTGACAGGTAATCAGTTGTATGTCGGAATTTCGTGACAATTGTAGTGTTTCTTGTGACAATTGTCATAAACTTAGCAAGAGAAATATCTGTTTTTTTCCGATATCATAAAGTTTTTTTTAATAATACAATGATGGTAGTAAACAGGAATACGGCCCGCCCGATGGTAAGCGATAACCGTAGTTCATGGATGCCTGTGACGTCAGCAACAGTGATTTTACAATTCGTCGCACCTGTCACGTTGGTGAAACAGGGGAGTAAGTAGAAAGTTTTATGTTTTTACTCAATACAGTGGTTTGTAATGTTAATGTGGAATGAATAGAGTCGAAAAAGTGATGGTTGTTTCATGAATGTTAGCGATCGCGACTCATAGAAGAATGATTTCAAACCATGTTAATTATTTTGGATTCACAATTTGACATAATGTCAACATAGTATGCGAACGGATTTGAGTTTATAAAATAATCATGAGTTGTAGTGGTAATGTTTTGCGTTTGCTTTATTATGATTGCTTTTCCGTTACAGTGTTGTTCCTCTTTTAAACAGTAATACTTAACAGTACACGTAATTTATTTCGATTTGAGTGTGGCATTAGTATTGTGCGAGTCTCTATTGTGTCTGACATCTGTGACGTCTCTTTTTTAGGGTCAAGGCGTGATACAAAATATGTGCTAGACTGTCTAGTCTTCTAGATAATTTATAATTATTTGATTTTTTGCTTATTTCTTCTTGCTTTCTTTAGAATTATTATCGATATTACCTATTGGGTCAAAAACTTTTTTATTGTTCAGAACTAACGTTAAATTAATAAAATAAAAGGTATTTTATACTTAATTTTCTTGCTGGCCTAACTCTTCATTTTTAAAAGCTGTATGATAAAGTCTTTGTGATTTGTACCCAAATCCTTTAATATTGTGCACGGGAAAGACGCTCATTTTCCGGAATGCTTTTATACCATAACGTCTTTTAAAGAAGAACTTGTGTGACTGTGTGTACTGTGTAGTCCGTTTTATGCCGTGATTGTTTATTTACCCAATTTTACAGGACAGGACCTAAAGTCTGACATTAAGTTAAGAGTAGTCATTAAGATCTCTATACTATACAAAATCCATACAACACGATCGGACGGCACCCAGGAACGCGTCGTTCAAGGAAGCCAACCATAAAAGTCACCTTCACGTTCTTCAAACATGAAATAACTAACAAGAATTTCAGTTCACAACATGTTTAGCTTACCAAGACCATATTCGATATTCCAACGTATTGTGTCCCGGGAATCCGACCGACTCGTATTGGAGTACGGCCGATCGCGACGAGGCCAAGGTTAGGTCGCACTATAACGACTATGGGATTCGGTTTCTATTTAGCAACGACCAGTATAACCTGATCTTGATTACGAGTTGTTGTTACGAGTCTAAAGTTCAAATTATACAAGTCATTAAGGACTGTATCGTTTATTATAAATACAACTTTACTTAGCCGTTTTTTCTGGTATTATATTTTTATTAAAAAATTACACATATAGTTTAATTAGTGCTTTAATAATAAGTAACATTTCGTCCTGGGAGATCACGTTAAGCATATGGTTTGGACAATATTTACCCAATCCTCCCGAGTAACTACAACGATTTTGGACAAATACTACAAGAAAATTTACGGTTTGCGAATAAGACGAGATATTACACAAAAAAAATCGTACTATGTAAACAGCAATTACATATGATTCGTAAAGCGAAACATCTGGGCATAGTCTAATCATTTCTTTTAGTTGGAAAAAAAGTTTTGGATCTGTGCTTGGTGGCCTTTTAGAGAATATGGCATGTTACTTACGACAACCCCGACTTTGGTATACAATATAACCATCATGGAGCGTTTCTATCGACCTGTTCTAGCCATGGTTCAACGCCATGAATGTCCGTTAGGCTTTGGATTTCGGTAGATTCTTTTAGCTGTTTCCCTCATTTCGCTGGCGTCAGAAATTGACGGGCATCCAAAATGTTGCATAAAAAGTCGTTTTCATGTAAAGATAAAAAATCACCACATTTATTCTGTGGATGTTCAATTGAGCAATCATGAAAAGGACACTTAGATGGCATATTTTGGCAGCATATTAACCTTTTGTTTCTTTAAATCGTACCAAGGAATCGGTGAAATAGTCTCAAATTAAGCTCGATAGGCTTGTCCAAATTACAATTGCTAGACGGTATTAAAATCATCATAAAGTCCCTAAAATAAAATAAATGTAAAACCTTCTTATATCAGATATGGCTTAAAAATACCCCCAGAGTATACCTTAAGAACATAGTAATACAAAATAATACACACGTCAACAGTTAGACCAGGTTTTATTTGTATTTATAATAAACGATACAGTCCTTATGAATACGAGTTTTGTGAATAGATAGCGCATGTAGATCGATCGCATTTAATAAACATGGAGTCCTTTACAGCCTGTTGCTTCGGAAAGCGATTGCGATCAGCTGTAAAATAGCCATCGTAATAGTGTTAACATGTGCGCTATTGTTAGAAAATTAACTAACCTAATTTAAGCTTGCTAAGAAATGTATGAATAGTAAGCTTTATCGAAATGTTTAATTTCGTTACACACCAGTGGACGAATTTCTGTCTGACTGGCACCATCACCCAGAAAGCTTGTGACATGCAAGGCGCTGCGTACTTGGCAATTGGTAATGCAAACTTTCTGCAACTTGTAGGTTTCATCATAATCATGGCATAGTCGAAAAGACGTTTGTTTTATTTGAGGCCATAATCGAAGCAGTCTAATGATTATTTTAACACATTTGGTTTCGTTCACGCTTCTAATAACACGCTAAATATGTCCCGTGAATCAATATCGCAACCAACCGGTTTGTTGTTTACATTGCGTTTGAAGGAGCGGCTGCTATGTAATCTGTCATAGTCGACACACAGAAAATAATAATAGACAGAATACCAAGTATGTGAAAATTACAAATTTAGATCCAGTTTCTGCGGCGACAAGCACATTTTGAATGGATAAGCGAGTCGTCGACGGTTTAATAACGTAAATGGTGCTAATTTAACAAAGCTGTTATACTTCTGTGGTATTAATTTTCTGTGCAACCCAATATAAATGTAGAGGGCTACATAGTGACGTAATATGACTGAAGTCTAAATTTAAAACGGGGCAAATGTTGACACTGCCCACTGAATCATTTGTACATATTAAACATGTGTCCAGTTATGGAAGGTTGTCATTGGTTGCATCATGATGTTTACATTTGCATTGATCTCGATTTAAAAAACCGGGCAAGTGCGAGTCGGACTCGCGCACGAAGGGTTCCGTACCATAATGCAAAAAAAAACAAAAAAAAAAACGGTCACCCATCCAAGTACTGACCACTCCCGACGTTGCTTAACTTTGGTCAAAAATCACGTTTGTTGTATGGGAGCCCCATTTAAATCTTTATTTTATTCTGTTTTTAGTATTTGTTGTTATAGCGGCAACAGAAATACATCATCTGTGAAAATTTCAACTGTCTAGCTATCACGGTTCGTGAGATACAGCCTGGTGACAGACGGACGGACGGACGGACGGACGGACGGACAGCGAAGTCTTAGTAATAGGGTCCCGTTTTACCCTTTGGGTACGGAACCCTAAAAACTAAATAAATATAGTCTTTTTCAACAAATTTCAAGGTTTATAACGCTTTTTGAGGACGTTCTAATTCTCTGTCGCACTAGTTTCCTCTGACGCACCCGCAAATAACAATCAAATTGTAAAATTGTACTTAATAGGGAGTATTACTGCAATGTTCTGCCGCCAGAGTGCAGCACTAATTTGAGTAATTCGTTTAGTAAACCATAGAGTAACTTCTACATACTAGATCTTAAACAGTTTTTGACGAGTTTTTACTATGACATTGATTCATCAAGGCGGTTTGTTTACAGGTGGCCTACCGCGAAACGCGTAAATCGATATTTCTTCATCTGCCTCTCTATCGATCGAATAAGCAAGTGATAGAGAGGCAGAAATCGAACTATCGACTGTCGTGTTTCATGTGATTGAGTTGCGCCGAGTTTTGCGTAATATTCCCTATAATAAGCGTTATTATAAAAGCTTTATGATGTCAACAATTACCAAATCATAGACACATATTAATTTTTTGTTGTTTTCGTAGAACTTTAGCGCGGTGGAGGGTCTGCCACCTTATGGCCTAAATCGGCAATATTAGCTTGACATTCACACATCGCACCAATGAAGAGAGGGCTTTTTTGCGCTTTAGAATATTAAATTAGTTTCAGACCCAAATTTGACTTACACAATAGGTACGTAACGTACCTAACTATTAAGTACCTTGTCAACTTTTCAGAAATTATTGTCCAGCGATAATCGTTTATCAAACATAATTGACGTAGCTCTATCGCGCCCATCTATCAAAACCTCCTTAGTCCATAACAATTAACCAATTTTATCGTAGTATCAATAAACGACCAGTCGTTAGTATTGTCCATAACTGCATTGTCAGTTTGAAAGATAAATTGAGCTTTCATATTTCCGTGGGAGGTATTTTATAGTTCAACGTATATAGAAGGTATAAGGAAGGTAGGGGTAGGGGTAGGGGTAGGGAAGGTAGGTAGGTAGCTTATGATCTCCGGAGAGTGAAAATGTCTCAAAACTTTAGTCAAATCCATCAAGGGAAAACTTTGGGTAAACACAAAGCCAATCCTTGGAAAATTGTGTCCTGGGCGTCGGGCGTCGATTGTTCTCAAGACGTATCTGTCAGTCTCATTAGTCGTTAGTCCTACGTTTATTGTCAATCAAACAATAAAAGTTGTTATTATTCTCAATTTGAATGATATTAAATAAAAATAAAATAAAAATCGTTTATTTCAGACTAAGTCCATAAAAATGTTAGTTATATTATATTACAAAACTTAAAAAAGGCTATGTTAGTTAAGAAATAATCAAAAACACACAAAAAAAAAAACAAAATTAATTTAAAAAGAAAAGGTTCCACTGACAGGCTGATATTGAGCCGTCAGTTTTCCGTGGGAGGGAAACTGTCGCCGAGCGTCGTATGAATCGGCATTCGGGTTAATGTGCAAAAACGGAGCCAAGATCGTGCTGCACGCAATTATATCTTACGTAATGTTGCTTTAATCATCTTAATAATTACTCTTAAAACGGCGTATATGAGGTTAGAATAAAGGGCTGTTAGAGAAGCAAACTAAGAAATAATAGAGACTGTAAGAGGCGATATGAATAGAAAGGAACTGAATCATCATGAACTGATGAGAAATATAGAAGAAAGCATCCCCGACCGCAAGCAAAATTTAGATTAACTATATCTCTATTTATTTAACGTAAATAAAGATATTTACGTTAAACAAATAGCTTGGGCTAAAACAGGGTTTGTGAAGAACAAAAGGTGTGGTAATCAGATAGTATTTAGCTATTATAATAGTGCTTTTAACAGTGACGTCATGATGGCGTCTAGCCGACCGCGCCCGTCCGCAAGGTTATGTTGTCACCCCGCATTAGTGACGTCATTGTTCTACCCTTGAAGCTCTTGCATAACTGGAGCCGTTTATATTGAGGCCAATATGGCGAATATTTGAGGACTTATGATTAAGTGCACCAGCATCAACCATGATGTATACTAAAGACTCAAACAAGATTAAGATAACAATAGCAAGGATAATCTTATCTTCTATTTCAGGGACGCTCCCTTTACAATAGCAGATTATGTTAAAGCCATTCGACCACACTTAGATCCTGACGCGATTTGACTTGTACAATGCAGGAAGTTTATGAATTCGACCACGTTGTTTATATTAAATCAGGCCACGCTTACCAAATCACGCTTTGACTATCCTTATTTATTTCCACAATGTATATTACCTATATATTTCATGAGTAATATACAATAGTAATATGCACGCCGAAAATGTAGGTTAAAAGTACCTTTGACTTCAACCTTTGAATACTTTAACCAGTGGGGTATTTTGTTATAGCTCATTGCCTCTAGCCAATATAGTATTAAATATGTATTTTTTGGTCACACAACAAAGTAAGTGACAAAGCCCAGAATTTAATATATACGGATTCAAATCGCCGTTACTTCATCGTTCATCTGGAGTATCTGGACCGTTGCATTCAGCAATCAGCACATGTGTATTTATCCGGTTTGTCGTCGGGATTCATTCTCTACCTTTGTTGACGAGTATAACGAGCGATCCCGCTCTACGTCTGCGATCATCGGGAAAGTATAACTCAATATAGTAACAGAATATCTCAAGACACCACTTAGTAAATTGTCCTCAGTTAAAACACGGAACGTGACCGAACATTGATCTACATTTTATCTTCTTTCTCCGCATTGCCTACATTTCTACCTAAATGGCATAACATCTTTAAAGTGGCCATCGTTTTTACGCTCTCTTGGAATCATTTCAGTTTCAGACAGTTTTTATATACGTATAAAATTTAGGGCGTCTAATAAAATGTAAAGAAGCAGTGGTGGCCGAGTGGATATGACGCCTGACTTTCAATCCGGAGGTCGCGGGTTCAAATCCTGGCTCGTACCAATGAGTTTTTCGGAACTTATGTACGAAATATCATTTGATATTTACCACTAGCTTTTCGGTGAAGGAAAAACATCGTGAGGAAACCTGCATACATCTGCGAAGAAATTCAAAGGTATATGTGAAGTCCCCAATCCGCATTGGGCTAGCGTGGGGACTATAGCCCAAACCCTCTCGCGCATGAGAGGAGGCCTGTGCTCAGCAGTGGGACGTATATAGGCTGAAATGATGATGATGATGATGAATAAAATGTTGTTACAGTTGTAAGGCAAAAGGTCGAATGTCTGAAGACGAACATTCCCGCTTTCGGTTTTTCCGTGGAGAAATTGAAAATTGAATTGAGATCGAATCTTCATGAGTAAGAAGCCGTGAAGTTGGGTCTGGAGTATCTCAATATTCCCATTGCTATTGGGCACAAGTGAACCAAAGTATCTATAGCCTCAAGATCAGTAAATACTACATAATCCTAGATCACTCTTATGTTGGTCCACATGAGACCATGAGCTCGGTAAGCAGTAATAATAGTCCAGCGATTGACCTCTACGTCCCTTTTGCAGTTTGAATTTGTAGCGTTGAAAATGTGAAGGTTTAACCAATTTCTGAGAATGGTTTAAGGTTCGTCGCTGGGTGGGTGTCACCAGCCTTGTCTGGAGATATTGGAATAATAACCAATTGGCTCAGTGCCAGTAAAGAAATTTAAAAGGAAAACTTTGACATAAAAGAAAAAGAAATGTATTTTATTGATCTCGAACTAATGCAAAAACGGTTCGCCGCTGGTCAATTAACGTTGTTGTTGCTGCTTCGAGTACCACTTACAAAATAATCCATTAAAATTCATTTTGCAGAGGAGAAATATTGTTAGTGTTTTGTTGCAGTTGGTTTCGTTGTTGTTTTTAGTCGTTTCAACTCTGCTATCCAACACTTTGAGTTCTCAGTCTGAGTGAGCCTGTTTGAGCCTGTGTGAGTGAGTCAGTTTGAGTGAGCCTGTTGCGGATTTTATCGCTGTAGTTTTTTGTGACGATGCCTGTAGCTGATTGTAAATTTGTGTTTACCTGACGAAGCCTGCGTTGCGGATATAAAAGTTTGGTCTCTGAATAAACGCAAACATTGAGTTCTCAGTTCTCAGGAAAGTCTAGTTTCAGACTGGTAAAGTCCCGATGCTGTTTACCTACCGACGAGGCTGGAATCTTTTTGAAACAGCAAACTTTGTCTGTCGACATCTCTAAATGGATTTAAACGTGGGAGCAAAGTTTGGAGCAAATTCATTTATTTATTTATGAGCTTACAGCTACAACATACACGTGTCTTTCGATACCTAGGCATAATGTAATATATGTAATTGTTTTTGCGTAAATTGCGCTCAATGAGGATAATTATGTATTAAAATAGTTATGTGGCGTGGCGACAAAACCGTTTGGTAAGCTGAAGCGAATTTGATCTTTTTATCCTTGATATCTGCAGAATAAAGTGCTTCTCTCAAAATGGGCAAGGTGATAGGAATTGAGTTCTATGCCATATATGGCTCTGCTAATCCTAGCGTCTATAGAACTGGGACCGTAGCCAAGGTGTGACAATCGTTTATCGACAAACGCCAATTGAAATGTAACAATGCATCGGGAAAACAGATGTCATCATTTCCGTACATTAAGTTTCTTTAGCCTTTTTCTATAAAATACTTTTTTAACACTTTATTAGGCCTCCAGAACTCTTACTCGTTGAAACAAACTATTGAAATAAAAATGCTGCACTGCACCCGAACCTAACTAGGTCATTCCTATACTGGACTACTATGAATGAACGTTGGACGCTAGTCCCAACATTTAAAAGTATCTTAGCCGGGAGCTAGGCCTAAAGGCGCTAAAGGCCTTTCCGAGTGCTATTTCCAAGATATTTTCAGCTGAATGTTTTTCGACTTTCGAATTTCTCGCCTGCAAGATACTCAAACTTCCCATCATCTCTGTTGACTAAATTGACCTCAAATTTCTTCTCTTTCAGGACCAGGAACACCTCAAGCCACCTATAGTCGGGGGTCTCGCCAACGCCGAGATCTACTGTCTGGCGTTAGCGAACATGTACTCGGACCCCAACTACCACAGCCTCAACCACTGGAACATACTGCAGACCCTCGCGAGGAAAGGCGTACATGTACCAGATCCCCCTGACTGCGCGCTTACGGAGACAGTGCTGCTTCAGAACAATCCGCTCAAAATGGTGAGTCTCCTTGACCTTAGTCAAAGTAGAGAAGACCGTCTTATAAAATGTATTGCTGGGAAGACCATCATTCATAGGGCAAGAATTCTCGTATTGACGTAGTAATGTGCCAAGTCAGTTCTCGAACTTGTGCGAATTTCGATTAAACTTGGACAATCTACAAGTGCTCAACAGTCTGATGTTATTCTGAATCACGTGAGTCATTATTTTTATTTATGAAATATAAGTGCCTTAATGAAATATGAAAACCTAGATGAAGCAATTTGGATTGTAATCTTTATTGTACAAATAACAGTTTCGTCCTCTGGGTAGCCCGGGAATAATTTGTCCTGGCCCAAATTAGGGGAGCTAATAGTGCAAACGGAGTCATATGAGTGCTTTGCCTCAGACAAATAGGTCACGCAGGCCGCAGCCCCTTAACTTACACAAGCGAAACTTTCTTTACGCTCAGAAAAATATGATAAGGTTTTCCTTAATCGCACCGCAAGAAACTCTCGATACTTTTATTTGTAAAGAAGCGTTTACAAGTACGGTCGTTAAAAATTCACAAAGGACCCTTCTTAAAGGGTAGTCTGCTATGTTTTAATTAATACGATTTCTGTTTACGCTATTAAACTACAAAGCTTATAAATATACTGAATCGTATTAAAGATTATAGAATACTAATAAATAACACAGCTGACGGCTGGCCGTTCTCGTAATTGGTTGCCCTATTGCTCAATACCAGATATCTTAAAGGTATCTATTTAATATTAAATGCTTATGAAACCAGGAACAGGTACAGACGATACATATCTACGGTTGCATCCTTTGCATTGCATTGCGCTTTATACAATGCAGTGTTTAGCATATTAGAAACGATGACAGTTTGATAACTCCGACACGGCTCTCGGGAAGATCTTTCACTGTGATAATGTGGAGGTACATTCGCCATTAGATATAGAGCGGCCAAGGTGCTCAACAATATCTGAACACGCACTCTAACGCCTTGACAACAGAGGCTAAAGCAAAATGTTGCTAGAGGACCACCAGCATGGTACCAATGCCAAATGTAGAAATACGTAGTAAAGGGGCCCACTGATTAACAGTCCGCCGGACGGTGTCGGCCTGTTAGTTGTTCGGAACTGTCAAAATTTTGTTCTAACTGACGGGCCGATACTGTCCGGCGGACTGTTAATCAGTGGGCCCCTTAAGAAATTCCTTATAATATTACTTTGGCAAAGGATTCCATTTTGCTGAGTGCAGTGTGGGGATATTATGAGCCCTTTCCATCATATCGCTGGCTTAGCAGCACTGTATCAACTTTATGAATAATGATCCGCCGAAAGCTACTCTTTCTAATAAATAATTCATACCAACCCTGTGCCCGAAAACATTACAAGTTTTTGTTCGGTGATAAATGTTTCCAGTACTAAACATATGAAATAACTGGGCCGTGGTTGGATGTAAATTTTTAATAACACGTTTATTCAGCGTTTCAAGGACATTCCTTAGATTTTAGCTTTGTTGGTTTCATATTTCGTTCTTATTAAAAGGGTCAACCAGTTGTTTTGTGTTGTCAGGTTTCTTAGAAAATATACGAGATGTAGCTATCCTCAATTAATTTAAAATTTTACTCTACTAATAATTAACACGCCATGGATCTCATAGATTCGAAATAAATAAATAATTGAAATTGAAAATTTAGACCGCCCCAGAAGTATTTAATCGTGAACCTAATCACAATTATATCAATTCCTTGAGCCTTGAATCCCACGGACACCATATCGGATTAGCAATGTCAATCAAATTTAATTCTTACAGTATAGTTAACTATACTGAGAGTTAAATAAGGTCGTGTTTTGACTGGCAAATTAGGCTAAATTGAAGAGATTGATGGTCATCCAACAAGTACGTTACAGAACAATTTAATACAAATATTAATTATCTTTTCAGACTGCACACATGTCGGTGATAGAAGCTTTAATGGTGCTGTACGCGCGAGAGGTAGTCACGCTGGACAGGGTGTCGGCGGCAGCACAAAGATTCGGCACCAGTCAACCCATAAACAACTCCAATGTTCCGCACGAAGACGGGCTGCTGTGCTGGATCAACGCGGCCTGCGCCGCGCTCAACAAGGCTGAGGTACGTACAGATCGTATTGAAGAGAATGATAGGAATAGGAGCCAACTGCAAGGGTTTCTCAAGGAGGTAGAAGGACAAAGATTCGGCATGAGTCAGCCCCTCAACAATCCCAATGTTCCGCACGTAGACGGGCTACTGTGCTCGATCATCGCGGTTTGCGCCGCGCTCAACAAGGCTGAGGTACGTACAGATCGTATTGAAGAGAATGATAGGAATTAAAGCCAACTGCAAGGGATTCTCAAGGAGGTAGAAGCACAAAGATTCGGCTCCAGTCAACCCATAAACAACTCCAATGTTCCGCACGAAGACGGGCTACTGTGCTGGATCAACGCGGCCTGCGCCGCGCTCAACAAGGCTGAGGTACGTACAGGTCGTATTCAAGAGAATGATAGGAATTAAAGCCAACTGCAAGGGATTCTCAAGGAGGTGGAAGTACAAAGATTCGGCTCCAGTCAACCCATAAACAACTCCAATGTTCCGCACGAAGACGGGCTACTGTGCTGGATCAACGCGGCCTGCGCCGCGCTCAACAAGGCTGAGGTACGTACAGATAATATTGAAAGAAAGAAGAAAGAAAGAAAATACATTTATTTACGTCAAACCAACAACACCAACCACCAACTATTATATTGAAGAGAATTATAGGAACAGAAGCCAACTGCAAGGGTTTCTCAAGAAGGTCGAAGCACAAAGATTCGGCATGAGTCAGCCCCTCAACAACTCCAATGTCCCGTATGAAGACGGGCTGGTTTAACGCGGCCTGCGCCGCGCTCAATAAGGCTGAGGTACGTACAGATGGTATTGAAGACAATTAAACCAATTGCTAGAGGGTGTCTCTGCGATTAATAGTCACCATGGTCTATGGATGCAAAAGCATAAAGGCTTGGCACTGGTCAAACTCTTAGGTAACTCCAATAATAGGTACCTCAAGAAGACTGAGATTGAGGTTAAATCAGTGCTATAATGATTTCTGTGCTGTACATTTGAGAAACACAAATCACGCTTGATCCTGTATTGTCGGAAGCAGAAATACCCAAGACGTACCTACTGAGTTATACGAGTAATCGTATGTATTTAAGTACTCTAGTTGTCTCGAATTAATTATTCAATCTTTCACTTAATTCGCGCTATCCTTGAACTCGAGGGAGCGTCCCACGCGCCTACCTATGATCTAATTCACGCATGTATGTACATATAATAGAATGTAGGTATTTGTAATTTCCATTTGACATGTGCCATGGATTTAAAATAATGTCAGCCCAATTAACGAGCTTACCGGACTCACAGCCGTCTTGGTCAATTACACAGTTATTTGGTATAGTTTGTTTTGTAATAGAACCGCCTAGGCAAATTGAGTTGAGTAAGCGGGGAAATTGTAATTGGCGTCACGTACGGTTATGCTTTGTTATCGCGATAATTCACTTATTGAAGATTGAGTTTATTATGTTAAATATATGGTTACTTTGTTAGACATAATCACAATCTGGACCAAATGATGTTCTATACCGTATTAGAACTTGAACTTTGACTTTAATAGGTCTCGTCTTGCGCATGTGAAAAAGGTGATTTTTTTTACGAATATTTGAAAATATTATCTGACTGTCGACTATGGATGCCCTGGAAGACCTGATGAACTCTATGCGCCTAAAAATACCTCCTAAGCCTGCCTTTCCACTGAGGCGGAGATAAGAGGAGACGTGCAGAAATCAACAATCCACATCTCTTCTCCGCTCGGCTGGATGGTTCATTCTCACACGTTTCCTTTCATCTCCTCCTCGGTGCAAAGGCTGCCTAAAATACACACAAGCTGAAGAGATTCTTTTAACTAGCTATTTCCTCTTGTTCTAAAGTGGCAGCTTCAGAAGCGTCTGGCAGTTGAACAAGGAAGCTAGTTATGCAAGTGAACCATTGCTAATGAAGTAATGACTATGAAACTTATGTTTTTACCTTATCATTACAGGAAGACCAGTCATCACAAGTCCCAATGGTGAAGAACCTGCAAGAGCTGTGCGACGGCACGGCGCTGGCGGCTCTCATCTCCTTCTACTGCCCCGACGCGCTGCCCCGCTCCGCCGTGCGCGTCGGCCGCATGGCCTCCATACAGGACTGCCTCCACAACCTCATGCTGGTGCACGACTTCTGCCAGACGAGTCTGCCGCACAACGTGTTCCACATGCTACCGGAGGACGTCACGTATATGCGAGGGTGAGTTTAGTTAGATACAATAGCTCACTCTACTTCAATCTCTACAACAACAATAGTCTACTTATAGTCCAAGAGCTCCCTTCGTTTAGGGTGTTATTTCGATTGTCCAATGTCATTTCTCATTAAGCAAAATGTGAGACAAAATACACATCACACAAAGAAATCGGACAGGTGGAATACCACGCTAAGGTTTGTATTTGATATATGTCTGCATTCACCTTCATTATAAACTTAAATTACCTAAGTTTCGAAGCGGTTTTACATGTCCTAGGCGTCCTAGCCTAACTGTAACCTGTCTGACTCACACAGCAGTAATAACTTAACGAGGTCCCGAGGGATCGTGTAGAGTTACCTCGCTTTGGCTCAGAGCCAGGTCTACATAATGTAGTTGTATAGGCAACGGTAAAAATATCGATGCGACAAAGTTACCGAAAAGATGTATACAAAACTTTGATATTGGAATAAGATCGTGTGTACTTTTTTGCTAAACTGGTCGCATCGATATTTTTACCCTTAGCCACATAGTCACAGTTAAACGGTTAAAATCAAATTATTTGTTCTGTCGATTGTACAGTCATCAGCAATAGTATCTTACACAACTAGGGCCGCAAAAATATATGACGCGCTCTTATTGCGCTCCAAATAAGAACGTGTCACATATTTTTGTGTAAGATACTATTGCTGATGACAGTGATGACTGAACAAACAATTACACATATATACTATCATCATCATCATATATACCATTGTCATTGATATTACAGTAGAGTCCGGTTAGTACGACTCCGCATATAACAACCAACCGCTTATAGCGACGTAAGTATAGGCACTTGTTTGGTTTTAGTACAAGCTACTATGAAAGTACAACCGTTTATAACGACTACGCTTATAACGACCGACTGCTTTTAACGACGGAAATTGACACAAAATCCGTCCGTTAAGTCCGGTTACAACGACGAGCGACGTAGTTTTTACGAATAAATTGTTGGTAAGAAGCTTACTCCGTCTAGCGCACCTAACTCCCCTCCCCCCTTTTGCCTATACGGAGCGAGATGAAATAGTCATGTGACTTTTCGTAAACTTGCAAACTAAATAAAACCAACTCCCATTTTTTAATTGAGCTTAAACTTCACACGCATAATTATGAAAGTTGGGTAACAATGCAATATTTTGGTAGGTACCTTCGAGCTGATCTGATGATGGACACAGAAAGTGGCCATAGGAACTGTGTGATAAAACAACGTCATCTTGATTAGATCTCCAGATAGAAGAATTACGACTTTTTATTTTACGGGATTCGAGTAATTTGCGGATGACGAGTGAGTACACGTACCTTGAAAAGTGGCTTCTTCTAACTAAACACACAAGTCTCTCCATTTTGGCAAGGTGTCGTAATACTAACGTAAAAAAATATTTTTAAAGAAATGTTTTCTTATTTCTTTGATTGTCGCATACGTATTAATAAATACAAAATGATTTTTGATTAAAAAAAATATATGTAAATTGGCAGTTCGTTTTGTACGACTTCCGGTTAGTACGACGTAATATCATCGGTCCCTTGGGCGTCGTTATAACCGGACTCTACTGTATATTCTTTTGAGTCTGTAGTCGCTTCGCTTTCTAAAGCATGGAATTGTATGATATGGGACTGTTTGTTTTTACTGCATAATTACTGTTTTCATGTAATCCGTACTGAGCTTTGTCCTTGTTAGGTCGTTGTCTCATCATCATCATCATCATCATCTCAGCCATAAGACGTCCACTGCTGAACATAGGCCTCCCCCTTTTGGGGGGTGTATGCCATAATCGTTGGCGGTTGTGGGTTGGCGATCGCAGTCGAGTACACCGAATTTGAGGGACGCTGCTGCCCGTCCACCGGAGGTCTTGGACGTAGTTTAAGGACATACCCGGGTCCAGGTCGTTGTCTAATTGTCCTATAAATAGGACATAGGGCAATGGAGATATTCTACTGACTGAAGACGCTGCATTTTTTCTCTGAATCTTTAAGAGTAACTGATTATTTTAATTTATGAAAATAATAATTATCTACAAGTGAATAATCAAATATCATTTTAAATTTCAGATCAATGCGACAAAACCTAATAGCAATGCTAGCCGATCTCTTCAACATGCTAGAAGTGCACCCAGTCAAATCCGTCAAATACCCCGGCGTCGGTGAGTACCCACCCGCCCTAACGCATGCTAGATCTAATGGGAGTATGTGGTCATAATGTCAAAGATTCAAGCCTACTAAACGTTTACCAACTTTACGAGTACAGTCCGCATCAAACAAATAGTGACGCCCAAATGGCTAAATATAGCACACATGGTAACAAAGGTGTATTACAATATATTTGGCCACTTTGGCTGTCACTATCTGATGCTTATTGTAACAAACCAGCGCGGAGGCGGTATTTGATGCTTTCATTATATTCATTCAGCGAGTCTGGGTTCGAAATTTCGATTCTGTTACATTTATTTATTGTAAAAACACAATTTTGTTCTAGATGTGTGTGGAGGTAAGTTATGTGACAGCTTTGCTCAGTAACGTTTCTTTCTAATGTTGTCACCCTGTCTTGCTTATGCTTCGAGCATACGGAGCCTTATGGTAAAGGTTATTTATATGCATACAAATATTTTATACACATTTGTATCGATTTTTATATTCATCTGGCACATTGTTACATTTACAACGAAAGTGTATACATATTTTGGTTCGGAATATTTTAGGTTCCTAAGTTCATAGGATGACTTCATTTAATCTGGTAAGTCAAGACAGGGTGACCGTGCACGAGCGTGCGACTGCGACTAAACGCATGAGTACAAGCGTACGTATAACGCTTCACACAACTCGAGATCGGATTGATAGTTGCAGTTTTAATTAATCTAACGGCGTTGCGTTTGAATTTATCGTCAGGTTGTCTTAACAGTAAAAAGTAAACTCATTTGAATAATTTCAATGTTACATTCAAAATGACCGACATATAATGCTATCGGAATAATAATAGGAATAAAATCTGCTAGCATAATCACGAATATCATGATATATAGCGTTGTATGTTTTATAATCGAAAGCTTGACGGTTTTGATTATAATCAGCTGATATTATGAAGATTTTCAGTTATTTAACACTTAAATTTTAAATACCATTTCTAAAGGACATTTTTAGAGAACTATGTCCTTCTGAAAGGACATCGGGTATGAACTTGAACATACTGCCGTGTGTCTCGACATGGAACCGATAATATAAATTTTGAATCAACCAATTGTGAATAAAGTACAAAACTTCACAATAATATCGTCACGGTACTACACGAGTTACCTAGCTCCTCACAGTACCGCGCAACACCGGTTAAAATCGGTCGCGAGTTGTGCGTCTGAAGTCCTGGTGTTGGCAGCGCGTTCGGACAGCAACGAGCACGGCGTGCGCCACAAGCGCTGCCTGCCGCCGCCGCCGCCGACGCCGATCCCCGACCTGCGCGCCGACCCGCCGGCGTCGGCGCACGCGCAGGCGCCCTTCACAGGTACCGCGTCACGTCCGCTCCCAGTGCCGTTTGGATGTACTTTTTTTAGGACAGTTGGTCCTCATTCACTTATTCGTGATTTTAATTTGAGCTACTATGACTATATGGAAACTAAAATGATGACAGTTGAAACGACGCGAATTTTTACAGTGTGGAATGATGAGAGAATTCTTGTGATAATAATATTGTACATATAATATAAAGATTATAAAGAACATGTTCTTTGTCTATGGGTTTAAAATATTTTAGTTTTGTTTAATGTTAACGATGTTTGTAAATTTGACTTACCTACATCATTTAATTTTTTGAACATACATACAAAGTTACAATGGCAATGTTAAGGTTTTTAAATAAACAATAGCATTGATTTAAAAAAATGTATACTTAGTCACAATTAAAATTTCCATTATAAGAACCAATTTACTTGACACAAATTTTGCCAACGTTTACAAAAAGTTCATATTTCTTTTTTAATAAATCTCTGTTAATTTAAAATTTAAATCGAGTCATAAAATATCATTCATTATATTTTATAATGTCATGTCCTTACAAAAGTACTTACTTTTTATATGTTACGAGTATTAAATCCAAACGGCACAAAGAGCAATATCTGTGTTGTGATTGTGTTCGCTTCACGACATCTCATTAAAGCAATGTGGGTGAGCCAACCGGCACTAAGCATGCCCATTACGCCTATCATGTCATCTGGCATATTTGTGTTCATGGTTGTACAAATCTGCTGATGTTTATAGAGGAGATGACAGCGTTTATTGAGGAGCTTATTTTTCATTTTATTTTATAAAGGATCGATTTGTGATATTTATTTTCTAGGCGAAATGTAACGTAGAGGTGGATTTTGTTTTATAATCTGCCAGAAAGAACGCCGTTTAGCGTGGTTTAAAAAATACTTGTATTAATGTACTAAAAACTAATGTCCTATAGGAAGGACATCGTGATGTTGAATGAGTATTTACACTTATAAATACTTTAAAGAGTTAAAAGTAAACTTGATATATTAAATCGAGAAATTTAGGGCTGTTTTTGACTTTTTTTTAATGATATGCGTTTTTATAGAACCTTTTTCTGATTAGAATTAACGTGTGTGCGTGTGTGTTATTTTTATATTTAAGTTTTTACTGTACGAATGTAAATCATACATATTGTAAATATTGCGTTTTATATTTTCTAAAATTAGCTTAATATTTAATACCCGGTTATGGTTTCGCTTTCCGGTTATATTTTGCGCTTCTGCATGGTCGGCGCTTTGCTTTCAGCACTTGGGCGGAGTCGTTGAAATTATGCCCTCAGGACTCCCAGCTGTAGAGTCTAGAGTAGTGACGTCACGGGTAAAAAACAAATGATTACATTCAAACTTTGGCTGCATCAGGCGCCATTAAAACGCCAAAATCTATGTCTATGAGCCATTAGTTATTCTTAACTTGATTCTTTATTTTAAAGATAACGGGATGATACCCTTAAAAATACCGATGACTTCAAGAATTGATTATAAGACTTAAATCAATTTGCGTTGCGAAATATTCTTGATGTTGACACAACACTGCAATGATTTTTAGACCTACTTTTAGACAATAGAATTACATATATTGCCTTTTATGAATTGAATGAATCATTTATAAACATATTAATGGCTATCAGGGTAATAATAGAGCGCCTTGTTTGGTTCTGATCGTTTGTTTTTACTCGTTTGCAAATGATGTCATCACATAGGTAAAGCGTAGATCAGTGTTTAGAATAGATGCTATTTTATTTCAAATGTCTAGTTAGTGCTTATATTATTAGAAAGTTTATGTTACGAATTTACATTTTAAGTCATTGTTTCATAGTATGCTTCGTAGTTGATTGTATTTCATTGTTTTTTCACATTCAAACTGTTAAAGTTTGTGAATACATAGAAAAGTGGATGTCAAAGTTCATTATAAACTTAAATAATCATTAATTAATTATTTTATACCACTAAAGAAAGGATCAAACTAAATACAGCAATGTCTGAGCTGATCGCGTGGGCAATTAAACTTGCAAACGAACAATCACATTAAAAATAGTGTTACATTTTAGATAGTGAAATCAAAAGTCACATTCATGTACATTTTTATGTCGAACTCGTAGCAATGAAATCTCAACTTTATCCCTTTAATGCAACGCTCAAATTCCAGTGCCGCGATCACCCTCTGCTTGCGGCATGCGGCCGCGCGTTCCCACTGGTCGCTCGGCGTGCTCGACGCCAGAGCGGCGGAGCTGCAGCCCGCAGAGAGAGGAGTTCGTGGTGCATCGAGGGAGGGGGATCACCACGTTATCATCCATCGCGAGGAGGGAAGACGATAACGGTGAGTTTCTACATATCCTGTCTCACTCTTGTGGCTCATGTTCGACGGAGCGGCGGAGCTGCAGGCCGCAGAGAGAGGAGTCCCCATATTTATTTGATCATTACTCTCAACGGTGTAGTGATAATGTACGGATGTCCTGTCACGGTCGCCATGTGAGTAGATAATATGAAATACAAGTGAAACTATCGGGTGATTATGTATAGTCAAGGGTGAATTTAGGGTTTCATCATTACTAAACGTATAAATTACGTCTAATAAGTGTTGTGCCATCTTGGTAAATCAAGTTTAACAATGACACATTCCGGAAAGTTGTAATACTTTGCTAAAGTAAGCTAATATTTTAGCTCCTATTTTTAGGGTTCGAATCCTGGCAAGGGCATTTATTTGTATGATGATACAGATATTTGTTCCCCAGTCGAGGTTGTTTTCTATATACATATGTAAGTATTTATATATTATATATATCGTTATCAGAGTACTCACAACACAAGCCTTCTTGAGCTTACCGTGGGGCTTAGGGCCATTTGTGTAAAAATGTCCTATAATATTTATTTATTTATTATTTATTTTGACTGTATTCATATTTTGAAATCTCATATTTCTTTCACAGTCGTGGACCCGAACCAGACCGCCGCCGGCCGTCCGTCCAACTACCAAACACAGAACTCCTTCGCCGGCCGCCGTTCAAGACGGTCTTCAATCACAGACGACAGTCAGCTCACCGTCGAAAACTTTGGAGGGTCGCAGGATCGGCTGCATTTCGCCGGGAGGAATCCGGAGAAAGAGCTAGCGACAGTCGCGAATGTTCGGAAGATATCTGCCCCGGCTGGTGAGTTATAACATAAAAATATATCCACATTTCACACCATCAACTCTCAGACCACAGATCAATGATCGGTTCAGAAATTTGTTGCTCTAGTGGAGTGTATCAGAACGCCGATAGAAAAAGACATAAACAGATCTTTCAAGCAATACTGCTTGAAAGGACATTTTTAAAGAACTATGTCCTTCTGAAAGGACATCGGGTATGTACTTGGCCGAACATACTGCCGTGTGACTCGATATGAAACCAATAACCAATTAGACAGATAGATAGAGATTTTTTTTTTACTAGCCCGTTATAGTGTCCCACTGTTGGGCAAAGGCCACTCCCCTTGATTTCCACAACCCCGGTTGTTGTGCTTTTTCCGGCCAGTTACTGACGAAGGCGTCTAGTCTAAGTCGTTCCGCCATCTCCGTCTGGGCCTGCCATGTCCGCGCTTCTTTTGCGGCATCCACTTGGTGGCTATACTAGCCCACCTATCCACTTGGATCGGATGACTTTAAGGAATCCAATTTGACCCGCCATCACCGGTAAAATCCCAATGCGATATAGTTCTTGTAATTGTAGTTTGTGAAAATTTGAAACTGTTTCCTTCCCGCAGGTCCCCTAGACAGCTACAACCCTCCCCTCCGCTCGTCTCGGCAAGACATCCGCGGCTCCATCAACCTCTTCCACGGCGACTACAACGGGGACTCGGAGCCCGACCGGCCCATGCGGCGGCAGCTCAGCTCCGACACCATCAACTCCAACAACCACTTCAGCAATAAAGGTAACCAGCATCGTTTGTGTCGATAAAGAGTTTATTGAGTATATCTTGTCGTTGACCGGTAATGGTTTGGTTTTGGATGACATTTTGACAAACTGACAGACACTCTCGTTCTCGACTACCAGAGAGCGCCTGCAGGGGAGACGATGTAAAACTATAAGGGTAAGGGGGTATGGAAAGCTACCTATAACAAGAAAAATAAGTCGTCAATTTAGATTTTGTTCATCGAGAATCTCTAGGCAAAAATGGTTGAAAACTCTCTTTGAACGGCTTAAGTACTACCTTCAAACTGATCACTCTCTTGGATTTACCTTACGCTATTAAAGTTTAGTTTACTAATTTCCGCAAAAATTACTTACGACAATATGTATAACTGGAATAGAACCCTTTTTTTATTTGTCCGATCAAAACCTTGAAAATTACCGGGGACATTGCCTTTTGTTGACCATTAACACTATTTTCCGTTTCTTAAAGGCGGTGGTGACGGTTTCTACCTAAACCGAGACTCCACCGACGGCGACATGGCCAAGACCAGCTTCGCGGACCTCAAGTTCAGAAACGGCGACCAAGGTGCGTGCCGTGTGCTTGTTTGCCGCTTTCGATGTGCGCTTTGGACCACATATTCCCATTACTAACTCGATTTCTTACTGGAGGTTCTAGATGACTCATTACATTAAAAAAGTTATGCTAAATCTAAAAAAATATATTTCGACCTTTACATGGTTATTTTACGTTTAGCCATACTCTAAGAGGCGAATATGTACAGATACATATGTGGGATTATGTTAGGCCTCGTAATAAAAACCAAAACTAAACTTCACTTGTTTTATTTAAGTAAGAAAAACTAATTGTTTAGAATATTCAAAATGCTATCTTCGTCTTGATCGTCGTACATCAACCTCGTTTTTGCGTCGTGTCGTCGTGTTGGAATGGAGAACAATCTTTAGCCGTGTTCTGGTACCGCCGCCGTCTTTTCGCCGGTACGCGTTGCGCACGACCACGTGCCACCGTCGTTCAACTTTTTGGTTTTTCGAGGCAATCCCGGACGAGCCCCCAAAATTATGTGGGATTATGTTAGGCCTCGTAATAAAAACCAAAACTAAACTTCACTTGTTTTATTTAAGTAAGAAAAACTAATTATTTAGAATATTTAACACCTTAACGCACGTTTGCTCGCTCACCATTCAAATCGTTCTCCCCGTCCCTTTCGCACCTCTTGTCATCCTTCTCTCTCCCTTACGTTCCGTTTCACGCTATCTCCTTACGTTCCATTCCTACACATATATCCTTTAATTCTTTGCCATCGCATTTACTCGGAAACGTTCGTATTTGTCACCCTACTTCAGTCAACTTCAGTTTTTGTACCGAGGTCCAAGACTGACTGAAATAGCATAACACGTTCGTGCGTTTCCGTGAAAATACGATGGTATAGGATTATTCACTACATCTGTACATGTGCAGGTCATTTTGCATAACTTTTACTAAGCGTCAACTTCGCTTCATACGTCAATCATATTTAGATGTTTTAATGTATTCAGTATATGTACTCACCTCTCGAGACTACGGCCCTAACGATACGGCTAGACGTAAAAAATCACTCTGAAGCGATATCTTAAAGATTTCTTTCTAACGTTTTTTTTTTCTTTGTAAATAATCGGCTGGTGTCATACAGAGACAAGAGTAAAATGACAATTATGTGAAAGGGAAATTCAGTAAGCTAACAATCATACATTAAAACGGTCAGTAGTCCATCTCAGCTAATTCTGTACTGACTTTATAACGACTAATTGTGGAAGTGCTTCTATGAACGTCATAATGGGGGATAATACGCAAAACTCTGCATAGGGGGCGCCACTAGCCTATACTGAGGGCCTACCACAAATCACGAAGATCGAAATTTCGTTATCTGCCTCTCTATCACTTGCATATCGAGCGATAGAGGCACATAATGTAAACAAACCGCCTTCATGCATCAATGTCATAGTGAAAACTTTTCCAAAAACGGTTTATTAAGGTATGTATAATTTACTCCATGGTATACATACAATATGGGCTAGTGTTGCTCTCTGGCGGCAGAACATTGCAGTAATACCCCCTATTCCATAAGAATTGACGTGGCATTTATGGTGCCACTTCCTGCTTTCCAAGTCTGATACGCGGTTAGCATCTGAGCTAGTCAGTCCACTGACTGTAACTAACCACATTTGCAAGTCATCTAGAACCTTCACTGTATTGGTGTAACACGTGGACATGTGGTGATTAGTGCGGGGTTCCCCAGGTGTGGAGGAGGTGGTGGAGCGGCGCAAGAGCACGACGTTCAGCACGCCGCCGGCCGCCACCACCACGTGGCAGCAGCAGTGTCTGGCGCAGGACGCGCAGCCCAGTCAGTCACACATGTTGTTTATCCTCCTAACGCCCAACCATACAAATGAAAAGTCAGAATTTGCCACTGAAATTTGAACCTTTAGTGTGGGGAATAGAGTTGATTTTTATTTGTTCAAAAATATAGCGAAACAAAAGAAATGTAACTGTTCCAATGGAATATGATTTTAATTTGAGCCTTATGCCCTATTTTGTTTGCCTGCATTATGTTATTGTACCTATTAAAATAAAATAAAATGACCTTGGGCCTTAGGAGGTTATAACATTCTTATACTGCGGGACAGGTCAATGCTCGAAACTGTACACGTTCGCAGAAGGAACGCTAAAGGCTGATTTAGGCGGCACGCGAACTCGCATGCGATTTTAGTTACATTGATTCGGTCAAATTGTGTTTTTTGAAAAACTAATTATAGCCAGCATTCTATGAATGTAGTATGATACCTTTGGGTATGGTGCTTTACGCAGGCAAGCGTCCCGTCCCCTCCCCCTGACGCAACCCCCCCCCCCCCCCCCTTTTAGCATAAATATGTCCCGGTTGGGAGTTTTTTTTTGTTTTTTGGGGAAAGTATACAATATAAGAAAAAAGTGTCAATGAAAGAAATGTTCCCTATTAAATTCTAAATAAAAAAGGTTATATTAATTTTTTTGATACGACGCACCATATTCATGTTATGGCTAGATGAACTTCGACAAAATTTTACCGTTGAAAAACTTGCAGAAGATCAATATAACATAGTACGTGATAGTACTAAAAGAAATCATACAGGACAATAACCTTGCAAGCTTATTTTCCGTATAAGATTTTTTTCAGTACTATCACGTACTAACTTACAATGAACTTCAACAAGTTAATACATGAATATGGTGAGTCTTACTAAAAAGTTGTATATAACCTTTTTTGTTTAAAATTTATTAAGGATTATTTCTTACCTTGACACTTATTTCCTAACTCTAATAGTTTTCTCAAAAATAAAAAAAAACCGTAAACTGGGACATATTTCATGCTAAAAGGAGGGGTTGCGTCAGGGGGAGGGGGAGGGACGCTAGTTTGCGTAAAGCACCATACCCAAAGGTATCATACTACATTCATAGAATGCTGGCTATAATTAGTTTTTCTTGCCCATACATTAGAACATAATTTAACCGAATAACATTGCGGACTGTTGGTTACGTCCAATTCAACCGACCGATCAAAAACCGCAATGTAATGAAACTCGCATGCGAGATCTCGCATCGTCTAAATCAGCCCTTATATTGTGGTTTACGAGTGTGAAGAATGTCGTATAGTCACCATCAGATATATCGGTGCTGCCGAGGTGCTCACAAATAGCTGAGCATGCACTCTAACGCCTTGACATTAGAGGCGTGTTCAGATATTTGTGAGCACCTTGGCCGCCCCGATATATTTGATGGCAACTGTACATTGACCTTTGACCTCGGGTTAATCTCCGAATTACTCTCGCACGTACTTATTAGAAGGAATGCTGAAGTATTCAGTCACAGACTATACGAAAAATGTTATTGCAGCTAAAATAATTATAGCCATATAAAATACGTGTTTTGACACATCTGCAATTGCGTATATTAAAAAGAAAATTTCCACACCATTGGGCCTTGGGTTTTTCTTTATTATCATATCCTAACTGGGAATGGTTTTTTTTTGTTTCTTTGGCTTATTTTAAACTTGGTTCTTTTATCATTTCTATACCCCGTCCCCGTTCTTTAATACGAAGTAGGTAACCCTAAAAATGCAATTTAAAAAACCAAAAACATTTTGATCACATACTCCCAAGAGATCAAAATAATAAAGTAGTTTTTATAATTCAAAATGACACTTGAGGGAAGCTTTATCCTTTTCATAATTCATTTGAAACGGTGTAAACTTCCAAAAAAAAATACCAAAGTGGAAGTGTTATTTATACGTCATAATTTCATAGAAGTGAGTTATCAAAATTTTTACAGATTTATCTTGGTCTAACTCTATGAATTGGTATCGGGTGCTTTATGCAGTATAATCATGAAATACTCTAAAATACGATTACTACCCGTAATTTAACCGAAGAAGTGTTTTACTTTAAAATCACATGCTTCTGTGGAGTTAGTTCTTACCCTAAAAACGAGTAGTAGACGGTGTTTAAACAATCTACCTTCTCTCAGACGGCGACGACCAATCTGACGACGCGTCACCAAGCGGCGGGCAAGCCATGGCCGCCCAGCTAAACAACATACGGTTAAAGCTGGAAGAGAAACGGAGACGAATCGAACAGGAGAAGCGAAGAATGGAAGTCGCCGTCAGTCGGCAGAGGCAACAGTTAGGGCAACAGGCGTTCCTGCAGGCTGTTACTAGGGTAAGTTGGCTGTTGATTAAGCTGATTGGTAAGCTTACGATAAAAACTACTCTCGGTATTCTGTGACTATATGAGGAGTGTATTTTCAAAAGAGCTTATTTCTGTATGGTGTTCATAGATAAATAAGCCCTTTTGAAAATACACTTCTCATATATTACGGAGGTGACATTTTCTTTGGTCTAATAGGACCAAAGTAAACGCTACATCGATATTTAGCGATGAAAATATTGGTTTTTGTTGGATGGTTACCGATCAGTGACGGCATTTAAGGTTCAATTTGTCCTTGTGAAATTGTAATGTGTGTCTTGTTAGAAATATTGGTTTGGCATACATGAAACACGAAATGTAGTACGAATTGAAACCTTTATCTACAATTAAGTAAAAGTTTTAAAGTTCGTAATTATTTTCGTGTTTTATCTAAAAGTTTAATTCATGTAATTAGTTTTCAGAAGTGACAGTCTTTTAAAATCACTTAACCGTGCATTAAATTAGTACAAACAACAACACATCATAAAATAAAAGGTTAATGAGAGTAAATCGTCAATTACTGGCCACCGGCTAATAACTGGCCACCCTGAACTAAAATGAATTCTATTCACCTATAAACAGAATTCATTTTAGTATAAGGTTTCAATAAGTGTCTACCCTTCAATAACTAGATACCTTATGCTAAAATGAATTATGTTTATAGGTGAATAGAATTCATTTTTAGTTTAGGGTGGCCAGTTATTGACGAATTACCCTATAGTATTGTTACTGCTGAACTCTAATTAATAATGCGAGGAAAATTTTCTCAAAGGTGAATGCGGTATTTTTGTGGGTTTATAAAATACGGTTGTAATTGTCCCTATCATTTTCCAAGTGAATTTCGTCTTTTGATACTTTGTATGTCTGAGTGTTAATTTTAAATAGAAATGTGTGTTTGTGTTTTATAAGAATGTGTAATAAGTGGGAATGTATTAGTATGGATAGGGTACAAGATTAGAGAACTCTTACAAATAATTTATAAAATTGTCTTCAATATCGAATAACCCAATTGTTTTACCCCTCACACACTCTTCAAGACTATATGTGTGGTCACGGTAGCACACTTACTAATCGCCCTAAACTGAGTTATTTTTCTACAGTATATAATATATTTTTCTATTTTATTAGGATACATATTTGCAATACCAGCTGGCCTCTTTGGTGAGTGGCTGGTCACAAATCTTTATTCTTTCGATATAGTTTTTAGTACATTTCGTATTTTTACTTTGTGACGTCACTTGATTCATTTATTTTTACAAATAATTCGATCTAGTTTCACATTCGCTTTTATGCCTTTCATCTCGAATTAAATATTTGATACTCTAGTATTTCTGCAGATATTATTAATTATTATACTATTTTTAGATATTTGAAAGCAATTTACTTTTGTATAATATTAAGCTTTTGAATACACCAGAATTGCTGGTATACGTAAATTCAGGCGGCTTTTTATATTAAATTATTATTACTATTTATTCTCATCAAGTTTTCACACGAGTATTTTGCGCAATCACTAAGTTCAAATATCATCAAACCATTTTGAACCTTACTGTTAAGTTTTTAAGATATATTTTCACACGGTCACGAGTTGAGCACAATGAAGTTTGTGTAGGAATAACCCACTTCCATTACACGATATTGAAAAGCATGGATTTGTTTATTGGAGTATATGATCCTAAAAGTAACCCTATTTAAGTGCATTAAGGTCTAATTCGGCAATCAGCACGTTAGTTTTATTTTTACCGGGAGGATATTCTCAATTTATCGGGATCTTCGTTTATTCTTTACCTTTTTTTTATTTTCTCCGATTTATTGATCTCGTAATGGCATACTTCACAAGGCCCCATTGTCATCAGACCAGAGTGTCAAGAGGACAAGAGGACACTTCAAATAATATAGGCACATCAGTAATTTGATTATATTTTATAGTAATTCATGATTTACTACCGTACATTTGGTCAAGTGGCTGCAGATCCACTTCACCAAATGTATATGTCGGCGGCCGACCGTAAGATCAGGCAGATCGTATGTAATGTTCCTGTGTATTGTTTTGAGGATAGTCACAATAAACCAATATATAGGTAAGATAGGTTCGTTAGGTCGCTTCAGATGCCCGAAGGGCAAACTGCCCAGAAATAGGAGCTCCGTCGACTCAGGGAACGAGTCAAAAATTTTCACGTTTCACGATATGCCCAGGAATTTCACGATATGCCTGATCTTACGATCGGCCGCCGACATATATAAGACTAAAGAATATAGATATAGTTAATATTTTTTAAATCGATTATTTCTTTGCTAAAGTTCATTTTATTTCCCACAACAATAGCCCGAATAGATCTTATTGCACGTCGCAATCGTCACATACTGTTAGACACGTTACCCACTAGTGGTCCTATACCCCGATGAATGCATGCATGGAGTGACGGTGGCGGTGTTGCAGGGTAAGGGCGCGCGGACGCCGGCCGGCGACGAGCGGCCCGAAGATAAATCTCAGCCTCAGGTGCGTTATAGGGACATTTACCTCGTATCCGGAATAACAGCCATATTCGAACAATGAGATACGTCAAATACTAGACATTGAAACGATATGGAATAGATATGTCAGTGTCAAACAAGTGTCAAAAGTGACGTTTTTGTTTGAAGAAATGTAATTTTTGACACTTGTTTGACACTGACATATCTAATCCATATCGTCAAGTTATATATATCAAGGCATATAATCAAGTTTATCTTTCTAAGGCCCAGCCATACAAATGAAAAATCCACGGCACAGAAATTTGAACCTATAGTGTAGGAAATAGAGTTCATTTTGCATTGTTGGAAAATTGGACGAAACAAAACAAAAGCGACTTTGTTCCAATTGAATAGGATTTTAATTTCATCGAACTGAAGAGGTACTATAGGTAGGACCTTGGGCCTTAGGAGGCTATAAAAATAAATTTAATACTTGAATTGTAAAATATAACATGGTGGCCGCTGACAATATAACTCCTACGTGGTATTACGAGTAAAAAACTTATCAAAATGCGTCTAATTTGACGTACATGTTTAATTTTAAAAAACTTATCGTTAAGTAGCTTTTTGAATACCTACTGTTTTATAAATCGCTCTACTTTAATAACAATCTTGTCAATGGGACGATCGGTTGATTTGGATAAGTTAGCCCAGAGATTTTTTGACATGCTAAATTTAGAAAATAAGGAATGTCTCTTGAACTAACCGTCATTCGCCCATCCCGTATACCATAATTTAGGACCATAACGCTGTAATCTCAATAAATATTTGCCTGAATACGTCAGTTTACCCTCATTCTGGATGTGTGTAATATCATAAGCTAGCGGCCGCGATACAATATACCGGGTGTGGCCTTTAATATGAGTAAAAAATTAAACTGTAGGCTGTACTCCTCATACTGACCAACATTTGTTCAGCGACTTTTAAAAATAACTTGTGGTTTGATTTTAATACACTTTAAAGTTTATTCTAAGACGCAATGTATTTCGAACCTTGTTATGATTAAGGAGTGACAAGCAACGTCAATCACAATGATATGGCGTGGCGATGGCGTCCATTGAAGATAATATTTATTTTGTATGAAAAATAGGGAGTCTAAATACTTCATAATTTTTAAAAGTTGTTGAACAAAAGTGTCACCGTTTGAGGAGTACAATCTATGTTTTAATTATTTGCTCGTGTTACAGGCCACACCCGGTAATATGACTTATGTCATGAGGCTTTTCATATATACATATAATATTTATTCGTGTTTTAAGTGATAAGGTAAATGGATCCTGGAAACCACAATGGTTACTTATATGTGCATGAGTTTGTTGAGTTGCATGTTATAATGAATCCATAGGGGGGAATTAAATTATGCATCATATCATAATTAACAACACATTCCAAACGCAATTATAATAACATGTCACAACTACAATTTATTATGAATGTACCCATTGTATGTTATTACAGATGTAGTGCATAATTGTTTTCCATTGTATTTTCTCGGAAACGTTCGTATTTGTCAAGCTAACTACTTCAGTCAACGTCAGTACTTTTTGTACCGAGACTGACTGAAATAGCAAGACACGTTCGTACGTTTCCGTGAAAATACGATGGAAAATAATTATGGACTGCATCTGTATTGATAATATGAATACCTTACTGATAGGAAACAGAGGGTGAAACTTGGAGATGTAGTAAGTGGGCTCGAAGACGTCGCCTATGGTGTCCCACAGGGTAGCGTGCTAGGACCTACGTTATTCCTGGTCTACATAAATGATTTATGCAATATGACCATTCCAAATGCAACATTGTTCTCATATGCCGATGACACTGCAATAATATTTACTGGCAAATCCTGGAATGAAGTTAAGAACTTTGCTGAAAATGGTTTGACACACATAGATAGCTGGCTCAAAATGAACCTACTAACACTGAACACAAAAAAAACAAATTACACATGCTTCAGTATTTCGAAATATACACAACCCGAAAATGATATGTCGATCCAGATTCATTCATGCCCGTCTTCAACCTCGTCTACTTGTGGCTGTCCAGCAATAGAGAAGGTTGCTCAAACTAAATACTTAGGAGTTATACTTGACGAACATCTTAACTGGTATTCACAACTTGACCAAGTCATGAGTAGAGTGAGGAAACTAGTCTGGATTTTTAGGACACTAAGGCACATTGTACCAGGGAAAAACAACCAATCAAACTCGCGTAATATATTAAACGAAATATATATATCCCTGGTCCAATCTGTCCTAGTATACTGTATCTCTGTATGGGGTGGATCGGCAAAGAGCCGTTTTATTGACCTGGAACGTGCCCAACGTGCATTAATTAAGATTATGTATTTTAAAAGAATTAGGTTTCCTACTGACCAACTTTATTTAATTAGTAACTTGCTAACAGTCAGAAAATTATATATTCTAAATATCACATTAAAAAAACATAAAATATTACCCTATAACACAAATCACAAGAACAAAAGAAAAAAAGCTGTCGTAGCGGAAATTGTAAAAACAAGGACCTCATTTGCTCGCAGACAGTTCCGCCCAAAATCTTCACATATTTACAATAAATTGAACAAACAACTTGAAATTTACTCGAAACATTATTATGACTGCAAGAGAGAAGTGACAAATTGGCTGAAGACCTTAACCTATGATGAGACAGAGACTTTACTACATTGACCTTGATCGAAAAACCACACAAACAGACAAGTACACACGCACGCACACACATACACACACACACACACACACACACACACACACACACACACACACACACACACACACACACACACAGATAGAGAGGGATACATATACATTTCATTTTTCTTGATTCATGTATCATAATGCTAGATTAAGTGTAAATAGTAACTATAAGATAAACTTTTCAATTTTTAGCCAGTAAATTAGAGTTAATTAGCTTAGCATGTATTAAATAATAGTTATGTCTAAAGGAAGAGCGGCGCCACCCAACACAGGCATTTTTGCTTACCGGGTGGCTCCATCACTTTACATTATAAACAAAGTGTATCTTATGTAATAAAGAATTTTTGAATTTTGAATTTGAATTTTGAATATGAAAATGTTATAAAATGAAAGCTTTACCGCGATACATTCATGAGAGTACAAAAGTGAAATAACTTTATCGTCATCTGACTATGATTTAACACCGAAAGGCTTGAAACATCTTACTGATTGTAACTGCATTTTTAGCTGAAAATATCTTTAGGTCAATGTGGCTAATTCCACCATACCATAGGGTCTATTCCGTCCACGAGCGTATATTTCTCGAGAAAAACGCTAGTTGACGGAATAGCCCCTATGACGGAATTAGCCACATTGACCTTTATACCAATTCCTGCATTCATCGAAGCTTATATCGTTTGTCTTTTATTAAAAATGTACGTGTTTTTATAAATGAATGTATAATCATAATAAGTTAATTCCTTTAGGATATGGATGCGCCGAGTCAAACAGTGGACAACGTAGCCTTAGAGCAGTACCAACAGTCAATAGCCAAGTAAGTCTAATTACATACGTAGTTATATATAGACTATTTTGAATTTTGTTTGATTCTGTATGAGAGTAATGACTGTAATTTGGAATATGACGCAAAACTCTGCGTAGGGGGCGCCACCTGCACAAACCGTAAACAAACCTCCTTGATGCATCTATGTCATTTATTCGTAACAAATAATTTTTGAAAATTTGTCAAAATACTGTTTAAAGGCATAGTATGTATAAGTTACTCTAGTTTACGGTTTGTGCTAATGCTGCACCTAGCGGCAGAATATTGCAGTATCACTCTCTATTCTACGTCTCATTCTATTCAAATAAGTATACTATTTCCTGATTGTCCTCTTTTCCGTCTGGTATTTCTTTTGATGATGATTTTTTTTTCACTCTATACTTACTAATTATTTGGGGTTGTTTTCGATATAGGTACCATTTGTTTCACTTTGATATGCTCATATTTGTTTGTTTGTCTACCTTAGTACTCATTTGGCATTAAACTCTTTGGCATAAGCACCAATAGCACCATTCAAAATTCAAAAACAAAATCGGATCTCGATGCAATACCCAATAATTGCAGAATGAACTCCAGCCTGCAGGACATACAGAGCGACATCGCGCGGCTAGCCACGCAGCAGAACCAGATACAACAACAACAGCAGCAACAGCAAACACAGCAGCTGCAACAGCAGCAGCAACAGTTACAGCAACAGTTGCAGCAACAGCTGCAAGCTCAGCAACAGCAGCAACTGCAACAGCAACAGCAAGCCAAGCAGCTGTTTCAGCCGCCGCAACCGCAGTCGCCTTTCCAGCAGTATCCGCCTAACATTCCACAATTGGTAAGTTTAGCTAAGGAATCATGGCTGAGAAAGGCTACGATAAGTTCTAGGTACATTTATACATTTTAAATCTTATTGAAAGGGTACAGCGCTCAAATTCCCTTTCGACTAAACCTTTGGAAACATATATCCATCTTAACCTGTTTAAAACATTTGAGTCTTTAAAAACTTTTCAAAACGGGTAAGCTAATAAGAAAATCGAGTAATACTAAGCGGGACTTTTCTTGGATTTAAAATGTATGTGTGCTTATTGCTTTACGTGACAGCTTTTGGGATTGTACAATGCCTGGAAGCATAAGGTCTGGGAGCAAAGTTGCAAACGAATGAACGCATTACCATGCACGTTGAAGGCTAAAACGTCACTGAACATTTTAATTACAATAAACGATCGGTAAATATAGTCATATATTTAATCTAATACATAAAGACTAAAACTTGCATTGAACATTTTGTATGTTCGTTAGTTTAGCTCATAACAGTTAGCTACCATTAAAATTAAACATAACAAAACTCAAATATGACTTTGTTAAGATTTTTCATTAAAAGATCGTATACCTATATGTATACCAACCGCTTGAGTAAAACATGTTCATAACTCATTACATAACGGCACGACCAACTGCACTGCGGCTGTATTTTATACAATCGTGATAAAATAGCGAGGGAGCTTTTCAGTTGAGTACTGTCTTCAGGCTATGAAGCTTGCTGAGTGGCCTAAGTAGGTAAAAGATTGAAAAGCTTGATCGAAATTGATTGGGTTTAAGCTACCTTGTACAAAAAAATGTCTTTCAAATCGGTGTAAATTCGTTATTATAAATTCAGCTTCGCACACGCTAACACGCACCGCTCACTCCACAGCACAGCCAATTCAGCTCACAGCACAACGTGTCCCGCCCCGCGCCCAACGCCTTCGGCTCCACCCCGCACCTGCCGCGGGACTTCTACCCGCAACCCTTCGACAACTTCGAGTACAACCAGCCTAACCAGTATAGGGATATGGAGGATTACGGGAGGTTTTACCTCCATGAGAGTCCGCCTCAGCCGCAGAGACGGACTTGGGCACAACACGCGCAGCAGCAACAGGAGAATGAGCTGAGGGGCTGGCAGGTTGGTGACTCTTTTGTTTAAGTAAGAAATAGGTCCAGTAGTCTTTGTCCTTTCTTCAAAGAGACTTCTACTGACGCTTCGACTTTGAGTACTAGTCCAACTCCAACTAGTATAGCAAATTCAGCTCACAGCACAACGTGTCCCGCCCCGCGCTCAACGCCTTCGGCTCCACCCCGCACCTGCCGCGGGACTTCTACCCGCAACCCTTCGACAACTTCGAGTACAACCAACCTAACCAGTATAGGGATATGGAGGATTACGGGAGGTTTTACCTCCATGAGAGTCCGCCTCAGCCGCAGAGGAGGACGTGGGCTCAACACGCGCAGCAGCAACAGGAGAATGAGCTGAGGGGATGGCAGGTTGGTGACTCTTTTCTTTATTGTTGAAGTAAGAGGGATGAAAGGTACATTAGAGTCTATGCCACATTTTCAAAGAGACTTTTTACTGGTAAACGAGAACTTCGAGTACTGGTCCAACCAGTATAGGGATATGGAGGATTACGGGAGGTTTTACCTCCATGAGAGTCCGCCACAGCCGCAGAGGAGGACGTGGGCTCAACACGCACAGCAGCAACAGGAGAATGAGCTGAGGGGCTGGCAGGTTGGTGTCTCTTTTCTTTATTGTTGAAGTAAGAGGGATGAAAGGTCCATTAGAGTCTATGCCACATTTTCAAAGAGACTTTCTACTGGTATACGAGAACTTCGAGTACTAGTCCAACCAGTAGAGAGATAGGGAGGATTACGGAAGGTTTTACCTCCATAAGAGTCCGCCACAGCCGCAGAGACGGACTTGGGGGCAACACGCACAGCAGCAACAAGCTGAGGGGCTGGCAGGTTGATTACTTTCTGATGACTTAAAGTAACTTATCTTAAAAATACTTCCAAAGTTTCGAGAACTTCGGGTTGGGAACCACCACACCAGAATGGGGACACGGAAGACTATGGAAAGTTCAACGGGATAGTGAGCTGAGGGGCTGGTGGGTTGGTTACTTTCCGTTTTTTGAGAGGGATACAAATACAAAATATAAATGCATTTGTTTCATTACTTTTTTACAGCTGTTCCTAGGTATATATAATGGTTAGGTAGGTAATAAGGAGTAAAGAGGGGTAAGTATTTATCTGAACATTGTGTAACAATTTGATTGTGTAAGTAATGAAAAAGGTGCGGGTACAGATAATAGGATAGTGGAGTCTATAATGTCACTAACTTTAAAAAGATTTCCACTCTCTACCCATTGAGAACTTCGAATAGTAGTTTAACCAGCTCTACATGTATGACAGCAGCAAGAAAATGAGTTATAGGGTTTTCCGGTCGATGACTCTTTTTATTTTTGTTAAAAGGATCTCTGAGAGTTAGAGACATAAAGGTGCATATCATTCACGCTTTATGGAGAGGTTATCAAATCCTCCAAGGATTTATTTTCATAATCATCTGGTTTTATCGGTGGTATTATCAATTTACGGTTCTTAAGGTCTTACCTATGTATGATAAGTCATGAGCGGACGACGGATGCAATATACGTCTTATTACGAATCATTACATTAATTTGACAGGTTAGTAATGATCCACCTTGATCCGCTATCTTATGACAGCATGCAAATTATTCTTAAAACTACATTCTACAACAATCATATAGGTATTTTATCATCGTCATCATCATCATCTCAGCCATAAGACGTCCACTGCTGAACATAGGCCTCCCCTGTTTTGGGGGGTGAATGCCATAATCGCACACACTTTACACACACTATACACTTCAGGTATAGGTCAGGATTTTGACGTATATTGCATCCGTCGTCCGCCCATTAATGATAAGGTTAGGTCGCATATTAAGAAAATTAATTTTAAGTAAATTCTTTATTCTTTGTTCTAAACAAACGTAACACCTGAAGATGGGTATATAAATAAACTATTTCCTCGTATTCCAGCTCCACCAGCAGCAGCAGAACCACCAGCAGCACCAGTACGAGCCGCAGCACACCCCTCCCCCCCGCACGTGGAAGTCGCCCTCCCCCGCGCCGTCGGAGCGGAGCTGGGCGCCGCAGGGCTTCCTGCTGCACGAGCGCGCCGCGCCCCTCCCCACCCCCACCCACACCCCCACCCCGCCGCAGCCCTTCCAGGTGCACTACAACAACGACCGCCACCAGAACGGCACCGAGCAGAACCACCTCAGGTATGCCCCGAACCATGGACACATAACTATTTGCTCATTGAATACTCTTTTGTGGTGCGCGTGCCGCGACCGCTGCAGGGGACCATCGAGTGCGCAGACTTCTGACCGAAATGTGTCGTGTTTCGGAGGTTCCGGGGCAAACTGCCGAATCCGACACAAGAGCAGCCGATGCAACGGAGCCACGCCGTTTTGTCGACTAAATAGTGTTTAATTTTAGTTTATAAAATACATATAACCGGTTAGTCTGTAAGGTATTTGTAATATGGGTCTTGTTGCTTGAATAAAATTTCTAAATAAAAATACATCAGTTGGTGTATGGTCAGTCAAGTGAACACTAAGCTTATTTATGTCTCGTTGCCTGTACAGATAAAATCACCCTCAGGTGTTTACACTAAAATCTGAACTGTTGAAACACTTGAATCTACATCTGTTGTCTTGCTATGGGGACCGCTATTAATTGAACTTACTTAGAATAGACTCGATCGTTTATATATAATTGGTTAAATGATGGATTATCTATTATTATGAAGCAAGGGACCGAACTTAACAAACAATCATTATGTAATATTAACTAAAGGCCATCATTGAAAACCACTACTTAAAGTATTATTAATGAGACATTCGTATCTTTTTATCTGAGTTGTAAAGTTGACCTACTGTGTTTCTCCCCAGCTACACTGTGATACCCAACCAACACCAATACTCTCAATCGCCGCCGCTGACGACCAGTCCGCGCCGGTCGAAAACCCCCCAACGGCAGGGCTCGCTTCCAGAAGTCTCTAGAAGACCCGAGCCCGTCAGCTTACAGCAGCTCGGAGCTGCCAGTCCCGCGCCCGTCGACGACATGGAGCCCCAGAATATATCCTTCATTGGAAACGCGGAAGACGACGCCCTCAGACAAGGCATCAACCGCCTCAACATCACCTCCGGCACCCGAACGTACCGCATTCCCTCCCCCACGAGACCCTCCTTAAGCCGCAACTCATTCCAACAACTAGAGCAGGAGGAGGAAACGAACGAGAAAGGCTTCTACATATCCTTCGACAACGAAGCGCCGAAACGACCCAAACCACCGCTACGGGTGAAGCGGATGTCACCTAAGAAAGAAAGAACGGAGTACCAGAGTCCGGAGCGGGGGAGTCCGGAGGCTTGGGAGCCGCAGGAGTTCCCCGTGCACCGCGCGGAGATGCGGGCCTCGCCGGCGCGGGACTCGCGGCCGGAGGCCGAGGCCGCGGCCCGCGAGAGGCCGCTGCGGCCCGGCGCCGAGCCCGCCGCGCTAGTCATCGGCGAGATGAACCCCGACCCGGTGAGTGTTCTTTTCACAGAGTTCAAAAAGGACCAGTTTGAGGACCTAGCTACGAAACATTGTCTAGCCGTGTTTGAGAAGTTGTCTCGTAATACTTGGTTACTTAATCGATAAATTGGTTTTTAACTTTTTATTGCCCTATATGCCTAGCACATGATTGGCGCGACAGTATCACGCAGCAGAAAAAAAAAAGAAGAAGCCAAATATCTAAACACCCTATGTATTTAATTTCCAGAACTCAGCAGAGGAGATGGAGCGAAAGAAAGAGCGAATTATGCTTCTCTCCCTCCAACGGCGGCAGCGCGCGGACGAAGCCCGCGCACGCGCAGAACAGGCCGCGGCTGCGCGCCGCGCGAGAGATGAACAGGTGAGAACTGGGTCATACTGTCACTTTCACTCTTTGCTATTACTATGCAAGCGTAAATGAGACGCGCAACCGTCGAGCAGACCGCTGCTCCGCTGGAGGTTTTATTGAGTTTAAATCACTTTTCTGCTCACCATTTTGTAATTAAATTTTTCTAGGTGGCGGAACAGCGCGCGGCTCGGAAAGAGGAGCAAGCGAGACGGCGCGAGGCCATCCTGCAGCAGTATAAGCTCAAGAAGGCCATCGAGGAGGCCGAGCGAGAGGTGAGATCTTGTAGTCTCACTCCCCAGTGCCACAGAATGCACTAGAACGCAGAGACGAGCTGACGTCGACTGTTTGTCATTTGTTTTAACCGATGCATGGCGGCCGACGTCATCGTCGAGCGTGTTCGAGAGCGAGCGGACGTTTCGCGGCCGATACGTTACAGTAGGGATCGTTAACACTAAGGGCCACTTGCACCATTCCATTAACCCGGGGTTAGCCGGTTAAACTTGAAGTTACCATGGTTACCAGTACAATTTGACACGGAGTTAATGGTTTAACCGGTCAATCCCGGGTTAGTAGGATGGTGCAAGTGGCGCTAAGTATAATTCGTAGATAGCATTCAGTGGCGTGTACGAGAAATTTTATTATTTTATTTACCGCGTGTGTTCGGTCAACGTTAACGTCAACGTACTTCAGCCTAACGTCAACATCTGTATTCCAGGGCAAAGTCCTCGACAAGTCAGAGTTCATGGACCTGGCGCGTCCGGCGGCGGGCGCTGCCCCCACGCGCATGCGCGGCAAGCAGCCGCCGCGCGCGCGCCCCAAGACCATCCACGTGGACAGCGGCGCCCTGCAGCAGGCCGAGGGCTTGCTCGGCAGCAAGCAGCCCTCCTCCACCAACCTCACCGGTGAGTCACCCCTCCAGGACACACACCCCCACTCTACTCCTTGTTACTAGAACAGAACCCCCACTCTACTCCTTGCTACTAGAACAGAACCCCCCACTCTACTCCTTGCTCGTAGAACAGAACCCCCTACTCTAATCCTTTCTCCTAGAATAGAACCCCCCACTCTACTACTTGCTACTAGAACAGAACCCCCCATTTTACTCCTTGCTATTAGAACAGAACTCCCCACTTTACTCCTTGCTCCTAGAACAGAACTCCCAACTCTACTCCTTGCTACTAGAAGAAGTAGCCCGGTTGGAACCCACACAAAATTTGATGTTGTATTTCGAGTACGTCGGCAGCGCGTCGATACACATGGAGGAGCCTGAGCCTGAGCCTGAGGACCCTTTAGGCATAGAACTCCACATATTTACAACACTTACAAACAGACATTTTCTTTATCTTACGTTATTATTTATATTGTGCGCACATTACGAAGTTCAGCGCACTTGTGTATGTACCTGCTGTGGCGGAGCGTCTTTAAAACTCTATTCCTAACGTCTTGCCTAATTTTCAATCAATTGAATACTTTTATTACATCTACAATACAAAAAAATAAACCAAATTAGGTCCAGCTTCACTACAATTGACGCTCCGTGACTGATGCATGCAGATGTAGTGCATAATTGTTTTCCATCGTATTTTCTCGGAATCGTTCGTATTTGTAATGCTATTTCAGTCAACCTCTGTACTTTTTGTACCGGCACTGACTGAAATAGCAAGACAAGCTTACGTGAAAATACGATGGAAAGTAATTATGCACTACCTCTGTACGTTGATTAACCTCTAGCAGCCCAGAGACCTATAAAAAGGTCTCCTGTTCCATTCTAATTTGAACTTTGTGTTGACTAAATAAAATTTCATTTTGCTTGGCAAGGTTTGACGTATGGGCGGCTAGAGGTTAAATATTTGACACATTACGCCGAAAACGCTTGCGTCCCGTGTGACCCCTGTTTTGAACTAATGTTGTCCTGTTATTTACTGATTTTTTTTTTATTGTGCAATACAATTGACAGTATATATTTGCGCTGTAAATGGTACTCTAACATATATCTCGGTTATTACAAACTCTTTTGAGACCTTTTAAAAATCTTCCACCACGTATACTAGAAAATGTATGCTGTTGATTGTATGACTTGTAATGTCATGTAGCATGAATATGAAATAAATATATGTAATTTAATACTAATTGTTGTGTGTTCCCGTTCACAACATTTTTTGTAAACAGTATTTTTTATTATATGACATTTTATATTCACGCTAAATATTATACATTAGTACGTGTGGAAATACAGCCAGAAAAATGCATTAATGGAAAATTAAGTATAAAATAATTGTTGACACCTTGAAACAATTAATTTGCCATCAAATAGAACGATGCTGAAATGATTTCGTGTTTATATTAATGCACATTTGGCCCTATTTAGCACTAATCAATGTCCTTTCGGCATGTTTCTTGTCGCGTATGCCTCTAGTTTTGTTTCCCCCCTAGCTGTTCAACTTCCCCGTTCGCACGGCATACGCGTTAAATATCCTGGCTACGAACCAAAAATTACTGGAAACAGTTATGGGTAACTCGAACATTAATTTGGAGAGAATATTAAGAAGGATATTAGAACCATCATAAGTCTGCACCAACTTTGAAGCGACAAAGTGTAGCAGCGCAATTATAAACGTAATTACTATCATAAAATATCAACGTTTACGATGGCGCTTCCATCCTCCCTCTTCTGAAGTAGACGTATGCTTTCTATGTCGAAACCACTTCTAAAAGCTGCAATCATAGCTCGCAGAAAATATGTGTAATGGTGGTATTCCACCTGTCCAATTTCTTCAATATCATTGTGTCTTACTCTTTCATTGAGCAAGATGTGAGACGCAATACACATTGGATTAAGAAATTGGATAGGTGGAATACGATCCTAAACGAAAAGATTTCCAGTGATTATTTGGTATGTGTGCCTTGTATCCTGCTAATTGTAATGTTTTTGTAGCAAGAATCAGTTGTCAGTCGCTCTAACGGGGTTTGATTTCGCTACTGAGTCATTTTTCTAAACAAATATCACGTACGAAATGAGACCTTAGACCATTATAGCTCTTGAATACCGATTTAAAAAAAATTACCACTGACTCATGCTACAACCCACCCTGCCTTTACCACGATAATCACGAAAACCTCCAACTTTAGTCTATTCCAAAGACGGTCGGTAGTTTTCGTGGTCTCGTACTAGCTATCTGTGTGCACCAGGCACCATGCGGCGCGACTACTACCGCGGCTCACAGGACAGTCTGGCGGAGCGGGCCGGCCTCTACAGAGGTAAATACACCTTGTTGCATGTTGATAAAGTCCCTTTTACCTCGTACAGTCAAAGACAACATCGATCTTTGGTGACATGTCTTCACAGATTTTTGGTTCTATAAAACAAAGGTAGTCAAAGACGTCCTACGGGTAAAGGTACCTTATGGCGGTTGGCGCTTACGCTATTATTTTCGCCGCTTCAATATTATTGCGATGCTATGCGACGTAAGCGCCAACCGCCATAAGGTACCTTTTGCCGTGGAACGTCACATAGAGTCTTTGACTGTACAGAGGTATTGCATGTTCAAAAGTCCTCATTACCCTGAGCGATTTAGATATAAAGCATGTTTTGCTATGTCAATGGTCAATATTGCAATACAGTGGAATAAATATAAGCCTTTGTGATATACTTTATAACACAATGAACTTATTACACAATTTACATTGAGCACGTCTATCATATGGAAACATTTATACTTTTAACCATAAGGAATTGTTCATACATTCTACATGCTGGTTCTGTTATGGTCTTGGGAATCTTATGGTTCATTTCTTTAGATATGGACAATGCATTGAGAATACGATTATACCATGTTCCTGTTCTATAAAAGTGATCTATGCTCAAGATTGTTCTTGACTTAATTTTCCACTCTCCACGTGAATCACCCTTTTGTTGTACTGAAATATACTTCTAATACACATGTTAAACATAATAACATATCTCTGTTTACTAAGGTGTCGATTAACTAATTTATCTGGACTGAACCACCCTTATCTTGTGACTTCCGGACTATTTTTACTGTTTGTAACAAAATTAATAATGTTTGAACTGATTTTTCCAAATGCAAATTAGTGGATCAACTGTTTCTTGTAAACCTTTGCAATTATTACGTATAATCCTTTGACACCATGGTCTTATAGGATTAATATTAGCCGAACATCTGGGGCAACAACTAAGCGCCATTTGCACCATCCCACTACCCCGGGGTTAACCGGTTATACCGCTAATCCGGTGTCGAATTGTACCGGTAACCATGGTAACTATGTTTAACCGGTTAATCCCGGGTTAGTGGGATGGTGTAAGTGGCGCTAAGCATGTTAGTAAAAAGATTAGGTACAAGGTTTTTTTTTAACAACCTGTGCTAACTGAAACAAGAGTATCGTGTGGTGCCGGCATCAGAAAAAAATAGCACCACCCCATCTCGTCCCGTGGGTGTCGTATAAGGCGACTAAGGGAAAACTGGCGACAGATATGCATATGAGCAAGGCTCGCCCGTATCCTTAGCGGGGTCCTTGCTCACAAGAACTGTGCGCGCGCCACATCGAAAAAAAAAAATTGAAACAAGAAATAGTTGATTCACTCCACTGTCGGTAGTCCAGAGGTGAACGTTCACGGAATGAGCGCATAAAGCATCACGCACACTAACCGCATTGCAGACTCGCCCTCGGAGGAGCGCGGCGGCGGCGGCGTGTCGCCCGCCAGCGCGGCCGGCGGCGCGCTCGGCCGCCGCGGCAGCTGCAAGACCTCGCGAGGTGAGACACCACCACACCACCAGCCACTAACTGCTCTACTGTGTGTGGGGCGTGGGACGCTTACGTACGGTTCGATCCGATTTGAACAAGCGCTGACAAAAGAGGGTATCGTCTTGGGTCGTCCCATTCGTTTTTCGTCAAGTTTTTAAATTAGTCCTATTCTGCTTTCGTCACTCACTCTACATTCGTCACAATCGTCGGTGGCTTTCAATGTAGAATGAGTGACGAAAACAGAATAGGACTAATTTAAGAAATTGACGAAAAACGAATGGGACGACCCAAGACGATACCCAAAAGAGGACGATGTCACGTGACCGCTTCTGCGTACAACCGTATATTCCCGATTTTCATTTCCGGATATTAACATAATGGAATACATTTATACGCAATTTAATGTATATTAACCACAAAAAAACGGCCCCTCCGTTTTCATAGTTGTAGTTAAAAATCATCAAATTGCGTAAAAATATTAAATGTCAACAATGTCAATATCCAGGGAGGATAGTCGTCCAGTATCCTCTTAACACTATGCGTGCATTTTGAAACCGAGACTTAAATTGCACTACAATCGAGAAAGCATAAGTGCGAACTAATTCAAAATGTGATTACGTCGAATTTTCAGTCTAACTAAAGCAACTACCATGAAAAAAAAAAGTTAATAGATGTAAATCGCAGAACCCTAACTCCGATTCGGCTCATTATCCCGCGATATCGAATCGAACACCGGCGTAAGCGTTTCCATGCTGCACTTGATTTGTTTTCACTAACTTTTCCGAAACTGCTGTCGTGCCGTCTCTTTCCTTCGACTGTTGCTTGGAGTGAGATAACACGAATGAAGTTTCTCAGTTTTTGTTTTGATATGTCCCCCGTGCTTTGCTGGAAATATCCCAAAAACAGGATTCATCAAATCATCATATTTTCTTTTGGAAAAAAACACTTAATTCAAATATGTCTAAAGCCTCTTTTCCGGCTAACATAACACAACAGTAATTCACATGAGAGATTAATATCAGAATTATGATTGAAACTGTTTTTGGGAACTTATCTAGTTGAAAATAATAGCTGTATCTCTCAATGCCACAAGAAGACATGTTCATTTTGAGTATCAGCTATTATTCTCATATGAAATGCTTGCTATATCTTGCAAATCAAAGCCGTCGCTTCGATTGATTGACCAGAAAATAAGACTTAATTATTCTCCGAATTAAAAATTCATACTCGTTTAATCAATCGACGTGATTAATGTATTCTAATGTGATGTTGTTTCTACCTAATGAGCAACGTCTTCAAACGTATCGTCGTTTTCATACAAGCTGCAATAACTAACTATTTTAAATAAAATTTGTATGGAAGCGATCGTCAATCGTTAAGTGTCACGTGCAATCAAAAAATATATATCAGACCACTAAAATCTGCTTCACACTGATGTAATTCAGAAAAGTAAGAACATTTCTAAATTGTTTGGTATTTCAAGTGATTCTGATATATTTTGATCCGGATCTAAATTCTATTGCACATTATATTATGAAACAGATTGCGATATTGAACCCCTAAAATGTTAAGAAAGCTTCTTTGATTTATTTCGTAGAACGCTTGTATTATTTCAAACCAAATTATATCTCTCAATTATTATGTATATTACAGCGCAGTAGCAATGTATAGAGTCACAAAATTATGCTTTTATATTTATATTTTGGCCTTGTATGTAGTTCGGAACCAGCTATGATTCCGTAACAGGTTTTTTGCGCTTGATTCTCCACTCGACGTGCCTAGACCTTCCGCGCATTAATATTGGTTCCCTATAATATGCTCAGTCATGTGTCTACATATCGCGTTTTTAGTATTAATTTTGTTTGCCATATATTTAAAGATGAATAATGATGACGATGGTCTCGCCCGCGAGCTGCATGTGTTTGCGCGGTATTGCATGAGTTTGGCGTGATGACTATAGAAAACATTTCAGAGCGCGTGAATGAGGAACCACAGTCGGCCCGTGGAAGGTCTAAATATTCCACTTACCAGAATAACTTTAAGGCGGGACGGAAGTCTAGCTCTCTAATGAACTTGTGCGGTAAGACACGTTTCAGTACGCCGTCTCGGCACGGTGCGATCTTCGCTTTTGTTTATGGTGCGTTTGGGTTCTTTTTTGTTTGCGCGCGTTCTGAAGAACTGGGCGCGGCGAAGGTTCAATTGCTGTTTTGACGAAGTGGCTTATTCAGAGGTAAGATGCGCGAGAGACGCAGGTATTGGATATAAAGATAGAGAAACACATTTATATACATCTATCTTATCATATCGGATAGTTGTGTCATATTGGTGTTTGCCTGTGAATTAGCCACTACAATGACTGTCATTGACTGTGTTCTTAATATTTGTACATACCTGTATCTTTAATTCAAGCTCAAATTCTTAATCATTTATCACAAATCGTACTTCAATTAATAATTATACCTACTCTTCTCTATTGTAAATTGTTTTTAACGGCCACAACTGCACTTTTGTTTTTAATTTTAAAAGCAAAGCAGTCGTAGAACCATTCGCCGCCGCCGCGGTACTTCTCGAACGCGTATTCTGTGCACATTTCGTTTCTTGGGTCATTGGCAATATATACGTATGTATAGAGGTTATGGTTTATTTTACGCGGTATCCCTAGGGTCGGTGTTAGAGCATGTTCTATATGGTGTTGGTGTGACATAGTTCGACATTTACCTTTACTATATCCGCTTATATATACTCAGGTATATAAGTTTATGTTACGGTAAATAATTATATGGTGTATTATGTAATTTGCGTAAAATACAAAATGTTTTGAGGCTTCTTTTCTTTAGTTTCGCATATGTAGATTAGTTGGCTTTGGTACCCACCGTACGTAGGTAGTATAGTACACATTTAGTATTTTACGCTTGATAATTATGTTTCTTTTAAATATGTTCTTTTATTCATATAGGTATCCTATTAAGAAAATAATCCCTAACTAATTCTAATTTTATGCTAGTCAAATTAATAGAATAAAATGTTACTAACAACAATAATGTTAATTCAGATTAGTTTTATAAGAAATTTATTGGTTTGTATTTAAGGTAGTCATCAAATTTTTATTACCATATTTTAATCGGGTAAACGTCATTTTTTGTTTATGATGTTTATTGGGGTTTGTTTTTATATAAACTGAATCTGCTTTACTGTTAGCAGTTTATTATTTATATTTTTAAGCATACTACATTTAAATGTTTATGTCGTTTTGTTATGGTAGTAATGAAACCCTAGAATTTTTCATTATAATTGAATATTTTGGTAAATTTTTAGAGGATCATTACAAAATACATTTCAAATGGTGATAGAAGGCACACGAGATCATCTTAGTGTCATTTTAGAAGACGGTGGTGAAGCGTCCATATCCTATTTTTTTCTGTAATAAATTAGTGAAGTATGTAATGTTTCATTTTACGAAATCAAGGTGCAATATAGTCACAGATATTATGATATGATACATCTGTATAATGGCAAGAAAGATCTATCAAGATCTCGTTTATTAAGTTTTGATCATTACTGATTGTTTAATTTAAAGTATTCCGGAGTAAGCTGGAGGTTATCTTCACACTTGTAGAGTAAGTAAATGAGGGCTAATCTTGTGACAACATAGTAAAGCACTATTATGTTATATAACAGTCATCATGTTATATTATTTGGTGGTAGCACCATTACAAAAATTGATTTATAGTAAGCTTAATAATAAAAATCGTCTTTTTTAATTTCTTGTCTTTTTCGACCGCGTCGAGGTTCTTTTAAACAATATTGCGCCGCTGACAGCTCCGACCGTCGCGTCCCTCAGATCAGAAGGCAGATGTTGCGCGTACTAGACTACTATTTATATCAAATGGATAGGTATTTAGGCAAATTCCTAAATATATAGTAAACTTTTATAATTTAGGAACAAATATTTGCAAAACAATGGTTGTATCAGTATTCGAATCTACTCCAGCCTCGTAGGGCACTACATACTATGCAACAACTTAAACGCGTTAGTGTGTACTCTCCGGACGCTTCACCACACGTAGGAACTAGAAGCTCGCCGTGAGGAGCTCGCAACATAGTCAGGTGGCACATTGCAGACTCGGGCCTCGGTCGCGCGACGCCGCCGCGGCGCGCGGCCTCGCCCGGGCTGCGCGCGCTGGGCTCGCCGGCCTCGGGCCCCGGCTCGCTGCCCGGCGCCATCGGCAAGCGCCGCCAGCACGCCGACGACGCCTCCGACGTCTCCTCCACGCACTCCTCCATCATGGACTATTCTGGTGAGTCGTCCTTCATTCTTACACTCAAATTCTTGAAATTGTCTGATCCGGAAATTCTTACGACGAATGATTTCTACGCTAAAATTCAATGATGCTAAAATATATAATTGGTCAAGCAAATCTTGTTAGTAGGAAAAGGCGCGAAATTTAAATTTTCTATGGGACGATAACCCTACGCGCCTACATTTTTTAAATTTGCCGCCTTTTTCTACTGACAAGATTTGCTTGAACAGCTGTAACTTTTAATTTAGTACTGAAATCCGAATTGTTTATTATAATCTTTCTTAGTTTTGCTCTTCACATATAAATCAGTAATCACATAATGTTTGGGTATATAATGAATAGCTATAATCTACTTAAGAATGACACCTGGCCTAATTCGTTTAAGAATTGACTACAATATAATAATAATCCAGCCTATGTACGTCCCAATGCTGGGCACAGGCCTCCTCTTATGTGCAAGAGGGCCTAACCTACCTACAACTTGACAAAATATATATTATTTCTTCAGCATCCCAGGATCCGCGGAAAGGTCCTAAAATATAATCTTATAAATTGTAGATAGTGTAATACATGCAAATTAAAATTACACTTACACAAAAACCTAAGTAGATAAAACGGTAGATGAATTACAGTTACGAAGTAAGGAATCTTATTAAAGTTGAAAGTAGCAAAACGAATGTAACACGAATCTTTATTTGTTATCACTCGCCAGAACACTAAGTAGGAAGTTCAATTATAATGCACTAGAAACTGACAATTATTATAACTACTTGGGCCACGGATTACATTTTTCTTTATCATTATATTTCCGGGTACTGCAGGTTACAAAAGTTTAGTATTTTAGTTTACCAATGTGTTTTTACTCAGTAATTTGATAATTTAAAAACCCCGTGGCTCCAGTACTATTAGTAGTAATAAAATGATTAATATTACTGTTAGTGCTGTAACATGCCTAAAATAATGGCACGTAGATGTCAAACCATGTCATGCCAACAGAACCACGTACCAATTATTACATACATACTTCGAGTATAAGTTTACTATAAGGCATGGTTTTGATTGGAGCATTTTGACCTAACAACGATTGCGTGCTTCGGCTTACTCACAACTATAACACTCAGCACTACATCCATCACTGCATTTGTATCATTACATTCACATCAAAATTATAGAGATTTAAATACTTTATATTACATAAGTGAAGTCCAATAATAAATAAAAAGTGTCTTCACGTTTATTTGTACGTTTTTGAGTTCTTGAAATTAAAATATGTATCCACTAAAATTAATGTTTTTTTTTGTCACATTCGACCGTAGCTATTAGCATTTCACACATTTTCCGCCAATGGTGTAATACAGTAGTTACGTAACTCTAAAATTGAATAAAAACTTATGATAGAGGATACAACGCTTGTACAGTCACGCTCCGTGATTGTTGAGCCATAGGGACCTAGCTAAATTGGTTGTTCAATACTTATGCTATGGTATGTCCAATTTAGCTAGAACCCTAAGGGTGGAATCACATCTATCAGCATCGAGCCGCATTTTATATATGACAAATTGCTCGTTAGTATGAAGATGCGTACGCATCAAAAAGGTGAAAACATGCGTACGCATCTTCATACTAACGAGCGATTTCACATTTATAAAATGCGGCTTGATGCTAATAGATGTAGTTCCACCCTAAATGGCTCAACGATCACGGAACGTGACTACTTCATGTTATTAAAGTCTATAAATGTGAATCCCGCACCCCCATAGGAAGCTACAGTACAAGTTAACAATGAAACAATGTGACATTGCAGGCCCCCGGCTGTACAAGCAGCCGGCGACCAAGTCGAACCGCGGCATCATGCTGAACGCCGTCGAGTACTGCGTGTTCCCCGGCGCCGTGAACGCGGAGGCCAAGCGGCGGGTCCTGGAGGAGATCGCGCGCTCCGAGGCCAAGCACTTCCTCGTGCTGTTCAGAGATGCCGGGTGCCAGTTCAGGGCGCTCTACTCGTACTGTCCCGATACGGAACACGTCACGAAGCTGTACGGCACGGGACCGAAGAATGTTAATGATAGGATGTTTGATAAGTTCTTCAAGTGAGTATTGACTGCTAGTTGGTGTAGTTAGATCTTAGATGAGATACTTTCTCGAACTGTTTAGTGATGCCGGGTGCCAGTTCAGGGCGCTCTACTCGTACTGTCCGGATACGGAATACGTCACGAAGCTTTACGGCACGGGACCGAAGAATGTTAATGATAGGATGTTTAATAAGTTCTTCAAAGTGAGTATTATCTTGACTATTGTTAGTTAGCGTAGAGGCGAAATACTTCCTCGTACTGTTTAGGTATCCAACATAATAATTAAGGACACAACTTTTTGTAAGAGAATAAGAGCGTCTGTTATTTTGACACATGGCTCGCATATCCAATTCTGCCAAATGTACGGAGACGATCTTAAACAGATAATTGGGATTGTGTTGCCCATAATTGACTTGGCTTTATTGATAGGTTAATTTTAACATTGTCATCACCTGAATCTGAAACTAACCTCCCTTTTATCCGAATGCCAAAGAAGGGTTATAATTTTCTAATATATTAATGTCAGAGTACGTACACCGTTTAACGGATTGACATTAGATTCCTATCAATTATGGGGATGACAGAGCATATTTAAATTATAGGAAAATCTAAATGACGACTTTGGCGCAAAAGAGTATGTTTACCACATGACATTATGTTACTCATCATCATCATCTCAGCCATAAGACGTCCGCTGCTGAACATAGGTCCCCCCTTGGACCTCCATACGTCATTGTAATGCCCTCACAGGGTAGCATGTACTATTCCTAAGATATATAATTAACACCATGTATTCTTATGCATCATTGTACTGTACATGTATACAATAAATAAATACAAATACCGGTTGGAAGCGACCCGCATCCAGCATCTTCCGGCGACCTTAACAAGATCTTCTGTCCATCTTGTGGGTGGACTTCCTTCGCTGGGCTGTTAGTCCGTGGTGGTAGTATTTTACTAAATATTTTGAATTACACTTGTTCCAGATACAATTCGGGCAGCAAGTGCTTCTCGCAAGTGCACACGAAGCACCTGACGGTGACGATCGACGCGTTCACGATACACAACTCGCTGTGGCAGGGCAAGAAGGTGCAGCTGCCGAGCAAGAAGGACATGGCCCTCGTCATATAGGCGTTCTAGTCGATGAGCCGGGGGATCAGTGATACTGTGGCGTTGGGTACCGGAGAGGGCGGACTAACTGTTATTATATCTGTGGAAGTGGAAACAAAGTGGCTTTTATGCTTTTAACAGTGTTTGGAATAAAGGCAAAAAACGGCACTGTCAAATCAGGTGACAACCGAAACTCACTCATTGCAAATAAAATATTTTTAGGTTACAATCAAAACTCACCCATTCCAAAATAAATATATTATGTTTTATATGTACATACGGCCCGCCTGATGGTAAGCAGTCACTCTAAAGGTGAGTCTTACCGAACAACAAACTTACAAAAACCAACCTTGTTTTGGCACAGTTTAGGTTTACTATGGCTTTGAACTTGTGGTAATTAGTGAGTTTTAGTTGTCACCTGACGATATAGAGTATTATAGAGAACGACTTTTGTGAGCGTAATCATGATTTCGAATGGCATAGAATGATGAAGATAGCCCTACTACTTTTTCCATGAGATCAGAAACGTTTCAGCTACTCTGAGCTTTTAAGTTTTTATGGTATACCTGATTACATTTTTGCTATTTCTTGGTTGTCAGTCCCTCGGGAAAAGTTGTTCAGGACGATCTATCACTTTTGTCATTTGGGATCATGATCCCGAATTCACCCAGTAGACTATAGTGTATGTACACTTGTGCAGTGGGTACATTTACCTACCATTTGCTTTTGTAACGCCCTGCCCTTTACGATGTCTGTGTTGTTGGTCCCCGCCACGTGCTCGGTCGCGCCTGTGTATGTACAGATGTGGAGGACGAAGCTCGAATCGGATTAGGTTATGTCGATTGGTTACGCGATGCGAGCTGGTGGTTGACGTGGTTCAGCGCAAGGAATTGGATTTGGAGACTTGACACTCGGTTTTTTTGCATCTGTGGAAGTATGAATGCTACAAAAATGTGCAGTGCAAAGTGTTCTCTTATGAAAATAAGTTCGAGAAAATTATTTATAAGAAAAATCAAGTCATAAAGATGTAGTTGAGAATTATAGCGATTGATTTTATCAAATTTACGTATAGACTTTATTAGTTTCTTTTAGAAAATGTTAATGGAATAAATTAATTTGTACGTCGTCTAATTCTTAAATTAGGTCGAGGCGGGACCTCTTGCGAAAATGTTATTTTCTATAAATAATTAAAAGTACGGCGCTAAATCCCATTCCTTTGGCCCCGTAGCGCACGGATGCTGAATCACGTTACACTCAAGTTGAAGCGGCCGTCGCGTCTCTGCATACAGTTCATTAATATGTACACATGTTTTAACTTATTCCAATGGAATAAGACGCACAATTGTATACATATTAGTGAGGGAGACGTGCCGGCGTCGGTGTTGTGTTGAGCAGCGGTGTTCTGTGTAGACGAGACGTTTGCCATATGTATTAGTGAGATGGTCGATATTGTTCCAATGGTCACAAACCCCGCAGCCAAACTGTCGATTGTGTAGGTACGAAATTAAACTGTCCCTTATCTAGAATAACAAATTCACAAACTAATATCGCTTATTTGTTATAATATTGTAACTCGTTAGTAATTATTTCAATTTGACTGGATTAAGATTAGATCATTATGTATTTGTTTAGTGACGTTCGTTCGATTCCCATTTTTTTACCGCTTGTATAGCTAAAGTAAGAGGCGCTTACGGCGTAACGTACTGCCTTACCCTGTAAATAATTGTTTTGTATACAGCTATTTATTAAAAGAATGTTAAACGAAAATTGATGAATATCATTCTTTCATTGTTTAATGATTGGTCATCAATAAATATACTACCGATAGTATATTATGGTATGCAAATATATTGTATTAATACAAAAACATAACGAATAATATTGAATTTCATATTACTGAATTGTTTCATTTGAACCTTCCCTAATACTAATTAACTGAAGCTTGTTACGCCCTAACCTGACCACGGAAGTTTCTGACTAGCATCTTTCATGAAATATTGAACCTCTTCATTAATCTTCCACGTGTGTGGTGGTCAAATATCCTGGTTAAACTGGCGAATTACCCTATGATGTTCCGCACTAGCGGTCGCTGTATTTATTCTCAATTTCCCACGCGCTTACACAACGCTACTGACAGGGTTGCAATTCCGTTGCATAGATACAAAAAAACGAAGTCATGTTTTAAATCAACTTTAATTATTATATTATCCATAGAACATAAACACTTTCTTCCATAATACCAATTAAATAAATTAAGTATGGTCCAATCATTCAACTGTTCATCTTAAAATGTAAAATCAAATTTAATTAAAAGATAAATAAAAAATACAATCCACGGTATAACTTACAGTTAGTAAAAGCATGCTATCTTAATAAATACAAGTCGCTATATTGCTAATCATTAAATTATTAGAATATTAACTAAAACCTTGAAAAATTTACAAGTACAAAATGTAGATTGCACATCATATAGGTACATTATGTATGGTTAAGTTCTGTCTAGGCCGATTCGTGGTAACAACATTACTATTACATTTTTACATAGCTTCATAAAAGAAATCACTCTGTAAATCGAATCGAAATTAAATACCACAAATCGGCCAGGGCATACCTTGACTTAAAATTATTTGAGAGGAGCGATACTGACAAGATCTTTATGATTTTGAGTAAATTTAGGCCGACATTGAAACATGGTATAGGGTAAATCGTCAATTACTAGTCACTGTCTAATAACTGGCCACCTTATACTTAAAAATGAATTCTATTCACCTATAAACAGAATTAATCTTTAGTATAAGGTGTCAATAACTGGGCACCCTATAATAACTAGCCACCTTATATACTAAAATGAATTCCGTTATTGAACAGTGGCCAGTATTTGAAGATTTACCCTACTATGTTCATCTCAAATAACTTCAACTATACATACACTAAATTGAGATCATTGTGAACATTGTGTTTTCGGTTTTGAATACCATACGCTAATCCCAGCTGTTTTAAAAATATAAATATCAGTAGTGTGTGAATTAATTCTCTCTTTATCGCAGAATTGGTAAAACTTTATTACTGAAATAATAAAATTCAAAATATAAAATTAATGGTGTGGATCAACCTTATATTGGTTGAATTTAATGTACCTATTTATTTCAGTGAGTATTCAAGTAAAACAGTATTTACCTTTTGTGTTAAAAATACTTGAGACTAATCGTAGAGATAGTAATCGAATGTATAATAAATAAAAAAGAACTATAAAGTATAGTTTAGCTGGCATATTCAGTCTCTTATGTTTCGATAAAAAGGTATGTTCCATTTATTTCATTGGGTATTTTAGTAAAAAAAAATTGTCTTTCTTGTAAAAACGACTTGAGACTGCATAAGTTCCAGATTATCGAACTGATTATATAAAAATGACTGCATAGCAGTGGCGGAGCGTCCATAGAACACGATTCCCATCGGCTTGTCTGATATTCAGGCTCTTGGGCCATTTTCTTTAAACTTGTGATGTAAAGGAAGGGTAACTTAGCTACGGCTTGCCTACGAATAATCTAGACGCGCCGCCACTGCTACATAGTATAGTAGTTTGGTATTGTAGTGGTTCTTAAATTTCGGAAAAAATTCTAGTCCGAATTTTTTAAAGGAAAAATTGACTTAGCTAAGGCTTAGGGACTTGGCTAGAATTTAATCGATTCAATCGTGTAACTGGAAAGTGCATTTATATAGATTACAGATGTAGTGCATAATTACTTTCCATCGTATTTTCACGGAAACTTACGAACGTGTCTTGCTATTTCAGTCAGTCTCGGTACCTAGTACCTACTGAGATTGAAGTAGCATGACAAATACGAACGTTTCCGAGAAAATACGATTATAACAGTTATGCACTATTCAATTAGTTGAAACATGTGTTTGGTGCCTAGACGATGGTAAAGTAGTGGGCGACGTGGGAGGCGCCGTCGGTGTCGACCGTCTTCTGCAGGTTGAGTTGGTGCACTATCGTGTCCGGGTTTTCTATCTCCTGCAACAATAGGGATGTTTCCTCTAATCAAAATAAATTATTTCACATCTTGCACGGTATAAAGCACCAGATAATAATTAGAAAGACACAGACAGCAGTTATTTTTAAGCACTATTTCTATTTAATAAATCGGATTGAAATATAAAAAGTAGGCGAGTTGACTGTGACGTCACTACATTCATTTTCATATAAAATCCATATTAGCAAATTGTTTTGACAGTTCTAAAAAAGAAGCTGGTTTGACTAGTAGGAATGTAGCCTATTATCATACATTTTTAACAATATGTTCTCTGGCTTATTAACCCGAAAAATCCTATAAAATTACGTTTTTCAAACGTTAACAAGTTGATTTGATAAAGGTACCTCTTCATCTGCGAATCCATTGATTTCTACTGGTATCGTCTGGCCATCTTGAGTGATAACCTGTAAAAAAACACCGACGAGGATTAGGAAACAGCGATTTTTCAAAATACTAATTCAAGTTCGAAAGCAGTCCATGTCACTCCATGTGGTGAGACAGGTGCCTACGGGCCACTTGCACCATTAACCGGGGTTAACGAGATAAAACTGGAGTTATCATGGTTACCAGTATAATTTGAGACTAGGTTAACGGTTTAACCGCTTAACCCCGGGTTAGAGGGATGGTGTGAGTGTTCCCAAGAGTGACTAACTATAAGGACCACGCGCGATGAAGTTATGGCTTTTGCACTATGTGGTCTTATTCGAAAACTTATACTTCAATTTTAACTTCAATAAACATTCCAATTTCGCGCCAACAATCAAATCCTTCAACTTAACCTTATTAGTGACCCCTATTGGAACATGTGCACTTGTCCAGACTATGTCTATGTTACCTGCAAAGACTTTCCGTCGGCTGAAGTGATGGCTAGCCGCGTGCCGTCCTGCATTGTGAAGTGCAGCGGGTTTCCTTGCTCGTCCGTCACCTGACAAACAATACCATTGTAGAAAATGACGCACAATAGATCTCTCTCCAGATGAGCAGAGGGCCTACCGCGAGCCACATTCGACGTGTTGCCTCTCTGTCGCACTTGTAAATTCGTAAGTAAGTGTGACAGGGAGGCAACACGTCGAACGTGGTTCGCGGTGGGCCCTCAGGTTGGAAACATGGATTTATTTTTGTAAAACGGGTTGAGCTCTACGATTAAGTGTGACCGAAAGAGAAGTCAAAACTAGAGCATTGCATCTCGTTTTAATTAACGTTGGTACTTAATTGCACTATGCTGGGTTTGACTGTTAACAGAAGAGGCCAGTCTTAACCACTCCAAACTACGTCCCGTGAGCCAATGCAACTCACTGAAAGAAAGAAGGGGAGTTAAAAGGCCATACAATCCGACGAGTAAAAAGGAAGGACGCTTATTAGCTGTGGTTCTTAGAACAGAAAGACTGAAGACGCCTGATGTCAAGCATCATTTCCGCCAAAGAATTATAGTTTTTAAAAGTCAAAAACTGGAAAGGCGTATAACGTATACGAATTCAGCCAACACTCACGGGCATATGTTCGCTCTCCTCCAGCACCACAGGTTCCATCTCCTCGAGAACATGTTCCATCTGTTCCACGGGCTCCGGCACGGGCAGCTCCGGCCGCCGCAGGAGCGAGGAGCCCGAGTACAGGGTGTCTTTCAGCCAACACTCACCGGCATATGTTCGCTCTCCTCCAGCACCACAGGTTCCATCTCCTCCAGGACGTGTTCCACCTGTTCCATCTGTTCCACGGGCTCCGGCTCGGGCAGCTCGGGCCGCCGCAGGAGCGAGGAGCCCGAGTACAGGGTGTCTTTCAGCACCGTGTCGTTTTCTATTGTCGTCATCTGTGGGTAAAAATTTTTAGGTACTTTACTAAAGAGTAGAAGACTTGCACCCAGTAGAGTGGTCCAAAATATTACTGAGACTTCGCTCCAGGCAACGATGCAGATGCCCGAAGATCGAGAGGCCTGGAGAGCAGTGGTAGGAAGAATAACCCTTAGGAGTCACGTCCCTCAGACATGAGGTTACGATCAAGAAGAAGACTACTAGTGTACCCAAAAATCGCTATGTGTAAAATAATTCTATGGGCTCTGCTAATTGGGTTAAGTTTGGTGATTATTTCTGACGCTGACATTTTGCCACGGAATAGATGTTATCTTTATTTATGTGCTAATCCTCTGTTAAGTCTTGCAACAGAAGAAAGTAGCGAGTAGACGCAAGTTTTATGAACGCTTGTAGTTTGCTTTACAAACGGAAGGCTTTTTAACTGACTTCAAAAAAAGGATGATGCTCTAAATTCGTCGGAACCTTATTCTAGGTATTACTGTTTAACTAATGCAAACAAACACGCAGTATAGTTACAAGCAATACCCAGTGGCGGATTTGCTCTAATGCCAAGTAGGCCCGGGCCTAGGGCGGCAAGATATTAGGGGCGGCAAATTGTGACAAAAAAATTGATGATAACAAGAAATAACTCAAAATGTAGTCAATATGATGGGTACTGATAAGGGGCGGCTACAGGGCCTGGGCCCTAGGGCGGCAAAGACTGCAAATCTGTCATTGGCAATACCATTGAAATCTGATTAGAAAGGCGGTCTTGAACACCAGATTCGCTTCAACGTTTCATGTGTCTGGTTTATGGTCTGGTGTAGTACATATACTATTGCAATAGGTCCTAATATCTGTACCTGGTCGGATTCGACGATGTGGAAGGCGGTGGGGCCGGAGTCTACGTCGTAGGCCACGTATATAACGCGCTCGTCCTGCGGGCTGGCGGGGGCGGCCGCGGCCGGCACCGGGAGGTTCTTGTCGACCAGCAGGCTTACTTGCTTGTGCACTTGCTGTTGATGCAAGGTTTATTTTATCAATCGAACTAATGACCTTCACTAAGGGCTCCTTTAGACGATACGATGTATGCGTGTTTCATTACATTGCGGGTTTTGATCGGTTGGTTGAATTGGACGTAATCAACAGTCCGTAATGTAACCCAGGCTATATTTTGTGAATCGTAATAGATAGACATTTGAATTTTTTACAGATAATGTATTTCTGTTGCCGCTATAACAATAAATACTAAAAACGGAATAAAATAAATATTTAAGTGGGGCTCCCATACAACAAACGTGATTCTTTTTGGCGTTTTTTGCGTAACGGTACGGAATCCTTCGCGCGAGTCCGACTCGCACTTGTCCGGTTTTTCCGTATAATATCTAAGGGTGGCCTATAACCCAGTCAATTTTATGTAGGGTTGTGACGGTCGGTGGGTGTGGTACCTTCTTGTGCTTGTTGAGGTTGGAGCAGTCGGCGAAGGCCCTGGGGCAGAGCGGGCAGCGGAAGGGGCGCTCGCCGGTGTGGCGGCGCTGGTGCTTGAGCAGCGCGCCGCGCTCCGCGAACCCGCGCGCGCACACCGCGCACCGGTGCCTCAGGGCTCCACCCAGGTGCGCCAGCCATGACGGTCGGTGGGTGTGGTACCTTCTTGTGCTTGTTGAGGTTGGAGCAGTCGGCGAAGGCCCTGGGGCAGAGCGGGCAGCGGAAGGGGCGCTCGCCGGTGTGGCGGCGCTGGTGCTTGAGCAGCGCGCCGCGCTCCGCGAACCCGCGCGCGCACACCGCGCACCGGTGCCTCAGGGCTCCACCCAGGTGCGCCAGCCATGACGGTCGGTGGGTGTGGTACCTTCTTGTGCTTGTTGAGGTTGGAGCAGTCGGCGAAGGCCCTGGGGCAGAGCGGGCAGCGGAAGGGGCGCTCGCCGGTGTGGCGGCGCTGGTGCTTGAGCAGCGCGCCGCGCTCCGCGAACCCGCGCGCGCACACCGCGCACCGGTGCCTCAGGGCTCCACCCAGGTGCGCCAGCCATGACGGTCGGTGGGTGTGGTACCTTCTTGTGCTTGTTGAGGTTGGAGCAGTCGGCGAAGGCCCTGGGGCAGAGCGGGCAGCGGAAGGGGCGCTCGCCGGTGTGGCGGCGCTGGTGCTTGAGCAGCGCGCCGCGCTCCGCGAACCCGCGCGCGCACACCGCGCACCGGTGCCTCAGGGCTCCACCCAGGTGCGCCAGCCATGACGGTCGGTGGGTGTGGTACCTTCTTGTGCTTGTTGAGGTTGGAGCAGTCGGCGAAGGCCCTGGGGCAGAGCGGGCAGCGGAAGGGGCGCTCGCCGGTGTGGCGGCGCTGGTGCTTGAGCAGCGCGCCGCGCTCCGCGAACCCGCGCGCGCACACCGCGCACCGGTGCCTCAGGGCTCCACCCAGGTGCGCCAGCCATGACGGTCGGTGGGTGTGGTACCTTCTTGTGCTTGTTGAGGTTGGAGCAGTCGGCGAAGGCCCTGGGGCAGAGCGGGCAGCGGAAGGGGCGCTCGCCGGTGTGGCGGCGCTGGTGCTTGAGCAGCGCGCCGCGCTCCGCGAACCCGCGCGCGCACACCGCGCACCGGTGCCTCAGGGCTCCACCCAGGTGCGCCAGCCATGACGGTCGGTGGGTGTGGTACCTTCTTGTGCTTGTTGAGGTTGGAGCAGTCGGCGAAGGCCCTGGGGCAGAGCGGGCAGCGGAAGGGGCGCTCGCCGGTGTGGCGGCGCTGGTGCTTGAGCAGCGCGCCGCGCTCCGCGAACCCGCGCGCGCACACCGCGCACCGGTGCCTCAGGGCTCCAACCAGGTGCGCCAGCCATGACGGTCGGTGGGTGTGGTACCTTCTTGTGCTTGTTGAGGTTGGAGCAGTCGGCGAAGGCCCTGGGGCAGAGCGGGCAGCGGAAGGGGCGCTCGCCGGTGTGGCGGCGCTGGTGCTTGAGCAGCGCGCCGCGCTCCGCGAACCCGCGCGCGCACACCGCGCACCGGTGCCTCAGGGCTCCACCCAGGTGCGCCAGCCATGACGGTCGGTGGGTGTGGTACCTTCTTGTGCTTGTTGAGGTTGGAGCAGTCGGCGAAGGCCCTGGGGCAGAGCGGGCAGCGGAAGGGGCGCTCGCCGGTGTGGCGGCGCTGGTGCTTGAGCAGCGCGCCGCGCTCCGCGAACCCGCGCGCGCACACCGCGCACCGGTGCCTCAGGGCTCCACCCAGGTGCGCCAGCCATGACGGTCGGTGGGTGTGGTACCTTCTTGTGCTTGTTGAGGTTGGAGCAGTCGGCGAAGGCCCTGGGGCAGAGCGGGCAGCGGAAGGGGCGCTCGCCGGTGTGGCGGCGCTGGTGCTTGAGCAGCGCGCCGCGCTCCGCGAACCCGCGCGCGCACACCGCGCACCGGTGCCTCAGGGCTCCACCCAGGTGCGCCAGCCATGACGGTCGGTGGGTGTGGTACCTTCTTGTGCTTGTTGAGGTTGGAGCAGTCGGCGAAGGCCCTGGGGCAGAGCGGGCAGCGGAAGGGGCGCTCGCCGGTGTGGCGGCGCTGGTGCTTGAGCAGCGCGCCGCGCTCCGCGAACCCGCGCGCGCACACCGCGCACCGGTGCCTCAGGGCTCCACCCAGGTGCGCCAGCCATGACGGTCGGTGGGTGTGGTACCTTCTTGTGCTTGTTGAGGTTGGAGCAGTCGGCGAAGGCCCTGGGGCAGAGCGGGCAGCGGAAGGGGCGCTCGCCGGTGTGGCGGCGCTGGTGCTTGAGCAGCGCGCCGCGCTCCGCGAACCCGCGCGCGCACACCGCGCACCGGTGCCTCAGGGCTCCACCCAGGTGCGCCAGCCATGACGGTCGGTGGGTGTGGTACCTTCTTGTGCTTGTTGAGGTTGGAGCAGTCGGCGAAGGCCCTGGGGCAGAGCGGGCAGCGGAAGGGGCGCTCGCCGGTGTGGCGGCGCTGGTGCTTGAGCAGCGCGCCGCGCTCCGCGAACCCGCGCGCGCACACCGCGCACCGGTGCCTCAGGGCTCCACCCAGGTGCGCCAGCCATGACGGTCGGTGGGTGTGGTACCTTCTTGTGCTTGTTGAGGTTGGAGCAGTCGGCGAAGGCCCTGGGGCAGAGCGGGCAGCGGAAGGGGCGCTCGCCGGTGTGGCGGCGCTGGTGCTTGAGCAGCGCGCCGCGCTCCGCGAACCCGCGCGCGCACACCGCGCACCGGTGCCTCAGGGCTCCACCCAGGTGCGCCAGCCATGACGGTCGGTGGGTGTGGTACCTTCTTGTGCTTGTTGAGGTTGGAGCAGTCGGCGAAGGCCCTGGGGCAGAGCGGGCAGCGGAAGGGGCGCTCGCCGGTGTGGCGGCGCTGGTGCTTGAGCAGCGCGCCGCGCTCCGCGAACCCGCGCGCGCACACCGCGCACCGGTGCCTCAGGGCTCCACCCAGGTGCGCCAGCCATGACGGTCGGTGGGTGTGGTACCTTCTTGTGCTTGTTGAGGTTGGAGCAGTCGGCGAAGGCCCTGGGGCAGAGCGGGCAGCGGAAGGGGCGCTCGCCGGTGTGGCGGCGCTGGTGCTTGAGCAGCGCGCCGCGCTCCGCGAACCCGCGCGCGCACACCGCGCACCGGTGCCTCAGGGCTCCACCCAGGTGCGCCAGCCATGACGGTCGGTGGGTGTGGTACCTTCTTGTGCTTGTTGAGGTTGGAGCAGTCGGCGAAGGCCCTGGGGCAGAGCGGGCAGCGGAAGGGGCGCTCGCCGGTGTGGCGGCGCTGGTGCTTGAGCAGCGCGCCGCGCTCCGCGAACCCGCGCGCGCACACCGCGCACCGGTGCCTCAGGGCTCCACCCAGGTGCGCCAGCCATGACGGTCGGTGGGTGTGGTACCTTCTTGTGCTTGTTGAGGTTGGAGCAGTCGGCGAAGGCCCTGGGGCAGAGCGGGCAGCGGAAGGGGCGCTCGCCGGTGTGGCGGCGCTGGTGCTTGAGCAGCGCGCCGCGCTCCGCGAACCCGCGCGCGCACACCGCGCACCGGTGCCTCAGGGCTCCACCCAGGTGCGCCAGCCATGACGGTCGGTGGGTGTGGTACCTTCTTGTGCTTGTTGAGGTTGGAGCAGTCGGCGAAGGCCCTGGGGCAGAGCGGGCAGCGGAAGGGGCGCTCGCCGGTGTGGCGGCGCTGGTGCTTGAGCAGCGCGCCGCGCTCCGCGAACCCGCGCGCGCACACCGCGCACCGGTGCCTCAGGGCTCCACCCAGGTGCGCCAGCCATGACGGTCGGTGGGTGTGGTACCTTCTTGTGCTTGTTGAGGTTGGAGCAGTCGGCGAAGGCCCTGGGGCAGAGCGGGCAGCGGAAGGGGCGCTCGCCGGTGTGGCGGCGCTGGTGCTTGAGCAGCGCGCCGCGCTCCGCGAACCCGCGCGCGCACACCGCGCACCGGTGCCGCGCCGCGCCGCCCGCCGCGCGCGTCTCGCGCCGCATGTGCGCCAGCCACGACGAGCGGCACACGAACCTGCACGAGTGAGACATTCAGTACTAGTCACCCGCCCCGGCTTCGCACACACGACTTTAACAAATTTTTGTCAAAAATGGACGGCAAAGTTGACTTTGCCGTCTAAAAAATAAGTCGCGAAGCGCGTAGTTTATTTACAGTCAAAAATTAAAAAGTCAAAAACATTGCAGTCTCGATTTTGGGACTGCAATGTTGCATACAAATTCCATTATTTGTCGTGTTCCAAACTTTTTAAAAGTTGAAATGGCCATATCAAATGAAGGCACAGGCCCGTTAAACAGCCAAACAGATGATTAGTACCGCGACTATTTAGCTGTCTCAAAAAGGTTGGCGTATTTTCGGCAGAAAAATACACTTCTATTTTTTTATTAAAAAAATAAAAAAGCGGCAAGGGCTTTTTTCTGTAAAAATATATACGTAAGAACATTGCTTTTGTAAAATATTTCTATGATATTTATATTTCTTGCACCATTTTTGAGAAAAGCACACACAAGACTGGGAAGACATATGACTTGGCTGGAAGGCTACTTGCTGGCTTCGGATTCAATTAAACGGACTCCCAAGGTCGTCAGTTATAGACGTGTGCGTCGATTAAAAAATGATCGGCGGCGGCGTTTGCCAAAAAATCGGCGGCGGCGGCGTGTTTTCGGCGTGACCTTGACTTTTAGGTTTCTTAGAAAAAATCATTAATTCGTTGTTTTTCTTGAAAATTTGATCAATGCAGGTTGCTGGTCAGTGAACTACGTATAGTTTGAATATGCTGTGAGTAAAATAGGGTTTGTAAATGAATATAGGATAGGTGTAATAACTTGATTTCCCTAGTCACTGGCTTGCATTAAGAGGTTACCTAGTCCCAATGACCTTCGATCCGATCTGTAACTTTCCGTTTTTTCAAGCTCTCCATGAGCCATGGCTTATCCTATTAAAAATGACGTACTGTAACAAAACATAACTCCACACATCCTTGGCATTTGCTAGACATAGTGGACTGCTATGACATGTTTTTCTTGTCGTACAAGCACCAGGCTCACTGAGACGTATCTTCTTTCTCGTTTTCTCATTGCTGAGGCTCGCGACCACATGTAATTTGTCTCCATTTCGTGCGGTCATAAGCCGTATGGACTGCACGGTGCAGACTGCCGCAAGCCGACCTCTTCATAGCGTTCGACCATCTCACACATGCTCCAAGCACGTTTGCCATTCATTCGGATTAAATTCATGTGTTTTTCCACATCATGCGTTGGATCCGTTGCATGCGTTGGACGCGTTGGTCCGTAGAATCTAAGGGCTCACCCATGGCATATTGGGAAGAGATGAGTGGTGATATAGACCTCTATGAGAATGAAGGGGTTTGTTCTTCTAGCTGTCCAAGGTATAAGCAGCACTAGCAGCAGTCTTCGTTCATTCGTTAACAGCTGACGGTGAATACTTAGGATTACTCAGTTACTTTAATTGGTTGTGTCAAATAGTTTCTGCAACTGGCTATTCAGTTTCATTTAATTAATAATTGATGTATAGGTATTTGACAACTGTAACATAAATATTAAAAAAAAAAACCATATTGTAATGCAAAAACCAACTTGGAATAGCTAATTAACAACACTTAAGGTCACGCCGATTTCACGCCGATCATTTATCGGCGGCGGCGGCGTGGTCAAAAAGCCCGGCGGCGGCGGCGCTCCGGCGCGGCGCACACGTCTAGTCCGTTTAAAACGAATCCTCAGCCTGCAAGTAGCTACTTCCGAGCCTCGACAATAATGTACTATTTTCTACTCGTCGACTATAATACTTGAATTAAGATTTCTTATACCAAACTTCAATTGGGTATTTTTAATGTATGGGCTCCCAACTCCACTATAATATTCATATGGATACAGTTTAGTAAACTACAGTAGAATCCGCTTATAATGACATCGAAGGGAAGTGACAAACACGTCATACTAAGCGGATGTCATATAAAACATAGTTGTACAACTTCTTATTTTTGTTATGTTTTCCAAATTAATCTCAAATTCCTTTGTGGCAAATGAGTTTTATTAACTTGTAACAAATATCAACTTGTCACTGAGAATCAAAACTAAAATACCTTACACGCCACGAACGCACTAAACGTCCTCGCAGGGAAAGACGTGGTGACGGCCACGAAAACCAGCGATTGTGTCAGTATAACCGGACATAATTTCATGGAAATAGGATTTTTAGGTCATAGTAAGCGATTTGTCACTATAAGCGAAGTCATCTTATCCGAATTTGCCACAAATAATTTTATATGAAAACCAAACTTCGCACAGTAATTACGTCATAGTAAGCGGTTGGTCAGTATAAGCGGAGTCATAATAAACGGATTCTACTGTATAATGAAATTGACCAATCACAGTTCGCCGCGATCAAGAGGACGAAACAAAACCATAGCTCAAATTAATTATTTATTGTAGGTTGTATAGTAGAAACAATTGGTTCATAAGTCAGAAACGCGCATGTGACACCCTTAATATAGCAACATCCATAGATTACGAAAACCACTTAGTGTTGGTTGTTAGTCTCCATAGGCTACGGTGGCCAAAATCGAGAAAACAACTGTCTAAAAATTTAATTTAGCGCGGAGCAAGTACCAGGGCCTCATGAGTTACGAGAAGGTGTCGTTGACCAACGCGCCGGGCGCGGCGGCCGGGGCGCGTGATATGAATAAGGTATCGCGGCTGCTCGCGTACCATCTTAGCTGCATACTTTTGGTTTGATTTGTTTGTATGATTCTACTAATTAAAAGTATTATTTTTGTTGACTCCTAGAAAAAGTATTGTATACAATAGTCTTTCGTCGCTTTGCTACAGGTAGCTAAAAGTACCCGTTCCACCCCAATTTTGGGGAAAGCCATAAGCCGCGCGTGGCGCTGTCGCCACCTAGCGGCCATATTTGTGCTGATCGTAAGAGAGGCGTTTTGTTAGAGAGTGAGTCTTCTGTACCTAGTACTATTATTTATTCTGTGCCTAAACACGGTACTCGACTGAAAAGCTCACGATTGTATAAAATACTAATACACCTGCATCTTCCTCAAAAGTCACTCTATTAAAATGTATCTGAAAACCGCATGAAAATCTGTTCGGTAGTTTTTGAGTTTATCACAAACAACCACGATACACACATCACATACAACCGCGATGGGAGATTTTGTTTTTGGTGTAAAATAAAGTCTGTTGTGTGTCATAAGAATAAGATAAACGATATTAACATGTACAAGTAAAGTCTATTCAAATGTGGCGAAGCGATCGCTTATATACTATTAAGTCAAAATCAATATGCCTATCATTCCACGGGAAAAGGTATCTTATGACGACTAGCGCTTACACTTTTATCCGCGAAGCTCCTATACGAATACGCTGCTACGCGTCGTAAGCGCCAACCGCCACAAGATACCTTTACACGCAGAACGTCACATATGATCTGATTACAAAGACCCTGACATACAAACGCACCCGACGCGGACATTAATCGCACCAGTATGGTTTATCCCCGCTGTGCTGTGTACGTACCGCTTCCCGCAATGGTTGCAGACGTGCGGCCGCTCGGTGTCGGCCTGGTGGCGGCGCGCGTGCAGCCGGTGCTGCGAGGACGTGGTGAACCGCCTCGGGCATTGAGCGCACTGGTATGGTTTCTCGCCCGTGTGGATACGCTCGTGCTCGGACAAGTTGCCTTTTTGACTGAAGCTCTTTCCGCATGTTTTGCAGGTGTATGGTTTTAGGCCTAATAAGAAGACGAATATTCGATTTATTAATATTGTGCATCTTTGCTCAAGAGGGCTGCAGAGGGCGCTAACGCTAAAGAGGAAACGGTATTGTTGAAAGGTTGCCAGCTGGTGCAAAGACTTGCTAGTATCAGTCATCTGATTTGTCAACGAAACATTTTGCCAAGGACACCGTTCTTAGATTTTAATTTTAACCTCAAAATGTATGAGTTTGTGGATAAACACAGAAAGCTTCACGGTTTTATGAAACTCTTTCTTGATGTTAATGGTACATTTGTCACGTAGTTAGTATTTTTAATATTAAATCAATTCTATTACTTACTGTTTAATTTAATTTAATAACGCATTGGCGCCGAAGTGTAATGTTATATAATATAATGTACTATTCAATAAATACCATGGCAGAATGCCACCTCATGTGCAGCGTGAGGCTGGTCTTGTGTGCGAAGCGGTGCTTGCAAAGCTCGCACGCGAACCATTTAACGCCGGAATGGAGTAATGCGTGGTTCAGAAGGTTCGCCATCGTCTTGAACGACGTGCTACAGATCTGGAACCTTCACGCCGACATATCTGAGCTACACATACCCGAATGCCACCGCATGTGCAGCGTGAGGCTGGTCTTGTGCGCGAAGCGGTGCTTGCACAGCTCGCACGCGAACCGTTTAACGCCGGAATGGAGTAATGCGTGGTTCAGAAGGTTCGCCATCGTCTTGAACGACGTGCTACAGATCTGGAACCTTCACGCCGACATATCTGAGCTACACATACCCGAATGCCACCTCATGTGCAGCGTGAGGCTGGTCTTGTGCGCGAAGCGGTGCTTGCAAAGCTCGCACGCGAACCATTTAACGCCGGAATGGAGTAATGCGTGGTTCAGAAGGTTCGCCTTCGTCTTGAACGACGTGCTACAGATCTGGAACCTTCACGCCGACATATCTGAGCTACACATACCCGAATGCCACCTCATGTGCAGCGTGAGGCTGGTCTTGTGTGCGAAGCGGTGCTTGCACAGCTCGCACGCGAACCGTTTAACGCCGGAATGGAGTAATGCGTGGTTCAGAAGGCTCGCCTTCGTCTTGAACGACGTGCTACAGATCCGGAACCTTCACGCCGGAATATTTGAGCTACACATACCTGAATGCCACCGCATGTGCAGCGTGAGGCTGGACTTGTGCGCGAAGCGGTGCTTGCACAGCTCGCACGCGAACCGTTTAACGCCGGAATGGAGTAATGCGTGGTTCAGAAGGTTCGCCTTCGTCTTGAACGACGTGCTACAGATCTGGAACCTTCACGCCGACATATCTGAGCTACACATACCCGAATGCCACCTCATGTGCAGCGTGAGGCTGGTCTTGTGCGCGAAGCGGTGCTTGCACAGCTCGCACGCGAACCGTTTAACGCCGGAATGGAGTAATGCGTGGTTCAAAAGGTTCGCCTTCGTCTTGAACGACGTGCTACAGATCTGGGGACAAGTGTAGAATAGATTAAAATTTAAATAAATACAAATAACATTTAAAGGACATATTAGAGAAATCGGGCTAGACTTACAGTTAGTTTTCTTAGGCAGGGTCAGTACCAGTACCAACTAGTTGTTTGAGAACGCAAAAAAAGGTGTAACAATAATGATAGCGTCTGGCAAACGCAATTTGTGTGATGAATCAAAGTCCTTCGTACAATCAATTACCTTTATTTTACTCTAAGTTCTTACTTAAACACTTTCGACATTCTTAATTTAACAAGCAGTAAGCCTTCTTACTCAATGTTACCGGTTCAAGCGCCAGAGCGAGAATGCCCCTTCCATCCCATGGTAAGTTACATTTATACTTTTTCATCATTTGAATTGGCGGGTAGGAGAGAAGGGTCATTTTCGCGACTACCGACAGATTAATTAACAAATATTCGGGTAAACAATAATCAGATTTCTAATCACTACCCACTGAATGCCATAAGTTTAACATAACTCACATAAAATAATCATAATTTATTCTTGAAATCTTATGAAATATCACACTCGGCCATCCGACTGCGTGCTACCTCCGGTGCACGATCAACAATAATATCACACTCGGCCGTGTTGCACAATGCCTTTTCAATCCTATTATAGTTAGTCTGTTTATACAAGACCAGTACTCTTCATTGTACACCAAAATACAATAAAATAATACAAAGAATTACAGCAACTCTAGTAGAGGTAAACTTCAAGTTATTTAATTTACTCATGGTATCAGGTATTGCAGATGGAAACTGTATTCATTCTTCAAACTAGTATTGCTGTTACATAAAAAAGGGATGCCTATTTAAATACCTACTTATACCTAATGATCATGTTAATGTTCACGAAATACATCGTCCACACTGTCAACCCCATACGATTTGTTAATTTAGCTAATTACACGCAGGATTGCAGACATTATTATCGGCTCGTACTTATAGAATAAGCCCACATTTTATTGCATTGATTTTAGCACTGTAACATACTTCTTTTCAATTAAGTTCTACTTATAACAAACATGGTACGAGCAATACAATTTAGCCTGATATATCAGAATAAGAAGAAAGACAACTACCGCAGCATAGGCAATAATAACTGACATCAATAATCAAAATTTTTGACCTTTTATGGTAAATGTAGGAGCTGTTAATGGGAAGCTACGTAATTACATTAATGGCTTAATCAGGTTTGTAATTAACAGTTACAATTATCTAATGTTTTCTCTCTGAAATCAAACTTTTTTTTTTTAATTACAATACTAGTTACATGCTTGATGACGTCCTCCACTGTAGGTCCTTCTTGAGCGTCGCCTTGACTCCCGCGGTCCTTCTTCGTACGGGTCATCTGAGCTAGGCCCTCGTCGTCAGCGCCTGCTGTGGTGACGACATCCGTCTGTCTTCAGGCCCCTCACGCTCGGCTGTCGCAGTCCACAGCGTCCTCTGTGGTAGACCGTCGCTGACCTCCAGCGTCTACCGCGACTCTGCATCAGTCTTGCACGTGACGGCAGTCTAGGTGATCTCGGGGTGTCAATATCGGAATCCATTTTACCCTGTAATTAAATTTCAGTGCGCTGCATGATTGGTCGTTAAACTTTCTTTCACTCTACACCAGCATACCAATGCTTTTTCCTATTTGAACTCTTTAAACTCAAGATAAACTCTTTAAACTCAAGCTCGTATTAAACTCAAACTCGTATTAAACTCAAACTCGTATTAACCTCAAACTCGTATTAAACTCAAACTCGTATTAAACTCAAACTCGTATTAAACTCAAACTCGTATTAAACTCAAACTCGTATTAAACTCAAACTCGTATTAAACTCAAACTCGTATTAAACTCAAACTCGTATTAAACTCAAAACTCAAACTCGTATTAAACTCAAAACTCAAACTCGTATTAAACTCAAAACTCAAACTCGTATTAATCTCAAACTCGTATTAATCTCAAACTCGTATTAATCTCAAACTCGTATTAATCTCAAACTCGTATTAAACTCCTCAGATCCTGACTCTTACACTCGACTGTAACGGCAAACTCGTACTAAATAACACATCTATGGACTCTCTGGTAGCACACTACATGGCCACACTCATACGAGTCAACAGCACACCTACATGGCTGTAGACTCTAGCAGCCCACTACATGGCGTAGACTCTAGCAGCACACCTACATGGCCGCACTCATAAACAGCACACCTACATGGCTGTATACTCTAGCAGCACACCTACATGGCCGCACTCATAAACAGCTAACCTACATGGCTGTGTACTCTAGCAGCACACCTACATGGCCGCACTCATAAACAGCACACCTACATGGCTGTATACTCTAGCAGCACACCTACATGGCCGCACTCATAAACAGCACACCTACATGGCTGTATACTCTAGCAGCACACCTACATGGCCGCACTCATAAACAGCACACCTACATGGCTGTATACTCTAGCAGCACACCTACATGGCCGCACTCATAAACAGCACACCTACATGGCTGTATACTCTAGCAGCACACCTACATGGCCGCACTCATAAACAGCACACCTACATGGCTGTATACTCTAGCAGCACACCTACATGGCCGCACTCATAAACAGCACACCTACATGGCTGTATACTCTAGCAGCACACCTACATGGCCGCACTCATAAACAGCTAACCTACATGGCTGTGTACTCTAGCAGCACACCTACATGGCCGCACTCATAAACAGCACACCTACATGGCTGTATACTCTAGCAGCACACCTACATGGCCGCACTCATAAACAGCACGCCTACATGGCTGTATACTCTAGCAGCACACCTACATGGCCGCACTCATAAACAGCACGCCTACATGGCTGTATACTCTAGCAGCACACCTACATGGCCGCACTCATAAACAGCACACCTACATGGCTGTATACTCTAGCAGCACACCTACATGGCCGCACTCATAAACAGCACGCCTACATGGCTGTATACTCTAGCAGCACACCTACATGGCCGCACTCATAAACAGCACACCTACATGGCTGTATACTCTAGCAGCACACCTACATGGCCGCACTCATAAACAGCACACCTACATGGCTGTATACTCTAATAGCAGCACACCTACATGGCCGCACTCATAAACAGCACACCTACATGGCTGTATACTCTAGCAGCACACCTACATGGCCGCACTCATAAACAGCACACCTACATGGCTGTATACTCTAGCAGCACACCTACATGGCCGCACTCATAAACAACACACCTACATGACTGTATACTCTAGCAGCACACCTACATGGCCGCACTCATAAACAGCACACCTACATGGCTGTATACTCTAGCAGCACACCTACATGGCCGCACTCATAAACTGCACACCTACATGGCTGTATACTCTAGCAGCACACCTACATGGCCGCACTCATAAACAGCACACCTATATGGCTGTATACTCTAGCAGCACACCTACATGGCCGCACTCATATACTCTAGCAGCACACCTACATGGCCGCACTCATAAACAGCACACCTACATGGCTGTATACTCTAGCAGCACACCTACATGGCCGCACTCAAACTGCACACCTATATGGCTGTATACTCTAGCAGCTCACCTACATGGTCGCACTCATAAACAGCACATCTAGGTACATGGCTGTAAACATTAGACCCGGTTATATGATACCACCTACATGATATCATAGACAACTAGAACCATTAGAGTCTGACTATAGTACACCACCTACATGGTGACAGAGTTGGGCAAAATGTAATCGACTGACGATTAACGATTAAAATTAACCGACTTAATCGCGAGCAACGATTAAAAGTGACGATTAATTAATTTTAGTCGAAAAGCTCCGACTAATATTGTCACGATTAAATTAATCGTCGACTAATTACCGGCGATTAATTTTTTTAATCGATTAATTAGTTCGATTAATTTTCTCTCGATTAATTTTAGCAATAAATATGGTCTTTTTAACCGACTTTAAAAAAAGAACGAGCTGCCTAATTCGTCTGAAACATTTATAAATAATATAAGTAACAGACGAATTTTTATGTATGTTCACTTGGAGACTATTAATTTCGACCGTCTTCGAATTTTGTTTTTGTTTGAAAAGGGATGTTTTAGAGTTCGTCCCATTTTGTTATCAATAAAATACTGAAATCGCTATAGGCATACCTAAAGCAAAATTATCTTTTTTTTAAACAAACACGTGCATTTGCTCTCGAAAGGTACTTACTATTGTGCGAATTATATAGACCGGCTGACGAAGATATAATAATGGCATTTTAAGCTCTGTAGGCAATTTTTTTTGTTAAAGGTTGTTCTTATCTCGGGTTATGTTGACAGTTCTTAAGGTCGTATAACAATGGCAAATTATGGATAAACGGATTGTTATCTATTTTGCAATTTCTAGTCCTGTGTAAACAATAAAACAAACCGACAAAGAGTACGTATGCTTAGTATTTTATGTCACTGTATTATATGCCACGTGTTATTAGTTTCTCAACTTACCCAGGTGTTTAACCCTTAAATGCATGATTTTGTCTTTTTGCCGGAAATTAATATATGTATCACATAATTGTTTCCTGATTCTAGGAAAAATGGTAAAAAAAATATAGCATCGATTTTTACTGCGAAATCAGTGTTGGAAGTTGCATACTTTTATTAGGCTAAATCATATTTTATGTAAATATATAATTACATACTAGTAAGAGATATAGGAAAAATCTTACTGCCATCAGAAAGGTATACTATTTGTGATATTCCTATGATAAATTCTTGAAATATAAAATTATTACAAACCCCGAAAAATGTGCCCAAAATCACGTACTAAAAATCATCAACTTCCGGGTTTTTCCAAGGTTTTCGACATTTCGTCTGATGGCACTCATTTTCACAAAATTTAAATCCGTGTCGCAAAAGGTTTGGAGTGTAAGTGTAGCGTTCGATGTAAGTAGTAAGTAATTACTGCATTGACAAGTTGAAACCTTATAGAAAACAACTGATAAGAGGTAAGTAATGTGTTTGCTCTTTCATACACATACGTCGTTCTCTTTCTAATTTTTATACCTGCGCTACAAGCCCTAAACCCTTACCTATAGTTCTTTTTTTTAGCATTAGAAATCAGGTAAACAATCTTGATGTGTCTTTTAATTGAAAAACACATTTTAAAAATAAGTTACGGCAAATATGAAACAATTATGAATCTAATACGATCATCTATATTCTTCTGCTTTCGTAAGTAATAGTTACTGATTTTTAAAAAGCGTTTTTCAATTAAAAGACATGTCAAGATCGCTTACCTTCTTGCAAGTTCTTTCTAATCATTCTATCTTTCTAAGCATTAGAATCTAATGCTAAAAAAAACGAATTATAGAGATGCCGCGCTAAGTTATCCGCATTATTATAGTAACCAATGTAACCATCTTATATTATTGAAGCACATTTATAACACTGGAATGGTTTTTAATAAATAATAATAAAAAATAAAAATAAAAATAATTTATTTTCAGATTCCTGAGATCCATAGATTGTTAGTTACAAGACACTTATAAAAACTACATTAGTGAACTTAAATCATAAATAAAAATACTTATTTTCTAGGTCGTAAGACGTGTAGGTCGGTATATCGGCGGAGAATATCCGAGTCCCACCTCTCTGCTATCATTTTCAGAATGCTATTTGAGCTCCCCCTCATCCGCATCACCACAGACGCCGTCTTCTTCCTCACTACGGCATAAAAGTCCTCTACGCTAGCATCGGCAAACATCCCAGAGGCGCTGCAGAATCGAGGAAGCCCAAACAGCACTCTGAAAATATTATTATATTGGATACGCAGGGTATTATAGGTCTTCAGCCTGAAACTGGCCCACAGGCCACACGTATAAAAACTTTGACAGTAAGCTCTAAATAAAGTGAGCTTCACTTGGGCACTGCAGCGTGCGAACCTGTGCGCCAGCATCCCGCCTCGGACCGACAACGCCCTGCGCTCCCGTTCGATATCTAGATCGTCTTTCAGGTCCTCGGTCACAATATGCCCAAGATATTTGAAATGTGTAACACGATTCAAAGGGACTCCGTTCAACATTATTTTAGGCGTGTAGGCTGGACACTTTATTTTACCCCTGAAAATCATGAACTCGCTTTTAGCAGCGTTGTATTTCAAACCGTGCTGCTGCGCGTACATCTCGCAAGCACCGATTAGCTTTTTTAGCCCTGATACTGATGGGCTCAACAGCACCATGTCGTCGGCATAACTAATATTATTTACACAAACATTATCAATTCTACAGCCGGCATGAGTGCTGCTGAGCCCCTCAATCAGTTCATTTATGTACATACTAAACAGTCTAGGCGAGGTTAGCCCCCCTTGCCTCACCCCGCACTTTAGCACATACGGATCCGAATATTCTTTAGCCCATTTTACCATGTTTATCTGCTTGCTATACCAGTGCGACATGATTCCCGTCACAGCCGAATTTATGCCTGTCTCCTTCAATTTAGACCACAGTATATCATACGACACGGTATCGAAAGCCTTAGAAATATCCAAGAAACAGGCATAAACAGGCGTATTTCTCTTAACATAATAGCTTACGGTATGTTTTAAGGCTAATATTGCACTTTCCGTAGATAGTCCTTCACGGAAACCAAATTGGGCGTCATTTAATTTAACATGTTGGTTTAAACAAGTGTCAAGAAACCTATCCAGTACCTTAGCGGTAACTGTGGCCAAAGATATCGGCCTATAGTTACTTTTATCCGCGAGATCTCCTGTAGAATTTTTAACAAGGGGTATGACCACAGTTTTCATCAAATCAGGAGGTAAATATGTGTGTCTCAAGCATAGCGTGAACAGCATAGATAATAGCCGCTCAATGTGCGAACCCGCGTGTTGAAGGTGTTCAATGCTGAGCCCGTCGTGCCCCGGAGACTTACCTCTTTTCATATTAGCTATAGCTAGTCTAACGTCTTTAGCGGAGACTACAATTGACGCTTCTTTCACATTGGACTCAGCATTGAACCCCTCCCGCACCGGTAGATAAGGGGGTTCCACCTTAAAATAATCCTTGAACATGTTAGCAACATCTTTGGGTTCACTAATGCCATCTACACTAGCCGACAAACTTGGTTTGCAATTTAATTTTTTGGTGCTTTTCCAGAATTTACTAAACTGTTTAGTCGCATGTTGTGTTACTAATATGTCAAACTTAATCTGCTCTTGATTGTTTTGGCAGAACTTAAGCCTAGATTTAAAAATTTTACGACTAGAGCACATTTTTTCATAAATAGGGCCACACTTGGGTTTCCCATGTAATACATATGTCCGCAAGAAGTTTAATGTGTACGCAAGAAGTTTTGATTTTTAGTTACATACAAAAATGACCACCTGTCTACTTTCAATCGAGAGTTAATCGAGAAATTTAATCGATTAATATTAAGATTAATTCAATTTCAATCGTATGTTAGGTCGACTAAATTAATCGCGATTAAATTAATCGCCGATTAATTTTGACGATTAACTTTTTTAATCGATTGATTAGTCGATTAAAAAGTTAATCGATTAATGCCCATCTCTGCATGGTGACTAACTACTTACTAACTACACTTTTACCCACATACATAGGTAACTAAACATTAGACCCGGTTATATGATACCACCTACATGGTATCATAGACAACTGCAACCATTAGAGTCTGACTATAGTACACCACCTACATGGTGACTAACTACTTGCTAACTACACTTTTACCCACATACTTAGGTAACTAAACATTAGACCTGGTTATAAGCATGATACCACCTACATGATATCTTACCTAATAACATAGTCCGCATACATACATAGATAACCAGAAACATTAGGGGTCCGACTATAGTACACCATCTTCATGGTGACTATAGCTACGCCTCTACCTATCTACATATGCAACTGCAACATGATCTGGTTAAAATATATATATATTCATTTCAAAACTAACCAGAGCAGTTTATCAAGCATGACTTGCTATTGGATAATTTAGCTCATACTAAACATACTATTTAATGGATTAGGTTCAGTATTCGAAACTCAAACATAGGATGTAAATATATGTAAACACTTTCATTTAACGACAATACGTATTTCAAATAAATCTGCATATCAACCGAGAACTTCTGCATGTCTTCACAATATGGGCATACTAAAATTTAAAACCTCTCTCAGTTAAATAACATTGCTCCTTTTTAATGACAATAAACGTACTTGCCTTTAATGGTACACATACAGTACATGTTTGTATTTTAATTGTTAACGGATTCATTAAATATTTATCCAAGTCGTATTCATTGTATTCATCTTTGCTTGACATTAATATTACCCAAAAATAAAAATAGCATACTACTGCACTGTATACACTAATCGTAACATGACTCTTTTAATTTACTTCAACTTGACCATGATCGCGTATCTGCATATTATTTAATCAGGTTTTAAGATTATAAGCATTACACAACTTAAAACTTACTACCATGACGTCAGAGCATATAAAATATGTATATGTAGATATACTAGGTACTCACACGTTCTGGTCCTTTTATGGGCGCAGTTTATTACCACTTCTGGCTTGTGATGAATCAAAGTCCTTCGTACAATCAATTACCTTTATTTTACTCTAAGTTCTTACTTAAACACTTTCGACATTCTTAATTTAACAAGCAGTAAGCCTTCTTACTCAATGTTACCGGTTCAAGCGCCAGAGCGAGAATGCCCCTTCCATCCCATGGTAAGTTACATTTATACTTTTTCATCATTTGAATTGGCGGGTAGGAGAGAAGGGTCATTTTCGCGACTACCGACAGATTAATTAACAAATATTCGGGTAAACAATAATCAGATTTCTAATCACTACCCACTGAATGCCATAAGTTTAACATAACTCACATAAAATAATCATAATTTATTCTTGAAATCTTATGAAATATCACATTTGTCAGTAAATATTAACGAAAAAGAACTATATTCATCCCTTTCTTTTGGGTGTTCTTACTAGCGTAAGACAAAGACAGTAAACTCCTCACTGTCTATATTTGAAATGATACAGTCCCCGACCAAACTATATAACCAAGTAGTTCGAACCACCTCGCCAAAGGACCTTTACTTACACCTTCCATCGATATTCGATCACTAGCGAATTCAAATGTTGAGTGTTGTTCACAGTAACAGTTGAGGTCACAATTCAAATTGATTTTTTGGTGAATTTAGAAAGGTTATCGGGCCCTTGGACGGAGTCATGGCCAGCTGTAAGTAGATTACCTTGCAGCTGTAAGGGCGCGCCTGGGAGTGGACGAGCTGGTGCCGCTGTAGCAGCTGCTTGTGTTTGAACAGCTTGCCGCACACGCGCTAGCCGTGTGTTCGGCTTCCTTGTGGTACACCACGGATGCAGGATGGTTCAGCACCTGTGAGTAGATTACCTTGCAGCTGTAAGGCCGCGCCTGGGAGTGGACCAGCTGGTGCCGCTGTAGCAGCTGCTTGTGTTTGAACAGCTTGCCGCACTTGCCGCACACGTAGCGCTGGCCGGTGTGCTCGGCTTCCTTGTGGTACACCACGGATGAAGGATGGTTCAGCACCTGTGAGTAGATTACCTTGCAGCTGTAAGGCCGTGCCTGGGAGTGGACCAGCTGGTACCGCTGTAGCAGCTGCTTGTGTTTGAACAGCTTGCCGCACTTGCCGCACACGTAGCGCTGGCCGGTGTGCTCGGCTTCCTTGTGGTACACCACGGATGAAGGATGGTTCAGCACCTGTGAGTAGATTACCTTGCAGCTGTAAGGCCGCGCCTGGGAGTGGACCAGCTGGTGCCGCTGTAGCAGCTGCTTGTGTTTGAACAGCTTGCCGCACTTGCCGCACACGTAGCGCTGGCCGGTGTGCTCGGCTTCCTTGTGGTACACCACGGATGAAGGATGGTTCAGCACCTGTGAGTAGATTACCTTGCAGCTGTAAGGCCGCGCCTGGGAGTGGACCAGCTGGTGCCGCTGTAGCAGCTGCTTGTGTTTGAACAGCTTGCCGCACTTGCCGCACACGTAGCGCTGGCCGGTGTGCTCGGCTTCCTTGTGGTACACCACGGATGAAGGATGGTTCAGCACCTGTGAGTAGATTACCTTGCAGCTGTAAGGCCGCGCCTGGGAGTGGACCAGCTGGTGCCGCTGTAGCAGCTGCTTGTGTTTGAACAGCTTGCCGCACTTGCCGCACACGTAGCGCTGGCCGGTGTGCTCGGCTTCCTTGTGGTACACCACGGATGAAGGATGGTTCAGCACCTGTGAGTAGATTACCTTGCAGCTGTAAGGCCGCGCCTGGGAGTGGACGAGCTGGTGTCGCTGTAGCAGCTGCTTGTGTTTGAACAGCTTGCCGCACTTGCCGCACACGTAGCGCTGGCCGGTGTGCTCGGCTTCCTTGTGGTACACCACGGATGACGGATGGTTCAGCACCTGTAGGTAAATTAAAAAAAATACACTAATCACTCGCAATATTGACAACAAACAAAACACAGTCGATTTCACATCACAATCACAATTTGCTTAGTGTTAGTTTCGTTTAGTTGGTGACAAATATAGAAAAATTGTCGACCTAACACGTAATTCTACATATTCGACTCTACATGTGGCTCTACATATCTTTGTATACTCGGATTGTTCCTGAAATAACTTGTTATGTCTAACGAATTGCCTTTAGTCCGGGAGCCGGCTGCATGAAACAAACCTCATCAAAAAATAGAATATACCTACCCTGTAGAGGTACCTGACATTTAGTAGATTCCAACGCACTTGGTCGGCCTAGGTTTAACCTGGCAGATTTTGTACAAATGGCAAAAACGTTGGACAAAAATTCATCAAAAAAAACCTCATCGAAAAATAGAATGAAACTTATATGGTAGGATACCTGACCTTGAAGACAGTAAAAAAAAAGTGGTCGGCCTCACCTTAGCCTGGCAGTTTTTGCAGTCCGACCAGATTTATTGGGTCACGTGAGAGCTACAATTTACCTCATCGAAAAATAGAATGAAACAAACGGATTATAATAGCTAAAATAAGCCTGTCGACGTATGTCTTGGTCGGCCTCACCTTAACCTGGCAGTTTTTGCAGTCCGACCAGATTTATAAAAAAATCATCAAAAATTTTTTATCGAAAAATCGTATGAAACTTGTATGGTACGATAGCTGCCTTTGAGGACAGTAAAAAAAAAGTGGTCGGCCAAATCCTGTGTTGGCAGGTTCCTCTGTCCGACCAATTTTGTGGTACCACGTGAGAGCTACAATTTACCTCATCGAAAAATAGAATGAAACAAACGGATTATAATAGCTAAAATAAGCCTGTTGACGTATGTCTTGGTCGGCCTCACCTTAACCTGGCAGTTTTTGCAGTCCGACCAAATTTATAAAAAAAACATCAAACATTTTTTATCGAAAAATCGTATGAAACTTGTATGGTAAGATAGCTGCCTTTGAGGACAGTAAAAAAAAAGTGGTCGGCCAAATCCTTTGTTGGCAGGTTCCTGTGTCCGACCAATTTTGTGGTACCACGTGAGAGCTACAATTTACCTCAACGAAAAATAGAATGAAACAAACGGATAATAATAGCTAAAATAAGCCTGTTGACGTAGGTCTTGGTCGGCCTCACCTTAACCTGGCAGTTTTTGCAGTCCGACCAAATTTATAAAAAAATCATCAAAATTTTTTTATCGAAAAATCGTATGAAACTTGTATGGTACGATAGCTGCCTTTGAGGACAGTAAAAAAAAAGTGGTCGGCCAAATCCTGTGTTGGCAGGTTCCTCTGTCCGACCAATTTTGTGGTACCACGTGAGAGCTACAATTTACCTCATCGAAAAATAGAATGAAACAAACGGATTATAATAGCTAAAATAAGCCTGTTGACGTATGTCTTGGTCGGCCTCACCTTAACCTGGCAGTTTTTGCAGTCCGACCAAATTTATGAAAAAATCATCAAAAAATTTATATCGAAAAATCGTATGAAACTTGTATGGTACGATAGCTGCCTTTGAGGACAGTAAAAAAAAATGGTCGGCCAAATCCTGTGTTTGCAGGTTCCTGTGTCCGACCAATTTTGTGGTACCACGTGAGAGCTACAATTTACCTCATCGAAAAATAGAATGAAACAAACGGATTATAATAGCTTAAATAAGCCTGTTGACGTATGTCTTGGTCGGCCTCACCTTAACCTGGCAGTTTTTGCAGTCCGGCCAAATTTATAAAAAAATCATCAAAAAAATTTTATCGAAAAATCGTGTGAAACTTGTATGGTACGATAGCTGCCTTTGAGGACAGTAATAAAAAAGTGGTTGGCCAAATCCTGTGTTGGCAGGTTCCTGTGTCCGACCAATTTTGTGGTACCACGTGAGAGCTACAATTTACCTCATCGAAAAATAGAATGAAACAAACGGATTATAATAGCTAAAATAAGCCTGTTGACGTATGTCTTGGTCGGCCTCACCTTAACCTGGCAGTTTTTGCAGTCCGGCCAAATTTATAAAAAAATCATCAAAAAAATTTTATCGAAAAATCGTGTGAAACTTGTATGGTACGATAGCTGCCTTTGAGGACAGTAATAAAAAAGTGGTTGGCCAAATCCTGTGTTGGCAGGTTCCTGTGTCCGACCAATTTTGTGGTACCACGTGAGAGCTACAATTTACCTCATCGAAAAATAGAATGAAACAAACGGATTATAATACCTAAAATAAACCTGTTGACGTATGGCTTGGTCGGCCTCACCGTAGCCTGGCAGTTTTTGCAGTCCGACCAAATTTGTGATACCACGTGACAGCTAGAATAGGACCACACATGCTGTATTCCATACGCATCATGACTTTGTGTACCTATCTGATGGGCGGGCGTATATGAAACGCCTTCTTGTACGTGCAGGTGATCCAGGTATACACCAAAGCTTAGTTTTCAATCGAACACTTGTAATATAAGAGGAAAAACTGCACGTGATCCTTCCAAAATTTAAATAAATGGTAAAATGTTCCTCCACGATGTTCTCAACGGGCATCTAGACTGCGTTGGATTGCTGTCACAGTTAGGGCTCCGCGCTCCCACGCGCCGAACTCGTCACACCACACTATTCCATATTCCCTGTCATCATACCAATTATGGCCAAAATTCTATTCTATTAAATTCTGAGTAGAATCGCACGTACCTATAATAAATCGTTCCAAAACATTGACCCTTTCTTCTCCTCCAGACGTGTTTTCAAATCACAAATTGCAAAGCAACTTTCCTGGTAGTCACGCACTATCACACCCACTTACACACATACACCCACCCACCCACACACACACACACACACACACACACACACACACACACACACACACACACACACGAACACATAAATTCCAATAAATGCATACAAACTAATAGATTCGCTCGTTTATGTAGGCACTGTATGTATTTTTATTTTACTATTTTTTATTTATTGTTTACGCAAAATTAGAGCTATACCTACTATTTTAGGATTTTTTTTCCAGTTTACAGTTATTATTAATTTTTTCTCTTTTTCCTTGTACCTTAAAGACTTACAAATTAAGTTATATTTACGATTCTTGTACAGCACAAGTTACAAGTCTACCCACAGATGATTTTTTACTATGTATAAATTACAGGAAGTTCTGTTATTGGCTATGCTATAAGTTCTCATGTTTTGTGTATATTATTTAATGTAAACGCTGTTGAACTTCTCAATAAATATAAATAAATAAAAATACACAAGATAACCTCACATATATTAAGTGATTATCGTATTGTTATTTCTTCGACTCGCAAAGGCGTTATGTGTCCTTCAAAGGCTTCAAACCATTTGATCTTATACATTTCATCTCTTAATGTCCAGCCACAATGTGTTGCATCAAATTTGATGCAAGTGGATTCTGCCGCACACTGCCACATTGAATTTATGAAAGCCGCCCGTAACAAGCCATACGTCAACAGGGTTATTTTAGCTATTATAATCCGTTTGTTTCATTCTATTTTTCGATGTGGTAAATTGTAACTCTCACGTGGTACCACAAAATTGGTCGGAGACAGGAACCTGCCAACACAGGATTTGGCCGACCATTTTTTTTTACTGTCCTCAAAGGCAGCTATCGTACCATACAAGTTTCATACGATTTTTCGATATAAATTTTTTGATGATTTTTTCATAAATTTGGTTGGACTGCAAAAACTGCCAGGTTAAGGTAAGGCCGACCAAGACATACGTCAACAGGCTTATTTTAGCTATTATAATCCGTTTGTTTCATTCTATTTTTCGATGAGGTAAATTGTAGCTCTCACGTGGTACCACAAAATTGGTCGGACAGAGGAACCTGCCAACACAGGATTTGGCCGACCACTTTTTTTTTACTGTCCTCAAAGGCAGCTATCGTACCATACAAGTTTAATACGATTTTTCGATAAAAAAAAATTTGATGATTTTTTCATAAATTTGGTCGGACTGCAAAAACTGCCAGGTTAAGGTGAGGCAGACCAAGACATACGTCAACAGGCTTATTTTAGCTATTATAATCCGTTTGTTTCATTCTATTTTTCGATGATGTAAATTGTAGCTCTCACGTGGTACCACAAAATTGGTCGGACAGAGGAACCTGCCTACACAGGATTTGGCCGACCACTTTTTTTTTACTGTCCTCAAAGGCAGCTATCGTACCATACAAGTTTCATACGATTTTTCGATAAAAAAAATTTGATGATTTTTTTATAAATTTGGTCGGACTGCAAAAACTGCCAGGTTAAGGTGAGGTCGACCAAGACATACGTCAACAGGCTTATTTTAGCTATTATAATCCGTTTGTTTCACTCTATTTTTCGATGAGGTAAATTGTAGCTCTCACGTGGTACCACAAAATTGGTCGGACACAGGAACCTGCAAACACAGGATTTCGCCGACCATTTTTTTATTACTGTCCTGAAAGGCAGCTATCGTACCATACAAGTTTCACACGATTTTTCGATAAAAATTTTTTGATGATTTTTTTATAAATTTGGCCGGACTGCAAAATCTGCCAGGTTAAGGTGAGGCCGACCAAAACATACGTCAACAGGCTTATTTAAGCTATTATAATCCGATTGTTTCATTCTATTTTTCGATGAGGTAAATTGTAGCTCTCACGTGGTACCACAAAATTGGTCGGACACAGGAACCTGCAAACACAGGATTTGGCCGACCATTTTTTTTTTACTGTCCTCAAAGGCAGCTATCGTACCATACAAGTTTCATACGATTTATCGATAAAAATTTTTTGATGATTTTTTTATAAATCTGGTCGGACTGCAAAAACTGCCAGGTTAAGGTGAGGCCGACCAAGACATACGTCAACAGGCTTATTTTAGCTATTATAATCCGTTTGTTTCATTCTATTTTTCGATGAGGTAAATTGTAGCTCTCACGTGACCCAATAAATCTGGTCGGACTGCAAAAACTGCCAGGCTAAGGTGAGGCCGACCACTTTTTTTTTACTGTCCTCAAGGTCAGGTATCCTACCATACAAGTTTCATTCTATTTTTCGATGAGGTTTTTTTTGATGAATTTTTGTCCAACGTTTTTGCCATTTGTACAAAATCTGCCAGGTTAAGCCTAGGCCGACCAAGTGCGTTGGAATCTACTAAATGTCAGGTACCTCTACAGGGTAGGTATATTCTATTTTTTGATGAGGTTTGTTTCATGCAGCCGGCTCCCGGACTACTTGCGATCGTCACAATTGCGATGCAACTAAAACGAAAAATGTTCTATAACTAGTTACGTACTTATAAATGTTTTCAAAACGAGTTTTTTACTTAGTTAACATACCTTCTCACACAGATCGCAGGCAAAGCCCACAGTAAGCTGAGCCCTCTGATAAGAATACGCGTGTAGCACTGGCGAGCGAGTGCGTTCATAGAATTACTTGTTAATACGAAAAGTATTAGTAGTATTCCATCTGTCCAATATCTTAGTCTAATGTCATTGCGTCTCACTCTCTCGTTTAGCAAAATGTGAGACAAAATACATATTGGACAAGGAAATAGGACAGGTGGAATACCACCCTTACATACCTTCCCACACAGATCGCAGGCGAAGCCTTTAGTGGGCTGAGCCCTCCGATGAGAATGTGCGTGTAGAGCGAGCGAGCGAGGATACGCGAACGTTGCTCCGCACTCTACGCACACGTACGGTTTCGCGCCTTCGTGCACCGCCTGTGACCAAAGATAGATACTAATTAGGGAGAAAAAAAACTTAACTCACACGATGAACTTTTCAAAAAAGATAAATAACTGTTTCAGAGAAGCGAATAAAGCAGTTAAATGTAATTTCATGAAACAAAATATTTTTGATACATTCATTCAATATTTGAAATTTGAAGAATAGCGTCTAATAGCTATAAATATTTTCGCGACAGAGAATATTCTTAAAGTAACAAAATAAGTGGGGGCATCAATTATTTATTGTTGGTTACGCTAGGTGACAACAGTGGCATAGTTATAATATGTTCTATTATACATTCCCCGGTCGCTTATACATATTACAATAATGCATGTTTGGTGAATTTAAAAGGTGTATAAAAGTATCGAAAAACTTGTTATTTTGAGATACTTATTAAACTCTACATATGACTCTACATGTTAGACTTCATATTACGTACATTAAGCTTAGAATAAATTTAAAAGTGGAAAAATTGCTGTCTTGGGTGAGACTTGAACTCACGGCCTCTGGATCGATACTCCAGCGCCCTGCCATCTGAGCCACCAAGACCTCATCAGGGGTCATCCATTAATTACGTCACACGAAATTCTAGGTTTTTTTACCCCTCCCCCCCTCCTTGTCACACTTGGTCACATTTGGCAAACCCCTCCCCCCTGGTGTGGCGTCACATTTCTTCAACGAAATCGGCAAATATTTATTTAATATTTTATCAAAATATATTTGACAAAAGGATCCCCGCTCCGAATCGTTTCTGGTGCAGAGGCTGTCCATAGCCATCCAGCGGGGTAATGCCGTGAGTGTTATGGGCACTTTTGCACCGGAAGCGATAAGGAACGGGTTTTGACGGATAGTTACTTTCGTAATTATTTAAGATGTATTATGTATTGTGTCCAATATTGCTATTTCAATAAAATAATAATAAATAAAATAAAATAAAAAAGCCTTTATTATTTCTTGCATGAAAAAAGAAACAAAATAAAATCAAACAATAGTGTATAGGTTATTTAGTTAATTAGTAACTTATTATATAACATTTTGGAAACATCTTAATTTCTAGTATGTTAGTAATTTAGTATTTATATTTAGGGAGGTATGATTAATTGTTGTTTCTGCAAGAACCCCAGTTTGGGTGAAGGCCTCCTCCAAAGATGCCTATTTAATTCGGTCTTGCGCTTATGAGATTCTTGTATTCTTCTGTTGACTTTCCTACTCTTCGCACTTCCGATATACCTGTTATGTTTTACTTGATTTCTTTTCCTTGATTCTTCTATTTCTATTAATCAATCATATACTTAACGAAAGTGTTCTGACTTTGTATGTTTCAATCTGTATTCGGTGTGTGTTCCTTTGTTCTTTGGAGGGTTTTGGTCATAATCTTCCCCGGTGACCAGCCGTGTTGGAAGATGTATATTGTTTTTTCTATTCTTGATTTTTGTTAAGTAATTTCTGTGTAGAGGAGGGGTAGGGTACTAATTCTATAAGTTCGTGTCTTGTTTTTCTTTGTTGTTTGGATTTTTATTTACTAAATAATTTAATATTCCTGGTTTTAGAACTGTCTCCGATACGCTTTGTGGTCTTTGTAATGGTGAATGCATAGGTTGGGTTTTATTTTTCTTTGAAACCTGTGTTCTATAGTCATTCTGGCGTTGATTGTTCTCTGGTGATATTTGGAGGTTCCTTTTTTTGTTGGATGTTGTGTCTATTGATTTTCCAACGATTACTAATTTGTCATACTTGATGAAGGCTTTATTCCCGTTCGCGTTTTCCATTTTTAGTTGAGTTTGTAATTCTCTCCTTTTTTCTAAGATGTTTGGTGGGAAGTCCAATAAAATATTATTAACCTAATGTTAAATGTATAACTACGTTTTTCTGAATAAAGATTATTATTTATTTGACAAAAGAAGTATTACTAATTTTATAACCCAAAACTGATTAAGAAATAAAATTAAAAACGATTATCGTTTGAAAACCTTGTTATTTAAAAGATAATTAGCGTATAAAATAATTTAAATAAACTTTCGGTTACTGATGAAGTTAAAGTGACGTCACAAAGTTTATGACCCCCCTCCCCTTGTCACAACATGTCACATTTTCTTGACCCCCTCCCTCCCCCTAAACGTGTGATGTTGTGATGTGCTGCCTAAGCAGGAGTCACATATCCCCTCGGCCTGGAAGGCTGGAGAGGTTTACCGAGCTAGTCTCAGATTTGGGAGAAAGGGGACTTACGGGTTGTTAACACAAACACGGATAGTACACTGGTCTAGACGGGGCTTTATGCCGTTTATTGAAAACACTTAATAGCTAACACTTATCACTAATATGCCCCGGTGGGCCGATTCCCTATAGTAGCGGCGGGATACGCGAGTGCCCTAGGTAATCTACACGCAAACCTAGCTCCGGGTTAGATCGTGGTAGGCGGGAGTGATAGGGACGATCGGGGACAGGAGTTACGCCGGCCGGCGGTGTCCGCTACAGGCCCTGCGTATGAGGATTCACTGGCAGGCGGTGACCGCTCCAGCCCGTGATGGAAGGGAACAGCCTGGCCTAGGCGCACATATGTCACCCCGGCCGCGACCGCAAGAAAGGGGTTAGGAGAGATGTAAGTAATCGTGCTGGTCGGCGGTAATGTTAGATTGAGGACAGGGGCTACGCCGGCCGGCGGTGTCCGCTACAGGCCCTGCGTGTGAGGATTCACTGGCAGGCGGTGACCGCTCCAGCCCGTGATGGAAGGGAACAGCCTGGCCTAGGCGCACATGTGTCACCCCGGCCGCGACCGCAGGAAGGGACTAGGAGAGGTGTGTCGCCGAGAAGCGGCGGGGACGGAATGGGTTCTGTACTGAGTGCTGCGCGCGGTTATATAGCTGCCGGTTGGTGCTCCCCTCCGTCGCGCCCCGCACCGCGCCATCGTGTCGGTGTGGCCGGATTCCGTACAGGGCGCGTCGCTGCGGTGACATGGCGCGCTGGTGACATAGCTATGTCACAATGTAATTAATGGATGACTCCTCACTAGCCAGCAAATCTTTCCACCATATTAATAGCATCGTTTCGCAGACGTTTCTGCTTGTTAAAAATTAAAATTCATATTACGTACGTTCGTAGGTATGGCAACGAGATACATAAAAAATGGATCCACCCAGGCAATTATTTATTTTATTTAATCTTTGTTTCACATAAGAAAACACACTGTACAAAAGGCAAACTTAATGCTTAATGCATTCTCTACCAGTCAACCTATAGGCAAAGCAGATAAGTTGTAGGGGGTAGTTATAGGGGTATTATAAGAATGTTTAGTGAACCTTGATGTGTAGCGATCGGCTCTGCTTGTTGCTGAACATCTTGTCGCACTGCGGACACTTGAGCTTGGGCTTGCCGGACGGGCCGAGCACGACCGTGTCTGTCTCCACCTCGGTCTCTGGCGGCGTCGTTTCTGGTGCCACTTCTGTAATCATTACATCTTTTAACCTCGTGATACTTCTTCTTCCTTGCGTTATCCCGGCATTTTGCCACGGCTCATGGGAGCCTGGGGTCCGCTTGACAACTAAACCCATGATTTGACGTAGGCGCTAGTTTTTACGAAAGCGACTGCCATCTGACCTTCCAACCCAGAGGGGAAACTAGGCCTTATTGGGATTAGTCCGGTTTCCTCACGATGTTTTCCTTCACCGAAAAGCGACTGGCAAATATCAAATGACATTTCGTACATAAGTTCCGAAAAACTCATTGGTACGAGCCGGGGTTTGAACCCGCGACCTCCGGATTGAAAGTCGCACGCTCTTACCGCTAGGCCACCAGCGCTCAGCTTATTCTGGTTTTGCCGGGTTTGCGCACAGGAGTGGCGTGACAGTATCTCGCCCGCGAGATAGACTAACCGTGCCTCTTTAATTAATACAGTTAGAAAAAGACGCGTAGTCTAATCTCGCGAGCGAGATACTGTCGCGCAGTGTTGGCCGAAACGTTAATGCAATTGAAAATGTTGGCCTATATCATTATAAATTGAATCGTAAACTGTAACCGTCCGTTACGGTTTAAGGTTCAATTTATAATGGTTAACGGCCAACATTTTCAATTGCATTAACGTTTCGGCCAACACTGCTGTCGCGCCCCTAGGCCTACAGAGATCTGTCTATCTGACGTACCCGGTTTCTCGTCCGGTTTCTCCACGTTCTCCGTCGTATCGGCGTCCGGCACGGCGGCCGGCAGCGTAGTGTCCTGTACATTGCTGACGAGCTTCTCTACTGAGGGCAGTTCTTCGGACGGTTCTGGCGGCTGCTCTGTCTTTATTGGAGACGTTTGGGGGTTCTCCGGATTCTGGAATAAGGTTTTTAAGTGTATGTATAATATAAATACAGTTTTGGGGAAAATCTTGTCAATAACATAAAAAGATTTGTGCAGCATGCAATTTATTAAGGATTATATCTTTTTGTATGATGTATTAGATAGCAATAATGTCGCACGGAATGACCGCTGTCTTTCGTCTCGTGTGCGGCGTTCCTCTGGTGCTTGGTGAACATGAGTCTGGTGGGGAAGGTCTCCCCGCAGCTGTGCGAGATGTGTGGCATGCTACATGCGTCTCACCTCCGTGTCGCACGGGACGACCGTCTGTCCCTCGTGTGCGGCGTTCCCCTGGTGCGTGGTGAAAATGAGCCTGGTGGGGAAGGTCTGGCCGCAGCTGTGCGACACGTATGGCAAGCTACATGCGTCTCACCTGCGTGTCGCACGGGATGACAGTCTGTCCCTCGTGTGCGGCGGTCCTCTGGTGCGTAGTGAACATGAGTCTGGTGGGGAAGGTCTGGCCGCAGCCGCAGCGGTACTGCACGGGTCCGTGCGCGGCCACGTGTGACATGTAGCGGCCAACGCAAGAGAACTCCATGCCGCAGATGGCGCACTGCTCGCGCGTCGGTCGCATGCGACCTGGACAAACAATAATATTTTTAACTGACTTCAATTTCATAGAAGGAAGAGGTGAAGGGGGGGGGGGGCGGGACGAGCTCCCCATGTTAAAGGCAAACCGAATATATATGCATGCATGCATGGATGTTATGTTATGTGTACTTTAGTCGGCCTCCCTCGCCCTCGCCTCCATATGCCAAATGACCTCGATCCAGGTAAAGGGGAGCAGCTCGTCTGAGTGACTTACCTTTCGGCCTCCCCCGGCCTTTGCCCTTAAAAACGACCACATGTTCTCCAGAAGCCTCCATACATCCTGACATCGAGTCCCTTAAACATGGGCAGCTTGTTTTAGTGACTTACCTTTCGGCCTCCCCCGGCCTTTGCCCTTAACAACGACTACAAGTTCTCCAGAGGCCTCCATATGCCCTATGACCTCGGGTTCCTTGGACACGGGAGGCTTGTCCGCGTCTGGTTTAGCTTCGGCGTCACTTTCATCGCCGTCAGTCACTCCCTCCTCTTTGAATATCCTTTCTAGCTCTTTGCCCTGGAATATAAATGAGTGTATACCGTTTGGACTATCTTGAATTCCGGAATTGTAATCAGTAACACAGACAAAGGTTTTTTTTATAATAAATATAACATCAGTTAAATTATTTTGATGAAATTTACAAGCTTAACAAAAATTAAATTAATTTAGTTAAATTAAAAAATACTTAGTTAAGTTTTTTTTTTCATTAATCCCCTACGCATTATACTAAAATGCCTGACATTATTTAGGAAAAGAGCTGACACTCTTCAACTGCTGGATCGATTTTTATCAAACATAGCTAAGAACCATCGCTAGGAAACTCGCTTTATAAAAAAACAAATCGAGATCTGTCCATCTATTTGAGAATTACGATGCCACAGACACACAGACATATAGACATTAGCGTCAAACATATAACATCCCTCTTTTTGCGTAGGGGGTTAAAAATTATCATGATTTTAATTTAGACGAAGAAATTCACAATAATATTTAGTAGAACAACCAACAAAGCAGAAAAAATCAGTTTACCTGAACAGCTTCTTTGAATCTAGTTGGTGTCTTCCTCCTCCGTTTCCCCTGCAACTCCTCCTCTTTCTGGCTAACCTTGGCCTCCTCGACCTGCTGCCTGGCAGCGGCCTCCTGCGCCAACTCCTCAGGACTCTTGGGCTTCTTCGGAGGCCGGCCTCGCTTGCGTTTGGGCTTCTCCAAGCCTGCCACTTGGAGGGCGATCGGGTGCTCCACTTGGTAGACGCCATCGCTGGTGTTGACTGGAATAACGGAATTGTGAATCTCCCTCGTCCGTAAAACTTAGCAAACCTCTGTTTATTGTGTATAATAGTGAGACTAGCCAGCCATACTAGAAGATAGTGGACAATTCTTCTGAAGACTATTTATTTAAATCTTATTGCACAAAATATATACAACAATGTACAAATGGCGGACTTAATACCTTGCCCCCTTATTCATAAACGTCTACTAAAGTTGACAAGCTAATAATAATTGTTTGTCCCTTTCCATCATACCAATTGATACGTCAGAAAGGGACAAACAATTATTATAGGCTTGTCAACTTTAGTAGACATTTATGAATAAGGGGGTTAGACTTTTAGGGGCCCCCCACATCTAGCGCCTTTCGAGCGTCGGCGTCCGGTCAGCGCTATGGAAAATGACGTCGCTGCGCAGTTCCGTCGACGTTGCGTCGAGCAGCGGCCATAGAGTTATAGACGCCGACGCTCATTACTCACAATGAGAATACCCTGTCTGATTTAAATTTCTAGGACAGGAAATACTCCCGGGACTGAATTAGTATGACGAGACCTGGACATTCCCGGGTAAAGGGACTGATTTTGTATAGAAAACCAGTACTGGGAGCACAACACAGTTTAGGTATGAAAGTTGTTTTCTTTTATTTAAATGAAACATTCGAAAAATGTTCTTGGGTGCCTAACCCATAAGTATTTTTTAAATCATTGACATGATTAAATTAAAAAAATGATATGCAAAGGTTACACATACTCTCATAAACAATGTTCTCGGTGATAATCTCAGGCTCACTTGCCACTGCATTGTTGAACAATGTCTTCTTATATTCCTTCTCCCGCTGATGCAGCTCTCTTATTATTTTCTGAAATATAATCATGTCATAAAATAAGTAGTCTGTGCGGAAAGAGAAGAGTCGTGGAATGTATGGGTTCCCTTACATTCCATGACTCTTCTGTTTCCGCACAAACTCTAAGTAACAAATAGAAATACACATAGTAGACATACTCGTACATTAAGAAAGTACAAATGCGAACTTATCTGTCGAAGGGATGTCTTCCAGCTTGTTGTCAAGCAGAATTGTTTAAAACAAGAACTACTTTGTTTGTATATTAATTTTTTGTTGCTTTGTTATTTTTATATGTAAAATATGAAAGTACTTTTGTAAGGATACCCCTTAGAGATGGAAAATAGTGATAAGAAATAATAAGTATAAAGTTTTAAGATATAAATGATAATGTACAAACCTGTCCATTTATTATCAAGGTTATAAATTCTACAGTAGCTTCTATCTGGATAGTACATCCTGGACAAATGGTCCGTGGTAATTGTCCGTCGTCTGATACCTGAGTAGAATAATATTTACTTTATTGTACACATTTTTTCTATAGATTTAGAAAACTTAAGATGCATCAATTTTATGTATGTAATTTAAATGACAAATATTTCAGGTTGTTCGGTATAATTAAGTTATATGTATTGTCATGTCACTGATATAATGCGTAGAAATTTAATAATACATCACCAGAAAATATAAAAATAATGATACAAATAAACCTTACTTTTATTCAAATCAGCTGTAAAAATGTCAAATAGTGGCGCGTAATAAATACAAAATTTAGGTATGATAAGAAGTATAAACAGTAAATAAATAAGTATTATAAAAATACACAGCTATTATTTCATATATTTCCAGTAAAATATACGCATTACAATAAGATTAAAGATAGAAAATGTTAACATTTTCGTGAATCAGACCTCCATCTTGGTTTCGTAATGGAGTCAAAACAACCACGAATTAAATAAAAAGTACTCTACCTTGATTGGTAAATAGGTATTAATGATTTCACTTAAGTTCTGGCTATTTTCTTCACTAGAATATAACAATGTTCCATTATCATTTTCTTCTCCACATAATCTACAAACAGTAGAATTATACAGAAAGACTTCCATCTTCTAATGGGAGTTTTTTTTAATCACACCATCTACTTCCTTATGATTTGCCAACATAACGAAACCAACCCAAGGATAATAATTTGACAGTTTTGAGGCGTATATTTGAAACGTTAAATACCCTTTATAATGTATCTAAAATAAATCAAAGATTGTATTTATTTTGAAAATTAATTAAAAACAGTTCTTTAATTAAATTTAGTACTTTATTATTACCAATCAACACAAAAAATAAAACTTGTGAGCCAAGTTTATTAAAGCGTTTTTAGCTTAAATTTTGTTACGTTTCTAGCAACATTTCAATATCCCCTTCTTTCTTTTTGAAAGCCCTTTCCGGTTTAGTTCTTGGGGCTAGAGGCCGTAGTTTCGGTTTTTATTATTTATATCGCCCTTAATCCATCAAAATGAGAATCTATAAAGATATTATTACTGGTAATTACGTTTGTCATGTTATATTGAAGTGTTTTTAGTGAATATTTTATTAAATATGTGTAATATTGATATCGGTTACTTTGACATTTCATTGTGCCCATGACAGGGATGTCTCATCATCAATTTTGGATATTTTATGCCACATCGACAATCCAGATGGCTTCTCCAGGTTTTGAAATGGAAATAACAGGATGTAATTGTACTTTTCAGGTGACGAGATGTTCTCGGACACATACAAAATAAAGCTGGTCGATGAAGTACTTTACGAAGTGACCGCTAAACTTGTGCAGAGAACCCAGGGCGATATCCAGATCGAGGGTTTCAACCCCTCGGCTGAGGAGGCCGATGAGGGCACTGACTCTGCCGTGGAGACTGGATTAGACATAGTTCTCAACCACAGGCTTGTGGAGACATACGCCTTCGGTGACAAAAAGTCGTACACACTGTACCTTAAGGACTACATGAAAAAGTGAGTGATTGTGATAAATGCACTGTGAAGAAACCCGTTCGAGGTTTGGGCTAAAATGCTTGGTTTTAATTTATCAGTATGTATTTATGTTTACGTATACTTAGTGAATTTTTTACTTAAGATCTGTAAGTTGGTGACTTGAATTTTGCAACACTTTAACACGTGTAATCGCTACTGCACAACAGTTCGTAATCTATTATTAAAACCTTTGGTCAAATCAACTATCCCAACAATAGCTCTATTGCCACCAAACTGTCAGAGATGCCTTTAAGATGAGTCATTGTGAAATCAAGATTGAACTCTTCATTTGTCATATTTTAGGTTAGTTTTTGAACAATTTTTGATTCAATAAAGAAGCTGAGCTTATCTTTGTTGTGGTAACACTGAAGGTCAAGATAAAGGCTTTATCAGTCATGATAAAGGTTAACCTGTACATACACAGAATTAGATTTTGTTCTGAATTATTTGAAGAGTCGAAAACAAAACACGCAATGGGCCAGGGCACAGAATAAATAATAGTACTAGGTACAGAAGACTCACTCTCTAACAAAACGCGTCTGTCACGATGGTATCGTCTTGGGTCGTCCCATTCGTTTTTCGTCAAGTTCTTAAATTAGTCTTATTCATCTTTCATTTTTGCTTTTAGCATATATAGAATGTTCCTAGAGTTAGCATAGCCATAGATTATCCTAACATTTATTACACTCATTACATTGATTTAAGTGTGGGTGGATTTTGGAAATAAGTTCACCACAGGTGTGTGTTGGCCCATTGGGTTGTTTTGTTATTCAAGAATGTTTATAGAGTTAGCATAGCCATAGATTGTCCTAAGTAGTGTCCAGAGTAATGGTGGCCAATTTTACATAGAGGGAGTTCAGTTTACAATATACACACACAAATAAAAAACTATTTAATGAAATAATTTGATTTGTTCCCTAGATGTGGATTACTTTTGTTTATGCTTAGCCATATGGTCTGCACACAGTATACAATTTTATCACTGAATAAAGTCAAAACAATCTATTCAAGTAGGCCTAGCATTCAAGTAATTGAAGCTTGAAATGCCAGTTTATTTATATTTATACCCCAGGCTACCATGAGCTGCACGTGGCAGAATGCCGGGATAACTCGAGGAAGATGGATAGTATATGTGGACAATGGCATGGGCAGATGCTAGCAAGCTATAGATGGTCAAGCAAATCTTTTCAGTAGAAAAAGGCGCGAAATTAAAATTTTCTATGAGAATAATCTCTTCGTGCCTACTTTTTTCAAATTCACCCCCTTTTTCTACTTACTAGGTCTGCTTGACCAACTATAATTAAGTTATTACAAAACATAGGCATCATCTAATACCAGAGGTTGGATTGTAGTGCCTTCCTGTGGAGCATATGATGCTATAACAGCAACTTCTATCCATGGACAATCATTTTAAATGTTTGTGCACATTATTATTGGAGTTAACAAAATCTTTAATTATTATTGACTTAATTTTGGACCTTGTGACCTAGTTAATTGATCTTATCAATTACATTATTTTGCAAAATCATACGCCTGTGTGATGTAGTCATCAGATCAGATGTCAGTATCTTCAGATTCCACTTTACTTAAGAACCTTAAGAGCCTTACTATTTTGAATCTGAAGAGACTATGGTTCCAAATCAGAGAAACTAGTTGTACTCTATCAAGGTAGAAAAGTCAATGATTAAATCCCAGAATCACTCTTTCTCAAGTGTTATTGGCGTATCTCAAGTTTTAACAGAAGATTTCTCCTCTATTACAGATTAGTTGAAAAACTAAATGAGAAGGCGCCCGACCAAGTTGAGGTGTTCAAGACCAACATGAACAAAGTTATGAAGGACATCCTCGGCAGGTTTAAGGAACTACAGTTCTTCACCGGCGAGTCCATGGATTGCGACGGTATGGTTGCCATGTGCGAGTACAGAGATATTGATGGCCAGCAAGTGCCAATCATGATGTTCTTCAAACATGGTCTAGAAGAAGAGAAGTTCTAAGCAGCATAAGTGTTCTGTATACTCATAATATTCCACACATCGCCTAACTCATCTTTTGTATTTATTTACAAACCATGTCCGCTGTATCCGGCTTCTCCCATCACAAGGCTGAACAATTTTGTAATGTTATCAAATGTTACATAACTTAAATAAATTAATGACAGCACTTGCAATCCTTTTATTTCTACATACCTACTCAGCAATACCTTGACTGCCACCCAATGCCAATGCCTTGGCTGCTTGACGCGCATTCTCTTTGTATTGAGATCTAAGCTTTAAGTGTACCACAGCACCATAATAATGGCGTTTTTTAGGAATAGAAAGAACTCTACCGAAGTATGTTGATATAAAGTATTTGTCTATCCAAGCGGTATAATAATGAAAAACTTTCAAATAGCGCGATGATGACATATTTACTTAAAATTTTATCGGTCTTTATTTAGAACCTAATGCTTTATTTTGCACAGTTCTTTCTAATCGTAAAAAAAAAATGGAATGGAAGAAGGGCATTTCTAGCAGTAAAATCGAAAGGCTCATGCTCGCTCCCTTCTCGTAGGGTGGCTAGTCTTAACTGCCATCTAGCGGCAAACTTATTAACTGCCTGTGCGACTTTCACGGTTCACTCCATCATGTATAAAACTAGTACGCCTTTTCACAAGATGGCTCTGTAATAATAAAAGCAAAACTAGCAAATGGTGTAGGCTAATTCTTCTAAATTCCTGTAGTTATATCTATAACATCAAGATACATCACTTTACCTACCGTACACCGTGTAGGTACGATATTTTACAGCAGGTGATAATTTCTACACAGGGATAGGTAACATTATTTTTTACTTGCAATCTCTTGCTGACTCGATTTTATGTGCTGGATTGGACCGTATTGAGCGTAAGCATGACAATGTAACAATGTTATATTATACCTATATGTGTCATAGCATGGAGTGCTCACTCCATAGGTACATTGTGGGTACATTTAGTTTTCTTATCTAAACGTCCTAATGTTATTATCGCAGTCGACATCTAGTGGCAACTAGCGGATTTATCAGTACTGCTACTTGACAATATAGATGCGACGAACGAAAAGTCTAATGCTCAATAATTGTAACCGGATAAACCGGAACTCTATTTTCAACTCCTGCTTGTACTAATATTAGATGTAAATTATTGCACACACAAAATACTTTTCGTCAGTCCCGACACTCGTGACATCTAGTGTCAAGTAGCTCACTACCGGTACTTATATGATCACATAGGTAGGATTAATGAGTTTCTAGATATATAGTGAAAAGGTGACACAGTAAAGAAAACACAATTGTAAATTTGAGGTATGTTATATTTATCGAGTTTGTATGTAGGTAATAACTACAATAAAATACAGAAAATGACCGATGATTCTATTACAACGTCGTGTAGATAATGTTATGTACACTAATCACAATTTTTCATATGTATTCATTTAGTTGTATACATGTTTAGGCATCCACGAGGCACGAACGCATGCCCACATATCTTAGTCTTTATATTCTCCATATTTACATGAAGTATGAACATACGCCACCATAAGATCAAGTTTCAACGTTTAGTTAGAGAGAAGTTTTTAAAGTTAAGTACATGTATTTTTGGAGTGGAATAGAAGTTCGAATGATCAGTAGAACATAAGTAAACCGTATTGGAAACCTGTGCCCTGATTATCAAATATAATACAAGCGGATGACACTTTTGTTAGAAAGGGACTTGAGGGACCCCGGAAGTCACTTCTGGGTCTCGGCAAGAGTAATGTGAGTCACCTTTTTATTGTATGTCCCTTTCATTCAAGTCACATATTTTAGTGCTAATTATTGATCTCTAGATAAGGGTTATTTTTATACCCTGTATAAAATGTACCCTTAAATAACCTTATTGAATTAAATATGTTTCATTATTAAAAAACAAGCAATTAGATCGTGACTCTCGTTTTATTTTATGTGACCCAGAAGTACAGTTTTTTTAAATTATAGATTATGACCACTACACAAAAAACATTTGCTTCTTTCGTTGAATTGGTTTAAAAAATATGTTTCGTATAACGGTTTTCATGTTTCCTCAAGTTCCTAGAACTGTAGTTATTCCAATTCACACAACAATATTCACGTTATTGGGTAACTTATGCAAAGGGTACTCGTATTCATTCGGCATTCTGAATTCCACGAAATTTAGCTCCCCAACAGACTGCAACTCTGAATTTCGAAATTCGAACAGCTAAAATTCGTTCCATATTCGAACTTCTCAGACCCTGCGTAAATTACATTGCAAATATTAAAAAGAACTCAATTTTCCGAACTACATTGTACCTACGTTCAACAGGTCAAATAATTTCATTCGTAAAAATGTCGTCCGATACTTATAACGTGGCAGGCATCTAGCGCATAGTATAACAGAATATTTCTAAGTGCTTTAAAATTATCAGCCTATGGTTAGGCTAGTATTAATAAATAAAAAACTTTTTACATTTTATATTGCAACACTTACACCTTGGCAAAAAAAAGAGTAGAAATTAAAAAGTGGCAACACTGTAGTGTCGTCCCGTTTTCTTAAATATATTGGTTTGAAAGGGACGTCTGTACAGTGTTGCCACTTTTTAATTTCTACCCTTTTTTGCCAAGCTGTAGCTTTTATAACACGATGGCTATAATATTTCATTCTCGACGTACGTCGACATTAGGTACTTATTCGCTCAATTTAGCTTCAAACGAAATTAATAAAGGAACGGGCATTGTAATTTCTGAATTTTCTGATATCTTTTTATTGGGTCTTTCGTTTGTAAGTTAAGTTCTCCATTTATTGATAATAGCCTTTACAAGTTTGTGAAATATATCTATAACAGTTTTAATATTATGTATTGCTTTCAGTAGCACACTTATTGTAGCTGATTTAAATATCAACATCTCTTAAAGATTACATATTTTATTTTGACATAATTAATTACTGTAATGGCAATGATGATGCAAACTTAAATTATAACAAATAATCATTGCGACATGAAAATATATACAGCAGAATGAGGTGACCTTGAAATGTCATATTTTTAATTCGATCTTTTTGATAATTGTATTTGATGCTGTTTAGTTGAATGGATCAAGTTAATTTAGAGAATATTAAGTTGTGATTCTAGCCCCGACATTCCTAAATCACCCCATTTTACGGAATCTATATAATTTCACTGAAACTTAAGTAGGTCAGTTTATGCGTTTGTGAGATTTGAGCGAAAAGTGAGACATACAGGTAAGAAGTGGGTGCTGCCGTACCTAATATGAAATACAGTGTATTAACAATAGTGACGAGGAGGAAATACAATACCAGGGGCCCGTTTCCCGAAAACTTGTAAGTAACTTGTAATACAAGCGGATGTCACTTTTTGACACTTCTGATAGAATGGGAATGGGACTTCCACTTGTATTACAAGTTACCTACAAGCTTTTGAGAAACTGGCCCCATTCCATAGCAAACAAACTAGTCATACTAATGTAAGTGAAATACAGAAATAATTATATGAAAATTTAAGAAGAATAAGATCGTATTAAATTTTATAAATATCTCAATATAGTATAAATATATTTACATTTATTAATCCTATAATAGGTTACCTATCATTCATATTGGTGTCTTATTTAACGCACACTTAATATTTATTCGTTATAAATAAAAAATTAGACATTAAAAAGACTTATGGAATGGTTTTTGTACAAAACAAATACAAAGTACCCCCTACCCATCGGTAGGATACTTACGAATCACATAGATGATGATGTATTTACCCCGCCTTTGTACTTGTAAGTTTTATTCGCGTAAGTAGGAACGCAGGTGTATCCGCTAGAATGAGATAACAATATTCGCCTCTCATTCAGTTGCGTTTCGATATCGTATTAAGCAAAACTTAAAGGTACAAAGGCCTTACGTGGCAGCGGCGCTTGCCGCACGCGACTAGTCTGTACAGGGGGCCGATTTTTGAAATTCGACCACTCGATTTCGTGTATTTTGTTAAATGATATCTCCACTACTAGGCGTTTAAATTCTACTAATAGAATTGAAATCGAGTGGTCAATACCACTAGATTTCAAATAACGAGCGTCCATATTTCAAAAATTAGGTTTTCGCCGTTTTCCACCGATTTTCGAGTGACGAAATCGAGTGATCGAAATTCAAAAATCGGCCCCCAGACGGGCGTCTTCATGAAAGTCTCACTTCCAACCGCCCCCTCCGCTCCATTGAAAAATAGATCCATCGCTACTTAAATTTATAATTTACAAATAATGTACTCTCTTAAACCGAATACGATATACATAGTCCTCACTGGTCGCACGTACACCGATCCCGAAGTTCTAAACGTCACTAACCGCTACACTAAGTCCCATCATAAGGTCCTCCATAGAAAAACTTAATGGAATGAAGATTTATTGCTAGAATTACAAGATCACAAACGATTGAAAGTTCACGCCTCCCGGGCTCAACAGTTGAAGGTGTTGGAGTGCGCGCACGAGCGATAGTCGCGTTCGGCCTCCGCGATCACCGAGTACTCGGGCTCGCTGTAGTCGTCGTAGTCGCGCGTTCGCGGGAAGCCGATAATGGTTTCCGAGTTGCGAATGTACCCGTTCTCCTGCTTGCGAGAGTAGCGGTCCGCGCGCGGGAAGTTCTCGTGGCACACGAAGCCGTTGCGGTTGTTCTTCTTGTCGGGCAACGAGCGCAGCGAGCCGTTGTTGAGCAGCGCGGGCGCGCCGTTGTTGAGCGTGAGCGGGGGCGGGCGGTCGCCGCCGATGTACGTGAAGCCGTTGGCGGGCAGCGTGCCGCCGCCGCCGCCTCCCCGCGCGCGCCGCGCCGAGCCCTGCTGCTGGCCCGACATGAAGAACACGCTGGGGGAGGCGTAAAGCTCTAGCTACAGTTCCGTCACCGGGATCGGCCGGAGGCCGGGCGCGTGCGGCGCGGGGTACTGCGCGGGGTGGATGCCGCGCACGATGCAGTCTTCTTCGGTGGAGATGGGCTTGTGGTATTCCAAGTCTTTGCGCATCGCACGCTTGTTCCACTTGTAGTCCTTGAGCTTCTCGTGCATGCTCTTGCGGTAGCGATACAGCACGAGCACGAGTGATGCTAGGAAAGCCACGCAGGCGACTACTACGACACATATAATCGTTTGCTGCCGCGTGTCGTGAACGGCGCAGCCCAAACCGTCTGCAGTTATAGTACGCAAGTACTTGTCCTTCAAATGTAGTGGCTCCGCACATTGGATTTGAGTGAAGTTACTCTTCTCGTTCAATAATTCATGCAGCCAAAGAAGTTGGCAGTCGCAGGCAATAGGATTGTCAGTGATATCCAGTTGTCTCAGCTCTTTTCCGACGAACACAGTTTCACTGATCGTAACAATGGCGTTGTCTCTAAGCGTAACATGTTTCAGCTTAGGCAAGCCGAGTAAAGTACCTTCTTCTATCACTGATAGTTTCTTATTATTTGCCAGTACGATAGTTTCTAAGTTTATGTTGTCCTCCAAAGCTCCTTTCTCGACTCTCTCCAACTGGGCAGCACCAGTAATGTCTAAGAGTTTCAGATTTTTCAAGCCTTTGAATGAGTGGCTTTCTAACGCTACGAAATCATTCTGGCCTATGTACAGCTCTTCCAATCTCGTAAGTCCACCTAGTTGCTGCGTAGGTACTACGCTTAGTCTATTCCCGAAAAGATTCAAACTTCTAAGACCTGGAAGGCCTCTGAATGCGTTCTCGCTTATATTAAAGAGTCCGGCTCCATTCAAGTCGAGCACGGCCAGGCGGTTTAAGCCCGCAAATGTGTCGTCAGGCAGGTACGAGAAAGCGTTGAGTCCCACGTGCAGTTCAGCCAGGCTTCCCAAGAGACTAAAGGACATTGTGGGCACGGAACTCAACTGATTATCATCCAAGTACAGGATCCTCAGAGCTGTGAGTCCTGCGAATGCTTTTGGTTCGATCCTCGATATTCGATTCTGACCAAGGTTCAGTTCCTCTAATCTTGGCAAAGTCGAGAACACACCGTTTGTCAGCTCCTCGAGGAAATTTCGTTTTAAGTTGAGGACAGTTAGCGCATTCAAGCCTTGGAATGTCGTGTTAGTTACTGATGATATTTTGTTATGGTTTAAATGGAGCTCTTGTAATTTCCGTTGGTAGGCAAAGCTTTTAGTGGGAATGTTAACAAGGTGGTTCTGGGAGAGGTCGAGGTGTTGCAGTTCTGCGTAGAACTGCATGGAGCTGTCGATGGTTTTGATTTTGTTGTTGCGGATGATGAGACGCTGGATGGAGGGGTTGAGCGCGATGGGCAGCACGTCCAAGCGGCTCTCCTCGCAGACCACCACTAGGGTCTCATCATTGCAGCTGCAGCCACTCGGGCAGTTCGCCAGCGCCGCCGCCCCGCTCCGCCACGCTAGTAGTTCCAAGGATATAAGCACCACCTGGAAACAAAATAAAATGCAGATTTAGAAATGTTTTAGACCCCAATAAAAAAGGTTCCTTAAATTAAGACGAAACATAAAGCCCGAAACGTTTCATCGACCGTCCAAATAGAACGCTTTCATCAGTACAACCTTTGATATAGCCGGAATTACCCGGGCCCGTTGGTGAATTAAATGTTTTGTTTAATAATGATAAAGTAATACATAAAATTGATTGCCTCGCCCGTGATAAATTAAACTGAATCAGTGTAAGGGGAGCGAGTTCCAGCAGCTTCGCAAAAAGGGAAATAAAATGATATTGGAATGGGAATTTTGCACAGTTTTAATTTATTAAAATGCGCTCCGGCGAGGCGCTCGGGGCAGCGTCTTTGCTTCAAAGACTAGCACTTTTATTACTTTTCCTCTTTTCAACAATTAGCAGCGAGATCCTGAGTGGAGCGGATTCGCCTCTAGAATTACAACGTAGACTTTAAATTCTGTTACGCCTTGATTGCTGACTGACGCTGCACCGAATCTCTCAAAAGAGCGGATAAGTAAATAAGTTTATTAGCTCTCAGAGCCGGCGGACTCGCGACTCCGCCTGGATGACAATTGGATTGGGTATTCGAGATAGATAGTCCCCAAGTTGTCCGCTGCTTGCAACCAACTAACTCAATTATTGGAACAAAATATCTCGTCTTATTACGTACTCGTCTTCTTGGGGAGTTGGGAGTGTTTTGTTGAACGGGGAGTCCTCTAATGAAACTAACAAAAATATCTGCGAAACTACTTATAGTGGAGCCTGTCTACCTAAGTACCTATTCGTTTTGTTTTGGCTTCCAATTTAAGAGACTTTGTAGTCGTAGGTGTTTTAAGACAACTTTCTGATTAATTATATCAGATAAACTTTTAAAGGGCATTATTTAATTACACTTTATTGGACAAACAATCTCAATCGACTCGTTGCGTTTTATTACGCAAAATAAAAAACGGAACGCGTATTGCGTTATTCGCCGGTTTGATTGATTTAAAACCATCCGGGCGATTAATTTCTATTTTCAATTTCAAAATTCGAATCCGCGAACGCGTAAATTCGAAATAGTCACGATTGTGCAACGTTTTGCATTCCATTTCCGCGTATCTGTTGTCCCATTTAACGAGTGGGTGCGCCGGCCGGTGCAAATCAGACTTAAAATACGATATGCAGGTTATTCGCAAACAGCAAGGTGCGTTGTTCGTTTTGGACCGGGACCGGTGAAATTTCCGCTAAAATCCAATAACCGGGCCGGTCCGAACGCGAGTGATTTGGGCGCTCTACAGCGTCGTTGAACAAGCTTTAGGCTGACTAAGCTCGATGGAAACACTTGCGGGCAATGTTATATTTATTCTATTATAGCCATTATAGGTAGATAGATAATTATGATGATTTAAATGGAATATACACACACACATGTGTATTCTACACATTATTAATAATACGAAATTGTAATGGATAATAATTAATGTAAATATTGTAAATAATTGTATATACCTTGTACCTATAAAACTGTATTTGCATGTACATGTACTTAACGCAAATAAATAAATACAATACAATACAATATTAGTAAATAGCTGCGACACAGTTATGAACTAAAGCAGCTGTTTACGATCAAATAGTTATTAAAATGTATTTTCTTATGTTCAATAATAATCTTAAAATTATTGTCAGCTCCAACGCAACTTTAATTTTAGATCTATTCAATTAGATATCTAATCTGAGTCTAAACTCTTCAATAATTGTATGGGGTAATTCTAATTTGTCGAAATTAACTTAATAAAAAAGGACATTATCACTAGGTACGTAAAAGGACTAGACGAAATCAATATACTCGTATATAAAATACCACTTCCAATCCAATGCAGTATTTAATAACTAATACTTACGTGTTAAAGCGTTAACACATTTGTAAAGGATTCACCAATGCTCAGCGTGAAAGTGTAAAAATTGTGCTTACAATGTAAAATGAAGTTATTTTACGAGCGGATGCATTAGCGGGGCAGTAAAACAGGCATGGATGCCTATTCATACTTTGTGCTACAATGTTGGTAAGCCTGCAGGCGTTAGCGTAGATGGTCGCTAGAGTTTGGACACTGTCTGTAACGGTTGCCACACACGATATGTTAAATTCTTTGATACATATAAATTGATTGAGATCGAGGATAACGTGCTATAACAGCCTTTGCTTAAGACCTACCTACCTTATGTCATCTAAGATCATGTCATGTAGCTTTGCACATGACTTTGCCTTTTTCCTTGGCCCATTTCTGTACAACAAGATCTCCATAAAGATCAACCTAACCCAGCTAACAGTGAACCGGTGTAAAGTGGCCGTTACCTCTTTTTTGAAATTATATGATTACGATGAAACTGAAAAACTTCTAAAAATTTCTGTCTAAACCTAATTAATTACAATTAAAAAACATAAATAGAAAAACACTGACTTGAATAATGCCTAAACTTTTAAAAATATTATATTCCTCCTAAAACTTAAACCATCAGTTCATGCAACGCTTGATATATTTTACTTCATATTTTTGTATATACGTTGTGCTTCCCTCATATATTACATATATACATCCATTTATTCTTCTCAGTCTTTAGAATCTCACTGGTGATAACACCAACATACACACACACACACACACACACACACACATACACACACACACGTACACATAAACACTTATTTCCCTTACCATTTGTTATGTTTTTTTTTTCTTTATCTTTTAAAAGATACATATATTTATATTTAGTAATGCATAAATGCTATGTATACTGCGTCTGGACTTAGTTAGATTAAATGTGATCCGGGAGAGGTGGTGCTTCCTGCCGTCATACAGCTTTTACTAGTACGGAGGAATCGTTTCCTACTCTCATGAGCAACATGTTGTAAGGTTAAAATTGTACTCAAAGGAAGTAAATAAATAAATGAAAAAAAAAAAAAAGAAATGTGTTAAGATCTAAGGACAAGGAAAGCACACTTAGAACAGTGTGATTTTCGGAGGCTAAGGCAAGCGAATGTTAAATTCCTTACAAACCTAAGACCCTGTTGATCAAAAACTTGTATTTTGTAATACAGGTGGAAGTTAACAAAAGCTGTCAAAACAGGACTTCCACTTGTATGTACAAGTTACATACAAGCTTTTGATAAACAGGGCACTAGTGTTCCGATTTTCCATCATCCCGACGTTACAATTACAATGTTCTCAACCGCTTATATTTTTCCAATGACTAAACAAATATTTATTACTTACACGAATTTAACTGAAAGTATAAATTCCGATCTAGTTGCATTTAAGCTTACATTTAAGATGGTATCTAACTTAAACAGTTAAACAGCTGAAATAATAACGTCAAGTAAGGAAAGGCCGTTCTGAAAGCAGCCTAAAACGCCAGAAGCTCACACGAAGCCGATCTTAATTAACAAGCTACACTGTAACACATTTGTTGCCGTCGACTGAGCACTTAAGCGATTTTCACCACCTACTAGACTAGCACTCGGAACGAAACGTTTTACGCACAATGTTGCTAGCTTTAAGACAAATTCGCACACCAAAAAAATTTGATGTTTATAATCTACATATCGTTGTCTGAGTAGCCACAACCCTAAGCTTTCTTGAGCTTACCTTGGGACTTAGTCAATTTGTGTAAGAATGTCCCTGTAATATTTATTAATTCATTTGTTTATTTATTTATTTATAATAACAGTTCCTCACTTTGGCCTGTTCTAGTCGGTGGAAAGTTAGCTTACTGTACCAATTTCTCCAAAATACCTTTTCTAGGAAAATACTTTATTTAAACCCTAGAATTCTAGAAACTCCAGGTTTCCTTGAGAATGACGTGCCAGGACTCCTCTTAGATTATTTAAGCTAGACACGATATGGCGCCCGGTGCGGGATTTGGTAAAATAAATTACATTTCAAGCTGGTAACATCGAGAATTTCTTGGGACTTTTTACAGCATGCGGGCGTCTAAATGGTGGTAATAATGCTAAGTCCGTCACCCGCGAACTATCTCAACCGTTTGTGAGACAGTAACGTATAGGAAACGATAACTATTGTCCCAGTTTCAATAACGATGTTACAATTTTTACCTCCATTTATTACTGGCAACATTTCCCGAGCTCCAACGAAATATAAAGTCTTGGCGCCAATAAAAGAAAACATGGCGGAAACAGCACATTTCCGCAGTCAATTTTAATTGACAGGAACGGGGAGTAGTGTATTTTCTTTAATTCAAATAAAACCGAGCTAAATTGGAGCTCTCATACATATTCAAAATGGTTTTTACCCTTTCTTGTTTTCCACGAGTGTATTATACAGGATGTACAGCCTGTACACAAAAGCGTAAATTATCTTCGGGCAGGCATACAAAAATGCCGTAAAGAGTCGAGGGCGTGAGATATGCAAATGCCGTAATTGCGGTCGGGATAGGGTAGCCATGTCGGAACTGAAAAGCGTGGACACAATTCCGTGTTATTTGAAAAAAGTCCCATTATTCAATTTTTTCGTGGAGATTCGGAACCGGAAGATTTTTTCTTCATTTCACCTCAACCCAAAAGTTTTAAAAGCCATCCTATATTTTGTTATTGAGTTTGTAATCTGGATATCCGTTGTATTTGTACCAGCAGTGCTTTCTATATGCCTGTTTGCTTCTGTAAGGGGTATGGCCTGGGTATGGCAAGCTTAGCTTAGTCTTTCGGGCACCCTGTGGGTATTACATCCAGGTACTAGCCATATAAGGCACCAGGGCTCAGAAGCAGTAGCTGAGGATATAATTGGGATAAACATAAGCATGAGAGAGACAGTAAGTATTTAAATGTACTAACATCAATTCGATTGCCGAATTTACTATTCAATCATCCTGCTTTCGTACCATTTTTGTACTAAAATGACAGAGGTTAGCTGGTAGGGGCATTAAATGTAGTCCCTGGGATATTAAAACAAAGTACTTAAGGACCAGGAAGCGGTGGTGTCCGAGTGGATATGACGTCCGACTTTCAACCCGGAGGTCGTGGATTCTAACTAGCTTTTTCCGAGCTCTCAGCGGTTAGCTTTTCGGAACTTTTGTACGGGATATCATTTCATATTTACCATTAGCTTTTCGGTGCAGGAAAATATCGTGAGAAAAACTACATACATCTGCGAAGAAATTCAAAGGTATGTGTAGTCCCCAATCCGCATTGGGCCAGCGTGGGAACTGTAGCCCGTAGCCCGAGTCCTATCGCACTTGAGAGGAGGCCTGTGTCCAGCAGTGGGAAGTATATAAGTCGGCTGAATTATTATTAAATTATCACACGTGTGATGGTAACTTGTATAGGAGTTCCATACTACGGTAATTCTGCGGCGCTCCACGGGTTAAGTACCTAACCTAGCCATTAAAATGTGGTGGCCAAATACGTGTGGTGACCCTAACCGGAGTAAAAATGCGTGCTTTGCTGGTTCCGGTTTAAATAAAGGACGGCACGAATATACGTCTAACGGCTGAAATAAATTGAGTGCTTATGCTCCTTGTGCTGCTTTATTGTTTTACGACGTTCATGCACAGGCGGCTTTATGGCAACGGGATTTGGTACGAATGGGAAATAAAAATAAATTCTTATGGCATCCGATTTCTACAGATCATGAACTAATATACATCCAAATCTTATTTTATTATATTATAAAACTAATTATTTTATTTTGCAATAATAGCCATTCTTATTCTTATGAATATAAGAAATGTATACTGGCGTTCAAAAGTGCATGGAGGTGTTTCAATCGTAATAAGGCATTACGATCGACATCTACCTATGCACTTTTAAACGCCACTGTACTTTGTATAATTTTAACCAAATCCGATAAAAGAGGAGGTTCTATACATACTAAACCGAGTTGGTTAATTATTTTGTGTACCAGTTAGGTAATAAGGGTTCTCGGGCCTAACTTTACAAAACTCGACTTCGTTATCGTATCTTATGACCTTTGCATTTTATGACCTAATTATGTACCGTTGCACACAATGTTTTATTTTACAACTATCACTACACTAGTAATATTATTATTGCCCTAGTGTTTCAACATTCATCTCTCACCGTTATCAAACAATGTCATGTCAAAAAGGTTCAATTTCCTCCGTCACGTTTGGAAAACTATCCAATAATTTGTTTCAATTAAACTCTCCCCCGAGACCTAGCTTCAGGCTAGCTCAATGGAAATTAATACCGCACGTTCATAGATATTGTTATAAATTCATTTGAGGGATATGGGAGACGTGCAGTCTTACTTAATTAAACGGTGTAGTCTCTATGCTTTTGTGTGTGTCATATATATGTATGACACGCACACCCTCTCGCATGTATATCTCGCATGTGTATGTCTCGCATGTCGCATGCATAGGCATAACATAGTATCAGATTATACTCCTGAGATAAGTGTTAGTCTTTACGTCCCATTTCACATGGCGACCCTGCCAAGTGTGGCCAAGCATATCAACCAATTTACAAGTACATTAAAAATACAGTTAAAACTTTAATATAGATGGTCAAGCAAATCTTGCTAGTAGAAAAAGGCGCGGAATTCAAATTTTCTATGAGACGATATCCCTTTGGGACTACATTTTTCAAATTTTTCGTGTTTTTCTACTGACAAGATCTGTATGACCAAGTATAGTAGTGCAGTGTAAAATAAAGACTTGGCTTAAAGGTCTCGTAATGAAGCCACAAAATCCAAAAAAAACTGGTAGTAACAGGTAAGTTTAAAAAAAAACTTGTAATAGTTTTAAAGGCTAATATCCTGTTACTGTAAGTGCCAAATATTTTTAAAAAGCAGGATTGAACTGCATTTCACGCGGGTTATTGATATGAAATATCAAAATCATGTACAATTGACAATACCGGCAGCCAGGGGTCGGAAACCGGTATTTGCTCCATACAAAAATACCGGTATTATTACGTTCTTTTTCGTTCTTTGGTTTGTTATTTCATTTTTAATGGGACAACCTAATAATACAAAGTTTGTTACCTAAATTCATGATTCAGTCCTACGTGAAGAGCACAAAATAATTCAGAATATTGGGCTATATCGGGGTTTTTAAAAAATACCGGTTCCGAGCCCTGCCTGCAGCATTGTAGTCGGTAGGTATATAATAACCTGCACCATTGCGGTGCAGTCTGGCTTACTTTAAATCGAATAGTTTTATCAGTTATTCGAAACAGTTACAGTTATTTGAAAACCACTTTGAACTTGTAGTACCGTACGAGGACAATTGAATGAATTTTCGAAAGTCACATTCGGATGTAAAATTTTAATGTGCTGTACGGATATGATGGTCGTTCTTGTCTATCCCCTCAGCTGTGGGAGATGAATATGGCCGCTCCCCCTCATCTGTGGCAGCCTAAGGGGTCTGCTCCACAGACAGGGTTTCTAGGTCCACGTGCAAGTGGAAAATTGCGATTTATTCCGTTTTTTACAATGATACAGTCTATAGTTTGTATTTTTTCTGCTCTTTATTTAATTATCTAACTGCTACTTAAAATTACGACCATTAAACTAACATAAAATAACTGTACAGTCGAATTCAAATTATAGGTACCGAAATGTATCTTTCATTTTCTATTGTAATAAAAAAATAAACAGTTTTGAGGCGTATCTGTTACTCTAATAATGTACATAATGTAATCATACACATCAAAAAAACATAAAATGTCAGGCTTATCAATTAAATACATGAAATATACCAATTGAAAACTTTATTGAAATTATGTCTGCCCTAGAAATGGCGCACGTAAATAAGTTTCTAATTACATGCATTGTGGAGTCCTACCACACCCTATGTAATAATTTTATACATAAATAAGAAATTTAAGTTGTAAACTATCTGTGGCCAAAGTAATAGTAATGCAGGTGCAGTAGTTATATGGTAAGTAATGTTTAAAAAATGCTTTTATTTATTCATGCACCATTGATAGCCCACAAAATGTTGAAAAATCACAGCAACCAGCAGCCTTAATCCAAAGAAATTCCGTTTCTCAGGATATTAATGAAACAATATTTAATAATAAATAATCGCACTTGTTCTTATTAAACAAAAAACATCTAAAAACTTGATCTGAAAACAAGACAAATATAGACCAAATCACCTCTATATGGTTTGATTAATATGGACATACCTAGACCGTAAGAGCAATAAAGGGATATTTCAGAATGTGTGAAGAGTAACACCTAAAATCTTAATAGCAAACCCCACCACCATCATTATTATTATCATCATCATCATCACTGTCGCCTAGTACCCATATTAAAACCCTTGCATAATTAATTTATATTAATTTTTTTATACTCGTCAATCTCAGTATAAAGACTTCATGGACCAAACTATAATCTTACAAATTAAATGTCCAGCCCTTGCTCTCACTCATTACAGTTGCGCTGAGCTGTGTTATTATAGCCTATGTGGAAAGAGAAGTATCGTAGAATTAGTTAGTAAGTGGAATGTCCATGCTATGCAAACGTGCGTTAGTATTAACATGACAGCGCCGTCTGTGGCGACAGCCTTTCAGGTGCTCGTCCAGTCTGTTGCGACAGCCCGAGAGGTTATGTGCCGACCGTTATTTAGTTTGATAGCTATTATTCACTTTAAACAGATTTTAAACTAATTTCATTGTATTTAATATAATCTATATGAACTATGACATATTATGATTGTTTTGAGACATAGTAAAACTTATACAAATAATAAGAAACCGAGTAAGAAAATTTCGGCTATGACTTGGCATGTCATTTCTTCACACCTTTAGCACTTATATTATTCTAAAAACACACCCAAACATAATATTAACAAAAGTTTACTGACATTTCCTCAGCTTTTTAACGGTTTCACCATAAAAATCCACAATTTTACTATAAAAACACGTAACATCCTACTCGTCACAGTGGCTGTTTTTGACTGACGAAAGTTAACGACCTTTTCAACCGTTGATCATTCAAATGTTCGCTTGCTAGCTGTCTTGCTTCATTCACTCCACGATTAAATACGTCAGAGCGAGTTAAACATATGTTTCACTGATATTTTACCTTAAGTTTAGGCGCAAATGATGCGAACCTGGCAGGTTGAGCCACAGATAAACCGCCAATTTTATGACCGCCTGAAAGGCGCTCCCACAGTTGAGGGGCTATGTGACGGCGTGATAAAACGGTTTCTGTCACTTTCTATCCCATGGGTTACAAAGTGACAGTTATTTTATCACGTGGATAAGACCATCCATAATACGCCGGCTGGGGCAGTTTAGTTACTCATTTTTGAAAACTGTAAGTCTTTCTCATTTAGGTACATTTTTACGAAATAATGTGTACGAAAGAATGAATACAGTTGTTGTTAGAAGCGTATTTTAACGGAGCAAATGCTTATGTTAAAATAAATAAATAAATATTATATAGGACATTCTTTTCACACATTGACTAAGCCCCACGGTAAGCTCAAGAAGGCTTGTGTTGTGGGTACCCAGACAACAATATATATAATATATAAATACTTAAATACATAGAAAACAACCATGACTCAGGAACAAATATCTGTATCATCATACAAATAAATGCCCTTACCAGGATTCGAACCCGGGACCATCGGCTTCACAGGCAGAGTCACTACCCACTAGGCCAGACCGGTCGTCAAACGTGGAAACATTTGTACGGCGGATGCGGGCTCTCTTAATCAAAGACGATTATTCAATCGCGAATTATTAATGGCGGGTCACGTTAAGTGGGGGAAAGTAAACTGAACAAACATAACCTAATACCCCCAGCATAGCCACCGGCAAAGACAAGTATGTAATAAAAACTCTTAATTTCCATACAAAGTAGAGTTCCTTATTAGTTTTGTAGATGGCGCCACTTATACTGTTCTCAGGCCTAGAAGTAACATCGCAATTCATTATTTTTGTTTGAACTCTTTATGAGAAACGCCATCACGAGATGACGATAGGGACTATCTATAGAGATGTGTCTTTAGCGGCACATGATTCCTTGACAGTTTACCACCAATAAGTTTGCTCCTGATAAATAGATGGAACATTGTTTTTATACATTTGTATTCTACCACACCATAATAATCATAGTCTTTATTACAAAAATCATATTATTTTATTTTCACCACACCAGCTCGGAAAGGTTTACTTTGCACTTCAAAAACGGATAGCAAAATTGCATTTTATTCACATGTGAGGCAAAGTAATCAAATGCAAATTTAGAGTTGTTTTCTTATGTTTGTTGGTAGAATTGACTTTTAAATGATGATTTTGGATGATTAATATTTAATAACATTCATTTGAATTTGATTTTGTTTGATATTTTACATTTAATATTTGCTTCGGATTGGTGTCGTGAAAATTTTTGTGTTGCACTCGGGGGCAAATTTTGTTTAACCCTCGTGCTTTAAAACCCTCGCAACGCTCAAGATTCCATTTTTCGAACCACTCGCTACGCTCGTGGTTCAATTTTGGAATCTTTCGCTTGCTCGGGTATCAATAGTAGCACGAGCGGGTAAACAACTACTTTGCCCCCTTGTAAAACAAATAACTATTAAACACTGTATCCTAATCAGACCTTATTTTGCTTATAAGATTGACTACCATATAAAAACTATGTGACAGTCCAAACTACAAGTAATGTAAAAGTAGTGTACAAAATTAAGTATGTATTTCTATCTATTTATTATTAACTTGTCCCTGTGTCCGCTTAGCTCTCACCTTGTTAAAGGCCCCGGATTGCCCGGAACCCTCCAGCCCTATTCAAATTAGCACGTAAATTCGACGGGTTTGTTAATTAAAAATGCGTTCAGCGAAGACAGCCACTTTACCCACCGACGACTGAATTACAAATGTCCCCGAAATTGGGTCGAGCTTTGGAATATCATTGTAATTTTATTAAAACTATGTTTCGGGACGGATAACGGATTTAAATTAGGAAGGAAGTATCATAGCGGGGGCAACCGGGTCCTTTAAATTGTAAATTCTGCTCGGCATTCAACTTTTGCGTTGTAGATTGTTGTCCACTTGTATCTATAAAGCTAGGTTACACGAGAACGACAAAGCCTAGTGGAAGAGACTGGCCGGTTGCGCTTTTTCTTTTTAATTTGTCACATAACTACAATAAAAGCTTGTGCGACCTGTTGCCAACATAACACGTATAAAACACGCACCATCGAGCCAACTGAATATTTAACCGTTTCGCTTGATTTGTCGTTAACAGAGGACGAAATGAGTAGGCAACGGGCATAATGATTATGCAGATTTCTGTATCTGGCCGCGTCCGTAGCGGTGCTGAATGCAGCCGGTGTAATGGTCTGGCTTGGAATTACGGCGGATGGGAAAAATTAAAGATTGATAAACGGTTGGTGATTGGTTATTGTGATTGAGCATTTTTCGTATCAATTTTCATTTAAGTTGTTAGGGCCCCCTCACATCTAGCGTCTTTCAAGCGTCGGCGTCTGTCGGCGTCTGGTCAGCGCTATGGAAAATGACGTCGCTGCGCAGTTGCGTCGACGTTGCGTCGAGCGCGGCCATACAGTTGTAGACGCCGACGCTCGAAAGACGCTAGATGTGGGGGGGCCCTTAGATCCCTGAGTCCTGAGTGCTTGTAAAGTTTCTTGTAACATTAGGTTTCGGTAATGTGCGTAATGCATGTCGAGACTTTATATGATTTGACATTATATCAGCTGTCAAATACCTAATGTCTCCCGTAGGCAGAGTACACAGCGAATACTAAAATTGTTATTAAAAACATTTTTTATTGGCATGGCATCATGGCATTTTTTATTGGCATGGAACAGACGAGGAGTTCCCCGCTTTTGATTGACATAGTCTTTGGTTAAGTGCCTTGCCTACCAAAGGTATAATTGGTCAAGCAGATCTTGTCAGTAAAAAAAGGCGGCAAATTTGAAAAATGTAGGCGCAAAGGGATATCGTCTAATAGAAAATTTGAATTTCGCTCCTTTTTCTAATGACAAGCTTTGCTTGGCCATCTATACCTACTTATTATTTTAGGTTTATTATGATATTTGTTTCATTTTATCTTTTAGTTAGAGTGATAGTTTTTCCACACCATAAATAATGATTGCATTTTAATCCATGCTTTACACTGATTCAATTAATTAGGAATGCATTGGTTTGCTCTGGTTGTTTGTCCGCGTAATTCGTTCGGCGCGGTTCGTAAATCATATTGTTATCGATATATTCATCTAGATTTATTGCCAAGCGAGTAATTGGTAAAGTGGCGTGTTGTGTACTATGTTTCGATATCTAAAATAATTGCGTGCAGGGATTCTTAGGTCTATTACTAACACTGGGATAATTGGTTCAATATATCACCTAAAGATTGAAAAAATATACACTGAAAAAAATATGAGCTATCGAGCACACAATAAAGTGATTCCATTATGAATATTATGATGAACTGCTATTACAATATCAACTAATGTACGCTCGTTCGTACTTAATGTACTGCTTGGTTCGATAGGCTCATATGGAACTGTATAAAGCATTAAACGTTAATGCAATTTCAATTGTTTTAAACGATTTTTTTTCTCAGTCTAGCTGACATAAAGCATTATTTGTGCCTCCCGTAGTCACTTGCTGGCCATTAAGGGATTATTGCTCCAATGACGCGCGTAAACGCGATCATGCTCGCCCCTTATAGCCCATTCAGTTTTTTTTCTGCGAATAAGAGCTCATATTCGACGCTTATCATTAACAGTGGCACAACTCAAAATGAAATGCTATTGCATTTAATATTCTATCTTTTACTGGTAAGATTTAAAATCGAATGGCATTTCATTTTTTTTTGTGTCACTATTCATGATAAGCGTCGATATTGGCAATGTTGATGTACAGTGGCGTTCAAAAGTGCATGGATAGATGTCGACCGTAATGCCTTAATATGACGGTTGAAACATCTCCATGCACTTTTGAACGCCAGTGTATCTAAGATGCGTTTACTTGCGCGCTACTACAAATGCGTATAATCGCGCATGACGCGATTTAATGGTTCGGCGTTATGTTGAAACGTCCCTTTATCATTTAGACATTTGCGTCAATTAGAAGAGGCGATGTTCAATAGAAGTTTACTAATTTTATAAATCTTTAATTCCGTCTTGTACGAGGGCAAAACGCCTGAAACATGGAATAGAGGCGAGGTGGTGCTGTTTTTCAAAAAAGGTGATAACAGCCTATTGAAGAGCTACAGACCCATCACGCTTCTGAGCCATGTCTATAAGCTGTTTTCAAGGGTCATCACGAACCGTCTCGAACACAGACTTGATGACTTCCAGCCTCCCGAACAAGCCGGGTTTCGAAAAGGCTATAGTACCATAGACCACATCCATACGCTGCGGCAAGTTATACAGAAGACCGAAGAGTATAACTTACCATTATGCTTAGCGTTTGTGGACTATGAGAAAACCTTCGATTCGGTGGAAACATGGGCGGTGCTTGAGTCTCTTCAGCGATGCCATATTGACTATCGGTACATCGAAGTATTTGTATAGTAACGCCACCATGTCGGTCCGAGTACAGGAGCAGAGCACGAAGGCGATTCCATTGCAAAGAGGCGTAAGGCAGGGAGACGTTATCTCTCCGAAACTGTTTACTGCCGTAATGGAAGACACCTTCAAGCTCCTGGAATGGCAAGGACTTGGCATCAACATCAACGGCGAATACATCACTCACCTTCGGTTTGCCGACGATATCGTAGTCATGGCAAAGTCGATGGAGGAACTCAGCATGATGCTCGATGACCTCAACCGAGTTTCACAACGGGTGGGCTTGAAAATGAACATGGACAAGACGAAACTTATGGCAAATGCCAATGTTGTGCCCATCCCAGTCTCTGTTGGGAACTCGGTACTCGAAGTTGTTGACTCGTACATCTACCTAGGACAAGTAGTCCAATTAGGTAGGTCCAACTTCGAGAAGGAGGTCAACCGCCGAATCCAACTCGGTTGGGCAGCGTTCGGGAAACTACGTAATGTCTTTTCGTCCGACATATGTACCTCAGTGCCTCAAGACGAAAGTCTTTAATCAATGTGTGTTACCAGCGATGACTTACGGCTCCGAAACGTGGTCTTTCACTATCGGCCTCATCTCAAAATTCAAAGTCGCTCAACGAGCTATGGAGAGGGCTATGCTCGGAGTTTCTCTGCGTGATCGAATCAGAAATGAGGAGATCCGTAGACGAACTAAAGTCACCGATATAGCTCACCGGATTAGCAAGCTGAAGTGGCAATGGGCAGGCCACATTGCGCGCAGAGAAGATGGCCGATGGAGTCGAAAAGTGCTCGAGTGGAGACCACGGACTAGCAAACGCAGCGTAGGACGTCCACCCACAAGATGGACGGACGACCTTGTTAAAGCCGCCGGAAGACGCTGGATGCGGGTGGCTTCCAACCGGTACGAATGGAGGTCCAAGGGGGAGGCCTATGTTCAGCAGTGGACGTCTTATGGCTGAGATGATGATGATGAATTTTATAAATACCTAAGAGGTCTAGGATCTGTCTATTAACTCGAGCCAATAAGAGATAACTCTCGCGTTTAAATTTTATAACCCTAATGTAACCCGTATAAAACAGTCGTTTATGTACCTATCTTAACTTATATCCAAAGTGATATTTTGCAATCGGCCTTTGTTCCACCTACTCAACGCGTTGTTCCACCAGTCTGCCTCCGTAAACCAGATGATGGAGCCTAATGGCTGTGCCCTGAATTCCTGCGGTTCTGTACAGAGCGGGCGTTAGCTGGATGAATTTATTACTACATTCCATTTACTTCCTAATTTAATTAAATAAAAAAATAACAATAAAAGTATAAAAAATATCCATATTTTAATGTCGTTATTTTATTCTTAGAAAGATAATTTGACATTTTATGTGAGAGGCCAAACAGGCCAATCGAAATTTCGTCTGCCTCTCTATCCAGGTAGGATATTGGAGGCAAATGGACGAACGAATGAAATAAATGATTCGCAGTAGGCCTTCATTTTTTGTATCAACTATGATTAGGGTTGCCAACCGTACTATATTCTATAGTATTGTACTATATTTTAGCTCTCTGTACTATATACTTCTGGAAAAATATATAGTACGCTAAAATACTATGTTTCCGATTAAACGTATAGTATTTTATCTAAAAGTACTATATTTTTTTGAAATGTACTATATTTTTGATGCCTTATTCTGGAAAATACTATATTCCACCAAAAAAAAGTTGGCAACCCTAACTATGATCGTGTAAATCGCGTTAGGTATACGAAAAAAGAAATGTTGCATTTGGTGTTAGACAATTACAAATAAGTTGTCGAGCAATAATGGATATTGAAATGGATGTTTTATGTTATTATTATTTTATTAAGCTTCGAGAACGACTGATATTATTACTAGAAGTAGAAACATTATATTGGCTGTAAGAATGATACTGCGTGTGATAAACGATGCGTAGTTGAATATAATAAAGTATAAACATTGCAGACTAAACTATCTACTGAATTATTGGAATTTTTTAGCCTGTTGGTTCGCAATGTTCGCATCGCTAAGTTGCCCGGCAGGTTTTACGTATATAGGTACATATATAGGTATGGAATACTAGTACATTTGTCATTGCCATGAGTCCCAACTAGGGTTTGCAATCCGGATCCGATATGTATGAAATTAAACGGATCTGGATCCGGATCCGCGGATCTTCCCATACATTTCGGATCCGTCGTGCAAACCCTAGTCCCAACTTAAATAGTGTACACGGAATATCTTTGTAGAAAGGTCACCACGGGGCCAGTCATTAAGGAATTGCCAAAATTAGTATAGTTTACCCTATTATAATATTTATAATACACGTGTTACTTTCAAAAGTTGAACATAAAGTTGACCAACATTGAGCACTAAGTAGCGCGCTTGGTGTAAAATCCATTAGACGTTTTACAGCGGGGTGGAAAGTTCAATGAATATGCATTTATGATAATACGGGGGAACTACTAATGTGATTATCATTGTGGATGTTTCGTAAGTTATATTACTGGTTGAAAGTTTTGCTCCGAGGGATTTCGTATTTATTGTTATTAAACATTTGAATGTTTTTCATGTACACTCTCACCCCAACTCAAATATGTATGTATATCAATAGAACTACAATAATATTACAACTAATATCAATTAACTAGTAGGAATTTGAACCTGCTAAGCTTTTGATAGATTGGTGGCATTTGATTGCAAGCAAAAATGTAGTTATTAGGTTAGTATAGGATGGTACACCGCACACCGAAGACAAATCATAAATTGACAATGTGTGTGCATTGAATTGACACACACATTGTACAAGGTGCATGTGCCCAATAGTTATATGAACAAGATATGCGACTTCTGGCTGAAGGGTTTCGTGTTTTGGTGGGACACAAGAGCAGACGATACAACGGAGACACGCGGTTTGATGTTTAGTTTTAAGTTATGAAAGTTATATGTATGTTAGTCTATAAGGTACCTGTTTCTAATATGCCCATACAAATTGCCTGATACAAATTTTAAAATAATTTAAATAACTTGTGTCCGCAATAGGTACGCGTCATTGGCGTTGCAAACAGATATTCTACTCCTACTAGTCCATTGTCGCCCACGAAGAACCTAACTAAGCTGGATAACACTTTCTACCAGATAAAGTGAAGCCCACTACATACAGAAAATATGTGACACTCACACCTTGTTCGTCCGGTGTTTCTACTGCCGCATAATTCCGTATTAATGAATGTCACAGGATGGCAATGAGTTTCTTTACAAGGTTTTATTATTGTATGTTATATCTATATTTATTTGTTTCGCCTAAGATACCTACAAATAGCCTCACAAGAATGTATTTATTTGAGGTCATCATATTAAATTCATGTAAAAAATGTAGATACGAAAGTTTTACATTTTAGAAATAACTCGTTTATTTCTAAAATGTAAAACTTTCGTACGTAACCTTAGAATAAAAATCATGTAGCAAAATTCTGTTTACAGTACAATGTGTTGAAGCTTTACTTTTCACGTATACATTAAGCGCGATTATGAACGCTCCGTCGCGCGTTCATATTCCAAAAATAAGAATAAGTTTTTGGCAAAAATTTCACTTTTGGTACAAGCTTTTATAGCTGACTGTACTTTTCTTACGACAGACAACTAATACTCATCGAGACAATTCTAAAAACCCCTAACACAATTTGCGTTGCGTTGCGTTGTTTCATCACAGAGTTCCTATGGCCACCTCCTGTCTCCATCAGATCAGTTCGATAGTACCATATTATTGTATTGTCACCAGAACTACATGCAGCTGCCAATTTTCATGACGCTACGATCCTTGCAAGATGGTTAAATTAGCTACCTTAGATTCCATTACATAGTTACATACAGGTCGACCTAATAAAAGCTTGTTAATGAAATGCACACGAACACCATTAAGTATATTCATACCTGGAAGATTCCTCACTAAGATAAGTTTCCAGTTAATTATAACGTCCCAAATTAATTAGTCTACTCTGCCTCGCGATTCAAGATGCATCTCTATTGTTATTCTGGGTAGCAGGCTATAGTTGCTCCAGATCGAGTATTCTAGTTCTGGAAATTCAGTATTCCAGTGTTAAACAGACTAGTTTCTAATTTAGTATAGGTGTTCTATTTTGCATTAGTATGCGGTAATCTGATATGTGTGTTGAACGTGTTTCGAAATACTTGTCCTGAATTATTGTATATGTCTGTGAATACCTATAGTCGTTTACAGTTCATTTGTTTACTAACAAAATCTGTTTCAATTAACTATGCATAATGTTTAATCCAAGATTATTCCATATAACTGTGAGCAATTCACTGAAATCAGGCTTCATATTAGGTTAGGATTTATAGCCCAGTACAAACAGGACAAACAAACAAATAGAATCTTTGTACCCTAATAAATAGGTAACCCCCAATATTTTAATCGTTAATACATACTTTTAAAACCACACTTATTTACGTAAGTACCTACCTACTTATTATGCCAAGTCCTAATTACCTACGCACACTGACGTTTTTTGCCTCGCGTTCCGTATTCTTTTTTTTTAAATATCGCTTCAAACAGAACAGGGATCTGAAGCCCGTTCCACACTCGTGCGCGAATCGCGGCGCGAAGCCGCGAACGCGAGTCTGGAGTCGATTTCGCATATCAGCGAACTAGACTCCACACTCGCGTTCGCGGCTTCGCCCGCGATTCACGCGCATAGTCTGGAGGGGGCTTTTGGCCTTGGATTCCGGGTGACAACACTCACAGCGTTTTCAAGTGACGTTTCCATAGATAACGTACGGTGTGGATTGGAGACGAAGGCTTTATATTAGGCTTTTTTTTAACAATTATGGCCTAGATGCGAGTCCTTTAAGCCAAAGGCCTTAGGCTCAATAAGTGGTGTTATTAGTTGATACTTACAATAAATGCGTTGGAGGTGAGCACGTTGGCGACCCGCCGGCTGACCTGCCACGCTGTCACCTGCAACAAACAGATTGAAGGTTAAAAATTGCTAATACGACAGAGGGTCAAAGTCCCTGCAAGCAGCGTCAAGGTCAAACACGTCGGCTAATATATAGTGCTAAAACAAAGGGGTAATCAAACTCCGAGAGTTATTTTATTTCTGAGTTAGCAAATAACTCTTCGCAGAATACATATTTGAAGAGAAACGCAATCAGAAAATATTAATTAACCTTAGAGGTTGATTTAACCCAAAATTAAGCTAGGCAAGGCATATAAATGCCTAAATACAGTTTGGTCTTTATTCAGAATCAGAATCAGAATCAGAATAGCCATTTATTAGATTAACACATGCTTGGTACATTTATTTACAGTATTTACATTCATTGATTATATATTAACGCAATAATTTTTTTAGACTTATAATGGCCTCTCCTTCCAGGGAGAAGGAGGCGTGGTAATAAACTCCATGGGTTACCAGCCCTGCTGCTTGGTCTTTATTACTTATGTATTATATTGCCGCACAGATAGGTACCTAGGTAGGTACAAAATAGTACCTATAGGTACTTATATCAAAATGTCGAAACCCCCCTATTGCTAATTTTCAACTGGTCGTCAATTTAGCTAAAAATTGAAACATTATGATAATGATATATATCATTCAGAAAAACTCAGATGAACTATATACAAACCTATCTTTGTTAATATATACCAACATAACTACCTATATCTAGAATGCGCTAGCTTTAATAGGCACCACTAAATAAGTAAACTAAAACTTCAAAGTCAATAATAGAGGGCGCCACTGCACACGCTCGGCAAATTACAGACACTTGCCATCGCTCCGCACTCAAATAGATGCCCGCAAGTAATTGCTGGTTCGCAATTGTGTTGGAGATTCCACGTCGAAACGAGGGTCAACTATTCATTTAGATGTTCAAATGCTTTGCGAGGGATCCCAGGATTTAAACAAGTTTTCATAATCATTAAATTATTAGTGGATATTTAAACAACTACGTGGGCGCCGTAAAGAGAAAAGGCCTGTTCAGACGGGACAATTTTGGCCCAATCTGGTTAAATTGTCTGGTAAAATCAGGCAGTGTGAACGCAAAAATATATTGACGCCAATTTCAATTGGTTAATTTGATCATCCCGTCTGGACTGGCCTAAAAAGGTAACAGAAAAATGTATCAGGATCCTAAACAGACTTAGACACTTTGTTAAAACAATCATACACAAGTTTTGCACTTTTTGATCATTAGGTATATATAACATTTTGGTTTTTCGTAGATCATTGCACGCCATTATACGAATTATTATTCTATGGTTTTAAATACATAGTCAGAGTCGAATGTTTGTCAATTCAACAATATTTTTTGACTTTATTGAAAACGATACAACAACGTATTTGTTTTGTCATTTGTTTTTCTTAATCTTAATAAAGTGAAATTGTGGTCATGACATCGTTATCTCGCCTGCAGACTGCACGCAACTAAAACATATTCCTTTTTAACCACAGATAATGCTATGAAGTGAAATCCCGCAATATTTAAAAAACAATTCCATTTCCACAGACAAGAAAATTCTTTTTCAACGCGGCAGCACTCCCGATCCGCACATGTGCGCTCCCACCGAACCCACGATTATGTCATTTCTCGACCGTTTATAACATTAAATTAGCTCAAGCAATTGCTAGGAAATACTGAGCAAAGATAAACCCATGCCTCGGAAAACCTGCCGCTTCTCGTATTTATAATTCAGGGCCAATTTGTTTGCAAAATTGAATCGAAGATAATTCTTAACTTTTTTAATGGCATGCTGTCTTGGTTTAGGGCTTAAGCTGTTATTTTGTAATCCGTGTTTGATAATTCAACTCAAGTTCTCTTGAAAAACTTTTTTTTATTGTAGTTCGATTTAAATATGGGGGGAAAATGAACCATGTATTATTAAATCCTTCCTAGGCTTTAATAATGCTACACTCTATTCTATTTATACAGGTTGTTCAGTGGCAGATTTCCGATTCCATAATTGATAAAAAACTTCAACATATAACTAAATACACTCATAGAAAAAGTTTATAATAAGTTGTCCGTAGTCCGTACGGCTTGAATTGTAAGTGTAAAATAATTGATGTCAACGCTTATTTCAAGACCTAGGCATTGTGCCCGTTTCCGTAGAATGTAATATCAGCCCTTCAATATTTAATAGCACTCGATGCAAGCTATTTATGATCACGGCTTCACTGCACCCTCATTGTACGGACCTGCTTTCTTCGGTAAACTTTTTAATTTTTCACGAATTTCGCTATCAAGAGCACACAATAGAGGTTTACAACGGATGTTGAATTTTTGAAGAGTTTCTTTCCAGGGCTAACCTCAATTTGATGTAAAATTCTTACCTAGACTTGAATTGTGTTGACGTGTTTTATAATGTATTGTTGTCTGAAAGTTGCCTTCAAAAGGTTTCTCTTCCTTATCCAATGGCAAACCCCTATTTCTAAATCACTAGCTTGATTTAAACTTCCTTAAAGATTTGAGCTCGCCTACTCCAAAAGAGCCAATACGTACAACAACGGATCACAAAGCCCTCCCACCGACACTACTACTAAAAGATTGCATTTTCTGCGAAGAGTATAAAGCTTTTAAGACGCTGAAGGGGCCGTGATTGTACCATTGCCTGTTAGGTAAACCCTAAGAGGATCGACTTTTGTTTACCTTGGGAAGGATACACGGGCGGGACAATCGGTAAACAACTTCGCCCCTTGAAAGGATTGCTGGATGTCAGAGCCGTATAGATGGCGTAAGTAGTCGTAAATACCAAGTTAACTTGGCGATGAACTCCTAGGTTTTGCGGTTTTAGTGAATGTTAAGGTTGTAAATTGTGGTTGTTTCGTCGTAACTGTGAAATGTTTGGAAAATAGCTTGCAGCCGTCCCGTTACTGATTACTATTAACAATAAGTGAATAAAACTACTATACAATGGAAAAAAATACTTAAGCATCGTACGCATTGAGCCAAGTCTTGCCCTGAATAAACAACAAAAGCACAAAACGACTCCAGTCACTTAATGTTCTTAAGGAGTTTTCCGCCGACAGCGAATATTGTCGAAACTAGCAACATCATTACCGCTTCGTTTTGCATTTGTAAAAACGCTTCGACTTGGCCGGTGACATGGCAAATTACTGAAGCGTTTTCGCACGCTCATTTCTGTAATGACCGGCCAAACAAACCAAAGCCAGCAAAAGTTTCAACTTAACAACTTTTCGGAAAACTCTAAAAATAAATACGGAGTTTGAATACAGCTCGTCAAGGCCGATGCGAATGATTTTAACAATTTGCTCGCGTTCGAAACACGAAACTGAAAATGCATTTAAGGATTAATGGCGCACTATACGTTGTCTAGTCTTTTCCTGCGTTTTATTTGTGCGCGAACAAAACCAGACTAAAGGCCAAGCGGGAAAACAACGTGCTGTATTTCGGCGCTCGCGTTAAAACAAAAACGAACAATTTTCGCAAAAAGTATCTACAGCAGAATGCAATAATGGAATCCTTCATGTCCTGAATCCTGTTGAATCAGAGGAGTAATCTGATATGAGGCCAGTGCGCTGAATAATTGTGCGATGACCGAGAAAGCTTAATTAATTAGCTTTTATGAGTGCTCTAGGTATGCTGTTAATCTGTTAATAACTTGCTAAATTGTTTGCAGCTCTGGTCGCGAGCTATTTATCATGTAATACGTGAAATGTTGCCAGTAAAAATACGTAATTGTTTTAATATAATAGCTTTTCTGCTTTGGCTTATACTGAAAAGCTTTTTGATAAATTAAAAGCAAATCCGTTATAGCACTCCAAATTCAAACATTTGGTCGTTGAAAGGTTTGTATAAAGGAAGACATTCGAGTAGTTTCCCCACCTCGCTCGATACCCTGCGTCCCTCGGCCTAAACACACGGAAAAGTGTTTTAAAACGCCCATTCGCGGAGAATGGATATGTTGGAACGAAAAAGGTTTGGAGTACAAGGGTTAATGTGTCTTGGTGGCCAGAGGGTTTTAATGCAGCCCCGGGGGTGTTTAATTAAGGCGAGAGCAGTCTAAACATTTTAAAAACTACCGTTTTACTGCTAGAACACAAATTTTACGAGTGTTTGGGAGTGTTAATGCCCGGTACTAGCGCCGAGGAAATATATTTCGGAAATGGTACTCCATAAAAGCTCAGCGCAGCTTCGCAAAAGGAAGCAACCGACGAGGTTTTCTGCAAAGAATCCCCCTTTTGTGCAAAGCATTGTAGCCGACACAAAAGGGAAACAAAGCGTACGCATAATCGCAGTATTCCGTGACGTATCAATATCTGTGTTTTATCAGAGTTTTACTACGACACTCGCGGCAAATTAACCCTCCCGGAGCCGAGGTGATCCCTAATTTTCAGATACATCTCGGGAATAAATAGGGGATTAGGGGTGGCGCGTAAATAACGTCGTGTCACGCCACCGCCACCGCCGCCGGAGATAAGGAGCGAGAATTTCGCTTCGGCAAGCGTTCGGCGAGCGGCGTTCCATTTACATTTTAAACTTGGAAAGAAACACTTTGTTATTATTGATGAAAATGCGAACTTAGCGTGAAAAATCGCCTTACTTGCGATACCAGCGACTCATCTATTTGGAAGGGTTTGATGGTACTAGCTAGCTCCAAAAATGCTCTGTTTATGAATTAATTCCATTCATAAAAGTGGGTGTGCACTTTTGCAGCCCGCTGTACCTACCAAAAGCAACACACTTAAAGGTGTCGTTCCATTTCAGACTGTAGGCAGTGACCGCCTGTTCCACCGTTTCAAATTGAATAGTACCTATTCGTACCTAATGGTATAAACTATAACTAAAACAACACCTTCGAAGCTCATTTATGGTTCAATTTAAGATGCGGCAGAACATGCAATTTCTGTTTGATGGCAGTTATGGAATGCCCCTTTTATATTTCAGGACACTTTTCATGTGCTTAAGGAAAACTGTAAATTGGAAAAAGCTAAGTTAATTACAGTTACGTGATTCTAGTAAACAGTCAACAACGACGTAAACCTCGTAAGGGACAAAATCAATTAAACACTTGAACACACATATAGAAAATCATAATATTCGGGCATTGCTATCAAGTTTAGACTAGGTATAGCTATGTCTAGCATGGGTTTATGTAAAGTTTTATATCTACAGGCCTGTGCACACCGGCTTGCGTGTGCGTGACGTGTGCGCGTGCGCTAAAATATTGGAGCCGTACACTCACACGTCACGCAAGCGGTGTGCCGTCTCTCATAAAAATCTGTATACTACAACGCGCACGTGCACGTCACGCACACGCAAGCCGGTGTGCACAGGCCTGGCATGCGCGGCCTAAAGATAAAATTAGAACTTAAGGCCTTAGTGGCAGTCTCAAAACGCTTATACCTTGGACCAAACCTTTGTTACTGTATGAATTACCGCGTCTATTGTTCAAAAGCGCTTAGCTTTTACACAGTCGTGCGTTTGCGCATATTGCGCAGTTGAAAAGAGCATAAACATGAAAGGAGCATAAACATGAAAAGAGCATAAACTTGAAAAGTCAACTTCGCAAGTTGGTTTCCTAGGGAGTTGTATTGTTTGTGGTTATAACTGGTTCTTGGAGATATGCTTAAGTTATGTCATGCCGAGTTAGCGTCAAGGAATCATACACTATCTATCTAGAGTCAGACCAAGACAGGTCTGCAGCGGATTTGATAGCCCACGCAGTGTAAATGTTATTTATACGTCATAATTTCATAGAAGTTTGACGTTTAAAATGACACTTGCACTGCGCGAGCCATCAAAATCGCTGCAGACTTTTCACGGTTTGACTAATAATACGGCACAAACGAAACCAACAATATCTAAACGAGCAATTCTTGTTTAGATATATGTATATTTCGGGGATTTCGGTATATCGATTAACGATTCTGATGCTATATAGGGGTTTTCGGGGTCGAAGAATCGATCTAGCTAGGGCTTATCTCGGGAAAACGCGCATTTCTGACTTTTTATATGTTTTCCGAGCAAAGCTCGACCTATGAAGCATCCCTAAAAGCGTAACTTTAAACAAGAAACATCTAATCTAACACGTCCTTGAACGTAAGTAATCTTACAGTGAAAGCCGGTATTTACTCTCCGGCAGGCAGTTTCATCCAATAGCCAATCAGGCGCAAGTATCCAACAGTTAATTTGTCGGCAAAGTCTTGTTGAACAAACTTCTGCCGATACCGTTCCGACTGGGAATGAATAACGCGCTCTAATTTGTACGGATACCGCTAAACTTATTAACGCTACACGAGATGAGGTTAACCTCAAAGGGTAACTTTAGCGTGTATCCGTAATGCTAAACCGCTAGGCCGATCGCCCGGCTAGTACAAAGGAAAGTACGCAGATATTTTAGGCTTGCTTTCTCAACATAACGAATCTTTGATGGACTGATAGTTTTACAACGCATTTGGATTTAGGATTATAATATTGGAGAAAATCATACCGGCTAACATAGAGTACAAAATCCTGCAAGAAAATCTTCGGTGTCTTAAAAATCAGCAAAAACAAGCTCGAAGTACAAATTGGACAACCCTGTAAGAACCTATTCAAATCTCGGCGCGCCGTCTGAATACCAAACGGGAAAATCTTTGAAAATAGAATTTTCATAACTCTTTCCAATCACGAGCGACGGTAAACGAATCGTCCCGAGAAAACCCGAACCGGAGCCGTTCGCGCGGAATGAGATCGGTATCTCTAAAACTGTTATCCTAGATTGGCAACAAACTGTGTTTAAGTTAAGTCACTGGCTCAAGTGACTAGACAGCCCTCGCCCTGGGGAGTATCAAGTGACTGGATTTGACCCGCCGACGGTCATCTCGCCACGGCTACGACCCATTCAGTTTCACTGCGAAATAGACTTCGTTAAGTAACTTTTATCGCGAGAAAAATATACGTTGCTCAAGTAAAATATTTGAGGTTAGCTCCGAATTCAAATACTGACGCCGAACTGCTGCGTAGCAAAAATATTAAACAAGTTCAACTTAATTCAATGTCGGTGCTTAGAACTCATCTAAACAGTTTAAATATTTATTTATCAAGATAACGAATGAAAGACTAAAGAACATTGAAACAATTGGTCTATTATGACTCAATCTCGAAGTAATCTAAGTTCTAAAACTACAATGAAGACTTAAGTAAACCGACCTGACGATCCGCACGTTGAAGTACGCTTAAGCTGGTATTAACGTCGAAAGTTTTAATTTTATTTATCACCGTTTGAACCGTTCTAATTGTCGGAGAAGTTTCGCGAAGTTTTTGCGCAGTTGTTGTCTGTTACAGTGTTTGTCACCTTTTTGGTCCGCTAGAGTGCTCAGGGCTAAGTCCGAGAGGTCTCGAGCGTCTTGAAAGGGTCATTTCCATTTGGGAGCGTGCTGAAGTGATGCGATCTCTTAGAAAATAAACCGGATTTTAAGAAACAGCTCCACTTTTCTTGTATGGGTCGAGTGCCAAGTTCAAGTGTGTGTCGTATTAACATAGCCGCTTCGGCTGACATAGAAGTGAAAGCGTAAAGTGAAAAGTGTCATAGCGCATTTGCATATGCAGCGTGCCAGAATGTTAAAAATGTTTCAAATCATTTGACATGTCGTAAAGTTGAACGTTAAATATAAATAGCTACATTTATTTTCCCATCTGCATGTTTATTTGTAGTTGTAGTCATGTTTGACCATGAATTATAATGTGGGCGAAGAAAATTCGGCATGTTTTATGCTTTTATGATGTTATTTTTTTATAACGAGCTAACTTTTCGTGTTTCTTTTATATCCGAGACGTCAAATACAAGAGTTCGCAAGAAAAGGACAGGACGACCTTTTCATATCGTCGATTTGACCCTCGTCTTTACAAAAAAGAATAAATTCTTCGGGCAGAACTAAGTTTTTTTATTACCTAAGTACATGCAAATACATGTCTTGAAAGAACAATCTGTCAACTATAAACTGTTAGCATAACTATTCATGAATAATGTTATAACATTGGTAAAGCGAAAAAAATAACACATTAATCATTAGTTTATGACTTTTAACGCTGCGTTACAAAAGTTCTGAGTTAACTTATGTATGGCGACAGATAAGGTGGAATTATTTCCATATACCTGTCGCCATGGACATAAAGATCTCATATTATTGACAGAACCTGACGAATGCTTTATACATTCGAACAATGATACACCCGATAAAGTGACCCTCTTCATGCACTCTTGAGTGTATTTCGTGTATTTTCTATTACTATAGTGCCTATATTACCTATACCAAAGATATATGTAACTCCGTATAAGATAAATAAAGTCTAAGAAAAAACGTGCCTCGGAAATCAAGAAAAAGTCATTCTCGAATAGATGGCGCCATTACATTTGGCCTATTCTGGCTAGATGGCGTTGACGACACATTTAACAATTTTAACACACACACATCAGTGAAAGAACATGGGTCAGTATGAAACAATAAAAATTAAAAATCATTTATCCGTATACATATTTTGATGAATCTATATATACATTTTAAATTTTATTTTAAGTTTTAATCGTGTGTCGATAGATGGCAGTAAATGTACCGTGGCTACAAAATTCACTATGGCAATAGCCCTCTATACTATCTATTCTCTTTGCCTATACATACATAGGCACCCAATAATGGAGTCCGCGTAAACTTAGCTTAGTGAACACCGATCCTCGGGTCAAAAGTTGGCCCCCTAATCCATGGCACTGGCGTTATAAATTAATCGGCCACCGTCCCTGGGCAGGCCTGGCCTGTTCACAAACCAGCTGCCAAAGGATATGGCCAGCGTAATTTGACCCCTTGACCCAGAAAGCGTGCAGGGTTGCCAGATTCAAATTTTTCGGATCCACGGTATTAAAATTCGGCATAAAATTATTATATGTACTCTCCAAATTTTATTATTAATTATTTTCTTTATTTATTTTTCTTCTTAAGTTAGGTTAATTATAATATGGATATAAAAGTAAAATATAAAAACACTTACAAACAATAAAAAAAAAATTATAAACACATTATAAAAAACCTAACCTAATTATTTTATTATTATTATTTTATAAACACGTGGCCAAAAATAGGGACGCCCTGAAAATTTCGGGACATCCGATCACCCTAAAAGCTGCCAACAGAGGTAACTCCTTTTAAAACGTACCTAAACTAAACGTTTTTAAAACGTAACAATGTACACTAGGCGGCGTGAACTGACGAGACGGTACGACTGATGCTGATGATTGACGGACGGTAATAGTACGAGTATATTGACTATCAATTGTCAATCGTGTTATATAAAAGTTACAGTATGTCGATACCACTTATCTCATTTAGGGCCTCTTGCATCTTTCACTAACCCGTGGTTAACCGGTTAAACCTGGAGTTACTATGGCTACCAGTACAATTTGACACTGGGTTAACGGTTTAACCGGTTAGCCCGGGTTAGTGCAAGTGGCGCTTAAAGTCATGGTTCTCGGTTTTTCATAAAACACTGGCACAGTTGGCAGGACTGTTACACTGGTATCACTGCAGCCGCGGATCTCTTTGCGAACGTGAGCCCTGTAATTGTGACAAATGCCCCCCGCCAGCCGGCGATAATGGCCGAAGAAATCCGTTCATAAAGAACCTTCGGGAAGGATTGCCGTGAAAAAGCACCCTTTGGACTGGAATCGGGTTTGCACTTGAAAAATGAAGTTGAGCCAATTCACTTACGTTGGCGAAGTTTGTGGACAACGGGTCTCTAGTTTTTCCCAAAAAGTTTTAAGTCATGTTTGCCCGCATTTTCGTTAGTAATAATTTATTTGGTTCAGAAACGCGTCACTTTTCAGGATTGCCATAAAACAAACCTAACCTAACCTAACCTATCTATAGGATAATCTTACGAAAATCCTGAAAATTTACGGTTTCAGTTTTATGACTAATGATAATATGACTAATGGTTAGGGAGGCGAGGTAGCTAAATGGCGTAATTCAACGGCGCCGTCGAGACCTATCAAAATCGAAAGATAAAATAATTTCGAAAAGAAAAGCTCGTATGGCAAAAACCATTTTAGCGGTGGGTTTGGCGTGTACGGTTTTTCAAAAATGTTAAAAAAAACAGTTACTTGGGCATTCTCGAGCGCGTCAGATATTCATACTACGCATGCCCCGAGTGCCTCTGATAACAACGGTATACTAATCTGCCGGTTTGCGTGGTGGGGGTAGGCATATAAAGTAGTCAAAAATGCAAAAAAAAAAAATTACTCGAGCGCGTCAGATTTTCGGAAGGGGTGTTAAGTAGGCCCCAAGGAAGCTTCCTTTAAAAAAACTGACGATTTCGGCGTGACGATAAGTTACGATGAATTTTTGAAAATGCAAAAAAAAAAACTTTTTTTGAAATACTCGAGCGCGTCAGATTTTCATAGGGGAGGTTTATCTCGGTATCCTGAAAGCATATTTTTTTAATCTGACAAAAATGTTGGTGGGTTCTCTTAATCTGACCGATTTTATGATGCTTCAAGTCAAAAAGTTTTAACTTTGGACAAAAATGTAAAGAGACCTTTTTTGTGTAAAATAAAATTACCTTTTTTGTTTATTTAAACTTTTTTTTTGTAAAATGTATCGTTCGCGACTTATATGCCGCAACGCGTTCTTAGGAAGACGAAATGGCTCCTCCACACTTCCGGTCATGCGGAAACCGGCAGATTTTGTATTATTAGTAAGTTTTAGATTATATTCTTCAAAATAAAAAATAAAAAAATCGCGCTCGAGAATGCCGGATTAACGTTTTTTTTTTACAAGTTCGCGACCCTATAACTCGGCGGCGTCAAGGACTTATCGTCAGATTAGTTAAATTTAGTCTTTAAACACTAAAATCAACCCCCAATATCTTAATCTGACGCGCTCGAGTATTTCAGACTATCCATTTTTTTTTACTAATCTGATCGTCTATCCTAGGCGCGCGTCACTACATATAGAGCTAAATACTTTACAAGGTTGTTCTATTAGGTCTAAGGTATCTCTCATATCTTAAACTGCCACGCTCGAGTATTGCCGAAAATTCCCCTATTCGCCTCCCTAACTATAATAATATATTATGACTTAAAACTTTATGGGAAGCAAAGGGGCCCCGTGGACAACACGTATACGTTGAAGCGTTATTTAGTATAATAGTTGACCATTGAGAAAAACATTACTAGATGACAATGCTGAATGGTGTGAGTTAAGTCCCGGTTTACTCTTAACCCTTTATAAGGCATAAGGGTTCCAGAGATTATGCAAAATTGAACCCTATTACTTTGAAATAAAGTGCAAAATCAGGTGGGAAATATATTCCCTCTGCCTTATAAAGGCTTAAAGGCATCTCAGGGAAAAGTAAGTAAGAATCTAGAATTTTTAAGATTTGGCGGAGATAAAAAGATGACTTGTGCTAGAATGGTCCGGTTCCGGGACAAGGCATTCGACACTTCGCTTTTTATGATGGGTGATCAGCGATCACGTGATGCTTTCTATAGAAAATCGGGAGCCTCGTTCTAACGTGAGTCAGGCGTGGCTCACTCCGCGATTTCGTCGCTTTGCTACAGGTAGCTAAAAGTCCGTCCGTTCGACCCCAATTTTGGGGTTTGCCATAAGCCGCGCGTGGCGCTGTCGCCACCTAGCGGCCATATCTGTGCTGATCGTGACAGACGCGTTTTGTTAGAGTGAGTCTTCTGTACCTAGTACTATTATTTATTCTGTGCGTGAGTCTACCTTTAACTCATATCACTAAGAAGACCAATTACTTATAACTCTTAATAAGTGTTTTAGTTCTGAGGTCAGGATTATAAAAGAGTGAATTTTAGTTGTTTGTACTTATGTTCAAGGTTTCTTGGTCAATTTGAATGATAAATTGGCATCTGAACTGTTGATTCTAAATATACAAATGTTTAACAGTCAAGCTGCATCCGAAAGCGCAATTGAAATGGACGGATAACTTTACATCAATACCAGCAAACAATTGTAGCATTTCTGTAAATATTACGCGGCAAATGAGTGTTTATGCTCCCCGTGTATTCCTGTCCTTACGAGTACGATATACAAGAGTCGAACACTGGAGCCGCGTAAATTATAAATTAAATTAAGTTACCGTTCGGATTCAGATTACAGCAGTATTTAAGGATGACTCACGATAGACCGGGCCGGGGCCGGGCCGCAGCTTCCGGCGCATCATAGTCTATGGAGAGCACCACGTGATCACCGATCAGCCGTCATAGAAAATGACATGTGGGACGCCTCGGCCCGGGCACGGTCCGATCTAGCGTGATACATCCTTTACTGCTGAATTATTACAGTGCGACATTACTGCGGACTGCATTGTTGTCACTAATGTCAAAACAAGGCGGCGATATCGATACCACAGTCTGTACAGTCGTTCGACGAGGGGCGCACCCGAGCTGCATACATCGCTGTCATCGCATTGTTAGTAGCTTGATACACGGCAAGACCGTCGGACCACTGTTACTTTTTACACTGTACCAATACTGGCATTACTATTCTATTCTATTTAAATTTTGTGGCAGCAACGCGGTCGGCAGTAATGTCGCGTTTCTCAAATTAAGTAGGGCAACAAAGTTCGACTCGCTGTGTTGGAGCAATATCGCTTTATTTTAGCAGCTGGGGCGAGCGGCGATTATCGCTCGAATCTGTTAATTACAATCCCAATCGGTTTTATGCGACGCTTACAGAATAGGCGGCGTAAATGATCGCGAATTTGGGGCGGCGCATCGATATGACCAACAAAAATATGTTAGGTAGTAAGTACGTTATTACGTAGGTTTAATCGGTTTACCCTTGAATTGCCGACAGACATTTGATCGAAGGTACACCAGGTTTAATCAATGTGCAAATCAACCGTTCTTCATCAATTCTTATCTTAACTGGTAACTGGAAGAGATCCCGTAGAAGTATAAGTTTGCTTTACTGCCTATCCTGAGTTGCTAAGTGACCGATAGGTTTCCGTAGGGGTCGCACGGCTGGTGATCTTCTGGTACATCGTTTGGTACAGGCTATCCAATCATTAAAACAATATTTTTAAGTATTAAAATGAATTTGATTGGTTCAATACGTTTAACATTGTTTACTACCGCTATTGTAACTATAGCTATTGGCAACCAGTGCCACCTTTACCTTATGCTAACCCAATAACCCCTCCTGATCTATTTATACAAGGCGCTATACAATCTGGTTCTCGAAAATTAAATTCCAAACTAATGATTAGTTCCGGGGCCAGGGCTCGGCTAATCAAATTGGTTATAATATTAATCACGTTTAGATTGCGTTCAAAGGGCCCCCGTGTCGTCAAGTATTCACAAATTAACTCGGTACAGTCAGCCGAGGACGCTATACAAACGAAATATAAGAGCATAAACAATGCATATTAAAGAGATACTAAATACTGTCGTTTACCTAGTAGTTTGTAGTAGAAAAGTCTAAGAAGATCTTGTTTGCAGATGGCGCTGTGGCGCTGTAAGATTCAATAATCTTATGGCTCCTCTACACGATGGGCCAACGCCGGCCACTCCAAGGGACACATTTATGCGTTAGAGGGAGCAAGTGATATTGCTATCTCATTCTACCGCATGGCTGCGTCCCTTGGGGTGGCCGGCGTTGGCCCATCGTGTAGTGGAGCCATTACAGTGCCACCTATGGAGTACCTATGTACCTACTCTACGCTACCTATGTACCTACAGTCAAAGATTTAATTTCAGTACCATTTCTTACCTTGTCACAGTAAATGTATACTCGTACATATGTGAAATATATGATTGTCAATATGAAAGTCGCTTAGTACCTCATACTGTTGTCAGATTGTCACTGTGACAAGGTACGAAATTGTAATGAAATTAAGTTTCTTGATCGTGCCTACATCTAATGGCTCCTCTACAGGATGGGCCAACGCCAGCCACTCCAAGGGACGCAGCCATGCGGTAGAATGAGACAGCAATATCACTTGCTCCCTCTAACGCATAAATGCGTCCCTTGGAGTGGCCGGCGTTGGCCCCTCGTGTAGAGGAGCCATAAGTCACGACACGCTCACGGGAACATATATTTTTGAAGTGTGTATAATATATGTACCTATATGATAATGTACGTATGTGTAGTGTAATGTGACGTAGTAAAAGTGATCTGCACGCATTTCTATTACCAAGAATATTAAAACGTCTGCGGTACTATTCGAGAATTTTAGCGTCTCGTTAATATAAGTACTGCGTAGCTGCTTTCATCGATGGCTGTACGTGGCTAATTTAAATAGGTTTACGTGCGTGTAAAATTATTTATATGTGATCTAATTACGGTTCTGCGTGTGTCTGAGCATGTGGTGACTTCATTTAAAATTCAATTTGCAGTTAACATGCCTGTTTAATTAAGCATAAGATTGTCAATTGCTACATACCTAATTCTAACAAATAGCACGTTGTAATGTTTCGTATTAATTGTGTGTTCATCATGAATATTTGTTCCTAAGTTATGATGGTAGGTATACATATTATAATTAAGTAATTTATCTAATATAAGTAGGTATGTATATTGCGGCCTAGTACCAGCTTTGCTTAGTTTGGGGCTAGGTTGATCTGTGTAATGGCACCTCTACACGATGGGCCAGCGCCGGCCACTCCAAGAGACGCAGCCATGCGGTAGAATGAGATAGCAATATCACTTGCTCCCTCTAACGCATAAATGCGTCCCTTGGAGTGGCCCGCGTTGGCCCATCGTGTAGAGGAGCCATAAGATTGCCGCTTGGTGACTTATCAGTATATATAGTTTTTAACAAAAGTGGCTGCCATCTGCCCTTCTAGCTGGGGTTCTAAGGTCCACCACCTTGCATTTTGGAGACAAAGCAAACCGCTTGGAACAGGTGTTCCTGGGGATGATCTGAGCCGATTAAGCCCGGTTGCCAAGAGGTTCCACCCAGCAGGTGGGCAGGGGAGGGGGGGCAAAAGTGGCTCCGGCGCGCCTCACTCTAAGCTATATATCTGCATACATCTAGCAAGTATATCAAGTTTGGTGTCTTTTTCGTGTAATTCGAGGATGAAGAATTCATTTCTGTGACTAAATTTTCACTCTTCCATACAAAAAAATCGAGAAATTAAAAATTCCAAAAAAATCTTTTCACTTTTTTTTTCGAAAATCCTCTACAAAATTAAAACTATGAGGATTTGCTCTAGAAAAAAAATACCTGTGAATAGCCCAGTTATCCTACTATATAGAATAGTAAACTTGTTAAACATTTTTTTTTCATAACTCTGATAAAAAAAATGTTTTGTGTCGCGCGGCGTACCTGCATTGTAAGAGCGGTATGCAGCGTTTAGGATTTTTAAGTATGTTTCGATGGTTTCTGATAAGTTGTTATTCTTCTGGTTGTAGAAAATTACTTCTGGACGTGATATATATACAAATATAAATTAAACGTATAAATATAGATGTTGGGAAAACTTTCGCCAATAGAGTTATTATAAATGTGATAAAATTAACAAAGCAGATGTTTGATTAAAATGCGGGTTAAAATACGAGTAAGATATATATTGTTCGCAATTGCCGCTACATGCCCATGGGTCCGTGCATTTTAGTTTTTTCTTAACGCAGTTGCACCTCCCTGCGCATTTTGTTTTGCAGCGGCAACGAATAAGCTCTAAACAATCAGCAGCCGCCGCAGGTAGGCTTGTACATATGGGCTCCCAATAACCATTTTGTTTGGACCAGCTCCAGTCAGCAGGACATGGAAGCTGTTGCTGAGGGGCTATAATCTGTCCCCAAACATAGCCTCCTTGGTAAACTGCACGGAGAATATGTTTACGTAGGTAGCGCATCTTCCATTGGAGGCAGATTCTCTAACTGAAGATTATTTTTTGTAAAAAGTACTTTTCGGCACTCTTTTACACTTGTACTTGTACCTGATCCGAACACTGTAACACAATGCATAGTATCAAAATAATGTCTAAGGACCAATTCACATCTCGTAATTCAAATCTGTTCAGATTTAATATTGTAAGACTCTTACTTGTCATACAAGACAATAACATTTTTTTCCAAAATTGGCTGCTCAATGTTGTTTTGTTTACCGTATTTAAATCCCTCCGGAACATTACAAGGACCACTAAAACCAGGATTGTCAGATCCCTCATATTTCCCACTTTTCTGTATGCTGTATGTCTCACATGGACACTAAGGGCATCCGAAAAACAGAAAGTGAATGCACTAGAGATGTGGTGCTGGAGACGAATGCTGGGCATATCATGGACTGAGCATCAATTATTGAGGAGCTTGGCATTAAAGAGCGGTTGCTTTCTACGGGCAAAACTCGGTACTCAACTTCTTTCGACACGTGTCTCGTCGAGACGGAACCTCTACAGAACGTCTAGTTGTGCAAGAAAGAGTAGGAGGTGACAGGGCTAGGGGAAGATCTCTAATGAGATGTACTGACCAAACCAAATCAGTGTGTCGGTCACAGTAAGCGAATGCTTACGGAAAGCAGCTCTACGGGAGGAATGGCGACGTGTCGTTAAATGAGTCGCTCAAAAGTTTTCATAATGGCCACGACCACTCTATCAAGAGTGTAACGAAGAAGAAGGCCCTCCGTTACAGCAGGATATGCGCTTTAAGCTTGAAATACGCTTTTTTTCCCTTTCCACACACAAAAGAAACTGTGTTGTAACCTGAAAAGGCGTGGAAGAATGGCAAGACTACTATCCTTTCTGGTCCTGTAAAATAAATCATATATCTATGAGTTACAAATAAAATCATATATTTAAAGAAAGTTTGCAGCACGTGACCATTAGCCCAGTTGACCTGTCTCTTATTGCGGTGACATATTTATTTATTTTATTTACAATTAATGGAAGAACTACAAACGTTAGCTTAAGAAAATGCAATAACATGGCACGAGAGGAACAGGTGATTCTTTCCTGTTCCAATCCTCCATTAATTGTAAATAAAATAAATATGTCACCGCAGTATACGAGACAGCTCACCAGGGCAATTGGTCAAGTGCTGCAAACTTTCTTTAAATATATGATTTTATTTGTAACGCATAGATATATAATTTATTTTACAGGACCAGAAAGGTCAGAAGTCTTGTCATTCTTCCACACCTTTTCAGGTTGCGACACTGTTTCTTTTTTGTATGGACAGGGAAAAAAGCGTATTTCAAGCGTGGAGCGCATATCCTGCCGTAACGGAGGGGTTTAAATACGGCAAACAAGGCAATATTGAGCAGGCATTGCCAATATTGATAAAAATTGTTATTGTCTTGTATGGCAAGTAAGAGTCTTACAATAGTAAGTATGGACAGATTTGAATTACGAGGTGTGAATTGGCCCCTAGACGTTATTTTAACAAAATGCATAGTATTTTGTTACTGATTTTACGAGTACATCAGGTACAAGTACGAGTGCAAAAGAGTGCCGAAAAGTACTTTTTACAAAAAAAAAATCTTCAGTTAGAGAATCTGCATCCAATGGAAGATGCCCTACCCACGTAAACATATTTCTCCGTGCAGCTTACCAAGGAGGCTATGTTTGGGGACAGATTATAGCCCCTCAGCAACAGCTTCCATGTCCTGCTGACTGGAGCTGGTCCAAACAAAATGGTTATTGGGAGCCCATATGTACAAGCCTACCTGCGGCGGCTGCTGCTTGTTTAGAGCTTATTCGTTGCCGCTGCAAAACAAAATGGGCAGGAAGGTGCAACTGCGTTAAGAAAAAACTAAAATGCACGGACCCATGGGCATGTAGTGGCAATTGCGAACAATATATATCTTACTCGTATTTTAACCCGCATTTTAATCAAACATCTGCTTTGTTAATTTTATCACATTTCTAATAACTCTATTGGCGAAAGTTTTCCCAACATCTATATTTATACGTTTAATTTATATTTGTATATATATCACGTCCAGAAGTAATTTTCGGGTCTCTATTGTTTCCCAAATAGTTTTAAGTCATAATGTACTGTTTGTCCGAATTTTCGTTAGTCATAATTGGTTTTTCTCAGAAACGCGTAACTTTTCAGGATTGCCATAAAACAAACCTAACCTAACCTAACCTATCTATAGAATGACCTTAGGAAAATCTTGAAAAGTTAACGGTTTCAGTTTTATGACTAACGATAATATGACAAACAATACATTATGACTTAAAACTTTATGGGAAACAAAGGGACCCCGTAATTTTCTACAACCAGAAGAATAACAACTTATCAGAAACCATCGAAACATACTTAAAAATCCTAAACGCTGCATACCGCTCTTACAATGCAGGTACGCCGCGCGACACAAAACATTTTTTTTATCAGAGTTATGAAAAAAAAATGTTTAACAAGTTTACTATTCTATATAGTAGGATAACTGGGCTATTCACAGGTATTTTTTTTCTAGAGCAAATCCTCAAAGTTTTAATTTTGTAGAAGATTTTCGAAAAAAGAAGTGAAAAGATTTTTTTGGAATTTTTGATTTCTCGATTTTTTTGTATGGAAGAGTGAAAATTTAGTCACAGAAATGAATTCTTCATCCTCGAATTACACGAAAAAGACACCAAACTTGATATAGTTGCTAGATGTATGCAGATATATAGCTTAGAGTGAGGCGCGCCGGAGCCACATTTGCCCCCCCTCCCCTGCCCACCTGCTGGGTGGAACCTCTTGGCAACCGGGCTTAATCGGCTCAGATCACCCCCAGAAACACCTGTTCCAAGCGGTTTGCTTTGTCTCCAAAATGCAAGGTCCCCTTAGAAAACAGGACCTTAGAACTTCTGCTATTCCAACCCGGAGGGGAAACTAGTCCCTATTGGGATTAGTCCGGTTTCCTCACGACGTTTTTCTTCACCGAAAAACGTGACTGACAAATATCTATTTATTATTTAATTTAATTATGTTGTTAAAAAGTTCAAGTCAGTCCTTTAATATAACTGGAATAACGTAGAAGTTCATTGAACAGTTTAAATCTCCAGAATTTTTCACTGTCCAATGGCGCAGAAAAATTGAATTATTCAGGATTTATTTTAACAAATTAGTCTGACGGAAAAATCGCTGGATTTTCTGTTCATTACTAAAGGATAAAATAAAACTATTTCATGAATAAGTCTGTTTTAGCTAGTTGTATATTTTACGTAAATTACCTACACTAGACATACTTTTTAAATATAATGGAAGGCCACTTCTTTACCAAACTTGTAAATACTTATTGGCAAAATGCCAAACTCAAAACTTAAGTACTTCTTCTAGAGTTTATACATAGGAACTTTAGGAACTTTACTGAGTACATATATAAGTTCTTATGAAATTGCTTGTTTCAGTTGACATTTTCGTAATAAATACCTATCGATACGTCTGTTATAACCGAATTTTAACACTTTGATTTCGCGAAAACAAATGCCTACCTAAGTAAACCTTGTTTGAGTTACCTACCAAGTATTTCTATGACATTATTATCGTAATTATACTGTATAATTATTTGGCGTCTTCGCCTTATCATTAAAAAGTCATAGAATACCAAATAAAATATATCCGTGGAACGGTTTGAATAAATTAAGGTTGCGTGTAACGCTACTAAGCCAAAATGGCGTACCAATGTACATACGCTTTACAGTTGTATGCCTTTTAGTTAAAAAACCCGTCAAGTGCGGGTCGGACTCGCGTTCCAAGGGTTCCGTACATAAGTCCGACTCACGCGTGACTGCAGATTTCTAATAGGTTTTCCTGTCATCTATATTAGGTAAAGTACTATTTTGTGTATTTTTTTTCAAAATTTTAGACCCAGTAGTTTCAGAGATAAAGGGGGGTAAGGGAAGGGGGGGGGGGGAGGAATGGTCGGACAGACAGACAGATGCACGAGTGATCTTATAAGGGTTCCGTTTTTTCCTTTTGAGGCACGGAACCCTAAAAATGAAACTAAAAATACATACACATGCTTACCAGCCATGTGGTGAGCCTTTAGTTAAGCTTTCATAACTGATTATGGCGGAGTAGGTGTCTAGTCTAATAAAGTAATTGTAGGTTTACCATAACAAGTGCTATCAATAATAACTGTTTACTAGTTAAGAATTTATAATTTGGCAATCTTTTTTTTCCATTTACTCAAGCAACCGCATCAAAAAAGTAATATTGTTCCGCAAACTTCCCAAGATTTCGGCGATGTTAGCGCCATGTTAATATAAAAGAATAAGGAAAAGCAAAATTTCCGCGCTCCCTGTTATGCTGCGGATTTTTAAAAACACTTGACGCGCCTGAGGGAAATCAGCAAGACTCCTCATTCTAAATGGTTACGCGAGCTCGGGTGAGTCTATTTTTTGGCGAGTCCATTCTTCGGGCGAGTCCATTTCTCGGGAAAGTGTAAGTTGACCTTGAGATTCGTAACAACTATGAGTAATCGGAAAATGGGAAAACAAGTAAGTTTACATATTATTATACATATAGTAACCGCAACCGCTACATACTTACGGATTTCACAGTAATACTAGCTCGTCAAAACCATAGATAGGTAGCTCGCCTTCGCTAGGAGTTATGGGAATACACGGCCAGCAGCCTGCAATATGCAGGAGTCAGTGCAGAGGATATTAATGTTTAGTGCACGGTAATAAGGCATGCTGAGGCCGCACGGGGAACATGGTAAGTGCACGGAACGCGTGAGCCGAAAGTTAGTGAGCTGATTATTCTAGAAATTCCTTAGTAGCTTTTGTTTAGATATATGCTTTTAGACTAGCGAGTGTTTTGTAAGTAGGGTAAAGGCACCAGTAGTCAGCCTTATAACGACTTTTTTAAGTTTGAACGTTCGGCATTTCTACAGGATTAGTCGGATAATTAAACAAATGACATAGTTAGATCAATTGTTTATCATAATTTAAAAAAAAAATAAAAAAAAAATAACAATCCTCTTTATAATATCACTAATTAAGTTTAAACAAAAAGCGGCATTTTTCTCCAGTAGTCAGCCTCCAAAATCCAGTAAGCAGCCTCTGTGTACCCAGTAATATTCATAATAATTTGATCAAAATCACTTATATTTATATCATAACCAACAGTATGATTATCATTATTTTTTCTTATAAGTACATACAATTCTTATGACACGAAATTTGTTAGTTATATAAGTACTTAACTAAAAAAGTTGTCAAGCGGATCCCAGGCTCCCATGAGCCGTGCATGGCAAAAATGCTATATATGTCCGGGATAACGCGAGGAAGAAGAAGGTACCTATTCGGTAAAAAATAATGAAACGATTCTATGCAGATGTAATTATCATTAATAAACAAAGTCATATACCTACCAGGAAAAAGCAAAATGAGAGGTATGTATAGTTAACGTCAAATATGTATACACTTTTTCACCTTATTTCAATGAGATAGGGTTTAAAAATGTGGACATATTTTTGGCGGCGACGTACCAAGCAACGTCAATGGCTGAGTATTGGATCCGCGAAGTGAAGTGAAGAAGTTCCAGTAGTCAGCCGCATTATAACGTAATTTCAAATGCGGCTGACTACTGGATTTTACTTAAAATTGACTAGGGCATGCCTAACTAAATTTGAAAATGTAAATTTAACGGTCCTAACGGTCGCATTGGCTCGAAAATAATAAAATAAACGAATAACCCAAAGGTCAGCCGTGGGGGGCTGAACACTGGATTTTTTGGAAAAAAGTGTTATCCAGTGGCCAGCCCCCTCAATTTATAAGTGAAATATTGATATTTTCATCAAAACATAATCCAATTTAATAGATAAACTAATAAACAAACCAATCATTAACAAAAATAATAACTTATAACATTAAAACATAGTTTTTCTTGCCTGTTAAGAGAACACCACGTGCAGTAAAAAATATGGCGGACATGACACTTTTGCACTCGTCGACAAACAGCACCTGTATGAACGAGTATATTTCTTCCTCCCGTTCCCTCACCGCACCTGTCGTGTGACGTATTAACCAATAAGGAATCAAAGCTCCTATTTGAGTACTCGCGATTTGTTTAAACGAATATACCAGATATTTATGACCAATAAACGACTCAAAAGGCTGACTGCTGGTCCCTGGCTGGCTACTGGTGCTGTTACCCTAATAACTGATTGATGAAGGATATTGTTGGATTTGACGGAATATTTTTCATATGATATTCTAATGTAGGTATACTGGTATATCTGCTATGAAAAAGTTATTTAATACATATTTTTTTATTAAGGTATATACACCTTACTTTGTGTTCAACTGGAGAAAAGGCAGCTCCTTAGCCAACCTATTTTTAAAATATTGCTTAGATCTTCTAGTCTGAAAGAATTAGCGGAAATTAAAGACAATTAGACATATACATAGGTAGGATTAAGAAAAATGTATTTGTATTCTAACACAGACATTATAAATGTAGGTACTATTTACATAGGTAGGTATAAGAATAATTTTTCACTCCAACTATTTTTGTTTACGATAAATTAAACTTAACTTCTACTTCAACAACTTTACTACATTTCCCATGTGCAGTGAAAACGGGTCACATAGCATTGAAATGATATATAAACTAACCCGTTTTGATAGTACTTGAGTGTATGTAAATTTCACCGTGTATTTGTTTACCCGAAGCGATGGTTCCGTGTTTTTATGGCTCGTTGAAATTTACAATGCGAGTTGGTCCGTTACGAACTATTCAGTTTACTGCAGTTGGGAACAAGGAGAGCTAATGCTAGTCAGTTCTCAGTGGCGAGCGGCTAGCGGGGCGTTCGGCGGGGCGTTCGGCGGGGCGTGCAGCGGGGCGTTCAGCGGGGCGTGCAGCGGGGCATTCGGCGGGGCGTGCGGCGGGGTTTTGAGCAGCGTGCATTAAGGTCGCTCGTGTACATTTGCATTTGTTTAAAATGGACGCCGCGATTGCTCTCTCAGTATGCATTCTAATAATTTACTCCTCAAGGTTATTATAATATCTGCTGTCCCCAAAACCCCCACCAATTTTTGCTCCAACGATAAATAAGAAGTTATTTACCAGACCAAATAAACTGATAGTTAGGTAATGTAAGCTGGTGTTAGATAACAGTATCAGCAATACATCGAAAGGATTATCGCTTATTAAGGAATAATCTAAACATGTCACAAGTTCCAAAACAAAGGCCGAAACACACATTCATCACCCTACATTTAATCAACATTGAAATCCCTAACACGTGGTCGGCAAACATATCACTAACAAGAATCCTAAAACTTTGACCCGCACCTTTTTGCCAGAGGTCACCGGCATCGGGCTCAGACCGCGGTTAGTAGGGCCCGAACCGGCCTAATCTCGGGCTTGCACTAAGCTACCCATTAGATTGGTTAGTAGTGTTGGTTAAGACTCACGTCCTTTGAGTCTGTTGAGGCTCGACTCAGTTTTTCAGACTTATAATGTCGAAACTTGAGTTCTTTTCAACTTGTTGGAGACCCAAGTCTTTAATAGAAATTAGAGTCCTTTTCAGAGAACTATAAATTTTTTACAAGAGATTTCTAATGCCAAATTGTCTGTACATAAAAGTCATGGGTTATTAGCTACACAAATAATACTATAACGCATATTTTCTTTACTGTGATAGAACAATTTATTTCGACAAACAATTGGACATGGAGGAGACAGTAATAAAAAAATAGTCTTGTTTAGAAAACAATGGTTGACGGAGCCTATTCGGAGGCTTTTGAGTTCGCCAAGAGAAGTCTGGATTTTGATAGCACACGCAGTGCAAGTGTTATTTATACGTCATAATTTCATAGAAGTTTGACGTTTAAAATAACACTTGATCTGCGTGTGCTATCAACATTGTTGCAGACTTCTCTTGATTAAACTCTAAAAAGACTCGACTCAGGACTTTTTCAAGCGCTGACTCTCGTAAAAACGAGTTTATGTAGTTATTCAAATTTAGGGCCCCCCCACATCTGGCGTCTTTCCAGCGTCGGCGTCTACAATTCTATGGCCGACGTCGACGCAACGTCGACGCAGCGTCGACGCAACTGCGCAGCGACGTCATTTGCCATAGCGCTGGACCGACGCCGACAGACGCCGACGCTCGAAAGACGCCAGATGTGGGGGGGCACTTAATAAAGTTGACGAGCCGATAATAGTCGTTTGCCCCTTTCCGACGTATTGGTATGATGGAAAGGGACAAGCGATTATTATCGGCTTGTCAACTTTAGTAAACGTTTATGAATAAGGGGGTAAGTATTTAGTCTAGTTACCCGCAGGGTACCGCTATTTGTCATCTAGTGCTAATGCCTCACCTATCGCTTAAGTTCGAGATTACAATGTATCAGTTTAGCGAAGTTCGGCTTATGTTGAGGTTTGGTTACTATTAAGTTTGCGTAGGTACTAAGTGCTGCTGTTGGCAAGCGATCAATTTGATGCTAAGCGTTACTTGGCTAGGTCTTAATTTTAGGGTTCCGTGCCCAAAGGGAAACGGGACCCTATTACTACGACTCCACTGTCCGTCTGTTCGTCTGTCTGTCATCAGGCTGTATCTCATGAACCGTGATAGCTAGACAGTTAAAATTTTCACAGATGATGTATTTCTACTGCCGCTATAACAAAAAATACTAAAAAGTACGGAACCGTCGGCAGGCGAGTCCGACTCGCAGTTGTCCGGTTTTTTGTTTAGTTCGGTTTCTGTGAGTTAGTACATCCATCATATAAATATGAGGGTTATATAAATAAGATTAAACACTTTACTACTGTGTTAATCGTGTTAGTTAAACGAGTTTCTTTGTTTCCAAAGAATTATTTAAGTTCTCGGATATACGTATATCTGAAAAAATTTCAACAGTCCGTATAGAATCAAACATTCTTCAACTATCACCCAACAAGGTTTGGCCGAGGCATCCATTATTGCCTAAAATCCCGCTTCCCTAATAAAATTACCCATCGAACCATTAATTACTCTCATCAGCCTCTGTCAACATTCCAGCAAAAAACATGACGAATCAATTTGCAATTAACGGGCGCCCTCGAAAAAGCGTAAGGTGTATACGGTGTGGGGATGCTGATGTTTTTGTTCCAATGGCGCTTTTTTGCTTGAAAATTATTCTCTTTGCCTATCAAAGGTATTTTTTTCAAACTTTGGCCATATTTTGCGTGATGAATAGATATATAGTAAGGTGGTTCACGTTTGTATGGGAAAAGAAGACGCGGCACCTCCTTATTTTGTTACACTTGATAAAATACACCAAGTTTTGTAAATGTTATTTTAACTACAATTTATATAGGTCATACTGGTCGACTTTTACTATGGATCCAACTCCGCAATCGCGAAAAAAAAGGTTGTTTCAATACATTTTGTCTTATCAGATGTGGATATTTTCAATGGGAGACCCAAAATTTTTTTACAGTACATATGGTCCTATTTTTCCGCACTAGTGCGTAAAATAGCACTTTTCGTGCGATGTCAAAAGTTTAAAGGGCCATATGTACTGTAAAACGTTATACGATACACGTGCGAATAGGTAATTCGCAACTCGTGTCGATTTAAAAGACTCCCTTCGGTCGTGTTTTAATTTATCGCCACTCGTTTCGAATTTCCTCTTTTTCGCACTTGTATCGTAAATAACTATTTTGATTTCGGGATTGGTCCCATACTAAAATTTATATTACTTAGTATGACCTACAGGCCATTTTTCAAATGTCTAAGGGTTGAAAAAAGCCCCCGTATCGGTCTCTGATTGTATTCTGCTCAGGTGGCCTAATAATACAGTCAGCAGCAGAAGTCGCTATACACTCCAGGTGCTCAAAGAGAGGTAAACGTTTAAACTGTCAAAAAGTTGTTGACTGTCATGGTAGTATTTACTTGTGAGCGCTCAACGTGTCACAAATATGTTAACAGTCGCTATTCATTAATTTCTACACTTACAACAAGTCATTGATACCTTAGCTGTCAAAAAACCAATGGTATCTAAGCGGTCAACGTGTCAAATATATCTGAACAATATGGAAAAATAGACTTTAAAGCATACAAGTATGGTCGAATATTGAATAAAAGATAGCCATGCTAATTTCAGGTAAAGCGTTTTGACAATCATCGAAAGCAGTACAGTCTTGTCATCACATACATCTATCTCACGTTTTGCCCTTCAACCATTTGACAGGAGCCTCTCGGTCAACTTACTGCAAACTATTTCTTTTAACAGAATCTTCAAGACGAATGACACATAGCAAAAGCTAACTGAAGCCGAATTTAGAGCCAATTGTCAAGGCACGTCGTGGTCTCAGTAACAGGCGTTTGCTTTTCAAAGCAGAGACCGCGGGTTCAAATCTCAGTCGTACGCACCTAGAGATTACAGCTTTTTGTTTTTTTTTTGATTTCATTTCTATTATTAATTTGTGTCTTCTGGTTTTATGTTAATTTCGCATTAGTTTATATAATTTTTGAAGATAATGTCACATGTAGCGTATGTACGACTTTCTATCAGGACGTTGTAGGTTTGAACCCGCAGTGGGCGTTACTTAGATTACTCCTGTGCGGAATGCCATTTGATATTTACTACTCAAAAATCGCGTTTGTTGTATGTTCTGTTTTTAGTATTTCTTGTTACTTATAATAGCGTCAACAGAAATACATCATTTGTGAAAATTTGAACTGTCTAGCTATCACGGTTCCTGAGATACAGCCTGGTGACAGACGGACGGACGGACGGATGTCGATGGACAGACGGACGGACAGCAGAGTCTTAAGTAATAGGGTCCCGTTTTACCCTTTGGGTACGGAACCCTAAAAATGCTGGTCTCTTCGAAAACTGACTAAATTAAATTATAGGATATGAAAACAATGCATTTTATTAAATTTCAGACATCATGTTTCATAGTAACATTTATTGCTTAAGACCTACACAATCGATATCTAAATAGAAATAGTCTTAGTTTTATTTTTCAAAACGTTCGGGGTTCGATTCCCGAGCTGAGTACACATTTTTTTTAATGTATGAATGCAGTTTTTCGTGTTACTAAAATCGATGACATGATTCCTAAGAAGAGATCGGTGTATATCGTATAGTATCAGATTTTCCCATACTGGCCGATCTAAATGGGCCACCCTGTATAGTATATTTTACTACAATAAGTGGGCTAAATAAATATATTAACATAGGTATATAATATGATCAACGGTTTGGAAAAACAGCCGCATATGACAGTTAAAATAAAAAAACCGATCATTCTAGTAGAACCTACTTATTTATTGTATAAGTTTGACACTTAACGATAAAATACTTCTTTAAGAAAGGAGGTGTCAATTCGTAGTGCTACAGTATTTATTTTAAAGTTAAACAGATAAAATGTTGATGCTTAGTTACCATTGAAATAACAACTGCTTAGCAACTGGTGGCACCCTGGCTGCTGACGTACGTGATTGGCAGTGCGTGTAGGTATTAATGATAGCAGCTTGAATTTGATTGCTTAGTTACCACTGACTTTTTAACCGTTATTGTCATTGTGATTAAATAAGGGTGTATGTGTTAAAGAAAAACTCAGAAGTTAAGGTATTTGTGACGAACTGAAAGCCTACGTGAAAATGACATCTTAGATGTCCTTATTTTTGTGACGATTGAAGTGTATATGTTTTCTTGGACACCTTGCCCGCTCAGGTATATCTGCTGCTGACTGTACTACTCAAGATGACAATCGTTTGCGGAAAACGAACTGAAATGAAAGAAAAATGAAAATAATGTATGAAAATGACACCGTTTCGTTTCGTTTTGTTTCGTTTCGTTCGACGGGGTGGCTATTTACACTGGTTACTTTAAAGCGAAGTTCTCTAAGTGAAGGGAGCAGGCAGGGCGCGCCTCATTGAGCCAGCACTCAACACTTGTTTCACGGAGTTCGATTTCGCCCCAGTTCGAGAGCGCTGGAAATTGCGCTCTTTTGTTGTTAGGCGTTCTGGTTCGCGTTTAGCGATATTAGTACTTGGAATTGTGAGGTAAGTCGAGTTTGAACGATGTATGGCGAAATGCATTCAGTTTCACCGCAGTTTTACAATCTGCAGGCCAATTCAAACTTACATTGTGTCTTCTAAATGACGCCATTTTGTTATCATTTGCGCGAGCATTTCGCTAATATGTGTTCGTGCATACGAACGAGACTCGCGGGCGAATAATAATATAATTACATAATTTTTAGATTAAAATGTACGTTTGAATTGGCCTTCAGGTAGGAAAACTGTAGTGAAACTGAATGTATTTCAGTATACATAGTTCAAACTCGACTTACACAATTCCAAGTACTAATATCGCTACACGCGAACGTTTTGTGACCTTTCTTTCCAGTAAGTAGTGTAAAGACAGTAAACCCTGCTGGTCTAAGGTGCTGTACACCGCTAGAAACTTTTCGTTAATCATGATAAACGGGTTATCTTATAGTGCCTACTTATAAATACTGACAAAAGCGCAATTTACATGATCCGTTTTGACTTGAAATCTAACTTAAACACGGCTTTCATTCGCGCCGCCAATTTAACTCAACCAAACGCCCGCTCAAATATTTTCTCTGTCAAAACCTTCATACACAACAGCCCATTTCATCGTCAGTCGCTGCCGAGAAATAATTACATTCCACATGAGGACAAAAAGGCGAGTATTCTCGTAACAGCCAAAAAGCCTTATACGTTTATTTCCTCGGTACACTTAGGATCCTTCGTTTCAAGGTCTCTAGTAATCCTGAGGATTGTGCGATACATTTGCTAAATTGTCGCCATGAAGACGCAATCATTTATACGGTTCAAGTTTCTATGGAAGTGTTTGGTTTGGATTAGCGTTGGGAAGTGGGTTTTGAGAGAATGCGCGGGTCGAGGTCCTTTGCAAAGTGCAATGCTTTGGGATTTGTTTACTAAGAGGTGGCAATATAGGGCTATTAAAAGGATGAAATGATAGTGCGATATATAACGCTGTGGGTACCTACATTCATTATCAAAAGAAACGTATGCGTCAAAGGGTAGATACTTTTGACGTATAGTCTGATACGTTTCTTCTGTAAAAGCATAACAAAAAGAAACATGTCCCTGTATGTTAGAACAAATAGACTATAGACTATGGCAGATACTTTCGGACGTGAACTGTAGAGATAAATTACTATAAGTATTTGAGGGTAGTATCTAGGTGTGATCAGTCGTGTCAGAGACAGGAGGAACAGAAGAGGATATCACTTCACGGATTGCCAAAGCCCGGGTAGCCTTCGCACAGCTGCGGAACGTATGGCAATCACGAAAACTAACCCGAAGAGTGAAACTGAAAATCTTTGGGTCTAATGTTAAATCTGTGTTGCTGTACGGATGTGAAACTTGGAAGGTTACAAAGGGCATTTCCAACCAGCTTCAAGTCTTCGTTAACCGATGTCTTCGTCGAATTCTCGGTATTTACTGGCCCGAGACCATCTCGGATGAGAACCTCCGAGAACGTTGCCACGAAATCCCGATCGACCAGCAGATCAAGCGCCGTAAGTGGAACTGGATTGGACACACACTCCGGAGGGGGCCCGACCATATACCTAAACAGGCCTTAGATTGGAACCCCCAAGGAAAGAGAAAGCGTGGCCGTCCCAAACAAACCTGGCGGCGTACGGTGTTAGACGAGGCGAAGAAGATCGGGAAGTCTTGGAGCGAAATGAAGCGAGAAGCTCAAGATCGATCTACATGGAGAGTCACTGTGGACGCCCTCTGCCCCATCTAGGGGACATAGGATCTTAAGTCAAAAGTAAGTCATCTAGGTGTGATAGATACTTTTGGCGTGTTATTTCATCCGCTGATTTTGGTTCTGATACTGTGCGTAATCGTAATTGTTATTTGACAACTTTGTTGTTTGTTTTTGTATTTTAAGTTCTACTAGTTTGTCATGGATAAAAAATAACTGTACAGTACATATAGTGCTATTTTGCCGCCCTAGGGTAGGATTAAGGACAATACGTGCGTCTGTCAAAAAATTAAAGGGCTATATATATGTACCTACTATAAAACGTTGTATACAAAACACGTGCGAAAAGGTAATCCGCAACTCGTGTCGATTTAAAACACTCCCTTCGGTCGTGTTTTAATTTATCGCCACTCATTGCGAATTTACTACTTTTCGCGCTTGTATCGTAATGTACTATTATTGGTCCGCTAAATTGCTTATAATTATCATACTTCATACTTTATTGTTAATATTCATCGTAATGAAACTAAGTCGGTACACAGTGCGGCGCCCCGTGTGAAACATACCGTTATTAATAGTGCAGGGGCCCGCTGCGGCGCGAAGCTTTTTAGTGCACAACTTTAATTATGTTGCTTATGATCATTTGTACAAGTTAACTCGTGGAACGGCGCAGTTAACTTCAACGCGTGTTAATATGCTAATGTGGGTTTGTAGTGGCTATGAATGGGAGTTGTTTCTTTGATGAAAACTTAGATGTAGGTACTTAACGAAATGTTCGTGAGGAGCGTTTATTCCAATCGCAGAGTAATAAAATTTTGATTATACAGTTAAATAAATAAATAATTTACTGATAAATGTACACAGATAGGTAAATAATACTACTACTTCTATATGTACTTAAGTACTTGATCTTGATGTGTATTTCGTTTGTTTAAATATCTATTCAAATGCCCATAGCATAAGCGACGCTACACAAACTAATATTCTAAGCGACTGCCACAAAGCGTTAACGCGGTCCAACCGAGCTATTAAGACATTAATATAATCAACAATGTGCTCGCTCCGGGCTGATTGAGTCAGCACAGACTGCAACCGACGGTGCACGGCGAACTGAAACATATTACGGTTGGATTCGGGACTAATTTAGTTCAAATGTTTATTCAGTTCCTGAGCATGCTTAGTAATTTGGAGTGTCGAACTTTACGAATGGATCCCTCTCGTACTTATATGTACGGATATTGGTGTGACAGAGATGCACTGCGAATCATAATCAGAACAATTAATGCTGCTGCTGGCTATTTGTTTCAATACAGTCATTCAGTTGCGTCAGTATGTCTGTTAATGAACAGTTTAACAGCCTAGGTGCATTTGTAAAACTGGCAAATTCTTTTTTTGGAAGTGCAATTACTAATGGCGTAAAAAGAAAGTATGTAATTACTTCTTGTGACCTCTTCAGATATCTCATTTTTACTAAGCGTCACTAATTTGAGTTACGGTACACGTTACAAATGTAACAATGCGATGCGAGTAACCCGCGTAATGCCCCGTTGTGTTTAGTCTGTACGTGTACCTACATAGGTATACACAGGATGGCGGCCGACGGCGCGATTAATTGTGTTTGGACACTAACCTGGCTAAACCCGCGATTGCAATGCTAACACACTAAATTGCATTACCAACAGACGAGCCACTTGTTGCTTATAGTTACAGTTGATGTCAAAAATATAATTTAGGGCCCATCTTATTTTGCTTTCTAAGTTGAGTCAAGTGTGAAACTCTTAGGCGGGTCCGAGTCCGGACGGCTGCTGGCGAGGTTGCGGAAGAATACTTCGGCATTCCTGGGACCTCGCCGTATAGCAGCGAGGCGGCAACAGAGGGGTTTTAGTGGGTAAACCTGCCTGGGGTCTCATTAGCCCACAACAGGGAGTCTCACATAACCATCCCGGCCCGTCCCCATGCCGGGTGATATGCGTAAAAGCATTTCCCCTCTTAAAAAAAAGTGTGAAACTCTTGCGACCCTTTTGCAAAATATAATTCCAGATTTTTATTTTATATTGATATACAGTATGTACAACAACAGATGTAGTATAGGCTGTAAATAGACATTCACACATTAACAAGAATATTATGAACCAATGATATTAAATTACGGGACTTATTTTATACCTTTCGGAGTTAAGTAAACTATCTCCGATATTGCCAAAATTGTGCCGTTCTACCTAACAACACTTCAGGTATTCAGATAGAAAAAGCGTGCGATTCTGTAAAACATTACTCACGTATCCAACGGCGCAACAGACGTGTACCCGCCGTGTACCCGCCGTGTACCCGCTACCCGTAATGAATGCAATACGCCTGCGGTGCATGCATGAATATCAATCCGCTAAGAGATAAAATGCTAATCCCAACCATACATATTTATCCGCCTAAATTACTGAAGGAACATTATTTGTTCCCCATTGTACTTGAGATAAGAGTGCCGACTAAAAGCAAAAGTTTCTGCAAGGAGGGTTAGGGTTATGTTCTCAAGTAAAGAGCTTAAAGCGGCCAAACCCTACAAATTGATGCAGGATATTAGAATAAAATAGAATAGAATAGTTTTTAATTCGTAAACACACAGACAATAAATAAATAAATAAAAATAAATAAATAAATATTATAGGACATTCTTACACAGATTGACTAAGTCCCACGGTAAGCTCAAGAAGGCTTGTGTTGTGGGTACCCAGACAACGATATATATATAATATACAAATACTTAAATACATAGAAAACACCCATGACTCAGGAACAAATATCTGTATCATCATACAAATAAATGCCCTTACTGGGATTCGAACCCAGGACCATCGGCTTCGCAGGCAGGGTCACTACCCACTAGGCCAGACCGGTCGTCAACAGACAATACACTAGACATAATATAATAATAATATAATCGACAATAGACAGATTACACACATTTTACACAGCTAATACAAAAACCGGGCAAGTGCGAGTCGGACTCGCGCACGAAGGGTTCCGTACCATAATGCAAAACAAAAAAAAACAAAAAAAAGCAAAAAAAAAACGGTCACCCATCCAAGTACTGACCACTCCCGACGTTGCTTAACTTTGGTCAAAAATCACGTTTGTTGTATGGGAGCCCCATTTAAATCTTTATTTTATTCTGTTTTTAGTATTTGTTGTTATAGCGGCAACAGAAATACATCATCTGTGAAAATTTCAACTGTCACGGTTCGTGAGATACAGCCTGGTGACAGACGGACGGACGGACGGACGGACAGCGAAGTCTTAGTAATAGGGTCCCGTTTTACCCTTTGGGTACGGAACCCTAAAAAGAGATACAACATGACGATATATTGTCGTAGAAATTTCCGGGTGTTCAACGTGACTATATTTTTTAATGTTTTACCGACTTTATTGTATGTTACTCGATTTCTAGAACATAGCTCGATCGATTTGGAAAATTATTATGAAAGGATGGATATTTTGATGTGAGGTTATAGTTATTTTATTTGGGTACCTATTTATTAAAGTAACTCGCACTTTTTGCTCTGTGAAGGTGACATTTGGTGAAGTCGGTTCATTTTTGACGATTATTACTTATTCCGTGACGTATGGTTGCACTATAACACTAGGGTAAAATGAAATTGCTTAGTGCAGAGTTAATATTTTCTAGTTTTATTGGTTGTTAAACACATACGGGGTATAAAATAAAACGGCCAATAAAGTCCACTTTAAATCTACCGGCCCTATCTAAATTTATTCACTGCAAGCAATCTCCTTCGGCAAAGTACAATTAATCCGAACAACAGCCTTCTTCGAGTGCGAAGTTTTAACGAGTGTAAGGCGGAGGCCATTCGCGACATTCGCGAACTCGCATTAACGGCAATTCATCACATTCACCAACTTTTCCGTTTCACTTCATTCACGGACGATTGAAGAGGGTTAAGTTTGGGGCTCAGATTTTACTCAAGACTACTGGTACAGTTAGAAATAGCTAAGTGAGTTCAAATTATCTGAACTTTATTATTCAGAGAATAAGAATGTGAAGTTTAAACATCCCGCTCGTTTAGTGCAGAGCTTCTAATATGAGTTGCGTTCTCGCGCGCGAGTGCGTATGCATAGTCGCGCAAGATTGGCGTCGCGCGCTAGAACTCCTCATGCTAGCAGGACCCCTATTCGACAAGCGACGTTTGACGTATCGTGTTGATCTCCCGTTGATGTGGGAAAAATCATAAGTTCTCGAATACGTACAATGTCAACATTTGAGATTAACAATCCACAGTTAGGGTGACAAGCAAACCAAACCGAACCACCCTTAGTTTAGAGTTGAGTTTTGGTTGTACCAAATGATATTACCTATCCACCGTTGATGGAATCAACACTCAGTATGCAATAAAATCAACTGTTGATTTGACGTGGATGCGAAATCTGACAGTTGTACATGTCGAATTTGGCCCCAGGTCTGCTGAGTGTACAATTTCTTTCGATAAGGCATATATCTGCGTCAGTTTAATGCTATAAGTCTATGCAAAATTAGTGAAAACAGGTACATTTGCGCCCTTCTAAGCGATGGACCGAACAAGTGAAGATTCTCACCGGGTCACCCTCTGAGAAATATCAATAAAAACGGCCGTGCCCTTGCATCTCTATGGTGCTGCTCTATGGTACCTGCTTACCTCAATGGCTACTCTGACAAGAGTATACGACTAAGAAGAACAACTAATCAAGAGAAAGATAAAGTTTTTTTGTTTGCAAAGAATACTTAATTTGCAAGATTCGCAAGTTTGATAGACTCGCCTATTCTAAGATGACGCGACGCGAGATGATTGGTTGAGTAGATTTATTTAATATCTTCGAGACGTGTACATCATGGTTGCGTAATACTTCTACTTGTTTGCGAGTTTCGCTGGCTTTTGTGTTCAACGATACCTATACTTGTAATAAGTTAGGCAAAATAACTAGAATTGAAGTGAGCGCGGCGAGTGTTGAAGAACTTGGAAAGAGTTGTTGTTTGTATGTGATTGTCTCGAGCAAAGAAAATGGGTTACTATATATCCAAACAAGCCGCTTGCAATTCCACCTAGAAGATATGCAGGTATCTGATAGAAGGAGATAGTAATATACATATATAGGTAGGCATTACCTTACCTAATCTAGCAGATAGAAGCATGCGCGTTCACAGAATCGAGAATATCTTTACCAAAATGGATTTCTTTTGATATGCCAATACGAAAATGCATCAAAAGTTATACCATCACATTTACGGTCGCAAAATATGCTCTCATAAAGCAATATCCAAATAACTGTGACCTTATAATTTTTACGGTGGTCATAATACAGAACATAAATTTCCATCATGTATATGGAGCACTCAGTACCTATATACCTACAACATAACTGAGTAAGATTCGAAATTCGCATTTGTATTTGTCGCCCCAGGGAGACATAATCACGAGAAAATCATTAACAAAGCTTTATTAATCAGTTAATTTGCGTAATTGCATCCGGCATTTCGGAACAGTGGAGTATATTTCGGTTTAATAACCGGGCGCGTTCGGTTGTTGCAAATGTGAGCATCGAATCAGTCGTACATGGTACCTACATAATACGGCTGTCTATATATGTATGTATGAACTAAGGTTTTCATGCTTTTCGTATGTTAAGAGAACATTTGTAAGAACTGCGACCACAGTATGGAACTATCAAGAAGATGCTTGATGATTTAAAGAGTCTTTTAAGAAAACTGAAAATTTGTTTGCTACTTTAGGCCCTGTGATAAGTTTTTGCTTTCTTGAAATTTTAAATTATAGCAAATCCCTTCATCATCATCAGTTCGTACAAAATAGTATTTATCGGGAATATCTGTGGTAAGCCTAGGATACGTGTAAGTATCTAGGTATGCGTGAATTAATGGGGCCGACTTAATGGTTCTTGCCCTAGCACCTGCCTGCAGCACTAATGACGGTATTGAACCTGCGGTGGCGGAAACCAAACGCAACTATCACTCCGACATAAACGACCACATCACTACAAGCAAATACAACCCTTAACACAAGGGCCTAGAGTATACATACTACAAAGCTAGAAAGCGTAAAACTATCTCTAATTTTAGAAGTGCCGCTTTTCCTGTTGCCACCGCTAATGAGTTGGTAAATTAACTGGCATTTTATCAGTCCGCTTTGAAGTACCCGAAGCACTAACAGAACGCAGACAGTTCGGAATTCAAATTCGAAATGCGGCTGAATCCCGAATTCGGAATCGGCAAACTCCGGTTTTAAAAAGTTACGGAATATTAATTTGCGTGCGGTACGAAACAGCGGTATCATTACGATCACTCACCGAGCGTGTGTGAATCGAAGGCGTGCAAACCAGTGTAATCGTGCTCTTTAACTACGTATTAATTGTTAAGGATCTCGAGCTCACACTACTCTGGTTCAAAAATTCTCGTCCGTACTCTCGCCGGCAATGAAGATATACTGCCAGGTCGAGATTAGCGCGAACTCTCCAAGCGCGCTCCTAAAACACTTTAATCTATTCTATTTAAGACTGGCTTTTTCACACCTGAACCGGGTGTTTTAAAGCGAATTTACCCCTCTTTGTTGTACGTGTCTGCTAATTCGTTTACTCTTTGCGAGCACTCTAATGGGAGGGCTTTTCTCGCAATTAGCCGCAATTAAGATGGCTCGTAAGGAAATGCGGGAGATTCTCCGCCATCGCCGGTTCACATTGCTGCCCTAGAACGCCGATACCTACTGTTTTAGAAGAGATTTGGTAAAGAGGAAAAATAAATAGTAGGTACTTAGTCTCGATGCCTGATTTTAAATTTAGTCGATACCTTTCTGGGTCCGTTTTAAGTGCAATTACGTACCTGAAACAAGAAAAAATGTTTATTAGTTATGAAATTCGACAAATAATATTGGAACTCCCGAATAGAAAAAATCGATATAGTTGGATTTAATAAAAAAATATAGTTTTCCTGAATTTACGCAGAATGCAAGAAATTTCTGGAATACTACAAGCGTTATTATTACAAGTATAATATTCATATTTTGGTAAAAAATAACATGACAAGCAATAAGCAATACCCTCCCAGGTATTCAAGTAAATATAAATATCGAGAGCAGATTATAAACAAAATATCTAAAAAACATCCACCAAAATGAGATTCCCGGCCTCCGTAATATGGCAACGTAAACAAACATGTTGACTACATATAATTCTATTTATTTTGTTGTTGTAATAAATTGGCAGTAATATCTTAGCCGTGAAAAACAAAGGCGGGCAATTTACCGGCGCTTACATAAGCGGTTGTACAAACGTTTAGTTATTCAAATGAATGTTTTGTGTTGAAGTGATCCGGTGAAGCCGTTATGAGGCTTTCATTTGGTAATATCGTCATTGCCGTGAGATGTGAAACGGGGTTGCTGGCCTCAAATGCCAAGTTAGGGCTGTTGAGACCATTAAAAATTTCTTCATCATTTGATTTCGAACTTATTCTTATTGTACAGATGCGTTTATGTTTTAAGTATGATGACAAGCATGTTGCCGCTATGGACTTAGTAAGGGTTAAATGATAATCACAAATTTTGTAGTTTACATGGCTTTTTTGAAATTTTAAGGTCTATTATCAGCTGAGAATAAGATAGCTTGTTGTGGATCATTCTAATAAGAACCTTAATGGAACGATCGGGTAGATTACAAAGTTAGGTATACATAATCTCCAATTTTTTTGTCTATGTATAAAATGAAATGTAACTATTTAGGTGCATAAAGAACACGCTTTAGTAGAAGTACCTATTAAGTTTAACATAGATGCAAATTATGTAGGTATGTAATAAAAATCGATCAAAATTGCAAAAATACGCATACTCTGTAATGTCCAATCGTGAAATCGTCAAAAATGTTTATTTATTTAATTTAAATAGATGCCAGTCTAAAAGCTCAATTGAATTGCGCAATTTTTTCCATTTCCCAGCTAAAAATAAAATTTAACATCACAAACAATCAGAACTGGCTGCCCGATGGCACTTTTACTGTTTTCATTTCGTCAAATGCTTGAATTCAATTTTACAATACGCACAATAAAAACGGGACAAATCGAAAAAGTTGAGTCGAGATAAAATGATTGAAGTACCGAGTCATGTTCGGCTATTGTTCTAGATAATATAAAGATTTATATGGTAATGGGCATTTTATTTGAGGTTACGTTTTTAGGGACCCGTATAGAGTAAGGAATGCAAATCGGTTATTTTTTGTATGGAAGTAACCGCGGTTTCGGTTAAAAACCGATCATTTCCATACAAAAAATAACCGATTTGCATTCCCTAGCTATAGAGTGCCAATGGGCCCTGCGTTCGTTTATGTTATTAAACTTTTTAGATTTTGTAGGTATGTACGCTGAAGGCTGTTTTATCTACTTTATGAGGTTGACATTCAATACTTCAGACATAGTAGTCACAATAGCAAAATAGATTTTTTGTAAGTTTCGAATCCATTATTCCAAAGTTTTCAACATTCAACTTAATTTAAAAATCCCGCTGCCATAAGCATTTTTTTAAGTAAATCAAAAAAGTTTTGGTTGAATTTCTTAAATGTTACTTAATTGTTATTCATCTTTTCTATTCTTCATGATTATTATTAGATTTAGATCTATTAAGGCTTGAGTTGCTATTGTAATATTGAAAATACAAAAGAAGACAATGTATATTTAGGTAGGATCTACATCATATCTTAAAAATCTCGTATCTTAAAAATTTTATCACATCTATTCGTACCTAATCTGAATTCAACTATGTATTTTTTTTAAATGATGGTACAGACACGGAACCTACCATTATGCATTGCACTCACACAAACCTCAATCGGTTATGTTTTAGTTTAAGGTGACTTGGGTGGTCGCCCACCCGGCGTCGATAAGCTAGCGCGCGATAGGGAAGTGCGTTACATGTCGATTTTATCGATTTAATTATAACAGGCTGTATCGATAGCGCGACATGAAAGCTTAATGCGCTGATAGAGCGGCGCTTTTGACGGGTTTCGGTCGAGCGTCTTAGATAATGATGAGTTTTTTAGAAAAATCTTCTCTGTAGTGCGATAATATTATAATTTTTCTATAAAGAGTATTTTTGTTATGTCAGGGTGAATGTTTAGGTCATGCTGAACATTTTTTCTTTGGGACCAACCGTTAAAACGCAAAAATATCTGCTGTCTCATACATTTCGATGAATCATAAATATGTCAATGACTTCTATGGAACAGTTGATTTTTTTCGCGATTTCGGTGTCGCTCCAATAGTAAAAGTTGTTCAGTATATTAATAACTAAAACTGTATATGTTAATCAGTAAGACTGATACAAATAAAACCGACTTTTGACTTAATGAAATGCTAAAAAAAGATACGAAACAGTGAACAGAATAAATTTACTTTGAAAATATTGAAAATAATACCCAAATAACGCATAAAAACTGAAAAGGGCAAACACGGCTGTTAAATATTCAAATCCATCGCCAATACGCCCGCGGCCGTTTTTTTAGGTTAAGATTGCGATCCCGAAATTTTTCTTCCCGCCGAACTTAAATAACTTATCTGTCACAAATGACAGGCGGTCGCGGCGCGGCGTTATGACGCGCGATCAGTCACCGGTACAAATGGTCGCACGTTATCTTGGACTAAAGCGCGGCGTTGCGAGGGAAAAGCTCAAGGATGACAGGCCCGAGGGCCTATAGTCGGACCAGGATAACTCTGCATGGCATTTGCAATGACAAAGTGTAGCGACGCCATCATTAATGTCAAATTTCTATGAGATATTACGTTTATAATGACATTTCCTAACTTTATTAAATAATAGTCGGGGTAAAGTTTGCTTAAACAGACTCTAATGCAGTAGTCTCTAATCTATTCTAAATTGAGCATGAAATGAGAATACATAATTGCAGCTGTCAACTACACTAATAATAAAAAAATAAATTACCTACCTATTTAAATCAACATCACGACACCGAAAAAATATCCAACAAAAAATAAGGAAGGCAATCACTGGTTTTAATAGGATTAAAACCTGTCGAATAATATTAACACTTGCGTTTTAATTTAACCTTTATAATAATAATGTGATGATTGTCAGTAATTATGATTGATTGTGGCTGGCTCGTATTGGTATTATGCAAATGAGTGATTGCTCGATGATTAGATAATCGGTAACACCGCAACTCCATGAGGTAAATGATTACGTCTTAGCTAGTGGTTTATTTGAATGAACTCATACAGAATTAATTTGAGAAATTGAAATAGAATTTATCGTTATGACTTATAGGTATATAACGTCTATTAGTTTAGTTAAACGCGGTGAGCGGGCATATGAGGAACTGATGTTATCCGCGTGAAAAAGCAGATGTAGCTTTTAACGCCCTGCGATTGAAAGAGACATGCAGGCTTTATCACTTTGTCACGTCAATAACTACGACCAATCCGTACTGGTACTACAAATCATGTAACATACTGTAAGTACCTTCTTGGCATCAGATTCCCATACCCTGATCAGTTTGAGTCGTTCCAATGATGTCGCTAGGGTGCAAACTCAGTAGGAGTATTACTCGTACAGTGTAAATTAAGTATGATACGGAAGGGTCCTGGATTATCCCCAGGCCACTAAAAATTTATTATTTAGTTAAATATTTAATATTTAGTTCGCCAAGGAGGAGTTTAGGCCTAAGATGCGTAATGCATCGCTGCCATAATGTGTGTTTTTAGTTTTTAATATGATTTCATAATATCTATGGTAGTTTTAAATTAATTACCTATGGGCAAATAGTTGCCTGGAAATAAATATTTATTTATTTTAAAAACACACATTCCGCTGGCACCTCTGCCACGGACCGCAGCCCGGTGATGTATGCAGCACCGCAATCACGCTCCATTGTGTCTCGGCCGCAAGACGGCTGGCTACCGTTCTGTGTTGTACCTATGGCTTGCCAAGAAGGCAGTCGGTTCAGTGGAACCAGACAAGGGCGATCTCCGATTATAGTCGTTATAAATGAAACCGGTCAAGTGCGAGTCGGACTCGCGTTCCAAGGGTTCCGTACATAAGTCCGACTCACGCTTGACTGCACATTTCAAATAGGTTTTCCTGTCATCTATAGGTAAAGTACTATTTTGTATATTTTTTTCAAAATTTTAGGCCCAGTAGTTTCAGAGATAAGGGGGGGGGGGGGGGGGGGAGGGTGAATGGTCGGACAGACAGACAGACAGACAGACAGACGAGTGATCCTATAAGGGTTCCGTTTTTTCCTTTTGAGGTACGGAACCCTACAAAAATACGTTTATTACCAGTACGGATATGATGGTCGTATTTGTCTACGTGACTGCGTGATAAAACGGTGTCCGTCTCTTTCTATCCCGCAGAGTTAAAAAGTGACAGTTGTTTTATCACGTGGATAAATGTGGATAAAGCGATCCATAATAGGCTTGCAGAACACAAAAACAGTTCAGTAGTGGAAGGAACAGAACAGTATGGTAATGTATACATTCGAGAGCCCCCGGTACCTACTGCTACCTTCTTATCATGCTGTTACTCGTCTTGTCTCTCGCTTCTCCGATTGGATCGGAGCGGCACCGAGACTCTCGACGAAAGGCTCTCGCCGAGAGTCTGGGCACCGCTTTTCTCGCATTTTTTCGCTTTCCCGCTCGGATTTCTGTCTACGTCACAGCGAAATAAAGAGACGGGACACTCTTTCAATATTTTTGTGTGACACTTATATTATCACGTTTAAGGTGACATTCCATTTCCAACTGCAGCTGGAATACTGTTCATTTTAGTATGAAAATTGACAGTGACAGCGACGCGTTCAGTACCGGGAGTGCAACTGCGGTTAGAAATGGAATGTTACCATTATTTATCTCCTACGTCTGTTGGAAGGCAAGACAGACACTTTATATCCAATGATATTATATTTAAGTCCGAATAGGTTATTTATAGGCGTTCCAAAATAGAAGCACTTATCTTTAGGCACGCCTACGCCTAGGGAAGCGAGAAATGTGCACGTGCTAACGAGCTCTCGCACATTGAGAGAGAAAGAGAGAACGAGACAAGCTTACGTTTAACAACGAGTATAACAAAGATGAATGATATGCGAAAATTTATCAACAAATACAGATTCATTCGTAGGTAATGAAATAAATACGGTATTATTTGCGCTCCTTTCATGAGTATCTATGACATATCTATAGTTATACAGTATGTGTCTGACCATGGGGCTTTAATTCCAGGGCTTGATTTTACTCGCTAAACTAAGCTACTTTTACTATGGGACCAACCCTAAAATCGGGGATTTTTTTTGGCTTTTCCATAGACAACGTCGACATCTGATCAGCCAAAATGTATGAAAAAGTAAAAAACAATTTCGGGATTTCGGGGTTGGTGCCATAATAAAAGTAGCTCAGTTTAGCGAGTAGAATCGAGCCTTGGATTTAAAGCCCGATGGTCAGTAACACCCTGTATAATATCATTGCTTATAAAATAGGTACTTTGATGTCGAGATTTTTGTGAAATGTTTCCTATTTTTAAGATATTTTAAAGACAAAGTGCGTAAATTCAAGTCAAGCGAATATTAAAGAAAAGGGGCCGTGCTGTGTATCTGGAGTTATTCAAACATAATCCAATTAAGACTTCCACTTTCTTCTTCCATTTGAATGAACACAAGGAAAAGATACCTAAATTAAAAACATTACGTATTAAACCTTGTGGAGTCTTCAAAGCCGTTTTTATTCATACGTATATAATGTTAAACAAAATTTAGATTTCACTTTCATTCTAATTTACTTTGAGATTACGTATTTTTATGAAAATTGTATGGGTCTGAAGTAAAGAAAAAAACACAGTATCTATTTATGGGAATTATATTTTTAATAAGGCATATAAACCGTAATCAAGTTTTCAGAACCCAGTATTCTGTTAAAATGAATACTTCCTTTTTAAAATCAGGCATTGGTTTCATTATTTTCATGGAACACATTTATTAAAGAGAGAAAATAAATTTATTTATACAACCGTTTTTATTTTCAGCTTACAATTAATTATAATTATTTCGTTATACAGATAAATATTGCGTAATTGACTTTACCAATCTCATGTCTAATATGATGAATAGCATAATGATACCGCAAGTACGCAATTCCCGTTGTTCGCCGCACTATGGCGCTACGATTAGAGGTAGATCGGTATAACACCGCTCAGGTATGCACCCCGGCGGTTTCCCCAATCTGAGGTCGCCCGCACTTGCGGCTACCGGCGACTGGCAACACAGGCGTGCGTGCGGAAAAAGCACGTCGCTCACATTGTTTGTCTATGGTTTGTTACTCGCGGAACGCCTGCCAATTTCAAATTACGAACGCTCGTTCCTTATTCAATTTTCTCCCGCGCTCAGACTGATAACTCCGTAATCGAGTCGATCCTTTCACATCACTACTTGATATCATTCATTCGCTGCGTTGACGTGTATTTACGTGGCGAATATCTTTACCGTCTCCGGCCACGAGGGCCACTTTTTGCCATTTTCAATTCGTCCGACGATCAATTAGACAGGGCTTAATGGATTCGGATGTCGTGGACGGTGATCGATCACGCGGAATAAGTACATTAAGCAGTAGTTAGAGGATGTATCCGCCATTGCCGCGGTCTCCACTGATCGATGGGATCGCAAAACGTCAACGGACTTCACTTTTTTCAGGGAGCACTTAGGTGCGTAAACGCTAAGACGTTTGTAGAAAAATGGTACACAGTTATTTAAATTTGTTAATTATAACAGATGCCACAATCGAGTGCCATAACAATGGTTCATTCATTTCATGTTCATTTAACATGGACACATTGATTTTACACGGTCCACAAAAGTTGAAAGATATTATTTGAATAGTGAATAATTTAACATTGTTACGTGGTGAATGAAAATAAAATTTTACGAGGCAAATAATGGCTGTGGCATTAAAATATAATGAATATGAGCTCGACTAGGTTCGTTTTCGTGCATCGTACGGTAAGTGATGCAGTCACGGAAATGTCAGTGATTAAAACCTTACGAAAGAAAATAAAGCATGGCACGTGTTTGCTTTTAAGCTATAATTATTTCGCACGTCATCGCCGGGTCTACTCGACGAGAATACATTATTTCATAACATGCTTTAAATGGAATGAGTGCAGCATAAAATTATGCGAGAATTTTCGAAAAAAACCGCGTTACTTTTTTGATTAATTAAAAACGTAATGACGGCAAAATCCATATTGCAGTTTGGCGAATTTGTGTTTGCAGACACATTCATCTGTATTATTCCTATCAATTTAGTGAGTAAATAGTGTTGGAACAGCAGACGTTTGCGTTCCGTTTCCGCCGACGCATGCGGGCGTGTAAATAACTCGATGTGGACGTTAATTATGTGGAGTGATCTTGAATGAGCGGCGCGCCTTTATCCTCAAACGGAACGCAATCACACCATTTGAACTTGGAATGTAAGTTTCGAATACTTTTTAAACAGTGTATTTTAACTGGCAGGATAACACGAGCTGTATTTTGAAATTTGAACTTCAATTTTCTTAAAATGGAATCTTCGTCTCACTATTAGGTATAGGTGAACCAGGATCTATTGAGGGTGCGCCATGTTACGGAAATTTGTTGGTACTAATTTCTAGCAATGGCAACAATTTTAATAATAGACAACATCTACCCTCTATGATAGTTGTCAATATTGACAATGTAAACATTGCTTTGTCTAGTTTCGTGTGAATTATTATTAGACTGCCATAATCATGCCGAAAGTTTTACAATTTACGGAGAAAAAAGTTGTAAATGGTGTATATAGTTATTTATTGGAAAAAAAAAACGTGCGGGAGATAAATTTCTTCCATTAGAAAACATAACGAAATTAGCATCTGAATTGACGGGTAAGTTTCAAACTTATGGACAAATGTCACTATAGTCAGGTCGTCACGATTTGGTTGATGTCTTGTAATAATTTGATTTGTGTATTAGGTGTCGCATGCATCGGTATGCATCGGTATCACGGATTGCTAGTGAAGGGCGTAAGGGCGGAATTAAACGACCAAACCTAAAAAAAAGAAAACAAAAAAGAAAATAGATTATAACTCTTGCGTTACTTATTGACTTTACGCTATTCATTTTATCTAAATCGAGTCAGCCATTTAAGCGTAATAACTGAAGAAATATCCAAACATCAAACTTCGCACTTATTAACGTTGTCGGAATAAAACAAAAATCATCTGCCAATTTCCATTGTCCCCACTATACAAATTGTTGCTATATAAAATTCAAAACGAGCGCCCTCTTGACAATACTCCCAAAGTTCTGGTTTACCTATATATTACATTGTTCACTGGTTCTATGATAATACTTCGAATATCCCCAGTAAATATCAAAGTAAATTGAATTGAAGCCGATCTCTTTGAACATAATTCAGGAGCATTTAGAGCTGTGCTCTACGTGATCTAGACGCTGTAAATATTCGTCGATTAGCGTTCACCACATCTGAGGAAAAGGGAAGTGCACATGACTGAGATGGATTAGCGCCCATTAAGCGCCTGTTATGTGTAACAGCCTTATGTATGACTTAGCGTCGGTGTTATGTAGCTAAACTATCTTATCTATCTATCTTGCAAATCATAATCACTATTTAGCTTCTTATTTAAGTTTGATCAAGAGAATTTCGAACTATTCACATATTTTTCTTCATAGGCCTATTTATTTTAATCAGAGCTAGTTAAATATTTAATTTACGTTCCTGCCAAGACGAGCAAATTCTTAAATAATAAATTCGTTGCTATGTTTAACCGAAGCTGATTTAATTTTCTGTGAAAATTAGTTCAGACGCTCGTGAACATTGTTTAATTTAATATCACTACAACGAGAACGACAAACGAGATGCGAATTTACGATAGTACTTTGGCCTTAATGTTGGTACTTCTGATATACAGAAGCAAATTTCGTTCATTGTAGTGAAAATTGGAACGTAAAATGCATGTAGCCAGTATACTGGAGTCAGTTATGTAACGCTGCCATACATGACCCAAAAATTTTTTATTAAGCTATGAGCTTCATCACATTTGATATTTGAGTAATTCTAAGCATTTCTAGCCTGGGAGGCAAAAAGAAGCGTGCGTCTAGTCGGGGAGGATGGGGGATCTTTAAAAAAAATCTATTCAGATCCTGGTGGCTACAAGGGCAAGTTTGGTATCATTTTCGTATAAACCAAAGACGTATAATTCATTGCTGATATTTGTTTTTTTCAGTTTCATAGTAATTTTACAAGAAAAACGTAAAAAGGTAAAAAAATTGGTTGGAGATTTTTGCTACGCGGAGCCGAAACTACAAAAGATAGAAAGTTGAAATTTGCACACTAGATTACATTTATAAAGTGTACAAGAGGTAAGAAGCGATTTTGAGAAATTCAACCCCTAAGGGGGTTAAAAAGGGGATGAAAGTTTGTATGGGGTTCAAGTTTTATTTTAAGCTAGGAATTTGAAACTTCGTAAAACGATATATTATTAAAATACAAGTAAACTAATTTCAGCGTTTTTGAAAATTCATCCCCTAAGGTGGTGAAAAAGGGGTTGAAAGTTTGTATGGATATTAAAAAATAAATCGATCGCGGGACTTGAATCTTTGTATTTGGGGATATTATTAAAAGACAGGAAAAGTAATTTCAGCGTTTTGTAAAATTCATCCCCTAACAGGGTTAAAAAGGGGTTGAAAGTTTGAATCCATTACAAATCCGAGTAGACGCACATTTCTTATTGCCTCCCAGGCTTGAAATGCTTAGAATTACTCAAGGAACATATGTGATGAAGCTCATAGCTTAATAAAAATTTTTGGGTCAACTTTATAACTACCTCCGCTAGTATATGTTAAGGCGTTCGAAAACTTGTCGTGTAAAATAAAAAAAAACGTAAATCGGAACGCTAAATGCATGTTGCCAGTATAATTTGGATGTTATTCCGTTAAATTTGAAAATAAAAACATTGCGATGTTGGAAATGTTACCACAGAGCAAATAAACGTACAAATAGGATGACACGAGCGTTAACAAGCCGTGTTTATGTTAATTCGGCGTTCCTTTATACGCATAACCGAAGTTTAAACTCCGTGTTGCTCAATGCTCATGTTTGTCTTGTCTCTGACATTATCTTGCGAGGTAAAAGGCAGAGTCGAACGCCTTGTACATAATATATTATGTTAGTAACAGATAGTTGGGCGAAGTTTGATTTTCACCTTTGGTATTTAGGAACATTGTTGGAGGTTCTATTAATTTATGTACTTCGGTACCTAAGTAGCTTTGAATAATTTGGGTGACGTGGTTTAGGTGTAGTCGTTATTATTAGGTGTTTCTTTTGTAACATTGTAGCTAAGTCATATTATATTGTAAGGAGTTACAGTTAAAAAAGATTTACAATATTTTATAACATAGAAGAGTTAGTAGTAACAATTAATAAAATACACAATAATTAGGTTTAGCTTTTGGTTTTGCCATACATCTGAAATAGATCTACACAAGTGACGACACATGCCTTGCATTTCAATAGTGTTTTATTAATATTTTTTTAATAACAAAACAGGGCAACGGTGGCGCGTTTCATCTGCCAGTAATTTATTGTCCGGACAAGTTGTGACGCCAGCCATTGAGCGTCGTTATTTATGCACGGCGGAATTGCCTCTACCTATTTTATTCACTACCATTAACTTTAAAAATAATACTGTTACGCGATAAATATTTTTAAACAATTATTCTGGCAACAACGCAACGATGCAATGCAAAAAAAATCCAACTCCACAAAATTCGGTAGCCCAATTCCCAGCTATTCCATATTTGAAAGTACAAAAGGAACTATCCAACGAGTAAACGCGGCATTTTTTTTCTTAATAAAATCTAACGGCTGCGATACTGGCCGCAAACAGCCGCCAATTAGACGAAAGTTACGGCCGACCTAGCATAATAGCAATGCGACAGGGTCCCATAAGATACCCGACGCCATAACACTTAGAACGTTGCGTTAGGAAGATCCCATGAAATATAAACAAGGGGGTAAAACGATGGCTTTTATAACTGATCAAACTCGATGTGATTGAGGATTATGGGTACATGAAAGGTGAGGAAAAGGTTCGAAATGTCAACAATCACACCTTGATCTTTGTGTAGGATCCCCGTAAACTAACAAGAAGTTATAGTTTGTAAAGGTATACTTGTAACATAATATGTTTCATGGATAAGCGTCGTAGTTTTTCGATGAAATAAATTCTTATATAAACTATCAGCATGCGGCTAGCGTAAATGTCAAAGTCATATCAAGTACAGAATAAACCACTAAAAAGTAAATTCAGTTCGCTTAAATATTTAATTTAACGGGCGAGTATTTTATTTCGTTTGCGAGTTATCCTCTCAGGGCACTTAACGTTGATATCGGCCAAAGTAGAAATAAATAAGGTATTTATAGAGTTAATTTTGTTCATCCTCATATCGTTATCAGGCGTGGCCAGGGTTGTTTGTAGCGGCTTAGGGGTTAATGAAGGACAAGAACCCAACTACCCTATATTAGTAGCCCTTAAACGTTTAAGGGTTGGTTATTGCTGACCTAGTTGGCTTACTGACTTGTCATCTCTCAGCTTATATTTTCGTATTGTAATGTAATGGAGTCCAATTCTACTGTATTGTAAATAATATAATGTCTCTTATTTAATAAGTCAAATATGAGCAAGAGCTTTTCATGCCCAAACTACTCTGTTCTAAGGCTTAACTAATCTAGTATGTTTTAGAATAGAATAGAATAGAATGTTTTTATTCGTGACAAAACTTATAGATAAAACAACAGGTAATACTACCATGGTCACGAAATGGTCCCGACTCAGCAGGTGCTAGCCTAAAGCCTTTTCGTATCCCAAATATGTAGGTTAATAACAATCGCAGTGGAGTTTCAATGAATTTAAAGAATTAAAAATATCCTGGTCACGGCACCACAACAGAAATCCTCAAAAACACCAATTGCCAATCGGGCTTTAAAACTAGTTTCCACGGTTTGACCCGGCAGTAGACGGGCCTTATAACGGCAAACGACCACTCCCACTGCGTTACTGCTAAAAGGGTTCGCGTTAATTACGCCCAAGTCGTTACACGACTCATATTTAGCTTGGACTATTTAAAATGATTAAAATGTAACGCCCGACACACCTGAAATGGGTTACGACTTCAAAGTAGATTACGTTTGTAAATTATCGTTAAATTGAACAGTGGCTGTGTTAAATAGAAATATGATTTACAAATTTATAAATATATATGAGGCATATGTTATATCAGTAAATCCGTACCTATAATATTATAATCTCTTAATCGAGCAATATTAGCTTATATATTTGCAATTAAATTTTCAAAATCAATCAACATTTTAAATGACTTAATTACTCTACATAAACCAACGATACGGAAATGGGATTTCTATATTGTGACGTAGAACAGAATCAATGCCTGCAATATTTAACGAAAGTTTCACGAAAGTAACAAAAGTAAGTAATTACGACTAAATAAAACTACGAATTACCTCTAAACATTATTGTTTTATTTAATAATAAAACTCTTTAAAAAAGAAATCACGCAAACCTTCCGAAGATCAAACAAAAATATCGAAACTGTATCGCGTCTATTTCCAATATTTCCAACCGGTTCTGCTTTTTTAAAGCGCTCGTCTAAGTATTTTTTACGCTCTTTTTAAACCTATTTTATTATCCAAGCTCCTTAAACCGTTCCCAACGAATTTCCATTTTCCAAAGGCTGGAGCGAAAGGGTTTCTCCGCTAGTAATAAAGTAATTTATCCACTTCCGATAACAGGGTAATAATCCCCTCGCGTCCCCGAGTGAAGTACTGAAGAATATAGGGAATATGAGGAATAAATACGGTTTACGATCGTGAAATGATTTATAGGGGCCTTATTCTAGAATATTAACCTTGCAAAATTACATCGAAAACGTATTTGCTGTTTGGTTTTTATAGCGCGACCTCACGGGATACGTGCGCCAGGCATTGATTTTGATATACTTACTGAATTGGTCATCAGCAGTGCCAAGAGTATATCAACCAAAATACAGACCTTGCTTAACCTATGCCTGTCCGCTATAGCTAAAATATGCGCCCTTTGCTGCCGGCATGCAACATGACGCTAGTTCACTTCAGTCAGGTCTTCAAAGAGGTTACGAACCGTGTTTTGATTACCTTTTGTATTCTTAACCGTGAATCAAAACACAACACTGTTAAAACTGTTATTCTGTTGTTTGTGTTGTGTTCAAAACTATTATTGAGGTTACCACGGCCTAATCAGGATACTCCAGCATCGACATATGCCCACGGTTCATATTGTGGAATGTGGAATTGGTAGGTCATGAGTTTAGTCTAACAACAATTGAATTTGCGTTATATTTGTGTTGAAATTTCCTTTCAGAACACACTAGGCTCAGCGTCTTGAGTGGCGAAGTGAGCGTCTGCTAGGGGGTCCTCCCGTTTGTTTACAGATGTCTGTGGAAAGTTTGTTCACTGAGGCAGTCGCTACGCGAACGTCTATACTCAATACGAATGACTCTTCAAAGTTTATGACGATTGCTCCGAGACTCGGAGCTATAATCGAATATTGCATACATGTTCGCGAACCGTCTAAATTGGGCTTAACGAACGTATCAATGCTATCTAACATTATATTAATAAATCGTCTGAATTACTAAATTAAATTACTCATATGTTGATCTCTGCAACGTAATCCCTACGGTATAAGGGTCAATTTTTTTTAGCATGAGTTAAGGTTACTTCTATGAGTCCTAATATGCTTATATGAGTCTATGCGACATCGATATGCGATATGCGCGTCTTTTCTGTAAATATAAAATAAATGAAATTTAAGCTTAATTTTCTTACTGAACCCTTATAGGCATGTTCAAAACGTACACGTATGTGTATAGTATACATTTTGTATGTGCCACACAAGTAAAACTAACCCGCTTCTCTAAGACAAAGATAACCAAACCACATTAAATAAAATGGCGCCTAAGCAGACTAAGTAAAAATCCGACAAAAGCCAGTGCTAAGCAGTACCATCTCGCGCGTGCTTGCACCGATAAGACGCCTTTGAAGTGCAAGTGCAGCGAATGCAAGAGGCATTGCACTATTAAAATACTAGGCGAAGTCAGGGGTCCGAAGACGTTTTTATTTTTTTATTGGAAACTGTCATGCTTTTTTGTTTATGGATATTTCTCTCGCATCCTAAATAGTAGCAAATTGATTATCGCTGCACTGATAAAATATTAACCAGAAAATAAAAAAAATCGTGTGTGTTTCTTATGGCCTCGATTTATGGAAATTGCGTATTACTTTCCAGTCTACATAAGATTAAATTAATCCAAACGAATAGGTAAAAGTCAAATACACTTGGTTATAAATATACCTATACAAAAAACATAAGTAGGTATACAAAACGGTTATAAATCATACTTCGTTAACTGGGTGCCAGCAAAAGTAATATTTTACCCTTAGACATAGATAGGCTTTGATCTTAGATACTCTAGGGTTTCGCCCGAAGCCTTAAATTGCTTGAAGGCCCGACTTAAACCCTACTTTAAGGCCCAGTGGAATTGCTAGCTAGTTCAAATTTAATAGTGTATCAAAATTTTATAGAAAAGGTCTTTTAAAGGTAATAAAAGTTACGATAAACATAATATTTACTCGTCTATTTAAATTTTCACCGCAAAAGGCACAAAGCTAATACAAAATTAAATATATATTGGTTAACAACAGCTTTAAAATTCAACAATATCCTTTTTTTATTATTCTGACTGCACTCTATAGGTAAAGATAATGCAGACGTCACTATTTATAACATTTTAAGTACAAAATGAATACCCCAACAACACAAATCCGTAAAAAAAATTATTGTCATGAGTTATATATCATCACCTCAGCGGTCGAACTTTTATGAATTAAAGAACACTTCAGAAAATCTTAATCTAAAAACAGTCATATCTTAAGAAACTCATACCTTCATACTATTTTTACCACTACACGCTCCGGTTATACAGCAGAATAAGGATTGCCTCAACACCTCAAGACACGTTTTTAAACTTAGAAATTCTACTTCGTTTTGCACCGTGATCCTCTAGTATCTAAGCGAAAATTCTCCACTAGAATTTCATCTCAAAAATGCTTAAAAACTGAGAAATACCTGCCACTTTGTACTCGGTTTCAGAAGCAAAATTTCCGTACACCAAAGGGACGAACTAATTTCGAGCAGGTTCAGATATTCATAAGGCAATAATCATTACGCGGGAGACGTTGAATTTTGCAACGATGGGGTAACAATCGATTTAAGATGTGCTAAGTTTGGGCAAGGAGGCCGATTCAAATTCCCTGTGTTCCCATAAATTGTTACAGTTTTGATATACGACCTTCGCACGGCTCGCAGGCATCTCACGCGCGCCAAAGAGCGAACGATTAATTAGGTACTTGTAATGACATGACTTGTTATGTGCGTGGAAGCTCTGGGACCAATCGACTTGAGCGATTGCCAAGGTCGTATCAAATCAAGATGAAAACCATATCACATTGTGAAATAGAATTAGCCTCACGATTAGGATGACAATGGAATGAAAGGACGATGATATTTGTAACATTATGTATTTATATGTAGGTAATCATAGTGCTATAGGGAGTCAACTTTGTCACTATGTCCTTCAATATTAGATGGAGAAACACCTCTTACGTTTCTTAGAACATTACTATGAAGCTACTAGAAGTGCAGGGATCGACCACATTTCCTAGAGCAAAGACTTTTTTTTTAATTTTTATATACTGCAACATTCATACTTGAACTGTACCTATTTCATGTATTTAACAGACACGGACGAGAATTGAAGACACATAAAACTAAGTTTTGAAACTAATACAAATTGAAATGAAAAAAAGCACACACAAATATGATTATATTTTAATTCTATTCATTTTACAGAACATTATCGTCATACTATCGAACGAGCCAGAAACACGTAAAAACCCAGCGGATTACTTATGACCGGGAGAGAGAATTGCTGATGCTATCTAAATAGGATACGCGACAGATTTAGTGTGCCGATGTACCACAGCGCCAAACACGGTCCTTTCTCTGTTATTGGAGACCTTGTACTCAATGGGACTAGGTCTACAGACCAATTCGAGCGTACACTTGTTATCAAAATGATATCTAAATAAATGTCAGTTAGTAGGTATTCATTCGCGCGTTCATTTCGCTCGGGCCTGTCCGTACATATATTAGCGCGAGCGAGACGCACGGGCGAATGATAACTGACTGACATAACTATTCAGATATCGTGTTGATGTGTGTAGTAATGATAGATTTATTAACCTGACTGTGTATCCCTATTTGTGTAGATACCTACTTTAAGTTAGCTTATCTCTATCTGTTTGTCTGTTGTGTATAGGAGATAGAACTATAGAAGACATAGGACCGGTCGCACCAAATCGTCTCTAAGCTAAATAACGTTGTTAGGATTTTATTGTAAAGGAAACTATAATATATAGTATTTACGTTAATGAGGTATTCGGTTATAGTCGATAAGCTGATTGATTTTTAATTTGGCACCGGCAGATTCGATGTCATAGCAAACTCATTTGCTTCAAAATACAAAGGACCGATCATCCAAATAAAAACGCCTCTTTAAAAATATATGTCGCATGTCGCATCACCGTCCCAAATTGTTAAAGGCGCGTCACACGCCGCGATCAGCTGATTTATACAACCATCCCGGTTATTCATGGCCCCTTAAACGGCGAATTTGTTTGCGCGATAAAGGACGCACACGCTGCCCTACTTCTCGGACGACCCACTGTCCTATCTGACCCGCTCTGCCGTATTCGAACTTCAAGATATTCACAAGAGACGACACGTACTAGATCCATTCTAGATACGTTATAGTTTAGATATCAACTAGTTCTCTTTTGCAGCGCAATTCGGGCAACCAATGTCACTTTTACGTTACATAGAGTAAGATATCTATTAGATGTGAATTGGATCTCTAAGTCATATCCTGTGGAAATCGTTCTAGAGTATCTCCAGAATAGCGCAAATGTCAAATTTGACAGGTTAGATCTTAAACATATCGTTATCGTATCTTGGTGATGTCTAAAAGATATCTAATAGATGTCTATTTCAAATTCCGAATCGGGCCCCCACTGTCCTATCTGACCCGCTGTCATCATTTGGATATAACATGTCTATAGTAAAAGGTTGCAAACCCCTGTCGATGGCTGCGGCGCCATTATGGATTTAAAAGCGTCGTAGTAAAATAAAATTTGCATTGTATATTAATAATGTTTTTGTTATAAGGCTTTTGTTGTGATGTTAGTTCCATTTATACCCGCCAGCGTATCTAAGTTTGTAATTTTTTACCTTTCATGTATGCTCGAAATTGTTTGCTTGTAACGGAAACCTCGTATCACGCTACGCAGTTCATTCTAAATTCAACTTTATTACCTTCTACCAAGGTTGCTTTATAACGCCACGAATTGGGGAGATGCGCGCTGTGTCCGGATTTTCGTTGTTTTGTGCACGTTGGTAGTAAATAATCCGTTGGACGTGTTTTACGTGGCTACGACCCGTAGGTGCGTGCTACGAGCGCTACGCCACCGTAGCAATGTTCGTAGCACGTGCGGGGCATAAAATTCAAAAATATGTATACAGCTCCCTTCTTATTACAATGTAAAAGAGTAAACATATTTCCAGCGTAGCCTGTACAAGTAAATACACAATTAAGCCGCTTTTTCGAACAATGTTATAAAGTTGCAGCATTGTAGACTAGTTATAAAACCAGTTTTGGTAACAATTTGAGTGCCGTGACGGACGGCGGGTTCTCTGTTCGTAGTTGCTTTCTTCTACAAAGCGGGAAAACGCTGGGATTAGCTACACTCTATGTGTTAAGCATTTTATAAGTGCGAGAACTACACATTTACATCAATAGATAAAGCAGTGTTTACACCGTGACATGTTTTAGACGTTCTTACTACACTTTGCTGCTTTCAAACACCGGTGTGTAAGGCGATTCACACACTGAAACCTTGATCTACCGAGTCGTCATCAATCCTACAGCGCCCTAATCGGTCTTCAGTCTGTGGCGTGCTTTCCTTAAAAACTTATAAACTTGCATACATTTTTTCATAACTGCGCTCGGCACAGACAGAATACTTTGTCAGTGTGTACGCGCCTTAAAGACAAAGATAACTTTAAATTAACCGTCACCACAATGACAAGATCATCCGCTTATTCAAAAGATTTGAATTCGGAACGCTGGCAACGGTTTTAATTCAAACTGCACTTGTTTGTACAGACGGGAGTTATGGAATTAAATTTAAAGGGAAAATTTACTGCGGAATTATGCGAGCTGTGGACGCTGCAGGCTATATTCTACATTGTCTTTTATAGGTGGTGATATTGCTGCTTGTACAGAAACTAAGGTACTTCCCAATAATGTCATGGAACTGACACTTGATTTTAATGATTTGATTCCAATATATTATTAGTGAGATAAAGAAAAATTCCACTTTCAGGTCAATTTGAAAGTAAACTGACATCTGAATGATGTCATTTAGTTATCGTGCAGTGCGTGATATTAAAAGGGTCAAATTAAGCTACAATTTGACCTTTTTAATGACAGCTCTTGCCATTATTGACAAGTTTTGGCTACTTACAGATGTAGCAATGTTAGTGAATAACATATTTTGCTACTTGGAATACATATATAATCAATAGAAACCTAAAAATACTTATTGGAAATTTTCGTGAAGGTTTCAATATTACAATAAACAAAAGTTAAGAAAAAACAAATAACTACTAAACTTAATAAACAACTTCGCCGGTGACGTATTTAGCCCCTTTTTCCCAAAAGCCTAGTAGCCATGTCACTAAGCCGCGTCGAATGGGGCCCCAGTCTCGCAAGTTACGTCAGGGACAGTGTGTCTGTTTATCATAGGTTATGCTGTGAACGCTTAGTTTATAAAGTTTGCAGTAGTTTTATAGCAGCCATGTCACTAAGCGGCGTCGAATAGGGCCCCAGTCTCGTAAGTTACGTCAGGGACAGTGAGTCTGTTTATCATAGTTTGACGCTGTGAACGTTTAGTTTATGTTTTAGTTTGTGAACAAACTCCTGCTCGTCGTAAACTTTGATGAGCGATGGATTCAAGCTAAAGAATTTCGTATATTCCCCATCTCTATCGCACACGCATATTTATTTATTTATGTTATTTAAACTTTATTGCACAAAAGAAAACTTAAGGTACAAAAGGCTGCTAGGCTACTTATAGTTATTGCTGTTCCGCTCGCACAATGGCATTGACTGCCGCATCGCAGGCAGGACAGCAATATAATTACGGGCGAGCGAAAGAGATAGGGAATGGCCTGTCAATGTACGAAATTCCTCGTGCTTAGCGTCCTTACTTTAAGTATAATCCTAATTTTACTAAGAAGAAATGACAAAATATTAGCACGAGTCGGGATTTGAACCCACAACGTCAAATTTGGAAACCGCACGTATACATACATTACTAACATAATTTGAATATTTTTTTATACATCGGAAGTATTAAAATTTATATTACACTTTAAATATAATGAGAACCGTGTGAACACACGAACAGACGTAAACTACTCGTAAAATGAATTTATGGATGAATCCGATTATGTACTTAACATATTAATCGTATTTATTAGCCTTTCATTTTAAAATCAAAGCATTAATGTAAGGTTCAAAGAGAACAACGAAATTTCAACCTTAAACGCAATGGAAGAAAGTTACAATTTGTTTAACGGATTTGAGAATCAGTTTCGTGAAAACTTACAAATGGCCTTTTAAATCAACCTCATGTTTTTTGACTACAAATTGCATACAAATAGAGACTTTTAGAGATTGTGAGGTCGAATGGACGAACTAAGGTAAGTTGGGGTAAGACTAAGGGTCGGTTGCACCAAACTGTTACGAACGTTAAAGAGTTCGCTAAATTTTTATGTATGGAAAGTTTCATAGTAAAGGCGCGGGGCGCGCCGGCTGACGATGATCAGTCTGTCAAATGTGGTTGGTGCAACTGGCACTAACCAGGGTAAGACTATCACTTGTATGGAATTCTCATACTGTCAGGCGTGGCTCACTCCGCGATTTCGCGTTTTAGCTACCTGTAGCAAAGCGACGCGTCGCTTTGCTACAGGTAGCTAAAAGTACATCCGTTCCACCCCAATTTTGGGGTTTGCCATAAGCCGCGCGTGGCGCTGTCGCCACCTAGCGGCCATATCTGTGCTAATCGTGACAGACGCGTTTTGTTAGAGAGTGAGTCTTCTGTACCTAGTACTATTATTTATTCTGTGATACTTTTTGTCTTGCCCTGAGCAAAATAAACCCACCTTACCTTATGTTTTAATAAAATTGAAAACGCGAACTTACTAGTTAGTTAATAGAATTTTTAACATTGATGGCAAAGGGATAGAGTAAAAATACTTTAAAATACAACAATAAAATAAAAAAAATTGTGCCGCTGAGCTGTAACACTTAGGCATTACTAAAACGCTCTTTTCCATTTTCAAAAGTAATCAAAATTCAACCTTTAATATTCGTTTATAGAGTTCAAATTAATAGAAAACTAAACAGCTTGAGCCTGTAACGGTTATACATATAATTAAGATAATGATTAAGCTTTAAGGTATTCATATTGGTGCGTGTGAAAGAATTTTCGTCGCTTTAAGATGATTCAACGTTTAACGGCGTGACACAGTTATTGCTGGGATAAAACTGTTTTATAAACTTCTATTAGTAAGTGTCATTTTAGGCAGGTTACTGAATAGTACGGCGCTTTTTGATAAATGTCTAAGAGTACCTAAGGTCTTATTTCCGTGGCATAGGTTGTTTAAAATTGATGTGAAAAATAGTTGCAATTAGATAAAAATATTTCAGAAAGTAGTAGTAGTAGTAAACACTTTATTGCACATAACAAGTACATAACACAGAAAGTACCTAGCTAGTAACTGTATTTATTTTAGAATGTGTGAGGTACCTATATTAATATAAATTTGTTTAAGTACATATATTGATATGAATCAAAGGATTTAATACGTTTTTAGAACACAGCGATCTTTAGGCTTTATGACTTATGGTCGTATATAACATCAGGGGGCTCTAATTGTTTAATAAGCAAAATTTAATCAAATAAAAACTATAGAGTAAATCTCGCCATTTTCACATAACAGATTTTAGTAAAAATACCTAAAATAAATAGATAACAAAAAACCAGAAATTCAATACAGTAAATTCCTAATCAAAAATAAACTCTGCAATGCGCTGACTATGCACCCGGCATCACAATGTGTCACTAATTGTAATAAAACGCAGCGGCATCGGCACCACAATTTAATAAGCGTGCTGGTTGCACGGCCGCGAGTGCCGGCGCTGCGCGGGGCTGTGCTAATCAGATTATAAGGTATTATTGGATATCTGGGGTCGTGACACTGGTGGTTTTTGTGATGCTTTCATTCCTGATTAGGATTGCTTGTATCCCCAAATGCTATAGCGTGACGCTACATTTGGGTATTTGGTAAACTGGGGGCGTAGTCGACTTGGCAAGTATGATTCGCGTGACTACCTTACAGTGGCGAGGTGTCCATATAACTCTTCCTATTGATTTATCTAATTTGAGCCAATTATCCTATGGGTATCAAAAAGCGACCCAAATTACTCCAGCTTACCCAATAGAAACGCATATTTCATGCACCGTTGCTGCTACTTTATCTGTTCTCCACTTTTCTTTTTAATATACTCTCAGCATTTTAGTTATCCGTCACTTTAGCGAGAACACTATTTTTAAATCTACTTAAGGATGAAACCTTATATTCATTATTAAAATCTGACAACACTTAATGAAGCTAATTACCTACCTAATTTAATTTACGTACAAAGTATCCAAATATATCATCATCATCAATCTTCGCCCCATTTCCTCGGTATTTTCGTTATACATATTTCATCATCGAGCATTACATATGAATGCCCGTGTTTTATGAAAGAGTTCTCTTTCAACAGCATGTGTTCCTAAAAGAAAATGTTTTATTTTCCTTATTCTTGTTCGGGCTTGGTCTGTATTATATCTACGTGTGTACTATATATCTTAATTTGTGTAAAGGAATATTATATCTTCACGAATGTGATCGTATTGTGATTAGCTAGGTACTTACTTAATATTTAATGAAACTAAGCACTTATACTAATGAGGTAAAAAATTTAATACCAAAGAATCGAAAAATATATAGGTACTTAAAACATAAGTAATATGGACCTGGAAGCATTATGGTAACATTCCATTTCTAACCGCAGCTGTACTACCGGTACTGAACGCGTCGCTGTCATTGTCAATTTCTATAGTAAAATCAACAGCTGTCGTTGGAAATGGACTGTCACCTTTATGCTGAATTGGAGACTTATGGCATTTGCACCTATAATTACTTAATATCTGGGAGACCGAGCTTTGCTCGGAAAACATATAAAAACTCAAAAATGCGCGTTTCCCCAGAGATAAAACATAGCTAGATCGATTTATAGCCCCCAAAAACCTCCATATAGCAAATTTCTTCGAAATCGTTAGAGCCGTTTCCGAGATCCCCAAAATATACATATAAAAAAATAAATAAACAAGAATTGCTCGTTTAAAGGTATTAGATTATTTATTTGTGTCATACACAAAAACACAAAAGTGTGTATGTATTATTTATAAGTAAATACAAGTTTAATTATATCGAGTATTTTTATAGCTCAGGTTTAAAAGATTTTTTTCTATCGATCTCCATAAAATATCTTCATAGGTTTCTAAAACGATGTAAACATTATTTGAACATTTCATTAAATAAAATAGGAACTCGCAGGCCTCATTCTACCTCCTAGCAGGATCCTTTGAACCTATTATACCTATATAAAACTATTCACATCCATCCGACGGTCAGCTAATATTTCTTACATCATTGTCCTAAAACTTTTGTTACATTTTCCTATCTAAAATTCAGTTTAACAACAGAGACTCCACCTTCCAAACAAGACTAACGCTCAACGAAACCACGAACAGACAACCCTAATTTATTATCCGTGTTAGGCAAGTTACCAGCCCTACACGCTCTCTAATCGAATTACTGATATCGACTAGAGGAATCGATTGATTCCGAGGTCCGCAGACAGAGCGTTGATTGAACCGAACGGGCTGGAAGACGGCCGATTCGAATCGAGTGTCGACTCGAGCATCGACTCGGAATGTTGATTAATAGCTGGGCTGATAGACGCGGCTTGATTGAGAAGTCAACGGCTGGTGATTAGCGTGTTCCGGGGGCTTATTAGGTTGTTCTGACGGTTATTGTTGTACAAGGATGCTATAAGCGCTTACATGGCGCTCGGCTATCAAAACTTATGAGGACTTTATGAGAATAAATTGAAGTAATCTTAGCGCTAAACGTAGCATGTCTTTTAATTCGCTTTTATAGCCTCAATTTGTCTCGCTTTTTTAAACTAATGTCGTTGTACCTCTTTTTATTGCGACAAAACACACGGGGAGAGTTTAACGAGCAATTTACGCGTAACAACAATTAGTGGTTTTTGTATCGCCGTAGCGTCTAGTTCCTGCATAGACCAAGCACCACAGACTCCGCATTATGAAATGCTTTCTAAGAAATAGCCATTAGAAAAAAGGTTTTTTAGGTATGATAAACTGCAGTTTGTATTAAAATAGCTAATATTTAACTGTCAGAAATCAATTTCTAATGATATTTATTCTTTTCAGCTTACAGATCATAGTAGGAACCTGCGCATAAGTGTTTGCGCTTTCATATTAACGTAGAAGTCCAGCGCCAATGTATGGTGGTATATGAAAATAAGTAATCTGCGAATTCCTGTTAATTACACCAGGCGATACACAAGTGACCGCCGCCATTCGCGAATAATTTAGCAAGATTCGCGCGAAACGACCGCCACTTCCGCAACGCAGCTTTAATATTAAAATAGACTAACAACAAAAACAGTAAAAGCCACTCGGGGTTTGAATAATGCGAGTGTGAAACAGTGTGTTTATGTGCGCTTTTGTGTTCAAACGAGTCTTAGACTCATAGGAACACAGGCAATAAAGGGTTCTTTATGAGGCTTGAAACGGAACGGGGTTCTGTAGGCGATGTGGTAGGGTAGCGAAGCCGATTACGTTTAACATTTTGATATTTTCGTCTCATTTTGACGCGACATAGAGTCGTTTTATCAGGCATCGCGCGCACATCTTAAGGTGGTTCGCTTTTCATACAAAATTCAATCAAAGCTCATTAAGTAACTACACACTATTAGTACACAAATATTTCCGCATTTATCTTCTTTCGAATATTCGTTTGCGCGAAATTAACAGGAAAACAATGTTTCATACAGAAATCATGCAAAAATCATAGTTAACTTTTCATCAATTTTACGTATGTGTGTGTCACAAATGTCGTGTACAGATACATTTGCGACGTTGCCATACCATTTCCGACGTTGCCGGGCTGACCACGGTTCGAATTTGGAGTGCCGTCATGTTTAGTGCAATTTTGTTGACACTGATATTTGACAGGTAGTTAATTGACCTAAGCGAGAAGTTCGTCAGCTTAGCTAAGAACTATCATGGCGTGTTATGCAAACAGTCGCTTTTTTGCTTGCAAACGGAAGATTCCCGGTTCGATCCCCAGTCATTGTATGCTGGAACATAACTTTTTGTATTTTTGTTACACCTAAATTTCGTATTGTTTTTTTATTTTTATTTAATTCTTCTTATTATCATAAATCGATTATTAAGTATGGGCTACACGTATTCTTTTATTTTTACAAAGATAATTAGAAATTATACTCTTCCTAATCTCTCTGATTTTTACAATCAGGACATCCTCACTGCAATAAAAACCGGACAAGTGCGAGTCGGACTCGCGCACGAAGGGTTCCGTGCCATAATGCAAAAAAAAAACAAAAAAAAAGCAAAAAAAAACGGTCACCCAACCAAGTACTGACCACTCCCGACGTTGCTTAACTTTGGTCAAAAATCACGTTTGTTGTATGGGAGCCCCATTCAAATCTTTATTTTATTCTGTTTTTAGTATTTGTTGTTATAGCGGCAACAGAAATACATCATCTGTGAAAATTTCAACTGTCTAGCTATTACGGTTCGCGAGATATAGCCTGGTGACAGACGGACGGACGGACGGACGGACAGCGAAGTCTTAGTAATAGGGTCCCGTTTTACCCTTTGGGTACGGAACCCTAAAAAGAAGTGTATAAAATTTCCTGTGGTTAAAAATAATGGATTTTGTCTATGAATGAAAAACACAATTATTACTATAGTTTGTTTTTTTTAGCATTAGAAATAAGGTAAACAATCTTGACGTGTCTTTTAATTGAAAAACACATTTTAAAAATAAGTTACGGCAAATATGTAACAATTATAAATCTAATACGATCATTTATATTCTTCTGCTTTCATAAGTAATCGTTTTTGATTTTTAAAAAACCTGATAACACTGAGTATGTGGGGGAAGCGCTGCTGGCCTAGCGGAAAGCAATTCGGAGATCGCGGGTTCTAACCCCGGCTCGTACCAATGATTTTTCGAACTTTTGTACGAAATAGCATTTGATACCTACCTATTTATACACCGATACCTATTTTTCGGTGAAAGAAAACAATGTGAGGAAACCGGACTAATCCAAATAAGTTTACTCTCTGGGTTGGAAGGTCAGGGCAGTCGCTTTCGTAAAAACTAGTGCGCATGCCAATTCTGGGATTAGTTGCCAAGCGGAGTTTGAATATCTGGGAGACCGACCAAAGCTTACAAAACATAAAAACTCAAAAATGAATGAAGAGATCAAACCCCTTATAGCAAATTTCATCGAAATCGTTAGAGCCGTTTCTGATACCATCCAAATATATAAATAAATAATTATATATCTAATAATTGCTCGTTTAAAGGTAAGATAACACAAAGGAGAAACAAAAAGAAATTACCTACTCGCACCAGTCTTGAACCCCAATCCTCTTGCACGTATTTCCACGAACATACCGTTACGCTATTGCAACATACTTACGTTGTGTGAAATTGTCTTCTACAAGGATCACGGAAACACTGTTTGCATGTGTGAGTAATAGTAGGAAAAAGCGTGACAGCAACACTCCGTCGAATTAAAAAGGTGGTTTTTGCACAATGAAGTATTCAATGTTTATTTTAATAGTTCAATATTTACTTAAAGAGTGCGCGAAACATACTTTTAAGTATACAAATACCAAGACCATTTCACAAAAAAATAAAATCTTAAATTTTGCAAAAGTGGTGCCATCTAGCGCTAGTTAAGTTTTGAGTAACCTAGGCGAACCACCTTAAAGTGCAAGCGTTAGCCGGCGACTCCTGACCTGTTAGAATGAGTTGCGTTCTCGCGCGCGTTCACACATCTTACGCGATTTCAACTATAAACTCGCAGCCGAGAACACAACTTATGCTAGACGGTCTATTTGCATTTCGTAAGCTCTAATTAGCGTGAGCAGCTGAGGCTGATCGGTGCTCGCCGAGGACACGACTCAACGTATCAAACTGAGAAGAAAAACCATCAAATTGTAGACAGAATCGGCCCCCGGGGAACAATGAGTGACCGGGCTCGCTCGCCAAATAACTTTGCTAAATTCGCGGGCATGCACTGACCGCTTCCGCCGAGAGACGTTGCTATTTGGAATTCGTGTTTTAGTTTATGCTTGGCACGTTATCGAATAAACTAACGTTAAACAGCCGTACGATGTAATCGCGAAGTTTCGGATGCATAATGTACGTGCTCTCTGGCCGCGCTTGCGATTTTACAACCGGTTACTGGGTCCTTTACTGCTGATTAAGCTTGTATATGTGTAACACTAGTTGCTGCCTGCGACTTCGTCAGCGTATAAATTTAACTTCCATAGTAAATTTCACCCCTCTAGTTACCTCTTTAAGGGACTATTTCCGCGATAAAATCTATGTCCTCAAGGACTCAAATCATCTCCTCGAATACCTATAATTATAACCCAGATGTATTTTAATTTTATTTAGTATTCGTTTTTAGTTTTATTTTATAGATAAGTTAACAGAATATAGTTTGCAACACCCAGATTATAAACTTAAAAATTCTTCAAGACATACAAATGCGTCGTTGAGAAGCGGTAGGTACAAAGTACCTACAAAACAAACAAAAAATCTCTATAATGTACTTATTTCTAGTATTTGCGAAACTCGTAGGCAAGTTTGCGTAAATCGCGTTAAGCGAAGTTATAACTTCTTATTCCTATTTACGAATAATTCCCGGCGTACAATGATATGAATACATATAAATAAATAATCTATATTCTAAGTTTCGTAACAAACACGGAGATATTTTATTTCAAAAGAGATGCCTATAGAAACTTTCATATATTAAGTACCAGCAGACAAATTATTGATGGTTTTATCGACGAATGAGACAGACGGACTGTCTTTATCACGCTGTCACGTAGACATGATAAATACGTATAAGATGTAGAGAAATACGGCTATCATATCCGTACAGTAAGATAAAGTTAACCCCACCGGATGCAAATGCCGATCTTGGAACTTCAATCAAGCCTAAGAAATAGTCCGTTTTTAGGGTTCCGTACCTAAAGGGTAAAAACGGGACCCTATTACTAAGACTCCGCTGCTATCCGTCTGACCGTCTCTCTGTCACCAGGCTGTAACTCATGAACCGTAATAGCGAGACAATTGAAATTTTCACAGATGATGTATTTTTGTTCCCGCTATAGCAACAAATAGGTACTAAAAACAAAATAAAATAAATATTTAAGCGGGGCTCCCATACAACAACGTGATTTTTGCCGTCGTTTCGTAATGGTACGGAACCCTCCGTGCGCGAGTCCGACTCGCACTTAGCCGGTTTTTTACATCGCGCCTCACAAGCCCCGACATGTCGAAATTACACTTAATAGAAAAACGATCGCCGGTGCCGTGTGTGGAGGAGCCATTAAAAGCTCATTTTTACGAAATGCCTCGTCGCCGCATCTGACGTAGAATTAAGTCGTGTTTTTATTATCCCTTACACGTTATTATAATGCAGTATTAATTCCATGTTCTTAACATACCCTTATTTTACCAAAATGACGTATGTAAGATGGTTTTCACTTAAAAATACGCTGTTTAGCGTAAGGAAGGTAAGTATAGTGATGTAGACGTGTGCCGCGTTGCGGTACTTGCGGTTCATTAAGGCTTGCGAGATATGACATGATATTGTATATTAGAGAGCTTACACGGCAAGATAATGCCGTCATGGGACGATAAGAACATAACGGTCCTAATAGGCCTGTGTAAATATGTAGGTATAGCTAAGGAGGGCGACTTAATAGCTCTGCTACCTTGTTTTTTCGTTTTTGATACAAAATAATTAATTTTGACAGCGGTACGAGCGGTATATAAAAAACTTGATAGACGAAAAAGGTCGGGACAAATCCCTTTTTGAATATGTCCAACTACCTCGGTACCTGTTAACACTTTTGCCAATTTTATAAAAAGAAAGATAAACATATTTAAAACTTTTAAAATAAATAATTAATAGATATATCCAATCTATAAAATATTTATTTTAATTTTTTTAAATATGATATACATTATGTTAACAACCGGGTGAACCGAGGTATATTATACACAAGACACAAGAGCAGCCGACACAACGGAGCCACGCCGTTTTGTCGACTAAATAGTGTTTAGTTTTAAGTTTATAAAATACATTATGTATGTTAGTCTGTAAGGTATTTGTAATATGGGCCTTGTTGCCTGAATTAAATTTCTAAATAAATAAATAAATTATAACAGCACTGCAGCTAGAAAATTATTATTTATTGTACACATTCGCGTTTGATTTTCAAAACGGGACGCTGCGTAGAAAACACACACGTCCCAATTATTCCGGTACATCTACACAGCACTACGTTGTAAATTCTTATTATACTCATTCACGTTCGTAAGACAACGTTAGCGTCTTAACGTAATTTTAACTCAAAATTAATTGAATTAAACGCGTTTTGGTCCAGTGGTTTTGGTAGCGTGAAGAGGGTTCAAAACTCGTGTGAGGCAATGTTTTATTAATAGTTAGAATTTTCTAAAGCTAAATTAGGAAAATTTATTAATAAATATAGATTTTCATATCAGAATAATGTACCTAACTAAGAAAATACTTAGTTGTAATATGGCAATTTTATGTTTTATAAGTCTACGTAGAATATAGTAGGTATCTTTGATGAATGACATCGAAGATATATACCAGTCACAGACTGGTCGGTTCTTCCTAAGAATCTCATTCAAATGTTTAACTTAATCGTCATAAGGTAGGTACTTAATTTGAATAGAGAACGCGGCCGTTACACGATGGATGTTCAGGCGATAAACCATCGCCGTGGGAACGGTTAGCGCGGATCATAAATCCAGCGGTGATAAAAACACGCATTCATTATTGCTTATGATGGTTTAAATAGGTATAAGACCTGTGTAACTGTGTGGACGGACCCTTGAACAAGCTATCTTTTTATACCACATCGGTGGCAAACATACGGCCCGCCTTATGAGCAGTCATCGTAGCCTATGAACGCCTGCAACTCCATATGTGTAGCACATGCAACACGCATGTAGCGTGTTGCCGACCTTTTTAAAACCTGTACCACTCCTTTTTTGAAGAACCCCATACTGTAAACCTTCAGGAAAACCTCGGAAGAGAACCAGTTTGTCAGAATGATCTCCAAAGGGGCTATTCATAAATTACGTCATTTCAAATTAGGGGGGGGGGGGGTTTCGACATCGGATGATGGTAGCATGACGCAGGAGGAAACGGGGTCATTCGAAGCATGATTTTTGGATGATTTTAGGGGGGGGGGGGTCAAAAAATCGATGACGTAATTTATGGACAGCTCCAAAGTAGCACATCTATAAACCAACCTATCATCATGGTATGTTTTTATCTAAACTGTTTAGCTCTTATTTTTATACATACAGATTGATCGTTAAGCGGTGGCGCGATATTTTACTAAATTGTCAATATTTCACGGCAATTCCACGCCAGGATTTATCTGTAATTCGTAACTACGCGACAGTTTGCATTTGGAATGCAATCCGACTGCAAAGTTGGGAGCAATCAAGGGAATTAGGAACGCGCCGGCTTCAGTGTAAAACAATTCAGATGCTACGGACGGAAGCGCGCTCGTCTCCTTATACAGTTTACTTCTAATTTCCATTATCCTACAGTTTTCCTTCTGAAAACAATATTGAATCAGTGAATCAACTTTTTTCTTTCTAGAGTCCGTCTAAGCTAACTCTGCAACGAATAGAACAAAATGAGGGGAAAGTCATTATGAACGTCATATTTTCATTGAAAAATGACATCGCAACACTTTTTCATTAATGCCTTGCAGAGTTAGCTTCATATCGTCATAGTGATTTTTTAAAGATACAATTGTGGGATGGAACTACTTGATGGTTTTACAACGATATTGGTTATTTATTCAGTCTGCACGAGTATCAAGACCAACCGAGCACGAAGTGATTGTGTTGTGAATTTCAATTTATTTACATTGATGTCAATTTATTTTTCTAGAGCAATTGTTGCGCAGTTCTTTATTGTCGTAATTGATTTGTCGACATACAAAGGAGGTAATTTCTATTAGTTTTACGAATGAAGAAAATATACCAGCGTTTTTCTGCTGCTCAATTTAGGAGATTACTAAAAATACGAGCCTACAATACAAAAGGCTAGACTTTCATTTGGATTATTAACCAAAAATACTTCGCTACAAAGTCCAAACGCGGATGAAAATCGCGGGATTTGTCCAATCAGTCCAATGAAAGGTATTCAGTTTGACTGTAACGCTAAAAGGTAATTCTAAAAACCACAGGAAAAAGCAAAGCCCGTAGTTGACGAAAAACAAACATATAGATAGTATCTAAACTAGTGAAACCAGGCCGCGTAGCCAAGATGCCAATCGCTTACGCTCCGTAGCGATCGAAACGCAACTGTCACTGTCACACTAATATGGAAGAGTGATAGAGAGACATAATGTTTTTCGTTGTCGAAGCGATAGCGATTTTAACCTTGGCTAGGCCGGCTGAACATTTATAAAAGTAGCTCTCCCAGCGTGGCTGAATGGAATAAAACCGGGAACTAGGAGCGTTCTGTTTATTAAAAAAAAGAAAAAGAAAAAAAAGATAAGTGACGGACGCGGCACGCGAGCGTAGAGGTTTGTTATGATACCAGCATTACCGTCCCCAATAATTAAATGGAGAAAAAAGACTAAATTGAATTTCGTTCATTTGTCATTTGGTCGCGTGACTTCAACCCGAGTTTTATTGTTTACGTAAATGATTGGTTTGTAAATTAAAATGTTTTCTGCAGCACTTAATTGTTGCAGTCAACAAAGTAAGTGAGATATAATATAAATGTTATAGCGGTAGTTGGCACAATTCTTCACGAAATCTCTGGGGACGCACCAATAAATAAGCTAGACAACTCTTTGTCGTCGGGTGTTTTGACGAAACTTGTAAGGGGGAAACTAGTTTCTAGTCTAGTACCTACTATGTTGGCTAGATATGGAAGCGTGGTATTGTATTCTGAACTCACAAACAAACGGATTGAAGAAGCATGATTAGGGTTGCCATACATCCGCATTTTTCAAGACTATGGTCATTTATCAGTGCTGCTAGATGAGAAATTACTGGAAATTCAATCAGTAGGTAATTTCAGCGTAAGATTGAAACACTGACGTGTTAAACTAGGTGTCCCTAGTTTAATTATTTTTAATACATTAGACAAATTCCGAAAATTTATCACCGAGTGACAGGAATTTTGCTCAAGAAGTAAGGACTTAAGAAGCGCTCTATTAGAAATTAGTGTTGGTAACCCCGAGCGGCCATTTTGTTTGTCACACGCGTTCCTCAACAATGAGGGGGGCATTCTGTAATCGATAGCAATCTTTCCGGAATGTGAGTTGCGTGATAAATCTACCCCAAAATTCCGACTAACATGTAATTGTAGGGACGTCGGTGCACTATATCAATGTTGGTTGGGTTTTATGCGAAAAGTTATGGCAGTTTGTGAACTAATTATTCCGGTATAACTGGTTGTTATGCGCCCTTATTAGTGAGATGTTGTTAAAAATTGTTAATTAAGCCTTTAGTTGGAGGGTAGTTAAAATTTATATGTAAGTAGTGTAGTAGGCGGATCTGCACGAACTTCGAGTCAACTATTGGCGAGAGGTCACACAGGACCGAGAAAAGTGGCGTTGTCTTATCTTGCAGTCTTAATGTGTATTATTAACTTTAAATATAACAATCAGCCATATAAAAACTGTGCATTACCAGAGAATATGTCTATGCCGACATATTTTTAAATTTTTTTAATTTGTGAGTTAGTTAATGTAACAAAAGATCAGAATCTTTAATATTTAGGTTAATTCCTACCTAAAATGGAATTACCTACGCACTAACAACTTATTCAAATAGAAGCTTAAAACAGCATAGTCTCGTTACGTTCATCGAAATCGTTAGAGCCGTTTCTGATACCATCCAAATATATAAATAAATAATTATATATCTAATAATTGCTCGTTTAAAGGTAAGATAACACAAAGGAGAAACAAAAAGAAATTACCTACTCGCACCAGTCTTGAACCCCAATCCTCTTGCACGTATTTCCACGAACATACCGTTACGCTATTGCAACATACTTACGTTGTGTGAAATTGTCTTCTACAAGGATCACGGAAACACTGTTTGCATGTGTGAGTAATAGTAGGAAAAAGCGTGACAGCAACACTCCGTCGAATTAAAAAGGTGGTTTTTGCACAATGAAGTATTCAATGTTTATTTTAATAGTTCAATATTTACTTAAAGAGTGCGCGAAACATACTTTTAAGTATACAAATACCAAGACCATTTCACAAAAAAATAAAATCTTAAATTTTGCAAAAGTGGTGCCATCTAGCGCTAGTTAAGTTTTGAGTAACCTAGGCGAACCACCTTAAAGTGCAAGCGTTAGCCGGCGACTCCTGACCTGTTAGAATGAGTTGCGTTCTCGCGCGCGTTCACACATCTTACGCGATTTCAACTATAAACTCGCAGCCGAGAACACAACTTATGCTAGACGGTCTATTTGCATTTCGTAAGCTCTAATTAGCGTGAGCAGCTGAGGCTGATCGGTGCTCGCCGAGGACACGACTCAACGTATCAAACTGAGAAGAAAAACCATCAAATTGTAGACAGAATCGGCCCCCGGGGAACAATGAGTGACCGGGCTCGCTCGCCAAATAACTTTGCTAAATTCGCGGGCATGCACTGACCGCTTCCGCCGAGAGACGTTGCTATTTGGAATTCGTGTTTTAGTTTATGCTTGGCACGTTATCGAATAAACTAACGTTAAACAGCCGTACGATGTAATCGCGAAGTTTCGGATGCATAATGTACGTGCTCTCTGGCCGCGCTTGCGATTTTACAACCGGTTACTGGGTCCTTTACTGCTGATTAAGCTTGTATATGTGTAACACTAGTTGCTGCCTGCGACTTCGTCAGCGTATAAATTTAACTTCCATAGTAAATTTCACCCCTCTAGTTACCTCTTTAAGGGACTATTTCCGCGATAAAATCTATGTCCTCAAGGACTCAAATCATCTCCTCGAATACCTATAATTATAACCCAGATGTATTTTAATTTTATTTAGTATTCGTTTTTAGTTTTATTTTATAGATAAGTTAACAGAATATAGTTTGCAACACCCAGATTATAAACTTAAAAATTCTTCAAGACATACAAATGCGTCGTTGAGAAGCGGTAGGTACAAAGTACCTACAAAACAAACAAAAAATCTCTATAATGTACTTATTTCTAGTATTTGCGAAACTCGTAGGCAAGTTTGCGTAAATCGCGTTAAGCGAAGTTATAACTTCTTATTCCTATTTACGAATAATTCCCGGCGTACAATGATATGAATACATATAAATAAATAATCTATATTCTAAGTTTCGTAACAAACACGGAGATATTTTATTTCAAAAGAGATGCCTATAGAAACTTTCATATATTAAGTACCAGCAGACAAATTATTGATGGTTTTATCGACGAATGAGACAGACGGACTGTCTTTATCACGCTGTCACGTAGACATGATAAATACGTATAAGATGTAGAGAAATACGGCTATCATATCCGTACAGTAAGATAAAGTTAACCCCACCGGATGCAAATGCCGATCTTGGAACTTCAATCAAGCCTAAGAAATAGTCCGTTTTTAGGGTTCCGTACCTAAAGGGTAAAAACGGGACCCTATTACTAAGACTCCGCTGCTATCCGTCTGACCGTCTCTCTGTCACCAGGCTGTAACTCATGAACCGTAATAGCGAGACAATTGAAATTTTCACAGATGATGTATTTTTGTTCCCGCTATAGCAACAAATAGGTACTAAAAACAAAATAAAATAAATATTTAAGCGGGGCTCCCATACAACAACGTGATTTTTGCCGTCGTTTCGTAATGGTACGGAACCCTCCGTGCGCGAGTCCGACTCGCACTTAGCCGGTTTTTTACATCGCGCCTCACAAGCCCCGACATGTCGAAATTACACTTAATAGAAAAACGATCGCCGGTGCCGTGTGTGGAGGAGCCATTAAAAGCTCATTTTTACGAAATGCCTCGTCGCCGCATCTGACGTAGAATTAAGTCGTGTTTTTATTATCCCTTACACGTTATTATAATGCAGTATTAATTCCATGTTCTTAACATACCCTTATTTTACCAAAATGACGTATGTAAGATGGTTTTCACTTAAAAATACGCTGTTTAGCGTAAGGAAGGTAAGTATAGTGATGTAGACGTGTGCCGCGTTGCGGTACTTGCGGTTCATTAAGGCTTGCGAGATATGACATGATATTGTATATTAGAGAGCTTACACGGCAAGATAATGCCGTCATGGGACGATAAGAACATAACGGTCCTAATAGGCCTGTGTAAATATGTAGGTATAGCTAAGGAGGGCGACTTAATAGCTCTGCTACCTTGTTTTTTCGTTTTTGATACAAAATAATTAATTTTGACAGCGGTACGAGCGGTATATAAAAAACTTGATAGACGAAAAAGGTCGGGACAAATCCCTTTTTGAATATGTCCAACTACCTCGGTACCTGTTAACACTTTTGCCAATTTTATAAAAAGAAAGATAAACATATTTAAAACTTTTAAAATAAATAATTAATAGATATATCCAATCTATAAAATATTTATTTTAATTTTTTTAAATATGATATACATTATGTTAACAACCGGGTGAACCGAGGTATATTATACACAAGACACAAGAGCAGCCGACACAACGGAGCCACGCCGTTTTGTCGACTAAATAGTGTTTAGTTTTAAGTTTATAAAATACATTATGTATGTTAGTCTGTAAGGTATTTGTAATATGGGCCTTGTTGCCTGAATTAAATTTCTAAATAAATAAATAAATTATAACAGCACTGCAGCTAGAAAATTATTATTTATTGTACACATTCGCGTTTGATTTTCAAAACGGGACGCTGCGTAGAAAACACACACGTCCCAATTATTCCGGTACATCTACACAGCACTACGTTGTAAATTCTTATTATACTCATTCACGTTCGTAAGACAACGTTAGCGTCTTAACGTAATTTTAACTCAAAATTAATTGAATTAAACGCGTTTTGGTCCAGTGGTTTTGGTAGCGTGAAGAGGGTTCAAAACTCGTGTGAGGCAATGTTTTATTAATAGTTAGAATTTTCTAAAGCTAAATTAGGAAAATTTATTAATAAATATAGATTTTCATATCAGAATAATGTACCTAACTAAGAAAATACTTAGTTGTAATATGGCAATTTTATGTTTTATAAGTCTACGTAGAATATAGTAGGTATCTTTGATGAATGACATCGAAGATATATACCAGTCACAGACTGGTCGGTTCTTCCTAAGAATCTCATTCAAATGTTTAACTTAATCGTCATAAGGTAGGTACTTAATTTGAATAGAGAACGCGGCCGTTACACGATGGATGTTCAGGCGATAAACCATCGCCGTGGGAACGGTTAGCGCGGATCATAAATCCAGCGGTGATAAAAACACGCATTCATTATTGCTTATGATGGTTTAAATAGGTATAAGACCTGTGTAACTGTGTGGACGGACCCTTGAACAAGCTATCTTTTTATACCACATCGGTGGCAAACATACGGCCCGCCTTATGAGCAGTCATCGTAGCCTATGAACGCCTGCAACTCCATATGTGTAGCACATGCAACACGCATGTAGCGTGTTGCCGACCTTTTTAAAACCTGTACCACTCCTTTTTTGAAGAACCCCATACTGTAAACCTTCAGGAAAACCTCGGAAGAGAACCAGTTTGTCAGAATGATCTCCAAAGGGGCTATTCATAAATTACGTCATTTCAAATTAGGGGGGGGGGGGGTTTCGACATCGGATGATGGTAGCATGACGCAGGAGGAAACGGGGTCATTCGAAGCATGATTTTTGGATGATTTTAGGGGGGGGGGGGTCAAAAAATCGATGACGTAATTTATGGACAGCTCCAAAGTAGCACATCTATAAACCAACCTATCATCATGGTATGTTTTTATCTAAACTGTTTAGCTCTTATTTTTATACATACAGATTGATCGTTAAGCGGTGGCGCGATATTTTACTAAATTGTCAATATTTCACGGCAATTCCACGCCAGGATTTATCTGTAATTCGTAACTACGCGACAGTTTGCATTTGGAATGCAATCCGACTGCAAAGTTGGGAGCAATCAAGGGAATTAGGAACGCGCCGGCTTCAGTGTAAAACAATTCAGATGCTACGGACGGAAGCGCGCTCGTCTCCTTATACAGTTTACTTCTAATTTCCATTATCCTACAGTTTTCCTTCTGAAAACAATATTGAATCAGTGAATCAACTTTTTTCTTTCTAGAGTCCGTCTAAGCTAACTCTGCAACGAATAGAACAAAATGAGGGGAAAGTCATTATGAACGTCATATTTTCATTGAAAAATGACATCGCAACACTTTTTCATTAATGCCTTGCAGAGTTAGCTTCATATCGTCATAGTGATTTTTTAAAGATACAATTGTGGGATGGAACTACTTGATGGTTTTACAACGATATTGGTTATTTATTCAGTCTGCACGAGTATCAAGACCAACCGAGCACGAAGTGATTGTGTTGTGAATTTCAATTTATTTACATTGATGTCAATTTATTTTTCTAGAGCAATTGTTGCGCAGTTCTTTATTGTCGTAATTGATTTGTCGACATACAAAGGAGGTAATTTCTATTAGTTTTACGAATGAAGAAAATATACCAGCGTTTTTCTGCTGCTCAATTTAGGAGATTACTAAAAATACGAGCCTACAATACAAAAGGCTAGACTTTCATTTGGATTATTAACCAAAAATACTTCGCTACAAAGTCCAAACGCGGATGAAAATCGCGGGATTTGTCCAATCAGTCCAATGAAAGGTATTCAGTTTGACTGTAACGCTAAAAGGTAATTCTAAAAACCACAGGAAAAAGCAAAGCCCGTAGTTGACGAAAAACAAACATATAGATAGTATCTAAACTAGTGAAACCAGGCCGCGTAGCCAAGATGCCAATCGCTTACGCTCCGTAGCGATCGAAACGCAACTGTCACTGTCACACTAATATGGAAGAGTGATAGAGAGACATAATGTTTTTCGTTGTCGAAGCGATAGCGATTTTAACCTTGGCTAGGCCGGCTGAACATTTATAAAAGTAGCTCTCCCAGCGTGGCTGAATGGAATAAAACCGGGAACTAGGAGCGTTCTGTTTATTAAAAAAAAGAAAAAGAAAAAAAAGATAAGTGACGGACGCGGCACGCGAGCGTAGAGGTTTGTTATGATACCAGCATTACCGTCCCCAATAATTAAATGGAGAAAAAAGACTAAATTGAATTTCGTTCATTTGTCATTTGGTCGCGTGACTTCAACCCGAGTTTTATTGTTTACGTAAATGATTGGTTTGTAAATTAAAATGTTTTCTGCAGCACTTAATTGTTGCAGTCAACAAAGTAAGTGAGATATAATATAAATGTTATAGCGGTAGTTGGCACAATTCTTCACGAAATCTCTGGGGACGCACCAATAAATAAGCTAGACAACTCTTTGTCGTCGGGTGTTTTGACGAAACTTGTAAGGGGGAAACTAGTTTCTAGTCTAGTACCTACTATGTTGGCTAGATATGGAAGCGTGGTATTGTATTCTGAACTCACAAACAAACGGATTGAAGAAGCATGATTAGGGTTGCCATACATCCGCATTTTTCAAGACTATGGTCATTTATCAGTGCTGCTAGATGAGAAATTACTGGAAATTCAATCAGTAGGTAATTTCAGCGTAAGATTGAAACACTGACGTGTTAAACTAGGTGTCCCTAGTTTAATTATTTTTAATACATTAGACAAATTCCGAAAATTTATCACCGAGTGACAGGAATTTTGCTCAAGAAGTAAGGACTTAAGAAGCGCTCTATTAGAAATTAGTGTTGGTAACCCCGAGCGGCCATTTTGTTTGTCACACGCGTTCCTCAACAATGAGGGGGGCATTCTGTAATCGATAGCAATCTTTCCGGAATGTGAGTTGCGTGATAAATCTACCCCAAAATTCCGACTAACATGTAATTGTAGGGACGTCGGTGCACTATATCAATGTTGGTTGGGTTTTATGCGAAAAGTTATGGCAGTTTGTGAACTAATTATTCCGGTATAACTGGTTGTTATGCGCCCTTATTAGTGAGATGTTGTTAAAAATTGTTAATTAAGCCTTTAGTTGGAGGGTAGTTAAAATTTATATGTAAGTAGTGTAGTAGGCGGATCTGCACGAACTTCGAGTCAACTATTGGCGAGAGGTCACACAGGACCGAGAAAAGTGGCGTTGTCTTATCTTGCAGTCTTAATGTGTATTATTAACTTTAAATATAACAATCAGCCATATAAAAACTGTGCATTACCAGAGAATATGTCTATGCCGACATATTTTTAAATTTTTTTAATTTGTGAGTTAGTTAATGTAACAAAAGATCAGAATCTTTAATATTTAGGTTAATTCCTACCTAAAATGGAATTACCTACGCACTAACAACTTATTCAAATAGAAGCTTAAAACAGCATAGTCTCGTTACTTCCATTAAAAAAAAACTACTATTTTTCTTTCTCGCCTTTGTTCCCAGTTTATAACCACTAAAACACCACAGCTAAAGTTTACCGGGATCCTTAAAAACAATGATCCTTGGCTCGGCTGGTTGAGAACACCCTGTAATAAGCTGCTCGAGCCGAGCCCGGCAATTAGTACGTCACGGAGGCTCGCGTGCGTTGCAGGCGATTTAATAACGCACGCTACAGAATAGGACCCCGCCCGCCAATTGTCAGTTTTTTTTTAATATTAGCGTCGCGTTTGTGTATTATATTCAGCCAGTATTTTTTTATTAGAATAAATAATGGAGATGTTTTTGCTAAAATAAATGAGAAGGTAGCATAATTTGTTTAAAATGTATTTTATTTATATAAGAGCTAAAAAACAAATAGACATTATAAATGTAAATATCTGTGTAGGTAATCTAAAAATTTTCATTCTCTGATTCATTTGACCAACGAACATAAAATCTACGATAATTTTAGTAATTCCAATTCAAAACAGACCGAGCATTAAATAGTGCAATTTCTAAACGCACCACGCTCAACTTAAATTGCTAACTGCCAACTGTTTAATTCAAATTCCGAATATCGTAAATAGTTCTTATTTTAAAATTGGAACGATTAAATGCGCTCATGAGAGCCTGATTTTCAGTGTGCGTTTGGGATATCAACATTATATTGAAAACTTATTGCTTAAGTATGCCCGCTTGCCCTTTAGCCAAGACATGAGTGCAAGCGCATCGCACTAGTATTAATATTAAGTTAGTATTATATTAATGCAGGATTTTGTATGTAAATAAGGCTCGAGTTTTGCCGTTCTCGTCGCGCCGCGTTATTTAATTTGCGATATGTGAAACAGTAGGAAAATAAACGTTGCTTGGCGCGTGTAACTCGATTTGTCTTTGTGAAATTTCAGCATACAAACTCACTAATGGGGCAGTTTAAATGCTGGATGAATTGCGACGTATACAGGACAGATAGTATGCTAGTTAAGTATGTTTTTTGCTAGTTATAATAGTTGTACATTAGGGAACTGAAATTTTGCAGTAGTTTTGTTGTAGAGTAAACAGAGTAATCGGCAGAATAGGAATTGTTTGACCGAAATATACAACTTAAATGTTACAAAATGTACGGTGAGTGAAAATAAATTGATGACGTACCTACCCAAGGAGTTTTTAAAATAATAAGTTCTCTATAAATTGTAAATACAGATGTCCATCACAATGAGAAAATCAACGATGATCAAATTGATTGATTGTAAAAATGTGATAGGTACTTCCCACGATAAAAAAAAAGGAAAAAAATATATTAACATAATAAGTTCATTATGAACATTTTCCGAAGTCAGTAATAAGTTCCTAAGTTCCATAGTCTTGTTTACCTAAATTAACTCCCGAAGTATTGCAGTAATGATATCATCATCATGTAACGTTTAATTGTCTAATTCATTAGTTTTAAGTACGTCGGCAAGTATATAGCAAATGATTTATAAACAAAGGGTTGAGCTCCAGGGTGTTATTAACTAATTTGTAGTGTGTAATAACTAAGTAGAGTGCAATTATCTAATAAAGTGTGAACGAAAGTGGCAGAGCGTCCATAGAACTAGCTAGTTTTCGTTAATTAAGCGTAGTAAATACGAGTAGTATGTTAAATTTAAATATAGTTGAAGTCATTCAAATTTAGAGCTCATATACGGCAAAGAGATATAATATATAATTTTAGAATAGCTGCATGCATCATGCAAAACTAAGCCTAACTTCACGTTTCTTAGCGTCTTCTTAAGTTTCACATCCCTGTAGAAAGGCGCTATAAAGTAGCTCAAACAAAACGTGACCAGAAGTACCGGCCGCTAACAAAGCTCTGCATTTAAAATATTACAAGCAATCAAGCGGAATGGCCCAATAATAAATCCTGCTAGCTAGTCGAGACATGTAATTTGATGTAAAGCGATCTGCGAGCTGCAGTAACGCGATTTGCGAATAAATGACTCGGAAGTTGATCTACCGCGCTCCCGGAGCTAGTATTAGCGGCGAAAAATCCCGCCACACCTCCAACGCTGCCTTCGACACGCTCGAAAGACTCCAAAGTGAAATTAAACCTTCAATGTAATGACTTTTAAAACGAATTCTCGCTTCCCTATCCCTGTTTACCGGCGCTTTTTGTTCGCGACCTCTGACTGTGCGGTTCTCGGCCTCTCCAAGCTGCAAACCAAATGAAAAATGGCGGCTTAGCTGTCAAAATGGTTATTGATGAGTGTGCTCAAAATTTACTTTTACCGTTGGATTAGTCGATTTTGCCTGAAACATTGCCGTACAACGTAGGTTAAATATAACGGTACACAGCGATTTTTCAAACGAGAGCAGGATTTATAGTGGCCGCTATTTATTTAGTTTTTGGAGCGCAGCGTTGCATTACTTTTGCATTACTATAAATAACGGGGCGTTTTCGCTAAGTCCCTCGTAAAACCAGTTTAAAAGAAACGAAATAAATGGGTTGAACGCTTCAATTTTCAATAAAAATGCGAAGGAGAATGCAGGTAACATTTCTCACCGAGAACTTAAGAGTCCTTGTCGCGAGTACGGGGGTAGCTAATCTAATGAAGTCGATCGTGGTTGCGTTCCGTCGGCAATTAGTTGGTGGCCGATGGTTGCCGACCGCTGCCGGAAGTGGCCGAGCGTCCAGCCTGATGCCCTAGAGATGAGCACCACTAACTCAGCTGCCAGATACTCTGTTTCACATTGTTTTGTTTGCACTAAAGTAGGTAAAGCTCTACAGTATTTCGCTACAATTTTTTCTTCTGATACTTTCTACGGCAAACTTGCATGAAATCACTTTAGATTTAACAAAGTATAAAAACAATTTCTGCTAAAAAGTTAGAAAGAGAAACACGGTATGACGTCACAACATGGTATGATCAAGGGGACAAACTGAGCCCACGTACGTAACGTATGCAATACGTACGTACGTATGTTATGAAATCTAAACTCTGTTTTTTTTATAAGTACTACTCATGACGAGTAAGTATCCAAGTATAGAAATTTCAGGGTTGAGATTGTCATAGTGCATTGCATAAGTCGTGTACGTGGGCTTAGTTTTTGTCTCTGCCTTCAATCCAACCCTCTTTTATGAAAACACATTATAGAAAATATATCTTGAGTCAGACCGAGAAAAGTCTGCAACGATTTTGATAGCACACGCAGTGCAAGTGTTATTTTAAACGTTTAATTTCTATGAAATTATGACGTATAAATAACACTTCCACTGCACGTGCTAGCTATCAAAATCGTCACATACTTGTCTTGGTCAAACTCTATATACCTATTACGAGTTGAGTTGTGGCTACATTCGATCTCATCGCCAGCCTGGTTTTCAGTTTTAACCACTGCCATAACAATTTTACCTTTAGGAAGCCATTTGCCGAATAGGCGGAATACGTTTGACGCATCAACTGCACGCAGCCTGTTACTGTATGCGTCGCCCACAGCTCTACAATGTTAACTGACAGTTCGTAAACCTTATTACAAGAGGCATAAGGTCTACAGATAGAGAGTTAAGAGTTGCTGTATGTATTGTAGTCAGTGCAGTCTCTGTTTCCGCAATTGGTCTTTATCTGTATCAAACGTCAGGGCTAACGGAGACCGCTAACAATTTCGTCTTAATTCGACCAGCTCGTTCGATAACTCTGTATTGTGTGGCTTATCTTATGGCTAGAGATTTTATTGATAAACTAGCTTTTGCCCGTAACTTTGTCTGCGTAGAATTAGTATTTCCATATACCACTTTCATAAAAACTTCACGCCCGTTTTCATACGCTAAAGGCCTATAGGTATGATATCTGGGATGAAAACAATCATATGTCCTTCTCTGGGACTCAAATTGTTTCCATATTGTATTTCATTTAAATTAAAGGGGTAACAGATAGACAGACAAACAAAGTTACCTTCGTATTTATAATGTTGGGTTAGGACGCAAGTGGCAGAAGTTTTGATGATTGTAGGGGTTAATCGTCACGCAGGCATTTGAATTTAATAAAAGTAAAAATCTAATACCAGACTGGCCTAAAATTATATAAAAAAATCAAAAGACAATGTCTTTTCATTTATAAAATTTCTATTATAGGTACCTATTTTATAAAACAATATACGAAACCGTAAAAACAATACAAAGTAACGTCTATCTGTAACATTGCTCACCAATTACATTACTGCAAAAATCTCCAACTGAAAATTCAACTTTCGTCCCTGGTGCCGAAACGGGCAATGTCACTTGAAATATCACCGGACAGTTTAAAACTTTCTAGCGATGTGCTTTAGTAAAATGGATATTACATTAACCTTTGAACCGTCTTATTTGGTTACGCGAACGAATTTACAAAATAGAATTCACGTTTTTTTAAATTTTGTTTTCATCCTAAACTAATATTTTCATATTTATAATGCTTCTCGAATATATTTTTAGTTCTGACGTGCTAATATCGCACGTATGGTGGTTTCCGCCTAACATAATAGCATTGTGTTACTATATTATTCCATATTTGTAACCCTCACAAATCACGCACACGCTTTGGTATCCTACAATACCGCATACATTACCAGTCAGACTGAAGTGATTTATATTTGGCGTAGTATATAGAGTAGTTATTATTAATGCTTTTAATAACTGCAATAATTACGCTTTAAGTACTTTCCAAGTGCATCTCCCCCATCGTAAAACCGAAAAGGCAATCTAAGCACGTTTTAATTCATAAGCCCCATGTTGATGAGTGCACCACGTGATAGGAATGGCGAAGAGACAATAAAAACCTGGGGCGGGCGCTCAGGAAATTAGCTGTCACATTACGTATCGCTCCCGGTCTTCGTGGGCCGTTCGTTAACGTGCCAAGATACCTACCAGTGCCCGTGCTGGCGGGTATTTTCGACATTCGAACGCGACTCAACGGTTTCGAACTAAAATTTCAAACTTGATGTCGACAACTATTAAAATGTACTTTTATTTTATACTCTGTATATTTAAAATGTGAATAGTTATCTTACTGTTACGAATTCATGCAACAAATTCTGAAGTTGAGTTAGACGAAACGTAACAATTCTTAAAAAGTGTCGCAGGAGGCAAATATATAAGTAAGCTTCCTTGCCTACGGTCATCAACTTGATATGTCATTAGTTACAATTATGATAAAGTTTTACATTCCCAAAGTTACAGAGCACAATTAATTCAAATTATGTCTCCCATCAAAGCGAAGAAAACTTGTCGAGAATTTTATTTAACACTGCTCTTTTATACCACGTCTGTATCTTCCAGAGAAACTCAGTTATTACTGCAAATGAAAACATTGTCTACGGAATTAAAACGCTGCAGCTTCTCGAGACGTAATTTCTCGAATGCATAATGTAATTTCGGTAAACACGATATACAAATAGTGTTGCTAACTCGTTTTTGTAATTAAAAGTAATTGCAAAAAGTATTACCGGCCGAACGGGGTTTACGAGAGCTAATTATGAGTAATGAGCTGTTTCGCGAGCCGGTGAACACTTCAATATTCCCTCTGCCCTCGCTTAATTTCTCCGTTTGCATTTTTCTTCAAACAAAACTCTGAATTACGTTTCTGTTATTTAACTTCTCGTTGGCTCCGAGTGTTCGGGAGAGCGTTCTATTTTCGAAAAGTAAGGTCGGATACTTGAAAAAAAGAATGGGAGTTGTAAAGTTCGTTACGCGCGGACATCGCACAGAGGATCGCAATTAGGACAAAGCGTCGGGAGGAGTACAAGTGACCGCTCCAAAGCGCAATCGACTCCACTTCATTGGTTTGGCGCCGAGTGTTTAAACTTGGTGTTCGTTCCTTTTTCGAAATGCACGGAATGGGAATCCGCCCATGCGTTTGAAATACGTTAGAGTTCGAATATTGATGGAAAAGCGAAGTATTTTATAGATATTTCGAATTCGTTTCATTTTTATTAATATACTTTTTGGCATGTGCACTGAACGTTTTAAATAATGATGAGGATTGAAATTAAAATGAAATCATCATTATACCGGGTGATTTTGATAGGTTGGTACACATACATCGTTGTGCTGGTGACAAGGTTTGGGTGAGTCCCACGGGAAACCTTGTGCGGTATGACCATATTAATACATTTTTGACATTCGGGACCACGACCCCAAAATCGCCCAGTGTATTATACGTTAGCCTAAATCCAGAGTTAATTAAAGCTTTCATTTCTGAGAACGAAATACTTTATTTATTTTATTAAACTAACTTAGCTGTGTTCAATCAGATTCCAGTGTTAATTGCCACTACATTGTACAATATCATTTGATTAGTGTTTAATTAGGCTCAATTCGATTTTGCAAGATATCTGATATTGCAGTTCGTTAGCCTAGGTTTAATTAAAGCAATAATACAAGCCGTTATTTAGGTTCAAAGGCCGCGATAGGGCTAAGTGGTCGTGCCCTGCCCCTATCATGTTACAGCTTTTAATTATTATGGACATTGGATGGTATATATATTTTTTACATAAAATTTGTGTGTCATTTTACAGATACGAAAGCATTATTATTTTTGCTTAAAATTTTTCACACAATAAATAAAAAAAAGATAGAACAGCAATTTTTTCTGCTGCATTTTAAAACTGGACTCCTGACAAGTCCAGATGTACCTCAAAAGCGAAACAAGTGGAAGGAGAGGGTTATCCTTTGCCCAGCAGTGGGACACGAAATAATAACAATTTTAAAATTTCTAACACAACCATTGATCAAGAAGTTTCCTCAGTAAAAAAAATACAAAAATATAGTGAAGTGGTCCCGTAGTTCGATAACTACCAATGGGTATATATTATATACTCGCACATGTTTCTGACGCACGGAACTTTGTACGAGACTAGCGTCTCTCCAAGTTTGCTCTCTGGCTGCCATCCCCAGATGCTAGTCCGGTTTCTGGCTCCTCTAGTTCCAGAACTCGACTATTTTGTTATAGATGTATCGCAGTTTAACTGAACTACTACGAGTAGGTACATCACAATTGAAGTATAATTCCTTAACCCTTTGAACTCTACGCCTATCGTGTACAGGTCCGTCCAGTTTTGACAAATTAAAAGAATCACAACTGTACTTCAAAATATCCGCATGCTATCAGTGGTTTGCTGACCCCTGGCCTAAACAAGCATAATAAAAATGGTATGATAATTAATATGCTATTGACGCAAGAAAATTATTAAATAAAAGTTCAACTTTTTTATCGGCGTGAGGTGAATGGCAGCATTTTAAAAACACTTGAAAAAACTGTAGAGTAACGTTGTATTTAAATCTTTTTATTAGTGATGTACCGACTATTGATTTGGCCGACTAGCCGACTAGCCGACTAATCGGCGCTCGGGTGGCCGATTAGTCGGCTAGTCGGCTGGATCATTAGTTTCGTCTAAGTTCGGTTCAGATGCACTTAAAAACAACCGTTTTACCCCTTTCTATTCGTCATATTATAAATAAACATATAGTAACGCTGAAAAATGAACTTAATAAAAAAATCCTAAGGCTATATGTCATACGATAACCGGACAAGCAGACAAGAAAGCGACCAAGCGGGCAATAATTCAAACAAAATTTTTCGTAAGCACCCTTCGTAATAGGAATGTAGGTAAAACAGGTGAAAAACTTATGGTAAATATTTGCTGTAAATTTCTTTTTGCCCTGTTTTTCTGTCATTTATAAAGTGCCGACTAATCGGCCATTTTTGCCGACTAGTCGCCGACTAATCGCCGACTACAAATGAGGCCGGATAGGCGGCTTTCCCGACTAGTCGGCGACTAGTCGGTACATCCCTACTTTTTATCAAAGACATATCATGCCAAGTGCCGGCATCACCCGCGTCCAGTCCACGCTGTAGCGTTGTAACAGCAATGCTGCTGCAGTCATCCTAATGCCACCTCTAGCTTTATATATAAGTATAGAAGTATGTATACGTCAATGTCACTCGACACTTCTTTTGCACCTGTTGTGGACACACCTCATCCACATAACCCGTTACGTGTCGTTTCATTCACAAGTTGTTTAGTACGTGCTCGTTAATTGCCTGCGTGTTATCGTGGAGCTGACAGCGCGTTGGAGGCGCGTTGATTAGCTACCTCTAATCACTGACGTCCTCCTGATTAGTAGCTGGGAAATGCGCGGAATAACACCTGGTACATTTGTCTCTTATTAGATTAATAATGTAATAGACGTATCTTTTAAGTGTATCATTATCGTTCGAGAAATTGGATTCACAGCATTCACATATTTTGTACTAATTAAATATAATATTTGATATCGTCGGGTGACAAGCAAAAGTCACTAACATCATTGAAATTATAGGACAATAAACCGTGTGTAACATAACAGTGTAATAAAGTGCATTGTTACTTGAATTTTTTGATAGTACTTAGTGAGTTTATATATGAAAACATTTATTTTCAGCCAACTATTGGCCCATAGATAAATACCTTAAAACTAGCATACATATTATTACAAAATATATCTTAAAACTAAAAACACAATTATGGTTGCGACGCAGTTCGCAACCCCGCAGTGTCAGGGAGCCGGCCGCGGAACCGCCGGAACTTGACACCCTTCGGCCAAAACTCCTCCTTGGTGAAGGTCAGGGGGTTTTGCTGGTCCCCCGACGATATAACTGTTTGTGTAATTGGAAATAGTGTTTCGAAAACAACTCTAACGATTTCATCGCAATTCATAATATCGCGACTTGAAAATACAAAATTACAAGACTAGAAAAGGCTCTCAAATTAGGGTTGAGACGGCGCGCGAACTGGCATCCGATTACTTACATTGCGGACTGTTGGTTACGTCCAATTCAACCGACCGACCAAAACCCGCAATGTAATGAAACTCGCATGCGAGTTCTCGCATCGTCTTAATGAGTCCTTATTTACTCTGTATTTATACAGAAAGTGAGAAATGAGTAATAATTGTAAATGAATAATTAAAGCAATCCAAAAACCTTATTATAGTTATTATTATCGGCCCCGTTTAAAGCTCGCTCGGTTTTTCATAAATCATGCTGAGAATTTGTGAATACGCAGAATTCTTAAAATAAACACTCACCATGACTTTGACGCCTTGTTCAACAGCCTTTACAGCATTCTGTGGGCAAAGAAACACACCATTAATATACAACCTCACAATTATTCCAGTAACTCGCTTAACACAGGATCATAAATATTAATTAGGTCCTACAGTCATTAAGGCTGACGGATTGACAGCTCATTAGTCAAAATCCTACACATTGGCATAGTAACGGGAAAACGTCTCGAGTTTAGACTCATTTTAGCGATAACGTGACTTAATCGGGTATAGCCCTTAAGAGGAATTGAGGGGAGTTTCATTATGCTACGTTTTGTATTTGTACAGTCGACGTCAAAGATATGTTTACACTTTTGCACCTTACTCCTTTGTAATAAGGCGAAAAGTGTAAACATATCTTTGACGTCGACTGTAACTGGTTTTGGTGTTAGTGAAATACTAAAATGTTTCATTACAATACAAATGTGTAAGTAGTGCTGATGTGCGATGTGTTATGTATTGTGTAAGTAGTGATGTGTGTGTGTGTACTCGCATCTATATATTCGTATATTCGCATCTAAAATCGGCTGTAACAGTCACTGCGTAGAAGATCAGGTATAGGGCATGTAAAAAGAAGAAGAAGACCTGAAGACCCATTACATACATGTAAGCAATTATAATTAATTAAATACATAAATAAAACAGTCCACTGTGACCGTAAATGGCTAGGAGAGGATTAAACAAAGTGAAACCTAGGACCTAAAAGCTTTCTCTCAGTTATTTAGAGAAGAAAACCGTTGAGAGTCAGAGCACGAAGGCGAAGTTTGTGCATAAACGAAATGCAAGCTTGTTTTGATATCGACGTTTCGATCATGCTTCACGTTCCGTGATTTTGTATCTGTGATCTTGTACATTTTGAAATCTCCTTCTGAATATCTTATTGGATGAGAAATTGCAATAGATTGTTCATTAATCATATTTATTCTTGAAAATGAGTTTAATAAGTTTAAGTCTGAGCAATGGGGAAAATGTAATAGAAAACTTTACAAGAGCGCCATTAGTAGCGCACCTAACTTTCTAAACTTTCTACGTTCCCCCATTGTCCGTACTTAATAAGATAGAGTTTCATCCTATGCGCAGCTTTGAAACCCTTTGTTAAATCCATGTGAAATCTCCATTTCCTCCACATATGTAAACAATTAATACTCCATAAGCTAATTAAGTAATATGACAAAGAAGTTCCTCGCTTTTAACGTCATTATCTTACAGTACGTTCAAAAGCAAACTTGTTGAGAGTTCTCCCCGTATTAATTAATTGGCACCCCGAGTAAGACACCGTTCCGAATTTCGTATTCATTTGTTTTCTAACTTTTTGCCACGCGTTTCCGTGTTTTGTTCAATAATTACGAGATGTCGCGTGATAAGATAAATGTTAAACGAGACGGGCGTGGGGATTCTATCAATTCTATGTAGAAATATTTATAGTTAATGCAAATGTAGCTTTTTCCTCATGCATGCTTAGTTATATCTAAAACATCTTCATTCAGGTTGTGATCATAATTTCAATGTATTAGTTCTATGGCAAGATATGTTTATAAAAGGAAAAAAAAACCCAGACAAAAGAAAAAGGAATCTTGATATGTTTACTTAATTACGTACTTATTGAACTTGTTAACTATAGTTTCAGTACGGGACTATAATTAGGTAGTTTTACAGTATTGAAATAATACTGCAGAAGGTTTATGAAAGAATTTTTAATATTAACCCTTAAATATGTGCAAATAGGGATAAAGCTAAGCTTAAACACATTCGCGTAAGTTGCAGACCAGAACCTAAATACAGATAAACTATAATATGCCGCCATGATTTCTAACAATGCGCGGCACGGATGGTTGTATTCATATCTCCCATACTTTATTTCCGTGGATGCGTTTGACAAGACATCTCAAAGATGGTGGGCACGAATGCACGTCAAGTGCAGTTGTGTGATATTACGACTGTCTCGCACATGAATTGCCATTGTGGTTAAGGTAGCTTGATAACAGGGTTCATTAGTGCTCCGAGCGGAGCGTTGCGGTTTAGAATATCTTCAAGTTTTAGGGCTTTTGCCCTATGAGAAGTAACTAAAGAACGAAGTTCATACTGGTAACTTTGAATTTTCGGGTAATAAATGGCTTCTGAAATTATATAAAGGCATCAAGTTACTTTAATCAAGAAGAAGGTTAGTAAAGGTTAATATGTATAATAAATGGACTTACTACTTGGGAATCTAATTTTAACGTCGCTCGCTACTGAGTATTCTACATATAGAAAGTTAACGTGAGTTTTTGTCATTCAGACTAGTGCGTCTTAAAAACTAAAAGGTAGCCAATTTGAATGTCTGGCCATTCATCTAGCAAGTGGTTTATTAAGGGTCTCGTAGACGGAGCAATTTGCCGGACCGCGCGTGTTTATTACAGACAAAGCAACCGATTTGCATATCGGACCGTGTAGTAATTAGAACTGTCTCGTCCTTTGTGACTCGCAACGAGTATTTAGTGCGGGAATCTAAATAATCGGAGTCAAAATTGTAATTAACTTTATACATAAAGCGCCCAAAAAATTGTGGACGTACAAACATTTTGTAGATATGAACTGGATATATTTTGAGGCTAGATTTACCACGTTTTCGATATTTAAAAAGGGCCCGAGTTCCGCTAATGGCATGCTTTAAAGTCTTGGTCTAAGTATCTTTGACGGCCCTAAGCTTGACAATGTTACACACCTGGCCGCGTAGCCAAGATGCTAATCGCTTACGCTTCGTAGCGATCGAAACGCAACTGTCACTGTCACGCTAATATGGAAGAGTGATAGAGAGACATAATGCTTTTCGTTGTCGAAGCGATAGCGATTGTAATCTTGGCTAGGCCGGCTGATGCGTCCGCAATGATATTTTTATAATGCCTATAATCAGATTTAAATATAATTTTTAAAACTTTCGCGTTTTGAACACATATTAACTTACATTTATAGACGAATTTATCGCGAATTTATTTTATTACCTTTATTTACCGACGTTTCGAAACAGCCGGCCTAGCCAAGGTTACAATCGCTATCGCTTCTACAACGAAAAGCTTTACGTCTCTCTATCACTCTTCCATATAAGTGCGACAGTGACAATTGCGTTTCGATCGCTACGGAGCGTAAGCGATTGGCATCTTGGCTACGCGGCCAGGTTTCACTGATCGTGGTCGCGGCTAACTGATGTCCCAGCAAAATGTCAAAACAGAGATTTCTGCAACTACCCGACGAAAAGTGTATGAAAAACATGTAGACATCACATTTTCAAACCACCTATTTACTACACATAATATTAATTATTGTGTCATATGTATCAACTATTATGAGTGTGTGTTATTGTCAGATTTTAAATAAGTAACGGCAAAATAAAATAAAAAATGTAATGAACTTTCTACCTCTCGGACAAAATGGCAGAGTTCCGCTAAACCGCCTGTCTCCCGCAGCGCTGTAAAAACTCTGCAGGTAATGTGGATCGTGGTGAAACAATTATATGTCGGATAAAACTTCCGTTACATTTTCATTGGGAATAACTGGACCGTTTATTTTATTTTCGTTATTCTTAATACAATACACGTGTTTCGGATATTATATTTCGTTGTGTCTAAGTATTTATTGTATTCCATAAATTGCTAAGAATACGATTTTTTTTTCTTAGAAATTATTGAAATTAGCTAGCAATTTTTATACGAATGTGCTTTGCTGGATTGTATCGGTCCGGGCCTAGGCGTCCGATACTTCGTTTTCTATGACGGTGATCACGTGATGTTTTCTATAGAAAACTGACGCCTTGTCCCTGATCCGGACCGTTTTAGTGTGCATCATCCTTAAACATAGACTAGGAATCCTCTAGACCGAGTTTAGAGCAATTATTTCATGCAACCGATGATGCCAAAAATGCGGGGGTGCGCGGGACGAGGTTAGCGAAGTCCCGTGCCGTGATTGGTCGCCGTTCAAACACACGGACGTCACACAAAGACACTTTCGACTCGAACATAGAGTAAAATTACCGTATGCGTGGCAGAGGGGGTATCGCGACTATGCTAAGTCTGGAGGATGTTTTGTCTGTGTCCTTAAAACCACCTTCTTAACTTGCATGGCACTAAGTCACTGAGTGTAATTAAATCGTAACGTAAGGATAGTCGGCTAAATATTACTACATTTTATCTTTCCTAATAGGAATAAAGAAGGTATTTAAAAAGTTCAGGTGAGTCCAGAACATAAGCTTAATAATACATGTATCTACGAGGCAAATGAAACAGTATGATAATCCCATACACATGTTTCTCTTCCAGCTCTTCCTAGTCTACCTCCAACTTAACTGATCATCTGTTACAACTAATAACGTTATTAGGTACTTATCTCTATTCACCATACTCATCATCCCTTACTAAATGGGCGGAAAAGCCCGCGAAACCTATTTTTATCAAATAAAGGCCGCAGTGCACGCCACCCCGCCTCATTACCTCATTTACGAGGGCAGATAACGAGGCGGCCGATATTCTTATTTACTGCAAATTGGCCAACTCGCCCGCTGGACCTGAGGACCTACCGCGAACCACGTTCGACGTATTGCCTCCCTGTCACACTTACGTACGAAGTTACAAGCGCGACAGAGAGGCAACACGTCGAATGTGGTTCGTGGTAGGCCCTCTGGCCAGAAGCTTTGATTGGCTACATGAGCCCAGTTATTAGGCCAACCAGTATAACGTGAACTCGAGAAACGTAACAGATATAGGGTGTTTGAACAACGCAGTTATACTGGTTGACATAAATCTTAGACTCATTAGTGTTAGATGAGGGATAGGAAGGGTACCTGTTTCATTAGAGGGTTAAGTGCTTCTAGTCATAATAAAATAATGTAAGAGTAAAATCAAGGGAGATTCCGCCATTTGTAATGTTAGGTACTTGCAGTATATTCATAATTGCATAGTGTATTTCATTTAAGAGTAATAGTCAATTTGTTTCTAATTTAAATACAAATGATAATTTATTTACTTGGCCCTTTTTGTTAATATCAGTACAGCTTTATCACCTACAATAATTGCGTCAGATTCGTTACACATTTTTATCAAATACGAATTTCGACCTCTTCACATCGCCGTGGGTTAACTAGACGGGGTTCAGTTCGGCAGAGCACCGGCCAAGTTGTTTATTAGCGAGCGCAGTGAACTGGCCAAGTTGCCCCGCAAATTGCACCAAATCGCCAACTCGTGCCGTGACTTCCGGCCGAAACTGGGCTACTGCCATTCACTGGGGTAATTTTTCACGGAAAATGAAAGGATGATTCGCGGTAACCAGGGTAGATATAAATCTAGTGCTTTGATAAGGCGATTTGAAAGTATTTTGACAGCTAGGTTTATTGCATTTCGTGCAGAGTCCATTTTTAACGCGGTACTCGTGTTTTTAGTTCTGTATTTTGATTTTATCCTGACGTTATTTCTTTTTACGAATACTTATATCTCTCTTACTACTTATAGCTCATTTTAGTTCATGTAATAATTGCAAATTTGGACTTTAATAATTAAGTATTCAACACCTACTTTGATATCATTATCATTCGCAAAACAAATAACAACAAGTGTCTGTAGTCTATTTAAAATGTATACACATAACGTACATGATTTCATTATATTGTTACGCGTCATTTGCATCTCCAACTTGACATCAAACAAATCCCGGCAAGACTCCAACTTTTTATTGTAATTCACGTATGCTTTCACCCCATCCCTGCTTTCATTATTTTCGCATTCAACGAAAAACTCAAATATCATTTCCCTGCACTTTTACATTCGAACACTTTTGATCGCCAGTTATCGCCACGGTCGAATGTCGAGGAAGTCGTTACCTCGCGTCCTTTGTCGAACGTTTCGTTTCGATTCTCGCTTTAAATCAGTGTTTGCGATGTACGAATACACTCGATTGTTACATCGCCGGTGCAACGCTGGTTCTTTGAATTTCGAAATATAACGTTTGTATTCGATATTTTCTGAGAGGTTCATTTATACGGAACGCTATTCCGTTTGTTGTTGTTGACTTGGCGTGTTTTTGCAAAGCGTAAAAATGTACGCTGAAGCTTTGGTTTATCTATGACGTGTAACTTGTAGCTTTCTATTGAAAAGGCAGTTTCATTCTGGACTCGAAAGTCAAACGACTATGAAGTAATTGAAAGTTTAGAAGTAAAATACATTTCTGAAACGAATAAACTTTACTTTATTAGCAAACTTTTACTTAGTTCAGATAATATTCTTGTAACTCCAAAGAGTTACAGTTTGAGGCCTTGTATTTAAACATTAAAAATAGCGTTTTCAAAAGGTTCAACAAAAAGCAGACTCACCATAATGTACGACAAAAACGTATAAAAAACTGTTCGCGTGTACCTTTCGAGGAATCGAAACATCTCGACCTTATGATCGGTGTACCGCCATCACCTTTGTCTTGGTTAGTTGTCAAGCGGACCCCAGGCTCCCATAAGCCGTGGCAAAATGCCGAGACAACGCGAAGAAGAAGAAAAATAAGAAGAAGAGTACCCTCACCCTTTCCTCCGTCGTCGAATTCTATGAGCTCTCACTACACACAATAGATGACACCTTGCTGTCACCTCTATTGAAAATGACTTAACTTTCAAGATGACTTTGTACTGGGACCGCGTCGAGCACCATTACGTTTACCTTTTACATAAGTATAAGTACTCGTAGTTGCGTAAAATTTCGTTCTATTTTTAAACTAACTTAAACTCATTTTCACATTGAACACGCCAGCAAACTCGCTTAATATTAACCGCGCTCGCCTAATTGAGTCCAAACAAATACGGCATAATATCGCATTATTTAATTCGGTACGTAATGGCCACAAATGAAACGCGAATTCATAAATAATGGAGCGAACACACTGACCGTTAATTATACTCGTACAACTATTCTGGATAAAAGGTGTTGAGCCAAGCAAAATTTTATTGTAATAGAGCTAGCGAAGGTCTCCGTTTCAGCTTACGGCCCGATTCGAACAATGCTTATAAGAAGTCACAGCGATACGATACCGATCTGTCAATGTCAAAAGTGACAATTCTTCAACCAAATAACGTCACTTTTTAATCTAATCACTTTTCGGAACCACTCTACGCTCGTAGTTTATTGGGATCTTTAGCTTCCCAAGCTAGCTCGTTATCTATATTAGCACTAGGAGCTAAACAATAACCAAACTAATAAATCTATAGATAATATATTATTGACCAGCACTGTATTTGGAAGTCTGGAACATCGTGATGAAACCGGACTAATCCTAATAAAGCCTAGTTTCCCCTCTGGGTTGGAAGCAGATGGCAGTCGCTTTGGTAAAAACTAGTCCTTACGTGAAATCATGGGATTAGTTGTCAAGTGGACCCCAGGTTCATATGAGCGGTGGCAAAATGCTGGAACGCGAGGAAGAAGAGACTGTATTTGGAAGTCTCCCGCCGTAAAACATATTCAATTTAATTCAATTTGTTTAATGTTAAATTAACATATGCAATATGTCAAACGAAATCACAATAGACTTACAAAATATACAACTAACACTAAATTAAAAACACATAACCAGATCAAGGAAAGAAGAAGAAAATAGCAGTAATTAATACAAATGTAAAAAAAACCCGAATACTGGTGAATTTACTACCATATGGATAAATTTTCAAGTCAAGTACATTTGACAGCATGAGACTCTTCAACTTTCTTAACTCTTAACACTTCACAGGATAGAGTGATTGTCACAGAACCCTTAAAAACATGGAAGGGTCAGAAGGGGAAACGGGTACTGGTCATCTAAAGTTTATCAATTTAGATTGGGGCTTTTCAAATAATATTTCTTGTTATATGTATTATTTGGCATATTTTGGAAAATGTTTTGTTCAGAGTCTACCCTAACAGTGACTTAGAGTGAAGTCATAACTATTAAAAATCGTAATTGTTTTAAATCGCTCGTTTGCTAACAAACAAATCACAAAGGAAACTACTTGTGTAGAAAATGTACTTAAAAAAACGAAAAATCTTAAAATAATATGATAGTTAGATTTTTTTTAAGTATGTAATAATATTACTACTATTTTCATTGACTATTATGTGTTTAAAATTATATAAATATACTTAACTCCACCCTGAACTTATTAACCCAAATTATATTTACTAAGGTGTCACTTCATTTAATTGCTGAAAGTAATTAATGAAAGTAATATTTTATGCCAATTCATTTCATTTGATAAGGCTTTTTCATTACCTTAATAAATTATTAAGTTTAGAGGCGGCCGCTTAATTAACATCGAAACAAACGTGTGCTGAAGATAACAAATTGCTCGTTCCATGCAGGAAGTGAATGGAATAATACAGGCAGACGGTATAATTATTTCTATAGAAAGATAGGGATCCGAGAGAGAACATGGTATGCGAATTCGCAATTCATTCTCTGATGCCATCACTACCGGGTGCGGTGGGTCGTAGTTTTAATGAGGCTCACAAAAATACAGAGGCGCGGGTGAAAGGCAGCAAGGATGATTACAACTTCAAGTGTCACTCACGACCCTTGCCTCTCGACACCCATTACCCCCTCCCACCGCCTTCGCCCCTCCCACCCCCTGAGAACTGAACAGACGCACTTTTCTTTTGTCTCCGCACTTTAATCAAATCTATCTGAGCATTCTTCGCGCACCGTAAACAATACTAGCTGACGTCTGCCGAAACAAATGATGCCCGTGATAAATTGACGGCCTTTCGAGAAACAAGTTTGTTCATTCGACTCTTTTGTCCGATTGATCGCAGATAATTCCAAGTTCCGACAGAAATAGGATAGAAAATTGCCTTTCTACGCTCGCTAAATAGCGCTCGGAACGTATTTTGGTACCGAACTAAGGCCAGCGCCTAATGTTTCCCGATGTCGTCGGTTCTGCGAATCATTCATCATAGTTCTTGTACTGGAGGCCTCTCAAGGGCAGACTCCACTTAGGCATTTACTGAGAATAATGACAATTAAATAATACTATCGTCGGTCAAAAGAATCTATTGATTCACATTAAGAAATAACAAAAGAAACTCCATTACGGTTTTTGATAGCTGAAAGGTATTGTTTATTAGTGTCGAGGTTAACCTTTAGATAATAAATATTAAAATTAGGCCTTTGTGCAAGCTTTTCTCGTTAAGCTTAAGTAATAAGTACTTAACGACGTGGAGTTACCTTAATTTATTTACAATTGCTTTTCATAAATCAGCCGAAGCCGTTTGTTTTCATAAATAATATCCAAGACGTGCGCTTGGAAACCAAAGAAACTCGTTAAAAGTACCGAGAGCTCATAGGCCGGGAGAGTTAATATTGGCTCGAGTGTTCGTGAAACTGCGAGCTAAGCCACACATGAGAGATGGAGCCGCGTCAGCCCCAAACAACCACTGAAAAATGCACTTTACGTAAGACGATTTCTCTATTTAATTGCGAGTCGGATTTCCCGAGTCGTTTACTTTAGTACTGAGCTTGTAAAGTTTAGATTTATGATGCGGCGACAGCGACCGAATTCGTTCTTACAGTCGGGATTGAAAATTTAATGGCAGAGAGAGCGTTTATGTAAAATTGCGGATGGAACTTGTCTTAGTTTTATGTCCGAAGTTCAACTGTGTCATTAATCTTCTAGATATATTAAAGTCCCGGTTAGTTGCCTGACGTTTTCCTTTATGTTCTCATAGTTACTAAACTAATTTTAAGATAAACAAAAGCAACTCAGACGCGAGAATGTACCTGGTACTACTCTTCAGTCTGTTTGCGGTCTGATTTTCTCCAGCATATAAAGACGAAAAATTGTGACCTCAGAACTCCAACGGAATTTAGCATTCTATTTTTAAATAAAAGACACAAATAGATTTAGAGATTTTTAACCCAGGTTCTACCATTTTATTACAGTCGATGTCGTCTCGATTTTCGCGTGTCTGGGTCTATTTTCATAAAATAGATCGTAAGGCGGAACATCGACACACAGTCTCAAAGCGCGGTACGAATTCTTTCGGTCTGCCACACACTGCAACCTATATGGCTTGCCTTTAGATTCATCTTAAGGAAGGTATGCGGTAGGGTTTACTTGTGACCTAAACCCTGGGTTTTCTGCTAAGTAGTCCTGTCAGGCAGGCTTGATCGGGTTGTTTCATTAGCGGATCATCCGTCAACGTCCGTCCAGACGGATGGCGGCAGATTGCGCAACCAACACACGCAATAACGAGTGTGTTAATAAGTCAAGTGTGCTACAACAAATGTCAGGAACTACTGTATGTAAGGTTTATCTGTTAATGCTAATATTACTTACATAATAAAATAAATCAAAAATAAATAGATGTATCATCATAATTATAATTAGGGCTTAGTGACCGCGCCTTTATTATGTAGATTCTATTTTATTTATCTGGACGCCACCGTGCGCCGCGCTGGTTTAGAAAACCGCTCTATTGTGCCAAAGAGTAATATAATAATCAGCTCTCGTATTTTAATAGACTTAACATAGTCTCATACTAGTCATATTAGGTAGTTTAGTTGTGTCGGAGCAGGCGTGGCTCACTCCGCGATTTCGTCGCTTTGCTACAGGTACCTAAAAGTACATCCGTTCCACACCAATTTTGAGGAAAGCCATAAGCCGCGCGTGGCGCTGTCGCCACCTAGCGGCCATATCTGTGCTGATCGTAATAGACGCGTTTTGTTAGAGAGTGAGTCTTCTGTACCTAGTACTATTATTTATTCTATGGTCGGAGGCCAAGTCTCATTTTGGGTCGCTGAGCCAACGGAGTAAGTACTTAAGTAACATAGTCTCCTAACTTATCAGCGGATTTTCTACTGTCAGCAAATTCATAAGAAACCTAGGTACCTATACAAATAAAAGCTGCTTAAACCAATTTACCCCATACACCTCGACTCAAGATGTAATGCGAGGAGATTTTCCAAGATTAGCCCGCGGCGTCGCAATGTAAAGCGATTAAATTACGTAGGTAGGTATGTAGGTACATGAAATTTTTTATCGTTATTCTACTCTAAAATACACATTAGCATATTTATGAAGTGTCTATCAAACCCTTAGAGACCTCATTAATATTAAAGCCCTATTTCACAAAAGTCTAGCTTTTGCTCCTATTTTCTTACGATTAATGTTATTCATAATGTTCGTGATTCTTCTTATGTAGAGTATTGAACAACCAGACGAGTGTAAGAGATAGCATTATTAAACGTTTGTCATATATAACTTTCTCCTTCGCCGGACAATTTTTCTATCTCACAAATGTGTTTACATTACTGCGCAATTTACTCCGTCGGTGAGGTTATTCTCCCGAAATCTAGCTCATATTTTTCGTGGAAACGTTACCGTTCAATGCTTTATTAAAACGTTTTCTAGTGTATCTTTTTCGTAAAGAACGGTGAACATTAAAGGCTCAGCGCGCGGATATATTTCTCATGAGATCCTGGGCCGCCTATTAAAGGAATCTGGCCACAATGGTGCGGTACAGGATTTCTTATAATTTCTTTTTGATACGGGAATAAATCCTTATTCGGAGTTAAATTACGTGTGTCGTCGGCGGCCGTATCGCGATGGTATCGGGTGGCGAATAAATCCGCTGGCCGTATTGGATTCCACGACGCTGGGGTGGCTACTCTCAATCCTTACCTAGCCATCGCTTCTGGCTACTATCGAGAAATCCTACAGTGAATTCTATAATGACTGCATATTATTTACCGTATATGGGCCTAGCCAAGTGGCAATTGTTGATAGAACACGCGAATCGAAAGTTAAATAATGTATGGAATTGATCACGTAACTTTTCACTAGGCCATACATCTATACCTACGCCTTAAGTTAACTGGGACAGTAGGCAGAGGCACTAAACTTTACTGCTTAGTATATAATTCCGAATTCAATGAATACATTACATAATAGGAGGTCACTCTATACTGACATAATGTCAGTTTATGACTATTTTGCCTCCCTATTAAGTTTTGGCGGCTAAAGAATCCGTCTAATCGACCTAACCCAGGATCCTGTCGTTAGTACCAACCAACACTATATCGCGTCAGTTTACTATTAAGTACTAATTTGGACGAACTATAACATAAGGTCCTATTGTTAGTACCAACCACCACTATCGCGTCTACTAGACTAGTTACTAGGTAGGTACATTTGACTCTTAGGTTTGTTAGTACCAGTTGAACATTCAACTTACTAATTATTCTCTGTTTGTATCGTAGATAAGTGTTATGATTTCGCTTATCATTTCTTTTGTTCTTCTAGTACTAGTTGAACATTCAACCTACTACTCTTTATTTTGCTAGTACCAGTTGAACATTTCAACCTACCAATGATTTGGTTTGCTAGTACCAGTTGAAAGTTCCAACCTACTAATTATTTTGGTTTGCTAGTACCAGTTGAAAGTTTCAACCTACTAATTATTTGTTTTGCTAGTACCAGTTGAAAGTTTCAACCTACTAATTATTTGTTTTGCTAGTACCAGTTGAAGATTTCAACCTACTAATTTTTGTTTTGCTAGTACCAGTTGAAAGTTTCAACCTACTAATTATTTGTTTTGCTAGTACCAGTTGAAGATTTCAACCTACTAATTTTTGTTTAGCTAGTACCAGTTGAAAGTTTCAACCTACTAATTATTTGTTGTGCTAGTACCGGTTGAACTTTCCAACCTACTAATTATTTGTTTTGCTAGTACCGGTTGAACGCTCCAACCTACTAATTATTTGTTTTGCTAGTACCGGCTGAACGTTTCAACCTACTAATTATTTGTTTTGCTAGTACCGGTTGATCGTTCCAACCTACTAATTATTTGTTTGCTAGTACCGGTTGAACGTTTCAACCTACTAATTGTTTGTTTTGCTAGTACCGGTTGAACGTTTCAACCTACTAATTATTACTTATACCAACTGCAGCATAGATGTAATGTACAGTTTACTTCTTGCAATTTATTTTCCTTGTTAGTCCGACTCCGACTTACTACTCAATTCATTTGATGCTGAGTTTACGTGTCTACTCCTACAGTAAAACAATGACAAAGCCCTCGGCATTCATCAGTCTAAGTACGCTATCTATAGTTCTTGACTTACTTGACATCGTAACGGTCCTTGAAAATTTAACTGGTCCGTTACCTGCTAGCATTGTTTATTATCATAATCAGCACATACCTATGTATATAAAAATACATGTTAAGTCGACACCAAGTTAACATCGATTCATACCCATATCGTGCTATAAATAGCATTTCAATTGATTATAACTGGTTATTTTAACCGAACACTATTTCTTTTAGGACATAAGGTCCATAAAAAGTATACAACTATACCGACTTAATATGCTGGTTTCTCTATACGTTCCCTCATGTAAAAATATCGTAGTACTTAATTACACGACTAAGTAGGTCGGTATATTTTAAGTATGAACGGTAAATACACAACTCATAATAATCGTGATTTCCGCGAATGTAGTTTGATTATTTACCCTTTATATCATATGAATTCTAATATACAATTTTGAGTCAGAAAATAAACAATGTACCATCTGTATTTGTAACACGCAAACTATCAGCATATTCGTATCTGTCATTTCATGGAAAAATTCATGGCTAATAAATACATCGGTGCCACATCATAGGAATAATGTAAAATGAGTACCTACATTATTTATTTTTTTAGTGACCCCAATTATTGATCTATCTTGCATTGATTACACTTTTGGATTTACATTTGGTAACCAGGCTCACGCACAGTACCCATTGTCAAAGAGTGTAATAAGCACGCGTATATTTCTTCTTTGCTTAGTAAACATTCCTCCCGAGCTACGTACCATCGATTATTTACTCAATAATAGTTGTAAAGTTAACCACTGTTCTTATGTAAAACAGTTGACAAAATCAACTGTGCATATACATAATTGTTTTTATTAACATTGATTGTAAACAAAGCTATAAAATTAGGTATAGGTACTAGATCTACGTTTTTATAGTAATATTTAAATTCTGCATTAGTTCCTTTAATACTCCTCTTACGTGAGTTTGGAATTTCATAACCTACTTACGTAAGTACCGCCTAACAAAATCGTTGCAGTTTTAATATTTTCGTATTATGTACAACCGTACGTCACTCATTACACTGAATATCACCTCGCCCAAAATTTTGTATTACCTGAATACAATCGGCAGCTCGGGAGGAAATGGACAAATACGGTAGCTATTAGGTTTGGATTTCCATACCTTGGGTTTGTTTCTTCTTTTTTTTTTTCGCCACCGTTACCTTTCCTTTCCGTAATTTTTGTAATATTTTACCCTCGTCGCCATCTGTAACGTCCAGGCTCCGTTGTGTACTGGGTGATTAAATGAAACAACTGTTATCACTCGTGCACTCCGCCAGCCACCCGCTCGCCATGACACTTCTCCACCGAGTGAAGCTAGCGGGTAGTTGCGTCGTACTGTTTATTGTGTAATCGTCACAATCCCAATACATTTTTCTTTTCAATCCATAAATTTGTGTTTTGTACAATAAAGAGTTTATACATACATACATACAATCGGCTTTTGTCGATGTACGATTATTCTTTGTAGGTATTCGTTTGTTGATAAAATACTGGAATTCACAAATGTCTAAATTATTTATTTCTGTTGAACACCTCGTTCTAAGTAAAGAAACACACAACACTATTGAAGCGCGACCGTGGACTTGAGTCAAATCCATTGAATTTCTATGATCTACTTTATAGGTCATACCGAATAACTTTTATTATAGGATTGGCGGGATCTTACTTAGCACAGGGAGGATTGTAAAGAGGGGAAGCCTTTGCCCAGCAGTGGGATATACACATAGGTTAATAAAAATAAATAGGACCAATTCAGAAAACGCGAAAACAAATTTGGTCGTTTCATAATTCCGGCTGATGTGATACCTCTGATTTCTACGGGACAGCCAAATTTTTATTTGCGTTTTCGGCATTGGTCCCATAATAAAAGTTGAACACATTATGACCTGTAAACTCGCTAGGTTCGCAGAGTATACTTATAAAAAAAAGTCGCAATTAAACTGGTTTGTTTGAGACGATTGGTTGCTCTGTGATATAAATAGCAGCCTTAGAAGTGTTCTCTTAAGTTCCATTAAGCGATCACCGATAGGGACAGATGCGGAATCGGCGAAGAAATCGGGGGGAATCCAGAAGTTTAGACAATGATTTACGGGACAGATATGTAATAATACGGTTTGCGAACTAGGGCAGAGTGTGCCTTATACATATTAATAATATGTAGGTACTCTCATCTATGTCTCTGTACTACAGATACTGTAGTGAAACAATTTAGCATTAGAAACTAGACCACGTCGTAAAAACCGCTTACATTTCAAAATGTAAACATAGTTATCGAAATCTCCCAATTAAATCCACTGAGTCTACCTAACACGACACACCTTGCCTTAATCCACAACGTACCCTTCCTAACCCCACATCAAAACATGTCTATACAAATACATACACATGTGTAGCTTTATGTGCTCTAAAGTGGCATCTCCAGGAAAATCTCCTCAGCATCAGATCCCTCATTAAAGAACCCTTCAGCCTATCCTGGCTTTTGCCTATCGCGATCGGGCGCAGAAGTCGATCGTAAAGATCCGCGGGGCTACTAAGATAGCGCACCAAATGACGCCCGTGTGAATTATGATCGAGTTATGTGCGAAGGTTAGCTTTACGAGAGGAAGTGCGCCGAAAGTCCGCTTTTGTCCGGCAAGTTACGATTTTGTCCTTTTTGCATGTAAAATATGCTGATGGTGCGGTGATTTACAACTCATAAATGACATCCTCACTGTGTAGGGATAATACGGTTATTATCTGTACACAAATACCGGTGTATTTGTGTACAGTTAAGTTTATGCAGTTAATATTATTTGATGAATTCCAGAAGTACAACAGACAGAACACATTTAAACACGCAACAAGAATAACAGCCGAAAATATTACGAGGAGTATAAATAAAATGGGCGCTCGTAATTTCCAAGTCGATGTTTAGTGCGAATTTGAGTAAGGGCAACCCTCGAGAATGTTTACCGTCTTTATGACCCCTCGTTCGGCCCGCGCGAATAGCCGCGCGTAATGACAGATTACGCTGCATCGAGATTCGAGCGAGAACAAAGAGAGTTTTAATAGTTACGCTAAAAGTTAGGAATTTTAAGAAACTGTTTTAGGGATTGAACTTATTAATCTGAGTTCTGGAAGTTTAGGAAAGGTCAATGATCAAAAGTTAATCTAATTTATTGAATACCTAGTAATCTAATCTATAACTGAGATGGAACGGAGATGGTATTTTACGCCATTAGTAATACATATCACTTTTCCTCGCCCTGCACGAATATCCGTGTTGTATACCATGGATGCTGTATTTGCGTAAATACGGCGAAGTGACTTGATCGCATGAGGGATTTATATAATAGTCATATTTCTCTCCGAAACGGATTGACCGATTAAGTTTCTGGGAAAATAATTTGTAGTGAATTGTTAATTGTTATGGCTCCTCTACACGATGGGCCAACGCCAGCTACTCCGAGGGACGCATTTATGCGTTAGAAGGAGCAAGTGATATTGCTATCTCATTCTACCGCATCGCTGCGTCCTTTGGAGTAGCCGGCGTTGGCCCATCGTGTAGAGGAGCCATTATGCTTCACTTTTAACTTTTCCACTGCTATATTTTTTGATGGCATTTTTCTGGGTTAGTTGGATGTATAGTCATCGGAGCTAAAAGTTTAGAGAGAATTCTAGTCCTAGTTAGTAAAGTAAACAGGAGGAAACTCCTGTCTTTGAAGTTTGAGCATAATAGCGCATCGCGCGAATTTGTGTTCGTAAATCAAGAGTTCGACGGTGAGTCCAACGGAACTCACAGACTTGCCAGCGCTGATATTCCAAACGCTAATCGAACACAATTGAGTCGAAGGTTCCGGAAAACTAACAAAATAAGCCGTTGTAACTTTGCTGTTGCTAATGCTCATGCCACTGCCAGCATGTAGCTGGAAATATTAATGTTGACGGAGTAACTATGATCGATTATATTTTATTTAACAGGTACCACGTCGATGGCAAGCAAAGATACTACATTACCGCTCGGCTTCAGACAAAATGTAAACAATCATTTTCTTATGATAAACGAGGCAAACTAGCAGACGAATCGTCTGATGGTAAGCGGTTACCGTCGCACATGGACATCACCAGAGGGGTTGCAAGTGCGTTGCCGGGATTTAAAATGCTGTTTTCATGAAGGTTTAAAGGTCGTACCGGTCAGGAAATACTTCGGGCGATTCATTCCACAGTTTAGCTGTGTGAGGCAAGAAGTTTCTGGAGAAATGCACATAATTGCTTATGCAACTGCTTCTGATACTGTCAGTATTTTTACTACCGACCATTACAATCACTTGACTGGCTCAACACGAGAGCATAAACTGCGGCAGCAGAGAGGCTTCTATCCTGTTTATCTTTCCGCAAAGATCTCTGCCTCGCGTAGGTATTACGTACACGTAGTTAAACGTTAAAGATCTCGCTTAGCTTTGGTTTGCACGAGAATTCGATTCACTTGCGCCGCGGAATGCGCGGCAAGGTAACTTAGACGTAACTTGTTTAGACAAATTCGACGTTCAATTCGTAAACTAGCTTACTGCATGTTTTGGAATACTGACAGACTTCATTTTGGCACTAGAATTAGACGTGGTACATTTTTACAATACCATAATAAATTATATGAATGTAATTACATTATTGTTTTATTTTCTGAATCCCTCTGAGCGTCGTTTCTGGGCATCTTGCTTGCGCTAATACATGTACGGACAAGTCAGAGCGAAATGAACGCGCGAATGACAACTCACAAGATTCCAATATTATTCAAATATCAGTTTGATGTCAGGTGCACGTTCGAATTGACCTGACAGACAAGAGATTAATGAAGCCATCCAGTTATTTTGTTGACTGCCAACAACGCGTGTGGACAAAATAAATACAATATGGCCGCCGGGAAACCTCGCGGCCTAGCTACAATAAACGACCAATGAATATTTGATATTTGACCGTCTTAAGTGTTTTCCCCGAAGTGTATTTCTGCAATAATATTTTTGCCGGTCCATCTCTCTTCAATATAGATTTATAAAAATATCTTGTTTTCTTAAAAGATAGGGAAAATGTAACGTTTTCTTATCTACATTTGGTATCGTGTATATGTTAAAGAATAACTAAAGGTTGTAACATATCAGTACGTATATCGAAAAAATATATCCTTATAAGTCTTATAGCACTATCAAACACTAAAAAGACAAACCACATACTAATCCGAGCAAAGTTACGTCCCAGCGCTTTCAGAAAACGCATCGCAAACTTTATTCAAATACTAAACTGTGCTGGACACTAGTGTTATTTATAACCAGCACCTGGCACTTTTTCTGACACCGCCAGAGTGCTCTAGCTGCCGCTGACACTTATTATTAACGGTCTCGAGAGCCCGAAGTTGCCGTGATATGTGCGTCTGCGATGGACGGTTAGAGGACATAACTCGTGTTGTGAGCGGCGAATGCGGTTGTAACTCGTTTTATGGTGGATAAATAATGCCGACTTTAATTTTTACATGGATTGTGGGACTCTTTTTGCAATCCCAAAAGCTGAGTGAAAATTTTAGCTGTACTTTTTCTGTTCGGATTATTGGCTTTCGATAGTTTCGTGTTTTTTTTCGTTGAAACCTAGTTTTAGATCCGCTTGCTAGCATTTTTTTTCAGGAGTCTATAGTGGTTCACAGCCACTAATGGGAATAAATACATAACTTCAACAAGGCCACAAGGGCACTTTTACATGTCAACATTGAATTTACATACAATCAAAAGTAATAACAATACATCATAATGTATTATAAAGCTACACAGTTCGTTCTACTGGCATCAGAGATCTTCAGTAAAACAAACAGGGTTCCGATTCAGCATAAAATCATTATTTATAGGCAAAAGCTGCGGTTATTAGCCAGTTCCGTTAACTGACGTTTCTTTTAATAAATTATACATCTAGATATATTTACCTAAAATGTGTCACGGCATTAAAGCCGATACCGTTGAGATATTAAATCCAATAACTTATCTCACCACACTAATATGGCGTCCAATAAGGTTATGGCATACCTATTAGTCAAACCAGGTGCTCCTAATCACGTATAAATTCCCTGGGCATGCATATGTATGTCATAAGTCCGCCTGTGTCAACCGCATCAGATTACGGAGGTTAGAGGTGGAATGCATACATATTTATGCGCTGGTGGCTAAATTATACGAATGGAATTACTGATAAAATAATAGGTAGTGACTTTCTGAGAAAATATGATAAATCGAAATGTCAAAGGTTGGTACACAAATAAATATTTACGTAAATTGTTGACGTTGATGAGAGATTTTATTTTACATACTTACCTTAAAATGAATGACGTTAGAAAATATACATATTTAAATTTTAAAGCAAATAGCTAAGGAAAGTCGAAACATTTTTGCTTCTCGCCGATTAAATTTCTGACAATGAACACTTGTGTTGAACATTTATTTTTTCTCACGACATTTCAGAATACATTTTCAACATTAAGGGATCTTAGGAGATATTTTTTTCTACCCGTAGCCAAATTTTGCGTGGTGATATCATCGGGTGACAAGCAAAAGTCACTAACTAACATCATTTAAATTATTGGATAATAAACCGTGTTATAAGTGTAATAAAGTGCATTGTTACTTTAATTTCTTGGTAGTACTTAGTGATTTTTGCTTGTCACCCGACGATATTGAGGTACTATGGGATGACTCCAACACTAACCATAATGTAACATGATCATTACATGGTAAGTTAGCATTTCGCAATATTACTTATACTTAAAGAGTATGATACCGATATATTCGTAAAAAAAAACCGGGCAAGTGCGAGTCGGACTCGCGCACGAAGGGTTCCGTACCATAATGCAAAAAAAAACAAATAAAGCAAAAAAAACAACGGTCACCCATCCAAGTACTGACCACTCCCGACGTTGCTTAACTTTCGTCAAAAATCACGTTTGTTGTATGGGAGCCCCATTTAAATCTTTATTTTATTCTGTTTTTAGTATTTGTTGTTATAGCGGCAACAGAAATACATCATCTGTGAAAATTTCAACTGTCTAGCTATCACGGTTCGTGAGATACAGCCTGGTGACAGACGGACGGACGGACGGACGGACAGCGAAGTCTTAGTAATAGGGTCCCGTTTTACCCTTTGGTTACGGAACCCTAAAAATACCCTGTGAGCATATACGCCTCTGCCCGTGACTTGGCCCGTGAAATGGTGAGTTAAGCTCTTAGTTCTTGGACCACAGGCCCGCAAGGTGTGGGGTCAACAAAGGGTCAAATATTTACGCTGCATTGTTTGCTCGGGATCAGTGGGATCAATGTGGGTCAGGGTAAATAAACACCGATCCGGATATAACCGGCTTTATAATCTTGGGTCTTTAATATGTTATCAATGTTATCATTATGATTTAATATGTGTTAAATAATTTTGTTGCGGGTATAATATTTATGTTTAATGCAACTATAACTTAAAACAATTATTTGAACTATAACTTTAAATAATGTTTATTTTCGCAAGCCACTTAAATAGTATGTACAGTCAGCTGCAGAAAAAATTTAGTCCCCCCCCCCTGTATAGACATTTGTATGCAACTTGCTGCTGTACAAAAATATTAATAAGAAACAAAAAGGTGGAATATTGTATACATATAACTTTCTCTTGGTTTAATGTACCATTGTAGCATAATGCGGAAAAAGTCACCTTAGAACCCTAAGGGTCAAATTAACCCTATCAATACGTAAATCTGTCTTAACTTGATCAAAAACATTAACAGTACAAAATAATGCAAATCGAACCGATTTTATGCCTACAGTTGGACATGGCCGTCTAGACAGCGAAGCAGTAAAATTTTATGACACGAATAAATAATTTCCAGCGCTCATTTTACTCAGCTGAATGCTGAAATAATAGTTTTTATTCCTCTTAAGCCATAGCATTTAAGATGGACAATCTTTAAAAATAAGTTCTGTAAGCCGGTAGTAAAAGAAAAAGGAAAAAAGTAATCAGAAACTATAGAGCTTAGTTGATAAATGTTTTGTTTTTCCGTTTGTATGTAAGATGCTATTAAATACAAGGAAAAACGCGGACCAAACTGTATAAGTACTATATAAATAAACAACACACAAATAGACTTCTTTAGTATCAATTATTTGAAACAGAGAACTTACAAAAGCTGTGAGACGCGTATATTTTTGTATATGTATAGACCTACGCAACTACCTACCTACTTGCTTCTTTAGTTATATTTAAATGTAGTTTTATGTGTTAAGTTTTCACACACACGCACAGACACTGAATTTTTATATCGGAATTTCAAGTATATTCCTAGATTTAAGGCCCCGGGCATCCGAAAAGGCTCGTGTCCCATACTTTCCTCCCGGAATCCGGAAGAGCTGAAGTGTCGTGGAAATATTCGCCCGCGGCCATCCGCCCGCCGCCATCTTTAAAAACCAACGCCAAGCGGGAAACCGCCGGCGAAAATGGTGTTCTGAATTTGAAAATAGAAGAATTCTTTGGCCAGTTTGCAAATACACAAGAGAGGTACAACGAGAGCGTTCAGTATAAAAGTTCAGAATATACTAATTATTTTAACCAAGTTTTTTGACGTGATAACGTCTTAAGCCGAACACTGACTAACAGTCCGCCGAACGATATCGGCCGGTTAGTTGTTCGGAACTGTCAAATTTTTGTTCTAACTAACAGGCCGATATCGTCCGGCGGCCTGTTAGTCAGTGGTCGGCTTTATAAATTGATGAACACCGGTAGCATGCACGAGTGTTACGTTGTGGACAAATCTCCATGGTAACGTTGTGGACGGATCTCCATGGTAACGTTAAGTCATGTAATGGTAATGTTTTCTTACGACGTTAACACGCAAAATTATCGTCCGTAAACCGACTTTACAGACAACCATATTTTTTTTCGAAAAGCTAGAAGTCGACTTATTATTTATTTTCGTAGCATGGATAACTTAGTTTGGACAGTGAAATGAAGTTTCTGAAATTACTTTATTGAAACGCAACTATTTGAACATTTATTCCATAGTATTCTAGACTAATTATTTCAATAACTTAGCATAGAGTTTTCTGTGCTGACGAGAGGTCATTGTTTTATAATATCTAGTTGAAATTAGAAGCGCTTTTCTAAGCAATTCTGATGATTACGAACAAAATTTTGAATGTTTTAATACTTACAAAATAAGGCATTAAATAAACTGGACTAAATTAGATATTATGAATTATAATTGAACGACAATATCTAAGAATTCAAAGTATTTATCATCAAATATCAAGCTTATTTTAAGAGCGACTTGGTCAATCTAATTTATTTAAATATGCAATTTAACGTGCCTTAGTTAATTGTGCCTTCAAATAATTAGCACATTTCTTCAGTAGACACGTGAATTATAGCTTAAATTTTGTAAATAACCCTTTTTTTTCTTAATGACAATATTTATACCCTGCCTAGTTATCTCTTTTCTATCACTAACTCTACAAACAATTATTTTCTTTTGCCTTTGACAGTAGTAAAATAATTACAAGTAAAATTGTGATAATACCAATGCTTTATGCACGGAACCCCGCCATCTTAAGCCCAACGGTTCGTAACAGGAAGCGGCGGTTACCCGGTTTCCGGTCGACGATTTACTCTGAATTATGGATTCATGAGACGAATTGTGTTGTTGTTTTTTAAGAATCCTCTTTTGATGAGAAATTTATTGCGGAGGTCGCAGGCTTTATTACAAATAATAAGTGTTTTTGATTCGAGAGCCCTTGTTCCAATCAAAGTGTGGAAGAGCCCTTGAGGCTTTGTCATTGAAAGGAAAAATGGAAATTACATGGACATTTTATCGAAGTCGTTAGCGATGTATTCTAAGATTTGCCGCGTTGGGCATTAAGGCCTTTTTGTTAACTTATGAATTTTCATCGCGCTTCAATTTAGTCGATTAAGAGGAGGAAATTGTGAGGGGATGCGATTTTATATATACCTATGCGTTGGTTAGATCAAAAGCCACAAAAATATCGCAAGTCTTAGCAAAATATTAGCCCCCTTTTGACGCCGCAAGCTGCATACTGCGTTACATTAATGATTAAAGTATAGAATATGACGCTAGACGCAGGGCGTAAATAACTGGGAATTCGGTTTATAGAAACTTTATTAGCCTAAGAAATTACAGGAATTTCACAGATTTTCAATTAGTTAACTTAAAAATTATAAGTTACGCAATAAGCAAGCACTTATGACAATGTTCAATAATACACAGTTGCATTTGGATTTAAACTAACAAACACACAGAATAAAATTAAGATTTGACCCTAATGGTCTTAACATAAGGTTTAGATTTAATTGGTTAATGGAATTATGGAATTAAATACACAGATTCGCAATGCAGCGGGGTACAGTAATCGTTTACTAAAAGGCGTGCATTACAGGGCCCACTGGTTAACAGTCCGCCGGACGGTATCGGCCTGTCAGTTAGAACAAAATTTTGACAGTTCCGAACAACTGACAGGCCGATACCGTCCGGCGGACTGTTAATCAGTGGGCCCCTTTACTCTCGCTGCCACCGACGTGGTAAAGGACTGAACTCCAAATATATTTAAAAAAATCCAAATTGCAGTGATGGATATCGGTGAGATGAAGCATGAGTCCAGATCGGAGGCAAATCGCTCGTGAAACAACGGTTTCCATCCGAACGACTTGCTTATCGTCCATCATCGACAGATGCGATCAAATGAAGAATCTGCTCCGTGAAACATCATTTATAAAAATTTGTTGTTTGATTTAGGAGGTATGTAATTAGATACACATCTATCATTTGTTAACAGATGAAATATGTTTAAGGATGACTCACGCTAGACCGGCCCAGAGGGGCTACCGCGAAAACCGAAATCCGCAAACTGCGGGGATCTTTCTCTTTTACTCCAATAAAGGCGTAATAAGACTGACAGAGAAAAATGCCCGCAATTTGCGAACTTCGATTTTCGCGGTTATAGCCTAGGGCCACCTTATACCTACCTTCATCATCATCATCATCTCAGCCATAAGACGTCCACTGCTAAACATAGGCCTCCCCCTTTTTTGGGGAAAAAAAGGGGGAGGCCTATCCCTACCTTATAGAGTTTTATTTGGAAATAGCTTTCTAGAGTAAAACAATACGTAGTTAGAATAATGTAAAATGAATAAAATCAGCAACTCAAGACATTAAAGTATTTAGTGAATTTTCGCCCGAAAGAATTTTTATCCATAAATAAAAGCAAATATTCGTATTCACAGCAAACACAAGTGACAGTTGAGAATTTTGAGAAATTGCCTGTGTCGAGACACCAACAAAATGTGAGTACTTGTAGAAGACAAATATGCTCTCAAGAATACTTCAAGCCATATATCAAGTAAGTTTTCTTTTGCTTCGGGATCAAAGTATGAAAGTGTATCAACAATGGAATAATCCATACAATACCGAAGAGATTTGAACACAGTATTCGATGGCCTGTAGACTAAAATGATACAGAATGTTTCTACTTTGTTCCCTGTTTGTATTCAGTATTTTAACGGCATTTCATTTGTGTCTCGTTCATGCATTCGTTTTAATACATAACGGTTGTTAATACAAATATTAATCGTTAGTGGATTAGGAATTTAAGTATAATATATGTAAATAGCAAATATATTTTTATAATAGCATTCTTATTTTAAAATTGACTAATAAATATAAATTGAACAGTAACCAAAATCTCGCGACAAATGTTAGGTATATTTATTTTATAAAAAAATCTTGCTCGTCTTTTGCACGCTTTAATGAGCGTGAAAAGGTGTCAACAAGTGATATTTACTATATTTAACTACATAATATAACCTTTCTGCATTATTTTAGCTAAAACCTGCTGTAATGCGAGCTGGAATGGTAACAAACTCGTTATTAATTATTGATTATAATGATTACTGTCAAAACTATTCATTTACTTGCTCTTGGGGAAACAAACAGTCGTAAGACGTAAAAAAATGCGTAACATCGAACTTTCTCGTTTAAAAAGATTACAGGTTGGTAAAGAGGTTAATAAAAAAAACCGGTCAAGTGCGAGTCGGACTCGCGCACAAAGGGTTAAGTACCATTACGCAAAAAATCACGTTAGTTGTATGGGAGCCCCACTTAATATTTATTTTGTTAATATTGTGTTTGTTATAGCGGCAACAGAAATACATCAGCTGTAAAAATGTCCACTGCATAGTTATCACGGTTAATGAGATACAGCCAGACAGCCTGGTGACAGACCGACGGACAGACGGCCAGCGGACTCTTAGTAATAGGGTCCCGTTTTTACCCTTTGGGTACAGAACCCTTAAGAAGTACCCTGTATGCAACTTTTAACCATCAATTTGAATATGCAACAGAGGGAGTATAATGGATATTTTTTGAATAAATGTGAATTATTCGATTCTGAAATTACCTTAGAGAACAAAGCTGAGCTCTCACTGTCAACGCGCGATTTTAAACCAGCCTTACGATATTTATGACGGTGGTATAAATCTTTTCATCTCTGCTCTTTAATTTACAGATTTTAATAAGTTTGCGTCGGTATTTAATTCTATCCCTTAGAAGAAGTTACTCTTCTGTTAAGTGTGTATATGTATGTACAAGTAACTGTATAATAATTAATAGGTACAAAATAAAAAGCATTATGAACACCGTCTTACCGGGAACCACAGGGAGCGGCTTGTCCGTGTAAAATATAATTGTATAGTTTATCATTTCTATAGGTACCTAATATCTTAATTGTGGTTTGTAGCTTTTAAAAAAGGAAACTTTATTTAATTATTTTAAGACAGCTCTTAGTGTTTAGTTTAATACATATAAAATCTATACGTAAAACTAAATAAATATCGGGGGACAATCTTACCCAGATCAACCTAGGCCAAATTACACTACGGTATCTATATTTATACTAAGAAATCATCTAAAACATCTTCATTAATTTCAGTCGATGCATTTGTTAATTGATTAGCTTATAATGACATTTTCCAATGAAGCTTTGTACTAGTTTCCTAAAGATCAAGAGTATTTGCCACAGTGAATCATCAATTAGCCGGATATCCTGCCACATGGCCGCCACGTCTGAAAACACGCAAGAAGCGAACCTAAACCAATTAATATTCCATCCCGGCCACATGTCGCCGCGGAATCTACACAAAATGTCCGTCTCACCGCATTTGGACCTGACGTAGGTATGGGGATAAATACTCGGACGAAAGTACTAGGTACTTGTGTAAAGGTACCGAGTATCAGTGAAACGGGCCAGGAATAAATAAACTAATAATTCCATACCGGCCAGATGTCGCCGTGGAATCTAGACAAAATATCTGTCTTACCGGTTTTTAATGTAGTGTTAGTATGGACTAAAATAATAGCACCTATGAGTTTAGTCTTGGACCAACTATACCTAGCTTTATAACCGAGCGGATGCCAAGATCTTTACATGAGATCCGATGTGTAGTATACCGATTATTTGGCGCAGTAGGTAGGATTGGTAGGATGCAACCGGGAATACGATAAGAAAATGAAGAAATAGAGCGTTTTTAGCATTTCTTTTTATCTATTTTAGTGTCCTAATCTTGATAACAGTGTCAGTGTCTTACTGAAGTGACGGGTTCGGTTTTGGCAGGTTTCGGCATAAAAATTATGTTTCGGTTGGACACTAATGTAACCTCTGGTGTGCCTACAACATATTACCAAATATATAAAAGTTCTTATTTTTCGAAAGTTCCATTAAAGTGACATTCCATTTCCAACTGCAGCTGCAATACTGTTCATTTTCTATAGAAATTGACAATGACAGCGACGCGTTTCCATAGTAATATGAACAGTATTGCAGCTGCAGTTGGAAATGGAATGTCACTCTTACAGTTATGGGCGGTGGAATATGAGGTGTTATTACCTGAAACAAAAAAAGATTTTCATTAGTATTGAATTCAAATTAAAAAAAGCAGTGGTGGCCGAGTGGATATGACGCCTGACTTTCAATCCGGAGGTCGCGGGTTCAAATCCTGGCTCGTACCAATGAGTTTTTCGGAACTTATGTAAGAAATAAGATTTGATATTTACCACTAGCTTTTCGATGAAGGAAAACATCGTGAGGAAACCTGCATACATCTGCGAAGAAATTCAAAGGTGTATGTGAAGTCCCCAAACCGCATTAGGCTAGCGTGGGGACTATAGCCCAAGCCCTCTCGGGCATGAGAGGAGGCCTGTGCTCAGCAGTGGGACGTATATAGGCTGAAATGATGATGATGATGAATGATGATTGAATTCAATAAAGCTCAGCTTATTACAAGTATTTCATCCAGTAAAAATACTTGCAAATTACATAAAATACATTCAGAAAATGCCAATGAGCGCTACTCCAGTCTTTAAAAGTATGGATGGAGAAAAATTACGCAATGGGCAATGCGCCTTACCCAAAATAATAATGGCTAGTAAAATGGGTTGCTAAGATTTCAGCCAGAAAAATACCCTACAACCTATTTTGAGACTCGTGGATCAAAAAATATCAATTTGCGCTTACTGCGATATAAAATATTGCGAGTCACGAGTATTATAACGTATTTTTCCGTAAAATACTTGCGAAATAACACTCAATTTCACCCAGCACCACGCACCGCCTGCGGCCCCAAAAACAGTCCTCAAGCCTGTTGCGGCCCCATTTGCATTCCCTCTGATTGATTATTCAATCGCCAACCCGTGGACGCTGGAATTGATTCATAACTAAATGCTAATAGAAATTATTACGCTACGGTTCATCCCAATATCAGAATAGTTCCATGTTACAATCCGAATAGAGCCGCAATTCGAACGTTTCATTTGAATTTGAAAATGGAATTGAAAGTTTTATTAATTATAATTGATTGAAAAAGTTTGGTTATCTATAGTTTAAAATAGGGGTGATATATTGGAGTTTATATTTTTATATATTTTTAATTAAGCACGACAGGAGGCGGCACATGGTGTTTCGAACTGTTGAGCAGATTTGATTGTTTAGTCTTGTACCCATGTCTGAATAAATATTAGGGAAGACCCAAATAAAAAATCAGTTGATATTTGAATTACAGCATTAAAATTGCACTGTAAGTCTCTCCTCTTACACTGCAAAGCCAAACATAGTCTTTTAAACATCAACAGTATTTTTTAGTTTGATCCGATTTTCCTCCGTCTACACAATTGACTTTTGAATATTTTGAAGAGCATATTTACACTCATATAAAGATCTCCACGGGGGATGGCACTTAGTTATAATTTTACATGTTTAGTAGCAGATGTAGCGGATAATTCCGTACTGTTTTGCCCGGCCCGGTATTAATGGAGTGCTCTATCAATTATGCTGGCTTGGGGCTATCCAAGCCCATTTCCTCGCAGATTGCCTTTGTTGTCGTAAACTGATGAGTTGTTACAAGGATTTGCGTTCAACTGTTCACTTTAAGATCTAAACTGTGACAATGACCTATTTTTAGAGTTTAGGGCTCCATTACTATAGACAATAGAAGAGGAAGGATGCTTGGGCACCTGATACGACACGACGAATTCATCAAAAATATCATAGAAGGGAAAGTTGAAGCAAACAGGAAGAGGGGAAGGCCAAGGAGAGCGTACATGGATCAAATAAAGGAAAAGATCAACGTCGTGTCGTATCGGGCTGTCAAAGAGAAGGCGGAGGACCGCCAAACATGGAAATTGCTCCACCGACAAGAGTCATACTCTTAAATATATGATGATGAGGGCTCCATTGGGCCTGTGGCAAACTTTTTATGCCCTATTTAGCTCGAAGTTTATAAAAAGAAAGATATTGATGTTTTAGAGAACTAGGCCATAAATCAAACATTTTTAACCCTTCCTATGTCTGACCAGTGCGAATAAATTTAAACCTATTGTAATTAAAACAATGGATTTAAATTCATGCGCACTGAACAGTACTTGGACATACGAAAGGTCAAAATTACCTCTTTCAAATTCACGAAATGAGTAAAAAACGCAAAAAAGCCAGTATTTACACATACAACTTTTGCATTAAAAACAAAATAAAGCGTGGTCCGTTTTTAATTTAGCAAACGCATTCCAATTTGAAGCCGACGTTCGAGTCGAGACGTCCGAGGCAATATCGCGGAACGCTTTTTTCAATCACCACTCCTGCTCGTCGCGAAATGGCTGGTTCATGAAAAATTTATAGGTCGAGTCGGGTCCGCGACGGCCCTGGCCTACTCCCACCGCTTCCCAAGCTCTAAAAACCAGCGTATCAATGACCTGATCTTCCGTAACAAGTGTACCTAATCAGAGAGTGGGCTATTATTGGTTCTCACCAGAGCGCTGTGTGGTATCGCAATAGGTCCTGGGCTCCCGCAAGGCACATAACAGACCGAATAACATTAGTTTATGGCGCCGCCAGCGCTTCGAGGGCACTAAAACGCTTCCACGGAATTTAATGCCCCGCCTTTCGGATAGATCACAATGCTGCCTCCGCTATCATGGCGCGATATTTCTTGCGAAAAATCTCGAGGTAATCTAAATTAATTCTGGGTACTGCTTTGTGCTCCTTTTCGCGCAGTTTATTGTACTCTGGCTAGTTATTCGTGTCAGCAAGTAAAAAGCTAATAAAATGTAACTGGATCAGAGTGCTTTTTAGAAACAATCTCGGACTTACGAGATTTATGAGAGTACGAATATCTTACACTTACACCATTGAATCATGAAACATTAGTTACCAATTTCATGGCAATGTACTCGTATAATATAGACACTTATTTGATGGATTCAACGATTATTATCTCTCTTTTATAACACTTCCACTGCAAGCTACGCGTTACAAGCGTAGCCGAGCCGATAACACGGGAAATACCGCAAATCGCTGGCGGTGAATGTGTTAAATAGCCAGGGTTTAGGATTTCAAAATTGCAACATAATATACTGATTGTTTTCTTGGGATATGAGTTTACAAACTGCATACTGATGAATAAACTGATTGCTCCTTCATAGTAATTCTCAAAATATTTGTGGATTTCTTATTCTACATAACATTTTGTCATATTTCAGGACGACTTACACTCAAAATTAAATTGTCCTCAGTAAGTGCTCGAAATTTACAATGATCTCCAGCCTTGTCGAATATTTAAATGAAATTTCCCCGTAACCGTTGGAAGTACTATTGAATTATTGTAGGCGAGAGGTGCTAATTATTATTAATGCACGGAGCCGGGACCAAGTGGTAATTATGGGTACCTTGCTAAAAATAATTGCTATTTGCCGTCGACGCTAACTCAAGGGTGATATTCCTAAGGCTCTCTGAGCTCTTGGTTCAGGTAATCCAGCTTAAATGTGACCAGCACCTATAGTGTTGTCCTGATTGGGGTAGGAGTTGTTCCCGATATTTGTAATAATATGAGAGCTCGTCTACCTCGACGAGGTAGATCGTTCTACATTACCATAAAATGTTAAATTAGATTTGAATCTTAAAACCACCACGATACAGTCGCTTTTTACGCTTTTTTCGACATTGTTGCTATCGCACGCGCTCTATACGGGAGCTCACCGCTCGCACAAAAGAACGCACGCACGAGAAAATTCATACTATACCTCCTGGCAATGGGAACAGCGAGTGAGGTATTGTCGGTAATAGAGCTCATTTTGTATGATATACAACGTGCGAATACAGGGTGGATGGTCGGGCATCGTTAAGGTCGCCGTTGTTAGTGTAATGAAAGTTCTCTGGCATGGAGTTATTGCCAGCTAACATAAGGATGAGACAAGTAATATATGGATGGTATACACCTGCGAGGCGAACCATGGCTTCGGTATTAAAAAAAAAATTGTGTGGTAAAAGTGCAATTCGTACTCCTTTCTCTAATTTTGTTCTTTTTTCTAAGTTTAAACGCGAACTTTTTCCGGCTAAAGTGATGGAATTCAGCGTATTTCACTTAGTCGCTACAAAAAAGCATATTGCTACCGACATTGTATTTAGAGACTTTGAGAGTTGCCAAAATTAAGCTAGCTTTACATTGCTGACACGAATGGCTGGAGCCTATAGTTAATATCAGGATACGAGAGATAGTCGAGTATGCGGTAAACAAATTCCGGGCAAAGCTTGCATGCGGCTCGAAAAAAAAACAGACGGAACGTTCCAATACACGCGAAGCAAACTTTAATCATACATCAGACTTTATGGCGAAAGAGGGAGAAAATGAAAAATAGGACCCGCGCTCCCTTTCCGAATATCATGAACTGGACCTGGAGTCTCTTCGCGAGTCGTTAGCGACCGAACTTTTCGATATCGAACAATATTTCTCTTTCCCGTCCCGATTTTTAAACGTCCATTGTGCCGTTTTGTTTTCTTTCGCCGGAGAGTGCCTGTTTGGGTTTTAACTGAGGAAACTTTTCCTGTTATTTAAGCCTTTCACCAGTTTCACAAACTTGACTTTGTTCGAAAACATTTCGGAAGCGATGACGTCTCAGCATTATACAAATTTTTCCTCAAACTCATTTTCTTAATACCTAAAGTTAACAAGTCCCAACAAAGTACTTCCTTATATCATTCTCAACTTTAAAACGAGCGCGACAAGGCCCGGCGTGTAACGAACAGTTTTTAATTAAGCGGCCCGCCATATTTTCTAACAGAACAGTAGGTGAGCCGATTTATTTTGTATAGAGATCGCACGATAAAATACCCTCGCACAATGAGCTGCTACAAGCGTAGTAACGGTTTCATTAACGGAAAGTTAATCCGAGGATGCCTCTAACGAGACGACAATCGCTTTGTTTATCGAGGACTGGGAACATTTGCATAGCGCACAATGACGTAAATATTGCCTCAGTAAATATTGAAATAGTATGATTGAGAAATCTCAACACGCGTGTTTGAGCCGGGATATTTTCGACGATCAATTATTATGACTGGCTTGCAAACGGAATTCATAATGACTTTCAAATTTCAAATATAGCCCGTTCGATGTTTAAATTCGCGTAAAGCCGGCACTTCCATTTCGAATCCGATTTGAAAATAGAACAAAATCGTTGCGTAGTTTGAATTGTCAGTTCAATTAACAAATACGAGGATATCGCTGGCCAGTGACAGGTAATAGTCCTCTGTGATAGAAGTGTTCGCGCTAAACAAACCCAGCCGGAATGACCTACGAAAAACTGAGCCAAGCTAAAACAATGGGGTTATTTACGGCCTGGACATATTGCCACTGTATTAAGAGGATTCAGATGTGATTCAATAGTCAATATGCCTGACAAGGAAGGTATCTATACTCGTATATACCATATCTCTACCAAACAGGCGAAGTGCACCATAGGTAGCATTGATTTAATCCTCTTAAGCCAAATTCGATTCCAAATTCAAAATGGTTTTAGCATAACTGCGAATTCTATAGCTGTATAGAATTGCGATTATATTCACTGGAACTAAATTAATATTATCGAAATATAAAGCAAACAAAAGCGAACTCATTGGAGGTAAACTTGGAACGATTCGACGGTAAATAAATGCCGAGGCAAGGCAATATCGGGCTCTGTCAAAGCTCAAGAGCGGAAGTTAAAAAAAAAGAAATTCAATCGAGGCAACCCGATAGTGGCCATTAAAATATCGTTGAATTTCAAAAGATGCTTCGGATCCCGACAGTTTGAGAGTCCCCAAGACGTATCGGTGCCCTGGAATGGACTTTTGATGTAAGTTTTCGAACGCACCTCCCGTACTGGCTGGCGCCGAAAAGGATGCATTCTGTGCGGATAAAAAAGTTCGAAATTGGAATTGGAATCTTGGGTAGAGATTGAATCCTAGTAAGTTCAAAAATGGAATGCCGTTGATCGTGCTTCGAAAAATTTGCTGGAAGTTCTGCAAGCCATCTTGGAGCTTCATTGTTACGGTTGCGGTTGTTCCTAAAATACTCAGTTGTGCTGTTGCAGTAAGCTTGTTGTAATATTCACTAAGTTAACATTCAAATTGTTGTTTAAATAGTGCTATGCTACTAGACAGATGCTAAGTACTTGTAACAGCCCAGTTCATGGCGTGTAAGTGAACGTGCTAACAAGCTTAGATGTCATTGATATCGCTTTTTACGCCTCACTAGCGTTTAAGACCGACCCTCGCTCACCATTTAGTATCAAAATGACGTAAATGTAGTGAAGTTCGTGTTAGTTACACCTTTTCTACTTTAGATAGGGCTTAGCTGTAGGATTTCTTGAGCGAAATCGTTTAACGATACTGTTTTTACATAAGGTTTTGTATGTACAATGGTTTACATTTTAAAATAGCATTCGCGTCGCTAAAACCATATTAGTTGCTTAAAAGGAGATCGCATTATGTATGTAACTACACAGTATAAAAAACAAAATCGGCCGAGAATCCTTTCTTAATAGTAGAGCTCCAAAACTTTTGAAAACAGTACATACAAACAAATAGTGTGTGCGTTGTCTGTCTATATAACGTGGGTTTTTGTACCTACATATATGTATATTATATTTCAGATCGCATTTTTGACAATCGGTCATACCATTTCAATGGAATTTTCAATATGGAAGGGGAGACATCATGACAAAATATTGGAAAAACTGCAAAACATATTTTTTACCATAAAAAATCATAATGATCACAGAATCAGAACACCATTAAAGGAACCTACAAACAGCCGAATCCTCCACCCTGCTTCATTAGCAAGGAATAACAAGCTTTTTAACCAATACTTATTTCGGAAAGAAAATGATTTCCCGGTATTTTTCTTTGTCAAGCAAACATTCTTTAACGGTGATTTGAATTTTTTTAATAAAACGTGGAATTTCGTATTCGAAATTTAAATTTAATACCTATCATAAATTGAACAATACTTAAGAATAAAGGCCGGTATCACAAGGGTTCCTTATTAGTTATTAACGCGCCGTTAACGGGCTCACATCATTTCAGCGTCTGTTCAAGGCACTTTGATTAAAACGTTCGAATGGTTTAACTTTGTAATGTATGATCTTGAAATACTTATGAGGTGTTTGGAGCTTGGGGCTTGTTTCTGTAGGTCTTTGGAAATTGGGAACAGTTGTGGTAATTATTCATTGTTTGTAATTTTGAAATTTATTTCTCGATGCGTCACATTGGGTAATTGAAATGTAATACTTATGTTTTACACACACAATTTTTCATTTAGGTAGGTACATTTCTAATATACAGTGTGGAAAGATAAGTCGGGCCCTGGAGGGAAACTACCTTAAATCCTTAAGCTGGCTCACTTAAAGGAGACATTCCTTTATTTTTAAAAAGAAACAAAACTGCATTCAAAGAATTTTTCTTTTTTTCTTCAATTTGGCTTGTCTAAAAAAATCTTGAGTACTAAATATTAGATTTTATGGATATTTTGTACGACAGACGAGTGTAAGACCTAATGTTTCTTGGAGAAATATTATCATTAACATTAACTGTATCGACTAGTAGAATAAAATTGCGAGTTTTTATTTTTTGGAATTTTTAGTCGGTTCGAGTCCCGGGCGAGGCAAGCGAGTTTTAGAAAATCTTTGAATGCAGTTCTGTTTCTTTTTTTTAAAAAAGGAATGTCTCCTTTCAGTAAAATAAGCCAGCTTAAGGATTTAAGGTAGTTTCCCTCCAGGGCCCGACTTATCTTTCCACACTTTATATGTACAGTATTAAAATTGTAATTGATCAATCAATGTTTAAATGGTAACCCCAAGATACGTAGCTATATTTCAAAAACTGATGTATTATTAAAGACAAACCAAATTATTGCTGTCAAATATTTTGATAGATGTTATTCCAACGTAAAAATATTTCTAATTTTAAAGGTACTGTTTTGATATACATTGAAACTAATGTCCCTAAAGACAAAGGTACAGCCAACGTCTTCAGCAATCGCGACTGACACCTTTTCTTTAATATTTAACATTTATTTAAATTGTAAACTATGTAATACAGGTACAATAATACAATATGCCTAATAAAAGAGTAAGATCGTGGTAATTTCGAACACCTCGATCGCGTAGCGTCTTCAACGGTATTTAGGTACTCGATTCGATTGTATGGCAGCAGTTCCTGTGACTCTTAATATAATTTGACCACGGGAAATTCCGCTAATTATTATAAACTGGGCATGATTAGCGCGGAGTCGACTAGACCACAAATCGTGGATTAGCCAACCGCAGTATTCGCCGGCCGCTGACCGACCGCTTGATTAGCCGCTGTTTAGTTTACCGGCGTGTGTGCCACCGGCCCTACGGTTACATACTACAGTTAGTGTTCAAGAACGTATGAACCTAACCTGTATCTGTCGCAAAATTTGTCCTCGATGCAAATAAATACACAATAAATCACTGCACAAGTGCTACTTTGATCCGAACAGGAAAGCAAAAACGCTATTCCGAAAAGGTAATGTGAAAAAAAATTGTTCCCAAACCGTATTGTTTTTTCCTTTTTACTAAGGTTTTTCAAGCTCCTGCGGCCTCGCGGAGATGTTTTGCTTCCCATAAATTGAAATATAATGCAATAAGTAACACAGTATTATCGAAATAAAGATATTATCAAGATTTCCAGCTATAATATCAAATCGAAGTCAGAGTTACCTCGAAGTATTTCCCAGCCTTATAAAATAGAGCTCAAGAGAGCCAGCCCCCATAACTGTAGATCTCGAAACTTGAGAGGCGATCCGCGTCGAACGCACGCCGGGAACAAATGTCGCACTTTCAAATACGAGTTATAATAGGTACTTATGAGAAAAGTACCCTCACCATGAGTTTCACGAGGACTTATACGCTAGCGACTGTGTTAAGTCAAATCTCGCTAGCACCAAAGTCAGTGCGAGGGAGATGCATGGTGAGTTTACGCACTCGCTAGCGATTATGTTAGTGTCAAACTCGTGGCAAAAATAAGAGGATTCGGATTTTAAAACCACCTGGATCTGTCACTGAACGACCTGACTTTAACCTACATTATTTGATCGTGTAATATTTACTACATTGAAAGACTGTGTAGATTTTGTTAATTTTACAGATACAGGCTATACTAGATGTTTAGTAATACCTATATAGTACTTTAGTGCATGCAAAGTATGCTCTGTATCTATTATCTGCAGCAAACTGCACGCGGAAAAGTGCAATAAAAACAAGAGTGCAGACGAAGTGCATTCCTGCTAAAGTGATAATGGCTTCCGCGAGCCTAGACTAGAACTAGGTACTTAAAGTGAAGGTACTTAGCTTTAGAAACACTGTGAATAGACACAATTCTTTGAGGTTTAGATGTCATAACACATCCTTTAGTAATTCGTATGTAGAGTAAGACCAAGCTAAGTTGGCAGCGAATTTGATAGCACAGACTTCTTCTTAGTCGGTTCCTCAAGGCTGAGGGTCGTGACCATCAGGAGTGCAGTTCTTCACCACCGCTCTCCAAACCCCCCTGTCTTGGGCCAGCTGTATTGACCCCTGGATGTTGAGCACAGACTGCGCAAGTGTTATTTGAACATCACCATTTCATATAACATTTAAAATAACACTTTCACGATCTAGGCTATCAAAATTGCTGCTAACTCTAAGTCTAGTATAAAGTTCGATTAACAACTCTAGTATGTATGTAGTTCGATTTTAGGAATTTCATTTAACATTATTATTCGCTTTCACAGTTATATACGTTTCAATCACGTATCTTATTATTAATTGACACCTCTATTAGGACAATATTGGCCATTTAGGTCACCAAATTGTCGATTATTAATAACAACTCGCCGTTAGAATAGGCCTCGGCATCGGCCATTATTCATTTAGGCAAATATCCATCGACTACTTTCGAAAACTCCTATCAATATACTGTATTTCATTAGATATTAAACCTTATTATATGACATAGAGAAATGAGTTTTGATTGGAAATTATTATTAATAATAAGTAGAATTTAAAAGTTATTGCTCGATTTTACGCTCCAAAGACCAAAAGGAAATATGAATATAGGTGGAACTAGAAGATAAATATCTTTTGGTAAATGATAAATAGCGAGTTTATACACTGATATTAGTGATAAGTTTCTAAAACGGGGGTGCCGATAATTGCGTGTTATTATGGTATTGTGCGTTATTTGCCGGTTTCAGTAAGGATATAATTTATAGGGTTAGAAAAGTTTATATAAATGTTAGGATTGAGTACTGCTTATATATTACGTGCGAGTTAAAAACAATACGATAGGACGAAAGTTAACGATTGTCTATTTGAATACATTTTACTTAATTTAATAACAAAACATCCGTGAGACACAGACATATTAAATATATTGAAAACGGGTCACTCACGTATTTTAAGTCGAAAAACGCTCGACATGTTTCACTCCGTACCGAGGAGTATCATCAGGGGCTTGCGTTTACGGTGACGGACCGGCGCACGTGGTGCTTTACGTGAGTAACCCGTTTTCAATATATTTAATACATTTTACTTAGATTTTGCTGTCAACTTTTTTTTCGTCAGATTTTAATAACATTGGTGGCTATATAATACTTCCCTATTCTTTAATATAAGCATAGTTTCACTGTATATCGATTATACGTGCCATAAATACCGATATGCACTTATCTTTTCTACGTCTTTTTCCACGTCACTACCCCATCCGTCCCGTTCAGATTAAACTGTCAATATCTTTGTTTTCTCTTTTTTACTGCAACGGAACCCTTCTTTACGGCTAAGTGAGCCGTAATTTAGGGTTCCGCAGCTGCCGCCCGAGTTACGCTGATTGTATTGCGTGGGGCCCTTTGAGGATTACTACTATGTTACTTACGTCACAAACTTACTCATATGGTTTACATGAAGAAATTGAACCGTATTTTAAAGGCAATAAGGACTAATAAAACAAAATTGTAATAAGTTAAATTTTAATCGATCTTTTTCCACTTATTCATTCTAAAATCAAATATTCGATTAATAATTTTCAACTATGTTGAGTATGAGTAGTTTATAATTAATTTTGAATTGATGCAAATCTAAGTCGGTTTTTCCCTGACAGACAGAAATGCGAGATTAATTTATTGAGATCTATGTTTGTTTGTTTGTTTGATATATATATATTTATTGCACACAGGTTTACATCCTTACAGAAATAAAGGTACAAAGGCGAACATATCCCTGTAAGGGATTTCTCTATTTATTACTTGATAATATTTTTTTGTAGGCAAGTTATTCCACCTTGAATTGATTTTTAGTGTTACGCACAAAACTTTGACTTTGTTCGCGGAATACTTATGGGATCACTTTGGTCTTGTAAACCAGTTAAATGCGTTTTTTAGAGCTCCGTGCAAAACTTTGTTAATGATTCTAATATTATACCGGGTGTGGCCTGTAATACGAGCAAAAAATTTAACTGTAGGCTGTACTCCTCATAATGAACAACATTTGTTCAGCAACTTTTAAAAATAACTTGTGGTTTGATTTTTAATACAATTTAAAGTTTATTCTAAGACGCAATGTATTGCGAATTTTGTTATGTTATGACGTTATGTTATTTTGGTATGACGGTTTCACCATTAGTTAGCTGTCTATCAATACATATTTGCATTAATAGCAACACAGTGAATTAACCAATGACCATTCGCAACCCTTATCTCCTTGCAATAAGGTATACAATGGTGTTATTTTAGTAAATAACAACACATTCTAATTTTCGAATGAACGTTCCAAATTCAAAAACAAAGGGCCAGTTTTTCGATCACCGGTTAGCCGTTCATTAAACGTTGATACTCGTAATCACTTCCTAACCCGCTCGGAGATAAATTCGCCTTGAGGCCTCCGTTTATTTTTGTTTAGACAATTGGAAGTGGCAATTAGCAAGACCTGCCCGGGACTTTCATTACATTAATCCAGGGAATAAATTGCGGGAGAGATAAATTAAGTCGTGGGTTAAACCGAGCACTTAGCGCCGGAATTAACTGATGGTTAATTGAAACTAGGACTTTAAAAAATCCCAGCGTGCGAGGATAGACAGCGGCCGCGATTCGGATTATGAAATAGACATCTATTAGACATCTTTTAGACATCACCGAGATACGATAACGATATGTTTAAGATCTAGCCTGTCAAATTTGACATTTGCGCGATTCTGGAGATACTCTTGAACGATTTCCACAGGATATGACTTAGAGATCTAATTCACATCTAATAGATATCTTACTCTATCTAACGTAAAAGTGACATTGGTTGCCCGAATTGCGCAAATGAGAACTACTTGATATCTAAACTATAAACGTATCTAGAATGGATCTAGTACGTGTCATCTCTTGTGAATATCTTGAAGTTTGAATACGGCAGTACATCATGCTTTTCCTTTCCTTCTTGAGCAATGTAGCCTATATTTAAAGCACTTTGCTATCTATTTAACCATAATCTAACCTTGAAGACGGCTAAAAAAGGAGTGTGTAATAGTAAAAGTACAGTCAGCATGAATACTAGCGGAAGAAACTCGCCAAAAGCATCTGCCACACTGGAATACTTTTCCAAATAGGGATATATCTCTACAGTTTGCGATCAAGAATATATGTCCCTTAATTGTTCTACATGTAGAGATATATAGAGATAATATACCTCTTTTTGGTAAGTTATTAGAGAATGGTTGATACGTTTGAAGCGTAGTCTGATTCGCAACTTTCATATACCTATACACCTATTGAAAAGTAATTTATTACCGAAACTTTCATCTATTTATCAGCGGCGGTGCGTCAAACTTATCCAATATCCATAGGCAAGCCGAGGCTAATTTGACTTACATATTTCCTTTACAACTCTGCTCAAACGTCCAAAAACAGGCAATCCGGTGGCAATCGGCTTTTATAGACGCGCCGCTACTGCTATTTATTGACCTATGTATAGACATCGTAACATCTGCCGCACGAATTGCCGTCGACATTCGAGTTATCGCACGTATTTGGCGGTAAAAGGAATAAATATTGTCATTGAACCAAATACAAATACACAATATTTTACAACACAATTTCTAAAATTCACCCAACTCTCAGAAGCACGTGACGCGATATTGAAGTAATTCTTGTAATAATAGCATCGATTTCACCCCCGTGGGGTCGCATTCACCCCGGAGTCACCGCGTGCTGCTATTGTGTGAAAAATGTTAGTTTTCGCACGATCTGTCAATTCAGTAAACAAATACTTCGATTATAGTCACGCGCTGAATGAACATAAATAAATGTGGATTGGAAGGGACGCTATTGGAAATATATTACAGTAAGTGCGTCAGTTACCGTAGTAATGGTAAATAAATACTGTTTAAGTAATACATTTTATATATGCCTGATGTGACACTTTTGATATGTGTAAATAATTCGAGTAAGTTTTGTAACTTGTTCATGATTTTCTTTATTCAGAAATGTACTTCCAATTGCTCCGATTGTGTAATATCTATATAATATTACTTTACATACGATAAGTATATAATTCTGGCAAGCAAAATATGTAGCTGAAAACATATTCCTGTCGTTGTGAATTTGTGATGATAAATGTAAAAAAAAAGAAGTAAACAATGTCTCTCCGTTACTTTCTAAATAGAGCAATTTTTGCGAATTTTTAGTCATTCCCATAAAAGCTTAAAACAGCAATTGAATTCACTTTACTTAGTCGCAACAACTTAGGATTCTAGAACTTTTAATACTATTTGAATTGTCTGCCGTCTCGAATAAAAGTAAATGCCATTTGTCTCAAAATAACACGAAGTCACAGAGCCGGCCATTAAAAAAACTAGCCCCATACTTTACCAAATGGGAATTCTCTGTTTGTCCTCAGTCCCGTTTAATTTAATTGTCTTTGCCATTATCTTATCTCGAATAGTTCGGGGCTATTATTCCTATTACTGAGCTTATTATCGTAAAACCAGAACACGTGTGATCTACGAATGTGTGTAGATTTTACGAATCTCGGGGCCGCGTAATACTGGTTTCGTTTACGATGTGTCCAAGCGATGGTCAGACCTCGATTTTAAGCTACAGGCGTAAGTACTGGTATTAGCCAAGTATTCTTATTTCTATCCGAGCACTGTGACTTTAAGATCCGTGAAGTCTATATGTTATTAGAGAGTGACTTTATTTCTTGTTTATCTGAGCGTTTCAGACGCCAGCACTAGATGTGCTTTAGGAATAACATCCTTTATAAAGTTCTAAGTCGAGGCGACAGTGGCTTTAAGTGAGTAAATAAGTTTGCACCGCAATATTTATTTTCATTCGCCTCCGTTGATAGTCGGATCGGGATCCGTTTGCGATGTTCTGTTTTTTAAAGAATGTTTTTGGTGTGTGCAAGTTAACGGTTAAGACTTTAACTTAAGTAAATATAAAACTGTAAATCACATGTAAACTCACTTCATAAAAAGTGACTTCACTCATAAAGCACATATGAAACTGCCGCATATTCCATAAAGTATTTTTTTTTAATGTAGGTAGAATCTGTGCGGATAGAGAAGAGTCGTGGAATGTATTTTGGGCCCCATAGTTACATTCCAAGACTCTTCTCTTCTCTCTCCGAACAGACTCTATGGAAAGCAAATGTAAGTATGATAATTATGATAACCGAGAGTTGGTGTAACCGGCCCGGCCCAAATCAGTAGTTATCTAGTTGTGTCATCATTTCAACTATTCATCATATTTCTTGTTATTTTAACAATGTAAATAAAACACTAACGGATACCTATTAGACAAATCTAGTTACACAAACCAAAATGTAGATGTAGATTATAATAAGATTGACTACTTATTATTTATTAAATAACGGTCGCCCCAGATTGTAACATAAAAGAGTTATCAAAATCGAGATGAGAACAAAGACCAGATGTTGAACGATTCGATCACTGAATGAATGCATTCATTTCATTCACCGACACCATTCCCGTCAATGTCATTGTGATGATTGGGATTGTAAATTGAGTCCTTTATTGTCAGCTGTGATTGTCGCAATATTTTTAACCCTTATCTTGGCATCGTAACACCCGTAATACATGGAACTTAAAAAAATCTAGCAGGTTCACTTTATTACCTAACGCAATAATTCTGCCATCAATATGTCGAGCTACCCTCCTTACTTATAGAAAAAAATAATTGACACGAGTGTCATTGTAAATTAATTTGTAATAATCAACATGACGCCGCGGAATCAATAGATTTCGGTTGTTACTGGAAGTTTTGCATTTATTTCTTATGTTAGTATATATTTTTCCATAATCTACATTTTGATATCTTTACTGTCTCTTAGTGCATACATATTTACAATGCCTTCGAATTTAAAAACATTTAATACACAGAACCTGGCATGAAACTGTTATGTATTATATTTGATACACTGCCAAGAACTCAGAAATGTACATATCGAAATGATTGTATTACATTTAATACATTGCCAAGTTATCGTCAAAATATTTTTACATGATTTTTTAATTTTTTTATTTTTGTGGGGTTACAAAACATGCTTCAATTATTTAATATTAATTGTCGTATTATTTAGTTATTAAACTTTGATTTTTTTAAGTACTAGATGTTATTTAACTATATATTCGTACGCTGTAGCATTATTGCTACGCCGTAGCCCGTAGCACGGAAAAATATGTGTATGGCAAAAAATGGCCCCAAAGTAAAAAAAAATGTATTTTTTTTACTTTTAATTATTTGTTTACTTTTCATATTTTACTCAACTTTTTGCTGACGACTTTTTTTGGAACTTTGCGGGATCTAATTTTCCGCCCATGTGATCAGGTATTCGTAGATATAATTTATTTTTACAGGTTTAATAGTCATCTGATGCTTTAGATTGCGTTTAATTAGCAGTAAATGCTAATTTCTGTGGCAATACAAGTTTTATTTTTATTAAAATCTTAAATTTTCTTCTAAAAAGTAGTTAACTATTTTGTCGAGTTATTGGCATTGTATCAAATATGATACATATGATTTTCCGAAACTGAAAAATCCTGGATTTTTTTCTTATTTTTTAATAGTCTAGTATGCTCAATAGGTGACAAAAAACTAAAAAAATTTTTATATTTAAGATATTTTGAGCCTTGCCAAGATAAGGGTTAAATTAGGTCTTTTATTGGTGAATATCGGTCATGATTTCATCGATGCGTCATTTGGCCGTGTCATTTTGACATTATGTACATTTTGACACGGAGAGAATCGTACTGTCTTTGTCTTACGCTATTACTAGCATCCAAAAATCTGTTCAGATGAAATTTAATTAATATAGGAATGTGATCCCCAAATTGTTTTTAGCATAAGATACATGTAAAGGAATTAAGTTTTTCTTTGTAAATAAGATTTCTTTTTTCATGAAATAAACTAAACGTTCTCTCAACAGTCATTGTAATGTAAACACGTCAAAAGGATATTGCCCAAATGTTAGGCTTCATTAATATTGAACATAAATAACATATTTAATTACTAGTTCTGGCACATCTTCTAAGTTAATATTATCTCGGGTAAGAGCCCGTTTCATTATCTCTTTCGAGACGTTCTTGACCTAAGTCGGTCAATTGCGGGAAAGAAAAGTGAATAATAAAGACTAGCAGTTTTCAAATTTCTATAAAAGAACACGTATGAATAATAAACATTTTTTAAGCTGTCCGTTTAGAATTATGAGCTCTATAGTTCTAAGCGGTCAGCTTAAAAAAAAATCTACTATAATTTATTTTAACTTCGAATCAGAGAGAGATCCATCCAAGTTTTTATAACCTCAGAGAAGGCACCAAACTAAACGGTATGGTGTTTATAAATAGAACTATGTCTAAGGAATTATCGATCTACAAATATATTCCGGCACGAGACATTATATAAAAAACAATGGCTTTATTCATACGCGTTACATGACTGAATTCGCTACGAATCGTTTGACTTAATCTGTCACATTGACTTATATATTTGTAAGACAGGGATAAGACATGAATTTGAAGGGTTACAGACTGTATTATTAACGTGTCTCAGATAGTGGCGACCTAGCCTAGAAGAACAATAAAATAATACAACTCCAACATTTGCGAAGGACAACAAACACAAAACATTCATATGATAGCAAATATTATCTGTTACGACAAATAATACGGTCCACGATAAAATATTCAATCGCTATCAATAAAAAAACTATTTGCTGAATATAGAACACTTTGTAAGTTAATTTAAATTGCAACATTCGGAAAAACCACCGCAATATCATGTGAGTATGTTATGTTCGTTAAAAATTGGACTTTAAACGCAAGCATTTTGAGGTGATTTTAGAGATAATTGAATGATACGACTTGTTCAAAGTTCTCGAACCGTTCGCGACCATTCAGCCAACGTTCCATGTTTGAATTCTTAAATTCAATTAGTAGCATGTTGATACAGGGCATCGGTGGGTGTTTTATAGTTCAACCGCTGTTTACATGCAGCGGTACTGGCATCAACACATTTAATTGAGCATTGGTAGAACTTATGCGTATGCAATACGGGTTAAACATGGTCATGGATTAAAGTACCGGTGGGCACGTGTGGCGGCCGACGCACGTGTTGACGTTACAATAACAAACCGATCAAAGACCCTTTTTATGCTGGCTGGTTATTTCAATTCGAATTTCGAATAAAACTAAATGTTTTAAAACGTAGACCGAAGTTGCCAGTATTTTTAGAAAAAGAAACGGACGAAAATACTTGGCCCTTTTTGAAGTTCGCCGGTTTATCAAATATAAATTTAGAATAAAATTAACCATTCTTTTTTCGTTTACGCTTCAAGACTGATAGTCGCTTAAAGATGACAGACGAGTTTGAAAGCAAATACTCGTTTCTCAATTTTAAAGCTTTACATTCTTAAACTTACTAATTGGGCTGTTTTTCCTTTGTCTTCCGAAAATATTTGACAATCACCATGAACTTAACTCGTCCCCTATCTTACGTTTGAGAGAGGAAAGTAAATACGGGCCCAGAATTACGCTACATAGGGCTCATGGGTATAAAGGGGGGCCTGTGGTCCCCTTGGATTTGGCCCCTTACTTTTGTAGATGGCGCTCTTTGTTGAATTGTAATTAGGACTTGGGTCTGATCCCTGTATCAGTGTTACAAAGGTTTTAATGAGGCTTGCTTTTTAATTTCTTCCCTTTTTTACTTTTTCGACATAAGAATACGGTACAAGACAAGTTTTTGTAGACTATGATGATGAATATTAATAACATAAATCAAAAATAAATTTTTGGGTTTTGAATTTTACTTCAAAAAATGAATTAATTTGTGTTTTTGCTTGTAGAGGAACGCATATTCTTATATTACCTCTATTATTATCGCGATAATCCACTTATTTCCCTCGTAATCTCGCTTAACTAACCTCTATAGCTACTAGGCGACCAGAGGCACCGAGGAGTCCTCCTACAAGTCAGTGTAAAGAAGGACGTAAGCGCCATTGACTTTTTTTATAAAATTACGCTCTTATTGTCATGTAGCACATATGTTCTCATCGCTTGCAAGCTAGCCAGTATAACATTAACTTTATACGCTTAGTGGCTGCCAGTCTCGAGGTCATATAATAAACTGGTTGAACTGAGCCGAGTTATCTGCAGGCCATGAAAATGGAGCCGGGAAGAGTAAGCCACATCGACAGATGTGAGCTCCTCTGAGCTTTGACTACCCCTCTCTTTGCATTTTTATTGGCATGCGTCAAAATTAAGTAAGTGCAGAGATAGGTGGTCGGGACCGAAAGTCAAAAAAAGTAATTCTAAATTAATTTACTTGAATGTCAAAATTCTAAAATTAACTGTGTCTGAAATATCATAACCGTCGTAAATTGTCAAGTTCGTTTTATTTTATTAACGTGGGTTGATGTTGGAAGTGAATGAATTTCCCAGAACGGTATGAACTGAAAGTAAAAAACAAACAGTAACAAGATAAGTCAAACAAAAGTTGGTAAAGAGCGATGAAACAGTTCTAAGCATGTTTCTTTTGTAATTGATGGATTTAAAGTGACTTTGCAATCCGATATTGTCAGGGTTTGCATTCTGTACCATCGACTCAGTTTGAGTTTCATTTAGAAAATGAGAGTACGATTCGTAGACATTTTGACGACCTAAAAGCAAATGTCTGATGTGAAATAGTTATGCATTTATGCGATGCAGTGATTTTTTTGAATAGGTACTCAATCAACATTTCGCAAGAATGATGTTGCGTGCGTTTTGAATATGAATATGAATATTAAATATTAATAGAGAGTAAAAATATTTGCGCAAACAACTCATTAGGGTGGAATTACATATTATCAGCATCGAGCCGCATTTTATATATGAGAAATCGCTCGTTAGTATGAAGATGCGGACGCATGCTTTCAGCTTTCCGATGCGTACGCACAACGCGTAACGAGCAATTTCTCATATATAAAATGCGGCTCGATGCTGATAGATGTGATTCCACCCTTAATCTTAAAGGCCAATTCAAATTTCATGCTCTTAGGCAGAACACAAAACTATACAAATATATTTTAACCCATTCAACGCCATATTCCGCCCTCGGCAATGAATAGGTTAAATTAAATACTATTGTAGTTTGTAACTCCTTCGCAAACCCACATCCCTAAAGCCTAACTGAAAAATTATCCTTATTACTACAAAATAAGGTCTACTATTGGTTTTAGAGTTTCTTGAGTCAACCCTAGCGTCTTCGGTCATTCGAACACGATCGGTTTGACATTCGCGTGCGGGGAGCCTAATGAAAGGGGAGACTTAGTACCGCAAACAATGTATATACACGTATGTGTAGATATACTGTGCGTGTAGTAGACTTGGTGCAATTTTAATGTTGTTCATAGAAATTTGGGCTTATCTAGTAGTGGAAGCAAACAGTAAGTCGACTTGGATATTCAAAACCAATGTCAAATTGTTCCAAGCTTCTGCGGGCTTATTACTTCAGGCCCTAAGCAACACGCAACCATACGCAACAGAAAGAATTATATTCATCTGCGCTCGTTCGCTACTGGCACGGTCATATAAGTATACATACCTAAACCTTCCTCAAAAACTATTCGTCTTCCTCCGTTTAATAGTTTTTGAGTTTATCGTGAATATACAGACAGATGGTGGAACTTTATTTTATTTTATAAGGTGTATTGATATTGAACTCGTACACCATAGTTGTGGTACTGGACTATAGTTCTGGTGGTTTAAACGATACTTTTAGATTTTACTATTTTTTTTGTTCAACTTTTCAAGGAGACAAATCCCAAACAACACACGACGCTTCTTTGTTTAATGTCACAGGTCACTTGGGTAACCAGTAACTCAACCTGGCTAATAAATAACCGGGCGATACCAGTTTGTGTTCTCATTGCTTTCGTCAGTGCAGGTAAGTAGTTATTGGACGCCAATGTAATGTGATCTCGAGATTAGTAAAGGTGACTTCGAATTTTAACCTCTAGCCGCCCAAACGTCAAACTTTGCCAAGCAAAATGAAATTTTATTTTGTCAACACAAAGTTCAAATTAGAATGGAACAGGAGACCTTTTTATCGGTCTCTGGGCGGCTAGAGGTTAACTGCAGCTGCATTACTGTTGCTACCGATGTATCTATATATTTCCTTGATAAAGAAGTAACGTCGCGGCCGCATTAAGGATGACTCACGTTAGACCGGGCTGTGTCCGGGCCGGAGGTTCCGACGCATCGTTTTCTATGGAAAGCATCACGTGATCGCCTGTTCTGTCAAGAAAAGTAAGCGCTGGAAGCTCCGGCCCGGACACGGCCCGTCACTGCCGCAATTATGACGTTCGTTCCGTCTAATCCTATCACTATCAGGAATGGACTTATTGTATACCTACATTTTAAAGTAAGCAAGTATGAAGCAACGATTTATATGATACATACACATGACGTCACGGTTAAGTTATCTACTCTTTAAAGTTTTTTTTCCGATTTGTTAAATAGAAATTGTGTATAAAATAACTTAGGTTTTCTTTCCCACAATTTTCTAGAGCTTTATTTCATGCATGCTATATGCAATTTTTTTATTTTGCATACCTACAGTCAACAACCGTATTGTATTTATTGTGTTTTTATTTGTTGCTGTATTTTTTTAATTATAGAGCGTTTTTTTACTGGTCTACCTGAGCGTTATACTCGCTCGTCTTCCCCTAGCATTATGAATAACATCACACAGTTATCTACACGCATCCGTCATTGATAGCCGTGCTTAACAAATGGGGGTGGCGTTAAAATGTTAACCTACTTAATTACCTGACCTGGTTAAAAGGGCGTAAGGTCTTACGGGGTATTTGGCTGGAAAGCTCTTTAACGACTGGTAAAAGAAAGGCTTATCTATTGTATTTTAATTGTTAGAAGATTAATTATTATGTTGTATGGCATTTTAAAGTAGGTGAAACGTTTTATGCAAATCTAACCAAACATATATCGAGACGGCAGTAACAGACGGGTTTGCCCTATGTCCAATTTCGTGATCACTATTTTGAATAGGTAAGGTAGAAGTACTAGTTAAGTGCTCGACGCTGCACTTATAACTAGTATTCGACGTGGGTTAAAACTACATATTTGGGAAACAATAGAGACCCGCTATTGTTTCCCAAATATGTAGTTTTAAGTCATAATGTATTGTTTGTCCGAATTTTCGTTAGTCTTATTTGGTTTTTCTCAGAAACGCGTAACTTTTCAGGATTGCCATAAAACAAACCTAACCTAACCTATCTACAGAACAACCTTACGAAAATCCTGAAAAGTTAACGGTTACAGTTTTATGACTAACGATAATATGACAAACAATACATTATGGCTTAAAACTTTATGGGAAACAAAGGGTCGACATGGGCACTTTTTGTCAAAGTAATATAGGTTAAATTTGAACGGCGAAGATTTTTCTGTATCCTTGTCACTTTGTCATAAAGTGCCCATGTCGAATACTACCTATAGTCGTCGTACCACTAGTACTTCTACCTGATTTAATACGTCGATGATGGCGGGTCAAAATCGAAACCTGCTGTGGGATTTTTTTTAGTTAACTCAGCAAAACGTTGGTTGGTGATTAGCAAAATGCCTAAAGTCTGATCAGAATCGCAAGTCTCATTGGAAATATTGAATTTAGTAACAGTACATTCCAAGATATTTTAATCACCCACCGTATCCCATGCATGAATACAGAGGGCCTACTGCGAACCTCGTTCGATGTGTTGCCTCCCTGTCACTCTTACGTACGAATTTATAAGTGCGTGGTTCGCGGTAGGCCCTCAGTTTTTCGTATTTTCAAAAGCGGTCACATTTGTCATTTATTACGCGTCAGCCGGCCTAGCCAAGGTTACAATCGCTATCGCATCGACAACGAAAAGCATTATGTCTCTCTATCACTCTTCCATATTAGTGCGACAGTGACAGTTGCGTTTCGATCGCTATGGCGCGCAAGCGATCGGCATCTTGGCTACGCGGCCAGGAAAAGTGTAGGTATTGAAATGGCGTGCCAGACATGCTCTTACCTACGAATAAGCCTACCTATATGTATATTATGTGGTATGTTTAAAAAAACTCGTTAACATGCACTTATTTTACATATGTAAACTGCATTGAAAAGGTGATAAATGTCGCCTTTTCATCTCCCCTAGCAATTAAAAGCGCAGTTTAACATTCAACTCTAAAGTTTAAGTTCAAACATGAATCAAATGATATTTTGATGTAATTGCGTAAGGGTGGAACGCAGTCCAAGTATACCCTTGTACAGTATCTTGACTGTGAATGCGCCAGTGATTTTGAAAGCGACTTAGCAGGCGACAGATACGCGCTTCCTGGTAAATATTGCGGTACGGTATTTGCAAATGTGTTTGGTCTCGTACAATTTTAAAAGGAAGGCACTAGTGTTTTTAGTTACTAGATACCCTATTAATTTAATTAATAGTATGTAGTCATTAAATTAGTAAAATAGTCATTGAGCTATAGAGCAAGTTGGGAAACGAGATCAGTATAGACTTCTTCTTCTTCTTCCTCGCGATAGACTTCTTGCCATTGAAATACCACAAAACATAGGTTTTTTTATAGACTAGGTATAAAAATGTTTGGTGGCATATATTTTATTAAATTGCTATTACTTAGTGATAAACAGGGACCGAGATTAAGCAAACGTAGTAGTTGTGCTTAAATACTTTTCGTAATGATCCAGCTGTCATTGACGGCGCCCCTATGCAAAACTCAATTTAGTTTGAGGTATACCCCTGCCAAATGGGCAGATGTAACGTTTTATTAAATTATTAGCTTTTTTCTGTGTAAAGTGATGACGATGATTGATAAAAACTACCCTCTATCCTTCCCCGTGCTTTAAAATATCTCCATGTCCATAAATTTCAGCGGTTCCGCAGTTGAAGCGTGAAGTGGTAACAGACTGACAGAATTACTTTCGCATTGAATGGTAGGACTAGTTAAAAGTCAAGGTACTGTCTCTATTGTTTCCACCGTGGTCTAAAGTAAGTAGGAAGGGATATCTTTAATACGGTGTAACTAGAGAATTGAGAAAGGGAGAATACGTGTGTAACTACAACTTATTGGTTATTAGATGGAGTTGTTCCCCTATTGTAATCCGAGCTTCAAATATTCTAATAAGCTTGTTTGTAATCCGCTTTTTATAAGCTTTTAAGCTTCTGTGGTTAGATAAAGTTGAGAGTAAGTTGATTATTAAGCTTAGCTTGTTAATAGATTGAATCGTTTCGCCATATGTACGGTTTTCGGTATGCTACAGAAGGAAATCTTTATATTTAATTAAACTGTATTGAAAACACGCATACTTATTATAAGCTATAACATATATGTTAGGTATATAATGTTAGTGCTAGTTCATCATGAGGCCTTTAACAGCTTTTTCATCAGATTATTTATAGCCTAAGCAAATTAGAAAAATCTGCGGAATTAATTCGTGTAGTTTTGAAAATTGGTACAGGTATACCTTGTGGTGTCCAGATAAACATACTAAAAGTCCTCGAGGGTAGGGGGTGTGCTGGGGGTGTAGAGGGGGGTTGAAGGTACTTTTTTTCATATTTTTGCTCATATCTCGAATATCTGTACGAATAGCATTATAATTACTTAAGACAACAGTTTTAACATAAAATTTACTACAAATTTGGTTATGTTTATTTTTACTCTGCGATCAATACTTTAGGGGCTACAGGCTGTTCAAGTTAAATAAGTAATTAAAAATAGACGGTTTAAGAAAACGTCGTTTTTTTGTAATTGTTCATCACAAATAAAAAAATTAGCTTAGAGTAAGCAAGCTAAGCAACCTGCTGATAAAATATAAAAAAATAGGCCATATGCATGTCGGGCCATGCTCAGTGTAGGGTTCCGTAGTTACCCGTCTGTCAAAATAGACTATTTGCCATAGCTCAAAAACAGCTGTACCGATTAGGTTCGCTATATTTTTCCTTGAAAGTATTTACTAAGTTATGTTTTCACGATTTTTTTTTCTTATTTTTTGGACCCATGGTTCAAAAGTTAGGGGAACTAAGGGGTAAATCACAACTTTTTTTCTTTCAGATCAATTATTTCCGAAAATATTAAGTTGATCAAAAAATGGTTCTTGAAGACCCTTATTCGTTTTAAAAGACCTATCCAACGACACCCCACACTATAGGGTGGAAGCGAAAAAAAATGTCATCCCCACTTTAATGTAGGGCAACCACCATAAAAAAAATTTTTGCTAGTTTTCATGTTTACATTTGACACGAATATATAAATCAGTTACGCTGACAAAGTTGTAAAATATAAATTAGAAAAAATATTTTTTTAGGGTGGCTGCCGTACATTAAAAAGCGGATGAAATTTTTTTTCGCTTCCACCCTATAGTGTGGGGTGTCGTTGGATAGGTCTTTTAAAACGAATACGGGTCTTCGAGAACCATTTTTTGATCTGCTTAATATTTTCGGAAATAATCGATCTGAAAGAAAAAAAGTTGTGTTTTCCACTTTAGTTCCCCTAACATTTGAACCATGGGTCCAAAAAATATGAAAAAAATCGTGAAAGTAAAGCTTAATAAAGACTTTCAGAGAAAAATATAGCGAACCTAATCGATTAAGCAGTTTTTGAGTTTTTGCAAATAGTCTATTTTGACGGAAGGGTAACTACGGAACCCTACACTGAGCATGACCCGACATGCTCTTGGCCGGTTTTTTTTATATTTTATCAGCAGGTCATTTAGCTTGCTTATTCTTAATTAAATTTTTTATTTATGATGAACAATTATGAAAATACGACGTTTTTTTAAACCGTCTATTTTTTATCTCTTATTTAACTTTAACAGCCTGTAGCTCCTAAAGTACTGATCGCAGAGTAAAAATAAACATAACCAAATTTATAGTAAATTTTATGTTAAAACTTTTGTCCGAAGTTATTATAATGCAATTCGTACACATTTTCGAGATATGAGCAAAAATATGAAAAAAGGTACCTTCAACCCCCCTCTACACCCCCAGCACACCCCCTACCCTCGAGGACTTTTAGTATGTTTATCTAGACACCACAAGGTATGCCTGTACCAATTTTCAAAACTACACGAATTATTTCCGCAGCTTGCCCAAATTCGGCTTAATTTGACGTGGCTATTATGCAGCATCCGTAAGCGAGAAACAACGTCTCTCGTGGCTGTATAAGCTGTATAACAGTGTAAGTTGGTAAATAAATAAACAAACAAAATTATACAAAGAGCCAAATAAATGTGATGTTTTCATCTGGGCTTAATGCAGGAGTAAACCGAGACATAATCATTGCCACCACGCAAGTTGGCCTTCTAAACGACATTTAAAATGTTTCTAAACACTTCCACATTCAAAAGCCCGTAAATTGTAAGCGAAACTCCGAAATTCTGCTGCATTTTCATCGGCACGTGCCATAATGTTTTCTGGATGGCGTCTCATTTGCCTCCCCCCACATGTTCTCAAGGGGGCTGAGAGTTAAGCAGCCTTTCACAAACTTGTTTGCCTACAACCCCTTTGTTTCCGGCTAATTCTTCCTTGCACGCCCTGTTTTCCTACCTACGACACCTAGGCGAGACTTAAGCACCTTTAACAAAGACAATGCGAACTTTCAGATCAGCTTCCTCCATAATATCCTTCCTTCATAATAAATTCAAACAAAGGACAACGGGAAACCGCGCCGTGAACTTCGAAAGGTCCGTTACCAAGTCAGGAAGGAAAGTCCCGAAAGTTCGCCCGAAAAACCAGGAAAAACCCGAAAATGTAAGCCCAACAACGTTCCGGCGGTCGAGGACCCAATATTATTCGAGGCTTTCTTTAATTCCCTTTGTTTTAGACGTTTTATTATCGTGACCGGCGACCGTATCATGCGCACAGCGCGTGCGTCGGATGCATCATTTCCATTATGAAGACGCCCCAGATAACTCGGTAATGAGACTAAACAAGATTTTAAAACTTTCCTTCCTTTGATACAAAGAAACAAAGAACGGCCTAATTTATGTTTTTCCTCGGTATCCTTCAAAGGGAAAAAACCCCTCTTCAAAAGTCATTGACAATTTAGGGCAAATAGGAAAATAAAAGATCGGAGAAATTTCTAAGGACGGAAGCGAGGAATAATTAGTCTGGCGTTTAAGGCGAAACATTCCAATAGGAGTTGTAAAGAATGCCTATTCGGACAGCGTAATGCCCCTTCTGACGTTTGCAGTAAAGAGAGTGTAATTTGCCTTCTGAGTGATTTTTCGGGATGATCAGACGGCAGATGGCGCGATATTGGAGATCCTAGTTTTATGTGGCCCTCGCAGACAATGCGGCCAGAGTCGTAAAGTAAAAAAAGGCATTCCTCAAAGGGATCGAAAGATTTGCGTAAAAAGAGCGGGCATACGACACGAATATATCAAGCGGTCAAGAGCGGTCTTTTAAATACACATTTTATTCTGCACACTGACAGTGCAGATTACGTGAGTGACAAGAAAATATAAAACGCTTATATGACGAGATACGAAGAAATTCTGTACACCTTTTATAACGTTAGAACACGATAACATTTTTAACAAGACAAAGCATGAAAGGAACTGGATAAAGTTTCTTGCTTAATTGACAAATAACAGACATCTTTTTGCTTTAACGAAGTTAACTCTGAATAAGACTTTAACTTTTCTTCGCAGAATTTTCAAATCTAAAATACAATTTATTTATTTGCCTGAATAAAATGGGAATTTTCTTTTCAATTGAAGTGTATTGAGTTTTTAGGTCCATGAGGTCTTCTGTTGCAGCGAGGAATTTGATTCAAAATCTCATATAATATTAGCCTTAAGTTAACATTGAGTTGAAATCCCTGTCCTTTGAAAAAACAGACAGTACTATTTGTAGAATATTATTTCAAAGAAATTCAATCTGTTTTTTAAACGAAAATCTAAAGTCCAGATTTTTTTAAGTAAGGACCGGACTTCACCTTGGACTGAACTTTTTATCCGGTAAAGAAATGTATTCACCAAGCCAAATCCTCCGTAAATTCGCCAGCATATTCCAAGTCGATATATTTCTCGGCTGTCGCGAGTGAGTCGATAGCACCGTGCCGTTAAACGGAACTCGGGTGGACTTATGTTTAGCACACTGATGCGGATACGCAAGCCGTTCCGGTGTGTGACCGAGACAGCGCTATGCATGTATACAGGTGTTTTTTCAAAGCCATATTTTGCGAGGTATATAGGTCTTACTGAGTAATATAACTATGGGACTAAAATTGGCTCTCCTTTACAAAGATCGACATCCGATCGGTCAAAAATGTATTTGAGTACACAAAAGAAATCTTTTCACGATTGTCATTTCGACTTAAATCCTTCCTCCTTTCTCGTGTTATCCCGGCATTTTGCCACGGCTCATGGGAGCCTGGTGTCCGCTTGACAACTAATCCCAAGAATTGACGTAGACACCAGTTTTACGAAAGCGACTGCCATCTGACCTTTCGACCCAGATGGGAAGCCATTTCGTCAAATATGTATAGGTATAACTTAACATCGACTAAGGGTTGAAATAACCTATAGATGTCACCCCGGAGCTCGGAGTGGCTTGCGGATCCACACATTCCACAACCAATGTAGAAACAGCCTTAACTTGGACTTACCGTGCCAGCCGTTTGCTGTTTATCGTTCTTATGTAGTTCGCCCGTCCTCTGCGAAAGAAGAAAATGTATTTGTTAGGTTTTGCATTTGGTAAAGTGTGTTAGTTCAATCCTATGATTATCTGCACCTGGTACTATTACCAGCACCCAAAAAAAAGGATGTGTCCCTATAGTTTTCCTGGTTGTTACTGACTGACAAATTGGTTTGACCAACTATATGTCGGCGGCCGATCATAAGCAGTCAGCCAGATCGTAATGTTCCTGTGTAATGTTTTGACGGTAGTCACATTAAACCAAAATACATAGATAGCATAACTAGGTTTGTTAGGTTGCTTCAGGTGCCTGAAGGGCAAACTGACCAGAAATAGGAGCATCGCGTAGCGCTACGCGGGACTCCGTCGACTCGGGGAACGAGACAAAGATTTTCACGATTTACGATATGCCTAGGATTCCTAGGAATTCCACAATTTGTATTAGGAAAAACATGTAAGTCAAGTATTGTAGTAAATTTTGTTGCTTATTTGAATACATTAGAGGAACAAATAAAAATTGAGGCCAAGTATGACCCATCTGGCTCAAAAAATATTCATAATTTATTTCACAAACGGCTAACTTATCCAAAAACAAGGAAAAATATTCTGAAATGCAAATTCAGTATTATCATTTCCGGCTTTCCAAACAACGTCTAATTTAAAAAAGTAACTGTCCGGAAAAATCCAGTTACGTTCCCAATTTGTAAAAGTGACGTCACAGATAGAATTTGTCAAGGGTCGAAGGTAGTGAGGTCAATGACCGGAACTCACACCTGATGCCCACTAACACACTTAATATATCTTACACACCTGCTCTTAAGTGGGTAGAGTGAGACGGGTAAAGATGCTGCGCCTTTGAACATCTGGGGCATGACTGCAATTTATTTAGGAGTGAGATAGGAAGCTTATTAATCTTACGTTGGGTGCGAAGGCGATGGAATTTTGTAATATTTCAAGTTCAGTATTGTTTTTATCTTAGGACTTTTAGCGCCACTTGCACTATCCAACTAAGCCGGGATTAACCGGTTAAACCGTTAACCCAGTGTCAAATTCGACTGGTAAGCAGATGGGTAGTAAATAGGTACATACTTATATATTCTCCCTATCTCAAATTGCGGTTAGGTTCTATAGTTTATTTATTTATTTTAACTATATTGCACAAAGAAATAAATAAGTACAAATGGTGGACTGATAGCCTGAGAGGGCATTCTCTACCAGTCAACTATTGGGTCAAATAGAGACAAATATGTTTGGTGCAGGAGAGATTCATAACTTACATTTTTGTATTTGTGTAGTTAAGTTATAAAAAATGTATATGTACCTATGTATATGTATATATATATAATGGCGCAAAACAACATAAATATTACACACAAAGCGTTATCTTTACAAAACAAAACAAACTAATGAGTTTAAATTAAAATAAATCCATTTTGTGCACCGTGGACGGAACTGTTTTAAATAAATTATCCGGCGAGATCGGGGCCATAATTCAGGACGGTCCCGCGTCGCGGACGCGTGGACACCTTTTTGTCCTTTTTGGCCGTGGAAGTGTATTCTGTATTTAAAATTTGATATAGAGAGCGTATATTAGCGTGGAATTAAAATGTCAAACTTAAGTTTCTTTTTTACGCCCCAAGATGGCAGAACTTTCAACGCACAAGGGAGCCTGCTATAATGTAAAATGTCAATGTCAAGTTTATGTTTACAATTTAGGCCACAAGATGGTAGATCCTGCAACGCGCACGGTCCCTATATTTTTCATCTTATACCAACAACGTAAGCGCCAATCATCGTTAGCGGCTTATGCTGATTGGTGCTATGCTATGGTGATCTTCTTCTTTCCCCTGCCCTTATCCCACGTCATGTGGGGTCGGCACAACATGTTTTTCTCTTCCATTCTCGTCTGTCTTTCGTGTCCTCAGCACTCACTCCTTTCTTTCTCATATCCTCTTTCACACAATCCATCCATCGTTTTTTGGGTCTACCATACGCTCTCCGTCCATCAACATTCATCCCTAACATTCTTTTGCCTATATGGCATTCATCCCTCCTCATTACATGCCCATACCACGACAACCTAGCACTCTTTCTCCGTTACTATGCTATGGTGATATGTAATCATAACTACTGATACTGTGCCGTTTGAACATTTCCAAAATCGAGAAATTTCCACTTGAAAAATTCGAAAACTTCCCACATTTTTGTATAGGAATCCAAATTTCACATTTCCAAAATGAATATTTCCCATGTGTCCTGTCAAATTACTGAGGACTTTTCCATCTTTTTGGAAACTACGTAACTTGCACATCCTTAATCATTTGAAATTTTGCTCTGACTTATAAATGTACGTGAGATGCTTGATAAGGTCGTATCAAAATTATATGAAAACAATATCAACATTTTTAAATACAATCGGCCTCATTTTGTCGTACCGTGTGGACACACGAGCTTAGACGTGTTCGCGGGTTGCTTTTAATAGATAATCTAGCTCTTTGTTTTTTTGATGCCGCATTGTTATTAGATTTAGGGTTTGTGGGAGATGAATGCACTGATATGAATGCAGCGGCTGTATATTCTGCTTGTTTTAATCTAATTTAACATGTTTATTAGTGCGCTGCAAATTTGTGTAGCTTCACCACGATCTATACCTACGATTTGAATATATAGTTTGGCAAGAGGTTGTCAGTCGAGCATGTAGCTACCTGTACCTACTGAGACAGAGAGGATCATTTTCACGGTGTTTGATAGATTGAGATAAAAAAGCGCCCATTTCGAATCAAAAGGAATTTATGTAGATTAGGAAGTTACCTATAAAATTAACTCATTTTTAAGATGTCGTTATAGGTAGGTCTAACTAGCAAGTAGCCAAGCTTAAACGAACGTCAAACATCTCTAAGAAATGACAAATATCCCACGGACATTCTATTTCAATGTCAGTAGACAAAGCAGCTTGTTATTAATAGCCGCGCTAAGAAAGTTGAAGGTATTTTCTAATTACTCCTAACAATGTCAACGGCGAACGGCGTGCTTAAATAAATGTTTGAGGTGAGGTGCGTTCATAGACCTAGTATTACATAGATGAGCTATACGCGTGCCTCCGTGAGGGACAAAACATACGCAAAGCGACAATATTAAAAACACGTTTTAGAGTGACATTCCATTTCCAACTGCAGCTGCAATACTGTTCATTTTACTATGGAAATTGACAACGACAGCGACGCGTTTCCATTGTAAAATGAACAGTATTGCAGCTGCAGTTGGAAATGGAATGTCACTTTTAACCTTCCTGACAACATACCAATAATAATCTACCCCACCCACCCACCATAAACCATACTAAATTATTGGTGGGGAACAAACAAAAAGTGAGACTGTGACAAGGACAAGCAATAATACCCCTTTCTCTACTCCTACTGAAATTTCTATAAGTGCATCTCGTTCGGTCGTTTGGGCCCTCCCCCGTGTCATCTCTATATCATTGTACCTCTATGGGTGCGTTCCACAGTGACGTGAAGCGACAGACTGTTATTACGAGGTGTGTTCCCATTAGAGCTAGTACTATTAATACTAATAATAGTACCCTAGTAGTAGTAGTCAAGCGGACCCCAGGCTCCCATGAGTCGTGGCAAAATGCCGGGAAAACGCCAGGAAGAAGAGAGAGTACCGACAGGTGAAGTGCATAATTGTTTTCCATCGTATTTTCACGTTCGTATTTGTCATGCTACCTATCTCAGTCAACCTTATTAGTACTTTTTGTACCGAGACTGACTAAAATAGCAAGACACGTTCGTACGTTTCCGTACCAATAACATTAATACCTTTACGTTCTTTATTTTAAATCTGTGATGTTACTGATTTTTGTTAAGTTCGAATCTCGCCCGAAGCGGTGTATTATCATTTTTTTTAAATTAAAAAATGTTTTGTGTACCTTGCAAACGTATCTGCTTAATAAAAAAATAAATATTAATATTTATTCAATATTTCTCGGCTACATAATGTTTCTGGATTGTAATTTTAATAAAATAATGAATTCATAGTCAGGAATAATTTATTAAAATATTAACACAGTGCCACTGGTGCCTGGTGCCGAAAACAAAGCTTTAATTCTGATAGAATAACAGTTTATCATAGTAATTTAGAAGGCCGCCTCGTTGTACAACAATGGGTATCTTCGTCAGAGTAAAGCTCTTGTCGCGTCCAAAATCCTATTTGCTTCTTCAACGGTCATTAATCTCAACGCGTCGCTTCAATTCGGATTTCAATTCCAACAATTACTCTCACAACATCGTATTTTATCAACTATAAGACACAAAACACTGCTCTAATCCGAGCAGATAAGATCGAAATTCCATAGACATTGTCATAAGTCATACGGCTTTAGGAGAGCTAGATGGTGGATTGTAAATCGTCAATGCACAATCCCTTCAGGCTTTAACATCGTGCCAACTCAATGCGCGATATGTTGGGTAAATACATCATTGCCCTGACAAATAAGATAGTGTTGGCAAATACACTCAATAGCAGTTAAACTAGGTACATTATGTACATCCATTCAATATAAATTTTACCTAATTTCATGGCTATTGACTGTAACTGATCAGTTTACCTTACAGACTTGATCTACAACAAACAACAAGCATGATGTTGTGATCAAAAATATCTTCAAACAAAAATATGTAATAATCTTTATTTAGGAATTTTTATTTTATTTCTAGTTTAACTTTAGTTTTAATATTGTATCCAATGTAAGTATTATCTTTATTTTAATGTAGTAAGAAAGCATCCTCACTACATTGAAATAAAGATGATTATTCCTTGGCATCTGGGTTTGTAGTGATATTTCGACAGCCTGCACCAGACAGCTCAGAATTCGTCGGGAGATAGGTAATGCATAAAATTTTAGCGTACGCGACGTGCCGCCATCTTAAGTGGCGCGACTGAAATATGACACTTGCGAGTGAAGGCAAGTATTAAAATCAGAATGACAATATTTTAACGAGTAAATAACAGAAACAGTGCGTTCACTAGCAAATTAGAATTGAAGTGGAAAACAAACCCAAGCCAAATTAACTCCTCAAATTTTTTTTGTTCTCGTGGCGATTTGGAGGCCAATGTCAAGGTGTGGGGGCGAGTAAGGCCCACTTGCACCATTCCACTAACCCGGGGTTAACCGGTTAATCCTGGAGTTACCATGGTTACCAGTACAATTTGACACTGGGTTGACGGTTAAACCGCTTAACCCCGGGTGCAAGTGGGCCTAAGCGGAACAAATCGATGTTTTTTTATAGATGGGTGTTGGTGTTCAGGGTTTTCAATTTTTGTATGATTTTAGTCACTGTATAATGCATTTACTTGTATTACTATGTGAAATAATGTCAAGTCAGATATTGGTAGTTGGTAGTGGGCATGATTTTCCATGCTGAGGCTACCGCGAAAATCGAAATTTCATTATCTGCCTCTCTATCACTCTTGCATAGTCGAGCGATAAATAGCAACTAAGCAATTAATTATTATACGATACTTTGCGTCCAGAGCAGAGGGTCTACCTCGAAAATCTAAAATATCGTTATGTCTCTATCTATCGCTCGAATATGCAAGAGTGATAGAGAGTCAGATAACGACATTTCAATTTTTATTGTTGGCCTCTAGAAGTCTAGACTATACCATAATTCGGGTCAATAATAATGGGACACCGCGTTTCTCACTTTAATATAGCGAGGGCGCCAGGAAATGTTATTTTATTAAAAGTGTCAGGGCAGGTGAGGGAACTGATACCGGGGCTAAATCAAAATAACTGAACATTTCCGAGAGGAATATTCACTCGGGCGTTTCACTCCAGTTTATTTCACTGAGTTCGCTTTTGCATAATATTTTTCCCTTTCCTTTATTGACGTAGTCAATCGTTGGAATGAAATTCCTGTGTAATGTATTTTTTGGGAATCGTGTCGCGCTTACGGGACGCACTTCGTTGTTGGAATGCCTTTACTTATGCGAGAATTGAATAAGTGCTGCGACATCCGAATACTAAATAGAACTTTATGAATTGTTGGTGTAATAAAATTGTTTTCCCAAGGACGAGACGAAGACTGATACAAAATGGAGAGATGTTAAAAACGTGCTATGGTAAAATTTATAGTCTGTGTCATTAGGTATTTAAATAAAAGTAAACAATTTGTACGTTTTCGGGTAGTTATAACATTTATTGGCTAACCGACCAATTACTTACAAAGCCGCCTGGATCAGTCACTGAACGACCTAACTTTAACCTACATTATTTGTTCGTGTTATGTTTTCATCTACCCTCAACTGGCTTAACGAGCCATTCGAGGGTAGATTTTGTTTACTTTTATTTAAATACCTAAAGATACAGTGTATAAGTCTTAAATATCTTTTGACATTGCCTCTCTCGACAGAAAAATCTAAATTTTAAAATTGTATATCTGCGTCATTTTGCTGAATTAAAGCAAGTGTAATGGAGATGGACTATATCGAATTTAGATTTTGGCGTTAGTCTTCCAGAAACCCGCATCAGTCAAAACAAACAACACAAACAAACATACAAATATCTCAAAATAATGTAGGGTGTATAAGAAATAATGTTAATTTGTTTTGTTTGAAACAGCAACTAGATTCTGTTATTTATTCTTTATAAAAAAGTAGAGATGCAACGGATAGTTGTTTGGCCGGATACCGGATACCGGATATTCGGCCTGACCATCAGCCGAATATCCGGTGTCCAGCCGCCGAATATTCGGCCAGCGGAACTATACCCACATTTCGGTTTTTCAGGTGCGCATTCTGCAGGTTTGACCCGTTTCCTAGTAAACGGTCGCGCGAACTCATTTCTAGGTTCCAAATGAGTGCGCGTGCAAGTCAGTGGAATGATTAAATTGTTTAAAAATAATAAACAAGTACCATTATGACCATGTCTGTTTCTTAAATCCAATTTGTTTACTCCGAAATCAAGCAATGTTACTATCCGGTATCCGGTCGGATAGTAGGTCACTATCCGGTATCCGGCCGGATAGTAAAATAATGGCTGGATAGGCCGGATACCGGAATGTAACCGGTGCATCTCTATAAAAAAGCATCAAAAAGAAATGCACGTAAAATACAATGTTTTCTCAAAACATATAGGCAACAAAGTTGTTTTTAAATTACCTACACGTAGTGAATGTTCTCCGTTTAGTTTTTATTACACTTTTATAAAAGTGTTTCGTCGCTGTAACTTACAGTTTACATACAAATTACGGTACTTTGATAAATTGATGATATAAAGGTTTTAAAATACCGATCATTACTTTAACGGTTCAATAGAAAATCTTACACCATTCTAATAGCTTTAAAGAAAACGTATCCCCGACTAATGTTGCTTAATAAGAATAATTTAACCTTCCTCTAAAACAAGTAAAGATTGGACAATAACAGGTTAAATATGTGAACAATAAACCATAATGAAGAGATAATAGATTTGTTGTTAAGAATAAATTACGATGATTATGTTAACGCGACAACCCACTACCTACTAAATTGTTAGGCGTTATACAAATAACTTTTTAAAACTCTAATTGACATATAAACTGTGATACAACGTGAACTTTAGCATGAAAGAAACAAAGTTTATTTTCCAATTATAATAAACTGCGGCTATACGATGTTGTGTAAGTAAGGAGTCATTTTTGAGCTTTAAGCGTAGGTGGACTCGCCCAAGGCGTAGGCGGTTTCCAAACGAGTTCTAAATAAATATATAGTTGTCCAGAAGTTAAATTAATTATCATCGGATTCAGTGTTTTTTATGAAAACATTTTCGCATAAAACTAGATTAGCAAGCTGCGCAAATAGATGGAGTCTGAGTCTCCTCTGAACTGTACCTACCTAATTAGGTTTATGTAAGCTTAATGTTGTACCTTGCTCTAGGGCATTATCGAATTATAAGTAAACTTACAGTGAACAAGACTCAGAATTTTGTATATTTCTAGTTATAAAATCTAGTTCAATATAGCTAAATAGACAATGTTATCATTGTCTATTTAGGTATATTCAACTAGATTTTTCCATAAGTATATAATTTAGATCGTCCCACCCAAATTTGTTGAAGTGCCTAAACTAAAATATATGTCTTATAAATACCAAACAGTTACTATGCTGTCCCGTGGCCAAGGCTGGAATCGAACAAGCGTCTTCAGCTCACATGGCTAATACCACCTTTCGGTCACCCAGCCATACCCGTCCCAAATCCTCACAATTTAACTATCTAGAGTCTGTTCGGAAAGAGAATTATGGAATGTATTGTCCGTATACAATCCACGACTCTCTTCCGAACAGACTTGAATTTAATTAACTAACTAGTTGTTCGGTATCATAGTCTCAAAATCAGTAAAAACCTGTGGCAATTTCCCTTAAACATGACTTGAGTGTATTTGCACAATGATGAAGACAAAATTTAGGTACTCGTAACTCTTACATATGGGTTTCCGAATCCTAAGTCGATTTGGTCAAGTGGTTTGGCAATCTGCAGCGGTGCATCTATCTCTTTTACACGATTACGCCGAGCCTGCGGGAAGACAAAGATTTATGATGCGATTCGCACTCGATTACTAGTATGATTTGTTAGCAATCTTGTATCGGCGTTTGCTTTGAGAAATATTGTCTGGTTAATTTTTTCCGTCACTATAGTTCGCTTTTTTAGCATTAGAAAGAACTTTAAAGGAGGTAAGCGATCTTGACACGTCTATTAATTGAAAAACGCTTTTTAAAAATCATTAATTACTTATGAAAGCAGAAGAATATAAATGATCGTATTAGATGCATAATTGTTACATATTTGCCGTAACTTATTTTTAAAACGAGTTTTTCATTTAAAAAGACACATCAAGTTGTTTTACCTACCTTACTCGTATTTATTACCGGTCTGAAGCAAGGCGATGCCCTGTCCCCTATGCTTTTCAATTTGGTTCTGGAACATGTTGTCCGAAAACTACTCACGCTTGACATTGGAGTCGAACTGAATGAAAGGCATAGACTGATAGGGTACGCGGATGATCTAGCTTTGCTAGGGGAAAGCCGTGAAGAGGTAGAAATATCGGCAAGTATCTTGGAACAAGAAGCAGCAAAAGTGGGTCTCAGAATCAACCATGATAAATCGGAATACCTCCACATGAAGCGGTACAGGGACAGTCGCACCCAAAGACAGAACCTACTTGTGGGTGAAAACACTTACAAAGGAGTGTCCAAGTTTAAATACCTTGGGTGCACTGTCACGGATACATACACAAGGGAGGACGAAATCAACATACGAACTCATAACGCCTTACGCTGCAGTGCTGCGCTCCATAAGGTTTTGGTGTCTAAGCTTCTTAGTAGACGTACTAAGCTACGGATCTACAAGACCGTGATCCGCCCCATTCTGATGTATGGGTGTGAGGCTTGGACACTAACACTCAAGGAGGAGAACAGCCTTTTAGTCACAGAACGTAAGGTGTTAAGGAAGATTCTGGGACCCGTCAAAAGAGACGATGGCAGCTGGAGGATCCAAAAGAATGCCGAAATAGAACACCTGATAGCCGAGCCGAACATAATAGGTGAGACCAAAGCGCATCGTCTCCGCTGGCTTGGCCATCTCGAAAGGATGGGTGAAGATCGGGCAGCCAAAAGGGCCTACCTGGGTCGACCAACTGGGCGCCGTCCTGTTGGTCGTCCTAAATACCGCTGGGCAGATAGAGTGGAGGCAGATCTCCATGAGCTCAGCGTCGGCGAAAGCTGGCGGGATACCGCTCTGGACCGATCAAAGTGGCGTGCTCTTGTGTTGGAGGCCAAGACTCATTTTGGGTCACCGCGCCAACAAAGTAAGTAAGTAAGTAGTACTCGTATTTATAACGCTAAAAAAACGAACTATAGGAAAAAGTGCGAATTTGAAAAATTGTATCTGAAGTTTTTTAACCTTATTTTATAGAGATTTGCCAGGCAATTGGTATAATGATACATATACACGGTGGCCAAAAAATAAGTGCATTCCCGTTGCCAGAGAGGTTTTGGGATTATACTCAGCAACTTTTACTATGGCACCAACCCCGTAATCGCGAATAAGAAAATTACCCTCCCATTAGAAAATGGACCAGCTAAAACGTATGAAACAGCCCCTTTTTTTTTCCGCTTTGGACTCATAGTTAAAGTTGCTCAATATAATCCCAAAACCTGCCTGGCAACGGGAATGCACTTATTTTTTGACCACCCTGTATAAATTCTACATATATTGCATAGAAGCGCTGGTGGCCTAGCGGTAAGAGTGTGCGACTTGCAATCTGGAGGTCGCGGGTTCAAACCCCGGCTCGTAGCAATGAGTTTTCGGAACTTATGTACGAAATATCATTTGATATTTACCAGTCGCTTTTCGGTGAAGGAAAACATCGTGAGGAAACCTGCATTACATCTGCGAAGAAATTCAAAGGTGTATATGAAGTCCCCAATCCGCATTGGGCTAGCGTGGGGACTATAGCCCAAGCCCTCTCGCGCTCGAGAGGAGGCCTGTGCCCAGCAGTGGGACGTATATAGGCTGAGATGATGATGATGATGATGACATATAAGTTCCTCTTGCCTCAGTGGTCCTGGTACTTGGCCTAGTAACTTGAGATTTTTTCGCAAAATCACTAAAGAACAATAATATGTAGGAAACTCTTAATGAAGGCACGTGTCTTCTGGCTAATTGGAGACAACGGTTTCACGAGTAAACTTTTGCGTTGAATAATTACAGGACTTCCGCAGTGTTATAATGTAATTAGATTGAGTATACTGTATTGATAAATATACACGCCGACACGTGTTTACCTAAAGTGCCTTTCGGAATCAGACTGCACCAGATTTACGGCAGCAGTATTGTAACGCGACGTTAGTGCCTACTGCAATATCGTTGCAGTAATGAAGCCGACCTCACTGCTGCAGGAAACGGCAATAAGGTAATTTTATTGAGAAATTTATGTTGAACTAGCGACCGGCCCTTGCTTCGCACGGGTTAACAAATTATACACCTAAACCTTCCTCAAACATCACACTATTGATAGGTGAAAACCGCATGAAAATCCGTTCAGGCGTTTTTGAGTTTATCGCGAACAAACATACAAACACACAAACAGACAAACGCGGCGGGGGACTTTGTTATAGTGATATGATACTATATAGTTGCATTACTGCTGCAGTATTGCAACGCGACATTACTGCTGAGCCAGCAGTAATGTCGATCAGCAGTACTGACTGCATTGGTGCCGCAAATGTTGAAAACCCGGGCAACAACATCGACGCACTCGGCAGTAATGCCGCGCTACAATACTGCAGCAGTAATGCTGGTTTATGAAAGTTTTATCTCAAGTTATTGAAACAATTTACTGGGTCTTAAGCTATTAAGCGCTCAGTTTTTAAGCACATCATTATTGGTTTAACACGAAAGTAAAGCGATTGGTAAATACTTATTTACGATACGAGTGCCAAAAATAGGATATTCGCAACGAGTGTAGAATTCTATTACCATAATTAAAACTTTGACACCACATTTTACCAGACACCTTATTAATCTACATTGCTTAGCCCGCCGCGTCGAGTTATCTAGTTTAAAACAACGCAGAGCGCAGCGAGGGGCTCCCGCTACCCTCGGGATGGGTTTGCGAGGAATAAATAATTTTAGCTGCGGTGTGGATCATTTTTCATCCGGCTTGGGGCATGAAGGATGGATGCATATTAGGTTTTAGAGCGAATATTATAAAGAAAACTGTTGGGTTTTGTTATAGAAGATATATTATATAGTAAATAGGTTAGGGCGGCTTCAGACTAACGTTTTAGACGAGCGTATACTCGTTTTTGGAAGCACGTGCATGCGCGTATAGGCAAGCATTTTGCGAAATGAATCGCGCGTATAAACATCGGAACGACCACCAATGTTAAATACGCGGTAACGAGAGTCAACTGATTCTAAAAGGTAACTTCAAAAGTCACATGCCATTGGTTTTCAGCGGCATTCGAACTTCAAAGGAAGTAATCTCATTTCAATATATTGGCATTTATTTTAATACGTTTTAGCATAAGAAATTTACTTACGACATTTTAACTGCAAAATGTAAGTTGTGATCGCGGGCCAGGGTTTTGGTCAACCGTAAATAGTGCTATAGGTTAGATGACAATCGTTGATAGGAAACGCCATTTTGAAACGTATAATTATACTCGTAATGTATGGAAATACTAGCGTGACTTTTCGTAGCATCTGTCATCTTTAGGGTTCCGTACCCGAAGGGTTAAAACGGGACCGTATTACTAAGACTCCTCTGTCTGTCTGTCTGTCTGTCACCAGGCTGTATCTCATGAACTGTGATAGCTGAGACAGTTGAAATTTGCACAGATGATGTACATATTTCTGTTGCCGCTAACTATAACAACAAATACTAAAAAGAGAATGGGGCTACCACACAACAAACGTGATTTTTTTGACGTTTTTTGCGTAATGGTACGGAATCCTTCGTGCGCAAGTCCGACTCGCACTTGGCCGGTTTTTTTTTTCGACAATTGTTATGGCCTCTTGTTTAGTTAAAGTTTTTAATTTCAAGTCAGGTTACAAACATATTAATTACCAGGTAAGCGTGGACCAACATCTGATCTAGACAACTCACCACAGAACTTTAGACATCCCAACCGGACTCAATCTAAAATTAATCAAAGCAAAACTGTCTGTCTGTATCAACTCAGACTAACTTCGCTAAAACCTAGTTCACACCAGACCACGGGTGTTGCGCAGCGTTAGGTCATAGACGAAAAAGCAGCGAGTGCGAAACTTTGATTTAAGTTTAAGTCATATATTAATTATATGTATGTGGTTTCATTAGCTAGATTTAAGTTAGAGGTAAGTTGTTTGATTAGTTCTTGGATGAAGTTTTCGGTTGAAACTAAACTAAACTTATATTAGAGCTAAGTTAATACATACAAGCCTTGGATTTTTTTATCATCAAATCTAATATTGCAATAGACATGACTCGGCCCTAATCTCGGTTGAATTTTGGAATATATCGCTTGCTCGGGTATCAATATCAGCACGAAGCAACTTTGCCCCATTGTAAAACAAACAACTATTATTATACCTGATATTAAAATAATTTTAAATAACAAAAATGTCAAAAATACAACATCATGCGAAAATGTTCACCCATTCTTTTTGCGACACTCCGTAAGATAGCTTACAAAACAGCTAGTCCACTTCCTAAGCGCTTCAAAATCGATAGCCCTTAACAACTTTACGGTGAGCACTCGGGGTGAGTGTTGTTAATAACAAAAGAGCATCGGCAGTTGAGAACACTCCAACTTGGAATCTTCCTGTCAACTGCGGGCCATCCACCGACTATATTCTCATAGTCTAAATTTTAGCGACCTTTTAAGGTCAATTCGTTTGGATCGCGGGAAAATTTACTAAAGCTCAGTGCTAAAAGATAGGTTAATTTTTTTTAGATATTAATAATGATTGAGCATACGTATTATTGGCGTACCAATGCACTATTTGCGCCTTATATGCGTAGAAAAGTGTCTGCCGAATTTTGCGGGAGGTGAAGAAGTTGCACATGCAAAGGATTACTCACACATGAAAAAAAGTCTATGTCGAAACACGACGAGACACACAAATAAAAACTAACACATTCTCACTTTGACGCACACACGGAATAAATTTTTTGAACATTGATGTGGAAGGTTTTTGACAGTGGAGTATGTACATATGTACATACTGAAAGGCTCCATTACTGTATGCTCTAAGGTAAATTTATATGTCGTGGTTAAGACACAAGTATCTAAACAAACGTAGTTTACTTATTAATTTTATTCTGTACGGATTTCAGACGGCCACATGCCGATAAAATTATACGCAGGTGCATGCACTTTGCCAATGGCGTATCCTCTAACAACGCATCTCGACCAATACCTGCGCAAGAGTCAAACTTAGAATTCTATTTTCAAATACTTCAGGACATTGACCTGCACATTCGCTATCTTAGGCCGTCTTCACATTGAGTGCGAAACCGAACGCCACTCCGGTGTGCAAGCGGGACATCGCTATAATATAATATAAACGGCGTTTTTTAAAAAAACCGGTCAAGTGCGAGTCGGACTCGCCCACCGAGAGTTCCGTATTTGTTGTAATAGCGGCAACAGAAATACATCATCTGTGAAAATGTCAACTGTTCTATCACGGTTCATGAGATACAGCCTGGTGACGGACAGACGGACTGTCGAGAAATAGGGTCCCGTTTTTACCCTTTGGATACGGAACCCTAAAAATTGTGACGTGAATATGTATTTATGCTGACCAACTTTTACTGTGTCACAGAATCGCTTTTCCGTAGAAAACACCAACTGATCAACTGAATTTGTATGAAATCTTCTTCTTCTACCTAGCGTTATCCCGGCCTTTGCCAGGGTCCGCTTTCCTACTTGCTTTCCTCCACTTTGCGCGATCCTGGGCGTCGTCTCGTGTGAATTTGTATGAAATAGCCAATATTTTTTTCGCGATTTCGGGGTTGTATTGGTCTCATAGTAAAAGTTGCGTGACTTATAGCGACTGTTTTACCAGTGTGATAACAGGCTTAAAGCGTCCGTTATCCAAATATTGGTTCAATTAGCAACACTTGTTTATGCTTACTAATCAGTGTGCTAGTATAGAAACTATCTGTTTGTTTTGTTAAGTACCTATAATCTTGCATAGCCAACTTTCACCTTCAAAGTCGGTTAGGAGGCTATTGTTTAAGTATTAAAGTTTAAGTTTTTTGACTTAAGTGTTTAAGTTTGTTTAAAGTAAGTTATATAACTGTGTTCATTAACGAGCCAAGTTTTGCGTAACTATCTCTTTTATATTTGATTTATTTTAAAATAGCTTACTTATATAGTAAGTGATCATCAGCAAGCATTTTGCAAACAATTTCAGTACACATAGTGACAAAAATTTCTGGATTATGTATAGTGTGGAATCTATTAAAAGCATCTACGGCCGTCAAGCAAACGAGTCAAGCATCGACGTCGATAAGTCATGCGGGGCGTCACTATAAATCTCGCGATAGTGATGCCCACGGTGTCGATAAGTGTGGGCCGCCGATCCGGAGATTAAGGTTTATGTTTAATTTCGTCTACTAATATGGACACGGTTTACAGACTAGTTGTAATAGTTGTATGTTTTTTGTTATAAAAATAGGATGTACCAATCTATAAATGTCAATAACAATGAAAAAATCAACGATGATCAACTCTGGCCAACGTCAGGCGTGGCTCACTCCGCGATTTCGTCGCTTTGCTACAGGTAGCTAAAAGTCCATCCGTTCGACCCCAATTTTGGGGTTTGCCATAAGCCGCGCGTGGCGCTGTCGCCACCTAGCGGCCATATCTGTGCTGATCGTGACAGACGCGTTTTGTTAGAGAGTGAGTCTTTTGTACCTAGTACTATTATTTATTCTGTGCCAACGTGGAACTCGAACCTGTGGATTGCCGGTCCAATGCGTTACCAATTCCGCCAGCTGACCATCCGTCAATCAACAAAAAAAGAAAAAATATATTAACATTTAGGATGTATGTACTAAGTTTTTTAACATCGATTGTCAAATTGGCTAGGCCCCCAGGTATACAAATAATTAACTGAGCGTTAGCGAAGGTCTGCGTTTCAGCTTGAGCAAAAATGCTTTCGTACCTATGTCCGGATTTTCTGCTCTACAGGTTGCAATTCTCAACCGATTTTCATGAAATTTTGTAAGCAGGTTCGATGACGAAATATATTTTTGTCGATACTATTTTTTTTAATAAATGGCGGAACCATATGTTTTAAGCTGTGCTCGCGAGGTCTACAGCTCACAGACCCACTAGTAATAGAATTTGTCTGTTTAGTTACTTCCACAAATGTCTATAAGCATGCAAGATAAAGCTGTATTATAATGAATAGTATGCCCACGCAACTGTCGACAGGTGTAAACCAGGCCTACTGATCATAAGATTGGAAAGGAATCCATGTTGGATTTAATATACTGACACGACCCGCTACAAATTGAGAGAGGCATTAAGTAATTATAAGGAATTTATACAGATGTACTGTCGCCATCAGATATATCGGAGCGGCCAAGGTGTTCACAATATATGAACACGTATTCTAACGCCTTGACAATAGAGGCGTGCTTAGAAATTTTTGAGCACCTTGGCCGCTCCGATATATCTAATGGCGACTGTACGGATATGATAATTTTATTTTGTTAGCTTGATTTCTTGGAAGCTACGGGATTATGGCTTTATAGCGTGATGAGTGTGATAAAACATTTGTCTTCTCACACACGATTTGATAAGAAGGTACCAAGAATCAGGTGATAATGACCAGGGCATGTATTATACCTTGCTGTTATAATAATGCATAAAAAATTAAAGATCTAAACTATCTAGACTAAAACGATCCGGATCCGGGTTGAGGCGTCCGAAACTTCAGTTTTTAGATAGCATCATGTGATCACCGATCACCCGTTATAGAAAACTGAAAACTAAGTGGAAGCTTCGGCCCGGACCTGGACTGTTCTAACGTGAGTCATCATTAAACATATTTTTAGGTATACTACTTTACCCGTGTGTTTTCTTAGTAATTTCCGTTGTTACATACCTGAAAAAGACAAAGAAGTTCAGTAATAGTATCTAGTTGTCGTTACGTTGAAAGGAGTCAATATACTTTTGGTTTAATAATACGAGTACATAGTAACAATTGGTACCTTACCTAATTTTATAATCAGACAAAACTATCAGCTATTAAGTACTCTCTCGTCTTAATATAAACGGAACAAATAAACGCATATTTCTATTAAAGAATACATAAGTCCGACTTTAAACAGACTGAATCGAAGTATCCAATAAATACTTCTAATTACCTCCTCAGTTACCAATCCCGATTGCCGTGACACTACTAATGAGGCGAGTTAAAGACGGACCGACAGACGTAACGGACAGCCGTAAGGGTCAGACGTATGGGACAGAGGATAAGCTACCCTCGTCAGCGGCCGGTGGGAAAACGTTGTAAAAGACCTTGTAGAAAGGTCAATGTATATGTATACAAATGTTATTTAAAAATTTTGAAAATGTAGATATATTAACAAGCAATTAATAATTTTATAAATTTAATTTCAACTGAATCAATTGCGCATTTGGACAGCGTTTTGTGACAACATTTCTAAGGATTCGTCGTTTTTTGATAGCGTTTACGCTGTCATCACAAGATTCCTGTCTTAGCAACCTCATTAATAGTAAAGTCTGATATCTTCTTCAGATTGCATTGTTCTAAAAATGCTTTTTTTTCTACCTCTACTACAAGACCAGATTACTGAACTAACCTAGTATTTTACCCTATTTAAAATTGAGATGACATCTGCCGCAATGTGGGACATATGTAGGCTTATGACAGATATATTTCACACAAAAAATATTTGCAGTATTGTAAGTAAGCCAAAGCCAACCAACAACACTGTAAAACGAACCGGACGAATTGCAACTAAAATCGAATTGTCCAACGAAATCAAACTTCATATTACTTGGCATGCTTCCACTCGCCTCAGATCATCCGTTATAAAACCCGTATACTCCAAAACGTCGTATATCGCCTTTTTATAACGTAATATTGTCCCTTACGTCTTTTTATATGGAAATAGCGTAAGGTGGAGTGAATTATGCAAATACAGAGTGCAATTTACTGAATGTAAGTTGGTAAATAAAATTTAAGTGCTGTTCAATTTGCTGTAGTGTTTGTCCTTTTATTGTATAGTTGCAGGTATACATTAGCATGTCCCCATTTGAGCAAGAAATCGTCGAGAAGATTGATTCGTGTTCATGTCTTGTAACGCGAAATCAACTGAGGAACGTGACGCACTGAAAATCAGATTAAATAAAATAGATTTTAGTTATTGATTAAACGCCTTAGAAAACTTCTTGACTAAAGGTATATTGGTTGACCTTATGGAAATAATCTCTAGCCTAGCCTCTAGCCGCCCAGAGACCCATAAAAAGGTCTCCTGTTCCATTCTAATTTGAACTTTGTGTTAACAAAATTAAATTTCATTTTGCTTGGCAAGGTTTGACCTATGGGCGGCTAGAGGATAATACATCTATAGTAGAACCTCGAGTATCAGAACCTTATTATATGAACACTGTAGCCGTTCGTCAATTAAAAATCACAAATATTTTATAGAAAAATTGTACGAAAAAGCTTTGGACTTCTTACTGACCTGTTAACAAAACACCCACAATTCTAGTATCGGAACTAGTTACGGTTCCAATTAATTAATTCGGTTTAATCGAGGTTCTACTGTATTGGTGTTTGAATCTACTGTCCAATAAATTGTGTAAATATTTCATTACTTTCTAATGCAAACAACTATTAGTTAACCAAAATTAACAACTACAGCTCCCAGTTCTAGTTAACGGTGAAACCAGCCATTAACAATATCTAAATAAGCGGTCGCAAACAAGCGGCGCGATTCGGGAAATGAATTAGAGATTCACTAGATATGAAATAGTAAAGATATGTGACGTTCCACTACAAAAGGTACCTTATGGCGGCTGATGCCGCGATTCGGGAAATGAATTAGAGATTAACTAGATATGAAATAGTGAAGATATGTGACGTTCCACGGAAAAAGGTACCTTATGGCAGCTGGCGCTTACGTCGCATAGCGCCGCAATAATATTGGAACGGTGTTAATAATACCGTAAGCGCCAACCGCCATGAGGTACCTTTACCGGTGGGACGTCACATATCTTTACTATCGTATCTAGTTAATATCTAATTCATTTCCAGAATCGCGCCGAAGTTCGAATGCGATTTGAATATTGTGTTGTTTTAACGATGTGATTACTGACTTGGTTTACGAGTAGATTTTTGATACGATAGTTTGATAAAAAGTTAAAAACTGAGATTAACAACTAATTGGAACTTGTTTATACCCATCGTTATTAACATTATGGCGTTATTCATAAACGCTTGTCAAGTCTAACAAGTTTTTGATAATAGTTTGTCCTTACTGTCATTTTGACATCTGTTTGTTAGAAAGGGACACAATTTAACCAAGGTTTCCTCTGTCTTATGTATAAAGGGATTGACTATTCACGTAACAACTAAAAATGTATGAAAAGCTAATTTTGAATAAGATGGAATGAAAACAGAGACGTAAATAGGTAGAGAGATATATGGGCTTGATTTGAAATTCGAATGCTATGTGTTCTGTCTGTATAATTTTCTCGTCTCTGTGCTTACGAATAAATTAATATGTGACGTTCCACGGCAAAAGGTACCTTATGGCGGCTGGCGCTTACGTCGCATAGCACCGCAATAATATTGGAGCGGCGTTAATAATAGCGTAAGCGCCATCCGCCATAATGTACCTTTTCCCGTGGGACGTCACATATGTGATTAAAAAAATCTTAGAATAACACAAAATCATGTTCGACACTTGATTGAATACGAAATACAGTAAATTATGCAATGGCATAACATGTACAGTCGCCATCAGATATATCGGAGCGGCCAAGGTGCTCACAAATATCTGAGCACGCCTCTATTGTCAGGGCGTTAGAGCGCGTGCTCAGATATTGTGAACACCTTGGCCGCTCCGATATATCTGATGGCGACTGTACTTATAATTTATCGATAGTTGCGAGAGTAGGATCCCAGGCGCGGTAAAAACCTATCACAATTACAAATAAGACCATTAAAACCGTAAATAATAAGTAATTAAAAAGTAAACGGTTTCAAAGCCACCAAAATAAAACAAAGTAAAGGCTCCAACGCCGCCTAATTACCTCCAAAACAAAAGCAGTTACACACGCATTCCCGGCCGGTCCGAATCTAAAACAAAGCCTGCGAGCCAGTCTCATTCAAATCGCTCAACGAATCAAGGTATACATTCCTGTACACATCGGATGCGTGTGCGTAGACGTTAACGCGTTGTAATATACAGATCCTTATGAGAGATGGCACACCGCTTGCGTGATGTGTGCGGCTCCAATATTGCGCATGTACGATGTGCTCTGGCTTTAAATGTGCACTCTCATCACCATTATTATCATTGTTGCTGGCCATAATGCCTGAAGTCTGAAGTCAAATTGCACTGCGGATTGAATACTTCATTTAATCCGTAGAGGTAAGTACTATAATATAGAGACGACACGGGGGAGGGGCCAAATGACCGAAGGAGATGCACTTATGTAAGTTTTACTAGGAGTAGCAAAGAAAGCGGTATTATTGCTTGTCCTTGTCACAGTCTCACTTTTTGTTTGTTCCCCACCAAAAATTTAGTATGGTTTATGGTGGGCAACAAATAACCCGACCGAATTACGTAGATTGTTTTTGGTATGTTGTCAGGAATGTTAAAAGGTGTTTTTAATATTGTCGCTTTGCGTATGTTCTGTCCCTCACGGACGCGTATAGCTCATCTATGTAATCTAGTTCTATGATTTAATCCCACACAGATTGGCAGTTATTTTTTAAATCTTTTTTTGTGTTACGCCTAGCTTGCCAAGCTGCGTGCTTGGGGACGCGTGCATGGTAAGCGATCGGAATAAATTCTGTGTTTACATTGCGAGTGCATCAGACAGCAGTACACGAAAATAACCGCGCACGTAAAACGGAACGAGCCGCATATTCCTGGCCATTCGACAAACGCAGAGTAGTTTGCAGAGGGTGCCTTTGTGAAACGTTGATACTGATCTGTATCTCACAGAATTCGCATTGCTCCTTTATAGGATAAAATAGTAGCAGTTGTCGGAATGGTGTCTGGACGAATAAACTTCATCTTTATGAAGGTAAAATGGGGGGGTAAACTAGTAGTTATACATATATTAATTTTGTAATAAGCAGAAACGTCTGCATATGATCCATATACGCATCCCTAAGGCGAGTATGGTGGAAATATTCGCTGTCCTCGAGTGAAGTCTCGGTAGCTCAGTTGGCAGCATGATGGGCTAGTAATCCAGACCAGAGTCACGAGTTCGGGTCTCGGCCGAGACTGTTTTTTCTTACTTTAATCTAATTTTTCTACATTTAATTTATTTCTAAGCTTTAAGTGTCATTTTTTGAAATAAAGGAAAAATAGAAAACTTTCACGCTGCGGGCAAGATTCCTCTTTTTTCCATTAATATTTCCTTTTTATTAAATTAAAATTTTGTTTGTGAACGACTTGGCTGAGTATTAAATATCTCATGACAATATACTTCGGCGCGTGTATTCTTGACATCAAAGTGGTTCTTAAACCTGTAAGCAAAATATCCAACACAATGATAATTTCTGAGTACCTTTTAGCAAACTTTGAACTTAGTCTTTAAGTTTCGAAGACTTTTCACCTAACTGACTTTCATTGTACTTACATACAATATCACACAACAGCGAGTTGAATTCGTATAGGTGTAGGGAAAAAGCATAACTTTACCTAAAAGGCCTAGGATAATATTTCGTCGGTTCGAAAAACCCGTGCTCCCGATGATGCTACTCGGTATGGAGCGAAACCTGTTGAGCTACTTTCGACTTAAAATACGGAACTAACTCGTTTCAATATAATTAATTTATCTTTTTTTTTTTTTGACGGAGTGGGAATGCGTTTACGCACGGAGTGTGGGACTCGCCGCTCCTTTCCCCTCTCCTGACAAGAGAGGGGGAGAATTCGGCCCTACCCACTAAACCCACTCCGGCGTTTCACCCTCTCTGCCGTTCGTGAGGGCGCACTGGGATCGACTGGATGACATTCCACCAAGGCGCCCTCCGTTAATTAATTTATCTGTTATTAGACGTAAGTTTTGTTATTAGAAATGTAATACTTTAAACTCGCGTTTTGTACACATATTTAATTAAACAAATGGGTCTACCGCGATATGATTTCATTGTTTTTACCTTAAATTCCGACGTTTTAGCTGAGTTGCATTATCTGTGGCCACGGAAAGACTAATACTATAGTTCGTTTTTTTAGCATTAGAAATAAGGTAAACAATCTTGATGTGCCTTTTAATTTAAAAACACATTTTAAAAATAAGTTACGGCAAATATGTAACAATTATGAATCTAATACGATCATTTATATTCTTCTGCTTTCATAAGTAATAGTTTTTGATTTTTAAAAAGCGTTTTTCAATTAAAAGACATGTCAAGATCGCTTACCTTCTTGCAAGTTCTTTCTAATGCTAAAAAAAACGAACTATAATACTTCGACCGGCCAACCCAATTAAATATTAGAAATGTACCCTCTGAATTTGTCTAAAGTATAAGCTGTGGCTGGCAGCTACGACGGCGCTGCGAACGCGATTATTGCAGCTCCAATGGCGCGATTAACCCCCAGCGGCGTGCTTTTGTCGTCGTTCGAATTTCAAAACGTACTTTTTCGATGGCCAGTAATAGCCGTTGCGATAAAACCGGCCGGTTTTAAAAACCGAATTTAAAAGTTTCCTGGGTAGGTGGTTCTTTTTTTTCGAGTGAGCGAGGTAACGAAAAAATATTAAAGTGCGTTGATATGCAATAAAGCCGTAGAGCAATTTTTTTTAAACAAAGAAATTAAATTATGTGAAGGAGTGCCCGATTTCAATTATAACCTTAATATAGTACCTAACAAAGAACGTATAGGTAGTATTGTTATTGCGTAGGTTAAAGTACGCAAAGAAGGTAGATAGAATTATATGATCAGGTTTTAGTCTTATTTTAGTTACTAGCCTTTATTAGAAAGAGATAAAACGTGTTTATTTAATGATAAATATTTCTTCCTTCTATTCATTGGTGTACAATAATGAATATTTGTGTTGTAGTATACCGGGTGTGGCCTGTAACACGAGCAAATAATTATAACATAGACTGTACTCCTCAAACGGTGACACTTTAGTTCAACAACTTTTAAAAATTATGAAGTATTTAGACTCCCTATTTTTCATACAAAATAAATATTATCTTCAATGGACGCCATCGCCACGCCATATCATTGTGATTGACGTTGCTTGTTATGCCTTAAACATAACAAAATTCGCAGTACATTGCGTCTTAGAATAAACTTTAAAGTGTATTAAAAATCAAACCACAAATTGTTTTTAAAAGTCGCTGAACAAATGTTGGTCAGTATGAGGAGTACAGCCTACAGTTTAATTTTTTGCTCATGTTACAGGCCACGCCCGGTATACCTATTACCTATCTTGTGCCCAATAAGCCAATGATAATTACAATAAGCATCAAAATAAGCATCAAAGTGCCAATTCCATGTTAAGAGACAATTAATTTGCCTAACACCTATACATGTAATTAAGCAGCGCCACCTGTGGACCACCCAATTTAAACTAATGAGGTGTTGGCAGCACTGATCCTGTGACGTCACGATTAATTCAACATGGCGGATGCAAGTCTTGCGTCTAAATTTACATTGAATGAAATGAATTACAATAAACTAATGCATGATTCTGACAAATAGCTACTGTATTTTTTATTATAAATGACTTTAATAAAAACCGGTCAAGTGCGAGTCGGACTCGCGCACGAAGGGTTCCGTACCATAAAGCAAAAAAAAAAACGGAAAAAAATGCAAAAAGAAAACGGTCACCCATCCAAGTACTGACCACGCCCGACGTTGCTTAACTTTGGTCAAAAATCACGTTTGCTGTATGGGAGCCCCACTTAAATCTTTATTTTATTCTGTTTTTAGTATTTGTTGTTATAGCGGCAACAGAAATACATCATCTGTGAAAATTTCAACTGTCTAGCTATCACGGTTCGTGAGATACAGCCTGGTGACAGACAGACGGACGGACGGACAGCGAAGTCTTAGTAATAGGGTCCCGTTTTACCCTTTGGGTACGGAACCCTAAAAAGGAGGTTCTCAAATAATGGCTGGAATATATTATAGCTATTTAAAAACGTGGTTACTAACGTGGTTGGTGATGGTTACTTAAGTTTAGGTATTGATGTGATATATTTTAGAGCCAGTCATATTTTTAGCTCAAGAATTTATACTTATTTTATGTTGACTTTACGTTATATTAACGGTATTTAAAATAATTATCTAATCTTTGATTGCAATTGTTATGTACCTTTATTGCTACCGTATCTCGCAGCTAATTGTGATTCGGGATATCACGGTACAGGCCCATTTACCGCACCTACCCTCAGTAAAGCGGATTTATTCCAATGAGCCACGGTAAGTGAGCCATTGATGCCGATGGGAAACAAAATGGCGTATGTGCTGTTGCGAAATCAAATGGCGTATGTGCTAGCTGACTTTTCCTATTGTAAAGTGGTTTTCAAGTTTTCCTATTGTATTGGCTTGAATGAGTCGAACGCTTGAGGTAACCAGCAGGGCTAGCACATTGGCGCGACAGTATCTCGCCTGCGAAGTAGACTATCCATCCCTCTTTAATTAATACACTTAGAAAAATACGGGTAGTCTATTTCGCGAGTGAGATACTGTCGTGCCTCTCTTCCTGTGCCAGGTCTACAGAGAGTCTCGGTAGCTCAGTTGGTAGAGTGGTGGGCTGGTATACTGAGGGGCTACCGCGAAAACCGAAATCCGCAAATTGCGGGGATCTTTCTCTTTTACTCCTATGAAGGCGTAATAAGAGTGACAGAGAAAAATGCCCGCAATTTGCGAACTTCGATTTTCGCGGTTATAGCCCTGGAGTTGTGAGTTCAAGTTTGGCTCGAGACAATGAGTTTTCCACGTTTTCTTCATCTCACCAATCTCTAGTTAATCTTGAGGGCTCCATACTATTAACATTACTGATATTGTAATTATGAGATTAAAATGAAAAATAAAATTTAAAGATAAATAATTACTAATGCGGGAAACTTAACATTAAAATTGTCACTTAAAAAGAAGAACCACCCTGATACAAATCTGGAACTGTATTTATACTGATACGTCTAAAGGTCTAACTAGCCTACGCTTACAAAATAGTACCTCAAGTTTTCCTTAACACATACGACATTCCTGTTCTAGGCCTCACGGCTAATAGCTCGATCGCACTCAGTACAACAACAACGTCTTAAAACAAAAGGTTCCCCGCACAACTACGCCCTTTCAGCCAAATAACCACAAACCACCACAATAGAAAAGTCGGTTGATAGCCTGGTATTTGTATTTATTGCATCCATTAATATTTCTATTTATTTGTGGTTGCACGCAAATAGAGTGACAATGAGCCTATTATGGTGGCGACCACGGATTATATAAAGCTTAGTGGCAGTTTAGAGGCGAAAACTGGAAATATTTCTGATTCAAGCTTTTATGACTATATTTATCTTATTATTTACATTTTGATGTAGGATACGAGTGAATGTTACATTTGATTTTAATCAAACATGGGGGCGATGAGCAAAATCATTATCAACAACATAGCCAAAAGGCCACAAGCCTTACCTATTAAGCTTACTATTGGGCTTAGTCGACTTGTGTAAAAATGTCCTATAATAGTACCTATTTACTATTTATTGAGGTACTCACATTTATAGACCCGATTGCACATTTCGACACAGGTTTCACTGGCGAGTTTACATGTGTTCAAAACGCGACAGTTTTAAATATTTTATTTATGTTGTTTTGCACTAACACTAAATTTAAGTATGTACCAAACCTGTTACTAACATAATATGGGACTAGTCCTGAAATAAATATTATTCATTCATTCATTCATTCATTACTATTTGTTTATTGACGTCTTTCATCATTGCTAAATCGCGATTGGTATTTGACCACAGCGCCCGCTACATTGTAAAATTCGCTTCACTGGACACAGTACGAATAAAATCCGTGAATAATATGAGTAACCCAATAATAACCGCTGTAAGGGAGCTGGCTCGCGGCCAGTCGATGCATTTTTACGGCACGAAATCGCTTGGAAACCGTCGCTTTTATTACTGCTCGTCAAGACGCCGAACAAGAACGGACAATGTTGTTAATCATTTGCTACACGGAGATAAAGTCAGCTTTATCCGCAAAAGGATAACGAAAAGCAGTGAAAACGGCTAAGAATTTTTGTAATTAAACGCTCTAACACGTATCATGCTAATATCATGCGAGTTTTGCGATACGGCATACTCTTATGGGGAAATTAGGTCGAGGCCGTTTTGAAGTTATACAAAAATATTACAGACTGATAGATAAGCAACGAAAATATAAGGATCCCTAGCTTTAATACAGCTTAAAAGGATCTTATTGAAAGGAAAAAAATGGCAAACCTACTTAATGACATAATTCACTAAGTCTAAAAGAGGGAAACTCCTTAACGTCTAAAAAGAGTCGATTTTCTAACTCATTTATATAAAAGTGTCCGTCGAACCTTTTTGATGTCTGCTGAACATTGTAGTTAAGTACGTATTACTTTCCAGAAAAACAAATCTCTATCTCTAAGAATAAGAACCCTCCGAAACTATAACTGCAAAGAAACACATTCTCCAGAGTAATATTACAAAATTTTCAGCATTTTCCGACTCAAAAGAACCATAAAAGTAAAGCAATATTGCTACAACCAATTACGTAGGTATAGGCAATATTATTATGTTGAACTATCGTTCACTATGTTTACCGCCAAAGCTCTTATCACATCAAAGGCTTCACCCTAACATACAAACAGTGATACAACGTCTTAACCCTAAGGGTTGCAATATTTTTATCAAAAACCCCGACCCTGCGTAAGAATCATAATAAAAATCAACCGACCGGAATATCATGACCCTTTCTTATTATAACATACGATACAAGTTCGGGTTTAAGTTAGCTTGGTTATACCTGCTGCATACGTTTGCTAAAGGGAATGAACTTAGTAGTAAAACATAAAGGATCATACGAGTTGGTAGACAATGTGTTTTGTTACCGTGGAGACGGTTTGGTAAATATTTAGGTATAATTTCGCTGAATTTCGGCTGGTAATATTTAGGATAACAGATGGGGGTGCTTTGAGAAGGGCTTTCGTATGTTGTTTTACTATTTTATTATATTCAGTCGACAAAGGTGTAGAAAATGTTTCAATAAGTAAAATCCTATAGTGTTTTCTTACATAGCTATGTCACGTCCTTGCATTAAAAGCTTGCAATTTTCTAATAGTTTGAAATAGCTAAGTACACGTCATGTCCTACGTAACCTTTCCGTCAGGTGTTATCGGTTTAATATGAATTTTATCTTTCAAACCGTTCAATCAACTTTGATATGGTGTCAAATTCTCAAATACAGCACAGTTGCTCATCACATAAAGAACGCCATGTTTTTACAGATATCGAGCTTACGCTACTCTTTTACGTTATGACACGACTCAGCCATGTCGCACCGCAAGAAAATCGAAATTCAAAATCCGTGTATCTCCAGCTCTGTCACTACAGCAAGAGCGATAAAGACGGACGACCTTCGAATTTCGATTCACGGCAGCCCGGTTGATTCGCCGATGACTGGCGAATGATCAACGACCGACGACCTCATTAGTCTATTGATTGGCGAGAAGTGGGTCGCATTTAGTTTGCACTTCGAATACGATATGGAGGCGAACATGAGGGCTTCCATATTTAAAACATAGTTTCAGTTTGAGTAGCTTAGCACCTGGTTTGACTAGTTGGGAATTCACTTGAGTTGAATTTTATGGTAACATTCCATTTCTAACCGCAGCTGCACTCCTATAGTACTGAACGCGTCGCTGTTATTGTCAGTTTCCAGAGTAAAATGAACAGTAATGCAGCTGTCGTTGGAAATGGACTGTCACCTTTAGGAAATATTGTTGAACGTTAGCGCTTGTCAATACAGTTATAGTCAGATTTTTTAAGTAAATCGAAGGTTACTCAAAAGCTTATCTTACTACATCTTAAAATAATCTATTTAAGTATTACCGCATATACGGAATTATACTGCCCTCCTAACGATAAGTGCAATAACTAATTTTGAAATCTCCGTCGCTTGTGTGACACATTGTATGAGAACAAGGTATATTATTTAATGATAATTTAATATGAGTTATTGCACTTATTAGGGTTCCGTACCCAAAGGGTAAAACGGGACCCTATTACTAAGACTTCGCTGTCCGTCCGTCCGTCCGTCTGTCACCAGGCTGTATCTCACGACAGTACTTGGATGGGTGACCGTTTCTTTTTTGCTTTTTTTTTGTTTTTTTTTTTGCATTATGGTACGGAACCCTTCGTGCGCGAGTCCGACTCGCACTTGCCCGGTTTTTTTTGTTAGGAGGGCAGTATACGGAGCCGTACAGTGCTATCTACTCTAGCTATCTGCTCTATGTCAAATATTCATCAGTTATCATCATCAGTATCCCAATTAACTAATCCAAAATATAATCAGCAAAGAATTCCTCTATTAAATCAACCCTTTGCTGTTCTTAATTAATATTATTAATGCAGATTTAAAGATAAGTTAATCATAAAAATCTGTAGCGACGTCAAAAATGGGCGTTAAAAAAGTAACAAGGAAAAATGACACCTTGACAAATTGACGGCGCGAAGCTCAAGTAAATCTCCCAAAAAACCGGGCAAGTGCGAGTCGGACTCGCGCACGAAGGGTTCCGTACCACAATGCAAAAAAAAAACCAAAAAAAAACGGTCACCCATCCAAGTACTGACCACTCCCGACGTTGCTTAACTTTGGTCAAAAATCACGTTTGTTGTATGGGAGCCCCATTTAAATCTTTATTTTATTCTGTTTTTAGTATTTGTTGTTATAGCGGCAACAGAAATACATCATCTGTGAAAATTTCAACTGTCTAGCTATCACGGTTCGTGAGATACAGCCTGGTGACAGACGGACGGACGGACGGACAGCGAAGTCTTAGTAATAGGGTCCCGTTTTACCCTTTGGGTACGGAACCCTAAAAATCCTCCAAAAATTCCGAAGTTCAACGTTATGATTCAAGGTTAATTAATATTAGGGATTAAACTCAGGGGATCAGTGAGCCTGTTATTAGATAGGATTAGAATTAACAATCCATGTAAACAGTGAAGTGCTTTAGACGGCTAGACGTACGGATTTTACTTTGATTAATCACTGGATTTTTTGGATAATATTAGTTTTGGAACAAAATTTTATTATAAGAATAAAGAAATAGTTATTTGTTTTACAAGGGGGCAAAGTTGTTGTTTAACCGCTCGTGCTAATATTGATACCCGAGCAAGCGAAAGATTCCAAAATTGAACCACGAGCGCAGCGAGGGGTTCTAAAAATGGAATCTTGAGCGCTGCGAGGGTTTTAAAGCACGAGGGTTAAACAAAATTTGCCCCCGAGTAAAACACAAAATTTTTCACCACACCAACCCAAAGCAAGTATTAAATGTAAAAAATCGAACAAAATCAAATCCAAACGAATGTTATTAAATAATTATCATCCAAAATCATCATTTAAATGTAAATTCTACCAGCAAACATAAGAAAACAACTCAAAATTTGCATTTGATTACTTTGCCTCACATGTGAATAAAATGAAACTTTGCTATCCGTTTTTGAAGTGCAAAGTAAGCCTTTTCGAGCTGGTGTGGTGAAAATAATTTAAGGTGTAAGTATTTATTTGGGTAAGTCTGAAAGGAAAAAACACTTAAAAAGTGGCGGATCATTCCGATAACAGCCTTTTATTACAACGGAATAATTACGAGTGAATTTAAATTATTTTCGGGATTAGCCATTTTCCGAAATTTCCCGTTTACACCTTATACTACCTCCTACTATTCTTAACTCCACAACTTAGTATATAAAGAAAAAGAAAACATACAGATTTATTAAAAAAAAACATTGGACGCTAAAATTGGATTCTGGTTTTCAGTGGGGACCTAACTTAAAACTACGAATTAGTGTCACAAGAAAATAAAACAAAATTATCCGATTCTTAGAGAAGGATTTGTCTAAAATACTCGAAATTTCAGCTCGAATAAATCTGCTTTGAAAAATCGAATCCCAAACGAATCGCGGATTGGCGTGGTCTGTCAACTCGATTCCGCTGATTGAAAACTATTCGATAGTCGCTGGACAAATCGATTACTCGGTAATTAATCGGGTAAATACATTGCTAGCGGTGATTAAAATTGGGTGTGCAGTTGATTTTGCATTTATACCTACATAGCAACATGATTATCATGTCGGATTAATAATTATTGGAATAATGATAATAATTGAGTTGGTTCGATTATTAACGGTAAAATGGATGTAGTCTGACAAAAAGAGTAGAAATTAAAAAGTGGCAATACTGTAGTGTTTCTTAAGCCCCCTCCAGACTATGCGCGTGAATCATTCACGCGCATTTGGAGTTATCAAAATCAAAATCAGAATCATTCACGGGCATTGTGGAGTTAAGTATAAGGTGTAAACGGGAAATGAATCATTCACGCGCATAGTCTGGAGGGGGCTTAAGATTGATTTGAAAGATGAAAGGGGCATCACTACAGTATTGCCACTTTTTAATTTCTACTCTTTTTTGTTAGACTGTAAATTAATTTGTCGTGCGTGTTTATTAAGCCTCATTTTGTATAATATATTTATTTATTTGTATTGTAATTTTGTAAGCTAAATAAGAACCTATTCTGGTTTTGAAATGGTTACTTTCACATATTTGTAAAATATCGGTGATAAAATTATAGATACCTACTATGTAAACAGAAAAGAAGCAGATAATCAAAGCACTAGAAAAAAAATCGAAATAGATGCTTAATCATATTGGAAGCTATGAAACCACAGATTAGTGATGTGCCGTTCCCGGGAAAATTCCCTTGGTGGGAAAATTCCCGGAAACGTTCCCGGGAAAATTCCCATATGAAGGGAAAGTAGGGGAATTTTGAAATGGCGCATAGATATACTATTTTATTATCAGAAATTCAGTCAACACTTAGCATCTTAAACTTTGAAAAAAAAACATTATAAACTGTATCTCATTCGCCTACGTAAATTCCCTATACTCCCGGGAAATTTTCCCTTTCTTCCCGGGAAATTTCCCATTCTTCCTGGGAATTTTCCCATAGTTGCTGGGAATGATTACTCGGCCAAAATACATTTTTTTAAATAATACGCCATTATTCAACAAAATCAATACAAATCATCACTGTTTAATCAGGGTCAAAATAAGTTAGGTACTAATAAGAATGGTGGAGTTCCGAAAACTTTTTACCAAGAAACTCTTCTACATACGAGTGTTAAGGACGGGTTCTTGTGAATGTTTTTGCATTACATTATCAAAATATCCAATAAAATAATCTGTAGCCATAATTTTTTGGAGATTTTTTTTTTATATGTATCTATTTCTACGGAGAAAATTTCGAAATGATCTGACTTCGCATTCAGGTACATCGGGGGCTTAAAGTGATGCCATATATTTTTTTTGAAACATCTCGAGTGTCGAATGTTGTAAGCAAATCCACTTTCCAAGTGTTTTTTGGAAAGCCACTTTGCATTTTACGGTTTTTGGCTACTTTATTTTACTAAACGCAAACGCACTTGTCGTTACAGCTAGCTTTAATGAAAATTGTAATACACTTAATCTATTTCAATATTCCCCTGTTTGGGGAATATTCCCGGGAACACCGGGAAATTTCCCAGGAATTTCCCATATGGGAATATTCCTTGTTCCCGGGAAATTCCCACGGCACATCACTACGGCACAGATATATCTTACGTACATAGACCACTTCACACTTTTAATACGCCTTTCTACACTGCGTGTTCTGCTGCACATTTCCAACCGTATTCTAATTTCTACCGTATAAATTAAGGTTACGATTGCCATTAACTCGCTTAAAGTTCAGTACCTAAGTAAACTTTAACTTTGCGTCAGAGCAGCGCGTTCAAACTGAGTTTCAACTTCTTTAAAAAAAACTTGACAACCTATTTCAATAAGACGACAACTAAAGTACTTCAAATTAGCGGGTCCTGGGGCCCATTTCTCGAAAGATATTAGACTAATATTATTAGTCCACGAACTGTCAAATCGTATGGGTTGCCATGGCAACACACTAATAATATTAGACTAATATCGTTTGAGAAATGGGCCCCTGCCATTATACCTCACTGTCAACTGTAAACAGTCCAGATAAATCCTATTTAATTGTTCGTAACCGTCTTGAGGTGGTCGTTCCAAAACAAAGCAAGTTGCTCACGCGGCCGTTCCCAGGGCGTCGCGTGTGGACGCCCGTTTATTTTATGCTAAGTTATGCGCTACAGTGTGAGAGTGCCCTAACTCTTCCGTAAGGTAAAGGAGATAGCGTGTTGGTATTTTTATTTAAGTTTTACAAACCTATCAGAGCGTCATCCTTGGCCCATCAGCTGATGTCAAGTACCCACGGATTATTTTGTATTATTCCAAACAGGAAATAACATAAGAAATATTATAAACTCCTGTCTGTTCACCATTGGGTGATAAATATCATTAACACGATTTTAGCTGCGGTAAGCTGCGTTAGTGTGAGTAAAGCAGACGTTTTCTGCTGGTGATAACTCCTTGGTACGTAAATAGTAGTTGCTACAGATCTGACAGTACCGTCATCGTCATAAGGTAAGTGTTTCTTATGTGCTATTTACAGGAGATAATTATCCTACAAACCAAAAAGATGGACCAGTCATATCATCGGAGTGATTCTAAACAATTGAATTCAAAGAGCTAAAGCTCAGAGAAATGGCGTACCTATCACTGAATACAATTATATCCAACAGTGCGTCGAAAAGGATTGAAAAAGGAGAGGAAAAAGAAGAGGCCAGTGAAAATCATAGAAACGCTTAACGACTGTCGCTTAAACCACGCTCGAATAAAATAGCTGCATCGTGCATTCGCGAATGTGATTTTATACAGGTGCATTGAATCCAGGCATTACGTATGTACATAGCTTAAGGCTCTCGCGCAAAAATAAACACTCTGTTTATTCGCCGGTGCCCATGAATGCGAATGGAGTATTTTTATATTGTTTAAAAATAAAATGAACAATAACATGTTAATTTGCTAAACAAAAATGGATTAAACTCTCAAAAACTTAAAAAAGGTTTACACTCGAACGACTTCTGTCAGAGTTTTTGTATGTTATTTTGTAAACGTCTTATCCTATTTAAGTTTTTTGCCGGTAATCATATAATAGGCAGAACAAAAAAATGATTTCTTTCTTTACGTTAAATCTTTAGTCGTAGTCATAAATAGTAATTTATTAATAATATTTTAAAAATTAGGTAGGTACGTGTTAAGTAGGCAATAGGTATTCAGTTTACAGTTATACTGACCAACATTAGTTCAGCGACTTTTAAAAATTACTTGTGGTTTGAATTTTAATACACTTTATAGTTTATTCTAAGGTGCAATGTATTGCAAATTTTGTTATGTTTAAGGCGTGACAAGCAACGTCAGTCACAATGATAATGGCGTGGCGATGGCGTCCATTGAAGATAATATTTATTTTGTATGAAAAATAGGGAGTCTAAATACTTCATCATTTTTAAAAGTTGTTGAACAAAAGTATCACCGTTTGAGGAGTACAATCTATGTTTTAATTATTTGCTCGTGTTTCAGGCCACACCCGGTATAACATTCAAATTAATTAAATAATCTGCTTAATTAAAATATCAGGATAGGTACAAACTTTACACCATCAGTGCACAGTGACTTGTCCAGTCATTTCGCACACAGCCAATATTCGTTCGCTACGTTGTTTGCAAGCGTTTGCTGCACAATACAGTTTATTACAAACCTTTGTTACATTTATTATGTAAATGTATCGTGGTCATATTTTCCCCCGATTCGCGTCGCTCGTGGCCGGAGCGAAAGGGCCGCGGCGAGGAGACGCACGCGCACAGGGTTGCCATATGGAAGAATTAAATGTCCTGATAAACATCCTGACATCACCCTAAAAACCGGGCAAGTGCGAGTCGGACTCGCGCACGAAGGGTTCCGTACCATAATGCAAAAAAAAAAAACAAAAAAAAGCAAAAAGAAAACGGTCACCCATCCAAGTACTGACCCCTCCCGACGTTGCTTAACTTTGGTCAAAAATCACGTTTGTTGTATGGGAGCCCCATTTAAATCTTTATTTTATTCTGTTTTTAGTATTTGTTGTTATAGCGGCAACAGACATACATCATCTGTGAAAATTTCAACTGTCTGGCTATCACGGTTCGTGAGATACAGCCTGGTGACAGACGGACGGACGGACGGACAGCGAAGTCTTAGTCGCCAGAAAAGGCGTAATATGTAGAACAATTTTGTACCTACTTAAGACCACCATACTATGTAACCATATTACTGCGAATAAACCATTTGTATTTGTATTTGTATTTGTAGTAATAGGGTCCCGTTTTACCCTTTGGGTACGGAACCCTAAAAATCCAGACATTTCTTGTAACAGAGATTTGGCGTATCTTGAACGATGCCCCGGCGCCAGATCTACCTTTCCCTTTCCCTCCGCCCGACCTCGTAGCCCCCTCCCCGCTCGCGCACGACCCGCGCCCGGGCCGCATCGCATTCGTTACGCAGTATATCACGTAAACATTTTGTTTTATAAAATCATTCCTAAAAATCCGGGCACTTGCCAAGTCCGGCCGTAATCCGGACAAAAGGCCAAAAATCCTGACATGTCCGGACAAATCCGGACGTATGGCAACCCTACACGCGCAGGTCATAGTCAACCACCTGGGGGCCTGCCGCGTAAAACGAAAATCGAAATTTATCGCACGAACACTGTAGATCGATAATAGGGCAAATAACGAAATTTCGATTTTGGTTTTTCACAGTAGGCCCTCTGGTTAACATTACTTATCACACTGATCATCATCATATCAGCCCTTTATCGCCCATGCTGAGCATAGGGCTCTCTTGGAATACGCCACTAGTGAGACTGAGTTAGTGAGTGAGTGACGGTGTTAAGGTGATGTCACTGATACGGAAAGACGATACAGGAGCTGAGTTTTAAATATTTTAGGTAAATATACCCGTCTCGCTAACAGAAGCGGCTACTAAAACTAGTGCGATAAGGACAAGGCGAAAAATCCTGCGTTAAATCTCAAAATTCGAGGTTTCGTACTCGACTGTTTCCTCCTCCAAAACTTAACCAATCGTAACCAAATTTGGAAATCTAAATGAATATGAAATTATCTGTGTCGGACCGTTTTGCTTTTTTGGCTAATTGATATCAGTTTTGAATACTACGCCTCTCATTGCGGCATAGTCAATGAGGCCATTTTGGCTATTTTTGAAGGGCTCTAGCGCCTTAAAAAACAAAAATATAAAAAAAAAACAAAACGGTCCGACACAGATATTGACAATATTAATCTGTGTTGAGAAAATCATTACTCTAGCATCAAAACCCACGGAGGAAACAGTCGAGTACGTTTGAATGGAGAAATGATTGCTCTTAAAGTGCGTCCAGACTAAGACCTCCAGAGATCCGAATACTTATGGCTAGAAACCAGTACCTTAGGCGCCAACCATGTATATAAATTATTTCTACTCATAAGTTAGTCTATACTGAATGTAAACAAAGCTTAACTTAGACCAGACCTTGTTATCAAAGGCGTAAGTACATTAGACAGTGACCGCTATATATTTGCTGACGACATGTATACGAAGAGACAAACAAACAGCCCGTGTTTACCACTGCAAATTGAACCTGGATCCCGATAGCTTGCCGAGCAAAAATGGTGGTATTCAGTATGAGTTCCCTTTGTAGTTAGTACGTTATTCGTTTGAACTATAGCACAATACGATGCCGCAAATAATCAAGCAGCCAAACTTTAAAAATGGCAGCGATAAGAATAAAATATGCTACGTAGATAGTAAAATGCTAATCTTAGTAAAGCATCGCGACGCAGATTTTACGCACTTTGTAATAAGCTAAATGAAACTATGATGAAAGTTGCGAGGCTATTATACACGAAATTAGGCTCTTGAGTCTTTTGTATTCGAAAATTGAAAGGAAATAACATTTACAGTACATATTGTCATACTTTCCCGCACTAGTGCGTAAAATAGCACTATTCGTGCGATGTCAAAAGTTTAAAGGGCCATATGTACTGTAAAACGTTGTACGATACACGTGCGAATAGATAATTTGCATTTCCTCTTTTCCGCACTTTTATCGTAAATAACTATTTCAGTATTGTGTACGACTTTTCAATGTGAATTTCAAGGATCAACATTACAACATAGGTTTTTTTGATCCAGTAAAGCGAAAATGATAATTTTCTGCACAAGTTTAGAAACTAGTAGGTACTTACCTCGCAAAGCCTCGGGTCCTGATTTCTCGTCATCATGTCCGGGGTAGCGATCTGTAAAAAAAAAAACAAGAAAATTAACTATAAAACATTAATATAAATTCTCGTAAATTAAAATTATCGTAATAACAAATTACCAGGCAGATTATGCGGGTGTTTTTATCGGTCATAAAAGTTAAATGTTAATCGACACTAAATTAAATGCGTTTTATTTAATTTTGAAATCGTGTTTCCGTAGTAATTAATATTTATGATAGGGTTGTGTGATGTCGTTTATTACACGGGCTTTTTACTTAACGTCTCACGCCTATAGGTACTTGTAAGAGATATGTTGTTGAGAGAGTGATGTAATTATGTAAAATTTATCCAATCGGAAATGGATGGAATGTGTATGTAGGTAAATGAATATTAAGGTGACAGTCCATTTCCAACGACAGCTGCAATACTGTTCATTTTACTATGGAAATTGACAATAACAGTGGCGCGTTCAGTACCTACCAGTCGTGCAGCTGCAGGTCAGAAATGGAATGTTCCCATTAAGCAGAATATTCTTCATTGAGGTGATCGTCGACATCGACATTATATCGTTATAAAATTATAACAAAATATGGAGAAGTAATAACTTATTATTTTATGTAATGAGTCACATAGAATTGTACGAAATATTCTGTAGGTAAAAGAATTTTTTCTCGATAATATATTTTGTTCGTTCGTGTGTGAAATAGAAATTTCCAAACACCTATACCTTCTTGCAAGACGAAATAGGTTCAGACCTCAATTTGCTTTAGTTAAATATGTATCCAACTAGCCAGAGCTAGACAGTCTAAAATTAGGTTTCATCGCACACCGTCCTCAGCGTCTCCCCATCCATCTCTGTCCTCATTTCTTAAGCCTGTTCAATTCCTAACACGCACCAGCCTACTCCAAAGCCCTAAATTTACGATCTCGCTTTTTCCCTCATTCGCAGATCACGTGACAATACACATGCCCTCAAACTTTAGGGTCAGCTCGACCGTTTCCTGACCATTACGACGGTCCACCGCACATTCTTCCCAAGTAGAACTTCGCACGCAACCCTACGCATTTGTGACGGACTACCCCAAAAGGGACTTTAGAGCGGAGGATCGTTTACGCCATTATTGACGAGGCTTGAACGTAAACGCTAAGTTTAGCGACGTAAGTGACTATGGCAGTAAAGTTTGTTTTCCTTGAACAATACAAGTATTTCATCCTTTAAATGTTGTACAAACAACAACGCTCCTGGACCTTATTACAAAAGGCATAAGATCCACCGATGTACAGTTAACAATGTGGGCGATGGTATACAGGCTGTCCCAAATTTCTCGGCAAACGTTGAACGTAACATTTGAGGCGAAAATTTGGCAATGGGAATAACTCCGGCAACTGTTTGTCAAAAACAGACCAACAGACCAAGATGGCCGTTCTAAATTATATTAGTCTCTTAATGTTCAAAGTTACGGGCGGTCACTGAGGTCTGGGTCCGACTGTAGGCCTTGTTTGTTTATGTCAGTTTAATGGTGTGACGTTATAATGTCATTTTGTAATTTAAGGGTAGTTCTAAGTTTTAAAGTAAACTTAATATTTAATCTTGATACTTGATTAAATATGGGAGTCTTAAAGAATGATTCAGTAATATGTCAAAATGGTTTGTCACCATCATTGTTGGAATTGATCTTTTATCCAAGAAGATAATATCACTGCTTATAAGATGTACGCAAAATTGTATTATTAAATATCATTATTCTTGGTACAACAGGAAATTACGTTTTAGCAGAAAAGGCAAAGTCACTGAGATAGCGCAAAAATTACGTATACGTTCCGTCTCAGTTTTTTCAAGAAAAGCTTTATTGCCTCATCATCATCATCTCCTCCTAGCCGTTTTTGGCTACTCTCTCGGGTGACTCGGCGGCTCTCAGGTGGCTGACGTAGCCAATCTTTGCATAAGTCCACAATTTTTTAAGGGAGTTGTTTTAGGGGAAAGCGTCTGGATAACGGTATATACCAATACAAGAGTTGCAAGTGTCTCTAGGTTACGATAACCGCTTACCATCAGAAAAATGAACATTGTTAACAATATCTCAAACAACGAGTCTTCATTCGAACAAATAACTATGTAGCAAATTAGGAGTTACTTTCATCATCATCATCATCATCTCAGCCATAAGACGTCCACTGCTGAACATAGGCCTCCCCCTTTGGGGGGTGAATGCCATAATCGCCACGCTTGGCAGGCGGGTTGGCGATCGCAGTCGAGTACACCGAATTTGAGGGACGCTGCTGCCCGTCCACCGGTGGTCTTGGACGTAGTTTAAGGACATACCCGGGTCCAGGTACAGGAGTTACTTTACAAGTCCATATTTAGTAACTTAATCAATCAAATATTCAGTGAAATAAAAAATTGTTTCTAGATGTCTATCTTTAGACTTACTTCAGAGACTTTTCTTTAGGGCGAACCGACATTAATAACAAATGTAACAATAACAATGTTATGTTTATGCTTACGTGATGTGCTAATCATCTGCGTAGCATCAATCAGGGCACATGTTGCGTTACTTAACATAAATTATTAATGATGAGCGCAGCCTTCGATATAATGTGGATATAATACTGATTTAATTATTAACTGAATATTGATTCCTACCGATTTTTGTAGGTATGTGAAATGAAAATTGTAAATAAGTTTTGACAAAATAAGTTTAGTTAAGATACAGAAACTAGGCCCGGATGACAGTGGAGTTTACTTTTGACTTACAAATTGTATATACTTAAAGATGTCTCACAACGAAAAATTTAACTGTGATCAACTCTAATCCACATGGGAATTGTGGGATTCAAACCCACAACTCTGGATTACCGATCCAACGTGCTACCAACTACACGTCATAGCGACATCTGTATACATTGATTGAAAGGTTTACAACCGGGGGCCACTTATTGTATGTAGAAGGGACAAAATTAGCCTAGCCGACCACTGACTAACAGGCCGCCGGACGATATCGGCCTGTCAGTTAGAACAAAAATTTGACGGTTCCGAACAACTGACCGGCCGATGTCGTCCGGCGGACTGGTCAGTGGTCGACTTGGTAAGGCCTGAGTGGATGCTTGAAGCGGAGCGTTCGGCGGGGCGTGTAGCGTTATCGCCTCAAGATCTCTATAGCGCGATTCACAAGTTCACGCCCACGATATAGCGACATCTATCCAAGTAGGAAACTAACAAAACAAACAGCTTGCAACATTGCATGTTTAGCAACTTTTTAAGCTTACTGGTTTTGCCGATTAGCAAATATTTGCCCTATACTGTTAGCTACATGTTAATTACTCTGGCCATAATTCACCGACCGTCCATAAGTTGAGCCCGACCTCATTAGGGGGCATAAAGCGCGCAATATAAAAGAGTGACGCAGCTCTTCCGCTCATTCAACGCATGCGCTCAACTCGTTCACTGAGCGAATGGGTGAATGGATTCGCGTTTCGATTAGTGTTGATGGATGGTTGCGGAACGAGCTCTTTGATTGGTTCGGGTGTTTTTGGGGATTTTTACGTTTAATTTAAAGGGATGACTGGATGGAGAATATTTCAACGGAAAAAAGGATATTTTACTTGAATATTAAAAAGATTTTTTATTAATGAACTTGCTGTTCTGGGAAGGCATTTTCTTTCTCTACGGTAAAAACAGTGTTAACGATGTTCAACTCAGCTTTCGTGAAAATAAAAATATTTTGTTATGTTAGTTGGTAAAAGTATAAAAAAGCCGGGATAATGCGAGGAAGATGATCAGTTGGTAAAAGTATATCGGACAGTTATCTATTATTTCATGTAGTAAAAAATATAGAATATTTTTAAATGCTCACATATATTTTTCTAAACTAAAACCAAAGCAAAATCCACAATGCAGGTTTCTTCCACAGTACACAGACAACTTAAATTTAGGCAAAGTTTTGCGAACGAGTTGAATCTTAAATTATCTTGGGAATCATTACATTACTGTAAGAAAATATGTAGTGAACAAATAAAGAGGAAAACCCTATTATAGTCAAAAGATTAACATATCGCAGGCCCGAGGCAGCACATACTTTATCATAATTTCTCATCTTTTCAACACAGCGCACCGTGCATGTTATTACTAAAGAGGAGAAATTAATATCAACTAAATACTTAGCGTTTTCCTGAACAAAATTCTGCCTTGACGCGTAAATAATGTAGTCCAGAATCGTTTGTCATGCCTGTGTGCATAAATTATTCACAAATGTAGACAATTTGCTAAGTGAAGTTAAAAAACCTCTCCATATTCCGTTCCCTGCAATCCTGCATACAAATCGCCGGCTTTAGACGTCATTTTTTGTTGCCACACATAGAAACACTGAAGACCTAAATGAGTGAACGTAATTATTTACCCTGAACGGGTTTACTGCGTCGGCGGATATGTCATTCATTCACTCTTATGTACGCGACCTTATAAACTGTCTGTCATCGCCGATGTATGCCTAAAAGCTTAACGTATACGGTTCAAATTTGCATGTGTGCCTTTTGCATATTCTTGCTAAGATATGCGCTTTTGTTTTTGTTCATCGCGGCTTTCATTCATACTTTTATAGGTGAAACTAATTCTTTAATAAGGCCTAAAACTCTCGCTTTACAATTTATTATCGTCAGGGGGCTTTCATGCCGTTCTGAATGGAATTTCGCCAAGTAATACGACGTTATAAATAATGAGAATTTATGTTAGATCTAAAAATAAAGAGCCTCGCAATAATGTTGCCCAAACGAGATACTCGCGTAACGTATAAAGAATAAAATGGGAAAAAGTAAAAGTTATTACACGGAGTTAACGAATTTTCATCCAAAAACACATTTGTATTAAAAACGTTCCAAAACCAAAATCCCTTTGATGTTCATTCGAATTTTAATTGGGACCGGCCGGAGTTCTCACGGAGTAATTGAAACGTTTAAAAATAAAACAACGAGTGAAACAAGTCTTATTACAGGCCGGTGGACATGAATGCCATTTAATTTATACGCCGAGGAAAAGAAAACATGACGGCGGGTGTTCGAAATTTGAATTTAGTGGCGAGTCGGTCACCAGGTGGCGCGACGGTACGTCTGCCGCGGCGGTGCGCTGCATGTGGTGAAGGTTGCGAGTGTGAGGCGTTTTTTTTTTCAAGTCAAAGGTCATATACTATCAGCCAGTTTGTTTTGGTAAGTAGTCGTGCAGAGTAATAGCCATCCATGTCACTATTGTCACTAATACGTAAAACATTGATATAATAGGCCAGTAAATGCCGGTTGAGAAATCAGTTGGGTAAATGAGACATCGGAAATTGTACAAGTAAAATAACAATGTCAAATTGTGAAAAGAGAGGTTATTGAGAGAAACTATGGCACTTTAAACAAGTACTTAAGGTACTAATTTGAGTAAAAAAAAACACTTTTTTACATTTACAAATATATTTTCTATACTTCTGTATTATAAGCTTAGACGTTAGACGTTATTATCATACGTCGGACTATAGGGGGCAGTTTGAGGGCAAGGTAAGGTTTACAAAAAAATCTTAACTTACGAGTATCATAATGTACCTAGTATTTGTAACATAGCCGTGTTCATAGAACTTGACATGCCCAGTTAACTCATTTGTTTTGTTCCTTTCTCACAGCTGCAATTGTCTGAGTGACGGATAAAGCCAAACGAACTTTTTCGCCATTTTGACTTATGTGTAGTTCAAGTACGTTTATAAATAACGCAGTTAGTTGCTATGATATTTGAAATTTCACATTATAAATACTAGGTACCAAATACTAAGTACAAATACTCGAAAGTGAATTGATTGATTTGCGAACCTTACCTATCATTCTGACATGCCACGAAAATGCCCGCTGGAGTCCGACGTATGGTTATTATTAATTGTATGGTAAGATTATCTACTCTATAAAAATATACTTTTTTATCTCCTGCTTTGTAATAAGTAGCATCGCTCCCGCCTTATCCCTTGCATCTATACGTCAACTTGTCAGTGTATACGCCCCCTATTCGAACCACTTACATAACATATCTTTAACCACCAGTATAAAAGTTACACCTTGAAACCCGTATGAACTACGCGTGATCAGGTATCAAAATTTACTGGTTTTTTATAAAAAGATGTGCTCGAAGTGATGGAGATACGAGTTCAGATCGAGATAAAGCGAGAAAGATGATGAGTGGCACTCCGATGTCTCCAACATAAAGAATGGCCCGCGTACCGCTTTCTATGGACAGAAAAAATATTGTTGTTACATTCCTACTTCATAAATCAGACGGATGATTTTGATCGGTACTTTAAATATTATGATAAAGTTTTAAATATGGTGGTCTTATGATCTTGAAATGTTTCATAATTTGTTAATAAAGGTAGGGGCATACTTCTATATTAAAAGTAAAAAATAAATTAAATAATATACTTATAAAATGGTCATATAAGCAAATAAAAATCACTCATATAGTATTTGTTATTATACACTTCAAACGTCCATTTGTATGAACTACATAAAGTATTCATATATCAACGCGTACTAAGCGCAAACTGTTTATATAATATAGATTATAGAGCCAACCAAAATTAGATAAATTTTCACTTATTGACATTAACATAAATCTGTGGGCGATACACGGGGATTATAAAATTATTCAAACGCGTGTAATCTCGCCATAAATAAGGCCCAGTTAACATTGAGGTGTTGGTAACACGAGTCCGAATTCAGAATTAGTTTTTGAAAGTTTGGATAGCGGCAACAATTATGTAGGTTATTATTTACGTGAATGTAGTTATTTTTGTAAAAAGTCGATACAACATTTTTTTGTGTAATTCGCGGTTTCATTAAAAAAAAAACAAGTGTTTTACGAATTAACGCAGTAATAAAATACTCGTGATTATTAAGTAGGATTATTAACTAGGTATTATTTACAATAAGTGAAGTAGGTTTTTATTTTATGTGACAAAGAATAATTTCGCTATAAACCCGATATAAAGTTTTGAAGTAATAATGTATTTATTTCTGTACAATTTTAGTACCTAGGTACACAAAAATATTCTAAAGTGCCATTCTATGGAACTTTCTAACCACGTAAACAAACCGCCATATTGAAATCATCATTCAGTGACAATTTAAATATGGCGGTTTGTTTACATAGTTAGCAAGTTCCATAGAATGACACTTTAAGTAATAATGATCAAGGTGTTTCATAATATGTCATTTGAGTAACTATGTAGGTATGTACAGTCGACGTCAAAGATATGTTTACATTTATGTTCGCCTTTAATAAAGGGGTAAGGTGCAAAAGTAGTAAGGTGTAATGAAATTCAGATGAAAATCACCCTTAATTCCATCATAATAAAAGTCTCTTTTCGGAATTATCCGACAGTTTTCGACATTCGGAATAACCCGAGTAAACCTTATGTAAATTAACGTGATTTGTCAACATTTTAAGTATTAATATATGTCATGTCATGTATATGTCGATACTTATTCAATAGTTGTTGAAAACGTAGAACAAGTATTTGATTGAGTTTCATGTATACTTAATTTATAACTTCGCAAAATCAGTGTAACATCTTACTAATCAGCTGAACTTAAGCCAAGATAGGTACTTTTTCGTGCTTCTATATAAATATATGTTTAATAAAAATGGAAACTATAGGTCTAGATTAAGAGAAGAAACTGTAACAATATTTTTTGTATGACCGTTTGTTACATATTTAAATAAATAAATAAACAAAGGTGTAAACATAAATTATTTGACGTCGATTGTACAGTCAACAACAGAGCTATGAATACAGGCAAAGTGCCAAAAATATGTATACACGACCTTAATGTACAGGCAATAAAGTACCTACTGTATACATATTTTTGACACTTTGTCTGTATTCATAGCTCTGTCGTTGACTGTACCATCGTTCTTCAAGACTTACTGCGTCTAATTTAATTTATACAAATTTATGTTTTCCTCGCGACCTCCATAAAATGTCACATTTAATTCCAGAATCGATTACCAATAGATTCTTGATTACCGATACCATCGAATAAATTAGAAAAATCCTAATGGATAATGGCCAAACCTAAGGGCCAAACAAATTTATACCAAAGTTGTCCGTATTGTCCGTTTAATTTATAGCTAACAAGTTCAATATTGAAATGGGATTAGTGATTTATTAAAAAAGTTTAAAAAACGTTCCGTCTGCTCAGAGTGCTATAAAATTTGGTAATTATAACGACCGCTGTACGTTGGTATTTCGCGCCTTGTCAATTGTATGGTAGTGAAAGGTCCGGATTGTTGGTTGTTTTTATGTTACTAATTAGATGGAGGTCATTGAACTTGTTAATGGGTACGTATACATACATACCGGGTGTGGCCTGTAACACAAGCAAATAATTAAAACAGATTGTACTCCTCAAACGGTGACAGTTTTGTTCAATAACTTTTAAAAATTATGAAGTATTTAGACTCCCTATTTTTCATACAAAATAAGTATTGCCTTCAATGGACGCCATCGCCACGCCATATCATTCTGATTGACGTTGCTTGTCAAGTCTTAAACATAACAAAATTCGCGATACATTGCGTCTTAGAATAAACTTTAAAGTGTATTAAAAATCAAACCGCAAGTTATTTTTAAAAGTCGCTGAACAAATGTTGGTCAGTATGAGGAGTATAGTACGGCCTACAGTTTAATTTTTTGCTCATGTTACAGGCCACACCCAGTATAAGTAGTATTATTGTTACACAATTGCTGCACAATGCACATTATTAGTAAAGTCGCCATCAAAAATATCGGAGCGGCCAAGGTGCTTAAAAGTATCTGAACACGCACTCTAACGCCCTAACAATAGAGACGTGTTCTAATATTTGTGAACACCTTGGCCGTTCCGATGTATGTGTAATTTTCGTAGTAGGTAAGTTAAATTACGTTTACTTTTATTTCTAAAAAGAGTAGATAAGGTAGGTAGAGGTACCAATTTTTTTTCATTTTAGTGTATATGTAAATTTGTCTTATTGTTGAAATATTTGAAAAATTTATGGCTTTGGCTCAAACAGTTCCAAAACTTTATGCCCCACCTTCTTAACCCCTGGAGGTTGGCTAGGGTATATCTACATTTATCTACGCCACCTTTGAACTTTGTGCGGCGTTTGTTAATTAATATTTGACGACGTGTTAAATCTCTAATGACGGCTAGACTTGAAATTACAGCTTTAATAATTTATGGTTTCATGCCTCAAAATACCTTACCCAGATTTAAACTGAACTAATTTATTAATGGCCGCGAAGGCGGCCGCAAAGATTTATTTTCCAGGCGTTTAATAAACCTGGGCTATAACCGCGAAAATCGAAGTTCGCAAATTGTGGGCATTTTTCTCTGTCACTCTAATTACGCTTTCATTGGAGTAAAAGAGAAAGATCCCCGCAATTTGCGAATTTCGGTTTTGGCGGTAGCCCCTCTGTAAGTACCTATATCTAGACTCGAGACAATCATTAATTGAGCACATGAAACTCAATCGACGTGAAATTGATAGTCTTGTTTCCGTTCGCAGCGGGGCCACACAAAGAGCGATTTGTGCCAGTGATTACGGAGCTCTTGGTTATTAACAGGCTCTTTATCATCATCATCATCTCAGCCGTAAGACGTCCACTGCTGAACATAGGCCTCCCCCTTATGGGGGGCGAAAGCCATAATCGCCACGCTTGGCAGGCGGGTTGGCGATCGCAGTCGAGTACACCGAATTTGAGGAACGCTGCTGCCCGTCCACCGGTGGTCTTTATAATTCAGTCTAATAGTAGCTTCGGTAATACTTTTAGCGTGAATACGGGGTTTTAAATATATTAAAACCGTTTATCGAGGGTAAAAGAACTTATATTTAACATTAAAATGAGGCAGTTGGTAAGAATAAGAACAATTTTTAATATCGGAATAAGTTTAAAGCTTAAATGATTTGCAAGTACTTTCATCGTTTTCTTATTATATCTTATTCTCTGGCTCCACACTCTCCACAGCCGCTAACGGTAAGTGTGTATGATATTGAAATGAGATACCAATGCTCAGCCGCGCTGTAAACTTCACCGATAGTCCCTAGGCCGTAAAATAGATGATTGCACTGTTTGAGGCTAGCATGTTATTAGGCGAGGAACAGGTTTAGGTACTGCCGAGCCGAGCCGAGAATCGTCAGATTGCGCATGGACGATTGGCTGGCGAGGCGTTTATAGATCTTGATTTTCACTGGTTTTGAGGTTTTAAGGCACATATGAGTATATAATTTTAAAGAAAAGGAAAGCTTTGCATGAAAACCGATTTTCCTTTATGTTTAGGTTATATTATATGCATTTGGAAAAGGTTTACATAAAGGATGACTCACGATAAAACGATCCGGGTCCGGGCCGAGGCTTACAACACACTTAATTTTTACAAGCTTTTATTTAGTTTCACCTGTCCCGTTGTCTGTCTGTCGATCTGTAATCAAATCTTGCAAGTTAATTTTGGTCTACTTCCCGGTTTCCGATTGAGCTGAAATTTTGCATGCATGTATAAATCGGATGACAATGCAAATATTATTATGATATACAGCTGATCTGATAATGGAGCTGGAAGGTGGCCATAGGAACTATGTAATGAAACAACACAACCTTATTGTGTTAGGGTTTTTTAGAATTGTCTCAATACTCAGTTGTCTGTTGTAAGAAAAGTACAGTCAGTGATAAAAGCTTGTACCAAAAACCGGGCAAGTGCGAGTCGGACTCGCGCACGAAGGGTTCCGTACCACAATGAAAAAAAAACGGAAAAAAATGCAGAAAGAAACGGTCACCCATCCAAGTACTGACCACGCCCGACGTTGCTTAACTTTGGTCAAAAATCACGTTTGTTGTATGGGAGCCCCATTTAAATCTTTATTTTATTCTGTTTTTAGTATTTGTTGTTATAGCGGCAACAGAAATACATCATCTGTGAAAATTTCAACTGTCTAGCTATCACGGTTCGTGAGATACAGCCTGGTGACAGACAGACGGACGGACGGACGGACAGACAGCGAAGTCTTAGTAATAGGGTCCCGTTTTGTACCTTTTCGGTACGGAACTCTAAAAATGAAATGTTTGCCAAAAACTTCTTCTTTCAAATCTTTAGGTAAATGTAATTACAAGTGAACATTTAAATTAAATGCACTGTAACAAACTCAACAAGACAATTTATACCAAATTCTTAAATATAATATAATATGTTAATAAAGTAAACCATTTTTCGTAGAAAAGTGCGCGAAACTTAATTTTCAAATTTGCATTTCTCTCGGACTCTTAATGAACACAGTCGGAGAGCGATTTTTAATTGTTGAAATTAAAATAAACGCCAAATTGCAATCACGGGAGATAAGAATAAAACGATACTTTGTAGGGACTTCGGTTTATGTTTTTCTTTTTAAAACTAAACTAAAAATGGAAAGCGTGGGAAGAAAACAGTCTAAAGGTGACAGTCCATTTCCATCAACTGCAGCTGCAATACTGTTCATTTTCTATGGAAATTGACAATGACAGCGACGCGTTTCCATAGTAAAATGAACAGTATAGCTGCAATTGGAAATGGAATGTCACTCTAAAGGTGACAGTCCATTTCCAACGACAGCTGCAATACTGTTCATTTTACTATGGAAATTGACAATAACAGCGACGCGTTCAGTACCAGTCGTGCAGCTGCGGTCAGAAATGGAATGTTACTATAAAGCGGACGACCCCATTCGAACTTTATGATGCGTCAAATATTACGACTAGATACGACATGAATTAGATATTAGATACGTTTTTGTTTGAAGAAATGTGTAATACTCTCTTTGATAGGTACGCGTGTGAGCTGTGGTCACCTATAAGTGGCTAAGCATCTGTTAATGTTAAATGTGACGTTCCACGTAAAAGGTACCTTATGGCGACTGGCACTTACGTCACATAGAGCCGCAATAATATTGGAGCGGCGTTAATAATAGCGTAAGCGCCAACCGCGATAAGGTACCTTTACCCGTGGGACGTCACAAATGTCCTTGTTCCTATGTAATTGTGTAGATGTATTATCCGTTGAATACATATTTAAATATATAGTCCCCCTCGTAAGTATACATTTGAATACAGGCATATAATTAAAGATCACAAAAAGAAACCCGGACAAGTGCGAGTCGGACTCGCCCACCGAGGCTTCCGTAGGTACTTTTTAGGGTTCCATAGCCAAATGGCAAAAAGCGGAACCCTCATAGATTCGTCATGTCTGTCCGTCTGTCCGTGTATGTCACAGCCACTTTTTTCCGAAACTATAAGAACACTGTTGAAACTTGGTAAGTAGATGTATTCTGTGAACCGCATTAAGATTTTCACACAAAAATAGAAAAAAACAATAAATTTTGGGGGTTCCCCATACTTAGAACTGAAACTCAAAATTTTTTTTTTCATCGACTCCATACGTGTGGGGTATAATATATAATGGATAGGTCTTCAAAAATGATATTGAGGATTCTAATATATTTTTCTAAACTGAATAGTTTGCGCTAGAGACACTTCCAAAGTGGTAAAATGTGTATCCCTGTAACTTCTAAAATAAGAGAATGATAAAACTAAAAAAAATATATGACTGACCGAAAATTGGTTTGAATGAGATCTAGTAAGTAGTTTTTTTTAATACGTCATAAATCGTAAACCGCAATTTTATTGTTACTTGCTGCTACGGCACCCTTCATGGGCGAGTCCAACTCGCACTTGGTCGCTTTTTAGGGTTCCGTACCCAAAGGGTAAAACGGGACCCTATTACTAAGACTTCGCTGTCCGTCCGTCCGTCCGTCCGTCTGTCTGTCACCAGGCTGTATCTCACGAACCGTCGTGATAGCTAGACAGTTGAAATTTTCACAGATGACGTATTTCTGTTGCCGCAATAACAACAAATACTAAAAACAGAATAAAATAAAGATTTAAATGGGGCTCCCATACAACAAACGTGATTTTTTACCAAAGTTAAGCAACGTCGGGAGTGGTCAGTACTTGGATGGGTGACCGTTTTTTTTTGCTTTTTTTTGCATTATGGTACGGAACCCTTCGTGCGCGAGTCCGACTCGCACTTGCCCGGTTTTTTTTAGTATTTGTTATAACAACAGAAATACATCATCCGTGAAAATTTAAATTGTCTAGCTACATATGATTGTTCATGAGATACAGCCTGGTGACAGACAGACAGTGTAGTCTTAAATAGGGTCCTGTTTTTACCATTTGGGTACGGAACCCTAAAAAACCGTTAACTTATGCGTGTGATTTCCCACATAAAAGTGATATGCAGTAGCTGGACTAGCGTGGATGAAGCGAGATCAAATCCGTGATTATACGGTAATTGGGCCCGGTGGAGGAGATTGCACGCGATGCTTTTAATACGATTGCAGTGAGTGATTCGTTTAAACTGGTTTTAGTATATATTTACCTGACATTACATTTTATGTAAATATAAAATGTAATTGATTCATACTGGCCATATGGTGTTATAGTTTTTAGGGTTCCGTACCCAAAGGGTAAAACGGGACCCTATTACTAAGACTTCGCTGTCCGTCCGTCTGTCCGTCTGTCTGTCACCAGGCTGTATCTCACGAACCGTGATAGCTAGACAGTTGAAATTTTCACAGGTGATGTATTTCTGTTGCCGCTATAACAAAAAATATTAAAAACAGAATAAAATTAAGATTTAAGTGGGGCTCCCATACAGCAAACGTGATTTTTGACCAAAGTTAAGCAACGTCGGGCGTGGTCAGTACTTGGATGGGTGACCGTTTTCTTTTTACATTTTTTTCCTTTTTTTATTTTTTGCTTTATGGTACGGAACCCTTCGTGCGCGAGTCCGTCTCGCACTTGCCCGGTTTTTATATTAAATTGTATATGTTTAGAATTTGTATTCAGAAGATGGCTCCCATGAATAAAGCACTCCGAATATCATTCAAGTCTTTCTGTTATGAATAAAACAGTAACATGTCTCACGATTTTAATTGTCGGTAAAAATTAGTTTAAATCTCTACTGTTCGGATTCGTAGGTCTCTGTAATAGTCTAAAGGATGACTCACATTAGACCAGGCCGGGTCCGGGCCGGAGCTTCTGGCGTTTCGTTTTATATGAAAAGCATCACGTGATCACCGGTCATCTGTTATAGAAAAGTAAGCGCCGGAAGCTCCGGCCCGAAGCCGGCCCGGTCTAACGTGACTTACGGCGTGAGTCATCCTCAAAATGGTTCTACACATAGGGATATATCTTACTTTTAACGCGTAATCTGACCCGCTACCAGGCGTGCCTCACTCCGCGATTTCGTCGCTTTGCTACAGGTAGCTAAAAGTACATCCGTTCAGCTCTAATTTTGGGGGTTGCCATAAGCCGCGCGTGGCGCTGTCGCCACCTAGCGGCCATATCTGTGCTGATCGTGACAGACTCGTTTTGTTAGAGAGTGAGTCTTCTGTACCTAGTACTATTATTTATTCTGTGCCGCTACCTTGGACGCTGACTGCAATAGCTTAACAAACATAAATCGCCAAATCTGTTTCTCAAAGTTTCCGATATCAGCCAAAGTCCAAGCATCTGAGATTGCATCTATTCGCCGTTTCCGAACGAGAAGTCGAAGACGGATAAAACTTCAACACTGCCGGCCATCTTTGAATTGTTTTAAAGCAAACTTTGGCCCTGTTTTCTTGCTGATCATCCGTTCGAATCTTCAATCTTATAAATCGGAACAATTGCTGAAACTTGTTGTGTACTTTGGTGCCCCAAGAGTTTAATATTTAATTTAAACCAATAGACTAAGTTTTTTAAGGTTTGCTAGTAACTTACTTGAATATATTTTTCTGTTCTATTTTTTTTATCAGGGTGAGTGCGGTGTGCTACTACTGACTGACTTATAAAAGGATCATAGCTACTAGAAAAAAACTTTAATTTTAGTGAAAAGACTGAAAACGTCTCAAAAAATAAACATACTATCATATATGTCGATTTTGCAAATGTGGCCAATCCCTTAGACACCTACCTGTATAGGTACAAACACATACATGTTTTACAAGACGCCCGTACTTATTCGATTTTCTCTTAAACACTTTAAATCCTTTTAACCTGTAGAACCTTTACTCGTATTATGAGCAAACCGGTCCCGCATTCTAATTTAAAAGACCTTTTAAAAATAACGTCCCATAATAGACCGGAGAGCTTTTTCCACTCGTTTTGCACACGACAATCGTGTCCAGAGTACCAAAGGAGAGAATCGAATATAAACAACTCGATAAATTCGATGTTTCACTGGAAACTCGACTCTTGCATCGCTCTGGGGCGTCATTTTGATCGCTCGCTTGAGTCCGTCGTTCGTTATAACCAGTATACGAGCGTTCTAAGATCAAGAATATTTGTAGCGAATCTAGAGATCCCGTTATAATGGTTATCTTAAAAACTCGATACACGAAACGAATGCGAATACTAGACCAGAGGGCCTACCGTTCGACGTGTTGTCTCCCTGTCACACTTACGTACGAATGTACAAGTGTAACAGAGAGGAAACACGTCGAATGTAGTTCGCGGTAGGCCCTCTGGATCGATCCTCTTCAAAATGCAAACCGAGTTCAAGTTGCGTTCGCGTTCAGCTTAGGGAATAGTATATAATATTCGATACGTTCTGGACTCAAAGATCACTTACCAACTAGATGGAATATTAAATTAAGTAAACATTATGGACTCCATACAGGGCATACAGCATACTTATCACAGTGTAAAAAGTAACAGTGGACCGACGATGTTCGCGTAATTGCCGACACCGCACAATAAAACTGTAACCTTGTCACTGACTTTTACATTAACTGCCCAAAAAACTGCACATTTCAAATAAGGCATGCTATCCCTGTAAGTAGTACCGAGCTACTATCAGTGGCGATGTTTGCAGCTCGGGTGCGCGACTTACCCCTTGCCCCTCGCACCCCGCACGATTGCCCTGTCTAGATGGCTTCGTCGAATGACTGTATTGTTTTATAGACTGAGCTTTTAGGTTGGTGCTCTCGTTTTTGTTAGTATGTGCTAACGCTAATTTCAGTCGTGTCGGCGCTTAGCACCCCGGTGCGTGTGTACCTAAGTTCAATTTCATAAATAAACTTAGCTTAAGTAAAAAAGGGAGTGGCGCAGAAGAATTTTACGAGTGTATTGCGTCGTAAATGCAAGTGTTCGTATATTCTCTAATGGCTCCTCTACACGATGGGCCAACGCCGGCCAATCCAAGGGACGCATTTATGCGTTAGAGCGAGCAAGTGATATTGCTATCTCATTCTATCGTATGGCTGCGTCCCTTGGAGTGGCCGGCGTTGGCCCATCGTGTAGAGGAACCATAATGCGGAGTCTAGAGAAGGTAGGGTACTATTCTGGTGGTGTGACAAAATGAATTGTGATACAATCGTGCGGTATTGCATTTCGGATTGTGTATTCAGAGTCATAGCCGGAATATATCGTTTTGATTGCATAAGTCGTTCGGATTATGTCGGGTTGTAAAATATTAATGCGCTTGTAAAACGTAAAACTCACATTCCGCGAATATTATATGTAGTAGTGTAATAGCAATTCAATTTCAAATACATTATAGAGAGTTAATATATGTGTGTAGATAATAAATAATAAATAAATAAATATTATAGGACATTTTTACACAAATTGACTAAGCCCCACGGTATGCTCAAAAAGGTTTGTGTTGTGGGTACTCAGACAACGATATATACAATATATAAATACTTAAATACACAGAAAACAACCATGACTCAGGAACAAATATCTGTATCATAATACAAATAAATGCCCTTACCAGGATTCGAACCCGGGACCATCGGCTTCATAGGCAGGGTCACTAGCCACTAGGCCAGACCGGTCGTCGAAAAGCAGTGCATGTAAAGTTAATAATGTAAAACATGGAAGATTACTTAGTTTATCCCGTAGTCGAAATTGCCCCCCTGCACCTTATATAGTAATCTCATAAAAATAAAAACAATTATTTTGGATGCAGATGCCATGCCATTGGTATGATACCTTCTGTGCCTATTAAGCTACACGTTAGCAAGCGCAATAAGTATTGGTTTTATTTTTAAAGCCAAATCATTTACATAATTCAAAGACTATGCGACACATACTTTAAATACTCCTTTATTCTAGACAACTCCATACATACAGCAATAAGCTATAACTTTTATGCTGAAACTCAAGTCACGTGTATTAAAGGAATCACCACGTAGCCGCGTCGGATCGGATTCGTTCCGGGCCCGGTTCCCGAGGGAACGGGACGTCGGCGCGAATGTTAAGTCAGCTCACGAGTGTCAAGTTTACAGCTACAGTCGATGTGATCCTGACGTTGGAACTCTTTGAAAGAGACGTATTTATAATAGAAAACATGAAAACTTTCGTAAATAAGTCGAAACCAACCGACAATAGGCAGTGCGTAACAGACGAGCGTACCGTACAGGACCACGAACTTGGTCTGGTCAAAATATCTCTTTCCCGCTCTTACTAACAGAAGCGTCATTAACGGACGTAGCCACCTTACACACACAGACCGCCAGGCCAGACGGCAAGGCGACAGAACAGGCCGCGGAATGGACCAAGGTTGTAGTCCGGTATGCCCGTCTGTTACAGCTTTAAGTGTGCATAAACTTGTGTCAGACGCGTCGGACCAGATAGCGACTCACGGACGTAGCCACCTTACACACAATGGAACAGGCCGCGGATTGAACCAAGGATGCAGTCCGGTACGCCCATCTGTTACGGCTTTAAGTGTGCATAAACTTGTGTCAGACGCGTCGGACCAGATAGCGACTCATTACTACGTACCACGTATCGTTAGCCGCGTGTTTTTGTCAGTCTCGTTATTGCATTTAACGCTAGATTAGACGGCCGCCGACGCGTGATCAAGATGCCTCATTACTTATTACTTACACTGCTATCCGTTCTCCGCTATTGTTCTTGTTGCATTTCTTCAACTAAGCGGAAAAATTATATTTCTATTTGTGTTTTCTAAATATTAATATTTTACTTCCTCTTAACTATACTACTTTTTGTAAATACCGTTATTAAACAAGATTCCAACAATTTGCTTATAGGTAATTTACAAAGAAGCGAAGTCAATTAAGCCCGTGAAAGCTTTGAGGTTCTTTTAGCATCGCAATTAAGTTGCTAAGGAGCCATTTGGAAAAAAGTTGAAATAATGTCGCTTTACGTTTATGATTTCAATCAAAGCTATCACTGTACCGTGTTTATTCTAGAAATCCTCGTGTCTTGATTACATACCTGAAAAAGACAAAAACAATTATTAGTCACTTATCTTGGCAATAATTGGTAAAAGTGTTTAAGTATCTTTGTCAACAATTAGAGATATAGGGCATAATGTAAATCTGCAAAATTGTATACAAATAACTAAATTTTTTTATGTCAGATATTGATCGCTCCATGTCGAATAGCTTTATCTAGACTAGAGCAATTCGCTTAGCGCTGGCTTCGCGGTAGTGAATGTAGTGATGTTTAATGTATGAGACTCATAGGACTTTTGTATTTCAAACTCCATAATTTGGTATATGTTGACTTAACGTATTTATTACGATAGAGAATCAAATAAGCGTCTTATTTATCTATCTATCTTATGAAATCGGTATTCACTTGGTTTAATTTTCTTTGCGATTATAAAAAGAGCAGGAACTAAGATTCCTATATTACAGTGTACGCACACCACATCTAAGCTAATCTTTTCGGACAAGACCCGGATTTTTGTAGTCTCATTACACCCGGACGGCCTGAGGACTTTTACGACCGTGTAGCGTTGTAGGCTAACATTGTCGATCCCATAAAACGTAGTTTAGAACGATGATTTGTTTGTTACGGTAGTCTTATACAAAGTGGCTATTGTGTAGTTTATGGTTTATTTCTGCTGAGACAGTGACACTAAAACTAGGCAACGCTGGACTTCCGATTAAAATATAGTGGCCATAACACGTTACAGTTTTATGGGACTTAACCCTCTGATCGCCAAAAACGTCAACTGACGCGCACGGCTACATCATTATATCACCTTGCACTCTGATATGGTTCAGGTGCGCCGCACACGGTAGCCGTTGCTTAAAGTGGCACATTACGCTACACAATTTATTTTTGGAATTGTTTATGTTATTTCTACTCAGAATCACGAGCTCTTTCGATCTTAATAGGAGAAAAAAATGTCCCAAGGTTCCGTTCCCATTTTCATAGGCTTTGTATGACGGTAACGGAAGAAGGAACGAAAAATGTATGGACACTTTGGGTCACTTTTGTTCTCCTATCAGGATCGAAAGAGCTCGTTATTTTGAGTAGAAATAACATAAAAAATCCCAAATGTGAGAAGAAAGTGTAGTGGTTAACTTTAAAGAAGACGCTTACCACCATGTGGGCTTATTGGCCACTGTCGTAGTATAAAATCGTTGATCAACACGAAACTTCAATTTAATAAAGCCTGTATTAACAGCGTTATTAACTCTCCATAGCCATCGCGTGCTGTGGACTCCGATAATTATCGCCTAATGTCTTGCGACCGCAACCCCCGGATTAATCCGGTCACTAGGGTGCCCAATAAACCGGATATAGGCACTTAAACCCGGACAGAGTTAGTGCTCTGGTTTTAACTTACTGGATTAGAGGTTGTATTTAGTTCGGCGGTAATGTTATTTTGGTACGTACACATGTACATATGTGGGCAATGGGCACACCTATTTGGTATGGTTGTAAAACTTGCACAATGATGAACTAAAAACGTACATTCATACAAACAGACAGAATGAGACTTAATTTATCGTTTACCGTATAAAACACAAAGTTACAACAGCAACTTATTTCGGGTAAGTATCTTATATTTATGTAATAAATGCAAATACTCTTCTTTGTAATAAACTAATAGCAAGTAACTACTACTATTACTCATACGTATATCACTGACCCAATGAATATAAATAAATCATAATCAAACAACCATTGTTTAGCTAGCTCTGGCAAGTAGATATTTTAAAAGCTAATGCAACAAATCTAAAATGACTAATTTTATTAATATAACGGATAAACATACGGAATTTACCACAAAGAATAAAGTTACACATCAACCCTTTGCTTTTACATTTAATTTCCACGAACAATACTATGATTTAATCCACGGCATTTAAATTAAAAACAAAAGCCGGAAACGAATATCACGTCACAAACAGAAATCGGGTTTTATAACCGGCCATGCCCGAGAATTACCGGAATAACCGGGATTAACCTGGCCACCCTACACAGGTGGTGCGGGACGCAAATCCGTCATAAATAAATTTGATTTGACACTTGCAAACAGCTCCGTTAAACATTTTGGGGAAATAATTTGATAAATTTAAACTGTTTAGGGTTTCTTGCGGTTTGTGGTCGGGATTTTATGAGTGAAAAATAAATTATATGGATACCGTATCATTTACGTGGTGTTGAAGAAAATGGGAATTTGAGTGTAGGTAAATGAGTTAAATAAAACAATCGAGTTATTAAAAAACGTACTCGAATTGAAAATATTTGAAGTTAGAGTTAGATCAAGAAAAGTCTGCAACGAATTTGATATCACACGCAATGCAAGTGTTATTTTAAACGTAAAATTTCTATAAAATTATGACGTATAAATAACACTTGCACTACGTATGCTATCAAAATCGTTGCAGACTTTTCTTGGTCTAACTCTATTTTATTCATTGAAATATTTGAAATACTGGCTAGCTGACAAAACAAGTCCGAACCACGGCCATATGCTAAATAACGTCTGCCTTCCAAATTCAAACCGGCCGTTCCAACAAATCATATCCATAGCCAGTCAATTTCTTTTTTCGACGACTGGCCAGTGACAAAAGTTTTCTTTTTCTGCCGGCCATAAGTTCCGCACGTCGACAATGCCTTGGCAGCCGGCCAGGCAATCGATATAGGATACACCGCAAAACCATAGCCAAATCTCACAGATCTGATCTGATTTAAGATAATGATTTGGGTTGTTTATTGCTCAATGGTGTTTGAAAATTTGATATGATTGTTGAAAACTCGCTTATTGTTATGAAGAAAATCCTGCTATACGTTGGCAATATTTTTTTATAAGCTAGTTTCCATATTTTATTTCTTTAGACGCTATGTACTTATTACTATTTTAAATGATGAAGAATTTGATATTTCAATGTAGGTATGCATATTCATTGAATTTTGAACTGAATATAATTTAGAGTTATAATTTTTTATAAGCTCCACTATAAAATGCCATGACAATAATATCATTGACATTAACAGCTCCATATATACCTGACTTACATATATGTAAATTACATATATACATACAGGTACACATATATGTAAATAAATGTCTTTGCATGGTACTCATGGTAGTCGGCCACAGACGGTACAGCTCTTAATAGCTCATCAGCCTGAAGCATCTCACTCACATGTTGAGACATCCTCCGAGACTAGTGCTTAGCCAAATTTCCAGGCTATTAGATTGATGGCTGCCGTTGCTAGCATGTAGCATGTCTGCTAATGTGTTGCTAATGCACACCCCGAATGCATCCCGCGGGCAGGGCTTAAGTTATCGATGCATGCTGAATTACGGCTTGCTTAGAATTAGCTGTGAGGCTATTAGCTAAGTTCTCAAGGCTTTGTCTTTGGAACTGGTAGTGGTTTAGCTAAATTGCCTTGAGTATGAGTAGATCGCATTATGTCTAGTGACTGGACGAAATAATAAAAGTATCCTAAAAATCCTGAAGTTTCGTGGACGTTCATTACATGTAGCTTTATCGTAGCCATGAACGACCACGAAGAAGTATAGGTAAAACCGTTCAATTAATTCCTTATTATAAAACCTTACATGGGCCATTAGCCCCTTAACGCGCCACTGTAAATTGAAGCTACAGCATAACCCTCTCCTTGTCCAACTCCAAACTTTTAGCTAACTTCTATAATATAGAATTTAGTTGAGATTCCAAAAAACCCCTGACACTGGCCAAGTCCCTCGCAATCCTGACAAAGGAACAAAAATCCTGAAACGTCAGGGGAAATCCTGATGCATGGCAACCCTAGATTCAGTTGAGTGTCTACATAACCAAAACTTGCGAATTCTAATATGTCTCGGTTTAGGTTCTTTATAACAAGCTTTTATTAGGTCGACCTGTATATATGTAACTATGTAATGGAATCTTGCAAGTTAAATTTGATCCACTTCCCGGTTTCCGATTGAGCTGAAATTTTGCATGCATGTATAAATCGGATGACAATGCAATATTTTGGTACCATCGAGCTGATCTGATGGAGACAGGAGGTGGCCATAGGAACTCTGTGATGAAACAACGCAACCAAATTGTGTTAGGGGTTTTTAGAGTTGTCTCGATGAGTATTAGTTGTCTGTCGTAAGAAAAGCACAGTCAGCGATTAAAGCTTGTACGAAAAATGAAATTTTTGCCAAAAACTTATTGATAAGGCAGTCATACTTTTGGCTGAAATACCCGTGTTCTGATGAACGGGATGGGGGTCGTCTGATGGACGTTGGGTCGTAACATTACTTATAAACTTCGATGATTTGCTAGTTATTTATTAGCACTTTATTTGTACTTCGTGTATACGCTTTGTGGGTCGGCTGAGTTAGTGCGAGCGTTATTTGACCATTAATGTTTAATGGGTTGAGGTCGAAGATGGACGGAATATTTGCTCTTTGACTTGTAATGTTTTCAGATCTTACCTCATTTATAACTAAAAGGCATTCTCGGAAGAATTTAAATATAAAAAACAGGCGTATTCGTACTTATATTTTAATTATCAAAAAAGGTACGGTACCAGTTCTTACAACATTAATTACAATTATAGTATCAATACCCGTCTTCTTTTTGTTGTTGCTTGAGTTATTTCTTGCATTTGTCAAAATATTTTGTCTCAGAACTGTGAGATGCAATAATATTTTCACCTGAATGAAAAAAATCAAGTTAATTTTCAGCCATAAGTAAAGTGTTTTTACTGTAATAATTGTAATAAAAATGGTAACCTAAAATAACAGCGCGCAAAAATGTGTTCTTAAAAATGAGTTTCTTCCATAATAAATAAACAATTTCTATGTGGGCAGAGTACACTGCGTAAAATAAAGCTCGCTACTCACTGTGGCGCCCTAGATGGGGAAGTGGGCAAGTGGTAAAAAGGGGGAAGTTGCAGTTAAGTAGCCTCGATGGACGGGCACCGCCCACGCGACTCCGACACGCCTAACAACACTTTAGTTAATATGTGAGTCACACGAACGTTGCCGCCACCATACAATCGAAAGGACATTTTGAAATAACATGAAAATTCAAGTGACATATATTATACATTACCTACGTCTGGTAACAGTTTGCAACAAATAAATGATGATTATACCGGGTGTTTCCTGTAACAGGAGCAATAAATTAAACAGTAGGCTGTTGTACAGGACAAACTGACCAACATTTGTTCAGCGACTTATAAAAATAAGGCATGTTTTGATTTTAATTATACTTTTAAGTTTATTCGAAGACGCAATGTTTTGCAAATTTTGTTGTTTAAAGCTTGATAAGCAACGTCAAACTAACTGATGTCAGCGTACATGGAAGGCAATATTTATTTTGTATGAAAAAAAAAAGAAGTCTAAAAGATTTATAATTTTTAAAAGTTTTATAGTTAGAGGAGTTTATAATATATGTTTTAATTATTTGCTTGTGTTACAGGCAATACCCGGTATATGGTTTTCGTATATTGTTAATATACAGAGAAATTAGAGGAGTATATTTCTTGTTTCTGTTATTATGGAAGAACCACGATTATTAACCATACGACTCTTATAAAAAATGTAAACTGAAGAAGTAATTCTAATTCGTAGCCGGAAGATACTGACTTTCTACAAAATAAATAATGTAATTATGGTAATGTAAAACCAAAAAAGGCAACGATGTTGTATTGTATTTTTTTTGCTAAGAGTATAATTATATTTTAATAGCTTCAGTCTCTTATGTATTGTGACTATGAGTATTATAAAATCATTATATTCCAAATCTTATTCATAAAGCTTTACAAGACTCTATTAGTTTATTTAAATACCTTAATTTCCATCATATTCTTACAATGTCTTGACGTATGTAGTCAAAATGACCGACAAACGTTTAAATAGCTAATGCGATTGTGTATTGCTGTTAATTTTCAATCCATGGAAAGCAATAATACAAGTCCTGCACCTATCTCAGCACTTAAGGTGGCCACTGACGAGCCTTCCAACAGTCCAAATAGCGTGGCTGCAATCCAAAATCGGTCCGTGAATGTCAAAAACCTACAATGTTTAATATTAGGATGCCGTCCATTTGGATGAATCCATTGTTACGGCATCCATTTGGAAGGCTCGTCAGTGGCCTTCTTTATACCGACAGTTCAAACTAAAGCATGTAGTAACCCTATAAACTACAAAGTAGGGAAGTATGCCAAACTGACCATCCTTCACCATGGGCATTAACATCTCAAAGGCACTCAAAACTTGATCCCTACGCGCACCGACCAAAACTTAAGTTAACACTTCAAATTCCGGCAGACTATTATTTCGCCATAAATCAACCCTTCCTGCGTCCTATCATGGATACACGAGCCAATCTAGAGTGATTAATTGAATAATCAGGGGTTCTCGCAAGTAATTTTAATGATTTATCACTTCGCTAGTGGAGCCTTGTCAATGCTGCTGCTTTTGAAGACGGAGGGAATAAATTAATCATAGCTAAGGATGTTTAGTGACCTTATTAAAACGATCAGAAGCATATATCTTTAATATATATAAAACGGGTATGTTTTCATACATAATTATTCGTCTACAGTATAGTTATTCGTTTATTCGTCTTACGTCTTAAAATAATAGACATTTGCTCATATTTAACTAATTTATCCTCGATGTCCACTACATCTGAGCCCACATATAACTTGATCGGCTATTTCTTGCTTTGTAATACTAATAACACTACAGCAACGATGACAAAATATTAAACATTAATCGTATACTTAATAATTATCTAACACTATATAAATATACTATTATACGGGTTCCCTTAGTTTCCCATAAAGTTTTAAGTCATAATGTATTGTTAGTCATACTATCGTTAGTCACAACATTGAAACCGTTAACTTTTCAGGATTTTCGTAAGGTTCAAATTGTATAGATCGGATAGGTTAGGTTTGTTTTATGGCAATCCTGAAAAGTTACTCGTTTCTGAGAAAAACCAATTATGACTAACGAAAATTCGGACAAACAATACATTATGACTTAACTATTTGGGAAACAATAGAGACCCCAATTATACACATACGTATACCTACTTGTTCTTTGTAAAGCCCATTTCGGCCTAAAATGGCGCCCAAACGATAGCCACAATGTCAATAACAGCGTTTACAAAGGCCCCCAATTCCGCGAATCAATTTCAAAACCTTTAATTGCCCTACGGCTTGAGTATTGAGAGGTAAGGCGATTGATTCCCAGGCTTTTTGATGTCCCTTCCTCCCCCTTAAGAAAATAATCACGAGAAAAGCACGACAAAAGAATTTAATTGATTCGAAGAAGGAATGTCCCCTTGCGTTGGAAGAAATTTCCAAACGGTATTCTGCCTTTGGGTATTGAAATACTTCCTTGCCATTTTGTGAGTGTTCTTTTTTACTTGATTTGTTTTTTTTTTATTACGGTTACAATCAGTTTGGGATTGAGGTAGCGTTACTACTGTTGCAACGTTGCTGCTGCAGTGTTGACGCGGGTGGTGTCACTATCAATCACATATTTAACCAGCGACCCGCCCCGGCTTCGCACAGGTCTACAAATACAAATAAACCTTTCTCAAGAATCTAATCTGTTGATAGGCGAAAACTGCATGAAAATCCGTTCAGTAGTTTTTGAGTGTATCGCAAACAAACTCACAAACATACAAACCATACCACCATAGCTAGGTCCCCTAGACCCAATATAGGGTGGAAAGATTTGGCAAGCAGAGGCCGTGGTTCAAGTCTCTACCAGGACGATTTTAAATTTATTTTTGCTCTTTCTCTCTTTCGTTACTGGGCCCGCTAGCCCCTTAGCTCCTTATAGTGGTTACTAGGGGTTTCTAAAAAACCGGGCAAGTGCGAGTCGAACTCGCGCACGAAGGGTTCCGTACCTACCATAAAGCAAAAAAAAAACGGAAAAAAAAGCAAAAAGAAAACGGTCACCCATCCAAGTACTGACCACGCCCGACGTTGCTTAACTTTGGTCAAAAATCACGTTTGCTGTATGGGAGCCCCACTTAAATCTTTATTTTATTCTGTTTTTAGTATTTGTTGTTATAGCGGCAACAGAAATACATCATCTGTGAAAATTTCAACTGTCTAGCTATCACGGTTCGTGAGATACAGCCTGGTGACAGACAGACGGACGGACGGACGGACAGCGAAGTCTTAGTAATAGGGTCCCGTTTTACCCTTTGGGTACGGAACCCTAAAAACCCTGTAACTCGCCAAATCTCAACGCAATCTTGACATGTAGCAACCCTACCTTTATGTAAGACCGCTGCATATATAGTGCAGCTACTCTGTGGGTAGCGGACGCGACTGATGGAACAATTGCATCGGGATTGGTATAAATGATATGCTAATACGCATGTCCCGTTTGACGGCTTAATGCTGACTTATGAGCGTCCATTTCAATCCGATTTTGACAAGTCCAATGTCAAACTTGAAACATAGGTATGTATTAAATAAATCCCTGTTGCATTATCATCAGGTCAGGACTCAACGCACGGCTAACTACTTCTGGATGCTCTATGAGTTATTGTATAAATATTGGTACCGGAGATACGAAAACTTTAGCTTATTATATTAAATCTTGAAATAAAAGAAAATTACATAGAAAATATGGAAGTGCAAAAAATCTTCAGGTACATTAGGTAGGTAGGTATATATTTATTTTACTCATGCTAACGATGTAACCCGTCTACATCGACCAAAAAACATGTTGAACACTAATTTCTCGGATAAGATAGGAATGGACTTATTCACTTAGATCTGTAAAACGTCGATTCTAATAAGCGGGTGGGCGGTGCATTTAACTCGCGATCTGTCCGAGCCCCGCTCATCCGTTTAAAACTTCCACTACGGCCAAGGAGACACGTTTAAAGCGCCCGTAATCAAATTTCACTCCAGTCTTTAAGGGTTTAAGCCGACAACTTTGAGCCCCCTAATAAATTATATTGCCGACAAAACTGCTCCCGAGTGCGACACAGTTCGTTGGCTCATCTAATTGGTCCGAATTTGAGCCGTCCCGACTTATAATTGGGCCGAATCCGGGCCTTATTCGACTCGAAATTAGCCGAAACTCCCCGGGATTAGGAGTGCCGAGACCGCAGCACTAATGTGCCTTTAGTCAAACATACGTAATAAGTCGGTCTCGTAAACTTAATGAAGATCCGTTTCGGAAGACGCAAACCAAATTTGGAAACAAGTTCCGGGGTTTTGACTTAAACTCGACGAAGGCGCCGTTTGAATACAGTAAATTCTTGCTTAATTAACGCGCCTATCGCGGAGCGCCTTTTCCACCCGAGGGCGTTAATGTAACTTCGTCTTATGTGCTTTTCCGCCCGTCAGCGAATTTCCCCTTCATTATACGTGTGTTTACCTGAGAACCAGCAAAAACTTGGTAGAACCGTCTACATAGTCGCCGTTTGTTCTACGAATTTCCGACGAAGCGAATTCCCCAAGATTCTCAATTAAAGCTGCGACACTCCGTCGAAGTTCGCCGCGAACTTCCAAATCTTGGCGCCGCTGAAAGAATTCCGCTCTAATTAGTACAAGTTTATGCATTCGGAGGTAACGAACTAACTTGAGGTAGTCGGCGCCAACTTTTAATTACTGGTACATCGGCGATGGCGTCAATCAGGTCGTTCGCGCGATAAATCCGCGCGGCCATTATTTCGAGATTACCGGCGGCTGCCGGCCGGTACGTTTTTGCTTATCACTCTTTCCCCCGGTGAATTAATCGCAGCGTTTAATGCTCACCGCGAGCGGCGTTCGTGACTGCGCTCAGATGGAATCTTCATAAAGGAGCCACAACTCGTCGACCTTTTTAATAAGCAAAATCTCGCTCGCAGCCCGTCTCGTCGGGCCGTCTAAGAATTCCAATTGAGTTCCGTGACCGGCGGGAATAATAAAACAATTCGTAATGAAATGCGCTCGCGGATTCTCGTATTTGCTTAATATTTTGAAACGGCTCGCGCCGGCGGAGTCGTGTCGGGGAGCTTATTTCATGTAAATCGCGATATCGCGTCGGCCGGTGCGGCGGCGGGCGCGGTAATTCAGAGCGCGATAATGGGTCGCGGGTCACAACCCTATCTGCGCGTAGTAAACCGTTCCGCTGCAGATGTACTTAAGTTAAACCTGGGCGATTAAAAATGATTATCCCTCCCAAGGCGGGATGCATCCGTGAGATTGCGCCTCGCGGTCGACTCGCGAGTTTGTGATTGCAATTGCTTATTGAGCGCATCAAGTAGCAACCCACAACTGTAAGTATATTCTTAAAATTCGTGTGTGTAAGTAGGTAAAGATTCTTACCCGCGGGCAAACAGTAAATACAATTTTGCAGGGACCTGTTGTAGATTCAAGTTACTGTTACTGTACTGTTAATTAATAACCTAGCGTTCTCCAATTAATGTATAACTATTACACGAATATCGAAGGCACAGTTAGACTGGCTCGCCTAAGAGTGCGACTTGTTGCGCACGGTTACCCAGAAATATTCGCGCAGCTAGTTATTATATCGATTACTAGATCCACGCTACAATCCGGGTAAGTAAGCCTTTCGCAATATTCTCGGATTGGATCTTGGAGCAATTTGCCGTAATTGTTGCTGAGAAGCAACAGGAAGGGGTAAAAATGTAATTAGCGCTCTAGAGCTTTGACTGCAATATTTACGCGTCGAAACTGCTAATTAGAAATAGAAACTGGCACTTAATGGATACCTACCTACTGATAAACTTTTTTTGTTCAGTTTTAATCTCTGTGGATGGAATGAATATTTATATTGCTCGGTATTAACTACATCGGAGGTTTTATTTTCATACATATTTGGTTTTAGAACCTTGTCTAACTTATAAAGAATAATTTCATGAAACCATGGCAATCTGAACAGGTCCGGTCCGAGGACTCCGATATTTCAGTTTTCTATAAAACCTGTGAAATTAACTGTCCCGGACCCGAACTGAACTAGCGTGAGTCATCCTTAATGTAAAAATCACCGAGAATTACTCATACCTTCAATATAATAAAGCGTAATATATATGCTACATGTATTTATTATCTAACAGGAGCGTTCCAGGAAAGTACACAGGGGAGCTTGGCAGCAGACATAACAATGTAGTCACGGTGCGCACTAAGCACAATGCAGCGTATTCATTGTGACGAATAACTTCCGGAAATATTATACTAATAGACGGGGCCGTACCGTAGATGTGCTGAGTATACTATCGCACTCTCATCCCGATACTTACAGGCAAGATAAATATTGGATTATATAGTAGCTACTAGGTATATTGATGATTGGTTATCTTTTATTTGTTGAAAACGTTAAACAAAATAAACTGTCAGTCGTGATGGAAAATTCGAGTATTGTACTATTTTTGAAATTATTTATGCGAAAGAGAATACCGTCACAGGAGTTAGTATTTGTATGTATGTGGGTCTCGTTTGAAGAATTCCCCAACACATATACGTTTTGTTACACTTGATATGTTCCTGCATCGGCCAAATGTTTCTGTGTAGCCGAACCGTTGACTGGTAGAGAATGCCTTGAAGAATTTCCTTTGAAGCCAAGTTGAAAAGTCAAGTCTTAAAACACAATCAAATCAGCCATATTGTAAGTAATTTCTTGTTCCTTGCTCCTATAAAAAATATTTTTTTCCAAATCTTTTGGCTCTTTTTTTTTGTCGGATAATAGGATGGTTAATAATGTCATAACAGAGAGTTGTTAATACTGTAACCGCTGGATTATTTACATTTGATGTTACTCAAATTCTAACCGGTCTTTTGAAACCCAGCTCATGTAGTGATCCTGTTTGCAGATATCAACTGCCAATATCAGATATTGCTGATGCTGTCCGTTCTAAACTGAACGGAATCAGGTCACGACAAGACCTGTCGGTGCGACGTGAGGACGTTTCTGAGCAGACTGGGGTATCGGGAAACAAACGTATCTGTTTTGAGCGAAATGGCAACCGATCTTCAGTTTTCGACTGAAGTACACCATTCTATACATTCAATTTTAACTAAAATTTCACTTAACCCACAGATCTAAACGTAAAGTTGATTGAAGTGTACAAAGGGAAGCCATCATTTATAAGAATATTTCATGAGTGCAAAAGAGGCAGTCTCCGAATGAAAAAATGTTAACACTAAACTCCAAAACGAAAGGTTAGCGGGCTGGAAACTATGAAAATCTGTATTCAGGAGATACGGTGGACGATTATACCTTGGAAAGTACTGTTACATAAGCAAATAATTTACGAAATCACATACATATTAATACCTCTGAATTCAATACTTCCAATGACTCTTGACATTCCATTTTTTATTTGACAGGCAATCTAGTCTAAATGTCAAGTTATATCTAAGTACCTACACAAAAAATTTACTGGCAAAAGAATGTCAAAACATGTCCCGTGTAGGGGTCCGTTTTAAATCGCTTGTTACTCGAATTCAAAAGTCTGACTACTATATTGCATTGTACCTTAATGATGTTATATGTATTAAAATATTTTTCAGATACATATTTCGTTGATATTGATAGTAACAAAAAATCTCATTTGTGGTACAAACTTTCAGAAAAAATCCAACTGCATGCATTTAATTCAATAAAATTTTATAACTCCCCGACACGCTCCACGCTTTTAACTTTATCAGAGCGCTACACACTAAAACCGTTTTCATACACCACACAAAGCCGGGCTAAACGGATGGCACATTAAAAAAACCGGTAAATCCCGAAGAAATATTGCCTATTTTTGCTGGTCGACAACTCGTAATCACATTTGCTTTTGTTCGTTTCGGCCCTTTCATTCGCTTAATCGCGTTATTCGGGGCTGCGGCCGCGGAGCAATCTTCGAGATTGCGCGCGAGTTGCGGGAGAGAGCGGTGGCGGTAGCGGGAGCGGGAAATAGAAATTGAAAACGCAGTGGTAATTTTATGTAATCTTATAATATCACTCTCTCTCTCTTCTCCTAGCCGATTTCGCCCAGAGACTGCATCATATTCCTTAGGTGCGGGAACTAAGCAAGCCGCGTAGTAAACATGCCAATCGCTTAAATACGCTCCGTAGCGATCGCAATGCAACTGTCACTGTCGCACTAATATGGAAGAGTGATAGAGAGACACAAAGCGTTCCGTTGTCGTAGCGATAGCGATTGTCACCTTGGCTAAGCCGGCTGATCCACTCGCTCGTGCGCCCTCATGTGACTGCAATAGCCAATCTTAGTCTGCAGTAGTCGTCCGCACCGAGGGCATGCCAAAACAGCCTACGTAGTGATGGTCTGGCCGTCAGAGCATCTTGCTTATTGTCAATGGCTGCTGTTTTACTTTCTACCTCACTTAAGAAAGTTCCAATTTCCAATTCACACATCGAAAACTTAAAAATATTTACCGCGACATTTGTTAACTTAAACCAACCGCCTACCGCCGAACATGAAACAGACGGGGAAGGAAGGAAGTCGGCAAAGACGAGATAGTTATACCGTATGTATGTATGTATGTCTGTACGTGTAGTTTGAAATAGGTAATTCGTTCGTTAACACAGCTTCGTTTGGCCGCTATTGAGGATCAGTTAGTCGTATCTGGAAATAAATATGGTTAGTTTTTGCTTGTGGATTTCGTTCGATAATTTCTGGTTTAGAAATTGTGCTTAATTCACTGTAGAACGGTTTACCTACCCTACCTATAAAAAGGTCTCCTGTTGCATTCTAATTTGAACTTTGTGTTGACAAAATAAAATTTAATTTTGTTTGGCAAGGTTTGACGTATGGGCGGCTGGAGGATAACAACGCTATTTCTGCGGTATTAGTTAAATATATTCAAGGGTAGGTACTAAAGGATGACTTACGCTAGAACGATCTGGGTTCGGGCCGCGTTGTCCAACACTTAGGTAGTTTTCTATAATTTTTATAGAAAGCATCATATGATCACCGATCACGCATTCATACTTAGAGAACGAAGTATCGGAACCCTCGATTTGGATCACTGGATACAATAATTATAGCAGAAAATGATTATATTTTCTCTATATTCGACGTTTACCAACGCTAATAGGCCTATTCGGATTTAGAGATAATCACAACATCTAGAGACGATTTAGAGATCAACTAGATCTACAGTAGATATCGACTAGATGTGACTTGGATATCTAAGTCATAACTTGTCGAAATCGTTCAAGAGGACCTCCAGAATCGCGGAAACGTCAAATTTGACATATCTATATCTATCTTACAAATATCTTTAAATTATCCATATCGTAACTTGTTGAAGTCTAGTAGAAATCTAATTCATTTTCCGAATTGAGCCGTAAGTATGAACTATGTATGACTATAACGCGAAAGTGTTGAAACTGATTGTCCCAACTACTGTACCCAGTACATACTTGTTATATCTTAAGGGCAATCCCTTTACAGATGATAATTACACGAACTTCAACCCTATTGCTCAAACATATTAAATATATTAAGAACGGGTCACTCACGTATTTTAAGTCGAAAAACGCTCGACATGTTTCACTCCGTACCGAGGAGTGTCATCAGGAGCTTGCGTTTACGGTGACGGACCGGCGCAGACTGCGGGCCGCGGCTCTCCGCGCCCGATGACTCGGCGCAGGCGCCGGTGGCGGCAGGGGGAGCGAGAAACTACCCTCGTTTATGGCATTATTGTCAAATGATGGGTTGCACACAACACTCACTACGTCATTCGCTAATGGTTCGTCCACACTGTCCACCGACGTAGTACCCAAAACAGTTTTCCAGCTTGTAGGACCAACCACAATCACGGTTTTTCGACTTAAAATACGTGAGTGACCCGTTCTTTATATATTTAATATGTCTGTGTCTCACGGAAGTTTTCCTATTGCTCAAACTTTAAAGCTCTTATCAAATGCGAATCCTGCGTACGCGAACTTTTCTATTGTGAAGCTTACGTTTGTTTCGTTTCTGCTCCGGCGATTCTTTTCCAACTGCGAGCATATTAGCGTTTAATAATATGAATATTAGTTGAGGAAAGAAATGGGAATAATTCCAAACGAGTTTGTCTTTGTGCAATTGTGCAATGCGATAAATACAATTGTCCAAGGAATTGGATAAAGTATTTACTTATTATTGCAGAAGATCTGGGTACAGATGTAGTGCATAATTATTTTCACGGAAACGTACGAACGTGTCTTGCTATTTCAGTCAGTCTCGGTACTAAGGTTGACTCAAGTAGCACGACAAATACGAACGTTTCCGAGAAAATACGATGGAAAACAATTATGCACTAGATACATCTGGAACATTTACATGAAGCGATAATAATGTTTCATAAAGTAATTTCCAATTCTTTGGCTCTATGATGAACATCCTTCACTGTTTGGGGTTTGGGAAAAATTATATCAACTCACAGTTATATTTTTTTCTTAGCTGTATACCTACTTGAGTTTGTTATACATTTATATATCCGAATATCCGGTATCCGGCCGCCGAATATTCGGCCAGCGGAACAATTACCTACATTTCGGTTTTTCAGGTGCGCATTCTGCAGGTTTGACCTGTTTCCTAGTGAACGTTCGCGCGGACACATTTCTAGGTTCGAAATGAGAGCGTGTGCAAGTCAGTAGAATGTTTAATTTGTTTTAAAATAATAAACAAGTACGATTATGACCGTGACTGTTTCTTAAATACAATTTGTTTACTCCGAAATCAAGCAATGTTACTATCCGGTATCCGGCCGGATAGTGGTCACTATCCGGTATCCGGCCGGATAGTAGTCACTATCCGGTATCCGGCCGGATATTAAAATAATGGCCGGGTAGGCCGGATACCGGATAGTAACCGAATATCCGGTGCATCTCTAAGGAGCACGTATGCATTAGGTACAGCTAGTACACTCTATACTTATGCACGTACTTATTAGATGTTTCTCAGTAGTTCAGCGTATTAGCGAGGCCGTAATGACGTCACAACCTTATCGTGTTTACACTTCGCATCCTGTAAGGTGAGTGTACAGATTATCAACCACACTTTAAGACCCTTAATACAAAGGAATAAGGTATAATTTTGGTTAAACAAATGTGACTCACAAGGTATAACTGGGTTAGATTGCAGGTAATTAAGTGAAACTGAGACATGCGGCGCGATTCGAAAAGTGAATTAGAGATTAACTAGATACGATATAGTAAAGATATGTGACGACCCACGGATAAAGGTTGGCGCTTATGATTATTAACGTCGCTCCAATATTATTGTGGTACCGGTACCTTTTGTCGTGGAACGTCACATAACTTTACTATTGCATATCTAGTGAATCTCTAATTAATTTCCCGAATCGCGGCGCCAGCCGCCATAAGGTACCTTTTGCTGTGGAGCGTCACATATCTTTACTATTTCATATCTAGTGCATCTCTTATTCATTTCCCGAATCGAGCCGTTGGTCAGGTTATCTTGGATTATATTTGATACGCTCCATTAACATATATGTACCTAAAGAGCCTATAAATGAGTAAATAATCTTCATACCTTTACTAATCTGTATAAAAAGTGCATAAGTGCTGTATAAGAAGCAGTGGTGGCCGAGTGGATATGACGTCTGACTTTCAATCCGGAGGTCGGGGGTTCAAATCCTGGCTCGTACCAATGAGTTTTTCGGAACTTATGTACGAAATATCATTTGATATATTTACCACTAGCTTTTCGGTGAAGGAAAACATCGTGAGGAAACCTGCATACATCTGCGAAGAAATTCAAAGGTGTATGTGAAGTCCCCAATCCGCATTGGGCTAGCGTGGGGACTATAGCCCAAGCCCTCTCACGCATGAGAGGAGGCCTGTGCTCAGCAGTGGGACGTATATAGGCTGAAATGATGATGATGATGATGATAAAAAGTGTCCCAATGTTACTTTCATTTTGTTACCATTTTTGACGGACTTTGTATGACGGGTTGGGTTCGACGACGGTGCCGCCCTTCCACATCGATTGAAACCATTTTTCTACCCTACCCATATATGTATACCTAACCCTTTGCCTATGCATTAATTATGATTGTTGTAATAAATGATTTATTTTTCTTCTTTGTATGACGGTAACGGAATGGAAACAAAAAATGTGTAGAATTTTTAGAACACTTTTTTTTCCTTTTAGGATCGAAAAATAACATAAAAATGTCCAATTACACGTAAATGCCTGAATAACCGAGAAAAGCGGGAAGAAAGACATAACTAACATAGCAATAACAGAACTGTGAAACTACAGTAATTAGTTTCAAGAGCCTCATACAAAGTAAAATCTTGAACCTCATTCCGCTCTCGCAGTTTAATTAAACTATACTACACACCTACATACTAACATGAAGAACGACTCAATGAAATTAATTAACTGCGGTATAGATAAAAAATATTAAGTTAGCTACATGAACATGCTTTGTAATTAATTTAACTAACGTTATGCAATCAACGTCGAATAAATTAAAAACATGATTTGAATGTTACAAAGAATGCAACACGGAAGTCGAGATATTGTCTAACATAATTGTTTGAAGAAAATATTAATGAGTTAAAAACCCAGGCAGAACAGATATTATCAAAGCCCCATTGTCTAACATGAAATTTAAAAACACAACATTCCAAACTTGAAATGCAAACAATCGAACTGGCTGAATAAAAAACTTAAGTTTTAAGTCGTTCTAAATTCGAATGCTACGCCCACACCATGAGCTCATCGAATAGTGTTGCGCGCAATCTAAATCGATTATATGAATCAGATCGACTATTCGGTCTTAAATATAATAGTTTGCGACTTCGCGTGCTTGATCAACACAATTCATCGTGAATTATGGGACTTTGTCTCGTTGCGGTTTGTTTATAGGCGTTCGTGTTGAATACGACTGGGAATTATATTTTATCTATATTTGGTGTTGATGGTGTAGAGCTCCGTTATTTATGTTCACTGGTCACAGCATTTTGCATTGTACGTGGGTTTAGGTTCGTTAAAAGAGTAAGCGTGATATATTTTACCTCAATCGTTTTTCGTAAAGCTTCCGTTCGGATATTGCCCATTTAAGCAATATAAATTATTCAATTGATAACTATAAAAACTGTTCTTAATAATTTTATCGCTTCCTGTATTCAAGCCAGCTAAGTCGATGATAACTTAGTGGATGACATCATCGTCGTAGCGTCGATTTTTTGTCCTTCAACCGGTTCTGATTTGTCATCATATGGCAATACAGCTGCTTAACACGTTAATCAAGAAGTACTCGATTAATAACTTTGATGTCTAATGCAGAAGGCTCAAAATGTAATAAGCGTGCGTTCGTCTCTAGATAAGGTAAGAAATGTGACAACGAATCAAATGCGAATTAGCATTTTAGCACGGCGCTTCTGTTGACAGCTGCTCCGTTTTTCGTATCCTAACCGCTTTATTATAATGCAATAAAGCTGATTATTGAATAATTAACTGCAAGAGAATATTGTTAGCTTTTCATTTAGCAGTTACGGTTTTGAGACCGGTTTTTGTAAACCCCTAATGACCATGTAAGTGTTGAAAAGCTTTGAGTTTTTGCGAACAGAAAACATGTTACGTGCGAATTCCGTGGTGTGTATTTGTTAATGAGCGAATGCAAACATTAGGTAATACATTTCCGATTTTGACGTTAAGTGAAATGTACATCCAGTAGCAAAAGTGCATGGTCACTGCAGATATAAAATTTAAGTCTATTACTCCTACTACTCACTAGCTTACTCTAACGTATTAAAAATTTCGTATTACATTTTCATTAAGAAATAACAGTGTTATGTAACAAACGCGATTAAAAAATGGTTCCCATTTTTACCATGGAACACTGAAAATGCTAAAAGTATTATTTTAAACAAAATAGCAGCTCTTTAGAATGTAGATGAATGCAGAACCGCGTGCGTGGGCCAACACTAATGACGTTACGGCGGCCATTTTAATATTTTTCGCGGGAAAAACTAGTTTTAACAATTAACTTTAGCAACCTCATAACACGTTTATAGACTTCACTAGAATTTCAACTTTAACATCCACGTTGTAAAGTTGTGATTTCTCTGAACTAGTTTGATAGATACGAGTCTGGTGTAATTTTGCGTTTGTATTGTATATTCTTTGTTCCTATGGGGCTTGCATTATAAGCTTTTAAACAGCACTATGTTTTCTGAATATTTCTTTTAACGTGCGTTCCGTTTCACGTAAAAGCTCCTTTTAGAAACTGTATCTGATTACTTTATACTTTTGTTGGGGAGTTTTAATGTTACCGGGAGATTAAAAATACAATAGATAAATCTATCCATCCTCCCATAAATATACGGCTCGATTCGGGAAACGAATTAGAGATTAACTAGATGATATAGTAAAGATATGTGACGTTCCACGGCAAAAGGTACCTTATGGCGGCTGGCGCTTACGTCGCATAGCGCCGCAATAATATTGGAGCGGCGTTCTAATAGCGTAAATGCCAACCGCCATAAGGTACCTTTACCCGTAGGACGTTACATATCTTTACTATATCGTAAATAGTTAATCTCTAATTCGTTTCCCGAATCGAGCCGATAGCAACTTAAGCGTCCAAATAAAGTCATAAATAAGTACATAATTACATCAAAAATGAAAGTCAAAACCCCTTTTCATGAAGGTGAACCTAACCATTATTAAAATTAATGGCTTAAGAGGAAAGCCTTTAGCCAGACTAATAATTAATCACATCCAAATATACACACTATTCACTTATCTACCAAGTCATACGCGAAATCCGAGCATTTTCCAAGTGCTGAGCAAAGGAAAACTACTTACAGCCCAATGATTATGATTAATTATCTTCAGAAGCATTTCACGTATCGAAAACATGTTCATATCGCGTTCTCGCTCTAGCTAGAGCGCATCCTTATACGTGCGAGGATTACAGAGTGATACAAGTTGAATTGGTATATTGATTATCGCTGAGTTTGGTGTCAGAGCGTTTATTAACGAGCAAGACATGTCGGCAATAAAGGCTCTGATAAATCGGTGTGGACGTATGTCATTTGGCATGAATGATGCATTGAGTTGAGATGTAGATACTAGGGTTGCCAACCGTACTATATTATATAGTATTGTACTATACATATTTTGGCTCTCTGTACTATATACTTTTGGAAAAATATATAGTACGCTAAAATACTATATTTCCGATTAAACGTATATTACACTCATGTTTAGTATTTTATCTAAAAGTACTATATTTTTTTGAAGTGTACTATATTTTTGATGCCTTATTCTGGAAAATACTATATAAATACCAAAAAAAAGTTGGCAACCCTAGTAGATACTTACGGCTCGATTCGGAAAATGAATTAGATCTCTACTAGACCTCAACAAGTTACGATATGGATAATTTAAAGATATTTGTAAGATAGATACCTATGTCAAATTTGACGTTTCCGCGATTCTGGAGGTCCTCTTGAACGATTTCGACAAGTTATGACTTAGATATCCAAGTCACATCTAGTCGATATCTAATGTAAATCTAGTTGATCTCTATATCGTTTCTAGATCTTGTGGTTATCTCGTTTCCCAAATACGCGTGTTATCTTTATTCTATATGTACTTGATTACAAGAGACCGATATATTGGTGTCAGTTTTGAAATGTCATAGTGACAAAATTTATGGATATTGTATATCGATACCTTACTCGATTCGTGTTAAATATCGATAAACGGATTTATAAACAAGGTTATCACATTATAACTATTACAAACGGGTTATTTACCAATTATGGTTATCATGATAAAAAGAAAAATAGGTAGGTATAGTAATTTAGCAAGTGTACTGTCACCTGCAAAAATATGTTACACAATGAAGGCCGCAAAAATATCTGACACGATTTTATTTGTAGAGCCATAAGAGCGTGTCACATAATTTTGCGGCCTTTGAAGAGTAAGATATTATTGCAGGTGACTGTACAATTCTTATTTTATAATAGAGTAGGACCAAGAAAAGTCTGCAGCGGATTTGATAGCCCAAGTATTGCAAGTGTTATTTATAACTCATAATTTCATAGAAGTTTGACGTTTAAAATAACACTTGCACTGCGTGGGCTAAAATGAATAGTGGATATTACAGTCTCTTTCGTAGCCAAGTGTCGTAAATAAATAAGTTGATAAAGTACCTATATTTCGATTTCGTGGTAATTATTGTTTTTCATGATACAGGAGGCAAACCAGCAGTCGAATCGCCTTATAGTAAGAAATTACCGTCGCCTATGGAGCAGCAAAAGCAGAGGGGTTGCATGTAGGGTTGCCATATGGAAGAATTAAATCCGGATAAAAATCCGGACATCACCCTAAAAATCCGGACATTTCTTGTAGTAGAGATTTGGCGTAGCTTGAACGACGCCCTGGCGGCGCGCTGCTCTCTGTGGTGTACTGTATCGTGGATCTACTTTTCCCTTTCCCTTCGCCCGATCCCGTAGCCCCCTCCCCGGGCTCGCATTTTATTTTTATAAGGCCATTCCTAAAAATCCGGACACATGCCAAGTCCGGCCACAATCCGGACAAAGGGTCAAAAATCCGGACATGTCCGGACCAATCCGGACGTATGGCAACCCTAGTTGCATGTGCATTGACGGCATTTAAGATGGGAGTGCGCTTTTTTCTTGAAGGTCCGGAAATACCACGTACAGTTTATTCCGCAGTTTAGCTGTGCAAGGCAGAAAAAAGCTTGTAAAGTTTCACTGTCAACAATATATAATTACACACAAAACAGCCTACTTTCAACGAGGCTGTTATTTCAGTCGCCATTATACGCTGTTGATTAACCAGTGCTGTTGACGTCTTAATTAGGCCTTTTTGTGCGAAGGCTTGAACTGGTATGACCGTTTTAAAAGGTCGTATCTGTCAATCATTTCAGGGTTACTGCGGCGTTATTCCTGCAGTTTTGCAGCGTGAAATTGCTGCAGGTTGTATTGCTGCTGCAAAAGGCAATATCTCATGGCAAGTTCCTCAAATTAATTTTTTAACGTGCCTGTTAAAAAAGGTTGTGTTTGTACATATACGAGTAATACCCCCATATTATATCAATGGATTCTGCATGTACATTGCACATGTGACCTTATTCCTTCCTATACGTTTGTATAAGGTACCAACGCCAAAGGCCCATCGATATTTTTTTTCTCATGTTAAATGAACTTACAGTTTTGTCTATGGTACTAGCCAACATGTAAGTACACAAAATGTGACCCATTCACACCTATTAAAGTACTTATGAAATTTTCGAAAGTACATAAAGAGCCGGGCCTTCTTTGTCGCAGGTAGGTACTTTATAGGATAATACAGCAGCAAAACTGATAGCCAGACGTTTATTTAATTCAGTATCCTATAGAATCTATAGTATAGATCTAATAAACACCGGCAATAAAGGCAATGCCATTCATTACGGCTCCAATTCCCGGCTCGCGACAGCGTTCTCTACTCAAGCGGCCGTGTAAACTGCATTTCGTGATACTTGGCGGCGCAGTGGCCTGGGTTACAGTAGGTGGTGTCACTGGAACGGTTCGGGTTCGGGACGAGACGTCCGACACATCAGTTTTGTATAGTAAGCATCACGTGGTCATCGATCATCCGTCATAGAATACGAAGTGTTCTGCCTCGGCTTGAAACCAAACGGTTGTAGCGTGAATCATCCTTAAAACACTAGGATTGTACATATACTTATTAAATAACAGAACTCTGCGAGCGTTTTTCGACTTAAAATATGTGAGTGATCCGTTCTTAATATATTTAAGAGGACTTTAACATCTTGAGCGTCTTGAGCAGATTCATTTTCGCGCTGGAAACGTTACATGTAATTTGAATATTATTTGTAGTATTGCTTTTACACAATACAGAATATCTAAAAAAGCAGACCGAGACCGAGAAGCAGTGGTGGCCGAGTGGATATGACGTCTGACTTTCAATCCGGAGGTCGGGGGTTCAAATCCTGGCTCGTACCAATGAGTTTTTCGGAACTTATGTACGAAATATCATTTGATATTTACCACTAGCTTTTCGGTGAAGGAAAACATCGTGAGGAAACCTGCATACATCTGCGAAGAAATTCAAAGGTGTATGTGAAGTCCCCAATCCGCTGTGGGCTAGCGTGGGGACTATAGCCCAAGCCCTCTCGCGCATGAGAGGAGGCCTGTGCTCAGCAGTGGGACGTATATAGGCTGAAATGATGATGATGATGAATACAGAATATCTAGAGGGAAGTTGACTAATTGCAACATAATTCACTCTTTATTTTTACTATTTAGTGTACCTACACTACCTAAGTACCTACTTAGCAATTAATTAATAGACCCTTAAAGACAAATATAAGATAAATATCCGCATGCGTTCCAGTAAACACAAAAAGTATAGCCAATTTAAGTAACACCATAACGGATCATTAATCTTGTTCAACCTAAAATAAGAAGTATTTCTTTTTATTTTTCATCCTGCTGATTCTTTCACCACTCCACAGTCCTAAAGTACAGTTGGCTCGATACTTGTCCGCAACTTCGCAGCCGGTGATATCGCGAAAGAAGTTCCCGCACGTGTCCCGACTGTACAAGGACACTCGCCGCCATATTCACGTTGTTTGCAGACATTTTCCCTTTGAATTCCTTGGATTATCTTTTATTTACGTGGTTTGTTGAAAGAGTAATTCTGTTTTTGCGACGCTGGTACTCGGGTGTTGTTTCTTGTGCAATATACTTGCATGACTGCTAAGTTTATTAAGTTGTTCTAAATTTTACATTTCGTTTTATTTAATCATGAATATGAAGAACAAAACACAGTTTCATAATGCTAACAGAAATTTAGAACCGTGTAAACATTAAAAAATAAATCTAATATGAAAATGTACCCCATAATCCGCAAATCATCATAGCGCTACATGCTTCAAATTCAACATATATAATAAAGTCGTAAGTAACTTACATTTCCACATACACATACGACCTTTTGTTCATAAAACGTCGTAAATCGCGTGCGCCGATAGCATCTCCGATAAGGGTCACGAAAGCCTATAGTTAATTACTTCACTATACCTAGTTCACCCTGTTTACTATTTTCTACCCTATGATAAAGCGAAAAAGGTTTTAATTTTAATTATTACTAGTCAATAAAGCTGATTTTATGCAATTTCTAGCTAACATTAACGGTATTTTTACTTCATCGCTGTTTTCGCCGTGAAAGAGTTGAATTTTGAATGGCTGCCTATTTCCAGAATAATTGCAGTTACTTGTACAAGTAGTTTTCAACCTTGTTACCAACAATAAGAAATAAAGTTTGCGTGGTTTAAGGATTAGAAAATTGCAGTGTTTGTAACAAAAAATAGGTTTCCTGAGTTAGGGAATCAACCAGGTACTAATCGCGCTTCTAATTTAAGTGTTTTACTACTGGCCTATAAGTAAACTATACAGTTTAAAAACTGTTTTATTTCTAAGTAGGTACCAGTGTTTACAGTGTTACCTATTTGCAACAAGGCTGAAATTAGCTAAATGTAAATATTTCTTTGCAAACTGAATCGATCCGACGTAAATGATCATGATAATTATTACATGAAGTCTATCATTGAAGGAAGAATAGAAAAAGAGAGGCAGAGGAAGACAGATACTTGCGTTTTTGGACCAGGCCAAAGAGAAAATCAACGTTGTGACGTATCAGGAGCTCAAAACAGTGGCAGAGAGAACAGAATGGCGGTTACTCCACCGACAAGAGCCAGGCTCTTAAGTAATTATGATGAACTGTGTATATTATATATGTATATCTACGTATGTACTCTAGCGTTCAAAAGTGCATGGATAGATGTCGACCGTAATGCCGTAATATTACGGTTGAAACATCTCCATGTACTGGTACTTATGAACGCCACTGTACTTGCAGCATAAAATCCCCCTGTAGTTTATATTCATTCAATTATTATGAACAACATCCATTTAGATTCCAACTATAGACAAATGTATAACAAATTCAATTCCAGTTAATCTCAGTACAGATACGGCACTAATAAACAAGATCATAAGTCTATTAAAATTTCAATGACACTTACGCCCCTATGTACTAGAATGAAGAGAATATGAATAAGGCAGTAACTGCACATACGCCATTACGCTCGCAAATATAACACGGTATAACATCGAAACACGAGTCGATTAATGGGAACCGGCTTATCGGAATCGAATTGAATCGATTAACTTTTTACAAACTGAAAGTGAATGAACATGGCAGAAGAAATATTTACAACCACTGAATAATGCAATAAGATAATAAATGGTGTACGATTGATTTTTTGCTCGGACTTAACTCAATCGAGATGTAGTACAGTCGCCACCAGATATATCGGAGCGGCCGAGGTGCTCAAAAATATCTGAACAGTACGTGCGTACTCCAGCGCCTTGACAATAGAGGCGTGTTCAGATTTTTGTGAGCGCCTTGGCCGCTCCGATATATGTGATGGCAACCGTACATGTAGTATTTATGTACGACACGGGACGCTATCGTGTGGTGTTAAAAGATTTATTTAATAAGGCACGGCTTTAAATTTAAAAGATGACAAGAGTAGTTTCTTTAAAATGGATTCAGGGTTACAATTTTTTAGGTAGGTTTGGGTTCTTTTAAAGTAAACTTTATGTAATGTTGAGTAGGTAAGTATGTGTATCGAAAATTCAAATGCTTACCGAAGGCTAAAGATGTATCTTGACGACCTGGTAAAAATATTATTATTCGTTTAGATTTAAAATTTCATGCAGCTTATGAAATAACTTTAGTCTTTTTCAACACTACATTTACGAACACATGCGTCTTCCTTGCACGCTGTATAGTTTTAGAGTACGAGTAATAAGGTCGCATCTACACTACGACGCTAAAGGAACGGACCACGTTTTAAATAAAGGCGTATCTACACGAGGGGACTGGACCGAGTACTCCCGAGGGACGAGGGAACCTTTTGTGCAGGAAAAGTTAACCTGTGTTTGATCAGTGTAGTACGTAGTTAGAACGCACATGTATTGTCATTGTCTCCCTTGGTTTATTGCGGGGGTGAGTGAACGATCTATTTAGTAATACAAGTAAGTCTGTAAAAACCGGGCAAGTGCCAGTCGGACTCGCGCGCGAAGGGTTCCGTACCATAATGCAAAAAAGGCAAAAAAAAACGGTCACCCATCCAAGTACTGACCCCGCCCAACGTTGCTTAACTTCGGTCAAAAATCACGTTTGTTGTATGGGAGCCCCACTAAAATTTTTATTTTATTTGTTGTTATAGCGGCAACAGAAATACATCATCTGTGAAAATTTCAACTGTCTAGCTATCACGGTTCGTGAGATACAGCCTGGTGACAGACAGACGGACGGACGGACGGACGGACAGCAGAGTCTTAGTAATAGGGTCCCGTTTTACCCTTTGGGTACGGAACCCTAAAAAGCAGTGTTTGACCGAAACCGGTTTTGCCGAAACCGGTTTTTGCCGCAACCGACGGTGTACACAAGACAATCGAAAATACAGTTTCGGCTCGGCCGAAAGGCAGATTTTTGGTCGAAACCGATCTTCGGTTGAAACATGATTTTATACCGAAACCGATACCGAAATTCTGGTCGGACACTAATAAAAAGTAGGTCACTGATGTTAAACAGCGGTGGACTTTTGTCGTCTACAATGAATACAATTATTCACTCACTCGAGAATTTAGCATAAAATAAATGTATGGGTATCTTTCAATGCATAGTACGCATTACATACTAGCAAAGAATAGAAAAAAAAACATTTATATGCGAACTGTTATAATTATTTAAATAATTTTTTTTATTTAAATTGCGTAGTAGAAATAAAACTAATTAAGTATGGGAATTACAAAGTACCAAAGACACTCACTTTGCCATCACGTATCCTTCTTACTTCAAAATAACGTTAGTAGCAACTTTGTGCGCAACTCTATAAACTAAATAAATACACTAAAATCAAGCGATTATATACCTTATCACAAGGCAGTAAGAACTTCAACGGGTGCATTTAAACGCCCTACTTAACCCGTCGAAAACTACTAAAATCCAGCTTACCCCAGTATTCAATCGCCTACTTGGCTATGAAAAACGTTCTTTCACGCTCACGGCTTGTTAGGACGCTTTGCGAGTAAGTAGCGGCGCTAGTTCATGCGACTTGCTAGTCAACTGGTTATGCTAGACGAAAAGTTGCTAAATTGTATGAAACTGGCTAAAAAGTTGCTAGACTTCGTAGGTTAGGCAATATTTTGAACAAGACTATCGGCCCGATTCCAACCTTAATACAGGGTGATTCATGAGACGTGAGCAGGACTAATCCTGCACACTCAGTAACTAATAATTGATCGATCACCGTCGTATTTAAGTGAAACAACCACACTTTTTCATATTTTTTAACTTTTTGGCGAGAGCCAATTTAATTCTCTACAATCATGGTCGCCCTACAAGACCTAATTAAAACATAAAACCTCTTTAACCGTAATGACGGCATTATGATTACGAAGAAAATAAACTGTCAAACTTGAGTGAGATACGAGTTTTCAAAAGTAACCAGACCGTGATGACATTCAATTTGACACAGAATATCGGTAGATTAGTATTCTAATTGTAGGGTGACCATGCATGTCGTAAATAAATTAATAACTTTTTTTTTCAACACGACTAGAAAATTAACGTTATCCTCACTAATATTGATACGAAACAGTTGCTTATAATTTACGAAATGCGCAGTGTTAGTCCTGCTCACGTCTCCTGAATCACCCTGTATACGTCAGTTAATAGATCTAGAAAAGATATGGATTGGATATGTCAGTGTCAAATGTGACGTTTCTTCAAACAAAAACACCACTTTTGCCACTGACACATTTAATCCATGTCGTTTCGAGATCTATTAATTGACGTAGGTATCTTAAAGTTCGAATGCGGCAGTATCTATGTAGGGCATAATCGAGTAGGTATAAAGTAAGATATATATTATATTTTAAAACAAAAATACCATAATTTCATGCAGCAGATAGGTACCTAGGTCCTAGGTACCCGATTTGAGCCACATGCTTCATGTCGGTACGTATTCGTCTATTAGGTAACTTCTGAAAGCTAGGCTATAAGATAAAAGTAAGAAACCAAGTTCAAGTTAGCTTTAGTTACAAGTTCTTCTAAAGTAAATGTATTAAACTCGACGTACAAACTGCACAATGGCTACATTAGTTAACTTCACGTCATAGCTGATACTCAATTCGCTCAATTTATTCTAAAACTCCCCGCATAGTTCCGTCTAGTAGCCAGCCGTTTGAGCTCGAATTTCAACTAGAAACTATCTCTATCGGGCCTGGCATTCCATTTTCGGTTTTTGGCGATCGCTGGATCTGTAAGCTGAAATACCTGGATTGTAGGTACGTTCTGTGCTGTGTTGCATTTAAAAAGTAAAGTTTTTAAATTGAGAACGACTGCCCGCAGTCTTTTGTTTGCGGCGGATCGAAAGACGAAATTTAGTTGTCCTTATTTTCGCCCTCTCTAATTCAATGACATTCGGCCCGCTACGAACTTTAAGATACGTCAAATACTTATTACGACTAGATAATGATATGGATTAGATATATCATTGTCAAAAGTGACGTTTCTTCAAACAAAACAGTCACTTTTCACACTAATATATATCTAATCCATATCGTATCTAGTCGTAATATTTGACGTATCTTAAAGTTCGAATTGGGCCGATTAAATTGTTTTAGATAGGCGTATGTCGCTTTAGATGGGCGAGGTGACCCTTTCAAACGTCTGAATAAGGTTTTAGTGCTCTAATGGTGACCCTTTTTCTATTCGATTGGCAATTCGATGTAAAATATACGTGTATAAAATAGATCTGCTTAGGTTTTTATTTGCGAACAAATGTCGAATTATTTTACAAATTGGATCTCGTTTTCGCAAGATAATTTAATTTTATAAGTACCTAGGTATATAGAAACCTACTAGTTTCTGCCCGCGACTTTGCCTGCATTGAATGATGATGAATTTTAGATTGATAAATACAAAACTATGTCCTTCCCCGGGCCTCAAACTATCTCCATACCAACTGCCGTATTCGAACTTCAAGATATTCACAAGAGACGACACGTACTAGATCCATTATAGATACGTTATAGTTTAGATATCAACTAGTTCTCTTTTGCAGCGTAATTCGGGCAACCAAAGTAACATTTACGTTAGATAGCGTAAGATATCTATTAGATGTGAATTGGATCTCTAAGTCATATCCTGAGGAAATCGTTCAAGAGTATCTCCAGAATCGCGCAAATGTCAAATTTGACAGGTTAGATCTTAAACATATCGTTATCGTATCTTGATGATGTCTAAAAGACATCTAATAGATATCTATTTTAAAATCCGAATCGGGCCCTATGTCCTTCCCCGGGCCTCAAACTATCTCCATCTAAATCGGTTCAGCGGCTTAAGCGTGAAGAGGTAACATACAGACAGTTGCATGCAATATAAGTTTTGACGACGATCTGGCCTAGTGGGTAGTGACCCTGCCTGCGAAGCCGATGGTCCTGGGTTCGAATCCCAGTAAGGGCATTTATTTGTATGATGATACAGATATTTGTTCCTGAGTCATGGGTGTTTTCTATGTATTTAAGTATTTGTCTATTATATATATCGTTGTCTGAGTACCCACAACACAAGCCTTCTTGAGCTTACTGTGGGACTTAGTCAATCTGTGTAAGAATGTTCTATAATATTTATTTATTATTTATTTATTTATAAAAAAGTATTGATGTATTTTCAATTTCATACTCGTATTCAAAATCTGACACAAATCTGTATATGAACAAGATTGATGGAGGTTTTAAAACGGTAAGATTACATTAAGGCATTTTAACGGTGTCATAATATTGCTTTATTTATCGGATGTTTTATAAAATGATCTCACGGCGTGGGAACTTAATGTCTTCTTTATATGATACGTTACAACATACATATCTGTCTATACATCCAGATTACTTGCACGCTAGATGGAGCCAATAAAATTATTTGCAAGCACCAGTGAACCAAGTGAACAAAATCTGTGCAAGAAAGCCGGATTAAGCCTTGTAAGCCCCGAATGGCAAATACTCTCATAATTTTCAGGCCGTGGCAAAGACTTGAGGTAACGGTACAAGAATGATTAGGTACCTATTAATTAGTGCTTATGTATCTTTTCTCAAGATTCTTGTGTCAAGTGCGCGTTTACGTATATCCAAAATTGGTAACTCAAGGTCGTCAGGGATTTTTACTGCCGAAATTACATTTATGTAGAACTAGCAACCTGCCCCGGCTTCGAACGGGTAACACAAAACATGAACAAATTATAATTAATTATTATTAGTCTATTGTACTCAGTGCTATATTTGTCTACCGTTCTTCTTCAATTCTCATCTACTCAAAGGTTAACTGGAAGAAATCCCTTAAAGGGATAAGTTCGCCTTTGTACTGCCTATCCTGTGCCATAAATTTGTGTTTTGTACAATAAAGAGTTTATACATACATACATTATATACTTAAACCTTCTTCAATAACTCTATTAATAGATGAAAAACGCATGAAAATCCGTTTAGTGGTTTTTGACTTTATCGCGAATATACACACCCACAACAGACGCGGCGGGGGACTTTTTTTTTTTTTTTTTTTTTTATTATTATGAATGGGCTTACTCATGGCCACAGACTAGCCGAGGCGTAGACGTGGCCTACGATGGAGCGAGCTCGCCCAGAAGGTGCCTGTTCACTCTTGATTTGAAGGTTGCCGGGTTATAAGAACACGGAAATATAGACGCCGGCAGGGAATTCCATTCCTTGGCAGTTCGCATAAGGAAAGTAGAAGCAAAGCGCTTCGTGCGAATTGGTGGAATATTTACCATGTAAGGATGGAAACCGGCCGTGCGTCTAAAAGTCCGATGGTAGAATGGGGACGGTGGTATAAGCTCGTGTAGCTCTTGGGCACACTCCCCGAAGTGCAGCCTGTAGAATACCGACAGGCTGGCGACTTTCCGCCGATGGGCCAAAGACTGAAGCTTAGCCGTTAGCTTCTTGTCGCCAATCATCCTCCTGGCTCTGCGCTCCACTGAGTCCAAAGCGGCGAGTTGGTATTTAGCTGAGCCATCCCACAGGTGGCTGCAATACTCCATACACGACCGGACTTGAGCTTTGTAAAGTGTTAGAAGCTGTCCAGGTGTGAAGTATCGCTTCACCTTATTTAGGACGCCCAGCTTTCTGGCCGCAGTTTGAGCTTTAGACTCAATGAAGCTGCCGATGCTGAGGACTGAACTCAGCTCCATGCCGAGGAGTTCCAGACTGTCGGCAATAGGTACAGATGCACCCCGGAAAGAAGGAGTCAGGTCGAATGGACTCCGTTTTGCGGAAAATAGACACGTCTGCGTTTTGGAGGCATTGAACGTGACCAGATTGTCATCACCCCACTGGGAAACGAGACTAAGGGTCAAGTTCATTCGCTCAACCATGGCCTCTCTCTGTGAACGTATATCCTCCCTGCTGTCCCCTGCACTAGCCAAATATCTTTCAACAACCGTACTGTCATCTGCATAACCTACAATGCTGGGTTGCAGCATGTCGTTAATGTGGAGCAGGAAAAGGGTTGCGGAGAGAACAGACCCCTGAGGAACACCAGCGTCAATGGCCATGAGGTCCGAAGAGCAGCCATCAATAACTACTCTGATCGACCGTTCACTCAAGAAATCAGATAGCCAGCTACAAAAGTCAGCAGGGATGCCGTATGCAGGAAGCTTGCTAAGGAGACTTGCGTGCCAAACCCTGTCAAAGGCCTTCGAGATGTCCAGTGAAACAGCAAGCGCTTCACCGTTCCTCTCGATGGCCTCGCCGCAGCAGTGCGTGACATACGCTAAAAGATCCCCAGTAGACCGATCTCGGCGAAAGCCATACTGACGGTCACTGAGCAGATCATTTGCTTCGAGGTATGCCAGCAGCTTGCCGTTAAGTACCCTTTCCATGACTTTACAGAGCATGGAGGTAATGGCGATTGGTCGGTAATTGCAGGGATCAGCACGACTACCCTTCTTGGGTACTGGCTGCACGTTTGCAAGCTTCCAGGATTTCGGCACCGTTCTTGTTTGGAGAGAGAGGCGGTACAGGCGTGTCAGTACAGGAGACAACTCAGGCGCACACTGCTTTAGTACACGTGCAGGTATACCGTCTGGTCCATTGGCCTTATTCACGTCAAGATTCTGCAGAGCTCGGCGTACCTCTTTTTGATGTATAGCAATTCTCTGCATAGAGGAACTGCATTGAGGTAGCGTAGGTGGAAGTTTTGAGCCTGCATCTAGACGTGAATTGCTCGCAAACAGAGAAGCAAACAAGTTAGCTTTCTCTGTCGCGGAGTGGGCCAGTGTCCCATCAGGTTTCTGCAGAGGTGGCAATGTGGGTCGGCAGAAGTTGGATTCGACCGCTTTCGACAGGGACCAGAACCGCTTGCTACCAGGAGGGTAGGAGGCGAGTTTGGCCCCTATTCGACTGACGTGGTCGAATCGAGCCTTTTGAAGCACCCGTTTGCAGGACTTGGCAGCTGAGTTAAAGGCTTTTTTCCTCGCGCGAACCCTCTGTGCTCCAGCTTTGGTATCGCGTGCTAATACCCAAGCCTGGTATGCAGACTGCTTAAGGGCCTCGGCTCTAGCACAGGCTGTTTTATAAAGTATAGTAATATAACACCCCTCACTTTGTTTTATTCGGTGTAAAAATAGCTTACACAGACTTAACACGTTTGCGAGTTTAGCCGACAATATGCAGAATCTACAGGCGGACATCTATGGCATCCAGTCATCTCATCTCCTTAACGAGGTAAGCAAGTATACCGCTTCCTGCTTCCATAAACCATAGACTAGTTATCGGTAATCTTTAATAACCGCTCGTGGGGAATTCGCACGTCCCACGGGAATTGAAGTATAGGGTAAGGTGGAGTATGTTGGACGTAGGAAAAAAATGGTATGTAGATAACAACAAGTACTCGTATTCTTATACGCCCTTAATACCGTACAATAGGGTATTTGACATTTTTAGGGTTCCGTACCCAAAGGGTAAAACGGGACCCTATTACTAAGACTTCGCTGTCCGTCCGTCCGTCCGTCCGTCCGTCCGTCCGTCTGTCACCAGGCTGTATCTCACGAACCGTGATAGCTAGACAGTTGAAATTTTCACAGATGATGTATTTCTGTTGCAGCTATAACAACAAATACTAAAAACAGAATAAAATAAAGATTTAAATGAGGCTCCCATACAACAAACGTGATTTTTGACCAAAGTTAAGCAACGTCGGGAGTGGTCAGTACTTGGATGGGTGACCGTTTGTTTATTTTTTTTTATTTTTTTTTGCGTTATGGTACGGAACCCTTCGTGCGCGAGTCCGACTCGCACTTGCCCGGTTTTTTTATGAATGCTATCAATCGATCAGGTTTGTTTTGAGGATCAAATGTCTGTATGGGACCCATTGTCTTTAAGCAATACAAAAGTCACTAATAAAATATGTATTAGATGTGTCAGTGTCAAAAGTGACGTTTTTGTTTGAAGTAACGTCACATTTGACACTGACTTATCGAATCCATATCGTTTCTAGATCTATTAATTAACGTATCTTGAAGTTCGAATCGGGCCGTCTGTCTGTCTGTCTCTTACCTCTTCACGCTTAAACCAATGCTAATAATTTACGCGATACGGATTTCGATGAAATTCAGTAGTAACCATTAGGCAATCAAAAACAAATTATTAATATCTAAATCTAAAATTTTTGTTGTAATTAGTACCATACGTGCAGAAACGTAAAGTCTTCATTCACAATTTGCCCCGCGGATTCCTATGTCTGATCATCATCATTCCACGCGAGCGGAGTCGCGGACAGAAGTTAGTATTTTCTAAAAGTTGAACAACACAGTTAATTGAACAGTGTCTAAACAAAGGCTGTCAAAAGTCTGCGATGAATAAATAGCCTTTTAGCGTTCTGTTTGAGGGCTAAACGGCCGGGGAGAGTGGGGACGATGGAGCTAGGTGCAAGACTAAAGGAGAGAGCGAATTGAATATTATTTATTATTCACATATTTTGTTGGAGTTATTTTTATAACAATGTGGAGAATTACCGGAAACTTCTCAGATTTACGTTGCATGGGATTCATAATTTCCCATTTCCAAAATAAAAGTTTTCTTTTTTCTTGTGAAATTTTCCTGAAATATCCGAGAAATTTTTCTACTTTTTGGAAAAATTCCACAACTTGCACATCTTGCGTATTTCCATGATTTTAAGTTTGATATTATGATACATCGTTTCTGTTAGTATTACGTATTATGTTCGTTTTGAAATTATTCTTGTCTGAGTTTGTTTAAGTTTAACTTGTATCTTGCATTGTAAAAGTGATTAGCGTTTCATACGTTTCAGAGGGCCTACCGTGAACCGCGTTCGACGTGTTGCCTCTCTGTCGCACTTGTAAATTCGTACGTGACATCGAGGCAACACGTCGAACGTGGTTCGCGGTAGACCCTCAGTTCACAACGCCGAAACACCGGCTCCGCTACAGCGTATAACTTGTGGCCCTCAATTTTTAAGCCTGAATCAACCCATATCGGTCATCTCGTCAGTTCCCGCAATCGTCGCTTCCGTCAGGGCCCGAGCGATGCGGGTTCCGTCACCAGATTGGGAAATCTAACGGTCATACAGAAAAATACAGCCAAAATACACTTTAAAAAAATGGTTTACTTTTTTTACTTACGTGTAAGTAAGTAAGAAAAGTAAACCAAGAAAAGTAAAAGTAACCCTTTGACGCCTTATATAAAATGTCAATAAAAATTAAAATTAATATCAAATAACTGAAAGAAAATGTATTGTCTTCAAAATATTATCCTTTGGCTTTGATACCCAAATGCAAAGCTTTGTTAAAATTATTAAGAATGCACTCTAAAGAGTGTTAACTTATTTTTGTTTTATTCATTTTCATTGTCTTTATCAGGTTAGCGCAGACATTAATACAATAATGTCTCAAGTGTTTGCATAAATTTCAAATTTCAATTTATTAAATCGACTAAAAATGTTGCAGTAAGATGAACATTTATTTATTGCTCATAATAGTGGATGAAATGTATCAGAATTTAATAAATATTACGATTGACGAACATACAATTTCACTTTAGTGAGACTAGAAACGTAGGTAGCATTTAAAGGCAGATAAGTAAAAATTCGTTGTAAAATATAGAGTATTTGAGACACAATATTTGAAAAAATTAGACATGGCTGAAATAAGCACAAAAAATATTATATTTCGTAGAAATAAGTATAGAAAATGGGCACTTAAATGAAGAAACGTGGTCGTTATTAAATTTGAGAGTTAACAATTGATGCATACGTATTTTCCAATTGAAAAAGGTTTTCTGATAAAACTTATTGGAACTGTCTGCTTAAAATATAATATTCTTATTTGTAAACTGTATTGCATCTATTTACGTCTGTACCTGTGTATTCCTTTTCTTATAAGTTTTGTCGAATATTTTGCATATTATTACGCGACTACTAAAATGGTAATGATTTTAGAAGTAATAGCAGTCAGTCATATATATTAAAGATAATGTATGTTGTACTGTAACGTCAAAACTGAGCTGATTTTAAGCTTAGAATAAATTTAAAAGTGGAAAAATTACTGTTTGCTGGCTAGAGATGAGGTCTTGGTGGCTCAGATGGCAGAGCGCTAGAAGATCCAGAGGCCGTGAGTTCAAGTCTCACCCAAGACAGTAATTTTTCCACTTTTAAATTTATTCTAAGCTTAATAGCATCGTTCGCAGACGTTTCTGCTTGTTAAAAATTAAAATGAGCTGATTTTGGTAAAAGATGAGTCAGCCGATTAGTTTTTTGAGACGCGATTGACATACCTACCTAGGCCATATTTTAACTGACTTTGAGAAAGGAGATATTTTTATTAAAAAAAACATAGTACAGTAAACATTTTGCTTATGTAGGTAGATTCCATTGCTATATTAATAGAACGGCTCAAATCTCAGACAATAAATTTACCACAACAGGTTATAAAAAGGCCACCCCAAATCTCTTAATATCGTCTTCCAAAACGTTTCCCGTCGGCACGTGCCTTTGTTTTTGATATCTCGACCAGAAAATATTGAGTTTTGCCATCGTTAAACGAATGAGGCCCCTCTCGTGGCTACCGTAAGTCGATATTAACCTCTAGCCGCCCAGAGACCTATAAAAAGGTGTCCTGTTCCATTCTAATTTGAACTTTGTGTTTGAGCAAATAAAATTTAATTTTGCTTGTCAAGGTTTGACGTATGGTATGGCGGCTAGAGGTTAAGCTGGGGCACAATAAATGCATGTAGTCAAAAATTGTGTTCCTATTAGCATTTCCCTCTACAACTTTTTTTGAGCGTTGCCTGATTTAACGACGATCTTTTTTTTTGAGTTTCGTTGTCACCTAGAAACCCTTATAGTTTCGCCATGTCTGTCTGTCTGTCCGAAGCTTTGCTCCGTGATCGTTAGTGTTAGAAAGCTGAAATTTGGCATGGTTATATAAATCATGCAGTGCGACAGAATGGTGGAATAAAAACTATAAAAAATATTTTTTAGGGTACATGTTTTTTTTTTTGCTTTGTTACAATAGTGTGGGGTCTTAGAATTTAGGGTTCTTAGATTTAATTTAGTTTTATTCATAGACGTATTCAGTTCATAAGTTATTTGACTTTTTATGATATTGTTATTCCTTAAATAAGACTCACTTATCTTGTGTTAAAAATCTGGAATTTATTAAAATTCAAAAACCCGCATTTACTTATTATAGCTTTGCCTTTCACATTCCGTTATTTTCAAATTTAAAACGCCGTATAATACGAATTTGGAATGTCTTTTAATCATCGCAAATACAATTTTGTTCAGCATCTGCGCCACTTTCATTTGTTTTTATTACATTACTATTTTAAAAATCCCTGCAGCAACATGAGAATGAAATTGAATATTATTTTTAATGCAATTTATATTAGGTATTTTAGCGGTTATTGCGAATACCCAATTACCCATATAACTTTTTTTAATTAAATGTTTTCAATACGCAGACAAAATATACTCGTATGTTGTATATCTTTTTATTCGTTAAAGGTCAATTAAAGTCAATTTTATTTTGTATAAGACAAAATATCTAAGGAGGCTTGAACAAGCTTAACAAGATAAATTGTTCAAAGAACACAAAATACCCACAGTAATAAAGGTTTTAGATGCACCAACAACAGTATAGAAAACAACATTTTCGTGCTACCCAAGCTACTCTTTCAAAATCAGTGCATTTTGCAATGCGAAGTCCAAAATAAAAAGCGAAGCGGAGGCTAACCCGATACCGATCGCTTAATACGGCTAATGGAAGACGTTCGACTCTGGCGATTTTCCGAACGGTTTGCGATAAACCCCCCGTTGTACGGAGTGTTGGAGTTGGACTTTATGTTATTTGAAATAACGTTTATTTTCGTGTGTCAAATGAATTAGGCGTTGGGATTAAAGTAAATGATTTTGTTTATTCAAAATATGTACGTGTAAGAATTTTTCTTAAAATAACTTTAAAAGCTTACCAGGAAAGCTGTTTGTATGAAGATGTAACTGTCATCCTCTGGATCTATAAAAAAAAGAATAATTTCATTAGAATGTTGTGATGAGAAACAAGTTAAAAATGATCAAGTGCGAGTCGGACTCGCGCACGAAGGGTTCCGTACCATTACAAAAGGGGCAAAAAATACTTTAATATTCATTTTATTCTGTTTTTAGTTATTTGTTGTTATAGCGGCAACAGAAATATATCATCAGTGAAAATTTCAACTGTCATGGTTCATGAGATACAGCCTGGTGACAGACAGACGTAAACAATCATGAATATTATTCTCATTTACAATTTACACTTTGCTGTCTGTTAATCAACGAATAATCGGAAATGTAATTACAATGTAATTGATTTACAATTCATGATAAATATCTACGTTAAACGCTCTCTGAGAAAAACGCATTTAACTGATTTGCAAGACCGAAGTCACAGAATAAATAATAGTACTTGGTAGGTACAGAAGACTCACTCTCTAACAAAACGCGTCTGTTACGATCAGGACAGATATGGCCGCTAGGTGGCGACAGCGCCACGCGCGGATTATGGCAAACCCCAAAATTGGGGTCGAACGGATGTACTTTTAGCTACCTGTAGCAAAGCGACGAAATCGCGGAGTGAGACACGCCTGCCGAAGTGATCCCATAAAGGGGCCCACTGATTAACAGTCCGCCGGACGGTATCGGCCTGTCAGTTGTTCGGAACTGTCAAAATTTTGTTCTAACTGACAGGCCGATACCGTCCGGCGGACTGTTAATCAGTGGGCCCCTTAAGTGTTCCGTGAAGAAACTTTTGCACGGAACACTAAAAATGTCTGATTGCAATATGTAGACCTAACATTAGACAAGGACAAGAGACCTACCACAGATCCGAATGACACAGGGAACTTCCAACTGACACTATAATAGCCATCGAATCCGAATAGCGATGGCGAGGTCTAAAATAGACGTCCGAAGGCCTAGAACCGACGCTCGGACCCCTGAGACCCGCTGTCGTTGCGTTGTCACATCCAAATTATGGACGCTTCTAATTGACTGCTCAACTCTATGGCATTTATAGACGGACGATTCTCGGCGCGATTCGGGTAATGGATTAGAGATTCACTAGATATGAAATAGTAACGATTTGTGACGTTCCAAGAAAAAAGGTACCCTATGACGGTCGGCGCTTAAACGGTATTATTAAAGCCGCTCCAATATTATTGCGGTCATAAGGTACCTTTTGCCATGGAACGTCACATATCGTTACTATTTCATATCTGGTGAATGTCTAATTCATTTCCCGAATCGCGCCGTCTGTCCCGAACTGTCGAACTTAGATACGTCAGTTAATAGATCTAGAATAGAAACGATATGGATTAGATGTGTCAACTAGTGTCAAAAGTGACGTTTTTGTTTGAAGATACGTCACATTTGACACTGAAATATCGAATCCATGTCGTTTCTAGATCTATTAATTGACGTATCTTAAAGTTCGAATCGGGCCGATTGCCATTTGGGTGAAAGACAGATGGAGATGGATTGGTTTGAGAAAGAGAAAATTAATGTTGTCGCAAAGTAAAAGTATTGCCTCATTGTGGCAACAAGTAAGTATTCTTTATTGCGTCACAAAAGACATTTACAATGTGTCTTAGACAAAGGTTTCAACAAATACAAATACAAATATTTATTAATAACACCAAAGTTACAGGTCAAAACAGGCAATCTTATCGCTGTACGCGATCTCTTCCAGACAATTTTTGAGTAGCAGGATATAAATAACAAAAAGTTTTGCTGCGCTAAGGACAATAAAGTAGCTTTATACAAATTAACGTAAGAAGTAAGTTAAAATAGCTTTTAGAGTAAATATTAAATACCAGGGTTTTGGGCACCAGGTCAAAGAAACCCATGTACAAATAAAAATACATCCACAAAGAGGACCAATCTGTAAATATTCATCATCATCATTCATCATTTCAGCCTATATACGTCCCACTGCTGAGCACAGGCCTCCTCTCATGCGCGAGAGGGCTTGGGCTATAGTCCCCACGCTAGCCCACTGCGGATTGGGGACTTCACATACACCTTTGAGTTTCTTCGCAGATGTATGCAGGTTTCCTCACGATGTTTTCCTTCACCGAAAAGCTAGTGGTAAATATCAAATGATATTTCGTACATAAGTTCCGAAAAACTCATTGGTACGAGCCAGGATTTGAACCCGCGACCTCCGGATTGAAAGTCAGACGTCATATCCACTCGGCCACCACTGCTCTCTAAAAATCTGCTCTGTAAATATTATAGATGCCAAACGTATTAATTACTACCTACTCGTTTCGCAGAGAGCAAAATGACATAAATTAGAAAATTAAGTGGCTTCCCGTGACAGAAGTCAATTTAGGTTGGTATTATACCTAAAATCGAGATACCAGGGGTGCATACCAAAGCAGAGCTTAATCAAAGCGGATCCTGCGGGCTATTCGTCCCGGTACCGCGACATTAGTCTCTTGCCCGGTGCAGGGGAAAAATCGGTACACTGGGTCTTAGAAACCGCTGGTAGAGAATATCTAGTTATGCTCGAAACTGTAGGTACTCAAAAGCAATGAAAACGGACACTTTGAATTTGAATATGTATAGTTCTGCATGCGACATAGTAAACAATACGATAAGGCTTCTAGAGAGTTCTGCCAAAATTCCTGACTTTATATTATGTGATTCTAGCGCCGCACACCCCACGAAAAGGCGGTAAAATTTAAGGAATCTCATTGAATTGATGTAATCTGAATTCCAATGTAGACCGCCATTTTAGTTACAAGTATGAAAAAAAAAAAACTTATGAGCCTAAGCCTTTTCAACCACTCGTTAAAACCTCCTGACATTTTCGGATTCCAGCCGGAGTGCTCACAATCTGCCAAAATTCCTGACGTCCAGTAACCTCACATACGCTTGTTACAATCATGAACAAAATCCACACGCAATTGTAAACCAAAAGACAAAGTAACTTTCGACCTTTGATACGTTGTTAGCAAATGTACCATCGCCGACACTGTTAACTGTACATCGGTGGACCTTATGCCTATTGTAATAAAGTCTACCGGTAGACAGTTAGGAGCTGTTGCTGTATGTACCAGGGCAAAACAAAGCGAAGCTAATCAGGGTGTCTGATCCGGCGGACTATTTGTCGCGCGACCGCGGCATTAGTCCTGTGTCCACTTGCAAGTTGGACAGCTGATTAGTGTGCCTCAAATATTGGCGGAGAACGTTTTTGCTGTGTTCAGTATTTACTACAAACTGGTGGCCTAGCGGTAAGAGCATGCGACATTCAATCCGGATATCATTTATTGATTCTCCTCTAGTAGATATCATTTGATATTTACTAGTTGCTTTTCGGTGAAGGAAAACATCGTGGGGGAACCGGACTAATCCCAATAAGACCTTACCCTCTGGGTTGGAAGGTTAGGTGGCAGTCGCTTTCGGAAAAACTAGTGCCTACGTCAATTCTTGGGATTAGTTGCCAAGCGGACTCCAGACTCCCATGAGCCGTGGCAAAATGCCGGGATAACGTGAGTAAGAAGTTTACTACAAACTAAAGTTGAGGTATTTTACGTTTGAGTGAGTGAGCCTAGCCGGTCTCCGTCAGAAACTGAGACAAAGATTTTCACGTTTCACGATATGCCTATTAATTCAAGGGTCAATATCAAGGGTCGGCAACGCTTAAGTGGCTCCTGTGGTGTTGCTTATGTCCATGGGCGACGATGACCGCTTCCCATCAGGCGGCTCGTCTGCTCGTTTGCTGTCTATTACATATTAAAAAAAAAATTCACTAACTGGCTAGTGTTACTGATCGGTCGCCGAAAATTGGCATTCCTTCAAATTGTCTAGCCGGTTTTATTGATAACTTTATAATATATGTTCGATTTGACCCCCCAACACAAACCCATCCAACTTTCTTCCGGATCGTTTGTCTCGTTCATTGGATTATCGCCCTCATATGCAGTTCTGCAAGCAAGAAATAAAATACAGGTATGCCAAAGAAGTATGGAAAGAAGTATGTCGGGTTTAAAATTAAAAGACAAGGTCAGAAACTCTACCATACGAAACCACACAAAGGTAATAGATGCTTTAGAACATGCACAAAAGCTTAAATGGAAATGGGCTGGCCATGTGGCTCGAATGGACAGGACCAAGTGGACAAATATAGCCACCTTCTGGAAAGGCCCTGAAGGTCAGCGAAGGTCGGGCAAACCCACGGAACGATGGGTTGACGGGATCAGACGGATAGGCGGAGACAGATGAAGACATGAGGCGCAAGATAGAGACAAGTGGAGACAACTGGAGGAGGCCTTCACCCTAAGAGGGGTCCTTAAATAATTTAGATGATAATAAATAAATATTTAATTTAATTTTAATTATACATATTGACAAATGATATACCTAAGTGATAATACTGATAATTTAATTGTTGATAAAATAACCAATAATGAATGCATGCAAAATTATGTACCTCAATTAAGGAATTAAAAGGCTTTTTATTTTTTATTTTATTTTATTATGCAGTTCTGACAAATACTTAAACACATCACATTTCGACGACTATTTCTTTTGTGTTCAATGTAACTAGTCCCCCAAATTCTTTCGAAACGTATACTCCTTAGTTGTATCACTTCCAAGTGCTTCCACAGTTTATGTATACTCATAGAGTCGTACAGTTGTTAAGTCGGAATATGTCCCCCTATTTGAACCAGGGATGTTGCGGATGCAGATTTTTTGACATCCGCGGATGCGGATATTTAAAGCCTCACATCCGCGGATGCGGATGAGGATGTCAAGATTTGGTGCTTAATAAACGTCAAATATTAAATTTTTAGCATTTTTTATTAAAAAAAAAACCAAACGTTTAGCATTTGAGCAGGAATATAGGTGCGTTTTATTTAATAAACAGTATCTTGGCTGACTTTTTGGGATCTACACGATTTCGTTATATACAATGACGAAATTACCTAGCACTTACGCCGCCGGCGCCGCCGCTAATACGTTCCTGCTACCGACTTGGTCGACATCCGCATCATGCGGATGCTCCGCATCGATTTTATGCGGATGTGGATGCAGATGCGGATCTTGAAAATAATGCGGATGTTCCGCGGATGCGGATGCGAATATTCGCAACATCCCTAATTTGAACCCTAGCAGACTATAGTCAGAATCCCCCAACCTTCCGAATTGTTTCTTCCGCTGATTTGATTACCACCCTCAGATGCCTACCTCCCCCAAAATTCTTACGAAACGTCTAATGGCTCCTCTACACGATGGGCCAGCGCCGGCCACTCCATAGGACGCATTTATGCGTTAGAGGGAGCAAGTGATATTGCTATCTCATCCTACCGCATGGCTGCGTCCCTTGGAGTGGCTGGCGCTGGCCCATCGTGTAGAGGAGCCATCAACTGTATCACTTCCAAATTATTTCCATAGTTACTACACGCATACCGTTATACGATTGTAAAGTACATATCCTCCATTTTACCCCTTACTGTGGTCAACATCCCTCAACTTGTTGAAGTCATCCTCACAAATACTTTTACATATCATATCACATCATTTTTAATTTTATGCTGTACCCCACATTCCAAATCCCATGCTTTCCAAATGACTATTGCAAATGCATATGGTTAGCTACCTTACGACTATACTAACTTACTTAACTTATAGGTTAACTGGAAGAGATCCCTCAAAGGGATAAGTTCGCCATTGTACTTCTTACTAATTTTTATGTTATCTTTAATATGTCTTTACACAATAAAGAGATTACTACTACTATTACTAATATACAGGATGTCCCAGAATTCGACGTCAAGCCGTAAACGGATGATAGACCAACTCATAACAGTTATCATAAAAATACAAAAAAAAAATCCAACTCATGTTCTTTAAAAATTATGGTCACTTTAAAAATTCACTAAAAAATCCACACCTGTAATTATTCAAGATTACACAATAATAAAAAAATTAGAATAAATTATGGAATTTGTAGTAACAAGAGTTAAAGAACCATTACAGGGTGTGGATTTTTTAGTGAATTTTTAAAGTGACCATAATTTTTAAAAAACATGAGTTGGATTTTGTTTTTTGTATTTTTATGATAACTGTTATGACTTGGTCTATCATCCGCTTACGACTTGACGTCGATTTCTGGGACACCCTGTATGTATATTCTATTTTACCCCTTGCCAACATCCCCCAACATTCTACCAGACCGTCAGTCCCGCTGATTTGATTACCGCGCTCAGGTGGCGAGGCTCCGAGCGCTCTCACGGGAATTTTTCTAATTTCCTCTCCGGTTTTCGCGGCTCATTTGGCTGAATTAATTTATTAATGAATCTGTTGGTACTGTCTGAAGTTTGATTGTGTTTATTCATCGGGTGTTTCATAATTAATTGTTTCAGCCTACATGTTGGTCCTTCTATACGTAAAATAATTACGTAGGAAAATAAACTGAATATATTTCGTAAGGTACCTATTTACTCTTATATACGAACAAACACCAAACCAGCAACCAAATGTCTCACCATTTTTAGGGTTCCGTACCCAAATGTTAAAAACGGGACCCTATTACTAAGACTTCGCTGTCCGTCCGCCTGTCTGTCACCAGGCTGTACCTGTACTTTGTTACCTGTCTTTTGAACCGTGATAGACGTTGAAATTTTCACAGATGATGTATTTCTGATTCCGCTATGACAACAAAAAACTAAACAGTACGGAACCCTCGGTGAGCGAGTCCGACTCGCATTTGTCCGTTTTTTATACACTCACTTTCAGAATAACTTAATTTCAACTGGATCTGAGCCCTTTTCCTCGGTTATTTTCGTCATCAAACAGAAAATATCCGTCAGTAAATTATGCCATCAGGAGCTCATAAAATAAGGCCGTGCCGTTATGACCTCATTATTAAATCCATTTCCTCGGCACCAGGAGTCCATAACAAATGAGGTAACCTCCTATTCCTTTGCCGTGTCACGCGCGGTCATTGTTAATTTTAGAAAAAAGTTAGGGTTAAGCTGGTTAATGCAATACCCAGCGGAGGACAGGTGAAATAAGTAGAGATGCAACGAAAAGTTGTTTGGCCGGATAGAGGATACCGGATATTCGGCCTGACCATCGGCCGAATATCCGGTATCCGGCTGCCGAATATTCGACCAGCGGAGCTATACCTACATTTCGATTTTTCAGGAGCGCATTCTGCAGTTTTGACCTGTTGCCTTAGTGAACGTTCGCGCGGACCCATTTCTAGGCTCGAAATGAGTGCGCGTACAAGTTAGTGGAATGTTTAAATTGTTCTAAAATTATAAACAAGTACGATTATGACCGTGACCGTTTCTTAAATCCAATTTGTTTACTCCGAAATCATGGTATAATAATATACTCCGCCTGGTACTCTCTTCCCGTCTTTTCTAGGTCACCTGACTGACACAAGCCTACGTCATCATGCGACAGCGGTATATGATAATATGCGATAGCGCTATATATAGCGGCCATGTTATTGTGACGTAGGCTTGTGTCACTCTGGGAAGAGGAGACCATGTTTTATTAGACTATGCTCCGAAATCAAGTAATGTTACTATCCGGTATCCGGCCGGATATTAAAATACTGACCGGATAGGCCGGATACCGGATAGTAACCGAATATCCGGTGCATCTCTAGAAATAAGTGTGACAACTACACATTTATGTAGTTGAAGGTAGGAAAGTAGCATCTTCTCTATGTGCTGATTCTGTGAGGATTCTGAGCTGTATTTTTATAGCAATAGGTACATTATAATTCTAAAGGTTACTTCAGGATAGAAGATGGTGCTGGTGAGGCTGTAAACGGGTGGTGTCCTGGTGTCACTGCCAATTTCCTTAATAGAATAAGCTATATTTTATTCATGTAGAAAGAAAGAGTGAAAGAAGGCTGACAAAGAGAGTGTATGAGGGAGAAGTGGAAGTGGGAGTTGGAAGGGGTAGACCTCGGCGGACTTTCTCTGATCAGATCTGGGAAATCTTGAAGAAAGGCCAGGTCAAGAGCACCCTAAACCGGCGAGCGTGTATGAGGAATGTTATGAATGTGAAGGAAGCGAAAGAGGTATGTCAGGATCGTAGCAAGTGAAAATTCGTGGTCTCTGCCTATCCCTCCGGGAAATAGGCGTGATTTATGTATGTATGTATATTTTATTCAACACATGTCGCTATCCGAATGTAACTTTTATTCCGATCTAACTCAAGTGTATGTCAACTTTAGACTGCAAATAGTTAGGAGGCTATTTAAAAATATTCCAAGAAGAGACTTCATTATAACCAGCTTTTCTTCAAAAAAGGTCGGAAACCCTTTAAAATAATTCCCTTATTAAAGCAAGCTACCAGGAGCTCAGAAGAGGCGCGGAGCTTGCGGTGACACGCCCGCCGCGTCCTTGCATAACGTGGCTCGTTTGCATTCTGCAGTAATGACTAATATAAAATATGGCACGTAATTACATGGGCTATGTGATATACTCGTAATAAATGTTTTGTTAAGTACTTAAGTGCCTGCGGCAAGTTACAAATATTGATATTAAAAAATTAGCCCTTAAAAAGGAATGCGCTGCTCGCAAATTACCTAGTTGAAATGATAGAGTCAGACCAAGAAAAGTATTCAGCGATTTTGATAGCCCACGCAATGCAAGTGTCATCTTAAACGTCAAACTTCTATGAAATTATGACGTGTAAATAACACTTGCACTGCGTGGGCTGTCAAAATCAATGCAGACTTTTCTTGGTCTAACATTATTAAAATCTTATAGTGCATCTTTGACAATAACGATTAGTCCTAAAACGAATAGGATACAGACTTTCATTACGACGTTCTGTTGATGTTTTATTGTTTTCATGATTAGGTTCATTTGAACTTAGGGTAAAATTACCCTAAGCAAATATCTGTATCACATAAAGTTGAAGTGTGTTATTAAGATTGCCGCTGCCATATTGGGAAGAATGTATAAAATGCTTTGTAGTCTCCCCTGTACAAGTACATACATAAAACCAAGCAAACCTTTGTTAAATTCTGTTCCTATCTAACAAACACAAACCTCAAAATGACAGATAAGGACAAACGAAAGGACTCGTTAGACTTAACAGGCGTTTAAGAACAACGCTATTTGTATCTACCATAACGTCTTAGCAAATCCTAAAACAAGGTTTGAATACCTAAGTTCTAAGCCTGGTCTGCTAATGACATCATCTCTTAAAGGCCGTATACAAAGACCTTAACAGTCATACTGCCGTATTTGAACTTCAAGTTATTCACAAGAGACTATACGTACTAGATCCATTCTAGATACGTTATAGTTTAGATATCAACTAGTTCTCTTTTGCAGCGCAATTCGGGCAACCAATGTCACTTTTACGTTAGATAGAGTAAGATATCTATTAGATGTGAATTGGATCTCTAAGTCATATCCTGTGGAAATCGTTCAAGAGTATCTCCAGAATCGCGCAAATGTCAAATTTGACAGGTTAGATCTTAAACATATCGTTATCGTATGTTGGTGATGTCTAAAAGATATCTAATAGATATCTATTTCAAAATCCGAATCGGGCCCATAGCCTTTTGCAAAATCCATTAACCTTTTATGCAGTGTTATTTGGGACGATGACGATTGTTTTCAAGCGTTTGTTTTGATTTCTGTTGCTTTTAGCTAACTGGGCGTACCAGTATAGTCGAGTGCATAAATATGTATACATTGTTTCACCTTATTGCAATGGGTTAAGGTGAAGAAATGTATACATATTTATGCACTCGACTGTAAAAACAGCAACACTCTTAACTGTCCATCGGTGGACCTTATGCCTTTTGTAATAGGGTTTACGAACTGTCAGTTAACAGTGTGGGCGATGGTATGTGTAAATATTCAAATGTTTTATATGGACAAACATGTAAAAAGTTAAAAGCCTTAGTTTTTTTTTTGTATAGGACCTCCAAAAAGGAATTTGGAAGCCGATTAAAAATATAACATTGCCTAGGCCAGAAAAACAAAAAACCGTACGAAAGGTTCCGTACTAGTACGCAAAAAACGGCAAAAAATCACGTTTGTTGTACGGGAGCTTCACTTAAATATTTATTTTATTTTGTTTTTAGTATTTGTATAGCAGCAACAGAAATACATCACGGTTCATGAGATACAGCCTGCTGACAGACGGACGGACAGACGGATAGCGGAGTCTTAGCAATAGGGTACCGTTTTTACCCTTTGGGTACGAAACCCTAAAAAAGATGTAAACATGAATTTAACTCTGATTTGCTAATTTGGCCAGCTTTGATAGATAATCCAGGGGCATCCGTTAAGTGGCCAGACGTGCTTTTTGCACAGCCCGGCTAAATTGGACGAATTGGCTACAAGCAAGCTGGTTTACTTTAACCCTGTCTCTACGGGTACAAAAAGGGAGATAAATCTAGTCGCACAGACGTTGCTATCCTCTAGCCGCCCATACGTCAAACCTTGCCAAGCAAAATGAAATTTTATTTTGTCAACACAAAGTTCAAATTACAATGGAACAGAAGGCCTTTTAAAGGTCTCTGGGCGGCTAGAGGTTATACCCCTTATTCATAAACGCGCTAAGTACAAAACTCAATTAGTTAATAATCGTTTATTATCTGTCATTTTGACTTATGTATTTGTAAGAAAGGGATAAAACACAATTTAACTAAATCAGACCATTAAGTTTTTGAATAAGGGGGTATAACTTTATAGGGAGAGCTGCTGAATAAAAATAAATATAATTTTAATTTACAGAATAATCCTCTTAACTACTCATGAGATTCGACAAAAATATGATAAAAATGAGTCAGAAATTTTACTTTTAGTAATAAAGTTGGAACGACGACACAAACAGAGAAACCCATTTCATTTTAAGTATTTTTTATTCACTTATATAACTTATATTAGCTGTATATTGTCTTTTTTATCTTATAGGTAATTTATAATCTTTCCGCAAGAGAAGTTGTGGCACATATTTTATTTTACTACAGACATCAGTACTAAGTATTTTCATCTCATGACAACAACGGTATCAATGTAGGCCTACAAGCCTATTATGGATCGCTTTATCCACATTTATCCACGTGATAAAACAACTGTCACTTTTAAACTCTGCGGGATAGAAAGAGACGGACACCGTTTTATCACGCTGTCACGTAGACAAATACGACCATCATATCCGTACTGGAGGCGTACCACGTACCTTTTCTCTCTCAATGAGTTCTTTTGTGATGTTGTCCAGAGTCAATAATTGTAATAGACACAATGATCGACCTACGCCTGAGCTACAAAGATGCTGCTTTATCTCGTGAAGATGAGGAAAAGTGAGAGCTGTCGTAGGATTAGAAATAATCACAGATCTACATTGTACAAGATTGCCTGTGTAATGTCATTGAAAGGTCGTCAAAATATTGAATTCAAAAAACATGTGATTGAGTAAATAAGAAAAAATCATTTATTTACATAGGTACGAAATATATACAGTGGTACTACTAAACGAGATTAATAAGTACTTAGCTTAAATGTAAAATAGGCCCCTTAGGCATTGTACCGAGGATGCTGGCGGCATTTCCTCGCTGTATCTCAATACTTATCTGGGGCGACCAACTGGGAGACGTCCGGAAGGCCTAGGTACCGATGGATCGATGAGGTCCAGAAAGACCTGTGCGGCATCCAAGCGGCTGAATGGCGTCGGACCGCACAGGGCTCCCGTGGCGAAATCCCGTGTCGGGGGCCAAGATACACTTCGGATCGCTGAGCCAGCGAAGTAAGTAAATACACTATTAAAGCGTTTTGACAAATAAGGGATTGCCCTTAATTTGCGTTGTTGATTGCAACAACGCAAATGACTGCAAAAGCACGTCACGCCTTCTCTGCCAGGTACTTAACCGCCATAATAGCACACCTTCACAAAGTCGTTCAAAAATAAACTGCATCTGAACTGAATGCACGCCAGACCGGCGTGGGAACGATGGCGTGCGTCAATGGAACGTAATGAACGGCCATTCGTCTGTCATTCGCGAATGAAAGACCTGCGATAATGGTGGATTGAAAGAACTGCATATTCTTGTGGTCTTTATTGCACATAGGTAATGTACCTATTTAATCTTACCGCAAAATATGTATGACAGCGAAATAAAACTTGAAAAAGGTTTATTGTCTATATTCTGTAAGTACCTGGTTGTAATATACGAATTAAAAAAAAGGATAAACTGTACCGGACAGTAAAGTAGGTAAAATATTTGCGCACGCTAGAGTAAGTGTCCAGTTTGGACTCTCTGTTTTCGGCCCTCACCAAACATTTCGTTAAAAAGACGTTTTTCGACAAAATTATTTTCAATTCAAAGTAACTAAACTGAAATGGAAGACATAGGTATATTATAGAAAAAGCCGTAAAGTAGCGGAGGCCACTAATACACACCATAGTAGTGTGAATTTAATTTGTTCCCTAAGTTGAAAGTAAGATATATTCCGCCAAGCGGCATTTGAACCCAAGTTCTGACAGAACTAAAGAGCTTTTCGGCAGTCTAATGTTATATTTTCTAATCTGCTAATATTCTAAACTTATTACTTACGTATCGTTATATTGGTTAAGAAAGAGTAAGGGCTATTGCTTTGTGATCTGTGGAGAAAAGAGAGGGAGGCCTGTATCCAACTGCAGCAGTAGAAAAAATGCTAATCCAAGTAGGTATATCATACATATTTAGTGCATTCGTACCTACCATCGCCCACACTGTTAATTGACAGTTCGTAAACCTTATTACAAAAGGCATAAGGTCCACCGACGGACAGTTATAGTCTTGCTGTTTGTGCAAAACACGGGTCGTCAGTCTCACATAAACTATGTCGACTGAGTCATTCTGCCATAATCCGATACGGGCATTAAGCGCTCGAATTAAACCAATCGTTTTGTCGACCGATAGCGAATGCCCCACTGATAGCGAATACCCCACCGTAATAGCTACTGTAAAATTTTATGTCACTTAAAATGACGATAAAATATAATGGCGGGGATCGGGGTGGATTTTTAAATTTAAGTTTTCTTTACTTTAACGTTCGTTTGAGGTTCTATATGCTTCTTCATCTGTACTGGGCGGAAATGATATCAAGTCTAAATAGGGTAGTAAAATAGTACGCTTATCCTTATGAAAAATTTAATTATCACTTCAGCGGGAACTAGTAATAAATATTTTTTATATTAATAATACACTAGCGACCCGGCGGCTTCGCACGGGTTAACAAATTATACACCTAAACTTCAAGAGCCCCTATATTGATAGGTGAAAACCGCATGAAAATCCGTTCAGTATTTTTAGGGTTCCGTACCCAAAGGGTTGAAATAATAAGTTACAGTTGAAATTTTCACAGATGATGTATTTCTGTTGCCGCTATAACAACAAATACTAAAAACAGAATAAAATAAAGATTTAAATGGGGCTCCCATACAACAAACGTGATTTTTGACCAAAGTTAAGCAGCGTCGGGAGTGGTCAGTACTTGGAATGGGTGACCGTTTCTTTTTTGCTTTTTTTTGTTTTTTTTTTGCAATATGGTACGGAACCCTTCGTGCGCGAGTGCGACTCGCACTTGCCCGGTTTTTTTTAATTTTTTCGCGAACAAACATACAAACACACAAATAGACAGACGCGGCGGGGGACTTTGGTTTATAAGGTGTATGATATACCTGATAAAATATAATTAAGTTCTTTTAGGAAGCCTTTGAGTCAATTAAATCAAAGAAGAAAGATAATCCATCCATGGAAATAACATAAATCAGACTCTGTAAAAGTGCATTACCCACTTCAACAGAATCGGCTCACAAAAACGTATCCCACACTCCATCCTTCATTCCTATCTGGGAATCGAACCCAGGAAATCCGCCGGTACCGTTGCTAACTGTTCATACAATCCGGCTTCAATACTATAATGATTGAGTAACAATGGTAGCTTTTATGTTCTAAAATGTAACAAGCATCTATGAAATTACTTGGCACATATTCCTTTCTGGAATTGTATTTATGAGTGACATAACTACAAATATTGTTCACTTATCAAAAGCCTTGATGTTTGGATTTAAGGTTTTATTTCGCTTGACTGAGTGTTTTGATTTCCTGGGAGGTTAGATGATCTAGAATTATAGGCCTCTTGTCTTTAGAAAGTGGTGTGATTTGAAAGGTCTATTAAATGTGGTCGTAATTGGGTGTATTACGTTAAAAGTCATCAAGGCAGTCACGATCTGCCCTAGGCTTTGGAACATTTAAAAATATGGTGCGGCCTTAGGATTGTTTGTGGGAACTATAATGGACATACGTTTCAAAGGTGCACTGTCAAATAAATAGAATAGTATAAATTATTTTTCAGCCTCGGATTTAATTACAGGGGTAGATAATCAATAACCATACATAGTATGCATTATTGATCAAACAATAAAATCAATCGAGCAGCATTTAACCTAATTTCTGTTACACTCTCTCAAAAGGTCAACGACAATGGTACATAATCAATACATTTTGACAACTAGACGATTTATTAATATGATTTATTATTGAAACTTGCAAGATAACTACGTTTTTAAATGGCTACCGAAGCTGTGACCGTTGCATTCTAACCCTTAGGGCTCAATTAGACGGCGCGCGAACTCGCATACGATTTTAGTTACATTGTGGATCATTGAGGTCACATCAATTTAGCCGATCGATCAAATAACGAAATGTAATGAAACTCGCATGCGAGTTTTCGCATCGTCTATATGAGCCCTAAATTCATAAAACTTTCAGCCTTTATTACTGAATTGGTGTTTAAGGTTCCGCGCGTACCCAAAGGGACATACCCTATTACTAAGACTCCTCTGTCTGTTTGTTATGTCTGTCTAATTGTCGCCGGGTTGTATCTCATGAACCGTGATAGATAGACAGTTGACATTTTCAGGGATGAGGTATTTCTGTTGCCGCGTATACAAATATTAAAAACAAAGAAAATTCATATTTAAGTGAGGCTCCGATACAACAAACGTGATTTTGTGCAGTTTTTTGCGTAATGGTACGGAACCATTCGTGCGCGAGTCCGACTCGCACTTGACCGGTTTGTTTACAAATACATTTAAGTTAATATGATAGAGATCAGAGAGAGACATAATGCTAGGACACTGCCATAAAACTCAAAACGCCACTCTTATTTTAATACTAGTTTTAATTTCCCTGTCTTACTAAAACCCACAAGAATACTTATAGGTATGTTTTACACAACTGACGAATAATTGTAATTACTAAACCTTTCTCAGAGAAAGGGATGTGCAGTAATTATAAATGGGTACGTCCGCCAACATGGAACTGCAATCATTAGCATGCATCGTGATTGCAGATTTCGTGATAGAGCATTTGCGTGAGGACGAACCTTTATTTCTGCATATTTGTTAGCTTTTATGGCTCCTCTTCACGTTAGGCCAGCGCCAACGCCAACGAGGGACGCATTTATGCGTTAGAGGGAGCAAGTGATATTGCTATCTCATTCTACCGCATGGCTGCGTCCCTCGTTGGCGTTGGCGTTGGCCCAACGTGAAGAGGAGCCTTTAAAGATTACTATTTCCTATTTTACAAAGTAATTACAAAGATTCTCAAAGATGAACTATTTTCGTTACGTAAAATTCGTGAGACGAAAAGGAATTACTAGAATTCGACGATTGTAAAATTGATTCGATAAAAAGGTCCTTAACTTTAATGAGAAATGGAGTCGCGAATACTTTGCTAAGATTTTTATTCCGTAAAAGGTGCCTACTTTGCTATACTGGGTACTTAATTGTGATCCAACAGTTTTTATACACCGTGTTTTTTTTATTTCCGTTAATTTCAAGGGTGCATTCCTGAGCTTAAATCAAGTAAGTTTCTCAAAGACACCGATATTCTAATTAACGGGTCTCTATTGTTTCCCAAATAGTTTTAAGTCATAATGTACTGTTTGTCCGAATTTTCGTTAGTCATAATTGGTTTTTCTCAGAAACGCGTAACTTTTCAGGATTGCCATAAAACAAACCTAACCTAACCTAACCTATCTATAGAATAACCTTAGGAAAATCCTGATAAGTTAACGGTTTCAGTTTTATGACTAACGATAATATGACAAACAATACATTATGACTTAAAACGTTATGGGAAACAAAGGGACCCCTCTAATTAACTCCATTACGTAGATAATCAATAATTAATTTTTTTCAAATAAGGCCTCTACAAGCGTGTACACTTGCCTTAGGGCCGGTTTACATATTGATTAGTGTTTAGAACGAGTTCATACATTTGCTAGTAAACTTAAGTATAATCTCGGTGGATCGATGTTCGAAATGACATTGATATGTCACAGATTTCAATTGTTTGGTTGAGTTAAATGTAATGCCCGTGTTACAATAACGCTATATGCTACATTTAATTACTTTTTAAACTTATTTTTCTTTTTACAAAAAGAAAAAAAAAATTTTTTCGTAAATTAACTATGCTATTTAATTCTCTTAAACGTACTTAACCATACCCTGAAGTTAACGGAATTCAATAAAAACACGGTGTATATGAGAACTATAATAGTGCTGGTCTATTTTAAATCAGCATAAATATATCAACCCTACATACCACAATATAATAATTTTAAAATTTCAATTGAATATCGTATTATGGAGAAAATTATGCATATTTTAGGGTTACCTACTGAACTCTGAAAAGTACAATGAAGTAACAATTAGAGATGCAACGGATAGTTGTTTGCCGGATACCGGATATTCCGCCTGACCATCGGCCGAATATCCGGTATCCGGCCGCCGAATATTCAGTCGGCAAAACTATACCTACATTTCGGTTATTCAGGTGCGCATTCTGCAGGTTTGCCCTGTTTCCTAGTGAACGTTCGCGCGGACACATTTATTTTCTAGGTTCAAAATGAGTGCGCGTGCAAGTCAGTGGAATGTTTAAATTGTGTTAAAATAATAAACAAGTACCTACGATTATGACCGTGTCTGATTCTTAAATCCAATTTGTTTACTCCAAAATCAAGCAATGTTACTATGCGGTATCCGTCCGGATAGTAAAGAAATGGCCGGATAGGCCGGATACCGGATAGTAACCGGATATCCGGTGCATCTCTAGTAACAATACCTAAGGTCATTTACCTTCCTTAAAGAAATAGTTACCCTAATTCCGTTGTCCTCATTAAATAAAGCAGGTAAAGAGTTAACGCCAAAGACGTATCTTTTAATATTTTTATTTACCCAGGATTACATTAAACATTAACGACCAGGGATTTAGGGGTCTTAAAATAGACAAACCCCCGCAGGTACTTGCTTTATTTTTTTAGGACTACCTTCTCTGATGATTTTATAACAATTCGCCTGGTGACCGGCTTCATAATTGCTGGATTTTCCTTGAACAATGTTGGAACAATCCGTCAATTTTAGTAAAGGACACAACCGGTTCGTTTTTTTTTTAAACCGGGCAAGTGCGAGTTGGACTCGCGCACGAAGGGTTCCGTGCCATAATGCAAAAAAAGGCAAAAAAAAACGGTTACCCATCCAAGTACTGACCCCGCCCGACGTTGCTTAACTTCGGTCAAAAATCACGTTTGTTGTATGGGAGCCCAATTTAAATCTTTATTTTATTCTGTTTTTAGTATTTGTTGTTATAGCGGCAACAGAAATACATGATCTGTGAAAATTTCAACTGTCTATCTATCACGGTTCGTGAGATACAGCCTGGTGACAGACGGACGGACGGACGGACGGACAGCAGAGTCTTAGTAATAGGGTCCCGTTTTACCCTCTGGGTACGGAACCCTAAAAACGTCTCTACTGAGCAAATTGACTTTGTAGTGGAAATTGAATTAACGGAGCTTCGGATCTTATTCATTAGTAAATAACTCTTTAAAGGCCTTTTTAGGGTTCCGTACCCAAAGGGTAAAACGGGACCCTATTACTAAGACTTCGCTGTCCGTCCGTCCGTCTGTCCGTCTGTCTGTCACCAGGCTGTATCTCACGAACCGTGATAGCTAGACAGTTGAAATTTTCACAGATGATGTATTTCTGTTGCCGCTATAACAACAAATACTAAAAACAGAATAAAATAAAGATTTAAGTGGGGCTCCCATACAGCAAACGTGATTTTTGACCAAAGTTAAGCAACGTCGGGCGTGGTCAGTACTTGGATGGGTGTCCGTTTTCTTTTTGCATTTTTTTCCGTTTTTTTTTTGCTTTATGTAGTAGTAGTAGTAAACTCTTTATTGTACAAAAAGACATATTAAAAATAACATACAATTAGCAAGAAGTACAAAGGCGAACTTATCCCTTTGAGGGATCTCTTCCAGTTAACCTTTGAGTAGATGAGAGGAGAGAGTGAAAAGAGGGTGACAAATGCAGCAAAATGTACAACAAGGTACCAGAAAGATAAAGGATATAAATACATACAAAATTTATAGGATAAACATACATATATTACACAAAAAGGAAAGGGGAAAATACACTAAAAATTGGAAAGAATTAGAACGATATAAAGCAACTATACAATAGAAATATAGACAAATTAATCAGTCAAATCAGATAACCATAGCTTCTTTAACCTCTCCTTGAACGACGCAACCGATTGTGCCTGCCTGAGCGACACAGGCAACTCATTCCACAGCTTCACTGGACGCACTGCGAAGGACTTGTTGTATCCTTGAGATTTGTGAGGAGGGATGGCAAGTGATAAATTCGCGCTCGAACGCAGACGGTGGCCACTGCCTTCAGCCAGAAATTGAAATTTTTGAGAGAGGTATAGCGGAGAAGAAGGTGTAAAAAGAACATTAAAGAGAAGAGAAAGAGTGTGAAGATCTCTACGGCGGCACGTATTTATGGTACGGAACCCTTCGTGCGCGAGTCCGACTCGCACTTGCCCGGTTTTTTTTAATTCTATTTTTGTGAAACATTCGCCGGCACATAACACGCTCCTTCCGATTTTGGTTTATTTTTTATTGTTTTTATAATTAAATTTATTTAGTACTAAGCAAAATTTTTACTCATAATTGTCAAATGCTACAGGCGGAAAAGGAAGCTCTTATCATTTTTGGTTTCGCTATTATAAACAACGGAAATTCTATGTAACAAAATTTACTCCACTATCGTTCTACATATTCAAAAAAAAAATTCAATCATCCTTTTTAAGGTAGGCACTTAACAGTAAATAGCTTTATTTTTTAAAATACTCGTATTATTATCATCATCATCATCATCTCAGCCATAAGACGTCCACTGCTGAACATAGGCCTCCCCCTTTTTTGGGGGGTGAATGCCATAATCGCCACGCTTGGCAGACGGGTTGGCGATCGCAGTTGAGTACACCGAATTTGAGGGACGCTGCTGCCCGTCCACCGGTGGTCTTGGACGTGGTTTAAGGATATACCCGGGTCCTGGACGTAGTTTAAGGACATATCCGGGTCCATACCGGGGACATACTCGTATTATATCTTGACTATAATCAAATCAAATTTGAAGTCTAACTATCAAGACAACGTATTTAGTTTCATTTCTGATACTACATTCAATCAATGAAGTGGCAAACTAACTTCGTCCAGTGACCAACTCTTCGATACCTTCCTGGGGGATGATTCGGATTAAACGACTTGTTAATGTTTTGATTTAACGCACATTACACCAATAGTTAAGTGCGAACACGGTGCCGAATTGCACTTCCTGCGCACTAATACTAACTGAAAGAAATCCCTTAATGGGATAAGTTCGCCTTTGTACTGCCTATCCTGTGCCATAAATTTGTGTTTTGTGTTGTGTACAATGTACAGTCACCTGCAATAATATCTTACACAACGAAGGCCGCAAAAATATCTGACACAATCTTATTTGTAGCGCTATAAGAGCGTGTCACATATTTTTGCGGCCATCGAAGAGTAACATGTTATTGCAGGTGACTGTACAATAAAGAGTTTATACAGAGTAATCAGCGCGATCAAACTGTTCGTATCGTTAAAGAGTTCGCAAATTTTTTTATGTATGGAAAGTTTCATAGTAAAGCGCCGGGGCGCGCCGGTTGACGTTGATCAGTCTGTGAAATGTGGTTGGTGCAACTGGCCCATAGTCTTATCGAAACCTTAACGAATAGTTATCCTGTAGCCGCCCAGACGTCAAAACGTGCCAAGTCAAATGCAATTTTGATTTGTCAAAATAAAGATTCAAATTGGAATGGAACGGGAGACCTTTTAATAGGCCTCTGGGCGGCTAGAGGTTATATCAGAATACTCCTCTCGATTATATCTAACCCATTTTACGCCAAGCCACCGTAAGGTTGTTTACGTTTAGTTTCATCTCTATCAGATCTTGGACCGTAATGGATCACTCGTTTTTGCGTACCAACACAGTAAACCCAACGTAGTCAGTACCTCAAGCTGTTTTTTGCAAGTTCGCATCAATTAAATATTAATTTAAAAGTGAGTACCAGCCCTAAAATATTTTAGCTATGAATGTTCAACGGTGCAATAAACTTACATTGGTAAAACCAAGAGAACTTGAAATATTATACACAATTTGCTCCTTAACCATTTCAATACCAGCGTGTCAGGAAGTACAGTAGCGAACGATCATTCAAAGTTCTTCTGAAGACATGATAAGTAGTTTACCTGAAACAATGAAAAATGTACACATTATTAAATTGACAAAATAACATGATTATGTTTCTTACAAGAGACTGTACGCTCGTCAAGACGATTAAATTAAAACGACAATTTTGTTTGATACTTAATTAGGCACTAGTTTAGTTTAGTTTATTTATCTCAATATACAATTTTCATACAGGTAAAATATACATACATTTCAGCTTGTACTACTTGTCGTATGATGATCGTTTTTTAGAATAATAATAAGAATTAGAATAGAACATCAAAATATAAAATAAAATAAAATTAGTACATAACAATACAAAACAATGCAAATAGAAATAAATTAAAAAAACGTCAAAATGTCACAAATAAAATATTTAAAAATAAAACAATGTCAATAGAAAAATTAAATCAGTTTCAGTACTACAAAGTAATCATAGAAAATTATGTCAATAAGAAAATTAAAAATAACTACTAACTAACTATGCAGGTACATCGAATAACTTTTTTTAACTTGCCTATCTTCGTAAAAAGTTGAGGTCCGTTAAGTTTCAGGTTGGTAATTAGTTAAGTCGCAAGACTTACATCGCCTATGTCTAGTTTTTACTAATGAGTAAATTAACTACTATCGAAAAAGCGAACCCCTCCTTTCCCATACAATATTTAGGATTCACTGTACGCTAACGGGTCCACGTTTCACCTTAAAGAGGTAAATTCAAACGTATGTACTGTTTAAACATCAAAATGATGTCATTTAGTTATGATTTGCGCGTGCATTTAGCTTGAACTTATCCATATATTTGGCGCGAGCGACACACGGGCGAAAGATAGCAAAATGACATCATTCGCATCAGGTTTATGTCAGGTGCACGTTCGCATTGGCCAGGCCCAAATAAGAATTAGAGTCAGACCAAGAAAAGTCTGCAGCGGATTTGATAGTCCATGCAGTGTAGTATTATTTTAAACGTCAAACTTCTATGAAATTATGACATATAAATAACACTGGCACTGCGAGGGCTATCAAAATCGCTGCAGACTTTTCGTGGCTTAACTCTAGTACCTACGTCAGAAACTACTGTTTATGCAAGTAGCACTGTGCCATCCCTTACAGGTGGCAAACTGATGGCTGGTTCCCGGCATTAAGCGGATTGATGGGCCCCACTCACGGCGATTAAAACCTTCGAGTTGTACACGGAATTTCGGTTTTACAACACTTTAACTTTCCTATTTCAGCGTTGCTTCAGAGCACCGAAATATTTTGAAGGGTATTTATTTTTGTTTAAAATGTGAAGTATAATTTATATATGAAATATGTTTCTTGCGAGTATTTACATTTAATCCAGATTTGACTGGTAGAGGAAATTAAGTATATGCCTTTGCCATCCCATCCTATCTTAAGGGGCCCACTGATTAACAGTCCACCGGACGGTATCGGCCTGTCAGTTAGAACAAAATTTTGACAGTTCCGAACAACAGACAGGCCGATACCGTCCGGCGGACTGTTAATCAGTGGGCCCCTTTAAAGGCCGGCAACGCGCTTGCAACCCTTCTGGTGTTGCGGGTGTCCATGGGCGGCGGTAATCGCTTACCATCAGGTGATCCGTCTGCTCGTTAGCTTCCTATTTCATAAAAAAAATCTGAGATTAAACTCAGGTTTTACTCACTGATTCATTAGGATAAATTAGATTCATGATTGGTAGAATTTTAATTCCTTATTAGATATGTAATTCAATACTTACTATTATTATTTAAAAAAAAACATCTCGATTAATTTCATTCGCCAAATGTTTCTTTTGTATAGTTATTTTGTACCTAGTATAATAATGGACAAAGGGCACCAAAAACCCCCATCAAATTAAATAAAGTCATAATACGACACATAATTTCTGGTAGCACCAAACTGTCTAGTCTAGCACACAGCTTACCTAGGACGTAAAATAAATACAGACTTTACACGACACCCCAGGCGATAGACCGCCCTTAAAGCAAACTCTTGTTCGTGCTGAGAGCTGGGTTGAAATAACGAACGTCTCCGTACAGAGTTATCTAATTATAGCAGTTTCAGGACAGACGTAGTGCATAATTATTTTGCATCATATTTTCTCGGAAACGTTCATATTTGTCATGCTACTTCAGTCAACGTCAGTACTTTTTGTTGACTGACGGCTTGATTCGGAAAATGAAATAGATCTCTACTAGACCTCAACAAGTTACGATATGGATAATTTAAAGATATTTGTAAGATAGATATGTCAAATTTGACGTTTCCGCGATTCTGGAGGTCCTCTTGATCGATTTCGACAAGTGATGACTTAGATATCCAAGTCACATTTAGTCGATATCTAATGTAATCTGGACCCGGGTATGTCCTTAAACCACGTCCAAGACCACCGGTGGACGGGCGGCAGCGTCCCTCAAATTCGGTGTACTCGACTGCGATCGCCAACCCGCCTGCCAAGCGTGGTGATTATGGCATTCACCCCCCAAAAGGGGGAGGCCTATGTTCAGCAGTGGACGTCTTATGGCTGAGATGATGATGAATGTAAATCTAGTTGATCTCTATATCGTTTCTAGATCTTGTGATCATCTCGTTTCCCGAATACGCGTGTGACTGACGTTCGTATGTTGTGTACAGATGTAACACGAAGGAAGCCGGCGTCGTATTTTTTACGGACTTCATCATTTCAGCCTATATACGTCCCACTGCTGAGCACAGGCCTCCTCTCATGCGCGAGAGGGCTTGGGCTATAGTCCCCACGCTCGCCCAATGCGTAGTGGGGACTTCACATACACCTTTGAATTTCTTCGCAGATGTATGCAGGTTTCCTCACGATGTTTTCCTTCACCGAAAAGCTAGTGGTAAATATCAAATGATATTTCGTACATAAGTTCCGAAAAACTCATTGGTACGAGCCGGGATTTGAACCCGCGACCTCCGGATTGAAAGTCGAGCGTCATATCCACTCGGCCACCACTGCTGCACGGACTTAATTATACTAATATTATTTTTTAATACATTTGCTCAAAAAGTGCTACTTTACGTAGCTGTTTAGCGTGCGGAAAGTTGGTTATCTCGAACTAGTGCTTTTTACTTTTCCAATTTTTTTAAATTTATACTTGTTCCAATTCACGACTACTTATTGATGAGTGTTAATATTAGTTTCCTTTAAACGTCGTAATCAGCATAAAAACCTACCGTTAATGTAAGAATACGAAAAATATTACATATTTCATATTTAATTACTTACCTCTTCATCATTATAACACGTTTATTTTTTAATATTCAATATTGAAAATTCCGTTCTTAATAAGTTGACTGAATGGAACGGAATAGCTGCCAAACGCCCATAGATGTAATATACTTAAAGACGACGTCTAACCGAGCTGTCACTCTGTTACCACTTTTGTTTAGTGTACGATTAACAATGTTTTTCTTATTTTTTCGCAACTGTATTAAAAAACGTCGTTCGATACACGTGCGGAAATGTCATTCTTCACTCGTCCCGAGTCTTGCCATCTCGGTACTCGTGAAGTAATGACATACTTTCCGCACTAGCATCGAAATGTACTATTACAGTATATATGGCCCTACTTTTCCGCACTAGTGCGAGATACAGCACTTTTCGTGTATATGTCAAAAGTTTAAAGGGCCATATGTACTGTAAACCTGTAAACTGTGTAAACGTTGTACGATACACGTGCGAATAAGTAATTCGCAACTCGTGTCAATTTAAAACATTCTCTTCGGTCGTGATTTAATTTATCGCCACTCGTTTCGAATTTCCTCTTTTCCGCACTTGTATCGTAAATATCTATTCTGATTATTCCTAGTGCTACTATTATATTTTCTTTCTTGACGTGTAAAAATGAGTATGAGTGCAACAATGAACTGCCACACTTTGTCATTGAAAATGCCATGCAGAGTTAGCTTTGTCCGACCTTTCGGTCCCGAGCCTTGTATGATTGTGTATTTCTGTTGATAAGCGTCAGGTGACAATTAATTACCTATAATTTCTAAGTTTTGTAATCAAGATCAATATAGGTAAGTACATAATTTGTTAAACTTTAACAAATGACGAATATATCCACGTGTTTAAGGACCCCCCCACATCTGGCGTCTTTCGAGCGTCGGCGTCTACAATTCTATGGCCGACGTCGACGCAACGTCGACGCAGCGTCGACGCAACTGCGCAGCGACGTCATTTTCCATAGCGCTGGATCGATGCCGACAGACGCCGACGCTCGAAAGACGCCAGATGTGGGGGGGCCCTAATTGGGTAGATCGCATATTATCTACGAAATTGATTTTCATGTCAAGAACACAAATACTCATATCAAAAGATCGCTGTGGTAAATTATTCAATTGAAATTAATTATTCAAAGTGAATTAATACACCTACATAATTACAACGTTTATCCGGCTGCCAACCAGTAAAGAACAATCAAGGTTTTCACTAGTCATTCACTCATTCGTTCCATTCGTTCCATTCGTTCACGCACATTTTGACTCTGTCATCGTAGACAGCTCACTGACCATAGGTGGATCTTAATCCATTGCAATAAGGCTCACAAATTGTCAGTTAACATTGTGGATGGGTAATACATTAATCTATTTACGAGTATATGGTCACATCCCGTTACATCAAAATCGTGACACATGATGACAAAATGTCGGGCAGTTTGAGGTCGTTGATCCTTTGAATCCGACTCTGATTAAAAAAATCTGATGTTTTATCGTGGTTTGATACGACCTTTAGATGTGTCGTTAGGCATTTCACGCACACCAAAAAGTGAGAGCGAGATGCCTAATAATACGACTGATTATTCGCGCTGATTGGTGTACCAAATTGTCACGCAAGTTTTCCAACCGCGAAAATCGAAGTTCGCAAATTGCGGGGATTTTTCTCTGTCACTCTAATTACGCCTTCATTGGAGTAAAAGGGAAAGATCCCCGCAATTTGCGAATTTCGGTTTTCGCGGTAGCCGCTCAGAGGGCCTACCTACGAATTCACAATTGCGACAGAGAGGCAACACGTCGAACATGGTTCGCGGTAGGCGTTCAGTAGAAAATCACGGACAAATTAACTTCACGAAATAACTAAAAAAAAAAACTTGCGGAATGCAAATGTAAGCTACCACAAGATTAATGTAGAAACACTAAAAAGTTAGCAATCGGTGCTCTAGATTATTTCGATCAGGTTCAGAGGGTTCGCAAATTTCGGGCATCTTTCTCTTTCACTCCTATTAGGTAAGGCGTAATTAGAGTGACGTAGATAGTTGCTGCGACCCTCGCTCTGGTTCTTTCCTTGTCCAACAAATATCACTGGCCATTCAGCGGGGTAATGCCGCCAGTATTTATGGCACATTTGGTCCGGGAGACAATCAGAGTGGGGGGCAATATTTTATTTGTTAAGTTAGTTTTACTCATTCTTAGGTTTATTTTAGTTTATAATTTGTATGTTTAATCTGTTTTATTCTAAAGGTTTTTAATATGTATTAAATGCATTTATTGATAGTTGCTTGAAATTTACGGACTTCGATTTTCTCGGCTTCTCGGTAACGTTAGGGAAGAAAAAAAAGGTTGATTTAGTTAATGCGCGGGAAATGTAATCATAGTCGTCTCATTAGGCATCTCGCTCGCACTTTTTGCGTGAGATGCCTAATGACATAAACAAATTTGTAACTCAGAATCAGCCTCCTTATTAGGTGTCATAATGGGGTAAGAGCGTAAATTACCCTGTTATGTCGTTAAGTGGACATTTTGGAAGAAATTTGACCCCGATATTTATGTGGACATTATAAAAATGGGGTCGGTCGGTTCAAAAAGAGTAAATGATTAATTTGGTAACTAACGTAAGTACGTGTTACAATTATTATATATTTTATAAGTGTATATTTCATTATACATATACTTATGTGTATATTTCATTTCATAGTACACTTTCAATGTATTCATTGATTTATTACCATATTTAGGTTTGTACTTCCTACTCGTAACATATAAATAAACATCGAAATTGTTAGTAAAATCATTCAATCATGAAGGTAAAGAGTATTAACATTTTTGAAAAAATATGACATTACTTACCGAAATACTAGCTTATACACTTATGTCGAAAATATTTTCGTCATACACGAAAGTATGTTTATTTTTTACTGACATAAATCGGGAACTAGTTGTATTAAGGTGCAGTGCGAATTTTCCTCGCCTAACATCAAACTCAAAATCCCATTTCTCCTTAACCGATCTAGGCGCTAAATTGTCATTAGTTGCGCGCGCACCGTGTAAATGCGCCTGCGTTGGACAAGACAAAACAATGTCATCGATGACTGTCAAAAGGTCGTATCATTATACCAGCCTCATAACAATATACGACCTTTTTACGTTTAAAAGGCGACAGTAAAAAGTCACAGACAATATGTAATCGCCGACTGTCAAAAGGTCGTATCTTTATACAAGTGTCGTAACAACATACGTCCTTTTGACATATACACGGCTGCAGTGAAAAGGTAATAGAGTAGCGTCAAAAGGCGCTTACGCTTCTTTTTAGTGATTTTACGAGTAATGCTGTTATAATGTCGATTGTCGTCAGGTGACAAGCAAAAGTTACAAATTACTAAAAAAAAATTAAACAAAAATCAACCTTCTGTTAGTACTAATATGGCTCACTAAGGCTATGAACTTGTGGTGGTACTTAGTGACTTTTGCTTGTCACCCGACGATGTGTAGTTACTAGTGAGCGTGGGATTTGAGTTTATTGTGTAAACGACCGTTTATTATGGAGGGACAATAAATTTATGGTTGAAAATGACTCGTTACAGTATTTTAGAAGAACATGATGACCGATGCCATGATGACATGAATGATGCCATCATCTAATAGTTATTTAAACTGTTCGGTTTTTTAGCATTAGAAAGAACTTCGCAGAAGTAAGCTTGTGGTTCCAAATCCGGCACTTTTAGCGGTAATAATTTGAAGTAAATTATATGTATTGACCATGCTACATTAAATAATTCAATAATTATTAACAATTAAAGAGCCTGATAAAAACTGCACGCTTGCTTCTGTGGAGTGCTTTCTAATGCTAAAAAACGAACTATAAAGAACGTACATTGATATCAGAATAACATCATTGAGATGTCATCACTAATTTATCGAGCATTTCGCTCATACTTGTCCATATGTATTAGCACGACCGAGACACACGATAACTAATTCACATCATTCAGATATGATTTTGATATCAATGTACATTCGAATCGGCCCGATAGTTTCAACATCGCAGTTTTAAACCCGAAACGTCGACAATTAAAAAACGGATTAATTTTCAGTTTATTCCCAATCAAAATATAATTATCGCAACTTTGATTGGGAACCGAACAGTGTAAGGGTTCACACGGCGTTAATTTTTCCCGTATACCGTATACGGGATTATATCGAATGCCGCAGTGACAGCAATATTTTGTATGGCAACGTTCAAAATCGTTCACACGGTGTCTATGCAGGAAATCTGTGTAGCTTTAAAGTTTTTTAAGATTTTTGAATTATTTTGACATCTTTGACATCAGCATTTGATGACAGTCACAACAACTAAAGAATATGTAAGTAACTAAATAGTAAATTAATTAGTAGGGTCATGTGGTATACAGTGGAATACTTTTATGGCGAATTGACGATACGGTAAACTGCAAGTAGATGAGCAATAATAAATAAAGATATTTTTGCCAAAATAGAAAAATGCTTGTACTACAGTACAGCAAGCTACAACTTGCAACAATAGCAAAAAGAAAACGCAATATGGCATGCAGCTAACGAGAAAATCAGGATGTGGAATGGCTAAGCAATAGTACATTATTGTCGAGGTTCGGAAGTAGCTACTTGCAGGCTGAGGATTCGTTTTAAACGGACGACCTTGGGAGTCCGTTTAATTGAATCCGAAGCCAGCAAGTAGCCTTCCAGCCGAGTCATATATAGTGCTTTTCTCAAAAATGGTGCAAGAAATATAAATATCATAGAAATATTTTACAAAAGCAACGTTGTTACGTATATATTTTCACAGAAGAAAGCCCTTGCCGCCTTTTTATTTTTTTAATAAAAATATAGAAGTGTATTTTTCTGCCGAAAATACGCCAACCTATTTGAGACAACTAAATAGTCGCGGTACTAATCATCTGTTTGGCTGTTTAAAGCGCCTGTGCCTTCAATTGATATGGCCATTTCAACTTTTAAAAAGTTTGGAACTCGACAAATAATGGAATTTGTATGCAACATTGCAGTCCCAAAATCGAGACTGCAATGTATTTAACTTTTTAATTTTTGACTGACCATAAACTAAACGCTTCGCGACCTATTTTTTAGACAGCAAGGTCGACTTTGCCGTCCATTTTTGAGAAAAAATAATTAATAAGCGGCATAAGCTAGCAATAAGTTACAACGATTAATCAGATATGCAATTAGTAGTCTAAGCCGACGTGTTCTTGGCGCAAAATAGAAGTTCTTATACCAACACTTATCACATCACCCAATATAAGTAGACCCCCTACGTATTCAATAACTATACGTACACGGAGTTCAAGCGAAACTGGATCTTACGCGATAGGAATACGAGCTGCGTCCCTAATCTATTAATTTATCATACTGGCAAAACAAATGAACGCCTGCAATAAGCGTTCTAATTTGGAATCTCTAGGAATATCGTTCGATTTTCGAATTGGACGCGGCCGTTGTCGGTGATACTGGCCACATGGCTTCGTTTAGCGAGCTATTTGCAAATTATGACTCAAAGCGGTGTTCGAATTTACCCGGGGGCCACGGAACGCACGCTTTGAGCGGATACGCTTGACGCTGACGCCAACCGCCATACATTTAAACAATTTTAACCTCATTTTAATAACAAAACTTCCGTGAGAAACATGTCGAGCGGTTTTCGACTTAAAATACGTGAGTGACCCGTTTTTAATATATTTAATTTTAACCTTATTATAACCTTTTATTGCTTAGGTATTTGTTTTAACCGATAGCGGTCGGTGTCAGCGTATAGAAAATGTTTTCGTGTCCAAGGAGTTAGATTTCGATTTGAATGATCGAGTAAACTCGAATTGGCTCGGGTAGCTCTGAGCTGGCATTCTGATCCTAGCTGGCGCTTATTTCACCACACCGACAGTGACAATTCTCTGTATATTCCTTGGTCGGTAAGCAACAACGGTTCATAGCGTCAAAATTTACTTGTTACACCAGCAATGCATGGTAAAATTGTCAATGTCTGGCTACAATTGTGATGAAACAGGGGCCTGGCTGTGAGATTACTTACGGGAAATTAGCCACGTGCCGCGTCTTACGTTAGTTATTTTGGTTTTCAGTCGTATTTTCGCGCACCGCACACATAGCAATTGCCAACCTTGTGTGTATAAAAAACCGGCTCGGTGCGCTCGTCAATTACACAATGATCTCTAGAACTGTGTGTGTCGTATGCATAATTATTCGACAGTTTATTTACTGACGTTTCGACTAGCAATGCACCGAGAAGTTTCTTAAGTTGCGAAACTTCTATGAAGAATATTCTCTGGAACTTACATTTAATAAACAATCTAATCGTGTCAAGACCGACGTAGACACATGCCATTTTAAATATTTCGCCTGCCCGCTTTACTGTTATGTGGCGTGTAATATTATATATTACACAAAACGTTAAAAGTTCTTATGGGAACATTCTCACAGAGAACTTTCTAAGTTTCTTTCATGTAATTTCTCTGAAATTTCCGAGAACATTTCTGCAATTTTTGCAATTTGTACATTGCTAGTTTCGACACAGGTTTCACTGGTCGTGGTCGCGGTTAGCAGTGGTAAATAAAGGTACCTAATAAAATAAATTCGCGATAGACCCGTCTATAAATGTGAGTTAATAGATATTGGTCTCATCATGGCAATCCAATTATTTCTTTGATGAGATTAGGAAATTGGAAAACAGATCTGATTCAACGAAACGAAAATGTCACAGGCCCATTATTGGGAAGAAAGTCTTTGTAACCGATACCGAAAGGGTTGAAATAAAGGGCCCGGGCCCGATTAATCGGGGCCATAATTTCCTCCCAATGATGGATGGATACTGGCAGCTAACTGGTTTGGTTAATGATGCGGAGTTTAATGTGGTGTCAAAAGCTGCTGAGCGGGTGAAGTGTTCAAAATGATCTTGGCAGAGCTTTATTGTTAAAGGTGCACATCGCAGTTTTGTGGAGCAACACTGTAACGCGGTAACATAACCAATAGAAAGAAGAAAGAAAGAAAGAAAATACATTTATTTAACGCCACAATTTATTACATGTAGAAAAGAAGACATACAAATACATAAAAAAAAACAATGAACGCTAAAATAGAACCCCTACTCTGCATAATGCCGAAGTCGCTTTCAACTCGCTCGTAAATCGCTAGTGTGGTAGGACTCTAATCAATGTGTGAACAGGCTTCAATATGAAGAACACCCACACATATGTACCCGTATTGACCTTATATATTCGTATTCGTCACTAATCCTGGCACCTCAAATTCTTAGAATCGAATTCGGTAAGATCCGACCGAAATCGCATCAACAACTCGCAATCTCACTGTTTGCCGAACCCATCAGCTAACAAAGGGTGCAAACACTGAAAATGTTGCCAGCAATAATTGCGACGCGATGATTCGATTATTCAATTTGACGTTTCGCAATCAGCGGGCACAAACGAGCAAACAAGCGTAATCAAACATGCCTGAATCGATTATCAACCCGATTCCATCGCTATAACTGGACTGAATTAAATTTCATTTGGATGCCGGAATGAAAATGAGTTTCATGTTCTGATTCGATTTTCGAATTGTTGTAATAGTTCGGATTTTGCTTGTTAAACGGGAACGCTGGGAGTTGGGCGATGGTCGTATTTGTGATAATTTTTATCCGCATGCCAAAGAGCATTTTAATTTAATGCATATCTGTAGGTACCCACTATCTCTAGTAGTGTGGCTATATAATTAGCATCATAATTGTGTCATTAAATAAGTGCGTTGCTCTAAAACACTTATCAGTTGTCACTCGTCGTCTTAACACTTATAATTATTTCGTGGAAAGAAGTGTAACAAAGAGTGTAAGTAGAAGAGGGATGGGAAGGGTAGACCTCGGCGGACTTTCTCTGATCAGATTGGGGAAATCCTGAAGAAAGGCCAGGTCAAGAGGACCCTAAACCGACGAGCGTGTATGAGGGATATTATGAAAGTGAAGGAAGCGAAAGAGGTATGTCAGGATCGTAGCAAGTGGAAATCCGTAGTCTCTGCCTACCCCTCCGGGAAATAGACGTGATTATTATGTATGTATGTACTTATTACTCTGAAATTAGCAGAACATTTGTTCTAACTGCGCGTAAGCTCTTTGTTGTACCTATGTTTGATGTTATTACTTATATAGATTAGCATCAAATTGGCCGTAAATTTCTGTATCGAATGATCTAATTAACCCATATCCCCATTAAAGCTAAAATTTTAATCAAAAAGTACTTAAAGCGCACTGTCCGAACCCCGATCATTCCACCCAAAATGGCATAGAATCGAACTGATTTAATGGTTCATTTGGCCTTTTTCGACAGTGGGCCACGCTGACAAAATGACGTAAATTTACAGTAGTTTCATAGCACTTTCGCCCTTTTCGATAGTTGTCCAAAAACTAGGGTATCGCCCCAATTCCGAGCCGCACAATCAAGCTGGTGTAGCAGTTTTCAACTTTTTTTTTGCCCGACACGGCAGCGATTTAAGCAAAACAACTGTTCAAGCCAATGGCCGCTTCAGTAAAACTGAAATACGGCTTCGATTTCATGGAAATAAAGGATTTTTTAATGAGAAATAGTCTCAGCCAATACTGCTTTGTTTAATTTATATTATAACTACCTACTGAAATAACTAGCTTCCTAATGAAATGAATATAAATGTGGAGTTAGATGTAAACACAGATCGTATCACGCGATGCATATACTAATTTATGACATTCATTATGCAGAAACAAGTCTGCTGGTTTATATTCAGATGATGTTTTAGTCCTGTTTATATAATGCAAACACTTTAAAATCTATGTATCTAATTTAATAGCGGTAGTGCGCAACCTAATAATATTTAATCCCAATGGTTGCTTACACCAGCATTGCTAGTTCATTTTGTCTAGCAGACACCTTAATAGTACTACAGCGCCGAAATAAATACACTAAACTCTAAAATTACACCGCTATCCCTACGAGAGTCATAGATCGGCAACATTTTATGGGACCATAGAATATTTTAAGTGCATTAAAACTGGAAGACGGGTTGGGCCCGGGGGACGCTAGATTACCATCGCTGTCTCTGGCTTGTCTTTATGTATGAGAGATTACTCTGGCTGGCTGCTTAATGGGTTTTGAGGAAGGTTAATCAGCCCTGAACGCGTGGGGGTTGGGGATTGCAGATTTTGGAATGCAATTAGTTTTATAAGACTTAGTTGTATAGAAAAGTTGGATCTCAGCTAGTCTTGTATCAAGAATTAATTCGCCGAAATTATCAGAAAAAATGGCGTAATGGGTTTAAAAACTTCTACAGCCCTACTAAGGAGTGCAAAGACTGAATTTGATGTTAACACTGAACTAAGTGTGGATAGTCAGCGTTAGCACTAGAAGCGTCATAATTAAAGATAAATCGTGACACTTCCACAATTGTAGTGTAGAGTTAGCATTATCCGACTCTACTACAGAGGGCGCTTTGGAGAAAGAGTCCCAAGTGACAGGTTATAACAGGGTTTTCTAATGGGGTTGGTCGGACGAAGTATTTTAAATTTCCCAGCATAGGTTTTACCTATCAGTCCTACGAATAACCTGTATGCTAGCCCTGCCAAATTCCATACATATAAAAAAAACTCTTGACAATCAGAGTTACCGCAAAAGTGTACAGCGGCATCACGTTTACCTGTCAAAAGTGTACAGCGGCATCACGTTTACCTGTCAAAAGTGTACAGCGGCATCACGTTTACCTGTCAAATTCGAAGCACTAAATTGTCTTTAATTATACACATCTTACTCAATCACGTATCTTTACTGATTTACTGATAGCTATTCTGTAGTCATATTTTGTATAAGGTGCAGGGGGGACTATCTTCCATGTTTTACATTATTAACTGGAGTCACACACAATATACGCACAACACATCTTTTTCGCTATCTGGACATATGTGGCACTCTAGTTAATAATGTAAAACATGGAAGATATTTCGATTATAATTCGTTTTTTTTAGCATTAGAAAGAACTCCACAGAAGTAAGCGTACAGTTTTTATCAGGCTCTTTAATTGTTAATAATTATTGAACTATCTAATGTAGCACGGTCAATACATATAATTTACTTCAAATTATTACCGCTAAAAGTGCCGGATTTGGAACCACAAGCTTACTTCTGCGAAGTTCTTTCTAATGCTAAAAAAAACGAACTATAAGTAGTTGAAATTAGCCCGCAGTCGAAATTGTCCCCCTGCACCTTACATAGAAATATCGCCGGTCCTGCCATAGCGCGCGATTTCGGCCCATCGGCAAACGCGTGAGGCGTGAGTACCGTCGACGTCAAAGATATCTTTACATTTTTCGCCTTATTACAAAGGAGTAAGGTGCAAAAGTGTAAACATATCTTTGATCTCGACTGTACCTACAGCTTAATAAGTAAACATACGTACGTTGTTCAAGCCCGCGCTTCGCAGGAAGTTGCTCATGATTCTCGTGAACGAATTAACGCCAGCCCTAATGGGATAATATCACGGATTACTCAATTTAAGCCTTATTTGATAGGGGATACGTTAATTGTGCACTTTGTCTTGAACACTGGTTCACTCTGGGTAGTTCCGCTGCAGATTACTCATACAAAATGTAATGTCTGCTAAAGCGTACGAAACGTGGTACAAATGAAATTAGAGTTAGAATTCAATTAAAAAGTTCCGAAATTAATTCTCTAGAAGCATGATTTTATTGTCCGAAATAAGTAAGCTTGGTATCGGCAGGAGAGTTGTTGAGGTGAGGTGAATGATTACATACACAGCTACACAGAATAGGTACTAATCTCAAAAACAGTATTGAATGAATGAATGGGTGAATGTGACTTAAGCGCACGAGCGTAAAGCTAAAAATAAAAAATAAACCTTGAAGAAACTTTTTGGGCCATTTTGCAGTTGACGATGGCTGTTCAACTAAACAGAATAGGTAATTTCAAAATCTCGCCATCATTAGGTAGTGATTGAGTAATTACATGATTTTATTTTTGTGTGCGTGACCTCAACACTAGTGCCGAGATTAGGTAAATCATCATCATCTCAGCCATAAGACGTCCACTGCTGAACATAGGCCTCCCCCTTTTTTGGGAGGTGAATGCCAATTAGGTAAATGACATTTAATAAATGTCAAAATATTATTGACGTATTTTGAATCGGAATGAGGAGAACCGTAAACGAACTAAAGTCACCGACATAGCCCACCGGATTAGCAAGCTGAAGTGGCAATGGGCAGGCCACATTGCGCGCAGTTAAGATGACCGATGGGGTCGAAAAGTGTCTAGGAGAGGCCTATGTTCAGCAGTGGACGTCTTATGGCTGAGATGATGATGATGATTTTGAATTGCTGTTAGTCAAATTAAGCAAAAACTCACTATGAAACTCATACAAACTATTGAATTAACTCGCAGTTTCCTCAAATACAAAAAAATCCGGTAAAGAAATTTAAAATTCTCCACGCGCACGCACTAATTGCCGGATTTGCGTAAAACTTTAAACAGATCCGCAGCGAAAACCGAACTTTCGCGATTCAACTTCGGCATTAAATTGGCAACGTTACTTTTTCACTAGCACACACAAGATTCAACCCTAAAGCTTTACCAATAAGGATTGTTGATGATGTAAATGTAGCTATGTAAAACGGGACCCTTGTTTTGACAACTAATTATCGGTATGGCCTAAATGGACAGGTCGCGGCGAGCGAATTCGGCGCGCAGTTTGTTTGCCGAAGATATTTTGGCGTTTGTATGGCTGATTGCGAGCAGGTCTGGTATGTAAAATGGATTGATTGGGAAGTGTTTGGACCGCTGATTTCGTTGGTTGCCATGGAATCGGTAATAGGGATTTGGTAATGTTGCGTTCGGGATAGGAAAAGAAGAGAGCGATCAGGGAAGCTTCTTAACAAGTGGCCTGTTGCATAATAAAATAAAAGCTAATACTATTAGTGATTTTGTATGTAAAATGACTAATAGTAGTATGTAATAGTATTAGCTTGTATTAGCTAGACAACCTTGTCAACCTTTGTGGATGAGTAACTTACAACTTTCTTACCTTAATATAACATATCGTAAGCAGCATACCGGATAGTTCATGTAATGTAAGGAACTTACCTGTAACAAAAATATACCAATTATTGCGACTTAAGAAATAAAACATAATATAACAAACTTATTATCTCAAACGTAACATATCCAGATCCCTACATTTTCCCCCCTTTTGTTATTCAACAATTAAAAATTAAATATGATTTCATAATCTTACACAACTAACACAACTGGACGCAGTCCCATAAGGTGTAAAATATAATGCAGCCTACAATTGTTCCTTACTAGGTACTCGTACGTATAATTCGTTATAATAAACAACTGTTTGTAATCTGTACATTTCACCACAGTTCCAGAAAAATACATTTATACGATTCGTAAAGCAGTTTATTTATTTCAGCACATTTCCACGACGGAATCGTATTGTCATTTGCGTGCCATTCAATCCGCATTTCAGGGCCACGGGGCACGGAAACAGTAGAGATGAACTTGTATGACAACAACTCATTGAGAACCCACAGAAAAAAATAACTTAAGGTGAGAAGAATAGGGAAGGAAAAATAAATATAAGTTTAAATTCGAAGAAAAAGTAAATACATATACAGGGTGCTTCCTGTAACAGGAGCAATAAATTAAACTAAAGGCTGTAGGTACTCCTCAAACTGATCAACATTTGTCCAGCAACTTTTAAAAATTATGAATCCTTTAGACTTCCTCTTTTTCATACAAAATAAATATTGCCTCCAATGTACGCTGACATCAGTGTGTTTGACGTTACTTGTCACGCTTTTAACATAACAAAATTTGCAATAAATTTGGTCTTAGAATAAACTTTAAAGTGTAATAAAAATAAAAACCATGAGTTATTTTCAAAAGTTGCTGAACAAATGTTGGTCAGTTTGAGGAGTACAGCCTACAGTTTAATTTATTGCTCCTGTTACAGAAAACACACTGTATACGTTTCCTTACGATGTAACTAGGCTAACGTACATTTCCTTACATACAACATAAATTAAATAAAATTAAACAAATAGTTTGTTGAGGCTGTTTGTTGAAGACCATGCTGCAGTAAAAAGGATTAAGACTAGACTTAACGCAATGGTTTAATGTCCTATCTTAATGAACGTCCCTTAAGGCCTAAATGTCTTCTCCTTCATTTTCTATCCTTCTCTGTCACTCCCGTCTCTGCATAATGGATGTAAAGCGCTCGACGACGCAGACGGACGGCCTTATTGCACTGTCAATGACGTCATACTTGACCTGTCGGTTACATGCATACTTGCAAATTAAGGTGACAGTCCATTTCCAACGACAGCAGCACTACCATTCATTTTACTATGGATATTGACAATAACACCGTCGCGTTCGTACTAGTAGTGCAGCTGCAGTCAGAAATGGAATGTTACCCTTATCAAAGAGGATTTGAAGTAGAGAGTTACTGTCATCGTAAATTATCAACGTACATCTACCTAGGACAAGTAGTCCAATTAGGTAGGTCCAACTTCGAGAAGGAGGTCAACCGCCGAATCCAACTCGGTTGGGCAGCGTTCGGGAAACTACGTAATGTCTTTTCGTCCGACATACCTCAGTGCCTCAAGACGAAAGTCTTTAATCAATGTGTGTTACCAGCGATGACTTACGGCTCCGAAACGTGGTCTTTCACTATCGGCCTCATCTCAAAATTCAAAGTCGCTCAACGAGCTATGGAGAGGGCTATGCTCGGAGTTTCTCTGCGTGATCGAGTCAGAAATGAGGAGATCCGTAGACGAACTAAAGTCACCGACATAGCTCACCGGATTAGCAAGCTGAAGTGGCAATGGGCAGGCCACATTGCGCGCAGAGAAGATGGCCGATGGGGTCGAAAAGTGCTCGAGTGGAGACCACGGACTAGCAAACGCAGCGTAGGACGTCCACCCACAAGATGGACGGACGACCTTGTTAAAGCCGCCGGAAGACGCTGGATGCGGGTGGCTTCCAACCGGTACGAATGGAGGTCCAAGGGGGAGGCCTATGTTCAGCAGTGGACGTCTTATGGCTGAGATGATGATGATGATGAAATTATCAACAGTTCATTTACTACTGCCATCTTTCGACAGAAGATTACCACTGTTTGAACGCCATGTGACTTTGATCCTTATTCTTTGTTAACTTATTAAATATTAATATTCACGCCATCTACTCGAGTCTCGAACATAGGCTGAAGGTTGTGGCGCCATTGCTCGAAAACATGGAACCATACCTTTGGCTTGGACTATAGAGTCGAGTAGATGGCGAGAATATCAATATTTAATAAGTTAACACATATCAGTGAAAGAATAAGGATCAAAGTCAAATGGCGTTCTAACAGTTTTATGTTCTGTCGAAAGATGGCAGTAAATTTACAGTGGCTACATAATTTACGTTGACAATCGGTCTCTATAGACTTTATTCTCTTTGCCCTTATACAGCGGGCCGCAGCATGGTTCCATTTTTATCGCCTGTCACTATGCTCGTCACTTTCGCACTTACATACATGTTAGAACGTGACAGGCATGGTGACAAGCGACCGTGCTACCACCGCTTCATTCAAGATGTCGTTAAAGAGCGTATTTCCATCTTAAAGGCAAACAACGCACTGACAACCCCTCTGGTGTTGCGGGTGTCCATGGGTCGTGGTAATCGCTTACCATGCCGCGATACGTCTGCTCGTAAGCTTCTCATATTATAAAAACCGGGCAAGTGCGAGTCGGACTCCGCACCACAATCCAAAAAAAAAACAAATAAAAGAAAAAAAAAACGGTCACCCATCCAAGTACTGACCCCGCCCGACGTTGCTTAACTTTGGTCAAAAATCACGTTTGTTGTATGGGAGCCCCATTTAAATCTTTATTTTATTCTGTTTTTAGTATTTGTTGTTATAGCGGCAACAGAAATACATAATCTGTGAAAATTTCAACTGTCTATCACGGTTCGTGAGATACAGCCTGGTGACAGTCGGACGGACGGACGGACGGACGGACAGCGAAGTCTTAGTAATAGGGTCCCGTTTTACCCTTTGGGTACGGAACCCTAATAATAGGGTCCCGTTTTACCCTTTGGGTACGGAACCCTAAAAACAATAAGAAGTTATATCTTTAAAGGGTTTAAAATGGAGTCTTTATTATTGACTTAGCCGTGTACCTAGGCGAAGTCGCAATTAGAAGTCAGTTGTAAGCCTTGTAGGCGAAGTCGCAAACTAATAGTCGGGAGCTAGTTGTAAGCCTTGTAGGCGAAGTCACATATAGTCGGAAGCTAGTTGTATAATTTAGTTATTTAAACATTAATGTTACATAACAGCGGTATCTGATAACAACGGTATGTCCAATAGCGATATATCAGCTACGTTATATTTGCTCATGTTGTAGATCAAAGACCCAATTCCCATATTCCATTAACCTGTACGTTACACGTGCCGATTCGCTATCAACAAATCAATGTTAATTATTATATTCCAATCATGAATGATACCAGCGTAATCATGAAATACCTATTACTATGTTGATTTTGACATTTAGGGTCATCCAGATGTGATAATAATATATTTGGCCTATTTTTGACCCCCCTGTTCCACAAGATCACGTGATAATTATGATGCGAGTACCCTTAGACGCTAAGAAAGTCTAATGTCGTTTCTACACTGTATTGAGTGTTTTTACGCAATAAAATAGATATAATAGGGGATTTCAGCGGATCATCTGATTAAATTTTTGAGTAACATTGTTAATTATGGCTTTCCCGTTTTAAAAAAATTACACGCAACATCTTTTCTGACCCTCCTCCCCAATCGTGATCATTCGTGATATTTTTCTGTTTCTTTCTTGATTTCTGGACGACCCCGAATGCAGTCGGCAGTAACGTCGAGCTGCAATACTGCTGCAGTAATGCTGGTGTATTTGGTCTGAATTGTACGTATGCATTTATGATGTAATTGATAATATAAATATTAATGAAAACTTTACTATTGTGAGGCACGTTCAGCGAAATTAAATAAAATAGAAAATTAAAATTGTCTAGGTATTATGTTAAAATAAAACCACGTTTATTCTTCATTCAATTGTGTAGGTGTGAAAACCGAGTAGAGTAACACATAAATATCGTTACCGTCATCAACATTTATGTTATTCTCTATATTATGTTATATACTCGTAGTATGATATATTATGTTATTCTCTAACAATTTGTATTGTGGTAAGAAAGTTACAATAAACTTGAAACTATTAATAACCGCATTGTAAACAAAAAGATCTTTGTCATTTTGTACAATAACTCTCCCTTAACTATCATAGACTCTAAGTCAACTCATTAGGAGCTATATTTGAATGGCTTCATGTTACATGTGTGTCAACGTATCGCCTTTCAATTGTTTATCCACAAACATTAGATCATTCCATTTGCTTACAGAGTGCAAAAGTTGAATGCACCAGTGGACCTACTGTGAATTTCCAAGTTTATTTAGCCTTACCAGTAAGTATACCACGACTGCCTTAGCAAAGTTAAACTGACATATTTGCGTAACTTATTTTCTATACGTATCGCTCGTACTAATATGCGAGTACGAACAGTAGATGGCAGTACAGTAGATATTTTATTTATTTATTATTTATTTAACTCTATGGCCGCTGCTCGACGCAACGTCGACGCAAAGTCGACGCAACTGCGCAGCGACGTCATTTTCCATAGCGCTGACCAGACGCCGACGCTCGAAAGACGCTAAATGTGGGGTGGCCCTTTAACTTCAAATTAACGCCATAAGATGGCAGAACCTATAACGCGCACGGTCCCTATTGTTTTACTACGTGTACCGGTAGTATGAGCTGCCGTAAAAGTATAAAACTTTGGCCTTTAAAACAACTTTGCCCACCACGTCACTGAACTGTTGCACTGGTTCATAGATCTGTGTAACTCGCCTGAGCTCGTCAAGCGATGAAAATAAACGAAGTTGCCCAACGTTTGTAATGGGGAAATAATCGATGTCTCTTCGCGCCTACGATACGTATGTGATATGAAATGTGACAAATAGTGTTGTTTTCCATGATACGTGACACCACGTGTAGGTACCATTAAACGCGGTCACATAAATATAGTGCCTACTTGTTGAAACAATGTTGTTCATTTGGTTGCATTTTTGTAATAGTTAATTTGGTTTTTAATTGTATTGTTTGTAAGTAATGTTATCTATGTGCAAGAAAACTGCAATCAATTATTGTATTTTGTCAGTTTCAGTTTTGAGTGTCTAAATTAGGGCTCTACAAACCCCGACCCGCGGGCCGACGACACCGAAAGCATCAGGCCCGCGGGAGCCAGGCTCCAGGGGTTCAGCCCTAACAGTAGCAAAGAAAGAGACACCCCCCCCGGCGTGGCCCGTGCGAAAGTTTCTGAGGCGCGATATGGCCCTCAGGTTGAAAGATATTTCTTTGCTCGATGATGTCTTTTTTCTACTATCTAGAGGCGTTTTCAGATTTAATACTAATCTCGTAGAATAGAGGACTGACAATAAATTCATAATGTATATATAAATTCTAACGCGCCTTCTTCTATTAAGCTATGTCCAATAATTGCCATCGTCATGACATCACTAAAATTCCTCCCTACCCTCAATCTTGCTTCCATTTTTAATTTCCCTCTACACTCTAATGCACGACTACACAATGTGTGCAAATAGCGCACTGGCGCCGCCCCGTCGCACTATCAGACCTAGTTTCACGACTGGGGACTGAGGGGTATTGGGCTTAATTGTTTGATGAAACTGGAGATGGGAAATCAATGCTGCTGTAAATTGCTGACGGAATATTAATGTAGACGTGTGCAGTTTTCGTGAGAATATTTTGTTGATGAAATAGTAGTATCGTATTAGGATTGTTTAAAATTGCACACTGAATTGGAGTATGGTAATAGCAGTTCTAGCAAACATTTTAAGTATTTTTTCCTAGGCTCGAAGAAGATTTTACCAATTTAAGTGAAAATGACGTCCTAAGTCACCAATTATTTTACGTATTGTACACTTTTACTTCCAAGTCAAAATATAGGGATAATAAAACGTAAATTTCACTTCATAAATACACCATGAAGTCAGGGACTTAGGGGTTGAAAATAAGGCAAAATACTAGGTAAAATTAACCTTAAACCCTGACCAATAGGTCATATCTACTAATAAGGTATTTTAGGTGTATTTGCGACGTAATTATTACTTATACGGGGACTATGAAGTCACAGACTTAATGGTTGAAAATAAGTCGTATTACTAGGTAAAATTAACTTAGTACCCTGACCAATAGGTCAAATATACTAATAAGGCCTTTTAGGTGTATATGCGACGTAATTATTTCTTATACGGAGACCATGAAGTCAGGGACTTAATGGTTGAAAATCTGTCGAAATATTAGGTAATATTAACTTCGAACCCTGACCAATAGGTCAAATGTACTAATAAGGCATTTTAGGTGTATATGCGACGTAATTATTTCTTATACGGGGACCATGAAGTCAGGGACGTAATGGTTGAAAATAAGTCGAAATATTAGGTAAAATTAACTGCAAAGTCTGACCAATAGGTCAAATGTACTAATAAAACATTTTAGGTGTATTTGCGACGTAATTATTTCCTATACGGAGACCTTTAGGTCGTCGATTTTATGTCGATTTAGCTACTAATTTTAGGTAAATGTTACTTAAAATAGATACCAAATTGCGACCATATAGTTAAAATCACTTGTAAAGTACTATCAATACCATAAGGTTGTGCCGCCATTTTCTTTCATTATAACGAGATGCTAAATATGAAATTGCATAATTTAAGTTATTATATCTTGAATGGTGCCATCGCACGGTACTTCATTGTGCTAATATTCAAAATAAAACAATATTTTTGATCAAGTCAATACACTCACACACACAAATATTCAATTACAACACTCAATTACAAGCAAATATATGCATTTTGATTTTATAAAATGTTGAAAACTTAAATATTTCAAAAGCCCATCGATAGTTTTGTATGTAAACCTAACATACTGCACGAAAAAAATTTCTGTGCACTAGATTTCATCGTTCTTCATCAGTGTAATCGGCCTAAATTATTTTACATGACTTAGTGGCCGCCATTATCATTGCACAACTTAAAGTTGTTTTCTTGTTAGACATTTTGTTTCTGAGTGAAAATAATATATAAGCGTAATGTTTGTGTCTCTTTTTCTCTTCATCGCGTCTCATCTAAATATTGCCTCGCAGAGTAATTATATGGATAAAAATATGTCGCCATCACGTCTAAAGGTGGTAAAGAATACCAAATTAGTACATTTTCACTACGCGGCACGTCGTGGCGACGTCGAATCCACGTCGGAAACATGACCTAGTGTTGACCTAATGGTTGTAATCACTAATTTACCGTCAATAAATACGTCGCCGGCACGTGCGTTTTTTCCCCATTTATGTCGACTCGACGTGCCCACGACGTCGATTCGACGTGCCCACGACGTCGATTCGACGTGCCTCATTTTAGTCTCCTAAATTGTGCGACCTAAAATAGGTGCCTTTTTCGGAATATCGACCAAAAATGTTTGCTGGGGTGTTGCCAGATGGTCACACAAGCCACATTTTTCGTGACTTTTAGCCCTCTTTTGTGACATGTGATGTGACATGACATCAAATGTGTGTGACTTAATGATTTGTCAGCACATGCCCAGTCCCTTTTCTTTTCATGTCATAATGCAAGGACAAAAATGTGATATGCAGTACAAATGTAACCGTTCCTTCTTCGTGAAGTTTCTGATGCCCATCAGTGAACGTCTTTCAAACAAATACCTCGATATAAACTACTTAAGTAATTATTTAATTATTTGTAGTAGTGAAAATGCGTTACATTAAATACTTTAACCATATCTTATGATACTCCGATCAAACAAGTTTAAAGCGGATTGTGATTTTAAGTAAATTATTCTCGATTTGTGTTAATTATATAAAAATAAAGGTACATTATGTAATTATATATAGCTCTAAGACCGCTTGTCCAATAAGTTGAATATCCCCAGTAGAGTGAAAACATGACGCATATTTCAAGAGCGGTATTCGGAATAAAAAAATCTGTTTCTAATTTGATATTTATTATATAGTCCAAAAGCTCTTAAACGGTCCAAAACGAATTCGAATATTTAAAGAAAAGAAAAGCAGAAGAAAAAGGAAAAAAGAAGATAAGTGTGATTATTATGTGAATGTTGCAGTTTCGAGGCAACAAGTTTTAGTAAAATGAAGTAAAAACTCTGGCACACACAAAAGAAACTTGGTATCGATGCTTGATTAAGTTTTGCGCTTGTGGACCATAGTTATAATACTGGACTGAAGTTGGGTTGTTTTTAGGGTTCCGTATCCAAAGGGTAAGTAAAAACGGGACACTATTATAGACTCCGCTGTCCGTCCGCTTGTCCGTCTGTCTGTCTGACTGTCTATCTATCTGCCACCAGGCTGTAACTCATGAACCGTGATATCTAGGCAGTTGAATTTTCACAGATGATATATTTCTATTGCCACTATAACTACAAATACTAAAAACAAAATAAAATAACAACAAACTTTATTTTTTGCCGTTTTTTGCGTAATGGTACGGAACCCTTCGTACGCGAGTTCGACTCGCACTTGGCCTGTTTTTTACGTCTAAATTAACAAATCAAATTGAGATTTTAAAATTCCGAATAGCTGCAGTCCTTGCCCCTTGTCAACCCAGTCTCCATTGTTCGCCGATCGGGTTTCACCGCAGATTCGTCGGGTCGGGTTACCGCCGTCGGGTTTGCGGGTCGGGTGCGCTTGAACGTACGAGAGCGGAAAAATGGTATTGCGATGACATTGGGGTTTTGCGACGTAAATTAGGAATTAGGTAAGACTTTTTAAGTATTTCTTGTACCTAGAATAGTCGGTGATCCGAACGTCTCGAACGAAGAATGAATTCTTTTTTTTTGGTGAACGAAAAAGATAACATAACTGCATTCTTGTTACCAGGGAGGTTTTGGGGTTATACTGAGCAACTTTTACTACGGGACCAACCCCGAAATCGGGAAATAAAATTACACTCCCATACAATATCTCCTCCTTGCGTCGTGTTCCTCATTGCTGAGGGCCGTGAAATCTCCGTGAAATCAGAGGGGCTACCGCAAAAACTGAAATTCGCAAATTGCGGGGATCTTTCTCTTTTACTCTTATTACGCCTTCATATTAGGAGTAAAAGAGAAAGATCCCCGCAGTTTGCGAATATCGGTTTTTGCGGTAGCCCCTCAGCTTCTCTTTGATGGTGTCCCGCCATCTGTGCCTGTTTTTGGCATCGAGAAGCGCGACATTTTTAGCCACCCTGTAGACACTGGCAAACACACTTTGTCAGTAGAATAAGTTTATGGCAAAAATTTAATTTTTGGCACTAGCTTTTATCGCTGACTGTACTTTCTTACGACAGACAACTAATACTCATCGAGACAATTCTAAAAACCCCTAACACAATTAGGTTGCGTTGTTTCATCACAGAGTGCCTATGGCCACCTCCTGTCTCCATCATCAGATCAGCTCGATGGTACCGTAATATTGCATAGTCATCCGATTTGTACATGCATGCAAAATTTCAGCTCAATCGGAAACCGGGAAGTGGATCAAACTTTCAAGATTTTATTACAGACAGACAACGGTCAGGTGAAACTAAATAAAAGCTTGTAAAAGGCTCGAATTTCAAATTTTGTATTTATCGGACAAGTATGATCCTTCGCGCCCAAAATGTTTAAACTTTCCGTCTTCTTCTACTGACGGAAATGGCTTGCCAAACTATAATGAAAGAGTCAAAGATAAGCCAGAAATATGTTAATTTTGTCAACGATATATCGCTAATCGTAAAAGGACTCTGAATTCGGAGAAATAAAAAACAGTTTATATTACACCAGAACAGCTAAGCCCTAATAATACCCTCATCTTTTTAACAAGAGATTAAACTTTTGGAGGCCAAGGCCGCAAAAAGTTTATGAAAATCCATTTATGGCTACCGGCTTGGATATTTAAGAATTATGGATTGTGATAACTTTGATATACAGGATGGCTCAAAAATATATATTTTTTTAATAGCCTATTTGAGTGTCCCACTGCTGGGCAAAGGCCTCTCCCCTTAATTTCCACGACTCCCGATTTGGTGCTCAAAAATATTGTTAAAAATTTTTCAGCAACTCAGTAAGTAATATTTTTCTTACCTTAGAAATGTCATTAAAAATTAAAACTGCAATCATTAAACTAAAGAACCTGAACCTATTCTACCTAATCTAAGAATCTGAACCTTGTTCTATTTTCCTTTAAAATTTCTTCCTAGTTTGACATGTACGAAAATTTATAATTATTGATGCAATAAATAATATTTACTAATTACTTACTACAGCAAAACATATTGTCTTCTAAAAATATTTTTCCTTGTTCTTCCATACACAGCCGCAAACGTTTGTTAAAATTTCCACCAATATGAGGTATTAAAAAACAAGAATTCTATATTTTTGGATTCTCTCTAGTAGGGAATTGATTTATTTTTGATATCAAAAGGATATTCACCCATATCAGAGCCCATTCACCCAGCTCCAATCGAATACTCGCTAAAAGCATAAATTACTCCATTTAGGACCCTCGCAATCAAGAGATGTACGGAATTAATAATCGATGAGGGCAACTCTTTCAGATAACTCGGCGGTTATTCCGTAAACGTCGTTAGGCGTTGTGCGTGACGCGAATACGGATTGGAATATCCCCCAATACCCTTTACCATGAGTTTGACTTAAATAAAATAGAAATAGTTTATCTTTGCCATATTTTTTTTTCCCTAGCCTACTTTGGTGTCCCACTGCTGGGCAAAGGCCTTTCCTCGTTTTCTCCACTCGACCCTGTCATCGACCTGTGATATTTTATATTATCATATCATATTTTATATTTAGAGGTGACGCTGACACCTCCACTGACTCGATGCCGCTTAGGTTGAATCAGCAGTCATGCGAGCTTACAGGGCTCTTTGCCTCAACTTCGCCTACCCCCTGTAGTCTCCTCTTCCTAGTCCTTGCTGCAGGATCTGCTGGCTGAAGTTGCCCCTAGTATCAGTATCAGTATCATTTATATTTAGGGGCTGCATAAACTCACTCACAGGAAGTAGTATCACACATACTGTTTTTTTACCCTTAGCCAAATTTCGCGAGGGAAATATGTACTTATGTAGGTCATACTGGGCAACTTTTGATATAGGAGTGACTGCGGAATCGCGAAAAAAAATTGTTGTTTCATGTTGTGTGTTTAGGCCGATAATAATGTCGATGTTTTCACGGAGAACTAAAATTTTTATCATGATTTCTGGGTTGCCCCCATTGTTAAAGTGGATCAGTATGACTTTATACGAGTTATACGTACCTCACCTCACCTCGCAAAATTTGGCTAAAGGTTAAACACCCTGTATAGGTGGGAGGGAGTAAATAGAGTGAGTTGACGTAGTCTCTAGATTCTAAGCCCACTGTAAACTCATGGTAAGGGTACAGATATCGAATGTGCGATATTCGGGATCGCGCGCTAGGGCGTAAAGGGCGCTGTTTTTCGGTTCAGTTACGGCGTTTTGGGCATTTATACTTTATTTTTATTACAGCCCTATTGGGCTGTTGATGCTGGCAGTTACTTTGTTCTGACTGATACAGTGGTATTTGGAACTGGTACAAATATAATGAGTTTTGAACTGTTAGGCATATATCGCAAAGGCGAACATAACATCTGCAAATCGCTTTAGGAGCATTCCACGAAAGTACAGTTCTCACGTACAAACGCGAATTTATTGAAAATTTGCAAGTATCCAACCCCCCCCCCCCCTCCTGCAAACTTATTTATATGCAGAAGAAGGGGGGGTCACTTAACTCTGTACTTCACTCAGTCAAAACAAGACTTCTTGATCTTCTGTAATTACTACTTTTTTTTTTTGGAATTCTACTGATCCATTTAGGTTCGTTCTCACCACCGAAGCCTATTTCGTAATTCCCAATGGATATTGATAATACCCATATACTATTAATATTATCCCGATAAATACCCGGTAAAATGCCTCGACAACGGCCGTTTAAGTAAAGACGCGATAAAAAGTATCGTTTTGTCGATAATGCGTTAAATTTATCGCGCAGTAAAGATAAAATTAACTGCTTTGTAAGAGGATAGCCATTTCTGGTGGGTTTCTCTAATTAGTTTTTAAGGTTAACTCGGATTGTGAACGGTTTTTTTAGTTGGTAAAAGGTAGCTATAGGTGTATATGTAATATACCTCTACAGATATAGTACTCTTGCTCTAAAAGTGGTAAAAATAGGGTTCGTCCCTTACACGTCAATTTGGTATGAAATTTTTATTTCTCTCGAACCCCATGATGTGGGGCGCCATTGGATAGGTCTTAGGGCCAGTTGCTCCAGACAATGACAGACTGATCAACATCAATTAGTGAATTTACCCATACAAAAAAAATCTGGCGCATTAACAGTATCACACTGTTTAAGCCGTTTAGGGCAAGCAACCCATGGCTTCGTAAGCCAAATTATGCGTTTTTTAATTTGGAACTTCTTTATTTCTATAAGGGTTCAAAACTCGAATTGAATTTGTATTTGTATAAGTACGCGGGGACCCACGAGTCTATACTGTTTTATGGGTCGGTTGTGTTTTTGGTGGTTAAGATAAGATATTAAATTTTGAACTGTGTACTAGCAGCTTAACTCTACACTGAGCATGGCCCGACATGCTGATGGCTGTTATGAAATCTCATCACTTATGAATGTCGTATCGTATGGTATGCTTTTTTAGGGTTCCTTACCCAAAGGGTAAAAACGGGACCCTGTTACTAAGACTTCACTGTCCTATAATTTATGACTAGATCATTTGTGTCGCCTGTCGCCCCGCATAGCATGATTACCGTTAAACATTAAAGCTCGGCTATAAACGCCATGCTAGACCATAAATTCTTATAACAAGCGCCACCTAGTTATGTCGATATAAATAATAACGTAAAATAGCAACATGATTAATATTCCAGGTAGCTGCGCGTGGGCAGATTTATTCATTCAATCGATTATTTATTATTCAGCCGACGTAGATGAATAAGATATTTATGTATAGTTAGATTAATCAAATTATTGTGGAATGGTGTCTTTGGGTTAGTTGTGGGTATAAAATCTTGTCAAACATCTTTAGTAATATTAATTAATGACGTTAATATTTGAGTTTGGGTTTGGTAACTTATTATATAGGTAGAAACCGGTGTCATGCCGGTCACATCTATCATTTTAAGAAATTTTCTGACAGTTAATCTATCTATATGATGAAACATTCACATCAGAGTAGTTACGTTTGTTTTAGAAATGTTTTTGGAAACATTAAATTGTTTATAATTCCATAATGAACATACTCGTAAGTATCTTAAATACAAAAGCATACCTACTAACTCTGGTTGACAGAGGGTCACCATAAATGTCAAATTCCTGTAAAAATATTATAGTGGCACTGAACACTTTATCACTCCAAGGTTGGCCCACAGCTAGTTTAGACGGATTATATGCGTTTATTTGCCAGTAACTTACCAATACAATCCAAAAAAAAAACCGGGCAAGTGCGAGTCGGACTCGCGCACGAAGGGTTCCGTACCATAAAGCAAAAAAAAACGGAAAAAAATGCAAAAAGAAAACGGTCACCCATCCAAGTACTGACCACGCCCGACGTTGCTTAACTTTGGTCAAAAATCACGTTTGCTGTATGGGAGCCCCACTTAAATCTTTATTTTATTCCGTTTTTAGTATTTGTTGTTATAGCGGCAACAGAAATACATCATCTGTGAAAATTTCAACTGTCTAGCTATCACGGTTCGTGTGATACAGCCTGGTGACAGACAGACGGACGGACGGACGGACAGCGAAGTCTTAGTAATAGGGTCCCGTTTTACCCTTTGGGTACGGAACCCTAAAAATACCCCCAACGGACTATGGGGCTGTCCATAAATTACGTCATCGATTTTTATTGATTTTTTTCCCCCTCCCCCCCTAAAATCATCCAAAAATCATGCTTCGAATGACCCCGTTTCCTCCTACGTCATGCTACCATCATCCGATGTCCAGACACCCCCCCCCCTAATTTGAAATGACGTATTTTATGAATACTTAGCCCCTATAAGCTATCGAAGGACATTGATATCGATATATTCAATTGCAAAGTTCCCAGTGTGAGGCACAGTTTGGTTAAGCGGTGTTTTGTGTGAGCGACCTTTCTACTAATGTATTTAATTCATGTACTTATACTTTCGGCTTTTCTTTTTATTTTCTTCATTAGGCGAGCAAATACATTGAATTTATCAACTTAGTGTGTGTTAAACTTAGCTATAAGTATTAAAACTTAAGATCTATTGTAAGGCTTCTATTGCCATTTTCAATTATGCTTCTTTTTTTTTTCCACTTTCTTTTTGTACGCATGTGTGTGTGCGTAGGTGCTAGCATTAGTTTAAAATTTATTACTTTGTAACTACCTGTGAGTTCCTGTAATTGGCTTCCTGTTTTAATCTTGTTGTCTATTGTAAATTTTATAGCTGTTGGTTCTCCTAACATAAATAAATAAATAAATAAATAAATAACCCGACTGCAACTTGTACGGGAACTGCACTCCGACGTTGCAGTTGGCGTGCAGTCGGCGTGCAGTTCCCATACAACTTGCAGTCGGGTTCCAGTCCGTCTGTATCGGCCCTTACGCTCACAATTACCTGATATTTCTACGCACTCAATTGGTACGCACCTTCTTAATCAAGCAGGCCTATAAAGCATAAGTACCCATTGTTCGTCAACGTGCAATCATCATAAACGAGTACACTGGGCTGTTCCCATTTCTACCCACCGGAGGTTATAGGCACCAGTATGTTTATTGACTTATAAAAGGGCCTTTGAGGCCTTCTTGCAGAATATATTCAGATTTTTAGGGTTCCGTACCTCAAAAGGAAAAAACGGAACCCTTATAGGATCACTCGTGCGTCTGTCTGTCTGTCCGTCTGTCACAGCCTATTTTCTCGGAAAATACTGGACCAATTAAGTTGAAATTTGGTCAACATATGTAAATTAGTGACCCAAAAGTTTTTTATAATTTTAAAATACATAGTGTACGTCACTCTTATTTTGGTTTGTTTCGTCTGGCTTCTAGCAAAAATTCAATCTTGGTTTCTCTGCGATTTTGGTTTTAAATATCTGGGGCCTTAGTAAGTTGACAATTATTAATAGTAAACGCCAATCGATGTATGACAATGTCACGTGTCTTTTCGTAACATCTGTCATCACAATATTTTTTCTATTGGTTTTGTCTATGTACGATTATCAATTTAAGACCAAGAAACGTCTATAGCAATTTTGACAGCCCAAGCAATGCAAGTGTTATTTATATGTCATAACTTCATAGAAGTTTGACGTTTAAAATAACACTTACACTGCGTGGGTTATCAACTGTTGACTTTTCTTTGTCTCTCTCTATCATCTTGGGGGCTACCTGACATAGAAAAAAAAGATTACCCACCGTTTAAAGATTATAACCATTTTAACCATTGAAACATTCGCCAGCCAGCCAGTATATCTCAATGCCCTAACAACCAGTTCCGTTGCGTTTTGCGAGGACAAGCCAAGTCGTTATGGCGACTTATTGCCCTCGTTCCTTCTCATTTTTACTTTTACGAGAATGCACTGCTGTATATTCCTACTGGTCCTTTTTAACCAGTATAATGAGACCTAGATTTCCCTGGGAACGCCTTAATCTAACGGCTCTTGGGCTCTTCTATACTGGTTTTGCTAGTCGGCTCCCGCGGCAGAAATGCCTTGTTTCTAGGCACATAGACACTTTATAAGCGTGTTATCATAGAAATATGACGGCATTATTCATTTTGAGACCTGAATGTGCTTTGTTCTAAAATATAGGTATCGTACCATGAGGAGAGACGATGCACAAAACACTACAAATACCTAAATAAGTGATGTCAGCGGAGTTTCAACTTTTAAATGTTGTATAAGTACAGGGTCATTTTTGGACCGTTAGCCATATTGTGCGAGGTGATTAGGTAGGTCATACTGAACAACTTTTTCTATGGAACCAACCCCGAAATCGCAAAAAAACATTTGTCCTACCCATAGAAAACGTCGACATCCACTCGACTAATATGTATGAAACGACCAAAAAATTTTTGTGATTTCAAAGTTGGTCCCATAGAAAAAGTTGTTCAGTATGGCCTACCTAATCACCTCGCACAATATGGCTAACGGTCCAAAAATGACCCTGTATGTCCATATTCTGTAGGAGTGTGTAATTAATTATCTATTTCTTTGACTCATTTTCGTTTCTTTAAATGTACGACCTATTTACAGTAAAATTAAAATATTATTCCTATTTACATTAAAAAATTGTCCTGTTATTATTGGATATTCGTTTGTTAAAGGTAGTGGCTCTATTTAAGTACCCAGTAAGCAGTAACATGTTCATTACATATTCTATTTGTAAAAAATAAGGCGTTTTTCCCAACCGATATCCAGTAAGTGGAAACTTAACATTCCTGGCCTCCTTAGCACCTTTTACGTATTAAAAAGTAATTGAAAAATGATATGACATAACATATTTTACGGCGGAAAGTCGCCAGCCTGTCGGTATTCTACAGTTTGCACTTCGGGGAGTGTGCCCAAGAGCTACGAGCTCATTCCACCGTCCCATCTACCATCGGACTTTTAAACGCACGGCCGGTTTCCATCCTTACTTGGTATATATTCCACCAATTCGCACGAAGCGCTTTGCTTCTACTTTCCTTATGCGCACTGCCAAGGAATGGAATTCCTTGCCGGCGTCTATATTTCCGTGTTCTTATAACCCGGCAACCTTCAAATCAAGAGTGAACAGGCACCTTCTGGGCGAGCTCGCTCCATCGTAGGCCACGTCTACGCCTCGGCTAGTCTGTGGCCATGAGTAAGCCCATTCATAAAAAAAAAAGTCTGACTACCGTTAACATACAAGCACATTTTACAAGCCCTCTCCATGGGCGTCAGTAATTGCTTACCATCAGGCGATTCGTCTACTTGTTTGCCTCCAATATGACCAATATCAACCTCGTAAGACCCAAGCCAATTTTTGCGCTTTTGAATTTGGAACTTTCTTTTATTTCTATAACAGTTCATAATTTGTACTTGTACAAGTACGCGGGGACTTACAAGGTTAAAAAATGTTTTATTCCTTATTGTTCGTTTACCTTTGTTGTTATTCTTGTAAAATAAGCGTTCAAACTGACGTCTACTGACAGATGTCATTATTCCTTTGATGTGTTCTAGCCACAAAAAGCCGTGACCCGGCACAGTAAGTGCAATAACGACTTTGCTCCCTTGTGACGAAAATAGTACAAGCTGTACAAGTTACCCCACGGCTTTCTCACAATGTGGTTAGAGTAAAAAACTATTCGGCGGCACTTTCAAAGCGTTATCGATGAGATAAAGAAAGGCGTACAGCGTAACACAGGATATTATTAGCTCTAGTGGAAAAAAGACGTATTAAGATATGATCATGCTTGGGACTAAGACGGTTTATGTTTGGAAAGGCTTAATACAAAGCACTACTTTCTTAGATTTTGGTACAGTGAAACCTGGTTAATTGACACCTGGATAAACGGAAAACCTTAATAATTGCAACCAAAAGTCCGGTCCCAGTCCCTTGAGACCAAAAGGCCTCTATAATTGAAATTGTGGAACCTCTATAATTGCAATTTAGGTTTTAGTGCTTTTCGTAATTTTGCCTCTATAATTGACCACATCGCAACTTAAGACCTCTATAATTGACACTATGCTAAAAAAATCCGTTATTTTTGCTCTTGTTTTTACCTCTATTATTGAAACGAGTCTTGCTTATTACCTCTGTAATTGAAATAATGTAGTTGTATACAGCAGAAACAATATTTTAATAGCAATGATCATTTTATTTATATCTCCATCCAGAATTTAATTTATTTATTGGGTATCTATCACAGCCTGTAGTAGGTGAAATAGTTTTGATCAATAAAAAACAAAGTAAGCTTTTTACATTCTAATAAAACTTTCTTCTACAATTCAAGGGATTTTTTAAAACCCAAATGATAAGAAAATAAAGTGGTAATTAATGTAGTGTAAAAGTGCAAGTATAGACGGAAGCAATATATAGAATGTAAGCGTGTAAATCTACTTAAAATGGTTATTTGCACCTCCATAAAAGAAATTTGTCAGAACGCAACCTCTATTAATGAAAACCTCTATAATTGACACAACGATTTTTTGAACCTCGTTAATTGACACGACCTGCTTAAATGAAAAACCTGGTTAATTGACAAAAATTGGCCGGTCCCTTGAGATTGCAATTATCCAGGTTCCACTGTATCTATTTTAGGTGTCAAATTATAACTAGGAACTTTTGGTCCACATATGAATTACATATTTATTAATTTCCGCTACCAAAACGTTGTCTCTATTAAGATATCGCTTTTAAGAGGTAAGTCGGCCTGTTTTTTACATCGGCACTGTAGCGTTTACCTTTCAATCCTTTGAGTAGTTTTCCTTATGAAGTCATGCAAAACTCGTCTTACCTGTAACAACAAAATATTATTATTATTATTATTCACACTAGAATAGAAGCTGAATATAGGGTAAATGGCGTGAATAGTTTAGTGAAAAGAGGTGACAGCCTGGCGCCTTCACTACGCTGACATTTTACACCAGACACTGTCAATTTTACGTTCTATAGCGTCAACATAGGTATTAAAATTGAAATATTTATTGCAGACCGTGGTCCCTAGTGTTAGTATAGGTACAATTAAGATATAAAAATATGAAATGATATATTAATTATACTTGTTGGAACAGCATGCATGTATACCGAATTATAATAAAATTGTCTAGTGACAATTGTAACAGTTGTGAAACCAAGGCCTGTTTTTCACTTCTATTACTAGGAATTAATATTGAACTTCTATTACTAGGAATTAATATTGAAACTAGCAAAGGCCAGTGCCTACTTGGAAAGGTACATTTTCTTCATCAATAATATATTCACATGAGCTGACCGCCCCGTATCGCGGTGCGAGTATAGGTAAAAGACCGATAACCTGTCGATAAGCCGTGATAACGGCTCGCAAACAAGGCGTTGCGAAACGTTACCGTGTTATCTCTTTTACCTCATGTGAGTCATATTTATAGAAGTTATATACTTAGGCAAGTTTTAGGCCCAAGAGGGGATCAGATTTAAAAACCAGCTCAAGAAATGGCTGTTAACAAAAAGTTTCTATAATTTAAATGAATATTTTATGTACATAGACAATTAATAGTTATGATATGATGTTATGTTATTGTTATTGTTTATTTGTTTTTTTTTGCATGCAATAAACTAATATAATTGTACGCCCGAAATGGGCAAGCTGATGGACTTCTGTAATATTTATAAGACCTATGTAACAACACAGCTTTGACAATAAAGAAATCTTATCTTATCTTATCTTAATCACCATTACATGATAATTATAGACATGTGACGCGGAGGGTGATAGTTTTAATATGTTTCTAGATAAATTTCACATGTTGGAAGAAATTTTCAAATCTTTACTAGGTACTTACTCCTTTCAAGTATATTTTGCACACAAGCTCAATTACATAAGCTTACCCTAGGCTAGCGCATATGAAAGGTATGCGTAGGTAGTATCCTCAACATCACATGGAAGGACAGCCGGCTCACTAACGAGAGAGTCCTGGAAATTGCACAGCTTCCTAGCATCACCGCCCTGCTGAAACAGAGGCGCTTGCGGTGGCTTGGGCATGTACAGCGGATGGATAACACTCGTCTGCCTAGGCAGATTATGTTGAGCCAGATAGCATTTCAAAAGCGCCGCATTGGACGTCCCTTGCTGCGTTTTAAGGACTGCGCGAAACGCGACATGGTCACTTTTGATATCGATAGGGACACTTGGGAGGAGCTCGCGTCAGATCGCGATGGATGGAGGGGTGCCATCGCGAAAGGCCGCGAAATTCACGACAACGCTTGGTTCCAAGACCTTGCCCGAAAACGCGCAAAGAGGCACAATCCACCTGATGATGCCGACATGGCTCCCAGCTTCACCTGCCACAAATGCGGTCGCAAATGCCGGTCCCGCATTGGCTTATACAGCCACGAGAGACGTTGTTCCTCGCTTACAGACGCTGCATAAATCATCTATCAAGATGCTAAAGGCCTGAATGATGACCCTAGGCTAGGTAATAAATACTACAGCCAAGAAAGTCGTCAATTAGACAATAAAATATTCAGCGACGAAGCCACTAAACCCTTATAACAACACCGTATCGGCAATGCAGGCATTATAGGCCTGCAGGTAATCCAACGCTTACTGCACTAGGTCTGCAAGGCGACGATAAAACGCCGATAATGCATGCATTGTGCATGTGGGACAAGCTTCGCAGGAAAATACATTCTCGGCGCTTTATTGTGTTTCGTTGCATGATATTCTTTGTTTTACTTTTATGTTAAATGTGTCAAGTGTGTAGAAAATCTATTTTTCAACTTATTTTGTGAGAGTTTTCTCTAGTGTAAGTACCTAGGTATTATACACCGATTTTAACAACTGCCTTGTCCCGTATCCGTCTCAGACAATTTAGCGTCTGATAATAGCTGTTGAAAGGTTATTAATTCAATAGCAATTTTTTTACACTGGCCTTCGAGGGGTTAAGTTAAGGGGTTATGAAAATATTTTGGCATTATGTAGTAAAACTGAGAATAAAAAAAAATTGCCACAATTGGCGAGTGTAGCTTATTTACGAGAAGGCTGTAGTTAAATGTGACTAAAATACCTGAAACGTCCTGAAACGTGTAGTTGTTTGATATATTACGTGTAGTTGTTAAATATTACATACGAGTGTTTTAATCAAAATTCCTAAGTAGTTCCTTAGTAAGTATCTACCTACCCTACCTATTGTCTATTATTAAAAAAACCGGGCAAGTGCGAGTCGGACTCGCGCACGAAGGGTTCCGTACCATAATGCAAAAAAAAAACAAAAAAAAAAGCAAAAAAAAAACGGTCACCCATCCAAGTACTGACCCCTCCCGACGTTGCTTAACTTTGGTCAAAAATCACGTTTGTTGTATGGGAGCCCCATTTAAATCTTTATTTTATTCTATTTTTAGTATTTGTTGTTATAGCGGCAACAGAAATACATCATCTGTGAAAATTTCAACTGTCTAGCTATCACGGTTCGTGAGATACAGCCTGGTGACAGACGGACGGACGGACGGACGGACGGACAGCGAAGTCTTAGTAATAGGGTCCCGTTTTACCCTTTGGGTACGGAACCCTAAAAATATTTCCAAATATAAGCCTTAAACAGGCCATCCTAAAAATGCCACCTAAATAACCTCTCTGATCTCGTAATTCAAAACAGGAAACAACCACATTATAATCGCTAAGCTTACACCCAAAAGCACCGCCACTCAGTATTGTAATGTATGCATTTATGGGTGCATTACAATCAATTGACTTGCAAGCGGCCATTTGCAAAGGTAATGCGCCATTTGATTCAAGGTCTTTTTGACAACGCTCCGAGGTTTGCAGTCAGGTGGCTTTTGTCACGAAGTGGGGTTTTCATTAGGAGCCTTTGATATTGACATTGAGTCTAAATTATCGTACGTTTTTTGTAGCTATAGAAAAAGACTACGCGACCTTCAAGTGGCTTTTAATTGAAAAACGCTTTTTAAATATCAGTCACTATTACTTATTTGCCGTGATTTATTTTTCAAAAAAGTTTTTCAATAAAAAGACACGTCAAGATTGTTTACCTTTTTTCTAATGCTAAAAAAAACGAACTATAATTTCAGAACCCTTTGTGTAAATTTCATTTGGTAGCGTGACGAGCGTTCGAGTTGCCTATTTTCGTATGGGATTTCGAACAGCGCGCCAAGCGCGACGTTTAGGAAACTCAAAATCCCATAGAAAAAGACACTTACCTGAAACGCCACGTCACGTCACGCTATCGAATGAAATTTACACTATTTCACTCGGGGTACCGGTCTGTGTGTCTATCTGTGGCAACGTAGCTTTGAAACGGATGGACCGATTTCGTTGCGGATTTTATTACGTGAAAGCGAGTTTCTTTGCAGTTGTTTGATAAAAATCGATATAGCAGTTTGAAGAGTATCAGCTCTTTTCCAAAATTATATAAGGCATTTTTGGCATAAATTGGTTTAAAAATCTTATGATTAGCGTAGGAGGAGTTTTTAATTGTTTTTATTTAAAATATGTAGTTATTAGTCACTGCGTCACTAGGTCACTACACGAGTCAGATTTAACAACTAGTTACGGTTTTATATAGTAACGTGATTTGTGATTATGTCAAGGTATTCAATATCGACACGGACAAAGTACCAATAATATGTAAGTATACAAAACTTTATTGTCCGTACATTAAATGTGTGCATATTTTTTAACTTTTTCGCGTCGATATTTAATACTTTGACTATACTTAAACGGGTTTTAGAAACATGATAATATTATTCTAATAACTAAAAAGTCCTGCCGGGATCTAGGTGTCATTTATGATGATAAACTTACTTTTAATGAGCATGTAGAAAGTATTACTGACAAAGCCTATAAAGCTCTTGGCTTTCTGATTCGATCTGCTGGTGACTTTAAAAAAATGAAAACAATTAAAATCATATACTGTGCCTATGTAAGATCTCAACTCGAATATGCTTCTCAAATATGGAACCCGTTCTATAAGGTGTATGTTGAAAATATTGAAAAAATTCAGAAGAAGTTTGTTAGATTCCTCTCCTTTAAATTTAAGCTATCTATGGACAACTATCTTATGTCATGCAAAAAATTCCATCTTGTCCCTTTATTTAAGAGACGATTGGCAAATGACGTAAGTTTATTAATGAAAATTGCCCAAGGTATAGTCGATTCCCCGGATCTTGTGAGCAAAGTACAATTTTATATACCTGTCTCGCAACTGCGCAGAAGACCCTTGCTTCGCCTCCCTCTTTCTCGCAATAACATTCGTAAAAAATGTTTCTTCCCTCATACAATTAGGTTATTTAATGAACTTAATGATATGCCCGATGTAGATTTGTTTCACAGCAAGATTAATAATGTTAAAAATATTATTTTCAATAGATAGTTAACGATACCTGACTTAAGTTTGCGTTCATAGTTAGTTTATCAGGAATATTCCTATATAGTGTAATACTCTGCTAATTTGAGACCTTTATATTTATGTTATTTAGCATTATATATGTGGAAGCTTGTAATTTGCATATAGTAGATAAGTCTATTAACCTATGTATATTAGGCAGTAAGCATCCCGAATAAAATAAAATAAAATAAAATAAAATAAAATAAAATAAAATATGAATGGAGCAAGTACACAGCTCAATAGGCACAAAAAGTATTCAAATTCGAATTATTTCAGCGCCGGCTGTTTCACTTTGTTATCAAACAAATTATTTTCTAGAAAAATATTCAGCATTTCATAAAAAATTATATTCTTTTTTTTTAAGTTCTCTAGCATTTTAAGTGTTTTATACAGACTTATAAAAGTACCTACATCAAGAAGTTTTATAAGTTATAACTTATTCAATGAATAGTTGATATTTTTTATTCTAATAATTAATAAGTTGAATTGTAAAATCAATCTTTATTCTCTACAGTCTTCATAATATAAAATATTCACTATCAAAAGTATATTTTATTGAATGTAGCTCAACTCTCCACTGCTGTTTTCATCTGTTTTGATTTGAATTGATAAAGGGCAAAGCAACGTAGAAAAAACGAGTCACTTACGACGTTCTTGACACAGAAGCATGCATTGCTTTCAAAAGTTCCTATATTTGTCAAAATTACAATATTAAAAGCGACTTTAAGTCCTTCGGTGTAAGGTGGATATTACAATGACAGATCAGAGGTGCTTTATTATGAATGTCAGCTGTTTGTTTGGATACTTTTTACGAGTTGGGAAACTTGGGAATACCTTGTTGCATTTTTTGTCCCTTTCTGGTTGCGTATTGGTGGGATTTCATAGTTTTATTATTTTATTAGTCTAGTAAAAAAGCTCGGGATGTTTTTTCTACGTCATTTTTGGACGGTATTTAAAATGTTTTTTTAGTAAAGTAACTGTTATTATATCTCCTGTTCAAGCTTTTGTAAACGTTTTGAGGGCGATTATTTGGAGCATGTATCTGTGTGCAAAAATAGCTTTGACCTTTGTGTCGTTTTCAACTTTTGATACATATAGAGCACCTCAATAATAACAAAACAATAACATCGTCAGTATTTTTAAATTCTTTCTCCGGGACATACGAAGATGAAGTCGTTTTCGAAACGTCAGAGGAAACTTTCAAGCTTAATACACGATTCTGTCACGATTTGGTCAATAATAGTGTGTATATTATTTTTATGTTTATATTCAGTGAACTACTCTATTGTCTATGTGCGGAGTAGAAATTATTAGGAAACAAAAAGCAATAATCACGGTCGACGTGGCATAAATAACAAATTTTCTCAGTTTCTAATTTTCCTATTTTGACATTTATCAACTGACAGTTAACTAACAGAACTGTGTCCCGTAGCCTCCAGCTGGGCGCCACTTTAAAATAAAAGGATATCAAAAAAATCAAGATCACGACTCAAATTACAGTCAAAGCCATAAAATGCATTGTCATATTTGAACCATTCAAAAATATTCCTTGAGACATCAAAAAACTATTTTTAAATCAATTCTTTACCTGACGACGAGGGTTGAGTCTTTGAGAAGCCGCCTATACTATCCGCAACCCAAACGTTCGATGTGTTGCCTCTCTGCCGCACTTGTAAATTCGTACGTAAGTTTGACAAGGAGGCAACACGTCGATCGTGGATCGCGTTAGGCCACTGACGACCGGGTTTGTAGAGCTTCTTTTTTACACTCGCGTGCTCGTAAGTAGAGCGAGAGAGATAGTGTTATGACCTCGGTTATTCAGTTTGGTTTGCAGCTATATAATTTCATCCAGGTAGCTAAGCCGGTATTTAACACGGTTTTAGAGGAACAAATATTCTTAAAGTGTAATCTATGGTTACTTTGGTCAGACTTTTAGGGATTAAATGGTCGGTTTTTGGTAGATAATGGGTTTTGAAATGTGGGTTAGCTGTTCTTATATAAATTATTAATTGTTTACTATGAAAGAAAAAAACAAGGACTAGGGATGAATAAATACCTAATATGTAATTATAAATTTACAAAAATATATTTAATTAAAATAACAATTTTTCACTTCTTATTGAGCTACCTCAGTCACTTATACAGCGTGTAACATAAACAAATGTTAAAAGACTCAGTTCAGTTATTATCGATAATTTTAGTTACTTACGTTATATTCCCATACAGTTGTAGTGAATAATTATTCTCCATCGGAAACGTACGAACGTGTCTTGCTATTTCAGTCACTCTCGGTACAAAAATTACTAAGGTTGACTGAATTAGCATGACAAATACGAAAGCTTCCGAGTAAATACGATGGAAAAAAATATGCACTAGCTCTGTACCGCAATTAAATATGATCACGTATTTGTTATATGAAACAGAAAATGAAAAATGTTAATTTACACAATACAGATTAATTTATAAAGGTTCGGATCTCATAGTAGGTATATATGTCGGCGGCCGATCGTAAGATCAGGCAGATCGTAATGTTCCTGTGTAATGTTTTGACGATAGTCACATTAAACCAATATATAGGCAGGATAGGTTAGTTAGGTTGCTTCAGATGCCCGAAGGGCAAACTGCCCAGAAACCGTCGACTCAGGGAACGAGTCAAAGATTTTCACGTTTCACGATATGCCTAGAAATTTCACAATATGCCTGATCTTACGATCGGCCGCCGACATATACATACATAACCTGTAGCAGGAGATCCTATAACTGTATTGTTATTGTATTCTCTATAAACCAGTGGTTTTATTATCACAACTTCCAAGTGTATAAAGATATAAACAAGAGCGGGCGTAGAGCGAATAAATACACTAAAGTGTATCTAGGAATTTACGCCGCAGCTCGGATCTAGGTGTTCCAGGTAGTCTAGGTGCTAGGAGTAAGTTAGTCTCACACTTTATTCTATGTGTTACGGGAGGATAATATTTAAGACAATAAGAGAGAATTTTTAGAGAGAGATTTGTAGGGATATACAACTACATTTAGGTACTACTCCGAGACCCGAGGCGATTTTATTTAAGAAATTTATATATGTAGCAAGTCGTCAGAAAGTTTATTTAAAAGTCCATCAGTTACTAGTAAACATTTAGGAGCTTTTAAAGATTTGTATTAAACCTCCTAACTCTTACAGTAAATTTATAAAAAAAAAAATCAAACGTTCGGACATAGTTATGATTAAAATATTTACCTACATCAAATTGTGTTAAAATATTTTAATAATGATAATATCCAAAATGGGGAATACGTTTGTATGGAAAATCGTTATCGAGGCGTCCTCTTTCGTCTTAATTTTGAGATTTCAGGGTATAATATAAAAGAGAATTTGAAACAGTTACGTCTGCAAAGTCCGCTAAATACAGATCAGTGCTAAATACAGTTGAATACAGATTGGACTATTCTCCGGAACTGAATACTGAACTGAGTCTTTTAACGGCCTCCTAGCCTAGTCGGTAGCGGGTTCGAATCCTGGTATAAGGGGATTTATTTGTGTGTAAAACTGTAAATTGCAAATATTTGTTCCTGAGTTATGGATGTTTTCTGTGTATAAGTATCAACTGATCAGTCATTCAAGCAAAAATTACCTTCTAAGTGGTTATAAGCTAACGTAACTGTCAAATTTAGAAGTTCCTGTGTTTTGAAATTATGTTGAAAATCTGTATCATACATACATTAAAAAAATTACACTGTGTTGACTAGTTATAAGATTAAATGTTACAGAAATATAAAAAGTTGTACTAACAATGTAACAAGTAACAACCATAGGAACAATGAACAACATCCAGCTTTATATTTACATTTGCAACGACATATCCTTCTAATTTTCAGCGTCCGTTGCTATTCTCAACTGGGTTGAATCCTAGGTATTTACTTAACATTATTTCTAGTCCAAACGACTATTTTTGAAAAACACCACCTTTGTTGCCAAATAATACTAAAAGCAACAAACATTCAGAAAATGTCGTCCCGAACGCAAAAAACACAGAATAAACTGTTCCCCGCAAACCCGGGCTGCATTTGTCCTATATTTGCGTACGCATTGTCACCCTACTGCATAAAGGAAGTACATAATTTATCCCGTGTTTTGTTTCAGCTTAGCCGATAAAGTATAGTGACAACGCGCACGGCCTTTCGGAGACTCATCTCTTTTTTGCCTCTCGGCACTATGTTATTGTAAGCATGAATATGATTTAAATAGAGGGTGTGTTGTTTTACATATTTACGGGCGTGTTTTGCGTAGGTGGATGCTCAAGGTGATATATTTTGTATGTCAGGATTTGACTTTAATTCACGAATAAGTTGGAGACAGGTGATAAATAGAATACAGTTTATAGTTTTTAGGGTTCCGTACCCAAAGGGTAAAACGGGACCCTATTACTAAGACTCCGCTGTCCGTCCGTCTGTCACCAGGCCAAACCACCACCAGACCACCACCCACCCAGACCACCAGACCACCACCACTGGCCACTGGCTGGCTGGTCTGGGTCTGAGACCAGGTGTCTCACGAACCGTGATAGCTAGACAGTTGAAATTTTCAAAGATGATGTATTTCTGTTGCCGCTATAACAACACAAACACACACTAAAAACAGAATACAAATACTAAAAACAGAATAAAATAAAGATTTAAATGGGGCTCCCATACAACAAACGTGATTTTTGACCAAAGTTAAGCAACGTCGGGAGTAGTCAGTACTTGGATGTGTGACCGTTTTTCTTTTTGCTTTTTTTCTTTTTTTTTTTTGCATTATGGTACGGAACCCTTCGTGCGCGAGTCCGACTCGCACTTGCCCGGTTTTTCTTTTAACTCATTTGCACACACAAAACCACACTTTAGTATGTTTGTTTACAAACAGAAATCCACACAACGTAAAACTTGGTCACAATTAACCGGCACTGCGTGACGGCCGATATTGGCAAAGAGATTTACGGCCTATAACCGGTAGTGGGCCGGTTGTAACCGCTTTCGACCCGGTTATGATCGGTTACGTGCCGAACGGGGTGAAAGAGCATTGTTGCCTAGTTTTTGTCCTAATTCAGATGTTGCTTTTTTCATAACGTGTATACGGCTCGGAGGTTTTTCGACGTGATTAAGCTATTGTGTGTTTCGTTGATTTGAATGATTCTACAGTTTGACCGTATATTAGGGATCCTTTATTAAGAACACAAGAACAATAGTGATACTTAGTTGCAATTGCAAGTAAGTTGAAGTGACATTCCATTTCCAACTGCAGCTGCAATACTGTTCATTTTACTATGGAAATTGACAATGACAGCGACGCGTTTCCATAGTAAAATGAACAGTATTGGAGCTGCAGTTGGAAATGGAATGTCACTCTTGATTGTTTCGTATTTATGAAAAAGAAACTGTCGGTTTCACCTCAAGTTACTTAAGAACAAAAATGTCTATTGACTTGTAAAACGTCTAAACTAATTCTACATCGATTTATCAGCAACAAAGAAGTATGAAAATGCTAATATAAACGTAGGAATTCTAACTATGTGTTCGCATTTTGGCATCTCCAAGAAGGATTAACTGTTACAAGAAATGCTAAAAACATTAAGCATTTTAAAATAGAACAGTTAGCAACAGCCATAACTTCCTGATACGCTTTCCAACTAATACACATAGCCAGATAACCATTCTCTGCAATACCCATAAACATGTTACCTGACTACAATAATATAAGTGCACGCTCGCGGTGGCTTTGTAACTTTTATATCCCATTGTTGCGGGTCGTGCTGGGTCTGCTTGCGCAAACAATGCCAGGCAATCGACACGGTTAATATAATGGAAAACTCTCGTGAGACTTGAACATATTAAAAATATTTAGAAACGAGTCACTCACGAGTTCACGCAGTATATGCTGCATTTAGACGGTCCTAGAAGAATGTCGAGCTAAATTGGGCGTTTTCTAAAATACCTACATATTGAAAACCCGATTCTCACAGATCCTGGTGTTTTTGGGTTCTTTCAACTCAGAATCACTAGTATATTCAATCCTGATGATAAAAAAACGTGTCCCAAAAATTTGTATGAAAATTGTACATTCCACTACGTCACGTCCATACAAGTGAAAAATTTTCTCATAATAAAACGTGACGTAATGGAATGGACTTATTGGGAAATCTTTTTTTAATGGATGGATGGATAATGCTGTCGATTCTGAGTAGAATGAGCCCAAGAATGTCCAGATTTGAAAGAATCAGGTTTTTGATATTTATTTTAGAAAACGCCCAATTACGTGAACGTAAACGTTTTTAAATATTATCTTTAGTAAGGTTCATGTTCCCAATACTTGATAACTTAACTAGCTAGTCGCGGTGTAATCCTAACAAAATTTTTAATGAATGATTGATAAATTAGTGATAAGTACCTACCTAAGCTTTCTTATTTCTGTATGTTGTTTTCTCAGAAGGAAATACTTTATTCAATGATAACATGGTTTTCATGGTGTGGTGCCGTGACCAGGATATTTACGTAAATAAATAATTTATGATTTACTATAAGATGTAGCGGGGCTTTGCTATTTTTAAATTTTTAGGGTAGGCTGTCCAATGATTTCTTTATAGTTTCACCATGTCCGTCTGTTTACTTGTCTGTCCGTTCATCAGTGGCTGAATTTAGAGATAAAGTAAAAAATATAATTCATTTATGGATTTCGAACAATGATTTGCTTTTTATTTATTTTTAAAGTCACGTCACATGATTAAAAATTTAAATACATTTGTTTAGGAAGTGAAACGTGAAATTACCTTTTTACCAAACCAACATCAAAACCTGGAAAACTAAAGTATGATAAGTCAAATGAACATAATTTATGTTTGAGTGATAGTTCCTGATGGCTTTCAGTCATTTCTAATTAATTTTCATTAAATCACGTAACCATACAGCACTATTAATATTGGAGGCATCAGTCATAATTGTTTATTTAATTCAATGCGATGCAAACAAGCGTTAATTGTATTTACATTAAATAATAACTTTAATAGAAACAATAATTATTACAATTACGCATATAATTCATAATTAATTGAATTCTCGTGCGATTACTTTGTTATGGCTAGTATTTAACTGATAGTATGTTTTGGTAGTCATTATAATTGTTGCCCTTTCTTAGGTTCCGTATTATAGATAGATAGATAGAATACTCTTTATTGGCACACCTCAGTAAAAAGATACAAAAGAAAAATACAATTGATTAAATGTAGAGGCAGACAACAGGCGGTCTTATCGCTAAAGAGCGATCTCTTCCAGACAACCTTTGGGTAGCGGAAACAGAGAAGTACTTAATCGAAAAAGTAGGTGTTGCAAAGAGAACATTATGGAGCCTACGTTCACACACACAATCACATTGAATAAACATACACATACTTATACGAAATACAAATAGACATACATAAACATACATACATATATATATATATATATATATATATATATATATATATAACCGGGATATAACTAAAAATATGACAGCAACATGTCAGCCACAGAGTAGGTAACATACAAACACTAGGGGAGAGATAGATAATGTTCTTTTACGAGGGTCGCACTGAAATATTCGGGAATGGGACACTTAGAAATAACATAATAGAAAGAGGCATATAATTTATAAAAATGTAACTCTTTATAAAACTTTTAAGGTATATTCCATTTGGTTGTCATTTGTATTTAAGAATTACTGGCAATTTGAAAATTGTATGTCGAACATTATTTGAATTTTTGGCCAAGTGATTTTTCGGATCATATTTTTAAACGGTTTTCAATATACCCTCAGCGAATAAATAAAAGTTACAATGGGCTTCTGTTATTTTTTTATGAACTAGAGTTCATCGTACGCTCGTTTGCAGTTAAAAATAAATATGAAAGTCACTTTCATTTTATCCCATGGGTGATCTTAAAGAAGCATGTCATTCCAAAGCGACGTCAAAAATTAAAATCGCATTTGTGCTGTTAATTAAAAAGACTGCCAAAAAAGTTGCATATCGGCAGATTTCGACATTCCTAAATATTCATATGACAACAGTAAAAAAATCTTTTATATATATATACATTTAAAAAAAACTTCAATTCCGTTGGCTACTCCACGAATTTCATACAAAACCACTAAGGCCCCAAAATCGCCATACAAAAAGGACTTTGGGATTATGAGCCGTGTGCATTACAGAATGATTACTTTCAAAAGAAAATTTATATGCGTGGTCAGTTTGAGTTTAAGTATGCATTAAAATAAAGATTGACTGTCTAGATGCGACAGATTTCTCTATTCCCGACATTTTCAGTGCAACCCTCGTAGTAGTTTTTTGAAAGCAGCAAGAGATTGAGCGCGCCTAACTACTGGTAAAGAGTTCCAGAGTCGGACAGCTATTATATAGGTTTATTAAGCCTATAAACTCGCTTGTCCGTCTAAGCTTCCTTTGCACGGATTTGAATATAACAAAGTGAGACAGTTTACTATAAATGCCATATTTCCATAGAAATTTGTCATTAATGACGATGCCACACTTTGTAAGTGTAAATCCCATACAGAGTTCGTTTTGTCCGCCTCTATGTAACCGTTAGTAATATTACGCTCATCGGGCCCCTATTCTCCATCGATCGACAGATGGCCCGACCAATCATTAGTAATGAGATACGCGCATTGTTAGCGTGTGCTCATCGACAAATGTCGATTTATGGCAGTTTATGATTAGGGACTGAACGTACATCAAATCAAAGATATGTTTACATTTTTCGCCTTATTACAAAGGAGTAAGGTACAAAAGTGTTAACATATTTATGACGTCGACTGTACAGTGTACTAGTAGGACCGTATTTATTTGTGAAATTTATAGAGGAAAATCATAATCGGACGTTGTAACTAGGGAACTAATGTAGTAGAATGTTTATTTACCAATAACAAACAAAATGAAAATAAAAACAACATCAAAATTAAAATTAAAATTTAAAGATCTTAAATTAACTTATGGGTAAAAAAAGAGAACTAATTAAATTATGTACTTTTATATTTATGTCCATAGCCAATTTTAATCACTTTTAATGGTATATTAAATATCTTAAGAACGGGTCGCTCACGTATTTTAAGTCGAAAAACAAACGACTCAACAGTCAACAGCGACAGCGACAGCGAGTCGAGTTTTTCGACTTAAAATACGTGAGTGACCCGTTTTTAAGATATTTAATATGTCTGTGTCTCACGGAAGTTTTGTTATTAAAATCACTTTTAATTGTATTGATAAACATTCTGGAATACTTAGGTACAGTTTCGAAATCCTTGTAACTAAGGTATTCGTTTTGCACTTGTAAGTAACTTACCTATAAAAGAAAAAGTTTATTATTATTTAAGATATGCGAAAATACGAATAATGTAGTTTAATTAAAATGTAAATTTTAAAATTTTAGCTCTATCTTTATATTATCATGAATTAATCTAAATATTATGCATGTCTGTCGTCTGAAATGTATAATAATGTTTAATTAACATTAGCCAAGCATAATTTATGCTAAGTGCTATTGTAATTAAATCAAATTAGCTGACATTATGAATATATGCTATGTAGAGAGCTCTTAATATTACAATATGGAGTATTAAGGTGACAGTCCATTTCCAACGACAGCACCACTAATACCATTAATTTTACTATGGAAATTGACAATAACACCAATGCATTCGTACTAGAAGTGCAGGCTGAGGTCAGAAATCGAAAGTTACCCTTAAGGTGACATTCGGATGACGACTGCATCTGCGTTACCTACTGTTGCTGAATTACTGCTGCTTTGACGCGGGCGAAATCCGCATTTACTTGATAAGTGACGTTCGCCACCGCATTACTGCCGCGATTATGACGTTTAATGGTAACATTCCATTTCTAACCGCAGCTGCACTACCAGTACTGAACGCGTCGGTGTCATTGTCAATTTCCATAGTAAAATTAACAGTAATGCAGCTGTTACTACCTTTATTTACCTACATTGTAAATCTGTTTTTTTTCGTTGCGATGCAAAGATGACTTACTTACTCATCAAACATCAACATTTATTCAGCAAATAGGCCACAAGGGCACTTTTACACGTCAACATTGAATTTACATAAAAGCAAAAATAATAACATCAACAATTTTATAAAATAAAACTAACAGTTCAATCTAACGTATTACAATTACTTAGAGATATAAATATGGTCTCTTAATGTCGAATTACATACAAAACAAAATACACATACAAAACACACAAAAAACATCTATAATATTTAGAGGTGTAAAGGTGTCAGAACTATAAGATTATATAGTTTATCAAGTTATCCTTAGAGATGTATAGGGTCTCCAAGAGTCAATATCCTGTATAATTAATACATTCATTAAGAGAAAAGAAACATACGAGAGCAGAATGAGGCGTCTCACTGTAATTAATTAATAAACATTAAGTTACTAAGTATAATAGATCGTGTGAGCTTAAACAGACCAGTCTCCACAAACAGCACCCGTTCACGAGTATGACGCGTATCTCAGCCATCGCCTCCCTCAACCTTCATTCGGGAAAGTGGCTTACTTTTCCCGCACTATAAGTACCTTGTCCTTGTCCTGTGATTGGACACTTTACATGAAACCTTGATACCTCGTAACCAGGGATCCCTAGCGCCATTTTACCGCCCTTTTCACCGGTCACTGGGCCGGCAGCCATTTTTAGCGCCGTTTGATCGACGCCGATCGGCGCGCCGCTTGACAGACGCCGATCGGCGTTCGGCGTAATTGGCCTTTGTCCGCCGCGGACGGGCCGGCAATATTTGCACGATTAATGTGTTTGAAGTCTTTTTTACCTTGTGTTGTATGTGTTATCGAAGACCATTTGTCCACCCAAAGGTTAAAAACGGGACCCTAAAATTACTAAGACTCCGTTGTCCGTCTATCTGTCACCAGGCTGTATCTTATGAACTGTGATAGCTCGAGATTTGAAATTTTCGATGTACTATATAAATATGTACCTACATATTTCTGTTGCCGCTATAACAACAATTACTAAAAAGTACGGAACCCTCAGTGGGCGAGTCCAACTCGCACTTTGTCCGGTTTTTTTAATACAGGGTGAAATTTTGTACGCGAGAAAAAAGTTGTGACATAGGGCAAGCGCAGCTGATGAAGAAAAATATTGCAAATCGAGAATGTGAATAGGTACCTACCTATAGTCAGACCGTAAAAAGTCTGCAGCGATTTTGATAGCCCACGCAGTGCAAGTGTCATTTTAAACGTCAAACTTCTATCAAATTATTACGTATAAATAACACTTACGCTGCGTGGGCTATCAAATCCGCTGCAGACTTTTATTGGTGCGACTATACCTATATAATTTGACATAATAGGTTAATTACCTACATTGTTTTCTATTACGAAAATAAAAACGACGTTAAGGGGCCCACAGATTATTTGAGAACAGTTCGCCGGACGATATGAGCCTGTCAGTTGTTCGGAGCTGTCAAATTTTGCGTTTAACTGACAGGCCGATATCGTCCGGCGAACTGGTAATCAGTGGGCCCCTTTAGAAAGGCCCGCTAATAATCGTCCTTGAGACCGTAGGTAATCGTACAATAGAAACGTTACGCATAACTCTATTTGCGCGCAGAACGAATCGTGCGCATAGTGTAAACAACGCATTAGTCATCGTAGTCAATGACTACTGGTCAGGTCTTGGCAGTATGCCTGCAGGTAAAGAGTTAGTATTGACCGTGAGAATATTTATTGTCATTATTTTACATAAAAAGAACTATATAGAATACGTATTGACGACCGATCTGACCTAGTGGGTAGTGACCCTGCCTGAGTCATGGGTGTTTTCTATGTATGTATTATAAGTGTATATATATATATATATATATATATCGTCGCCTAGCACCCATAGTACAAGCTATGCTTAGTTTGGGGCTAGGTTGATCTGTGTTAGATGTCCCCTAATATATACTTATACTTCAAAGTTTTTTACAATTCATACAAAATGTTGCAGCAGTGGTGGCCGAGTGGATATGACGCCTGACTTTCAATCCGGAGGTCACGGGTTCAAATCCTGGCTCGTACCAATGAGTTTTTTCGGAACTTATGTACGAAATATCATTTGATATTGACCACTAGTTTTTCGGTGAAGGAAAACATCGTGAGGAAACCTGCATTCATCTGCGAAGAAATTCAGAGGTGTATGTGAAGTCCCCAATCCGCATTGGGCTAGCGTGGGGACTATAGCCCAAGCCCTCTCGCGCATGAGAGGAGGCCTGTGCTCAGCAGTGGGACGTATATAGGCTGAAATGATGATGATGATGATGATACAAAATGTTAGTCACATTTCAAAATTGGTGCAAATTATGTCATTAACAATGACTCAGGTCAGATCACTAGACTTCAGCATGCACCTGGTTATTCATCTCAAATTATGACTAGGTATAATTTACATTTAACCTTCTACCTCAGTTTCCCCGTTTTAGAGCTACAGTATCACATACAGACTAGAGATGCACCGGATATCCGGTTACTATCCGGTATCTGGCCTATCCGGCCATTATTTTACTATCCGGCCGGATACCGGATAGTGACCTACTATCCGGCCGGATACCGGATAGTAACATTGCTTGATTTCGGAGTAAACCAATTGGATTAAAGAAACAGACACGGTCATAATCGTACTTGTTTATTATTTTAAAACAATTTAATCATTCCACTGACTTGCACGCGCACTCATTTCGTACCTAGAAATGAGTCCGCGCGAACGTTTACTAGGAAACAGGTCAAACCTGCAGAATGCGCACCTGAAAAACCGAAATGTAGGTATAGTTCCGCTGTCCGAATATTCGGCGGCTGGATACCGGATATCGTCGATGTATAGGCCGAATATCCGGTATCCGGTATCCGGCCAAACAACTATCCGTTGCATCTCTAATACAGACACACACACATAGCGTTCAAACTTATAACACCACTGTTTTTGTGTTGGGGGTTGAAAAGGCCAGTTTTTAATGACTAATTACGACCTAAACTGCTAAATGCCTAATAAAATATAATCCATAAGTTAATTTACTTAAAAACTGCCAACCCTAAGAACGTCATTCCTACTCATAAGTACTCATAACTTTAGCCAGGGTCATCACAAGTTAGATTGGCCGACCAAATTTCTTCAACTCGTAAAAACTACTTTAAAACTCTTATAAAGGAAATGACAATAAAAAGTTTCGCATTTCAATGCGATGAAGACGATGGCAGCTGCACGGAATGGTAGATTCGTGAATTTGTGGGAAATAATATATAATACAGCGGTAGTAAAGTTACATAATATACTTACAGTCCAAGGTTTTGACATAAAACTCGATAGATTAGGAGTTATTACTTCGATGAGAGCATTTAGCCCACATTTATACTTTTGTTTCACGATTTATAAAGCAGAGGGAATATATATTTCCCACCTGATTTTGAACTTTACTTCAAAGTGATTGCGTTCAATTTTGCATAATTCTTGACAGCTGTGCCTTATAAGTTAAAAAGCGTTAAAGGACCTTGACTTTGACTTTGAAAGATACCTAATTAGGTGATTGATATGTTTTACAAAGTTATGTCCCTTAGGTTTCTTCGTTGTTACTTACATTAAGGTAAATAAATGTCAACTGTATTTAAAATATTTAAAATACACGATTAAAATATCACGCATAACGAATTCAGTATTCTCTTTTAAAAGCCATATAGGATATTAATAACATTTTACTATTCCATGTCACATTAATATTGCATATCAATTTACAGCCCCAAGTCAAAAGAAACTTACCCCTTTGGCACAAAGTCATAAAAAAAAACTCGACCTAAATTGGCACAGTTTTAACCACAATTCGCGACAACCCTCCTATTTTTTGCCACTAGGGCTGCCACCCTCCGTCAAATTTTACAATAACAATTCACACAATGAGATAAGTAAAAATACGAGCTTGTTAAACCGTAAAAAGTAATAATGGGGAGCAGAGTCAACAGTGGCAGACACGTCGAAATTATGCACGGCCTGTTATAATATACGGATTTTCGCATATGACATTTTTGGCTATCATAAAAAAGTATATCATAAACGTAATTATAATAGCACTTAGGACCTTTTTAGAGGAAACTAGTAAATTGTCACAGTCCACTTCGCTCACCCTAATTTTTAATAATAATTCTTGACTCTTGCATTGATCAAAATACAAATCCGTTTTGCCAGCCCTAGGGTAGGGTTGTTGAAAAAATGAAATATTGTTATTGCTAATTATAGTCGCGCAATAATTTTTATGAAGGTTATTTTATAAATGAGCGGTTTTTGCGAAATAAATTACATTTGGATTAAAGTATTTAATATGAAACATTTGTAAAATAAATGTTGAATTATTTTGTGGACTAAAAGGTGTCATTTATGTGCATCAAAGCCATCAAACAATTACAGGTTAATAAATAGGGTAAAACGGGACCCTATTACTAAGACTCCGCTGTCCGTCCGTCCGTCTGTCACCAGGCTGTACCTAACGAACCGTGATTGCTAGACAGTTGAAATTTTCACAGATGATGTATTTCTGTTGCCGCTATAACAACAAATACTAAAAAGTACGGAACCCTCGGTGGGCGAGTCCGACTCGCACTTATCCGGTTTTTATCATTACCTTTTCGAAAATTTTAGAATTTCTATTCGTCTTTAGCATCTACAGCTAGTGAGGGTCACAATAACTATTACAAAAATAAGCTTAAAGGTGCTAACAATAAAAATGTGCAAAATGTTTAATTGGTAATATCAAAAAAAATACAAACAAAGAACGAGCGGTAACCCTATTCAAATAATGTCGTCAACTGGCCAAGTTGCCAACTTAACGGCCTCAAGTCAAAACAGTCCAGTGAAATGTTTGAATTCTTTGACGCGCCGCTTATTGACCGAACTTCATTATTTCATCACGCTCAAGATGTTTGCGTGAAGCGTAAACACTTGCCCAACCAATTCCTCGGAACGTCACGTATGAGCTAGACTTTAATTCCAATAGCCTACAGTAAACTGCCACTAAGACAAACCAGCCTAAGAGTGACCTTCATCTTTAATAACTATGCGTATTCGGAGCAAAAAGCTTAAACTGGTTTGCTTGAGACTACAACTTGTTAGGCGATAGGAATAACCGAACGTTCGATGAACTATTCAAAACTGAACCGCATCAAGTTCAAGTTCAAACACGTTCGAAATTAAATTTTAATACCACGTGATTAGGTTTAAATTGGGAAATGGTAGCTCTAGAGCTTCGTGCTCTTTTATTTTAAATTCTGAGTGTTCTAAATTCAAATTCAATTAAATATTCGATTGCGCTCGGTAGTTGGGCGATTCATTCCAATTTTGAAATGAAGGGTGTGAAATAAAATAAAACGCTGTTCATTGAACTACTGATAAGGGAATTAGGATTTCATGAATACTTAAGTGGCAAAATAAATAAGGTAGAAGTACTAGTGCTCGACGCTGCACTAATATTCGACATGGGCGCTTTATGTCAAAGTGACAAAGATTAAATTTGAATACAGAAAAATCTTCGCCGTTCACACTTTGACATAAAGTGCCCATGTCGAATACTGGTGCAGCGTCGAGCACTGGTACTTCTACCTTAATAGGTAGAGTTCTAGAGATAGATCAAGACAAGTCTGCAACGATTTTGATAGCATACGCAGTACAAGTGTTATTTTAAACGTCAAAATTCTATGAAACTATTACGTATAAATTTATAGAAGTGTAATAATTTCATAGAATTTTAACACTTGTTTTGTTATTTATAACACTTGCACTGCGTATGCTATCAAAATCGCTGCAGACTTTTCTTGGTCTAAATGTATATCATTATTTACTTTATTTGTATGTTACTTGAATGAATATTACGCATTCCACGTCTAGCCAATGGTTTCAGTATAGCTAGCGTAGCAGTCGATATTACATTTGTTTGTTAAAATAAAGTTACCAAATTGCTCACTGCCTACACGAAAACAACTAAATTTTTTAAGTGGAAAAGAAAAGTCGATGTTAGCGAATTAATTAACTTTGATATATTTCCCTACAATAAAAGTACTTTTACCAACGGGAATTAATAAATAACTCAGCAATTTCACAGACAATCAATCAAATACTATTAAAAGTTGTAACCGCAATTTTCCGTCCGATATAACCGCTAATCCAAATCTAAGCTTACTAGCTTCAAGTACAATACTTAATTCTCAGGAAACTCCAGTATACACTGATCTCCGACTAGGAACAGTTTTAACGCATCCGTAGGTCCCAATAAACTGGTTCAGGAAAGGCGTTAGTTAAAATTAATGCAGGTCCAGTCCGCGGCCATCAAATGCAACTAGGGTTGCCAACTTTTTTTGGTGGAATATAGTATTTTCCAGAATAAGGCATCAAAAAATAGTACAATTCTAAAAAATATAGTACTATTAGATAAAATACTAAACATGAGAGTAATAATACGTTTAATCGGAAATATAGTATTTTAGCGTACTATATATTTTTCCAAAAATATATAGTACAGAGAGCCAAAATATAGTACAATACTATATAATATAGTACGGTTGGCAACCCTAAATGGAACGCAACCCATCATTATAGACCGAGGCAATAATTACGAATTTACGAACGCAAGTTACGAGTTGGGAATGGAACGGCTGTGGGTAGTCAAAACGTGGTAACTGATATTTGCTAACATGTAGCTGTAATGTATTATGGTACTAACAATATTGTATGGAATTTTTAATATTCTGAAATAAAGATATATTATTTTATTTTTTTAATTTTTTATTTTCAAGCTCAAGCAGTTGATGTACTGTACCTAAACTTACAGCAAAACTAACGTTTTTAGGGTTCCGTACCCAAAGGGAAAAACGGGACCCTATTACTAAGACTTCGCTGTCCGTCCGTCCGTCCGTCTGTCACCAGGCTGTATCTCACGAACCGTGATAGCTAGACAGTTGAAATTTTCACAGATGATGTATTTCTGTTGCCGCTATAACAACAAATACTAAAAACAGAATAAAATAAAGATTTAAATGGGGCTCCCATACAACAAACGTGATTTTTGACCAAAGTTAAGCAACGTCGGGAGTGGTCAGTACTTGGATGGGTGACCGTTTTTTTTTGCTTTTTTGGTTTTTTTTTTTGCATTGTGGTACGGAACCCTTCGTGCGCGAGTCCGACTCGCACTTGCCTGGTTTTTTTATTATGTTTGTAGTGAAAAATATGTTAAGTAGAGTCGAACCAAGCCCTCTTTACAGATTTTGCACTAAGACTACACAAAAACACTCGTTTATTTTCATTTTTTCCTTTCATAGTCAGGTTCTGTAAAAAAAGTCTGAATACCTTTCTCTTGCTGGCAAAAAGTATTTGTAATTACAAATTTTAAAGTAAGTGCAAGTTCCCACGAAATACGATCAAATCAGCAAGTATGCATAACTAATTATGAAATAACCAAGAATATTATTACAGTACAATCGGCAAGGGTCAGGTTCACACTGGTGTTAAATTACCTTTCGTAGATATAGGTCTAATCTACTGTTATTTTAGGTCAAATCTTATAAGCCGATTTAACCACTATCCGATTAGGTTAACACTTAGTTACGTTACATAACGAAGTCTCATTTAAAAAGCTATTAGGTATAATATTATATAGTTACTTTTTCTTTTGGTTTTACAAAGTTTTTAAAATAAGATTTTGTAAATTTTCAATTCAAGTTTTTCATATGCACTCTCTGTAGGTAGACAAGTACATCCATTCCACACCAATTTTGGTGGCTAGCTAGCCAAACCATAAGCCGCGCATGGCGCTGTCGCCACCTAGCGGCCATATCTTTCCTTATCGTAACAGACGCGTTTTGTTACTACAGTGAAACCTGGTTAATTGGCACCTGGATAAATGGAAAACCTCAATAATTGCAACCAAAAGTCCGGTCCCGGTCCCTAGAGACCAAAAGGCCTCTATAATTGAAATTTTGGAACCTCTATAATTGCAATCTAGATTTTTGGGGTTTTCGTAATTTTGCCTCTGTAATTGACCACATCGCAACTTAAGACCTCTATAATTGACACTGTGCTAAAAAAAACCGTTATTTTTGCTCTTGTTTTTACCTCTATTATTGAAACGAGTCTTACTTCTTACCTCTGTAATTGAAATAATGTAGTTGTAGACAGCATAAACAACATTTTAATAGCAATGATCATGGTATCTATAAACAGCCTGTAGTAGGTGAAATAGTTTTGATCAATAAAAAACAAAGTATGTTTTTTACATTCTAATAAAACTTTCTTCTACAATTCAAGGGATTTTTTTAAACCCAAATGATAAGAAAAGAAAGTGGTAATTAATGTAGTGTAAAAGTGCAAGTATAGACAGAAGCAATATATAGACCAGAAACACAAAACGTAAGCGTGTAAAATCTACTTTAAATGTTTATTTGCACCTCCATAAAAGAAATCTGTCAGAACGCAACCTCTATTAATGAAAACCTCTATAATTGACACAACGATTTTTTGAACCTCGTTAATTGGCACGACCTGCTTAAATGAAAAACCTGGTTAATTGACAAAAACTGGCCGGTCCCTTGAGATTGCAATTATCTCAAGGGACCGCCCTAGTACCTACTATATCTCTATAGTAGGTACTTTTCTTTAAGCATGGAAAACAAAACGGTTCTAATTCAAAGTCGATAAGGTGGCCCATACAGATATTACATTCTTTATGAAAGCCCTTCGGCTTTGAGCACTTTTTACCACCAACAAGACGGTACCATAACTATTGCATTGCCAATCAATACAAACAAACGAGTACCTATACCAAAATTGACATTTTCGATTTGGTAGGTTCAGAATATTTTTCCAAGTTAGAGCTAACAACTTAGTTAAACACCTTAATTGCTATTTAAATAAAATCTCGTAAAAGCACTTACTAGGTTTTGATCTAGCGCAACTACGAGTAGGTATCAGAGGCGTGTCGTGCCACGTTTGAATGGCAGCTCTCTTTGTTCGACGTGAATTTGAATTAAGAATGTAACGTAACGGATTCGGAGCGTTCCGTTCCTTATTTGATTTAACGATACAAAAAGTGCTTGTAATGGGAAACTAATTATTTTCTCTGTTCAAATATTCTGAACCAACTAACTAGTATTACTTTTATATTAGATATCAGTATTTCGAGACGGTTATTAATTATCTACTATACTATTTGTTATAGTCGTTATTAAAAATGTTATGTATCCCTGTATCAAAGAAACTGACAGCAATAATGCAGGGGCGCGTAACCTGTTTTAATTAGCTCAACGCATTTTAAAGTGTAATTCTTATCACTAAAGTATGAATATAAATGAATATGAGTGAGAGCGCATTAACAAACGTCATTTCCGTATCTCTACTATAAAATGATGGAAATGACTCGTAGAAAGAACGGTTTCTAAGCAGGAGGGTGTCCAAAGTAAATTGAGCTCTGATTACTTGTACTGGTAACTAATGTAGGGGTCACATTTAAATTGGATTTGGTAATATTGGAACTTCTAAGGGTTCAAGTTACGTAACGAATGGGTTGTGATAAACGCAATCAAATACGATCCGGGAGATATAATTAAGGCAATGATTTAATTAATGGTAGTGATAAAAGTATAAAAAATAAAATGCTAATTAATGGTATTCTGGTACCATTATTATGTATCAGTTTTTGTTATTTCCTTCTGCTCACCAAGCGAGGCGATTAATACATTATTATAGAAGTGTTATAAAATACTAAAGTTTTGGGAATAAATTTGGGATTATAATCCCAAATTATACTTAAATAACAAACCTTTAGGAAAATGGGAAATAAAGATTGCCTCAAATAAATGAAGAACGCTAATTTAGTAAAAGTCAGTAAGTTATTATTACTTATTACATAAAAGCCGAAATTTGTTTTACCTTTTAATCCAGCTTTAAGATTGTAATAATAGCTCGATTATAGATCACTTAGTAGGTAGGTAATATCCTAATATCCTTCCAGCTCAGTCTCTAGAAATTTTACACCCTGTATTTATGTCGTTTACTTATATTAAACTTCATCGTTTACGTATATCAAACAGTGGGCCCGATTCGGATTTTGAAATAAACATCTATTAGATATCTTTTAGACATCAAAACGATATTTTTAAGATCTAACCTGTCAAATTTGACATTTGCGCGATTCTGGAGATACTCTTGAACGATTTCCACAGGATATGACTTAGAGATCCAATTCACGTCTAATAGATATCTTACTCTATCTAAAGTAAAAGTGACATTGGTTGCCCGAATTGCGCTGCAAAAGAGAACTAGTTGATATCTAAACTAACGTATCTAGAATGGATCTAGTAGTTGTCGTCTCTTGTGAATATCTTGAAGTTCGAATACGACAGTGTATTACGTATATTAAACTTCATAAGTCGCTATGTTATTAATGTTCCTTGCAAACTCAGTTCGGACTTACGTATGTAAATTCTTCATAAAACCTCGACAGACATTAATCAAAGGTGGTATAATTTTTTAATTTCATATTCCTTTAATTATCCCAACTTCTTCACAACTTATGTAATGAATATTAATAGAACACGGTCCTTATGTAAATGTTGGCCCACTTCGAATATTTGCTTTTACACCTCATATCTCTCTCCCTTCTGTCTGTGGAATATGCACCTTATACTCTAGAGAATAGAGTTAGGTTTGAAATAATTATGCCAAGTAGATACGACATTTCGGTAAGTAATGCACTTGCGGCCATTTTGGGAGTTACCTTGTAAATAGGTTTGTGATCATTATACAAAGAAAGTTATGAAAGATTCAGGAGTCCAACTGTTTCGTTTGGTTTTCAGAAGTTTGTTGAGATGTTTCTTACAACGGAATATACATTTTATTTGTATTGTTGTTTGGGAAAGCCTTTGTGTTCGTAACTAAGAAAGTCTTATTTCTTGACTTTGTTTTTTTTTAAAGTGGTGCACACTTGCAAGAAACTTTTTTTTTGGTTTTGTCTTGACCTTAACTGTGTTCAGTTGGGGTCCTTCGCGACCTTCTTCCAGTAGCTGTAGTTTCAAAGGTCTTTCTTAACAAAGTCTAGATATAAATGTTATAATTTAAATATTAGGCCTTTATTAGGGTACCGTACCCAACCCAACCCTATTACTAAAAGTCCACTGTCTGTCTGTCTGTCACCAAGCTGTATTTCATGAACCGTGATAGCTAGACAGTTGAAATTTTCACAGATAATAAATTTCTGTTGCCGCTATAACAACAAATACTAAAAACAAAATAAAATAAATATTTAAGTGAGGCTCGCATACAACAAACATGATTTTTTTGCCGCTTCTTGCGTAATGGTACGGAACCCTTCGTGCGCGAGTCTTACTCGCACTTATCCGGTTTTTTTATTTCATTTGGCCATTTTTAAACACAGAAACAACAAAATAAATCAGTAGTTGTAACCTTTTAACCGTAATCCCACAGCTCTGTAGGGACCCGCTTCGTTTGTTAATGCCACAGTCAATTAAACTTTGACTCCCTCACACACCATCCGTCTTACTCATTCTAATTGGCCCGGAGCAACCTGTTCCTGGAGGAATAGAGACACTGACCATAGATGAACCTTATCGTCTTTATAATAAGGTTGAAGGACGGCTAATTAACAGTGAAGAAGGTACAAAAAACGTTACGGCTTACGTGGGTATTAGGACGGAGGAGGCACTTTGATATTCGTATAAAAACAAAAAATTGTGTGTGTGTCAGCTCCGACACACAATAGCAGTTTACTCCTTAAGAATGATTATAAAATACATTATAAAAGAGATCAAATATGTACGGTAGAGGAAGGACGAACTGTTCCAAACTTGTCCAGCTGTCAGCTAAAAAAAATAGTTCCAAATTTCTCCAGAGTAGCGCTAGAGTAGCTATGGACGTAGGCGTATCGACGGAGTGAAGTGCGCTGTCAAAGATTTGAATTTTATTTTATCAAATATTCGAAGTTTTACCTATTTAAGGTTTTTTGACGGACACTTTTTGATACATGGAGATTCTATTCCTTACCTCTCCGATCAAGACTCCGCAAAATGACAGCTGTTGTTTGTTGACATTGAATAAACAGTGTTTCCACGCAGCCATTGCTAAGATGCGCAAGATAAGTTGCGCACGAAACATACCGGAACGTATTTACTCCCGGGCTTATATGTATATGTGTATCGGAGTGAACTCCAAAAACGTATTCCTTTCGTTTCCCTCCAACTCCGAGCTTTAGTACCTACATCATCGGCAATGAAATTTAAAGACACACGGCAAGACTGTACGTCTAATCTTCGAATGCAAACGATGCACGTCCCTCCCACTTATCAGAGGGACGTGATACGCGTGCCAACGCCATGCTGATTGCTGTACTTGCTAGAAAAGGTGTAAGTTATGTGAAAAACAAGGATTTTAAGGCGTTTTATGAGCTTTGAGGGCAGATTCTTGCCGTGTTAGCCGTGTAACGCGAGGCAACGCTTTAGGCAAACTTAGTATTTTGTCTTAAAGCAATTAAATACTTTGACTTTGAGTATTTCGTTGCTGTAGTAATTTTATGTAAAAAGATGTAATTTATGTGAAAAACAAGGATTATAAGACGTTTAATGACCATTGAGGGCTGATTCTTGCCGTTAGAAGAGTTAAAATATGTTTCTTTTTTTTCTTCAATTTGGCTTGGCAAAATTTTGAGTACAAAATATTAGATTTTATGGATATTTTATATGACAGACGAGTGTAAGACCTAATGCTTCTTAGAGAAATGTTATCATTAACAGTAGAATAAAATTGCGAGTGTTTATTATTTTGGAATTTTTAGTCGGTCTGAGTCTCGGGCGAGCCAAGCGAGTTTTAGAAAATCTTTGAATGCAGTTTTGTTTCTTTTTAAAAATAAAGGAATGTCTCCTTTAAGTAATATGAGCCAGCTTTAGGATTTAAGGTAGTTTCCCTCCAGGGCCCGACTAATCTTTCCACACTGTATGTCCCACGCTTTACTTTTGATTTGAACGCATTTATTCTGGTATACGTAAGCCCTCGACTCTCGTAAGCGTTGGAATAACATCGAATTTCGTGAGTTACGTAATGGGGTTTTTGATTTTTGAAATGGGCGTGCGAAACTCGTGTTCTCGTGCCCTTTCGTGTTTGACATTTCGCTTAACCGGTGACATTAATTATGGTCATTGGATTGACAGAGAAAAATGCAATCATGTTACAATGTTCACTTTATGTATCAGTCGGTTTTCGATGTTTTCGTCGTACGGTCTCAATGGAACCATAGCCCATGATGTCCAGAATATAGTTACTCGTATCTATTAAACTACATATGAGTAAACCACAGTAGGTACAAGTTTCTGTCGTTTCGTTAAAAAGTATAAAAGCTGCTTTTCCACTTAGTTGTAATCTAGCGGAGCGGAGAAGAAAACCCGGGGCATGTTCTAGTGGAAAGACAGCTTGATACCTAATTTAAAAAATAGTGACGTCCTGCGTAAATAATTTTGACGCTAGGTAGTTAAAAAATCCTCACATGTGCGATACGGTATTGACTGATTTTTTATCCCTTACATAACCAGACTTTTAGTTGGGACTTCAATGTACTTATGGAGTTTTTGTGTTGAAAGTTTTAATTGCTAGCCGAGATCAATGTCGGCTGTAGATCGATCACTTCATTAAATTTTAACTGGGTCTGTCGGCGGAGTTGTCACGTAACTATGTGAATGATTTATTTAATAGTTTAGTGGCACATTCATTCATTCAAAAACATAATATATAATATATGTGTAACAGTGGTCCGACGGTCATTGACGTGTACCGAGCTACTAACAACGCGATGACAGCGATGTATGGAGCTCGGGTGCGCGCGATCCTGTAGACTAGTGTAGACAATGGCACCCGCTCCGTGCACCCGCGTCAGCTAGCGGACGCCCTAACAAACCTCTGTCAAATTTTACTCTTTCTAAAAAATATAAATTACAAAATATTGGATAAGGACAAAGGATCGATGAATAGTTCGATTTGAAAGGAAAATAACTATGAAAATATTATATAAATTTATTTAAATATCTACCTAAAGTGCGAATTATTTAGGTGTTTTTGTATAAACTACTTAGGTGGGTACACAAATATAAAATTGAACTATGAATTGTATAAGAAAATAGAAATTGCTTTACTTAAAATTGAAACTAGCTATTTCCAACATCGCCAATAAAATGACTATTTCGACCTAATTACGTCAACTTACTCAGCACGCTAATCCAACTCGTAAAATCAAAAAGTCTTATATTCATAACTAAACTCATACACAGATATGACGTGTTGAATTTAACTTTACTTCAAGTTAATATCAAAACGTCGTATCTTTCTAACTTAGAAGTAATCAGATGCAGCTTTTTGAAATTAAACTGATGAATACAAGGAAAGTAAGCAGCTGCAGCGCTTTCGTAATGTTTCCCGTCTAGTAATGTAAAGTAGTATATAAAGCGCTGTAAAGCGGCATGCTAATTGGTTTTCGCGATTTGACCCACTAACCCGCGCTTAGGTGCTACTTTCTTTACAGTACTGGTTTAGTCTATGCAGTTTTAATAGTTGGTTTAGGAGTAGATAATAGTTGACTAATAAATGAATGATTAATGTTGATTGCTACTACAAATAAGTAATGAAACTGACTAGAACAGAATAAGAAATTTATTCAGAAAACGCTTAAATTTTGGTACCTATTACATGAGACAACAGAACTACATAATTTATTATAAAGCGTCACTGAAAAGGTCTCTCAGCTTAATGTCAAGACTAGGTTGACTTACATATACCGGGTGTGGCCTATAACACGAGCAAATAATTAAAACATAGATTGTACTCCTCAATCGGTGACACTTTTGTTCAACGACTTTTAAAAATTATGAAGTATTTAGACTCCCTATTTTTCATACAAAATAAATATTATCTTCAATGGACGCCATCGCCACGCCATATCATTGTGTTGCTTGTCACGCCTTAAACATAACAAAATTCGCAATACATTGCGGCTTAGAATAAACTTTAAAGTGTATTAAAAATCAAACCACAAGTTATTTTTAAAAGTCGCTGAACAACTGTTGGTCAGTATAAGGAGTACAGCCTACAGTTTAATTTTTTGCTCATATTACAGACCACACCCGGTATAAAATAAAATAGTTTGTGATTTTATTGCGTTGTCAGAACTTTTGTCTGGTGAGGTCAATACGGCGTACGTTTGGATTAAAATAAAAATATTAACGATATAGTTTAAATTTACCACAGAAGCTTAAAGCAATAAATAAACTTGTTGATTTTAGCGTCAACTTGTACTTTATTTTTATTATATATTCAATAAAACATTGTTAAAATATATGTATTTTTTGAGCAGAAAGTCGTAGTCGTGGTTACATGATTCTTCACTTAACACCTTGCAGCATAATACCTTGTTATCATTCAATAAAACAAGGTTACAAGTGACTATATTTACTATAGTCACATAAGACTTTATCTCACTTAACATTTGTGTGGACACCTAGTTCCAAGAATTAGCAAACGCTCGCTACTAAGCCTGCAGAAAACCATCACAAAAATGTATTCACTAACACTCTTACTACCATAGAAATACAGATCGATTTTGGAATGTCTAGGTGTAAAATAACTAATAAAATTCTAAGCACGCCTTCTTAGGCCTTTGAAGGCTACAGTGTTGTGAACCTATTTAGTGTTGACATACTGTTTGTAGTATTACATGTAGGTATTCTTGGTAGGCTATTTTTGTCAACAATAGGTATCGATTTAGGTATTGCATAATTTTGTCTAGACCGCCAGAATTGGAAACGTATATAAATGTAGAGAAAATATTTTTGAATCATATAGTTACCTACCTAATAGGTAACTTAAAAATACAACTAGATTAAGAATACGAATTTCAAAATCTTACTGTCATATCTAGGTACCTACTAAAAGACGAAAAAATATTTTTCTCAAAAATGGACGGCAAAGTCGACTTTGCCGTCTAAAAAATAGGTCGCGAAGCGCGTAGTTTATGGTCAGTCAAAAATTAAAAAGTTAAAAACATTGCAGTCTCGATTTTGGGACTGCAATGTTCCATACAAATTCCATTATTTGTCGAGTTCCAAACTTTTTAAAAGTTGAAATGGCCATATGAAATGAAGGCACAGGCCCATTAAACAGCCAAACAGATGATTAGTACCGCGACTATTTAACTGTCTCAAATAGGTTGGCGTATTTTCGGCAGAAAAATACACTTCTATTTTTTAATTAAAAAATAAAAAGGCGGCAAGGGCTTTTTTCTGTGAAAATGTATACGTAAGAAAGTTGCTTTTGTATAATATTTCTGTGATATTTATATTTCTTGCACCATTTTTGAGAAAAGCACTATATATGACTCGGCTGGAAGGCTACTTGCTGGCTTCGGATTCAATTAAACGGACTCCCAAGGTCGTCCGTTTAAAACGAATCCTCAGCCTGCAAGTAGCTACTTCCGAGCCTCGACAATAATGTACTATTAACTAAACCGCTAACAAAAGGTGTCATCTCATGATAATATCACAACGACTTCAAAGGTTACACAATAAAATATTTCAAAACAAAGACTTTAATAGCAAACCATCTTCATTTCACTTTTATTATTACGACATAAACCAACTTTCGTTTTACACTTAAACCTAAAAAGGGTATCATCTACCATTTGTTTTTAAATTTTAATTAAAAGTTTTAAAAACCGACCTCGGCCAACCGACAGATTCATAAACGTAATAAAAACGAAATGTTTGTTTTAAATTTAGAACTGACATCGCCTTGACAGCTGTCGACCGCCATTACGCGAAGCCTGGGAGCAAATGAACCGTTAAATTCCGTGTATTACATACTCCATAACGCGTTCGTTTAATTTTTCGGTGGCCATTTAGTCACGGCCTATTAGATTTGGAATACAGTTTTTGTACGCTCGGTTCGGAAACAAAGCGTGACATATGGTATGTTTATTTAAAATGTTTACATGGTAGCACGTGTTGCTGTAAAAACGAAAGTCGATTATTGCTTTTTACCCGCTTTTTCAAATGTTTAAAGCAACATCATTGCCGGCAAACCGTACACCTGCTCCCATACTGCTGCAAGGCCTCAAAATATCGATAAAAACCGCCGTAAAAAGTTAAAAACCCCGTTTAAGTTGAAACCCATTAACGTAAACATTAAAAAACGGGCCAAATAAGTAAAACACCGGAGATTTTACGACTCATTTTATGCCGCTATTAGGAAATTAAGAAATTATTTTCGGGTGCTTTTAGTGGGCGTGGAAAAATTACCTTTAATAATGATTATCAGATTCTGTGTAATTGCTGGATGTTTGTACGGAAACAGAAGGCTAACATGATTAAATTCGATTAAAATCAATAGCGGTGAGGAATTAGAATACATAGTTTATTCATAAGTCGACCCCGATATTGCTCAAGCGCGCGATTGGAGCGTTTACGGCAGCGGTGTCAAGTTCACATACAGTGAGCACGATGTGAATAATCCGATGGAATTACGATAATCATGTTATTTACGAATGTTTAAATGTACTTACATCAATAAATATTGATATTGATTTAAAGTATTAAAACTTTCACGATTTTCACATATTGTTTCAATAAATCGGCACGTTATATGCTTAACTTACACATGTAGTTAGATAGGTACTTACTTACGTTCAGATATGTAGGTATTGTATGAAACAATAAACAGCAGCAAATCTTAAGCGAAGCCTTTACAAACTCTAAAGTCAATATATTTTTTTTCTGTACAAGTCTTTTAAATAAACGGATTTAAATTTTCATTTAAAATTTCACTAGGCAGCGTTTTAACTATAGGCCCATTACCGCGCTTAAAACTAAAATAGTTAACGGTTAGATTTCATAATGTTATATAAGTGTCAATGGTTTAAAAAGTTTCACATTTTGTGATCGCAATCGTTTGAAATTTAATCCATCGGGTCGCATCATGATGACTTGACTGCGTCTAAGCACTACTTCAAGTGTCTTCTATTGACGCACCGTCAAACCATATTTATTTAAATAAACAAAGACGCTCTTCAATGCGTCACTTGTCACGCGCCTATTTCATAATTCAACTTTCAAGAATAAAGCAATAAAAGCTATCTCGAAATAACATCGTCTCGGATAATTGGGTACGGAATACAAACAAATAATTAAGTGTACGTTTCCCAACTGCACGGGCTCGGCTTGCATATTTTAGCGAGCTCGCCACGGAAACCTTCAGAGAAACTTAAGCTTAACCTACTGCCTCTTAAAAGCAATGGTTATTAATATTTCGTTTCGAAATTCTTATTTCGAATTTCACAGTTATGCCTTGCATTTTACAGTGCTTTGATGATTCGCTCCAATATCTAGAGTACTTTTAAGTATGACCGCGTACATTTAAGGTCCATATTTACGAATATAAGCTGGCAAAGAGATTGAATCAGTATTCCAAGGAACGTTTTTGCTCTATGTGTATATGAATGGTTTTCGTTACAGAAGCTTCAGCGATTCCACTAAGCGGAGCGTAATGTTTTGCTTCGCCGACGGAATATTTAAAGGTAAATCTCCGTCACTGGGTCATATGTCACGACCCCGCTGCGCTCTGAAAAGGCTCCCGCTATAAACATAATTTGTATCCCCGAATAATGCTCTCAGGGAATTAATTCCCAGGACGTTTCTTATAAATTAAATGTGTTTAGATTAGCGGCCGTTTTTAAATAAGGATATTGCGAAGTAAATATCAAAGTTAATCTTTATACAGCATCTTAGAAAGCAGAATTTAATGAGGTTTCAGGAATTTTCGCTGCAGAAAGTAATGGAATATTCGGAGCGGAGTATAATGCTTTTTAGAAATTAACACATTCTGCTGAGAGAGGAATATATTTTACATTTAAGCGCGATCCAGGGTCCTTGGTCCAAAATATAAATCTGCGAAAGTAGAAAATGTAATTGTTTTTATTTAGACAGGATATCATTTGAAAGTGCAGGTATTATGGTGAGCACGTAAATCACACATACAGCAGTTGGTCTAAGATAAATTGCTGTTGGAAGTGGATGCCTAAGATGGATATCTCTCTAATTGGATTCGAGAGGATCCTCGCTGGATCCGCTGTATTTACTTTGATGTAATTCTGTTTGGAGAACTTTATAGCTTGTTTATTGCCTTGGATATATCATTTATAAAATTTTGGTAGTTCTAAACAACCGGGATATTTAAGCTATACATGTACCTGCTTAAAAGTTTTGTTGGGTAATCAATAATTTTCTTTTTAAATTTTATTCCCTTAGTCGTCTGGTGACAGCAAAGAAAAGGTTTTGTTTATGACGTAACAAAGGTCTATTTATGAGGTAAAAGTCCAATAAGCATATTTTTAAAAGTTTAACATGAATTTTAGCACAGCATTTTTACTTAAGTTTCATTTAAAAGTTATTCAACCCTCAAATATAAAAAATCAGCCTTCAAAATTTACTCGTTCAAAACAGTTCCGACCAAGTTGAGTACCGTCGTTATCACATTTTCAAACTTATTAATCTTGCCAAAGCCCCGTAGAACTTTAAAACAACAAACACTTTACAGGACAAAGTCTATTGTCGACTTTTCCGATAGATCAAGGTAGTCGATACCGAGAAGAGTATTGTTGCGATAGTGCAAAACATAAACTTGATTAATCCTGGGTCTTTCAAAGGAGATAAATATTCAGGACTTCCACGAACCCGAAACTTGAAATAGGCTCCAATTGGTTTCCAAAGAAAATAAACACAAGTTTAAGACAAAACGGCAAAGGAGATTGAACGAGAACAGAAACATAAATCTAATCGTAATTAAGCTCTTTGAAAACGGTTTCAAGAACACAGAACAGAAGCCTTTAAGATCTTTGAATGAATCGTATTTCTTTAATTAATCGATTGATTCAGTTCGAGAATCATATTGACCCAGATATCTGAATGGGACTGATAAAATAAACCGGAGCACAAGTCACCTCTATCAGAACAATCGTCTCAAGTCGCAGCGTTTACAAATACTGATACTGATAACCTTGCGGCACCTTTAGAAATTCTCCGCTTAAGTAGGTAATTGATGCTAATGAGAAACTAGAAACCTTGTAAAATAACTCAAAGAAATAACGCAATTCGATAATAAATAACGCTTAAGTATAAATGAATACACAACTATCTACAGCTCTCAAATTTACGGTGACGGCCATAAACGTTTTACTACCTAAATAAGAATCATTTTCCTCGTAAAATATATTTGCGGATAGAGTGTTGGTGTTATTAAAATTCTCTTGGAAATAAATAAAATTTTATAAATTTATGTCTTCTAGATACCGATGAGTAAATTTCCTGGGACGAATACTTTATCCGATTTATGGGACTTAGTTCAGCACTTTTACTGTCTCATTAATCTAATGCGATGAACCCTTAAACGTAATAAATACTAGGGTATATTGCTGGAATGGTCGAATTAAGATGGAAGGATGCTGTGGTCGGCCGCAAATGTTTGGATTGGAGCCAAAATAATCAAGTAACGGAAGGACTGGCGATGTATCTGTATTTATTTTATATTCCAACTGTTTATTGACTGTTTCGATGAGATTTGCAACCCAATCGACTAGGAAAGTGGATCAAAACGTGATTCCGGTTAAAAAGATTTCTGTTTAATTGTTCGAGTTCCTCTCGGCGCTTTTATTCAGCGTCTTTTTAATTCTCGTCTGTTATTGTATCTTCATCGATATCTTTTTCTCGTAGACTGGTCATTTTTGTATTGTTATAAATCCTTCTATAAATCAACGGACTTCTTAAATTATTCACCTGCTTATATATCAATGTTTGTTTGATTCATCATATCTGTTATCTACCCACGCGTTGCTTACCACGAAGCGATTATGTTGATTCATAGTTTCAGCCTCTACATACTTGAGTTCATTTGCGTTTAATACTCGTAAAAATTAGTATCACTCCTCGAATTCATCAGTTTCATCACTGTTGTTGAATCCTTGCTTAGGAAGTAAATTCTAATTTCAAAATTCGTATTCACGTCACAGATCGGCTTCACTATCGTTACATTCGTTACCTTGACTGGTTCTCACGTACTCTACATTCGCAAACATTCATTCAAGCTTATCACCGTATAACACAAACTACGTATCGTTCCATGAAAATTAAATTTTTTACCAACCTCAGAGAAAAATCCGGCTGCGAAGGATCAAAAAGATTAACGTTTTCAATTCAAAAGCACATTACATCCATTGAGTTCACTTTGGGCTAACGTTACACAGGACGGTACGCTCGTTGAACACACATAACATCACATTTTGCACTAAAGAAAAACAATAGCAGTGAATAAACAGGAGATCCAGTTAACAGGAGCCGGGAACGAGGCACGTGAACACGGAAACCAGTTTATTTCAACAATTAAAAATATGTTCGTCGGAGACTACGAACGAGGGTAATCTGCGAGAGACATAGGTCCACCTGCGGCGCGAGCTGACGAGCGACTGAGGGGGCCGCGCGCGCGAATAGGCAGCGGGAGAGAACGAATAGGCGCATCGGGCCATGCGTGAGGTTCGCGGACCCTCAGCTTGAAATAAGTATTATTATTACGAATATTACCTCAGCTTACGCTGTCGGCCGGTGCGGTGTCGCCGCGTACACTTGCATTTAATTCCGTGTATACAATGTAATTAGCGTTGCGCTCGACGTGCTCTCACGAAATAGCTGCGTCATTTTCATTAAGAGTAATGTTTCTACTGCCTTCTGACTTAACTGAATTTACTCGAGCGTTATCTAAAATATCAGCTGTTGCAACTTTGAGGAAGCTTATAAATCTTAATATAATGGAAACGGTTCAAATTTTAATAACTTTGATATATCTTCTACCTGCTGTATTTAAGCATTATACGAGGATCGAAGATGACTTTAGATATTGAAAGGGGGTATTGTAGTGTTGACATCACAATGGCCGGAGAGGATCGGGATCGGATCGAAGCAGGCAGATGTTTGGAAACCTCGCACCGAATTGAGGCAGGGAAATAAGGTTATCCAGACTCTACATATTAGTAATATGATTTTACAGATACCTACATATTTATTAAAATATGCATTATAGAGAGTTAAAACTAATTTCCCACCAAACAGTTTTTAAACATGAGACTTTACTCTGAATAAAAATCACTATAAAAACTGCTGTAGCTATAACCGTTACATTTTTTTATTTGCAGGTTATAATAAACTTCACATTTATTCCCAAAATCAAGAATAATGATCTCATTGCCGAATAAAATAAAACCGCCACAGACGAGCAGACCAAAGCAATAGAGGTAATAAATCAAGTGAATTCTGGACACAATAATCGCAGCCGGAAGACGGGGGAAGTTACCGACAAATTTCAAACCGAACTAACTCCATTGTGTTCGAAATTCGAATCAGATGTAAAACTGTTCGCTCATACACAGCTTTGTGTAGGGAAATAGCTGATGCCGGTTGGCTTGACAGCCAATTTGGTTGAAATTGTGGGAGTATTTAGTGAGTTTATTGGACTTAATTTTCATTTGACATATGTATCTTTAGCCATTTAGTATGCAATAGAAAATAGCTAGAGGAATTTGCCAAGTGGCATACTGAACTAATAGGCATACGAGTATACTCCTTCCTATTGATAAGTACCTACTATAAAGAGCTATGGAGTCAAAATCTGTACACCCGAATAATAATCCGGTAAAAACTACTTCAGGAGGTGATATTGGAGGTATTATTAGAAGTGTTTTTGGTAAGGTAATCGTTTTTACCTCAGAGTGAATATTTTTTATTCCGTTTAGATGACATTTTTGAAGTGAAAACTTCTTTTTCTCAAACATGCAATGAAATATTGATGTTATGTTCCTTATAATAGGCTGCGAAGTATGACGTTTCAGGTGCGGCTAGGACAAAAGGTCGTTAATGGAATTTCATACACATCTTGCAGGCCTAGGCCGGCAAAGTCCTCTTTTTTAATTTTCATTTCACAGATATTTGTGAAACAGCATCGTGGCATTCATCCATTAAAAAAAACTAGAGGCAGTATTTGCTTTATGGTTCGTAATGACACTCTGCCACTACGCCTATAAAAAAAAAACAATGTTTGCTATAATTTGCAGTATTATTTGTATAAAATCAACATGAACTTAATAAATAATACATTATATAATTTTATAATTTTAAATTATAAATTTAACTACACAAATAAAAACATTAAAATATTTCATCTAAACGTTAGCGGTAAAAAGGTCTACTCAAACACGCGTAGTTATATTTTTTAAATTGTTATGGAGGTAAAGTTGAAAAATATTCATTCTGTTTTATTGCATTTATGGTGCGTTGTTGATTTTTTGACTTAAATATGAGTTCCGACGAAATAATTAAATTAATATTCATTGTAATCGTAGGTGTTGGAATTGGCAGCGTAAGCAGATTGATTTTAAATAACTTGCTGCCTCTGCCGCCAAGTCAAAGACGAAGTATGTATATGGTTGCTTATGGCAATTTTATTATTTGGAAAACTAAGAAAAATGGCTTACAGTTTATTAGAAACAGTTTTGTGGCATATTTTAAATGAATGTAACTACAAATTCGTCAACACTGTGGGAATTATACTTATTTACTCCATGCATAAAGCAACGATGTATGTGAAACATGATATCAACATGAAAGACTATGTAAACTTATGTGACGAAAACGACAGTGAGACGGATACAAGGCGAAAAAATCAAAGACACATGAAAATATACGGGTAGTAAAAATACACGACTCGTGTAAAACATACGCGTGATAATGATATAGGTACGTGTTGGTTATATTTTGGGTGTAGTTTACTTTTAGTTTTTTCTATAAATAAAACTTGGGTTTCGTGGATTTTTTATTTTATTTATTTCATTGCATGTTTGAGAAAAGCACTATACATACCTCGGCGGGAAATGGGGTTGCCCGCGCTCAGACCTATCCGGCCTCGCTTCGCTCGGCCGTCTATATGTCTTCGGCCGGCAACCCCTTTCGTCCCGGCCTCTGTAGCAATGTACTATAGCGACGCTGGGCACTTATTGAGGTGGGGAAAAATGATAAACTCGAGACAGCGTAAGGCGATCACGTGACCGTGAGGTTTAGATGGCCACTCATTTAGATGGCTTTTAGATCAATAAAGAAAAACTCAATGACATTACATCAAAAAAGTTCTAATGTTGTACGGGTTGAAATACGAGGATCTCACAGTTACATTCTAACTTTATATCACTCAAATATAATTCAATAAAGCTAGGTACATCTCGATGAAATCGCTAATGAAAGTGAACTATAGTACTGGTGAATAAAACTCAAAATATCTCATGAATAATTAGATGCGAGGTCTGCAAGGTAACTTTACAATTTCTATTCGAATTTTAAACAATTAACGCTACAAATTTGAATTTCGAATTTTAAACAAGCTCACTGACCCGCAATTTCGGAACTAAACTTTTTCAATAGAAAGGAGGATGGGTCAATTATACATAGTGCTGCAGACATTTTGGACTAGTCCTTGAGTTTTCACTTCTGTCGGCACTCCCGGAGTGCAACCCGTTGTTTTTTATAACAGTAAGTTTTATGAGTTATCACAGATGGCGCTAATTCTGAGCGGACGAAAACTTGACCAAATTAAGGAGTTAAATTTTATTTTTAACAAATCGGCCAAGAAGGGCTGTGATATTGCTTCGAATACTACTATTTACAAAGTTAACATAATAAACACGTTAAAATATTATAAGGATTAAGCATGCGTATTGCTGACTACGACCATCAAAATATTGAAGAACCCGGTCGAAAACCATCTTCCTTTACAGGACCCAGGTTTCAGGGAGTGAAGATGATTGCCTGGGTGTTTTTTTAAACCGTATTGTTATTTGTACTATGTCGTAAGTATCTATTATGATATATGTCTTATGTAAGTTGCATGTACCTACTACTTTTATTTTTTAATATCCCACTGCTCATCTAAGGCCTCCATTTGATGTCTATTTTTTATTTCAACAATTATGCGCAAAATGAAGACATATGTAATTTTAACGCTGCAAAATTGTATGTCCAGAAACAGCCAGTTTTGACGTGAATTTGAATAAATTTAAATTCCAATTTAAAACCAGATTTTAAAATTAAGTAAACCAAATGAACAAATGCCAAGGATAATTAGTTAAAAATCGATGAAACACGCAATGAATATTTCTAATGAAGCTTTATTAAAGTTAGGAATATCTAAACTTCCCTCTTATTGACTTCAGCTTCCGACCTAAAAATATACTCAATTAACAGGCAACGGTGCCTATTCATTTCCTGCCAAAACAACAACTGTTAATTAATTTAAAATTTAAACCTTTAACTTAGATACTTCAATATTGACAGTGGCACCGTCGATGTTGAGATCAGTTTACTAAAGTTAATGATTACAAGGTCTATTTACTTATGTATTATATTATAGTTTCCCAAGGGTCGCCTGTCAGTGAAGTATAGGCAGAGAGATATTGTCTTTTGCTTATGGTGGTATTTCAACCCCAAATCCAAAAAGAGGGACGAGTATAATTTTATTCTACTGTTACTAACAAAGCTTATTTCTGTGTTTATTTTAGAAAATTGTATTATTCCTACGATATCAGATTCCGCGCTACTATTAGTAACAAGACTACTGTTACTGTCAAAACTTGTGTGCCAGACTATATGTCTATCCTGTCTTATTTTTAGTTATTTTTTTTACAATATTAGATTCAGCGCTACTGTTACTGACAAAACTTGTTTGCCAGACTATCTTTCGTATCATAAAACTTAGCAACCTCTTGCAAACCTCTGTTAAATTTTGTCTTTTACTAACAAACAGAAACGTCAAATGACAGATAGTGACGTGACTAACGTTGAAGAATAACTCCATATATACCTATTCAGTGTTATTTTTCGGAAATTCTATCCCAGAAACGATATCAGATCCGTCGATTTGTTAAATATTTATAGTTCAAAGAAAGAAGCCTTATTCATTGTACAGTAACAGAAACCTTTTGTATAAATCAAGTGTAACAATCCAAATACCACAAATACAACTTTATTAGCGTTTGTTTCACGATTAATTGCTTTCTATGTAGTGATAACAAAAACAACTTTTATTTTGAACCAAATTTACTCTAAATTTCTAAACCACGCAGCCGTAACGAATTAATCTCTTAAAGCTAATATATCGCCCGTAACCGTATACAGCCGAACAATGTTTTAGGGCATATTACACGAGCCCCAAATTCCGAGATCGTTGTACTGATAGGAAATGGTGTCCAATATTTGTTTCGTATGATTTCAATAAACTCCCCTAGAGCATAAATAATGCATGTCGAATCGTACAGATAGCAACACTCTATTATAATAAAAGAAATGAGTCTTATAACGAATACGATAAGGTTGAAGATGCGTTGAAAAGCTGTGTCGCAGATTGTAAGGAAGAGATAAAGATCGATAATAATACAACGGTCAAACGAAGTTTTACGTATACCGCGCTTTCTCGTCGATAATGTCAACACCTGCAAAAAATACATTCAAATATAAACCGTATCTAAAAGACATAAAAGCTAAAATACAATGGAACTACTACATATGCTTTTAATAACCTGAGTCTGCCTGCACCTATGTTGCTCTATTTGGCAACGCTTTGTGAATATTCTTTTCTCAACTGGAATCAGAAAGTCAAGTCGATGTGTTATCGGATTTCTTGATTTCTTTTGTTGATACAACTTTAAATCTTGTTTTACAGCAAAAAGTTATTCAATTCGAAAAACTTTCTCCTTCATTGAATCCCAAACGTGGAATTCGTTTTACACATGTTCCACTATCAAGATTAAGCAGTAGTATTTTAAAGAGCGTGGTGTATTTTTATTAAACTGACGTTTTTTTAACGAAATTGCTGCCTTCGAGTATAATTTGAGGGCAATTTTTTGCGGTTCCGAACAACCTAACCACAAAATGACAGTCCTTTTTATGAGCGCGGCATTGCCTTGCAATAAAAAAAGCGACTTAAGTGAAACAAATGAGGCAAAACGAATAGCACAATAGGGAACGCGTTATCATCTCAAAAACAAAGAGAAATGATAAAATCAGCGGTAGACAATAACAGCGGCGCTGATATTAATCTCCTGACGTGTGTTGGGGATTTCATTCTTATTGCCATTCGGCGTTTCAGTCGATTCCGTTCACGTGTGCCGGATGTAGATGAAAGGGACAAAAGTTGAACAACCATTCAGCCCCTTTTGAGTTAAACTCGCGGTTTAATGCCAAAACAAGACTTATTGTAACTCCAACAACTTCAAAACAGAAATCCACAGGAATACAGCCATTATTCAGAACGGTATAAAGCTCGAATTTTAACGGGGAATAAATTTTCGTCCGCTGATATTTTCTGGTCAATTTAAAAGCAGGTAGGTCTCATTGACGGCGTGCTTCTGTCTCGGACGCGGCTCGTAAAATCGAAACGGAACAGCGATATAAAAGAGGCAGATGAATATCGGGATGAGAAAACCGCTATTATGCAAGTGACACACGGAATCGGCGATTATCACACGGCTTAAGGTGACAGTCTATTTCCAAACGCAGCTGCACTACTGTTCATTTTACTATGGAAATTGACAATGACAGCGACGCGTTTCCATAGTAAAATGAACAGTATTGCAGCTGCAGTTGGAAATGGAATGTCACTCTTAAGGTGACCGTTTATTTCCAACCGCAGCTGCACTACTGTTCATTTTACTATGGAAATTGACAGTAACAGCGACGCGTTCAGTACCAGTAGTGCAGCTGCGGTTAGAAATGGAATGTTACCCTTATGCACTTTACAGCAAATAGATTTGTTTGCTTTAATGGGGTTGGCAACGTCAAGCGTACGCCGTTGGTGAGTGGTTGCCGTAGCCTATGAGGATAGACCTTTGCAACTTCATGGAAGTCATTTGTATTTACGTTGAACTACTCTTTAGAAAATTACACTACACCCTCTGTTTTTAAGAACATACTGAGTTATCTTGAAAAGACTTTGCATCTTATTATTTTTTTTTACGTAATTTAATTCAGTCACACGTCACACCATTAAATATCAACAAATTCAGTAATTATCTTCGAATATATAATATAATTAGGTATTTTAGGTTGTGTCCATTAGAAATTACCTTAATAAAAATACAATTGTGTTTTTAGTCCAATCAAATTATAGTTATAAGTTGAAATTACTTTACAGTTTCGTACCTCAGGTAAAGAGTAGATTTTAGATAAAAAATTTTGTTCAACTATTCGAGCAAAAACTTCGTCAAAATAGTGCAAAATATTTAACAACAGCTGTTAATTTACCGTTACATCAGATAAAATGTGTAGCGGCGTGGTCAAATATGGCGAAGATGACTGGCGAAATTCTTTTGTCGCTGAACTAAATCATTCCAACATTGCTCACACAAAATCTCGAAGCTTTTGGTTGTGAAAAGTATTTAAATCGTAAAAATATGAATGCATTCGTAAATATTATGTAGCAAACGTTTTTGTAGATAACCTAAACTAAAAATATCTGAATAAGTATAAGTACAGTACCTACCTAATGAACTTCTTGATTTTGACTAGACGTTGTTCGATATTTCTGAGTAAATATTAGCACTGATGGCAATTTGTAGAACTAATAAAGATCTAAAGCTTTTTCTAATATTCAACGAAAACCTCAAAACCCCAACAAGAAGTTATTTCTTTGAAACATTTTATTCGGATCAACAGTAGGAATTTTCAACAATCTGTTAGTCGTCAAATAAACCCAGCCGTGTGTAGCGACAAAAGAGCAAATGAAACAATGATTTTATTCTCCCGGAAAAAAGAAACGCTCGATTCCATTTTGTTCCCGCTTCCCCTGCGAAAATTCCATTCAATCGTAGGTACCTATGTTAATTATTCCTTAGTTGGCCAAGTTGGAGAAAGGATTCGAGTTTCAGCACATCTTTAGTGCTATTAATCTGTCTTTTATGGGACGGGGCTTGGAGACGAGGAGTTGGCGGGAAGTACGATTTCCTAGACATGCGCGGGGGGATCCAGACAATGAGCGCCGTTGGCGAAGTTTTACGATTTTTTGTTTAGTTACGAAATAATGATCACTGCAATTTGCAAAAGTTTTATGCCTTGGATTTTACTGTACTTTTCCGGTAACAATTAATCACTTTTATCAAAGAACAACGTGTGATAGACTAACAAGATGAACAGGAAAATAAAAAGAATAAAAGAAGCATACGATCGAGCAATACGCCGCAAAGTAGATTACGCGCGCACCTAACGAACACAAGTTGCAACAACACCTGAACTACGAACAATGTGCGAAGTCGCTCGCTGACTCGTTATCGGGGCGAAGAGAACGTTTGTTTTTGTTCATGTGGCTCCGGCATAATTGTCGGTTCGCAGTTTACGGGAATGTTCGTGAGAGTAATGTATTGCAAACAAGATTGTAACTATAGCTATTACAGGTTTGTATAAAAGTGTAGTTTGGAACTATTCGCATAATGAGGTAGCTGATAAATATATGTTGCATTTAATTGAAGCCAAAAGTTTTGCGGTTTTGACAAGTGGTGAAGCTTGACTTGGGATCCGATCATTCTGGGTAGTAGTAGGGGACCGATTCAAAACACATCAGTAAATCGTATATAAATTACAATTATGTTTTACTTTTCAGTTCCTGGGTGTTTTTTGTTTTAAGAGATTTTATACAGATGTCATCATTACATTATCTTTTCCTTCGCCGCTTATAATACAAGCGAGGATTTTAAACCTACCAACCAGTCGAAAGTCGCTTACTCCCTGACCCCGTCGTACTAGCAATATTTTGTGTAATGTAATTATTATTATTTACTCTTATGGCATGCATAAAGAAGGACAATTAGAGGATAGCTATGAGATCGCTAAGCCAGGTAACAAACTCAGGCGTCACTCTAATGTAATACCTATTCACAACAAGATTAGCTAAGAGGAGGTCTCCCAAACAGTCATGGTCATTAAAAATAACAAACTTAGATTATGTTTCCTGTGTAATTTCACACTTTACCTTATCACCAAATAAGATAACAAATTACTTATCACTTGCTAAAATTTTATTTCAATGAACTACAAACGTTTTATCTTTAGAAAACGACTCTTACGTTCTTTTGATACATGAGGAGTGATTTAACAAAAGGGCTTATTTCTCTATATACACCATACAAAAATAAGCCCTTTTGAAAAGACGCTCCTCACATAATAGAGCAGGTAGGTCGAACCTTTAATTTAGCCTTTTCAAAGTTCCTTGGGTTTTTACGCAATAGGAAGATGCTTTGTTACCTTAATGACTAGATTTTTTTGGGATATATCTACCCAAAGCATAATTATTGTTATTGTTGGATTATGATAATGGTTACATACTCGTATTGATTTTTTTATTTCAGATCTAGGTAGGAGTGCAACTCTATGCTTAAATAATAAAACATTGATTTAGATTATAACGTCTTATACCTTTAAGCAATTCTTGTATAGGTATTTATGTATTTCAAGGATCTCGGAAACTGCTCCAACGACTTCCATGGAATTTGCTATATGGAGGTTTTCGGGGGCGAAAATCAATCTAGCTAGGTCTTATCTTTGAGAAAACGCGCATATTTGAGTTTTTATGTTTTCCGAGCAAAACTCGCTCTCCCAGGTATGCATTGTATTTATTAATAGTGTGACAAATTTGCGAGACGAGCATTTCATAGGTTTGTGTTTTATTATACAGTGTTTAGTTAGAAAACGACTTACTTTTTTAAACTATTAAATAAACAATAGCATACTTAATTACTTTTAAACCGTTACTATTACAGTATAAGTATAATTAACCGGTGCTAAAGCCAGGCAGGTACTAACAATAAGTGGGTCGCACATACCGGAAGTGCCGGCGAGCGGCCCGCGGCTTGGTTTCCCATTTGCAAGACATTAGCCCATTCCGATGTTGCTCGTGATAGCAGGTGGAATTTTGTTAAGCTTGCTGTTATTATATAATTTAAGAAGCCCTGGTGGCCTACCGATAAGAGCGTACCACTTTCAATCCGGCCATCCGGTGGTCGCGAGTTCAAACCCCGGCTCGTACCAATGAGTTTATCGGAACTTACGTATGAAATATCATTTGGTATTTGGTATTTACCAGTTGCTTTTCGGTGAAGGAAAACATCGTGAGGAAACCGGACTAATCCCAATAAGGCCTAATTTCTCCTCTGGGTTGGAAGGTCAGATGGAAGTCACTTTCGTAAAAACACGTACCTCAAATCATGGGATTAGTTGTCAAGCGGGCCCCAGGCTCCATGAGCCGTGGTAAAATGCCGGGATAACGCGAGGAAGAAGAAGGAGGCCATTTTACAGGTGTATGGTCATTTTATTCATTTCATTAACTTCTCAAAATGCGAGGCCTATTCGTCGATAAATTTTATAAATTGCCTGGTTGTATTTAATCTACAGTAAATAGGTATTGTCAATATCATTTCACAACAACCCAAATCCAAATACCCATTAAGTTAAAGTTTCTCAAAGCGCCGATCCACCCGACACTTAGCAAAATGTCTCTCCCATTCAGAATTTAATCCTCAACATCTATCCTAGGATCTATTGTTCTGAATCAATTTCGCTCCAGAGGATTTTCTTTGTGTCCACAAAGAGCTTCTTTGACAATAAGGGCGCAAATTATTTGCAACAATAAAGGCTACGGGGAAAAGGCTATATCCTGGTTTAGAGTGCGGAAGAAGTGTGAAGACTGTAGGTGATTAGCGAAGATTTTTACACGGTGGTGTATTATTTTTAAGAGCACTTGAACTAATCTTTAAAGTTTGCATAAACAATATTTTCTAGCATAAGTTAAATAAGTGAGGTTCCTAGAGTGCTTACTCTAAGATAGTTACGTCAATTGATATATGTATGTTAAGGAAACTTAATTACTTAATATCAATAAGTTGTATGGGGTAAAAAGTATTATTAATAAATTTTCAACTTCCTTAAAACTGAATCATCATCATCATCTCAGCCTATATACGTCCCACTGCTGGGCACAGGCCTCCTCTCGAGCGCGAGAGGGCTTGGGCTATAGTCCCCACGCTAGCCCAATGCGGATTGGGGACTTCACATACACCATTGAATTTCTTCGCAGATGTATGCAGGTTTCCTCACGATGTTTTCCTTCACCGAAAAGCGACTGGTAAATATCAAATGATATTTCGTACATAAGTTCCGAATAACTTATTGGTACGAGCCGGGGTTTGAACCCGCGACCTCCGGATTGCAAGTCGCACGCTCTTACCGCTAGGCCACCAGCGCTTCATAAAACTGAATACTTAAGTATTAAGCTTAAATTTTATCACAAATAAAATATTGCAAAGCTTGCCTGAAACTTATTATAAATGTTTTTTTTTTCTATGTACGGAGTGAGTACTCATAAGCTAGTTCTCTTTGTTTCTATTCACAAAACACAAATTTAAGAATATTTATGTCATTAGGTACTTATGTTTGATACTAGAAAACTATTCAAATATAGATTATGCGATTCCAGCCCAGTTTTTGGGCTTACAATCTTAATGGACAATTAATATAATAATAGCTAAGAAGATTAAGCTATAATCTATTCTTAGTTTTTGGTCAGTTTCTAATAGTTTCTATTTAAGATTATTCTTTCGACACACCTTTAATTTGCACGCTTAAATCGTCGTAAGTACCTGAAACAAACAACAAAATAAGTAATCAGTATTTTATTTAATAAACATTTAGGTTTATAAAGTAGGGCATCTAACATTGCTGTAGAGTCAGAATTCTGATTGTCAAAAAATTATTTTATTAACTATTCCGCATGAATATCTCACACTGTCCTAACTTAGTGGCTGATTAACCCATATGTCAATGTGAAAGTATGACGTTCATTCACACTCATTTTATTAAGGAATTTATAGATCAGCGACAATAACGCCGTACCAATAAAGCAGCGAACGTTACCTTATTCAAGTGTTATTTTGTCAGCGTCATAATTTCATAGAAGTTGGAAGTTCAAAGTAGCGCTTGCACTTCGTGTGCTATCGGGCTCTATGCGGACTTTTCTTGGTCTAATTATTCTTCTTCAATTTAAGAGGTATCGTTTTGACGGTGGAGTATTTTCCATTTCTCCCTCTCGTATGGCATATCCGCTTGCTTGATACGACACGACACCAGCTTTTTCTTTTATTTGGTCTACGTAGCTACGTCTTGGTCTGCCCCTGCCTCTCTTTCCCTTTATCTTACCTTCTATGATGGTTTTAAAGAAGTTGTCGTGCCGTATCAAATGTCCAATCATTTTTCCCCGTCTGTTGCTGAGGTTCAATATCATCCTCTTCTCTTTCACTGTACTACTTAATACTTCTTCGTTCGTTATCTTTTCCGCCCATTTTATACCTTCCATACGCCTCTAACACCACCTTTCAAAAGCTTTCAGTCTTTTTCGGTCCTTCCGGTCTGGTCTAACTCTACAGCTGTAATAATAAACATATATGTAATTCAAAGGCTCCTGCATGCTAAGCACATCCGAAGTGAGGGCCGTTGGTACTGCCAACAGTTATAGTAAAAAGAAAACTCACCTTATGACTACGGTTTTCTATCAGTTGCAACTTGCTTCAGATACATGATCTATCACTGCCTTAAGGCTGATGATAACGTCGTTATGACGGACTCGACTCGTGATATTGTGCTCGTGAGATTGCAGGTTTGATTCCGTATTTATGTAATTTATAGGTATGTATTATTATTTTGTACTGATAGTTTCGTTTTCAAAGTTACTGCATAATGTACGGAGCTATAAAGCGCTATCTACATCACCTGTCAAATTCGAAGTAAGATTTTGACTTAGACTATACACATCTTACACAATCAATCGATCTTCGATAATAAGTATTGTGCAATTTTGCAACTGATGTTATTTTCGATATATTTAAAAATGTGTAAGACAACAAATGCAAATATTTTGAAATAAAATAAATAAATAAATTTTAAGGGTTATAAAATTCCTGTTATTTCACCCAGTTTGAATATAAACATGGTAACTATTGAAAATAAATATTATACAGTTATTTCCGACAGATTTTCCATTAAGGTGACAGTCAATTTCTAACGACAGTTGCACTACCGTTCATTTTCAGTGTTCAGTACTAGTAGTGCAGCTGCGGTCAGAAATGGAATATTACCATTACACAACTCAGAAACAATTTATCGTGACACTTTACCCTCGCGTTACCGTCGCGTTAGTCGACAACCTGCCGACATCGCACAGATCGCACTTGACATCAAAGTTCGCATTACGAATTACAAATTATGGCGGTATCGCGTCGTGAGGCAGAGTAGAGATAGGCGTTATTGGTCGGCCACGAGCGCCGCGGGCTGGGAGAGGTGATCTTTGCCGGCCTGGGGCTCATTGTTGGACGGCGTCCGAGAAATATCGTGTCAGACCGACAACAGACAGACGGACGGGCGTACGGATGGACGGACAGATATACTTACAAATTATGGCAGTATCGTGTCTTAAGGTAGAGTACAGATAGTAAAAAGCATCACGCGATGACCTGTCATCTGTCATAGAAAAGTAAGCGTCGGAAGCTCTGTCCCGGACTAACGTGAGTCATCCTTAAGTAAGCTAAGTTTTTATCAAGCAGGTACGTAATTGCACATGATACTAATTTTTTTTCAATTAAAAGATACAGTAAGATACACCGCTTCCTACCTTTTGGAACACCGGTCCAATCGCTCTTTAGCAACTGAAGTATGTCTATCTACCGAAGCTTACCAGAAGCTTGTGATATTTTTTACCGCATATAAGTAAATAATGACTCACGCTAAACGTTCCGTCTTTTAAATATATAGAGAGCATCACGTGATCATCTTTTACCCATTATAGAAATTGAAGTGTCGAAATCCTCGGCTCGGACCCGCACCGTTGTATATACATATTATGTAGATTCATCCTTCAGTCACTTAAGATTTGTGGTTCTAGCCAGAAATGTAATACTTGCCCTCGTGTCTCTCAAATTTATCAAAGCCCAGAATAAATATATAAACACAAACCCAGAATAAATATATACAATGAAACCAAACTCTCAGTCCATATAGGGTAGCGTTGCAGCCTCCGGGCGTCCCGTTACGTCCCAACACGCCCGCTCTATGCAAATATGTGACCCTCTGATCATCCTCCGTGGACGGCCGAATATTTTGCGAACACAATGCATTATAAATAAATATAAATAAGGTCCGGTGGTTTATCGTGCGAAAGCAATTCCCTGTGGCTTCCTGAATCCTTGAATGTGGACGTTTGTGATAGCACGAGTAAATATGTACAAAGAAAGTATTAGATGGAGTGGAATGAACTCTCGCTCGCGGTACTTCCGGATACGACCTTCAAACCTTAAAAAAAGAGTTAGAAAAACTCCCATCTTAAACCCCTCTGGTGTTGCAAGGTGTCCATGGGCGACGGTAATTGCTTACCATCAGGCAATTCGTCTGCTCGTTCGCCTCCTATACCATACAACTAGATCTTTCGGTTTAGCCCATGGTTGACTGGTAGAGAATGCCTTCTGGCATTAAGTCTGCCATTTGTACTCTTAATTTATTGTGCAATAAAGTTTAAATAAATAAATAAGTAAAAGAAGGTGGTACCCAACATTTTTCCATATTACAGTCGTATAAACGCCGTGAACAAAATACAGAAAAACACTAAACTTATTGCAGTTATTAAATACCTTCAATGCAGTAAACGCTTTCAGCAAAAGACAACAATGTTTTTTATTTTCTTTCAGGTTTTTTTTTATTCCAAACCTAAGCCCAAGACCCAAAAAGAAGCTAATAGGTAGCTGCCTAAACTAAAAATAATACTATAGTTTGTCATATGCCAGAGTTAAAAACTTATTCGTCTAATAACTTTGTAAAAATGCATTTTGAAAATGCAAATATCGAAGAAACAAAAGATAGTTTTATTTGCAGTACTGATGTATTTTAAATTTGCTTAACCATAGCTACAAATAAAATATATTTAATTTTATTTACTATGGAGTCCATGGACTAGTAATATAATCTAAGAAGAGCCGAAACGCAGCTTTGATTTGATATTCCGTTTCTGTCTGGCCATGCTTGCCAATCGCTAAAACCCATTCATCGATACCTCATACTGTACTCAACATACACTTATATGTTACAATCATAAGCCGTTTGAAATTGCTGGAGTTGTTTCAATCCGGAAGGTTGCTCTAAATTTTTTAGGGTTCCGTACCAAAAAGGTACAACAGGAGCCCTTATTATTTCTTAAAAGATTCCGTGGAATTTAAGACGCATAGGTAGGGTAGTTACACTGAGAGAAAAATCATCACCAGGAATTAAAAAACAGTTCTGTACTGGGGAAAAAAATGAAGTTTTAGTAATAATTATGGACGTTTCACTATTTCTGTAAAGTTTATTTATTTCTACAAACAGCTCAGTAATCCCAAATATAATTTCAACAAACAGATAATAGAAATTGCAAGAACTATAGAAATTACAAAAGTCAATTTGTTCCTATTAGTTAACTCTCCTTGTCCCCGGATTAAGTTTATTTTTGTAATTCTAAGTGTATTTTTGTTGTACTTTTCTCTCAGTGTACCTACTTCTGTCTAAATTTAGCGCTTGTTTTTGTTTTAAAAGTTCAAGATATAGGTACCAAATCTGTGCACACAGATACCAATAAGCTTCTAACTTTATCAAGCATTTGTGTTCAACCTTACCCAAAATATCAACTCTATAGGCAGAACTGACGCAGTATCTAACAAAGCCAAGTTAATCCATTCCCTTCCAAGACTGTCCGCTAAGTATTACACAAGCCTGAGGCCGATTCTTGGTAACGATTTGATATAGTTTTTATCTTACTATGGTATGACTTTGAGTCGTGTCAGTATGCATGTCACTAATAACTGCGAGCGTGATACTCAATGGAAACCAGGGTGGATTGCCGTGGCATTAGTAGTAGTAGTAGTAAACTCTTTATTGTACAAAAAGAAATATTAAAAATAACATACAATTAGCAAGAAGTACAAAGGCGAACTTATCCCTTTGAGGGATCTCTTCCAGTTAACCTTTGAGTAGATGAGAGGAGAGAGTGAAAAGAGGGTGACAAATGCAGCAACATTACATTATGTTGAGTCCTTCTACTGCTGGATACTAGCTGGGGATCCTATTCTAGCGTCCAATAATTTTTATGTCTTCATTACCTTCTGTCTTCTTTTTCTTTATGTACTATGTTGTGGCGTTAAAAATTGAAAGGACTCAGGATAGTCACGATTGCATTTGGTCACCAATCAGCCTGCAGTAGCTGAGGGTCTACCGCGAACCACGTTCGACATGTTGCCTCCCTGTCACACTTACGTACGAATTTACAAGTGTGACAGGTAGGCAACACGTCGAACATGGTTCGCGTTAGACCCTCTGATCGGCGTTGCATGATGACACGAATGAAGGTCGTATCAAAATAAGACGAAATCGTATCAAATCGTGAAAACAGAATTCACTTTACTGAAACCAACGTCCGAATTGACATTCGATTCCATAACCAAACAGTCTTGCGGATAGAGTAAATGTTCTTGGCGTGAATTGTGCGCTTGCCATTTGTTACTTGTTGATTCAGAAAACTTGGGACATTGGCTACATTTGTGTAATTCTCGACATGTTGACTGGTTATGATAGTCCGTTTTTTTTAGCATTAGAAAGAACTTCGCAGAAGTAAGCTTGTGGTTCCAAATCTGGCACTTTTAGCGGTAATAATTTGAAGTAAATTATATGTATTGACCATGCTACATTAGATAATTCAATAATTATTAACAATTAAAGAGCCTGATAAGAAATGCACACTTCCTTCTTTGGAGTTCTTTCTAATGCTAAAAAAACGAACTATAGGTAATACACATATTTTTAAACGGCAGTGACCAGGGTCTACCAAGCAGGAGGTAAGCATACACGTGTTAGACGCTTCTTCTTCTTCCCCGACCTTATCCCATTTACTTGGGGTCGACCTTCCCTGTTCTCTTCTTCCATTCTGCACGATTTAGTGCCAGGTGTGCATTATTTATCCCTTGCTCTCTCAGGCTTTTTTCCACCGTCGTCTACCAAGTGGCAGGTGGTCTTCCACTTTTTTTGTGTGTAAGACGCGTGTAAGATACATGTGCAAGACGCGTTGACCGTCAAAGGGTTGGATTTATTCTTTTTCTATTCTTAATATTAGGTATTTCTCAAAAACGGATAAATAAACACATTATAAAACATCAGATGTCGTATTTATATTATATGCAATTTATGACGCTTTTGATCAATTCTATAAGGGCTAGCGAGATTTTCAAGAAGTTCAATATTTTAGCATATTATCTTTAAGTTGGATGAATCCAAACGCAAAATCCTACCAAAGATGACCTAACTCATTAGCCTAATGTCAACTACTGGTACCTTAAACCAATTTCATTAAGTTATAAGGACTCCGTTTTCAATTTGTGCAAACCGTTGACAGCTAGCTTCATTACCAATGCAATCAGAGCGGGTGAAAATTTCCGATTTAGATGAGAGCGTGCTCCGAGACGCGTTACCTACTTTAGAGTACAGTTGGCTAAGGGTGACATGTGGAAGAAAGTAATAAACGCAGAGGATCCAGTGCCCGACACAGCTCCAATAATCGACATTTTCTAACATAATGTCATAGCAATAAAGTTGACAGCAAGGTGTCGAAGAGGTCTTAACATGTCGATTATTGGGGTTTTACGAAAAATAGAATCTTAAGCGTTCCGAGGGTTATAAGGTTAAACGAAAGTTGCTTCCGAGTGTAACATATAAATGTTTTACCACACCAATGCAAGAAAAGAATGGAGGTAACACCAGTCTTATAGATAAGATAAGTTTTTGAAGAGGTCATTTATAGGTAACTATGCATGAAACTTTACAATTTTTAAATATATTTTAGGCTTTTTATAAGCGAGCTGGGTAATTTTTTTTGTGTGGAATGTTGAGCTTACAATAAAATATGTATGACCCACATACAATAAACACGGAACAAGAGCAGAAGAGATCCATTGCTATTGTTCTCAATTTCATAGTGAAATCGTGTGTTGATCTTTACAACATTATTCACATTTTCCAGTATAAACCCAACTGACTGTACTTGGCGACGTGGCGTGGATACGACCTCATATCCGTGAGGTGCTTGGATTTTATTAGGTACAGCATGCAGTGTATATTTTAAACTGTTAAGATCTACTTCAAATATCCGATGACGGATAAATTAAAATGTTGAGAGGATATTTTTCCGAGAGCATTCAGATGCCGAATTCAAAAAGCAGTCTAACGGCCCGATCCGAACTTGAAGTCGTCAAATAGTACAAATAGACACGACATTGATTGTCAGTGTCAAAAGTGACGTTTCTTCAAAAAACACGTCACTTTTGACACTGCCATATCTAATCCAGCCGGACCGTAAATTGTTGAAATGTTAACATTATGGTTGCCTAGTTAGTTATCAAAAGGTGCACTTGAATTGGCCTTCAGTACGCCTTCTTATTGGTACATAAAAGAAAAGTTTGTTACATAATTCACAAAAATTTTCGTATTCCGACCGCATTTCTGACAAACGTTCAAAATTCCTGACATGTTAGGAAAATAGGTACCTGACATGACTGACATGTAACCCTAGTTACACTGGACGATAGCAGTCGCTTCGGTGACGAAAAATGACGTCATCAAACTTGTAAATCCCGCTTATGAGGGTAATCTGCGTTAATGTCACGGTTGGGTCGGAGTTTGATTGGTGCGTTCGATATTTAAAGTCACGGTTGACGGTGTTGAATTCGGCCATTTTTAACCTTTTTCACGCAAAATCAAGTGCTTGAGTAGGTTCCTTAATTGGAAGGTGTGAAATTATGTAATAGGGTATTTGACTACTAGTCAAATCAGTTTCTTTTTTCGAACTGTCAAAACGATTTTGCTACTATGGAATTTGTATGAAAAACTAGCATGTAACGTCACGATCAAATTACCTACTTTTTATAGTTCTATACGGGTTTTGAAATAGAAATTGTATCCAAAACTCACTGCTGTCCACGTTTCTCCCTTAATCTTATGGTGCTTTATGCCATGCATGGTGTATAATAATTTATTTTAAATACCAAAAAAAATTTAAATGTCAAATGCTACTATTGTGGAAATTTGGTTGCGTAATGAACGCTTTTTAATGTTGAAAATAAAAGATGTTGGGATACCTTCTACGTCATGGCGATTATTTTAAGACCAAGGAAAAGTGGTTGAGAGTGAAGACAAAAATAACTTCCAGTGACCAAAATAAAAGAAAAAGTAAACATCGTGTCTCCAAAAACAAGGCACAGGGGGCCGATTTTTGAATTTCGATCACTCGATTTCGTCATTCGAAAATCGGTGGAAAACGGCGAAATGCTAATTTTGAAATACGAGCGATCGAATTTTGGAATCTAGTGGTATTGACCACTCGATTTCAATTCTATTAGTAGAATTTAAACGCCTAGTAGTGGAGATATCATTTAACAAAATACACGAAATCGAGTGGTCGAATTTCAAAAATCGGCCCCCAGGAGAGAGAATAAAAACAAGACCTTGACTTTTAAATATGTGATGATGATTGTTGACTTAATATTTTTTGTTAGCTAAATTATATTAGTTGAATAAGAATAATGAAATAAGTAACTACGCGCTCCCCTTGGTATTACCGCCATTAACGGTAGTACCTATTATTTAACTAACATACCTAACTCTAGTCTTGTAAGATAATGAAGACTATCTTCATCTCATATCTCATACTAAAAATCCGTCTAGAACCATTTCAATTCCTTCAGTCGAGTAAAAAGATAGAAAGACGGACCGCTCCACGTTGCAGAGGCTAGAGATAGCCGGCAACTTAGGCACTTTATTACTCACAGATGGTATTCTGTGCACAGTTTCGGACTAAAGCATTTTAAGGAGTCGGGTAGGTATTCCGTGCATTCGCGCGGCGTACTCAAAGGGCTCTGCTTGAGGTAGTCTAAGCTAGGGGCACTAAGGTTTAAGTGGTTACGGGATAAGTCTTTAAGAAAATTGAGTACGGTTTTAACGCTATGAAATACATACCTACTCACAATCTTACACGAAGTTGGTGATCAAACAGTGAGTGTTAAGGTTATTTCACGCAATATTTCAGAGCAAATGCGAATAATACTATACATACGATACTGTATAAACTAATGCATTTGTAAGATATTTTTATAGTTTTGTTCACTAAGTAACGATAAGTAACTTTGTAATATTTAGTTAAAAATTTATCACTTATAGGTTAACCACGCAGCAAAATTATAGCAAAACCCGTATAATAAAAATTCCTTCTTTCATAACAGCAATATATTTCTTGATCACAATATTCCGTTACAGTTCAATCTCCAATCCTCTCACTTCACAATCGTCCTCCCTTCACCTCTGCCCGTAACCGAATGCCCGTTAACCGCCATGCCAGTCGTCTTTTATTCTTTCTTCCAACTACCTTCTATTTACAAAGGTCAACTATCAATCACGTTACTTTTAAATTTATTAAATTATAGATTACCAATGATTATTAAACTCTTTATTTCATTAAATCTGTTTCTAATAATTAGTAATTTTAATGAATCTTACACTCGCCCATCCTGACATTGTGCATGTCCTCATGCACAGTCATACTAATCGCGTCTGTCATCTAATCTTACACTCGGCATGTCAAATCATCGGGCATTCAGTAAGAAAATTATTAATGCTTTATTACCCATTTAATACAATTTCTTTGTCTGTCTATATACATTTTTCTTATTATTTATTGAATTAATCTATATCTTCGCATAATAATTTCAAATCCAATAAATCCATCTAAATATATAAGTTTCTATTCAATAATTATACAACAATATATCATATTTTTTTATGCATCAATACATATAAAGTACATTACTTAACATATTCGACTGCTATGTTTTTTTTTTACTCATTATTTCTCGTGTTTTTTTTTTTATTCCGTTTTTTTTTACCACTCTCATGACACAAACGTGTCTCACAACATACCATTTTTTTAATCAAATTTTACGTGTAGCACATTATTTCTCTTGTTTTTTTTTTTGATTCCATTTTTATTTTTTTAATGTGCTACTTACTGAATCACTCTCATGACACAAACGTGTCTCATCACAACATAACATCCTCTATTTCCGTCTTTTTTTTTTATCATTACCATATATCCGTGCCTCCATCCATAGCAAATAACTAATTCAATAATCTATTAATTCAAAAATTCAATAATCCAATAATTCTTTAATTCTTTAATTCAAAAATCCAATAATCCAATAATTTTTTAATTCTTTAATTCAATAATCCAATAATTCTTTAATTCAATAATCCAATAATTCTTTAATTCTTTAATTCAATAATCCAATAATTCTTTAATTAAATAATCAAATAATTCTTTAATTCTTTAATTCAATAATCAAATAATTCTTTAATTCTTTAATTCAATAATCCATTAATTCTTTAATTCTTTAATTCAATAATCCAATAATTCTTTAATTCAATAATCCAATAATCCTTTAATTCTTTAATTCAATAATCCAATAATTCTTTAATTCAATAATCCAATAATTCTTTAATTCTTTAATTCTTTAATTCAATAATCCAATAATTCTTTAATTCAATAATCCAATAATTCTTTAATTCAATAATCCAATAATTCTTTAATTCAATAATCCAATAATTCTTTAATTCAATAATCCAATAATTCTTTAATTCAATAATCCAATAATTCTTTAATTCAATAATCCAATAATTCTTTAATTCAATAATCCAATAATTCTTTAATTCAATAATCCAATAATTCTTTAATTCAATAATCCAATAATTCTTTAATTCAAAAATCCAATAATCCAATAATTCTTTAATTCTTTAATTCAATAATCCAATAATTCTTTAATTCAATAATCCAATAATTCTTTAATTCAATAATCCAATAATTCTTTAATTCAATAATCCAATAATTCTTTAATTCAAAAATCCAATAATCCAATAATTCTTTAATTCTTTAATTCAATAATCCAATAATTCTTTAATTCTTTAATTCAATAATCCAATAATTCTTTAATTCTTTAATTCAATAATCCAATAATTCTTTAATTCTTTAATTCAATAATCCAATAATTCTTTAATTCTTTAATTCAATAATCCATTAATTCTTTAATTCTTTAATTCAATAATCCAATAATTCTTTAATTCTTTAATTCAATAATCCAATAATCCTTTAATTCTTTAATTCAATAATCCAATAATCCTTTAATTCTTTAATTCAATAATCCAATAATTCTTTAATTCAATAACCCAATAATTCTATAATTCAATAATCCAATAATTCTTTAATTCAATAATCCAATAATTCTTTAATTCAATAATCCAATAATTCTTTAATTCAATAATCCAATAATTCTTTAATTCTTTAATTCAATAATCCAATAATTCTTTAATTCAATAATCCAATAATTCTATAATTCAATAATCCAATAATTCTTTAATTCAATAATCCAATAATTCTTTAATTCAATAATCCAATAATTCTTTAATTCAATAATCCAATAATTCTTTAATTCAATAATCCAATAATTCTTTAATTCAATAATCCAATAATTCTTTAATTCGAAAATCCAATAATCCAATAATTCTTTAATTCAAAAATCCAATAATTCTTTAATTCAAAAATTCTTTAATTCTTTAATTCTTTAATTCAATAATCCAATAATTCTTTAATTCTTTAATTCAATAATCCAATAATTCTTTAATTCTTTAATTCAATAATCCAATAATTCTTTAATTCAATAATCCAATAATTCTATAATTCAATAATCCAATAATTCTTTAATTCAATAATCCAATAATTATTTAATTCAATAATCCAATAATTCTTTAATTCAAAAATTCTTTAATTCTTTAATTCTTTAATTCAATAATCCAATAATTCTTTAATTCAATAATCCAATAATTCTTTAATTCAATAATCCAATAATTCTTTAATTCAATAATCCAATAATTCTTTAATTCGAAAATCCAATAATCCAATAATTCTTTAATTCAAAAACCCAATAATTCTTTAATTCAAAAATTCTTTAATTCTTTAATTCAAAAATTCTTTAATTCTTTAAATCAAAAATTCTTTAATTCTTTAATTCTTTAATTCTTTAATTCTTTAATTCTTTAATTCTTTAATTCTTTAATTCTTTAATTCTTTAATTCTTTAATTCTTTAATTCTTTAATTCTTTAATTCTTTAATTCTTTAATTCTTTAATTCTTTAATTCTTTAATTCTTTAATTCTTTAATTCTTTAATTCTTTAATTCTTTAATTCTTTAATTCTTTAATTCTTTAATTCTTTAATTCTTTAATTCTTTAATTCTTTAATTCTTTAATTCTTTAATTCTTTAATTCTTTAATTCTTTAATTCTTTAATTCTTTAATTCTTTAATTCTTTAATTCTTTAATTCTTTAATTCTTTAATTCAAAAATTCTTTAATTCTTTAATTCAAAAATTCTTTAATTCTTTAATTCAAAAATTCTTTAATTCTTTAATTCAAAAATTCTTTAATTCTTTAATTCAAAAATTCTTTAATTCTTTAATTCAAAAATTCTTTAATTCTTTAATTCTTTAATTCTTTAATTCTTTAATTCTTTAATCCTTTAATTCTTTAATTCTTTAATTCTTTAATTCTTTAATTCTTTAATTCTTTAATTCTTTAATTCTTTAATTCTTTAATTCTTTAATTCTTTAATTCTTTAATTCTTTAATTCTTTAATTCTTTAATTCTTTAATTCTTTAATTCTTTAATTCTTTAATTCTTTAATTCTTTAATTCTTTAATTCTTTAATTCTTTAATTCTTTAATTCTTTAATTCTTTAATTCAATAATTCAATAATTCAATAATTCAATAATTCTTTAATTCTTTAATTCTTTAATTCAATAATTCAATAATTCTTTAATTCTTTAATTCAATAATTCAATAATTCAATAATTCAATAATTCAATAATTCAATAATTCAATAATTCAATAATTCAATAATTCAATAATTCAATAATTCAATAATTCAATAATTCAATAATTCAATAATTCAATAATTCAATAATTCAATAATTCAATAATTCAATAATTCAATAATTCAATAATTCAATAATTCAATAATTCAATAATTCAATAATTCAATAATTCAATAATTCAATAATTCAATAATTCAATAATTCAATAATTCAATAATTCAATAATTCAATAATTCAATAATTCAATAATTCAATAATTCAATAATTCAATAATTCAATAATTCAATAATTCAATAATTCAATAATTCAATAATTCAATAATTCAATAATTCAATAATTCAATAATTCAATAATTCAATAATTCAATAATTCAATAATTCAATAATTCAATAATTCAATAATTCAATAATTCAATAATTCAATAATTCAATAATTCAATAATTCAATAATTCAATAATTCAATAATTCAATAATTCAATAATTCAATAATTCAATAATTCAATAATTCAATAATTCAATAATTCAATAATTCAATAATTCAATAATTCAATAATTCAATAATTCAATAATTCAATAATTCAATAATTCAATAATTCAATAATTCAATAATTCAATAATTCAATAATTCAATAATTCAATAATTCAATAATTCAATAATTCAATAATTCAATAATTCAATAATTCAATAATTCAATAATTCAATAATTCAATAATTCAATAATTCAATAATTCAATAATTCAATAATTCAATAATTCAATAATATAATAATTCAATAATTCAATAATCCAATAATTCAATAATCCAATGATCCAATGATCCAATGATCCAATGATCCAATGATCCAATGATCCAATGAACCAATGATCCAATGATCCAATGAACCAATGATCCAATGAACCAATGATCCAATGAACCAATAATCCAATAATCCAATAATCCAATAATCCAATAATCCAATAATCCAATAATCCAATAACCCAATAACCCAATAACTCAATAATCCAATAACTCAATAATCCAATAACTCAATAATCCAATAACTCAATAATCCAATAACTCAATAATCCAATAACTCAATAATCCAATAACTCAATAGTCCAATAACTCAATAATCCAATAACTCAATAATCAATAATTCAATAATCCAATAATCCAATAATGCAATGATCCAATGATCCAATGATCCAATGATCCAATGATCCAATGATCCAATGATCCAATGAACCAATGATCCAATGAACCAATGATCCAATAATCCAATAATCCAATAACTCAATAATCCAATAACTCAATAATCCAATAACTCAATAATCCAATAACTCAACTCAATAATCCAATAACTCAACTCAATAATCCAATAACTCAACTCAATAATCCAATAACTCAACTCAATAAAACTCAACTCAATAAAACTCAACTCAATAAAACTCAACTCAATAATCCAATAACTCAACTCAATAATCCAATAACTCAACTCAATAATCCAATAACTCGATAATCCAATAACTCTATAATCCATTAACTCTATAATCCATTAACTCTATAATCCATTAACTCTATAATCCATTAACTCTATAATCCATTAACTCTATAATCCATTAACTCTATAATCCATTAACTGCTTAATCCAGTAATCCAGTACCTGATTAATCCAGTAACTGATCAATCCAGTAACTGATCAATCCAGTAACTGATCAATCCAGTAACTGATCAATCCAGTAACTCACTAATGCGTAACTCATTAGTCCGTAACTCATTAGTCCGTAACTCATTAATCCGTAACTCATTAATCCGTAACTCATTAATCCGTAACTCATTAATCCGTAACTCATTAATCCGTAACTCATTAATCCGTAACTCATTACTCCGTAACTCATTAATCCGTAACTCATTAATCCGTAACTCATTAATCCGTAACTCATTAATCCGTAACTCATTAATCCGTAACTCATTAATTAAAATAATCCAGAAATTTTATAATTCGATAATATTATACTTATCATCATATGTAGGTATTTTCATCATATCGTTATTTACTTGCCACTTAAGCGTCAGTTGCACCAACCACAATTGACGAATTGATCAACAGCAATCAGCAGAGCTTTGCAACGAACTTCTTAAAACCAAGGATACTGTACCAAAATATTCGCAGTTTAAGCAATAAACGACATCTATTAAAATCTACAACTGAAGACGACAAAGATATACAAGCCATCCGTTCCTGTCCTGTGCGGCTTCCACGTGAAAGCGATCCTGGCCGTTGTCCTTCCGTGTTGATCTTCGAAGCCATCTCTCATTGTCTCGGCCGTGTCTGCCGCTGCTGCGGCTTCGCCGGTTGCGACTCCGCCTGTTGTTCCCTGCGACTTCGGCTTCGACGTTCTTGTCCATCATCAGATTTCGATTTTCGGTCACGCTCAGGAGTTTTCGAGCGCCGCCTGGATGTTTTTTTTTTTTCCTCATGGTCCATAGTCTGGAACTCGAAAACAACACCAGCAATGGAAGAGTTCTAAATCTTTGGGTTGTTAATAGTAGACAAATATAAATTGTTCTTATTAAGCTAAATTCAACTGTTTTATTTATTTATTTACTGCTTCCGGGGTCTAAATGCGGGACGTTTAAAACAGATCCCTATCCCGGTACGGATCCGGAACACAGGCTTTTCGAAACGAGAAAATTCTAGAACTGGTACAGAAAAGGAATCTAGAACAAATTCGGGATCCGGCACTGATCCGATACCAATCCGGCACAGATCCGGTACCAATCCGGCACGGATCCGGCACCAGTCCGGGACGGATCCGGTACGAATCCAGCATGGATCCGGAACTCATCCGGCACAAATCAGGTATGCATCCGGCACGGTTCCAGTATCCGGCACGGACCCAAATCCAGAAACGGGATCCGGAATACGAAACGGGCCGCGTAGCCAAGATGCCAATCGCTTACGCTCCGTAGCGAACGGAATGCAACTGTCACTGTCGCGCTAATATGGAAGAGTGATATAGAGACATAATGCTTTTCGTTGTCGAAGCGACAGCGATTGTAACCCCGGCCAGGTCGGCGGGTCGGTAACTACCAGTAAAAGTATCATTCCTACTTATTTACAGTCTGAGTAGTTTATAATTTCGAAAACACTTAACCCCGCTATATAATACTGACGTATTGATAAGTGATATATTGAAAATATGGTAAAAGTTGTAACCAAATAAGCGGTACATACATAGACTAAAAGAATTCGATCTACATCTGTAAATAATCGTAAACGTATCCGAACTATTCAAAATAAAACGGTGTTCCAAAGGTTTCACGCTACCCGCGATGTAACGAATGCTTTAATTATATTATGGATAGGCATTACAGCAAACACTAAAAAAAAAACCTAACTGTTGGTCTTGAAGAGAAAACTTGCAGTATAATTGCTCTCGAGTGAACGAATAGGCCGAAATGGGTTTACCCAATTATTTTGTTCTTGATAAAATTAACGGTGTCTTTGTTTCTAAGCGCCCGTTAAACATAAACTTCCTAACATAGGAAATATGAAATGATAATTAATTTCAACTAAACAACAACCAATATAAGTGTTACTAATATATGTATAGGTATATAATCATAATAATTTTACACCACTGTTACTATTGTAACAAATTAATTGGGTAATTAAGATTTAACTCAATCAGTTCTAATATTAATATCAGGAATACCATAGTGACTTGTAGGTACTTACCACTTCTGATGTATAATAAAAATTCCTTCTTTCATAACAGCAATATATTTCTTGATCACAATATTCCGTTACAGTTCAATCTCCAATCCTCTCACTTCACAATCGTCCTCCCTTCACCTCTGCCCGTAACCGAATGCCCGTTAACCGCCATGCCAGTCGTCTTTTATTCTTTCTTCCAACTACCTTCTATTTACAAAGGTCAACTATCAATCACGTTACTTTTAAATTTATTAAATTATAGATTACCAATGATTATTCAACTCTTTATTTCATTAAATCTGTTTCTAATAATTAGTAATTTTAATGAATCTTACACCCGCATAATATGATTATGTTGCGTTGACATTGATACTTTATTTGGCAAGTTACTTTATGTTAAACACTGTACGCCACTGGCGTAAGCTCTTAAAAACTCCTAGTGTAAATTTCATTCGATAATGTGTCGTGACGTACAAGGTTTTGTATGGGATTTTGAACAGTGCGCCAACCGAGATGTTATGGTAACTCAAAATCCCATACAAAATGAGACTTAACGCAAACACGTAGGTACGTCACGTCATGCTATAGAATGAAATTTACACTAGCGGTATTTATATACACTTTTACTAAAACATAATAAATTTATGGTTACTACGTACATTAATTACACACGGCTTATGCAAGACAATATCCTGCCGACCGCGTGGGCACTTTAAGGAATCCACGCTTAATGAGTGCCCGCGGAAACGCCCAGGCTAAGCGGATAGACTCAGCACCTCTAGCACAACTGGCCGCGACAGGCGTGAGAAGAGACAGATCGGCGCGACTTGGCGGGTTGTCGCGTGTTGGCAGCACAACTCACGCGCGAGAGCCGCGACAAACTCGCGATCAGATGTCACTGTCAGAAAATGACAACGATCGCGACTTTGAACTAAAATCCGTAGCACAACTGCCTATTTTGAGACAAAATATTCTCTCGTCTTTATGTCAATCCGCGAGTCGAAGTCTACGCGACTTTATGACGCGACTCGCTCTCGCGGGTGGTTTGCTTGTACTTTTTTAACTAAACTCATGATATTTATTACTTAAAAACAAGTTTCATATATTATGTAATAATATAATTTGTATAATTACTTATTGTCCTAAGGGATAAGGAAGTATGGTACAATCACTAAATGCGCTTTACGCACTCTTATATCGATTATGCACGGTGATACCTACAAGTACCACAACACACCCATCATGTTTACAACTTTACTTTCAAACAGCTAGCTTGTAGGTACTCAATTAAGTAAATAGGTACATATAATTTCAATTAGGGGTAGGAATTTTTAAATTTCAATTCAGGTTCGTAAGTTTGTAAAAGTAATCCTAAGACTTCCTTACACAAATCTTTCATCAACCTAACAACGGAGCCCGCTTGCTTGTACATAAACGAAGCCGATGAGGTGGGTAGGTACAAATGTTCAAAACAAACTATCCAACTTATTAAGTAAGCCATAATAGTCTTAGTAGTAGTATTTAGGATCACAGTTAGATGTCTAATTTCGATAATCTCTTACTATTTAGGTACCGTTTGGAACCTTCCTCGACTTCAACAAAACATACCTACATGTGGCCTGTGCCCGCTGCATAGTACTGTAACAGAATGATGTAATACGTGGCTGTAACAGGATCATGTCCGGCTCAAAATCATGCTTTGTATGAAATATTATCAGTCATCACCCACTAAACCATTCCGTCCCCTGCCAACACCATACCGTGACGTGACTGGACCGAGCCGACCAGCAATATTTTGAAGGAGTCGTTACGCTCACGTCATAGTCTGCGTACATACGAGTAGGTACTGCTATCATATGGTCTACCATGTTGAAACTCCTCTAGATCATACCCGTGTTCTAGATGTTTCACTTCATGTTTGACAGGGCCTGATACGATCATGCTATGATACGTTGCTGTCAACATTAGGTATGAAGTGGGCTTTGGGGAGCTAATCATGGCTTCTAGGAGTTTCAGGTACCTACCTACTTTATTTTTGTTTCTTTTCAGGTAAAAAATACAGGAGTGAAAAAAAAAACAATATTTAAATTAATAGTATATTGCTTTGCCTTATATATTCTTGCAATATTCGATTTCTTATTATTAAATCTAATATATATTAACATCTAGAACCACAATAGAGAAATTGTATGAATCTTCTTTATTACACATAAAAAGTATTTTCTCTCGTCCCTTTTCTTCGACATGCGGCGTAGGACAATTAAATATCACCCTGGAAAGAAAATTGGTTTGTAAACAAAACAATAAAATATGGTCGCGACTTCATCGAGGACTATGAAATAAGCTTTTCATATCAATTTGTCAAATCATAAACAGTTACACAGTACACACACATGCCATCCATTATTGGCACAAGAAAAACTATATGAAACTTATTTGAGAGTTACTGCGGCAGCTTAGATAGGTACGTCATAACCATTAGGGTTATTATAATAATAGTTCACTTCCTCGGTGGTGTTCTTAAAGCTAAAGCGCTTCTCACATCTTAGTTAATTTAGAAAAGGGGACAGCTCCGCGTTTGAAACCTACAAGCTTGCCTAGTGTGTTTCTTTTCCTGAATCTCCACTTCGGGTCCCGTTGGCACGTTCCTGTTAATAATATTTTCCTTTGGGTGCTGGGATATCAATCGTGTCTAGGATAATGCTGAACTTATTCTGAAAAAAGAAAACACTATTTACAACAGGAATATGAGAACAAAACCAATAATAGCAATTCCATTATTATAGTTACTTACAAAAATATTTTATTTAAAAGGTTTATTAAACAGAAATTTTTAAACAATATATATTTATTTTAAGGAATATTATCAATATTAAGTATATAAGGCTCTATTACTTACATTTTTTCATATTTTTTCCCGTAATTAAATGTTGACACAATTTGAAACTTCCTTGACTTTGACAGGAAAAACTTAACCATCGACAAAAAAGTAGATTTTTTACCACCAAAGAACGAATGATTTAGCGCATCCCTGGTTTCCGATTCAGTGTTGCCACTTGCAAATATCGATTTGTTTAGACTTTGATTTCGCCGGGTAACATTGACGAGTCGCGCCGCGACTTTGAGTTCTCTACGCGGCTGTTGCAGTCGCGGGTACAAGTTATGCTACGGAAATCGACAGATTTGACAGCCGCGGGAATGGCGACTCGAGTCGCGGTCTAAGTCGCGGATGCAAGATGTGCTAGAGGTGCAGGTATTAAGTCAAATTGAATGCTGATTGAATATTGAGCGGGAAGGGTTAGGATTTAACGGGCTGTACAATAAAAAAAACCGGGCAAGTGCGAGTCAGACTCGCGCACGAATGGTTCCGTACCATAATGCAAAAAAAAAACAAAAAAAGCAAAAAAAAACGGTCACCCATCCAAGTACTGACCCCTCCTGACGTTGCTTAACTTTGGTCAAAAATCACGTTTGCTGTATTTTATTCTGTTTTTAGTATTTGTTGTTATAGCGGCAACAGAAATACATTATCTGTGAAGATTTCAGCTGTGACAGACAGACGGACAGACGGACGGACGGACAGCGAAGTCTTAGTAATAGGGTCCCGTTTTACCCTTTGGGTACGGAACCCTAAAAAGATCTTAAATGTAGGTAGGTACTAAGATTTTATAAAAAAAATCTTCAGATAAGGTTTATGATATTAAGTAATTATTCTTCTTCTTTCTCGTTTCCTCATTCCTGAGGATCGCGACCAAGCGGCCTAGCATAAGTTGCCTCCATACTTGAAGTCGCACTTGATGTATGGAGTCGCGCGTGAGAACGCAACTCATACTAAGACCGTCAGATGCGATTTGTCTTCATGTTGTGCGGTCATAAGGCTGGTATTCCACCTGTCCAATCTCATTGCTTCTCACTCGCTCATTAAGCAAAATGTGGGACAAAATACACATTGGACATGGACTACCAATAAGCAATGTGGACTGCAAGGTGCAGACTGTCACCATCCGACCTGTTCACAGCGTTTGAGTATCTCACATGCCCCAACCCGAACACGTTTGCCATTCATTCGGCCTAAAATCATAATACCTACATTTGAATATTAATTATATTACTTATCTAATGAAACTTTGTTTCCGTCCATTGAAGATCTGGAGTTATTCTGGGCGCTAATGAACTAAGTTGTTCGGACCTTACGATCTATTGTAAGGCTATTATTTTCATTTCAATTATGTTTCCCTTTCCGCCCGCATGTGTGTGTGTGCGTAAGTTGTGTGTATTGCTTAAATATCTGGGGGACCTAGCTTTGCTCAAAACCATATAAAAACTCAAAAATTCGCGTTTTCCCAGAGATAAGACCTAGCTAGATCGATTTTTCGCCCCTGAAAACACCCATATAGCAAAGTTTATCGAAATCCTGATAGCCATTTCCGAGATCCCGAAAAATATACAGGTACAATAATTGCTCGTTTAAAGATAGGTATACGTAATACATATTATAATACTTTGTAACTACCTGTGAGTTCTTGTAATTGGCTTACCGTGTTAATCTTCATATCCTTTGTAAGTTTAAAGCTGTTGGTTCAACAATACAACATTTGCAACATCGATTCACCTGGATTGGATAACACATGGATAACATTTAGACATCCGTCATTAAATGATTAAACACAGTACGAAGTGCTATATCGAATATATAGATATCCTGGCTTTGATACAACGCTTAGTCCGAAATCTATGTTAGTTAGGCTATTGTTCAGTGAATAAGATAATTTACTTAGGTAATTGTCTTATCAGCGTGCTATATATTTGAACTTATATAGCTATATTTAAGTAGACGAAACAATTAAATTGGAGCCCATTTCGGTTTTGTAGAATACAATCACTGTGACTGCAATTAAAATATTAGAACTATGAAGAATTGAGTAGTCTAAAGTCGTTAATGTTTTAATATCGACTGTATTTTATGGTAGTTACCTACAGATAATTCTGAAGGACCCGGATTCTGGACCCGGGTATGTCCTTAAACTACGTCCAAGACCACCGATGGACGGCCAGCAGCGTCCCTCAAATTCGGTGTACTCGACTGCGATCGCCAACCCACCTGCCAAGCGTGGCGATTATGGCATTCACCCCCCATAAGGAGGAGGCCTATCTTCAGCAGTGGACGCCTTATAGCTGAGATGATGATGATGATGATGAATTCTGAAGGTCCCAAATTTTATGAGATATTGTTTAAATACCTTGTCCTCTCTTCTATCTTCTGTTTCAAACATCAGACCAGGCTCAAGAAACGGCATATAGTTAGAGTTAGACCAAGAAAAGTCCACTAAATCGTCAAAACCTAAAAAGACAAAAAATGCTAAACTTTGCTCCATATAAACAATTAAGTACATACCTACAATGTTCGTATCTGGCGTTAACCTATTGACCGTCAAATGCGTCAGTTGAGGCGCGCAGTTACAGAAATGGGCAAATTTTATTCGAATGACGAATAACGAATGAAAATAACAAAATTTATCGCGAATGACGAATAAAAATGTCGGATGATTATTCTTATTCGAATAAATTTTTCGTCCAATAATTCATCCGAAGCAGTGGTGGCCGAGTGGATATGACGTCTGACTTTCAATCCGAAGGTCGTGGGTTCAAATCCTGGCTCGTACCAATGAGTTTTTCGGAACTTATGTACGAAATATCATTTGATATTTACCACTAGCTTTTCGGTGAAGGAAAACATCGTGAGGAAACCTGCATACATCTGCGAAGAAATTCAAAGGTGTATTAGAAGTCCCCAATCCGCATTGGGCTAGCGTGGGGACTATAGCCCAAGCCCTCTCGCGTATGAGAGGAGGCCTGTGCTCAGTAGTGGGACGTATATGTATAGGCTGAAATGATGATGAATGATGAATTCATCCGAAAATAATTCATTCGTCGAATGAATTGCCACGAATAATTTGTTTGTTGTAATACCTTATAATCTTTTCACGGTTTCGAAAGATTTGGCAATGTTGGCTCGATTCGGGAAATGAATTAGAGATTCTAGATTATATTCATATCTAGATATGAAATAGTAAAGATATGTGACGTTCCACGGCAAAAGGTACCTTATGGCGGCTTCAGATAAAAATTAGTTCGACTGATGTCCATCTCTGGCGGTTACAGACCAATATTCGGTTCACGTTGACGCACCGCGCCCGAAAGGCGTGGCGTTGAAAGGGTTAAAACCAAACACTGACCTAAAAACATCTTAAAAGTCACAGATACTTCTAAATATTACGAAACCGATGAACTTTATAGCCAGCATTCCACAATAGATAGCATTCATAAGTTGACACATTGACTATTTGGTTAACTCACAATAAAGTAGGGTCAGATAAGATAAGAAACGCCGTTACGTCGGTTTGGCACATAATCATGATTCTAATGCGTTTCCTAATGTTTGATGAATAAGTTTTCGTGATGGCCTGGATGATAAAATAGGTGATTTCAATTCAACGTAACTACGTATTTCGTCACATTTCGTCACATTTATTACTTTAAGGCCCATTTGCACCATCTTACTAAACTGAGGTTAAGCGGTTAAACCGTTAACCTAGTGTCAAATTGTACTAGTAACCATTGCAACTCCAGGTTTAACCGGTTAACCCCGGGTTAGTGGACTGGTGCAAGTGGGCCTAAGCGAAATTTTAAGCGTTTGTTTGGTAAGGCCCAATTGCATCATTGCACTAACCGTTAACCCAGTGTCAAATTGTACTTGTCACCATGTAACCCCAGGTTGAACCGGTTAACCCCGGGTTCGTGAATGGTGTCAGTGATTTTAAAATTTGCTAGTCAATTTTGATTCTGCTGGCGCTGCGGCTTCCTCAGCCGAAAGCCTCAAGCGCCGCAAATATGCCGCTCTGGGAAGCAGCTACATATTTGCTGCGTTTGGTGTCGAAATTTTGGGGCCGTGGGGGCCAAGTGCGCGTCGACTGAACAAAGACTTGTCGGCGCGCTTAATAGAGCCACTATTTCGCCCAGCGTATTAGCATCGCTATACAGCGGGGAAATACGGCCAGCCTTCTTGACGGCGAGCTGGGGTAATTTTTTTATAGTTTATATAGTTTATTTTATATAGTTTTGTAAGTTTTATTATGTTTGTTTATTCCTTTCTTTGTTATTATCAATAAATAAAAATTTTAACTCCGTCAAATTGACAAATTCAAGAAATTATTGGGCCCTAAATAGTAGATACCTAGTACCTTGTGTAGGAGGCGGGTCGTCCAGGGGTTAGTCCAGTAAGTATATTCCCATATCTTGTACCTCACCAAACAGCTACATAATATTAATGTCATCAATCACAATACAATGTCATAAAAACTTTTCTCTCCATCTTCCCAAAAAATATTTCGTATTTCTTCCCAAACACTCCCAAAAGGATGTAAATTACAAACTTGCCCAACCAGGTGTCTTTAACAACAGAGCTTTTCGCAAAAAGCTTTCATTAGGTCATGAAGCTACTAAGAGCGACCTTGGCCCTTGTTTAACAAGCCCTGGATTCCCATTGCATGCACGTGTTCCGGCTAATAAGACTAAATGGGTAAATAAACTACCTCAGCTGCTCGAACAAGAGTGAGCAAAATTATTTTGGTCACTGAGTGAGACAAAGCTTTTCAGAGTGCGGAGTGATTAATACCATTTGGAATGAGTAACTCGGTATATGAGTGTTTGGATAAAGGCGTGTGTAGCTGTATGGATGTTTGCCTGCTCGATCCAAACTTCAAAATACGTCAATTAATAGATCTAGAAACGATATGGATTAGATGTGTCACTGTCAAAAGTGACATTTTTGTTTGAAGAAACGTCACATTTGACACTGACATATCTAATCCATATCGTTTCTGGATCTATTAATTAACGTAGCTTAAAGTTAGAATCGGGCCTTGGGTCAATGGGTATTCGGGTGGATGGGTATTTGTGTAATGTTTGTCATCTAGTCTAGTATCTGTCTTAGTACTGAGCCTGGTAGAAAGGGAAAGCGCAGGAGGGATGACACACGTGCCTATGATCTCACAAAAGAGGATACCGGGAGAAAGAGGGAGTTTTTTAGAGCAAAAAGTAACATGTAAAGTTACCCACCGTAGACTACATTTGTACAGCAATGCAAGTAAGCAGCAATATTGCAGCGTGATATTACTACCGACTACATTGTTGCCGCAAATGTCAAAATCAATGTTGCTGCCCGGATTTGCGCGCCAGTCGGCAGTATTCGCTGCAATACTGCATCAAAAATGGTGGTGTAGGTAGTCAGAATCCGAAGGGGGTAGGGTTATTTACACTGGTTTGCCTAAGCCTCACTTGCATTTTGTAAGCATTGGGAGTGTGAACCCTGTAAATAGGATAGGGGTACGTATTAACGGGGGTTATAGCCTGTAGTAAAAGTAGGTTATGCGTTTGACCTATTAATAAGAACGCCATTGTTGGTAATACACACGGTTCACAGCGTGTGTAATTATTTTAGATTATGTTTACCTTTATAAGTTCCAACTAATTAGGGCATTCCACGGGCTGTTTCGTACAGAACCCATTTCATTTCCTGTGTTGCGACTTTTTTGGGCATTTAAAGCAGGCAATTATTTTTCTGTGCATATTTTGACCATTTGGCATAAAAAGGATACTCAATACCGGCAAATCTTCAGAAAAAATATGCATTTGTACGGGACAAACGGTAGACAATTTCATGGAATGTTTCTATTGATGTTTGAACTTAAAAACTATGAAGTAGCGAGAGTAGTTAGTTTTATTTTTTCATTTAGAAAAAAAACGTTCGTTATGATCCTTCTTTTTCGATGTGGGGTAAAAAGCATAACAGACTTCCCATAAACATTTCCATGTTAATGACTAAACAAACTCCGAGAGTACAAATATAATAACAACTCATAAACATCAAGTCCCAAGTTTTCGTAAAATGCAGGACGGAACCCTTTCACAAAGAGCTCCCAATAAAGTTACTAATTTATTACAACGCCTTGGGGAGAAAAATACAAGTTTGTTGCATAATTTGTGCCTTACAATGCATGAGTTAGGTTACGGTTTGCGGAGGCTTTTTGCTTAGGTCGGGAGAAAGTTTTTTAACAGACTGTGACGTCTAGGTTCTGTTGTTGTATTGCGAGGTAATAAATAAAACTCAGTTGGTCAGCCATGTGCTCCGCGACCCGTCTGCACGGTATGACAGTTGACAACAGAATGTCGACCTGCAGGGTAGTTCGCATTGCACTTTTATTGTGTAAACGTCACATCTCTTCCTTTTTATAAATGATTTATTTATTTTACATTATGCGTTAGCTATGCAACAATAGTTCAACCATCTCACATCTGTTTATCTTATAACTGCTAGGTTAATTTAGATTCTAATTCGACTTACTGCCACCGGTCCGGAAAACAGCGTTAACCTCAGACCCCAGAAGAACCGGTGGAAGAAACTCGGCTAGGTGTATATATATTTATTTCTCAACAGTTCAACGATAAACATTTTTAACAATATCAATCTTGGAATATTTAGAACTCTTCCTAGTATCTCTCTCAGTTGCTTAGCGGTCAGCTGGAAGAGACTCCTTAAAAGGATAAGTTCATCTTTGTACATATTTATTCTCTTCTCTTATTGTTATGTACTTGTTTAGTGTAATAAAGTGTTTTAATACAATTATGGTTTTACTTTTACAATGTCAGTCCCTGTCCTTCTCCTTTTTGCAGTTTTGAGTCTGTTTTCTTTTATTCACATTGATAACTCGGGGTTTAAATATCTTACGAGTTTAACCTTAATTGCTACACATTTTCTTTGGATGCTTACACTTTTCTAGGTTTTTCCATTAGCATTCAAGCTATGTACAGTCAGCGTCAGAGAGACGTGACCCCCCTAATAGCAGTATAGAAACTGTACAATAATTTCGTCATCACACGTAATGTTTGCGTAGCTGTGTGGTTTCATAAGCGGACTAACGATCCTAAGAAACCGGGTTCGAGACCGATCAAAGCATTTAGAGTCTTTTTGGTTTTTTCTTTGTTAGCATACCTGTGTTATTAAGTTCAGAACTATTGAAAACTGAATATTTCTACTATAATATCAAATATTATAGTAGAAATAGGAAAAATTTAAATAAAAACAATCTTAAAAACACTGTATTTTATTGGTATTTTATTAACGTTAAGCAATACACCAGTTTCTTTTTTCGAACTGTCAAAACGATTTGCCGCTGTGGAATTTATATGAAACATTATAAAATGACGTCACGGTCAATTTACCTACTCTTTATTTTATAGTTCTATACGATTTATAAAATAGAAAGTGTGGCTAAAAATAACTTAAGTCTACGCTTCATAATTGTCTTTAATAGTAAATAAACAATAATATTATAGTGTGAGTTAATTAAAATTGTGGTGTTACATGGGCTGCGATTATAGCTGTCTTAATAAGTAATAGCAAGTAATAGGAAGGGAACCGGAGGGGAAATCCCTAGGATACTGTCTATTGAATATAGGCTAGTGGCTGTATGCTGTCTTTGCCTTACAACATCAGAATGACTGAGTCATGAAAGTCCAGACAGGATGTATTTTGAATGTCGAATCTCGCGTGATTAGTAGTTACTAATATCTGTTATGCAGTTGCATATAAATATTGGGTTTGATAAATAATGGTTATGTATAAAACGCGAAGATATTCTAACCTTGAGAGCCATGAACTACGTTTCAGAGAGAAACAGCATGTTATCGGCCAGCGATAACAATATTCATCTCCTGTCACGTTACCACAATTTTAGGAAACACAACACTTACTACCTATACATTGTTTTTAGCATTAGAAAAAGGATTAACAATCTTGACAAGTCTTGTTATGGAATAACGCTTCTAACAAAAAGTAACTATTACTTATGAAACCAAAATAATGTAATACCTATATGTCCTTGCTACATAACTGTAACATATTTACTATGACTTATTTCTCAAAAGTGTTTTAAATGTAAAGAACAATATATTAAAATATTACACTATATTTCACTAGCTAAGTATATTTTTTTTCTAATACCGGAGAGGGTAACCGTTATTCTCTTCTATTTGTTTCAGCCTACTTTTCATGCTAGCTACCAAGTTTGAGCATATGTCAGTATTCCTCATAAGTTCCCACGTTCTATAGACTTCTTCATCAAGGTTTTGTTTTGATTTGACCTGATCGGGGTCCCAGTTGAGCACCATTTGACCCCATAAATTTTCAATTGGGTTCAGGTCAGGACTCTTAGATGGCCAGTCGAAAACTGTAATGTCTGGTTGAGATTCTAACCACTGTTGGACTATCCGTGAGCGGTGCACTGCACTATTGTCTTGCACAAAAAAGATTTGGCCTTCAAGGTATGCGACACGAACTGATGGTAGCATCACGTCCCGTAATATTTCCAGGTATCGTTTGCTGTTCATCCGCCCTCCAACTTCCACGAGCTCACCTGGACCCATAGACGACATCCACCCAAAATACGCTGAAAAAAGCAATATACTATTGTAATACTTATACCATACAATGTGTATAAAAATTGATAGAAATATATGAGATTAATTAATAGGGACCATCTAAAATGCGTCATAAATATTTGTGGCTTTCCACCACATAAACTCTTGTGCTTCAAGTCCAACAAAATTGAGATAAAAAGCATAAGGACTTTTCTATGCTGGAAAGCCACATTTTATTTATACTTCTAGTCAAAACGAGTTAATTGAGTAAGTTGTTAGAATGAGTTATTTACCTAATGTTATTCTTCCGCTTGTTCTCAAGTCTAGCACGTTTTTGGGGTTATATCGTTCCCCTCTCCTTCGCCACAAAATTTTTCGTCCATCTTTGTCCGATTTGAAGCATTTTTCATCCGAAAAAATTACGATCTGGTTCTCCCAGTCGAAATCCTCATATTTTTTGGCAAAACTAAGACGATCGTCGCGATGCTTATTAGACAAACTTATTTTTTTTGCTGGTTTATAATGGTGTATCTGGGCAGCGTGCAAATGTCTTCTGACAGTGCTAAGAGATACCCCAAATGTCTCAGCTGTTGAGCGAGTTGTAGTAAATGGAGCGTCGGTATGAATTTGCACAATACTACGGTGCCGCTGAGATTCCTCTGTGTAGGCAGAAGGACGAGGGCCTTGCCGATCTTCTTTAACATCTCCCGTTCTTTCATACCGCCTTAGCCATTTGCGAACCGTGTTCCTCTGCAAATAAAAAAACACAATTTAAACTTAATAGGTCTATTAACAAAACATGGCCTATGAAATGGAATAAACTCTAAGTAACTCACCGCTATATTCATTTCTCGTGCAATTTTTTTAATACTCTGGTTTTGTTCCCGGAGCACTACAATTTTCGATCTCATAAAAGAGTTTAATCGAACCATTTTAAAACAGTTGACACAAGGTTTCGGACAAGTCGAGAATAATATGTATAAAACAACGTTACTACTTCGGCACACCTAGAATAAGTAGACGTAACGATGACGGTAATGATTTGCGGCGGATGCGAATTATTACAAAGTTACCCTAAAAATCAATTGTAATTTTTAAAATGCGAAACGGGATAATCATACCAAATTCAACCTAAACACATATTTAGTTAAAGATGTTATTACTCACTTTCGGATTCGGATATGAGGGTAGAGAAATAATAATAAACAAAGACAAGACTATATTAAGTATCTATGACTAAGACAAGGACGCATCGACATACGAGTAAGTAACTTCCACCTTTACGATTTGACGATAGTGATTCATATTTTCGCAAGTAAAAATATGTGTTCGGTGGCTCAATGGTATAAGTGACGGACTAATGTAAGAACATGTAGTCTTAAAACAGCCGCGAGGTCCGAGGATCGATTCCCAACAACTGTTGGAGACAAAAGGGGAAAAATGACTTTTTGAAATAATATGATGGTTGATACAGCTGTGGCAATGTTGAACTAATGTTTCGACGTTGCCGTGTGAGCTATAGTTTTAAAACCAGGGGGGTCACGTTTCTCTGACGCTGACTGTACATGTTTCAAACATTAATATCTATTTCGAGAGTTTCCAATAAAATTGTTACAAGCAGGTTGCTTTCTAATAACATCTCGTACCTGTACATTATTTATTGGCAACAGCCGATTGCCTCAGTTTTACTTGGCTTGTTTGATAGGTAATACAGTATAATATATAGATAGGATGCAATTTATAATATACGTAAATGGTCCAATGTTAAATAAGGTAAAAAGTCTTACAAGATACATCACAACCTGTTTAGTTTTACTTGTGTATTGCCGGCCTAGCCAAGGTTACAATCGCCATCGCTTCGACAACGAAAAGCATTATGTCTCTCTATCACTCTTCGATATTAGTGCGACAGTGACAGCTGCGTTTCGATCGCTACGGAGCGCAAGCGATTGGTATCCCGGCTACGCGGCCTGGTATGATATTTACGCAACCATGATCTATACCTACCTACAAGTAGATTTCTATTACTCAGGTATAATGATGTAGGTACCTACATATTTGACCGTTATTATTATAAATTGCATTGGATTGGATATATTATTTTATTACCGTTTTTTAATTAATACAATACTTGCTGAATACAGATCAATACCTGTTCTGTTAATCTAGCAACTTACTGTTACTCATATATTTATGTCATGAAAACAACTCCAATACTTGCTTACTAATTGGAAGTTGATTTTAGCCTTGACTATAGTCTACAGTAGCCCTTGACTACAATATACAGTCTTAATTTGATCATGATTACAGTCACATTAATTATTATTATTTTTATAGACATTTTGTTTCCATTAGGTTCAATCATTTAAAAATATATTATAGAGCAAAACTAGCACTTGTGTATGTTCATTTTCCTGCCTTGATTGTGGCATACGAGTATATTGTTTAACTCTAATTATTTATATTTTACAAGGAACCAATGGAATGTCATTACCATGAACACGGTTTCACTTTACTTTATTATTTTTCCGTTGCTTTAATAAAACCCTAGGCCATTTTGGGTTTTCGTTCATATTTGGTACTAAGTACCGAAAGTACGATAATTATTAAACAACGACTTAAGTAAATCACTCTCTGATAATATATGTAATATATATGTACTCTTGAAAATATAAAGAGGTTCGATCTGCAACCTCAATTTACAAGGTTTGTTTGATTTGTTAGTCTCAACCTCAATTTGGCAAACTGTAGTTTGGTGCAATCAAGATCACGTCTGGTCCTTAGGGTTTTATACGTACACAGTATAAATTTCCCTCTAACGTGCCTTTTTATTACACTTAAAACTCATGGCTATCTGGGTAATTGTCCGATATTGATGCCATCACTTGGCAGTCCGTTTTACGAACTTGGTTACTATTTTCGCATGTGTATGTTTTCACGATTAGGAACAAGTCATATATAAAGTAGCCCAGTGCAAGGTTTCACGCATCGCCACTGATTGGTACTTTGTTTTTATTTTCAGCATTTACTTTAGATACCTACATGTGTGGCATTGTGACAGACCCAGCGTCTATTTATTTACCTTTAATTTACCTTTGACCTGATTGTCAATTTATAGAATTATGTGTTCTTATGGCACTAAAATTAGTTGATTGGCTTTAGGTAATTTATTTATTTCTGGACTTTTATCTAGTCGGCCCGTCGACTTTTATCGGTATTCATTTAGTCCTAGTGCTTTGCATTTTGAATTGGCCTTTGTAGGCACATTTATCACATGCCGGCACATTTTATCTTTTAGGGGGTAGGCGCCGCCATTATCGCAATCCTGTCTACCTGTTTGTTATGTTGGCCCAAAACTCTTTCCGTTGCATCCTAATATTTTATCTATATTTTTTCCATAATCACTTGTTTATTGTAACTGAAACCCCTAGATTCAACATTTCTTTTAGATCCACGGAGGCTCAATTTTCAACGAATCTGTCAATAAGATCGTTTTCCTTTTCCGCATTGAAATCACGTTTAGAATCTTTAGGAATAGATTAGATTAGACATTTTCAAAGTCTAGTTTCTGTTGCATCAGTCGAATTATGAATTGTTCATACCAAATCTGTTTCCGTGAAAGGTATTAGTTTAATTCGTCGACAGCAACTTTGAAAATGTCCATTACACTAGCTTCTAAAACGTGCGTACTTGGAGGAGTGCTCGCAGCTAGCAGGCACACGACACTTAGGCACATTCTAAAGCGTACAATTAAGACATCATTGTAAAACTATCCGTAAGTAAGCACGGAACATGTGCGTTAGGTAAGTACCTTCTAACTACCGGGTTTCTGTACTTAAGGAGTTATCGAAGTAACACAACGTGTAAAAACAGAACAGGTAGACACATATACATAGGATTGGACCCCAAGACATTACATTAAAGTTCGACGAGTCTTTGTGACAATAACCTGAGTTTCAATCTTTAAGGTTAATTATAGTCACATATTACTAACAATGTTTTATGGATTTTTTCCTGAAATATATTAATTTTTAATTTTGAAGAACTTATCATTTGCACTACATGGGCCGATATCCCATGCAGCACTCGCGGAGATTTCACTCCAATTGTAGGTATTTATTTATACGGAACTCGTATCTTGCATAAACTATGCATTAATACCTTTGGCTTTTCAGTCTATGAAACTCGACTTTGCCTGTTTGTCATATTTACAGGCAAGGTTGTGTCAATGTGTAGTTAGTCATTTTAAATACACCATAGTCGGCATCAGCAACCCTGCCCCACCACCATAACCGCGATACTTGCATTTGAAAACTCGTTTTTAAATAAATAACTTATTTAAGGAGGACAGGGTAAGCATTTCATGAGTTTCCAAATGCAATCGATCACCGCGTAATCATTGCTGGCGCGGCAGAATTATTAACCATACCTTCCCAAGGCCCACGGTCCTACCAGATGAAATAGGTAAGTAGATACTTTCTAAGGTCAGTAAAATTTGAATTTTTTACATCTATTTGGAAAATGGATATTTTAATATAATTATTTTCAGGAAAATCTGTTTACTGCATACATGTACGACTCTAAACTTCAGACTCTCAAGACTCTTAGACCCTTTAGATTAAGACTCTTTAGATTCTATAGACTCTTTAGACCATTTAAACTCTTACAATCTTTAGACTCTAATTTAGACTTTGTAGACTCCTTAGACTCTTTTGACTATTAAGACTATTTAGACTCTTTGGACTCTTTTAGACTTTTTAGAGACTCTTTAGATTCTTTAGACTATTTAGACTATTTAGACTATTTAGACTCTTTAGACCCTTTAGACTCTTTATACGCTTTAGACTCTTAAGACTCTTTAAATCCTTTAGACTAGACTATTTTTTTTTCCTTATATATTATGTGATGTGAAAAACAGTATGGGTCACATGGTAGCAAAATTATTTTCACTTTGGGCGTTAACCCTTGAATCCCTCACTAAACTCAGTATTCCATTTTAGAATCCCTCGCTTCGTTCAGGATTCAATGTTCGCCGTCAGCGTCGCCGTAACAATAACATTTTGCTCCTTAGCGACATAGGTTGTGTTTAATTGTAGCACGGTTGCATCTGTTTTGCTTCGTTCCATTTTAAACAAAACAAAATCAACCCTGAATCCTACATTATAGATTCAGATTTCAATAGCAAGTTCAGATTTTTCCTTGTATGGCTGGGCCCCAGGAGGGTAAGTGCAATATTACCCATCAGATTAACACAACAACATTGACAACTATAAATTCCCGTTTTGGAGAATTCTCGTATTGAGCTTAAGCTTTACGACAAATTTCACCGACAGTATCAGTTTGTTTACTTATTTTTCCTTTTACATTATAGAAACAAGACCCAGATAATATATATATTATGCTCATTTGGTTAAATAATTTAAATGCATATCTAAGTAGCACGTAAACTAAGTAGCACATATTGTATAGCAGCATTAGCAGGCTTAGCAGCTGATCTGTTGATTATTATTGAATTTGACTCGAAATAAAGAGTACATTTATTATTTATTTAGGTAGATGACTTCCGGTTAAAAGTAATAAACCTTATTATGTGAAGTATTATTAAGCATTTGCCCTTAATTTGATACATTTGTGAGCTAATTATAAACTACAGCGAACCCAGATATTGTTTCAACAACCGTTAACGCAGACAGCACCACGTTGGTATACTTAGTTACCTATAATAAATTACCGGTGAACAGACATATTCAGCACTATAGAGCAATATGCGCGACAGTTTATTTATTATACTGTAAGAGTAAAAACACCAGACACCACTTTATAACAACATTTATTAGGGAATCACAAATATGAGAATATAGTTCTGAAATAATATGCGAGGACGCTCTCGCGTAAAACCAATCTAAGATGGACGACCACCTCTAGTGATGTGACCTTGCCGGTTATCGTAGTGATGTCAAACACCGATGAAATGACGACCCCACCGTTTAGCTCGGCCATCTTCTGACCCGACCTACGTCCCGTCAGGTCACCGTTATCAAGGCCGCCACTAAAGACTGCCGCAGCCAACGCAGTCGCAGCAAGCTGGGCCTTCACCAGGTGGCGGTAGCCTCCACCAGTTCATTACTGGTTGGCTCCTCCGTTGAGTTGGCTCCTCAACTGGTGGGAGGCTAATGTGGGACACGTCTCATGCATGTGCATAGGTGCCCTCCGATACAGCACATGTAAACAGTACAAACTCTTATTCACGAAACTCTGTAACATACATGTGAAAAGCCTCAGTTCCTTAATATAACCAAGGCGTTATAATTCACCCTAGCGCCATCGATAGGCTTTGCATTAGCATACCACAATGTTGTTCAAAATAATCATGATAAGGTTTCGACGATATATTAATGCGCAAATGGCACAGTTAGACCCTTTGATCACAGGTCCGGCTTGATAGCCATAAAATTATACCGTAATAACCATCACAGTCAAAAGGTCTACTTCTGTAAATACATGAGAAAGATGCAGTTATGATTGGACAGAACTCATGAGCACTCTTAAGCAACATTGTTAATAAATTACATAATCACCCTTAATGGCGACGTAATCAAGTAGGTACTTCATGTCACCGCTTTCTAGCATCGTGACTAATGGTATATAACCACAGATTTGATTATTGGACAAAAAGAAAACATTACCGTGTTAAAATACCACATGCAGGCTAGAATATCACTGCCCTTGTAGGGGCAACAACCGTAGAAGTCAGCCCTTCACGATAAGGCTGTCACGGAGCCCATTGCACGCACTCGTTCTACTGGGCATCTTGAACAGGCACTACCTCAACGTCTACTGGATCCGGAACTGCGCCAGCGATCTCTAGAAGGTATTAGTGCAAGCAACCCTTTCAAGATAACCTTGAGATCATCAGTCTTAAGGTCATTTAAATATCCTTTTGTAAACAGTCTCAAGCCAACCTCTCAAGGTCAACAACAAATAGTACGATATAGATAAAACAGTTATCGGTAGTAGAAATAATGGTCCTCTTAAGGATAATCTCATAACACATACAATGGACCGCCTCTTAAGGCCTACACTGCAGATTCCAGGAACAAACTAGCCTCTTAAGGATAGTATTATATCACATACAGCGGTCCGCCCCTTAAGGCCTGCACTGCAGATACCAGGAACAAACTAGCCTCTTAAGGATAGTTAATACTATGACATAATTGTCATCAGCAATGGACCGCCTCTTAAGGCCTACACTGCAGAAACCAAAAACAACTAGCCTCTTAAGGATAGTTAATACTATGACATAATTGTCATCGGCAATGGACCGCCTCTTAAGGCCTACACTGCAGAAACCAAAAACAACTAGCCTCTTAAGGATAGTTAATACTATGACATAATTGTCATCAGCAATGGACCGCCTCTTAAGGCCTACACTGCAGAAACCAAAAACAACTAGCCTCTTAAGGATAGTTAATACTATGACATAATTGTCATCAGCAATGGACCGCCTCTTAAGGCCTACACTGCAGAAACCAAAAACAACTAGCCTCTTAAGGATAGTTAATACTATGACATAATTGTCATCAGCAATGGACCGCCTCTTAAGGCCTACACTGCAGAAACCAAAAACAACTAGCCTCTTAAGGTTAGTATTATGTCATCAGCAATGGACCGCCTCTTAAGGCCTACACTGCAGAAACCAAAAACAACTAGCCTCTTAAGGTTAGTATTATGTCATCAGCAATGGACCGCCTCTTAAGGCCTACACTGCAGAAACCAATAACAGATAGTGACAAGCAACAGACCGCTCCTTCAAGCCTTTGTTGCGATTACCGGCGCCAGGAACTAGCCTCTTAAGGATAGCATCCCTTGCCAAGACAAAAGTAACAGCCTTTCTTAAAGAGCACACAATAATTAAAGCTCTATAGCAGACATTGAAGCAACCGGTAGAATTATGAACCAGCCTTTAGAGTAAAATGGTTAACAGTGAGGTGGCATGGTGGTAACAGCTCTGAAAATAACATATCGCAAGCATTACCATGGTTACTACAATATTTAATCAAGCACAATGTGTTTATTTTCTAGGTTTTGTCGGCAAACCCGTTAACAAAACACATTAGTATGACAACAGTAACCCAGTTCTAAATCTGGAATAAAACAAAATCACAACTCGGTTCCTAATCCGAGAGTATGAAATATAAATAATAACTCAGTTTTTAATCCGAGTGTTCAATAAAAGTATAACTCAGTCTTAGTCTGAAAATATAGCCAGTTCTTAATCTGAAAACGGTACCTGAAATAACAGCATTTGCCTTCATTAGTCGGCAAACCCGTTAACAAAACACATTAGTATGACAACAGTAACACAGTTCTAAATCTGAAATAAAACAAAGTCACAACTCGGTTCCTAATCCGAGAGTAAGTAATATAAATAAAATAATAACTCAGTTCTCAATCCGATTCAATCCGAGTGTCTAATAAAATTATATCTCAGTTCTTAATCTGAGAATATACTTGTCGTCAGTTCTTAATCTGAAAACGGTACCTGAAATAGCAGCATTTGGCGTTAATATGGAAAATATAAGATAATAAGCAGTTGCTACTATGCAACCAATGTAAATGATCATGTGCAACTTGGCGTGCCTCTTCCGTGCCCCTAAATAAAGGCCACACTCTTACTATACCACGGTTGAACTACAGTAGACCCTGAACAGAAGTTCATGTTATCGAGGATCCTCTGTTACCCAGGTTCGCCTTACCGAGGTTTCACAAATTGTATTTTTCAACCATCATGAAAGTGTGTATTGATAATGATCAATTAACCGAATCAATGGCACATATGCTTAAACCATAAAGCTTCCGATTCCAAGACACACATGGTTGATTTTCTTCAGCTGTATGTGTGCATTTTATGTGTAGGTAACTCATCACATCATCTTATACCTGCACAAAACTAAATAATTTTGTTAAATGCCATGCAAGCCCACATTTAAAGGTAAATGAGTTCATAAAATAATAAACCACAATTTATGCAGTTTGCAAAACAATGAAATAGATACTTAGTGAACCCACAAAATTTGTGAAACATTATTATTATTATTATTTTTTACTTCTGATTTATGAAACCCAGAAGCAATAAAAGTGTACTGTTTTATAATGCAAACAGTACCATAACACACTACAAGTTCAGACGAAAACCGTTAATAACTTCAAACAGTAGCTCATGAAATGATATCCTTCGGTCAATGTTCATTAGCAGTGAATGGGTTAAAATAGTTACTTAGAAAGCTTTAACCTTTAACCAAACTATTTACCTTCGTTTAATATTCATCCATTTAACACTCAACTGACCGGTACGTTTAGAGTCCAGTAGCACTTGCATGTAAAAGACATGTATATTATGTAGACCGTCAAAGTCCATATTGACTCCTGAAAGTATTTACCTCGCTTACCATTAGCAACAACCTGCTTTATCAGTGTCATATTCAGCTCAGTAAATAAATATCTAGTTCAATATGTCCATCTCTTTCATAAGATTTAAACCTTGAAAACTCCTGTAATCATACTTCACCGGTGCAAATATTATAAAGTTATGATCAAAACTTCACCAGCAATCAAGTTTTGTTATAAGGAAATGCATCTGAAAAATACTGCTAGAACACAAATGATTATCTTTGTCAATAACTCAAACACTTGACAATGTAATGCCAATAAAATTTTCATTAGTTTGGTAAGTCTGTTTAAGTATATGTCTTTGGTTCATTTTATAACATGACATTTTGTGAAAAATATTTACAATGCCAACTTAAACCAACATCCCTATAACCAAAACAACAATCACAACATGTCAACATGCTATAAGTTGTATGCAATGGTTGGATAAACATTTTATTCATAAATTCATAATCTATAAAGTACAGACAGAAATTATCCTTGTTAATTTTCTTGACACTTCTACTGAGATGCTACCATATACTATATATCAGTATGTCTCCAAATTAATATGAATTGCAAAGATGTATGAGGTTATATGAGGTATGCACTGTCTTTTAAAATATTCAGCCCGAGGAGGCTCCGGAAACATGGAGCGACTAAACCTGTCACAGACAATACTAACCAGCTACAAATAGATGCCAATAATTCCTTTTGCTTATTCACAAAGCGCATTTTACCAACCCAGTCCATGTAACACATACTAACCATTAGTATCCATGTAAAACATGAATAATCATTTTATTTCTAAATAAATACCTCATTTTCCATGACATCAGAGATTAGTCACTTATCAACATTTTCTGCATATAATGAATTACTTGAACATAATATAACTGGCATCCATAACCAACTAACTTTGAAATATTATCCATGTCGATTTGGGTTCATTATAGAGATCTGAGCTGATAGGCGCTCTAATGCCTTCAACGGTATGGTAATTCACTTCAAGAATCATTGCTGTCAAATTTCTGGAAATTACACAACTCAAAAACATACTAACAAAGCATTATTTCAGTTGCAATAAGCATGTTTTACACACACACTTATGTGAAACAACAATTCACTTTCCTTACCGGTTTGAGTTTTTGAAAACTTGGAATCTATTTTAATTAGACTGTAAAGGGAAAGTATTAAGTAGCACTCATTGTTAATTGTGAGAGCATAATATCACCATACACATAGTATCAATCAAGGCTAAATTTATATTACCAAACTTGTTTGTATGGCTTTTACTTGAATGTACTTCTCACACCGGAATACAAATCTTAGAAAATGATTATAGCATTGTGTTAATGTGTCAGGTGTATATAATCACATTATGTTATGTATCTGAAAGCACATGAATCACATAAATAACACAACATATAAGAGAGGCAGTGAATATTTACCACTTTGGCCCCGGAGCATTCTTAGGTGTTGGATCAACGACTGCTTACCTGAGTCAACTTTAATTCTTACTTTGTAATCCCAAGGATTTATTTTATTATACATTACACCATACTGTCAGTCTATGTCTTGTAATCTTCTGCTTTGAATATTGTAATACATATTCATCATCATCATGGAATCAGCTTTATTACACTGTCCATATGTATTTATTTTTTTAGCCAGACATGTTCATTTATGATGTACAGTAAACTGAAATAGATATCTGAAAGTAAACACAACAAAAGGCAAAGGTACAGTACGTCGGCAGCCGACAGTGGTTTAGTAGGTTAGTTAGGTTATCCTTGTAGGTCTTGGACGGTAAGACCTTGTATATTTTAATCCCTAACTGATGAGTGGTGTTGATGCGTTTACTCATTACAATCAGTTTCATTATTTTATATAACGATAACGTTCAATAACAATGAAACAAGAAAGGACTACGCCCGGTTAATTTTGTATTGCCAATTTCCGACAAATTATATCGCAGTAGGCGAAAAGTTCACATCGCACTTCTGAAGCTGTAAGAGTAAAAACACCAGACACCACTTTATAACAACATTTATTAGGGAATCACAAATATGAGAATATAGTTCTGAAATAATATGCGAGGACGCTCTCGCGTAAAACCAATCTAAGATGGACGACCACCTCTAGTGATGTGACCTTGCCGGTTATCGTAGTGATGTCAAACACCGATGAAATGACGACCCCACCGTTTAATACGTATAGCTTAATTATAGTTTTACACGCTTCCATAAATTCACAGTCGCTATAAAAGTTTTATTTCTATTTTATAATAACTTATTTTACCGTGTTTGGCTTAATTTCTGTTCACCGACCCGTTTTTGGAAAGCTAAAAGCATTAAATAGTATATGAACTGAATAAGACGTTGAAATGTGCCCTATAGTAATACTATTTGCGTAAAAACAGTTTTTTTTCTCGACCAAAATATAGTTTAAGTACCAGAAGTGTACCTTATAAAGATGTTTATGTGCTGCTCAGAGCTATATTTTAAGTCCACATTGGGTCAATCATACCTGTGCTATTTGGGTCATTTGTCTCCCTCCCTTTCATTGAAAAATAATTTCAAACTGATCACTTTTTGTCGGATATTTAGCAACTACATCGGTTTTGTTTTCTTTTTCTTACGTTTTTTATCCTCGTCGCCATTGTGACGTCTAGGTTCTGTTGTTGTATTGCGAGGTAATAAATAAAACTCAGTTGGTCAGGCATGTGCTCCGCGACCCGTCTGCACGGTATGACAGTTGACAACAGAATGTCGACCTGCAGGTAGTTCGCATTGCACTTTTATTGTGTAAACGTCACACAGACTTCTAAGAGACGGAAGAGGGTTCTTCAAAAAAACTGTATAGATTTTAAAGGAACCTGATACGTGTAATCTATACAACTTAGGGAACAAAACAAATTATTTTTAAAATATTTAGATTTGTGTTTTTTTTTTTAAGTTAATGCTATATATAATTTTTATAATGAAACACACTGTCCGCTAAAAAATATAATGTTAGTATGTATTTAACTATATTAGACGTGATTAGCTGAACTAGATTTCATATACTAATAGCAGAGGCTGGGCCAACCGGCGTCCTCAGCTTACGCAGTTAAGGATGACACACTAGACCGGGCCGGGACCGGGCCGGAACTTCCGGCCAATCACCACGTGATACCGATCAGCCGCCACAGAAAATGACGTGTCGGACTCCTCGGCCCGGGTATGGGCCGGTCTAGCGTCAGACATCCTTTAACGCCCTGGACCTCAAGGCTACCCAGTCATTCGGCTTTGTAATTTTTTTACCCAAATCGTAATATTTAATAAAAATAATTTGAGTTTCATAAGTTGCAAAACATCTAACCTCGAAATGTTTCAATTTCCCTAACTGCAGCTACTATAAAGCGTTTACAAGTGCCCCAGCGACTTGCACCGCTCTTTTGCCGCTTTATACCAGCTAGCTCGTAAACGCGACGCACATTCAACGTTTAATTGACGGTGCTTTTATTCAGCAACTTTCTTAATTAAGCATTATATTGTCTTATAATGTTGAGAGTTGGATGAAGTACATGAATCCTTTACATTTTTGTGAAGTATTACGAGTTGTATTTTATATCTTGTCAAGGAATCATTTAAGAAATCTCCCTTGCTAATACATTTTGCTGTAACTAAGTACGGTATCATAGGAAATATTAACATAGCATTAGGATTTAGAATAAGTTTTTAGTATAATTTTGAAAAATTCAAAGGTGAAGTTGGAGAACGAATGGCGAAGATAAGTAGGTCATATATTATACTTCCTATCCAAATCCAAGACAACAAATATAATTTACAAGCAGCAGTACATGGAATCATGCCGTCCTTGTCACATATTTTAGAGATATAATATTTAAAAAACAAGTTCGCACTGTTCCTCTCCCTCACTACGTCATCATCCCCCGCCATCCCACTCCAACCCCGCTCCTCGGATACCCGTCATTACATGTTTTTGTGTTAGTCCGAGTCACACGTATTTTCGCCAAAATAGTGTTCCTCTAAATATCTCTGTGTGTGTGTGTCGATTGATGAAGTTAGGGTGAGTCATTTTAATATGTCTATTGAGCGCTGAATGATAATTATAGAATCAAAACATTACTTGTACCGCCGCCGGCCGCCGTGGCCGAGCGAAAAATTAATGGTTTTTCGGCACGGCAAGTCTAGTCTCGTTTGCAATCCTTTACATTGCTGGTAAACTTTAATTTGAAATCGTAATTTCATTTAGCGTTATAAACTCATTACCTAATAAATCAACTAAGTAACTTTGCTTTCGTACGAAATCACTTGTTACAACTACCTTCTTTTTAGAATAAAATACTTACGGATGAAATAAGTACGGAGCTATAAATAGATAAATCACAAAAATTAAAGATTATAGTAATATGTATGATATTACTTACATTTCATGTTTTGAATAAAATATGTTACATTCATACTAGGTATGCAATGTTCGCTCAGTAAATTGTTTACGAATGCGAACACCATATTATTATATTATATATTGACATGCTTTCGCCTACAGATTTTATATACTGTATACAAATTATATCCGAATTGAATAAAATTTATATAGGTATTTATATGTACTAGGTAATCGTTTCACAAAAACGGTTCTTACCATGTCCGACCTACCCTACCGTGTAATAAAAAAGATAGGATATATTTATTAATCCTTGCCGATTGGTAATATTTAAGTGCCTATGCACGGTAGCAAATGTGTCTTTGTGCAAATAGACATATTCTGTAACCAATAAGTTTAATTAGCATCTTATGGGGAGGTATCCTCATACCTGTAGGTATACAGGTACCTTTATATTTAGGTACATGAAAAATTTCATTAAATACACAATCTACAAGATAGTTAAAGAATAGTTTGACCTACTGTTCAAAGTGTTTAATGCCAGTAACCGATGTATACAACCAGCACGCGCTATGCGTGCTCCGATACCGACATAGTGAATGTACCGTAAGGGTTAAAACGGATTAGGTACTGGCTTTAATCGCACATCGTGGTATCGTCGAGTCTTGGGTCGAGTCGGTCTGGTCGCCTCCTTTTGCTCATCAGATCTCCTGTTTTGTGATAAATAAGACATTACTGATTGACACTAAGTACCAATGCTATATATTAAACATCACATAGCGAGTTACTTTCTACAATAGTACTCTATAACGGAGGCGTACCAAGTGTGAAGAGTTTATCTTTGTACGTGTAAACCTCATGATGTGCTAACATCGATTCTTTTAATAAACTCGCACATTATCAACTCAATGTAATTTTAAAATGAAATAAATCATGGACAAAGTATATGTACTTGATTTGTGTAATATTATGGACTACGTCCAATAATAATACTCCGCTAGTACAATAGCGTCGAGGATCGTAAACCCATGCGTAAATCGTATCGGAAATATAAGTTAAACCTCCAAATGACAATTGGGATTCCGAATTTGGTAGTTTAAGTAGAGTGAGTACTTAGAAGCTTAGGTATACTATGCAACAAGATGATCATCAAACAGGTAGGTAAGTACTCGGTATAAACCGTGTTATCAAATAAAAGTCAGTGACAAAGGAGAGTTTGTGATATTTCACATTAATTAACACGTATAAATTACAATTCATATCGAATAAATATTTAGTTACAAACGAGAAGTCGAGGCAAAATTTTCCACATTCATTGCGTCGAGAGCTCCGCCTTTACAGCGTTGAGGTTATATTTGCCCCACTTTAATAGTGAAGAGGCTATCTTTACTCTACATTAATTGTGTCGAGAACTCCGCTTTAACAGCGTTGAAGGTAAATTTGCCCCACTTTAATAGTGAAGAGGCCATCTTTACTCCACATTATTGTGTCGAGAGCTCCGCTTTAACAGCGTTGAGGCTAAATTTGCCCCACTTTAATAGTGACGAGGCTATCTTTACTCCACATTAATTGTGTTGAGAACTCCGCTTTAACAGCGTTGAGGGTAATTTTGCCCCACTTTAATAGTGATGAGGCTATTTTTACGCCACAGCCATTGTGTAGAGAGCTCCGCTTTCACAGCGTCGAGGTTAAATTCGCCCCGCATTAATAGTGACGAGGCTATCCTTACTCCACTTTTACTGTGTTGAAGATTTATGATGAGTATTGCGTAATATCAAAAACTACATAATAATGGCTGACTCGCTCTTCGATTGCTTCGGTCATTTGATTCATCAGTCGCTTCGCTCTTCGGATGCTACGCTCTTCGGTCGCTTCGCCCTTCGGATGATACGCTCTTCAGTCGCTTCGCTCTTCAGTCGCTTCGCTCTTCGGATGATACGCTCTTCAGTCGCTTCGCCCTTCGATCACTTCGTTCTTCGGTCTTTACGCTCCTCGGTATGTTTGTTCTGCAGACGCTTTGATCGTTATAAAATGAGTCAAAGATATATAACGTTGCTCCACTGTAACAGTGTTGATGCCAATGTAATGTACTTGTCATAGTCTGTATCCAGACCTTTAAGTTGACTCCACTTTAATAGTGATGATGTGGCTACGTATACTGGCTTACGTATGTGAAATACAGAGGAGACTTTAGTTACGTTGAAGCAATTTAATTGGTGTTAATGCAGCCTAAAATCCTATTAAAAAAAGAAAAAAAAAAGAAAAAAAAAAAAACAGTGCTGTATGACGAGTGAACAATATATGGAAAGAGATATAACCCTTTAACCGATTTTACATTCAAATTATTATACACATCACGACGTTGTGTTCCAAATAGCTTCAAACAGCATCTTTGACCTGCAGTCAAATATACACCGTGAAATTTTAGTGGTTGTTTTCCCGCAACGAAATGATTCTGCTATCGATATACAGTCGGTGTGTAATCTTTTTTTTTAATAATGTTAAGAAATGCCAGATTTATAAATGTGTCGAACGAAACTCGAAAGTGACCTAACACCAGTAGTAGCACTGCAGTAGTACCTACCTAATTCTTTTGAGTGAATGAAACAAAATAAACCTAAAAAGTAGTTCCATTTATTTTTCCTTCACACATTTTACGTGCAGTTAGTTTGCTGATCCTTAAAAGTAAACATAACAAGTTAAGATCAAGCTTTTAATGATCAAAAACTTAAACTTCCCGATACCGCAATAATTGTTCGAACTGCAATCCGCCACGTTCAATACACAATCTGGCACTGAAGGCCAATAGCGTACACACACATTTACACTAAACCGCACTTGATGAGCACACTCGCGGATTACATGTGGGTTATTAAAAGCCCAAAAATGTTCGTTGTGCTGATTAAAAAGTCCCACTCGCGTAAATGTTGCTTCGTCCGTCCGCAAAATGTTAGCATTCCTGTTATCGAGCAACCACCGACTGAAAGCTACCCTAGCTGGCCCATCGTTTTCGTGAAGGGCTTGCACTTTCCGAAAATGATAAGGATGTAGTCCCTCTCGGTTTAGCACTTTCCACACGTAGTATTGGTTTACGCCGAAAAAAGCCGCAGCCATACGTGTACTACGACGAGGATCTTGTTCGAAGTACTCGATGATCTCTTCGTCGAGTTCTGCATTGTAAACAGCCGGCCGACCTCTGCCCTGGGCATGTGCTGGCGTTTGAAACTGCCCGTGGTTAAGCAGCCGCTGTGTTGCGGCGACAATTGTTCGTCCGTGTGGAACTTGGGGGTTTAAAATCCCCCGAAGACGCAACGACTGTAAATGGTCCGGTTCCGCGTAAAGTCGCCGGGCGGCGTGGGAGTCGTAGTTAGCCCTAGCGTATAGCTGCACCATCGCGACGTACTCTAAATTAGAATATTCGTAATGTCGATCCATTTTACTAGAAATAGCAGTGATGACATTGACAGGATCTGTTATCACATTAGTTTAATAAGCGAAGAGGATGTAATTATTCGATTTACTAAAGTTGACACAAAGTAATGGCAAGATAATAAAAAGGTTTTATTTCAACTGTTAATCGTGAAGGAACAGTCTAAGTAAATTTCAATTTTGTTGTCAAACAGTAAAGCACTGTAGCCTGTTACACAGTTTAAAAAGTAACATGTGCTTGTTTATTTGTTTATCTGTTTACAATATCGGGAACTGTCGTCGACTTGCAGTTTTAGTGTGTTACTATTGTTTTTCGCTTGTTCGAGTTTAGGTAATTTTTTTGTAATTTTTTTTTTTGGAAAACAGTTTATTTATAAGTTTGTCTATCATAATTCGAAAGTACTACCGATAGCAAATCGCCCTGCCGCGGGAAAACAACCACTAAAATTTCACGGTGTATACCATCTCAACGAGCCCGATTTACCTACTCGTAACAAATCCAGTACTATTTGCTTATTACGATTTGGCTATCTCAGCTCTAAACTTCAGGGGACCGTCGCCGCAACTAACAGGGGCTGCGCCGTGGTTGATGCATATATCCCACGACGCGAAATCAACGCTGGAATCCTCAGTTGAAAACCAATATGCACAATTGTACAACCATGCAACCAGAGTTAAATACTGTTACATGAGTCGCCATCGCTAAATAGCTAGATTGACAATCGCAATAAAGGATTGATCATCCTTAAACAATAATAAAATTAAATATTGTCATTAATTTAAATGCACTAGGTTGTCATATTGTCTTGCTGAACAGTTATAATAGGGTATTTTTCCCACTACTACTACTACTACAAATCAGTTACCTTTTTAGAACTGTCAAAACGATTTGCTAATATGGAATTTATATGAAACATTAGATCGTGACGTCACGGTCAACTCACCTACTTTTTATATTTCTATCCAATTTATTAAATAGAACTTGTGTTTCTAAAAATAACTCCTATCTGTGTATTTCATGCATGGTGTAAAATAATTTATTTTAAATACTTACAGTATACATATAATAAGCATAAACAATGATTGTTGGTTGTGTATCACAAGAATACTGTGCACGCTACTACACGCTACGCTATAATTGTTACTTTTAAAAAAGGTTACTGTAAGTTACTCCTTGACTGATAAATTTCAAGTAAATGCCTTATATATCGTCCACAAATATATCATACCTTAAGTCCTAACTATATACCTACACTACAAGCGCCCAAAGTTTGCTTGCCACTTGTATCACGTGTAGTCGTCATCGGTCATATACGTAAAGAAAGACGAGTTATTTATTAATAAAGGTAGTCTATTATATACATTATTTAGCTATTTACATATCGTTTGAGAATGTGACTGTCTCATTTCAATCAAAGAAAAAGAAAATCATACTATCTTTGTCTTACACTAGTTAGTACTAGCACCCAAAAGAAGAGGATGAGTATAGTTTTCCTGTTACTGACTGACAAATTGGTTTGACTAACTATATAAATCTATAATTTGAAGCTGAATTATAAATGAAAATTTGAAAAATTATAAGTTTCAAAACAGCACCTACAGGCTTTTCTACTAGTAATTGTCCGGACTTAGTCTAAAAGTATAGAAACTTGATTTCTATGACAACCTTGCAATGAAGAAAAATCTTCTTTACCCACATTTAAAGGCTGTGTATAGAAGAGGGTATTTATTTTTGTATTGGATATTCATTGCAAAGTGTCATAAAGTTATATTTTATTCTACTTGTCAATACTCAAAAAGACATGCATTCATAGATTAATCATAACGCATAAAATAATTACATCCAGTGAGTGGTTGGTAAAATCTAAATGATACAAAATGGCTTATTTATATGTATAAGTGTCTGACAGAAAACAACCTAAACTGTTGTAGTAATTATGATCTTGAAAATTAAAACAATGTATATCTTAGTAAAATTTAAATTGAAATTGTAATGTAATGGGAATAAAGTGCTATAAAAATTGGTTCAGAGCTAAAGATTGGACACACCTTTCAACGGTCTACATAAGCAAAGGCAAAATTACATAAACAACAGTTATAATCATAATTTTATGAAGTTGTTTTTTAAAGTCTATCAATACTCAATAGGTATTACAATAACTTCAAAGAAAGTTTAATACTTTATTATTTTCTACTTTCACCAAAAAGAAATATAAAAGGTACCTAATTTTACCCGTTAATTAATGACGCTTATCATTATAATAGACAATGCTATACTTATATAAAATTACATTTGCAGGTAGATATATCCTACTAAATTGTGAGCTGAAATCAGTAATATCAGTAACGGTATACGTAACTTACTGATTTGATATCGATATTTCATTTTATTTTCGCAGCTGTATTTAGATACAAGGCTCTGAACATCTGCTTGTAAATTATATTTGTTATCTTGGATTTGGATAGGAAGTATAATTAATAATCAAACGAACTCACCTGTGAAGTTTGATTACAATTATCGTATATATTTTTGTTACAATTTGTAGCTCTTATTATTGTGAATTCAATGGATATCCATTTCTTGGTAATATTATCATCTAAATATTTAACTTGACCGAATTTGGGCAGCAACGGCGAAGTTAATATTCCTTACAGTCTACAGTAGATACTTTTGCCAACTCTTCATTTGGTTACCTACTTCATAAAATTGCTCCTAAAAATTGCACATATACATATACCATGTATCTGAATTGAAGTTACTAATATCAACTAAAACACGTTTTTACCACAAATAACCAGGAAACTACTCTGTTTTTCTTTCCCACACGTAATGCAATCCCTTCCCTATGTTAATACAATAAACTAATTTGCTGAGTAGCTGTCTTCTTATTCATTTATACCTATTTAGGGTCGCAGGTGCTACGTTCTCAGTCATAAACACTCTAGTTTCCTTCCACAATGTTTTTTCTTGGTTACCCAGCTTAAAAAGAACCCTATAAAGTATAGAAGTAAGTACAAATGAAGGATCAACTTATATGTTATTGTATAGAAAATAAGACTAGTAAAGTTAGAGCTTAGATTGAATAGGGAGTGACGGATATTGGGTGTCAAGATATAGTGGTGGTTATTAAGAAAAATAACCTTTTTAGGTGGCTTCACTCAGGTTCATTTTAGGCATTTTTTGCGGTTACATTATTTTGATATTGGATTCATAATGAAATATGAAGTATGGACCGGTTGGATTATGTTGGGTTATATTTATGTTACATATTATGTACCTACTGTAACATTCATAGGTATTTTTATATTAAAACACGGTTAAATATATTTATATCATTTACGGAATAACTTATGTTGGATACTTTGTCATATACATATGCCGTGTTTCTAAGAAGAAGTAAATGTAACTGATTTTCACATATTTCTTTATATGGTTTTACTCTAAATATTATTTTTTTAGGTAGGCACCTATCCCAATTGAAATTACATGAAAACTGAACCACCTATGGTATAAGGTATATTATATGTAGTCTCGCCCAAGGTAATGAATTTTTCCACTTTTCCTTTACTTCTAACAATAAGCATAATAGTCTCTTATTAAAAATAATTTTCGTTTAAAGCATTAAACAACATTTTATTTCTTTATTCTTTATATTTTAAATTAATAAGGTATATTTTAACATACCTAATTAACGCCCCGCATGCCACTTGTAATTATTTTAAGGTAAGGTAATTAGCAACCCCAAAATATTTTTTTATATGTGACATACTTTACGAGATAATTATGCCTTAACTGCTTCCCACTGAAATAACAAAGTAGTCATTTTTAAATTCTCTTTATCCCATATTCAATAATAAACCCCTTTCCGAATTCCATTGAATTGATGTACAGTTCTTAATGATACCTTCCAGCCCAACGCTTTAATTTCACACTGACTAAAAATGAACCTCAAAAAGAAAAAAAAAACTCTATAAAATATATATTTTGCACCGTATCTCAAGGTAATAAGACTCAAAAGATATTGATTTTGTTGTCCCTACAAAACCACGTCAGTTAAGGCCTTACGTAAGTAGAGAGGAGTTACCAAGCCCTATAATTACTTGGTAGTGGCAGTCGCAAAGAGGCAATGAGTATGAAAAGGCAGTAAGTATTCGCTTTCGACATCGACGAGTAAATAAGTAAGACTGCTAGTCCCTAAACTAGATTTTATTTATTTACTACCTCGTCATTGTCGTAAATGGGGTAAATTGGGGTATCACGCGCTAGAGTGATGAGAAATATAATTTTATAGAGATTACCTAATATCTATATCAATACCGTACACGGGCATGGACCCGCCGATCGGCCCGGACTTTCAGGCCAATTCCAACGTACACGGACATCACTGATCATCAATTGGCCTCTTTGAAAGGTGCCTGCGAAGCCGAACCAAAATGTAGACGTAAAAACGCCTCTGACAGCTTAATTAAATGTAAGGGTCATGGGCATGGGTCATGCTACTAAGGGACGATAGACTAAGGGCCAGTTGCACCAGCCACAATTAACAGACTGATCAACGTCAAGCAGCAAACTATGAAACTTTCCATACAACAAAATTTAGCGAACGCTAAAACGGTGACAAAAAGTTTGGTGCAACCGACCCAAAGCGGATGCTGCCCCTATATATACATGTGCCTGTGTCATGACACGCATGCAGAGGCAGCGCTCGCCGTTTACCTCTCTTTATTTTGAACTTGTCTTTGTTGTTGGGCACCAAGTACTATTTTATCGACGAATAAAAACGTAGCAGTAAAAACAGTAGCGTGAAATTTATAATTAGTGATGTATGTTAGTAGGTAGGTACTCAAAATAGGCAATGAAATTTTCTGATTGTACTATCATTAGGAGATTTAATTTGGCGAATAATTGGAACTGTTGAACATTTTATTTAGAATTATAAACATAATTTAAGTATATTTTAGTAATACCACTGTATATTTCTTGTTTCTAAATAAGTGATTATTCACAACAGAATTTTGATTATGAAAATTGTTTTCATCCATATTGGAACACTAATTTTCGTAAATTAATTAAAACCATGTTTGAGATGATCATATTTGTCGAGGAACTTTTTTTGCGTGAAAACGATTTTCAAGAACAGTCTTCATTATTTAAGCCAATAATAATAATTAGTGTACCTATTCAAAATATTCTGAATGCAGGTAGCTACATAAAGATACATATATACCTACTAATACATATTCAAGTAAAACCTTATAAGGATAAACCTAATAATTGCATGCCAAAAACGTTAAACATAATATTCTCAAGCATTTTCCTTCCACTTTGAGGATAATTAAATTGTCAAATCTTAATATCAACTTGATAAAATGAACTCATGCGGCCCATAATTCAATTAGAATTCTTTTGATGCTTTTTCTCCTTACGTGGAATGAATCCAAAACAGCCTCGACGAATTGGACGCTTCCAAAACAATGGGCAGAAATATGCTGTTCTTATTGCATAAAGAGCATAAGAAGTTAGTGAATTTGATCTCAATTTGATAGAATTCACGGTGATCAGGTTGAGAGAAAAGATGAAGTCAGTTTCTCTATCCTCGTAAGACCCAAGCCAATTTTTGCGCTTTTGAACATTCTTTTATTTCTATAATAGTTCATAACTAGAATAAAATTTGTACTTGTACAAGTAGGTACGCGGGGACTTATAAGAATTACAAACGTAGTCCTCATTTTTCTCTCTGGATTTTAAATATATTTAGAAATAATGACGAAAGGACCCTTCCTCTGGTACCTTTGGTTCCTCTGGCACCAGCTCTGGTACTAATACAATATTGTATAAAAATCATCACCATCTTCATCGCGTTTGTCCCAGCTTTCCGCCACGGCTCATGGGAGCCTTGGGTTCACTTGGCAATTAATCCCAGGAATTGGCGTAGGCGCAAGATGTTCACGAAAGCGGCTGCCATCTGCTTTTCTCATTGGAAACTAGGCCTTATTGCGGTTACTCCGGTTTCCTCTTGAGGTTTTCCATAACCGAAATATAAAATAATCAAAAATAAATTCCTACCTGCATGGTATAGGTATAGAATAAACAAATTGCTTTAAAGTTTATTTATTTTTAGATGTCCACAGGTTTAAATTACAGTCTTTTGATCTGTTCGCAAAACCTCAAATCACAAATAAAAGAGATTTGACCCAAATATCCGAGGATCGCGCCTGCTAACGCTTGATCGCACTAAATCAGTGGATGGATACCTCTCCTTTCTTTTGAACGATTTCCATCTCTGCCACTTCTCTACAGAAAGAGTGAAATTAAGACACAATAAGGCCCTTCGCTCGAACTCGCATAATCAAAGAGAATACACCACAAAAACAACCGAACATCAAGTTATTATACACGGCTCGTTGAAACGTCGCCGACGGACGAGAGAGGAAATACGTGTAAAATTAGCTTTAGAGCTCTAGGATGAAATGTTTTTCGTGTATGATACGTGTCTATACAGAGTGCCTCAGAATATGGGGGGTTTGGACTTGCTAATAGATTTTTCTATTTGGTGATAGTTGGTTAAGTATCTTTCGTTGCAAGTTTTGCGCGGCACACCATACCTTTTGTTTCTCCCTGGCTTTTAGCCCCCTACTAGTAGGTAACGTTGGGGTTATAGTATACGCGTAAGAGAGCTTCGGTCTCTCTTTACGTTATTGGCATTTCGCATCTAAGATGTTGAGGCGGGTTTCCTCAAACGATTTGATGCCCGCCAAGATGACCTGTCTGTAGGCAGCTCCTCCCAACGCTCAGGGTCGATGTTGCAAGCGTTCAGTACGGATATGATGGCCATTCTTGTCTACGTGACAGCGTGTTAAAACGGTATCCGTTACTTTCTATCCCACGGTGTTAAAAAGTGACAGTTATTTAATCACGTGCATTAAGATGGGAAAAGCCACCCATAACACGCCGTCAGGTGTCGTTTGAGCACGTCCTCATAAATACATACAGAAAATATTTAGAAGTGGAAAAACATTTGCTCTTTTTGTCTAGACGAGTACGTAGTCTTCTTCCATGTTAAAACTCCGCATTATTCCCCCGGCGCTGTAACACGCGGTTTTCCAACTTCTCAAGTTTCCTTTGGAACATTTTTGCTCATAGGTGGCTTCTGGTTAATTTAAAATATTGCTTTTACGTTTATGCTATAGAAGCGAGAGTAATTACTATATTATTTATAATTAAATTCACCAAGTAAGATTTAAGGAAATAGATGATACTGAACTAATTTTATATCTGCTTTAAATTTATTATTTACTAAAACGGGACTTAAAAGTACCTCCGACGTTTCGAGGTTAGCTTTGTCCCCGTCTACCACTACCCACAAGTACCACTACCACGACGGTCACCGCCGTCCTCGAAACGACGGAGGTAAAGATAATTTTAAATATGCGATTAAGTCCCGTTTTAGTAAATAATAATCTTTAAAAATCGTGAAAATTTAGAAAATATTCCGTACTAAAGTTTCACATTGTCTTACTTTTAACTAATTAATTTCTCAAAATTAAGGTGGTTCGCTTTCCATACAAAAAAACAATTGCGTTATATTAAGTAATTACACACTATTACTACATAAATATGTGCGCATCTATCTACTTTCAAATGCTTATTTGCGCTAAATTGTTAGTAAAACTTTGTTTTATACAGAAATCACGCAAAAGACGTTTTAATTTTTATCAATGCACCTTAAGATTTCAGCACAAGCATACTTTAACTAGTTACAAGCCTCGTACTACCCATTACGTACCACAGCCAAAAATACGGTACCAAGTTGTAAAATCCGAAGTTCCCCGACGGGCCCCCAGGGGGCGCCACTATCAAACCGGTACGTGCTACAACTTTTGTTACGGCACGGCATGCGACTGTAGCGTACCTAATGAGTTATAACACCGGTGTAACAGTGTTATACTTGCTCAGACAACGTGTGAAATATTAATTTCAGTGCGAGTTGAATTGTAGTTTTTTCGGAAGAATAAAAGTTTAAAAGATCCCGGACCTAAACTATGGAAAATGTGGTTTCAGTTAAATATTTTGAGATTTTGATATGTTATAGATTTCAGAGTCCTGAACAAAAGTGTCCAGGGGTGCTACCACTGTATCAGAGTCCCTTTCAGAGGTTCGACTGATTTTTTACTTAAACGAAGACATCTACCTACTTATTATTCAGATAAACAGTTACAGTTATGTTCCAGAAATTTACGCTCGTGTATACCGAAATCGTAACTTGAACCCACCTGTGATGCCCATTTTTTTCTTAATTACTTTTTTAGGGTTCCGTACCCAAAGGGTAAAACGGGACCCTATTACTAAGACTTCGCTGTCCGTCCGTCCGTCCGTCCGTCCGTCCGTCCGTCCGTCTGTCACCAGGCTGTATCTCACGAACCGTGATAGCTAGACAGTTGAAATTTTCACAGATGATGTATTTCTGTTGCCGCTATAACAACAAATACTAAAAACAGAATAAAATAAAGATTTAAATGGGGCTCCCATACAACAAACGTGATTTTTGACCAAAGTTAAGCAACGTCGGGAGGGGTCAGTACTTGGATGGGTGACCGTTTTTTTTTTTTCTTTTTTTTGTTTTTGTTTTTTTTCATTATGGTACGGAACCCTTCGTGCGCGAGTCCGACTCGCACTTGCCTAGTTTTTTAATACCACCAAGACGACGATGGAAAACATATTCGTAACAACTTTATCTAACGTAAACTTTTACCGTGTTGCATATTAACGCATACTGTTCATAAACCACACAAAATTCAAAATTTTGACAAGCCTTGGCTTGGTCACGTGCCCCAAACTAATTTCCTAACTTGAGGCTCTAGCTAAGAAACATCGACTTGTATGGCAAGCTAATTTCTTGGCCGGATAGGTAATTTTGGCGGGATAAACGAATTATTTCCGCTTATTCGGCGCGTCGGATCCGGATTTCGGACGGGTCGGGTCACGTTCCGGATTCGTTGGTGTGGGCAGATTGTTTAGTTTAAATTATATCATAGATGTAAGCATGTCTTAAAGTCCTATCCCCCTATCTATAAAACATACCCCATATCTATAAACTTTATTAATTTTTGGATACAATCATTTGAACTATGCTCATACTCAACAAAAGTAAAAATTTTTTATACTCGTCAGGATGAATCTCCTAGATTTCCCAAAAGCCTTCTCCGTCGTCAAAATATTATCATCCGATTCCGAGTCACTTGCCCTGGTAATAAAAGCGATATTCGCGTGGGCGATACGGGGTTTAGCAAATGATTAAATTCCGAAACATATGACTTTCAATCAACGTCTCAGCCTCATCCATCGTAACAAGGCTGAACTTTAAAAATTGGAAATATCGGTAAGCTCAGCGCATTGCGACTTGGTGCAAGATATAAACAGATTGCGAGCGATCTGCTTAGCTGACATACCTTGGGTGACAGTTCATTCCACAACACTGTGGTATGTCCGGACCGATGCGATCTTCACGAAAAGAGCGTACTCTCATCTTAAGGATAACATTCCATTTCTAACCGCAGCTGCATTACTGTCAATTTTACTATGGAAATTGACAATGACAGCGACGCGTTCAGTACCGGTAGTGCGGCTGCGGTTAGAAATGGAATGTTACCATAAATGTCGACAAAGCACTTGGAACCCCTCTGGCGTTTTGGGCGTCCATAAGCGGCGAAAATTATTTACCATCAGGCGATTCGTCCGCTCGTTTGCCTCCTATGACATAGAAAGAGACAGACGTGAGGGCCAGTCGCACCAAACCGTTTGTCAACGTTGTGGTTTGTAGCAATTTACTTGTATTAAAAGTTTGCGCTGTGGGGTGAAAGTTGCTATTGACATATAAAAATCATATAATGTTCCTTGTGCGAGGTGCAATATGACCTAAATCTGAAAACCTACACGTTCATAGGTGATGTGGGTAACACAAAACATTAAAATAAATAAAAGCGTGAAATAAAAGTCATATTACTCCCCTCTCCCTCCACCCCTTCGTACCCTAAAAGCTATCACAAACAGAATGCTCTTTGGTCTCTTTGATATTCTCTATTCCACCCGCTGCCTCTTATCTCTTACAAACCATTGAAAAGCTAACGGCGGAATCTCTCATATCGCCGTGAAGCATCGATGGCCGGGGATGGCGGGGATCATCCCGGTTTTTACGAGCGTCCGAAGCGTATAGAACGAAAAAACCCGAAAATATTCCCGAATAATATCGGGAAATACGGCCAATAACCGATGAATTACACTCCGAGCCCGGCATTACGGATATGGTAAGGATGAGTGTATATTTTTAGTATTGTTTCTGCAGTTAAAGTCTTTCAAGGGCGCGGGTGTTGGGGGTATTTTTGTATGCGTAGACGGGGCTTTGGACACAGTGAAGGGAGTACGAAATTTTCAATGGAAATAATGACATCTATTTATAATACTAGAATGTTCGGTTGGCACAAGCATTCACTTTTCGCTGATGTATAACTCGGTAGAAGCAATTTTTCACGTTAACAGCTTTTGAGCAGTTACAAATTATTAGTCGTGCGTTTTAGCCCTATTTATGTTCGTGATTTTTATCGAGCAAAAGTTGTTTAATCAAGTTATAAATCCATAAAGTTACTAAAGCCCCAAGATTACTAAGTCATATTTTTGGCAGCCATATTATGATCTAAAAAGCGCTACGATTTTTCAATTTAAGGATGTCTCGCGTTAGACCGGGCCGTGTCCGGGCTGGAACTTACTTTTCTATGACATGACAGATGATGCTTTCCATAGCAAACGATGCGCCGGAAGTTCCGGCCCGGACACGGCCCGGTCAAACGTGAGTCATCCTTAAGTCTGCTAGCTGAACCCACTGCACCATGCATCTATGTTTGTCACCTTACTTATTCTACTATGTCTTCTAGATGAGCGTTAAAATGAGGACGACAGCAAAACGGCGATATATAGCCAAATCGCCCGGCAACATTTCCCTTTTTGCCATCGATCTTACTTTGCATGCATTCTTCGATTTATAGCAAGGTTCGGATTGTGTGTGTGATTCATTGCCGTATTTACTAGATGCTGGACATATTTGTATGGTTGTTTGGGGCAATTTTTAAATTGTTTGTACCTGGATCATACAAGGATTTTACTTAATTTTAAATACTTCACTCACTCCAATAACTCACTGCTGTTTTGAGACTTGTGAGCTGCGAAATTGCATCGAGAAATTATGAATGAATTCATTAAGTCGCCATGCACTTTTCCTAATGGTATACAAGTCGCGGAATTTTCCAAAAATTTGGAAAATTGACGAAAATTTAACAGGTAACAAAGGAATCTTTCATTTATCAAATAAAACATTTTGATTCCCATACAAAAATATGACAAGTTTCCAAAATGTTACAGCGGCAGATTAGCGACATCAAAATTTGACGAAATAATCTAAAATTAACCAAAACAAATATTATTATGTACTATATACTTACTTACTTGGTTCGCGCGGTGACCCAAACTGAGTCATGGCCTCCAACACATGAACAGCACGCCACTTTGATCGGTCCAGAGCGTTATCCCGCCAGCTTTCGCCGACGCCAAGCTCACGGAGATCTGCCGCCACTCTATCTGCCCAACGGTATTTAGGACGACCAACAGGACGGCGCCCAGTTGGTCGACCCAAGTAGGCCCTTTTGAATGCCCGATCTTCACCCATCCTTTCGAGATGGCTTTGGATGGATGGATGGATGGATTATTATGTAGTTTAGGTTTATCTGTTTTAGATTTTTATGAAAAAAAAAGAGGAATGCGGGTTTCACTTTTGGAAAATCACAATATCTAAATGTCGATCTTCGCTATGTACCACACCACACCTTATCCACATATTCCAAAATTAATGCAAAACTTACGCCTTATGGTAATAAGTGAAACTCCTTTGGTACTATACGGCTCAATAGCATAAATTATGCATAATGCGCTGCTGTCCTGCGATCCATTATTACTTTGTTGCGAGTCGTCCTAAACTTACAAAGTAGGTAGATGAAGCTTTTTCTCAAAATTCTACAAAGTAAAAGCTTTTTTTTTCAACGCGGCCAAGTAAAGCATACCATCCAAATCTTTTGAATCATTCTTCAAGATTGAAACACGCACGCTCTCATGACTTCAGCTTAAACTGTTCCTCCTTCCCTTTTTCAAAACATCTTATAAGTCACACCCTGTGTTTCCATTGCTTAACACAAAAACCAGAATAATTTTAAACTCGGCTGCCTTAGAAACTGTACGTGACTAGGGATCACATTTATACTGGTTCCTTCTGTAGGCGATGAAAATAACAAATCAACTATACTTAAGTCTTTTTTACGAAATGCCCGCCGTTTTTACGGACCCCTAAAAGAGGTTCGGATAAACAATTCGTAGCGACAGCGATTTCATTGCGATTTCGTTTTTATTTGACGCCTGCTATATTTTCAGTTAGGGTTCCGTTCTATGTGATCATTGAAATTGGATAAATAATAGGCTAGGGGAAAATGGGAAAAGGGGAAAAAGTATTTTTCGGTAACGTCTACTTGCAATGTTTGAAATTGCAATTGCTTGTTGTATTGCAATGCTTGTAGTGGGTGTTACATACATTATATGTACCTACTTACGAAAGAAAAAGTGGTTAAGGCCTCCAATGCCCAGGAAAAGAACCAGGCCCCGTAGCACAGAATAAATAATAGTACTAAGTACAGAAGACTCACTCTCTAACAATACGCGTTTGTTGCGATCAGCACATATATGGCCGCTAGGTGGCGACAGCGCCACGCGCGGCTTATGGCAAACTCCAAAATTGGGGCCGAACGGATGCACTTTTAGCTACCTGTAGCAAAGCGACGAAATCGAGGAGTGAGACACGCCTGCCCGTAGACAACGTGCCAATCGCCAACGCTCCGTAGCGAACGAAACGCAACTGTCACTGTCACACTAATATGGAAGAGTGATAGAGAGACACAAAGCGATTCGATGGCGAAGCGCAAGCGATTTTCACCTTGGCTAGGCTACCAGTATCCTCTGCATTCGCGGCAGATGCCTAAACCGCTCCATAATAATGGCTGGATGTGATAAATAAAATAGCCGATAAAAAAACAACGGGTTGCACTCCGGGAGTGCCGGCAGAATTGAAAACTCAATGATATTGTAACAGTTTCTCGATCGGGTCAGGTGTCCGTCTTACGAAGCGACTTATGTCTTACCAAAGACATATGTAACTTCGTATAAGATGAATAAAGTCTAAGCAAAAAACGTGCCTCGGAAATCAAGAAAAAGTCTTTCTCGGATAGATGGCGCACACACCTTTAGCCTAATATGCTCGGCTAGATGGCGTCAGGACACCATTTCATATTTAACAATTTTAACACATAGATATCAGTGAATGAACATGGGTCAAAATGATATAAAAATAATAATATAATATAATAATAATAATAAATATGGGGGACATCTTACACAGATCAACCTAGCCCCAAACTAAGCAAAGCTTGTACTATGGCTTTGTGCTTGTAATAAAATCATTTATCCATATAGGGTAAGACCACCAGTGAATGAACACTTAAGCAATTATCCAAGTTTGAAAAATCATTGCTCAGCATTCATTAATAATTGGAATAATTAACTGCAATTTAATCAATCCTCATTTAATAAATAAGAAAGTAATTTCTGCGATTTTTAATTACTTTCATAGTTTTTGAGTTATACCAGAATTTACCAAAAACTACCCAAAAACCTAATGAATGAACATAAAAACTAGTGAATGAACACCGAAAAATCCAGTGAATGAACATTATTTAACTCTTTTTAATTAGCATAATAAAATCATTTTTATCACAAACACCGTTTCCGGCTCTATTTTAATAGGTATAGCGATATCGTTTGTATCTTTTTATCCCTCTATATTGACTTCGAATCGATTAGAATGTAATGAAATGATGGTTATTCACCAATACCATAGAAACCCGTTACATATTAAAAGGAAAAAATTAAATCAACCATTAAAACAAGAACCAACGTGCATATTTTGATGAAAAGGGGTCATGCTCACCAAATAATGCTTAAAATAATAAACTTGTCACTGCATTGTCCGTGGTTACACTGTTCATACATAGAATTAGTAGAAATCCAATAAATGAACAAGCCAAATTTTGTATTGTTCATACAAAGGCATGACAAATCTAGTGAATGGACTATAGAAATTTGGTTTGTTCCAATACTGGCTAATTGAATCAGAATCGTTTTCTATGCAGAATCACAAAAAACAAGCTTAATACGATTGCGTTTACATATACATTTGGGAAAAAAATGAAATCTACGCGACACCAGTAAATGAACACACTGTTCATTTACTGGTTTCATAACATTTGATGAGCCAGTAATGGAACTATATAAAATAAAGACTTAATCGCATAATACGCCAACAAAGGGTACATAAATAGAAGGTTCAACTCTTAATCTAACCAAATAACTAAACTTTGTACTGGTAAAAATTAAAAAAGCACTTCATAAGTTGCTCCAAACATACACTGTTCTTATCTGGGATCTAATATTTTCATACAAAACTTCAAATCCAGAAACACGTAAACTTCAAACGCCCGTCACATCCTAACTTGTCGAAAATAAATTTATTACGGGTTGTCATTGCATAGGAAATAGAGTTGTTAATAAGAAAAAAAATAAGACAAGTGGAAGAAATTGCTATATTTCTTATTTTAGACGAAAAACGTGATTTTGTTCATTCACTGGGGGGTGTTCATTCACTGGAGGGTTTACCCTATATTCATTTTTTTGATAATTTTATACGTGTCTATTTTGAGCTATAGTCGTGTGTCGATAGATGGCAGTAAATTTACAGTGACTACAACATTTACTATGACAGGACCCCTCTATACTATCTATTCTTTTTGGTCTTACGCTCTCGCGAGTTTAACATTTTTTCCCCATCACAAAAAGTGCACAGCGCCGCTAAAGAAGTTTTCACTTCAATAAAATGGCGGAACCCTCCTGTTTCATTCCACTTCACGCGTTCCACTTTTCCCTTTATTTCGTACAAGTGTTTCCGGCCGGATTCAATCTCCGCTGAATAAAAACTTATTAACGATTAACTGGCACCGGTTCGTTCCAGTGTTTGTGCTTGCAGTAAAAAAGTTGTGTTATAAAAGAAACTGATTTTTTTTGAGGAAAATGTGGGTCTAAAATAGTTTTTTTTTGCATGATCAGGGCCACTTGCACCAGCCCACTAACCCGGGGTTAAGCAGTTAAACCGTTAACCCAGTGTCAAATTGTACTGGTAACCATGGTAACTCCAGATTTAACCGGTTAACCCCGGGTTAGAGGAATGGTGCAAGTGGCGCTCAGAAAAATAACACGTTGCTGCAACAAAACCAAACGAAACTTAAATTTTGTCACCAAAATGTACCTACACCTACACAGTGTCGTAGCTAGCATGGGTGACACCCGGTGCGGAAATTGTGGGTGTCACCCCTAAATTCAATCAAAATTGAATATATTTAAAAAGAGTAATTGTAATTTATGTCAAATAGCTCAGGATTTACTCCATCGCTTTCATTTTACATGATTTTACGAATTCTTTGCTCACGGTCGGGTGTCACCCCTAAATGGGTGACACCCGGGGCGGACCGCCCCCGCCACCCCCCCCTAGCTACGCCACTGCACCTACATGTTTTGGCGAATGATAGAAATCATACATCATTTTGACATCAAAATGGATATTGGGTAGGGTCATTTTATTTTTATTAAATCATCGTTTATTGCACAATACAAAAACTAAATAGGTATACCAAAAAAGTATCCCAAAAACATCAATTAGTGTTTCATATTTTTCAATCCTCATCTTAGGGCTTTTCCAGTTGCATTTTAAAGCAGCCCTAGGTCTTCAACAAAAACATGAGTATGAGTAAGTAAATAAAACAAATGTACTTAAGTAATTTTTATGAATCCTATAAATAGTTCATTTTAAGGAATTAATCAAATCTAAAATCTTTATATATCAAACTATATGATCACAACTTTCACAAAATATCCTGGCTTTTCAATATTCTGCTTTATTGCTTTATATTATTGTTACTACAGCTAGTTGACAATTCATTATAAAACCGCATTGATTAATTCCTTCATCCCAATCTCAACCATATTATTAACCACAAAAGTTTGCTTTCACATTAAAACTCACTACTGATACGAGTTTTCAAAAGTAATTGACTCTGCGGTTGGCGACGGGGAGACAGTTAAATCGTTATAATTGCAAAAGTACCACTGATTCTATTACTGGCCGCATACAATTTTATTAATTATGCAATCAGCCGCAAAAAGGTTAAATGTCAGTCGGCGGTAAAAGTTTTCAGTTGGGTAAATTTACCTGAATAAATGTGAAAGCTGGACGAGTAAATGTATGTGTAAATAACGTACATACACATCGGTTTTAATAAATAAAGTACAGTCGACGTCAAAAATATGTTTACACTTTTGCACCTTACTCCCATGTAATAAGGCGAAAAATGTCCGTCCGTCTGTCACCAGGCTGTATCTCACGAACCGTGATAGCTAGACAGTTGAAATTTTCACAGATGATGTATTTCTGTTGCCGCTATAACAACAAATACTAAAAACAGAATAAAATAAAGATTTAAGTGGGGCTCCCATACAGCAAACGTGATTTTTGACGAAAGTTAAGCAACATCGGGCGTGGTCAGTACTTGGATGGGTGACCGTTTTCTTTTTGCATTTTTTCCGGTTTTTTTTGCTTTATGGTACGGAACCCTTCGTGCGCGAGGCCGACTCGCACTTGCCCGGTTTTTGACTTAACATACGGCCGGGCAAATATAGAGATTACAGTTTCCATGGAAATGTTTGCACCGTTTTCGTCTCTCGTTGTGCAACCAGAATTCTCCTGAGGTTTTCGGCATCTCATGTCAATTTTAATGTTCTCCCGTTTCATATGGTTACTGTCGGCCCTATTCTAACTTTAACACTAGAGATCATCTAGAGATGAATAAAATACGATATCGAGAAGATATGTCATTTGTAAGTTAGATATGTCAAATTTGACGTTTCCGCGAATCTGGAGGTTCTCTTGAACGATTTCGACAAGTTATGACTTAGATATCCAAGTCACATCTAGTCGATATCTAATGTAAATCTAGTTGATCTCTATATCGTCTCTAGATCTTGTGATTATCTCGTTTCCCGAATACGCGTGTACGTAATTACAATTTTTGCAGTCTTTACCGGTGACTGCAAAGCTTTTGACCAATGCCGTTTTAAATTTGTCAAATACATTACCCAACCTTGTACCGTAATGGTAGGTATTGTTTTGATTCTTGATAGACCAGCATTGTTGCCGCAGTAATGCGGCGCGACATCCGAACTGAGTTCATAAGGTACCTTAAGGGCCCATTTAGGGTAACATTCCATTTCCAACGACAGCTGCATAACTGTTCATTTTACTATGGAAATTGACAATGACAGCGACGCGTTCAGTACCGGTAGTGCAGCTGCGGTTAGAAATGGAATGTTACCATTAGACAGCGCGCGAACTTGTATGCGATTTTCTTTACATTGCGAGTTATGATCGGTCGGTTGAATTGGACTTAACGAACAGTCCGCAATGTAACTAAAATCGCATGCGAGTTCGCGCTCCGTTTAAATTAGTCCTAGACCAATTGCGCGGAAAACTAACCATTTTTTTTAAAGCCACAGAATAAATAATAGTACTAGGTACTGAAGACTCACTCTCTAACAAAACGCGTCTGTCACGATCAGCACATATATGGTCGCTAGGTGGCGACAGCGCCACGCGCGGCTTATGGCAAACCCCAAAATTGGGGTCGAACGGATGGACTTTTAGTTTAGCTACCTGTAGCAAAGCGACGAAATCGCGGAGTGAGTCACGCCTGCGGCTGTTGCAGTCGCGGGTACAAGTTGTGCTACGGAAATCGACAGATTTGACAGCCGCGGGAATGGCGACTCGAGTCGCGGTCTAAGTCGCGGATGCAAGATGTGCTAGAGGTGCTGGCATTGCGTGCAGGACGAAAATAGAACAGCAATCCCTAAGCTATAAACATATTGTTTTATAACCTATGTACATTGAATGGAAATCAATTAGGTAAGTATTGGTACTAGCCTTTGTTTGCTTAAAAACGTTGTTTCAAACGTGAATCCAGTTGGTTGCATTTTAGTTTTTCGGCGAATTCGTTTTCAAATTTATTTAGCACAGTATAGTATCAGATAACACGCGAATGTATATACAGGCATTTTTTTCGTATAAAACCTCCTCCGTTTTTAGAGTCGGTGAAAATGTAGCTACCATTTCAGCCAAACCAGGAAATCAAATCATTAATTATTCATAAAAATCGGCTTTATATGTAACTCCTACGTAATATTCCTACTTATACTTGGTCAAGCAGATCTTGTCAGTAGAAAAAGGCGGCAAATTTTAAAAATGTAGGCGCGAAGGGAGATCGTCCCAAAATTTGAATTTCGCGCCTTTTTGTACTGACAAGATTTGCTTGACCAGCTATATTTAATTTATGTAGTAGTGTAGTGTAGTTTTGACGCTACGATAGTATAGATACACCACAAAAACATGCCACACTTCATTCACATAAACAATTACATATAGGGTAATTTTTGGACCGTTAGCCATATTGTGCGAGGTGATTACTTTTTCTATGGGACCAACTTCGAAATCACAGAATTTTTTTTGACCGGTTTCATACATTTTGGTCGAGTGGATGTCGACGTTTTCTATGCGAAGGCCAATTTTTTTTTGGAATTCTGTGGTTGGTCCCATAGATAAAGTTGTTCAGTATGACCTACCTAATCACCTCGCACAATATGGCTAGCGATCCAAAAATTACCCTGTACACTGTAAGCATAGACTGTTAAAATTATAAACCTTTGGCTTTTCCGAAGCTGGCTAAAAATATGACAAAATCCTTCTCAACTTCGACTGCGTTCACAGAAACCTCTAACAATCGTGCCAGAACGCGGTCTCAAACGCAACGGAGGCCAACTTCGCAAAGAAAAACTTAAATTGCTTGTTACCTTTATCTTTGTGAAGCTAAAACTGCTGTGTCCTAAGACGAAAATTGTTAGATCAGCTCTGGATGCAGTTGCGAAGTTTATAATGTATCGGTTCGAGGAATTTAGTTAAGCCTGCTTTGGAGTTGCGCGGTTCGGAGTTCGAAGCGCGCTCGGATAATTCGGCCATCTTGGTTTATTTTCACTTTTCCGTTTCTTGTTTTGTTACATCTTTTTATACATGGATGGTGGCATTCAAGCTGCTAAGTGAACAGTGAACACCATATGCGTACTTATTCTATGCGATAATTCCGATAATGTTGAGGTATCCGTAGCTGTCAATTTAGAAGATTTCTAATCGTTTATCTGCCTAAAAATGCGTATTGATGTTCATAGGAAATATTTTTATATATGTCCTATGGGGTCGAAAAGTGCTCGAGTGGAGACCAAGGACTACCAAACGCAGCGTAGGACGTCCACCCACAAGATGGACGGACGACCTTGTTAAGGCCGCCGGAAGACGCTGGATGCGGATCGCTTCCAACCGGTACGAGTGGAGGTCCAAGGGGGAGGCCTATGTTCAGCAGTGGACGTCTTATGGCTGAGATGATGATGATGATGTCCTATGAGTGTAAGTCGGTTGCACCAAATCGTCTGTCACCGTTAAAGCGTTAGCTAAATTTGATTGTATGAAAATTTTTGCAATACTATACTGATATTGTGTCAAAGGCATACACTGAAAATATTACTACGTATAGGTAACTAGTCGACAGTTACTATACATTAGTTACCTAGTAAAATATATATACAGGGTGTTTGGTACATCGTTTGCCAAATTAAAACGGCAGATAGCTTGAGTCATTTGCTATGTTCTCATGCCTAGAAAAACAAAATTGGCCATGGTTTTTTTACTACTACGCAAGTAAAAATTTGAAATTTACGAAAAACTGTCATAGAAGTGAAAAAGTTTTTTTGCACCAAATTAAAAATTTCTAGGCCTAAGAAGATAGCAAATGACTCAACCTATCTGCCGTTTTAATTTGGCAAACGATGTACCAAACATCCTGTATTTAATAACAGTTAAACACCTAGGTAATACGATTATATGCAAAAGTTGAAAACAATGCTTTATCACCTTTAACCATTCAAACTTCCACACCGAAGTTGCATTCCAACAGTCATTAATTCATATTTAAACTAACAAGAACATATCGAAATGTTAATTTAAAGTTGCGAACAACTGGGAACATTCTTAGGCGAGTTCTTACGGCCTGAGCCTATCAATAGGGAATTTGGAAGGAAAACTTCAGGCTGTATGTAATATTCCTGATGCTAGTAGTATTAAAGAGGTAAAAGCTAAGGCGAACCAGTATAATCGTAGTTTATGTGAGTGCTACATAATAAAAGCCATTAAAATACGGGTATGGGTTTATGACACGAGAAAAGCGAGTTTTATGAAATAACATCACACGAGTGTTTTAATGCCTATTCATGTATACAATTAGGTACATTCACTGAATTATCTACATGCATTATTATAAGTTCTCTATGATGTATTCAGCAACCTCATGTTACGACCGTCATTGCGGAATTTGATCACACTCCGCTGATACTAGAAATGAGGTCAAATCAAATTGCTTTGTTTTTAAGAGATGTTCGATATTTGAATGTCATTATTAAATCGAATCGCCGTTGTTATTACACAATATTAACATTTTAATAGATTATGATTATGCTGAAAATAATATGAGGCTTTTGACCACATGATAGAGAATTTATGACATGTGTTTAGATAAAGATATATTTATTTTTGTCTTCTGTTTGCACTGTTAGCTTTACTTGATTAAAATTAATTTTCGACACCCAAAGCTCGTGAAGCATTTGTAACGAACCGGTTCCGGATATGACAGCCAGATTTATACTCCAGGGAAGTTTGCCTACTTTATAAAATAGTCGGTTAACATCGGGACTCGGGACCGTCCGCGGATGGCGTATGGGAATATGAAATATTCGTTCGGAATCTAAACTAACTCTTTGGCTATATATGTGGTTTCTTTATATCGACGACGAACTGGGTTATGTTATGATACTTATTATTTTAGAAGATCTTGTGACTACAGACTTAAAAATCACCCATGACTATACCTCGTGGGCAGATCAAGGAAATTGATAATTTTATGAAATTGGTAGGTATCATTTTAGAATTAATCACTTCATGATATCATTAGGTTAGATTTGACCTTTTCATGGTCTAAGGGTGACGTTTGAATATCGACTGCAGCTACAATACTGTTGCGACATTACTGCTGCAGGCTTGACGAGGCGCTGCATCTGTTAATTTTCATGATAAAATAAATGACACATTGTACCTACGTCATAATCGCGGCAGTAATGCGGCATTTTATAAAAGTAATTCACAGAAGCGGCAGCAACAGTACTTAACGCAGCTGCAGTTGATATCCAAACGTGACCTTATCAGTGCCGATCGACGCCCGATAACCCTAACCGACACTCTTGTTTTCAAAAGTGAAGTTACCTAGCTTAAAATAAAGACCCGAGTTTAAGCTGCAGCTAAATAAATTTGTACCTAATTACCACGACCCGTCACCTGCAGAACTTAGTTCTAACACACCTTTGCATGGAAAATTCGCAAAATGCGCCGGATCCATTCCCAACTTGCTCAATCTTGAGCCCCGCACGTGATTAGGGTTGTCACATGCTGATTTCTAAAGTTGTGAAAAAATTTATAATTATTATGGTTTTAATGGTTGATATACCTACCTACTATTACTAAGTAAAAGAAATTCTTGGGTTTATGGTTTATTACGACAATCCTGACATTTGTGCTTCCTAGGTATAGCGTTTACTAACTTTAGATGGTAATCACGATAAATAGTCGTCATTTACGTAAAATAGTTATCATTTGCTTCCAGTATTATACCAGCTCAAGTCACATGCTTTTTACTAATTTGTGGTATTTTTTTTCCCAGAAAGCACTTAACGCCTTAGTTACTTTTAAATTTCTGACACCGGTAACCATTGAAGGACGACTTTTATGTTGTAAATTAGATCCTCTTCATGCGGTAGGTATCTAAAAATTTATCTTAAATTTTATGTCCGAAAGCCACACGATTGTCTAAGTTACTCAGACTAGGCTACTAGGCTAGGCCCCCTTGTATCTCGGAGTCGCCAGTTCGAGTCTCGACAGAAACAGTAATTAGGGTTCCGTACCCAAAGGGTAAAACGGGACCCTATTACTAAGACTTCGCTGTCCGTCCGTCCGTCCGTCCGTCCGTCCGTCCGTCCGTCCGTCCGTCCGTCCGTCTGTCACCAGGCTGTATCTCACGAACCGTGATAGCTAGACAGTTGAAATTTTCACAGATGATGTATTTCTGTTGCCGCTATAACAACAAATACTAAAAACAGAATAAAATAAAGATTTAAATGGGGCTCCCATACAACAAACGTGATTTTTGACCAAAGTTAAGCAACGTCGGGAGGGGTCAGTACTTGGATGGGTGACCGTTTTCTTTTTGCTTTTTTTTTTTTTGCATTATGGTACGGAACCCTTCGTGCGCGAGTCCGACTCGCACTTGCCCGGTTTTTTTTTCCACTTTTCCTGTACTTCTAAGCATTCATAATATATATTTCATTTTTTCAGATTCAGACGCAGACGAGCTTGACAGTGATATACTTAATTGAGATAGGATTAATGGTAACATTCCATTTCTAACCGCAGCTGCACTACCGGTACTGAACGCGTCCCTGTCATTGTCAATTTCCATAGTAAAATGAACAGTAGTGCAGCTGTCGTTGGAAATGAACTGTCACCTTAACCACAGAATAAATAATAGTACTAAGTACAGAAGACTCACTCTCTAACAAAATGCGTCTGTTACGATCAGCACAGATATGGCCGCTAGGTGGCGACAGCGTCACCCGCGGCTTATGGCAAACCCTAAAATTGGGGCCGAACGGATGTGCTTTTAGCTACCTGTAGCAAAGCGACGAAATCGCGGAGTGAGACACGCCTGCCTTAACGGTATTTTATGACTGGTATAGGTTTGATTCACGTTACCGATTCTTTTAGTAGCTCATTCTGATATTGAGTTCCCGAGAGCGGTATTGAACTTGCACCGACTTAGATTAACATATCAGATGTTCCATGTTAAACGTCTAGCTCGCCAATCCGAAAAAAAGGATGAAAATAATTTTAAATATTAAAGACTACATAATGATATAATATAATTTTGTTATCATTTGCGAGAGCATTTCGCTCGCACTTGACCGTACTTGTATTGCCGCTAGCGAGACGCAAGTCATTATTTTGATGTCAAAAAGGAAGTTCGAATTGGCCTCCAGGATGAACGTTAGATAAAATCCGTTCGATCGCTCCGTACGGTTGTAAAACTTGTGATTGCACCTTAAGAACGGGCCAGGGCGTCGGTTATTGGAAATGAACGTGATGTCATATCGTGAAGAATATTCGTTTCGTATCGTCAATTTTATAATATAATCGTGGGTGTACCTACGAAATTAAATCTGGTTATAATAAAATACCTACTTAGGTAACACCAACAGGGAAAACTGTTTTAGAAACGATTGCGCGAATTTATACTAATGTTTTGTGATTTCATTGATCCTTAGGTATTTAAAAAAACTGCATGCAATTTTGTCAATTAATTGGCATAGTATTGGTTTTTACTAAAACTGGCTTAATACTTTGTAAAAAAAAATAGGAACAGTAAAATTGTCATTCTATGGAACTTGTTAACTATGTAAAAAACAAAAGTCACTAGTAAATTCATCAATCAGAGACAATTTTAATATGGCGGTTTGTTTACAGTTAGCAAGTTTCATAGAATGACACTTTATATATACTTTATATACACTATATATATTTAATTACGACGGCTAGCGTTAACGTAGAAATGACGAAATCTAGGCATCGTTTAGAAATAGCTTTCGAATATCAGACTTAACAGTATTGCAACGGGTTTTTCGGAATCTATTAAATAATCTTTCGCTAGAAATATTGCTAAGTATCTATGTATTATCTGCTACATTCAGGTCTGATTAACAGTATATAAAATTGGCCTGTACTTTCTATCCATGTAGCATGCTAGGGCTTCCTAGCTCCATATACTGCAGAAAGTAATCTTGCAGAAAGGCTGACACACATTCTGACGCAGTCTAATCCCAATGCTGCGTTATAACTTATGCGGCCATTTTAAAAATGCACATTAAAAGCTTTTATAGTTAGTTCGTTTTAGTTTTTGAAAAGTTATGCTAACGTTTTAAAATGGTAGCTTTTATAACGGCGATGAATATACAATCTACCTCACACGTTCAAGTTTGTTCATGTTTAGGCCATAGAGGGTCAAATTAATAGGTCCCGTTGAACCTTAGTATTGCAAATTAAACAAATGATACTAACGTTTTGGTATTTTTTTTATATTTGTAGGGTTATTTAAGAATAAAATTAAAAGTAATTAATTGTCGAGTCAGCATTGTAATTTACCATCAGCATCAAACAATTGATAACTGTACATAGAAATATATCACTATTTCGGAAAAGTATTCGAGGATGTCAAATACTTTTGGGGCTTTGCTTCATCCACCACTTTAATGCAGACTGTACCAAGGAAAAATATTCGAGGATGTCAGATACTTTTGGTGTGTTGCTACTTTATGCTTTTTTGTATGCTGATTGAACCAGGCTTAAGTACTTCATAGGAAAGAGACTACCGCCAATATTGTTAGTTACAAGTTATTATGCAATCGGCCCCAGGTAGCTTCGCAGTAGGTATCTATTGTAGTCTTACCCTTCCGTAATTACTAACAAAAGAAGTGAGAAGTGCCTCAAGATGGCACTTGACAAATACAAAAGCATCGTAATTCACACTTTGTTCAATGGAGACCCAAAACAAAAATTAAAAGGATCAAATACGAGACGCACTTTCGAGTAGGACCTATACTGATATCCACAATTAAAAAGAGATTCCAGGGTTAAAAAAATAGGTTCATTGAATATGATTTAGATTTAGAAAGTATTATAATTATTCAAAATCGCATTGGCAATCTTATCATTTGACAAGTGACCCGACCCGGCTTAACACGGGTTACACAAAACCTTAACAAAATACACTCTAAACCTTCCTCAAGAATCACACTATTCCTTTCAAAACTTTTCAGTACTTCTTGAGTTTATCGCGAACATACACACAAACAGACAGACGCGGCGGGGGACTTTTTTTATAAGATGTAGTGATGATAAGATTGCCACTGCAATACGCCACCCGCCCGAAACTCATTGACACTTTCTTATTCTGGATATAATAACGTTGTTCATGCTGAAGCGACCACAGCTCCGGCTTATAGCTTGGGCCATGACTGGCCACGCCTCATTTAACAAACACCTATTAACCCTACGTGTTACAGATAGCCCCCTCTGCAGAGCATGCATGGAGGCAGAGGAGACAGCCGCCCACGTCATTCTCGAATGCCCAGAGGTGGCAGAATACCGGCACAACACCTCGGCTCACCGGGGTCTCTCCTAGAAGTCGTCGGCAACGTCAAGGGTCTGCTAGGCTTCTTGATAGAGTTGGGTTGGCAAGAATAGTGTCGCCAACCTACCACGCAAAATAGGCGCATTAAATGACGTCGAGTTGCGGAAACCAAGCCCGCGAGAACCTATAACCTATAACCTAACGTTGTTCATTGTAAATAATAACATAACATATAACGTCGAAACATGTTTTTATTGTACATATAAAACAATATATTTTACATTTTACCGGCTTCTGCGCCACATATGACAAAGTTGTGCCCTCAGGGACTAAAACAGTAGTTTGCGAGTTAAATTAGTGGCTTGTTATGACAGTGTTATGCATCGGTCTGCTTTTTGCGGTAAATAAACTCATTTATACTCTGTATTTGTAACTAAAGCTATTACAATGGCTGCTATTTAGGTACATACATATTAACTCATGTAGACAATAAATTTCCTTAATACGGTAGAACGGGGTGACTTTCAAATGCAGGGGCGACTTTAAAATTCTAGTTTTTAAGCCATAATATACTTTTATGCGAGATTTTTTACAGTAGGTGAATATGGTAATCTAACTAGTTACAGGAACATTTTCAGTAAATAATGAATAATGGTAATTCTATGGCCGTTTTTAAATCTATAAAAGTAACCCCAAATTTTCCAAAGGCACCCCGTTCTACGGTACTCAATAAATCCTTTAAAAAACAGTTATGGTCGCTTGTACAGTTTTCATTGAAAATAAAGACTTTACTTTTGTGATTTTTTCCATATTTTTTGGACTCATGGTTCAAAAGTTAAAAAGGAGGACATTTTTTTTCGTGTCGGAGCAATTAATTTCCGAAAATAAAAAATAATTTTGTTGATGGCTTTAAAAGTCTGCAGCTGTCACCGAATTCCATCTTACTTAATACTAAACTCATCTATTTTGAGATATCCCATCTTTTGTTAATCCTTACCTAAAGTAAAGCCTTAAAAATCCCTTTCACGTTTCACTAAAAAGCAACATCTTGCGAAGGCTTACGCGCCGACGTTGCCAGAATTTCGGGCGTCCAGGAATGACGTATTACGTCCTAAGAGACCGTGTAGGTAGTAGTTTATGGTGCGTCCCGAGGGCCAACCCTTATTTAGGGAGGCGTGTTTTCAATACCGATACCGGAAGGTATTGATTGAGAGCGGAAAATTTAACGCCTTTCGTGTCTAAGTGAACGGGTGGGTCTTGTTGAAAACTTTGTTGTTTTTGCAATAAAGTTGGACACGTATATAGTTTATGTTGAGTCGTGGTTTTAGCTTTCATAGATGGGAGCTTAGAAAGAGTATAAATATTTTTATTAGATATTGATTTTTTACATACTCATGAAAATAATTATTTATTTAAACATGAAACACTTTTAGGAACGCAATTAATTGAATGTACGTGATTTTGTTTTCTTAAAATTTTTAAGGCATTGATATCACTGTTCTTAACTTTATATTTTTTTTCTCCAATATGCTCGGAAATGTTCACCTTACTGTAGCAAAAATAGTACGGGAAGTTCTTCGTTAATGTCAAACTCTAACCAAAAAACATCAAACTATCGCTGTCCTGTTCTAGCGGACGGGAAGTAAAAAAACACTACAGTAATAACTTATTACTGTAGTGTTTTTTACTTTTTAATAATAAAAAACGCAAACAGCCAATTATTATTACCGCGAGCCGCTTCTACACGACCCGATCAGCTATCATTTCACGTGTATGATCGTGCGAATACTGCTTAATAAAATCAAAGATTATTTTTATATTTTTTTTAAATGTCATCCGTGTTCATAAAGCTTACATAGTTTGTCAAAGGACTTTCTCATTTCAAACATAGACAAAGAGAATCATACTATCTTTGTCTTACACTAGTACTAGCACCCAAAAGAAAAGGATGGGTGTAGTTTTCCTGGTTCTTACTGACTGAAAAGTTGGTTTGACAAACTATATTGCGCAATTATATTGAATGAACGAATATTGAATGGTACTGAATGGCAGAATAAGTTTGTGCCTTTAACTTTTAAAAATTAATTAAAGAGGGAAATTGTTTTTGACATTTTGGATGTGAAGGTTTGATTTGAGTGATGCTTGATGCTTATATAATAATTATTTTAGCTTATTTCCTCGCATGTTTGGAGAAAAGCACTATATATGCCTCGGCAGGAATAGCAATTCGTGGATTCGTCTTCTTTGTCGGACTCCGCTTCGCGTCGTCCGACAAAATCGAAACTCATCCACGAATTGCCCTTTCCCGGCCTCTGCAATAATGTACTATTTACTTTAAGCGTGAAATAATAATATAGTAAATTAAATGGCTACACAATGTATCAGGTTCTAGTATTTATGCTCCTTTTAAGTTCTATAAAACAGACTTATAGCACATACTCGTATTTTAATAGTTCTTTATATCAGTTACGATTCTTCCTTCATTTTTTTTTCATCCACCTAAACTCAACCCTCCGCCTGCCGCCAATACCCTCAGATTAGCCAAATGTTTTCTACGTCGTTGCATCACACTCGCCATTAACCATGTTACGGTTATGTCCGAGTGACATATGCCCTGGCCTTGGCCCGTGCTGACATGGGTTTCCTGTCAAAGTAATCCCTTTTGAACAACAATGTCGTAAAGTACTTATGGAGAGGTTATCCCGAGACGCAACATCCGCCTGGGACGGAAGGCTGTAAGGGCGTTGGTTGGATGTTATATTTATGAAACTGACTTGAAAAATTTCGATAGCGCGATGTAGAATTGCGGTTAAATTATGGAGCGCATAAATAGCGACATCTATCGGACGCTGGATCGAAGTGGGAATGACCATTATTCTGGTTGTTAGTGGTATTTCTACTCCCTTATCCAATAATCGTTTGTCTTAATCTGTCATTATGACTTGTGTATTTGTAAGAAAGAATAAAACACTATCTTACAAGTTGAAGCTTGTAGTGGGGTAGTGAATAAGGGGATTAGTGTTTAACCAAAATTAAGTAAAGTACCTGTTCAACTCAAATACAATTTAAAGAATTTAATAAGATGTATCTTTAGTTAAATACGAGTGACGTGAACTTTAATCAACTCACTTCTTGAAAGGCACCTTTCCAATTAAGACTGACTTAACTTATTAACTAAATAGACGTACAGTTTGAAACTAAAGCCCGTTTATCCCTACAAATGTCTGGCATACAAGTTAACCCTGCACCTAATCAAGTAATCACTGCTAATTAATGAGTGGTGACGTACCTCGCGTAGTCGAGGGTTTGGGGAATCAAAACTAAGTCGCTCGTTTGGCAGTAGGCCCGCAATGTCGCTGAAAACATCTATGTACCGATGACAAATAAATGGATTGGGTCAATTCCTATGCGAATCCATACTAATCCATCCATACTATAATATTATAAAGGCCAAAAGTGTGTCTGTCTGTCTGTTAATTACCTCTTCACGCTTAAGCCGTTGAACCGATTAAGTTGAAATTTGGTGTATATAATGTATAGTTTGAGTCCCGGGAGGGACATAGGATAGCTTTAATGCCGGAAATCAAATAGCAAAAAGGCAAATAGCTCACCCTATGGAGGTAGCACAATCTATGTGTATGAAAAGTGGCCATCACAAAACCTTAAATAGGTGGCGCCACAAAATATAGCGAACAAATTTTTGACTTTGATAAAAAATTCAAATCACTGCCAGCTCACTTTAGCTGGTTTGATACTGCACGCCGTCGTATGGGAACCTTGCACTTTGTGACTATGCGCTGAGTCTTGGTACAGTTGGTTCTGAGCTGGTCTTGAGCAGATACAGACCGCGAGCCATCGAGAGCCACCTCTCATTTAGTGGGGGGAGGGGGAGAAGTTTGCGCTTCACTTGCAGCAACATTTCTCGTGCATTATCAAACCAGCTACTTCACCCTGTCAATCAAGTATTAGTTCATGTCAATGGCCTTCTGCTACCCTAGCGCCACCGGAGAGATTTGGAACTATTATTTACAGCTGTCAGCTGGACTCTTTAGCAACAGTTCTTCCAATAAGATATTGTTCTCCTTACCTCTACCCTCCATAGCTCACCCTTTCCGAGCTCTGTTGATTACTCGTACCTACACCTTTTAAAGGTCCTTTTAGATTTGTAGGTACAATTATGTTTCAAAAATATTGGATATTGCGGGGGCAACGGCAAAACAAAGTTCACAACTCCAAATTTAATTTACCTGTTTTTCCTGCTGCCACTCCCACGCCAAGGGCTAAATATTAGCATGAAGGCTATGACAATATTATCTAACGGCCTAACGTCAGCATTAAAGTGACATTCCATTTCCAACTGCAGCTGCAATACTGTTCATTTCCTATGGAAATTGACAATGACAGCGACGCGTTTCCATAGTAAAATGAACAGTATTGCAGCTGCAGTTGGAAATGGAATGTCACTCTTAAAGTGACATTCCATTTCCAACTGCAGCTGCAATACTGTTCATTTTCTATGGAAATTGACAATGACAGCGACGCGTTTCCATAGTAAAATGAACAGTATTGCAGCTGCAGTTGGAAATGGAATGTCACTCTTAGCCTGTTTCGGCTGACCTGAGTAATTGGACCGAAAGTAATCATTTAATTAAGTTATTTGGAATTATTAACCGTTAAGGGCGGGAAGGGTTAGCGATGATGTTTATTGAGGCCCTGTGTGGGTCATGAGTGTGATTATTCGATGTTTTTTAACCAACGGATATGGAAATGAGGATATTTTTACAACACAATAGACATGCAAATAGATACCAACAAAATATGCTAAAAAATATGCTAATTCTAGCATGTGTGTTTTACTGGTTTCGTAACCAAAGGGTAAAAACGGGACCCTATTGCTAAGACTCCGCTGTCTGTCCGTCCGTCTGTCTGTCACAAGGCCTGTAACTCATGAACCGTGATAGCTAGACAGTTGACGATTTTCACAGATGAAGTATTTCTGTTGCCGCTATACTAAAAACAAAATAAAATAAATGTTTAAGTGGCTTCCATGCAACAAACGTGACTTTTTGCTTTATTTTGCGAAATGGTACGGAACCCTTCGTGCGCGAATCCGACTCACACTAGGCCAGTTTTTAAAAATAATCAAGATACATGTAATCCCTGCTAATAATATAAATGCGAAAGTAACTTTGTCTGTCTGTTACCTCTTCATGCTTAAACCGTTGAACCGACTTAAATAGATGAAATTTGGTAAGGAGGAGATAGACTGAGGCTAAAGGAAGGATGAAGGACAGTTATTTATAAGTCATCATCATCATTGTCCCACGTAATCGAAGTCGCCGGTAAAAGCTAGTACCTACAACATATACTTTACAAAAAAAACTCTTCCTTCTTACGAGAAAAAAGTATAACAAAGCTTTTCCTAGTTCTATTCCGAGTCTTGTCTCATCTTCACAACGATATTGTTACTTTCTGCCCAATTCGAACTTTAAGATACGTCAATTAATAGATCTAGAAACGATATGGATTAGATGTGTCAGTGTCAAAAGGTGACGTTTTTGTTTGAAGAAACACCACATTTTACACTGACATATCTAATCCATATCGCATGGTATAATAATATACTCCGCCTGGTACTCTCTTCCCGTCTTTTCTAGGTCACCTGACTGACACACGTCATCATGCGACAGCGCTATATGATAATATGCGATAGCGCTATATATAGCGGCCATGTTATTGTGACGTAGGCTTGTGTCACTCGGGGAAGAGAAGACCATGTTTTATTAGACTATGTCATATCGTTTCTAGATCTATTAACTGACGCATCTTAAAGTTCGAATCGGGCAGTATGTCCCCTTCTGTCTATCCCCACTCCGTTGGAAATTGAACAAGCTACAAAAGTAAATAGTTCTGGTAAATACTAATTACGGCACAAAGGCACAAAGCTGAACTTTCCATGATGAATGTCACTGTCAAAGGCCACGTAACGGTGCCGTTACGCTTACGTTTATTTTTTCATTTTTATGTTTAGTTTTCCATGGATACTGTGGAGGTGTAAGTCATAAGCTGGAAGCTAGTTATAAAAAATATTGACTACAATGATTAAAACAGAATTAACCAATAAAAAATGAATTAAAAAATTGTGAATTTATATGTATAAGGTACTTGAATACTATCTCAGAATGAATCAACACGTAAATAATTATAAAGAAAATCATCATAAATACTTGTATCATAATTATGCTGCCGAATGCATAGCTAAGAGTCTCCTATATAATTAACATTTCTTGCACCTATGCAAGTAAATGTACCTAACATTTATTAAAAATGCGATGTTATTTGTTGGCACTGATTCATACCATATTTTCATCACAGATTAATTTCACATTTATTATTTATAATTTACCTAATTTGTTATGAGTAGTTAATATACTGAAAAAAGTAATAAATCGCTAGTAGCTTATACTTTAAAGGACTTTATACATACACTATACACCGCTCGTCATCTTTACAAAAGGCGACCTATTTACGTCTTGCCGAAGCACTTTGTGACGATGACTGATAGTAAAATAAAGTAATGGTTATAGTCCATAGTCAGCGGGATTTGTGGGCCATCGTGTTTTATGCCGAATTGTTTTACGAGGGACAAAAAGCGGCCCGTTCATGGATAAATAGGAGGGTGAAATGAGACTTTGTAAGAAATAGGCTACCGGAGTAGATAGTTTTGTACAAAGTAATTCAGACGGTTGAAAGATTTTTGGTACATGTTGTTTTATAGATAAATAGGATAGTAAATAGAATAAAACTTACTTTGTAAAAAAATAGGTTATTTTAGTAATCAATATCTGGGAGACTGAGCTTTGCTCGGAAAACATACCGGGTGTGGCCTGTAATATGAGCAAAAAATTAAACCGTAGGCTGTACTCCTCATACTGACTAACATTTGTTCAGCGAATTTTAAAAATAACTTGTGGTTTGATTTTTAATACACTTTAAAGTTTATTTTAAGACGCAATGTATTGCGAATTTTGTTTAAGGCGTGACAAGCAACGTCAATCACAATAATATGGCGTGGCGATGGCGTCCATTAAAGATAATATTTATTTTGTATGAATAATAGGGAGTCCAAATATTTCAAAATTTTTAAAAGTTGTTGAACAAAAGTGTCACCATTTGAGGAGTACAATCTATGTTTTAATTATTTGCTCGTATTACAGGCCACACCCGGTATAAAAACTCAAAAATGCGCCTTTTCCCAGAGAAAAAACCTAACTAGATCGATTTATACCATCCGAAAACCTCCATATAGCAAATTTCATGGAAATCGTTAGAGCCGTTTCCGAAATATGCCTATAAGTAGGTATATAAATAAACAATAATAATCTCGTTTAAAGATATTAGATAGTTTTGTACAAAATAATGCAGACAATCGAAAAAACATATCATTGTAAATAATTTACGGGAACTATATAATTATACTCTTTTTGTAAAATGATTTGAAGCGGGCGAATACTTGTGATGAAATAGCACCTTACTGAATTATGACTTTGGTTGGTGGAGCAGTTGGTTAGACAACTGAATTTAAACTCGAGGCGTCTTGCACTTTGCCGACTACGCATATGGCTGAGTAAAGGGTCGGTCGGTTTAGCATATGGGTTTGCTGGATATGCTAAACCGACCCTGGACTAGATTTACCTGTAGTCTACCTAAATATAATTATGAATGCTGACAGATAGTGATATATTTTTCAAGTCATTGCTCGGAAATATGACAATAAAATAGATGGTCTAAATCTTACAGTTTAGTTAGTACTTTTGAACCGACAATCCAACAATGTTTTAGTTGTACTACACTTTTACGTGCTGTTACTTTCCATTCGCAGATTGGTTGACACTCAACTGCTTCATTTTAATTATCGCTACCTATAGCTTATATCCCCCCCCCCCGGGTCTGTCTGTTTATGTTTTTGTATGTTCGCGATAAACTCAAAAACTACTGAACGGATTTTCATGCGGCTTTCATCTATCAATAGAGTGATTTTTGAGGAAGGTTTAAGTGTATAATTTGTTAACCCGTGCGAAGCCAGGACAGGTCGCTATTTTAAATATAAGAAAGGTTACTTCATAGCCACAGTAACCAGAAAGTGGCACAAAATCCAACTTCTTGACCGTATGAAGAAGTTTTCTCAGAGAAAAGTCGCTAGAGGTGACTATTCCGTGTGAAAATGGTCTATCCATGCCCTGTCTGTGATGGTTGCGCCGCAGATTTTATTCCAGGTATAAAGAGCGTGAATACAGCACCGAGTATTAAGGCGTGACAGGCGGAGAGGCGGTACTATTGGTTGACGATAACATGCCATCAAGAGAGAAAATGACATAATTAATGCCTTTTTGCCAGAACTTCTAGTTTTTTTCGCATCTTACAATATTTACTTCAATCTAATTGGCGTAACAGATTTATACCAAGCTAGCGGACAGGATCTCCTATTTCTCCAATTAGTGATGATATTATCAAATTCAATCATCAGGTCTTGCGACAGTGGCGCGACTTTATATTCTAGTCGTGTTGTATATGAAGTTTCGCAACTTTTTACAGATGTAGCTAAGTCAAAATATACTTACAAACAAACAAGAAGGAAAGACGATAAAAATAAGACCGTTAAACTAAGCCTTAAAGCTAAAAACAAAAACTGTAACTAAATATAAAACAAAACCTCCCCCTACCTCTACTTCCAGCATAGACCCCAGAATACTGGCGGTGTTACCCCTTTGCACCGCCAGACTCAACCTCTGAGCAAAGAAAAAGTCCGCTCTGTGGTCACCCGAGATACCGGTTAGACTTTCCGACACCTTTTTAATCAATTAAAGTCATAATTTTGTAAGCTAAATATTGTATTGTAGCTCATTTAGCTTTCTTTCGACAGTAGTAGGTGTCCGAATTTCTGAAGTCGTCCTGCCCAAAGCACCTCTTGGACAAACAGTAGGGCTCTGACGTATTGAAAATATCATCATTCGAACTCCAACTAGCTGTTAAGAGCTTTGCACACGTGCAAATACTGCTCCCCCTACTTCAAAACGTCGTATTTTATCCACGAAATGGGGGTAGTTACGTCTTTATGACACTAGAGGGCCTCTGAGATCGAGAGCTCTTGCAAAATATGTACTGGGAAGTTTTGTTCAGAACTGCTTTTTCTGAGCGCGACTGTCTAACCAGTATAAGCTGATCTCCTAATTACATATAGTTGTTGAGGAACTTGAGGTCATGCATAGACTGGTTTTTAAGGGGCTAGGGAAGTGATAGGACTAAAATTGCAGCTCGAGAAGCTAGAATTGTGCAGAATAAAAAGTAATGTGTTGTGTAGAACAGAATACGTGTGTTTTGAAGGCACCGAAGCGGTTATTGTTCTTGTGTCGTGTTTTTAATGTCTGCATGCTGTTGGCAAGTTTCCTAATTTCTTTTGTTGTGTATTTAATGTCAAGCGATTGTGAAGCGACTAGCTTATGAGGCACTTTTGTCTTTAAAACCAGTTAAATAGATAATTATGGATAAGATAAAGCAGAGGGCTAAAGTAAAAATCATAATTTTCTGGAATGTTTATGACGTTTTTTGTTTGGAAAAAAAATCGATTGTGACACTGACGGACCAACTGAGTAATATCAGTATCATATTAAAATGAGATCTAATAACTAAAACTAGAATTGGTCTGAAATAAAATCTTCCTAAAATATTTTATCAGCGTATTTTCTGGCCACCCTGTACTCGCGCTTATTAATTTCACGATCCGCCAAACATACGCATTTATTAGCTTTTCAAAATCATATTGGACACAATTTGAATATGGGATTGTGAATTTTATTTAGATTGAAATAAGGTTGATTGTATGTATAATTAAACGCTTACCAAATACGAGATTGTCGAAGTAAACCTCTGGAATGTTATTCGACTGCCATGTTAACATAACAATTATTTAGCTTAATTAAATTACAGGCTTCCAATTAATTATTATAGCCCTCGAAAAAACAAATATATCGTTTGGGAACAATTATTTGGTATTAATTACGCAATTAACACCTCATGTTATTAAAAGACACAACAAGTTAGCACATATCAATGAAAGAATAATGATCAAAGTCAAATGGCGTTCTAACAGTTTTAATCGTCTCTCGAAAGATGGCAGTAAATGTACTGTAGTTACATAATTTACCATGACAGTACCTAACTCTCTATTTCAAATTCTCTTTGGTTCAGGCTTGTCCGTACAATGAATTAGTGCTGTGTATGAAGTACCTGATATGATTTCAATATGATTCGAATATCGGTTTGATGTCATGTGCACGTTCGAATTGGCATGTCAATCATTGGCAACCACAATTTCATAAATACTCGTAAGGCTCCTTTGATATAATTTTTACCTTGTGCCTGGCAAGAGTAAAAAAGAGGCAAGAGTAAAGGTTAAATTCCAATTATGTCGGCGCTGCCGCTGCCGTCCCGCAATGTTGCCAGCTGCATTGCCGCGGAAAAAACTATTTTCAAGGATTGATTACTTGATTAGTTAAAAACAACGACCCTCAATCAAAACTCTTAAACGATTTCCACATGATATGACTTAGAGATCCAATTCACATCTAATAGATATCTTACTCTATCTAACGTAAAAGTGACATTGGTTGCCCGAATTGTGCTGCAAAAGAGAACTAGTTGATATCTAAACTATAACGTATAGATCTAGAATGGATCTAGTACGTGTCGTCTCTCTTGTCTCTGTCTCTGTGAATATTTTGAAGTTCGAATACGCCAATTGGTTAACAATTTACTATTTATGAATTCATCGGTCTTGTCACATAGCTTCAAAGCTCACCGTTTAATCATCATTTACAAAAACATTATTTGTATGATTAATAATCCTGAAGCTATTAAAATTAACCCTACATGTAATATTACGCCTTTCGATTATCGGTTTTAACCGTTTTTTTAACAATATCCAACATAAACCAAGGGAAATTGTTTCTGTTAAGTTTTTAATTGTCCTCATTACAGCAGCCGTGAGCTGAGAGCCGGGGCTGCGGTCGGCTGTCACGTACAGACCATACTATAGTACCTACAATGTGGCCGATGGTGGGAATGACCAGCTCAATGTTATATATTATGTTGTTAATGTTTGAATCGATCATTTCATGAGTAGATGGAGGTTGGATGGTGGGAATGACCAGCTAATTAATGTTTTGTTTTAGGTTATACATATTTTTATCGAACGTTTGCTGAGTAGATGCAACTGTCATGGATACAATATGTCGGACTGAAAAAAATTCACTGTTCACAGCTGATAGATCATAATATATCCATAAGTACAAAACCAGATCAAATTCATAACCTGACATTACAATCAGAATAAGCTTCAAGAGCTCTGAAAATGTTGAAGCTATTTAAATTTTTAGCATTAAATAAATAAAATTAAACCTTACCTTCTATAATTTTATTGTTTTGTAAACGAAGAAATTGTAGGTACCTGCAACAAAAATACATAAAAAAATGAATAAATTTCACAGTAGCTAGAATTACGAAAATATTGATACATTTAATTACCTACATCAATAAAGGTACCTATAAGTAGAGATGCACCGGATATCTGGTTACTATCCGGTAATCGGCCTATCCGGCAATTATTTTACTATCCGGCCGGATACCGGATAGTGTCTTACTGTCCGGCCGGATACCGGATAGTAACATTGCTTGATTTTTGAGTAAACAAATTGGATTTAAGAATCAGACACGGTCATAATCATACTTGTTTATTATTTTAACACAATTTAAACATTTCACTGACTTGCACGCGCACTCATTTCGAACCTAGAAATGTGTTCGCGCGAACGTTCACTAGGAAACAGGTCAAACCTGCAGAATGCGCACCTGGATAACCGAAATGTAGGTATAGTTTTGCCGGCCGAATAAACGGCGGCCGGATACCGGATATCCGGCCAAACAACTATCCGTTGCATCTCTAGCTATACTTAAGCTTGCTGTTGTGTTTGGGTCTCTATTGCGCGGACATAAAGCTTTTTCCTATCGGCTTTTGCCGAATGCGCGTCGATATATTTGGGGAGACCCTTTTACAACAGTATTCTGCGGGGCAAAGGCCTAAACCTGCATCTCTGCTTACCTGCAAGTCTTTTATCGATATGTGTACGTACATCGTGTAAATACTTAAGTTATTCTTGCTTCGCTATGATAAAGTGCACACACGGCGTATCCCAATACAAATTGAAAGCAAAAAGGCAACATGCAGGATACACAGCATCTTAATATCCTGTGCTGCCCATCGCCTGCAGCCTACGATTTGATACACCTTTTATTTCCATAACCTCTGATTACTATTGAGCCTTCATTTAACTGTGTACTTTATTGTGCAGGGTGTAAGGTTGGATATTTAATGAAACAATTGAGGAGATTCGCCGTTTTGAACGTAAGCAGGCGGTAAGAATTGAGTACCAAATTAACAGGTTTACACAAACGTGCTTGAAGTTTTATTTTGCCTTCCATTGTATCTAATTACAAAAGCATTGCTTTGACAATGATATTTTGTTTGGACTTAGTATAGGAAAAGAAAGCTTTCAAATAATTATGGTCACTGACAAAAGTATAGACACCTTGGTCTGAATGCGGCAGCCCAAAAATTATCTGATTGGTCTAGCTTAATCTCCACAAACCTGTTTAGACCGAGGACATGAAGGGACATAGCGGAATATTGTGAGCCAGAAAATAGTTTTAAAGGAATAAACCAAAACGATCCAGCAGGCTGACTTTAATATAGGTACTAGGTGACTTAGGTGAGGTAGAGGGTACAGGAGGGTAGGGGGAGGTAGAGGATGAGGTAGGTGACTTTAGATATGTATCAATGGGTCTTAGTAGCCTGAAAATAAATGCTTATTGATTGATTGAATAAACAGAATCGGCCTCCAGATAGGACTTGTGGTTTCTCTTTTCTACTGAATATTAAAATAGGTCGTATAATGTTATATCCCACCAAAAACATTCTGTAAAAAACTAGCCAAGTCTCGATGGAGCTGCTTGTTTATCTCTAAAAAGTAATGAAATCTAGACAAAGTCGTGCCAAGTCTAAGGTTCCTTACTGCGATTTCTTTATTATTATAGTTAATGTTGTGTGACTTGGCCGTTGAAGGGTACACAAGGGTACAAAACCAGGTGCTCCATGACACCATTGCACCAATCTGTCGCCAGAAACGCTACCCATTGACGATGGAAAATTGCTACTTGGAAAACGTTGATTCAATAACCAGTCAATTGTAGGCTTGATAAAGCTGCGTATTTCAATAATACTTATGTATGGGCGAGCCTGAAACAAACACTTCTTTTTGGTGCAATGGCAGATTGGTGCAATGGTGTCATGGAGCACCTGGTTTTGTACCCTTGTGTACCCTTCAACGGCCAAGTCACACAACATTAACTATAATAATAAAGAAATCGCAGTAAGGAACCTTAGACTTGGCACGACTTTGTCTAGATTTCATTACTTTTTAGAGATAAACAAGCAGCTCCATCGAGACTTGGCTAGTTTTTTACAGAATGTTTTTGGTGGGATTTCACTTCTTTTTGTAGAAACGTGGGCATATTGATTTATTTTATTAGATTTTCTTATTTAACACATTTTTTTTCTTTTTAGGAGAAGTTTTTTTATTATTACAAATCTTTCTTTTCTTTTTTTCCGGTTCTGATTCTTGTACAGTAGCAACAGTTTTTCGTATTGCCCATTCATTAAATCGAATAATTAAATAATAATCAGTAATCCGTCACTAATCATCATATAATGACTTGGCAATCGCACATAATGCTTTACTCGTACCGTACTCGTAAATATGTGTAAATGCTCAAACTGCAATTAGCGCTAGCGTTATGTTCAATTAGAATTATTTTTAATAGGTGACGATGATCCTTTTGTCATTATGCAACCGTGCGATGGCCAAGTCATTATACGTATTACAAATTAAAGATATCTTATTGACACGGTTTTAACACCCCCTGGCACTGATTAAAATAACCGACTTGGTTTCACATTACATCTTAAAACTTTTTTGTAGTAAAAGCGTTGCGAGACTTGCACCTTTTTACATGTAATGTTTTTGATGGGATCTCATCTCTTTTTGTAGGCAGTCCTTCTTTTCGGGTACTCTACTCATAACCATACTATGTATACACATATCATAACTAAACATATCTTCATTCATACTCACATCGTACATCGTAGTGTACCTTTACTTTACTTTACCTACTATTTGTAGGAACTGCAACAGTAACTTTGTAATATCATATATTTATATGGGATTACAAACTTACTTATGCAGTTCTTAGATCTTTAAAACGTAACTGATATTGCAATATTTTTAGGTTTTCCCTTTATGTGGCCATTAAACCCTAACTCTGTACCAAATTTCAGCTCTCTGAGTTTATGGGAAGTACTAGTTCTATTCTGATGATCATGAGTGAGTTTCATAAATGCGAAACTTTGCTTTCGCTTAACTTCGGAACTAAATGACCTACAGACTTGAAATTTTGGATTTTAAGTATGTGATTATAGCTTACTGGATGACCAAAATTTCTGCGTTCTGGTCTTATCCAGAGGTTCTCAAATAGGGGCCTGAAAATGCGGCGAAATGGTTCCAGTAAAGGATGGTACGGCAGTGTTTGCTTCGCGCTCGACTTGGCGTGCCCCCCGATATCTGTCGCAAAGCTGTTATTAAGGCTGTATATTCTCTGCACATATATTACGTGTTCAACACAAGCGGATAATAATACTTAGCAAGTAATTTACCTCAATTACTATTCCTTTGTACTCCTCTGAGTTAGAATCTTGCCAACATATTATTATAGACAATTATTAGGATATCTGTCTAACCAACATTCACAAGCGATTTAATTGCTCAGCGTCTCTGGAAAATTAACTATTTCTATACCAGCCTCGGTTTCTCATTACTAGTCTAATTGATATAATATCCAGGCATTAATATCAATCTAGTTCTAGAATCTATGTGTAATTGGCAGGTACAGGCCATCGTCCACTGATAGCTAAGCTATAACTTGCTAATCTGTCATCGGCTTGCGACTGAAATGTTAATTCTATCATTCTCAAACATTACTTCGACAAACTATTTATTTACTTTGAATACAAAATCATATGCAGCTTAAGTCAAAGAGCTAAAGTATAGTTTCAGATGCCATGCAATTTTGAAGTCGCATTTGTACGAATGTTTCTTGTCTATACTTACCTGTAAATTTACCATCGTAAAATTTTGGTTTAGATCGTAAGGCAATGCTTTAAAGATGATATTCGTATGTATTCGCGTTATCAAACTGCAGTTTGTATTTGGTAAATTAAACGCCAAAGGCGAATTAGCAGTCAGGTAGAAACTCAAGCGCAGGCCGTTCCAATCCTGTAAAAAGCCTAGTCTAAGGCTCAGTAAATATATCCAGTATAAGTGCGCTCTCCGGTTACGAACATTTAATACAAATCTAGAGGCCAAATTATATTAGTTTGCCTCACTCGATGCATAATTGGGAATACAAGACTTAGATAAAGTATCAGCACAATATGCAAATACCTTCAAGTGTACGCACCGCCGCGGGCGATCATTCGGGTGCATTAGGATCCGGGCTAACTACTAATACGTCTATCTATATGTTAATCTCGGTATTTCTATGCTCATCTGCATTTGTCGGGGAAGATACATTGCTAGTGCATATTGTTAATGGAAAATTCTTGGTAACTTAGAATACGACTTCATCGAGAAATGATATAAGTATTTGAGGTCTATTCTCGGGGCTATTAATAGTTTAGATGGTTTATTATCACTGCGTAGAAGTCATCTTGATCCAGAGCAGTCGACAGTATTAAATATGTATATTAGATAAGACGACAGCCAAATAAAAATATTTTAGGTAAATACGAAGTACTTAGTGATCCGTTCCTTGCGTACTATATATCATTCAACTCATTGGACAATAGCGATTTTTAAGTTTCGTAGTCAAAAACTCATAATTTCAGTCTGTCACGAATAAAGACTTCAAACTTTCGCGTTTTGTACACATATTTAATTACACAAACGGGTCTACCGCGATATACTTTCATTATTTTTACCTTAAATACCGACGTTTCGGCTGACAGTCTTTCCGTGACTACAGCTGGTGCAACTCAGCTGGAACGTCGAAATTTAAGGTAAAGATTAAAATAATGAAAGTTGTTATATCGCAGTAGACTCGTTTAAATATGTTATAAGCATGAATAAAGAATAGACAGATCACACACTGATCGACCTAGTCCCACATTACCTAAGCTCAGTAAGGCTTGTGTTGTGGGTACTAAATACGACGTGGCTGGTTGGAACAATAATGAAAAGAGCACCGGCACCAATCTGAGCTATAGGTAGGTATCTGACCTACCTATAGGTCAGATTGGTGCCGGTGACTGTACACTTGTTCGCAACATAGTCTAAAGTACTAAGCTTACCACTCAATTTCACCGTTACACAACGCTATCGAAGGCGGAACGAGTCTAGTTAATTGTGAGCCTGTACTATCCAGTTATCTGATTAACGAGGTGTATTGAATGGTGGGCACACGTGTTTAAGCACCGTTGAGTTTGTTGGAGAATACTTTAAAAAGTTTAAAGGTAATATTATATGGTGATTTGAAAGAAAGTCAAATTGAACAGCTCTTAGGATGACCACACAGTACATAAAATGTCATCATTGCGCTTACTTAGTGAGAAAGACTAGACAATGTTTAAAGTAGAACTTTCTACCGTCATAGAGCTTGCAACGTGCACAAAAAAAAGGATTCGCAGCTGCAAAACACATCTTAAATACAAAAGGCATTGTCATTTAATTAGTAACAGAAGCACCTAAGAGGGGAAACTGGGGCTAAGCCTAATGGCGACCAATTTCACGGTCCCGCGGGCCGGCTGATGTTTTAGCTCCTGCGGAAAAAAACAAATAAAACAATTTCATTCGACTGTACTCTAATTAAATTCACAGTCGCTTAACGACGCCAATTAAGATTGTGAATGAGAATTTTTGTTTTTTCTTTTAAGCGTTTTTAAGTTTAATTTAGCGTTTAATGACAATGTTTTTAACTTCTTTTAAATAATTGTATTTACTTTAACGCGTTCAATTCAAACACATGTTCAGATCTTGGACGATATAACCAATAACGCCGCCTTGTCTGTAATTTTCTGTAGGTATACATTATATACATATACTAAACAGTCTGCCGATTTTTGCGGGGGAGAGGCAAGTCAAATGTATACGTAACGTAAAAATAGCCATGTCAGATAACCGTCAGTCCATACAATGTGTATGACCATTGGCCGGCTATTTTCGACAGCGGGTAACGCCTGTTAACGGTTACTCCGTTTGGTTATATCTTCTAAGTTTCAGATCGATTAACTTAAACATAAAAAAAATAGTTTTTTTTCTATATAATTTAATATTGCCCTTTAGCTGAATATTGCGATGAGAGGCTTTTTATGATAATACATATTACATAAGTTACACATAACGAGCTAAAATATATTGCAACCGAAGCTGCTACAATGTTTTGGAACAAAATGAATCGTACATTTTTCACGGTTTGTAGCAAAAAATAAAAATAAAAAGCAAGCCAACGACAACAAGACATGCAATAAAAATGTGCTTTTTATTTTTACTCACGTAACTTGCATTTCAACTGTATTACATACAAGTAAAAGGAAAATGTATTAATTATTAAAAAGCACGAAGCTTGAAACAAGCACCTGTCTAAGTTACAAACTGCATTTGAAAGTAACTGTATTACTGCAATACAATGCAGTGTTTTAAAAAGTGATTGTAGCAGTAAAGATGAATTCACACTGACTGATGACTAAATGTAAAAAAATTTAAGACGTCAGACGCTAAGTTGTACATAATACCTACCCACAAACTACGACTCGCAAAGTAAAAGGTAAGACATTTACCAATAGGTATCTCAACAGTTTGTATTTGCATATGAACCCTAAAATTGTTTAGGATTCAAATTCAAATTCAGAAACGCTTTTTATATCTGAAAGTCATTCGTTGGAAACGAAAAAAAGTAAGATATATTTTTTTACTCGCGGAGGAATATTTAAAAAAATCAGAAAATATGCCAACTTGTTTTAATAAAATGTAAAATTATTACTGTCGCCAAACGGATCACTCAATATTTAGGCAGAAAAATAAATTACATTGCTTCAGTCTACGTCCAGTCAACATATACGGCCTAAGCATTAAATAAAACTCTTAAGAGAAACGAATGCACATGTATACACTCATTTTAAACTCAAGCTCTTGTATCTGTATTATACTTAAGGATCCTGATTCATTTTTAAGTCATCATTAAGCATTTTTTCCCGGAATGTTTTTTCTGCTCTAGCACAGTTTTATGACAAACATACACATATGAAAGATTAATTTACATTTTTAACTTTACAAACAATGATATATCAGTCCGTCATCAATCATCATCATCATAATTTTTAGAACTTGTCGGTAAAGTAATCGCCACTCCGTTCTTCTCCCTGCCACTGTTTTGAGCTCCTGATAGGTCACTATATTGATTTTCTCTTTACATTGGTCCAAAAGCACGTCTCGGCCTTCCTCTGCCTCTCTTTCTTTCTATTTTTCCTTCAGTCATAGCCTTTATGTAATTTTAATAACTGCATTTACATCAGTCACCTTTAAGCAGAGCTTACCACTGTGCCGAAAAATTTGCAAAATTGTGCAAACTTTTGTATGTACTGACATAGTTATTTACAAATAACCATGTCAGTCAACGTCTGTTACACGTATAAATTATGTAGAAATAGCAATACATTTGACGTCCCCTCCCGCGCAAAAATCGGCAGACTGTTTCGTACAGAAAGTATCAGCCATGACGTCTCCAGTTACTAAATGCTCCAAGTTATGTAAGTATCAGTCGGTCAAACCCGAATTAAATGTTTTATTCTTCGTCGCAGTGTACCCTTACCGTCCTAACTTCAGAAATAGCCACTCCAACTCCCGTAAATACTTCATGCATAAAATATCAGCCTTCCCGAGACGAACTATAATTTTCCATTTTTCCCCGTATGCCGCTCTAATGTTAGTGTTTCATTTAGAAATGTTTTATTTGTTCCAATGGCGGTAACAGGAAGACCCGGATATTGATGTGTATTTTAAATTCCGATTTCAATTTAATAAGGTTTGAGGATTGATTTTAAATATTCCTTATACCATTTCTTTCAGTTTCTGTTTCATACTATTGTATATATCGTGAAAATATATTGTATTTATATACATATTATGTACATTCGATTAGAGTTGCCATCAGAATCCTTTCACAATAATTATTCATAAAATAAACGAAAAAATCTTGAAATGTTGTTTCAGGTCTTCAAAAGATACCTCGACCGAATCATTAAATTTTCCAACAGACACAAGAATAAGAAGTTCACAGTTTTCCAATTTCAGCTCAATATCGGAAACATTCAATGTTCATTGATAATCGCTACCAGTAAACAGGAAAGTAAGAGTTGTCGAACAGACACGGCCAAATTTTATTGGTTTTAAACTAAACCGCGTGTTCCGATTGGTTCCGGCGCCACCGAGTCGTATTTTCGACCAATAAGGTTATTACAGGATGGTTGAATCTTGACGGGAGGTGGTTGTGCTTGGCTATTGTCATGTGTCTTCAGCTCTGTTTTGACTCGTATCGCTACTACCCGCAAACCAAAGTGTTGGCTGGATTAGTCATGAAACTTCTCACTCACACTTGCGTGGCCGGAGCAAGACTGAGAAAGAAAGACGGTCCTCAGTTTGCTCTGATCCAGCTGTAGAGAGGCCGCAATCAGCCGTCATAAAGCGTCGCTTAGTGCTTGTGCATCCACTGTACGGCAGCGGGCAGCAGTTGGTTCAGTCAGCTATAGCTGGTCGCACTACATGTCATGATACTGCAGCCGGTCTTCATGAAGGATGAGGAGATGAAACGTATCAACCTAACATTAGTTGTAAGCCAGCGCAGCGGAGAACAGATGTGGATTACAACCAAAGCTAATAGTTCCAATCGACAATTCAATGGCGGATTCCTCTCAACTCCGCTCGCCTCCGCTTCAGCGGCAGCGTAAATCTTCGATTCGCCTATGCTCGTTAAACAATTGGAACACGAGTGTACTGGCTTCGACCCAACTGGGCACCGTCTTTTAGTGTCCGGTTAATTCGCTCAACTGCGCCATTCTGGTGGATAGAGGCTCGTGAAAACGATAAGTTTACTGTTGCCAATACTCTCGTTATAAGAAATAGCTGAAGAAATATTACGAGTACCTGCTGCAATATTATCGTACCTATCTTTAAGTAAAATTTGTATTTACCTACCTATAGTCACAACTAAGTATCTATATTAATAAAATATAGGGCGCCAGGCCCTGATATCCAAAAATAATATCAAAATGGATCACGTAAGTGTAGGTATCTTGTCATATTGGACGCGGAAGATAATATGAATAGTGGTTCGAACCGCTTGTGGATCCTCAACTGATTTGAAAATCATGCCTTGAAACGCCTAGCTACCAGGTACCAGTCTTTTCTGCTGTTTAGTTTATTCTTAAATTGTTTCACGGCCAGGACATAGTTACTTGACGGATAGAGGCCAAATAATTATATTCTGAGTGGACATATTTTTTCTTACCGGTTCTTACCGTAAAATATTTTTTTTATTGATTGTCAAGGAACATTTAATTTTGGCATAAATAGTCCAAGGAAAAAGTTTAAAAGTTTTGATTCACGTCTATAAAAATTTATCGTGTTCAATGACTTAGCGATACAATTTTAGTAAGAAATAGTGACTCATATGGGACGGCCGCTGGTTGTGGTTTATGTTTTAAAATCGCAATAAATTTCAATGATTGTAAAATCAATCGTTAAGAAACCTTCAATTTAAAACTAAAGTCAAGTCATCGTGCATTGCATGAGAGAGAAAGGGATAGAAATAACAATATTGGTACATCAGAAAAGGATAAACTATTTTTATTATGCAGAAATGAGTCATCACTTTTAGGAAAACCTTCTAGACATTCTAAGAGATTTATGAGATCTTAGAAAAATACTAAGACCGCGATTAATATGCGTCGAAGATGAAATGGTATGGTATGGTAGCTCACAATTGAGAATCTTAGAGTTATGGGATTTTAATTATAAAAAGAGGTATCTAGTTAAATAATTTATTGCGTCGTTTGTGGGATTTAGAAATTATATTTTAAAATTTATTTTAAAAACGAATTGGCAACATTGTAAAGTATAATATAATTATGTAAAGCGATAAACGTTTTTAGGGAAAATATTATCAATGTTGTACTCGTACAATAAAATAAAAATTAAATGACGAGCAAATGCTTGTAAAAATACAGGATGGCTCAAAAATACGTCAACGTATACCTATTTTTTTGTCTTTTTTTCTCACTAAGTCGTCTTTACAAAATGGCATTTAACATTAAAACTACAATCATTTTATAAAGAATATCGTTTAACGGGACTAAAAAACAAAAGCTGTCAAAGCATTAGACTAGGCGCCATATTTAATCTGTGACGTCACTATCTCGTGATTAATGACTATGACGCCACATACTAATTAACGGCAACTATCTGCTTTAATTAAACCTCTATCGGAGATACTCAGGCCAGGATGTGAGGAAGGTGCATTAATATTTGGGTTAATTAAGATTGTTGGCTGGTTCTCACGTTTTTAGTTTTTATCGCCTTAAAATATATTGTTTGACATATTAAATATAATAAAACGTGTTACTCACGTATTTTAAGTCGACAATTGCCCGACATGTTTGTTTGAGGCACGACACTGAGAGTCTGAGTCGATCCGCCAACGCGTGCTCCCGATGAGGCTGCTCGGTGATGGTGAACGATGCATTTAACATATTGAGCGTTTAATGGCTCCTGTACACGATGGGCCAACGCCGGCTACTCCAAGGGACGCATTTATGCGTTAGAGTGATATTGCTATCTCATTCTACCGCATGGCTGCGTCCTTTGGAGTGGCAGGCGCTGGCCCATCGTGTTGAGGAGCCATAAGGTTGGGCCTGCTCACGTTTCATGAGTCACCCTGTATAAAGAACTATCAGTAGAACTAGTGGAAATAGACCGCAAGTTTATATACATATAATTTCGTTTCAAGTATTGGCAGAGTAATAATATTTTAGTCGAATAGTTAAATTGATTCCATTCGCACGAGCTCGGGTTCCCAAACTTTGGTAATATCGTGTAGCGTTCAAATTTAATTAACTGTTAGACAAACTGAGAAGTCTATTGGGAGATTGAAGAGGGCATTTACACTATTATTAATTTTATTTCAAAAATACAAAATAATATGATTGACGCGGATCACAATCTATATAAATTTGTTTTTATTTTGTCCCGCCAGCCAAGCGACAAATAGAAGAATTTCCATAAGACAGTGCACTAAATAGTTTGTTAGAATAAATATTATACATTGGAAGGGAACATTATACTTGCCATAAACAATGTATGTTTGATTATTTCGGAATTCCGTAAAACCAAGGTTTTAATAGTATTTTAATAGTGACCCAGGCGACCGTAACCATAGCAACGAGTGACGAGTAAAATCTGTAATTCAAACGCTTCATACAAAAACAGTCATTAATTCAAACGCTTTATATTCTTTTTATTTCTACACTAGATGTCGCTACTGTCTCCATAAAACAATAAAGCACATTAAATTTGCATGTAGCACTTGAAATCCAAACACAAACTATTACATTAAACGTAATCTATTTACAGTGTTCGATGTGCTGTATATTTTGTAGGGGAATTTTTAGAGCGTCCGATAAATTTCCGATGCTCTCTACATAAAGTGCGCGCGGATTAGCATAAACTGTTTATCGAAACGGACGTGGACCTTTATACGACACGACGCAGTGACGACTTCACAATCAAAAAGGTAAACGTACTGGTGCTCGACGCGGTCCCAGTACATGTCATTTTAAAACTTAATTCATAGTCAATAGATGACAGCAAGGTGTCATCTATTGGGCATTACCATGTCGAGCACTAGTATGTTTATCTTATAGTAGAACGAGGCGAATGAAATCACAGGGCGAATCGGATCAGACTAAAAAACAATTGATATTTAAAATATTTCTTAGGACTGGCATCGAAGGCTAAGAGGTGTGACGCGCGGTGCAGTTTTAGTGTGCTTATATCAACGGATTTTTCATCGTGATCCGATTTTCCCCGGTCTACCCTAGACCATAAATGGATAAAGTTTAAGACGATAAGTTTGTATTTGTACAGCATTTATACATTGTACATATTTGGATATATTGTAGTAGACCATTAGCTGGCTTATTAGGTTCGCTGGAAGAGATTCTTTATAGGTTCGCCTTTGTACCTCTATTTCTGATTTCTGTGAATTTCATATTATTATTTTTTTATTTTTTATTTATTAACATAAAAATATACATCTTATACAATTACAGTGTCCCACAAAACAGTTTACACGGTTTGACTGTGGGATCGTGATCGTGCATATGAACCTGTGTTGTGTACAAAAAAGTGTTTTTTTTTGTACAAAAAATAAAGTCGTAGGCTCTAAAACTCTTTATTCATAGGACACTGTTTTCTTGAACCGTGTACTCAGTGAGATTATTTATTGGCAAACTTGTTACTCCGTGTATGGCTAGCTTTATTCTTTGTTCGAGCTACATTATTGACATATGCAAATGGTCGTAACCGCCATATTGTATCAAAAATGTTATGCCGTTTATGAAAGCGGGGCAGTATGTTGGATGGGCTCTATAAATGAATATTTATTGTTTTGAATAAGTGTTCTTCCGGCGACTTTGAATTTACTTAAATATAATGTATGCTGTGGTTTTGTAACACTTACATTGAATTTATGTGTTGTATTTGTTCTTGTGCTGGTAATGTGAAAATGGAATATATTTTGTTGTCTCTTTGTTTGAGTACCTAGTTTACTTTAAGCTAATGTAAATTTGATAATTTTAAGTTAAAATTAGCAGGAGTTACTATGAAATTGCAGTAATTGTACCCACAGATGTATAAAGCTAGTTAATAGGTATATGTTCATAATGCTTTGTATTATCAAAACCACATTATTATATACAACGCTATGTACTCCATAATTGTCGTATTGTATCAGGTGAAGTACTTTGGCTCTATTGTAATGCAACATATGTAGTACATACGATGTGGTTGTACTTAATAAATAAAATCAAAATAATATAAAAATACCTATTCTTCTTATTTCTGTTCTACGACAAATAATTTAAAAAAATATTTTACTATGCGTACATTTTAGTTTTTCACATTTTAGTTTGCGTCATTTAAGACCAATCTCAAAAGTTTCAAGTTACAAAATAATAACTAAATAGCAAGTTTAGTCTTAAAATCTTAAATAGACATAAATGAGACGATAGGGTATTAATTTATTTTTTAAAGCACTCAAGTTTCTTTGTAAAAAAGTTTGGGAACCACTAAGACACTTAAGTAAGTACACTTAACAAAGGACTAATACTTTTACGGAACGTTGTTATATTTTTGGTAAACATTATTTAACGTCATTACAGATGTAGTGTATAATTGTATTCCATCGTATTTTCTCGGAAACGTTCGTATTTGTCATGCTACTTCAGTCAACCTCAGTATTACCTACTTTTTGTACCGAGACTGACTGAAATAGACACGATCGAACGTATTATAGGACATTTTTACACAAATTGACTAAGCCCCACGGTAAGCTCAAGAAGGCTTGTGTTGTGGGTACTCAGACAACGATATATATAATATATAAATACTTAAATAAATAGAAAACAATCATGACACAGGAACAAATATCTGTATCATAATACAAATAAATGCCCTTACCAGGATTCGAACACGGGACCATCGGCTTCATAGGCAGGGTCACTACCCACTAGGCCAGACCGGTCGTCAGAACGTTCTGTGGAAACACGATACAAAATAATTATGGTCTACATCTGTACATGCTATTTGCTATTTGTTTGTAGGCTGCCTCCACTGAGGAGATGTGGCGAATAATGAAACTGTTACCTACGTGTATGTATAAAAATGATTTTTTTTTTACTTATCTTGAATCATTTGATTATCTATAAGAAACTCCTGGTTTACCCACCTCAGGGCTATAAGCTGGGTACGCTATAATAACCACAAAACCCTATCAACATAATCCCCATTAAAAACAATTGCCATCTAAACGCAACCCTACATTTTAACAAGAATTTGAGGAAATTTCCCCGAATTAACATTGTGACTTAATTTCAGTACACCGTGTCAAAACGTAATGGCTGAGCCGTGTACAAATTTTTAAGAAGGTCGTAAGTGTAGGTATTATTCGGTTATACAGAGTGGAACTTGCAGTACAGACAAAATAATAAAGTTTTTGACAAAAAATAGATTTTTGATACAAGCTGTTATCGTTGACCGTATTTATTTATTTAAACTTTATTGCACAAAATATTATTAAATACTTACAACAATGTAAAAATGACTGCATTTTTCATTACTCTGGTAACTCGACGAGACGAGAGTACCTCCTACTCATCGAGACAATTCTAATAAAATCAAACACAATTAGGTTTTTATCATAGAGTTCGTATGGCTATCTCCTATGTTCAACAATTTTATATTTGTTTATGTTTTTTAGACAATATCAAACATTAATCCTACACGTTATGTGATGAATAAAAAATATGAATCACCTAATTATGGAGCTCCTGGAGCTTCGTTTTAGCGCCCCGGTCTAGCGTGAGTTATCCTTTAATCGGGAGAAATTAATATTCTGTATACAAAATTAGGAGTAGATTTTTCTTTAAAAATAAGTTATTATTATTATTATTATTTGTATCTCCTTCGATATCACGGGCCTATAATCCCGGTTTTTTGATAGGCTTGCGTGGGGACACAAATCCAACACGTAGAGGCCCCTTGGAGAGCTTTAATGTCATGTAGAACGCCTGCTGGAACCCGTTCACAGGTGCAACAATAGACACCCATGAACCGGTCTCAGCAGGCATTGGGACTATTGTAGCAAAAGTGAATAGTATACTGGTCTATGGATTGAAGTTTGGGTGGACTATGAGACTGGGCTATTGTAAAGAGTTCGGACACCTGCCATAACAATGCTAACACACGTTATCGAGGCAGGTGGTGACTAGCCGCTGACTAGATGGGCCCCTGAAACTGCCGTCGTGAAGACGACCAGGGGCAACATCGGTGTGAGCGGCTCAGGGGTGTCGAGAGGTGTGCGCCGCTTTCTACCCAGTGGCTGTTACCAGCCACTGTGCCAACTCGCGTCTTATGCATCTTTCACTTCCACCCCTGGAGCATATAGCTCTAGCGACTCCTCTCTGGACGGCCAATTAAGGCAAGCCAGAGCTGAGAGTCCTGCGGGTCCCCTTGGGGTCCACTCCGACCGACGAAGACACGCCGGAGACGGAGACCCTGACCGACTCTCGGGAGCACTCGGGTCCGTGGGGTCTTATTATTATTATTATTATAGCCTTTTTTATTCCATATTCCTTTTAGTTTATCTATGCTTTCAAGTTGGTTGTAGAATTTGTTTATATGGATCCCTCTCTGGGTGAAGGCCTCCTCCAGTTCATATTCTTAGTTTCTTTGTCTTGTTGTTATTGTAGTTGTTGTTGTTGTTGTTGATGTTGTTGTTACTGTTGTTGTTGTTGTTCTTGTTGTTATTGTTGGTGTTTAAACTGGAGGGTTTTGGTCATTATACCCCACGGTGACCAGCCGGGTTGGGGTATTATTGTTGGATTGTTGTTTTGATGTTGTATTTGAGTGTTGGTTGCCGGTGTCTGCTAATTACTATATTTTATATGTGTTTTTTCCAGACTGGGAATATGCCCCTGCTCTCATTATATCAAAGGCATTTGCTCTTTGTATCTTCGGGGTGGAAATAACCTTCTCGCTCCCATTGCTTGTATTTGGTGATCCCGACTCGGACCTCTTGCGTTTGTCGGATTCTCTCATCTTGCCTTTGACTACCACTTTGTTATGTCGAATGTATGCAAAGTTCCCGTTATCTCTTTCTTGTTTTAACCCTTAATAGGGCAGAGATATAAATTTCGAAATAAAATAAGTTATGTAAGTGATTTAGATATTTATTGTGGCCACAATCAACATGATGCCAAAAAAAATTTTTTCAGGATATGAGTTTTCATGAAAAACCGGGTGGTAACTATATGACAGTTACCTTTTAATGGTTTTTAGGAAGTGGTAAGTATTTTACCGTTGCCCGTTCTTGCTGCATGAGGCAATACTGTCCTGACAGGTTAAACTGACTATTTGTGTTTTAAATTAACGTTTTCTATCAGTTTCTTAAATCTTTTACATGTAAATGCTTCAGAAATGTCTGGGTTTCTGTAAAATAGATCTGAAGACCAAAACAAGTTGCAATATTGCAATAGGCAGTGGATCGAGTCCCATCAAAACTAGTACACCAAATAACGAGCGTATTTCTGTTGTATTTGTTGGAACCCCATGCAAAGCTTTCCTTTGTATAGTGTAAATGTATCTTTGTTCTACAATAAGTTCGCAGACCGCGTCAGGAAGAAATGGTCAAAGAAACTGACAGGTTGTGTTTTGTGAGTAAATGCTATTGGTCTATCAAACTTGGGTATGCGATGTGCTGGGAAATCGGAAGACCATTCTTGAGCTGGTTATATACGACGAAACCTAGTTAGGTCCATATCTTGAGGTATACTTTGATTTATGACCGGAGGTAATGTCTGCTTTGAACATGGAAAGGAACTAAGCACGACAGTTTTAATTTCATTTTGCACAACAATACCTACTGGTAGGTATTTATTTGCTGAGGTGAGGATCAGCTGTCTCAATAGGATTATATGAAGCAATAGGGGTCAGCACATGATTTAAACGAGTAACAGGTCTTGTGAGTACTCTATTTCCATGGTTACGTAGTAAACTAATCCCAAAATATCTTTGGAAGACCAATTAAAGGGCCCCTTCACATGGTTTCTTCCCATATTCACCAGTATCTAAAGCATTTCGTGAGGTATTTTCGCTTATTGTCATATTGTCTACCTCTAAATAATCATATCTAGTATCAATACAATGCTCTTCGTCAGTCTCTGAACTCAAAAATTTTAACAGCCCTCGCAAAACATAGTTGTCATAATTATACTCATTAACGAAAATAGAAATGTACCCCATGTCATCATTTGAGTTACTCTCAAGGCTGGAAAGATCATTTTCAATTATTTCTTGAATATCTTTGTCATTTAACTTCTTTTTTCTAAACATATTTACTCAAAACAATTAAAAAAAATAAACTGGATCCGTACTTTTATGGCCGTAACGGGCATTGGTAAAATATTTACCACCAACTTGGAGCTATCTTCCCAAACCGTGGAAATATGTATTTTAGGGTGGATAATACGTGATGAGCTAGATAAAATAACAAATTACTACATAAAAACAACAAAAACCACCTACCGGAATCTTGTTAGAACACTTTGATAACAAATATTCGCTAAACACCATAAAAATTGTTTGAATTTCAAATTTTCGGCTTAGCAGGTACAGAACCTACGTTTGACACTTCACAGTGTTGCCAATATATTTTTTTATGAATGACAGGTTATGTATGCGTTCATAAACCTATCAAACCACCAGATAAGTCAAATTGTGTTTAATCTGTGCCTGACAGAACGAAGTGGTAAATATATGACCGGTGCCCTATTAAGGGTTAAATCTGCGAGTAATTGCTTTCTCTCTTCCATTCCCTGCTTTGTTAGGTCTTCTGATATGTATGTATTTTGCTGCATTTTCCTTTTGTTTTTTAAGATTTCAATTTTTTTCTGGAATGTTGTGGTAGTTAGAAGAATCGGTCTTATTTTATTGGTGTTATCTTTTTTACCTATTCTATTTATTCTATTTATTTCGCACAAGTCTATTTTTACGCCGATATTTTCCAGCACTTCTATTGTTATATTCGTAAGTTCTTGCGTATTTTTTTCACATTCTTCAAGTCCATGTAAGAGTACATTATTTTTCTTAGAGTTTATTTCCAAGTAGTTTATTTTCTTGTTTAGAGTTTCGATTTCAACTTTAAGCTGTTTATTCTCCTCGATAAGCGGGTTGAGTTTCGCGTCGATGCTCTTCATTACATTATTAGTAATTGTTTCGTTCAGTATATCAGTTTGTTTGTTGAGTTCTTCCTGCATTTTCGTAAACAACATTGACATTTCGGGTGACAGTGACAGCTGGTTGGCCATAGTGAGGTGAGGTTATACGAGCGGATCGGATTGTACGTGGAACGGAACGTCAGTTCGTGTGATTGCGCCTTTAATCGATGCGGGTCGAATGGATTGATACGGTTGCGTTTGACAGGTTGGTAACACTGTTGAAAATGTCGGATCTTTTATAACCTCAAAATTTCGTAGAAACTTTTTTATGATTATTTTGTGTGTTTTAATAGTATATGTTGTTATTTATATCACTTTTCACTAGTTTTTATGGCGGCACTTGGCTTATTATATTTATTTGTATCGCTGATCACTTTATCCAAAGGATTTTGTTAAAATTACGGAGCACTCTGAGTACACAACTTTCTCTTATGACACCGGAACCTTTAAAAATAAGTACTTACAACATATTTCGAAGTCATGGAACTTTACAATTTTGCTTTTAAGTAGTGAATTACTTTAATAAAATGCCTAAAATATTATTTAATTATCAGCGCTAGGAAGCTACAACATGTATAAGCCATTTTGAGTTCATTTAACTAAGCACGACACCGCCACAAGTTAAGAACGTCGTAAGTGAATACAAATATAACGACACATGTTTCACTTCACCCGCCAAGTCGTGCCTACGCAAAACGCGAGCTCCAGTAATGAAGTAAAATGTTCGCGGATCTTCGTAATAATTAATTATGAGTGATATCACATTATTATTGAGTTTACCTACGCAAATTTATAAGTAACAGCATTGTTTTTTAAGGGTTCCGTACCTCAAAAGGAAAAAACGGAACCCTTATAGGATCACTCGTGCGTCTGTCTGTCTGTCCGCCCATCCCTCCCTCCCCCCTTTAATTTCGAAACTACTGGGTATAAAATTTTGAAGAAAATCCGGGAGGTCGCCATAGGAGCTCTGCCTCTGTGATAAATTAACGTAATTTAATTGTGTTTCACCAAACAGACAGACAACGAATACTCATGATTACTCATATCATAATATACTAACGAAACTCATAATTAGGATTGTTCATTTTTTTTCAAATGTTCTATTTCGAAAACCATTTCGAGATATAAGGTTTTTAAACAGTTTCCGACATTTGCTGCGATATAATAATTGAGGATTGAAGATATTTCAACAAATATCCTTATGACCTTAGTTTGACCTTCTCCTGGGCTGAATGTAAAGTCATTGCATAATAAAAGTTATCGAACCATAGTAAATAAATCCGTCACTCACGTATTGTCAAAGTTATCATTGTCATCGATTGTCATAACAAAATTTTTCAGTTAAACCGCTGCGCTTGTTTGTTACAATTTGATTTATAATTAATACCTAAACAGTAGATTTCATTGCTTAATAATATATCAAAAACCTTGTTCCTATGTGTGGGAATGATTCACAAAAATAATAGTTCGAATCCACGAAGACCTACGACGTGAAAGATGGTGCCGTGAATTAAACTTGGAATACCTACCTACTTCACGTGTTACACACAGTATTGCTGTGAGAATCACGTCGATGTAAGTATAAAATTAATATTAATTTACTACAATTAAGTATTTAAAAGCTCACTTTATTGGTAGGGTCGTGGTATCTATTTATTTTCTGTGGTAATGTAGCCAGAGTATCTAAAGGCAAACCGTTAAACAGAGATGGTGCCTACTAGAAAGAAGGAATATACAAGAATACATAGCCATACTCAAAATTCAGCCTGAAACTGCTTTAAAAAGATATAATTTCTAATTTCCAGGTACATGTTGCAGTTCAAGCTGCTGATATCATGGTGGACAAGACTTAATAAAGAGTTGTGAATAATAAAACATGTTTTTGTTTACCTACTTTTTTATTAATTTGGGAAATATGTTATATATGTTTCCAAAAAAAAAATTGTAACTTTACATTAAATGTATGTTTATCATGTTCTGCACGAGCATCTGACAATGATGGCTTCTTGTTGACCATCCAGAAGAGAAGTGTATGGTTTGTTATTTACTCTGTTCCCAGGCATTATTTACGGTCGTAAAGTATTACGACGATTAATAAATTAATATGACGTTCGTTTCAATACAAAATGCTCAACTTTGTTCTGGGCCCAAGTGCAGTTACATATCTCACAGCTGTATCTAAATAGGAATCACGATGACCTGAAATAATAGGATATAATTAGCAAAATTGGCATGTTGTTGGCAATAGTAGTATAAGTATGTAGTACAATATCCAAACAATGGTGACAAGCCGGTAGAAAGCACCCACTGGGTGCTAAGCTACCTTTAGCAATGGACGCTTGTAACGATTTTATGAATCCAATCTTCTTACAAATCGAATCAGTTAAAATATATATGATGTAGGTAACTTACATTTGTATTTTTGCTCCCTTGATTTCAGCCAAGTTATGGTTGGAGTTGGATGCTATATGGATACATACTCCAATAAAACTAAGTTATATTATATAACTTAGGCAGATTTCTGGAATCAGCTTTCTCAAATTTATAGCGTAGGTATTTTGAAATTAATGATTCAAAATAAACGAGTTTTCCATTCCAGACGATTGTTATTTATAGAAACACGTGACACTGACATTGTCGACAGGTGACATTACAATCAATTGACAATGACAACTATTTTTTAAATGCTTGTTGTTGCTTGTGCATTATCCTAATCAGCCGACGACATGTAATTTACGGGAAGTCGTATCTCATATTTTCAATAAATTATAAATATTCAACCGAGCCACGAATTACTAAATCATTCAAATTGGTATCTTAAATTAACCTATATTTTCAGAAAATAAAATAAAAATGGGGGTCTAAAAAAAATGAACAATCCTAATTGTATGAGTATCAGTTGTCTGGGAAAGAAAGTACAGTCAGCAATAAAAGCTTGTACAAAAATGAGCATTTCGCCAAAAACTTATTTAAAAAGATGAATTATTGTTAGAATTGTATGAGTACTTGCTTGTGGAAAGAAAAGTACAGTCAGCGATAAAAGCTTGTTCCAAAAATGATAATTACGCCAAACGCTTACAACAAACGCCAATTTAAAAACCGGGCAAGTGCGAGTCGGACTCGCGCACGGAGGGTTCCGTACCATAAAGCAAAAAAAAAAAAACGGAAAAAATGCAAAAAGAAAACGGTCACCCATCCAAGTACTGACCACGTCCGACGTTGCTTAACTTTGGTCAAAAATCACGTTTGCCGTATGGGAGCCCCGCTTAAATCTTTATTTAATTCTGTTTTTAGTATTTGTTGTTATAGCGGCAACAGAAATACATCATCTGTGAAAATTTCAACTGTCTAGCTATCACGGTTCGTGAGATACAGCCTGGTGACAGACAGACGGACAGACGGACGGACGGACGGACCGACGGACGGACGGACGGACAGCGAAGTCTTAGTAATAGTACGGAACCCTAAAAACTTATTTAAAAAGAAGAAGAAGTAGGTGCAGTTGGCTATAAAAATTAATTTCACATGAGAATCATCTACACGGCAGTATATAGTCCGACTTTTTGCTGTAGGTACATTTTACTGAGTGCCGTTCCGTGTAAACAGCGCCGGCCCGCGGCGATCCTATGGGATTATAGCTGTGTCCAGTTTTACGTGTGGCTCCATCTAGCAGGACCACGGGTTACCGGATAATTTCGTAAAAGCCGGGAATAAAAACAAAATACATCTTACAATTTAGACTGATTCGCATGGAAATCAACTACATTCGTAAAAGTCTGACTTTTTGCGAAGTACTTCTGTATATTAACTGGTCTAATAAATGGTACTTTAGATAGGTTTCAACTCAAAAATCTCAAAATAATTTTCTCGCAATTTAAAATTATGAATAGGTAAAGAGCTATTTAAACGAAAAGTGCTCTTAAAATCCTCCTAACGCTTGTTATAATAGGGTCAGTCACTTCTGAAGAGAGTTAGAAACTTTGCGACTATCGCTTAGGGAATAGGTAGAGGTATTTATTTTAACTTTTGGCAAAACTAAACTATTAACGGCAAGTTTTCACCCCTGTTGGGAATATACGTTTATTTACTTGTTTTATTGTAAAATTTGACTCAAATAATCTTAGGTATGTATGTACGGTACAAGTGGGACCAATTAAGTTCCATAATATCATACATTTGTCATTCTTTGATCATTTATCGTTTTTGAAATAACATTTGATTGTTAAGTGCGCAGCTAAAATAACATTGTTGCCCTTACTGGGATTCGAACGCGGGACTTCCAGCTTGGTAGGTATCAACTATGTAGGCGAATACAATGTGGCGCAGCTCAACTGGGAAAGCACCTCCACCTTATTTCCCCAGTTGGACCACAACCATAAAAGCACTATTGTAAGTACGTAGATAGTGTTGTGTTCCTGGCGGTGACTAGGCATTCCGGTGCTCTGTAGGATGAATCCTTGTAAGCTTGTAAGGTAGGCAACGCGCCTATAACTCCAGAGGAGTTTCAAATACGCCCACAGGCTTCAGTGGCTGCTTAACATCAGCCGATCCGCATGGTCATCGTGTAAAAAAAGGCTAAAGATACCTAATACTAGTTTTGAAAAACACGCCGGAAACGTTAAGCTCGAGGGATCTGCTGGATTGACGCACACTTGTGATGCAAACTCCGAACGGAACGTGATTTGAATGCGGCTTTTTTGGGCATTGATTCTTGTAACTGAGTAATCTGGGATCAAATTCAACAGGCCGATGGGTTCAATCAAAACGGTCCCGTGTAAACATTTATATCTTTTTTTATTTGCATTTTTCTAACCTATAGGCACAGAGTTCAACAGACTCCTAGCCTCAGTATGACTGCCTGCCTACTTACCTTATTCTCCTAGACTGCAAATAGGTAGAAGTATACAGGAACCTAGGGACTCCGTGCACACTGAAGGAGGCAGTTAGCAACCTGAAGACACTGCTAGGTTTCATGGAGGAGCTGGGGTGGCTACAGTAGCGCTACCTCGTTTTTTACGCAAAATAGGCACAATGGTTGTCGATTTGCGAAAATTGCCCAGTATAACTAACTAACTAACTAATGACTGCCTACGAAACTTTCATCTGCATGACATTAGGTTACATGGCAAGTTATTAATAAAGTCAACGATCGGGTTTATTTTGAGAATCAGTTATCTATATTAAACCCATTGCAATAAATTAATTCAAACTCTTGTTATTTTCTTTACTCTACAGAATTTGTTAGTAAATAAATTAAAAAACAATGTGAAGGTAAAAAAATTGTAAGTCTGGCTATGCGTGAAGGGACCCGTCTTATTGAACTTAATATTTCGTGGTATGGAGGTTATGGGCTTTGAAGGGAAGGGAACTGCATTTTATTTCATGTTAACTATTAGGATTTCGTTTTATCGAAGTTCCACTGTGTTATTGTTCTCTCCATATAATAATCAAAATTCTCAAATACACATAAGTAATTGAATAATAAACCAGTATGTTAATTACCCCATAATTTAAACAGAACAGTAACAACACTTATCAATTGTTACACATTCGAGCCCACAATAATCATAGCTCATATAATTCAATAAAATAAACGACACCCATACCCTTTGTCACATTTGAATGCTCTTATAAATGTCACTCATAATGAGTCAAATGAGGGGTAATACATGTCACACATGCCAGGTCAATAAAGGTCTAAATTTGTAGGAAATTACTGTCTCTTACGACCTTTTATTGTGTGGAGGGAAAATTATGGGGTGACTTTTTTATTTGAACAACGAAATACCCTTGAATGGGACTCGAAATAAGGCAATTTGGGAGTCGGTTTTAAATTATTGTAATTAGAAAATTATACTTTTGAAATCTCTTTATTATATCACTCAATTACAAGTTGATTCTTAAATAAATCGAAAGTTTTTGTTATAGGCACCGAAAGAACGATTTGATATATTTTTAACAGTAACATATCGATCGACGATATGAATATTTCCTACATGAAATTTAATAAAAATAAGTATTTGATTAGGCATTGATTTTTGTATTCTGCTTAACCCATTGACCGCCAAAGGTGCGACGCGCTCGGCTACAGTCCAATGTCAACCTTCGTGCATTCCCACAAGGTTGACGATGAGACGCACACGATAGGCGTGACGTTCAAGGGGTTAAAATATTGTTTTAATGGTAAGTGGTTGCACAATAACATTGTGTAGTAGGCATTAAAATTATAATACGTACATACACACATATAATCACGCCTATTTCCCGGAGGGGTAGGCAGAGACCACGGATTTCTACTTGCTTGATCTTTCGCTTCCTTCACTTTCATAGGGATCCTAAATATCTCATCGCATAATAATTGATTGTCATAATGTAATGTTACGCATAAATCTCTTTTCGCATATTTTTTCTCCAGCTGAAACAGAAAGTATTTTCGAAAATATTTTGCATAGGTTGTGTAGAATAGGGTAGGTTTAAACCTAACCTAACCTACCCTATTCTACACAACCTATGCAAAATATTTTCGAATATTTCCTTCACTTTCATAGGGATCCTAAATATCTCATCGCATAATAATTGATTGTCATAATGTAATGTTACGCATAAATCTCTTTTCGCATATTTTTTCTCCAGCTGAAACAGAAAGTATTTTCGAAAATATTTTGCATAGGTTGTGTAGAATAGGGTAGGTTTAAACCTAACCTAACCTACCCTATTCTACACAACCTATGCAAAATATTTTCGAAAATACTTTCAGTTTAACACAACTTTAACACAATTGTGTTATAGTTTTTCAGAGTTGTTAATATTTCCAGCACAATAACAACTATACGAAATGAGTTTTATGCGTAAAATTACATTAGGACAATCAATTATTATGCGACCCAATATGGACCCACTTTCATAACATTCCTCATACACGCTCGCCGGTTTAGGGTGCTCTTGACCTGGCCTTTCTTCAGGATAATATAACAAAATATTTATTTTTCTACAGGGTTTACAGAGTAAAATTTTGTAGCACCACAGACTCAGCCATGTATTTTCAGTTCAATAGCCTGTCGCCGACGAGATATTGGTATCGGTTATAGGTATTTGTGACGGACGGCGCATTGTGTTTACTGAATAAAGGCAACACGGCAGAAAGTGTGAACGTAAGACCATTAAACTGCCTCTGGTATAAGTCATAGGCGAATACTGAGGTCAACTATTTGGCATGAAAGTGGCACAATAGGAGCAGGCGCCTTTTCGAATGGTGTCATATCATCGCTCGTCAGGGCGCTACGTATGGGACTCATCATTGCTCGTATTATCATTCGTTTATTTTCTTGTTTCGTATAATTCTGTATTCGTCACGAGTCCTAATTCGTCTTGTTCGTTATTTGTACTTATCTTCTTTGCTCAAAGTCCTGTATCTTGTCTTTCTCTGAATATGTCTTATAAATTAGTTTTTCGTCACAGTCTTCTTTGGTCTCATTTGGTGTTATCCTTTCTCGTATGATGATTCGCATGATGCTGATAAACACCTTTCGAATATCGGGCTTTGCCCGACTTTGCAGCATTAGGACTCCGTATAGGAGCGAGGAGCGTGCTTTGAACGTCGGGTTTAGCCCGACTTTTTTTAGGGAAGGCGCTAGACCTCCGGCACAGGAGCGCGCAATACTAGTATTATTATCAGTATTTGTGACGGACAGCGCATTGTGTTTACTGAATGAAGGCAACACGGCAAAAGTGTGAACGTAAACCATTAAACCTCTGGTTCAATTCATAAGCGGAAAGCCAAAAAATAAATATTTACCTAACTTTTCTGGTGCGATTCATAAGCGATTCTTCGTAATATTAAAGAATATTCGCGGAATTTATATTGAATGAATCGGCTTAAGTTATCGCAGAACTTGCTGATGCACAAGAACTGATATTCAAAACTGCTTGGAGATGCCGCGGCGATATGAATCCCGATTTAAAAATAACCTGGTAGCAATAACAGGCTCTAAATTAAAATTATACAGCTCAAGCCCGTACGCCATGGCCATAAAAGTGTACAACAGAATAGATGACAGTATAAAAGCAGAAAAATTTAACAAAACCTTTTTGACTAGACTTAAAACTTATTTGATTGACAAATGCTACTACAATTTAGAAGATTTTTTTACTGACCAGTCTCTTTAGCAACATCACTAATTTTGTGCACTAATTTTAAATTCGGACATTATTATCTGTATACTTACAAACCTTACTAGGTTAAATTGAATCAATTTGTTGACATATTGCACTTAAATATTAATCCACTTTTACTGCATTAAATCTACATTCTCATTATTTTTATACTCATTAACTTGACATCACTTAATAATTAATTCGTTGCCTATTTGTATTGAATACACATACTGACAATTAACTGATTCAATTCGACTTTCATATAAAAACTTGACTTACTTTCATATTATACACATAGATTTAAGATTAGATCCTAAGCATGTAATATTGCTATGCCCTCACAGGGTCCATGTGGAACTACCCAGACATTGTAATATCTATAGAAAAACCATGGTTGCAATAAATAAATATGATATGATGATGATGATGATGCTGTCTCTGCGTTATGACGGCCTCAAAACCATATCCCTTTCTATCTTTACGCAAAGCGGTCTCTATTGTTTCCCAAATAGTTTTAAGTCATAATATATTGTTTGTCCGAATTTTAGTTAGTCATAATTGGTTTTTCTCAGAAACGCATAACTTTTCAGGATTGCCATAAAACAAACCTAACCTAACCTAACTATAAAATAACCTTACGAAAATCCTGAAAAGTTAACGGTTTCAGTTTTATGACTAACGATAATATGACAAACAATACATTATGACTTAAAACTTTATGGGAAACAAAGGGACCCCTTGGCAAAGACCTCTCCCCTGATTTTCAAGAACTCCCAATTTTGTGTTTCTGCCGGCTACTTGTAAAAAGGAAGGTGTCAAAGTCGTCACGCCATCTCTGCCTGGGCCTACCTCGCTCACGCTTCTCAACCGGCATCCACTTGGTGGCTATTTTTGCCCTCCTATCTGGGTGCCTTATCTCTCTCTCTCTCTCTCTCTCTCTTCCTAGCTATCCATCCCACATGGTGGCGGGGTCAGCTTTCTTGCTTAACCTTCTCCAATTCGCCCTCTCCTGCCTGATGATATTGTATTTAAATTAAGAGGGCGTAGAGGAGGGTAAATTTTCAGATTCTGTCAAATTACCCCATTTCACACACAAACGCAGCTCACGCACACTACCTCAATTTACTGGGACAGGTCAGTGACCCCTAATGTTTTTTTAAAGGTGCTGTTTCGAGTTTAGTGTTAACTACTGACCTTCTTTGAGGAATTTAAACTGTCAAAGCTTTCCTTTGTGAGAAGACAGAGAAAAAACATTTTTTATATATAGCTTTCCTTGTTTGTTCATGCCATGTCATAGGTATGTGACGTATTAGGTAATTATTTATTTTCGTTGTTGACTTTTGTATTAAGATTGGTACAAACGGCGGCGCTTTTAACAGTTTTAACTGTCCATCGGTGGACCTTATGCCTTTTTTAATAAGGTTTACGAACTGTCAGTTAACAGTGTGGTGGTGGGCGATGGTATGCGGTTTGTAAACATAGACCGAATTAAACCTAGGAGTTTTTTTATTAAAGATATAATAAATCGTCTATTTTACCTACTCGAAAAAAGTGGACTATATCTAAAATTATCCCTTCATTAGTTATAGGTCTTGTAACATATTTTTTACAACTAAAGACGCTTATTATATTTAACTTATAAATTAATTTTTAAAGCTCTATTGATAATAAGACTTTAAAAACATCTAATAAAATTCAGGTACTACGCTTATACTTTTGTAAGTCAGTAAGTGATGCTTACTTAAAACTTATTGGGAAATCAAAGAACTCATAACTACCTATATTAAAATATTTAAATTTACTATTCCATCTCATGCGTTCAATAAGGCCCGGGACCGGGCTTTGTCACCTGCACTGACAGAGGGCCTTTTTAGCCCTACATAATATTAAAGAACTGTGTCCCGGATAGTATGGGTTCTGGGCCATGACCATGACGGGTCCCGTAGTAACTTATACAGGGTATAATCGTTAAGTGTAGCCAGGCTATAATTCCGTAAATATAACTGATATCAGAAAACTTCAAATTGATATCGAAAGTGCGTTACCCAATGAGTAAAATTACATTAATAACTTTTTTAAATAAAAGCGATGATAAACTGTAATAAAATAATAAAACTACCGTTTATGAAATAATAAATCTAACATTTATTTTTTAAGGAAGTTTATTTCTGTGGCCCTAGTGAATAAGGGTACAAGTATCGGACAGCGCAGTTGTAAAAGGACGTAAGTTCCAAGTAACACTTATGCCCTTTTACACCTAAGCTGCGCGAGACTTGTACCCTTTTTCACTAGGGCCACAGATTTTTTGTTTAGAGTAGTTTCTCGAAATGACACCCTTCTTGTGCGATACATTGACGGGCCCTCTTAAATATTTCTAAATGAACTTTGCGGTGTAATTAAAAAATATATGTTAGATTTATTATTTCATAAACGGTAGTTTTATTATTTTATTACAGTTTATCATCGCAAATAATGAATCTCAAGCAGTTTTATCTCTTACGACACCAACGTTCTTTGAAGGGTGAGTCGTCGTACTAAATGTATGGGAGGGTTTGAAGTTAATGTCTGGGATATTTCTGTTGTTATTTAAAAAAGTTATTACTGTAATTTTACTCATTGGGTAACGCACTTTCGATATCAATTTGAAGTTTTCTGATATCTGTTATATTTAAGGAATTATAGCCTGGCTACACTTAACGATTACACCCTGTATATCATTAGATAGTTCATAGCCTATATCGATAGAATATATCGTTCTTATGAGCGTATTTGGTGGGCATACCTTGTTAGCAAAAAAATATACCGCTTTATAATAGGCTGGCACTGGTGGCAGAAACCCATTTCATTTGTAAAATTATCGCCTGTAATTTATCTGTAAAATATTAAAACATTATATTCACACTTTTCAAATGCCAGATTAAATTTTTTTTCAACATTTTTAATGTTTGACTTTGCCCATAATTCAATTTAAATAGAAATCATCACATTCATCAACGCCACGCGCTATTAATTATTATTCACAAAAAATATATGAGTGCCTATTTTTAAGTGATACTTTTTAGAATGAGAAATAAATGAGCAACTTTTTACAATTTTTTATTTAGTACTAATCGCCACACTGTGATTGTAAAGACCAAAATTGTCCTAAAAAGATACATTTAATTTTCATTTATTGTGCAAAAATCAGTTTGTTTGTATGAAAAGGTATAATGATTATTTAAAAACTGGATTCCCCGTCCCTAAATTATACAAAAATAATATACAACTTGCCCTAGTTGCTAAGAGCATGAAGAAATATAGCATAGATTGGACCTGGGGAGCCGACCATTTCCCCTCTTCCCTTCTTTTTGGTACACGGTACGATCACGTTGCTACCGGGCCAAATCAGCCCATTATTTGGTAATAAAGACACGCAAGGCATCTAACACAACTAATAAAACCTCCATGAACGGCCTCATTTAACGGCCTCCTAGCCTAGTCGGTAGTGACCCTGCCTACGAAGCAGGAGGTCCCGGGTTCGAATCCTCGTAAGGGCATTTATTTGTGTGTTTATCACAAATATTTGTTCCTGAGTTATGGATGTTTTCTATGTATATAAGTATTTATATAGCATTATATATTATATATATCGTCGTCTAGTACCCACAACACAAGCTTGTTGAGCTTACCGTGGGACTAGATTGATTTGTGTAAAAATTGTCCTATAATATATATATTTTTTAAATATTTATTTTATTTTATGAACAGAAATGGGAGACATATTTATATATTTTATAAGATTTGACAGTATCTATATGGTATCTATATGGAAGCAGTGGTGGCCGAGTGGATATGACGCCCGACTTTCAATCCGGAGGTCGCGGGTTCAAATCCTGGCTCGTACCAATGAGTTTTTCGGAACTTATGTACGAAATATCATTTGATATTTACCACTAGCTTTTCGGTGAAGGAAAACATCGTGAGGAAACCTGCATACATCTGCGAAGAAATTCGTAGGTGTGTGTGAAGTCCCCAATCCGCATTGGGCTAGCGTGGTGACTATAGCCTAAGCCCTCTCGCGCATGAGAGGAGGCCTGTGCTCAGCAGTGGGACGTACATAGGCTGAAATGATGATGATGATGATATGGTATCCATGAAGAATCTTCAGATTTATAAACGGCAATTAAGCCACCAGTATTGAGTTGCATATAAATCATATGCCCACTTCAATTAATAATGAAACTATTTTTCCGTGAATATACTCGTAAACCTCTATCCGTTAGTATGCAATTCATTAATGGACGCACCATGGCCCAAATCGGGACTCGGTTCTTTAACACGTAATGTTAATAATCAGTGAACATCATTAATTACGCTCAAATGCTTAAGTTTCAGTACAGGAAAAAGTACATATGAGCTGTACTTTTAATTGTTAGTACAATCGGCATCAAATAGATAGTGACGGCCAAAGTGATCAAATATAGCTATAGGCACAGATTATATAATAGTTTTTACGAACAGATACTTATCTCTCAAAGAAAACGCAAATACCTACTGGTTTGATACCTACACAAAAATACAATGGAGTGACCTTCAGCGCGCCGCTCCCCGCACCGCGCGCACCGGCACAACGCTAGGGTTGCGACGCTTAGAAATTTTTATACGTTTGAAGACCGGTCTCTAATTCTATTGATCAAACTATCAAACTAGGTAACATTAGAACTTGCCATAAAGTATATAACAGCATAGCGTTAAATAACTACATTAAAGCAAGTTAAGTTGCAATCATTTATAGTATTCCGTTTATGCGTTAGGTTAGGGTAGTGTTTGCGAAATACTCATGTTAAAAGGTCATATGTTCCTGCAGTGACCGCAGTGTTTACGCCGTCTTATAAACCACGCAATGAACCCAGAATTAATTAGTTTTTTAACTTCGTGTAATTTAAAATCAGATATAGATTAATGTAACACAATATAGAAAAATAACAGAGAACCCATGATTACAGGCAATTCATTATAAGATAACCCGAGCATAAAAAATGAGTACCTACCTATTTTCCGGTGTAAAATTAAGATCTTACTGTCGATAAAAGTAACATTTACCAAGTTAGCTACCTATTTCAAATAGATATCTAACTATAAGTACATTTGTCGTAATAAACACTACATGTTTAATTAAAGTAATTCAATAGTACCTACGTAGCTTGTAACTATCGTAAAAATTATCAGTGCGGCGCGCGGTGACGTGCGTGCGTGATCGCGTGTGGCAACCAACTGGCTCGCTTTTCTACCGTGAACGGGAGCAGAATCGTAGGTATAAATCCGAGCTCGCGCGGAGAGTTCCATAGGCCTGCTATAGGATCTAAATGTGAACGAATAAGGTCAGGTGAGGCATATAAGGGCCACCTTTATTTTAACTAAAATAAAATCAGGATATTATTACCAATTCAATTCAATATAGATTTCTCATTTGTTCATGTTTCTTCATATACCAAAATAGTTATAAAAATATTCCGTCGCTTTTGAAAAAAAACGTTTTATAAATAAACCATACCATGTTGGTTCGGAACCGGGCATTGTTACTTACACTGTCAGTGGGCCTTCTTAGTCATAGTACAAGTTCAAGAATAACAGAAAATATTACCGGGCCTTATTACCTTTTATCATGAATTAATTCAATTAAAAATGGTCTATAGTAAAATTAGGCCTACATGAGTCATGGAAAAACAAATTGTATTTTATTTAGAAAGTACCTATATGTTGTTCATAATCTTCAGTAAGCTTACCTCTAAGAGTCTATCTATTATAATTAATGTAGATTGACAGTTTACTTAGCAAATTGTACTTTTACCTTTAGGTTTTATGTCGGAAATATCTCACCCAATTTGTACTGAATAACGGCTCGATTCGGGAAATGAATTAGAAACTCACTAGATATGAAATAGTAAAGATATGTGACGTTCCACTGCAAAAGGTACCTTATGGTGGCTGGCGCCGCGATTCGAGAAATGAATTAGAGATTCACTAGATATGAAATAGTGAAGGTATGTGACGTTCCACGGGAAAAGGTACCTTATGGCGGTTGGCGCTTACGCATAGCGCACCAATAATATTGGAGCGGCGTTAATAATAGCGTAAGCGCCAACCACCATAAGGTACCTTTTTCCGTGGGACGTCACATATCTTTACTATATCGTATCTAGTTAGTCTCTAATTCATTTTCCGAATCGCGCCGTAAGACAAGACCTCATACATTTAAACGTTTACTGAAAAAAACCAAAGGCATTTCTGATAATTTTAACTGAGTTATCGTTTTGCAACGAATATCAATGAAATAAAAGCACGTTGTTATTTGATAGATACATTTATATAAACATCGTCACATGAAACCAATATAGGTACTCGTAAACCAGACCATTGCGATGGAAATATCGTTCTTTCAACTGATAATATAGCCACAAAAACTCGCTGAGACTGCAGGTCGAGTCTTCATTTCAATTTCTTGATGATATATCATTGAATTAACTTTCAAAGCACGTGATAGCTCTCAGAATAGCAACAAAACTGGTTGAAACTAAGAATTTTATTGCTGATATTATGTGAACAACATTGCTTCGTCTTCATAAATAAAATTTTAATAATTTATATTGTTTAAGTTAAAATGTGAAGAAATTTGTTGATAAATTGTCTATCTAGTATATTGACATTATGTCATATATGTTTTTAAAATGACGTAATATGAATGCCAGCACAATGAAAATTTATTCCAATAAGATAAAACAAATCTTCAAACTTTTTTAATTTTTAGTGAATTAGGAAGAAACTAATTACACTGATTTGGTTGTGTTCGTATATGTTTTAAATAATTTGTTATATTTTTAAAGTAATGACTTATGAATAAAAACAAATCAAAATTTTAATGACTCTGGATCTCCGTGTGACATTATTCATTTACCCTATTTATTTTGAACACAGTTTTTCACTGGTATCATCATTCGTATACGGACATGAATTTCTGTCAATATATATGACAAATTGAAATGTCAGTTTGGGAGAAACAAGTACGCGTCCGCTTCGATCGGCCCACAGCGGGCATCTGAGGAGAATGAGAATTTGACAGATATGGCGGATGTATGGAAATTTTACGAAAGTTTACGTTTACGATTGAATTTCTCTGTAGCCTTTAAGAGGAAAAATAGGAAAAGCCTGATTCGTTGTAGTCTAGTTATCTGGCTTTCGAAATCACTCGATTTTGTAGCATGAGCATCAATTTTTTTATACAAATTTTACTAAACGCTGACACTCGTTCATCACGTTTTAGGTACAACTTTGCATGAGTGTATTTATTATATTGTAAAAGATTTCAAATTTTCAAGGGTGATTCGTTGTAAACACACTCTTTGGGATAATAATGATATTTATTATAATTTTTTTTATCAAGAGATGTGGACGCTAGCGACTAAACGGTGACTGCCTTTTTCGCTGATTTTGCTCGATGCAGTCTTAAACTAAATAGAAAAATTAAACAAACGGCCCGATTCTAACTTTAAGATACGTCAATTAATAGATCTGGAAACGATATGGATTAGATGTGTCAGTGTCAAATGTGACGTTTCTTCAAACAAATACGTCACTTTTGACACTGACACATCTAATCCATATCGTTTCCAGGTCTATTAATTGACGTATCTTAAAGTTCGAATCCGGCAGACGTGCGCTTCTACCTTGCGGCACTCCAGCGCCGCCTGAAAGCACATTGTACTGAACAATGCGGCCCATCCATTAATACTACATCGGCTTAAGTCATTGCGGGAACTTGCACGGCCCGATGATTTGTATGCAATATCTGGGCTAAGCGCGCCGGCGATTATGAGCAGATTAACTGCAGTTAGCGTACTGCAATTATATTGTCTGTGTAAAATTTGATTTTGAATTTGTTTTTCACTACCGTCTACCGGGGTAATTAGCAATAGCTGGGGTAAATAGAGACAACACTTAAAATGTGATTTTAACACCTTACAACACACTTAAAATATGATAACACATCTTAAATCTTCTTCTTCTTAAATCTTGACTCTCGAACTACCTCATTGATTGCGAGCCTCTATCCCGCACTCATTCTATGAAGGACCTGGGGGTGCTTTTTGATCCAGGTCCTACATTTCATGACCATATGCGGTCTCTGGTTGCTGAAGGGTTTAAACGCTTGGGGTTTGTTACACGAATATGCAAAGACTTTACGCATGCAGGTGTCTTTAAAGTTCTGTACTCCGCTCTGGTACGATCCAAATTGGAAGCAAGCTCATGCGTGTGGAGCCCATACGAGTCAACCTACATGCTAATGCTCGAGAAGGTTCAGAAATGTTTTCTGCGTACTCTCTTCAGGAGGCTGTACGGGTACTATCCTTTTATGTATCCGACAGCTTACTTGCAGGGCACGCTAGGATACAACGCACTTGCGACGCGCAGACTGTTCGACCAGGGGGCCGATTTTTGAATTTCGACCACTCGATTTCGTGTATTTCGTTCAATAATATCTCCACTACTAGGCATTTAAATTCTACTAATAGAATTGAAATCGAGTGGTCAATACCACTAGATTCCAAATTTCGATCGCTCGTATTTCAAAAGTTAGCATTTCGCCGTTTTCCATCGATTTTCGAGTGATGAAATCGAGTGATCGAAATTCAAAAATCGGCCCCCAGCTAATAACCGTGCTCCGTATCCTGCGTGGTCGCCTGGACTGTCCCGAGTTAGTTGGCGAGGCTTGTAGATTATTTGTCCCGGACGGGCGTGTGCGGTTTCGTGCTGACCGGCTGCGTCTCTTCGCGGTCCCTCCTGCCCGCACGGTCTCGCGACGCAACTCGCCCGTTTGCCGAGCGTTGAACACGCTCAATAAGCTCGGTGCTGTGCAACACTCCTGCGATTTGTTTGCGGACGGCTGGACGGTTATTGAGAGAGAGTGTTTGAAATTATGCGAGTCACTGACCTAAGGATTTAATGTATGTATACCAATTTTATGATATGATGACCTTATGTAATTTTTCCATACTTTTATTATTGTTATTTTTTTATGTTATATTTATTTTGTATTTTGAACTTAGGTGTAAGAAATGTAATGACTTAGGCTAGTCCTGTAAAGTTGCATTTTGTTTTTAAATAAATAAATTGAATTGAAATTGAAATTGAAATTAAAATGTGATTTTAACACCATATAACACACTTAAAATATGACAACATTACACATCTTAAAATGTGATTTTAAGTGTTGTCCCTATTCTCCCCGGTTCACGGTATCTCATTTAACAGAAATTCAATGTAGTAATATAAAGAGGATGCGGAGCGTTGCGAGGATTTCAAGGAATGCAAATAAACTTAATGCTCCCGCGTGAAACACAAATTTCACCTCAGTACTGCGAGGAAAGCAGCTGTAGTAGGTATTTACCAAAAATTATCGCTTATAAGCATATTCAATTATTGACGTACAAAAAGAACTCAAAAATTGCATGACATTAGTTTAGTGGATAAAAATAACTTTGCACTTTGCTTGAAAATAATAAAGAGAGTTTTTCGAACCTTTTGTGTGGCGAAACCTTCCATAACTGCTAAATTATCAAACGCATAATGTACGTACGACACGGAGCCGTATAAGTACAGTGCCATCTACATTAACTTTTAAATTCGACTTAACACATCTCGTACTAAATGAATCTTTGCAAAAACCCAAATAATCAAATGACAGCAACCCTCTGGAGTACAAACACAAACCCTTATTCTCTTGACATTAGTCCGTGTGTAGATCATTTTGAGCACTAGGTCCTCGCAGCTACTTCTCCTGCTGACTGTGCGAGTACATAATCAAATGACAGTAACCCTCCATCTATCAGTTTGGTTCGGCACATCACCCGTTTCAACTTGTCGGAAATGAAATACACTGACAAGTGATCGGAAGGGTTAAGCATTCAGATTTAAGTGTTGATCAGTGTTGATTTATGTTTGTGGTTAAGGCATTAGCGGTAATGATGAATGATGCCAAACAGCTTCATCTTTAAGACTTAGGGCCCGATTCGGATTTTGAAATAGACATCTATTAGATATCTTTTAGACATCACAAAGATACGATAACGATATGTTTAAGATCTAACCTGTCAAATTTGACATTTGCGCGATTCTGGAGATACTCTTGAACGATTTCCTCAGGATATGACTTAGAAATCCAATTCACATCTAATAGATATTTTACGCTATCTAACGTAAATGTGACATTGGTTGCCCGAATTGCGCTGCAAAAGAGAACTAGTTGATATCTAAACTATAACGTATCTAGAATGGATCTAGTAGGTACGTGTCGTCTCTTGTGAATATCTTGAAGTTCAAATACGGCAGTTGGAAGAGTGAGCAGTCATACTGCTTTCAAAAAGATCTGGACTCTAGTCTAAAGAAACTACGTAGTGATGACATGGCATTAATGATTGGTGCCCATTTGACTCAGTAAATATTAACAACCTTTCAAAAATAAGACTAAGGCGTTAGAAATAATAGAATCTGTTGTCCCTTTTATTATTTTAAGGGTTCCGTACCTCAAAAGGAAAAAAACGGAACCCTTATAGGATCACTCGTGCGTCTGTCTGTCAGACCTTATCTCCGAAACTTCCTACTAGGACTAAAATTTTGAAAAAAATAAACTAAATAGTTCTTTACCTATAGATGACAGGATAACCTATTAGAAATGTGCCGTCAAGCGTGAGTCGGACTTAATTAGTTAGTTTTTGATCCGACATTTAATTTATGATCACGATCCACATAAAAAAATACATTGCTAAAAATTGGGTAATGTCACAGGGCGGACACGCCATACTTCGAAAATCATTTGCGTTTATATGTGTGCACGGCACGTCTGTACACGCGTCATTGTGTGAGTAAGTGGCTTAGGGCTGACTCGTGCGGCGCGCGGGGAAGGCGAAGCCGAGGTTTGCCGAGGCCGGCCGAAGGACACGACAAGCGGGCCCGCTGCGTTGCATAATTCGACCGAAATACGTAAAAAAACAAAATATAGGTTTATGTTTTATTTCGCTCCAATTGTTGAATTGGCTTTGTCAGTTTATAGTCCTGCACGTAGTTGGACTTTCAACACGCCATTATTAAATGTACCTTATTGTTGATGCCTATTGATTATTTTATATAACATACATAATTATTTCTTAAATTCTTAAAATTAAATTAAAAATCAAACGCGAATGTCCCGCGACCAACAACTTCTTTTTTGTGAAAAGAGTGTTAAACTAAAAATAAAACATTTACGAGGAATATCTGTGTAGAAGGTCTAGTTACCTTAGGTACTTTAAATATTAAATGTTGGCTTAACATTCACAAATTCAACGAACGGGTTTTAATTCATATGATATTATTATTTTTACGCAAAAGTATAGCCTTATTTTCTGATACATATTTCGCCTCTTTGGAAAACTATATTTATTATTAATTTCTACAATAAGTAGCTATCCGTACTACCCGTACATCGCACAATACAACGGCATTTTGAACGTTGCGTCATCGCGTCGCGGCGTCGCTAGCCGAACTGAGCGTACGTCAGGAGTCCGTCAGAACTCAGTCGCGGGGTGAGGTAATCCGAGTCGGGGCGGGGCGGTGCGTGTCCGTTCTGTATGATAATACTATTACTTATTCTGTGGTAATGTACGGAACATTTGGAACGCTAGTCTGACTCTCACTTGACCGGTGTTTTATGTGTATAAATTGTTTTTATTTTTATTTTTTTTATATAGGTATTAGATAACATAGTTATATATATTTATAGTTAGATTCTTTAGTCTAGTGCCTTTGCACTGCCTATCTCTTCTCGAAGCGTTTCGTGTTCTCTCTCCCTCATATTCAGGTTGGCTTTGAAGACACTAATAGGAAATATTTCCTATAGAAAAAGACTGAACTTAGAATATCAGTAATTGTGTGATAACCTTTCACCTTACATAAATAATATATTTATGTGGTTAGGATGAAGGTTTATTTAATAACCTTACCGTCAAATGTGGTGAGTAGGGTCAAAACTGAAATTCAAACCTCGATAACATTTTAATTTTTACATATGAAAACTGAATGGTGTATAGAATAAGTGTTCCTGACGTTTGTATTTTAGTTTTTATTTTATTTTGGGTAGTTCCCTTTCATATATAACTTCATAACTTTGACGATAAAGAGGAAAACCCACCTCACCACGTAGTGACTCGTATTTGGGGTGAGAGGGGTTTTCATACAAAGGTGATTTTGGAAGATTGTTGGATCGATTTTTTTTATTATGCGTACTACTATAGCTCCATTTTAAATTCGAATACATTATTTTTGTAGCAGTAGCCTTAAAATCCCTTCTCACCCCCCTCTCAAACCTTCTCTCCCCATTCATAACCCACCTCTCCCCGCGAAACTTACTCACCCCGTTTTACGGTACCTTAAAAAAAGTAAACCATCTTGCATTTTTCCCGCAGACGGAATTAACCGTACTCACTTTATATACTAGTGACGCAATATTCTGTTATTACCAAAACTTCCCCAGTAGGTAACCAGGGCACTAGTATATAACAGTCATGTCTCGCCATCCGTCAGCTGACCTAAGCGGACCCTTCTCAAGGCACAGCTGCGCGCTTTATGAAACAATCTGCAATATGTACATGGAAATTTTAATCTTGGGAACCATTTGTTATTGCAAGGAATATAAATATAACAATAGAAGCAAGTTTGAGATAGGTTGTTGTCATTTAGGAAACACGGGGAATATTAAAAGATTCCATGAGAATTTTGAGTTCTTAACGATGCTTTATAAACGCGTAAGTATATAAAATTGCCAGGCAGAACTGGCAAAAAACTGCACAGGACCGAGAAAAATGACCAGCTTTAGAAGAGGCCTTCACCTGAGGGGTTCCTGCTTATTAGACTAAGATTAAAAAAACTAACATCATGTAAAAAATAGCGGAACATAAAAGGCTTTTTATTTCACTATATAAGTATATAAATACATAGTTATTATTAGTAACGTTCTAGCTGTTAATGTGTTTTCTCTACACCTTTGGAAGGGTCTGTTTAATCTTTGCAATCAGCAACAAAGTAATTTTATCTTCAAGACTCTTTAGAGAGCCAAAGTAATTTTATAAATTTTTGGGGTTTTTCTTCACCTTATCTGATAAATATTTAAGCAGTTTGGTCCTTACTCAACTGAATATTTACTCACAAAAATATCCCAAAAACTTCCTCACCATTATCACATATTTCCACCCAAACCCCTGGACCCTCTTAAACTACACTCTGTATTTTAAATATTGCATCTCACATCCCGACGTCTTCATCCGTCGCACATTTATAACATTACGGCAGTTTACACCGGTCCCGAGCCACCCTGTATATATCGCTGGAACCTTAGTTGACCACCTTCCCATGTCTCTATAAACCAATGTAAGAAGACCCATACCCTGAAACATGTTACAAGCAGCAACATGTCTTAAGTAACTGGCGGTTGATCGTATCATTGAGAACGTGACCAGTTACAAAAGAACTAACCTCACAGGCTTTTTACTTGTGTTTACATGCCTTCTGAAAATGGTTGGGTTAAACGAGCCAGTATAAGAAGACCTATTGAATGGGTCACTCATAATGCGTTCAAAGGTCTTTTTATGGTCGTTGGAATAGTAAACCGACGGTTTTTAGTAGGTCGTTTGTTTATACAATCGCATTTGACCCTTGTTTTTCACATGGGACATTTCATTTTTCGCATAGTATTTTACTTTAACAATAGGTTCATTTAGTGTTTCCTATTGGCAATCCGGGTAAGTGTATGGCTGCGATCTAGAAAGTGGGTCAGTCACTACACGTTATTCCTTGTTTTTACTTCATGTTCCTTATCGTTCAGTGTTATCATACAGGTTGGAACATTTCTAGAGACTGAGTGAAAGGATAGTGTTATCTGAGTGATCTACAATCGATTTACTTATTATAATCGTAAAGCTGGATAAAATAGTAAAACAAAATCATTAAAATGAAATATTTTTTATATCAGTGACAATTCTAGAAAGTTATTCTTATCTACATTTTAAATTGACACGTCATGTCATTCATAGATTAGGATCTATTTGATAGGGTTGACACATACAGATTTTAGTACTAATTTTTAAAAAACTGTATCTTAGAACGGTTAGAAATATTAAGGTTTTGAAAGAATCATTAAGTGAAAAACAATAAACTTAGTCAAAACAATTTCCCATTTGCAGAAAAGTCCCTCGTTCTGTTCCGCCCGATATATGTAGGTATGTACCTATATAAATAAATGGAATTGAAAAGTAACAAAATTTGGAGGGGCGATGTCACGACCTTTACGGATACAAATTTTGACGACCGGTCTGGCCTAGTGGGTAGTGATCCTGCCTGCGAAGCCGATGTTCCTGGGTTCGAATTTCGAATCCCAGTAAGGGCATTTATTTGTATGATGATACAGATATTTGTTCCTGAGTCATGGGTGTTTTCTATGTATTTAAGTATTTGTATATTATATATATCGTTCTCTGAGTACGCACAACACAAGCCTTCTTGAGCTTACTGTGGGACTTAGTCAATCTGTGTAAGAATGTGCTTTAATATTTATTTATTTAAATACCTAACAGGCTATCTTCAGCTTGGGCTGGTAGAAGCTTCAGCCATATAAACAGCCGTTTTATCTTCAACACACGAGTCTATAAAGCATGGCCGGTAAGATTTACACAGGGAGCTTCCGATTCGTCTTTGGCTTCCAGATAAATATTTAGGTCTCTTAAATTTATCTCGCTTAGTGTGAAATTATAGGAATGAGGTTGAATTTGAGAGTAAATGGTTTTCTGGTTGCTTTGCCGTTGAAAGATGACATTGTGTTGGCAACTGTGGCAGATACTTAACTGTTAAGGTGTTAAGATGAAACAGGAGCTGAGTTTTAAATATTAAAGGTAAATATACCCGTCTCGCTAACGGAAGCGCCTCCTAAAACTAGTGCGATAAGGACAAGGCGAAAAATCCTGCGTAAAAATCTCAAAAATCGAGGTTTCGTACTCGACTGTTTCCTCCTCCAAAACTTAAGCAATCCTAACCAAACTTGGAAATCTAAATGATTATGAAATTATCTGTGTCGGACCCTTTTGCTTTTTTGGCTAATTGGTATCAGTTTTGAATACTACGCCTCTCATTGAGTCAATTAGGCCATTTTGGCCATTTTTGAAGGGCTCTAGCGCCTTAAAAAACAAAAATGTCAAAAAAAGCAAAACGACCTGACACAGATATTGACAATATTAATCTGTGTTGAAAAAATCATTGCTCTAGCATCAGAAACCACGGAGGAAATCGAGGAGTACGTTTGTATGGAGAAATGACCACTCCTGTTGGCTCTTAAGGTGAAATTCTGGTGGCAACTGCATTTTACTGCTGCAGTATTGAATTGACCCTGTCACTGTCATTTGTTATCAAAATCGTTAAAACTTTAAGTACCTTATAAAACAAAGTCCCCCGCCGCGTCTGTCTGTTTGTATGTTTGTTCGCAATAATTTCAAAAACTACAGAACGGATTTTCATGCGGTTTTCACCTATTGATAGAGTGATTCTTGAGGAAGGTCTGAGTGTATAATTAGTTAACCCGTGCGAAGCCGGGGTAGGTCGCTAGTTCATTTATCATCATCATCATCATCTCAGCCATAAGACGTCCACTGCTGAACATAGGCCTCCCCCTTGTTATGGGGGGTTAATGCCATAATCGCCACGCTTGGCAGGCGGGTTGGCGATCGCAGTCGAGTACACCGATTTTGAGGGACGCTGCTGCCCGTCCACCGGTGGTCTTGGACGTAGTTTAAGGACATACCCGGGTCACAGTTCATTTATATGTTTAGACAATATATTGGCGTGTGCCATTAGTTGGTAACGCCAGAGAACAGTTTATTTATAGTAATAGTCTTAGAAGTATAGTTCGATAAAGCCGTTTCGCGGGTATTCCCGCTCCGGGACTGACAAATGGCCGCCCGACAGATGTCCGGACAAGTCCACTAATGCTCAGTGTATAGGATGCACTTAGTTGAGACAGATGATAAGTGCAAGATAACGTTATTGGGATATTTTATTGAGGAATGCAGCAGTTCACATCCGAACGTCACTTAACTCTGCACTCCGAACCGAACAAAATGTAGTGTCAGTGGATTAAATACCATCACGTGACATGTTGGTTATTGTTTGTGATAAAACTTTATATTTAGGGCTCCGTACCCAAAGGGTAAAACGGGACCCTATTACTAAGACTCTGCTGTCCGTCCACCCGTCCGTCCGTCTGTCACCAGGCTGTATCTCACGAACCGTGATAGCTAGACAGTTGAAATTTTCACAGATGATGTATTTGCCGCTATAACAACAAATACTAAAAACGGAATAAAATAAAGATTTAAGTGGGGCTCCCATACAACAAACGTGATTTTTGACCGAAGTTAAGCAACGTCGGGCGGGGTCAGTACTTGGATGGGTGGCCGTTTTTTTGCCTTTTTTGCATTATGGTACGGAATCCTTCGTGCGCGAGTCCGACTCGCACTTGCCCGGTTTTTTTACAATCATAACTAAAGTGAATAAATGTAGGTATTTGGTGGGTATTATTTTTTGCTTTTTTTAATATTGTAAAACCCGCAGAAATACCAATAATGCGAGAAAGCCTTAAAGCCTTAACATTTTAAGCTTAAGCACTTACTCATACCGCATCGGCACATTCATTTTTATTATAACACGAATCCACATTAACCTCGATATGAACCGTTCGTATTCTGAATAACGTGGCTGACTGTACGTATACATCATTTTAAGAATCCAGTATTAACCTCTTTTGCTTACTGAGAAACGTAAATATCAGCCAGTTGACTTCATGTTTAAAATTATGTACGTACCTAGAGATAAAATAATGTGTGAGGGACAGAACATGAGCAATGCTACGAAATTAAAAACACCTTTTAACATTCCTGACATACTTATCCAAACAACTTACGTAATTTAGTCGGTTTCATTTTGTCCCACCAAGAACTGGTGAGTAACAGCAATTTGTCTACCGTTTTGATATGTCACTTAGGACTTTTTAGAAGTAGTCAGAACTGAAAAGTGGGACCAAATGACAAGGACTAAGTATTCTTTACAATAGCGCTTTCTATATCACTCCTACTAAAAGTTCCATAAGATCATGCCGTTTGGTTATTTCCCCCCACCCCAAGTTCAGTAGTTAATGTTTATAATGAATTTAGCAATGTGAAAATGGTTAACAAGTTACATAATTAAAAGTAAACAATGTTTCACGAATAGACATATTAAGAATAATATATTTTCTCCAGAGTTTTTTGTAAAATTAATGATCGTCAAGTCAATAGTTGTTCGTAAAATGATAGATCACCAGTTTCTTACCTTAGCTACAAACTTACTTAATACTTACGTAAGCAAGACTAAAGTTTGCCACCTGCCATTTCATTCTCTTATCTGATCCATTTACTCTTTACAAGCCCGCCAGGTCATTAACCTCCAAATTTCTCTGACATTTAGCTTCGCATGTCATTGAGACATTTTCGCAGATTTCTGGAGCACACTTGGCTAACCGGATTTTGTGTAACAGCCTAAAGATCACCCGTCTTGTTAGTGAACCGGTCAAGCGCGAGTCGCAATTACAAGCGTTCTGTACTGTTATTATATTTCACATAATAATCCCGGCAGACCTCGTCGGCGATGGCGGGATAACTTAGACTCCTTTTTGAGAGACTGGCCAGATGCAGCTCAAAATCGGGAGGAGTGGAAGAAGAGGGGGGGAGGCCTTTGCCCAGCAGTGGGACACAATAGACTCGCAATAAATAATGACAGTTCGATTGGCAATAGGGAATGCAATACCGGGATACCAGGATCCCGAAATACCGGGATCCCGCTTGCAATTTGCGGGATTAATCCCGCACGTAAATTAAGCGGGATCCCGCGGGATTTGCGGGATCGAAGAGCGACATGGTTCTTACGTGTTACTACAAGGAACACAGGCTCGGGCACGTGCCTACTGGCGAAAATTCTTCACGGAGCCTAAATGCATCTATGGTGGAAAGGGGTAATGACACGGAAGAGCATTTTGCCCGAATTTGTCTATTTATTTCATCACACTTGCTCGTAAAAGGTGTTATTTTACGTAGGCGACGCGGTACGTAAATCTTAAATTTGTACCCAGGGAATTTTGTTATGTAGGTACGTCCGAAATTAGGCAGATTTTTTATTGTTTTCCCTCTTTTTTCCTCACAGGTGTGATGAAAAACATTGTGTGTGCCATGAGTGGTACAGGACTTACGAAATCGCGTTAATTAAGCCTTTACACACGTTCTTAAATTCTTGATTACTGTCATTATACCGTATTCTTTTAATACAAAATGAACTATTTCTAATTTTAGTTTACTTTTTGTTTTCAACCTTCAAATTTAGTACTAATTCGTAAAATTGTATACTAATTTGCGGGATCCCGCAAATACCGGGATCCCGCGGGACTTAAAATGGCAATCCCGCGGAATACCGGGATTGAGTTCCTCATGCGGGATTGCATTCCCTAATTGGCAACTTAAATAACCAGTCATTCGTACTTTCGGTTTGGTACTTTCCTGACGTTGAAATTATTCGGTAGTTATTATTATTATTTCATTTTAGACAGGCAGCTGATGATAACGGTACGTCCAATCGTTTTCTATGGAAAGCACCACCTGATCACCGATCCGATCACCTGTCATAGAAAATGACATATCGGGCGCCTCGGCCCGGGCCGGGCCTGGTCTAGTGTGAGTCATTCTTAAGGGGGTTTGGTCAAGTAGTTGTAAACATCAATGCTGTAACTTTTAGGTTTCGCAAGTATATCGAAAGAAAGATCTTTATCGAATGACCGAATCACGAAAATGTCAACTTGATTATTACTTCATTGGTTTTTGGTTGGAATCAATTTGTCGAGTATTGTATCGATAACTATCAGCATATAATACAATTAATTTGCAATGTAATGCTTCCGTTGCTACATATGCGTGAGAAATATATTGGTGGGTCATTCTCAAAAAAATGTCTGCGGTCTAATTATCGCGACCCACACAAAATGCAATTAGACGCAACCGCAAACATATTATTCTCAGAGAATGACCCTGGTGCAATCAGCAACTAAGTTGCAACGGAGAGGAATCAGGTTAGTACTCAAAATATACTCTGGCAAACCCAGTTTGTCGGTAAAAGAGGCGCGAAATTCAAATTTTATAAGACAAAACCTTCGGGCCGACATTATTGAAATTTGCCGCCTTTTTACTGACAGAAATAGCTTGTCAAACTAAACTAAGAGTGCTTATATTTTTTTATTTTGATAAGATAAGATAAGATAAGATCTTTATTTGCATACCAGTATGTTACATATAGGTTACATAATGGACCCTGGAAGGGTATAACAAAAGTATTTTGAGTAGAGCTAGACTAGATAAGCGCCGATCGATGTAACTAGATACCTAAATCATTTTTTTCTTAGTCGTGAAATTCTGCGTTGGTTTTTTGATAGTGATGTACCGACTATTGATTTGGCCGACTAGTCGACTAGCCGACTAATCGGCGCTCGAATGGCCGATTAGTCGGCCGACTAGTCGGCTAGTCGGCCAGATCATTAGTCTCGTATAAGTTCAGGTGAAAAACAATAGTTTTGCTCTTTTCGTTGCGCTATTCATATATTAGCTTGGCTAAAAGGTGTTCTCTACAGGTTCAAAGACCTATCACAAGAATCTTCGTTCAATTTCTGTCTTTCTTTTATTTTGCGATCCTGAGCAGACCGTCAGTAGGTACAACTTGTAGGAGGTATTTCCAAGGCCCTATTTCTCGTACGTAGTCGCCAGTTAAGAACCTAATCCTCTGTGGTCAGCGTCTTTACGAACAACGTGCCCTCTTTATAAGTCTCTAAATTTTGCAATAACATGAATAGTACCCCATGGCTCCACCATTAAAAAAAAAACAAATACTGAATTATAATAAAATCCTTTAAGTATAAAACTTTGCCATGAAATTACACGAGAATCAGTTGAGGTCGACCTGTAGAGGAATACACCAGCCCACCACCATACGATAACGATCAAACAGTCAATTATATGAACAAAAGTTTCCACACCCTGAATAGGTATTTTGGTAAAATAGACATAAAACATATGGTGAATATTGACTGTTGGTTTCTTTTTTTCTGTTTTTCTTTTACTAATAAAGTGCCGACTAATCGGCCATTTTTGCCGACTAGTCGCCGACTAATCGCCGACTACGAATGTGGCCGGATAGTCGGCTTTCCCGACTAGTCGGTACATCCCTATTTTTTGATAATCTGTAACTACAATATTTTTACTATTTAATGTAAGTAATATACCTAAATAATAATCTTAGAGATGTTGGTCGTACAATTTGTGTTATATCAGAGAAACGACCACTTTGTCTTCCATTCACGATGTGTAAATAGGGACGGGAACGCATACTTTTACCACAACAATTTTTTCAGTAAAAATCTACGTGTGGTACCTACAATATTCTAAATAAAACAAGTCAAGGTTTTTTTTTAAGTTTTTTGGTTAAGTAAAATTGAAAATTATTGTTTTGATGGTTCCGTACCTTCTTCTTCTTCTACCTAGCGTTATCCCGGCCTTTGCCAGGGTCCGCTTTCCTACTTGCTTTCCTCCACTTTGCGCGATCCTGGGCGTCGTCTCGTGTGAGCCCGTTCACGCTCATATCTGCTTTCACGACATCGAGCCATCGCTTTTTTGGTCTGCCGCGGGTTCCGTACCTAACGGGTAAAAATGGGACCCTATTACTAAGACTAGGTACTGTCCGTCTGTCTGTATCACGTAAAACATGATGGTAGCGATCTTCTACTTTAAATAGACATATGTATTCACATACAATACATTTTTTCTAGCCTGTGTGTCCCACTCGAAGGCCTCATATAGAAATTTTAAAATTTAAATTGAAATATCGTTTTTGAAGCAAATTGTTGACAGAGCAAAGTAGGCATATTTTACGTTAGTAAATTTTCGTTATCAAACAGACATATACAATACATTAACCTTGTACTATATCAGTGTTTGATTAATTTATCATTCCATGTCAGATTCCAAGTGGCCTCAAAAAGCCTACCTCACAATTGAGGTAGCTTCATAACACCCTCACTACTACTCTCGCGGAACGCACTTGACAAATGGAAACAGACGGTTGTGTTTATAAGGATACAGCAAATATAGATCTTGGATATAGTGTCGAGAATTTATGTCTAAGTCTGTGACGTCATCGATATGTTTGGGCTGGGGGTTGAAGTGGGGTTGGAGTTTGTTGGTTTTACTGAAGATACATTTTAGTGCGTGATGTGTTGAACATCTAAAAGAGGAACGTTTGTTAGTGTTGTATGAAATTTATTTTATAATCAGAACTAGAATAATTCAACTTAAGGCCAATGTGGTGACCGGCATTGTAAGTATAACAGTTATTGCTGGGTAGGCCGCGTGATACCAAGAACTCTCGGGTATGTACTTATACGAATTTGTATGTAGCTCAGACTCAGTCAGAAAGAGAGCTTGACCCTTTCTGTTCTACTGACCTTCTGTAACAGTGTGACAAGAGTTGAAAGTAATGAAAGAGCTTGTAGGTTTTCTTTCCTTATAGCAAAATAGGATCATCATCATCAAGTCCACCGAAAGACGTACACTGGACATGCATCCCTCAAGGGTCTCAATTAACGACCGGGTGAGCTTGTCTCGTTTTCAACTTTCATCTATTTCTTTTTGGTTACAGATTCTCTAAAGCCCATACTTTAAGAAAACACTCCTAAATATACATCAAATTTTCTCTAAACCTCAGAGAACCTATCTTTCTGACAATTCCATCACAGTTTCTCCATTAAGCATACCCGAGACACCCGAGTAGGTTAAACCACATTAAACGTTCCACGTCCAGAAAGTCATAAGTACCGTATATTTCGTATGAAGTTCGCCCTTTTTAACATACAGGGTGGTATCACAGATGCTCCACATAAGATATGGCTACATTTTTCACTCGCACCTACACAGTGTATTAAGCGTGGAGGATGTGAATACACAATTACATATATATGGAGGTGTAAAAAACTCTTTATTTATATAAAAAAATAATATTTGTGTTTAAGTAGCCCTAGTTAAATTTGCTTCTTATATTTTTAGAGTACCTAGTTGCATTTGCCTCAAAAATTGCAATTGCTCTGGGTGACCTTTTCTCAATTGGAGGTGGTCCCAAAAATCATTGTCTATCTTTAAAAAATATTACTAGAATCTTCTTTGTAAATATTATGTAAGCAAACTAAATTAACAGTTAATTAAGTATAGAAATTGATCTTATTGCCTGTTAATAATAGAGAAATTCGTATTTTTCCCACTTTCGCGCCACTTCCAAAACTCCCAACAAACTACTCCCACTTGTCCCAGTTCCGAACAGAAACCCCAATTCCTCTGAAAAACCCCAACACCGGAACTTACTGCAACTTGTTCAAGTGTAGGCCGGGAGCCAATTCTGATGTATAATTTGTTACAGCATTGTTCTCGTTATGATACGACCTTGACACGACTCGCAGTGCATCTCACGCGCACTATTATAACAAGTGCGAGCGAGATGGTTAATGACACTACTACCTAGGGCCTTTTGCGTGCACCAATCAGCGTAAAGGGGCCCACTGCTTACCAGTTTGCTGGACGATATCAGCCTGTCAGTTGTTCGGAGCTATCAAATTTTGCGTTTAACTGACAGCGAGCGAACTGGTGGATCAGTGGGCCCCTTAACCGCTCGTCAGGGTCCTATTAATAACGAGATCAAAACTTTATCCGCGGCTGATTCAAGCGTTTAAAAATATCTGCCCACACAATCTTTGAATATAAATTGAGGAATAACAAAATGCAAAAATAAATAATAATAAGAAAAAAAAAGTAACAATGAAATGATTTAAGTTTTTAGGGATTCTTTTAAATAAAAGCTTTTAGTCGGGTTTTTTCAATCGAGAAAAATAATTCACCCGTAAATCGTGTAACATCCAAAGAATTGTAGAATATATCTTCAAATAATACAGAAAGACCAAAAAAACGTATTTTTTGTAGTTTTCTTAATATTATTATTTCACCCATATTTTACCTTCCACTGAAATCTCTGAACCTCATAGAAAATCGCCTGTTTGAGGTAGGTCTGTGCTGAACTTACTTCGCATTAAGCACAGAATAAGTACCTAATAGTATTATTATACAGAACGGCCACGCACCGCCCCGCCCCGACTCGTATTACCTCGCCCCGCGACTGGCCGCGACATGAATCTGGCGGACTTCTGGCGTCCTCTCAGTAAAGCAACTTACCCACACAATGACGCAGTTTGTACACAGTGAGGCGTGTACAGACGTGCCGCGCACACATATAAACGCAAATGTTTTTGATGTATGGCGTGTCCGCCCTGTGCATTAAGACGAAACAGGAGCTGAGTTTTAAATATTTTAGGTAAATATACCCGTCTCGCTAACGGAAGCGGCACCTAAAAGTAGTGCGATAAGGACAAGGCGAAAAACCCTGCGTAAAAATCTCAAAAATCGAGGTTTCGTACTCCTCTGTTTCCTCCTCCAAAACTTAACCAATCGTAACCAAATTTGGAAATCTAAATTCCGTGGTTTTTGAAGCTACAGCAATGATTTTTTCAACACAGATTAATATTGTCAATATCTGTATCGGACCGTTTTGCTTTTTTGGCTAATTTATATCAGTTTTGAATGCCACGCCTCTCATTGCGGCATAGTCAATTAGGCCATTTTGACCATTTTTGAAGGGCTCTAGCGCCTTAAAAAACAAAAATATCAAAAAAAGCAAAACGGTCCGACACAGATATTGACAATATTAATCTGTGTTGAAAAAATCATTGCTGTAGCTTCATAAACCACGGAGGAAAACGAGGAGTACGTTTGTATGGAGAAATGACCACTCCTGTTGGCTCTTAAGTCAGAATCGGCCTCCGGTCTGAGTCCTATGGAGTCCGACTAGCGCCAGCGACAATGCCCGGCCTCGCCTAATAAGTGACGTTTCCTAACTCTGAACAAACTCCACCGACTAAGTACTTTTAGTAGGTGATTTTTCCTTTAGATTTGGATAAGGATGGTGAAGAGCTCCTTATTCTAGGTGGAGAAAATGGTCAATGGAAATGGGTCACACTCAAAACCATTTTCAGGTCTTTCCTGTGGACATACCCAAAAGTTAAGGGCTATAAAGATTAATTTTCTTATTTAACCCTTATCCAGATGGAAGAGTACCCTTCCATTATTTATTTGGATAAGTATGATAAAATCGTTACCTAAATGCCCACAAGCTGTTAAATATTGTGCACAGGAAAGAAAACATAACAGTTTGGATGAACGCCGGACTATCCGCGCCGTGTCCGAGATGCCTTCTGCATCTGACCCGTGACCTAGCGAGAGACTCTCTCTGGGTATTGGTCAAGACTCTTTGCTAGGACGTTCGGTTTGGTGAAACGACTATGGGGACAATGATCGTCGAATTATTACTAGGGTTGTAATGAATCAGCAGTCTATATGTAAAATATGGAGTCTGAAAGCCCTAAACCTTGTTAATTCCTTTTATTAAGCGCATGATTCGATTTCAAAAGCACTAAGCATTCCCGTCTATAGGGAGAGGAATGAAATATTCTAATCAAATGTCGCAATGTGATTAAAAAGCAATTATGAGGAGTTAGGGTTAAATCTGATTGAGTTACGCTCTGAAGGGATTTGAGGTGGCATTCGGATATTCAAATAATTTATTGATTTGATTCAAGCTTACTGGAGGTCATCTTGGCGTTCTACCATCAATAACAGCGCCGAAAAATCGAAGATAATCGTCTGACAAACTTAGACGTAAGACGCCAGTTACGAATACAGAAACCCTGACACAATGATTGTATTGTTTAAAGTGACATTCCATTTTCAACTGCAGCTGCAATACTGTTCATTTTCTGTGGAAATTGACAATGACAGCGACGCGTTTCCATAGTAAAATGAACAGTATTGCAGCTGCAGTTGGAAAAGGAATGTCAGTCTTATGGATAAAATAAATGAAATGAAATTACCTAAGCTCTCTTTCTTGTACACGTTCATCGCAGCTGACCAACTTTATTATCACAAGTGAAATAGAGTATAACACTTTAAACTCTCGCGTTTTGTACACATATTTAATTCGGAATTAAAGGTAAAAACAATGAAATTATATCGCGGTAGACCCGTTTGTGTAATTAAATATGAAATAGAGTATTTAGCAACAAGTTCGGCCTAGCCAGCCGTAAGGTAAACGTACTAGTGCTCGACATGCTAATGCCCAATAGATGACACCTTGCCGTCACCTTTATTGACAATGACTTAAGTTTCAAAATGACATGTACTGGGACCGCGTCGAGCACCAGTACGTTTACCTTAGTAGGGCTCACGAAAAACAACGTCCTTAATGTTTATTTCGGGTCGCTGTCATCGAAAGCAATAAGGAGGACTTTATATACTATTTTCTCTTTGTACCTACAGTAAATATCGTTTTCGTAACAAATTTTGAAAAGATGAATGCCTCTTGGTTTCCAGAACTAGTTACGCTATGCAGATCTTTTTGTAAGGAGAAAATGGGGAGTCGTGTCGTAGGTATCTATTAGAAGAAATATGATTTCGATTTCTATGGTAAAAATTTTTAATGTATCATTTTTAAGTTAATATAAAAAAAATTACACAGGATGGCCCAAAATAAGTTCACAAGGACTTTATACTACTCTTTTTTTTCATATTGACGATAATTTTAACAAACTTTTACATTTATGTATAGCCCTATAGAAAATGTCAGTTTGAATATGAGTCTAATAATGAACTGGCTTAAAGCTTAGCGACATCTATAAATACCCGTATGCGGGTCAAAAATATTTCAAAAAGATGCAAAATTTCACAACGCCAAAGGACTCCGACCGCCACAAAAACGTTTAAGACCTTTCACGTCGCGTTCCGTACGCAGTTACTTTCTCGCATATTTCTACACGGAAACATTAAAAAGATTTATATAGCTCGTACATCCCACTTTTATCACTTCATTCCATTTTGTTTTCTATAGCAGAATACGGGTTTATATTTTGTGGCTTTTTATTAATTTCGCTGGCAAAAAAGGGACGGTTCGACGAAATCGCACTTATAATGTGAATTCTTTACGAAAGTCTTAAGTGTAATATTATACGTGGTACAGTCAGCAAAGTAATGGATGGACACGTCGAAGTTTCTATTAAAATTCTCTAATAACTAAACAAAAAGAGTCAAAACACGTCAGAACTTTTCAAGGCAAATGCAATTTTGATTTTTCAAAATAAAGATTCAATGATAGAGTGGACCAGGGGGACCAGAGGAAGTTAAATATGTATATATATGAGATATTATGTTTATGACGAAGAGGGCAGTTCAAACTGACATTGTGACATCAAAATGATATCGAAAGGATGTTAGTCGCCCGTGTGTCTCTCGCCCCAATACATGTAAGGACAAGTATGAGCGATGCACCCGCAACAGACATCATTTAGATATTTATCATTTACATGTCACGTGTAGTTTGATTTGCGGCCCGATTCGAACTTCAATTATTCAAACAAAAACGTCATTTTTGATACTGACTGCCAATCGCTTACGCTCCGTAGCAATCGAAACGCAACATTCACTGTCGCTCTAATTTGGAAGAGTGATTGAGAGACAAAGCGTTTCGTTGTCGTAGCGATAGGATAGCGTATCTTAAATTTCGAATCGGACCCAGTCTCAAATTACTTTTGAAAGCAAACTGTAGACATGCGTCTCTACTTGGAGGGTGGCAGTTACTTTACCTTTTACGATTGGCTGCTTTCAGTTGCAATGTCAGCTATTGTAGATTCATTTAGAGCTCAGACTATGCTTTCCGTATTTTTTGTCGTTTTCGTTATCATGTTTTGTGAGACCATTAACATGCATGTCATCTCTGTACACGTTCGCATTGCGAGTATTGCGATCATAAAAAACATAATTCCGAAACAGACTTCGTTTCCCCGCTCTCGTTCCGTCCTTAAATTCTGCCATTTAAATTTTCGAGACATTCAATTCTAAGTGAAATACGTCTGGCGTATGAGTGATATTGCGGAGGAAAAAGTTTATTGCCTGGGTTTCATTGCTGGCAGCATTTTATACCGCGAATATTTGCAAAATGCAGCACGTTAGATTACTGTGTACTAGATGACGCATTTTAAAGTACACCGCTTATTAATTTTAGGTAAAGTGTTAGCATGAAAAGAATGTATTCCGATGTATTTCCGAGATTCCGTCTTTCCCTGTAACTATTTGTTTAATGCTGTCAGTACCTATTTATTTCTAAAGAATTACGACTACACCCTAGTAGTCTAAAGGTCCCAAATATGGTTCAAAATTAACTCTAAAAATCTTCCTTAAAAACTTTGGTCCAAAGCAAAATATTTATGCAAAATGGATGAAATAACTCTTATAAAACCAAAAGGCTACTTAGATTACGTTTTAAACTTTAAACTTGTGAACTATAGTAAGAGTATTGGAGTATACTTGGGTGGCTTTACGGTTCATTTTTGTATAATACGATTTGAATGTGAAATATTTTCATTTTATTTTATTTTACCATTAACGATTCTGATTTTAAATTACTTTAATTTACGTAAGTAATAATATTTAAATAATTGTAAGTACATTTTCTCATTAACAAATAATGAGCTTATTTATTGCATATCCGATCATAAAAAATTTAATGTAAACTATAATCTCATTTAGATTTAATACACACTTACAATAACCACTTAAATTTATCAACTGTTTATAGTACCTATAGTTTATAGCCGCGACTTTTCCCACATCACATTACTAAAAAATATTTCTAACAAAAGAAAAATAATTATTAACCTGTACCTTACTTTTTTGACCGAATTCGAACCTTTAGTGATTTTTATGCCGAAACCTGCCCAAATCGAAAACGAAACCAAAAGTTTGGTCGGATAATATAATATAATGATTTTTTTTTAGAGACTTACTTTTCTGTTTTTCCTTGTCATTCTCTCATGATGGAAGATCGTGGTTATCACTAAGAGTGACATTCCATTTCCAACTGCAGCTGCAATACTGTTCATTTTACTATGGAAATTGACAGTGACAGCGACGCGTTTCCATAGTAAAATGAACAGTATTGCAGCTGCAGTTGGAAATGGAATGTCACTTTAAATATGATGGCGGTTTTACATTTCTCGCATTGCACCTGTACGTATCATGTCATAACAAACCACGAAATGAATTACCGCTATGAAAATATAGACGGACACCATCACATATTATCTGTATTAATAAATATAAAATAGGGTAGAGCGGGCCACGTTGGGCGAAGGAAGATTGCTGAACATTTCGTCTTGGGTAAACCACTTAAGTAAAGTACATACATCATTGTGAGATTTGTGAGTAACTTTAACTGTGAAATAAGTATATCTGAAAAAACCGGCCAAGGGCGAGGCGAACTCGCGCTAAAAATACAAACGGCAAAAAATAAATCACGATTGTTGTATGGGAGCCCCACTTCAATATTTATTGTATTCTATTTTTAGTATTTTTGTTGATATAGCGGCAACAGAAATACATCATCTGTGAAAATTTCAACTGCCTAGCTATCACGGTTTATGAGATACAGCTTGATGATAGACAGACAAACGGATAGACAGACGGATAGATGGACAGATGGACAGCGGAGGCTTAGTAATAGACTCCCGTTTTTACCCTTTGGGTACGGAACCCTAAAAATCGTTACTAACATTTTGAAGGTTCAACATTAGCAACAAAGTGCATCTTGATTTGCTATCGATATCGGGGCGAATTGGGCAAAATCAATTAACTGCTGTCAATTGAGAAATTTTTAGTCTGTAATGATACGTAAAATTAAAACTCCATCTTTAGACGTAATATCCTATTGATTGCTGTAAGTAGGTATATGTTTCCTAAGACAAGTTTAGAAACTTAGTCTAAAAATTCCGAAATAAGAAATACTCAATACTCAACTTTCCCCACTCTACCCTAATCGATCACTGGTCATTAAAATGTAATTATTAACACTGAGTTTCTTTGAATTGGAAATATCTGCAGAACGTTCGTCGATAAGATCTATACTAAGTCTATCCTAAAGAAATATGAAGAAATTTCACTGTTTTATTTTTCTTACGTGTGTTATTTTAAAAGTATTAGCAGGTATGAAAGTTTTGATATCAAATTAAGCTCAAGTAAAATTGAAATTTTAGAATGTAAGCTAATGAAAATGTTATTTACAATACATATAATGTTATAAATATGTATAAGAAAAAAAGTCGTTCATCTTAATACGATTTGTCTATTTTGCGGCTAGATTGAATGTGTTATATCGGGAGTCCACCATACCGTATACTGGTGGGATCCCGCTTTTAAAATTGTTCCCATATATCAATTAATTATTTATTCCACAGTACCACCTTCCGTATGCCGCGCCGAGTTCCGTTGGGACGACTGCGGCAAACCCCCCAAACCTGTCATGTACTACTGGAAGAAGGGCTCCCGTTGCGAAATAGGCATCTGGAAGGGCTGCGTGCCCAACCCGAACATGTTCGCCGACGAATACGAATGTATCAACACCTGCGTGTTCGTCGATAAACCTTCTGTACGAACTGAGAGCGAGGAACCAGAAACGGAACCTACTACAACTGTGGATAACAGCACTGATGTTACTGGAGCTACTGGTGAATCTAGTAATGCTACTGAAGCTACTGGTGAATCTAGTAATGCTACTGAAGCTACTAATGAAACCGAAGCTACTGGTGAAACCACAGCTACTAATGCTGGTGGTAACGGAACTGAAGGCAATAGTACGGCCTCTGGAGGTGAAACTACTACTGCTAATGGTACCACGTAATACTGCCACGTAATTTAAATATGTCAGAGGTAAAAAACAACTCCATAAAGTTGAGAAGTTGTAATTACGATGTCTACGCTCATGTGTGAAAAAATGTTATTAGTCCATATCTGACATATATATACAAAATGTAAACAAATGTAAAACGTTTTGTGATTATCATTAAAGTTATTATGCAATTGAAATTAATGTTTTACTTTCTTAATTTTAGTGGAAAGCTTAATAAAAAAGTAATGCCATCAAAAAGCGTTACGTTCGAAGTCTACATAAATAGTAATTTTAAATATTGATAGTTAAAATGGTATTATCCTACCGATCATGATTATTTTATTGCCGATATTCATTGAAGATCCCTTAATCCTTTTAGAACCCTCAATACTGAAACAAATTCTAATATCAAAGCATGCAAGAGAAACACGTAACAATGGACACAAAGAAGCGCTAAACTACGAATGATTTACGAGCAAGCAACATAGTTGCAGGTAGCTAACAAATCTTTCAGGAAATGGAGACATTTTATTTTATGGCCCACCATCTCGGGCATTATTTTTGAACTTGCACGTTTTGCTGCTAAAGAGTTGAGTTATGAAATATATAAAGCGATTGTTTTACGTATTCCAACAAATTATATATAGCTTTTGCCCGCGACTTCGTCTGCGTGGAATTAGTGACAGCAGCTAAATTAGGTATAGCGCCTGGATAATGCTAATAGCAATAATTCAATTCGCGCATTGCTTAATTCAATTATTAGGCAATTAATTAACTTTCAATTCCACCCACCTTTGCATTCTCGTCAGGGATGATTTCCGACATAAAAACTATCTTATAATGTCCTTCCCCGGGACTCAAACTATCTCTATACCAAATTTAAACTTAATCGGTTCAGCGTCGGCTTAAACGTGAAGATCAAGAGGTAACAGATAGACAGGCAGACACTTTCGCCTTTATAATATTATGTAATAGTATGGATGGATTTGTATACATAGCTGTGCTATACATTGGTAAAATCCCCAAACTAATATTAACCGTAGAACATCCATTTCACACTGAATGCCCCGAACACTGCACCGTAAGATATGTCCCACAATTCCACATAGCACCTCAATACACTGCGACCAACTTCCTTAGACACCTCCCACGGCCTTAAAGACACCTATATCCAAAGAAAGCTATAGAGAATCGCCTGGCCAAGAGATCTGGTTATGTTGGTATATTTATGTAGTTACACAATGACAATATATCAAGGGGACAGCTGCCGAAAGTGAAGAATGGCGGTGTCAACGGACTCCTTGAGGAGTTGATATAAAATATAACGTGATATAAATAGTGTTGGAAGAATTTGTTTTAGGGTAACGCTGAAATATAAGGGTTTTATCACAGTAAAGGATGAATAAAGGATGCTTTCAATAAATCTGTACGAACTGACCCGAGTGTCTTAAATGTGAAAAATACCTGTAGTGAAATCAACATCTACAAAGACACAATGACATTCTCGCTCCAATCAGGACTAGCTTCACTAGGAGAGTAATATTATAGGTAATATTATATAGTCCATCTAAGCTGCAAAGTCTGGGAGTACAAAAGTTATATTCCTACGTATTGTACGTTTATGGTGGTATGGTAAATTTAACACTTTTACCTTATTATGTAGGAAGAAACTGTTTTGGTGGTTAATAAGACTGCCAGAGATTCCGTGTATGCACTTGGACAAAAAGGGGCCTCTAGTTGACCTACCTACACTGCGCATCTTTTATACAGTGTGGAAAGATAAGTCGGGCCCTGGAGGGAAACTACCTTAAATTCTTAAGCTGGCTCATTTTACTTAAAGGAGACATTCCTTTATTTTTAAAAAGAAACAAAACTGCATTCAAAGATTTTCTAAAACTCGCTTGCCTCGCCCGGGACTCGAACCGACTAAAAATTCCAAAAAATAAACAGTCGCAATTTTATTCTACTAGTCGATACAGTTAATGTTTAATGATAACATTTCTCCAAGAAACATTAGGTCTTACACTCGTCTGTCGTATAAAATATCCATAAAATCTAATATTTAGTACTCAATATTTTTTTAGACAAGCCAAATTGAAGAAAAAAAGAAAAATCTTTAAATGCAGTTTTGTTTCTTTTTAAAAATAAAGGAATGTCTCCTTTAATGAAATGAAATGAAAACATTTATTTTCAGGCAACTATTGGCCCATAGATAAATACCTTAAAACTAGCATACATATTAAAATATATCTTAAAACTAAAACACAATCACACAATCTTAAAATCATTTATTTACAAACAATATATATACAGTGGTACAACTAAACGAAATTAATAACTAGCTTAAATCTAAAATAGGCCCCTGAGGCATTGTACCAAGGATGCTGGCGGCATTTCCCCGCTGTATCGCAATACTGATACGTTGTGCGAGGTAGCCGCCAGCTCTTCGGTCACCAGTTACGTCAACCAGACGCTTCGCGATTTCTGCGAACAACTTACGCGCGCTGGGACCCCATGGACCTAGAGTTTCAACTCCAAATGGTACAAAATGGTACTCTCTACCGAGGCTTTTATATTTGTTACGTTTTAGAATTTCGGCGCTTTCCGCCGCCCCGCCCGCTTTTACAGTAGTCCGTTGGAGGTGGGACGGTGCCAGCGCGTCTACACAGGTAGCATCCCACACCAGCATCCGTCCCAAGCTCCAAGGAACTAAAGACACCCCGTCGGGCCTCTTGCCATCATCTCTGTATGTTTAAGTAAAATGAGCCAGCTTAAGGATTTAAGGTAGTTTCCCTCCAGGGCCCGACTTATCTTTCCACACTGTATACTTGTAAGGAATATGAACATGCCGATGGGGGTGCCCGGATATTTGACATGTGCGGCAATAATGTCG